>NC_089224.1:24466739-29266739 GCF_963924675.1 Phocoena phocoena | reverse complement strand
CTGGAGCACACCCTGGGTCTGAGCCATGCCCTCCCTGCCAAAGCCCCCTCCTCATAATGGTTCTATAAACACTGCTGGTTGCCCATCCAACAGCCTAACTCCTCTACTGCTTCTTTGTTAACAGAATCAGTTTTGTCCAGGAATCTCACAGCCACTGAGTCTTGGGGGAGGCTGGGATATTCCCAAATGCCAGGGGTGAATCTTGATTAATGAAGACCAGTGGATCTCAAACATTTTGTTCTCAGGCCCCCTTTATACTCATACACGTTATTGAGGACATTACTGACAGCTTTTGTTTAAGTGAGTTATATTTATCAATATTTGCCACGTTAGAAATTAAAACTGAGAAAATTTAAAACCCAAGAATATATTCTATTAGTTGCCAGAGCAATGACGTCATCATATATCATGTAACCTCTTAACAACTCCACTGTAGACTAGTGAGAAAATTAGACTAGTAAAAAACACAAACGATGTTTTAGCATTATTATGAAAATAGTTTTGCTCTTGTGAATCTCCTGAAAGAGTCTCAGAGATACCCAATGCCACATTTTGAGAATGGCTGGCGCAGACCAGTCATGGTATTTCCATTTGTCTTCCAACTAACTGTAGGAATGGGCAATGTTATGCAACTCTGGACAATAAGAACTTCAGCTGGAGGATTATTGAGAGAGTTTTTCTCAATCTTAAATAAATTCACTTTTTTCCATATTAGACACTGTAGTCTTCATGTGACACAAAATAACAGCAGTAGTTACCTTGGGAATCAAGCAAGTAAGCCTGAGGGGACTGGCCAACATGCTGCAAATAGCAAAGCAGAAAGATGGACCAGGCTCTTCTCACTAGCACAGCTGAGGGAATGAAGGAGCCAATCTTGAAATTTTCCTTTTGGCTTAAGTCACCTTTCATTGGGTTTTCTTACAGTCAAATGTGTCCTAGCTGGCACATCTCCTCAGAACCTAGTTTGCTGAACACATTCTGAAAAACACCATTGTGTACGTAGCTGGCACACAGTAGAAGCTCAATAAATATTTGTGGAACAAATGTGTGAATAAATAAGTAAACAAACAAATCCACTAAGGCTGTTGTAAAGGAGAGACTAAGATAAAATTTTGACTGATTTTGTGTTGAAAGAACGCTGTGTAGCTCCCAGATTGTCAACATTTAAAACAACACTCATTATAAACCTCATAGTATCAAAAATGGCTGCATACTGTACCTGTCAGGGGGGCCAAGAGAGTTAGAAATTGCTTCCTTTTAGTCTGCACAATCTCCAAGCCAGAGGTATGAGAGGTAAGTCTACACATGCCAAATACAGACCATAACCTACTCAAAGTGGCAACCTGATAAAAAGCACTGGTTTTTATTTTTCCTCATTTCCCCTGAGCATGAGTCAACTGAAGTCACTTCTCCCATGAAATAAGCACCAAACAGAGATTTATGGGACAGAATGCTAGAAAACACACTGTTTATGGAAGAAAGAAAAGAGACAAATCAAACACCTAGCCTCCAATCAATGTCACTAACTAGGGGCACAACCGTCTTGTCTGAAACTACTTAAAACCTCCATAAATATAATCAAATATAAAGTTAAGAAATTTATGCTCAACTATGCCTAAACTTGACAATATTCCTCCTCTTCCTTACTGAAAACCTGATACCAGTATTTTTAATTTACTTTAATGTTTCTTTGCTTCATTACTTTAAGTAGAAGTGATCAATCTGTCTTTTTGTTTGTAGCGTTCTAAAAAAATTCACAATAAAATATTCTTGTTCCCATAAAGCACTTATGAGAGAAACAAGTGATATTTTTTTTCCCCTAAAAACAATGAGGTTTTAAGAAAAGGTCCACTAGGAGGAGCTGGCTTTTCCTCTGTTGAGTCAGGAGTGTCTGGCCTCTGAGCTACTCTAACCAAAAGCACAGACCTGAAATTTGCAGATAATTTCAAACAAACCCCAATCATAAACAAAATCTGGGCCTAAGGAATCAGAGGAGGCAACTGCAATCCAGGTGCAGAGTATACACATTCTTCACTCAACTTCGCCAAGAATTAGGCAAGTTTAATCTAGCAGATAACTTTCTGGGAATTTACTGAGCTCCATTCTCCCACCCATGTCCCTAGCCACGTGGTGGGAAGTAGAGCTGCACCCTGGATCTGGCTTCCAAGTAGAAGCATCCCTTCATGAGTGGTTTACCTTTGAAGCTGCTCAGATAGAAACCCCTGACCTTGTTCTCCATCAGAGAACCAAAGACCTAGTATTGGGACTTGAAAAATACCAGTCTTCCCACATACATTCTGTTAGAAATAGTGGTTACTTACTTTCCTTGCATTCCTGTCCTCAATTCACTTAACTGACAGTAAGACTGTGAGCTTTCGGTGAGACCAGATAACAAAAATGGGCTGAGGAGCACAATAGATATAAAAATATTAGAAATCTTTTTGCCTACTTGGCTGCAAGTTATTTCTGCCTCTTTCCACCCTTAGTTCTACTCATAATTTATTACTAAATAAACAAAAACAAACAAAAAAATCCCACACATTTATTGGAAAACTACCATACGACAGGAACTCTAAAAACACTGCAAATAAAAGGATGGCAGGGGCTTCCCTGGTTGCGCAGTGCTTGAGAGTCTGCCTGCCAATTTAGGGGACACGGGTTCGTGCCCCGGTCTGGGAAGATCCCACATGCCGCGGAGTGGCTGGGTCCGTGAGCCATGGCCGCTGAGCCTGAGCGTCCAGGGCCTGTGCTCCACAACGGGAGAGGCCACAGCAGTGACAGGCCCGCGTACCGCAAAAAAATAAAAATTAAAAAAGATGGCAGTGTTACCTGCTCTCAAGCAACCCATGGCTAATGAGGAAATCAGGAACTGCAAACAGATAAAACATAATCCCTTCTGAGAAGGACTGGGAGAGATGGAAACACGGGGTGCTGCAGGGAGCATCAAGAAGGGGCACCTCGCCCAGGAAGAAACAGCAATCTCTCACTCTCCCATTCAAACACATTGTTTACGTTTTCACCTCTGTTCGGTTTTCAGCATCTAAAAGAAGTGCCACTTGGTGCCAAGACAAGCCCAACTGCAGGCACTGACATCTTAAGACACTATTCAGTTAGAACTGTGGGCAGTTAGGTGTTTGGAAACAACTGAATTCTTAAAATTACCATGAAAATGAAAAATAAGGGACTTCCCTGGTGGCGCAGTGGTTAAGACTCTTCCGTCTGCCAATGCAGGGGTTCGAGCCCTGATCTGGGAAGATCCCACATGCCGCAGAGCAACTAAGCCCATATGCCACAACTACTGAGCCTGTGCTCTAGAGCTTGCGAGCCACAACTACTGAGCCTGCGTGCCACAACTACTGAAGCCCCTGCGCCTAGGGCCCGTGCTCCGCAACGAGAGAAGCCACCGCAATGAAAAGCCCATGCAGTGCAACGAAGAGTAGCCCCTGCTTGCCGCAACTAGAGAAAGCCCGCGCACAGTGACGGAAACCCAACGCAGCCAAAAATAAATACATAAATTTATATATGTATAAAAAAATAAAAGGTGAAATCCTTGTAGAGAACTATGGCATCATGCTTAATCCCACGGATCTTTTTGGGGCTGCAAGCCTCTGAAGGAGGAGTTTAAATAAATGTATGCTAATGGTCACTGAAGTCACACAGAAAAGCATTTTTGTGGTTAGCTTTTAGTACTATGTAAAACCAAATATCTGACTTTGTTTCCTTTAAACCCTCAGCCCACGTGACCTCCAGTTAAGATGGCAAGTAAATTCACTCTTTGATGGATCCCCTCTACTCCAAACACAGCAACGAGAGAGGAAACAAGAAGAGAAAACCAAGAGGATGCAGGCAAGCTCAAAAACAATATAAACATTTCTGTGAAATTGATATAGGGCAGAAACACAGTGAGGTAAATCCTCAAAGTTAAAGCCTTTAGCCCGCTAAGCTCAGGATCCAAAAACAGGCACTGAAACTGGAAGCATGAGACCTACACAATTTGGTGGCTAACCATAACCCACAAAGGACAGACTCAGACCTAGCATCATACTTGAAGGCAGGGTCAGAGGTGAAACTGGAGGAGGGTTCCTCCATTCCTGAAAGAAAGTTGGTTATCTCATATGGAGCTGTGGCCTAGGGAGGAGGGAGAACATAGACCGACCAGGAACTCAATGAAGCAGCCTGTGATTGCCCAAGTAACTGAAACACCACTGCAGTTCTAGACTGGGGCTCTGTGGAAGCCAGTCAGAGACAACTATAAACTGCTGAACAAGAAAAGACTGAGCAGAGAGGGAGAAAGATAGGTGGAAAATGAATGAATGAAAGCAATTAAAAAATATATCTCATTCAAAATAGGCCATTCAACCAAAATTCTAAAGTACATGAAGAAATCTAATGCCAATAAAGGCAACTAAAAGTCAGCCATCAAACCACTAATTCATTTCAGATGAAATGAATATTATAAAATAGTCCAACAAAATAAGTATATTTAACTGAATTAAAGACTTAAATTTAATACCTGAAACCATAAAACTCCTAGAAGAAAACAAGCAATGAGCTCTTTGACATCAGTCTTTAGGAATTTTTTTTGATATGTCTCCTCAGGCAAGGGCAACAAAAGCAAAAATAAACAAAGGAGACCACATCAAACTAAAAACCTTTTGTACAGCAAAGGAAACTACCAATGAAACAAAAAGGCAACCTACTGAATGGAAGAAAACATTTGCAAATGATATATCCAGTAAGGGATTAATATCCAAAACATATAAGAAACTCATACAACTCAATATGTTAAAAAAAAAAAAAAAAAATCCAATTAAAAAATGAGCAAAAATGAGCAGAGGACCTGAATAGACATTTTTCCAGAGAAGACATACAGACAGGCATCAGGCACATGAAAAGATAGTCAGCATCACTAATCATCAGGGAAATGCAAATCAAAACCTGTCAAATGGCTATCGTCAAAAAAATAACAAAGAATAAACGTTAGCAAAGATGTGCAGAAAAAGGAACCCTAGTATGCTGTTGGTGGGAATGTAAATTGGTACAGCCACTACGGAAAACAGTATGGAGGTTCCTCAAAAAATTAAAAATAAAACTATCATATGGTCCAGAAATTCCACTTCTGGGTATTTATCCCAAGAAAAGAAAAACACTAATTCAACAAGATATATGCAAACCAGTGTTCACTGCAGTTTTATTTCCAATAGTCAAGATATGGAAGCAACCCAGAAGTCCACTAATAGATAAATGGATAAAGATGTCACACACACACACATAAACACACACACACAATGGAATATTGCTTAGCCATATAAAAGTATGAAATCTTGCCATTTGCGACAACGTAGGTGGATCTAGAAGGTGTTATGCTAAATGAAATAAGTCAGACAGAAAAAGACAAATAACATGATTTCACTTACATGTGGAATCTTAAAAACAAATGAACAAACATAACAAAACAGAAAAAGACTCATAGATACATAGAAAAAAACAGTGGTTGCCAGAGAAGTGAAATGGGCAATACAGGTGAAAGGGACTAAGAGGTACTACCAACTTCCATTTATAAAATAAATAAGTCATGGGGATGTAATATACAGCACAGTGAATACAGTCAGTAATATTGTTATAACTCTGTATGGTGACAGATGGTAACTGGACTTACTGTGGTGATCATTTTGTAATGTACAAAAATATCAAATCACTATGTTGTACACCTGAAACTAATATAACATTGTAAGTAAATTATACTTCAATTATAAAAAAACAAAACAAAAAGAAAAAGAAAAAACAAACCCACACAAACTAGAATATTAATTGTAAAAAGAAAATCTCAAAAGCTACCAGAAAGCACCCGGCACATCACTGGATCTGCTGGGTCACAAGGCTTAAGAAGAAAGCTGCTGGAGCTCCGGGTGAGCTCACCGAGACCGGACAGCCTGCCGAGACAATGGGGAATTAAGCAGCTCAGATCAGCACACCCAAGCTGATTCAGAAGTCCCACAAGAATTTTGCCTCTTCCCTTAACTGTTGGTGGATACAAAGTGAAGTGACCGTCTTTCATTTTAGAGACAACCCCAAGAAACTCCCTGAAAAAGCAGAACCTTAAATGTTTCCAGCAACTTCTAGCAACAAGAGATTTGTCCTCCCTGGAATGATAGTCTGGATTTAAATTTCTCTTCCTTGCCCACCACGCTTCTGCCAGCAGCATCAAACATGGACTTCCTTGGATGCCTTGTTCACCATCATGGTATCACAACCAACTTCAGACCAAGACTCATTATACAGCAAAAGAAGTGAGGCAAGGAGCTGATGCCAGCAGGGTTCACTGTCAGCTCTAGTTATTACTAGCTGCTATCTGAACTTGATGTTGTTTCATCATTTTTGCTTTAATAACCACAGTAAAATGAGTCTTGCTACTGTCAATATCCTCTTTCTCTCCTATCCAGCTTCAGCTATCTCAGTGAATACCACTATTTCTAGAACTCTTCCCCTACCTGTTTTACAAGAAGCAGAGAAAACTCAAGGGGAGAACCTATAGTAGTTCTAATGGGCCTGGAAAGGATAATATGTCAAGTTATTCAGTCAAATTTTAAACCATACAAGGCACAATACTAAGATTAGGGAATTGTGCTTTGTTTTCCAAACTCATTTAAAGATGATTACAATAGTCTCCCCCTCCCCTCAAGGAGCTTAAAATGAACACAGAAGGGGCTTCCCTGGTGGCGCAGTGGTTGAGAGTCTGCCTGCCGATGCGGGGGACGCGGGTTCCTGCCCCGGTCCGGGAAGATCCTACATGCCGCAAAGCAGCTAGGCCCATGAGCCATGCCGCTGAGCCTTCGCCTCCGGAGCCTGTGCTCCACAACGGGAGAGGCCACAACTGTGAGAGGCCCGCGTAACGCAAAAAAAAAAAAAAAAAAATGAACACAGAAGTTCTAGACCAGCAAAGCTGGAGGCCAAATGAGATACTAGTAGAATAAAGAAGAAAATACATAGGGAAAGACAATTTATGGGATATTATTATCCAATATCAAAGTATGACATTGTTTCTGCTATGCTGCATACATACAGAATAAAACTAAAGCCATGGCAAAAACAGGGTTCTTTCTGTAGCCCTTCAGGCTTTCATGAAGCTCTTAGTTATTGCCAATTACAAAAACCCTGACCCAGGCTCACTTGAACAATTCACATAAATTCTAGCTTGTAAGTCATTTAGTTTTGTTACATTTTATTGGTCTGATGGGGGTACTCTATTTATGAGCCATTGTATGTGTAACCTCTACTACGCCTTAGATGTAATGAAATTCTAAGATAAAGAGCAACTGACTAGTTGATGTAAGTAAAGCAGAAAAAACCCCAACAAGTGATTCACAGGCCCATAGAATTAAAAAAAAAAAAAAAGGCATAATATTGGGTTTTATTTGTCCAATATAAAAGACCATAATGTTAGACTATACCAACAAGGGCCTAAAAAAAAATTTAGTAGGTCTGCTATATTTGACCCAATTTTGGTCCTCATTAGAATTTCAGGTATAGTGAAAATTTGCAGTTACCTCTCCAACACCCATTTTCTACATTCCTCCTTCCTAACAAGACCCGAAATTTCCCACCCAGTAGATTTTGGTGAGATAAGAATAGCTCTGATTGGTTCTCAATCAGAGGCAATCTTGATTCACAGGGGACCTTTGACAATGTTTGAAGATATTTTTGGTTGTCATAACTGGAGGAGTGTGCTGCTGAAACCCAGTGAGTACAAGCCAGCGATGATGTTAAACATCCTATAATGCACAGGACAGTCCCCCAAGACCAATAATTATCTGGCCCAAAATGTCACTCCCTCACCCATGCTAGAACACTCTTCTCTCACTCAGGAGCTACTGAAAAAAGACTCTCTCTTTGTCAGATGTAAAGGAAATAAGAATTCTAGTTGCTGCTGGGAGCCATCTCACAACCACACGGAAGCCAGCTTTAGGGTGAAGTGTGGTAGGCAAACACAGATTTCAGGTGATGACTTCCTGCCATTAGGGCTCTTAAAAAGATATACCACTTTTTGGACAATGACTCCTTTTTTTCCCCCCTCATTATATGACCTTTTCACCCCATAGCACACTACATAAATCATCAAAGGTAATATATCAACATTACGATTTCAGAGAAAGAACACTCACTAATTTATACAACACAGCAGTTTTTTGTCAAGAATATCACAGTACAAAAAGATTTTAAAAATCATTCAAATATGCCACCTCATCTGTAGTAGGCTAAATGACAGCCCTCTCAAATGTAAGGTCCCCCTGGGACCTGTAATTATTACTTTGAAGGAGTGAATTCATATTCACCTTGTAAGGCAAAAGATGTGATAGTTAAGGATCTTGAAAGGAAGTATCAATACTTATAACGGATTATCAAGGTAAGCCATAAAAGTAATCAGATGTATCCTTATGAGAGAGGGAGAGGGCACACAGAGACAGACACACAGAGGAGGAGGCAACGTAAAGACAGGCAGAGATTGGAGTGATGTAGCCACAAGCTCAGGAATGCCAAGCTGGCAACACCGGAAGCCAGGACCAGATTCTCCTCTAGTGTCCCCAGCAGGAGAGCGGCCCTGCCAGATTGCAGACTTCTGGCCTCCAGAACTATACACGAATAATACATTTCTGTTGCTTTCAGCCACTAAATTTGCAGTCATTTGTTACAGCAGCCTCAGGTAACTAACAGCGTCCTACAAAGAGGTATAAGAATTGCAGACTACAAGAACGGAAGCAAACTTATATCTTGCTATTTTTTTGTTCCCCAAGATACTTCTTCTTTGATGCCAACGGTTTTCACAATCAGAAGTTTCTTCTGTCAAAGTCCGAAAGAAAAAAAATTATCACTAAGCACTCCTGATATTGAATACATGCCTGAAAACCCAGCACCTGACTCTACCATCTTCCAAAGAATGGCTCCTTCCCTCTTCACAGGGGGATGAAAGGTCATATAATGAGGGGGGGAAAAAAGACGTCATTGTCCAAAAAGTGGACACAGCCTGTCAAGATGCCCTTCTTATTTATTGAGGCAAGAAAGCAACATTTTATTTATATTTTATGTATAAACTGTAGTTGTTTTCAAATTATTGTTTACTTCTTACATAAAAATGTTTTCATTGCTCAATGATATATTTGTCTATTTGTGGAAAATGTTTGGGTATCTTAGGTTAGGTTGAAACACCTCATAAATTTTCCCATTAAAATTAACAGAAGTAGTTTTTTCTTCACTAGCTTTTCACTTAGTGACTGAGTTTACAGAAATGAATTAAAGTCATTAAGGTATATCTATTTCATCTATAGTAAATGCCTGGTAAGTAGATTGATTTCTTAACCCTCTTCATTAATGCCTTATCAAGAATATGGAACAAAAAGTTTTTTAAATAGTTCAAACATGCCATCTCATCTATTGTAAATTAAATGGTACTCTCCCATTCCAAAATATTGAATATATGTCCACATCCTAATCCCTGGAACCTGTTAATATTACCTTTAAGGAATGTAAGAGCTATAAGTTGGAAATCAGTGATCCAGCCCAACCCTTTCACTTCACTGAAGAGATAACAGGGGAAGGAGGAATGAAGTACCTTCCTTAGACCATCCATCTGGTTGGAGTCCCAGCAAGAACAGAATCCAGGTCTCCTAGCACCCAGTCCAGTATGCTACCTAAGGTTGTATGAAGGAACTGAAGAAAAATGCGATGAATAAAGAGTCAGAAAACAACAAAACTTTTTTCTTTTTTGAGAAAAGATGAAATGATACAGACATTCTTTAGCCTAGAAAAGGGAAGGGTAGTGAGTAAGTTAATAAATGCCTAGAAGTGAAGAAAACACTGACTGACTAAAGGCTACCTGACATACACTTATTTTGCACTGATAACAAGACCTTGACTTTATTTTTTTGAGTCTTAGAACCCAAAGAGTCTTCAAGACTTTAATTATACAAGACTCTCTTATATTAGATTCTACTAGCACTATCTCAGTTGCAAAACAAAAACTCACACAACTAGCCCAAGTCAAATGGGGGGTGGTTACAAAAAGGCTACAAAAGATATCATGGATACACAAGGAAAGAAAACAAAGATTAGGTGGACCAAATGAGAACTGGAACTAGAAGCTCCCACCACCGTCTCTCATGGGTCTCTATACATCTGCTCCACTCTACAGCTTCTCACTATAGACTAGCTTCTTCTGCTTTTTTTGTTGCCTCTGATTTGCACATGGCTTTTATGGTGTAGTTCAAAACCTGGCCACAACTCTATATGATCCTTCAGCTCAAGGATTCATCATCAACCAATTAACTCAGAATCTCAAGGTCCCCATTCTCAGGAGGAAAATTTAATTGGCTCAATCCATCCAATGGAGTCTCTAAATTGTTTTCTATTGGGTCAGCTGCTCATCCCACAAAGATAGGTGTTCGACAGGTACTAAAGTCTGTGCAGATTCTTCAAAGGCGAGCATAGCAAAGAGTAAATGATCAGCATGTGCATTAAGGTACTCAAGAGTTATACAGCTCTTTTATTGGGTTGGCCAAAAAGTTCGTTCACGTTTTTATGAACATCTTAATGGAAAAACCTGAATGAACTTTTTGGCCAACCCAATGGTTAAGCCTACCCAGGAAGACTATGTCATTTCTGTATTTGAGATCTGTGGAAGAGATGACCACAGTCTGTAAACAGAGTAAGAGTCATTTAAAAGTTTCCTTCTAGCTCTATGGGTCTAGAGCAAAACCTTACTACTTAGTATTATCAGATTGTATCATTTATCCAGAAGTATCTCCAATTAGCAGACCATCAAGGAAATCTCAGGAAATGAAAGAACGTCTCTGTTATATAATATGGTCACTGACTTGCCATTATTGGGGGAAAGGAAGGGAGGAGAGGAATAAAGGGAAGATATCAGTAGTGCTTACAGAAGTAAAAATCCTCTGAACTAGCTATGGTCAAAGTACAGTGCAACAGTTCAACAGAGCACTGGAATTGTAACAGAACTGGTCCTTGGGTAATTAAAAAAAAAAAAAAAAGCCTGACAGGGGTTGAGGAGAGGGGAGGATGAATAGGCAGGACACAGATAATTCTTAGGACAGTGAAACCACTCTGTATGATACTCTAATAGTGAATACATGTCATTATATACTTTTCCAAACCCATAGAATGTACCACACCAAGAGTGAACCCTAAAGTAAATGATGGACTTTGGATGATCATGATATGTCAATATAGGTTCATCAACTGTACTACTGTGGTACAGGATGCTGAGAATGGGGGAGATTGTGCATATACAGGGGAAAAGAAATATATGGGAAGTCTGCACTTCCCACTCAATTTTGCTGTGAACCTAAAACTCCTCTATTAAAAAAGAAAAGTCCTTTTAAAAAGGCCATGGTGACAGGAGCAATTTTGGCACAACAAACCCAAACCTACCCTAGACACTCTGAGCATAAGGGTCAGAAATAGCAGGAGCAGAGTGAAAAAGACAAGAACAGCTCTCAACTTTTATCTGGCAGCAGCTGCAGCCCTCATACCCTATATAATAAAAGTAATCAGTTCCCTGAGTTACAATTTCATAAATTCAGACAGCCAGATGCTTGCTTCCTCCAGACACAGAGGATAATTCCTGTTGGTTATACTATGAGGTATTATCTGCTTCAAAGTCTACTATGTGAACTCCTCAACCACCAGGAAATTAAAATACAGAAGTTTTTTATTGGGTCCTCCCCTAACTCTACCCTCAAGATATTAAGCATTTCCAATGTCAACTAAGAATTTCACAGGGGAAATCTCCTCTCACATTTAAGATATGAAGGGTTTTTTGTTGCTGGGTTTGTTTGTTCTTAAAGAAGTTTTCATCCCGACTTAGACTGCAGGATATTCTAACAGTACCATATGGCCTCTGGCATTAATTCCATGGACCAACTTTTCTTTAATCCCTTCTTCTAACAGATGTTCCTCTCCCTGTCACAAGGAACCTAGTCTTTTTCTTACCCTCCTCTACCTCATCTTCATTTAGGGGCAAGGTAATCTCAAGTAACAGCTTAGTTATGTATGTATGTACCCAGCCTAAGTATTAATAAAGTGCTACTGATCATTCCTTGTCACACCCCAAGACTTGTATTTGGTCTGGCAATCCTCAAAAGGTTTAACGACATTTATTTGGCTAAGATCTTAAAAAAAAAAAAATGAAAAAAAAAACAAAACAAAGAAAGAGTATGAGTCCATTTGCTTAATAACTGTGGGTAAAGATCTTGAAATTTTCCACTAGCTTAAGAAGCATAAATGTAACCTTTGGCTAATTAAAGTTAAGACTTGAAAATAAACTAGCTCATACATAATTACTTTTGTCTACCTTGTCTTCTGTTTCTATGCCTCCTTCCTAATAGTACAAATTTCTTCCTTTAAACATTTGGGAAGGAAGATCCTATGAAAGTACAAAATGTTTACATGGTATATCCTGGGTCTTACCCATCATTTTCATTGGAAAAAGAAATTTACAAGCCATACTTTTATTCATTAAAAAAAAAAAATTTCCCAAGCACTAGTCCTGAGATACTTGTAGGGACTCCACAATCAAAGGGTTCAGGAGTCAGGTAAGGTTTCTAACTGTATGCTATAACCTCTCTTAGGGTATCTCAGTGCACAGTAACTTGTTAAAGACTGGGAAGTCTGGCATTCACACGATCATTCAACAAACATTCATTAAATGGCTACTGTGTACCAGGCACTGTGCCAGAAATTAGTGACAAAATGTAAGTCCCAGGAACAGTCCCTTGCCTCAAGGAGCCTCAGTCTAAAGAGTGATTTTCAAATTGCAAGTTGTGAAATCAATTAGGTAAATAGCAAGCAAGGATTTTTTTAAATGAAGTAAGATATAGTAGAAAATATCATAGTGTACCATACACAGCAAGAGTAGGTGCTATTTGGTGAAACCTTTAAAAAAATTATGTGTGTGTGTGTGTTCTAAATAGGATATAAAGTGTATTTCTTATTGTGGAACACAGTGAAAACGTTTTCGAAAACCCTGCTCTAGCAGAAGAAATACATTACAATAGAAATTATAATAAAATATAATGGGTGATATAAGAGAGTAAACAGAGGATCCTATGGGAAGAGCAAAGAGCATTCCCAAAACTTTTTTTGAGCCTAAACCCATTATCACTTCACACTTGTTAAAAACCTAGAGAAGAATGGATCAACTTCCAGCAAGACAATGTGAGGAGCTCTGCTGACCTGCTCCCCAGTGAAACTGGTGAAAATTATTAAAACAACAACAATGTAAAGCCTCTGGAAATGGTCCTACGGGCAAACAGCAAATGAAAAAAATTCAAGAAAATGTATGAAAATTTGGTAAGAGTGAGTCTGTGGTATTTAAACCAGACCACTATCTACTTCCTTCCTCTCAACTCAGTGTGGCCCACTCCACACTGCTTCATCCAGAACAGCTCATGCTCCCTCCAGCTACTAGCCAAAGGGCTTTCTTTCTAGAAGGAGTAGGACTTCAGCTTTTCTCATCTTGCCTCCAGCCACCTGTTGCTAAGTCCCAGAGGAGTAAGACTAAACGATGGGAGCTCCTTTCTTCCACCCAGCCCCCACTTGCAGAATGGCAGCTCTACCTTGTGTGTGGCACACAGAGAATAATGGGGCCCTGAACACTCCTGCCCCAGTGGTTCCACACCAGATATGGCCAGCTGAGAAGACCTCAGGCTACTGCACTCCCACCAAGTGCTCACCTCCTGGAGCAAGAATGTCACTCAAAGAAGCTTGTCATTGTCACCAACCCAAGCTCCAGAGCCCCAACTCAGAGATTTTACCTGAAAGGGGAAGCCGGCCGTAACAGACAGCTTCTAATATTTACCCAAAGGAACTGATTTCATTTGCAACACAGTATGAAGAAGTTCAAGCCTAAGTGTGCTCCCCAAAACACTGGAAAATGTGGGGAAAGGCAACTGGGAGGAGATTCAAGATACAGGCTTCAGTGCAGGCTAGCTAGTTTGCAGGAGAGAACTGTGGATAAGTCAGGAGAAGCCCTTCTGGGCCTGGAACAAATATCAAACTCTGATCTCAAAAACTATACCTTCAAAGGAGTCACAATTTGATTGGATTAGTTTGTAGAGCAATTTGTGTCCCAGGGCACTGTTAAAAACGTAGAGTAATTAGCCAGCAATCAGTGGAAATCATCAGCTGGGTGTGGTCAGAGAAAGAGTTGAACAGAGCCCTACCACTATCACTGTCATCCCAGGGTGACAACTGGCATACCAAAGCTGCTGAGGAGCAACATCAGAGGTTTAACATTGTAAAGGAAAATACACTAACCAGTTGCTAAAAAATAAACAAGTAAATAGCATAACAGGCCCTGGAAGGGGGTAGGGGAAGACAACCAGTGTCCAGGTTTGCTACAATATATTATCTAAAATGTCCAGTTTCCAACAACAACAAAAAAACCCTATGAGGAATGAAAACAAACAGGAAAGTATAACCCATGCTCCTGAAAAAAGCAGGCAACAAAAACTGCCTGTGAGAGCAATCAGATGTTGCATTTATCAGAAAAAGATTTCAAAGTAACCACTATAAACATGTTCTCAGAACTAAAGAAAACCATGATTAAAGAAATAAAGGAAGGTATGATGACAATGCTGCATCAAACAGAGGATATCAATAAACAAATAGAAATTATAAAGAAAGGACCAAATGGAAATTCTGGAGTTGAAAAGTACAGTAACAAACAATTAAGAAAACACCTCACTAGAATGGCTCAATAGCAGATTTGAGCTGACAGAAGAAAGAATACGCAAACTTGAAGATAAACTGACACAGATCAACTCAAAGAAGAAAAATAATGAAAAAAATGAAAAGAGCCTCAGAGAAATGTGGGATCCATTAAGTGCACCAACATCCTCATAACAGGAGCACCAGAAGAAAAGAATAGAGGGAAGGGAGCACACAAATGCGCGCATGCGCGCGCGCACACACACACACAACTAAAAATAATGGTTAAATTTTCCCAAATTTAATGAAAAAAATGCAGGAAGACCAACAAAGCCCACGTAGAATAAAAGCAAAGAGATCTACAAATAGAAACATAGTAAAAAAACTGCTGAAAGTCAAGGACAAGGAAAAAATCTTAAAAGCAGCAAAAGAAAAATAACCTATTACTTACAAGGAAACCCCGGTAAGATTAAAAGCTTGAGTTCTCAGCAAAAACAACAGGTAACAGAAGAGACTAGGGTAACATATCAAAGTGCTCAAAGCAAAAAACTGTCAACCAAAAATTTCATATCCAGCAAAACTATCTTTCAAAAATGAAGATGAAATAGAAACTTTCCCACATCAAAAAAATAAAAAGCAGAAAATTTCTTTCTTAGAAGAAAGTCAGTTCTTCATATTGAAAGCAAGTAACCAGAGTCCACACAATAAAACAAAGAACACTAGTAAAGATAATTATGTAATTGTAAATGCATATTTTTCTTTCTTCTCATAACTGTATAAAAATCAATTAAAACATTATGTATATAATGTACTGTTGGCCCTATAGCATAAAGAAAGGTAAGATATGTGTGATATATTTGCCAATACCACTGCAAATGAAATGTGGGGGAGCAAAGCCCAGTAAGGCTAAGGAAATAACTAGATATGGTAAAATAATATCTATAACAACATATGGTTGGGTTTGAAACATTAAATGATGTAATCTGTATAACACAAAAAGGTGGGGGGAGAAGGGAATAAAGATATATAGGATTAACATTACTATATACCAATGAAATTAAACTAGTATAACCTGAAAATTATTAAAATAAGTTAAAATATATATGGTTAGCTTTCAAGGAACCACTAAAACAAAAAGAAATCTCAAGCTGGTGTGGCCAAGATGGCAGAGTAGGAAGACCCTGAGCTCACCTCTCCCATGGGCACATCAAAATTACAACTATTTACAAAGCAACTATCTATGAGAACAACCTGAAGATTAGCAGACAAGATTTTCCACAATTAAAGTTACAAAGAAAGAACCAGGTGAGATGGGTAGGAGGGATGGAGATGTGGTACAGTCAAGACCCACACCACTGGGTAGGTGACCCACAAACAGGAGTGTAATCAGAATTGCAGAGGATCTCCCCAAGTAGCAAGGAGTCTGAGCCCCATACTGGGCTCCTCAGACTGGGATGCACTGGGATGATGAGCCTCCAGAACAGCTGGCTTAGAAGACCAGTGAGGCGTGGGTACAGGATAGCTGGAGGGCTGTAGGAACCTGAGACTCCATTCTTAAAGGGTGGATGCAAAATATCACAAGTTCTAAGTCCCAGCACAGAGGCAGTAATTTTGAAGGAGCCTTGGCCAGACCCACTTGCTGATCTTGGAGAGCCTCCTGGAGAGTCAGGATGCAATGGGGACTCACCCTGGAGACACAGACGCTGGAAGCAGCCATTTGAGCGAGTTCATTTTACCACCAGGACAGTAATGCTGACAGTGCCATTTTGGAGTCCTCACCCTAGCCTCTTAACACTAGAGGCTTACCCATCCACCAGCTGATTGACATCAGTTCCAGGGACCCCCAACCCCCGCAGCCAGCCACCCCGGAATCATGCCCAGTAGGCAGGCACCAGCCCTGGCCATACCCACCAATGGCCAGCAGCCTCACCACAAAGCAGAATCTGGGGGCCAACTGGCTGAGAAGCCAGCCCCACCTACCAGCATGCTCACAGCACGTGGCCTCATGACAACAGAAGGGCCCATAAAACCCACCTAGGGGACACCGCTAGAGCAGCAGTCCCCAACCTTTGTGGCACCAGGTACTGATTTTGTGAAAGACAATTTTTCCACAGATGGCAGGCGCTGGCGGGGGGGGGGGGGGGGGGGGTGGTTCAGGCAGTAATGCAAGTGATGGGGAGCAATGGGGAGCAACAGATGAAGCTTCACTCACTCGCCTGCCGCCCACCTCCTGCTGTGCAGCCCAATTCCTAACAGGCCATGGACTGGTACCAGTCTGCAGCCTGGGGGTTGGGGACCCCTGCCTCCTAGAGTATGTTGCTCTGATGACCAGAGGAGAGTGTGTTGCTGGGCCCCATAGAATGTCTCCTACATAAGACCACTTTGCCAAGATCAGGGACATAACCATCTACCTAATATATAGGAATAAAAACAAAGAATTAGGCAAAATGAAGTGACAGAAGAATATTTTCCAAACAAATGAACAAGGTAAAACCCCAGAGGAACTTAACAAAGTGGAAATAAGCAATCTATCTGATAAAGAGTTCAAGGTAATGATCATAAAGTTGCTCAACAAACTTAAGAGAAGAATGAATGAGCAAAGTGAGAAGCTGAACAAAGAGTTAGAAAACATAACAAGAACCAAACAAAGGTAAATAATACAGTAACTGAAAAAAAAATACACTAGAAGGAATAAATCGTAGATGAGAGGATACAGAAAAACTAATCAGTGAACTAGAAGACTAGTGGAAATCACCCAAGCTGAACAAAAAAAAAAAAAAGATTTTTTTTTAAAAATGAGGATTGTTTAAGAGACCTCTGGGACAACATCAAGCATACTAAAATTTGTGTTCTAGAAGTCTCAGAAAAAGAGACAGAGAAAAAGGGGCAGATAACTTATTCGAAAGGATAATAGCTGAAAACTTTCCTACTCTGGGGAAGGAAATAGACATTCAGGTCCAGGAAGTACAGAGATTCCAAACAAGATGAAACCAAAGAGGTCCATACCAAGACAAAAATAGCAAAAACTAAAGACAGAGAATCTTAAAAGCAGCAAGAGAAAAGCAACTAGTTAAGTACAAGGGAACTCCACTAAGACTATAAGTTGACACTTCAGTGGCAACTTTGCAGGCCAGTAGGGAGTGGCACTATTAATTCAAAATGATGAAAGAAAAAAAAACTTAAAACCAAGAACACTCTACCCAGCAAGGCTATCATTAAGAGTTGAAGAAGAGAGAGAATTTTACAGACAAGCAAATCTAAAAGAGCTCAGCACCACTAAGAAATGTCAAAGGAACTTCTATATGTGAAAAAGAAAAGATCACAACTAGAAATATGAAAATTACAAAAGGAAAAATCTCATTAGTTAAGGCACACATCATACAGCAAAGGCAGTAGATCAACCACTTATAATCAGATACGAAGGTTAAAGACAAAAGTAGTAAAATCATCTATATCCACAATAAGTAGTTGAGAGATACACAAAATATAAACATGTAAAACAGAATGTCAAAAATAGAATGTCAAAACCATAAAAAGTGGTGGAAGGGGAAGTAAAAATGCAGGGTTGTTAGTGTTTGAACTTAAGAGATCACCAACTCAAAATAATCACTCATATTCATATTCATATTTATATATGTTGTTATATATGAATCTCATGGTAACCACAAACCAAAACCTATGATAGAAACATTAAAAAAAAAGAAAAAAAAAAAAAGAAAAGAATCCAACCATAATACTAAGATAATCATCAAATCACAAGGGAAGAAAGCAAAAAATGAGGGAGGAAAAGAAACTAGAGAAACAAGCAGGAAACAATGAACAAAATGGTAATTAGTACATACTTATAAATAACTACTTTAAGTGTAAATGGAACAAATGCTCTAATCAAGAGACTCAGAGTAGCTCAATGGATTAAAAAACAAGACCCATATATATGGTGCCTACAAGACACTCACTTCAGATCTAAAGACACACACAGACTCAAAGTGAGGGGATGGAAAAAGATATTCCATGCAAATGGAAATGAACAGAAAGCAGGAGTAACAATACTTATATCACACAAAATAGACTTCAAAATAAAGACTTTAACAAGAGACAAAAGGACATTACATGATGATAAAGGGATCAATCCAACAAGAAGATATAACAATTATAAACATAGATGTACCAAATGAAGAAGCACCTAAATACATATAGCAAATATTAATGGACATAAAGGGAGAAATTGACAGTAACACAATGATAGTAGGGGGCTTTAACACTCACATCAACAAACACATCAACCAGACCAAAAAAAATCAATAATAAAACACCGGCCTTAAATGATCCATTAATCAGATGAACTTAATAGATATATACAGAACATTCCATCCAAAAGTAGCAGAATACATTCTTTTCAAGGGCACATGAAACATTCTCCAGGACAGATCACATGCTAGGCCACAAAACAAGTAATAAACTTAAAAAGATTGAAATTATATCAAGCATCTTTTCTGGCCACAATGGTATGAGCATAGAGGTAAACTACAAGGGAAAAAACTGCAAAAACACAAACATGTGGAGTCTAAACAATATGCTACTAAAGAACCAATAGGTCACTGAAGAAATCAAAGAGGAAATCAAAAAAAATACTTGGAGACAAATTAAAACAGAAACATAATGATCCACAATCTATGGGACCCAGCAAAAGCAATTTTAAGAGGTAAGCTTATAGCAAGCCTACATCAGGAAACAAGAAAAATCTCAAATAAACAATCTAACCTTATACCAAAAGGAATGCAGAAAGAACAAACAAAACCCAAAGTTAGTAGAAAAAAGAAATCATAAAGATCAGAGCAGAAATAAATGAACTGTTTCTTTGAAAAGATAAACAAAATTGATAAACCTTTATTTAGCCAGGTTCATCAAGAAAAAAAGAGAGAAGGCCCCAATAAATAAAATCAGAAAGGAAAGAGGAGAAGTTACAACTGTCACCAGAGAAATACAAAGAATCAAGAGACTACTATGAACAATTATATATATGCCAATCAAACGGACAACCTAGAAGCAACAGATTAATTCCTAGAAATGTACAATCTCCCAAGACTGAATCAGGAAGAAACAGAAAATATGAACAGACCAATTACCAGTAATGAAATTGAATCAGTAATACCAAAACTCTCAACAAACAAAAGTCCAGAACCAGATGGTTTCTTGGATAAATTCTACCAAACGTTTAAAGAAAAATTAACACTCGCCCTCCTCAAACTACTCCAAAAGATTTAAGAGGAAGGAACACTTCCAAACTCATCCTATGAGCTCAGCATAACCCTGATAGCAAAAACAAAGACACCACACACGTGTGCGTGCACACACACACACACACACACACACACAATTACAGGACAATATCATTGATGAACATAGGTAAAAAATCCTCAATAAATATTACAAACCAAACTCAACGATACATTAAAAGGATCTTACACCATGATCAAGTAGGATTTAGCCCAGAGATGCAAGGATGGTTCAATATCCACAAATCAATCACTGTGATACACCATATTAAAAACCTAAAGAATGAAAATCATATAATCATCTCAGTGCAGAAAAGGCTTTTAACAAAATTCAACGTTCATTTATGATTAAAAACTCTCAGTGAAGGGAGTATAGAAGGAACATATCTAAACGTAATAAAGGCAATATATGACAAACCTACAGCCAACATCATACTCAAGAATGAAAAACTGAAAGCATTTCTCCTAAGATCAGGAACAAGATAAGGAGAGAGAGAGAGACACTCTCTTGCCATTTTCATTCAACATAGTATTGGAAGTCCTAGCTACAGTAATCAGAAAAGAAAATGAAATAAAAGGCATCCAAATGGGAAAGGAAGTAAAACCACCACTGTTTGCAGATGACTTGATATCATATATAGAAAATCCTAAAGATGCCACCAGAAAAATATTAAAACTAATAAACGAATTCAGTAAAGCTGCACAATACAAAATTAACATACAGAAATTTGTTGCATTTCTATACATGAACAATGATCTTTCAGAAAGAGAAATTAAGAAAACAGTCCCATTTACAATTGCATCAAAAAGAATAAAATATCTAGGACTAAAATAACCAAGGAGTAAAAGACCTGTACCCAAAAAATTATATGACATCGTTGAAAGAAACTGAAAATGGTGCAAAGAAATGAAAGATACACCGTGTTCATGGATTAAAGAATTAATATTGTTAAAATGACCATACTACAAAAGGAATGCAGATTCAATGCAATCCGTATCAAAACACCAATGGCATCTTTCACAGACATGGAACAAATAATTCCAAAATTTGTGTAGAAACATAAAAGACCTTAAATAGCCAAAACAATCTTGAGAAAAAAGAATAAAGCTGAAGGTATCACATGCCCTGATTTCAAACTATACTACAAATCTACAGTACAGTAATCAAAACAGTATGGTACTGCAGTGTGGTACTGGCACAAAAACAGACATATACATCAATGGAACAGAAGAGCCCAGAAATGAACCCACATTTATATGGTCAATTAACCTACGACAAAGGAGGCAAGACTATACAATGGGGAAAAGACACACTCTTCAATAGGTGTTGGGAAAACTGAACAGCTACATGCAAAAGAATCAAACTGGAATACTTTCTCACACTTTACACAAAAATCA
Source organism: Phocoena phocoena (assembly GCF_963924675.1). NCBI lineage: Eukaryota > Metazoa > Chordata > Mammalia > Artiodactyla > Phocoenidae > Phocoena > Phocoena phocoena. The sequence continues at coordinate 29,245,344 of NC_089224.1, read as the reverse complement.
ACTCAAAATGAATTAAAGACTTAAATGTAAGACCTGAAACAATAAAACTCCTAGAAAAAAACACAGACAGTATGCTCTTTGACACTGGTCTAAAGGAATATTTTTTTGGATATATCTCCTCAGGCAAGGGAAAGAAAACCAAAAATAGACAATTGGGACTCCATCAAATTAGAAAACTTTTGCACAGCAAAACTTTTGCACAGCAAAACAAAGGGACCATTCAAAAGATGAGCACTGATAACATTTTTGAAGGCACCCACCAAAAATATCACCACCACACCATACTCTCCTTAACAGCTGCAATTCACATGACATTTTACTTTTATCTTTAACAGATTATTTTCAAAATGTATAAAATGTTTACATCATTCTAATCAACTGTGTACTAGGAATAATTTAAAAGATAACTAAATTCAGGAAAAAAGTTAAATGCATCATCTTAAATTATATACATTTTATTGCAGAATTTTAACTCTATTACATAACATACCTATATTCTTGTTTCACTGTATTCTACTCAGTCAGAAGTTTCTTCATCTTTGAACTATCTATCCTGAATATCCTCAACTTCCCATACTTGCCTCGTTTCCAAATGAAGATTCATCCTTTCCTACTTCCCTGAGTTCCCTCACTTCTCCCTCCCATGATCCCTCACTCTTCCCACCCATGATCTACTCATATCTCTTCCCATCCCATTTAAGACTTTTTCCATCTACTGTTCTCTCTGCCCATCACCTCTTCTTGAGGTCTAGACTTGACAGCAAAACAGAGAGACTGCTGGAAGAGAAATGAGGATGAGAAGGAGAAATCTCCTGAGCCGCATGAAGAAGAGAGGCAAATAGTGAAAGTAATTCTGTACCCTGGCCTTTGATTTTTTTATTAAATGCAAATTCCCTGAGAAGATGAACCATAATCTTAAACATTAATATGAATATCTTAGGAGGGACTTGTTGACAGTGAGTAAAGGTGGTTAGGTACCCCATCCCACCTAGTAATGGGGAAAGGCAGAAGAGACCGAGGTGCCAATGACAGGTAAAATAAGAAGGTGTCAAAGACAAATTCTGCCTACAGCCAGCCTGGGCAATTCCAAACTATTTAGTCTGCCATTTCTAGAACATTCAGTTATAAAGGATGGAGTACAGGACCAATAATGCATGGTCTATTTATTACAGAGCATTAACAAGATCACTTGATCATTCTGTGACTATCACTTTGATTCTGAACCCACTCTTCATATTTTGTTTTAAACACTGTCTTTCTAGGAGACCATTTTATTTATTAGAAATGCAAGCTTATCTAAATTTTTATAAACACATAAGAATATGCTTTACCCACTGTTTCCACCATAATATTAGGTACAAGACAATTCATTTTAAGAGTTAAGAATTTAGGGCTTCCCTGGTGGTGCAGTGGTTGAGAGTCCACCTGCTGATGCAGAGGACACGGGTTCGTGCCCCGGTCCGGGAAGATCCCACATGCTGCGGAGCGGCTGGGCCTGTGAGCCATGGCCGCTAAGCCTGCGCGTCCGGAGCCTGTGCTCCACAACGGGAGAGGCCACAACAGTGAGAGGCCCGCGTACCAACCCCCCCCCAAAAAAAAAAGAGTTAAGAATTTAATGAATGGCAATAGCTTAACTATTTTGAGCTGCCACTATACATAAAAGTAAACCTTTTCCAAAAACAAGAACAGCTACTTAGGAGTCATCTATCCCCCTCTCTCTTTTCATCTAATAAACGTCAGTATAACAGAGTAATTAAGGAGACTACCTCTGGAGGCAGACTGCCAAGGTTTGAATCCCCACTCTGCCCTGTGACCTTGGGAAATTATTTAACCTCTCCATGCCTCAGTTTTTGCATCCGTAAAATGGGGACAACCTAGGAGGGTTACTGTGAATAATAAAATATATTACTATCTAGAAAGCACTTAGACTTGTGCCTGACACATTGTAAGCACTCAAAAAATGTTAGCTACTATCATTAGTTATGGCATTTCTAATAAAAAGACTATGATGGCTTTCTCCAAGATTTCTCCACTAGGTAGAGATAATCTCTCTTGGCGAATCTAAATGCCTGTCAGCAAAAGTGCTCATGGAAGCAAGGGAGTCAACAGTGAGAATAAGCATCAATGCCTTGGACAGGCTGCACCACACAAACCTGAAAGCCACAAAGTTGTTTGTTTTACTATACCACAAATATTAGAGTCAGAAGTTTCAAGATTTTGCTAAGCCAGTTTTCCTGCTACATTCAAAATATGGTAATATAAGATGGTTTGGTCTGCTGTCAAGTCATGGGTTGTATAAACACTAGTTTACAGCAAAAATGACTGTAAAAGTGGTATGGTTCCTAATGGTTATATTAAATTATATTTGAGGCTTTTTATTTTTCTAGCTGAAAATAACAGCGAGAAGAGTCTACCTGAAAGCAAGAAACAAATTTAAATAAACTGTAAATTTCTCAACATAACTTGGAAACTTCAGTTCAGTCTCTTTTATGTGTAAGACCAAACACAGTACAGTTTATAAGGTGAAATCCAAACACATCACTAGCAAACTAGGTTCCAATCTAGCTCTACCACTATTAGCTGTGTGCCTTAAAATATTTCACCTCTCTCTAAAAGAAAGGGGTAGTGATACCAATCTCCTAGAACCAAAAAGTAGATTAAATGAGATAAATGTTAACAATAAGTAGAGTTGTAACTATTAATAAATAACACAGGAAAATATCATTTACTTGAGCTCTGAGATTAAACACACACACACACACACACACACACACACACACTCATACAATTTAAAAAAAGAAAAGGAAAAAAGAATCTCATCTAAGAAGTGAGAAGGAAAGCTTAGAAAGAACATAATTTAAGATTCCTCCTATATAAAAAGGTTTTTATACCTGGGAGAAAGTGAAGATAAATAAAATGCTATGTTGTCAAAGCAAAGAAATGTAAATATGTAAATATCTGTAGTCACAGATATTTACTAAATAACATAAAAGAATCTGAAAAGAAACGATTTATTTTTCAGTCAGTATCAAAGATGAAATTTATAAGTAATTAGGAGCACCAGAAAGGATGGAATAACTCACCCAATCAGAGCTGGCTCTGAGAAACTATAATATTATGTTCTTTATGTATATCATAATAAAGTAAAAATAATGATGCCATGTAAAGGAGATCACATCAAGAAACACACATTTATTCTTTCATTCAACTGATATCTGGATTGCTTGACTAAATGAAAAAGTATTCCATAAGACTGGTAATCCAAAAACAAAAACCAGAGTAAAACAAAAGAATACCACTTTTTGCCTATAAAATTAACAATTAAAAAATAATTCCAAGTGTTGGCAAGAATACAGTTAAATAGTCACTCATATACAGGTTTATGGGAGTATAACTGACACAAGTTTTCTGGACTTCTAGGAACTGAGCCTAAGGAAATAACCAGAGGCATAAGCAATGACTGATATAAAATGATGTTCACTGCATATTTACAACAGTAAAAAACCACTATCTAAATTTCCAACAACAAGCAATTAATTAATTTGTAATATAGCCATATGAAGGAACCAATGAACTCCTCCTGTCTCATTTTAGATGAACAAGAGCTCTGAAATTTAATTTCTAAATTCATGTCCTCACAGTTGTAGAAAATTCATGTCCCCAGTTCCTGATAATCTATGTACGTATTAGAACAGGGTATGTGACAGAAGTAAAGTGTTTGGCATTTAACATTAATGACTGGGATTAAAAATTGTTTCTTTTTTATCTAAAAACATTCGTGCTTTCTCTACAACAAAGGCTAATCTTTCAGCAAGGAAGAACAATTTTCAAAGTAGGGTTTTATTTACAATTTCATTGTCCAAGTGATCGTGTCTTTATGTAAGATGACGTGTCTTTACTAAGACCATAATAAAGGAAAATTAAACTTGGTATGAAACTATTTTCTCCAACAGATCTTTTTTTTTTTTTTAACATCTTTATTGGAGCATAATTGCTTTACAATGGTGATTTAGTGGCATGGAAAAACGCTTGTGTTAAGACTGCTAAATTTAAGTGTCTAAAACACTATATACAATATGATTGCAATTTTCTTTTATACACACAAAATATATCCATATACAACCAAAAAGTGAAAAGCGAACACTGCAGTGTTAACAACAGTTATCTTTGTGTGGTGTTTTTATTTTCTTAATTATACTTTTCATTATTTTCCAAATTTCCTATGATAACTGTGTATTATTTTTATAATCAGTACAGTCATTTTTGTAGTTTACCCAAAACACTTATTCCACCTAAGTCTATCAGGGTAATCCCACTCCCCTGTCATGACTATATCCTGGCCAAGGAGATACAAGGAGACATCTGGGATGGAGGCTTCCAGGAAAGGTTTCCTTGCTTCTGAGAAGAAAAGTGGGAGAGGTAATGCTTTCTTCTGAAAACGGTCAGAAGATGTGATTCATTTATTTATCATTCAATACACATTTACCTGAACATCTACTGTGCAGTTCTTGACCCATCTCTAAATAGAGAGATTATGTTTGCTATTACTTCTAAGAGTCCTAAATTAATAGCTTTAGTAGTTAAATACAAAAATCTTAATTATCATCCATCTTCCACTTTATTTGCCACAGGTAAGAGAATTTGTTGACTCCATGGCAGTATTGTACAAGAAAACAAAACAAACTTAACACAACAACAAAAACCTGACGAACTGCATAGGTTAAGCAAAACCAAACAAAAATAAAGACAAGACAGCTTCAAGCCATCATTACCCTATTACACATTATGGACAGACAATATTACAAAAGACAAGAGGAGTATGAAAGTCTGGAAGGAAGATTAAGGGCTTTGTTTCTCTCATGCTAACTTTAGAACTGTGAAAAAAATACATGAATCTTTCATTTCAATGCACCTAAGAATACACTAAACCTGACTGAGGTTGCTAAAATTACAGAGGAATTTTAAGTGCCAAAACTTGCTATATGTATTCATGATGGAGATCTTTTTCAAAAGCAGATATACAATTCCATTTCTTTTTAAAGCACACCTGAAAATCTGGATGCCTTTGGGGCTGGCCACCATTAAGAATTGCTGTGTAGCTCCGTAATATAATAATGCCCTTAGGGCGCACTGGGGTGTGTAGTTTTTTTGCCCCTATACTAAATGGCTTCACGTGGCTGTATTTTTTTTATGTGACATTTACTGGCTCATGTTTTAATTAGGAAAAATGCTAAGAAAATACTACATTTTTCAAAAGTTAATTTTTCAAAGGTAACATGGACATATTACAAATCACCTTAAACAATGAACAATTAATTCATTCCTAATTCATTCCTATAAAAATACATCAAATATACTTAGGTTATTAGAAGAAGTAACTTTCTCTTCAAGAGACTTTCTTAATCTATTGACATAAAAATGATGATAATTATTATAGCAGCTAACACTTAAACAGTGCTTATTTTATGCCCACAACTATCAGCTCTTTTGACATACCTCAATTAATCTCCACAATCCCATTCTACAGATGAGGAAACTGAGGCAAAGAGAGATGAAATTTCTTGCCCAAGGTCATGTATCTTGTGAGATAGAACCATTCACTGAGGAACAGATCAAGTACTCATCCACGTCACAATCACTGATGCCATGTCACAAAAGGAAAGAAGGCTGAATATAAAAAGTAACTTTTGTTTGCTTTTATCTATAACAAAAGCAAAATTTTTCAGGGACCTCGACCTAAAATTTTTGGCTTATTTCTTAAGGAGAAATTACCATTTTATTCTGAGCATTTGCATTCCTCATTTACATTCAAATTACATAATTCTTCTCTCAAATCTCTCTAACAACCCCGTCCCATCCCACATCATCAGGGTCAACTGTCTCATTCTAAATTCTCAGTGTGTCCTTCCAACTGTCAGAGGCAATCTCTCTGTCTGCTGTTTCTATTTACACATCCCATTTCTACCCACCCAAACTTCTGTGGGGAAACCACAGACAGACAATGTCTGCCTTCTGCCAAAGGATAAAGGGAGCAAAATGTTTTCCACACAGTTAAAAGAACTCCTTTTGTCAAATCATTCTGATGATGCTGAATAAACTGAACACTTCCCTCTGACCACCTCATCACCATTAAACTGCATAATTTCCAAGATGGAAATTATTCAAATTGCCCTCAAAAAGTTAAAATAGAAAATCTTTTCTGTCTATAAGAAAAAGGCAGGCATTTGTAAACAGAAGCTGTTACCTGCAATATGCTCTTTCCTGAATAAAAATGTGCTTCTATTCTCTTATATAAAAATTCAAAACACATATCCAAGATAAGGGATTTGGTATAGATGTTTTTACCATGGCTATACAGTAGTAAAATCAGTTTTTCTAGCTGATAAGGTTTCCCTATCTTCCCAAGTCCAATTCACAATTTCTCTCAAGAGCTCTGAAATTTAATTTCTAAATTCATGTCCTCACAGTTGTAGAAAATTCATATCCCCGGTTCCTGATAATCTATGTACGTATTAGAACAGGGTATGTGACAGAAGTAAAGTGTTTGGCATTTAACATTAATGACTGGGATTAAAAATTGTTTCTTTTTTGTCTAAAAACATTCGTGCTTTCTCTACAACAAAGGCTAATGTTTCAGCAAGGAAGAACAATTTTCAAAGTAGGGTTTTATTTACAATTTCATTGTCCAAGTGATCGTGTCTTTATGTAAGATGACGTGTCTTTACTAAGACCATAATAAAGGAAAATTAAACTTGGTATGAAACTATTTTCTCCAACAGATCTTTTTTTTTTTTAACATCTTTATTGGAGTATAATTGCTTTACAATGGTGTGTTAGTTTCTGCTTTATAACAAAGTGAATCTGTTATACATATACATATATTCCCATCCAACGGTAGTTATAAATAAGACATTGATGTATTTTATTTATCTGACCATGTACTTGAAAACCACTGGACCATTTCAAGGTCGTTGCTTAATCTTAGCACGCCCTGATACAACCTCCCCTGGCAAACTGCACTCTCATACAGGTGTCCATGTTTTTGTGTTTTATGTAAATGTCTTTTTAAATGTTCTCATAATAGGTAGTAGTTATAACATGTAGCACATGGATTCAGTGTTCAATGCTGGTGCTGCATTAATATCTGGCATTATCAAGCTCTTGCCAGGACACAAATTTCCTATGCTCGTCCACCTTGATTAGTTTGTTGAGTATTTGCATCCAGTGCTTCTACTTGATTAGCATCATAGCACTTTACTCTTTCTCTTATTTCCAATCACATTTCTCTTTCTTCACTGTTTTCTGTTCTTCTAAGAGTTTCATTTCAATCTATAGTTTCTCCTTTTATATTTCACTAATGTGTCTTTTACAGTTTGTCAAAGGTACTACATGGGATTCAGCCTTTCTTTTTTAAATTTTCTGAACCTTTAAAAAGTCTGGTGCGGTAAATGCTCAGAAGCATATATAATTCCTATAAATAGTACTACCTATCTCCTGCCACTGAGGTACACATAAATTAATGGGTATGGTTTTCACACAGTCACTGAGTGTTTGCATTTCCATTGGTTGGAGTAGGAACCTAAAAACTATATAACTGAACCTTGACAAAATATACATAAGTATATTATAAACAGAGCACACCATAAAAGGACAGTTGTCTTTTATACCTGTATTTCACAGGGTAGTAATAATTTCATGCGTTAATATCTATAGTTAAAGCTTCTGATCATGCTAAACTTCATAAATCATTCTTCTCCACAGAATTCATACAAATCCCAATATTCATAAATTCTCTATTGTTCTCAAATTTTTTTAAAATTTAATTTTAACCTTAACTGTAGCACACAGATTTCAGAACATGCTTGGACATGTCTTAAGGTTAGGCCTGCTGAGAGAATGCTCCCAGAAAACTGGTCTTCAGGTCCATCCAATCTTGCAGTAAACTGAAGAATGTGTGGGGATTGCTGTGTATCTATTACTTCTACCTATTGAGTGGGTAGGCATGTCACTGGGTTCCAGAATAATAACATTCAAGCATGAGGGGTGCTAAATGACCAAAAATGTAAAAAAACTCATGAGAACTACTACGGGGGCTTGATCCACAGATTTCCAAATCTATTACCATTAAGGAAACTGACCATCTTCCAACTGTATCTTTCCATCACCAATATGCACATTAATCCACAGACCTTAGAACTCTAATTAATGCCAAGAACGATAAATGCCTTATTTTGGGTTCCCTAGAAGTAGTTTATTTGGAAGGTAAACTCTTAGGGAAGTGGAGAAAGGATACAGGGAAGAGAATTTTGAGGATAACCATTAAAATAACAGACACAGGGCTTCCCTGGTGGCGCAGTGGTTGGGGGTCCGCCTGCTGATGCTGGGGACGCAGGTTTGTGTCCCGGTCCAGGAGGATCCCACATGCCGCGGAGGGGCTGGGCCCGAGAACCAAGGCCGCTGAGCCTGCGCATCCGGAGCCTGTGCTCCGCAATGGGAGAGGCCGCAGCGGTGAAAGGCCCGCGTACCGCAAAAAAAAAAAAAAAAAAAAAAAAAAGAACAGACATAGAGTATGTAATTTTGAAACTAACAGAAATAAACTATGGAATGATTTTTTAAATTATCAATCAAAAATTGATAAAATTGCAAAAATTGCAAGAAAGGAGAGAAAATGGAATGCAGAATAGTTGGAGTTCAAAGAAGGAAGGAAATAAAAGACTGATTTATCATTGGTCACACCAAATGTAAATATACGAAAATGATCTAGTTTGAAAAAGAGGATCAAATTGGATTATCCAAACATACAATGTTTATCAGCGTGACAGGTAAAACATAAGGATAAAGAAAGGCTGAGTATGGATACAAACATTGACAAAAATAAGGTTGGTGTAGCGATTTCTATTAAACAAAATAGGCTTTAGAGCAAAAATCATTACTAGAGACAGAGGTTCACTTCACAATGACAAAATTCAATTCACCAGTATGTTATAATAATTTTAAATTTGTATTCATCAAACAATATAGTATCAAACTATATTTGATACTATAAAGTGAAACATAAAGCAGAAACTGGCAAAACTCCAAGAAGAAATGGAATAGTTCCACAAACAAGTGGGACATAATTAAAGCATTTATAGCTGTAACTGTGTACATTTTTTAAAGGCTTAAAAATTAATGTACTCTAACCTTATACCATATACAAAATTAACTCAAAATGGAACAAAGATCTTAATATAAGTGCTAAAACTATACAACTCTTAGAAGAAAACATAGGGGGAAAGCTTCATGACACTGGACTTGGTAATGTCTTCTTAGATATGACATCAAAAATACAGGTATCAAAAGAAAAACAGATTGAACTTCATAAAAATTTTAAACTTTTATGCATTAAAGGACACTATGAAGAGAGTGAAAAGAACACACAGAATGAGAAAAAAAATTTGGAAATCATATTTCTGATGAGTTAATATGGAGAATATATAAAGAAGTCCTATGACTCAACAACAAAAAACATAAACAACTTCATTAAAAAATGGGCAAAGGTCTTGAATAGACATAACCCCAACAAGATATACAAATGGCCAATAAGCACATGAAAAGATAGTCAACATCACTAATCATTAGGGAAATGTAAATCAAAACCACCATAACCACCATGAGATATCTCTACACACCCATTAGGATGGCTATCATCAAAACAAACAAACAAAACAGAAAATAAGTGCTAGTGAAACTGCAGAGAAATTGGAACCCTTGGGCATTGCTGGAATGAATGTATCATGATGCAAACACCGTGGAAAACAGTATAAGACTGTTCCTTTAAAAATTAAACAGAATTACCATATATGATCCAGCAATTCCACCTCTGGGTATATATACAAAAGAATTGAAAGCAGAGACCGGAACATGTACACCCATGTTCACATCAGCATTGTTCACAATGCCAAAAGGTAGAAACAACCCAAATGTCCAACAACAGATGAACAGACACATAAATTGTGATATATACATACAATGAAACTTTCATGTTGTGTGTATTTTATATGTTATATAACTTTTATGTTAGGTATATTTTACCACAATGAAAAAAATTTTAATTAATCAGTTAGGTATCTCAAGAAGTTAGGAAAAAAAAAAGAATACAAATAAGAGCAGAAAGGAAGAAGTACTAGATTATTACTCAGAAGAAACTGTTCAAGAAAAGTTTATAACCCAGTTATGAATCTCTGTTATAAATTAAATTTCCTAACTATAAAAGACCTTATATAAGAAATATGTTCTTGAGACCTCTGTCAATACCAATAAAGTATATTATAGAGCAAAACATAACTAAAAGTTTTAAATGACTCTTTCAGACTTTAATCGTTGTATCAATCAAAACCATCTATAGTCAGAGAGAGAAAGACAAATATGATATCACTTATATGAAATCTAAAAGAATAATACAAGTCAACTTATTTACAAAACAGAAACAGACCACAGACATAGAAAACAAACTTACGGTTACCCAAAGGGAAAAGGGAGGGGGAGGGATAAATTGGGAGTACGGGATTAACAGATACACACCACTATATATAAAACAGATAAAACAACAAGGATTTACTATAGCACATGGAACTATATTCAGTATCTTGTGATAACCTATAATGAAGAAGAATCTGAAGCTGTACACTGAAAACTAACACAGTATTTTAAATCAATTGTAAATAGTTAAATTAAAAAATAATCATGTGTAAACTAGTGATACACAATAACAAGTGCTGATGGGTTGTGGAGAAACTGGAATCCTCATACACTGCTGGTGAGAATGTAAAATGGTGCAGCAAATTGTGGAAAACAGTTTGGCAGCTCCTCAAAAAGTTAAACATAGAAATACCATATGACCCAGAAATTCTACTCCTGGGTATAGCCCTAAGAAAATAAAAAACAGGTATTCAAACAAAAATTTGTATACATATATTCATATCAGCATTATTCATAACAGTCAAAAAGTGGAAGCAACCCAAATATCCATCAACTGATGAATGGATAAAATATGGTATATCTATATGATAGAATATCATTTAACCATAAAATGGAATGAAATATTGATACATACTACAATGGGGAACCCTGAAAACATTATACTGAGTGAAAGAAAGAAGACACAAAAAGCCACATACTGTAAGAATCCATTTATACAAAATGCCCAGAATAGGCAAATCCATAGGGACAGCATATTAGCAGTTGCCAGGGATGGGTGGGGGTCAAGGGTTCAAGGGGTGTTGGGAGGATAACAGGGATTTTCTTCGTGTAATGCACAGTTAATGTGAAGCATAAACCAATCATAGTGTTAGGGACAAGTTTCCTCTTGAGTTCCAGAAGGTGAAGATGTTATTGACCAGAAATGTACTCCGTAAGATGACAGAGACAAAAACAAGTGGTAAGGAATAAGCAGTGTGTGATGTTCAGAACCCTGGAGAAGTACTCTAATATTAGAAGTTGCTAACTGCCATATTCAATCATTTGTGACATACTGTAAGTCCCCTACATATGAACCTGCAAGTTGCAAACTCTGAAGGATACAAACGTATGTTCCATTAGCGTCAGGCATGAGTGAAACTGCAGCTTGCCCTCTGTCTCCTATTGCTGATGATCCTTGAGCTCTACCATCTCCCACCTCCTCTCCCTCCTCCAGTCAGTAACTCTTCTTGCCTGTTCACTCAATACCAGTCCCTGTATGCCGGCTGTTGTACTGTACTACTGTACTTTTCAAGATACTGTACTGTGAGATTAAAAATGTTTTCATTATTTTTTGTGTTTGTTTTTTATGTATTTGTGTGAAAAGTATTATAAACCTATTACAGTACAGTACTATATAGCTGATTGCGTTAGTTGGGTACCTAGGCTAACTTTGTTGGACTTACAAATTGGACTTAAAATGCGCTCTCGGAATGGAACTCGTTCGTATGTAGGGGACTTACTGTATTGATGAACTGAAGAATGCCTGAGCAGTAAATTTCTCATTAGCCCCATGTAAAATAAATTTATAAAAAGGTAGAAAGGAAAAAAATAGTTATTAAATATTCTTTAAGGGGCAGTAATAGGGTAGTGGATTAAGAGGTAAAACTGCAATGTATAAAATAAAAAAGCTAGAAGAGATATATTATACAGCATGGGAATATAGCCAATATTTTATAATTACTATAAATGGAGTATAACCTTCAAAATTTTACCTCGTGTCTTAAAATTATGGACCTTTAAAAGGAAAAAAGGATCATCTAATTTCACCCTCTACATATTAATTATAAATAGTTTGGTGACTATTCATTTAGCCTTTGTTTTCTATGTATAGTATAACAAAAATATAATTTTTTATTCTGCCCCCCCCAAAAAAAAATTATGGACCTTTACTCTCATTAAAGTTTTTTTTTTTTTTTTATTTTAGAAATTAACTAGTGCCTTCAATACTTGATGTTTCATATTTTATATCCATGACCCTGGTTTTCTACAGAATATTTCCACAAAGAATAACAGACTTCTTCCTATCTTCAGAGCACAAACTAATTACCTATCCAACTTCTACAATTTCTCATTCACTTCAGCAACTTTCACACTGGCTGCAGTGTGAAACCTGCAACAGGTTCACTAACTTGATGACTACCATGGACTCATTCACATTTCAGTTCAGAATTACAATTTAATTAGACATCCTAATCTTTAATTTATACAAAACTTTACTATTCACACCTAGAATCAACATGTTCTTAGCTCTTAATATTTTCTCTTCTTGTTCTTCAACAGGACTAGCAGTTGGCTTTCTTTATAAAATCATTTTTAAAATGTTTTATTAGTACTTCATAAGAACTATTGTGTAAGCTCTTATGATGAGCAAAGTCACTCTGAAAGGCAGACTCTGAGGCATGAGTTAAGCTTACTCACTAAGTCAGTGCCTCATGCCCACAAACTTGCCTCACAGTATCGATTACTCAAATATGAGTCTCAGCAAAACTACAACTTACTGCATCTCATAGATTTTTGAAATCAATTGCAAATAGTCAAAACTGCACATGTTAAACCTGAGACTATCTAAAGTCTACTGTAAAAAAAAAAAAAAAAAAAAAAAAAAAAAAAAATAAAGTCTACTGTATATTATACTGAAAACCCTCTATATCACACTCCAATTTAAAATGAAATAAGGATCATGATATAGACACACTGATCTAATATATCAGGAGGCTTCATTGCCTAGAAAATAGAAAAGAGACAGAGGCCCCAAATGTCATGTCTTTTAGATGACAGAGAAGACTGTGATAAAGTGAAAACAACATATTTGAAAAGAAATGTACTCTTTTTTTCATTGTTCCTTTAGATTCCACATCAAGCCCATATATCTTTGTTAAGTACTTTTTTCTTATTCAAAGGTAATCTATTTGGATTTTCCAATAGGGTTCCAGTAAAGCATAAATTAGGAGATTACATATCCTTATTGGATTACAGTATGTCAAGCATATTAAACTCCTCTGAGCACAGAAATAAAAGTGCTCTCAGAAATAACAGTTCTAGACAACACCACCTGAGGAAAAACACCTGGTTAATAAAAGTAAATATCCATTCTAACAGGAGGGGATTTAGGGGCTAAGTGCTAAAGAGGGCAAAGAAAACTTTTAGGCTGAAAGTGGAGAAAATGCAGGTAGGGTATATCGAGTTAGCCAAACAAGCACAGGTCATGTATTGGGACAAGACTGGGCTGGCTTTAAAGTGGAGTATATACCAAAATAAAGAACATTAAACATGAACACCAGCATTCCATTCAAGTCATTCACAGCTAGACTGGGGCAGGCTAGCTCTCCTCCACAGAATACCTTATGGTATGCTCTACCTACATTTTTCAAAGTTGTAATTAGGTTCAAAGGCAACTCGTGGCTTTACTGGTTTCAGGAGTGGAGAAATGCCTCATGACTCTAGTCAATTCTCTTTTAAAAACCTCCTAAAATCCCTTTCATTTTAAATGGTAAAATTAGTCATAGTCAATGGACTTAAACTAAAGCTGCAGTATGAGAAGTGTTCTGTGGAATGGGAGACTCAGCAGAACACTTAATCCAGACTTGGGGTGTCAAGGAAGGTTTCCAGAGAAAGAGAGCTGAACAACATGTAAGGGTTCATCAAGTGAACAGTAGGCAGAATGTTACAGGTAGAGGGAACAGCATGTGCGAAGACTGAGGCAAGAAGACCTGTCAGTAGACAAAGCACAGACTAACAAGAGAGCTGTTTTAGGATCTTGCCAAATCAGGAAATACTCCTTTCTCTGGGAGAGGCCAACACTGACTTCTTTTTTAATCATGAAAACAAACATTTTAGGGCATCTAGAGATAGAGACCAGCCAAAGGATTACTCTACTGGTGCTTCTGTATTCTGACCTCATCATTTATATCCCTCCACCAGAGACCTTCCTTCCTTCCTTCCCTCCTTCCTTCCTTCCTTCCTTCCTTCCTCCCTTCCTCCCTTCCTCCCTTCCTCCCTTCCTTCCTTAGATTTTCAGGAACCCCAGTGTCTTAGAGGGAGACTTACCTACAGCCAACCTCTGTTGGCATGTTTGGGCAACTGCTTCAATGGGAGCTGCTGTTAAATCTTTTATTACCTTGTCTGGAGAAAAATGACAGGCTGCGGTGACATCTAATCACCTCCATTACTTTATTTGAGTCAGGCTCAATAAAGTAGATACCCTCTCTATAGTATGCAATAAAAACATTAAAATAACATCAAGCATAACTTCTAGAGATTTCTCAATGGAATTTGCCAACTAGTACAACTATTTGCTACGATATGTATAATGTATCTTTAGGAAGAAGGGCACACAGCTCTGACTGGGGTTTACTAATGGGCAATAGACCACAATAAAATTTCTGGCTTCTCATAAGAAAAGCATCATGAATGATAAGTGTTAGGGGGACTTCAGGCTAAAACAGTAAATTTGACCAAGGCTGTCACCTTGTTTAGGCAAGCAGTAGATGGATGTGAAAGAACCTTATAAGATTGTTAAGGACTCCGGACTATATTCTAAGAGCAATGGGAAGCCATTGAAGAATTTTTAGCACAAAAGTGATATAATTAGGTTTGTATTTTAGAAAGATCACTAAGAAGCAGTGTAGAAAATGAGTAGAAAACAGGAAGACTACACTGTAGGATAGAAGATCATCTTTTAGTAATCGAGGCCTAATCTAAATGCATGAAAGAATGTAGAAAAGTGTGTAGATATGAGAGATACTTAAGACGTAGAGTATATAATATTTAGTGTCTGATTGAACATGGCAAAAAAGGAATAGGGAGGAACTAAAGATGGTGTTCAGGTTTCTGACTAGGGAACTAGATGCATGGTACCACTATGTACTAAAAGAGGGAACAGAAGAACAAGGACATACTTAGATAGAAAGATGAGTTCAGTTTACGGCATGTTGAGTGTAAGATACTTGGGGCATCCAAGTGAAAATGTCCAATGAGCAATGGGCTATATGAGTATAGAGGCTAGGAGACAGATATGAGCTGAAGACGTAGATGTGGGAACCATCGAAAGACAGAAGGTATTTAAAGCCATGGAAATGGATGAGCTAACCTAGGGAGGATGGAAAAAAAAGGAGGATTGGGCCAAGGACATAGGGATGTGAGAGCTATGGAGGATTTCGTTGACTTGCAGATATCTAAACGAGGAGGGGAGGGAAGTTAATCGCAACAATAGTCATGTTAAGAGAGCAAGATCTTGCATTCAGGAAGAAACTGCACTGATTCTCCTGGGACAAATTAGCAGACCTGTAGTAGGGAACAGGAAGAATGTCCACCCATTCTGTTCTTTGCTCTAGTTTCTAGGTTAAGTCTGCCACCTTCACAAGGACTACAGTCAACCAAAATAAATAATCAGTAAAAACTGGCAAAATCATTGTTGTTCTAGTTTTCTTTTACTTAGTAATTCAAAACTGATACCATCTGTGCAGTGAAGCAATGTATCTTACTTAAATATAAGAATCATTCTTGTATCACTAATGCAATCCAAAAGCCATATCAGGGCAGCACAAAATACAAGTAATATCAGATATAGTTTCAGCTGCTATAAAACACAGTGATTCTACATTTTGGTTCCAGGCTTTAAAAATACTATAGTATAGGTGGTTTTGAATAAGATTCTACATTGTAGTCGGATTCTTAGACTAGTTTTTTTCTATTCAAGTGTTGACAGGAAAAAATATAGTTTTAGTCTGACCTTACAGGCACACACCATTTACCCTACTTTTAACTTGATTTGAACCTTAAAGGTATCCTTGCAAAGCAACAAGAATGTGCAAAACTAAGGTCAATTAATAACTAGTTTCTAAAATCTACTGAATTTTTGACTGAACAATATCAAATCCCTATAATTTGTAATGAGCAATAATAAAATTAAAAATTTTCCAGTTTCAACTAGGATTTCCCAAAAAATGATGAACAGTTTCTTTTAAGAAATTCTATCTGATTCATCTATATGTCCCTCTAATTGCTTCATTAACAATTATTCTATTGCTAGATATAAGGTTAGATATAATAACCACATTCAGACATTTTAGTAAAAAGGTGTCCAATTCAATACTGAAATTATTATTCAAATTTAACTGTCTTCTAGGAACAAAACCTTGTTTTCTGAGGCCCAGAATAGGTTCTATCCCTTAGTACTTAACATTTCCTCAAATAAGAGTAACTAACAGTATAGCCCTGTTTATTACCAACATAAAATATCTCTGTATACTTAAAACTCAGCTCCTTCTGAAAGTCTTTCCATTTTTATCTATCATCCATTCACAATGTATGTGTCACTGATACCATAGTTTCTTACTGCCATGTTGGTTTATCTTTGCTGGCATATTTTTCTTGCACCTTCTACACAGGTAGGTACCTTTTCCCACAATGCACCATGAACTCATGGGAAATGGGGACTTATCATTATCTCTTTGTAAGGCTTTGCACACAAAAGCCACTTGATATTAGTGTCCAACTGATTCTACAGTTTCCCAAACACGACGAATCAAAAAGAAATTAGGTTCTTTAATGTCTTGTTTAATATTATATGAAACAATTAGCAGGTGGTATATTTACCCCCACCTCCCTATCCCACCCTCCTGTCCCCACCCAATGAAAAACTAGATCATTAGATGCAAGCAGAATGAAAATCTGATTAGCATAGGGCTGATTAAGAAAAAGGAAAAAGTCTGAGGAATCAGAAATAGGGAAAATGTCAGAAAAAATGAGCAAAGTAAAATGACTAAAGGGAAATTTAAGCCAAAAAAATTAAAAAGGAATAAGATAGATAATAATAAGGCAATAATGTCAGATGATGACCAAGAAAAAGAAGCCTGTAGGAAATAAATTTAATCTCTTGCTTAAACTGATCACTAAACCACAGCTCACAGGACAACTAACAACTTTCAAATCCCAGTCCACCGACCTGTGGTTATCCCACCGTGGTGCTTGTTATGCCAAATATTACTGCTGACTTGGGGTGCTCTTGAGTCAATTGAGAGGACCACCATCATTTCCATTCCCTGCCAAGAGACACATCAGTGACTGGGGGCTGGAACAAGAGCCAGTGGCAAATATACCACAGCAACAGGCTAAGGACTGCACAAAAGAAGTCTGGTATTGAGGTTAAAATTAAATGAAATGGAAGAGAAATAAAGACAAGGGAGGATGAGAAGAACAAACACGGCACCAGTGTGGGTTCTTTGTACACGCAGGGAAAAGCAAACATCTGGAATTATTTGGTGCTGAGTACCACCAAATTTAAGACTTTGTTACTCTCTTGCAATTATTTCTTAGTAACCATACAAAGAAAAAATAGACCTGAAGGCTAAAATGAAGGAGAGTGGTTAAAGTGGGTATAACAATAACCATTAAACACACACACACACACACACACACACACACAATTTTTAAAGTAACAGAGCAGTGAACTGCACAAAGAATATTCCTGACTGACTTGGAGAGATGTTCATCCTAAATTCTGAAGTTCAACGAGGAAGCTGCAGACAAATACATATAATAACATGATAACATTTTTGTAAAAATATGCCTGTACAAACACAGGAAACATCTTTAAATGATTCCAAAATAAGTGCCGGTATTAGGAGTGGTTTTTACTTCTTTTTCATTTTTCCTGCATTTTTTAATGTAATTATTGATAAAATAACAACAATCCCCTAAAATAAAAGAAAAAATATCCCCTTGCAGGTCATTCAGTCTTTACCTTGAACTAAATGGGTATTCAATCTACAAAAACCCCTTTTACATAGAGCACAGCTTTCAGAGACCTGCTCCCACCCAGTGGAGAGGAGGGGCCCCAGGCCAAGTCCAGTTGCATTATGGTGGAAAAAACACAAGCTTGTGAAGACTGATGAAAAGACTTGAATCCAGCATCTCTATTCACTAGTTCAGTGACCCAGGGCAAATTACACGAAATTTCTGAGTGCTACCTTCACCTGGCTTCAGGAGTGGAATAATACATACCTCACAGGGTTGTTTTGAGGATTATCAAGACCAGCTCCCACATATGACAACAGACTGGTGGGCTAGGTACCAGGGAGATTTTGACCCTTCTGAACAATGTTACACTGTTTATCATCTCATGAAACAATCTGCTCTGAATCATGCCACACTGTTTGCCACTTTTACTAACCTCCCCTCAGTCTATGATTCCTCAGACTAATTAGTGTTCAGCAGAGCAACCTGGTTACTGATGCTTGCTTCTACAGCATCTGTATCTACTACCTCCAGGAGAGAGCAAACATCCAGCAGAGAAAAACAGGGAAGCAGGCATCAGATAACAAAGGCATGTTTATCCAGGTTCTTTGTCCTACAAATATATAAGCAAGCCCAGAAGGAGTAGAAAACAGTTCTTCTAGGGGCACATACTGCAGAAGCAAGACCAAATAAATAGCTTGATAATTGCAGATATTGTTACAGACTCAGCTTGACATATTATACTTTAACAGAGTTTGCACCGTAATTGGTGTCCATTTCTTACTGTTATTATTTTAAAAACTTTAAGGATGCCCACCAAAAACTTTAGCACTCATAAGTATGCCTTGAACCTGCAGAAGTTTGGAACCACTGAGACAGAAAATAAATAGTGAGAGGTCTGAGGCAACTATCTAGAAAAGTGCTGCTAAGAAAGACTTTCCTCAATGATGGAAAATTTTTCTCTATATTTATGTCATCCAATACCATAGCCACTAGCCACATGGGGCTACTGAACACATGAAATGTGGCTAGTACAACTGAGGAACGTAATTTTTAATTTTATTTAATTTTAATTAATTTAAATTAATTTGTTTCATGAAATATGGCTATTGACTATGGTATTGGATGGCACAAATTTAGAACACTGGTTTAATGACTTGTGCTAACTCAAAAAAGGTGGTATGTGGATGAATTAGCGAAGTTTAAAAGCTAACAGACAAGAAGAGAAACAAACAAAACACACAACAACAACAAAAACCCAGCACCATGTTAATATTTCTCTTGCTTCACACAGGATTCACCTTGATAAAGCTGAGGTCCTACTCTGATCTCAACCTGTCATAGCCAGCTCAGGCTGCCATAACAAAAAACCATAAACTGGGTGGCTTCAACAACACAAATTTATCTTCTAACAGTTTTGGAAACTAAAAAGCCAAAGATTAAGGTTCTGGACAAACCGGCTCCTGGTGAGATCCTCTTCCTACCTTGTAGATGGCCGCCATCTCTCTGTATGCTCACATGACCTCTTCTTTGGTGGGTGCAGGGAAATAGATCTCTTATCCTCTTTTTATAAGGCCACCAAACCTATTAGATTAGGACTCTACCCTTACTTCATTAAACCTTAATTACCTCTCTAAAGGCCCTATCTCCAAATATAGTCACACTGGGGGATAGGGCTTCAATGTGTGAATCTGGGGGTGGCAAAATTCAGACTTTGCACAAGCTTCCACTCTCCTATAACTAGCTTTTTATCATGAGTTCCAATATTCCATAAGCCATATTTCTTGCCCGTAATTCATAATCTCCTAGAGGCTTAGTTTTCTGCCTTCTCTTACGACACCACCAGTTTACACCTGAGTAAGGCTTTAACCCTGTCATCAGACAACTCTGAAATTCACTGAGATTAAAACTTATCTTTGGGGGCTTCCCTGGTGGCGCAAGTGGTTGAGAGTCCACCTGCCGATGCAGGGGACACGGGTTCGTGTCCCGGTCCGGGAAGATCCCACGTGCCGCGGAGCGGCTGGGCCTGTGAGCCATGGCCACTGACCCTGTGCGTCCGGAGCCTGTGCTCCACAACGGGAGAGGCCACAACAGTGAGAGGCCCGCGTACCACAAAAAAAAAAAACTTATCTTTGGCCCTCAAAAATGACTTCTTACCTCTTAAACTGATTATGCAGAAAAGAGTTATTTAACATAGCAGGCCTGATACTGCTCTCCTTAGAAAAAACTGTAAGGTTGGCCCCTGGATAGGGTCTGGGAACTTGGATACTGGAAGAGTTCCCACCTCCCTAACTACTAAGAGGGACTCTCTCTGCCCAAACTGTTTGTACAAACAATGTGATTGATGCTGAACATCTGCTTTCCTTTTGAGGGTCTGGAATTTTGGTACTTGCTAGACATACGATAACTACAGGACCAGCCCCCAAAATAAACCTTAGGCATTGAATCTCTAATGAGCTTCCTTGATGGATGACATTGCACATGTGTTGTCACAGCTCTGCTAGGGGAATTATGTGAGTCTTGTGTGACTCCACAAGGAAAAGACTCTTAGAAGCTTGTGTCTGGTTTCCTCCAGACTTCGTCCCGTGCACCTTTTCCCTTTGTTGATTTTACTTTGTGTTCTTTCCCTGTAATAAATTATAACCATGAGGATAACTACATGCTGAATTCTGTGAGTTTTCCTAGTAAATCATCAAACCTGGGGGTTATCATGAGCACCCCCAACATATCAAACCACAAACATTTTTATATAAAAAAAAAACTTGCCCCCCTATCTCTTAGAGAACATTCACCCCAGTTACAGAAGCATTAATCCTGGAGGTCGAACTCCAAATACAGGAGGGCCAAAGAAAACAAAGGGAAGGATATAATCAACAAAACTTTTTTTCTAGAACTAAAAGACAAGCATTTCCAGATTGGAAGGGCTGAACAAGTGCCCAGCACAATGGATGAAAAGATGTACCACAGTATGTCATCATGAAATCATAAAAGCACTGGAAAGCAGAAGGAAATGGAACAATGCCTCCACAATTCTGAAAGAAAATTATTTCTAACCTGGAATTCTATATCCAGACAAACTATCAATCAAGTATGACTAGTACAATGACACATTCAACAGTCAGTGACCAAAAATAATTTACCTCCCACACACCATTTTAAGAAGAAACTAGAGGATGTGCTCCACCAAAAGCAGGGAGTAAACCAAGAGAGAAGATATAGTAAAGAAAAGATATAATATCAGCGAAAGGATAGAAGAATGGATGATAATGAAGGAAAGTCCGAGGATGGTTGCAAAGAAGTTTTTAAACAAGAAAGGAAGGGCCTATTTATATCTGCCCAGATTGCCATCTCAAAATACAGAAGTTTATGTAAATACCAAAAGAGATAAAAGAAACCTCCACAAGCTCTTAAATTAAAAGAAGGGGGGGCTTCCCTGGTGGCACAGTGGTTGAGAGTCCGCCTGCCGATGCAGGGGACACGGGTTCGTGCCCCGGCCCGGGAAGATCCCACATGTCGCGGAGCGGCTGGGCCCGTGAGCCATGGCCACTGAGCCTGCACATCCGGAGCCTGTGCTCCGCAACGGGAGAGGCCACAACAGTGAGAGGCCCGCGTACCGCAAAAAAAAAAAAAAAGAAGGGGGAAGGAGGCAAGAAAGAAGAGGGAGGCAAAAACAACAGCAGCAGTCATAGTGGTATACCAATCTTTTATGTTGATAGAAATATCCAAAGCTCTTTTAAATAAGAGATTACCAAATCAGCTCTGCGCTTTCAAAATTACCAACTTTAGGTTACAACATGGTACTTGACAATGGTTGGCAATTCTCCTGATCTAAAAAATATGTTCTACAGAAGTTAAAGAACAAATGTAAATGAGAGATTCCACTGGCCTCTTTTGATAAATGTTGCCTCTTTTTATTCAGGGACTAGGGATAGCTTATCAACAGACACATAACCACTCTATTACCCAATTTAAAGGCTCCCTCAAAATTCTAGTTAAGAAATTTAGTAAAGGCAAATGAATTTTAAAATCTAGTCAACAATAAACAAGCGAACAAAACCAAAACAAGCACCTGCCTCCTTCCCACCACCCCTGCCCCCCGCCAGAACTATTTGGCCCAATTCATTCAAAAAGGCTCCAGTGGACCTTTGTAGACCCTTAAATTTGACCTTTATATACTCAAAATTCATACAAGATTTCATAGGAAATCAGAGCACAGAATGTAACTCTAGAAAATATATTGCTGAATTGATACCTAACCAGTCATATCACTAAGTGGAAAATGAGGAGAAAAACAAATTAGAGTGGTGCAGATTTTGGATGCTTGTCCCACCCTGGTCTAGCTGAAAGACAAAACCACAAGAAACAGGCTCAGAATCATTTAAATAAAATTCTTTCCTTAAATATAGCACTCTAAAATGTCAAACTACAAAAGACCCCGAATAGCCAAAGCAATCTTGAGAAAGAAAAACGGAGCTGGAGGAATCAGGCTCCTGGACTTCAGACTAGACTACAAAGCTACAGTAATCAAGACAGTATGGTACTGGCACAAAAACAGAAATATAGATCAATGGAACAGGATAGAAAGCCCAGAGATAAACCCTTGCACATATGGTCACCTTATCTTTGATAAAGGAGGCAAGAATATACAATGGAGAAGAGACAGCCTCTTCAATAAGTGGTACTAGGAAAACTGGACAGCTACATGTAAAAGAATGAAATTAGAACACTCCCTAACACCATGCACAAAAACAAACTCAAAATGGATTAAAGACCTAAATGTAAGGCCAGACACTATCAAACTCTTAAAGGGAAACAGGCAGAACACTCTATGACACAAAACACAGCAAGATCCTTTTTTGACCCACCTCCTAGAGAAATGGAAATAAAAACAAAAATAAACAAATGGGACCTAATGAAACTTAAAAATTTTTGCACAGCAAAGGAAACCATAAACAAGGCGAAAAGACAGCCCTCAGAATGGGAGAAAATATTTGCAGATGAAGCAACTGACAAAGGATTAATGTCCAAAATATACAAGCCGCTCATGCAGCTCAATATCCAAAAAACAAACAATCCAATCCAAAAATGGGCAGAAGACCTAAATAGACATTTCTCCAAAGAAGATATACAGATTGACAACAAACACATGAAAGGACGCTCAACACCACTAATCATTAGAGAAATGTAAATAAAAACTACAATGAGGTATCACTTCATACCAGTCAAAATGGCCATCATCAAAAAATCTATAAACAATAAATGCTGGAGACGGTGTAGAGAAAAGGGAACCCTCCTGCACTGCTGGTGGAAATGTAAATTGATACAGCCACTATGGAGAACAGTATAGAGGTTCCTTAAAAAACTACAAGTAGAACTACCATATGACCCAGCAATCCCACTACTGGGCATATACCCTGAGAAAACCATAATTCAAAAAGAGTCATGTACCAGAGTGTTCACTGCAGGACTATTTACAATAGCCAGGACATGGAAGCAACCTAAGTGTCCATTGACAGATGAATGGATAAAGAAGAGGTGGCACATATATACAATGGAATATTACTCAGCCATAAAAAGAAATGAAATAGAGTTATTTGTAGTGAGGTGGATGGACCTAGAGTCTGTCATACAGAGTGAAGTAAGTCAGAAAAACAAATACTGTATGCTAACAAATGTATATGGAATCTAAAACAAACAAAAAAAAATGGTTCTGAAGAACCTAGGGGCAGGACAGGAATAAAGATGCAGACGTAGAGAATGGACTTGAGGACATGGGGAGGGGGAAGGGTAAGCTGGGACGAAGTGAGAGAGTGGCATGGACATATATACACTATCAAATGTAAAATAGATAGCTAGTGGGAAGCAGCCGTATAGCACAGGGAGATCAGCTCGGTGCTTTGTGACCACCTAGAGGAGTGGGATAGGGAGGGTGGGAGGGAGACGCAAGAGGGAGGGGATATGGGGATATATGTATATGAATAGCTGATTCACTTTGTTATACAGCAGAAACTAACACACCATTGTAAAACAATTATACTCCAATAAAGACGTTAAAAAATAATAAAATAAAATGTCAAACTAATACCATCCTAAAGTATCGACTATTTTTAGTGTCTTTTTATATTTTAATTGACCAATGCAATTGGATTCCATTAATAGCTAATTTTTGCCTAATTTAATTCTAACAAACTCACTTAAGTTAAAAGACCATAATGAAAGAATAAAAATACTTATACCATATTTTTGCATTCCTACAATTCAAAAGCAACAGTATCAAATTTTTTCAGGCTGTGAATAAACATGCCATACTTTAGGCTAAAAGCATATTTTATCCCAAAATTAGAAGTGAAAATGAAGCTCAAAAGAAATGACCTCCCAGTCTTGAATTCAGTGGCATTAATATTAATGACAATCCCACTCATTTCAAAGGCATGTCCCAGAGTGTTTATATTATGAAAAATGGGTCTGGAATGTCATCTTCAGTAAATTTTAAACTGTTTAATCTGAGGTTTTGCTAGATTTGTAACAGCTGCACTTGTGTTTACAACTATAATTTACAGCACGGCACTCTTTTACACATTTTTTTTTTTGGATATGGTTGGTACAAACATGCTGTACTGATCAATGGAAATGAGTTTGGTATCTCTCTATAGCTACAAGTTTAGTCAGAATATAGTTTTGTTTTGGATTAACACTGTAAAACAAATGCATCATGGACCTTCAGAAGTCTTATGGTATTGGTTAAAGAAGGAAAAGACAAAAACTTCCATTCATATACAAACATTTGGAAAATGACTCAATTTGTGTTTGTTGAATTCAAATTTTGTTTGGGGAAAAGATATGCATATCAAACACACTGTGGGTCTAATCTGTTCGCTGGCATTCATTGAGGGTCTCGTGGCACATTACCAAGCAGAAACTGGTTGGGCAGTATTCAAAAATTACATTTCTTCTAATGCCTCTATTTACACATAGAAAGATGCAACAAAAAAGCCTGCCAAAGACTTTCTTAAGAATGCTTCAGGGGCTTCCCTGGTGGCGCAGTGGTTAAGAATCCGCCTGCCAATGCAGGGGACATGGGTTCGATCCCTGGTCCAGGAAGATCCCACATACCGTGGAGCAACTAAGCAACTAAGACATGGGTTCGATCCCTGGTCCAGGAAGATCCCACATACCGTGGAGCAACTAAACTTCTAAGTTTGTTAGAATTAAATTAGGCAAAAATTAGCCTGTGTCAAAACTCCTGAGCCTGCGCTCTAGAGTCCACGAGCCACAACTACTGAGCCCACGTGCCACAACTACTGAAGCCCATGCCTAGAACCCGTGCTCCACAACAAGCCACCGCAATGAGAAGCCTGCACACCTCAACAAAGAGTAGCCCCTGCTCGCCGCAACTACAGAAAACCTGCACACAGCAACAAAGACCCAACACAGCCAAAAATAATAAATAAAATAAATAAAGTTATTTAAAAGAATGCTTCAATAGGAAGCATCAGCAACCCTTGATGTGGAGTTGCTGGTGCAATGAAAAGAGCACCGAAAAGAGTTAGTTTCTCAGGGTAACACTCAACAGCTTTGTCACTAACCTCATCTTCCTCCTCTGCAAACATTTCCTCCTCACAAACGTGAATGTTTTCTGCTAAAATCAGTTGAGTCTGGGTAACCAGAAATGCTCAGCTCTTTTAGTAACTGAAAAGGTTATCATGCCATAAGAATCAAGACACATGTAAAAGTTGTACAATAGAAGTAACCCCAGCAGTTCTCTAGTAGCTATCTTCTTTTTGGGCAATCTCTCGGGAACCCTTAATCCTGGTCAAAATTAATTTTTTTGAAAAAGCTCCACTCTATGTTCCTTTTTGTTTTAATACCTGTCTTACCTTGGTACATATGGTTACTGTAAGAATCACGTACAATCTATATGAAAATAATTTGGAAAGTATGAAACATATTTAGTAGGGCTTATGACCAAGGCAATGTTAGAAATGAACCAAGACCCAAAAGTAGTGGAAAAAAAAAAAAGCTTATAAAATCAATGAACTTCACAGGGCTTCCCTGGTGGCACAGTGGTTGAGAGTCCGCCTGCTGATGCAGGGGACACAGGTTCGTGCCCCGGTCCAGGAAGATCCCACATGCCGCGGAGCGGCTAGGCCCGTGAGCCATGGCCGCTGAGCCTGCGCTCTGCAACGGGAGAGGCCACAACAGTGAGAGGCCCGAGTACCGCAAAAAAAAAAAAAATGAACTTCTTAAAAACATCAATAGAACAAAAGCTCTGATTTCTAAAGGGTATATGGTATATTATTGTTCAAGATAATAATAATAAGCTTTTTTCTACAAGTATGAAACTTTGAACTCACCAGAGAACATAGACTACTGTAGTAATTTCCCTAATAAGTATGATAAATTTGTTTTGAACTACCCATTGTTTTTTCTGTCAGTTTGGCATTTCAAAATGATTCAAAAGTTAGTAAATCACTTTAGACAAAGGTCATAAATTCAAATGTCCACAATAGGTAAGTAAAATGAGTAAAGCAATCAGATGGGCTTGAAGCAACCAGGAGACAAAGCACTATCCAAAGACGGCGGCCAGAACTTAGCTCCTGCCAGCTGCTGCCAAATAAAGAAGTCAGATTTAGTGTTGCCAGATTGCTTTTCATCTAAAAGATAAGCTGAAAATATGGATTTTTAAAGGTAAAATAACATAGTGTTTAAATGTAGGTTAATGACTCAAAAAAGCTTAAAACACCACGCAAGCCACACATATCTGCAAAGCAGATCTGGTCTCAGCTTTATCATCTCTACCATGTTTGCTCTATATAGATCTATTTAAAATACCATTACAAGATTGAAAAGAACTTTGGTGACATTTTTTTAATGCTTCAATGATACTACGAGTCATGTTAATGTATTCAACAGAGTTTGCTTTTTCCTATAAAAATTATTACCTGAACTTCATCAAGCAAGAGAATTCATCTGGCCAATCGCAAATGAAAAACAGTAAACGATTCTTCTTTTACCAAATACCCAAGTATGCCACGACACCCTCTCCCCCCAATCCATCCTGGAAGGTAACCTCAGCTATAAAAGGAATCAAGTCTACTTTGCCCACTATTATATCCCCAGCACCTAGCACAGTGCCTAACTCATTATAGTTGTATGTGACAGAGTTTAACAGTGCTCCCCACATCTGGGGCAAATGAGTATTTCCCAGCTCCTTGGTAGTTAGGCTGGCCATATGACTAAGTTCTGGCCAAAGGAATGAGAGCATAAATGATGTATACTACTTCCAGGCCTGGCCTCTAAAACATCCTGTGCAGTAGTCTAACTTCTCCCCCAATACACAAGGCTGGAAACAAAGGACTGAGTCAGTGCAGCTAGAAAATGGAAGGAGCCCAGAGAAATTGGGGACTCTGCAGAAAATCTGTCATGGAAATATGCACAAAAGAGACATCTGACATACAGGGGCCTGTGACACCAGCAAAAATTAGCACTTGTATTATGTTAAGCCACTGAGATTTAGGATTTTGTTACCACAACTAGTATTTACTTTGACTAATACTGTGTTCAATATTTGTTAAATGAACACCTAAATAAATAAATAAATGCCTTAGGCAAGAATCTAGGCATCAAAAGTGCAAAGATTCCTGTCCCTCTGAGTTGGCTGACAAATGCTAAAGTAATGATGTTCAACCCCATTACAGACATTATGGCTTGAATTTCAAAACATAGGAGATTGTGGGAAACAACCACAAAATTAGCACAAAGGCAGTCAAAACAGTTAAATGAGAATAGAATCTCCAAGAACTTACGTGTACCTCAACAGAGGCAGAAAAAGCATGTAACAAAAATTAATATCCATTCGTGTTTTTAAACATCTCATCAAACTAGGAATACAGAAAAACTTCCTCAGCCTGACAAAGGACATCTACAAAAAACCTACTACATGTTACATTATACTTAATGATGAAAGAAAGAATACTTGGAAAACTCAATATTGTTAAGCTAACAATTCTCCTAATGTGATCTACAGATTCAATGCAATCCCAATCAAAATCTCAGGAGGGGTTTTTGGAGATATGAACAAGCTAATTCTAAAATGTATATGTAAATAACCTAGAATAGCCAAACAACTTTGAAAAGAACCATGTTGGAGGACTTACACTACTTAATTTCAAGACTTATCAAAAGGCTATAGTAATCAAGGCATATAGACATGTATATAGACAATGGAACAGAAAAAAGAGTTCAGAGATAGAGCCACACATATACTGTGTGATTTTTGACAAGCACCAAAGCAATTCAACAGGGAAAGAATAATCTTTAAAGTATGGAACAACCGGAAAGGTACATTAAAAAAATGAACCTGAACTCTTTCCTCACACAATACATAAAAACTGAACTCAAAATGGATCATAGACCTAAAATGTAAGAGCTAAGCTGGACTTCATCAAAATTAAAACTTCTTGTTCTTCAAAAGATACCATTATAAAAATAAAAAGGGAAGCCATAAACTGGGAAGAAAACATTTGCAAATCAGGTATCTGACAAAGGACTTGTACTAGAGAAGTGCAATTTAAAATGACTGTGAGATATCACTACAAACCCATTAAAAGGGCTAAAATTAAAAAGACTGACCATACCAAGTATTGGTGAAGATGTGGAGCAACTGGAAACTCTCATATATTGCAAGTGGGAATATAAAATGGTATAATCCCTTTTGAAAAGAACTTAGCAATTTTTTTATTGAAGTATAGCTGCTTTACAATATTGTGTTAGTTTCAGGTGTACAGCAGCAACTTCTTAAAAAGTTAAGCTTTCACCTACCCTACAATCTAGTCCTTCCACTCCTAGATTTTTACCCATGAGAAATAAAAGCTATGTTCATAGAAAGACTTGTACATAAATATTCATAACAATTTTATTTGTATAGACAAAAAATGAAAGTACCCAATGTCCATGAAAAGGAGAAAGATAAACTGTGCTATATCCAAACAATGAAATGCAACTCAGCAATAAAAATGAACTAGTAATACATGCTATATAACACAATTATCAAAACAATTATACTAAGTGAAAAAGACCAAAAAAAAGAAAAAAAGAGTAGATATCATCTGATTCAATTTGTATAAAATTTTAGAAAATGCAAATTAGTTTACAGTGACAGAAAGCAGATTAGTGATTGCCTGGGAATGGGGGAAGGGGTAGAGTGGAACAGGGGAGAGGATGACAAAGGAGCACTAGGAAACTTGAAGGTACGATATACATGTTCATTATCTTAATTGTGGTGATGGTTTCAAGGAGGTATGCATATTTAAAGAGTACAATTTGATGTGTTTTGACAGATCTGTAGCTCACTATCAATAAAACCTCAGTCAATCTGTTTCAAAAAATAATTAAGGTATAGTCAGATACTCATAGCTACTGTGGCCACAAAACAACATAACCAAAGATTGTTCTAATCAAATATAACAGTATTTTCAAACACTTGTCTTATTTTAACTATTCTGTCTCAAAAAAAGATAATTCTTTAAAAACTCATATTATTTTAAAGGTAAAGAAATTAGACAAATTATTTTAAAACTTAAACAATTTAGTGCAGTATTAGCCATATATTAAATGTGTACTGTACACACTTGTAGAACTAAATGGAAATACAGATCTTTCATATAATGAAATAAATTTCTAGCTTTTAATATAGTTCCAAAGGAATGTCACTACCAAATTCAAGACATTGTTCACTGCACTTATCTTAATTTATAATCACTCAATTTAAAAATAGTCATTCTTATTACAGTACTTCATATAAAAGTATTTTTACGCATGTTACTTCTAAAACTGGCTGCACAGTTTCAAAAAAATACCAATTCATCAAAATACTTATCAGCAAGCAAAACTTTCACTAGCTTTGCCAACATTTTTAGTATAATGACTAAGAAGTCTAATGGTGCTGATCAGAAACAGGATATTTTTCTGTGGTGTGCCAAATACTGCAGAAAATACCACTTGATAAATAAAATATCATACTGTTATACCACTAACACAAGGTTACTTACTCTCAAGGCCTATGATTACAGATACACAGCTAACAGCTTCAAATAAAAGCAAAAATGAGTCTCACTAGAAATTGGAAATGTCCAAATACACATTCTATATAGCCTTTTGTTATAAATGCTGATTTGCAGGGATAGGCTAAAGAATCATCACAATCCATGTTTTACAAGGTCATGTTTGAGTACCCCAAGTTCAGAAAGCTAGGGTTAAGTACAAATGATTTCTTCAAACAAGCATAAGTCTTACAAATCAGTTTGAATGTATAATCTGCATATACTGTGTATATCACATACACAAGTAATTATAAACTATATCACTTAGAATGCTTTTGGTTTCTAGTAACTGAAACCTAACTTTATTCATCAAAATAAGAAAAATTATGCTATGGTAAGTTTTTGCACATGCTGTATGTTCAATGCCTGTGTGGGAGGTGAAGGGCATGAGAGTGGTCTGCTTACTCACTTGTGGACCCAAGATAACAGATGCTATGACATCTTAGTGCCTGGCATCCATAATCACCACTGCAGGGAAGAGAGACAGCTAGGTCATTCATCTACTACTAAATGTTTCTACCTAGAAGTAACCTGCTTAAAACCTATTGCTAAAGAATCACATGGCTGTGCTTAGCTGCAAGTGAAGCTAAGAATTAATATTGTTGAAATGTCCATTCTACCCAAAACAATATACAGATTCAATGTAATCTCAATCAAAATTCCAATGGCATATTCACAAAACTAGAACAAATAATTCTAAAATTTGTATGTAACCATAAAATATCCTAACTAGCCAA
Source organism: Phocoena phocoena (assembly GCF_963924675.1). Taxonomy (NCBI): domain Eukaryota; kingdom Metazoa; phylum Chordata; class Mammalia; order Artiodactyla; family Phocoenidae; genus Phocoena; species Phocoena phocoena. Next base: position 29,214,269 of record NC_089224.1, on the reverse strand, counting down.
AACAATCTTGAGAAAGAAGAACAAAGCTGGAGGTATTAAAATCCCTGATTTCCGACTATACTACAAAGCTAATAAAATCAAAACAGTATGATACTGGTACAGAAACAGGCATATAGATCAATGGAACTGAAAGTCCAGAAATAAACCCACACATACATGAACAATTAATTTATGACAGAGGAGCAAACAACATACAATGGATAAAGGATAGTCTCCTCAATAAATAGGAAAACTGGAGAGTCACATGCAAAAGAATGAAATTAGACCACCATCTTACACCATACACAAAATTAACTCAATGTGTATTAAAGACTTGAATGTAAGGGAGTGGCCAAGATGGCAGAGTAGGAAGACCTTGAGCTCACCTCCTCCCATAGACACACCAAAATTACAACTATTTACAGAGCAACTACTGATGAGAAAAAAACAGAAAGTTAGCAGAAAAGATCTTCTACAACTAAAGATATAACAGAACCGCAGAGAAGGGCAGAAGAGGTAGAGATGCAGTACTGTCAAGACCCATACCCCTGGGGAAGGCAACCCACAAATGGGAAAATAATTACAGTTGCACAGAAGTTCTCCCCAAGGAGCGAGGGATCCAAGACACTCATCAGGCTCCCCAGCTCGGGGGTCCCACACTGGGAAGACAAGCCTCCAGAACATTTGGATTTGAAGGTCAGAGGGGATTATTTTCAGGAAAGCCAGAAGGCTGTGCAAAATAGAGACTCCATTCCTAAAGGGTACACACAAAATTTCACACACTCTGGGACCCAGGGAAGAAGCAGTAATTCGAAAGGAGCCTGGGTGAGACTCACCTGCGGATCTTGGAGAGCTTCCCGGAGAGGCAGGAGGCAAATGGAGTTCACCCTGTTAATACTGACAATGGTGGCAGCCAATTTTGGAAGCTCATTCTACCTGGAGGACAATGCTGCTGATAAGCACTATTTTGGAATCATTCCTCTAGCTTATTAGAGCTGAGACCCAGGCCCACCCACCAGCCTGTAGGCAGCAGAACTGGAACACCTCGGGCCAAACAACTAGCAGAGCAGAGACACAACCCCACCCACCAGGAGACCTGCTGCCCTAAGCCCCTGAGTCCACAGCAGCCCTGGGATTGGCCCTGATCACCAGAAGGCATAGGATCCAGCCCAGCACACCAGCACACTCCCAGGGCCCTGCAGCCAGAGACCCTGGGACATGGCCTCATTCCCAGTGGGCGAGCACTAGTGCCAGGACCAGCCTCACCCACCAATGGAGAGACACCAACCCTGGGATCCACGGGATCACTGCCCCACCCAGGCAGGCTGACACTAGTTCTGGGACCCCCAGGGCTCTGTAGCCAGCCACTTCATGACCCAGCCCCAGCTACCAGCATACTAGCACCAGGACTGGGACTCCTCTGGCCATGCGGCCAACAATGCCAGACCCAGTCCCACACACCAGTGGCTGGCAGCCTCCACACAAGGCCAGACCTCGCAACCAACTGGACCAGGACTAGCCACTTCTACCAGTGTGCCCACAGTAGTCAGCCAGCCACAACAGGATGACCCATACAGCCCACATAGAGGGCATCCATAGACAGTACAGTTCTGGTGACAAGAGAAAAGTGTACTGCTGGGACACACGGAACATCTCCAACAAAAGGCCACTTCTCCAAGGTTTGGAAATATAACCAATCTACCAGATATACAGAAATAAAAACAGCAAATTAGACAAAATGAGGCAACAGAGGAATATGTTCAAAATGAAGGAACAAGATAAAACCCCAGAAGAAAAACTAAGTGATGTGGAGATAGACAATCTACTCAATAGAAAGTTCAAGGTAATGATTGTAAAGATGTTCAAACAACTCAGGAGAAAATTGGATGAACAGATTGAGAAGTTAGAAGTTTTTAACAAAGAGTTAGAAAATATAAAGAAGAACCAAGCAGAGATGAAGAATACAATAACTAAAATGAAAAATACGGGACTTCCCTGGTGGTCCAGTGGTTAAGAATCCACCTTCCAATGCAGGGGACGCGGTTTCGACCCCTGGTCAGGGAACTAAGATCCCACATGCCACGGGGCAACTAAGCCCACGTGCTCTAGAGCCTACGCACTACAACTAGAGACCCCATGCGCCACAACTAGAGAGCCGCCCACATGCCACAACTAGAGAGAAGCCCGCATGCCACAACGAAGAACCTGCATGCCACAACGAAAGATCCCGCATGCTGCACCAAAGATCCCGCGTGCCGCAACTAAGACCCGAGGCAGCCAAATAAATAAATAAATAAATTTTTTTAAAAAAAACAAGAAAAATACACTAAAAGGAATCAATAGTAGATTAGAAGACAGAGGAATGGATCAGTGAGCTGAAAGACAGAGTAGTGGAAATCACTGAAGCTGAACAGAAAAAAAGAATAAAAAGAAATGAGGACAGTTTAAGAGACCTCTGGGAAAACATCAAACATACTAACAACAGCATTACAGGGATCCCAGGAGAAGAGAGCAAGAAAGAGATAGAGAACATATTTGAAGACATAATAGCTGAAAACTTCCCTAACCTGGGAAAAGAAACAGACATCCAGGTTCAGAAAGTACAGAGTCCCAAACAGGATCAACTCAACAACACACTGTAATTAAAATGGCAAAAATTAAAGATAAAGAGAGACTATTAAAAGCAGAAAGGGAAAAATCAATAAGTTAAGTACAAGTGAACTCCAATAAGGCTAGAGTTTCAGCAGAAACTCTACAGGCCAGAAGGCAGTGGCACAATATATTTAAAGTGATGAAAGGGAAAAACCTACAACCAAGAATACTCTGCCTGGCAAGGCTTTCATTCAGATTTAAAGGAGAGATCAAAAGTTTTACAGACAACAAAAAGCTAAGAGAGTTCGGCAGCACCACACCAGCTTTACAATAAATATTAAAAGGACTTCTCAGGCTTCCCTGGTGGCGCAGTGGTTGAGAGTCCGCCTGCCGATGCAGGGGACACGGGTTCGTGCCCTGGTCTGGGAAGATCCCACATGCCGCGGAGCGGCTGGGCCTGTGATCCATGGCTGCTGAGCCAGTGCGTCCGGAGCCTGTGCTCCGCAACGGGAGAGGCCACAACAGTGAGAGGCCCGCGTACCACAAAAAAAAAAAAAAAAAAGTACTTCTCCATGCAAAAAAATGGCCACAACTAGAAACATGAAAATTACAAAAGGAAAAATCTCATTGGTAAAGTCAAATATACAGTAAAGGTAGCAAATCAGCCATGTATAAACATAGTAGGAAGGTTGAAAGACAAAAGCAGTAAAACCGTCTATATCCACAATAAGTAGTTAAGGGATACAGAAAACAAAAAGATGTAAAATATGATGTCAAAACAGTAAAAATGCAGGGTTGTTAAAATGTGTTTGAGCTTAAGAGATCAACAACTTAAAATAATCATAGATAGATAAGATAGCTATGTACAGTGTGGGGAATACAGTCAGTAATTATGTAATATTTTTATATGATAACAGTGTAACTAGACTTATAGTGGTGATCATTTTGAAATGTACAGAAATACCAAATCACCATGTTGTGTAATGGGAAATAACATAGTATTATAGGTCAGTTATACTTCAAAATCAAACAAACTCATAGAAAAAGAGATCAGGTTTGTGGTTACCAGAGGCAGGGGGTGGGGGGAAAGGGGAATTGGATGAAAGCAATCGAAAGGTACAAACATCCAGTTATAGGATAAATAAGTACCAGGAAAACACAGGGAATATATCCAATAATTTATAATAACTATACTATAAATGGAGTAAAACTTTTAAAAATTGCAAATCACTACAGAAACTTACAGAATATTGCACATCAACTATACTTCAAAACAAAGTTACAAAAACAGATAAATAAGTCCTAGGAATGTAATGTACAACATGATAAATATAATTAACACTGTTATATGTTATATATGAAAGTTAAGAAAGTAAATCCTACGATTTCTCATCACAAGAAAGAGATTTTTTTCTATTTTTTTAAAATTTTGTATCCATATGAGATGATAGATATTCACTAAACTTACTGTGATAATCATTTCATGATGTATGTAAGCCAGATCATTATGCTGTACACCTTAAACTTACAGAGCTGTTATGTCAATTATATCTCAATAAAACTGGAAGGGGAAAAAAAAAAAGACTCGAATGTAAGACCTGAAACCATAAAATTCCTAGAAGAAAACATAGGCAGTAACTTCACTGACATTGGTCTTAGTGATTTTTTTGTGGATTGGACTCCAAAAGCAAAGGAACCAAAGGCAAAAATAAACAATGGTGCTGTATCAAACTAAAAGTTTTCCCATAGTGAAGCTTCCCCATCATCAAAATGAAAAGGTAACCTACTGATTGGAAGATATCTGTGAATCATATATCTAATAAGGAGTTAATATCCAAAATATATAACCTCATTCAACTCAACATCAAAAAAACAAACAACCCAACTAAAAAATGGGCAGAGGTCCTGAACAGATATTTTTCCAAAGAAGACATACAGATGGCCAAGGGGTCATGAATTGCTCGACATGACTAATCATCAGGGCAAATCACAGCCAAACTACAGCCAAATCACAGCAAATCACAACCATAATGATGTATCATCTCATACCCGTCAGGATGGCTATTATTAAAAAAAAAAAAAAAAAAAACAAGGAATAACAAGTGTTGATGAGGATGCAGAGAAAAGGAAACCCTTGTGCACTGTTAGTGGGAATGTAAATTGATGCAGCCACTATGAAAAACACTATGGAGACTACCATATGATCCAAGAGTTCCACTTCTGGGTATTTAACTGAAGAAAAGAAAAACACTAACTTAAAAAGATATATACACTCCTATGTTCACTGCAGCATTATTTACAGTAGCCAAGATATGGAAACAACTTAAGTGTCCACTGATAGATGTATGAATAGAGAGTGTGTGGTACATATATACAGTGGAATATTATTCAGCCATAAAAAAGAATGGAATCTTGCCATTTGTGACAACATACATGGACCTTGAGGACATTATGCTAAGTGAAAAAAGTCAGACAGAGAAAGGCAAATACTGTTTGGTCTCGCTGACATCTGAACTTATTGATATAGAGATGAGATTGGTGGCTGCCACAGTGCGGGAGCAGGGGACTGTAACAGGCCAAATAGGTGAATGAAGTCAAAAGGTATAAGCTTCCAGTTATATAATAAATAAGTCATGGGAATATAATGTATAGCATGATGACTATAGTTAGTAATACTGTACTGCATATTTGAAAGTTGCTACGAGAACAGATCTAAAGTTCTCATCACAAGAAAATTAAAATTCTGTAACTATGTATGGTGACGAATATTAACCAGACTTATTGTGATCATTTAGCAATATATACAAATATTGAATTATTATGTTGCATACCTGAAACTAATATATGTCATTATACCTCAATTAAAAAATGAAAAGTTGGGCTTCCCTGGTGGCGCAGTGGTTGAGAGTCTGCCTGCCGATGCGGGGGACACGGGTTCGTGTCCCAGTCCGGGAGGATCCCACATGCCGCGGAGCGGCTGGGCCCGTGAGCCATGGCCACTGAGCCTGCACATCCGGAGCCTGTGCTCCGCAATGGGAGAGGCCACAGCAGTGAGAGCCCCGCATACCACAAAAAAAAAAAAAAAAAGAAAGAAAGAAAAGTTCACATATACTTTGATTTGGCAATCTAATTTCTAGAAATATATACTACAATTATAGTTACACATGTGCAAAATGACATGTATGTGAATATTTCTGGTAGCATTGTTTGCACCAACAAAAAAATTAATCTAAATCCATTGTGTTGCATTTAGAAACTGAATAAAATGTAACTGTTTAAAAGAATGGAGCAACATTCTGTGTACTATTAGGAGAGACTGCCAAGGGATATTATTAAGGAAATCCACCCTCATTATTCATTAATTCTGCATTTGTGAATTCATCTACTCAATATAATCTTCCTGTAACCCCAAAATCAATATCCACGGAACTTTTGTGTTCATTTGCGGATATACACAGAACAGCAAAAAATCTACATCACCCTGTACACTCATTCTTAGCTGACTGAGGTCCAACAACATGTCTCTCTGCCTTCTTGTTCACTGCTCATACTATAAACAAATGTTACTCTGGGGTCTGTTTAGTGTCATACTTTTCACATTTTTATGCTTTTTGTGGGTGACTTTGCTGTTTAAAATGGCCCCCAAGCATAGTGCTCAAGTGCTAACTAATATTACTAAACACAAGAAGGCTCTGATGCACCTTATGGAGAAAACATGTGCCTTATAGTTACAGTGGCAAGTTCTGTGGAAGACAACTTGTTCATTGTTTAATAGGTTTTTATACCTTGGGGAATTTTATATCACTTGCATGTACTACTAAATCAAAAGATACATAATTTTATAAAAGACAAAAAAAAGAAACTGGCAGATCCTGAGACAGGGCAGACTTCATGATTGATCTACCTCCATCCTATTTCCCTCATGATAGCAAAATAGCTCAGTCATTACAGGAGTCCCATTACACACCATACCACCCAAAAAGAGAGTATAGATGAGATGCTGTTGCAGCATCCCCCCAAGTAAAACACTTCAGATGTTTTCAGGCTGTACTTGTTTAAGCTTATGTCCATCCCGTGATCATGCAAATTTTATCGCCTATTTTAAGGCAGATTGTTTTAAGCCAATCAGAGTCTACTGCAGGAGCTAGTAGTGAGATGCGTGTTCCCTGAAGTCTATATAATGATGACTTCTGAAAGCAAATCCAGGCCCTGTTAGGAAGGAGAAAAGCAAGAACGGATGCTGGGTAGGCACCCAGCAAGGTCAGCAATCCTGAAGAAGCGCTAAGAGTTGTGGAAATAAAGCATACACACATAAGACAACAGTATAAATTACAGTGCCTAAGGACCAAAAGTGATCATCAAGCAATCAGGGCTTGGTAAGGAAATCTATGGATACAGCACATAAATGTACAAACAAAATCAGAGAAATGGGGTTAGGATTAAGTATAAGGAGGACTTATAATGTGATTGCTCTAAATAAACAACAACAACAAAAAAGGAACCAGCCCCAGGAGGATGTTGGAAGTCATTAAGGTAAACAGCACATCCAAATTCCTATGAAAGAAGCAAATTAGTTTAGCAGTTCTGCACCTTCAAACCTGACCAGGTAAGGGATCATAGAGCCAAACTCAAATTATTAAATAATGCCTGACCTGAATAATTGTGTGTATGTGAAAAACAGCTGTCTCAAACTGTCTTATTGGTAGTTACCAGAGTATCAGACCCCAGATCTCAGATTATGCTAAAATAGATTAAATTCACACAAAATGTTTATATAACATATATATTCTGTATTACAAAATCAGTGTTGGGCCTCTAAAGGAAAATGAAAAAACAAGTGTCCTAAAAATCTGAAAAATGAAAACCATGGGGTAAAAGGTAATAAGAAGTATAGCCAGACAGATGTAAAGTCATGCCATCTGGGGGTCCTACCCACTGGATGCCATTAACACTGACCAAGTACGAATTCCCTTCCTCTTCCCCTTCCCTCTTACCCCCAACCCCACTTCCCTTGGTATCTGTACTATTTCTAATTTTTGGAGGCCTGAAAGAAGCAAAGGAAATACAAAGCCCAATTCATCACTATACTTTTGTACAGTGACATACGTAAGTCACATTCTCACCAAAACCTACCTTTTGTGATATGGAAGTGGTAATAACCCTAAGGTTTTACTTTCACAGTTCAAGAAAATGAATAGGCTAAATACTCTCACCACTCACTATCTCTTGAGAAGGTTGGAAGCAAAGATAATGGATCAATCTGGGTCCCATCAGGAGAGAGAAATCACACAGTAATTTGAATAAAGAAAATCAAATATAAACAATTAGTCACTATAACAGGAGACTAGAGTAACCAGGGATTAGCTAGTCAAAAGTAAAAAAAAAAAAAAAAAACTAAAGAATATAGGAATAGCAGATATAAAGAGGACCCACTACCTTTTAGTGCTAGAATTCAGCACCCAAGGAAGAGCACCCCCTTTGACCTTACCCACCATGCACGCAGTAAGATCTAGATCTTGTTGGAGAGGGCATAGCCATGGCTCACTGAATGACAATGAAGTGTCTATGGGTGCTGTGCCGGTAGAACACAAAAGGTGGAAATCCACCTTTTGTAACTTGCCAGATACCTACCCTGTAGGGTGCCATGGTCACAAGGAGGTGTCTCACCAGAGGCACTCTGTTACAAAATCACCTGAGGGGAATGATGGGTTAAGTTGCTGGCAACTGGGTGCTGCTGGCCGTAGTGCACAATAGGACTGGGCACTAAAAAAGCCACACATGCCCAGGAGCCTGCCAGAGGAGCCACAAGTCCAAGGAGCTGGGCAGTGGGGGAGCCGTGCTCTGGAGGAACCACTCAAGCTACAGGAGCTGGGCACTGGGGAAGCCATGTGGGCTGCAGGAGCCAGAAGTACTTGTCCTGACAGTACGTAAAATATCACACTTGGTCTCCTACTTGAACATTATGCTGATTGCATCTGATGAACAGGAAATAACAAGTACGCTAGATGCCTTATTAACACACATGCCAGTAAGTGGGTGAGAGATAAACCCCACAAAAGTTCATGGGTCCCCCACCTCAGTGAAGTAAATGGGGTTTAATAGTTTGAAGCAGAAGTTAGCAAACTTCTTCTATAAGTATCCATATAGTTCAAGAAATGAATAGGCTAAATACTCTCACCACTCACTTTGTAGGTAGTCCACTGGCTACCTACAAAAGGTAGGTTTTGGTGAGAATATGACTTATGTATGTCACTGTACAAAATATTTTAGGCTTTATGGATTCTGTCACATATTCTTTTTGGTTTTTTTTTTCAAACACTTAAAAATATAAAACACATTCTTAGCTCACAGGTCACACAAAAACAAGTAGCAGGCCGAATCAGACCCACAGGCCATAGTTTGCTGATTCTTGATCTGGAGCATGTCGAGGTATCCTCTACAGGGTGAAATATAAGTTTCTCTACCTTGCACCACCTACCATGAAAAGAATCACAATGGTGGGATAATTTTTTTGAATTCTGGAGGCAACATATATCACATTCACATGTACTATTTTGACCCGTCTATAGAGTCAAGGGTAAGCTGCCTGCTTTGAGTGGGCGCAGAGCAAGAGAAGGCTCTGAAGCTAGATCCTTCAAGAATACAGATCTGCTCATTTACCAGGCAAAAAACCCCAACCATCTAAGGCTCTGGCTGAGGGCAAAGGAAATAAGGGAGTAAGTTGTGGAAAGAAGTCACAGATATCAATTCTAGCCCTGTGGTCAACTAGAGGAACAAGGATTGTAAGTAGTTTTGCATATTTTCTATTTGCTTATTATATGTGTGTGTGTGTGTATATATATATATATATATATATATATATATATATATATATATATACTCACATGTACACATATGTTAGAAAATTTCCTTCTCTTTCCTTCCCGTTTTTATCTTATATACAAGTTGTTAGAAGTTAGCTTTACAATTTTGTCTTTAAGCAACAGAATATTCAGTGGGACTACTGCTGATTTTGAAAAGTAATATAGTAAGCAATTAATACAATGACTCTTGGGATTGTGCATTTGCTCATTTGGGGAGAGAGTAAAATTTTCACTTGTAAGGATAGCTTTACCTTGTTGGGTAGAAATACAGTTGTTTTGTTGTTATACAGCCAAAACAACAGGCCTTAATAAATTTTAAAAGCACATGTTCTGGGGGACTTCCTTGGTGGTCCAGTGGCTAAGACTCCACATTCCCAATGCAGGGGGCCCAGGTTCAAACGCCATTCAGGGAACTAGATCCCACATGCCACAACTAAGAGTTCGCATGCCGCAACTAAAACCTGGCGCAGCCAAATAAATAAATAAATACTTAACAAAAAAAAAGCACATGTTCTGACCACAATGGACTTAAATTTAGAAATCAATAACAAAAATGTATGAAATCCTAAAATATTTGGAAATTAGGCCCACACTTCTAAATAACCAGTGGGTCAAAAAAAGAAGTCACAAAGGAAATTAGAAAATATCTTGAGCTGAGAACAAAAACACAGCATATCAAAATTTGGGGGATGCAGCCTAAGCAGTGCTTAAAGAGAAACTTGTAACTGAACAGGTGTATTAGAAAAAAAATAAAGGTCTCAAATCAATAACTTAAGCTTCTACCTTAAGAAACTAGAAAAAGAACATCAAACTAAACCTAAAGCAAGCAGAAGGAAAGAAATAATAAAGATCAGAGTGAAAATCAATGAAATAGAACACAGAAAAACAACAGGTAAAATCAATGAAACAAAAAGTTGGTTCTTTTTGGATTTGAAAAGATCAAAACCAATAAACCTTTAACTTCACCAGCAGTCCCCAACCTTTCTGGCACCAGGGACCAGTTTTGTGGAAGGCAATTTTTCCACAGACCAGGTGAGGGGGAGTGGTTTCAGGGTGATTCAAGCACATTACATTTATTGTGCACTTTATTTCTATTATTATTACATTGTAATATATAATGAAGTAATTATACAACTCACCATAATGCAGAATCAGTGGGAGCCCTGAGCTTCTTTTCACTTGCCACTCACTGACAGTGTTTTAATATGTCTGCAAGCAATTGATTTATCATGGTCTCTGTGCAGTTCAACCTCTCTGCTAATGATAATCTGTATTTGCAGCCACTCCCCAGCGCTAGCATCACTGCCCAGCTCCTCCTCAGATCATCAGGCATCAGATTCTCATAAGGAGTGCGCAACCTAGATCCCTCACATGCGCAGTTCACAGTAGGGTTTGCACTCCTATGAGAATCTAATGCCGCTGCTGATCTGACAGGAGGCGGAGCTCAGGTGGTAATGCAAGCGATGGGGAGCAGCTGTAAATACAGATGAAGCTTCACTCTCCAGTCTGCTGCTCACCTCCTGCTGTGTGGCCCAGTTTCTAACAGGCCACAGACTGCTACTGTGCGTCGGGCACACAAAGTTGCATTTGGTAACAAAAGAGTAAATGTTTTCCCCCTAAGATCAGGAACAAGAATGTCCACTCTCCTCACTTCTGTTCAGCAATGTATTGGAGATTCTAGGAAAAAAAAAAACCTAAAGGCATCCAGATACAAAGAAGTAAAATTGTCTATATTCACAGTGACATGATACTGTATGTAGAAAATTCTAAGGAATTCACAAAAAACCTTACAGTAATAATCAAATAAGGTTGCAGGATACAAGATAAATATACAAAAATCAATTGTATTTTTACATACTGATGAACAATCCAAAAACAAAATTTGAAAAATAATTTTACAATAGTACAAAAAAATGAAATACTTCAAAATAAAGTTAACGAAAGTAGGGCAAGACTTGTACACTGAAAATTATAAAACATTGCTAGGAGAAATTAAATATCTTAAACAGAAAGACATTCCATGTTCATGTTAAGATGGCAATGGCAATTCTCCCCCAAACAGATCTCCAGATTCTATGCAATTTCTATCAAAATCCATCACAGTAGGCTTTTTGGAAAAAATGACAAGCTGATGCTAAAATTTATATGGAAATGTAAGGAAACCAGAATAGCCAAAAACAATTTTGAAAAAGAAGAAAAACATCGGAAGACTTATACTACCCAATTTCAAAGTTTACTACAAAGATACCATATAATAAAGACAGTGTGGTGCTGGTGTAATAAGAGGCATAAAGATCACTCAAACAGAAATGAGAGTCTGGAAATAATTTATGGTCACTTGATTTTTTTTTTTTTTTTTTGTGGTACGTGGGCCTCTCAGTGCTGTGGCCTCTCCCGTTGCAGAGCACAGGCTCCAGACGCACAGGCTCAGTGGCCACGGCTCACAGGCCCAGCCGCTCCGCGGCATGTGGGATCTTCCCGGACCGGGGCACGAACCCGTGTCCCCTGCATCGGCAGGTGGACTCCCAACCACTGCACCACCAGGGAAGCCCTGGTCACTTGATTTTTAACAAAGGTGCCAAGGCAATTAAAAGGGGAAAGGTCCTTTCTTTTTTCTGAACACATAGTGCTAGAACAACTGGATATTCATATACAAAAAAAGATGAATTTGAACTCATACCTCATACCATACACAAAAGTTAACAGAAATTGATCATAAACCTAAAGAATGATCCAAAAAAAAAAAAAAACTGATAAACTGGACTTCCTCAAAATAAAAACTTTTGTATTTCAAAAGATACCATGGATAAAATGAAAAAACAGTAACAAGCTGGGTAAAAAAATATATTTACTGAAATAACTTATAAAACATATATCTGATAATGGACTTGTACTCAGAATATACAAAGAATGCCTACAGCCAGTAAGAAGGCAAACCCAGTGCAAAAAATGGACAAAAGATTTCAGTAGACATTTCAAAGACAACATAGCAACAGTTAATAAGAACATGAAAATATGTTCAACATCATCAGCCAATGGGGAAATGCAAATTAAAACCAATATGAGATACTACTTCATAGTAAAATGGCTATAAAAAAGATACAATAACAAGTGAAGATATAGAAAAATTGAAACCCTCATACACTGCTTGTGGGAATTTGAACTGATACACCCATACTGGAAAACAGTTTGGCAATTTCTTAAAAAGTTAAAACACGAACTTACTATACAACCCAGTAATTCCTTCATAGGTATCTGTCCAAGAAAAATGAAAACGTATGTCCACACAAAGACTTGCACATGAATGCTCACAGCAGCATTATTCATAATAGCCAAAAAGTAAAAACAACTGAAATGTCCATCAACTGATGAATGGATAAACAAAATGTGGTATAATCATACAATGGTTATTCATCAATAAATAAGAACAAATTACTGATACATGCTACAACATGGATGAATCTCAAAAACTTTATACTAAATGAAGCCAAGCACAAGACAGCATTTATTCTATACATCCATTTATATGAAATGTCCAGAAAAAGTTAATCAATAGAGACAGAAAGCAAATCAATGGTTGCCTGAAGCTGAAAGCCAGCGCCAGGTTTGAGTACAAAACTCACATGGGCAAACTTGTTAAGGTGATGCAAAACTTCTAAAACTGAACTGTGGTGATCACTGCACAATCCCCCAAATTTACTAAATTTACTAAAAATCACTTAATTATTTAGAAAATGAGGATATAGTTTCCAAAAGGTGATTTCCATATGAACTCTACCTTCCTGTAACTAGAGAAAGGTACCAGGAAGATTATAGATGTTCCTATATTAGAGATCTTAAGAGAGATCTACACATGCAGCAGAGTTTATGAAGAGCCTAAGAGAATGTACCAGATAACTTTGCAAAGCCTCTTCCAAAATCAGTCCAAAAAAAAAGTCTGATATTTAGTAGAAAATTAAAAATGCTCAAGATTTGCCTTGTTATCTAACTTTTCTGATGAAATTTTTAAACTTTTTCCTTCTCTACCTCTACTGCATTCTTATTAAAACACTGCAAAGTCAGTGCACTTCCCCTATAGGTGTTCTTTCATATTAAAAATCAGTCATTCAAGATCTATGAACAAAAACAGAGAATGTACATACCCCAGCCTAAAATACAATTTAATAAATCCATTTAAGGGAGGGGGATCAAGATGGCGGAATAAGAGGACATGGAGCTCACATCTACATGTGGAATAATTCTCAAGGAAAACTAACTGCAAACTGGCAGAAGAAATCCTATTAAATCAAGGCTGTAATAAAGATACATACATAATTGGGCAGGACAGAAAGAAAAGCATCAGTTGGACCTGTGCCCCTAGGATGGGACTAAGAGGGAAATGGAGATGGCATGGGCAGGCACTTACCCTGGGGAGCGAGTGGGACCTATGCAGAGGAGACAAACCCCCTTGGCTGACTGGAGAACTGCTGGGACAGACAGAAAGACTGGAGAAGCCAAGACTCCACTAGTAAGAAGTACATGGGTGCTGGCTCGCCACCAGACAGGGAGGAGAGAGGTCTGCCCTAGCGGCTGCTTCCTTGCCACACTCCCCACTCCACACCAATCCCATGCTTGGCATGGGATCTAGGGTAGCCAGGACCTGGGGAAAGACTGATCTAGGGACACAGAGGAGACATGGGGGCCTAAGGTGTGGTCCAGGTGAGGCAGCAGTGGCCATTGTTGATGCTTACTCAAACAGCACCACAGAAGCAGCCCAGACTTCTGAAAGACACGCCACTGCTTCCCCCAACCACCAAACCATGCTCCCCAGTCCCAGCTCAGTGAATGCTCCGGCCCTGCCCACTCCACGCCACACAACAACCTAGCACTAGATCTGGGACAACCACAACAGGGGAAAAGACACACCTTGAGCTGCATCTGAGCAGAGCTGCAGATGCCTACAAAGGCAGAACATCAGGTCTTTGTAAGCACACAAGTCCCATTTGCTACAGTACTCCCCTCCTTTGAGGCAAAGGCCCCAGTGCAGGGAGAAGGAAAAACACACACTTAAAACAGAGCCAGCTTCAGTCTGACATTCAGGGCATCCTCTTCAGCAACCTGGGAGCAGAACCTGCCCCTTACAGGGTGGCTACAGCCACTGAGCAGAGAGCAAGTCCTGCCTTACACCCTACACAGACTCTAGCTCCCCAATCATCAGCCACACCCCCTACCAAAGTGATAGCAGCCAGCACACTCTGAGGAAAAACATGACTGGCATCCACATCAAATTCAGCCCTAACACCAAAGGCACTGGGCACACGCAGTCTACACCGGGATGTTCCCACTTAAGAACACTCCTTCAAGACCACAAGATATAACTGTTTCACCTAAATTCATAGAAACAGAGGAAGTTACATAAGATAAAAAGGCAGAGAAACTACCCTCAGTTGAAAGAGCAAGAGAAAACCCCTGAAAAAATAAATAATGAAACAGAGATAATCAGCCTACCAGACAATAAATTCAAAACATTGGTAATAAAAATGCTAACTGAATTAGGGAAGAGAATTGATCTCATCACAGATCATTTTAACAAGAAACTAGAAAATATAAAGAAGACGCTATCAAAAACAGTTCAACTTCTGAGATTAAAAAGCAGTCTAGAAGCAATGGATAGCAGACCAAATGACACAGAAAAACACGTAGTGATCTGGAAGATGAAAATAGAAATCACCCAATCAGAACAGCAAACAGAAACACAAATGTAGACCTTTTAGAATATGTTTGAATTTAAATGACTATTAGTTTAAAGCAAGTAGATATAATTATGGGTCAACATATATGAACCCCATGGTAACCACAAATCAAAAACCTATGATAAATACACAAAAACCAAAAAGAAAGGAACCCAAGCATAGGAGAAAAGAAAATCATCAAACCACAATGGGAGAAAAGAAAAAAAGAAGAAGAAATGAACAAGGAAGAACTACAAAAAACAAAAACACAAAAACAAAAAACTGGTAAACAAGGAATAAAGTGGCAATAAGTACGTATCTATCAACAATTACTTTACATGTCAATTGGACTAAATGCTCCAATCAAATGACATAAGGTGGCTGATTGGATAAAAAAAACAAGACCCATCTATAAGTTGCTTACAAGAGACTCACTTCAGAGTCACACACAGGCTGAAAGTGAGGGGATGGAAAAAGATATTTTATACAAACAGAAACAACAAGAAACTGGGGGTAGCAATACTCATATCAGACAAAATACTAGACTTTAAAACAAAGGCTATAATGAAAGACAAAGAAGGGCATTATATAACCCTCCTACATTGTTGGTGGGAATGTAAATTGGTACAGCTACTACGGAGAACAGTATGGAGGCTCCTTAAAAAACTAAAAATAGGACTACCATATGACCCAGCAATCCCACTATGGGGCATACATCCTGAGAAAACCATAATTCAAAAAGACACATGTACCCCAGCGTTCACTGTAGCACTATTTACAATAGCCAGGACATGGAAGCAACCTAAATGTCCATCAATAGAGGAATGGATAAAGAAGATGTGGTGCATATATACAATGGAATATTACTCAGCCATTAAAAAGGGACGAGGGACTTCCCTGTTGGTCCAGTGGTTAAGACTCCACGCTCCCAATGCAGGGGGCCCGGGTTCGATCCCTGGTCAGGGAACTAGATCCCACATGCTGCAACTAAGAGCCCCCATGCCACAATTAAGATTCCCCATGCCGCAACTAAAGACCCCAATGCTGCAACAAAGATCACACACGCGGCAATGAAGATCCTGCATGCCGTGACTAAGACCTGGCACAGCCAAATAAATAAATAAATAATAAAATAAAATAAATAAAAAGGAACGAAATAATGCCATTTGCAGAGACATGGATGGAGCCAGATACTGTCATACAGAATGAAGTCAGTCAGAAAGAGAAAGACAAATATTGTATAATATTGCTTAAATGTGGAATTTAGAAAAATGGTTCAGATGAACTTATTTGCAAAGCAGAAATAGAGTCATGGATTAGAAAATAAACTTATGGTTACTAAGGGTGGACGAGGGGGTGGGATGAACTGGGAGAATGGGATTGACATAAACATACTACTATTTATAAAATAGATAACTAATGAGAACCTACTGTATAGCACAGGGAACTCTACTCAATGCTCTGTGGTGACCTAAATGGGAAGGAAACCTAAAAAAGAATGGGTATATGTATATGTATAACTGATTTACTTTGCTGTACACTTTGCTTTACAACATTGTAAAGCAACTATACTACAATAAAATAATTTTTTTAAAGGGGCATTATATAATGATAAAGGGATCAGTACAAGAAGAGGATATTATACTTGTTAACATACATGCGCCCAATACAGGAACACCTAAATAATCAATTTTTATTTATTCCAGGGTCACAAGGATGGCTCAACATATACAAATCAGTCAATATGATACATCACATTAACAAAAAACATGACAAAAACCAAATGATCATCTCAATAGATGCTGAAAAAGCATTTGACAAAATTCAACATCCATTCATGATAAAAACCCTCATCAGGGCTTCCCTGGTGGCACAGTGGTTGAGAGTCCGCCTGCCGATGCAGGGGACGCGGGTTCGTGCCCTGGTCCGGAAGGATCCCACATGCCGCGGAGCGGCTGGGCCCGTGAGCCATGGCCACTGAGCCTGTGCGTCCGGAGCCTGTGCTCCGCAATGGGAGAGGCCACAACAGTGAGAGGCCCACGTACCGCAAAAACAAACAAACAAAAAAAACCCTCATCAAAGTGAGTATGGAGGGAACATATCTCAACATAATAAAGGACATTTACAACAAATCCACAGCCAACATAATACTCAACAGTGAAAAGGTGAAACCCTGCTAAATTCAGGAATAAGACAAAGATGCCCACTCTCGTCACTTCTACTGGAAGTCCTAGCCACAGCAATAAGACAAGAAAAAGAAATAAAATGTATCTAAATTGGAAGGGAAGAGGTAAAACTGTCTCTGTTTGCAGATGACATGATACTCTATATAAAGAGCCCTGAAGTTTCCACCGAAAACTATTAGAATAAATGAAACCAGCAAGATTGTAAGATACAAGATACAGGTTTAACCCTCCCGGACTTCAGACTATACTACAAAGCTACAGTAGTGAAAACAGCATGGTACTGTCACAAAAACAGACACATGATCAATGGAACAGAATACAGAGCCCATGCACCAATGGTCAATTGCTCTATGACAAAGGAGGCAAGAATATACAATAGAGAAAAAACAGTGTCTTCAACCAGTCGTGCTGGAAGAACTGGAAAGCCATAGGTAAAACAATGAGATAAGAATATTCCCTCACACAATATACAAAAATAAACTCAAAATGGTTTAAACACCTAAACATAAGACCCGAAACCATAAAACTCCTAAAAGAGAACATAGGTGGAACATTTTTACATAAGTTGCAACAATATTTTCTTGGATCAGTCTTCTAGGGCAAATAAATAAAAGCAAAAATAAACAAATGGGGCCTAATTAAACTTTAAAGCTGTTGCACTGCAAAGGAAACCATCGACAAAATAAAAACACAACCTACAGAATGGGAGAAAATACTTGCAAATGATGCAACCGACAAGGGGTTAATATCCAAAATGTACAAAGAGCTCTTACCACTCAACATCAAAAAACAACCTGGGCTTCCCTGGTGGCACAGTGGTTAAGAATCTGCCTGCCAATGCAGGGGACACGAGTTCAAGCCCTGGTCCAGAAAGATCCCACACGCCACAGAGCAACTAAGCCCGTGCGCCACAGCTACTGAGCCTATGCTCTAGAGCCCACTAGCCACAACCACTGAAGCCCAAGCGCCTAGAGCCTGTGCTCCGCAACAAGAGAAGCCACCACAATGAGAAGCCCGCTCACCACGACGAAGAGTAGCCCCCACTCACAGCAACTAGAGAAAGCCTGCACGCAGCAACAAAGACCCGATGCAGCCAAAAGTAAATAAACTAAATAAATTTAAAAAAAAAAACCCAACAACCCAATCAAAATATGGGCAGAAGACCTGAATAGACATCTTTCTAAAGAAGACATACAGATGGCTAACAGGCACATGAAAAAATGCTGAACATTGCTAATTATTAGAAAAATGCAAATCAAAACCACAATGAGGTATCACCTCACACCTGTCAGAATGGCTATCATCAAAAAGTCTACAAATAACAAATGTTGTCAGGGATGTAGAGAAAAGGGAAACCTCCTACACTGTTGGTGGGAATGTAAATTGGTGTAACCACTATGAAAAACAGTATGGAGGCTCCTTAAAAAACTAAAAATAGAACTACCATATGATCCACTCCTGTGTACGGTCTCTGGAAAAAATGAAAACACTAATTCGAAAAGATACATCCACCCCAATGTTCACAGCAGCACTATTTACAATAGCCGAGATATGAAAGCAAGCCAAGCGCCCATCAACAGATGACTGGATTAAGATGTGTAGTATATATATGCAATATGTTAGCCATAAAAATGAATGAAATACTGCCATTTGCAGCAACATGGATGGACTTAGAGAATATTATGCTTAGTGAAATAAGTGAAACAGAGAAAGACAAATACTGTATAGTATCACTTGTACATGGAATATAAAAAATAATACAAATGAAGGTATATGCAATAACAGAAACATGCACAGATGTAGAAAACAAACTTGTGGTTACCAAAGGGGAAAGGAAAGGGGGGGAGGGCCAAACTAGGGGTATGGGATTAACAGATACAAACTACTATATATAAAATAGATAAGCAACAAGGATACACTGTATAGCACATGGAATTATACCCATTATCTTGTAATAATCTATAATGGAGTACAATCTGCAAAAATACTGTACCACTATGCTGTATACCTGAAACTAACACAATATTGGTAAATAGAGTATACTTCAATTAAAAAAATAATAATAATCCATTTGGTGCTGATTTCCAGCCTGACTTGAGGCTCCGCCACTACCAACCTGGAACTGCCACAGATGTGAGATTTCCTCAGCTGTCACTGTGGCCTGGATAATCAATCCAACTTTCTATTGGCTAGGCTAGCCTCCCTGTAACTGGTTTCCATAAATACAAAATTTGTATAATTGTTACTGGAACTACTTGCTGAAATATGGAACTTGTTAAAAGTACCATTTATTTTAAAATGTACATGCACAGTTTCACATACAAGCAGCAGCACATCTTTCACATCCAGCCAATCAATCAAGTTAATGCTTCGTATTAGAGAACGGAACAAAAAATGCAGATATTCCACTACAGAGTTTGCCTTTCTTTTCTGGGGCCTTAGTAAACGTTTTTCAAGAAATCAAGAGGTATATGACTAAATAATGAAAAGAATGAATTAAAATGTATAATATACCAAGGTATAATTTAGCTCAACTCTAAAGAAGCAGGACCTAACTTTTACTCTGGGGGAAAGAGGCCTTTGATATAACTAGGAAAAGCAAATTCTTTTTTGATGCAGTCTTTCTTGTACACGTATATGAGTAATGTATATGAGGGCTTATTTCCCTGTGAATCTGGCACTACATGAGATTGAAACATCAATTTGATTTAAGCTTAATGGATAAAGTCACAATGAATATATTTTTATATAAGTTTATGTATAAATGACCCCAATACACAGTATGAATTCTATCATTTGTAACAACCTTTCCACCTCTCATGACGGGAGTAATGAAAATCTGTTCTGCACTGCACATCACTAAAGGTGAGTGACATCCAGAAAGAACTGAAGTTGGGTGGTCCAAAAGTGCCTGCTCATCTGATAAATAACTCAGTAACATCTCAGTTAAGATGCATTAAATGGGACACAGGTTAGAATGAAACCAGGTGCCCGGGAGCTTTCCAACAATTTCAGATTAGGACAAACGTAGAGGAACATACAGGTCTTTGCTGAAAATTCCTTGGTCTTTATTTGACATTCTGGTCCCAAATTGCTGATGTTTTAAAAACCCCAAATCTTTTTCCCCCTCCCCACTTTTCTAGCCCATACAACATGACCACAGAGGGTTCATGGTTGTAAACGCGCCCACGTAAAAAAATTCGAAAAAAGCAAGCTAAACAAACACAACCCCCGACCCCCCCCCCCCCAAAAAAAAACCTCTCAAAGGCTTTGGACGCTATTTGGCCTTTCATTCAAAAAAAGTGAGTTAGTGCGAGATGATCGCCCACCAGAACCCTCCTCCCCTCACAGCATGAAAAGCCCGCAGAGTACGAGGGGTAACAGCCCGCCCCGGGCTCCTCTAATTGGCCTCCCGCTCCCAGTGCCCTGAGGAAGGGGGGCGGTGCGGAGAGCATGTGGCCAGCTGTAAAGGGTGATGAATTTTAAAAGGCGAGATTTTCACATCTCCCACGGATCCAGGGCGAAGAAATTCACCTTTGCTCCTGTCCTTTTAAGAAGACATAGCTAACCTAGGCTCAATGAACAGAGAGAAGCAAAACGCCAGCCCCCAGCTCCCACCGCTCTGGGGAACTCCCTTCCTTGAGACACCCCCACCCCACCCCACCCCCCACCCCGACCCTCTGTCGGCTCCACCCCCTGGGCCTGCTCCGCCCTCTAACCACGCCCCTCGCCCGAGGCCCCGCCCCTACGGTTGGCGCCATCCCATCCCCTACCCACTCTCCTCAGTCCCTAAAGACAGCACGAGCCCTGCTCACCCACCTAGAGGCGGGGAACATAGAGAACGTTCTAGCGAGTCTCCCTCACCCCCACCCAACCCACACCCCCAGGCTGACGTGTCGGCCGGACCCCCGAAGGAGGCGGCTGCCTTCGCTGTCGTTCTGCGGCCTCTCTCTTACCAGCTGGTCCGCGCCAGAGCTGCTTCAGCAGTTTGGGCAGTGGCGAAAAGGCTGCCACCGCCCGGTTCTGTGGCTTGAAAATTTGACTTTGCCTCGTACTGGTTTTTTGTTTTGTTTTGACTTTTTTAGAACTTTCCCGCGGTCGCTCGTCAATGGAGCCGCGCGCGCACGTATCCGCAGTGCACTCTGGGGCCTGGCCAGCGGCTCCGCGCCCCCGCGGCCTCGCGGGAAAATTCCGACGAATCTCTTGCTCGTGGGGCGGGGCGGGGTAGAGGGCCCCGGCTCAACCGGAAGTCGGTCTGACTGGGCGGGTTCCCCGGCGAGGGCGCCTGCTGGGGCTGCCTTAGATGTCACTGGTCTCTGGTTGGTGTCGCTGGCCCCAACTAGACCGCAGGAAGTACCTGGAGGGGAAAAACGCGGATTTTTTAATCGGTTGTTGCTCAGTTATTTCAAGATTCTGTTCAAAATGCAGAGAATTTTTAAAAGAAAAATTGGGTCTTTGTCAAGAAGGTAAAACCTCGAAAGAAGGCCTAGAATATAATTTTCTAAGTGTGGTCACAAAAAGGGATCTTTCTCGGGTTGATGCCCCTCACCACCACCAAAATCAGTTCTATACACTGTTTGATTGGGGTTCAAATCAGTTCTACGCTTCATTTAAACCTAAGTGGTTTAAATAAATAAATGGAAAACAGCATTTTTTAATAAACTTCCATTAATGTCATTAGTATTAGCGTGTCTTGGTGGATTTTTTAATTTTAATTCTTGAACTTAGTAATACACGAAGGTTTTTCACAGATGTTTAAATTTTTACAAAAAAATTTTTTGAGGAAACTACCTAACCTTAAGCCTTATTTTTTTTTAAATCAATGACATAATTATAAAACTACAACTTAACAGGTGCTTTCAAAAAATTTACTACAAGGCAATGTACACACATAATAAAAATATTCAGACACCTCCAGCCTTCTATAATAAAGGAATATCCACTTTACCAAATACGCACTTTACCGAATAAATTGAATTCAGAGATTAGATAATCTATTAACGTTATACAGCTTGTAAGTGACACAGTTAGTGTGTAGGGTAATGGTGACAACAGCAACAAAAATTTTTTTAATTAAAGGGAGATGCAAAAGGAACCAGACCTAGAATTTGAGACAAAATTGGCAGGATCTGTATCAAGAAATAAGGTGTTAAATATATTCTTGAAAATATTCCCTGCCAGCCAAAGAGGTCTCTGCTTGTTTGATGTGTGCATAGTTCAAGGTGAGTAAATCTAAAGCAGGGCTTGTGCAGAGAGACACATGCTTGAGTGATATTCATCATGGCACTTTGGCCATAAGAAGAAAGTCGCCTAATGTGACAAGTTTAACTTTTGTGTTTACCAGCAAAGGAAGCAATTAAACCATGTATTTCTTTAGAGAAAATATCTGTTTTGTTACTCAGGTCCTTTGAAGTATTTGCTGAAAAATCATTTCTAGTGTTTGTAGTGTTAATAATTGAGGTCTTGCCATTTTGTAGTTTTATGTCTTTTTAATTCAGTGGTTAATAAAGAGTTGCATGGCTTGTTACAGTATATGAAAGGACATCATATTTAAGCCTAATTTAGACCTAAATGGGTAGCGTGTATAGTATAAATTTCCAAATATAAATTTATGGGAATTTATAGACATTCATTTTATCTGGCATCCATATGTATGGAGCTATCCTAATACTTTAATACTGAGATGATCACTATAAAATGCCTGAAAAGTTTCTTGAGAAAAATACTTAGATATGAATCCTATTTTTAACTACCTCATAAAGTTGAGTATGTATGTTCTAGAAACAATTTTGGTTACAGTATAGAGTCAAATCACACAAATAATATGGCAAAAATGAAAAATGGCATGTGTAGGCGAAAATTATTTCATCCTTAGACACAATTAGAATTAGAATCTATTCTAATGGAATCCATCCTTTAGAATCTTTACATTCTGGAGAGAAGAAACACCACAGCTGCGTGCTGCAAGGTTACTGACATTAAATCTTCCTTTAAAATTCAACAAACAAATAGAATAAACTGTCTCGGATTCTAGCCATTGTAGTAAGACTCATGTTTCCAGAGTTAGTCCAGACACCCACCTGGTTTCCGGCTCTCATATGGCACCCCAACACTTAACACTATCTTGTCCTTGGCTCTAATATTTGCCGCTGGTATCTCAACTGTGAATATTTAATAAGTGTTTATTAAGTCCCAGGCACTAGGCTGATTATTTTCTTTAATTCTCACAGTGATCTTTTGTGGCAGACGATATTCCAGTTTCACAGATAAAGAAACTGATGCACAGAGCAATCTCAACTAATAGGTGTTATACCTTCAAATACAAGTAGATTGATTCTGGTGCTTCTTATTACTTGCCATTCTCTTGCTCTTGCCCCAGTCTGGGTACCAGACCACTTCCCAAGATTTTAGTGGGGCAGAAGTGGGGGAGGGGTGATGTGACCCCAGAGGCTGTGCATGTTCATCACCGCACTGCTTTCCTCTTAAAACATTCTGACTGAGGAAATGAATGTTAAATTGTAGATGAAAGCAGTAATAATAATGCTTGTGCACGAAATGCATCAAGAAATGGTGCGAGTAATAGTGAAAGTCTTTGATCTGCCACGCTGATGGCGGAAAAGCACCTGAGGTCAGGAAACAGGGCTGCCAGAGGTGGAAAATAACAGAAAAAGGGAAATGTATTATAACTGTCGCATGGTACTGCCACCCTCCCCCGACATGCTCATTCTCTAGGCTCTGTTGAAAGAATGAACCTTAGGAAAATATATTTGTACTAATCACCCAGCTCCCTGCCACAACGACTTGAATCAGAAATAGTAACCTGATCCCCACTGAACCAGTCAAACTGTTGCTGGGGAATTTGAAATCGCAGCGCTGGGACTGACTGTACCACCCCTACATCACAGAAGCCAAACCCCATGCCAACCAAAGACACTGGGGGAAGAAAAAAATATAAGTAGCAAACAAAGTTAGTTGGCAGAGAATGTTGAAAGACCATGTTATTCCATGAGAGATAGAGGGTAGTTACCATTCCCAACTTTCCATTTTTAATCCCAATTGTAAGGCAAACTGACTAGCTCATTTTTCTGTTCTTAGTTGTCGGTGAGATTCCCTTGTATCACTGCAACAATCACTCCTTCACTTATTCTGACTTCAGTGAGTTTCTCTCCCTTACTGCAAAGAAAGCCCTGACTAAGGACCTGGCAGTGGCAGCTCTTCTTTGTGTTACTGGGCATTAGCACTTTGGATAAAACCTACTTGATAAATTAATCAATGGATACCTCATGAGAACCTCCCAAGCAGAAGGCATGAAGCATATAGGCTGCATTGAAAACACAGATCCATCTGAGTATATTGGAGTTTGGAGAAATCTCACAGCTCACCTATATAGTCCAGGAGTTCCCTGTATGTGGGCCAGTAAAGTGTCAATAATATTAGAAGACTAACAGAGTTAACTGTTTATCAGGTGGAATAAAGACTGGAAAGCAAGGGGGAATCTACCATCATTTCACTTTTTTAGTAACATTTTTGACTTTCAGAAAAGATGGGAAGGAGTCTCAAAGAACAGTCTTATAAACTGAATAAATTTTGCTTCACGAAAAACTCATAGATTGTCCTTATTAATCTTGTTTTACCACTTCCTCTTTCCTTGTTAGTATGAGAACACTGCTTTTACTTAGCATGGCAATGTGCCCAATAAAAAAGACTATTTCCCAGACTCGCTTGCTATTAGGGGTGGCCACGTAAGGAGGTTGTAGCCAGTGAGAGAGAAGTGGAATCTGTCGGGTAGGACTCTCAGAAAGGTTTCTTGAAAGGCCAAAAGACAATAGACAAGGAGCTTTTTAGCCCTTTCCCTCTTTCTCTTTTTTCCTGCTGGTGGTCCAGTCACCTTGGACCATAAAGTACCTCAAGGACAATGGTCATGGAATACGGACGGCAGAACAAAGGAAATAAAAGGACCCTGGGTCCCCAGTAATCATGGGAGTCACCTGGTTTTCCTAACTCTGGACTTCTTTTATTTTTTAAATAAATTTATTTATTTATTTATGGATGCGTTGGGTCTTTGTTGCTGCACGCAGGCTTTCCCTAGTTGTGGCGAGCAGGGGTTACTCTTCGTTGAGATGCGCGGCCTTCTCACTGCAGGGGCTCATCTTGTTGCAGAGCACGGGCTCCAGGAACGTGGGCTTCAGTAGTTGTGGCATGTGGGCTCAGTAGTTGTGGCTCGCGGGTTGTAGAGCACAGGCTCAGTAGTTGTGGCACATGGGCTTAGCTGCTCTGCGGCATGTGGGATCTTCCTGGACCAGGACTTGAACCCGTGTCCCCTGCATTGGCAGGCGGAATCTTAACCACTGTGCCACCAGGGAAGTCCTGGACTTCTTTTAGAACAAACAAAAATAAATCTGTTTTGTTTCTAAAATAACTACTGTTATTTTTTTTTTAACATCTTTATTGGAGTATAATTGCTTTACAATGGTGTGTTAGTTTCTGCTTTACAACAAAGTGAATCAGCTATACATATACATATATCCCCATATCTCCTCCCTCTTGCGTCTCCCTCCCTCCCACCCTCCCTATCCCACTACTGTTACTTTAGGTCTTTCTTGCTAGCAGCTGAACTCAGCTGAGGCACTATAGTAGGATCTGAGGTTACTGTGATGAAAAAAATAAAAGAAAGAGAAAAAATACATATCCTCTGCCCTTGTGAAGCTTAGTCTAGTGAAGGGGATCGTCCTTTAATTAATCAACATCTTCTCTGCCAGTAGCATAGATGTTGTCAAAATGAGATAAACTCAAGACACTAGCACGTTTCATTCAAAAAAGGGGGTGGGGGGTCCTAAACCACCTCAAGAGACAGGAAGGCAGGAGACTCTTACCCACTTACTAAAATCCTATAAATGTCGTAGAATGGAGAAACAACTTTATCATTTCGCAATCTCTGACAGAGAATCCCCAGAAAACAAAAGTTTTTTCTTTTTCCATTGATCAATGATATACCCTTTTTGGGAAAAAAAAAAAAAAAGAATAAGAAAAAAAAAAATATATATATATATATAAGGGCAGTTTTCATCTGATTTTCTTTAGTTCAGTAAAAAATGCATTCCTATTCAGAGCATGCATTCCCACTAATCATGGTGTGTTGTAACTAACATAGCACATTTTTATTGCCTGCAAAAAATAATAAATTACATTTTGAAAGAAGCACATGGCTTAAAAATAATTTTCTTCTTAAGTATTTCATAATGATTCATTTAGCATGAAATTAATAGTAAAGAATTGCTAAGAATAAGCACTTTAAAAATAGCAAATGAAAAGAAATTCTGCACATTTATGATTTGATTAATTCTGGAAACTATTTAGTCAAAAATAAGTATGTATTTTTCCCATTCTTGTATCAGTTTCAGATTGACCCTTTAATTGCCTAGCATTTCTCAGTAAGACTAGTTAACTGCATTTATTAATGTGCTACATTTAGGTTTCAATACACTCAAATCATACAATAAAACAGCTGCTGGTGAGTGGCAGAAATGTGGAGATGTGGCTCAAAGGGTACAAACTTCCAGTTATAAGATGAGTGAGTTCTGGGGATCTAATGTACAGCATAGTGACTGTAGTTAACAATACTGTATTATATACTTGAAAGTTGCTAAGAGAGTAAATCTTAAATGTTCTCATCAAAAAAAAAAAAGGTAATTACGTGAGGTGACGGAGGTCTTAACTAATCCTATTGTGGTAATCATTTCACAATATACACATGTATCAAATCATCACATTGTATGCTTTAACTTATACAATGCTATATGTCAATTATAATTCAATAAAGCTAGAAAAAAACCTGCTGCATGATAAAGGAAAAAACCCCAAACATGACACCAACATGTATATATAAAGTATAGTATTATACTATATAGTATAATATATACATATATGTATATATTATACTAAATACATGTATATAGTATAATATATATGTATAATATATACATATAGAGAGAGAGCTTTCATTCCTCAAGATCCAAGATCTATAAGAGTGAGTGGGAGAAACTAACATTTAATGAGCACCTACTATGTCAGGCATTTTGTTAAGCACGTAACATTTATTATCTCATTTGATTACTTTCTCTGGCATAATCTCATCACGTGTAAGTATAATTTTTAAAAAATGTCACTCCCATTTTTCATGTAAGCCAGTAGAGACAACATATCAGGAGAAATCATTTTAACTGTAAAAAAAAAAAATCAGGACTGCAAGTGACAGAGCATCATCTGTAGTCTCACTGGGGCTTGATTTCACAACTTGCTTAAATGTCTTAGATCTCTTTTCTTCTCACACTTGCAGACACCTGTCTTTGCCTTGCTCCCTGGCTTCATGTGCATATATCTTAGCTCCCAACAAGGCCACAGTCATCTTAGGAGCTGAAACCAGGTCCTCTTCTTCTGTATCTCTTGATGGTCTAGTAAAATATTGGGCCAGAAAGAATAAGCAAGCACCCTGAAGTTTGCATCTTGCCAGCAGACTTGTTTTGCTTACCTTGAAGGCTGTTTGAGAAAAAAATTGATTGAAAACATTTAGAAATCAGAGGATCTCACAAAAAATTCTCTACATCTCACTTTTCTTCTAAAAATGGAAAATATGGGCACCCTGGGCCAGCGTTTCTGCCTGGGAACCATCACCTGTAGTTCAAGAGCAGTACCTCCTGTAGACAGGCAGTGGTTCTCCAGCTGGGTAGCCTCCCAGCCTCAGACTGACCCCAATAAGCACTTGACTTTGGGATTCCTGTACTAGACATGCCGTAGAAATCTTTAGTGATGTCCTAATAGTATCCCATCATTTTTCAAGTGTGGAACCTGCTTGCTAAACCCACGTTTGGCCCAGGATCTATTTGAGGGAATCTTCGCAAAACATTTTTAACATGTAAATTGTCCTCTAAGACCTTGCTAATCAAAGTGTAATCCGTGAACCTACAGCATTAATATCAACTGGGAGCTTGTTAAAAACTCTACTGAACCAGAATCTGCAGTTTAGCGACATACCCATGTGATGTAGGTATGAATTAAAATTTGAGAAGTACTCCTCTAGATGAAGTTCATGGCTAACCCTATCTCTCTCTCTCTCACACACACACACACACACAAACACACACACATGCACACATGCACAAACACCCCAAGGCCAGGCCAAATTCACTCATTTTTGTGTCACGGAAATAATATTTTGAAAATTACTAACAAGTTTTTCTCTTTTGCCTTTCTGAATGTAGAGTCAGAGGCATTCTTCTAAATGAATGGAAAGAGATTAAAAATACAAAAGAATATGAGGTAATGTCTCTAGGCTTAGGCCACAAAAACCCAACTCATAGAATTGACCTATTATTCTTGATGACAGAAGGAGGATACACCATAAGAACAGTGAAAGAAAAGCACCACTCTTTTTAGCACTAAGAGTTGAACGAAGAATATAGAGGCAGGAGAGACCTTCGGTCCAGGGTCTGAGCATGTCCTACATGTCCTCCCTTCTCCAGAGAGGTGTATAGATTCTGTAAGGCCCACATGAAGGCACAAGGGTTTTTTTGTCCTCACTCTTCTCTTAAAATCTGCCTCTGACAAAAGGACAGCACAATGTAAAAATGGACAAAGGACTTGAATAGATATTTTTCCAAAGATCTACAAATGGCCAATAAGCACATGAGAAGATGTTCAACATCATCAGTCAACAGAGAAATACAAATCAAAACCATTTCACACCTAATAGGATAGCTGTTATAAAATAAAACAAAACAAAACAGAAAACAAGTGTTAGCGCTGATGTGGAGAAACTGGAACTCTCATACATTGTTTGTTAGAATATAAAATGGTTCAGCTGCTGTGGAAAACAGTTTGGCAGTTCCTCAAAAAGCTAAACATAGAACGACTGTATGATCCAGCAATTCCCCTCCTAGGTATAGACCCAGAAGAATTGAAAACAGGGACTGAAACAGATATTTGTACACCAATGTTCATTGCACCATTAGTCTCAATAGCCAAATGGTGGAAACAGCCCATGTCCACCAACAGATGAATGGATGAACAAAATTAGGGATATGCCTACAATGGAATATACTATAGCCATAAAAAAGGATGAAGTTCTAATCTACGTTGCAACGTGGCTACATCTCGAGGATATTATGATGAGTGAAATTAGCTGGACACACTAGAGGACAAATATTGTATGATTATACTTACAGGAAATGTTTAGAATAGGCAGATTTATAGAGACAGAAAGTAGATTAGAAATGACCAGAGGCTGGGAAAAGGGAGTAATGAGGAGAATTTCTGTTTCAGATGTTGAAAAAGTTTTGGAAATTGTGGTGATGAATACTATAAATCAAATTAATGCTACTGAATCGTACGCTTAAAATGGTTGAAATGACAAATTTTATGTTATGTATTTTTTGCCACAATAAAAAGAATACTTTTTGCCTCTGGGGCTCCCCACGGTACTGGGGTGATTTGAAAGTTGATGGTCAGAGTGAGTGGACAGTAAATGGACCTCTGGCTGCTTAGCCCATAGGCTGGAGGGAATATGTGGCATAGACCCAGGTGTCTACAGTCAGTGAAGGTCAATGTGATGCCAAGTCAGGAGGGGGTCATCTCAGACTGTGACCAGTCTGACAAAGAGACCAAACCAGAGGAGACTGACATCCAGGCAACCTGCAAACAGGACTAGGGCCATGGTCCCAGAGGCCAGAGAAGTCAGAGGACACCTCAACCAGACATCCCAACCCTTCTCTGTCACCATAAGAGGGTATAAGACTCTCTACCACTCATATCTCAAGAGGAGAAAGGGGGAAGGGGCAAATGAGAAACATTTCTATCTGAGAAGGCTGAGCAACAGCTTAAGACACTGATACCATTTTTTTTTTTTTTTTTTTTTTGCAGTACGTGGGCCTCTCACTGTTGTGGCCTCTCCCGTTGTGGAGCAGAGGCTCCGGACACGCAGGCTCAGCGGCCATGGCTCACGGGCCCAGCCGCTCCGCGGCACGTGGGATCACCCCGGACCAGGGCACAAACCTGTCCCCTGCATCAGCAGGCGGACTCTCAACCAGTGAGCCACCAGGGAAGCCCAACACTGATACAATCTTTAAGCCAGATAGAACTAACAGTTAATTTTTTAACTCTCTCTCTACTCCCCACCCGCACCATAAAACAAAGGGTGGGCTTTCATGAGGAAGATCAAATTGAGTAAACAAAGAAATTTCGAGAGCATGGCGGTGCGTCCCCCAGCACCTGCTAAACCTCTTACACTGATTCTGGTGCCCCCCTTTTGGCTTCTACATGCTTTTGTGCTAAGGGCCAGGCCCTATGGGGACTCTTTTTGAAAAACTTGACTGGGGCTCCTGGAACCACCTCACCTGCAGGTGCAGACTCTGAAATTGAACGTTTGCTTGGTTTCTTCCCCTTCTCTGTCCTTCTTCCTCCATCCGCTTCCTGGTTTCTTTAGGCACCGCTCCCCACCCCCCCGCCGTTAATAAGTCACTTGTATACAGAAGCTCATCTCATTGCCTGCTTCTGGGGAACAAACCTACAACATGCGTTTTTCTCTGCACTCTCAAGTTACAATATAATTTAACATCTTCAACCTTGTCACATCTGTTACTTGGCTGACTCCAAAAGTATTTGAGTTTGTGGCCCCTGTTGTAGGTGTGTTGCATTGTTTGTGGGAAGCACTGAGCCAGCTCTGTGGTAGGAGTACCTCAGGGAGGGAAATTTCAAGCAAGGTTGGAAGGAACAGTTGGGGAACAAGATCACAGAGGTGGGTACCTACTTCCTTCCTCCTTGTTTTGGCCCCCCCTCCCCCAAACCCCAACTCTGCTTCTAGATGTTAGACTCCAGGCTGGTGAAGTGACTCCAGGAGCCCAAGTCCAGTTTTCCAAAGTGAATCACAGGAGGCCTGACCCTTAGAACAAAAACAAACTCTTTAAAATTTAAAAGGTAATATGGGTTTATTTCAGAAACCATAAACTAGTAAGAAATAATAAAAATAAAAGCAACTAATTCAAATTTTCTGTTTTATATCCATGAATCCATTCATTTTTTTCTCTTTTCCTGATTTCCACTGGATACTTTGAGATTTCTTCTGCTAGTTTAAGTTATGTAATATTTTTGTTCAGTAGCCGTTATACTCATGTTTATCCCTATTGACTTCTTAAACTTTTCAACATTTGCGTCTTCCCCTAAAAGTACTACTCAACTGCTACTACTCTAGTTCCAGGTATCGCCGTCTCTCACCTGGATCACTACAAAGCTTTGCTGTTGGATTTCTCTGCTTCCACCTTGCAGCTATACAGTCCTTTTAAAAGCCAGAATTGGCACTTCTCCACTGAACATCCTCCAGTGGCACCCTATTTGACTAAGGAAAAAAAAGTCAAACTCCATAGCTTGGCCTACAAAGGCGCACCGCATCTGAATTCTTGCTATTGATGTGGCATCATCCCCCTGTTAATCCTCCCTTAGCTCACCGGGCTTCAGTACATTGGCCTTTTTGCCCTTGTTCAGGCATGCTATGGAAGGTCCCACCTTGGGGCCTTTGCACCAGCTGTTGCTTCTCCTTTCTCTCACCTCTTTCATGTCTTTGCTCAAATGTTCCTTCTTAATGAGGTGTACCCTGATCCTCCTATCTGAAATGGAAACAAAAACCAAAACAGAAAGCCCTCCCAGCACTCCCAATTCCCTTATCCTGCTCAATTTTTATTCTTTTTGACCAAAGCATCTCCTAACATATTATGTAATTTACTTATTTATTATGTTTATTGTTTATTTTCTGGATCTTCCAACTAACATGTGAAGGCTTGAGGGCAGGGATCTTCTACTGGCTTGCTTACTGATATATCCTGAATACCCAGGCCAGTGTCTGGCACAAAGCAGGCATTCAGTAAATATTGGTTGAATGAATGAATGAATGAATGAATAATGCTCTACATTTCTTATGATTTATCTTCCAAATTTCTGTCTAATTGTCTTTTTCCTTTTAATTACTGGGTTATTTCTTCATCTTTATTTTCTGAATATTGGATTGAATTTTACATTTCTGCAATCATATTTCATTTTCAAAAGCTCTTTCTTGTTTTCTAGATGTTCCATATTTATAATCCCCCATTTTTATCATGGATACAATATGTTCTCTTATTTTGAAGTTTTCTCGCATTGTCTTTTTCCTCTGTTTCTTTTTTTTGTTTTTGTTTTCTATACTGAAAGATTTCTTCAAATTTATGATGAACTTTGTCTATTCATATTTAATATTGAGGCACTAAAGGCCCATTGGAAATCCCACATACCTGGTTGGATCCTGTCAATGGGTGGTCCTCAATGGGTGGTGATAGGTGTCAGCCTGTCCTTTTTGCAGGGGAACCTTCAATATCAGTATCTATAGAATTTTGGGGAGGGGGCTGGTTAGTCTTCCAGTAGAGAAGCTCCTCCCTGAGATCATACTCCTGCCTGCCAGGAGTATGGGTAAGGGACCTGAGCAGAATACAGGGGACTGCAGTTCTCCCAGTTCAGAGTGTAGATTTTCACTGGAATTTTCCAGTGCAGAACTTTATCCCTGCCGTAAGTTGGAGTGTAGCCACAAGATCAGAGTCCATGTGGTTCAATCTTCCTGTCTTCAGCCAGTGTAGGGGCAGGGTAATTCTCTAGCTGCGTGGTGGGGAAGGGGCGGGGTGAGGCTTGGGGGTCTATTTCTTACCACCAATTTTACTCCTGCCTTTAACTCTGCACTGCACCCATGCTTCTGAAGTACCCAGCACCTCCAATTCCTGAGCCATCCCAGGGTTTAGTAGCGCAAACCTGCTCACTTCTGATCTTCTCAAAAGGTGGAGATTTTAGCTTCCAGTTTGCTAAGACAGATGTCAGCCACTGATTTGTTTGCCAGCTTCCAAAATTTTATTAAGCTCTTGGCTCTGCTGTTGCCTATTCTGCTTTCTTTATTCTTATGGGTTTATGTCTGTTTAATTTATTTTGCCCTATTTTAGTGGGGTTTTGGGAGAAAGCAAAAATTAAATTATTTAATTGGAAGTGATTTGTGTTATGTCCAATATAAATATTATTTATGTAAAAATAAAAGAAAAACACTTGCATTTTTCTTTTTGAGAGATTGTGTTTACATCATATTTTCTCATTTCTCCAGATTCTAATTAGTTCCCCCTGCTGGGAGTAGGAGGGAGGACAGGTGACTTAGCAAGTTGGTAAAACTGTTTAGGATGATTTTAGAAGCAACATTTTTCCCCCTGATTTATGAGCATAACTATTCTGTGAAATTTCGGGCAAGGGGAAGAATTTTCAAGCAATGTATGTTTTAGACAATGATTTCCACCAAGGTCTATTGCCTTCCAGACTTGACTAAATCATTGTGATAATTAAACTGCTGGTATAATGTGAATTTAAGCTGACTAGATTATCATGGGAAGTTTATCATCTTCGTCATGAGAAACAGTCCCAAGCTACCTTAATAAAATTAAATGGACTGCATTTAACATCTCCTCCACAACGATGACAGTGGTTATTTCACCATTTTAATAACATATTTAACCACATTAAATTAATTGGTGGAAAAGGTATTTGTAAAATCCAACTATAGAAATATAAAGAAAAGCACAAGTGAAAAAAGAAAAATTAATTAAAACAGACTTCATCAAAATTTAAACTTTGTGCTTCAAATGATACCATCAAGAAAGTGAGAAAACAACCCACAGAATGGGAGAAAATATTCACAAATCACATGTCTGATGAAGGACATATCTAGAACGTATAAAGAATTCTTACAACTCAGTAATAAAATGATAAATAAACCAATATAAAAATCAGTAAATTATTTGAGTAGACATTTCTCTGAAGAAGATATACAAAGGTCCGATGAGCACATGAAAAGATTCTCAGCATCATCAATCAATAGAGAAATGCAAATCAAAACCACAATAAGCCACTACTTCATACTGACTAGGGTGGCCATAACGTCAAATATGTGGAGAAATTTGAACTCTCACACATCACTGATGGGGATGTGAAATGTACAGCCACTTTGGAAAAAGAATTTGGTAGTTCCTCAAAACGTTAAAATGAAGTTACCCTATTATATGACCCATCAATTCCACTTCTAGGTATATATCTCAAAGAACTGAAAACATGTGACCACACAAAACCTTGTACATAAATGCTTATAGCAGTATTATTTATAATCGTCAAAACATGGAAACAATCCAAATGTCTATCAACCAATGAATGGATAAACAAATGCGGCATATCTATACAAAGGAATATTATTCATCCATAAAAAGAAATGAAGTACTGATATCCTGCTACAATGTGTGTGAACCTTGAAGGCATTATGCTAAGTGAAAGAAGACAGACACAAAGACCACATATTGTATCATTCCATTCATGTCCAGAATGGCAAATCCACAGAGACAGAAAACAGATTAATGCTTACTAGGGGCTGGGATGAGAGGGAATGGGGTATCTTTTGGGAGTGGTAAAAATGGTCTAGAATTAAATAATGGTGAGTGCTGTGTAAGATTGTTGACTATACTAAAAATCACTGACTTGTACGCTTTTAAAGGGTGAATTTCAATATTTCAATAAAGCTATTATTAAAAAACAATTTCCCTAATTAGCTAAAAAGAAAATCTCTTATCCACCAGGTAGTTGTTGGAATCAAGATATAACAAGGCCCACACAATTCATTTGGTTGATAAATCTCTTAAGACTCTTTTAAAATCCAACCGTTTCCCTTCTCTTTTTCATGCCACTGATTTGTTGAAACAATCCCTTAATTAATACATCAGATTACTGTTTTGCTTGTGTTGCAGTTGTAGGACGGTGTAATGGTGAATTTCCTTTATTTAAAATTTTCTCTCAGCCCCTTTAATGTTCCATTTTCATTCTGGAAGAAATAAGCCTCGTTCCCTGTTATGGGAAACTTCCGAGCTTTCAGAGACTTAGATCCTCATTAGCCTTCCTCTCTCCACATCCCCCACAATCATCCCCTCGACCTCCCTCGTTGCTGACCTCGGCCTGTTCTCCATTACCCTTCAGCCCAGCCTGGCCTCCCCAGGGTGGCACACAGAATTGCAACTCCAGATGTGGACTGACCAGGGACGCGCCTATTGGGATGGTTATTTCCCTTGATCTGGACGCCATCCTTTAGTTAATACAAATTAAGTTCTCATTAGTTAGTTCATTCATCAGCTCACATTCTTGGCTTATTTCCCCCTTGAAATCAACTAAAACACCTAGGATGTGTTTGCCCGTGTGTGTCTGTTTTCTCATATAAACTTATGCCAGGCTGTGTACTTTACAGGGATTTTTGAACCTAAAGGCAAGTTTTTATTTTTACTTCTGTGCATTAAATTTCATTTTGTTGATTTTTGTCCATCTCTACAATCTTCAGAGATCCTTTGAATCGTACATATTCTACAAATCTGAGAAGCACATTTCTCTGTTGCAAGGTCAAATACAGAGCCCTAGAGCTTTCCTTTAAAGGCCTTCTTTCCCATATAACATTGATACATTGCCTCTTTGACCTCTTAGGTTTAATCAACTATAAATCCACCAGACTGTACCATTTCCCAGGCCTTAATTCTCCATGTGCTCTACAATAGTATCATGAAAGACTTTGAGAAGTGCTTATCTGAAGCCAAGAAACTGTTCATTTATTTCCAGGCTCATTTCATTTCTCCTTACCTTTCATTGCAGCTCACTAAACAATAAAGTGTTTCCTTGATCTCAAGAACGAAATGAGTCCCTAAATTGCAAGACTTGATTGTTTTGCTGAAAATTTTGATAACTACATTATTCTGCTCACTAATCCATAATCTCTAATCTTTGAAACATAGTCTTTAAAACAAATTCTCACTAAGTTGTTTTAACAGACCTCTGCCTTAATGAATATTTCCCTTCTTTTACCTTGTTAGTCTGAATTTTGTCTTATCCGGATAACGTGTTGGACAAAATATTCATTGACTTCAATATTTTGTTTTGAGGAGAATATTTTCTAATTTTAAGAAATTTCTTGAGAGTATCATATTTATTTAAGCTCTCTTAAATGTGTCTTATGATAAATACCATACGTATATAGTAATATCTTAACTGCTTATTCATTTTGACATCCTTTGTAGGCAACAGCATGCTTAAATCTGTACACTACTCTACAGAAAATCAGAATGCAAAAAGTAACTGCTGAATACAGCCACGAACGCAGTGAATTCGATAAGGTAGGCTGAGAGACTCAGAGACTTCTTTCTGTCAGGTTCTGAAAGAAAACCCCACACTCCCATAGCTCATAAATGATAGGCATTTATGAGACATCCACAAACTGTGTGAATGACTGGAGAGTCTTTCCACGACTGGTGCTCTTGCAGGACCACATTAGGCTCTGCATCTGAACTGGCCACATTCGGTGATGTGGATGTGGACAGGTGAGCTTGATGCTCTGCCATTTTTACTATCAATCATCCAAAAAGCATTTGTGCTCCGGAAATACTGGTTGGTTTAGGATTGCAAGGGAATGGCAGTTCCCTCTGCTTGATGAGGTGATCCACTCTAGGAAGATCTCACATTTTTTTTCAACCATTCCAAATGGAAAACAGCCAAGCTCTGGACAACAGCACATGGTTTGGTCTCTGCAAGATGCAAACTCCATCCTGCTCAGAGAATTTTTTTCCTGCTAAAAGAGTAAACAAAGCAGTAAATAAAGCAAACATTCTGTAGGAATCCTATGTGGAGAGTGTGGGGAAGGCTGCTCTGTCAGAGCCAACATTTCAAGAAACATCTTCAGCCTGAAGGAGACTTATGGCTTTTGCATTATTCAGCCCAGTAATAGGTATACTGTGCTTTAGGGAAACATTCTAAATGTAACCATATTAATGGAGCTCATAACTTTACTAGTAGATTAATGAGGATCTGAAAGATAGGGTAAGTCTGATCTGGATAATGTGGTGATTAATGTTTGTGATGTAATAAGGAAGCCCCAATTAGGAAACTACAGGGGAAAAAAAACCTTAACAGGCTTTTTCACTTAACCAAAGCTTTCTACCATCTAAAGAAATTTTGCAGTGTCATTTAATAAGCTTTATGGACTCAGGACGTAAAGTCAGAGGAAAGCCTATTAAATGTTGAATCAAGAGTAAGCATTGTAACGATCCACTGAGACTTCGTATCTTTCCTTATGAAAATTCCGACATCAGAACAAATTACTGTGAAAAATATGATTTGAGGTTATAATAATAAACTGGCCTATGTTTGTGATATTTCAAGTACACTTTATACTCGGTTATTTTAAGAATATGGGAAACATACAGCATCATTTTCAAGTGGGCATTCACCTACAGTCCAATTTTCACTCTCATTATGACTTTTAACAAATTCATCCAAAGTACTAAGGACAAAAACAAACACTCCCATCTTTAAAGTGAATTTTATACCCCCATTTCTTTGGGCCAATAAAAACATCTTAGGATGCCAGATAGTAGTATAGTTTTCCCTACATACATAGCATATTTATGTCAAATTATTCTTTTGTATTGGAAGAACATTCTAGAAATAAAAACCTAAAGAAACTTTAAACTACTATGCACATACATATACGATACAAGAGACATCTTCTTACTAAAAATACATATATATGAAACAATTATACAGCCTTTTAAATGATACTGGTGAAATCCTTTTTTGCACCCTACTTAGTGGTTTCTGGAGGTTAATGACCAGATTCTAGAGGTTAATGACCATCTGAGGAGGATCAATGAGCTAAGGCTTCGTCAGAACTATTAACCTCAACCAATCACTAATGGCTAGAAATGGCTTGGGTCTGGGAGGTTAGCTATAGTACAAGATTAAGGAGAAGGAACTGTAAGCTCTTAATACCATCTTTATGCACTATGTCCTTTAATTTGGAATGTGCACGGCAATTATTGTTTTATACATTGGCCGATCAGATGATTTAAATCACCTTCAGTATTCTGTCCAACAGTGCTATAATTAAAGGCCTTGGATTTAAAAAGGAAATAAAGTCTATTAATTTCTATCTATTTCAGTTGCTTATGTTTTTTGTTTGTTTGTTTGTTTGTTTCTTTGCAGTACGCGGGCCCCTCACTGTTGTGGCCTCTCCCGTTGCGGAGCACACGCTCCGGACGCGCAGGCTCAGCGGCCATGGCTCACGGGCCCAGCCGCTCCGCGGCATGTGGGATCCTCCCGGACCAGGGCACGAACCCGTGTCCCCTGCATTGGCAGGCGGACTCTCAACCACTGCGCCACCAGGGGAGCCCTCAGCTGCTTATGATTTTTATATCCCTTGCCAGAGTTAGTTTTGTATTTTTTCTTAGCATCTTTGTACAGGGGTTTTTATCTCTTAAAAAAGCATACCTATTTGTTAATCAATTCACTGAAGTGTAATCAGTACTCAAAATGATCTAGAACAGAGTCAAGAAGTCTTCTCAAAACACTGCAATTTAAGCAACCACCTGCATTTCTCAGGTCCCAGAGAACTCTCTCTGACTCTTTCAATTTCACGCTTATCACTGAATGTTTTGTATTGGGCGGGGAAAACATCTTAGGTGTCTATGCAGTGTCTATTTTGTTTTTAGCACATGGAAGTCCCCCCAAAACATGTATTGATTTGACTGTATACATGTGACTCAAGTCTCTGTATGTGCATCTTTAAACACAGTAGCTATTCTTATTTTCAAATACTCATGCTATACATGATTAAACATGTTCAGAACAGTGATGCCCATAACATATTACTACGTGAAAGAAGAAAGTATGTAAAATATAATCCTATTTTTTAAAAAAGAAAGGAAAATATTCTCAAATTATTTGAATTATTAAAGTCACACAACTGTGAACTTATTCAGTTATGTGTCTCTCTTTTTGAAAAAATTCCAGGTTCCTTGAAGAACAACGAGTTGGGAAGTTTGAGGCAAACAAATCAAAACTCCTCAAAGCATTCTCCTTAGTCTTGCCTTATATCAATCACCCTTTCTTATTAACTTCTCACCCTTAAAGTGTGCTTCAGTGGGGGAAAAGTATGTGGTAGGCTTGGGGGTGAGGAGTGAGTTATAAAATGCAAATTATATAGAAGGGAGCTACAGCTATAACAACACCTTATGTTCATTCTGAGCCTTGCTCAGTGTTTTGTAAGCACAATCTCCTTACTCCTGTGGGATGAGTAGGTGGCAAGACTCTTGATCTTTACTTGACAGACATCTTGATATAAAAAATTAAATGTGAGCATAAGATCTTAACAGAAAGGAATTGGATGATGAGAAAGGTTAATTTTAATGTATGCCCTCACGCACAGTTCAGAGCAATCTACACTACACACTTGATTTTCAGCTGCATTTTTTAGCATCTTCCAACATGCAAAGTTCCCATGTGGTAGGAGTCCCAAAAAACTGGTCACAGTGGTTGCCTTGAGGGAGAGAAATTTGGCAGATGGAGGGAGGGATTAATGAGGGGGAGATTTTTTTCCCTGTGTACTCTTCTGTACCTTTTTGGATTTACCTATTCAAAATTTAATTAAAATTTAAAAGAAACACAGAAAACCTCCTAAAACAGTTTTCAAGAGAGCAGATTCAATCAGAAGATCTGCTCCCTTGATGTTTTCCCTCCATTCTCCAGGAAACTTGGTGGCTGTGCTTTATCCTTCATGTTTCTTTGTAATACTCTGATAGAAATCATTGCCTACAATTGATAGTTTGTATTAAATGTATAAATTAGCCTACAATTAAATGTATACATTCAGAGATTTAATAGACATGAGAAGTGCAGTGTGTTGAAAGGCACTTTGGCTCTCCCTCTCTGTGAATTTATATATGTACGGCACTTTCTTCATCTGGGTGGTGGATCATACCAAAGACGTTTCAGGTGTATTTACAAACCACAAAGAGTTTTTAAAAGAGGAGGTAAGTGTCCTTCTTTTCCTGATTTCACCCAGTTTTCAACTCCTTATCAATTTAGTCTTGACTGAATAAAATAGATGTGAGGTCTTAGGCTGACTAGCAATGAAATACAACTTTTTAAGCAGGAACAAGAAAAGAACTAAATCAGGGTAACCGGTGTGTGTGGGGGGGTGGGCAGTGAGAAACATACTTAATGATTGTACATATACAATTTTGCGCCCACCTCCCAGTGTTTGAAATTTATCCCAGTAAATCCCAAGGGTACCACTGTTTCCAGACAGACCATATCTTTCAGCCTAGGAGAGAAGAACTAAGGAAAATGTCCTTCCCTGACCTCTGTGAGCTCCAGAGCTGTGCTCCTCCAATTCTGAAATGCCTCTAGATCAACCCCAGCAAATGAAAGTGCATAGTTTTCTTGTTAAAATGCAGATCCTGGTTCAGCTGATCTGGGGAAAGGCCGTAGATTCTGCATTTTAACACACTGCCAGGTGACATCCTTGCTGCTGGTTCAGGGAGCACACCTTGAGTAGAGAGGATTTAGACAGAACCCGTGTCTCAGTTGCATCAGTTGTATGAACAGATTACGCTGGTGCCAACAATTAAGGATTCCTTTTTCTTAGCCAGCAAGCCTGGGGACTGGCAGAATTGGGCTGATGGGGCATTTCCACAATGCCATCAGGGATCTCACAACCTTTGACTGTTTTTGCTTTGTCGTCTTTCATGTGTGATTTTCATTCTCATTCTGTCAGTAGAGTGGCTGCCCTTCTGGGTATCAGATTAATTTTTTTATACAGGACATAGAGTTAGTGGAAGAGGGCAAATGGTGTATGACAGCTGAGTCTGCCTCTTTTAATCGGGAAAAAAGTAGCTTTCGTGGAAGCCAGAATTCTACTTCTCATTGGCCAGTAGACTTCTACTGACATCTCATTGGACAGACATGTCACATGAGCACATGCAGCTTCAAGGGAACTTTGTAAATAAAAAATTTTAACCAACCGTATTGTCACCCTGAACAAAGTGTTAAAAAGGAAGAAGGGAAGACTAGATATTGGGTAGGTGTGGGAGGCAGAATAATGGCTCCCCAAAGATGTCCCTGTCCTAATTATTGAATCTGTGATTAACTTACCTTGCATGGAAAAAAGGACTTTTTGCATATGTGATTCACTTAAGGCTCTTCAGATGAGGAGATTACCCTGGATTCTCTGGGTAGACCTAAGGCAATCACAAGGGTCCTTAAAAGAAGATGGCAGAAGGGACAGAGTCTGGCAAGGGGATGTGATGATGGCAGTAGGAGTCGAAGTGATGTGGGGCTATGAGCCAAGGAAAGTAGGCACATCTAGAAGTTGGAAAAGGCAAGGAGATGGATCGTCTAGAGTCTCCAGAAGGAATGCAGCCCTGCATTTTGTGCGACTTTGTGTGACTGTGACTTTGACTTTAACCCAGTGAAACCTACTTTGAAATCTTGACCTTCAGAACTGTAAGATAAATTTGTGTTGTTTTAAGCAACTAAGTATACAGTAATTTGTTACAACAGCCTTAGGATACTGATACAGTAGCCAACTAGCATTGCCTGTCATAAGGTTTGAGTTAGGAGAAGGTGTGAAGAGGCCTGCAGCCAGGAGGGAAAGAAGCATGAGTGGCAGGGCCATGCCCTGTAATCAACAAACTCACCAGATTGGGGTGAGTACTTAAAGGAGAACTACTGAAAAGTTAGTACACAAACACACAAATACACTCAGCAAATGAAGACAACTGTCCTGAACTATAAACATTTTGAAATTCATCTGTTTGTTTTATTTTGTTTTGGCAAGTAATGTTTCTTTAATGGGATCATGGACTACAAGGGAACCATAGCGAACATCCCGGTCAAGCCCCCCATTTTCCATCTGAGGAGTCAGGCCTGAAGGTAAAGTAGTCATCTACTTCCTATGTGAGTATGTTTTCTACCACGTCCCACTGCTTCATGCTTTTAAGCGGGTTGCCAGATAAAATACAGGATAATTAAGTTAAATTT
The DNA here is from genome assembly GCF_963924675.1 of Phocoena phocoena. Lineage (NCBI taxonomy): Eukaryota > Metazoa > Chordata > Mammalia > Artiodactyla > Phocoenidae > Phocoena > Phocoena phocoena. The sequence goes on along the minus strand of NC_089224.1, from coordinate 29,171,996 downwards.
GAATGTCAGATAAACAACAAATGATTTTTAGTGTAAGTTCTGTATGTTTCCTATTGCTCCTGTAACAAACTACCACAAACTTAGTGACTTAAAGCAACACAAATTTATTATCTTACAGTTCTATATGCCAGAAATCCCACTGGGTCTCACTGGGCTAAAATCAAGGTGTCAGCAGGGCTGCGTTCCTTCTGAAGTCTCTAAAGGAGAATCTGTTTCCTTACCTATTACAACTTCTAGAGGCCACTGGCAATTCTTTGGCTTGTGAACCCTTCTTCCATCTTCAAAGCCAGCATTGTAGCATCTTCTAATCTCTCTCTGTTTCTGATCCTTCTGCCTTTCTTATCAGGACTCTTATGATTGCATTGGGTCTACTCAGATAATCCAGGATAATCTTCCATCTGAAGAATCTAATTTTTTTTTTAACAACTTGAAAAATCTAATTTCATCACACATGAAAAGTCCCTTTAGATACATAAGATAAACTGTTCAGAAATTAAAATGTGGACGCTTTTTGGATCATTTTTCTGCCTACGACAAGTCCCAGGTATTGCATGGAACCTACCTACACTAAAAAATTATTCATTGATTTCCTGACATTCAAATTTAACTGAGCATGACTTCCCTGGTGGTGCAGTGGTTAAGAATCTGCCTGCCAATGCAAGGGACATGGGTTCGATCCCTGGTCTGGGAAGATCCCACATGCTGCAGAGCAACTAAGCCCATGTGCCACAACTACTGAGCCTGCACGCTTAGAGCCCGTGCATCGCAATTAGAGAAGCTACCGCAATGCTAAGCCCGTGCACCGCAATGAAGAGTAGCACCCACGCACCGCAACTAGAGAAAGCCCACGTGCAGCCACGAAGACCCAATGCAGCCAAAAATAAATTAATTAATTTAAAAAATATATATACATAAAAGTTAACTGGGCATATTGTGTTTTTATTTGCTAAATGACACAACCCTAGTGGCATATATTCTCTATGGCATGATAACTATTACACCTAAGACTCAAACAATAAACAAAAAATTGTCTTTGGACTGGTGAGCTGCTTTTTCCATTTTGTGAAAATGGATATTCGCCTTTTAATATTTCATACTGTGTTTTTAGTGAAAATCTGCTAAACAATTTCTATCAAGTTAATCTTCAATGTGGGCATTTTACCCCTAAGAATAAATGAACATATCACAGCAGTCAGAGAGGAAGGATGCCAAGTATTTATTTTAAACATCTCCAATTTTCTCAAACACCAAATGGTTCAATTCTCTCAACCAGCCCATTAATAAATCTGTTATCCAAAAATGTGGAGCTAAACATGGCTTAGCTTGGCCTTACTTAATTATTGAGTGTATAGAGTGTTTTTCCCTTTTAACCAAAACATTTCATGGGCAAGAGAGGGGCCGGGAAGTAGGACTATCACAGTGTAGGATGGGTTCAGATTTGATGCCTCCTTGACTGGCAGTGTTGAAACACCCCTGTTTTCCACCCCAGCTGCTTTCTGAATAACCCCCGGAACAATTGTCTCTGTGGGTCCTGGAGGTCCCTAGGCCTTCTCATTTCTGCCGGCTTCTCTTACTTGACTCTTCTCTAGTCTGACGGTAGCAGGACACCTCTCCTCCTAGTGAAGGGTGTCTAATTTCAACTACTTCCCACTCAAGGAATCAGTCAAAATGTCTCTTTCTTTGAGCAGATCTCCTCAAGCTCCCTTTAATGACTATGTTACCATTGATTAAAATTAGCAGTATCTACTGATGTGTAAGTATTATAAGGCTCAAGCCCGTTAAAAAAAAACACACACACACACAACAAACTTGCTTTAAATAGATTGCTCTGGTGGTATTAGATAATAACAAAAATTATTCAGAACTTAGAAATAAACCCAAGAAGATTGTCTGTCTTTTTAATGTCATACTAGAGCATAGTTTAACAGGCCCATCTGAGGATTATTTCATTCTGTGCATCTAGGAAGTTGTATTATTATTTGACTTCTCTAGCTACTACTAAAGACTCAGACTTCATGCAGTTAACTATTAACTTGTAGACCTGTATCCTGTCCAACAGAAGTGTGAGTAATTTCTTTCAGGTCGAAAAGATATCCCCAAAGGTTATGATTTCATTGCTCTGAAGCATATTAACCAGTTTTGTCTTTAATTTAGTAATGTTATTCTAACCCCCCTTTTTTAAAAAAAGTGACTTTCCTGATGAATGATATAAACCCTTGTCCCTGAGATGCTCTTCAAACCAGCTTCACACTCTTATCAGATTCCTTATTAATTAATGAACTGAATGAAATATTTGACGTGTACCCATCCTAGATTTATATGAGTCATGTTTTAACTTTTTGAAAATTATGTCTTGACACTAATAAGTCCATTTGGCTTATGCTATGGATTTGCTTTAACAATGTCTTTCCTCACAGCTTGAAGGTCCAGATTCTTAGCATGGCATTCAAGGTTCTTCATATTCTGGTCCCAGCTGGCATCTCCTTTTCTGTGAAGCATTCCCCAAACTCTTCTTTCCCACCCACACCATTCCTTCCTCTGGCAGAGTCAGATGTCCCCTCATCTTTTGCACCCAACATCCCCAAACACGTTTATTGATAAATTGACATATATTCCTACCCTTGTGCTTGACATGTAACCTAGAGGTTAATTAAGATAATGCATTTCATCTCCTAGCCACAGTGATTGCTTCAGGTGGGGTTCAATAAGCACTGTTCCCAGGACATTTACGGGAATGGTGTGACAAAACCACTCTTTCTTTTCTGCTGGATGTGGACAATAGCCTGCCGCCCTGGAATCTGGTGTCAACCATCTTGGGACCATAGGAGGAGTCACCTCAAGATGAAGCGGAAAGCAGCTCTGAGAACTGGAAAGAAACCGAGGCCTTGGTAACATGGGTCAGCCTCTGGATCAAACCTTAAAACAGCCCTGTTTCTCGACTTTTTAGTTCAGTGAGCTAGTAGATCTCTTTGATCGCTTAAGCCTGTTTGAAGCAGGTTTTCTATTATTTCCAGTCAGAAGCATCCTAGCTGATACATATACCTGTATCACTCATTTGTATATCCATCAATGTTTCCTGAATAATTTTGTATCTGCCTAACTTCCGGCCAAAGAGAAACATCTTAGAAGGGCTATATGCTTGTCATTTCTGCAAGTAGTAAAATAAAAACCTACTTTCCCCACCTTCTGCAGCCCCCAGTGTCTATAGAATTCCAAGTCTTAATCATATTTTCTGGCATCCCTCTCATCACATCTGGAGCCACATGAATCTCTGTGTGCTTCTACCCTACTGTGCTCACCCCTGCCCACTTCCTCCGGAAATTTTCAGAGAGAAAAATGCCTCGGCTGGCAAACTCTGGGTCTAATAGAGCCCTACGTAAATGTGCCTACATCATATGTCAACAAGATGCACTTTGTCACTTGCTACTTCGGATCTTGAAAGTGATTGTGGAAACTCAGCATTCAATGTGGAGATTTCCTCTGAAAGTTATGAGTCCCACCCTCTGAGCAGCCACACTTGAGGACCAGGCTGAGAAATCACCTGGGAAAGAGATTTTGCTGCCAGGTGAAGAGGGCCTGGGAATGAATCTCTTCTTCATGACCAGGCACAAACGCTGGGAAGCACTTTGGAATCATCTCTCTCAACGGACATTCACAACATCTCCATCTGACAAGCATACTTGTCCTGCCTGAATAACCACTTTTTGACAAGCATGCCAAGTTTGTTTATTGGACTTGTTTCTCTCTTGTATGAAGAGTGAGAACTCAAAATATCTGCGGGAAGAACAAGCCTGGAAAATTAGTTTGTGCTTAATATATTTGCATACCTTGAGAGTAGCAAGGGAAAAACATTACTTTGAACTGGTTCAAGTAGGTAAAAGCCGCAGATGGACACCCATAAGTTATTTTTAGCAATGATAACCTGTCCCATGGGGTCACTGTGGGCTTTCATTTTGAAAGGTGAGCCTGGAATATTTCACATCATAGGGACATATGACCACATCCACATTAAAATGAATGTTTTCTGCCCTCAAATTGAAAATGCTTAAAGGAAGCAAGATTAGCACTTTTACATAACAGAAGGGCAGCTGTTATCTCCGTGTTGCCTAAGATGCTCCCATTTTAATTTTGGCAACATAGCCATCATATCCTCAAAAAAGGTTAATAATCACGTTAGACTATCTCAGTGTGGGTTACAGAACACAAATTTGTAAAGCTTAATGTGGTAATTTCTCAGTGAAAATGGAATTTCTAAGCTGAGACGTCTAGGCCTCTGTCCATCTATACGAATTTATTAATCAGTTCACTAATACATATTGAATATTTACTCCATGCCAGGCTAACGAGTGTAGGGGAAACTGTGAAGTCTAAGGCATGGTGCCTGTCTTGAATTGCTTATAATTGAATAGATGATAAAAGATTATATTATTTAAAAAACCCTCATATTCATCCTTCAAGAATTAGCTCAAGACTCTCTACCCTGACCCTCCTTTGGTATTCCCTCCTTGAGGGAGTTAATCACCCCTTTTTCTGGACTTTCCAGTACTTTCACTCTGAACTGTAATGCTTTCTACAGCTATCTTCTCCCCCATAGCTATCTTTGTAGTTGCTTAATATAGCTCAGCATAGTAGGCGCTTGAAAAAATGTGGGTTAACTAAATAATGAACAAAGAGTTAGTGCATTAGAAGAGCCAAGAGAACATTCTGGATTATATAATAATATGCATGAGACAAGTGGGGCAGAATGAACCCTCCCTCCAACCTGGGTTGGTCAAGAAAGATTACACTGAGGAGATGGGAAACACACCAGATCTTCACGGCTGGACTTGTCAGATGTAGGTAATTGTGCATGGGACAGTGAAGACCCCATATCCCCGCTCCCCCAAATCTGGTGTTGCCTTCTGATATTTAAGTCAAATCAACATAAAATAAGAAGAGGTAGACTATTCTTACAAAAGTGCTTGACAAGAAAAAGCAGCTTCACCAAGAAGGGTCACACATTTGAAGTAAGAATGCCTCCACTTAGTGTCTGTCCAGCTCAGAGAATTAGAGTGGAGAAAAGCAAACTTGAGCAGTGGGTGCGTAGCATTGTCAAATAGAGAAAGAAGATGAATCTAATTCCTTCTAAATGGTCTTCCCACTCACCAGAAAACTATTTTAGAAGGTAAATTTTCAGCTAGCTAAACACAACATACCTCAGATTCATGAAATCCTAGTTTGTACGCACTATGGAATATTTCATCCATCCTTAATCATAACCTTTTTCCATTCAATTGTGAATCTTCTTCCCCGACCCAACTTCCCTCTGCCCTAAACCTTCAAAGCTTCCTCCACTCCACTCCATGCCCTACTCCACCTCTTGTCCCATATGGTCTTTGTCACCCATCATTCACTGAAGATTCTTGCACGTTATTCACTTTTTAAAATAATAAATGAGGTTTTTTATCGTGGTAAAATATACATAACGTAAAATTCACCACTTTAACCATTTCTGAGTGTACAGTTTAGTGACACTAAGCATATTCACATTCACCTATTCATATTCACATTCACATGTAAGTGGTATCACATGGTCATTGTGCAACCATGACCACTATCCTAAATGATGTATTTTTCATTACATCATATATATTAATTTGGTTCTTAATTCTATCAAAATTATGTAAATGCAGAGTTTTGAGTAAAATGGTTCCGTGAGGCTTGTTACTTACATTAGCAATTCCTGACCCACCCATTCCCCATTTCTTGTACCTCCCTCATCAGGATCAACCACTTCCAATTCTTTCATCTATTCCTTCTGTACTTAGGTCTACATATCAAATATGTTGCTACTTTTTGATTTCTCTTTTTTCTTTTTCTTTTTGGCCACGCCATTTGTGGGGTCTTAGTTTCCTGACCAAGAATTGAACCCGGGCCCTCAGCAGTGAAAGCACAGAGTCCTAACCACTGGGCCACCAGGGAATTCCCATCTTTTTCTTTTTTTTCAGTTTTCATAGGCACTTAATTCCTTGAAAAGTTACCTCTCTGACTTTATCAGGCTCTGTTCTGAGGCAAGATCTGTGTTATGTTCATTTTATTTTTTCTTCCAGTTTTATTGAGATATAATTGACATACATCACTGAATAAGTTTAAGGTGTACAACATAGTACTTAGACTTACATACATCATGAAATGATTATCACAATAAGTTTAGTGAATATCCATCATCTCATATGGATACAACATTAAAGAAATAGAAAAACATTGTGACTGAAACTCTTAGGATTTACTCTTTTAACAACGTTCATATATAGCTACAGCAGAGTTCATTATATATGTCATGTTGTACATTACATCCCTAGTACTTATTTATCTTATAACTGGAAGTTTGTACTTTTGGCTGCTTTCATCCAATTCCCTCTCCCCACGCCCCAAATCCTGCCTCTGGTAACTACAATTCTGATCTCTTTTTCATTGTTTGTTTGTTATTTTGAAGTATACTTGACTTACAACGCTATGTTAGTTCCTGGTATACAACATAGTGATGCAATATGTCAATACATTTCAAAATGACCATCATGATAAGTCTAGTTGTCATTTCTCACCGTACAAAGATATTATATAAACTCCCAATCCATCCTTCCTTCACCCCACCTTCCCCTCGGCAACCACAAGTCTTGTTCTCTAGGTCTGTGAGTCTGTTTCTGTTTTGTAAATAAGTTCATTTGTGTCACATTTTAGATTCCACATGTAAGTGGTATCACATGGCATTTGCCCTTTTGACTTACTTTACTTAGTATGATCATCTCTAGGTCCATCCATGTTGCTGCAAATGACATTATTTCATTCTTCTTTATGGCTGAGTAGTATTCCATTGTACGTGCGTGTGTGTGTGCGTGTGTGTACCACATTTTCTTTATCCATCATCTGTTGATTGTTTCCATGTCTTGGCTATTGTAAATAGCTCTGCTGTGAACATTGTGGGGTATGTATCTTTTCTAATTATAGCCAAAACCATTTCTTGAAGAGGCTGTCTTTTGCCCACTGCATATTCTTGCTTCCTTTGTCACAGACTAATTGCCTATATAAGTGTAGGTTTATTTCTGGGCCCTCTATCCTGTTCCATTGATCTATGTGTTTGTTTTTGTGCCAGTACCATAATATTTTGATTACTGGTAGCTTTGTAGTATAGTTTGAAATCAGGGACTGTGTTAGCTCCAGTTTTGTTCTTATTTCTTAAGATTATTTTGGCTATTTGGGGTCTTCTGTGTTTCCATACACATTTTAGAATTATTTGTTCTGGTTCTGTGAAAAATGCCATCAGTATTTTGATAGAGATTATATTGAATCTGTAGATTGCCTTGTTGTAGTATGGTCATTTTAACAATATTAATTCTTCCATAAGCATGCTATCCATGTGTTTTTGTCATCTTTAATTTCTTTCATCAATGTCTTATAGTTTTCTAAGTACAAGTTTTTTACCTCCTTAGTTAGATTAATTCCCAGGAATTTTATTTTTTTGATGCGATTGTAAATGGGACTGTTCTTAATTTTTCTTTATGATAGTTTGTTGTTAGTGTATAGATACACAACAGATTTCTGTATATTGATTTTTTGTCCTACAACTTTACCAAATGCATTGATGAGTTCTAGTAGGTTTTTGGTGGTGTCTGTAGGATTTTCTATGTATGGTATCATGTCACCTGCAAACTGACAATTTTACTTCTTCTTTTTCAATTTGGACAACGTTTCTTTCTTTTTCGTTTTTGTCTGATTGCTGGGGCTAAGACTTCCAATACTATGTTGAGTAAAAGTGGTGAGAGTGGGAATCCTTGTCTTGTTCCTGATTTTAAAGGAAATGTTTTCAGCTTTTGACTGTTGAGTATGATGTTCCTGTGGGTTTGTCATATATGGCCTTTATTATGTTGAAGTATGTCCCCTCTGTACTCCCTTTGTTGAGAGTTTTTTCATAAACCGATGTTGAATCCTGTCAGATGCTTTTTCTGCATCTAATGAGATGATCACATGATTGTTATTCTTCAATTTACTAATGTGGTGTATCGCATTGACTGATTGTGGATATTGCATCCCTGGGATAAATCTCACTTAATCATGGTGCATGATCCTTTTAATGTATTGTTGGATCTGGTTTGCTAATATTTTGTGAAGGATTTTTGCATCTATGTTCATCAGTGACACTGGCCTATAATTTTCTTTTGTTGTGATATCTTTGTCTGGTTTTGGTATTAGGGTGATGCTAGCCTCATAGAATGAGTTTAGAAGCATTCTTTCCCCTGCAAAGTTTTGGAATACTTTGAGAAGGATAAGTGTTAACTCTTCTCTAACTGTTTGGTAGAATCCTCCTGTGAAGCTGTCTGGTCCAGGACTTTTGTTTGTCGGGATGGGGTTTTGGTCCCCTTGCTCCTTGGAGATAACCTCAGCAATTGTAATTATCTTCTTTTTTGTGGGTCGCCCACCTGGGTGTATATGTCTTGACTATACAGTGTCTGTGTACCTTCCACCCATTTTGTTATGATTCCTTCTTTGTGCCTTTAGTTGTAAAAGGTCTTTTTGCTGGTCTTCAGGTTGTTCTCATTGAGAGTTGCTTTGTAATAGTTGTAATTTTGGTGCCCTCATGGGAGGAGGTACACTCAGTGTCTTCCTACTTTGCCATCTTGGCCACTTCCCTTGATTTTTTTCAATTTTAGAAATTATCTACTTTTTCCTACCATGAATATGAGGATTTTATTCTTGTACTGGCTTACTACTACCTCACACATGTACTTCTTATACTCCCATCCTCCCCATATAATTATACAATAATTGTAGCTAGATCACTATGCACTGTTGACAATTTCATGCTGGTAGATTTGGATGGAACACAATTTAGAGCAGAGCCATGTAGAAGATATTAATTTCTTGCACAGTATTTTGTTTTCCCTGGAGTTATTTTCTTATTTCCTCATATGTTCAGTTCTCTATATGTCTACTATGTTATCCCCAGACTCTTCTTCTCAGTTTGACTAAATCCCCTTTCAACATATTAGGACTTACTGGACATTCTATCAGTTTCATTTTTTTGAAGATATCTCTCCAGGAACCTTCTTAACTGGTCATATCTGAACTGGTTGCTCCCCAAATTTCCTGAATAGTTGTACTACTGAGATAGCCTTTCATCATTATCCTGGGATTCACTTTTCTTTCCCCTGCACTGAATTCCCTTTATCCTGGATCCCCTGTCTTCTTCTCTCTTTGTTTAGTCTCTTATTTTTGTGGACCACACCCTATAGTAGTTTCTTTTTTTTTTTAGTAGCTTCTTGAGAAAGGGTACATGGGAGGTAAATTGAGATCTTGCATTCTTTCTTTTTATAGCTTAATTGAGGTATAATTGACTTAAAATAAATGGCACGTGTATGCGCTTGTGAAGCCATTACTAAATTGCGATAATGAACCATCACCCCCAAAAGTTTTCCTGTTCCTTGGTCATATCTCCCGTCTGGTGCTCCATGTGCCTCTCTTCCACCTGTAAGTAAGAACTGATATCTTTTGACATTATAGATTAGTTCGAATGTCCTAGAATTTTATAAAAATGTAGTCGGAAAGGGTGTACATTTAACAGAATTATTTTGAGCTTATTCCATGTTGCGTTATATAAATTGTTCATACCTTTTTATTGATGAGTGGTATTCCACGATACACATATACCACAATTTCTTTATTCTACCACCTATGCATTTACATTTGAATTGTTTCCAGTTTTAAGCTGTTGCAAATAAAGCTGTTACGTACATTCAGGTACAGTTCCTCTCCTTTTACATAAAAATGCTATCATTTCCTTTGGATAAATTCCAAGAAATTTAGATCTATGATTCCTGGAAGTCAAATGACTGGGTCTTATGGTAGGTATCTACTGAAGTCTAAGAAACCGCCAAGCTGTTTTTCCAAAGTGGTTGTGCCATTTTAAATTCCCACCAGAAGAGTAAGAGAGCTTCAGTTGCTTCTCACCAACACTTGGTGTAGTCAGTCCTTTTAATTTTAGCCATTCTAATTAAGTATGTACTGGTATCTCATTGTGGTTTTAATTTGCATTTTCCTAATGACTAATGATGTTGAGCATTTTTCATGGGCTTATTTGCCATTTGAATATTTTCATTGGTCTGTTCAAACCTTTTGGCAACTTTCAAAACATGTGTTGTTTTCTTATTATTGAGTTTCGAGAAAGTTCTTTTTATATTCTGATTCAAATCCTTTATCAGATATCTAATTTACAAATGCTTTCTCCCATTTTGCAACATGTCTTTTCATTCTCTTAACAGTGTCTTTTGAAGAGTAGAAGTTCTTAATTTGACAAAATCTAACATCAATTAAAAAAATGTATTATACTTTTGCTGTTCTAAAAAAGTCTTGATCAACCCAAAGTTTCAAAGATGTTTTCCTATGTTTTCTTCTACAAGCTTTATAGTTTTAAGGTTTACATTTTGGTCTGTGACCAATTTTGAGTTTATTTTTATATATTGTATGAAATATAGACTGAATTTCATTGTTTAACATACAGGTATTTAATTGTTCCAGCACTATTTGTTGGAAAGACAGTCCTTATTCATGGAATTAACTTTGCACATTTGTTGAAAGTTGAATGACTGTATATATTTGGGTCTGTTTCTGGACCTAGTTTTCTTCCATTAATCTACCTTTATGCTAATAAAAAACTGTCTTGATCATTGTAGCTTTTTAGGTAAAGTAAATTCTCTATTTTGTTTTTCTTTTTCAATGTTTTGTTGGCTATTCTAGGTCCTTTGCATTTCCATATAAATTTTATAATCCTATTATCAATTTGGACCATAAAAAGGTCTTGCTGAATTTTGATTTGGATTGCATTGAATCTATGGATCAATTTGGGGATAACTGATGTCTTAACAATATTCCGTCTTCCATTCTATGAACATAGTATATTTCTGCATTTATTTACATTTATTTAGTTTTCTCAACCATGTTTCATAGTTTTCAGTGTACAGGTCTTGCACATCTTTTGGTAGATGATATACTTACATTTTCAATACACTCAGATGATAAAAATAAGTTGATGAAAAAGATGGGGACGGGAGACCTTCAAGAAGGTGGAGGAGTTAAACCTGGAGATCGCCTTCCTCCCCACAAATACATCAAAAATACATCTACATGTGGAACAACCCGTACAGAACACCAACTGAATGCAGGCAGAAGGCCTCAGACTTCCAAAAAGGCAAGAAACTCCCCACGTACCTGGGTAGGGCAAAAGAAAAAAGAGAAAAACAGAGACAAAAGAATAGGGATGGGACCTGCACCTCTGGGAGGGAGCTGTGAAGGAGGAAAAGTTTCCACACACTAGGAAGCCCCTTCACTGGCGGAGACGGGGGTGGGGGTGTGGTAGGGGGGGTGGGGGGGCGGGGGGGAAGTTTTGGAGCCACCAAGGAGCATGCAGCAAAAGGGTTGCAGAGGGCAAAGAGGAGAGATCCCTGCACAGAGGATCAGTGCTGACCAGCACTCACCAACCTGAGAGACTTCTCTGGTCACCTGTCAGGGCAGGTGGGGGCTGGGAGCCGAGGCTCGGGATTCAGAGGTCAGATCCCAGGAGAGGACTGGGGTTGGCTGTGTGAACACAGCCTGAAAGGGGCTAGTGCACCACAGCTAGCCAGGAGGGAGCCCGGGAAAAACTCTGGACCTGCCTAAGAGGCAAGAGACCATTGCTTCGGGGTGCACAAGGAGAGGGGATTCCTTCCCCGTCTACCCACAGAAGGCAGAGCGCCGCCTAAACCAGCTCCAGAGATGGGTGCGAGCTGCGGCTCTCAGCTTGGACCCCAGAGACGGGCATGAAACACTAACACTGCTGCTGCAGCCACCAAGAATCCTGTGTGAAAGAACAGGTCACTACCAACACGCACTCCACCCCCCACCCCGGGAGCCTGTGCAGGCCGCCACTGCCGGGGTTCTGTGATCCAGGGACAACTTCCCCGGGAGGACACATGGTGCGCCTCAGGCTGTTGCAACAGCTGTTTTTCTTATATTCTCCATTCTTTTTTGCCCTAACCATCTCTCTCTTCCTTCTCTCTTTCATAATTGTATAATTTTCCAAATATATCATTCCCTAAATGTTCCTCCTTTTTCACAATACTGGAGACTTTGTATGCTGTTTGTTACATTCCTTTAACCATTCATTCACCCATTATTCATTCCTTCAACAAGTATGCCTTGTGTTCCTACCATGTGCCAGGCATTATGTACGCTAAGTGCTGGAGGTACTTCTGCCTGGAACATCATTGCCTCCAAATGCCCCCTTTCTCCACCTGAACTTCCACTTACTTGAATTATCTGACTTTTACTGTGAGCTTATTCAAGGTCAGACACTGTGCTAGACATGCTTTAAGCCTCTGCTCTCTTATAAGACTTCCTTTTTCCACCAGAGTTAATTGCTTCTGCCATACTCTGTATTGGTAATTCAGTAATGTTTTGCTTACTCATTTGTTTATTCACTCATTCTTTCATCAGGTATTTTTGAGAGCCTGCTATATGCGTGTGTTAGGAGCTGGGGAAACCATGGTGTGAGGTAAGTGCCAACAGACATTTGCACCGAATGCAATGGAAATTCTACGTTGGAGCAACTAATTGTATGCTGTAATTATTTCCCTTGGTCCCTGGGTTCTTCAAAGATCTTGAGCTACCTGAAGACATTGATTACATCTTCTTGTTATTTCCAGTAGCTAGCACAGCCTCTGGCACATGGAAGGAGCTTACTAAAGGTTTGTTGTGTGTTTGAAGCCCACTACTATGCTATATAACAACTGGAGACCAACCTGCGTTGGATCATCATACAGTCATCAAATTAATGATCTCTCCAGGCACCCACATTTTGGCTTTTGTCTTTTCTCAAAGTTGATTCAAAACAAAAGCTCATCTACAACTCAATTGCATTTCAGATGCTCTGCCCTGGTCAGACTGGCAATACGCCAAATTCACTTAAATTTCTGGGAGAAGGTTTGTAGATTCTGAGGGGTGGCTCGTGAATATTGGGTGCTTAGTGAGAGGTGAAGGAGAAAAACAAGCTGTTGGAAAATGAGATGGAGGCCAAATACAAGGTTGGTCTCCTTCTTCATCTTTCTGGGGCTAATCAAAACTCAACAAGTTAGCCTTGGCCGCTGAGCCTGCGCGTCCGGAGCCTGTGCTCCGAAACGGGAGAGGCCACAACAGTAAGAGACCCCTGTACCGCAAAAAAAAAAAAAAAAAAAAAGTAAACAAATTTTTATCATAAGATTCAGCAATTGTGCTCCTTGGTATTTACTCAAAGGAGTTGAAAACTTATGTCCATACAAAAGCCTGTATGTTTATGAAAGCTTCATTCATAATTGTCAATACTTGGAAGCAACCAAGATGTCCTTCAGTGGATGAACAGATAAACTGTGGTACATCCTGACAGTAGGATATGCTTCGCTGTTATAAAGAATTGAGCTACCATGCCATGAAAAGACATGGAGAGTCTCTGAGTGCATATTACTAAGTGAAAGAAGCTGGAAAAGGCTACATACTGTATAATTCCAACTATATGACATTCTGGAAAAGTCAAAACATTAGAGAAAGTAAGAAGATATGTGGTTGCCAGGGGTTGCAGAGAGGGAGAGATGAAGAGATGGAGCACAGATCTTTAGGGCGGTGAAATTACTCTGTATGATACTATAATGGTGGATACATGTCGTTATATATTTACCCAAACCCATAGAATGTTCAACACCAAGAGTGAACAGTAATGTAAACTATGGACTTTGGGTGATAATGATGTGTCAGTGTAGGTTCGTCAATTTTAACAAATGTATAGTATTTTGGTGGGGGATACTGATAATGCGGGAGGCTATGCATGTGGAGTAGGGGAAGCGGAGGGCATAAGGGATGTTTCTGTACTTTCCTCTCAATTTTGTTGGGAATCTAAAACTGCTGTTTAAAAAGAGTCTTAAAAAAATAGGTACTAGAGTCACTTAAAGTTTTTATGAGTTTTTTAAAAATGTTTCATTTAAAAAAATTTTTTTAATTAATTAATTTATTTATTTTTGGCTGCGCTGGGTTTTAGTTGCTGTGCGCGGACTTTCTCTAGCTGCAGCGAATGGGAGCTATTCTTCATTGCAGTGCCCGGGCTTCTCATTGCAGTGAGAAGTGGGTTATGTTGCTGTGGAGCATGGGCTCTAGGTGCACGGGCTTCAGTAGTTGTGGCACGTGGGCTCAGTAGTTGTGGCACGTGGGCTCAGTAGTTGTGGCACATGGGTTTCAGTAGTTGTGGCACGTGGGCTCAGTAGTTGTGGCACGTGGGCTGTAGAGCACAGGCTGAGTGGTTGTGGCACACAGGCTTAGTTGCTTCGCAGCATGTGTGACCTTCCTGGACCAGAGATCAAACCCGCGTTCCCTGAATTGGCAGGCGGATTCTTAACCACTGCACCACCAGGGAAGTCCCTAAAGTTTTTATGAGTTTAAATGATACAGTATATGAAAAGTACTTTGTTCTGTGCTTGACATAAGAAGCCCTTGACATAAGAAGCCCTTAGTAACTGGTAGCCATTAAATATAAATAACATGATAAGGCAGCATTACAGCACAAGTAAAATGACAACTGGGTAATGCAAAGCACAATAGGGATGACCACAGAAAGTAGTGAGGAAAGGCTTTATGGAGGAGGTGGGCCTCGTCTGGCCCTTAATAAGAGAGCAACGCTTAGACAAGCCTCAAGGTGGGAGTGGTGAGGATGACTACAGCATTCTAAACAGACAAGACATAACGTGCTGTAGCGAGGAGTGTGCAAGGTGCACGGCAGGCTTGAAAAAAGATTATTTGGATGATCCGAGAGGTCTTGTGTAGAAGTCATAGCAATATGTCCTGAAGATCACTCACCTACGAAGTCCCTAAAAATTCTGGATTATTCAGGTCTTTAAAAATGTATAGCTAAAAAAAAAAAAAAAAAATTTATAGCTAAATTTTCAAAAAATAAGGGAAACCTTTGAATTCTGGAATGTGTAAAAAGGATGGATATAGGGAAGTAATGAGCACTGAAGCCAGCTGCTGCTCTGTGAGCCTTTGTCAGTCCCTGACTGCCTGGAGCATTGCTCTTTAAAGGGCTGCCCAAGGGTGACAAGGACAAAGGGTGTCAGTTTGGAGATCCCCACAAAAACCTGAAACTACTTCAGTGGGTTACCTGTACAAAAATCTGCCCCCTCAAAGGGAGATTGGAAGAAAACTTGTCCTCTTCTGGTTCTAGCTCAGGGGAAAAAGAAATCACTGAGAATTCACAACCACAGGCCAGCTCCTTATGAGGAGTGTGGCCTAAATTCACACGGCCCTTATGATTTGATAAATATCAAGCTAAGAATTTAGTTCAGAGTGAACCAGGGTTGACAGTGCCTGAGATACACGGCAGATGCAAACTAAAATTCTCCCTGGAGGAATGTTCCTAAAACCAGGCCTCGAAGAACTTCTTTAGAGAAAATTATAGAGAATGTACGTCAAATTTTTTTTAAAAAAAATCAGAGGACATGCGAGAAAACAAGGTACTATGAGTGAGAGTCAGCAAAACAACAGACTGTAGAACCAGACCAGCAAATATACCCTATATTAAAGTGATCATAAACAGAGTATAAAGTTACTATGTTGAATATATTTGAAGAAACAAAAGAGGCTATTAAAAGTACAAGTAAGCAACTAGAGACTTAAAAATGACCAGGCAGATTGAAAAAGGGAAGCGATGAGAGATGAACCTGCAAAGCACATAGTGGCATAACTGTGGGGAGCCTTGCCAGGTGAAGAAGTGGGACTTTGTATATACACACAATGGAACCATTGAAATCTTCAGACAGTGAGACCGACATATGTTAAGTGGAGGTTAACTAGGACTAATCTGGTAACTGTATGCAGAAGAGACTAGAGGCTAGAGGGTGCCATAAAGATCGATTGGAAATTCCATGGCGGGAGTGCCAGTGTGTGCTCCTAAGAGAAATGAGAATAGAAAGAATTTGTGGAAGCGGGAAAACCATCATGATGGAGAAACCAACAGTATTTGGTGCCTGGATGTCAAGCGAGTAGGGAGGATTCTAGTCTAAGCCTTAGACTCTCTGATTGACATCTTGTATTCCCTTCTCCTTAGAACTTCCCCCAAACCCAAATCCCTGGATTCATCCTCAGCTTCCACTTGGTCCCCATGACCTGGGCATGAGCGATGTGTGAGCAGAGGGGAGCTGCACGACCCTTCAGGAAGCATCAGAATGCAGTAAGCTTCCTACTAACCAAACATATGTGGGCTTCACACAACTCCAGACACAGGGTAATAATAATCGTGCATCAAATATTACAAAGCCCTCTTATACGCCCTGTCGTGGTTGATCCTGGAAGCAATCCTTGAAGTAGGCTGGCGAGACCTTATTACTTACCCCTATTTTAGGACTGGTGAAGCTGAGGCTAAGCGATATGAAGGAAGATCCCCCAAGTCACACAAGTTCTTTAGTGGCGAAGCCAGCACTAGACTCTCCCAGGCTAGAGCGCTGTTAATTCTTCCACATCTTGGAGGGGGGGAATCTTAGGATGGACCCTGTTGGTTTTTGTTATGTTCTATTGTATTTTGGCCCTTGCAATGATGCAGGGCATAAAAAGAAGGGAAGTTACTGGAAACTTTAGTTCTAGCTTGTTCAAAGCTATAAAGAGGGAATTGTGCAATGTCAATGCATTTTGCAGTTTCACTGATGCTTTGATCATAAGCTAGAATATTGAGTGTGTGGGGGGGTCTACTATGGGGGGGGAGGGTTGAAAGACGAATGGAGTTGCTTAGAGAGATACAGTTGTAAAAGGGGATAGCAGCTGAGTTTCTGACCCTAAATTTTTTGGTGCCCTATGGTGTTAATTAGACATTTCTTTTCAACCTGATTGACAGTGCATTTTAATGAAGAAATAACAGAGCCCAGCAGAGCCTGGCAGTATATTCTTTTCTTACAATTTACAAGCTGAACTTCCCTTGGCAACCTACATCTGGTTTGCTCTGCTAGTAAGTCTGTCAGTAGAACAATGTATAGGCTCTTTCATTTCAATAGGTTTGCTGTTATTAGAGCCTTCTACATTTTCCTCAGCTTAATTCATTAAGGCTGTTAAATTTCTTCAAATTACTTTCCTAAAATTAAAAAAAAAAAAAAAAAGCACAGTTTTGACCTACCTGAATAAAAGTGGGATAGTATGGAAATGTGAAGGCTTTTAAAGGAAGAGGCTGTATGTTAAGGGTTATATAGTGGAGGCTTCATGGAATTCTTTCAAATTATTTTTTCTCTCCCTTTAAAGGGATGTTTCCTGGAAAATTAGAATAAATCCTGAAGGATCCCCTAAGCCTCCCGTGACCAGTTGGAAGCAGAAGGTCCCCACACATTAAATGCCTTGACCCCCTCAGAGTGCTGATACTTGGCAAGTGTTTTGGAACACTTATTTTTTTTTAAGATTTCACTTTTGTTTTATATTTACAAACAGACTTTAAAAAATAGTACATCGTTTATTTTTGACTTCTACGCAGAAGCAAATGTCCATCTCTACCAGAGACTAACAGGGATCCTTGCTTTTCGTAGATAATCCAGGTGACCGGGGAAGACAGGCAGGAAAAACTGGGTTGACATACCTCCCCCTGCCTGGGGACAGGGTTGGGAGCAGGGCTGAACCTACAAATTGGGGGTTAAGTGACTCCAGTAGAGGCTCTAAAGGCAGAGAGCCAAGCAGATCATTATAAGCTTCTCCTCCAGGAAAATGGAAGCCATTTAAAAATTTCCGGGAATTGCTTGGAACATGCAGTATTCTCAAATAAAGGACCTTTGACATTCAGAATTACTGAATTCAGAAGAGGAAAAGACCCATACCTCACCTGCCTCCCTTCCCTTGGTCTACTGCCACTACTTTGTCAAGATCAGTTGAAAAGGCCTCCAAATTTGGAGTCTAACCACAGTCCTACATTTTCATGAGGAGGGCAAATGGGTGTTGTACCCTATTAAGGGTACTGCCCATATGCTATTTCCAGGTGTTTGCCCACCTGGCTTTCATGATCTTCAATTCTGTATTAAAATTTTCTTAGGTCAGAAAAATGCTTGAATTCATACTTCATACAAACTTCTATTGCTGCAGGGATATGATAGAATAAGATCATAGCAAGAATAAAGTTAAAGCTCCACTCGGTAACTTCTGCTCACATCTTGTCGATTAGAACTGGGTTGTGTGAACACTCTTGGCTGCAAAAGAAGGTGAGTGATTTCTGGACCCAGGGCTGCCCCAGACAGAGTCACGGATTGATGGTAAGGAACAAGGAGAGGATGGACATTGGATGGACACTAGCAGATTCTGCCAACTCACCAGCTTTTGGGCATTTCTAACGTTAGTTTCTATGAGCCAGTTACAACAGCTCCAGACAGTTGTAAAGCTCTTCTTAGTTCCTTATTATTCAGTAATACAAGTTCATTGTAAATTTCTTTAAATTAGAAAACAAAATAAACAGAGAAAAAATACTTTTAACCTATTCTGTAGAAAGAACCCATGTTAACCTTGAGGTGTATTTCCTTTCAAACATTGACACATACACAAACATACACACACAGACACATGATACACATGCATACATATAAAATACTTTTTTTAAATGGACTGATTAACTTTGAATATCTTTATTTTTATTCCTGGCATTGCCATACTATAAGCTTGATTCTAAAGCAGAATGAAGGTATAACCTTGCCCAACCCAACGGGATGTTCGTGTATTTCAACTGATACATAGATTTTCTCTCTCTCTCTCTCACCTGTGTACATGTGCACACACACACACACACACACACATTTGTTTTATCTGTTTATCTGTTGTAGACACAGGTTGTTTTCACATCTTGTCTATTGAGCATAGTGTTGCAATGAACATGGTAGTTCTAATCTCTCTTTGAGATCCTGATTTCAATTTTTTTTTGAGAAATATCCAGAAGTAGCGTTGTTGGATCATATGGTCATTTTATTTTTTATTTTTTGAGGAAACTCCATACTGTTTTCTGTAGCTGTGCACCATTTTGCATTCCCACTAGCAGGGTACAGGGTTCCAATTTCTCTACTTCCTTGCCAACACTTGTTGTCTTTTGTTTTTTTATATAAAAGCCATTCTAACAGGTGTGAGATGATATCTCATTGCGGATTTGATTTGCATTTCCCTGATGACTAGTAACGTTGAGCACTTTTTCATGTACCTGTTGGCTATTTGTATATCGTCCTTGGAGAAATGTCTATTCAAGTCCTTTGACCATTTTTTAATTGGGTTATTAGTTTCTTTGTTATTGAGCTGTAAGAGTTCCTTATCTATTTTGGAAATAAACCTCTTATCAGGTATATAGTGTACAAATATTTTCTCCAATCCTGTAGGCTGCCTTTTTATTCTATTAATTGTTTCCTTTGCTGTGCAGAAGCTTCTTAGTTTGATGTAGTCCCACTTGTCTATTTTTGCTTTTATTGCCTATGCCTTTGGTGTCATATCCGTGAAATCATTGCCAAGACCAATGTCATGAGCTTTCCCCTAGACCTCACTTTTGGGGTCAGACCTCAATTCCAGAGATGTCATGCCCTTGAGGTGCCTTCTAGGGTGAAGGTGAAGAGTGGGATTTGAATCCCTTTGCTCCTTTCCCCAGGGACTGGGAGCTGGCCTGAGAAGAGGGTTTCTGGGGGCCAGAGCTTGGGCCAGAAGAATGACCAGAAGTGATAAGAGTGCCTAAAGCAGAAGTGGAAAAGGGCAGATAGGGTGAAAGACCAGGACACTAGAGAAGTCCAGAGATTTCCTCAAACAGACGGGGGAGGCCAGGAGAGGGGGTGTGCTTGCCTGGGCTTATGTAGGCAGCCGAGGCAGGACTGGGTGAACCAGGCTGCTGTGTTGGATGGCTCACGGCATAGGCAGGGGCCCCCACTCCAGGTAAAATTGCTGAGCCAAAGAGTGATTCCATTTACGAATGTCTCATTATCAACATCTGCCCAATGACTTTTACGTAAGTCTGCTATGTTTAATGCAGCCTTGACTTAGAGCTTTTTTTTTTTTTTTTTTTTTTTTTTGCAGTACGTGGGCCTCTCACTGTTGTGGCCTCTCCCCGTTGCAGAGCACAGGCTCCGGATGCACAGGCTCAGCGGCCATGGTTCACGGGCCCAGCCGCTCCACGGCATGTGGAATCTTCCCGGACCGGGGCACGAACCCGTGTCCCCTGCATCGGCAGGCGGACTCTCAACCACTGCGCCACCAGGGAAGCCCTAGAGCATTTTTTGATGTTTAAACATTTCATCTGCTTTGAAATTACTTTAGCAATGCTGTTGTGGGCACTTTCTAGTGTTTTCACAAGACTGTCATATGCTTACACATTTGATTCATGAACTGCCTGATTCAGGAAGGGTCTCTGTTTCTCTGCTAAGAAAACTGACGTGCACAGAAGTAAAATCACTTGCTCAAGGCTCGACTGCTGCCAGTTTGGAGGCTCTTCTTTCTCAAGGCAATGAGCGTGATGATAATGCACGGTAACCTAGTTATCACTTATAGATACAGACACTCACAGAAGGCCAGGTTGACTAGAGGCTTTGTGATCACTAAGACTGGCCCAGTCGATTGTCAGGGACTCTCCCGCTGGGCTGTCCACAGCCCCCTCCTCAGGAGTAGGACCATTTCACCCTGTCAGCTGCTGGGCGCCAAGATGCCGCTCTGGGCTGTGAGGACAGTATGGTGGTGGCATAGGAGATCAGTAGCTGAGCATAAAGGATAGGCCCCTTGGGGCACGTGAAGTTCTCTTCTTCCGAAAATGAGAGTAATAACGACCGACTCACATTAAATGTGAACATGAGAAAACAAGATGAAATACGTAAAGTCAGTTTATAAACCGAAAATTGCTACACAACTATAAGGTAATATAATGACTCTTTTTATTATCAATAGTAATAACAATATCTAATATTTACTGAGCACTGTGCCACAAGGTATACATGAACGATCCTGTTTAGTCTCCAGAATAACCCCATGATATGGGTTTTATTATTATTAGTCCATTTTTATAGGTGAGGATACAGAGGCAAGGTTAAGTAGCTTTCCCAAGGTCACAGCTGGTAAGTTATAGAGCTGGGACTGTAATCCAATTCTATCTGACTCAGAACTCTGTTTTCCTAGGTAATCTAGGTATGATTATTTTGTATGGTTTCCAGATCCTTCATGATTCAGATTGTCCTCCTTGGATGCTTTCTTATTTATTTATTAATGTCTATTTTAAAATACACCACCTATAACTGGAAAAATATTCCAAACGTGGCCTGACTATAAAAGAGTACTATGGGCCCATCACTTTCCTTGTTTGAGATATTTTATTTTTATTATTGCATCCCAACATTTTACTGGCTTTTTGAACAGCTTGGTCCCCCTAATGGCTTATCTGAGCTTAAAGTCTTCTTAATTCCCCAAGTCCTTTTCTCTTGAACTTTGTAAACTTGGTCTCCCCCATTCCAAACTCCTACGAATGAAATTGGATATGAGTCTATAATATATTGCCTTGTTTGAGGCCCCAGCCAGAGTGTGGAAACTCTTAAGGAATCAATAAGATATTCTGCTGGGCGTTCCAAGCAAGATTCCCAAATGCTAATTATTATCGTTAAATGAGTGACTCATCTGAAAGAGTTTCCTTTTCAAGATGCATTGCATCATGTGGGAACTGTTTTAAATAGACCACCCTGTACACAAACATTCTCATCTTAAAGCATTCAGGCACCACTTCTGTGTAGTAAGAGAGTAATTGTCCTCTCCACCTCACAGACGGGGCGACTTCACAGACAGCACACGACGTGAGAGCTTCCATGAGGCCCAGAGCTCCTGGGTCTCCTCCTGCTTCATTTCCAGAGGGTGAGACTGTATCTCTTCCATAAAAGGGAAAATTTAGCAGAAGAGAGAAAAAGGGCTGAGCAACCCAACCCGTTTTCCACTGAATTAAAAACAAGTCCCTCATGAACAAAAGAGGATTCTTTACAGTGGGCTTTAAAAAGAGGGACATAGGGGATAAGAATTCGAATTAAAATATTTTCAGGGCTACTTTTAACAAGGCAGGAGGAAGATGAAATGAATTTCAAGCCGCTCTGGAGGAGGAAAGACTGTGGTCCTGGAGTATGTAGAAAACATATGTAGAAGGAATACATATGTAGAATATGTAGAAAGGAGGGCCTTAGCTGAGAAAGTGAGTGAATCGCACAGGAATTTAAGTTAACTGGTTAAATTGCAGACAAATAAGAACAACGTAAATTTCACTGTTTGGAGGAGGGAGAAATCGCTTCTTAGAAAAACAACAACAACAAAAAACAAAGCAAATCTTCACCTCTCTGTGCATATTTTCCTTCTTTGCAGTGGTGAAAGTGTTTGCACTAATTTTCCAGGGAGACCAGAAAATATGTATGGTGTGTTTTGTCTTCAGTGGCATCCTGGGTCACTGAGCACCGTCATTCAATGCAATTTGTTGATGGATAGGTGGAAGAATCGAACCTTTTCAGCATTAGGGGGGAAAAAAGTAACCAGAACTCAGTGTCTATATAGGAGCCCCACTCAAAATAATTTAAAATGTTAAATCTAAAAGTTATAGAAAACACCACGCCATGGGAGGAAGCACAGACATTGTCACTGGGAGAGAACCGGCCAGTTGGATTTTGCCTCTGTTGGATAAGGTCATGTTTCTAGAAGCTGAGTGACAAAAACAGAGTGTTCCATGTGGTTTTTGAATGCACCAGATTCAGGCTCTCCACCTCAATTGTGTGCAGAAAGAAAGGCCCAAACTGCAAACCAGGGTTGCCCAGAGAACTGGTGGGCTGGGGCGGGGGTGGGAGTGGGGATGGGGGAGGGGAAGAGCATTCTCTCTGCTTGCAGGGGGAAATTCTCCACCAGCTCATTCCCAGCTGAACGCAGAAAGGGGATGCATCCTGATACCCCCTCCAGTTCCCAAGGGAACGGGAGGCAGCTTGAGCCCTCCCCCTCGGTGCCTCTTGGTTCACTGAATGCAGTGGCCTCTTCCCTGGGGCCGGGGTGAGAGATCAGGGTGGCCCACCGCACCTGGAAAAACTTGTTTGCTCCTGTCCTGCCCTTCACTGCAGGCGCAGGTGGAGTCTGCTCTGAACCTGAGCTGAGCCCATTTTCCTGATCTTACATAGGGTGTTCAGAGGGAGGGGTGAGGGCGGCAGACTGGGATATGGTACAACCTGGAGTGGGGCACAGGAGACAGGAATGGGAAGGACAGATCCCTGGACCCCTGTGATGTGCCAGGCCTGTGATAACGGCTTTCCAGCAGTTCTCTCATTTATCCTCATTTTACGTGGAGGATGTGGGGGCTGGGGGGCAGTAAGCAGTTTGTGGAAGGGAGGTGTCCCATCAGTAGAAAAGTAGGATTGCAGCCTGTGTCTGTCTGAGTGGCACGGTCAGGAGTGTCGCGATCGGCTTTGGCCCAGAAAAGCACCAGCCCTTGACCTTAGGAAGTAACTCAAGGCTTCAGGTGTGATGGTGTCATTTCCACACAGACAGGGATGATCCTGTCAGGCCTAAAAACCTTAAACGCCAGAATTCTCACCTTCGGCATGAAGGGAGAGGCTGAAGTCTGAAATCAGACTTGGTCCCAGGTTTGGATCCCAGCAGATTTGCATTCCATGGTTCTGTTGGGGAGCATTCTCGGATCTGCGTCCTTGGAGGAGAAGGGAGGCAAGCAGGACTGCACAGAGGAGGGGATGAGCTGCTAGACAGTCTCAGCAAAGGCCTCAGCCAACCCCAGCAGCTCTGGAGCTGAAAGTGGCCTCCAGGGCTGGTATTTCTCACCCCTGCCCCACTACTCATTAGATGCGAGCTATTCTGGGGGAGGGGCGTGAACTTGGGAAAGGTAGTTCTTCTGAACCGAAGGCAAACCATAAAGAGGGACTCAGTTAAAAGCTGTTGGCAGCCAACACTCAGCACAGCTGAGGGAACCGGGGCCTCAGTCCTAGAGGGGCCTCTGGTGATGCATTCACAGTACAAGTGTACCCAAATACCAAAGCCGTCAGGCCAAGAGGGAACAAGACCAAAAAACAGGGCATTTCAAAGTATCCCTCAGTTGAGAGATACACAGTCTTCACATGTTAATATTTCTGAAATTAGGATGCATTTCGCAATTCATGTCAAAGGAGGCTTGCCAACTCTTCCCCACCCTGCCTACTCCAAAGCTGTTATTAAATTGATGGTGGATATTAGAGTATAAAATCTTAGAATTGAGGAAATACTATGATGAACTGACTGGCTGATAAATAGGACTCTGGGGGCAAAGGGATCTTAGGTCTGCAAATTGCTTGAGAAGAGGGACTCTGGCTCCACTCACAGTCAGGAGGTAAGTGCTTCGATCTTTTCTTTGCTTCTAAGCTACTTTCAAATTTTGCTTGTTTGTTTGTTTACTTGTTTTTAGTCTGAACCTCTGAAAATAAGGAAACAAATAAGTGAGTAAAGAAAAATTGTGGAATCTGTCCTGTGTGTCTGTAAGGCCTCTTGAATTAATAAACCTTATTAAATTGCTTCAGATTTTTTTTCCAAATTGCTCTGGAAATCTCCCTAGAAAGTTGAACTCTACCCCTGGAAAAGAATCATGTTGCCTTGTAAATAGAATTTAAAGTCCACAACAAGTTTTAGGTAATTTTTATTTTGTCAGTGTGGTACATGCACAATTTTTATAAAGTGAAATAGTATACAACAGCTTGTGCCAAAACCGTGGTATCTGCTCTCCTCATCCTCCACTCCTGTCCTAGGGACAGCTACTTATTTTTTTCCTGCCAGTTACATGTCCATGATTCTAAGTAATGTATGTATGTACTGAGTGAATTATTTTGACTCATCTGTTTTTTGGGTTTTTTTTTTTTTTTTTTTTTTGGCCATGCCCCATCACAGCGTGTGGGATCTTAGTTCCCCTACCAGGGGTCAAACCCATGCCCCCTGCAGTGGAAGCATGAAGTCTTAACCACTGGACTGCCAGGGAAGTCCCTTGACTCATCTGTTTTATCTACTGACTTCATACTACAGTAGAGGAGCCATGCCCTCAGCCTTCCTTCCTTTGTTCCCCTGATATAATTATGTCACAAATTTTAGAATTAGTTAATATTTAGTGTTTACATTACTATGGCTATACAAATATTCTCAGCTGAGCATTGTATTCTTCCTTATCTTTTCTCTCCTGAAGTTAATGATTGCCTTTCTTTTTCTTTTGTTTAGTTTTCTTTCCCATACCTATTAATAACCTCCTGGTACATTTTCCACAAGGAAAGTCCTCAGGCTTCCTCATGAAGGAATCTATGCATTCCATTTATTTTCTTGGAGGTCCTACAGACCTCCACTCTCCCTCTATCTGGGCAAATGGTACAGCTGTCATCCTGAGACTTCTTTTCTGTCATCCTTGTAATTGCCTTGACTTTGTCTGCGATTGTATCCCCTAGTTCCTAGATCTTACATCTTCTCAAGGGAGGAATGGAAAGGAGTGGGGCAAAGCACAGATACATACACATACATTTGTATACACACACATATATCACATGTTAAGTTTATTGAGGTATCATTCACACTCAGTAAAATGCATGGATCTTAATTGTATAGCTCAGTGGCATTTGATAAATGAATACTCCTGAGTAAGATATAGTATATTTCTATACCCCAGCAAGTTCTCTAGTGTCATTTCCCAGTTAGTCCCACCCCACACTCCCCAAACAACCATTGATCTGATTCCCATCACAATGATTAGATTTGTTTTGCCAATTCAAGAACTTTATATAAAAAGTATTTTTGAGGGTCTGGCTTCTTTCACTCAGCATAATATTTCTGGGATTTATCTATGTTGTTGCACATAGTTTTGATTGCCAGGACAACTGTATTTTATTAATGCCTTTCAGTACTATTTGGCTTTTAAAGCTATGTGTATGTGTTTGAGGATAACAAGCAAGTCGTACAATGGCAGAAGGCATGGTGATGAGTGTGCTCCCCCGTGCTGTTCCCTGAGCCATGTTGTCTCTGTAGGGATTGGCTGCACTTGGCCTACAGCTGTATCTTGGGCTCTCTCTTCACAAGCATCCTAGGCGCCCTTCGATTCTACGCTATGTAGAATTTCCTGTTTTCTCTATCCCATATCTTCCTCTTTCTTGGTTTACTTCCTCATTGTTGTGAAAGTATCCTCCAGTAGCTTCTTGAGAAATGGTGTGTAGGAGATACATTTTTTGAAACCTGGAATGTCTGAACTTGTCTTTATTTAACTCTCAGTTTTGTTGTTTTTTTTTGTTTTTGTTTTTTGCAGTACGCAGGCCTCTCACTGTTGTGGCCTCTCCCGTTGCGGAGCACAGGCTCCGGACGCGCAGGCTCAGCGGCCATGGCTCACGGGCCCAGCCACTCCGCAGCATGTGGGATCTTCCCGGACCAGAGCACGAACCCATGTCCCCTGCATCGGCAGGCAGACTCTCAACCACTGCGCCACCAGGGAAGCCCTAACTCTCAGTTTTAATTGATAGTTTGTTGTACATAGAATCTAGATTGGAGATCGTTTTCCTTCAGACTTTTCTTCTGAGGCATTGCTCCATTACTCTTAGTTTCCAGTGTTATTGTTAAGAAGTCGAAAAGCATTTTCATGTCTATCAGATTGTGACCTTAAAAAATATTCTCTAGAATATTGGAGGTTCTGAATTTCACAGTGATGTGCTTTGGTGTGGGTTAATTTTCATCTGAAGGCCTAACTAAGCCCTTTCCATCTAGAAACTTGTATCCTTCAGTTTGGGGAACGTTTCTTACATTATTTCATTGTTAATTTCCTCCCCTTTATTTTCTCTATTCTTGTTCTCTAGAACAACAATTATTTGAATGTTGGATAACCTGAACTTTTCAAGATCTCTTACCAAAGAATCTAGACTCAATACGATAGCCTGCACAATTGGAAGTGGTCTTTATGGTCTTCTCGGGTGGTTTACTGAAACGTGGACTCAATGGGTCAGCAGGACATCGACGAGGAAAATCTTCCTAGTTTTATGAACTTTAATTGATACAGCTCATTGTTTACTTTCCCTGAAAGGTGAGATTGCCTGAAGTAAGGATCTTTATTGTTTCATAGGCAGTGGCTATCATTTGGACAAATGATCAGAGACTTGGAAGGACCAAGACTGGAGGACTGTAACAAGGAAGCTTGGAGAAGAAGATTTTAAATGGACTTTTTTTGCAATAGTGTGTGACAATATTTTTATCCCATGTGATTGGCCACCCCAAAGCTCCTATCACAGAGGTGGCTACAAATATGCAGGTGGACAAATGACCCACCCTGTGGACATTAGTTAGCCTCTTTCAATAGCCTCCCAATTGCTTGTTCAATGGGCTTTTAAAAAAGTGGCCACAGTAGTAGGAAAGAAGTCTGTCCGTAAACAAAACCATGTCACTTCCCTTCACATCATTCCTGAGTCCCTAACTTGCCAACAGCAGTGACCATGCCTGAAACCCTGCCAAGGTATCATGCCTGGGAGGACAAGCTAGTCACCTGTGGTAGGTGAAGAGGGCATGTAATAGATTTTTTCATTTAAAAAATAAGCTTTATTTTTTAGAGCAGTTGCATGTTCATAGCAAAATTCAGCAGAAGGTACAGAGATTTCCCATATACCCCTTGAGCCCATCTATGCCTAGTTTCTCCATAATCAACATCTCCCTCCAGAGTGGTGCACTTATTACAATTGATGAACCTACACTGATACTTATTTGGGGTTTGGCTTTTTTTCCCCTACCCACCATGCTTCTTCCAGCAATGACATTCATGAATTTACTGAATACCTACGCATCTTTGTGTTTTTGACAAAGAAGCTCACTTCGTAAAGAAGTAAGGTAATGGAAAAATAGAAATGGGTTTCACCACCCACATACCCACATACTGAATTCATAACAAAATAGCCTGGAATCAGTGACCAATGTGGTTTCTCCCATGGCCATAATTAATGAGTTGGAGAGGGGACATGGCACCTCTTATTATTACATTCAGTCACCTATTTAGAAAATTTTCCCTTATTGCCCTTGCAAAATTTTTGTTTATTGCCTCTATGACTCTGGTCTGTATTGATTTAGAAGAGATCTTAGAGCCCAAGAGAGAAATGCTTCCCTTGGGCACACAATTACTGAATTGAAAGCTGTGACTTCCACCTTGACTGTTTGAGGCTCTTCATATTATTAAGTGATCAGGCAAAAGTTAGATTAAGTGTTGGTTAGTTTGATTTATACTAATTGTCCAGGGAAATAGGGTTTATGCCACCTAACAAGAACCGGGGGGAGTATGAGTGGAACCCACAAGATCCACCTGCTGGTTTTATCATATTCAGTGATAAAAATTGGTGAGCAACCAAAGCAACCCTGTGCAGTGAGACCAAGGGCTCAGATCCATTTGGGGTTACTCCATTGGATAAATAACTCTGAAATGTAAACCCTTAATTGAAAGGGAACATGGAATGGGTAGTGGAGGGGGGAATCATAAATATCAGTTAAAATCTTTTAACCAGTTACAGACATGAGGATTCTAGCATTTAAGTCTCCTCTTTTATTCTGGGCTGGTAGCACTTTAGCCAGTATAAATATAAAAAAAGAAACAAACAAAAAAAACTTTGTAGGCTTCTAAGTATTTGATTCCAGTCCACCAATTGCAAAAACCATGCCACGATTCTTACGCTATTCTATCCAGATTTAATTACTGCTAATTGAGACATATTGGGCTGTTGTGGGATCACACACCCCTTAGCTTCTAGGAGCTGTTATACAGCTTAAGGGTCTCCTAGATGCTAACTTGTGTATCTGCATGGAATAGGAAATTATAAAACATGACAAACATGTATACATATGAAGTTGAGTCAAACAAAACCTGTAAAAGTAAAAAATACTTTTATAAAATAA
The DNA here is from genome assembly GCF_963924675.1 of Phocoena phocoena. Taxonomy (NCBI): domain Eukaryota; kingdom Metazoa; phylum Chordata; class Mammalia; order Artiodactyla; family Phocoenidae; genus Phocoena; species Phocoena phocoena. Next base: position 29,143,061 of record NC_089224.1, on the reverse strand, counting down.
AAAACTAAAAGACTTGTTTAGCAGCAGAAGACAGAACCCATGAACTGCAATACAAATCAGAAGAAATTATTCAGAATGTAGCACAAAGAGACAATAAATATGGAAAATACAGAAGAAAAGGTAAGAGCTATGATGTAGTGAGATAAATATAACAAATACTTGATTTCCAAAAAGGAGAGAAGAGAAAGAAATAGAAAAGGCAATATTTGAAAAGGTAATGGTTAGGAATTTTCTAGAACTGACCAAAGACATCTGTACACACATTTGAGATGCACACTGAGCCCCAAGCATGCTGTTTTAGTTTTCTGTGGCTGCTGTAACAAATTACCACAAATGTGGCTTAGAAGAACAACAGAAATTTGTTCCTTCACACTTCTGCAGAATAGAAGTCTGAATTCAAGATGGTGCAGAGCTGTACTCTCTCTGGAAGCTCTGGAGAAGAATCCATTCCTTGCCTCTTCTAGCTTCTGGTAGCTGCCAGCATTCTTTGGCTTGTGGCTACATCACTCCAATCCTTACCTCTGTAGTCACATTGCCTCCTCCTCTGTGTGTCTGTCATATCTCTCTTTGCCTACTTCTATGAGGAAATTTGTGGTGGCGTTTAGGGCCCACCTATATAATCTTCTCATCTCAAAATCCTTAATTTAACTGCATATGCAAATATTCTTTTTCCAAATAAAGTAAAATTCAGATGTTCCAAAGATTAAGACATGGACATATTTTTTTAGGGGTGAGTTTTCAACCTACCACACATGATAAATGTAAAAAAAAAGAAGAAACCCACATGTAGTCACATCAAAATGAAAATGCAGAAAAACAAATTAAAAAAAAGAGAGCAACCACAGAATAAAAATAATTTCTCTTCAATGGATTAGTAGTTAGATTAAAGGCTCATTAGGAATCATGGAAGCCCAAAGTCAGAGAGGTGATATTTTCAATGTTTTGCAAGAAGGTAACTATCACTTAGAATTCCATACCCAGGAAAATTATCTTCCAAAAAGGAAGGAGATATAAAAATATTCTCAGAGAAAAGAATTAAGAAAGTTTGTAACCAGTGGGTACTTACTGACTTTAATTCTAAAGGATATATATTTTAGGCAATAGGAAATTATTCCCAGATGACAGGTCTAAAATACAAGAAAGAATGAAGCGCAAAGAAAGTGGTAAAAATATGGGCAAATGTAAATGAACACTGCCTACTAAAAAACAGTAATAATAATGTCTACTTGTGAAAAAAGAACAAGATAGAACTAAAATAAAGACAGTAATAACATACATTGGAGTAATTCATGGAGTTAAAGCTTTCAAAAATTCTTGTATTATTCATTCAACAAAAGTTTTGGAGGTTTTGCTATGTACCTGACACTGTTCTAGGCACTGGGAATGCACTGATGAACAAACAGACAAAACCCTTGTTTTTAGAGTTTATTTATATTCTAGTGTGAACAGAGAATAAACAACAACAACAAAAAGTTTTTAAAAAGTATTGTATAAAGTGATAAGTACAGAAATAACTAAAACAAGTATGTATGTGTTGGGTGGGGCAGGGAGAGGGGCAGATGGAGAAGGACAGCATTCCAGGCAGAAAGAAGACTGCAAAGGCTGTGAGGTGAGAACAAGCCTAGAGTGCTCAAAGAACAGGAATGATGCTAGCATGGCTAGATCTGAGTAAAAGGGGAGAATAGAAAGAAATGCAATGAGAAAAGGAATAGGGGCCAGATCCTGTGGGCCTTTTATGTCATGGTAAGGACTTGGTAAGTTTCACCATGAGTAATATGGATGCCTTCAGAGAGTCTGAGCAGAGTGACATGATCTGACTTGAGTTTGAGCAGGATTACTTGGCTCTAAATTGAAAATTCAGGCAAAGGATAATTGTGACTTGAACTAGGATGGTGGTGGTGGGGTGGGGGACCTTGAGAAATTGTCAAATTCTGGATCTATTTAGGAGGGAAGCCAATATGATTTGCTAATGTAATAGATGTGAGGCAAGAGGGGAAAAAAAGGGGTGAAGTATACATCAAGGTGAGCGCTGGTTGCACTAATTTGCAGGGCTCAGTGCGAAATGAAATTGTGGAGTTCCCTGTTCAAAATTTGTGAAGAATTTCAAGACAGCTACTGCAGGGCAGTAACTCAGGCTCAAGGCCCTTTGAGTGTGGAATCCTGTGTGACTGCACAGGTTACAAGTCCATGAAGCTTACCCTGATCAAGATTTTAGGCCTGAGCAACTGGAAAAACAGAGTTATCATTAACTGATACTGGGAACTCTGGAGAAGTGATTAGAAAGATATTGATTAACTTTACCTTTCATCAATTAAATATGCATACTGTAGTTTTTAAATTAACCATAAAATAGAAACAATATATATAGCTTCTAAGCTAACGGAAGGAGAAAAATGGGATTGATATAAAATAGTCAATGAGAAGAAAAGGAAGAAAGTTTAGGAAGATGTACAGAACAAGTGGGATAAATAGAAGGCACATGATAAGGTGGTATATTTAAATGAAAACATACCAAGAATCATATTAAATGTAAATGGACTAATTTCAGATAAAAGATAAAAGATTGTCAGTCTGTCACATATTTTTTAAAAACACTCAACTATATGCTGTTTAGGAGAGACACATATAAACGATGGGAAAAAATACCTGCAAATATTAACCAAGGAAAGTTTGTATACCTTTATGAATATTAGATAAAATGGACTTTGAGGCAAAAGGCAATATAAGAGTTAAAGAGAGCTAGCTCATAATTACACAAGACAGATTTGCAAGAATAATAATTTTAAATTTATATATGCATATACTATTGTTTAGCCTTAATATATTTAAATTAAAAGTTCACAACTAAAATAGACACGCTTATGACTATAGGACAAAATTTAACATCATTCCTCTCAGTAGTTGAAAGAAAAATTCATGATAGAGATTTGTGCATGGTTAACAAACTCAACCTAAATTATGTACAGAACCCATGTCCAACAATTGCAAAATACACAGTCTTTTCAAGCAAACAGGGAACATACAAAAACTGATGATCTAGTGAGCCATAAAAGTGAATCTCAATAAATTTTACAGAGGAATGTTCTCTGACCACAATGAAATTATGTTAGAAACCAATCATTAAAAGTTAAATCAATTAAAATAAAACATTTCCATTTGGTTGGAAATGATCAAAGACACTCCTAAAAATATTACTGGTCAAATAGGAAATCACAATGGAAATTAGAAAATACTTAAACTGAACTAAAATGAAATAGTACATATTAAAACATATAGGACATAAAATATCTTAGAAAAGATAAAAGTCTGAAAATCACAACTGAAGTATACACCTCAAAAATTAGAAAAAGAAGAGCAAAATAAACACAAAGAGCATTAAAAAAAGGAAGTAATAAATATAGGAGTAGAAGTTAGTGAAATACGAAACAAACATATAAAATGAGGACCAATAAGGTCAAAAGTTGGTTGTTTAAAAAGATTAATAATTGACAAATTCCTGTCATGACTGATCAAGCAAAAAAGAGAAGGCACAAAAAACTCAAACCAGGAATTTTATGAAAATAGAGACATCACTACAGATGCTGTAGACATTAAAAAGATTATAAGAGAATATTATGAACAACTTTAAGCTAATACATTTGAAAATTAGATAAACTGGGAAAATTTTCTAGGAAAAAATGTAACTACCAATTTTGAATTAAGAAAAAGTAGAAAAACCAGATAATTCTAGAACTGTGCTTGTCCAAAAGAAATATAATGACAGCCAAAAATATGAGTCATGTGTGTAATTTAAATTTTTCTAGTAGACACATTTTAAAAAGTAGAATAAAAACAGGTATGATTAATTTTAATAATAATGTATTTTATTTAGCCCAATATATTAAAAATATTATCATTTTAACATGTGATCAATATGACAATTATTAACAAATATTTTTCATTCTTTTTGGGTACTAAATCTTTGGTGTGTATTTTACACTTATAGCACATTGCAATTTGAACTAGCCACACTTCAAGGGCTCAATAAACACATATAGCTAGTGGCTACTATATTGGACATGCAGATTTAGGCCAAGGTTGGAGAAGCTGCTCTACCAGATATCAAGATTTTATTTTTTGACAATGTAGTCATCAGGACAGTATAGATTTTGTGCAGAGCTAGACAAATACACCAAGGGCTGTCTCATCAATAACCAAGAAATGCAAATTAACACCGCTTGATTTTCAGAAGCCTCAGAGATGCAGTGAATAGTCATGTGTGTCAAAATATTAAAACAGTCGAGAAAGCTGAAAGGTCTTAAACATTAACATTTATCAAGAAGGGTCATCTGAAGTAGAGTATGAACACAATGGGAATCTAGATCTAGAATTTTAAAGACTGCTTTATAATGCTTATGGACTTCCATAAAGAGAATAAGTTTTTTGTTGGTAGTTCATGGATATGTTTTGTGTTATTGTTCTTATTTTAAAAGTAATATTTAGAAAACACTAAAAGCATGAAGAACATAAAAATCACTCCAATTCCTATAACTGTATACTTTTAGTATATTTCCTTTCAGTTTTTAGTGTGTGTGTGTTTAAAATAAATTTTGATCATGCGGTTTTGAGAAAAGTAATACACAGGCATTGCAAACAATTTGGAAAATATAGAGAAGTATAAAAAAAGTCACCCATAATCTCAACAGCCAGTGGAACCCTTCCAGCTTTAATCATCTTGCTTCTTTATAAACTTTTTTATACAACCCAAGCAAGGCAGCTTTTTAGCTATACATTTAAGATGAGGGATAGTGAAACATTTCTCCACTTCAATGAAGCTAGGAAATCAGACAGGGTCTCCCTCACCCAGTCATCGAAGGAAGCTGGAGCCGCATAATAAGGGTCTACAGTGCCATGTATAATTAAGGGGGTATGTTAGTAAATGTATTACGAGCAAAGAAAAATGACAAGATCTAAGGAGCCAAGCATGATGGATTGCTTCAAAGAAGGCTGCTTACCAAGCGGGGCCTATATCATGATGTGCAAGAGAACACTGCAAAGAAAATCCTATTGCTGAGGATCCAGAGGATGTATTTACACGTATATATATATTTAAAATCCCTTGGATGGACATTTTACCTGTGTTACCCTCTTTCTGTTTCAGAATTTCCATATGGAGTGTTACCTCACTAAACCAAACTACTGTAGGGTCAGTGAGTTTGAAGTCTAATTAATTTTTTTTCCCATTACCAGAAGGTAATCTTGGAATAAGATCTTCAAAAACATTGTAATCTTTCTGTAGGCATATTTATCTCTTTCCATCAAAACAACATACCAGAGTTTACAAAAAATTCTTTCAGATGAAATTCAAAATTCTATGAGTGTTTAGGTACTAGTTGACAGACATTCCATTCTAAGCTGGTTAGAAAACTGAATTTTTTTCCAGGTCCATAAAGCTGTGGTTGAGCCTATGATGCATCAAAACAGAGAAATGAAAAGTAAAAATGAAGTCAGATTTGACATTCACCATCCCAATGACAGATACATAAAAATAACGAGTTGCTTCAATGTCTGAATCAAAAATCTAAAGGTATAGACAAAAGGTATAGACATAGACAGTACATTGGACTTTAAACGTTTCATTAAATTTTTTGAGTGTTATGTAGACACAGTAGATGCTCGGAATTGAAACTGGAGGTAGAAGGCAGCAAGGAACTGAGAGTCCAGCTACTTCAGGGCAGAGTCTATGTCAGATTTATTTCTTCTTTCCATAATCTTTGGTCCAATCCCTGGAGCTTGTGCTCAAAATATTTTTGTTGACTGAGTGACTGACCAACTGACTGACTGACTGACTGAATGTGCATGAGAACATATGGAGTGGTAGTCTGTGCTGTAGATAGTACGTTGTAGCCTGTGTGCTTTATTGAGTCACTGATTCTATGAGAACATATGGAGTGGTAGTCTGTGCTGTAGATAGTACGTTGTAGCCTGTGTGCTTTATTGAGTCACTGATTCTATGAGAACATATGGAGTGGTAGTCTGTGCTGTAGATTGTACGTTGTAGCCTGTGTGCTTTACTGATTCACTGATTCTATGACTTTGTTAAAAAAAAAAGCTTTTAAAATATAAAATCAAAATCAAATCAATAAATCAGCAACTTTACTCATGAATCTAGGCTAGATATTGTGGTAAACATAAAGATGGTAAATCTTTCCATGTGGAACATGTTGGGATGAGATTAAATAACAAACATTAAATACATTTGTGAATCCTGAGAGCCATGGGAACATTGAACAGCTTTTAACTGAGAACTTGCCCTATACTGCTGTACACCAAAATTAAAAACAGCTTCAAATTGCTATTATTTTGAGATATTTCCTCCCTTTCCCTCTACCACTGCTACAAAAGGCCAAGTATTTCTGCCTAATTGAGGTCAGGCTGACACGAACAGCTGGATGAGACTTAACCTGAAGTTTTGGTTGGATCAATTCACCAGCCCCACTGACCCAGAATTATAGATATGACATTTGCCATTCACCGTATTAATCATTCTGACTAGATATTAAATTTGTGATTTACTTATTGGAGTACACAGACTTAGCCCAAGGGATAAGTCTCACCTGAAGTGAAGTAAAGTGAAAGTTTCACATCTTGGATCAATGTGACATTGAAATAATCAGTGAATATGATAGTAAAAAGTCAAGCCAGAAAGGTTTTCATGTCTGGGGTAATGATGGCTGCCTGAATCCAAATTTCTCTCTACATGTCCTTATACATCTACTTCCCAAATATAAAATCACCAAATAGTACAAGTAAAACCACACATGGCCCATGCCTTCAGCCTTACTAGTAGACAGAGAATACCACAACCCTCAAATTACCTGAAAATAGAGAAATAAACACCAAATTTCAGGAGAGTCCCACTACCACTTCAAGCCTGCAGACGCTGAGAGTAAAGAGAGGGAGACTTAAGTGACTCACAAAAAAAACCAAGAGACAGAAGTGAAAGATACACGAAGCATAGGCAAAATCACCCCAGAAAAGCCTAACAGTAAGTGTCAAAATATTGAACCCATGTCTGGACTTAGTAGCTCAAAGCACCAGCTACAGAAGAGAGGCTTAAAATGAACAGCCCTGGAAGTGGAAACCTTGAAGAAGCATTGCTGCTTCAGTGGAAAAATCAGATGGAGAAGTGGCTGTGGCCTTGAAGATGTTGCCATGAAGAACCAAAAGGAAATATGAGAGAAAATTAAAGAATGAAATTAGAACACTCCTTAATACCATACACAAAAATAAGCTCAAAATGGATTAAAGACCTAAATGTAAGACCGGACACTATATAAAACTCTTAGGGGAAAACATAGGAAGAACACACTTTGACATAAACCGCAGCAAGCTCTTTTTTGACCCACCTCCTAGAGTAATGAAAATAAAAACAAATGGGACCTAATGAAACTTAAAAGCTTTTATAAAGCAAAGGAAACCATAAACAAGACGAAAAGCCCTCAGAATGGCAGAAAATATTTGCAAACAAAGCAACAGACAAAGGATTAATCTCTAAAACATACAAACAGCTCATGGAGCTCAATATCAAAAAAACAAACAACCCAATTAAAAAATAGGCAGAAGACCTAAATAGACATTTCACCAAAGAAGACATACAGATGGCCAAGAGGCACATGAAAAGCTGCTCAACATCACTAATTATTAGAGAAATGCAAATCAAAACTACAATGAGGTATCACCTCACACCAGTCAGAATGGGCATCATCAGAAAATCTAGAAACAATAAATGCTGGAGAGGGTGTGGGGGAAAGGGAACTCTTTTGCACTGTTGGTGGGAATGCAAATTGATACAGCCACTGTGGAGAACAGTATGGAGGTTCCTTAAAAAACTAGAAATAGAACTACCATATGACCCAGCAATCTTACTACTGGACATACATCCTGAGAAGACCATAATTCAAAAGGACGCATGTACCCCAATGTTCATTGCAGCACTATTTACAATAGCCAGGACATGGAAACAACCTAAATGTCCAATTACAGATGAATGGATAAAGAAGATGTGGTACATATATACAATGGAATATTACTTAGCCTAAAAAGGAATGAAAGTGAGTCATTTGTAGAGATGTGGGTGGACATAGAGTCTGTCATACAGAGTGAAGTAAGCCAGAAAGAGAAAAACAAATATCGTATATTAAGAAATGTATGTGGAATCTATAAAGATGGTACAGATGAACCTATTTGCAGGGCAGGAATAGAGACATAGATGTAGAGAATGGACATGTGGACACAGTGGGGGAAGGGGAGGGTGGGACAAATTGGGAGACTAGGATTGTCATATATACACTACCATGCGTAAAATAGATAGCTAGTGGGAACGTGCTATAAAGCACAGGAAGCTCAGCGACAACTTAGATGGGCAGGATGGCGGGGGCGTGGAAGGGACGTCCAAGAGGGAGGGGATATACATCTAGCTGATTCACTTCATTGTACAGCAGAAACTAATACAACATTGTAAAGCAATTATACTCCAATAAAAACAAAAACAACAACAAAAGAGAAGCATGATGTTTAGGAGATATAATGGCTCACAAGGACTGATAGCACCTCTTCCTAACCCTGTGTTCAATGACATCCCATTATTAGCTTGAAATCCACCACGGAGGAAGTATACATACCACAGAAAGTAGCAAATGCTACAAATCAGGCTACTGATGCCCCTGGAGATCTGGTTGTTAAACATTTATCAGCAAGCTGTTGCACCAATCAATCCCCTTTCTCCACCACCACCAACCGCAACAGCCATCAACATCATCCATTAAAGAAATTGCACTTCAATAAACTGGCGTAAGAAGGCACTCCAGGAGCCCTGCCCACAAAACGCCTAGAAACTGAAAAAAGTCAAGCTGATTTCTTAAGGAACAATTGTAAGAAGGAAACAAAGTTAAGCTGATGAAAATCCACCCCAAAACCATTCACAAAGCAGAAGAAAACTTAACACAACCCTGCAAACTGAATTAAGTATCCCAAAGCAAATATGTGGAGATAGATTTTTTTAAATCCTAGAAATCATAAATTTAAAAAACTAAGAATATAAATGGATGCAAAATAGGAAGAAATGCAATATGAATCGATTAAACTCAAGAAAGATATTGAGAAAAAGACTCAGTTCTCTCAGAAATTAAGAATGAATTACAAAAAAAAAAAAAAAAAAAGAATAAATTACAAATCCCAATGGAGAATATATTTCAATGAAACTTTAACAAGGGGTGCTGAAGAAAGCTAGACAACCAACCAAGAGAATTAAAGTGAGACAAATAAGTTAAAAGGGTCCAAGAGAAAGTGGCTGAAATGAAAGGCAGACAAAAAAGGTCCAGCACATGAACAATTGTAGCTCCTGAAGGAGCAAACAAAATACTGGAATGGAACACTAGCATTTAAATGTATAGAACTTCCTGGAAATAAAAGAAAAATTCAGTCTATATATAGAACAGCTTACTGTGTAACTATGAAAGTTGACATGAGACAATGATTTCCAAGACATATCCTAGTAAAACTATTAGACTTTAGGACAAAGGAAAGAAATTCTTAAGAGTCTCCAGGCAAAAAGATCCAGTTACTCACAGCAAAAAAATCAGGCATGGTATCAGCTTCTGAGCCCCACACAAATGAAGACAACAGTGAAGCAGCATGTTCATGGAACTCAAGGAAAGTGCTAGTCAAGAATTTTATATCCATCTGAGCTATCTAAACCATGGAATACTTGATACATGGGAGAATATACTAGAGAATGAGCTTCATTCAACTGAGTGATAACAGAAGAAACTTCAGCAAAATAACCAATGGTGAGTCCTTCAAGTAGTTAATTATAGAGCTAGGAGTAAAAAAAGGGAGGGAACATGAGTGGCAAGCACATAAAAATTGTATTTTCTGATAAAGTAGAAACAATGTGACTAAAAAATGGAGGAGAAAGGACAAAGATAGGGGAAAGCAGAATAAGATCCCTGCCTGTTATAATAACTGGGAGTCAAACGATACCATTGATGGGTCAGATAATAAGAGGTTAAGTAGGAAAAAAGGAGTTAGAGGAACTATAAAATATATAAATACAAAAGTGATAACTAGAACAAAAAAATTCTTAAATGCCAGAAGAACTTTTTTTTTTTTTCAGAAGAACTTTTAAAATGAATATAGATGATATTCTAAATAGGGAAAGAACCACAGTAGATACAATATAATATACACTGTAATTATAAAATAGTATGATGAAATTGAAACCAAACATATGTCACATTGTTAATATGAATAGCTCTAACTTGTCTATATATTATGACAAGATCTTCAAACTGGATTATATAGCACCACCAGCTCTTTGATGTGATCAAAAGACACACCTAAAGCATAATGATTCAAAGAGTAAAAATAAAGAGACGGACAAAGACTTACCAGGCTAATGGAAACAATAAGAATTCAAGGATTGTTACTGTGATATAAGATAAAGTGGAATTTAAGCCAAAAATCATTAAACAAGATAACCACTTATTAAAATTAAAACTATAATTCACAAAGGACTGGAACCTGTTTTGGAAGGGAAAATGCTATAAAGAAAATTATTGGCATAATTGTCAAAACTGCAATATGGACTGTAGTTTAGATAAAAATGTCATAGCAAAGTCATATTTCTTGAATAAGAGAATGGCCTTGTTCTTAGGAAATATACATAGAATTATTAAGACGTAAAGATACATGACATATGCAACTTGTAAATGGCTAAAAAAGTAGTGAATCTGGGTAGAGGGTAAATGGGAGAGCTTCGTATTGTCCTTGCAACTTTTTGTTAAATTTGAAATTACTTTTTTAAGAAAGCAAATTGTATGCATTTGTTAAAACTCATCAAATGAGGTCCACTTTAAATTTGTGCATTTTACCTTAAAAATTCCACAAATCACAAATGAATGTTGAGCTCTAATTAATAGATATATGCTAAAGTGTTTAAGAGTGATGCAGGCAATTTAAAAACTCTTAAAAAATAAGATGACTCGATGGACAGGTAAGAGCAATGTATAGATGGTTACTAATGTGGAAAAAGCAAATATAGCAGATGGTGGGTATATGAGTATTAATTGTGTGATTATTGCAACTTTTTCTGTATGTTTGAAAGTCTTCATAGTAAAATGGGAGAAAAAAAGGTAAATCAGTAGTTTGATGCCATGTAGACGTTATAAATAACTAGAGGACTGACTAGATTTTCCACCTTCCAGCACTTTCTTTTTTTACTCCGCCTCTTTTAGAATCTAACATCCGGTCCAGTCACATAAAGTCTTGGAAACACAGGGAACCACTACCTGTGTCTTACTTGAGTCCTAATGCTCTATTGGATGGGCAAGTTTGTTCACGAATCGAACCGGCCCTCACAAATCTAACTCCGATTTCCTTTTTCTTTAACTTGGAATAAACTAGGCCAAGGCCCCCTCATACATTGAATTTACTTCCTTTAAAACATACTTTGAATTTGCTTCCTTTGTGGGTACATATGCATCACACACACACACACACACACACACACACACACACGCACACACACACACCTGTCTTCGCTGGGTGAGGCAGAGCCAGTTCCCACTGCTGTGGAAGTCTGGTTCTGGTTTATTTTTTAGGGTAAGAAAAAGGCCATTAAAATTCTCTCTGACGGTTGAGTCAGTCCTTGTTGGGGGAGGGGAGGGACAGAACCAAGGGAAGAAATTTCCTGGTAAGCAAAGCCCCACTTAAAAATTTTCCCTTTCTTTTTTTTGTTTCTCCTTTTTTCCCTCTTGAAGCGGCTCTCTCTGGAGTCAAAGCATTTTACAAAAACAAACCACTCCAAAGCTTTCAAGTCCAGGGAAAGCTCAAGCAAAGTTAATTAACATGAAGGTTCTCACAAAAGTTAATTAACATGAAGGGACTCACAAAAGCTGTCTGTTGGCATCTGCTCGCCTCCCATGTGCAGTGGTTCCTTTGTCTGATGGCAGACTCTAGCCCAGCCCTGCCGGCCTTGCAGCATCTCCCAGGGCCCAGGCTGCCTTCATTTCTCCCAAAGCACGTCTGCATCCTCCTCAAAGTTACACGACGTTCTAGGAGGCTCTTTGCTTCCATGATGAATCGTGGCTGCTTTAAGAAATCCCCGAAGAAAGCTAGTTTTAAAAATGCTAGTTTGAAAAGGAAAAAGAGGAAAGAAGGATAGGGAGAGAGGGAAAGAGGAGGGAAAGCAAATGAGAAAGGAAGATTAAAAAAAAAGTCCTTGTAACAGAGAGATGATTTTTTGTAGACCTATTAAAAAATACAGATACACGCAAAATATAAATCACTTAAAGAAATAATAATATAATGAAATAAATAACATAATAAGTAATGAATAATGCAACATATTAAGTAATAATATGTAACTATCAAATAATATTACATTAATATTGATACATAATATTGAATACCATTTGCATGAACACTATAATGAAAATGTACACCCTCTCGGTCTTTGCCTCTGTTCTTTTTTTTAAATATAAAAACCCATTAAAATAATTTTATTTCTTTTTTGTGCCTTGACCTGAATGGTTATATTTTCTATAATGAAAATGTATTATTTTTTTGCATAAGGACATTTCAATAAAGGTTATTAAAAGATTTAAAGTCTTGGGTTTCATTTCTTTTCCATTTTATTTTTAAAAATTATCTTCATTTTACATATGGTTTTCAGATTGCTGTAATTTAGCTTTTTTTTTTTTTAAACATCTTTGGGGTTTTTTTTGGTTTTATATATTTTATTTTAATTATAAAATAGGTTGACATTCTAATAAGTTTTCTGAAAGTTGTAAAACATTTTGCTTAAACATTTTCTAAAGGTAACTAAAAGTATAAACCCAGACAACTTTAAACTCTTAAAACCAAGTACCAGTGTTGATTGCAGGGTTCTCATTTCAGAAGCATCTTATGCATGACAGGGGTGTACAGTTATATAAATCTGTGTTTTTATTGTTGTTCTTTTTGGGATCCTGTATGTAGGCTACATTTTTTTTTTTTTACAGTGGTTTAGCTCACAGTACATTCTGTCTACAAAATACTGTTCAAATTACTGTTGAAGGTGTGTCTGGCCTTATCTGTTTAGTGCTACCCAGAGTATATAAAATCAGAATGAATTTAGTATTTCCTAGTAAGTTCTTAGGTGCCGCCTTCTTTTTTTTTTTAAACATCTTTATTGGAGTATAATTGCTTTACAATGGTGTGTTAGTTTCTGCTTTATAACAAAGTGAATCAGTTATACATATACATGTATCTCCATATCCCCTCCCTCTTGTGTCTCCCTCCCACCCTCCCTATCCCACTCCTCTAGGTGTTCACAAAGCACCGAGCTGAGCTGATCTCCCTGTGGTATGCAGCTGCTTCCCCCTAGCTATCTATTTTACGTTTGGTAATGTATATATGTCCATGCCACTCTCTCACTTTGTCCTAGCTTACCCTTCCCCCTCCCCGTGTCCTCAAGTCCATTCTCTATGTCTGAGTCTTTATTCCTGTCCAGCCCCTAGGTTCTTCAGAACCTTTTTTTTTTTTGTAGCTTCCATATACATGTGTTAGCATACGGTATTTGTTTTTCTCTTTCTGACTCACTTCACTCTGTATGACAGACTCTAGCTCCAACCACCTCACTACAAATAACTCAGCTTTGTTTCCTTTTCCATTGTATATATGTGTCACTTCTTTTTCCATTCATCTGTTGATGGACACTTAGGTTGCTTCCATGTCCTGGCTATTGTAAAGAGAGCTGCAGTGAACACTGGTACATGACTCTTTTTGAATTATGAGTATATGCTCAGTAGTGGGGTTGCTGGGTCATATGGTAATTCTATTTTTAGTTTTTTAAGGAGCCTCCACACTGTTCTCCATAGTGGCTGTATCAATTTACATTCCCACCAATAGTGCAAGAGGGTTCACTTTTCTCCACACCCTCTCCAGCATTTATTGTTCGTAGATTTTCTGATGATGGCCATTCTGAAGGGTGTGAGGTGATACCTCATTGTGGTTTTGATTTGCATTTCTCTAATGATTAGTGATGTTGAGCATCCTTTCATGTGTTTGTTGGCAATCTGTATATCTTCTTCAGAGAAATGTCTATTTAGGTCTTCTGCCCATTTTTGGATTGGGTTGTTTGTTTTTTAGATATTGAGCTGCATGAGATGCTTGTATATTTTGGAGATTAATCCTTTGTCAGTTGCTTCGTTTGCAAATTTTTTCTCCCATTCTGAGGGCTGTCTTTTCATCTTGTTTATGGTTTCCTTTGCTGTTCAAAAGCTTTTAAGCTTCATTAGGTCCCATTTGTTTATTTTTATTTTCATTACTCTAGGATGTGGGTCAAAAAAGATCTTGCTGCAATTTACGTCAAAGAGTGTTCTTCCTATGTTTTCCTCTAAGAGTTTTATAGTGTCTGGCCTTACATTTACGTCTTTAATCCATTTTGAGTTTATTTTCATGTATGGTGTTAGGGAGTGTTCTAATTTCATTCTTTTACATGTAGCTGTCCAGTTTTCCCAGCACCACTTATTGAAGAGGCTGTCTTTTCTCCATTGTATATTCTTGTCTCCTTTATCAAAGATAAGGTGACCATTTTTCATCCATGTTCATCAGTGATATTGGTCTGTAGTTTTCTTTCTTTGTGACATCTTTGTCTGGTATTGATATCAGGGTGATGGTGGCCTCATAGAATGAGTTTGGGAGTGTTCCTCCCTCTGCTATATTTTGGAAGAGTTTGAGAAGGATAGGTGTTAGCTCTTCTCTAAATGTTTGATAGAATTCACCTGTGAGGCCATCTGGTCCTGGGCTTTTTTTTTGTTGGAAGATTTTTTAGTCACAGTTTCAATTTCAGTGCTTGTGATTGGTCTATTTATATTTTCTATTTCTTCCTGGTTCAGTCTCAGAAGGTTGTGCTTTTCCAAGAATTTGTCCATTTCTTCCAGGTTGTCCCTTTTATTGGCTTATAGTTGCTTGTAGTAATCTCTCATGATCCTTTGTATTTCTGTGGTGTCAGTTGTTACTTCTCCTTTTCATTTCTAATTCTGTTGATTTGAGTCTTCTCTCTTTTTTTCTTGATGAGTCTGGCTAATGGTTTTTCAACTTTGTTTATCATCTTCTCAAAGAATCAGTTTTTAGCTTTATTGATCTCTGCTATTGTTTCCTTCATTTCTTTTTCATTTATTTCTGACCTGATCTTTATGATTTCTTTCCGTCTGCTAACTTTGGGGTTTTTTTGTTCTTCTTTCTCTAATTGCTTTAGGTATAAGGTAGGTTGTTTATCTGAGATATTTCTTGTTTCTTGAGGTAAGATCGTACTGCTATAAACTTCCCTCTTAGAACTGCTTTTTCTGCATCCCATAGGTTTTGGGTTGTCGTGTTTTCATTGTGGTTTGTTTCTAGGTACTTTTTGATTTCCTCTTTGATTTCTTCAGTGATCTCTTGGTTATTTAGTAGTGTACTGTTTAGCCTCTATGTGTTTGTACTTTTTACAGTTTTTTTCCTGTAATTGATACTTAGTCTCATAGCATGGTGGTCGGAAAAGATACTTGATACAATTTCAATTTTCTTAAATTTATCAGGGCTTGATTTGTCACCCAAGATGTGGTCTATCCTGGAGAATGTTCCATGAGCACTTGAGAAGAAAGTGTATTCTGTTGTTTTTGGATGGAATGTCCTATAAATATCAGTTAAGTCTATCTTGTTTAATGTGTCATTTAAAGCTTGTGTTTCCTTACTTATTTTCATTTTGGATGATCTGTCCATTGGTGAAAGTGGGGCATTAAAGTCCCCTACTATTATTGTGTTACTGTCGATTTCCCCTTTATGGCTGTTAGCATTTGCCTTATGTATTGAGGTGCTCCTATGTTGGGTATATAAATATTTACCATGGTTATGTCTTCTTCTTGGATTGATCCCTTGATCATTATGTAGTGTCCTTCTTTGTCTCTTGTAATAGTCTTTATTTTAAAGTCTATTTTGTCTGATATGAGAATTGCTACTTCAGCTGTCTTTTGATTTCCGTTTGCATGGAATATATTTTTCCATCCGCTCATTTTCAGTCTGTATGTTTCCCTAGGTCTGAAGTGGGTCTCTTGTAGACAGCATATATAGGGGTCTTGTTTTTGTATCCATTCAGCCAGTCTATGTCTTTTGGTTGGAGCATGTAATCCATTTACATTTAAGGTAATTATCAATATGTATGCTCCTATTACCATTTTCTTAATTGTTTTGGGTTTGTTTTTGTAGGTCTTTTCCTTCTCTTGTGTTTCCTGCCTAGAGTAGTTTCTTTAGCATTTGTTGTAAAGTTGGTTTGGTGGTCCTGAATTCTCTTAACTTTTGCTTGTCTGTAAAGGTTTTAATTTCTCCATCGTATCTGAATGAGATCCTTACTGGGTAGAGTAATCTTGGTGGTAGGTTTTTCCCTTTCATCACTTTAAATGTCCTGCCACTCCCTCCTGGCTTGTAGAGTTTCTGCTGAAAGATCAGCTGTTAACTTTACATACAAGGGGATTCCCTCGTATGTTATTTATTGTTTTCCTTGCTGCTTTTAATATTTTTTCTTTGTATTTAATTTTTGATAGTTTGATTAATATGTGTCTTGTTTGCCTCTGTTCTTATACAAAGATAGCCTTTTTTTTTTCCAGAAACAGGATTATAATATACCTACTTTTGGTAACCTGTTTTTTAATTGATGAATAGATTGTGAACTTTTTCAATGTCAGTAAACATTGGTCTCTGCAGACCCTCAAGGATTTTTCTGATTTCCAGATAATCAAATTGTCCCAAATAAATATGTATATAGGTTTTGCTATGTCACTTATCAGGCCTCTTATATATACGCATATAGTCAAATATAGAGTGTGTGTGGTATATATTGAACAAATCACATGAAGAAAGGTTATGTCTCTTAAGGGCTTACTGTGGGGATTCTTCCTTAGAAGGAAGTGTACACTTGTTTAGATTTATAAGATTTTGAAGTTATGTATCATTCACCTAGAACTTTGATACTGGGAATGTTTGCAAAGAATGATGATTTGATTCCCTTTAGAGACTTTATAATATCTATTTCCAAGTTCCTAATGGTTATGAAAGAGTCATACTGACCATGTGTAAATCTTCCTTCATTCAGGAACTGCCCAAGTGGATGGTCATGGTCCTTTGACGCTTTGTGCTGCTGCATTGTTGTCCCTGCCCAGGTGTGTTCACTGGGATTTATTTAGGAATTTTGACATGTGGGACTGATGTAACTAAGACCCAAAGGCCGAGGAAGGCTTGATTCCCATTGCAGACATCTCCTATTATCATTGCCAGAAGTCTGTTTTGTTTTTCCAAATACTTTTTATAATTCCAAGCGTCACTAAGACCCCTGGGTTTACACCAGTTACCCCAGTAACTGCCCTGCTAGCTTCCATAAACAGAAGCATTTTGCAGTGACTGGCTCAGGAAGAAAAGAGGGCTGTACATACCACAGCCTTCCCAATGCCTGAGGTGATGTGGACAGGCTAGAAACAGGGTTGATTGCTTTTATTTTCTCCAGTATAGGCTATATCAGAAAAGTCTGCAGCTGATGACAACAATGGAAACTGTGGATATAATAGGTAAATGCAAATTTAGAGACCAGAAATATTTCTAGACAAGCCCAAGACAGCAGTGAAAGACCATTCTGGATCTTGGGAGGAAGTGTGGGGTTTAAGAGCATGACCTGAGTTTGAATCCTGGCTTTGCTCCCCAGTGGCTGAAGGCGGTGGTGCATATAATGGCTGCATATATATATATATATATTTTTAAACATCTTTATTGGGGTATAATTGCTTTACAATGGTGTGTTAGTTTCTGCTTTATAACAAAGTGAATCAGCTATACATATACATATGTTCCCATATGTCTTCCCTCTTGCGTCTCCCTCCCTCCCACTCTCCCCATCCCACCCCTCCAGGCTGTCACAAAGCCCAGAGCTAATATCCCTGTGCCTTGCGGCTGCTTCCCCCTAGCTATCTACCTTACTACGTTTGTTAGTGTGTATATGTCCATGACTCTCTCTCGCCCTGTCAAAACTCACCCTTCCCCCTCCCCATATCCTCAAGTCCGTTCTCCAGTAGGTCTGCGTCTTTATTCCTGTCTTACCCCTAGGTTCTTCATGACATTTTTTTTCCTTAAATTAATGGCTGCATATTATGTGGTGGATTGGTGTCCTGCATCCATTCCAACCATAGTACATCTCAGAGGTGAAGAAATAAAAACACTTCCTAGACTCCCTTGCAGCTAGGGGTTAGGATGTGGTTTAGTCCCACCCCTTAAGTGCAGTCAGAGAAAGCAGAAAGCAGAAGTGCGTTTGGGGACCATATTTGTGTTGTTTCTGGTGTTTCTCCTGGGAAGCATGGTTGTGGGTGGTGTGGTTCAGGAGCTGCCAAGAACTTTCCAGTTTGACTGGTGGCTTCTTGATTTTAAAAGAGGCAGAAATGGGCTTCCCTGGTGACGCAGTCATTGAGAGTCCTCCTGCCGATGCAGGGTACACGGGTTCGTGCCCCGGTCTGGGAAGATCCCACATGCCGCGGAGTGGCTGGGCCCGTGAGCCATGGCTGCTGAGCCTGCACGTCCGGAGACTGTGCTCTGCCACGGGAGAGGCCACAACGGTGAGAGGCCCCCATACCGTAAAAGAAATAATAATAATAAATAAAAATAAATAAATAAAAGAGGCAGAAACCCTCTTGGAAGTATGTTTCTGTGACATTGGCATTGCTCTTCGAAACAGCTCACAGCTTTTCTTCTCCAGCCTTCTCAATAATTCTGTTATTATTCTCAATCATTCATTACCTTGTGGTAAATCTCTTTTTGCTTAAACCAGCAAAGAATGGATTCTGTTCTTTGTAATGGAGCCAACAGAGCTGCTCAACCTCTCTCTAACGGCTTCTGATGTGTCTCCTTGGCTAGGCTCAATTGCAGTCCCCAGCGTTCTCTTTCCAGTGTATTTCTGGTTAGGGTCATTCTCTTTCCAGACTTGGAGCATGGAAGGGAAGCAGTGGTCATTTTGCAGCATGCACACACCTTCTCCCAGGTGTTCAATCCAACACTAACATAGGTGCTGCTGTGAAGGAATTTTGCAGATGCGATTAAAATCCCTACTCAATCACCTTAAGTTCATTAAACTTAACTTCATTAAAAAGAAGATTATCATGGGTGGGCCTGGCCCAATCAGTTAGAAGGCCTTTAAAAGAAGGTACAGGCCTTCCTCAGCTTTAGAAGTTCTCTCCTGTGAACAAGCTTCAGCTCACGCCTGTGGGGTTCCAGCTGCTCATGATCTTTTTTTCCTGTCTGCCCAAAGAAGGACCTTGGACTTGCCTAGCCAGCTCCACAATTGCATTTGTCAATTTCCTGTACTAAATCTATCCATCTTTCTATCATCTTCTGTCATCTCTTTTACTTCCTCTGCTTCTCTGGTTGAACCCTAACCGATACACTCTCTGACCCTCAGTTTGTTTGACTGCATAATGAGACTTACTGTCTCACACTAGGCTTGCTCTCTAAGGGTTACCTAAGAGAGTGAATGTGAAGCACAGTACCTGACAAAGATGTAACTCTATTTTGCTCCCATCCAATCCTGGATATTCATTCATAGGGTGGCTATAGCTCTGCCAGGTATGTATTCTCAAAAAGACCAGTCCTCTCTCTGCAGAAATATCAAAATGACTCTGCCAGTTCACAGCGATCCTTCCAGCCTCTGAATTTCTAGGTTTTGCTTACCTCTTCCTGAAGCTTAACCCCTATCTTCCTTTTAGTATCCTTTTATCATCTGATACAGTACATTATGCAACAGTTGTTCCCTCCCTAGCTCCCACTAAGGCCCCCCAAAAGATTGGGGTATATACTGGTTAAATTGAATCCAACTGAGACATTTTTGTAAGCTGCAAAATACCCTTTGCAAGCAAAATATGTGTGTTATTGGGATCAATGGACCCAACCTATTCTTCCTTTCCTCACCCCACCCCCAACAGGTGGTGATGGGAAAGTGTGGGGATATGGCTAAATCCGTGGCTACTCTGAGAATGGAATGGGGCCTCCCTCTGGTACTGAAGAATTAGAATCTCAGAGGTTAGATCGTTCCTTAGGATGGTCATTTGCTTGGTTTTATTATTACCACATATTTTCACATGGGAAACACTCACACTCATCCTGTGTATCTCTCTCCTCAAATGACTAAACATAGGGTTACCATGTGACCCAGCAATTCTACTCCTAGGTATATACCCAAGAGAAATGAAAAAATATGTCCGCACAAAAACTGGTACAAGAATGTTTGTAGCAACATTATTCCTAATCACCAAAAGGCAGAAACAACCCAAATGTCCCTCAACTGACCAATGATAAACAAAATGCAGTAGAGCCATACACTGGAATTTTATTTGGCCATGAAAAGGAATGAAATATCGATACCTGCTACAACATGGAAGAACCTTGAAAGAAGCCAGTCGCAAAAGATCACATACTATATGATTCCATTCATCTGAAACATCTAAAACAGAGCAGAAGGTAGGTTAGTAGTTGCTTAGGGCTGGGGGAGGGGGAGGGGTGGATAAGGGAATGAAAGCTAAAGGATGATGAAAATGTTCTAAAACTGACTGTGGCGATGGTTGCATAACTGTGACTATACTAAAAGCTATTGAATTGTACACCTTAAATGGGTGATCTGCATGATATGTGAATTACAGCCCAATAAAGCTATTAAAAGGAATCCAGAAGGTGGAGATAAAATTTATTCAGCAAACACACGCTATGACTTTTATGTTTTAGTCAGCAAATACACATGCTTCAGGTATACCTGCCTCATGCCCAGATTCCAGATTTAAATGCTCTAATCTAAATGCTCATCAACTGATGGACCCCCACCCAACTCACTGGGCATCACCTTTTTAGAGGGCCACATCCAGAAATGAATTAATATAAATTAAGAATGCAGAACACAGTAAACTCTTCACGGTCTGGCACAGGGTAAATAGCCTGTACGTATTTGCTATTATGACTGTTATCGTGGAATTTGCAACACTTCCCAGTTTATGCTACTTCTTCAACTGCTCATTCCTCCCTTTGTGGGTTCCTTTGCTTCCTCTGCTCCCTAAGTGGGGGCACTCCTTGGGCTCCGTCGTTTCTATCTACACCCTCTCTCGGCAGGTGCCCGTCAGCTATGGTTTCTATTCCAATGGTTCCCAGACTGACATCTTTCTGGACCTCTGGGAACATCTTTTCAAGTGTTTAAATGCTACCAGTTCAAAATTAAATCCATCCTCCCCCTGAGTCCACCTGCCCCTCCTCACTCCCTCATCTCACTTGCAGGCGTCCATGTCCTCACGGCGCTCACCCAGGCAGGAAACCTAGCTGCCATGCCTGCTAGGCTCCACCCATGCCAAACTCAGCATTCTTTCCCCAGCTGCGGGAGTATCGGTGACTGACGTCTCGGCTCAGTCCCTCTTTGGGAGTTGTGCTTGATGGAAGAGAGACACCTGGCCCAAGATCGTGCCTTTTTCCTGACAGCAGCCTGCATCCAATGACTAGTCAATGTGAGAATGTCAAGCTCTGGCCTCCTTGCCATCATTTGAGCCATCATCTCGTCTCCCCACGGGACCAGCTGCATGACGGTTCAACTTCTCCCTCTGCTCAGTGCTGCTTCTTTGACTTTCCCATAGGTTTTGACCCTGTACACAAATCTCCTTCTCAGAGTCTGCTTCTCTTGGAATCCGACCTTCCGCACTGTCAATCACTTTTGACTTCCCTGATCTCTTCTCCTTTCAATGACAGTCTAAAGCCTGTCGATGTCCTGTGAATCTGTGACTCCCATATCAAGTCCGATGCCATGGCTGAGTTTAGATCATTTGGAACAAAAAACCTGATTCCCGTTGGCCTGAGCACAGAAGCCGTTTCAGAACTGAAAATTTCAGTCATAGATGTAGCTTTAGGTATAGCTCGATCCAGGTTTGAAATGATGTAACCAGTCTTGACTTCACCTTCTTTCTTCCTTGGCTCTGCCTTCTGCTCTACTGACTCCTTTCTAAGAAAAACTCTCGGGCTTCCCTGGTGGTGCAGTGGTTGAGCGTCCGCCTGCCGACGCAGGGGACGCGGGTTCGTGCCCCGGTCCGGGAAGATCCCACATGCCGCGGAGAGGCGGGGCCCGTGAGCCCTGGCCGCTGAGCCTGCGCGTCCGGAGCCTGTGCTCCGCAACGGGAGAGGCCACAGCAGTGAGAGGCCCGCGTACCGCAAAAAATAAAAAAAATTAAAATAAATAAATGAAAAACTCTCTACCCCTCCAGTTGCAAGGAAGCTCACTTCCCTTCCTCGCTGCCCCACCCCTCTCTCTTCCTCATCTTTTCTGTTTCCTCCTGAATTTTAGTGCCCTTTCCTGCTCATTTTGAGTCTCTGTTAGGGTCATATTTACTGGGTTTGTTTGGTGAGTTAAGTTAGGGCCTGAGACATATTAAGCAAGAAACTGTGGTTTTATTGCTAGTGGCACTGCTACCCAGGCTGGAGCTCCACCTTTAGCATCTGTATTTTGGATAGACTTCTGTTGCCGTTGGTGCTGAGAGAGTCTGACTCCACTGAGTATGCGAGAGGACGACCTTCTTGTGGGAGGGAGAATGAGAGGAAGGAATTCAGAAGGGGTCAAAGGTGACAGGTCAGGACTTTCTACGCATGTGGGTATGTTTGGGCAAGCACGTGCATGCACGATGTGTGTTTTGCAGTCCAGGGTGGATGCAGGCTATGTCCTCAGCAGTGGAAGAAGAATTCATAAATACAGGCATCCTCCCTTACTTACGCTTTGAAAAGCCCCCCTTAACTGTGTGTGCCTTATGACTACAGGCCATTAGAGACCATTAGTAGATGAACTCTGAGATTTCAATCATGAAATGCAAACTGTCTTGTGAAATGCAAACCTAGTTTCACATAGTAATCGCTTCTAATTAAGGAGGAATATTTTAGCCAATTAGCTTTTGGAATTTAAGTGTAATCAGAAGGATACTGCAGAGATTTGCTAACTGCTTCCCCCATTGCAGTTGTTTGCATTTAGTGCAGATATATACTCTGTGTGAATGATTACGCATGTACCCGTGGTGGCCGAGAGGCCCAGAGCTCTTTGGTTATAGTAGTCATGTGGACGGCAGTCACCCATACCTCTGAAATTATCACATAAAACAAATGGGGGAAGGAACGAGGGCAATAAGAGAGAATGAGAACATCTGACTGAACTAGATCCACCTTCTAAATCTGACTTGAAGGTGTTGGCTCATGTTAGGCACCAGATTTCTTGGATACAAGATGACAACAGTCTCATACAGCTTTAGTCTTCCATGATTCATGGCCAACTCCCATGATTCATGATAACCTCCCATGATTCCATGTAAGGCGGGAACTGTACAGGAAAAGGTAAAGCATCCACTGATAGAAGAGCCAAGCGAGCTTATTGACACTTCAGCATCTGGCAACTGCTCTTGTAGCCCACGGGTGTTCTGACCATCTCTTGACAATCTGTCCCACTCAATCTTTTTCATACCTCTTCCTCATTTGAATAGTCTTTTCCATAGTATCGGCCTCACTTTCTGGACATCTGACCATGTCCCCTCTGATGGATAGCTGTTCTCTCTTGCAATCCATAGCAGGGAGCCTCCTGCTTCTCTCTGTTCCTGCCTCATCTCGCTTCTTCTCTTGCTCAAAAGAGGCTCTCACCAGGAGTCTACCTACCACTGCTGCTGACTGAACTTTGTAATTACAAAGATTATTCTTTTGGCATCTTGGGCTAAATGCTGCAATCCTATTATATAATAACTCACCAGTCAGAACTTGCTCATCAATTTCTCCTCCATCTGTATGATTTTTTTTCTTTCTAAAAATAAAACAGGTTCCTTTCTACCACTCCCCCTTCCACAAAAATACAAGCTGTTGTCCACTGTGTACAAAGATGGCGCTACTGCTGACAGGTTATTTCCCGGGCTTACTTCAGTGTGAACTTTTTTTTTTTTAAAGGAATTTTGCCTTTTTATTTTAAAATTTTATTTATTTATGGCTGTGTTGGCTCTTCGTTACTGTGCGAGGGCTTTCTCT
The DNA here is from genome assembly GCF_963924675.1 of Phocoena phocoena. NCBI lineage: Eukaryota > Metazoa > Chordata > Mammalia > Artiodactyla > Phocoenidae > Phocoena > Phocoena phocoena. The sequence continues at coordinate 29,118,953 of NC_089224.1, read as the reverse complement.
AGTTGCGGCAAGCAGGGGCCACTCTTCATCGCAGTGCACCGACCTCTCACTATCGCGGCCTCTCTTGTTGCGGAGCACAGGCTCCAGACGCACAGGCTCAGTAATTGTGGCTCACGGGGCTAGTTGCCCTGCGGCATGTGGGATCCTCCCAGACCAGGGCTCGAACCCATGTCCCCTGCATTGTCAGGCAGATTCTCAACCACTGCACCACCAGGGAAGCCCCAGTGTGAACTCTTATCTTTATTCTTTGCCCTGTTGGTAGCTTACATCACACTCCTATACCTTCAAGTTCTGTGGATAGGAAGGAGACGAATGAAGAGGACACTTCCCAGGGAAAAAAGGAATATATATATAAAGGGGTTTAACTGACTTTGAGAAAGATGTGGCTGTGGTTGCCTCTTCTGATTGCCACTGCTCGCTGGGGTGTGTCTCATTTTTAGAGCAAATGCTACCTCTACAGGCTTTGTTTCCCTTCACAGCATCTTGGCTGAAAGGTCTCCTTCCCTTTGTCCCAAGAAAGGAAATCCCTAAGGGAGAAGGCATAAATCACTGATTATGACACCCTGCCACGTAGAATGTTTTGCTTTGGCCACACCAAGCTGAGTTTGGGTTATCTCTATTGGTCACTTCTTTTTGTAGCAGAGTTCCCTGTGTCCCTCCGTTTTCCTGAGGTCCAACCATGTTCCCAACAGACCAGAATGTCCTTTCAAGATCCTTCTGACGGCAGTTGTAATTTCCTGTCAGGGAACCTATGCAGAAAAGGTGTCCAACATGCCTTCCAATGTGAACAGTTAAACAGATTCGCATTCGAGGCATGTTCTCATTAGGTGCAGGCTTCATGAAAAGTAATTAAAACTTGGCAAATATTCTTGTTGGATGATTAAAAGGTCATCTCCGCTTCTCCTTTGGGGAGGTCATTGCCAGTTACCAAAACTGAACACCTGCCTTTACATCAACACGGCTGCTGCCTGAAACTTAGAGGAGCACACAGCATTCCCGAAGCTGACAAAAAAAGTGGGGCCTTACGTTTACCTAAGTCCTGAATAAATGTGGTGGATTTTGGGACACAAATCTGATTGTTCTCCTTAGGCCAATATTAAAAACTAAGTTAGCTTACTTAGGTGTATGTAATTTCGAAAGAATATAAAATTAAAAAAAAAAAAAAAAGAATATAAAATTAAATGGCAACGAATGGTCATCTTAGTGGTATAAAAAACACATCGAAAAGAAAGTGTCTCTCAGTTGGAATCCCAATTAACGCAATTAGTGTTTTCCATGCTCGGTTTCAGGGAGTACAGATTCCCCATGACTTCTGAATGAACCAAGAGAGCATTACGGATGAAATTCACCACTGGAGGGCTGAGGAACAGGTAGCTGATTATACCAGGAGGTAGGAAGATGAGGTTATATATGATAGAAAACCCTGCTGAATACTTTATTTTTTCCAGGTAAAGTATCCGTTAAGGAGGACATTGTATTACCCAAGCACCTTATTCCTTGGTCGGTGTACTGTATATCCAAAAACCTTCCCCTAGCTACTCTCACGCTTCTGTATGAGGGCCCGTGTTGCCTTGGAGGCTGAGAGGTGGTGATTGAACCAAACTCAGTGCAGGGTCCAGAGGCTCTTCTGAGTCTTTCAGTTGACTCTTCCTATCCCCTCTAGTCCAGACCTCTTCACAGCCACCATTGCTTTCAACCTTCAGAAGTCTGCGAGGGACAGGCATCATCTTTAATTTACGTACAGATGAGGACACAGAGGCCCCAAGGTTTCAAACGACTTGCCCAAGTCACAGCTGGTCAGCTGGAGCCCTCTCAGTGGGAAGGGTAGAAGAGGGTCTGGCCTGGCATGGACCTCCCCTCCCCCCTCCCCCCCCCCCCCGGCCTGTTAGGTCATTGGCCCACACCCTCCAGTGAGGCCTGCCCCACAGCTGTGGCAGAGCACTAAGAAGGGAATTCCTCTCTCAACTCCCAGGCACAAACGCAGAGTTCACGGGCCTCCACTCTCCCACAGATGAACATGTGTTTTTGTGGAAAGACCACACAGAGGAGTTGGGATCTCTATGCTGTTTCCAGATCTGGCCTGCATTGGCTGTGTAGCCCGAGTCAAATTATAGAACCAAGGCCACATTCAGCTGGAAGGAATTTAGAGATTGCCTCTGCTGGTGCATCAGAACCACCAGGACAGCTCATGGAAGCACAGATTCCTGGGCTTCAGTCCCAGGTTTCTGACTCAGTAGGTCTGGGGTGGCACTGAAGATCCTGCTTTTCTAGTAACCTTCCAAAGCACGAGAGTGCCGCCGATACAGGCACCCCACGTGAGTATCACTGGCCTATGATAACCTTGTCTTAAGATGCGTAAGCAAACTTTTTCTCAAGGGCCAGTTAGTAAATGTTTTAGGCTTTGCAGGCCGTACAGTCTGTGCTGCAACTATTCAGTTCTGCCGATGTAGCTGGTAAGTGGCCGTGGACGATCTCTACATGCATATGGGCCTGTCTTCTGATAAATCTTTATATCAACAGGAGGCCCCAGGGCTGTAGTTTGCCGATTCCTCACCCCATGCCGATAGAATCTGAGTTCTTCCCCACCACTCCTTGCTTTCAGCTGTAAAATGGAGATGCTATTCCTGGTCTTACTTCTCTCCGTGGCTATGACGAAGACAAGGTACGATAAACACTCAGAAAAAACATTTTGTATCAGGTTCAGTCAGTCCCGTATTGTCAGCTATACCGTTTTTAAGCACAACGCCTTCCTTTACTTTAATAATCATTGAATTGGACTTATAAATATCCCCTTGAATTATTATGCATCACATAAAAAGAAACACAAAGAGGCTAAGAGATGACAGAAGGAATCATTTTGAAGGGTAACTTAGGACCTCTCTTTGCGTCAGAAAATAAAAATGTAGAACTCTTCCTATGTCAATAATGCCTCCGTGAAGGAGAACAAAAACGTGAGTATTGAACAAGGTCAGTCAGACAAAAAACAAAGTTTATGACGGCGTGACACACTAACTGCCTTCGTAAAACATTTTAATTAAAAACCATTCCATAAACAAAGATGTAACCAACAAGTTATATTATTTTTTATTCATGTTAGAATTTCTATCAGTGTTTGAACATTAATATTTAGAGAGTTTGTACATTTTTGCCTTCTGAGGTTTAAAACGAGAACCACGCTAGGTCACAAATGGTAACTAATACACATTCCACAACTGCATGGATATTCACTCAATCTCACTCTCTTAACACTGTTAGACATTTTCTTCTCCTTGCTGTACTTTACAATGAAAAGTGTGCCCCACTCATGTCTCAGCAAAGTTCCAGACATTATGGATTCATCACATATAAATTCTTTAAAAATATACTTCTGTCAAAAGACTTGATGACTACTATATACACTACAAAAATAAATTTTCATATAAATAAATTATATGGCATACTTTTATCTTTGTAATTGAAATGACACAAACCCATTTCTGCCCAAATGGGCAGACAATGAGACCCAGTTTGAATATTTCCTTTAAACTCCTTACACTAAAACCTACCATGAGTCCTTAATGAAAATGTTATATACTCTGAACTATTTAATATTAGTAAGCACTCTATACAAATAAAAATTCTGTTCAAAGGTAAAACATAGCTGTAATAGTGTTTCCAATAGAAATAAAATCCCTGCATTTTTCTGTTATAAACTGGCATGACAAATACTGTAGGAAAACATTCTTATGATACAAAATTATAAATATCAGCAAAGATTTTTTTTTTTTTTAAAAATTAAAACATCCAAATGAACAAACAAGACAGACAAAATAAAACTATTTTAAAAAAGAGAGAGAGAGAAATTCTGGTTGCCTGCCAGCCCCCGAGTTCTCCCTTTGCCAATGTGACTACTGGAGAGAGCTCTACGCTGTGCAGAAAGCAGGGGCCAGCCAAGCAGTCAGGCACCATGCAAGCTGGGCTCAGGAAAGGAGTGAGGGCACTCCTCGAGCCAGAGGGAAGCAGACCTCTGAATTTTGCATCATCTCTCTCCTGGATGCGGGATATTACGTTTTCTGAGCAGAGCTGGGTGTTAGGTAGACAGACAGTGTGGCTGACAGAGGCACCCAACAGTAGCAGTGGGGGGCCATTTGGGCCCCTGGCATATAAACACACACATCTGGTAGCCACAGTCTCGCGGCGAGTTTTACAGTCTGAGGTCACTACACTGCTGGTACTACTGTGGGCCGTTGCCTTTCGAATAAGATTTTCCATGTAAAACAGGAGGCATAATGGGAGCTGCCATTTGTGCACTCCTACAGTAGCTTAGTCCGGGTACCGAGTGCTTCCCCAACATTTGTTGGTCTCTGGCTAAGAGCCTAGGAAGACCAAACCTCAGGGCAAGGAAACAGAACTGACACGGAAGCAGATCTTTAAAAATAACACCTGGTTGAGAGATATGTCTCTATATACATTCTTCAGTGGGGGTTATGCGATTAGCATCTTCCTGCTCTTCAATAAATGTCACATTGAAAGAACACTAATGATGGTGAGAAAGAGGGGGATGAGATACTTAGGAAGCGTGCACCCATAATGTTAATATGAACACTCGGAGGATCAGCCTTCTGAAGCTCATATCCTATAGAATTTCCGATTCCGTATCTCCATACTGGATGCTCACTATTTTAAAGAGGAGGCAGACAAATCCAGAAAGCCCCAACCGTGCCATTTAGCAAGAGAGGGAGTTTAAATCGTAGGGACTCAAAACATCACCTCTGGGTCTGTTGTGGACCCAGAATTAAGAGGTCATTGTCTCCAGAAGATTACCAATCCACTCTTAAATTTGGGTGGTGATGGTGGCGGTGGTGTGTGTAAGTGTGTGTGTGTGTGTGTGTGTGTGTGTGTGTGTTGTGCGTTGGTTACAAGAGAGGTACAAGGAAGGCTGCGTACTTTAGAGGATACGCTCACGGCCCAGCTGAGGCTCCCACTGGGCATGTTCTCTAGGTCTTTAATACCAATGAAGATGAAGAGATGTGAGCTCTGTACCCTGAGGTTCCAACATCCACCACAATGGTCCATGCGAAGGAACTTATCTCCTCTGAGGCACGAGTTGGGGTGTCTGGATGGCAGCCAATAATCTTAAGAGATGCCCTGAACTTGAAGTGAGTCTGGCAAAAGGATAAAGGAGATGTTTAGGGCTAGCCCTCCACCAGCGCTAGCACTAGAGATATCCTGACTCTTCTGGCCAAAGGTAGAGCCCACCACGGGTTCACAGACAGTAAAAAGAAAAGAAAAAGAAAAAAAAAAAAAGTCACAGTACAGTACATCGGGAAATCGCACACATGTTCACACACACAGCCAAACAAGAGAATCTCATCCAACTACACCTAGAGAAGCCACCGGGGTTAACGTGCTTTCTTCATATTTGCTCATTAAACAACAACAAAATTATCACGCATAGCGTGTTTGCAAGTTAACAGCAACATTTCATACTACCACAGGGTTGTGATATGCAAATTTAAAATATTTTAAACAGAAACCTTTACAAAATAATCCTATTACATAAGCAATATTTGCATAGAATTATACAGGTAAATTATACAATATTTAAGCAGCAGCAACATATGCTGAAATTTAAGACTAAGTTAAGCTTGGTTGTGGCACAGAGACCAATGTACAAATAGGGAGGGGCTCCGCTGCGGTCTCTCCACCGCCTGCTCCGGAGGCGGGAGTGCAGAAAACCCGGATCACACTACTTTACATCCGTTCCCTCGTATATTACACATGTGTACACCTCTTAAATATTTATAGAAATATTTCACAAAATAATACAATCAGTTACAGTAACAATGAACTGCTGTCTGGCACGTCACACCTTTCTAACTCCGCAGCTCTCTCCAAGCAGTTCTGGTGGGGCAGGGTAGGGGTAGGGAGGGGCTTCCAATCTTTGGCCTCTTTGCTTCAGATTTTACTCACCCTTTAAAAGACAAAAAAAAAAAAAGGAAGTCAAAGTAACAGGTCAACGAGTTCCCTATTTATAAAGCACAAACACAGGCACAACGGGTCTGGGGTATAGAGATCAGGACGGTGGGGGATGGGTGAGGGCATGAGGGGCTTCCAGGGGTGGGTCATGATCTCTCCCTTGACCTGGGGGCTGGTGACAGGGATGTGCTCACTTTGTGACTGTTCACTGAGCTGTGCGTTCATCAGACATACCTGCTATGGCTTTAAAAGACTGAAAAATAGGTGATAGGGGCAGCTGTCAGTGTCTCTGTTGAGATGCATTAAACCTCCACAGGCTAACTGTGAGGGACAGATCCAATCTGGAACTCAACTGGTTCTCCCAAGGATGACGAAGCTTAGACAGGCAACCCTGCCTGTGGGTAAGAGGTCACTGCGGTTCAGTAGGGGACACATCAGTGCCCAGGGCTCCAGGAGGATGCAGCCATCTGCGTCCCTCTAAGTCCCTGAGGGGTCACTGAAGAGCAGTGCCTCTGAGGCCCACCCACCTGCCCACCGGCCCCGCCCACCTCAGTTGGAGCTGCTGCCCCGGCGCCTCTCCTCACATTCCACGTCCTGTAGCTCAATGACCTCCACCTTGGGATCCCTCCTCTCGCAACGGACGTTAAAAGGCACATGGGGGTCCTCAAACAGCCCGTGGTCAGTCTCAGGGTAGTCCTCGTAGCCCGGGCGAAGCCCCCCTCGGGGGTTCCGACTGGGCCCGGGCGGGGGGTGCACTGCAACAGTCACGGACGCCGAGGCCGTCACGGTGGTGATGGGCTGGCAGTAGCTGGGCACGGAGCTGCCCGTGGCAGTGAACGCTGGGTGCCGAGGGTTGTGAGAACGGGTTCCCCGGGGGCCCGTGCGGTCCCTATTGCTAGGGCCAGAATGCCCTTCAGTAGAAATTTCGAAAGCGTCTCTGCGCGGTCTGTAAGGGGGCGGCCTCAAGCATTCTCTGGGGGCCTCTCTTCTGGGCTGCTGGCCTGGCCGTCCGGGTGGCAGGGACCCTGAGTCCAGATGGGGCTGCTGTCGAGGGTTGGAGGGTGGGTGCTGCCTCGGTTCAGGATGGACCACCTGCAGAGGGCAAGGGCAGGTTGAAACAGGCCGGGGGCTAACCCCAGGCTGGGCATCGGCCCCCGCTGCCCCAGCCCTCCCTTCATGGCTCTGACTACCGCCCGGCCACCCACACACAGCTCTTTCTGAACTAGAGCTTAGTCAACCCCACAGATGGCTGGAAGCGCCCCAGGGAGGGACCAGGGGCCTTCCACCCACAACGACGTGGCAGAGGTACGCCCTGTTTGGACCCTATGCCTAGGCTTTCTCCAGCACAGCTGGCCGGACACATACGGCTGCTGCCCATAAATGCAGGGCTGTGGTCTAAGTACCCGAGCTGCCTCTCTCCCACAGTCCGCCAACCCCACCCTGCCGGGCAGAATCCGATCTCGAGCTCCTCTTCTTCTAAAATGACTAAATGTCTGGCCCTGGCTCGCCCAAATGCAGGACGTTGCCCGGACGTTACCTACACTGTTGAATATGGTAGCCATTAGGGACATATGGCTATTTACATTTAAATTAACTAAAATTCAAAATTCAGCCCCTTAGGTCGCACTAGTCACGTTTCAAATGCTCCACAGCCACACGTGGGCGGTGGCTACTGCACTGGAGAGCATTTGCGCTGTCACAGAAAGTTCTACTGGGCAGTGCTGCTCTATCCTGTTGTTAGGAATCTGGTTTCTGGGTCTCTGTACAAAGCATGGAGCAACACAGTGGCCACATCAATCAAAAGGACCGTGACCAACTTCAAAGTCGTTCAGCTTGTACCTATTTTTAGGCTCCCGCTGAACAAAACCAGATTCACACTGCAGCTCAGCAGGCATCGTCACGGGGGGTAAGAGGAAGAAAATTTAGGTTATTTGGTTGGCCTCTCTCTCTTTCATGGAAGGGCAGCTCCAGCCTGGGACTGGAATACCCATTTCCTGGAGGGACAGCAGGAGGCCCCCTGTCAGAGCAACAGGAGCCTTAGAACATTCCTTGGGTTTTGTGTGCTGTGCTCCAGGCCTGGGGGGCCGAGGACATCCTGGGGAGCACGGAGAGGGGAGAATGCAGTTGGGGCTCCCAGGGCCTCTGAGAAGAGGCTCCGGGCTGCTCACGGTTTTCCTGAATTACTGAAGGCTGGTTCTCAGCTTCTCTGCTCCTTCCCGCCACCTAGGATACGAGCTTGGAGCCACAAAAGCTTCTGGTGAAGTCTTGGACAATAACGACTGAAATAATTTTACACCAAGGGTAATTAAAAGTAACAGAAGTGGAAGGGAAAAGAAATCACTTCTGCTGGCAATAAAAATACCATTACATTTTAAAACAGGTATCATCCTACAATGATATGTAGCTTTCAAAAAAAGGGGGGCAGGGGGAGCAAGGCATGCTTTACCTCCGGTCCTTAAGCTCAAACTGTACTTAGCTCAAGCATGATATATGCTGATGGATGTTCTGTGTAGTCACCAATATTGGTCCCTGCCCTTTTCAATCTGTATGAGATACAACCACACGAAACTGACATTTTTATCGTTTAAGAAGAGCCAAATATTGGCAATTTCATATGAGTCCACCTAACCTATACATTTTTTGGCATGCTGCCTGTGATTTGCTGTTCAGAGCAGGCAGGGGCTGCCTCCTGCGGTGACTTATGACTTACGGTGGAGCGGGCGAAGACAGGGTTCTCCGTGGCTTCCACGATCACTTGGTGGGAAGGGCCCCCGGTGCCCTGCTGGGTCTCGTAGTGCCGAAGCTCCTCACTGATGCCCGAAACCGTCGTCTGAGAACTGTACTCCGAGTCAGAGGAATCAGACCCGTTGTTCGTGTGACCAGGGGGCAGAGCAAACCGGACCACGCTGGGGGGCGGCTCAGGGGAAGGGGTGGGCAGCCGGTTCAGCCCGTTGGCTGGAGACACCTATTTAAGGGGATTCAATATTACAGGTGTTATCAACCATTTACCAGGTGGCCACACTTAAGGTTCAAAGCACAATATTGTTCAGGGGTCGCTGCCCCTCCCCCCCACCCCCAACCCCCCACCCCCGGCCTCTCACGCTACCCTGTATTCACTTGGCCCAATCCCTGCCACTCTGAAGACCCTTGGGCCTGACAGCTGGAGCGAAAGAACTGCCCTCTGCTTTCACACTCTGGAAAGGCAGGCCGTGCCCTTTTTACTCCTGTTCAAGCCCAGATATTCTTCTTGAGTGGAACCTACAAGACTCAGGTTGCCAATCACTAGGTTTCAAAAATAAACAACCTAAACCAAATCAAACCGTTCCCCCTACGTCCCCAAAGACTATTAAACTGAAGAGAAAAAAAGCCATAGTTATTTGAGCTGTTTACTGAAAAAGTAAACAACCAGCAAATGTGGATAGACTTAAATATCTAAATTAAGAGTGACACCAGGAAAAACAATATTCAGGTGGTCTGAGGGCCGCACACTACACTGGCAACAATTACTGACCTCAGGATACGGTCCGAAGAAGGACAAAAGGACTGGCAGCAAAACCAGTCCGTTGAGAACACCCAGGATCGTTAGGATTGCCAGGACAGCAAAGAAATACCTTGAAGATAAAAGGGAAACAGGAACACTTACCACGGCAAAAGTCAATTAAGCTACCCTTCACGTGCCCAAACGTCAGAGCCAAAAATTAACAAAACCCACACCAGTGAAAAGGCTGTTACAACACTGCGTTTCAAATTCAGCACGAGGTTAGTTTTTTTTCTTCTCTTTTCTTTTCACCTTATGACTTTGAGAACTACATTCTACAACCCAAAGTGTTAGTTCATGAAGGGAAGAAAAAAAAGTAGGTTTGTTAATTTGCTGAAATCTCATGGCATGCAATGTTATTTATGAATGTGTTACACAAACACAAAAATATGGAATGTGAACTGAATGGCCGAGCAGACTGAAAGCACAAATACAATGCAGAGGGGCCCCGTTCATGAAAACCCAGCAGAAGCAAACAAATGAAGTGAAGGGTGTAGAATTTAAACAATTTAGCCCAGGAGGAAAAGCAGCCCACTTCTGCAGGCAGCTAATCCACTGTGAAATGCTTCTGCATCTTAGAGCAGAATCTCTAATTAAGTCTCCAGCGTAGCAGGTAAGGCTTTCCCTGGGCTTTCATTAACCGCAACTTTCTGCCCAGAATTCTGTGAGTTCCAGTTTTACCAAATAGTTCCAACTGCCATCTTTTAAGAACACTGGAACCAGCTTTCGGCAAAGAAAACACTGCCCATTCTGTGGTTGCTGGGGCATTTTCGGGGGAGGGCGGTCCACAATGACGGGCTGCTCAGCCGGCCAATCTTTTGTTGAACAATTTAGCATCTCTGAATACTCTTGTTTTGCGTCAGCCAATTCAAACATAAAGGCCGCAGCACCGAGAAGAAGAGGAGAGTGCACAAGTGGCCCTGCTTTCCCACCGTTGAGGGCTGAGGTCTGGGATCCTTCACGAATACCAAGGTGAACCTGTCAGCCAGGGAGAGTCGCTGGAGGATGTCGCACACAGCTGGAGGCAGCGGGCTCCACGCAAGCATGCGTTTCTGTAACTAACGGTTTCTAGGGCAATTCTGCTGGAAGTGGGCTGGGGTGGGGGAGAGCTCAGGATGTTCTGGGAAGAGGGAGGGCAAGATATCTATCTGTTAATGGTCCTCTTGATCATAAAACGGAACAGGCACCAAACTTTGCTGTGCCTATATATGTTTCAACCTTAGATGAAAGGAGAGAGAATCCCTATAAAAATACAAATACCTCGCAGCTATTGTAAACATTAGAAACTTCTGAGCTGCATTAGTAGAAACCAAGCAGCCGATGTCTTGCACTAATGTAAACTGCTTTAACTTTAGGCTGAGGCATATATCAGCAGCAGGCATTAAGACATTTGCATCCCATCCATCTAACTGCAGAATAAACAGACCAATTAGATTTCTGACAGCTTAGTGTATACAATGTCTGCTCATTTAGTCGACCTCAGTGAGGGCTTTATCAGGTTAATCCATCCAGTTCTAGAAAATGGGAAGCCCTTTTAAGTGCTTGAAACAAGAACCCTGATATCTCTGGGAGAGAACAAGACGCCATGGGTTAGATGAGAGAGCTGGGATCCTGCTCTCCACCGAGGTCCCAGATGGTTGTTCTAATTCAGGCTACGTTTCTTCTCTGTGGCTCCCTTGGCATCCCCCACAAGGCTGAGTTAGATCCTCTGAGATCCCATCACACTCTGTTTCCCATGGTTTTGAATTGCCTGTGACCTTGTCTCTCCCCCCATAGACCGTAAACTATGGACAGGGGGACGGGGTCTACATTACTTGCAGTTGTGTGAAATGGCACTTATGAGGTGCTCACTACATTGTGTTGAATGAGACATTACACAAAGAAACTCTATTTGACATAGGGTTTTTACATCACAGAGAAACAGCTACTAATGCCCGAATAAAGGAAAAGTCAAAATCAAATTAAGAGCTTCAAACAAAACCCAGACCAAAACCTTCACCTAGTTTAGGCATATGTCTACCTGATATTGGCAAACAGGGTGTACTAATTGGGCTTGTGATCAGTCATCTGTGCCGAGAGGATCAGCAACGTGGCCATCATCTGGGAGCTGGCTGGAAACGCGGACTCTGCTCCCCACCCCCAATGAAGTCTGATCTGCACTTACAGAGAGCCCCAGATGACTCTCGAGCACGTTACAGTTTGAGAAGTACTGGTCTACACCTCTCCACTCATTCTCCACCCAAGCGACGGTGAGCCAACCCTGGCACTCATTCTAGCAAGGCTAAATCTCCATGATGCCGACCCGCCCGACGGGGTAACGGCACAGACCAGTGGACTGATCTTTGCTCGTAATAAAGAAACGTTGGCTACAACTTAAAATCCTCTTCTTTTCACTTGGAATTGAAAGGCCTATCGCAACATACACACCAGAAAAGCCTGTTTAGATTCTCTCTCTAGATTATCGAAATGTCCCTAACGATCCAGTCATTTCTCACATTTCATTCTGCTCTACCATGGTCCTAATTCTGGACTATCTTTTATTTATCGATGATTCTGGCCTCGCCCCTCCACGGAGCAACAGGGTTACATCCAAGGGCAGCTTTGTCAAAAAGCTGCGGAGGCTTGTTCGGAGAAGAAAATGGTCTTTCCCTGCAGTTCTCAAATTCTTTTTAAAAGGAAAACTTGCTCTCCTTTTATACTTCACAAAGTCAAATCCTTAATTAAATTCACCAGAAACTGCTTGCCATGAAATCCAAATTGAAAGATGTATCCAACTAGGCTTGGATTTCAAAAATTTATTGGTGTTAAGTCACACGTTAAATGCTTCTTAAATCTTAGTGGCAACTCAAATGTGAAATCAAGGCATGTCGTCTTCACTTCTTAAAAGAATAAAATCTATGTGAAAATTGTAGGCATCTGTACGTTTTCCTTTCTACAGTTTTGAAGGAGAAGTAAAGGTCAAATTCAGTCAATTAATGGGAACCAGGTCATTTCTTTCTGTTGGTATTTCTAACCTCAATAGCAATAACTGGGATATCGGTTTCAAGTTGTAGAGTTGCCTTTGTTGCTAGCCCCAAACCCTCCATCTTTTCTCCCTAAGATATTCCCCAAGACAGCTCTAGAAGGGAGCTTGCTTTTATGCCCCTCAGGATACCTCTGAGTTAATAAACTCAAAAGAAAGTGGAGTCACAGATTGTGGCAATCACTTCACGATGTATGCATACATCAAACCACCATGTTGTACCCCCTTAAATATATACAATATTTATTTGTCAATTATACCTCAATAAAGCTGCGGGGTTAGGAGTGGGGCGTAGAGTCACAATGAAGACATGCTGCAATCTTCCAGAGACAGAAGGAAATAAGCAACAGAGATCACATTAGAAACTAACGCTTACCTGACGATGAAATCAAACTCGGATCCTGCAAGCATCAGCACTCCTAACAGAGTGGAGACGGCACCATCCAGAACAGGTGCAAACATGTGCTCCAGGGCGAGCATGGCCCTGCGGTTCTTATCGCCAATGGCTGTTAGAAAGGCCTGCGCGACGAGGAGAGTTCAGATGATCAGATTCCTGGACTTGACTTGGTCAGTGGCCAGCTTCGTCTTCAATGCTATCAGCCACTTTCATCCGCCTCCACTGAACCTCTCAGATCTTACCCTCTAGCTACTGGCATGTTTAACTGGGGCTGCTCAACTAGCTAAATCTAGGTTTACACTAAATTGACCTGGTCGTGATAATGGGTTGTATTTGGTATTGATGTAAATCTTGAACATCAAGAAGAAAAGAAGAAAAGCATATTTACTTTAAATTTAAAAACCATGCCAAAACTATACAAATGAGCAAAATGTTCCCTCCTTTTCACCGTTACTCACGCTTGCGTTTACTCCCCACACTTAAATGATCTAGCATCATTCACATGGGAGACCTCCAGTTGTGAAAGCGACAGCATTTTGCCCGATTTTTTGAAAGGTCAAGGTCTTACTTCCAAATTGGCTTATTAGCACCTGGGTGCTAAATACATATTTCCTCACTGTTACACTGAGGTTAGAAATTCTGTCACTGTGTTCCAACTAATGTGTTTGTAGTACACGTAAGTACCATGAAGGGATCACAAGAAAAACACAGGGCTGTAAATTCAATCAAGCCTGTTCTAAATATGTGTGGATATATCTCACCTCTTATGCATTCTCTAAAGCTCTTCTAGGTCAAGGATACTGTTGATACCAAATGGGAACTTTATGGAGATCTCGGTATATCAGACTGTTGGCTTGAGAGTGTGACCCAGGACCATTTTAATGTGGGTTAGTGACTGTTCCACCCTGCCTGTTCCCCCAGTGGGACCCAACAGGGAGGGCTGAGCCTGGCAGAAGCTTGCTCTCTGAAAGTTCAGGCTGCTCTAGGATGTGCTGAGAAGAGGGCTTGGGGCCCTTGCAGGTGCACTAGGGAAGGACAGGACGTTATTCTACTTAATGGATGAAGAAATAAAATTACACAAAAGCATGCAAAGGTGCATTGCGAATTTTCGTATTTTTCTCTGAAGTGGGGTCTATGTATGGATGCTCTTTCAGAGTTGGGAGATTTTAGGGTCAAAGTAGTTGTCTTTTTCTCCCGGGAGGAAAGCACCGGGATGGTTTGGAATCATGTCGCTCTGTGCCGTATCTGGGCCGTGAGGCCACAAGGGTCAAAGTTGGGTTGATCTTCTTGCATATAACTTATGCTACTGAAACAGTAAACTGCTAGGCGCCCATCGATTCCTTGACGACTTTCACATACAGGACACGGTAAGAACACCATGTCCTGTGTGTGGATAGTCTCTTGATGAAGACCTGGGCTAGCAGCACAAAGCCAAGCTGCCTCTTGAGACTCCTTCAATTCTCAGGAGTAAATCTTGCGTGAGGAGTAGAGGAGTTCCTTCACTGTTTACTCAGCACCGGTATGGATATTTATGTTCATACTACCTCAGAGATCCAAGGGGCCGCTACAGTTTAAAGACCGTCGTTAGCATTTCCACCGCAAAGATCTGTTCTAGGACCACCCTTGTGTGTAACGCTAGCTACCAAGAAGAGTGGTTTTCATTCACATCAGAATAAAATGATTTGTGGATTTTTAACTCGCAGGTCATTTTTCTCCTTTTTAAAAGAAATGATATCGTAATTATGTGTTCTCTAAGCTCTAGGCTCTTCTTTCTAAAAATCCCCTCTCCTTCTTCCCAGCTCAACGGAGGAAAGTAATTTGGGTAGGCTCAAAATGTAGAAAACTGTTTCTATATATTATCAGCTTTTTATTATACTTTGGCGGAAAAACAGGTTAACTGCAACAAAACATTCCTTCTGAAATATAAACATTTATAATCTCTACGTAGCATAAATATGGCCCTGAAAGAAGACAACAGACGGTAGAAGGCGGAAGAATCTGTCTAGACACCCATGTGTGTAGCGATGCATGTGCCATCTGTTAAGCCCAAAGAAAATCAATGCTAGAGACTGCAAAAGCAAGGCTTTTTGCGAGAGCAAAGGCTTTTACTCAATCAAAGTAACTTGATCCAAGTCAAATGCTTGGTTTCCTAGCTAAGCATTCCAAACATCAGTATTTATTCAGTCAGTAAGTATTTACTGAATGCCTACATAAACCCAAGGACGCAGACTATAAACACAAGTGTGTACGGAACATAATTTACACATCGCTATAGGGCTTTTGAATGATTCTCCGATAAATGTATACGATGGGTTTGTCTCTTGGGTTAGACTCCTCTTGAAGTTTACTTTTCTCCCACAACGCATTCACAGGACTGTGCATAGAAAGAGCCGGGGGAGGGGGGGATTCCTATTGAGAGCAACGCTAGTTCTCCTACTTTCTGCTGTCATGAATTTGGAAGCTGGGAGGTCGAAGGAGCTGGGTGGGCTCAGGTGGGAGAGCTAGTTCATCAGCCCCAGGGTATTTCCTCAGCTGCCAACTCACCTCACCCCCTCCACTATGCCATCCCCACCAAATCTGTGAGTGTGGTCTCATTTTATCCCTGCTTTATGACTGTGATTTTAAAAATTGTATGTATTCACGCACACGTATACACCATCTGTCTTAGGAACAGGAGACAAGCTCAGGACCCGTGGTGACACAATTGACGACACCAAATGAGCAGAATGCTTCCTGGCCCACTCGGACACACCAAAGACACTGCCTACTGCTGACGTGGCCTGGCTTTCACCTTTGACACCCTTTTTCTTAGATTTCCCCCAGAGGGAAAGGAGTCCGGCTGAACTTCAGCCACTCCCAGGGAATGTCTGTGCTCTGAAGCCTTTTTGCCGTGATGTGTGTCAGGTGTGTTCCTTGATGTTGGAGAAAATGAAAAGGTTCCCCAACTTGGAAACTAAAAAGAGCTAGAGGAAACAGGTTGCCTTTTTAGTGAACAGCTTTCACTAAAAACGTCTCCCATACCAGAGCAACGTGAACGGTGAACTCCACCCCGATGCCGACGGAAGCGATCAAGATGACCACAGGCACGGCACTCAGCTTGATTCCAATGAGGCCCATCATGCCAAAGAGCTCGACCGTCATCAAAGCCAAGACTGTCACCTTGAAAAAGACACACAGGATGAGTGGCTGGGCACAAACACACTCTTGGTGTTGCAAAAGTTTTTTCAAAACTATTCCCCGAGCGCAATCGATAAGGAATTATAGAAACACGCACTCACTGCTGGCTACAAATTCAATACAGTTTAAAACAAGGTGTTTCCTTCTGTTTTGATCTTAACCATCAGAGACCATCCTTCAACTTATAACTGAGTTGCAACTAGAGTTTTTGGTTGCCTTGCCCTCCATCCTTAAGAAAGCTGATCGGACGGGGTGAATAAGAGTTCTTTTACGTAAAAGTAGCTTTGCTTTTGCTTGGAGAGTCCATGGACTGAGTGAGGATGACTTGGGAGAAAGGGGACGTGTGGTCAGCTGATGTGGGTCAGGTTACAGCCCCTTCACTTTGAAGAAATGTGGAGTTACTGGGGTGGACAAAGCAAACAGTCAAATCCAAGGAAAAGCTTTTATTTGCCTTTCTTTCATCTGCCTTGTAAAAATTTCTAGGGGGATGGAAAGAAAATCTGTGTGGCAGACTTTGGAGTTTTTTGGGCCAAAGAGGAGAAAATACAAATAAAACAATGAACTACACAGAGACAAAAGAAGGAGAGAACGATCTTTCCTTCAGGAGGTGGGGGTCAGCAGGCAGTGAAGGGGGGACAGACAAGTACAATAAAAGTTCCCTTTGCTTTCTTTTAATAAGCTAATGAAAGATGGATAACATCAATTGCTTAAGTACCATGAAAACTCCTATAGACTAAACATTTACCTTTAAACATACCTGTTGCACAGACTTACGGTACAGAAACAAGACCTGGTCTCTGTTTTTATAATTCTGGCATTTTGAAGGCTATACCACAGTTCATGGAATTTAAATACTGCCATGATTTTATTAGACTCTACCCGAAACTTGTTTCAAAATCTGAGAGTATTATACTTGGAGAAAGAATGCAAAAAACAGGTTGGTAGTACTCGTTTATCAATTCTGCCCAAGAGTTAAAACAAACACACCACACAAAACCATCCCTAAAACCACTTAACCATATACCACCATCCTAACTTCTCGAATTATTGCTCCATTTAGAAGAATCTTCTCTACATTTGGTCTGGGATGTAGTAACAAAATGACACTTGAATTGAGAAAACAGTTATGCTTTGAGTGTTTGTATTTAATAAATGCTCAGCTCTATATTATGGAAAGTGTGCCTCAAAAACTCCCCTATCTTTACACAAAAAGTTTAAAGGAGAGGGGACAGAAGATTAAGGCCATTAAAGGCTCTACCTAACCATGAACCTCACCACCTCCAGTAGAATAAATACAGTATGGATGATGCAATCTATACCCTCCTCCAGAGGCCCAGACATAAACAAAACTTCCCGGCTGCAGAAAGAGCTATGCTGAAAGGAATGTGACTTCCACAAAGACCCTTAGAATAAACTCACAATGATCCCGGCCGTCCAGGGGTTCAGGAGGAAGACAGCACACACGAGGAACGTGCAGGCCAGCACCACGCTGATGGACAGGAGGAGCCAGTGGCGGAGGCCGATGTACTGCTCCCAGAAGAGGAAGGGGTAGCCGTTGGGGTAGCTGGAGAGCCCCAGGCTTGTGTAGTTGTTGCAGATCGTTCTGACTTTTTCAATTGCTTCAACGAAGTCTGAGGTGTCACGCAAGCCGTTGAGGTAGAAAGGGAACTGAGCGTATTCGATGGGCTCTGCTGCTGGGACTGGAGAGAGAAAGGCAACAGGGAGAGGGCCCATGGATCAGGGGCTCCTGGCAATACTGAGAAAGGCAAACAGACGCCATCCAAGGGTGGAAGAAATGCAACAAGCTCCCACCGTTAGCCATCCCAGACGTGCATCCCCGGATTCTCCACCATTGCAATGAGAAGAGAAAGAACTCGGCAAGAAAGTCCACGTACTGCACCTCTTTCAACATGAAGGACAAACAATACCAACGATGGTCTTCAGGTCTTTACAGTTTCAATCTTTGGTTTAAGAAATTTTAAACAATGATCAACCTTTGATTTTGGGGTGTGTGTGTGTGTGTGTGTGTGTGTGTGTGTGTGTGTGGAGGAGGAGCCTGTGATCTGTGTACTGATTTACCCTTAGATTTTAATCTTCTAGAAGCAGTCACTCTTTGTAATGGGTCTAAACAACTTAAGAATTCAATTGTGGGAACATTTTTTTTTGTTCAACTGACACAAGTGAAAATACTAAGTTCAAACTGTTTTACTCAATCACTTATGAGAACAAAATAACTCGAAAGTCATGCTTTACTGAGAAAAATGCTTGACTTTCTTATCCTTTTAGTGATCTAACACACTTAAACCTTCCATGCTTCTTTTTTTAATGCAATGCTAAGTCTTCAGCAGCAGGGGAAGAAATCCTTACACAACAAGCATTTAGTTGCTGCCGTTGTGTGTTCCAGACCCTCTGGGGTCATTCAGTTGACTTGCTAAACATGATTTGCCCTATTATAATCTCAACTATAAATTTTCATTAAGACAAGCCTTGGCTGCTTGCCACAAGGCTCTGAGGTTTAGATACAGGGAAGCACAACCCGCCTGCTCTCCAGCCATGTTCGCAAAGGGACCTGTCTTCTTTCTCACGTCCTCCCTTGGCCTCGTACCCAAGGTATACGCTACTAATATCTCTAACACAAATGCAAATTAAATCCATCCAGAACCACCTTTCAAAGTCGGGGCTGAGAGGTGAAAGGAAGAGGACGCTGTTGTATACAGACTTTTCTGCTCCGGTTTAAACAGCTTTGACAGAGTACAGGTGCTTGGTGGCTTATAGGAATGACCCAACTTGCCAAAAATCCCTTCAACACCAGAGTTGACAAAGTTAAGATAAACATATAATCCCCAGCGATAAAACTCTGCAACAGTAACACAACACTCAACCTGGAGGCGTCCCCAACTTTCACATGGAACAGCTGGCATTAAAGAGAGAGGCCTGGTGGACGTTTTAGAGTCAAAGGCACGAAGGGAGACTACAGACTCTTATTTCTCAGTGTGATAGAGCATGAGTTGCATTCGATTACACATTCTCATCTGTCTCCCAGAGTTTTAAACTAAAAGAAATATATTGTTCTGTTTACACTGTTGAACCCTGCGTAGTGTCAACGGATGAGGGCCGTGACTGAGCCTGGAGGTGTGGCATGTAAGGAGCCCCATAAGCTTGCAGGCCCAATGGAAGGCTACTTACTTCTCAGCCTGGTTTCTGGCATGTAGTCGGCTTTGTCGTGGACCCACTCAGGACGGTGAGGCCGGATGTTGGCTTGGGAGGCGGCGTAAGCCACGGGGTCATTGCTGACCCAAGCGGTCAGGTAGATGTAGAAAGCGTTGGGATTTATGATGCCGTCTGCATCCACCAGGCGCCGTTTAGTGAGCTGCAAAATGGGCAGAACAGAAGCCTTTCAGAGGGGTGCTTGGGGTAAACACACTCCTGCCTAGAGAGAATTGGAGCGGAGCTCTGCACCAGCCTTTTGCTCCTTTGCGGCAAAGGAGAGAATGCCCACTCTTTGCAAGTACAGAAAATCCCATCAGAACACCTTTGCTTTCTTTCAAAATGCACGTATCAGAGGACGCAATAATCGGCATGTTTATAAGACACACACACACACACACACACTTCTGCAGACCGCCCAGGAATGGACTGAACCAATTAAATCTGAATGCTAAAAGACTGCTGCCAAGGCGGAGAATGAACAATCTGAAGAAACATATTTATAGGAGAGGAAGGGGGAAAAAAAGCTGGCAAGAATCCCCATACACGTCTGTGTGCAGTTAACCTCTGCTGTTAACACTAGAGGAAATGCCACCCAGTAAATGGAGGAGAGCTACAAAAATAAAACAACATCTGTATAAATTTTGCTAACACTAGCCTCCTATGACCTGTGTATTCAAAAAATGCCCATCGCCAGAAAGTGGAAGGGACGGGCGCACAGCCTTGGTCTTTCTGGGAACCTTATTCTGAGAGAGGTGGTCACACATAGTACGCCACATCCTGTGAGGATGCCAAATACTATGCTCCCTCTAAAGTGGGTCTGTGGGCCTTGCATAGGCGAAAAGCATCAGGTGACAGATATACATAGACACACACGTATGTATGCATATACTCCTTCCTGTTTACTTTAGATTGAGAAGCGGTTCCAATGCTTTCGGTCTTTTTTAACAAAATGAAAACACCAATGACAGAAGCTAATAGAGAAAGAGTGAAGGAAGAAAGTGGAGGAGAGTGAGAGAACTAAATTTTAGGGATCTGGATTCAATTAATCCACAGGATATGTAACAACCGTACGTCTTCAAGCCGTCTCTGGAATTACATAGTACAGCTCACGGCCTCCGTGCACACAGCACGCCCTTCTCCCTCCCAGGCAGAGGAAATGATGTCCGGGGGCCTGGCCCCATCACATTTGTTCCACAGTGTCCCTGGTCCCTAAAACCCAACCCAGCCCCCCGGGCATCCCCGCTATCTCTCAGACAGACGCCTCTGCCCGCAGCCCTGTCAAACCAGACAGCATGCCCCTTGTGGCCATAAAGCACCAAGTTCACACTCCATAATAACTCTGAACAATGTACTTTGTAAATCTGTCACCTTTAATGCCAGCAAAAAAGGGGAGACAATAAACAGAGCTGCTAGGAAGATCATTAGCATGACGGTTTTCTGCCTGAAGTCAGTAAGCAAGTAAGCTACTACAAGGGGAAGCCAGTAGTGGGGCTGGACTCATCTGAAATCCGAAGGGTCCAAACGCCCTCCCCAGCATGCCCAAGGAATCAAAAGGGAGATGCCGGAATCCGAGTGTCACAGCCAAGAGGCAAACGCAGCTGGAGAATATGATTACCAGATAGAAACAGCTCTTCTTACTTAGGGGGTAAGCACAACAGTGAGTCCACTCAGATTCCAAGGATTTCCATCTGCCTCGCTGATGAGAGAGCAATCTGTCTGTCCTCCTCTGCCCCTTAGGCCACAGCGATGCAAAGGAATCAAACACAACACATCTCCCTATCCTTCTATCCTTCCCTAACCCATCCATCCACGCCAAATTCCATTCTTTCAAATTCTGCTCCCCAATGGATCCCACCTTTCCAAGTTTGAATAAAACCAAGACTGACACGGTAACAAGCATAAGAATTCGAAAGAGAACAATGCAACACAGTATGTCTAACGTCTGAAAGAGTCTGCACTGCCTCGACTATACTTTCTTCTGACGATTGCTCTGAAGGTAAGTAACACACTTGTCCCCACTTGACAGATGAGCAAGGCGAGGCTCTCTGGGTTGCCTGCAGTCATCCGATCTGCTGGTGGGATGAAGAGAATTAGAGCCAACTCAATATTCATTCTTCCAGCCCCCGAGGCCTCGGATCTGCAGAGAGCACAGGCTGGGATCGCATGCTGTCAAGCAGTCTTCAGTGGCAGTTGCCCCAAACCCCTGCTCAACGACGCTCTCCGAAGCTCCCACGGCGTAAGGCAGTGAGCGTACCTGGCTGATGTCGATAGGCTTATCACGGCTGCCGGTTTGCACCAGGAGTTTGTAGGCAAGGACCCCATCATCTGATCCGTTTTTGTAATTGTTTGGCATGATCTTCCCAGTTTCCCAGTCACTGTCAAATGCATCCTGAAGTCCTAGAAAAGGCAAATGTGTGTAATACATTATAACTCTTACCCAGAATGATCCTGGTCCTAACAGGGTGCTCTGAGGACAGCGGAGCATTTGCCATCAACCCCAGACACTCCGAATTCTAGTTGTATCTGACTTCATGTGACACTATTAGATTTTTCGTGAACGAACTTCAAGTTGCTGATAATCACTGCCTCAAAGGCAGAAGGGGAGAGTATTCACTTCTAGGAAACACATACACATGTTTTACCTCAAAAAGCCCCCCTAACTCCCCTTCTTCTCCCCCATGACAAAAGAAAGCAAGAGGGCTGGGTGAGAAAGACACGCCAGGCCCATTCAGTGTTTCGTGCCACATCAGGTGCTAAGCCATGGGTTCTTCGATACAACCAGAAATTCCACTCAGAGCAGGAAAAACACATTCAAACTCCCGACTTCAAACAGCAACTCAGTTGCTTCTCCAGCCCTGGGTGAGTGAACATGATTCTGTCAATTTGTTCCATCTGTTCGACTTGTGGAGCTAATACAAGCTGTGGGATCGGCTGCCAGGTTGTGTAAAGATCACAGCCGACACCTATTCACTCTGGACTGTTCTCTTCCTCTCTGCCACCCTTCCTCCAAGAGGGGCTGTGGAGGAGAGAGGAGGAGGGATCTTGTGTGCATGTGTGTGCAGGGAAATACCTCACAGGGTAAATTTGGATCATATTGAGAACAGGAAGCCACAGGCCAATAGAAGGGGGCTCTGTGAGAACAGATGACAAACCGCAAGGCCAAGGAGGGGAAGGAAAGAGCTTTCTGGGCTTGGGGGATGGGCGCGCCCACCAGCCCACCACACACAGCTGCGCTTGGCTTCTGTAATCAAAACCATCATTACAGACCTGACGGTTTGGCTACAGCTGTAAAGAGATAAGCGTGTTGGAAGAGAAAACAGGGCCCTGGTGACCCGGCCCTCAGGTCTGAGCAATTGCTGGCTTGCACACAGTCTCCTCTGACATCGCCCCCCCTCTTCCGTCGCCCTGCTCCCCCAAACCACCTCCCACGTTGAGCTCCCAAGCCCCAGCAGCCCAGGAAGCCACATCTTCTGAACCAGCTGCACGTGCACGGGTTAGACGTGGCCAGTAAGGAGGGAGGAGGGTTTGTTTCATTTCACGACACGCCCCCGTTCCCCGCAACACACAGAACTGGTTCCGTTCGTGCTTAAAATGGTTAAACTCTTGGGGTTTGAAGTTGGGGGGAGAAGGGAACACAGGACTCCTCTCTCTCTCTCTCTCATTCTCTCTCTCTGTCCCAACTAAACCTTCCTTCCGACATTGCTGTGGGTGTTGTTTTCACAGGAACAATTTAGGGATGAGGGCCTCGGGCTCGGTGGTGAAAGGCAGCCCTGTTCGGGGAACGTGGAGTGGCCGCGGGGCCGGGCGGGGAGACCACCGGGATGGCTGCGCTCCCCTCTCACACAGACTGTTTTTCATAGCGAGGCATGCATACAACCATCAGTACTGAACAGATGTTATTTGATTACCTAAAGCCTTTTTTTCCCTGTTTTTGAAAAAAATAAACAGGAGAGAAAAAAACAACCCCTACCAGAAAAGAGGCCTGTTTTGTTTTCCTCACCATAATAGAATTTCCATCACTTTGTGGCCTGTGTGGCACTTTAACCCTTTCCTCTTGACCTGCCACCCTGAGGAGCAGAGCTCACGCTTACTGTGAGTGTGGGGCTGTCTAAGCAGTTTACATTGATTACCCCTCGTTTAATTCTTAAAACGACCTCGTGAGATAACCTACTAGTATGATGGTTCCCACTTTACAGATGAGGCTTGGGAACGTGAAGTAACTTGAGGAAAGTCATCCAGCAGGTAAGTGCTGGAGCTAAGCTTTGAACCCAGGCAGCCTCTGCCAGAGTCAGCTGGAACCACGAATGCTCTAAATCGCCCTGAATGCACTATGGTGCCCAGGAAACAAACATCTGTTGATAGCAGAGTTAACGTGGGCACCAATGACATCTGGTGGCAAATAGGGGGCCCCAAAAATCTGAGTGCGGTTTTAAGATATTTATACTCTACGACTCTGGGGACACCCTAGAGGGGAACAAGGAAAGAAAGATCTGATTTGGGGAAGTCAACCCTGTTGGCAATTCCACTCAACTCATCACCTACGCTGCTGGCCCCCTACTCGCCATTCACTCTGCTGGGGGCTTCACGATGAATGAGAAATGATCACTGACTTCACAGAAAGGTCAAGTTCTTTCATAATTAGTGTATTATTTTCTGATTAATTATCAAAAGGCTCAAGTAACAATGGTTTGGCCTAAGTGCACGCACACTATACAGTCTTGACACAAAACAAGGAACAAAGATTTGCTTCTTCCCTTGGCTAAATATTTCACATTCCAACACATGCATACTGTAGGAAAGAACTGTGACGTTTCACTTATTTTATGGCAAAACATGAAAGTTTTAGCTAGAACTTTTTCATTTAAAGTATTTTATACTAGAAATTATTTTCCAGTGTGAAGTTCTGAGTTAATTATCTCAACTGCCAATTTTTCTTTGATACAGGACGCTAAAAAGAAAATGCTAATCTAAATTTTATTTGCATATTTCAGTGTGAAATATAAACAAATACCATGTGTACAGTGTGGTTTTTAGCTCCAAGGTCACCTTATTTGCATGTATGCTTAAAGGTGACATTTGAGATGATTTCTGTATTACCATTATACATTTTTATGAGTAAATCCCTCCCCCCGCCAAACTACTGGAATGTTGCTGAAGACCAATGGGATGACGTGGTCTGTAATGGTCAATTCCATTAAAAACTAATGCGGGTCCCATCACTTAGCAACCACACAAAGTGCTTTGAAGGAAAGCTGACTCAAGGATAACTACTTCCTAAGAGGAAATGTTCAAAGACCAAATCAGCCACTCAACAGGCCTGAAAAATGTCTAGGCAGCCGGTGGTCCCAGGATCTGGCCATCCCGTGTGCACTGCTCTGCCCGGACCTTGGTAGAGTCAGATGCAGAGGCCTAGGGCTGGCTGGGACGCCGACCAGTGGGCATGAATGGATCTTACTTGGTCTAGGTGGGTGCTGTTCACTTAGCCATCAAAACATGATTCAAACGCACCTCTTAAAAAGATTCCCAAGTCCAACTGCTTTAGGTCTTTAAAGGGATGAAAGCATGGGGATAATTTACAATAGGCTATAAAAAGGTTAGCCCTCTGCACTGCCTGGAGACAATGCCCCTCTACCCTCTTCCAAAGCGCCGCCTAACATGCCATATTGAACATTCAAAGGAATGGCCGAAGACACTGAAATCAATTCCAGGATAACCCTTCTTTGCTCAGATACTGGCAGTGCTCTGCAGATCTCTTTGTTATTTGTGGCAAGTTATTTGCATGTCTTTGGCCAAAGGGGGAAAAATGAAAAGCAGGGAATCTCTCAACTTTCTAGTCTTCTTTTGATTCATCATCTGAAAAAAAAAAACAAAAAAAAAAACAAAAAAAAACACCACTGCTTCCCAAACTACTGTAAAAAAATAAGACTGGGAACAAATTCAAGTTAATCTCACGAGCATGTTAAAAAATAATGTTGATGTTATGTAGTTCTCTTCGCCTTCCTCAGAAAAAGAGGTCAAATCTGGTAATACACGCACGAACAAAATTCTAGGAACACGAGTCAAAGACAGAAACGTACTGAAGAATTTTCAACCAAATTCAAGTTGTTTACCATTTCATGCAAACTCACAGGGAAACTGGCTGCTTAATCTTTACATACAAGTGTATTGACTTAAGACCAAAAAAGGCACTTAAATCTGTGTTTAAACAAGCCTAATTAAGTGGGAAATTAAGACAATCATTTGGATAACTTAAGCCAAAAAATGTTGGGGCCATAATTATTTGGGTATTTCAGTAAGAGTATTTTTGCTTGAATTGTGTAGATAATTATCTTGATTCTCCACTTTACTTTGCATGTGTCAACACAGAATAAATGAACAGATGTTCTTAGAATCACTGAATACATTCATATTCAGTCAGCAGTTAGGAGCAAGTTTAGGCTGTCTTTCTCTCCAGTCGACTACTATTTCCTAGAAAGGTTTCTAAGGGCAAGGTCAGAAGCTGAGAAGGCATTTTAAAGCAGAAATTGATTATTTATGATATACTATGAGATGCGATCAAGCTTACTCCATACGTTAAGTCAAAAGATGGTCAAAATACGGAATTTTAAATTATATTCACCAATGATGCAAAACGACTGATGTAGTAAGTTACAATTTGGCAGTGAGTCAGCCTAGAAATTCCATTAACACTTGGATTTCACTTGGTCACCAAACTAGCCACCATTAAAAAAAAAAAAAAAAAAAAAGAGTACTAGAAGCATCCAGCTCCGTATTTTATAACCTACTTTCCCATTTCCTGCTTTAAAATGCCTTTCTCAGCTTCTCACCTTGCTCTTAGAAACATTTCTAGGAAATAGTAGTCGACTGGAGAGAAAGAAGGCCTACAGTTGCCCCTAACTGCTGACTGAATAGGGATGTATTCAGTGATTCTAAGAACATCTGTTCATTTATCCTGTGTACTCATAAATTCTTACAGAAGTTCCTGAATCAGCCATTTGAACTGTTTGCATCGTTTTATAGGTAAAAACCAGATTTGGGAGCTGCCCCAGAAAGAGTCTATATAAGAATTTTCAGCAACAATCAGAAGTCAATGAAACATGTCAGTGTTCCATTATAATCTAACACTTTAATAAAGTGAACAAAGGGAACTTGTAGAAGCTGAACACACCAAAGACCAAATGGTGAATGTTTACAAAGGACAAGGGCCCTCCAGCAGCATCTTACCTTGGAGCCAGTCTCTGAAGTAGTGCAGCCACATTTTGGGAAGCTGTTTATTTTCTTCCAACATGACATACTTCACATTACTGAAACTCTTATGAAGGTCGTAAAGTAAGTGCTGGATATTGGGGTAGTCTGCCTTCTGAGTGACTATATACATGTTGTAGAAAGAGAAGTATTTGAACTGTGCAGCGATAAAGTCATATTCTCTAGTTTCCCGAGGCACAATGTCTGTAAGGTCCAGCCCATCACGCACTCGGGTGGTCCCATAAAGGCTGACCCCCAGCAGGCCCAGGAAAAGGAAGATCACCACGACCTGCAACAGAATAAGGGGCCCGAGATCAGACCCGGAGGAACATAACCGACTCTCCCTTGACAAAGATGAGCTGTTTGGTTTATACCTCACTCTTACCATCACACTATCCGGATGTACAGTGTAGGGGTCGTTCTCCCAGAGGAAGAAACATAAAATCATGGTAATTTTTTTTTTTTGGGGCGGTACACAGCCCTCTCACTGCTGTGGCCTCTCCCGTGGCGGAGCACAGGCTCCGGACGCGCAGGCCCAGCGGCCATGGCTCACGGGCCCAGCCGCTGCGCGGCACGTGGGATCTTCCCGGACCGGGGCAAGAACCCGTGTCCCCTGCATCGGTAGGCGGACTCTCAACCACTGCGCCACCAGGGAAGCCCGGTAATCGCATTTTTTAAACAAGCTCATTTAGAATAAAATCTTTAAAATGCAAGGAGTTGCTGTAAATGGAAAGAAACATTTGCCACACAGAGATGCACTCCTGTAGAAGATGAGCTCATTAAAATGGCCTCGAGCTCTAAATGGACTGACTCCTTAGGAGGCCTGAAATACACCACATCTGAGGAAGCAATCTGATGAATTCCAAAGGCGCCTGCTCTGTTAATTTTTGCAGACAGTAGGAGTCTTCTGTTTTGGTAATTACCTTGGCTTTTGGTTTCAAGAGGAAAGGGGCATAGTGCTTCTCGGCAAAAGATGAGAGTGTCCACCTGCTGCAGGGGGGCTCAAGGCAGTGGAGGCTAGAGTCAGAGAACTGGGAGAGCAGGTCCCTCGTGGAGCTGGTGCTCTCGGGGCTCTGGCAGCTGAGCGTGTCCTGGGCCACGGTGACGGGCTGCACGGAGATCTCGGAGCGCGGCTCGGCAGTGGTGTAGTACACGTGCGTGTGTGGGTCGTACTCTGTGCGCAGCTGCACCGTGGACTGCATGGTGATCTGGGTTTCGTGGGCGAAGCTGTGGCTGCTGTAGGGGGGCGGGGGGCTGTAGCGGGTGTTACTGTGAGTCTCTGTGTAGGCCTGGGGTTCAACCTGAATCACTCTGCTGACACAGGGGCTGAAAGAGGGGGAAATACGTTGGAATGGTATACCGAAACAGGGAAACGGTGCTTTCATTTCTGCCGATGACTGACATTATTCACTTTACACCGCCCTGATTTAGGAGCCAAACATAGCACTGAACTCCACAAACACCATCCGGTTTATCTATTCGGACACAGACGTGAGTCAATCGAAGGAGGCCAAATGGATGGTTGATCCTGAATTTGGCTGACAGAAATCAAGTGACACGCTGATGAACCTCTTAATGCATAATTCCTTTAAAAAAAAAAAAACCCAAACCAAACCACCCAAAGGGTGATATGTTTTCCAGATGGTGGTTTTCAACCTTCGTTCTGCCCTAATCCATAGAGATACAACGCATTCCCAACAGTCAGCGATACGGGTGTGTGGTAAACAATGATCATGTGTATCACAGCCTCGGGGCTGTAAGAATGTTCAGTTGAGGGAGGCGAGAACCCCAGTGACTCCGATGTCCCCCAGAGGAAGCATCCTCTGTCCATTATCTGCCCTGCATTCAGCACCCATTGACTACGCTTCCTTCTAAGTTCACAGACTGAAAATTTCTCTAAACATTACCACTCTGCTCCCAACAAATAAAGGCCACAGGGGCCAGAAAATGTACCTTGTAAAACAGCAGAAAATATCCAATCTCCTGTCCTCACGTCGATACAAATCCATGCTGAGAATTGCAGGAAAAATCAGCAGAACCATAGCAAAATTGAATACCACTACTACAGCCGCCTGGGAGAAAAAAAAAAAATGTAGAGGTCACTAACACATTTCCTCCCAGTCAGAGGACTGCTTTGAAAATAAAGAAGCTTTAAACAAAATCTTTCTTTCACTTTCCTAACTGAGGTGTTTAAGCCTGAAATAGATGCTGGAGTTTCTCATCACTTTGCTTCTCGTCCTTCATTAAGAGACCATTTGACTAGAATAGAGGCCCCCATCATTCCTTTCCATCTCTAATAATTCCATGAGCCCATAGGGTACAAACACAGGAACTAAACTAAACCAAACTGACAAAGCAGAACAGAGAATATGCTTGAAATGTTTTACGTTCAGATAAAAAGAAACATTTTCCTCTTAGAACATTTCTAAGAGTTCACGTAGCCCTGATTTTACACTTAGAAAATTTATATATAAAGCGGATCGAGTATATCCAAATGTCACCTTTAAAACACAAAATAAAAATTCAAACACGTCCCCCGAGGTTTTTCATAGGCACATTCCAAATAGCCTCTGGAGTAGCCTGTGGGGTGTGCAAGCACAGTAACATAAAAGGTCAAGTATAGTTAAGCAGAAATTCCTGTGTGTGATTCTAGTACGCAGAATAAATAAGTACGGATTCAAAAGTCACTCCATAACCTAGAATAAACACAGGGCTAGATTCTGTAGCGCTTTGGCAAATCTCCTGCTGACCTAGTAAAAATTACACAATTGGGCTGTTAATAGGGGAAAGTCAACAGAGGACAGTTGAAAGGGCTCTCCCGTACAGAAAGGCATGGAAAGCAGCAGCATGATGAAAAATGCAACTGGAGTGCTAAGTAACCAGGAAAGTATCAGAAAGTTTTTTTTGAAAAATAAAAACTCGTACAAGGTTTTTCAAAGAACTGCTTAGTTCTAAAACCTTCTCAAACTGGGTAAATGTTTCAGGGTGAGAAAAGAAAACCCGATTACCACTGGTACCGAACAATACCAGAGGAGAGAACCTTGCAAAGGTCTCTGGATAGTAACTTGTGAATTTATGCTTGAGGTGAAATAGCAAGCCCAAGTTCTGGAGAGATGCTTTTTTCGATAATTAATTCCCTGTCAAGTCTACAGAACCAAAGAATAACCACGAGTCTCCTAAAAATGACCCAACCCCTCTCTTCTTCGTCTGCCTTGAAAATTCCTCATCAGTTCAAAATATATGAAACATGTTAACTGGCCACTCTAATGTATATAACGTAACTTTAAAGACCTGCCTAACACGTTATAAGCAAATCACTATTTCGACTAGAGGATTTATCTAAGAGGCAAATAGAAAAAAGAAAAGTCTGGGCAGCGTATTGGGTACGGAAGACACAAAGATAAATAAGACAAAATCCTGCTCTCAAGGAAAGACACAGCCAGAACCATAAACAAATTACAAGCTAGGCTGACAAATGTTGTAATAGAAGCATGCCAGGGGTCCAGAGTGGCTCAGAGGAGGGGAGCATGCAGGTGGGGGTACACGGGGGTGGAGAGTGGCCAGAAAAGGTTTCTTGGGAGATGGAGAAGACAAAAAAGGATTTGGGGAGGACCAGGGAGGAAGGATGCATGGAGGAAATCCGATAGGCCGTGTCTGAGTTTAAAAGCTATGCAGTACTGCTGGGTTTAAAATTCTGTTGAGGGAAGAGAAAGGAGGAGGAGTGATGGGAGGTCAGGTAGTTAAGTTACACACGATCCGTTCGATTCTCACAGCAACCAGGAGGCAGACGTTAGTCCTGCTGTCGACCCTTTACCTAATAAAGACCCGTGGTGCAGAGGAAGGTCACCTGCCTGAGGCTCCCAGTAAATCGGATTCAAACACAGGCTTGATGCCCCCAGCCCCCAGCCCAGCTGGGACCCGGGAGTTCTCTTAGATCTGATCACCTCCTGAAGGGACAGACACGGGGGCAGGGTTAGGATTCCTGACCAATCAGAACATAGGGGAGAATGCGTCTGATCCTCAAGGGTTTTCCAGGAAAACTTAATCTTGGGGGGCGGGTGGAATCCTGTCAGCTTTTCTTTTTATTACAGTCACGCTTAGAATTCAGGAGTGTAATTGCAGACAAGAAACTCTGGGCATCTCATTTTGAACAGAAGTTCCTGGGGATGAGGACAGAGACTGTGAAAAGATAAGCCACGCAGGTGTATACAGGTGGCCCAGACGTTGCGGCCAAAACAACACTGATGCTTTCTGCCATGGCTCGGGAATGTATCTGATACCAGCCTCATCCATCAGAGAAATCTGATGGGCATCTTGCTTGGTCTCTTTGTGGCGGAAATGGAGAAATGAAAGAAGAAACCCGAGGTAGCTTCCCATCTAAACTTACTGTCCAACAGCTTATCACATATATAGGTAGGACATTTACTGATGAGAAAGTTGTACAACTTCAACATCCTCTACAGTGCACTGAAATAATAAAAACAAACGGCAAGGATTTCTCAGTAAGAGAGAAGTGTCACTGCTAGAGCAAAGAGCACTTGAAGAAATTTCAAGTAAATGTGAAAAGATGACGGGGATGATCCTGCACCGTCAATCAATTCTAATCGCGGCGCTTTAAGGAAATGTCCCATTCCCCCGCAAAGCATCTATGGGTGGCCCCACTGAGACACTTGCAGAGCAGAGAGGAACTGGCCCTGCCTAGAGGGGCCCTCGTCTAAACCCTCTTACCATTTGGAACAATAAGGCATTCTGTTCTGGGACTTTTCATTGAAGAACAAATACCATTCAGTTACCAGCAAAGCCCCAGTGTAGGGCATTCGTTTTCAAAGAATTATAAGCAGTGCCACTGCTTTCTGGTATAGAGGTGGCATTTGGACAGATGGATAAAGATTGACAAGGAGGTTTCTTTGGGAAAGAAATTCTATTTATTTTGGCAAGGTTACAAAATTGGAAAGGCTCCACAAGGAAAAATTTTAACGTGGGTTTATTACTGGACAGAACCATTTTGGATATGTCTTTCTGATGCTTAATCTAGAGTATCCTGAAAATACAAATACAAACGAACACCCAAAGTTACAACTTAACACAGTCACTAACGTAAAGAGAAACTATATAATGGTCAATTTCAAACGTCAATACATTTTAAAGGGAACCAAGTGTAAAATTTCTGATGGCTACTGCAAAAATCATGGCATGCCCTTTTTTCTTAAATTTTCTATTCTTCTTTTTTACTTTTTGTTTACTGAGAATGAACCAGTATCACAGGAAGCCATTCTCTAGCAAATGAGAACTTCTAGAAGCTCTAGATGCAATTTCTAAAGTGATACTCCAGTGCCTTGGAATAGAAATGCAAAACCAACAGTGTTCATTTCATCTCAGTAAGGTGCTTACCTTGGGAGAACTTAGCGTACCGGATTTTCTAAAAGGCGTTAAGGAAAACTCATGTAGCTTTTCAGACTACCACACCATAGGATATCATTAAAGGACAGTATGCCTTGATGAATTATCAGTTTGTACTGAGACAGGAGAGGAGAAAATGAGAGAGAGGGACAAGAAGAAAAGAAGGAGCGTGAGGTAAAGCAGATAAAGAACAGCGAGGGAAGAGGCAGGCAGAGAAGGACAGAGGCAGGAGGGAGGGTCCCACTGTTAAAAGACTCTAGAACAGTTCCTCAGTACCAGGATCTGCTGTATACGAGACACGAGCAGGCTATCAAAGGGTGCTGCACACGTGCATGGCTGTGCAAAAGGCATCCTAAAACTTCAGCTGTACCAATAAATTAGTGGGCATCTTTTATTTACCTTCCGTATTACTGAGCACTTAGATATATTTTCATTTTCTTTGAACTTTGGTCCCACTTTCAGATTTAATGTATTCATTTATTCACTCACTACTTCTATTTCTAGTTTCTATATGTTTATAATAAAATAAGCTTCTTTTAGTATTTTTCTTTTTGGGGGGCCTGCTGGTCACAGTGATGGGTACAAAACCTTACACCAAAGAGTAAACAAGTCTAGTGTCCCAAATGCAGTAAGATCACTAGTTGCTTAGGCCTTTATCGGTAATTAGTGAAATAAGATTCATATCCGAAGGCTAGAAAAGAGCTGAGTGTGTTGACAAAAATATAAATAGAAACCTAATCTATGATTTGTCAATTTCTCTTCCTGGTTACGATCCTTAGAACCTTTTGGTGATTAAAAGGAGTAAAGCAGTATGAATAAGCTGGATGGATGTAACAACAGTTTAAAAAGTGACATCAAAAATAGTTCCCTTTAAAAACCTGGCCATCTCATGAATTACTATCGCATTGTAAGAGAGGAGGAAGAGGGAAAGCCACTGCTCCTTTAATCTTTCTTGGAAACCAGTTGGAGCTTTAAAATTTGAATTTCATTCACGAAACCTCAATAATATCCTTGAGAAATCAAAACCCTAAACCACTTCAGGCTTAGGAAGACCACGCCACAAACTGGGCAAGTAGCCTCCTTTATCTGCTGCGTTGACCAATTTCAGGATTTCCCACGAGTTTCAAGCAGCTGAAGAGCAATGCCAGTACTTTACACCAAGCACAGAACTGACCATAGCTGCATCCCCAGTCGCGGGAACTCTCCATTCTTACAATTCATGTTAGCTGGCTCTTTGGAAACATATCTCAGAGGCCTCTAGATGTGAAAGGGCCTGGTTTGGAAGGAAAGGACAGAACAGTGATGGACCAAATTGCTCTGCGCAAGAAAGGGAGAGGAATTCTGTGTTTTCTTGGGTAGCCTCAGAGTCCGGTAGGGAACCAAAAGGAAGGAGAAGAGGGGCCAGGAAGAACAAGGAAGGAGAGGTGGCAAGTAAGGGCTGGCCAATCCCTCCTCACACAGTGGGGAATCTAACGCTCAATTTTAAGGTATGGCCTGGCCTGGGCTACACTGCAACCTCATCCTCGTATCCTTGAAGTCTGCTCTGTGCAGCGGCTTTGTGTTGGGGGCTGCTTTAGGGAAATCAAGAGATGGTAGCCAGCAGGGGAAGGGGGTGAGCACAGAAACTGAGAGTGGAGTTTAGAAGCAGGGACGAACAAGAGCTGGCTGCACCAGGGCCCAATCCAGAGGACTCCTGATTATCTGGAGTACGGGCTTACAGGCGTCCCACACGGAGTGGCCCTGGGCCATGAGGATACCCAGGCCTCAGCCTTCTGAGCTATAGGGCTTTAAAGGAAAGAAAGAGCCCTAGAACTTTCTTTCAGAGGGAGTGTCAAGGTTATTGCTTAAAGAAGCATCCACCCAGAAGAAAGAGTCCCCAAAGCTGGCATGCTGCTTTACTTCACGGTGGTAGTGCTGTAAGCACATCACTGGAGAAAAGTAGACCTGGAAGGCTCGCTGCTAAGCGCAGCGCTCACAGATCCGCCCCCCCCCCCCTCCGGATCTAGTTACTGGAAACTCACCTGCAGGGAGAACGCCCGCAGAGCGGGAATCGGGATCAACGCAGCCATAAAGAAGGCTGTGACGTTGCTGATGGATGTGAGGGCCACGCTGGCTCCCGTGCGCTTGAGACACTCCCCGGTCCTGTCCTAAGGATGAGAAACCACAGTGCTGAGAGCTGCACAGGGCGGAGCCCCTCAGACCACAGACTGTGAGAACAATTCAAATACGTGGCAAAATCAGACAACTGGTGGTTTACAATGCTGACGTGAGGGGCTAAGAAAGGGATATCTCTGCCTTTCCCTCTAACACCAACACTGAAATTCAAGTTTTCAGTGCTATCTACACAGTCGTGTGTTGTTCATGGTTATTACTACCCAAAGCACAAAGCTGCAAGATAATGACTTAAGTACATTTTTAATATGGTTAAAAAGGGGCAAGGAGAAATGCGAACAAAGTAACCAAAAAACCCAAAGAAACAAACGTGCGCTTTGGAACAAGTCTCCTGAGACGCTTTTAACTTACTTTACTTATTTAGAGTCAGTCACGTGTCCATCTGACTTGGGACTGAAATATTTACTGGGCCAGATTGAGAAAAGTGGAAGGACAAACACTCAGAAACAGAGAGGGGCTTCTGCTGTCCTCAAAGGTTTCTTCTTTTGTTTTTCTATTACCTCAAAAGGGATCCTTTTATTCTGTCCTGTTTCACTAAATGCATGCGCCAGAAGGAAGACGTCATCCACACCAACGCCAAGAGCAAGAAATGGCAAAACCTGTAGTGAAGACACAGCACAGTGACATTAGACACGTGCGGTCCAGTTCTGAGAATTCTACAAAGCCATTTAAAACACTGCCACCAGCACCCC
Source organism: Phocoena phocoena (assembly GCF_963924675.1). Classification (NCBI taxonomy): domain Eukaryota; kingdom Metazoa; phylum Chordata; class Mammalia; order Artiodactyla; family Phocoenidae; genus Phocoena; species Phocoena phocoena. The sequence continues at coordinate 29,084,142 of NC_089224.1, read as the reverse complement.
AAGGGGCTTACCCAAAGGATGGCTTACATGAACTCATGTGAAGGATTTAGTTTTATCTGATAGTTAGACCCCAAAGTCTAGCAGTTGTGGCTCACAGTAGATCTTGTCCATAACTATTTCTAAGCTCCACATACAATAATTTTTTTTAAGTTAACAAATGAGAAGGAATTATACTCCAATAAAGATGCTAAAAAAAAAAAAGTGAGAAGGAATCTAACTCATTTAAAGCAGTGGTTCTCAGAGCGCGATGCCTAGACCAGCAGTGTTGGGAGCTGGCTAGAAATACAAATTCTCCACCCTCACCCCAGACGGACTGCATTAGAAACTCTGGGGATGGGGCCCAGCAATCAGTTTTCACAAGCCCGCCAGGTGATGCTAATGCATACTCAAGGTTAAGAACCACTGCTCGAATAAATGATCTAAATTCCACTGATAAATGAAGCATCATCTCTAACTAATCAACAAGCCCATTCAGACCTGCCACTGTCAAGTGGTCCATTTAGAGACAGCACCCCCCTGAGAAATGGGGCATCTTAGCGGAAAAGGCTGGAAGACCCTTTAGGTGACATGGACACACTGGAGGCCAACTGGGCAAGCCCGGAGAGGGGTGTTTGTCAATGAACAGCAGACGGATGGCTCCTTTAGTACCTGAGTTGTTGCAGCATTAAAGGAAATCCCGATCAATGAGCACAGGCCCAATCCTGCAGCCACTGACAGTGCAACCAACAGGACACCAGCCAGCCCCACGGCACCCTGGGACTTGGAGCAGTCCCAGCGCAGCATGGTTAAACAGGCATAGGCAAGCTACAAGCAGAACAGTTGGGCAGGGTGGTGGGGAGGTGAAGGAATGAAGGGGAGTTGGAGGAGGGGGGAGAGGAGGAAGGGGGAGACACAAAACAAAAGCCAAACATTAGAATGTGTAAAGATTCTAATGTTTTCCCCCACCCATCACCCCAAATCAAAAGGTAGAACTTATTAAATCGAACAACAACAAAAATTTACATTACAGACATCATACGAAATGATACGAGTCAAAGATGGGCCAACTGCAAACGGTAATAAATGCTTTACACGACCACTTTTTAAACCGTTACGAAGCCGAGCTCTCTCTGTCTTGGATGCAAGTGTGTGTTAAGAGCAGTTAAAAAGCAGGGGCAGTCATGGAAAGGTAAAAACTAGAAAACAAAACAAAAACGCCCCCTGGGAGAACTGAATTGACTGTTACCATCAGTAAATAGCCACTGGCCACTCGGATGACGCTGACGTCAGAGAAGGACTTGAGGATGTCGTCCAGGGTCGTCGTGGTAAAGGAAAGCACCTTCTGAGTGGAGTTCTGAGCGACGCTTTGATGAACTACCTGCGGTCAGAACGCAAGGATAAATTCCCAGATGGGATTAAAGCTGCGAGGAGCTTCAAGAGCACAGTCCTCTCAGGTGACATGTCCCCTTTACCCAACCCCCACTTTTGTCTGATGCCTTGAAAAGAGCTCTACATGATTGGGGTTTGAACTTGGACTAACGCTGAAGGACCTGAGCCTGGGACAATGAAGGCTGTTGCTAATCAAATGAGAAAGTGGTGCTGTGGTGAGCCGGTGAGCCTGTGTAATTGAGGTTCTCTCCGGCAGCCTTATTTATGCTATGTCTGAGACTACTCTTCTCCTCTCCATAACTCCACGACTGATTTGCGGGCCCATCAGCTCCCCCCTAATCCAAAACAACTCGTTCTTAGGGGCACTCCTCCCCCTCTTCATTCGCTGGCCACTTTTAAAAGGTCACATGCAGCTCAGTAGAGGTCACTGCTTGGGAAACAAAGGCCAGCTCCTGTCACATGACCTAACCAAGGGGACTGCAGCTGTGAACAGATTCTATGCCTTGCTAATGTTTTCCAGACACCTTTTCTTGCTAACCAAGTGTTTTTTTTAAACACGGTTATGCCTTAGCTCTGGGGTTCACAATTGGTTACTCAAAATGTTTCAGGGCATCACAATTAGAATTAGCATCACCCAGATAGTGAGGTTTTCAATATAAAGAGAAGGAAAAAGTTTTCATTCCCCCCAAGTTCCCAGCATTACAATCAGTTTTGAAAATAAATTCTAATGAAAACAATGCTTTAAAACGTTAAAATGAAGTATTTAGTAACTAAGGGGTCTGTACTCAGGTTCAAAGGGCGTCAGAAGGCCACCCATTTACCTCCACATACGTCCTCTGCCAAGCCTCCAGGATGGCTGCTGCCTTGTCCTCGTTCCAGTTGATGTGCGAGACATACTCATAACCCTTGAAGTGTTCGTACATTTGCTTGGGAGTCATTAACTGAAACATGGTCTGCAAGGCGTGGGCACTGTGATGGGGTGGAAAAGGCACACCATCAGCATCCCCAGGAAGCAGCTCTCACTGTGCAAAATCCCCACCGAGCACCCCCGACTCACTCGCAGCCATTCTGTCCTACGTGAGCACATGTTTCCATTAAAATGGGACCTGGATGGTTATTTTATTTAATAGATTGATGTACCATATTAAAGGTGTAACCTTACAAACCTTTTACAGATACACCCCCAAATTAAATTAATAGGCAATTTCCTTTCTCAGTTTCTAGTCAACGAAACAGGAAGGGTACTGGAGTAGATAGCCTGATCAGATATGCTGGGCTCAGCGCTGCACGCTTGCTTGTGCAGAAATCCCAGACGACAGCTCTCCCGAGGGAGAAATCTCAGACGGAGCGCCCGACACTTGACGGAGCGGAGTCCACAAGTGCACAGAGGATAATTCTTATTCAGCCGTCAGTCGTTGGTCTTTCCCTTTAACAGTCTGTGATGGAGTTCAGCTCACATCATTTAACTCCACGTGGTATGACCAATTCCTCTTGCCTACTTTATAGCTGCCCCGATTTTCTACATCATGGGTAGATCTTCTAAAATCCTACAATCACTAACTACAGTCTCGATGAAAATGATAAACCTTGAAAAATTCCCCATAAGGTGCTTTTTTGAGCTGGTCTAGTCCACTAATATTTCCTAGTATTCTATTACACCAGACAGCTAGCTAGGGTAACAGTTAAGTATTAATACAAATACACTTGCAGACGTCAGAAGGGAAGTGGTTTCTGAGGAAAGGACAAAAAAATAGATGGCTTGGATTTTCCTCCGTGTGTTGGATTACCTGACAAGCTTTCCAGTGCTGTTCTTGACTGTGCCACCCACAATCAGTTCCTCCTGCCAGTGCATATACTTTCTGGATAATCCATGACACCCACCATTCAAAACAAGGGCCATATCAAGAGGCTAAAAATAAAAAGACAGCCTCATAATTACAGGAATTAGTAGGCAGGTCACATGCCTTGTTAAAATCCAGTGCATTAAGGGCTTGTTTGTTTCAGTGAGAACATTAATAACAAAGCTAATGAGAGGCGTATGGCAAATCTTACAGCAAAATTTAGCTCTTTAAACAAACTTAGTTCCACAGACCAAAAAAGTCATTGAGAATGAAATCTTAAAAATAAAAATAACAGAACTAAAAATGGGGGCAAATAGCAAGTTTTTCTCCCTTCCCCGCCTGAGGAGCAATCAATGGCTGTACTTACTTTGGTTGCATTTTTGTTGGGGGCTGTGGCAGGGCAGTCTGGATCAGCCGGATTGAGGCAGGGCCGGTCCATGTAACCATGACCAACTTCAGCCTTATTCAGCATTTCCTCCCAGCTGTCCACTTGATAGTTTATTTTCTTTAACTCTTCTAGGAATTCCAAAGGGTCAAAGTTTGTCCACTGCAAAGGAGGCTTACCTCTGTGAAAGAAATTAGGAGGCAAGACAATGAAAAAGAGGCTTCCAAGCCCTTAGTAAAATAGCAAGACTGAATCTACTGCATCTGGATTGTATGACGCTTTCTGGGGAAACAACTGTAATTCTGGGACCTTGGCACCAAAACCAAATGCTCCTTTCCAGTGTACCTATATGCAAACCTAAGTCAGGAAAATAATTCATGAATGAACATGGCAAACAGAGAGCTTATAAATTAACAAAGGTACCAAAGAATCTTAACTTGCTGATACAGTATATTTAATACCTAACACCCAAATTAGCCAAATGGGTGCTTCTAAGCATGAGACTGAGACCCAAAATTAAGGCGTGGGGGGCGCAGAGGAAATCACAATGTCAAATTAGCACTTGCCAGCCTAATAAATGCTTTGTAAATGTCATCAATCAAAATATTTGATCTCCATTACCTTTAATAATCCCATACTTATGAGCTCTCTCTGACAGCCTGGCAGGCAGCCCCACGAGCCCCCTGCTGCCTCTGCCATCACCGCCATCAAGGCCACTTCCCCCCACACTCACTTTTGAATTTGTGCTGCTGACAGACCAGAAAGGCTTTTGGCTGCCTGTTATGTGGTTCAAACCACACTGTAGCTGCTTAACCAGGCTGAAGTCATTATTCAGAATCTCCCAACCAGAAAACACAAAACCCCTTATTTCCCACCTAAAACTGTACACTGAAGGTCAGGGTATGGCCACCGCAAATTGCTTTTGCAGATATGTGCAAGCTAGGAGAGAAACAATAACCCAAGCAAGCACTAACTCTTGCATAATTAACTGAAAATGTCTACACTGATTAACAATTATTCCTTAAACGATGCCGTGTACATAATATTCAACTGCTAAACTGTGAAGCATCCCCTACCATGACCTTCAAAGATAGTGGATTTCCCTCTTAAATGCCATTAATGTGATCCAAAGAAAGGTCAGCATTTCACTTAACAGGAAGATCTTGAACTTCGACATGTACCCACTAATAAATTCTCTCCTTAAAAAAATAAGCTAAACCTACGTTAAGTGCTTGGTGTACAAAACTGCAAATATTTTAAAGAGTTAAAAATCACACATACTCTGAAATAATTTGCATTTTATTTGCATATAAATGGGCTGGTAAAAGTGAATGAAATTTAATGATGCCTACAGAACTTTTTTTGAAAAGAGGAGAAACATTCTGCCGAAGTGCCCTCTCCCCCAACTATTCACTCAAAACATGCACATGGAATTTCAATGTTTTTATTTCTTGTCCAAAACTGAAATAGAATAAACAATGATAAGGTAACATCAGAAACATTCTAGAGTTTAGAAATCACAGACATCAGAAAACAAGATCACACACTTACAGTAGGTATGCTGTCCCAGACTGTAACTTCGCCCCTTCCCAGAAGCAGTCCAAAGGTGTAATAATTAAACAAGGGTAAAGATATTCTATTATCTGTCAAAGGTGAAAAGTATAGGCCACGCATTAGGCTAATGTATACCACTGGGCTATTTGAGAATTTTTGAGAATTTTTTGCAAACAGAAAGAAAATATACCTGATCCATGTAACCTGTTTCTGTGATAAGTTCTCCAGATTTATAACACAAATGTTCCAATTTCCATTGCCTATTAAAATAAAAAGCAGAGACAAAAGTTTCTTATAGTAATAAAGGAAATGTGTGCAAAATCAGAACTACAGAACATACAGAGAGAACTGCAATTTTGATCACTTTTCAGTATCTGTCAAAATGAGCAGAGCTTTGCCAAATGGATTCAACAAGCTTGCTTTAATGAATAGATAATACTCAACTGTAATTAACATGTGGGGTGTTTATGTAAATGAATGCTACCCAAAGTACTTGAAAAGTCTTGTTTTCTTAAGTGTTCTCCCAATAATCTTGTTTACACCATTAATCTGCTTTTCCACATACATTAAACAACTTCAGGGCAGATAATTCAGAGTCGAATTATCACAAATTCCAAATAGGTGGGGCCTAAATTAGTAAGGTTTATATATAATGTATTAACATATATTGAGGTGGGAAAATATTACTTCTTTTTTTACTGGTAAATTATGTCCTTATTAACAGAGTGTTCAAAATGAACTTTCCTGCTCTTAACCACAAATGCTATAAAGAACATTACCAGGTAGATTGGTTTCCCACTTTACATTCTTCTATTCTTGTCCTACAGAAATTATATCAAATATACTGATCAACAATTACCTATACTATCCATCGTCTATTATAGCATTTTGTTATCCCTAGAAGAGTGCTATATAAGCCCAGGCCTTCCCAAGTGTATTAGGGAAATGAGTCTAATTTGAAAAAAGAGAAAATTAGGAAAAGGTGGGGATGGGAACCCCAGGAAAAGAAAAAATATAAAACTCCTTCTAGACTGCTCTGTTTCATTGGTCTCCTTTTTCTTCTATTAGTCGCCCAAAAGAACGTTCTGGACTTCGCCCTCTTCCTTGTGGAACCTTCCCATCCATCCCTCAGTGCCCCGCTGAAATGCCACCTTTTTGCTAAGCTTTCTTTGATCAGTGCTGTTGAAAGTGACCTCTTTCTCTTGAACCCCAGAGCAATGCTGGTCGGCTCTCCTTCTTGACACTGGAGCACCTGTAGGAGGGACTGCCTGTGTTTGGCTTTGTACATGCTTCTCTGTATTGTCTTTCCTCTCCCTAACTTAGGCTGTGGTGGTTTCATTCCAGAACTCCTCCTATGCTTTTACTACATCCACAGCATTGCTAAATTAGCTACAAAGCTAAAGGGTAGTATTTGGTAAAGGTGTGTGAATCCACCTTACTCTGCCTACCTGTCCCCAGGAATTCACCACAGTGGCTCAACCCCCTATTTTTTGGTGACACATACCAACCGCTAACATCTGTAATGAATAAAGTAATGAGAAGTAACTTCTTTTTCTTTCTTATTCTTTGTGAGGTGACTAAAGGCAATTCAAAATGTAACCGTTCCAAAAACAAGTTAAGCAGTGAAACATCTTCAGGACGGTGGACAGCATCCAAATGGCTGCTTGAAGGACCATACTCATTTGGGTACAGTGGCAAGATACTCACTGAAAACACATTATAAAGTAACGTAGTTCACATGTCACTAAACTTTAGAGACAAATCAAGATTTTAAAAAGCATTTCACGAGAAAACTGTTTGAACTAACACTTCCGCTGTATTTCCAGGGCAACTTTATTTGCTAAAACAAAGGGGTCTAAACCAGCAGCCTCTCCCCACCACCTTACCTGTTATACATATATACATGGACCCGGCTGGCCTGGAGCGCCGAGTCCAGGTGCTGTCGGAGTGCCTCCGTGGTCAGGACATTAGCACCGTCTTCCTTGGGGGTCTGGATCATGAGTTGAGGATTAAACATAGCCTCTTCTCCAATCTTCTGGCGAGTGTAATTTAATTCACGACTTACTCGCCCACCAACTGGTAAACACGTACAGGTTTCAATTAGAACAGCAAAATCCCCACAAATTCACATTCTGTTACCTCACTAACAGGAGCAGGGTACACGATAAATGAACTCTGGTCACAGAAATGTATGGCTGATGTCTAAGGGGTAACATTCACTTTATTATGACTGGCAACGTTAACCCTACCAATAACAAACATATAAAAAATACTCACTAAAACCTATTAACAATGGTCCTGCCTGTCACACACGCAAACCTAATGCATGCGTGCTTTGTGTACCTTCTAACTAACACACCATATGTATAAAGGGGGAGGGGGAAGGAAAACTTGAGACACTTTTCCTTGCAGACCAGACCAAATACCCCTGTTACAATTTCTTTCACTTGTATAAACAATGTGCCCCTGCAGCACATTTCAAGATAAATGGCTTCAATTTACACTCTTCTCCTAAATAATCTGGCAAAGGTAACAAGGAAGTGTTTCTTCTTGTTGGAAAAAGAAACAAGGAAAGGTGGCAAATGTGTATTTAGCACAAAACTTGCCAGGAGAAGATAAATAATGTGATTTATGTCAGATGCACAAGGGGAAATCCCACTTGAGAAGAACCAAATGTATCAGCCATGGCTGTCTTGGGAGGCCCTGGAACCTGCTCTCTCAGATTCACCTGGTCAGCGTCCAGAAAGCACAGGTGCCAGGTTCTGAGTCACCTGGGGGCGGGCTGCCTGTGTTCTGGAAGCTCCCCTGGTGATTCGGAACCCCTGCCCCAGCTTCTCCAGCAGGCGGCCGAAGCTGGGCATGAGAGAAGCCAGCACAACAAAGCACGAGTAATGTTGTTACTAAAAACTGCTTTTTTTGTCTTCTTCCTCGGGTTCTAGGCTGTATTTCAATCAGGGTTTTAGAACGCGCCAAGCTAAGGATGCTGCACTGTCTGGGACATATGGAGGGAAAGGAGTTTTACTTCTCAACAGGGCCCTGATGGGAGCTGTGAAATGAAGCTCTGGAGAGGCTGCTTTGATTCAACACGGCGAACGGTAAGGGCTTTGAGGGAAGGCCCGCAGGGACAGCTAACAGAAGAGAATCCTCGAGCACCCTCACCCCTACACACTCCAGTTCCAAAAGGCACTGCAAGCTGAATGTTTACTGAAAAGCAGGCCTTCAGTTCTATCTTTTAGAAAGAACCCTCAGGGATCATCTTAGCTTTCCCACGAGGAAGAGAAATCCTTTTTCTTCAAGTTTAGTATTCAAGGACATAAACATTTGGTTTGAGCAAGTAAATAAGTACTGGGAACAGCGGGTTGTTTAGTTCTCTTGGCATATTTTATAAACAAGGGAGCAAGCTAAAAAGCAAATAATGCCCTCATTAGGAAAACTAGTCCAGATTCGCAGACTGGCAGAGTCATCTGTGCAGGTTCACGCAGATGGCCAAGGCCACCGTGGAACTCTGTGAGGTGAGGTTGAACATACTGTGGTGCGTTGGAGAGACAAGAGGAAGAGGGAGGGGAGGGGGAGGGGGAGGGAGGTGAAAGAGGAGAGAGAGGGAAATGATCATTGGCTATAAAAACTATTTAGATGCTGCGGAAAACTTTGGCAGATAGCCCAGGGAACTCCTGAGGCCCCAGTAATCAGTTTGAAGTTAAAGACCATAGGAAAAAATAGGAAACAACTTGCAGCAGACCCTGCATTTACATAAGGCCATAGGCCTTCTCAGGATGCTACATAAAAGCTGCCTGCAGGCAGGGTCTGGCTCCTTCTGGCAGGAATCACTATGTATTATGTCAACCAATAGGTGAACTGAATCACACTCAATCCACATTCTCTAGAGAGAGAAAAGCTGTTTGAGGTCCCCACCCCCCCACAAAAAAAGCCAATTATTAGTCCAGAGGTCACTCCTGAAGAGCTACAGAGCTGCACACCAAGGAGCTCCAAATAGGCTTTTTGAAGAAAAGCTCGACCCCTCCTTTCTTCTGGCTATCAGACATCGATGCCCCGTGCCTATCAGTCATCTGTACCTGCCTCCTTAAGCACTGGCATAGCACGTGACTTCTCACTCATGCTGCTTACAAAGTCGTAACGCCAGGTGAATTCAGACCATGAGGTAGAAACAACCACCACCAAAGCAGGACCATAGACCTCCCCGCGGCCCGCTGCCCCCCGGCCCCTGCCTGCCCAGCAGAGCGGCTGCCTACAACTATAACCAATAAGGTGATGACCCAGGAGAGAAGTGCACACAGAAATAAAAACCAAATGCAAGGTTCATGCTGCTAAGAACTAACTCTTCTAGACCAATCTCATAATGGTTCGATTCATTTACCTCAGGGGGTTTCAGAAATGATGCTATTTCCTACAAGATATAAAATGTACCTCAGGGATTCCATAATGTCACCTTTTTAGAGTTTTCAAGATGTATATTTAAATAAACACCTATATTTTAATAAAGGGGTACATTTCTCACATCTCTAGAATTGAAACCTTTTTGTTCTTCCACCTCTTTACGCTAGTGATAAATGTGAATATTTTGCTAACGTGACAACCAGTTTCAACGAAGACAAGACTATTATCATTGGTAGATCTAGCAACTAGAGTTGAAGGATCCTGAATTCTAGTTTCCACAACCAGCTATGCTGTATCCTACTTTTGAGTACTGTTAAATTAGATTTACTTTTCCATATTACATGACCATAGTCTACTTAACACTTCATCTTTTATGAACAAATATGAATGTTTCTGCAAAACTATTCAGTAACTTTTTAAAAAGTTTAGTTGATATCCACTTTCTCTGATAAATAGTTGTAACATGACTCATTCAGCCAGCAAGCATTTGTGGGGTTCATGCTGTGTGCTGTGTATTGGGGTGTGTGGTAGATTAGACAGCTCCAAGAGGCTCGCTGGCCAGTGAAGCAAACAGGCAGTACACAAGCAAACCAATGTGGTAGTTTCATGGCATGACAAGTGCTATGGAGGAAATCAAGGTGGCGATGCCATGTGAGTTACTGGGTGGTGGGGCAGGGGAAAGGCCACTTCAAATGGAGTTGCCAGGGAAGACCTAAAAGGAAGAGATACTTATGTTGACCCTGAAGACCTGGGGAAACAGCATTCTGGCCAGAGGAACTAGCAACCACAAAGTCCTCAGGTTTGGCTTGCAACAGGGAGAGAAAGAAGGCAAGAGTGGCTGGAGCTTGGTGAGACCATAATCGTGTCATTCCCTTGGTTGCACTGGGAGACTTAGCTCCTTCTCAGGTGGACCTGTGTCATAAACCGCACAGCACTCATATGCTCTTACATCAGTATTCACCCAAGTCACTCTAGAACAAGCTACCAGGAACAGAAATCCTTCTGGACAGGGCAGTTTTACAGATTCACTGACTTTTGCGACTCTAGCAAATGCCTATCCTACCTCACAGCTGAGTGATGGCCCCGAGCTGTTCCTTATCTTGCTGTCTTCCTTACCAGGCAGGAGTGTGAAGCTATGGTCTCAGGAAGCCTTTTCAAGTACTGAAATTACAGGTGTGGTTTGGGGGAAATTGTTTGCTCCCTTCTCTTTACCATTATCAAGGTCAAAGTCCTTTTTTTTTTATTTTTATGTTGTGTGTTTCGGAACAGCTGTCTAATAGCCCTTTATTTTTTAATTTTTTTTAACATCTTTATTGGGGTACAATTGCTTTACAATGGTGTTAGTTTCTGCTTTATAACAAAGTGAATCAGTTATACATATACATATGTTCCCGTATCTCTTCCCTCTTGCGTCTCCCTCCCTCCCACCCTCCCTATCCCACCCCTCTAGGTGGTCACCAAGCACCGAGCTGATCTCCCTGTGCTATGTGGCTGCTTCCCACTAGCTATCTACCTTACGTTTGGTAGTGTATATACGTCCATGCCTCTCTCTCGCTTTGTCACAGCTCACCCTTCCCCCTCCCCACATCCTCAAGTCCGTTCTCCAGTAGGTCTGTGTCTTTATTCCTGTCTTACCCCTAGGCTCTTCATGACATTTTTTTCCCTTAAATTCCATACATATGTGTTAGCATACGGTATTTGTCTTTCTCTTTCTGACTTACTTCACTCTGTATGACAGACTCTGGGTCTATCCACCTCATTACAAATAGCTCAATTTCGTTTCTTTTTATGGCTGAGTAATATTCCATTGTATATATGTGCCACATCTCATATTTATGAAATACCGCACAGTCATTTTTGACTACTGAGCGGAATGACCTGTGAGGTCCAGCATTTGTGATACAGATGTAGGTATACAGCCATGTGAACAGTGGTTATTACTGTGCAGTGGTTTTTGAATAATATTTACTCACTTTACTTTTGGGGGTTTATCTCTATTTCTTAATCCTTCTGCAGTAAACACGTATAATTAAAGACTCCCGTGTGACAAGAAGAGAAAAACACGAAAGCTACTTGACTGGCATCTGAATTAAAAACAAACTCAATGCAAAAATATTATGCATCTCTATCATATTCTGAAGTCCTCTGATGTTTTTTTTCCTTCTTCCAAACCGGAAAACTGTAACAACAAAATAACAACCAAGCTTTTTGAACAACACTCAGGAAAACTGTTACTTAGGATCCCGGACACAAAATAAACGTTTACATGTGTGTGGTGCTTTGCACTTGCAAAGCCCTTCACACTCATCATTTACTTATTTTTAAACATTTTGCTTACTGCTACTCCCCAGTCAAGATGGGGCAAGGTGGAATGGACAGGCAACGGGAACAGATATCAGAAGACCTGGGTTCTGAGTCCCAGTCTTACCACCCGAGGCACTGAAATCTGGGATACAGTTGAGTCTCAGGAACCTTCTGCGTAAAGTGGAATAAAAATGATACCACTGACCTCACAGGATGGTGTGAGCACTGACAATTATATGAAATTTCCCAAACCCTTAACCAGGTGCCGAGCAGACATCCATTCATTTATTTGTTTAGTGCAGGGCATGCATCATCACCCTTATTTTACAGAGCAGGAGACAGAGCTGCAGAGTTTGGGTGACTTGCCCAAGGTTATCAGCTGATACGAGGTGGAATCAACCTTTAACTCTGAGCCCAACTGTCCCGCAAGCCTCAGGGCTTCTGTGCACCAGCTGAGATTATGAGTTCAGGCGCGCCAAATGACACATACCGGACTACGTAAGCTCACAGATAAGAGTTTTCAGAATGCACAAAAGTATTGCACAGGACAAATAACTGGTATCTTTATTTAAAGGACAACAATGTCGCCTCTCAGATGGTTCACCACCACTGAAAAGACAGGTTTTTTTTCCATAGGGCCCCATGGGCAGTCGTAGACAGGCCCCATCTGCCTCTGGTCCTCAGAGGTGCCTGTCTTAGAGGGGGCAGAGAGAATGAGGGCACACAGGGAACAAGCAGCCCTAAGCCTCTTTACCTACAAATTCTGCCATTTTGTTTTCCAGGAATCGGAGGCTTAAACCAATTCTTCGAAAGAGGCAGGGTAAAAAAAAGCATCACTTCTGCTGATCCTTTCCTCTGCGAATCAAACCAAGTATAGTTTTCCAGGGTGAAGAGGGGCCAACACAGGTAGGAAACCATTCCGCTCAGGGGTCCATACCCCCAGGCCAATGGCATTCCAATCCATGGTAGACACCAGACGGTCCCCATGATGTTCTGCTGGATTGTTCCTCAGCATGGCCTTTCACACAGAGCTTAATAAACATCTGTGGCATTCATGCAAAAAGCTTTTGGCAAAAGCTTATTGTGATTCACATAAAGATGTTCTGAAGGACCAACCAAAGTGTTTTTCACAATAAATTCCAAGTCCTTTCAGGGAGGCACTGTCCGCTACCCACTCACCTCGGTGCACACTCAGGGTGTCGGATGAATAAATGAATGAGCAGCCTCAATACAGAGCCTTGGGAACAGGCAGTCATCTGTATAAGATATTAATTCTCCCCAAAGCCTCAAAAGTCAATCAGTCAAAACAAATGACCCTTTCAGCCTGAAAAGTACCCACTCAGAGTCCAATTAGGAAAATGGGGTCTGTGTATATGCAAGTGGGGCATTTGCATTTGATTAATCCCATGAATTATCTAACAGCCTCTAGACAGATTTTCTCCCCCTTTAGTTGCTTCGGGTCCTTCTTTCAGTCTTGTGATTAGTGATTGTGAGCATGAAAAAGTGCAAATCTCTAAAAGGGTGTAACTGTAAAATTACTAGCACCAGCTCATTTTCTAAACTGAAAAAAAATGAAGATTCAGTAATTTGGGCCATTGGCTGAGAACTCCTGGGCTGTGAGTTTTAGTCACTCTTCCACCCATCTCTTTTATTCATGACTAGCCAACTGCTGCTTAAGCTTCTGGGCTGTTTTTCTCCTGGTGGGATTGTGCCCTTGGGCGTTGCCATGGGAAAATGCTAGAATCATATAGCCCAAAGAGAATCTGTCTTCATGAAGTGAACCCAGCGCGATGAAGACAGCAAAAACAAGAGCAGGACAGACACACCGCGACGCCTCCCCAGGGACCGTGAGGGGGGAGGAGGGCCAAGCTCAGTGGCAGCAGCGGCTCTGAACATGTGCCTGCTACTAGCCCCCGCACCAGCTGTTTGCGGTACCATCTGTTCCCACCCGGGCTGCTTCCTCTGAACGGCGTTCCCTGAGGCCGCCAGCTCGCCCTGTCGGACACGATCAGGTCAGCCCAGCACCCTGCCCACACTGGACCTGCTGCCTGCCACAGCTCCCCCGACCCGGTATTTCTCACAGGGCCACCAGCTCCCAACATGACACTGCATCTGTCAGGAGGCCCACTCTTCACTGGTCACTTGCTGCTGTGGCAAATCAGGGCTGGGGTCAACCCCACCTATGACAGGCTGAGTGAAGTCAAGCCTGCAGAAGGATGTTACTGGCTTCCAGCATAGAGCTCGGCTCTATCCCTAACTGCATACTTGCCCGGCTGTGAACTGTCCCAGGTCCCACCGTGATGGCACCCAACTGCTCAAGTGCTACGGGCAAGCAGATGCAAACCCCAGTCCTGTCCTTCAGCAGGAGCTGAGGACCCAGGAGGGTCTGACACAGAGCAGCATGCTTGCTCAGAGGCAATGCTGCACCAGGAAGTAGAACCCAGGGACCAAAGACAGCATGTTGTTATCAAGTTCTAAGTTCTTAGTGAAGGCCTCCTAATGTCTTCACAAGGACACAAAGCAACTGAACGACAACAAAACCAAGTGTGAGCAAGGGCTGTGGGCTCTCTATCTAGTAGTCAGGCTGTTGGATGACATCAACCCCGGTTCCCTTCTCCCAGCTTCTGTGGGGCGGATATCACCTCTCTGCTCTGAACCGTCTTCTTGCCATGATCCAGCCTGGGCCTCTTTTCACTGGCCTCCTGCTTGAGTGGCCTGGGGAGCGGGGAGACAATGTGAGTCCCCACCTTCGCATACAGGCTCCCTGGCCCCTGTGGAACTCCATGCTGGCCCGATTTATCTCCCGCACCGACCCTTCCCTCTGCATCTGTGTGGGGAGACGCATGTCACTGGTCACTTGGGGCCACTTTCATGATTGTGTGGCCATCAGGATTAGCTGGATTAGGGGCTGATGCATAAGGACCCCCTGGTGCCGTGAGGAAGTTTCGTCACTAGGTCAGCATGGTGTGAACTATGTTCTGTCACCACCACCACTCCTATAGTCACCAACCGAAGAAAAGTGGGGGTGGGGGGAGGGTGGCAGAAAAAATGCTTCCAGAGCAAAAATGCATGAACTCCTCATAGCAATAAATTCCCCCATCATGCATTTCGAAGGACATGAACCATTGAAGACTGTCTCCCTTTTAAACAAGAAACCTACAGGATTCTTTTCTTACCCATAAAGAATTTCATGGGTCTGAGAGTGGCGGTAGGTGGAATGGTAAGCATAGCTGCCATAAGACACAAGGAACTTCGATTCTAGCCCTTTGCTAAAACCAGTCAAGCAGTTTGGGAAGAGAGTCAAACTGTTGGAACCTTATTACGTTCAAGGCGAACTAACACCTCCACAATGGTCAATTCTCATTCTTCTAAAGATGCTTACACTAGCTCACCTAAGGGGGATTCCCCTGTTTAATTAGAAGGAAAACAATATGGACAGGAACAGTGGAGGGAATGGGAGGGGGGCAGGGGGAACAAGAGGATGGGGAGAAAACCAGAGGCACAACTCTTAACTCCTTTTAAAAATTCACTAACTGAAAGTTTTCCTCCCAGGAAATCATTTGGCCCATTCACCTACGCCAACCTCCCATCCTGGCCGCCACTCATGTGGACCCTGCATGAAGTAAACACAATTTGTAGAGAAAGTAATGGGATTTCTGCAAGTGTGTGTGAGTGTGTGTGTGCGTGTGTGTGTGTGTGTGTGTGTTTTATAGAATAGTCCCTCTTGCACAGAATCGGGCTGTTCCATCAAAGCCGTATCTGTTATATTTCTGTCTTTCTCTTCTGTTTGGCGTATTCACCAACAAGAGAAAAGGAGGTAAGCTTTGGCGGCCCTGACCTGCAGCTGGAACACAATACTTTCGCACAGCCCTGCCGACCCCTGACATAAATTTTACACCGCAGCTGGCATTTACACACTCAGCATTACCATATGTATAGCTGCTCGGTACTAATTATGCTAATCACCTGTCTAACTCGCTCCTGCGAAAAATGGTTGTATTTAGCAGTCCAGTGCCTACCAATGCAGCTTACTGTGTGGCTGAAATGTACATTCAGACGGCCCTGAATGGCAAGATTTTTCCACGTTGCTGGCTACATTCAGGCCTCAGAAAAATTTATTCAAGTCAACTGGTTTCGGTCCGCAACAAAAAAGTTACGAGAAAAAAGTGAGTGTGTTCTTGCCCTAACATTCTGGATCTGCTTGCAAGCAAAATGATAAATCAATTGGTGTGGGAAACAAAAAGGGAGAGAGATTTCTTTTGGGAGCCATGTGAAACTGTAGCCTATTTAAAAAAAAAAAAAAAAAGAAAAAAAAAAAGGGTCATCCTATTCCCCAAATCTCTAGAAAGAGCAGTTAATAGATATTTAGCCCTAATCCCAATTCTCTCAAATTGCAAGCTTTGTTTGCAATTAAGCAAGGTATTAAACATGTGAAGTTTTTTTCTGGATCATGTGTGACAAAAATGATGGCATCGTTTTTTAACTTATTACAACACTGTATGAACCTCGGGGGAAAAAATCAGGTAAGAGGAAAGAAAGAATGTCTTAGGTAGTCTGGGAAAATTATTTCGTTACTTTATCTTTTAGAAAGCTTCTACTTAAAAAGACACTGTGTGATATTTACATCTATTTGGTGAGGTTTTCTGGCTTCTCCACTAAAGGAGCAAAAGAAATCAAGGGAATAGGGGTGGGAAAGATGGGAGAATTCAAAATAAGAAAAAAAGTGGTTGGGGAGGGATGGAGGGAGGGAGGGAGGGAGAGAGAGTAAAAAAGTCTACATTTTCCTTAACCTCAAAATTCCTGTTTTTATCATCAATGTTTCTTAAAGCAATTTTCTCAGATCATGCTACAGAATGGATTTCTAAAATCAAGATAATATTAGTACAGGTTGTTTTAACAATTCCCCAAGTCCAAACTGAAACCCCATTTCCTCCTAACTCACAAAATACTTCCCTATTAATTTCTAAAAACCCTGAATCTAGTCATCGTAAGGACTGCTTAGTATTGATTACCTGGGTGTACAGATATGTCTAGGCATTCCAATTTCCACAGCACACAAGACACATTCTACTGGAAGGATGGCCCAAAATGCTTCGTTACTTTCTCACCTCTAAATGATCATCATTAGATTCTTTATTTAAATTTAGAAACTGGAAGCAAACTGGAAGGCCATTCATTTTGCAGGGTAACTTGGGTTACCCTCCCCTCAATGCTACAAAACACCAGCACCAGAGCAGCTCTGTGATGAATCTCAGGTTTACACACAGAAGGTGTACCGACCCAGCAGGAAGGGGCTGTGAAAGAAGCTGGCCTCTCCTTGCCTTGCTTCACTCAGCAGCTTTCAATTTAACTCACAGCTGATAGAAAGGGTGATGCTCACAGTAACTTGAAGATGCCGCTATGAAGACAACAGCTCTCTTCCCATCGGCTCACCCCACCATTCTGTTCCACATTTTATAAGCTTATCTGACCCAACGAAGCAACATTATCCAAGCCACATCCTGCTCTCTTTGGCATCCCAATTCAAGTTGCTTTTCCTTGCCCGTACGAAGTATTAATTCAACTGGGTTTTTGTAGTTTCAAATCTTGACTATGCAGCCAAAAATACAAATGACACAATCACTACTGTGCTCAATGCAGAGGGCTTACCCCTCTCATTCCCTCTCAATCTCCTGCTCTTCTTAAACAGAAGATGGACCACCCTGCCTCATGGCACAGAGCAGTGTTTACATTGCAGTACTTGACTGTGTAATACATCTGGCATTTTTGGGCAGGATTCCTGAGCTAGGGGCCAGAAGCCCTTAAGCAATGATTTAAGGGGAAAAAATCGTGCATATGTACTTAACAAAGCCCACTTCCAGTTCCTTTTGCTTACTTTCATACATGTTTCATCAATAACTGAAGACTAGCTTGGTTGATAAATTGGGGACGTCTACTGTTTTTCATTTATTTTAACTATAATAAATTAGGCTTGTGCTGCGGTATGGAGACTTGCTTCTCACTAGCCTTGCCTTCATAGCCCGTTTTGGGACCCACAGGGAGTGTGGATTATTTGGGCCAACTCACACCTGGGTTTCTGGATTGGTAATAAGGCCCTGCCTCCACATTATAAACCTCTCCAACAACACACTTGTCACTCATTAGCAAGTACCTGACTGCCCAGCAACAATACAGTTTCCTTAACACATGACAGCTGTTTTTCCAACTATGCTCTAAACCCCCAATACAACAAAATGGTCACAGTCCTGAAGGAACTGAGGACAGGATGCATATTTCTGTACATACAACTCCCCAAAATCTCCACAATGGTCAAGCAGTTTCTCAATGGCAGCATTCTAATGATTTGAAAGGCTTATTTCTTCTGTCAAACTTAAAGGTATATGTAGGAAAACTGAGATATTGCAGTGTAAGGGAAACAACAATCCTAAATCCAGTTTAAGAGGGAAAAAAAAAAAATCTAAGAAGTATTACCATAAAGCACCTAAATTCAGAGTCTGGAAGCAAAGAGTAATAAAAGTGTTTATATTTTGGTGACGCTGATGATGTCTCTGTGGTCAAGGGAGGTTTCCACTGAGGAAATCCCAAGGAGCTTCCTTCCTCCTGGACTGCCAGAAACGCCTTCATGAGCAAAGCTGTCTGCTTTCTGGGATGTCAACTGAGATTTCTCATGTGGATGGACCATCTAATACTGTGGCATCTGCCAAAATCTGGATGTGGAAACCTGTCCTCTTCCATCTCAATCTAAGCTCCATGTTCCCTTTGGTTTTGATGTAGGTTTCACCCAGGGAAAAAGCCTGAAGGTGGAACACCTGGGCTGGAATGTCATGGTGCACGTTTCACTTACTATCTCAGAAATGCTATGGGGCCCAATTCTTCCACATTTCATACGGTACATTAAGCACAGGGGACGGAGACTTGTTTCACAGTCCACATGTCAATAGATTCTAAAGTTACGTCAAAAGCTCATTAAAATGCCATGACTCTTCAATAGGGGAAGCACATCTGCTGATAAGACCCCATCAAAGAGTATGGTCTTGAAACAAACCCTCACCAACCTACGAACCCCAAGGATGCAAATGGCAGCTCTGCATCTAGAATCTCCTACAGCTGATTTGAAATAATACATTTACTAATTTCTTCCTGTCAGTTTGTGATTAACCAGATTTACTACCATTTCAGATTTCACACTAGTAACTCCAGAGATCCACTGCGAGGAAATGATTTGGGCAGTTTATGAATAGGTGGGTAGAAGGAAGGGTGGGAGGCAGAGGGAGAGAAGAGAGGAGGGGAGATGAGCAAAGGGATATAGGTGAGGGAGGAGGGAAGGAGAATGGAGAAAAGGTTCTGGGAACAGGTGAGCAGCAAAGGAGATAACAGTATTATACTAATAGAAAAACAGTGCTAAGTTAAAATACTGTATTTCTGCAAAGTGGCTTCTATTAAATCTGGTCTCCTTTCAAATAATTTTAAATATTTCCATACTTGTTTTAAAAGCCAAAAAAAAAATTCTTTTAAATAAAACATCCCCCTCCTCTCAGCCAGTTGAATAGACTACTCCTCAGGGGCTAAATCTGGGCAGATTGCTGGCATGGACAAAGTGTGTGTGAGGGGGGGAGCCATATAAATGGCCCCTTCAACTGCATCATAATCGTGACCCCCCCAGTAAGAGAAGGAGGGCAGACAAGTTACAGCTCAGCCCGAGTGGACAGAGCTCCAGGGGTCACAGGGAGGTCAACTTTGAAGGAGAAATCCCAATGAAATATAAACATGGCACTGTGGAAACCAGACAAATCTCCCATAGCTTGTCCAGCCTGCGTTAATCTCGCCATCAGCTGTGGCGCATAATGCAAACAAACCGATCCAGCGGTTCATACATCTGGAAACTGTCATCTTCTGGAGCCTCCAAGCAGCGTTCCGTGTATCTGAAACACCCCCTCACCCAACCTGACTTCTAAACTTGTCGGCAGGCAGCAGAGATATGATGATTCACGGGGTCAACTACCCCGGGAAGAAGGCATCTGAGGCTACTTGTTATTTTTAAAGCAATTATTGTTGGGCATTCATTTTTTTTTATCATTTTTCTCCAGATATGAAAGATATGCCACAATTGCTTCCACCTGTATGTATGTGCCCACTATCAGAATCTAATCAATACCTATCTAAAAAGCATATTCTTGACTTTAAAAAGTGCCTAGGCAACCAAGGAGCAGAAAGGAGCTTCTGTATTTCATTCTTTTTGTCCCTTGTGACATGCCCAAAACCCCAAACTGACAGCCCCAGAAAGCAGAAACTGGGTGATAACCTTGGAAAGGGCAGTAAGAGCAGAGCCCACGCACCGCCTGTCTGAGTGACGTGCCTCAGTCCCTCGCTGTCTCTTTGGTTCTGCTGCATAAGAGCAAGCACCTGGGGAAAAGCGGTGTGTGACAGGAACATCTGGAGAACTAGACCAAAGAGCCAATGTCCTATGTGGGCTTCGAAAAGGAGCCGTTATTGCAGTATGAACAAAGTCCAGTGGTGTCTTTTATTGCTTTTTACAAAGTCACGGTCATGCTAAAAACCTTCAGCCTACTGTGTTTGAAATGCACTGAAGTCTATCTGCAAAATTAAGTTACCTGAAGGAAAAGGAATAAAAAGTATTCGAATATAACACTTCTCCTTTCTTCTATGCCTACCCCCACCCACTCTCTCTCAACTTCATGATGTTTTTATTTGCTATGTAATGTAATTCTAAGAATAATCAAAAATTTAAATTATTTGCATGAAAAAAGTTAGTTACCTGGGTCAGTAAATACCGGGATGGGGAGGGAGGGTTACCTTGAAAATAAAACTTTTGCATTTATAGCAATGCTTTAGCAGCCACAACTCTGTCATAATAAAAGCCTTCCATCTGCACAGCATGGGGCTTCCAATTGAAATCTATCATCTAAACCAGTGGTTCTCAACTGGGGCAATTTTGCACTGCCCCCCCCCACACACATTTGACAACGACTAGAACATGTTGTCACAACTGGGAGAGTGCTACTGGCATCTAGTGGGTAGAATCCAGGGATGCTACTAAACATCCTACAATGCACAGGACAGCTCCCACAACAGAGAATTATCCAGCCCAAAATGTCAATAGTGAGAAACCTTGCTCTAAACTGAAAAGGATGGTGAAGCTCAATTATCTCCTCTAACTGCCTGACTTAGAGCCAAGAACACCGAAGGCTTATGTTAGCAACTACAAACTCTAGCTACAAACTCGAGAGCACTTAGAAACATCAAGCAAGCATTTCTTAACAAAACTTACCATTTCCCTTAAAAAAACAATCAGTCACAATTTGTGTCCTCTCTTGATACTGGCCTCCAGAGATGTTAATAACCAAACACAAGGCGATATGGATTCATTTCAAGGCTGTTATTTTTTGCAGTAAAGGAGGCTGGGGGCTGGGCAAGCTTTGAGAATAAAACCAAAAAGCTCAAAAAGATAAATGAACATTCTGTCACTGGAGAATTATGACAACAAACTTGTGTCTGAGAGAGGGCTGGAGTGGGGGGTAGATATTAAGTGAGACAGAAGCATAAAAGTGCTAAGCAACAATGAAAAGCCAACAGAGAAATGGGCGAGGTTAAAAAGAAGGCATTTCCCTTCTATGCCCGAAAGGATGAGAAGCACTCTGGTACCAGGGAGGGCGCTGGAGGCCGAATACACCAGTGTAAATCTTGAGGCAGGCAAAGAATGGCTAAAAGGAAGAGCTGGCAGCCCCCTCAGCCAAACACTCTGCACACATCAGAGACCTTCCTGCTATGCATCTGGACCTTCCAAGCCTCAAGGCTTTCCACATCAAACCTGATGCCTCAACCAAAGGCAAGCACTGGGAGTTCTCCCAGAGGCCACACCCCTGTCCTCTGTGCCTTTGCCCAGGCTGTTCCTTTGGCCTGGAATGCCCCACCACCCTCACCTCTCCAGCCCTGGTCCTGACTCAGTCACCCTCCCTCAGGGCTGTCCTGGAAGGTGCCCCTGCCATCCTGCCACTTGTCTGTGTGTCCGGTGGGTGGAAGTCCTCTGAATGTATCTGGGTATAGATGTACACAGTTGCCTTTGTGTTTGTGTATATGTATGTCAATTTTTCACCCACAGGAGAAATAACATTTTCCAAACTGTCCCTCAGCATTCTCTCCCCTTAAAATCTCTTATGCTTTCCTTTCTTCTGTTGCTTTTTAACTAAGGAAATATCCAACCTCTATTCATTTGGTTTATTTAGTGTAGCAACCACACGTGTTTATGTCCAGAACATCTGCATTCTCTATTAAGAAAAGACCATCTAACAGACGTCTTTGCTGATAGCGATGAAGAATTTATCTGACATTAAAGTACACAATGAACCTAAATTCCACATTGCTTCTCATTCTACTCTACTAAAGTCTAGGATAGCAGAGCATTCTTACTCTGAAAAGTAAATGCTTCCACTACTTGCTGTTAACAAGAACACTAAGCTCACTATGTCAGGAACAAGACTTCCTCATTGTTACCTCTACTCTGAATTTAAATTAAAATTATAAAATGGTATGGTGGCCTCCCTGGTTGGGTTTACTTGCATTTATGAAACTGTCGCTTCTTCTACAGGGCAAGAACCTAGCATGCAATGAATGAATGAATGAATGAGAAATCAAGGTCAGGGCAACAGGAGACCAGGTTTACTTAAGTCACTAGTAGGCAAAGTGGACATGGAGACATAGAGGATACATAGTTTCTCATTTGTAAAATGGGACAATAATTCACTTACAAGTTAAAAATGTTACCTAGGTTATCACGTTATAAAAATAAAGATAATAATAGATAGCTACTTTACTGAGTGGTAAGGCATGTCATAATATATAATAAATGGTAAGGGTAGCTACTCAACAAGTGAAAGTATTGAGTAAATAACACTTGGCCAAAGAACCAGTGTGCCACGCTGAAACTGGCAAAACAGAAAGGGAAGGAAAATAGCTCAGAGGCCCAAAGTAGGCAAAATGAGTCTTATCTCAGGTGTGTCACTCCCCAACACTCTGTCACTAAGCTACAGCCCAAGTGAGAAAGCTAATAAGCAGGTTTCTCCTCCCGGGACTTGACGTGAGTTGTGTGATGTAAAAACATAGTTAATTCTAGAAATATTTATAAAATGTTACATAAATAAGTTACATGAGCTCTCTCTTTTTTTCTTCTTACATTCGTTCTCTTTAAACTTATTAACAATCTACTGAAAAGTCTTGCTCAAAACAACAAGGTACAGTCTTTTGTCATCATCATGACACCCAACAGATCTGTTGGCCCAAGTAGCAGAAAGTGAACATTTGGAGAGAGCTGGGAGCCCCCTTTGCTCATCACTTGCTCTGTCTTAGAACCTGTGGTAGCTCCCCACAGTCTAGCCAATCACATCGTTTCCAAA
Source organism: Phocoena phocoena (assembly GCF_963924675.1). NCBI lineage: Eukaryota > Metazoa > Chordata > Mammalia > Artiodactyla > Phocoenidae > Phocoena > Phocoena phocoena. Next base: position 29,060,884 of record NC_089224.1, on the reverse strand, counting down.
CTGCAGTCCTGCGGTCCAGGGCCCAACCCGCTGCCCAGGGCCCAATGGAGCCACTGCACCCTATCCCTATCACACTGGGGATCTCCCACTGCCGGCTGTCCACTCAAGCTTGGGCCTTTGCTTGACCCCCTTTCTGAGCTCTTGCCTACAACTCCCTCCCTCCTCCACTCTCTAGGTCGCTCCAATTTGCCTCACCACTTCCATGGAAGCTTTTTCCTTTTTCCATTTAACTTTCATGGCTTACTGCAATTGGGAGCTCAAATTTAGTGCAAGTCTGACATTCAACTGTAGTAGTCTGAAGTGCATGAATTTGTGCACTTGGAGTGCCTCACATCTTTAGTGTCATTTACAGTGCCTAGACAGTGCTAGGGCCATTATAGATGCTCAGTAAACGTGCAGCTAGGACATCACAGGTGCTTATTAAAACCCTTCCTTATCTATCAATGACAATGAGGTACTGAGTTGAGGTAAATTACCCCATGGATTCTATCCAAAGAACACTTGTATTAATTACCAAGCTTCTTAAGGTAAGAATGTTTTCTGGTCTTAACTATTTGGACTATTATTTTGTCACTACTCAACGGAAGACACCACCATATTCTTGCAAAACACTGAAAGCTGAATCTTCACCAACAAGGCAAGATTAAAAAAATATTCTCCAAGGTTAGTTCTCCAGCAGCATTCTGAGAGGGATCAATTATGCAATTATGCATGCGACTCTTAGGCTTCCAAATTCTGTCTTAGATAGCTTTCACTAGGAATGCCTCAGATATTCTGGTGTGAAATATCTACATAATTACGGCAATCCTTCCCTCCCAGCTCATTGTAAGAGATTCCCTAAGCAGTGTTTAGGGGTTAAAATGTTTCCAAACAGCAACTCTGTTACTTTCCAAAAAGAATAAAAAAACAACGAACAGGAAATAAAAACAACCGCTCCCAAAACAAAACCCCTGAATCAAGAGAGTTACAAAAAAAAAAAAAAGTAAAATGTTTCCGTCTGGGGTGTCAGGGGTGGGAGGTGTGATCTATTTTAAATTTACAACCACTTAAAAAAAAGGGTTCAAGAACCCCCCAATTGAGGAATGTGGATAAAAGACTGGCATAACCCCTAGGAGAGCTCCTGCGGCCCCTCCCTCCAAACCCGCTTTCTTAAAACACATTTATTCTTTCAGCCTCTAAAACGCAGCCTTCCCCCAGCATAATTCCATTTTAAAAGCCCCCACCCGCGAGGAAACATTAATCTACTTTGCAAACAAGCGTTCTAGTCTGTGCTTTACTGCTTTTTTTCCAACTCCTTTCCCCCTACCCCCCCCCTTTTTTTGTACCTTGAGACAAATGTTTTTTTCCCCAAGAGTTGAAAGCTGTCCAAAAACAGGACCACACACGCCGCCGCCTCCGCAGGCCCGCGCTGTGCCCGCCCCCCGCCCTCCGCACGGCGGTCGCGGCCGCCGGGGGCGCGCACACTCCCTCCAGCCGGAGGGGTGGCCTCTCTCTGCCCCCCCCCCCCGCCCTCCTTTCTCTTTGGACGCGGTGGGTGGGGGTGGGGGAGGGAAGGAAACCGAGGAGTACAGCCCGGAGTCGAGAGGCCTTCCTCTGGCCGCGTCTCGGCGCGCGGCGGAAGCGAGCGGCGGTGGCGGCGGGACCTGGGGGCCCCCCGGCCTCGCGGAGTGGTCTGTCCCGCGGAGGGGCCCCCCGCGCCCCCGCCGGCCCGCCCTCGCCACTCTCTCCCACAACACCTCGCAAAGCGCAGCGCCCCGAGTAGATTACAGCGCGGCCTTTGTCGGGCGGCCCTGGCTCCCGGCCAGGCGCCCAAACAATAAACAATTCCCCCTGTTGCGGGCAGGGGGTTTTCGCTCTTCACAGAAAGGATCTAGGTGTATGCTGGCAAATATCTTCATCAATTGGAAGGAAGGGCAGGGGGCCCGGGGTGGGGGACGAGAGGGCGCTGCGGCGGGCGCTGGATCTCTTACCTTCCACCCACAGCTCCTCCACGTTGGTCTCGAGATTAGCTGCCTTTAATCCCACAGCGAAGGCCCCAAATATGAGGAGGCCTACAACCAAGAACTTGCCGCAGTTTTTTTGAATGTAACAACCCAGTTTAAATAGGAGTCTCTGAAACTTCGCTCTCAGCCACAGCGGCGCTTTCCGGCCAGTAGCTTTCCCCTGAGGATGAAGCAGAAAGGAGGAGTGAGCGCCGGGGAGTCGCGGCCCGCGCGCCCACGCCAGCTTCCGCGCACCCGCCCGGCATCCCGCGACAGCCGTGAGGGGTGCCCTTCGGGCTGGACCCCAGGTCGGCCCAAGGAAACACGAGCGGCGTGGGGGGGCCTGGTCTTAAATCAAAGTCAGGCTGCAGCGTGGCAGCTGCACCTTGGTCACAGCAGGGGCGCCCCCACGCGCGGCCTTCGTAGCATCCCCGAGTGTGACTTGGAGGTCTGGGAGGAGGGGCTGCAAGAACAAGGGGAAGCCGAGGCAAAGAGGCGAGACACCATTCAACACAGGCAATATTCACACCAACCTGGGAAGGGAGGGTCTGCGTAATCCCCGCGATGGAGCCCAATGTTTAAGAACCAGCAAACCACGGCGCCCTTTCCCGCAAGTCCTGCCCCAGCCTTCACCCTTCTCGGGGTGCTCCGGCGAGGACAGAGGCTGGGGGACGAGAGCACTTTGGGAACAATGTTTGGCGGGCTCCCGCGTCCTGATCCCCCGCCCGACGTGGTAGTAAATTGGGATACACGTGGTGAGCGTGGGCGCCGGAGCTCACTCGCGACGTATTTCCATAGCGTTGGGAGACGCCGTGTGAGCTGAATTAAGAAGTGGGGCAGCCATCTGCAACTTACGACAATATTTGTGATCGGAAGAGGGCAGCCACATGGATCTTTCCCTCCTCTCCCTTCCCTTCTGGTTAAACGTGAAAAGCAGTAGAATGCACAGGGGAAGAGCCTGGGCCGACGCAGGCGGGGGTCCTGGCTGGGCGCTGGCTGCTCCCGGCGGTGGCGTTTCCCCGGCGCTGGCCGCGGCCCCGGCCGGCCCCTGTCTGGGTGCTCGCCTTCCCCGGATTCCACACATTTCAGCGAACCTCGTAAACACAATGAACCCGGCCGCTCGGCAGACCCGCACCGCGGATTTAAGGTGGCAATTTGTTTACAACTTTCCCTTTCCCCACAGGCTCTGAGAAGAAGTGGCTCAAAAACTGGAAAAGAAGAGGGGAGATACCCTCTTGCGAGGATAATTTTTAAGGGAGCAAAGATTTCATGCTCAACAAAAGCAAAACCGGCTGCCAAAAAAGGAAACCACCTTTATTTCGGCTCCCTCCCCCCCCCCGCCTCGCTCCACTCCGCCTCCCCCTCCAAAAGGTTAAGAAATGTGGCAGTATTACAGGGGTTTAGGCTGCAAATAGGGGCAGGGGCGCGGGAGTAGGGGGCTCAGGAGCAGGGGGCACAGGGCAGTGCCGCGCTACGGCGGCCCTGGAGGTGGTCCACTGTGGACCTCTTTCCAGTGCTCCGGAAAAGGCACGCCGGGGAGGGCGCGTGCACACACACACACACACACACACCCTCCACCCCCTGCGGACTTCAGACAGCCCTTTCCTCCCAGGACCGGAGGGAGGGTTTGAATTTTTCAATCCCCACTTGTCTGGGTTTTTTTCCTGGAAAGGGGTGTGTGTGTGTGTGTGTGTGTGTGTGTGTCGGAAAGGGGTGTGTGTGTGTGTGTGTGTGTGTGTGGCGGGGACGATCCCAAAGAGGAAGAGGAGGGAAGAGAGAGTGGGAGGAGAGGATAGAGTCTGAAATGCACCTTGGAAATCTGCTCCAGAGCGAAGGCGGCGTCGCAGTAGCTGGGCCGGTGCAGATAGTCCCAGTCCGGCGCGGCGTTGCGGCGCAGCCCCCCGGTCCTTCTGCGCCTCCCGCCACCGGCCGGCCGGCCCGGGGCCCCGCTGCAGCTGCCGCCGCCGCCGCCGCGGTCCTGGGGCTCGGCAGCGTTACCAGCCGAGGCCATGTTGCCGCCGCCGCCGCCGCCGCCGCCGCGGGAACCGAGGCTTCCCGGGCGGCCCGGCGCGCTCCTGCCGCCGCTGCGGGCTCCTGGCTCGCCTGGGCGCTCGGCTTGCGAGGACGCTGCTGGCCGCCGGCTGTTCGGGCTGGGGCTCCGGTTGACAGACCTGCTGCTGCTGCTGCTGCTGCTGCTGCCGCCGCCGCTGCTGCTGCTCACACTGCGGGCGCTGCTGCCGCTGCGGCCGCGGCCGCTGCCGGGGAGTCAGACCCTGCGCCTTCCATTGCCACATTGCGCGGGGGTCCCGAGGTCTCTGCGGCTGCCGCTGCCCACATCCAGTTCTCCGGAGAGCGAGAGCCGGCGCGTGGAGCCAGCCTGTCCTTCGGGCGCTCGCGCGGCGCTCCTCGCTGTCCCCAACTCCCCCTACCCGTCCCCCGCCCCGCGCCGCGACCCCTTCACTGCAGAAAGCGCCAGCAAATCCCCGCCGCTCCCGCCGGCCTCGCTGACTCTCTCGGCGTCTCACGGGTCGCCCGAGCGGCCGCGGAAGGTAAGCGCAGAGCCGCCGCCGCGGGGTCCGTGGGCGCCCGGTGGGTCTCAGCGCTGCCGGGCCGGGGCAGCCGCCGCCGCCGCCGCTGCTCCTGCGGCAGCTGCTGCTGGCGGTGGCGGCTCCTGAAGCTGCTGCTCGGACTGCTCGGGCTGCTTGGGCTCTGGCTGCTGGGTTCTCGGTAGCTGCTTGGTCCCGGACTCTGCTTTCTTGTGCTCCTCGCTGTCCCGCTGGACCATTCTGCCCCAGTGCAGCGCGCCTCTCTCGCTCCCGGGACCTGGGGACTCCGCTCTGTGTGTGTGCAGCGGGCAGCGGCCGCAGCAGCTCCTTGATTCAATAGATGAGATGGAAGAAGAAAAAAAAGAACTCTCTCCATTTGGAGAAAGAGGAGGAGGAGGGGAGGGGGTGGAGGGGGAGAGAGAGAGCGAAAGAGAAAAAGGCTGGAGCTCCCGCCCCCGGGGCTGTCAGATGGCTTGGGTTTCTGCAACATGATTGGCTCGCGGAGGGCAGAAATTACTCAGCAAACATGACTATTATTAGCTGCTTAGCAACAGCTCACCAAAGTAGAGAGACCACCCAGGTAGGCAACCCCAGTGTGTGCATCCCCGGCTTCGGGGGGAGCCTCCAAGAGCGCCAACCTTCTCGCATGCAATACTTCCATTAAGGAATGCTCCCCCTCCCTTTCTTTCTTATTCCTTTTCTTTTCAACAGTGTCTTCTTTTTGTAAGATGCTTTTTGCGCGCGCACACACACAGACACCCACGAGCATTTGCCTCGCGATAGACACGGGGGAAAATGTAATTTTTTTAAGCGCTTAAACAATTTCAGAAATTCCTCAAAGAAAACCCTTTCAGAGGCACCTTGGCCTCAAGCTGCAGCAAATACTGGGAGGTCCGGCTTGAATTCCCAGGCCTGCACCAATAATGACAGGGTGGTGGATAGTGCGCCAGTGTGTGCCAGATTTTTTTTTTTTTCCCTTCTCTCTTTTCTTTTATAACCAAAGAGAAGACTTAGGCTCTTGCAGGGAACAACGCCTCGCATTAAGATAAACAAAATGGAAAGTTAAAGAGGAAAGTAGGGACATTGGGAAAAGCCACCTTTCTTAAAGTTCGCTCCCCCCCGCCCCGCCCCTTTCCCTCTCAAAACCCCTCGGCAGCACAGCCCTGGTTTGAAGGAGTCAGTGTTTTATAAACGTGGAATCCAGACACCGAAGTAGTCTCGTGGAGGCAGAGGAGTTTTTATTTGAATCTTTAATGCGACATAGGTAAAGGATAAACAACAGAATCCTTTTAACAACCCGGAGAAACAGAAATGTTTTCTCTAGAAAGAGAAAAGTTTTATTTTGGATTCATTTGGATCCTCCCCTTTTAATTAACCACAAGTCCCTATTTATTTAAAGTCTGTTTTAAACGTTCCCTCCCCAAACTGGTACGCATCGTGTTATATTTAATAGTAGCGTGACATAAAGGAGAATAAAGGCTTTGATGCTGGATTCATTTGAAACAAATTGTGCGCTGATTGCTAGGACTTGTCCGGACACTGCAGCCAGTGTCACCGAGACATGCCGGGGATTCGCTTCCCCTGGAGAAGAAAACACGCGACTCTGAGGTGGATCCTGGGGCCAGAGACAAATTAAACTATATACACAGCTCCGACTTTTACGTAAAAAAATTTTTTTTGAGAGTATTTTCCTTTTGCAAGTTAAGTTCCTCCCTGAGATGGGGACCAGATCCACAAACCCTCGATTCTGTCTCGTTTTAGTATTTTTTTCCTTTTTTTCTTTTTTAAAAATTGGGTTGAACTGCAGAGGGACTCTCGGCAGCAAGTAGCTGACTGAAGCCGTGAAATGGGGCAGTGTGGCTTTAAGATGCACACGGTGTGTGTTCATTGAAAAAAAAAGAAAGAAAGGAAAGGAAAGAAAGAAACCCAGATGGAGGGAAAGGGGGAGGAGCGGGGGAGAAGGCGGAGCCCATGCGACCACGTGACCCAGGGCCCGGCCGGCGCGCGCTCTAGGGCACGGAGGCCTATTAACGCGCGCGCGTGTCCGAGTGCGCCCGCTTGCGCGCGCGCCGGAGCTCCGGACTCCCCACGCCCGCGCAGCCCTGGTCAAGCAGGTAGGGAAGTCGTTGCGCTCGGCTAGCGCCAGGCGGGTTCCAAGTCTCCAGCGCTGGCTCCTGGGAGCCCAGGCGAGGCGCACTCCCCGCCGGCGCGGACGGACGTGCCGGACGCGCCGTAGTACATTCCTGAAGGCGGTCGGCCCCCTTACGTTACCCAATGCCTGCGCGGCCTCCCCGCGGCCGGCCAATCGCTGAGCGCTCGGGTCCCTTACCATTTAGCTGCCCTCTACCGAAAGGGACTGCAGCCGGGCGCGCCGGCCACCCGGGCGACCCACGCGGCTCCCGCAGGGGGTCTGTCGGCCAGCCCTCCCCGCCGCCTTACTTTCTCTTCGGCGGCTTACCCCTGCCTCCTTCTTTCAGTCTCCCCTTTCCTTTCTCCTTCCTCTTTCACCCCTTTTCTCCCCCATCTCTCTCCTCCCTACCAGCCTTGCCACCTTCCCTCTAGCCTTTTCTCCTTCCTGGTTTCACTGGGAGGCCCTGCCCTCTGAATCCCAAACCGGCAAAACGTGTGCAGTACCCTGGGCACGGTAGGGTGTCCTGCAGAATAAAGAGACAAAGAGAATAGAAGTGTCTGGGGGTGTTCACGAGATCAGGAGGAGGACAGGAGTACCCGGCCAGCGCGTTAATTCAAAACTCAAACTACGAAGGAGCACGTGATTTTGTGCGCGGCTCTGGGAAGGGCTGCGAAAATGCAGAAGGGAAGACAAGCAGCGTGCATTTAAAATGACAGTAGGTTAATAAATAATATCGCAGGAATATTGGGCTCGACACAGAGCAAGCTTAATCTTTGAGCAATATCCTGGTCTTCATTATGTTTGGTAAATAGTATAAATCAGGAAACGTGATTTATTATTCTAGTTTTTCTCACTGAAAGGTTCTACAGACGTTTCAAGGCAAACCATTTTGTGCTTTGCCGCTGGAAATTAATTTTTAAAGATTGGGGGTGGAACCCCTAAAAAGACACGTCAGTCTTTTTATATTTGAGGCGTGCTGTATAGCAAAGGTAACCATGTAGCTATAGGCAGGGTGCTGTGTCTGTACAAAATTCTTTACAACGTTTTAGACCAAAATATTAGTTTTTCCACCCAATCTTTTATTTATAGCAATTTTCGTGTAGCTACTTAGATTATGGAATTTTAAAATGAAATTATAGGCTATTTACACATAATGGTTCCCTATTACTCTCCGCACGCAGCTGCATATCCTCTTGTTTTGGCGCTGCTACATGTGCACCATTTCAATGGCAAAGCCTCTTCCACTCGGGCTCATTTCCCTGGGTTTGACTTAATTCCTAAACGTTTTGAACATTGATCTCAGGGGTTTTCAGCTCCCTGAGCGCCCTCACCCGCTGTTTGATAGGTTAACTTTTCAGCATTTCAGACAATGCTCTCGGCCTGTAAATTCTACCCATCGGTTCCAGGACGCAATCCCCAGCCTGGGCTCTAACAAGCGCTATCTTAATCTCCCCACCCCCACCCGCCGCTTCCCCTGTGGTCTGCTTTTTTCATACACAGAGATGAATTACTTTGAGGATCTAATTGGCCTTGTTTCTGTAACGTTTTAAGAAAGGGAAGAGGAGCCAGTGTAAAAGCCTGCTCGACTTGGGTGGTCAGGGCTGAGCCTGCCCCCAATTTGCCTCATTGCTGATGCATGTGAGTTCGACATTCCCAGTGATAATGTTGTTCCTAATCAATCTGCCCTTATTTACATTTGTAAGCATTGTCGGCTTTAATATGCATGCCCTGTGCAGGGGACCGCTGCGCCACACCGGGTTTGTTAACTTCAACTAGTATTCTCCAGACCTGAGATGAGGCTGACAGGAGGGGCCAGGGCTGTGAAGGTGTCTGCTGGGAAAAGTCCCTTTAATGGTCTTTCTGCCCCATGGCTCCCCCGTGAGAGTTATCCAACAAGTGAGAAGCTTGATGCCTTTTCAACCAGCAGGAGTTGCTGGCCCTCTTTCTTGAGTATCCCATTGTCCCTTTCCAAGTAAAGTCCATCTCAACGCATTAATTGTCATTTTGGTCTCCCCATCATGACCCAAGACTTCATTGGAATTTGTAGTTTCAAAACACATTCCTTAAACTCTTAAAATATGATTCCCTCATATCTTCTCTCTTCTCTGCTCCAATAGTCAAACAGCCGTGGCCACGCCACACACATCTCAGAAATGACATCTGATTATCCAAATGATGACACTGAAATAAAACATCTGCCCTTTGTGTTTGGACATTCCAGTGATAAGCAATTGTGGGAGCTGCACTTGGTGGAGTAATGAAAAACCACGATAGGACTTGACTTTTCACTGGTTTCCCAGATCCAACTAATTGGGTCTTTAAAATGTAAAGTAATTTAGCTAATATTTGCAGAGTACAAATGAATGAAGGAGTAAATATATCTAGTAATTTGACGCTTGGGCCATGTTATAATTTTGTCTACGGAGTTTAATACTCTTTTCCACAAATGCAAAGAACTGCAAACATTACATTAAGTGCCACAAGTATTCCTGTTGAGAGGCTATGATGGGGAGAGGAATTGGGGATTCGATGTAATATTCTATTTATGGATGGAGAGCCCAGGGTACAGGATATGAGTGATGGCCCAGAGCCTGAGCAGTTCAAAGCAGGTACCTTGGATAAGAGTTGACTCAATTCAAGCCATTTCTTGGCTCCCTAAGAATGCCTTATTATTTTCTCATTGGCAGCTTTTGTATTTGCTTAAAGGTGATGGTAGAAAATGAGTCTAAAAGGGGGAGGGAAAAAAACGATTCAGCAGTCACAGAATGTAACCCCCTTAAGCATGACTCCCCTCCCCTTCTCCCTTCCATCTTCTGTTTCCTCCCCTATCCCCCCTCCCCAGAACTGGAGGAAAGGGAACAGCTCTAGCCAACTTGTCAAAATAATGCTGCTAATTACCCCTGATCTCCTTTAATGGGAAGCTGCTCCCAATTCTACAAAAGAGTAAATGAGGGGTCTACAGCACAAACCCGGGAGCACTGGCATTTTTTGAGCTTTCAGTGAGCTTGGTGGGGGGAGGGGGTGGTAGAGGGAAGATGTCCTGAGAAGGTCCCAGAAATCTCCCCATTTATTACTCCAGGTTCACATACTAGTTTGAAAAAGGGAATTAGACTTTATGCAGTGCCAAAGCTATTGGTATTCTTTTGCTGGGAATGTCACCAACTGCAGAGAAAATGTTCAGTCTACAATGAACTTGAAAGAGAACAGCATTGACCCTTATATTGATTTCCTCCCTTGTCTGTATATCTTCTTAGCTACATTACTTTAAGCAATAGAGATGTATTTCTGGAAAGACCTAGACTTTGAACATTTTTCCCTGCATCTCTCTCCTCGTCTCTGTCTCCCCATCTAATATATCCATATCAAGCTCTGCATTTGGCAGAAGGCACGCCATTCACTTCCGTGATCTCTGCCATCGGGTCTTACATGAAAAAGAAGCTGAGCAACATGATCCCTTTGACCCACTGCTGGAGCAACAAATTTATTAGAGATATAGGCATGAGAAATGAAAGGGAAGTAAAACAATTCCAGCTTATTGTGTGTCTTTCTTTCATACTGCTAATCCGGTTTACACATCACGCCTACACGTCTCAATAGGGCTTTATACACTGTGGCAGAGGCGGGAGAAAATAAAAGGTGTGTGTGTGTGTGTGTGTGTGTGTGTGTGTGTATGTGTGTGAGAGAGAGGAGGATAAAATAGGGAAGACAGATATTTTAATCCATTCAATACCTGTTGATTTGCCTCATTAGTTTTTCTATCTGTAGAAAGTTGAAGATAATTTGTAAAAAAAACAGCCTTTTTTTTTTCCACAAAATAATTCCAAATGGTGCTAACTCCTATTCCAATCGCTTGTTACATTATGACAAGATTATAACCAGGAATTAGATACACTTCTCAGTGAGTTTGAAATGAAGCTAATACCCCAAATTCAGAATGGGCCCATTGGTGTCTACCTTGATTCAACATTTTAATATAAAAAGATCTTGGACTCAAAGGTGTTTTATAGCCTTGTGGAAGGAAGCTGGGTGACAACTGGAACACACACAAACTCACAATTGAAAGCCCTTATTTTACAACATGGGTACACAATGCACCTGAGGCAATAATTCATCCTGAGGTACCACCCAGAAATAATAGGTGACAGTGACAAAACGTAATACCAAAAAGCATTGTCTTTCTTTGTGGAGGCAATTTAATTGCATGTTGAACTACTAGAGCCAAAAAAAAAAAAAAAAAAAAAAATCGAACACACAGAATGCTGAAAAAGGATTATTGTAGTAGTTCAAGACCTCAGTTATCTAATTATTAAATACTTAGAGCCACCCATGGTGGGTCTTTATGATTTACCTCTGGTTCTTTTATATTTTTCCTCCCTAGGGAGGAAGGAAGAATAGAAAGGGAGGAAGATGGTCTTCTCTCCCATGTCTAGGAAAATAGACGTCTCTAGGTGTCTTCCATAGACATCAATCCATATGGTTCTTCTTAAGTCATGGAAATTGAGATCTGAAAACTTATTGCTCACCCACCAAGTAGGGGTAATTTTTAACATGAACTTAAATACCTAGAGACATAGTATATGGCACCCCCCAAGGTACAGTCTCTGGAAGTCCTGTGGTCCCAGTGTTGGCACCGGGTCTAAATCGGTTTGGATCAGTCTGGCCCACCTCAGGGCTCCCCTCAGGCCACACTCAGCCCTCTCAGCATTGGGCTAGCCGCCCAGCTCTTTAATGGTTGGCAGGCACCAGAATGCCCGATTCCGTGGGTGCAAGGGTCAACACATAGCGCTCCTACCCGTGGCCCCTTCCTGAACTCAGGAAAGCCCCTTTGGCTCTTCTTCCCACCAACTGCGGCCAGGAGGAGGATGTTTGCGCTCCGGGTTTTGATAAGGTGCTTCTCTCCTAGCCCTGGGCGTCCCACTCATTCAGCGTCCCGGCCCGGGTGCCGAGAGCACCGGGTGTGGGTGCGAGAGCATGTGCCCAGCCCCTCGGGCAGACCTCCCCGAGCTCCCGGGAGACGAGAGAACTCGCCCGGGTGCGCGCGCGCTCTCGGCCCGCACCCTCCCCCCGGCGCTGTCACTCTCCGCACCAGCCCTCCATCCCCAGCTCTGCCTCCGCTGGCAGTCAGTAGCCACCACCAGGCTGATGAGCGGAAGCCAAGGTGGCGACCCTTTCAAGCGTGAAAATGGGATCCCAGGCGACCCCCTCCGTGAGAATTCCCCTCGGAGCCGTTCCCCGGCCGGGCCCCGCAGCCAGCCCCCTCCCCGCCCCGCTGGGCCGGCCTCGGGGGGCGGGGGCCCGGAGCGTGCGAGAGAGCGAGCGAGCTGGGAGACGCAGGCCAGCGCCCCCGCGCCCCGCCGGCGCAGCCCACCCAGCCCCGCGGCCCCGGCGCGCCGCCCGCCCGGCCCGCCTGGCCCTCCGGCCGCCGCGCGGGGCGCCTCGGCCCCGCAATCCCGCGTCCCCGGGGCGCACGCCGCGCGAGGGCGAGGTGGCGGCGGCGGCCAAGACGGCTGCACTCACCATAGCCGGCCGTCAAGCCCTGCCCGGAGCGCGGGTGCCGATGGCGCGGACGCTGCGCTTGGATTTCACATCAATTCCTTTTTTCCCCCGTGCCCCCCTTTCCTGGTCCTCCGCTCCTCCGTCTTCTCCCCGTCTTCCCTGGTCTCCCCCTAGCCTTGTCGCCGCGGATCTCTTTGTCTTCCCTGTCGTCGTCTTTTTCTTCGTCTTCGTCTTCTCCTCCTCCTCCTCCGTCTTTACAAAAGGAACGGAAAGTGTAAAAACCCCGGCGCGCTGGGCCGCCGGAGGCTTTCGGCGGAGTGCAGCGCGGACTCACAATTACAAGCCTGTTTCTATTAAGCAGTTCCATGGCCCTCGGCGTGGGTGGTCTGCCGCGCCATAGGCAGGACCTGTCAGGGTCACGTGACAGATCCGAAAACTTTACCCCTTTACAATAAACTCAAGGAAAGCAAAGTAAACTCGAGGAACGTGCTATCAGCACAGCCCTCCTGGGTAAACAGGCGCTCCCCTCCCCTCCTTCCTGGGAGGCGCCCCGCCGAGCGAGCTCCTGCGAGCCACGGCCGCCCCTCCCCGCCCCCCGCGGCCCTGTCTGCGGGGGGCCGCCGGGCGGGGGGTCTCCGCTCGCCACCTCGCCTTCCCCATCTAGTGCTCCCCCACCCTACACACGTTATTTACTGGCATTTAGTCACTTGCCCGAACCCCCGGGTGGGGGGTGCCGGGGGAGCAGGGAAGCTCATTTCAGCATCCCCAGCACTTCGGGAAATGTGGGGTGCCCAGAGCGCTGCAGAGGAACACCACCTTCCTGTCCGCAATTCTCAAAGCCCTTTCCTGCTCGCATTCCCACGGAAGCCCCGAGAAGCTGGGAGCATTCTGGTTGACAGGCCCACAGGCTGACAGGGAGGCAGAGAGCCAGGGGAGCCGGGCAGATAACAAGAGACTCCCGGGGAGGGGTGGGGGGAAATGTTCAATGTACTAAGATGTATGTGGATTCGTGCAGCTTCTGTCGGAGGTCCCTGGGAAGCTGATTCTTCTGAAGAGACTTTGGTGGAGTCCCTTGGAAACCAAGATTGGTAGCTGGCTGAGGAATCACTAATTGATATTTGCTCTTTTCCCTTACAATTACTGTGGTTTTTGGGGTATGCCACCCAAACACTCCCACCCACGCTGCCTTCCCAAACGAGGCCAGCTTGGGTGATTGGGCTAGACGGAAGTGCTGTGGCTCTCAGGCTCTTACCCTAAATGGAAAGTCCTATTCAGGAGAGACCTTGCTACAATGTTTAACATTTTATCTCCTCAAACTTGCAGGGTAGACTGTTTCACACACAAGACAACTGAAAGGTGCTATTTTAAATGGACCCCGTTTTGAATAACGATGAATTACAGATACACGGGGAAGGGGTAAGATAATTTACTGAAACTACCGAGAGTTACCTAGCAGATCTTCAAGAAAAGCCAGACTTTCCTCACCTCATTCTGGGCTGACAGTGTGATTAGGTGTGTGTGTGTACCCGTGGTTATTAAAACAAAATAAAACAAAACAAAACCTGAGTCACAATTCATCTCCTTATCCCAAAGACGACATACCGTTCTTTAACAGTGTCATTTGAGTTTACAGGTTGTTTGTGTTTGAAACACATTAAGTAATTAAACATTGGAATGCTGCGCAGCCCTATGAATTAGGCTGGTCCAGAAAGCCGTTTCATACCAATTGACTTTAGTATAAAATGGCCTCAAATTGATATTAGTTGAGCATGGATCCTGAGAGTAATGATAATTGGAAAAACAGACTCACCAATATTTCCCTCTGAAACACTACATTTTGGTGTCATATCAAAGGACTCTGTTCATATCCTGTTATAAACTTGGGTGGGGCAAGGAAGAGGAAGGTATAAGTACACCTCCAAATAGAGTGGCCTAGAATATGACAGAGAAAGAGGGATAAGAAAAAAGAAGAAACAGCTTAGCAAAGGGCATTTAAACGGCCCATAATATAAAGTTGTTTGGTAAGCTAGTTTTGTGGGGGAAATTCCAGCAGAATTTGTGGAGTTTGCTTTTTCCCAATTAAAAAGAAGACCCTCATGCAAGCACACTTGTCTATGTGCTCCCTGAGTGTGGCCAAGGTTTGGTGGGGTCTCAGGCATATGCAGGTTTTTTTTTGGGGGGGGGGGCTTCTTTAGGAAGTCAAAATTACAAACAAAATCAACTACAGGGACCTGGAAGGGGGATTGTGCGATATGGGGCCCTGAAGCTGCATGCGCTTCCTGTCAAATTGCCCCCTTTATAGTACAGAACAGGAAGGTTACAGAGCTGCCCAGATTTTGTGGTCTCCATTAGTTAAGACTGAAAGTATTAATGTCATATTTCAGTCAAATGCTTTATAATTGGGAGCAAAGACGAGCTTGGTTTGGGTGTGAATTATTGGAGTTGGACAGTGGTGGTTTAGTGAATCAGGGAGATAAAACCTTTGGTGTAGGAACCTAAAAGCTCAGGAAGGACGGGAACACACCTGAAGAGCTCTCGCTCAATAGCAGCTTGTTCTTCCTTTCCTTCCTCTGAAATCAGGCTTTGAAAATTATCTCAGTGCTATGCCCTCTCTTCCCTCTGTTCCTAGATGTTAGAAACGTTAAATCATCAATTCTGAGACCTGTGTTCTCCAGGGCCCAGAACCCCATACGCTGTTACCTTCTGGCATTTCTCTGAGACTCTCTGCCAGGGTGGGTGGGCTCTTTCTCATCAAACAGCTGTGTCCACCATTCTAAAGTTGCTTGTGCTTCCCCTTCCTGCAAAGCCAGCTCCAGTGTGGCCCAGTCATAATCCTCTTGGCGTGGAGGTGTCAATGACTGTCAAGGCTTCCAGGCAGCAGAGCTCAGTTGTAGCCTGCCCAATCTGATAAGCCAATTTGCGTCAAGATGTTTGTTAGTGGCTTAAGGGGCTACTAGACAATACTTTTGCAAGTTAACTTGGACTTTTACAGCCATGCCCAGAGGGATAATTCCCAAGTTGGAGATTTCAGGGCATTAAGGCAGGACCCAATGGAGACATGTGGGGCATCTGAGGGGGGGACAATGGAGGGACCTTTCGAAACAGGTCTGAAAACAGACCACATGGGCATGATCAACTCTGTTGATGAACAAGATCATCCCTGACTCTGTTTGTTTCTGAATATCTGCTGCTACTTGAGATACAGCTGTTACCCTTGTCTCACACACACGCACACACACACACAAAGGCACATGCATGCATGTACATTTTTCATTCTATGCTCCCCTCTTCCCTGTCCAGTAAAAGTGGGTGCCTAGGCACTTTTACTCATCCCCTCCCTAAGAGCAGCCTCCAGCAGCTGGAGGGTTTCAAATGAATAACTGAGGGTTCAGAAGAAACATTTGTCCACATTTGAGAAACTCTCCATCTCAGGATGAATGCCACTCTCAATAGTCAGTCACCCTAGGTGTGGCCATTCTTTAATACTGGATCAAACAGATGAAGCTTTCATAAAGAGCAATTTTGCCCAATGTAGGGATTTCCATTCTAAAATGACTAGCCTCCCCCATTCCTGTCACGAAGATACCCCAAGCCAAACCAACTTGTAGAATTGGGGCTTTGAGGACAGAAGGGTAAGAAGTATTTGAAGGTGGTTGGTTGGAATTAGGAGACTGAACGAACAACTGAATTACGGTGCTACCTGCAACACTGAAACAGAAAAAGAAGAACCGGGTAAACAACAGCAAGAAGTAAAGCAGGATTGAAGAACAGAAAAACCTGCACAGACAGCTTGGAAACAAAGGAGGTGGGGTGAGATGTGGAATGTAATAAACCAAAGTCTTTAAGGGACAAAATTACCAAGTAGGGAGGCACATGGAGGAGTTATAGTATTCAAAGATAGGACAATAATCTCAGGACAGGAAGAAGCAGGGAGAAAGATACCTATAAAACCCCCTACCTCAAAAAATGAAACTGATCCAAGTTGCTTACTCTTGTAACAGATGTCCACATAGGACTCCCTCTGATGAGAGGATTCCCTTTATGGAGACCAGCAGGGGCAGCCTTGCAAATGAAGAATGTGGTATGAAATGAAATGCCAAAGGAGATTTTTAAACTGTGGGAGGCAGGTGTGCCCAGGCTGGCTGGTGATGATGGTGATGGTGATAGTAGCGATCAGGGCCAGGAGAAATAGCTTATTGCAATCAAGCAGGTCAGAAAAATAATCAAAAGTTTCAAATTATATCTAAGAGGACTGAAAAAGATATTAAATGTGGTAAATATAAAAAATAGCCTCTGTCTGGAAAAAGAACAAAGCTGGAGATATAATCCTTCCAGACTTCAGACCATACTATAAAGCTACAGTAATCAAAACAGCATGGTATTGGCACAAAAACAGACATATAGATCAACGTAACAGAATAGAAAGCCCGGATATAAACCCACGGACCTATGTCAATTAATCTATAACAAAAGACACAAGAATACACAATGGAGAAAAGAGTCTCTTCAACAAGTGGTGCTGGGAAAGCTGAACAGCTACTTGCAAATCAATGAAATTAGATTGACTGCCTCACATCATATACAAAAAGAAACTCAAAATGGTTTAAAGACCTAAATATAAGACATGACATCATAAAACTCCAAAAGAGAACATAGGCAGACATTCTCTGAAATAAATCATAGCAGTATCAGTCTCCCAAGGCAAAGGAAATAAAAGTAAACATAAACAAATGGAAACTAATCAAACTTAAAAGCTTTTTGCACAGGAAAGTAAACTATCAACAAAATGAAAAGACAACCTACAGAATGGGAGAAAATATTTACAAACAATGCAACCAACAGGGGTTGATATCCAAAATACACAAACAGCTCATACAACTCAATATTGAAAAAACAAACAGCTCAATCAAAAAATGGGCAGAAGCCCCAAATAGATATTTTTCCAAAGACAACATACAGATGGCCAACAGGCACATGAAAAGATTCTCAACATCGCTAATTATTAGAGAAATGCAAATCAAAACTACAATGAAGTATCACCTCACACCACTCAGAATAGTCATATCAAAAAGTCTACAAATAAATGCTGGAGAGGGTATGGAGAAAAGAGAACCCTCCTACACTGTTGGTGGGAATGTAAATTTTTGCAGCCACTATGGAGCACAGTATGGAGGTTCCTTAAAAAACTAAAAATAGAGCTACCATATGATCCAGCAATCCCACTCCTGGGCATATATCTGGAAAAGACAAAAAGTCTAATTCAAAAAGATACATGCACCCCAATGTTCATAGCAGCACTATTTACAATAACCAAGACATGGAAACCACCCAAGTGCCCATCAACAGACAATTGGCTTAAGAAGATGTGATTTTATATATATATATATATATATATATATATATATATATATATACACACACACACACACACACACACACACATATATAATTATATATGTATAATATGTATGTGTATATGTATATATATGTGTATATGTATAGATATGTGTATATATATATATATATAACAGCCATTTAAAAAAATGAAATATTGCCATTTGCAGCAACATGGTTGGACCTAGAGAATATTATAATTAGTCAGGTAAGTCAGACAGAAAGATAAATACCGTATGATATCACTTATCTGTAGAATCTAAAAAAAAATACAAATGAATTCTATATACAAAACAGAAACAGACTCACAGACATAGAAAACAAATTTATGGTTGCCAAAGGGGAAAGGGTGGGAGAAATTAGGAGTATGGGATTAACAGATACAAACCACTTTACACAAAATAGATAAGCAACAAGGATTTACTATATAGCACAGGGAATTATATTCAATATCTTGTAGTAACCTACAGTGGAACATAATCCGAAAAAAAAAAGCTGAATCACTATGCTGTACACCTGAAATAAACACATTATCGTAAATCAACTATACTTCCATTTAAAAAACTGGCAATGCTTACAATTCCAATTTTGCATGTAATGGTAATGGCACTATTGCCACAGGGATACAAAACAAAGCTATGTCCTTGGAAAATATATGTATTCATATATACTTGTATAATTTATATTTTTATTTAAATATGAAAATATTAAAGTTGGCTGTCTCTGAAAAAAATAGCCTGTGTCTGACAAAAAGTGCTGTTTTACACAATTAACATTGTTGCTTCTCAGAATTCATCACATGTCTTAAGACTGGTGGGAAAATGTGCAGAACCAAACTTTATTTTATTTTATTTTATTTTTTTAAACATCTTTATTGGGGTATAATTGCTTTACAATGGTGTGTTAGTTTCTGCTTTATAACAAAGTGAATCAGCTATACATATACATATACATATGTTCCCATATGTCTTCCCTCTTGCGTCTCCCTCCCTCCCACTCTCCCCATCCCACACTTCCAGGCTGTCACAAAGCACCGAGCTAATATCCCTGTGCCTTGCGGCTGCTTCCCCCCAGCTATCTACCTTACTACGTTTGTTAGTGTGTATATGTCCATGACTCTCTCTCGCCCTGTCAAAACTCACCCTTCCCCCTCCCCATATCCTCAAGTCCGTTCTCCAGTAGGTCTGCGTCTTTATTCCTATCTTACCCCTAGGTTCTTCATGACATTTTTTTCCCTTAAATTCCATATATATGTGTTAGCATACGGTATTTGTCTTTTTCTTTCTGACTTACTTCACTCTGTATGACAGACTCTAGGTCTATCCATCTCATTACAAATAGCTCAATTTCATTTCTTTTTAAGGCTGAGTAATATTCCATTGTGTATATGTGCCACATCTTCTTTATCCATTCATCCGATGATGGGCGCTTAGGTTGTTTCCATGTCCTGGCTATTGTAAATAGAGCTGCAATGAACATTTTGGTACATGACTCTTTGAATTTTGGTTTTCTCAGGGTATATGCCAAGTAGTGGGATTGCTGGGTCATATGGTAATTCTATTTGTAGTTTTTTAAGGAACCTCCATACTGTTCTCCACAGTGGCTGAACCAATTCACATTCCCACCAGCAGTGCAAGAGTGTTCCCTTTTCTCCACACCCTCTCCAGCATTTATTGTTTCTAGATTTTTTGATGATGGCCATTCTGACTGGTGTGAGATGATATCTCATTGTAGTTTTGATTTGCATTTCTCTAATGATTAATGATGTTGAGCATTCTTTCATGTGTTTGTTGGCATTCTGTATATCTTCTTTGGAGAAATGTCTATTTAGGTCTTCTGCCCATTTTTGGATGGAGTTGTTTGTTTTTTTGTTATTGAGCTGCATGAGCTGCTTGTAAATTTTGGAGATTAATCCTTTGTCAGTTGCTTCATTTGCAAATGTTTTCTCCCATTCTGAGGGTTGTCTTTTGGTCTTGGTTATGGTTTCCTTTGCTGTGCAAAAGCTTTGAAGTTTCATTAGGTCCCATTTGTTTATTTTCGTTTTTATTTCCATTACTCTAGGAGGTGGGTCAGAAAGGATCTTGCTGTGATTTATGTCATAGAGTGTTCTTCCTATGTTTTCTTCTAAGAGTTTGATAGTTTCTGGCCTTACATTTAGGTCTTTAATCCATTTTGAGCTTATTTTTGTGTATGGTGTTAGGGAGTGATCTAATCTCATACTTTTACATGTACCTGTCCAGTTTTCCCAGCACCATTTATTGAAGAGGCTGTCCTTTCTCCACTGTACATTCCTGCCTCCTTTATCAAAGATAAGGTGTCCATATGTGCGTGGGTTTATCTCTGGGCTTTCTATCCTGTTCCACTGATCTATCTTTCTGTTTTTGTGCCAGTACCATACTGTCTTGATTACTGTTGCTTTGTAATATAGTCTAAAGTCAGGGAGCCTTATTCCTCCAGCTCCTTTTTTCGTTCTCAAGATTGCTTTGGCTATTCGGGGTCTTTTGTGTTTCCATACAAATTGCGAAATTTTTTGTTCTAGTTCTGTGAAAAATGCCAGTGGTAGTTTGATAGGGATTGCATTGAATCTGTAGATTGCTTTGGGTAGTAGAGTCATTTTCACAATGTTGATTCTTCCCATCCAAGAACATGGTATATCTCTCCATCTATTTGTATCATCTTTAATTTCTTTCATCAGTGTCTTATAATTTTCTGCATACAGGTCTTTCGTATCCTTAGGTAGGTTTATTCCTAGATATTTTATTCTTTTTGTTGCAATGGTAAATGGGAGTGTTTTCTTGATTTCACTTTCAGATTTTTCATCATTAGTATATAGGAATGCAAGAGATTTCTGTGCATTAATTTTGTATCCGGCTACTTTACCAAATTCATTGATTAGCTCTAGTAGTTTTCTGGTAGCATCTTTAGGATTCTCTATGTATAGTATCATGTCATCTGCAAACAGTGACAGCTTTACTTCTTCTTTTCCGATTTGGATTCCTTTTATTTCCTTTTCTTCTCTGATTGCTGTGGCTAAAACTTCCAAAACTATGTTGAATAAGAGTGGTGAGAGTGGGCAACCTTGTCTTGTTCCTGATCTTAGTGGAAATGCTTTCAGTTTTTCACCATTGAGGATGATGTTTGCTGTGGGCTTGTCATATATGGCTTTTATTATGTTTAGGAAAGTTCCCTCTATGCCTACTTTCTGGAGGGTTTTTATCATAAATGGGTGTTGAATTTTGTCGAAAGCTTTCTCTGCATCTATTGAGATGATCATATGGTTTTTCTCCTTCAATTTGTTAATATGGTTTATCACATTGATAGATTTGCGTATATTGAAGAATCCTTGCATTCCTGGAATAAACCCCACTTGATCATGGTGTATGATCCTTTTAATGTGGTTTTGGATTCTGTTTGCTAGTATTTTGTTGAGGATTTTTGCATCTATGTTCATCAGTGATATTGGCCTGTAGTTTTCTTTCTTTGTGACATCCTTGTCTGGTTTGGGTATCAAGGTGATGGTGGCTTCGTAGAAGGAATTTGGGAGTGTTCCTCCCTCTGCTATATTTTGGAAGAGTTTGAGAAGGATAGGTGTTAGCTCTTCTCTAAACGTTTGATAGAATTCACCTGTGAAGCCATCTGGTCCTGGGCTTTTGTTTGTTGGAAGGTTTTTAATCACAGTTTCAATTTCAGTGCTTGTGATTGGTCTGTTCATATTTTCTATTTCTTCCTGATTCAGTCTTGGCAGGTTGTGCATTTCTAAGAATTTGTCCATTTCTTCCAGATTGTCCATTTTATTGGCATAGAGTTGCTTGTAGTAATCTCTCATGATTTTTTTTATTTCTGCAGTGTCAGTTGTTACTTCTCCTTTTTCATTTCTAATTCTATTGATTTGAGTCTTCTCCCTTTTTTTCTTGATGAGTCTGGCTAGTGGTTTATCTATTTTGTTTATCTTCTCAAAGAACCAGCTTTTAGTTTTATTGATCTTTGCTATTGTTTCCTTCATTTCTTTTTCATTTATTTCTGATCTGATTTTTATGATTTCTTTCCTTCTGCTAGCTTTGGGGTTTTTTTGTTCTTCTTTCTCTAATTGCTTGAGGTGCAAGGTTAGGTTGTTTATTCGAGATGCTTCCTGCTTCTTAAGGTGGGCTTGTATTGCTATAAACTTCCCCCTTAGAACTGCTTTTGCTGCATCCCATAGGTTTTGGGTCGTTGTGTCTCCATTGTCATTTGTTTCTAGGTATTTTTTTATTTCCTCTTTGATTTCTTCAGTGATCACTTCATTATTAAGTAGTGTATTGTTTAGCCTCCATGTGTTTGTATTTTTTACAGATCTTTTCCTGTAATTGATATCTAGTCTCACGGCGTTGTGGTCGGAAAAGATACTTGATACAATTTCAGTTTTCTTAAATTTACCAAGGCTTGATTTGTGACCCAAGATATGATCTATCCTGGAGAATGTTCCATGAGCACTTGAGAAAAATGTGTATTCTGTTGTTTTTGGATGGAGTGTCCTATAAATATCAATTAAGTCCATCTTGTTTAATGTATCATTTAAAGCTTGTGTTTCCTTATTTATTTTCATTTTGGATGATCTGTCCATGGGTGAAAGTGGGGTGTTAAAGTCCCCTACTATGAATGTGTTACTGTTGATCTCCCCTTTTATGGTTGTTAGTAGTTGCCTTATGTATTGAGGTGCTCCTATGTTGGGTGCATAAATATTTACAATTGTTATATCTTCTTCTTGGATCGATCCCTTGATCATTATGTAGTGTCCTTCTTTGTCCCTTTTAATAGTGCTTATTTTAAAGTCTATTTTGTCTGATATGAGAATTGCTACTCCAGCTTTCTTTTGGTTTCCATTTGCATGGAATATCTTTTTCCATCCCCTTACTTTCAGTCTGTATGTGTCTCTAGTTCTGAAGTGGGTCTCTTGTAGACAGCATATATAAGGGTCTTGTTTTTGTATCCATTCAGCCAATCTGTGTCTTTTGGTGGGAGCATTTAGTCCATTTACATTTAAGGTAATTATCGATATGTATGTTCCTATTTCCATTTTATATATTGTTTTGGGTTTGCTACTATAGGTCATTTCCTTCTCTTGTGTTTCGTGTCTAGAGAAGTTCCTTTAGCATTTGTTGTAAAGCTGGTTTGGTGGTGCTGAACTCTCTCAGCTTTTGCTTGTCTGTAAAGGTTCTAATTTCTCCATCAAATGTGAATGAGATCCTTGCTGGGTAGAGTAGTCTTGGTTGCAGGCTATTCTCCTTCATCACTTTCAGTATGTCCTGCCACTCCCTTCTGGCTTGTAGGGTTTCTGCTGAGAGATCAGCTGTTAACCTTATGGGGATCCCCTTGTGTGTTATTTGTTGTTTTTCCCTTGCTGCTTTTAATATGCTTTCTTTGTATTTAATTTTTGACAGTTTGATTAATATGTGTCTTGGCGTGTTTCTCCTTGTATTTATCCTGTATGGGACCCTCTGTGCTTCCTGGACTTGATTAACTATTTCCTTTCCCATATTAGGGAAGTTTTCAACTATAATCTCTTCAAATATTTTCTCAGTCCCTTTCTTTCTTTCTTCTTCT
Organism: Phocoena phocoena; assembly: GCF_963924675.1. Classification (NCBI taxonomy): domain Eukaryota; kingdom Metazoa; phylum Chordata; class Mammalia; order Artiodactyla; family Phocoenidae; genus Phocoena; species Phocoena phocoena. The sequence goes on along the minus strand of NC_089224.1, from coordinate 29,037,755 downwards.
TCTGGAACCCCTATAATTCGAATGTTGGTGCGTTTCATGTTGTCCCAGAGGTCTCTGAGACTGCCCTCAGTTCTTTTCATTCTTTTTTCTTTATTCTGCTCTGCAGTAGTTATTTCCACTACTTTATCTTCCAGGTCACTTATCCGTTCTTCTGCCTCAGTTATTCTGCTATTGATCCTATCTAGAGTGATTTTAATTTCATTTATTGCATTGTTCATCGTTGCTTGTTTTGTCTTTAGTTCTTGTAGGTCCTTGTTAACTGTTTCTTGCATTTTGTCCATTCTACTTCCAAGATTTCCGATCATCCTTACTATCATTATTCTGAATTCTTTTTCAGGTAGATTGCCTATTTCCTCTTCATTTGTTAGGTCTGGTGGGTTTTTATCTTGTTCCTTCATCTGCTGTGTGTTTTTCTGTCTTCTCATTTTGCTTATCTTACTGTGTTTGGGGTCTCCTTTTTGCAGGCTGCACTTTCGTAGTTCCCGTTGTTTTTGATGTCTGTCTCCAGTGGCTAAGGTTGTTTCAGTGGGTTGTGTAGGCTTCCTGGTGGAGGGGACTAGTGCCTGTGTTGTGCTGGATGAGGCTGGATCTTGTCTCTCTAAGTGGGCAGGTTCACGTCTGGTGGTGTGTTTTGGGGTGTCTGTGGCCTTATTATGATTTTAGGCAGCCTCTCTGCTAATGGGTGGGGTTGTGTTCCTGTTTTGCTAGTTGTTTGGCATAGGTTGTCCAGCACTGTGGCTTGCTGGTCGTTGAGTGAAGCTGGGTGCTGGTGTTAAGATGGAGGTCTCTGGGATATTTCCACCGTTTAATATTATGTGGAGCTGGGAGGTTTCTTGTTGACCAGTGTCCTGAAGTTGGCTCTCCTACCTCAGAGGCAGAGCCCTGACTCCTGGCTGGAGCACCAAGAGCCTTTCATCCACACAGCTCAGAATAAAAGGGAGAAAAAGTAGGGAGAATTAGTAGAAGTATGAGTAAAGAAAGAAGGAAAGGAGGAAAGGAAGGAAGGAAGAAAGAAGCAAAGAAGGAAAGAAAGGAGGGAGGGAGGGAGGGAGGGAGGAAGGAAGGAGGGAAAGAAGGAAAAAAGACAGAGAGAAAGATGATACAGTAAAAATAAAATAAAGTATAATATAGTTATTGAATTAAAAAATATTTAGAAAAAAAAAGGGACGGATAGAACCTTAGGACAAATGTTGGAAGCAAAGCTATACAGAGAAAATCTTACACAGAAGCATACACATACACCTTCACAAAAAGAGGTAAAGGGGGAAAAATCATAAATCCTGCTCCCTGAGACCACCTCCTCAATTTGGGGTGATTCGTTGTCTAAAGGAGGGAAGGAAGGAAGGAAAGAAAGAAAGAACGAAGGTAAAGTATAATAAAGTTATTACAATTAAACTTAATTATTAAGAAAAAGAATTTTTAAAACAAAGTCATGGACGGATAGAGCCCTAGGACAAATGGTGGAAGCAAGAGTATACAGACAAGATCTCACACAGAAGCATACACGTACACATTCACAAAAAGAGGAAAAGGGAAAAAAATCATAGATCTCGCTCCTAAATTCCACCTCTTCAATTTGGGATCATTCCTTGTCTATTCAGGTATTCCACAGATGCAGGGTATATCAAGTTGATTGTGGAGCTTTAATCCGCTGCTTCTGTGGCTGCTGGGAGAGATTTCCCTTTCTCTTCTTTGTTTTCACAGCTCACAGGAGCTCAGCTTTGGATTTGGCCCTGCCTCTGCGTGTAGGTCGCTGGAGGGCGTCTGTTTTTTCGCTCAGACAGGACGGGGTTAAAGGAGCCGCTGATTCGGGGCCTCCGGCTCACTCAGGCCGGGGGTTGGGGGATGGGGGAAGGAGGGGCACTGCGTGCAGGGCGGGCCTGCCACGGCCGAGGCAGCGTGACGTTGCGGCAGAGGCCGGCGTGACGTTGCACCAGCCTGAGGCCCGCCGTGCGTTGTCCCGGGGAAGTTGTCCCTGGATCCCGGGAACCTGGCAGTGGCGGGCTGCACAGGCTCCGCGGAAGAGGGGTGTGGAGAGTGACCTGTGCTCGCACACAGGCCCCTTGGTGGCGGCAGCAGCAGCCTTAGCGTCTCCCGCCCGTCTCTAGGGTCCGCGGTTTTAGCCGCGGCTCGCGCCCGTCTCTGGGGTTTGCGCTTTCAGCCGCGGCTCGCGCCCGTCTCTGGGGTTCGCGCTTTTAGCCGCGGCTCGCGCCCGTCTCTGGAGTTCCTTTAAGCAGCGCTCTTAAACCCCTCTCCTCGCGCACCAGGAGACAAAGAGGGAAGAAAAAGTCTCTTGCCTCTTCGGCCGGTGCAGGCTTTTCCCCGAACTCCCTCCCGGCTAGTCGTGGTGCACTAACCCCTTCAGGCTATGTTCAAGCCACCAACCCCAGTCCTCTCCCTGAGCTCCGTCCAAAACCAAAACCTGAGCCTCAGCTCGCAGCCCTGCCCGCCCCGGCGGGTGAGCAGACAAGCCTCTCGGGTTGGTGAGTGCCGGTCGGCACCGATCGTCTGTGCAGCAATCTCCCCGCTTTGCCCTCCGCACCCGTCGCTGTGCACTACTCCGCGGTCCCGAAACTCCCCCCTCTGCCTCCCGCAGTCTCCGCCCGCGGAGGGGCTTCCTAGTGTGTGGAAACTTTTCCTCCTTCACAGCTCCCTCCCACTGGTGCAGGTGCCGTCCTTATTCTTTTGTCTCTGTTTTTTCTTTTGCCCTACCCAGTTACGTGGGGAGTTTCTTGCCTTTTGGGAGGTCTGAGGTCTTCTGCCAGCCTTCAGTAGGAGTTCTGTAGGAGTTGTTCCACGTGTGGATGTATTTCTGGTGTATCCGTGGGGAGGAAGGCGATCTCCGCGTCTTACTCTTCCGCCATCTTCAAGGTCCCCCCGATACTCCAAACTTTATTTATTTGAGCTACATGATCCAAAATTTGGAGGAGTGAGCCAAATTTCATTTCCACTCTGTGAGTGAAAGAGGCTGTGTGAAGGCGAGGCTCCGTGCGGGTGAGATTGTGGGGGAAGGTTTGAGGTGTGAGGGGGAGGCTGAAGCCTCCCCAAGCCTGTCATGACGTTGCGTTCTGAGGCCGCTCAGCTGCAGGTGGGCCTGCTGATGGCTCTGAGGACCCCTCATGTATATTGACAGCAGCACTCCTTGGGCTTGTGAAACGTACCCTCTGAGGAACAAGGGCCTGGAGAGGATGTGTGTTTCTGTTTCCTTGCAGCCCCCATGGGGAAGGCACTGGGCAGTGGCGCCTTCTCCGGCAACTCTGACCAGTTGTGGATGGAGGCCTGCTCTGTGGGGAGCTGGGGGGGCGGGACCCTGGGTCTGCCTGTCCTGTTGCCCGACTCTAGGCTTGGTGCCTTCCCCTCCACACCTGTATTAGTTTGCCAGGGTTACCATAACAATGTTCCACAAACAGCGTGGCTTAAACAACAGAAATTAACTTTCTAACAGTCCTGGAGGCTAGAAGTCCAAGATCAAGGTGTTCTCAGGGTTGGTTTCTACTGGTGCCTCTCTCCTTAGCTTGCAGATGGCCACCTTCCAGGTCTTCACATGGTCTTCACTCTGTGTGTCTGTGTCCAGATTTCCTCTTCTTGTAAGGACACTGGTCTTATTGGGTTGGAACCCATCATATGACCTCATTTGAACTTAATTACCTCTTTAAAGACCTTATCTCGAAATACGGTTGTATTCTTGAGATACTGGGGCTTCAACATATGAATTTGGGGGGGATACATTTCAGCCCATAACAGCACCCAAATGTTGACAGGAGCTGGCTTGCATCTGAAGGGCGAGTTCCTCTCTCTGCCTGTGATATTCAGAGGGAAGAGTCAAGACGGACTGGAGCCGGATCCTTCTGGGCTTCCAGTGCTGAGAGGACCTGGCCTGCCACCTCCCGAGAACCTGTCCACACCTTTGCAAAACTGATGCTGGGTGACACATTTCCTAGGAATGCTGGTGAGCTGAGAAAATGGCTTTAGGCAACCAGCAGAACTTTTTCCCCACCACAAAGGATGAACACTGTTGGGCTAATTATACATCTGTCTTTTGCATTTATTGCAGCAAGTTCCTTCAGGCTGTGGTTTCCAAGGCAGGCTGCTCCTCAAAATCACCTGGGGAGTTTAAAAACAAAAACAAAAACAAAGAAAGATTCTTTTCTTCCATTTCAGAGCTATAGAATCAGAATCCCAGCCTTGGAGCATGACATTTTTCAAAAGAATCCCCCTAGAGCAAGTATAGTAAAATGCTAACGGTAGGATCTAGGTGCATGCTTTCACTGTAAAATCCTCCCAAACTTACTGTACGTTTGAAGTTTTTTCATAATGAAATGCCAATGCTAAAATAAAAGGATACCCAGGTGATTCCGTCGTGCAACTAGATTGGAAGACCAAAGGGACACATGGTTAATTTACAAATATATTCTTAACATCCTTCTCTATCATGGTACTTGTCACATTGCATTATTGCTGTTCATTCACCAAATGAAAGATCTGTGAGCTTCCAGTAACTTGCATAATCCTCTGTTAGGTGCTAGGAATTGGGGAATGAAAAAGAAGTCTTCCTTAAAAACATCATGAAATTTCATTTTATACCCATCAGATTGGCAACGTTTAAAAGTCTGACCATAGCAAGTGTGAGCAGACTGAAACAGTGGGAAATTTGGGGCACTGCTGGTTGGAGTGTAGATTGGGTTCATTGCTTTCGGAAAATAATTTGGCATTATCTAGAAAGGGTGAATCCCGTTCCTAGATATATCTCTAAGAGAAACACGAGGTCCAGGACGTGCATTCAAGAATATTCACATCAGCATTGTTTGTGATGGCATAACACTGGACGTGACCAAAATGTCAATCAAAGTAGAAAACATAAACTGTGGAGAATACACACAATGAAATTCTACCAAGAGGTGAAAATAAATGAGCAGTAGCTACTTTGTAACAATATGGATGAACATTATCTTGGGTGAAATACCTAGGTCAGAAGCAAGACCCATGAGAATGCATATATAAATCCCATTTTTTTAAAGTTCAAAATCAATACTTGTGAATAGCCCATACCTTGTGAATAACCAATTCAAGGACTGTTACCTCTAGGGGTACAGGAGGTGAAGGGATTGGGGAGTTCAAAAACAATTCATTTTATTGTTCTTTAAAATGTACATACAGGTGATAAATATACTTTTGAAGGTATGATCTATTTCATAGGAGAAACATTTTTTTAAAAGACACCATTGTAGCCCTAGAAAAACTGGTGGCCTGATGGGGTGTGAAGAATAAATAACTCTAGAATAATGTGACAGGTGCAGGAGCTACAGTGTACAGGGAGTGTGTGCCTGAGCCCCACCTCCTGAGAGGTCAGGGAAGGGGGAGGGGGACACTGAAGAAAGGAAGAGGGACTGCTGACCAGATCAAAGGGAGAGAGAAAGTGAGCTCCTTGGGAAGGGACAGAGGAGAACCAGAGGCACCCCAGAGCAAATCCTGTTGTTAGAACCCAGGCCCCTACTTCTGGACCTGATCCTGTCAAACCTGTGAGCGACTGCCTTCATGCTTTCTCTATATCAAGACAATGCCCTAGGTACGGACTAGAACCCCACATAATCTTTTCCTAGGGAATGAGGATATATAAGCTTAAAGTCAAGTCACAAAATGTTGTGCAAATGTACTGTTACTTTATGGGCCCAAACCTGGGTTAAAAAAAATCAGTAAAGTCAATATATAACCATTCCATGGGGTCACCTTATAATGACATTTCAGTGGTTCTTTGTGTATAAGGTGATAACATTTATTTACTGTAAATACTATTAGGAGCTATAAATGAGAGTAATAGTAAAAATCCATAAAATAGTGAATTTGCATGTTGATAGGATGTTTTATTATGAAGTCACTCAGCTATGGATAAAGTGACAGACAGACTGCTTAAGAAATATTCAGTTACAAACAAGCATTGACCTGGCGGAAGTGAAGGAGAAGGTAGCTTACAAATTGCAGCTCACTATTTACTTTGACAGATGAACACATCTGTTTAACCTTCATGGATTGAAACAGGCTACCAGTCTACCCTTCACTGAGTGGCCCACCCATTTCCATGCCCCCACTTCCACAGACATAAAATTAATTCCATTTGGCTACACTAATACTTTTTTTTTCATTTTTTCTTAATATCTTTATTAGAGTATAATTGCTTTACAATAGTGTGTTAGTTTCTGCTTTATAACAAAGTGAATCAGTTATACATATACATAGGTTCCCATATCTCTTCCCTCTTGCATCTTCCTCCCTCCCACCCTCCCTATCCCACCCTCCCTATCCCACCCCTCTAGGTGGTCACAAAGCACCGAGCTGATCTCCTGCTGCTATGTGGCTGCTTCCCACTAGCTATCTATTTTACGTTTGGTAGTGTATATATGTCCATGCCACTCTCTCACTTTGTCCCAGCTTACCCTTCCCCCTCCCCGTATCCTCAAGTCCATTCTCTAGTAGGTCTGCCTCTTTATTCCCGTCTTGCCCCTAGGTTCTTCTGGCCATTCATGTCTTTTTCTTTTTTCTTTTTAGATTCCATATATATGTGTTAGAATACGGTATTTGTTTTTCTTTTTCTGACGTACTTCACTCTGTATGACAGTCACTAGGTCCATCAACCTCACTACAAATAACTCAGTTTCGTTCCTTTTTATGACTGAGTAATATTCCATTGTATAATGTGCCACATCTTCTTTATCCATTCATCTGCTGATGGACACTTAGGTTGCTTCCATGTCCTGGCGATTGTAAATAGAGCTGCAATGAATATTTTGGTACATGACTCTTTTTGAATTATGGTTTTCTCAGAGTATATGCCCAGTAGTAGGATTGCTGGGTCATATGGTAGTTCTATTTGTAGATTTTTTTTTTTTTTTTTTTGCAGTACGCGGGCCTCTCACTGTTGTAGCCTCTCCCGTTGTGGAGCACAGGCTCCAGACGCGCAGGCTCAGCGGCCATGGCTCACGGGCCCAGACGCTCCGCGGCACATGGGATCTTCCCAGACCGGGGCACGAGCCTGTGTCCCCTGCATCGGCAGGTGGACTTTCAACCACTGCGCCACCAGGGAAGCCCTATTTGTAGTTTTTTAAGGAACCTCCATGCTGTTCTCCATAGTGGCTGTATCAATTTACATTCCCACCAACAGTGCAAGAGGGTTCCCTTTTCTCCACACGCTCTCCAGCATTTATTGTTTGTAGATTTTTTGATGATGGCCATTCTGACCGGTGTGAGATGATATCTTATTGTAGTTTTGATTTGCATTTCCCTAATGAATAATGATGTTGAGCATTCTTTCATGTGTTTGTTGGCAATCTGTATATCTTCTTTGGAGAAATGTCTATTTAGGTCTTCTGCCCATTTTTGGATTGGGTTGTTTGTTTTCTCCATATTGAGCTTCATGAGTTGCTTGTATGTTTTGGAGATCCAAGATCCAAAGGATTTTGGAGATCCTTTGTCAGGTGCTTTGTTTGCAAATATTTTCTCTCATTCTGAGGGTTGTCTTCTTTCTTGTTTATGGGTTCCTTTGCTGTGCAAAAGCTTTTAAATTTCATTAGGTCCCATTTGTTTATTTTTGTTTTTATCTCCATTTCTCTAGGAGGTGGGTCAAAAAGGATCTTGCTGTGATTTATGTCATAGAGTGCTCTGCCTATGTTTTCCTCTAAGAGTTTGATAGTATCTGGCCTTACACTTAGGTCTTTAATCCATTTTGAGTTTATTTTTTGTATGGTGTTAGAGAGTGTTCTAATTTCATTCTTTTACATGTAGCTGTCCAGTTTTCCCAGCACCACTTATTGAAGAGGCTGTCTTTTCTCCACTGTATATTCTTGCCTCCTTTATCAAAGATAAAGTGACCATAAGTGTGTGGGTTTATCTCTGGGCTTTCTATCCTGTTCCGTTGATCTATATTTCTGTTTTTGTGCCAGTACAACACTGTCTTGATTACTGTAGCTTTGTAGTATAGTCTGAAGTCAGGGAGCCTGATTCCTCCAGCTCCGTTTTTCTTTCTCAAGATTGCTTTGGCTATTCGGGGTCTTTTGTGTTTCCATACAAATTGTGAAATTTTTTGTTCTAGTTCTGTGCAAAATGGCAGTGGTAGTTTGATAGGGATTGCATTGAATCTGTAGATTGCTTTGGGTAGTAGAGTCATTTTCACAATGTTGATTCTTCCAATCCAAGAACATGGTATATCTCTCCATCTATTTGTATCATCTTTAATTTCTTTCATCAGTGTCTTATAATTTTCTGCACACAGGTCTTTTGTCTCCTTAGGTAGGTTTATTCCTAGGTATTTTATTCCTTTTGTTGCAGTGCTAAATGGGAGTGTTTCCTTAATTTCTCTTTCAGAGTTTTCATCACTAGTGTATAGGAATGCAAGAGATTTCTGTGCATTAATTTTGTATCCTGCTACTTTACCAAATGCATTGATTAGCTCTAGTAGTTTTCTGGTAGCATCTTTAGGCGTCTCTATGTATAGTATCATGTCATCTGCAAACAGTGACAGCTTTACTTCTTCTTTTCCGATTTGGATTCCTTTTATTTCTTTTTCTTCTCTGATTGCTGTGGCTAGAACTTCCAAAACTATGTTGAATAAGAGTGCTGAGAGTAGGCAACCTTGTCTTGTTCCTGATCTTAGTGGAAATGGTTTCAGTTTTTCACCATTGAGGACGATGTTGGCTGTGGCTTTGTCATATATGGCTTTTATTATGTTGAGGAAAGTTCACTCTATGCCTACTTTCTGGAGTTTTTTTTTTTTTTATCATAAATGGGTGTTGAATTTTGTCAAAAGCTTTCTCTGCATCTATTGAGATGATCATATGGTTTTTCTCCTTCAATTTGTTAATATGGTGTATCACGTTGATTGATTTTCGCATATTGAAGAATCCTTGCCTTCCTGGAATAAACCCTACTTCATCATAGTGTATGATCCTTTTAATGTGCTGTTGGATTCTGTTTCCTAGTATTCTGTTGAGGATTTTTGCATCTATGTTCATCAGTGATATTGGCTTGTAGTTTTCTTTCTTTGTGACATCTTTGGTTTTGGTAACAGGGTGATGGTGGTCTCGTAGAATGAGTTTGGGAGTGTTCCTCCCTCTGCTATATTTTGGAAGAGTTTGAGAAGGATACGTGTTAGCTCTTCTCTAAATGTTTGATAGAATTCGCCTGTGAAGCCATCTGGTCCTGGGCTCTTGTTTGTTGGAAGATTTTTAACCACAGTTTCAATTTCAGTGCTTGTGATTGGTCTGTTCATATTTTCTATTTCTTCCTGGTTCAGTCTTGGAAGGTTGTGCTTTTCTAAGAATTTGTCCATTTCTTCCAGGTTGTCCATTTTATTGGCATAGAGTTGCCTGTAGTAATCTCTCATGATCCTTTGTATTTCTGCAGTGTCAGTTGTTACTTCTCCCTTTTCATTTCTAATTCTATTGATTTGAGTCTTCTCCCTTTTTTTCTTGATGAGTCTGGCTAATGGTTTATCAATTTTGTTTATCTTCTCAAAGAACCAGCTTTTAGTTTTATTGATCTTTGCTATCATTTCCTTCATTAATTTTTCATTTATTTCTGATCTCATCTTTATGATTTCTTTCCTTCTGCTAACTTCGGGGGTTTTTTGTTCTTTCTCTAATTGCTTTAGGTGTAAGGTTAGCGTGTTTACTTGAAATGTTTCTTGTTTCTTAAGGTAGGATTGTATTGCTATAAGCTTCACTCTTAGAACTGCATGTGCTGCATCCCATAGGTTTTGGGTCCTTGTGTTTTCATTGTCACTTTTTTCTAGGTATTTTTTGATTTCCTCAGTGGTCTCTTGAATATTAAGTAGTGTATTGTTTAGCCTCCATGTGTTTGTATTTCTTACAGTTTTTTTCCTGTCATTGATATCTAGTCTCATAGCATTGTGGTCGGAAAGGATGCTTAATACAATTTCAATTTTCTTTTTTTTTTTTTTAGATGTTGGGGGTAGGAGTTTATTAATTAATTAATTAATTTTTGCTGTGTTGGGTCTTCGTTTCTGTGTGACGGCTTTCTCTAGTTGTGGCAGGCGGGGGCCACTCTTCATCGTGGTGTGCGGGCCTCTCACTATCGCAGCCTCTCTTGTTGCGGAGCACAGGCTCCAGATGCGCAGGCTCAGTAGTTTTGGCTCACGGGCCTAGTTGCTCCGCAGCATGTGGGATCCTCCCAGACCAGGGCTCGAACCTGCCTCCCCTGCACCAGCAGGCAGACTCTCAACCACTGCGCCACCAGGGAAGCCCAATTTCAATTTTCTTAAATTTACCAAGGCTTGATTTGTGATCCAGGATATGATCTATCCTGGAGAATGTTCCATGAGCACTTGAGAAGAATGTGTATTCTGTTGTTTTTGGATGGAATGTCCTATAAATATCAATTAAGTCCTCTTGTTTAATGTATCATTTAAAGCTTGTGTTTCCTTATTTATTTTCATTTTGGATGATCTGTCCATTGGTGAAAATGGGGTGTTAAAGTCCCCTCCTATGATTGTGTTACTGTCAATTTCCCCTTTTATGGCTGTTAATATTTGACTTGTGTATTGAGGTGCTCCTATGTTGGGTGCATAAATATTTACAATTGTTATATCTTCTTCTTGGATTGATCCCTTGATCATTATGTAGTGTCCTCCCTTGTCTCTTTTAATAGTCTTTGTTTTAAAGTCTATTTTGTCTGATTTGAAAATTGCTACTCCAGTTTTCTTTTGATTTCCATTTGAATGGGATATCTTTTTCAATCCCGTCACTTTCAGTCTGTATGTGTCCCTAGGTGTGAAGTGGGTCTCTTGTAGACAGCATATATATGGGTCTTGTTTTTGTATCCATTCAGCCAGTCTATGTCTTTTGGTTGGAGCATTTAATCCATTTACATTTAAGGTAATTATCGATTTGTATGTTCCTATTACCATTTTCTTAATTGTTTTGGGTTTATTATTGTAGGTCTTTTCCTTCTCTTGTGTTTCTTGCCTAGAGAAGTTCCTTTAGCATTTTGTTTTGTTTTGTTTTTATAAATTTATTTATTTATATATATTTTTAAATTTTGGGCTATGTTGGGTCTTTGTTGCTATGTGTGGGCTTTCTCTAGCTGTGGTGAGTAGAGGCTGCTCTTTATTGTGGTGTGTGGGCTTCTCATTGCAGTGGTTTCTCCTGTTAGGGAGCATGGGCTGTAGGTGCATGGGCTTCAGTAGTTGTGGCTCGTGGGATCTAGAGGGCAGGCCTAGCACTTGTGGCACACGGGCTTAGTTGCTCCGTGGCATGTGGGATCCTCCCAGACCAAGGCCCGAACCTGTGTCCCCTGCGTTGGCAGGTGGATTCTTAACCACTGCACCACCAGGGAAGTCGTAGCATTTGTTGTAAAGCTGGTTTGGTGGTGCTGAATTCTTTTAGCTTTTGCTTGTCTGTAAAGCTTTTAATTTCTCCATCAAATCTGAATGAGATCCTTGCTGGGTAGAGTAATCTTGGGTGTAGGTTTTTCTCCTTCATGACTTTAAATATGTCCTGTGACTCCCTTCTGGCTTGCCGAGTTTCTGCTGAAAGATCAGCTGTTAACCTCATGGGGATTCCCTTATGTTATTTGTTGTTTTCCCCATGCTGCTTTTAATATTTGTTCTTTGTATTTAATTTTTGATTGATTAATATGTGTCCTGGCATGTTTCTCCTTGGATTTATCCTGTATGGGACTCTCTGTGCTTCCTGGACTTGATTAACTATTTCCTTTCCCATATTAGGGAAGTTTTCAACTATAATCTCTTCAAATATTTTCTCAGGCCCTTTTTTTTCTCTTATTCTTCTGGGACCCCTATAATTCGAATGTTGGTGTGTTTAATGTTGTCCCAGAGGTCTCTAAGACTGTCCTCAGTTCTTTTCATTCTTTTTTCTTTATTCTGCTCTGCAGTAGTTATTTCCATTGTTTTATCTTCCAGGTCACGTATCCATTCTTCTGCCTCAGTTATTCTGCTATTGATCCGTTCTAGAGATTTTTTTTTTTTTCGGTACGCGGGCCTCTCACTGTTGTGGACTCTTCTGTTGCGGAGCACGGACACGCAGGCTCAGCTGCCATGGCTCACAGGCCTAGCCGGTCCGCGGCATGTGGGATCTTCCCAGACTGGGGCACGAACCCGTGTCCCCTGCATCGGCAGGTGGACTCTCAACCACTGCGCCACCAGGAAAGCCCCCTTCTAGAGAATTTTTCATTTCATTTATTGTGTTGCTCATCACTGTTTTTTTGCTCTTTAGTTTTTCTAGGTCCTTGTTAAACGTTTCTTGTATTTTCTCCATTCTATTTCCAAGATTTTGGATCATCTTTACTACCAGTATTCTGAATTCTTTTTCAGGTGGACTGCCTATTTCCTCTTCATTTGTTAGGTCTGGTGGTTTTTTGCCTTGCTCCTTCATCTGCTGTGTGTTTCTGTGTCTTCTCATTTTGCTTAACTTACTGTTTTTAGGGTCTCCTTTTTGCAGGCTGCAGGTTCGTAGTTTCCGTTGTTTTTGGTGTCTGTCCCCAGTGGCTAAGGTTGGTTCAGTGGGTTGTGTAGGCTTCCTGGTGGAGGGGACTAGTGCCTGTGTTCTGGTGGATAAGGCTGGATCTTGTCTTTCTGGCGGCCAGGTCCAAGTCTGGTGGTGTGTTTTTGGCTGTCTGTGGCCATGTTATGATTTTAGACAGCCTCTCTGCTAATGGATGGGGCTGTGTTTCTGTCTTCCTAGTTGTTTGGCATAGGGTGTGCAGCACTGTAGTTTGCTGGTCGTTGAGTGGAGCTGGGTCTTGGCGTTAAGATATTGATCTCTGGAAGATTTTCACTGTTTGCTATTACGTGGTGCTGGGAGGTCTCTTGTGGACCAGTGTCTTGAGCTTGGCTCTCCCACCTCAGTGGCACAGCCCTGACGCCGGAGCACCAAGAGCCTGTTCTCCACACAGCTCAGAATAAAATGGAGAAAAAAAAAGAAAGCAAGAAGAAAATAAAATAAAAGTAAAATAAATAAAGTTATTAAAATAAAAAGATAATTATTAAGAAAAAAACCTTTTTAAGTAATAATAATAAAAAAAAACAAAATTGACAGACAGAACCCTAGGACAAGTGGTAAAAGCAAAGCTATACAGATAGAATCACACACAGAAGCATACACATACACACTTACAAAAAGAGAAAAAGGGAAAAAATATATATATCATTGCTCCTGAAGTCCACCTCCTCAATTTGGGATGATTTGTTGTCTATTCAGGTATTCCACAGATGCAGGGTACATCTAGTTGATTGTGGAGATTTAATCCACTGCTCCTGAGGCTGCTGGGAGAGATTTCCCTTTCCCTTCTTTGTTTGCACAGCTCCTGGGGTTCAGCTTTGGATTTGGACCCACCTCTGCGTGTAGGTCGCCTGAGGGCGTCTGTTCTTCGCTCAGCCAGGACGGGGTTCAAGGAGCAGCTGATTTGGGGGCTCTGGCTCACTCAGGCTGGGGGCAGGGAGGGGCATGGAGTGCGGGGCGAGCCTGCGGCAGCAGAGGAACGAGCCTGAGGAATGCCGTGCGTTCTCCCCGGGAAATTGTCCCTGGATCACGGGACCCTGGCGGTGGCGGGCTGCACAGTCTCCCGGGACGGGCGGGGGAAGTGTGGATAGTGACCTGTGCTCGCACACAGGCTTCTTGGTGCCTGCAGCAACAGCCTTAGCGTCTCATGCCCGTCTCTGGGGTCCGCGCTGATAGCCGCGGCTTGCGACCGTTTCTGGAGCTCTTTTAAGCGGCGCTCGTAATCCCCTCTCCTCGCGCACCAGGAAACAAACAGGGAAGAAAAAGTCTTTTGTCTCTTACGCAGCTTCAGACTTTGTCCCGGACTCCCTCCCAGCTAGCTGTGGCGCACTAGCCCCCTTTAGGCTTTGTTCACGCAGCCAACCCCAGTCCTCTCCCGGCGCTCTGACCGAAACCCGAGCCTCAGCTCCCAGCCCCCGCCCGCCCCGGCGGGTGAGCAGAGAAGCCTCTCAGGCTGGTGAGTGCCGGTCGGCCCCGATCCTCCGTGCGGGAATCTCTCCGCTTTGCCCTCCTCACCCCTGTGGCTGCGCTCTCCTCCGCGGCTTCGAAGCTCCCCCTGCTCCACCACCTGCAGTCTCCGCCCGCGAAGGGGCTCCTAGTGTGTGGAAACCTTTCCTCCTTCACAGCTCCTTCCCACTGGTGCAGGTCCCGTCCCTATTTTTTTGCCTCTGTTTTTTCTTTCGTTTTTTTTTTTTTTTTGCCCTACCCAGATATGTGGGGAATATCTTGCCTTTTGGGAGGTCTGAGGTCTTCTGCCAGCGTTCAGTAGGTGCTCTGTAGGAGTTGTTCCACATGTAGATGTATTTCTGATGTATTTGTGGGGAGGAAGGTGATCTCCACGTCTTACTCCTCCACCATCTTGAAGCTCCTCCTTCAGACTCCACTAATACTTCTTGATGCCCTCTACTTTAGTGCTTCTCGTTCTTTCCAACTTTTTATGTCATGGTACACATAGAAAAAATAATATTGGTACAACACAATGGAATAAACTGGAGGAGACTGGAAGGCACCTATCTGTGGGAATTAGTGGAAAATTTGCATCTTCTTTATATTATAAAATTATGAGACAAATAAATAAATGGGATATTACAATGGAGTATTATTCAGCCTTCAAAAGATGGAAATCCTGAAATTTGCAACAACATGGGTGAACCTGGAGAGCATTATGCTAAATGAGATATGCTAGGCAGAGAAAGACAAATACTGTATAGTATCACTTGTATGGAGAATGTTTTTAAAAGTCAAACTAAAGAACCAGAGAATAGAAAATTGGTTGTCAGGGGTTGGAGGTGGGGAAAACAGGGAGAGGCTGGTAAAAGGGTATAAACTTCCAATGACAAATAAGGTCTGAGGATCTAGGGTATAATATGGTGAGTATAGTTGATAACAGTGTGTTATATAACTGACATTTGTTAAGAAAGTAGAACTTAAACATTCTCACCAAAAAAAAAAAAAAAGTAATTATGTGAGATCATGGATGTGGTAATTAATTCAATATCTTCACAATGTATATGTATATCAAAACATCATGTACACTTTAAATATCTTACTATCTTATTTGTCAATTGTACCTTAATAAAGATGAAAAAACCCCAAATTTACACCTGTTGAAATTATAGTCAAAGAATGTAACAAATTCTCTGTTGGGCAAACTATTTTTGCTTTGACAAATTTCATATTGAAATGTCTTGTGATAATATGAATGGATTTCTAATTTTCCATGTGTTTGTTTCCTAGAGCTGTTAAAACAACATGTCACACAAAAGGTGGCATAAAATAACAGAAATGTATTCTCTCACAGTTCTGGAAGCTAGAAATCTGAAGTCAAGGTGTTGGCAGGGTTGGTTCCTTCTGAGAGCTCTGAGGGAGAATCAGTTTCAGGCCTCTCCTAGCTTCTGGTGATGGCCAGCAATTCCTGGCATTCCTTGGCTTGTAGATATATCCCTCCAATTTCTGCTCCATCTTCCCACAGTGTTCTCCCTCTGTGTGTGCCTCTGTGTCTCTTGTCATCTTCTAAGGACACCAGTCATATTGGATGAGGGGCCTACACTACTCCAGCACAACCTAATCTTAACTAATTACATCTGCACCAACCCTACTTCCAAATAAGGTCACATTCTAAGGTATTGGGGGTTAGGACTTCAATATATCTTTGGGGGCAGGGGGCACAATTCAAACCATAACATCATAGAACTTTCCCAAAGCAAGCATTTCAAAATAACAGTGAAACTCCAGCTTGCAGTGTAGGCACACATGGTTAGACAGTCACCCTGAACCAACTTGGACACCATTAAAATAGTGTACCAGTTGCAGAAAGGAGAGACACATCAGTATATGTGTAGACAGATTTGCGATTCCTGGAGTCTGTTTTCTGCCTTCCACCCTCAGCACCAGCCAGCTCCACTTCCAGCACCTGAAACATGACCATCACCAGCTGACTCACTGAGCCTTACTCATGGGTGCACTTCAGCCGGTCGCTGACCGTGGGTATCCCGAGGCTCCAGTGCACTGTCACCGTGGAGCAGCACGTGCTGCAGGCCGGTGGGGATCTCAGTGGTCGGACCCCATTCCACTCTACTGCAGGAGTTCCAGCAAAGGCTGCTTTGTGGCTGGAGAGGCTGCCCTGGGGTTCCAGACTCTTTGGTCAGCATGGATACCCTGTGGAGGACAGAGCGTTACCCTGAGGCACTCCTGAGGCTTCTTTGTGGCATGCTCACGTCTAAACTGTAGCACCTGGTGGTAAAGCTCTGTTCTCCTGCCTTGGTCTCTGTTCTGCTTCTACTTGTCTGACCGTTCCTCCCCAGCTTCCTTTGCTGGTTCCTGTTTTTCCACTTGCTCCTGAAAAGTTGGTGCTCTCCAGAACCCATCGCTGACCTCAGTTCCTCTTGCCCACTTACTCTGGTTGGACAGTGAGCCCCCTGGCACCCAAGTCTCCTTCCTGAGCTTCAGACTCTACATCCAACTGCCTCCTGGACATGGATGCTTCACAAGTGCCTAAAACTGAACACATTCCTGCCCACCTCCACCAGCTGAATTCTTTGTCCTTTCCTCATTCCCCAAACCTGCTCTTGTGAATCAGCGGCTCTTCCGTTAACACGTTGGCCAGTCAGAAATTAAGCTACACCTTTGATGCTGCCTTTCTGTTGGCCAAAGGAGTTCATCAGGCACCATGTCCACATTCCTTGGTGTGGTTTACAAGGTCCCTGGTGGATTTCTTGGCCTCCTTCCTCTCCAGCCCTATCTCCTCGCCCTGTCCCTCTTCCTTAGCCAAACAGAATTACATGCAGTTTTCTCACTCCTCTATGCCTGTGCATTTGCTCTTCCCTCCATCTGCCTCCTATACCTTCTACCTTTGCAAACATCCTTTAAGATGCAACTTACATGCCACTTCATCGGTGCACACAGAGATGGCATCAACTCTACAAGAGGGGGGTCAGAGAAAACTTCACAAATAAGGTTTTCATTTACAAAATTAAAATCTCTCAAATATTATTAGTCATTTTGATGGTAAATTGTTAGTAATTAGTAGAATTATTAGTCATTTTGTTATTAAAGTCTAGAGACGTGGTTCTCAAAGTGGGGGGGTCCCTCAATCAGAAGCATCAGCATCACCTGGGAATTTGTTAGAAACATGAATTCCCAGGCTCCACCCCAGACCTACTAAATCAGAAGCTCTGGGATGGGGCCCAGCAATCTGTGCTCTAACAAGTCTTCCAGGTGGTTCTGGTGACAGCTAAAATTCGAGCTCTATTAGTCTAGATCTGGCCAAAAAGGAAAGGGAAGATGCACTTGCATTGTGAATTTGGCCTCTGTAGGTAGCTAAACGGGGCTACCCTTGGCCAAGACCTGCACCTCTCTCCTCTCTCTCCCAGGTACAGTCACTCATCTAACCGACTTAATGCATATTCAGGTTGGTTTCTTACCCAGCAGGAAGACTCGAAAATGCTCCCTGAATGGAACGAAATTGGTCTCAATATCAGAGTGTTGGTGTTCATGGTCCACATTCTTCATCTCTTTTTCTTTTTCATTTCTTCGCTAGGGCTTTCTTTGTTTCAAATCATCAGCCTCAATTGCCTCGCATGATTTCTCATTCAATGGCAAACTAGCCAGTAACATATGACCGCTTCCCAAGAATACAAAACTCAATGTCACCAAAACTGTCCGTATTTTCCAACCTCCAAACTATTCATATGTGTCTGTCCTCCTTTGTTCTGCTTATCTTCCTATAAAGGACAGGTTCTCTGGGCAGAACCTGCGTTCACGCTTATCCTCCAACTTGCTTTTAGGGCTTTGTCGTGCTCCTCCTAGTCATGAGGAAAGTAAAAGAGGTTAGTAAACTAGAATAGAGAACACAGGAATAGATCCCCAGTAAATACAGGAGCTTAATATCTGGCAAAGGAGATTTAATTCAATGGGAAAGATTTAATGGGAAATTTGATGGTGCTGACCTAAATGGATACCTCCTGGAAGAAAATGTAGTTAGCTCCCAATCTCAAACATTTGCAAAAATTAGTTCTCGATGGAGTGTTTACATGTAAAAAGTAAAATAATAAAAATCATATAATTTAGCATGACCGCGGATTGGAGGAACCTTTTTAACAGAGGTAGGAAGTTAATTGTCTATAAGAGAAAAGAAATATTTTAAGCAAAAACAAATTAACCAGTTTTGAACGGTAAAAAAATATTTTAAAAATTAAGTAACCAGAAAAATACAAGCTTCATATAGGGGAAACACTAGGGAGTGATGAACAGTATGGCGAATGCAGAGTCCTGTCCAAAGGGGCCAGCAACTACTTAGGTCCAGCAGACGCACTGTTGCCATGCGGGGCTGTGGGCACAGTGCAGCCAGATATTCTTGTCCTTAAATCCCCTTCTACTCAGAAAGTTTATAATTTCTACCTAAGTTGTCTACTGGTGTCCCAAACTCAAAATGTCAAAATAAAAATTATCCTTGTCTCACCAAAATATTGTTCTTCTCCCTCTTTCTCTCTTCACACACACACACACGCCCACACACACACACACCCACACACACACACAGACATCAACATCCATTCATGCCTGGCACTTTATGTAAATGTATATTTTTCATTTTCTTCTCTTGCCCAGCTCACTCCCTACTCCAATTCAAGCTGTCACCACTGCTGTTTCTGTCCCACATCTTTACCCACTGTCATTTCTCTTATATTCCTTCACATTCCTATACTCACAGGGGCCCTGGCCCTAGATACTCAGGACTTCTCATATGGACTATTGTTATAGTTTTCAAACTGGTTCCCTGCTTCCCACCTCAACCGTTCTAGTCCATCCCATCCACGATGGCAAAGTCCCATTCCTAAGGAACAGGTCTTTTCAACCAACTCCTGGACCAGAAACCTTCGATACTTCCCCATCACTAACTGAATGAAGGGTGAATGCTCAGCCCTCCCACCAATATCCTCAGCCTTCTCAACCTCGGCTCCTCTGCTCTCGCTATGAAGCACCCAGCTGAGGTGCTCTGTCTCCTAGGTGACCTACTTTCTCACCTGTGCTTATGCTATTTCTTTTATGTAAAACATTCTATACCCCACCTCCTATCACTCACTCAGTTCACTTGTCACTTGCCCCAAGAAGACTTCCCTGGTCCCTCACTGAAATAAGCTTTCTTATCTCTTACATCCCACAATACTTACCTTATCCAACCCTCTATTCTCTTTTATACAGGCCAGAGTGCACAGCTGTTAGTTTTGATACCAAGCCTCCACTTACCCTTTCTTCAGCTTGCATCACCTCAGTTTCTCCCTGTTGAACTCCTGTCCCCACCTAAGAGCTTCAGGATGAATTGACTTTCTCCCACACCCCTGCACAGGTCCTTAGACTGGCCCAGCCAATTGGAGCATCTCATTTCCCTGGCCACGGTGACTGGTTCCGAAAAGGGCATGTGAACCAATCTGTTAATGAAACACAGTGAGATTTTCTCTGGGACCATTGAGAAAGAAATAATCTTACTTTCTCACTGATATTCTCTAACTATAAAAATTACTATATCTGGATTTTGCTAGAAACACCAGCTGGGGCCTGATAATAAATTAAAGCCAATATCATGGACGACAGAGCAAAGGAATGGAGAGAAATTCCATCCTGATTACAGTTTCTGTCCCTGGATCAGGCATTGACTTTTTATTTACATGGCCCATTACATTCCCCTTTTTTGTTTAAATTAGTTAGAAGTGGACTTTCTGATATTTGCAATCTAAAAAAAATCTAGAATAACATGTTAATCTTCTGTTAGCCTGTAAGTTGCTTGAAGATAGGGACCATCTTGTTTATATCACTAATTATAAAATATCTTGCTCAAAAAGGTGCCAATAAATATTTTTTATTGAATTAGTTAACTATTGATAACTCTCTCCTGGACTTCTCTCTGCTTTTCTTGGTCCCATTTTACGGGCATTTAATCCATGACAGAGGGATACAACAGAAACTAATAATCACCACCTAGGTATTTCACCACAACCTAGAAGTTAAAAAACTCTAAGACTTTCTGGGGCTTCCTCAATCTCCTCATGCAAAGGACAAAGGAGCTAGTGTAGGCAATGCTCATAATAGCTTCTCTCCAGACAGTTAAGCATCGGAAGAGTATGTGAACCTCACTTTCTGGTTTCTGTGTTGTTGAAACGCATCTCCTTGTAGGAAAGAATTTTCCTATGTTATCATCTTGTCATATGCAACAGTTGTGCAAATGATTTTTAAAACAATTAGGTTCAAAGATATTTAAATATTAAATGCTTCTTTTAATCAATTTTTAACATTGTGATAAAATACACTTAACATAAAAGTTACCATTTTAAGTGTTCAGTGGCAGTAAATACATACACATTGTTGTACAACCATCACCACCACCCATCCACAGAACTCTTTCATCTTGTGAAACTGAGACTCTGTACCCATGAAACACTAACTAACTGGCCTTTCCCCTCTCCTTTAAGTCCCTGATCACCACCATTCTACTTTTTGTCTCTATGAATTTGACTACTCTAGGTATCTCATCCAAGTAGAATCATACATTATTTGTCCTTTTGTGATTGGCTTATTTCACTGACACAATGTCCTCAAGGTTCATGTACATTGCAAGCATGTGTGATAAGTTCCTTCCTTTTTAAGGCTGAATAGTATTCTATTGTATGGATATACCACATTTTATTTATCCTTTCATCCATTCATGGACACTTGGGTTACCTTTACTTTTTTGGCTATTTTGTGAGTAACACCTCTATAAACGTAAATGTGCAAATATCTCTTTGTCAGCTCAAAGATATTTTATGGGTTTATCTATTTTCTCTTTCTAGTTAGGCCACTGTTTGCTGGTATCAGCTCCTCCATAATAAATCCAATTTTAGAAGATAGGTTCTGACTGAATCTGCATATTCAAGGAAGTTCTATTTACTTTGAACACTTAGATGACTTTATGATTGGAGTTAGTCTTCACAACATATAGCCAATCAAACCTTTAGAATACTTCTGCCTACTTACCCAGAAACAGCTTTTGGTAGGAATTTTATGACATTTTGTGGATGTTAGAGTTCCAAAAATTACACAGATTAAAAACAATAAGGGAGATGGCATGGAATCAGGATCCATTTTAGGAAAAATTAAGGCATTGATAAAATTGATGATTTTTAGGAGCCTCTGGTAGGCAGAATAATGGTCCCCCAGAGATATCCATGTCCTAATCCCAAGAACCTGTGAATATGTTACATTGCCTGGAAAAAGAGACTTTGCCAATGTAATTGGGTTAAGGATCTTGATGGTTTGTTTACCCTAGATTATTTGGGTGGGCAGATCCAAACTAGAATTCTTAAAAGTAGGAGAGGGAGGCAGGAGGAGAGCCCGAACGCCATGTAAGAAAGACTCCACCTACCATTGCTTGCTTTAATGGAGGAAGGGGCCACAAGCCAAAGACTGTGGCCAGCCGTAACAGATTTTCCCTAGAGTCTGCAGAAAGGAACAAAGACCTGACAACACCTTGAGACTGTGAGACCCATGTCAGACCCAACACAGTGAGACCCATGTCAGACCTCTAACTTACACAACAGTAAGATAACAGATTTGTGTTGTCTTAAGCCACTAAGTTTGTAGTAATTTGTTACAGCAGCAAGAGGAAACTCATACGGGGACTTTATCTTTTTCTTCCCCACTTTCCCTCTTGTTCCCTGAGACCACATGCAAGAAAGAAAACATTTTTTTCTTTTTTTTTTGCAGTACGCGGGCCTCTCACTCTTGTGGCCTCTCCCGTTGCGGAGCACAGGCTCAGCGGCCATGGCTCACGGGCCTAGCTGCTCTGCAGCATGTGGGATCTTCCCGGCCCGGGGCACGAACCCGTGTCCCCTGCATCGGCAGGCAGACTCTCAACCACTGCGCCACCAGGGAAGCCCCAGAAAGAAAACATTTAAAAAAATGTTATTTATGTTCTCTGGCTGAATAGTCTGGCTGAACCATTTGTACCCTCTAGTAAAGACATGACAAATAGTTGAAATTTTGAGAGCCAATCTTGATAGCCTGAAAGTGGCTGCCAATCATCTGATGTGGAAGAGGATTCTGAGCCAGTGCAAGTCAAAGGGAAAGGGACATGACTGACTAGTGGTGTCTGCCGTGGGTGGGAGACAGCACGTGGAGCCTGTGCTTTCCACTTCTATTCTGGCCTTGCCGTTCACCCTCTTTTCCAATCCTTTCATTTCCTTTGTTGTTTTCCACAGGGCCCCCAGGAATGACTCACAAGCAAAGCTCTACCTGGGCAAATTCAAGCCCCAGGAATGTTGGGAACTGTTCCAAGGGTACCTGCTAGAGATACTCAGTGATGGTTGGCAGGTCACTATATTGACCTCAAAAAATCAGACCTACAGTGGGTGTTGTCAGTGCCTCTCCATACCTTCCAGACTCATCTGTGAGCAGGGAGTGCTCTTCAGTTTTCCAGTTGCTAGAATCTGCGTCTCTGTGTGTGGTATGATGATATAATAAGAAGTATATATTTGGTCCTTGTCCCCAGTTCCTTCCACAAGAGCTTCTAAAACCTTGGAATTTTCTGAGTGATAGGGGTGAGAGGAATGTCTTACAATAAGCCCCTTTCATTCATACCTGTTTGTGCTAATGAGGTGATTCTTGGTGAACCCTTAGAGAGCTTAGGATTGGGGCTGGTTTACAGAGGAACCAACCATGTGATTAGAGGGTTGGAACTTCCAGAAATAGCTCTTCCCTCCCAACCCGCTTCCCCTCCCCTCTCCCCTCTACCCCTATCCTGGTCTCCAGGGAGGGGAGAGGGGCTGGGGATTGAGCTCAATCACCAATGGTCAGTAATTCAATCATTGGCTACATAATGACACCTGCACAAAATCCCTAAATGCTAGGGTTTGGGGAGCTTCTGGGTTGGTGAACACATGTGCCAGGAGAGTGTACCCTCCAACTCCATGGGGATAGGAGCTCCGGCACTTGGGACCCTTTTGGACCTCTCCCTATGTACCATTTCCTCTGGCTGTTCATTTGATCCCTTTACAATGAACTGGAAATAGTAAGTAAAGCAGTGTCTGTGAGCCATTATAACAGATTATCACACCTGAGGAAGGGGTTGTGGGGACCATCCAATTTGTAATCAGTCACACAGAGGTGTGGATAACCTGGGCACCCACTACTTGTGACTGGCTCCTGAGGTAGAGGGGCAATCTGCACATTTAACCTGTGGGGTCTGTGCTAACTCTGGGGAGTTGATATCAGAATTAAATTAAATTGTAAGACACCCATTTGGTGTCTACAGAGAAGTGGAGAACTGCTTGGTGTGGAAAACTCACACATTTGGTGTCAGAAGTGTAATGAGTAGAAACAGATCATAGTACTGTGCCTGAAGATTCTTGTCCCACCCAACAGCCAAATCCACACTGCCCTTTAGTGCTTGGGAATCAACAACCTCCCTGTCCCTAGCAGCTCACAGTGGAGAATAACCGTTGCAGAAGGTGGACTCGCAGAGGTTGGTGCATCAACACCCCAGCTCCCTCAGCCTGGGTTGGATAATTCTGAGGCTTGCGTCGTGCCCAGAGTTTCCCTGCAGGATTAAGCTTCATCTTCTCCTCACTGCCCGTGACTACGCATTTGGATTTTCTGTTTCTCTGCTCCTGCTTTCTAAGCAGGCCATACATTTTCAAATATTCAGTACTTAAAAAGAAGAAATACACTTCCATAATAAAAAGCCACGGAATGCTAAAGGGTATGGAACAAAGAGTAAGTACCCTAGTTCTACTCTTGACTTCAAATCCTCCATTATCTTCTCCAGAGACAACCATAATTTTGTCATTTTGTTTACCTTTTAGGATTATTGTGCATGTAATTAAGCCTATAGACATATAAGAGGCAGCATTATCAAACTACTGTTCTACTTTTTCCTTAAAAGCACAGCTTAACCCTCACCCCCCTTTTTTTAGAACACAGGATTGCTTACTTCTTGGCATCCTTTTGGCACAGTCTTCATGCTTTTTCACCAAATCCGTGCTGATCTGAGCAGGTGATGTAATTTGGTAGGCACAATTCATAATCAGAATGATAACATGGATGATGGGGACGGCAATACTGTGGGTTTTTCCTCACAGCACAAACTCTTCACGCACATTCGTTTATTCTGACTGAGTCTTCAGGAGTCTTACTACTTAATGTAAACTCTGCCTAGTTCATCTCACAGTTATACCTATTCTTTTGCTTTATGGGTGAGAATGCTTTAGTAGAGAAGGGGATCCTTTAAAGATGAGTACAAACCACAGTGCATTTGAGTCAGACTTCAGAAGAGCATGTGTCTAAAGGAAGCCCACTGTGACCTGGGGAAAAGGAGATTGTGGCCTTTTAAATGGGGGAGGACACTGCAGAAACCTTAGAGGTCCCTGTGGCTGGGATAACAAAACCATCATTCCCAGGGCCATTTTTTGGTGGCTTCCTCTCAGGGGTTCCTTAAATGTTCTTTCATCTACTATAAACCCTCTCTTTTACAATGTCTATGTTAAGGGAACAAAATTTCCTCTAGAAGAGATGATGTGAGGGGATTCCTTATTGGCTGGAATACGGAAGACCCTTATGTTTCATGCTCCAGTTTGATTTTCAAGTTGTTCCAGATGCCCTTCTGCAGCAACACT
The DNA here is from genome assembly GCF_963924675.1 of Phocoena phocoena. Lineage (NCBI taxonomy): Eukaryota > Metazoa > Chordata > Mammalia > Artiodactyla > Phocoenidae > Phocoena > Phocoena phocoena. The sequence goes on along the minus strand of NC_089224.1, from coordinate 29,013,082 downwards.
CTTTTAAATTAATTGTCGCAGACAGTGGACTCTGCTCACACTTTTTTTTTTTTGCATCCAGGATGTGTAAGCTGTAGTAGATAACTTTTCATGATAGAGATGACCAGCATCAGTTAGAACCTGGAAGTTTTGTGTCAGCTGAGCTCCTAGCTTCTGCTTCTCCTCCTAAACATATGGTCTTGTATTTTGTATAATCGTCTCTAGAGTATCTTTGAATAGTTTTGTAGTTTTAAAATGGATTAGGGACAAATGATTATTTTTCTTTGTAGTGGGCTTTCCATAGAAACAAAGAACTTAGGGAGATTCTTTGAACAATTATAAAAGATAAAATGAGAACCCTGAGAAGCTACAAATATAACATAAAGAATTCAGGGTTTTTTCAAGACTAAATTAAAGTGTTGTGACTTTAATGTAGGAATATATAGGAGGTCATTGTTATAATTTCTCAGAAGGATGGGAATTTGGCTGGTTCAAATTCGCTTTGAGTACACACAGCAAGGTTCATCAAATAAACCCCTTTATTACTGCAACAGCCTATTAAAGGGAGGTTATTTTAGGTAGGTAGGTTTTTCTCAGTTGGAGGGAAAGTCTCTGAAAATAATTTCACGGTCTATATCAGTGCTCTATCTAACTGGTCCAATTTTGCCCGCATGATGGGGGATAGCAGCTTTTATAGTGTGCTTCATTGTACAATTACCAGCCATTTCAGGAAATTCCTTTCCAACTTCAGATAAGAGTTACTTTGTGCCCCGTAGCACTGGGACAACCCCCTTATAATTGTATTCAAGCTCGGGTGGTTCGGGCGCTGCTTTTAGTCATACACCATGGAGATTCATTAGACCTTCTTTTTCACTGAGCACTTGGCCACACGGAATGTTCATTTGGAAGTTTCAGTCAAAGGCCCATAGAGCCCCACTACCCTGCACAAAGTTGTCCTGTATTTGGTCAACTGACTGTTGAATAATTGGCACAGCTCTTGATGCCAACGTGAAAGAAGCAGTGCAATGCCCGACAGTTAGGAAAGATATGCTGGTCTTGCGTGAATTCCACTGTGTTTGGAGTTGGTGGTACGTATTATTTATTGAGGTGCAGGGAAAGTCCTTCCAGTATAGGGTAGTGGTTCAGAACTTAGACTTTGGAGCCAGATATAGTGTGTTGCACGTTAGTGCATGACCTGGGAGAAGGTAAATACCCTCCCTCTTCGGTTGTAAAATCTCCATAATAGTACCTACCTCCCAGTGCTGTTATGAGTTGAAAAATGAAATCATAAAAGTACAGGGCTCTGAACAGAGCAAGCACTCAATAAATGGGAATTAATTCTGTACTACCCATCACTGTGGTAGATGCTATTGGTGCCCCTGCTATATTCCCTTGTCCCTACCACTACAGCCTCTATCAGCCCAACTTTTCCTTGCTGCTTTTTTTCCCTTGCTGCTTTTCCTTGCCAGAGGGCTTTCTCTGGCCACCAAACCATTTCTGCTGCCCTCATACAGTTGGCTGGAGGAGCTAAAGAATGAATATGTCTGGAAATAGCCTTCAAGCAGGGATTGACGGGTGTATAAATACCCCAGCTCCCCTGCCTCTTGGTTGGAATAAGCCTGACTCTGGAATTCCCCAGTGGGATTGAGTTCCATTTATCTGCAGGGATGACTTCCATAATAATGGACTTTTATCGGTTACCTTTCCTTTCTCCCTACTGCACACCCCCACTTGCCACTCCCAAGTAAACCACTTGCACTCCGGTCCTTCCTCAGGTCACTTTTGGGGAAACATACATTAAGACAATCATCTTCAACACGAGGAAAGAGTTTTCAGTTGGACTCAGTTATGAGTATACATATGGGTCCAGGTCTCAAAATTCCTACAAGGAATCTTCTTGCAAGTAAGATTTGAGACCTTTTAACCAACTGAGTCATAAATGGTCTTTTTCAAGAAAATTTTTTGGCTGCACTGCATGGCTTGTGGGATCTTAGCTCCCCAACCAGAGATTGAACCCAGGCCCTCAGCAGTGAAAGCGTAGAGTCCTAACCACTGGACCGCCAGGGAATTCCCAAATGTTTTTTATTCTTAATCCGCACAATTGATCCAAAAGAAAACTCTCTAGGACCTGCTGCAATAAAAAGGCTAAATAACTTTCAAACAGATTTGTTTCTTTTGCAGCAGTAACGCCTGATGTCCCATTTGCCATTTTTTTTCACCTTTCAACAGAGGTTTCATTTTAGAAGGTTGTGCAAAGACATCAAAACTCTTTTTGAGTTTTGGTATCTTTTTTTTTTTGAGGCAAAAACTACACTGATACGTATAAACAGTGGATATTCAATCTTTGGACATGATTTTGAACTGGATGTCTTCTAGTTATTTTTGAAAAAAGAGGAAACATTTAATGAAAGTTTTGAAGCTGGCAGGAGCCTTTATTGCTAGTGGGTGGTGAGCATGTGGGCCTGAGCCCCGGCAATGAAAAGACAGGTAAGTCCTGCTCCTGCTATGGCTGAGGAAACAGCCATGTGAAAAACTAACTAAAATAGAGATGTGAGTTTGAAATATGTTCACGAAGTTTGTCTAACGCTTTTCAAATTCTATGACATTTCATTAGCAACATCCCGATGAACTTTCCACCAAGTTATATGGAGTGTTCAAAGGAATATTTCAAAAATATTTTTGTTTTATTTCAATTTCAAAAAGTGTCCGTATTACGTGTTACGGTAAAAGGGTAAAATGATGAAGTAGCTTTTGACTAGACATTTCTAGCTGATTGCTTTTCTTAGTGGAGGTATGTCTAAGGAAAGGGACTCTGACATTTTTACATGAGTACTGTTTTAGTTTTTCAGTTCAACTTGTATAGTTACATCAGATGAATGAGCAACAAATAAACATTTTGTCAAGGATTATGTATACGCATATGTTGTTTAATCTTGTGTGATAACTAAGAGGTGGGAGCAAAAACATGTAGTACTTATGCTTTGGGAGATATTTTTGGGTTAATAATTCCAAAGCCTTCCAAATATACAAAATAGGTATTTCAGAGAAAAATGGATATACACACTCATTCTTGCATTCATTACTTCAGCAGATATTTATTGAGTACCTACTATGTGCCCTGGCACAGATCTAGGAGCTGGGGATGTAATAGTGATCAAAACACATATATAGGACTTATGGTCCAGCAAACAGATATTACTTATTTAATTGCACAAGTGAATGCATAATTATACAGTGAAGAATGTATATAATTATACAGTGAGATTGTGCTCTGAGGGGTAGCAGTGAGTTCCATGAACTCATCTAATAGTGGAATCTGACCTAAGCTGAGGAAGCAATGTTTCTGCTGTGATATGAAGGATAATTGGGGTTACCTAGGCCAAATGCATTGGATTGGAGAGTGGGGAGTTGATGATAAGAATGTTCCAGGAGTAGGTAATAGCAGGTGCAAAGACCCTGGGGTGGGAAGGAGGCAGCCTACATGAGGATCTAAAGGAAGGTCTGAGCACAGATAGCTCAGAAGACAGAGGGCCAGATGAGACTGGGGAGCCAGATTGAGGCCATGTCATGAAGGTTTTCTAGATCATTTAAGGAGATGTCTTTATCCTGCGAGCCATAGGTAGACGAAGCAGGGCATTATATAGAAGGGAATTGTGATCAGGTCTGTGTTTCGAAAAAACAAAAAACCTCAGATTGGCATCAAATCCACTGGGGGCAGGGCCAGAGGGAATAAGGGGAGGGATGGATAATTAGTAAGCTGTAGGAGAAGTCCAGTGGAGAGACGACAGTGCCTTGGAATAGAGTGGGGTGACGGGGAAAGAAAGTGACTAGATTCTAGAGGTATGTCGGATGTAAAGTTGACAGGGCTTGGGGATGGTGTAGCTATGGAAAGCAAGAGAGAGGGAGGGAGCAAGAGTCAAAGATGACTCTTAGTTTTCTGACTTGTGTCTCTGCATGGAGAGTCGTGCGTTCACCATGAGTTGGGGGGAGAATATAAGTTTGCTTTTCAACATAATAATTTTGAAGTGCCTTTGAGTCTTCTAAATGGAGAGGTTGAGCTGGCATTAGTATATAGATCTGGAGACCAAGATGTTCTTTTTTATTATTATATAATTTGTTCTCTCCAAGATTTTAAAAATTAGATGAAATATGCAGGGTTTATGTTTGCAAGTGCACATGTGTGTTTCTCATCCCTTTACAGTATTCACCTTGGCTCATAAAAATTTTTGAAAATACGTATAATGGATTTTTCTCCCCACCATAGGAGATTAAGAAAATCTTCTTCTTATCTCCTATTAATTTGGAGATAATTGCATGAAGGTAAGTCTGAAACTTTGATGTGTAACCTTAATTGGGAATTCTTCTGTAATTTCTGTTAAACTTGAAACATCAAGAGCTGGTGTTTGGTGCTGGCAATGAGAGCAGCGGAGATGTCCAGCGAATTATCTCTTCTATGTGATTGAGTGTCCTCTGACCACTTCTTATTCTGCATTCCTACCTGGACAATTTCTTCACTCCCATGAGTTAAATTACTCTTCATCTAACAGATATTTATGGTGTGTAGTGTTCTAGATGCTGGATATACAGCAGTGAACGAAACACATAAGAACAGTAACAAAAAATTCATACCCTTGTAATGCTTGAATGTGCTAATGATTCCCAAGCCCATGTTTAGCTCAGCCCTCTTTTCAGTGATTTAGACACACCTATATTTAATTATTCCTTGGGTCCCTCAAACTCAAGATATCTAAAACCAAACTCCTATCCTTTTGTTCTATACTTGCCCTCCTGAATTCCTTGTTTGTCCAACAAACCGTGCATCCATCCACCTACCCAACTGCCCAATCCAAAGAACTGGGAATCATACTTAATTTCTCCTTCTCTCTCACTCCTAAATCCTATCGGTAACCCAGTCTTCCTATTGCTTCTAAAATAGTTCTCACACCTGTCCCCTCATCTAATTCCCAAGTGGCCCTTCCTAATAAAGCTGGCTCTCACCATCTCTTGCCTGGACTGCTGTAAGAACCACCTTCCTAGTTTCCCCCAATCCTGTATTGTTTCCTTTAAATCCCTCCTCTATGCAGCTGCCAGAATGACTGGTCTAAAAGCAAACCTGGCCATGTTCCTCTTTAATGACTGAAACTCATTAACATGCCATTGAAAGCCTTCTGTGATTGTCCTCTGCCCACCTCTCCAGTTCATCTCCTCCCATCCTCTCCTTTCTCTCATATACAACAATACTGAGTCACCTGTAGTTCCCATTCCCCAAACATGGAGGGTCCTTCCCAGGACTCCTCAGCCAGCTACCCCTGCTCAACTTCTAAGTCTAGGCTCATGTGACATTTCTTCCATGAAACCATCCCTCATCCTCTAACTCCCTCCACAGGACTAGGTGATCTCCAGGGCATCATGTGATAGTTCCTTTACATGTTGTCTTGAAACTTTTTGCTTAACATTGAAATTGCCTGTCTTCCTCACATTTTGAAAGTAGGAACTGTGTCTTAGTCTTGGGTGTAGCCTCAGTGCCTGCCACAATATCTGGCACATAGAAGGCCAACAATCAATATGTGTTGAACGGTGCTGCTGAATATGTCCTCTTTAGAATACTTCTCTATCGAGGAAATTTCAAGAACGTGGTGTATGATTTTTCTTTTCTTAGAGGTACTAGGATAATGTTGTAGGAATCCTTTAATCTAAAGTATGCTTGAAAGAGAAGGGGAAATATAACTTTCTGCAGAGAAAAGCTCTTTCCTGCAGAAAAAAAAGTGAGACTCACCATGAAAATTCTCAGTATATTGAGACTCACTCAATATACTGTAGTTTTTTCCTAAAAGAAATTGTCTTTTACAAGGGTCTCAAGTGTAATATAGCAAAAGATATACCAAGCAAGGGAGTCACTGATTATTTTAAATTCTAAAACCTTCAGCTTACAGACGGGCTAACACTGTGTTGAATTTGGCATCCTCTCTTGACAATGCTATGTACACAATTGATTCTATCACCTAGTTCTTTCCTGTCTTCAACTTATTTTCCTACAACAAAGGATGGAAAATATTCACAACTCAGAACATATGTATATTTGGAATAGTTAGCTCTTTCTGCTTTTTTTTTTTTTTTTTTTTGGTTCTTTGAAAAAATTTACTTTGATCTTCAGTGTACCACATGAAGGTCCTTTGAATGCAGTACCTAATGGGAAAAATAAATAAACCAAGAGCTGCTGTAACTTAAGATGTTTGCCTTGAGAACTATTGGTTTTTCTGTCAGTCTGTCAGCCCGCCTGTCTATGTGAGTGAGACTCTCCATTTTGAATGCCAGTGTTTTGTGTAAGTACCTTAGAGGTTTTGTTTTAATGTCTAAACACTAGCTCCTCAGTGTTCTTGCCAATTGCTATAGAATTCTTTCATCACTTAGCAAGGGCAAATTTTCTTTTTTGTTTCTTATTCAGCTTGGCTCGCTAAACCTCTTAAACAGCTAAAGAAGACATCTCTACAGACCAAAAAGAATGATTTTGTCTCTTGATTGATTTTGTAAACAAACAAACAAAAAAACAACACAATTACAAATTGATTTGGTGAAGGTGGAAACATTCAAGGTATGGTGGATGCTGTAGTGTGCTGCCCAGATTCCCCCTTCAGGATGGGGATACTTATTCTCTAATCTGCTGGGAACATTGGCTGTAACAACCCACAGCTAAGTCCCTCTTTGAGAATTGACTTCAGCCCAAGAAAGCTATCTGACACAAGGATGATGCTTCCTTGCTCTATTGCAAGAGGGGTCAATTTACAAAAGCCTGGCCTGCTAGCCTGAATTTGGGACAACTTTCTAGGGCCATGTCAGCTCCAGGACTCCGCAGAGTCCAATTTCTCACTCTGCCTCACTCACTTGGGTGTTACTCCTATGAACACTACTGCATAAACCTCTTGCCCACATGTATCAGAGTCCTAGAAATCTTTCCCAGGAAATCCAACCTAAGACATAAGACATTCAACAATGAATCAATTCAGGGAAAGAAGACTGGTGCGTTAGAGTTCTTCAGAGAAACAGAACCAACAGGAGATACATTTCTTAATATATATCATATAATGTACATCCATCCATATATACATATATATTTACATGCAGTTGACACCTGAACAACATGGGAGTTAGGGGTGCCAACCCCCCCAAAAGTCAAAAATTCCTGTATGATTTTTGACTCCCCCAAAACTTAACTACTAATAGCCTACCATTGACTAGAAGCCTTACAGCACAAAAAGTCAATTAATACATATTTTGTATCATAAATGTATATCTACATATATTTTATGACATACCTTTTTAATTATTTTTGATATTTCTAGGCTGTGTGGTTCATCTGTGAGTGTTTTCGAATTGTTGCAAATCTCCAAAAAAATTTCCAATATATTTACTGAAAAAAATCCAAGTATCAATAAAAGTGCGCCTGCACAGTTCAAACCTGTGTTGTTCAAGGGTCAACTGTATATCTATATCTATATATCTCATCTGAATTACATACATGTAATAAACATTATCTATCTATCTATCTATCTATCTACCTATCTATCTATCAGTCATCTATCTATCATCTATGTATACTTCTTGCCTGGAGTAGGGGATGGATATGCAGGAGCCAGGAAGACTGCTAGGATGTACAGGGGACGTAAAATGTTCTAAAATTTCTTTTGAAGAAATTTCAAAAGAAATCTCTTCAATCTCTTTTGGGGACATAAAATGTTCTAAAATTAGATTGTGATGATCTAATTCAGTGTAACTTTGAATCAGTTTAAGTGCCACGTCAAGTACAATTGCCTTTTTCAGCTTAGATTTTTGGAATGTTTGAACACAAACATGAACATGAACACTGCCTTGGAGACTGGTTGTTTTCTGCCTGGGAGACCATGGATTGAGAGAGTAGGCAACCCTGTTGATTGGCTGAGAAGATGAGGGCTGAAAAGAGCACTGGACAAGAAAGAGTCGTCAGTTTTAAGGTTGTTTACTCACAAAAGCACTTTACACTCTGAATTTTCTCCAGCTCCTTCACCTCTCTACGTAGGTACATAGAGCAGAGGTAGATAAAGCCTTGCGGAGACAGCCACACAGCACAGTGAACAGCACACAGCCTGTTGGTATGTTAGGAATATGCTACCTTTACTTTGGTTCCCAGTATACTTCCAGCTCAAACATTTGAGCTGGCTGGTCTTCTTAGCTGTATCAGCATATTGGACTAATGTGTTTAGAGAGTAGTCTACTATAACAAATGTTTATTGAGCACCTACTATGTGCCGGGTACTATTCTAGGTGCTGTGGATTTGTGGTGAGCAAGTTTGATAATGAATTTTAGATTCAACATCCACTCATCCAAAAACCATGCATTGAGCACCTACTGTTTTTCATGGCTAGGTTCCAACTAATGATGAAAACTCAAAAATAAAATTGCAGCTATAGAGGAATCATGTTTCAGTGAATTGTGGAGTTAAATAACGCCAGGTGGGCAATCCCAACTTCAGCCCCTCCTAGTTGTGTGACTTTGAAAAAAAAATATTTAAGCCAAGGAACCTCAGTTTTCTCAGCTGTAGAAGTGGTAGAGAGAGTGCGGAAACTACCTATGTCATTATATCCTGTAAAATTTATTGAGATAATATATCTCATTGAACACGCAGCTCAATGTCTAGCCCTTAGTATCTAAAAATAAATATTAGTTCTCTTTTAATTTTTAGTTCACTCCCATGGGTTTAAATTATGGTTTATGTAGAAAGTCATTTGAAAAACCCTGTAATTCATCTTCCTCATTTATATGAAAAAATTGGGGCCTACATATCTTACCCAAGGTTGCATAACTAGTTAATGTGAAATCAGCACTGAATGTCAGCTATCTCAGTTCTCGGTTCAATGCTTTTCTACCACATCACAGTGACTTAAGAGATTTGTTTGTTCTCTGTCTCTTTTACTTGCATTCTCAGTAGGGTTTAGCATTATCTTTAAACCTGGAGATTGCACTGTGGAGTCTCAGAATGGTTTTTAAAATGTCACTCACAAGAGAATGATACAGATGAGATGAGATTGGCCATGGGTTGGTAATTCTTGAAGCTAATGGATGGATTCATTGGGATTTATTACACTACTCTTTCCACCTTTGTGTATGTCTGAAATTTCCCATAATAAAAAAGTTAAAAAAAATGTCACCCAAATCTTATGCCAATACCAATTCCAGAAAACCCCTACTTCTACCACTTCTCTATCTCAAGATGGTTTCATTTATTCTTCATTTTCAGTCTTCAGTAGATTCTCAATCCCTGACAGATTATTTATCCCATTCACAAAGGAGCTCGGTTTTCCAGTTAAGGTTTGGTGTTTAGAATGTCTAAACAAGATGGCATGGCCAGTTCCTAACAGACAACCTCCTTGGCCACACTCAGTGGGTCAGCCAGGAGCAGAGGGAGCTGGATGTTGCTTGTTGTACTTGCTTCTCGTGGGGGCACAGAGGCCATGCTCCAGACTGTGCCACGTTTGAGCAGCTCTCTGAGGAGCCAGGGTACGTCTGTGATGATGAACACAGAACTGGTCACCTGCTAGAGTAGGGGAAGAGAATTTAAAAAGGGCACTTAACTTAGTATCTCAAGATATTGACATAACACTTTAGGTAGGTAATAAAACTCTGAGGCCTAGGGATGAGTAACTATTGTAACACAGAAAGCACTGTTGAGTTAGTGCCTTCTTCCTTTCAAAAAACAAGAAGAGAATGAGACTTTCTCTCACTGCAGCTGTGTTCCGGCCCCAGAGGAGCGAGCGCTCAGAGAAGAGAGATAAAGTAGAGGACCATGGTCCCTGGCCATGGATGGAGTGGTGATTTTTTAAATACCTTTAGCAGACATTTGGAGAGTGCTTTGAGAGAACACAAGTCTCCTTAGATATGCACATCAAATGGACTCATGGCTCTGCTGAGGACCCATGAAAAGCTGCTTAAATTGTTAAGAACTTGTAATGCTTTTTTATTGAAGTATAGTTGATTTACAATGTTGTGTTAGTTTTTGGTGTACAGCAAAGTGATTCAGGTATATATATATATGAAAATATATATATTCTTTTTCATATTCTTTTCCTTTATAGGTTATTACAAGGTATTGAATATAGTTCCCTGTGCTATACAGTAAGACCTTGTTGTTCATCTATTTTAAATATAGTGGTGTGTATCTGTTAATTCCTCCTAATTTATCCCCCCTTTCCCCTTTGGTAACCATAAGTTTGTTTTCTATGTCTGTGAGTCTATTTCTGTTTTGTACATAAGTTCACTTGTATCATTTTTTTTAGATTCCATATATAAGTGATATCATATGATATTTTTCTCTGTCTGACTTACTTCACTTAGCATGATAATCTCTGGGTCCATCTATATTGCTGCAAATGGCATAATTTTCATTCTTTTTTATGGCTAATATTCCACTGTATATATATATATATATATATATATATATATATACGTACCACATCTTATTTATCCATTCATCTGTCAATGGACATTTAGGTTGCTTCCATGTCTTAACTATTGTAAGTAGTGATGCTGTGAACATTGGGGTGCACGTAGCTTTTCAAATTAGAGTTTTCGTGTTTTTCAGATATATGCCCAAGAGTAGGATGGCTGGATCACATGGTAGCTTTTTTTTAGTTTTTTAAGGAACCTCCATAACTGTTCTCCAGAGTGGCTGCACCAATTTACATTCCCACCGACAGTGTAGGAGGGTTCCCTTTTCTCCACACCCTCTCCAGCATTTATATGTAGACCTTTTGATGATGGCCGTTCTGACCGGTGTGAGGCGGAACCTCATTGCAGTTTTGATTTGCATTTCTCTAATAATTAGCGATGCTGAGCATCTTTTCACGTGCCTGTTGGTGATCTGTATAAGACCTTGTGATAATCTGAACAATTAGTTATGCTTGAGTCCTGAGTATAGCGTGGCCACTCAAGTTGTGCAGAAGCAGGTGGAAAGCAAAGTCAGAACAGTATGTACTCATGGAGAGTCTCAGAACTGGCCTGGCAGCTGTAGCAAAGCTAAGATAAGCATGTGAAGGAGGTACTTAACTAACTAGCGCAATAAAAGGACGCCTTGGCTGTCATCTCTGAGCCCAGGCCCACTCCTCCACGGGAGATGTGAATTTACTTGTCCAATGTGAGCATCAGAGCCTGAAGGAGAGCCCAGGTCTCTGACTTCTCCACTCAGCACTCCTTCAGCTACCAGTGTTCCTCCACCTTCACTGCACATTAGAATCCCCTGGGGATCTTTAAAAAATACTAATGCCCTGGTACCAACCCAAACCCATTAGATCAAAATCTCTGAGGTAGGGGCTTAGGTGTTAATAGTTTTTAAAAAGTTCTCAGGTGATTCTAATTGCAGCCAAGGTCCCAAACTGCTGTGCTGTACTTTGCTGTTGCCTCCCCTCTGCCAGCTACAACCTTGATCCGCTGGTCATGTCACATCTGCTCCCACTGTACTTCATCAGCCCCAATCTAGCTGCTTGCTTTCTGGCTTGGTGGCCCTTCCTGTTTCTGAATGGCTGCATCCTTGCTTCCCCCCAGAGGTGGAGGCTTAACACTCACCATTTATTGTGGGCTCTTTACTGTCTCCAGAAGTTCTCCTTGGGTGGTTTGAATGGTGGCTCCCCAAAAGCTATGTTGTGTCCTGGAATGTGACCTTATTTGTAAAGACAGTCTTTGCAAATGTAATTAAGTGAAGCTTCTCCAGAGGAGATCATCCTGGATTTAGGGTGGGCCCTAAATCCATTGACAAGTGATCCTTATGAGAGATACACAGAGAGAAAGAGGAGAATGCCACATGAGGACAGAGGCAGAGACTGTAACCACAAAGCAAGGGATGTCCAGAGCTACCAGAAGCTGGAAGAGGCAAGGCAGGATTCTCCCCATGAGCCTTTGGAAATACCCTACTGCTACCTTGATTTCAGACCTCGAGCCTCCAGAACTGTGAGAGAATATATCTCTTTTGTTTTAATCCACCCAGTTTGTGGCAATTTGCTACGGCAGCTTGAGGAGACTAACAGAGATACCATCTCGATACCCTGCTTTTTGCTTGGTTGTATCCGTAGCAGACAACCATCCAATTTAACATGCTTCAGCTGGACTTGCTTACTGAACTTAACAAGTTTTGCCTTATCTTATTATTACATCTAGAACGTTTTGGGGTATCTACTAGGGCAACACACCCCTCTTCCTGTCTCCCTTCCAGCCTTCTCCTCTCTATCCAGACTATACAGCACCCATCAGAAGCCATCTCACAGTGGTCACATCCTAGTCTCTTCTTTTACAGGTTTTAATTTTTTCATATCATGCTTCTTTTAAAGTGAACAAAATTTGCATCAGGTTATTGTACACAGTTGAAACAATTTAGAAGAATAAGTTCTGCCTTCACCTGCTACTTTCCTCCATGCAACTTCCCATACGCACCTACGGTAACCACTGCTAACCAAGAACAGTCTGGTGAATATCCCCCAATCCTTCTTTCCAGGCGATAACTGACTCAGACAGGAAATATAAGCTATGATGCAGTTGGAAACAGCACTGCACTTGTTGAAGCCGGCAGGGGTGGGGTGCTTAGAGCCCACCGACTACTTCTCCTAGGATCTCTCTGAACAACCCACAGGCTGCAAGGAACAAAGACACATCGAAAACCACTATCTCAGCCCTCTTGGTGTCTGGCCCGGGGGCCAAGGTGGGGACCAGGGTAAAGCAATCGTGGCACATTTAAGGAGGCACTCACGCTCAGGGCTATGCACACCTTAAGAAATCTGCTGTTTGGGTGGTGAAGACCCCCATCAATGGCGGAGGAGGGGACCTGTCTCTCTCTACTTGCGGCTTCTAGGTGTTTCCAAAGGAGGAAGAAGCTGCAGCACTTATTTCTGGCTTTGTACATCAGTAAGTCAGATCAAGTCTGACTTGACACCCTCTGATGTCTTTCTATCTCATCTAAGGTGAAAGCCAATGTCTTTGCTGGTCACACACGGTCTGCTCTCCACCCTGTCCCAGGGGCTCTTCCTCTCTGATCCAGCTCCCCATTGGTATTCCCGGCACTCACCCCACCCCAGTCACACGGGCCTCCTTCCTTTTCCTTAAACACACCAAGCGTGGTGTATCTCAGGCCCTTTGCAAACTTGCCATCCTCTCTGCCTACAACGCTCCTCCGTCAGGGATCCAGGAGGTTCACTTGCTTACTTCTTCCGGATCTCTGCCCAGAGGCTACCTAACCAGAAAGGACTTCCCTGACTGTTCTACACTGGCAGCAACCCCAGCCAACCCCACCACTCACTGTACACTTTGTGCTGCTTCCTTTTCCTCTGATTATCTCCTGACTCTGCAGTCACAGAGAGACTGCAACAGGTTTTGTGAGAAAAGGTACAAAAACAAGCTAGATGCTTTCTCCCACTGACTTCACTGTGGGATGCCTGCTGAGTGCAGGGTCCACTGTGCTGGGTTTTGTTCCTGTATGAAGAGCCCCACAGACATGCTTTTTGGAAGTTGGACACAGGGAAGCTGCACATCCCTGAAAGCACTGGCCTGTGTCTTTGTGAACTTTCTATTCCAAGGTGCTAATTGAGTATCTGCAGGGCTGCCTTTTTCTCTTTGGCTTCCAGGAAGTTGGGGGCCAAATTCGAGACTGAACTATAACAACTTGGTGAGACTTGAACGTCTTTCTTTCTGGTTGGGATTTTCCAGACTTATTTACATTTCCCCACCCCAGATTGTTCCTGTTACGCCGTGTTATATGCTATAGTTTGTTCCTTTTTTTGTAATCCAGGGATGAGGTGGGAGAGAAACAAGCTAATTATTGGGGGCACAGATGAATCCACAGGCATGGTGAAAGCGAGACTCCTGGATTGACCGCACCACTGGCATGAGCGGGTGGGACTCTGGCCCGGCAGGCACTGATGGAAATTTAATACTGCCTTGGACAGAGAGGAAAAAGATGGGTGGAGACAAGAAGCACAGTCAAATCCTGAGGTCAAGTTTTTGCTCATATAGTTGTTACTTATAATATGAAGAATATGTATCCGTAAGTTTATAGAATTTCTGAGCTGAGAGAAATTGTTGGTAAATCCAAATATTTTCTTGTAGAAATGAGGAAACTGAAAACCAAGCAATTTGCTTAAGGCCCAAAACTATTTATTGGCAGAGACGAGATGAGAATCCTTTTCTCTCTCCTCCTGGCCCAAAGCTTTTTCCACAATACCACCCACAAAGTTGCAGTTCTTCCCATTTTGTGTATTAAGAATTTTTCATTTGAGATCCTTGGAAAATGTGTTAAGAGGTTATGCCTGCATACATATAATTCTTTTTCCTCCACAGACTTTCCAAATTCAATAAAGAAATGGAAGGGAAGTGCTCCCTGATCGTTTTCCTCAAAGCCAGCAATGCTCTGATTTTCCCTGATTTTAACGCTCCAGCTCAAAAACACACTCGTTCCCGTGGGCTGTGGACAGAGAGTGAAGGTTAAAACACGGGATAGAGGAAACGACAGGGCTTGGGCAGCTTGGGACTGGAGGTGGGCTGTGGGTGAATTCCAGGTGGCAGGTGGGATCGGCAGAGTAGGGGGTTTTCAGGGAAAGCTGCCTGCTGGGCCCAGGAAAAGAAAGATGGGGATTCCAGATGTGCCCCAAACACGTCTAGTTTCGGTCAACATTGGAGGAATCCTCAGCGTAGGTTCTCAAAAATGCCTAGAATCTGAGGGGGAGAGCAGGCCGAAAAGAGAGAAAGGGAAGCCCTTGCTGCCTGCAGAATCACAGGTCTCCAGGAGAGTTTGAACACAACAAGACGTAGCACAGGCTTCTTTGGCGGGTAGCCTTAGGGGTGAGGACCTAACTTTGAGAGGAAAATTGTTCTGATGAATGGGTATATTTGTCTAGTTCCGGCTAAGTGGTTTTCAATGATGACTTCAGCCTAGAGCCCTGCAAAGCTGAGCTGCAGCCACCTGGTGTCACAGCTGCTTTGTTTTACCAGTTAGTCAAGCACAGAGCCCTGGGGGAGGGTCGGGGTGGGGACACCTGGGAGAAGCTTAGGGCCTGGGAGCTGCCGCTGCCTGGAGAGAAAGCTCTGCCAAGCTTATCGTCAAAAAGGCAAGGACATGTTGGGCCTGCCCATTCCACCCTCTTGCATCGCTTGGGTGTGTCTCCCTAGAAAACCAGAGCCTTTTCAGGCCCCACTCGTACTGGACACGAGCTCTTGCAGATTTAATGCCCGTGTCAGCATGGGGCCTTGTTTTTGGTATTGCACGTTGCGAAATGATGGCCTTTATGATGACAAATAACCAACAATGATCCCAGCAGTGATCGTATAGCTACTCTTTTAAAAGCTAAGAAAAGCGATCAAAGGTAGGTAAGAAAGGTAGGTAATGGTCAATCTTCTCGTGAGACACAGCTGTGACCTTAGACAGAAATGCAATTCTGAACTTCACTTTCAGTTTGTTTTGAAGGTTACCTAAACTGTTTCTGGTTTTGAGCTGTCTTTGTATCTCTCTTCCTTATGATGGTACCATGCCAACTCAAAAGAGGACTTGAAGGAATGAACCTGAAGACCCTCAGCTGATCACTAGAGCACTAAATTGGGAATCAGGGTAAGCTTTCTGACCATCCCTTAAATCTCTTTCCAGCTATGAGGTCATTTCCCCAAGCCTGGCATGAGGACCACATATGTTAGAAACTCTCAAGTTCTTTATTAAAAGTGTAGCTTCCTGAGCCTGAGTCACGCTCATTGGATCAGACTATCTTGGATGTGGGACCAAGAACCTGTATTTTCAACACCTAATTCTTACGCATATTTAGTTTTTAAAATAATTAATTAATTAATTAATTAATTAATTTTTGGCTGTGTTGGGTCTTCGTTTCTGTGCGAGGGCTTTCTCTAGTTGTGGCAAGCGGGGGCCACTCTTCGTCGCGGTGCACGGGCCTCTCACTATCGCGGCCTCTCTTGTTGCGGAGCACAGGCTCCAGACGTGCAGGCTCAGTAGTTGTGGCTCACGGGCCTAGTTGCTCCGCGGTATGTGGGATCCTCCCAGACCAGGGCTCGAATCTGTGTCCCCTGCATTGGCAGGCAGATTCTCAACCACTGCGCCACCAGGGAAGCCTGCATATTTAGTTTTTTAAAAAACAGTTCGATATTTGCCTGAAAGTGGACACTTATGTAGCTATCACCCTTGTCAAGAAACAGAACGTTATCAGCAATACAGAGACCCCCTTATGTCTCTTCTTTTCCCCAAAGGTAACTATTATCCTGATTTTATGGCAATCACTTTTCTGCTGTCCGTTTGCATTTACATTTAAGAATACATTGGTTTTGTCTGGTTTTTCAAGTTCTATATGAGTGAAATCATATAGTATATAACTTTGGCATCTGCTTTTCTTTTTTTTTTTCTTTTCCTTCTCACCATTATATTTGTGAAATTCATCCTGTGGTTATAGTTGTGTTCTACTGTATGACTAAACCACAATTTACTTATTTAGTCTACTGTCGGTGGACACTGGGTGGTTTCCAGTTTGGGACTGTTGTGAATAATGCAGCTCTGAACATTCTTGCACACATTTCTGTTGGTTATACAGTAAGGGAGGGATTACTGGGTATGCTTATCTTCAATGGTAGTAGGTAATGCCAGCTGTTTTGCAAACTGGTGACTGCAGGTCCAATTTTAAGAACCTTTATCTATACTTTTTTGCAGACTGGTAGGTGGAAACAACCACGGAGTGAGCTTTATGTGTAATTAATTGTCATTTCCTTTCCCCCAATTTATGGAGGTAATGGCTAGATTTGTTTTCAACTGGAGTTTTGTTGATAAGTTGGATTTCTCTTTTGCTGATTACTGCTAAATCCTCCTGAATTTATATCCGAAGTGATTTCTTGATCTGTCCAGAAATTAAAACAGATATGCGTAAGAACCTGCTATGTGTCAGGCACAGTGCTAGGCTCTAGAAACACAATGGTGAACAAGACAGGGAAGATCTTGGCCTTGGAGAAGCTTAAAGTCTAGTGAGGGGAGAGACATAAATGAGAAAAGACACATGTAAATATATAATTATAAATTGTGAGATGTTATATAGAAAAAGAACAGGGTGCTGGGGGAGAAGGAGGGGCTGTGGGGAGGGTTGGCACCACCTAGATATGAAGGTTCAGGGAGGGAGTGGGAGAGAGCTTAGCTTAGTTTGAAAAGTGACAGCTCAGACCTGGGTGAATCTGTGAAGAGTCAGTGGAGGATGTTCCAGGAAGATAAGCCATTCTCTTGTGTGGGCTCTTACAGAGAGAGGAGCTTGGTGCGCTGAAGAACTGGAAGGATTATGATGGATTATGGCAGAGAAGGGGAGGCGGAGTGAGCCTGGTGAGGAAGGCGGGACCCAGGTGTGGGTGTGGAGGCGTGGGTGTGGTCTGCTGAGTGGTGCAAAAGGATGGCTCTGGCTACAGTGAGGAGAATGGGTTATAGGAGGCCAGGTGAGGGAGCAGGGAGGCCAGTTAGGATGATGATGTTAGGCCAGATGACGTTTAGCTGGACTAGGACGCTGCCAGGAGACTTGGAAGATGTGGATGAATTCAAGAAACATGCTAGAGCTGGAACTAAGAAGTCTGGTGAGGAGAGAGGGAGGGACAAGCAAGAAGAACGACTCCCAGGTCTGGCCTGTGAAACTGGGTGAGAGGAGTTTACCAAGATGGGGAAATCTCTTCTATGGACATCAAATTCCTTTTACAGCACTTAAGACCTGCCCACATCCTCCTGTAGTTCCAATGTCTTTCTACATTCAATGCCAAAATGAAAGAAGTCTCCTAGCTTTTGTTAACAAACTTCAAAACAAAACCAAACAAAACAACTTTTATTTGTATTTATTTTGTGCTGAATTTATTCTGGCCTTAAGTTTTTGTTTCTTCTGGGATATCTTTTTCTTCTGTGCAACTTCCTCCTCTGGTTTAGGAACAATCTGCTCTTTTTTAGTAGGGATCATCTCAGTGTGGCAGTAGGAGCAGTAGGCCTTTGTTCACCTGGATGTCCTCAATGACCAGAGAATCTACATCTAAACCCTTAAGTTCAGCATTACTCTCTGCATTTTTAAACATCTGCAGCAAAAATTCAGCACTGTTTTTGGGCCACTGACCCTACATCTAGCTCCACTCTTGGTCCTGGCACACCCACCAACTCTGCCATTGTAAGGATGGAATGGCACACACTGATTCTGTAAAATGACACCTTTTCAGATATACATAACCTTGATGGCTCTGGGCAGTTTCCTGGGTGTTCTTAAAGTGAACACAACAATTTGAACCTCTTGATTTACATGATTTTGTGGAGTTTTCCGAGTCAAGTGAATAGCAAACTATTTTCAGAGACGTCCACTTACAGGAAGAGCTTAACAGTCTTTCTTCTACCCTCTTCCACCACGATCACTTATTTATTAAGTGTTTATTTGTATGCTTATGGTGTCCAAAGCTTCTGGGCCATAGTTTTAAGGTGTGAATTAGTGAATGAGTTCTTTTTATTACATAAACCTACAGACCCAAGTCAACCTCCAGATTCTAAACATGGGTAGGCTGCCCTGATAGGGAAAATAGCAGATCTAAACATGATTCTCAGAAAAAGTACACTTGCTTAAAAATTATCTTTTGAGGAGTACGGTTATGAAACATTGAAATATGATGTTAAAACCCAATAAAAAGTTCTAAATTCAGAAATGTGAAAGAAGTGACAGAAAAAAAGAACTTACTTCAAACTCTTCTTTCCAATAATGAATTGGACTAACAACATTTTCTTTTCAAATTTCTTTTTCTTAGAATTTTAACTACATTAAGGCCATTTGAAGTGGGCTTCCTGTATAAAATACAAGATATAATCAATTTCTTTGAGATCTGTACCTTTGAACATAAACATAGCAGAAATGTTTTTGGTTTAGAGTTTGTGAGGAAATTCCTAAATTTTCAGATTTGTTCATCTAGTATATATATATATATATATATTTATTTATTTATTTATATTTATTTATTTTTTTTGGCGGTACGCGGGCCTCTCACTGCTGTGGCCTCTCCCGTTGCGGAGCACAGGCTCTGGACACGCAGACTCAGTGGCCATGGCTCACGGGCCCAGCCACTCCGCGGCATGTGGGATCTTCCCAGACCGGGGCACGAACACGCATCCCCTGCATCGGCAGGCGGACTCTCAACCACTGTGCCACCAGGGAAGCCCCTCTAGTACATTTTTAAAATTAGGTTTTGGTCTCTTGGCTGGTCCTTCAGAATCCGTTTCCATTCCCTGGAGTCTGATTGGGAGCACTGGAGAAGAGATAAGGAAGTGAACTGAACTGACCATGCGGCCATCCAGCTGCCACTCCATCACCTGGAAACAGAGAAGAGGCTAGGCTTTCTCAACCATAAGAGTCCAGCTAGTGAAGCATTTAGTACAGAATTTCCACGAGTACCAGGGAACTAAGCTTGGATGTTACATAGTCAGGAATAAGCAACTAGAAGAAAACCAACCACGCAATGAAATTGTTTTTTTAGCAGAAACCTCACTGTCCTCACTGCCAACTCTCCAGATCATATGCTGCTGGGACCACAGAGAGAAACTTGGCCAAGGCTGTCATAGAACAAAAGCATTCCAACAAGTGCTTGCCAGGAGATCCCACTTCCCCTCACTATGCCACCTCCCATTGCTCACTGCTGCTTTCCAAGTCTCTCCTGGATGCATCTATTTGGCATAGTCTAGAGCACTTGCCCACTCCCTTGAGAATGCAGTTCCAACTGAGTCTAATAATTGGTTTTTAGGGGAGTCTGGGAAGGGTGGTCTTTCCCTTTTCAGCCTCTACAGAGCAGGGACACATTCTAGACAGTGCTGGAAATGATGTTGAAATATTTTGCAGTATCTGCCACAGATAATTAACAAAATCACCAAAAGAAATGATCATCCCAAATCACTGGTCTCCTCCTCCCAGCACTAATTCCATTCAGAAGAAACAGTTACCTAGGTCTTGCCTACATTTCCCAAACATTGTCATTTCAGGCACTTCCTCTTTCAGAACTGGTTCAACATCACTGTGCACAGAGCACCCAACTAATCATCCATCTAAAGCCAGGAGACTTGAGGACCCTCCTTTCCCATGGAAGGCCCTTGGGCACCAAAGAGTCAAGCCGTCACTTTCAGGTCAGTGGCCTTGCTCTTCCCTGATTTCCGTTAGGTTTTTTGATTCAGGTCAACTGATGGATTAGAGGGCAGTTCTTATTTTTAAGAGTGTACTACAAGAAGCATAAAACATGAATAATGGTGACACTGTTTGCTTTCTTGTTTCACGGGATAGTGGTGGGGACAAAAGTGGCTTAAAAAATTTTGGGGGGATTTTCTGTTTCCATTTCCATATGTAAGGAGATTAGCAATCACCACTTTGTCCTAACAACGGGTAAAAAGTTGAACAGACTGAAAAATCAACAACTCTTCTAGGATCTGTAAAAGAAGTGAAGACACAGAGAAAATGGCTGCCCTCAAGATTGAAGAGACAGGTGAACACAGGGAGCCGTGGCTCAAGGGAGAGGAGATCCACAAGTAGAGACCACTGTGGGAAACAGGGAGGCAGGAAAACTGGAATGGTAATTGATGAATTGATGGAGGTTCAGTGTAGATGACTCCGAGAGTTAAAAACTCCAGAGGGACCCAGCCATAGGAGTGCCCCCTACATAGCAGGCTCTAGCCATCATGTCCCATCTAATGGCGGGTGGGGGAGGAAAAAACTGAGAAATGCGTGTGAAGTTCATAGTCTAGATGCACAGGCTCATTAAATGCTGAGACTTAATCATAGGACTATAGAATGCTTCCTCTCCTCACCACCTCCTTACTAAAGGTCTATTTATAGCAGTTCCTTTTACCCAGTACACTACATCCAGCTATCAAGAAAAAAATTACAAGGGAAACCAGAGGGGAAAAAACCCCCCATAGAATTTGAAGAGACAGAGCAAGCTTCAGAACCAGACATGGCCCGGATGTTAGAATTAGCAGCCTGGGATTTAAAACAATTATGAATAATACGCTAAGGGCTCTAATGGATAGATAGACAGCATGCAAAAACAGATGGGCAATGAAAGCAAAGAGAAGGAAATCCTAAGAACCAAAAAGAGATGCTAGAGATCAAAACAGAATTTTATTTTAACAGAGTTAAAAATAATTCTTGGATCCAAGATGGTGGCTGAAGTACCAGTCCCTTGTTTCAGAGACCACAGTGTTGCCTGTAGCTGTGGAGGCAATGGTTCAAGGAGAGCCAGCACTCCCTCATTTGACATGAAGAGAACAATATTACATGGGAAATGATTGGTGTCAATGATTGGAGTCCAACAAGGAAAGATCTTGATGGCTGAAAATATTAATACCTCCATGATTTCCTCAAGGATGATCTGATGTCTAGCATGACAACCTCACCATGTATCATCCCAGCACTGCACCAGAAACTGCATTCCCTGAGGTAGATGGGATCACAGCAAATGTCTAATTGATCACTTCAAACTTTTGAACCAGGAACCTACTCAAGTTTATGGCTCCAGGGCTGGGCCCATGGCTGGCAGTGGAAAGCTTGGATCTGATTTAGAAGCATAAAGAACAACGAAACCAGTGAAGATCCAAACCACTGAGACTGAAAACAGAGACCTTTGCTAGTCTAGGTCCCTGTCTTCCTATGTCTTCCTCATCATTCAGCTTCTAATAAAACCTGAGCTCTGATATACCCCCTCCAACCCTAAACCTGTTTCACTAAAGAGCTGCAGCAGGTGTTGATGGAAGAACCAGAATCGCTGCTGGGTTTCCTAGTTGGGATGCGTGTGCGCCTGTGATTCACAGTTCCGCAGAAACCAGCAGAGATCTGGTGAAAAATACCCACTTTCTCCCAGTTCCTGGTGCGTACGTTTTTCGTTCAGGTATCTCAGCTGTGTTTCCCAGGTTCTTTGGATCCCAGGAACAGAGGCGATCTCAGGCTGGCTCAGGAGGTGAGGTGTATTGAGCCTATTATGTCAGGAAAAGAGCCAGCCTCTTGGGGGTGAAAGATTAGGAGCTGGGGCACTTGGGGCTCCTTCCCTGATGCTTCACAGCTCCTGAGAGCACCAGCATCTTCTCTCCAGTGTCCCACCTCCACCTCGGCTTGGCCCCTCTCTCGACCTCACCTTCTTTTGTCTGTGTCTTCTTGCTTCTCTTATCTTTATTAACCGGCTCCTCTCCATCCTGCTCATATCATCTTCTTCCTCATAATGTGGTTTCCTGAAAACTTCGGCTTGCTTATGGCCTCTTGTGGCTTCTTCTGTACTTCACGTGTCTCCTTTTCCTGCATCCCTTCAGCTTGGGTTCCCACAGCCTGATTCTATCCTTCCTCAAGCCAAGTTCCCAAGAGTGGGAACCCATTGGCCCAGCTCATTCCCGCTTGGTTACTCCACGGAGTGGCTACACCTGGGTCTAATCATGTAGGCGGGCCAAGGTCCTGTGATGACGCATAGCTGCCTAGCTCTTTGAAGACTGTGGGGCCTGTGGGAGTGCTGGGCCCTGGGATTCCTCAATCCATTATTTCTTCTGAGCTGAATCCCTAACAATCCATGGACCATTCTTTGTGACAGAAAGGAAAACTAGACTAAAAACAATAATTTTCCAACCTAATCAAAAAGGAAACAAGGTAAGGTATGAATATTGATTGCCTTATTCCCTATTCTAGAGAATTTATGGTAAGCTCTGTCTGTTAACCTGCCTTTTCACTTTACTGAGCTTCATTCTAGTACCAGGAACTCCATGTCCACCCGGCCAAGCTCTAAGTGCAGGTCTAGTTCTTTCCCTATTGAAGAGCTTGACAAATCTACCATTGAAAGGAGTTGAAAACCTTCCCCTGCTACATGTCACCTTGGCACTTTGCTTCTGCATTGGCCTAGCTGGAGACAGTGCATTAGAAAACCCCTGAGACCCGGGCCTGGGAAATCTTGACCTGCAAG
Organism: Phocoena phocoena; assembly: GCF_963924675.1. Taxonomy (NCBI): domain Eukaryota; kingdom Metazoa; phylum Chordata; class Mammalia; order Artiodactyla; family Phocoenidae; genus Phocoena; species Phocoena phocoena. The sequence goes on along the minus strand of NC_089224.1, from coordinate 28,990,128 downwards.
TGTCTATGAAGGGAGAGTGCAGTGGGCGTTTTAGTTACCCTGGCCTGTCTGGGGCTTGTGCAATGAGGTTCATGAACACTTGATGGTGTTTCTCCTTATCTGTGGGCATTAACTTTTTCCCACTATCCCCCAGCCCTGGCCTGCCCTTTTGGTGCTATAAAGGCCCCCCAACTGGACACAGTTTTCTCATTGAGGGTGCAGTGAGTCAGGCTGCTGTGTTCAGCACACCTGGGGGAACCTATTACGGGGTGTGTGAAGTGACAGGGGAAGAAAATTTATTAGGCATGAATGGTCTCTGATTTCTTGCTTAACTCACTAGGTCTCCCCCAACTCTCCCCACCTCCAGCTCCACCTGAATTACCTGCATTGTTGGGCGCCTGCCGTATTACCTCTCACTGCTGAGCTTTTGCTCCTGAGCTGTCTGGAACGTGTTCTCATTCTACTTGGCTTCTTCTGAGTCTGAGATGTTGCTTCCTCTGAGAAGCCTGACCTGATTCCCTCTCCCTAAGATGGGACTGAGTTCTCTGACACCCACACACACGTGCTCCCAGGGTGGCTACAGTTTTTCTTCTTTGTTGTAATCACTGCTAATTTTTTTGAGTGGTGACTCCTGGAGCACAGTGCCCTTGGTGTTTGGCACATAAAAAATGCTCAATAACTTCTTGTTCAGTGTTGAATGTGTGAGCTTGAAACTTGGCTCGGCTGGTGGAATCTTCTCATTCATTCTGGGTTTAGGATAATATTATGCATTCCGGTGAGAATTCCTGGTGGTACTTCATTAATAACAGTAGTCAATGTTTCTAGAATAATTATCATATATCAGTGTACCATTAAGTGCTTAAGTATGACACAGGTGTTTGTCTCTGTCACTCTCTTCAACCAGCGAGGTAGATACTACTTTTAACTCTATTCTATAGACTAGGAAACTGAGGCTTAGAGAGGTAGAGGGAATGGCCTAGGCCACCCAGCGAGTAAGTGGCCACAGTGGAGTTGGAACCTGGACGATCTGGTCCCAGCCCTTCTGCCTGCAATGACACCTGCTGCCATGGAGTCCCTGGAGCTCCTCTGCTTGGCACAGGCATTAGGAACCTGCAAGAGACTTAAAATGCAGCTCTCTGTGTCTTAAATAGTGCTTTCTACTAGTAATCTTGAAAGTCTTCAGCTTAAAAAAAAAAATCCCAAAATCCAGGGTGTCCTGCCAACTGAGGCATGGTATTTAAAAATAATTGCAATTCTTACTCATGAATGTAAATCCAATTTCTTTTTTCTGTTCTTCTGTTATTTTTGTTGCTTTTTTTTTTTTTTGCGGTACACGGGCCTCTCACTGTTGTGGCCTCTCCTGTCGTGGAGCACAGGCCCCGGATGTGCAGGCACAGCGGCCATGGCTCACGGGCCCAGCCGCTCCGCGGCATGTGGGATCTTCCCGGACCGGGGCACGATCCCGCGTCCCCTGCATCGGCAGGCGGACTCTCAACCGCTGCACCACTAGGGAAGCCCTGTTACTTTTGTTTTATTATGCAAGTAATACCAAAGTGTGTTCCTCTTTCTCAGCGATTCAGATGAATTAGGAATACGTAGAGTAAAATGTGAAAGGCCTCTTCACCTCTTGCTTCTCCTCACTGAGCATTTCTGTTTTCTTCCTCAGAGGTAACAATTGTTAAGTTTGGAGTGGATCCTTCAAGTCCTTCTTCTGTGCACTCACACACAGGTATGCGGCCAGGGAATAAAATTCTTTTTCCACATAAGTGGCATCATACTTTGTGCATCGTTTTGTCACTCAAGTTTTTCCTGCTAGGCACTGCATCTCGGAGACCAGCCTCATTCTGTTTAAGAACTTTATATAGTCTTTACCGTCCTTTAGCTCTTCCCTTACTGATGGAAATATGGGGAACACCCAGAAAAATTGCAAATCACGGCTTGCTTTTGCTTTCTAAAAAATGCTCAAGAAGAGTGCTCATTTCGTGGTGAGGTTTACTGCTCCTTTTCTCGAACTTGTATAATCAGCGCCGCTCGCACTTTCTTGAATGAGGAATGCAGTCTGTTTTGTTTTGGTAAAATTAGTGACTCGCAATGTCTCCCCTCTCAGCTGACAGAGGCCCAGTCTATTGTGCACTTGGAAGGGGCACAGGATGTTGTTACACTTGGCTACTCAGTTGTACAATGGTCTCACGCTAGGTAAGGCCCCGTGCTAGTTAAGCCCCTGTTTGCTCTTCAGATACTGACCGCAGATTGGCACAATGGGATTGCTACCTGTGCGGTCAAGGCTTACAGGTGCATGTGTGTATGTTTGGTGTGTCTGTATGTGTGTATATGTGTGGTCTGTGTGTATGTGTTGTGTGGGTGGTGTGTATGTGTGGCATATGTGTATGTGTTGTGTATATGTGTAACGTGTGGTGTTTGTGTAGAGAGTGTGGGGTGTGTGTGTGTGTGTGTGTGTGTGTGTATGTAGACACCAGCCCACTCCTCTGCACTGGCCCATTGGCCCATTCATGTGATTGCAGGAGTACCAAGAGAAGGAGGTTTACGCAAGGAGTGGAGCGGTAAAGGGACATTGCTCCTGACTCACTCTGTTTTCTCCCTCTTGTACCAATTATTTCCAAGTCCAGAATGCATGCAGAACTTAATGAACAAGTATTTCCCCTTCTGTGTAGAGGGTTCTGCAAGGACAATGAACATGATCTGATGTATCTGCAAATACAGAACCTCCCTGTGGGGAAAGCTTGGGGAAACTCTTGCTAGGAGTTATCCTTAGAGGAAATGCTGCTCAACACATAGTTTGTGAATGAGTTTTGGTGATTAATTTTACTCTAATCTATTGTTTGGACATTTGGCATCAAAGTCCTCTGGATGCTTTGTTTTCTGTGATCAGATGGACCTACTCCATTGATGTAAACAGCCCAACACCGATTTTTTTTCTCAATTTGGTTCATAGTTACAATTTTACCTTCGATTAGCACCTTGAGTTTTCTGTTAGTAAATTTCCTTTCCACTGGTGTCCAGAAATGACCAGATGCTTGTTCCATTAATATTTAGTGTATGGAGGCTGCAGCTTAGCCCATGGGCTGCTGCAGAGCAGCTACTTGAAGATGCTCACCATCTTGGGCTCTTAGGATTGTAACTCTGAGGTCAGGTCCATCATGGTACCAGAATGATCTATCTTTTCAGTGGAAAAACTAGTAAGAATTGTATGTACTTTGGGATTATGGTCACACAGTTTTTAAACTTTCATTTCTTCCTTCCTTCCTAACTTTGGAGTATTGTGTCTTTCCCCTAAGAATTTAAGTATTTAAAATTTCATGTATTGCTTTTTCTCTTTCTTTAAAACATTTTTCTCATATTACATATAATTCACCTCATTGTTTTAAAAAATTGTAGAAACACATACTATAGAAAGTGAAAATCCCTATATCTCTTTCAGATATGGGTTTGTTGTTCTTGGGTCTTCCTCTACTTTCATTTCTTTCAGACAATGAAGTTTGAAAGTAACCCATAAAAATACAGAGGTAAATTCATGTATTAATTTAAACATTCGTAACTCTTAATGCAAGTTTCCAGGGCATGAGTATCTCCTTAAACAATTATCAAGAGAGAAAATAGCACACTGAGGTTAATTTCAGTTTTCAGTGAAGTATATAAGGTTCCTTTGATCATGTATTGAGGAAATCCAAATTCTTTATTCTGTTTCCCTTTGGGGTTGGTGACTAAGTGACAAAGACACCAGAAATCAGCTGAAGATGAAAGGACAGTATCAGCTTTAGTCCTCAAAGCAGAGGGCTTCAGGATTACCTCTCTTTCCTCTTCAAAATGTGGATCTTGGTGGGAGGCTCCATCTGCAGGGCAAAGCTGGACCTTTGTAACCCAGCCTCCTGCATGGAGGGTCTGCACCCACTCCCAGCCTGTCACATCAAGACACAGAGAGCTGTTAGGGCCTGGGCTCTGCCCAGTTTACTTCCCACCTGGGAACAGACAGGCAGGTCTGCTGACTTTCCCCTGCTGTCACCAATCATGCAAGTCAGGTCTTCTGGATGGGCGCCTCCAAGGGTCTCTTCCAGAAGATACATGCCCTCCCCTGAATGGCCCCAAGAACAGGGCACAACCAAGCCCCCAGAGGTATGATCTAGTTTATCAGCTGAGTCAGAAGCAATCAACTTTATAACCCAGGATCTGATATCAGTCTCTGTTTCCTCCAGCCTGACTATGGGGCTGAGAGGGTAGCTCTTTCCTCCCAGAGCGCCTGCATTTTTTGAGGATGGAGTGAATGTTTGTGTTTTCATGAGGCCATGCGAAAGGAATGTGAATATTAGAAAAGAGCTCTATTTGTTAAAATGATAATTGCTAGAATGCTCTGGAGCCATCCATATCTCATGAAAGCCTGAGGAATGGGGCAACATCTGACCCTGACGACTTGCGCTCACCAAGGCGCTTCCAGATGATAGAAAGTTGCTGTCATTTTCGTTATAATTTTCACTAATAACTTGGATTTCCCTTTGGCCACCGAATATTTCAAAGCAACTGGTTTTTACAGCATCCAAGAGCTGACTAGCCCCATGACAGTTGCCCAGGCTAACTTCATGGAGCGAGCGTGTGAATAAAATAATAAACGAGTGTATAAACATGCATAATTTATTTGAATCAATATTCATGCCTGATTACACCGTGGGCCGTTTCAGATGTTTGAAAGCCAGGCCTGGCTGGCCCCCGCAGACACCCCCTGCAGTAATTCCCTCAGGAAGTGAGCTCACCTCCCCTCCTAGAAGAGCATTTATAAAATGCTTGTGTTCTTCCTGGTGCCAACTCTGCGGGGTTGGGGTCAACTACGAGTTTCAGTTACTCCTTATAACAACCGAGAGAGTCTTGGGGAACAAGCTCGCCTCCTTGTACCTTTCAGTTTGTTTCCTCCCGTGTGGTGCCTGGGTTTTCCAGTTCAGAGGCGCCTCGGAGACAGGGAAAAGGAAGAAAGGAAGAACGGCGGCCTGTGAGAGCTTGGTCTCTTTAGTCAAGTGAAGGGTCGGTGCTATGGTTTAGGGGAGATGCTCAGCAAATGGAAACGTTTGCATGTGCCCACTTGAACCATCTGAAGGTGTCAGCCTCTAGGAACCGAGGTCCCTGTGGTGGGCAGCAGCATAGCCTGGTGATCAAGTGCTGAGTTAGGTCATGTCAGACAGACCTGGTTTGCATCCTGCCTCTTCACATTCCCAGCTGTAAAGCCGTTGGCTACTTAGCCTCTCTGTGCTTTAGACTTCCCGTCTGTAAAACAAGAATGACAGGAAGGCCTTCCCCATCGTGGATGGAAAAGATCTTAGCAGAAGTCCTGCTCATAGAAGAATGACTGGGGAAACAACCAGGGATCAGTGAACTCCTGTCTCTACAAGGGTCTGTGCACCCATTTTGTGCATACCCACCCCGGGAGGAGAAGGAGAACCCCGTGTTTTCACTGGGACTGGGTCAGAGGTTTAACAAAAACTGTCTTTTATGCCCTGGCCGCCACTTCACCGCAATATTTTACGTTTCTTCTATGGTACATCAGAGGTGTAGACAAGCTCTCATCTTTCAACAAGTCATGGTTCTGGCCGGGCTTGGCACCCAGACAATCCGAGGCACAGATTTTGCTGTCTCTCCCAAGTCATCCTGACGGTCCATATCTTCACCTTGTTGCAATAACATAATAAGATCTCTCAAGGGCTTCCCTGGTGACGCAGTGGTTGAGAGTCTGCCTGCTAGTGCAGGGGACGTGGGTTCAAGCCCTGGTCTGGGAAGATCCCACATGCCACGGAGCCATTGGGCCCGTGAGCCACAACTACCGAGCCTGCGCGTCTGGAGCCTGTGCTCCACAACAAGAGAGGCCGCGATAGTGAGAGGCCCACGCAATGCAATGAAGACTGGCCCCCGCTTGCCACAACTAGAGAAAGCCCTTGCACAGAAACGAAGACCCAACACAGCCATAAATAAATAAATTACTAAACTCCTACCCCCAGCATCTTCTTTTAAAAAAAAAATCTCTCAAACATTCAAGTGGAGATTATGTGTTCAATCACAGACTACTTTCTCCTAATTGTCCAACGTGCTTCTAGATAGCTTCACCTTTCACTCTTATCTCTTCTGCCTCAGTCCTCCCCTGTTCCGTCACCAGTGGAAAAAAATATTTCCCTGAAGCTCAGGGCTTCTCAACCTTGGCACTACTGACATTTTGGATCAGATAATTCCTTGTTATGGAGGCTGTCCTGTGCCTTGCAGGACATTTAGCAGTGTGCCTGACCTCTACTCACTAGATGCTAGTAGCATGCTTAGCCCCAGCTATGACAACTGAAAATGCTTCCCGACGTTGCAAATATCCCCTCGGGAAGGGGGAGCAAAATCTTTCCTGATTGAGAACCACTGTCCTGAAGGAATGCAACATGCTTCTAATGTTACCCTAAAGACAAAGACTGGTGGTATGTATGTGTATGTGTGCACGTAGAGGGAAGGGTGCTACACAAAGAGCTCTATAGTGCAATCCAGCGCCAGATGCTTGGAAGTTCTCTTATTTCTAGGGTGAGCTCAGGCTCCCTTCTCTTCCCTCTTTCCACCCAACTCCATGTTCAAGTAGGAAGCCTTCTGAAAATAGGCCGCAAACTAGAGTCCTATGAAAAATGGGACCGCTGTGGAGGGAGTGGTGTTTTGAGTTGCAACTTTCGAAAGAATGAAATGGATGTTTCCTTATTCTCTTTCTTCCCCCTTCTCTCCTTCCTCTCAGTGTGGCTGGTGGTAAGACTCTGGAGAGAACTTCAGCCTGGAAAGCTAAAAGGGGCTGGGGTGGAGCTGCGTGGAAAGGAGGCATCGTGTAGGCAGGGTAGGCAGGCTCTTCCCTCACATTTTCTTCCTGCCTGGAGCTGGTTGTGATGAGGGGACTCCCACCAAGGTGCTGGAGAGGAGGCTCCACCTCTAAGAGGTGCCATAAACTGGAGCCACTGATCTGACCCCGTCACCTGGGTGGCTGGGATGGGAGGTATACAGCCTGGGCGGCTAGGATGAGAGAAGGCATCTGGTGGGTGTCTAGGATGAGAGAAGGCATCTGGTGGAGAGTTGCAGGAGCAGACTCACACCTGGAAAGAAGAATAAGAAGCCATGAGACAGCAGAAGCTATGAGGTGCAGAGATGGAGGACAGAGAGTAGAAAGAAGCAGGGACTCAGGGGTCGAGCAAGGTGACAAGTAGCTTTGAGAGGCTCTCTTGACCACTAGAGCTACCGTAAGTGCTGACTGGCAAGGAACAGCCTTCCATTTCTCAATGAGGTTTGACGGGATGGGTTGTTTTTCCTCACTTCCCTGTTCATCCTCACAGTAAATTTCCCTCAGACTAAGGAATCTGATTATGTGGGAAATGCCTAACTCAGGGCTTCTCCAACTTCCATCTATGGATCTCCGGAGGTCCGCAGACATAGTCTCTGCTGTTTGCAAGTGGTCTGAGAATAAGCCTGGCTTTTAGGTAGGCTAAAGTGATTAATACCGTCACATTCTGAATCATTTAGAATGACTACACTGTCCAATACGGTAGCCCCTGGCCACATGTGGCTGTGGAACATTGAGACGTGGCTAGTCAAAACCGAATTGTACTTTAAACTTAAAATGCACACTGGATTTTGAAATCTTAGTGAGAAAAAAAAGAATATAAAATATCTCAGTAAGTCTTTATACTCATCACCCGCTGAAATGATAACATTTTGGATAGATTAAATTAAATAAAATATGATATGAAAATTAATTTTGCCTGCTCTTTTGACTTTTTAGTGTGGCTACTTGAAAATTTAAAATCATGTATGTGGCTTGCATCATATTTCTATTGGACAGCACTGGTCTAGATTATGCATTCTCAAAGGGGATGATATCGTGCCTTGTGGGGCAAAAAATTGGTTCTTGGGGGAAATGTGGTGAAAATTTGTAATCTTTTAATAATTAAATAACAGATATACATATAACATGTAAACAGATATATAGTATGCCTATGGTGTTAAAATTTCACGGCGGGGGGGATTCGTAAAAACAAAAAAGTCTTAAAAACCTCGTCAAGAGGATAATAATGAAAAAAACAGAGAAACACTGATCTAGATGAATAACTAATACCCCAAGAACCTCTACGTAAGTGAAAACCTGTGTCTGCATTTGTTTTTAGGATCCTATTCATGTCAAGTAGAAATATTTTAATTATCTTGAGTTAATGGGGAAAGAATTGAGGCAGGCTTCTTATGTAATAATGAATTTAGTACTCAGTGAAGACAAACTAACACCAAGGTGCTCCTTTAAAGGAAAGTGTCAGATCAGTATGAAAGAGAAGAAAGGGGGTGGGTGGAAATGAGCAGTCATATGGCTGGCTGGAGGGCCACCCTCATGAGAGCATCAGAGGCTTAATAGATAAGAAATAACAGAATCCATCTGTCACGTCACCTTGATTAGTGTTGCTAGCTTGAATTCTATTATTTTTGCAGATTTTTAAACATATAATTTGTTAATTTGTGTGGGAGTTCTATAGCATCAAGTTTATTTATACTTGGGTTCTAGTGGTGGTTACACTTCTTTTCTTTGGCTGCGTTTGGAATCAGAGATGCAAGAATCAGACAGATGATCAAAATGTCAGCTCTGTAACTGATAAAAGGTAGACTGGGGGTCATAGCTTAGATGTGTTACATTTCACTCCAGAATGAAACTTGGTCAACTGGCCTTTAAGCTAAAGAGCTTCACTGATCCAAGGCAGACATCCTGATCCCTGTGGAGGGCAGCCCCAGCACAGGGAGGGGCCGCACTGAGCATGCCCAGTTGCTCTTTCCCAGCTCACCAATCAGATAAGCCCTTCTCCTCCCCAGGGAGGATCTGGCAGCCAGGACTACAAGTGTTAGGCTGATGAATGTTCCTCCATGTGGAATCGTGGGAAGAGGGGAATAAATGTTTTCCCCCCATCAGTCCCTGGTTTTATGCTTATACTTATTTATGTAATGCAATAAAAGTAATTTAGGTTGGCATTTGGGTTTGTAAGACCTTTTTAAAGCATTTATTCTGAGTTACTGACCTATCACAGGGAAGTTTTGGCATATTTCATGTCAGCGTGAACGTGAGTTGACTTACATATCTGTGGAACAAGCCCTGCCTGACTTGCTTTCTGTCCTGGCCCTGCTGGGTCTGCTCCTTCTCTCTACTTCTATGGTTTTCTACTGCCTCACCCCATGAAGCCTTTAACTGTACAGTAAAGGGGGAGGTGCAGTGAGAAGAACGCGTGGGTTTGGAATTGACAGGTCCCTGTTCGAATCAGGGTACTGCCACTTCCAAGCTGTGTGATTCTGGGCAAGTTACTTAATCACTTCCCACCTCACTCTTCTCACCTGAGAAGTGGGGTGATGCCTCCCTCCCAGAGTTGTTACGTGGATGAAGGGAGATGATGAATGTAAACTCATTCAGTGTTCAAAACAGTTCCCTTTTCTCCCTGCTTGGCTGAGTTTTGGGCCTTTTCTGGTGTTGCATTTACTCAATTTTCAGCTCTTCGAATGCCCATTTGCTTGACATAGTTATAAAACTCAAATGAACACCAGTGGGAGGAAAGATAGATCAGGTAAGCCCGGCTTAGGACTCGTTCAGTTTCAAAGGATAATTTTCAAAAAGTTAAATGACTCTCAAACACATATTTAGTGATTGTGTATCAAAGATATAGTTAATGTATCAATGAGAGAACCGATGGATGGTAAAGCAGGTTTGAGTGAGGATTGGGAAGACTGGTATATATAGTCCATCAAAGAAAAAATGCTAAAATAATATTGCTAAGTTAGATACAAAATTGGTTAATATCCTACAGCACAACAAAACTGTAACCTTTGGAGTTATCTTTTTTCCTAGATAGAAACAACTTGCTTTTTTAGTGGACAAAAATAATTTTTAACTCTACAATTTAATAATTTTTAACTCTACAAGTTAATAACTTAGTTTACAAAGTCTTGGCCCAAACAGTAGTAAATAGTGAGTCAAACAAAGATCACAAACTCTAGACTCTTAGGGGGGCTTTTTAGACAAGGCTCTAGTATGACATTGAAAGAGCAGGAGTTATACTTTTAAGTCCAAGTTATGGATAATTTTTTTTAAAGCCTATGTAGGATCTGATAATGAGAATATATGACATAGAAGCTACTTATTCTGGGTAGGGGTTGGCATGAAGCCTTCAGTTATAACTTCTAGTTATGTCTAATAAAAACTCTTCTTTAAAAACCAAAACAAAAAAACAAAAAAAGGGAAAACCACCCAATTGCCATTTAAACTAAAATTTCCCGTTGGGTCCAATGATTCTAGCATTATTTTTCTTTCTCTCATAAATTGTTTTCTACTATTCTGAACACTGAGTATCTTTGGATAATAACAGAGGATTCAAAGTCACACCCCACACTTGACAGTGATGCTTTAGGACAATTCCTAACCACCAGAATCTCCTGGCTGTGAAATCTTGTCTTGAACCATATTTGAACCTTTTGGTATGAGAACCCTGCTGGCTGGCTGGCACACCATAGCTTCCTGGTTTTCAGAAAAAAGGCTCAAGAGAGGCGCCTTGGACTTCAAATGGCTATTACAAAACAACATTTTGATGAGTTAAGTGTAAATGAATCAGAAGCATATGGATTTAATTAGGCTCCAAACACAGTCATTTCAAAATGCAGAAAGGAAAAAAGCATGCTTGTGTCAAAACACATCTTGAGGTTTTCCTGCTAAATTCAAAATGATGGAAAAACAGATGGGACCATCTGCCAAGCGTTCAGGTTGTACTCTCCACATGTACTATCTTATCAGGAACACAGAGCGATGGGAAATTTCTACCACAGAAATCAACAGCGTTTCGGCATCATGTCTGGCAGCCCATTTGTGGCCTACATTTAATTAAACCAGGCCTACGCGTGGCTGGGGAGAATGCAACTTCCCTGTTTTTGAAGATGGTCCAGGGTGCAATCCACATGGGACCATGTGTGTGGTCTTCTTTTTACAGTTGAAAACCCCCATATTATTATTCTCATGCCCCTATAAGTTTTTCCATGTTACCCCTCAAGCTGACCATGAAGACGTTCAAGTGCTGAATACAAGTTACTCCTATTGCCTCTTCTTGGTGAAACTCAGTGGCTTCAGGCAGAGTCAAGGAATATACATGCGTTTTCACTTAAATGTGGAACTGTTATTTCTCCCCAGTGAGAAAGGTGCTAAAAGTTCAGGGGTCAAAAGCTGCCTTCAAGTTGAAATGAAAGGAGGGGCCTGGTGGGCTGAAATACCTCAACATGAAATAAACAGAATTTATTCAGATTGAGGCCAGAATGGAAACATGGGGCAATTCTTTTCATAGCTTTTCAAGAAATCATGTATCAGGCTTAAGCTTTTTTGTGCATTGTCCAGAGGTTGTCCAGATTTACCATCGAACATACAAATAATACCACACATTTATTGAACAAGGGCCTACAAAGTGCTTTTTCATGTAGTAATCTTTAATCTTCACAACAACCTGTGAATGGAGTGGAATCCTCCCCATTCTATAGAGGAGGAAATTGGGCTGATTGAGGTTAAGAGATCCACTCAATTTCTCTCCGTTAGGAAGGGACGGAGCTGGACTTGAGTTTAAGTCTTTTATTTATTTATTTTATTTATTTATTTTTTTGAGTTTATGTCTTTTAATTCTAAGATTAGAGCATTTTCCACTGTCCATATCCACCAAGGAGGAATACGTGACTACTTACAAGTTTTATTTAGGTGCATATTGAAGACTTTCACTCACTAGCCAAGGATACCTCCCAGTAGAGGAAAGCAGAACATGCCCTGGGGCTCCTGAACTCCTATCACGGTTTACCTGGGACATCCTGGCTTAATCATTAATAGTGCTCCATTTTACTCTCACAGGTGTTCCAGTTTAGATGATAAATTATCTGGATAATCTACTATGAACCCAGTCTAAAAGGGTCAAATTTTGCTGGTTTTATTTGGATAAGTCATTGAACCTTTTTGTACCAGGGGCTTCCTATGTTTTTCAAATCACTGTTTTCCTGCATGGGAGAGGAATGTTTGTTTTTAGAGAGTTTTCAGGTCCTCAGGTTTAAATACTCAATGTAGACTGAGACCATTGATTAGGTATCCACGAAATTCTTTATCCGTGAGTTCAAACCAGAAATCCTACAAATTGGGTCTTACTCCAAAGTTAAGTATGGTTTTCTCAGTCACCCCAAGCAGGGATGCAGGTCTTGGGTACCTTTGCACTTCCCTCCCTCTCCTTCCCTCAGGTACTGTCTCTTCTTGTCCCCAGGTATACAGTGCCCTCAGATTGTTCTCTGGGTTCCTACAGTCTCTGACATCAGCCCTCACTATATCTCTCACTACATCCCATCAAAGTTCAAATTTTCTCCATTTTATTGTCCTCAGATGCATTTTAGGAAAGCAACTGAATGCCCTCATTTCCGGTAATCTTCCTAAGCCTCGTTAATGGGGGTGTTTGGGGCAAGAGGACATCTCATATGCTATTGGCATCACAGAGCTCACAGGTAAGGCCAGTCCCTGTGGGGTAGGGCGTGAGTGAAGAGGCAGAGGGAGGGGAAAAAGATTTCTGTGGAAACCCCTGACTGCTGACAGGAGTCCTCTCCATGGTTCTACCTGGCCCTTCAAAGCTGTGAATCGCTTGCTTCCGTGGAAGGGGTTCAGTCACATTCTTCCAAGGGCAAGAACTTCCGCGGAGCGTGGGATCACAGGGGAGGACTGAAGAGAGCTGGCCTCTGCGGAGGCGCTTCTCCCCGTGTGGGTTTGCTCCATCCTCCTCCGTAGAGCAGCTGGCTGCTTGGCTCCGCTGTCCTGGAGGGCCGTGACCTGGTGGCACTTGGACCTTGTGGCTCCCCACCCTCTCTCTGGCCCCTTTCTACATTCTATCATTTACTGTTCTTTGGTTGAAAGCGAAAGAAACCAACTCTGGTTAACCTACCCGAGGAAGAAATATTTTGGGAAAATAATGGGGTATGTGTGCAGTAGGTTCCCTCAGAAGCAGACTTTGAGAAAAGGCTTTGGGTGCAAGTTGTCTTTTGGGGAGGGATTGTTTGTTTGCTTTTTGTTTTCGTTTTTTTTGAGAGGAGATATCAGTAGGCCCATGTAGAGGACTGGAGAAGTAAGTTGGGGGAAAGGAAGGCAGCCACTGAGGGTATAACAAGAAGCAGGCTTCCACTCTGGGCAGTCAGGGCTCAATCACCTTGGGGACCTCTGGGAAACCATACAGATGTGACCTGTGATTTAATCCACCCATATCTGAGGAAGCTGGGGCATTTATACTCGCATTCATCTAGAGTTAAGAACTGCTCCCAGGGGTGTTAATTCTCTGGAATTCTGTCTCCCATAGGCAGGCATTAGTACGCTTCCCTCCAGAGAACGTACTCAGGCAGAGTTGCATGCACTTGAAGCAAAGAGCCACTGGCTGTTGACTCTGGCTCCAAGACGGCTACCATTCATCAATTCCTTTCTTCCACGTATGCACAAGCTATCCCCCTGTTGAAAGATGGAGTCTACTCCTCTGCCCCCCTTGAATCTGGGTGGGCTGGTGACTTTTGAGAAGTAGAATACTGTGAAAGCGATGCCTTGCAGCCTATGCCTGAGTCTCTCGAAACACTCACTCTGGGAGAAACCAGCACCTGTCGAAGAAATCTAATTACTTCAAGACCACCATGCTGTGAGGAAGCCCAAACTAGCCATATGAAGAGGCCACATGGAGAGATGCCCTGCCAGCCCCAAGACATTCCAGACATCCCAGACCGATACCACGTAGGTGAGTGAAGAAGCCTTCAGATGAACTTGGCCTTGGCCTTAGACTGGCTGCAATGATATGAGAGACCCCAAGTGAGAACAGCCCAGCTGATCCCATCAACCCCCACAGTAATAATAAATTATTGTTTTACTCTGCTAAGTTTTGGGGTTGGTTTGGTAAGCAACACCAGATAACTGGAACAGTAAGTAAGGGAGCAGTGGCTGCCAGGGGGTATGGCAGGATACCAGCAGTATGGCTGCAGGGCAGCACATGGAGTGAAAGAAAAAGCTAATGTCTAGGCCTCAGAAAGAGTGGGCAATCACTTCAGAGCATTGATCTCAGCTGCTTTTTATCCTAGTGTCACTCCACTCAAGAGTCAAGTTCCCGAGAGGGAAGGAGTCCAGTTATCCTAGCGTGGATCAATGGCATCTTGAACCAGAGGTGACAGGGTATCTTGACCTCTTAACACCACACTCGCATAATAGAGAAGGTAGTTCTTTAAAACATGAAAAAGGAAGTGAAGAAGTGAGGAGACCAGAAGAAAGGGGAATGACAGGGCAAAACCAAGGACTGTTCACTTCACGTGTAACTCCACTGCTCTCATCCCCCCAGTTCACTTGGCTAACTCCTAGGTCTCCAGTTACCAGTTCCAAATCCCTGGACAGGAATTGATTTATTTAGTTCACCTTTTCAAGCCACACAGGGGTCTGGGTTGTCAAATGGTCAACTTCCCATCCCTTGGTCCCCAAAGTTGTGGCAAGATGGGAGAGCTCAATCGCATATTACAAAAACCTCACCGTGCCTCCTGGAGGAGGGGGCGTGGGTAGCGCAGTTACCTGCGGCAGGGGTGTGGCTGGACAGGAATTCTGTACTGACCACGTAGGCAGAGGTTATGCCGATGGACTCTAGGTTCAAGCCCCGGCCTTACCAATGGCAAGTCTCTACAGAAGCTACTCCAATTGTGACAGCCAGTTATCTTCTCTGTGATTACAATACCTACCCATTGGCTTGCTGGGAGGAGCAAATAAGGAGCATCGAGTACACTGCCTATACATAAGCTTTTAGTGGTGGTAGCATGTCATTTTTATCTAAAGGTTGAGGTCAGCCACCATGTCAGGTGCTTAACCCTCGGTGAAGAGGACTAGAGCCTTTGGTGCAGAGGTACGTGTACCTAGTCAATACCCTCTCACCCTTACCCTTTCAGTGCACGTTGATTCCCAGCGGCTAGCCCCTGCATCTCTTTACTGAAGGGCTTTCTTTGTCTACTAGGGTGAGCTCTATTCAAGGCAGAAGTGCGGGAAATTCACGACCTCTCCCCTCCCCCAGCAACACCCAACCAGTACTGTAGGGAGTTGGTGTATAAGTACCCCACTGCCCTTGCCCATTGGGTGGGATGCTTCTGAGGCAAATGTTCTCTGGTATTTTCCAGAATTCCTCAGAGGGATCAGGCTCCAATTATCCACAGTGGTAGCTTTCTGGATGATGCATCCCTAATTGGAGGCCTGTCTTACCCCATCTCACTTCCCCACTCCCACTGGTGTTTCCTAGGATCCCGTATGAAATGAACTACTTACATGTGAATTCTTATCTAAGGGTCTGCTTCTGGGAGAACTCAAACTAAGACAGAGAGGAAGATTCCCTGGTATATGACAAGAAGGGTCCCAACTTCCAATATTTGTCTTGCCCTGGTTCCCGAACCTCATAGGGATGGTCCTTAGATCACCTGGACTCCAGTCCTGGGCCCCATGGCCCTCTGAGCAGCTCCCTGCTGTGTTTCCTCCCGAAACCTCTGCAATATTGGCATTAATTCCATTCTTTGAGTCCTCCTTCCCAGCTCTGTGTTCTTAGGAAATGGGCTATGGCCCACTAAGATGCTTCTCAAACTTGGCTTGCAGAGGAGGGAATAGACCCCTGAGGGCTATGGGCCTTCTGAAGGTGCTAGTCACAAGCTCAAAATTCATTGCCTCTTCCCTCTCCCCCTAAACGTTGATGTGAGTCTTGCATTTAACACAAATAAATGTGCCTTTAAAAACTATGCTTGTCTTAATGTACACATTAATATTTTCAGTTGTTTATCATTGGATAAAATTGATGGCTCAATAAGATGGTCCATGCTTATTCTTGGAATTGATTTTCCAGTAGTTCTCCAGATTCTTATCTTGACCTGTTGAAGTAGCATGGATCACGGGGTAACTTGGGACCTAGGTCTTTCCTAGGCTACTTACTGCCCCAGATGAGGGCCAGGCAGGACCCAACCTGAGGAACAATGGGGTTTCGTAGTTCCAGTCTGGCCCCACCTGGGGAGAGCTGAGCCAGGTGATTTGCTTCTTGGGCACTGGCATGGGCGTATAACGGACTGCTCCCAAGTTTCACGCTCAGCTCTTTTCTCCAAGGCCGACATTTAAAGCATAAGAAGTAACAAAGGTCTTAATATTTCCTCTTTCTAGTATCTCCTGTCTCTTTGAACCACTCTCCTTTTTGAAGATGACTGGGAGAAGGGAGGGATCAAAGGAAGAATTTAGTTTTCTTGGTGACCAAAGGGATGCTGTCAGTACATCTGCCTTCCTTAAAGACCTTATTAACATCCCTGCAATGTGCCATGAGAGATTTAGCTCACTGCTGTCCTTCTCTAAAGATGTAAAAAGAAGAAAAACAAAAGAACTCCGTTTCTTTCACTTTCTTTTTTTTTTTTTTTTTTTTTTTTTTTTTTTTTTTTATGCGTTACGCGGGCCTCTCACTGTTGTGGCCTCTCCCGCTGCGGAGGACAGGCTCCGGACGCGCAGGCCCAGCGGCCACGGCCCACGGGCCCAGCCGCCCCGCGGCACGTGGGATCCTCCCAGACCGGGGCACGAACCCGCGCCCCCTGCATCGGCAGGCGGACTCTCAACCACTGCGCCACCAGGGAAGCCCTTCTTTCACTTTCTGAAAGCAGAATGCCACGAAATTTAGTGTTCGTTGAAAAAGACATTAATAAGTTCATGACATCTTGGGGGTGGTTGGAAGGAAGAGGGTTGTGGGCGGCCCACCTCAATATGTCATTGTGGGGAGTCATGGGGTGGGGGTTAAGTCAGGTCTGGGGGGGCTGAGAATGGATTCTATTACCTAAAAAATGCATACAGACAACGTGTTTAACTTTTATCTTTTAAAATTGATTCAAGAAGCTAATGGGATTTTCTTAAGAAAATTATTTTATTGAAGTACAGCTGATTTACAATGTAATGTTAATTTCTACTGTACGGCAAAGTGATTCAGTTATATATATATATGGATTCTTTTTCCTATTCTTTTCCATTATGGTTTAAAATATGATACAAATGAACTTATCTACTAAACAGAAACACACTTACAGACATAGAGAACACACTCGTGGGATTTAATTTCATGTTACCTGGCAAAGCCAGCGCCAGAGTCTTCTATTTCCAATTTCTACCGGGAATTTTATTCAAACATAATGTGCTGTAGAGACAAAGGATAAAGAGGAGAGAGGGTGGAGTTGATGAGCAAATTAAATGGCCTTTATCCCTTTAGCAAGCTGGCTAATTTACAGCTGAAACTTCACAACGGGCGCATTCTTCCTGACAACATCTGCATTTTATAATGTGCCCTGTGACAGCGGCTCTGCCATTATCTGCTGTGTGTTTTATAATATGTGCTGTGCTGATCGCCCAAGGCATGGTCAGGGAAGGCCTTCTTTCCACGGTGATTAGATTTATGGCCCCCGTCTCCATCTGAGGAGAGATTAGCAGGACTAGGGCTGTTTAGTTTGGCAAAGGCGAGAGGAGCAGGGTATGTGATAGGTACATTATAGAAAATGATAAATGAAGAAAGGGAAGACTTTGGGGGCCCCTCATTTGCCATTGCAAAGACACTTAACACACTCTGGTCCCCAGCTCGGGAGTGTCATTAACCCGGGTGGTTTGAGGCTTTGGAGGGAGCAGAGGCAGGCCTCGGGGAAAGGCGCTATACTGATGGGAAATGTCTGGGTCGATGTATTTAAATGAAATAGCACCTATGGTTACATTAGCGAGGATCGGTTTACCGGGGCCATCCATCCTACTTTAGGGCATGGTGACAAGGCTGGCTGTGCTTCTTGCTTCCCATGGGAGGGGGCCCCAGACGACTTGGCACCAGTCCCCTCCACAGGGTGTCTGGGTTTCCAGCAGCCTTTTCTCCATAGGAGACGGAGGGGGAACCCAAGCACTGAATGGATGCAAGTATCTGGGGGGGTGGGGGTGGGGTGGGCATGCCTAGATGCTGCCAGTCCTTAGGAACTTAGTAAGGGCCACTGTCAACGTGGCCCACGGAGACTGCTGGCCTCGAATGGGAGAGACCTGGAAACTGCTGGCTTTTATAATTCACCTGGGACTTCCTGTATCTCTGGCTCCAAAGAGAACTGGATCCTTTAAACACTGAGGCGTGCAGGCCAGCCGTCTCCTGATGAGGGCAATACCTTTGATGGCAATGTTAGCAGTGGGTCTTAGCGGCAGAGTCTTGGGGGGCATTCCCATTTTCTTCACTGACTCCTTTTTTTTGTCCTCAGTTTCCCGGTTGAAGACTGCTGTCCTAACCCCAGGCTCCCTGAGGCTGGGGGTGGGAATGGTGGAGGGTCAGTCTGTTAATGTCTGACGGGCTCTTTGAAGTCTGCTTTGTGTAAGCAAAGCCCCCTCGGGGCACTTGCGGTGTAAACAATTCCAAACTGACCACCACTGGTGAGTGAATTCTTCCTCGCCTTCCACCCTTTCCCTCCCAGCAGCCCCTGGGGCAGCTAAAACCTCCTCTTCAAAGCTGACTTTCCACGACTTCCCCTTCCTTCCTCTCTCTGTCCCTCCCTACCTCTTTCCCTCCCTCCTTCCCTTTTTTCTCTTCTGTAATTCTCTTTTGTTTGTTGTGTTTTGTAGGAATCTTAATTCAGAACTTCCTCTTGTCTGTGTATAGGAAACTTGTTTGTACTGCGGCAACCAATTTGGTTGATGGATCTCTCTTTCTCTGAAATGGAAATGCAATGGTGTCCAAATCTGCACGGTGCTCCTCAGACATCTGACCTTCCGGGGCAGCAGAAAGAACAGTAGGAAGGAAGTATTTTGATTTTTTGTTTGTTTGTTTCTTTGTTCTGTGGCTTTAAGCAAGTCACCTAAACTCTGAGTCATTCTCTTCAGCAGGAGGCAAAGACCAGTGCTCTACCTGAGACACACACACACAGCCACCTTTTCTGGAGATGCTGAAAGGGACATATGTAGGGAATTAGGCTGATCAGTGGAGGGGTTGGTGGATGCCCGCTAAAAGCAGATAAGACAGAACATCTAGACAGCAGGCCATTGAGAGGTGCTAAATGGCTTGGGGAATATTATTTTAATGTTTGACCCGGACGTGTTATTTATACTAATTAACCACAAACTCATATGCTGCTGGACTTTTGTAAATAGAAGAATTGATAAAGGCAGTAATAAGACAGATTTATAGGTATCTATAGCCAAATTTAAAAAGCTGAATGAAACGCATTATGTAAGGGCAAAATCGTGAACTCCACATGTGACGTACAGAGCACTGAGACTGCACTTTATTATCCTAGGCTCTTCGCATTGGGCAGCATTTGTGAATCAAGTTGGTCCAAAGGATAGAGAAGGGTTTTGAATCAGCACAGCTCTGTTAGGAGCTGTGTGCTTTCAGGCAGTTAACTTCTCTGAGCTTCTCAGTTGTCTAAACAGCTAATACTTACTGAGCACCTCCTGTGTACTAAGCATCGTTCTTAGCATATATTATTTCTTCCCACACTAACCCATATGGTAGGTACTATTATTGCATCTGTTTCACTGATGAGGAAACTGAGGCACAGGGCATTGAGACACCTACCCAGATTCAAATAGCACAAATGTGGCACGGACAGGATTTGAGTCCATAACACACAGCCACCATGGTCCTAACCTCATACATTAGTCAGGGTTCTCCAGAGAAACAGAATCCGTAGGATATGTAATAAAAGATTTCCTATAAAAAACTGGCTCATGCAATTATGGAGACTGAAAAGCCCCGAGATCTGCAGGGTTAAGTCAGCAGATCATGGTTAAATCTCAAGTCAAATCTTGAGCTCCATTCACATAAAATGACCCGTGTTTTAAGCTAGCTGACCTCTGTAGGTGTCGTGCTCCTCAACAGAGAGGAACAGTATTTCTAGAGGCAAATGTCTCCTTGTCGAGGCATTTTTACTTTCCCCTTCTCCGTTCCTTGGCTGTCTCCTCTTCTTGTCCATCTCTGGGGCCTAACTAGGAGCCCAAGCTGGGCTGGGGTAATGGAAGGTGTGACAAGGACAGTGAACCAGCGGCCTCCTGTTCTACTCACCAGGGGTGCCGGCATCCTGGGCCACCCACCCTGGTTTTATTTATTTCCAAGCCACAGCAGCGAGGTCTGGGAGTCGCTCCCTGGTGAACAAGTCATCTCAGGGGGTGGGAATTGCCCAGGGCAGTGCCTTTGAGAGATGCGGCTGACTCTGTCTCAGTTCTCTGGGGTGGTCAGCCTGTAATTTTAAGATTTACTGGCCTCGGGGAGATAGCCACAAATGGGGCAACAACGGTAATTACAAGAGGCTGCTCTGCTGATCCTTGGTTACAAATGTTAGTTAGAAGCTAAAGAAGCTTCGTGCAAGCATTTCCTGGAGTTGCATGGGCTCCATGTCCTTTTTGCTTTTATTTTCCTCTCCTTAAAAAGGTAGAAAAATGAGAGAGGGAGAGGATGAGAGAGAGAGAGACAGAGCAATAGAGAGAGTGAGAGAGACAGAGAGAGACTGATTCTTATTTAATTTCATTGTGGCCACTAGGAATTAGAGTCTTTGAAGTTCAAATTATTTTAATGCTTTTTGGGGTTTGTTTTATATTTGGAATTGGAAAAAAATAGGAAGCTGAATTCCTAAAGCTCATGGGAACCCGTGTTGTAGGTTCTGCCAGTTCGTGGCTGAAGAAGGGCTGAACAGAATGATTTTGGGGGAAAATGTCTCCAAGCTGAGTAAAAGGAATCAAACTTCTGGGACTCCTGCCTCCTCAGAGAAGTCTGGAACGTGATTGCCCTCCTAGCTGCTCTCCCTCCTGAGAATGGTTAGAGGGAGCCGTTTCATACTGTGCTCATTTTCCTTAGAAAATGATATTTCCTTAATATCAGCGTTAACCCCATGTGCTGTATGAAAGTGACAAGAGATGGCCTGGGCTTTCTGGAGACAGTTCATGGTCTTTGCCAGACCACCTGCCCTCCTGGTCTTGACCTCTCTGGAGGCAGTTAGAGGTCATTCATTAGGCCCAGGAGGGCTCTGAAGATAGAACTGACCCCAGAAGAAGAGAACAGCATTGGTTGTTTTCCTCCAATTCTTATCTTAGCTTCCAAATGTTTAAACCCACTGCAGCCTCTTTTGATGTGCTCCCGAGGGCTACACAGACCTCCCTCCCCCGCTCTGAGGCCACTTCACACCACAGGGATCATTGGAAGGCTGCTCTCACAGATCAGGCCATCTGCACTCCCTTTCCTTGGAAGGTCCATTGCTTTATAAGCCCTTGTGGTTTTAAGACTCCCCCCGAAAGATCCTCTGTGTACACCTTCTGCCCTGGAACAGGCCATTTCCGCCTCCCCACCCGTGGGAGTCTGCCTCTGCCAGGCAACATCCTGCCTCCTGCTGAGGGCCGCCTCCCAGGGATGCTCTGAGGGCAGGTTTTCTCCTCCTCCACGGAGAGCTCTTACATGGGGCAAGACAGCACAGTTACCATTAATAAGAGCTGTTGTGACAATAAAATTCTCTGACATATCCATCTGACCCTGGAGTAGAACAGGCACCCAGGAAGGGAATGGAGCTTCCCTGAGCGCTTTCCTTCCCGCATAACGAGAGGATACACTGATGAACCAGAACGAGCAAAATGGCTTTTACTGAAATAACCGACGTTTTCCTCTTTGCTTGAGTAAGCAGAGTCTCCAAAGGGGCCATTTCCAAAACTGGAGCCCAAGCACGTTTATTCTGTCTTGATCAAAGTTAGTCTGTGAATGGTCTCTCAGGACAAGACAACTTCTCCGTGATTTGGGGTGCCGTCGCAAAATCCTTGGAAAGCAGGAGGACATCTGTGGCACAGGAGTGAGGGCACCTGTTTTGAGGCAAGCAGTTCTCAGTTCTGACATGGACTATCACTTGTCAGCTGAGAGATACTGAGTAAGCCACGCCAGCTCTCTGCGCCCCAGTTTTTCCATCTGCCACATGGGCGTGATGGCAACGCATGCGCGGGGTCCTGTGAGGATCACAGGCGATGAACAGATGATTCCAGCACGTCGCCTGGCAGGTGGCAAGGGCTTAATACATGCCAGTTGACCTGGGTTGGAGTAAATGGATGTCCGTTCTCTCTCAGCTTCTAGCGCTAAATACTGGAAGGCTAGTGTCCCCTGCATCGACTTCTCTGGTCCAGGGGGGCTCCCCAAGCTGCACTTTTAACAACATTTGACAAAGGAGCCAAGTGAGTTTCTGTTCAAGCCATGCCAAACTTTTAACCCCAAACCCACTTATTAGCAACTGAAGTTGAGTCACATTTTCTTAATGAATACATATATATTTAATATATATATATTCCTTTCTAGCTACCATTTATTGACCATTGTTTGCCAGATCTTGTTTTTTTATTTTTTTTTAACTTTTACGTATAGTGTCCCATTTAATTCTCAGTTAACACTTGTGAAGCACGGTGGTTAACTTTATGTGTCCACTTGACTGGGTCATGGGTGCTTACATATATGGTCAAACATTATTCTGGGCATCTGTGAGGGTGTTTCTGGATGAGATGAACATTTAAATTGGTAGACTGAGTAAAGCAGATCACCCTCCCTAATGTGGGTGGGCCTTATCCAGTCAGTTGAAAGCCTGAATAGAAGGAAAAGGCTGACCCTTCTCTGAGTAAGAAAGTACTTTCTCCTGGATGGCCTTCAAGCTGGAACATCAGCTTTTTCCTGCCTTCGGACTTGAACTGAAACATTGGCTCCTCCTGGGTCTCCAGCCTGGGGGCCTGCAGCCTAGAACCGCGCTTTCAGCTCTCCTTGGTTTCCAGCTGCTGACTTACGTGCAGATCTTGGGGCTGTCAATTTCCATAACTGCATGAGCCGATTTCTCACAGGAAATCTTTAATTACGTATCCTACTGGTTCTGTTTCTCTGGAGAACCCTGGCTAATGTATGAGGTTAGGACCATGGTGGGTGGCTGTTATGGACTCAAATCCTGCCCGCACCACATTTGAGATATTTGAACCTGGGTAGACTTCTCAGTGCCCTGTGCCTCAGTTTCCTCATCAGTAAAATAGGTACAACATTAGTACCTGCCATATGGGTTATTGTGATATTAAATAATATATACTAAGAATGATGCTTAGTACACAGGAGGTGCTCAGCAAGTATTAGCTGTTTAGACAACTGAGAAGCTCAGAGAAGTTAAGTTAACTGCCTGAAGCCACACAGCTCCTAACAGAGCTGTGCTGGCTGATTCAAGGCCCTTCTCTATCCTTTGGACCAACTTGATTCACAAATGTTGCCCTCAGCATGGAGTGGCTGCCGCTCATGGAGTGGCCTGACTGGGGCAGAGCCGCATTCGAATCTCCATCATTCAGCTGCATGGCCCTGTGGGTGGCCTTGGTGTGGGAGCAGGTATTACCGGTGGCTCCCACCACTCTCTGCAAGGTTGAATGCGACCATGCAGCTTGCCTTTGCCCTTCCAGCGGTATGCTTTTGTTCCTTCCTCCACCTTCTGCCCTCCCCTGCAGCCCTCTGGTCGGCCAGCTAGAGTTATTTCCCAGCTGTGTTAGCAGGCAGTGTGTCAGAGTTATTGTGTCTGGCTGAATGGCATGTGGGTTGGGTGGAGCAGGGCGGGATACAGAACACACTGCTAGGTCCTGAGGGTGTGTGGAAGGAGGAAAACCCACAGCCCAGCTCTTGAGGTGCCACAATCAAATGGGAGAGATAAGGAATGCCACGAAAAAGCCCCAGAATAGAACTTGGCGGTCTGGGACACACAGGCACATCATATGACAGATTCTGCTTACCCAGATAAATGACCGGTAAAGCTTTAAGGCACTGAAACTGGATATGGCCAGTCCAGAAGTGTACCAGGAGGAGGTATGCTGAGGATTGTTTTGAAGAATGGATATGAACTAACAGAGTGAACGAGAACACTCAAATTCCTTCCGTAATTATGATTTGCACCATACAATTAATAGTCATGATAGTATCCATTTATTGGACACTTACTAGAAGCCAGGTATACAAGTGTACACATGTATAGGATCTTTCACGCATTCAATCATCTCATTCAACACAAATTCCTTCAGTTGTTATAATTTATGTTCATAAAGATAGCAGTAAAATGATAACCTCCTTTGTAAAAATGATAACCTACTTTGAGCACTTATGATGGACCAGTGCTCAAATACTGGGCTCAGTATCTTTACATACAGTTTTGCATTTCACCAACACAACAGTCTGGGGGTGGTGGGTATTAATATCTGCATTCTACATACGCAGCACCTGAGGCACAGAGAGGTTGAATGACTTGCCCCAAATCACACAGCAGAGCCCAAATTTGAATCATCGAACCGAGTCACGGGGATGGCAAACCTAACTCTTCTATCATCAGCCCCTCTATTTTTTGAGAATTATCACATTGCAAAGTGTGTCATTCACGTATGCCAAGTGTATGCAAAACAAATGCTGGTGCTGAGTGTTGTAAGAAGATTGAGTCCTTGAGCTCCAAGAGTTTTCAGTTTAGTCATGGTGCTCACGACTAATAGCAATGCTCTAGAAGGTAAATAAAACAATGAACACGATAGCGTCTCTTCTGGTAAGCGTTTTGGTATATCAAGACCTGGCTTTACATAAAAAATATTGACAGAGAGCTTCACAAATAAGTTCATTTCCTGAGTAGAATTATTTTACTTGTTTTCTATTTTTATTATGCACTGGCAAAATGCCAGTCAATGTGGTGTTAGTTTTTTTTCGATGCATTTTATAGTCCTGGATTTGTTTGCTGGGCAGCTTCTGTCAGGGTTCCTAGTGATACCCACTTCTTGGTACTCATGCACCTGTGTAATCCCTCCCGAGTGTGGGCTGAACCCAGTGACTTGCTTCTTATGAACAGAATATGGCAATAGTGCTGGCATCTCATGTTCATGATTAAATAACAAAAATCTTGACTTCCATCTTGCTGGCTCTCTGTCTCTTGCTGGTATTATCTATGGGCCTCTTATTTGCTCACTCCGAAGAAGCCAGCTGCTGTATTTGGAGCTGCCTTATGGTGAGGGTTATGTGGCGAGGAGCTGATGGCCCCCCTTGGCCAATAGCCAGCGGGGAGCTGAGTCCTGCCAACGACCCCTTAAGTGAGCTTGACCGATCCTTCACCAGGCGAGCCTTGAGATAAGACTGCAGTTCTTGCTGACACGTTTATTTTTTTAAAAATTAATTTATTTTTTGCTGCTTTGGGTCTTCGTTGTTGCATGCGGGCTTCCTCTACTTGTGGTGAGCAGGGGCTACTCTTTGTTGCGGTGCGCGGGCTTCTCATTGCGGTGGCTTCTTTTGTTGCGGAGCACAGGCTCTAGGGGCATGGGCTTCAGTAGTTGTGTCATGCGGGCCCAGCAGTTGTGGCACACAGGCTTAGTTGCTCTGTGGCATGTGAGATCTTCCCTGACCAGGGCTCAAACCCATGTCCCCTGCATCGGCAGGTGGATTCTTAGTCACTGCGCCAGCACGGAAGTCCCTTGCTGACACCTTGATTGTAGCCTGGGGAGAGATCCTGCAACTGAGCCATGCCCAGATTTGTGACTTTTAGGAACTGTGAGATGAAAATTGTTATTTCAAGCCACTAAGTTTGGGGTAATTTGTTGTGTAGCAAAAGATAATGAAACAGGCCCTAGTGAGTCAAGTACTATCTCTGGCCTTCTGTACAGCCCTTACTCTTGTCATGTAGCCCTGCCCACCTGTGCCTTCTCCTAGTGAAAAGAAGTGTAGAAAACAAATGCTCCCTCTTTGGTCAGCTTGCCAGTGGTCAGCTCCCAGTCTGCATCCTTCTTGACCATTCAGAAATGGTTGACGCAGTTGATCCCCTTCCCTCCTTCACACAGTTTCTTCACTTGTCTTCAGGTCACTGTGCTCTCCTGGTTTGCCTCCTGCCTCTCTGGCAGCTCTGTCTCAGCCTTGTCTCCTGGAACTTTCTCTTCTTCCCAACCTGTAGGTGCCAGAGGGCTCCACATCTCACGCCTCAGTCCTCGTCTCTCCTCTGGACACTCGCCGCCTTGGTGCTCACATCCCATTGCATGGCTTCATATGCCATCTAGATGGCAATGATTCTCAATTTATATTTCAAACTCAGATTTCTCTCTTGAATCTAGTGTTGTATATCTAATTCTCTACTTGAGAGCTCTGCTTGGAGATCTAGTAGACATTTCAAATTCAATGTGTTCAGAAGTGAATCCTGATCTTCTCTTTAAAACCTATTCCTGGGCTTCCCTGGTGGCGCAGTGGTTGAGAGTCCGCCTGCCGATGCAGGGGACACGGGTTCGTGCCCAGGTCCGGGAAGATCCCACATGCCGCGGAGCGGCTGGACCCATGAGCCATGGTCGCTGAGCCTGCGTGTCTGGAGCCTGTGCTCCACAACGAGAGAGGCCACAACAGTGAGAGGCCCACGTACCGCAAAAAAAAAACAAAAACAAAAACAAAAAACTATTCTTTCTATAGCTGTCCCCATCTGAGGTCACGGCAAATCTAGCCTTTCAATCGCTTAGGCCAAAAACCTTGAACTCATCTTGACTCCTCTTTTTCACACTGTTCATCTAATCTGTCAACAGATTCTATCAACTCTATCTTCAAAATATATCTAGACTTCAATCTCTTCTCACCACCTCCACGGACAGCACCCTGGTTAAGCCACCATCACCTTTCTCCAGGATTACTACAATAGCCCACAGCTGGCCACTCTGCTTCTTCCTCTACCCCCTTCAGCACAGTGATCCTTTCAAAATGTGAGGTCCGGCCATGCTTCTGCTCTACACCCTTCAGTGCCAAGACTCTGCATGAGATGCATTTGCTTACTCTGCTCCAGCAACACTGGCCCCTGGCTGTTCTTGGAGAACCTGCCTGGCACAGTCATGCCTCAGTGCTTTGCCCTGACTGTTCCCACTGCCTGCATGTTCAACTCCTTCACTTCCTTTTGTTCTTTCTCCAAATGTCACCTCCTCACTGAGAAGCAATTAAAAATTACAACTCTAACCCCCGGTAATCCCAATTTCCCTTACCTGAATATACTTTTTCTTTTCTCTGTTGCACTTACCACGTTTCAACACACTCTTTTATTTACTTTTTTAGAATTATGCTTGCTAGGACAATTAGGCAAAGAAAAGAAATCCAGATAGGAAAGGAAGAAGTAAAACTATATTTGCAGATGACATGGTATATGGAAAATCCTAAGAAATCCACTTAAAAACTAATAAAGGAGTTCAGTGAGGTTACAAGATATAAGATCAATATACAAAAATTATTGTATTGAACAATGCAAAAATTAAATTAGAAAACAATTCTATTTACAAGAGCATCAAAAAGAATAACATGCTTAGGAATGATTAACAAAGAAGTGCAAGGGCTTCCCTGGTGGCGCAGTGGTTGAGAATCCGCCTGCCAATGCAGGGGTCACGGGTTCGAGCCCTGGTCTGGGAAGATCCCATATGCCGCGGAGCAACTAAGCCCGTGAGCCACAACTACTGAGCCTGTGCTCTGCAACAAGAGAGGCCCGCCCACCGCGATAAAGAGTGGCCCCTGCTCACCGCAACTAGAGAAAGCCCTCGCACAGAAACGATAGACCCAACACAGCCAAAAATAAATAAATTAATTAATTAAAAAAAAAAAAGAAGTTCAAGATTTGTACACTGAAAACTAGAAAACATCACTGAAAGAAATTAAATGGAAAGGCATTTGTATTCCTCTGTTAGAATATTTAATATTGTTAAGATGGCATTACTCACCAAACTGATCCTCAGGCTCAACCTAAAACCTATCAGAATCTCAACAGCCTTTTTGGGGGGCAGAAATCGAACAGCTGATTCTAAAATTCATATGAAAGTTCAAGGTACTCAGAATAGCCAAAACAATTTTTAAAAAATAATCCTTTATGTTTAATCTTTTATAGATTTTATTTATTTATTTTTGGCTGCGTTGGGTCTTCGTTGCTGCGCGCAGGCTCTTCTCTAGCTGCAGCGAGCGGGGGCTGCTCTTCGTTGCGGTGCACGGGCTCTAGGTGCATGGGCCTCAGTAGTTGCAGTGCACAGGCCTAGCTGCCCCACTGCATGCGGGATCTTCCAGGATCAGGGCTCGAACCTGTGTCCCCTGAACTGGCAGGCGGATTCTTAACCCCTGTGCCACCAGGGAAGTCTACCAAAACAATCTTGAAAAAGAAGAACAAAGTGGACTAACACTTCTAAATTTCAAACTTCTTAAGATACAGTAATCAAGACAGTGTGTTATTGACATGAGGATAGACATATAGATCAGTGGAATAGAATTGAGAATCTATAAATAAACTCTTACATTTATGTTCAACTGATTTTCAACAAGAATACCAAAGCCATTCAATAATGAAAGAAAAATCTTTTTAGCAACTGGTGCTGGGGCAACTGGATATCCACATGTGAAAGAATGAAGTTGGACCCTTATCTTATGTGAGATATAAAAATTAACTCAAAATGCATCATAGACCTACATGTAAGAGCTACAACTATAAAACCCTTAGAAGAAAACAGCAGTTAATCTTTATGACCTTGCATTAGGCAAAACTTTCTTATATATGACACTAAAAGCATAAGCAACAAAAGAAAATATAGATGATTAAACTTCATCAAAATTGAAAAACTTTTGTGCTGTAAATGGTACCATCCAGAAAGTGAAAGGACAGCCCACAGACTGGGAGGAAATATTTGCAAATCATATGTCTTATAAGAGTTTAGTACTCAGATATATAAAAAACACTTACACCTCAACAACAAAAAGACAAACAATCCAAATAAAAAATAGGTAAAGGGTTTGAAAAGCTGTTTCTCTAAAGAAGGTATACAAATGGCCAACAAGCACTTGAAAAGATGTTCAATGTTATTAATCATAAGAGAAATGCAAATTGAAATCCAGATGAGTGACTACTTCACACCCACTAAGATGGTTATAATTTTTTAAAAAAAGGAAAATAACAAGTGTTGGAGAGAATGTGGAGAAATAGAAACATTTAAACACTGCTGGTGGAAATGTAAAATAGTGCAGTCACCGGAAAACAGTTTGGTGGTCCCTCACAAAGTTAAACATAGGATTACCAATTATACACCTATGTATATACACAAAACGATTGAAAATAGATATTGAAACAAATACTTGTACCCGAATTTTCATAACAGCACTCTTTGTGGCAGTCAAAATATCCATCCACCAATGAATGAATAAATAAAATGTGGTATATCTATACAACGGAATGTTATTTTGCAATAAAATTCATTCATACCACAATGTGGATGAACCTTGAGAACATAAATGAAAGAAGCCAGTCACGTATTGTATGATTTCACTTATATGAAATGTCCAGAATAGGCAAATCTGTAGAGACAGAAAGTGGTTAGTGGTTGCCAGAGGCTGAGGTGGAAGGCGGCGGGTAAAATGGGGAGTGACAGCTGATGTACATGTGGTTTCTTTTCAGGGTGATAAAATTATGTTTGCACAACCTTGAATGTAATAAAAACCATGGAATTGTATACTTTAAATGGATGAGCTTTCCGGTATGTGAATTATGTCTCAATAAAGCTGTTTAAAATAAATTATGCTTGTTGTTTATTGACTGTCTCCCCTACCTAGAGTGTAAGTGAAATGAGGGCAGGGGTCCTTGTCTGTTTTGTTCACTTATGTATTACCAAACATGTAGAACAGTGACTGGTGCTCAGTATTTACTGTGTGAATGACTATAAGAACGTTTCATGTTGACTTTTTGACTTCTGAAAAATGTTAAGTACCCCTGCATCAGGCAATACTTTTACCTATGGTCCATAATATAAACCGACATGTAATGGGGTTAATTTGCTACCTTCCTTAGACGGAATTTTGATCACCGATAGTGGAGAAAATCAGAGAACTGGAAGAAGGCTGGCTTCAATGGGACAGGAGGCAGAATGCACTGTGGCGATGAGGGCTGGCCTGGTGCTATGGGTACAGCAGCCGCTACCATCCTCTAAATCAGAAGATATAGACTAAAGATGTAGGAACCAAATCTGGCCTCAGATGTGTTTTCAAGGCTCCTGGCAGTACATTCAACATCTATGTGTGAATTCCAGAAAGGTGCCCTGTCCTCCAGCTGACACCATTCTCACTCACCCTGGTACCAAGGTACAGGACTTGGTGGGAGAAGCCTGGCTGATTATTCCCCTCTGTGTACCTCCTCATGGTTGACCTTGAAAAGTGGATAAGATGTACAACCTTATTACAGTGGCCCTGTGCATTAAAAAAGAAATCTTGAATTGGTTTCAATATCCAAGTGCACAGAGCTTATATGAGAGTTGATCCCAGGACACACCAGTGGAGGAGTAGGGACATGAGAGAGGGAAAGGATGGGCAATGATTAAGAGCCAATTTTCAGGCTTGTCAACGATGGTGCTCACTCCTGGGGGAAAGTCTGGGAAGCAATGTGGGATATGGCTTCAAAGTTATCCCAGCCTGGGGTGAGGGACCTGGGGCATTTATATAACAAGTCCTATCAGTTGCTGAAGGCTACTCCTGCAGGTGTTAATTCCCTGACAACTCCAGTCTCTGCACGTAGGCAGAGGGACCTTCCAGTGCTTCAGAGAAGCAGCTACTGGAAGCTGGAAGTCAGCCTACACCCTCTGAAGTGATAAGGGCCCAGGATTTGGGCATGGTACCCATTGTTTCTTTTTGATTGCCAACATTTTAAAAGCAGGGAGCTTTTATGAAAACATGTGAATTTCTGGCTCCTTGAGGAAAAAATGTGAAGACCTGGCAAAAGTGGGCTGACATTCCCACTTGGCAGCTCCCAGCTGGCCATGCCCCCTGTAGCAGGAACCTGTGTTCCAACCCATCACAGTCCCTTCCAGGCTGCTGCACTCGCTCACAGCTCCTACGTGGCCCCAGGGGGGCACTGGCATTTGTCATTCTTGCCCAGGGCCTGCACAACTCCTGGCCCAATGTGCATGGGGTGCAGAACTCCTGAGCTGATGTGCCCTGTGAAAAGTGGCATAAAGAAAAAATCAGATATAGATGGATTTTTTTTTTCATTTTCCTCCAAAGAGCCATGACCTGCACACACTTGACTTGTGGCGAGAGTGCTGAAAGCTCTTGCCAATAGTTTCATATATGTAGCTCCTGCCGCACCGCCCACCCCTCCCTCCCGAAATCTAGGAGGGGCCAGGGCTTTGATCTGGGGCCTCTTCGTGCATGACCAGTCCTCGGACTCGCATGACCAAGCCTGGGATGCTGGAGGACTCAACAGGCCAGCCCTTGTGTGTAGCCTCAGGTCTGGGCCTGGCTTGGGGCCAAGGCTTGGTGGTGCTCATGTACTGGAGAAATCTGCTGACGCTGCGTGACCTGGGGCCCACTCAGTGCAGAGCGGGAGCCAAGCAGGGGTCCTTGTACCAGATTTGTGGAGAGCAGTGCCTATTAGTAGCCAATTGGGCATCACAGTAATCAGTTGCCATGGAAAGCAGTGAGAAAGGATTGTTTTCATAGACACTACCTGCCCCGTCACATGCAGAGCTGGCCACCATGAAGGAACATCAGAAAAATTGTTTCAGAGCCAGTCTTTTAACTTAGTGTCTGCAAATATAGAAAATCTGGCTGCAGGCCTCTACCTCTGCAGCCTTCTCTTTGGTTACATAGAAGTTCTGCAAGGCTGGGTCTTTTCCTTGGGTACCTCGCTCTAGCTCTCCCTGGTGTCTCCACATGGGCTCTCCAGCATGTCAGTTTCAGAGGCGTGGCACTTCTTACACAGTAGGTGTGCCCAGAAGGAGAGAGCTGGGCAGAGGCTCTGTCACCATTTCAGATCTGGCCTTGGGAATCACGTGACATCACTTTCACGTGCTCTACCAGGGGCAGCAGTCACAAAGGGCTGCCGGCCTCAAGGGAAGGCGACACGTGGACTCCACCTCTTGATAGGGGAGTGGCAAGGTGGGAGGGGAAATAGTGCTGCCGCCACCTTTGGAAAGTGCAGTCTGCTGCAGTCCCCTGATCAGTCCCTGGTCTATGGCATGGGGGGCAAACCTAGGGATTCTGGAAACTCTGGGATTCTCGTGGGCCCTTTGGCATGACTAGTCACTGGAATGAGGGAGCCAAATTGAGACCACTGTTTGTGGCTGCTCCCCGTGTTCCTGGGTGGTTTGGTGGTGTTTGGGGTTTGGGTGAGCCAGCTGTGAGTTCTGTCCCCAGAGATTTTTAAGTGAATGAAATGGGAGAAGTGTCAGATTCCAGACAATATTCATTGAATTTCTGGGGTTTACTGTTAGGGGCAGGTGATAGGCCTGCCCCTAACATTTGCAGGGCTGGAAGCCAGAGTGTACACATGGAGACCTACCTACCAGATATCTAAATATTTACAGTTTACAAATATATACATTGTTTTTATAAAATGTATAAACTAGTTGTTAAGTAAATAGCTTATCCTGCTATCTTGGCAAATACCCTTTATAACAATGTGGAAGGCTAGATTTGAATTGGGATTTCTTGGATTCGTGGGAGTTCCCGTGTAGGGAGGGCCAAACCTCAGCCCTCAATTTTTTCCATACAGCCAGGGCTTTGAATGTATAAGTGCAAACACCCCCGTCAGCACAGCCAAGCTCTATCTGCACACCCTGCAAACAGCCAACTCTTGGTCAGTTCTCAGACCTAAAGTGTACACTCCAGAAGCACAGTCCTTCATAGGGGGTGGATCAGGGAAAGAGGCCCCACACAGCTCGGAAGCAGGCTTGGGGGCCCTTGGGCAGGTGGGTCCCAGGTACTGAGAGTGTGGTCTTCTTACTCCATGGGGGTGGGGCAGGAGTACAGTGACCAGAGAAGGGCCAGATGGGTTCTCTAAAGTGTGTAAGAGGCCAGGGGCAGGGGCTTCTATTGCCCAGGTCCAGCTTGGTGTCTGACCCACCTGGCTACGGTGTACTACTTCTGACAAACCGGGAGTGCTTCCTTTGGCTACAATGGATACATTGCCACAGGTAGGTTGAATATAGCACTTGTATGTCTTCAGCATTTAGGAAGATGATACATATTTTGTTATTTTTAGTTCCATTAAGCGGGGGAAATTAGAAATTATAGGGACTCTAGGACAGACTGTATACCTGTGATTGCCCAAAGCTTCCTTCAGAACCTGCTAGTAATGATAACTACCCCTTACCCAAGCATTGTGTAAATGCTGTCCATGTGTCATCTCCTTTCATCCTTACCACAACCTTAAGAAGCAGATGCCATTATTTTCCGCACTGTACAGATGACAAAATGGGGGCTCAGAGAGATTAAGTACTGTGCCCAAGGTCACATAGCTAGTGAGTGGCAATTTCAGTCTTTGAACTCGGGTTTCTCTAGCTCCAAAGCACATACTCTTAACTGTTACACTTGAGGAGACCTTGATATGCACAACGGTGGTTTTCCCCTGAGTTATTGACTGATGGGCTCCTGGGAGCCTCTTCATCTGGGTACAGTATATCCCTGGATTCAAGAAACAAGCCGCCAACTAGTTTTCCTGCATATTCTGTCTGAAATTTGCATCCAGGCCTTCCCTTAGGCTGGGCCTTTCGTGAGAAGAAGCTGCAGAACTGAACCAGACAGCACAATGCTTTTGTGATGTGGAAATATGCCAACTAAAGAGGGGAAAGAATTTTTTCTATTTGGTTCCCAGCCAAACCAATTCAAGACATACATAAAATTTTAGTCTTTGATTCCCCGTATTTTTGTTTCCCCTCTGCATTTGGCTTTCCCATGAGCGGCCTCTCGTTCCCTTACTATTATCTTTGATTGAATTATGAAACCGGAAGAATTTGCAGAACTAAGCCAGAGTAAATGGGTCTTGCTAATCCTGTGGTTAGAAGGTCAAATCAGCAAACACTTGGGTGTGAAATGTCCAGGGCCAATTTCATTATGGCTCCAATTTGTAAAAACTGGGTGAGGAAAATTGTATTAATAACCAGGAAAGGATACCTAGAATGCTTTTCCAATTTCACTTATCCCAGCCTACTCTACAGCACACTGCAGAAATCCAACTCTCCAGAAAGAAAGTCATCTATCTTTCTGACCCAACTTTCTCATCGGGAAACATTATTCTTTATTAAATCTCACAAATATTCTTGGTGCATTAGCAAGTCAGGTTCAAGGCAGAAGTTCTGCCTCCAAAGAACAAAGTTCCCAAGCTATATTCTATTTTGTTGTTGCTTAGAAAGTCTATGGATTCAAGGCTGGGAATTACTGGATACCATATGGCATTGCTATAAAGAGGAGAAAGAAAAGTCTACATGGTAGATTGAAGAATTGTTCCCTATTCTGCCCCCCACCCTCGGTATATATGTCCTTTTCCTTCTGACTAGATGTGGAGAATATATTTTTTTAAATTTTTATTTATTTGGCTACTTCGGGTCTTAGTTGCGGCGCGTGGAATTTTTCATCGTGGTGCGTGGGCTCTTCATGGCAGAGCGTGGGCTTCTCTCTAGTTGTGGTGTGTGGGCTTAGTTGCCCCGCGGCATGTGGGATCCCAGTTCCCCGACCAGGGATCGAACCCACATCCCCTGCGTTGGAAGGTGGGTTCTTAACCACTGGACCACCAGGGAAGTCCCTAGAAATGGAGCATATTTTCCTGCCCCAGTGATGTTGGGTTTGGCCATGTGGCTTGCTTGGGCAGTGGGATTTTAGTGAATATGATACAAACAAAAACTTGAAATGTGCTTGTGTGATTAGGTCCATCCTCTGGTGCTTCTGTTGTCACCATAAGAATGTGTCCTGATTGCCCGTTCACCTCCCAAGGAAAGGAAATGTAAGGAGCAGACCCAAATCAAACCTGCAGCCTGGAGTCAAGTTCACCACAAAGCCCAGCTGACCACAGATGTGTGAGCCAGAAGGCATAATAAATGCTTATTGGTGTAGCCACTGGTTTGGAGTGTTTTGTTTTGCAACAATATTATTGCAAAAACTAACAGATTAGTCAGGGTTCTTGAGAGAAGCAGAACCAGTAGGATAGATATAGAGAGATGCGCAAGTTGGAGGCCCAGGAAAGCCAGTGGTGTAGCTCCAGTTTGAACCCGAGGGCCTGAGAACCAGGAGTGCCAATGTCTGAAGTCAGGAAAAGAAGGAAGTCCCAGCTCAAGCAGAGAGAAATTTCATCCTTCCTCTGCCTTTTTGTCCTGTGTGGAACAATGGATTGGATGGTGCCCACCTGCATTGGTGAGAGCAATCATCTTTACTCAGTATATGGATTCAAATACTAATCTCTTCTGGAAACACCTTCACAGACACACCCAGAAATCATGTTTTTATCAGCTATCTGGGCATTCCTTAACCCAGTCAAGTTGACCATAAAATTAACCATCACACAGTCCACTAGAGACTTGTTAAATTCATATCCTTTCTTCTGTTAACACAACTCAGGAAAGCAAGGATACCCACACCACAGCTCCATTACGTGGCTTCAAGGAGTCTCCATCCGACCACGTAGACATACAATAGGGCTCTTCTTGAAAAAACTCAAACGATGAGATCTGATAATATAGAATTTATGGGTAAGTTCTAAGGCTGAACAATGGCCATCTAAGAAAGTTTGCCTGGCAGAGAGGGGAGGGAGTGAAATGTAGCGGTCATGAACAGGGCTGTGGAGTTTACAGCTGAGGTAAAATCATGAAATAAATACTGAGAGGAAAAAAGGAGCATTGTACGTATGTTCTCCAGGATGAAATTTCTTCAGGGAGGTGAGTGAATGTTTGAGTGTGTGTGTATGTGGGGCTGTTTTTCTTGATTCTTCAAGAAAAGGATTACTCCTTTCGTAAACTGGTGTTTGAATGACCTCCGTGACAATAAGTTTGGCCTCTGTGCCTGGACCTCTATTTTCTCTTTCTGCGTTCACTCTCTGGGTGATCCCATTCAATCTCACAGCTATAGATCCCATCTTGATCTGATGAATTGAAAATAGATCTATCTCCAGTCAGGGCTCCCCCTTGAACTCCTGTCTCTTATATACAGCTGTCAACTGGAGGGCTTCACTGACAATAGTTATCACCCAAAACATGTCCCACATTGAACTGATATTCCCCCCCTAAATAATCCATGTCCCCCTTTCCATCTTAGTGAATAGAAATTCCATCCGTCTGACATCTCAAGCCAAAACCAAGGAGTCATTTTGATGTCTCCCATTTTTTCATTCCTTTGGCAATTCATGTGGACTCTGTTCAATACCTATCCAGAAAGCAGCCACTTCCCCTGCCACCAAGGCCCCTTCAGTGGCCCGGGCCACCACCTGTCCCCTGGATTTTTCAGTAGCCTCCTAACTGATCTTCCTCCCAAGCCCTGGGTCCCTTTAGTCTATTCTGTGGCCAGAATGATTCTGTTAGGCTCTAAGTCAGGTATGTTATGCCTCTGCTTCCCATTTCACTCATGGCAAAAGGCAAAGTCCCTGCTCTGAGTATTTAAGGTGCCCACATCCCATCGGCCTTCTGCTCCTCTGCTCTCCCCTTCTCACGTTGCTTAGTCAGCTGAGCTCCTCACTTTTCCTCGAGAATGTCAAGATTGCTCCTGCCTGAGTGTCTTCATACTTGCTGTTCCTGCTGTCTGGACCACCCTTCCTTCCTCAAGACTCGGCATAGCTCCCTTACTTATTTCAAGTCTTCACTCAAAAGTCATATTCTCGATTAAAAAACGGGCAGAAGACCTAAATAGACATTTCTCCAAAGGAGATGTACAGGCAGCCAACAAACACATTAAAGGATGCTAAACATCATTAATCATTAGAGAAATGCAAATCAAAACCACAATGAGGTAACACCTCACACCTGTCAGAATGGCCATGATGAAAAAGAACACAAATGACAAATGTTGGTGAGGATGTGCAGAAATGGGAACACTTGTACACTGTTGGTAGAAAGGTAAATTGGTACAGCCACTGTGGAAAACAATATGGAGGTTCTTCAAAAAACTAAAAATGGAATTACCATATGACCCAGCAATTCCATTCCTGAGCATATATCCAAAGAAAACCAAAACACTGATTCAAAAAAATACGTGCCCCTGATGTTCATAGCAGTACTATTTATAATAGCCAAGATATAGAAGGAACCTGTGTCTATCAACAGATGAATGGATAACGAAGATGTGATATATATATATACACACACACACATATATACACACACACACACACATATATACACACACACATATATACACACACACATACACACACACACACATGCATACACACAATGGAATAACGCTCAGCCATAAAAAAGAATGAAATTTTGCCATTTGCAACATGGATGGACCTGGAGGGTATTATGCTTAGTGAAAAAAGTCAGACATAGAAAGACAAATACTGTATGATATCACTTATATGTGGAATCTAAAAAATAAAATAAAATAGTGAATGTAACAAAGAAACAGACTCAGAGATAGAACAAATTAGTGGTTACCAGAGGGGAGAGGGAATGAGGGATGGGGCAAGATGGCAGGGGGGAGTAAGAAGTACAAACTACTGTGTATAAAATAAATAAGCTACAAGGATATATTGTACAGTACAGGGAATATAGCCATTATTTTATAATAACTATAAATGGAGTATAACCTTTAAAAATTGCAAATCACTATGTTGTATACCTGAAACATATAATATTATAAATCAACTATACCTCAATGACAAATTTTTTTAAAAAATCACATTCTCAGTGAGGAAGCTACTCAATAAACACTAGTCAAACGAATGAGCTGGGTTGCTCAGCGAAAGGGTATTCTGTTTGGTGACCCCCTTGCTCGTGACACTCTGCCCCAGGCATGAATCCAGCCAGCCCACACCACCTCTGTCAGCGTCAGGTATGATGTTGACGTTCCATTGACCACGTGCCACATCACGCGCCCTGTGCTTCCTCTGTTCCATCTCACTTATTTCTCCAACCACCTCAGAAGCTAGATGCTCTCACCCCCAACGTTGGGGTGCCCCGGTGCTAAGTCCTGGGCTCTTTCGAGGCAAACTTCTGAATTCATCTAAGCTTGGAGAATGTTTCCCCAGCACTCTGGCCCCAACCTGGAGGGACTTAGGGTTGTCCTCCTAATCTGACCCTCCAAGGATCCTGGGAGATTTGAAGTTCAGGACAGCTTGGGGAAGGTGTGGGCCCAGGGCCGGAAGGTGACACCAAGGGGCTACAAGGACCTAGCTCAGTGCCTGGCTCCGTGTTTGCTGATCGAATCAGTAAAGGACCTCCCAGAGGCCGCCTGGTGTGGGACAGCAGAAAGTGAAACAAGTTAAAGAGATGAATATGTTTAGATTGCTTTTACAGCAACAATGTTTGGTCAAAGTTGGAACAGAATAAAGCTAGCCCAAACAACTGGAGGGTCGTGGGTGGTCTCTGAGGGATGTAACTACATGTAATGGGGTGAAATTGAGCAAAGGAAAATGCTCTCACAGGGAAGCTGATTATATGGTGCCACCGGGTCCTAAGGAAGTGGTAAAACCCCTCCCTGAAGCCATGTTGGGCTACTTTGGGCGAAGTGTTCATCAGGCACACGGTGGAGGTGGGTGCGGGCTGCCTTGCGGGCCTGTGTGGCTTCCTCCGTCCCCATAGAGTCCCTAGAAGGCCGTTGAGCCTTTCTCGTGAAAGAACCCTAGTTTTAGACCAGGGTTGGGACGTTTGATCTGAAAATGCATTTTAAGGAGATTGTGCTGGAACTTTTTAGGACTTCCTGAGTTTATAATCAAGAAATAGAAATGTTTATTTCCCTTCTCTAAGAACAACGTAGAAGCATCTCAGCGTAGGTGGGGAGATGTACATTGTGCTTAAGAAACAGCAAGCCTCCTGGAGGCCAGCAGGTCCCCAGAGTCAGCCTCAAAACCTCACATGTAGTTTGTGTTTTGAATTCCTCTTACATAGATTCGGGTCTCATGGGGATCCTTGTCAGGTT
Source organism: Phocoena phocoena (assembly GCF_963924675.1). NCBI lineage: Eukaryota > Metazoa > Chordata > Mammalia > Artiodactyla > Phocoenidae > Phocoena > Phocoena phocoena. The sequence continues at coordinate 28,951,210 of NC_089224.1, read as the reverse complement.
TTTCTAGTCAGGTTTGGGGTAAGGACAGGTGACAATGGCAAAGAAATGTCCCCTTTATCAGCAAGCTTGTGGAGATGAGTGGTGCAGGGGATTTTTTTTTTTTCTTTTTCCCAACTTATTCAAGAAAACAAAGGACTTGAAATGACAGTCCTCAGGCCAAATTCAGTCACAGTGTGTCTTGCCTGGCCTCTACAGGGTTTTTAGGAAACTCTGAGCCAACATTTAAAAATTGGGAGATTTCACATAAATATCTGAAATTTTGGAATGTCCGAACAATTCGTAAGGCCCCGGAGCTCCAGTCAGCACCCCATACCCAGTGTGGCGGCCAGCAGCCGTGATCTGTAGCACCCCCGCTAACCTCGGACCCGCCAGGCGGGCCTCAGACGTCGCCATGCACTGCCTTATCCCAGGAGAACTGGAATTTGCCACTCCTGAAATAAAGTAATCTTTTATTTCAAGAAGAAAGCGTGGGAATTTGAAAATTAAAGCAGTTGCTTCGTAACACAAATAAATTGTCCAGAAAACCTAAGGCTGTAAATCCTGAGAGTAACGCTCTCAGTAGAGTCTACGCAAGGATTAAAACAAATAATTCCCTGTCCTGGGTTGGGTTTTCTAGAAGAGGAGCCCAAACCAAAGATTCCTGTGCAAGGGATCTGATGGGCCTTTGCTCTCGGGAGAAGGAGAGTGAGAGAAGCAGGAAAGGGGATGAGGAGGGAGCTTGGAAGGATGCAGTCTCAGCCTGACCCCACAGGAGCTCTGGAACTTGAACCGTACCACAGTGCTGGTCCCACCGAGGCAGGGGGCACTCTTTCCCACTCCCGTGTCACTCACTCATGGGGAGACACGTGGTAGGGGAACACCCAGGGTGAGGGGCTCGCATGCAGGGTGGGAAGAGGAAGGCTGTAAGTTCTAGGCAGAGGAGGTCTGGGGTGGGTGGATGTACCGCCTTGCTAAATGGCATCTGTGTGGAACATTACCTCCCACCAACAGTTATAAAATAATGAATTCTTACTATTAAGAGAATTAACAAACGTAGGAAAGGTTAAGAAAAAATCCTTTCTTACCCCACAACTTAGAGATAGTAATTGTTCATATTTATACACTGAATTATCCTTTCCTTTTTCTTTTAACTCTGAGTTAAAATAACTTGGACCCTTATCTCCCTATTTGTGGGAAATCCAGCGCCCTTCCCAGTATTCCTAAGCACTCCACAGAGCAGAAAAGGGGGTATGTCATTGACCAAAGGCCTCCTCTGCTGGACTCTGAAATCCATCACAGTTGCTGCGCTGAGGGCCCTTCCACCAGCCTCCTCCAGTTATATTTTCTCTCCAGGCGTTTTTCCTAATGAAATCCTTGCCTGTTTCATCCCATCACGGCATCTGCTTCTCAGACCCACATCAACACAGTACTTACATTCTCCTAGAGCTAACTGCTGCTCCCTTCACAATTTGTGGTTGCCTCTGGCCATCCTGGCCTCCGCCCCAGCTGGAGCATTCTGGGCGCAGGGGTGGAGTGTCCAGAGGGAGAAAAGAAAGCAGAGAGAGGTCCCAAAGACTCATTTGGCCACTTGACAACTTTTCCCTGGCCTTCCTTGTTTTAAGATCCCTCTCTCAGGTGCTGAATCCTGGACCCCCTTGGAAGCCCACCCAGGAGACCAGAGAGGGCCAGGGCTGTGCCCCAAACATCAGTCAGACTGGGGGAGCTGCACTGTGTCTTGCCCCTGACCCTGCCGGTCTTCTCTCTCCTATTGTGTGCTGGCTTCTTGTTCTGCATCTTGCACTGCTAGGACTTGATGACACGGTCGCTTTCTTATTCTCTGTCCCCTACAATGAGCTCCTTACCTAGCTTTCTGGTTTTGACACTGATGTTTTTGTTTCCTCTTAGAGCAGATGCTGTTCGTGCCCCCCCACACATCATCTTGACGTTCACCTCCATGCTCCAAAGGCTGCTCACTGCAGACACCTGTGAGAGCTTTTTCTGGTCATGGGAGATGCTTGGTTTGAGCTCAGGGCCAGCCAGAAGTGCTATAAAGTTAATGTTCTGGAAGCAGCTCTGACCAGTGATGGACAAGGCACGGGATACATGCCCCAGCTTCTTGCCTCGTGGTCGGGATAATTCTGAGGGTGCTCTGCGCTGCCTCTGGAGTTCCCTCCCACAGGATTGCCCTCTGGGGTAACTGGCTTGTAAACTCACCCTTTATCATCTTCCTTTCTGTCTTCCCACTCCCATACCAGTGTTTCTTGGAATTATCTCCCAAATAAAGCGCTAGCACTGGAATCCTTATCTTGAGGTCTGTTTTAGGACACCAGAAAAAGCTATCTCTACGTGCTCGCTGCTGCTCTGGGCTAAATCTCTGGATGTTGAGAACCCTAAGTGTGGGAGAGAGGCACATGAGGACTGATGCTGTCCTGCAGGTCATGGTGTCACTTCTGAGAACGCCGAAGAGGAGGCCCCCTCCTTCTGAGGCCAAAGGGGCAGTGGGCTCAGCCCGAGGATCACGTGCAAGTGTTGCAGAAGAGGACTTTTGGACTGGTTTTGGTCCATGAGATGACTTGGTTGGCATGCAAGTTTTCAAACTTGAATTAGTTGTCAAAACCGGAAGAGTTCACATAAAATCTACCTTTGCGTCTTGTTTGGAAGGACTGGGAGGTGTAGCTGACAACACTGGCCAGCACCCCTCCTCATGCCAGTGATCACCCTAACTGAACAGCCGCCAACCCCCCCTTCAGACGGGGCTTGTGTGTTCCAGGTCTCCACCCACCAGGCTTCGTGTGTTTCCTCAGCTTGCCAGGATCCTGCAGGCATCTGGGCTTGGGGTCCTGTGCTAGGATTGCTGGGACCCTAGAACTGGGGCCAAGGCATATGGCCCTGTGCTAACTCACCTGGAGGGTGATGGGATGTGGAGAGTGTTGGTGCCAAGCCCTGAGTTTGCTGTCACATGACCGATGGGCCATGCTTGTTTCAGGAGCCCAGTACCTTCTTAAGAGGACAAAGCCAAAAAGGCCAACAGGATCCTGAATATGAAGCTTTCTAGCCCAGTGGTTCTCAACCCCTGGTCTTACTTGTTAAAAACACCAGCATTTGGGCCCCATCCTCAGGAATTCTTATTTGACTGGTCTGGGGTTGGCCCAGGGTATTGATATTTTTAAGTGTGTTGGTGTGTTCCAGAGCAGGCTTGTACAGCTCAGGAGAGACCGTGGCCTGTATCTCTTGTTGAAATCAACTACAGTGGGAGTATTCACACCATGGTGACAGAGCTCACCCCATCCTTCAGAGAGCCTGTTGTTAGACATTTCCCAGCACATCACTGAAGAAATGGGAACTACAACATGAGCTGTGTCTTTAGCAGGGATTAATGACCCTCATGTGGGATCTGTTGCCCACTCTGGGGCAGAAGTCTCTATACGTGGAGAGAGTGGGTGGGTGCCATATTGACTCTTTAATTCAACTTTAGAGTTGGAATCTCTGTTCTGCTCATTAACTGTGTGACCTTGGATGGTGTCCTCAACCTCTGGGCCTCCAGCTTGCCATCAATTCCGTAGGAAGAGTACTCTTTACCTCTCAGGAGAGTTGTGTGAAGGAAATGAGATACCCAAATTGGTCATCTGCCATGGAGTCATACTCCATAAATGCCCCTTGTCTTTCCCTTCGTCTGAAAGGGACACAAAGTACACAATGTCGTTTCCAGAGCCTCCTGCGAGGAGCTGCTTCATGAATGGTGACTGACTGCTGATATGAGTGGGTGTTGGTGAAGGTCCACTTGGAGACCAGCTGGGAAAACCCACAACTAACTGGTTCTTCAGTGGCTGGACCTGGGCCCCAGGGGTGGTGGAGTTAATCTTTCAGTTGGAAATGACTCTTCCAACTACTATTCTGATACAGGAAAATCAGGGGCTGTTGTCCATTGAAAGAAAAAAAAGAGCGACATTAATTACAGTCTCACCCATGACAATTTACTCTGACTAAAATCTCGCCACTCACCATTTGTACGATCTCTTTTAACCTGAAAAGCAGCTCTTTTGCTCCCTTTCTAACCCAGACCCAGTATTTAGCAGGGTAATGGGATTTATGATTTTGTTTACATCAGTCTCCGTGGCGATCCACCATAAAAGATCAGTTGCTTGGCAACTTGGCATTGTGGTGCTACAATGGAGGGGGAATTTTTGTCTCTCTGAAGCAGGGCTTAAGGAATAATGAAAACTTCTGCTCATACTTCTCATGAATGCTTTTATTTTCAAGGTCAACCAAATGTTTTTTCAGAAGGACTAATGCACTTTTCTTCAAGTGATATACCGTAAAATGTTTCTCTAAGATTATCCTGTCTCTGAGCCCGTTGTCCTCTAGATGTTTTTATTCTCTCCTTGCTATTGCAAAATTAGGTTTGAGCAACTCTGGGCCCATCATAATGGAGTGCGTCTCTCTCATTTACTGGCATTTTCCGCACTCATTAGCCAATTTTTTTTTTTTTTTTTAATGAGCTGCTATACGCTCTGAATCACTTGTCATCTTAGAAACCAGTTTCGTTTGGTCTGTAGTTGGTTTACCACGATCCCTTTGATGATGGGGTCAATGTTAGCAGAGGCCTGGAGGGTACAAAACCCCAATTTCCCTCTGTGGTTCTTATTGACTATAGACGTTTCTAGGAATGATCAAAGGACCTGTTTTAAGACATGCAAATGCACCTTCCTGACCTCTTTCTCAATGTGGGTACACATGAAGGGGAGAAGAGGTTGATTCATAGAGATCTGCATGGGCATAGCCCAGGTGGAGGTGTGGAAACCATGGTGAGAATCATGGTGAAGATGACAGTAGTTGACCAGTCACTTGCCACACGCTTTACATGTAATATCTCACTTGATTCTTGCAACAACACTAAGCCACACGTAATCAGCTGGGGGGGCCATTCACAGCAGCCCTAGCAATTGAGAGCCCCCCAGCAATGTCTCCCCTTTGGCCCAAGCCCCCCACCAGTACCTTCACTGATTTTTCTTCACTGTTGTTCTTTCAAGCTAAACTCAGAGCTCAGCTTCTCATGGTAAGTGACCCTCAACTGCCCCAATCATAGGCCCATCCTCACCCAAAGCCAAGTTTAAACCTAAAGACTTTTTTGCATCCTTATTAGGTGTGCTAATGATCTACCTGATTGTGACTAACTTAACGTCTACTAGGCTGTGGCACCGTGGACTCATGTGTCTCTAACCTGAAGATGTGTGAGAATCACTTGTGGGTCCCGAGGTTCCTCACCCTCAGAGACTGATTTAGCAGGCCTGGGGCGAGGCCCAGGAATTTTTATTTCTAACAAGCGCCCAGATGGCACTGCGGGCCCCCTGGGTCCCTCTGTGAGCAGAGTATTTTGTCTCAGTATTTTAGCCTGGCCCCTGCTCTGAAGTCTGCAAGCATTGCAGTTTCTAGCCTGAGACTTTATGTGGAGTCAGTAAATGTTTGAAGTGACACTTCATCATACCCAATTTTCATCTCACTTCTTGCCAAGGACTTGGCAAATCTTATGTTCATGGACTCTCTAGAATTTACGTGCGTTATGTTGCATTTGTGGAGTAGTTTATATGCATTATGTTATTTGGCCCAGTGGGGTATGGTTTTGCGCATTTTACAAATTAATAAATGGAGCCTGAGATGATGACTTACTCATGTTCAAAGGGTAGTATATGGATTATGAGCCAGGCCCTTAGAAGCTAAATCCTTCTGCCTGTTCATTTCACCATAGCTGCCTACCTTTGTTTCGTGTCTTGGAGTTGTCTCCGTGCTGTGAGGCAGTAGGATACATGCTCTCTGAGGAGGCCAGGGAACTAGGTGAAGAAAGGATTCCTTCGATAGAGGCTGAGAGATCCAGCCATTAAGCCAGTACCCAATTCTCCATTCATTAAATGGGGTTAACAGTATATCTACCTCACAGTTTGTGCAAAGGGTTAAATGTTTGTAGTGGGTTTGTCCTAGAGTGAGCTGTTATTAGTAATCCTAGTGAAGAAGAGAAGATACTAGAAGTCCTGGGACAGTGAATTGACTGATTCTAGATGTTTCATAGGCAAAGGATTTGTAACTTTTTTTTTCTTTTTTTTTGGCGGTGCCACTCAGCTTGCAGGATCTTAGTTCCCTGACCAGGGGTTGAACCCGGGCCCTCAGCAATGAAAGCACGGAATCCTAATCACTAGACTGCCAGGGAATTCCCCATTCTTGTGATTTTTTTTTTTTTTTCGTTTAGCTCTGAAATGCTCATACAATCCGCAAAACATCATTTTTGATGGAATTAAATCTTGGTTCCAAGGCAGTCCTCAATTTGGAACATGGAAATCCATGGCTGTAGGTCATTTTGTTTCTTTTCTTCCTTTGGCTCAAATTAAAGCACTTGAAAAGGGGTGTGAGAAATTGGTTGTTCAGCCAACTCCTGTGTAAGCTTGTTACTGAAGAATCAGGGATCGCTAGAGAAATAAAATAATGCTATTTATCAAGCACTTACTTAGTGCCAGTCACAGCCATGGCGTGAGAAGCTATGAGGTATGAGGAAACTGAGGCTGGGCATGGGGGTGGGTCCCCTGCCCAAGCTCCAATTCAGGCTCATACAGCTGTGCTTCCAAAGCCAGCTTCTTAACCACTCTGACACATCACCATGCCCCTCAATCAAACCCCCAAATCTACCACTAATTAAAAAAAAAAAAAATCTAAATTTGGGAAGAGAACCTTCTTCCTCCTTTCTTATCCAAGCTTGGGCTGTTTTCTAAACTGGCAAGTCTGGGAGCACGTTTCATTTCCTCTCAAGTTTCCTGCCCCCCAACACCCAGTAGTTACGACATATTCAAAAGACTAAGAGGAAAGAGAGAGAATGAGGGGCAAGGGGACCCTTGAGGCAGAAAAGGCACAAGGCAAAGAACCTGAGCCACTGATGCTTTAGAAAAGGTGTCAAGCCTGTGGTCCCCAAGGCCGGCATCCACGGGGTGGCGTGTCAGGAGGCTTTGGGTGGAGTGCGCTGTGTATCCAATGGGCCTGGGCTGCCCTGGTGGTAGTTTGGGATTCATTGACCCCCCCCCCGCCAGTGCCAATTAGGTGAACTCTCCAGCCTGCTGTAACCTTGAAGCGTCTGCAGCCCTGCTTGCAAAGTTCCCTCTGTCTGGGTCTGAAAACTTCCTGAGGTGACCCCTAAACTGGGTAACTTGAGCCTCCCTGCCGATGTATCAGCCCTGACGTCATCATAAGAGCAGCTATTCCTTTTAGCATTTGGTATAAGGAGACGCCCTGCAAGCTGGCTAGATTTAACTACTCTTTCCAGACATGGAAACCGAAGCTTAAAGAGGTTCAGGAAGGTACCCAGGAACACAGAGCTAGTAAGCAAGTGATCCGGGTGAAAGCATCCGAACCTGTCTGCCAGCTCTAAATATATGTCCCTTTCACCATTCTGTGTTGCCTTTCACAGGAAGGTCCACCCCCTGGTAATCTTCTATATTAGGAATGGGCCTGTGGGAGAGAAGGCTCTGTGGAGTGGCTGTGCTCTCCCTGAGCCCACCTTCACCCCAGGCCACCTGGCAGAGAGGGTGGCAGTTCTTCTCGGGTGTGGGAAGGTGCTGGAGGATGCTCACCGGCCACCGGCAAGTCCCTTTACCCCCACCTCCATGCAGCACTTCTGTGAAGCTCAAGCATCGCTGATGAGGGAATGCTGACCCAGCCTGAGAGAGAAAAAAGGGCAGGAACAAGGTGAGTGGATGAGCTAACGTAGCTCAGTTTCATTGGTACTTGGTTCTGCCTCAAAAAGTCCAGGTGGAAGGTGGAAGTGGCTCTCAATGTGGATGGATTCCCAAGATGCTTTTCTGAGTGAAAAAGACAAATCATAGATGGGTAGCATACCACTTATGTAAACACACATATTCACGCAAAAATGCAGCAGGCAGGCCTCGGAGATACTTGCAGGTTCAGTTCCAGACCACCGCAAGAAAGCGAATATTGCAATAAAGTGAGTCACACATTTTCTTTCTTTGGCTTCCCAGTGGTTATAACAATATACTGTAGTCTATTAAGTGGGCAATAGCATTATGTCTAAAAAATGTACGTACCTTAATTTAAAAATACTTTATCACTAAAAAATGCTAACCATTATCTGAGCCTTCAGTGAGTCGTAATCTTTTTGCAATAGTAATATCAAAGATGACTGATCACAGATCACCATAACAAATATAATAATAACAGTATAGTTTGAAATATTGGGAGAATTACCAATATGTGACACAAAGACACAAAATGAGCAAATGCTGTTGAAAAAATGGCACTGATAGACTTGCTTGATGCAGGGTTGCCACAAACATTCAATTTGTTAAAAAAAAAAACCAAAAACCGCAATAAAGCGAAGGGCAATAAACCGAGGTGTGTCTATAAATAGTTTCTGGGGACACATATGTGCACACACTTGCATGCATACATGTGCACATACACATTTCTAGAAGGAGTTACTCCTAACTTTGGCTACCTCAGACTGTGAGATTGGAGTGGTGATCAAGAAGGACTTTAGCCTTATCCAAATGTTTTAATTTTAAAAAGCAGAGTGCATTTGTGTATTATTTTTCCAGTTAGACCCTAAATTTAAAATGATATTTAAAAAAGAAAAAGCAGCCCATTGCTATGGCTGCCACCCAAGGGATGCCTTTTTGACAACTCTGCACGGACCGTCCCCTGAATAACTGAGGCTGGGAGGCTTCTTGCTGCAGTCCTGTCACTTCAGTCTTTGAGTGGAGGTTCTGCCAGGTTCTCAGTACCCTTCAGCGGCTCAGGGTCAGGCAGTAGCCTTAGCAGAGTGGGGAAGACCTCCCCGCCCTGGTGTGGGAGGCCCTCTCTTTCTCTTTGGCTTTTCACTTCTTTCATTTCTTCCCTTTCAAATGTCTTTGATCCATTGCTTTTGCCACATCACTTTGCAGGTGGCGAAGCCTTAAAGGTCTTTCTCCCCAGACACACCTGAATTTTACTAACAGGTGAAGATAGGGCGTTCTGGAGAAGGGGAGGGGAGGGCGACTGTGGTCTGGGACACTGGCAATCAGGTTTTATGCAGGCGCTTCCACTGCTCTCCTGCGAGTCTGGCTGTTCCTCAGGCCACAGGGAAGCAGGAGACGTGTGGTCTGCAAAGCAGGCAGATTCTTTCAACAGGGAATTCCTTCTCATTAGCCATGGGATTAAACAGACACTGCTTTCTCCCTTCACCTAATCTCTGATAATCCCAGATAATCTTCCCACTGAAGGCGACAAAGTCCTCAGTGGGGTTGACTCCTATGTCCTCCAGGCTTGGGCAGCCGGGTGCCTCCTAATGCACAAGCTGTCTCCCTCCAGTTCCAGCTCTAGTGTCTGGACGGGACCCTGGATTTGGTGAGTTGACCTGGTGTCAGAGTAAAATTCTCATCTCCCCTTTGACCACGCAATAGAGCTTCAGCCCTCATATTCCAAGAGTCTAAACCACACAGAGGGTGTTGGAGCCTGGATCCCACAAACCTTTTCTGCCTTATTTCCGACTGGAGTGGCAAGAGTGGTCAGACTTCCCTGTTGGGTAACGAAGTCATACAACATAGCAAAGGATCTGGTGATAAAAGGACCCGATTGCTTGTGTTTGAGGAGGATTTGGAAAGCCAAGGAGATGATTTAATATAAAATAATTACACCTCACTTTGTAATAATTGATGAGAAGCCAATCTTGCCTGGGAAGACTCTTTATTCCCTGCTGCCAATTTGTAGCACATGTCCTTCCCTTGATGAGGCAGCCTGGTGTAGGGATGAGAATACAGATTCTGGAGACAGGAAGACTTGAATTCGAATCCCACTTCTGCCACTAACTAATGGTGTGACCGTGGACAACCATTCTCTGAGTCTTAATTCCCTCACCAGGAAAGTCAGTCTTTATAGTGACCATCTTCCAAGGTTGTGAATCGTAGAGATAAAATGTATTTAATCTGCCTGGCACATACTAGGTACTCAGTAAATGGTAGCTACTATTATCATATTATTATCTATGGTCCGTTACTCAGGACTCATAATCACGAGTGGTATAAACCTAATCACGATAAGTCAAGCAAAAAGGGAATTTATTGGTTTATCTAACTGAAACGTCTAGAACTTCAGACATGACTTAATCTAGGTTCTCAAACTGATTTATGAGAAATCAATCTTTCTCCTTCTCTACCTCTTAGGCTGCTTCCTTCTGAGCTGGCTTCATTCAGGTGATGGCAAAGGTGGACACCAGTAGATCTAGATTTATATTCTACCTGTTGAGCAACCCTAGGAGAGAAAGGACATGTTTTGCAATTGTTTAAGCAAATTCCCAGATTATTCTAACTTGAATGGTTTAGGTAGTTCATCTTCCCATCCCTAAGCCAATTATTGTGTCTAGAAGACTGGAATATGTTGGTCATGCCTTGGTCATGTGCCTGAAGGAAGGAAGGCTGGGGGAATAATCCTAAGGAAAACCGGGATGGGTACCATTATCAGAAGAAGGGACAGTAGATGCTGGGCAGGCGCAAACAAAAGACCTCCATGACAAGGGCGTGTTTTCAGTGGATTTTCTAAGAGATTGACAACCTTGGAAGATTACCGTTCAACAGAGGGTTGCCATTAATTTCCTTAGCTGTGTGTAAGTTTTCTGGTTCTGTAATTTTTTCAGAAATGCAAATAAGTGAGCAAATTAATAAGTATTTCTTAATATATTCAAATACAGGAATATAATTTGAAATTGCCCATTGTTCTAAATTCCCATGAGAGTAATCATGATGGGGTTTTAAAAGTAATTGGAATGGACTTCTAGAAAATGCTTTACAGATCTTACCATCATTATGGAGGGAAGTTAGTAGACACCTGGGCCCCCCAAACTACTTTAGGCATATTGCCCCAGGACACAGGCTATTCCTATTGTATTAATTGGGCACCTTTGGAAGCAAAAGTTCCTAAAATGCTAGAAGATTTTCTTGCCATCAGAGAATACTGGGCTCAGTTCTAAATCAACAACGACTGAGCAGCATACCTGGATGATGTAGAGGACAGACACAAATCCTAACCCAAAGGGCGTAACTGCACAAAGAACTGATAGAAGACAGAATGTGAATGTTCTTGAAATATGTACTGGGTTTTGGGGGATTCAGAAAAGGATAATGAATGTTTGGGGAGCGTAAAACCCCTTCATGAGGAGAGCAAGCTGAGATGGACTTTGAAGGGTGTGATCTCGTTTGTGGAAGTTCTTCTTGGCAGAATGAACCTGAGGGGACGTTTTCAAGAGTTGCTCGCGTGACTCTCAAAGTGTCCTTAGTGATGCTAGAAGCTGGGAATGCCTGGAGACATTGGCCTGGGCCCATACTACTTGTGGCAAGCCCCCCACAGACATTTCCCTACCTGAGCTAATGTTGTGGCTGGACCAGCACTTGTGCTTCTTGTTTAGCTTGCAAGACACACCTCAGCAACAACCATCAGGGAACTTTGACAAAAACAAAGCTTATGACTCACAGTCCTGGAGGGTACACAGAATGCCCAAGGGGCACACAGAGAGGTAGAGAGATCTGGGGTTCTGCCTTTATTGGGGTAGGGGGCCTAGGGCTTCACAAGTTCACTATTTATTAGCAAATTTAAAATAGAAGAATGGGAATTAGGGTGAGGGAAGGTTTCCTTCCCTTGAGTGGGGTCATTCCAATGGTCAGTTATCTAGGTCACCCAGGGCTTTCCAAAAGGGGAACTTCATGGGTGGGGCAGGCCTGGCTTCTTACCTGGTTGTTTAGTTAGTAACTGTGTCCCACAGCTGGGATATGTCCATTTGAGATGGTGTCTTTGAAATGGATGCTTATTGTCTGGTACTTGTAGTACAAGGGTTCACGCCTCCAGAGGAATTCTCCTTTCATGGCCCCAAAATAAGAACAACCGGATTTGCAAGAGTGTTTTTGAGCTCACGAAATGCTTTCACAAGCATTTTTTATGGATCTGAGAACAAAGTCTCCCAACCAGTAGACAGAGTCTCTCTGACTGCTTGCTTCGGATTCGGGGTTGTGGTTCAGTGATGTGACCTGCCTTGTAATCAATGCATCTCTCTCCATCCACTCTCCTTCTCAAGACTGTGGCCTTCCTGCTTCCCAACCCTTCCTTCAGCTGTATTCGTAGGCTTTGCGGCTTGATCTGGGAGTTAGATCAAAGGCATTGCAAGTTTCAGAATCTCACTACTGCTAACACCTTAATATTACAGATAAATTGATTACAATACATTAGCAAAGGCGGAAAAGACTCGACTCTCCCCTTTTCCAAGCTGATGGGTGTCTGGTGTCCAGCAAGGCTCTACCTGAGTGGTGACTGTCTCAGAATCATGCAGGCAGGAATTTTCAGCAGTCACTTAGATTGCTTCCTTCACCCCGTACATTTTTATCATGGCCCATTAACTTATGACCTGGGAAGCCTTTTAAAAATCAAAAACAAATTAGAAACAATTTTTTTACTTGGCTCTTGTTCTGTGTTATACTTTGACTGAAAGGTAACCCAGAGAGCAGGCTGTTCTGAAGGTCTGAGCTTGGACTGGGTGTCTGGGCCACTCGGTTTCCATTTCTGCCACGGCATGGCTGCCACCCTGGCCTTGGTCAGGTTACTTTTGTTCTCTTGGTGGCCACCTCTCCATTTCTGAAAGGAGACCCTATTCTGGAAACAAGCTCATTCACAGAACAGGGATACTTTCTGACCCTCAGCTTCGTCTTTCAAAGGCACTGAGTTTGATTCACATCTCTACGATGCTGTCAAGGATGAGAGTTGCAGAAGAGGAAAAAGAGAAATCCCCACCAGGGTAGTGAGCGATCCAGGCTGCCCAGTGTCTTCCCCGGGGATCGCGTCCTGACACTAGCCATTGACAAGTCTCTCCCCTCCCCTCCGTTTTGGCCAGGCCTTGGCTCTGAGAGGCACATCCCTCTCTGCCCAGCCAGTTAGTGTTTACTGAGAGGGAGACACCCACGTGATAGGGGGCTGTTTATTGCTCCCCATCTAGATTTAATGGGAGGAGAGCAGTGGAAACTTCTGGCAACTCAGGCAGGGTCTGAATTCACAGACCCCATTGCTACCCAAAAGGGGAGAACTGATTTTAGAATCAAATCTGTTGACATGCCATTTGTGACTGTGCCAATCTAAATACCTTTCATGTATTGAAAGGCAAGTCAATAGAAACCCCAAACAGTCTACCCATGAAAGCCGCGGACCTCAGTGAGAAGGATTAGAGACGTCCTGATATTTGGATATGTTTAAAAAGAGAAAAGAGTGAAAGCAGTGTGCTCAGTGGGTGTGGGCCCCCCAAAGCTGTAGCCACAATAAGGTGCCACGGTGAGAGGATTACAGCCAGGAAGAGGAAAATACCTGCACCCATAGCCTGGCCGGGAAGACTGTGGAAGGAAAAGAGGAAGTTCGTGACCGGAGGGGTCTGGCCAAGTGGGGAGTCTGAAATCGGCAGCTCTGTTTGGCTGTTCTTTATTCTTCCTGTTGGGCAGAGTTTGGTAGTGGGGTGAGTGGGCTGGGCTGTGTGGGCAAGGGCGTTCAGGGACTCCAAGGAAGGGAAATCATTGCAGCCTGGCCAGGTCTTAGCTGCTTTGTCAATAGCCACATGTGAGTGGAGAGTCAGGCTTCCCTGGGAGATGTTCCCTTTGATCCACTAGGAAATCTCTGCAGGAGTTATTAAAAGAATAGACTATGAGCAGGGAAATCAAGAATATGGGATGCCAATTCTATTTGACTTTCTGTGTGTGTGTGTGTGTGTGTGTGTGTGTGTGTGTGTGAGAGAGAGAGAGAGAGAGACAGAGACAGAGACAGAGACAGAGACAGAGAGATTCCTCTTCATCTCATGGACAAACTGTGATGATTTTCCCTGTCTTACTCATGGGGACACACCCTGGGGCTGTGAAGAGTTGGGCAGGTTACTGAAGCTGACGTGAGAGCCTGGGATAAACTCTACTCTGAATGCAGATTCAGAAGGAGCACCTAGGGCTTCCCTGTTGGTACAGTGGTTAAGAATCTGCCTGCCAATGCAGGCGACACGGGTTCGAGCCCTGGTCCAAGAAGATCCCACATGCTACAGAGCAACTAAGCCCAAGCGCCACAACTACTGAGCCTGTGCTCCTAGAGACCGTGCTCTGCAACGATAGAAGCCACCGCAACGAAGAGTAGCCCCCGCTTGCTGCAACTAGAGAAAGCCCGTGCATAGCAATGAAGACCCGACATTGCCAAAAATAAATAAATAAAATAAATAAATTTATAAAAAATAATTAGAAGCACCTATTGTAGGTATGGGGAGCAGAGTTCAGTTATCACTGTATCAACGGTGAGGGGCACAGTTCTAAGCATTTTCATAGACTTTATTCCATTTGATCCCACAATACCTCCAGGGGTGGACAAAGCAGGCGTTTTTCAAATTTCCCCCCATTTTTTGTTTTCTCACCATTGATGGGGAGACTGAGGTGCAAAGAGTTTGGGTCTCTAGCCAAGGGTCTGCCTAGCTTTGGGCAGAATCCTGTTCTCACCTCCTTTACAACTTATGAACCCATGAAATGGCTTTGCTAGGAAATTGGGGCTGCTTGAAAGGTGGTATCACCTCTGGAGTGGCAGTAGTGATTCCAGTGGGCCCATCTTGAAGGTGAGGAATTGACCTGCCCACCTCTCAGGGAAGGGCAGACTCAACAAACACAAAACTTCGACTGAAGGTGTGCTGGCTTCAAGGGAACACCCCCCAAACCTTGGGCCATGGGGAATGAGTTTCTCACTGGGTCAGGCAGTCCCCTCTGAGCTCTCCTGTCACGTGAGTACGTCCTCACTCAGCCCTGACAGGATTCACCACGTGCCACGCAGTGCCCAGAGCAGACAACAACCTTCTATCCTCCTGAGTTTACATCTGAGTGGCAGAGGACCCAGGATTGTCAAGTGGAAGTGTGGACTGTTACACAGTGATAAGTGCCGTGGAGGAAACAGCAAGGACGAGGGACAAGGAAGAAGCACAGGGAGCAGTGGGAGTTGCAATTTGGAAGAGACTGGCCGACAGGGTGTTGCTGAGAGCTTGCCTGTGGGAAAGATGTAAAGCCAGGCAGGGGGGAGGGGTGTGATACCTGCGGGAGCCCATTCCAGGCAGAGGGAGCGGCAAGGAGGCCACGTGGCTGGGGCTGCAGCTGAGGGCCAAGGAGGGGAGCAGGGAGGACATGCTCATTGTTCAGGGCCCGGTGACCCACTGTGCGGGGTCTGGCTTTTCCTTTCAGTGAAATGGGAAGCCATTAAGGTTTGAGCAGTAGAGTTAAGGTGTTAGTAGTGGTGAGATTGTGAAACTTGCAATGCCTTGGATCCAATTCCCAGATCAAGCCGCAAAGCCTACGAATACAGCTCAAGGAAGGGTTGGGAAGCAGGAAGGCCACAGTCTTGAGAAGGAGCGTGGATGGAGAGAGACACTTTCATTACAAGGCAGGTCACATCACTGAACCACAACCCGGAATCCGAAGCAAGCAGTCAGAGAGACTCTGTCTAATGGTTGGGAGACTTTGTTCTCGGATCCATAAAAAATGCTTGTGGTTTAATGCAATCTCTGGCTGGTGTTGAGAGGAGAAGAGAAGACAGAAACAGGGAGGCAGTTTGGCTGCCATTGCAGTAATGGAAGGAGACAGGATAGTGGCTCAGGCCAGGGTGGAAGCAGTGATTGGATTCTGATATACTTGATGGATTTTGTGTAGGGTGTGAGAGAAAGCAGGAGTCATGAGGACCCTCACTTTTTCCCCAAGAGAATAGAAAGATGAAGTTACCATGAACTAAGACTTTGGGATGACGGTAATTTGGGGGGAACTCTTGGAACCCCCTTTTTGGATATGTTAAGTTTGAGAAGACTTTTAAATACCCAAATGGGAATGTAGCAAGCGGCCAGTGGATACATCCGACTAGAGTTTAGGGGCGAGGTTTAGGCTGGAGATGTAACGGTGTGAGCCCTCAGTATATGGATGTCATTGAGAGAAGAGCCCTGGGCCTCTAGCATCCAGGTCACAGGGAAGAGAGGGACCTTGGGGAACACCTTCTGCTATTCTAGAAACGGGTTTGTCTAGAGAGCTACCGCTTATCTGGCTACTGAAAACTTTACTTCTAATCACCTGCCTGGAGATGAGGTTCCTTTCCAGACTGGGCCTCTGCAGGTGACACTGGCCTGTGCCTCTTCATTTTCTTGGGGCAGCAGGGACCTGTGGTGCCTTAGAGGCCGAGCAGGACCCTGGCGTCTGAGCCCCAGCCTCAGGCGAGACAGGCAGCCAGACAGGGGTTGGACTCCCCACTCCTCCCTTCCTCGGGCAGCTTCTCCCTTCCACTTCTCCAAGCTTAGGTTCCTCATCTGTGAAGTTGAGAAAATGACAGCACCTGAGCCATAGCATTATTTCACGGAGTCAATAATCACGTAAGTTAAAAGCATTCAGCTGGGTGTCTGAACATAGTAAGCGCTCAATAAATGTTAGATATTATTGTTGTTATTTAAGATTATCTTTCTTTAAGATACTTTGAGGGACTTCCCTGGTGGTCCAGTGGTTAAGACTCCGTGCTTCCACTGCAGGGCGCATGGGTTCGACCCCTGGTGGGAGAGCTAAAAAATCCCACATGCTGCATGCCGTGCACAGCACCGTCAAAAAAAAAAAAAAAAAAAAAAGATACTTTGTGATTTGGGGTGAAAACTAGCAGAAAAAAAAGAAAAGAACCATTAACTATCAGGAGTTTGAGATAAAGTTAAACTTAAATTAGGCCATATGTTACCAACTCAAAATAAAAACCAAAGCTTTTGAATGTTCATATAAATAAACTATTTATTAGAATCTGCGCACTTGAAAATACCCAAATTAACGGGGGAAATTTTAGGTGCTCCAATATTTCTCCATTTTTTTTCTTTAGTTAAATAAAGTTTTATTTGACAAGCAGCTGACGACTGTTCCTCTGTCTGAAGGAACATTGAAATTTCAAGAGTTAAAGTGAGAAAATAGATATTCTCCTTTTTCAGTGTGATTGAGGCTAGGTCTGTCTTGGTCCTCACTGTTTCTGGGATCATTTGCTTCTTTCCACTCCCTTCGCTTTTCCCTGCTTCTCTTACAAAATCCACGAGTTCCTTGAAGGCAGGGACCAGGCATTGCTCACCTACATACCCTCAGCACACAGTGACCACTCAGGACATATTTGTTTAAAAAAACAGTTACTGGTGACCGATTGATCCCCTGAAAGAGTGAATAAATGAATGAAACTCAGTCCTTCCCATGGGATGGAGAAGGCAGGTGTTCACATAGATCAATTAAAATAGTGTGTGATTATTAGGACAGACAACTTGCTATAGGCAGGAGTTTTGAATTGGAGTGTGAATCCAAAGACTTCCCAGGGGGTACACAGACTGGGAAGGTTTCAAAGGAATCAACTTCAGATACTCAAAGTCCACACTGAGGGAAAAATGGCTGTGATGGGGTCAGCCAATCACCTTCCTCAACCCCCCACTCACTTCGCCTAAGAAAGGCGTGAACCTCTCACTCATTCTGAGTCTCACCGTGGGGTCTTTCTCAGGAGTGTAAAAGTCTTTGGGGCAATAAAGAAATGATTCAACATATTGGTGTTGACAAACTTTTTATAACTGGACACCAATGACCTGCAGAGAACCTAGTGTCTTTCTGTTATGGGCTGAGTTCTCCAGAAGCAGAAGCTGAGAAAGAGTTTGGGGTGCCAAGGGAGAGCAGAAGAAGTAGGATTGGGCAAAAGAAGTTAAACCAAGGGACTTCCCTGGTGGTCCAGTGGCTAAGACTCCCTGCTCCCAATGCAGGGAGCCCGTGTTCGATCCCTGGTCAGAGAGCTAGATCCTACATGCCACAACTAGGAGTTTGCACGCCACAACTAAAGATCCCACATGTCACAACGAAGATCCCGCATGCCCGCGTGCCACAACTAAGACCCGGCACAACCAAATAAATAAATAAGCATTAAAAAAAAGAAAAAAGAAGTCAAACCGAGATGCAGGCTAACAGTTGGACACTTGGAGAGCTCTGGGGCAAGCACTGCCCACCAGAGTGGCCCCCGCTGGGCAGGAAAGACAGACCAGGCTGGCCTCCCTGAAGGTGAGGCTGGCCCTGCAGGAGTTGATGGATGGAGGCCATCTGCTGGCCTCAGTCCCCACAGCTGGGCTTCCTTGGAGGGAATCTTCATGGCGCATCTCTGCGTCTAGCACACTTTTCCTGTGCTGCGTGCAGTTTTGCTACGGGTGAAATGTAGTGCTCAGAAAGGAAGTATTTTGGCCTATGTTGGGTGTTCTGAATTCAGATATCTTGTACAGTGAGGCAGGAGTGAGGAGGATTTCTGTTCCACAACCTCTTCTCTCCCATCACCTAAATAATGCCAAAGAATATATGCCTCCTAAAGAAAGATTTCCAAACGTGAAGTGAAGAGGTTCACCAAGAAGCAATAGCAAAGGCCTAGTTCAAGGAGACAGTGAATTCACGGTGTGGTGCAGTGCCCTCTCGATTTCTTAGATGGATAGCTGGCCTACCAATGATTTGCCTGTCTATATCTCTCACCTCAGAATTATAATTCAGAAGTAAGATGATTGGAGAGGGATGCATAGGAATACATTTATTTGAAATTGAAGTTGTTTTTTTCTAACCGAAACTAAATCAGGCTTGGCTGTACAGTTCAAACTGCTTTGCCAGACAGGTTGTATGACAGACGTTTCTATGAACCAAATGAACTAAATCTGAAAATCCAAGCTTTTGATGAAAATATATGTAAAGCATGTTATGACATAAAAGAATTTTATTAAAAATTGTATTGGCTGGCGTTGGCAGGGGAATGAGGAGTAACTGCTGATAGGTGCGGGATTTCTTAATGGGAGTGATGAGGAGGTTCTGGAATTAGATAGTGGTGATGGTTGCGTAGCTTTGTGAAGATATCAAAACCCACTAAATTGTCCACTGTTAAAGTTTTATGACATAGGAATTATACTTCAATTTTAAAAGCAAAAATATTGTATTGGCAAAGTTATATTAAAATAACAAGTATTTCAATTTTCCTAATCTTTTCAGTTTAAACAAGGCCTCTAAGTAAATGAGTAGCAGGTATAATTAGCAGTCATTTGAGAAGTTTTGGTACAGTCTTTTTGGTATATTTCCCAGAATTAGGAAAGTGAATGACTAATGACTGGGTAACAAATACGATTTCAGGTCTCTTGGTTTCAAATTTTCTTTCAACAAGACTGAAGGAGGACCAAACTAATTTGACAGCTGATAGGTTACTATTAACTTTTGATAAGAGATTGTTATGTCATTTTTTGGCATCACCTTTCATTTGTATCTTATTTTGGGGAGAAGATTTCTCAGAGTTTTCTCTCTAAAAATGTAAAGTAGGAAGAGAAGGGATTCTGAACCCTGTCTCATTCTAGCAATGAATAATTTCTATCCATGGATATATCAGCCAGCTAAAGAAAGGTCATTTTAATTCTTTAGGAGGTGAATTTTTAATAAAATTTACCCTTAAATTGAACAATTATTTATAGAAATTTATAATATATTGTCTTGATTAGTTGCATGCTGGTGGTTATTGAAATTATAACATGGTCTAGAAAAAGCTGCTTAAAACTTACAGACTTACAGTGATAACAAAATTAAATTTTCAACACATTTACATTTTTTTTTGTTACAGAAAAGAATAATGATACTCATTTATGGAAAAACTTTCAAACACAAAAGTGTATGACAGGGCTTCCCTGGTGGCGCAGTGGTTGAGAGTCTGCCTGCCGATGCAGGGGATGCGGGTTTGTGCCCCGGTCCGGGAGGATCCCACATGCCGCGGAGCGGCTGGGCCCGTGAGCCATGGCCGCTGAGCCTGCGCGTCCGGAGCCTGTGCTCCACAACGGGAGAGGCCACAACAGTGAGAGGCCCGCGTACCGCAAGAAAAATAAATAAATAAAAAATAAAAATGTGTATGACAATTGCTAAAACGTACCAAGAGGAAATAAGATGGAAATAAGAGTTCATGTAGGAAATGGAACAATAAATTGGTAAAGAAGACTTGTCATATATTTTAAAAATTGTTACTGGTGACTATAGAATTGCTCCAATCCTTAGATTCCATTGGCCACGTTTAAAAGTGATGTAATAGTTTTATTTTAAAATGCTAGTATTTATAATACTAAGGAAATGACATCTTCTGCAACTATTTAAACTTACAGTAAAGGTTTTTGTTTTTGTTTTTAACATCATCTAAAAGCTGTGTGAGAGGCTATATGGATTTTCAAACCACTTTTAGGGAACTTGCAAACCAAAAACTTAGGAGGCCACTGCTCTTGGGGGCTAGAGAGGGGATAACAGGATCTGCTCATGTGGGTGGACCTTTGTGGAGGAGGTGATGTGTGAGCTGGACCTTGACAGATGGAGAAAGGTGTCTGCCAGGCGGAGGGAGGGCCCTTGGCAGCTGCCAGCCTGAGGAGGCTGATGTTTTCGGGGCACAATGCCAGCTCCTGGCATTCTCACTAGTAGACCCATTACCATAACCTTGAGCCTTATGATTGTAACAACTGAAACCTAGTCCATTTTATCGAGACCTGAGAGAGAGAAGAATCTAAGCGATAGGTCAGTAATTTAGCCTCAAGGTGACCCAGTCATTTGCTGACTCCCTGGCAGAGGTGCTAAGTACTACTCTCCGCTTTCTCTTCCCATTGGCCAAATTGTAGTACCTTTGTCATTGTTCGGTCGCATCCTTCCCTTCCCTTCCTTTCCCTTCCCTTCCCTTTCCTTCCCTTCCCTTCCCTTCCCTTGCCACCAAGTGCAGTCTCAGAGCCCACAGCGTGCCGGAGGGAGGACAGCCAGTGGGGTCACCCTCAGCCTTCCAGAACTCAGGCTGCCATTTTCCATCCCTGTGATCCGTGGGGTGAGTACAACGAGACCTGATTTGGAAAATGAACAAGAATAAGCTCGCAAAGAGCAGAAACAGTCTTTGGGGGAAGGAAAGTCTTTAGTAAAGTTGGGGGGTGGGGACGGGTCCTGGCTTGGAGGGTTTCCAATTAACCTGAAACGAAAGTCAGGCATTTTCACCCTCTGAGCTGAGTTCAGAAGTTTGTAGATGTCTTTGGGGGAAGAAAATTTGGGCTGCAGACCTCAAAATCATGTTTGTGTTGAATGGGGAGCCACAAAGCAGGTATGAGATTCTAACGAGCTCTCATGCTTCTCGAAAATGCTACAATTAGAGCCTGTGCAGTGCGGCTCTCCTGCGGGAGGAGAGCAGCCTTGGGGCGGGGGTCCACCCAGAGAAGAACCTCAGAGGCCTTTCCCGCCTTCCACCCTCAGCTTGGATTCTGCTTTTATGCATATTTATTTTAAAGTGTGTATACAGATGTGTGGGTTTTCTGTAAGGGATCTGAGAGCAGGGAAGCAAATGTAGCTGTGCAGAGCATTTTGAGCCTTAGCCATCGAGACCCAGAGGAAGTGAGTTTGCTTTTTCAAGCTTGCCCAGATGGACCGTGCATGTGGGTTGTTGGCTCCGGCACCGCTGCCAGGCTCTGTAAACACCGAGAGGCCTCTCCCTCAGGACGCATGTTGACTGTCATGCCTTACTGCCTAATTGGCTCTCACCGCCGAGGAGCTGCAGGACGCTTCTTTCTGGTCTCTGTTCTGTGGGGAGCCTTGAGGATGGTGATGGGTGTCAAGTTATTTGGTTCTGTCCCTTAATGTCCACTTGTTCATTTCCTAGAGGACCTAACCTAACAGCGAAGAGGGACTTGCCTTCCCTTTGGAAGACTTCACAGCCTCTGACCTATGTGTCTTTTGGGATGGAAGGGCAGGTTTGATTAGCTGCTTTAAGTTAGGTCTTGGACAGGGCAAGGGATGCCCCTTACCCTCCAGCCCTTTCCTCACAATAATTATTTTTGCTCCTTTTTGGGTTCTGTTTTTATTTCCACTCTGGGTGAGTGCCTTTTCTTTCTGTTCTTTTCATTTCAACCGCCCAGATACGGCTGTGTGTAGGGGCGACACGTGTGCACGCTGAGTTAAGTCAGCATGGACGGATTCCAGGTGCCAGGCTCCACAACCAACAAATCACACCCTCTCCACAGCCCCGCTACAGCCCTTCTGAGACTTGTGTCTATAAATTGCGCCATGACAAGTCCCTGGAAACTTCCTTTGCTGCTGGCAGCTCCACACCCATGCATTTCCTTTTTCCTGTAAAAAATCCGTTCCCAGGTCCAACTCAAGACAGAAGGTCAGTTATATCGACACCTTCTGCACATGGATGCTGTATTTTCAGGAAAATATTTTCACCTTTGCAAGTTTTCGCCAGGGGTCCCTTCCCTTCCTCCACCCCCTACTTATTCCCCTCCACACAACAGTCCACCTTAAGGCCTGTCCTACAACTACACACCCCAGGAGGCTGTGTGCTTTGAGAAAATTTCCAGTGGTAGCGAGGAGCTCACCAGAGGCACCCATGTATTCTCCTGTCAGCAGGGGAAGGTCATTGAGAGAGACGCCAGATGTCAGGAGATGGAACCTTGAAACAGACTTCCTTGGCACAGGGTAGGCATTTCTGCTTAGCTGACAGTATCCGGCAGCATTTCTTTCTTCCCTGCCTGCCTTTCCTCATTTGTGAAATAGGAGAGTGATAATTTTCCAGGAGGAAATGTACATACATTCACCTTGTAAGTTTCCAGAGTTGGGATGTTTTATGGGCTGGCGCTGTCTTCTTTATGATCAGGCCAAGGGACCCTTTTCTGCCTTTCCAAGGAAGTCAGTATGTTTCCAGAAGGCTTGGGTTAAAATCAAATATATTACTTAGGGAGGAGGTGAAGTGCTCCCCATTCATGCTAATAGCACCCCATTTGCTTTCCAGGAAATTGCTTCAGCCCCATTCTGTGCATTCCAGGGAATTAACTCACTCATGTCGGTAGACTGTCAATCAAGGTGCCCCCACTCTTCCCAGCCAGGTGGTGGGTTTGTTATCCACACTGGGCCGACTGGATTGCCCCTTTTAGGCGTGGGATCTAGAGCAGTGTCACAAGTGAGGACATGGTTGGAGGTGACATGAGCACGGTGGTGTGCTCCCTAACCCGACGGCTGTGGCTCTTGCCTCAAAGACCCCAAGAGAGGTCCTGGTTCCTGTTCATTCTGGCCTGGAGCAGTAGTGGCCCAAACAAGACTGAAGTTTATGTTTCCTACCAGCCTGGTGCTAAAGTAGCAGGAAACAATTCTTCTTACTCACCTGAATTGGTGAACTGAGGGACAAATCGTGGAGTGTCTGGCATCACGCTGAGGACAACGAATCAATCCACAAATACTGATGGATTGATTGAGAGTGTGAACTCTTTGCAAATAATGGAACGCCAGATTTCAACATCACCAAACACACATGTCTTTCTGCATTTATGTCAAATAAGGAAGGGCACCTCCTTTTTCTGCTCGTCTCCTTCCTTTTCCTCTGTTTCTTTTTTCTATCTTCCTTTTAGTGGGCAAAGTTGGACCTTTTTTGATTGAGGTTCATTCAGTCTCTCTTACTGTATCTATTTTTTTTTTTCTCTTACTGTATCTATTTAACTGAGTTAAGGCCCTCTCTCTATATCTGGATGAGCTTCCATAGCTGAAGTCTGAAAACCAAACTGGTCATTCTGGAGCAGCTCCTCTGGGAATTGAAGCTGTTGCTAGAACTATGTCAGACCAGTTTAACAAAACAAGCCGTAGGACCAGTCAGTGTTCCTTTCTCTTTCTTCTGTCACCTGTGGCAGAGAGAGTGTGGTTTTCTTGCAATCAGGCATGCATCTTCCTTTGTTCCGAGTCTTTGGGGACACACTTTTTCTTTCAAGACAACTTTTCACTGCTGAAGCTCACAGGCAACTTGATGTAAGCTGCATTTTCCCCAGCAGAATTGCTCAGGGCTTACCCGCTAAAATGCCAAAAGTGAGAAGAAACCATGGTAACCATGTGAGTTCTTCAGTGGAGGGAGCCGCATTCCAGATGGATTCCAAAGACCTGGAGGTCTGGGTCACACAATCTCAGAGAAAAAGTGGACATTATCTCAGGAACTGGGAATGACAGTTACAGCTGATCTTTTCCCAGTGGGGGTGGAATATCTGTACCTTCCCCTTCTTGGAGCTCAGCCTAGTGGCTACTGAAAGGTCTATGGGTAAATTTTTACTAGGGTTTCCAAATTCTCTTCTGTATTAGTCAGAGTAGTTAATGCTAGCTACTGTAACAAGTATCCCCCAAATTCCAGTGATTTAATACAATTTTATTCATATGTCAATTATATCTCAATAAAATAGGAAAAATAAAAATACAAGTTTATTTCTCACTTATGCCAAGGCCACTGAGAGTTGGGTTGCTCCCATGGCAGCTCTCCTCTAAGCAATGACTCGGGGATCACTGTGTGTGGCTTTACCACCCTAACCAAATGCTTCTAGTCACATGGACAGAAGAGAGAGGGTAAAAGGAGCACCAGATTTAACCACTTCAATCAGAATTGCTATTCCATTGGCCAAAACTAGTCATGTGGTCAACTTAACTGCAAAGGTATCTGGGAAATATGGAGGCACACCTGGATATTGGCGAACACTAACGTACTGAGCAATACCTTAAGGTCTCAACTCCTGGTGAAACTTTTCCCCTGCAAAAGAGTCTTTTAGGAATAGTTTGAAACCTTCTTTTTCTTAAAATTAATTTTTATTTTACAACATTGCTTTATAATGTTTTGTTAGTTTCTACCGTACAGCAAAGTGAATCAGCTATACGTATACATACATCCCCTCTGTTTTGGATTTCCTTCCCATTTAGGTCACCATGGAGCATTGCATAGAGTTCCCTGTGCTATACAATAGGTTCTCATTAGTTATCTATTTTATACATAGTATCAACAGTGTATGTCAATCCCAGTCTCCCAAAAAACTTCTTGACACCAAGATAAATGAGTGACGTGTTTTCTTACTCAGGAATATGGAATTTAAAGCTGGCTAAACTTCTTCACCTAAAAGAGGATAATGGAGAGGTCTTTTAGAGTTTTCCCAATTTTCAGGCCCATGAAACTTAGATGAACGTATGTAAAGATGGCCTTGCTGATAGCTCAGCACTACACACAGTCCCCAGGCTCAACCCTTGCTTGAATAGCCATCAGTCTTAGGAGAAATAAACATGGAAGGAATTTCCACTTGTGTTACTCATGTTAAATGAGGAAAGAACTGCTAGGCCTTAGTTCCTTTTGACCCAGTGCTTGTCTCATTTGCCTTTTAATTTTCTGGTCAGACTTATGTTTGGGGCTTTCCAGCTCACAGACAATGGGAGTGATTTCCATTGGGTGGTTCTGTCCTCTGGTGGGTCACCCTGGAACTTTATTCTTTGTGCTCTGATTTAGAACAGAAACAAGCTAAAGAAAGAAGAAGGGGGAAAAAATCTTCTTGACTCACAATTATAATGTGAATCAGTAATGAAGCTCTAAGTTCAGTGTGTGGGAAAAACATTGCTCTCTGTCCATCCAACTCCTGGTTCTAATTTCCAAGAACCAAGAAAGAGCTTGAGAGAACAAGGAAGAAATAATAAAATCACGGGGAAATTGGGAGACATAATCAAAGGGAGGTTGAACTCAGGATGAAAACATTAGGACTAGGTTGCCAACAGAAAGCCCAGAGGCCATCTACAGTCCGCATAGATATTTTGACTGGCTTGCTGGTCCATGAAGCATTGGGTAGAAAATCTGAATTAGTAGCCAATATTTAAATACTTGGAGATTTCACATAAAATCCAGATTCATGCCTTCTCTGGAATTTGGGGTAACACTGCCCATATCTCAGCAGAGCAATAGCTGGCCTGAACTAGGTCGTGGCTGCCCCCTTCAGACAGGACAGTGGCTGTCTCCTTTCAGTTGACTGTGGTCTCACCACTCCACTTTGCACCCCAGCCCTAAGCCCAAGTGTTACTCCTCTTTATCTCCAACCTACTTCTCCCTAGAGTCTCATTCATTCACACCAGCTACCTGGGTACTGTGGGTATTTCAACTTGTAAGCCATGACCTAAGGGACCTCTATGCCTTCAAAGTT
Organism: Phocoena phocoena; assembly: GCF_963924675.1. Taxonomy (NCBI): domain Eukaryota; kingdom Metazoa; phylum Chordata; class Mammalia; order Artiodactyla; family Phocoenidae; genus Phocoena; species Phocoena phocoena. Next base: position 28,925,184 of record NC_089224.1, on the reverse strand, counting down.
GTTGAAAAACATTTAAGACAAGGAAGTGGTGACAGATATTTGACTACAAAGGAAGAAAAGGAGAATAAGGACCTTGAAGGCAATGAAAGAAAACTAGTGCTTCTTCATAATCATGTATCAGAATGGTAAAATGGGACTCTTTCTGTCTCCTTTGTGACCAAAGGCCAAAGGCCAAGGATAGATGATAGAGTGAGTCCCAGGTACCACCCAGGTTATAAGTGAGGGACGGGGCCAGGTCTGTGCCAGGCTTGCAAAGGGGACAGACAGTCAGATAAGAGGAGGGGGTATGGAGATGGTGAGTAGAGAGGAGTTTTGCTGAGAAGGGGACAGAGGGAATTGGAGCAATAGTTGGAAAGGATGAGACCAAAGTTTGTTTTTTAAAGTGAGCATTTGTTCGCTGATTGGAATGTTTCAATACAAAGAGGAGACTGATGATGCTGCAAAGAGAGGGCCAGCTGCAGTTGTGAGGTCTTCGAGTCAGTGAGAGGGAATGGGATTGGGCCATAAAATAGAAGTGCAGATGATCCATACGGTAAGATAAGAAAGAAGGCAGAATATAAAGAACAGATGCAGTGCGGTTGGTGGATTTAGATGTTTAGAAGGGGAATGTTCTTTAGTATTTATAGCCCCGGTTTTCTTCTTTTCAACTATTGGTAATAAGCTTACTAAAATTTGATTAAATTTAATTGATTGGGTTTCATTTTCATTTAAGTTTGTGTAAGTTGTTTGCTGCATAAGGGCACCTGGCCAAGGGGATGAGACAAAAATCCAGTCTATGCTCTCTGCTCACAAGCAGTGTGCCCTGGTGTGGGGTTAAATCCTCCTGGGGTAAGGGGCATCCTTTTTTTGTTTGTTTTTTAAATTTGCGCAAAGGACTTCATGGGCTAGAAGGGACCGTCCTTATTTTGTTCTCTAGTTGTGTGACGTGAGTTAATCTTGTCTCAGAAATGGGAGTGTGAGATCCCCGAAGGAAGAGTCTGTCTCATATTAGTTATCACCAACAGCCAGAGTGTGATTTCCTCTAGCATGGTCCATGGAAAATGTCTACAATATATAAATAGCTGTTCTGTGAAAAGAAATCCATGCAGAATTTAAAGAAAGAGAAAGAGGGGAGAATCAACACAGGGAAGACAGTCGGTCAGCATCACAAAATGACATTGAGAGAAGTGCCATGCACACTTTTTAATGAGGTATCATTGGGCCGAGATGCGCCCACTCACGTTTGAATAGGAGGCGTTCAGTCCACTGTGGTCCTCCTGTTGAGGCTTCTGTGTGAAAAACTTCTCCTGGAGGTCTGTTGTGCTATCTCAGACACGGAGGCCCACAAGGAAACGATGTTCTGCTGGCTAATCTGAGTACTCTAAAAGGGTTTATGTTATTTCCAAGAGGGAGGTTTGGGCCCTGGAGCGATCTGACTCAGTCTGTTCCTCTACCAGGAGCACAATACCTGTAAGATTTCTCCAGCGTTACTGCTCCTTAGAATTAGCCAAGGGTTCTTTCACTGGGTTTTCTTTAGGCTTTAAACTCTTCCCAGATGTCTCTCAAACCCATCCTAGCCCATTTCATTTTTATTCTTTATTCCAAGAAAGAGAAAAACTGAAAAACAATAGGCTGTCTATCAAGTGGATAAAATGGTGGTGAATACCATGGGAACTGGTATGAGGCCCACTTGAGTTCTAACTCTTAGTTGTGTGGCCTTGGACGAGTAACTTAACCTCTCTGGGCCTCAGTTTCCTCATCAAAAGAATGGAGGTGATACCAGGCTTGTTGTAAGGATAAATGAAGTAAATATATATAAAGTACTTAGTGATTGGCCCATAGTAATTGCTCAGAAAATGGTGGTGGTGTCACTGTCACCATCACTATAAATCTCATCTTGATGCATTGACAACATCCTTGGTGCAAAATTCTAGTTGCAGCCGGACTGCAGTTGTAAATCCTGAAGGTTTCTGGTTTGACTGACTGAGTTTGTGGTATTGCCGTACTCTCTTTCTATTTCAAATCTTTTTACCTGCCCCCTCCCTACAAACACCTGGTCACGTTAACTTCAATGCTTTCTCTCTCATCAGCTGACCCACCTTTTCCATACAGAGGTCTTTCCCAGCAGATCGTGGGAGCTCGTGAACACCCCATGCCAAAGATGGATTTGGTTAGATTACATTTAGTGCCTAAGGCATCCCTGAGTAAGATCTGAGTCCACCTGTGTTCTCAGTATAAGCTTTTCTTTGTGCACCCTTACCTGCTATTCACACTCAAAGCATTGCAGACACAAGAGGATTAATTAAGGACCCAAGTGTGAGAGCCTGTGGTGCATCCTGCTTCCTGGAGGCAAGAGGGCAGCCAGAGCTCCTAGACACAGGCAGCTTTGTCTTGTTTGGAGACCCATGGATACCCTCATTCTGCTCATTTTTATAATTCCTCTCAGTCTTAGGTCTCCACACAGAGCTGTCAGCCTCAATGAGAGTGCCCCAGGGAAGCAAAGGCCAACACTTGCCTTTGGAAAGAAACGCATTCTCTCTGCAGGCCTTTGAACTTCCCTGGAGCATTGCTCTGGCCTGTAGATCTTATCTGCAATGTTTTCTTCAAGAGGCCCATTCCATCACCCGCAGCAGTGGTGTGACACAGGCCACTCTCTCATCTGGTTCCCAGCAGCTGGAAATGTGGATGTTTGCCTCTGGCCGGCACACACACAGACGGGGTCTGCCCCCCACATGTTCCTGGAGAACTGGCACTAAGACTCCAGTTCTTGATGCTTTGTTAACACACACTTCAAATGAGTGGGCCGGGCTTGGTCTTAATCAAATGTCTCATTAATATCTGCCCTTGGTCCAGCTCCAATTCCTGAGTGCTGTGTAAGAGAGGCATTTGTATAACAGGCACGTATACTCACACATATGGCCATACCACCCACTGTCATAACGTGAAGCCCCAAGCTTACGATGAGCCTATTTTTTCAGCAGAGATGGTTTAAATAAATGGATAAAATAATACTTCCTTTCCCAGCAGTCCACTTTCAAGGTCATTCAACAAGAAGGAAATGGGATACAAATTCTTGAGCTGACGGTTAAGTCCCAGGCAAACCCTGTTCCTCACCTGTCTTTTTCGTTGTTGTTGTTTTAAACTTATGAGTGTAGACACAATCAACGAGTGTTTGCTTGGGAAACATCTAAATATTTGGGCCCACATTTCCACGTAAAGTTCTTCCTACCCACTAAGTAAGAAAGTTGTACACCAAAAGGATCTCATGGAGATGTGCTTTGAGGTTAATGTAAGCTTCAGAACCTGAAGCTAGTCTTTCCATGGTGAATTCTCAGGACTACCTGCATCCCAGAGACTGGGGAGTCAGTCAAAAGGCACATCCCTGGGCCTCATTCCAGATCTCACAAATCAGAAAGCACAGAACTTTGGAAGTTTCATTTTTACAGTGAATCCCAGGAGCATTGTAAACCATATGTAAGTTTGAGAACCATCTATTCAAAGGTTCTTAACTAGAGGAACACCTCAGAATCACATTCAAAACCCTTAAAAAATTGTGGAGACCAAAAAACATTTTCTCTGTTCTCTACTCTGTTGATATTGATTTGATACATTTAGGGGTGGATCCCAGACATCTATGTTTGGAAAAAGTTCCACAGTGATTCTGATTAAAGAGCACACACATGGGTCCCAGTGTTTTTGTTTTGTTTTTTGTTGTTGTTGTGGCCTCGCCCGTTGCGGAGCACAGGCTCCGGACGCGCAGGCTCAGTGGCCACGGCTCACGGGCCCAGCCGCTCCGCGGCATGTGGGATCCTCCCGGACCGGGGCACGAACCTGTGTCCCCTGCATTGGCAGGCAGATTCCCAACCACTGTGCCACCAGGGAAGCCCCCCAATGTTCTTTTAATTTTGGCTGGTGTGCATGTGGCGGGGAGGAGGGGGTTGGAAGGGGTTCCTTTTAAAATGTAGGTTCCTGGGCCTCACCTCCAGAGGTGTCGATCCAGCACGTCCAGGATGGGGCCTAAGAGCTGGTACTTTGACAGCCTGCTCCTCAGATTCTCATGTAGCTGCTTCTCGAAGACAGGGACCCAGTGAGGGCCCTTGTGGACTCTCCCCTCCCCCTTCACTTAGCTCCTGCCATCATGAGGCCACATAAACACCTGGGGGCTTTGCTGACACTTTGCCCTCCCACTCTTGGCAGCTTCGGCACAGCCAGCACTGGGGACAGGCCCAGCCTGTCAACATGTGAACATAATCTGTAGAGGGTCCTCCAGGAGGTTCTTCTAGAGCATTTCCCGCTCTTCCTTTCCATCTGAGTTTCCCTTCTCTGGGACAGTGATGACAGTGCCAAAGAAATGTCTAGATTCTGAATTTAAACAAAAATGCCTTGAAGCACAAGCAAGATTTTCTGCAATTTAAAGCCTGGAGATTTTTGTTGTTGTTATTGCATCAATACAGCTCCATAAAACCAGGTGTGGGATGGGGAAGAAGAAGGCAACCTCTCTGATGGCTTTGCTCTTTCTGATCCTTTAGTGTTTACCAGGTGTTAGCAATAGACATGTGTCCATCAAGAACTGTTCATAATCCCATCCCCCATAACCCCCATCCTCAGACACCTAAGCAAAATCTAATTACCATTTTTTTATGACAGTTTTTATTTTTTAATGATTTTTCATTTTATCAAAGTAATATACGCATATACTTTTGAAAGTCAAATATTATAGTATGGTTAAAGCTTATAACAAAAAGAGTACTCCCTCCTGGGGAATTTTTCTCATAGGATTTCCTTGTGAATTTCTTGTCAGTTTCTCTCCCATCAGCTTGTTCTTGTTGAATGTCCTGATTGATCCTCTGATAATTTGTCTTTTCTCTTCTATTGTTCATCTCTTTATCTTTACCCTGTCTGAAGGACTGCTTTGTCTTTAACATCTAGCCCTCTATTGACATTTTAACCTAGCTTTCAGGTTTTCTAATTTTCAAAATGGCCTTCTTTTTCATTTTTAGAGTATCCTGGTATTGCTTTATGGGTGCAACATATTCTATTAGGTCTCTGAAGTTTGTGATTTTTCTCAAGCTTTTATTTTGCCCTCTAAACTGCTTTTGTTTCTTCCAAGGTCCTGAGAAGGGCCAAGTCTCTTGAGATCAATTGCTGTATTCTGGTTTTTGAATGAGATGAAGCTGGAGGTTTCACTGTTCAGAATGCAGACTTTTATTTAAAACTCTTGTTTTCAGTTCATCTCCAGACCTCTGACTCTTCCCTGTGCCTGTGTCTTTGTGTTCAGGGACTCTTCAGTTTCATAACTCTAGACCCACGCTGTCCAATACCGTAACGCCTCATCACTTGTGGCCATCGAGCACTTGAGATGTGCTGTGAGTGTAAAATACACACCGCAATTTGACGATACTATGAAAAAAAGTGGTAAAATATCTCATTACCATGAAAAAAATTGATTGCATGTTGAAAGATAATATGCTGGATATACTGGGTTAAGTAAACTGTAATGTTGAAATTAACTTTTAACATTTAATATTATGGCTACTGGAAAAATTGAAATCACATCCATGATTTGCATTATATTCTATTTGACAGTGCTACTCTTCTGTGGTTGTAGGGATAGGGGCCCACGGCTGCACTGCTCCTGTTTCGGCCCCTCATGTCTGTGGGAGCTGTTGCTTCTAGTTCCTGATCTTTTCTGAGCTCAGCACGACAAATTGCTTGTTTCTCCCTGGTGTCCTCTGCAGGCTCTTGGTTTCAACTTTGCTCTGCTCTGTGTAGGTCAGTTATCATACCCGCCCCCCCATCTGCTTCAAAAAGTTGATTGACATTTCTGTCTTCCATTCCCTTAGGATTTATGGTTTAATATTTTCCTTTACTGTCATTTTAGTAGGGTTTTGAAAGGGAATGGTGATAAATGCACACAATCAAGCTGTCATTTGTAAATTCTAATGGGCCCTTGAATCAAAATAAATTGTTAGCTTTAAGGCTCATGGAATTTCTCATTTATGCCTAAAGTCTCTGTGCTAGTCAGCTTGGGCTGCCATAACAAAATTCCATAGACTGGGTGGCTTAAATGACAGGAATTTATTTCTCACAGTTCTGGAGGTTGGGAAATCCAAGAGCAGGAGCTGGCTGATATGTTTCCCCAGTGAGGGTTCTTTTCCCGGCTTATAGATGGTTGCCTTCTCACTGTGTCCTCACATGGCAGAGAGAGAGGAAGCAAGCTCTCCGGTGTCTCTTCTTATAAGGATACTAATCCCTTCATGAGGTCCCTACCCTGACCTCATGTAAATCTCCCAAAGGCCCCCATCTCCAAGTATCATCATATTGGGGGTTAGGGCTTCAACTTACGAATGTTTTCACTCAAATGTCATTTACTCCTGCCACCCCTGCCCACGTGTTTGCCACCAGGATATTCACTTCAAAGTTTCCTTCATCTTTTTCATAGCAAAGACTTGGTCTGTCATCTTTAATATCTTTATTCCAGAAATTGATAAGACATTTAAAAAACTTATTTGGAAAAACAAAGGACCAAGAACAGCCTAAACCATCTTGAAAAAAGAAGAACAAAGTTGGTGGACTAATACTATTTGACTTCAAGATTAGTGTAATTAATCAGATTAGTGTGGTATTGATGAAAGGCTAGATACATACACCAATGGGGCAGAATGGAGTGTCCAGAGATAAACTCACAAATATATACATGACTAAATAATTTTTGATAAGAGTGCTAAAGCAATTTAATAGGGAAAGGAAGATATCTTCAATAAATGGTAGTAGAACAATGAGATATTCGTATATATATACACACACATCCCATTGTGTATGTGTATTTATACACACACACACATATATACATACATATATATGAAAAACCTCAACCCCTACTTCACACCATACAGAAAAATTAATTTGAGATAGATGTCATATTTAAATGTAACATCTAAAACAATAAAGATATAGGGAATTCCCTGGCGGTCCAGTTGTTAGGACTCTGTGCTTTCACTGTCGGGGCCCAGGTTCAATCCTTTGTTGGGGAACTAAGATCCCACAAGCCACATGGCATGGCCAAAAAAAAGTAATAAAATAAAATAAAATTTAAAAACCTCAGTTACCTTTAAAGTAAATAAATAAATACATACATAAAGATATAGAAGAAAACCTAGAGGAATATATTCATGACCTTAGGGTAGGCAAAAATTCATTGGAGTGGACACAGAAAGCACAAATCATTAAAAAAAAAAGTAAGTTAGACTTTATCAAAATTTAAAATTCCTGCCTGTAGAAAAACAAATCAAGGCAAATAAGTGGACAAGTCAGACTGGGAAAAAGTAGTCACAACACATACATCTGACAAAGGCTTTGTATCGAGAATATGTAAAGAACTCCTGCAACTCAATAATAAAAAGACAAACAACGCAAATTTTTAAATGTGGACAAGAGACATAAATGGGCACTTTAACAAAAGAAAATATGCAAATGACCAATAATCCCATCAAAATGTGTTCAATATCATTTACCAATAAGGAAATGCAAAACAAAACCATAATGAGAAACTATTAAACACCCACTAGATTTGCTGAAATGAAAAGGATCAACACCACCAACTCTTGGAGAGAAGGTGGAGCAACTGGAACTCTCACATGTTGCTGATGGGAGTGTACAATGTTATAACTAATTTGTCTGTTTCTTAGGAAGTTAAACATACATCTACTCTAGGACTCAGCAATTCCACTCTTAGGTATTTGTTCAAGAGAAATGAAAATATGCGTTCACAAAAAAGCCTTGTACAATAAAGTTTATAGCAGATTTTCATGACAGCTAGAAACCACCTAAGTAGCCATCAACAGGGAAATGGGTAAACAAGTGATATAGCCACATAATAGAATATTCCCAAAGCACCCAACTGTGGCTACAAGCAACAACATGCATGAATCTCAACAATAGTATGCTGAGTGGAAGAAGTCTCACACAAAAAAGCATATGCTGCATAATTCCATATCTAGGAAAATCTAGAATAGGCAAATTTAACCCTCGATAATAGAAATAAGATCATTGGTTGCTTCATGGATTGTGAAGATGGACTGGGAAGGAGCGTGAGGAAACATTTTGGGGTGTTAGAAATGTTCTGTGTATTGACGTTGATAAGCATTTTTCAAACCTGATTGAATGGAACCCCTAAGATCTGATCATTTACCGTATGTATATTATATTTTAAATAATGAAAATAATTAAAACAAAATGCTGCTTAAAATTTATTCACTGGGATCCATTTTATCAGATGAACCTTAAGAAATTACTCATCTTGCTTCACTTACTTCCCCAATTTATACATTCTTCTAACTGACACAGTTTATATTTTATGAAATATATTTCTCCAAAGATATATCTTTCTAGGTAAGATGCCTGACCTAACTGATTTGATGACCTGGAACTAAAAACATGAAGAGGAATTCCTTACGACATCCCAGAAGAAACTTAGAGTGTTGAGAGAGCTGAGTTGCACACCTCTGCCTATGCTCTCCTTTATGGCTAAAATGCTCTTTCCAAAATTCTTACCCATCGTATCAGCTGAGAGTACACTTTGCCAGTTCTTTAAAGATGCATTTTTATTTATGTATCTGTACCACTCAGGAGGCTTTCAGCTGGACGTAGTAGAAAATTCAACTTGAAATGGCTTATTCTTCAAGAAAAATTTATTATATCCTGTTACTGGAAGTCTGTAGGTAAGATAGTTCTGGAGTGGGTTGTATTAGCAGCTTGATGAATTCCTTAAGGTCTCAGGTTCTTTTAATCTTTCTTTTTTGCCATTCTTAGCACATGAGCTTTGTCTTCAGGTAGTAGGTGTTCATGTTCATGATTGGATCTCATTGTTGCAAGAGGACTGCTGCGGATCCAGGTATCACATCAAGAAAAAACAATCTCCTAGAGCATGAAGATCCATGTCTTCCTGTGTGTCTTTTTTTCTTTTTCTTTTTCTTTTTTTTAGCAAGTGAATCTTTCTCAGAAGCTGCCACTCAACAGACTTCACTTGGCCATCTCACTGGCCAAACATGCAAAGGAAATGGGACTGCCATTATTGAGTTAGACCCGGCAGATCCCTTCCCTAAAGCTGGTACTTGGGCCATTCTCCTTGAAGGCATGGGCACATATTGGAGGGTTTGTACCTATAATCAGTGCTAGGAGGCTGGAAATGGAGGTCTTGATGGATGATGGGTTGGTAATTAACAGTGTCTGCTACAGTATCATTTGTGTTTGCTCTGTTTTCCCCATAAACTTAATCTTGAGGATAGAGATTATTTTCCCCCTTTCATATAAACATGATAAATAGCATAAGGGTGTGCTCATGATAAGCTCTTCATAGTATTGCTTGATTGATTGATACCCCCATCTCATTCCAGAAAAGAATTAATTCTGCTCAGAAGGCACTCAACAAATGTTTCACGATCTCAAAATGTTCTAATGATGGGACAAATTTAAGAATACAACTAAAATGATATATAAACCAATGTATTTTAAGAAGAATGACTAGGTTTTATTTTATAATCAACTTGAGTAGCGTGGTTTCGGGGGATTTTCCTAAGTTCCTAGGTTATCCCCCTCATTTTGGTCCTCAATGTGACCATTCAAAAATAGGAAGGAGTCAGAAGAAGTCTAACTTTTAAGGGCTTTCATTTATGGTTAACATTCTTGCTTAAAAGGAGACTTGTGGAGAGGGCTTGATGCCTCCTTCTCTTGGCCTCCATTAGTGCTGTTACTTGTCATCTAGGATGGGTGAACTCGAAGGATCCCTCCATGATGTTTCACCATGGGGGCAGACGTTATTTGAGTGGGGGCTGGTTCTTCTCTGGAGTCAGGAAGAGCTGGCAGCTTTCAGAGATGCCCAGAATACCTGGGGCCCCGTTTACACAGTGCTTTATGACGGCAGATGGAGGCACAGTGAGCAGGGGATTCCAGAGTGGTTCCATGTCAGCACCCCTGCGGGGTGGGGCTTGTTAGTTGACCTAAGAGATTCCATTCTAATGCGCTGAAGATGGATTTTAGGCCTGGACTTTGCTAAGGCTAAGAAAGATTCATTGCAAATTTCTGTTTACTTGTCTGGCTTTCGTGGGATAGCCAGTGTTTTCCCTTGCCTTAGGTTATCTTTGGCTGGAGGGCAAGAAAAATAGTCAGTGATGTCTTGGAAGCTTAAGTCTATACTATATGGCTCTTTTAAAAAATATTTGGTTATCCAGCAAGATATTTCTTGTGTTTCTACATCTAAAATTTCTTTGGGGTTTGGCGGTACCAAAACTTTTCATGGCTGCCAGTCATATCTTAATTGGATCACCTTGTGGAAACTTCAGAGAAGTTTCCTAGAGTTTGCTTCCAATTTCTGATGCCGACCCGGCTTTTATTATCTAAGGTGAGACAGATATGACAATCTCCTTATTTCCTTTCTCTTTAAAAGGACTTGCTACATTTTCCAAAATACCTCCCAGAGCGTGCTTACTGTGGGGGAACATTCTCCTTTCTTGGCAAAAAATGTTGTTAGTTCTATTGCCCCTCAAGTGAGGATAACTGTTTTTTGCAAATGTGATTGAGAAAATAGGTAACAGAAATTTCAAAGAAGGAGAAAAATTTCACTTTTTACTCATCCTTGAGCCCATTGTATTATTATTTTTTAAAATCATACTGATGTGAATCTACCTTGTATTATGAATTACAAAATGTGCTCGCCCTTTTTCTTTCGGTACAAAATTAGAAGCTCTTTGAGGGTAGGGAAAATATCTAATTCCTCTTTCACCCTTTCATCACCAGCCAGAGTGTCTGATGTGTAATAGGTGGCTAGGACATATTTATGGAATTAAAATGCTTGAACTACATCCATGGAAAACTATGGATGAGTGGGTATTAAACTTTTTCCCACAACCAGTTAATGACATCAGAAAAAATGATTTTAGTGAAAAAAGCAAGGCACAAACTTTACGTATAATAGGATTCATCTCTTGTTATAAAGGGGCACAGATATGTGGACACAGAAGGAAATATGACAAAATAGTAAATATGGGAACATGAGGGTGACTGCTCTATGTGTCTTAATATCTCCTTTTTATAGATGAGGAAATTGATGCACAGAGAGGCTAAGGGGCAGCCAGGCAGAAGAAGAGGGGATCTGAACCGGGCCCAGCGGATGCTAAGGCTCGGGCCATACATAAACCACTCACCTCATTCGCTCCCAGTAGCCTCTATCTGTAGATTCTCCAAATGGACCTTTGGAACCTGTCAGCTTCATGCTATTCTCTCTGCCTTTGGCTCACATATTCACAAGTGTCGCAATTGTATCATCTTCATGAAGTATTTAGTCTTTTGTAATTTATGAATATATAAAGACGTAAACACTGATCACAGCAACCATGATAGTAAAGATTAGCATATGTGTAGATGAAAAGAGCGGATTCCCTGCATGCCCCAAACTCTTGATGACAGTTGCTAGGTAATGTAGTTTTGTAATGTTTTAACTCTGTATAATGAACACGTATTATTTCTAGTCCAAAAAGACAACGAAAATATGAGAAAAGGTAGAATTAATTCATAGCTAAAAGCAGAGTCAGCAAACATTTTCTGTAAAGGGGCAGATTATAAATAGCTTTGGCTTTGCAGGCTATGTGGCCTCTGTCACTCTACTCAACTCTAACAGGGTAGCACAAAAGCGGTCAATAGATATTGCATTAAGGAACAGTCAGGCTCTGTCCCAATAAAACTTTATTTACAAAAACGGGCAACGGGCCAGATTTGGTCCACAGGCCATAGTTTGCTAACCCTTGTGAATTAGTCTCCCGTCACCACTGTAACAAATTATCACAAATCTGTGGCTCATAACAACACAAGGTTATTCTTTAACAGTGCAGAAGGACAGAAGTCTGAAATGACCATCACTGGGCTAAAATTAAGGTATTGGCGTGGCTGCACTTGCCCTGTAAGCTCCAGGAGAGAATTCATTCCTTGCCTCTTGCGGGTTCTAAGGCTGTAGTCGTGGCTTATGGCCACGTCACTCTCATCTCTGCTTCTGTCATCATGTTACCTTTCCTTCTCCTGTAGTCAAACCTCCCTTTGCCTCTGTCTTTTAAGGACACTGTGATTGCATTTAATGCCCACTTGGATAATTGATAATTGAGGATAATCTTCCCATCTCAAGGTCTTTAACTCAATTACACCTGCAAAGTCCCTTTTGCCATATAAGATGCATTTACAGATTTTGGGGCTTAGAATGTGAATATCTTGGCTTAAAGTAACAAAAAGGTTGGGGGATGCTGTAAAAAGAACATTGACTTAGGCACAAACTCACCTGAGTTGGGGATCCCAGCTTCAGCTGTAACTGTATGTAATGAATGGCCTTTGGAGGGTCATTTTACCTCTCTGGCTTTTAGCGTTTCTCATTTATGATGTGAGCGAATGAGACCATGTGATCCCTAAACTTCTTTCAGCTGTGTCATCTTTAAATTTTATGATTTTGATGAAGAGCATTTTTTTAACATCTGCCTTCTGTCATAGTGACCTTTATCATAAGTAATGTAAATCCATTCTAAGCAGCTTTGTGCTAAGTTGTATCAGGGAAGATTCAATATTTATAAATAAAATAAAGGAAGAGATAAATTTTAACTATTCCCAACTTAGCATAAGCCTGGAGGAATTATAGGCCAACCCTCTCATTAAGAATGAAACTTTAAAAATTTTACATGCTACTCTGTACAGAAGAGCATTTGAAGAGTCCACAAAAGTACTTTTAGAACTTGCAGATAAAGAATAGTAAACTCAGGCTGATGAGAGAGGGAGGGTTAAATTACTACATGGAACTAGATCAAGAAAGGCATGCACTTACGCTTTATGCAATTTTAAAAGTGGATATAATTTTGTCTGTGAGTTCCTAGTGACAAAAGCAAAGAGAGAAAGATGATTATATAAGAATAACATTGTTGGGCTTCCCTGGTGGCGCAGTGGTTGAGAGTCTGCCTGCCGATGCAGGGAACGCGGGTTCGTGCCGCGGTCCAGGAGGATCCCACATGCCGCGGAGCGGCTGGACCCGTGAGTCATGGCCGCTGAGCCTGCGCGTCCAGAGCCTGTGCTCCGCAACAGGAGAGGCCACAGCAGTGAGAGGCCCGCGTACCGCAAGAAAAAAAATAGAATAACATTGTTAAAATAATTCTTTTAACTGCTAGAAGTTCCTGCAACATGAGTGATATTTCCCATGAGTCTACCCGAATGGGGACACTCAAGTTGTTCTAACATTATCATTTCATCCATTCAACATTCAACAGGTATTCACTGACGACCTACTACCTAGTTGGCACTGTACTAGTCAATAGGGAGCTAGATAGTCATGACCAGATAGAAATGCCTCTGTTTTATTGGAGATTACAGTCGGGCAGGGAGTGCAAATGTTGACAATGCAGTGAATAATCTGAAAGGGAAGGAACAGAGAGATACAGGAGCCTATCTTAAGGAAGCTTTATCTACAGACTAGTCAGGGACGACCTCTCTGGAGAAGTGATATCCCAGGTGCCTACGGGATAACAGTAATTAGTCAGGCAAAGAGCAGGGGAGGAAGTTTCTATACAAGGAGAAGAGAACGGCCTGTTTGAAGACCTGGAGGCAATTGGTTGACCTATAGTTGTCCAGTATTGTCCGGTTTCATTGGTGTGAAGAGAGAACAGAGCATGGGCTAGTGCCAGAGTGTGGAGAGCCACATTAAGGATTCTGCACTTTATCCCCTGGTCAATGTAAAGTGTATCAGAGTACTCTTAGCTGCTATAGCAAACAGCCCCCGAGATTTCAGTGGCTCAGTGCACACTGTTGTTTATTTCTGACTCTCATATTAGTCTGATGCGATGTTCCTGATGGACGGGCAGCTTTGCCTCAGGTAGCAATTCTACTGTGTCTCCTCCATCTCTTTGTCCGTCTCCTGCTGACAGTGGAGGCGAAAGAGAAGGTGGAGAGAGCACAGGTGTGTCCTAATCACCTTGCCCTGGAAGTAGTCGCAGAGCCCCGCCTAGACGCAAGGGGGGTTGAAAAGATTGTCCCTGACTGGGCAGACATCTGACATTACTATCGTCACGCTGGAAGTGGGGTGTAGATTTTGGAGGACAGTTAACTGTTTCTGCCACAGGAAGCCCCTAGAGAGTTGTAAGTTAGATTATTGTATGATCAAATTAGAATCTTTAAAAGACCATCCTGACTGCAGAATAGAGAATGGACTGGAGGGGGAAGACTGGACACAGAGAGACCAGTTATATTGTGCGATAAAGACAATAGCAACTGTCACAGAAGAGCTTCTTAGGGCATCTCTCAATGACAGCAAAGGACATGATGATGCCAAAGTGCAAGTTTGTAGAAGTCAGGGAAAGGTCAGTTAGAAATATTTATAACCGGGACCACGGAAGGATTCATTTTCCTTTCTTAACCAGAAGTCTGTAGGTAGGCAGCCCATTGGCTGGTGCTAAATGTGATCAAAGGTTGTTCCAAGGGCTTGCTTCCTTCTGTCTGCTGCTTCACTGTCTTAGGCATGTAATTTTTATTCTCATGGTCATGGGCTTGTTACACCACTGGGCAGGAACAAAGTGGGCAGACCAATAAGCAAGAGTCATCTGTCTCCTCCTGACATTTTATTCAGGAAGGGAAGGGAAACCCAATTCAGGAGCCTTCACATCTCATGGGTCACGTGGCATCCAGGCTTCAAGGGAGTCTGGGAAACTGAGTATTTTCGAATTGCGTGCATGTGTATGCATGTAGAAGGGAGGCTTGGCCGAGAATTCTCGGGGACACACTGAGGATGGGAGATGAGGCTGGAAAAGTATAGACTGCTCCTATAGGACTAGTCTCACAGCAAGGCATAGTATTCTCTGCTGAAGACAATTGTACCATCGCGGCTAGTGACATCACAGCCTTTTATTCCAGTTTAGCCTCTCCAAATACCTATGAGACAGTTCATAAGCGATCATCTCTTCTTACTCAGCACAGTCACGACACCAGAACGAGGGACCTGACTGAATGTCAGGGATAGACATTTGAGCCCTGCGATCTGGATGCCCAGCCCCTTGCCAATACCTGTGCCAATACTTGTCACCCAAGTCCAAGGCTAGGAGGTGACACTGGAGAATCAAGCCCGAGTTTCTCACAGGGCACCACAGGAGATGGGGGTAAAGATTAGTTCAGCTCTGGGTCCCTCCTTCCCAAACCACCCCCTCTGCTGAGACAGGAGGGAGCAAAGAAAGGAGGGGAGCAGATGCAGGGAAGTTAGGAGGCACTCACTGGAAGAGCTCTCCCCTCTACAGCACCACCAATGTTTGTTCCCTATTCACCAGGTGCTCCAGCCAGACCCATGGGTAATAGCACCTTCACCGTGTAATTTGTGCGTTTCAGTGAATTTTAAAAATCATCTTATGGAGTGGTCCCTCTTAAAAGGAATTTAAGATGTTACTAAGTAGGTAGGAAAATTATTTGGGGAAGTGGACCCCTGAACTCTAGAAATGATATTAGACATGCAATGACAGACTTTTTTGACAGCGTGGATTCCCCTTCACGTGCTGTCGTATCTGTCCTTGGGATGGCATTGAAACTCCAGGTCTCTTCATAAGGCTCTCTCTGTTTCACTGGCTTTCATCTATTTTCCATGATATGTGTTGACTAGCCTGTGAGGACTGACTACACTTCTGTTCTGACTGTCTTGTCTAAAAAAAAGGGTTATTCTCTTTCATGCAGATGGTCATATAGCTTCCCTACATTTGAGGTAAATGAAAAGGAATTTTACTTTAGACTCATTTACTCTGCTGACTTTTGTCTCAATTCCTCGAATGGCCTCTTAGTTTGGAATGCGGGCACTCCATCCATGTTTATCCTTGATAGCACAGTTTTAACCTGAATTTCCTCCAATCTCTGAAACAAAGGAGTTTAGAATTAGAAGGGTCTATTGATTAAGCATCTATCTAAAGCTGATTTGAGGACTCTCTTTCTTCAAAACAAGTGATTGGTCATGTTGCTCTGGGAGACTTGATTTCCAAATGTCCTCAGTGTCATCAGGCTCCCATCCTGCTGCTGGCACTGACCCACAATCAGTGGAACCTGGACAGCCCTGCCCGGTACATCAGTGGATCTACTTTGAAAGGCTGTTTGTGGAAATCATTTCTGGATTGATGACACATGGGTAGGAGGTATTTATCAAGACATAAGCATCCATTTTTTTTCCTGACTGATTGGGTACAGAAATCCAAAGAAATAAAAGAACACAACCTGAGTGGAAAAGCTGCAAATCATCTTCTTTCATGATATGTTGTTTCTCCTGCATGAACGAAAAGAATTATTCCTACTGCACAATTTGGAACTGAACCCTGTAGTGGCAGGAGGCTACTAGGAATGGGAAATTAGTTTGAGGTGGTAAGAAGCACATGGTGGATACATGCACCATGGGTGGAGAATGTGATGAGATGCCTCTGGTTCTGAAAGAAAGCATCCCTTCTGCAGCTAACAAGACTACTAGTTCTGGCGTCTAAAAATGTGCCATTTCAGCTACCAGACATTATGGGTGCCTCCTGACAGAAGCCTGAATCACTACCTATGCAGTATTCTTGCCAAAAATTAAAACCTGAAATTTGATCAAGCATAGAGTCTAGATTTAACTATCAATTTATAGCAGACAGAGAGTGGTATAATAAAGAATGTGTCTAGTATTTGTCCCTGATCCCTGTCACAAAGCTTCAAAAACTCTTAGAATTTCCTGGGATAGGAGTATTTTATTATGCTAATGAGGTGACTCATGATGGACCCCTAGATAGTTAGATAGCCTCAGGATGTGATTAGAGGGTTGGAACTTCAGGCCAGCTCACCTCCAAGGAGGTAGGAGGGGCTAGAGGTTGAGTTCAGTCTGGTGGCCAATGATGTGATCAATCATGCTTAAGTAATGAGACCCCAGTAAAATCTCTGGACACCAAGGCTCAGAAGGGATTCCTGATTGGTGAACACATTGACGTGCCAGGATGGTGACACATCCTGACTCCACGGACAGGGGCCTGGACGCTCCCTGTCAAGGACTCTCTGTGTCCCTGCCCTGTGTACCTCTTCTATTTGCCTGTTCCTGAGTTGTGTGCTTTATAGTAGAACTGTAAGTACAGAACTTACTGTGAGTACAGTGAGTTCTGTGAATCATTCTAGTCAGTTATTGAACCTGAGGACATTGTGGGAATTCATGAATCTATAGCCACTTGGCCAGAAGTGCAGGTGTCCCCCTGATTGCTGGAGATGGAGTCTGAAGTGAGGGCAGCCTTGGGATGGTTTTTGCCCTCACTATGTGGTGTTGCACTAATTCTGGCTCATGTCAGAACTGAACTGAATCGCAACACACCCACTTCAGTGAAACAGAAAAGTCAGAGGAACGTGATGAACAGCACCACAGAGATGTGATGGTAAAATACTGTTGTGGGAAACCCCACAGAACGAGTGACCCAGTTTCTTCAGCAAATAAATTCCTTGCTGGGAAGAAGAGAGACAAGGAAGTGAACTTATAGTTAGACAAAACCTAAGAGACATACCAACCAAGAGCAAAATAGAGATTTAATTTCAATCCTGATCAAAACAAATGAACTGTAAAAAAAATAATATATGAGACAATCAGGGGAATTTGAACACTGCCTAGATTTTTAATGATATTAAGGAATTACTATATTATTTTATTGTATATATTTATATAATATATTGTATGGTTGTACTACTTTAGAACATTATAATGTTATGTTATAGTTATTTCAGGTAGAATAATGGTATTGTGGTTCTGTTTACAAGAAGAAACCTTGGCTTTTCGAGATACATGCTGAAATATTCATGAATGAAAAGGTAAGATGCCCAGAATGTGCTTCAAAGTAAAGTAAGGATAAAGTAAACTAGGGATAAAGTGGGTAGGGAAATGGAAGAAGCAAGTTTGACCACGAGTGAGTAATTGTTGAAGTGGGTATTTATTACACTCTTTTCTCAATTTCAGTATATGCTTGATGTTTTCAGGAAAAAAGGACAAAACAACAACAAAAGAAATTAATAGACTCAACACACTGTATGATTCCATTTATGTAGAGTTCAAAAACAGACAAAACTAATTTATGGTTTTAGAAGTCAAGTTTATGATTACCTTTCGGGGGGGAAGTGGGTACAAGAGCAAGTTCTATGTGAAATACATTGGTCGTGTTTTAGTTCTTAGTCTGCGTGCTGCTTACATGGGTGTGTTTACTTTAAAAAATTCATTGAATTACATTTAATTTATGTACTTTTATGTATGAGTATTATACTTCAATGAATTTTTTTTAAATAGTCCTATTTGATGTAAGTTTGCTAAAAAGTCACAGAGAGGGAATCTGAAAGAGAAAATAAGAAGACTTGTTGGTAAGTTAATTTTGAAATTTTAGCAAGGTAAATATGTTTTAATACATAAGCAAGGATGGATCATAAAAATCGCAGGATTTTTCCTTTAGACAACAGGCATTTACTGAGAGCCAACGATAAGCTTCTCACTGACTAAATCCTGAGTATCTGGCTATCAAATGGAAGGAGGCTTTACAAATCATCTAAAGCAACTGCCTGTCCAAACTCTTGCCAAATACTTGTCTAGCTTCTGCTTGAATATCTCTAGTTATGGGACACTCATTACCTGTTGCGGCAGTCTGTTTTGTTTTGGGGAATCTCCAACAGTTGAAAATGTTCTGCCTTATGCTGTTTTTACTATGACTTCTTCCTCATGAAGGTCCTTCAGATGTTGGAAGGTAAGCATCAAGTTCCAGAATCTTTTCTACTGGCCAAAGATTCCCAGTATTCCCAGCTTTTTTTTATGGTTTCAGGCTCTTTCTCCTTCCCGGCAATTCTCTCCTGACCTTCACTACGTCCTTTAATATGTTCAGTTAAAGTGACACCCTGAATTGAGTGTAACAATCCAACAGAAGAGGCGATCATTTTGGTCATTGTAACCCTGCCATCAAGGTGACTCATTGACCATTTTGCCCACTGTGTTCTATCAACGCTGTCCATCCAAGTATCAGCTCATCCACAGCCAGGTGGCTCTGCCTAGTCACCTTGATCTCACTGCGAACCCAAATCTCCACTTAGAGATGCCAAGTCTCTCTGTTTCGCTAACTGTACAACCTGGTTTCTGGACTTATGCTGCTCTTGATATATATTTTCCCCTAATAATTATAAAATTGTGTTTAGAAGTGACTTTTTTAAAAAAAAGTTGCCATATTAAATGGTTAAGAAACTCAAGGATTAAAAAATAGCAATTAACTAATGTCTCAGTCAATGATTTAATGCCAAAAGTAACTTTATAATTAATCAAACCAGAAAGTTCAAAAGGACCTAAATTATAGCAAAATTAAATATAAGAAGACAGACATAGAACACAGTGATTTGTATGAACCACACGAAATCTTCCCTGAGTGGTTTTCTTCAGCAGACCACTTTCTTACATTTAGAGAATGTGTTTTCCATGTGTCCCAGGGTTTTAAGAGATGTTGATAGGTATGCTCCCCATAACTGTTCTGTGTTCAGACAAATTTGAAGAACACTACATATTCTAGACCAGAGGTCATAAAACTTTTTCTGTCAAAGGCCAGACAGAAGGAAGTATCTTGGCTTTGAGAGTTTGTATGTTCTCTATTGCTCTCCTCAACTCTACCCTTATAGCCAAGGACAACTTGTAAACACATGGGTGGGGTTGTATTCCCGTAAAGGCTGGCACTGAGCCAGATTTGGCCTGGGAGTCATAGCTGGGCCCCTGCTGTAGCCACTCATGAAGCTTCTCTTCTTACATGAGCATATTGAACCACGCTCAAAGGCTTTGAGAAGCCCTGCAGAAACAAAATCCGTCAGTCGAGTTTGACCCAGCATTTCCCAATCTATTGGCCAGTGGAACACTTTCTTCATGCCATCCTTAATAAGCCACCTGGAATAACGTCCTATGAAATATCCATTTGGGAAACAGTGGTTTAACACAAAAGTTTTCTTTGAATGATTTCTTCTGCGAGGATTAAGGAAAAGAAAATACAAGGTTCTTTTAGCTTTTATGAATTACCAAAAACAGAAATACACTGAATTAGAAGAGATTTAAGAATAAAGTAGCCTTTTCAAACTCTGCAGGCCAGAAGAGAATGGCAAGATATATTTAAAGTGATGAAAGGGGAAAAGCCTACAACCAAGATTACTCTACCTGGCAAAGATCTCATTCAGATTCAATGGAGAAATCAAAGCTTTCCAGACAAGCAAAAGCTAAGAGAATTCAGCACCACCAAACCAGCTTTACAACAAATGCTAAAGGAACTTCTCTAGGCAGGAGACACAAGAGAAGAAAAAGACTGACAAAAACAAACCCAAAACAATTAAGAAAATGGTAGTGGGAACATACATATTGATAATTACCTTAAATGTAAATGGATTAAATGATCCATCCAAAAGATACAGACTGACTGATATATGATATATGCTGTCTACAAGAGACCCACTTCAGACCTAGGGACACATACAGACTGAAAGTGAGGGGATGGAAATAGATATTCCATGCAAATGGAAATCAAAAGAAAGCTGGAGTAACAATACTCATATCAGACAAAACGGACTTTAAAATAAAGACTATTACAAGAGACAAGGAAGGACACTACCTAATGATCAAGGGATCAATCCAAGAAGAAGATATAACAAATGTAAATATTTATGCACCCAACATAAGAGCACTTCAGTACATAAGGCAAATGCTAACAGCCATAAAAGGGAAATTGACAGTAACACAATAATAGTGGGGGACTTTTAACACCTCACTTACACCAATGGACAGATCATCCAGACAGAAAATTAATAAGGAAACACAAACCTTAAATGACACAATAGACCAGCTAGGCTTAATTGATATTTATAGGACAATACATCTGAAAGCAGCAGAACACACTTTCTTCTCAAGCGTACACGGAACATTCTACAGGACAGATGACATCTTGGGTCACAAATCAAGTCTCGGTAAATTTAAGAAAATGGAAATCGTATCAAACATCTTTCCTGACCACAACACTATGAGATTAGAAATCAATTACAGAAAAAAAAACTATAAAAAAACACAAACACACAGAGGCTAAACAATATGCTACTAAATAATCAATGGATCACTGAAGAAATCAAAGAGGAAGTAAAAAAAAAGCCTAGAAACAAATGACAATGAAATCATGATGACCCTAAACCTATGGGATGCAGCAAAAGTAGTTCTAAGAGAGACAAGAAAAACCTAATAAACAACCTAACCTATACCTAAAGCAACTAGAGAAAGAAGAACAAACAAAACTCAAAGTTATGAGAAGGAAAGAATTCATAAAAATCAGAGCAAAAATAAATGAAATAGAAATGAAGAAAACAATAGCAAAGATCAATGCAACTAAAAGCTGGTTCGTTGAGAAGATAAACAAAATTGATAAACCTTTAGCCAGACTCATCAAGAAAAAAAGGGAGAGGACTCAAATCAATAAAATTAGAAATGAAAAAGAAGTTACAGCAGACACTGCAGAAATACAAAGGATCATAAGAGACTACTACAAGCAACTATATGCCAAAAAATGGACCACCCGGAAGAAATGGACAAATTCTTAGAAAGGTACAACCTTCCAAGACAGAACCAGGAAGAAACAGAAAATATGAACAGACCAATCACAAGTAATGAAATTGAAGCTGTGACTAAAAATCTTCCAACAAACAAAAGTCCAGGACCAGAGGGCTTCACAGGCAAATTCTATCAAACATTAGAAATGAGCTAACACCTATCCTTCTGAAACTGATGCAAAATATTGCAGAGAGAGGAACGCTCCCAAGCTGTTTCTACGAGCCCCAATACCAAAACCAGACAAAGTTATCACAAAAAAAGAAAATTACAGGCCAATATCACTGATGAACATAGACGCAAAAATTCATAACAAAATACTAGCAAACAGAATCCAACAACACAGTAAACAGATCATACACCATGATCAACTGGGATTTGTCCCAGGATGCAAGGATTCTTCACTATATGTAAGTCAATCAATGTGATATGCCATATTAATAAATTGAAGAATAAAAACCATATGATCATCTAGATAGATACAGAAAAAGCTTTTGACAAAATTCAGCACCCATTTATGATAAAAACTCTCCAGAAAATGGGCACAAAGGGAACTTACCTCAACATAATAAAGGACATACATGACAAACCCACAGCAAACATCATTCTCAATGGTGAAAAACTGAAAGCATTTCCTCTAAGAACAGGGACAAGACAAAGATGTCCACTCTCACCACTTTTATTCAACAGTTTTGGTAGTCCTAGTCACGGCAGTCAGAGAAGAAAAGTAAAAGGAATCCAAATTGGAAAAGAAGAAGTAAAACTGTCACTGTTTGCAGATGAAATGATACTGTACATAGAAAATCCTAAAGATGCCACCAGAAAACTTCTAGAGCTAATTAATGAATTTAGTAAAGTCACAGGATACAAAATTAATACACAGAAATCTGTTGCATTCCTATACACTAACAACGAAAGATCAGAAAGAGGAATTAAGGAAACAATCCCATTTACCATTGCAACAAAAAGAATACAATACCTAGGAAAAAACCTTACCTAAGGAGCCAAAAGACCTATACTCAGAACACTATAAGATAATGATGAAAGAAATCAAAGATGACACAAATAGATGGAGAGATATACCATGTTCTTGGATTGCAATAATCAATATTGTGAAGATGACTATATTACCCAAAGCAATCTACAGATTCAATGCAATCCCTATCAAATTACCAAAGGCATTTTTCACAGAATTAAAACAAAACATTTTACAGTTTGTATGAAAACACAAAAGACCCCAGTAGCCAACGCAATCTGGAGAAAGAAAAACAGAGCTGGAGGAATCAGGCTTCCTGACTTCAGATTATACTACAAAGCTAAGTAATCAAGACAGCATGGTACTGACACAAAAACAGAAAGATAGATCAATGGAACAAGACAGAAAGCCCAGAGATAAAGCCATGCACATATGGTCGCCTAATCCATGCCAAAGAGGCAAGAATATATACAGTGGAAAAAAGACAGTCTCTTCAATAAGTGGTGCTGGGAAAACTCGACAACTACATGTAAAAGAATGAAATTAGAACACTCCCTAACACCATACAAAAAAATAAATCCAAAATTGTTTAAAGATCTAGGTGTAAGGCCAGACACTATAAAACTGTTACAGAAAAGCATAGGCAGAACACTCTATGACATAAATCACAGCAAGATCTTTTTTGACCCACCTCCCAGAGTAATGAAAATAAAAACAAAATAAACAGATGGGACCTAATTAATGCTTCTGCACAGCAAAGGAAACCATAAACAAGATGAAAAGATAACCCTCAGAATGGGAGAAAATACTTGCAAATGAAGCAACTGACAAGGGATTAATCTGTAAAATATACAAACAGGTCATGGAGCTCAATATCAAAAAAGCAAACAATGCAATAAAAAAATAGGCAGAAGACCTACATGGACATTTCTCCAAAGAAGACATACAGATGGTCAACCAACACATGAAAGGATGCTCAACATCACTAATTATTAGAAAAATGCAAATCAAAACGGCAACGAGGTATTGCCTCACACCTGGCAGAATGGCCATCATCAAAAAATCTACAAACAATAAATGTGGGAGAAGGGTGTGGAGAAAACCCTCTTGAACTGTTGGTGGGAATATAAATTGATACAGCCACTGTGGAGAACAGTGTGGAGGTTCTTAAAAAACTAAAAATAGAACTACCATATTACCCAGCAATCCCACTACTGGGCATATACCCTGAGAAAACCATAATTCAAAAGGACACATGTACCACAATGTTCAATGCAACACTATTTACAGTAGTCAGAACATGGAATAAACCTAAATGTCCAACGACAGATGAATGGATAAAGAAGATGTGGCACATATATACAATGGAATATTACTCAGCCATAAAAAGAAACGAAATTGGGTAATTTGTAGTGAGGTGGATAGACCTAGAGTCTGTCATACAGAGTAAAGTAAGTCAGAAAGAGACAAACAAATATCATATGCTAACACATATATGTGGAATCTAAAAAAAAAAGGTTCTGATCAACCTAGGGGCAGGACAGGAATGAAGACACAGACGTAGAGAATGGACTTGAGGACATTGGGAGGGGGAAGGGTAAGCTGGGATGAAGTGAGAGAGTAACATTGACATATATACACTATCAAGTGTAAAATAGATAGCTATTGGGAAGCAGCTGCATAGCAGTGCTTTGTGACCACCTAGAGGGGTAAGATAGGGAGGGTTGGAGAAAGGCACAAGAGGGAGGGGATATGGGAACATATGTATACATATAGCTGATTCACTTTGTTATAAAGCAGAAACTAACACACCATTGTAAACCAATTATACTCCAATAAAGATGTTAAAAATAAAAAGAAAACCATAATTCAAAAGGACGCGTGTACCCCAATGTTCATTGCAGCACTATTGACAATAGCCAGGACATGGAAACAACATAAATGTCCAACGACAGATGAATGGATAAAGAAGATGTGGTACATATATATACAATGGAATGTTACTCAGCTATAAAAAGGAAAGAAAGTGGGTCATTTGTAGAGACGTGGATGGACTTAGAGTCTGTCATGCAGAGTGAAGTAAGACAGAAAGAGAAAAACAAATATCATACATTAGTGCATATATGTGGAATCTAAAAAAATGGTACAGGTGAACTTATTTGCAGGGCGGGAATAGAGATGTAGACATAGAGAACGGACATGTGGACATGGGGGGGAAGGGGAAGGTGGGATGAACTGGGAGGTTAGGGTTGACATATGTATACTACCATGCGTAAAACGGATAGCTAGTGGGAACGTGCTATAAAGCACAGGAAGCTCAGCTTGGTGTTCTGTGACCACCTAGATGGGTGGGTTGCGGGGGGGTGGGAGGGAGGTCCAAGAGGGAGGTGATATAGGTATACATATAGTTGATTCACTTCACTGTACAGCAGAAACTAGCACATTATAAAGCAGTTATACTCCAGTTAAAAAAAAATTAAAATAAATAAATAAAATTCTGCCTTACTTTTAACCAGATGAAATGCTGTGTGTCTGTGTGTGTGTGTGTGTGTGTGTGTGTGTGTGTGTGTGTGTGTGTGTTTCAGGCACTGTGCTAAGCCCTGGGAACAGACTTCCAGTAACTGTGTCTGCATAGCTGGCTGAATGGCCCCCGTTACTGAGAAGTATTTCCTCCAGTTCTCTGGCAGCTGATCATATGGTCTTACTTCTTTTCCTACCTCTTTATATCTTCATCCAAGTGCATTCTAGCAGTATTCAAACCTTGACTCACGTATATCCAGAAGAGATAATTTTCTCAACATCCAGTCCCTACTTGGTTTAAAGACAGTTGTGTCCAGTGCAATCAACACTTTTTTTTTCCACCAAAAGCCTGATACCATTCAATTAGGCATCAGTAAGTTTGTGTTTTTCAAAATTTATGTTCAGTTCATTCTTCTCCTTCCTCTAATCCAATGGCCTGATAATCCTTAGAACGGGATTGGCTCCTCTCTAAGCCTCTGGTGGATAATGGCAACATTTTATTGGGTTTTAGTGTTCATTTTCAGCATAATACAACTATGTGGAGAAAATACTTCCATCTGTATTTGCAGCTCTATGGCACCTCCTTGCCTTCAAAAACACTTTTCTTAAACTGTACAGGAGAGTTTAAACAATTATGACATTCCTAAAACTGCCTGCTCCGTTGCCAAGAAGTCTTCTTCTGGGCAGTGGCCAGAGTGGTGGCCTCAGCTACCTTTCTGGAGCCCGGATTCCAACATGGCACTCTCTCATTCTTCTTAATAAATGGTTTGGACATCTAAAGTAGCCACAAGGATTCCTGGCATTTGTCAGAGGCGGAAATCCGCATGGCAGACTGAGAGAGTCATAAAATCTTTGTTTTAGTTTAGACTCATTTAAAAACTGGAATGAAATTAAAAATGTTTTTTTCTTATGTGTTCACTGAGGTTTCCTCTTAAGAGGTGGGAACTGTACCGGAATATGATGTATAGGGGAAATGATGATGGGAGTTTTGTTTTTATGTTTTGTTTTGCTTATCCATGGAAGTATGAATCTTCTAGCCTTCTCCTGAGTCCCTTACTACAGTCAAAGCCCTGAGTCTGATCTGTATTTTTATTGGTAAGTTTGAAATGATTTTACACCATGGTCTGCAAATGTGCTTTTGGAACGTGCCTTCCTTTGCGTGCAAATATCCATTCCCACATTCTCATGTTTGCGGATTCTCTTTGTCTTCCAGAAATACTAAGTGTCTGTCCAAACCTTTCAGACCAAAAGGGTGTAACTTTTGGTTTGTGGTCTCATCTCTCAGAGTCTCTTGTTACAATAATACACAGAAGCTGAGAAAGGTCTGCTGAAAAGGGAAGAATATTCCCCTCGTCCCTGCTCCCCAAGTCACTCTGTTTTAGGCACATTTGAAGACATGAGAATGGAAGGTGTCTGGAGGGTGATCCCAATACTAATTGATTAGAGGCCCTGACACTATTTATAAAGCCATAGCGTAAGCTAAGAAATATGTTAACAGACACAGCTTCAGGCCTTGAATGAAATCTGACCTGGGCAGTTAAATGAGAGATGATTCTTATAATCAAATTAATTCAGTTCTTTGAGCTTTAATACAACCAAAGCCAGTTAAGAACCATTATTGAAATTCTTTCATCCATCAAACATTTCCTGAATGTTTCTGCCTTGAGCCAGGCTTGTGTTTGGTTCCAGGTTTACAGTCCTGGTGCCCAGACCTCAAGAAGCTCCCGGTCCAAGGGTGACAGTCAAGACAGTCACCTAATAGATGTCTGTGTGCAGATGGCTGTGAACAGGGATGCACAACAAGCAGGTGGGGTGCAGAGAGGGCCCAGGGAGGGGTTGGGGATGGACAAGAGGCATTGGAAGCTGTTTTCAAGATGAAGTAAGGCATGGCCTAAATCTTGACGGTCAGGGAGGAGTTAGCCTTGTGGGCACAAATAAAGATGGGCAGGTCAATGGAGGGAGAGTGTGCATAAAGCACTTAGGTGTGTGGGAGAGCAGCAGGGGGCTGAGGAGAAAAGAGGATGTAAAGCTGGGAGGGGCTGTCTCCTGAAGAGCCAGCCTATGGAGGTTTAACTTTTTCTTCTGGAAGTAATGCAGAGCTACTAAAAAGCATAGATGTGATGCGGGCCAATTTGTAGTTTAGAATTATCAGCATGTGCGTTATTTATCACAAAAAATACAGGTAGTCCATATGATGCAAAAATAAGAAGTCAGTTAGGTCAACCTGACCCCATCCATGAAAACACATCACTCAAAGCGCTGTGACAATGTTAAGTGGTCCATACTTTCAAAGTAGGAGTTACAAATTAAGCTGTATTCCCAGGGAGAAAGCTTCTTTTATGTTCTGTGCTACAGTGAAATTCACTTCACTAGCTCTCCAATTGCTACTGTCCCTTTTTCTACAGTGTAAATCAGTAAAACTTATACCTGTTCAACATTTGTTGATTAATTTTCAGGAAAAGCCTCACCTTCCAAGTTTATCCTGGATTCTAAATTAGATCTATTCCTATTGTCTTTGGGGACATGATTGTCTATAATACATTTATTTTCTTGGTATTATGACCATTATAGCATGAATTGCTTACTGTGGTATTATAGGCTCAAATTTGGGGAAGAAAGAAATACAGGATGAAAATGACAGTGAAAGTCGAAGTATTCATAATTAACTATTGGGATATGTTTTACAGAATATTAAAATTCTTGAAAAAATGCAATATTTCCTGGGATTAAAAATAAAAATTGAGGGCTTCCCTGGTGGCGCAGTGGTTGAGAGTCTGCCTGCCGATGCAGGGAACGCGGGTTCGTGCCCCAGTCCGGGAAGATCCCACATGCCGCGGAGTGGCTGGGCCCGTGAGCCATGGCCGTTGAGCCTGCGCGTCCGGAGCCTGTGCTCCGCCATAGGAGAGGCAACAACAGTGAGAGGCCCGCGTACTGCAAAAAAATAAATAAATAATAAAAATAAAAATTGAATATAACAGTGAGAGTGATATTAGGCTAAGAGATCCATAGAAGGGGACAATTTTGATTATCTTCCTGTTTCTAGATAAAATGGAAGAGGATATTTTTCTTTGTTCTACCTTCTGCTTTAAGCAGGGTGAACAAAATTCCCTTTCAACTTGATAGTCCCATTTTAAGCCTATTGTCCTGGGGTCCTATATGGTTTACCATTGGTCCCAGATCTCCACTGTTTAATGAGGAAATATTAACGGTTGCATTAAAATAAGCTGGGTTTGGTAGGTCTCCACCTCATACTTGCAGCTTCTGCCAAAGTCTCATCTAGTAGTGTGGGCAGTGAATAGAGGTCCTACTTTACATGTAGTTATGTCTGAAAGAGGACAACAAATCCCTCTTTTCCTAATCCTTTCCAGACCATGAACAACCAATACCTTCCTTTCAGGGAAAGCATGCTGGATTCCCATTAATAATGTAAAAGGTGCTCAGGAACCAGGGACTAATTCCTTCTGGTTTCAAGTGCAGGGAGGGGGAGAAGCATTTGCTGCTGCTGCCCCTGTCGGCTGCTTAGTGCCATCCAGTTTTGCCATGGCTCAGCTGCAAGGTGCACGAAGCCACTGGGCTTCCAGTCTTCAGGGTCCATGGGAAATGTGGGAAACCGTTAGTTATATAGGAAGTATACACAGGAAATAAAGGCTGACTGTCTTGCTGAATCTAAATGTTGTTGCCACGTCTATTGTCATTTATCATATGATATAAATCTATAACTATTTACTTATTTTCTTGTTTGGTAGCATTTTATTTTATAATCAACCCTTTTAGCAGCATTGTACTAAAAAAAAAGGCATGTTTAATGAAAAATTAAGTATTGAATTTCCAGTTCTCAAAAGTTGATGATAAATATGCAACTTCCCAAAATGTTTGTCAACATTTACCCTCCACCATGGGGACCGCTATGATCTCATTGGCTCCATGGAAATCAGACACGAATCTGTTGGAAAAACAGCATCTACTTCAGAAGCTGTTTGAAGAAGAGAGTGCCTAAAATCAACAATTTACCTTGTGTACCTGCAGACAGTGTGTTCACATATCACTCTGTATAGCATGACTTTTCAATTAGATCCAATGACTGTTCTAAATTACTTTTGCTCATTTTTACTACTGAGTTCTCTTTTGAATCTATGAAAATTGAAATGATGGCTATTAATACATTGGCTTCATTGGCACAACCTTGCAATGAAATGATATCAGTTTTATATCAATGTCATTACATGCTTCGAAAAGAAAATCATGAGCCATTAATTTTTCTGTGTACATGCATAAAAGAAATAAGGGCATATGTTGACAAAATACTTGTACAAAAATGTTCATACCATCTTTACTCATAATAACTCAAAATGAAAACATCCAAATATCCATCAATTGAAGAATGCATAAATCGATAGTGGCATATTCATACAATTGAATATTACCCATCAGTTAAGAAACTGAGAGAACATGCAATAATAACAATGAACATACAAATCCACCATGTTAAGCTAAAGAAACTAGCCACAAAAGAGTACATATTGTATGATTATATTTAGATGAAGTTCAAGGACAGACAAAACTAATCTATGGTGATAGAAGTTCCATATAGTGTTTGCCTTGGGGTGGGTTTGGGTGTGTGTGTGTAGAGGGAACTCTCTGGGACAATGAAAATGTTCTGTATTTTTTTTGGGGTGATGGTCACATAAGGTGAATACATGTAAAAACACATGTAAGATTCATTTATATATATATATATATATATATATATATATATAATGAATAAACCATATATATATAGTACTATATATATATAGTACCTCAATAGGAAAAATAAAAGGAAGAAAGAGAACAATTGACTATTATTTTTCATTCAATTTATGGAATGAAAATAAAACTTTTGAAATTCAACCTGTCAAAGATAATTCATTCAACGATTTACAAATGTTACTATAAATTCTGTTAAAAATGTGCACAAAGACGGTAAAAACGTTGTTTTTGCAATGATAATGCAAATGCAAATTTTGATGGAGTACTGCATTTTGGTCAAAACAATGTTCCTAACTAAAGGAAGATACTAATGGAACAGAAAAGTATTATACTAGAATTGGTTGTGATGCAGATGTAATGACTGCATTCAAACTGCAATATTCTACCAGTTGAAAGAATAGGCTTAGTTTTCAAAATCTGCAATTAAAAATACATGTACAATTAAATTACAAAAATGTTTTATAAAGCTGATGTTGAATTTAAAAACATGAGGCTATCAGGCAGTAAATATTCTCTCTTTGCTGCCCACCATCAGCTGAATTTTAGAAATGGTTGAACCTTTGCTTTGCAAATAAACCTAAGTGTCTTACAATGATAGTGAATATTTTTGTGAGTCTTGTAATTTTGGTTGCATTTTGTTCAAAATTAGTTTAAGTTCTGCAAAGTATTTAAAGAAAGGAACATAAAAATGTTAGCTATTACACATATTGAGATTACAAGTATTACAAATTATTGATATAGAAAACAAAGCTGAAAATAGGAAGAATCTATAATTTATGCCTACAAAAGCAAGGAACTGAATAAATTAGCCAGTGAGGGCTCAAATGATGCACAAGATTTTGAGTCTTGAATTCTTTAGCTGCCTTGTGGGGAGACTCTTTTGAAGGAATTTCTATTTTTAATTTGATAAATTTTTATGCTGAACCCTCATGAAGTGATATTTTGAAATCTTATATTTTGTTGCATCTACATTTAGCCAGTGTGACATGTTATACTTGTAAAAAGTATTTTGAGTGGAGGTTAAAAAGACAGAAATTGTAAACGTTTGGGTGGAAGTATGTACCCATATCAATTAGAAAAGTTAGAATTGACAATATTCTCTACTTAGGAGAATTTGTATACCTCTGCACCTGCAGAAAAAAAATTTTTTCAACTAAAAATAGTATGGTCTATTGAGATGGCTTAAAGATGTCAATACCTTAAAATTTATTAACCATAAAAAGTGACTTTGAAGAAGTTTGCAGGCAGTTTTATAAAAAGATAAAAGGATAATAAT
Source organism: Phocoena phocoena (assembly GCF_963924675.1). Lineage (NCBI taxonomy): Eukaryota > Metazoa > Chordata > Mammalia > Artiodactyla > Phocoenidae > Phocoena > Phocoena phocoena. The sequence goes on along the minus strand of NC_089224.1, from coordinate 28,894,047 downwards.
AAGACCAAATTGAAGAAAGTGTACTTTTTAGGAAAAAGAATTAGTGCCATGACCTTCAAGATGGATATAGCTAAGAAACTGCTCAAAGCAAGTGAATATGTACCAAGAATAATTCTACTTGTTTTAATAATTCTTTTGTTTCTTTTTTCTGTGGAAGTCTGGGGTTGACTGCCCAGTCCTGCCTCTTCTGTCTCATTCATCCAGTGTGTGGATGCAGTCCCTCCCTATTACCGTGTCTGGTTGCTCCAGCTTCAGCTGTCTCAGGAAACTGCAGTCAGCAGGAAGGAAGGAAGAGGGAAAAGAAGGACGGGCACTAAAGGACACATGCCAGTTGTCTTTTAAGAAATTTTCCAGAAATCAGTTCCTCACATTTCAGCTTACATCACCTTGGCCAGAATTTAGTCACAGGGCCATATTTAGCTGCAAGGGAGGCTGGGAAATCCAGACTTGGTCATAGCTAGTGATGGATCAATGTTAAAATGAAGGATCTATGACCTAAAAGAAGGACTGTACAGAACAGCTGTCCCTGCCACACACACTGTCCTTGCAAGTGCATGCCATCCACTGCCAGCCCCACAGGCTGATTGATTTGGTTAAAGAAGATGCTTTGCTTATGCTTTTTAAGTATTCCAAAGGTGGGTCCTTAATAGCCTAGGACTGAATTAGTATCTCTCATAATATATCCTTCAATCTCTCCTTTACTTGAAGATTCATGCAAATTTCAAAATTATTTTATAATATTTCCATATTTGGTTTAAAATATAAATTATGTTAAAGTTAGTATAGGACAAAAAACAGATTTTCTTAGGAAAACGCACCTGTTTTGTCTGTGGCTATGCATAGCTCTGATTTGAGGAAAAAGTGTTTCTCTAATTTTGGATGGCTCCGCGGTCCCAAGGGCATTTGATTTGCATTTTAACAGAGCTCTCTAAATTCTAAAGAAAGACATTTCTTCTGGTGGAATTCAGGTGACTGGGAATGCACTATGAATGTGGGGCTCCCCAGCCCTCCACTCACACCTCCTGGATGGACACCTCTTGGTCATGAATTTTCTCTGGGGCTGGTCCTGGTTTTGATAGACAAGGAATTTACTTCTTTAATTCACTGTTTAAAAAAAACACAGAAGCAAACTAAAGTTCTGAGGAAGTCTGGAAACCACGTGTTCTCTATATGTTGTTTGTGTCAATATTTAGAATTCCAATGTCAATTATTTGGAACTTCAATATATGAGCCATAAAACCCTTGCATCCATCCACTAATGATTATCACACTTGACCACAGCATGCACGGCCTTCCTAGCGAGGAAACTGTACACTAACTATAAGACAGCATGAGAGTGTTAGGCACTTATGAGAGACCAACGTCAAATCTTTAACTAAGACCTTAGTTTGCGTTAGAAACTAATAGATGCGATGTAGAGATATCTAGTAGGAATTCTAAAGGTAGGTGGGAAATATTTATTCATTCAAAGAATCTTAATTGTGTGCCCAAATGTGACCTTCCTGTGCAGGACACTGAGGATAGACTGGTGACTCAGAGTGTGAGTGTGGATGTCAGCCCAGTCATAAACTGGGCACTCACATGAGATTTAGTTAATTAACTGTAAAAAATTCTATAAAGGAAAAATACAGCCTGCTGAAAAACTGCATAATAAAGATACCTAACCCACTCTGAGGGCCCAGCAAGACTTTCCCAAGGCAAGCCATATCCACAGGTTGACAAAGTTGGGGAACAGTGTTTTCAGGCCTGGAATTTTTAAGAATTGCACACAGATCACCTTAAGGAATTATTGAAGGCTTTAAGCAGAGAAATGATGCATTCAGATTTGCCTTGTCAAAAGACCCTGGAAGTTGGTGACGTTGGGTTGAGTAGGAAGTCACATGGGCTTAGATGGAGTGGAGGCTGGAAGCAAAGGTGAAAAGAGGTGGGTGGAGATGCAAGGATGTAGGATGTAACATTGATGAGACTTGTACATGGATCCCATGTGCTGATGCTGTGAGGGAGAGGCTGAGAGAGGACAACTTGCAAATTTTACAGGACAGTGGGGGAGGGTGCTGGTGCCAAATACTGCGATGGGGAACACAGGGGAGGAGAAAGAAAGACAAACGTGAGGCATCACAAGTCATAGAATTTAAGAGATCAATGAACCCAGCCCTTCACTCTACAGTTACAGGTACTCAGGCCCAGAAAAAAGGAGCAATTCCATCTGAGACCTTGCTCCTTGAAGTATGGTCCAGGGACCAGCAGCATAGGTGTTGACTGGAAGCTTGTTAGAAATGCGAAATCTCAGGCCCTCTCAGACCTACTGAATAGGAGTCTACATTTTAACAGGAATCCTCAAGTGATTTGTACAAATAAAATTTGAGAATCACAGTTCTAAGGAACTTAATATATTGTAGAGCTGGGTTAGTATTAAGTTAAATATATGTTTTGGAATCAGTTTTCTTGCTTGTATTAAACATTTTCTGTATGTATGTGTTAGGAATGATGCCCAAGTTAAAAAGGTAGGTTGAGCACTGCCATGATTTAGGGATGCTTTATTCAATGGACAAAGGGCTACCAATGTTTCACCTATAATATTAAGGAAAGAAGGAGGGAAAAGAAGGGAAGCAAAAGAGGGAGAGAGGGAAGGAGGAAGGAAGGAAGGAAGGAAGGAAGGAAGGAAGGAAGGAAGGAAGGAAGGATTGAAGGAAGGAAGGAAGGAAGAGTGAAGGAAAGGAGAAAAAGAGAGATGGGGGAAAGAGAAAGAGAGAGAGAGAAAGCAAGCAGGCAAGCTCTTCAAAGGCCATGTATGCAATGGATTATTCACAACTTGTGAATATGAGTTGAGAAAGAATTGGCCAAGTCAACTTGGCATTACATATTGTGTACACTTGCTTCAATATGTTCTTTAAAAAGCAATCAAAACTCCCAAATTCATTTCTTTCATTAGTTTCTTTTTAAGGAAGGGATAGTGGTAATGATTATGGATTTCTAAATGTTGCTCAAATAACCAGCGCTATAAAAACTTCTCAGCAAGACATTTCTTTTTGTTTTTATTACTTATGAAGCCCCATCAGGCAGGAATTCCAGCTAACACTGTGCCATGTGTCAAAATATTTAGCATATTATTGGTGCTGAGGTATCAAATCTCAGCACGGGTGTAGAATTGAGAAATGGTGCACTAACAGTGTATATTATCTAGTTGTGTGTAACCAATTACTCCCAAATTTAATGGTTTAACACAACAACTATTTCTTGTCTCAGAGTTTCTGTGGGTCAGGAATCCGGGTGTGATTTTGATAGGCACCTCTGGTTCAAATCTCCTGTGAGGTTGCTGTCAAGCTGTCAGCTGGGGCTGAGGTCTCATCTGAAGGCTCAGCATGTGGGGACCATCTGCTTCTAAGCCTGCTCCCGTGGTTGCTGGCAGCCCTCAGTCCCACCCCACAGTGCTGCTGCCTCATGGCATGACAGCTGGCTTCCCCCAGGGTGAGCAATCCACGAGAAGGAGAAAGAGGGTGCTTACAGCAGGAGCCACAGCCTTTTTGTAACCTAATCCCAGACTAGTCACCTGATCACTTCTGTCATATTCTAATTTTTAGAAGCAAGCCAGTAAGTCCCACACTCAAGGGAAGGGGATGCATGAGGGTGTGATACACAGAGGTGTTCTGAGGTCCATCTTAGAGCTTGTCGACCACACAGTGTTATTCTTCATTTATGCTCTCATCGGAGTGATATGATACTTAAAGACAATTTTCCTATTTTTCTGACCAGCCCAGGGCACTGTACTTTACCCCACATATTCAGAGTAGAGATTTGGTTTACTTTTTTTTTATAGGGTGAATGGGACAAAACCAGGAAGCCCACTGAGGCTATCTGAAAGGGCTGGGGCGGGAGATGCAGGCAAGATGGGAGCGATGGGCAACTGTCCCCGGTTGCCACTCCGTTAGCACCTTCATATTCTAGGTCTTGCATGCAATAGGGAAGGTCTCCTGTTCATTTCTCCCCTCCTCTCTGCCTTTATACTTGGGTAGTTCTATCCTTAGGCAGGCCTCTTCTTTCCTCACACGATCTCTTGCATTTCCAAAGGCCCAGCTCATCCTCCTGCCTCCTGCACTGCCCTAGCCCTTCATCACTGAGCCTGCACTGTGCCTCCCTGTGGAGGGTGCTAAAGACACCACTGTAGGCAGAAGAGACCTGTTCCTGTCCTCAAGGACTTCACAGTCCACTTGGAGAGACAGGTAGTAATCAAATGACCACACCATACATTTGCTGCAAAAGAAGTGAGCTTACAACGGAGAGACCTAAACTAGTCTGGGGTTTGCACAAGGGTTCCAAAGGGTCATTTATGTAGAATCTTGGGAGGGTAGCAGAGTTGGATGGGTGTGGCAGAGAGAAGTCATAAGGCAGAGGCAAGCCCAGGATAAGGTTTAGAGTGGCCAGTTTGAGAAGGAAAAGAGGACCTAGGAGCCTAGAATGAGGATCCAGGCTGAGCTGCATACCTAACACAGATCCAGGCACACACTTTAGTGTGTACTATGGAGTGACAATGTAGAAGACAGAGGAACCACAGCTCAACAGGCCTTGGGAGTAGAATACGGAATTCCCTGGGGTCAGAGCTGGGCTGGAAGGTGTTGGATGGATCTCAGATGTTTGGGTCCTCCAAGACTTTGCAGGCAAACTTGGGAAGTGAAGTGGCAGCGTCTCCAACATCTTAGTTGCCCCCACTCTCCCTGCCATTTCCCACTCCTTCTAGGGCTTGTTCTCTACTTTCCACATAGGCACTAACACCCAAATCACACTGTGATGAAACCTGGATCCGGGCTTCTGGATGGGTCCCTGCCCTCAGCCCCTGGGTCTGCTGCTCCTTCCTGTGCCTGATTCTGGTCTCTGCCCTGTTCAGGAGGTTGCTGCCACTGTTGGCTTTCTCTTCTGTGAACACACTGACTTTGCGTGGACCTCACTGCCTTTGCACTTGCAGTTCTCCCTGCCTGGAATGCTCCCACCTGTGCTCCAAAAGCCCCTTCTCAGGGCAGGACCACAGACATAAGTTACGGGGCCCCGTGTAAAATGAAAATATGAGGAGTGTCCTGCTTTTAAAAGCAGAAAAGAATCTTGCTCCTTCTTTCTGCAGTCTCTCTCTTGACTGTCATGGTGTTTTTGATTTGCTATTTAATGTCCTGCTCCCTTGGGCATGAAGATACTTGTAGTACACACCCTCACAGGTTCCCGGGGATCATGCTCGACCCCGAGGTTCTCTGTGTTGGTGCCCCAGCCCAGCTGTCCTAGATGCATGCTGCAGTGTCCCTTCAGACATTACTTGCAAAACACAAAGTCAAAGATAAAATTATTAAGAATTTTGATACAGCGACTACAGAGTATTAATCTCCGAGTGTAGGTCCCCTTTTGAGGCACTGTCTCAGGGGTCAGCTTGGATCCCATATCTAAAATAACCCCATCCTGTACAAACTGTGCGAGTCACACTCCATCACATCACCCTGTTTTATATCCCTTAGAGCAATATTATGTTCTGAAATTATCCCTTTAATCTGTTTTCTTTTTTTGGTGTCTACCTCCACCACGAGAATGTAAACTCTGTGAAAGCTTGTCCTGATTATCTGCGCGCCTAGCGCAGGAGCTGGCACGTGTAGACCATCAATACCTATTTGTTGACTGAAGGAATAAATGTAAAAGAGAGTTTATTGTGCATAGCTTTGAATAAACTTGCTGCTTCTCCTAGCCCATGCACACTGGCAACGTGAAAAAAACTTTCAGCGCATCACCTCTTGGTCCTCTCTTTGGAGCGACGAGCCCATATCAAGTCCCCGTAAAGGCCAGCTCCAGTCTACCTTTGTCTTGAAACTTGCTGCGGAATACTTGCAGGCCCCTGGACATTTCCTCTTTCTGCTGCTTTCTAGCACGTGCACTGTGTGTGTTATCTGCACTGCGCCTTAGAGCTGGGAGGAAGGAGCACAGCGAAGCCCAGGACTTTGGAGAGCCCAGTCCTTCCACAGTTCATCAACACCGTGGCTGACCTTCCTGGCACTCCCATCCCACCTTCTCTCTGTCTTTCTGCCCACGATCCAGACGGCTCTGCCCACCTAGGGCACCCTTCAGTCATCGCGGCCCATGTTTCTGGATGATTGCCACTCACTTATGCTTAGGCTGGATTTTTGGAAAGCCCCGGAGTGTACCACGATCTTATGTTCCCAGGAATGAATATAGGAAGTGTCCCATCAGGTTGAATTTTAAGGAGCTTAAAATATTCTTGATTTTTAAAACTATATATATATAACATTATTATGACAAATATGCCATTAATGGAGGCTTGGAAGCTGCTTTAGTTATGCAGAGAGTTTTTCTTTTTTTTTTTTTAACATCTTTATTGGAGTATAATTGCTTTACAATGTTGTGTTAGTTTCCGCTATCACAAAGTGAATCAGCCACATATACACATATATCCCCCATCCCCTCCCTCTGCGTCTCCCTCCCACCCTCCCTATCCCACCCCTCTAGGTAGTCACAAAGCACCTAGCTGATCTCCCTGTGCTATGCAGCTGCTTCCCACTAGCTATCTATTTTACATGTGGTAGTGTATATATGTCAGTGCTACTCTCTCACTTCGTCCCAGCTTACCCTTCCACCTCCCTGTGTCCTCAAGTCCATTCTGTATGTCTGCGTCTTATTCCTGTCCTGCCCCTAGGTTCATCAGAACCATTTTTTTTTCTTTTTTAGATTCCATATATATGTGTTAGCATACGGTATTTGTTTTTCTCTTTCTGACTTACTTCACTCTGTATGACAGACTCTAAGTCCAACCACCTCCCTACAAATAACTCAGTTTCGTTTCTTTTCATGGTTGAGTAATATTCCATTGTATATATGTGCCACATCTTCTTTATCCATTCATCTGTTGATAGACACTTAGGTTGCTTCCATGTCCTGGCTATTGTAAATAGTGCTACAGTGAACACTGTGGTACATGTCTCTTTTTGAATTATAGTTTCCTCAGGGTATATGTCCAGTAGTGGGATTGCTGGGTCATATGGTAGTTCTATTTTTAGTTTTTTAAGGAACCTCCATACTGTTCTCCATAGTGGCTGTATCAATTTACCTTCCCACCAACAGTGCAAGAGGGTTCCCTTTTCTCCACACCGTCACCAGCATTTATTGTTCATAGATTTTTTTGATGATGGCCATTCTGCCAGGTGTGAGGTGATACCTCATTGTAGTTTTGATTTGTATTTCTCGAATGATTAATGATGTTGAGCATCCTTTCATGTGTTTGTTGGCAATCTGTATATCTTCTTTGGAGAAATGTCTATTTAGGTCTTCTGCCCATTTTTGGATTGGGTTGTTTTTTTGATATTGAGCTGCATGGGCTTTGTGACTTGCTTTGTTTGCAAATATTTCATCCCATTCTGAGGGCTGTCTTCTTTCTTGTTTATGGTTTCCTTTGCTGTGCAAAAGCTTTTAATTTTCATTATGTCCCATTTGTTTATTTTTGTTTTTATTTCCATTTCTCTAAGAGGTGGGTCAAAAAGGATCTTGCCGTGATTTGTGTCATAGAGTGTTCTGCCTATGTTTTCCTCTGAGAGTTTTATAGTGTCTGGTCTTACATTTAGGTCTTTAATCCATTTTGAGTTTAGCAGAGGGAGTGTTCTAATTTCATTCTTTTACATGTAGCTGTCCAGTTTTCCCAGCACCACTTATTGAAGAGGCTGTCTTTGTTCCATTGTATATTCTTGCCTCCTTTATCAAAAATATGTGTGTGGGTTTATCTCTGGGCTTTCTATCCTGTTCCATTGGTCTATATTTCTGTTTTTGTGCCAGTATCATACTGTCTTGATTATTGTAGCTTTATAGTATAGTCTGAAGTCCAGGAACCTGACTCCTCCAGCTCTGTTTTTCTTTCTCAAGATTGTTTTGGCTATTTGGGGTCTTTTGTGTTTCCATACAAATTGTGAAATTTTTTGTTCTAGTTCTGTGAAAAATGCCATTGGTAGTTGGATAGGGATTGCATTGAATCTGTAAATTGCTTTGGGTAGTATAGTCATTTTCACAATGTTGATTCTTTCAATCCAAGAATATGGTGTATCTCTCCATCTGTTTGTATCATCTTTAATTTCTTTCATCAGTGTCTTATAGTTTTCTGCATACAGGTCTTTTGTCTCCTTAGGTGGTTTATTCCTAAGTATTTCATTCTTTTTTTTGCAATGGTAAATAAGAATGTTTCCATAATTTCTCTTTCAGATTTTTCATCGTTAGTGTATAGGAATGCAAGAGATTTCTGTGCGTTAAGTTTGTATCCTGCTACTTTACCAAATTCATTGATTAGCTCTAGTAGTTTTCTGGTAGCATCTTTAGGATTCTCTATGTATAGTATCATGTCATCTTCAAACAGTGACAGTTTTACTGCTTCTTTTCTGATTTGGACTCCTTTTATTTCTTTTCCTTCTCTGATTACCCTGGCTAACCAGATGGCTTCATAGGAAAATTCTATCAAACGTTTAGAGAAGAGCTAACACCTATCCTTCTCAAACTCTTCCAAAACATGGCAGAGGGAGGAACAGTCCCAAATTCATTCTACGAAGCCTTCATCACCCTGATACCAAAGCCAGACAAAGATGTCACAAAAAAAGAAAACTACAGGCTAATATCACTGATGAACATAGATGTAAAAATCCTCAACAAAATACCAGCAAACAGAATCCAACAGCACATTAAAAGGATCATACACCATGATCAAGTGGGGTTTATCCCAGGAATGCAGGGATTCTTCAATATATGCAAATCAATCAATGTGATATACTATATTAATAAACTGAAGGATAAAAACCATATAATGATCTCAATTGATGCACAAAAAACTTTTGACAAAATTCAACACTGATTTATGATAAAAACTTTCCAGAAAGTAGGCATAGAGGGAAGCTACCTCAACATAATAAAGGCCATATATGACAAGCTCACAACCAACATTGTTCTCAGTGGTGAAAAACTGAAACCTTTTTGTCTAAGATCAGGAACAAGATAAGGTTGCCCACTCTCACCACTATTATGCAGAGAGTTTTATACTATAAAATAATGCAGCATGAGAACTATAAGGAGGGTGGAGAGAAAAGTGTCTGAACTCGACCTACAAATGATTTCAAACAGCTCTATTTCATAGATGCGATGAAGAAATACAGAAATGAAATAACAGTCTTCTATTTTTAAATGCGATTTTGTATCTTATTTATTTAAACAAGTATTTAGTAATATTTTTGGCAAATTCCCACATGTGTGTATGTATGTGAGTTTCAATTTAAAGTACAGTTTAGGTCTTTTTCTGTGACTACTCCATTTGACTAGATGTAAGAAGTCAAACTGTTTATTGCATGCATAAATATGACCTTTTCCTACTTTTTAATGGAATAAGTATTAGTGGCTTTTAATCTTCCTGAAGTAACTTATTTTTCCAGATAAACCATAGGAGTGGACACATGTTACATGTGTATTGAAGTTTTTTTTTTTTTTAAGTAAGACGTTCAGAGAACCAACATCTGGCTTTGTTGATTTTCTGTATTGTTTGTTTTCTATTTCTTTGATTTCTGTTTTTACCTATTTTCTTTATTTCTTCTACTTTGGGTTTTATTCACTCTCCTTATTCTAGTCCTTATGGTGAATGCATAGATACTGATTTTAAACATTTTTCTTTTTTTATACAGGCATTTAAAAGAACAGTTTTCCTCTCTAAGGATTGTTTAAGCTGCATCCTACAAATTTTGACATGCTGAATTTTTATTATTTTTCAATTTGAAATATTTTCTAGGTTGAATGATTTCTTCCTTTTTAAAAAATCTGTGTGTTATTAAAAATGTGTGATTAGGGCTTCCCTGGTAGTGCAGTGGTTGAGAATCCGCTTGCCAATGCAGGGGACATGGGTTCGATCCCTGGTCCGAGAAGATCCCACTTGCCACGTAGCAACTAAGCCTGTGTGCCACAACTACTGAGCCCATGCGCCTAGAGCCTGTGCAACACAAGAGAAGCCACCACAATGAGAAGCCCACACGCAGCTACGAAGACCCAACACAACCAAAAATAGATAAATAAAATAAAGAAATTTTATATCTCCAAATGGATGGAGATTTTCTAGATATCCTTTCTAAAAGCATCTTATTATTGATTTGTATCTTAATTCCATTGTGATCAGATTTAAATCCATAAATACAATTTGAAATTTACTGAGACTTGTTTTCTGGCCTAACATGAAATATGCATTTTTAATGAACTGCCACATCACTTTCAGTTTTCAAATTTCACTTCAAATTTCTTTCTCCTCTTTCAACTTAGCATGGAAACTAGAGTGAATGCGCATATGCAGGATAGGAACAAATATGGCCAATGCAGGCCCTCTCTCTGCTGGAAAGATCTGTTTATTTTGCAGTTACCAGAATTGACAGGCTTCTTCTAAAATGTTTACTTCAGGACACAGTTTTAACATAGTCTTCCCTGAAATCAAGTGATGAATATAAGAAAAACGTGGTAATCTCTGTCTGTGGTTTCAGTGCCTTTGAGAGGCATGCAGCATCCAATGGGTTTCAGCGTAGGCTGAAGTGTAGGATCTGTCACTCTCACTCAATAATTAAATGTCTATGTCATTCTGCCATCATGGGTTCCAGTTCTTTGACATTCCCACAATGCCCCACAGCTTTGAACAATGGAAAACGCTCAAGAAATTCTATTTAATTGAACAATAAACAGAGAAAGAGCAGCAGTGAAATCAGAAATGGTGGCATTGAGAAAACATATTTATGAAAATAAACATCCCCCGTTAGACATATCATTGTTTTTTTTTTGTTTGTTTGTTTGTTTTTGTGGTACGTGGGCCTCTCACTGTTGTGGCCTCTCCCGTTGCAGAGCACAGGCTCCGGACGCGCAGGCTCAGCGGCCATGGCTCACGGGCCCAGCCGCTCGCGGCATATGGGATCTTCCCAGACCAGGGCACGAACCCGTGTCCCCTGCATCGGCAGGCGGACTCTCAACCGCTGCGCCACCAGGGAAGCCCAGCATTGATATTTTTAATGAAATTGATATATTGGATGTTGCCAGGTCACTCAAAGAGTCGATAATAAATACCATGGCTTCTATGAAAATATAAAGTCCTCGTTAAGAAATACAACCATTTGACTCTAAAATCAAGTCCTCAAATTTTAACATGAACATAGTGAGAAGCTTTATTAATAAATTAAGAAGTAAAGCATTTAACAGTATAAAGTATAAAAAAGGGCAGATTTGATGGGAGGTAGAAGGGAGTAGAGAGAGGTAGTTTTCTCTTTTACAGGATGTCTGGTATATTTACACTTGGTGGTGGAGTAAAGGAAATGCCTGCAAGACAGTTTTATCCTTGTGACTGAAGTTAATCTTGTAGGAAGAATGGTGTGCCAATTACATTTTTATGGCTTTTGTTTACCAGATTACAGAAGAATGCGTTGATTCATTAAATTTAATTTTCAAATCAATCAGCATCTAGTAGCCAAAGTAATTTGCTGAAGATCTGGGTTGTCCTGTTATTAGCTGGTTATTTTAGTGTTGTGCTGTGCCTGGCATATTATCTTTTACATAGTAGATGCTCAGTAAATAATTCTTGGATTTAATCAAACATTTTGTACAGCTGGAATGGGAAACAAGGTAAAGAACTGTGATGCAGTTACAGCTAAGGCCTCAACTGATCTGACTCTGGAGTTTGGAGGGCCATTTAGAATTGTCTAGAATTTAGGTGAGGGGGCCCGGCTTTTGGACCCCTATCACGGATGCAGACTGCCCTTGGAGATTGGGCATAACTTTGGATGGGACAACTCCTTTTTGCCCAAGGCCATTCCCAGAGAGCAACTGAGCTGTGAGTCTTCAGCCACAAATGCTCCTGGCAGCTGGGGTAAAAGCGTCTCCATTCTGAAGGGTGGCACAGCATAGTGCCCGCTGCCCCAGATGAGGACAGGTGAAGCAGGGGCAAAAGGGATGAAGAGGGACTCGGGGAGTGGTTATAATGACAAATCCTAGACTTAAGCTCTAAAGCGGGACGTAAGTACGGGACAGGGTGAAGGCACCTCCATGATCGTAGGCCTCCGTGGAGTGCTAGAGAAATAGGAGTATTGCAGCTACTGCTGAATCTTTCAGAAAGCAGAGCACCAGAAACAGAGACAGTGAGGGAATTTTGGGGCTGGTCATAAAGGATTCATTGGGCCTGGGAGTAAGGGAGTTGGTAGGGGGCCATCAGCACTGGGGGGGTGAGGTGACCGATTGGGAAGTATATTTTACAGTGACAGTAAAATCACCAAAAATTGTGATTTGAAAAAATGATTAATATACTTTAAAAATAAATTCTAATGCTCTTTATTGTTCTTACTAGGTATTTGAAAAACGGTCATTTAAAAAGTGTATAGAGGAAGACAATGAATACATGTTTTGCTGAAAACAAGACCATTGGTTTAGTCAGATTTGGGTTCTTAAAGGAGACTTCTTAGAATAGAGCAGCTCATTTCCATTTGAAGGCCGCGGCCCTTTTCTTTTTGTGAGTGCTCCAGCTACCACCAAACTCTCTGAGTTGTAAATCCGTCTGTCCAGATACTCATCTCTGCCCCATCCCACTGCCCGTCTCCTTGGGAGGTTCGTGGTAACTATCTACACATGGCTTTGCCGTTCTCCGCGGCCTAGCTCTGGGCCAGCGTGGCTGCCAGATGTCTGACCTCCTCTTTGGGAGAGAGCCGGGGATCACCTCTTCTGCCTGGAGGCTTTCAGCTTTGTGTGTCGTTCTCAGAACCCACTTTTGGCTTCCAGCTACCAGCAGAAAGCCAACTTTGATCATGCTTGGCTTAAAGAACACCATTAAACATTGGCAAGTGCTATAAATTTTATTTTGGACGGAGCGTTTTAAAGGTTAAGGAATAAAACTGAATGCATAGAATTTTATTCTGTTCTTTGTAGATTTCTGAATAATAATTCCACTTCCCTGTCAAACTTATATCTAATGGTCTAGATTCCCTGGTCCCCTGGCTGTTGGTATCTATTTCTGTCATTTTCATTTCTACGTCCAACTCTTAATTTTTTTTCTCCTATGTTGATTTTTTTTCACCTTGCAAAATATTCACTATTTTGGATAATTAATAATCTTTTCTCCTTACCTCCTCCTCTTGTCCTCCTTTCAGTATAATACTCTCCTTTTTCTAATTCCCTCTCCTGAGCAATTCCCAACTTACAGATAATTCCCTCTGTGGCACTTCATTAGTCTTAGGCTCCAAAGTCAAGGCTTTCTTTGTCAAATTAGTCTTAGAATGTACTTGACCTTTCCCAGAAGCTACTGAAGCAATTTGGCCACTGCAGTTAGGGACCTACAGGTGGTCTGAGGCCACCTCCTGAGTTTTGTAAGACTGCTTTTAGTTCATTAAATTGAAACATTTTTAAAAGTTTAAGTTCAGCCTGTCCATGTAATTCATGTTACTTTTTCTGATTGTAATGGTTCCCCCATGACTCTAGGAACATAAGTTGGACAGTCGTCCATCTCATCTTCATCATCCTCATTGTCAACCACAAATATGCTGAGTTTCCTCAGCGTGTGGGAAAAACAGGAGGATCTTTCTCCTGATAGCATGTATCATGCCCTAATCGATGCTACTGTCAAAACTTAGTATATGGGCTTCCCTGGGGGCGCAGTGGTTGAGGGTCCGCCTGCTGATGCAGGGGATGCGGGTTCGTGCACCGGTCCAGGAGGATACCGCAGGCCGTGGAGCGGCTGGGCCTGTGAGCCATGGCCGCTGGGCCTGTGCGTCCGGAGCCTGTGCTCCGCAGCGGGAGAGGCCACAGCAGTGAGAGGCCCGCATACCGCAAACAAAAAAACTTAGTATGAAAGCTACAAAAGTACAGAAAATAAACTTTTGTCTGTGGAATTCCAGGACTCCTTTTGCAAGTAGAGTTTTGAACATATGTATATATTTTTGTTAATTATTAACCAGTTAATTATTATTATTCAGTTAATTAAAAAATTAAAACATTTCTCTGATTATAAAGTAAATAAGAGTTAATTGCAGAGAAGATAAATGATGAAAAGTATATAGAAGAAAATAAAATTCATCCATAATTGCACTGATTAGACAGGATTACTGTTGGCCATGGGGTTATTGTTTTCTAATTGTTTTTTTTTCTTTTGATATTACAAAAGTGGGACCAAAAGATGTATACAGTTTGTAAACTTTTATTCTCTTCACATTATGGACAGTTTCTCATATATTTAAATATAAGACAATTTTTTTTTTTTAAACACCACATTTTTTTTTTTTTTTTTGGCTGTGTTGGGTCTTCGTTTCTGTGCAAGGGCTTTCTCTAGTTGTGGCAAGAGGGGGCCACTCTTCATCGCGGTGTGCGGGCCTCTCACTGTCGCGGCCTCTCTTGTTGCAGAGCACAGGCTCCAGATGCGCAGGCTCAGTAGTTGTGGCTCACAGGCCTAGTTGCTCCGCAGCCTGTGGGATCTTCCCAGACCAGGGCTTGAACCCGTGTCCCCTGCATTAGCAGGCAGATTCTCAACCACTGCGCCACCAGGGAAGCCCTAAGGTAATTTTTAAATGACAACATACTATTTGATCAAATGGCCAGCCACAATTTATTTGAACATTTCTCATTTGTCCTGTATTTTGGCTCTGTTGAATATTTTAGTGTCATAAATAATGTTGCCATAAACACTGAATACCCAAGTAGAAATGGAAATATTGGATCATATTATGGTATTTTATAATTTGACAGAAGCTTGCAAGCTGAAGGCAAAATTTCAAAACCAAATTTATGGGGATTTTACAACCTTAAAAGAGATTTCATTATCATTCTGGACGTTGTGTGAAGGGTCTCTTTCATTTCTTCTTTTTTAACAGCTAATATAATTGTTGCAAAGATCTACATGTGGAATATTTATCCCAAATATTTTAACTGATGCCAAAGATCTGAGAGCACAGTGAGTATGGGCTGAGGAAGCTCTCTACACGCTTACAAAGCTAAAATCGCAATCAGTGTGTCTCCACAGTCATGCGCTTTACTGAAAGCAAAAGCAAACTGTCATCCTCAACTCTTTCTGGACTTGTATTGCCTGACCCCACAGTCCATAACCCTGTCATCCAAATCCCCAGCCATCGCTCTTCTCTCACATCTATAAATCTATTTGTCACCACCATTTCTCAGCACTACATTTGCTCTTGACTACAACATAAAGACAGAGTTCCTCATTTCCTGTGGCCATTAAGATCCCTCTTCTCTTCACTCAAGGGCTGACCCCAGGGTGATAATTTTTTATTTCCCTGTTTAATGTATTCTCATCCTTGTCTAGCTCAGTTCATTTCTCCTATGACGCCATCACTTCTTCCCAGAGTAAGCTATCTTTTTTTTCCTTCTCTCATTTCTCACGGTACAGTATATTTTTATCATGTTGTGTGATGATTATTAGTTTATCTACCCTTGCATCCCTTATCAAAGACTACCTATTTATCCCTGTATTCCTTCTATCTGCCTAAAACCTGTCAGACTGTTCGTAATACTCGTGCTCAAATATCTGCTAAAAGTATGAGTGCTAAGCTCTACCCAGTGCTTGTTTGTGTGTAACTCATGGGATGTTTGAGGGGGAAATAGATTATATGAATGAAAGACTATTACATGTATGGAGATCTTAATCCTTCTTTTTCCGCAGATAACTTATAACTTCCTCTCACTCATGTTTTCAAACTTTTCACATGTGGGCTCTTATATTTTTGTAAGATTTTTTTGTTCATGATACTTGGGCTTACTTTCCATCCTGGATTCATCCAACACTGGACCATTCTGCCCTCGAATTCATGAGAGTTGATGGGAACACTTAAAGTTGGGTTCATTCCATTTGGTTATCTCCTCGTTGCCTTTCCACTCTTTCTCTGCATTCTTCTTGATTTTTAAGCTCGGTAACTATACAGTGTTGTGTAAATGTGTCTGTGGATAGAGTGTGTATAGGCGGGGCTCTCATGGGTTGAAAAAGACGAACCAAGAACAGACTCAAATAATTAGTATTAATCTTTTACATTAGCTGGGACCTCAAAGTCCACGACAAAAGTACTGCTTCCCCCTAGCATAGAAAAGACTGTCCCCCTACAATGAGCCTTTTCTGAATGGAATTTTATTGAAATGTTGTGTCTTTGAGATACCTTCTAAATAAATACAAGAGTATGTTTCAGACGCATTAAATCTTCTAGGGAGCAAATTAGCACACGGAAACATTTAAGGTAAATTTATTTGGTTTTCTAACTGAAAAAGTAGAATGCTATAATATCATTCCATATTAGACTATAACTAACTGATGAGTAGTTCTTAAAATATTTACTTTATTTTACAATATCCAATTCTCAAAATTAAAAAAATTTGCTTCTGGGGATGTTTTAGGCATGTGAGTATATTTTAATTAAATTGGATAAATAAAAGCACATAGGAGTTTAAGGATTCACTTTTATGCATCCCTTATAGTCTGATTGGCAGTGCTATTGCCTTTTAAGATTTATAATATTGCTAAGCAAAAACACTTGGGTCATGCAGTTTAAAACGGTCCCTGCAATTTTGACCCAGCTAACCATATATCTGAGCATATACAAGAGTTAGTGAAACAAAACACACCAGCTGGCCCAGGCATGCTGCCACATGGGTTAGGTACAAAATTCTGCATAGTGCTCAAAACCCATTAAGAACTCTCATTTTTACGTATAAAAAGATTATAAACAAATAAAGCATAAGATGAAGTAAATCTTGTATTTCAGCTGGAGCCCAAAAGTAGTATTCTCAACTATGAGGGTAAATCTGCTTTGTTTAGTTTTAATTTGTGAGAAGTCCATTGTATTTAAAAAATAATTTTAGTTTTGTAGAATTATGATTATTAGCACAACAGTTAGGCAGCTACCCCCTTTCTGTGGGTCTCAGAAAAAAGGAACAGTTTTCTTGTTCAGCTTTTTGGAATAAAAATTGCAGATCAGGTAGAGCTTTCTGGGTAATTGTATTCCTTCTGTGACTTAGGGAAGGAGGAAAAAGAGATGAGAAAATCCCACTTATTTTATTCTTAATGCTCTTCCCATTCATTCAGCATTCTGATGAGCTAACAAGATTCTACAAGGAAGCTTGGGCTTCTGCTCAAGACCACTCAGGAACAGCCACCCTGTTCATTTCCTGCACCCCTTGGAAAAATGGCACTGTGAAGTGTTCCATCTATAACTCAGTGTAAAGCATCTGTGCACAAGACCACGCTCTCTAACTCTTTCCAACCCAGCAACTATGTCCACGTGTGGACAGGCACTGGTGTCCTCAGAACTGGCTCTGTGCGCTCATCCTTGAGGACTTGCTGGTGGCTCCGTGCACAGTTGCTACGGTGGCAATGGGGTGCTTGCTCTTGTTTCATGGCTGGGTGAGGAATGATCTGGGTGAAGCTAGATAGAAGGGGCTGTCACCACTCCCTGTTAGAGAAGGAAGGTAGTCACTGCCATTCTCTCTACAGCCCGCAATTTTAGACTTTAGGGACCAGTGACCGTGGAGGCTGCTGGTGAGCCCTCCAAAAAGAGATGTCCAAAGTCATCTCCTTATGGGCTGATTAAGGTTTCATCAGCCTGTCATGGCTGTTAGACTTTGACCTGACCCAACTGTGGTTTGCCATCAAAGTTTCTTAGTGATAAAGCTGGACGCACCCCTGAACATTCCTACAGACAGGCGGTTGTGACGGGAAGGGCCGAGCACGATTGCTGCCTGTTATTTTACGGCTCTGTTTGCAGGCTTTCCATACAGATACATTGTGTATGCATGTCAGATATATAGAGTATTTGCCCCTTCATATTTGGTTAAAAGTAGGCCTAAAGCATCTCATTTTCTTCTCTTATTTTTTTAAATTTTTATTTATTTATATTTATTTTTGCTGTGTTGGGTCGTCGTTTCTGTGCGTGGGCTTTCTCTAGTTGCGGCGAGCGGGGGCCAATCTTCATTGCGGTACGCGGGCCTTTCACTGCCGTGGCCTCTCTTGTTGCGGAGCACAGGCTCCAGACGCACAGGCTCAGTAGTTGTGGCCCAAGGGCCTAGTTGCTCTGTGACATGTGGGATCTTCCCAGACCAGGGCTTGAACCTATGTCCCCCGCATTGGCAGGCAAATTCTCAACCACTGCGCCACCAGGGAAGCCCCTCTTCTCTTATTTTAGAGCATGTGTACTTGATTTAACAAATACTTGAGGACTCGCTGTCACAGGCATTGAATGGGCAGCACTGTGATTTCTCTCCCTAACTTATTGGAAATGGCTACTGATCAAATGTCTATTTAGGAGGCTGACGTTGTAATATGCTTCTCCTATTCTAATTTCTTGGTATAATATATTATGTTGAGAGAGTTCCTTACATTGAACCGTTCTTGAATTCTCCAAATATACCCTAGGGAGTCATGGTATGCAATTATTTTATATACTGCTGGATTCTATTTGCAAATACTTTATTTAGAATTGCCACATTTATACTAATTCAAACATATTCTATTTAGAATTTATTTTCATAAGTGAAATTAGTCTATAGCATTGGTTTGTCTGTCTTTATTGGCTTTTGGTGTCATGGCTGTCTTAGTTTTGAAAATGAACTGAGAAGCTCTTCATCTTTTTTGCTGGCCTGGAATAGCAAAACAATGATCTGTTTTCATAAATCATTTCCTGAGCCTTCTACTCTGTGTATTGAGAATCACCTTTATAAATGAAAATCACAGATATTTTTCTGGTTTCCAGAATTTCTGTGAAGGCCAAAGGTACGTGAAAATGTTTTGCAAATTCTAACATGCTATGCGAATGTTAATTATTATTTTTCTAAATCCAAAAGTTGAATTTCTCTGCACACTTATAGCTGTTATTGCCTTCAAATATCTTTTCATCATCCTTTCTCTTTTACGTACCTTGCAGGTTTTGTGTTATTGACCTGGAAATTCAGTACGTTTAAGAACTCATTTCAATATTTGGCTCTGCCATGTGCTAACTTTGTGAACTTTCTTCTAACTACTGAATATTTGATGTCTCAGTTTCTTTATCTATGAAATGGGGACAGTAGAATTTACCTCCTAAGGTTGTTGCGAATGTGAAGACACTTTGACCATTCTTCACAGTATACTTGTAATAAACATAGCTTGGTCCCTGGGACAAAGGAAGCCTGGAATAAAATGTTAGTTATTATTATTACTGTTAATAATATTACTTTGGGAGACTGACTATGAATTCTTCAGGAGAGCTGAGATGGGTATATTAGATAGTTTGACTTACTGAGAAGCTTATTGATATCCTGCCTTTGGTAAGTAAAAAGGATTTCAACTCAAGTACTTCTCCCAGATGGCATTTTGATATATACTAAATACTTCTTTGTTTTAGTAAATCTGCAGGTTAGTTACTGCAACCTTAGATATTTGTGGGAAGAACTGGGTGATTTTTCAGTATTTTGATGCTCTGGGATTTGAAATGCAAAAGCACATATTTGGAACGGTCTGCTTGGACCATACTCTAAACTGTATGCATCTTTGCTGAAAGAAGGGGGGAAAAGTCTTTTTTCCAACTGTGCATCCTTTCTGTCAATCTGTCTTGACTGATTTGTATTTATGACCCAGATATCTCCATAGCAGGTCCCAACAGGACAGAAAAAGAAGCAGTCGGAGGGAAATTGATTTTTTCCAGAGGTCAGCCCTACCCCTTAGTCCAGTGGGCAAGATCTGGACATATATCATGCCATGGAAATTTGGTTTTCCAGAGAAATTTGAATGAGGAATTTATTTTTATTCCCAAAATAAACCTGAAGACATGTCATACCATTTCCATGTGGTGTGCTGTCTGAGTAGCTGACTGCAAAGAGCAAACCTCAACCTTTAAGGTATTTTTCTTAGTGAGAGTTTTACCTTAGTATCAGCCATTGTGGTTATTTCCTCATTCATAACAAGTCACCAGTGTTCTGAGTTTCCGCATCAACTGTGAACCTTGTTTTTGTTCATTCACCAGAGTGGAAAATCATAGGGTTCATGTAATTAGCAGTCTAGAAAAATATCAACAAACAGATATTTCTTCTGTGGCCAGAAAATTCTGAGCCTATGAGACCACCCTGAGGAGTAAGTGACATCTCGGGGGACATGTGTACAGAAATGCTTGACTGCAGCAGCTCATGGGGACAGAGGAGATTGTGGTTACATAATTGCTGCTTTTCTCCAACATTTTATTTAGTTAGGAAGGCTATTTTCAAGTGGCTATATGACCAACCAAATGATGAATTTGCATGGTTTCCATCAAAAGTAGCTAAAAATATCTATATTTTTGGCTAGGTGATAAAGCTATCTCTTATAACTGCCCCACTCTGCACCCCAACCTTCATGTCTGCCTTAATTTGGTACATTTGGGGGGATTTTGCTAGTCACTTTGGTGATATAAGTAAAATATTAAGTTTGCAAAAACTCTTAGGCACAACACTTATTGTCAGTGGTGTGCTGGAGCCAGCTTCTATATGTCAGTACCGTTCATACTGAAGGCTGACGGTGTTCGTCTCTTCCTAAACCCATGGTCAATGGCCCCGTACTACTGTAGCTCTGAAGTATAGTCTGAAGTCAGGGAGCCCAATTCCTCCATCTATGTTTTTTTCCTCAAGATTGCTTTTGCTCTTTTTTTTTTTTTTTTTTTTTTTGCGGTACGCGGGCCTCTCACTGTTGTGGCCTCTCCCGTTGCGGAGCACAGGCTCCGGAAGCGCAGGCTCAGCGGCCATGGCTCATGGGCCCAGCCGTTCCGCGGCATGTGGGATCTTCCCGGACCGGGGCATGAACCTGTGTCCCCTGCATCGGCAGGCGGACTCTCAACCACTGCGCCACCAGGGAAGCCCTGCTTTTGCTCTTTGAGGTTTTTCGTGTTTCCATAAAAGTTGTAAAATTATTTGTTCTTGCTCTGTGAAAAATGCCATTGGTAATTTGATAAGGATTGCATTGAATCTGTAGATTGCTTTGGGTAGTACTGATTCTTCCAATCAAAGAACATGGTATATCTCTCCATCTGTTTCTGTCGTCTTTGATTTCTTTCATCAGTATCTTATAGTTTTCTGCATACAGGTCTTTTGCCTCCTTAGGTAGGTTTAGTCCTAGGTATTTTATTCTTTTTTTTGCAATGGTAAATGGGATTGTTTCCTTAATTTCTCTTTCTGATCTTTTCTTGTTAGTGTATAGGAATGCAAGAGATTTCTGTGTATTAATTTTGTATCCTGCGACTTTACTAAATTCATTGATTAGCTCTAGTAGTTTTCTGGCTGCATCTTTAGGATCTTCTACATATAGTAATATCTGCAAACAGTGACGGTTTACTTCTTCTTTGTCAATTTGGACTGGCACAGTCCAGAGACAGAAATATAGATCAATGGAACAGGATAGAAAGCCCAGAGATAAACCCACGCACATATGGTCACCTAATCTATGACAAAGGAGGCCAGAATATACAATGGAACAAAGACAGCCTCTTCAATAAGTGGTGCTGGGAAAACTGGACAACTACATGTAAAGAATGAAATTAGAACACTCCCTAGCACCATACACAAAAATAAACTCAGAATAGATTAAAGACCTAAATGTAAGGCCAGACACTATAAAACTCTTAGAGGAAAACATAGGCAGAACACTCTATGACATAAATCACAGCAAGATCCTTTTGAGCCACCTCCTAGAGAAATGGAAATAAAAACAAAAATAAACAAATGGGGCCTAATGAAACTTAAAAGCTTTTGCACAGCAAAGGAAACCATAAACAAGACCAAAAGACAACCCTCAGAATGGGAGAAAATATTTGCAAATGAAGCAACTGACAAAAGATTCATCTCCAAAATATACAAACAGCTCATGCAGCTCAATATCAAAAAAACAAACAACCCAATCCAAAAATGGGCAGAAGACCTAAATAAACATTTATCCAAAGAATACATACAGATGGCCAACAAACACATGAAAAAATGCTCAACATCACTAATTTTTAGAGAAATGCAAATCAAAACTACAGTGAGATATCACCTCACACAGCTCAGAATGGCCACCCTCAAAAAACCTACAAACAGTAAATGCTGGAGAGGGTGTGGAGAAAAGGGAACCCTCTTATACTGTTGATGGGAATGTAAATTGATACAGCCACTATGGAGAACAGTATGGAGGTTCCTTGAAAAACTAAAAATAGAGTTACCATATAATCCCGCAATCCCACTCGTGGGCATATTTCCAGAGAAAACCATAATTCAAAGACATGCATGCACCCCAATGTTCATTGCAGCACTATTTACAATAGCCAGGACATGGAAACAACCTAAATGTCCATCAACAGAGGAATGAATAAAGATGTGGTACATATCCGCAGTGGAATATTACTCAGCCATAAAAAGAACGAAATCGGGTCATTTGTAGAGACGTGGATGGACCTAGAGACCTCCATACAGAATGAATAAGTCAGAAAGAGAAAAACAAATATCATATATTAACGCATATATGTGGAATCTGAAAAAATGGTATAGACGATCTTATTTACAAAGCAGAAATAGAGACACAGATGTAGAGAACAAACGTATGGATACCAAGGGATGGGGTGGGGTGGAATGAATTGGGAGATTGGGACTGACATATATACACTATCGATACTATGTACAAAATAGATAACTAATGAGAACGTACTGTATAGCACAGGGAACTCTACTCAATGCTCTGTGGTGACCTAAAAGGGAAGGAAATCCAAAACAGAGGGGATATATGTATACGTATAGGTGATTCACTTTGCTGTACAATAGAAACTAACACAACATTGTAAAGCAATTATACTCCAATAAATTTTTTTTTTAAAATGGCACTATGTTGGTAGCTTGAAATTGGCCATGGTGGGAGTATTTACATCATGGAAATCAGTAGATGCTACAAATCATCCCCCCAGAGAGGTGGTTGTCAAACACTTTGTGGCACTCTGTGTCCTATCACTATTCTCTTACTACTTGATCAATTGAGGCAGGGCTATGTTTTAAGACATATACTTCATGGGCTCTATAATCCATGAAGATATCTTCTATGACATGCCCTTCTCTGGAAAAGATGTTTTGTTCTAAAGTGGATATTTAGCTTCCTGCCACCATTTATCATTCCTTGAATAATTATACCCCAACTTCCATCCTCTGTTTGTATATAATTTATTGTTCACCATCAGCTCAGGGCTTTGGGCAGGGCCAATCTTAGCTCAGAGTTGGAGCATGTTCCTTAGACCAAAGTCCACCAGAACATTGCCTTCCTCTGGCCAGAGTAATCGGTTTAGGTGTGGGCATGTGATACATTTGGCACTGATGAAATGCGAGAGACTTTTGCTGAGACTTTCTGCTTTTTGTGCTGGAATTGAACTACAGAGATGTAGTATCTGGAGTTGCTGCTGCCATCTTGCAGAGCACAAATGTTGAGAAGTACAGCAGCCCAGAGCAAGTGAAATTGAGGGATGGGGAACACAAATGGGTCCTGGTGACATTTTCTTTCTCTTTATGCCTTGCCTAAAATCTGCTCTTCCCATTGACTTTTCAGCTATGTGAGCCAATATATTTTTTTTACTTAAGCCATTCATGGCTGGGTTTTCTATCACTACAACCCAAACAAAATTTACTGGTATACTGGGAATTTTCCAAGTACTTTCTTCCTGATATCATAAAGAGTATTATATTAACCTTGCAGCTAGTTTAAGAAAAGCGATTCTAGGTCCCCATAACCTGGTATGTCAGTCTACTTTATTCACTTTATAAGGGGTTAAAGGTAATTATTAGATAATATCATTTATTCACAAATATCTATTTCTCCTAATTTGAACACAAGTGAAAAAGAGCCTGGAGAATCTTAAATTACGAACTCTCCATTTAATTTGCTGCCTCAGTCTTCAGAAACAGGACGTGGTTCCAAGCAAGAAAGAACATTTGGACAATCTTACAATTCATCAGTGGTGGACACCCATGACACGTACTCTTATGATATTTGAACAGATCCCTCTAACCCAAGGAAGAGCATAGGCTTTCTGCCATTGTCCAATCTGTGTGTCATTCAGCCTCATGGGGTAAACGCCCTTCTTTGATCTACAGAGGATACTGTGTAATTCCCCACATTCTCATTATTGGGCAAGAAAGACGAGGCTAATCCATTTGGATTCATGCCTTTTACCAAATCCCAGATTTTCCAGCATGAAGTGTGGCCTTGAGCAGTGCCTGGAATATAGTAGGTTTGCAATAAACATGTTGAATGAATGACCAACAATGAACCTAACAAACAAGTAAATAGTACCATACAGTGGGGCACCCAGGATGCAAAATAATATGTTTATATCAGCCAGCCTACTTACATGTATTCTGAAATATTATTAAATATTTGTCTCAGCTTTAAAAGGTACTAGGACACAGGGGTTTCCCTGGTGGCGCAGTGGTTAAGAATCCGCCTGCCGATGCAGGAGACATGGGTTCGAGCCCTGGTCCGGGAAGATCCCACACGCCATGGAGCAACTAAGCCCGTGCTCCACAACTACTGAGCCTGTGCTCTAGGGCCTGTGAGCCACAGCTACTGAAGTGCATGAGCCTAGAGCCTGTGCTCCACAACAAGAGAAGCCACCACAATGAGAAGCCCGTGCACTGCAGCGAAGAGTAGCCCCTGCTTTCTGCAACTAGAGAAAGCTCGCGTGCAACAACAAAGACCCAACACAGCCAAAAATAAATAAAATAAAATTTAAAAAAGTTACTAGGACACAAACTCTTTCTTCAACTGAAAATTTTACTTGTGTATTGGTAAAAAATATTTTTGAATGCATCAGGTACTTTTATTGGTCAACTATTTTGCTGAAGTTGCAATTTTGCCTATTTTCATTTTTACAGGAAAAAAGATAATGTTCTTAACTCAGTGTTGCTGAAATAAATGGATGTAGCATTTTATTTTCTCCCGCAACCCCACTCTGGACTCTCTCCTGGAACTAATGGTACTCACTCATGATTCAATCGGCCGGTTTAATTGCACTGCAGATGTAGCTTTAAAGAGGAGTTGGCAGCTTTATCTAGTTAAAATCACAGTAATCACAGTGATCACAGTGCCAATGAAGTCAAGGTAGTGAGTTTAAACCTGAAGGAGGCAAGTAGTTTCACGCAAAGAGAAATAAGACAAAAAATCAGTGTATCATAATCAGTCATGGAAGGCAACCTCAAACCTGGCTCTTCAACTGGCAAGTCTATTTGTTTGGTTACAAATAGGCAGAGCAAGATAGTCCAACCCATTGTCATGTCTTCCTGATAAGGCTTATGAATGACATCTGAATCTGTAGAATGGACACATTTTATGTTGCAAGAACCCACCAGTGAAGCCCAGACTAATGAAACAGATCCTTTAAATGTCCTTTAGTTACATAAGGAGTTTCTTCTGTTAGGACTTTTTGTTTCTGTCTTTACATTTGAAGATCCACAAAGTCCTCAGAATCCAAAGTATTCAGTGGTCTGCAGATGTAGCAGTTACAAAAAGAACAACATCACTGTCAAGTCAATGATATTGGAGACCAGAGGTTCCCAGACTTTCTTGGTTCACAGCTCCCTTAATTTCTCAGTAATGTTTTTCATGGCATTCTAGACCAAAAGAAATAACATAGTTCCATTTATCAAGTCAAAACACCTTAATAATATTTATGTCCTAACAATTTAGTAGTTACTTGAAAAAAATAAAACAAATACATGGAAAGAAAAAGTATTATTTCATTCTTTAATAACCACAATTACTATTGGCATGTGTGTGCCTGGTTGCACTGCATAACTTCTCAGATTTTGGAATCAGATTGGCCACCCCTTCCTCATTTCCTCTTCCACAGTAGTTTTCATGCAGTAATGGCTTTTTATCACAGAAACCACTGAAAACCCAGTTTTGCAAATATATGGCATTATCAAGAGGAATGTAACACAATTTGATGTTGAAATTGTGAACTCCTTTAAACTAGCAGTTCATTCTGTGTCTAACAGATGTCAAGTAGCTCTGCATTTTCCACAGAAACTTAAAATATTCCATCATGTTATTGGGTGTTCACTGTAGCACCCCGGGTGCCTTGACACACAGCTTGAGAACCGTGGGATTAAGCAATATTAATAAGTACCCTTGGTTCATCATTAACAGTAAAAATTTTTATCATCCTTAAGTAGTTATTTTAAGAAATAATTGTGGGACTTCCTTGGTGGCTAAGACAGTGGTTAAGAATCTGCCTGTCAATACAGGGGACACGGGTTCGAGCCCTTGTCCAGGAAGATCCCACATGCTGTGGAGCAAGTAAGCCCATGAACCACAACTACTGAGCCTGTGCTCTAGAGCCTGCAAGCCACAACTACTGAGCCTGCATGCCGCAACTACTGAAGCCCACACCTACAGCCTGTGCTCTGCAACAAAGAGAAACCACTGCAATGAGAAGCCCATGCACCTCAAGGAAGAGGAGCCCCTGCTCGCCACAACTAGAGAAAGCCCACACACAGCAAAGAAAACCCCATGCAGTCAAAAATAAATAAATAAATTTGTTTATTTATATTAAGAAAAGAAATAACTGTGAAATGTGTTTTATTGTGATTTTTCTTTGAAATCTAAATGTTTCGATCATTTGTATTACTTGCTTTGAAAATAATTTCCAGCCCATTTGTAACTAAGGTCAAGGCAAGTTGTCATCTGTCCCCTGTACTTTTGAGAACACCACACATATTTAAACATGAATGGGTCAACTTTTGTCATTAATGTTCATGCTTTTCATAAAATACTGAATTGTGTTGAACTGGTAATTGAACTAGTTCAGATAGGACTTGAGTAGATGGAGAAGGAAAGAAGTTAAGATGTGAGAAGAACTGACCTTTCAATGGAAAGATTGGGAGTCCTCATTCATTCTTAAGATCCAACTCATGAATAATCACCCTGAGAGGCTTCCTGACTTCCTCTCACTGAAGGAACTACTCTGTGTTGACTTGTATCATGAGTTGATCACACTGTTGGCTCACCTACTGGCCCCACTCACCCCAGAATGAGGGTTCCATCCTTTGTCTTTGTTATCCAAGAAACAAACACAATACCTGACCATGAAAGCAGATGAATCACAATGTCAATAACAAGAGTCATAGGAGTTGAAAAAACAAGTGTTAGTAGAAAACAGTACTACTAAAAAGAATTATAGAGGGCATTGGAAGGGAGGTAGTGTTAGGTTGAGTCTTTAAGGAAACATAGGAATTCACTGGAAAGCAAAGGAGGAATTCCAGGTAGTCAGAACAGTAAGTGTGAATTCTAGGAGATGGTGATAGAAATGGAATGTTTGAAAATGTGTGAGCAGTTCTGTGGAGTGGGAGAAGAGAATGAATGTTTGGAAGTGGCAGGATCTGAGAATGGAGAAGCAGGTTTCGGCTAGATTATTAAGGGCCAGTAGGCTGTTAACAAAGCATGAGGGTTTAATCCACCAGGCAATCCATCAGGGATGCCGATGCAGGGTTCCAAGTGGGGCAATTGGATAATCAGACCTGTATTGGAAATGGACCATTCAGGTTGTAGAGCTGGGGAGTGATAAAGGCATGGAGATAAGTGAAATGACTTTTAGAACAGACCAGAAAGGAGAAGAGTTGGATGTCATTCATGGAGCCTGGGTTTCTCACTCCATGACCTTCATCAGACTTACAGGTGAAATGTGTTCATATAACATGACAGGGGCTTTTTAAAACTTTTCATTTTGAAATAATTTTAGACTTACAGAAAAGTTATACAAATAGTAGCATGTTCCTATATATATATATATATATATATATTCACCCAGTTTTCCTTAAACTAAACATCTTCAGATCCATAGCACAGCTATCAACACCAGGAAATCAATGTTGATAAAACACCAGTAACTAATCTATACACCTCATTTGATTTTGATTTTTCCCATTAATGTCCTTTCTCTGGTCCTGGATCCCACACTGTGTTTAGTTGTTGTGTCCCCTTATCTCCTCTGGCCAGTTCCTCAGGCTTTCCTTGTCTTTCATGATGTTGGCACTTTTGAAGGGTATTGGACAACTATTTTGTAAAATGTCCTTCTATTTGGGTTTATGTGATATTTTTCTCATGATTAGAGTGATGTTGTGCATTTCTGGCAAGAATACAGGGTGATGGTGTGCCTTCTCAGTGCATCATATCAGGTGCAGGATGCTGATATGTCTTAACAAAGGGGAAAATTTTAGGAAGTCTTATATTTTAGTCTCTCTCCTGTCTCCTCTACTGAATTAGGTCCTTTACTGCTATTACTTCTGCTTCTTTCATGAAGAGGTTCCCTGGATTCTTCAGTATAATTTGGTCTCTCCCTTCTCCTATAGCAGTGATGGAGACTGCTGACTCTTCCCAGTATACATTCTCCTTTTCTTCCTTTTAGTAATGGAACACCCCAAGGTGAAGCTGAGTTCATGGCTACCTAGCTAAGAATTACATTTTCCAGATTCCCTTGAATCTAGATGGGATCATAGACCAAGTTGGGGCCAATGGAAGGTGAGTGGAGATGATCTCTGCTCATTAGAGATAAAGTCTCTTCCTAGACTTTCTCTAGGACCTATCCTCAGCCAGGCAGAAAAGGATAACTGGAGCAGCCACCTCAGTCCATGACTAAGTCTCATAACAAGTATGGCAGAGTCGCTCACGGACTGTTTTGTAAAAGAGAAATAATGCTATTGTATTTAAGGTTTTTGTTGCAGGCGCCTAGCCTATTCTCTGTCACGGGTTAAGACAGCACAACCAAGATGATGTATATTTTTCTTCTTCACATGGCTATGCTTCTATTTGTGGGTTAGGCACTGAAATTGCATAACATATTTCTTGTTATTCCCCAAGTATGTTATTGCCATACTTTATAGATGTGAGTTTTCTAGGCGATTCCATTCTTTTTTGGATGGGAAATCATAAGCTGTTAAATAATTCTTCTGTTTCAGCTAGGTATAGGTTGGCAAACGGTAACTTTTCTTTAAAGAACTCC
Organism: Phocoena phocoena; assembly: GCF_963924675.1. Taxonomy (NCBI): domain Eukaryota; kingdom Metazoa; phylum Chordata; class Mammalia; order Artiodactyla; family Phocoenidae; genus Phocoena; species Phocoena phocoena. Next base: position 28,865,029 of record NC_089224.1, on the reverse strand, counting down.
CCTCTCCTAAACACAAGACAGATAGTACTAATTGATCACATCACTATGCTCCCAAGCTGGGATGCAGCATCATAATCTTTCTCAAATAAAATGCCAGGCAACCACTACTTATCTATTGGAGTTGATTCAAAAGATGTCTCCTGTTTGCCATCCTGGAACTAGAATTTTTACAGAAATACTTAAATATGTCAAGTAGAATATCAAGCTTTCCACTAGCATGTAAACAATTCCATCCCTTCACTATAAGTAGGGTAAACTATAGTTAAGTATAGATCAGATTGTAATCGAATATATGAGAGGTTTTTCTCATCTTTTCCCTTCAAGTTTTACAGAAAAGAAGCATCTCTCACCATTTTTCTTGTTTTTGAGTTCCCCTGAGGCTGGGTTTACCATTCAACTGTGGCTATCTGTTACCTCATAATTGTTTTCCCATCCCTTTTTCTCCCCTGGGGTAAGAGTTTCTGGTGAGAGGGGATTCTTTCCAACCACCATCTTGCCTAGCACCATGCTGCTTACATTGTGGACAGTTGTCAGTCGGCAGAGGCCCTTTACACTAGAATAACAAACAACTCCCAGATCTTTTGACCTAATGCAACAACTTTATTTCTTACTGAGAGGACCTTCTTCTGGAATGAGCCCAGTCACAGAGGTGCCATCTTACCACCTGCCTCCACCATGCGGCTGTGGATGGGTGGGGAAGGGAACACAGTGGGTACCACACCAGCTCTTAGAGCCTCACGTTTCATTGGCCAAAGCAAGTCATGTGGCCATACCTCAGTTCACAGAGGCTTCAAACTTGCACTGATCCCAGAAAGAGAGGCGAACCAGGAGATTTGTGAAGAATCCTGAAGATGACCGCAGTACCCCGGATGTATTTGTGAATGAATGCAGTCATGTCTGTCTCTTTTACTTAGCAGTTGAGATGAGAACCTAAAAGACCCACACTTTCCTCCTCCCCAGAGCTTGAAAAAAGCCAGAACAGAGAGATAGTTATGCTGAAGAGTACATTTCCAGGTCAACAATATGAATTCCCATTGTTATCTTTGTGTCCCAACTCAGAAGGGAATAGTTTTCTCTCTTCTAAAGAAAGATTCTACTCCTTGAAAAAGCTTGAAATTTGCACAAGGGCTTACATTTATTCATAAAACACTTAAGCAGTACTTCCCCCACAATTGTTTCAAATTAACTTGTTCAGTGAAGAATGTCCCTTTCCTCTTATGAAAAGCTGGATGGACTGAATCTTTACTTTTAGGAACATATTTACCATGAGTGTAATAAAGTTTTATCCATTAAATTTTAAACATTAAGTATTAATTAAACAGATAATTTACTTTTCTCACATGCTGTAGCACCAAGCCTAGAGTATACAGGTGTCCAATAAAATTTGTTGTTGGATTAATGTTTCCCTCATTAAATTTCTCCAATAACCTATCTTCCAGAACAATCTAAACACCTTGTGAGCTTAATAAAATGAAAAATAGCAGAATCCTGAAAGTTAGAAATTTGGTCAGATCTTGGAATTCATTATAAACTTCATCCTTATTTATTTCTTTCTCTATTGGCCAGGAAAACATTCTGAGACTTTTGAGACTTTACTTAATCCTTATGGTCCTTTCAAACGATTTGCTAAAATTTTCACATATTGCATTTCAGTATTAAGTGTAATAATGGTGCAAATGCTTGTTTTAATTTTGGCTTATTTTCACTCATTGTCCTTATGGCTTGGCTTGGGAAAAAAAAGATGAAACTATTCCTCGTACTTCTGGGATTTCTAGAACAGGAAAGGCTGTTGTTTTGTTGCACATCCTGTTTTCCATCACCGTGAGTGTAGCTACTTTGGAGACTGAGTGCATCCCCGTCACTGGCCCCTTCCACAGCGTGATGTGGCAATAACGAACTGGGAACAGGCTTTGGCTAAACACAACCTCCATGGCATGATATGTAAGACCTTCCGTGATCTGGCCCCACACTACTGTCTCTTTTATAGAGTGGGACAATAAATTTCCCAAGGGAAGGGATTGTGCCTATCCCATTTGACATTTAGTCCTTAAAACTGATGGCAGGAGTGCTTAATGAATACCTGTTGAATGAGGGAAACTACCATAGTCTGGGCATACAGCTTGCTCTCTCCTGCTTCCATGCCTTTCTACAGCTGTCCCTCAACTTGGAAAATCAGAGCTCTTCTTTCAAGGCTGGGCTCAGCCATCACTGCCCCTGTGCTCTTTCTCTAACCTCTTGCACAAAGCTGATTGCCTCTTTACTTCTGTGATGCTTTGGTCATGCCTCCAGTATATACTATGGTTCTACACCTGTCTGTCTCACTCACAGACAGTATACGGCTCTTAATGGTAGGATATTGTCCTCTTCATCTCCTTATTCCAGAAGCTGGTTAAACTGCCTGGTATAGAGCCTGTGCATTGAGGGCTTTGGGTTATAGCAACTTACCCTATACCCTCATTAATTAGGGTTACGATCATACAATCAAAGAGTCATGTCAATAGCAGACATCTAATAAATGCTTGCTGACATGAAATGAGAAGCAAGCACAAGATCTGGCGGACCTGTATTTCAGGTCTTAAGACCAATGTGATTGCTTCAGCTCTGCATTGCTAAGGGCAAAGGCCTGTACCCATCTTGCAAGGCATCTATCAACTTCACCAACTGAGGGGGATTCTCCTTCCCTGTTCTTAATGTTTTCTTCCACATAGAGGGAGCTCAGTTAGTATAATACTCCTGGTTTCTCTCTGCCTTTTTATTTACTCCGTACAGGGATGTGGGACTTAGATTTTGGTTACATTTAGGAAAAACACAATACATTGGGCTTGCTCATTTCGGCCCCCCTCCCTTTTCTTTTAGATGTCCACAGGAAGTGTGTGTTTTCCTGTACTTCTCCACATCATAGGTTTTGCCCACACTGGGAGTCCCACCGTCATACAATACCCTCTGTGACTAGGTGATAAATTCTGCCTAACTCTGGGGTTTAGAGAGTAAGATTGTGAGGATAGAAGATGTGAAACTGCATTCTCCATCATCAGCTTTATCAGAATAAATGTGATGTCTCATTCCCCAGTTCCCATACATTTGGGGGTATTTTTTTCTCAATGTGTTTACAGCTTGGCTAGGGAAGAAGGCTGCTGTTTACTATTTCTCCTCGAAAGACCCAAACAGCTTCCGTAGGGTGACGGGATGGGGGTGGGGGGCGGCGGGGAGGGGGAGGGTTTCAGTAGACAAGACTGAATCCGTGATCCATCTTGAAGCTGCCAGCTCAGGGTGGTCCTACACATGCGGCTGGGGGTGAAGGTGGGAGGTCCTCCAGGGACTTTACTCTTGGGTGTGCTTTATTTTTATGCTGATTGCTGGCTTCTACCACACAAGAACACCCTGCCCCAGGCAATAACTCAGGCCTCAAAACTATTTCTCACTTCTCCGTGCCCTTGGAGAAACAAGGCTCCGATTCCTCCCAAAACCCCTAAGAAAAAAACATATTCTGATCCACTCATTCACACTCAAGAATTAGAGCCTGAAGAAGTGAATTAGATGTATTATTAATCCCAGGGATATTTATAACTTCACACGACACTTAGAAGGCAGAAATACATTTATTCAAAGATTCAAACCAAAGAAGTAACCAGCTGGGAGTTTTTCTTTCCTCGCTGGACTCCAGGCCTCTCCATGTGGTCTCTCCATGTGGCCTCTCCATGTGGCCTGCCCAGCATGGTGACTTCAGGGTGGCTGGACCCGTTGCCCGGCAGTTCAGGGCTCAAGAGCAAGAGCCTCACGCTTCAATGCATCCCAAGTTGGCATGGGCTCTGCCCATCACAGGGACTGGGTGGAGGCTGCAAAGAAAGCTTCTTGTGCCTTAACCTCAGAAGCCCCAGAGCATTACTTCTGCCGTATTCTATTGGTCAAGCAGTTTACTAAAACCAGCCCAGATTCAAGGGGGGAGTAATTAGACTCCACTCCTCTGTGCATTAATCAAGTGCCTAGTTAAGATGATTAAAGCCTCGGAAAATATCTTTTAAAAATTAAAACGTATGGAACAATACATGTAGCTGAATTAAATTTCCACTTCTTAAAAATATCATTCTGAATCATTATCGTCTTTTATGAAGTCAGTCGTTGGGGTAGTGTGGCATTCTTTTGTTCCACTTAAATTAGATGTAGCCATGTGACTTGCTTTGGCCAGAACATTGTAAGCAAAAGTGACATATGTCATTTCCAGACAGAAGCTTTAAGACCCAATGCATGATTCACCATCATTCCCCCTATTCCTATTCGCAGCTATCTTTTTAAAGCACCCATCTTCTTTAAGCTTTTCATCTTGCACGGGCAGACTCCGGAGATATTGCGGGTTTGCCTCCATACCACCACAATAAAGCAAATATTGCAATAAAATGGAGTCACACAAATTTTTTAGTTTCCCAGTGCATATAAAAGTTATGTTTACACTATACTGTCACGTATTAAGTGTGCAACAGCATTGTGTCTAAAAAAAACAATGTACATATCGTAATTAAAAAATACCTTACTACCAAAAAAATGCTAACCATCATCTGAGCCTTCAGCGAGTCATAGTAACATCAATCACTGATCACAGATCTCCATAACAAATATAACAATAATGAAAAAGTGAGATATTGCCAGAATTACCAAACGGTGACATAGATACACAAAGTGAGCAAATGCTGCTGTAAGAATGGTGTCGATAGACTTGCTCAATGCAGGGATGCCACAAACCTTCAATTTATAAAAAAAACAATATCTGTGAAATGCAATAAAGCAACATGCAATAAAATGAAGTATATGCCGGTATTTATGAAAATATCTCAAACTTCCAGGCAGTCTACATTTTCCTAAGTAGTCTTCTAGGCAATTCAGTTTTTATTTGTTTGTTTAAATGAGCATAGATTTTTTTTTTTTTTTATCTTGAATTCAAAGGGGGACAAACAGCTTACTCACCTGAATCCAAGTGAGAAGAGCTTTCTTCTGGTTCTCATGCCATATGTCAATGAATTGAACACAGCTACCACTAAAAGGCATTTTTGTTGCAAGTGGATGAGAACTACCCAGTCTATGTTTAACCTGCAGTATGGGGAACTGAGAGATACAGAGAGCCACAGAGAATGAGTCCCCACCTAACCCTTCCAATTGCTAATTTAATTGGCCTGTGTGTGCCTGGAGGTTTCCTCTCCTTGGACAATATGTCAACTTTAATCATACACTAGCCAGGTATTTTACCAGCAAAAGCAAATTTATTCAGGAATAGTCAGAGGAATTGCAATTTGAGATATTCGAACTATGGTAGACCATAGGCAAACCAGAGAACAAAGAAGGAGACCTTGCTTTTAAAGGGAAAGGGGGGAGTTGGGAGGAGCTGTGATAACCAAAGAGTCTGTTGCAGGAAGCTGGGAATCCAAAGTATAGAGGCTTCTTATTGGGCTGCTACAGTCTCTGATTGCCTGGGCTGTCCTGAGACAGAGAGAGGTTTTCTTCCTTCTGCTGGATAGTAAAGTAGGTTCACCTTCCTGTCAGAGATGCAGGTGCATGTCTCTTCCTGTCTGTAGTAATTGACGATACATGGCAGGGCATGAGAGTTCCCTCTACATGCCTGTGTCAACTCCAATTTTATCTGAGGTTTCTTTAGTTAATTCCACAGAGGGCAGGTTACTGCTGCGTAACCTGGACTAGGGCAGGCCTGCGGTTTGCTTCTATAATATTGATCCCTTCTTATGTGTGATGATAGGTTTATCCATTTAAGATGTTCGTGGTTCTCTGAATGTTTTCTCCTTATGATCACGTCTGCAATGCTTGTTTACAGTTGCACTCCCCTTTAGAATGCAAACTCTGTGAAGGCAGAGACAGTTTTTGCCTTGCTCAGCACTTAGCACAGTGCCTGGCCCAGAACATGGACAAATTACATTGTTGTCAGATGAAAGACTGAAGCCAGTATCTCTTTAACCACAAGGTCTTGTGAAACCTGGCAGAGCTGCAGGAGGTCACAGAGAAACCATGGACTGACAGCTATTAAAGATTATTAAATATTTTAAAAATACTCTACTGTAGAGGAGTCTTTAAAATGATTTCACTACTATTTTTTTTATTATTTGATGCATGTGAAATGCCATAAAGTGACATGCAGTAAAATGAAGTATATGCCATTATACCATTTCTGTAGCATATAGAAAATGACACGGACATTCATTTATTTTCTTACTTTGACCTTATGTCCATTATTTATTTCTTGAGAACTATTAAGAAAGAAGAACTGCCTCTACCCTTCCTAGTCCCTACCCTTAACTTTATATATGAATAAAAACATTGTAGTCTTTAGGCTACAGGACCCCCAACCTCTATTCCTTCCACAGCTCAGGGAGCTTCTCTTTATAATAATACTCCATCTGCCAGGCCTGTCCATTCTACACGCCTGGAGTCTATGTGATATCTATGGGTTGGTAGCTGTGATGGATATCTAGTGTCTCATTTGTTCAGCTCTTTTCCCTTTCTTTACAGAAGAGCTGCTATCACCTTTTCAGCCTTACGGTTCAAGTGGGGACTTCCAAAATTTTACTCAACCTCATTTCTTGGGCCAGAGTCCACTGACTGACGAAGTACCCTAACATTGAGGCAATGATAGCACCCTCCCCCACACATCTGGCCATGGTTGATTGGTTCAGGGGTGAGCACCTGACCTAATCCTGGCCCATCAGTGTCCTACCCTGGGGATTTTTTTTAGGTGCAACTGGAGCAAAAGATTTAATTGCTATGTGATGGGATGATGAGAGGTCAGAGAAACCCAACCTTTTTAAAGCTGAAATACAGAAAGAAGTAGAAAAGAGAGAAATGGAGCAAAAATCTTGGCGGGGTTCTAGTTCATTGAGCCCTACCTGCTTCTCTGTTCCGTCTATGGCTTGGTAATTCAATTCTCTTGTACAGTCCGTGAGATAAATTCCCCCATTCTTCCTGAGCTAAATTGATTCCTGTGACTTACAACCAAAAGACTCGATCAATCCAGTGGTCTCCTTTGCCCTTCCCATCCCCCCACTGACTTCCTTTCTCTGGATATATGACCAGGAATATCTGAGAATTTCTCGATTTTGAAATAAGAGTTTTGATTCTCACAGCATATCATAAGGGATTGTGAATGAAATCATTGTGGAAAGAGTCTCAGGTCATGGAGAATGGGTCTGTTCTCCTCCCTCCCTCCCTTTGTTGCCCATGTAATCCAGGGTTACCTAAAATACTCTTTCTTCTCTTACAGGGGAGAAAAGTCTCTTGAACTCATGACTCCGCTATATCCCTGTATTTATAATGTGTCTGTGTCTGGTGTCCAACGATCTGGGGTATCGTGCCCCGCTTCTCCAGTAAATAACTCTTTTTAGGTTTGACAACTTTAAAAAAATACAATTTTAGAAACATTCATAGTTCCTAGGATAATGCTATATATTCTGTGATTACTTCTTGGTATCTTTCTGCTCATTAAACAACTAAGAAATTGTCACCTCTTATGAAGTTCTAGAAAATTCTTGCCAAATACACCTATGCATCCCTTCCCGGGACGAACTTGACGGAGGACTGAGACGGGGATCAACACTCTTGTCCTGCCATCATACTCACTGGCCTGTGCAAGACTTATGGCGACTAATATTGGGCTTCAAACAAATCAGCAACAGGACTAAGAGAAGTCTGGCTGTCCCCTCCTTTGGGCAGGTTTTAGTGGGAATTAGTCACGGGGGTGAACTTCAGTTTGCGCCACAGGACCACCATGCCTGAGTGTTTTTGGAATGAGATGCGGTTAACTGAGGGTAAGAGCAGCTCAATTCAGTGTAGCTGGGGCAAGGCTGACCCGCATAATGGTTTCCGGGGCTAAGAAGTTGCCAACCCTGCTCGTAAGAGCTTGACTTCTACCTTCCAATATGCTTATGTCCCCACCCTTGTATCTCTCTTTGTTTTGTTTCTCTTTTGTTCCTACTTTCATGCCATTATGTTGGAGTGTTTATGTTCTTATAAGCTAATTGAAATCCTTTTTGGAACAATGCAAGTATAAACACATACGTACATATGTGAGTGTTTTTATGAAGTAAATACCGATCAGTATTCTTTGTGGTCTTCAGGACTAAAAAAAGGAAGAGTATTGAAATTAAAGCGTGAGAGGATTTGGTGGAACACAAGAAAGAATTCCATGCTCTTTGAGAGACTAAGCTCATGAGAAACTTTAAGAACACTGTTGTCCCGAATGGTTGGTGACGTATGTCTGGAACACACTGTGTGATTGCTCAAAGTCACTTGTGGCTGCTCAGTGTTTTTGAGATACAGTCATTCACATCTTTTTGACCAAATTCCAAATATCCTCAGGGTAAATAAGTACCATCTTGAACACTGCAAGTTCTGCCCACAACCCTACTGTCCAAGACATAAGGCAAAGGCGCTACCACCCTAGGAAGGGCATTGAAGGGCAGAATACAGCAAATACACACCCCATCCCAGCACACAAGACCTCAAAATGGAGAGGATAACCAAGAAGAAACTCAAGTGATAAGGAGCTTGGAGAAAGGGAAGATGGGAGAGGAGAGTGAGAAACAGATGAAAGAGATGCTACATCCTTCCCTTAGGAGTGTGCTGCTTCTGATGCCCCACGGGTGGCCACGTGCAGCGGCACAGGTTGTTGACTGCGTCAGTGCACTCTGCCAAAAGGGAAAGGAGGCTGAACTTGAGACTGCGTTCAGCTCTCTGAGCCGTGTGCCTTGGTACGGGGCTGACTCTGCTGGCAGGAAGGAAAAGCAGTTTTCCAAATTATATAGAAACATTATGAAGCAGTGACCTTGAGTGCAACCCTCTTTACTTACACATTTCTGCCTTTAAATAATCTCTAGTCTCGGCTTTCATAACTATTTTTTAAAAATTGCATACTATGCTTTTTAAAAACAATGGCTGTTACATGGCTTTAACGTCATAAAAGCAATGCATAAATCTTCAAAGTGTAGTGTGGTAGAAAGAATATAGGTTTTTGGAGTTGAACAGATGTTACTTCAAATCTTGGTTCTCTGGTTTACTAGTTTGTCATCTTGGACAAATTGGCTAATCTCTCTGTACCTCAATTTTCTTACCTGTAAAGTAGGAATAAAACTTGCCTTGCCTACTGTCTTGGGGATGAGGGATAATATACACAAAGAGTCTACCACTGTGCTTGGTACACCCTTACTCAACAAACAGGAGCTACTATTATATAGAATCTGGAAATCGTAGAAAGAAGATGTGGGAGCAAAGACTGTGCTTAATCTTTCCACCCAGTCATAATCGATTTTAACATTTTAGTGTATTTTCTTTTAGCTTTTTCTCTGTGCACTTTTGCTTGTGTCTAATTGAGATCACAGTGTGGGTCTGTGTGTGTGTGTGTTTATACTGTTTTGTCACAGAACGAGCCATAGCGTTTTCTTATATTCTTAGAAACACTTCACAAATGTCATTTTTAATTGCAGCATAGCAGGCATCTTGCGGCTACACAGAGTTTTACTTAACCAACCCCCTATTGTTGGCCCTTTGAGTTGTTTCCAGATTTTTTCACAATTATAAATCCCATGCCTACTTTTAACTGCTTACAGGTTGCCAACCCCTTAGCATTGCTGTTGTGTGGAAGGAATGCACGATAATTTATAATCCAAGCACCAGACCCATGTTTAGATTAAGAATTTACCCCCCAAAAAAGGCAGGGAATAAACGGCCAGAAAAGACCCCAATCATCCTTATGGTGGTTGACCCAGAAGATGAAATCTTCTAGGTGATAGAACAAAGAACCAAATCAGTGAGGCAGATAGAAATGAGAAGCAGAAATAGGACATTCAGTGCAAACTCTTCAGGGCAATTAATGTCGTGCCAGCAGAGCTCACACTGGTTGCTGAACAGACTCAAAGCAAATTAAGCAATCACATGTAGTAAGCACAGACCAAGGGAACAGCCACAGGAAGTTTTTTTCAGGAGTGAGATGGAAGAGATGTTACAGCTCTCGCTAGCACTCTCACAGAAAATGGCATTTAAAACAGCTCAAGCACAGCTACCTGAGAGCGTGGCCAGGCCTCCAGTCCCTTTCACATCACAGCTACCGCCCCTGGAGTGCCTGCCTGCCTGGTGTGTCACAGCAGGTTTCCATACTCCTCCCAGCAGCCCCACCAGTTTGTACGATGTTTTACAGATAAGAAAACTGAGGCTTAAAGAGATTAAACAACACACCCAGAGGGTAAGCGTCTAGTTGGTAACAGGGCTGGGCCTCATCCAATTCAAAGCACCTGCTGCTCCCAGCGTGGCCCTCTCTTCCCAACCCCAGGCCCAGGAGTTCATGCTGGTAGCGTGACATTGGCCATAATCATAGGAGAATGTGCATATAAATACAAAAAAACCCCCAGAAGATCTCCAAAAAATTGTTAATAGTGGTAATCTCTGAGTGGTGGTATTTTGGTGTTATTTTTCTTTTAATGAAGTTCTATGTTTTCCAAGTTTTCTGAATTATAATTGGAAAAAAAGTCTGACATTGGCCACAGAGGGGATTTACATCATGGGAGGAAATGCTACAAATCAGGGCTTTTGCTGTTGTCGGGGGCCGGCTGTTCACTACTGCACTCCTGCCATCCTACTAATTTGATGTGTCCATCAAATCAATGCAAGCTTTCTTTTCTTTTTTAATGAGGAAAAGGAATAAGACAGAAATGAAGGCTTTGTCTATCCAGTGGCAAGACACCAACCTGATTACATCAAATCAAACAACTGATAAACTCAATTCCTAACCATTAAGATCTCTGTCAGGTTGAATTCACTGTCTAGGTCAGTGGGAATCAAAGTGCGGTCTTCAGACCAGGGGCATCATCATCACCATCACCTGGGAACTGCTTATAAATTATTACTTTAAAATTTAGATATAGTATCAGGTTAACTGGTTAAATAGTGGGAAATTCGGTTAACCGATTTGGTGTCCACTATACTGAACTACAAGTTTCAGCCACCATGTGGCTGAGCTGAAGGGCTGTTATAGCCAAAGCCAAAGGGAGGCTGGAAGAGACAGAACTTCTAGAATCTTCCGGTATACTAGTGTATGTGAAGTCCTTGTAAATGATAAAACAGTTGAAATCTATTCAACCACTCCATCAGCAGACATCTATTCAATATTTTATGTCCTGGACATTGCCTTGAGTGCTGAGGATCAAAAGTCGGCAGGTCTGGGCTTCCCTGGTGGCGCAGTGGTTGAGAGTCTGCCTGCCGATGCAGGGGGCACGGGTTCGTGCCCTGGTCCGGGAGGATCCCATGTGCCGCGGAGCGGCTGGGCCTGTGAGCCATGGCTCCTGGGCCTGCGGGTCCGGAGCCTGTGCTCCGCAGCGGGAGAGGCAATAGCAGTGAGAGGCCCGCGTACCGCAAAAAAGTAAAAAAAAAAAAAAAAAAAAGTCGGCAGGTCACCTCTTGAAGCTTTAGGAGCTCACGGCTATGTGGTGAGGGCAGCCGTGTTAGAATGTGAGTTGCATAGTTCCAGGATGAATAAAGAACTCTGGGAGCAGAAGAGGAGGCAACTAACTTGTCTGTGTGCAACTGGTGCTGGATGGTGGGATATTATACAAATATCACAAAAACCTGCCCTGGTCTCCTCCATCTTTACGTATTTCTCTGTGGATCACAAATACCTGTCATCAACTACTAATAAGGCTGATAGCCAGCACACTGTTTTATTCCGCTCTTGGAAACATTGAAACACACCCAGCGGCACCTCTATTAAAACAGAGAATTCACGTGCAAGATAATGGAAGCAGAGCTGGAGCCACTGATGTTTTTCTTGGAAAGAGCCCTCATTTGGATGGCAGGGTGGGGGAGGTGGAATTTCAGAAGACACATTTTCCAAAGCTAACGTCTACGTCAGGGAGGGGGAGACTGTGTTTCCTTTGTCTTCACATTGTCATTTTGGGGTGGCAAACCTTTTCCCCATCAGTGAACATAAAGCACACGATCTCTCCACACAGTGCATCACTGCCTTGCTTTTCTCACTCAACCAGAAAGGCCTCTGACAAGAGCCCAGAGCTCATGGCAAAATCTTGGGGTAGAAGTAACCAATCTAAGGAATATCAGAATAGTATTCCCATGGTTAGTCAAAATATACATATACACACAGCATACATACAATTATGTCATTTAGATTGTCTGCATTAGTGGCTCCATTTGAGAAAGAATGTAGGGGAAATAACTCCTCTCAGGTTCCATTTGTGGAAAGAAAAATGTTAAACTTCATCTACAGCAGAACGTGCTATTCCTCTTAAGTACGTACTGTGGAGACAGTAAACGTTCATAAACCATTCGTAGCAGAAACCAGAAAAGTGATACAGAGCTCACTCTTAGGTTTTACAATTATTTATAAAATAGTTTATAAAGTTTATAAAGATAGAGATCACAGTTAATGAATTTAGAAGAACCATGGAAATAGCGTATGCAAATTGTAGTAATACATCAGGGTAGAGCAAAGACTAGAGTCTGTTTAACAAAAACGGTATGGACACAATCAACAAAGTATCTTTGCGTTTGGCAGTCTGATCATCACCTCAAAAGATCAACTCCGGGGCTTCCCTGGTGGCGCAGTGGTTGAGAGTCCGCCTGCCGATGCAGGGGACGCGGGTTCGGGTCCCGGTCCGGGAAGATCCCACATGCCGTGGAGCGGCTGGGCCCATGAGCCATGGCCGCTGAGCCTGCGCTTCTGGAGCCTGTGGTCCGCAACGGGAGAGGCCACAGCAGTGAGAGGCCCGCGTAAGATCAACTCCCTGGGTGATCCTTCTGTCACAATGGCTTACTGAGCACAAAAATCAAGACTTTTGCTGCTACTGCCGTTACTCTCAAGGAATATCACAGTCATGGAATCATGACTCTCTCCATCACACACACACACACACACACACACACACACACACACACACACACACTGCTTATCTTTTTCCACCAGTAGATTCCTGGTGATGAAGTAAATCAGGGGTGCCCAACCCCCAGACCACGGACCACTACCGGTAGTGGTCCATGGCTTGTTAGGAAGCAGGCCCCACAGCAGGAGGTGAGCGGTGGGTGAGCCAGGAAAGCTTCATCTGTATTTACAGCCACTCCCCATCACTCGCATTACCGCCTGAGCTCCTCCTCCTGTCAGATCAGCAGGGCATTAGATTCTCATAGGAGCGTGAACCTTACTGTGAACTGCGCATGCGAGGAATCTAGGCTGCAGCGCTCCTTATGAGAATCTTATGCCTGATGATCTGCGGTGGAGCTGAGGTGTGATGCTAGCGCTGCAAATACAGATTATCATTAGCAGAGAGGTTTGACTGCACAGAGACCATGATAAATCAATTGCTTGCAGACTCATCTCAAAACCCACTCAGTGAGTGGCAAGTGAGAACTGAGCTGCATCTGGTGGCAGGCTTTAAGTCAGAATTTTAGTCCGTGCATGGCCCGCCCATTATTTTATTTACCACTTCCGTCCGCGCCTCTTTCCTGCACCGCGCATTTGTCTCAGTCACAGTTTTGGTAAGCCCACAAGCTAACCCTAGCCACGAGTAAAATCAAACGTTGCTGGAGAGCTTCCTTGAAAAGGGGGAAAGACCCAATGATGACAGCAGAAGACTCTAAGACTGCCAACAAAAGGAAAGCTGCATTTAAAAGAAAATACCAAGAGTCCTACTTAAATTACGGTTTCATTGACACAGGTGATTCACATTCTCCAAGCCCGCTTTGTATAATATGTGGTGACTGACTAACCAACGAAGCCATGAAACCTTCAGAACTGCTTCGCCACATAGAGACCAAGCACCCTGCATTAAAAGACAAGCCTTCAGAGTCTTTCAAAAGAAAAAAATGTGAACACGAAGAACAGAAGCAATTATTGAAGGCCACCACTTCATCAAATGTTTCTGCACTGAGAGCATGATTCTTAGTGGCTAACTGCATTGCTAAAGCTAAGAAGCCCTTTACTATTGGTGAAGCGTTGATCCTGCCTGCCGCTAAGGACGTTTGTCGTGCACTTTTAGGAAAGGCTGCTGTTCACAAGGTGGCACGTGTTTCTCTTTCGGCTAGTACTAAAACTAGATGAATTGATGAAACAGCAGAGGGTATTGAGGCACAATTGTTAGAGAGGATTAATGAGTCGCTGTGGTACGCAATCCAGGTTGACGAGCCTCCCAGTGTTGACAGCAAGGCGACAATGCTTGTTTCTGTGCCATATATTTTTCAGGAGGATGTGCACGAGGTTATGTTATGTGCACTTTTGTTGCCAACCAACACCACAGCTAGAGAACTATCCAAGTCTTTGGATGATTACATATCAGGAAAACTGAACTGGTCATTTTGTGTTGGTATATGCACAGATGGAGTGTCTGCCGTGACTGGACGGCTTTCTGGTTTCGCTGCTCGGGTCAAAGAGGTCGCTTCTGAATGTGAGTCTATGCACTGTGTCATCCATAGAGAAATGCTGGCTAGACGAAAAATGTCACCTGAACTTAACAAAGTTTTGCAGGATTGATTAAAATTATCAACCACATTAAAGTACACGCCCTTAACTCACGTCTGTTCAAGCAGCTCTGTGAGGAGATGGACGCAGAGCACACACGTCTTCTCTTATACACAGGAGTGAGATGGCTTTTCTAATGGTAGATCACTGACCAGAGTTTCTGAGTTACGAGAGCCGCTCCAGAGATTTCTTTTAGAAAAACAGTCACCACTGGCGGCACATTTCAGTGACACAGAATGGGTTGCAAAACTTGCTTACTTGCGTGACATATTCAACCTGCTCAAAGAACTCAATCTGTCACTTCAGGGAAGAATGACAACTGTGTTCAAGCCAGCAGATAAAGTAGCTGCATTCAAAGCCAAACTGGAATTATGGGAGCAACGAGTGAACATTGGGATTTTTGACGTGTTTCAAACATTAGCAGAGATTTTGAAAGAGACTGAGCCGGGGTCTTCTTTCTCCCAGCTGGTGCATGATCACCTATCTCAGCTTTCAAAAGAGTGTGAGTATTATTTCCCAACCACAAAAGACCCCCAAACTGGGAAGGAATGGATCTGCAACCCATTTGTGAGTAGCCCGTTGAATCGACTTTGTCCGTGCTAGAAGAGGATAAAACTGCTTGAGATCGCAAATGACGGTGGCCTTAGAAGTGTGTTTGAGACAATTTCAAATCTCCATACGTTCTGGATTAAAGTCAAAGCAGAATATCCTGAGATTGCCACAAAAGCACTGAGAAGCCTGCTTCCATTTCCAACATCCTGTTTTTGTGAAGCAGGGTTTTCTGCAGTGACAGCAACCGAAACAAGATCACGGAGTAGACTGGACATAGGCAAAATACTTCGGGTGTCACTGTCCCCCATCACCCCCAGATGGGACCATCTAGTGGCAGGAAAACAAGCTCGGGGTTCCCACTGATTCTGCATTATCGTGAGTTGTATGATTATTTCATTATGTATTACAATATAATAAGAATAGAACTAAAGTACACGATAAATGTAATGTGCTTGAATCATCCAGAAACCATCCTCCCCCCGCTCCCCATCATGGAAAAATTGTCTTCCACGAAACTGGTCCCTGGTGCCAGAAAGGTTGGGGACCGCTGAAGTAAATGACAAAAGAAACAGATGGCTTTCTATAAGCCACATTGAGCTTGCAACTCATAAACATGACAATTTGAACCAGAAATTACAGAGGAAAAGGTAGATGGAAAGTCCTATACTATCCTTTTTCCACAATTTCTTTATTTCCCCACCTCTGGTCTCCTAAAGCTGAGAATTACTCTTCCAAATCTTTCTGAAGTTGATCTTCCACGTGGGTAAATGTGCCCCAGTGGGTGGGCTCTGGGGAGGTGTTTTCACTCATCCATGGTTCCAAGGCACTCGTGTACAGACCTTAGGCTCTAGAAGCAGACAGTCCTCAGTTTTAAGTTAGGTTGAACGTAAGTCTGTGCCCAGAAGCCTTGTGTGCCATTGCACTTGATCATTCTTGTTGAGGGCGCTTGGATTTGTCCAGGAGTCTGATTTATGCCCACCCAACTTTATTTTCCTATTTTTTCACTAAATAATTGCAAGCTGTTTATAACAAATTCTTCTTGCTCAATCTTTGCATGAAACCATAAGAATGAACAACACAAAGGCTCTCTATAGACATGTTTCACATTACAAAGTGATTTAGGACGCTACAAAGGATGCAAAATATGCAAAGCAGCCCCCTGCCCGTTGAGAGGAAAAGGATTATTATTGGATATTCCCTATTGTCATGAAGTATAATAATAGTGCCCAAAGGGAGCCACAGCCCCAGAGAAGCTGACTGCCTGCAGTTGAGCTGTCTATGCCCCAAGCAAAGCGAATGCGCCACCACAAGTCACCACCATGGCTTCCTGTACCCCACTACACTGGGAAACTGGGTGGCATTTGAAGCCTCCATCTCTACCAGTTCCTTAAATGCTAGGTCCCTATTTAGGAGCATCTGCCATTTACTCACTCCAGTCTCCTGTTGGCTCCTAGGAACCAAAATGTCTCAGGGAGGAGATTCCTTCCTTTTACGGAACATTCTTTACGTGATGTCATGAGGGTTGGTAATTTATGTCATTTAAATGTCCTAGCAACTCTGTGAGTTGGATATGATCATTTTACGAAAGAAAAACGTGGCTTAAAGGGGCAAAATTAGGAGCTAGTAAGGAAGAGGAGGAACCAGGATCCCAAATGCAGATCTGCCTGATTCCAAAGGCCCTGCTTGTCTCCTACAACATGATGACTCTCTCATCTTTGTCACATTCCTTCCCATATCTCTTGCTCCTAAACCTGACACATACTAGACCCTTAATAAATACTTATTAAAATAAAGCCTGTTAAAAATCAGAAATGAGTAGGCTAAGTGAGATAGAATCATGAACCCAGATTTAACCTATAAATCATCTTCAGCCAGAAGATATACATGCCAGTGAATTTTTAAGTGCTGTGAAGGCTTCAAGATCAAACTTTGTTGGTTTCCTGGTTGGGTTTAGATATTTTAAAATGAAGTTTAAAACACTTACTTCCATAGTCTAAGTTAGATCAATCTTTGGAGAGCTAAGAGTTGGGTTGCCACAGATAGGTAACAATACCCCCTAGGAGCCACGCCCAATCACATCTTCAAGACTGGTCACTGTCTGAAATTACCTTGTCTATTTGTTTGATTACTTGTTTATTGTCTCTCTCCCAAATGTCATCTGCCAGTCTACACACAGGGCCTAGTACGGTGCCAGGTACATTATCATTCTACCATAGATAATGACTGAGATTGTACCTGATACAATAACAAACAAGAAGATGGGTGTCTCCGTGCTCAGAGAAGGCACAACCAGACACAGAACAACCCACTACACTCACGCTATGAGGCTAAAGCTTTCCTCACCCCACAGGAATGCCATCATCATTCAAAGTGATCAAGCCTGTACCAGTTTGGAAAGAATCTTAACATCTTACTCCTCCTTGTTGGCTATTTTTATTACCAATGAAGATTGCAAAAAAGCAGGCGAAGCCCCATAAGTCTCTCCTAACCTATCTTCTACTCTCCATGTCTTCAGTTTCTTAACTGTGGCTAATAGGAAAGAAATTATGTTTATGGAATGGAAGATGAATCTGTCTCTACTTTTCCCTCAACATATATACTATGCACATACTGTGTGCCAGGTACTGTTCTAGGCGTTAGGAATACGGAATTCAGCAAAATCTGGACTCCTGCTCCTGATGCTCACACGCCAGTTGACAGGAGATAGACAATAAACAAAAAATAAGGGTATGATACGACAGTGTAACTACGGAGGACCCTGTGGAGGCAGACCTCTCCCGCCATATCCTCTGCCTTAATTCCTCTCTGAAGTACCTAGCTGGTAGTATCTGATGCACATTTCCTGAGTTGTTTTGCAGATGTTAAAACCACCACCAAATGGAAGATGTTAAATACTTGATGACCATGAGCATGTAGCCCCCACTCCTACTGGAGCCTGAGGATTGATAATGTTAACCCCTGTGACATTACTCTGTTACATCACCATCAATCAATCAGAAAATTTTGCACAAGCTGATCACATATCCTGCGACTCCCCTCCCTCACCTGGCCTTTAAAAATGCCTCCCTGGGGCTTCCCTGGTGGCGCAGTGGTTGAGAGTCCGCCTGCCGATGCAGGGGACACGGGTTCGTGCCGAGGTCCGGGAAGATCCCACATGCCGGGGAGCGGCTGGGCCCGTGAGCCATGGCCACTGAGCCTGTGCGTCCAGAGCCTGTGGGTCCGGAGCCTGTGCTCCGCAACGGGAGAGGCCACAAAAGTGAGAGGCCCACGTACCGCAAAAAAAAAAAAACAAAAACAAGCAAAAAAACAAAAACAAAAACAAACAAAAAATGTCTCCCTGAAACCCATTGGAGAGTTTGAGTTTTCTGAATACTAGCTGCCCTAGAGTCCTTGTCTGGCACCTTACCACAAATGCTGCGCTTTCCTTCACCACCACCCGGTGTCAGTAGCTTGGCTTTACTGTGCACAGGCCAGTGGACTCAAGTTTGGTTGGTAAAAACAGGAAGCGGTGAGAGGAAAAATCACAAATAGAGGAAGGGGACTGAGAGGGTACGGAGAGGAGTGGGGGAACACTATTTTATCTGGAGGGGTCAGGAAAACAGCTCATGTAGTTGGTTAAGCCTAGGATCTAGACCATTCTGGGGGACCAGGGGGACCTAAGGAAACTCTTGTGGCAGAAACAGTTGAGGGCCCAGGTTTGGCTCAAGAACAATGGGCCAGTGGAAGGGAGTCTGAGCACGCATCATGGTGTCAGCCACTCGGCTGTCCTCAGCGTAGCCCCGGGACCATCGCTGCGTCCTGGGAGGAGAGGCTGTGCTAATGCCCTAAGCTCAGAGCCTAGGCAGCACTGCATGTGTGTGTGTGTGTTGAGGGGTGGCTGTGGGGCAGGAGTGATGACAGGTCTTTTCCTGGGGGTCCCTGTTGGAGCCACATGTGGCCAGCATGTCAGGGGTGTCATGGCGTGGGCATGACAGCCTCTGGGGAACTTGCATGGCCTGGGCTTCAGGTACCACCAGGGAGAAATAGAACCTCGGAGGTGGAAGATGGCAAATGTCAGGTGGCACCTGAAAGGGCGACTTGTAGAGGATTCCTCCCAAGGAGACCCTGACTAACTGGGGTCTAGAGCTCCTCTGGTGCGGGGAGGGCCAGAGAGATACTATAACGTTACTTCTACCCCGGGCTGTTGTGTCCTGGAAAACAAGACCAACTACAGTGAGAACAATCTGCTTTATGCTTCAGTTCTGAGGCCACCTGGCTTTGCTGGGGCTCAGAGTAATGGCAAGGCTTGCAGCCCCTGGTGTCCAGAGGATTCCCCTCCAACAGGCAGTAGGTCTGATCTAAACTACCTGCTGTGTTAACAATGCCATCATAAGGTGAAAGATTAGGACCTGGGAATTTGCATTTAATAAATAGTAAAATGATCATGGGGAAAGCAGTGTAATAGTATACATATATGGCTGGGAGAAACTAATACCCCATGATAAGTGTCCCACCTTCATACTTGCAGAACCCTCATACCCAACCTGTGGACAAAATCTTTAGGCTAAACTACAACCCATGTGGACCTACTTGCCATAACTAGGCCACCGGTCTACAGATTTAATAGGCATCATTTAAAAGGGAGAGCTTGTACCTCATGGCACAGAGGAGTCAGTGCCTCTGGAGACTCACAGGCCAACCCCTACCTTGCTCCTTATGCATCGACCCTGTCATTGTGCCAGCTCAAGTCCTTGAAACAAAGCTATTCATAATTGCTGAGTGGGCACTGGGAAGACATTTTGTGAAATGCAAAAGCAAAATGTCACCACGTACATTCTTTGCGGCCAATGACTGCACTCATGTTTCCTTTGAAAGCCAGGAAGATCTCAAACTCAGAAGCCTGAGGGAGCCAGGCAGGAGCTCTAGATGAGGAGAGCTGGAGGCTCAGAGCCACTGAGAACCCGCTGTCACACGCCATGTGAGCAAGTGGGCCCCTGTTTCCATGTCTCTCCAGTCTCCTCAAGAGGAGTTAGAAAGCCATTTTCAATGTAATTTCTCCCAAGACTTTTTAACTTTTTTTTTTTTTTTTTAAAGCACGGTATGAAACAAACAAGATAAATTATCTGTGGGCTGTATTTTCCTCTCTAGGCCACTAGTCTGAGGCCTCTGGATGAAAGGATGATTGAGACATCTTTATAGAACACCGTGATCTTTCTGTATTCTTTCCTGGGGCCCCAAGCATCTCCATTAATAATTATTCCAAGATGAAGCAGGAACTCATTTGGCCAGGTTTTGCCTTGGGCCACCATAGGACTTGATCTCCTTCTGTGCCCTGAATCAGCACTAATCAGGTCAAATTGCAAAACAACTGGACTTTAACTGCAGCTCTTATTCTACGTCCTTCAAACTGTGGAGAGTTCCGTGTTCACCAAGGGAGGTAAACATGGCCCCAGGAAGAACAAGAAGTGATGGGATTTCAGCAGCTTGCTCAGACCAGTGATGTCCACCTTTTATCCAATAAGCAACCTGGGAGCTGAAAGGAGTACCCCAGTCAGAATTAACTACCTGAATTTGGGCCGCTAGCTCTGAGATCTAGTCCCCCAGTCTGGATCTGTGATCCAGACCTGGACGGTTTTCAAAGAATCAGCTTCCAATTGCACTCTTTCTAAAGTTGATCAGGAGGCATTATGATGGTTTCCTTTCTCATCTTTACTTTTAAAATTGGCCTTCTCCCACTTTACAAAAGCAAGGTATATCCTTACCTTTCCTGAATATTCTCAAGTGAACTGCTTCAAGATGTGAAAACATTTCAGAGTGCCTAACAAGGGCATGATTCAAATATTGGTGTCCCCTAATGTTGATCCTACATTCTTGAGACCCTAAAATAGCTCCTTCAATCACAGTAAGAGATATATTTCCAGAAAAATGACTTTTTCCTTTTAAAAATGATCAAAATCAATGTGAATAATTCTTCTGATCAATTGTAATAACAATGAAATGACACCTCAATCCAGAATACATTTTTAATTGCTTGAAACCTTATGGACACTTTTTTTTGGGGGGGGGACCCATGGAATGGGTAGCACGCAGTATTACTTTATTTATTTATTTTTGGCTGTGTTGGGTCTTCGTTTCTGTGCAAGGGCTTTCTCTAGTTGCAGCGAGCGGGGGCCACTCTTCGTCGCCGTGCGCGGGCCCCTCACTATCGCGGCCTCTCTTGTTGCGGAGCACAGGCTCCAGACTCGCAGGCTCGGTAGTTGTGGCTCAGGGACCTAGTTGCTCCGCGGCATATGGGATCCTCCCAGACCAGGGCTCGAACCCGTGTCCCCTGCATCAGGAGGCAGATTCTCAACCACTGCACCACCAGGGAAGGCCCTATGGACACATTTTTAATTGCTTGAAACCATATGGTACTAAGGAATGTTTAAAATAAATTTAGATTTATGTTTTGCCACAAAGGAATATGAAAATCATTTTACTTTGAAATGACATTATAGGTTGGGTCTCTGGGAAGGGGATTGTGACATGGGGTTTTGTGTGTACAATGTTCATAGGGGGTGCCCTTGGGAGGGATTCCGGTGGAAAGAAGAGGGAGGAAGCAGGAGTGGCAGAGTGACGCAGCCCGTGGCAGATTTGGGGACACCATGGAAGCTCTGCCACTCTAAGGGTTTGTCAGAGTTGCCTGCCCCTGCCCTGTGGGATGTGGGCTGCCTGAGAAAAGACGTGACCTGGGATAAGGCAGGTCTGCAACTGAGGCAGACCTGACAGGGCTGCAGCCTGGAGTTGGCAGCACTCTGGCAGCAGGTGGTTGGGAGACAGCAAGTCTTTCTTCGGAGGAGGATCTTGGTGCTGTGTCATCATCACCATCACAAATATAGATATTTATAATATGCCAGAAATTATATTTTTTCATAACTGTTTATACTTATGATGAAAAATTTCAGGTGTAAACTTTAAAAAGCAAGGGGGGTACACAATTTGCAAAAACAATTTTAGAGAGATGTGGGTACAACCTTCTGGAGACCATGGCAGCAGGAGTCTCCTGACCCTGGTCATAGTTGGCAATCTTTGTGTGGAACATTTTGTGAACACTGACATCTTTGGTATGTTAAAAGTTTGTTAGGCTCTGCCTTCTTCTTTTTCTTTTGGGCACCCAGCTAGACTTTATTTCCCAGACTCCCCTGCAGATATGCAGGGCCATGTGACTGAACTCTGATCAGAGAATGTGGCAGAAGTGATGTATACTACATCCAAGTCTAGACCATGAAACCACCTGTGGACTTCCTGGGTCCCTGAATGACTGCATGGAGCAGAGCCCTCTCCAACCTGCTTTGGACTGTGACATGACCAAGAAATAAACCTTTATCATGATATGTCACTGAGAGCTTGGGATTGTTTGTTACAGCACTTATCCTGTGCTGACTAATAGAAAATCTGTTGAAAAGAAAAAAACTCAGTGAACTCAGATGTTCAGTGAGGTTTTTGATATCATGCATGGAGAAAAAAAATGCTGCTTAATTTCCAGGCAGCTTAGTAAAAATCAAAGTGGGAAAGATTTCCTCTGGATAACTTTCACTGAGAGGGAACCCAACCTGAACTGAATCAGAGGGAGCTGGTCACAGTGAAAACATTGGCTTATTAACGGTGCCTGTGTAGCTGATTCTGGTGAGTGTGGCTTGTGCTAGAGATATGTATCAGTTAGGATTGAGTTCAGCTCTATTTAAAAAGAAACCTAACGACTGAGGCTTAAATAATATGAGGGTTTATTTTCCTCTCGTGTAACAAGCTCAGAAGCTGGTCCAAGGCTTCATTAGCTCCATAGTGACATGGAGCTAGAATGTATAGCTTCTTCTAGCTCTCCATTCAGCCCTTCTTAGGGTGTGGCCCTCCTTCAGGCTCACAGCTACTAGAGTTCCAGCTGTCATGTGTTCATTCTGGGCAGAAGGAAGGAGGAAAAGTGGAGTGCACACGGGGACGAGCTGGCTCTGGTAGAGGCTGTGATGCTCAGGCCACATTCCCTTGAGTTCTCCATTTCAGCCAGCCTCGTACACAGTTCCACGCGCATTATGACCACCACACACCAACCATAGTGCAGCATCTCTTTGCTTTGCTGGAGTCACAGAAGACCATCATCCACAAGCCGGAGCAACCAGTCAGTGTACTGGAGTTAACAGCCCCAAGGTGATCCCAACCAATGGGGAATAGGAGGCCCAACCTGCTTGTCCTCCAGTGAAACGGTCATGAGGCACATTCTGCACAGCGCCTGGGTCCTGAGTAGCACTGAGGCCCCCATTGTAACTGGCTTCTTACCGCCTTCCTCATGTGCTCGTCTCCCTTCCTCTTCCCACTCTCCCCTCCATTTGTGTTTCCTGTGATCACCTCCAGAGTAAACCACCTTCAGCGAAGGTCTTGTCTCAGGAACTTCTTTTGGAACCAGCTGAGTCTGCCCCCATTTAAGGGGCTTTCCTAAGGAACCCCTTTAACAAACTCCATCTAATCTCATTGGTCAGAATTAGGTTCCATGGCTATTCTAAGCTGAAAGGGAAATTAGGAAATATATGTTTTTTAGATGGGCACTTTGGTACCTCCAACTAAGCTGAGATTCTGTTCATATGGAAAAAGAGGATGCATATTTGATGGGCAGCTAGCCACTCCCGCCGCAGACGCAGACATCTGTAACAGTGAAGGTGAACATATTGGTGATTTTTAAGCATTAAATTCGTGAAAAGAAAAATTGGGGAAATGGAATACATAAAAGTACAAACAGGTATAAACAGTACAAAAAGTATAAAAATAGGAACTTTGGAACTCAGCATTTGGTCGTTAAGGATCCATTTAACCTGGGAGTGTTCTATGTGGTAAAAAAAACTGTGCTGTGTTTCAGTCAAACCATTCTCCACGATGGCCCCTTTGATTCACCATTGTGATGATGTCAGCCTTTGACTTCGCTTTGATTAAATGTGTTGAAATAGCAACACATTATTTCTCTCTTCGCTAGCTACCATTTGCCCCTTTTCTACAGAAAAGAGCCCGCAAGCCACAACTACTGAAGCCTGCGTGCCTAGAGCCCATGCTCTACAACAAGAGAAGCCACTGCAAGGAGAAGCCCGTACACCACGACCAAGAGTAGCCCCCACTTGCCGCAACTAGAGAAAGCCCGCGCCCAGCAACAAAGACCCAATTCAGCCAAAGATAATTTTTTTTTTTTTTTTTTTGATACGCGGGCCTCTCACCGCTGTGGCCTCTCCCATTGCGGAGCACAGGCTCCGGACGCGCAGGCTCAGCGGCCATGGCTCACGGGCCCAGCCACTCTGCGGCATGTGGGATCTTCCCGGACCAGGGCATGAACCCGTGTCCCCTGCATCGGCAGGCAGACTCTCAACCACTGCGCCACCAGGGAAGCCCAATAAATAAATTTAAAAAAAAAAAAATAATGATTTTAGCTTCCAAAAAGTTAATACAATTCTAAAGTCATTATTTCTTTTTTTTTTAACATCTTTATTGAAGTATAATTGCTTTACAATGGTGTGTTAGTTTCTGCTGTATAACAAAGTGAATCAGCTATACATATGCATATGTCCCATATCTCTTCCCTCTTGCATCTCTCTCCCTCCCATCCTCTCTATCCCACCCCTCTAGGTGGACACAAAGCCCCAAGCTGATCTCCCTGTGCTAGGCGGCTGCTTCCCACTAGCTATGGGGAAGGGTAAAGTTATTATTTCTGAAAAATAGAAATCAGTGCTGGTTCTTAACAGTAAAAGTATCTGTCTCACTGACAAGGTGACATGCATGTAGTTCCTTTCAAAGCAATTTTAAATAATTGAAAAATAATTCAAAGGAAAGGGAAGATGCAGAACATCATAAGCCTGTTTAAAACCAATTAGAGAGAGTTATTCTTTGATGTGCTGATGTCCTGTGAGTATATTTATACCGATCTTGCTTCTTATGATGACTTTGTGTGAACATCAATGACCAGAAGTTCATGTCGTCCTCATGCAACTTGGCCACACACTTGCTGTTATTACTGATGGGGCGTGGAAGCATTTCCAGCCCTGCTTTCTTCTTTTATATGACCTTGCAGACTAGGTTAATACTTCAATAGAATGCTTTGAAATGCAAAGGACAACTGCGCTGGTGTGTGCATATCTAGGAATGCTATTGTACTTGCTTCATTTGTTTCAATAACATGATATTGGTCATTTGTGAAAACTGAAATAACAAGGGAATGAGAGGAAAAGGTATAGTAACATTCCCCATGTAAAATTAAGCCATAAATATGCAGTCTGAGGAGACAAAGTGCTTGCTCCAAATGTTTCCAATTATAAGAGGAAAATGAAATTGTTTTTACTATTCTTAGGCCTTTTTTTGTTTTAAGTACATTGTTTTTTGAAAATGCGGGAGACAGACATGCAAATAACTGTTTTCCTTACAATCATCTGCTATAAAACTCCAAGTTTCTCTTTTGTTTTTGTTGGGTGTAATTTATCATTTCTTAAGTTGTGTCAAAAATCATTGCTGTGAAACACATGGTGGAATGTCTCCTACAGTAAATGAAATAGTAATTCAACCTGTCGTTGTTTAGGTCATGGTGTGTTGTAAGAGACCACTTTTTCTGGATCACCAGCAACATAAACAAAGGGTTTATCACAAAATAAATAGATGTAATCTACAGTTTTCCATTTAACTGTATCAGAAACATTTGGAGGACATAGCCACATGCCCGTTCAATTTAGTCTCAATAACGTTATTGGCATGACAAGGCCAACAAGTATTGCCAAAGTCAATACAGTAGGCTGGGATGTGCTGGGCGGTTTTCACAAGGGTGGTGAGATTTTATGTCAAGAGCCTCAGTGTTCATCCAGATGCGGTCCTGTTTCTGGGCCTCCCAAATAAGGGATCCCCTGTTTTCAAATTAGATAAGGCTTTGGGGATGTTTGAAAGACTGATGGGTTTGGGGGAGATGGGGAGAGAAGGAATGACTGAAGTCAGTGATACATTGAGCAAACACATGTGAAAATTCGGGCCTGAAAAATCGAAGAAATGCCAATAAAACCTAATGCAGATTTAACCCCCATTAATTTTCTTTTTTCATTTATTACATGGAAAACTCCACTACTTTTTAAAACACTTTTTAGACTTAGATTTCTTAATTTCTGGAAGAAAATGCATGATAGTGGCATGAAGTTAAAAGTTAAAAAATGTATATGCGATGAAACAAATCTTCCTACACCTGCATTCAGCCAAAAATTTCCCCCACCCACAGAACCACTGTGACAAGTCTATTACAGACACTGTCAGAAATATCCCATGCACCTACAAATGTACACATACACAGTAGCAATTCTTTCACTTAATGATATAACAATCTTTGAGATCATTCCTTACCAGTATATACAAACCCACCTCATTCTTTTTAATGGCTGCAGAGTATTCCACGGCTTGGAATTTTCATTGCATTATTAATTAGTCTCCTGTCATTGGACATTTCGGTTGTTTCAATAGTTCATTGTTATGTAAGATGCTACAGGAAACACCACTGAACACAGATTATTTCATGAACGTGCAAACATATAGAGAGAATATATTTCTGAGAGTGGAATTTTGGGGTCAAAAGGTATGTGAATTTTGTAATCTTCAAAGCTTTTGCCAAATTGTCCTCCAAAGAGGTCTAGCAGTTCCCTCTAGAAATGTAGAGGAATGACTCCCCACACCTCACCAACACAGTACATTGTCAAACTCAGCCCAAAATCTGAATAGTCTCTTTTATTCAGACATTAACAGTAAGTCAGAGTCACACTATTTTAACAGCTTCTTTTGCTTTTAGGGACTATAACAGACCAAACAACCATCCATTCATCCATGTAACAAATAGGCATTGAACTCTTATTAATTCATTCAAGAACACCTTCTATATACCAGGCATTTTGCCAGGGCTGGGGATATAGTGGTGATACAATGATCCCGGATTTTATTGACAAAGAGAGAGAGAGAGACAAATAATCACACACAAGAGCTCGGAAGGAAAAACAGAGGGTCTGTGAGGGTGTAAAACAGGACAGCCTGTTCTGGTCTGGAGTGGCTACAAAAGCTTCCTTGAGAAATGCTGTCTGAGCTGAAGGATGAACGGGAAATCATGGAGAGTGTGGGGTGTGTGTGTGCACGCACACACAGAACTTTCCAGATAGTAGAGAAAAAGCATGTCACCTTCTTCAAAGATACAGAAGAAGGGCAGGATGTGGAAGAAGGCAGGGGAAGAGAGTGCGAGAAAGCTGGGATGGAGAACACTGTGGAATAAAAGTTCCTCAGCCTCCAGGGACTTGCAGTAGAAAGGAGTAGAGGATGCCCAACCACAAGTGAGTCTGGAAAAGGACTGAGTGATAAGGGCCATCACAGAGGTAAAGCAGTTTCAGTTCCATTGCACAGCTTGCTTGCTTGATTTGCTTATTATGTTTATTTGGTTTTGATAAAATAAATACTGTGATACTTCTTAACTCTTCAGTCTACTTTAATAGGTCAATTGTGTTTGCCTGGTAGCCTCTTCTTACCATTTTATCTTAAAGGAAGGGCCAAGAGATTTAGAAATTTCAAACTCCAGGAGTTTCTCCTCATTGTAGTGAGAGCTGAGCCAAGACAGATGGCACACTCCATCTCAGGTGGGTCTCTAACCTCTCCAGGTCTGTGTTACAGTGCTTGGAATATTGAGACAGATGAGGTGGCAAGACATTCCAGTGTTTTGGAATGAACGAGAAGAGAGAGCTTTGAAATTATTTTTAAATGAGTTGGAACCTCAAACTTGGTTTATATTAACATGATATACATACCATAAAGAAAGTATAAATGAATAAATGACTAATCCTTTGGCTGTTGATATAGTATACTTTTCAAAAAGGTTTAAAACATGACTTTCATACCAATATAAATTATATACACAACAAAAATTGTATGTAACTCATTAATTGATGAGGGAACCAGTAAAATGTTAAGACTGGTTCAATGGAGATGTTTTAGGACAGATTTATATAGTCAGACAATCAAAGGATTGCTGAAATAAACTTGCTAATCGATGCAAAACTGTTTAATATTCTACAAAGTAATATACTGTAATGTCTGGGGGTGTTTGGGGCTATCTTTTCCATCAGATGGAAACCAAATGCATCTCTGTTGGACAAAATTAACTTGTGTTGTAATGAGCAGGGATAGTCTGCATTATTCTCAAACAAGAATCATTTCTCATTGCTGTCAGTTTTCTATAAGTTCTCATTGCTATCAGTTTTCTACAAGTTAACCTTATCTCTACAGTGCTGTAAATATTTCAGTCAATAGGAAGACAACAGGACCTGCCCAGAAGTACTGCACTGACAGAACATCCTGTAATCCCCTCTGCTTTTAAAAACATCATATTACAGGGCACTAACTCTGATGAAGTCAGAGCGCTCATTTTCCCCCAAGGATTTTATGACCACATTATAATCCACAAAATGATGTTTAGAAACTAGTATCCTGTCATTGCACCAAGACTGAAGAGAAGTATTCGTAACATCACATATTATTATTTTTATTTATTTATTTATTTATTTATTTATTTATTTATTTTACACACCAGTTAGTAAAGAAGGGGTGTACAGTCAACTCTAAGAGTATAATTGCCTGAAAAATAAGCAAAACACAGAGTATTTTAATACTTTCAAATGGACCTCCAATTTATATTTAAATCTAACTTTATTTTCTAATTATAAATAAGATATAATAGACTTCAAATTGAAAGCATCATTCCCAGAAAATTAAAAATAGGGGGGAAATAATTCTTCAGGAGCAAGAGAGGCTATGGTACACACTTAAGACATTGGAAGGCATCAGTGTTTGCTTCTAAGGCAGCAGCTCCCACAGTAATAGTAAGGGTCATTCTTCATTAAGGCAGTATCACTTAGGGGAACTTTGCAAAGGAAGTGGTAAGGCTACAATAGTCATTCTTTATTCACTCATTGATTTCAATAGTGTATATCAAGACATTAGACAAGAGCATGCCAGTAGTTACTAAGTGTGCTCTGACACTTTTTTAGAAATAATCATAATACAATGAACGCTTAGAGGTACAAGTGTCACATGTCAGGGTCAAAAGGAAGTCTGTAGTTTGTGCTCCCTCCAAATTTGTTCCAATACATATGAGAAGTATTTCTGTATGAAATATTCTCTAAAATATTTTTTAGTCCAATCCTTTTACTATCTCCACGTGAAGAATGCGGTTAAATACTGGAGTTGTAAGTAGTAGCCAAGGTAGGCAAATGGCAAATACGCTAAAGCAATCAGAATCAATAGCTTAGTTATGAATCATATTGATTCACTTGACTTATAATGATTTTCTTTGTGGTAAAATGGAAAATGAAGGTATTATTGAGGTATTCCATAGGAAAAGGATAATCTTAGATAGTTTGAAGTAGGAATTGATAAGCTTAAATGATGGTATACTATTTAACAACAATCCAAAATAAAATTTACTTTCTATAGATGAATCTGAGTTGATATAAGCAATGTTTCTCTCCTGGAGTGTTTCTACATTCTCCTATAGTTGAAGCAAAGTTGTTACTTAACTCACAATATTCACAGCTGTGGGAATGTAAACAAAGTAAACTAATTTACTGATAGTATAAGAGTGGTCTGCAAATACCTCTATAAATTAGATACCTATGCCTTTGACCATAATTTCTGAGAAAATGCTATTGACTGGTTGGTTGACAACATTAATGCTGTTCAAACAAGTATTAAAAATATTATGATGCTGTAGCTACTGTTTATAGCAATAGCAGTGAGCCCTGGGGCAGAAGTATTTTCAAAGTGTGGTTCCTTGAGCTGCTTCAACAGTATACGAAGGGGTAAAGATTACAGATTCTCAGCCTTACCCCAGATCCACTGAATAAGAATTGCTCAAAGTAAGGCCTGGAAATCTGTATTTTTAAAAGATATCCTTGGCGAGAGGGCAGACAGCAGAAGCAAGAAGAACTACAACCCTGCAGCCAGTGGAACAAAAGCCACATTCACAGAAAGATAGACGAGATGAAAAGGCAGAGGGCTATGTACCAGATGAGGAACAAGATAAACCCCAAGAAAAACAACTAAATGAAGTGGAGATAGGCAACCTTCCAGAAAAAGAATTCAGAATAATGATAGCGAGGATGAGCCAAGACCTTGAAAAAAGAATGGAGGCAAAGATCGAGAAGATGCAAGAAATGTTTAACAAAGACCTAGAAGAATTAAAGGACAAACAAACACAGATGAACAATACAATAACTGAAATGAAAAATACACTAGAAGGAATCAATAGCAGAATAACTGAGGCAGAAGAACGGATAAGTGACCTGGAAGACAGAATGGCAGAATTCACTGCTGCGGAACAGAATAAAGAAAAAAGAATGAAAAGAAATGAAGACAGCCTAAGAGACCTCTGAGACAACATTCAACGCAACAACACTCGCATTATAGGGGTCCCAGAAGGAGAAAAGCCATCACATATTATTAAGAGCTAGAAATTAACACCTGAAGCAAGCTAAACTACAACCTATAATTAATTATTCTCACAGCCCTAGCTAGAAAGATAACTGCTCTTTGAATCACATTTTATATCTCTATTTCTACTACAAACTCCTGACTTTGAGTTTTCAGTCACAGAAAGTAAAACCTTTAAAATTCCTTTAAGTACTTTAGTAGCACGAATGTAACATGCAGTTACCAGCTTTCTTTTTGACTAGAGACCTTCGTCAAACGTTGGTGAGATGGTGATAAATAGAGTAAATCTTGTGGTAGGAAGCAGTACCCAAAGATGCCATTTCCAGGACAGGAGGTCCAACGCAAAAGTGAAGGATGAGCAGAAACACTATCTGGTCCATGAAAGAAAAACAGAGTAAGGTGCAACCAGAATCTGATATTAGGGCATCCCAACAGGAAACATCAAAATCTGGCAGAAGAACCAAAGACAGCGTTCAGGGATATATAAATCAGGGCTCAGAGAAGCTGAACCATGATCAATATTATGGAATGAAGAATTTAATGTAGAGATGGTACCTTACATGATTGTGGGCAGAGATGGGGGAAGCAAGGATCTGAAAATGGGAGATGAAATTTGGCAAGAAAGCCCTGGTTTTGGTGTATGAGTCAGAGTTTGCAGGAAATCTTGCAGGGAAGCACATCCAGCTCCTGCATTGGGACTGAGACTGGGAGGGTCATTGGCTCTTCAAGGTTACCACTTCTGTGAGTCCACAGCAGTGCATTTGGTGGTGGGCCTGGTGTTGCCATTGAGTACAAGGGCTGGCAGTTGGGAAGGACAGGTGGATATGTAGTGCGGAGGCACTTCTCACCCCACACTCTATAATGACCTTCAGGACCTTTCACTTCTATTTCCCAAGTCTTGTATAGTGTCCTTTTCAATCAACTCTAACTTGGAACCATAAAGGGAAGGGGATTCAGAGACATGCAGTTGACAATGGAACAGTCCAGCACACAACGGGCAAATCTGAAATCATCTGGTGGGAATTAATTCAAATAAAAGGCATAAAATGCCAGACCACATGGCATTTTTAATCTCCAAGAATTCTCTCGGAGAGTACTTATGGCAGACAGACTTCCTTTGAAGAACACAGACCCCACGAATACAGACATGCCAAGAGTACAGAAGGACCCAGCAGTGACATATATGTCTGTGTCTATAGTCTCCTTGTAAACTGAGGAAATGGATGTTTCGTGTCCATCAGTCTTGGGGAGGAGTTTGGACGACTCGAACCATGTGCTAGTGGTCTGATGTGAATCCTCATCAGGACCAATTCACAGTGGCTCATTGCTTGAGAAGGAAAACATCTAAGAAATGCTGGTCTCCATTTGGTTAATTTACTTCCAAGTTCCTACCTCCAAAGTGATATAAAGTTTTCATTTCACCTTCTCCTCTCTTTTCTCTCCTTTATTTTTTCTTTCTTTTCTTTTATTCTTGCTTTTTTTTCTCCTTCACACTTCTGCCTTTATTTATAGAGCACAAACTAGTGGATGGATTGATGGATAAGATCAGAATTGATAATAATAGGAAAGAGAAATGGATTGAGAATCAGGAGGCATGGGCACTTCTGTAAGTATGATGACTAAGGATGAAATTCTTAACAGCTCTGAGGCTCCATAGATCAGATTTCCCCAAGATTAAAAAAAAATAAATAAAAAGTGTATGTGTGTGTGTGTTCTGCGATAAATTTGCTTTAGATATCTACAAGACATCTTAATTTAATAAAAACTCTGAGACCTCCTACAGTAAAGAAATCTTTCCAACTTTGCTCAATCCAGTGTTTCCCAAACTAATTTGACTCTGGAACCCTTTTTTCATAATTTCTATTAATATTCTGCAGATGAAATACACTTTGGGAAAATTTCTAGATGATGTCTAGGGTAGTTCTTTCACCTCTACAAAACCCTGAACTTTCCCAATTTTCTCATAAAACTCAGACCACTATATAAATTGAGTTGCTAGTTGAACATTGATCTACCTGAACTGGGACACCTCTTTTTTTTTTTTTCTTAAATAAAGATTTCACTGAGGGCTAGTTCAAGCGGCAATATATACGATGTAATTGGTAAAGTGAAAAATGGATCATCTGGATGTGTCTCCAGTCAAGAGACCCGAAGTAAGTTTTCAGTGTTTTTCAAACCCTCACAGAGAATAAGCCCATTCAGAAATGTTGTTTTTGAATTCCAACAGCAGTGATATGCAGAAAAATATTACCCTTCCAGCTTGCATTGGACTACATCAGACCTTCTAAATCAGAACGGCCAGCTAGGATTCTAATCTTCCAAGTGCTTGAATCTTGGATAGATCAACTGGCGGAGAGTTGGACAGCTGTTGGTTCTCAGTGGAAATCAAAACTTCAGCCATCGTGTTATAGAGATCTTTTGGGTTTACCACTAGGGGTCACTAAAGAGAGATAGGAGATAGTCAATCTTTTCTAAGTAATTCCAAACTAGCCGTGGGCTTTGGACAAGATGCAGGTTAGAGCTTCTCTAACTTTAATTTGCACGTGGATAACCTGGGGATTTTGTGCAGATTCTGATCAAGGAGGTCTGGGGTGGGGCCTGGGACTTCTATATTTCCATCAAGCTCCCAGGTGATATCCATGCTCTTGGTGCTAGAGCAACGATCCCCAAACTTTTTGGCACCAGGGACCAGTTTCGTGGAAGACAATTTTTCCACAGACGGGTGCATATGGGGTGGGTGACTCAGGCGGGAATGCGAGCGACGGGGAGCGGCAGATGAAGCTTCGCTGGCTCTCCCGCTGCCCACCTCCGGCTGTGCAGCCTGGTTCCTAACAGGCTGCGGACCAGTATGGGTCCACGGCCTGGGGGTTGGGAACCCCTGTGCTAGAATGCACGCTGTTGGGAAGAGCTCAAGGTCTCAAGATGGAACATCGCCTCAATCCAGCTCCCTTGAAAGAAATAGAGATGATGTCTCATCCAGGCTGGGTCCATGTTTCCTCTTATCCTCTCCTCTTCCTCGACCTCCTCCTCCTCTTGTTCTTCCTCCTTCTCCCTCCTCCTTATCACCCTTATCCCCTCCCCTTGCTCGTCCCTTTTCTGCCAGTTGTACTTTGAGCTCGGTCATCTTAAAGGACACCTTCCCAAATATTTGTTAAATCTTTTCCTCATGAAATCTAGCTTGGTGGCATTAATACCTATTTCTGCAATAAACATTAAAGAACCGGAGGCAATGCAAACAGTTGAATGCTTATTTCTTCTGAATATTTTTGTATATATATTACATCTTGTATCAATGGATTAAGCTAGTCTTGAGTAACTCTGGTTCTGGCTGAGCTAGGCCAGAATAGATGGGTACATTATATGTCTTTGGTGTTGGAGGCTATTTGATTTTATTCTTCAACCCCAACTATAAAGTTATTTTAACCGATAAGAAATCTATTTGAGGGCTTCTCTGGTGGCACAGTGGTTGAGAGTCCGCCTGCCGATGCAGGGGACACGGGTTCGTGTCCCGGTCCGGGAAGGTCCCACATGCCACGGAGCGGCTCGGCCCGTGAGCCATGGCTGCTGAGCCTGCACGTCCGGAGCCTGTGCTCCGCAATGGGAGAGGACACAACAGTGAGAGGCCCGCGTACCGCAAAAAAAAAAAAAAAAGAAAAGAAAAGAAAGAAATCTATTTGATTTTTTATCAGAGCTGAGAAAAAAAGACAAATGCCTACATAGAATCCAGAGAGTCTCATCTTCCATTCAATGCGATAACTTAAAGGAAGTAAAAGTGAGTGATGCAACAAATTCTTTTTGGTGTGAGAAATTTGTGAATGGACCTCTATGTAGACAAATATAAAAAAATTTTTTTTGTAGACCTTTTTTCCTATTATAATTCAGAAAACTTGGAAAACATAGAACTTCATTTTTAAATAGTACTAAAATACCATCACTTAACCATTGTTAACAATTTTTGGAGATCTTCCAGGGTTTTTATTTTTTAATATTTATATGTACATTCTCCCATGATTATGGAATACAGTTTTATAACCTGATGCTTTCACTTCATGATATAAAGTAAACATTATTTCCATAACTATTTTTATTTATTTATTTATTTATTCATGGCTGCGTTGGGTCTTCCTTTTTGCTTGCAGGCTTTCTCCAGTTGTGGCAAGCGGGGCTACTCTTTGCTGTGGCGCATGGGCTTCTCATTGCAGTGACTTCTCGTTGAGGAGCACGGGCTCTAGGCGCGCAGGCTTCAGTAGTTGTGGCACGCGGTCTCAGTAGTTGTGGCTCGCAGGCTGTAGAGCACAAGCTCAGTAGTTGTGGTGCACAGGCTCCGTGGCATGCGGGCTCTTCCTGGACCAGGGCTCGAACCTGTGTCCCCTGCATTGGCAGGCGGATTCTTAACCACTGCACCACCAGGGAAGTCTCCATAACTATTTTTCTACACCATAATTATTAATGCTTTTGTGATAATCTATCACAAATAGTCCACAGTTTACTTAATTAAGCCCCTATTGCTGGTTATTCAGGTGGTTCCTAATTTTTCACACTAATAAAAAAATGTTTACAAACATTGTTATACAGACATATTTGCCCATACATTTCATTATTTGGTTTGGAAAAGTTCCAAGGTGTAGAACTTTCAGGTCAAAGGTTTTAGAAACGTGCTACTAAAGAACTATTTGGGAAAGTTGCACGATTCTTTGCTGGCGGCAGTAGCTGGGTAGGGGACTCTGTGAAGGCAAGAGCGGTGCAGAGGGTTACACATGGAATTTGCAGTCAGACTGCTCACATTTGAGTCAATCTTGGAAGATTGTTTAATCTCAGTGCCTCCGTAAAGTAGGGATGATACTAGCTCCTACACCATGAAGTTGTTTTACAGGCCAAGTGACAGAATATATGTAAAGCTTGACATGGGAAGCAATTAACAAATGTCAGCTGTTCCATTATTGCTGTTATTATTGGCCAAAAAGTTCGTTTTGGATTTTTCCATAAGTTAGTATGGAAAAACCCAAATGAGCTTTTTAGCCAACCCAATATTATTATTATCTTCCTTCATGCTCAGCAGTAATCCCAGAGTCTTTAAATGACAACTGATCCATAAACTTGGCTTCTACATTTATGCCAGGGCCAAGGTCAAGGAGACTGGCAATGGCTGGGAAGAAATTTGTGATGAGTGGACTGCAAAAGAGGGAGGTGTAATACCGCTCTTCTCCCCTGAAACCTGGGAAGGGTCATTGCAAACCTTTCCCAGAAATGAAGACTCAAAAGAAATGGGCCAAATGAAAACTTTCAGGGATGTCAGTGCTACCCTTTCACTTCATACCAGCATCCTCTGAGGATAAAACACACCAAAAACCAAAGAGAGTAGTTTCTGTGGGAGTGACAAACTCAAGCTACCTTGAAGAGGAGGGTAGTTCCCTGGG
This sequence comes from Phocoena phocoena, assembly GCF_963924675.1. NCBI lineage: Eukaryota > Metazoa > Chordata > Mammalia > Artiodactyla > Phocoenidae > Phocoena > Phocoena phocoena. The sequence goes on along the minus strand of NC_089224.1, from coordinate 28,829,071 downwards.
GCAGGAAGAACCTGGGAGAAGTTAAGGTGCCTCTGGTTTCCAGTTACTGTGGGGAAGCTTCAGGGTGTCTCTTAGGACAGGAGGGAGTGAAACTTTCCTTAGGATAACAAGGTGCTACTTCAAAGGTACGCTAAAGGGAGAAATACAAGTATCTTACGAATTTGTACTGGTGCGGTGGGTGGACACACTTAGAAGGAAATTAAACTTCACGGTGATGAAGTATGTCTGATTTCAGGCACTTTAGGACAGGAGCAGTTGCAGGTTGAATTGGAGCTCTCCCTGCCCCACACCCCGGCCTCAGGCACTGAGGCCAGAACTCACCCCTCCTCTCTGAAGAGGGAGAGGGAAGGAGGACCCCGGCTGGGGGAGAGTTCACAGGACACATGTGTTGGGAGTCAGGAGACGGACGACCATGGAGAAGAAGAGGGTCCACAGGCAACTCCCCAGCCTTAGGTGCTGGTACTTGGGGTCACTGCAGGGAAGAGAGGAGCCTCACAGCTGGAGAGGGACTCTGTCCCTGAGAGCACCATCAAGGGGTTCACATAGCCTCACTCATCAGCAAAGAACTTCCACCTTCACGGGGCCCCGGGGGGAGGGGGGAGGTAGTTCTCAGGAGAGGTGGGGAGAAGCTCTGGCTCCCGGCACAGCAGCAGCCCCTCACTGTGGAGCGTGGATGGTGAGGACCCAGTATGAAGAGTGCTGAGGACAACCTGCCTACGTCTTTGCACAGAGGAGCTACAGATGGGCCAGATGCAGCAAAGGCAGAGGCTCCCACAGAGCAGAACTCAAAAATCCGGAAGTGCACACTTAAGAACGGACACAGCAGGCACGGTAGGACCTTAGAAGCTCACTTGGGAAAATGAGGTGGACTTCTGAGAGAACATTTTATTTCTTCACAATTAGAGCAATACAAAAGGTAGCTGAGAAAGATGTGTCCCTATCACATAAACCAGAGCTCGGCAAAACGTTCCTATAAAGGGCCAGGTAGCGAATGATTTTGGCTTTGTGGGCCATGTGGTCTCTGTTGCAGCCATTTGCATTAAAGTCCCAAAGAGGCCACAGGTAATATATAAACAAGTCGGTGTGACTGTGTTCCAATAAAACTTTATTTACAAGTATAAGGAGCTGCCTGGATTTGGTCCATAGGTCACAGTTTGCTGACCCCTCCTGTAACCTTCTAAAACATAAGTTCCTTTTTGTATTGGTTTCAGAAATTAATTTAAGAAGCCCGTGTGTGGCACTACGTTATACTGACTTCAGATTGACCTTAAGCATCCATTTCTGAGCTAATGTGAACCTCTTGGGTGCCAGTTTCCTCACTGGGGATGTCAGGATCTTACTGAGACATGTGATCTGCAGGGCACCTGTCGCATGATGTGTTCTTTCTGCAAATTCACTTATTCAGTTATATTTGAAGCATACTCACATATAACCTAGATCTGAGCATCTTAACTCACATGAATTTTAAAAAGCTGGCTCCATAAATTTTGTGACCTAATCTACAAGCAGGGTATGGTAAGAAACAAAGCAAAATTTCAGCTTTTCAAAGAAATAAATGAAATCTTTGCTAAAGATATGGGAGACTATAATAAAATGATAAACAGATTCAAAATCCATGCCATGTGAAAGACCCAAAACTGAAGAGCTTGAACCTTGCCTGTGCTCCCCCTTCTCTCCCCAGAGAATATGAGATGGGCTCACTTATTATTCTCTTCTTTATAATGAAGATGCATTCATTTTTCTATAAATATGCATTCAATACAGATCAAAAATAGCAAAACTAGCTTAAACAAAATGGAAGTTTATTTCTCTCATATTGAAGGAGATTGAAATTTGACAAGCCAAGGCTGGTATGGAAGTTATTTTGCTATCACCAGGGACCCAGGCTCCTTTCTTTCTGTTGTAACTTTCTAAGTCTGTGGCTTCCACCTCACGGTCCAAGGTGGCTACCCAAACTTCAGCCGTCACATCTCCATTTCAGTCAGCAAAAAGGCAGATGGAAGGGGAAGGATAAAAGTCACTGACCAGAACTTAGTTACCTGGCCACGTCTAGCCACAGGGGAGAGCGGGAAATGTAGACATTTTAGGTGGGTAAAAATGTGCCCAGATAAAAGTTAGGGCTCTTTTTTAAGTTAGAGGATGATGGATATTGAGAAGCATCCATCCACAGGGGAGAGACAGGTATTAACCTAATAATGATGACAAAGTATAAATGATTAGCTGTGAGAAGAGCTACGAAAGAGATAAAGAACTACAGGAATGGATAAAATCTGTGTTTGAGAGAGCGGGAAGTGTTTAAAAAATGCTACCCTTAAAAAGACACTCTCGGCTGGAACCTGATTGATGGGTAAGTGTCATCCAAGCATAGAAATAGGAGGAAGAGCCTTCCCAGTAGAAAGCACAGCGTATGTAAATCCATGCGTCCAGGAGAGCTTGGCTCTGCCATGGTCCAGCAACTGAATACAGGTCAGCATTGTCGGCCTGGAGTGTGGGCATGGGAGAGAGGCCCATGGCTGAGCTGGGAAGGTGGGGAGGACCCAGATTATCAGGCGCTTTAGGAGTCATACTGAAAACTGTGAGTTTTGTTTTAGGTACAACTGAAAGCCATTAAAAGATTCTAAGTGGAGGGCTGGCTCCCTGTGATTTATGTTTCAGAAAGATCCTTCTGGCTGCCTGCTGCATGGGGAAGGCTGGTTTGGGGCCAGAAGGGAAGCAGGGAGAGAAGGTTCCCAGTGCAGGAAGCAGATGGGGGCCGGGGACAGACAGTGGAGGTAGAACGGAGAGGTCTTGGTAAGGACTGGGTGTTGGGGATGGGCAGAGAGGTGCATTCTGGGTACAACGGTTAATGCTGAGCACCGCTGGCCAAGAAGACGCTGTTCTTGGGCGCGTTATTAGCCATCAGAGCCTCAGCCCTTAGGGGACAAGGGGTTCTGGCTGCTAATGAGGTTTCAATCTTCCTGTCTGGAATCAAAGTGAAGAATCACAAAACAATAAGACGGGTTTCTCCAGCCAGGTTTTTTTAGCATTTGTTCCTTAATCACGTTAACAAGGGTCCACGCCACTTGATCATCTTCTGGTTGGCTCAGAGCGACCAGGGCAAGACTGGAAATGGCAGAGTGAAGGGAATGGAGTTGTTACGATGTGAAGAGAGGAGATTCATTCCTCAGGTTCACGCCCACCTCAGGTGGTGCGCTATCTTGGGGTTCAGGTGACTGAACGATTTATCCCAAACCCAGATCACGATTTATAATCAACCGCATCAGCCTCTGAACTTCCAGCCTGGAAGTTTGGGCCCCTCCAAGCAGCCTATGTCACTGTTTGGAAATGAAGCTGTTTCTCTGAGTCCCTGACCCATCCCTGATTACAAGAAGTTGGCCTGTGTCTTTGAGGTCATTGCCGGACTCGGGTGAAAATTACAAGCTTAAGACAGAAACAAACTGTCACTTCCTTGTAAATCAAACAACACTGATGGAGTAAAGCACAAGTTCAAAGGTCAGCACTGACATTACCAAAATGTTTTCTTTGCTCTATATTTTAATCACGCAAGTATAACTGGAGATGAATAATAAACACACTGTAGTTAAGAGCTTTGTTTTTGGGGAGTTCTGGACAGATGAAATGAGGAACCCCGTCATATTCATCACAAGCCTTGTCAAGAGTTGCTATTTGGGGCAAAAGTGCTAAAGAACGTGAACTTGAAGCACATCGTACAGATGGAACATGTGAAAAGTCCAGATCTGTTATTGATATCCTCTCATCACCCCTGGTCAACGTGCACAAGTAGATTTATCTTCCTGCAACAGACATACGAAAATATCACATTCCTTTACCATCGAAATGTTGCAACAGCATTAACAGAACTCCTTGGGGGCCTGGTTATCTTGGTAGAGGAATTACTGACACCCAACTCTGTGCTCAAGGCTGCAGGGATGTAATTATCCCATGATAACCCGGCGTACTTTGTTCTCTGGATGTCTCTCATCTATGGCGCATTTTCTGGATGCCTTCCTCTTCCATTAAAGCATTTATGTCCATAGAAGTGCTTTAGAAGTCACCGGGGCTCTAAAAATTAAAGGGAATGAATTTAAAACCACAACTATTTTACCTACTTCTTGAAAACAAAAAATAAAAGCTGACATCTGGTAAGTAAGAAACTTCCCCTGGAACCCAAGTAACTTAACTTTTATTTTCTCATCATGAAAGGGACGGATCTCCATTGGTGGCCTTTCTTATTTACACCACACACATGGCGATGGCTCCGACATCCAGTTCCTTTAGTATAAACAGAAAGGATGGCCTTTTTCTGTGGAAGTTAATGAATTGAAAAACAAAGCTGTTCTGTATACCCACTCCTTCCAAATGAATAAAAGAACTACAGTGTTCTGAGACTTGGGCAAAATAGTTGCATTCAAATTAATTTTGCCCCTTCTACTCTCCCCCTCCCCACTTCCCACCACTCTCCCCCCCCACCCTTTTTAAGGAGAAAAAGAACCATTTAATCACCTTATAAGGGCAGAGAGCATTAAGGGAATAGAGCAAGACATGAGGCCCAGATCTTATTCTTGGCTCAGACAGGGGCTCGCTGGGCGATCCCAGGCCATCCCTTAACCACGAGCCTCTGTTGATGCAGCTGTAGTATGGGGACACAGATGCATGTGTGTGGTGCTGATGTGGGGCCTCGGGGAGGGGTCCAAAGCTAAATGTGCGGTCCATTTTGCTGGTTGTATGCCGTTTGCAATTTGAAATGGCTGTCTGCTGCTCAGGAATTGCAAAGTAACCCGGTAGGTCTTAGATAGATAACTGGTATAAAGATGAACAAAAAAGAAAAAGAAAAAAGCCCTAGGTTGTCCCCGATCTCTTGGAATTAGATTGCCAGGGCAAAAAATGCTGCTAGTATCTGACTTTATAAAGAGCTCATCACAATGTTGGACGTTTCTTATCGGTAAAGTATGGGCCACAGTTTTCCTCTAAAAATCCACGTGATGTTTCCTATAGTGTGTTTGAAGAATAAAGGAGAAAAGAAGTAAGCGTGTTCAAGTTCCACCAGGCAGCACCTGGGATCCCCTCTTATGGTGGAGATCCAGTCAAATTCTGCACCCAGGCAGGGGACTCCAGGATTTTGCCCCTTCCTCTGGGATTTGGTCGCGTTCACCCACCAAAGTCACTTGCAGTTCCCTTTTGCAGGCTTCCTTGTGAGCTCAGCAGAGAGAACAGAACCCAGCTGAGGCCACCTTCTACAAACATGAATGCTCTTTGCTTCCTTTGACTTCGTGGAAGCCCAGCAGACCTGCCTTTTCATGGCTTTCCCTGCTGCCCCAAAGCTTCCCCCCAACCCCGCTCCACCAAGGCTGCCCAGACCTCAGCTGATTATCCAGCAACTCATAATAAATGGTCTTGCAGGAACAGTGGGAAAGATTTGCGTCCAGTAGCCCACAGCCTAAAGCTGAGAAAGGAAACCCGAGAGTTTGTCTTACTTACTGCTGTTGTGGTGGGTGTCTTTGAACTTGGGTTGGGTTACTCATCACCTGGTTGCAGGATACTTGGAAATCATGAATGGTAATGGAGCTTCAGGCTGAAGGAAGGTTGTGGAATGAAGGCCTCAGCCCATCCTTCTCTACTCCTCCTTCAGACACTTCCCTTAACTCTGTCCAAAGAGGATTCTTATTCACAAGAGACACGGAGAAGTTCACATTTGATCGGCTTCCAAACATCCCTTTAAAAAGTTCTATGCTTCTCTACGTATGCACTTCAGGTGTGCTGGTATTGGGTTGTTTTTGCACACCATACCTTCCTTTTCTTGCCCTCCTCTCCTGCTTCAGTCACTTCCAGAGTGAAACAAGGAATTGGCCATGTTCCCTTTAAAACCTCACCCCCACACCCCCACACCCCTGCCTGCAGATGGGGTCCAAATTTCTTTGCACTGCCTAGGAGGCCCTTCTTGATCTGGCTGTGACCCAACTTCATCTCCTCCCTCTCCTCCCTCCACCTCTCCCCCTACCTCTTTCCAAACAGCTGCGGGTCTGGGAACGCACTGTTCCTTCTCCTGCAGTGCATTGCCTTCCTTTCCACCCTCCTATTTTTCTTTTTTTTTTTTTTTTGCGGTACTCGGGCCTCTCACTGCTGTGGCCTCTCCCGTTGCGGAGCACAGGCTCCGGATGCGCAGGCTCAGCAGCCATGGCTCACGGGCCCAGCCGCTGCATGGCATGTGGGATCTTCCTGGACCGGGGCACGAACCCGCGTCCCCTGCATCGGCAGGTGGATTCTCAACCACCACGCCACCAGGGAAGCCCCACCCTCCTATTTTTCTGGTGAACTCCTGTGCATCCTTCAAGACCCAGTTCAAATGTGATATGTTAAAGCTTGAGGCTGCTCCCACCTCTGTCTGCAGGCACAGTTAATTGCTCTTTCCTCTGAGCTATCACTGCCCCTTTGAGAGTTTCTCTTCCAGACAAAGTATCACATTGTAGGGGAACTACTGCTCACATGCCCATTTCTCTCCCTAAACTATACATTCCTTATGGTCAGGGTTAAGATCCTATTCATCTTTATGATACTAGTTCCTAGATCAAGGCCAACAGATGCTCAATAAACAGGCCAAGAATACATGAATTCAACTCTAGGGTCTGATAAATATATTTCTTTGCTTTAGATTCTAAAGACATCTAGAAATTGAAATCAACAATACCCTAGATAAGTTTTCTGAATTTGGGAGGATAGGTATTAATGTAAGCTCGCCTTTAGAACTACTGCAAAGATGAAGACACACCTTAGTGTACAGAGCTCCAGGTAAATGAAAAAGTCCTGTTTTAGATAGACTGTATTAGGAGAGAGGTTCACATACACTAAGCTGAGTAGTAAGAACAGTTCAGCTTTCCTCAGTGTCTAGTGTGCACTGGGAACTGCTCAGTCCTCCCTATGCATGTGCATTGGGCTCCTCCAACATTTCAAGGTGGGCATTAGCATTAGTATTCCAGTTTCACAGGTGGGGGAACTGAAAATGAGGTAAGTTGCAAAGTCATGCAGCTGGTAAAAGGGATATGAACCTGGAGGGCTGATGCTGAAGCCTCTCTGTTCCACGACTGCCCACTGTCCCCACCACCGCCCACTGGCCCCCCTCCCACTGCCGCCTAATGAGCAAGGGGAGTCTGGTGGGTTGTGAAAGTAATACAAAAAACAATTTTAGGAAACATTTACCATGCATCAACCACTGTTTTATGTATTAACTCATTTAATGCTGACAATGACCTTGAGAGAGAGGTACAATTATTATCCTCATTTTACAGATGAGAAAACAGAGACAGAGAAGCTAGCTGTTTGCCCAGAGGCCACGTAGCTAATAAGTGGCAAATCTGGGATAGAAACCCAGACAGGCTGGCTCCAGAGACCTTGCTCTTAACGACCCTGCTGGGCAATCTCCCAGGAACCCTGGGACGAGGATAGCTGTTCAGACAGGATCCAAAGCTGTGGAAGCATGAAGAATTGGGGGTTCTCAGGGACCATCCCCAGGGCCCACCAGAAAGCCCATTAGCTCCTCTCAAGCTACTGTAAAGATAACCTCTAGGTAACAAAAATGCTCTTACCGTGCAAACACAGGCTTCCCGACATGCAGTCCAAAGGACCACCCCTGCTTCTTCTGGACAGACATTCTGGGATGCTCAGAAGGCTGTGTTCTGGAGGGTTCTGCTATTACCCGGCTCAGTGGAGTCACTCTATTTCCTCCAGCTTCCCCCACGCACATCCTCTTCCCCTAGTATACATAGCTTCCCTCTCCCTAGTAGCATCTGCTTATCACAGCCCCAAATTTCCTTGTAACCTCGACTTGGCAGGACCCCTGGTGGCCCCCTTTACGTGTCAACTTGATTCTGTCTGATGAATCTCTGTTCACCTCTCCACTTCAAGAGCAGCTACTAATCACTTTATTCTTCTCAACTTTTCCTGATTCACTTTTTGGAAGGAAGACACTGATAGGTCTGGTCTGTCTTTTCAAACTAGGATGGCACAGGTTGCTGGTCAACCTATGAACTTATTGGCCTTGGCCCAGGTATGAGGACTTGAGCCAGCTTTGGGGAGACAGATGGGGACAAGAGGGTAGGGTGCATGGCAGAGACACGTGGGGAAAGAAAAGGCCATGCAAGTCTGCCTCTTCATCGAGGGCTGAGGGCAAGTTTCTTCCCTTTGAAGAAGCTCCAAATATGGCAGCCACTGGGATGGATACGGTGGGTAAAATACCATGGAGTGTGAACAGTCTCTGTTCCACATCATAACTGACTCACTCCAGATCCAAGAAATGTTACTCTATAACTAGAGGCGGAAGGGTGCTTCTACCATTTAATATCTGTAAAATTAACTGATGCAGTCAGGCCCCAGCAGAAAATGGATGGCACAGGCAAGCAGGATAAGTAAAGCGAGTTTGGTGAAGGAACTATTTACAAAGCTGTGGGCGGGCAGGATGAAGGGAAGCCAACAAATGATGGTGACACATTGGAGAGCCATGACCACCTCTAGGCCTAAAGGGCAGGGCAGGGATTGGTCACTGGGGCCCAGAGACAACTGTAACCATCCCCGTAGCTGTGTCTGCAGGAGACTGCCACCCAACAGCCCTATGGCTTTCAGGAAAGGAATGCAGTCTCTGCCCACCTGTGACTCAGAAGGAAAGGAGCCAGGAAAATCAACACCCCCTTCTTCTCCTCCTGCCCTTTGATCTACTGCCAGGGCCTCTCTCTGGCTGCACCACGCTGGAGCCAGAGGGCAACAAGGCCCATGTGAAGATTCTGTAGAGTCTCCTAGGGCACAGAGCATGGTGGAGAAGGATGGAAGGTGACGCAGGATGGGCGGGAGAAGACACTCAGTACCCTGACTTCCTTGTCCTAAGGCCTTTGTTGTCCCGAGGTAACCGCACTGACTTGGTGCCCGAGAAAGTAGCATGTTCCCTGCTTATTACATTTCACATATTTTCAAGGAAATCAGACTGCTAGAGTCCCACATACTGGAGATTCAAGTATGTTTTCCTGGGATCTCATGAGAATTTCTACTTCAATGGACAGTAGCTGAATATTCCCATAACATCAAAAAGGAACAGATGTTGGAGAAAGTGGGACACAACAGACCTCCAAGGACTCATCGTTCAGCTGAGGGCATGTAGCAGGGATGGCAGTGTGGCCTGCCCAGCCAGAGGCAGGTGGGCATGTCCACACTCACGGGAAGGCGGGATATGATCACTGACAGCCAGGAATCAAATGCAAGTCCTCCAGAACATAAGGTTCAATTCAGGAGAGAAATGGGAAGATAGAAAATGCTGAAAGGGATTTATTCTGAATTTATTAAGATTAAGCTTCTGCCATGTGGTGGAATGTGGGCTTCAAACAGAAATAAACCTTAATGTAAAAGAAAAAATAAACTTTTTTTTCTTTTGCACACTTGCCTCTGGGAGTGGCATATTCTATACCCACAGCAAATTCTATTGTTGCTGTTTCGGGTAGACGATAGCGCTTCAATCCAGAACTACAGTATAACTTTGGTCCTTCCCATATCTGCATTTCCTTTAGGATAGAACTGTTCCCAGAGGAGGAGTTTGTCCTGAGTTAAAAGGTGTTAATTGATGTAGTGTTCAAGTCTATAAAAAGTTGATGATAGAATAAGATATGGCACTCAGGGAAAGTTGCTTCATTATTTCATCTTTGAAGGCCCAAATGAAGGCATGTTTAGATAAAAAATACCTCCCAGGGAGTTAAAAATGTACTGGCCTCAAGTATATCTCTTTCCCATCACTCATGCATGTTCACACAAAGAGGAAACCACTAAGGGATGCTTGATGTTTAGTTGTTCTAGAAGTTGGTGGGAGGCAGGCGGGTTGAAGGTCCTGGCATGTGCCTCTAATTTATTTCCTTCTACTTTCCCAAGAGTGGGAGAAAAAATATTTGTGAACTTTGTGTTATTAAAAAGTTCATGCTGTCTGCTTAGCTCTTACCTATAATCCTTTCATTTCTCCAGACCAAGAATGAGCCTCGTTCTCCAGATTAATTCACTTAGCAGATTCTGATTTTGTGTGATTCACAAGAAGGTATGAGTAATTTCTTTTTCAGAAAGGCTCTTTTAACATTCTGCCGTGTCTTTTATGTCTTCCTCCTGCTGCATTAGCCACTCCACTCATGATAGCCCAAGGGCAAAGGCACATTTTGAAATGGCCTTTCTACTTCCCAAGCACACACTCACGTGCTCTCTCTCTCCCTCTTAATCTTTCTGTCTCTTCCCAACACACAATTAATACTTAACAGGTTATGGCTGGCGTTTTCTTAACAGCTGAGGACTCCAAGCCTTTGTCACCTATTTAAGATTAATGGTGATTGGACACATGACAGTCCTCCTGGCTAATAACCTTACTTTTGGCAGCTAAGCATTCCTCTTCTAATCTCAAGAAATTAAGATCCTATCCTTTCTTCAGTTATCCTTGGGCAGTAATTTTCACACTGTAGGTCCTGAAATCAATGCAATGGGTCATAACCAGAATTTTTTAAAAACACAGCGAAGGGCTTCCCTGGTGGCGCAGTGGTTGAGAGTCCACCTGCCGATGCGGGGGACGCGGGTTCGTGCCCCAGTCTGGGAAGATCCCACGTGCCGCAGAGCGGCTGGGCCCGTGAGCCATGGCCGCTGAGCCTGCGCTTCCGGAGCCTGTGCTCCGCAACGCGAGAGGCCACAACAGCAAGAGGCCACAACAGTGAGAGGCCCGCGTATCGCAAAAAAAATAAATAAATAAAATAAAAAATAAAACACAGTGAATTAGAATAGAATTTAAAATATCAGACTATGCTGTATACATTAAAACAAATGTGAGAACATTGTTTTAGTTATGCCTGTTTGTATATGCTTGTGCTGGCTTGCAGTGTAAAATGTATTTCCTATCGTGGTTCACTGCAAAGTTCTGAAGTCACTGAATTAAGATTATTGAAGGGCAAAGTCTTCAATTCAGGAGAATTGGCCTCCTGGCCTGGTGTCCAGGTGCTCTGCTGGACTTCAGGGTCCTTGCCTATCTCCATGTTTCCACTTTCTCAAAACCATTTCCATTCCTAATTCTATGCGCCCAAGTGCTGCTCTCCTTCTGCCAGACCACCCTTCCTCCAACTGAGATTCCAGGCCTCAGAAAAGACATTACCTAGAGAGCCACTATGGTCCCTTCTGGAGCAGACTTTGCATCCTTATGTCTAGGAAACTAGCAGAGGTGGACCTGGGATCCATTGCACAGAAAGACTTTTGTTCTTTCCTTTTCCTTCTGGCACACCCGCTCATACCTCCAGTCCTAGACCCACCAAACCATGGCTAGGGACTCTCTAAAATGGCAGGTGCAAGGGGATTATTACTGGGGTCCTGGGCCAGAGAACTCTCCAGAGAATCGTTATAATCTTGTCTGTTCTGTACATTCTTTTTTTTCTTTTGCGGTACGCGGGCCTCTCACTGCTGTGGCCTCTCCCGTTGCGGAGCACAGACGTCGGACGCGCAGGCTCAGCGACCATGGCTCACGGGCCCAGCCGCTCCGCGGCATGTGGGATCCTCCCGGACTGGGGCACGAACCCATGTCCCCTGAACCGGCAGGCGGACTCTCAACCACTGCGCCACCAGGGATGCCCTGTTCTGTACATTCTTAGATAACAGTCTACTGAATTTTTTAAAAAAATAGATCTTTATTGGATTATAATTGCTTCACAATACTGTGTTAGTTTCTATTGTGTACCATAGTGAATCAGCCATATGCATACATATATCCCCATAACCCCTCCCTCTTGAGCCTCCCTCCCACCCTCCTTATCCCACCCCTCCAGGTGGTCACAAAGCACCGAGCTGATCTCCCTGTGCTATGCGGCTGCTTCCCACTAGCTAAGTATTTTACATTCAGTAGTGTATATGTGTCGATGCTACTCTCACTTCACCCCAGCTTCCCCCTCCCACCCCGTTCTGAGTCTGTAAGTGTTTCCTTTCCTGTGGTATTCCCAGTCTAGTGCCTGCCTCCTGGTATAGTGCCTGACACAGAAAAATAGTGGCTCAGTAAATGTTTGTTGAGAGAATGTATGATTATTTGGTGGAATTTTGTTGAATCACTGATCTTTTAAATTTAAATTTAAATTCTTTCTTGGGTTTGAAATGATGGGATTTCAAGCACTTTTTAAAAAGTCAAGTCCATCATTTCAAGCCCAAGAAAGAATTTAAACTTAAATTAAAAAGATCAGTGATTCAACAAAATTCCACCAAATAATCATACATTCTCTCAACAAACATTTACTGAGCCACTATTTTTCTGTGTCAGGCACTATACCAAGAGGCAGGCACTAGGCTGGGAATACCACAGGAAAGGAAACACTTATAGCCTCAGAACCCTGAATCTAGGGCAAGAGATAGCTACCCTGAAAAATAATTACCAAATGACACTTTTTTTCACAGGTGTGGGAATAAAATGCTGTAGTTTCTCAGAGCAAGGAAATGTCACTTGACCTGGGGAAAGATGGGGAAGGTTTTACAAAGGAGGGGATGCTTGAGCTGAGTCTTGAGGACCTGGGGCATGGAGTTAGCTTGAGAGAAGGCTCAAAGTAGACTAGGGCTGGATTATAAAGAGTTTCATATGCCAGATTTAAGAGGATGGATTTTCTGAAGGGAAACAGGGAGCCAGTAATAGTTTTAAAGCATTTGATTGATATGATTCAATTTATAAACAAAAATGTTTAATCCAGTTCTGTTTAAGATAACAAAACATTAGAAAAAAAACCAACTGATCGTAATTAGAGGGTATGTTCAGTAAATCACTGAGTATCTATACAATAAAATAACATGTCTCCCCTCCACAAAAAATGTGATAGTGCACTTATATTCATTAGCATAAAAAGAATTCTTGTTGGAATTTACTGAATTATTTTTTACATTTACTACTGTAATGCTTTCTCTTAAACTCAGATTTTAAATTCTGACTTTGAATATTTTTCAAGATTGCCTAATAAAAGTCCTGTGCAAAATAAGAGTCTAAAATAAAAGGGCTAACAGGAAACTCCAGATCAAATTCTAAGTCCATACCTAGGGTCATTCTTTGAGCCTTACATTGATGGTCATAAAAAGATACAATTTTTCCTTCCTTTTCCCAAATTTCGGCCCCAGGTGATGTCCCTGAGATTTCGGTCTGTACTGCCATCCTGTTGTCACAGCCTTTTGCTCCTCAGTGTTCAGTATTCTGCCCCTTGCTCACAGAAACCTCCTTCCCACCCCAATCAGAGATGCTTATGGGAGGCCTGGCTGGGCTGACAGCCAGGCATCTCTGTCACTACATCATCTACTGTTCTACTCAGACCAACATGGTAACAAGGAAGAAAGAGTTCCTCTGCTCTTACCTGGCAAGTCAGCTATTCCTTTCCAGCTGCGATTCTCATACAGCATTTTGCTGGCGGTTAGATTCTATCATAATCTAGATTCTTCATTCACAGCTAACATATTCCCTTTATGGGTTGGACTAGAGAAACTGAAAAATGATGAGAGTTTGTGTACTATTCCAAGTGGGTTAGAACTAGTACAAAGATAGAACAGAATGTAAACTTCAGAACAAGATTCTAGTATATGTAAGAATTTAGTAATACACTCTAAAGAAAAGAAATATATAAGTAGTGTATTTACAAATGAGGTACCATCCCAAAGGTAATGCAAATATATATCCCATGCTGTACAGTTTTTGCACAGTCACATTCAAAGAAAAAATACTTAATTTAATACACTTTGCAGAACGAAAGAAGTTTTACTATAGATTTTCTTAAAGAAATTCATCCTTAGAAAACTTCCCAAACATCTTCTCTAGAAGTGTTTCCCCTTCCCAAAGTTCAATGCTCATAGTAGCTACCAAATATCTCTCCTTCCTGTCAGCCATGCAGCTTCCTCATTGCGTCTGCATTCTCTTCTTTAGCAGCTCTGTTCCCTTCTACCCTGTACCATAATGGGCTACATCACTGGCCACTAGGACTTCTGTTTTCCCCTGGCCCCTATCCTAGACCTCTCTGGGACAACCAGAGCCCAGAATTTCTATACTTCCTTATCATCCCTTGCTCCCTGTGGACAAAAGCACGTGGCCATCCTTTGGAAATGGAGCCGTTTTCTCACATCAATGAAAAACCCATGGGCATTTGGGGGAATAAAATTCTCTACCTTGTTAACAAATCAGAAAGGAAGGGCTATTCAGTAATTGATGGCTGACACTACTAGCTAACTATTTGTGGAAAACGGTTAAACTTTCTACCTCACACCAAAATACATTCCAGATGGTGTGAAGAGTTAAATGTGTAAAATAAAAACCTAAATGAGCTAGAAAAATAGAGGTGGATATTCATCTAGTCACATAAAAATCATAAAACTAAAGACCTCGGCTATCACTTCATAAAAATACAAAATTCTGCATGTCATAAAATGCCACAGAAATGTTTAGAAATGAAAAGAACATTTGCAACAGTTACGACAGATCAATGTTTCTTCTCACTAACTTCTAAAAACTACTCTTACAAATCAATGTGAAGAGACAAGCACGTCACCAGGAAATGGACAAAAATTGTAAACCGACAATTCACAGAAGTCTGGAAAGCCAATAAATATTGGGGAAAAAAAATGTCCAGGCTTCATAAGTTAACAACCCTTTGAAGGGATGGTCTTGCTCTGGTAGAAGGGGTGGCTTGAAGAGGCAAGGAAAACTATGGCTTATGGCCAGTGAGTTGGGTGATAACAAAATCTGTCCTGCTGACATTGGATGCTGACTTGGACCCAGGAAGTTGTGAGAACAGGTTTCTGGAGGTGTATCCTTGCAGGCTTTTTCCTTCTGAGGCTTTGGAAGCTGAGTATGTATCAGAACAGCCACCTTGACCATTGCTGCTGCTGCAAAATGCCTCTGCTCAAGCACTCCGAGCAGCTCCCCGAAGATTTTCTGGCTCCAGCCTTCCACCTCACCAGCACAGGCATCTCCTCTCCTCCTATATCCCACAGCTTCTGTGGGACAAAGTCTACTGTGGCCTGAGGTCTCAGCTCCTCTTGTCCCTGGGCAAGCATTGACACAGAGGATTCCTGACCTGCCCCACCACCAGCAGCTGCCCACCTCTGCAGCCTCTCAGTTCTGCTGGAGCCCCTCATTGTGCCTGAGTAATGGCAGTCCACCCCAAAGAATCACTCTTGATAGGAACAAAGCAACGGGACACGCTTCAGGACTCTGACCTGCATTAGCTCTCTGGACAGGCCTCTTGAGCCAGCCGGGTCCATCCAGTGCCCTTCCCTGCACTGACCGTCTTTTCCCATACAACATCTGATATGCAAAAGGGGAGGGACCTGGAGAATGAGGATGGTCTTGGATCTCCAGCCACTACCAGCAGGCGGGATGCTCCAGCTTTCAGGGTGAATGGGTGATGTTAGCTGAACCTCAAATACTCTAAAGATTTCCCCCACAAGATATTATCTTGTTGCCTAAATTAATAAGGAACTGAAATTGGCAACTTATCTGGCATTCAGAGCCATTTTGTCCTTGTAAAGGAAAATCTCTGTTTTCCCTTACACTGTACACAATACTCTGAAGACTTCTGCATTCCAGGTAAGTGAGGTTTTCCCCCACACTAAGCAATTCTGTTGTCCTACAATTTAACCCAATACTTCTGATACAATCTACCTGGAGATGGCATCAGATCCCACAGGTTCAGGGCTCAGTTGCACAAGACAGCTCCCATCCCACTTCAGACGCTAATCCCAAGTCCAGGTTGTCACCTGTGCTTCTGACTGACTGGCTATAAATCAGAGGTTTCCATGATCGCTCCCACCCCCTCGCCCCCCACCCCCCGCCTTCGGTTTCATTAATTTGCTAGGGAAGCTTACAGGACTCAGGAAAATATTTATTAACTAGATTATTGGAACAGCCAGATGGAAGACATGCACATGGCAAGGTATGTGAGACAGGGTCCAAAGCTTCCTTGCCCTCTCTGGGTTACCACTCTCCCTGAATCTCCACATGTTCGCCAACCCAGAAGCTCTTCGAATTTGGGGGTTTTTATTGAGGCTTCCATACATAGGCATGATTGATTAAAACATCAGCTATTGGTGGTTGAATTCGATCTCTAGCTCCTCTCCCTACCCTGGAGGTGGAAAATGGGACTGAAAGTTCCATTCCTGTAATGCAGGGATCCCCAACCCCCGGGCCTCGGACTGGCACCAGTCTGCAGCCTGTTAGGAACCGGGCCGCACAGAAGGAGGTGAGCCGTGGGAGAGCGAGGGAAGCTTCATCTGCCGCTCCCCGTGGCTCCCGTTACCGCCTGACCCATCCCCCCACCCCCGCACCGGTCCGTGGAAAAATTGTCTTCCACGAAACCGGGACCTGGTGCCA
This sequence comes from Phocoena phocoena, assembly GCF_963924675.1. Lineage (NCBI taxonomy): Eukaryota > Metazoa > Chordata > Mammalia > Artiodactyla > Phocoenidae > Phocoena > Phocoena phocoena. Next base: position 28,812,702 of record NC_089224.1, on the reverse strand, counting down.
AAAATGTTGGGGACCGCTGCTCTAATGATTGTTGCTTGCCCTGACCACCAGCCTCCATCCTTAGGTTACCTAGGGCCTTTGCAGTAGTCACCTCATTAACAGAAACGTGAATGTCGTTGAAAGGGGGGTCTACAAGTACCTGGACACCCCTTTCACCATTATTGCTCTGAAGCAATTTCAGGAACTGAGGACAAATTTCAAATATTATAACAAAAGATTCTCCAATTGTTCTTGTCTCTTAGGAAATGCCAAGAGTTTTAGGAGCTGTGAGCCAGGAATGGCACAAAGACCAAATACATATTTCTTATTATAAATCACAGTATCACGGTGCTGCAAGCGAGCTTCTGTGTGTGTGAGTGTGTATGAGTTTGTGTGTGTGTGTGTGTGTTTCCTAATAATTAACAGGATTCTGAGGTTCATGTTTATTTGTTCACCTCTCTATGCGGACTGTTTGATTGTTTTTTTCCCTTATAGCTAACTCTAGGTGGATTTGTGCAATTTCTAGAATGATAAGAAAGTGTGAATTCATGGAATTTGTTCAGTCTTTCAGATACCTACAAATTAAAGTCAAACGTCAGCCTTGTTACCCATGAAATCCGCTTCTATATTTACAGATATTTTTTGCCTGCTAAATCCTTTTATCATTTCATGGCCATTCATCTCTCTCCACTGGGCTGCATTTTAATGCTTCTATTGCTAATTAGTACAAATGGTAGTCATTCTAGCTTTTGCTCTGTATCCTAGAAGAAGATTTTGCCGTTGTCCACGGTAAATGAAGTGATGTTTTCTCCTTTCATTAGCCATGAAAAGAAAATACATGTTGTTTCTAATAAAACAGATGTTGAAGCTATATAATTGAAAATGCTTGTAGCAATTTAGGAAGTATATTACATAAAAACGTTTTTAGCTCTGGTTACAAAACGATCTTAAATTTAGTCTATAGGGGCCCAAAATGGCAACAATTCCTTGGGGTCTATGAAAACTCCCTCAGGTCTTGAGAAACCTCCTTGGCTGTAGGCTGAAACTAGGCCCTGGATGAACCAAACCTTCCCAAAGGCTATAGATATCCCAGGGGGCGCTCATTTGGGGCATTACTATGACCATCACGTTTGATCTGATGCTTTTGGTATCTCACTGGTAACTCGCATCCCCTTTGCACTCAGCTTTCTCCACTGCACCAATTGCACCTGTGGCTCTGCCTGAGGGTTTCCTCAGCTGCAAGAAAGTGCTCTTTGCGCATTGCAACCCACGTGATGTCCCCTAGGTTAACATGAATTTCTTGATCTATCAAACATACAGGTGACTTTAAATTCCATGTCAATGAGTAGAAGGACCTCATAACTATAGCTAGTTTCAGATCCCCACAGCTAACAGAGCTGAATTAGGTGAACATGAAAAAGAACACCCAATGGTCACAACCAAGACAGGTCTCGGACATGACCCCCTGAACTCTTGTCTCCTCCCCGCCAAATTCTCTGCTCCCCCTGGAGCTCTTCCATCCCAGTAAAGAGCAACCCAGCGCTCATTGCACAGCTCCACCCTGGGTATCTCTCTTGACTCCTTCTTTCCTTCACACACTCTGTGGGATTTATCACTGAGTCCTGCTGCCTCCATCATCAAAATACATCAGCAGTCCAACCACATCTCATCACCACCTCTGCTGAACTCTGGTCGAAGTCACCATCATCTCTACCTGGATCATTGTAGGAGCCTCCTACTGGCCTCCCTGCTTGCACCCTCAGCCCTTTGTGGTCCAAGACAGGTATCGGCAAGCTTTTTCTGTAAAGAGCCGAATGGTAGATATTTTAGGCTTTGCCAGTTTTACAGCTCCTGTCACAATTATTCAACTTTGCCCTTGTAGCATGTAAATAGCCACAGATAATACACAAGCAAATGGACACTGAAATTTGCATTTCACATGCCGCAAAATATTACTCTTTTTTGACTTTTTTCAAATGTTTCAAAATATAAAAACCATTCTTATCTCTTAGGCTGTACAATAACAGGTGGAGGACCAGATTTGTCCCACAGGTTTGCTGACCTCCTGTGATCTAATTACGTAACAACAGCCCGATCCATACGACCTGCCAGATCATGTCCTTCCTCAGCAAGTAGCCTTCCCTGTGCTTCTCACCTCCCTGAGTTCAACAGGAGACACCCATCACTGGCACAAGGCCATCGACCCTACTCCTTCTTCAGCACCCTTCCCTGCCTCTTCCCCTCTTGTCACTTCTCTCCACCCCCTCTTGGTTCTCAGGCACTCTGAGAATGCTCTTACCTCAAAGCTGGGGCACTTCCAGAACAGCCCTTGAATTCCCTTTCCCTAAAGGGCTGCATGCATCCCTGCCTCACCTCCCTTGAGTCTCTGCTCAGGTGTCACCTTCTTAAGGCGAGGCCTCCCCCAGTCACTATATTTAAACACGCACACCAACTCCTATTCCAGGTGGCATCCTTGTCCCCTTCCTTGTTTTCTTGTGCCCATGGCACTCACCACATTTTGACCTACTGTGTATTTTTCCTGTTTCTTAATTGTCAGATTCCCTGCACCACTCCCCCAAACACTAGAATGCAAGTTCCATGAGGCTAGGGGTTTTATGTCCTCCAGAAAAGTGTCTGATATGTAGGCACTCCATGAAGACTTGTTAAATGAACGAATGAGTGGATGCGTGAATAAGTGGATGAATGAGTGATAGTTCCCCTTCTGCTATTCTTTGATTGGAAATGAGTACATGCACTGCTGAATGTCTCAGTTTAAACAGCGTGGAAATGTTCAGTTCAGCCAATTAACTCTCCACTGGGGTTCAGACCCGTCTGAGACCCGAAGAAGCACACTGCCGTCTCCTAAGATCTGCTCTTCCAGGTGTGATACTAGTCATGGCGACCGAGAGAAATAAACATCGTCTTACCATCGGTGGTGTATTCGCCTCCGAGAAGAGGACCAATTATTTAATACTCTCCTCTGCACACTAATATCATTTTCAGTAATAATCATTCCTCATCCAGGTTTTCTTAATTTGTTCTTTAGTTCTAAAACAATAATTTTAAAAGGACAATGAATTTCAATTGAAAGGTATGATTCATGCTCAGTAAATTATTTCATGTATAAAGTAAAATCTACAGTTAATGAAAAGACATTACTCCTCACAGTTCGTACCAGGAGTTGTAAATTTTAAACACACAACTCCAAGTGATCAGCTGGAGTAACGTAATTAAGGTAAAAAGTTCTGGCCCTTCATCGTTATAATCGCAGGCTTACCACCGTTTGCTGCAGGTCTGCTGCTTATACGCAGGAATATGGAATCGCGTGGGAGCCACACACGTGAGCTTCTCTGGACGGGATGCTGCCCAAAGGATCGTTGAAGGAAAGACGAGGGCTGAGCCCACATGTGTTGGAGGTCTGCTGTGTAGGTGGGCATGCTGCAAAGTGACCTCAGGTACAATATAATGTTATCAGAGGATGAGTGCTAACAATGTGCTGATTTGAAGCTTTCATCTATATTGTTAAAGCTCAATGGTAATCACAGCAATAGCTTAGAAAGACCTTCCAATTTCCCCCTTTCCCCTACGCCAGGAGGAGTATTTTATCACTGGCGATGTTTAGAATGCTAGCACATGGCGAAAATAAAAAGCCAGCTAGAACGGTGGTGGGTTCTATGGTTGTTTTTAATTTCTCTCAAGCAATCTATCCCATTGTGTGCTGGGCTGGACCACTTCCACCGCGACACCCTTGATACGCTACTGCTTATCATTTCTCCCTGTTTGGGTAAAATCTCTAATCCTCAGTTGTCACAGACAGCTACCAAAGGCACATAGCGTGTTCCTGCATGCCTCAGCTTCAAACTGCCGTGCTGGTCCGTCTAGTAAGGACTGAAAAGGACCTAAGAGAGAATCTACTTAAGACCTTTCATTTTACAATGAAAAATGTTATTTTCAAATGCTTTCACTTATTTTGTTTCTCAACCAAACCTTTTAAGTGGGCAGGATAAGCATTATTGCTGATTTGGAAGAGGGACATTTGAGGCTCTGGAAGTTAAAGGACAAGCCCAAGGTTACACAACCTAGTAAGTCCAAAGTCTAGTCTTAAACCCTCAAGGGCCTGTAGGGCCTATTTTGCTTTTTATAATTATGTTGAATTCAAGGCCATTTGTTTATACAACCAGGATTAGAAATCATTACTCTTAGGGAACTCTGAGCTACAATTTCAAAATGTACAGTGTAGCTGTGGAAACTGCAGTTTTTTGCAGGAAGCAGCTAGGTTTGATACATATTTGTGTTTCCAGGGCACATATGGGCACTGGGTAAATGTTTGTTTCATGGAGGAATGAAATCTTAGGAGAGCCTCAACACCCAGTGCGGACCAGTCCACGCTGAACCCTAGTGGGGCTGGTGGTCATGATGGGATGACTCGAAGATCATGTCAACAAAAAGCAGTGTAAAGACCTATGTGCTTTTATTCTTTTTTTATTTTTATCTTTTATAAATGTATTTATTATGTTTATTTATTTATTTTTGGCTGTGTTGGATCTTCATTGCCGCACGCAGGCTTTCTCTAGTTGTGGCGAGCGGAGGCTACTCTTCGTTGCGGTGCATGGGCTTCTCGTTGCTGTGGCTTCTCAGGTCGTGTAGCACGGGCTCTAGGCGTGCGGGCTTCAGTAGTTGTGGCACCTGGGCTCAGTAGTTGTGGCTCATAGGCTCTAGAGCACAGGCTCAGTAGTTGTGGCGCACAGGCTTAATTGCTCCACGGCATGTGGGCTTTTTATGGACCAGGGCTCGAACCCGTGTCCTCTGCATTGGCAGGCGGATTCTTAACAAATGGGCCACCAGGGAAGCCAGAACTGTGCGCTTTTAAAGAAGAAAAACCTGAAAACAGCCCCTAAAGCTATCCGTAATAGTAATAATTGCCATTTTTGAGTGCCTTCCACGGACAGGTCGTTTCCCTTCCACACTGTGGAAAACCCTGCCAAGTTGTGATCAGTGTGTACAAACATGTTCTGCTTACAACTGAGGCTGTGTGTGCACTGTTAGGATAACGTCTGGAGGTCAGGATGCTAAGCTAGATGGGTTGGGTGATGAAGGGGAGAGTGGGGGGCACCAACCACGTGGGTCACATGATGAGGTACAGGGCGAAGGTGCCAAGGAAAGTGTTGTGTTTACTGAAACCCATCGAGAGAAGGATGAGTATATACAATGGTGCTATCAGGGCAGTGAGCAACTCTGCTCACTTGGTGGGCAGTGACAGGGTGGGCAGTCAAGGGAAGACTATAGTAATTATGAAAAATTATTTTTCCATCTTTCCAGGTTGTGTCCTTTTTAAAAGTGCTGCCAACCTGTTAATTCTTTTAGATGTGCCAAAAAAAAGTATAGTCTTCCCAGATGTGCTGCAGATAAAGACGGGTCGAGAATGACCTCGTTGGGTATTTCACACATGTAGTTTGTAATTCTTACAATGACTCTACAGATACGAACTCTCATGGGGTTTAAGAGCTCACTCCAGTTCGCAGTGTGGGTGGCTGGGAATTGTATTCAGTTTAGGTAAGTCTCCAAAACCCATGTGTTTCCCTCCTCGCCTGTCCCCTCACGCCTATGGGGCAGGCTGTCTTGGGAAGAAGAAAGTAGTAGCATTTTGAACGGCAAAACTTAGACCAGTGGTGGGCTTCGGGGAGGCAGCTCTCCAGCCAACCTAAGGGGAGGAGTGCTCTGACAAGCAGAGCTGCCCACGAGTGGCATGGACCGCCGAAAAGGCTGCAGGATCCTCAGACGGGCAGAGTCCAAGCAGAGGCATGGGGACCCGCGCAGTCAGGATCTCCCCGAAGAGGGCATTCGGAGGGTCTGTCAGCCTGCCTCTGGGATGGAGAGTCAAGATCTTAACACGGAGACTGATCAGGCCACTACCAAGGTCAGGCCACAAACCATGTGCCACTCACACATGGGCTAACTCAGCTGCCCCTAGAGGAGTATTCCAGGCAAATATGACAGGGACCCAGTGAATATCAGACCCAATACACAGGCCAAAGATGGTCAGTCCTTATTGCCCTAGCTGGTAACGGAAGTCATAAAACAGAGAAGGGAGTTGGAGGAATGAAGGCCAATGGGGATGAGGAAGGAGACGGCCACGGGCACTGTGCCGGAGGGTGTGGTGTCCCTGATTTTGGCCAAAGAGGAGTCAGAGAGACTGTAGGTCATCTTGGGTGGAGACGGGCAGCCCCGCCACCCTGTCACCTACGGAAGGCTGGAGCAGCGTCCTGCCACGTGGTGCTAGGTGATACCGGAGCAGAAACAGGCGAGTCAGAGGGGCGGGGTTGAAATCCGGCTCTGCAGTGAAACCTCCGGAGATAAAGGACTTTAAGCTCTCAGTTTCCTCGACTGTGAAAGGGGTTCTGCCTCCTTCGGGACAATCAAGAGGGAGTGTTTGCAACATGCTTAACGGGAGGTCTACCTCCCACTGAGCCATCACTAAACAGCAGCTGTTATTATTATTTTCATTATTGTTGTTTTGAGTTTCGGACTTTCAAAAGCCTATTCTATAAAGCCCATTATCCAAATACATTCCAACTCTTCAACTCATTTTTGGAATCAGGGAATGGGAAATGATTTGTAGTCAGAGAACATTCTGGAAAGTACTTTGGGAAACAGTCTTCCTTGTTCAGGCTGAGATCCTCTGTAAAACGGGCACGATAACACATTTTAGCACATGGTGCCCGTCCCACAGAGATCCTCAAAAACGTCAGCAATTATCTTCATTATTTTAACTAATCACATCATCATCGTAGCTTCTTTTTAACTTTTGGAGCGTGAAGTTAGCTTTGTTTTGTTTTTCAAATTTACTATCAAGAATTGGCTGGTTCTTGGTTTACTCACTGATTACCATTTTTCCCAATGAGACAATCCAATCAGAATTTGGTTACTTAACTAATAAATGTTTCTGAGGGTCTATCTGACCCTGCTTTAGTATTGTGAAAGCACTCCTGTTCTTATTAGGGTAGTTCATGCATGGCTCTTCATTTCATTTATATTTAACACAAAATATAAATGGGGATGGTTTCACTGGGGATGGTTTTGCCCCCAAGCCATATCTGGAGGCAGTTTTGTTTGTTACAACTGAAGTTGGGGTGGCTACTGGCATCTCATGGGGGAAAGTAAGGGACGCTGTTAAACATCCTAAAGTGCAAAGGCCAGGCCTCCACAACAGGCATATCCAGCCTCAAACGTCAGTAGTGTCGAGGCTGAGAAACCCTGGTCCGACATCTATCTTTCCTACTCTCTTTGCCTGAGAAATGCCAAGAGGACCAGGGGCAGATGACTTTGTGGTGCATTGCACCAGGCACTGTTTTTGAGAAAAGTTGTGGGGACTTGCAAAGGCTTTTTTTAGCAAAGAGCAAAATCACAGATAGCCAAAGCACTAAGAGCATGCCCTCCTGCCGGCTAGGGGTCCCCCTCTGGCTTCCCTGCCCTGGCCAGGCTGTGAGCATCGCCTCAGCCAGAGCAACATTTTCAATGTGGATCAAACCTCCTAAGGAATCCATAGAACATGAGCACTGGGGACTGTTTGCCCAAGACTAAGAGGGGGAAGGGATTGTGTTTGGGGGGCTGATGATGCTGAACTTTCAACCCTTCTTAGCAATGTTTGCTGGCCAGAAAGCAAAGCCAGCTGTATTTGGACAGCACTTTATACAAACAGACAACACAGACTGTTATCTCCTAAATTGGAGGCTTTCTACAATGTCTTCTCATGTGGGCACTGGACTCAGGCGGGAAGACCACCCACAGGCAAGCACGCAGCACCTCCCAGGGAGGCCCTCTAATCACTCACCGTTCTCACCACCTGTTCTGGGCTGTGTTATCAGATGTGAAGGAGCCAGCTAATAACCCTTTATAAGCTATAAATGGAAGTGGCTATGGCAGGGAGCTGATAAACATTTTGAGGGCAAATTATTTGTGTAGCTGACTGTCATTTGCACCCCTCTCAACTGCTTAAAAGGACGTGTTTCAGGTTACAGGATGTCTAAATGGCTGTGTGCAGGGAGGATGCCTATTGCAGTGCTGTGTCTGTGGTCTCCATCCAGGCCACAGATAATGACAACAGCCTGGGATATTTTCAGCCTTCCTGGGCACCAGGTCTTTTTTCTTAACCCTGTTTGGGGGTGAAAAGGAAATTCCAAAGCTAGAACCCCTTAAAGTATCTCATGTGCTTTGAAATCTCAAATCTCAGGGTGGGGTTGAAATGCATGGACAGAGTTGTTTAGGAAGTGAGCTTTTACACACTCCATTACTTTGGGTTGGGTTTTGTTTCATTTCTGCTAAAAGAACGGCAAGGATGGGAATGCTGTATGTAAATGGACATCTGACTGTCTGAGGCAATTACAGCCCTGAATTGTGTTTATAGGGCTTAGCACAAAGGAAGCGTTTCAGCAACGCAATACGGTCACAGCCGAGCCACTATCGTGCCTTGGGTTGGTGGGTTGGTAGCTGTTGGATTAAAAGGCTGAAGGGGGAGTTTTGGAAATGAAAATTGTGTGAGGAATAGTGAAGAACGGCCCTGGACATTTAAATAACAAAGTGACACCCTGTTTTTTCACCAGGGGCATGGGAGAGTGGGCAGAACTTGCTGCCCAAGCCCAATTTCTACTTTTATCTTCCCAGGGGAGCCACAGACTAGAGTCTGTGTGTGACCAGAGTTTCCAGAGGCTCTGAGCCACTAGTGCAGGACCTGGGGATCGCTAATTTCATGCTGTCTTAGGATGTGGGAAGGGTGCCAGGGGGTTGCCTGCGGAGCCGGGTTCCAGACCCCTCTGCTCTTGCTGGGCTGGGGTATCTTCAGCAAGTGTCTTACCTTCTCTGCACCCATGTGATTATTTGCCACAAGGGATGCTTATGGCTGAGGGTGCTGCTGGAAGCTACAGAAGTTTGACTAGAAACCATCATCAGGGAATCCACAATTGGGCTGGAGAGAACACCTTTTACGGAGAGATCGTCAACCGTCCAAGGCCACAGAGAACTGGCAGCAGTGCCCCAGGGGAAAAAGGAGAGCAGGGAGACCCTAAGGAGGGGGTCTGGCTTGCATTGGCCTCCAGGGGTGGTTGGGTTCGGTCGGGGACTGAGGGAGGGAATGCCATGACCAGAGGTGCAATGGAGGGCATCCACGCTGTCCTTCAAAGGCACAGTTTATCTGTCCCAAAGGAGCAGACTGCAGCCTTGCATGTTGACATTAGGGAAGCAAGTTAGGACGACATTGTGAAAGCAGAGGTCAGTCTTTTCCTGGTAACACCTGAGCAGGAAGGTCCGGAAAGCAGTGATCTGAGGCAGGTGGGTCTCGTGAAAAGGTAAGCCACCTGAGGGAGAGACAGCACCAGCCCAGCATCAGGGGTGGGCAGCTCACAGGCAGCTGGAAAGGAGAGACAGGGAGGGAAGAGACCGCAGAGAAATAGCCCGCTGGACTCAGGAGGAGAGCTAGCAAGACCCTGCTGGGGGTGAGGCTGAGCCTGAGTCACCAGGAAAGTGACATACCTTCCCCAGAAACTAGCACATCCTAGAGACTGAAAGGAGAGCTTTGTTTCCTACACTTTGAATTTGGAGGCAAAGCATCCAAGTAGAAACACCCCGCAGGTAGTTGGAAATACAGACCTGGAGTTGGAAAGGGTGCGTTTGCTTCTCTAGATCCCAACTCGGTTGTTATCACTTCAAGGGCAGCAGTGCCATCCCAGGACAGTGGACATTATATTGGGCAACAACTATGTACTGAATTATTATCAGCTGAAGACATGTTCTTGTCAGGCCACAGCCCTACAAAAGCGGGATTATGATGATTGTTATATTCAGAAACAAAGGTTCAGAGAAGTTAAGAAATTTATCCAAGTTCACACAGCTTGTAAGCGGCTGAATTGGGATTCACACTCAGGTCTGGCTGATGGAAAAGGCCATACTCTCCCCATTCTCCCTCATGACCCCCTTGACTTCTTAATGCTGGAACTCTTTCATGTGGAACTTCTGCATCTCTACAACTAATGCAATGCCTTGGGCACAATGGTTAATGTTTTGATATGTGTTAAATATTAATCTTTCTTTCTGCTACCACATTTCTTACAAATAAATATCAAAATTTTATTAGTCCACGAGTTTGAAAAATAAAACAAAAACAAGAACAAAAAAATCTTGGCCTCTTTCTCTTAAAAGCATCCAGTTTAGAGACATCAAATTAATCACAGTTATTTGCTGAGTCAAAAATTATACACTCCCTTTTTCTTTTTTTGCAAAATGAAGGAAATATCTGAAAGGCAAAGGAGACAATATAAATTTATCCTTAACTTTATTACAAAGTATTTATCTAGAAGGTTTTGTTAATAAAATTCTTTGGCAAAACTTTAATAATTTTCTAAAAGTAAAACTTAGATGCATCTCTTGCAGGTAGCTATCAGGCCATATTCATCCATATCCATGTTCAAATACCATTTATATATTTGGGGAAGGAAAGTACACAGATTGTGCAAGGTCTCACAGTAACTAGAAGTTGGAATGTAAGATGAGTATTTACCACTTCTACTCTTAAAGTCATGCCAAAGCCAGGCTACCTCCCATATAGTTTCAAGGAAAAATGAAATCATAAACCTAGCTATGGTGATTTTTACTGCATTGAAGTTTTTGCCAAATCAGGGTTCTTAAAGGAACCAGAGTGTTTTGGCAGGGACCTTGCATTTTTTTCAACTGTCACCTGGAGCACTTAGCTGGGATCCTCTACTGTACAATGAGTTTGCCTCAACCCTTCCTGCCCTCTTCTTTAATTTAAATCAGAGTAAACAGTATATGAGAGTATGTTACAGTATATATTCTCTACTGACTACATGTTTCTTCCTCCATGACCCACTGGCAGGCAGGAAGTGGACAGTCTTCATCAATTTCCTGGAGAATTAGCATTTTCTGTCAGGTTGCATTGCTTTTTCACCCAAGGAATTTCTGAACACCGGAGAGAAACCCTAGGCAAAGTGGCCCATTGGTGGTTTGGTGAAACCATTGTTTCTGTGTTAATGATCCTTTTACTCCATGAGCCTAATCATAAAAATCTATATGTCCACAGAGGTCTAAAGCAAATTAAGTTAAACTGTAGAGAAATGGGAAAACATTACTTTTCCATTTTGTTTTATTTCATTTTTAAATCAAAATGATTACACTTTTTCATATGGTTGTTACAGACGAGGCTTTATGCCTCTGTGCACCAGCAGGAAAAAAAAAAAGCGAGAGAAAAACAATGAAAAATGTTTGTTTGGATAATACAAATTTTGCAACCCAGGGAAAAAGTTGTGGAGCTTCATTTTATTTTTCAGCCTATGTATTAAGCTATAGGAGTCCATTGTAGAAGCAATACGCACTCTTTCTTAGACAAAGAAAAATTAATAATGGATTTTGATGCTGAAATCAAAATCTACTTTGCAATCTTCAGTCCCGGAATGGTGGCAAAACCAAAAAACTGAGCATGTGCAGGCCAACATCTCCACACTGCCCTCTGGTGGTGGCCTGCCTCTTGGCAACTTTGCATTGATAACTAGGGGTCAGGCAGCTGGGAGCCTTTTGGGCCGTCGAGGTTTGACTGCTGTGAAGAAGGAGGTCATTGCAAATATTTTACAGTTTTATCTTTTTGTGTGTCCTTCACCTTTATCACATGTCCTAGTTTTCAGTCATCTCCTGTTCACCTCCCCACTGGCCTGCTAGCTACTTGGTGACAGGACACTGTCATCTTCGTCTTGTGCACCCACTTAATAGAACCCAGTGCCTGTTGAATGCATGTTAAATGTGTGAAGAAAGGGATACCTCATTAAACTAGAGTGTGGCTGATTTTCCCCACCTCCCCGCCGAAGAAGGGGACTGTGCTGTTCTTCCTTGTATTTACCATGTGCCCACAGAACTGAGCTGGAGTGAGGGCACCTGATTATTGGGGACCTGACACGTGGGCACCTGCATCTTGGGGACCTAGAGCTTGGGCAGCCGCATCTTGAGGAGCTAGTGTGTGGGCATTGTGCATCTTGGGGCCCACTTTAGATTCAGCCTCAGACCCTGGCCTGGCTACGTAGCTGACATCTCTCTCCATCACTGATACAGCTGAAGTGATAGAGCCAGCAGGGCTCAGACACAACATTTGGAACACCAATTTTCTCTTCTCATTTCAAATGCAGGGATACTGCAATGCAAATGTGGAAAAGACATAACAACTGTTAACAACAGTTTGACCTCCATAGCCTGTTCACAGTGTTACCAACCTCTTAGAAACAGTACTTCCTGATGAAATAACTTGGTCCATTTTTTTTTTCTTTCTTCTTTCTGCTCTTCTTTCTGCCTTTTCTGAAGGGCAAATCACTTCACAGGGCCTCATCTATGAAATTAGAGCATTGATTAGCTAGAGCCTTCCAGCTCAGATATTTCCTTAATTCTAGTCTCTTATAACTTTTCTTTATTTTAATTGAATTCATTAAAATTAAAAAAGTGACAACTTAGACATGTTTATCTCTTTGCAGAGAGCTCCCTACTCTGCACTGCTTGTCCCTTTTTCCCACCAGAATCTCTAACCAGTCCATCCTTGATACTTACCTTCACTGGAGGTGGCCTTTATAAAGATGGGCTTCTGCTATTTAGATCTTTTAAAGAAAGCTCACACATAGAAAAATGTTCATAGTAGCATTGTTCATAGTTACCCAAAGCTGCAATCAACCTGGATGTTACTGTATATATTCTGGAATACGATACAGCCATGAAAATGAGTGGGCTACACAGAGGCATATGAATGTGTGGTGTGATGACATGCCTGCTCAAATACCCAGGATTGGGGAGTTAAACAAAACATACAACAACAAGAAAATAGGGCAAACACTTTACATTGTAGATTTCCATTTTTTCTTAAATGGGAAATTTTGCAGACTCACACATGAGAGGAACCTGAATTGACATCTCAGGGCAGAGCTTCTCACAGTGTCATTGCAAAGCCTGTCAGGATCATCTGAGGGCCTTGTCAGAAACAAAGATGCCTGGCTCCACGTTGGCTCTCCTGCATCACAATCTCCTGGTGGGACTGGGGAAGCATAATAAAGTCCCCAGCTGATTCTCATGCACAGCAAACTATGAAAACTTGTTCTAAAGCTTGGTTAAATCTCAAGGAGGATGGTTCTTCGTTAACCTCCGAGGTTTCTTATTGTCTCAAACATCACCGTCCCCTGACAGTCTAAGGCAAGGACCAAGCCCAGTAACATTCAGAATTGAGGGGGACACATGCCACCCCCATTTTCATGGGCTGTTTGAGAATCAGATTTATGAAGACTAGTTGGCCAAAGAGAGAGTACCAAGCAACCCAAGACCCCTGAGCAGATTTTAGCCAAGATTTTGGGGGTCAGAGAGAGGCCAAGAATGCCACTCTTATATTAAGAAAAAGCCAGTAAGCCAGGGGATGTAGTTGCATATTTATGGTGAGGTTAATATATACTGAGCAAAAGACAAATAACAATAATCAAGCTTAGTTGGGGTGCTTTTTTTCCTCCCTTTAAAGACATTTAAACTCAGTCCAAAAGCTGACCTCAAGTTCCTATTTTATTATTCTAAGCCATATCATTAGCTACAGGAAATAATCCTGTTGGTTGGAGGAAATACTTAAGGAGCAGTTTTCTTTAGTCTTTGCCAAGTATGTGATGTAGTGGGGAAGCTAAATGCAAGGCACGCTTTATGTTCACCTGGTACTAACATGTGAAATAATTGATTCATCCTTTTAGAGATGGAGACATCTTCTGGATCAAAATCATAAAATGAGTGACTAGGTCTTTATGGTCCATGACAAGGGGGGCGGATTAAGGCATAAACTGGATAATTTTAGGTAAAGGGGAAATAGCGGCTTTGTTTCCTCTACAATCCCTATGGTTTTGGTGTCGACCCACCCTCTTTTTGGCATTATGAAAGTAAGATTCACTTCAGAATATCTCCCTGAATTTGATTAATTGATGGATTGAGTTGTCCTTGGTTACTGTACATTGCTTTACATAGCAGTTAAGAGTAAGGACTCTGGGGCTTCCCTGGTGGCGCAGTGGTTGAGAGTCCACCGCCGATGCAGGGGCCGCGGGTTCGTGCCCCAGTCCGGGAAGATCCCACATGCCATGGAGCGGCTGGGCCCGTGAGCCATGGCCGCTGAGCCTGTGCTCCGCAACGGGAGAGACCACAACAGTGAGAGCCCCGCATACCGCAAAAAAAAAAAAAAAAAAAAAGAGTATGGACTCTGGAGTCCACTGACTAGGATCAAATTCCAGCTCTGCTACTTAGAAGTGGAGTGATCTGGGTTGGGTAACCAACTGTCCTGATTTGCCAGGGACCAAGAAGTTTGCTGAGATATGGCACATTCGGTGCTGAAACCAGGCAAGTCCCAGGCAAACTGGGACAGGCTGGCCATCCTAGACCTGGAGCAAGTTATCTCACCTTTCTATGACTTCAGTTTCCTCATCCGTGAAGTGGAGGTGCTAGCACAGCAGCCCACCCTGTGGAGTGGTTGGGGAATTCCTGGAGGCAATCAGCACTTGGAACTGTGCCGGGTACACAGCAAGCACCAGTGTGTTTTGTCACTTTTAACTAAAAACGCCCTGTTCCACCTCCTTCCGGCACAGAGAACTAATGTGGTATGATGACGGATCTAGACCGGGACCCAGACCACGCACATCACTTATGGATATTGTGAACCTTCCTTCGCTGTGTGGTTGGCTGGTTGAGACGCTCACAAAACAGGTATTTGTTATCTTCCACGCAGTAACAGGCATGACATTTGGGGCCTGAATATCCTCTACGCTTCTCTGGGGGACTGTGACTCCACTCGTAGGGTGTTGTGACCACACACTCGCCTGTGAGCCATGGAAGCAGGAGGCCATGGCTCGTTTCAGGAAGCAGGCAAGATGGTCACTGCCCCAGGGCGTGGACTGAGATGGGAGAGGAGAGGGAACCAGGGCTTGGGGGAGGGGAGATCAAGCTTGGACTTGGAACCTTGAGGGGTCAGGGACCTTAAAGACCACCTGGTTGTAGGAGTCACATCAGAGAAGGAGAAGAGGCCAGGTCTGTTCTCTGATTTCCTCAGAAGTTCATGGGAAAAAATGAAAAGGATGGCAGGAAGGGCAATCAATAAGGAAAAGCAGGTTGAGGAAATATATACCTGCATGGGCCAGTTTACAGTAAATATTCTATTCATTCAACATGTATTTATTGAGCACCTACTATGCACCAGGTGCCATGGGCCGCCTGCACTAGAGGTGTGTCTCTGAACACAACAGGCAGCGGCCTTCTATCCTAGTAGGGCCACCCCTTCTTTCAACATGTGGTTACTGAGCACCTACTATGTGCTGTGCAGTGTTCTAGGCACTTGCCTTGTGACATTCACAGATGAATAAACAAACACATATATAGGAAAACATCAGGGTAATGAGAGAGAATAATAACAGCTAATGCTCATTGAATGCCTGGTCAGCAGAGCATTGACCAGCCCAAGATGTCAGTAGAGCTGGGGTGGAGAAGCTCTGCTCTAGAATGCCTGGGGAGATAGCAACATCAGGCAGGGGTAACAGAAGCCTCTGTGATCTTCTGTATTTGAGCTGAGTCCATGACCAGAAAGGCATCAGCTATGCACACACCTGGGAATAGCCCATGCAAAGGCCCTGAGAAGGACAGGCCCAGGCTTGTGCAGGGAAGCCAGCAGGCTGGGAGTGAGGGAGCGAGGAGATGAATGAGAGGGATGACGGTAGAACAGGTAGGGAGTTGCAGCTGAAGTAAGGGGCCTGGAATTTATGCTAAGCACAACCAGAAGCCACTGGAAGGCCCAAAATTGTGAGATTATATGAGCCTTTTTAATCTTCTTTTTGCTTATCTATATTTTATGACTCTTATGGGCTGAAAATGCCCCCCTCCCCAAAACTCATATGTTGATGTCCAAACCCCAGGACCACAGAACATGACTATATTTGGAGATGGGGCCTTTAGAGAGGTGATTAAGTTAAAATGAGGTCATAGGATGGGCCCCAATCCAGTAGGACTGCTGTCCTTATAAGAAGAAGAGATTAGGACACAGACATTTGCATGGAGGGAAGACCATGTGAAGACACAGGAGGAGACAGTCATCTCCAAGCCAAGGAACGAGGCCTCAGAAGAAACCAATCCTGCTGACACTTGGATCTCGGACTTCTAGCCTCCAGGACTGTAAGAAATGAATTTCTGTTGTTTAAGCCTCCCAGTCTGTGGTACTTTGTTATGGCAGTCCAGGTAAACGAACACAATGACTATTCTCCAGTGAGAGAAAAATGTGTACACAAACAAAGGATAAGAGGAGAAATAAATTTAAAGAAACATGGGTACCTTAAGAATAGAAGTAGGAGGTGTCAGTGGCATCCTCCCCTAAAATGCCAGATGCCTTAATCTTGTGGTGGAGGCCACACAATCTCAGGACGTCCAGCCTTCCAGGGATTCAATTTGGTGAGAAGCACACAGGGCTGTGGGGAATGTATCGTAGCCACCAGCTGCCTCCCTCTGATGAGTTTTGTAAAACTGCTTTGGAAAAGTCAGTTGAGTTTACAAAGAGCATTCAAGGTTGTGAGAGGGATGGCATCACAGCAAAAAGGAAGGAAGGAAGGAAGGGAGGGAGGGAGGGGGGGAGGCAAGGGAGACAAAAGACATAAGTGATTAGCAGACAGTGTTTAGCTGTCTGTGTTTAGCAGACAGAGTTTCAAAATGGCCACTATGGTTGGATGCCAAAATGGAAAAGGGAGGTTTTAAAGAAAACATATAATAAAATATGCAAAATGCACTGAAGAGGAGGGGCCAGGAGGTGTAGGTCAGCACATCTTACTTTTCATTTGGATGCTTTCAGAATAGTGTTAGTTTGTAGACCACAGACATAACACCATTCAGTGTATCTGTATGTCCCATTGTGAATGGAACGTGACACAGACCACAGCCATCCCCCAGTTCCATACCCTATCCATCGTGGAATTGCCTTATTTAGATCTCAGAAGGAAAGCTCAACTGTATCTTATTCTTTGCAATGCAATTTGACTTGCATAGACCGGGCTGGAACAGGGCTGTTAGAATACTCTTTATTGAGAATCATCCATTATCACCATTTATCTGAGAGCTTGTGAGAAACCGTCCTCTCAGCAAATGCCCCATAGCAGTGAACACTGGCCAAGTGTTTCCACTGATCTTCCCTGTTCGGGCCTCACTTCTCAGTTTCACAAATGCTTCCGGTTCCAAATTCCCTGGAGTGAGAACTTCCCCTCCCCAAGTCTCAGTGGGTTTGGTAGGTGCTGGGTCTGGCTGGGGCTAGGAGATTTGAAATGGAGTTGTAAACAGTAGGGTAAGTGAGAGCTGTGTGATCATGCGGACCCTACTGTGGACCCACTGCGGACCCTCCAAGGGAGGATGAGCAATGGGGATCTCCTTGGTGAACTTCACTAAGAGAAGAGAAACCTAGAGGAGCAGAGGAGGGAGAGAATGAAAGAGCACCCTAGTGTTCACAACTAAGGGAATTACAGGGTGGAAATGGGCTGTATTGTCACTTAGTAGAAAACAGTGCCAGGAACCAAGGCGGCAAGAATCAGAGAAATCCTGAACGCGGAGTCCAGGGTCCTCGGGGTAGGCTGACTTTGAGGACGGCTCACAACGATTGTCGCCTCCTGGTAGACACACCCTGATGCCATCCTTGCCCTGGGCACAGGCTGGGTCTGCTGACTTGCTCTATGTTTGGGTTACAAAATTGCAACCTCCATCCTCCTGGCACACACACTCTCTCACCGGCTTTGATGAAGAAGTCGCCGCGTTGGAGAGGCCCACGTAGCAAGGGTCTGCGGGCGGCCTCTGGGCAACAGCCGGTAAGGAGCTGAGGCTCTCGCTCTATCAGCCCTGAAGGAACTGAGCCCTGCGGACAAGCACCAGTGAACTTGGAAGTGGATCCTGCCTCAGTTGAACCTCTGTTACAGGTTTGCAGGTGAGTGGAGCCAATACCTCCATCACAGCCTGTACATGACCCTGAAGGAGAGGACCCCTCTAACCCATGCCCATGCCTGACCCACAAGAACTGCGAGATTGGAAAAGTCGTTGTTTTAAGCTACTAAATGTTGGGATAGATTATCATGCAGTTAGAGATAACCAATACAGCCCCCAGCTGAGACTTGTGTGCCCTCACACAAGACCCCCAGTCAGAGGCGAGCCTGGTGCCACCCTCATCCACTGCACAAGCTGGAAGAGGGGGACTCTAACCTTGAACGTCCCTTCCAGGTCTGAAGTGTGAGAGAACATGTTGGCATTTCCACATTGGTATTTGACATTAGCTGTACTTGTGTGCAAGGGCCTTGGCCTTCCTTGCCATTGCAGACCCAGGCTCGGAGCGTCCAGGTAAGCTCTGATGCCCAGAGCTGGACATTGAAACACTTCGTAAGTGCGGTGAACCATTCTTAAGTCTCCTGAAATTTGTAGACGCAAACTACTGGAGGCAGAGGCATTTCATGAATCCTTCTCGAAATAACCTTTTTCCCTTGCTCTACTTTTTCTGTCTTTCTCTAACACTTACCACCTTCTAATACATTTTGGAATTTACTGATTTATTATGTTTATTGCTTATTATCTGTCTCTACTGACCTACAGGTATTTGAAAGAAACACAGCCAGATGGGGGTCTTTGTTTTATTCACTGATGCATTCCAAGGGCCTAAAACAGCACTTGACACACATCACGTGTTCAGTTAATAATTGCTCAATGAAAAATTGCCTTTTTGGAGGTGAGGTGGGGTGTGTGAGGAGGGGAAGGTATTAGGATACAGGTCACAATAAACTTTGAACTATGCTGTCATATATTTTTTAAATTACTAAATGGCCACTTTGGGCCTCAAGTACCAATATTATGCCCTAAACATAGAGATTCCCGAGACCTGACCCCAACACAAGTTATTGCTTCTCACAGAATTTGGGACATGTGGAGTCCCTGACCAATCAATCCTACAGCAGCCTCTGCTGGGATCCCAAATTCCTCCGCCACCCTCCCCCTTACCCCAGGCTGCCTACGCACATTATAATTCTTATATGTGAATTAAGATATACAAAAGTTGCAAAGCACTGGTCCAGTAAATCAACCTGAGTTATGAAGTTCAAAATAGACCAGTGGTGAATATTAGTCTGTTGATAATTATATGCTGAATTGGACACAATCGTTTTCCTGCCTAGGGTTTATTCTCCCTTCTTTCAATCATATAGTCCATATTTTTCTAGAAAAGCTTTTACTTCTCTGCTCTTAAATCTCTGACTACCTTCATGTCTGGATCCAGCGCTGGGCACCTGCCCCAGGCCTGGAGGAATGAACCAACACCCCCCATGTCCCAGGGGCTGGTCCAGATTCCTGTATGTGATCCAAGTCCAGCTCATAAGACTCAAATAGGGGATGCTTGTTTAAACCGTTATGACAGAGACTTCTTTTTCTGGGGTTTCAGGGAGGATGAAGAATCAACCTGAACCTCCTAGCATCTGACCCCAGTCGTGAGCCTGCCTAATAAAAGAGCCAACATGGAGGAGAGCTGAACTGAGAGGGAAAGAATGAGGCTAAGTTCTGATAGCATCAGTGGAGTGCCTGAAGATAGATAAACTTTTCAGTTACATAATTCAATAAATTCCCATTTTCTTATTAATACTGGCTTGAATTCAGAGTGTCCTGACCAATCAAATAATACACAGAGGAGAGAGCACACAAGCCAGCCCATCTCATTTTCTTTCTCCTTGAAGCAAGACAACAAAAAGATGTTAATGTACATATTATAGATGATTAAGTTAATAGTCCTGTATCTACGGCAGCATTCTGAATGATACAAGTTCTCTGTGATTCCATAGAAGTGGAACATTTGGGGCAGTGATGCTTCTGACTGTTCTCCCACCGACAGGACTCACCAAGATGCCAATTCATCTAGTATTTTTAATTGTGCCACTTTGCAAACCTCTAAAACCTAAAGTCTGAGGGTCCTGTTTGGTTACCTGCCTCAGCTTGCCCAACGTCTTTAAGATAGCGACAAGGTCATCACCAATTCTCGGTTTCTCAATCAGATATATAAAAGTGAGCTGTGGGGTGGCTTCTTTAGGGCAAATGCAAAGTATGAGCAGTGAATGGCTCCACTCCCAATAAGCGTATAAAACTTGGGTTTTACTAGTTGCGAGCGTACAGTACAGTGTGTTCGTACTCTGCCAGTGCAGGCCATAGCAGACGTATCCACATGCAAGCCTAGATCTGAATGACAGTAAAGTGCAAAGTCTGCTCAGGCGGCTGCAGTGGTGGTTCTCTGCCCTGGGGAACCGCGCGGTGTGTGGTCCAGGAGCGCTCCAATTACACAGCCCCACCCCCATTCCGACAAGTCCCCAGGGGGCAAATGCTCTGTAAAGCTTCCCGGGGAATCCCCTGTGACTCCCCCGCTACCCTTGCCAGGCTGAGAATCAAAGCTCTGAACTGCCTTCCAGTTTGTTGAGAAGTCCCATCTCCCAGGATCTGGTCAGTTGAAGCACTGGACTTAACCTATAAATACCTCATCTTCAAAAAGAAAAGATTTTCATGATTATCTAAGTAAGCAATATGTTTATTATAGAAGATTAAAAAATACCAGAGGGTATAAAGAAGAAAAAGAATCCACGAATACCCTTGCTAGAACCGCTGTATCATAACCTGGGCGCTTGTCAGCAATGCCCTACTCCAGAACTCCTGAGTCAGAATCTGTATTTTCACCAGACCCCAGTGGGTTCTTTGCTTATTCAAATTTGAGAAACCTTGAGCTAGCTAATCCCAGAACAACTTTTGAGTGTATTTCCTTGTAGTCTCCTATACGTTTACTAAAGCTGGGATAAATATTAACTGATCAATATTGCAGTCGCCAACTTTTATTTTTATTTATTTTATTTTATTTTTTTTGCGGTACGCAGGCCTTTCACTGTTGTGGCCTCTCCCGTTGCGGAGCACAGGCTCCGGACGCGCAGGCTCAGCGGCCATGGCTCACGGGCTCAGCCGCTCCGCGGCATGTGGGATCCTCCCAGACCGGGGCACGAACCCATGTGCCCTGCATCGGCAGGCGGACTCTCAACCACTGCGCCACCAGGGAAGCCCAGTCGCCAACTTTTAAAAGGTTATTTTAATATTATTCGGAGGTTCAGTTTGTGTCCTGATTTTCTCTTTTAATTGCGTACTCTATCCACCATCACTTCTAGTCGTTTTGGAGGCTTTCTTAAAACCTCGTTTCTTCATTCTTGAGTGAAGAATAAAATGGCAGGCAGCACACGAAGGGTTAATGTCTACTCATTGCTGTCATACCCACCCAAAGACCCCACAGCCACTGCCTGCCAAGCCCAGATTTTGCAATATTTGCCATGCGCTTGAATCATGTTGAAAGATGGACTGAACGGAGATTTCTTTTTGTTTGCACGTACTTGTGTGTGTGTGTGCGTGTTTCTCTGCGCACAGTCTCCATGTGTGGCCTCCTCCGGGTGAAAGCGCAGTGTTCCCACTGTTGCTTATCCTGAAGGCTTTCCAAACCTCCCTCCCGCCGACAGCCGGTGTGGGGTGGGGAACACCTCTAAGGAGAGAAAGGACAGTGAGCCGCACAGATTTCTCAGTCCGTTCCCGCTCAAGGCAGGCAGCCGAGGGAGCCCCCCTTATTAAAGACTTCTTTTAAACCCATTTCTTTTTAGATACATAGTTTTGGAAGGTGCCCAAAGGACTGGCGACCATGTCCCACCCTTCTCCAACAGCGCTGGGAATACAGAAGAGGTGGCTGCTGCCACTTGCCCAGAGGAAGGAAGGGCTGAGCAATCCTGGGGCCTTCGGGGCCTGGAAGCCAGTGTCAGGGGGATCAGGGTGAATGGTGCTTTGCAATGGCCGAAGGGCCGAGATAGACCCCTCAGCCACAAGGAGGGCGAGGGGAGTGTGGAAGTACTGTCCACCACTCCCCAGGGACCATCACCTCACTCAATTATTCCCCCAGCAAGAATCGTTTGATATAGAGGTCGTCTCTCTCTCTTTTTCACACACGTTCTGGGAGCTGTTTCTTCCCCAGCTCTGTCCCCGCTCACATCTTCACCCCATGTCCTGCCCTGGTCTGCTGTTCTGGGCCTCGCCTCTTTCCTTTCTCTGTAACAGGAGTCTGATTTCACGAGGGCTCTTTGGCGGGCTAGGCCTGTCATGTTTCCATGTTTCCCGGTGGGTCCAGAAAGTGGGCCAGCCACGCTGAGCAGCTGCTCTGAAAACAGCACAACACCTCTCACCACCACTGTCTCCCACGGAGCTGAGCCCTCCTCCCACTTCCATCTGCGGGTTCCCTGGGAGCCTCTGGGCACACTCTTCCTGGCAGACGTGGTTGTCGCCACAAGCATGTCAGTCATCCTGAGCATCGGGCCCTGCTTGAATTCTCCAGCAAGCCCAGGCCACAAAGCCTTTTGTTTGCAGCCTTGTCATCCTTCCCCCATTCCCACAAACCCGTAGTCCAGGGAAAACACCCAGTACAAAAGCTTCCTGTTTGCATCTGGTAGATTTTCCACTAAAACTTTCAGCACCCAGGTGAATGGGTTCTGGATCCGAACTCTCTGAATATTGAGAAGTAAAAGAGGGCGTTTCGTGTGCGTTTGGCACCCGCGGAAGCCAGAAGCCTCCGGGGGTCCAGCGCAAGTCCCCGATGGTGTCACCACGTGCGCAGGCCCCCTGCTCTGCTGGTTTTCCTTACCTTGATCTCAGCCACCTATCTTGTCTGAAGAGAAGGGCGAGCTGTAGATTTCTCAGTGCTCACAATGGTATTTCAGATGACTTGCGCCAACTCCCGAAGGTACTAGAAAAATATAGACATGTTGGCCACCTAAGGAAAAGCCATCGATGGCATTTTTCCCAGCCTCAGCTGAATTCAAACCACAAAACACTTGTGTTTTCTACAACTTTCCTAGTTAACAAGACTGGATGGATGCCTCCGAAAAAAATAACGTTTCAAAATAATATTTTAAAACCTGGCATTATTTGTTTTTCCCTCTGTAAAGGCCAGTCTGTCGTCATTTCTCCGTAGCATGCTTCGGGGAAAGCGGTGGCTGATGGGCAGAAGGGACGTGATGTGGTAACTAGGAAGAGCATGAGACATGAAGGAAACAAAAATCCTTTGTTCAGATTCTATTCAGCCACCTACCAGCACAGTCACAATCTTTCTGGGTCTCAGTTTCCTCCTTTGGAGAATGGGAAGAATAATAGGATAGGCTCAATTACCTTACAAAATGATTTTATGAATCATACGAGCTAGTGTTTGTAAAAGCATTTATTCACCGTAAAGTGCTGGATACTGGAGGAGGGCCTCTGTGGGAGCAGAGCTTTGGCATTTGGGGTAGGTTGCAAACATGGTAAAAATTATCTGGAGCAGTGATGCATTCAGATACAGGATAGATGGTAATAGCAAAGAGACTCAAATATAGTGGCCAAAATAAGATAGAAGCTTATTCTTGTCTTACTCAAGGACTGGGTAGGCAGTCCAGGGCTGCAGGAGTGGCCTGCCGGCATCAGGGAGCCAGGCTTCATCCCCCTTGTTATTCTGCCTTCTCCCAGGGTATTTGTCAGGTCTGTTTGGCTCCCTGACATGTATGATGGATTGGCATTCCAGCCAGCAGGAAGGAGAAAAGGGAAGGCACAGCCACTGCCTTGAAGGACATGACCTGGAAATTACACACATCCCTACCGCAACTTAGTCACATGATCACAGATAGCAAGGGACAATGGGAGATGTAGTCTTCATGCTAGCTTGCCATGTAACCAGCTAAAATGTGGGGATTCTAGTCCTACAAGAAGAAGGAAAGGATAGCAGTACAGTAGACCACACAACAGATGAACAGTTTTGCCAAATAAGGGAGAGTGAGTCATGAGAAGCCAGGAGAAATGGCTGATGGACAGGGGGAACTGAGCCACAGACCACTGAGGACTCTTGTGGGCTGTGTGGTTATAAGAGAGCAGTGTGGTAGGAGGTGGAGTGTTTGTGCAGGTGGCTGCAGTATGGTGGGCACACTGACTATGTGGGGTTGTAGAAGAAAGTATGATTTGAGGACTGGCCCATCATCACTTAAATGTCATTTCTGGGACAGCCTGATTCAGTCTGGGATTTTTCTCTGCTACTTGAATTATTTGCCCATTCATTATGGGGTCACTTCACTGACTTTTCACTCAAGTTTCTACTTTCTTATATGAGCTCTATCCACTAATCACTACTGTCTACAGTAATGGTTGGATATAACAACATCAACAAGGAAAGAGATAGGATTACACTAAAGACTTTCTGAAGTGGTTCAGATGCTATCTCACCTGGGATGAGAAGGAAGGATGTGATCCCCTTTCATGATCTTCTCCAAATTTGCAATCCTTGGACCACTAATTGAGCTGGTGAAAACTCAGTCTAAGGAGCCAGATAGATTTGAACTTGTATTGAACAATGTAGGGAAGGTATATCAGTGTATATTATTTTAATTTTAAAGTTCTCATCTCCAGCCTCATTTTCAACAACATGATAGCACCAAGCTAAAAGTGATCCTTATAAAGATGTACTTCTTGTGTTTATTGTGGTTTGGATTTTTGTGCCAAGAATACATATGACAGGGCTGCCATTCTTCCCAGCTAAATGCATGTGAACATGTGTTCTTGCATTTTCATCTGTTTCTCTGTGGAGAAATCATGCACTGAACCAACAACTCCTTTGGAGCAGTATCTTATGATTTCAAAAGCTTCTGCCTGGGCTTCCCTGGTGGCCCAGTGGTTGAGAGTCCGCCTGCCGACGCAGGGGACACGGGTTCGTGCCCCGGTCCGGGAAGATCCCACATGCCGTGGAGCGGCTGGGCCCGTGAGCCATGGCCGCTGAGCCTGCGCGTCCGGAGCCTGTGCTCCGCAACGGGAGAGGCTGCAACAGTGAGGGGCCCGCGTACCGCCAAAAAAAAAACAAAAAAGCTTCTGTCTGTGAGCCACCAAATAGGCATTCATGGTGGGCATTCTTTGCTCTCAGCTTGAACCTCACTTTACAGAGATGTGGTTCCTCGGCTTAGACACGGATGGTGCATCCAGGGTGCCCAGAGGGTTGCTAGAGCCTCTGAGGCTTGGAGAAAGAGAAACATGCTAAATGTGTCTGTGCAAACTTCACTTGTGTCTGCCAAGAAGCTATATAGCTTAGTGAATTACAGGAGAATGTGGGCCTGCCATATTGATCCTTGAGCACTGACTTTTCAAGAAATCTCCAGGAGTAATGGATATGAATGAAGTTACCTGGCTTCTGGTTTAACCTTGTCACTCAAAAAAACTTTGGTTGTTCATCATAGCTCCAAGTACCGGACACTTACATGTTGCTAAGGATAAAGGGTTGGATGTGATAGACCTGTAAACACATAATTACTGTATACTGTGTGAGTTGTAGATTGAAAGCTGTAGGGCTACGTCTACAATCCCAAAGGTGGGATTTGGTGCCCAAGATCAAAGCCCTCTACACTCTGGCATTTCAGGATTCAAAAGAACAAAGGCAGGCTCCCCTCACTCAATAGTGAAACTGTCAGTCAAAGCATGTAAATGGTGCTTTACAATGACATTGACAATGGAAACATAAAAACAATAGAGAGGGAGATGACAGCGAGACAGGGGAGAAGTGGAAAGACTTGGAGGTAGGTGGGCAGACGACCTCATCTTACAAAGCAGGGAGACAAGAGATTTCATCTTTAGTTGATGGAAAAAAGAAATAATTGCATTTACAAACACAAATAACAAAGAAACCAAAATAGTGATGTACCTTATTGACAGGAAGAAGCAAGAGGTGGAGGAGGAGCTCAAGTGAGCTGAAGTCAACAGATGGGGTCTAAAATGGATAAACAGAGAAAGAAAATAGAAATGTTATTTAGAGATGTGGAAGTAACCAATTAAAAGTGTACCTCTGGGGAGATCAGCTGGGACTAAAGCAGCCTTAGGGTATGTCACTTGCTTTTCATTATAAGCCACTCTGTGCTGTTTGATTTTTAAGTCTTGCTGCATTTGTTAGAATTAGCTTTAGTTTCATGACACTCTACTCACAATTAACAATAGTGTAAACAAAAACGTGGTTTATGTCCCTTACATAAATTTAGTCCAGGGGTAAGCAGTCTTCTGTGGTGGCTCTGCTCCCAGGAGTCTTCAGGACCACAGACTTCATCCAACTCATGGCTCCATAGTGCCATCCCTAGGCTGTTGTCCTTAGCCTCCTGTCCCCGGATGGCAACATCTGTGTCCCAGGCAGCGAAATGGAGGCAGGGATGAAAGAGAGGGCATAAGGACTGCCTCTTAGGGGAGGGTCCTGGAAACTGTCACATGGCACTTCCTGTTATATTTTATTGATCAGAACTTAGCCACATGGCTACACCTAGCTGCAAAGGAGGTTGGGAAATATAACCTTTGTGTTAAATTTTCATATACATATTTTCAATTTCTGCTACAAAGAGAGAAGAGAGTATATATTGTGGGACATATAGCTGACCCAGCTACACTTACCTTGATATAGATATCAACAAAAATCATGAGCATTTAACAAAAAAGCAGTTTTCATAAGAAAATGCTGGGAATAAAAATATAAAGAAAAATAGAATGGATTGATGAAAGGAGAGAGGGATGGGTAGATAAACTGATGTGTGATAGAGCAAATATAGTGATCATTGTAAAATCTATGTTGTGGGTGTGTTCACTGTACAATTTTCAACTTCTCTACATATTTGAAATTTTTATAACAAAATGTTGGGAGAAAATAGGGTTAGGGAATACAAAAAATCAATTATTTTTTTAAACTATTTTTAAAGGTCATAGCATGTCTGACCTGAGAACTTTGGTTTCTCCCATCCCTTTACTCAATTCCACAAGTTTTATACAGAACTCCTCTAATTCTTCATATTGTAGCTTACTGTCCCTTACCCCCAACTCCTTTTCCTCCCCCATCTGTCATTTCCTAGTCTCTTTACTTTCTGTTTTTGTCTAGGTCTGTGCCTGGGTCTTAATATATGGCTTTTGGTGTCTCAGGCTTGAATTGCCTGTTTGGGCTTCTCCCCATAGGCTCTGCCCTAATCTGATTATAAGTAAGAGAGAGTCCTGGCCCCTCATGGACCAGCTTACTGGATTGACTGCCGGGGTAGGCTCCCCTCCCCCTTCCCTAGGCTGGGGAAATTGAACCCAATATTTTGTTCAACAACTTGGAGTAATATTTTTTCCTCCCTCCCTGCCTCCCACCCTTCCTTCTTCCTTCTTTTAAAATTTTGTGCCACTTAGCATATAGCAGGTAGGTCACAGTTGAGGTTGTGGTGACTCACTCATTCATTCATTCAATAAATATGAAATGTCGACTATGAACCAGACACCATATGGCCCTCTGGTCATTGATTCATCCTAAACTCCAGTCATTTGGGAAACAACTTAGCTTCCGAAAGCAGTAATAGGGTCTTGCTGTTACACCATCCTTGGGGTTGCACCACAGCTGACCTTTTAGAAGAGGCTGCCTGATCAGGAGTCCTTCTGGTAATTCAGTAACTAGGCACCTTGGACGGGGGCCAGAGGGCCTGTGCTGGAAGCAGTCTCCCCCGTGCGATTTAGGCTGAGAGCGGCTTGCCATTACCACCTGCCCTGACCCAACGCACACGCCCCTCATGATTTGACCTCGCAGGTGTGTTTCATGCTTGGCAAAATCTGAAGCAAGCAAACACAGACTTTCTCTCTGCACGTCTTTCTCCTCAGCTGGATGCAGAAATAGTTCATTTGTTTATTCCATGTCAACAATCGTAGTTTGCTTCTTCCTCCTCCCTGTTATAAGATGCGGATAACGTGTCACGGCCCAGATGGGTCTTTCATTCTGTTGAGACTTAGCTGTCCTGCTAACGCTTCTTTTATATTTGGCCTTTGAAAGCAGCGGTTATGAATATATTTAGTGCGTGCCTTTCGTGCGATGTTTTCTGCCTACTTCTTCATTTCTGTAGAATTTGGCACTGAGTGAAGAGGAGAGATAATAAGGAATGAAAGGGCAAAATGAAGCCAACTGTTCAGCTGAAAACAAAACTTTCTGCTATCTCCTTAGCTAATTCAACCCCTTGGGAAAAAAAACATCTTAACCTGTTCACATTGTTTTGACTTTCCAGGTTATAGTGGGTAAATGTGGTGAGTAACAGCTGGGAAGGTCACTTCACATATCTGCCCTTTCAGTCTAGCCCAAGTGGCACTGGTTTCTTTCCGCCTAAAAATATTGATAGGTTATAATCAGATACATTTAATGTGAATCAGGATAGGTCCATTGCCCTGCTGTCTCTTTGTAGTAAAAAAAAAAAAAAAAAAAAAAAGGATGGAATCAATAACCACAATAATAAGAATAATTCCAGTGCATTTTCCCCTGGCTTCCTGGGAACTCATCAGTTTGGGAGCACCGAGAGGATAACCCCTCCCTCATCCACCCGGAGTAAGAGAGCTGGGTGGTGGCCCTTCTGTTAATGCCTTCGGTACAAACCTCCCAAGATATATGAGAAGGAGCCTCTCTAAATGCGTGCAGGTGGCTTCTTGCCTCCGGTAACGAGTCTCATTGTCCCTTTGTGTCCTCACATGCAGTAAGTCTCTCACAAAGCAATAAGTGAAGTGACACTGTAGAAAAGGCAGGAGGACAAATAGGGATCCCTAAACAAAGAAGGTAGTTTGGGAGGCAGAAAAAAAAAGAAAGAAAATCCCTTGAAACATCTTAAAAGCAGCCAAGCCTAAGCGTGATCATATGAAAGAGACCTTCTCTTTTATCTCACCACGTCGAGTTGAATTTACTTTCCGGCTTTTTTTTTTTTTTTTTTTAAGAGATTTTGTGGCACAGATGAAACTCCTCCAGAAATCAAGACAATGGTCACTTCCGAAGAGCCACTGAAAGGAATAATCCAATTCAAATGGACATTTCAGATTATATTTTAATAATACAGGCTATATAATAAAAGCAAGAAGAGTAATAGTCCAACAATGCTTTGGGTGGAACAGAACCTTTCTCCAAGGAGCTCACGGTGATTCATAAGCGTTGTTAATTCACAGGCAAACGCCTCGTCAACTGACTGAACAAGCAGCAATGACTGCCCTTCTGTGCAGACCGGAAACTGAGGACCCAAGTGATGGCCTCAAGCTGCTGGCACTTTGGCCTGAATGTACAGGAATGTTACAGGCCAGCCTGATCCTGCTCAGTCTTCACCCAAGCTGAGGGACCACAGCGTCACTGTCCAGCTGCTGGCCAGCGCCCCATGCAGGCCACCTCCCCTGGCAGGAGAAGGAGGTGGTGGCCTTAGCTACTAGGGCCTAGATTCCTCTGCCTGTAATCATCTCCTATTTCTCAACTCCACAGTTGCCACCAAATCTAGCTTTGTGACTTCACGTTGCTAACTAATCTCTTGAAACCCTGGTCTCCTGATTTATTAAACTGGAGCAATAACACACACTTCCCAAGATGACTGTAAGAACTTGAAAAAAAAGCACGTAAAGCACATAGCACTGTGTCTCCCATGTAGGAGATGTATGGAAAAATGTTGATTTTTTAAATTTTATTCATAGGTGGAATTGGTGCTCTGCTGCTTTGTAAATATCAGACAAGCTCCCCTCTTAGAGATTCTTTCTATTTTGAAGATTACCTTTAATAAAAGTTTTAAGCTGGTTTTACCTAATGGGGAAAAATGTGATTACACCTCACTTCCCTAATACACGTGCATACACAGACACCAGATCTCCCCAAGGAGAGCTTGGTTATACGTTTTGCAATTTGTACGAAGTCCAGCCATTAAAAAAAAAAAAAAAGATGTTCTATAAAGAATGAGCACATTTTACTAGTCAGGTTACAGCTTCATCAAGGAAGCTGGCAAACCCAGGTTCACTTCTGAACCGAAAAGGTTTCAGCCAGAATCTCTCCAAACAACCGGCAGATCCTCCTTCCAGGGAGCCAGTAGGCTTTACGATTAGTGTAGGCTCTGGAGTCAGGCAGACTTGGGTGTGGGCTCCCCCAGTTCTGAGTTCTCATCTGTAAAACTGGGGACAGCAGTACTCCCTGACTCACAGCTCGGCGTAAGAATGGAACTAATGCAGGGGAGGCGCTTAACACTGTTTCTGGGCACTACTTGGTAAGTGGTAGCTGCAATGGTTCACAACCATTGTACAGAAGGTGAGAAAATTTTGTAAATTCAGTACAAGCCAAAGTTTTCCTTTAAACTTGAACTATAGAGCTTTTAGCAACTACTTTTGAGTGTACACCATGATCAGGCTCCAGGAGGAAAGGAATCTTAACCAGCTAATTAGTTAGAGAGAAAAGACAGAGATATATGGAACATACACCAGTGTGAACATTGTATTCATGGGTGGATGGAATTGTTAGAACATTTTAGAACAGCTGCTGGAATTTAGGCTTCAGGGCTTCATCTTGCTTTTTTTTTTTTTTTTTTAACTTTGAAGAGTTTTGTGGGGACTGAAAACATTTTAGGATAAATGTCTACATACAAGGCTTTTGGCAGAGACAGAAAAATTGTCATTCTGGATCCAGGTTTGACTTGGACAGGGAGTGACTTAAAGAAAACATCAGGAAGACAGAAATCTGTGAAAATTGTATTTACTCAAGGCTCAGGAGAAGGTTTCTGTCTAGTCTAAGTGATGTCATGCAAATTTAAGAAGGGAAATGCTGAGGGGGTACGTTGGACAGTGTTTCCCAAGGTGTGTTCCATAGGACCCAAGTCTCATGAGATGATTGGTGACAAAGGAGGTCCGTGACCAGATTAGTTTGGGAAACTGTACAATAACTCCGCCTCTTGAGATAAACAGTGTACATTCACATATAAAAGTTTTCAGAAGTCCTGGAGTAAGGAAATCTCTCATGGTAGACCCCGTAAGTAGCTTCCAAATAGCCATTCCTCCTTTCTTTGCCATCAGAATTGTGATTTTGTTTGAGAGATAATGGGCCCAGCTCCAGGAAATGAATCACAATATTTCTACGGCAATAACAGAACCTGTGATCTCCTTTGCCAGGGATGATCAGTCCTTTGCCAGCATGTGACTCAGTCCTTCTGGTCAATGAGACTTACTTTGGGGACTCTGGAAATAAAGAGCGAAATACAGGGAGAAGGTGCTTCTTTTTTGACACCTCCTAGCTTTCTGCTTTTGTGTGAGGTTGTATGAGAGAATATGATACCTGGTGCCGTGGCTGCCATCTTGTGACCATGAGGGGAGGACCCTGAGAACTGAGACAGGAGATGCCAATCTAGTACCAGATACCGCAGAGCAGCTGAGCTTACCCCAGAGCTGCCCACCACCATAATCTTGTTAATGTCAACAACTGTCCAAATGGTTTGAGCCACTGCTGGTTGGGAATGGAATGCAGCTTACAGTAGCCACCTTTTCCTTTTGTTTACTCCAGCTTTTCTCAGTATATGGCTAGGCCGGATTAGTAGCTTCTGAATACCCGTTCCTCTTTTTATATGAAGGTGCACCCGTTTATCCCAAGATACAGCATTAATGTGCAGCCGTTGGACCACAGGTCTGTTTTTTCAGGTCTCTCTCCATCCCTCACCAGCAGTGCATACTCCATGGAGCACACTTTGAGAAATGCCTGTGGAAAGGGACCAGGAGAGAGAAGCAGGCAGTGGGTCCCAGGCCCCACTCCCCTACTAATTCAGCCCTTTGTGTCTCAGCTGTACCATCTGGTCTCCATCACCTCTCCCCTCGGTCTCCAGTTCCAGCACTTAGCATCCCTGAGACCAGGCCCCGTGTGCATCACACCATGCACTGGGGGCCCAGCAGCTGCCACCCACCTACCCTGCCACTCAATTGAGTCTCTACCTTTCCAAGGTTGTAAATGTATGTACGCTTTAAACAAGACGACAGCGGCACTGAAAATCCACTTAGGGATCAACTGATTCTTTTACTTTAGTTTTTCAAGTTTGCCTTCCCTTGTTCTCCCCACTGCCCTTCGGCGGAAGCCAGGGGCCCTCAGCCAGGGCCACTGGAACGGTGCTGTGCTTGCCACACTGGGACGGGAGCGGGAGGAAGGTGAAGTGTCCAGCGGAGGTTTGGGGAGGCGTCATGCGATCCGGGCCTTTCGCGCTGCTGGGTCACCGGTTCAACCCGCTCCCAGGTCGGTAGTTACCCGGCCTGTGTGAAAATCCCACAGCAGAACTCGATGGCACACCCGATCTTAGGTTTCCCTGGCTGCCTCGCGGCCCGGCGATCTCTGCTGCCCAGGCTGCGCTCCCGGGGTGGGTGGGGCTGGAGGTGCCCCTCCTCTAGGGCAGCTCCCGGGAAAGCTCCACTGGCAGAGGCTGCGGGGCTTAGGAAGCCGGCGGTGATTTATCAGCCGTGCCCTGAGCCGGCTCCAGAGGTTGAAGTTCTGCTGCCCGTTTTCCTGCAAACATATCTTTTTCACCCCACAGCAATGCCTGCTTCCGATCCAGAAAGTAGCGACGCGAAATGATCCAGGGTTTTCTGCCCTGTGTTTATGTGCAGAGGGTGGGAGAAGAGGGAAGCAAAGTACCGTAAAAAGAGATTCGTTCCCCTCATTTTTTCTCAGTTATCCTAAAAACCCGAGGAGCACGTTTTACTGCCCTGCTTCTTAGAGATGTTGGAAACTGAGGTTCCAAAAGATTCAGAAACATGTCCAAGGACACAGGGCGAGAAGTGACAGAGCTGAGATTCTGACTCAGACCTGCCTGATTGCAGCGGCTGCTCTAGACTCCTCTGGCACCGCCTGTCTTCTAGGACAGGCCACTTTGGTTGGGAAAGTCCCGCCCTCCCCAACCTGTACTAAGTTCGTGTCCAGCTTTCAGAGTTATAGAAGGGCCAGGAGATTTATAAAGAAATTCAGATTTAATGCGCTCAGCACCTTAGCAATTCGGGTTGCAGAACTTCTGCAGATTTCATCAGAGGGGGTAAGGGGAGGGAGTGCGGTAGAAGAGGCCAATTGTCCGGGATGCTCACAATGTAGACGGCTCAAGACCTCTGGCCTGGTCGAATCAGCCTCCCTCGGACCTGAGCCTACCTGGAGGCGGTCTTGTGACTGCTTCCTTGAACAAGGTGGCTTTCCATGTGGTGACACAGTGCCTGGTGAGCAGTTCCAGCCTGGCGGTGAACAAATGACATCATTGGCTGAGGCCACCCATTTGGCATTTTCTCAAGAATGCTGGGATAATTTTAAAAGGTGGCAGGGCAGAGACGAGGGTGAGAGAGGACTCCTCTTTAGAAATCCTGTGTTGACAGCCATCTGTGACATCTAAGATGGGAACCGGCTTACGCAGAAATGCAATTTTTTATATTAAGGGAAGCATCGGCAAACTTGTGTGGGCCTAAATGAATTTCCAATGGATCAGCAGAAAAGTCAACAAAAGGTTGTGTTTCTTGTTCTAATCCCTTCACTTATTCCACCAAATGGTTGTCAGATGTTCAACCACACTGAAAGGCAAGGAAAGCCCACACCAGAAGGCTAAACTTTTGGCTGCAGCGAGGTGTTTTAAAAACAGCAGTATTATGTACGGTTCTGGAACCAGCTGAAAAGCCCTGAAGAAGAGCTTACCCTGTGTGCTTTCTGATGCCTGGAAACAAGGCAGGAGGAAGGAGAAATAAAAGACCTGCTCATTGCTGGAAGAAAGAGTCAGTATGAAAACCCAGGTTCTTTAAGCAAAACTTGGAGTCCAGACATTTTTCTCCCTGCATTGGAGAAGTGCTGGTATCCTTTAGAAGGAGTTTTGGAGTCTCTCCTCCAGAAGAGACCTTCTGATAAGACATGGAAGTAAGAATCTTGATTCCTGGTGCTCATCAAATTGCTGTTTGTAAGTAGTTTTCCACTTATTTTCCATCCCTGATCAGTTGGTAGTGGTTTTATGAAGCACTCAGACAAGGCTTCTGAGGCCTTGTCTGGGCTCAGAAGGACAAAGTCGGATGGTCAATCAGTGATGCCTGCCAAAGGTCCCCGTAGAGGAGAGAGGCAGCACATAGGCCAGATATTTACACCCTGTACAGAATAGAGCAGTGGTAACCAGCAAGGGTTCAGAGTTATACTGCCTACTTTCAAATCCAGCTGCACTCTTGTGACTTCCGTAGGTCTTATCCTGTGGGGCTCAAATTTACGTACCCTATTTCAGATGAACAGGAAAGGTACAACCTCTTTATTTTCTTAAGGGATCTGATTTTCCTTGCAAGTCCTCACCTTGCTAGAAGGATGGGTTGCAGGGAGAGGAGGGAGGTGGTGGGAGCTACTCATTTGCCAGTTTTTTTTGTACTTCCATTTCTTCTCATTTAAACAGTCTCTTTGGAGGTGAGTGGGTAATTTGGTCTTTAAAATAATAGTTTCTTTCCCTCCCTTTATCTTGAAGCTGCTCTACACCCTCAAACCCTGTCATATGGCTGTCAGTGGAAGTCAGTATGGCTTACTTTCTCGCTGTGGCCCAGAGACAACCCAAAACTCTCCCCACGCAAAGATGGTGAGTTCCAGTTCTTCATTCTGGTGGGCTCTCCGTGTGGCTTTACTTCCCTACATTGTGGAAGAGATTCTACAATCTCAGCCCACCAGGCATGGCTCCTGATGTTGGAGGCACAAATTCATTGGTTTATTATTCCTCTAATATTATCATTCCTCATCTGTAAACTGAGGGTAATATGGTACCTAACTCATGAGATTGCTATGGGGATAAGATGAGATAATTTACATAAAGCTACTTAGTATAGTTCCTGGCACATAGAAATGCTCAATAAATGTTAGTCTTTTTTTCAGTTCTTATAAGAAATATTAATTTTTCCTTTTGGCAAAATAAACACTAACTTTCTGAAATAAGTTTTAGAAAGAAGATGCCCCAAATTGGAATCAAATTGTCCCGTCTTGGAATGATAATTTGTGAATGTGTATGAATTATATTTCATTCTTCTCCTAATTTTTGAAGGGCTTGTAATCAGAGGCCTGTGAGAACAGCAGGTTCACAAGTTTGCTAGGTTCTTGGCTCTTCCTTGAGCCGGTTTCTATGAAAAAAATCCACTGGAGCCACACATGCCATGGTTGATTTACTACTAAAGGTACGAGGATGTTCAATGAAGGGAAGGATAATGTCCATCACACAGCATTCTGTTGCCATCCTGCTGGCTCTTTTGTTCATACTCTCTACTCCCTCCCCGAAAGCTTGTGTCTCCTACATGTAGACCCAACTACCACTCAACCATGACTTACCATCTCTAACTCCATGCTATTGTCTTCTTATAAGGTAAGTGGGCTAACCAGCTGTCCCTGTGTCCCTGGGTCTTTCCTGGATTTAGCACTGAAAAATCCCATCTCGTGGGCATCCTCAATCCCAGATAAACCCGGAGGGTTCGTGCCCCTATAGGTAAACCTTCTCCACCTGCTGGTCTGATAAGCAGTCTCTAGGAATCCTAGAAAATTAAATTGTCTCCATCTCATTCTATAAAGAACTTTGGATGCTTTCTAAAAACTATGAGAAATTATTAAAGGATTTTGAAGTAGCTAAAACATACAATGAAAATTGCATTTTAGAGAGATCTCTGCAAATCAAAACTGCAATGAGATACCCTTTTACATCCACTAGGATGGACGGCCATAATAAAAAAGACAGAGAATAATGAGTGTTGCCAAAGATGTGGAGAAACTGGAATTCTTATCCACCACTGGTTGGGGGGGGGATGTAAAATGGTGCAGCTGCTGTAGAAAATAGTCTGGGAGTTCCTCAAAAGGTTAAATACAGAGTTCCATATGATCCAGCAATTCCACTCCTAAGTACCTACCCCAAAGAATTGAAAACAGGTGTTCAAACAAAAACTTTTGCATCAGCATTCTTAGCAGCACTATTCACAGTAGCCAAAAGGTAGAAACGACCCTAGTGTCCATTGACTGATGAATATTTATGACAAAATGTGCTATAGCCATACAGTGAAATATTATTCAGCGATAAACATAAATAAATCTATGTTACAGCATACTGACCATGCTACAGTGTGGATGAACTTTGAAAACATGCTAAGTGAAAGAAGCTAGTCACAAAGGACTGCATATTATATAATCCATTTATATTAAATATCCCAAATAAGCAACTTTATAGACACAGAAAGTATATTAGTGGTTACCTTGGGCTTGGGGAGATGGGAGCATCTGTAGGGGAGTGATGACTAAGGGATGCAGGGTGTCTTTTGGTGTAATGAAAATGTCCTAGAATTGATTGTGATGATAGCTGCACTCAAAGCCATTGAATGGTACACTTTATTTGGGTGAATTTTGTGGTTTGTGAATTATATCCCAATAAAGTTGTAAAAAGAAAGAAAGATCTCTGACAATATGTGCAGCATGAATTGCATGGAGATAAGGTTGAAGGCAAGAAATCCAGTGAGAGGGCTTTGGTAAAAATCCAGGTAAAATGTCATAAAGATGAATCATGGAAGTGGCTGGGCAGTGAGAGAAGAGAGCTAGTTTGTAGGCTATTAAGAACTCCATTCCACAAAACTGCTGATCGGTTGTCATCTAAATCTGGGGAGATGAAGGAGATGTCGTCAGCTGGACAGCCCATGATGCCATTCTGCAGGATGAGGCAGTTCAGGAAGAGGAGGCTTAGAGGGCGAAAACATTGAGTCCAATCTGGACTGGTCCATTGGAGCATGGTTAATTTCAGGAACCTGCGGGTCATCCAAGTGATATACCTTCTGTGCCATTGTTTATAGAACTCTAGAAAAGGGAAGGCATTGTAGGCTGGATAGACTTGGGATGGATGGTATTATCTAGAGCTACACTGTCCAAGATGTAGCTGCTACTCATAGGAGACCATTTAAGTTTAAACAAGTTAAAATTAAATAAAATTTAAAAGTCGGACAGTCGCGGGCTTCCCTGGTGGCGCAGTGGTTGAGAGTCCGCCTGCCGATGCAGGGGACACGGGTTCGTGCCCCGGTACGGGAAGATCCCACATGCCGCGGAGTGGCTGGGCCCGTGAGCCATGGCCGCTGAGCCTGCGCGTCCGGAGCCTGTGCTCCGCAACGGGCGAAGCCACAGCGGTGAGAGGCCTGTGTACCGCAAAAAAAAAAAAAAAAAAAAAAAAGTCGGACAGTCGGTTGCACTGTCCACATCTCAAGTATTAAATAGATATGTGTAGCCAGTGACTATCATTTTGGACAGCACAGATAGAGAATATTTCCATAACTGCAGAAATTCCTGTTGGACAGTGCTGATCAAGGGGATTTTGTTCACTGAGAAGAGAAATTTATTAGTAAGAAGATCATCTGAGGTCTTGAAAGAATAGTGTGTCAGAGCCAGCCTCCAAAACTGATGAGGGGTTAAGAACTAGAGCTGGTGAGTGTAGACAGTCTTTTTAAGAAATTTAACTATGTAAATAAATGTAAGAGTAACATTGTATCTGACACATACTATGCATGTAATAAATAGTTGAATCTGAAGAGCTCCTGACAAGGTGGCTTCTGCATTTCAGCGCTTCATGTGGACCTGGAGACCTTATTGAATACGACCTGAGAGCCATCATTTGGCAGGACAGCCATAAGTAGCCACGCAGCCACCTTACTTTTTTCTCTAATGTAGCTTAGGCACTGGGAGGGTCTAACTCATGAAATGTCCATGTGTGGGTCTGGTTAACCGGAAAACGTTTTCCCCATTTTGCGTAGCAATAAAATGAAAGGAATTCAGCTGATTTTTTGACTTGAAATGGAAAGGGATACCTCACTGGTAGGAAGATGAAAAGTTATCATTTCTTCTTATTTTCCCCTTATATTAAAGAAATAATTTGTGTTTTATTTCACATTACAAAAGAAATACATTTTCATGCAAAGTAATTTAGAAAATTCATATAAGCAAAAAAGAAGAAATTTAAATTATCCATGATATCCGTTTGTGGGTTTCAGCTCCAGAAGAAGAAACCCTGGCTTAAACAACAACTATCATAATTTCCTGACATAACAGGGAGTCCAGGGAAGGGTAGGTTTCAGGGCTGGTGTATCCATTGGCCCACTGATGTCATTAAAAATCTAGAGTCCTTCATTATGTTGTACATCTGAAACTAATAAAATGTTAAATGTCAATTATACTTCAATTTTTAAAAAATCCAGATTCTTTTTCTCTCTCTGATCTGCCATCTTCAGTGTGGATTTATCATCAATCTTGTGGCAAGATGATGGCAACAGTAGCTCAGGGTGTCACATCCAGAAAGAAAGGAGAGAGACTTCCTCATCTCTTTTAAAAATGAGAAAACTTCTCGTAAAACTTATTGGACTCCTCCTCAAACCCTGTTTGCCAGAACTGGGTGACAAGCTCACTCCTTAACCAGTACTTACAAGGGGCACAACATTCTTTTCCAAGCCTTTGAAGCTATGGGGGTGGTCAGTTGTCCCTGACACATATGAATAAATGGGACTTGGGGAGGTATTTTTTAAAAAGCAGCAAGCTATTCTGAAGGAAGATAGGGGAAATGGATACTGGGAAGCAATCAACAGTATCCATAGTTAGTAACCTGTACGTTTAACCTTCGTTAATGTTTTGGTAAATACCACTTGTGTGTGTGTGTGTGTGTGTGTGTGTGTGTGTAATAACACTGTTTATTCTGTGGTAATGTGTTTTTTCCCATCAACAATACATCATGAATATCCTTCCATGCCATAAACAATTTTCTATAGCATCAATTTAATGACCAGACGTATATCATTTTTTAAGGATATGACATAGTATATTTACCAAAGAGAAATTAAAAATAAATATTTCCAAGTCTGATGTGGAAATTTAAATTTCCATCTGCTATAGGCTAAAATGGTATTACAAACTTAAGGTCTTGCTTTTTTTGAAGGTCAGTAATAAATCAGGAAGGAAACTTGTGTTGACATTTATTTTAATAAATTATGTTTTAAGTTAAAAGATGACCATTTCTTAGCTCCCTAACAAAAATTTCTAGAGTAACCTTCCTCACACATCAAATGATTCCTTGATATGTGAATCACTGGATTTCTATTTAATAATGTTGTAAAGATAACAGTAAAACATCATTTCTGATAGGCTTAGGTCCTCACGTATAAGCTCTAAGACTGAGACATTTATTTTACATTTCTTATGGATGTTCATAATATTTCATTTGTAAGATATGGTAGCTAATCTTTCTTAGAAGAATTTGCCTTTTAGAGAAATTGCTTCTCCCATATGGATTACCTGAAAAACACCAAGAAAAGCCACACTTTCACAGGTAAAATAAAATTAGGAGTTAAGCATTGTTTTTTCAGACTGACTATATATTTTCCTCTATTTTAAAAATATTTTGGAAAAAAAGTAGAGCCCCAATTTTGTCAGAATAACTGCCCCAATTCTCCACTTGAGTCTACAAAGATCTCAGTGGGAAGATACAAAGTAAATCAGGGAGTCTGCTAGTTTTTACATTCCACATTATGATCAATTTATGCTGTTTCCTTTAAGGCTTACATTTAGTGAGACATCCCATTCCTAAAGGTCCTGCCAACTAGTTATTGCTCTTGAACTTGGTGAGGTGAGGATACGAACCTACTTCCTGGTGGTCCTCTTTCCTCTATCCCAAGCCTTTATTTGAGATAAATTTCCTGCCCACAATCTGTTTCATATGCAGAAATTCATTGCTAGTTTACCTTATTGCCTGTTAAATATATGGCCAACTTGTGATTATTCAGAAACTTAAAATCCAGCCATTGCTTCTTTCATACTTTGTTCATTCATGTTTGGTTAGCAATTCCAGCTCAGGAAGAACAAGACATATTTTGTACGGTGGAGAAGGAAAGGACCGACCACGAAAAATATCAATTATGTCTTTAGTCTATAGTGTTAAAAACACCAGAAGAAATAATACAGTCAGCATTCCTTAATTTCAATGCTTATAATTTTTGAAGCTCACCAGAAAAATAAAGTGTTATGCAAATTTACTTCTCTCTCTTCTTTATTTCCCTTCCCCAGCAAAAATATTGTAAATTGTTAAAAGTCTTCTGGTGACTTGTCATATTTGGCACTAGTTTAATTAGTTTTGGCAACTGTATTAATGACTCATAAGAGAATACTTTTGGTCTCTTTGCTAACAGATGCCACTGCTAAAAGCAATGACAACAATGTCACATGGCCCTAAAATTGCAGGAATTTGCCACTGGTGGTCCAATAAAAACAAACGTGTGTGAAAAGAGAGTGAGGAGAAAATAAGACTTAAAATATACATTGTCATAAATGTTTAATCATAAAAGATCTGATCTCCTGTCACTTACTTAAACAACATGTTCAAGTTGGGGATCTGCAAGAGGCATCATAGGAACCACTAAAATTTTGAGTCCAATATGTTTATAATCATATTTCACTTGGACTAGTGTTCTTATTTCTCATTCAGAGGAAGTGTCTCTAACAGCATCAGAAAATTCAGGGGATATCCTACTCATGTTTTGCTTCTCTAAAAAATTTCTTTTTGAAAACTAATGTGGGCCCTTAAAATTATTATCATTTTCCCATGTATCATCTGATTTGATGGCCATTATAACTACATGAGGTACTATCATTTGAAACATGAAAATATTCAAGCAACAAATGTTTGAATGCCTGTTTGTCTGCCACAAACTCTGCTAAGTACTGGAGAAACAACTCTAAACAAGTCCCTGGCCTTAAGGAACTCACAGTCCAAAGGCAGAAGAAGCAAGAAAACACTTGTGCTTATCAAGAACTTTGATAGGAAAGGTCCCATATGCTATGCTAGTGTCATAGAGACAAGATTCCCTGATGTGGGGGAGCCCTAGCAACCTCTCTATCCCAGACCCAAAGAGAAGTGTGGTCTTTCCTGTTCTGCTTTTCCTCTTCCACAGTACTTTAGGGAGATTCTGTATTTGCCAGCCCTAATTATGGCTTTTTGTGCTTCAGAATCAAGAGAATGGGTAGAGAGAGATTGAAAAGGTGTGAGGAAAAAGGGGGCAATTATTTTTTACAAGATTAATTCTTTGCCTTCACCATTATAAAGAATCCTCATGGTGAGGAAAAAAGAAAAGACGCTCAAAAAAGGAGTTGAGAGGCTAAGCCACTACATGTAAAATTACATAAACAAGTTGCAGAGGGAAACTTGCCTCCAATCAAAAAACATGCCCATGACCAATTCCCTTTGACCGAGGGTCCAAGACCATGCCCCCAGTCCCAGAGACTAGAAAGGGGTCTTTTTCTCTCCAACCAAGCTCTTGCTAGTCTGTGGCCCAGACAGGAAATCAAGGTAAATAGTGGTACATCTCAGAGAGCTTAGAACATTCAGTTTGATCCAACACCATAGGCATCGGCATAATGTCAATAAACTCTCCAAACTGACTCAACACGACCCTTATTAGAATCCCAGTTGGCTTCTTTATAAAAATTGACAAGTTGCTCTTAAAAATCATATGGAAAAAAAAATCATATGGAAATGAAAATTCATGTGGAAATAAATTCTGCTTACATGAAAGATCTATACAGAAAGTAGATTAGTGGTTAGCCAGGGCTAATGATGAGATAGGCAGGCGATAGCTAGAAGACAGGGAGTTTCTTTTTGAGATGATGAAAATGTTCTGAAATCAATTGTGGTGATGTGTACACAACACCGGGAACACACGAAAATCTATTGAACTGTACACTATAAATGGGTAAAATGTATGGTATGTGAATTATATTTCAATAAAGCTATTACAAAAATTATACCCTTTTTATGTTTTTCTTAGATGACAATTCAATTCAGCAAAGTTTTTAATGGCTTTGAAAAAAAAAAGGCAATGACTGATGTCCTCCAGAAAGATTGCATTCAACATAAATTCAACTTACATCATCAACAATAGTGTATGAGGACGCCTGCCCCACCTTTTATTTTTTTGTATTTTCACTTCCATAGCATTTATTTCATTTTATTTTATTTTTTAACATCTTTATTGGAGTATAATAGCTTTACAGTGGTGTGTTAGTTTCTGCTTTATAACAAAGTGAGTCAGCTATATATATACATATCCCCATATCTCTTCCCTCTTGCGTCTCCCTCCCTCCCACCCTCCCTATCCCACCTCTCTAGGTGGTCACAAAGCACTGAGCTGACCTTCCAGTGCTATGGGGCTGCTTCCCACTAGCTATTGGTTTTACATTTAGTAGTGTATATATGTCCATGCAACTCTCTCACTTTGTCCCAGCATACCCTTCTGCCTCCCCATGTCCTCAAGTCCATTCTCTAGTAGGTCTGCGTGTTTATTCCCATCCTGCCCCTAGGCTCTTCATGACCATAATATTTAGATTCCATATATATGTGTTAGCATACAGTATTTGTTTTTCTCTTTCTGACTTACTTCACTCTGTATGACAGACTCTGGGTCCATCCACCTCACTACAGATAACTCAATTTCGTTTCCTTTTATGGCTGAGTAATATTCCATTGTGCTACATCTTCTTTATCCATTTATCTTGTCGATCAACACTTAGGTTGCTGCCATGTCCTGGCTATTGTAAATAGAGCTGCAATGAACATTGTGGTACATGACTCTTTTTGAATTATGGTTTTCTCAGGGTATATGCCCAGTAGTGGGATTGCTGGATAGTATGGTAGTTCTATTTTTAGTTTTTTAAGGACCCTCCATACTGTTCTCTGTAGTGGCTGTATCAATTTACATTCCCATCCAACAGTGCAAGAGGGTTCCCTTTTCTCCACATCCTCTCCTGCATTTGTTGTTTGTAGATTTTTTGATGATGGCCATTCTGACCAGTGTGAGATGATATCTCATTGTAGTTTTGATTTGCATTTCTCTAATGATTAACGATGCTGAGCATTCTTCCATGTGTTTCTTGGCAATCTGCATATCTTCTTTGGAGAAATGTCTACTTAGGTCTTCTGCCCATTTTTGGACAGGGTTTTTTGTTTTTTTGATATTGAGCTACTTGTACATTTTGGAGATTAATCCTTTGTCAGTTGCTTCATTTGCAAATACTTTCTCCCATTCTGAGGGTTGTCTTTTCATCTTTTTTATAGTTTCCGTTGCTGTGAAAAAACTTTTATGTTTCATTAGGTCCCGTTTGTTTATTTTTGTTTTTATTTCCATTTCTCTAGGAGGTGGGTAAAAAAAGATCTTGCTGTGGTTTATTTCACAGAGTGTTCTGCCTATGTTTCCCTCTAAGAGTTTGATGGTGTCTGGCCTTACATTTAGGTCTTTAATCCATTTTGAGTTTATTTTTTTGTATGGTGTTAGGGAGTGTTCTAATTTCATTCTTTTCCATGTAGCTGTCCAGTTTTCCCAGCACCACTTACTGAAGAGGCTGTCTTTTCTCCACTGTATATTCTTGCCTCCTTTATCAAAGATAAGGTAAC
Organism: Phocoena phocoena; assembly: GCF_963924675.1. NCBI lineage: Eukaryota > Metazoa > Chordata > Mammalia > Artiodactyla > Phocoenidae > Phocoena > Phocoena phocoena. The sequence continues at coordinate 28,769,368 of NC_089224.1, read as the reverse complement.
CAGATGTGCATGGGTTTGTCTCTGGGCTTTCTATCCTGTTCCATTGATCTATATTTCTGTTTTTGTGCCAGTACCATACTGTCTTGATTACTGTAGCTTTGTAGTATAGTCTGAAGTCAGGGAGCCTGATTCTCCAGCTCCGTTTTTCCTTATCAGAATTGCTTTGGCTATTTGGGTCTTTTCTGTTTCCATACAAACTGTGAAAATTTTTTTCCAGTTCTGTTAAAAATGCCAGTGGTAGATTGATAGGAATTGCATTGAATCTGTAGACTGCTTTGGGTAGTAGAGTCATTTTCACCATGTTGATTCTGCCAATCCAAGAACATAGTATATCTCTCCATCTGTTGGTATCATCTTTAATTTCTTTCATCAATGTCTTATAATTTTCTGCATACAGGTCTTTTGTCTCCTTAGGTAGGTTTATTCCTATATTTTATTCTTTTTGTTGCAATGGTAAATGGGAGTGTTTTGGGTTTTTTTTGTTTTTTTTTTTTTTGTGGTATGCAGGCCTCTCACTGTTGTAGCTTCTCCAGTTGTGGAGCACAGGCTCTGGAGGCGCAGGCTCAGCAGCCATGGCTCACAGACCCAGCTGCTCCATAGCATGTGGGATCTTCCCGGATTGGGGCACGAACCCGTGTCCCCTGCATCGGCAGGCGGACTCTCAACCACTGCACCACCAGGGAAGCCCTGGGAGTGTTTTCTTAATTTCACTTTCAGATTTTTCATCATTAGTGTATAGGAATGCAAGAGAATTCTGTGCACTAATTTTGTATCCTGGTACTTTACCAAATTCATTGATTAGCTCTAATAGTTTTCTGGTAGCATCTTTAGGATTCTCTATGTATAGTATAATGTCACCTGCAGACAGTGACAGCTTTACTTCTTCTTTTCCTATTTGGATTCCTTTTATGCCTTTTTCTTCTCTGATTGCTGTGGTTCAAACTTCCAAAACTATGTTGAACAATAGTAGTGAGAGTGGACAACCTTGTCTTGTTCCTGATCTTAGTGGAAAAGGTTTCAGTTTTTCACCATTGAGGATGATGCTATCTGTGTGTTTGTCATATATGGCCTTTATTTTTATTTTTCTTTTTGTGGTACGTGGGCCTCTCACTGTTGTGGCCTCTCCCGTTGTGGAGCACAGGCTCCGGACGCTCAGGCTCAGCGGCCATGGCTCATGGGCCTAGCCACTCTGCGGCATGTGGAATCTTCCCAGACCGGGGCACGAACCCGCATCCCCTGCATCGGCTGGAGAACTCTCAACCACTGTGCTACCAGGGAAGCCCATGGCCTTTATTATGTTGAGTTAAGTTTCCTCTATGCCTAATTTCTGGAGGGTTTTTATCATAAATGGGTGTTGAATCTTGTAGAAAGCTTTCTCTGCATCTATTGAAATGATCATATGGTTTTTCTCCTTCAATTTGTTAATATGGTGTATCACTGATTGATTTTCGTGTATTGAGGAATCCTCGCATTCCTGGGATAAGCCCCACTTGATCATGGTGTATGACCCTTTTAATGTGCTGTTGGATTCCGTTTGCTAGTATTTTGTTGAGGATTTTTGTATCTATGTTCATCAGTGATTTTGGCCTGTAGTTTTCTTCCTTTGTGACATCTTTGTTTGGTTTTGGTATCAGAGTGATGGTGGCCTCGTAGAATGAATTGGGAGTGTTCCTCCCTCTGCTATATTTTGGAAGAGTTTGAGAAGGATGGGTGTTAGCTCTTCTCTAAATGTTTGATAGAATTCTCCTGTGAATCCATCTGGTCCTGGGCTTTTGTTTGTTGGAAGATTTTTAGTCACAGTTTCAATTTCAGTGCTTGTAATTGGTCTCTTCATACTTTCTATTTCTTCTGGGTTCAGTCTCAGAAGCTTGTGCATTTCTAAGAATTTGTCCATTTCTTCCATGTTGTCCATTATATTGGCATAGAGGTGTTTGTAGCAATCTCTCATGATCCTTTGTATTTCTGCTGTGTCAGTTGTTACTTCTCCTTTTTCATTACTAATTCTATTGATTTGAGTCTTCTCCCTTTTTTTCTTGATGAGTCTGGCTAATGGTTTATCAATTTTGTTTATCTTCTCAAAGAACCAGCTTTTAGTTTTATTGATCTTTGCTATCATTTCCTTCATTTATTTTTCATTCATTTCTGATCTGATCTTTATGATTTCTTTCCTCCTGCTAACTTTGGGGTTTTTTGTTCTTCTTTCTATAAATGCTTTAGGTGTAAGATTAGGTTGTTTATATGAGATGTTTCTTGTTTCTTAAGGTAGGATTTTATTGCTATAAACTTCCCTCTTAGAACTGTTTTTGCTGCATCCCATAGGTTTTGGGTCGTTGTGTTTTTATTTCTTACAGATTTTTTCCTGTAATTTATATCTAGTCTCATAGCATTGTGGTTGGAAAAGATACTTGATATGATTTCGATTACCTTTAATTTACCAAGGCTTGATTTGTGACCCAAGATATGATCTATCCTGGAGAATGTTCCATGAGCACTTGAGAAGAAAGTGTATTCTGTTGTTTTTGGGTGGAATGTCCTATAAATATCAATTAAGTCCATCTTGTTTAATGTATCATTTAAAGCTTGTGTTTCCTGATTTATTTTCATTTTGAATGATCTGTTCATTGGTGAAAGTGGGGTGTTCAAGTCCCCTACTATGATTGTGTTAATGTCAATTTCCACTTTTACGGCTGTTAGCATTTGCCTTATGTATTGAGGTGCTCCTATGTTGGGTGCATAAACATTTACAATTGTTATCTTCTTCTTGGATTGATCCCTTGATCATTATGTAGTGTCCTTCTTTGTCTCTTGCAGTAGTCTTTATTTTAATGTCTATTCTGTCTGATACGAGTATTGCTACTCCAGCTTTCTTTTGATTTCCATTTGCATGGAATATCTTTTTCTATCCCCTCACTTTCAGTCTGTATGTGTCCCTAGGTCTGAAGTGGGTCTCTTGCAGACAGCATATATATGGGTCTCATTTTTGTATCCATTCAGCCAGTCTGTGTCTTTTGGTTGGAGCATTTAATGTATTTACATTTAAGGTATTTATCGATATGTATGTTCCTATGACCATTTTCTTAATTGTTTTGGGTTTGTTATTGTAGGTCTTTTCTTTCTCTTGTGTTTCCTGCCTAGAGAAGTTCCTTTAGCATTTGCTGTAAAGCTGGTTTGGGGATGCTGAATTCTCTTAGCTTTTGCTTGTCTGTTAAGTTTTAAATTTCTCTGTCAAATCTGAATGAGATCCTTGCTGGGTAGAGTAATCTTGGTTTTAGGTTTTTCCCTTTCATCACTTTAAATATGTCCTGCCACTCCCTTCTGGCTCTCAGAGATTCTGCTGATAGATCAGCTGTTAACCTCATGGGGATTCCCTTGTATGTTATTTGTTGTTTTTCCCTTGCTGCTTTCAATATTTTTTCTTTGTATTTAATTTTTTATAGTTTGATTAATATGTGTCTTGGCATGTTTCTCCTTGGATTTATCCTGTATGGGACTCTCTGTGCTTCCTGGACTTGATTAAGTATTTCCTTTCCCATATTAGGGAAATTTTCAACTATAATCTCTTCAAATATTTTCTCAGTCCCTTTTTGTTTTCTCTTCTTCTTTTGGGACCCCTATAATTCAAATGTTGGTGCATTTAATGTTGTCCCAGAGGTCTCTGAGACTGTCCTCAATTCTTTTCATTCTTTTTTCTTTATTCTGCTCTGCAGTAGTTATTTCCACTATTTTATCTTCCAGGTCACTTATCCGTTCTTCTGCCTAAGTTATTCTGCTATTTATTCCTTCTAGAGTATTTTAAATTTCATTTATTGTGTTGTTCACCATTGTTTGTTTGTTCTTTAGTTCTTCTAGGTCCTTATTAAACGTTTTTTGTATATTCTCCATTCTATTTCCATGATTTTGGGTCATCTTTACTATCATTATTTTGAATTCTTTTTCAGGTAGGCTGCCTATTTCCTCTTCATTTGTTTGGTCTGGTGGGTTTTTACCTTACTCCTTCATTTGCTGTGTGTTTCTCTGTCTTCTCATTTTGCTTAACTTACTGTGTTTGGGGTTTCCTTTTTGCAAGCTGTATGTTCGTCGTTCCTGTTGTTTTTGGTGTCTTCTCCCAGTGGCTAAGGTTGGTTCAGTGGGTTGTGTAGGATTCCTGGTGGAGGGGACTGCTGCCTGTGTTCTGGTGGATGAGGCTGGATCTTGTCCTTCTGGTGGGCACGTCCACGTCTGGCGGCGTGTTTTGGGGTGTTTGCAACCTTATTATGATATTAGGCAGCCTCTCTGCTAATGGGTAGTGTTGTGTTCCTGTCTTGGTAGTTGTTTGGCATAGGGTGTCCAGCACTGCAACTTGCTGGTCGTTGAGTGGAGCTGGGTCATGGCGTTGAGATGGAGATCTCTGGGAGATTTTTACCATTTGATATTACGTGTAGCTGGGAGGTCTCTGGTGGACCAACGTCCTGAACTCAGATCTCCCACCTCAGAGGCACATGCTGGACGACCGGCCAGAGTACCAAGATCCTGTCATCCACTCAAATCAGAATAAAAGGGAGAAAAAAAGAAAGGAGGGCTTCCCTGGTGGCTCAGTGGTTGAGAGCCCGCCTGCCGATGCAGGGGACACGGGTTCATGCCCCAGTTTGGTAAGATCCCACATGCCACGGAGCGGCTAGGCCTGTGAGCCATGGCCGCTAAGACTGCGTGTCCGGAGCCTGTGCTCCGCAATGGGAGAGGCCACAACAGTGAGAGACCCGCATACTACAAAAAAAAAAGGAAAGAAAGAAAGAAGAGAGCAACCAAACCGAAAAACAAATCTATCAATGATAACAAGCTCTAAAAACTATACTGAAAACAAACAAACAAAAACAGACAGATAGAACCGTGGGACAAATGTTAAAAGCAAAACTATACAGACAGAATCAAACACAGAAGCATACACATACACTCTCACAAAAAGAGAAAAAGGGGGGGAAAAATATATATCGTTGCTCCCAGCGTCTACTGCCTCAATTTGGGATGATTCGTTGTCTGTTCAGGTATTCCACAGATGCAGGGTACCTCAAGTTAACTGTGGGGATTTAATCCTCTGCTCCTGAGGCTGCTGGGAGAGATTTCCCTTTCTCTTCTTTGTTCGCACAGCTCCTGGGGTTCAGTTTTGGATTTGGCCCTTCCTCTTGTGTAGGTCACCTGAGGGCGTCTGTTCCTCACTCAGACAGGACGGGGTTAAAGTTGAAGCTGATTAGGGGTCTTTGGCTCATTCAGGCTGGGGTGAGGGAGGGCTACGGAGTTCAGGGCGAGCCTGCGGAGGCAGAGGCCAGTGTGACGTTGCACCAGCTTGAGCTGCACCGTGTGTTCTTCCGGGGAAGTTGTCCCTGGATCACGGGACCCTGGCAGTGGTGGGCTGCACAGGCTCCTGGGAAGGGATGTGTGGATAGTGACCTGTGCTTGTACACAGGCTTCTTGGTGGCTGCAGCAGTGTCCTTAGTGTCTCATGCCCGTCTCTGGGGTCCATGCTGATAACCATGGCTTGCGCCCGTCTCTGGAGCTTGTTTAGGAGGTGCTCTTAATCCCCTTTCCTCGCACACTGTGAAACAAAGAGGGAAGAAAAAGTCTCTTGCCTCTGAGGCAGGTCCAGACTTTTTCCTGGACTCCCTCCCAGCTAGCTGTAGCGCACTAGTCCCTTCAGGCTGTGTCCACGCAGCCACACCCAGTCCTCTCCCTGCGATCTGATCTCCTGAAACCCGAGCCTCAGCTCCCAGTCACCACCCGCACCTGCAGGTGAGCAGACAAGTCTCTTGGGCTGGTGAGTGCTGGTCAGCACCGATCCTCTGTGCAGGAATCTCTCCGCTTTGCCCTCCGCCCCACTGTGGCTGCGCTCTCCTCCTTGGCTCTGAAGCTTGCCCCCCGCCACCCCCCGTCTCTGCCTGCGAAGGGGCTTTCCTCCTTCACAGCTCTCTCCCACTTGTGCAGGTCCTGTCCCTATTCTTTTGTCTCTGTTTTTTCTTTTTTCTTTTGCCCTACTTTTTTGCCTTTTGGGTCGTCTGAGTTCTTCTGCCAGCGTTCAGTAGGTGCTCTGTAGGAGTTGTTCCACGTGTAGATGTATTTCTGGTGTATCTGTGGGGAGGAAGGTGATCTCCGCGTCTTACTCTTCCGCCATCTTGAAGTTCCTCCCATCACGCCTGCCCCCTTGACTGATATTCAGGTGGCAGGCACTGGATGCACACGTGGTAGTTTATGGCTGGCATCGGTTCTGGGAGGTTGGTGTCTGTACTATATTCATTGTTAAATTATTTTGAATATGCCTCCTATCTGTTCCCTACATCCTGGCTTACCTTGGGAATCATGAAATTTTCACGTTTTTGTAAAGTTGACAAATTGAAAGTAATTTGGTTGAATTCTTTTAATTCTGAGTGGAGTGGAGTATGATTTCATTTTTCAGCATTGATCTTTTATTTTTATCAAAGTAATCTACACATGGTTTAAATATTTAATTAGATCGTAAGAATTTAAAATGAAAATCATCTGTCCCTAGCCCCATCTCAGTCCTGTTCCCTGGGGCAACCGTGTTACTCTTCTAACATTTTCTGATTTTAGTTGTTTGTGTGATTCTCAATATCTTTAAATCTACTCAATACCTCTAAATAACATATCTAAATCCTTATTTCTTGAAGTATCCCTTTAAAAAGCCATCTCTTGACTTCCTGCCACTGTACTTAGCTCATCTTCTTTCCTATCTTCCATATAGTCATGTCATTCTTTTTATCTTTATCAGTTGCTTTTGTAACTTTGAATAATATACTTACATATTTCTTTCTTTTTTGTCAATTACCACCATAAGGATCTTAGGCTCAGAATGTTTCCCTCTGCTTTCATTTTCCCCTTTCCCTTTCCACTTTCTGTCATCTATTGAACAAACTCGACAACTTCCACATTGTCAAGACTGATGGTATTTATTATTTATATTCTACTCTGAAATGGTAAATGCATCTGTGCTGTGTCAATACTTTGATTCTAAAAGCTGAAACTCAATTAAATCCTTATGGTACTATGACCATGTAAATACTGTTCACTGTAGATCCAAGTAACGTGCTATGTTTATATTTACTTTTCTTGTTCCTTGTGGAGCTTCTAATTGCTTATTTATTCTGGTATTGCAGGTTTTATTGCAACTTAAATATTTTTTCCATTCTCCAAAGAATACTATGAAATGTATGAAATCTCCTTTCCCAAGATACCTCCTTCTTGGACACCTAGCTTCCTAACACTAGTTGTTTTCTAGGTTGCTGCACAGCTGCATTCTGGAGCTTCCCTTTGTCATTCTCCTGGGTTCAGTTCACTACATTTCAGATCCTGGTATAACTGCCTGAGAAAGGCCCTATGACAGCTAAACTTGGTCTGAAAATATTTTCATTATTTCATCACACTTAATTTATAATTAGACTGAGTATAGAATTTCCAGATAATAGTATTAGAATATTTTTGTTGTGAGTGGCAGAAAACTTGGTTTACAAAGAGAGGGGTAGGGGGTTTCTGGTGGAAATAACCAAAAACCCTAGAGTTGAATTGTCTTCAGGTATGTTTCAATCCAGAGGTTCACAGAGTTGTATGGGCTTTGGCTCTATTTTTTTAAAGTGATTCTCCCCTTCCCTCCACCTACTGCATTGTGATCAGAGAATGTAATCTACATTTTTAAAAGTCGTTTTTAACATTAATTGAGATATGGTTAATTTTATAAATGTTCCTTGGATTTTGGAAAACAGTATACTGTCATACCAGAGAAGTAATTTTTTTCCAGATTCTATAAGTACTCATTTATATCATATTTCAAAAGCCCAGCTTTATTTCTTTTTCTTAGCATATATCTGGTGGGTCTTTTCCCCTGTATTTGCTCTATTCACACAGCTCACTACTGTGCTCCAGTGGTTGTGATGGAAACCATTTTAAACTCAAAGCGTTATTTGGACTATTTGTGGTACAGAATCTCTATACACCTATACCTAGGAGAGTCTGGTGCATGGGTGCTCAAAATACTTGTTAAAGGGGTGAGTTTATAAAATGGAAGGGCATGTCTAAGGAAAGCAGCTCACTTCTGCTATGCTCTGTAGGTATCTCCATCTATTTCTGCAATTTCCCATTTGTTTCATTTTTTATTCCCTTTAGCTACTTGAAATCAATATCTAATTTCCAGTGCAAATATCTCAGGGACAGAAATACATCACTGACCATATTTTTTGCCTACCTTTTTATCCACTCAAATTCTCACTATTCATTTACTAAGAGTACAGAAAACCTGTGGAAGAATTGTTCCTACTCACAACTAAATTAAAGGAACTTGTGGAGTGTCAGTTTTCTCAAACTCCCAGAAATGTCCTAAAGACAATCACCTAGGGGACCCCATTTGTGCTCACAAACAGGGTGGGATTGCTTTAGTGGGCATGTGGCCCCCTTCCTATTGACACCTCCAGGCTACAGAGGGAGGGAATGCAGAGGGATGGCAAAGGTTCAGGGGCACCAGGTCCGCTCCCCTTAGAAACATCACCAAAGGGCCTGACCTTGTGGACATTTGCCTGGCTTGATTTATGGAGCAAATCTAGCCTTACCCAGAGAAGTTTCTCTTTCCCCTAAAATGAAACTTCTGTATTCAGACTTACATCGGCAATTTTGTTCTTTTTAAAGACACAACTCTCCCCACCCCCAGGGACTTAGGCATAATTTGAATTGTCATATGGTGCTGATATACGGAAGGTTTGGTCTGGCTGCTAATACTGGCAAAAGGAGTTGAGTTTTTCCCAGTAGAATGAACATTCTGTATTTAATGAAAGCAAGATTCTAAAAATTGGTTTCTGTAACATGTAGGTCTTATAGAATTGTACATGGCTCAGGGACCACTTAGATGGTATACAGGAGTCAGCTATTTTATCCAAAGAAGTGTTCTTTAGTGATTCCAGTTGTGGTCCAGAGCTAACAGCTTCACATAAATCTCATCTGAGACAGACCCAAGGTGGATCTTCCCTTCAGTCAGCATTTGTGTGTTCTGTGTGGCTAATAATATTTTTGACAGTGTGACTTAATCACAAAGACGTGATCAAGTATCAATTTTTAAATGGTCATATTTCTTAATGAACAGCCTGCTGGGTGGGAGATGCTACTCACTTGATGGCTTGCTCAGTAGTATTCTAGAATGAGAAGAACATTGTTTTGCACCTCAGTCTAAGCGTCTCTTCAAGATAAGCACCTCCACACTTGCATTTGAAATGAATCAAGTCGTTTGGCCAGTGCACTGTCACCAGTGTTTTCAAATATTTTTCTTCCTAACCTAAGCAAAATTAGAAAGCCTTCCTTCCTCTAGATTGTAGGTAACATAAAAGGTTAGAATAGGCTGAAAAAGAAAACTTGGTTAAAAAAAAATTCTACTTCTAGGAATATAATCTACATATATATATATATATATATATATATATATATATATATATATTTAAAAGCCAAGCTATAAAAGGATCTTCAGTCAGCATTTTCTTTAATTAAAAAAAAAAAAAAAACCCTGGAAACTACTTAAACACCAATTAATAAAGGGCTACTGAAATATATCGTAGAATATATTGGAGATATATAGCTTCTGACAGAACTGGATGCTCTGCAGCTGTTAAAAGGAATGAGGTTGATCTATTTGCGCTAACAAATAGAAGTTTGTTAGCACAAATAGGAAGTTCTTCAAGATATCTTATTATGTGGGTTTCCCTGGTGGCGCAGTGGTTGAGAGTCTGCCTGCTAATGCTAGGGGACACGGGTTTGAGCCCTGGTCTGGGAAGGTCCCACATGCCGAGGAGCAACTGGGCCCGTGAGCCACAATTACTGAGCCTGCGCGTCTCGAGCTTGTGCTCCGCAACAAGAGAGGCCGCGATAGCGAGAGGCCCGCGGACTGCGATGAAGAGTGGCCCCCACTTGCCACAACTAGAGAAAGCCCTCGCACAGAAACGAAGACCCAACAGAGCCATAAATAAATAAATAAATTTAAAGATATCTTATCATGTGAAAACAAGGCAGATGAGACACTATGGGTATTAGTTGTGTGATGCCCTCTATGAAAAAAATTTAAATATGTGCATGTGTGAGTGTGTTTGTGTATGTACAGTGCATTTGATATATGAGCAAAATGTTTTCTGAAAGAACTATAAGACACTGCCGATAACAGGATAAGAGTGACCAGATGAGGAAGGAGAATATTATGTTTCACTTTACAACTTTCTGTACTGCTTGAATTTTTCTTTACGTACCTGAGTTAATTTTTTAAAAATGTGTTATCAGAGGTTATCTATGGGTAGGGTTATAGAACATTATTAGTATCATCTTTATAGTTTTATACATTAAAGAAAACAAGCAAATGTTACTTTTAAAAGCCCAATTATGGCATATTATAGTCTTAACAACAACAGATAAGGTGGTTAAATTTCAAAGTTTGTTTCTTTAACACAACTTATAAATTCACTCTTCTAGTCTAACAGAAATGACGCTTGTGCAAGAAAACTTTTGCTCTGATATGTGAAATAGGCTCAGGAAGAGAAAGTTGTTTCAAAGTGTGATAATCTAGAATTAGGGTTTTAAAAAAATATATTAGAGAGAAGTTTTTGAAAAATATATGTATTAATTCATAATGATATCAGGAAAAATGTATAAAATGAATACACTGTGGACAAAATGCATTTCTGAGTGTTTTTCTTTAGTTGCACACATATTGTGTAAAATTTTTTTAACTTAAAGATTTTCTCAAAGATATCATAATTTGCCACAATCCTTAAGAAATACCACCAGATGAGGACGTTGAAACAGGTACTGGATGTTTTCCTTTCATGAAGCAGCTGTTTAAGTCATTCTGCATTTCCTTCCCTCTACCTGATAGTTTCAGTTCTGTGGTTAAAATTACTTGAAACCAGCCCTGACCATTCACTTAAGATGCAGTGATACTCTGTTCTCCCATAACCTCACAGAGCACCAGAGAGAAGGCAAAGCACTCACACTTCCGTCAGACTTGCTGATTACCTGATGGATTATGAAGTGGGATAGAAGTTGATTTTGGTGTATATCATTTCCATAAAATTAATGATCACCTCAAAAGTGGTTTTAGTCTACATTCAACAGGACCCACGAAGGGATTTTCACTCAGCTTCAGGTTTTTCTCTGATTAAAAATAGACTTTTCTCTTTTCCTTTAAGTTGAATTTCAAAGTCTAGTTGCTGTGATTGCTCAGTAAGAAAGAGGTGAATCAGATTTGCATTTGTGACTTATGAAGAATTTTAGTGCCTGATGGTGAGTGAAAAAGAGGAAGTGGGACACGCCTTGGCTGGGACACCAGGCTTCCAGGAAGCCAAGGGGTCTGTACCTCTTCTCAGTGTCCTAGGAGGTTTAAAAGCATTCTCTTCTCAGCAAACAATGCCTCAGAGGGTACCAAGTCCCACCATATTTATTCAGACTGCTTAATACGAGTAGTCAAATTTAGGACAAAACACTGTGTTATTTCCGGGGAGAATATTTTAACAATATTTTGTAAGAGTTGACTTGGTACAAATGCATTTCAATTAAATATACCCAAATATTTGCTGATGAAATACCTGCTCAGGTCACAGTTGGGAGTCTACACATTGGACCCCGAATCCACTACAAAGTCACATCACCAAAGGTTCTCTGCGTTACATCAGAGCAGCAACTCATTACACCTCATGAATATTCGGAAAAAGTTTTTTCTTTCTCTGGTTCTTAGTGGTCTCCCTGTAATCTCGCTCCTGACCTTGATCCTCTCCTCAATGCCAGTTCAGTTTTAATTCTAGTTCAGACACGTTTGAAGTACCACCCCAGGCCTTAACCCTCCATTGCCTGTTTTGGTTGTGATAAACTTAGTATTACTTCATTTTGAGCCAACTCCTGCCCCCCCCCCCCCCCCCCCCCCGTTCAGTTTTCATCTGTAACAAGATGTTTGAATCTGCATCCAAAGTGGGAATTTGCTTGGCCCACCTGTGTTTCTTTAAAAGTCTTGAAAGCCGGTGTGTTTATTGTCTTTTGACTTTGAGGACTCCAGGCTTGCTTACCTCCCATGACCTTTTGTCCCTGTGTATCCTTGTATGTAAACAGCTTTGCAGCAGTGAAACTCCAACTCTCAGTGACCTTGCCAGCACGGCAGTGAGTAATTGTTCTCAGAGAGAAATCTCTTTCTGAGCTCATTTTCCTTCACATCTCCTGCCCCCAAAGGGCTGCTGTTGGCAACAGTCAGACATGTCATTTCTCCTCCGCGTGATCTTGTTTTTAGATGAACATCTTTAAAAGAGCAAGTTCACAAATAATTTGCAGTCATCTTTCAATTATCTTCATTCTTTGTTTTCACCAAGTATAAACCTCCCATTTCCTCACGTCTTTGGGGTGTGTTTCCACATTTAGCCTTCTTTCAGAAAAAGGATACTTCTATCTTCTTGTTCAACTGGCTTTTGACCTAGATTCCTCTACTCTCCCAAATGCCAATATACCCATCCCGAATTCTCAGGAGAGGAGCACAAGTGGGTTTCTGCCTCCAAACAGCACAGTATGGAGAGAAAAGGTCCACTTATTTCCACCCTTTACCCACCTGCCCTCCAACACACGCCCACAGCTGCATGGCAGACCACGTCCAAGCAGAGCCTGGCATAGGCTCCAAAGGGAAAGGAGCTGGGCTCAGGGTCAAGGTGAAACCTGAAGAAACTATTTCCCTGAGCATAATGGCCCCTTTATAGTGGGATGCCTTTGCACAGTATGAGGGTGGTCCCTTTGCACAGAAACAAACCTGGGTTCAGGGGAGAAGTCCAGAATGGAGCAAATAATGCTTCTCTGCTATTCCAGTTGCCAATTTGTTTTCCTAACGTAGGTAGCCAGAACTTGCTTGCTAATGACTTAGAGACCAGGAATTGCAACTCCGATGCATGCAAATCAACTACAGTATTGTTTTCTAGCACAGTTTCTTTAAAAAATAATTTGAATTTGAATGCCTTCTCCAGTTTGCCTTAGCCTGTCTGCTCCCTGCTTACCCCCCAAGTGTTCTGAGTTTACACCCCGTTAGACTTAACAAGAATTAATTGGGGATCTTCTCAGTTCTCAACTCTATGCTAGGTACTACAAAGATGCCTTGGACAGACGAGACAAAGGCCACAAGCTCCTCCCTAGTAAATTTTCCTGGGACTTAGGATCTCAAGAAGAAAAAGCAGGAAATACACAAGAGGCAAACTTAAGGGAATTTGGACAAAGGGATCAACGTTGGCCAACAAAGCTGGAGAGGCATCTTTGTATATGAGGAAGGGACTGTTGAAGGGTGGGAGGGTATGTGAATAGAGAAAGGCAATCAAAGATTCATGAGCCAAGATGTAAATCTGTGGGCAGCTCCTTGGGGGTTTAAGAGGAGGAGAGCCTTGTCTGAGTGGGGGATTTGTGTGAAGGAGCTCCAGGAGCTGCAGATTCCTACCACATTCACAGTGGTTTTTGTTCTTTGTCTCCTTTTAATACTCTTGTATTCAGTATTTGGATAGTATGATCTTGTCCAACTACATTGCCCAAGTGTCCCTCCTCCAGACCACATCAACCAAGGCAAGACTTTGGATTTACTTTTCTGTGGTGTTCTCCCATTAGAATTCTCTAGCCTTTCACACCTAAGAGACATTCCACAGCCATGCCATCAAGCACATGAAAGACTTCACTCTAGAGACATATACTGAGTCTGCCCCAAGACCAAGTCCAATAGAGGAGACCACATAAGTGTCAAATGAGTATCTAGAATAGCCAATTCAGGTTTACTTTCTTGTCTTTATTGTATATCATGCACTGAATATCTAAGGCAAGATAACTTATTTTTATGATGAATCATTGCACTAAACTAACGTGTTGATAATCACATTTTTCCCAGGTATCATTATCTGACCAGCAATATGATGAGACATCATTCACCGTCTTCGCCTCTAGGCTAATTTGGCTGTTCACAGTTATGAGGTTCCTTTGAAAAATATTGGTAGCCTCTAGCAGTTAGAGATCTATGTCCTCTCCCTCATCCAACTCACCACCAGGACATATGTTTAAATGAAAGCACATCTCAGATCAAATTCTGCCACATACCCACGAACATGTATTAGCAGGTAGGCACAAAAATACTCATTCAACCTCTTTCCTCTATTCTTTTGTCTTTTTAAGGACTGTGACCAGCCTGTTGCAGGAAATATTCAGTTAGATGTGATCACAACTAAATTTTTGACATCAGGATCAGGTGACAGAGGTGACAGAGGCTACCCTCCAATAGGTGGGGAACCATAGGACAGAATTCTATCCCTAGGGCATCATTCCAAAGGTGTTGGGCCACTGGGTTTGTCAAATCAAGGGAGGAAGTGCCAGTGGAAATCTTAGGCAAACACATGCCTTAACACTAGTCATTTCTCCAGTGAAAACCTACTTCTGAGACTCCCTGTGGTAACTAATAAACCCTCTGAGGCAGATGGAGATAGGATTATTTGAAGCCCTTGCCTTGGTCTCTTCTGGAGCCTAAATTCCTGATAAGAGTTCTTTATATGTTAACCAACAACTGTTGACTAATCACCCTAAGGCATAGATGAAAGTAAAGTATAAACATAGATATCATCTGGTTTGCCTGTATTTTAGGTCCCCCTCCCTTTAATCCCTAACAGCTGTCCTAAAGCAACCTCCAGTAAAAATATAACCTAAGTCAAATAGCATGCTTGCTAACTATCCATATGCAGCCTCCATGTAAATCCTCTAGCCCCTCCCAACCCCTCTATCTTCCTAATGAGATTGGCACCACTGAATTTCTCCCAAAAGCCACCACTGGTGGAATCCAAATTCAAATGATTGATTTTACAGAGATCCAGAGACAAGCTACTTGGATCAATACACAGCAGATGTGGTGGTGCATTGCTCAGATCCCCCTTCAGAAATAAAAGACTTGTTCCCTGAGCTGCTGGGAGCTCTGCTGGAAGCCGACCTCATTCATCAGCTCTGTCCTTGCCGTGCCCCTGCCCTGGGGATTGCCCATGCTTCGTCATCCAAGGTTACTCCCCAAGGTTACAATTTCCTGGGACAATCTGCATCCCAAGACTGATCAATAGTGGGATATGAAGGTCTGGCCTCCTTGCCACAATACCTCTGACAGTACATCCCAGCCCCAGAACTCCCAGCTTCCCCCCCGACCACAGTCCTGCTTCCCTCTTTGCCAACAGGTATTGATCCCAAGAGTGCTCCCCAATAAGCCTTCTAGGCACTAATCTCCATCTCAGAGTCTTGTTGTTTTGGAAAAATTTACTTGAAAATTAGAGGTTTGCAAGGGTGCCCATACATCCTTGCAGCATGTGTAACATATATTCATACCAGGAAAGGGGCTGTAAGCATCCTGAAATAGAGGGACCTAAAGTATAGTATCAAACAGGCCTAAATCCTCTCAGCGCCACACCATCTGCACAGTCTTTTCTGCGGGTGCCTGCATTCTGCTTCAGGACCCCAGTTTCTAGCTTTCAATCACTAATGCAGTTGATCAAAAGATGATCTTTAAGCACTGGGTCTTAAATTTAATTTTTATTTGTATGGAAGTTATGCATGCACCTGGTTGAAAAAAATCAAATAATTCTACAAAGCTTATTTGACAGAGGTGCTGCTTGACCACTGACATCAGTTCTCACCTTCTTTAATAATAGGAATTCTGAGTTTTAGCTGAGCACATGGCCAACAGCTAGTCACTGCATTTCCCAGCCTCCCCTGAAGCTTGGTAAGGCCATGTGCCCACAGTCGGGTCAATGGCTATGTGCTGCTTCTGGGACATGTTCCTGCCAAAGTATGTACATGTGCTCCCCTGACCTGTTCCCCCTTCCGACTGGCTGGGAAGACAAAAACTAGAATGGCTGGCTGCCTTGGTCCCAGAGATGAAAGTTAGATTTTGAAGGTTATAAAGCCAACCTTCCAACCCAGATTTTTTCTCTCTGGACCATATCAAACAAGACACATATACCTATCTTATTTAATTAAGCCTCTGTATTTTGGGGTCTTGTTGTTAAAGCCGGCTGTACCTTCATCCATATAGCTAGTTTTTTATTGTTGTTTTTTTTTTTTAAAAAAAGGACAATCTTGCCCATCCTCTTTTCTTTTTCCCAAAAGCAACCACAACATGTTTAAATAACATACTTCTATCTGATATCTTATCTTTAGGCATTACTAATTGAGTTTCCAGTTTGGAAGATGAATATTCCACTCTCTCCTTCTCTCCCACACTTACCATAGAGATGCACACTTACCACCCACCCCTCCATGCTCCAAAAATAGTTACATTGTCATTTTGGATAGATAGATATTTAGTGTTTATATAATTATAATAATGCAAATGGTATATAAAACTGACCTCTGCAGTGCACTATGCATGCTTTATCCTTTCTTGAATAACACTTTTCCCCCCTGGAGATGATACTGAACTATTTTGGTTTTTTTCCATTTTCCTAGCTTCCCATTGACTTATCATTAATTCAGACCTAAACACTGTTGCATGATCTCCTCTAAATACATTCAAAAGTAACTGGGATGCAATCAGTTTCATTTGTTTGAAGAAATATCCCCAGAGCTTTCTGACTGGCTCCATCTGGGCGCGTTGTTTGCTAAGTCTGATGTGTGTGTTTGATCTGCCATCTTTAATGGGACTTCGGTGCCAGTTTTATAACTTTGGATTGCTATGCAAGTCTTAATCCCTTCAATGGGCTGCAAGAGCTGCTGGCTATGTGACACAGCAAGTTTCCTTAAGTCTAACCTGAGAAGGCCCCACGTGTCAGTGTTCTCCTTGTTGGAAGTGTTCTCCTGAGAATATTTACCTATCTTCTGCACAATGAAGAGACTGGAAATCTCCAAGCTGGATCAGTGTCTTCCTTCTTGGAGTTCAGACTTGAAACTCTTCCTACATTAGGCAGAAAAATGGATGCCAATTCACAGCTTCCTAAAACAAACCAACAAAATGCTCTAACTCGAGATACCACTGTTTAATCATTTCAAATCCAATATTGTTGGATTTGAATGCTGCACTATTGCACATGGATACTGGCCAACCTTCAATTTGACAGAATCCTCAAATATTTTGGGTTTGGTATTAACGCATAATCTTTTGGTCTTTGTCCAAGTTCAGGTTTAGGTATAACGCTTACTGAGAATGCCTGGAATCTGAACAGCCAAGTTTAGAGCTTAAACAGAATCCCCTTCCCCAGTGTCCTGTTACTGCCAACAGAGCCAGATACCCCCCACTGCCCCCCGCCCTTCCGGCCCCCCCCCCCAGCTCTCAGGGAATTCTGGGAAGACAACTCACCTTGGCATATTTTATTACAAGATTAAACCATTCCAGGAGGCTGGGAGAAAACTTAAAGGGCAGACACTGGTCAACAATTGTCAGGCTCATTTTTACTTCAGTTATTTTTCCCAAATTCCAGTATGATTTTGGATGTTTAAACAATCAATGTGGTCTGATGAAAGCTTATCAGCTCAGAGCAGCCATAGAGAAGGGAATGAAGTA
The DNA here is from genome assembly GCF_963924675.1 of Phocoena phocoena. Taxonomy (NCBI): domain Eukaryota; kingdom Metazoa; phylum Chordata; class Mammalia; order Artiodactyla; family Phocoenidae; genus Phocoena; species Phocoena phocoena. Next base: position 28,751,832 of record NC_089224.1, on the reverse strand, counting down.
ACTATTTCCCACTAGGGTCTGAAGTGAAGCTAAACCACCCAAACGTGCGTGCACTTGTGCACAAACACACATACACACCCTAAGAACAAAAACGGAAACGTGCAAAAAAACAATATACAGATTCAAAGCCTGATCATTTCAATCTGGTTATTGATAAAAACTTTGAAAAAATTGGAAATAAATTATTATGAGTTGAATTCCAGGTGAATTTAAGAAGGCATTTCTAACTGGATATGTCTTTGAAATCTGTGCTTTTATATTTGCAATCATCACCACACATTTCTGAACATCTTCTGTAGAACCTGAGCCAGGTGCTGGCTGCCACATACACAGATGACTGACGACAAAGCAAGGTGAGATACATTAAATAGCCAACATGAAGGGAAGGAGGGCATGTAGAGAGGTGGGGACTTTATTCGCACCTGCAAGAAAGGATAGAATGTATACCAATGAAAAGGAGGAGGCAAGCTGTCTGTGCAAGGGGGAGAGTATGAATGTGGGAGCAGAGGCAGAGATGGACCTGACATGCATCTGGCATGTTCAGAGAGCAACAGGTTTGTCTAGAACACAGGATTCACATGTGGAATAATAGAAGACAACTGCGAAGGGTTATATTTATTCTAAACAGTGGTCGAGCTGAAATGCCAACTGAAGGCATTTGAACATCTTGAAGGCATTGGGAAAGCACAGAGGTTTCTGTTGTTGTTTAGGGTTGTGGGTTTGGTTAGGGGAGAGGAGGAAGTGTGATATATACAAGTGCTGCTTTGGGATGATTCATCTGACCGTGGTGTGTGGCTGATAAGAATCGAGATGGAGCGAGGCTTGGGAGTTAGGGGCTATGGCAGACTCAGGGTAAGGAAACGGGAACCTGGCCTAAGGCTACCAGCTGTTAAGCACCTTGGCTGTAATCTATGTTACAGGCTGTGTGAGCTCCACACCTTATCTCAGGTAACCTTCACGACACCCCATGGAGTATGTATCTGGCTCCATCTTACAGATCAGGAAACTAACTGAGTGGTTCAAGGTTACATGAGGAGCAAATGACACAGGTGGGATTTGAATTAATTTTTTTCCTGATGTCCAAGTCCATGTTCTTTCTTTCTTTCTTTCTTTTTTGAATTTTTCAATTTTATTTTATTTATTTTTTTATACAGCAGGTTCTTATTAGTTATCCATTTTATACATATTAGTGCATATATGTCAATCCCAATCCATGTTCTTTCTACTATGACACATCGACTTCTTGTTTTTAATAATGGTTAATCATAGCAGTGACAGAGGACATAGTAGGGGACCCTACTTAGGACTGGGCTATCCTTGTAACCTCAGTGTCCTTATGTTGTACCATGATTTTGTGAGTCAGTCAATATCCTCTTATTTCCACTTGGGATTTATGAAGTAAAAACCATTTCATGCTGCAGAGTGTCCCCAAGGGCCAAGTCCTATGATCGCCGTGACATGGAAAGTGAGTAGCGAAACATGTTTTGGGTTTGTGGGAAATTGCGAAGGACAAGACAGAAATCATAAAAGCGCAATTGAATTATGTTGTGCCGTGGCCCCTGGGATAACAGCTGTTTTCCAGGTCTACAATCGTTCTCGTTAGGAAATTAAAAACGTGAAGCTCCGCATCCGCAGCTTTGCACAGCTCCGGCCACGTGGTGACAGGAAGCCCTGTGTTTGCACAGGTGGGGGATCCAGCAACCCCACAAAGCGGGTGGTTGGAAGCCCTGCCTGGAGCACAGGTGGGCTACCGGAGGAAAGGCAAACCCAGGAAGAGGCTGGAGTGTTCTGGTGCTGTCAGCTCCCCTCTGCACAAGGAAGAGGGGCCCTGCAGGCCTCTCCATCTCGGTAGGTCATTGTAGGGCCAGATCCAGCTACTGGTTGAGAACTCTCTCCATCCAAGCTGGTGCAGAAGGATTTGGTCCTGGCACAAGGTCAGAAGGTCAGTTCCCCTTTCTCAGCAAGTCCCAAAAAATTACTTACAATTTGATACATTTGTACACTGCTAAGAAAAACCCAAACTACATATGCTTTTGAGAACACATATAGGAATGTCATACTTTTTAAAAAAAGGTATTTGTTTAAAAGCAAAAGGAATAAACAACACAAGACTTAGGATAGCGTGTGGCTACCGAAGTTTTGGGGTTTGGGGAGGTGAGGGGCCAGGAAGGGCGGGACCACCTGGACGTCTACAGTGTTGTCAGTGTTCTAGTTTCTGCGTCAGGTGGTGAGTTCATGGGTGTTGATAAAATTATTAAAAACAAAAAGATCTACATATAAACCATAAAGGGGCATGCATGGACCAATGATAAGAGTACATCAAGATTATAATTCATTCATTTCTGTCCACCTGAGGTACAAAAAGAACAAGAAAATAGAAGATGTGATGTTGCCAGGACTCTGCCAAGGCGCCCCTATTCTAGGACACCTAGGCTTTGAACATTCTTACATCTGAACATCTTACCTTACCTGGAGCCTTCAGTGTGCAGCCTGATGACCTGGCACCTGCCGTCTGCTGCCTTCTTGACATGCTGGGCCACTGGTACCCCCATGGAGAGAGAGCACAGTCCTTGACTAAAAACTGGGAAATGAGCAATGGTAGAAAACTTCATTGAAAATGAATGTGGAGAATGATAGTAATACCAGACTACTTTGGAAATTGAAATGTCAGTGATAGTTCCTTCAATTAAAAGACATTTAATATCAAAGAGAAAGTCAGAAAATGTGTAGTTGCACCTGACCTATAACTAGTCTTGTCATCTCAAGAAATTAATTCCTTCTCAGGAGCAGAATAATTCAAGTATAGCTTTTATGGTCTCCTCCCCTGCCCTCCTCTCTTCTTTTCTAACCTCTAACCTGAAACATCCATTCCACCCAGAAAGAACACGAAATGTTATGAGTTTGGGCTAGCTGATCTCAAAGGCCCCTCTGGGCTCTGATGTCTATCCTGCCATGTGGGTCATGGCAGGACCCTGGGGCTGGCAGTCAGGACACAAGTCTGTTGCCATTTCCTCCAGCTGAGATTGTCCGGTTCAGGGTGAATTGGGGGATTATCTTGAGATTTCCTAAGACTTATCTTCTTGTTTCTCTCTCCACAGTTAGAAAATTCATCTCAACTTTTCCATATCTTGAATGTTCAAAGCATAGAACTAGAGTTGTTGAAAACCAGAGAAAGAGAAAGAGGGGGAAAGGCAGAGAGATTAAGATGAGTGGGAATATGTGGCAGTCTGAGAAAAGCCAGGGGACCACAATTAAAGCAAAGCAGCACATCTCCAAATGTGTCCTCTAAACTCTTCTCATAACCAGGTTCAGAGGATTAAAATGTGCTCCTGGTGAGATGGGCAACTTTCACGGTATTACTGAGGAACATGTTAACTCAACAAAAATGTACTGAGAAATATCTGTGTGCCAGGAAGTGTGTTAGGTCCCAAGGACAAAGAAATGACCAAGCCAGGTGATGTCCCTGCCCTGGAGGAACTTCTACAGGGACAACAAGAACCAATTGCACTTAAGTAAATATACTGCATAGCACCAGGCAGAGATGGGTGCTTTGCAGGAATGCTTCAGTGTATGGGGAGGGGTGACACCAAGGACATGATGGTCAGAGAAGGCTTCTCTGCTGGGGAGGGCCGAGTGAAGGAGAGAAGCAGCAAGTAAACATCTTACCAAGTGAGCTTTCTCAGAAGAGGGAAGGAGCAGCAACTGGCCAGTTCCTTAGGCAGAAGTGGCAGTGTGTCAGGCCCATTTGAAGATGGGAGGAGGCTTGTGGGGCTGGAGTCAGAGCATGCCACACGATATGCAGGGCCCAGTGTGAAATGAAAACGCAGGGCCTCTGGTTCAAAAATTATGAAAACCTTCAAAACTGCATTAGCAGAGCACTGAACCAAGAGCGGGGCACTTCTAAGCTCAGGGCCTGGACAACAGCGGGCCTGGCTGGCTGTGTCTAAGGTGGGAAATGAGATCTCAGAAGTACCTATGGATGATTGTGCTTGGCCTTGTAAGACATTGCAGATTGCTTAGATTTTACTCCTAGTGCAATAGGAAGGCATCACGGGTTCTAAGTAGGTACGTGTGGGGCCTGACATGGTTCTAGAAAGAGCTCTTGACCGTGTGGAGAAGAGCCTGGGAAAACCAAGAAGGACAACACGGAGGTCAGTGAGGTTGCTAAAGAATTATAGCAATGACTATAAAGAAATAACTCAGTATGGCATTCTTTAACCATAATTGGATACAATATTGTCCTCACCACCCCTCACATTCGTATTATTCTATGTGTTCGCCGGCTCTGGAGATGAATGAAACTGCTCTGGTTGCTGGAGCAGTAATGTGCTTGGGTAAAGAACTTGGGCAGAAGGAGAAGCCAGGCTGAAAGTGCCCTTTACATTCTCAGTACGCCCCTGCCTCAACTGATTTGACATCAGGCAGGGACAGGAAGTAGAAAGAACAGGAACACATACTTCATAAAAATTCTGTCCTGTGGGTCTCTGAACTGGAATTCCATTTCATTTTCTTTAAAGGAAAAGGAAAGTCCTGAGGGCTTAAAGAATGTCTTTCAATGGCTTCTACAGGTGTCGTGAGAGGGGAGATTTGAAATTCTAACCAAACCCGAAGGCAGGGGTGGGCTCTTAGGCATGACTGAGTAGTAGGGTAGGTGGCCTCTGTAAGGTACAGCTTCCCTGGGCACTCCACCATGTCCTTTCTCTGCCACTGAGGGGCAACCGGGAGATTCCACCTTCTGGACAATGGCTTTGAGAGCAGATTTTGGTGGAATTGTGGGAGGAAGATTGAGGATTCTCCTGCCTGAGAAGGGAGGTAAATGTGGTAAAGAAAAAAGAAGCTTAAAGTCATCCAGCTCTTCATGAACACCAATGTACTCTAACACGGATTTGTGCATATTCTAGCAACCTTGTGATTGATCACAATCTGAGTTTGTACAGTAAAGAAAGAGGTCAAGTAAGCTTGCCCAAGGTCACCCACTTAGAAACGGAGGAATCAGGACTCAAAGCCAAGCTCACATTTTGTCCATCTTGCCAAAACCATATCCTTGGACCCTCCTCTCATTAACCCCTCCCCTTGGATCTGTGTGAGCTTATGAGTACTTTAAATGATGAGCATGGCAGAAGTGATGCTGTGTAGCTTCCAAGACTAGGTCAGAAAAGGCCAGACAGCTTCCATCTGGTTCTCTTGGAACCCTTGCTCTTGGAATGTTCCCTCTTAGATCCTATCAGCCACACTCTGAGAAACCCAAGGCATACAGAGAGGCCACATAAAGGTGCCCTAGTCAAGAGCCCCAGGGAGCCCAGCTTGGAGCAGCCCAGCCCAGGAGCCAGGCATGTGAATGAAGAAGCCATCTTGGAAGTGAATCCTCCAGCCTCGGCTGTTCCAGCCTTTTCAGCTGAGGCTGCAGACATCACAGAGTGGAGACAAGCCAGCTCTGCTGTGCCCTTTCCAAATTCTTTACCCACAGAATCCATAGCATAGTCGGATAGTTTCTGTTTTATGCCAGTAAGTTTGGGAGAGTTGGTCATGCAGCAATAGACAATGAGACTAATAACTTTGACTTGGGCTGACTTGATGGTGTGAATGGGTCTAAGATCATGTCTCATAGGAATGAGCAATGTGTACCATGGCTTTGAAATAACTTGACTATAGAAACAAGCTAATACTTGATTGCTATAACCTCGGTCCAGTTGCTAGAAATGTCATGTATTCTCTTAAATCCTGTCATTTATTTTTTTATTTTTATTTTTTTTTCAACAGTGTAACTTTAACATCTTTATTGGAGTATAAGTGCTTTACAATGTTGTGTTAGTTTCTGCTTTACAACAAAATGAATCAGTTATACATATACATATGTTCCCATATCTCTTCCCTCTTGCATCTCCCTCCCTCCCACCCTCCCTATCCCACCCCTTCAGGCGGTCACAAAGCACTGAGCTGATCTCCCTGTGCTATGCGGCTGCTTCCCACTAGCTATCTACCTTATGTTTGGTAGTGTATATATGTCCATGCCTCTCTCTCGCTTAAATCCTGTCGTTTAAATGACAGGTGTCTGAAACAAGGGGTTCTTGGGCCAACAATTGATACATCTTTCATATAAATTTTAAATGAAGTCTTTCTGGCTTATGTAAGATCATTAAAGTCTCCTTTTAACACAATAATTCCATGCTCTGTAGTCTGTAAAGTCATTTGGAATTACATGGCAAATGACATTTCTAAATCAATGGCTGGTGGAAGCAATTTTAAATCAAAACATTTGAATAGGGCTTCCCTGGTGGCACAGTGGTTAAGAATCCGTCTGCCAATGCAGGGGACATGGGTTCGAGCCCTGGTCCGGGTAGATCCCACATGCCGCGGAGCAACGAAGCCCATGCACCACAACTACTGAACCTGCACTGTAGAGCCCGCAAACCACAACTACTGAGACTGTGCGCCACAACTACTGAAGCCCACGCGCCTAGAGCCCATGCTCCACAACAAGAGAAGCCACCGGAATGAGAAGCCTGCTCACTGCAACGAACAGTAGCCCCCACTTGCCGCAAGTAGAGAAAGCCCGAGAACAACAACAAAGACCTAATGCAGCCAAAAATAAATAAATAAAATAAAATAAATTTTAAAAAAGCCATTTGAATAACTTCAATTTTTTTCAAAAGTAGTATGTTTTAGGCTATATTTCATATACAAAAGGGTTTGGTCAAATTTATATTTATTCAGTTACCCAAACCATATCCAGATTACACTTGAACATTTCTTTGAGGATTCTATATGGTATTTAATTGCTTTTGACAAGCATGATACCCTATAAAAGATACGACTTTCCTCTGAAAACCCCCTTCAGCTAAAAATACATTGTACTGAAAATAAAGTGGTTGCATCATCTAAATTCAACTCTCTGTAGCAGTCTGTACAATTTCATGACCATAGAGAATGAGCTCTTAAACATGGTTTCGGAGTGACTAAAACGAGGTTTGAGTGTGAAGACATGAGGGCGCTGCCTTCGTGCCAGGGAGCCAGGCAACCCATACAGGTCCTTCTTTCCAGGCTTTCAGTGCAACAATGTGGGACAAAACGGCTTTGGATTTCTTGGGCAGGGAGTTTGTGGGGAGAGGATAATTCTTGAGGAAAATCTTTTGAGGGGAAACTGAGGCTTTTTGAACAGAGCATGGGACAGAACCGGAAGAAAGGAGAATATATAGCTGACAGGATACATTTGGCAGAAGCTAAGAGTGAGGACAGGAGAAGGCGAAAGAGCGAGAGCGAACAGTGGGTGATTGTGAAGTAACACCAAGAGCTCTGAGCATCCTTGTCACCAACATGACCATCTGCACAAAGCCCGATGGCAGAGGCTGCATGCTTCTTCTGGCAGCCATTCTGCCCCAAGCGTCCTGTTTATTGTACAAATCCACGTTTGTGGTGCTATGTCATACCCATGAACACCAGAGTCTTCTTGTGTGTGCGCATTAAGGATTGTGGCAGAAACCCACATGAAAGACTTGGGTTACTGCAGTGATAAATTCTCTGGAAGATTAAATGACTCTGATGGCTTCCATGCTGCCATCTGGACTGTAGTCATTTTGAAGGCTAACTCTTTACTTGTTTTAATTAGTGTGGCCAGCATTGCTTGTGTTGTTAGACTAAAGATAAGACTAAGGAAACCCACCATACCACCACAAAGGTTATGGCCGTAATATTTGTGGGCTTGTTGGGAACGTCTCATGAAGTTACTTGAAGCCAGAGGCTCCAGTAAATCTAACATTTGATAATGCTTGTTCTTGTTTAACTTAGTGAAGCAAGGCCAAATAGTCAAACCTACTGCCATGCACAAGGCAGGCAACCTTTTACAAAAACAGAAGGATCGTCCTCAAGATACCAAGAATGTCTAGATAGTCATGCTGTTTCTAAACCTATTGGAAGTTTATCTTCCAATCAGAAATACATATACAGCTTCAAATTAAGTTCAACTTGGTTGAAAACACCTTGAGAGTTGTTACTACCTTTTATGCACGTTCATATCCCCCACTTAGTAAACACTCTTGTAAGGTCAGGTTCTCCAGAAACTACTGTCTGAGGTGAAGACTTGTGTGTGAGGGATTTACTAAGGAAGTGCTCACAGGGAGACCAGTCAAGAGTGATGGAAGCAGGGCAGTAAGTGTAAACAGATAGGGTAGGGGGTCCCCAGAGAAAGAGAACCAGGCATGGCTTCCTTGACATAAGAGAAGCCATTTCTAGCCTAAGCCATTTTGTGATCTAAGCATGGCCACAGTGCTGGTCCATGAAGAGGTCTCAGTAATTAATGATATGAAGGGAGCAAAAGAAGGCAGAAACAAATAACTGTTATCAGGCAAGAGAAGTAAGAATAGCAAAGAGAATATATCAGTTGTAAAGACTCCCAGTTTTGTTTCAATGGTAAAGATCAGCCTGAAGTGCTCAGATCAACTGGAACCTAAGGGAGGATGATGTTGGCCTTTGCTGACCCTCGAGGCTTGAATCAACTAAAGCTTAGATTCTGTCGACCACCCAAACCCCTTCATGAATATGCGTGTAACCCTAAGGTTAAAACCTCCAATTTTGCTGTTCGGGGAGACGCTGCTTTGGGAAAGATGCCCAGTGTTCTCCTTACTTGCTGCAGGTAATAAATCCTTCCTTCTCCCCATCTTTGGCTTGGTTGTGTCTTTTGGCTCAACTCACTAAGAGGCGAATCCAATATCTATTGTGTGCCTTCTATGGTCCAGGCATCACTAAGCTTTGGAGATACAAAGCAACAAAGGATGCAGTCTGTAAATGAGTTGACATCCTTGGAACAAAGGCTGGGAAGGGTGGAAGGAGACGTGAGACTGGAAAGGTAAGCAGGAGCTATATTGAAGAGCTTCCTGAAAACTATGCTAAATATAATGAATTTTCATTGGTCCTATTTTCTGGAGCTCTATGCTTTTAAAAATATTATCAACTTCTCAGTTTTTCCTTAACCCATTCTAGAGACTCTGAGACCACAAGATGCAAACACATTCAGACACCTTCCCCTGTAGCTCCAAATCAAAATTTCCATGTAAACCACCCCTCAGGGGTATGGATTTTACAGACTGTAGATGATTATGTTCTTTAAATCTGTTGTCTGCTTTTCTTGGCCTTTTCCTGAATTTTACATTCTGGGCACATGACTCTTACATAAAACAGATTATTTTTTTTAAATTGAAACTGAGCAGGACCCCATGGGCCTCATGTGTCCCCCGTTCCTTGTTTGTAGGGAACAGACTCCAGCCTCCATGACCTTCCCTGAGTTCCAAAGGGCAGATTTGAGGGCTTCCCTGGTGGCGCAGTGGTTGAGAGTCCACCTGTTGATGCAGGGGACACGGGTTCGTGCCCCGGTCTGGGAAGATCCCACATGCCGTGGAGTGGCTGGGCCTGTGAGCCACGGCTGCTGAGCCTGGGCGTCCAGAGCCTGTGCTCCACAATGGGAGAGGCCACAGCAGTGAGACGCCCACGTACCGCCAAAAAAAAAATCAAAGGGCAGATTCGAACAGTTGCTAATCAGGGAAAGGAGGGGATGCTGAGACAAAGAAGGATAAGCCAAGAAACAATAGTGCAGCCTTGGGGCAGGGTCCTAGTTCTGCCTCAGTCCTTACTTGCTGCAAGTAATTAAATCCTTCCTTCTCCTGATCTTTGGCTTGGTTGTGTCTTTCGGCTCAACACCCACCAAGAGGTGAATCCAGTTTTTCGGGTAACATAAGGGAGGAAGCCAAACCAAGATGCTATCTCAGGCTGATTATCAGGCTGATCTTTACCATTGAAACAAAACTGGGAGTCGTTATAACTGACATATTATCTTTGCTATTCTTACTTCTCTTGCCTGATAACAGTTATTTGTTTCTGCCTTCTTTTTTTCCCTTAAGCTCATTAATTACTGAGACCTGTTCATGGACCAGCATTGTGGCCAGGCTTAGATCTCAAAATGGCTTAGGCTAGAAATTGCTTCTCTTACACACAACAATATCTTTGCGTCCTTTGCAGAATCAAAACCCCCTACAAATAGAGTTAGCATTCCTCATTCCAGAGAAGAAAACCTGAGGCCAGATTAAAGGAGTGCAGGCCCTGCACACACCCTAATCTCTGGGTTGGGACACACAGGTTTCAAAGGCAGGAACCGGCTGTGTCCCCTTTGCCTGGCAAAGCAATAAAGTTATTCTTTCTACTTTATCTAAAACTCTGTCTCTGAGATTTGTTTCAGCACCAGTACACAGAGGCTGAGTTTTCAAAATCAACAGTATTTTAGGAATCTTCCCTCTTTTCTAACTTCAATTATTGCATGCTAATTTCTATTATTGGCATTGGCATTCTTAAAATTCTTAATTGACTACACCTTGGGGTTTTATTTTTGATATTGCAAAAGAAGTATTTTGTAATTCTAAGAGTGAAATCCCCAAAAAGAGAGATAAAAGCTTTAAGAATGATGTACCAATTCAGAGTTTCTACTTGGGTTCAGAACTGTGGAGATGTAGGTTTTTATTTATTTTATTAAAGTATTGTTGATTTACAATATCATGTTAGTTTCAGGTGTATAACACAGTGATTCAGATATATATATATATATATATATGTATATATATATATATATATATATATAGCACTGTGGTTCAGATATATATATATATATATATATATCTTCTTTTTCAGATTCTTTTCAACTATAGGTTATTACAAGATATTGAATATAGTTCCCTGTGCTGTACAGTAGGTCCTCGTTTTTTATCTATTTTGTATATAGTAGGACACATATATTAATCCCAAACTCCCAATTTATCCCTTCATTCCCTTTTTCTTTTAATTTAATTTAATTTAATTTTTTATACAGGAGTTCTCTATTTTATACATATTAGTGTCCATATGTCAATCCCAATCTTCAAATTCATCCACCACCACGCCTTGGTGTCCATACGTTTGTTCTCTACATCTGTCTCTATTTCTGCCTTGCAAATCAGTTCATCTGTACCATTTTTCTAGATTCCACATGTATACATTAATACATGATATTTGTTTTTCTCTTTCTGACTTACTTCACTCTGTATGACAGTCTGTAGGTCCATCCACGTCTCTACAAATGACGCTATTTCATTCCTTTTTATGGCTGAGTAATACTCCGTTGTATATATGTACCACATTGCCTTTATCCATTCATCTGTCGTTGGACATTTAGGACATCCATTTGTCTGTTGATGGGCATTTAGGTTGCTTCCACGACCTGGCTATTGTAAATAGTGCTGCAATGAACACTGGGGTGCATTTGTCTTTTTGAATTATGGTTTTCTCTGGGTATATGCCCAATAGTGGGCTTGCTGGGTCATATGGTTATTCTATTTTTCATTTTTTAAGGAACCTCCTTACTTTTCTCCATAGTGGCTGTATTAATTTACATTCCCACCAACAGTGTAAAAGGGTTCCCTTTTCTCCACACCCTCTCCAGCATTTGTTGTTTGTAGATTTTCTGATAATGCCTATTCTAACGGGTGTAAGCTGATACCTCATTGTAGTTTTGATTTACATTTCTCTAATAATTAGTGATGTTGAGCATCTTTTCATCTGCCTCTTGGCCATCTGTATGTCTTCTTTGGAGAAATGTCTATTTAGGTCTTTTGCCCATTTTTGGATTGGGTTTTTTTTTTTTGATATTGAGCTGCATGAGCTCTTTGTATATTTTGGAAATTAATCCTTTGTCCATTGACTGGTTTGCAAGTACTTTCTCCCATTTTGAGGGCTGTCTTCATCTTGTTTATGGTTTCCTTTGCTGTGCAAAAGCTTTTAAGTTTCATTAGGTCCCATTTGTTTACTTTTGTTTTTATTTCCATTACTCTAGGAGGTGGGTCAAAAAAGATCTTGCTGTGACTTATGTCAGAGTGTTTTTCCCATGTTTTCCTCTAAGAGTTTTACAGTATCCAGTCTTACATTTAGGTCCTTAATCCAATTTGGCTTTATTTTTGTGTATGGTGTTAGGGAGTGTTCTAATTTCATTCTTTTACATGTAGCTGTCCAGTTTTCCCAGCACCACTTATTGAAGACTGTCTTTTCTCCATTGTATATCCTTACCTTCTTTGTCATAGATTAGTTGACCACAGATGCATGGCTTTATCTCTGGGCTTTCTATCCTGTTCCATTGATCTATATGTCTGTTTTTGTGCCAGTACCATATTGTCCTGGTTACTGTAGATTGTAGTATAGTCTGAAGTCAGGGAATCTGATTCCTCCAACTCCGTTTTTTTCCCTCAAAATTGCTTTGGCTATTCGGGGTCTTTTGTGTCTCCATACAAATTTTAAGATTTTTTTTTGTTCTAGTTTTGTAAAGGATGCCATTGGTAATTTGATAGGGATTGCATTCAATCTGTAGATTGCTTTGGGTAGTAGAGTCATTTTCACAATATTGATTCTTCCAATCCAAGAACATGGTATATCTCTCATCTGTTTGTGTCACCTTTGATTTCTTTCATCAGTGTCTTATAGTTTACTGAGTACAAGTCTTTTACCTCCTTAGGTAGGTTTATTCCTAGGTATTTTATTCTTCTTTTTGCAGTGGTGACTGGGATTGTTTCCTTAATTTCTCTTTCTGATCTTTCATTGTTAGTGTATAGGAATGCAAGAGATTTCTGCACATTAATTTTGTATCCTGTAACTTTACCAAATTCATTGATTAGCTCTAGTAGTTTTCTGGTAGCATCTGTAGGATTTTCTATGTACAGTATCATGTCATCTGCAAACAGTGGCAGTTTTACTTCTTCTTTTCCAATTTGTAATCATTTTATTTCTTTTTCTTCTCTGATTGCCGTGGCTAGAACTTCCAAAACTATGTGGAATAATGTTGGCTACAGTGGACGGACATCCTTGGCTTGTTCCTGATCTTAAAGGAAATGCTTTCAGGTTTTCACCATTGAGAATGATGTTTGCTGTGGGTTTGTCATATATGGCCTTTGTTATGTTGAGCTAGGTTCCCTGTATGCTCACTTTCTGGAGAGGTTTTATCATAAATGGGTGTTGAATTTTGTCAAAAGATTTTTCTGCAGCTGTTGAGATGATCATATGTTTTTTACCTTTAAATTTGTTAATATGGTATATCACATTGATTGATTTACATATATTGAAGAATCTTTGCATCCCTGGGATAAATCCCACTTGATCATGGTGTATCATTCTTTTAATGTGTTGTTGGATTCTGTTTGCTAGTGTTTTGTTGAGGATTTTTGCATCTATATTCATCAGTGATATTGGTCTGTAATTTTCTTTTTTTGTAGTATCTTTGTCTGGTTTTGGTATCAGGGTGTGGTGGCCCTGTAGAATAAGTTTGGGAGTGTCCCTTCCTCTGCAATTTTTTGGAAGAGTTTGGGAAGGATAGGTGTTAGCTCTTCTCTAAATGTTTGATAGAATTCAACTGTGAAGCCATCTGGTCCTGGACTTTTATTTGAAGATTTTTTATCATAGTTTCAATTTTATTACTTGTGATTGGTCTGTTAATATTTTCTATTTCTTCCTGGTACAACCTTCCTTGGAAGGTTGTACCTTTCTAAGAATTTGTCCATTTTATTGGCATATAATTGCTTGTAGTAGTCTTTTATGATCCTTTGTATTTCTGCAGTGTCCCTTGTAATTTCTCCTTTTTAATTTCTAATTTTATTGATTCGAGTCTTCTCCCTTTTTTTCTTGATGAGTCTGGCTAAAGGTTTATCAATTATGTTTATCTTCTCCAAGAACCAACTTTTACTTTTATTGATCTTTACTACTGTTTTCGTTGTTTCTATTTCATTTATTTCTGCTCGGATCTTTATGATTTCTTTTCTTCTACTAACTTTGCGGTTTTCTTGTTGTTGTTGTTCTCCTTTCTCTAGTTGCTTTAGGAGTAAGGTTAGATTGTTTATTTGAGATTTTTCTTGTCTCTTGATGTCAGATTTAATTGTTATAAACTTCCTCCTTAGAACTGCTTTTGCTGCATCCCATAGGTGTTGGGTTATATTGTTTTCATTGTCATTTGTTTCTATGTATTTTTTGATTTCCTCTTTGATTTCTTCAGTGATCTCTTGGTTATTTAGTAGTGAATTGTTTAGCCTCCATGTATTTGTGTTATTTACAGTTTTTTTTCCTGTAATTGTATTCTAATCTTGTAGCATTTGTAGTCGGAAAGGATGCTTGATATGATTTCAATTTTCTTAAATTTACTGAGGCTTCATTTGTGACCCAAGATGTGATCTATCCTGGAGAATGTGCCATGTGACCTTGAGAAGGAAGTGTATTCTGCTGCTTTCTGGTGGAATGTCCTATAAATATCAGTTAAGTCTATCTGGTCTATTGTGTCATTTAAAGCTTGTGTTTCCTTATTAATTTTCTGTCCGGATGATCTGTCCATTGGTGTAAGTGGGATGTTAAAGTCCCCCACTATTATTGAGTTACTGTCAATTTCCCCTTTTATAGCTGTTAGCATTTGCCTTATGTATTGAGGTTTTCCTAGGTTGGGTGCACAAATATTTATAATTGTTATATCTTCTTCTTGGATTGATCTGTTGATCATTATGCAGAGACTTTCTTTGTCTCTTGTAACGGTCTTTATTTTAAAGTCTATCTTATCTGATATGCGTATTGCTACTCCAGCTTTCTTTTGATTTCCATTTGCATGCAATATCTTTTCCCATCCCCTTACTTTCAGTTTGTATGTGTCCCTAGACCTGAAGTGGGTCTCCTATAGACAGCATATATGTGGGTCTTGTTTTTGTATCCATTCATCCTGTCTGTGTCTTCTGTTTGGAGCATTTAATCCATTTACATTCAAGGTAATTATTGATATGTATGTTCCTATTACCATTTTCTTAATTGTTTTGGCCTTGCTTTTGTGGGTCTTTTTCTTCTCTTGTGTTTCCTGCCTAGAGAAGTTCATTTAGCATTTGTTGTAAAGCTGGTTTGGTGGTGCTGAATTCTCTTAGCTTTTCTTGTCTGTAACACTTTTGATTTCTCCATTGAATCTGAATGAGATCCTTGCTGGGTAGAGTAATCTACCAGGGTTGTAAGTTTTCCCCTTTCCTCACTTTAAATATATCCTGTCACTCCCTTCTGGCCTGCAGAGTTTCTGCTGAAAATATCACCTGATAACCTTATGGGGGTTCCCTTGCATGTTATTTGTTGATTTCCCCTTGATGCTTTTAACATTTTTTCTTTGAACTTAATTTTTGATAGTTTGATTAATATGTGTCTTGGAGTGTTTCTCCCTGGGTTTATCTTGTATGGAACTCTTTGCACTTCCTGGACTTGGGTGGCTATTTCCTTTCCCATGTTAGGAAAGTTTTTGACTATAATCTCTTCAAGTATTTTCTCAGACCCTTTCTCTTTGTCTTCTTCTTCTGGGACCCCTATAATTCGAATGTTGGTGAATTTAATGTTGTCCCAGATGTCTCTGAGACTGTCCTCATTTCTTTTCATTCTTTTTTCTTTATTCTGATCCTCAGCTGTTATTTTCACCATTCTAGCTTCCAGCTCACTTATTCATTCTGCTTCAGTTATTCTGCTAATAATTCCTTCTAGTGTATTTTTCATTTCAGTTATTGTGCTGTTCATCACTGTTTGTTTGTTCTTTAATTCTTCTATGTCCTTGTTAAACACTTTTTGTGTTTTCTCGATCCATGCCTCTATTCTATTTCTGAGATTTTGGATCATCTTTACTATCAGTACTCTGAATTCTTTTTCAGGTAAGTTGCCTATTTCCTCTTCAATCATTTGGTCTTGTAGGTTTTTATCTTGCTCCTTTGTCTGTACCATATTTTTCTGTCATCTCATTTTTTTTTTGATGGTTGGACCTGTGCTCTTATCTTGCTGGTTGTTTGGCCTGAGTCATCCAGCACTGGAGTTTGCAGGTAGTTGGGTGGAGCCAGGTCTTGGTGCCAAGATGACGACCTCTGGGAGTGCTCACACCAATTAATATTCCCTGGGCTCTGAGGTTCTCTGTTAGTCTGGTGGTTTGGACTCAGCACTCCCACTGCAGGAGTTCAGGTGCAACACCCAGCCTGGGAACCAAGACCTCACAAGCCACATGGTGCGGTAGGAAAAAAAAAGGCAACAAACAAAAAGGAGCAGAACAATAACAAGGAATAAAAAGTAAAATAAAATTAGTAAAATAAAAAATATATTAGAAAAAAAATTTTTAATGTAACAACAACAAGATCAAAGCAAAACAGAACCATTAACACTGCAACAGCAGAAAGAAAAGAAAAAAAAAGCCAGAAAAGGCCTTGAAGGTGGGTGGGTCTCAGGACTGGGACACTTGCAGCTGGAAAAGGCCCTGGTTGGGGAGTGGGGCTTAGGTTCAGGACAGCTAAGGCCCTGGTGTTGTGGCATAGACTCAAGACCTGCATGGCCAGAAAAGGTCCTGTGGGGAGTGTGTGGGTGGTAATGGGGTGGAGGGGTAGGGTTGGGGAGGGTATGGGGGCTTAGGTTCAGGACCCCTGTGGCCAGAGTGGGCCCTGGAGGGCTAAGGATCAGGCCTGGGACCCCAGCAGGCTCGCCGGGGCCCGAGTGGGCGGGGAGCCACTTGCCGCATTCCCCTCTGATCCTCCAATCCCCCGAATGTCTCTCCCCTTCCCCACCAATCTTCACACCATGTGTTAGCCTCTCTGGTCATGGGAACCCCTCCCCTCCCCCCGCCGCCCCTCAAGGGTGTTGATCCAGTCCTGCCTCCACTTTTCCTCCGCCCCCTCTGCCCCCCAAGTCCTACCCAGTCACGTGGGGATTCTTCCCATCCCTTTAGGTGTCCGAGGTCACTCATCAGCACCTGGTTGGTGCCCTAGTTGTGAGGAGACGCGAACTCCGTGTCTTCCTACTCCACCATCTTGACTCTGCCTTCAAATTTATTGTTTCTTATCATAACCACTGGATTATACTATTAAAAACCTTGGGACTTCCCTGGTGGTCCAGTGGTTAAGACTTCGCCTTCCAACACAGCAGGTGTGGGTTCGATCCCTGGTTGGGGAGCTAAGGTTCCACATGCCTCACGGCCAAAAAACCAAAACATAAAACAGAAGCAATATTGCAACAAATTCAATTAAGTCTTTAAAAATGGTCCACATCCAAAAAGTCTTAAAAAAAAAAAACCGTGACATTGACAAGTTGTATCATTATATAGATTTAAGCTTAACAGAAAGAAGAGCTAGGACAGTATCCTATTTTATATCACTTAAAATTGGAATCTGGTTTTTATTATTCTGTTCTGCATGCTTATATTTGTGGTTTTACAACACAGGCTTTGACAGAATATTTGTAGTCTAGAGTCTTCTGAGATCATATGGCTTAGTCTGTGGCATCAGATTAAGAAATACTAAGAAACATTTCAACCATCTTCTTGGTAAGAAAAAGCTGAGTATGGAAAAGGTCTATAGGAAACTTGTCACTAAATGAAGTCCACTAGTCCACTCAAGCCTCATACAAAATATTGGATGGAGACAACTACAGCTTTGGGTGAGGAAACGCTGAGCCATGTGTGATTGAGGAAGACAGAGAGTACCTCTTCTGAAAATATGATTGAGTCCATCTTGAAGGAGTGATACCTGCTTCCTCATTATGATAAGTAATTATTAAAAATCAAGGTCCATAGAAGGATTTAAACAGTTCTGGAGGCATAAAGATTTTCACTGAGTGCCATTTTCCAAATTATTACTAATAATATTTGTACTGAGGTTGGGCTGAGGAGAGAGTTATCCAACTCTAATTATGAAAACTGAATCTCACATGGGATCCCTATCATGCACCACTGTGTCCCCAAGTCTTCATTCATTGGTGGCCTATGTGGCTGTCTCCTGCTGAGATTTAATTTACCTCCATTTTTTAAAAACTAGTTTATTTTCAAAATTAAGTGGACTTCATTTTTGAGAGTTTTATTTAAGACTTCTTACTTAGCCAGACTGTTTGTTCCAGCAGTCTCTATTAAATCAAGGACAGGCTAGCCAGGCATGGGGTAGTCACAGTTTGTTTTACATTCTCTATTAAACTGTCCATTAACGTGACTATCAAAGAAGCTTCTCCCACAAAACAGCCAAATTGAGGCTCATGAATTCTTTGCTCCACCAAATAAGTTTTATGAACTTGAGGACACCCTCACTTTGTTTTAGTTTCATTAAACTTTGTATTTATTCTACTTATATGATTAGTTAGACTTAGGAGCCTGAACACTCAAGGAGATTCTAAGAACTAATTGATGATTTTGCAGCCCAGTTTATTGACTAATTATAAGTAATCCCTAAATCTGATCTGTTGATGAGAGGTGACAGTAAGTCTCCTTGCCCTTCTCTGCTAATGAACAGTACTACTTTGTGATTACACATGAATTTGGGTAAGTGTTTCCTTCTGACTACTCCTCCTCTGATTCCTAACTTAGTTTTTCCATTTATATTATTTATTGGTAGAACATTAATAGAACCATTGCCCAAATTAGTAAGGTTTAGAAGATTGTTTATACAGAATGCCTCCAATCTGGCATGTTTCAGCATGATATTTCTGCAGTTTCGGTGTGTTAACTCCAAGAAGGCACAGCAATGAAAAATAGTCACTAATTTCAAATTGTTATTGAAAGATATGTTACAGACGATTTTATAAAAATCAGCTAGTTAACCAGCAATTGCTATCTAAGCAGGAGGTAAGATTAAAATATATTCTTTGAAGTCTGTTATCATTTCAACTTTTTATCTTGTAGGCTTACTGGAGGAGTGAGGTAAGAAAAATGCATGTCTTCAGTGGTGATAAGAAAAGAGTAAACATTTTTCTTTGCTGGGGAACAGCCAACAGCATTATTTTCCTAGAAAATACAAGGCCTGAGGAATCACAATTGATAGGATGTGTTTAATAAAATAACAGAAAAGTGTTTGGTTGGGAAACTTCAGTCAGTTGGCTAGTTTTACTAAAAATTGTAAAGTATGTGGCTTTTGTCTTTTATGTGCCCTTTCTTCCCTGCCCCCTCCAAATGCAAAAGATTATGATGTCTACAATTGACTACAAAATACTTGTGCAGAGTCAGGGGGTATCAATTGCTCTAACCAAATATCCATAACCTAAGATGGTGAGCTTCATTCTACCAGAAAGGCCAAACTCAGGGGCTACTCCTTGACCAACACCTGGGGATTTTCTAATTAGTGTAGTGAATGTTGAAAACAGGTTTTTATTGATGAAAATAGTGGCCTGTTGACTATCATGATAGACACTATACATAAGCTCTAAATGTTGAAGTTAAAGGTATTCAGGATGCACAAATAAACTAAAAGTTTTAAATTTTTTTAAACTTCCCTCCCTCAAATGTAAGGGATGTAAGAATCTAACGAGTAGCCTTTGTACTTTGCCATAACATCTACGCTTGATCCCCAAGGAGTCCTGTGTCCTGTCATTGGTTAAGGTTCTGATGAATGACCTAATAAGGGTAACAAAATCTTGCTTCTGGAACATTGCCCTGCTTTTTCTCCAGCGAGCCTTCCACGCAATGTAGTGGTCAGTGTATTAAGAGGCTAAGAAGCTGGAACTTTGTGGAGCCTGTGAAACAGGTGATAAGAAGTGTTTAGGGCCTGTTTACCTGAGCAAGTGTTTGATAAATGTTTGTAAGGTAGCAGAATTTTTTGAGACTTGCTTCCATAATAACCTGATAGTAAGGTTGTGCTTAAGTTACTAACCCTTATCCACATAAAAGCTCTTCCTCAGCTGCTGTTATCTAAGACCAAAGGGAACCTAACAGTGGTATATGGCCAAATTGGCTTTTAGTCCTTTTGGAACACACACCTACAGCAGGTTCATGGTCTGTTTCTTCTTTTCCTAGTGCTCTTCCTTTCATCTTCTCTCTGTAAATCTTTTTTAAACCTTACAGACCTTCTGGGGATCCTGTGCCCTCATGATATCTTCTATTTCTCAGTTTTCTACTCTCCTCTGTCTTCTTGCCTCACTCACACACCCAAGCGCAAACAGTTAACTTACTGTTAAGGCTCAGGTGCTTACGGTCTCAATGGGATTTCTATTTTAAGCCCCCCAAATGAAGTTCTAACAGTAGAATTTCAGGCATCAGAAAGAGTAAGAGAGGTATTTCAAAGTTAGTTACCACCAAATGACTTTAATATTAAAGGCCAGGCCCTGGCAGTGTTACCCAATTAGCAGGAGGGCAAATTGAGACAGGGACATTGTGGGGAAATCTGGGTATGGAGTGCCATTTGTTTTATGATTTCCCCATCCTGCATGTGCCTTGTCCTCAACCAGCATTCCAGGCTCTGAACTTTTCCTGACCTTCTACTGGAAAACCTTCTTTTACTCTCCATTTTCTTAGCATCCAGTAATCTGGCAAATCATCGTTGCAAGGATATCAGTGAAGCTTGTGGGTTCATGTATTATTTTATTTTATTTTTTAACATCTTTATTGGAGTATAATTGCTTTACAATGTTGTGTTAGTTTCTGCTTTATAACAAAGTGAATCAGCTATACATAAACATATATCCCCATATCCCCTCCATCTTGTGCCTCCCTCCCACACTCCCTATCACACCACTCTGGTGGTCACAAAGCACTGAGCTGATCTCCCTGTACTATGCGGCTGCTTCCCACTAGCTATCTATTTTACTTTCGGTACTGTATATATGTCCATGCTACTCTCTCACTTCGTCCCAGCTTACACTTCCCCCTCCCCATGTCCTCAAGCTCATTCTCTACACTTGAGTCTTTATTCCTGTCCTGCCCCTAGGATCATCAGAAACATTTTTTTAAATTCCATATATATGTGTTAGCATATGGTATTTGTTTTCTTCTTTCTCACTTACTTCACTCTGTATGACACACTCTAAGTCCATCCACCTCACTAGAAATAACTCAATTTCATTTCTTTTTATGGCTGAGTAATATTCCATTGTCTATATGTGCCACATCTTCTTTATCCATTCATCTGTCGATGGACATCTAGGTTGCTTCCATGTCCTGGCTATTGTAAATAGTGCTACAGTGAACGCTGGGGTACATGTGTCTTTTTGAATTATGGTTTTCTCAGGATGTATGCCCCATAGTGGGATTGCTGGGTCATATGGTAGTCCTATTTTTAGTTTTTTAAGGAACCTCCATACTGTTCTCCACATCGGCTGTATCAATTTACATTCCCACCAATAGTGCAAGAGGGTTCCCTTTTCTCCACACCCTCTCCAACATTTATTGTTTCTAGATTTTTTGAAGATGCCATTCTGACTGGTGTGAGGTGATACCTCATTGTAGTTTTGATTTGCATTTCTCTAATGATTGGTGATGCTGAGCATCCATTCATGTGCCTCTTGGCCATCTGTATATCTTCTGTGGAGAAATGTCTATTTAGGTCTTCTGCCCATTTTTTGATTGGGTTGTTCATTGTTTTGATATTGAGCTGCTTGAGCTGCTTGTATATTTTGGAGATTAATCCTTCGTCAGTTGCTTAGTTTGCAAATATTCTCTCCCATTTTGAGGGTTGTCTTTTCATCTTGTTTAAGGTTTCCTTTGCTGTGCAAAAGCTTTTACGTTTAATTAGGTTCCATTTGTTTATTTTTATTTTCATTTCTCTAGGAGGTAAGTCAAAAAGGATCTTGCTGTGATTTATGTCATAGAGTGTTCTGCCTATGTTTTCCTGTAAGAGTTTTATAGTGTCTGGCCTTACATTTAGGTCTTTAATCCATTTTGAGTTTATTTTTGTGTATGGCGATAGGAAGTGTTTTAGTTTCATTCTTTTACATGTAGCTGTCCAGTTTTCCCAGCACCACTTATTGAAGATGTTTTTTCTCCATTGTATATTCTTGCCTCCTTTATCAAAGAAGGTGACAATATGTGCGTGGTTTTATCTCTGGGCTTTCTATCCTGTTCCATTGATCTATATTTCTGTTTTTGTGCCAGTATCATATTGTCTTGATTACTGTAATGTGTAGTATAGTCTGAAGTGAGGGAGCCTGATTCCCCAAGCTCCTTTTTTCTTTCTCAAGCTTGCTTTGGCTATTCGGGGTCTTTTGTGTTTCCATACAAATTATGAAATTTTTGTTGTATTTCCGTGAAAAACACCATTGGGAATTTGTTAGGGATTGCATTGAATCTGTAGATTGCTTTGGGTAGTACAGTCATTTTCACAATGTCGATTCTTCCAATCCAAGAACATGGTATATCTCTCCATCTGTTTGTGTCTTCTTTAATTTCCTTCATCAATGTCTTATAGTTTTCTGTCTTTTGTCTTCTTATGTAGGTTTATTCCTAGGTATTTTATTCTTTGTGTTGCAGTGGTATATGGGAGTGTTTCCTTAATTTCTCTTTCTGATTTTTCATCGTTAGTGTATAGGAATGAAAGAGATTTCTGTGTGTTAATTTTGTATCCTGCTACTTTACCAAATTCATTGATTAGCTCTAGTAGTTTTCTGGTGGCATCTTTAGGATTCCTTATGTATAGTATCATTCTGCAAACAGTATCAGTTTTATTTCTTCTCTTCCGATTTAGATTCCTTTTATTTTTTTTTCTTCTCTGATTTCCGTGTCTAAAACTTCCAAAACTATGTTGAATAATAGTGGTGAGATTGGGCATCCTTCTCTTGTTCCTGATTTTAGAGGAAATGATTTCAGTTTTTCACCATTGAGGACAATGTTGGCTGTGGGTTTGTCATATGTGCCCTTTATCATGTTGAGGTAAGTTCTCTCTATGCCTACTTTCTGAAGGGTTTTTATCATAAATGGCTTTTCAATTTTGTCAAAACCTTTTTCTGCATCTATTGAGATGATCATATGGATTTGCTCCTTCAGGTTGTCCATATATATTCTCACAGTGATTGATTTACGTATACTGAAAATCCTTGCATTCCTGGGATAAACCCCACTTGATCATGGTGTATGATCCTTTTAATGTGCTGTTGGATTCTGTTTGCTAGCATTTTGTTGAAGATTTTTGCATCTACGTTCATCAGTGATATTGGCCTATAGTTTTCTTTTTTTGTGTGACATCTTTGTCTGGTTTTGGTGTCAGGGTGATGGTGGCCTCATAGAATGAGTTTGGGAGTGTTCCTCTCTCTGATATATTTTGGAACTGTCGGAGAAGGATAGGTGTTAGCGCTTCTCTAAATGCTTGATGGAATTTGCATGTGAAGCCATCTGGTCCTGGGCTTTTGCTTGTTGGAAGATTTTTAATCACAGTTTCAATTTCAGTGCTTGTGATTGGTCTGTTTATATTTTCTATTTCTTCCTGGTTCAATGTTGGAAGGTTATACCTTTCTAAGAATTTGTCCATTTCTTCCAGGATGTCCATTTTATTGGCATATAGTTGCTTGTAGTAATCTCTCATGATCCTTTGTATTTCTGCTGTGTCAGTTGTTACTTCCCCTTTTTCATTTCTAATTCTATTGATTTGAGTCTTCTCCCTTTTTTTCTTAATGAGTCTGGCTAATGGTTTATCAATTTTGTTTACCTTATCAGAGAACCAGGCTTTAGTTTTATTGATATTTGCTATTGTTTCCTTCATTGCTTTTTATTTCCAATCTGATCTTTATGATTTCTTTCCTTCTGCTAACTTTGGAGGGTTTTTTGTTCTTCTTTCTCTAATTGCTTTAGGTGTAAGGTTAGGTTGTGTGTTTCAGATGTTCCTTGTTTCTTAAGGTAGGATTGTATTGCTATAAACTTCCCTCTTTGAACTGCTTTTGCTGCATCCCATAGATTTTGGGTAACCTTGTTTTCATTGTCATTTGTTTCTAGGTATTTTTTATTTCCTCTTTGATTTCTTCAGTGATCTCTTGGTTATTAAGGAGTGTATTGTTTAGCCTCAATGTGTTTGTATTTTTTTACAGAGTTTTTCCTGTAATTGATATCCAGTGTCATAGCATTGTAGTCGAAAAAGATACTTGATACGATTTCAATTTTCTTAAATTTATGAAGGCTTGATTTGTGACCCAAGATATGATCTATCCTGAAGAATGTTTCATGAGCATTTGAGAAGGAAGTGTATTCTGTTGTTTTGGGATGGAATGTCCTGTAAAAATCAATTAAGTCTATGTGGTCTATTGTGTCATTTAAAGCTTGTGTTTCCTTATTAATTTTATGTCTGGATGATCTGTCCATTGGTGTAAGTAGGATGTTAAAGTCCCCCACTATTATTGTGTTACTGTCGATTTCCCCTTTTATAGGTATTAGCATTTGCCTTATGTACTGAGGTTTCCCTAGGTTGGGTGCATAAATATTTATAATTGTTATATCTTCTTTGTGGATTGATCTGTTGATCGTTATGCAGAGACTTTCTTTGTCTCTTGTAACAGTCTTTATATTAAAGTCTATTTTATCTGATATGAGTATTGCTACTCCAGCTTTCTTTTGATTTCCATTTGCAAGGAATATCTTTTTCCATCCCCTTACTTTCAGTCTGTGTATGTCCCCAGGTCTGAAGTGGGTCTTGTAGACAGCATATATATGACACTTGTTTTTGTATCCATTCAGCCAGTTTGTGGCTTGGTTGGAACATTTAATGCATTTACATTTAGGTAGCTATCAATATGTGTGTTCCTATTACCATTTTTCTTAATTGTTTTGGGTTTGTTATTGTAGACCTTTTCCTTCTCTTGTATTTCCGGCCTAGAGAAGTTCCTTTAGCATTTGTTGTAAAGCTGGTTTGGTGGTGCTGAATTCTCTTAGCTTTTGCTTGTCTGTAAAGGTTTTAATTTCTCCATCAAAACTGAATGAGATCCTTGCTGGGTAGAGTAATCTTGGTTGTAGGTTTTTCCCTTTCATCACTTTAAATATGTCATGCCACTCCTTTCTGGCTTGCAAAATTTCTGCTGAAAGATCAGGTGTTAACCCTACGGGGATTCCCTTGCATATGATTTGCTACTTTTCCCTTGCTGCTTTTAATATTTTTCTTTGTATTTAATTTTTGATAGTTTGATTAATATGTGTCTTGGCCTGTTTCTCTTTTGAATTTATCCTGTATGGGACTCTCTGTGCTTGCTGGACGTGATTAAGTATTTCCTTTCCCATATTTGGGAAGTTTTCAACTATATTCTCTTCAAATCTTTTCTCAGTCCCTTTCTTTTTCTCTTCTTCTTCTGGGACCCCTATAATTCCAATGTTTTTGTGTTTAATATTGTCCTAGCAGTCTCTGAGACTGTCCTCAATTCTTTTCATTCTTTTTTCTTTATTCTGTTCTATAGTAGTTATTTCCACTATTTTATCTTCCAGGTCACTTATCCGTTCTTCTGCCTCACTTATTCTGCTATTGATTCCTTCTAGAGAATTTTAAATTTCATTTATTGTGTTATTCATCATTGTCTGTTTGCTCTTTAGTTCTTCTAGGCCCTTGTTAAACATTTCTTGTATTTTCTCCATTCTATTTACAAGATTTTGGATCATCTTTACTATCATTATTCTGAATTCTTTTTCAGGTAGACTGCCTATTTCCTCTTCATTTGTTAGGTCTGGTGGGTTTTTACCTTGCACTTAATCTGCTGTGTGTTTCTTTGTCTTCTCATTTTGCTTAACTTACTGTGTTTGGGGTCTCTTTTTCGCAGGCTGCAGGTTCATAGTTCCCGGGTTTTTGGTGTCTGTTTCCAGTGGCTAAGGTTGGTTCAGTGGGTTGTGTAGGCTTCCTGGTGGAGGGGAGTCGTGCCTGTGTTCTGGTGGATGAGGCTGGATCTTGTCTTTCTGGTGGGCAAGTACATGTCTGGTGGTGTGTTTTGGGGTGTCTGTGATCTTATTATGATTTCTTATTATGAAATCTTATTATGATTTCAGGCAGCCTCTCTGCGGTTGTGTTCCTGTCTTGCTAGTTGTCTGACATCGGGTGTCCAGCACTGTAGCTTGCTGGTCGTTGAGTGGAGCTGGGTCTTGGCATTGAGATGGAGATCTGGGAGATTTTTGCCGTTTGATATTATGTGGAGCTGGGAAGTCTCTAGTAGACCAATGTCCTGAACTTGGCTCTCCCACCTCAGAGGCACTGCCCTCCACCTGGCTGAAGCACCAAGAGCCTGTCATCCACACGGATCAGAATAAAAGGGAGAAGAGAAAAGAAAGAAAGAGAAAGAGAAAATAAAATAAAAGTTATTAAAATAAAAAAATTATTTAAAAAAATTTTTTAAAGTCATTAAAAAAGAAAGAAAGAACAACAAAACCAAAACACAAATTCGCCAATGATAACAAGCACTGGAAACGATATTAAAAAAACAAACAGGAGAGGAACCAAGATGTCGGAGTAGAAGGACGTGTTCTCACTGTCTCTTGCAGGAACAGCAGAATCAGAACTAGCTGCTGGACAATTATCAACAGGAAGACACTGGAACTCACCAAAAAAGATACCCCATATCCAAAGACAAAGGAGAAGCCACAATGAGATGGTAGGAGGGGTGAAATTACAGTAAAATCAAATCCCATAACTGCTGGGTGGGTGACTCACAGACTGGAGAACACTTATAGCACAGAAGTCCACCCACTGGAGTGAAGCTTCTGAGCCCCACAATAGGCTTCCCAACCCAGGGGTCTGGCAATGGGAGTAGGAATTCCTAGAGAATCAGACTTTGAAGCCTAGTGGGAATTGATTGCAGGACTTCAACAGGACTGGGGGAAACAGAGACCCCACTCTTGGGGGACACACACAAAGTAGTGTGTGCAACAGGAACCAGGGGAAGAAGCAGTGAACCCAGGGGAGCCTGAACCAGATATACCTGCTAGTGTTGGAGGGCCTCCTGCAGAGGCAGGGGGTGACTGTGGCTCAGCATGAGGACAGGACATTGGCAACAGAAGTTGTGGGAAGTACTCCTTCGTGTGAGCCCTTCCAGAGTCTGTCATTATCCCCACAAAGAGCCCAGGTAGGCTCCAGTGTTGGGTTGTCTCAGGCCAAACAACCAACAGGGAGGGAACCCACCCCCACCCATCAGCAGACAAGTGGATTAAAGTTTTACTGAGCTCTGCCCACCAGAGCAACAGCCAGCTCTACCCACCACCAGTCCCTCTCATCAGGAAACTTCCACAAGCCTCTTAGATAGCCTCATCCACCAGAGGGCAGACAGCAGAAGCAAGAAGAATGACAATCCTGAGCCTGTGGAACAAAAACCACATTCACAGAAAGATAGAGAAGATAAAAAGGCAGTGGGCTATGTGCCAGATGAAGGAACAAGATAAAACGCCAGAAAAACAACTAAATGAAGTGGAAATAGGCAACATTCCAGGAAAAGAATTCAGAATAATGATAGTGAAGATGATCCAGGACCTTGGAAAAAGAATGGAGGCAAAGATAGAGAAGATGCAAGAAATGTTTAACAAAGACCTAGAATAATTAAAGAACAAACAAACAGAGATGAACAGTACAATGACGGAAATGAAAACTACACTAGAAGGAATCAGTAGCAGAATAACTGAGGCAGAAGAACAGATAAGTGACCTGTTAGACAGAATGGTGGAATTCACTGCTGTAGAACAGAATAAAGAAAAAGAATGAAAAGAAATGAAGACATCCTAAGAGACCTCTGGGACAACAATAAATGCATCAACGTTCGCATTATAGGGGTCCCAGAAGGAGAAGAGAGAGAGAAAGGACCAGAGAAAATATTTGAAGAGATTATAGTCAAAAACTTCCCTAACATGGGAAAGGAAATAGCCACCCAAGTCCAGGAAGTGCAGTGAGTCCCATACATGATAAACCCAAGGAGAAACACGCAGAGAAACATAGTAACCAAATTGGCAAAAATTAAAGACAAAGAAAAATTATTGAAAACAGCAAAGGAAAAATGACAAATAACATACAGGGGAACTCCCATAAGGTTAACAGTTGATTTCTCAGCAGAAACTCTACAAGCCAAAAGGGAGAGGCATGATATACTTAAAGTGATGAAAGGGAAGAACCTACAACCAAGATTACTCTACCCAGCAAGGATCTCATTCAAATTTGATGGAGAAATCAAAAGCTTTACAGACAAGCAAAAGCTAAGAGAATTCATCACCACCAAACCAGCTCTACAACAAATGCTAAAGCAACTTCTCTAAGTGGGAAAAACAAGAGAAGAAAAGGACCTACAAAAACAAAACCATAACAATTAAGAAAATGGTAATAGGAACACATATATTGATAATTACCTTAAACATGAATGGATTAAATGCTCTGACCAAAAGACACAGGCTTGCTGAATGGATATAAAGACAAGACACATGTATATGCTGTCTACAAGAGACCCCCTTGAGACCTAGGGACACATACAGACTGAGAGTCAGGGGATGGAAAATGATATACCATGCAAATGGAAATCAAAAGAAAGCTGGAGTAGCAATACTCATATCAGATAAAATAGAGTTTAAAATAAAGAATGCTACAAGAGAGAAGGAGGACACTACATAATGATCAAGAGATAAACCCAAGAAGAAAATATAACAATTATAAATATATATGCACACAACATAGGAGCACCTCAATACATAAGGCAACTGCCAACAGCTCTAAAAGAGGAAATCGACAGTAACACAATAATAGTGGGGGACTTTAACACCTCACTTACACCAATGAACAGATCATCCAAAAAGAAAATAAATAAGGAAACAGAAGCTTTAAATGACATGATAGACCAGATGGATTTAATTGATATTTATAGGACATTCCATCCAAAAACAGCAGATTACACTTTCTTCTCAAGTGCACACGGAACATTCTCCAGGGTAGATCACATCTGGGGTCACAAATCAAACCTCAGTAAATTTTAGAAAGTTGAAATCATATCAAGCATCTTTTCTGACCACAGCACTATAAGATTAGAAATGAATTACAGGGAAAAAAACGTTAAAAGCACAAACACATGGAGGCTAAACAATACTTTACTAAATAACCAAGAGATCACAGAAGAAATCAAATCAAAAAATACCAAGAGACAAATGACAATGAAAACACGATGATCCAAAACCTATGAGATACAGCAAGTTCTAAGAGGGAAGTTTATAGATATACAAGCCTACCTCAAAAAACATGAAAAATCTCAAATAAACAATCTAACCTTACACCTAAAGGAACTATAGAAAGAAGAACAAACAAAACCCAAAGTTAGCAGAAGGAAAGAAATCATAAAGATCAGAGCAGAAATAAAGCAAATAGAAACAAAGTAAACAATAGCAAAGATCAATAAAACTAAAAGCTGGTTCTTTGAGAAGATAAACAAAGTTGATAAACCATTAGCCAGCCTCATCAAGAAAAAGAGGGAGAGGACTCAAATCAATAAAATTAGAAATGAAAAAGGAGAAGATAATAACTGACACTGCAGAAATACAAAGGATCATGAGAGATTACTACAAGCAACTCTATGCCAATAAAATGGACATCCTGGAAGAAATGGACAAATTCTTAGAAAGGTATAACCTTCCAACACTGAACCAGGAAGAAATAGAAAATATGAAGAGACCGATCACAAGTAACGAAATTGAAACTGTGATTAAAAATTTTCCAGCAAACAAAAGTCCAGGACCGGATGGCTTCACAGGTGAATTCTATCAAACATTTAGAGAAGAGATAACACCCGTCCTTCTCAAACTCTTCCAAAAATTTGTAGAGGAAGGAAGACTTCGAAACTCATTCTATGAGGCCACCATCACCTAGATACCAAAACCAGACAAAGATACTAAAAAAGAAAGAAAATTGCAGACCAACATCACTGATAAATATAGATGCAAAAATACGCAACAAAATACTAGCAAACAGGATCCAGCAACACACTGAAAGGGTCATACACCATGATCAAGTGGGATTTATCCCAGGGATGCAAGGATTCTTCAACATATGCAAATCAATCAATGTGATATACCATATTAACAAATTGAAGAATAAAAACCATATGATCATCTCAAAAGATGCAGAAAAAGCTTTTGACAAAATTCAACACCATTTATGATAAATACTCTCCAGAAAGTGGGCATAGAGGGAACCTACCTGGACATAAAAAAGGCCATATATGACAAACCCACAGCAAACATCATTCTCAATGGTGAAAAACTGAAATCATTTCCTCTAAGATCTGGAACAAGACAGGGATGTCCACTCCCACCACTATTATTCAACATAGTTTTGGAAGTCCTAGCCACAGCAATCAGAGAAGAAAAAGAAATAAAAGGAATACAAACTGGAAAAGAAGAAGTAAAACGGTCACTGTTTGCAGATGACATGATACTATACATAGAGAATCCTAAAAATGCCACCAGAAAACTACTAGAGCTAATCAATGAATTTGGTAAAGTTGCAGGATACAAAATTAACGCACAGAAATCTCTTGCACTCCTATACACTAATGATGAAAAATCTGAAGGAGAAATTAAGAAAACACTCCCATTTACCACTGCAACAAAAAGAAACAAATACCTAGGAATAAACCTACCTAGGGAGACAAAAGACCTGTATGCAGAAAACTATAAGATACTGATGAAAGAAATTAAAGATGATACCAACAGATGGAGAGATATACCATGCTCTTGGATTGGAAGAATCAATATTGTGAAAATGAATATACTATCCAAAGCAATCTACAGATTCAATGCAATCCCTATCAAATTACCAATGGCATTTTTTATAAAACTAGAAGAAATAATCTTAAAATTTGTATGGAGACACAAAAGACCCCGAATAGCCAAAGCAATCCTGAGGGGAAAAAACGGAGCTGGAGGAATCAGCCTCCCTGACTTCAGACTATACTACAAAGCTACAGTAATCAAGACAGCATGGTACTGGCACAAAAATAGAAACATAGATAAATGGAACAAGATAGAAAGCCCATAGATAAACTCATGCACCTATGGTCAACTAATCTATGACAAAGGAGGCAAGGATATACAATGGAGAAAAGACAGTCTCCTCAGTAAGTGGTGCTGGGAAAACTGGACAGCTACATGTAAAAAATGAAATTAGAACACTCCCTAACACCATACACAAAAATAAACTCAAAATGGATTCAAGACCTAAATGTAAGACCGGACACTATAAAACTCTTAGAGGAAAACATAGGAAGAATACTCTTTGACAGAAATCACAGCAAGATCTTTTTTGATCCACCTCCTAGAGTAATGGAAATAAAAACAAAAATAAACAAATGGGACCTAATGAAACTTCAAAGCTTTTGCACAGCAAAGGAAACCATAAACAAGACCAAAAGACAACCCTCAGAATGGGAGAAAATATTTGCAAATGAATCAATGGACAAAGGATTAATCTCCAAAATATATAAACAGCTCATGCAGCTCAATATTGAAGAAACAAACAACCCAATCCAAAAATGGGCAGAAGACCTAAATAGACATTTCTGCAAAGAAGACATACAGATGGCCAAGAAGCACATGAAAAGCTGCTCAACATCACTAATTATTAGAGAAATGCAAATCAAAACCACAATGAGGTATCACCTCCCACCAGTTAGAATGGGCATCATCAGAAAATTTACAAACAACAAATGCTGGAGAGGGTGCGGAGAAAAGGGAACTCTCTTGCACTTTTGGTGGGAATGTAAATTGATACAGCCACTGTGGAGAACAGTATGGAGGTTCCTTACAAAACTAAAAATAAAATTACCATATGATCCAGGAATCCCTCTGCTGGGCATATACCCAGAGAAAACACATAATTCAAAAAGACACATGCACCCCAATGTTCATTGCAGCACTATTTACAATAGCCATGTCATGGAAGCAACCTAAATGCCCATCGATAGACGAATGGATAAAGAAGTTCTGGTACATATATACAATGGAATATTACTCAGCCATAAAAAGGAACAAAACTGAGTCATTTGTTGAGACGTGGATGGACCTTCAGACTGTCATAGAGAGTGAAGTAAGTCAGAAAGAGAAAAACAAATATTGTATATTAACACATATACGTGGAACTAGAAAAATGGTACAGATGAACTGGTTTGCAGGGCAGAAATTGAGACTCAGATGTAGAGAACAAATGTATGGACACCAAGGGGGGAAAGCCGCGGGGGTGGGGTGAGGATGGTTGTGTGCTGAATTGGGCGATTGGGATTGACATGCATACACTGATGTGTATAATATTGATGACTAGTAAGAACCTGCTGTATAAAAAAAAAAATTAAATCAAAACAACAAAACAAAAACAGACAGACAGAACCCTAGGACAAATGGTAAAAGCAAAGCTATACAGACAAAATCACACACAGAAACATACACATACACACTCACAAGAAGAGAAAAAAGGAAAAAAAAATATCCTTGCTCCCAAAGTCCACCTCCTCAATTTGGGATGATTCGTTGTCTATTCAGTTATTCCACAGATGCAGGCTACAAATTGACTGTGGAGATTTAATCTGCTGCTCCTGAGGCTGCTGGGAGAGATTTCCCTCTCTCTTCTTTGTTCGCAGAGCTCCTGGGGTTCAGCCTGGATTTGGCCCTGCCTCTGCGTGTATGTCGCCTGAGGGCATCTGTTCTTCCCTCGGACAGGACGGTGTTAAAGGAGCCGCTGATTCGGGGACTCTGGCTCACTCAGGCCAGGAGGAGGGAAGGGTATGGATGCGGGGCGAGCCTGCGGCCGCAGAGGCCAGCATGATGTTACACCAGCATGAGGCGCGCCGTGCGTTCTCCTGGGGAAGTTGTTCCTGGATCATGGGACCCTGGCAGTGGCGGACTGCACAGGCTCCCAGGAGGGGAGGTGTGGACAGTGATCTGTGCTTGCACACAGGCTTCTTGGTGGCTGCAGAAGCAGCCTTACCGTCTCATGCCCATCTCTGGGGTGCTTGCTGATAGCTGCGGCTCGCGCCCATCTCTGGAGCTCCTTTGAGCAGCGCCCTTAATCCCCTCTCCTCGCGCACGAGGAAACAAAGAGGCAAGAAAAAGTCTCTTGCCTCTTCGGCAGCTCCAGACCTTTTCCCGGACTCCCTCCCAGCTAGCCATGGCACACTAGCCCCCTTCAGGCTGTGTTCATGCCGCCAACCCCAGTCCTCTCCCTGGGATCTGACCTTCGAAGCTCGAGCCTCAGCTCCCAGCCCCGCCTACCCCGGCGGGTGAGCAGACAAGCCTCTCGGGTTGGTGAGTGCTGGTCAGCACCGATCCTCTGTATGGGAATCTCTCCGCTTTGCCCTCCACACCCCTGTTGCTGTGCTCTCCTCTGCGGCTTTGAAGCTCCCCCTCCGCGACCCACAGTCTCCACCCGCGAAGGGGCTTCCTAGTGTGTGGAAACCTTTCCTCCTTCACAGCTCCCTCCCACTGGTGCAGGTCTCATCCCTATTGTTTTGTCTCTGTTTTTTCTTTGTTTTTTGCCCTACCCAGGTATGTGGGCAATTTCTTGCCTTTTGGGAGGTCTGAGTTCTTCTGCCAGCATTCAGTAGGTGTTCTGTAGGAGCTGTTCCACATGTAAATCTGTATTTCTTACGTATTTGTGGAGAGGAATGTGAGTTCCACATCTTACTCTTCCGCCATTTTGAAGCCTCCCCCTATCATATGGTTTTTATCCTTCAGTTTATTAATATAGTATATCACATTGATTGATTTGCATATATTGAAGAATCCTTGCATTCCTGGGATAAACCCCACTTGATCATGGTGTATGATCCTTTTAATGTGCTCTTGGATTCTGTTTGCTAGCATTTTGTTGAGGATTTTTGTATCTATGTTCAGCAGTGATATTGGCCTGTAGTTTTCTTTTTTTGTGACATCTTTGTCTGGTTTTGATGTGAAAGTCATGGTGGCCTCATAGAATGAGTTTGGTAGTGTTCCTCCCTCTGCTATATTTTGGAAGAGTATGAGAAGGATAGGTGTTAGTGCTTCTCTAAATGTTGATAGAATTCACCTGTGAAGCCATCTGGTCCTGGGCTTTTGTTTGTTGGAAGATTTTTAATCATAGTTTGAATTTCAGTGCTTGTGATTCGTCTGTTTATATTTTCTATCTCTTCCTGGTTCAGTCTTGGAAGCTTGTGCTTTTCTAATAATTTGTCCATTTCTTCCAGGTTGTCCATTTTATTGGCATAGAGTTGCTTGTAGTAATCTCTCATGATTTTTTTTATTTCTGCAGTGTCAGTTGTCACTTCTCCTTTTTCATTTCTAATTCTGTTGATTTCAGTCTTCTCCATTTTTTTCTTCATGAATCTGGCTAATGGTTTAACAATTTTGTTTATCTTCTCAAAGAACGAGCTTTTAGTTTTATTGATCTTTTCTACTGTTTCCTTTGTCAAGTATTATTTTAAATGACCTACTTAATCATCACCAGGGCCTTTCATGTTCCAAAACCAGAGAGGGAACCAGTAGAGGAAATGTTTTTCATCAGAATAGTTCAGAGGAGAAGGTAATTTTAAGTAGATATCTTTGCCTATGCCCCAAATTGTATACTATTTTTCCTGTCAACCTCAGCTTCCTAGACTGCCAGTCTCCAGCAGTAACATTCTATTTATGAAAAAAATTAACCAGACTTTCTGCTAAGGAATTGTTTTTATTCCTCTTGTTTTCTAGATTGATGGGGTATATTATTCATTATTATTTTTATAATGATTATAATACAATGAATGAATATCTTACCTTTCTTTTAGGAATACCAAGTAGTTTGTATAAAAGCATATAATTATATATAAAGCATATATATTTTATATATATTTATGATAGAATATTTCCATTAAGTCAATGTGAGATGAGACGGTAGGTGTTTTTATTTTTATTTTATAGGCAAATAAATTGTAGCAGATGCTGTTGTGCCCCACCCATACAGGGTCTTATCGCTTCAGTGCCGGCCCGCCACTTTCCCGCTACCCAGAGCCATATCTCTTTGTCGGAAATAGGCAAGGCTACTCTTCCCCACTCACTGGAGACAGAATTACCAAGGGGAATCAACCACCCTTTACAATGACTGATTTCAGTTGGTGTATAAATACGCCAGCTCCCTCTACCCTCAGCAGTGTTACACATTTGCAGTGTGTTACACCTTTTCAGTATGTCTTGTTATATTTCCCACAGCTTCTCGACAGAATTAAGTTCCAGCTTAATTTTAGGGGCAACTGGTTTAATAATGTGCCCTTAATAATGTGTCCCTTCCCTGTTTTACTACTTCACTCTGCTACCGTGTTTCTTCTACTAATGTTGTGCTAGTAAACTGGTGCTCAAAACACAAAGAAAACAACAAAAACAGCCCCGATGTGTAGCACCTGTTGATTTCCATGGTGTGAATACTGCTACTTGGTCTATTCCAAGCTCCTAACGCAACATCACTGAACATGGAACTGAGGAGAGATGTGCACTGTCAGTTCTCCCAGTCATCATGAGCTTCCTCCAGGACACCACTCCCTGTACCTCCTAAATGAACTGTTTGCATGCAAATCCTTTCTTTAGTGTCTGTTTCTGGGGTAACACAAAGTAAAATAGAAAATAGAGAAACTAGGTAAATCCTTAGGTGTGGACACGGGGTCAGCAGCTGAAGGAATGCTTTATTATTATCAAGTAAATTATATGGTAAGATGTGATATTATGTTGTCAGTTTCTTAGACTTTCACTTAGTTGTCAAATAGTAATGCATTAAGTACATGCTGCTTTATAGAGAAAAGTGAAAGGAATTATAATTTTATTATTACAAACACTGTGAAGCAGATAATAAAATCCTGTATTACAGCATTATCTCATAATATTCTGCCAAAAGGCCTGATTTCTCTCCATTCATTGCTTTGCTGCATCAGTTTCACTAGCCTTGTCTGTACTCATGTTTGTTCATGTAATTAGCAAGATTAATTTCGCCTAGTAAGATTAAGAACCATAACATATTTATTATATTCTTCAGCAGAACAGAAATTAATCAGTCTCGGGCTTTTCCTTTTTTAAAAAAAAATTGCTAAAAGATGTTTAGAACCTCCTAACTTTTGATAACATTGCCTTGAAGTCACTTTTAAAAAACCCTTTTTCCACTGCCAAGACATTCCAAGCAGCTCAACTCCTTTTGCTTTTCCTTTGCAACATAGGCTCCATACTGCCAGCATAGGAAGGGCACTGGAAACTGCAGGAATTACCCTCCAGTGTGCAAAATGAAAGGATTTCAACTATCAGAAACGTTCCACTTTGGCTTCCTAGAAAAATGGGTCAGTGTGCCAGATACAATATGTGGTATGAATTGGATGCTAAGAGAAACTTGGATGACTGATTCATACACAGTCCTCAGTACTTCTGAAAACCTTCTTTTAAGAATTATTCCATGCTTCTCTGGTAGAAACAAATGTGAGTTTTGGAGGTAAACCGTAAATAATCATTTCCCCCAACTTTACTGTCCCTACATACAGATTTTAATCCCTCCTTTACTATATTTGTATTCATGGTTCCCTCAATATCCTCTTCTATTTAAGACCCTTTTGGAATCATTTTTTATTTAATTCTTAAGTAAAAGAGCCCAAGACTATAAAGCATTTTGTGATTATTAAAGCACTAACTGTCCATGGTTTTGTGGCACAGCAGTCCATACTGAGACTACTTATGCAAATCAAGAGTGAATAAATTGTAGACTAAGCCATGGGCAGACTGTTTAGGCCTGGGAAGAGACATGATCATTTAGTTCACTCAAAAAGCCATTTATCAAATGTCTACTTTGTACTGGGAACTGAATGTGCTAAGAGTAGTCTAAGGGAATATGGGGAAGTTAATACCTTACTCACTGTTGTTGTCGTTGTTTTTAAACCTTGGTCAATTATTACCACGTCTTGCATTTATTGATTTGTGTATTTATCTTACCTTCTTTATTAGATTTTAAACACTTTCAAGACAGACACTTGATCTTATATCATTTGTCTAAGTGCCTCGTAGGTACTTGAGAAAAAGTGTTAAACTGAACTGAATTGAGACAGGCTGGGACCTGGGACTCTTTGCTGCAGTGCTGCAACGCTTGTACCTGGACGCATCTCTCCTCAAGCAACAAAATACAAAGAAATTGTATGGGACTAAAAATAATTGTGTGCATGCACAGTTGGGG
Organism: Phocoena phocoena; assembly: GCF_963924675.1. Classification (NCBI taxonomy): domain Eukaryota; kingdom Metazoa; phylum Chordata; class Mammalia; order Artiodactyla; family Phocoenidae; genus Phocoena; species Phocoena phocoena. The sequence goes on along the minus strand of NC_089224.1, from coordinate 28,714,927 downwards.
CAAATTCTGGACCCCAAAGATACAGAGACCAAAAAATCCCACTGCCACTTTTAAAGAGCCTGGAGTAAAAACAGGGTGTGGGGAGCAAAAGCAGGGTACTGCACATGACCCCTGCACACAACATCACCTAACGGGTGGGCAAAACACCTAAGCCACCCCTCTGGCTTGACCCTTGGACACACCCCTACCCTCACCCCATGTAAGAAACAAGCTTGCCCCACCCTTGGGGAGTGAGCAAGTACTCCCCACTGCTGCAGCAGGGACCCAAATAAAGCCTTGCCTGAATTTCTTGTCTGACCTCTAGTCAGTTTCTATTGATTGGAGAAGGTCAAGAACCCTGGTTAGACTACCAGATGTAAAATAGATAGTTAGTGGGAAGCAGCCACATAGCACAGGGAGATCAGCTCGGTGCTTTATGACCGCCTAGAGGGGTGGGAGAGGGAGCGTGGGAGGGAGACACAAGAGGGAGGAGATATGGGGGTATATGTATATGTATAACTGATTCACTTTATTATAAAGCAGAAACTAACACACCTTTGTAAAGCAATTATACTCCAATAAAGATGCTTAAAAAAAAAGAATTTATCATGGCACTGTGGTCCTTAATATAACAAATCTAAATGCCTTTATTCATTCACTCAGTAAATATTTATTGAGGCTTTCCTAGCTTCAAGGACACAACAGTGAAAAAAAAGACAAAGAACCCTGGTTGGTAACAGAGGTGAACGCCATTTTTTAGGCCAGTGCTTAAGTTAGTAACAGAATTTAGGATTCCTGGCTTTACATTCTCAGCTTTTATTTATAACTTGTAACATAATTTGTGACGTAAATGCCTTTTGTGTCTAAAGAGTTTATTATTAATGGGACCCTTTGAGTGCTTAATATGGTAACATTTATAAATGTGTATTTGGATACTATTTTTTAAGTGTTAGATTTTATTCTGACTCAGCATATTGATTCATTCACTGGCTCCTGTAAATGTGGCCCAAAGTCGTGGGTGGCAAAAATGCAGCCTGTGGACCACATGTGTTTTCTAGGCCAGTGGTCCCCAAATATGTTAGCACCAGGGAACGGTTTTGTGGAAGACAATTTTTCCACTGATGGGGGTGGGGGGGTGGGGGATGTTTCAGGTGGCAATGCGAGCGATGGTTCAGGCACTAATGCAAGCAATGGGGAGCGGCAGATGAAGCTTCAGTCGCTGGCACGCCACTCACCTCCTGCTGTGAAGCCCGGTTCCTAACAGGCAGCGGACTGGTACTAGCCCACGGCCCAGGGATTGGGGACCCCTGCTCTGGGCCATATTCAAAACATGAAGAGTTCTTGAATTCCAGATGAAACTTGGGCTTCCGGTACAACTTGCCTAAGAGGAGCCATGTCTAAGAGATTCTGCGCCAGTGATGGGGCTGGCTGAAAAATGCATTGACCACCCTTACCCGCTTCACAGTCTTTAGCCTTCAACCCAGTTCTCAAGCTTCAGCCTGCTTTTAATTAGGAATTGATTTTAATTGAGTACTTAATTGATTACTTTTAATTGAGTACTTGGGAATCAACAAGAAATCTTTGCACACACTTTTCTGTTTGCCACTCTCTTCTCCAACTTGATTCTGTCAGTTTTGCCCTTGTGCCTCCTTCACTTTATTCTAGTCCTTTCCTCTCCTCCTCCATTTCCCTACCTCACACTTCTCACCCCCTCCCAGAAAAAGAAAAACCCAACACCCTGGGTGGGTCACTCTGACTTAACTTTTGCCGAAGCCTTATACCAAAGAGGTATAATTCTGTGATGTGAATTAAACTTGAGTATAAGAGTGAGATTGTACTATAAACAAGATTAAAACCAGTCAACCTGTGGATGATGAATATGTGGCATGTGCTGTCAGTTGCTCCTCCTGTACCTACAGTGTGCATTATTACTCTGTCCTAGAGCTCTGTTCCATCGAGATTGGACATGACTCAAGAATCCTTCTTAACACTGAGTTTCCAGTATCTAGTACCTTCAACTTTTTTTTAATCCTCTTTTGAATTTCTTCTCTTGGGTGGGAAAAACTAGTCTTTAAAGGAGAGGTTTCTTCAAGTGTGGTTTCTAGGCCAGCAGCATGAGGATCACTGGGAAACTTGTTAGAAATGTAAATTCTCTGGCTCCAGCCCAGAGTCAGAGCCTCTGGGAATAGGACCCAGGAATCTGTGGGGTATTTGTGTGTGTGTGACAAAATATACATGAGATAAATATGCCCTTTAAACCATTTGTATGGTGTTCAATTTAGTAGTGTTAAGTGCATTAACATTGTTGTGTAACCATCACCATTATCCATCTCCAGAACTTCTTCCATCATTTCAAACAGAAACTCCATACCCATTAAATAACAACTCCCCATTTCCTCCACCCTACTCCCCAGTCTCTCTATTCCACTGCCTATCTTTATAAATTTGCCTACTCTAGATACCTCACATAAATGGAAACATACAATATTTGTCTTTCTGTGTCTGGCTTATTTCACTTAGCATAATGTTTTAAAGATTCACCTATGTTGGAGCATGTATCTAAATTTCATTTTTTTAACAGCTGAATAATCCATTGTATGTATAGAAGACCTTTTGTTTAACCATTGACCTATTGACAGATACTTGGGTTGTTTCCATCTTTTAGCTATTATGGATAATGTTTCTATGAACATTGGTGTACAGTAAATGGGTCTCTGCTTTCAATTCTTGTGAGTATATACTGAGAAGTGGAATTGCTGGATCATATGGTAATTCTGTGTTAACTCTTTGAAGAACTGCCAAACTATTTTCTACAGTGGCTGCACCTTTTTACATTTACACCAGCAATGTACACAGGTTCTAATTTCTCCACATCCTTATCAATACTTGCTGTTTAATCTTTTTTTTTTTTAAATAATAGCCATCATAATGGGTGTGAATCAGTACCTCACTGTGGGTTTTTTGTTTTTTGTTTTTGGCGGTACGCGGGCCTCTCACTGTTGTGGCCCTTCCCGTTGCGGAGCACAGGCTCCAGACGCACAGGCTCAGCAGCCATGGATCACGGGCCCAGCCGCTCTGCGGCATGTGGGATCTTCCCGGACCGGGGCACGAAACCGCGTCCCCTGCATCGGCAGGCGGACTCTCAAATACTGCGCCACCAGGGAAGCCCCTCACTGTGGTTTTTTTTTTTTTTTTTTTTTTTTTTTTTTTGCGGTACGCGGGCCTCTCACTGTTGTGGCCTCTCCCGTTGCAGAGCACAGGCTCCGGACGCGCAGGCTCAGCGGCCGTGGCTCACGGGCCTAGCCGCTCCACAGCATGTGGGATCTTCCCGGACCGGGGCACGAACCCGTGTCCCCTTGCATCGGCAGGCGGACTCTCAACCACTGCGCCACCAGGGAAGCCCCCCTCACTGTGGTTTTGATAAGCATTTCCCTAGTGACTAGTGACGTAAGCATCTTTTCATGTGCTTATCAGTCATTGGTATATCTTCTTTGGAGAAATATCTATTCAAGTCCTTTGCCCACTCTAGGTCCATCCACCTCACTACAAATAACTCAATTTCATTTCTTTTTATGGCTGAGTAATATTCCATTGTATATATTTGCCACATCTTCTTTATCCATTCATCTGTGTACAATATATCCTTGTAGCTCATTTTATATCTAATAGTTTGTACCTCTTAATCCTCTATATTGCCCTCCCCTCTTCCCTCTGCCCACTGATAACCAGTGGTTTGTTCTTTCTACCTGTGGGCCTGCTTCTTTGTTGTTATATTCACTAGTTTGCTGTATTTTTAAAATTCCATATATAAATGATACCATACAGTATTTGTCTTTCTCTGTCTATTTCACTTAGCATAATGCCCTCCAAGTCCATCCATGTTGCTGTAAATGGCAAAATTTATCCTTTTTTATGGCTGAGTAGTATTCCATTGTGTGTGTGTATACATATATATATATATATATATATATATATATATATATAATGTTTTTTATCCATTCATCTGTTGATGGATACATTGGTTGCTTTCATATCCTGGCAATTGTAAATAATGCTGCTATGAACACTGGAGTGCATGTATCTTTTCAAAACAGTGTTTTCATTTTTTCCAGATATATACCCAGGAGTGGAATTTCTGGGTCATATGGTAGTTCTATTTTTGATAATGTTATACATCAAGCATACAGCAATAAAAAAGGAACAAAAACCAAAAACATCAAATTGAAAATAGTAACAAATATGGTAGATATTAATCCAACCACATCAGTAATCACTTTAAACATCAATGGCTTAAATATACTATTAAAAAAGAGATTGTCGAAGGAATCAAAAACCAAAACTCAACTATATATTGTCCAAGAGAAAACCACCCTAATTTTAAAGACATATATAGATGAAAAATAAATGGATGGAAAATGACACAACATGCTAACACTAATTAAAAGAAAGCAGGAGTAGCTACATTAATTTCAGGCAGAACAGATTTTGCAGCAAGGAAAGTAATCAGGAATTAAGATGAGCATTCCATAATGGTAAAGTGTCAGTTCTTCAAGAAGATATAACAATCCTTAACATGTATACACCTAAGAAAAGAGCTGCAAAATACATAGGGCAAAAGCTGACTTCATAAAAATTTAAAAAATTTCTGTTCTGCAAAAGACACTCAAGAGAATGAGGAGATAAGCCACAGATTGTGAAAAATTATTTGCAAAAGAAAGATCTCATAAAGGACTGTTATCCAAAACATACAAAGAAAGAATTCTCAAAACTCAACAATAAGAAAACAAACATCCAGGTTAAAAAATAGGCCAAAGATCTAAACAGCCATCTTCCCAAAGAAGATATACAGATGACAAATAAGCATATGAAAAGGTACTCTAGACCATGAGCCATTAGGAAAATACAAATTAAGACAACAATGACATACCACTACACACCTATTAGAATGGCCAAAATTTCAAACGCTGACAGCACCAAATGTTGGTGAGGATATGGGGCAACAGGAACTCTTATTCATTGCTGGTGGGGATGCAAAATGGTACGGTCATTTTGGAAGACAATTGGTAATCTCTTACAAAACTAAATATACTCTTACCATACAATCCAGCTATTGTACTCCTTAGTATGTACCCAAAGAAATTGAAAACTTATGTCCACACAAAAACCTGCACAAAGATGTTTATAGCAGCTTTGTTTGTAATTGCCAAAACTTAGCAGTAACCAAGATATCCTTCAGTAGGTGAATGGATAAATAAACTGGTACATCCAGAAAATAGGATATTATCCAGTGCTAAAAAGAAAATAGCCACAAGCCATGAAAAAATATGGAGGAAATAAATGCATATTACCAAGTAAAAAAAGGTAATTGGAAAAGGTTACATGCTGTATGATTCCAACCATATGACATTCTGGAAAAGGCAAAAGTTAGAAGACAATAAAACAATTAGGGGTTGCCAAGGATTAGGGAGGAAGGAGAGATGAATGAGCAGAGAATAGGGGCTTCCCTGGGTGGCACAGTGGTTGAGAGTCCACCTGCCGATGCAGGGGACACAGGTTCGTGCCCTGGTCCGGGAAGATCCTACATGCCGCGGAGTGGCTGGGCCCGTGAGCCATGGCTGCTGAGCCTGTGCGTCTGGAGCCTGTGCTCCGCAATGGGAGGGGCCACAACAGTGAGAGGCCCGCGTACTGCAAATAATAATAATAATAAAAATAAATAAATAAGCAGAGAATGTAGGATTTTTAGGACAGTGAAACTATTCTGTATGATATTGTAATAGTAGATACCTGTCATTATACATGTGTTAGACCTCACAGAATGTACAACACCAAGAGTAAACCTTAGTGTAAACTATGGACTTTGGGTGATAATGATGTGTCATTATTGGTTCATCAATTTTAAAATTGTACAACTCTAGTAGAGGATGTTGATAGTGGAAAGGCTGTGCATGTGGTGGGGCAGGAGATATATGGGAAATCTCTATACCTTCTGCTCCATTTTGCTGTGAATCTAAAGCTGCTCTAAAAAAAAAAGTCTAATAAAACAAAACAATATACATATGCTCATCAAAAGACATATTTTGTAACAATCAAAGCAGCAGAATATAGTATGAATGGTGGCATCTGCACACAATGCAATACTAATATGAATATGAAAAAGAACAAACTACATCTCATGCAACATAGACGAGTCTCACATAAAAGACACGAGAGTATATATTTTATTATTCCTGTTACATCAAGTTTAAGAACATGATAGAAATCAGTATCATGATTACCTTTGGTTGGGGGGTAGATTGAGCTAAGAGGAAGCATGAGAGAATCTTCTGGAGTGCTGAAAATATTCTATATTTTGATGTGGGTGATATTTACACAGGTGTATTCATATATAAAATTCATTGAGCTGTACACTTAAGATATGTGCACTTCACTATACAGCATGGAATCTTTTCTTCAGAGTGTCCTTCAGCCTGGTTCTCATATACTTTGGCCTGGGTCCCAGGATGGAGCTCATCAGCTGAAATCCTATGGGACACTGAGATCCCAAGGTGTCAGCAGCTTTGGTAATAACAGGAGGTAGCACAGCCAGCAGCCATGTAAAGGTTCCTCTGTATAGACAGTAGTGTCCTCACCTTCAGGCATTTGCAGCTTGGATTCCCACATCAATAGCAGGAGCGGCACCATTAGTTAAAGTTCTTGTGACACTGGGGGAATCACAGCTGTTTTTGATATTTACAGGCACTAGAGATTTCACCACTGAGGTGGAGGAGAAAAATGGAGGCTACTTTGTGGGGTCCAAGAGAACCACTTCATGGAGACCACTCCTTCTGAAGACTGCTGTCACACAAGGAGGTCAATGCATTTATGCCCTTTTGCACTAGAGTTCTGAACCCTTTGAGATAGAAAGTGGAACCAGACAGATGGAATGCAAATGTCAGCCTCATTATTAATAGATCAATGGGAGAAGAAGGTATAGAAACATGAGAAGAATTAGATTCCCAATACTTAACGTCAGAATTAGAGGCAGTGCTGGGAAACCACAGCCCCCTGCTCCCCTGCAATGACAAAGCCTTTATCATTTACCTCATGATCAAGAGCAGCCTAAAACACATGCCTTCTGCAGGCAAGCAGACACCAGTAATAAAGAAAGAGGGAGGAGCTAAGCCGTAAGTGCCCAGTTCATTATCTGAAGCTCCCTACTCAGATGAGGTGCTACCTTTCAGAGGAGGAGAGTGAGGCAGCACTGTGCCACACAAACAGCTGTCCTCGACCTGGAAACCTCAGGAGTGGGGAATGAGTGTCTTCCAACAGCTGCCCAAAATATCTGGCAGGAATATGAGAATCTTGAGTTCCCACAGAGCAGACAGGGAATTGTCATTATCACCATGGTCTGTTTTTAGTCAGATAATAGCATGCCCTTGCCAAAGAAGGCACATCCTGAATGTAGGACATTTTGTAATGACATGTGGTGGTCATCATATTATGTCAGGGTCCTGAGAGTGTATGAGGAGACAACAGGAGAAAGATGATGTTTTTTTGTCTATTTATGAGAAGAAAATAAGGCAGGCTCATATTTGGATCAGAATGTAATTTTTACAATTCTAGGTGCCTGTTGCCCCAAGATGAGTGTAAAGAGAGTATTCCTTCTTTCTATGAGGTAGGCCTGTGTGGGAGGAGAAGATGCATACTCAGGAGTCTTTCATGTGGACAGCTAGATCCCCCAGAAAGGGGTCAAACCCAACCTCCCTCTCATCTAAAATGGGATCAGGATGCTGTTCAGATCTTCTGGGGCAGGGCTCCAGTTATAAAGCAGGGAAAAATCTCAGTGTGCTCAAAAAGGCACATGCTTTCACACAGAAAATAAGCTTAAAAGCTTAAGGTCACTTCAAGCTGGGAGAAAGTGAACTAAATTGCTATCAAGTTTTAAAGGCAAAGATAAAGAATTGCCACAATCAGTGAACGATGTGTGAAAAGTACCAAACTTTAGGTACTTGACAAATATTGCACTTGGGACATCTTATTTCCAGTTATTACTGGATGATATTTTCCTAATGTTCTAGAAATTATTAATATTTTTGAGAACCATTCATATTTTTACCTATAATAGTTTATTTAAATATGTGATTTTAATAGCTGTTGTATTAAGAGCTTTATCCAGATATTAAATTACTTCCAGGAAAATATATCTCTTTATAATGATAGTCAACAATCACATCACAAAATAGAATTCACTTGAAAGATATGCTTTGCTGTTTTTATTTCAAACCAAAATTCATGTAGTCCATAAGCAACCATGCCATGAAATACAAATGGAGGGTTTCAGATCCTCTGTGGGGTAGATTATCAAGCCACTTAGTGCATCCTTGAGAGAACACAGATGTTCTGGCAAAGGAATCAGAGAAGAGTACAGAGAGGAAGTGACCAGAAGGGACACCAGCGAGGGAGGGTCTACAAGAGGTCTACAAGAGGGTCTACAAGAGCAACCACAAGGAAGAAGGAAAGGTTGTTACAAACTTCCCCTATTTCAAAATTTTGCAAAGGACTTGGGTCTAAACTTCTAGCAAATTGAGATAGAAAATTTATAAAAACATTATTATACACTTAAGGCAATTCTTAAAGTTTTGCTTTAATCTTTTGTGTAACTTCCTCTATTCTCTGGATTGTTGCAGTGATAAGGAACAGCAGACAGAGACATTCTTCGTAGAAACAAGAAGAGGTAATTACCTTCTATACTGGCACTGTTTTTTGGGTTTTTTTTTTTTGTTTTTTCTCCCTGATTTATTCATTCATGGGCTTCTTCAGCTGTCCTGAGTCTATGGGAAGGGGTGTTTACCAGTTAGTCATTGAATGCCTATTTCTCCCTTCCCTGCACTACTGATCAAGTAAAGAACACTTTCAACTTCTCAAAAGTCCATTTTAGATGTTCCTTGTATGACTCAATCGACATGTTCACTGGCGATAAGCAATCTCACTATGACTAACCAGCTTCTACTTTTGACATCTTCCAGTAGAAGAAATGAGTTACTGTGTAGGAGTTTCCTTTCAGGGGGCCTTTACCTCAACAACTAACAACTGATCAATTCTATAATGCAAAACTTTCTCTTCGAGAGATCAGAATGTCTTATTAACGTAAAGTGCTTACTGCTGCCAAGTTCTACCTCTCAAAATGGTAGAAGAAAACGATTTTCTGTTACTGTAGGGATTTTTAAAAGAAATTTTACTTGGCACCCAAGAATAAAACTTTTTCCTGTTTCAGATTTTCAGAAAAAATAAGAACATTCCTCCTAAGAAGCTGTCATCTGAATGTACCAGACTGAAAGGTGGGGTTTTGCATGCCAGGTGGAAATCTACATTCAGTTGAAGGTAACTAGAAAGCTATAATATTTAATATTAGCTTTAAGATCCTATCTTCCTAACCACCCTGAAGAACCTTGTATACTATTCATAGTGTATTTCAGAGCAGACTTGGATCATCAAGGCATTTGAGAAGGGGTTGACAGTTATGGGAGCTCTAGTATAAGATGAAGCTTCAGTGATGGACTGGGTTTGAGAATATGATGGAGGGACCATAATTTAGTACTTGGTGTTCCCAGGGTTTGTTGGAAATCACAGGATATCATGACAGATTTTCAACACATGTATTAAAGTGAAGGGGAAAAGTGAGGGGAAGAGAAAGGTATCGTGGGTAGTAGAATACAAGCAAGATAAATGGAAAAAAAAAAAGAATAATTGAGTATTAATTGCAGAGTGATAGCAAGGATAATTAAAATTATTTAACTTTATTTAATTTTAGCTTTTTCATGTTAATTTAGGTCATAGAATATGACATAATTGATGCATAAACCTTATTTTAAATTAATATGATTATCTTTACATTTTGTCAAAAGCCTCTGAATTAGTAAGAAACATATCCTTGATCACACTGCTTACTATTGTATAAGCAAATGTCAATGCCAGATATTAAGGGAGTAATTTTTATCACCATTGCACAACACTAACAGATATTTCTTCAGCTCAATATTTCACTTTTATATTTAACAGATAAACCAATTTGCTACTAAGTTTGTTTCTCCAGCCTGGGCTGTAAAAAAAGCAGCATCTTCTGGGAAGCTTTGCGATTAATGCAGTATTACAGAGATGCCAAGACACAACTTCAGTGAGATCCATACTTACTCAGGTAAATTCAACTAATTCTTGTGCTATGTTAGCTAAATGGTAAACTATCTACTTAGTCATTCTACTTACAAAACTTGTTAGATTTTACATTAGGTCAGAATTTCATCAAATGCCTATCTAAAACTTATGTGAAGGTGTATGTCTGTGATACTGAAAATAATTAAAAATATACTGACCTCTACGAGCTTCAAGTTGTGCAGTGCTCTAGGCCATTAGCATCCATATTTATCCTGAGAGAATACATATTTAGAAACGCAGATAACTGGTACTGTGATGCCAGCTGCCTCTGTCTTAAGGATGATTACCATTATTTTCTTGGCACTTATTTAGTAACAGGTTAATGGCATTCTTTGTAAAGAGTGCTAGTTCATTTTTGAGCTTAGCTCTGTATATTTAATAGAGAATTCCTTTGGATTCTTTTTAAAAAGTTCTGTCTTTTATTATAAATGCTTAAATAACTTTTGTTTTTCCAACTTTTTACTATGAATATTTTTCAAGCATATAGAAAATTTGGAAGAAAAATACAACAAACACTCCTATCACTCATACATGTACCATCTTGATTCAACAATTGTTAATATTTTTCAATATAAGCTTGTGTGCGTGCCTGTGTGTGTGTGTACGTGTGAGTTTGCCAAATCTGTTTCTAAGTGCAGACTTGATGATATTCTTCCCCAAAGATTTTAGCTGCATCCCCTTAAAACGGCATTCCACTACAGAATCACATCATTAACACTCCCAAGAAAATTAACATTAATTCTATAATATTATCTAATACCCAGACCACATGCAAATTTCTTCATTTGTTCCGCAAATACATTTTATGTCATATATTGTATAGCTGGTTTGTGTGTGTCTCCTTAGTCTCTTTTAATTAGAACAGTGTTCTCCCCAGCACTCCCCGCCCTCAACACACACACATTTTCTTTTCTTTGGCACTGGACTTTTAAAGTGTTCAGGCCAGTGTTTTTGTATAATGTTCTACGTTCCAAATCTGTTTATTTTTTCATAGTGCCATTTAACTTGTTCATCTCTCCTGTCTATTTCCTGTGAACTCAGTTGAGTCCTTTAAGTCCATCTTAAACATTTGATCTAGCTACACTCACTTATGTTGATCTTTTTTATCATCACATGTACATAAGACTTGGCCTTATCCAATAAATCTTGGCCTTATCCAATAAATCGTTCTAATTTCATAAAATGCAATACATTTAGTGAGACCACTCTCCTGTGCTTTATGATTTCTTAGAAAAACATACACTGTACATTTACCAGTTGAATCATACTATTCATATTCAACCTCTTTGTATTCTTATCCAAACATTTTCATTTAGAATGTAGCATACTACTCTAAAAATTATTCTTTTCCTGTCAGTGTGCCATCATTTTTTCTTAGTATTATCTGTTGTTTGATTTTAACTTAATATTAAATGTATTAATATGCAGTTAAACTGTATTAATATGCAGTTAAAATCTTAGAACTATCTAAACAACTGGTTGTCTGCTTCTAGAATAATAATATATATTATGAATATATTAGAATGAATGCTTTTTATAAAAACTAAATTCTTTAGTGTACCAGTGAAGTGTGAGGGAAATCTGTATGCTATTTCTATAACGTGTAATGAGTGTCATGAAGTAAAATAGTCTATAAAAAATTGTGAAATTTTTAATCCAAACTATGAATATCTGGAAAACCAATGTCTGAATGTTTCAGTGACTGCAAATTAAACTAATTACAAATCTATTACAATTTATAAGTTAGTTCTTTAAGCTCTTCTCAAAAGAACATAAAAGTGGAATGTTTATTTATGTTTGATTTGACTATGCACAGTATTTGCTTTAGGGCAACATTTTAGTCTTTTTAAGATCCACCTTTTAACTAGACATTGGGGAGAAATTAAACTTTTATATATAGCAGATATATTTCTGGCCCAGAGGGCACAAATTCAATTACAAAAAGACACAGTAAAATGTACAGCACCTTGCATCAGAGAATCATTATGTATAATACAGAAAAGAATTAAAGCCAGAAAAGGAGATTTTTCATCCATTTAATTAGTCATTTAAGTTGAGAATTAGAGAGCTGGTAAGCCCTTGAGGTATGGTATCTGGAAGAGGAGGCCAACGTTCTGAAAACTTATTAAAAGCTAATTTACCAATTTTCCAATCTTAATTTTAGCTGATAGTCTTCTTGAATATATTTGCCCACTAGGAACAAATTATTCTTGTGTTCAATTAATTCATTTAACAAGTACTTATTGAGTGCCTACTATGTCCAGGAATTTTTTTTTAATGCTGTGCCCATAACAGAGAGCATAAATAACAAAAAGTCGCTGCCCTCACTGTGCTTAAGGGAGGTGAACAACAAACACATAAAACACATAAAATGTGACATCTGGTAATGATAAGTGCTATAAAGTCCCAACTGTACCTTCTCTCCCTTTCTTTCCTTAGTAGATCTCAGTGGTCTAGATCTGGTATCCATCCCCTGGCAAGTAGCCAATGAAAGGAGTAAGTCATATATGGATCCACGGTCCCTACTTTGGATGAATGAGCCATGAGACTATCTAGGGAAATAATAGTACAGGCTGAAGGAACTGCAAATACAAAGACAAATTCCTTAATAAACATTTATTTTAAGAGACTAGACTAGAAAAAAATGGCCATAAGAACCCTAGACTGCGTATGTCCTCACTTGCTATAAGTTGAATATTCTTTAAAATGATCCCATGAATACAGGCATTTAATATATTCAATATATTTCAGAATGTTAAATTATCTTATCCATGAGGATAACCTATTTCTCTAATTATTTAGATCTTTATGTCCTGTAATTGGGTTTTAAAACTTTCTCCATAGATGTCTTGCATATTATTTTAAAAGTTTATTACTAGGTACTTCATAGTTTTTCTACTGCTCTATGTTTCCTATTGTTTTCTAGATCAGCGGTCCCCAAACTTTTTGGCACTAGGGACTGGTTTTGTGGAAGACAATTTTTCTATGGGGGGTGGGGATGGTTCAGGTGGTAATGCGAGCCATGGGGAGTGATGGGGAGCAGCAGATGAAGCTTTGCTCGCTTGCCTGCCACTCACCTCCTGCTGTGCAGCCCAGTTCCCAACAGGCAGAGCAACGATACTGGTCCAAGTCCTGGGGGTTGGGGACCCCTGTTCTAGATGATCATTGCTGGTATAGAGAACTGTTAACTGACTTTTAAAAACTGATCTCGTGGGCTTCCCTGGTGGTGCAGTGGTTGAGAGTCCGCCTGCCGATGTAGGGGACACGGGTTCGTGCTCCGGTCCGGGAAGATCCCGCATGCCACGGAGCGGCTGGGCCCATGAGCCATGGCCGCTGAGGCGGCGCATCCGGAGCCTGTGCTCCGCAACGGGAGAGGCCACAACAACAGTGAGAGGCCCGCATACCACAAAAAAAAAAAAAAAAACTGATCTCATACCCAGCATCTTTGCTGAACTTCCTGATTTGTTTTACCTTCTTGAGTTGTTATAATATCCATATATAATATTGCTCTTTGGCTTTTATAATACTTTTCCTTGAATTCTCTTTTGATAGATATTAAGATTGGTACTCTAGCCCTTTTTACTGTTGTTTATATTTCAGTATGTTTTATTAATGATTTAAATTTCCATCTTTCTGTATCTTTTTGTTTTAAATCTCTTGTTTTTACATTTAGTATATTGTTTTGTTATACAATATGAGTAACATTTATATTTACTGTAATTACTGTTATATCAGATTTCTGCATTTCATATTTCCCTTTGCTATGCTGCTGCTTTTTCTTCTTCCTATTCTTTCTTTCACATAGATAAAAATTTGTTCAAATATCTTCAAATATCAAAAATTGAGATTTACATTCCAGTTTTATTCTTTTAATGGGTTATCCTTAACTTATTAAGACTGATTGTTACACTTTTTCATATTTTTCTATTTCCCAAGTTTATCAATATCTTTCCTCAAACAATAAAAATGATTTAGAATTCTCTCATCTCTTTTTAGTTTCTCCCTGAAGTGTTTTGGTTCACAGCATCTAGAATTTCAGTTTTGGAAATTCAATTGTAAATGTGTTTTTCTCCATTTTCTGTCATTTTCCCCTTATTATTCTTTATTTTTTGTCCTCACATTTTTAGACAACAATAATTTTTAAAAATTTTTTGTCCATTCTTTCTTCCCCTATTTCTATAATATCATACTGAATTTATTTCTATTAGAGTTCTAGAAGTTTTCATGTGTTTTTTAATTGTGGTAAAATATACAAGGCATAACATTTACAGTTTTAACTATTTTAAATTGTGGTAAAATACACATAACATAAAACTTACCATTGTAACCATTTTTAAGTATACAGTGCAGTAGTGTAAGTACACTCACATTGTTGTGCAAACAACACAACTCTCTGTCTCAGAAACTTGTTTCATCTTCCCAACTGAAACTCCAGTAAAAGTAAGTCTCCATTCCCTCCTCTCTCTAACCCCTGGCAATGGCCATTCTATTTTCTGTCTTGATGGATTTGGCTACTCTAGGTACCTCGTATGAGTGAAATCATATAGTATTTGTCCTTTTGTGTTTGGCTTATTTCACTTAGCATAATGTCTTCAAAGTTCATCCATGTTGTAGCATGTGTCAGAATTTCCTTCCTTTGTAAGGCTGAATGGTATTCAATTAATTGTATGTATATACCACATTTTGTTTATCCATTGATGGACACTTGGGTGGCTTCCATCTTTCATTATTTGAATAATGTCGCTATGAACATGAGTGTACAAATATCTGTTCAAGTCCTTGCTTTCAATTATTTTGGGTGTATAACCGGAAGTAGAATTGCTGGATCTATGCTAATTCTATAATCATATGATAATTCTACATTTAACTTTTTGAGTAACTGACATACCATTTTACTTAGCAGCTGCACCATTTTACATCAACATTCTTCCTACCAATGCACAAGGGTTCCAAATTCTTCACATTCTCACTAACACTTGATGCTTTCTGTGTGTGTGTGTGTGTTCTTTTTGCCTGTTTTTTGTTTACAATAGCCATCCTAATGGGTGTAAAGTGAGGTTTTGACTTGCATTTCCCTATGATGTGTGACATTGTGCATCTTTTCATGTGATTATTGGCCATTCACATATTGTCTTTGGAGAAACATCTATTCAGGTCCTTTGCCCATTTTTGAAATGGACTGTTTTCAGATTGTTCATTGCTAGTGTGTGGAAATGCAACTGATTTTTGCATGTTGACTTGTATCTTGATACTTTGCTGAATTCATTTATTAGTTCTAACAGCTTGTGTGTGTGTAGTTGTTAGGGATTTTTACATACAATATCATATCATCTGCAAACAGAGATAATTTTACTTCTTCTTTTCCAGTTTGGATGCCTTTTATTTCTTTTTCTTGCCTTATTGCTCTAAGACTTCCAGAACTATGTTGAATAGAAGTGGTGAAAGCAGGCATCTTAGCCTTGTTCCTGATCTTAGAGGAAGAATGTTCAGGCTTCCATCATTGAGTATGATGTTAGCTGTGGGTTTTCCATAAATAGGCTTTATTATGCTGAAGTAATTTCCTTCTATCCCAGGTTTATTGTTTTTATCATGAAAGTGTGTTGAATCTTGTCAAATGTTTTCTCTGAATCAACTGAGATAATCATGTTTAATTTTGTTTTTTGGTCTGTCTTTCATTCTCTTAATGTGGTGTATTACATTGATTGATTTTTGTATGTTGAACCATCCTTGAATTCCAGGAATAAATCCCACTTAGTCATGGTGTATAATCATTTTACTATGCTGCTGACTTCTGTTTGCTAATATCTGGTTGAGGACTTTCATATTCATATTCATAAGGAACAATGTTGGTACTTTTCTTGTCTGAGTTTGATATCAGGATAATGCAGGCCTAAAATGAGCTAGGAAGTGTTCCTTTTTCTTCAAGTTTTTGGAAGTATTTCATAAGGATTTAATTCTTCTTTAAATATTTGGTAGAATTCACCAGTGAAGCCATCTTGTCCAGACTTTTGTTTATTGACATTTTAAATTACTGATTCAATCTCCTTACTGGTTATAGGTCTATTCAGATGTTCTACTTCTTCATGATTCAGTCTTGCTAGGTTGTATGTTTCTATGAATTTGTCCATTTCATCTAGGTTATCCAATTTGTTGGTGTACAATTATTGATACACTTTTATAATTCTATTTATTTCCATAAATCAATAGTAATGCCCCCTTTCTTATTTCTGATTTTAGTTATTTCAGTATTCTCTCTTTTTCTTGGTCAATATAACTAAAGGTTTGTCATTTTTGTTGATCTTTTTGAAGAACTCTTGGTTTCATTTTCTCTATCATTTTTATATTCTCTATTTATTTTTGCTCTAATCTTTATTTCCTGTTGCTGGCTTTGGATTTGTTTGTCCTTCTTTTTCTAGTTCCTTAAGTTGTAAAGTTAGGTTGTTGATTTGAGACCTATATTCTCTAATGTAAGTCTTTACAATTATAAACTTTCCACTTGGCATTACTTTTGCTGCATCACGTAAGTTTAAATATGCTGTGTTTTCATTTTTATTTTTCTCAAGAAATTTTTAATTTCCCTTGTGATTTCTTCTTTGACATATTGGTGTGTTAATATTTATATATTTATGAATTTTCTAGTTTACCTTGTACAGTTGATTTCTAGTTTCATTCCACTGTGATTAGAAAAGACACTTGGTATGTTTTCAATCATTTAAACTTTATTAAGACTGTTTTGTGGTCTTAACATATGGTCTATCCTGGAGAATGTTCCTTCTGCATTTCAGAAGAATGTATATTATGCTGTAAGGAGAGTTCTGTATATGTCTGTTAGGTCCAATTTATCTATAGCGTTATTCAAGTCCGTGCTTTCTTTACTGACCTTCTGTCTAGTTCTTCTACCCATTATTGAAAGTGGGCTATTAAAGTCCTCTACTATTATTGTAGCAAAGAGCTTTTTTTAAAAGAGTCTGTGTGTGGCAATGTTTCTGAGGCCTTAAATGGCGGAGATGATTTTTTATTGTACTCTCATATTTAAATGATGATCTGGATAAGTGCAAAATTCTAGCTTCAGAAATTTGTCTCCCCTACAATACTAAAATGTATAACTCAGTTATCTTTTTACAGAAGTTTTTGAAATGTCAAAAATGAGTATATTGCCTGGTCATATGTGAGTGATCTGTTTTTTCACTCTGGAAGTTTTTCTTTAATTTTGATATTCTTAAATTTTACTAAAATAAGGCAAACTATGAAAATTATCCAAATAACAGCAATCTGTCTTATTTAACTGTGTGAGAGTCTATGTAATCTCCATGTTTTAAAGTATTAATTTTGGGCATGTTATTGACTTTGAGTTTTATGAGGGCAGGGGGCATGTCTTTCTGGTTCTTGGCTTTATCTTCAGTGCCAAGCAGGGTTCCTGGCATATGACAGGTGTGCTAAATAAACATTTGTTGAATGAATGAATGAATGAATGACTAAATGGATAGATACTAAGGGAACTGCCAATTTTCCTAAGATTCTATAAAATTTATTAATATTTCTTCTGTAATTTATCTCAATAGCTAGGGAATTTTTATGGCAGAAATGTAAGAAATAGACATTTAATAGAATTTAACAGTAAACTGAATTAGTTCCATTAAATGATCTATGGATTATATGAAATATAAGAAATACATAGTCAGGAAAAGGACCATGCAAATTATGACTGGCTTCTACACAAATCTGGAGCCTGAAAGATAGAAGTCTCAATCATAAATGCAGCAGCCCTTTGTACATGTCACTTATCACACTGTACTTGGTCTACAGCCCTTCCTCCCCTACTAAACTGTGACCAACTTGGAGGGACAACCTGTTTTTGAAGGAATACTGTATATGACAAGACTTGTACTGCACTTCTTTAGACTAGTGATATGTACCACTTTATGATAATTTAAATACTTAAAAGTGGAAAGAAGTGGTAGTTTTCTTTTTTTCCCTCAAGAATATCCACTTAGGATTTAATGTACAGCATGGTAGCTATAGTTGATAATACCATTGTATATATTTAGAAGGTCCTAAGAGAATAGACCTTAAAAGTTCTTAGCACAAGAAAAAAATTTTGTAACTTTATATGGTGATGGATGCTATCTGGACTTACTGTGGTGATTGTTTCTCAATATGTACAAATATCGATTTATTTTGTCATACACATGAAACTAATATAATGTTGTATGTCAGTTACATCTCAATAAATTAAAAAAGAATATTCACTTATATCAATGAATGCTAAGTTAAAAAGAAAACAGAATGGAAGAGAGAATGGGGGACATTCTTTCTTAAATCATCTTTGCTATGGTTCTAAGCTTATTATGCTTAGTGGTATGATTTTTTTCTAATGATAACAACCATGTGTAAGCCCCCACCATCATATTCTCTGCTTCTCTTAACTACCATCTAAAATAATAGCAGTAAGATGCAGACGTAGAGAATGGACTTGAGGACACGGGGAGGGGAAAGGGTAAGCTGGGACAAAGTAAGAGAGTGGCATTGACATACATACACTACCAAATGTAAAATAGATAGATAGTGGGAAGCAGCTGCATAGCACAGGAAGATTAGCTCCATGCTTTGTGACCACCTAGAGGGGTGGGATAGGGAGGGTGGGAGGGAGGCACAAGAGGGAGGGGATATGGGGATATATCTATACGTATAGCTGATTCACTCTGTTATAAAGCAAAAACTAACACACCATTGTAAAGCAATTATACTCTAATAAAGATGTTAAAAAATAAATAAAAATAAAATAATATCAGTAATATCCACTTTTAACAGTCCTATACATTTGAAAGTTGTCACAGATTTAGAAACAGATATAATCTTTCCTGAAGAAAATTAATAAAAAGGTTGATAGAAAAAGAAAAGACAGGTATTCTCATGGTCGTGAATATAGAAAGTCTAATGATAATTCACAGCCACAAAAGACATTATTGTGACAACAGTGATAAATGCAAAAAGATCTTAAGAATATGCTTTGGATGGTGGAATTCTTGCAGGGTTTTAGATATTTAGAATCTGTAACACTGAACTGTATGAATAACTAACAGTAAAAAAAAAAAGCCTATGTTTTTCTACAGAACTTGAATGAATTACAGAAATTTGAGAAGGTTTTAACAGACTTGAAAATATGAATTATTTGGATTTTGCACAGTAGGTACAAAAGTGGTATGTGATATTTCAACCAGTATGTCAAATAATATATGCATAAATTGGACAGAGCAGAGTTGCCTTATATTTTAAATAATAGTAATCAGTTTAAAAATAAACTCATTTAACTTTTACATGCTTTTCATATTTCACTGTCTTAACTAGTTCCTCAAGTTATTCCTAGCCCATGCTATTTCATTAGAATATATTGATGAATGTAGAGCAAGGTGATAAAAATGATTCTCATAAAGGAAGTATAATAATATATTTGCTTTCAGAATAAACCTCTATTCAAGTCTGCACATCCTGCAATGACCACAGAATTCCCTTTTACTGTTGTTTCATGGTTCCTAAGGTATCATTCCATCTGGGAACATATTTGAAAATTAAAACTTTGGCAACGATCTTTACAAAGTATACAGGCATACTTTAAAATCTGAACTTTAACATTTTAAACCATGTCTATATATCTTCCCTTTTGAAACAGTTGCCTTGTTTGAAGAATTTAAGCAATGAAAATGCAGGTAAAGTCACCAACAATGAGGCCATGTGGGCTAAAATAACTTGAGGAAAAGTTACCTTTAACAGAAGTTACACAGAAGTTTAGACTTGAAATGGGCACTACAGATCATGTAATCTGAAAATCATTTGGGGAGCCCATGGTAAGGATTGAAAACATCTTTCATCTATTTTAAGTGATTCAGATATTTAATGTTTCTATCCTGCTTAGCAAAGGCAAATCTACATTTTTTGCACTATCTAAATGTTATTTAAATGTAATTCCCATTATGTTGACTACAATCTTTTGTGGAAAAGAGAATCGCATTATGAATATGTAATGAATTTTTGGAGTTTACTTAATTCCTTGGAAAACTACATCTTCATTACTAGTTTTTTAGTTGGGCACAAAGTCTTTCTATGATACTTATATTAGTTAATTTTTTATGCTACCACACTTTTGGATAAATATGAGGGAAGGAACATATGGATTAAGTCCAAGTATTGTTTTTCAATATTTTATCTAAAATTGTATTCAATTTTCAATTTAGTTTTTAAAAGTTAGTTTTGCAATATCATTACAATTAAGCCTCTAATTGCTGTATTTATTTAAAGCAATACTAGCCTATCAATTTACATTTAAGTTTTAAACAACTTATTTTGTTTTTATAATGATAAAGTTGAGTAGCATGTTCTTACATGGATATACTAGTTTTATGCTGATTGTTTTCAGAATAAGCTAATCATATATGATATAATTAAATTTTTATGTTAAATAAAAGTATGCTAAAAGAAATACTTCAAATATAACTATATATGCATCATTAATATGCAAATTTTGACAAGTAAACAATAAAATGCTGTTCTAGTTGTCTGAAGAGTTAGAATAAAGGCATGTCTAGTAAGGCAACTGCCTTGTACATAGTCATACAAATGGTATAATTATACCACTTCGTTTATCATTCTATTACTTTACCACTCATTTGGTGTTTGATAGCTGTGCTGGGCTGACCAGAAATTTTGAATATCTGAAAAGAATTTGTTGGGTTGGTGGGGTTTTTTTTCTTTCTTTCTTTCTAAATTTAAAACTTCCTAAAAATTTTAAAGTTTTTCATTTTACATTTGGTTTTTCATTTACTTGGAATTTAATTTAATTTTATGTATAATGTTGGACACAAATTCAACTCCACTTCTCTCCCCTGTGAAAACTCAATTGTTCCAGTTTTGAACAATTACTTATTGAACTGTTCCTCCTTTCCTTTTGGTATCTTGTCAAAACTGTCTTGATATTCTTGGCACTTTATACTTTTTCTTTATATCCCCTTGTCAAGGTCCACAGGAAAAAGCTCTGCCAGTAATTTGATAGTGAATTTCATTGAATCTATAGATTAATTTTGGGGAAAGCTGACATCTTTATCATATTAAATTTTTATACCATGAACATAGTGTATCTCTTTTCCATGTATGTTTCCAATAAAGTTTATTATTCCTTCTACAACTATCTTGCATACATTTTAAAAGATAGTTATTAACTGTTCTTATATATTTTTAGTTGACACTATAAATAGTATATTTTAAAAATTATGTTTCCTATTTTGTGTTGCTAGTGTATAGGAATGCAGTTGATTTTTATAAACTGCACTTGTATTTGAATTCTCTTATTCTAAAATATCTGCATATTCTCTTATTTTTATGTGAATTCTCATATTGTTTTTAAATAAGTTTTTAAAATCTTAATGTGGTAAAATACACATAAAATTTATCATCTTTAAAGTGTACAGTTCAGTGGTATTAAATACATTCCTATTGTTGTGCAAGCATCACCACTATCCATCCCCATAACTCTTTTCATCTTATAAAACTGAAACTCTGTATCTATTAAACAAGAACTCCCCATTCTCCCTTCCACCCAGCCCCTGGCAACCATCATTAACACTTTCTGTCTTTATGATTTTGACTACACTAAGTACCTCATATAAGTGGAATCATATAGTATTTGTCTTTTTGTAACTGTCTTATTTCACTTAGCATAATGTCCTCAAGGTGCATCAATGTTGTAGCATATTGCAGAATTTCCTTCTTTTTAAAGGTGGACTATTTCATTATTTGTATATATCATGTTTTGCTTACCCATTCGTTGATCAATGGACACTTGGACTACTTCCACATTTTAGTTATTGTCCACTCTGCTGCCGTGAACTTGGGTGTACAAATATTTCTTTGAGACCCTACTCGCAATTCTTTTGGGTATATACCCAGAAGTGGAATTGCTGGATCAAATGGTAAAGTAATTCCATTTTAAATTTTCTGAGGAACTGTCATACTGTTTTCCACAGTGACTGTATCATTTTACATTCCCACCAACAGTGCTCAAGGGTGACATTTCTCCACATCCTCTCCAACAAGTTATTTTTTTGATATAAGTGTTCCTAATTGTTGTGATGCGGTACCTATTTTAGTTTTGATTTGCATTTCCCTAATGATTAGTGATGTTGAGCATCTTTTTTATGTGCTTATTTGGCCATTCATACATCTTTCATATCCAAGAAATTACTGCCAAGTCCAATGTTGTGAAGTTTTGTTCTGTTTTCTTCTAAGAATTTTATTATATTAGGTATTACATTTGGGTCCTTGATCCATTTTGGTGTTTTGTAAGGGTCCAACTTCATCCTTTGCATGCGAATATCCAGTTTCCCAGCACCATTTGTTGAAAAGACTGTCTTTTCCCCATTGAATGGTCTTGGCTCTCTTGTTGAAAATCATTTGACCATATATGTGAGGGTATATTTCTGGGCTCTCTATTCTACTCCATTGAGCTATGTCTGTCTTTGTGCTAGTACAAAACAGTTTTGATTACTGTAGCTTTGTAATAAGTTTTGAAATCAGGAAGTGTGAGTCATCCAGGTTTCTTCTCCTTTTTCAAGATTATTTTTGGATATTCTGGGTGCTTGAGATTTCATCTGAATTTTAGGATGGGTTTATCTATTTCTGCAAAAAAAAATCATTGGGACTCTTCTAAGGGTTTCATTGAATCTGTAGATTGCTTTGGGTAGTACTAAATCTTAACAATATTAAATTTTCTAATCCATGAACTTGGGATGTGTTTCCATTTATTTTTCTTCTTTAATTTTTTTCAGGAATGTTCTGTAGTTTTCAGTGTGTATTTTTCTATAGAGCTTCAAGTTGCTGTCTAGTGTCCTTTCATTTCACTATACAGGAATCCCTTGAGCACTTAATGCAGGGCAGGTCTAGTGGTCACGAACTCACTTAGCTTTTGTTTCTCTGGCATTGTCTTAACTTCTCCCTTCACTTCTGAAGGGCAGTTTTGGCAGAAATAGGCTCTTTGGTTGACAGTTTTTCCTTTTAGCACTTTGAATATACCAACCAATTCTCTTCTGGCCTCCAAAGTTTCTGATGAGAAATATACTGATAATTTTGAGCATCCTTTGTATGTGATGATTTGCTTCTCTCTTGTTGCTTTCAAGATTCTCTCTTTGGCACTGGCTTTTGAAAGTTTAATTATAATGTGCCTTGGTATGGGCCTCTTTGCATTCATCTTATTTGGAGTTTGTTGAGCTTCCTGGGTGTTTCTATTCATGTCTTTCACAAAATTTGGAACAATTTTCAGCCATTATTTCTTCAACTATTCTGTCTCTTTCTCTCTCTCTCCTCTGGGACTCCCACAAGTGTGTGTGTTGGTCTTCTTGATGGTGTGCCCCTAAGTATGAATTTCTCATAAGCTTTGATATGCAGTATTTCTATTATTATTGAGTTCTAATGGATACTGAAACAGCAAGACTCCTGAGAGGAAATCAGAATATAAGTTCACTTATTTGTTACACTGCTCATTTAAACCCACTCTGAGGGCTAGTTTTTCTCCATACCCTTGAAAGGAGGGGTACAGAGAAATCACAGGAATCTTCTGGTCTCTCTCAATAATAAAAAATCCTGTGGTCACTTCTAGCCACTAGACAAATAAGCAAAAAGTCTTGGTTTGATAGTTAATAGGTCCATTGTAATATTAAAATTCAGAATTCAATACTCATTTAAACTTAAAATTCTTCTGCTAGCAGAGCTTACACATGCTTCAGGTGAGTTGTTGCAGTGGGAAAAGTAGGGGTGATTACTACTTTTATATATGTTTCTGCCTTTCCCTCATACTTACTAGGCTGCTCCTGACTTTTCCAGAATTGTTTGGGAAAAGGAGAAAAATTAAGAAACAGGAAAGGTCTTTTAAATCAGTACTGCCATGAGAGTGCAGAGGCCTTCCTTGGATGTCTTTCATAGGGTGCTTTCCTGTATTCTTCAGGGTCACTGTTTTATCTCTATGTATCCAGCTGTCCCAGGTTCCCTTTTGGGGTCATCTTGAAGTCTCTGCTGGCTTTCTCTCACCTAAGACCCACATCTTGAGGAAATGTGCATCCTTTTGTCACAATAAACTCTGGGAGTAAGGTGGCCCCAAACACATTAAACTTTCTTACTCAACTTCAGAGCAGTTAGCCAGCCACAGCACTTGCCCTTCAGATTCTTAAGGTTTGAGTCAAATAGTCCACCATATTCCAAAAATTCCAAGGGATGCATATTAAATATTCCAAGTGATTCCTCTGAAGCTCCTTTTGCTTGTCTTGAGGTGTGAACTTAGCTCTGCAATCGCTCTATCAAAAACATTGTCTTCTCTTCCTCTAACCTCCCATCCTCATCCTCTAATCCCTTCCATCCAACACTTTCATATACTCAATGTAGATGAGGAATTAGGATCATAAAATTTGTTGTTGACTTCCTTTGGAAATCTTATATGGAAGACTGTCTCACATTAAATGTGAGGTTTGTCATTTTAGGGCCTCAGCTGAAGAAGTCTTATAACTTGTTCCTTTTAATTATTACATATTTATTATCTAATTTCCATCATGATTTTTTTCTTTGACCCATAAGTTTAGAAGTGTTTTTAAATTTCCAAATATATCATCTTTTAAAAATATTTTTGAAATATTGATTTCTGACTTAATTCATATGACTAGAGAACATGATCTGTCTGAAGCAGACTGATGGAAAGCTGTTGAGACTTGTTTTATGACATAGTTTATAGTCAATTTTTATAAATGTTCCCTATGTGCTTGTGAAGATGTTTATTCTCTAATAATAAAACAGAGTACTCTATATATGTCCATTAGATCAAGACAGTTAATTGTGTGACTTGATTCTACTTTCTTTTTTTTTTTTTTTTTTTGCGGTACGCGGGCCTCTCACTGCTGTGGCCTCTCCCATTGCGGAGCACAGGCTCCGGACGCGCAGGCCCAGTGGCCATGGCTCACGGGCCCAGCCGCTCCACGGCACATGGGATCCTCCTGGACCGGGGCACGAACCCGTGTCCCCTACATCGGCAGTCGGACTCTCAACCACTGCGCCACCAGGGAAGCCCTGATTTTACTTTCTTTTTAATCTGACAATTACTGTGAAGAATATTAAAAATTTCTACAATGCTTATGGCCTTACCAGTTACTCCTTGAAATTCTGACAACTTTTGTATATTTGAGACTATTGGTAGGTGGTTATAAGTAGAGATCCTTTTTTTATCTCCTTGGTAAACTATGCCTTTTATAATTTCTGTGGCTAATTTCTTTGTCCTTAAGGCTTTTCGCATTAAAGCTTGTATTGTCTGATATTAACATTCTGAGCTATTCTGTTTTTATCCCTCCACTATTTCTCTATTATATCTTTTTACTTTACTTTCAGCCTTGTCTTTACTTTTTTTAGGAGTATGTATTGTAAGTGACATACAGCTGGATTTAGTTTTTATCCAATCAGAAAGTACCTTTTACCAGGAAAATTAATCTTTTAAATACACTTATTGCTTTTACTAAAATATATGGATCAATTTTTATTATTTTGAGCTATTAATCATGCTTTTGCTTTATTTTTCTCCTTTCCTGCTTTATATTGATTATCCACTTTTTTATTAAGAACTTATATGTTCCTTTAATATTTCATTACATATACCCTGACATTTAATGTGAATATTTCACTTAGTAAAAATCATCAGGTGAGCCATGGCCCCTGAGCCTGCACGTCCAGAGCCTGTGCTCCGCAACAGGAGAGGCCACAGCAGTGAGAGGCCCACATACCACAAAAAAAAAAACAAAAACATCAGTATCTCTACTCTCCTCTTCTCCAACAGAAACATCTTAAACACCTTAGATTCTTTCACTGTTATCACATTTTCAAGTTTTTTGTCCAGCATTTTAATTTTCCTTTATTTTTTATATATTTAAATTACATCATTACTATAGTTTTACACAGTTAATGGTTGTTTGCTAATTTTTTTAGGCTAATAATTCTTCTTACATTTCAGATCTGTTTTCCGAGTTCAAAATACTTAAAAGATCTTGTAGTGAGAGTCCACTGGTTTTAGGCTTTTGATTTTGTCAGAGAATATTCTTATTTTGCACTCACCATAGTGTAGCAGACTATGAAGTTCTAGGTTGACAGTTATTTTCTTTTTGCACTTTGAAGTTACTATCCCATTGTCTCCTGGCTTCCTTTCTAATATTGAGAAGTCTAGTGTTATCCGTTAAATTGTCATTCTATTCTATAGGTAATCTGTCTTTTCTAATGGCTGCTTTCAAGACTCTGTTACTTTCTTTTGTAATTTTTCTTCAATGTGTGCAACTACTGGCATATATATATTTTTAATATTGCACCCAATTTATTGTGCTTCCTGAATCTGAGGATTTCAGCTATCATTTCTTTGAAAATTTTCTTTCCTCATTCTCTCTATTCATTACTTCTGGAAATCCAATTCTAGCCTCCATTTTTCTTAACCTTTCTTTTGTACTTTCCCTCTACTTGACATTTTGTCCTGCATTTGGGGTCATTTCTTTAGATCTTACAGGTCATGAATTATATATTAGGGTTTTTTCTTTTCTTTTCTTTCTTTTTTTTGGGAGGGGGGATATGTCCATTCTGCTTTTATTTTTTTAATTTTTTTTGAACTATAGTTGATTTACAATGTTTCAGGTGTACAGCAAAGTCAGTTCAGATTCTTTTCTATTATAGGTTATTACAAGATACTGAATATAGTTCCCTGTGTTGTATGGTATATTATGGTGTGTTTAATCTGCCATTTAACTTACTATTGAGTTCTTAATTTCAATAATTAAAATTGTCATTTCCATAAGTTCTAATTCTTTTAAAAAATCTATTTGCTGTTTTTTGACTGTGTCTTTTCTCTTTCTCATGTTGTTTCATTTTTAAAAATATCAGTATGTATTTTATCTATACACACACACACACAAACTTTTATCTAATACTTCTAATAACTGAAACTACTAAGGGTCTATCTTTGTTGCATGTTTTTCCTACTGGCTTTTGTTCATGGTGGCTCATTTTTGTGTTTTGCAGTTTGGGGACTGTGAACTGTTTTATAGGGCTTTATCTCTTGAGAATTTTGAGGGGTCTTTGTTTTAACGTGTTTTCTTTTAGAAAGGATATACTATTTTCTTTCTCCCAACCTGGATGTAATTAAACTGGCACTACATTATGCTATTATCATGGCTTGGGGTTTCCTAGATCATGCAGATTATGTGAATTCAAATTGTAATCCATTTGGGGGCATGGCTGTGGTTTCAAAATGTCAGAGGAAATACACACATGTGCACACACACACACACCCTGTCCAAAGAGCCCATGCCAAGAAAAACAAGTCTCTCTTCTTCATCCTCCCTGTTTTCTGCTCTCCAGAGTTTTCTTCTAGCCCACTGTTTCACTGAGGATGTTACCTTTCAAGGTTTCTGATTTCAAATGAGAGCCTCAGTTCCAATTTGGGACCTTATGAGAGCTTAAGACCATGTCTTCTGTCCCCACAAAACGGTTAAAACTCAGACCTTTTGGTAACTGAGATGGGCAAATGCTTCCAGGACAGCAGTGGCATAAGTGTCAGCTAAATAAGCTAGCTTTCACCTCCCTCCTTTTTTTTTTTTTTTTTTTTTTTTGCGGTACGCGGGCCTCTCACTGTTGTGGCCTCTCCCGTTGCGAAGCACAGGCTCTGGACATGCAGGCTCAGCGGCCATGGCTCACGGGCCTAGCCGCTCTGCAGCATGTGGGATCTTCCCGGACCGGGGCACAAACCCGTGTCCCCTGCATCGGCAGGCGGACTCTCAACCACTGCGCCACCAGGGAAGCCCTCCCTCCTTACTTTTGGCCTATGAGTATTTTACATACTTTTTTTTGCAAGGTCTGCTATGCATTTTGAGTAGTTTTATAAAATTATTTCAACCTGCAGTTCCTCGTGTTTTGTTGCTGATTTGTTAGGCTTACTATGTGACATGTGATATGAAATATTACATGAAATTGAATCACAGGATTTAATTTTTCAAATCTAAAAGTATCTTCTGTGAAATATTTTTGTATACCTATCATATTGCAATGAGTATCAGGAATCATGTTCTAGTCCTGATTTTATTTGCTATTTGTGACCAGGGGCAAATAACCTAACATTTCTCAAAACTATTTTCTTGTCTTTAAATTAAAGCACAGGATCAAGGAATCCCTTAAATTTCTTCAAGTTCTAATATATAATGAGTCCATGAAGTAAAAACAACATTGGTGAAGGTTCAAGAGGTAATAATGCTCATCACATTTCTAACACTAACCTGCCATTCACTATATATCTTTCACTACACCTTACTCAAGAATCAAATTGTCCTTTTGTTGACCCAAGTTTTTTTTTTTTTTTTTTTGGCGGTACGCGGGCCTCTCACTGTTGTGGCCTCTCCCATTGCGGAGCACAGGCTCCAGACGCGCAGGCTCAGCAGCCATGGCTCACGGACCCAGCTGCTCTGCGGCATGTGGGATCTTCCTGGACCGGGGCACGAACCCGTGTCCCCTGCATCGGCAGGCGGACTCTCAACCACTGTGCCACCAGGGGAGCCCTTGTTTTGTTTTTTAATGAGAGTAAAAGAATATATATTACATGAAATTTACCTTCTTCAACATTTTAAAGTCTACAGTTCAGTAGTATTAAGTACATTCACACTGTTGCATAACATTGACTATTAAACTTTAAGGTTTAGGTTACTTATTGGCAAACAAGGACACATCTATTTCTATCACCTCTACCCTGCCCTCATCTGTTCTTCCTTTCTTCTGCTTGATACAATGGCTGGAAAACTGTATCAGGGGAGAAATGCTACAACCTAAAATCAGCTAACTAGAACTCTGAGACTTAATTTCTTATGTTGTCTTATGTTTTCATACTTCTATGGTCTGAATGTCTGTGTTTCCTCAAAACTCATATGTTGAAATTCTAATGCCCATTGTGATGGTTTTAGAAGGTGGGGTCTTTGGGAGGTGATTAGTTCATGAGATGGAGCCCTCATTAAGAGGATTAATGCTCTTTAAAAAGAGATACCACAGAGCTCTCTAGCCCATTCCACCATGTGAGGACACAGCAAGAAAGGGCCAGCTATGAACTGAACGAGGGCCTTCACCAGAATGCTACCATGCTGACACATTGATCTTGGACTTTCCAGCTTCCAGAACTGTGAGAAATAAATTTCTGCTGTTTATCTACAGCTACCCAGTCTGTGGAATTTTGTCATAGCAACCGAAATGGACTAAGACACATACTTATTTTTTTCTTGAGCCTTTTTGCTGGATTAACTCACAATTTTGGAGGTCTATGAACCACAGATAGATTCATATTTGACTTCTGCAGTGTGAATATAAAGACTACTGTTTTGTAAAATATTAAAAGGTTTAATCCTCTTTCTCAAGGGCCTCTTTGATAATCAAGTAATACTCTTTTAAAAGGCCCATGCTATCATCATCTGTGTTTTTTCTCTTTTTGTAGATTTTACAGGCTTAACTTTACTAGATCATACTTTGCCAATGTTTTTGCATCTAACTTAGTTATCCAATATCATTTTTATTGACTTCTGGTAATTCCTGTATATCTTGCAAGGCTTTCAATTTCACTTTGCAGTGCAGTTTTACAGTGTTGGATGCTTACAATATCAGCACCTAGACAAGTATGTCACTCTAATGGGCTCAGACAAAAGCTACTGTTAAATGGGGGAAGGAATGTTTCAGGATGTCTAATTTTGTGAGGCATGTAAGTCACTAAAACATATTTTATGTCATGATTATTTCGCTTCACCATGTATCATAACCATGGTGGTGAGATTAAATAAGAGACACTCAGAAATTGAGGCCCCCTTCACTTCTGTTAGTCACAAGAGTATTCCATCATCCAGATGATCTCTTTCATTTAAATCAATATTTACTTCTACGTGATTTGTCTGATCACTCCTATTTAGAGGTCAGCTCTTTAGAAATGAACATCTTAAATCAGTGGACCTCTGGAAAAATTAGACAACATTAAAAAATAAGACAACATTACACAACTAGTCATTTCAATAGGGGAAAAAAATCAAATTTCTTCTCTGATAGTTGCAGAAAAAAAAAAGTAAGCTTGACTGATATTTCCAATTGCTATTGATTTTAAGGACAATGTGAACAGAATTTAAGTAAAACAGATATATTTCATCAATTCCAATTCCGAGAAGATTTTTCCCTACATTTTAGAATTTCCAATATCAAGATGCATGTTAAAATCAAGAGTAACAATTACAATGAGTTTTTTTCAGCTGCACCTAGAAAATATGCTTTATAATCCATGGTGTTTAAGTTAGAATCTAGTCTAAAATTCTAATCTAACTAATGTACTATCAACTATTAGACAAAATATTAAATTGAAGAAATGGCTATGCAGAATTCAACTTTCAAGTGGATGCATTCTATTGATAACAAGAGTATATTGCAATACTAAATCCTTACTGTGACTAGGTATTGTTTTAGGTGTTTTATTTATTTTATTTAATTTTTACAATAACCCTATTATTAATCTGTCATGGGTGAGGACACTGAAGCAGTGGGGTTAAATGACTTAACCTCTTAACCACGTGTGAGGACCAACATAATGGATGAATTAGATGTTTCTCTTCCATACAAGATTTTTACCTGCTGGTAAACAGAAACAAGTGCTATTCTAGATGAAGCATTTTATGAAAACACGCTAATTTTTAGTATCTGTCAAAGAATGGATACCTATTTACAGAGCAAATAGCCATATAGT
The DNA here is from genome assembly GCF_963924675.1 of Phocoena phocoena. NCBI lineage: Eukaryota > Metazoa > Chordata > Mammalia > Artiodactyla > Phocoenidae > Phocoena > Phocoena phocoena. The sequence continues at coordinate 28,683,945 of NC_089224.1, read as the reverse complement.
TTTTCTCATTAAGACCCTGTGGTAGGCAGAATAATGATCCACCAAAGATATTCACATGCTAATCCTTGGAACCCATGAATATGTTACTTTATATGGCAAAGGGACTTTGTTGATGTGAAAAAGCGTATAGACCTTGATATGGGAGGATTATCCTGGATTATTGGTGGACCCAATCTTATCATGTGAGCCCTTAAAATCAAATAGTCTTTCCCTGCTGCAATTAAAGGGAGATGTGACTATGGAAAGGTCAGGGGGATGCAACATTGCTGGCTTTGAAGACAGAAGGGTGTCCATGAGCCAAGCAATGTGTATAGCCTCTAGAAGCTGGAAAAGGCGAGGAAACATACTCTGCAGAGCCTCCAGAAAAGAAAGCAACCCAGCTGACACTTTGATTTTAGCCTAATGAGACCAATGTAGGGCTTCTGACTTACAGAACTATAAGATAACACTTATATGCTGTTTTAAGCCATTAAGTTTTTGCTAATTTGTTACAGCAGCCATAGGAAACTAATACAGGCCCATGCGGGCTAATCTACTTCAATGAAATATCCTACAGCATACAAAAACATTTTAACATGTGAGGAAGCATTTCTGGATTAATCTACACACAACGTCTGGAAAAGTATTAGATGAGCAGTATTCATTAATTCCTGAGTGGTATGCTGCCCTGAAGATGCTTACCAAAACAGCCTGATGGTTTGCTTAGTGTTTACCCATAACGTGTTATACAAACCACTTGGGATGGTACACGAAAAAACCCTTTCAAGTTTTCATAGTATCTTTACCTTTGCCTTCTACTTAGGGCATGTGTTGCAGGTTCTGTACTCAGAAAAGTTATTTATAACTTACTACATTTTAGTATATGACCTAAGAAGATATGCCTCCTCAGGGTGTCCTGAGCCGTCGGTGTCCACACGGCTGAGGCGGCACTCCAAGCGGGAACCGCTCCCCTCCTAAAGTCCCTGGGCGTCCGGCAACTCGACGAAGGAACCAAGCGCCTAATATAAGCCACAAGATACGATCGCGGGGACGACGGTATCCTGCCAGGCCGTCATCCTCCTTACCGGTCCTTAAAAGACCCACTGCAGGCCCACGCCCACAAGCATCTTTCTGCCTCTCTCCGCAATCGCAAGAGCCGCTGCAGGCTAGCAGGCGATATGAAACTTCGCGATACTTGCAACTATCGCGGTTCTTTGTGTTACCGGTTTCCTAGAGGAAAGACGGCCGGAAGATCGCTCCGCCCATGTCAACCAAGATTTTGTTCTCGTGAGATCCCGAAAACAGTTCGGGAGGCAGTTCTCGCGGGATTTTCCGAGTCAGGGCTGGAAGTTGTGGTGGATCCCAGAGCGAAGCCTATTACTGAGAGGGAGGTTAGGGGGTCGACCTGCCTGCTTGTTGTCCTCCCCCGGCGGCGGAGCCCCAGAAGATTAGGTGAGCGCCGCCTTGCCAGCTTCCACAGCGCCCTCAGGCTCTGCCGCTGTCTCGAACGCAGCCGGCCCTTCTCCCTGGACCCCGTCAGGCTCGACCTTTGCTCCCTCTCGTCCCGTGACGTCGGGCTTCGGGGGCGGGGGGCTATGTACAGAGGGCGGCGGCAGGTGGAGTTGGCCGCCGTCCGCCCGCCAGCCTCCTCCTGGCGGTCCTCCGCCGCCTGTCAGGTGTTAAATGCAACCAGGCTGCCAGGCCCTTCCCCCTGGCCAGATGGACTCTGTCCCGAAGCCCCGCGCGGAAACCGACAGCAAAGGTATAAGCTCCGAGCTCCCCTCTCTCCCCAGACAACTGTCTTTACTGCGTAGGGTTGGACCTGTTCCTGCCAGTTCCCTTGGGGTTGCGGTTTTACCCTGCGGCTCCTGTGAGTGACAGCTGCAGATTGTGAACCACCTCTAGGGCTGGGACAGTTCTTTGTGATTCAGAGTTGAGAACCTGCACTCTGAAGTCAGACTGCCCTGGGATCTAGTGCTGGCTCTGACAGTCATTTGCTGAGCAACTTTGGGTGGTTTCCTCGTCTGTAAAACTGCTATCTTTGCTGAGTTCTTGTGATTATTAAATGAGATGGTGTTAAGCAAAGCATTTATGTGACCCAGTGTCTGACTCATAGTAAACCCTAAGTAAATGTTTGGTATTTTTATTCTCTGTTCTTGTATGCCTCAGTTCTTAGTGAATGGTAGATTTGTTATTAAGTAGGTGAATAAAGGTTGAGATATTTCGTTCAATTTATTACACAAAGAGCTTAATATATGATGTACTGAGTCAGGATCACCTTTAATGGGTCACTAAGGGAGGGTTTAAGGAGGGTATGGTTATCTGCCACAAGTCATCTGGGATGGCTTCTTGACCCTAAATTAATAGCTTTCATTATTAATAGTGACATAACAAAAGCTACCAGATATTGAATGCTTGTTCCGTGCCCAGAAATATGCTAATTGTTTATGTACATGTTTTCCTTTGAGGAAGATACTGATTTCATTAAATAGATGAGGGATTCAGAACTAAAGTTCAGAGACGTTTAAGTAACAAGCCTCAGCTCTGACGGCTAGGAATTGATGACACTATAACTCAGGGACCACAAATATAAATACCTATAGAAACCTGGCAGGTGAAATAAATGGATGAAGCTGCTGAGTGGAGATTATAGTAACTGGAATGCTCATACCTCACTTAAAAGGGGCAGGGCTACTCAGTTCCAAGGAATTGTTCACTCACGTGTGAACTGGTACAGCATTTTAGTTACAAGTTCAGATAGCTTGGTTCAAATCCAGGCTCTGCCACTTTCTAGCTGTGTGACCATGGTTAACCTTTATCTGTTTCACCACTTGTAAAATGGAACTAATAATATTACTTACATAAAGGGTTGCTGTGAGGCTCAAATGAACTACTACATCTAAATTGCATGCCTGGCACACATAAGCCCTCAAAATGTTAGCTATATATAAATATTTGTTAATTTGATAAGTATTTGAGTTTCAAACATTGTCCTAGGTGCCCAGAATATGGCAGTGAACACAAGTCCCTGCTCTGGGGAACTTATATTTAAGTTGAGATAAACAATAACAGACAGTTCCTATTCTTCTCTGAAAATGGTATCAAGCAGGGTGAAGGAAGAGAGAGTGGCGGGGAGTGCTATGTTAGATTGGGTGGTCAGAGAAGATACCTCTGAGGAGATGCCATTTGAACAGAACCCTGAATGAAGTGAAAGAATCGGTCACTTTGGTATTTAGGAGGAGCGTTGGCGGAAGGAACAGAAATCTCAGGAGACTAAGGTGGGAGTATGCTTACCATGATTGGGGAATAGCAAGGAGGCCAGGTTGGAATGAAATCAGGAGAGAGGGAGGAAATGAAGTTAAAGAGGAGCACAGGGACCAGATCATAAGGAGCCTTACCCCTATTCAGTCCAATAGGAAATCATCCTAATTTAAGCTATTTGTTCTGGAGTTTGAATACTGAGAGATAACCGCCCTGCTCAAACTTTACTGAAACTATTAATATTTAGTTCTAGAAATTACCCAAACTCAGGAACCAAATAGACTTCTGCAAGTTGTTGTGTGAAGCCCATGAGGATTTTGCACATGCTGTATGTGTCCTCTGACTGATATTCTCTTCTTAGATTTCCTTACTTTATTTAATTTAATTTAATTAATTAATTAATTAATTAATTATTTTTTTGTGGTACGCGGGCCTCTCACTGCCGTGGCCTCTTCCGTTGTGGAGCATAGGCTCTGGACGCGCAGGCTCAGCGGCCATGGCTCACGGGCCCAGCCGCTCCGCGGCCTGTGGGATCTTCCCGGACCGGGGCATGAACCCGTGTTCCCTGCATTAGCAGGTGGACTCTCAACCACTGCGCCACCAGGGAAGCCCCTAGATCTCCTTACTTTTTAAACTGTTTCCTCAGTACCTCTTTCTTACAGCCCTTTGTTCTGCCAAAGCACTTATAGCAATTTCATGTGTGTGAACTTTTGAGTATTTGTCTTTCTCATTAGATGTCAAGGTTCTATGAGATCAAGGATGTGTTTTTGTTAATAAATTCAGCTCTTTTATTGAATGCCTACTGTGTGCTGGTCCTGGGGATAAAATTTTGAAGAATACAGACATTTTCTTGGAAAAGATATTATTCTCTAGTGAGAGGCAGATAAAAAAAGTAAACGTGATAATTAAACATTGTGATATGTGCTATAGAGGCAATAAAATAGTACAGCATAGTGGGGTTCCCTACTTTAAATAAGGTGGTCTGAGATAAAATCTCTGAGGTGATGACATAAAAACACCTGAGAAAAGACCTGCTTAATATGCTTGAGTCAAGGGAAAAATTGATAGATTAAGTTGGAGAGGTAAGTAGGGGAAGATCATACAGGGTCTTACAGGCCATAGTAAGGAGCTTGGACTTTATTCTTTGTGCAGTGGGTCATTATTAAAAGATTTTAAATTAAAGATTTACTAATAATTTATATTCTTAAATAGTCACTATTGCTGCTATGTGGAAAATGGATTGTAGAGGGAAACAGTGTCAGCAGAGAGAATGGTTAGAGAATGGAGGATAGAGAATGGAATTTGTAGCAGTAATTTAGGAGAAAGCCAAAGTTTGGCAAATTACAGTCAAGGCCGAATTCAGCCTGACACTTGTTTTTTTGTAGATAAAGTTTTACTGGAGCACAGCCATACCCATTTGTTTATGTGTCTGTGGCTACTTTTGTGTTACAAGGGCAAGAGACAGTATAGCCTGCAAGATGTAAAATAACAAGTAGCTAAAATCTGACTACAGAAAAAGTTTACCAACAGTTGTTTCAAAGTGATGGTGGCATGGAGGAAAGTGATGCTTTTTTTTTAGGTAGAGCCAGCAGGACATTCTGATGGAGAGGATGTAGGGACTAATATATAAAGAGGAATAAGGGCTGACTAAAGGTTTTCTACCTTGAAAAGTTGGTTAGACAATGATGGCCTTTTAATGAGGTTTGGAAAGACTAGTTCTAAGCAAGGTTTAATCACTATCATTTTTGACATTGGTTTTCTTCATTTTAACTGTGTGGTACAGTTCTAGCAAATAATTAGTGTTAAATCATATATGTTGAATAATAAATAAATTAATGAATTAAGTCTTTAAAAATTAGAAGGCGTTTGCTGGATAGGTAGACAAAGCATGTGAAACAAATAATGTATTAAGAATTGTTGCAAGGCTTAAACGTAGGTTTTAAGGCTCAAACAGTACTGTTATGAAAATAGGGCCCATCAACCTATTTTTTATCCCTGTATAGTGAATAAATGTTTTATTTTCACATTAAAACTCTTCTCTTTTAGAATAATGTAACAATTCTCAAACAGTTTGGATGCAAAGATTAGAGTGAGAGAACAGATTTTTTTTGCTGATTGTTATATAAAAACAACCTTATCAAAATTAGAATAATGGTTTTACTTTTGAGGAACAACTGATGAGGAATAGTATAATGAGCTCTTCTTGCTGAAGAGAATATAGATGTACTAGTTATAATCATGAATGTTATACAAGCCTAATTCAGCATCAATAGGAAGTCCCTGGGAAACTACCAATGATATATGATCTCAATGACAAATATGTGAGAAAAATAATTCCTAGTATCCTTAAAATTGTAGCTATACAATTCCTCTGGGATTCTTGCTATAAGAAATTCCATTTGGGAAATTATTTTTACTTAATTTGCTCTATTTGGTACCTTTTAATTGTACCAACAGTATACTCTGTAGAGGCCCTCTTCCTCATTCACAGTGCTTTATTTTCTGAATAGAAAATAAAATAGCTCTACAGTTAAGCACAGAATAAATTTGTATATAGAGACAAGTCAGACTCTTCAAAGAATAATAGAATCTTAGCAGAAAGAGATCTTAGAATTCATCTCTTTTTTAAAAACCTTGGCTCTTCAAAACCTGGAAGGGAAAAAGCTGTGACAAAGCTGGTACATATCACTCTAGTTGAGTTGGGAGATTCCCTTGATTAGTTGTATACAGATTCAAGCAACATTTTAGAAGCAGCAATATTGACAGTGAGAAGAAACAGCTGTCTTCAGAGAAAGGAGGTGGAGTAACTAAAAAAGCAGACAGAAGAATCACAAAAATATTGCTGTTCAGAGGATTTTAGCTTACCTGTTACCAGGTCCTATTCAGTGTTACTCTACCATATCATGAACGTTATACCTGATGTTCATGAGTCATCATGAATATTTAAATAAGTGGTTCTCAATCCTGGCTGTGCATCAGAGTCACCTTTTGAATTCAGCAGTAACAACCAAACACAATAATAAAACCAAATGCCCATGGCCCATATCCACTGAATCAGAATCAACAGACGAAGCATATATGGGGAGATTATGACACACAGCCAAGGTGAGAAAAACTGGAAATAAATTATGTACCCTTTATTATGATAATGTACTTGAGGAAAATATACTTTAGGAAAATATTTATACATGTTATAAGTATAATTTATCTTGTTTCAGATTTTGGAAAGGGTATTTATGTGAGGAACACTTTTTTCTCATAGCAGTGGATAAATGAGGTGTTACTTTATAAGTTAGATTTGGCAAGTTTATTTTCTTTTTTATTATTATAGATATATGGCATCCAGGAGAAAGATGTCTCGCCCCTTCTCCAGATAATGAAAAACTTTGTGAAGCAAGCATAAAATCTATCACAGTGGATGAAAATGGGAAGTCATTTGCAGTCATCTTATATTCAGATTTTCAAGAAAGGAAAGTACCTCTTAAAAGACTTCAAGAAGTGAAATCTGTTAAAGATTGCTCCAAGAATTTTATATTTGATGATGAAGATTTGGAAAAACCTTATTTTCCAGACAGAAAATTTCCATCATCTGCTGTTGCTTTTCAATTATCTGAAAATGGAGACTCTATTCCTTATACTATTAATAGGTATTTGAGAGACTACCAAAGGGAAGGAGCCCTGTTTCTCTATGAACACTTCATCCAAGGAAGAGGGTGTATTCTTGGTGATGACATGGGACTTGGAAAAACAGTACAGGTATTTATTTTAATTACTTTATAATTAAAATTCAATAAAGTCATACATATTATATCATATATATTACATACATGAATGGATACCATATGGAAATTTCTGTTTGTATCGCAGATCTTATAATTGTTTCGTGTGTGTGTGTGTGTGTGTGTGTGTGTGTGTTTGTCTCACACAGTACTTAAGGATAGTGTTTAGTCATTATTTTATCTTCAGTATTTATTTAGTACCTATGAAATACATTATTTAAAATGATGTTATAGTATAATGACTTGTTTTTACCTTTGGTAATACTAGTACTAAGATATCAATTATATTTAGAGTAATTTAACTTTCTTAGTAATACCTTATGGAAGGAAAGCATTCTGACATTTGTTAAGCTACATAGCATGGTTAAATTGACTTCTGCAGGCCTTTTGTGCATATTGTGGGAGCTTATCATAGCATAAATTTCTTAGTCTGGGATCTCTGGGCCACTAGGAGTTCTATTGGTGGACTTCAGAGAGGCCTCCTATTTCTCTAAAATGTGTGCCAGAATTTGTATATGTATATACTCTTCTGCAGATAGGCTCTATGTTAGTTATCTATTGCTGTATAACAGATTATTCCAAAATGACTTAAAACAATACACATTTATCATATTAAAGTTTCTGTGAGTCAGGAATCTGGGTACCATTTAGCTGGGTCTTCTGGCTCTGCCTTTCATAAGGCTGCAGTTATTTCAAGGTTGGACTAGGGAAGATTCACTTCCCATCTTGTGTGGTTGTTGCAGGATTCAGTTCCTTGTGAGTTCTTAGACTGAGGCCTCTGTTTCTTGTGAGCTATTGGCAAAGCCCTTCCTTGGTTCCTTACCACATGGACCTCTTCATGGTGCTTCTGACAGTGTGGAAGCATGCTTCAACAGGGAGAACAAGTGATCAGGCAAGAGAGAGCACTACTAGTGAGACACAAGTCATGGTCTTTTGTAACCTAATCACAGAAGAGACAGCCTTCATTTTTGCCATATTCACATCATTAGAAGCAGGTTGTGAGGTTCAGCCCATACTGGGCTGAAGGGGGGACATTAAATAAAGTTGTGGATACCAAGAGGTGGGGATTATTGGGAGCCTTGTCTGAAGCTGTGTACCACAAGGGTTTATAATCCAAAAAGATTAGAGTTCTGAACCTAGACTTTATACTAAGCAATCTCTCTGGATTTTCAGGAGTGTTTGTCTAGTGTGATTAAGTCCTTCTGTGTTTCCATCTTTACAATTGAATTTAAGCTACTTTATTCTTCATGACACCTCCATTGTTAGTGGAGTTCAAAGGTAAGCGAAAAATTAAGTTTAACATTTGAAAATAGCCAAATAATAGCTATGTATAAAGCTCTGGTGTAAAAAGCTAGGGTAAAATTAAGTCCCTCAGTGATCATAGTGTGTTTCTATTAGCCATAATCTATTTTCCTTTAATCTCAGGCAATGCACATAGTTCTAGGCTTCCACATTGAAGGTGTTAAATAATTGCTTGTGGAATAAAATGAACTTACTTTCTCAGGAGAAGAGGTTCCAAGAATAAAGATAGGAGCCTTTTAGAAACTACCATCTGTGACCAAGATATGCAGATGAATATTAAAGGAAAATAAATAATAAAGCCCTTCTGTGACTGTCTTTACATATACTTTTACTGTTTTTGCCACATAGAATGTTCTTTCCCACATGTCTTTGACTAGTCAATGCCTGTTCATCTTCAAAATCAGAAACATGAGGGTACTACAAAAAGTGACCTGCAATTTGGGAAACCCTACCCTAAACCTACTAAATACAATTCAAATTCTTCTGCACATTTTAGGCTTTCATCTTGGAAGCTTATGTCACAAAGAAATTCCCTTTATTTTACATTTTATAAGATTATTTTAAAAGTGATTTTACTGCACAATTTTATATTTTCTGACACACTGAAATCATTGGAAGGCTTTGAGTTGTATTATATGCTATGACAGTGCTGCTATGAATATCTTTGAGGGCTCACCTTCTCAAGATTAGGAAATAGTTTTTGTACTAATTTTGATACATAGCTGGATTTATCTGATCCTTGAGGACCTAGTTCTCTGGTTATTATTCTTGTAACTCAGAAAATAATTTCTACATAAATAGGCGGTTTGGGGAGATCCATTTAAGATAGAACTTCTGTAGATAGGATGACTAACCCAGTTGAAGAAATGTGGACAATAGTTAATGAGCTCACTAGAATTTCAAAATGTAGTAGAATTAGGTGAAAATGTTCTATGAAAATAGACCATTGGCAATTACTCTTTGAACTATAGTAGTAACTTCTTCATTTTGTTCTCCTTTTTTCTGATCTCATCCCGTAAGTTTTCCCCTCGTATATTCTAACTTGGCCGTAGTATGAAATTGAGCTCTTCTTTTTAAGAATGCTTGTTTTACATACCAAAAAAGTTTGCTTCCCTCATTCCAAATTGAAAAGTGGGTAAATTTAATATTTTACATTCTTCAAAGGGTGAGGATTTTAAAATATCCATTTGATCTACTGACTTGGAAATCATTGAAATCTTTGAGTAAGAGCCATTTTGCTGGAGTATTGGGGGCACAAGCCAGAATGGAGTAGGTGAAGACATGGACACCAGAAGTATGCTCATCTCTTTATATGACCTAGTAGTAGCTGAAGGAGGATGGGATTTCTATTTTGTTTGTTTTGTACCATTTGGGGATAGGGGGAACTTGAGTATGTTTAAAGTGAATCGGAAGGATCTGATTGAGAGCGAATAGTTGCATATACAACATACATAAATATATACATGTATATGCTTCATATGTGCATGTCGATGAACACACAGACATACATAAATATGCAAAAAATGGAATCCCTACTACCTTACAAACTGATTTTTCCTCAGCATCTTGTTATGAAGCTTTTAAAACACATAGAAGAGCTAGAACAATTGTACAATGAATACCCACATACCTACCACCTAGATTCTGTTAACATTTCATTATATATGGCTTATTAACATATCCATCCATCCCACCATCTTTTGTTGAGTTTTAAAGTGGCATACATTAGTATGTTTTATCCCCAAACACTTGAGCATGCATATCATTACCAAGGTTCAATATTTAATTATAATTCTTTTTTTTCATTTTGAAGTAAGATTTACAATGAAATGCAGAAATCTTAAATGTACCCACAATTCCATGAGTTTTGACAAATACATGTCTCTGTGTAATCCGGCTAAACTGTGTAAGCTCTTTCAGGATATAGAGCATTATAACTCCAGAAGATGTCTTCACGTTCCTTCCTGCCACCCCCAAGAGACATCATTGTTTTGCTTTTTTATATCATAGATTAGTTTTGCCTTTTCATATAAATGGGATCATACAGATGTATTCTTATATAAGGCTTCTTTTACTTAGATAATATTTTGTGATTCATCTTGTTATTGAGTGCATGGGTAGTTTGTTTCTTGTTGCTGCTGAGTAGTATTGCTGAGTTGTATGGATGCTGCATTCTGTTTATCCATTCTCCTGCTGATGGACACCTGAGCTATTTCCAGTTTTTAGCTGTTAGAAATAAAACTGTTAAGAACTTTCTTGAACAATCTCTTGTGTATCCCTTTCTCTTGGGTAAATAATTAGGAATGGAATTACTTGGTCATAAGGTGATGTGTGTTTAGTTTTGTATGAAACTGACACTGAAAACACTTTTCTTTCATTCCTATCAACAATGTATCAGAGTTATGGTTACTCAATGACCTCACAAAATTTGGTTTTGTCAGTCTTATTAAATTTTTGTTGGGTGTGTATATCTGTAAGTTTGTGTGTTGTTTACATATTTTATTAAGGTATAATTGACATACAATAACTGTGTAAATTTATAGTATATATATAGTATATACAATTTGATGTTTTACATATATTTATAGTATATATATAGTATATATAGTATATACAATTTGATGTTTTACATATATTTGCACCCAAGAAATGATCACTGCAGTACCACAATCAAAATAATATATCACTCCAAAAGTTTCCTCATGTCTGTTTGTGCCCATGATTTTTTCAACACCAATAATTCTATCACCACTATTTTCACTTTTAATTTTTAATTGGACTAAGAAGTTAAATTGGGAAAGAATGCAAAATCCTAGATTTTTATGAAAATTTCTTAGTGTTTTACAGAAATCTCACACCTAATTCAAAGGTAATTTGAAAATGACTATATATTTACATGATATTTAAACAGCTAATGTAACTATAATAAACAATTTCACCTGGAATATACAGGTTTGGGAAACTGACCTTTGATAATCAAACAGCTCAAATGATAGGAATGGAGTTGAATGGGCATTTACTATAAGGCCATGTTTCTCAAAAGTGTCATTTCTGGACCAACAGCATCAGCATTACCTGGAATTTGTTAGAATTGTAAATTCTTGGGTCTTATCCCAGACATACTGAATCAGAAACTCAGGGGGTGGGGCCCAGCAATTTGTGTTTTAACAAACCCTCTAGGCAATTTGAGGTCCACTAAAGTTTAAAAACCTTTGCTCAGACTATACATTTTTCAGAGGTGATGGAAAACTTGTTAATCTGGTGAGTTGGTTCAGTGAAGGTTGATTAAGAGAGTGTTTAGTCTATGTGAATATTTATACATAAGATGACCATTTCATTTTTAAAATAAAATTTTAGAAACAAATGATATTAGAGATAATCTTGTTCAGCTTCTTTAAATGAAGAAACTGAGGCACAGGAGTACTAAATGGCTTCCCTCTAAGGACATATACAGGAAGTAACCATTTTAATTTCCATTCTAGTACTTTTTTCCCCCTTTCTCTTCCCTTTGCTGCCTCCATCTTGCAACCTTTTGTTCAGTTTTTAATTAACTGTATTCATTCATTCAATTAGTTGACATGTATTAAGCACTTAGCGTGGTCCAGGCCCTGTGATAGGCACTGAAGAGCCTAATATAAATGTGCACGATCACTACCCTTACAGAGTTCATGAATGATGATGAAAAGAAATGTAGTTAAGGGGCCATCACCCAGTTTGATATTCCAGTGGAATTAAGTGGAAAAGCAATCCTGCCTGGGGGTGTCAAGGAAGGCTTCCCAGGAAGTTGGTATTTTCATCCTTTGCTTTTTTTGTTGGGTTTGCTTTTGAAAGTTCACCAAAATTTAAAACTAATTTGAGTGATATCAGTTAGGACGTTGAGGTTTTTTTTGTTTCTTTTTTTCACTGATGGCATAGTTCTAGTACAGTGTTCGAAAGGTTTATCATAAAAGAACTCATTCATTGAATCAAAGTGATTTTGAAAATCTTAATTTGGTAATTAGCTTTCATAGGCACAAAGTCTTAAAACACTACTATTAAATAAGTACAAATGTGTTTTACATGTTTATTTCCCCATCTGCTATGTGAAGAAGATGGTATTAGTACTTTTTGAGCAGCAGAGGAGAGATAAAATTCTGCAAACTGTAAAGATTTTCTTTGAATCTTTGTTTTTATATTATTTGATATTGTAAAAAATGTCATTACTATACATTTTAAAAATATAGGTATAGTAAACCTCAATCCTGAGAGAAATGGTGGGATTGCTGATAATTATAGCTTTCTTAGGTTATTGTCAATACTATTTTTTGGATAATATGATCTTTAGTTGATTCAAAAGCTATACTAAAATTTAAAATTTCTTTAGATCACAAGTCATGTTGTTCACTCAGTAATATAGTAATAAAGAAAATAATCATATTGTCTTTATTTTCATTCATGGAGAATGAAAATAATGCCATGACATCCAATGTGAAAGGTGAATTAACCTCCAGAGGCACAAAGCCTTTAACACAGAAACAAAAATGTCTTAGCATTTTGAAGATAAATTGCTTTTCTTGTTTTGGCATGTACTTCAGGTTTTAGGAGTAGAACTTTGTAAAGATAAATGGGCTAGGTCCCATTTTAAAACAGCACTTTGTTGTTTCTGTTGTTTAAAGCAAGTAAAAATCATCATACTTTTTGAAGTATGATTCCAAAGTACTTGCTTACCTTTTTATCTCCCAGGGAGATGAAAAATAAGGAAAGTAGGCTTTTTTTTTAAAATCCTGTAAGAAATAAACAATTTTTGCTCTGCCTTCTGTTGGTCTAAGAGGAGGTTTGTTGCGTTATTTGCCTGTCTCTGACTTATGCTATATATCATGAGCTGACTGTGTATGAGAAAAGATGGTCTATAAAAATGTTTGCCTGACAGTTTCAAAGGAACGCCTGTAAAAACAAAGCTTTCCCAGAGTGATATATCATTTCTGAAATGCAGTTTTTGGCCTTTTACTGTTCTGTAGGTGGCTGATTAAATAGCTTTTTGTTCTTTTCATCTTTAACCATAATTTTAGAACTACTGTATTCTACATTAAAGCATGTTCTGTTTTTTTTTTTTCAGATTAGTTTTGTAAACCTGCATTGTAAATACGTTGTTCTCCTGTGAATTACAATTTTGATAGACCTCTCCTATGCTAGTATGAGTGATAGAGATGGCTAGATCTACCCCAAAATTATGTATTCCCTTTGCCTTCTTGGAGTTGTGGCCAAATGACAAAGAATACGTTTCCTAGTTCCTCTTTCATGTCTTGGGCTTGTTAACAGAGATGAGGGTGGAAGTGATGAGTGCTATTTACAGTCTTGGTGCATAAAATCCACCTGTGCTATTCTTTGCATTCTCTCTCTCTCTCTGTCTTTCTTCTGGATGTTGACACATTACTGCTAGCATTACCCCAATATAATGAGCTAAAAAGTTTGTCAGTGGTTTTAAGTTAGCCTCTCTAGTTAGTGTGTATTCTCAACTAAATTCAAATTTATTTTCACTTCAGCTTACATTTTAGGAGGTAGGTGAATAATCTGTTAGGAGGTAGTATAGACTATTTTAAAGGGATGCAAAATTTTTCTTTAAAATCATTAATGTATTTAGTGAATTAAGTAAAGCTAATCCATAATTAGAGCTTACAAATTTAATCATCTTTTATGGAACTTCTTCTAAAGATGAGATTTTTCAGTAAAATAGACATTTTATATAGCTTTGTTTCATGGAATTTGACAAGTTAGAGCTAAGATTGTATAACAGATGAACAGATTGAATTATGAATTATCATAATTAGGACTATATAAGTGTACCTCAGAGATATTGTGGGTTCAGTTCCAGACCATTGCAATAAAGTGATATCATAATAAAGCAAGTCACACGAATTTTTTGGTTTCCTAGTGCACATAAAATTTATATTTACACTATGCTGTAGTCTATTAAGCATGCGGTAGTGTTATGTCTATAAAAACAATGTACATACCTTAATTAAAAAAATACTCTGCCACTGCTTTATCAACTAAGTTTATGTAGTATTCTAAATCCTTTGTTGTCATTTCAACAGTCTTCATAGCACCTTCACCAGGAGTAGATTCCATCTCAAGAAACCACTTTCTTTGCTTATGAATAAGAAGCAACTCCGCATCCCTATAGTTTTCTCATGATATTGCAGCAGTTCAGTCACATCTTCAACCTGTAATTCTAGTTCTCTTGCTATTTCCACCACACCTGTGGATACTTCCTCCCCTGAAGTCTTGAACCTTACAAAAGTCATCCATGAGGGTTGGAATCAACTTCCGAATTCCTGTTAATGTTGATATTTTGACCTCTTTACATGAATCATGAATGTTCTTAATGACATCCAGAATGGTGAATCCTTTCCAGAAGGTTTTCAATTTACTTTGCCCAGATCCATCAGAGGAGTCACTATCTATGACAGCTATAGTCTTATGTAGTATATATTTTAAATAGTAAGACTTGAAAATTGAAATGACTTCTGATCTATGGGCTGCAGAATGGATGTTGTGATAGTAGACATGAAAACAACACTAATTTTATTGTACATCTCCATTAGAGCTCTTGGGTTAACAAGTACATTGTCAATGAGCAGTAATATTTTGAAAGGAATCTTTTTTCTCTGAGCGGTAGGTCTCAACAGTGGGCTTAAAATATTTAGTCAACTGTGTTGTGAACAGATGTGCTGTCTGATCCAGGCTTTGTTATTCTATTTATAGAGCATTGGTAAGTAGATTTAGCATCATTTTAAAGGGCCCTAGGGTTTTCAGAATGGTAAATGAGCATTGGCTTCAACTTAAGTTACCAGCTGCATTAGCCCTTAAGAGAGTCAGCCTGTCCTTTGAAGTTTTGAAGCCAGGCATTAACTTCTCCTCTCTAGCTATGAAAGTCCTAGATGGCATCTTCTTACAGTATAAAGCTGTTTTGTCTACATTAAAAATCTGTTGTTCAGTGTAGCCACCATCATTAATTAGTTATCTAGATCTGGGTACCTTGCTGTACGTCAGCACTTGCTGCTTCACCTTGCACTTTTACGTTATGGAGATGGCATCTTTCCTTAAACCTCATGAATCAACTCTGCTAGCTTCAAACTCTTATTCTGCAGCCTCTCACTTCTCTCAGCCTTTGTAGAGTTGAAGAGAGTTAGGGCCTTGCTCTAGATTAGGCTTTGGCTTAAGGGAGTTATTGTGGCTTGTTTAACCTTCTATCCAGATCACTAAAACTTTCTTCATATCAGCAATAAGGCTGTTTCAATTTCTTATCATTCATGTGTTCACTGGAGTAGCACTTTTCATTTCCTTTAAGAACTTTTCCTGTGCATTCATAATGTGGCTGTTTTGTACAAGGTGCCTAGTTTTTGGCCTGTCTTTGCTTTTCACATGCATTCCTCACTAAGCTTAATCATTTCTGGCTTTTGATTTAAAGTGAGAGACATGTGATTCTCTCTGTCACTTGAACACTTAGAGGTCACTGTAGGGTATTAATTGGCCTAATTTCAATATTGTGTCTCAGGGAATATGGAGTTGCGAGGAGAAAGAAGGAGAGAGGGGAACAGCTGGTTGGTGGAGCAGTTAGAATACACACAACATTTGGACATTAAGTTTGCTGCTGTATGAGGGCACAGTTCATTGCACCCCAAAACAATTAGAATAATAACATCAAATATCACTGATCACAGATCACTGTAACAAATATAATAACAGTGAAAACGTTTCAAATATTGTGAGAATTACCAAAATGTGACACAGAGACATGAAGTGAGCAAATGTTTTTGGGAAAATGGCACTGATAGACTTGCTTGACACAGAGTTGCCACAAACCTTCAATTTATAAAAAACACAATTATCTGTGATGTGCAATAAAGTGAAGTGCAATAAAATGAGGTATGCGTGTAGTTTTCCTGTAGTGAAACAATCTGAGATGAGTTAAGAGGAAAGCAATGGATTAGGTCTTATACTGCCTCATTTAAACTGTTATATGGTATCTAATTGGTATCTTTTTTTTGCCTTTTCAGTAGCCTTTCAAGACCAGTTGCCTATAATTTAAAAGAATATACGTATCAGTGTGTGTGATGGTATGATTACAAACAGTAAAATGTACACATCCTTAAGATGAATGAGTTTTGACAAATATATATATATGTGTGTATATATATATTTGTAATCAATACTGTAATCAAGGTATAGAACATTTACCTCACCGTAGAAAGTTTCCCCATGTTCTTTTACAGTTAATACCCCAGTTGCCTAAACTTTTTATTATACATTTTCTATGATTTTTTCTGTTTTAAGTTATATTCTAGGAAGTGTTGAGAACCCAAGGTGTTATGAATACTTACATCATCTGTGAATTCAGTAAATTCTAAACTTTAGCTACATATCTTTGAATGCAAAGTATAAATAACTTTAAATTGACTAAAAAAATTATAAAGTGGAAATAGTGGGCATGCATCAAAGATCTTTTATCAGGTTATATTAAAAATATTCAGGAGGTAGGATCAAGATGGCAGAGTAGGAGGATGTGGAGCTCACCTCCTCTCCATAGACACATAAAAAATACATCTACATGTGGAACAATTCTCACGGAAAACTAACTGGAAACTGGCAGAAGAACTAACAAGCAAAGCTGCAAGAAAGATCACCACATAACCAGGTAGGATGGAAAAAAATGGCATTGGATCAGGACCTGCATGCCTGGGAAGGATCTGAAAGAAAGAGAAGGTCCACATGGGCAGACCCGTTCCTCAGGAGCAAGCAGGTTGAAGCACAATCTGGGCATCCCAGTCCTGGCATCCTGTGTGGAGGAGACAGGCTCCCTTGCCTGTGGAAAAAACCACTGGGACAGACAGAAGGGCTGGAGAAATCTAGACTGTATTCCAGGGAATGCACGCATGCTGGCTTGCCAGCAGTCATGGTGGAGAAAGCCTTGCACTTATAGCTGCCACTTTGATGCACTTGCCCATCTGAACTGGGAGAACACCCCAGCCTCGTTCACTCCACACTGCAGCGTGGCCAACCGAGCCCTGGGAAAAGACTCAATCTTGCTACACAGAGACAGACCAGGGGGGGCCTGTGTGTGATCTAGGTGGGGTGGTGGCCATTGTCAGCACACGCATGAGGCAGCAGGCAGGACTGCTGCAGCCACTGTCAGGGCCTGCACAGGTCAGTGCCACAAGAACACACTGTGGCAAAGTGCTAAACCTCAAGCAGATAGGCCTGGGAGGCCTGAAGTGTGATCTGGGAAGGACAGTGGTAGCTATTGTCAGTACGTTCAGGAGTATGCAGTGGTTCATCTCACAGTGAGAACGCCCTGCCTCTGCGCACTCCACACCACAGCTTAGTGCTAGATCTGGGACAGACAGGTCATGGGAGAAGACTGCCTCAGAGGCAGCCCAGATCTCTTGCAGCTGTACAGCCACCTGAGTTCCTGTAGCCACAATGCCCTGACCCCCAGCCCACACCACACCCCAGCCTTGCACTAAATGTGGGATGAACACAACAGAGAAAGGGATGTGAATTTGGGCTGCTTCTGAGCAGAGCTGCAGCTACCTACACAGGCTATGCACAGGTAATCTGGAGTACGTGAGCCTCACTTGCTTCAGCAATGACAACCTTTGGGGCAGGGCATGCACTCGAGGACAATGGAGCTTGATTGAACGTGACCCTCAGGGCTTCTACTCCAACAACTGGGCAGCAAACCCCACCCCTGACAGAGTGGCAACAGCCACGGAGCAGAGAGGACATTACACCTCACACCTTCATAAGCTTTAGATGCTCTGACGAAACCAACCACACCCCCTTTCAAGAAGATAATGGCTAGCATACCCTGAGGAAAGATGTGGCCGGCATCCATACCAAAGCCAGCCCTTGCACCAAAAACATTGGATACACAGTCTACACAGGGACACTCCCACATAAAAACATTCCTTCAAGACCACAGTAGACAACTGTTTCTCCTAACTTCATAGTGACAGAGAAAGATAAGTAAAATGAAAAGGCAGAGGAGCTACTCCCAATTTAAAAATGAGAGAAATCCCCTGAAAGAACAAATAATGAAACAGAGCTCATCAGTCTACTAGACCTTGAGTTCAAAAAGGTGGTAATAAAAATGCTAACTGAATTAAGAAAGATTATCGATATAAATGCAGCTCACTGTAACAAGGAACGAGAAACTATAAAGATGAACCAACCAAAAACAGGCAATTCAATTGCCAAGGTAAAAAACAATCTGGAAGCAATGAATACCTGGCTAAATGACACAGAAGGATGAATAAGTGATCTGAAAGCTAGTTAATGGAAATCACCCAAACAGAACAGCAGACAGAAAGACAAATGAAAAAAAAAAAAAATGAAAGCAACATATGAGATCTATGGAATAATATAAACATGCCAACCTATGCAAAATAGGGGTTCCAGAAGGAGAAGAAAGAAGGGGATAGTAAATGTATTTGAAGGAATTATGGCTGAAAACTTCCCAAACTTAAAGAAGGAAACAGATATCCATGTACAGGAAGCACAGAGGGTCCCAAGCAAGATGAACCCAAACAGACCCACACCAAGACAAATCATAATTAAAAGGGCAAATATTAAAGAAAGAGAAAAACAAAGAGTCAGTTTCAAGGGAATCCCCATAAAGTTATGTAGAAACTTTGCAAACCAGAAAGGAGTGGCATGATATATTCCAATTCCTGGAAGGGAAAAACCTGCAACCTAGGATACTCTATGCAGCAAGATTATCATTTAGAATAGAAGGAGAGAGAAAGAATTGCTCAGACAAACATAAACTAAAGGAATTCAGCAATCCTAAACCTACCCTGAAAGAAATATTGTAGGGTCTTTTCTAAATCGAAAAAAAGCAAAAATCTATAGGAAAGGGAAAATCACATTAGGAAAGGCAAATATATAACAGGATTGAAGATCATATAAATAAGCCAGTACGTAGGTTAAAAACCAATTTAAAAATTATAAAAGTGATTACAACTACAATAAACAGTAAAAGGATAAGGATGAAGATGTAAAATAGGACATCAAAATCACAAAATGTGGGGGAGGGGAGTATAAAAACGTAGATCTTCAGAATGTGTTTGAATGTAAATGTCAATTTAAAGCAATTAGATATAGTTATGGTTCAACATACTTGAACTCTATGGTAACCACAAATTGAAAATGTATAATAGATTCATAGAAACCAAAATGAAAGGAACTCAAGCATACTACAAAGGAATTCATCAACCCACAAAAGGAAAAACAAAAAAGAAATGAACAAAGAACTATGAAAACAACTGGAAAACAAGTATTAAATTGGCAATAAGTACATACCTATCAATAATTACTTTGTCAGTGGACTAAATGCTCTGATCAAAAGACATGGAGTAGCAGAATGAATTAAAAAAAACAAGAACCTCCAATATGCTGCCTGCAACAGACTCACTGCAGAGCAGAAGAGACAGACCCTGAAGGTGAGGGAATGGAAAGATTTCATGCAAATGGAAGTGACGAGAAAGCAGGGGTAGCAATATTCATATCAGACAAAATAGACTTTAAAACAGAGGCCATGAAGAAAGACAAAGAAGGGCATTGTATAATGATAAAGCAATCAATACAAAAAGAGGATGTCACACTTGTTAACATATACACACCTAATATAGGAGCCCCTAAGTATATAAAACAAATACTAATAGACATAAAGGGAGAAATTGACAATAATAAAATAATAGGAGAATTTAACATCCCACTGACATCAATGGACAGATCATCCAGACAGAAAACCAGTAATGCCACAGAAGTCATAAATGACACAGTAGACCAGTTGGATGTAATTGATATCTAAAGGACACTACATTCCAAAAAAAACCCCTCAAAAACCCCACAGTACACATTCTTTTCATGGGTGCATGGAACATTCTCTAGGGTAGATTACATATAAGGTCACAAAATAAGCCTCAACAAATTTAAGAGGATAGAAATTATTTCAGGCATTTTTTGTGACCACAGTGGTCTGAAACTAGAAATCAACCACAAAAAGAAAAACAGGAAAATAATGAAAATGTGGAGGCTAAACAACATGCTACCAAAAAACCAGTGGGTCAACGATGAAATCAGAAAATACCTTGAGATAAAAAAGATGAAAACATAACTTTATAAAATCTATTGGATATGGCGAAAGCAGTTCTTAGAGGGAAGTTCATCACAACACAGGCCTTCCTCAAGAAACACTAAAAATTTCGAACAACCTAACTTACCACCTAAAAGAATTAGAAAAAGAAGAACAAAATCCAAAGTCTGCAGAAGCATGGAAATAATAAAAATCAGAGAGGAAATAAATAAAATAGCAATAAAGCACAATAGAAGAGGTTAATAAAACCAAGAGCTGTTTTTTTGAAAAGATAAACAAAATTGACAAGTCTCTAGCCAGGCTCACCAAGAAGAAAAGAAAGAGGCCCCAAATAAACAAAATAAGAAATGAAAGAGGAGAAATAGCAACCCATACTGCAGCAGTACAAAAAAATCATGAGAGAATACTATGAACAGTGATATGCCAACAAATCGGGCAACCTAGAAGAAATAGGCAAGTTTCTAGAAATAGCCTGCCAAAACTGAGTCCAGAAGAAACAGATAATCAGAACAGACTGATCACTAGAAGTGAAATAGAATCTATGATAATAAAAAAAATTCCCTGCAAACAAAAGTCCTGGATTGGATGGCTTCACTGGAAAATTCTACCAAATATGCAAGAAGAACTTATACTTATCCTTCTCAAACTATTTCAAAAAATTGAAGAGGAGGAAACATTCCCAAATTCATTCTATGAAGCTACCATCACCCTGATACCAAAACCAAAGAGGCTACAAAAAGGAAAATTGTAGGCCAATATCTTTGATGAATATAGATGCAGAAATCCTCAACAAAACATTAGCAAACCAAATCCAACAATACATAAAAAGGATCATACACCATGATCGAGTTAGATTCATTCTGGAGTCACAAGGATGTTTCAACACATGTGAATCAATCAGTGTGATACACCACATTAACAAAAGGAAACAAAAACTACATGATCATCTCAATAGACAGAAAAAGGATTTGACAAAATTCAACATCCGTTCATGATAAAAAAAACCTCAATAAAATGGGTATAGAGGGAACATATCTCAACATAATAAATACCATTTGCAACAAACACACAGCCAAAGTAATACTCAACTGTGAAAAGCTGAAAGCCTTCCCTTTAAATTCAGGAACAAGACAAGGATGCCCACTCTCACCACTTCTATGCAACATGGTACTGGAAGTCTTAGCCACAGCAGTCAGACCAGAAAAAGAAATAAAAGATCCAAATGGGAAGGGAAGAGGTAGAACTGTCACTATTTGCAGATGACATGATACTCTATATAGAGAACCCAAAATTCTCCACCCGAAAACTATTAGAACTAATAAATGAACTCAGGAAGGTAGCAGGATACAAGATTGATATACAGAAATCTGTTGTATTTCTTTACACTGATAATGAAATATCAGAAGAAGAATGTAAAAAAAAAAAATCCCATTTAAAACTCGCATTAAAAGAGAAAAAAAAAACCCTAGGAATAAACTTAACCAAAGAGGTGAAAGACCAATATGCCAGGGGTCCCTAACCCCCAGGCCATGGACTGTTATTGAGCTTTAGCCTGTTAGGAACCGAGCTGCACAGCAGGGGTTGAGCGGTGTGTGAGTGAGCGAAGTTTCATCTACTGCTCCCCATTGCTCACATTACTGCCTGAACCATTGCTTGCATTAGCGCCTGAACCATTCCTCCCCCCCGCACCTGTGGAAAAATTGTCTTCCATGAAACTAGTCCCTGGTGCCAAAAAGGCTGGGGACCACTGCTACACGCTGAAAACTATAAAACATTGGTAAAGGATATTGAAGATGATTCAAAGAAATGGAAAACTATCTCATGCTCTTGGATTGGAAGAAGTAATATTGTTAAAATGGCCATCCTTCCCAAAGCAATCTACAGATGTACTGCAATCCCTATCAAAATTCCTGTGACATTTTTCACAGAACTAGAACAAATAATCCTAAAATTTCTATAGAACCGCAAAAGACCCAGAATTGCCAAGGGAATCCTGAGGAAAAAGAACAAAGCTGGAGGTATAACCTGTACAGACTGCAGACTATATGGCAAAGCCACAGAAATCAAAAGAGTGTGGTATTGGCACTAAAACAGACATATAGATCAATGGAACAGAATAGAGAGCCCAGAAATAAACCCATGCACCTGTGGTCAATTAATCTACGACAAAGGAGGCAAGAATATACAATGGAGGAAAGAGTCTCTTCAACAAGTGGTGTTGGGAAAGGTGGATAACTACATGAAAACAATGAAATTAGAATATTCTCTCACACCATATACAAAAATAAACTCGAAGTAGTTTAACACCTAAGTACATGACCCCATAAAACTTGTAGAAGAGAACATAAGCAAAACATTCTCCAACATAAATCATAGCAATATTTTCTTAGGTCAGTCTCCCAATGCAAAAAATAAAAGCAAAAATAAACAAATGGGACCTAATCAAACTTAAAAGCTTAGCACAGCAAAAGGAACCATCAACAAAATTAAAAGACAACATACAGAATGGGAGAAAATATTTGCAAATGATGTGACCAAAAAGGGATTAAGATGCAAAATATACAAACATCTTGTACAACTCAATATCAAAAAAGCAAACAACCCAAGCAAAAAAATGGGCAGAATACCTAAATAGGCATTTTAACAAAGAAAACATACAGATGGTCAACAGGCACATGAAAAGATGCTCAACATTGCTAATTATTAGAGAAATGCAAATCAAAACTACAATGAGGTGTTCCCTCACACTGGTTAGAATGGCTATCATCAAAAAGTCTACAAATAATAAATTTTGGAGAGGGTGCAGAGAAAAGAGAATCCTCCTACACTTGGTGGGAATGTAAATCAGTGTAGCCCCTATGGAAAACAGTATGGAGTTTCCTTAAAAAACTGAAAATAGAGCTACGGTATGATCCAGCAATCCTACTCCTGGGCATATATCTAGAAAAGATGAAAACAGTAATTCAAAAGGATACATGCATCCCAGTGTTCATAGCAGCACTATTTGCAATACCCAAGATATGGAAATAATCCAAGTGCCTTATCTTCAATAAGTGCCCATTAACAGATGATTGGTTTAATAAGATGTGGGGTGTGTGTGTGTAGTATTGCCATTTGCAGCAACATGGGTGGACCTAGAGATCATTATGCTTAGTGAAGTAAGTCAAAAAGAAAAGGACAAATACTAATGATATTCTTATGTTCCACTTCTGTGTTGAACATAGAAAATTATGTGTATACACACACACACACCAGACAACAGAAAAAGACTCACAGACGTAGAAAATAAATTTATGGTTACCAAAGTGGAGTGGGAGTGAGGAGGGACAAATTAGGAATATGGATTAACAGATACAAACTATTATATATAAAATAGATAAGCAACAAGGATTTACTGTATAGCACAGGGAATTATATTCAATATCTTATAATAAACTATAATGGAGTATAATCTGAAAAAAAGTAACTGAATCACTGTGCTGTACACCTCAAACTAAAAATATTGTAAATCAGCTATACTTAAGTAAAAAAAAAAAGTAATTGTCCAGTGCTTAAAACTCAGTCATTTGTGGAACATTCTTTATGTCTCCTTTAATCTCAGTTCTATGTAGTACATCAATCATTTTTCTCTCACCAATCTCTTGCTGAATTTTTCAGTAACTTTATTTTTATTCATCAGTTTTTTCTCAACAATGCTTCTTCAACTCTTCTCCATTACCTCCTCAGTCGCCCATGCCAACTCATGGATTTCAAACTGCTGGAGGATAGAAATAAGCCTTTCATCTAAACTTTTGCGGTGCCCAGTACAGTACCTGGCATGTAGTAGGTAATAAGTATATTAATATATTTTATTGAATGCATTAATTAAAGTTGAATTGAGTAATCATATCTTTCTGTGGTTATATATTTAATGACCCCTAACCTATGTGCCATGTTCTACGATATACATTTTCCATTAAACCTATGTTAATTAGGCATTATTCATGCATTTTATTGATGAAAAAGTTGAAATTTATGGCGACATTATAGAAATTGCACAGGGTCACATAGGTAGTATAATGTTGGTTGGTCAGACTCCAAAGTCTTTGCTATAGCTCCTGCGTTACACTGCCTTTTGTAATGTGGGTTCAGAATGCAGATTTTAAAGAATATTTTAAAACTCAGCAGAAGTTTTGACCATCCTTATTTATCATTATTTTACAATCTTTTAGATAACATAATTTACTGAAAATCTACTTTGTTTATTGTGATATGCAAGATTGTATTCAGGGCATAAAGCCTCCTTACCTCAGTGAAATGATGCTAACAAAAATAGCTCTTGTTGGGCTTCCCTGGTGATGCAGTGGTTGAGAGTCCTCCTGCCAATGCAGGGGACGTGGGTTCGTGCCCCAGTCCAGGAGGCTAGGCCCGTGAGCCATGGCTGCTGAGCCTGTGCATCCGGAGCCTGTGCTCTGCAACGGGAGAGGCCACAACAGTGAGAGGCCTGCGTACAGCAAAAAGAAAAAAAAAAAAGCTCTTGTTTATTGAATCATTCTTATGTACTAGCTTGATATTTTACATATTTTTCCTCTTTTTCTCAAGAACTAAAATAATAGTGATTATATCATACATAAATGCATACTCATAAAACTGTAAGGTATAATTTTTTTATTGAGATGAAATTCACACAACATAAATTAACTATTTCAATTTTTGCAATTCAGTGGCATTTAGTGCGTTCACAGTGTTGTGCAACCCCCATCTCTGTCTGGTTTCACAACTTTTGCATCTCCACAGAACAATACCCCATACGCATTAAGTAATCAGTTTTCTTTTCCCCTTCCCACCATCCCTTGCCAACCACTAATTGATCTTTTGCATCTATACATTTGCCTTTTCTGAATATTTCATATAAAGGAAATACAGTTGTGACTTTTTGTGTATGGTGCTTTCATTTAGTGTAATGCTTTCAAGGCTCATCCAAGTTGTAGCATGTATCAGTACTTCATCCTTTTTATGGCTGAATAATATTCAATTGCATGTAAATACAACAATTTTGTTTACCCATTTATCCTTTGATGGACATTTGGGTTGTTTCTACGTTTTGGCTACTGTGTATAATGCAGTTATACACATTTGTGTATAAGTTTCTTTGTGGACATATGCTTTCATTTCCCTTGTATATATACCTAGGAGTGGAATTACTAGGTCATATGGTAATTCTATGTTTAATTTTTTGTGCAACTGCTAAACCATTTTCCACAATGGCTGCACCATATTACATTCCCACTAGCAATGTATGAGGTTTCATGTTTCTTCACATCCTTCTCAACACTGTTATTTTCTGTTTTCTTCATAGTAGCTATCCTAGTGCATATGAAGTGGTACCTCACTGTGGTTTTGATTTGCATTTCTGTAATGATCAACGGTGTTGAACAAGTTTTCATGAGCTTTTTGGCCATTTTGTATATCTTCTTTGGAGAGTTGTGTATTCATGTTGCTATAGATAGAATGTTTGCATCTCCCGAAAATTCATTTGTTGAAACTCTAATCCCCAATGTGATGGTGTTTGGAGATGGGGCCTCTGGAAGGCAATTAGGTCATGAGTGTGAAACCCTCATGATGGTGTTAGTGGCTTTGTAAGAAGAGTTACTAGGAAGTACCCCCTCAGTCTGCTTTCTGTCATCTGAGGATACAAGATGACTGCCATCTGCAAAACAGGAAGTGGGCTTTCACCAGACATCAGATCTACCAGCACATTGATTTTGAAATCCCTAGCCCCCAGAACTCTGAGAAATGAAAGTTTGTTATTTAAGCCATCCAGTCTATGGTAATTTGTTACAGCACTCCAAAGTGACTAAGATACAAGTCCTTTGCCCATTTTTCAGTTGAGCTAGCTGTCCATATATGTATGAGTCTTGATTCTAGTCTTTTTATTGTGTCATTGTTCAGTTTTACTGTACTGAACACTAAATTTTTTTTTTTCTTGAATTTAACTTAATTTTTTTATACAGCAGGTTCTTTATTAGTTATCCATTTTATACATATTAGTGTATATATGTCAATCCAAATCTCCCAATTCATCGCACCACCACCACCACCCCCGCCACTTTCCCCTCTTGGTATCCATACGTTTGTTCTCTACATCTGTGTCTCAGTTTCTGCCCTGCAAACCAGTTCATCTGTACCATTTTTCTAGGTTCCACATATATGCGTTAATATACAATATTTGTTTTTCTCTTTTTAACTTATTCCTCTCTGTATGACAGTCTCTAGATCCATCCACGTCTCTAATTTCATCCACGTCACCCAATTTCATTCTTTTTTATGGCTGAACAATATTCCATTGTATATATATACCACATCTTCTTTATCCATTCATCTGTCGATGGGCATTTAGGTTGCTTCCATTTCCTGGCTATTGTAAATAGTGCTGCAATGGACATTGGGGTGCATGTGTCTTTTTGAATTATGGTTTTCTCTGGATATATGCCCAGTAGTGAGATTGCTGGGTCATATGATTCTATTTTTAGATTTTTAAGGAACCTCCATACTGTTCTCCATAGTGGCTGTATCAATTTACATTTCCACCAACAGTGCAAGAGGGTTCCCTTTTCTCCAGGCCCTCTCCAGCATGTTGTTTGCAGATTTTCAGATGATACCCAATCTAACTGGTGTGAGATGACACCTCATTGTAGTTTTCATTTACATTTCTCTAATAATTAGTGATGTGGAGCAGCTTTTCATGTGCTTCTTGGCCATCTGTATGTCTTCTTTGGAGAAATGTCTATTTAGGTCTTCTGCCCAGTTTTGGATTGGGTTGTTTGTTTTTTTAATATTGAGCTGCATGAGCCGTTTATATATTTTGAAGATTAATCCTTTGTCCCTTAATACCTTTGCAAATACTTTCTCCCACTCTGGGGGTTATCTTTTCGTCTGGATTGTAGTGTCCTTTGCTGTGCAAAAACTTTTAACTTTCATTAGGTTCCATTTGTTTATTTTTCTTTTTATTTACATTATTCTAGGAGGTGGATCAAAAAAGATCTTGCTGTGATTTATGTCAAAGAGTGTTCTTCCTATGTTTTCCTCTAAGAGTTTTATAGTGTCCAGTCTTACATTTAGGTCACTAATCCATCTTGATTTTATTTTTGTGTATGGTGTTAGGGAGTGTTCCAATTTCATTATTTTACATGTAGCTGTCCAATTCTCCCAGCATCACTTATTGAAGTGACTGTCTTTATTCCACTGTATATACTTGCCTCCTTTGTCATAGATTAGTTGACCATACCTGCGTGGGTTTATCTCTGGGCTTTCTATCCTGTTCCATTGATCTGCATTTCTGTTTTTGTGCCAGTACCATATTGTCTTGATTACTGTAGTTTTGTACTATAGTCTAAAGTCAGGGAGTCTGATTCCTCCAGCTCTGTTTTTTTCCCTCAAGACTGCTTTGGCTATTTGGGGTCTTTTGTGTCTCCATACAAATTTTAAGATTTTTTTCTTCCAGTTCTGTTAAAAAAGCCTTTGGTAATTTGATAGGGATTGCATTGAATCTGTAGATTGCTTTGGGTATTATAGTCATTTTCACAATATTCATTCTTCCAATCCAAAAACATGGTATATCTCTCCATCTGTTTGTATCATCTTCACTTTCTTTTATCAGTGTCTTGTAGTTTTCTGCATACAGGTCTTTTGTCTCCCTAGGTAGATTTATCCCTAGGTTTTTTACTATTTATGTTGCAATGGTAAATGGGAGTGTTTATTTAATTTCTCTTTCAGATTTTTCATCATTAGTGTATAGGAATGCAAGAGACTTCTGTGCATTAATTTTCTATCCTGCATCTTTACCAAATTCATTGATTAGCTCTTGTAGTTTTCTGGTGGCATCTTTAGGATTCTCTATGTATAGTATCATGTCATCTGCAGACAGTGACAGTTTTACTTGCTATTTTCCAATTTGTATTCCTTTTATTTCTTTTTCTTCTCTGATTGCTGTGGCTACAACTTCCAAAACTATGGTGAATAATAGTGGTGAGGGTGAACATCCTTGTCTTGTTCCTGATCTTAGAGGAACTGCTTTTAGTTTTTCACCATTGAGAATGACATTTGCTGTGGGTTTGTCATATATGGCCTTTATTATGTTGAGGTAGGTTCCCTCTGTGCCCACTTTCTGGAGAGTTTTTATCATAAATGGGTGTTGAATTTTGTGAAAACCTCTTTTTGCATCTGTTGAGATGATCATATGGTTTTTCTCCTTCAGTTTGTAAATATGGTGTATTATATTGATTGATTTGCGTATATTGAAGAATTCTTGCATCCCTGGGATAAACCCCACTTGATCATGGTATATGATCCTTTTAATGTGCTGTTGGATTCTGTTTGCTAGTATTTTGTTCAGGATTTTTGCATCTCAGTTCATCAGTGATATTGGCCTGTAGTTTTCTTTCTTTGTGACATCTTTGTCTGGTTTTGGTGTCAGGGTGATGGTGGCCTCGTAGAATGAGTTTGTGAGTGTTCCTCCTTGTGCTATATTTTGGAAGAGTTTCAGAAGGATTGGGCTTAGCTCTTCTCTAAATGTTTGATAGAATTCGCCTGTGAAGCCATCTTGTCCTGGGCTTTTGTTTGTTGGAAGATTTTTTTTTTTTTTTGTGCAATACTGCGGGCCTCTCACTGTTGTGGCCTCTCCTGTTGCGGAGCACAGGCTCCGGACGTGCAGGCCCAGTGGCCATGACTCACGGGCCTGGCTGCTCCACGGCATGTGGGATCCTCCCGGACTAGGGCATGAACCTGTGTCCCCTGCATCGGCAGGTGGACTCTCAACCACTGTGCCACCAGGGAAGCCCTGTTGGAAGATTTTTAATCACAGTTTCCATTTCAGTATTTGTCATTGGTCTGTTCAGATTTTCTATTTCTTCCTGGTTGAGTCTTGGAAGGTTGTGCATTTCTAAGAATTTGTCCATTTCTTCCAGGTTGTCCATTTTATTGGCATATAGTTGCTTGTAGTAATCTCTCATGATCCTTTGTATTTTTGCAGTGTCAGTTGTTACTTTTGCTGTTTCATTTCTAATTCTATTGATTTGAATCTTATCCGTTTTTTTCTTGATGAGTCTGGCTAGTGGTTTATCAATTTTGTTTATTTTCTCAAAGAACCAGCTTTTAGTTTTATTGATCTTTGCTATCGTTTCCTTCATTTCTTTTTCATTTATTCCTGATCTGATCTTTATGATTTCCTTCCTTCTGCTAACTTTGGGGTTTTTTTGTTCTTCTTTCTCTGATTGCTTTAGGTGTAAGCTTAGGTTGTTTATTTGAGTTGTTTCTTTTTTCTTAAGGTGGGATTGTATTGCCATAAACTTCCCTCTTAGAACTGCTTTTGCTGCATCCCATAAGCTTTGGTTCACCTTGTTTTCATTGTCATTTGTTTCTAGGTATTTTTTGATTTCCTCCTTGATTTCTTCAGTGATCGCTTGGTTATTAAGTAGTATATTGTTTAGCCTCCATGTGTTTGTATTTTTTTACAGTTTTTTTTACTGTAATTGATATCCAGTCTCATAGCCTTGTGGTCCGAAAAGACACTTGATACGATTTCAATTTTCTTAAATATATCAAGGCTTGATTTGTGACCCAAGATATGGTCTGTCCTGGAGAACGTTCCGTGAAAACTTTAGAACATCGTGTACTCTGTTGTTTTTGGTGGAATGTCCTATAAATATCATTAAGTCCATCTTGTTTAATGTATCATTTAAAGCTTGTGTCTCCTTATTTATTTTCATTTTGGATGATCTGTTCATTGATGAAAGTGGGGTATTAAAATCCCCTACTATGATTGTGTTACTGTCGATTTCCCATTTTATGGTTGTTAGTTACTATTTGCCTTATGTATTGAGGTGCTCCTATTTTGGGTGCATAAATTTTTACAATTGTTATATCTTCTTTTTGGATTGATCTCTTAATCTTTATGTAGTGTCCTTCTTTGTCTCTTGTAATAGTCTATGTTTTAAAGTCTATTTTGTCTGATATAAGAATTGCTACTCTAGCCTCTTTTGATTTCCATTTGCATGGAATATCTTTTTCCATCCCCTCACTTTCAGTCTGTATGTGTCCCTAGGTCTGAAATGGGTCACTTTTAGACAGCATATATACTAGTCTTTTTTTGTATCCATTCAGCCAGTCTATGTCTTTTGGTTGGAGCATTTAACCCATTTACATTTAAGGTAATTATCAATATGTATGTTCTTATTACCATTTTCTTAATTGTTTTGGGTTTGTTATTGTTGGTCTTTTCCTTCTCATGTGTTTCCTGCCTAGAGAAGTTCCTTTAGCATTTGTTGAAAGGCTGGTTTGGTTGTGCTGAATTATCTTAGCTTTTGCTTGTCTGTAAAGGTTTTAGTTTCTCTGTCAAATCTGAATGAGATCCTTGCTCAGTAGAGTAATGTTGGTTGTAGATTTCTCCCTGTCATCATTTTTTTCTTCCATCTTCAATATTAAAGTGGCTACACAAAAATTAACCAATTTTGATGTTTTTTTTTTTAAATGCACACTGATATGACAGCTGTCACATACAATCTAACCAAATTGTTTTGAATGAAGTTAGAAGACAACTAAGTGCTACTAGAACCATCTTATGGAAAAAACAGAGCAAACCTTTTGGCCAACCCAATAGACTGTCCTATTTTAATTTATTTTTATTTTAAGGAAGCTAAGAGTTAGGAAAGCTAAGTGTAATACCTAAGATACTAGTTATCTAAATTTTGAAGGTTAAACCAACATTACATTTCCAGAGTCAACCAAACTTGGTGTTAGTATATATTTATTTTTTACATTTCTATGTTCCATTTGCTAATATTTTAAGAGTTTTGCTTCTATGTGAGTGTGAGAAATTGGCCTGTAAATTTCCCATATTTTTGTTAGATTTCCTTATCAGGGTTATGTTGAACTCATAAAATGAGTTGAGAACATTTCTCCCTTTTTCTAAAATCTGGAGGAGTTTGTCTAAGACTGGCATTATAGCTTTCTTTAGCATTGGTAGACTTTATTGGTGGCTATTTGACCCTTAGTTTTCTTTGTAGAAGGTTTGTAATTATGTATTTCGATTTCTATATAGTTATTTGAATATGTAAAATTTCCATTTCTTCTTGTTTCAGTGTTGATAAGTTCTATTTTTCCATTTCACCTAAAATTTCACAGTTATTGGCATAACAATGTTTATTATGTCTTATACATATTTTTTTGTGTGTTTGCATGTTCTCTTAGTTTCTTTTTTTTTAAATCAATTTTCTAGGGGTCATCACTTTTAAAAATCTTTTAACAGAAGGATCATTTGGCTTTGTCAGTCTTTTTTATTTTATGCTTTTTCATGCTTTATAATTCTATTTTTGTGTTAAGTTTTCTGTTATTTTTATATATTTTTCAGATAGATTCTTAAATATTTTATTAGCTGGTTCTCTTCTGTCCTAATATATATGCATTTAAGTTCATAAAGCATGGCTTTAAGTGTATTCCACAAATTTAATATGTAATTATTACTCATTAGTATTCAACTTAAATATTTTCTAATCTCCACTGTGAGTTCTACTTTGAAATATATTCCTTACTTTCCAAATATTTGGGGATTTTCTGTTATTTCTGATTTCTTGCACTGTGACCAAAGAACATATTCTGTATGATTTTTGTCTGTTGGATGTATTAAGATTTGCTCTATGACTTTCATGTCAAATTTGGTAAATATTTTATGTGTACTTTAAGTGAAACTATGTTTTGCTGTAGTTTACAGTGGTCTATCAAATGTTTATTAGATAAAGTTTGCTTACCATTTTATTTAAATATTCTATATCTTTACTGTTTTTTTTTGTTTTTTTCTTACAAAGTTATTTCAAAATCTACCATTGTGCTTATCAATTTGACTACTTTTGTTTCAGTAAATGTTTCTTCTTTAGTAATTTATACTTCGTATAACTTCCAAATGAATTAATCAGTATCAAGTGTGCCTCTTTAATATAGTAATGCTTTTTGCCTCAGTATTATATTAATATAGCTATATCAACTTTCATTGGGTTTTTGTTTGAATGGTCTTTCTCTACCTCTTGTTGTAGATGTTTTTTGTGTAAGTGGCACACATATTGTGAACAGAACCTCCATACTGTTCCCAATAGTGTCTGTACCAACTTACATTCCCACCAACAGTGTAGGAGGGTTCCTTTTTCTCCACACCCTCTCCAGCATTTATTATTTATAGACTTTTTGATGATGGCCATTCTGACTGGAGTGAGGTGATACCTCGTTGTAGTTTTGATTTGCATTTCTCTAATAATTAGTGATGTTGAGCATTCTTTTCATGTTCCTTTTGGCCATCTTTATGTCTTCTTCAGAGAAATGTCTATTTAGATCTTCTCCCCATTTTTTGGTTGAGTTGTTTTATTGATGTTGAGTTGTATGAGCTATTTGTATATTTTGGAAATTAATCCCTTGTCAGTCACATCATTTGCAAATATTTTCTCCCATTATGTAGGTTGTCTTTTGTTTTGTTTATGGTTTCCTTTGCTGTGGAAAAGGTTTTCAATTTAATTAGGTCCCAGTTTATTTTTATTTCCATTACTCTAGGAGATGGATCCAAAAAGATATTGCTGCGTTTTATGTCAGAGTGTTCTGCCTGTGTTTTTCTTTAGGAGTTTTTTACATTTAGGCAGTGACAGATTAAATGCAATCCCTATCAAATTACCAATGGCATTTTTCACAGAAGTAGAGCAAAAAATTTTTAAATTTGTATGGAAACACAAAAGACCCCAGATAGACAAAGTAATCTTGAGAAAGAAAAAACAGAGTTGGGGGAATCAGGCTCCCTGACTTCAGACTGTTCTATAAAGCTTCAATAATCAAAGGCATATGATACTGGCACAAAAACAGACATAGATCAGTGGAACAGGATAGAAAATCCAGAAATAAACCCATGCACCTGTGGTCAATTAATCTATGACAAAGGAGGCAAGAATATACAGTGGGGAAAAGACAGTCTCTTTAATTAGTGGCACTGGGAAAACTGGACAGCTACATGTAAAGAATGAAATTAGAAGATTCTCTAACACCATATACAAAAAATAAAGTCAAAATGGATTAAAGACCTAAATAAAAATATCACTCCGTTGTATAGTGTCTCCACTGTTTTTGCTGCAAGAGCAGCTATTTGTCTAGTTGTTGCTTAATAGATAATCTGTTTTTTCCTCTGACCACTTTTAATATGTTTCTGTCTCAAATTTTGAGCAGTTTTTTCCCTGCAGGAACTACTTGTGGATTTTTTTTTTTTTTTTGGCTTCATGTTCTTAGTCGACATGGAATATGTGGCTTTTTAAAAAAATTATTTAATCTATTTTTAGCTGTGCTGGGTCTTCTTTGCTGTGTACGGGCTTTCTCTAGCTGCGGCAAGTGAGGGCTACTCTTCGTTGCAGTACGCGGGCTACTCATTGCAGTGGCTTCTCTTGTTGTGGAGCATGGGCTCTAGAGCGCAGGCTCAGTAGTTGTGGTGCGTGGGCTCAGTAGCTCCGCGGCATGTGGGATCTTCCTGCACCAGGGGTTGAACCCTTGTTCCCTGCATTATCAGATGGATTCTTAACCTCTGTGTATGGCTTGATTTTTGAAATCAGTTTTTGAAAGCTTTTAGCCCTTATCTCTTCAAATACTTCTGCACCATTCTTTTTCTTCTATCATTTGAGATTCACATTGTAGGATCTACACCATGTTGAAAACACTATTTTTTGATAGTTTTTCTAATTCTCTATTTTTTCTTTAGATTTTAATATTTGTATAACTTACTTTTCTAAAGTAATGATCAGTTATTTTCCCCCATATATATGTATACCTCATAAATTTTCCCCTTAATATTTAAAACAACTCTTCCAGTATTATATTTGGTATTTTCATATAATTTTAGTTATTCAAAGAGATTAACTTAGTTGCCCAAGTTCACATATCTGCCAAGCAACTTAGGTTGAAATTTGAACCAAGGTCTAGTTTAAATATCTCTTGCTTTTCATTGTATGAAGTTACATTTCCTTTTTTCCTATGTCTTTTTGTCTTTCTCATTTGATATTTGGAGAATAGCTGTTATTCAGAATGGTGTGTATAATGATGAATTGCCTTAGTTTATCTTAAAATAACATTCTGTCATTCCACCTATATGTATTGGATACAGAAAAATGCACAAATTTTTGAGCCAAGTATTACCCCTTTAATGAGTTTATTTTCTACAAGGAAAAAGGAATGTACACAGTTTACTGTAATAGAGAATATGATATCTCAACTGATGAGATCAAAAAAGAATTCATTGAGTGAGTAGAACTTATCATGGAAGAGATGGCAATGTGAGAATTTTAATTTTAATTTTTTTTTTATTGCATTCAAGGGTAACTTTTATATTATAGATTTGTTTGTTAATACAAATAAAGAAAACCTATACTAGTGGTTCATATTGTGTTTCCTCCCAGCAAATCTATTTGTACATACTCAAATTGTCACTTACTGAGTATTCAGGTAAACAGTAAAATTTTGTCCATCACAATACACAGTGATTGAAAAAATTGGATTTTTTCTCCGTAGGTTATTTCATTTTTGGCTGCAGTTTTGGGTAAAAAGGGAACTCGTGAAGATATTGAAAATAATATGCCAGAGTTTTTACTAAGAAGTATGAAAAAGGAACCCCTTTCTTCTACAGCAAAAAAGGTAAGATATCTAGAAATGTACAGTTCATGAAGCTGGTATTGCAAAAGTGGAAACTCTTAAACATTATACATTATAGTATAAATTTAAAACATAAGGATTTAAAGACATTATTTAAACATTTCTTTCATAGACCTAATTTCTGAAGGATTATCAGTTTTGTCCTCAAGTTAGATATGATTGACTCTGAAAATAGCAAAATGTAATTTCAGTTTGAATTTTGGGGGTGGGTTGGGGCTTTCAATCTTTTGCTTGGCAAGATTTACATGACTTAATTTGATTAATTTGTTAAATTTCCATGAATGTGTATGTAAAGTTAATTGAAGTCCATTGTATTGTTTTTTATCTATGTGAGAATGAAATACAGACAGTAGTAGATATTGCTAACACAGGTGCCTCAATGATAAAGTTGCATAGCAGAATAATTACCTCCTGAATATATGAAACAAATCCATCCTATACAAGGAACATCAAAGTTGGAATCAGAAAGGCTAAGGTCTAGGCTTGTCACTATCTCTGCCCATGTGACTGTTAATGCTATTCATATCCATTCTTCAGCTTTCTCCTTTGTAAATGTGTGTTTATAAATATCTTATACATAATTCTTATAAAAAATAAAAGATTTCTAAAAAAAAATGAAATGCAAAAAAGAAAGGTGTACTGTAGGTATGTGTCTGACTTTTATATTGTCCTCAGCATCCAGGAAACTGGATAGAAATAAAGTTTAACTGATTTTGTGAAATCCTTACCATATTATGTTGATGATCCACTTTCTGCACGTTTTTAAACAGTGTCTTTTACATATTTCTTATATATAAGATTGCTGAGAAGTCCAAGTTTACTCTTGTCTATGATTGAGGGCATTTCAGTGTAAAATTTTGAGAAGTATTGGCTTAAGGTATTAAAAAATCTTATTACTTTAAATTTCCTATTATTTTCAATAGCATAGGTACATTCTTTTTTTTTTTTTTTTTTGCGGTTCGCAGGCCTCTCCTGTTGCGGAGCATAGGCTCCGGACGCGCAGGACCAGCGGCTATGGCTCACGGGCCCAGCCACTCCGTGCCATGTGGGATCCTCCCAGAACAGGGCACAAACCTGCGTCCCCTGCATCGGCAGGTGGACTCCCAACCACTGCGCCACCAGGGAAGCCCTAGGTCCATTCTTAGTGTCAATTTAAATTTGATCCTAAAGAAGCATTATAATTCTTAATGTGTTTTAAGTTTTCAAGAGTTCAAGTACTGTTTTTAGCTTTGTTTTCAGATTGATTTGAATGTGTTGAACCATCCTTGCATCCCTGGAATAAATCTCGCTTGACGATGGTGTATGATCCTTTTAATGTATTGTTGAATTCAGTTTGCTAGTATTTCACTGAGGATTTATGGTTATCAGGGATATTAGCCTGTAATTTTCCTTTCTTGTGGTGTTCTTGTCTGGTTTTGGTATCAGGGTAATGCTGGCCTTGTAAATGTTTGGAAGTATCACCTCCTCTTCTATGTTTTTTGGAAGAATGTGGGAAGAATTGGTGTTAATTTGGTAGAATTTACCAGTGAAGGTGTCTGGTCCTAGATTTTTGTTTGTTTGGAGGTTTTTGGTTAATGATTGACTCTCCTTACTAGTAATTGTTCCGTTCCGATTTTCTGTTTTTTCATGATTCAGTCTTGGTAGGCTGTCTGTTTATAGTAATTTGTCCATTTCTTCTAGTTTATCTAATTTGGTGGTGTATAATAGTGCAGAGTAATTTCATACGATCCTTTGTATTTCTGTGTTATTATTTGTAATGTCTCCTCTTCATTTCTAATTATATTTATTTGAGCCTTCTCTCTTTTAGTCTAGTTAAGGGTGTCAGTTTTGTTTATCTTTTCAAAAAACAGCCCTTAGTTTTATTAATTTTTTCTATTATCTCTCTAGTCTCTATTTCATTTATCCTCTCTGATCTTTGTTGTTTCTTTCCTTCTAACTTTGGGCTTAATTTGCTCTTCTTTTTCTAGATTCTTAAGGTATAAAGTTGGGTTGTATATATGACTTTTTTTTTTAAATATAGACATTTATCACTATATACTTCCCTCTTAGAACTCCTTTTGCTGTGTCCCATAAGTTTTGGTATGTTGTGTTTCAGTTTTCATTTGTCTTAAGGTATTTTTTGATTTCGTTTTTGATTTCTTCTTTGACCCATTGGCTGTTGAGGAGCATATTATTTAATCTCGACATATTTGTGGATTTTTTAGTTTTCCCCTTTGATTGATATCATACCATTATGTGATAAGATATTTGATATGATTTCAGTCTTCTTAAGTTTATTAAGACTTGTCTTGTCTCCTAACATTTTATCTGTCCTGGAGAATGTTCCATATGTGCTTGAGAAGAATATGTATTCTGTTCCTGTTGAATGTTCTGTATGTGTCACTAGGTCCATCTGATCCAATGTGTAGTTTAAGTTCAGTGTTTCTTTATTGATTTTCTGTCTGAGTGATCCATTGTTGAAAGTGGAGTATTGAAGTTCCCTATTATTTTATTGTTGTCATTTTTTTCCTCTTCACATCTGTTAGTATTTCCTTTATATACGTAGGTGTTCTGATATTGGGTGTATAAATATTTACAGCTGTTACATCCTCTTGATGAATTGACCCTTTTATCATGATCTAATGACCTTCTTTGTCTCTAAGAATAGCTATCCCCACTTTCTTCTGGTTTCCATTTGCATGGAATATCATTTTCCATCCACTCACCTTAAGTTTATATGTGTCTAAAGCTGAAGTGAATTTCGTTGGTAATATGTGTTTAGGTCTTTTTTTAAAAAAATCCATTCAACCACTTTATGTCTTTTGATTGGAGATTTTAATCTATTTACATTTAATGTTCCATTTGTTTCCATGACCTAGTCCTTCCAACTGCCTGTTCTTCATTGAGTTTTTTGTTGTTGTTTTATTTTGTTGATTGTTGTCATATTTAAGTTTCTTCTAGGAAAACTCACTTTGTGGGTTTTCTTTTTTTTGGAAGTTTTCTCTTATGTAGGTAAAGGATGGATTCCTCAGGTCTTCAAGTATGTCAGTTCTCATCTGTTTTTGTAGTGTTCTGATCATCCAGTAGTGCCCTTCCAGGCATTTTACTGCTATTATGGATTTATTTTTATATTTGTCCTTTTGTTTTATTGGCATCAATAAATGCATGTGTTTAATTAATCATTTGAACTGGAATTCTATAAAGAATGTTTTTAATGAGATTACCAGTGACGTCCTACAGTATTCCCCAGAAGCAAATCCAAACAAAACTTATAATTTTGTGTGATGAAATTTACAAAAGATAAATTTGTCTTGATCCATTTAAAACCTCAGTGCATTTTTAAAAGATAGTCTATTGGGCTTCCCTGGTGGCACAGTGGTTGAGAATCTGCCTGCCAATGCAGGGGACACAGGTTCGAACCCTAGTCTGGGAAGATCCCACATGCCACGGAGCAACTGGGCCCGTGAGCCACAATTACTGAGCCTGTGCGTCTGGAGCCTGTGCTCCACAACAAGAGAGGCCACGATAGTGAGAGGCCCATGCACCGTAATGAAGAGTGGCCCCTCCTTGCCACAACTAGAGAAAGCCCTCACACAGAAATGAAGACCCAACACAGCCATAAATAAATAAATTTAAAAGATAGTCTATTAAATAGCTAGAAGAGAAATAAATTTCTTTATATTTATTATGCTAATGCCAAAATTGAAATGGAATATTGAAAAATTAATGTTCAAACTACTTGAAAAAATCCTTTTAATGAATTTAAATGTTATCAATTAAGGAGTGATGGGTTTGAGGTATGTATGTGTGATACACAATGCATCTTATATATATTTTTAACCTTTTCAAGTGTGAATAAATCATCTAAGAATGTGTGAAATAGATGTTTTGTGCCAAGAATAAATTCCTAAAGGAAAAGATACAAACTATACATTTCAAATATTCTTGGAATGATTCTTTAGATTTAGGCTGTTAAGATTGGAATTCAGTCTTTATGAAAATGAATCAAAGTAAATTCTTTTAAAAATACTACTATCTTGTATAATAAAACTTTAAAGATTCTGTGTAAAATTCATAATCAGTATTAATGCAGAGAGGGAGGATTTTTCTAGCAGTCATAATACCAGCATCAGACACAATTTCAATGGTGATTAAACAAAAAATTTTCCAGTATTTTATTTACTGTACACTATTTCTTTAGTTTATTATCTTGCAAATGATGCTACTTGTTTGATTTTTTGCTATTGAGTTCTTCATATATTTTCGATATTAACCCCTTGTTATATACATGGTCTGCAAATATTTTCTCCCATTTAGTAGATTTCCTTTTCATTTTGTTGATGGTTTTCTTTGTTGTACAGAAGCTTTTTAGCTTGATGTAGTCCTACTTTTTGGTTTTTGCTTTTGTTGCCTTTGCCTTTGGTGTCAAATCAAAAAAATCATTGTCAAGATGTAAAGGAGCTTACTGCATATGTTTTCTTCTAGGAGTTTTATGGTTTCAGGTCTTAATTTCAAGTCTTTAATCCATTTTGAGTTTATTTTTGTGTATGGTATAAGACAGTGACCCAGTTTCATTCTTTTGCATGTGGTTATCCAGTTTTTCCAGCACCATTTATTGATATCTTGACAATATTTATTCTTCCATGAGCATTGATTATCTTACTATTTATTTGTGACATTTAAAATTTTTTTCATCAGTGTCATAATTTTTAGTATACAGGTTTTTTATTTCTTTGTTTAAATTTATTTCTAGTTATTTTATCCTTTTTGATACAGTTGTAAATGAGATTGTTTGCTTAACTTCTCTTTCTAATAGTTGTTAGTGTGTAAAAATAAAATGGATTTTTGTATTGATTTTGTATCCTGCAACTTTACTCAATTTCTTTATTAATTCTAACAGTTTTCTGGTGGAATGTTTAGGGTTTTCCGTGTATTTCTATGTCTTTGGCAAATAGTGACAGTTTTACTTCCTTTCAAATTTGGATTTTTTTTCCCCCTCTGGTTAGGATTTTCAGTACTATGGGAATAAAAGTGGTGAAAGTGTGCATCTTTGTCTTGTTCCTTGTCTTACAGGAAAAGTTTTCAGCTCTCACTATTGAGTATGATGTTAACTGTGCTGGTCGTATATGGCCTTTATTATGTTGAGGTATGTTGTCTCTGTACCCAATTTGTTGAGTTTTTATCATAAATGGATGTTGAATTTCCTCAAATGCTTTTTCTGCTCTATTGAGATGACCGTATGGTTTTTATTCTTCATTTTGTTAATGTGGTGTATCATGCAGTTGATTTGCATATGTTGAATCGTCCTTGCATCTATGGAATAAATCTCACTTGATCATAATTTATGATCATTTTTGATGTATTGTTGGATTCATTTTGCTAATATTTCATTGAGGATTTTTATATTTATGTTCATCAGGGATATAGCCTATAATTTTCCTTTCTTGTGGTATCCTTGTCTGGTTTTGGTATTGGGCCTTATAAAATAAGTTTGGAAGCATCTCCTCCTCTTCTCTTTTTTCAAAAAGTTTGAGAAGGATTGGTATTAATTCTTCTTTGAATGTTTGATAGATTTTACCAGTGAAGCTGTCTGGTCCTGAACTTTTGTTTATTTGGAGGTTTTTGGTTACTTATTCAATTTCCTTACTAGGAACTGTTCTGTTCAGATTTTCTATTTCTTCATGATTCAGTCTTGGTACATTGTATGTTTCTAAGAATATATCCCTTTCTTCTAGTTTTCCAATTTGTTGGCATCAAATTGTTAGTAGTAGTCTCATGATCCTTTTTATATCTGTGGTATCAACTGTAAGTTCTCCTCTTTTATTTCTGATTTTATTTGAGCCCTCTATCTTTATTTCTGTTATGTCTAGCTAAAGGTTTGCCAACTTTGTGTGTGTTGTCAGAGAATCAGCTCTTAGTTTCATTAACCTTGTCTGTCATCTTTTTAGTCTCTATTTTGTTTATTTCCACTCTGATCTTTATTATTTTCCTCCTTCTACTAACTTTAGGCTTCATTTTCTAGTTTGTGTTTTTCTAGTTCCTTGAGGTGTAAGTTTGGTTGTGTATTTGAGAATTTTTTTGTTTCTTGAGGTAGTCATTTATCACTATGAACTTTCCTCATAGAACTGCTTTTGCTGCAGCAATAAATTTTGGTACATTATATTTCCATTTTCATTTGTCTTAAGGTATTTTTTGATTCCTCCTTTGATTTCTTCTTTGACTCATTGGTTGTTCAGTAGCATGTTGTTTAATATACACAAATTTGTGCATTTTCGAGTTTTTGTCTTGTAATTGATTTCTAGTTTTATACCACTGTCATCAGGAAAGATGCTTGATATGATTTCAACCTTCATAAATATATTGACTTTTTTTGTGGCTTTACATATGGTCTATCCTGGAGAATGTCGCATGTGAACTTAAGAATACATTCTGCTGCTTTTGGAATCATTTGTATATAAGTTATAAGTCAATCTGGTCTAAGTTATTTGAGGTGCCACATATATTTTTAAATTTGACTTTCTTAATTCTTTGATATTCTTGTTAGTTAATTTACTGTTCATTTATTTGCTTTACTTATGTTTTCTGAAAATATAATTTTACTTGTCATTTCCATTCTCATGTTTTATTTACTTTTGTTTAATTAGAAGAGATGATATTTATTGTTTTGCTCTCCATTGATCTAAGTGATATTGGTCTATAATTTTCTACTTTGTTAGACTGTTTATCAAGTTTTGGTATTACTATTATGCTGCTTTTCTAAAACAGATTTGCAGAGGCTCCTAGAGTGGATTCTCAACTTAAATTTCCGTATATTAAATAGCCATAATATATCAAAGGAAAAGTTATCAGTTATGCACAATTAGGATGTAAATTAATTAGATTTGGCATTTTTGAAAGCATTAAGATTGTAGAATTAATTACAGGGAATATGCTTTAGAGTTTTGAGTTAAATAGCAAAAATTCCAATTTTATGGTCTGTAAGTTCTCTCAATATAGGTACATTTTATTTTTCAGCTTGATATCATACTTCCTCCAATGTGAAATTTTTACTTTGGCTCTGGTGGTCTGTCATTGTCCTCTGCATAGACAGTGCTATTCCTACCTTGCCACTGACACATGCTTTTATTCATTATTTCATTTATCAACTGAACACCTTTGTTTTCTAATCACAGCACAAAGTACCATAGTTACAGTGGCAAATAAAAATGTTATGCATCTCAAGGTCATAGGCTTTCTGATTTAAGGTGCTAACATGATATATCATTGTTGGTTAAGAGCTTTGGAATTACACAGACATGGGTTCAAATACTTACTTTTCCACTTTATAGCATTATGACCTTGGGCATATTATTTAACACATCTATACTTTAGTTTTCTCATCTCTAAAAAGGAAATAATAAATATTTTTACTTTATAGCATTTTTATGTGAAGTCCTTGGGTTAATGTCTGTTAAATGGCATAACTCAGTTCTCTTACCTCTTTTAGTATTAAAATGAGTTATTGATCCATTTGATTTACCTTTTACAACTTTGAAGACCAATAATGTCTATAAGGAATGTCTTAATTTTTAAACAACTTCTGGAATCTTAGGGCCAATTCTAGGAATCTTTAGGTTCATTGGCACCTTTTTTTTTTTTTTATGTTTGGGATTTTTAAAAATTTATTTATTTTAGCACCTTTGTTGGAGTATAATTGCTTGACAGTGGTGTGTTAGTTTCTGCTGTACAACAAAGTGTAGATTCGTTGACATCTTTGATGAATGACCCCTCGAGTGGAAAACTGCTCAAAGTGCTCAGATGGAGTTTGGATAACATTTTCATCTTATGATATTAAAAAGTAAAAAGGTTGGGGGGTTGGGCAGAGACAATAACTGGGCTTACTACTTGGAGCCCAAATTTTTTATTTGAAGGTAGTAGGAGAAAAATGGAATTCGTAGGATAAATTCCGAGCCAGAAGCTGAAACTATTTGAGATGAATCACGTATGACAAAAAAGTACTTATATATGCTTGATGCTGGGGTAGAAAAAAGGAACTCTCACATTTAGTAGGTTAATCTTCTCTTCTTTTTCTTTTTCCTGTTTCTAAAACAAAGTCACAGATATGACATCTTACAGCTGACAAATGGCCCAGCTGAAATGTTTCATAGAAGAGAGTGTAGGATTTAGAGTAGTATTGTATTATTTTTTTGTTTGTTGTTTTATTTTTTTGTTTGTATGTATGTGTAATTGGCTCATCTTTATCAAGTAGGACAAGTATAAAACTGCAGAAAAGAAACTTACTTAAAACCCTATTAAAGATAATAGCTTAGGAATAGTGGTAACAGTAAGAGATAAAAACATTAAAAATTAAAATGGCTGATGACAACAGGATTTGGGATTAGTACAGGAAAGGTTGGTGAAACCCCAAAACATTTATTTCAAGATTAAACAGAAATATTGTTAATCTTAATGGGTTAGGGCAGAAGTCCCACTTACATGAGTTAAGAGAGAACAGGAGGAGAGTAAGTAGGGACAGCAAGTATTGATAACTCCTGAGGATCATTTCTATAAAGAAAGTAAAGTAATGGGGGATAGCTAGAGAGAGATGTAGGTTTAAGAAGGAATTTTTTTGTTTGTTAGGTTTGTTTTTTAAAGCTGAGAAATATATATTAGAATGTGTTTGCTTGGGGTTGTATGCGGTCCATTATAAAGCAAAATGTAATCATGTTGGGCAGATTGGGAACAGTTTCTTCATCATTGACTTCAGGTTGACAGGAAGTGATTGGAGCCACTATATAAGTTCAGGGTTTGTCTTTAGAAAAGAACATGGACAGTTCACCCATGGTAATAGATGGGAGAACAGAATATATAGAAGTAATTATAGGTAGGTTATTGATCTAGTGATAAGAGAAGAGGTTTTCTTCTAATTGCTTCAATTTTCCAGTGAATTTTCCAGGTTATCAACTGATAGTATCTGAGAGAGGGGGAGAGGAAATGGACTAGGAAAGTGAAAAGGAAAGAGAGCTCTGGAAGACCATACATTTCAATAAAAAACCTGGCCTGCTTTGCATATTTCTATTACCCACATGGCCCTTGAAGTTATTACTGGGATCCTGATTATACTCTTTTTTTTGTTTGTTTTGGAGAATTATTTTTTTCTTATCTCTCAACTCCTTTTGGGGGGAAAATAAAAAATAGCTGCTCCTTTGGACAAGGTTGGGTATCTATTTTTTTCCTAATAAGGTGCTAAGTAAACAACAGTATTTTTTGATGGACTTCTAAGTCCAGATATATTCAATTTCTCAGTTGTATTTATACTTATTAACTACAGTGTCAAAAATCAAGGAATAGGACTATTGATATTCTGGATTTAACTTTGGGGTTCTTTTTCATTTAAAAAATTATATCATTAAATTTTTTTTCTTCTTTTTATAGATGTTCTTAATAGTTGCTCCTCTTTCTGTCCTCTACAACTGGAGGGATGAACTGGACACCTGGGGATATTTCAGAGTCACTACTTTACATGGTAACAAAAAAGACAGTGAACTGACTCGTGTGAAACAGAGGAAATGTGAAATTGCTCTAACAACATATGAAACACTGCGCTTATGTCTGGATGAACTTAACAGGTAATCGAAATAATGGAAATGATTGCATTAGTATTCTGTTTA
The DNA here is from genome assembly GCF_963924675.1 of Phocoena phocoena. Taxonomy (NCBI): domain Eukaryota; kingdom Metazoa; phylum Chordata; class Mammalia; order Artiodactyla; family Phocoenidae; genus Phocoena; species Phocoena phocoena. The sequence continues at coordinate 28,639,153 of NC_089224.1, read as the reverse complement.
TGTCAATTGTATTTATCCCTTTATATTGTGATTTTTTTAAAGCTCTAAATATTCTTTAGCATGATTTAACTTTATTTCAGGATTATTGAAATAGACAGTTTATAATAATTAACTTATTTTCTAAGAAGAAAATCCTGAGTCAGATTTTATACAGTTCCTTATTTAATTTCCTCTATTACCTATCCAAACAATGCATGTTAATGCATAGGACTTGTCCTAAATCTCATGTACAACCTTTTATGTGTATGATACCTCTGGACTAAAACAGTGATTTTCATGAATTATTTTAATTATGGGAGTCTGTTGTGAATTTAGAGTGGCAAAAAATGCATATACATATTGAGAACCCCTATTCCAGGACTGTAAGTACCCAAAAGAAATGAACTGTATCTTAAGATTTTAGTGGGGAATCTAGAGACAGGCAATTATAAAGTCATGTGAATGCTATAATATGAAACAGGGGATGTTATAGGAGCACATGAGGAGCCTGACTGCTGCAGAGTGAGGAGAGTAGTCAGGGAGCTTCCCAGAGAAGATGACCTATGAGCTGAGTGAGAATTGAAGGATGGGTAAGAATAGGAAAGAGCAGGAAAATAATCCAGGAAGAGGGAACAAACAACATTTGCAGAGAGGACTTCCCTAGTGGCGCAGTGGTTAAGAATCTGCCTGCCAATGCAGGGGACATGGGTTCGATTCCCAGTCCAGGAAGATCCCACATACCGCGGAGCAACTAAACCCGTGTGCCACAACTACTGAGCCTGTGCTCTAGAGCCCGCAAGCCACAACTGCTGAGCCTACATGCCACAGCTACTGAAGTCAGTGTGCCTAGAGCCCGTGCTCCGCAACAAAGAAGCCACGGCAATGAGAAGCCCATGCACCGCAACCAAGAGTAGCTCCCGCTTGCTGCAATTAGAGAAAGCCCACGTGCAGCAACAAAGACCCAACACAGCCAAAAATAAATAAATAAATTTATCGCTTATAAACAAAATTATAGAGGCCTTCAGGCAACAAAGATCACAGCACTTTTTAATAAATGAAAACAGTTCTGCTGCTTTCTGCATGTAATGACTGTAGCCTAGAGTGTAAGAAGGAAGTGGCCAGAAGACAACACCAGTGTGGTAAGCAAGGAACAGATCATAAAGAATACTGAAAGCCTCTTAGAGGATTTTGGTCTTTATCCTTAGAGCAGCAGAGTGTCCCTGAAGTGTTTTCAGGAGATTACTATTATGATAAAAATGATTATATTTACATTTTATAAGTAACGAAGCTGCTCTGTGCAGAGTCGAACTGAATGGAGAAAGACCAGTTAGGAGGCTTGTTATGAGCTAAATTGTGTCCCCTCCAAATTCATGTGTTCAAGTCCCAACTCCAAGAACCTCAGAATGTAACTTAAGGTAATTAAATTAAAATGAAGCCATTATGGTGGGGCTTAATCTGGGAGTCCAATCTGACTGGTTGTCCTTAGAAGAAGAGAAGGAGATACGAGGAACTCATGTACACAGAGGGCAGCAATCTGTAAGGAGAGAGACCTCAGAAGAAACCAAACTTGCCAACACTTTGATCTTGGAATTTGAGCCTCCAGAACTGTTGTGTCTGGCATCTTTTGCTCATCATCATGTTTTTGAGATTCCGCTATGTTATTGAATGTATCAGTGATCATTTTTTAATGCTGAATTGTATTGTATTTTATGAATATATCACATTTTGTTATCCATTCATTTGAGGATAGATATTTGGGTTTTCCAGTTTTTGGTTACTGTAAGTAAAAATTTAAGTAATATTTATATATAAGCCTTCTTTTGACATATATTTTGATTTCTCTTCTGTAAATTCGTAGGAGTGGGATTTCTGGGTTATATGGTAAGTATAGGTTTAACTTTAGAAGAAACTGATAAGCCATTTTCCAGAGAGGTTGTACTATTCTACTCTAACTAGCAACCTATTAAATTTCATTTGTTTCATATTCTCACCAATATTTGGTATTGTCACCTTTTTTGTTTTTAGCATGTGTAGTGGTATCCCATTGCAGTGTAATTTGCATTTTTCTGATCTGTGTACACTTGAAAAAAGTGTTTTTTCTACCATGGTCAGATGTGATGTTCTATAAATATCAGTAAAGTCAGTTTGGTTAGGTGTTGTTCAAGTATTCTCTGTCTTTACTGATTTTCTTTCTAATTGGCTTACAATTTCTGAGAGAGGAATGTTGAAATTTTCAATTATAATTATGGATTTGTTTATTTCTCCTTTCAGTTCTGTCAATTTTCAATTCATATATTTTGAAGCTCTGTAATTAGGTACACACACATTGATGATTAGGATTTTTTTCCTTATAAATTGATCCTTTTATCTTTAAAAATGTTCCTTTTCATATCTAATAATCTTGAAGTTTTATCTGGTATTAATATAGACAATACAGATTTCTTATGTTTACTGTATGTTTATCATTTTCCAACTTTTTGTTTTTATCGATTCCTTATATTTAAGGTGAGTGTCTTGTGGTTAGCATATAGCTGGGTCTTACATTTTTATCCTTTTTGATAATCCCTGCCTTTTATTTGGAGTGTTTAGTCCATTTATATTTAATGTAATTATTTTGTAAAGTTGGATTTAGAGCTACCATTTTTTGTAAGCTCTAGGATTTTATTTTGCTACACTTACAAGCTCATAAGTTTGCCTGTTACTATTTCCTGGATGCTGTCAGGAGACAGGAACAATCTGAGGCATGAAGTTAACAAGCCTACAACAACTAAGTCAGTCGTGGACATGAGATTTAAACCTTGACTTTGGGCTTTTATGCAATGTATTATGTAAGAGATATTCTATAGTTAGATAAATGTAATAAATTCATTTATCATAGCAACAGTCATTTTAATTTTTGTTTAACTGTTCCTTTAGACTTTGAGGTCTTTGATATAGAATAATTTCTGTATTTCAGTGCTTATTACACTTCTAGCATATAATAGTGTCAAGTGGTTATTTTCTGTGATTGTTATTAAATAAGAATTCTGACTTTTCTGTGCAAAATTAGAAAAATCAAATGTTACAGTTTTTGTTGTATTTAGTTTTCCTTTATTTGTTTGAATGTCTTTATTTTTAACAATATTCAATATAATTTATATTCAATCTGAGTAAATATTAAGTAATTTTTGTGAAAATGCTCTATATGATAGACCAGGATTAAACATTTATCATAGATAATCCATAGAGTAGATAAACACTCTATGAGTGAGCTGTATCTCTTTTTGTTATTACTGTTATGTTTTACTTCATTTTTATTTTTATCAAAGTTATATATGCATATTATTTAAAGAGCCAAATATGAACACAGTTCACTCCTGTCTGCCACCCCCATTAGCTGTTCTTCAGAGACAGTCACCTTCAACTCTTTAAATTATCTTCCTAGTTTTTACTTCTATATCTCAAAGAACATGTTTATGCTGCAACTTAAAAATTATCCTTTAAGTTTTTAACATCACTTGTTGATTTCCTCTTAAGGAAAAATGAAGATTTTGCTGTATTTTGCCCTTCTTTTGCTTACTTTACAGTGTCCTGGCTGGCTATTTTGTGGGATAACGAATAGTATATAGGAGCTCCAACAACTTCTTAAACAGACTGTTGAACATTTACCTAACTCCAATTTCCAGAAGCATCTGGTGCTACCATTTAAGAAAGAGCTCAATAGTGTGAATCAGATTGTTTCTTGGCTTTCTTTACTACTGGCATGGGATCCTCCTTCCTCTGTTTTTATAAGTTGTCTTGTTCATCTTCTTCCCTGCTTTTAAAATTTTGTGATTGTTTTCTCCTCTTTTCCTTTGTTCTTGATCTCTTATCCTTTTTCAACTTTATATTAAGAAAATGATCAAACCTTTAGAAAAACTGAAGTAATAGTACATGAACATCTATATACTCAACACCTGTAGTCACCAGTTGTGTGTGTGTGTGTGTATATATGTTGGCAAGATATAAGTTAATGTGTGTGTGTTGACTATTAAGTCTGTTTAGTCTCTTCTAATCTAGAACATTCCCTCAACTTTATTTTTTTATTATAAGACATTTTGAGGGGACCAGGCCAGTTGTGTTTTAGGATGTCTCACATTAGATTTGTCTGATTGCTTTCTCAAGAAGTTACGTATTCCTCTAACATATGTAGTTTTGTAAGCTGATTTTGTTCTAAAGACTTAATTAGCTTCAGGTCAGACATTTTTGACAAGAATACTTCATAAATGATGCTGTGGACTTCATATTACGTTATTTCAGGAGATATTAATGTCAAGTTGTTCTACTATTAATGTTGCGAAGTTTGTCCCATAGGCTAAGGAGGTGATCATCAGATCTCTCCATTGTAAAGATATGTTTCTCCCTTTACAATTAGAAGTACTCTGTGGGTTACGCTTCGCTAGCATTTGAATATCCTGGTCCCTCAATCCTTTTACTTAGTGGTATTAGCATACAGAAATTATTCTTGCCTGAATCAGTTATTTTATTGGGTTTTGCAAAATAATATTTTCTAAGTTTATCATTTCTTCTACACTTATTAACAGCATTCTCCTATAATTAGAAATTAACTATAATTTCAACCGGCAAAGCAAGGTGAGCGATGCTTGATTCTTTTGCTTTAATTTCCAATTTTCAGACTAACAAATTGGTACAATGGTCATTCGCAATGATAGCAAAGTTTCTCTCCCACTCCCCAACCCCTGTTTTTTGAGTATCACTATAGACTCATAGATTATTGAGGTACAATTGACATGCCATAGAATGTACCCATTTTAAGCATAGAATGGTTTTTAGTAAATTTATAAAGTTGGGCATTTATCACCACAATCCAGTTTAAGAACATTTCCATCACCTCAAAAAGTTTTTTGTTTTCAGTCAATCTCTGGTCCCATCTCATTCCAGGCAACCACTAATCTGCTTTCTGTCTCTAGATTTGCCTTTTCTGGAAATTTCATATAAATTTCATACAATATGTAGTCTTTTGTGTCTGGCTTCTTTCACTTAATATGTTTTTGGGGGTTCATCATGTATGATGTTTCAGGAGTTATTCCTTTTTATTGCTAAACAGTACTATTTTGTGTGTGTATATATATATATAGATAGATATATATATATATCTCATTTTGTTTGTCCAGTGAATGGACGTTTGGATTGTTTCCACTTTTGGGCTATTACCAATAATGCTGCTCTGAACACTTACGTACAAGCCTTTGTGTGAATGTAAATTTTCATTTCTCTTGCATAGATACTTAGGAATGGAATTGCTGGGTGGTATGAGGAAATTTAACTTTTTAAGAAACAGCTATGCTGTTTTAGAAATATAGCTGTACTTTCCCAAAAGCAGTGTATGAGGTTTACAGTTTCTCTTGCCAGTACTTAATATTGTCAGTCTTTTTTTGATTGACAGTCAAATAGGTTTTCGGTAGTATCTCTTGGGTTTTTTTTGCATTTTTCTAATGATGACTTTTTTTTTTTTTTTTTTTTTGCTGTACATGGGCCTCTCACTGTTGTGGCCTCTCCCGTTGCGGAGCACAGGCTCCAGACGCACAGGCTCAGCGGTCATGGCTCACGGGCCCAGCCGCTCTGCGGCATGTGGGATCTTCCCGGACCAGGGCATGAACCTGTGTCCCCTGCATCGGCAGGCGGACTCTCAACCACTGCGCCACCAGGGAAGTCCAATGATGACTTTTTTATGTGCTTATTTTCCCTTTGTATATCTTCTTTGGTGAAATGTCTATTAAAATCTTCTACCCATCTTTTTAATTGGATTGTCTTAACTTCAACTGTGTTGTAGTAGTTCTTTATATAATTCTGTATACAAGTTCTTTATCAGGTTATGATTTGCAAATATTTTCTCCCAGTCTGTGGCATGTCTTTTCATTTTCTTAATTGTGTGTTTGGAAGAGCAAAAGTTTTTAACTTTGATGAGGTCCAACTTAACAAAATTTTTTATTGACCATGCTTTTGGTGTCATATCTAAGAAATTCTTCCCTAACCCAGAGTCACAAATTTCTTCCTACATTTTATAACTTTTATAGTTTTAGCTTTATATTTAGGTCTGTGATCTATTTTTAGTTAGTTTTTGTATATGGTGTGAGGTAAAGGTCTAAAGTAAATTTTTTCATATAACTCCTGGGTTTTTATTTATTCAGTGTTTTATACTATCCTATAGTCATGCTTAAATTTTCTAATTAGTCTGGCTCCTGTGTCCTTTGGACATGCCCCCATTTGTCTTTGAATACATCTGTGCTTTCTCACTCTCCAGTATTTCCCCTGCTGCACACCTGAAATCGACTGTTTCACCATGGGAATCTGCTTCCTTTTAGTGGATTGACCACTATGGTTGTTCATTGCTACTGGGGTAACAATCAATTCTAAACCTTTTTAGCAGACAGAGCTATGTAGTACAACTTTTAAAAATCATGAGTTTATATTGATATTTTTTCATTCGTAATTAACATGGTAAGTTTTGCTTCTTTTATATTTATTTCTCTGTTTTATTACTTTTAGAAGATTCCTTTTTTGTCATTTTAGTCATGTTTAAATGAGTTATTTCATTTCATTGTTACTAAACAAAATCTCTATTTCTTTATATCTTCCTACACATTTAATTTTCATGGGTTGTCCAAAGCTGTGATCATTTAAATAAGGAGGTGAGAATTCTGTGGAATCAACAAGGAGTAGAGGAAAAAAACTGCAAAACTTTGGTAGAGAAAGCTGCACTCTAAAAATTATATAGACTAAGAAAGGAAAGTTTTTTCAACCTTTCCTCCCTTTTTCCTCACTTTATAGTTTGGAATGGTCAGCTGTCATTGTAGATGAAGCTCATAGAATCAAGAATCCAAAGGCTAGAGTAACTGAAATTATGAAAGCTTTAAAATGTAATGTCCGAATTGGCCTCACTGGAACCATTCTTCAGAACAACATGAAAGAATTGTGGTGTGTTATGGACTGGTGAGTAAAAACACTTTTTATTTTTTGGAAAATTATTTAATACTTCCTTAACTTAATGTTACCGTGTTTCCTAATTATTTGTTTCTGAAAAAGAATTATCTGTTTACAGAAGTGTTTGATCCCAAACATAGTATTCAGAGTATAGTGTCCCATGAAAGCCTATCTTTATTATTCTTGGTCCCTGAAGTAAATATCTGAACTAATTTACCAGTTCCATCATCTTCTTATAGTTGTTCACTAAAATTGTCATAAAGACCATTCTGCTTTCTTGCCTTTTGTTATTGTTATCATTAATAAACAAGTGACTTAGTATATTTCTTAAAAGCAAAAAGAAGTTAGTGATTTCCTATTTAGATAGTTTAATAAAGCCTTAACATTTTTTCTTATTGCCTTTATAAAGGGCTGTGCCAGGACTTTTAGGTAGCAGGATCCACTTCAAGAAGGAGTTTTCTGACCAAGTAGAACATGGTCAGAGACACACAGCAACAAAAAGAGAACTAGCTACTGGCCGAAAGGCCATGCAAAGGCTTGCAAAAAAGATGTCTGGATGGTTTCTCAGGCGTACCAAGACTCTAATCAAGGATCAGTTGCCTAAGAAGGAAGACCGGGTGAGAACAGCTTTTGTGTACATTATGAATTTCTTGTCGTGTTTCATTTTTTCTAAAAATATTCCTTTTGAAGAGAAAACCTATCTCCTGTGGTATTTTATGAATATAGATTTTTGCCTTTTACTCAGTATGAAAAAAAGTTATATGCAGAATTTCATAAAATATTAATTGAGCCCAGTCATCTTCCTCACTAACTTTACTAACATTTTATCTAACAGGTTTACTGTTAATATACATTAAACTCATTTCTCTTATTTTAGAACAAGAAGGTTTTGATATAATTCTTCCTCAGTGAAAGAAGAAGAACTTCTTTCCGTAATGTTTTCTGTTCATATTTTGTCCTTCCTATACCGTGTACCATCTACAACCCAGTATACTCTTTGGTAATTTAATTCTAACTACAGAACAAAGTTGTTAAAAGCTTTTTTTATGTAGGTACATCTCTTGTAGAATGCAATGTACAGTTACACAACTAACCTAATTTTAAGAAATTGTAGGAAAATTACAATTAAATTCTGTTAATTGTATAAGAAAATTTGAAGTGTTAACCTTAAGAAAATTTTTATAAAATATAGTGGTCTTTTATAGTTTTTAATCTTGTGGTTCTTCTAGCTCAGGCAATGGAATAAAGTTTCTAAAAATTACTGTGAATTAAATCTAATTAATATTGTCCTTAATAGGGGCAGTCCTATCAAATACCCTAATCTTAGGATATCCTGTTGATTTTTATTTTTAAAAATAGATTTGAAAGGAAAATATGATCTTGATATGCAAGTTGGGGAAACTGATACAACATTTGACTTTTTGATCTAAAGCATATATTATCATTCAATTGGAATACTTCATGAACCCCACTTTTTTTTTTAACATTATATTGAAGTATAATTGCTTTACAGTGTTGTGTTAGTTTCTGCTGTATAACAGTGAATTAGCTATATACATACGTGTATCCCCATATCCCCTCCATCTTGCATCTCCCTCCCACCCTCCTATCCCACCCCTCTAGGTGGTCCCAAAGCACCAAGCTGATCTCCCTGTGCTATGCAGCTGCTTCCCACTAGCTATATATTTTATATTTGGTAGTGTATATATGTCAGTGTTACTCTCTCACTTTGTCCCAGCCTACCCTTCCCCCTCCCCGGGTCCTCAAGTCCTTCTTTACGTCTGTGTCTTTATTCCTGTCCTGCCCCTAGTATCATCAGAAACATATTTTTTTTGAGATTCCATATATATGTATTAGTATACGGTATTTGTTTTTGTCTTTCTGACTTCACTCTGTATGACAGACTCTAGGTCCATCTACATCACTACAAATAACTCAATTTCATTTCTTTTTATGGCTGAGTAATATTCCATTGTATATATGTGCCACATCTTCTTTATCCATTCATCTGTCAATGGACATCTAGGTTGCTTCCATGTCCTGCCTATTATAAATAGTGCTGCAGTGAACATTGTGGTTCATGATTCTTTTTGAATTATGGTTTTCTCAGGGTATATGTCTGGTAGTGGGATTGCTGGGTCATACGGTAGTTCTATTTTTAGTTTTTTAAGGAACCTCCATACTGTTCTCCATAGTGGCTGTATCAATTTACATTCCCACCAACAGTGCAAGAGGGTTCCCTTTTCTCCACACCCTGTCCAGCATTTATTGTTTGTAGAATTTTTGATGATGGCCATTCTGACTGGTGTAAGGTGATACCTCGTTGTAGTTTTGATTTGCGTTTCTCTAATGATTAGTAATGTTGAGCATCTTTTCATGTGTTTTTTGGCAATCTGTATATCTTCTTGGAGAAATGTCTACTTAGGTCTTCTGCCCATTTTTGGATTGGGTTGTTTGTTTTTTTTGATATTGAGCTGCATGAACTGCTTGTGTATTTTGGAGATGAATCCTTTGTCAGTTGCTTCGTTTGCAAGTATTTTCTTCTATTCTGAGGGTTGTCTTTTCATCTTTTTTACAGTTTCCTTTGCTGTGCAAAAGCTTTTAAGTTTCATTAGGTCCCATTTGTTTATTTTTTGAACCCCACTTTTTAAATGTTTTGTGTAATTTTAGTTATATATCTAGTAGGAATAATAAAATTTAAGTATATGAAGAAAGAGTTGTGCACAGAGGTTTAGAACTTGGTCTCTGAAATCAAATACCATAGGCTTCAATCCTGGCTCCCCTACTTACTAGTTTTATCACCTTGAGCAATTTGTTAAATCTCTCAAAACTTGATTTCTTTATCTTTTTTTTTTTTTTTTTTTTTTACGGTATGCGGGCCTCTCACTGTTGTGGCCTCTCCTGTTGCGGAGCACAGGCTCCGGACTTGCAGGCTCAGCGGCCATGGCTCACGGGCATAGCCGCTCCGTGGCATGTGGGATCTTCCTGGACCGGGGCACGAACCCATGTCCTCTGCATCGGCAGGCGGACTCTCAACCACTGCGCCACCAGGGAAGCCTTGATTTCTTTATCTTTTAAATGGGAATGATGACAATGGTGCTTGCCTCACATGGTTGCTCTGAAATATGTGACATGTAAGCAGTGTTCAGTGAATATTACTACATGTTTTAGTAACAACTCAACAGTAGAATACTTTGGAATATATTTAACCAAAGAGGTGAAAGGCACGTATGCTGAAAACTATGAGACATTGATAAAAGAAACTGAAGAAGACACAAATAAATTGAAAGATTCCATATTCATAGATTTAAAGAATTAATATTAAAATGTCCACACTACCCAAAGCAATCTACAGATTCAATACACTCCCTATCAGAATTCCAATGACATCTTTCACAGAAATAGAAAAAACAATCCTAAAATTTGTATGAAACCGCAAAAGACCCCAAATTGCCAAATAAATCCTAAGAAAGAAGAACAAAGCTGGAGGCATCACATTTCCTGATTTTAAACTATATTACAAAGCTACAGTAATCAAAACAGTATGGTGCTAGCATAAAAACAGATACATAGACCAGTGGAATAGAATACAGAGCCCAGAAATAAACCATGTGTAAACAGTCCACCAGTATTTTAGAAGGGAGCCAGTACTGAATGGAGAAAAAAAAGACAGTCTTTTTGATAAATGGTGCTGGGAAAATTGGGTATTCACATGCAAAAGAATGAAATTGGACTCCTGTCTTACACCACTCATAATAATTAACTCAAAATGGATTAAAGATTTAAATGTAAGACCTGAAATTATAAAATTCATAGAAGAAAGCATAGGGGAAAACCTCCTTGACATTGGTCTTGCGATGATTTTTTAAAATTAATTAATTAATTTTTGGCTGTGTTGGGTTTTTGTTGCTGTGCACAGGCTTTCATGGCTTGCAGGTTCTAGAGCACAGGCTTGGTAGTTGTGGCGCACGTGCTTAGTTGCTCCGCGGCATGTGGGATCTTCCCAGACCAGGGCTTGAACCTGTGTCCCCTGCATTGGCAGGCGGATTCTTAACCACTGTGCCACCAGGGAAGTCCTTGGTAATGATTTTTTGGATATGACATCAAAAGCACAGCAACAAAAACAAAAATTAACAAGTGAGATTACATCAAACTAAAAAGCTTCTGTACAGCAAAAGAAACAATTAACAGAATGAAGAAGCAGCCTATTGAATGGGACAAAATATTTGCAAACCATATATTTGATAAGGGACTCATTTAAAATATATGAAATCTCATACAACTCAATAGCAAAAAACCAAACGATCCAATTAAAAAATGGGCAGAGGACCTAATAAGCATACTTTTTTCCAAAGAAGACACACAGATGGCCAACAGACCCATGAAAAGATGCTCTATATCACTAATCATCAGGGAAATGCAAATCAAAACCACAATTAGATATCAGTGCACACCTGTCAGAATGACTGTTATCAAAAAGGCAAGAGGTAGCAAGTGTTGTGATGATGTGAAGAAAAGGGAACCCCAGTGCACTGTTTGTGGGAATGTAAATTGGTATAGCCACTATGGAAAATGGTATGGAGATTCATCAAAAAATTAAAAATAGAATTACCAGCAATCCCACTTCCAGGTATACAGTCAGTCCTCTGCATCTGCAGGTTCCACATCTGCAGATACAGAGGACCAAGTATACTACACTATTTTATATAAGGGGTTTGAGCATACACAGATTTTGTTAAACATAGGGGAGGTGGGTCCTGGAACCGATCCCCTGCAGATATTGAGGGATGATCGTGTACCTGAAGGAAATGAAATTACTCTTGAAGAGATACCTGAACTCCTATGTTTATTGCAGCATTATTCACAATAGCTAAGATGCGGAAACAACCTTACTGTCTGTTGACAGATGAATGAATAAAGAAAATATGTATGTATATAGAATGGAATATTATTCAGCCATAAAAAAGAAGGAAATCTGTCATTTGTGACAACATGGAGGGTATTATGCTAACTGAAATAAATCAGACAGAGAAAGACAAATACTGTATGATCTCACTTATATGTGGAGTTAAAAAAAAAAAAAAGCTACACTTACAGAAACAGAGAGTAGAATGGTGTTTGCCAGAGGCTCAGGTTTAGGGGAAATGAGGAAATGCTGGTCAAAAGGTACAAAGTTCCAGTTATAAGATGAATAGTTTGGGGATCTGATGTACAGCATAGTGACTGTAGTTAGCAATACTGTGTATACTTGAAAGTTGATAAGAGAATAGATCTTCAGTGTTCTCACCACACATACAAAAAGTAATTATGTGAAGTGATGAATGTGTTAACTAACCTTATTGCTGTGGTAATCATTTTGCAATAAATACACATATCAAATCATAGTGTTGTACACTGTAAACTTACACAATGTTGTATGTCAAATATATCTTAGTAAACCTGGAGGAAAATAATAACTCAGAATTTCCCTCTGTACCTTAATCGTTGACCCCATCTTCAATATTCTCATATGCACCATGCATCTTTTTTTTGCAGTAATATTCTATTATAGTGATACACACATATAAATATTTAAAAATAGGTGGCTTTTCCCCTATTCACATTCCTCAAAGTCCTGATATGGATATATTTAGTTTTATGACCTTGGTTACATACAGCTATATGTAGAAGAATTTTACCAATTTCCAGTACTACCAGAAATATAAGGCAAACTGTATCCACTATAACTTTGTGGCATTGTTTTCTTATATTTTTTTCTTTTCTTGAATTTGGGCACAAAGTAGCAACTTCTACAAGTTTTGCTTTTATGTGTATTTACTTAATTCTTATCTTTACTAATCTTGGGAATTTATAGCAAGATATCAAATGCAAATGCTTTATCCTGTTTTCAGTAATAGGAAGTTTTTAATTTTTTTCTAAATTTTCAAGTAATTCAGTAAGTATTATCCATACCATTGTTCTAAAAATCTTCCCTTTTTCCTTTTCTAGTTTTTTTATTTGACCTAAACTTTAATCACTTACTTGCATGATGGGCTAATAATATAGACCCCTGAAAAGACCCACAATAATATGTTGAGAAATTTATAAGGAAATTACATACTTTTTTCATATTTTGATTTTTTTAATTAAAGAACAAACTATGAGATTTATTTGGAAAGTAAGTTATAATTTGTATACTTTAGGGTAGGGTTGTAGCATAGAATATGGGAGAATTAGGAGAAATTTTCTTATATTCTCCTATGTATAATGATGTATCCAGAAAAAATATAAATTTATGAGCAGTTTTCACTATTACAGTCTATGAAACCTGATGTGCATTGTGAGTATTATTGCTATTAAAAAGATACTAATAGTTACCTTGTATTTTATCTTGGCAGATGGTATATTGTTCTCTGACAGATTTTCAGAAAGCCGTCTATCAAACAGTACTAGAAACAGAAGATGTGTCTTTGATACTTCAATCTTCTGAGCCTTGTACCTGCAGCAGTGGCCGAAAAAGGAGAAATTGTTGTTATAAGGTAAGCATTTCCGTATGATATCTTTACTATCTTGCTTTTGATTACAGAGTACTGTATTCTGATAGTATCAAAGTAAGTAGCAGATAAAATAACTTTTCCTCACATGGTTCTTTAGTTTTAGTAGCTGTAATTTAAGAAAAGGGAATAATTTTCCAAAAGATTTTACAATATCAAATAGTAATCACAGCAAAATACAATATTCAGTATCTTTTCAAAAAACTAGTTTTTAAAAGTAGCTCCAATTTTATATCTTCCCTTTCAACTGTTACTGGGAAGTATCCTGCTTTAATCTTGAAATTTCATTTCATTTCCAGTAAATTTCTCATTATCAATGGATAATACTTCCTCTTTGATAGCAGACTTAAAATATTCTAATCTGAGAGTGAATGTTAATTTAAAAGAAACTGTATCAGTACAGTAAAGTATTTTATTTTTATTTGGAAACAAATATTCATTTATGCTTTTTTAAAAAAATCTATGTATTTCCTGCCCTTTCTTCACCTTGCTACTTTATTATCAACTCATATCCACATGCATAGAGGGACTTCATAAGTAAATATTTATCTAGATTGGTATTTATTCCATATCTCATTTATTTTGCTGACTTAACCACTTCACATTTTTGTAATAGCACAGTTTTCTAGAAAACTGGAATGGGTGAGCGGAGAGAGTAAAGGCTTCTATGTAACACCATCACCACACTGTAGAGTTTTATGACCAGGAACCTCTTATGGCAGCATTTCTATCACTGTGTATACTTCCTGGAATGAGGACTTTCTCCCCTCTTTGATTAAAAACATCATTGTGTATGTTTCACCAAAACTACGATTCCACATTAGTGATTCATGGATATTTTGTATATCAGTTGACCATTATTTTCTCAGAGCGTATTGTGCCAATAGTAACTGGATAATAAGTATTATTGTAAGTGGCATATTTTGTGATGTAAGTAGTTACATAGCCATGTTAGTCCGTTGCTTATTTTTATTTTCTGTACTTTTCTGGTTACAGACCAATTCACATGGCGAAACAGTGAGAACCTTGTATTTCAGTTACCTTGCAGTCCTTCAGAAGGTAGCTAACCATGTTGCATTACTGCAGGCTGCTAGCACCTCCAAACAACAGGTTTGGGTTGGCTTTTTAAATTTCTTTGTGATGCTATTTGGTATAAGTATTCTATATTTGGTATAAAATTTCTTAGCCAAATACCCTTAAGTTATTTTTGTATGAAATTTAAGAGGTAACTGACTTGCTTGTTTTTTTAATTTAGGTGTCAAAGAAGTATATGCACTTAAAATTTTAATCAAAGTGAGAAAAGTTAACCTTATATTAAAATAACTTTTTTATGCCTCTGATAATGTTGATATATTTATTTTCCTAACATCTTTTGGTATAATTACTAATTAAAGATATTTGATGAATCAGTCCTAATTCCACTAATAATGTGTCTAATTACATTTATCTTATCTACTGGATTAAAATGAGGATTTATAATAATCTGTATATTAAATATTAGGAGTGCTTCCCAAACTAGCAAAAATCAGTAATTTCAAAATTTAGGTATACATGCAGTCGTTTACTTTAGTCATTTCAATTGTGTCTTATTCTAAAGCACAATGTAAATAAAAAAGATCTTTTTAAAACTTTTTTATATAATGATTTTACATTTTCTTTTTGTGTGATAGGCTTGAGGCTGTTCAAATGTAATTTTAAAAGACTGCTCTCTGGGAAGTATTCAGTTCCTTATTTTGGAAATCTTTAAAAAAAGTTAACAGCAAAATTGATAGCTATATCACTATCTCAGAACTCATCAAAGCCATATATGATTAACATATCACTTTAAGGTTTTCTGAATTAGAAAAGGTAAAATCTTCAACCTAGGAAGGAATATATATTCCTTCTAAATAGATTTTTTTCTTAAATGATTTCAATTTATACAGGTTTAAATTGTGTTGAGATTTCTTTTCTCCTTCCTTTCCCCCTTAAGGAAACACTTATCAAGAAGATATGTGATCAAGTATTTTCCAAATTCCCAGATTTTGTGCAGAAAAGCAAAGATGCAGCCTTTGAAACACTTTCTGACCCAAAATACAGTGGAAAAATGAAGGTAAGTATTCTTCTTTCAGTTTGCATACACGCAAGGATGATATACAATATATTTATTAAATGGTATGACAGGGACACCAATTTATCAGAACAGATGCCCAATCATTCAGAAGAGATAGTGACCAAAGACAACTGGTATAATTTTATCAGCTCACTACGAACCCTGCGTATGATAGATTTCTCAGTTAGTAGTAGTTATATCAAGTGTACTTCAAACTTTCCTTATTGATGTATTGGATTCATGCCCTGTTAAAAATGTATGCTGTCACCACATATATAATATCTTGTCTTCAAATGTTTAAGGAAGTAATCTACCAGAAATAAAAATGTTAGTGCCAAATAAGAGGATGAGGATAGCCAGTAGTTCCAAATTTGAGAAAGGAACTAACTACTTGAAGAGTTCAAGGTGGACAGGCCCTCTATGTCTAGACTGAATTTTCTGGCTCTTGTTTTTACTTGCCGACCTAGATTGTAAGGTTGCTAAATCTCATTTGTGGCAAGTGGACATTTGCTGTATACCAGAAAACTGACCTGTTGGTGCTGCTCTTGATGGTGTATTACTGAGGGAGGGGTGTGAAAAGTAAGGCTAGGTTCTCCAAACATGTCCAGGCCTTTGGGCATTTCCTGTGACAGCTGTGTGAAATACAGCTTCAAGCCACCTTGCAATAGAATTTGTTTGTTTAACCCTTTAATAACTATCAAGAAACTTTATTTATGGATTCAGATTTTTACAGAACAATTCCCAATTATTATGTTTTAATTAAGAAAAAATAAATTATTTCTTTTGGCAAAAAATAAAAAGGAAGTAATTTAAAATAGGTTTTTTCCCCTTAAAATGCACATATTCTTAAAACATAATGTACATAAGCATACAATAGTTTAGTTTGCTTGGACGTCTAAATTCAATGAAATAAAATAAAAGCTAGGAAGAGTACCATAAAAACTTGTGTATTTTTTTTACTGAGATGTAATTGACATCTGACATTGTATTAGTTTTAAGTGTATAATATAATGATTCAATGTATATATGTATATATTGAGAAATGACTGCCCCATTAAGTTTAGTTAACATTCATCACAATACATATTTACAATGTTTTTTCTTGGGCTGAGAACTTTTAATATTAGCCACTTTCAGGTATCAATGTGGTATTGTTAACTATAGTTACCATACTGTACGTTACATCCCCAAGAACTTATTTGTCTTATAACTGGAAATTTGCACCTTTTGACTACCTTCACCCATTTTACCCACTCCCCACCCCCTGCTTCTGACTACCACTAATCTGTTCTCTGTACCTATGAAGGTTTTTTCTTTTTAGATTCCACCAAGTAGGATCATACTGTAATTGTCTTTCTCTCTCTGACTTATTTCACCTAGCACAGTGCCCTCAAGGTCTAACCATGTTGCCACAATGGCAGGATTTCCTTCTTTTTTGTGGTTGAATAATATTCCTTGTGTATTTTATACACACACACACACACACACACACACACACATATGTATCACCTTTTCTTTATCCATTCAGTTGTCAATGGACATTTATATTATTTCTATAGTTTGTCTATTGTAAATAATACTACAGTGAATCTGGGGGGGTGCAGATATCTTTTCAAGATTAGTTTCATTTTTTTGCACGTGGCTGTCCAGTTTTCCTAGCACTATTTATTGAAGAGAGCCTTTCCCCATTGTATATTCTTGTCTCCTTTGTTGTAAATTAAATGACCATATATGCACAGTTTATTTCTGGGCTCTCTATTTTGTTCCATTGATCTACGTGTCTGTTTTATGCCAATATCATACTGTTTTGATTATTTTGGCTTTGTGATATAGTTTGAAATCAGAAAGTGTGGTGCTTCCACCTTTGTTCATCTTTCTCAGGATTGCTTTGGCTTTTTGGAGTTTTTTGTGGTTTCATATGAATTTTAGGATTGTTTTTTTCTACTTCTGTGAAAATCGTCATTGGAATTTTGATAAGGATTGCACTGAATCTATAGATTGCTTTGGGTAGTATGAACATTTTAACAATATTCTTCCAATCCATGAGCATGGAATATCTTTCCATTAATTTGTATCTTATTCAGTTTCTTTCATCAGTGTCTTATAGTTTTCAGTGTACAGATCTTTCACCTCCTTAGTTAAATTCATTACTAGTTATTTTACTCTTTTTGATGTAAATGTAAATGGGATTCTAATTCCACTTTCTGATAGTTCTTTATTAATCTACAAAAATGCAACTGAGTTTTGTATATTGATTTTGTATCTTACAACTTTACTGAATTTATATATTCTGACTTTTTTTGGTGGAGTCTTTAAGGTTTTCTGTATATAATCTCATATCACCTGCAAATAGTGACAGTTTTACTTTTCCTTTCTGATTTGGATGCCTTTTATCTTCTTGCATAATTGCTCTGGCTAGGACTTCCAGTACAATAAAAGTGGCAAGAGTGAACATCCTTGTTTTGTTCCTAATCTTTGAGGAAAAGCTTTCAGTTTTTCATCATTAAGTATGATATTAGTGTGGGCTTATCATACATAACCTTTATTATGTTGAGGTATGTTCCCTCTATGCTCACTTCATAAAAATTGTGTATTTTTAAAATAAGTAAGTTTGTGTTAGAGAGAACGTCCTATGATTTATTATCACAACAAATAATTCAAATCTAACAATATTTCCTAACAATATTTTTGTCATCCATATTGACTTTTATTTAATTATTTTTAAATTGAGAAATGTAAAAAGCCCAGTTAGTTTAGAACTGAGCACTTATAATCCTATAATTTAAGCCAATAGAATATTTCCAGAAATCATGGCCTTCTCTGAAAACTTCATTATTCATGGCTATTTATTTAAATTTTATTCATTGTGATTCTTCACTAAAAATTTACCACTCTTGAAATTAAATGGAATTTTATTACTCTGTACTTTATATTCTTATATATCCATTAACTATATGATTTAAAACATACTGTTAGAGTTACTTATTTAGGAATACTAGTGTTTGATTAAGATAATTATTACATTTATTTTTATTATGATATTTAGAAGGGAATTATTGCCAGAGGCTGTGTGTGTGTCTTTATATGAGAAGGAAGCCTGTACTTTACTTGTTTTGTGGGAGAACACCAATAAAACAGAGACTGATGGTAGTAAGCTAGGGATATGTTTTCAAGACTGTGTTTCATCATTTGATTAGCAACATCATTTCATGATCTAGTAATACAAAAGTTACAGGCTTATAATGGAATTATTTCCTGTGGGGTTAAGAACTCCAAATTGCATGTACTTCTTGAATTCAGGTGATAAACGATCCTAGATCTGCTTCTTTTATTATAGGTTAGCTGGCAACTGCAGTTTATTTGTGGACATAATACCTACTGTACCCATCATAGCCTCAAAGCTATACTCATGAACTCCAGCTCTTTCTCTTAAGTGCCAAGGTCGTTTTTGACCTCAACTACTATTTAAGGGGATGGGCACAAAGTTATACTCATTCCCCTGATGAGAATCCTCATTTTCCCTTTAATTCCCTTGAGAAATGCCACAGAGTCTTATTGTGGAGGGTGGAAACAAGACTAGGAAACCCAATTTAGTGCTGTTGGAATCATACAAGGGTCATGTTCATCTCTAGGCCGACTAATTTGAGAAAAATTAGATCTAAGATTCATTAGCTGTGAACATCCTCAAATTTAGGATTCCCCTACAGGTGGATTGTCTTGTTCTGTGGAGGACAACTGAGTGACAAAACATTGGGTCTGTATTATTAAGACTCCAACTATAGTGACCACAGTGTTATTTCTGAAATTTTTAGTAAGGGATCTTAGCTTATAGTTATTCATTTAACTAGTAAGGTTTTTTTGGGTTTCTTTTTGTTTTTTAACTAGCCTAATAAAGACCTTCAGTTCAAAAACATTCACTTTCCTTATTACTGTTTTTTGCTTTTACTATAAAATGTTCAAGAATACCTGAAATTGTAATAGGTATGATACCCTCAAACAATCAGAGTGGATTTCTGTGCATCATATCCTTGTCTTAAAATGTTAATGTCTGTAAGAGAATGATAAGACAAGCCACAAACTGGTAGGAATTTATTTGCAAAACAATAAGGGACTGGTATCTAAAATATACAAGGAACTCTTAAAACTCAACAATAAGAAAATAAACAATCCAATTTAAAATACAGAAAAGATCTGAACAGATATTTCACCAGAGAAGATATACAGATGGCAAATAAGCATATGAAAAAATTCTCAACATCATATGTCATTAGAGAATTAGGAATTAAAACGAGATATCACTAGACACCTATGGCTAAATTCAAAACACTGACAACACGCAATAGGAACTCTTATTGCTGGTGAGAATGCAGAGTGGTACAGCCACTTTGGAAGACAGTTTGGCAGTTTCTTACAAAGCTAAACATATTCTTACCACACGATCCACTAATCATGCTCCTTGGTATTTACCCAAATTAGTTTAAAACTTATGTCTGCATAAGAGCCTGTACACAGATGGTTATGGCAACTTCGTTTGTAATTGCCCAAACTTGGAAGCACCAAGATGTCCTTCAATAGGTGGATGGATAAACAAACTGTGGTACCTCCAGACAATGGAAAATTATTCAACAATAGAAAGAAACAGGATATCAAGCGACAAAAAGACACAGAGGCACGTTGAATGCATATTGCTAAGTGAAAGAGCCAGTCATGCATACTGTATGATTCCAACTATATGACATTCTGGAAAAGGCAAAACTATAGAGAAACAAAAAAATCAGTGGTTGCAAGGAATTTACAGGGAGGGAAGAAGAGATGGAGAATAGGGAATTTTTAGGACAGTGAAACTATTCTGTATAATAATGTAGTCATGGATGCATGTCACTATATATTTGTCAGGACCCATAGAACTGTACAACACAAGTGAACCCTAATGTAAACTATGAACTTTAATTAATAATAATTTATCAGTATTTATTCATCAGCCAAATATATCACCCTAATGCAGTATGTTAATAATAAGGGAAACTGTTCAGGGAAGAGGCCGAAGTGGGGAGAGGGAGGGAGGGAATCTGTGGGAGTTCTCTGTATACTCAGTTCTTCTGTAAATCTAAAATTGCTCTAAAATATAAAATATATTAATTTTAAAATGTTAATGAATTATGTGAAATTCAAATGCACATGCTTTATTCAGTTATTTTATTAAAAAATAAAGCTAATACAATTAAAATTTACTTTATATGTTCTCCAAGTATCAAAATAATGTTTACCTGATCTGTGACATTTTTATTTACCATTTGCTTGGTTGTCTGAGTAGCTTTTTTTTTTTTTTAACTCCACAGCTTTTTTTTTTTTGAGAGATTGTTGCGTAGAGGTCAGAGTTAGCACAATGTCTTTTCTTGCTCAACTATTAAGAATTTTATATTGAGTATAAATTTTTTATTTAAAAGTTTGTTTATCATTTAATAAATAAAATTAGCTGTTTATTGTATAGTTCAGTAAAACCTTATACTTAGTAGAGAAAATTCCTTTTCTTTCCTTTGTGGTTTGCTTTTCCACAGTGTTCTGGAGCTGTCATTGCCAGAGTAGAAATGCCTTTTTAAAAATAACAGTACTACTCTCATACACAGGTTTTGGATTATTTGTTTCCTTCCTAAAAGCGCTGCATATGGGGGCAAATTATTGGCATTTTGAGGTCAAAATCACATCTGGAATTCAGGGCTTACTGTAAATAGAGAAACGGGAGAAAATGAGAAGAGGTGTATATCTGACTGATTATTCTGAGAAAATAAATATCAGAACTTTTAGAACCTAGGTGAAATTAAACACATTTTATTATATCTATCTAGAGAAAACTTAAATACTTCCTAAAAGGAATGCTGCTCTGTAATTTAGTTTCTGAACATATTGTAGGTATAAATAAAGTGTATTTTGGAAATTAAATTAATCCATTTAAATGCATCCCATAATCTAAAATGCTTCCTTTTTATTAAAACCAGATGAGATGAAATAAAAGTCTTTGAGAACTTTACCTCATTATTAACAATATGATGATGAATTTCATGTAATATCTAATACTTTATTTCTCTAACTTGGAAAATATGAAGGGAATTATAAAAGATAACTGAGATTATATTGTATAAAAGTAATTTTTAAGGAAATTTCAAGTGATGTTTATATGTATATAGTATACTTTTTGTTGAAACTGGTTCACTGATGTTCTCTGGTTCCCTTCCAGGTCCTTCAGCAGCTTTTAAACCGTTGTAGGCAAAACAAAGATAAAGTTCTTCTTTTCTCCTTTTCCACCAAGGTGAGTTTTGTCTGAAGCATATTCTTGATTGGCTCAACCCTAATTCCTGAGGCATAAAGTCTAAGAGATAAAACAGCATCCAGCCACATTTACTATCTTATGTATCTTCTGTAGGAAATGGTAATGAGGTAAGAAATTTTAAAAGAGATACTAAAATTTCAATTATATCAGAGTTGCTTATTGTCAAATAGCAAACTCAAAGATAGATTTCTAATTCTCTGTTGATGTTTCTGTTAATAATTAAAGTGTCCTTTAAGACACTTAAGAAATTTTAGAATGTGGAAAATAGCAAAAATAATGTAATATATTTACATAAATGAGTTAGCCAATACTTTTCTTTTTATTCCGTTTTAATTTAAAAAACTAAAAATTGATTTTTTTCCCCTGAAAGATTGATTTTTTTCTTTTTTTAAAACAAAGGTTACTGAACACTAAAGTCAGTTTCAGTATAATGGGAAGATATATGTGAGTCAGAAATTAGAAAAGTATTTGTTGCTCTTTTAATTATAAGAAATTGTGACCAGCAATATTAATACTTAGTAAAGCTCATCTCTATAATGGTATGAAACTTATTAAACCATGAATTTGTCTTTGCACGTCTCTGTAT
Organism: Phocoena phocoena; assembly: GCF_963924675.1. Lineage (NCBI taxonomy): Eukaryota > Metazoa > Chordata > Mammalia > Artiodactyla > Phocoenidae > Phocoena > Phocoena phocoena. The sequence goes on along the minus strand of NC_089224.1, from coordinate 28,616,672 downwards.
CTTTCCTTTAGTTGCTCGATGTGCTGCAGCAATACTGTATGGCATCTGGGCTTGATTACCGACGACTTGATGGAAATACAAAATCAGAGGAAAGAATCAAGATTGTGAAAGAGTTCAACAGTACACAAGATGTTAACATTTGCCTTGTCTCCACAATGTAAGAAAATAAAATTTGATAACTTGATTTTTATCTAATTGCTTTTAAGATTTAAGGTAATCTTTAAACTATTACTGGATTTTCAGTGGTTATGCTTGTATTGCTTTGTTTCATTTAGCTTTAAGAAGAAGCAACAAAAATGCTGTTAATTTTGACTGAAATAACAATATCTTGAGTTTTATCTAAACTTTTCTCTCAGTTCCCTTATCACTGAATTCTCTTTATATGTCTGGCTTTATTTTATTTATTTATTTTTTTTTGCGGTACGCGGGCCTCTCACTGTTATGGCATCTCCCGTTGCAGAGCACAGGCTCCGGATGCACAGGCTCAGCGGCCATGGCTCACGGGCCTAGCCGCTCTGCGGCATGCGGGGTCCTCCTGGACCGGGGCTCGAACCCGTGTCTCCTGCCGATGAAGGCGGACTCTCAACCACTGTGCCACCAGGGAAGCCCTGGCTTTATTTTTTTTAAATCCAAAAAATGGATGTTTCCTCAGAAATTTTCTGTACTGTTTTGACTCATGTCTTGTGGTTAGAGCAATCAGACTTAATTGCATAATCAAGTTATTAATCAAATAGCTGAGAATGATAGGTAGCAGTGGTTTTCGAACTGTGATCAGGGAGCTCTTGAGAACCCACAGTGCTTAGTGGGCCAGGAGTTTCCCTCCTCTGTCTCTACCTGGTCTCAAGCAGAGCAGCTCAACATTTATAGGTTTTATAGAAGTTAAATCAGTTCTAACACCTATTTATGAATCTCTCAATAAACTTTTTAAGAAATACACTCACTTTAGAGAAAGATTTGATATAAACACCTAAGATTAATCCCTTTTGGGGGGTAACAAATCTGTAACTTTCAACATCTAGATGTGCTTCCACTATCTTTCAAAAAGAATTTTAAAGGACTTTTATTTATTTATTTATTTATTTATTTATTTATTTTAAATTGAAGTATAGTTGACTTACAGTGTCATTTGTGTTAGTTTCAAGTGTACAGCACAGTGATTCAGTTATATATATACACATATATGTGTGTGTGTATATATATATATATATATATATATATATATATTCTTTTTCAGATTCTTTTCCCTTATAGGTTATTACAAAATACTGAGTATAGTTCCCTGTGCTATAGAGTAGATCCCTGTTGGTTATGTGTCTTATCTCTAGTAGCATATATATGTTAATCCCATCGTCCATCGTCTTAATATATCCCTCCCCTCCCTTTCTCTGTGAGTCTCTTTCTCTTTGGAAAGTTCATTTGTATCCTTTTTTTTAGATTCCACATGTAAGTGATATCATATGATATTTATCTTTCTCTGTCTGGCTTACTTCACTTAGTATGATAATGTCAAGGTCCGTCCATGTTGCTGCAAATGGCAGTATTTCATTCTTTTTTATCACTGAGTAATATTCCATTGTGTGTGTATATTATATATATATATATATATATATATATATATATATATATATATACCACATCTTTATCCATTCATCTGTTGATGGACAGTTAAGCTGCTTCCATTTCTTGGTTATTGTAAATAGTGCTGCAGTTAACACTGGGGTGCATGTATCTTTTCAAATTATAGTTTTCTCTGGATATATGCCCAGGAGTGAGATTGCAGGATCATATGGTAGCTCTATTTTAGTTTCTTAAGGAACCTCCATACTGTTTTCCATAGTGGCTGTACCAATTTACATTCCCACCAACGGTGTAGGAGGGTTCCCTTTTTTCCATGCCCTCTCCAGCATTTATTATTTGTAGACTTTTTGATGATGGCCATTCTGACTGGAGTGAGGTGATACTTCATTGTAGTTTCGATTTGCATTTCTCTAGTAATTAGTGATGTTGAGCATTTTTTCATGTGACTGTTGGCCATCTGTATGTCCTCTTTGGAGAAATGTCTGTATAGATCTTCTGCCCATTTTTTGATTGGGTTGTTTTTTGATATTGAGCTGTATAAGCTGTTTGTATATTTTAGAAAGTAATCTCAAGGGACTTTTAAAATAAACATATAAAATACAAAAAATGGAAAACTAAGTCAAAATAAAAATTACTTTGGGAACTCTCTGGCAGTCCAGTGGTTAAGACTTGGCACTTTCTTTGTCATGGCCTGGGTTCAATCCCTGGTCAGGGAACTAAGGTCCCACAAGCTGCACGGCATGGTCAAAAAAAAAAGAAAAAAGAAAAAAAAATTACTTAAAATGAGGAATCAAGTGTTATATATGATGAGTGAGCTACTTAACTGTTGAGCACTAAAATTCTTGAATTCTTGCAACTAAGGCCCAAGCAGAGAAGCTCTAGATTTCCATTTTCCTGTGAATGAATTCAAGAAGTAATTTCACACATAAGTCCTTAAATACAAAGTATTAAATGACATAGAATCTTGTCTTGAGCTAAGTTTTATAAGACACACATAAGCATTCTTATTTTTTAAATAATGTTTTTTTAAAGTAATATCTGCAAATCAATCAATGTGATATACCACATTAACACATTGAAGAATAAAAATCATATGGTCATCTCAATAGATGAAGAAAAAGAGTTTGACAAAATTCAACATCCATTTACCATAAAAACTCTCAGCAAAGTGGGTATACAGGGAACATACATCAACATAATAAAGGCCATATATGAAAAACCCACAGCTAATAATATACTCAATGGTAAAAAGCTGAAAACTTTTCCTATAAGGTCAGGAACAAAAGAAGGATGCCCAGTTCTCACCAATTCTATTTAACATGGTACAGTGATTCCTAGCCACAGAAATCAGATAAGAAAGATTAAAAGGCGTACAAATTGGAACAGAAGAAGCAAAATTGTCAGTATTTGCAGATGTCATGATTCTACATATAGAAAACCCTAAAGACACTACCAAAAAACTATTAGAACTAATAAATAAATTCAGTAAAGTTGCAGGACACAAAATTAACATACAGAAATCTGTTGCATTACTATACCAAATAACGAACTATCAGAGAAATTAAGGAAACAATTGTATTTACAGTTGTGTCAAAAAGAATATAATAACTACGAATAATTTTAACTAAGGAGGTAAAAGATATGTACACTGAAAACTATAACACAAATATGAAAGAAGTTGAAGACAACACAAATAAATGTAAAGATATACCATGTTAATGGATTGGAAGAATTAACATTGTTAAAATGTCCATATAACCCAAAGCAATCTTCATATTCAATACAATCCCTATCAAAATACCCATGGCATTTTTCACAGAACAGATAGTCCTAAAATTTGTATGGAACCACAAAAGATCCCAAATTGCTAAAGCATCTTGAGAAAGAAGAACGAAGCTAGAGGTGTTATGCTTCCTGATTTCAGAATCAAATGTCTGGTATACAAAGCTATAATAATCAAACAACATGGTACTGGTACAAAACCAGACACATGGATCAATGGAACAGAGTAGAGAGCGCAGAAATAAACCCACACTTACATGGTCAATTAATCTATGACAAAGGAGCCAAGAATATACAGTGGGGAACAGACAGTCTCTTCAAAAATGATATTGAGAAAATTGGACAGATACATGAAAAAGAATGAAAGTAGACCGTTTTCTAACCCCACATGCAAAAATAAGCTCAAAGTGGATTAAACTTTTAATGTTAGACCTGAAACCATGAAAGTCCTGGAAGAAAATATAAGTAGTACACTACTGGGCATCGATCTTAGTAATATTTTTTGGATCTGTCTGGGCAAGGACAACAAGAGCAAGAATAAACAAATGTGACTACATCAAACTAAAGAGCTTTGGCACAGTGAAGGAAACCATCAATGAAATGAAAAGGCAACCTACTGAATAGGAGAAGATAACTGTAAATGATATGTTCAATAAGGGGTTAATATTCAAAATATATAAGGAACTCATAAAACTCAATATCAAAAAAAACAATCCAATTAAGAAATCAGCAGAGGACCTGAATAGACATTTTCAAAGAAGACATACAGATGTCCAACAGGCACATGAAAAGGTGCTTAACATCACTAATCTTCAGGGAAATGCAGATCAAATCAAAAAGAGGTTATCACCTCATGCCTGTTATCAAACAGACAAGAAATAACAAGTGTTGATGAGGATGTGGGGAGAAGGGAACCATTGTGCACTGTTGGTGGGAATGTAAACTGATACAGTTACTATGGAAACCAGTATGGAGGTTCCTCAAAAAATTAAAAATAGAACTATCATACAATCTAGCAATTCCACTCCTGGACATTTACCTGAAGAAAATGCAAAACACTAATTTGAATAGATATATGTATCCCAATGTTCATTGCAGCAGTATTCAGAATAGCTAAGATATGGAAGCAACCTAAGTGTCCATTGATAAATGAAGTGGATAAAGATTACACACACACACACATATATATACACAATGGAATATTACTTAGCCATAAAAAGAATGAAATCTTGCCATTTGTGACAACATGGATGGACCTAGAGGTATAATCTAAGTGAAATAAGATGGAGAAAGACTAGTACCATATGATTTCACTTATACGTGGTATCTAAAAGACAAAACAAAAGAACAAACATAGCAAAACAGAAACAGACTCATAGATACAGAGAACAAGCTAGTGGTTGCCGGGGGAAAGGGGTGAGATAGGTGAAGGGGTTTGAAAGGTACAAAATAAAGAAGTCATGGCAATGCAATGTATAGCATAGGAATATATTCAATTTTTTAAAAAGTCTTATTTATATGTTTCAAATCTAGCTGATCAGTTTTACATATATTTTGTTTTTTATGGTTTCTAGCTTTTTTATTTCTTTAGTAATTTTAGTCATTTTTAAAAATATCTTTTTGAATGGTATTTTTGTTCTATTAACTCCTGTGCTTGGGGGGTGCTAATCCTTCTATTTGTTCTTCCCTCTGGCTTTTGCTTATGGTAGATGGTTTCTTCACACATTTTGTAATTTTTTATTTTGAGCTTATCTTCAGTGGGGCTTCTTTCCTCTGTGGAAATCTTTTGGAGACTGGTTGTAGGAGTTCTCCATTACTGTGATTTTACTTTAACTTCTTTGTTAGGCATCCCAAGCAGGACAAGAGAAGTTTTGGATTCCTGTTTCCCTGTGACTGAATTCAAAGAGTGATTTGTTACCCAAGTCCTTACATTTGTTACCTAAAGAACCTTACAAGACATAATAAATCCATTCTTTAGCTATGTTTTTCAAAAGACATATGCTCAGTTTTTGTTTTCCTTGTTTTGCAAAAATTTATATTTAATTTCTAGGTGTTGAAACAAAAGAGTTTCACACTGGCTCAGCCCATCATTTTTGCCAGAATCCTAATTCTTCATTATCTTTTAGTTTATCAGCTTTAAACAGCTTGGACTCTTTGTTATGTTAGAGGAGGATTTCGTTTACTTACACTCCTCCCTCCCCATTTTCCACACACTCTTTACTATTTTTATTTTTATTATTTGTCTATAAATTACTTTTTTAACCTGAAATAATATACTTCAATCTTTGATTTTTAGTCCAGCAACTTTCTACAGTATCTTTTAAGTACTTGTAATGTGTGGTATTAGCATTAGCACACATCCACCCTTTCTTCTACTCTTGTCACCTGTACATATCATTTGTCAGCTTTTTTTTTTTTTTTTTTTTTTTTGCGGTACGCAGGCCTTTCACTGTTGTGGCCTCTCCATTTGCGGAGCACAGGCTCCGGACGCGCAGGCTCAGTGGCCATGGCTCACGGGCCCAGCCACTCTGCGGCATGTGGGATCTTCCCGGACCGGGGCATGAACCCGTGTCCCCTGCATCAGCAGGCGGACTCTCAACCACTGCGCCACCAGGGAAGCCCTCGTCTGTCAGCTATTTTAACAAATAACTTTGTACGCCAGAATATATAGAAAGTAAATTTTATGTTATCTTTGAATATCAGCAAATGTCTTTTATGTGCTCTGTCACTTGCTACTTTGGCCAACTGTAGAATTCTAGATTGAAAATAATTTCCTCTCAGATCTTTGTGGTATTACAACATTGTTTTCTGGTATTTAGTGTTGCTGAATTTTTGTCTATTGCCAATCTGATTCTCCTTCCTCTTTGTGAACTCACAAGAGTTTCTCTTCATCTGTTGTATTCTGAAATTTCACAGTGATATTTGAGTCTTGGTCTGGGGTTTTAGTTCATTTATTTTGCTGGGCATAATCTGAGGGCTTGTATTTTTCAACTCTGGAAAATTCTCTTTGATTATTTCTTTGAGATGGCTTCTCTTCCATTTCCTTTGGTATTTCTCTCAGACACTAGGTTATCTGATTTTAGGGCTCCTACAATGATTCTTTTTTTTTTTTTCTGGCCGCACTATGCAGCTCATGGGATCTAGTTCCCCGACCAGGGATTGAACCCAGGCCCTTCTCTGTGAAAGCTCGGAGTCCTTACCACTGAACAGCCAGGGAATTCCCCTACAATGATTCATTAAACCTCTGAACTTGGACTCTTACTTCATATTTTTATCTTTTTTGCTCTATATTCTGAAAAATGTCATTTTCTGATGTTATTATTTTATTTTAAATAACTGATTTTGTCCTTTTTTTTTTAAGCCCTTGTTCTCTGAATTATCTTTATTCTGAAATGTCAACACCTTAAAGCTTTGCTTTCCATAATCATCTCATTCAATTAATTAAGGAAGTGTTATCTGGCATTTTTCCTTGGGTTGGGATTTTTATTGTAATCACTGAATTTATAAATGACTTTGGAGAAAAGTGACATTTTAATGCTATCGAACCTTCCTATCTACGAACATGGTATCTCTTATATTTAGGTTTCTCAGAAGTATTTGTTCAAGTGACTACTTCATTCGACCTTTTATACTAGTTAATACATAACAGTAATATTTAATTCATTGACAGAATTTTTTTGTGGAATATTAAGATATGGTTAAAATATATATTTTTACATATTTATTGACACAAAATAGAATGTGGAAGACTTAAGGAATGAATAGCCTGCATGTTTATTAGCAATCTATCTTAATACCATTCTTCAGCTTGAACAGGGCTATAGTCTAAATATTTTATTGCTTAAGGAGTAAGCCTTTGCTGTTATCCATATGAGAGGAGTGATATGTTTGAAAGTTTATGATTCTGAGTTGTATTATCGTCAAATAGAGACTCATCTGATCTCTAGAGATAGAGTTTAGAGATTATTTTTTTCTTTAAAGGAAACATTGCCTCTGCTTTAACTCGGACAGTCTTAAGTTGTAACTTCAGAAAATCTTTGAAGATTGTTACCTCAAGTGGTGACCTTCCTGTGACTCATTTAGGGCATCTGAAATAAATTCATGCATATGTTACTGACAAGAAGCTAACTGAACAGTTGACTAGACTTACTTTTGGTGTTAAGTGTTAGAAAATACTTCTTGATTTCCAATTTTATTTTGATTATAACTGGTTGATTTTTCACATAACTAGTCTAATTATATAATCTTATGAACCTTGTTTCTTCAGAATTTTCCCCATCACCATAGTAGGCAGATAAACTTCTAACTTCTCTTCTACTTGTTGGGTATCTAAATCCCACCCACTCCCGTAATTTACCCATTTTTTTAATCCTTTCCCAAACTTCCTCTTTATCCCACCTAACTTCTTTCTTTGAGTTTAAGTCTCTGTGACATCTTTATGCTGTTGCCTCTAATAAATAATTTTCCAAAGGAGAAAATTCAATTTCTATTGAATATTGAACAAGTCACGATACTTGGGTTTGAATCCAGACACTGGCCACCTCAGAGACCTTGAGTAAGTTAATCGGTATTTCAGATTCTTAATTTTCTCATCTGTGAAATGAGAATAATAGTTAGCTCATAGAGCTGTGTTGAGGATGAAAGAATAGAATATATGAAAATATCTTGCACCATTCCTGGTATATAGTAGATGCTCAATAAATGTTAATTTTTTTTCTATTTTGATAGAAACTGTATAAGAGAAGATTATTAACATTTTCCCTCCCTGGATGGTTAGTATCTAGTGTAAAGCATTATCTAAGTGTGAGTTACATGATGGTCTAAGCATCTGAAAAGGGAAAATCAGCAAGAGAAAGCCTCAGTGAAGGCTTTGAAGATTGAGATTAGAAAAACAAAGAAAATGATTTTATTATTGGATTTTAATTTTACCTTCCCTTTAAAAAATACAAAATTTTATCATTATTATATAAAAAAATAATTATTAAGTGTACGGTGTTTAGACCCAGAAAATTCAAAACATGAGAAGATAACAGTTATTTTTAGGTAAAATCTAATATGCTATGCAGGCAGCTGAAATCTTTAACTCAGTAGACAAGCATTTTATGTATTCAGTTTTGCTAAAAGATACATTTAGAAAAGATATCTTTAGAAATAAACTTCATTCCAAAATGAATTATTTGTATTCTGACATGTTTTGACTGATAGAAAAATGAATCTATCAAATCCATTAAGCAATATCATATTTTAAAAACTGTCAAAATATACATATATCTTTCGTGGTTTCTTTTCATTATATCTTTTAACCACAGGTCAATTAAATGAAGATAAAGCTTTGGCTTTCCAAAGAATTGAGGGGTTTTAAACAGGAATGGCATACTTAGTTTTCTATATTCTGTGCTTAGAATTATTTTATGTAATGTGGGAATGGATTTAAGGTCTGAGGTAAGGGAAGACAGGAAGCCACTGAAGTAATACATACAGGTGTGACATAAAAGCTTGACCTAGGGCAAGTGAAAATAGGAATGGAGACAGGACTCGTGAAAAAAACATTTTTGAGGTAAATTTGACAGGACTAGATATTGGTTGACTTTTTAGTTGTTTTATTTTATCTTTCCTCTAAGTCTGTTGGTGACAAATTCTCTTAGTTTTCCTTAATCTGAGAATGTCATGATTCCCCTTTCATTCCTGAAGGATATTCTTGCTGGATATAGAATTCTGGGTTGATAGTTCTTTGAGCACTTGAAAATGTACTGCTTCCTCCTGGCCACCTTGGTTTCTAATGAGAAATCCACTGTCATTTGATGTTACCTTAAAAGTTGTGTATCATTTCTCTCTGACTGCTTTCAAGAGTTTTTCTTTGTCTTTTGTTTGCAGAAGTTTAATTATGCTGTATTTTAGCATAGGTTTCTTTGGGTTTATCATTCTGGGAGTTCATGCAACTTTCTGCATTCTGTAAGTTTATCTCTTTTCCCAAATTTGGGAAGTTTTCAGTTATATTTCTTTCAATATTTTTTCAGTCTCACTCTCTCTTTTCTCCCAGGACTACAATGATAGAAGTGTTAGCTCTTCTGTTACTGTCCCTCAGGCCTCTAAGAATGTGGGTTTTTTTTTTCAGTATATTTGCTTTCTGTTGTTCAGATTGGGTAAATATCAATAGTATTGAACTGCTCTTATGTTTATTGATTCTATTATCTGTCATCTCCACTGTACTATCAAGTCCATCCAGCAAGTTTTGTAATTCAGTAATTTTTCAATTCTAAAATTTTCATTTGGTATCCTCTCTTTCTTTGCTGAGACTTTCTATTTTTAATTGTTTCAAGCATATTTGTAATTATTTTTTGAAGCATTTTTATTGTGGCTGCATTAAAATCCTTGTCAGATAATTCCTACATCTGTTTCTTTGCAGTGTTGTCGTATGTTAATTGTCTTTTCTTATAGAAATGGAGATTTTCCTAGACCTTGGTAAGACTAGTAATTTTTTATTGTATGCTCGACATTTTGAGTATTATGTTATGAAACGCTGTATCTTATTTAAAACTTCTGTTTTACCCAGACACCATGCCAGCCACATGGGCTGGAAATCCGTATCTCTTGCTTGGCCTCTGTTGACACCCTGAGTTTGAGGCACTTCATTGCTATTTCTCCATGGCTTCCACCCACACTACAGAGGGGCCTGGTTATAGCTGGGCAGAAATGAAAAGTTCTGGCTCCTCAATCAATCTTCTCTGACACCACCCGAGTGAGAATGAGAGGTACCTCATTACTGTCAAAGGTGGAATTTAGTCTCCTCACTTAGCCTTTGCTGACCAGGTTAGGGTTGGAGCCACAGATTTTTTTTCTGTGGTGTTTGCAAGAAAGAATAGGCTGTTCATTATCTAACATTTTTCTGTCTTAAAACTCTGTATCTTTCCTGGTTCTTTGGCTAAAGGAAGAAGGCTTTTCTTGGGGCTTTTTTGGTCTATGACTGTTGGCTGCTGGCATTTCCAGTTCACTGGCTTCTCCAGAACCCAATGTGGGATATATTAGGCAAAAATAAAGCCAGGGAACTCACTGCCATGTCATTCCTTAGGTTTTTGTGGTCTCTAGCCAATCTGTGTTCTCTCTACCTTTCATAATCTTGTGTTTTATTTTATATATAATGCCCAGGGTTTTTAGCTGTACTTAATGGGAGGAATAAGGAGAAGCACATTTTTTTAAAGTGTGTATATTTATTTAGCTGGAGTATACTAGCAGTTTTTAAAACTTATGTTAGGAAAATCTTCGAGAATAGTATTTGAGTATCCAAAAAAATGTAAAAACCAGCACAACCTACTTACATGGTCTCTAATGCTCAAATTTCTTAGGGATATTCTAGAGTGGTACAAAAAAAAATTGTTCCATAGCTGTTTTACTTGTGGCATATTGTGTTTTAATCACCTTACTTTTATAATGTTAATGTAATATTGTATTGATTTGGTTATAGAAACCTGGCATAATTGAGTTAGAAAGCCAAATTTATTTTTGCTGTTTTAATGTGCTCTTTTCTGTTTACTCCAGGGCTGGTGGACTAGGCCTCAATTTTGTTGGTGCCAATGTGGTGATATTATTTGATCCTACATGGAATCCAGCCAATGATCTTCAAGCAATTGACAGGTACAATGGTGACAGAATTTAAAGTGACCTGCAAATACTTTTAATCTAAAAATGCTCCTGAATTTTTTAGGTTGCTTACAATATGACTGTCATTAGAAGATAGGGAAGACCTTGTAAAAAAAATTTTAAGCATTTATTTAAGATAACCCTGAACTTCTGAATCCAAATGGCAGGCTGATAATAGCCATTAATTTTCCATTCATCTCAAAATCCCATTATTGTGACAAGATTAATTTAGAAGAAAGAATAAATCCCCAGTACTGCAGGAAAATAGAAAGGTCACTACTAGTAGATCAGAAGTTTTGAGAAACTCGTGGGAGAATTTTTATGATGAAGGAACCAGCAGAGAAAAGCAATAATCCCAAGTCAACAGGCGAGCACAGAGAAATTCAAGCATGGGTTCAGCAACTTCAGGATATGGGAGTAGACTAAAGTACATCCTTATGGGAAATTAATTAATGTGCTGACTCTAAAACAAATTCCTCTTCCACATCTTGTACATAAAGAGGGATTAACCTATAACATGTGCTCCTTGATCAAATCTGAAAGAATCATTTCATATATTTTATAAGTAAGTGGGGAATGAGGCTGACAAAAGGTTCTTGCAGTGGATGTTTGGACCAGATCATAAAGCATTGAAACCCAGCTTTCTTATACAGTCCATTTCATCAGTGTCTTATAGTTTTCTGAGTAAAGTTCTTTTACCTCCTTAGTTAAATTTATTTCTGGATATTTTATTCTTTTTGATGTGATTGTGAATGGAATTATGTTCTTAATTTCTCTTTCTAATAGTTTATTGTTAGCATATAGAAATGCAGCAGATTTCTATTTATTAATTTTGTATCCTGCAGCCTTACCAAATTCATTGATGAGCTCTAGTAGTTTTTTGCTGGCATCATTAGAATTTTCTATGTATAGTGTCATGTCACCTGTAAACACTGACAGTTTTACTTCTTCCTCTCTAATTTGGATACTTTTATTTCTTTTTCTTGCCTAATTGCTGTGGCAAAGACTTCTAATACTATGTTGAATAAAAGTGTCCAGAGTGGGCATTCTTCTCTTGTTCCTGATCTTAGAGAAATGCTCTCAATATTTCACCATTCAGTATGTTGTTAGCTCTGGACTTATCATATATAGCCTTTATTATGTTGAGGTATGTTCCCTCTGTACTCACTTTATTGAGAGTTTTTATCATAAATTGATGTTGAATTTTTTCAAAAGCTTTTTCCACATCTATTGAGATGATACTATGATTTTTATTCTTTAATGTGTTAACATGGTATATCACATTGATTGATTGCAGAGATTGAACCATACTTGTGTCCCTGGGATAAATCTCACTTGATCATGGTGTATGATCCTTTTTTTTTTTTTTTTACTGTTTTTTTCTCCATTTCCCTTTTTTTCTTCTAATCTTTATTGGAGTATAATTGCTTTACAAGGTTGTGTTACTTTCTGCTCTATAACAAAATGAATCAGCTATACGTATACATATATCCCCATATCCCCTCCTTGTTGCATCTCCCTCCCACCCTCCTTATCCTAACCCTCTAGGTGGTCACAAAGCACCGAGCTGATCTCCCTGTGCTATGCAGCTGCTTCCCACTAGCTGTGTTTTACATTTGGTAGTGTATATATGTCAGTGCCACTCTTTCACTTCTTCCGAGCTTACCCTTCCCCCTCCCCGTGTTCACAATTCCATTCTCTACGTCTGTGTCTTTTTTCATGTTTGCCCCTAGGTTCTTCAGAATCATTTTTTTGTTTTTTAGATTCCATGTATATATGTGTTGGCATACACTATTTGTTTTTCTCTTTCTGACTTACTTCACTCTGTATGACAGACTCTAGGTCCATCCACCTCACTACAAATAACTCATTTTTGTTTCGTTTTATGGCTGAGTAATATTCCATTGTATATATGGGCCACATCTTCTTTATCCATTCATCGGTCAGTGGACACTTAGGTTGCTTCCATGTCCTGGCAATTGTAAATAGTGCTGCAATGAACATTGGGGTACATGTGTTTTTTGAATTATGGTTTTCTCAGGGTATATGCCCAGTAGTGGGATTGCTGGGTCGTATGGTAGTTCTACTTTTAGTTTCTTAAGGAACTTCCATACTGTTCTCCACAGTGGCTGTATCAGTTTACATTCCCACCAATAGTGCAAGAGGGTTCCTTTTTCTCCACACACTCTCCAGCATTTATTGTTGTAGATTTTTTCATGTTGGCCATTCTGACCGGTGTGAGGTGATACCTCATTGTAGTTTTGATTTGCATTTCTCTAATGATTAGTGATGTTGAGCATCCTTTCATGTGTTTGTTGGCAATCTGTATGTCTTTGAAGAAATGTCTGTTTGGGTCTTCTGCCCATTTTTGGATTGGGTTCTTGTTGTTTTTTGATATTGGAGCTGCGTGAGCTGGAGATTAATCCTTTGTCAGCTGCTTCATTTGCAAATGTTTTCTCCCATTCTGAGGGTTGTCTTTTCGTCTTGTTTATGGTTTCTTTTGCTGTGCAAAAGCTTTTGAGTTTCATTAGGTCCCATTTGTTTACATTTGTTTTTATTTCCACTTCTCTAGGAGGTGGGTAAAAAGAATGTTGTTGTGATTTATGTCATAGAGTGTTCTGCCTATGTTTTCCTCTAAGAGGTTTATAGTGTCTGGCCTTACATTTAGGTCTTTAATCCATTTTGAGTTTACTTTTCTGTATGGTGTTACAGAGTGTTGTAATTTCATTCTTTTACATGTAGCTGTCCAGTTTTCCCAGCACCACTTACTGAAGAGGCTGCCTTTTCTCCATTGTATATTCTTGCCTCCTTTATCAAAGATAAGGTTACCATATGTGCATGGGTTTGTCTCTGGGCTTTCTCTCCTGTTTCATTGATCTATATTTCTGTTTTTGTGCCAGTATCATACTTTCTTGATTACTTTAGCTTTGTAGTATAGTCTGAAGTCAGGGAGCCTGTTTCCTTCAGCTCCGTTTTTCTTTCTCAAGATTGCTTTGTCTATTTGGGGTCTTTTGTGTTTCCATACAAATTTTGAAAATTTTTGTTCTAGTTCTGTGAAAAATGCCATTGGTAGTTTGCATTGAATCTGTAGATTGCTTTGGGGAGTATAGTTATTTTCACAATGTTGATTCTTCCAATCCAAAAACATGGTATATCTCTCCATCTGTTTATATCATCTTTAATTTCTTTCATCAGTGTCTTATAGTTTTCTGTACAGGTCTTTTGTCTCCTTAGGTAGGTTAATTCCTAGATATTTTATTCTTTTTGTTGCAATGGTAAATGGGAGTGTTTCCTTAATTTCTCTTTCAGATTTTTTGTCAATAGTGTATAGGAATACAAGAGATGTCTGTGCATTAATTTTGTATCCTGATACTTTACCAGATTCATTGATTAGCTCTAGTAGTTTTCTGGTAGCATCTTTAGGATTCTCTATGTATAGTATCATGTCATCTGCAAACAGTGACAACTTTACTCCTTCTTTTCCGATTTGTATTCCTTTTATTTCTTTTTCTTCTCTGATTGCTGTGGCTAAAACTTCTAAAACTATGTTGACTAATAGCGGTGAGAGTGGGCAACCTTGTCTTGTTCCTGATCTTGGTGGAAATGGTTTCGGTTTTTCACCATTGAGAATGATGTTGGCTGTGGGTTTGTCATATATGGTCTTTATTATGTTGAGGTAAGTTCCCTCTATGCCTACTTTCTGGAGAGTTTTTATCATAAATCAATGTTGAATTTTGTCAAAAGCTTTTTCTGCATCTATTGGGATGATCATATGGTCTTTATCCTTCTGTTTGTTAATATGTTGTATCACATTGATTGATTTTTATATATTGATCAATCCTTGCATTCCTGGGATAAACCCCACTTGATCATGGTGTATGATCCTTTTAATGTGCTGCTGGATTCTGTTTGCTAGTATTTTGTTGAGGATTTTTGCATCTGTGTTCATCAGTGATATTGGCCTGTAGTTTTCCTTCCTTGTGACATCTGTCTGGTTTTGGTATCAGGGTGATGGTGGCCTTGTAGAATGAGTTTGGGAGTGTTCCTCCCTCTGCTATATTTTGGAAGAGTTTGGGAAGGATAGGTGTTAGCTCTTCTCGAAATATTTGATAGAATTCGCCTGTGAAGCTCTCTGTTCCTAGGCCTTTTTTTGTTGGAATATTTTTTATCACAGTTTCAATTTCATTGCTTATGATTGGTGTTTATGATCCTTTTAATGTACTGTTGAATTCAGTTTGCTACATTTTGTTGAGGATTTTTGCATCTAAGTTCATCGGTGATATTAGCCTGTAACTTTATTTTTTTATGATATCTTTGTATGGTTTTGGTATCAGGGCAATGCTGGCCTCATAGAATGAACTTGAAAGTGTGCTTTAGCAATTTTTTTGGAATAGTTTGAGAAGGATATTGTTAATTCTTCTCTAAATGTTTGTTGAATTCAACTGTGAAGCTGTCTGGTCCTACACTTTTTTGTTGGTAGTTTTGTGATTACTGATCCAATTTTATTATTGGTAATTAGTCTGTTTAAAATTTCTGTTTGTTCCTGGTTCAGTCTTGGGAGATTATTCATTTCTAGGAATTTGTTCATTTCTTCTAAGTTGTTCACTTTATTGGCATAAAATTGTAGTAATCTTTTATGATCCTTTGTATTTCTGTGGTATCAGTTGTAACTTTTTCATTTCGGATTTGATTGATTTAAGTCTTCTCTCTTTTCTTGAAGAATCTGGCTAAAGGTTTATCAACCTTTGTTATCGTTTTGAAGAACCAGCTCTTAGTTTCATTGACCTGTTTTTTTTTCTTTTTTTTTTTTTTGTGGCACGCGGACCTCTCACTGTTGTGGCCTCTCCCATTGCGGAGCACAGGCTCCGGACGCGCAGGCTCAGCGGCCATGGCTCACGCGCCCAGCCGCTCCGCAGCATGTGGGATCTTCCCGGACCGGGGCACGAACCTGTGTCCCCTGCATCGGCAGGCAGACTCTCAACCACTGTGCCACCAGGGAAGCCCTTTTCTTTTTTTTTTAAGTCTCTCATTTATTTCTGTTCTGATCTTTATTTCTTTCCTTCATATCTTTCAGTTTTGTTTGTTCTTTTTCTAGTTCCTTTAGGTGTAAGTTTAAGATGTTGATTTGGGTTTTTTCTTGTTTCCTGAGGTAGGCTTGTAATGCTATAAGCCTTGAAACTGCTCTTGCTCAGTCCCACAGATTTTGGATCATTGTGTTTCCATTTTCATTTGTCTCCAGGTATATTTTTATTTCTTCTCTGATTTCTTCAGTGATCCATTGGTTGTTTAGTAGCATATTGTTTAAACTCATGTGTTTGTGTTTTTGAAGGTTTTTTTTTTAATCGTTGACTTTTGGTCTCATATTGTTGTATCAGAAAAGATGATTGATATGATTCCAATCTTAAATTTACTAAGACTTGTTTGTTGCATAGCATATTGTCTATCCTGGACAGTGTTCCATGTGAACTTGAAAAAAATGTGCATTCTTCTGCTTTTGGATGGAATATTCTATATTTATCTGTTAAGTCCATCTGATAAAATATGTTGTTTAAGGCCAGTGTTTCCTGATTGATTTTCTGTCTGGATGATCTGTCCAGTAATGTCAGTTGGGTGTTAAAGTTCCCTACTATTATTGTATTACTGTCACTCTATCCCTTTATGTCTGTTAATAATTTGCTTTATGTATTTAGGTCCTCCCATGCTGGGTGCACATCCATTTACAAGTGTTATACCTTCTTCTTGAATTGATCCCTTGATCATTATGTAATGTCTTTCTTTGTCTCTTATTATAGTCTTTGTTTTACAGTCTATTTTTTCTGATATAAGTATTGCCACCCCAGTTTTCTTTTCCTTTCCATTTTCAAGGAATACCTTTTCCCATTGCCTCACTTTCAGTCTGTGTATCTTTAGCTCAAGAGTTAGTCTCTTGCAGGCAGCATATAGATGGGTCTTGTTTTTGTATCCAATCAGCCACTCTGTGTCTTTTGATTGTAGCATCTAGTCTATATATATATATATATATATATATATATATATATATATATTTTTAGTCCATATATTTTTAAAGTAATTAGTGATAGCTATGTTCTCCTTTCCATTTTGTTAATTGTTTGGTGGTTGTTTTTGTAATTATTTTTGTGTCTTTCTTCTCTTCCTTGTGATTTGATGGCTATCTTTAGTGCTATGTTGGCATTCCTTTCTCTTTTTCATATGTGTTTAGATTTTTGGTTTGTGGCTACCAAAAGTTCCTCAAAAGGATAACATAAATTGCTGATCTTTCAAGTTCACATACACTTAAGAACCCTACATGTTTACTCTCCTCCCCCGCCATGTTTGCTGTTTTTGACATCATATTTTACATCTTTTTGATTTATGTAGCCCTCAACTACTTATAATGGATATACATACACAATTTTACTACTTTTGTCTTTAAACCTTCCTACTAGCTTTATACATGGTTGATTTACTACAGTTACTGTATATTTGCCTTTACCAATGAGATATTTTTCCTTTCGTAATTTTCATATATCTAGATGTAGCCTTTTCTTTTTCACATAGAAAAGTCCCTGTAACATTTCTTGGAAGCTCGTTTGGTGGTGCAGAACTCTTAGCTTTTGCTTGTCTGTAAAACTTTTGATCTCTCCATCAAATCTATATGAAAGCCTTGCCAAATAGAGTATTCTTGGTTGTAGGTTTTTCCCTTTCATCACTTTAAGTATATCATGCCACTCACTTCTGGCCCTGCAGAGTTTCTCCTGAAAAGTCAGCTGATAGCATTATGGAAGTGCCTTTGTATGTAACTTGTTGCTTTTCCTTTTGCTGCTTTTTAATATTCTCTCTTTATCTTTAATTTTTGCAGTTTTAATTGTGATGTTTCTTGGTGTGCTCCTGTTTAGGTTGATTCTGTTTTGTGCTTCCTGGACCTGGACGTCTTTCCTTTTCCAGGTTAGGGAAGTTTTCAGCTATTATGTCTTCAAATATGGTCTCTGCCCATTTCTCACTCTTCTTCTGGGACCCCTATAATGTGAATGCTAATATGCTTGATGTAGTCCCAGAAGTCTCAAACTGTCCTCCTTTCTTTTTATTCGTTTTTCTTTTATCTATTCCTTCAGTGATTTCCACTGCTGTGTCTACCAGCTCACTGATCCATTGCTCTGTATCATATGATCAACTGTTAATTCCTTCTAGTGTACTTTTAAAGTTGTATTTCTGCATTTTTAATTATTGAGATATAACTGACTTATTATAGTATTTTTTAAGTGAAGTATAGTTGATTTACAGTAATATATTAGTTTTGGGTGTACAGCATAACAATTCAGTATTTTTACAGATTATACTCCATTGAAAGTTATTACAAGATAATGGCTATAATTCCCTGTGCTATACAATATCTCCTTGTTGCTAATCTGTTTTATATACAGTAGTTTCATCTCTTAATCCCATACCTGTATCTCATCCCCATCTGCTTCCCTCTCCCCACTGGTAAGCATGAGTTTGTTTTCTATATCTGTAATTCTGTTTTTCTATATACATTCACTTGTTTTATTTTTTAGGTTTCACATATAAGTGATATCATATAGTATTTTTCTTTATCTGTCTGCCTTAATTCAGTAAGCATAATATTCTCTAGGTCCATCCATGATGCTGCAGTTGGCAGAATTTCATTCTTTTTTTATGGCTGAATAATAATCCATTCTATATATGTACCACATCTTCTTTATCCATTTGTATGTTGATTGATGGACACTGGATTGCTTACATATCTTGGCTATTGTAATTAATACTTCTCTGGATATTGGGGTGCATGTATCTTTCAAATTAGTGTTTTCATTTTTTCCAGATATATACACAGAAGTGGAATTGCTGGATTATAGCATAATTCTATTTTTAGTTTTTTGAGGAACCTCCATACTGTTTTCCATAGTGGCTGTACCAATTTACATTCCCACCAACAGTGTACAAGTGTTCCCTTTTCCCCACATCCTTGCCAACATTTGTTATTTGTGGTCTTTGTGATGATAGCTATTCTAAGAGGTATGAGGTGATAGCTCATTGTCGTTTTGATTTGCATTTCTCTAAAAATTAGCAATGTTGAGCATCTTTTCCTGTGCCTGTTAGCTGTGTATATGTCTTCTTAGGAAAATATCTTTTCAGCTCTTCTGCCCCATTTTTTGATTGGATTGTTTGGGTTTTTTGACATTTTTTTTTTTATATTGAGTTGTATGAGCTATTTATATTTTTTGGATATTAACCCCTTGCTGGTCATATCATTTGCAAATATTTTCTCCCATTCTTTAGGTTGTTGTCTTGTTTTGTCAGTGGTTTCCTTTGCTGTGCAAAAGCTTGTAAGTTTGATTAGGTCCCATTTATTTATTTTTGCTGTTGTTTCTTTTGCCTTAGGAGACTGATCCAAAGACTGTTGCTAAGATTTATGTCAAAGATTGTTCTATGTTCTCTTCTAGGAGTTTTATAGTTTCAATTTTTACATTTAGGTCTTTAATCCATTTGGAGTTTATTTTTGTAGTTGGTGAGTAAATGTTCTATTCTCATTGTTTTACATGTGGCTGTCCAGTTTTCCCAGAACCACTTATTGAAGAGACTGTTTTCTCCATTGTATATTCTTGCCTTCTTTGTCATAGATTAGTTGACCATAGGTGCTTGGGTTTATTTCTGGGCTCTCTATTCTGTTCTGTTGATCTATACTAAGGAGAAATGTTAAGGAGAGAGTTTCAATTTCAAATGAAAGGACTCTAATGGTATCTCAAAGTCATAGGAAAATATAAAGTTCTCCAGTACAGGTAAGTACATAAACAAATATCAAAACCAGTATTATTATAATTTTGTCTTATAATTCTTCTCCTTGTTTTCTATAGGATTTAAAAGACAAATGCATAAAACTAATTATAAATCTGCTAATGAATACATGACATATAAAGATATAATTTATAACATCAATAAGATTAAAGGTGAAAGCAGAGCTGTAAAGGAAAATTTTTTAATGCAATTGAAATTAAGTTGGTATCAATTTAAGATAGAATAAATTTGAATCCACACAGTCTGACTTGCAGCCTGCACTTTTTTTTTTTTTTTTTTTTTTTTTGCGGTACGCAGGCCTCTCACTGTTGCGGCCTCTCCTGTTGCAGAGCACAGGCTCCGGACACTCAGGCTCAGCGGCCATGGGTCACGGGCCCCGCCGCTCTGCGGCATGTGGGATCTTCCCGGACCGGGGCACGAACTTGTGTCCCCTGCATCGACAGGCGGACTCTCAACAACTGCGCCACCAGGGAAGCCCGCAGCCTGCACTTTTAACCAGCCTCTTGCCAGTGACAACTGCCCAGGAAAATAGTCAAATGAAAACCACAGAAAAATATCCATTTCTTTTTGTCTTAACAACATTTTGTTGTAATTTTGTTCTTTTTCATCTAGGCCATCAAGACTTATTTATCCCAGTGTTCCCTCGAAACACAGTTCACTGTGCTTTGGCTTTCAGTGGAAGTTAGTTGACAGTAAAACTAAATGAACAGAATTCCTCTTCCTCTCCTTCCATTTACTCTGACAGGAGGAGCAAAGAAGAGAAATGAAAATACTGACCTCCACACTGTATAACAGTTTCTCGACACTTGTCTTTGCATGATAAAAGACCATTTACATATCCATACTTGATAGACCTAGAAAATGATGAAGCATAGGTCCAGTGTAACATGTTGTAAGGTTTTTGTCTGTAAAGATTCAAGGATATGTATTCTGACAGAATCTATCCCATTCAGCAAACAATTGCCTTACACCCAAAAGACATTTCCTTAGATACATATTTATTTTTTTTAGACCCAAATCCATTGTGGGAGAGAAAGGGATTATGAGTCCCTCTCTATCCAGGCTGCAGGATGGAAGTGAGAATTGCAGTAACTTACCCCTGGCTTTGCTGTGTCACAGGAGCCCCCATTCTTTTCTGGGAATGCAAGATTTTCAGTACCAAGATGTCCTCTAGTAAAAGCCCTTCTCTGTGAGGAGGAATGGGTGAAGGAGGCAGAAGGAGCACCAAATATAACAATACAGTGTGACTTCATAAGGTCAAAATTAAATTTCCCCCAAATTGTAACATTTTCAAGCATGAAGCAGTATGGCTTTGCCCCTGATCCCCCATGACTATAACAGGTATTTAGAAACAGATGACCTCATTCAGAACATCCAATAAAACCTCCACCTGGGAGAAGCTACAGGGACTGGACCTATAGTTAATCAGTGTGGTGAGTCAGGTTAGAGGTTTAATTAGCACTGCAGTCCATATCAAAACACCTGGGGTACTAATCATCTGAGTGATCCAGTCAGACAGACTGCTTGGAAGTCTCTGTGGATGAAGGCTGTAAATCTGCACTTCCATAGGCTTGCCAGTTGATTACTGCTTTACCTCCAAGGTTTGTTTAACAGTTTCGTTGGGATATAATTAACGTACAATAAACTGCACATATTTAAAGTGTACAGCTGATAAGTTTCGCTGTAGGTATACACCATGAAACCATTACCACAATCAAGAGAGTGAACATATCCATCACCCCCCAAATTTTCCTTGTGCTACTTTGTAATCCATTCATCTTGCCCCTCCCAGGCCCCCCCCAAGCAACCACTGATCTGCTTCCTGTCACTGTGGATTAGTTTGCGTTTTTGAGAGTTTTATATAAATGGAATCACGCATAAGCTTAAGACTGCCATAAAAGAAAAATCTGAATTTAGGAAAAGTTTTTACACAGTAGAAGGTGATGTTTATAACAAATGAAGTTGTATGTATATTTTTTCTATAATACTTTCCTCCTCAATGACTGGCCTGTTTTTACATTATTATTAAATAATATAGCATATCAAACATAAGATATTTCTTTTGAAATTAAAATTTTAGCAATATTTCATTTTTATATCCAAAAGTTACCTCCTGAACCCAAAGTTGTTTCACTTGATCTTGGTTGCCTTTTGTTTTTAATGTTTTTACAGAGCATATAGGATTGGGCAATGCAGAGATGTCAAAGTGCTTAGGCTGATATCCTTGGGAACTGTGGAGGAGATCATGTACTTACGACAGGTATACAAGCAGGTGAATATATTTCCTTTTTTCTAATTAAAAGTAAACACTTGTCAGTTTTTAAAAATTAATAATAAATTTGTGTAAAAATATGTTTTTTATTTTATTCTAGCTATAATAAGGAATTTAATAAGATTATGAAATATACTGTAGAATACACTTCTATAAAACAGATTAGATCTTAGGTTCATTGAATTTTAGAGCTGAAAGTTTCTTAGAGCAGTACTTCTTTAATGTACACATGAATTACCTAGGGATCTTTAAAATACAGATTCTGATTTAGTAGTTCTGGGTGGAGCACAAGATTCTGCATTTTTAACAAGCTCCCGGAAGTGCCAACACTACTAGTCTGCAGATCACAATTTGAGTAGCAAGGTCACAGCTCCCCAAACTGTGGGCCAAGATGTAAGTGTATGCCACAGATGGGGTACAGGTGCACCCAGACATCCTACAGCTCTCTGGGCAGCAAGATTATCTAAGCCAGCTTCCAGCCTTGAGTAACTTCCTCTTCGAGTAGATATTCACATGTTTCCATTATCTATGTGTGCATGAAGAAGACTGGAGAGGAATACCTTAGCAATATCTAATACAAATGTTTCATGTTGTATATAATGAAACTGGGATCCAGGACACCCCAGTAAATGAAATTATAGGAATAGAACTCAAGTGCACTAACTACTGTGCTGATGCTTTTAATATTCATTAAAATTGCGTTAACTCTTTAATATCCTTAGGGTATCAATTACTACTCCTAATATGCCTCTAAATAAAGTTTAGTTAGTCTGTATGTAACTGCCCACTTGAGAAGATCTGGAATGAGGTTCAAGTTTAATTATAAATGTTAAATTTGAATTACTCCCTATATATTCAGCTGGAATCTGTTTAAGAGCAAACATCTGCCACATGTGGTGGTAGTTAACCTAAGAGTGATCCAGTCTTAAATTTATGCTATTTTCTTAATTCTAAAAATAGAATTGTACACAGCAGTGTTTATTTTTCTTAAAGCATTTAGCTCTGTAAGAAACCTTTAATCTTTTTGTTCTTAGGTATAGCACAACTACTTGAAAATTATTTTTTCAGACATTAACTAATCTTGGAAAAAAGTAGGATATTATTTTTTCATCTTAGGAGCAGCTATTTCGTATACTATCTTTGACTTGTCACAAGTAAGAGCCTTTCCTCAATCACATAGTAATTACTATATGTATTTCCTTTTTGCCTATTCATCTGACTCACTTAATGAAATAAAATGGCCTGTTATATAATATATAATAATAGGTAATAAAAAGGCTTCAGAAGATGAGGGTAATTTAAGTTTTCAGAACTTTGTATGATCTAATTGCTTATTAAAATAAGCCACTTAAGGAACATTCAGCCATACAACTTGATAAGCACAAATAAAGATAAGATGGCAATCATATGAGGAAATGGCATAAATGTGATTTAAACGTTGATTGGAATTTGAACCAAGGGTGCAAATGGCAAACACACGCTAGCCTCACAAGTGTTCCTCAAATCTCTTGGGAGGAAAACAATCCAAAATGATGTTTTAAATTTCTGTAAAAATGTTGGAAAGAAAAAAGAGTTCTCTCTGTGGGCCAAAAATGATAAGGAACCCTGAAAGACAAAGGGCAGTTGAGATGAGATTGAAGGAAGAAACAAAGCTAAACTCAGTCATGAGAAGACTACTGGAAAAGGTAGGTGCAACTTGTGAATATTCCAAGCTTAGAGTCAACAGATACTAAAAATAGAAAGGAGCCTTGGGTTAACTGTGATGCCCCCTCTTTGGGTCTTATTAGTGATCTAACAAGGTGGTTTAACCCTTATGATCTTTCCCCCATTGTACCAGATTGTAGACAATGGAAATGTCTGCTCTCAAGTAGGAACAATAAGTAGAACTACTGGAAGGAAGAAAACAAAGCTCTAAATTTTTGCTGAAATCAAGAAGAAAGTCCAAGATAATAAATATTTGCAAACCCCTCCACCTGCTGCCTGCTTTGAGTAATTACTGCAGTAGGCCTAGATAAGCCCGTTAGGCATTTGAAGACAGATGAATATTCCCCCCCACCCCTCCAAAACAATAATTAGTATTGAACAGTTTAGGAAAATAAACACTATGAAAATGGCCCTCAAAGATACCAGGTCCTAATCCCTGGAACCTATAAATGTTATTTTATATGGAAAAAAGGGTCTTTGCAGATGTGATTAAATTAAGAATTTTTGAGATGGGGAGATTAGCCTGGATTGTCCAGGTGGGCCCTAAATCATAAGCATTCTTATAAGTAGGAAGCAAAGGGAAATCTGACAGAGACAGAAGGCAAGCCAGCGTAACCCCAGAGACAAGAGATTGGAGCTATGTAGTTATAAACTAAGGAATGCTGGCAGCCACCAGAAGTGAAAAGAGGCAAGGAATGGATCCTCCCCTAGAGCCTATGAAGAGAACATGGCTCTGCCAAAACTTGATTTCATTCTGGTGATACTGATATCAGACTTCTAGCCTCCTATAAGAACTATAAGAGAATACATTTCTGTTGTGTTAAGTCACCAAGTTTATGATAATTTATTACGAGATATAGGAACTCATATAGGCACTAAAAAAGAATTAACATCAGAGAAAACAAAATTAATAGAAAAGAGTAAAAGATTTTTAAAGAAATATCACTATTCAAAAGGTAAATGAGGTTGTAGGATCCTGGGAACAACAAACGACTACTAGAAAAGAAATCCATTAGAGATCCAGAAAACGAGAAACTCCAGCAATTGGCTGAATAGCAAAGAACAAAGTTTTCATGTAAAAGAAAGAGCCATGCAATTCTTCTAGATTACAGAGCAAAAAGACAGAGGTAGAACGAACACATGTAAGAAAACTTAGGAGAAATGAATGCTAGATGTAGAAGTTCCAATATCAGTCTTACAGTGGAGCAAGGGAACAGAAGAAAGAGAAGGAAGAAGTCCCAAAGGATGAGAGTCCACAGATTATGAGCCCCACTAAGTGTTAAATAGGATGAATGAAAATAGATCCACACTTACATTGTCTTTCTATAATTATAAAACCCTTAAAATTTCCAGAGATAAACTTCATGGAGAGAAAAAAAATTGTCTACAAGAGTACTAGAATTAAATAGATAGCTAACTTCTTAATAGCAATACTGGATATTTCGGAGCAGTAACTTCAAATGAGGGGAAATCATAGCTCTATATTGTCAAAGAAAGTGAATTTTTAATTCAAAACTTTTCCACAGTGGTGGAAATTTTTCCTTCAGTGGTGAGTTCTATCAAACATTTAATATTCTTTTTGAGAACAGAGGAGGGAACAATTCTAGCCTACTTTAGAAAGATAGAAGAATCCCGATGCCAGAATAGGCAAAGACATTACAAGAACAGAAAATTATAGACAAATATGTCTCATGAACATAAATGTAAAAGTCTTTAACAAAGCCTCTGTTAGAAGTTGAATTGTGCCCCCCCCAAAAAAATAAAATAAAAAACATATGTTGAAGTCCTTAACCCCTGGTACCTGTGAATGGAATCTTATTTGGAAGTAAGGTCTTTGCAGATGTAATCAAGTTAAATAAGGTCATACTCTATAACAGTGGGCCCTAATTCAATGACTGGTTTCTTATAAGAGGGAAATTTGGATACAGACAGACACAGAAGGAGGCTGCCATGTGATGACAGAGGCAAAGATCAGAGTGATGAAGCTGCAAACTGAGGAATGCCTAGGACTGCCAGCAATCACCAGAAACTAGGAAGAGGAAAGGAAGGATATTCCCTTAGAACCTTCAGAGAGAGCATGGCCCTGCCAATATCTTGATTTCAGACTTTTAGCCTCCAGAACTGAGAGAGAATAAATTTCTGTTGTTTTACACCACCTGGTTTATGGTACTTTGTTACAGCAGCCTTAGGAAACTGATATAGCCTCTAAGGCAAATATTGTAAATTTGACTACATTTTTATATGAAACTTCTATATGACAAACGAACTATAAGCCAAATTAAAGGAGAGACCAGAGGAAATGCTTGCCATAAGTATAATAAGCATCTATAATATATAAAGAACTCCTACAAACCAATAAAAAGACTGATTAGGCATTTTAGTGAAGAAAAAATACAAACAGTTAACATGTATATGAAAAGATGCTTAACTACACTTGTAATGGAGAAGTAAAAAATAAGATCGTGTTCTGCACGTTCTGCAAAAGACTTTTTTGTTTTGTTCTGTGGGGGTTTTTTAGGGAGGTGAGGAGATTGGCGTTGCTCATTGTTGTTGGGGATATTTTTAAAGAGGTGTTAATATAGTATTTTTGAGAATACAACTTGGTGCACTTATTTTAGAAGCTAATTTAACAGCATTTTTAAAATGCACTTTCTCCCTATTTACCTGGCAGAAATATTCTCACATATGCACATTGAAGGATGACAAGGATTTATATTTAGAATTGTTAGTATTTGTTCAAAAAATGAAAAAAGGAACAGCCTAAATGTCCAATAGTAACAGAATTAACATAAATTCTGATATACCCATATACAGCAAAAAAATTTTTTTAAAGATTATAGAGCAAATGTACTGATGTGGCACAATCTTTAAGACATTTTAAGTGGGGCAAAAGTAACTTGCAGAACAAGTATATCAATTGTGTTTATTTATAAAACTGTTTCTACATGTATATATAAATAGTTCTAACTGCATTGAAAAAGATCTAGGAAGGATAAACCTAAACATTACAGTGTTGGTTAGACTGATAAGGGATGATCTGTGTTGTTCAAGGGGGACTTGCCCTTTAATGTTTTTGTTTATGTTTGTTGTGATAATGCCTTCACAACATAAAATATATTTTATACTTTAAAAATATTGCTTATATAGCAACTGCGCTCCTTTAGGTTTGGAGCATTGCATGTAATCTAAAATTTGGCATTCAAAAATTCATCTTTCATATATATGTAATTTATTTAGAAATTAATATGTATTTACAGAAGAGTTACAAGATCAGTACAGAGAACTCCCAATTAATGTCACCCAAATTCCCCAGTTGTTAACATTTTACCACATTTGCTTTCTCTTTCTCTCAGCCATGATCTTTATTCTTTTTCTGAACCGTTTTAGAGGAAGTTGAAGATTTATCACCTTTAAATTCTTTGTTTTCTCCCAAATAAGGACACCGTCCTATTTATATGTACATATAAAAATAGCTTTATGCATTATAAACACTCAATTTTACATATTGTTCTGCAACTTGCTTCTCCCTTACCGCCCCCCCCACCACCACTCTCCTCTCAAAAATGCAGTTATCCATGGGCTTCCCTGGTGGCGTAGTGGTTGAGAGTCCACCTGCCGATGCAGGGGACACCGGTTCGTACCCCGGTCCGGAAGGATCCCACATGCCGCGGAGCGGGTAGGCCCATGAGCCATGGCCGCTGAGCCTGCACGTCCGGAGCCTGTGCTCCGCAATGGGAGAGGCACAACAGTGAGAAGCCCGTGTACCGCAAAAAAAAAAAAAAAAAAAAAAAAAATGCAGTTATCCAAATCAAGAAACTAACACTTATACAGCATCACCTTGTAATCCATAGAACCCATTCAGATTTCATCAGCTTTCCTGGCAATGTCTCCTTTCTCCTTCTGGCTCAGGATCCAATCCAGGATCATAATTACATTTCTTTTTGTGTCTCTTAAGTTTTCTTCAACCTTAAGTTACCCAGGCTTTTCTGGTCTTTCGTGACCTTGACAGTTTTAAAAAATAAAGCCTTTCCTAGTGTATGCTTTCCCTCAACATATGTCCATTTGATGTTTCCTCATCTTCCAACTCAAGACAAGAAGCCTTGGCAAGAGTGGTACAGAAAGAATGCTGTGCTCTTCTCATTGCATTGGTCAGAAGGCACCTGGTGGTGACCTGATCCACCACTGGTGATATTAACCTTGATCACCTGTCAAGTTTGTGTCTGCCAGCTTTTTGCACTGCAGAGTCACCACTTTTTTCATTTGTAAAATAGTATATATTTTATGGGGAGATCATCAGAGACTATGCTAATATAGTCAGCCCTCTGTATCCATGGGTTCTGCATCCTCAGATTCAGCCAACCATGGATTCAAAGTATTCAGAAGGAAAATTCCAGAAAGTTCCAAAAGCAAAACTTGAATTTGCTGTGTGCTGTTTACCTAACATTTACATTGTATTTACAACTATTTACACAGCATTTACATTGTATTAGATATTATAAGTAATCTGGAGATGATTTAAAGTATATAGGAAATAATGCATAGCTTATATGCAAATACTATGCCATTTAATAAAAGGGACTTGAGCATCCATGGGTTTTGTTATCCGTGGGGATCCTGGAACCAATCCCCCCGATACCAAGGGACGACGGACAGCTGTATCCTGTTCCTCATCAAGCTTGTACTCATCAGCCTTAGCTTTCATTGATGATTCCCGCCTGAATCGGCTACTACTATGATGGTTTGTCAGACGGTGATTTTTCTATTTCCATTATTACTTCCTTTATATTTGTTGGCATTCTACCATAAAAAAAGAGCTTTCCCTTCTCTTCCATTTATTTAATCTGTGTGGACTCATGAGATAGTATTTTAGTAACGGATTTTAGTAACCCACTGAATATCAATTATTTTTATGTTCAAACTCTCATTTTTTGACCAGTGAGAACCCCTTCAAGGGGGCTTCTGCGTCATTTTGACAAGCCCTCATCATGCTTATTGCACTTCCTTACTGTGGTAGGCTGAATAATGGCCCCCCACAGATATCCACATCCTAATTCCCTGAACTGACCTGGATTATGTGAGTGGGCCCAGTGTAATCACAAGGGTCCTTGTAAATGGAGGGGTAGCAGTAGGGTCAGAAAAAGGAAAGAAGAAGGCAATGTGATAACAGAAGCAGAGGGTCAGAGAATGATACGAAGATGCCTCATTACTGGCCTTGAAGATGGAGGAAGTGGTCATTAACTCTTAACATGATGAATATTCCTTTTTTGCTCCTTGCATATCTTGTATATTGTGAAGAAATCTAAGCATTTTATAGCCTTATATGGGTTCTTCTTAAGCTAGAAACTAAGCTACATTTTCCAAATACTGATTTTTTCCCCTACCCTCTTGAATTCTAACATGATTTTGTTATAGTTACCCTACAGATGGATGCATCTGGCCTTCACTTTTACTGGAGCCACTTTGGAAAACTTAAGTACAAAATAATGTGCCTTTTATAAGTTTTGTGACAAAACTTTGGTAGGAGACTTATAAAGATTTAGATTAATGCTTACAAATTACTTTGGTGATTATATTTAGTAGTATAGCAGTCTGACAATACAGTGTTTAAGGAAGAGTCAGTAGTGAGGGTAAAATCATAGGTAACTGGGCCATCAAGTACATCAGTTGCTATTGTGATTCTGTATTTCCAGGACTATAGCCCATATTTCTGGGACGTTGATATAAAACTAATCAAGTTGGTATGTTGATCCATAACTTATTCAAACTTAGGTCCCAAGGGTCTTGTTTTAAGAGGGACATCTGGATATGAGAAATTGATACAAGTATAAATTTTGAATTCAGCCAAACTCAGGTAAAAATTCTAGAAATGATGCTTCCTAGTGAGGCAGCTGTGAACAAGGCACTTAATTTCTCTGAATTTAAGTTCTTTTATTTCTAAAAGGGAGATGATAATATAGGATTGTAGGAATTAAATGAGAATGTAAAAATGCTACACATGTGTTCAATAAATAGTAGCTATTATTAATAAGAATAATTTTATTTGCGTAAAGTAATTATTATAGTGCAAATCAATCTGATGATAATCACCAAAAAGTATCGCTTCTTACTAATCCTGCCATTAGCAATAGATGGAAGTTATTTCTCATTCTTTGTTTCAAGAAATGTTAGAGTGTACATGGGTTAATCAAATTGTATATACATTATATACAATAAAGTATCTAGTAAATAAAAAGATTACATTACGTTGGTACTAAAGTGGTATATGTCCTTAAGGGTTCCATGTCAGTGTTGTTTCTGTATTCAGAATTGTTTCAGAGATGCAATGTTGCTAAACAATGATTGGATTTTTGCTCTTAGTTGACAATGTAACCATGGCCACAATTAGTTTGATACCAACGTGGTTATTATATAATTACTTTAGATTATAATTTAACTTTGGTGATGTAGCGACTATTTCTGCCAGTTTTAGTAGTTTCTATTGAAATAAGAGTCTAGAAAGGAGAAAAGTGTATTCAAATGTATGCCTTTTACATTTTACATCAGGTGGCTAGTCCATCCGGATATGATCTTGAGTCAGTTGTTAGAAAACAGATAAAATAGGAAATGTAAGATTTCTTCTTTAATAAAACTGGCCAGATTATTATTATTTCACCATAATGGCAACATCTGCCAGGGAAATTAAAATAAAATTTCCTCCCTACGGAGATTCTGCCTGCTCCAGCTAAAGCTGTGTATATACAGGGAATGCCAGGAAATTCTGACATATTGTTGGAGCGGACACTTCAAAACATCTTGTGTTTTTTCTGTTATAGCAACTTCACTGTGTGGTGGTTGGAAGTGAAAATGCCAAGCGGTATTTTGAAGCAGTTCAAGGATCAAAAGAGCATCGAGGAGAGCTTTTTGGAGTCTATAATCTCTTCAAACTGAGATCCCAAGGGTCTTGTCTTACAAGGGACATCCTGGAGGTGTGAAATTTTTCTCTGATTTTTTTCAATATTTTAAACATGGATTTCTCCCTCAGGAAAATTGCTGGTGCCTTTTCAGAGAAATTTTTGGTTTTCTTTTTAAAAAATGTTTTATGTTTAGAATTTCTACTTTTATAGAAATAGGAAATGAATTACTGTACCTCTGAACTAAGATTTTCCCCATGCATAGTTATAAATAATATACATACACAAATTCAGATACATATACAAGACAGTATGACCTCCAAGGCCATTTTCAGATGGTAAAGAGAAATTTATTATTTTGAAAATAGCTGTTGAAGTCAGGAACTAAAAAAAGAGACTTTCCTAAATAAACAAAAATATAAAATGTGTTTTGATTAAAAGTTACCAAATACTCCCTGAGATGCACTCTCATGTCTCATGGAGATTTTTGTTTTCTGTTCCCAATAAAAATTCCACAGCAATATTTCAAACTCTCCCAGTTGTGTTCATCCTCAGGATACAGATGTTTCTTATTCTTAACAGGATATTTATATCCTTTAAAAAATCTTTAAAATTCTTTAATATACCAGAGTACTAAGAATATTAACCTATTTTTTAGTTAATATTGGTATCAGTATTATAAAATCCTGGACTCGTTTTTTTCAATCCCATCATCATACAGTTGAGGAAATTGAGTCTTGGAAAACTTAAGGATATTTCCCTTAACTTCCAGGACTTTGTAGTAAAACCTTAATATACTTCATTTATTTAATAGTACCATAAAAACAGTTAAAGGAACAATTGGTCCCTGTCCTTAAAGAACTTAGACCATCTTTATGGGAGGTGGAAGAGAACATTTACATACTGAACACGTAACATCAGTAAGCATATGTTAAGCAAGTTTAGTATCAGTTCAAACGTGATCATCAGTGGTTGGGGAAGAGGAAGGTATATATGATTTGTATGTTGTGAATATTACAACTGTTATACAATGCCTGATGTATATTGCTCAGTTTTTATTTTATAGTAACTATTTGATTCTGAATTGAGTGACCTATTTAAAGTCTCCCTTTCTCTGTCTCTTTCTTGTTTTGAATATGGTATTTCTCTGATTGACTTGTTCTTTCCCATTCCTCTTCTCTAATCAGTAAATAGCCTTGTTTGTCCTCCAGGACCCCCTCAGATCCTACCTCCGACGTTGGGTATATTCATGTTTCTAATTTCAAATCATTATCTGTAAAATGTATTAGTATTATATTACTTGTCCTGTTTTCTGCTGTGTATCAAATAGTTTTGTTCTCTTTTTTTTATCAGAATAGCCACCTATTCCTCTGTTTAAAAAGTGTTAGGTAAGACATTCCATATGACAAGTTATTAAACGGAAAGTTCTCTTATTCTCTGGTTGTCCTAAATATATGTTGTTTCTCCTCCAGGATTGTTTATTAATGACAGGACCCTCCATATCTTATATTTTGTTTAGAGTAAAATATGCTTAACTGCTTGCTAGGCACATCATTGGCACTTATTATTAAATTATTATTATTTATTATTAACTTACTTATTATTAAATTATTATTAAATTATCTTATTATTAAATTAAATTTTGAATTAAAATTGCTCATTTGTTATCAATCAGAATTTGGTAGATTCATACTGTGCTTTTGGCCAAACGATGTTTTAAAATATTATTAGTCCAAGCTCTGCATAATGGAAACATACATTATAAAGTAAAAGAAGTATTTTACTTCCTATGATACATTTTTAATTTTTAAAGGTTGTAGAAAAATCACTTTTAAAATGTTTTAAGATGTAGAAATTTGAATATATAGAACACTTTTAATCTGATGATTTCTGGGCAATTTAGTTCTATTTTTCATTGACTTTCTTTTAATGGTTTCCCTTTAGAGATAGATACTGAGAGCTAATTTCACAAATATTTATTGAGTATATGTTAAATGTCCAATACTATACATCATAGGACTAGGCATACAGAAATGAATAAAATAGACAAAAAGCCCTGCCTACAAAATTTTACATTCTATTTGAGGGAAACAAGTAATAAAGAGAAATATAACTGAAGTTAGTATATTATGATGATAGATTCTAAGGATATAAATAGAGCAAGTTGTTGAGTAAGTTCTAGAGATCTACTACACAGCATGGTGAATATTGTCAACAATACTATTATTATATACCTCAAAACTGCTAAAGGACTAGTTCTTAAATATTCTCACCACATGAAAGAATTGATAATTATATGCCACATTAGAGGTGTTAACTAAAGCTATGATAATAATCATATTATAGTATATAAATATATCAAATTAACACCTCGTAGACCTTAAACGTACACAGTATTATATGTAAATTATATCTCAAAAAAAAACCAAATAGAGCAAGGAAGGGAAATAGGGAGACTGTCAGGGAAAGAGCATTACAATTTTAGATGGAGTAGCCAAGGAAGGCTACTGTGAGATTGCATTTGATTCTTTGAAGAGACAAGAAAGGAAGAGGTGTTTTAGACAGAGGAACAAATGCAAACAAAGGCCCTGAGGGAGGAGCATGCCCAGCATGATTTCAAAATGGCAAGGAAGCCAAAGTGGCTGGAGTGGAGTAATCAAAAGAGCAAAAGATGGGGCCAGAGAAATGACAGGAAACCAGATCCTACAGGAACTTTGGCTTTGACTTGAGTGATAACAAAAGCAATTAGAGGGCTTCCCTGGTGGCGCAGTGGTTGAGAGTCCGGCTGCCGATGCAGGGGACACAGGTTCGTGCCCCGGTCCGGGAAGATCCCACATGCCGCGGAGCAGCTGGGCCCGTGAGCCATGGCCGCTGAGCCTGCGCGTCCGGAGCCTGCACTCCTCAACGGGAGAGGCCACAACAGTGAGAGGCCCGCGTACTACAAAAAAAAAAAAAAAGCAATTAGAGTTCTGAACAGCAGAATGACATAGTCTGATCTGTACTATCTATTCTAAATGTTAAGAATTGGACTATAGAAGTACAGGAGCAGAAGCAAGAAGCCAGGTGGGAGGATACTGCAACAATCCAGCCAAGAGATGGTGGTTTGGGCCAGAGGGTAGTGGTGGATGCCCTGAAGCACTGACAGGATTTGCTGCTGGATCATCTGATAGGATATGAGAAACAGGAGTTAAGGATGACTCCAAGTCAACAGAAGACTGGGGTTGTCATTTACCTATCACAAAGGGGTTCTGACAGCTTGTAGATTTCTGTTGCTGCCAGTTGCATCTGTTGTAGCCATTTGAATTCTGTTGAAGAGATAAAAGGGAGTTCTCGGACAGAGGCTTCCCATTCCCTTACAGTAATAGCCTCTAGGCACTGGAAGAAAAGATCTCATGGCAATTCAGGAACTCTTTATCATTCTTTCAAGTTCTTTAGGGGTGATTCTCACTTGTTGCCCTGGATACCAGGTAACTGAAACCATGCCATTGCTATACTATGAATATTGGTGTATTCGTAAGTTGGATATTTGTAACTCTGGTGATGATAGTATTATTTCCCCTTGTTCTATCAACAAATAAAGCCTTGAAAAGAGAAATAAATTTATTTCCTTTTGAAGAAGAATTTAATATTCTAGAATCTAGGCCATTAAATATCTCTGCTAAATGATATACCAAAAGCTATAAAAGCATACTTTCCTTAAAGATGTAGCAAGCCTATTATCTAATTAAGATTTTTTTGGTTTTATATTAGATGGATATTTTCATTTTGGTGTCTACTACACTGAAGGAATCAATAAACATATTTTAATGAATATGAACTATAAACACACTAGCAATATAAGCTAGAATATCGAGTGCCCAATACCCAACATTATCTGTGGTATTTAAAATGTTGATAATATGTCCTTACAGTTATTGCAATATTATATAATATTTACACATATACAATAGTTATATAGTTATCATATAGACATAGTTATTATGGCTATCACTACTGGGTAAATTTTTAACATTTTTTCACTCTCCCTCCCTACTAGGGCTTTTAGTGGAGTTTGCTGAAAAATGTTATTAGTTTTCTATCAGAAAAAGTAAGCTTATGATAAGAAGTAAGAATTTTTTATGAGCCCAGCAGGCTTCCACTGTGCCTCTATACTACCTAAGAATTATGAGCATTTAAAAATATATATGAATTCCTTAATTAGCAAATTGAAAAATAGCATTAAGAGAGTTAAAGCAGGCTGTACTCATTTTCTTTTTTTTTTGGCCATACCACGCATCTTGCGGAATCTTAGTTCCCTGACCAGGGATCAAACCCAGGCCGATGGCAGTGAAATCACAGAGTCCTAAACCATTGGACCACCAGGGAATTCCCTGGACTCAATTTTCTTAACTCTAAGTTTTAGCATGCCATTGCTGTTGTTTATCTGGTTGTTTCTACCCTATATTTTACAGTTATCTGCATTCTTTATAGAGAGAAGGCCAAGTGGAAGCAGGGATCATGACAGCTACAACATGGTTGAAAGAGGAACCTCCAGTACACAAACTAGAAACAGTAAGCAATCTTTGAATCGGTAGCCTAGAAACTCCTGGGAAACATGTATGTGAAGATTTTAAGTTTCTTTTCCTTTTCCTTCATTTTTCAATGTGTAAAGAAAAATTTTTTTAAAAAGTCAAGGATACAAAGTCAGAGGACTGTCAGTAAAATTAATAATATAGGCTAATATTTCATATCATATCATAAAAAAAAAATTCAGGAGCAGTCACCAGGTGTTTACATCCAAACTGGAATTTTAACTATGCCAAAGTGTAAATCCAAAATTAAATGCACTGTATAGGTAACCAATCCAACCTAAATATTTTTTTTTTTACTAAACAACAAATTAGATGGAAAAATAGCAATCAATGTATATTTAAAATTATTAAATTCAAACACCAAACTCATTCTCTGACTCAAGCAGATATTTCATTTGAGTCCTTTGTCTTGTGGTAGTTTGTCATCTCACATACTACAAAATCTATATTGTCATCATAAAGTCTTTTTAAAAGTAAAGAATATATGTAGAAGATTTTTTTAATTGTTGTTGCTATTTTTTTCTTGTTGTTTTTTTTTAAGGGATTTAACTGTAATTTTGTACTAGCCCAAAGATATAATGGGCTATATGACAACTATATTATGATATAACATATATATATGATATAACAGTATATCATATAACTGTATGATAACTATATGCAATGATAACTATAAATTTATAACACCCCTATAAATTTATATAACCAAGTATGGGGTGAATATATTTCTAAATTTATAGAAATACATGAGTATCAAATGTTGGCAGAAGTATAACCAGATAATACTTTCCCAAAATGTTTTACTAATGAAGCCTCAGTTTTCAGAAACTGAGAATATATTTAGCTCTAATTAATGTGAAAAAAGTAAATATTGGATTTAAA
Source organism: Phocoena phocoena (assembly GCF_963924675.1). Classification (NCBI taxonomy): domain Eukaryota; kingdom Metazoa; phylum Chordata; class Mammalia; order Artiodactyla; family Phocoenidae; genus Phocoena; species Phocoena phocoena. The sequence goes on along the minus strand of NC_089224.1, from coordinate 28,580,541 downwards.
TTTGTAGCAAATTTTACTTCAAAATAGCTTCAATATTTTCTTTATTTATGGTGGTCAAGATCCTATCCAATCTGTTTTTAATCAATTAGAAACATTTTCCAGTTGGGAATTCTTTAGCTCCTACAAATTTGTTGTGTTTTTAACGCATGATTGAAAGTATCTGCTGGACTGTCATAAGCAATAAGTTGTGTGCTCTTCACTTTGAGGCCAGAATCAGTCTGCATCTTAGAAGCTAACAGCTCTGCTCTGTGTTTTCCTTCCTTATAATTTGATCATTTGATATTCTAGTTTTAACTTTTATTTATTTGGAAAGTTAGTCAACTTTAAAAGAGTATACCAGACTGTAATATTAAATCCTTTATGTTTGTTTACTATCAATAAATGTTTTACTTTTAGAAAATACCAGGTAATATACTTGTACATCAATTATCTGCCCAAATTCAATTCCCCTCCAGTGTGATAGATTTGATATCCTTATTTTGACGTTTTCTAATGTTTCCACCATTGCTTCCTATATAGGATAGGGAGCCTGACTGTCAAGAACACAAAGGTCCAGAACAGCCTGCAGAACCACTAGCAAAAGAAGCATGTGATCTCTGCAGTGATTTTAGTGAAGATGAATCAGTAGGAAACTCAATAATAAAGACTGCTAAAAACAAAGCATCTGACTCAAGTAAAGCTTCAGGTTCTCCTGGGCAGCTTACCTTACTCCAGTGTGGTTTCTCTAAATTGTTTGAGACAAAATGTGAAGCAGTTGAGGATAGTGATGGAAATATTACCTCTGACGATGAAAGTTCTGATGAACAGCCCACATGCCTTTCAACAGAAGCCAAAGATGTTGGTTGTCGGAAAAGTCAAGACTCTCTTGGTACTTCAAAGCATCAGAAATTCACTAACATCCTAAATCCAAATGGAAAATATATTTTTGATAAAACTGAGATTTTAGAACAGAATATTTCTTCTGAGTCTGATGATGAGAAAAATTTTAAAAATACAGTTGGCCACCATTGCATTTCACAGAATGTCACAGAATCAGAAGATAGTGATATCATCTTACCCACACAGTACACAACTCAAAGATTCCTCAAGAGGAGGGTAAGGTTTAAGCCACCTGTGGATGGATCTGAAGATTCTGAAACAGAAAACCCTGTAAATATAAGAAATAATGGTGATAATAGAAAGACCAGTGTCAGAGGAAATGGACTAATTTCAAAACAATTAAATCCTGAGAACAAGACCCTAAAATCTAATACAAAAAGAAAAGGCAGTAGTGATATTAGTGACGAATCTGATGACATTGAAATTTCCTCCAAGTCAAGAGTAAGAAAGAAAAGAGCTACTAGTTCTCTGAGGTTTAAGAGAAAAGAGGAAAATAAAAGGGAACTTTACACTTTTCCAAAAACAATGAAAAAAACAAACCAACTGTGTGCAACAGATGAAGACTGTACCTCTCAGGCTATTGATGATTTTACATCTTCAGATGATGATTTATCTGTTAGCCACATCAGTGTCTCTAAACAGAGCCATAGACCAAAAACTATAAAAGATAGAATCAGTTTCTCTTCAAAATTACCTAGCCATGAGAAAAATAGCACTTTCATACCAAGAAAACCGATGAAATTTCCAAATAAGAGCATTGTCAATCAAGATCAGATGTGTGAATCAATGGATAAATTTTTAGGTAACTGCAGATATATTCTGAAAACTTTTCTTTGCATATTTGTTTCGTGCAATCAAATAGTTCCTCAAGAGATTCTTGAATTAACTTGAATTAGCTCTGCAATCAAGATGCTACATTGAGGCACAGTGAGGAAGTGGGTGGTGGCAGGATAAAGGGGAAGACCACCTAGGTCAAGATAGAGAACTTTGTCATCTAGACCAGGACCCCGTCCATGTGGCCCATCTGAATCACAACCTTCCCCATACACTAATTATTCTAACTTTTTTGCATTTTTATGGCTTTATTAAATGTATATACATTTGATACAAATGTGTATCCCTAGACATTATAGTTTAGCCTCACTCATTAAAAAAATTTTATATAGCTTAATGTATAGGATTCCTCCTCCATCCCTTTATATGATTTCTCTGTTGAAGAAACCAGGCCAGTTGTTTTCTGCAACTTGCATATTACGGATTGGTGCAGTTGAACATATTTCTCCGCCCTCTATATTTCCTGAAAATGAGCAGTTGGCGTCTGACACTATATCAAGTTCAGGTTCAATCCCTTTGACAAAACAAAAGTTAGTGTTTGACAGAATGTATGCTGGTTTCTCTCTTTGTGATCTTAGCAGCCATTGATGCTTAATGCCTAGAATTATTTATTCATTCAGAGTAGCAAAATGACATTTTCTACTTCTCTCATTTCTTTTTCATTTGTTAGTTAGGATGCTTCTGTAAGGAGATACTTCCTCTCATCTACTATTACTTACCCAGTACAGTTCATATAGAGAAGGCAGGAAAAATAATTTATTTAACAGCTTTTAGTATAATAAATTGATTTCCCATCGATTTCTTTTCTTAAAATCATTATGAATTAATTGATTCAAACACATTTAATGAGTCCAAATCCATTTCAATTAATATCATTATTGAGGCTCAATTTTCCCATCTTTGGACAGTGGGAGCCTTTAAACATGAGCATTTTGATTCCTGAGATCTTTAACATGATGCTAATCATCTTTGATACCTATCAGGTATTACAGGATGTTCCTTCATGCATTTTTTGCCTCAGACCTAAAATCAGTCATTTCTCTAAGAAGTCTTGGTTTCTTTTAGTGAGAAAGTGTGTTTCAAGACCACAGTCTGGTGCTAGGAATGATCATTGCTACTACTCGCTTGGGCCTTTTCGGTGGATAAATTGTGTTACGTATGTTTATACATATGTGTGTGTGTGTGTGTATATAGGTATACATGAGTTTATATTATGAGTTTATATATGTATTTATGTACATGTATGTATTTTTATATATGATAAAATATTTCATGAATTCATATTGATATTTCCATATTTGTACTTACTTTGGGGGTATAGAGCTTTAACCTCTTCTCTATCATATTTACATACCACTTCTTCTCTGCTGATAATACCAGTTCTTTGGCATATAGGGAACGATTTAATTATAATGTTCCATAATTACTCATGTTTTATCCATGTTACACAAAAGTCAAATAAGAAAAATATTATTATAATATAATTCCTAGAAACATTAAGGTTTGGGGGTGGGTTTTTTTGTATATACTCTCCCATTTCTGCCCATTTTTAAAATGGATATATTATGTCTTCATTGTCAACACACATGAATATTGCATTATACTCTCTCCTCTTAGACTTCATTTATTCTTGGTTTGCAGGTAACTATAAATTTAATGCTTCTCATTAGTCAATGTCTCTTATGTCAATGTCTCTCTAGTCATTTTGGTTGTCTGAAGCTTATTTTCTAGTAGATTCCTTATTTCTATTAGATCTCAGGAAGTACTCATGAGAGTAATATTCCCTGAGATCCTTTTGATAGCAGTTTGTGCCCTTTATACTTAAAAGTCATTTTTTCTGGATATAAAATTCTTGGCTTATACTTTCTTTTCTTAAGTATTTTAAATATGTAGCTTCATTTTCTTCTGGCATGAAGTATTGTGCTATGTGTTCTTTTTTTTTTCTTAGATGCCCAAAGTGTGTTTTTTCTTTTCCTTATTTTCTAGTAATTTTACTAGATTATATTTTGGTGTTTGTCTTAGCTCAGGCTGCTGTAACAAGTTACCATAGACTGGATGGCTTAAACAACATTTATTTCTCACAGTTTGGGAGGCTGGAAGTCCAAGATCAGGAAGGGTTCTTGATTAGGGCCCTCCTCCTGGTTTACAGATCACTGCCTTCTTGCTGTCTTTACATGGTCAAGAGAGAAATCATCTATTTCATGTCTTTTATTATAAGGGCACTAATCTCATTCATTAGGGCTCCACCCTTAAGACCTAATTATCTCCCAAAGGCCTAACCTCCAAACACCATCACATTGGGGATTAGGGCTTCAACATATGAGTTTTGAGGGGACACAAATATTCAGTCCATAGTAGTCTGTATCAGTATTCTCATAGTGTAGTTTCAACTCAGTTTTTATTTAAGGAAAGCTTATTTGTACTAGTATTTTTAGTTACTTGTTCTATTCCTTTACTTTGACTTTCCTCTTCAGGAATTTATGTTATTCAAGTGTTCAGTCTTCCTTGCCTGTCTTCAGTATTTGTCACATTCTCCCAAATCCTATTTTATTTATTTTTCATTTCTTTTTGCTTTTTAAAAATGTCCTTTTATTTCTCTTAAATCAATATCTATTGTGTTTATTCTCTCTTATGTTCCTTCTAATTTAGTCTCCATTTCTGAATTTTTTTTAAAATTTCTATGTCTTTCTGAGTTCTGCCACTCATTTCTGAGTTATTCTAATTCTGATTTATATTGTTGGTTCCTATATTTTATCATTTTCTTAAGGTGTTTTACCTAATTTTGAAATCAATTACAATTTTGTTGTTTTGTAAGCATATCTTTCTGGCATATTTTCATTGTAGGGATATTATTCTGCTGCTTATTCTCTTTACTCTTATAATTTTTATGAGATTTGACCCTCTTGCTCATTTTTATAGAAATTCTTTTCCCTGACTTTTTTTAAATGAGGCAGAGTTTAAAACATCTTTTCTAATTTCACAGAGATTCATATTTGTTATTTTTCTATAGTGTTCAAAACTATGATAGGATTTCCTGTTTCTGTTTCCACTGCTTTGCTCTAGACCATCTCTTTCCCTCATCCCTGTTCTTCCTATTCTGCTCATTTTGACTCCATCCCAGCAGTTTTTCGTCACTGTATGGCCCTGGCCTGGGAGCCCTGGTGGGTTAGCTTGGGGAGTTCCTTAGGGCTAGCTTGCCCCAGCCCCTCAGGCCTTCTTACCACAAGCCTCCTGTATGCTGTACTCAGCTTTAGAGAATGCAGAACCTTCCCAGATCCAGCTACTGATGTCCAAATAACCCACTGTGCTAGGGTCTCCTGTTCTCTGATCCAGATGCCACCCTGTCATTTCCTTCTTCCTTCACACAGACCCTGATGCCATGCAGAGTGTGTAGCTATTAGTGGGTTATACCTACACTCTTGTATTTTAGGGCTAATGGGAGTATCTTGTCATCTAATTTTGTTGTAAGTGTTGTCCTTTGCTTTTGGTTTTGCAGTCTAGTTGTTGTTCTCATGTGGGGATTCAGAGAGATTGAAAAACTGCTTCCCCTTACCACCATCTGCTGAGAATCTGATTAGTAGTTTTAAGAGTTAGCATTGCCTTCAAAAGTGTCTCACTCATTCCAAAAAAAACTACATGAAAGAATCTGATATGTAAGCAAGCTTTTATTTTGATAAGCTTTCTTTTGTGGTTATTAGTAGTGTCATTTAAAAGTTCATTATGATATATATTTTGATACCCTTGTAATTAAGTGCAGGTTTACCCTGCTCTCCGAAAGTAGAGCCTTCCTGTGTAACTTTGTAAGCTGAAATGGTGTAAAGCAAAGAAGCAATTACCTTAGGACACATCTTGTTAATGGTTACACAAAATAAATCCAGATAAAGCACAGATGCTCACAGACACAGTCCAAAGCTATGATGGCTTGATTCTGAGATGCTGAGTGTCATTCCTGGGGAAGGAGCTTGGTGGTGCCACGCTTGCGGCTGGGCTGTGTGCTGCCTCTATAAGGGCTTGCTGCAAAGCAAACACTGCAACACTTCACTTTTCTCCCTTTTTCACAAAAGTGAAAACTCTCTTTGGATTTCTTTCTGTTAGAGTGAAAACAGGTACTAACGTAGGTCTTTTGGAAAAGCTAAGTGGTGTAAAGCAAACTTTCAAGAACTAAGGGATACCAGTACTGGACTATCCTTTGGTTTCTGTGCTACAATTAGATTTTAGGTTTGAGGAGTTATTGCATAAACTTTTTTAAAAGAGCAGCTAAGTTTTGTTTTTTGTTTTTGTTTTTTACTGTGTAAAAGGTGTCAATAGTTTGTGTGAAACTCGTTCTATTTTGAATAATGCATAAAATGTGTCATCAAAGTTAAGAAAAATCTGAGTAAATTTTCTACCAGAATCCTTTTGAAGGTTTAAAACTGTTGGTATACTTACTACTGATATTTTGAAATTTAAGGCGAATATTATCTTGGTTACTCTTTTACTCAGCTTATTTAACAACATCTTGTTTTCTCATGATTGGCAATTCTGGTTGAGAAAGGTTCAGGACTAAAACAGCACAAGTGTTGAAGGTCATAATTGAGTTTCATTTCCAGAGCTGTTTGAGGGAGCTTTTATAGACCTCAATTTGAGCCTTCTTTTTTATGACCGCAATTTAAAAGTAAATTATAGGTGCCCAGAAGCAAAGCAATTAAAAAAAGTAGCCATTTTTTAAACTTCTTTCAGATAAAAGGTGTAAGTTAATTTTTTTTCATTTCCTAAAAACCTCCAAATCTGGGCATATGTACAAAAAAGACAGTATACAAACAGTAAAACTGAACAAAGCCAACCAAACAAAACTCCCTGGTCATAAACCCCATGCTCGTACTTAGTCACTGTAATCAAATACATGTTTAAAGGAACAGGTGAGGTTAGCACTGCTTTTAAATTAGTAAACTTTTGTTTTACATCAACAGAGACAACAAATTCATAGAGACAACCTTCCACTATGGCTTTCCTCTTAGCCAAAACTCTCATTCAGGCTTAAATCTAAAAATTGTTACCTGATTCAGAAGTTCTTATATTGATGAGAGGGAAAAGTCATTTCTAAGTTAACCTAGACCAATATATTTGGACTCTTTCTCTTTTCAATTGTTTTAAAAAAGAATATTGTGATATTGACATACAAACAATGTTTTTCTTGAGGATTAAAAATAAAATAAGCGTAACCCGTTTTTAATGTGTTGCCGCTAATTTTTAAAGTATACCTTGAACCATATTGCTTCATTATGAGACATCACTTAATAAACATCAATTACCTCTTAGGTGGTGTTCAGGAAGTGGCTTACATTCATTCAAACCAGAATGTGATTGGATCAAGCAAAGCTGAAAATCACATGAGCCGATGGGCAGCACGTGATGTATTTGAATTGAAGCAGTTTTCCCAGCTTCCTGCTAACATAGCTGTTTGTACTTCTAAGGTAAGTAGAACATAGGATAATGTATCTCTAGTTTTTACCTCATTTTCACTGAAGCTCCTCAATAGGATCTTCTGTAAGTACTCCCTCAAAAGTCCCAACAAGACTATAAATGACTTACAAATAAGTATAAAAAACAGAATACCATTTGGGGCACTATATCCACTAAAAATGTTTTATATTAAAAGACAAATCTATATCTAAATGCCTAATAATGTTGAGTTGCTTAATAGTTTCCCTCAGTGAAAGTCTGCCAAAAATGAGGAATCTGAGGGAATCACTTAAATCAGAACCAAAAATACTTTTCATATGGAAAAAGGAAAGTGTATCATTAGATTTACCTCCATAATTTTTCATCTAAAATGAAGACACACACAAAAACTAACTTCATATAGAGTTTATATTTTTAACAAAAGGATTTTTATAATGTTAAAAGTAATACTTCCTATGGGCTCTTCTCATTTACATTTGCTGTTATATAGAAATAAGGCTTATATAAAAGTGATATTTTATTTATACACTTTTGTCAAAAGTTTTAAAAAATACTTTCTTCTCTTTGGCTTATTCTTTCTTAATTCCTTAGAGCTAGGTGTCTGAGGAGTAGTTTTTCTACCACTTTATGTGTAGAAGTGAAAAATTGGTATTGTATATAACAGTGACACTTTGTTTCAAGTTAGTGCTACTTTTGGGAATGAAGGGGGGTTGGGAAATGCTATCTGAACTGTCAAGCTGAGACAGGAGATAGATGGGCCCCCAGGGCAAACAGTTTGTGTTTGTTCCTTGTGGACCGGTACTCTGAGATGGGAATAACAGGACAATTGAGAGAGGAGGCTGGACCCTGCCCAGAGGGAAGATAAGAGACCACTTATTCCTCATTCTTGAAGTCAGGAGACCTCCCAGACTACACATGGACAGAAAGCCTCCTTGGAGGTCAAAAGGGGAGTGATGCCAAGTGTCCAAACCTACCCAAAGGCCTCTTCCGTAGAATTCATCTTGGCCAAGAGATGCATGTGCACACATGGGAAAATCCTGAGCTATACCAAATATGGACTTTGAACCAGGCAAATCAAAATGACTGGCCAAAGGAAACCTGAAGAAATGCCCCATAAAAGTGATTCAAACTGCCACGAGGGCACTACTCTTTCTCTGAGCCCACCCATGTGTCTATCCACACATAACTCTTTTTCTCGCCTAATAAATACTTGTTTCACTACTTTCCGTCTTTGTGGGAATTCTTTTTCTGCAAAGCCGTACAAGCCAGGGCCTTGTCACTGACCACTGGTCTAGTGGCTAGGATTCGGTGCTCTCACCGGCACGACCCAACCTCAGTCACTGGCCGGGAACCGAAACCCCGCTTCAAGCCACTGCAGGCCTAGGCCACCCAAGATCAAAGCTATCTTCATTTATTTGTACCTCATCTGGTTTGACAAAGATTTGGGATTGTCTTAATAAAATCAGAATACAAAATTAAGTTCATGACCAAGGAAAATATAAATTAAGACGGAAGTTCAAGACTGGGAGAAAGTTAGAAGGCAGGTATATAGGATATACTATACTTTCCCAGATACATTTTTTTAATGACAAATTTGATTGAGTTTCCTGGTAGGCAAAACAAAGGAAGTGAACAATGTATTTAGTGTTCTCTCAACTAGTACATTTAGAAATGTTGGGCAGTTTGGGTGGTCACAATGACCAAGTGCCTGACTGGCATTAATGTCTGGAGGCCAGGGATACTAAACGGCTGTCCTAGGGGGTGGGGGGAGCATCCCACATGCCGAGAATTGTTCTGCCCAAAATGCCATGACACCCTGCTGAGAAACACTGAGCTAAATGATTGTCCTTAAGAAAAAAGAAAAACAGCTCTTCTAAGGAAGAGCAAAGCTTTTCCTAGGGTTTAATTTGAAAGAAATTTGTCACCTGGCATTTTAAATGGGGACCGCTGAATGATCTAGTTAACTGTCACTTGTCTTATAATATCCTTAGAGTAAATGTAATATTGAACTTTGAAAGGCTGTGCTTTTAGCAGTTTTCAGTGTAATCCAAAGGCCCAATTCCAAAATGCAACTCATGAAAGCACTTTCATGGCCCAAGTATGCCACTTTTTTATATTCTCATTTGATCTGGGAGTATACCATATCTCAGCCAATGCTGTAGATAGCATTTCTATAGTTTGACTACCTGTGGGAGCTATATGAAAAAAGTCGGCAGAAATGTGCCGGGTTTGCCAGAAATATACTGTATTAAAATGAAGAGCATATCAGAATCTTTTAAACAGACAGCTAATTTTTTATTAGGTTTTTCTTTCTTTTAAACCATGCCTTTTTTTTAAACCATGCTCTTTTCCAAACAAATTTTAATGTGAAAGGTCAGAAAATTTGGCAAACTCTGTAGTAGATGTTAATGCAATAATTTAACTGGATATTGGTCACTAGCTTATTTAAATATTTCTCAGAGAAGAAATTTACAGCCATGTAATACCTCCCAAAACGGACCCAAGAAGCAACCCCTAGATCTAGAAGCAATAAAAAGTACCTTTGGAACCTTCGTAAGGAAAATTGTAAAGATGAAAATGCTGGAAGTATACTTTGCCTTTAGTTGGGGAGGGGTGGGTGTGCGAAGGGATTTCCTTTATCTTTACATTAGCAATGCCAGTAGTTTTCAACCTTTTTCAGCCCCAGCATTTTTGAGATGAACAGCACAGTCTCATCAGAAACCTTGTCTTTTCACAGTGATTTTCAGAGTGAGGGGCATTTCTTACCAGGAAACAAATTGGAATACCCAGCCCCTGGAGTTTCTGATATGTCCTTTGAGGCCATATATCTCCCCAGTCACACATAGACCAATTTCGTAGACCTTTTTCAGGGAATATGAAGAAATCTGGTGTTTAATGACTAAATCACAGTGGGTATAAAATACTCAGGGAAGTTTTAAAGCCATTAAGCAGGAAGTCCAGTCCCATGCCACCAATGCTAGCAGGCATTATAGAACAGTCCATATAAACATACTTATTTCAGTGGCTAGCTTCTTTAAATCAATACTTGATACAGTAAAATTCTGACAGAATAAGATTCAATCCCTCAGATTTGACCTATATCATTTAATACATCAGGTTAATAATATAGTTGTACTTTAGCATCTTGAAAGCTGAAATGTATTACCTATAAACAACAATCACTTGGGGATGGTATTATAAACTTACCATCAAAAAAGAAAGGTCTTGGATACACACTACTATATATAAAGTAGATAGCTAATAAGGACCTACTGTATAGCACAGGGGACTCTACTCAATACTCTGTAATGACCTATATGGGATAAGAATCTAAAAAAGAGTGAATATATGTATAACTGATTGACTTTGCTGTACACCTAAAACTAACAGCATTATGAGTCAACTATACTCCAATAAAAAGTTAAATAAATAAAAAGAAAAGTCTTGGTATATGAAAATCAGAGTTTTCAGGGCTTCCCTGGTGGCACAGTGGTTAAGAATCCACCTTCCAACGCAGGGGATATGCGTTCGAGCCCTGGTCCGGGAAGATCCCACATGCCAGGGAGCAGCTAAGCCCGTGTGACACAACTACTGAGCCTGTGCTCTAGAACCCGCATGCCACAACTACTGAAGCCCACGTGCCCAGAGCCCATGCTCCTCAACAAGAGAAGCCACCGCAATGAGAAGCCCATGCACGGCAACCAGAGAAAGCCCGCTCACTGCAGCGGAGAGTAGCCCGCCCAACCCAGCTCACTGCAACCAGAGAAAGCCTGCACGCAGCAACGAAGACCCAACACAGCCAAAAATAAAGTAAATAAATTTTTTTTAAAAATCAGTTTTCAAAATAGTTAGTGATCATACATATTTTTGTTGTTCTTAGTTTTTCACCAACATCAAAAACTAAACCTACTACATTTTTGACATAAAACTGCAACCCCTGAGACATACGTCATGCTTTCCTCCTTTTAGTTTAACTAGAAATGAATAAAAGAACTCATATAATAAGACTCATGTTCAGTTTGTTGAACTCTAATATTCTAGAGGCAGAAGAAATTTTTGATTGTTATAACTAGCCTATGGCATGAAGTCTATTCAGGCTGTCAGTTTGAATTGTAGCTCTACCTGATACTTCCTGTGTGACCATGAACAAGTTACTTACCTTCTCTGTGCCTCAATTTCCTTGTGCTTAAAATACAAGTAATTATACTTCTTACCTCAAATGGTTGTTGTGAAGACCAAATGAGGTAATAATACCTGTAAAATGCTCTGAACAGTACCTGACACAAAGTAAGCACTCAATGAATAATAAGTATTGTTATTACAACCAATGGATAAGACTGATGTCAGGTCTCTAACTCCCCTGGAAGGTGAGGATCAAGAACAAATAATCTATAAACAGTTGTATGCAGCTATATTTAACTATAAGTAAAAGAATGGGTGGTACTAGTCCATCTGGGGCTTTGAATTTCCTTAAAAACAAAACAAGAATGTTTATGGTAGATTATTTTTCAAATTTTTATATGTGACGGTTGTTTTTGTTTATGAAAACAAAGTCACTCAATACTTTATATTAATTTTATTTTAGGATATTCTGTGTTAGAGTAGAAGTTATTAGTAACTTTTCTCCTTAAAGCTGATAGATTTATTTTCTGTTTAGATTCATTAGTTTGTGACTACTTCTAATTCATGATATCTCCATAGCTGCTGACAGGCATTCAAATGAGTGAGAGAGCACTCTGCCATCAAACTAGTCCTTTTGCATCTCTATACATATTACTCTGGGTTCTCCTCATTATAATTCTTCTGGAAACTAGAAACTACTTTAATAATATCAGTGAGATGGAATGATGGTAGTGTTGTGTTTCTCTTTACTAAAGCTATTTGTAAAGATGGTTAAATTAAGCATTTCTGAAGACTTAAAATTTAAAAATATTATTTTACATAAATGAGATATTGATGACATGTCAAAGCCATTCACAGAATTTCTAAGGAAAAAAAATGATCACAATCACTGATTTCATCATATCTGGTCAATAGTATTTATTTCAACACCTTTAATGAGTAAATCATTGAACCACACCATCATCTTTGGTTAGAGATATATATGTCACTCACTGAGAGATTTTGCAGCTCTCCCTGTGGTGGTGGCTGGCAATAGTGGATTTGCAGTTTGGGGAAAACTTTTAAACCGTTATGGGAAGAAAAGAGAATAAGGTGAAGGTAAATGAAGCAAGATGAAGGCAGAAAGAGTCAGCCATAGTGTTAGAAATATTGACAACCCTCTTCTTCTGAAATCTCCAGAAATCCCTAGACCTCCCAGCTACAGTACAGTATCTTTCATCTGGGGCTCACATCCAGCATCTTTCTGATTACTGAGAATTCTTTTGAGTGCTTCATGTCTGTCACCAAAGTTTTATTAGAGACCTTTGTGTTTGAAAAGATTTTGTGTGTTTGTGTGTGTATATGCCTGTGTGTGGTCTCTGTGTGTGTCTGTGTGTCTGCAGCCAGATGCAGATGTGTTGCCTCAATTCCTAAGAAAACAAAACAAGTCCTATTTATTTGTATGAAGGCAACACAAGATTAACAGTGGCCACAATATGCAAGTATTTCACTTTCCAAGGAATACCGTAATTGAGTCTAAGTAAGAGCCTTTAACTAAATTACAAAGGAATATACTAAATGGAAAACTTACAAAAGAGAAGTAATGTACACTACAATTATAGATAACGTACTATGGTCTTTCAGAGTTTCTCAGTCCTTTGATGTAATTATTGGTAACCAGAATGACAAAAGCTATGAATCAAATGGAATTCACCCATATATTAAGAAAAGTTCTAAAATATACTATCTTTTCCATATTTCCTTTGGTTTCTTATAGTTTATACTTTTATAAAATAATTTCTACTTATTTGAACATATTTGATAAATGTCTTGAATTAAAACCTATCTCCCCTAAAATAATTTCTAATTATACCCTTTTAATTTAGCAATACAAACTATATAAAATAAGAACTTGCTTTGCCTTCAATTGTACTTGGATATTTTAGAACCATTTCTGAAGACAGCTTATTTTAAAAGACAAGATGTTTGATAACAAGGGGGAAAACCTGTGTGATTTAGGTTTAAGCTTAGACCAAAAAGAAATGTTTTAAGCATTGGAAGGAACTTCATTAGAGTTAATTTATTCTTTTAATATATGGAAGTATGTCATAAAACTTAGCTATACCTGTGTGTGATATGGTACCTCATTTTTTCAATCAACTGCATGTTTTCAACTTAAGTTTACTTAAAGTTTTCTGAAAAGAATTGTACAAAGACAGCATTTGATTAAGGATTAATCACTATGGCAACTGAGACGTGGTGACTGAAAGGGGGAGGATGTATTCTCCCCTCAGTTTCCTGCCAGCTGTCATAGTCAACCTCTGCTGCCTGAATCCAAGCCAAAATATAGACTGTGACCAACTCGAAGAAACTATATCTGTATTTTTATAAATTGGTACAAGTATCAGACTATAAAAGAAGACTTAATCCCCTGAATTGGATGACAGACACTTGGCACTCTTGCCAGTGTTTGACAGAGAAATAACGGGTTGCTTTGTAGTAGAACCTGGATTAATAGTAAACCATTCTTTATGTTATTGCAGTGTGGTGTAAATGAGAGAACTAAGCATGCCGTCAGCCTGGAGGCGGGGGTGGCATGGGGGAGAGAGTGCCTTTTATATAACCAGTGCAGGTTTAAGCACTGTTCAGAATACTGTAAATACAAAATGTTGTCTTAGAACTTCTCTTTCTTGTATTTGTATTAGATTGGCATTTTGTAGATTACTTAAAGAAAGGATTTCTATGAGCTATGGTGGATTTAGTTGCAGTATGTTTATACAGCTTTTAGAGTCAGCAAGGAGGGATGGACTGTTTACAATGAGCAGACTTTGGGGAGATATAGCATTCCATTAGCCTAGTTTTCGGGATAGTGAATGGCATGATGGTTTAAAGTAATTGTTCACAAATGACTGGTTTATGAAGTAGTCCAGTAAGTAAGGTTTATGGTTTCAGCATGTAGCGGAATTAACTCTTACTGGGTGGGATTTTTCATGGTCTTATGATTTTTCTTTCTATAGCTACGTTAATTTTATGGTGCTTTTGTATCAGAAAGTTATTCTTTCAAGGGATTTTAGTAGAGATTGGATTTTTTAAGTTGTGTGTGTATATGTATGAAATTATGTGACCAGTGCTGGCATGAAAAAGGCTGTTGTGTTTCTATCCTTAGAACTAGGATTGATTCAGAGAGATAGTGTGTCATTTGTGAAGAACACCTGTTACCTCGTCAGAGGAATGAGAATCTGGTGTTAACTATAAGCACCTATACCTGTTCCCCTCGTAGCTGGTGGCAATGAGAAGCTGTGGCATCCTTCCTCACAGTGACATTACCAGGCTTAATAATGCCACTGATGAGCTGATGTGTACAAACACATTCAACTCCTTGCAAGAAAGGCATACATTTTTATTATCGTAATTATGATTATTGCTTATTAGTAGGGGTGATGAGTGAAACTCTTTGTTATTCTCTGCAATGACCTGTTATTCTTTTTGTTGTTAATAGTACCAATAATAGAATATGTTAGAATACCATAAAAGATATCTAGTCCAGTCCTCAAATTTTATAGATGAAGGGCCCACCTTGAACTATGCCTGATTTATCAGAATGAATATACTATAGAAAAAAATTGTATTTGACAGTACTTATAAAAAACTAATTTGATCATGGCCTAGACTGACAAAAATATTCTTTGCTTATTAGGAAGTAGCTTGATTCTAACTCTTCTCCTAGTTGGTCATTGTTCCAATTGCATAGATGATTGATATGGCTTCTTTGAACAGTTTCTCCATTTAGAATAGTTGGAAGATTATAAATAGCTTAAAAATACTATTTCTTCGGGCTTCCCTGGTGGTGCAGTGGTTGAGAGTCCGCCTGCCAATGCAGAGGACACGGGTTCGTGCCCCGGTCCAGGAAGACGATCCCACGTGCTGCAGAGAGGCTAGGCCCGTGAGCCATGGCCTCTGAGCCTGCGCGTCCGGAACCTGTGCTCCGCAATGGGAGAGGCCACAACAGTGAGAGGCCCGCGTACCGTGAAAAACTATTTCTTCAAATAATGCCTTCTAAGTAACAATATAAAAGCTTAAAGATATAAGGCCTCGTTGAACTCTGATTGACTCCACCTAGCGACTTAGAGAATGTTAAGCACTTAACAGCCCTTTTCAAATTGTATTTTATCCCTCTATTGAGAACCATGGTATCAATTGGACATGGCCACTTAATGGAAACACCTATTGCCTTGCCATCTGAGAATCCTGCCTGTATACATATGAATTCTGAATTTTATAGGACGAATAAATCAAAATTATAAGGTCATAATGTGAAGGATTCTTGGAGACTAATGCAAACATAATATTTTACTGATTTATTTTTTAAATGAGAGGGTACGTGACTTCCCTCAGCTCAGCAGTGGCAGTCAGCTTAAATCCCTGTAGTCTTTCAATCTTTCTGTCTTCTTTTGTGCTTTTCCCTCAGTTCCTTTTGTTTCTATTTTACTTTGAAGGTTTTTACTTTTTTTTAAAATTCCATTTTGCTTTTCCAATATGACAAATCAGTCTAATTTTCCAAGATAACTTGCCTGTGAAGAATTACCATCACTTTAGCAGTTAAACAAAAAATTCAGGTGGACTGAATGCATCTTTCTCTTTAAAAAATATTTTTTTAGAGTTAAAACTATCTGTACTCAAGAAATATAGTAAGACTGTTTACAATATCTACTCTGCCAAAGGTATTTTGGCAAAGACATAATTTTTTTACTTTTTTTCTCTTTACTTATGCTTTTTCTCTACCACAAATAACCTTCAGCCTTAGTTTTTCTAACCTCCCAAATCTCCAAACCTCTCTACCTTTCAGCATATACCTCAGATGTGTCACTCTTTCACAAAGTCTGCCCCAATTCAGCTGTCCTTCTCCCTACACCCTTTCTGCTTCTCCCAATAGTACTTTATGTGGCCTATTATTCTAACATATGACTTCCATGTATTTATCATAGTTATGTAAGTATACATCTTTTTCTTCTTTTCTATAAACTCTGGACTTCAAAAAATGGCACAATATATCTCTGATTCACATTTGATAATTCTGGGGACCTAAAGTAGTGTCTTGTACATAATTGATACTTTTTGAATAATTTAGGTTTTCAGTTGTTGTCAGCGTATAATGAACCCAATCACTATCTTCTGAAAATTAAGTGGCTTAAACTGTCTTTTCCATGAACAACTTTCATAGTTTTCCTGAAAATCCTCTGGCAATGACTTGACATTGTTCAGAGCTACTACTGAATATATTTAATTAGCCAAGGGAGACAGTCCCTCCTTATCTGAATTAGAAGTAGTCTCAGGTTTGCCTGGCATTCATGGTCTTCGATAAATTTACTCAATCTGCACCTCCAAGTAAATCATCTACTGGCTGATCCTCCACTCCCAATTCAAGTTCCACTTCTTATATGAAGCCTCAGTCTTCGGAGATCACTCTTTTCCCAGCCCCTTTCACACCCATTCTCTGTGCCAGTCATCACTGTAGACGTGGCAGACACCGTATTAATGTTTGCTCTCTTCTCATGTATGTGGCAAGCTGCTTAAGGATCAGGACATGACATACATGTCCGTAAGCATCACCACTTAGCAACAGGCAGCACAGAGTGGAAGTTCAGAAAACATTTGTTACTGGTAATTCCTGTAAGAAAGTACTACATAAGGCAGATCCCCACAACCATTTTCACTATGAGTAAAGGCTCCTTAACTCTTAGCTCCACAAGTTAATGTTAAAGGGGATATACTGGCAGATAATGTAAAGATGTTACTTATTTTAGAGCAGCATAAGTGCTGGTATTCTTCATCTTCACTCATTATCTGTCATCTCTTGACCATAGTGCTGGTATAAGACACCCACTCGAGAAGGGAGAACATGGAGAATGGTGTCAGAAAGATATCCCTACCCATGCTTGACTTTGTAAGCTTTCTTCATCTTAGCAGTAACAAATCTGAACAGTCACTTTGGGGCATAATTTTCTCTCTTCCAGAGTTCTGTAAAATATCTTATTGTGTTTCTTTTCCATAGCACATGAGGCCTATCTCAATTTGGTGCTAATCTCCTTTTCCAGTCTCATTCTGAGACACTCATTCAGAATTATTGACACTATGTGCCAGGCACTGTGCTAGACTCTGGGGATAGAAAGATGAGCGAGCTCTTCCTAGTCAGCCTTCAGTTTATAAATCAGTCTCCAAGCACACCATGGACTTTTACTCTTCCATGTCTTTGCTCTTGTGGTTCTTTTGTTTAAAATTCCATTTCACCTGTGTCTGCCTGTTGAACCCCTATTCCTTGTATCATCAGTGACAGTTGTCCCCTGTCTTCTCCAAAGCAGTATAAATGTTTTCCTCAAGTTCATCTTTACTTATTTGTGTGTGTGTGTATGTGTGTGCATGTATGTCTGCTATAGCACTGATCACATTGTATTATGTGATACTTTATAAGTAAGTATCTACACGATGCTTTCAGCTGCAAGGAATAGAATAACCATCTGAAAATGGCCTATACAATAGGCTGTTGAGCTAATTTACATAACAGCAAATCTGGAGGGAGGTATGTCCAGGTGTATTACTACAGTCCAATGACATCATAAGAATTCAGGCTCTCTCATTTTCTGCCCCACTATCCTCAGTAAGTTAATTTTTAGTTCCATGAGGCCTTTTGCCTTATGTTACAAGATGACTACTGCATCTCAAGAACATATTTTCTCATACAAATGTATCCAAAGACAGGAAGGCGTGGTTCTTTTCCTGTATCTCTCCTTTTATTGGGGAGGAAAATCTTTCTGGCAGAACATAATTGGCTTGACTAATTTGTTTATCCCCTAAGAACTGAGAGGGCAATCTACCTTCCCTGAGCACATTTCTAAGAGAACCTCAGTTTTGTTCAGACAACAAAGAGGGAGGCAGTGGCTGTTAGTAGGCCATCCACAGTGTCTGGCACTGTATTCCTGGTTAGACTGTGAAACTCTTTTGCATTAGGAAGTGAATCTTACTCTATCTTTTATTCCCAGGACCTAAAAAAAGTACCTGCTACATAGATATTCAGTTAGAGCTTACTGATTTTAATTGAATTTCTAGTAGATACCAAAGAGATTCTATACAGAGAAATGTGGAGAATTATTCTAATTTATTAGTATAAGCATGAATTCTTTTGTAGTAGATTAGCTTTAGGCAGGATAAATATGTTTGAACTATGATCCTTGATCTAAGATGGAAGTTGTGATATTTTTGCAAGTTTCCTGATGAAGATAGAATCCCTCTTAACATAACCAGAGTCAGCTCTCACAGCATTTACGGCAAAATTGTTGGTAGGTTGATGTTTTATTTAAAGGTGTCAGTCATTTTGTAACCAAGTTATTATCGGAATCAAATTTCAATTAATCTGTAAACAACTTTCATGACTATTTAGCATTAACTGCTTCTAAATGGAATTTGAAAGCCATATCCTACTTTTATTCAGTATTTAAGGCTATCCCGTTGCTGTGGCCAGATGAATACCTTAAGAGAAAGAACTTCTCATTTTGTTCATAAAAATTATTTGGGCCACTAGTATTTACCACCACACACTTTCAGGAAAAGAAAACTACTTTTAGTTTCTCTTAAGAATATCCTTGATGGGGACTTCCCTGGTGGCGCAGTGGTTAAGAATCCACCTGCCAATGCTGAGGACACAGGTTTGATCCCTGGTCCAGGAAGATCCCACATGCCACAGAGCAACTAAGCCCGTACGCCACAATTACTGAGCCTGTGCTTTACAGCCTGTGTGCCACAACTACTGAGCCCACGTGCTGCAACTACTGAAGCCTGCGTGCCTGGAGCCCATGCTCTGCAACACGAGAAGCCACCACAATGAGAAGTCCGCGCACCGCAACGAAGAGTAGCCCCCACTTGACGCAACTAGAGAAAGCCTGTGTGCAGCAACAAAGACCCAACACAACCAAAAAATAAAGAAAGAAAATTGATTCTTTAAAAAAAAGAATATCCTTGATGAATCAATAAAAATTACTAATTTTCTTAAATCTCAACCCTTTGGTACTCATCTTTTTTTTGTTTTGTTTTGTTTTGTTTTGCGGTATGCGGGCCTCTCACTGTTGTGGCCTCTCCCGTTTACGGAGCACAGGCTCCGGACGCGCAGTCTCAGTGGCCATGGCTCACGGGCCAGCACTCTGCGGCATGTAGGATCTTCCTGGACCGGGGCACAAACCTGTGTCCCCTGCATCAGCAGGCAGACTCTCAACCACTGCGCCACCAGGGAATCCCTGGTACTCATCTTTTTAGTATTCTGTTTGATGAAATAGGAAGTGTACACAAGCACTTGTATAATTGAACTGTGGACTAAAGTAGCCACTTCTTTTTATGGAACACAATTTGTATCAATACTTGAAAGAATGACTGACAAACTATGGTTATTTAGACTTGTGTATTTGGTAGATACTTTCTGTCACTTCAAGGAAGACAACAGTTCTTGTTGCCAGCGATAAAATTCAAGATTTCAAGTGAAAATTAGAATATCGAAAACCTTGTGTCTGCCACCATGACCATGACCCCTTCCCAATATTTAAAAAGATTTTTTCTGATGCATAGGTGGTAATAACAACAAATATGGTTTTCCAATGTTGTATAATTGAATGTGTCAACATTTTGAAGATCTGTATAACTGACTTAATATTTTCCAAATGACCAGTGAATGATATTACAAAATCATGCATGGGGAAAAAATCCAGCCAAAGTACAAAATATACCAATGAATTTTACTTTTAACAATATAAAAAGTTCACTGATATGGTTTCAAATATTACATGAAACTAACCTTAATTGAATTTTGTTAAAGTATCAGAAAAGAATATCTACAATTATCTGAAAAGGCTATGAAAATATTCTGCCCTTTTTCAACTATGTATCTGTATGAGGCTGATTTTCTTCATATACTCCAACTAAAACAGCATTGTTGCAGCAGACTGAATGCAGAAGAAGATATGAGATTCCAGCTATCTTTTATTAAGCCAGCTATCAAAGACATTTGCAAAAATGTAATACGTAGCCGCTCTTCTGGCTAATTTTTTGTTTGTTTGCCTTGGAAAATATAAACTTTTTTGCTGATAAAGAGTTATTTAATTATTTTAAACTTTCAATAGATATAACCTACATAAACAAAATCTCTTTGGCGTCCTCAATAATTTTTAAACTGTAAAGGTGTCCTAAGACCAAAAGGTTTCAGAACTGCCATTTTAGACCATAAGAAGGGGGTCACTTGATCATTAAATTCAGTTCTAGTGGAACATACTTTCAGTTGGCCTTTCTCTGTTGGAAAGCTTTACTTCCTCTTCTACATGACTCAAGAAAGCATATCAGAATAGAAGAGAGTGAAAATGATGTGGTTATAGGAAATCCACTCTAATTTACTAAAAAGGAGAATTATTCACAGATTTCAGTACTTTATTATTAACAATAATCTGCATCCAACTTCACAACTAGTTACAATGTCCCAGTGTTATTTGTGGCAGGGTGCTTGAAATGTTCTTCCCTAGACACTGAAGAGCCATCCATGGCCTTGTCACTTAATCAGCCTGCATAGAAGCCTACACTTACTCCAACTGGAGGCCTGGAGGAAGGAAGTAAGAGCCTAAGCTCCCCATGGAAGTGCCAGCCACTGGGAAGGCAAGCAGGGGCGGGTGCCTGCCAAGAAAGAATTTAATTAAAATTTTTCCATCAGCACCACCCTTCTGTGATCTTTTCACTAACAGGTATTATTTAGTATAGGACCTTCAAGTAGTCTTTAGAGACATTTTTACAGTAATATAAATAATATATGTAAAGATTTAAAACTGAGTCAGGGCTCAAGATGCCAAGGACCTATTCATTACTACTTACTGGAGATCCTAAAAAGACTAGTAGAAACCAGGGCTTGTGGCGCTGAGTGCAGTGCTCAGACAGCTACCCCAAAAGGCCTTGCCTTTGTCTGTAGGAGGTATTAAGGGGAATTTACTCTCTGACCACCCTCCCGTGAAGGACTGAGGGAATACTAGCCAACACTCCCTGTTGCTGGTCTGCAGGCTTTTTTAAAGGTAGTTGGCACCATCTCACCTGGCCTTTTCCCCCAGGTTGACTGCTGTGGCACTGCCTTCATGTTCCCAAATCCCAAGGGGATAGGGCTTTTGTATTTCTGTTTGTAGTGTGTGCCCCACAGTATTCACCTGCACTCCCGAGGCTATCACTTTGTTCCTTTAGATAGATGAGTTTCTTGTACAATGAGAAATGGACTGTTGTGCACACAAAAAGGGAACTAGGCTCAGGGAAGCCAGTATAAAGTTGTCCTTTTGTGGCTCACTCAGCAAGCAAAGTACTATCAAAAAAGAAAATACATATCTATATATATAAAAAACTGAATTGTAATGGTTACTCCTTCCAGGAGGAAAAGAGAACCATAATTACAAACTTTAATCTCCCTTCACCACCAAAAAAAAAAAATGTTTTAGATTTGAATCTAAGTGTTTGTTTTTTCAGACTTGAATGACATTTTTAAACATATGCAGAAAATTATACTTCAGTGTATATTCGTGGTGGGTCCTCTAACCAGCTGGCTTTTCTCCAGAGGCTGAGTGAAGACAATTCAGGGGTAACTCTTAGTTGCCTTAGGTTTCTGTTAAGTGTTGGAAAACTGCATTTACAGTAATATTTCCTACCTCCAGGCAGAAATCTTGAATGATTACTTCAAAGATAAGGGGTTTTCACACTTGCGCAAAGATCCTTAAAGGTCTTTGTCCTTTTAGACTCTCAGATGCCATTTGAATGAATTTATTTACATGTGCTATATGTCTTTATGGTACTCCTGATTCCCTGCTTTGCAAAGACAAGCAAGTTTATGACTTTTTATGTGTTTATAGGGTTTGGCCCTTACCCAAAGGGAGATTTCTTTTTAATCTTTTGTTTGAACAGATGTGTAAACAAAAGCATTGCTGCCTCTCAGACTTAACTATTTAAGGTTTAATGAAGAAAAAAAATGAAAGAGCACTTGATTTTTTTTTAATCTTTATGACAAAGTTGGTGTGTTCAGGCCAATGTGAGGGGCTTTGGCTACATGGTGTGCCCACTTGTGGCCATGACCATAGACTGGCTTGTGAAGCTCTGTGCTATTCTCAGGAGCAAGGCGTAAACCAAAGAGCTTTCCTGTGATGGGCAGATCCTCTGGTGATCTTAGAATCCAAACTCAGGCTTCTCAACAAGTCAGAACCATTGGGACCTTCCATTGCCTTTGAAAATCTCCCTGGTTTCCAGTTTTCTCAGTGACCAGTCAAGGCTGATCATCCAGTTATGGAGAAAACAGTGAATATGGCTGTTAAATATACATTGCTCTTTGTTCTGGTATATCCTCTGTAAGGTGTTTTCTAGAGAAACCGGCTCAGCAGACAGATCCATTCCAAAATTGCTTAATAAAGATTTCACTACATCCTGGTAGCCTATCATAGACAGGCTACCCGTCCTATCAGGCTGTTCTTCATTGTACATTGTCCCCCTCCAAGCTTCCTCTACTTGTGGGGGATACAGATGAGCAGAGGAAAAGGAATCAGCGTTATCTGTACCACCTGTGGATGTGTCTCCAGTAATTAGCCCCAAAGAGATTTAGAAAGATGGTGGAGATTACGATAGTGTTTCTCCTGCCAAAATGGGAACTAGAGGCTGTTCATGGTTGTTTTTGAAACTCCGTCTCCTGGATTGTAATATTTCCTGCCCCATTTGTTGCCCACAGGTGGGTGTGTATGGGAAAAACTGATTCCTATCAACTTTTCTCATTTCCTTGCTGTTCCTACCTAGGCGCCCTCTATAGTTCTTTAGTAATTTGCCTCCAAAATTTTTTACTTCAAAGAAAGAGGGTATTTTTCCTTAAACATTCTGTGCACTATTCCAATGAAGTTTTCTATTATATAAAGATAAATTTCATATGTAGCAGAGAAAAAAGAAAAATGCTAATGTAATCATATGGCT
This sequence comes from Phocoena phocoena, assembly GCF_963924675.1. Lineage (NCBI taxonomy): Eukaryota > Metazoa > Chordata > Mammalia > Artiodactyla > Phocoenidae > Phocoena > Phocoena phocoena. The sequence goes on along the minus strand of NC_089224.1, from coordinate 28,557,276 downwards.
GTGAGGTAGGGGGAATATTCCTTTTTTTCCTTTTCTCAGTACACTGACATCAAAGATTGTTATCTGCAAACTTTATAAGAGTCAGTTTTATTTTTTCTTACTCTTTCATATTGAAAATCTATATATACCTTATCTTTTTTCAGTTATATCTTTTAAAAAATAACTACTGGTTCAATATTTTAATTGGCTATTGCTATTAATATTGCTATTTGGCTTAGGTCTAATGCCTTGAAATACAGACAGTACACTTTGAGTCCAAAGGAAAAAGAAAGTATTTATTATCAAAGGTCATTTGAATGTCTCATACTATTGATCTAAAAATAAACTTTCCTTCTAGAACCAATATAAACCTAAAAGTTTACAGTAAGAAATAAGTTGTACAGGATTATGTACAGTTGACTAGGTCTAGTGTAAATTCATTTTGGCTACTCTAAAAGAAGAAATTTTTCCCTACAAAAGTGCCCTCTTATTTATTGTAATCCTAATGTATATCTTTTACAACTTAAAATTACAGCTTTTATTTTACAGACTGTATACTTTATACACGTTTAAATAGTAATTTTATGATGTATTTTTAAATATATTTTATAGAGACATTAGAAAAATGAATAATGATTTTATAACTTTATCAAAATTAAGTCAAAACAGATGTTCATCATATACTACTATGCAGCACACGGAAATACAGCCTTTGTTTTATAATAATGTAATAATTTAAGAATAATGGAGTATAATCTATTAAAATATTGAATTACTATGTTGTATACCTAAAACTAATATAATATTGTAAATGAACTATACTTCAATTTTTAAAAAAGCAGTTATTTATGAAGTCTTTGAAGTGAGCCATTTCCACATTAAACATTTGATTGTGGATAGGTGAGGAGACTGTTTTGGCCAAAATATATTAAAACAATTACCACTTATAGAAATAATACATATTTAATGTTTTTGTTGAATTAAATAATTTTTTATATTCCGAATTTTATTTTTAATGACAAATGTTTACTTTTCTGACAATAACATGTTACGTTTTAAATGTTTAATTATATAAATCAGATTAGGACTTAACATAATTAGCCGTGGCCGACCTTTTACCTTTTTAGACCTGTTTAACTCTGAAGGGGGAGGGTTTTCCTCTACTTTTTCAACATTCAGCTGGCTGCCCCACATAGTACATATACGTGCAAAGGAGGAAGACATATTACCACTCATAAATTAGGATTATTATTTCAATATCCTCTGATAAATTCAGCTTCTTAAGTAACCTCACATTTCCATTCAATTAATCTCATCATCAAATGGATCTTTTAACTGTATGTTTATGTTATTTAGAAATAATTACTATACTCTTTACACTTTATTTTTAATAAAGATACCATAAGTTGAACTTGATTACTTTCATAAATATACCATAGTAGAAATACCTAACAATATCCAATAATTTATGAAGATAATCATGAACATAGCAATTGCTAAGTTATAAATTAAACTCTAACAGTGTCAAACTTTCTAAAATACTTACTAGCAGTCATATTTATACTATACAAATACTGCACAAAGTTCTTGTCTTCATAATTCCCTCCTTATCATTATAACCATAAATCTTAAGAGGAAGGAAACCTTCATCAGAATCACGGAGTATAGAAGTAATTTCTCAAAGCAAATCTTGGATAATTTAGAAGAAAGTTTCTAGGAAAAAGTTAGGAGCAATTAGGGGCTTTTACAGAAACTGGGCTTTCTGCTTTCCTCATGTTATGATCTCAAAATTTCCTATCAGATACAGACATAGTGTTCCAGTTGTTGGCCATTCTGTTCTCTGGTGGAAAGAAGAGTGGGTTTATTTTGCTTTCTTGAGCAAGCAATCTCACCCTCTACCATAATATTAAGGAGCGATAATGTTATCTTTTAATTTCCTAGTCCAGCTCATTTTTACTGAATTTTTCATTACTTGACCCTTCATTACTATTGCTACTTCATAGTGTTGCCTCAGTGTCATATGACTTCCCAAGTTTGACGTAAGCGGTAGTGAAAGAGGTTGCGTCCAATTTCACATGGTCTGGAATCTTTTCATCTTGGCCACAGGCATTGTACTTTGCTTTATAATAAATTATAACCGTCCCTTCAATTGCAACTGCACTGTCACTATTTTCCTTATATCAGCTATTGTAAAAGATACTATTTTACTATAGTGAAACCAGCTTTTATAAGAAGGGCATCAAAATGTTTATTAAAATAATTAGTAAACAAAATTTTGTTTCACAGCCTTGTTTCAGTAAGTGTTAAACTACCCTACTAAAATGGAAAACTGAACCTAGATTTTTTTTAAGTAAAAGATGGGATATTGAGCCAGTGTGAGAGAAAAAATGCTTTTCTCTTTTTATTATTATCTAAAATAATCAGGTTTTTAAGTGTATAATATGTGGCATAAATTAAAGATCCACCTGTCTGATAGCTATGAATAGAAAAGTTGGATTTTCCTGAAGAATTTGTAAAACCAACTTGAGAAAAAATGTATCTGTTCGAAATATGAGCTTTGTAATGCTGCCAGGGTCAGAAAGACCCAGAGTAATCATGTAAATAATTGAAAATTTCCATGACCTGGCCTGCTTTCTCCATGGCTTCAGAAATTGCAGTATATGAGGAGGGAGTGTTCTTGGTTGGCCCCATTCCTTCTCTTTCAGTTTACTCCCTTTATCCCCATGTAAACGTTCCCATCCCTCCTTATAATAATGGATAATTATTTCTTGGGAATCATCAGAGATTATGAGCTATTTTATTAGAAACTTTTAACATTCATCTTGTTTTCTTGTGATGTGAAATAAATGCATCAAATCTCTTTCAAATTTATCTTTAAAGATCAGCATTTTCCTCTCTTTATTAATAATGTTTTAAGCTTTAAGAAATGATGTCTTTGAGGAAAGTACTTTCAGCACTACTGACTGAAGCAAAGCCCTGGTTCAAAATGGCAACCTGGCATTTTGTGTTTGTCCACGTGAGTCACACTAGATTTTGAAGAAGTCAATTTCTTTTCATTAGAAGTGGTTTGCTATTAAAGAACATATAATTATGTCTTTTGTTCATTTTATTTCAATGAAATGAACTTGAATATAAATTAAAGAGATAAATGATTTATTTTAAAAACAGAAAAAACTAAAAATGGGAGGGAGATGGGGCTCAGCTTTTTTAAGCCCCTTAAGAGTAGGGGCCTCTTTGTATATGTAAATATTTTTCTTTTCAACTGCATAGCACGGTGGCAGGAACGTAATAGGTGCTTAGTAAATATTTGTGGAATGAAAGCCGTTCCCTACCAACATTCAGTGATTTGTGCCACTTGAATCCCATTGAACTCCTATAAAAGAAAAAATCACTGTCTCATTGACAATTACTAATCTGTTTTGTAGTATTTGTATGCCTGCAAATTTCTTAAGTGATAGTTTAACTGGGTTTAGAATTCTAGGTTGATGGTTTTTCCCTCCCAGCATGTTGAAGATACTCTCATTATCTTCTCTTGGTGGTGGTGATGGTGGTAGTGGTAATGAGAAGTCTGCCTTTAGTTTGATTATTATTTCTTTGTGGGATAGCTTACTTTTCTCTGGTAGTTTTTAAGATATTCTCTTTATCTGTGATATAACAAGGTACAGATTTATTTTCATTTTTCACACTAGAGATTCTCCTTTTTTAGTTTGAGGATTCATGCCTTCTTCAATTCTCTGCCATTACTACTTTGACATTATCTCTTCCATTTTCTGTTATCTCCTTCTAATATTTTAGAAATTTTGGTATGTTTTCTGCCATGTCTTCTGTCACTTAATTTTTCTTTCTTGTCTTTCTTTCTTGTCTGTCTTCCTTTCTTCCATTCTTTCTTTCTTTCTTTCCTTATTTCTTTCCTTTCTTTCTTTTTCTTTCTTTCTTTCTTTCTTTCTTCCTTCCTTCCTTCCTTCCTGCCTTCCTTTTTTTCCTCCTTTCCTCCTTCCTTTCTTCCTTTCTTCCCTCCTTTCCTCCTTTCTCTCTCTCTCTCCCCCTAGCATTCTGAGTAATTTTACTCTACCAATTTATCAACTGTCATTGTAAGGCTGTGTAGCCTGCTGCTTAACCCATATTTTAACTTTGTTTCTATGTCTATTTTTTTTCAAACCTATATTTCTTTTCTAGAATTTGTATTTGGTTCTTTCTCAGATCTGGTATTTTACAATACCCAGTTCTTCCTTTATCTTTCTGGATATGCTAATGAGTTAAAGTCTCTTTCAGATTGCTTTGTTATCTATAATTCCTCAGATATGGATTCTCACATTTGTTGTATCTGTCCACTTTCATGGCAGTGGGCTTTGTGTGTTCTTTATAATTTTTAACTGAACGCTTCCCCCCCGCCCCCCACATTGGAATCACAGCATTCTCTAGATTTAAAAAGTGTTCCTATGTTATATTTTTGTATTCACCCCTCATTGAGATCTATGGTTTTCACTGGTTCTGGGCCAGTTTTTTATGTTGGTTTTTAGCTTAGATTTTTCCATACAATGCAAGTGCTACAAAATCAGATTCCACAAATGGCACAGGCTGGGCATTCCATGTTTTCACCAGTGATTCTATCTAGAGTAACAAGGGAGCCTGTTTCTATCCTGTGCCCCCAGTTTGGGCTTTCCTAGCTTTAATTTGAAAACTGGATATCCATTTAATTCCTGCTGTGTTTTTATTTTGTTTGTTTGTTTTTTAATTCAGAGAGTTAAATCCTTTCCATTTCCCCTCTACACATGGAATCCTGCAGACTAGAATTTAGGACCCTATTCCTGGGACTGCTGAGCTTCAGCTCCCACCTACCACTATGTTACTTGGCTTTGGCATCTAGAGATTTTCCTTTCTTACTTTTGAGCTCAAATATAATTTTGTTGTTGTTGTCAAATTGCATCCAATATTTCTGTTTTTGGAATAAGACGGGGACTTTCCACATACTCACCTTACCATTTTGTCAGGGAAAATGGAACCATACAGTTTAAAATTATTTTTTTCTTGAGTCACTATTTTTAACAATTTGTATTATGCAAGACACCCTTAGTCTGTAAAATAAATGTGATTCTATCTGTAATTTCAACCACCTCTAGTTAACATCTTAACAATCACTAAGTAATCCTTGCAACCCACTGGAGATTGAAGTAGGATTTACAAAACTAGTGTATTGCATTATTATATAAAGGTTGTTATTTCTTAAAAGTTTGCTTATATAAGATTAAATAACCGAAAGTCTGCTTAATAATATTGAGAGAAATTGCTGAATTAATTTTTTTAAACATCCCATTTTTATGCCATTATTTATATAATCATTAATTTTTATCCTTGTTTAGGAGAGTGGATGCCAGCATGTGTATCAGTATACCCATAGTCTTGACAGTAGAAACATCATATTACCATTACTTTTATTGTAACTTTAAGAAAGGTATATCTTTAGCATATATCTTAAACAATGAAAAGAGAAACATCGCATTACTGCTACAAGTAATATCTTTTTAAAGGTCTAACAAGATCTGACAATGATATTACTTGGAGAATATGATATACTAGATTGTAAAGAATACTGGGAAAAAGTAAGACAGTCTCCTTATTTGACCAGAAATGACTGTTTTTTCAGAATTTTTGCTTTCATCCTTTTTTCAGACATATAAGGAAAAAATGAAGGGAGATACATCGACACATACAAAGGAATGCCAACAACCAAGTGAAGGCAGCATTTCCTTTCCCCTTTACATTTCACACCCTGTAAGCCAGAAGAAGAAAAATGTCTACCGAACAGGCCAGACCACCTTCATAATTGGAGAAACACCAAAAGGGATCCGCAGGTATGTCATCTATAACAACATTGGACTTTATGAATGATTCTCAAAAGAAATATAACTACCTAGTAAAATACACAAATTATTTGAATTTTAACTATATGTGGCATCTGAATATTTCAGAGAAATATGAATTTGTACACTTTAAAAAATAAATCCCGGAATTCCCTGGTGGTCCAGTGGTTAGAGCGCTTTTGCTGCGGTGGCCTGGGTTCAGTCCCTGGTTGGGGAACTAAGATCCCACAAGCCACACAGCACGGCCAAAAAAAGAAAAAAATTCCCAAATGTTTTAAGAAGGCTAATCCCCAAATTGATAAAAAATGAAATTATTTTATATAAGTGAAATACTTAAGTGCATTACATTCATTCACTCATTGAGTATTTATTGAGCATCTAATATGCACTCAGGCACTGTGCTAGGTGCTAAATATACAGTGTAAAAAAAGAGACATAGACATAGAGCTTACAGTACAGTGGGATGGGGGTTGACATAAAACCATAAAATTTTCAAAAGTAAAAAAACTTATAAATAAATAGTTATAAAATGATGTGTTATAGGAAAAAAGTAGACAGGCCTCCTTTATAGAGAGTAATGGGATCGGGAGGGATATAACTCCCTTTCTACTAGGTAGTCAGGGAAGACCTCTCTATACAAGTGACATTTAAGTTAAGACCTGAAGGGTAATGAAGCAGAGAACCAAAGTAAGAACTTTCTGAAGAGGGAGGAGGTTTTGAGAGAAGACTGGTGTACTTAGTGCATAATAAATCAAGCAGAGAATGGCATGAGATGAAGGGAGAGACATAGATGGGGCTGGAGCATGCCAAGCCTTGTAGATTATAGAAAAGAATTTGGATTTTGTTCCAACTGCAGTAGAAAGCTGTTGAAGCATGACATGATCTGATGTATGTTTCTAAAAGATTTTTCCAGCTTCTGCGTGGAAGAGGGCAGAGTGGACTAGGGGAGACCATAAGGAACTAGGTGATGGTGGTTTGCAATAGAGTAGTTGCCATGGAGACAGCCGAATGGATAAATTCAGTTTGATGTTGAACTGTTTTTTTGGGAAGGGGAGAAGACAGGATTACTCCCAATTTTCTGCCTTAAGCAGCAGACTGGATTCACTGAATGGGGAAAACTAGGAGAGACACAAGTTTGGAGTAAAAAAAAAAAATCAAGAGTTCTCTTTTGATCATATTAAATTTGAGGATATAGGGAAATGTCACATGGGCAGTGGATATGCTACTCTGGGATTTGGAGACTGGAGGTCTAAATTTGGAAATTATCAGCATAGAGATTATAAATAGATTACAGATAGTTTTTATAGCCATAGACTGTGTGAACAGCTTAGGAACAGAACACGGAGAGGAGAGGAGAAACCCCAGTACTGAGCCTGGAGAGTGACTGTGGCCTACTGTGTAGGAGGCCCCAGTGCAAGGTCCTAAAGTCCAAGACAAGTGAGAGTTTCGAAAAGGAGGGAACACTTAACTTTATTGACTGCTGCTGAGAACCAGAATCCGAAGAAGTGGGAAAGCCCCTGGAGCTGAAGAACTCTTTGGTCACCTTTCCATGAGCACTAGAAGTAGGCAGATGCCAGGGTGAGGTGGGCAAGCAGTGAAAGGGCAAGCCCCTGGGACTGCTCCTTAAGTTTGGATGTGGAAACTAGCAGTAGCTGGAGGGCATTGTGGGATGAAGTGTAGTTTGTTTTTAAGTTGGGAAGATAATAGAACCTGTTTGTGTGTTGAGGAAAAAGACTAATAGGAAAAAACGAGATCACGCCAGAGAGGTGATAACAGAAAAAGTGAAGTCCTGGAGGCAGGAGAGGGTGGGATCCAGACCACAGGCGGAAGATCTAGTCTTTGAGAAGTATTAAGAGAAAGAGATAAAGAAGGGCACAGATACAGTGATAGTTCCTCAATTAATTGAGAATTAAAGTCATCAGTACAGAGGGAAAGAGATTTGGGGAGAGAGAAATTATGAAAGAAGTCATTAGTGGAAGTCATAAAGTGGGAAAGCAAGCTTAGTGGGGCTAAATTTCCTGGGTGACGTTAAGTTCCTATCTGAGAGTAATTCCAGTAAAACCATCTGTGCAGTTGTGCAGACTTCATTCAGCAAGCTTCAGTTGTTCAGTTGCCGACACAGAATAGGGAAACAGCTGAGTTTTACCAGGAGAAGGAGAGAGAAGCAAGGAAGCTAAAGGATGTTTGCAAAGAAGCGATTATAAAATTGAACATAAGCTGGAAAGGGGGAGGCTGATGTTAGTGAGAAAGCAGAAGAGTCAGCAAATTGGAGGACTTGATGAGATGAAGGGTATATTCCAGCATTGCTGTCATTGGGATAATTGAGCAGTTGAACTGGAGCATATGACTGAATTCAGGGGTTTGGAGGTTGTGCAGTTAATGGTAATGACATTAGTGGTATATGACTTTGGGAATGGGGCCTAACATGGAATCGAGTCTGTGGAGGTGAGGTCAAGAAACTGGTGGGCCAGGAGTTGGGTGGGACATCCACATGGATACTGATGTTATCAAGAATGATAGCAGGAGATGGGAAAGCAAACAACATTAATCCAGGATCTTGAGTGTTCAGTCACTGTCAGGAAGCAACTAGGAAGTCAGTTAACAAGGTGGGGTGGGGGTGAGAATGGTTAAGCTGGATAGCATAAACCTTAAAGAGGGGAAGGGGTTTTTAAGAAAAAACGATCTGGAAGCAGCAATGGGAAGCATGAACCCTGAGGCTTAAGGATGTGAGGTATAAGATCTTGGCTTGTGAGGGCTGCAGTGGGGAGGCAGTATCAGGAGGAGACAGAGGGCCCCTTGGGCAGAAGACACAGGAGAGTTAGTAGATCATAGCCTGGTTCCAGGGGCACCGAGGAATGGTCTGGAAGGATGGGGGATTGGATTAGATCAGGGATGTAGACACTAGCAGGGGCATGAGAAGCCAGTGGTTATGTGTAACTGAGAAGTAGTGACTGAGGTAAGCAGGGAGAGGAGGCGTGGTCCACTTGGTCCTGATGACTTCTACGGACAATAGGAAAATGGTGGTTGCTCTGCGTGTTCCAGATGCTTCCCTCGGGTTTTGGCAACTCCCAGGCAACCTGTCCCTTAGCTCCTCGGGTGCTGGTGTGGCAGATTGGAGCATGCCTCTCAGGTGCCCACCGTTGCCCACAAAGGTGAACACCCCACACTGCTATAGCAACACAACTCCTCACAAACAGATTTACAACAATGATTTTGGGTAAATTGAGAGTAATTTTCTTTGGGCAATTATTTTTGCTAGGAGACCAACCATATACATTTTACCAGTCTTTAAGCACAAGTGTCTTATCCCCTTTAGCACTGTATATAAAAATAAAAGTATTAACAGTGATTAGTTTTTGCCTCTTTTTTTTTCCTCTACTTATCCTAGGGATAAATGCCTCATGCTAAATAAAAAGGTGAAGGGTGTCTAATATTAGAATGCCAACATCTGAACTAGGGATCGGTGTCCAAACTGCTAGCACCTCTTTCCTGCTAACCATCCTAACTTTATGTGAATCAAGAATTTGTACTATGCTGTAGCCCCATGGATTATCTGAATGAAGTTTCAGTCCTACCTTCACTTCAGAAAGCTTAGACAGAAAGAACATGGTTTTAGCTGTGTTCCATCCCTTCTCCTTCAGTTCCTCGAGAAAAAAGGAGAAAAATTGAATTTTTTCCGTGATACATAAATACTCTTGATGCACTTGCTGAAAGACTGAAAGATGCCTAACTTTGACTTCCTTTGCCCCACCACTGCCCCTTTCTCTAAATGGATTATGAGTGTCTACAAAATTTTCTTCACAAAGTGGTGGCTAGCTTGTATCCCCTGGTTGTACCTTGCAATTCGTTGAGTGTTTAGAAAGACCAAGAATTACAAAAGCAAGTTTAGAAGGCAAAAATAAAATGAATTGTAATCATAGCTCATCCTGTAAAGGGCAACCACACAGCCCAGTTTACTTACATACTACTCAGGTAGAATAAGGTCTGAAGCACCTCTCCTCCCAGAGGTGACAGATTTTCAGGGTCATGGGTGAGGTCAGCACAGCAAAGGTGAAAGTACTTTGGCAACTGCTGAAACACTACCAAGTCTTGGATGAATAAAAGACATCAGCCTGTAACCCTGCCAATAACTTAATCTTCACAGCACAAATATTTATGAGAAAGGCCATGAAAATGATTCAGAGATGATTAATAAACAAAATAATGACACTTCATTACTTCATGTGAAGTTAAAACTGGAACCTTTTAAGAACATACTTGTTGCTTTCCAGCCAAGAACATTGGCCATATCCAGGACAGAAATTTGGAACCTTGTTTTTGTGTTATTAACTATTCTGTTGGCAATGAGAGTGGCTGTTGATCAGGCATAGATAGTACCTGGATTTGGAACACGTAACAGGACCAGTGTGGGGAGGACTAGAAGCCGGGGTACTCATCTGAAGCCACAAAAGAAAGTCATGGATTTGCAGCATGGATTGCCACTAAAATCAAAGGAAACACAAACTTTATATAACCTGGTCTGAGTGGCAAAAATAACAGTGGCTTTAAATAAAGCTCCTGGTTATTACATACATTTAAAACAATCATTTTTTATCCCCAGGATTCTCTGTTGTATACAGGATAAAATTCAAACTTCTGAAATCGGCATACGGATCCCTCATGATTTTCAGCCTTTTTCTTGACTGATTCTCCTGCCCCTGTGTGCACCAAGTCTTCTTGCAACTGGGCCCATGCACGTTCCCTGTCTCCCTAGAAGGCTTCCTGGCTCACCTTTACCTGACTGGCTTGTGGTGACAGCAGAGAAGCCTTCCCTGCCACCTTGCCCACTACCAATCACTGGCTTAGGTACCCCTTCTGTGGATGCCAACAGGGTGCCGTATTTACCTCCATCCTGGGGTTTATCACTCCCTTCTGGTTTGATTTTCAAGTATCTGTCTCCCCCAACTAGACTATAAACTCCTTGAAAACAGGGAACTGGGGTTTGTTCACTGTTGTATAGTTTCTTTTACAGTGCCTAGCAAATAAGAGGGCTCTATAAATATTTGTTGAGTGGATACATGAATGTTGTAAGGAAATATTATATAAAAATAGATATAATGCTACAATCTGGGGACCTTTAGTCATATGCTGCAGCACCATCTATGGCTTTTGTTTAAAAGAACATTTATAAGCATTGGGCTCTCCTGACTCACGGCCTAAACTCAGCATCAGCAAACCAATACCCTCTGAGCCCGTCTTAGTCTGCTCGGGCTGCTGTAACAGAATACCACAGACTGCGGCTTAAAAGACAGAAATTTACTTCTCACAGTACTGGAGCCTGGGAAGTCCAAGATCAGGGTGCCAGCTGATTTGGTTCCTGGCAAGAGCTCTCTCCCTGGCGTGCAGATGGCCACCTTCTCACTGTGTCCTTTCATGGCAGAGGGAGAGCTCTCTGGTGACTTTTTATGACCTCTTTTAACCTTAATTACCTCCTAAAGGCCCCATCTCCAAATACAGTCACACTGGGGTTTAGGGCTTCAACTTATGAATTTGGGGGGAGGATACAGTTCAGTCCATAGAACCCTCACCAAGGGAAAGGAGCAGAGTCTAGTGCCCAGGGGTCCTAAACAACCTTTCCACTTCCATCTTAGCAGGGTTTCGGAAGGCTCATTTCCTCACATATGCATATAACAGCTTTTATTAATATCTTATACTAAGACTGAAACACATTTCTTCAGATAGCATCTGACTATAGTGTAGCTATCTATACTGAAGTCAGATCAATACTGAAAAAGAATCTAGGTTCATCAGTTTAGAACTTTCCTTTAGGCTCATCAAAAAGTTGTGTGAAATTTCTATATTGTATCGATACTTGTGGAAGGAGAAAAGAGGAGATAGATGAAAAAAATTCCTGTCTTAATTTTTCAGCATTTTCTCTTTTCTATTTATTAAGACCCTTCTTTGACAGTTTTATTTCATGGATCTTGAATGCAATATAGATTTCCAAATACAGATTATATAAATTATGATTCTCATGTAAGTCATAAATTGGCTGACTGGAGTAGCAGCATGCTGGGATCACACAATTCCCAGGAAATACCTGATAGTATAAGTCAGAATAACTTAAAAAGCTGGTAATTTCATGAGCTAGAATATTTTTTTCAGTAGTGTAAGGAAAGAGATCACATTCTCCTAAGTGCAAAATGCATGTTCATTATGGAATTAAGCTAATATATGCTAAAGGAATACTATTACATTGCTTTGTTGTTACAAAGCATAACACTGAAGACAAGCTCTTTAAAAATAAAATGTAATAAAAATAACCACTGGTTTTGTTCATTAAATCTTCAGAAAACAATTTGAAGAAATGGCTTCTTATTTTAAGTTGTCTTCTGTAAAGGAATTTGCTAAACATATAACTAATGCCACCTCAGAAGAACGACAGAAAATGCTAAGAGACTTCTACGCTTCTCACTATCCAGAGGTGAAAGAATTTTTTGTGGATTCCCCTTCAGAATTCATTAAATCTGCCCATGAGGAAGGAGAGAGAGTCAGGAATCTGTCTGAAAAAAGAGAGTCTCTTGTAAAAGAAAGGGTGTCAGATTCTGTAACTTCGTCATTTAAAAATTGTACCAAAAAATTTTCTCAAATTTGCAGCCCAAAAATATATAAAGAAAAATCGACTAAGTTTCAAAATCACAGTTTCCATAGAGAAGAGGTGCTTTCTAATGATGTGGAAACTAAGAAATTACCTGTAAGCTCTACCCAAGAGATGAACAGTGGGAAAAACAGCCAAGCATCCAAAGATACTGTAGCATCCTGTTTCCTGAACAGTAAGTCTGGAGCGTATGAGTTGGAAAATACCATGAAAAACCGACAGGATCTCACAGGATTGGGTGCTTCAAGAAATGGACCCTTTTTCAAAGTGGAAAACAAAAAGATAGAAAATCCAGTGTTAGAAAACACTTCTGTGGTAAGCTTACTTGGTGACACCTCTATTCTTGATGACCTCTTTAAAAGTCACGGGAACAGTCCCACACGACTGCCAAAGAACGTTCTTTCAGGGCCCGTGGAGAAAGCAAAACAGAGACCAAAAGATTTCTGGGACATCTTGAATGAACAGAATGACGAGAGTCTTAGTAAACTCACCGACTTGGCAGTAATAGAGACTCTGTGTGAAAAAGTGCCTTCTGCTGCATCCTCCAAAAGGAAAGAGGATCTTGAAGCTCCTCTTTGGAAATCAAATGAGAAATTTTTGTGGAAAAAATTTAACTCCAGTGATACAGATGAAAGCACAACTAATACCCAAGAGTAATACATAAACACACAAATAAATTACCACAACCAGTGAACTTCTGCCATCAATGTTTACAATACCGTATTCCATACTAATTATGTTACACAGTTGTCAACATATATTTTTAATAAACTCTTGCTCTAGGGCTTTCTTTTTAAGTCTAAAATGTTATCATGTGTTGGTTTTCCTTGATAGCTGATTTGATCTTTTAAAAAAATATGATTGTATTATAGTATAAACCTCTTGTATGAAATGGAAAATATTCTGGATTTGTTATCAGGAGACCTGGGGTATCTCTCTTAGTGTATAATTATGTGGCCTTAGATAAGTCATTTTGGCTGGTGTGCAGCCATTTCCTAATATGAAAGATGAAGGGCTTGAACTTGATCCACATGAGCGTCCTTCCAGTTTAAAAAAGGTTTGTTTCACTCTCCTAGATTCCATTAAGTCATAGCCCAAATTATACTCAGCCCCCAAATCAAATGTATACTAATGAGTTTCTTTCTTACCACCATTTGGAAAATTATTAACTGTTTTATTTTCCCTCAGTATCATGTACTACTATTAAGAAATTATTTATACAAAAGTAATAACTAGTACTGAATACATGATGTATATTAAAATAGTAAGCTTATAAACTGCTCAAAATCAAAGGGGTAAGTTGTATAACTTTATGATATATGATGCTGAAGTAATACAATTATTATCATTAGCCACAGAACACCAATGTGTCAACTTTTTGTACAACTATATAAAGCTTTGTATAGTACTTTTGCACTTTTTAAAGTATGAATCAATGAGAAAACATTTGATTTTATTTAAAACTCTTATATTTTGTTGAACTTAACTTATATAGTTTATAACCAATGGAATGTGCTTGTTGTTGAATTCACTTATTTGGAAACATTCACTCAGCCCCTATGGGTGCTGTGCTAGGAGCTCGAGATGTACAGGTGAGGCACTGCTACCAGTAAAACAAAGGAAACCATATGTATAAAGAGTCGGGTCTGTAAAGCCCCCGGCATCATGCCTGGCACATGGTAGCAGGACCTGAGGCTTCTACTGACCCACACGCAGATACACTGTGGCAACTTTCCCTCAGTTGAACCGGCAGGGTATGATGGGAGGAAATGTCCAGAAAATAGCAGTGAACCAGGAAATGGTGGTGCTCAGAGATCACTGTGAATTGTTACTGTATTGAGGGGAGGGGGCCTTTGGAGTACCCAGCCATTGCAGTGTGGAGCCGTTGCTCAGAAATGGGGAAAAAAGAAAGAAAATCTTTTCTTAAGGGACTGAATGGCCAAGTATGTTTTTCTCTAGGGCAGTGTTGAGAGCTGTGAAATATATATTATTTCATGACCCAGTACATGTGTTAATACATATATATGAATGAAATAAAATGTTTATGAAATAATATTTACCCTTAAGTCATGCAACATATTTTGGTATATTCTCTTCTATTGTACTTTTGGCTCTTATGTATGTATGTTTTTTAATGCTTTCATAACCCACTAAGTTGATTTCATGACCCACTAATGACTGGGAACCACAGTTCAAAAAATTCTCTGTTTTAGGTTATATAGACTTAGTTTTTTTTTTTTTTTTTTGGCTGCTCGCAGCTGAATTGTGTCCAGACTTATTAGATGCTACATTTCACCACCAGGATCTTGCTACAAAATGAATGTGCTGTGCAGTGTGTGATAGACTTGACATATAAATGTTGTTGGACTGCTGTGGGGTCAGCTGTACGAGGAGCTCAGAAAGAAAGTAGATGCATCTTCATCAGACAGTAGGGTTCAGTCATTTTAATCAAAGTGTATCTTTCATAAAATAAAGTACCTTTTAATTTTTTTACATACACATGACCTTAGAAACATAAAATGATGTTCATACAAATATTAGCCCTATACTCTTCAAATGTAATTAAATGCTATTTAATTTTAGATTTTTCTCAGTGCTGGTCAAAATGGGAGCAGAAGTACAGATCTGGAGTTTAAAAATTAGTTTCCAACAGATGTCAGTGAAATGTTTGTCATAATTATCATGTAGGAATGGTTTGCCAAGCAGAGTATGAGGTTCAGTATAGAAAGGAGCCAGTCGGAACGTTCCAGAAGGGTAACTGTAAGGGTTGACCTTCCTTGTAGTGGAGCAGTGGGAAGATTTGGTTCAACTATTGATGAATGTGAGAACAGACACTGTCATAAGAATCCTTCCTTCCCCACTCCACTAGTGTCACGCCACCAAGTTCTCCCAACTAACAAGGTGACCACAGGCAAATCCCAGGGCTTCTTTCAGCATCAGTTTCCCCTTTAAATTTGAGATGGACTGGATCATTAGTGTTCATTTTTTTAAGCAAATGAACTCTACCATAATTAGAGGCTCAATTATTTATAACAATTAAAATGGAGGTCTGTTGATTCAAGCAGCACCACTGTGGCTCCATGGAGCATTAGTTTGAAAACGACAGGGATGAGATCATTGCTAAAAAATCTTCCAACTTCAAGATTCCATGAATCTATTTGCCACAATCTGTATTTTTTACTTCTCTTCAAAGCAACAATAGAGTTTCTGGCTGCTGGCACTCAAAACATAATTATCAATATTGGAAACTGAGGCAAGATTCTGTGAGACCGTTGCACTTGAACTCTTCAGAGTTATCTTCAAGCCCTGAAACCACTTCTTTGAGTAAATTAACATTATCTGCAAGCGGTGCGGCTGCCCCTAAGTGTTCAAGGTGAAAGAGCCTTAGTTTGCAGAGATGAGTTGGTGATAAACTTTTCATCCATAGAAAATGAGAAAGCCAAGGACAGTATAGGGTTGTTTTTAAAGTTGAATGTGCAGTTTTAGGATTCTGAAGTTATCCTTCCTTCATGATATAAAATAGTCATCTTTTATGAAATGATAGCATATCATAATTTTTCGCCTATTTCATTGTCCTTACTTGATACAAAAATTGATAACCATATGTCAGTTCCCAAGTTTTGACATTTACTAGTCTATAAAATCGAAAAGAATGGGTTCACTGTCGGCCTCAAAGGTCATTTTTCACATATGAGGCAATAGAGCTCCACGGTCACTATGTCATAAACCCAGTTAACAGTGGGTCTAGAACCCACCAAAGATGTCAGTGAACCTATAAGATCCTATAAGATGCATCTGCCTTCAAAGAGCCCAGAGTGCAGAGCACTTTTTAGGCTTCTCACCTAATTCTCGTTTAATCATCACTGATGTGGTCTTGTTTCCCAGTTCTGTCAGCACCTTCTTTTGCAAAGCATCCTCCACCCAGCGCTTCTGGAGGGCCTTAAAGGGAAGGTTCGCAAGCTGAGGAGCAGGTCTTGGCACTGGTGACACTGCATTTGCCCTGGGTGACAGCCCCACGCACTGCCCTGTCTCCACACCTCCCCTAGTGCTGGCTCCATGTGGTGTTTGTGGCAGGTAGAAAGAACACCGTTGCCTCACAGGATCTTGCAGAGTATTAAGTATGAAAACAGCCACTTGGGTGTTTACTCTCTGCCCCTAGGGGGAGAGACTCAGACTGACCTTCCCTTCAGAAGTCTAAGTCTGTGTGGTCCCCAGCCCTGAAGTGGCAAGTCAGAACTACCTGCAGAGGCTTTTCCACACACGGGTGCCCAGGTCCCTCCCCAGAAGATTCTAGTTCAGAAGGTCTAGAATTCAGCATAGATACCCATTTTTATTTTTAAAGTTTCACAATAATTCTGATATGTTGTTTTGTCTGAGACTTTGTTGCTGGACAGGACTCACCTGACCTCTCCAGTGAGCCCCCCAACCCATGTGAAGCCAGTGGGCATTCAACTGAACTCACACTGGAGCCATCCTGTATTTTTTCTAGGCCCCAAAGTGGTGGTTATGTTTCCATAAAAATACCCACACACAGAATTGTTTCTCTGATTAAACTTTACCAAAAGTACTTTATTTATTTTTACTGTAGTTTAACAATTTTTGTGGTAATATTTATACCCTAAATTTCCAAATTTAAGACCAATCTTATTTCTATGAGCATGATGCCCGTATGTCACTGACATGGATAATGCCCAATGGACATTCTTGGTTTTGTACTGCTTTCTCTCATAGTTAAAAATCAAGAAGACCTCTTTAGGGCTTCCCTGGTGGCGCAGTGGTTGAGAGTCTGCCTGCTGATGCAGGGAACACAGGTTCGTGCCCCGGTCCGGGAGGATCCCACATGCCGCGGAGCGGCTGGGCCCGTGAGCCATGGCCGCTGAGCTTGCGCGTTCGGAGCCTGTGCTCCGCAATGGGAGAGACCACAAGAGTGAGAGGCCCGCGTACCGCAAAAAAAAAAAAAAAAAAAAAGAATGCCTCTTTCTACAGATGTCTTTTAGGGGCCCCTTCCTCTCATTGAAAGAAATAACTGAAACTCAATTTATATTGTTTATATATTTAAGCAAGGGGGAAAGTGTGCATCTTGGATGTATAGGAAATCTTGGAATTTCCTATACATCTCTAAGGAAACTCCAGTGAGTCCTCTTGTCAAATATGAGTTGTTGTCCCCCTCCCCATATCTTTTAACTTTGGGTTTTTCTTTATTTTTTGTAAAGTGAGGCATGCCTCTGGACTGAAAGATGGACTTCAAAAGAAGCCTTATAATAGCTAATTCACATATATTTTCTTCTTTCCTAAAGCCATTATAAAAGTATTGATAAAAACAACAAAATATCTTAATTTTTCAAAACATAAATGTCAACATGTGGTCATGGGAACTTCTGATTTTACATGATCAGAGTCTGCCTGCCCTGCCCATCTGCCAGCGTCCTCACTATGCTTCCAACAGTCAACTCTGTCTCACTGTCTCAGCCAGTACTCACCGCCTTCCTGACCCAGTGACTGCCCTGAGTGGCCTCCCTTCAGCACTGCCTGGCAAAACCCCAGGTTTTTTCCAGGTCAGTCCTTACCCACCCCTCCCTGCCCCCAAGTATCCTGCTCACCAGTTATCAGTGGAGCCCCTAATACCCTGCCCAGCAACCTAATAGCTTCCCCTCCTCAATCAGCTTTCCCCACTTTCCTCAAACACTACATCAAACCTGCATCTCAGACCTCTTAACTCCCCAATTTCCCTATTTAGTAGATACCTCACCCTCCGGCTTCACATATTGGGAAATGCCATCAGCAAAGGAGCTCTGAATGTCATATTTGGGACACTGCAGAGGCCCTATCACCGGGCAAGTCAACCCAAGAGGCAGCAATTCACTGACCTCCCATGAAAAGGGAAAACCATCCAGTTAGTGGGGCCCTTGCAGAGGTGCCATTCACCACCTGAAATGGCCCAGAGCTGCCACATTGCCCTGCAAGGCATAACAGCTCCTATAGTCCTAAGAGACACCCTAGAGCACAGCAGTGTCCTGGGGGATGTTGGGGAGGACGGCCAGGTCTCAGGAAGATTGGAGTGTCCCCTAGGAAGGTATGTGGGTAAGAGAACAAGAGCCACCAAGGAACCCAGGCACAAATGACGGGTGCTCTCTGAGTGAAGCATGATTTGGAGATGGGTTGGTGGCCAGACCTCGTGAAAGAATGGGAAGGCCAGAACATCACTTCCTCCCTTGGCCTTTAAAACCCTAAATGAGCAGGAACGTGGGCCTAGTAGAGAAGTTGGAGCTTTGGACTGCCAAACATAAAAATGCTCTGACGACTAACCTAACCTCCAAAATATGTAAGAGGGGCGGAGGGGAAAAGGGCGGAGGGGGAGACTGAGAGCTCGGGTGTCAATGACTGCAAGTCCTGAGTGTCAGGGGACTGGCAGCACCTCGCAGATTTCCGTCTCTGGGCAAGGCGAGGCTGATTGGCTTTTCCTCCCTCGCCTGTTACTCTGTGGGATGGTGTCGGGCACTTGGAGCCGCGCTGCGGCTTGCGGTGCGGGGTAGGACCGCGGACCCAAGCGCGAGCGCGCACTCTGCTCTACCCCTCGCCCCCGCTTTTCCCCTGACTGCACTCCCTTTCCCAGGAGCGCTGTCGGGGAATCCACCTTACTCCCGGCTCCGCCTTCCCATCCCGCCCGGCAGGCAAATATTAGACAGTGTATGTAGAAATTGCTTCAAGTAAAGCTCATGTGAATTTTCCTCAGCGAGTTTCCAGAAGGCCACCCGCCGCCGCTGAGGATCGTCGCTGGAAACCCCCGCTGCAGTGCCACAAAACGGGAGAAGGGATTCACCGCCCCCAAGCAGGGGAGGCAATCTGTTTCTCCGAATCAGGTTTATCTTCTCCTTTGGGGGGAAAAAAAGAAGGAAAGCTAATTAAATTACGCTCTGGCTGTATTGATGGAAAACATGAAAACAAACTGCAGGGACTTGCGCCTCGAGGTCGCGTGATCTTCCACTAGCCGCAAGCCTCAGGAAAGTCCCCGAGCCCCTCTGTGCGCAGGAAACGATGGGTGGTCGATCTCCACCGCGCCCCGGGGTCTCGTCCACCGCGCCCCGGGGTCTCGTCCACCGCGAAAAGTGAGGCAAGGAAGGCGGAGGGTCGGCCCTTTGTGGGGTCCTGCTTACCCTCGAGCTTCGGGTGCAGGGAGCGCTTGATAATCCCCAGCCCTGGTCTGGGGGACCAGGCGGGAGCTTGCGACCCCGCCGGGGACAGAGAGGGGCGAGGGATGTGGGCTGGCGGCGGCGTGAATTCCCCCAGCGCGCACACGCCACAGCTGCGCGCAGCCTGCGATCGCCCAGCACGCAGACACCGCTCGGGCCGGCGGGGTCAGCACTCTGCGGGCTGTGAAAGGCGAGACCCTCTGCCGGCCGCGCCGGGGCTGGGGGATCCAGCCGAGAGGGGCCCCTCCCCGGCGCCCGCACCCGTCCCGCCCTGGCCGCGGAGGGCGCGCGGCCACCGGGTGTGAAGGGCGACGGTTTCTGCGGTCTGGCTGGAGGCCGGCTGAAAAATCAGCCTCAGCTTGATCCCCAGCGCGTCTAACTGAGGTCAAGCGAAGCAGGAGGGCGGAGACGCCAGGGGGGGTGGGCGGAATAGGAGCTCTGACTGAGGACGGTGAGGTGCGGAGGGAGGGAGGAAGGAAGCCAGCGGCTAGATGGAACTCCTCCTAGCGGGTCCCAAGCTCGGTACCTGCGAGTGCTCCTGGGCAGCTCGTCCGGCACACCCGACAGCTGCGAAGGCGAAGGTCGGGGAGGAAATCGGGCCTAGCAGCTACTTGCACAGCACCTAGACCAGAGCCAGCTGCTTCAGGAAGCAGGCCCCCAACGTGCAAAAATACTCCACCTCCTGCCCTAACTCCATCCCTGCACTCCCTGCCTCCTCTGGGCCCGCTGCTTGTCCCAAACCGCACGTGTCGCACCCCCCCCCACCCCCGCCCCAAGATCGTCCCTGCACCTGCCCTCCCTACGTTCCATCTTCCTCCCACCATCCAAGCCTGGTGCTTGGCCAAGGGCCTTTTCCCTGCCTGTTATCAAGTCCCAGAGATTATTTCTCCAAAATAACGACTCAAACTGCCAAGGACCCGAGGTCCCGCCCCTCCACCTCCCATCTGGATGCCTGCAGACTTCTCCCTGGATTCCTAGTCTCGCTCCTCCTCCCTCCCTAATCCATTTTTCACACTGCTTCCAAGAGCCTGTTGAAGCACAAGGGGACCCCAGTGGTGGTAAACCGCATATTTCCTCTGTTCAGCAGGCTAAGGGTGCTTGGGCTGGGGAATAAATGTTCTGAGGACTTTGGCTCACATTTATTGAGCGCTTACTATGTCATTTGTTAAACACTTCAAGTGGATATTGTCATTTGACTGTCCAACAACCCTTCCGGATAGGTATTATTAAGTATTGTTATCTATTATTATGAAGGAAGAAACTGAGGCACAGAGGATCACACAGCTTATGAGCAGCAGAGGCAATTTGGAGTCAGGCAGTCCTCACCCACTCCCCATGCGGCCCCCAGTCAGTTTCTCCACCACTGCAGAAAGCCCTGACCTTCCTATCAGGGACGGAATGACCCACAGCACCTGCTCCCTTTCCAGGACCCACATTGGTACCACGAGAGTCCCTAGCCCCCATTTCCTGTCTAGGACTTAGGGGTGATTCCTCCCCACTGGCCTTTCTATGACCTAGGTAAGATGGGCAGACACCCGAGATGGTAAACAGGAACCATCTGATTACCATTTGCTCCAGTGAATCCCTGCTTTTTATTTCTGTGAACTGAACAATTATGTAATACTTGAACTATTATGTAATACACTACTAAATAACCAGGAGATTACTGAAGAAATCAAAGAGGAAGTCAAAAAATACCTAGAAACAAATGACAATGAAAACACGACGACCCAAAACCTGTGGAATGC
The DNA here is from genome assembly GCF_963924675.1 of Phocoena phocoena. Lineage (NCBI taxonomy): Eukaryota > Metazoa > Chordata > Mammalia > Artiodactyla > Phocoenidae > Phocoena > Phocoena phocoena. The sequence goes on along the minus strand of NC_089224.1, from coordinate 28,535,861 downwards.
AGCAAAAGCAGTTCTAAGAGGGAAGTTTATAGCAATACAATCCTACCTCAAAAAACAAGAAAAATCTCAAATAAACAACCTAACCTTACACCTAAAGCAATTACAGAAAGAAGAACAAAAAAACCCAAAGTTAGCAGAAGGAAAGAAATCATAAAGATCAGATCAGGAATAAATGAAAAAGAAATGAAGGAAACAATAACAAAGATCAATAAAACTAAAAGCTGGTTCTTTGAGAAGATTAAAAAAATGGTAAACCATTAGCCACACTCATCAAGAAAAAGAGGTAGAAGACTCAAATCAATACAATTAGAATTGAAAAAGGAGGGGCTTCGCTGGTGGTGCAGTGGTTGAGAATCTGCCTGCCAATGCAGGGGACACGGGTTCGAGCCCTGGTTTGGGAAGATCCCACATGCCGTGGAGCAACTAAGCCCGTGAGCCACAACTACTGAGGCTGCGCGTCTGGAGCCCGTGCTCCACAACAAGAGAGCCCATGACAGTGAGAGGCCTGCGCAATGCAATGAAGAGTGGCCCCCGCTTGCCACAACTAGAGAAAGCCCTCGCACAGAAACAAAGACCCAACACAGCAAAAAATAAATAAGTAAATAAATTTATAAAAAAAAAAAGCAAAGAAATGAAAAAGGAGAAGTAACAACTGACACTGCAGAAATACAAAGGATCGTGAAAGATTACTACAAGCAACTATATGCCAATAAAATGGACAACCTGGAAGAAATGAACAAATTCTTAGAAAAGCACAAACTACCGAGACTGAACCAGGAAGAAATAGAAAATATAAACAGACCAATCACAAGCACTGAAATAGAGACTGTGATTAAAAATCTTCCAACAAACAAAAGCCCAGGAACAGATGGCTTCACAGGCGAATTCTATCAAACATTTAGAGAAGAGCTAACACCTATCCTTCTCAAAATCTTCCAAAATATAGCAGAGGGAGAAACACTCCCAAACTCATTCTACAAGGCCACCATCACCATGATACCAAACCCAGACGAAGATGTTGCAAGGAAAGAAAGCTACAGGCCAATATCACCGATGAGCATAGATGCAAAAGTCCTCATCAAAATACTAGCAAAAGAATCCAACAGCACATTAAAAAGATCATACACCATGATCAAGTGGGGTTTATCCCACGAATGCAAGGATTCTCCAATATACGCAAATCAATCAATGTGATACACCATATTAACAAATTGAAGGAGAAAAACCATATGATCATCTCAATAGAGGCAGAAAAAGCTTTTGACAATATTCAACACCCATTTATGATAAAAACTCTCCAGAAAGTAGGCATAGAGGGAACTTACCTCAACATAATAAAGGCCATAAATGACAAACCCACAACCAACATCATTCTCAATGGTGAAAAATGAAACCATTTCCTCTAAGATCAGGAAGAAGAAAAGGTTGTCCACTCTCACCACTATAATTCAACATAGTTATGGAAGTTTTAGCCACAGCAATCAGAGAAGAAAAGGAAATGAAAGGAATCCAAATCGGAAGAGAAAAAGTAAAGCTGTCACTGATTGAAGATGACATGATACTATACATAGAGAATCCTAAAGATGCTACCAAAAAACTACTAGAGCTAATCAATGAATTTGGTGAAGTTGCAGGATACAAAATTAATGCACTCTTCAATTCCTATACACTAATGCTGAAAAATCTGAAAGAGATATTAAGGAAGTACTCCCATTTACCACTGCAACAAAAAGAATAAAATACCTAGGAATAAACCTACGTAAGGAGACAAAAGACCTGTATGCAGAATACTATAAGACACTAATGAAAGAAATCAAAGTTGACACAAACAAATGGAGAGATATACCATGTTCTTGGATTGGAAGAATCAACATTGTGAAAATGACTATACTTCTCAAAGCAATCTACAGATTCAATGCAATTCCTATCAAACTACCACTGATATTTTTCACAGAACTAGAACAAAAACTTTCATAATTTGTACAGAAACACAAAAGACCCCAAATAGCCAAAGCAATCTTGAGAACGAAAAACAGAGCTGGAGAAATCAGGCTCCCAGACTTCAGACTATACTACAAAGCTACAGTAATCAAGACACTATTGTACTGGCACAAAAACAGAAATACAGATCACTGGAACAGGATAGAAAGCCCAGAGATAAACCCATGCACATATGGTATGTTTGATAAAGGAGGCAAGAATATACAATGGAGAAAACACAGCTTCTTCAATAAGTGGTGCTGGGAAAACTGGACAGCTACATGTAAAAGAATGAAATTAGAACACTCCCTAACACCATACACGAAAATAAACTCAAAATGGATTTGAGACCTAAATGTAAGGCCAGACACCATAAAACTCTTAGAGGAAAACATAGACAGAACACTCTATGACATAAATCACAGCAAGATCCTTTTTGACCCACCTCCTAGAGAAATGGAAATAAAAACAAAAATAAACAAATGGGACCTAATGAAACTTAAAAGCTTTTGCACAGCAAAGGAAACCTTAAACAAGACAAAAAGATAACCCTCAGAATTGGGAAAAATATTTGCCAATGAAGCAACTGACAAAGAATTAATCTCTAAAATTTACAAGCAGCTCATGCAGCTCAATAACAAAACAACAAAAAACCCAATCCAATAATGGGCAGAAGACCTAAATAGACATTTCTCCAAAGAAGGTATACAGATTGCCAACAAACACATGAAAGAATGCTCAACATCACTAATCATTAGAGAAATGCAAATCAAAACTACACCTCACACCAGTCAGATTGGCCATCGTCAAAAAATCTGCAAACAATAAATGCTGGAGAGGGTGTGGAGGAAAGGGAAGCCTCTTGCACTGTTGGTGGGAATGTAAATTGATACAGCCACTATGGAGAACAGTATGGAGGTTCCTTAAAAATCTAAAAATAGAACTACCATACAACCCAGCAATCCCACTACTGGGCATATACCCTGAGAAAACCATAGTACAAAAAGAGTCATGTACCACAATGTTCATTGCAGTTCTATTTACAATAGTCAGGATATGGAATCAATCTAAGTGTCCGTCAACAGATGAATGGATAAAGAAGATGTGGCACATATATACAATGGAATATTACTCAGCCATAAAAAGAAATGAAATGGAGTTATTTGTAGTGAGGTGGGTGGACCTAGAGTCTGTTATACAGAGTGAAGTCAGAAAGAGAAAGACAAATACCGTATGCTAACACATATATATGGAATCTAAGGGGAAAAAAAGTGTCATGAAGAACCTAGGGGTAAGACGGGAATAAAGACACAGACCTACTAGAGAATGGACTTGAGGATATTGGGAGGTGGAAGGGGAAGCTGGGATGTGAGAGAGTGGCATGGACATATATACACTACCAAATGTAAAATAGATAGCTAGTGGGAAGCAGCCGCATAGCACAGGGAGATCAGCTTGGTGATTTGTGACCACCTAGAAGAGTGGGATTGGGAGGGTGGAAGGGAGATGCAAGAGGGAGGCGATATGGGGATATATGTATATGTATAGCTGATTCACATGTTTATAAAGCAGAAACTAACACACCATTGTAAAGCAATTATACTCCAATAAAGATGTCAAAAAAATATTTTTTTAAATTAAAAACAAGGAAGGGAGCATGGTCTGCTTCTGGCTCCAGCTCTGCAGTCTCCCTCTAGTGCCCCCTATTGGCAGAGCCAACGGTGCCACTGACAGAGAGGAGGGTCAGAGTCCTATGATGGTCCCACAGGACAGAGCAGAGCAGAGTTGGGTGGATTGGGAACTTAATAACTGGCACAAGGGAAAAGGGCAAAGAGAAGGGAGACTGGGAGCAGGAATCACGAGCAGGGGAAGAGACGTAGCAATGGGAGAAGGTGGGAGAGTTCTCTCCAGTCACCTCTTCTGGGGCATCGAATGGAGAGAATATAGAATACCCTTGAAACAAACAGTGTCAGATGGGCTGACTTTGCCCCAAGCCCATCTCCTCCCACTTCACACGCCAGACTTAGTAACACATACCACACACATATATATACTATACAGACCATGCACCACACACACACACCACACACACAGCACGTACACACACCACATAAACACACCACACACAGCACGCACACACACCACACACACCACACACACACACACCACACACACGCCACACACGCCACACACACACACCACACATACACCATGCTTTTGCTCATGAGATTCCTCAGCCTAGGTCCAGTTCCCCAGAAGTGGGTCTGGGACAAGGTTTGGTCTGCATGTGATATATTAAAGAAGTGCCACCAGGGGAGGGGGAAGAGGGAGGAAGGCAAGCAAGGATGCGATTTCAGGCTGCATCCAGTGGATGTAGCTTCAATCTGAATTTGCTGGGGACTCTGGAGGCTAAATTATACTCACAGGCATTGTAACCTGAGGCCAGAGAGCCTGGATTTCGTACTCCTGCACTTAGGAGTCAGAGTCAGCAGTGTCTGACCTTCCTCTGCCCTTGTGGCTCTTAACCAATGGCTGACCCTGCAGTTCCATTCCAGGTCAAGATGAGTGGTATTCAGAGCTGCCACTCTTAGATGGCCTTCCTCCCTCCCTCCCTCCCTCCCTCTCTCCCTCCCTCCCTTCCTTCCTTCCTCCCTCCCTCCCTCCCTCCCTCCCTCCCTTCCTTCCTTCCTTCCTTCCTTCCTTCCTTCGTTATTTCTTTCCTTTCTTTCCTAACACTTGTGGGGCCTGGGTAGCATTGCATGTGGAGGCTCCAGCCTACAGCCTACCCTCCTTCTCTCCCTGCCCATGGCTCCATTAGTCACTGAGAGGGGCCTCACATGCAGTGGTGTGGACATCCCAGTTCTGTGCATATAACTTCTAGTTCCACCGAATACATACCCCTTGGCCACCCCTCAGGCCCAGGAGTCCATATATCAAGTGTACGCTCCAGGAAAGAGACCTGCCTGAGCCTTGGAAACAGTGGAGTGTTTTTTGTTTGTTTTGTTTGTTTGTTTTTTCGGTACGCCGGCCTCTCACTGCTGTAGCCCCTCCCGTTGCGGAGCACAGGCTCCGGACACACAGGCTCAGTGGCCACAGCTCACGGGCCCAGCCGCTCTGTGGCATGTGGGATCTTCCTGGACCGAGGCACAAACTCATGTCCCCTGCATCGGCAGGTGGACTCCCAACCACCGCGCCAACCAGGGAAGCCCCAGTGGAGTATTTTTATCATTTCTGTTTTTATCTCTCCTTGGGTAAAAGCTGAACACGCTACTTCCCTTATTTTGTTTCCCTAAACATTTTAGCCTGCATACTAAACAGACCAAATCTGTGGGTAATCAATATTTTCATCCTCCTCCTTAAATCCATGGACCTTAGAAAATTTTAACTCTGAGTCTCCCTTCCCAAATAGTGTGCTCTTTTTATTATGTTTTATCTCTTTAAAAACCCCACAGAACGTTATTATTGTTTGGGTTTGATACAGGTAATTCTGTTTACATTTATGCCCATATTTTTATTTTCCTTGTTCATCAATCCTTATTGCTTCTTTGACCGTCCATCCCTTTTTCCCTCTATCTGAAGTGCATCCCAGAATTTCCTTTTGTTAGCTTCTGTCGGGGGAAAAAAAAAAAAAAAACCCTAAGTTTATCTTTTTCTGAAAAGTGCTGATTTCAGCACCTTATTGATTCTTTCATATCCTAAAGGGCTTTTGAACAGTTTTTGTATCATCTGATAAGGGTGGTAAAGAAAGTGAGGAATTGAAGACTTTCCAATAAATGGAAAAGAGGAGACAATGTTAATCAACTTGCTTTTCTTTGGGTGGTCCTTTATGCAAAGACATCAAGAAAAAAAATACAGCTTTGAGAAAGATGTACCTACAAAAGAGAAAATGATTCATCCTTATTACTTTGATTTTCTTTTATATGGTTCTCACCTCTTCTGAGGACTACAGGATACTTACAAAAAGTTTCTGTCCTCGAATGGCCTAAAGCATTTGGGCCATCCAAGCCTCCTAAAATTGTTTATACACTCTGGTTCCATTTTATCAATTTCTACTCAATATTAATTCACCCTAGTCTGGCTTCCAGACTCATAATTCTATCTAAACATCTCTCACTGAAGTCACCAATGGCCACTGTGTCAATTCAGGTGCTTCTAGAAGCAGACTCTGAGATAGAGTTAGAGGTGCTTCACTGGGGCTAACACCTGTAGGGTTAGAGGTGCTTCATTGGGGCTAACACCTGTGAAAGATAAAGGAGGCAGGGGAAGGAGCAGGCAGGGAGAGCCCCCTACCACACTTTGATGTGGATCTGACACCTGTAAAGAAGAGAGGGCAGGAAGGGGAGAGGGTAAGAAGGACACTGGGCTTCGGGGAGTCAGAGCCCTAGCACTACCACTCTGGTCAGCCACTGGTTGAGGGCTGCCCTGGAGGAACAGGCCTTGTTCAAATGCTGAGGCAGATCCTGAGGGCACCACAGCTAGAGGCTGTCAGAAACTGCACTCCTTGGGCCAGGTCCTCCCTGGCAGGGGGATCTGAGTGGTGTACTGACATGTGACCATGGCCACTGTGGCAATAAACCCAGGGTCGTCCTCCAGCCTTGATCTCACCTGACTTCTCTGAACATCAAGACTTTTGACCCGTCCCTTCTTCTGAGACTCTACCTTGCCTTGGCTTCTGTATCTCAGTATTTTCCTGGTTTACCTGAGATGTCACTAGATGTTCTTTCTGAGGATTCTTGGCAGGTTCATCTTCATCCACGTGACCTTTCTACATGGGTATCGTCCAAGCCTTACTCTTAGGTCTTCTGCTCCACATTCTCCCAGGTGATCTCACCCACACCCATGACTTAAATTACAATCCTGCTCTAGAACCCAGTCTCAAATTGGCAACTCTAAGAGAGTCAGAGGACGGCTTGATTCAGTTTTGCACATGACCCTGAGTCCTCTTCTGTCCCTCCAACCCTCAGTTTCCTCAGAGCACATTGCATCAATAATCAATTCTCTAATCTGGACTAATAACTCCCACCTCAGATTTGACTGGGGTAATGTACTTGAAGATACTCTGTAAACTGTAAAACTCACACAAAATAATGTTGTTATTATAACACTTTTCAAAGTTCTCTATTTTCTAGAGAACTTTATGTAACTTTACCCAAATCCCTCTTTGCATTAAAAATTCAGCCCAAATTGTATTTTCTACTACCCCATTCATTCACACTCTGCTCTGCATAAACATATCCCAAAGCTCTCTTACTTGGAACACTAGTGTCCCTTAAGATAGAAGTTGATGCGCCATGAAAAAAGTCAAGTTTGAGAACTATTGCTCTCCTGGAAAGTTAAAATATACTCTCTTATATTAAAGGTCCCGAGAAGCATAACCTTTTTAACCACTTTTTTCAGCTGCCTTAGCCACAGGGCCTTTTTTTTTTTTTTCCATGCGACGCTATAAAATTCCTGTAGACCACTAGTGTTCACACGGCAGGTAGAAAACTTTGCTCTATGCAGGTGGGGCAACTAACAATTCCACCTAAAGAGGTCATCCACAAGTTCTCCCTACCAAAATCCCCCCCTAGTAGGGGGAGACCTGACTCACATCCTTTTCAAAGCCTGGCTTTTCCCTCTCTTCCTTCTATTCTGTGAGCTCCTTAGAATGGTTCCAATAAACCCACCTTTTTGAACCAAGTTGTCCAGTGTAAGTTCTGTTGGTCAAAACTGAAATGCTGCCTGACACACCAGTGGGCAAAAAGTCAGTGGAGGGGCCAGAGTCCCAAACTGGAAGTTTCCCGAACACCCCTTGCATTTGAATGGATAAATAAATTGTGGTGTATCCCTACAATGGGACACCGTACAGCAATGAGAATGGACCGTCTTCCACATGGGCAATAATATTCATGAATTTCACAAATATAATTAGACAAAAAAGTGAGGCATAATATGAATCCTTTTTTATGAAGGTAAAAAGCAGGCAAGGACTTCCCTGGTGGCGCAGTGGTTGAGAGTCCGCCTGCCGATGCAGGGAACACGGGTTCGCGCCCCGGTCCGGGAAGATCCCACATGCCGCGGAGCGGCTGGGCCCGTGAGCCATGGCCGCTGAGCCTGCGTGTCCGGAGCCTGTGCTCTGCAACGGGAGAGGCCACAACAGTGAGAGGCCCGTGTACCGCAAAGAAAAAAAAAAAAAAACAGGCAAAACTAACTAATGCTATTAGACGTCAGGATGGTGGTTGCCATTGGAAATGAACAGGGTACAAGAGGGCTGGTTTCCTGGGTGTGCTCACTTTGTGAACATTCACGAGCTGTACCTTATGATGGATGCATTCCTCTGTATGTATGTTATACTCCAGTAAAAAATTTTGGAGGGGTGCTGTTAGAAAAGATCGTTCCCCACTGACAATTCCATTGGCAAAACCACCCAGAGGGAACATGTTGATTTCAGGACCAATATAAATGATAGCTCCAATATGATAGCTCCAGTTGTCTTAGCTCACTCTGTGTTTGGTTATCACATTTGTCTAAACATCTGTACCCATAACTTTTACATTTTTATGCATGTCAAAGGGTCATTCTGTATTAATCTTGTTTTATGTTGTCTATATTTTATGATACTTTGACATCTCAGGGCTTTGGGGACCCAGTGAGGGACTGCCCCTCCCAGGATTAGCTAATTCCTCCAGGCAGCAAACAACTTGCCTACATTATCTTTCAGATGCAAACTAACCCATCCAGAGCCCACACTCCAAACCACCTCCTCTATCTGGATTTTACACTCCTCGAGGCCAGATCCTCTGCCCTAATCACAAAATACTAGACAGGGAGGGACCACCCCTATAGCCCAGAGCTACAGAAATTATTCAAACTATTCAATCTTGAGACTGCTCAGCTGTTCACCCTACCTCATCCATCCCTTCCCACAAAAGTCACAATGAAGGCTTGTGCCCATGCTTTACCCTCTCTTTCTGCCTCCTGATGGACCCTGGTGCTCCCCCACATGGCCCTGCTATGCCTCCAGTTTCTAGGGATCTGTGAGTATAGACTTCTTCTTTAATGGCAGTCATTTCCACATGTCTTACCGACCTGATAAAAAACAAATCCTGTGTACATCTCAAAGCACATTCATTCATTCCACAATTTTTTTTTAAGCACCTGCTATATTTCAGGCATAGTTTTAGATGCCAAGGATAGAGCAGTGACCATACAAACAAGGTTTCTGCTCTCATGGAGCTCATGTCTAATGGGACAGAGATAATCAACAAGCAAAGAAATAAATATTTCCAGATAGAGTTAAGGTGGTATGAATGAAATAGGCCAGGATGGGTCATTTTATGTTGTTTGATTTTTGTTTGTTTGTTTTTTAGGAAGACTGGTCAGAGAAGTTCTCCCCTTAAGGAGCTGACACTTGACCCAGAGTCTGAATAGACGATTGTATACCAAGGGCACCCAGAGATCTGTGATGGGAGCCTGGAGTCATCGAAAATAACCAGAATGACGTATTGTTGCCAATACTCATCCAGAACAAATTTTCTCAACAAGCAAAGGAGGGCTTGAATCCAACAAAAAATAATGTACCTGCATCAGCAACGTCCACAGCCTGCTCCAATCAAGTTGCCTTCCAAATGCTATAAAGCTGAGGTGCCCAAGCACCAGGACCCAGGGGATGGTTGGGCTAGCTGCCCAAACCCTCAGGGCAGCAACCAGCTTGCGTATGTGTTTACATAACTGTTTGCAAATAGAAAGGAATTGTGTAGAGCCCTGAGCCCTCTTTGCTCTCCATCCCTGGGCACCCACTGCCTGGTTCAGCTCCGCACTGACAAGAGCCTTCCCTGGCCACTGCAGACCTGACTGCCCTCCCACCTGCCCCCTGCCCCAGGCCCACCCCAGGAAGGGCAGGCTGGCCATCCACCATCCACATTAAGAGCAAGCAACATTTCCACCAGTTATTTTTTAAAATCCAACTGACTTTGGACAACATTTGAATCAAATAAGGGTAGAACAATGAAATCTCAGGGCCCTCGACTCATCAGTGGCACAATACGGGTCATTGACATGATACAGGTCTGTCCAGGGGCCTGCAGCTAAGGGATGCGTATGCCTGGGGACAGAGAGGGGCTGGCGGCTTCCACATTCCCCTTCCTCAAAGCTCCCGGGCTGGGCCTCGGTATCTCGCACTGGGGACCTTCCACACATGCCCTGGGCCCCAAGGCCAGCGCTACACATACCTCCCTTCACCAAGGAAGAGCCAGGGACCCCAGATCTGAGCATGCCTCCCACTGGAGCCTCCAGGAAAGAGCAGGTCCATTTCACTTGGGGCAACGGGAGCTGGGCCGAGCGAGGCCGGCTGAGTGGAACCTGCACGTAGCATCTCACTCAGGCTCTTTTTCCACAGCCTCTCTCTCCTCAGAGGGTTTGTGCCAGTGACAGCTCCTCAGAGAACATTTCCTAGGAGCCCCGGCGGTAATTGGGCTCTGTTGCTGAAACTGGCTTGTTTATCTTTGCCTCAGATTCCAAGTTTGTCTCTCACCATATATCTCCCTGGCGGGTTTGTTTGGGTACTCATACAAACACAGCCCTTCAGCTTTGATAGCCATCCTTCCGGAGCCTTTTTTTTTTGGCGGTACGTGGGCCTCTCACTGTTGTGGCCTCTCCCGTTGCGGAGCACAGGCTCCGGACGCTCAGGCTCAGCGGCCATGGCTCACGGGCCCAGCCACTCCGCGGCATGTGGGATCTTCCCGGACCGGGGCGCGAACCCGTGTCCCCTGCGTCGGCAGGTGGACTCTCAACCACTGCACCACCAGGGAAGCCCCGGAGCCTTTTTATATGTCAGTAATGTCATGCTTCAGAGCTATGAAAACTCGAAAGGACCCCATTATACCTTGCAGCAATTTAAAACCAGCAGAAATCTCATGGAGAGCCAGAGAGAGCTTCTCTGTGGCCAAGATACAGTGCTGACCACCTCTAAAATGTCATTGTCCTCCACAAACTCCATCAGGTACTTGATGGCCTGTGAAAAGGGCAATTCCCTTGTATGTAGGTCAAAGTCTCAAGGCTCCCAGCTGTCTTACAAATCAAGCAAGAATCTTTCTACTTGTCAAGCATTCTGTATTTCCCTATTTAATCAGAAGGCCTGCAGAGGCACGGCCCCCACTTCCTGTCTAATCAAAGAACCAGGCCTCAAGGGTCACAAGTTGGCTATTTAGCAACCTTTATGCATAAGTGCCTTTTTAGATAAAGCTTCCATGGAAAGTGCCTAAATCCTGTAAAAGTAATTTATTTGCTTACCCACAAAATTATAATATTCATTTTGTTTGTGTAAACCTGCCAGTCCCTAGTCATTACTATGAACCACAAAAAAACATTTCAAGTAGGATTTCATCCCAGACATAGTTTCCAGTTTGAATCTGACATATTATACCTGAGAGGATTACAGGAAACCATAGATAATTCCTAATTTCTACTTTGGGTCTTCATATAATAATTTTTCTTTTTCTCTTTTTTTTTTTTTTTTTTTTTTTTGCTATTTGAAGAATCATCCCACACAGGAAGAGGCTGGGAACTAGGTATCCGGGAAGGAATGCTGGCCTTGGGAGGACACTGCCCCTTCTTGTAGCCATCACAAAATAAAAGAGATGCCCCTTTCTGTCTGCAGTTATCATTTGGACAGATTACAAAAATGTATTTGTGGGTTTGGGCACATGGTTTGAATCTAGGCGCCCCCAAGCAGGGTGCGGGCCAGCACTGGCAGGAAGCCCCAACCCCCATGCAGGATGGAGCAGGGAGGTCAAGGCCACTGCAGAACCTCGCGGGGCGGTGGAGGGGGATGGAGCCATGGAAGGGCCAGCTGTCCGCACAGCCCAGCTGCTGGGTTGTGGCAGCCAGCTCTGCCCAGGCCGCTCCCCACTTGCTGGGAAGCACATCAGAAACCTGTCCTGAAGCCTCTCTCTCTTCTCCCAAGTTGAAAGGAAAGACAGCAACCTTCAGGGGCCTGACAGGCCCAGGGGACTCTGCACTGCCTGCCCTCTCCATGCGGCGCAGGGTGGGGACAGGGCGGGGCCCGGCTGGGAGTCCCCAGAGGTTCACACCCTCAGGGCCCTGTTGTCTGACACCATCCACCTGCCTGGAGCCCGCTGGCTTTGAAGAACCCCTGATTTGCTAAAGAATCTGGAGGAGGAAACGGTGAGAGACACAAAAACACATGGCAAGTGGCAGAGGACATTCCAGGCATCATTTGGGGAATGTCAAGTAGTGGCTTGCCTAAAGCTTCCCTCCTATAGCACATCAAAGTGCCTGACCTCTTACTTTACAGCTTCTTAAATTCGTGTCCATGCCAAGGAAGCTCATTTTCCTACGGTTAGTCATACTCCTGGTGGTTTCCTAGACTTTCAGAGGAGGCTTCTGGGAAAAGATGGCCTTTGACAGACAAGCCAGAATTAGGTGGATGGGACACAGAGGCAAAGGCATTACAAGCAAAAGAGCAGCCAGTGCCCCCACCAGGAGATGCAGAGCCCCCTGGGATGCTCAGATGATTGGCAGGTCCATCCATGGGTGGGGCTGGGCAGGGGCACAGACTGGAGCCCAGAGGTATGCTCAGCTGAGGAGTTGGAGGTTTTTCTCAAAGCAAGCAGAGGATGACTGAACAATCTTGCCCAAGACAGACACGATGTTAGACTTGCCCTTTAGAAAGATCAGTGTGGCCACAGGGTGAGAAATGGATTGGAGAGGGGTGAGCGTGCAGGCAGGCAAACCAGTAAGGAAGGGTGGAGAACCTGACCCAGGGCAGAACTTCTGGAAGCATCTGTAGTATGCACTGGAGGACCCGTTTGTTTTGTTTCCAATCCTTCTTGGACAGATACTTTTATAAAACATATTACCAGAGAAAGTGAAATTTTAAAAGAACATACAAACTATAAGCCCTAATTTTTTATCAAAACAGTTTTTAAATTGGGATCAAATATACACAACATAAAATTTACCATCCTAACCATTTTTCATCATATATAGTTCAGTAGTGTTAAGTACAGTCACACTGTCATGCAACCAATCTCCAGAACTTTTCCGTCTTGCAAAACTGAAACTACCCATTAAACAACCTTGTATTCTCTCTTGCCCCAGCCCATGGCAACCACCCTTCTACTTTCGACTACTCTGGGTACCTCATTCAAGTGGAATGGCACAGTACTTGTCCTTTTGTGTCTGGCTTGTTTTACCCAGCGTAATGCCCTCAGGTTTCATCCATGTTGTAGCATGTGGCAGAATTTCCTTCCTTTTTAGGTCTGAATAATATTCTACATTTTGTTTATCCTTTAATCCTACAATGGACACTTGGGTTTCACCTATCTTTTGGCTAATGAATAATGATACTATGAATATGGGTGTACAAATATCTGTTCAATCCCTCCTTTCAATTCTTTGGGGGATATACCCAGAAGTAGAATTGCCACTGTATGGTAATTTTTAAAAATATTTTCACTAACTGCAATACTCTTTTCCACAGTGGCTGCACCATTTTACATCTGCACCAACAGTGCACAGTGTTCCAATGTCTCCGCATCCTCACCGGCACTTGTTATCTTCTGGTCTTTTTTTTTTTTTGCGGTACGCGGGCCTCTCCCTGTTGTGGCCTCTCCTGTTGTGGAGCACAGGCTCCGGACGCGCAGGCTCAGCGGCCATGGCTCACGGGCCCAGCCGCTCCGCGGCATGTGGGATCTTCCCGGACCGGGGCACGAACCTGTGTCCCCTGCATCGGCAGGCGGACTCTCAACCACTGCGCCACCAGGGAAGCCCTCTTCTGGTCTTTTGATAGTGGCCCCAATGGGTGTGAGATGAAGCCCCAATTTCTCATCATTAGATTCAACCTGTATAAAATTAGCCATCAGACCCTATAACAGTTTAGAACACTTCAGGGTTAAAAGAGTTTAAAACAGTTTAACACGCTTACTCTCAACTTCTGAACTCATCTCGTTGCAAACCAATGACAAGTATTTCCCAAACTGGCCCCGGTCTGTGGACCAGACCTTGAGTAGCACTCCTAGGCCATGTCTATCCCTTGGGGTGAAGAGCAGTGGTGGTCAGAGTCAAACTTTACTGAGCTCTTACTCTCTGGCACTACGTGTATTCATCACGAAAACCAGCACAACATCCCTATGAAGTATATACTGTTATTATGCCCAGTTTACTGAGGAGAAAGCAGAGGCACAGAGGTGATGGGCCTTGCCCCATGCCAGCAGGTCAGGAGGTGGCCGAGGCAGCTGTGAACCCCAGCAGTATGGCCTCAGCCATTTTTGTAATTATTATTGTTTTGTTTGTTTCCCAAGATTACTTAATTGATTGGTCATATGGGGGTGAAGACGGAAGGCTCCCACATTCTGGATTCAGTGACCAGGTGGACAGGGATGCCGAGTTTGGGAGGAAATGTGATCAATCTAGGTTTGGACGTGTCAAGGTTAAGGTTCGCATGTGACATCCAGGCGGAGCAGGGCCATGGACTGCTGGGCAGTAAGTTGTGCTCTCCGTAACAAGGACAGGGCTAGAAATGCAGCTACAGAAGGCCAGGGCGAAGGTGACGTGAGTTTGATGAGATACCTCAGAGAGACCAGGAACATTCTAGGAAGAAAGGAGCCAGAGGAGAATGAGGAGAGAGTGTCAGAGGGAACGACATATCAACAGGGAGTCCAGGGCTACGTGGAGGCCACACAAGACAGGATAATCTGTGGAGCTGGCTGTGTGGTGGCCCCCAGGGCATCATGGAAGCCAGGGAGGGGAATGCTAGGTTGCCAAGGGTTGAGAGGTGGGTGGTGGTGGGAAGGGTGGAAGAAAAGACCAAGAGTGAAGACCACTCTTCTAGAAGCTCAACTGTGAGGTAGAGGAGACAAAAGACCGTCCAACTATGGGTGTCTTGTGTGGTAGGGGAGAGACTAGGCCAAGGGTGGATTGTTATTTTGTCTCAACTTATAAAAAAAAAGGTTGGAACAAACATGAGTTTGTTCTTAGTTTGGGGGTGAGGGGGGCAGGGGAACCCAGTAGGAAGGTGAAAGATTGAGAGGAATCTGTGCTGATCGCTGGAGGAATAGGGCATTGGATTGGGAATGGTCAAGCTTGAATAGGGAGAGAAGCCCCTTTTCCCCTAAGAAGGGAGGGAAGGCAGTTTATGATACAGGTTCAGTTGTGAAAGAGGGAGGAAGCTGATGCCCTCAATGAAGCTGGTGACAACTGCCTGTTGAGAGCGTGTGGTGTGAGGGTCCGGAGAAGGGAGGCAGACTTTGGAGGTGCCACCAAGAAACAGCAGTGAGAGTCACCTAGGGCGGCAGAGAAGATGCACCAGAAGCAGGAAGAGCCCAGTGAGGCTGGAGAAAATGCGTCAGCATGAACCCCATCGCCCATTTGTGAGATTTTTCTTCATCACGGCTCAGTTGCCCATGCACAGAAGAGAAGGTGGATGACAAGATTGAGCCCAGTTAAGGTTCCACAAGTTGGCTCTGACTGTAGTCAAGGGGGCAGGAAAGTGGAGTGATTGCTGTCATGAGAGGAAAAGAATGAAGTGATTTGTGGTGGTTTTTGAAAAATGTCCACACGCTCCCAACGCTCCTCCCTTCAAAAGGTTGAGTCTAATTCCCCTAACTTTGAGGGTGGGCTGGACTTAGCAACTTGCTTCTAAGGAATAGAATGTAGCAGAAGTGCCAGTGACAGTGTGTGACTTCCAATTCTAGGTCACAGAAGACCTGTGGCTTCTCCTTTTCTCTTTCTCCTTTTTGGATCACTTGTTCTGGGGGAAGCCAGCCATCATGTCCTGAGGATGCTCAAGCAACCCTATGGAGAGGTCCTTGTGGCGGGAGCTGAGGCCTCCTGTCAATAGCCACACAGGGAGCCCTTGGAAGCAGACCCCAAAGCCCTAGTCAAGTCTTCAGATGACTGCAACCCTGGCCAACATCTTCACTGCAACCTCCCAAGAGACCCTGAACCACAGCCACCCAGCTCAGCCCACAGAGACTAAATAAAGAAAACTAAGTGTTTGCTATTTTAAGCTATTAAGCTTTGGAGTAATTTGTTATTAATAATTGATAACCAATATATTGCCCAAGTGTGAGAGCAGAGAAGGCAGACACTGAGACGGATCCAGGGTCAGGGTTTGGCAGGTGGGCCCTGGTAGAGGTCAAGGGGCAGGAAAATAGGGTCATTAGTGGCATGAGAATAGAATGAAGTAGGGTTGGGAAGCGCCTCTCAGGTGAGGTGATGGAGAAGGCACAGGCCTGGAGGAATCAAAGAGCATATGTATAGGAGTGGGGGTGAGGGGGTGAGGTGTAGGGGAGTCAGACAGTGGGATTTCTTGTTTGAGGAGAACATGTTCAGATGGACAGGGTGAAGGTTAAGGAAAGTTGAGGACAGTGGAGTTAAGGTTCATGGACAGCAAAGGCAGTCAGGACAGAAGCAGGACTTAAGGTGGAGAGGAAGACCTACCTTCAGATGCCAAAGATCTTAACATGCATGCCAGAGTGTCAGGCCAATAGGTGACAGGGGATAAAGGTGGCATCTCTGGGTAGCTTGAGGCTTCAGGGAGGTTTTTCCAAAGAGTGGAACCGTAACAGCCTGTGCAGAGCCAAGGATGGCACTCAGGATGCCCCCACCCCAAGAGGGCTGCAAGGAAGATGGTGCGGCCAGGAGAGAGCAGGCCACAGATGGGCATGGAGTCATCCCCAGTGTCGAATCCCACCATCTGCAGGATACCAGGGACACTGAGATGAAGGCGTGTCCTAACCTAGGGGAGAAACAGACAGCAAAGGGAGAAAAACCCAGAATGGGAATTGGGCTTCAGAGAAACAAAGTCCCGCCAGCCCCTCCCAGCTGGTCTGCCTCCTATTCCTGTGTCACATGTGCTGTGCTGGGATGAGAGGACTCTTCATTCACTTACTGTTCTCCCTACAGAGGCAGGATCCTGTTTCCTCCTCACATCCTGTTTCCTCCTCCCATACACAGTGTTTCTTTATCTCCGGATGCCCCTCCCACACCGTGTGCCACCACCACTGCTGTTCTTCCTTCTCCTGGCCACACCCTCTTTTTCTGGGGGTTGCTGTGCTCCCCAGGCACTACCTCCTGCTGAGAGTCTGTGCTACTGAGTCACCAGGTAGGCCACTCTTTTCTCTGGACTGGCTTGTCTGCTAGATTCCATCTTCACTGACATGAGTCTTTCCCAGGAGGCCCTGTAGTTCCTCATGTGAGTAAATCTCAGCAAGACCTCGCCATCAGTTTTAGCAGGTCTGAACCCCAGAAGGAGGCAGAGCTCATCGCCAACTTTTGACCCCTACTTGAGCTCTGTACATTTGCCCTGAAATCCTAATATCTGTCTCTACATCGTTAAATTCATTAAGGTTCCCAGGTCCAGGTTTATCCGCCAGGCCAAATGCCTCTGAAAGGACAATGGCAACTCTTCGGGTGGCCCCCTTGCCCCTTTCTGCTGTCTATGCACATGCGTAGTCCACAGCCACACCTCCCCTGTGAAGTGACACGAGTGGCAGCATTTTCAGGAAAGTGAATATTGCCAAACAAACACACAGCAAAGCCAAAAACACATTTTGCAAAAAATGTCAGGAGTAAAATGACAGGCTTGTAATGGTCTTGGATATCAGTTCTTTTCCCTCTGCTTTTGCAGTTGTTTAATGTTGAAACGAGTCAACTTGAAGCTGTATAATAAATGAATTCCAGCTTGATCTTGGCAGAATTTGTTTTGCTTGAGGGAAGTTGTTTATGCCCCTAGTTGTTATGTGGGGGGGGGAGGCACGTTTAAACTATGCGCCCCACACCACCCCGCATCGTTTGATTTATGTTATACAGAGTCGTGTCCGTCATCTGATGCTGCTGTAAACAAGATTATCCTTGTCTACCACGAATGAGCCCAATGCCAGTGACTTTAAATAAACACAAGCACCAGTTTTGTATTTACATTGTCTGAGGTAACCCGCTGGCAAGAGTTTTTAATGGCGCCATTGGCCCCTCCCTGGCTAAGGTAGTGTGGGCTTTTGCGATTGACCTTGTTTGTGGAGGACTCACTCAGGGGAAAGATTTCTTACTTAGCAGATAAGTGCTACACCCAAGCCAGATTCTTATGTGTGGTTTTGGCATTTTCATTTCCGTCAAGTTCGCATTGCCTCTTTGCATGCTGGATGGAGCAGGACAGGGGTGGGGAGGCGGGGAACCTTAGATGTGTAAAGTGAAATCCTGACCTGGAGCTACTGAAACCATCAATGGAAGGGCTTGAGTGAAAGTGGGCTCCGAGAATTGTGTTATTCACAGGACTAATTATTAGAAAATGATTCCTGTTGACCTGCTCTCTGGAAGACATCAGTGCATTCAGTTGCATTCCACGCAGAAAATAACTGGAAGTTTGCAGAAGTCTCAGTGTCTGTTGCAGTTCCAAACCAAGAAACCACAGAAACATACAATTCTTCAAATAGTGATAAATTATCTCTGTGGAGGAGTGAAAAGAAGAGCAATCCCCCTCTGCTAATCTCCCCTACAAAGAAAGCAAGAACTATGTAGTGCACACTCCAGCCCCCTTTAGGAACAGACTGAGAATGTATTTTTGCAGTAGCACTATTTGGTTAATATTCCAGACTTCAAATGCAGGACATAAAGAAATCAGTTTCTAAGAGCTAAACAGACATCTTGTGGAATATCATTCTGCTGGGGGATGGTGTAAGGGAGGGGTGGAAAAGAGCCCGACTATGTGGAAAAACATAATGGGAGAGATTTATGGTCCCTTGTTTGAGTTCAGGTTTCAAAATCTCTCAGGAAAGTTATTTAATTCACCTGTGACTCTATTTCCTCTTCTGTATGATAGGAGTGATAATAGTACTTTGCTTTTTTTTCTTTCTTTCTTTTTTTTTTTTTTTTTTTTAGTATGCGGGCCTCTCACTGTTGTGGCCTCTCCCGTTGTGGAGCACAGGCTCCGGACGCGCAGGCTCAGCGGCCGTAGCTCACGGGCCCAGCCGCTCCGCGGCATGTGGGATCTTCCCGGACCGGGGCACGAACCCGTGTCCCCTGCATCGGCAGGCGGACGCTCAACCACTGCGCCACCAGGGAAGCCCTGTACTTTGCTCGTAAGGCAATGGAGAGGATTAACGTAACTTTGGTGCAGCACATTGCGAACCATTCTAGTGCTTCTCTGATGGACTCCTTCTTGCCTAGTTCAATGTGAACTCATAGCAGATGCTCAAAATAGATCGATCCTGTAGAATAGCTGTACCAGTGGGGGCTCAGATGCAGAGAATAGAATCCACTCTAGCTAGTGTAAGTGAGTTGGGCTTAATTAAGCAAAATGGCTTGTAAAATCAGTGGGAGGTGATTCTGAAACCACCTCTAGGGAGAGATTTCAGAGGTGATTCTCAAAGCCACCCTGCAGAATGGAGCCACCAAAAGGCTGCTGCCTCTTCTGTAATCAAGAAACAGCCACTACAGAGGCAGGCTCCAGAAATCACACCTGTTCGCTACCAGCTACCCCAGCTAAATGGAAGGTGCCCATGGCTCCTGATGTCCACAAGCCTGCAGAAACCGCAGACGTCAACCCTGCCTCGCTTCCAAGCCTGTCACAGATGGATCTGAGTGGTCAACTCGAACTCATGTGAAAACATTCAGGTACAAGAGAGTTTGGTAAAGTTGTTTAGTGCCCCGGCCCCAGCAGGTCAGGAGTGAGCAGAAGGTGGGACAAAGGGCCAAGCCCCAGCCACCATGCTACCACGGTGGTCATGAGATAAATGCCTAAGGACAGGGAGAAGGGAAACGGGACCTGTGTCTCCTTCTCTCCCTACCTTCCTTCCCCTTGGGTTCCTCAGCATCTGTGGCCATGGATGAACCCCAGTGTGGTTCTAAAAGCTGTGTTCATTTAGACCAGTGCTGTAGAGAGTACTGAAAGATTCAAGGAATTTCTAGGAGAGAGGAAAAATGGAAAATATAGGGGGAATCCAAGTAGATATTGCTGGACATCTAGAAATATTGGAGGGTAAATATAGATTCTGTCATAATTAGAAAAACCCCCAAGGTTTTCTGTTGTTGAGCTAAAGTCATTTGTCTATGCTGGTAGGATTCTGTGGGATAGCAGTACAGTATGAAAATCACTTTATTCCTGCCCGTTAAAAAGGAAACAACAGAATGGAATACAACAAAATGTTAGCAAGGCTCTGGGTCACAGGAATAAGAGTGACTATTATTTTCTCCTTTATATAATCTCTTTATATATCCATCAATATCTATATATTAATTTTACTATCTGTAAAAAAGCCATTTATATGACTTTTAAGGTAATCAACCAAAACCAAACTTTTTCTCTCCTTTTTTCTCCTTTTTTTTTCCTTTCTTTTTAATCTTTCAAATCATTTGCTAATATTTTAAAAGCCCTCACCAGTAGGTAAATCCTTACCTGCGCAACTAATAGACCATTAAACATTTTCAAAATATTATAAACACAGAACATCTGCTTGCTAATGGCTGGATTTTATCCCATCTCTTGAGTGAATTTGTCTCCCAACATCTTGAAACTGAAATGCTGCCTTAGAAGCTATTTTAAAGTTGTCTGGTTTAACTTGTTTCTCTGAAGACAAATGACAACGGCAAAAACCAAGAAATACATTTTGTTAAAGATTACAGTTATCTTTAACCCTCAAAACTATCAAGAGTATTCTCTATCAGGTAAGGTAAAAACTGGTATTTGTTTATTTGCTTGTATAGTATAAGTGTGTGGACCACACATATTCCTCTTGTATAGGATCTCATTTAGCCTCATAAGGCCCTGAAGGAAGGTATTATGCTCTTTATTTAATTGATGACAAGGAAACAGGCTGAGTGAGGTTGAGTGGCTTCTCAAAAGCCACACAGCCCTCTGATTGCATCCATGGACCCACGTTAGCCTTAGACAAACACCTGTCAGCTAAGGATCGTGACACATGTTATGTCAGCTTGCCTCCTGCAGCCATCCCGTGGTTGCTCACAGCCTGGGGCCCCCACTCTTCAGCCCAACCCAAGTACTAATCAGGGAGCCCATCTGAATGGGATGATAAGCCCCTGTCGTTGACACCCTCACATCTCCATGATTCTCAGTTGGGCTGCATCCTTCAGGACACCTGGTCCCCTCAGTAGCACCCTGAGGTTGCCAGCCTCTGACTGCCATGCAGACGATGCTCTGGGGGAGCATGTCCATGGGGCTATTTCCACAGGTTCCACTACTAGTTCCACAGGTTGGAACTTCATGGACCAGGAAAATGTCAGTTTGCCAACTTTTCGTTTCTTCTCAAAAGGACATTTCATACTGTTTAACATCCTCTCCCTCAAATTACAAAGGCATACGTTCAGAATTACAAATTTTTTTTTAAAAAAAATAGCTTCATAGGAAAATCACTACATTGTTATTTTTCTCATTTTGCTGTGGACCAGTGTGTTAGGTCTGATGGCTACCTCCTAATCCCTGGAACCAGTGAATGTGTTACCTTATCTGACAAAAGGGAATTCAGGTAGCAGATAGGATTAAGCTTGCTCCCAAACAGACCTTAAACTGGGGAGATTATCTTGGATTATCCAGGTGGGCCCAATGCAATCACAAGTCCAGTGTAATCTTAAATGGACGAAGGAGGCAGAAGAGGAAGTTGGAGTGATGCCATATTCGAAGGCCTCCACCCACTGCTGTGGCTGTGATGACAGAGGAGGGGCCGTGGGCCAAGGCAGGAGGGCGGCCTCTTGAAGCTGGAAAGATGGTTAGGGAAGGGATTCTCCTGCAGAGCCTCCAGGAAAACACGCAGCCCAGCTGACACCTGGATTTTAGCCCAGTGAGACCTGGAACCTACAGCAAGATATAATGCATTCATGTTGTTTTCAACCACTAAGTTTGTGGTAATTTGTTACAGCAGCAATAGAAAACTAGCACAACCAGTGAAACTTCGTCATGGCTTACTGAGGTCTGGGGGCCCCCTAGCTTTAGAAGCCCATCCTAGAAAGAGCCTGTCAGAATTTCCCATTCTACAGAAGGACATTTTGTATAACCAGGTAAGACGATGTACACGAGAACTCTGCCAAGTGCCTGGCATGTAAAGCCATTCTGGAGCAGGTAAAGCCCAGGCCCCACCTACGTGTTTCCGAGATCACAGCCTCAAATGAGGGACACGATGCCCCAAGAGCAAGTTGTGGAGGACTGAGGGGAAGAACTGCTGCCTGGTGGAGCATGACCTGCCCAGGAGGATTGGGGGAAGAGCAGTTCAGAAGGTGCTGGCTTGGAAATGCCAGCACAAACCCTAGGGTGGAGGCTGAGGCCGCTTATGAGTGTCTCTAGGAATATAATAAGTGCTTGATGAATGGCAGCTATCATTATTTTTTTCTTTTTTCTTTTTTTTGTGGTACGCGGGCCTCTCCCGTTGCGGAGGACAGGCTCCGGACGCGCAGGCTCAGCGGCCATGGCTCACGGGCCCAGCTGCTCCGCGGCATGTGGGATCTTCCCAGACCGGGGCACGAACCCGTGTCCCCTGCATCGGCAGGCGGACTCTCAACCACTGCGCCACCAGGGGAGCCCAGCTATCATTATTAATAACAGCATCACTACCATTTTGTCATTGTCGTTATTGTTATTTTTTAACCAAGGCAAATGATCAGGTCCATTTTTAGAAAAGGTCCCTCCGGAGCTAAGACAGAGAATTACCGGGAGACCAGAAGAGTCAGATCACAAAGAACAAGGAGGAGGCTGCTGGACACACAACCCCTAGTCTCAGTTGCGCAGGTAAGTACACGTATATGCACCTCACTTCTTTGCTCCCTAGTCTTGCAGTGGGGGAGAATGCGACTTAGAGAAGTCCAGTGACTTAAACTCCAAATGCCAGTAAGTGCCGAAGTGGGAGTCGATCCCTGGTTTTCACACAGACAGAAAGATGGGGTAATTTCTCAGCACTAGAGACCAAAATAGTTTCATGGGAAAGTCAGCGCAACTTGTCAGTTCCCTGTGGAACCCGAATTTGGGTTAAAGTCCCAGATCCTCAATGTGTCATTAGTCAGGGTAAGTAGAAGTGACTGCAGTAACAAAAATCCCCAGACATCAGTGCTTTAACACAAGAAAAGTTTTTCTTGATTATGTCTCAGCCCAGTATGGGAGGTTGAGGGAGTGACTTTGCAGGACACGGCCATTCAGGGACACTTTGGGGTTTGCCTTTCTCTGTTAATCTTTCTCAGTGATGAAAGATCACTGGATCATGTGTCTTAGGGCTATTTGGGGGGTCCAGTAACCAAACCATAGATTTACATGAAGTTGTAAGAAATAATACAGAAAGAACCCATGGACCCTTCACCCAGTTTTTCCCAATGGTAACACCTTACAAAACTCTAGTTCAATATCACAGCCAGTGCTGACATTAATACCGTCAAGATAGAGAACAGTACCATCACACAAGGATCCCTCATGTTGCCCTTTCACAACCATACCTGCTTCCCTCCCACCTTCATCCCCTCCTTAATCCCTGGCAAGCTAATCTGTTCTCCAGTTCTATAATTTCAATCATATTGTATATGTGAAATCATATAGTACATAATCTTTTTTTAAAATTTATTTATTTATTTATGGCTGCAGTGGGTCTTTGTTGCTGTGCACGGGCTTTCTCTAGTTGCTGCGAGTGGGGGCTACTCTTTGCTGTGGTGCACAGGCTTCTCATTGCGGTGGCTTCTCTTGTTGTGATTGTGGACTCTAGGCATGTGGTTTTCAGTAGTTGTGGCGCGCGGGCTCAATAGTTGTGGCGCACGGGCTTAGTTGCTCCGCGGCATGTGGGGTCTTCCCGGACCAGGGATCGAATCTGTATCCCCTGCATTGGCAGACGGATTCTTAACCGCTGTGCCACCAGGGAAGCTCCAGTATGTAACCTTTTGAGACTGGATTTTTTTCACTCAGCAGCATAATTCCTGTGGAGAGTCTTCCAGGTTGTCACATGGAGCAATAGTTTGTTCTTTTTTATTGCTAACAGTGTGCCATGGTATGATGTGCCACAATTTGTTAACCATTCACCTACTGAAGGAGCTCTGGGCTGTTTCCAAGTTTTGGCTACTATGAATAAAGCTGCTGTAAACATTTGTATAGAGGTTTTTATGTGAACATAAGTACATAAGTCTTCATTTCTCTGGGGTAACTGCTCAGGGGTGTAATCGCCGGGGTAGAAGATCTTTGCATGTTTCATTTTTTTGTTTTTGTTTCTGTTTTTTTAAGAAAATGCCAAACTGTTTTCTGGTATGGTTATCTCATTGCCATTTTAGTTTGCATTTCCCTAATGGTTAATGATGCTGAGCGTCTTTCATGTGCTTATTTGATTCTGTATATCCTTTCCAGCGAAATGTCTCTCTTCATGTTTTTTTGTCCATTTTCTAGTTGGATTGTTTGCTTTTTGACTACTGAGCTGTGAGAGGTTTGTATGTATTCTAGACATATGGGTATATGGTTTATGAATATTTTCTCCCAGTCTGTAGCTTGTCTTCTCATCTTCTTCACAGAGTCTTTCTCTGAACAGAGGCTTTCATTTTGATGAAGTCTAATTTAGGAAGTCTAAAGGATTTTTTTCATTTTATGGTTTGTGAGTTTATGTCAAGCCTAAGAACTCTTTGCCTAGCTCTGGATTCCAAAGAGTTCCTTCTATGTTTTTCTCTAAAGGTTTTATAATTTTATATTTAAGTCTGTGATCCACTTTTGAGTTCATTTTTGTAAAGTGTGGGAAGTTCTTGTGGGCTGGGCCTGGACTTGGCACACATCACATGCTCACATCTCATTGGCTGGGACCCAGTCACATGGCTCCACCTGACAGCAAGGGAGGCGGAGACTGTATTCCAGTGGTGTGCGCAGCGGGGAGAGAGGGTCACAGGAATCAGGTATTGATTGGTGAGCGCTACAGTCTCTGCCACACCTAGTTATAATGTTCAAAACTGTTACTCCTTGCTCTGCTAATGTGTTCCAGAGTATTTACCAAATAACTGGGAGCTGGCAATGTTTCTGTACCTGGAATGTAATAGATATTTGATAAATATTGGTGGACTTTAAAAAAGGGGGGATCTTACTTTTTTCACATTGTCCTGCAAGGTCAGAATCATGATCTCTATTTTACTGCTCGGGGAAGCTGTATTTTTCTGTCCCTCCTGGGAGGCCTGTGGAGGAGGATTGACCTGGGTGTGACACCCTGGGCCACAGGTGAGAGGCTGGCTCTCCAGGAGGACATGTGGATGCTATAGGCCCGGCCCCCTGTTTACCTGGTGTTCCAGAGGCAACAGCAGCAGGAATGGGAGGGGTGGAGGTGCAGGAACAGAGATGCCAGGGGAGTAGAAGGTTGGGTGTCTATTTAGCAAGGGAACAAGGACGTGAATTCCCAGCGGTACAGAGCAGAAGGATTAAAGAGCAGCTCTTGAGTTAAAATATGAGTGAGTTTATTGTGGGAGGTGACACCATGGCCTGAAGTGGTAGCTGGCTCTAACAACCCAGGATGGAGGGAGGAAACCTTCCTGGATGCGAAGTGACCACTCAGCCAGGAACCTTTGGCCCTTGTTCCATCTCTGTGGTTTGTGCTCTGGGCTAGGGAAACCGAGGTCAGTCATTTCACTAGCATGGTCACAGACTAAGAGGAAGCTTCAGGAAAACCCCAAGGAAGCTCGGAAGAGAGAACTCATTCTCCTGACTGTCTGCACTGCTTGAGGTTAAGAATTTGTGTACCCCATTAAGACATCCTGGAACTGTGTGGTTCCCGTTCCAAACCAAACCAGAACCCCTGGGCTTCCAACTTCGTACCTATTCTTGGCAAAATCATTTTCTCCTTTCAGAAAGTGTGAGTGTAAGAAGAAAGAAGGCAGTCCACAAGTCTTCTCTCCAGGTCACTCTCCTTGAAGCACCCTAGTGAGAGGCAAGCAGGGACAACCTTAGAAGGCGCCAGCAATCTGCCTCCCACGCCGCCCCCGGCACAGCCACTCCACAGTGTGCGGAGGGGAGGGGGTGGGTAGTGGATGGTGAAGGAAAAACAAAAACCGTGAAAAAGCGTGGCAGTTTTTGCCAAGCTAGATGTGGCAGTGATGTCTGTCTGGGCCCAGCTTCCCTTCGTAAGGACCAGGACTAGGGGTGGGGGCTGGGGCTGCCCTCCCTCACCCTGCCCAGCTCTGCCTCTAACCCACTCCGTTCACTGAAGCGCCATAAATACTTCTTGGGTGTAACTGCCTCGTGCTCCTTGGATGCATTGGAACCTATGTCTAAATAAAAGTTCAAAAGGGAAAAAAAGAAAGCCTAAATCTTCTAAACTTCAAGCAGGGCCCTAGTCAGATTCAGTTTACCCTGCATGAAGTGTGCAGTCAGTGACAGGGAAACAACAATAATTTTGCCCTGATGTCTCCCGCAAGAAGCATACTCCTAGAGTCCTCATAATCTCATTTGGGTGGGCCCACATCTCAGGAAGTGGGGCCGGGGGGAAGGGGCATCCCCTGGACTCGCTGAACACAGGGCAAGTTTTCACAGGATGGACCTCATTCTGGGGAAAAAGTTGTGTGTTTCTTGACTCCCCACACAAAATTGATTTCAACAACTCCATTCGGCTCCGTTTTCCTCTCTAACAGCTGTGTTTAGGTGGCGCTGGCTTTTGTGTGAGCTCTCTTTAGGATGGGGTGCACACACTGTAGTAATCCATGTTTCTCATCAGCTTGTTGCTAACAAAGGGCCGCCTAAGCCAAGGACACCCCTTCACATTCAGCTGTGGACGCCAATGAGCTTTCCCGCTGTCAGTTGGGGCCCTCTGTCAGGGCGAGGAGAGGGAGGGAGTGTGTGTGTGTGTGTGTGTGTGTGTGTGTGTGTGTGTGTGTGTGTGATGGGGGCAGGGGGGAGGGCAGCACCGCTGGTTCAGAACCATCTCTGTGTGTGGTCTGAGGCTACTCCTCATTTCATGAAATCCAGGCTTCATTCCTGGCTCCGGTCAAACTTGTGCGTCACTGAATGAGTCCCTTGTCCACTTTCCCAAACACCGCTGAGGTTTGAAAGGGCTCTGTGGGTAGACTGTTACTGTCAGCAAAAGCAAACAAGCCGCCGTATTTAGTGAAGCATTTTCGAATATTTAAACATAATAAGCTTCAGCTAGTCGTGCACAGTTGTGGCCAGCAAGAAGGCAGGAGAGGGAAAAGCTGTGAACGTTCCTTCCTCACAGTGACCTTGACGTTCCTCTGAGGGGCTGGCCCTGGGCGGGGCTGAGCTGCCTGTGCCTGGAGCTGGGAATGAGGGCCTGTCCTGCCTCCAAGGCCTCCAAGGCAGGGTGGGGGGGGGGCGGTGTTTGGGTGGCAGCTTGAGTGTAATTCACTCACAGCCCCTTCATAATCAGATGTGGTCTGAGCCTAAGGTAAGGTTGTTTTTCCCACCCTTGGAAAAATAAAAAGCTCTGGGAAGCCCCTCCTTGTATAAGAAAGAAAGCTCTATGATTGCAGCGTAAATAAAAGGCTAAACTGGGTAGCTGTGGGTGTCCCAAGTAGGTACAGCTAAGATTGTCCCCGTGGACGCAGCCTGGCACCCTCTGGGGCTGCTGATGGCTCTAGAATCACCTTCCCTGCAGCCAGCAGAGACCACGGCCCCACGAGCCAGCCACCATCCCGCCCACCAGGCCCCGTTCCACCAGCTCGAAGTGGCTTTCTGGTGTATGGGGCAAGATAGAACCGTAAAGTCAGTCCTTCTCATCGGCCAGAATAAGGTCAGCGCCCTCCCCCACTCGAGCCAAAGGAGGCTTCCGGAGGCCACTCCAACCCCCCTAAGCAGGCGTGGGGTCCAGGCTCCCAGGAAAGACTCTACCTGTGCCACCCCAGGACTCTGAATGGGCTCCCTGTCTGCCAGAGCAAACAAGGTCCCTGTGGTGGGGAGGAGGTTACAAGGGACATGTAGAAAGACAGGGGACTTTTTCTCTCTGGATGTTCCATTAGGGAAAGCCTGCCAAGGGATTTGTCAGAATCCAATCTGCTCCAGTGTTACGGATTCACCGGGAAATAGCCCCCTTCAAGGAAGACAAGGCCCAAAGGGCTCTTATAATGCCGCTGCTTCCCGTGCCCCAGCCAGAGCCACCTCCTGTCCACTGCAGGCTGCCACCCAGGTTTCCTCCCTGCTTTGGGCTCACACAGTTTGTCTGCCTGCCTTATACGTGCTCTGGGCTCTGGAACACACAGTTGACTAACTTTAGCTTCTGTCTCCCTATCTGTAAAATGTGAGTATTGATAGCTGACTTGCAGGGCTGTTATGGGGTTTAGAAAAGGGCCCGGCTTAGACAGTGCCTGGCCTCAGAAACTGCCCAATGAATGGCTGCCTCATTCAAACTTTGAAGCACTTTGGGGAGCTCCCATAGCCTTGCTAACAACCCAGGAGTTTGATGGGAGCAGGGGGCCTGGGGCTGTGTTACTTGCTGTCAATCCACCTCTCAGAGTCCGTTTCCCATGGGCGTTGGTGGGGTGGCGGTGGGGACAGGACGTGGGTGTCTGACTTCTGACTGCATATCCTTCCTCCTTCAGGATTCAGCCCCTGGAGAAACTAGCATGCTGTCTTCACCCTGCCCCAGGGACCTCTAAGTTCCCTCCTCTCCAAGGCCCCTGTGGCCTGGGCCCTGGTGCAGCCTCCAGCATCCCAGCCTCTGATACACTCAGCACTGAAACTCAGAGTGCAGCCTGGAGAAGCCCTGGGCTCATTGCATTGGCAGGAGACCCGGGAAGGCAGAGAGGACCCACTTCACTACCAGCCCCCCTCCTCAAGCCAGTTGTCCTATACGTCAGGAGGGCATCCTGTGATTTCCTCCCAAGGAGACCTTGGAAAGTTGGACTTCTTTTTTTTTTTTTAATTGAAGAATAATTGATTTACAATGTTGTGTTAGTTTCAGGTGTACAGCAAAGTGATTCACTTATACATATATATACTATTCTCTTTTTTTCTTTTTTTTTTTGCAGTACGTGGGCCTCTCACTGCTGTGGCCTCTCCCGTTGCGGAGCACAGGCTCCGGACTCGCAGGCCCAGTGGCCATGGCCCACGGGCCCAGCCGCTCCGCGGCATGTGGGATCCTCCCGGACCGGGGCACGAACCTGCGTCCCCTGCATCAGCAAGCGGATTCTCAACCACTGCGCCACCAGGGAAGCCCTATACTATTCTTTTTCATATTCTTTTCCATTATGGTTTATTACAGGATATTGAATATAGTTCCCTGTGCTATACAGTAGGACTTTATTGTTTATCTATTTTCTGTATAGGAGTTTGTATCTGCTAATCCCAAACTCCTAATTTCTCCCTCACTCAAACCCTTTCCCCTTTGGTAACCATAAATTTGTTTTCTATGCCTGTGAGTCTTTCTTTTTCTGACTTACTTCACTTAGTATGATAACCTCTAGTCCGTCCATGTTGTTGCAAATGGCATTATTTCAATTCTTTGTTATAGCTGAGTAGTGTTCCATTGTATATATGTACCACATATTCTTTTTTTTTTTTTTTTTTTTTTTAAACATCTTTATTGGGGTATAATTGCTTTACAATGGTGTGTTAGTTTCTGCTTTACAACAAAGTGAATCAGCTATACATATACATATGTTCCCATATGTCTTCCCTCTTGCGTCTCCCTCCCTCCCACTCTCCCCATCCCACCCTTCCAGGCTGTCACAAAGCACCGAGCTAATATCCCTGTGCCTTGCGGCTGCTTCCCCCCAGCTATCTACCTTACTACGTTTGTTAGTGTGTATATGTCCATGACTCTCTCTCGCCCTGTCAAAACTCACCCTTCCCCCTCCCCATATCCTTAAGTCCGTTCTCCAGTAGGTCTGCGTCTTTATTCCTATCTTACCCCTAGGTTCTTCATGACATTTTTTTCCCTTAAATTCCATATATATGTGTTAGCATACGGTATTTGTCTTTTTCTTTCTGACTTACTTCACTCTGTATGACAGATTCTAGGTCTATCCATCTCATTACAAATAGCTCAATTTCATTTCTTTTTAAGGCTGAGTAATATTCCATTGTGTATATGTGCCACATCTTCTTTATCCATTCATCCGATGATGGGCGCTTAGGTTGTTTCTATGTCCTGGCTATTGTAAATAGAGCTGCAATGAACATTTTGGTACATGACTCTCTTTGAATTTTGGTTTTCTCAGGGTATATGCCAAGTAGTGGGATTGCTGGGTCATATGGTAATTCTATTTGTAGTTTTTTAAGGAACCTCCATACTGTTCTCCACAGTGGCTGAACCAATTCACATTCCCACCAGCAGTGCAAGAGTGTCCCCTTTTCTCCACACCCTCTCCAGCATTTATTGTTTCTTGATTTTTTGATGATGGCCATTCTGACTGGTGTGAGATGATATCTCATTGTAGTTTTGATTTGCATTTCTCTAATGATTAATGATGTTGAGCATTCTTTCATGTGTTTGTTGGCATTCTGTATATCTTCTTTGGAGAAATGTCTATTTAGGTCTTCTGCCCATTTTTGGATGGGGTTGTTTGTTTTTTTGTTATTGAGCTGCATGAGCTGCTTGTAAATTTTGGAGATTAATCCTTTGTCAGTTGCTTCATTTGCAAATGTTTTCTCCCATTCTGAAGGTTGTCTTTTGGTCTTGGTTATGGTTTCCTTTGCTGTGCAAAAGCTTTGAAGTTTCATTAGGTCCCATTTGTTTATTTTTGTTTTTATTTCCATTACTCTAGGAGGTGGGTCAGAAAGGATCTTGCTGTGATTTATGTCATAGAGTGTTCTTCCTATGTTTTCTTCTAAGAGTTTGATAGTTTCTGGCCTTACATTTAGGTCTTTAATCCATTTTGAGCTTATTTTTGTGTATGGACACATATTCTTTATCCATGCCATTTGTTGATGGACATTTAGGTTACTTCCATGGCTTGGCTATTGTGAATAGTGCTGCAATGAACATTGGGGTGCATGTATCTTTTCGAATTAGAGTTTTCTCCAGACATATGCCCAGGAGTGGGATTGCTGGATTATACAGCAACTCTATTTTTAGTTTATTAAGGAGCCTCCGTACTGTTTTCCATAGTGGCTGCACCAATTTATATTCCCACCAACAATGTAGGAGGGTTCTTTTTCTCTACACCTTCTCCAGCATTTGTTATTTGTAGACTTTTTAATTATGGCCATTCTGACCAGTATGAAGTGGTACCTCATTGTACTTTTGATTTTCATTTCTTTGATAATTAGTGATGCTGAGCATCAAGAAGACAGACTTCTTGAGTCTGCGGCCCAATGGGCATGACTTGAGACCATGGAATCTCTTAGACCACTGTGCCTCCCATTTGGAAAGCTACAGGATAAGGAGAAAAAGAAGTGTTCTGCAAAGAGTAGGTGCTCAATAATAACTTCTTGGCCTCATTTAGTTTATCCTGAAAAGGGAGGGCAGAAGAAAAGAAGAGTGGCTAAAAGGAGAGCAAAATGAGGTTGGGAAGAAGAGAATTTCAAACTTGGAATTAACAGAGAAGCGATCCCTGGCATGTGCCACTAGGACAAAAATAGTGTTGACCCATGGCAGGCGACTTAGCAACGGTGCTTCAGTCCCCACACCCATAGGGGCTGATGATACCTCCGCCTGTGATGAGGAGGAAAGGCCTGTGCAAAGTGGCTGGCTCAGAGTCAGAGCACAATGAGTGGCTGGCCCATGCCCCTTGTGTTTCTTACTCTTCCGTAGCGGTAGGACCAGAGCCCATGGCTCAGGCTCCCAGAGAATGTTCTCCCTGCTCCCTCTGGAGGTCTTGTGTGTTGGAGCCCAATTACCTTTTTCTGCACCTCTTTAGCATGATGTGCCTGGGCCTTGTCCCTCCTGTGGTGAGGCCTCGCTGCAGGAGGGAACATCTCTGAGAGTCCGTGGGCTCAGCGCCTGGCTGGCAGACTCCTTAAGCAGGACCAGCGTGCCAGTGACCGCCAGGGCCCGCATTCCTGTCAGGAGACTTCGGCCACTGAAGCTGCCATGTGAAAACTGCAAATTACCAAAACAACTATAAACAGAAAGCTGATTGAATAAATTAGATGTAACCATATGATGGAATACAATACAGCCATTATAAAGAATGAGCTAGAGTGATCACATGCTAATTTGAAAGAGCTCTAATGTGTAGAAAGCAAAATCAGCAAGGGCCAGGGTTGTGGATATAGAGAAATTCCTTTGATATAAATAAAAAGGATATAATTTTTCCTGGTTTAGGAGCTGACATTTTTCTGTAAATGTCCAATCTCTGAAAGTTTCTTTTGGGGGGAACAACTGGGATTTTATCGTACACTTCTCTGTACTGTTTTGTTTTGTTACTCTATGTACGTACTGCTTTTAGTTTAAATAATGAGCATTGTACGTGGTGGTTACCTGAGATTAAGGACACTTGGAGGAAGTTTTGTTTAAAATAGAGGAGGAGTTGATTGGTGGGAAGGAGAAAAGAGACCCTGCCGGAGTTCAGCGTGTTTGTGACAGTAGAGGCAGTTTCAGCTCGAGCTGTTTCTGATTAATCCCGGTGCCCTCCAGATGAATGGGATGTAAACCACAGACCGATTATGAGAATCCCAAGAAGGAAACTCCCTCTTCCGTCTATCTATCCACTCACTCATCTGCCCACCCACACACAAGACTGTAGTGTCTACCCACCACCCCACAAAAAAGGGTGGTAAAAGGAAGAAAGCAGTGCTGCTGCTAATAATAAATTATCCCTGTGGACAAACCCCCTCTATGTTTCCCCCTTTCTCTCCTCTGTGTTGCAGCCCAGCACTCAGTGAAGGGAGATTTAAAAGATGCAGGGGAGCTGCTTACTCACATGTTAAAAAACCACGACTGGGGCTTCCCTGGTGGCGCAGTTGTTGGGAGTCCGCCTGCCAATGCAGGGGATGTGGGTTCGTGCCCCGGTCCGGGAGGATCCCGCATCCCGCGGAGCGGCTGGGCCCGTGAGCCATGGCCGCTGAGCCTGCGCGTCCTGAGCCTGTGCTCCGCAGCAGGAGAGGCCACAGCAGTGAGAGGCCCACGTACCACAAAAAAATAATAATAATAAAAAATAAAATAAATAAAAAACCACGACTGGCAATGAAGAGAATCATTTTCCCTGGCACTGAAACAGAACACATGCAGTGGAGTCCCTGAGAGCTGGCAGCACACTAAAAGGTAAACACCTATTGTGAAATGCATGAAATGCACCTCCCAGAAAGGCTCCACCCAAAAGTGTGGGCTGTTTTTCCAAATGAGCTCCAACTACTTAATTTCCCTGCCCTCTGAGTCAGCCCGTATTTCCTGAGTGTTGCCCACATCCAGCTCTGCCCCTACCTCATGGGGTCAAAAATAACCAAAACCATCGCACAGCTGACTAGACCCAGCTGACAGGTCAGCTCTGTTGTCTGACAGTATCTACTCTGGGTCAGGACACCTGGATTTTACTCCTGGGGTGATGACCACTAGCTGGAGGCTAATTTGAAGAGTGATTTTTCCTCTTTTGGTCTGTTTGCTCTCCCACAGCATGTGGGGCAGTATATCCCACATATGTGCATAGGTTTATGTGTGTTTATTTGGGGGGGGTGGCTTTTGGAACAATGAGGAAAACCTGTGTCCACCAAATCTAGGTAGGTAGGAACAGGAGGTAAAAGTGAATCTGGATCAGAGAGGGCTTACTGGATGGAAAGGTAAAATTCTATGAAGAAAAAGGAGCATGGGTGGGTACAAGGAGAAGGGAAGGAGCTTGGAGGCCTAGGCCTCACTCGGGTAAGAAGATGGATCTGAAAGTTTGGAGTGTATGGAGAGAAGATATGGGGAAAGGGGACTGACAGGAAAAGATCCTTGAAATCTTAAGTCTATCAGACGCAGGAAGAGAGAAGGATCCAAGGTCTGGGCAGAACAGTGAAATGCATTTTAGGAGCTGAACACTTTGTTTTGGGAGATGCAGGGCTGAAGACCCTCCTCTCTGGTGTCCAAATGCCACGGGTCTCTGATGCTCTGCTGGCCCCTAGAGGGATACGTTATAAGAAATGCCACCAAACAAACATCCAGATTTGTGCTC
This sequence comes from Phocoena phocoena, assembly GCF_963924675.1. NCBI lineage: Eukaryota > Metazoa > Chordata > Mammalia > Artiodactyla > Phocoenidae > Phocoena > Phocoena phocoena. Next base: position 28,501,895 of record NC_089224.1, on the reverse strand, counting down.
TGATCCAGAGCTCCACAAGTCAGCCAAACTGTGTCTCCAGCTGATTTTCAAAGGAATTCAGAAATCACAGCAGGGAAGAATCCATAGAGAGGATGACAGAGCAGGTGACTGAGTCTCAGAAAAAGTTCAGGGCAATGTTTTCATGCTCTAGGGCTCTGCAAAGTTGCAAAAGCTTTCTGCTCTGTGGAAATCTGTTATTAAATGCCAGACTTAGCAAAGAGACAAATGAGGGAGGAAAGTTGGGGCTCAGGGTCAACTGAATCTTATTATCAGGGAAGGTGGCATATCCCTGAAGGGACTACATGGTCTGCTCTAAAAATAATAGCCAACATTTATGTGATCAGCCACCTCTATGACAGGTGCTGCTTTAGGCATGTTACAGCTCACCCATTTCATTCTTACCCCAGCGCTACAAAGCAGAAGTGTATAATTATTATCCTAACTCCAATTTTAAAGATGAGGAAACTAAGACATAAACTGGTTTAGTAACTTCCCTGCAGTCACACAGTTAGTAAGTATATCACTATCTTTTGTTGCCTAACAAATTACCACAAAGTCAGTCGCTTAAAACAAAGCTCATTTATTATCTCATTTATTACCTGATATTATTTATTATTCCTGTGTCAGGAACCCAGGCACAGCTTAGTTGAGTGATCTGGCTCAAGGTGTCTTATGAGGCTGCAATCAAGGTATCAGCCAGGGCTGGGGTTTCATCTGGAGACTTGACTGGGGAAGGATTTGCTTCCAAACTCACAGGGTTTTTGGAGGTGGCAGATCCTTGAGTACTGTTGGGGTGAAAGCCTCAGTTCCCTGTTGACTTTTGGCCAAATACCACCTCGTTTCCTTGCCTCATGGGCTTCTTTTTATGATGACTCACAGCATGGCAGCTTGCATCATCAAAGCCCACCTGGGAGAGGGTCTGCTAGCAAAGAAGTTACAATCTAATGCAACATAATCACAAAAATGACATATTCTGTTAGTTAGAAGTCACACACTCCCACTCTCAAAGGGAAGGATTTCACAGGGGAAGAATGCAGGAGGCAGGGTCACTGGAGGCCATCTTCGAGTCTGGTTACCACAGTGAGCACAGGGCTTTACCTGAATGCAGGCAGTGTGGCACCAAAGCTTACACGCCTAATCACTATGATCTTCTATCGCTGATGGCTTTGCCATTTCTGTCTAGCACCCGGATCCTTGATGCCCTTCCTCTTTTGTGTGTCCTTATCTTTAATTCACAGAGCCCTTGAAAGAAATAGCAAAGCCTCCACTGGCTTCTAGCCACCAAATTAAGGAAGGATGCAATCTACTGTCAAATGATGCCTGAACCCTGCAGACTTTATCAGACAGGGACCCAACAGGAAAGAGAAGGCACACTCAAATTACAATAATTAGAATAGGGTGCCTTTGCAAAGGTACTATTTACAAGGTGTAGGCTAAAGCAGTGGAGCTGTTATTACCACCAGACCCAATGGGATGAGGAAAGGAGAAGTTATGGGCTCCTGGAAGGAGAGAGTTGTGAGTAGGATGCCTTCCTGCGAGGTGACTTTGCAGGGAGGAAGCCAGAGCATGAATACCCTGAATACCCTGAACCCCTCTCCCCCTCCCTCTGATCTCCTGTTGGGGCCCCCATTGGCCAAGCCCACCCAGAAGCCTGAGGACCTGGCAGCTGTAGAACGCAATCCATACAAGCCAGACTCCTAGGACGGGGTCAGTTGGGAGGGTGAGGGTGGATGGCGAGAGGGGGAAGGTGGCAAACAGGATGCCCTGCACTTAGACTGATCCTTTAAGAAGTTCCCCTGGAAGGTTTAAGTGTTTGCCAAACCTTAGCCTCTTGGGAGAACTTAAAACTAAAGTTTTAAGAGCAGAGAAAATTGAACACCAATCAGAAAGGAAAATAAAGCCATTTCCAAGTTTAAGTGTGAATGTATGATTTAATTTATTAAGCATTTATTTGTCCCAATCTTTCAGGAGCACATACAGCTAAAGTGAAACAAGCTATTGCTTTGTGTAATTCTAAATCTTCTATAGGTTCCCACTGTAGACCCAAAGTCTAGTACTTAATTTATAATAAAAACGCTATTATTATTGTGTTGTTATCATTATCATTATTATTATGATTATATAGCAATTTTATATCTCACATATCACTTTAAATGTGTTATCTCATTTAGATATTATCTATTCCAGGGAAGCCATCAATTTCACTGAAGCTTAAGGGAACCATCAGAAATAAGGAATTCTTGGGCTTCCCCGGTGGCGCAGTGGTTGAGAGTCCACCTGCTGATGCAGGGGACATGGGTTCATGCCCTGGTCCGGGAAGATCCCACATGCCATGGAGCGGCTAGGCCCGTGAGCCATGGCCGCTGAGCCTGTGCTCCACAACGGGAGAGGCCACAACAGTGAGAGGCCCATGTAGCGCAAAAAAAAAGAAAGAAAGAAGGAATTCTTAAACAGGATTCAGTGTTTACTAGGCATGGGACCACTATTTTTCCCAGTCCTCCTTTGTATAGACCCCTATTTTTTTCTGAAAAGCTGATAGATGCACGATGGATGTCTAACAGAGAGCTCTGTTCTGGCTCTGCCCAGGAGACTCAAAAATGTGTTGCTCTGATGATAATTATTAGTCTAATACACTATCCACTTGAAGGTTGTGATACATCCCTGGGATGGAATACTAAGCAAGCACTAAAAATGACGTGCGTGATGCAAAAGAACTTATATATAAAACAGAAACAGACTCACAGACATAGAAAACAAACTGATGACCAAAGGGGATAGGGGGAAGGAGTGATAAACTTGGAGTTTGGGATTAGCAAATACAAACTACTATACAGAAAACAGACAAACAGATTCATCAAGAAAAAAAGGGAGAAGACTCAAGTCAATAGAATTAGAAATGAAAAAGGAGAAGTAACAACTGACATTGCAGAAATACAAAGGATCATGAGAGATTACTACAAGAAACTATATGCCAATAAAATGGACAAACTAGAAGAAATGGACAAATTCTCAGAAAAGCACAACCTTCTGAGACTGAACCAGGAAGAAATAGAAAATATTACCAGACCAATCACAAGTGATGAAATTGAAACTGTGATTAACAATCTTCCAACAAAAAAATGGTCAGGACCAGACGGCTTCACAGGTGAACTCTATAAAACATTTAGAGAAGACCTAACACCTATGCTTCTCAATCTCTTCCAAAATATAGCAGAGGGAGGAATACTCCCAAACTCATTCTGTGAGGCCACCATCACCCTGATACCAAAACCAGACAAAGATGTCACTAAGAAAGAAAACTACAGGCCAATAACACTGATGAACACAAATGCAAAACTTCTCAACAAAATACTAGCGAACAGAATCCAACAGCACATTAAAAGGATCATACACCATGATCAAGTGGAGTTTATCGCAGGAATGCAAGGATTCTTCAATATATGCAAATCGATCAATGTGATACACAATATTAACAAATTGAAGGAGAAAAACCACATGATCATCTCAATAGAAGCAGAAAGAGATTTTCACAAAATTCAACACCCATTTATGATAAAAAAAAAACCTCCAGAAAGTAGGCAGAGAGAGAACTTACCTCAACATAATAAAGGCCATATATGACAAATCCACAGCCAACATCATTCTCAATGGTGGAAAAATGAAACCATTTCCTCTAAGATCAGGAACAAGAAAAGGTTGTCCACTCTCACTACTATTATTCAACATAGTTTTGGAAGTTTTAGTCACAGCAATCAGAGAAGAAAAAGAAATAAAAGGAATTCAAAATGGAAAAGAAGAAGTAAAGCTGTTACTGATTGCAGATGACATGATACTATACATAAAGAATCCTAAAGATGCTACCAGAAAACTACTAGAGCTAATCAATGAATTTGGAAAAGTGACAGGATACAAAATGAATAGACAGAAATCTCTTGCATTCCTATACACTAATGATGAAAAATCTGAAAGTGATATTAAGAAAACACTCCCATTTACCATTGCAACAAAAAGAATAAAATACCTAGGTGTTAACCAACCTAAGGAGACAAAAGACATGTATGCAAAAAACGATGACACTGATGAAAGAAATTAAAGATGATATAAAGAGGTCAAGAGATATACCATGTTCTTGGATTGGAAGAATCAACATTGTGAAAATGACTGTACTACCCAAAGCAATCTACAGATTAAATGCAATCCCTATCAAACTACCAAGGGCATTTTTCACAGAACTAAAACAAAAAATTTCACAATTTGTGTGGAAACATAAAAGACCCTGAATATCCAAAGCAATCGTGAGAAAGAAAAATGGAGCTGGAGGAATCAGGCTCCCTGACTTCAGACTATACTACAAAGCTACAGTAATCAAGACAGTATGGTACTGGCACAAAAACAGAAATATAAATCACTGGAACAGGAGAGAAAGCCCAGAGATTAACCCACACACATATATATGGTCACCTTATTTTTGATAAAGGAGGCAAGAATATACAATGGAGAAAAGACAGCTTCTTCAATAAGTGGTGCTGGGAAAACTGGACAGCTACATGTAAAAGAATGAAATTACAACACTCCCTAACACCATACACAAAACTAAACTCAAAATGGATTAAAGACCGAAATGTAGGGCCAGAAACTATCAAACTCTTAGAGGAAATCATAGGCAGAACACTCTATGACATAAATCACAGCAAGATCCTTTTTGACCCACCTCCTAGAGAAATGGAAATAAAAACAAAAATATACAAATGAGACCTAATGAAACTTAAAAGTTTTTGCACAGCAAAGGAAAACATAAATAAGACAAAAAGAAAACCTTCAGAATGGGAGAAAATCTTTGCAAATGAAGCAACTGATAAAGGATTAATCTACAAAATTTACAAGCAGCTCAGTATCAAAAAAACCAACAACCCAATCCAAAAATGGGCTGAAAACCTAAATAGACATTTCTCCAAAGAAGATATACAGATTGGCAACAAAGACATGAAAGGATGCTCAACATCACTAATCATTAGAGAAATGCAAATCAAAACTATAGTGAGGTATCACCTCACACCAGTCAGAATGGCCATCATCAAAAAATCTACAGAGGAGTTTCAAGATGGCAGACGACTAAGACATGCAGATCACCTTCCTCACCACAAGTACATCAGAAATACATCTACATGTGGAACAAACCCTACAGAACACCTACTGAACGCTGGCAGAAGAACTCAGAGCTCCAAAAAGGCAAGAAACTCCTCACATACCTGGGTAGGGCAAAAGAAAAAAGGAAAAACAGAAACAAAAGAATAGGGACGGGACCTGAACCAGTGGGAGGGAGCCGTGAAGGAGCAAAATTTCCACACACTAGGAAGCCACTTCACTGGCAGAGACTGTGGGTGGTGGAGAGGGGAAGATTCAGAGCCATGTAGGACAGCACAGAGACAAGGGTGCAGAGGGCAAATAGGAGAGATCCCGCACAGAGAATTGGTGCCGGCCAGCACTCACCGGCCCAAGAGGCTTGTCTGCTCACCCACCTGGGTGGATTGGGGCTGGGACCTGAGGCTCGGGCTTCAGAGGTCAGATCCCAGGTAGAGGACTGGGGTTGGCTGCATGAACATACCCTGAAGGGGGCTAGTACGCCACAGCTAGCCGGGAGTGTGTCGGGGAAAACGTCTGGAGCTGCCGAAGAGGCAAGAGACTTCTTCTTGCCCCTTTATTTTGCGGTGCGCAAGGAGAGGGGATTAAGAGCACTGCCTAAACGAGCTCCAGAGACGGGTGTGAGACGCGGCTATCAGCGTGGACCTCAGAGACAGGCATGAGATGCTAAGGCTGCTGCTGCAGCCACCAAGAAGCCTGTGTGCAAACGCAGGTCACTAGCTACACCTCCCATTCCGGGAGCCTGTGCAGCCCGCCACTGCCAGGGTCCCGTGATCCAGGGACAACTTCCCCGGGAGAACACACAGTGCGCCTCAGGCAGGTGCAACATCACGCCAGCCTCTGCCACTGCAGGCTCACCCTGCATTCCATGCCCCTCCCTTCCCCTGGCCTGAGTGAGCCAGAGCCCCCTAATCAGCTGCTACTTTAACCCCACCCTGTCTGAGTGGGGAACAGACGCCCCCAGGCGTCCTACATGCAGAGGTGGGGCCAAACCAAAGCAGAACCCCAGGAGCTGTGCGAGAAAAGAAGAGGAAAGGAAATCTCTCCCAGCAGACTCAAGAGCAGTGGGTTAAATCTCCACAATCAACTTGATGTACCCTGCATCTGTGGAATACCTGAATAGACAATGAATCATCCCAAATTGAGGCTCTGGATTTGGGAGCAATGATATATATTCCCCCCCCCCGCCACCTTTTTCTCCTTTTCCGTGCAGATAACAGGGTCTTGCTGCTCCGACCAGGCATCAGGCCTGTGCCTCTGAGGTGGGAGAGCCAAGTTCAGGACACTGGTCCACAAGAAACCTCCCAGCTCCACATAATATCAAACAGCAAAAATCTCCCAGAGATCCTCATCTCAATGGGAAGACCCAGCTCCACTCAACGACCAGCAAGCAACAGTGAAGGACACCCTATGCCAGTCAACTAGCAAGACAGGAACACAACCCCATCCATTAGCATAGAGACTGCCTAAAATCATAATAAGGCCAGAGATACCTCAAAACACACCACCAGACTTGGACCTGGCCACCAGAAAGACAAGATCCAGCCTCATCCACAAGAACACAGGCACTAGTCCCCTCCACCAGCAAGCCTACACAACCCACTGAACCAACCTTAGCCGCTGGGAACAGACACCAAAAAAAATGGGAACTACAAACCTGCAGCCTGTGAAAAGGAGACTCCAAACTCAGTAAGTTAAGCATAATGAGAAGACTGAGAACACACAACAGATGAAGGAGCAAGGTAAAAACCCACCAGACCAAACAAATGAAGAGGAAATAGGCAGTCTACCTGAAAAAGAATTCAGAATAATGATAGTAAAGATGATCCAAAATCTTGCAAACACAATGGCGAAAATACAATAAACATTTAACAAGGACCTAGAAGAACTAAAGAGCAAACAAACAGTGATGAACAACACAATAAATGAAATTAAAAATTCTCTAGAAGGAATCAATAGCAGAATAACTGAGGCAGAAGAATGGATAAGTGACCTGGAAGATAAAATAGTGGAAATAACTGCTTCAGAGCAGAATAAAGAGAAAAGAATGAGAAGAATTTAGGACAGTCTCAGAGACCTCTGGGACAACATTAAATGCACCAACATTTGAATTATAGGGGTCCCAAAAGAAGAAGAGAAAAACAAAAGGGACTGAGAAAATATTTGAAGAGATTATAGTTGAAAACTTCCCTAATATGGTAAAGGAAATACTTAATCAAGTCCAGGAAGTGCAGAGAGTCTCATACAGGATAAATCCAAGGAGAAACATGCCAAGACACATATTAATCAAACTATTAAAATTAAATACAAAGAAAAAATATTAAAAGCAGTAAGGGAAAAACAACAAAAAACATACAAGGGAATCCCCATAAGGTTAACAGCTGATCGTTCAGCAGAATCTCTGCAAGCCAGAAGGGAGTGGCAGGGGATATTTAAAGTGATGAAAGGGAATAACCTAAAACCAAGATTACTCTACCCAGGAAGGATTACATTCAGATTCGACAGAGAAATTAAAACATTTAGAGACAAGCAAAAGCTAAAAGAATTCAGCACCACCAAACCAGCTTTACAACAAATGCTAAAGGAACTTCTCTAGGCAAGAAACACAAGAGAAGGAAAAGGCCTACAATAACAAACCCAAAACAATTAAGAAAATGGTAATAGGAACATACATATCGATAATTACCTTAAATGTAAATGGATTAAAGCTTCCAACCAAAAGACATAGACTGGCTGAATGGATAGAAAAACAAGACCCGTATATATGCTGGCTACTAGAGACCCACTTCAGACCTAGGGACACATACAGATTGAAAGTGAGGGGATGGAAAAAGATATTCCATGCAAATGAAAATTCAAAAAAGCTGTAGTAGCAATTCTCATATCAGACAAAATAGACTTTAAAATAAAGACTATTACAAGAAACGAAGAAGGACACTACATAATGATCAAGGGATCAATCCAAGAAGAAGATATAACAATCGTAAATATTTATGCATCCAACATAGGAGCACCTTAATACATAAGGCAAATGCTAACAGCCATAAAAGGGGAAATCAACAGTAACACAATAATAGGAGGGGACTTTAACACCCCACTTTCACCAATGGACAGATCATCCACAATGAAAATAAATAAGGAAACACAAGTTTTAAATGATACATTAAACAAGACGGAATTAATTGATACTTATAGGACATTCCACCCCAAAACAAGAGAATGCACGTTGTTCTAAAGCTCTCATGGAACATTCTCCAGGATAGATCATATCTTGGGTCACAAATCAAGCCTTGGTAAATGTGAGAAAATTGAAATCATATCAAGTCTCTTTTCTGACCACAGCGCTATGAGACTAGGTATCAATTACAGGAAAATATCTGTAAGAAATGCAAACTCATGGAGGCTATAAAACACACTACTAAATAACTGAGAGATCACTGAAGAAATCAAAGAGGAAATCATAAAAACCTAGAAACAAATGACAATGAAAACACGACCACCCAAAACCTATGGGATATAGCAAAAACAGTTCTAAGAGGGACTTTTAAAGCACTACAATCCTACCCCAAAAAACAAGAAACATCTCAAGTAAACAACCTAACCTTACACCTACAGCAATTAGAGAAAGAAGAACAAAATACCCCAATGTTAGCAGAAGGAAAGAAATCAGAAATATCAGATCAGAAATAAATGAAAAAGAAATTAAGGAAACAATAGCAAAGATCAATATAACAAAAATTAGTACTTTGAGAAGATAAACAAAGTTAATAAACAATTAGCCAAACTCATCAAGAAAAAAATGGAGAAAAGAGTCAAATCAATAGAATTAGAAAAAAAATGGAGAAAAGAGTCAAATCAATAGAATTAGAAATGAAAAAGGAGAAGTAACAACTGACACTGCAGAAATACAAAGGTTCATGAGAGATTACTACAAGTAACCATATGCCAATAAAATGGACAACTTGGAATAAATGGACAAATTCTTAGAAAAGCACAACCTTCTGAGACTGAACCAGGAAGAAATAGAAAATATTACCAGACCAATCACAAGTGATGAAATTGAAACTGTGATTAACAATCTTCCAACAAACAAAAGCCCAGGACCGGATGGCTTCACAGGCGAATTCTATCAAAAATTTAAAGAACAGCTCACACTTATCCTTCTCAAACTCTTCCATAATATAGCAGAGGGAGGAACACTCCCAAACTCATTCTACAAGGCCACCATCACGCTGATACAAAAAACAGATAGAGGTGTCACAAAGAAAGAAAACTACAGGCCAATATCACTGATGAACATAGATGCAAAAATCCTCAACAGAATACTAGAAAACAGAATCCAACAGCACATTAAAAGGCTCATACACCATGATCAAGTGGGGTTTATCCCAGGAATGCAAGGATGCTTCAATATATGCAAATCAATTAATGTGATACACCATATTAACAAATTGAAGAATAAAATCCATATGATCATCTCAATAGAAGCAGAAAAAGCTTTCAACAAAATTCAACACCTGTTTATGATTAAAAACTCTCCAGAAAGTAGGCATAGAGGGAACTTACCTCAACATAATAAAGGCTGTATATGACAAACCCACAGCCAACATTGTCCTAAATGGTGAAAAACTGAAACCATTTCCACTAAGATCAGGAACAAGACAAGGTTGCCCACTCTCTCCACTATTATTCAACATTGTTTTAGAAGTTTTAGTCTCATCAACCAGAGAAGAAAAAGAAATAAAAGGAATCCAAATCTGAAAAGAAGTAAAGCTGTCACTGTTTGCAGATGACATGATATTACACATAGAGAATCCTAAAGATGTTACCAGGAAACTACTAGAGCTAATCAATGAATTTGGTAAAGTAGCAGGATACAAAATTAATGCACAGAAATCTCTTGCATTCCTATACACTAATGATGAAAATTCTGAAAGTTAAATTAAGGAAACATTCCCATTTACCATTGCAACAAAAAGAATAAAATACCTAGGAATAAACGTATCAAGGGAAACAAGAGACCTTTGTGCAGAAAAGTATAAGACACTGATGAAAGAAATTAAAGATGATACCAACAGATGGAGAGATATGCCATGTTCTTGCATTGGAAAAATCAACATTGTGAAAATGACTGTACTACCCAAAGCAATCTACAGATTGAATGCAATCTCTATCAAACTACCAAGGGCATTTTTCACAGAACTAGAACAAAAAAATTTTACAATGTGTATGGAAACACAAAAGACCCCGAATAGCCAAAGCAATCCTGAGTAAGAACAACAGAGCTGGAGGAATCAGGCTCCCTGACTTCAGACTATACTACAAATCTACACTAATCAAGACAGTATGGTACTGGCACAAAAACAGAAATACAGATCACTGGAACAGGATAGGAAGCCCAGAGATAAACCCACACACATGTGGTCACCTTATTTTTGAAAAAGGAGGCAAGAATATACAATGGAGAAAAGACAGCCTCTTCAATAAGTGGTGCTGGGAAAACTGGAAAGCTACATGTAAAAGAATGAAGTTAGAACACTCCCTAACACCATACACAAAAATAAAGCCAAATTGGATTAAAGACTTAAATATAAGACCGGACACTGTGAAACTCTTAGAGGAAAACATAGGCAGAACACTCTATGACATAAATCACAGCAAGATCCTTTTTGACCCACCTCCTAGATAAATGGAAATAAAAACAAAATTTAACAAATGGGACTTAATTAAACATAAATGATTTCCTTTGCACAGCAAAAGAAAACATAAACAAGATGCAAAGATAACCCTCAAAATGGGAGAAAATCTTTGCAAATGAAGCAACTGACAAAAGATTAATCTCCAAAATTTACAAGCAGCTCATGCAACTCAATACCAAAAGAACCAACAACCCCATCCAAAAATGGGCTAAAGACCTAAATAGACATTTCTCCAAAGAAGATATACAGAGTGCCAACAAACACATGAAAGAATGCTCAACATCATTAGTCATTATGAAATGGAAATCAAAACTGCAATGACATATCATCTCACACCAGAGTGGCTATCATCAAAAAATCTACAAACAAATGCTGGAGAGGGTGTGGAGAAAACGGAACACTCTTGCACTGTTGGTGGGAATATAAATTGGTACATCCACTATGGAGAACAGTATGAAAGTTCCTTAAAAAACTAAAAATAAAACTACCACATGACCTAGCAATCCCAGTACTGGGCATATACCCTGAGAAACCCATAATTCAAAAAGAGTCATGTACCACAATGTTCATTGCAGCTCTATTTACAATAGCCAGGACATGGAAGCAACCTAAGTGTCCACTGACAGATGAATGGATAAAGAAGATGTGGCACATATATACAATGGAATATTACTCAGCCATTAAAAGAAACAAAATTGAGCTATTTGTAGTGAGGTGGATGGACCTAGAATCTGTCATACAGAGTGAAGTAAGTCAGAAAGAGGAAAACAAATACCGTATGCTAACACATATGTTTGGAACCTGAAAAAAAAAATGTTCTGAAGAAACTAGGGGCAGGACAGGAAAAAAGAGGCAGACATATAAAATGGACTTGAGGACACGGGGAGTGGGAAGAATAAGCTGAGAGGAAGTGAGAGAGTGGCATGGTCATATATACAGTATCAAATATAAAATAGCCAGCTAGTGGGAAGTGCCTGCATAATACAGGGAGATCAGCTCCGTGCTTTGTGACCGCCCAGAAGGGTGAGATAGGGAGGGTGGGAGAGAGACGCAAGAGGGAGGAAATATGAGGATATATGTACCTGTATAGCTGATCCACTTTGTTATAAAGCAGAAACGAACACATCATTGTAAAGCAATTATACTCCAACAAAGATGTTAAAAAAAAAAAAAAACACGTACTGTGAGACTCAATTTTTGAAGGAATTATATGTGCTTCTGTGTGTGTGTGTGTATGTGAGTTAGAGTATATTTTTAAGTCATGGAGAGTAGAAGTGAAAATATTCTCAATAGTTAACAGATGGAATTCTAGGTCATTATCACTTTTTTTTTGTTTTGTTTCTTGCACTGTTTAAATCAACATGTAATTAACATGTAAGAAAATTGTTCAGGTATAAAAACAATCCTGCTTGTAACACGTTGGGGACAGACCAAAGTCCCAGGGTCACCACAGGGCACAGCTCTAGGCGCTCTTGTCATAGTGTGTCCTCTGCACACTGTGCAAAGGGGACCCCTTAGAGTCTTAATTCCACCCCTTGGCTACGCTGGTGTTTAATAGAAATATGCATTGTTTTAGGTAAGAACAAAAAGGCTGGCCTCAGTGTCCCAACAGAGAAAGCCAAGGTGAGCCACCCTAGACATGACAGTCCAGTCTAAGCTAGGCCTTGTCTCTATGCCTTTTCCTTTTTCCTTCCCATGACCTCTGGAGTCAGGGGCTAGTGGGTATAGTGCTGATATGGGCTCTGGAATTCGGATCGTATAACTTAAATCTGGTGTGGTCCCTGCCTTCTTTATGTTTCACTTCCTATTTGCAAAATGGTGATGCTGTTTTCTCATCCAGGAAAGAGGCCTTTCTAGATATCCCTGGACTCCTTCCTGCACCCCTTCCTGTTCCAGCTGGGCTCCAGATGAGAAATATTAACCAGCACTTCCTCTGTGTAAAATCATTGCCAGTGATGCTTTCATTAAAGATATTCCCAGATCATATAAGGTCTTCTTGGTTCCCAGCAAATCACCTGAAGTGACCTCATTCTGGAGATGTATGACCTGAGCTCTCTGCACGTCCTCTTCCATATGAAAAACACTCTTTTGGGATGTCTCCTTTCCCCAATATTTCTCTCCTGAAGGCAGTGACCTCTGCTTCTTTCCACTTGCTTTCCCAGTTCCAGATTCTATTTTGTTCCCTAGCGAGTCTGTAAAATTTCCCTTTTTGGAAATGTTTCAGGTTGAGGAAGGTTTTTACAGCCATGGTACTCCTGATGATGAATGGATTCACTTCTCAGCATCTGTTTTTTACCTCCCTTCAAAGGGATGGAAGGCTAGAGAACATTTCATGGCTAAAGGCCTAAGTGTTGAGGAATTGAGCCCATGTCTTTTTCCTCCTAGTGATTATTTCCCTACCTCTGGAATATCTTTTCCCTGCCTCATTAGACTGTTTCACACCTTGGCCTCAACTTTGGTATTCTCAAATCAGAACCAAAAAAGTGAAGCAGTCAGTCCCCAAAGACCAGTTTCAGGGGGAGGCAGGGAGTGCAGAGGAAGCCCCCCTGCCCATCTCCTGTAGACTGTGAGGTTAATCACTGCCCTCCACCAGGGCTCTTACTGTTTCAAGTCATCACAAGCCACTGCCACCAGCCTAAGAGAATACTCCTGAGTGATGGAATGTCCAACGAAGTCCACAGAAAGGCAGGAAAGGAGGAGAAACAAAAGACGTGGACAGAGATACAGCACAGGTCCTAATACCTAGTACATTATCTCGTTTAAAAGGCACCACACTCTTAGGTGCAGAGGACAGGGCCTAGGGTGGAACCTCAGCTGAGCAGTTCATTAGTTGTGGGAATGAGTCACATAAAAAGCTCCACTCCAAGCATCAAGACATTGCGGTCCTGACATAAAGATAAATTTACAAATCAAAGGGATAGAATTGAGAATCCAGAAACAAACCCATGTATCCATGTTCAATTGATTTTGGACAAGGATGCCAAGACAATTCAACGGGGAAAGAATTGTCTTTTCAACAAATGGTGCTGAGACAAAAGCTTGATGACTTGAAACAGTAAAAGCCCCAGTGGAGGGCAGTGATTAAACTCACAGTCTGCAGGAGATGGGGGGCTTCCTTGGCACTCCCTGCCTCCCCCTGACACTGGTCTTTGGGGGTTGACTCTGCTTCACTTTTTTGGTTCTGATTTGAGAATACCAAAGTTGAGGCCAAGGTGTGAAGCAGTCTCATGAGGCAGGGAAAAGATATTCCAGAAGTAGGGAAACGATCGCCACATGTAAATGAACCTACACTACAGAAAAAAATTAACTCAAAATAGATCAAAGATCTAAATGTAAGAGCTGAAACTGTAAAACTCTTAGAAGAAAACATAGGGTTAATCTTCATGATCCTGGATTTGGCAGTGGATTCTTAGATATAGTACCAAAATCTTAAGCAACAACAACAAAATAATACATAAATTGGACATCAACACAATTCTAAACTTTTGTGCTGATCGCCAAGAAAGTAAAAAGACAATCCATGGAATAGAAGAAAATATTTCAAAATCATAGATCTGATGAGGAAGTTGTGTCTGGAATATATGAAGAATTCTTACAACTTAATAAGGAAATAACCTAATTTAAAAATGAGCAAAGAATCTGAATAGACACTTCTCCAAGGAAGATATACAAATGACCAATAGCACATGAAAAGATGCTCAACATCATTAGTCATCAGGAAAATGCAAATCAAAACCACAGTGAGTTACTGCTTCACACCCACTAGGATGGTTATAATAAAAATGTCAGATAATAACAAGTGTTGGTTACGATGTATAATAATTGGAACCCTTGTACACTGCTGGTGGGAGTAGAAAATGTTGCAGCCACTTTGGAAGACAATCTGGACGTTTTTCAAAGGATTAAATATAGAGTTACCCTATGTCCCAGCAACGCTACACCTAGCAAGAGAAATAAAAATAAGTGTTCAAACAAAAACTTGGACATAAATGTTCATAACAGCCAAAATAATAGTCTAAAGATGGAAACAACTAAAATGTCCATCAAGGAGTGAATGGATAAAGCAAATGTGGTCTATCCATACACTGGAATGCTATTCAACAATAAAAAGGAATTAGAGAGATTATGTGAGATTTGTGGGGTGGGGGTGGAGGAAAAAGAGATGACCTTAAGAGGCAGTAACACACAGCAAGATTTTTCGGGGCAGCATTTGGACAGGGTTCTATAAGAAAGGAAGTTGCTTGCAACATGAGACCGTGCAGAGGCTTATGACAACGCCAAAGGGGAGGAGGGCAAGGGAACCCCAGGGAGGGGTGCCAGAACAAGGGCATATGTGTCTAGGTGACCTTGCTTAGAAACACAGCAATGAATCTTTGAATTGGAGAGCTCTGAAGGGCAGTAGCACCTTGGGGCCTTAAAACCACAAGGCTCTATCTTGTCAATGGTCGGCAGAAGCTGGGTATAGTTTCCGAATGTACGCAAAACAGGCAGACCCTATATGGCTAAACATCTTCTTGTTTGGGCTATTCTTAACTAGACGTGTAAAATTTTGAGTGTGGCACCTGCAGACTTTGGAGATTAGGGGAATCAGACTGCTGTGAAGAAATAAACAAGCTAGGACCACCTTGGCTCATTTATACGATAGGAATGAAGTACTGATGTATGCTACAACATGGATGAACCTTGAAAACATTATGCTAGGTGAAAGAAGCCAGTCACTAAAGGCCACATATTATATAATTCCATATGAAATGCAAAGAATAGGCAAATCAATAGAGACAGAAAGCAGATTAGCGGTTGCCTTGGGCTGGGCTGAGTGAGGGTTGAGGGTGATAAGGGTGAGGTAAGATGTATGGGGTTTCTTTGGGGGGAGATGAAATTGTTCCAAAATCGACAGCGATGGTGGTTGCACAACTCTGTAAATATGCTAAAAGCCATTGAATTGTACACTTTAAATGCATAAATTGTATGTATGTGAATTATATCTCAACAAAGTGTTCCAAAAAGAAAAAAAAATTAAAACTTAAAAAAAAAGGTTCCACCTGCAGGCTGCCTTCTCCACCTCTAATGTTTCAATATCAGTCGAGCAGACTGGCCCTTCCACATCAACATATTACCACAAAAGCTGTTAAATAAGCCTCACGATTAGTGAAGATACACTCCTGCTCTGCCTCTTAACTAAGTCAATAGGTCTGAACTTTCCAATGACATGAAATTGTGCCCATAATGATAAAGCACATACTGTATATTCGTTTATAATTCAAACTTACACACAATTCACAGAAAACTTGTGGAAATAGTATAAAGAACTCCCATATAACCTTCACCAGATTCATTTTGCCAAATCTGCTTTATCTCCCTACATCTATATTTGTATCAATCTCCAGCACTTTTTTAGAACTAGTTGAGATATCCTTTTAAACTTAAATCATGCCTCTGTACCCTTAATACTATACCATTCATTTCCTCAGAACAAGAACATTCTCTTATATATCATAGAAGTCAGTAGATTTTTTTTTTAAGTTTCCTTTTTTTTTCACAACTCACACACACACACACACTGTACTTTAATTTTACAAGAGATAACCAAACTGACACCAAGCATTGTAAATGGATGATCACAACAAAAGCAACAATGATTGCAATTACCAAACATGAAACACACTCATATTATGTCATAATATTGACATTCAGTCCAGTAATCCTCCACTGTAACAGCTCCTTTACTTTGCAGTGAAAATTGATTTGTATATTTTTTGCCTCTGAAACCTTGTGGGATTTTTTTTTTATTCAAACATAAAGTCACAAAAATTATAATCATCCTCATCAGTTCACTCAGTCCCATGTAATTAATTTTTTTATCTTGATCTTTTGTTAGCACTTTTGTGAATTCATTAGAGTTCTGAAAATGCTTATCCATTCAGTTCAGCAGTATAGTCAGTTACCAGAAACCTGTACTTGTCAGAGTCTTTTCCATGAATTCCTTGAACATGAAACCCTTTTTTTTTATACGAACACTTTTGTGAAAGCATCAGAGTATACCCAGAACTCTCAGTAAATTACAAAAGACTTACAAATGACCACAGTTAAAGATTTGGTGAAAGTTCATAGTAATGCAATTGACAAGAAAATTTAGTTATTTCTGAGATATACATTTTAAAGTAATAACTAGAATTATGACTTATAACATGATACCAGAACATATAAGATTTTCAGAAATTTCATGTAATGTTTGAAACATTTATATTAACATATTTCCATACAAATAACCCAAAGAAGTTTAGTATTAGTTGTTTTTTTTTCTTGTTTTTTTATACTGCAGGTTTTTTTTTTTTTTTTTTTTTTTTTTTTTTTTTTGCGGTACACAGGCCTCTCACCGCTGTGGCTTCGCCCGTTGCGGAGCACAGGCTCCGGACGCACAGGCTCAGCGGCCATGGCTCACGGGCCCAGCCACTCCGCGGCACGTGGGATCTTCCCGTACCGGGGCACGAACCCGTGTCCCCTGCATCGGCAGGCGGACTCTCAACCACTGCGCCACCAGGGAAGCCCATACTGCAGGTTTTTATTAGTCATCAATTTTATACACATCAGTGTATACAAGTCAATCCCAATTGCCCAATTCAGCACACCACCATCCCCACCCCATGTGGTTTTCCCCCCTTGGTGTCCATATGTTTGTTCTCTACATCTGTGTCTCAACTTCTGCCCTGCAAACCAGTTCATCTGTACCATATTTCTAGGTTCCACATACATGAGTTAATATATGATATTTGTTTTTCTCTTTCTGACTTACTTCACTCTGTATGCCAGTCTGTAGATCCATCCACATCTCTACAAATGACCCAATTTCGTTCTTTTTTATGGCTGAGTAATATTCCATTGTGTATATGTACCACAACTTCTTTATCCATTCATCTGTCGACGGGCATTTAGGTTGCTTCCATGACGTGGCTATTGTAAATAGTGCTGCAATGAACATTGGGGTGCATGTGTCTTTTTGAATTATGGTTCTCTCTGGGTATATACCCAGTAGTGGGATTGCTGGATTGTATGGTAATTCCATTTTTAGTTTTTTAAAGGAACCTCCATACTGTTCTCCATAGTGGCTGTATCAATTTACATTCCCACAAACAGTGCAAGAGAGTTCCCTTTTCTCCACATGCTCTCCAGCATTTGTTGTTTGTAGATTTTCTGATGATGCCCATTCTAACTGGTGGGAGGTGATACCTCACTGTAGTTTTGATTTGCATTTCTCTAATAATTAGTGATGTTGAGCAGCTTTTCATGTGCTTCTTTTCATGTATGTCTTCTTTGGAGAAATGTCTATTTAGGTCTTCTGCCCATTTTTGGATTGGGTTGTTTGTTTCTTCAATATTGAGCTGCATGAGCTGTTTATATATTTTGGAGATTAATCCTTTGTCCGTTGATTCATTTGCGAATATTTTCTCCCATTCTGAGGGTTGTCTTTTGGTCTTGGTTATGGTTTCCTTTGCTGTGCAAAAGCTTTGAAGTTTCATTAGGTCCCATTTGTTTATTTTTGTTTTTATTTCCATTACTCTAGGAGGTGGATCAAAAAAGATTTTGCTGTGATTTATGTCAAAGAGTGTTCTTCCTATGTTTTCCCCTAAGAGTTTTATAGTGTCCAGTCCTAAATTTAGGTCTTGAATCCATTTTGAGTTTATTTTTGTGTATGGTGTTAGGGAGTGTCCTAATTTCATTCTTTTACATGTAGCTGTCCAGTTTTCCCAGCACCACTTATTGAAGAGACTGTCTTTTCTCCATTGTATATCTTTGCCTCCTTTGTCAAAGATTAGTTGACAATAGGTGCGTGGGTTTATCTCCGGGCTTTCTATCTTGTTCCACTTATCTATGTTTCTGTTTTTGTGCCAGTACCATATTGCCTTGATGACTGTTCCTTTGTAGTATAGTCTGAAGTCAGGGAGTCTGATTCCTCCAGCTCCGTTTTTTTCCCTCAAGACTGCTTTGACTATTCGGAGTCTTTTGTGTTTCCATACAAATTTTACGATGATTTGTTCTAGTTCTGTAAAAGTGTCATTGGTAATTTGATAGGGATTGCATTGAATCTGTAGATTGCTTTGGGTATAGTCATTTTCACTATATTAATACTTCCAATCTAAGAACATGGTATATCTCTCCATCTGTTGGTATCATCTTTAATTTCTTTCATCAGTGTCTTATAGTTTTCTGCATACAGATCTTTTGTTTCCCTAGGTAGGTTTATTCCTATGTATTTTATTCTTTTCGTTGCAATGGTAAATGGGAGTGTGTCCATAATTTCTCTTTCAGATTTTTCATCATTAATGTATAGGAATGCAAGAGATTTCTGTGCATTAATTTTGTATCCTGCAACTTTACCAAATTCATTGATTAGCTCTAGTAGTTTTCTGGTGGCATCTTTAGGATTCTGTATGTATAGTATCATGTCACCTGCAAACAGTGACAGTTTTACTTCTTCTTTTCCAATTTTTATTCCTTTTATTTCTTTTCCTTCTCTGATTGCCGTGGCTAAGATTTCGAAAACTGTGGTGAATAATAGTGGTGAGAGTGGACATCCTTGTGTTGTTCCTGATCTTAGAGGAAATGCTTTCAGTTTTCACCTTTGAAAATGATGTTTGCTGTGGGTTTGTCATATATGGCCTTTATTATGTGGAGATAGATTCCCTCTATGCCCAATTTCTGGAGAGATTTTATCATAAACGGTGTTGAAATTTGTCAAAAGCTTTCTCTGCATCTATTGAGATGATCATATGGTTTTTCTCCTTCAGTTTGTTAATATGATGTATCACGTTGATTGATTTGCATATATTGAAGTATCCTTGCATCCCTGGGATAAATACCACTTGATCATGGTGTATGATCCTTTTAATGTGTTGTTGGATTCTGTTTGCTAGTATTTTGTTGAGGATTTTTGTATCTATATTCATCAGTGATATTGGTCTGTAATTTTCTTTTTTTGTAGTATCTTTGTCTGGTTTTGGTATCAGGGTGATGGTGGCCTCATAGAATGAGTTTGGGAGTGTTCCTTCCTCTGCAATTTTTTGGAAGAGTTTGAGAATGATGGGTGTTAGCTCTTCTCCAAATGTTTGATAGAATTCACCTATGAAGCCATCTGGTCCTGGACTTTTGTTTGTTGGAAGAATTTTAACCACAGTTTCAATTTCATTACTTGTGATTAGTCTGTTCATATTTTCTGTTTCTTCCTGGTTCAGTCTTGGAAGTTTATATCTTTCTAAGAATTTGTCCATTTCTTCCAGGTTGTCCATTTTATTGGCATAGAGTTGCTTGTAGTAGTCTCTTAGGATGCTTTGTATTTCTGCATTGTCTGTTGTAACTTCTCCTTTTTCATTTCTAATTTTATTGATTTGAGTCCTCTCCCTCTTTTTCTTGATGAGTCTGGCTAATGGTTTATCAATTTTGTTTATCTTCTCAAAGAACCAGCTTTTAGTTTTATTGATCTTTTCTATTGTTTTCTGTTTCTATTTCATTTATTTCTGCTCTGATCTTTATGATTTCTTTCCTTCTGCTAACTTTGGGTTTTGTTTGTTCTTCTTTCTCTAGTTCCTTTAGGTATAAGGTTAGATTGTTTACTTGAGATTTTTGTTGTTTCTTGAGGTAGACTTGTATAGCTATAAAATTCCCTCTTAGAACTGCCTTTGCTACATCCCATAGGTTTTGGGTCATTGTGTTTTCATTGTCATTTGTCTCTAGGTATTTTTTGATTTCCTCTTTGATTTCTTCAGTGATCTCTTGGTTATTTAGTAACGTATTGTTTAGCCTCCATGTGTTTGTGCTTTTTATGTCTTTTTCCCTGTAATTGATTTCTAATCTCACAGCAGTATGGTCAGAAAAGATGCTTGATATGATTTCAATTTTCTGAAATTTACTGAGGTTTGATTTGTGACTCAAGATGTTATCTATCCTGGAGAATGTTCTGGGCACACTAGAGAAGAAAGTGTAATCTGCTGTTTTTGGATGGAATATCCTATAAATATCAATTAAATCCATCTGGTCTATTGTGTCATTTAAAGTTTCTGTTTCCTTATTTATTTTCATTTTGGATAATCTGTCCATTGGTATAAGTGAGGTGTTAAAGTCCCCCACTATTATTGTGTGACTGTTGATTTCTTTTTTTACAGCTGTTAGCAGTTGCCTTATGTATTGAAGTGTTCCAATGTTGGGTGCATATATATTTATAATTGTTATATCTCCTTCTTGGATTGATTCCTTGATCATTATGTAATGTCCTTCCTTGTCTCTTGTAACATTCTTTATTTTAAAGTCTATTGTGTCTGATATGAGTATAGCTACTCCAGCTTTCTTTTGATTTCCATTTGCATGGAATATCTTTTTCCATCCCCTCACTTTCAGTCTGTATGTGTCCCTAGACCTGAAGTGGGTCTCTTGTAGACAGCATATATATGGGTCTTGTTTTTATATCCATTCAGCTGGCCTGTGTCTTTTGGTTGGAGCATTTAATCCATTCACGTTTAAGGTAATTATCAATATGTTTCTATGACCATTTACTTAATTGTTCTGGGTTTGTTTTTGTAGATCCTTTTCTTCTCTTGTGTTTCCCACTTAGAAAAGTTCCTTTAGCATTTGTTGTAGAGCTGGTTTGGTGGTGCTGAATTCTTTTAGCTTTTGCTTGTCTGTAAAGCTTTTGATTTCTCCATCGAATCTGAATGAGATCCTTACTGGATAGAGTAATCTTGGTTGTAGGTTCTTCCCTTTCATCGCTTTAAGTGTATCATGCCACTGCCTTCTGGCTTGTAGAGTTTCTGCTGAGAAATCAGCTGTTAACCTTATGGAGTTCCCCTGTATGTTATTTTTCATTTTTCCCTTGCTGCTTTCAATAATTTTTCTTTGTCTTTAATTTTTGCCAGTTTGATCACTATGTGTCTTGGCATGTTTCTCCTTGCGCTTATCCTGTATTCGACTCTCTGTGCTTCCTGGACTTGGGTGGCTATTTCCTTTACCATGTTAGGGAGGTTTTCGACTATAATCTCTTCAAATATTTTCTCTGGTCCTTTCTCTCTCTCTTCTCCTTCTGGGACCCCTATAATGCAAATGTTGTTGCATTTAATGTTGTCCCAGAAGTCTCTTAGGCTGTCTTCATTTCTTTTCATTCTTTTTTCTTTATTCTGTTCCGCAACAGTGAATTCCACCATTCTGTCTTCCAGGTCACTTATCCGTTCTTCTGCCTCAGTTATTCTGCTACTGATTCCTTCTAGTGTAGTTTTCATTTCAGTTATTGTATTGTTCATCTCTGTTTGTTTGTTCTTTAATTCTTCTATGTCTTTGTTAAACATTTCCTGCATCTTCTCGATATTTGCCTCCTTTGTTTTTCCGAGGTCCTGGATCATCTTCACTATCGTTATTCTGAATTCTTTTTCTGGAAGGTTGCCTATCTCCACTTCATTTAGTTGTTTTTCTGGGGTTTTGTCTTGTTCGTTCATCTTGTACATAGCTCTCTGCCTTTTCATATTCTCTATCTTTCTGTCAATGTGGTTTTTGTTCCACAGGCTGCAGGATTGTAATTCTTCTTGCTTCTCCTCTCTGTCCTCTGGTAGATGAGGCTATCTAAGAGGCTTGGTGGGAGGGACTGGTGGTGGGTAGAGCTGACTGTTGCTCTGGTGGGCAGAGCTCAGTAAAACTTTAATCCTCTTGACTGTTGATGGGTGGGGCTTGGTTCCCTCCCTGTTGGTTGTTTGGCCTGAGGCAACCCAACACTGGAGCCTACCTGGGCTCTTTGGTGTGGCTAATGACAGACCCTGGGAGGGCTCATGCCAAGGAGTACTTCCAAGAACTTCTGCTGTCAGTGTCCTTGTCCCCACGGTGAGCCACAGCACCCCCCTTCCCACCCTGCCTCTGCAGGAGACCCTCCAACACTAGCAGGTAGGTCTGGTTCAGTCTCCCCTGTGGTCACTGCTCCTTCCCCTGGTTCCCAATGCACGCACTACTTTATGTGTGCCCTCCAAGAGTGGAGTCTCTGTTTCCCCCAGTCCTGTTGAAGTCCTGCAATCAATTCCCGCTAGGCTTCAAAGTCTGATTCTCTAGGAATTCCTCCTCCCATTGCCGGACCCCCAGGTTGGGAAGCCTGATGTGGGGCTCAGAACCTTCCCTCCAGTGGGTGGTCTTCTGTGGTATAAGTGTTCTCCAGTCTGTGAGTCACCCACCCAGCAGTTATGGGATTTGATTTTACTGTGATTGCGCCCCTCCTACCGTCTCATTGTGGCTTCTCCTTTGTCTTTGGATATGGGGTATCTTTTTTGGTGAGCTCCAGTGTCTTTCTGTCAATGATTGTCCAGCAGCTAGTTGTCATTCTGGTGTTCTTGCAAGAGGGAGTGAGAGCACGGCTTTCTACTCCGCCATCTTGGTTCCTCCTCAGAAGTCAGTAGATTTAGCATTAGTATATTACCAATATTTATCGTAGAATTAAATGTTTCCAGTTGCTCTGATAAAGTCCTTGTGACATTCCCCAGCCACACCCATCCATGATCCCACCCAGGGTTACACATGGCATTCGTCTGTCATGTTTCTTTAGTCTCAAACTGGTCCCCACTCTTTTTTTTGTCTTTCATAACATCAATTTTTTTTGAAGAGCACAGATCAATTGTTCTGTAGAATGCCCTCAGTTTTGGCCTGTCTGATGTGTCTTCATGAAGCAATTTGGTTTTGCTTTTTTAGAAGGTGTTGAATAATGTTGATGAATGGCCTTCCAAAGATAACAGGTCTTAATCCCTGGAACCTGGAAATGTTATATGGAAAAGGGACCCTTGAAGATGTGATAAAGTTAAGGATCTTGAGATGGAGAGCTTATCCTGAATTATCTGGGTGGTCCCTTAGTGCAACCATGTGCATTCTTATAAGAAGAAGTCAGAGGGAGCTTTCACACTGACAGAAGAGGAGGAGGTGATGGGACCACTGAAGTAGAGATTGGAGTGATGGACTCCAAGCCAAGGAATGTCAGCAGCCAGCAAAAACTGGAAGAGGCAAAGAACAGATTTTCTTCTAGAGCCTCTGGAAGGAGCAAGGCCCTGCTGACACTTTGATTATGGCCCACTGACACTGACTTCATACTTTTGGCCTCTAGAACTGTGAGAGAATAAATTTCTGTTCTTTTCTTCAGACTATATTACAAAGCAACAGTAATCAAGACAGTATGGTACTGGCACAAAAACAGAAAGATAGGTCAGTGGAACAGGATAGAAAGCCCAGAGATAAACCCACGCACATATGGACACCTTATCTTTGATAAAGGAGGCAGGAATGTACAGTGGAGAAAGGACAGCCTCTTCAATAAATGGTGCTGGGAAAACTGGACAGGTACATGTAAAAGTATGAGATTAGATCACTCCCTAACACCATACACAAAAATAAGCTCAAAATGGATTAAAGACCTAAATATAAGGCCAGAAACTATCAAACTCTTAGAAGAAAACATAGGAAGAACACTCTATGACATAAATCACAGCAAGATCCTTTCTGACCCACCTCCTAGAGTAATGGAAATAAAAACAAAAATAAACAAATGGGATCTAATGAAACTTCAAAGCTTTTGCACAGCAAAGGAAACCATAACCAAGACCAAAAGACAACCCTCAGAATGGGAGAAAACATTTGCAAATGAAGCAACTGACAAAGGATTAATCTCCAAAATTTACAAGCAGCTCATGCAGCTCAATAACAAAAAAACAAACAACCCCATCCAAAAATGGGCAGAAGACCTAAATAGACATTTCTCCAAAGAAGATATACAGAATGCCAACAAACACATGAAAGAATGCTCAACATCATTAATCATTAGAGAAATGCAAATCAAAACTACAATGAGATATCATCTCACACCAGTCAGAATGGCCATCATCAAAAAATCTATAAACAATAAATGCTGGAGAGGGTGTGGAGAAAAGGGGACACTCTTGCACTGCTGGTGGGAATGTGAATCGGTTCAGCCACTATGGAGAACAGTATGGAGGTTCCTTAAAAAACTACAAATAGAATTACCATATGACCCAGCAATCCCACTACTGGGCATATACCCTGAGAAAACCAAAATTCAAAAAGAGTCATGTACCAAAATGTTCATTGCAGCTCTATTTACAATAGCCCGGAGATGGAAACAACCTAAGCGCCCATCATCGGATGAATGGATAAAGAAGATGTGGCACATATACACAATGGAATATTACTCAGCCTTAAAAAGAAATGAAATTGAGCTATTTGTAATGAGATGGATAGACCTAGAGTCTGTCATACAGAGTGAAGTAAGTCAGAAAGAAAAAGACACATACCGTATGCTAACACATATATATGGAATCTAAGGGAAAAAAATGTCATGAAGAACCTAGGGGTAAGACAGGAATAAAGACGCAGACCTACTGGAGAACGGACTTGAGGATATGGGGAGGGGGAAGGGTGAGTTTTGACAGGGCGAGAGAGAGTCATGGACATATACACACTAACAAACGTAGTAAGGTAGATAGCTGGGGGGAAGCAGCCGCAAGGCACAGGGATATTAGCTCGGTGCTTTGTGACAGCCTGGAAGGGTGGGATGGGGAGAGTGGGAGGGAGGGAGACGCAAGAGGGAAGACATATGGGAACATATGTATATGTATAGCTGATTCACTTTGTTATAAAGCAGAAACTAACACACTATTGTAAAGCAATTATACCCCAATAAAGATGTTTTAAAAAAATAAAAAAATAATAATAAAAATAACAGCTGGAAAAAAAAATTTCTGTTCTTTTAAACTGCCAAGTTTGTGGCAATATTTTTTGCAACATCCACAGGAAACTAATACAGCAGGAATAGCACAAAAATACTGTTTTGTCCTTCTTACTGCATCGTATCAGGAGGAAAATAAGGAGGTTTGTTCCATTGCTCCTTTTGTTAACCTTGATCCCTTAGTTAAGGTGATGTCCTCCACGTTTCTTCAGCATAGACTTACTACTTTTCCCTTTGAAATTAACGAATAACTTGTGGGGAGGTACTCTGAGACTTGATATAAAGATCCTGTTAAAGATCATATTTATAAGTGATGTTTATAAAGATCATATTTTCCTCACTAGTTTTAGCATCTAATGATGAATCTTGCCTGAATTAATTATTACAGTGATGGTTCCAAAAGTGATTTTCAAAATCTCACTAATTATAACTTAAGTAGTTGACATTAGACTATAAGAAGGCATGTTCCCTTCTCCACATTTGTTTATTTATCCACTTATTTCTATCAATATAGACTCATAGATTACTCTTTTACTCAAATGGTTATAATCCGTTACAATCGCTGTTTATTTTGATGTTCCTATTATCCCAGATTTAGCCACTGGGGGCCCCTTCAAACAGACTTCTGTGTCCTTTTTTTCTCCTCTTTTTTCTTTTCTCTCTCTCTGCTCCCTACCCCTACTCTGCATTCTCTCAATGTGTTCCCACCATTACATTCTAGCACAAAAATCTATTTCAGATGCATCTCATACTTTCTCTACCCTGTCCTAGAATCTGCCATTTTTTCAAGGAAGCCTGGTTTCACTCAATGGGGAATGGTATTTAGAAACCAAGATCTGAGCAACAGGTGAAGACACACATATTCTCAAATGGTTTCCTATAGCACAGACCTTTGCTGATGGATAGACTTTTAGATCCGAGAGAGGGGCTGACTCTCTCTTGTCAGCTTTTGAAAACTGTGTCTGGAGCTCTGTGTTTCTGTAGTGTTCTCCCAGGAGTCTCCATGACAGGGGAATGGGTCAGAGCAGGAAAGGCTCTGTTATGGGTTGAATTGTATGCCCCTCCCAACCCGACACCCTGCCAAATTCATGTAAGTCCCAACCCCCAGTACTTCAGAATATGAACTTATTTGAAGATAGGGTCTCTACAGAGGTAATCAAGTTAAGGTGAGGTCTTAGGGAGGGCCATAACCCAACATAACTGGGATCCTTACAAAAAGAGGACATGTGGACACAGAGACATGCTTAGAGGAAAGACAATGTGAGGGGAGAAGACAACCACCTCTGAGCCAAAGAGAGAGGCCCGGACACATCTCTCCTTCACACTCACGCTCTCGGAAGATCGATTTAGGATGTCTGCCTCCAGAACTGTGAGACAATACATTTCTGCTTGTGGTCCTGTGTCACGACAGCCCTCACAGTCATCTTGCTCACCCTCCACATTCCTCAAGTGAAATGTTTCCACCTGGCTTTGATTAACATTTTGTTTGAAAAATGACACCCATTGGTTTAAAACAAAAATTTGGAAATTTGTTGTTCTCATCCACACCTCTCCCATTTCACAGATGAGAATATTGACACCCACAGAAATGAGTGTTTTGCAGTCTCAAAGCCCTTTCCTGTGACTCACATTTTTCATTCTTGGAGACTGAAGGAGAAAATGAGGGGAAAAAAGGAAGAAGCCTGGACTAAAATCTCTGTGAGGCTGCATTATGGCTATCGAAGAAGGACCAGAGCTGCTTTGGCTCTGAGGATCGGCAACAACTGCGAGCCCTGTTCTCTGCCTCAGGGGACCAGACAGAGCTCTGAGTGGCGGCAGCAGCAGGCCCACCAGCTCCCAGGGACACATGCAGTTCTCACCCTCTTCTGGTGCACAGCCTGGCATCGAACGCACTTACCATGTGTCCATTTGCCCCTGGGCTGCTCCTGTGACCTAGGACGTTTCCGGGAGGATTGATTTTGGATTTCTGGGGATTGTCAACCTCCAGACGTCCTGAAGCAGCCATCTGAAGTTTATAAAGTTCTTTGGTTTCCTTCATCCCCTTCCATTCTCCTCTTCTCTCCTCTCTTTAAATCTGTCTTGCCCCACTCTTTGGTGTATTTGCGGTGCAAAAAGGTAAATATACCTCTGGTGCTTCAGGTTTTACAAAGCTCTGGACCCAGCCAGCGCTGCCAAAGACTGGATCATGCTCTCTCTAGTAACTTTTCACACGTTTCTTTTGTTTCTTATGTCATTTCTCCCTCCCTGGGCATGAAAAACTTGCATCAATGGAAGTTCAACTTGTTGCAGGTTATTAGTGGGAAAAAGTTAACTTAAAGAATGCTTGTTGGAGAAACCTACAGTGTCCCTGCTTTTTGTACTGACTCCATCCCAAGCCACTGTTTCAGCGTGGGTGCCGAGGGCTGCTTTAGTAAAATTCTCAGGCCTCGATGCCACAAGTTACTTGCTACTAAAATCTTTTACTCCAACACTTCCCTATTTTGATATCATCTATTCAGATTCATCATTAATTGGGTTTCACCCTTGTCCTTATTCTGCATTCCTAATGGAAAGAGTGGGGATGCCTCTACCTCTAGAACAAAGTTCATGATGGAACTATGTGTTACCCTTTTCCTCCTATAAATACTGTTACAACAAATGGGCATGGCTGGGTGCCAATAAAGCTTTATCCACGAGAACAGGCCTGGGCCAGACTTGGTCTGTGGGCTCTAGGGTGTCCTCTTGTTGACACATCAGGGACTATAGGGTGACATTCCTGGCTGGACCCCCACTCTTTCCTCACACTGCACCTGACATTCTGCCTGCAATATACTGAATGCCCTCCTCACACTGGGAAACTTTCAACTGGGGGATTTCTCTGCAATCCTATTTCCTGGAGGGTCCCGGGTCCTTCAGACACCTGACTCTCACTGAGGCTTAAATCCTTTTTAGTGGGATCCCAGGGAAACCAACAGATCTAGCTGGACAGTAGTTTATGAGCTCCTGAGAATTTGGTCTCAGTTAAGGTGGTTTTGTCTGCCCTGAGCAAACAGAGGTCCACTGGGAACCAACACTCAACTCCACGTCCTACCAAACCTGTCTGAAATCACCAAGACACCCCAACCTCATGTAAAGTGAGGAGCTTTCCTCAGTTGTATCCTCAGACTCTGCAGCTCTACACACCCATGGTTTTCTATCAATAACCAGAAGGAGAAACAGCAAAAGTTTAGAGAGGCTCTTTGCTGAATAACTAGCGCAGTGAGAAGAAAAGCATAAAGCTCTTTCTGGCTGAGTCAAGAACTCTAGATTTGGAAGCTTAACATATCCCAAGTTTGGGCTCCCCCCAGTAGTTAGGCCTGGACCAGTTTCACCTGAAGTGAGAGTACTACAGGGCCTGGAAGAGGGAATGTAAAGCCATGTGATTCTGGAACTCAATAGGTAGTCATGTTCAGAGCTCACGCAGAACATTCCTTTCCCTCTTCACTGGACCAGCACTCGGATGACACCCGGAGCTTTCTCCATCTACAGAAATGTTGCACAACTAACATACGCTTTGCTCAGGAGCCATCATGCATGGCTTCTCACTACGCACATGTTAAAGTGTCCAACACTTAGGTTCTCAGACTTCATAGAGCCTGCCAAGTGGCGAAAACACTTTCTGACCCGTCTATATGCCAAAGCATATTGTAGGTCGGGAAATACAGGGAACATATCCCCTCTCTGCCTTGGAAGGTATGATTTTTTTTCCTGTCACACCTTCTATCTCCATACTTCTCCACCAAACAACAAAACCCGGGCACCTAGGGAAACTCCATTCACAGGCTTCCTGCTAGCTGCCAGCTGTATTTATTTTCATTAGGAATATTCACTACAAAACTTGAAAAATTAAAACATTGAAACTGGCTGTATCATTTAACTATTGCTGGGAAAGAAACCACCCCAAAACTTAGTGGCTTAAAACTACAATGATGTATTATTTCTTTGGATTCTGAAGGTTGGGTTTCTCTCTCTGCTGGCTCATTTAGAATCACTCATATGGTTGCATTCATCTGGAGGGTTGCCGAGTCTGGTAGACGCCACTGGCTCTTAGCGGAGTGCTTCAGCTCTCCTCCACCTGGCCTCTCATCCACCAGGAGGCTGGGCTGGCTTCCTTATATGGTGACCTCAGGGCAGCACTCCAAAATGGCAAGCGCAGAAGCCGCAAGGCCTTTTAAGGCCTAGCCTTAGAGGTCACATACCCCACCTCTGGTGTAGTCTGTTGGTCAAAGTAAGTCACGTGTCATGTCTAAATTTAAGGGAAAAGGAAACAGACTTCGTCTCTTGATGCAAGGAGTGGCAGAGTCCCATTGCAAGAGACCACGGGATGAGTTACTGCCGCATCTTTGAAAACATCTGGAGTAGCAACACAGGTATGAAGTCCTCCTGAACAATCCTTGTCTTGTGGGAAAGGCTTACATCCCTCTCTAGACAAAGGCCTTCTTTGTTGATAAAAAGGGGAAAGGGCTCTGAAATCTTTGGTTTAGGGCTCAGAGTTGAGCTTCTGCCCCTACTAGTTAAAAGTATCTAAGTTGTAAGTGACAGAAACCCCATTCAAAGTGCTTCAAACAAAAGGAGAAATGTTACAGAGATCGTGGATCTCACACAGGAAGGTGGTGGCCTTTGGGAATATTACAAACCAGAGGCTCAGTGTTTCAGGACCCTTGGTCTCTCCTTCCCATTTCTCTGAGGACCTGGCTTCCTTCCTCTCTCTGGTTGTTGAGTGCTTTCTCCCTGTGGTGGCAGATGGGGCTGCCAATAGCTCCTGGATTTTACAATTATTGGAGAGAAATAGACCCTGACTCCTTACTAATTTCAAGTTCAAAAACCCTAGGGAAAAAGTCATAAACTGATGAGTCAGGGGCACATTCACAGAACAATGACCTAAGGTTGGGGCAGGGTCATGTGAGAACGCAAACCATGTTGATGGAGTCAGCCAGGGGCATCCAGAAGGAAAGAATGGGATGCTGGACAGGCAAAACCACAGCATCGACTTTATGACCCCTAGACACAGAGCAGGGAGGTGGGCATGGGAACAAGGTCCACAGGCTGACTGCCTGGGCTGGGCTCCCAATTCCACCACTCATTAGCTGAGTGTCTAAACTTAGATCCTAACTCATCTGGGCCTCCCTTTCCTCATTCGCGAAATGGACATAGCTGTTCCTATACAGTTGTAAGAATAAAAATGCGTTAATATATGCAAGCCTCTTTAAACACTGCCTAATTGCATGGTGTGTGCTCACAGTGTTAATTCTTATCAATAGCAGGAACAGATTTCATTACACTTATATGATGTGAGACAGCATACAAAAGGTCAGAGAAGATTTTTGTTTCCTTGGAACTGAAACGATGAATCTGGGGCAAAATGTCTACTTCAGAAATGCTTCCTGGAAGTTCACAGGGGAGACATTTACGCTTTCTCATGTTCAACGAATATATTTGGAGCACCTGCCTGTGCCAGCGGCTCTGGGCACAAGGCGGACCCCACTGGGGAGGCAGGGCAGACTGCCTGCCCTCATGCAGCTGGCATTCAGTGATGGACCATACACCTAGTTTAAAAAGAAAATGTGGTTTTCTAGAAAAGTGAAGTTCCATCAGGCCAAAGATGGTTGTAAATCGCCATAGCGATTTACAAACTTGCCACAGAGGATGGCCTACAGTAGATTCGGGGCTGCAAATCACGGCAAACATTCTCTTCTGGTCTATTCGGAAACGGTTATTGGCTCCCATTTCCCCAAAGCCCCTCAACCTCCATCCCCAAACAACCTCCCAGAAATACCCAAAATTAACCCAGTGTATTCTGCTATGGGTCAAAGGAAGGGAGAGAGAATTCCTGAGCGATCCCTGAGACGAATACCACAAACTTCAAGATACCCTGGGGTACGAGTTTCACAGGGAATTTGGCCCCTTGACTTTTTCGCTAAATCATACATAGTCTGTGTCCATTTCTCTCTCCAGTACCAAGATGAATTGTTCTTGAATTGTCTTGGGGGAAAAAAATCTGTACCTCTGAAGGGGATAGCTCTTTACCCAGCTACCATGTTTCATTATCCTCACTGGGTTGGAGAGGCCTCAGACAGGGCTGGGGGCCGGTCCAAACACAAGTAGGACCCACACAGAGCCACTTCAGGCCCTCGGGAGAGACAGCTGAATGAGGTCTGAAAGGTGTTCATCCCTTCAGAAAAATATTTGAACACAGCTGTTACCCTCCTTCCTGCCACCCATGTGGTTGTGTTTTTAAATATGGCTTGAACTTGAAATAGTTTCCATTTATAAAAATTCTTTAGCAAAATGCTCTTTCCAATAACAATATTCCCTTGTGTCCCTTTTGCTTCTGATATTTTCCTTATAAATGAATCTGCTAAAACAGAGTCCTCTTGTCCTTTGGTTTTTTCTTTTCGCAAACTATATTGCCACCACCATGTAGCTTTGAGACCTCTTGCTTTGGCACAAGGACTCAGAAAGGCAGGCTGCCCCCTTTTCATTCCTAGGAACTTATCTTACACTATTACGACAGTCCACGTGGGGCTCCAGGCCAGTGAGTGGTGGGGTCCACGTGGGCAGGGCCACTGACTTCCTGAAAGAATGCCTGGGCCTGAGGTCCCCAGATGACCCCACATGTTCCCTGTGCTGTTTCTCTCCACAACCTTCCAGTCCAGAGAACAAGACAGATGGAAGACAAGCTATCTTGGTAGTTTCTCCCCCCAAATACCAAGTACTTCTCAGCCAATGACCTCACTGCAGTGGTTTCCAACCTTGGCTTGACCTCACCCATACCAGTCAGGGAAGACTCTGCAGGTAGCGCCCTGACAGGAGTAGTTTTGGAAGCTCCTCAAGTGATTCCAATGTGCCAATAAGGTTCAGAGCCTCTGTCCTAGGTGACACCCCCCAGCACCCCAACCCCAGGAGGCAGGGTATCACACATGGTCACCAACTGAAATGGGTGTTTGCCAACAACTGTTTTCATAAAACTGATTAAGTCCTGTAGGGATTTGGCTGCCAGGGTACGTTTCTCCCCAGCAGATGTTTTCCATCTGCCGCATGGGGATTTGGGTCAATTTAACTCCAAATGGTCTTATCACTAGAATTATATAATATTGCTCACTTCCAAAGGGTGACTCCCTCACAGGCTTAGAGTTGAGAAAATCATGGGGACGCTCCTCTTTCAGTCACTACAAAATTCCACACATTCACTGAGTCATGAAATCTAGAGCCACAAACCAGTTACCGTTTTCATTTCTTTGTTAATGTTGCGTTTTTTCTAATATGAAGAAAAAAGAGGCACAAACAGAAATATATATATGCACATACACATATATATGCATGTGTGTGTATAAAATATATTGAACATACATATGCATCTATATACACACACACATATATGTATGTATACACACATGCCTAGAAAAGATTCCAGAATGACAGTGGATTGGATCAGAATTTTGGAATTGGAACCTGGGCAGTTGACATTCTCTCCCCAAAGCGAGGAGTATCCTCAGTGGCGATGCTGGGATTTTTAAGCCAAGGAAAATTGTAGTAAGGTAGGTTGAGACCAAAGAGTACCATCTGCAGTTGAGTGATTACCAAAAAGCCTTTTTTTAAAAATCTGAAACGTTTTACAGTAGTGGAACTTGTTGAATTAGACAGAGGATGTCATTTCAGGGATGGAACTTAAATCTGTATAGGGGAGCCAAAAGGTGGGGTCCTTGGCCTGGAACCCCTCTGCCCTCCCAGCACTGACGGCACCGAGCGGCAAGAAGGAGTCCTCCTCTGCTGGTCAGTGGACCCCAAGTTCCCTGCAGTCCTGGACCTCTTCTTCTTCTTGTTCTCATTGCCCAGCAAGCGTCCAGCATTGAACGAGATGCGCATTCAATATTAGCTGGAAAAGTAAACAAACGATTCAAACACTTTCAAATGTTCATAACTAAGCTTATGAATTAGGTTTTAGGTTTAGAAGTAGACTTCAAAATATTGTGTTATCTGCCCCCTCACACTTTTCCACCCTTCCCCTAACCAATTAAACTATTTTCCTCTCTCATTCTTTCCTCCTAAAGAGCTATTACGACAAAATTACTGAAACAACTTTATCTATAAGGTAAAAAATCATTTGAAAAGAGAGTAACCATGAACTACCTTATATTGGGTTCCACCATTAAGGAGGGTGAAGGTATTTTTTCTTGAGGTCTGAGCCTCTCCATAAAACAGTTGTCCAACTGTCTACTTCCTACCTATAATGTGGGCATTACAGGGAAACGGGGAAACTATATGCCCATGCATTTATAGAGGAAAGATATTTTAAATGTTTTTCGACCAATAATATTGTGAAAGTACCCAGGAGACTTGTTATGTGGAGCCAGAAGGAGTCTATGAGGTGAGGTTATGTCTGCCCTAGTCCCCTTTGAAACACTTAGCAATGTTGCAAATATAGATAGAATAAACCCAATAATCTGGAAAGGTAGAAAATGGGAGGGTCTTTATCCTCTGTGACTTGGGTTTGCTTTGTCTTTTGAAGGGAAAGCAAAGTGTGTATCTAAGAAAGAAACATTTATCTTGAGATAAACCTCAAACGATTTGTTAGCAAGGGGTACATAGGCCTGATGGAAGCACTGCAGTCTCCTCTAAGTTGGGACTGAAAAACCAACAAACAGAACTGAAGAGACTTTATTTCTTGTACAGAAATGTTTGGGTTTTTTAATGCCCTGCCTACATTTATAGACCTGCTCAGGCCACCCGCAGTTTGCAAATAAAACATGCTCATAAGTTTATAAACAGGTTGTTTGGAACTTGGAAAGCATACTAGGTCTTGTATCCTCTGGCCGTAACCTACTTCATCAGCTTAGTTGACTTTCCCTTTTTGCATTTTATACTCCAGTACCACTGAATTTGCCATTCCTCTAACTGGCTTTATCTTTCATGCCTCCATGCATTTGTCCATCCTGTTACCTCTGCCTGGAATTCCCTTCCTCCACTTCTCCACTAAGCCAAACACTTAGTCTTCTTTCAAAGCCTTCTTTCACCTTTACTACGAAGTCATCCTTGATACCACAAATAGATTTTACTGCTTCTGCTCACGCACTGCCTCTTTACGCACTTTAGCTATGAGAATGTATAAGTGCACTTAAGTATTATTACTCATCTTTCTACGTGTCTGTCTCCATCACCAGGCTGTGAAACCCTCGAGACAGGAATTATGTTTCATTCATCTCTGTATGTCTGGTGCCTAGTCCAGTACCTCTTTGGTTGCTAATCTAGGAGTAATCAGTAAGGAAGTTCTATCAAAATGTGGAATAAATGAAGAAAGAAGAAGATATGGAACACTGGAAACAATGCCTCCAACTCACAAGAGTGGAATGTCAAGTCCATGGATTACTGTTGAGCAGCAGACCCTGAGATCAACCAGTAGAGGATGAGACCAAGGAACAGAAGGTTCAGGAATAAGGGCCTTTGTGAGGCAGAAAAAAAGGAAGCATACCTGAAGTGATAGAGATTCAAGGGCACAGTGGGGGTGGAGAAAAGCTGAAGCTCTAATAATGACAGATAGTACCAAAAAAAAAAAAAGGCTAGTTAAAACTCTAGGAAAGAACAAAAAGTTTATGTGATGTTCCTTATAAGAAAAGAAATGATTCATTTCTTGTAGCTGGAGTAAACAATATTTACACAATCATAAAAATAGAAACTTTGATTATTAACTACAAATAGTGATATATCTATATCAGGACAGAGGTGGAGAGGAGATGTAGCTAAGTTAGGGCCAATGAAATCTGAGCCTAAGTTGCTGGTAGGACTTATGGAAAAGCTCCTTAAAAAGTCAAAAAACATGTGGGGGCATTCCCCTCTTCCTTTCCCTTGTCTCCTTTCCAGCCAGATGTAGAGTCTGGGATTTCTATGGTGGCTCTGTAATCATTTGGGATCCAAGTTCCTTCTATCTTTCTGCTCCCTGTGTCTGGTTTCTCTTATGGGAGAGATAAACAAATCTTTATCTTGTTTAAACAGATCTTGCTGGGTCTCTGTGCTGGCAGCTGAACACAATCCCTATCTGATACAAAAAATATAGCATCTTATTTAGAGGTATGGAACTAAGCAATCAAATAAGCCCAGCCCTCCCCAGCTGCATTAAACAACTTGGGACACGTACGGGTGGGTGGGTGGGGGGTGTGAGAGGCATATTCGTCCGATTGACTGCTTACGCACCCCACGTCGAGAGGTGATGAGTGAGCACGTGGGGAGAGCCAGGCCAAGTCAAGGGGTGCGTCCTCATAGCAGCAGCTTTGCTTAATTGGTAATAGGATGCATATGTCTGGCCACTGATTTAAAATGAAGCTTGAATTATGGAATCACCCTTTGAATGAACCTGGGCTGGATGATGCTGATTAAACTCCAGGGCTGATGTTCTTCCTATCCCCTCATCCCCGCTCCTCTCCCAGTTACGTGTCCCAGCTGCCACAAATTTCTGCATCCCTGCTCTCCCCAGCAGGAATTCTGTGAACTGTTGTTCAAATCGTGCACTAAACTAGTCATTAACTTTTTTTTTCACTTGAGAAAGGGATGCCTTTTTTGAAGTCACTGGAAACTACTGTATGGACTAGTGGCCCCTATCTCTCATTGCCCTTAAAATCCAAAGTGCCTGTCATGGCCAGTGGTGGCTTCCACGGTCTATCCTCACCTATCTCACTGACCTCAAGGTGATTCCTCTTGTTCATGCCACCCAGCCACAGCACACTTCTCTCTTCTTCACCTTCCTGAATCATATTTGCATCTCAGAATCCTTGCACTTGTCCTCTGGTGGCATCTCACAGTATCCACTCCATCTATCTTGTTCATCACTGCATCCTGAGTGCCTATAATAGGACATGGTACCTGGGAGGTACTCAGTAAGATTTTGACAGATAGATGAATGTTTCATGAAGGTCTTAGTGACTTCACTGTCAGCTTGTCTCCTTCAAGTAACCTTTACATATTATCACTCCAGACCACGATGTTTAATCTTGAATTTCAACCCCGACAGGACATGTTATTTCATTAATCTTGGAGCTGACAGGGAACAGGTCTTCACTATCCCAAGTGCCTTACTGCCACACCAGAGAGCCTGACAGAGACACACGCTATCAAATACTCCATGGGCCCGCTCCCCCAGAGGTGCACTGCTGACCCTCACAGGCAGCTCCATGTGGCAAGTAGGCTCTCCCTGGAGCTCTGCTCTGCCATTGGCTTTGGACATGCTCTTGCATAATGCAAAGCAAAGGTGCTTCTATTCAGGGAATTCCCTTTGGCCACTCTTACTTAACCATGTCAGCCTCTCACTCCAACACCTCTACCTCCCCAAGAATATTCTATTGTAACAAGTTCCTTCATTTAACATAGAAGATGACTCATCACAGAACACAATGCAGGCCTTCTTCATATATTATAGCTTCTTTATTCTCAGATATTAAAATAAACTCAGAGGAAGAGTAATTTTAAATAAAAATATATAATGCTAGGCTTGAGAATTTGAAGTGTATTTTATTAGGAAGTTAAACTAAAAAGAGATGGTCGGAAACTTTGAAGATAGGCATGATCGTGTGACTTGTTCTGGCCAAAGAAATGTGAGTGGAAGAAATGTGTGTCATTTCTGGGCAGAAGCTTTGAGAACCAGTGCAAAGGATTCTCTGAGTATCCTTTGTCTTGTCTGGATGGTGGTAGCAAGAGTCAAGATGGAGCCCCCATCAGCCTAGGTCCCCAAATGACTATGATGCTGACATGCAATGGACAAGCAGTTCAGCAAGAAGCAGACCTTGGTGGTTTCAACCACAGGGGGCGGGAGCTGTCTGTTACTGAATCATAACCTCAGCCATCCTGACCAGTCAGTGCTCTCTCTTTCTTGGGTTTCTCTTTCACTCTAATCACCCTTGTAAATGCAGATTGACTGGGCTTTGAATGTGCCTCACACGTGTTTTGTTGCCTCCTCTACTTACCGTGATCTCTCTTCCCAGCCACCCCAGGGATGATCTCTCCTGCTTCAAGAGCTCGTAAGTTTCTACAGTTTTCTGCCTTTTCCAAGTATTCAAACTGTGGCCCCGGCTTCCAAGGCCTGTCTCTTGGTGCCAACTTCTCACAGTAATCCTGCTTCTAGAAACAGCCCAGAGACAGGAGGGGGCTCACTGGAGCAACTTCCCACCAATTTCTGCCATCCGATCTCTCACACTCCACTTGCCTTCCCCTCATTAATCTCAGAGGTAATATATTTTCCTAAGGACAGAGAAAGATTCATCTGTCTTGCTTTAAAATTCACGTTTGTGATTAGATCATTCCTTTTCCCATGTTCCTGTCCTCAATCCTAACTTCGATGCATGGTTCTAACTTCCTTTAGGATACGACTCCAAACTCACCTTGTTCAGGAAACATTTCAGGACTGATTGCACATGAATTGAGTCATTCTTTTGCTTGCCGCTCCCTGGAACTTAGCTATTCCAGGGGACTATTAATGTTCCCTTGTTGATGAGCTCTTTTGTAAACGTGTTCTTTGGATCTCTATGCTGCCTTTTCAGACTAGATTTTACATGTAGGATTAGCAAAAAGAGTTCAGAGTTGAAATACAAGGGGATAAATTAATCTTTCACTGAGAAATATTAAAACAGCTTACTTTAGAAACAATAAAGAAGTCATTTAATTGGAACCTTCTCAGAGCCCAAATCTTCTATTTCATCAGGAAGTGTGCCAAACTCACTGATCTGTACATCTTAAGCATTCAACAAACATGTTTAACTGGCTTAGGAGACAAATTTTCTGAAGCAAAATTTTCAATTATTTTCAGTGAGTTACTTTCACAGAAAACATTTTGACACAAGCATTTCATTGCGTAACGTAGTTGATGCCTGATGCTGTTACCCATCTGTTCGCTTGTTAATTCAGTTATTAAAAAGCACTCAATAGGGCTTCCCTGGTGGCGCAGTAGTTGAGAGTCCCCCTGCCGATGCAGGGGACGCGGGTTCGTGCCCTGGTCCGGGAAGATCCCACATGCCGCGGAGCGGCTATGCCCGTGAGCCATGGCCGCTGAGCCTGCGAGTCCGGAGCCTGTGCTCCACAGTGGGAGAGGCCACAACAGTGAAAGGCCCGCATACAGAAAAAAAAAAAAAAAAAAAAAAAGCACTCAATAAACATTTACTGGCAACACGGCACCCTGTGGGTAAGACAAAGTTCATGAAAGAAAGTAGAGGCCTTGGTGCCTATTTCTGTGGAACTCGCCATTTATTCATTCAAACAAGAGGAGGAGGGAAAAGAGAAGCAGCTTCAAGGTGTCAGTCACCCTCTTCTGGCTGACAGATCAGCCAATTTGGATATTGAATTTTACCAAGTGCAATGTGTGGCTTCCCACTCTTGAAGCTGTTAGATACAGAGTAGGGATCAAGGTGCAAAGCCAGGGGCAGGTGCCATGTTACTAAACTAAGTAAAGAGTGAAAAATTTAAGCTACAGTTGGTCATTTCCTCTGCTTTGTTTCCTTCACTGCATTTATTATGTCTACTACTACCATTAATAGCTTACATTTTTTGACTATCATAGGCACCGTCTGGGATGACTGCCTGGCCTACAATGAGTTCCTCAATCTCTCTTTTGAAAGGTGAGCATGTGACCCAGAGTAGGACACTCAAGGTAAGTCAGGTCTCTGAGTACTGTGAGGAGCACAGGTGAGGGCACAATTTGAACGGAACTCATCAGAGACCTTCTTGGGCTTTGTTGAACTGGGGCCAGGAGAGAGAAGCCCGATTTTCCTCTCTACTTGTGCAATTGTCAACACATGTATCGGGAGCTGCTGGCAGTCAGAGTGGCAGGTTTGTGAGACAGCTGGAGTAGTAGAGGAGGAATCCAACAAACAGGGATCCTCATTGCACTCACACCCTCTTCACCCCTCCCTGTTCTCCTCCTGGCTGGATTACACAAACCAGTAAAGCAACCTCCACCTCCTTTTTTTTTCATAAGTAAGTTCAAACTGGGCTTCTATCACTTTCAAATTAACTGTCTTTTTTTTTTTTTGGCCACACCACACAGCTTGCAGGATCTTAGTTCCCCAACCAGAGAACAAACCGGGGCCCCCAGCAGTGGAAGTGCAGAGTCCTAACCACTGGACTGCCAGGGAAATCCCTCAACCTAACAGTCCTAATTAACTGTGTGGACTGAGAAATGCTCAACACTTTACATAGTCTTATTTAATCCTCACAAAAAACCTAGGAGGTAGTAATTATTAACTCCATTTTAGAGATAAAGAAACAAAAATGCAAAGTGATTCAGTTATATCTATCTATCTATATATATATATATTTTTTTTTTTTACAAGGGAAAGAAAGCAGCTTTATTTATTTATTTTTGGCTGCATTGGGTCTTTGTCGCTGTGCGCAGGCTCTTCTCTAGTTGCAGCGAGTGGGGGCTACTCTTGGTTGCAGTGCATGGACTTCTCGTTGTGTTGGCTTCTGTTGTTGCAGAGCACGGGCTCTAGGCACGTGGGTTCAGTAGTTGTGGCACACGGGCTCAGTGGTTGCGGCACACGGGTTCTAGAGCGCAGGCTCAGTAGTTGTGGCGCACAGGCGTAGTTGCTCCGCGGCATGCGGGATCTTCCCAGACCAAGGATCGCACCCGTGTCCCCTGCACTGGCAGCCGGATTCCTAACCACTGTGCCACCAGGGAAGCCCCTATATATTCTTTTTCATATTCTTTTCAATTGTGGTTTATTATGAGATACTGAATATTGTTCCCTGTGTTATGTAGTAGGATCTTGTTTAGGTCCTATAGTAGGATCTATTTTATATGTAGTAGTTTTTATCTGCTGATCCCAAACTCCTAATTTATCCTTCCCCCACCCCTTTTCCCCTTTGGTAACCATAAGTTTGTTTTCTCTGTCTGTGAGTCTGTTTCTGATTCATAAATAAGTGTATTTGTGTTATACTTTAGATTCCACAGATAAGTGATATCATATGGTACTTGTCTTTCTCTTTCTGACTTACTTCACTTAGTATGATAATCTCTAGGTCCATCCATTTGCTGCAAATGGCATTATTTCATTCTTCTTTATAGCTGAGTAATATTCCATTGTATATATACCACATCTTCTTTATACATTCATCTGTTGATGGACATTTAGGTTGCTTCCATGTCTTGGATATTGTAAATAGTGCTGCTATGAACATTGGGGTATATGTATCTTTTAGAATTAGAGTTTTGTCTAGATATATGCCCAGGAGTGGGATTGCTGTATCATATGGTAATTCTATTTTTAGTTTTTTGAGGAACTTCCATAGTGGCTACACCAATTAACATTCCCACCAACAGTGTAGGAGCACCTTCCCTGCTTTTCACTAAAGAGCCTCTATTTTATTGAATTTTCAAGTTAAATTCTTTCATTTAAATGTGCCTAAACAGCTTCTTATATCCTCCATCATTTCTTTTTTAATTTCTCCTATTTTTTCATGAGACACTTCCTTTAACTTCTGTCTTATTCAGAATAACAGGTATTGAACAACTACGATGAGCTAGCCACTGTGCTAGGTTCTGTGGGCACCACAGTGAGCCAGATGGACACACTTGCCATCTGCTCAAATCTGAACGTCTAGTAGGGAAGAGATACAGCCATGCAGTCACGGTCTAGGTCACTGTAAACGATGGTGGAAGCCCATAAGAGGGGCACTTTTTTCTAGAAGGTCAGGAAGGGATTTCCAGAAAAGGAAAAATCCAAAGCAATACCTGAAAGACGTCTCTTTGTTTTTGTTCCTTAATATTTGTCTTTTACTATTATTTTTCATCACCTGTATTTTGTATGACATTTGTTTTTCTCTTATACTTGTTCTTCCATTCGTACCTTTCAGACCTGAGTTCAAAAAGCACTTATGGAACACCTACTATGGGTTAGAAACTGCTCTAGGGACAAATTGATAGACTAATGGGGGAGACAGTGGCTCAAAGAACATTTCAGGGACTCTGAACCTTCTGATGAAAGCTGCTCGGGACGCTGGGAAAGCACAGACAAGGGCTTCTTCCTCTTCGTAATGCTCTGCTCTGCACAGCCCTTTCTCTGTGGCTTCCTCTCCTCCTTCCCTCTTTTCTTGGTCCATCCTCTGCTGCATTTCCAATTTAATTACCACCCTTGTTAATGCTCTTCGTTTTTACATTTACAGAGCTCACCATTCTTCTTATTTCTTAATCCCTCCATTTTTTTCTATTAAAGTGAAGAATATGAAAATAAAAGCAGTCAATTTTATCCTTTTTTTTTTTTTTTAGCAGGCATCAAAAGCACACTTTGGCCAACAACCAGATTCGAAAGGCATGAAATATGCCATTTTGAGATTTGATTGTGTTGAACTGGAAAAAGCAATGTTCCTTTTTCCAACTCCTCTGTCAGCTTCATGCCTTAGTTTGACTCCTCTGTATTTCCCCTTATTCATTTAATTCATGCTGTTGCTTTTATTTTGATTCTGTTATCTCCTAATCTCTCCTGAAAGTGATAATAGGATGGGGGTAGCATGAATAAATGAATGAATGAATGATGCATTGAATAGGATATTTGGGATATGCAAGAAGGGATAAAGAGGATATGAAATCAATTGTACCCTACTTAGTCTACTATTCGTTTATTTTTCTCTGTCCTTGGTTTCTATTAGTTTGGCTCCTCCCAGGTCTCCATTGTTTGTTTAATTAGGTTTCTTCCCTCTCGCCACAGGCCCCTGCTTGCACTGAGTTGCTCTGTCTGTTGTTTCTGAGACAAGAGTCGCTGACTCCAAATCTGCAACATAACTGACGAGGGAGGAAGGACAGCTCGTTTTAATGCAGTTCATGTTGTCTACATAACCTTGGCGTCTCCATTAAACTCTTCCTGGTATTCAAAACATGTGATAGCTGAGATAAGATTTTTAAAATATTAACAAAACCCAGGCCTCAACACAGCATAATCCAGTGGAAATAATATGCAGAGCAACAGCCCCACCAGGGTTCACGAGCCACAGCTGAAATGTTATTATCGTGCAGTGAAAATCTGCAGCCTCCCCATTACGGAATCAGAGCATGAGCTTTAACTAAGTCACACTCTGTTTTGCTTAAACACTAAGGACAGCCTAATCACACTGCAATACATAAGAACTCTTTTCTTTCCTTTTCTTTTCTCTTTTATTTTCTTCTCTTTTATGAAAATAAAACGATTAGCTTTAAACTTAAAGTTGACAGCAAAAAAAAAAATTTTTTTTTTTACTTTCACCTCCTTCAACAGAAAATTGTCTTCACTATGCCGCCAAGGTTGAGTGTGAAGTGGTGTTAAATCCCACTTATAGTTTCTAAGCCAGGCCATTTGCTTTGTATATTATTGGAATTAAATTATCCCAGTAGCCAGAAATCTAAGCATGTGGAGGAAGAAAAGGAGGAAGAGGGAGGAGGGGGAAGGAGAGGGAAGGGAGCGGAGCAAGGAGGGAAAGTAAGCTGGAAAAGAGGGAAAAAGGAGTTTCTTAAGCCATCAGGACTGCAAGGGGAGGTGAGATTCAGTTGTTTTGGAAACTATTCAGAAATATTTTAGCCCCAGGACAGATGGAGCAGTTGCTATTTTGGGCAAAGGAAATCCTGGTCACTTATTTGATGTGAAGCATTGATAGAATCATAGAATCTGAATTGGGAAGGGTGGTGAAGGTCTTTGAGCCCAACTGGCCATCTCATCCTGGAATCTTCCCGCTTCTGTTCTCATCAAGAACTGGAATTTTAATCATTCTGTTCACTTCTTTTCTCAGTTTTTGGAACTTGATTCTTATCTCTTACAGAGTTTATTCTTTCCAAGGTATTCATGACAACTTTGTTCTCCTGTTTCTAGGATATTTGGTGTTACCTATTCTTCCTGATTCCTAATTTTCCTGGAGTTTTCCAAATGATCTGCTCTCTTCTCAAAGTTGTCACCCTCTTCCTTAAGGTGGCTTGCTCTGAGCCCAGCCACCCACATTTTCCAGAGTCCTGGGAAGTGCAGTCATGCTTGTTTGTAATCATGGAAATGACTACCCACTAAAGATGAGCACCCTGGTTCTCACCATGTGTCCAGAAGATAATGCCAATGTGAATCATTCCTAAAAGATAACTAGTCATGGAGATTACCCCAACCATGACACTGGAGAGATGCCTGGAAGACTTACCTCAAGCTCACCTGGCTTAAACAATCATTTACCCTCCTGCACATCTCCTCCCATATTCCAGTGGGAGGCCAAGATTTTTACTGCCCAGCATTTCCAAGGTATTAATCAGTGTCATTTAACCTTAAGATGCCCAGGGCACTGCACTGACCATGTAGGACACAAGGAAATCAAGAGCAGAAGTGAATGTGCCCACCCTTTTGTGGATATATA
Source organism: Phocoena phocoena (assembly GCF_963924675.1). Lineage (NCBI taxonomy): Eukaryota > Metazoa > Chordata > Mammalia > Artiodactyla > Phocoenidae > Phocoena > Phocoena phocoena. The sequence goes on along the minus strand of NC_089224.1, from coordinate 28,457,951 downwards.
GGTCATGGCATAAGCCTTGAGATCTCCCTTGACAGGCGGCATGGCAAGGTGATTAGTCAGGCTCTGAGCTTAGACTGCTTGGGTTTAAATCCCAGTTTTACAGCTGACTATCTAGTTGACCCAGACAAGCTACTCAAACTCCCTGAGCATTCATTACATCATATGGAAAATGCTTCAAAGAGTGTATGGTGCCTGGCAGGTGATTAATACATGCTTGCTATTTTTATCACTGCCCCCTTCATCACCTTTGGATAAGATTATGAGCTTAGTTAATGAATAATTAATTAAACCGCACACTTATTTCTACCAAATAGCAATTATTAAAATAACTAATTCATGTGTGCAGAGCACCAGCTATATGCCCACTAGCTGAGCACTGTGATAAGGACCCAGCAGCCACCAGTACTTAATGTTTTCAATGATGCTAAGAAGTAGGGACTAGGATTAGCCCCCTTCTACATGGAGGGAGAGAGATAAAGGGACAGTCATTAACTCCCCAAGGTCATTCACTAGTGTCGAAAAAGGACCTTTGGGCTTCCCTGGTGGCGCAGTGGTTGGGAGTCTGCCTGCCGATGCAGGGAATACGGGTTCGTGCCCCGGTCCGGGAAGATCCCACGTGCCACGGAGCGGCTGGGTCCGTGAGCCGTGGCCGCTGGGCCTGCGCGTCCGGAGCCTGTGCCCTGCAGCGGGGGAGGCCACAGCAGTGAGAGGCCCGTGTACCACAAAAAAAAAAAAAAAAAAAAGAAAAAGGACCTTTATTTATACCCAGTGATCAGGGTCCACAGGACATGCGCACACCACTATGAGTTCCTGCATTCCTATATACCAGCTCACATGAAAAGCTGAGCTCAGTACATCAGGGATTAATGAAACTTAGCAAGGACAAAATTGGGTATGGCTTTGTGTCTGCTGTGTGTATTTGCTTAAATCAGATTTATCAACTAAGAAAAACATCTTAAACATTTCATTCTCAGACACTGGATCAGGCCTATAAGAAAGAGATGTCCAGAGGGACATTAACAAAACTCTCCTGCACCAGCAAAATGGCCCCAGGAATGAAAGCGGGCTCCCAGATTCAGTCTGTGCACCCATATTCATCTTTGCAGTCTCTGGCACTTGGCACCTCATACACAAGATTAATTTGTCCTGATTGTTTAAGTAGCTATTGAAACTGTTCTCAAACAACAAATTACACCACAGTTATTCAGATTTTTCCTGAGTGAGTTCTCTCAGAGCACAAATGGAGGCAAATCACAGGGGGGACAGAGAACGGTGTTCTCTCAGAACACCACTGGATTCAAACAACAGAGGGGACTGAGAACGACGTTCTCTCAAAACACCATTGGAGTCAAATCACAGGAGGGACTGAGAATGCTGTAACTCAGAACACAATTGGAGTTAAATAACAGCAGAGACTGAGAATGCTGACCTCTTAGAACACCACTGGAGTCAAATCACAGTGGGGACTGAGAATGGTGTTCTCTCAGAACACCATTGGAGTTTAATTGCAGGGGGGAATGAGAACGCTGTTCTCTCAAAACACCATTGCAGGCAACTCACAGGCGAGACTGAGAACGCTGTAACTTAGAACACCATTGGACTCAAATCAAGAGGGGACTGAGAGCGCTATAAATCAGAAACCATGGGAATCAAATCACAGGAGGGACTGAGAAAGGTGTTCCTTCAGAACACCATTGGAGTCAAATCACAGGGGGGACAGAGAACCGTGTTCACTCAGAACACTATTGGTTCCAAATCAAAGGGAGGACTAAGAACAGTGTTCTCTCAGAACACAGCTGGATTCAAATTACAGAGGGGACTGAGAATGCTGTTCTTTCAAAACTCCATTGCAGGCAACTCACAGGGGGGACTGAGAATGCTGTAACTTTGAACACCATTGAACTCAAATCAAGGGAACTGAGAATGCAATAACTCAGAAACCACTGGGATTAAATCACAGGAGGGACTGAGAACAGTGTTCTCTCAGAACACTATTTGGTGTCAAATCACAGAGGGGACTGAGTATGGTGTTCTCTCAGAAAACCATTGGACTCAAACAACAAGGGGGACTGAGAATGGTGTTCTCTCAGAGTAACATAGGATTCAAATCATAGGGATGACTAGAAAGATGTTCTCTTAAAACACCATTGGATTCAGATTACAGAGGGGAGTGAGAACGAGGTTGTCTCAAAACACCATTTGAGTCAAATCACCGAGGGGACTGAGAATGCTGTAACTCAGAACAACATTTGAGTGAAATCATAGGGAGTACTGAGAACTTTGTATTCTCAGAACACCATAGGATTCAAATCACAAAGGGGACTGAGAATGCTGTCCCCACAAAACACTGTTAGAGTCAAATCACAGGGGGGAATGAGAATGCTGTAACTTAGAACACCATTGGAGTCAAATCAAGGGGGACTGAGAATGCTATATTTCAGAAAGAATTGGAGTCAAATAACAGGAGGGACTCTGAATGCTGCTCTCTGAGAACACTATTGGTGCCAAATCACAGGCGGGACTGAGAACAGTGTTTTCTCAGAACAAAATTGGAGTCAAATCACTCGGGGGAATGCAAACAGTGTTCTCTCAGAGCAACATAGGGGGAAAATCAGAGGGGGGACTGAGAAATAGGTTCTCTTAAAACACCATTGGATTCAAATTACAGAGGGGACTGAGAATGATGTTGTCTAAAAACACCATTGGAGAAATATCCAAGGGGGGACTGAGAATGCTGTTAGCTGAGAAAACCATTGGAGTCAAATCTAATGAGGGACTGAGAACGGTGTTCTCTCAGAACAAGATTGGAATCAAATCACGGGGCGGGGGACTGAGAACGGTGTATTCTCAGAACACCTTTGGACTCGAATCACAGGGAGGACTGAGAATGGTGTACTCTCAGAACACCTCTGGTGTCAAATCAAGGTGGGGGCTGAGAACGGTGTTCTTGAAGAGGAAAATAGGAGTCAAATCATAGGAGGGACTTAGAATGATGTTTTCTTAAAACACCATTGGATTCAAATTACAAAAGTGACTGAGAATGATGTTGTCTCAAAACACAATTGGACTCAAGTCACAGGGGGGACTGAAAAGGCTGTAACTCAGTATTGGAGTCAGATCACAAGGATGACTGAGAAGGCTGTTCCCACATAGCAACATTGGAGTCAAAACACAGGGTGTACTGAGAACGGTGTTCTCTCAGACACAATTGGAGTAAAATCACAGTGGGGACTGAGAACGATGTACACTCAGACACCATTGGAGTCAAAGGCAAGGGGAGACTGAGAATGCCATTCACTCAGAACAACACGAGAGTCAAACCAAAGGGGGGAATGAGAATGGTGTTCTCTCAGAACACGATTGAAAGAAAATCATGGGGGGAACTGAGAATGGTGTACTCTCAGAATACCATTGGAGTTGAATCACAAGGGGGATAGAGAATGTGGTACTCTCAGAACACCACTGGTGTCATATCACAGGGGGGACTCAGAATGATGTTCTGCTGAACAAAATTGTAGTCAAATAACAGGAAGGACTGATAACGCTGTTCTCTCAGAACACCTGTGGAATCATATCACAGGGGGAACTGAAAACCCTGATCTCTCAGAGCATCATTGGACTCAGATCACAAGTGGGACTGAGAACCATGTTCTATCAGGGCACCATTGGAGTTAAATCACAGGGGGGACTGAGAACCGTGTTCTAACAGAACACCTTTGGAGTCAAATCACAGGGGGAACAGAGAACGATGTTCTCTCAGAACCCAACTGGAGTTATCAGAGTGGATATTGAGAATGGTGTACTCTCAGAACACAACTAGAGTCAAATGACAAGGGGGACTGAGAATGGTGTACTCTCACTGTATTGTATTAAAATCACGGGGGTGGGGGGACTGAGAACGGTGTTCTCTCAGAACACCATTGGAGTCAAATAACAGTGGGGACTGAGAACACTGTTCTCTCAGAACACCATTGGATTTAAAACACAGGGGGGAATGAGAATGGTGTTCATTCAGAACACCATTGGAGTCAAATCACAGCAGCAACTGGGAATGCTGTTCTCTCAAAACACCATTGGAGTCAAATCACAGGGGAGACTGAGAACAGTGTTCTCTCAGAACTGCAATGGAATCATATCACAGAGGGGACTCAGAACGGTCTTCTGTCAGAATACCTCAAGAGTCAAATTGCCAGAGGGACTGAGAATTCTGTTCTCTCAGAACACCATTCGATTCAAATAAAAGAGGGGACTGAGAACACTGTTTTCTCAAAACACCATTGCAGGCAACTTACAGGGAGGAGTGAGTGCTGTAACTTAGAACACCATTGGATTGAAATCAAGGGAGGATTGAGAATGCTATAAATTGGAAACCATTGGAGTCAAATCACAGGATGGACTTAGAAAGGTGTTCTCTCAGAACACATTGGAGGCAAATCACAGCGGGGACAGAGAATGGTGTTCCCTCAGAACACTACTGGTTCCAAATCACAGGGAAGACTGAGACCAGGGTTCTCTCAGAGCAAAACAGGAATCAAATCACAGCGGGGACTGACAACGGTGTTCTCTCAGAGCAACATAGGATTCAAAACACAAGGGAGACTGAGAAAGATGTTCTCTTAAAACACCATTGGAGCACTCCAGCTCACCGAGCAGTCGCGGCTCTTGGCAGATACACTCGCCCCAGCCAGGGCCTGCCGACAGCCTTTCCGCAGAGTCTCCCCGACGCCCCAAGGAGGAGGTTGTGGCAGCACCACGCTAGATCGGAGGCCAAACAGCGCCCCTGCCCGGTGCCCAGAGGCACTGCCTTTTAAAACTGAGCAGGTCAGTGACTTGCTGAAGGTGAGTGGCAGAGATGGTTCTAGAGCAGAAGTTCCTGGCACACAAGCCAAGCTCTTTTGCAAGCTATCAGGGATGAAATAAAGATCACAGTTCAGATTGAAAGCTGAATTTCTGTCCAGATGCAGAGCCAGACTTTCAGTTAAGAAAGAAAAAAAAAGAATATTTTGAAAAATGTATATATATATGTATATCTGAATCACTTTGCTGTACAGCATAAATTAACACATCGTAAATCAACTATACTTCAATTTAAAAAAAGAAAGAAGAGTAGTGTGACCTTAGACCCTCTACAGTCACCAGCTCTTTCCATCAATTCCCCTCACCTGCTGCACACCTCTGTTCTTTCCAAGACTTCAGCCAAATATAAATTCCTATATAAATACACTATGGAAAAGGTGCCAACAATTCTCCCAATCCCAGCTCTGGACATAGAATGGAGACTTTTCAGTTAGGTTTTCCAGTGAGCTATTGCTTTCATAATGAATTTTTGACATTTAAGAATTAGACCTTCTTTAAAGAAAAAAATAAGAAGAAGGAAAGGAAGAAAGAGAAAAAAGAGAGAAAGGAAGGAAGGAAGGGAGAGAGGGAGGAAGGAAGAAAGAAGAGAGAATGTTTCCTATTGCAAGACAGGGACAGCATTTAAAAATCAACCCCTACAGAGTTTCAAGATGGTGGAAGAGTAAGATGTGGAAATCAACTTCCTACACACAAATACATCAGAAATACATCTACACATGGAACAACTTCTACAGAACACCTACTGAATGCTGGCAGAAGATCTGAGACTTCTCAAAAGGCAAGAAACTCCCCACATACCTGGGTAGGGCAAAAAAGAAAAGAAAAAATAGAGACAAAAGAATAGGGACAAGACCTGCACCAGTGGGAGGGAGCTGTGAAGGAGGAAAGGTTTCCACACACTAGGAAGCCCATTCGTGGGCGGAAACTGCGGGTGGCAGAGGGGGAAGCTTCAGAGCCGCGGAGGAGAGCGCAGCAACACGGCTGCAGAGGGCAAAGCGGAGAGATTCCCTCACAGAGGATTCGTGCCGACCAGCACTCACCAGCCCGAGAGGCTTGTCTGCTCACCCGCCGGGGCGGGCGGGGGTTGAGAGCTGAGGCTCCGGCTTCGGAGGTCAGATCCCAGGAAGAAGACTGGGGTTGGCTGCGTGAACTCAGCTTGAAGGGGGTTAGTGCACCACAGCTAGCCGGGAAGGAGTCTGGGAAAAAGTCTGGAGCTGCCAAAGAGGCAAAAGAGTTTTTCTTGCCTTTTTGTTTCCTGGTGCACGAGGAGAGGGGATTAAGAGCTCTGCTTAAAGGAGTTGCAGAGACGGGCGCGAGCCACGGCTATCAGCAAGCACCGCAGAGACAGGCATGAGATGCTAAGGCTGCTGCTTCAGAAACCAAGAAGCCTGTGTGCAAGCCTGTGTGCAAGCTCCACACCTCTCCTACCAGGAGCCAGTGCAGCCCGCCACTGCCAGGGTCCCATAATCCAGAGACAACTTTCCCGGGAGAATGCACGGCCTGCCTCAGGCTGGTGCAACGTCACACCCGCCTCTGCCACTGCAGGCTTGCCCTGAACTCCGTACCGCTCCCTCCCACCAGCCTGAGCCAGAGCCCCCTAATCAGCTGCTCCTTTAACCCCATCCTGACTGAGCGAAGAACAGATGCCCTCAGGCGACCTGCACGCAGAGGTGGGGCCAAATCCAAAGCTGAACCCCAGTAGCTGTGTGAACAAAGAAGAGAAAGGGAAATCTCTCCCAGCAGCCTCAGGAAAAGTGGATTAAATCTCCACAATCAACTTGATATATCCTGCATCTGTGGAATACCTGAAGAGACAACGAATCACCCCAAATTGAGGAAGTGGATTTTGAGAGCAAGATTTAGGTTTTTTTCCCCTTTTCTCTTTTTGTGAGTGTGTATGTGTATGCTTCTGTATGAGATTTTGTCTGTATAGATTTGCTTTTACCATTTGTCCTGGGTTCTGTCTCTCCATTTTTTCTTTTGTTTTGTTTTGCTTTGTTTTAGTATACATTTTAGCACTTGGTATCACTGGTGGATTTGTTTTTTGGTTTGGTTACTCTCTTCTTTCATTCTCTTTTTTTTATATTACTTAAAATTTTTTTATTAATTATTTTATTTTATTTTATTCTATTTTATCTTCTTCTTTCATTCTTTCTTTTTTTTTCCCCCTTTTATCTGAGCCATGTGGATGACAGGCTCTCGGTGTTCCAGCCAGCTGTCAGGACTGTGCCTCTGAGGTGGGAGAGCCAAGTTCAGGACACTGGTCCACAAGAGACCTGTAGCTCCACATAATATCAAACAGTGAAAATCTCCCAGAGATCTCCATCTCAATGCCAAAACCCAGCTCCACTCAACAACCAGCAAGCTCCAGTGCTGGACACTGGATGCCAAACAACAAGCAAGACAGGAACACAACACCACACATTAGCACAGAGGCTGCCTAAAATCATAATAAGGTCACAGAAACCCCAAAACACACCACCAGATGTGCACCTGCCCACCAGAAGACAAGATCCAGCCTCATCCACCAGAACACAGGCACTAGTCCCCTCCACCAGGAAGCCTACACAACCCACTGAACCAACCTTAGCCACTGGTTACAGACACCAAAAACAATGGGAACTACGAACCTGCAGCCTGTGACAAACAGACCCCAAACACAGTAAGTTAAGCAAAATGAGAAGACAGAGAAACACACAGCAGATGAAGGAGCAGGAAAAACCCACCAGAGCTAACAAATGAAGAGGAAATAAGCAGTCTACCTGAAAAAGAATTCAGAATAATGATAGTAAAGATGATCCAAAATCTTGGAAATACAATGGAGAAAATACAACAAATGTTTAACAAGGACCTAGAAGAACTAAAGAGCAAACAAACAGTGATGATCAACACAATAAATGAAATTTAAAATTATCTAGAAGGGGGCTTCCCTGGTGGCGCTAGTGATTGGGTGTCCACCTGCCGATGCAGGGGACGTGGGTTCATGCCCTGGTCCGGGAAGATCCCACATGCCACGGAGCAGCTGGGCCCGTGGGCCATGGCTGCTGGGCCTGCACGTCCGGAGCCTGTGCTCCGCAGCGGAAGAGGCCACAACAGTGAGAGGCCTGTGTACCGCAAAAAAAAAAAAATTATCTAGAAGGGATCAATAGCAGAATAACTGAGGCAGAAGTATGGATAAGTGACCTGGAAGATAAAATAATGGAAATAACTACTGCAGAGCAGAATAAAGAAACAAGAATGAAAAAAATTGAGGACAGTCTCAGAGATCTCTGGGACAACATTTAATGCACCAACATTTGAATTATAGGGGTCCCAGAAGAAGAAGAGAAAAAGAAAAGGAATGAGAAAATATTTGAAGAGATTATAGTTGAAAACTTCCCTAATATGGGAAAGGAAATAGTTAATGAAGTCCAGGAAGCACAGAGAGCCCCATAAAGGATAAATCCAATGAGAAACATAACAAGACATCTATTAATCAAACTATCAAAAATTAAATACAAAGAAAAAATATTAAAAGCAGCAAGGGAAAAATAACAAACAAGGGAATCCCCATAAGGTTAACAGCTGATCTTTAAGCAGAAACTCTGCAAGCCAGAAGGGAATGGCAGGACACATTTAAAGTGATAAAGGAGAAAAACTTACAACCAAGATTACTCTACCCAGCAAGGATCTCATTCAGATTTGTTGGAGAAATTAAAACCTTTCCAGACAAGCAAAAGCTAAGAGAATTCAGCACCACCAAACCAGCTTTACAACAAATGCTAAAGGAACTTCTCTAGGCAGGAAACACAAGAGAAGGAAAAGACCTACAATTACAAACCCAAAACAATTAAGAAGATGGTAATAGGCACATACATATCGATAATTACCTTAAATGTAAATGGATTAAATGCTCCAACCAAAAGACACAGAGTGGCTGAATGGATACAAAAACAAGACCGTATATATGCTGTCTACAAGAGACCCACCTCAGACCTAGGGATACATACAGACTGAAAGTGAGGAGATGGAAAAAGATATTCCATGCAAACGGAAATAAAAAGAAAGGTGGAGTAGCAACTCTCATATCAGACAAAATAGACTTTAAAACAAAGACAATTACAAAAGACAAAGACACTACATAATGATCAAGGGATCAATCCAAGAACAAGATGTACAAATTGTAAATATTTATGTACCCAACATAGGAGTACCTCAATATGTTAGACAGCTACTAACAGCCATAAAAGGGGAAATGGACAGTAACACAATCATAGTAGGGGACTTTAACACCCCACTTTCACCAATGGACAGATCACCCAAAATGAAAATAAGTAAGGAAGCACAAGCTTTAAATGATACATTAAACAAGATGGACTTACTTGATATTTATAAGACATTCAATCCAAAAACAACAGAACACACATTCTTCTGAAGTGCTCATGGAACATTCTCCAGGACAGATCATATCTTGGGTCAGAAATCAACCCTTTATAAATTTAAGAAAATTGAAATCATATCAAGTATCTTTTCCGACCACAATGCTATGAGACCAGATATCAATTACAGGAAAAATCTGTAAAATATACAAACACATGGAGGCTAAATAATACACTACTTAATAACCAAGAGATCACTGAAGAAATCAAAGAGGAAATCAAAAAATACCTAGAAACACATCACAATGAAAACAAGATGACCCAAAATCTATGTGATGCCACAAAAGCAGTTCTAAGAGGGAAGTTTAGAGCAATACAATCCTACCTTAAGACACAAGAAACATCTCAAATAAACAACCTAACCTTACACCTAAAGCAATTAGAGAAAGAGAACAAAAAAACCCAAAGTTAGCAGAAGGAAAGAAATCATAAAGATCAGATGAGAAATAAATGAAAAAGAAATGTAGGAAACAATAACAAAGATCAATAAAACTAAAGCTGGTTCTTTGAGAAGATAAACATAACTGATAAACCATTAGCCAGACTCATCAAGAAAAAAAGGGAGACTCAAATCAATAGAATTAGAAATGAAAAAGGAGAAGTAACAACTGACACTGCAGAAATACAGAGGATCATGAGAGATTACTACAAGCAACTATATGCAAATAAAATGGACACCCTGGGAATAATGGGCAAATTCTTAGAACTGCACAAACTTCTGAGAATGAACCAGGAAGAAATAGAAAATATGAACAGACCAATCACAAGCACAGATATTGTAACTGTGATTAAAAATCTTCCAACAACACAAAAAGCCCAGGACCAGATGGCTTCACAGGCGAATTCCATCAAACATTTACAGAAGAGCTAACCCCTATCCTTCTCAAGCTATTCCAAATTAAAGCAGAGGGAGGAACACACCCAAACTCATTCTACAAGGCCACTACCACCCTGATACGAACACCAGACAAAGATGTCACAAAGAAAGAAAGCTACAGTCCAATATCACTGAGGAACTGAGATGTAAAAATCCCGAACAAAATACTAGCAAACAGAATCCAACAGCACATTAAAAGGATCATACACCATGATCAAGTGGGGTTTATCACAGGAATGCAAGGATTCTTCAATGTACAGAAATCAATCAATGTGATACACCATATTTATAAATTGAAGGAGAAAAACCATATGATCATCTCAATAGATGCAGAGAAAGCTTTCGACAAAATTCAACACCCATTTATGATAAAAACCCTCCAGAAGTAGGCATAGAGGGAACTTTCCTCAACATAATAAAGACCATATATCACAAATCCACAGTCAACATTGTCCTCAACGGTGAAAAACTGAAACCATTTCCACTAAGATCAGGAACAAGACAAGGTTGCCCACTCTCACCACTCTTATTCAACATAGTTTTGGAAGTTTTAGCCACAGCAATCAGAGAAGAAAAGGAAATAAAAGGAATCCGAATTGGAAAAGAAGAAGTAAAGCTGTCACAGTTTGCAGATGACATGATACTATACATAGAGACTCCTAAAGGTGCTACCAGAGAACTACTAGAGCTAATCAATGAATTTGGTAAATTAGCAGGATACAAAATTAATGCACAGAAATCTCTTGCATTCCTATACTCTAATGATGAAAAATCTGAAAGTGAAATTAAGAAAACACTCCCATTTACCATTGCAACAAAAAGAATAAAATATTTAGGAATAATCCTACCTAAGGAGACAAAAGACCTGTATGCCGAAAATTATAAAACACTGATGAAAGAAATTAAAGATTATACAAACAGATGGAAAGATATACCATGTTATTGGATTGGAAGAATCAACATTGTGAAAATGACTACTGCCCAAAGCAATCTACAGATTCAGTGCAATCCCTATCAAACTACCACTGAACTAGAAAAAAAATCCACAATTTGAATGGAAACACAGAAGACCCCAAATAGCAAAAGCAATCGTGAGAAAGAAAAATGGAGCTGGAGGAGTCAGGCTCCCTGTCTTCAGACTATACTACAAAGCTACAGTAATCAAGAAAGTATGGTGCTGTCACAAAAATAGGAATATAGAACAATGAAACAGGGTGGAAAGTCCAGAGATAAACCCACACAATATGATCACCTTATCTTTGATAAAGGAGGCAAGAATATACAGTGGAGAAAAGAAGCCTCTTCAATAAGTGGTGGTGGGAAAACTGGACAGCTACATGTAAAAGAATGAAATTAGAACACTCCCTAACACCATACACAAAAGTAAACTCAAAATGGATTAAAGACCTATATGTAAGGCCAGAGACTATCAAACTCTTAGAGGAAATATAGGCAGAACAGTCTATGACATAAAATCACAGCAAGATCCTTTTTGACCCACCTCATAGAGAAATGGAAATAAAAACAAAAATAAACAAATGGGACCTAATGAAACTCAAAAGCTTTTGCACAACAAAGGAAACCATAGACAAGACGAAAAGACAACCCTCAGAATGGGAGAAAATATTTGCAAATGAATCAGCTGACAAAGGATTAATCTCCAAAATTTACAAGCAGCACATCCAGCTCAATATTAAAAAAATAAGCAACCCAATCCAAAAATGGGCAGAAGACCTAAGTAGACATTTCTCCGAAGAAGATATACAGATTGCCAACAAACACATGAAAGAATTCTCAACATCATTAATCATTAGAGAAATGCAAATCAAAACTACAATGAGATATCATCTCACACCGGTCAGAATGGTCATCATCAAAAAATCTACAAACAATGAATGCTGGAGACGGTGTGGAGAAAAGGGAAACCTTTTGCACTGTTTCAGGAATGTAAATTGATACAGACACTGTGGAGAACAGTATGGAGGTTCCTTGAAAAACTAAAAATAGAACTACCATACTACTCAACAAACCCACTACTGGACATATACCTTGAGAAAGCCATAATTCAAATGGGTCATGTACCACAATGTTCATTGCAGTTCTATTTGCAATAGCCAGGACATGGAAGCAACCTAAGTGTCTGTCAACAGATGAATGGATAAAGAAGATGTGGCACATATATACAATGAAATATTACTCAGCTATAAAAAAAATGAAATTGATTTATTTGTAGTGAGTTGGATGGACCTAGAGTAAGTCATACAGAGTGAAGTAAGTCAGAAAGAGAAAAACAAATACCATGTGCTAACACATATATACGGAATCTAAAAAAAAAAAAAGATCATGAAGAACGTAGGGGCAAGACAGGAATAAAGACACAGACCTACTAGAGAATAGACTTGAGGATATGGGGAGGGAGAAGGGTAAGGTGGGACAAAGTGAGAGAGTGGCATGAAAATATATAGACTACCAAATGTAAAATAGAAAGCTAGTGGGAAGCAGCTGCATAGCACAGGGAGATCAGCTCAGTGCTTTGTGACCGCCTAGAGGGGTGGGATTGGGAGGGTGGGAGGGGAGTAGATGTAAGAGGAAAGAGATATGGGGACATATGTATATGTATAACTGATTCACTTTGTTATAAAGCAGAAACTAACACACCACTGTAAAGCAATTTTACTCCAATAAATATGTTTAAAAAAAAATAAAACGATTGGATTCAAATTACAGAGATTACTGAGAATGATGTTGTCTCAAAACACCATTTCAATCAAACCACAGTGGGGACTGAGAATGCTGTAACTCAGAGCAACATTGGAGTCAAATCACAGGGAGTACTGAGAACGTTGTTCTCTCAGAACACCATAGGAGTCATGTAACAGGTGGGTTGAGGGGAGTGTTCTCTCAGAACACCATTGGAATCAAATCAGAGGGGGCTGAGAATGGTGTTCTCTCAGTATACCATTGTAGTGATTCATAGTGGGGACTGAGAATGGTGTTCTCTCAGAACAACATTGGTTTCAAATCACAGGGGGGTTGACAGTGGTGTTCTCCCAGAACACCATTGGAGTCAATTCACAGGGGACAATGAGATTGGTGTTCTCTCAGAACACCATTAGACTCAAATAGCAGGGGAGACTGACAAAGGTTTTCTCTCAGAATATCACTGGAAACAAATCACAGGCAGTTGAGAATGGTGTTCTCTCAGTACACACAAGTCAAATCACAGGGGCACTGAAAAATTGTTCTCTCAAAACACCATTGGAGTCAAATCACAGTGGTGAATAAAAGCAGTGTTCTCTCAGAGCACACATGGAGTCAAACAACAGGGAGGCCAGACCAAGGTGTTCTCTCAGAACACCATTGGAATCACGTCACAAGGGAGAGTGAAAACTGGGTTCTCTCAGAACATTATTGGTTTCAAATCACAGAAGGGTTTATAGTGGTGTTCTCTCTGGACACCATTGGAGACAAATTACAGGGAGGAATGAGAACCGAGTTGTACACCTTTGGAGTCAAATTACAAAGGGGATTAAGAACTGTGTTCTCTCATAACGCCATTGGAATCAAATCTCAGGGGAGACTGAGAAGAGTGTTCTTCCAGACCAACATTGGGGTCAGATCCCAGCAAGACTGAGAATGGTGTTCCCTCAAAACACCATTGGATTTAAATCACAGTGGGGGACTGAGAAAGGTGTTCTTTGGAACACCATTGGAATCAAATCACAGGGGGAATCAGAACCGTGTTTCCTCAGAACAACATTGGTGTCAATCACAGGAGAGTTCAGAGGGTATTCTCTCAGAACACCATAGGAGTCAAGTCACAGAGGGGACTGAGAACGGCTTTCTCTCAGAAAACCATTGGATTCAAAACACAGGGGGGGCTGAGAACTCTATTCTCTCAGTACACCATTACAATGAATCACAGGGGACACTGAGAACACTGTTCTCGCATAACACCATTGGAGTCAAGTTACAGGGGGAATGAGATCAGAGTTCTCTCAGAACACCATTGGAGTCAAATCACAGGGTGGGCTGGGAACGGTCTTCACTGAAAAAACTACTGGGTTCAATTCACAGGGCGGCTGAGAACTGTGTTCATTCTGAACACCATTGTAGTCAAATCACAGGTGAGATTGAGAACTGTCTTCTTCCAGAACACCACTGGAGTCAAGTCACAGAGGGGACTGAGAACAGTGTTCCCTTATAACACCATTGGATTTAAGTCACAGAGGGGTTGAGAATGGTGTTCTCTCAGAACACCATTGGATTTAAGTCACAGAGGGGTTGAGAATGGTGTTCTCTCAGAACACCATGGGAGTCAAGTCACAGGGGGGATTGAGCACTGTGTTTTGTCAGAACACCATTGGATTCAAATCACAGGAGGGATTAAGAAAAATTTTCTCTCAGAATATCATTAGAGTCAAATCATAGTGAGTTGAGAACAGTGTTCTCTTAGTACATAATTGGAGTCAAATCACAGGGTGCACTGAGAAAAGTGTAGTGACAGAACACCATTGGAGTCAAATCACTGGGGGACAGACAAGAGTGTTCTCTAAGAACACCATTGGTGTCCCCTTAAAGGGGGGACTGAGAATGGTGTTCTCTCAAAACACCATTGGAGTCAAGTCACAGGGGGGACTGAGAACTGTGTTCTCTCAGAACACCATTGGAGTCAAATCACAGGGGGATGGGGAATGGTGTTCAGTCATAAAACCATTGGTTTCAATTCACAGAGGGGACTAAGAATCGTGTTCATTCTGAAATACATTGGAGGCAACTCACAGAGAGAACTGTGAACAGTGTTCTCTCAGAACACTAGAGGAATCAATTAACATTGAGGAAAGAGAACTGTTTTCTCTTAGAACACCATTGGTGTCAAATCACAGGGGGTCTGAAAAAGGTGTTCTCTCAGAATTCCGTTGGTGTCCAATCACAGGGGGCATAGACATGGTGTTCCCTCAGAACACCATAGTGGTCCAGTCACATGGAGGGTGAGAATGGTGTTCATTCTGTAAGCCATTGGAGCCAAATCCCATGGGAGACTGAGAACTGTGTTCTCTCAGAACACCATTGGAGTCAAATCACATGGGAGATTGAAAACTGTGTTCTCTCAGAGCACCACTGGTGTCAAGTCACAGCTGGCTTGAGAGTGGTGTTTTCGCAGAACAGCATTGGAGTCAAATCAAAGGGGGGAATGGGAATGGTGTTCAGTAAAAAAAAAAAAAAAACATTGGTTTCAATCCACAGAGGGTTCTGAGAACTGTGTTCATTCTGAAATGCATTGGTGGCATCTCACAGAGAGAACTGAGAACAGTGTTCTCTCAGAACACTAGGGGAATCAATTAACATTAGGGAAAGAGAACTGTGTTTTCTCAGAAAACCATTGGAGTCAAGTCACAGGGGGTCTGAAAAAGGTGTTCTCTCAGAATTCCACTGAAGTCCAATCACAGTGGGCACAGACAATGGTGTTGTCTCCAAACACCATAGGTGTCCCGTCACTGGGAAGACTGAAAACCCTGTTCATTCTGAAAACCACTGGAGTCAAATCAAAGGGAGGACTGAGAACTGTCTTCTTTCAGAACAACATTGGAGTCAAATCTTGGGGATCTGAAATGGTGTTCTGTCAGGCTACCATTGGAGGCAAATCACAGGGAGTACTGACCTCCGTGTTCTTTCAGAGCACCATTGGTGTCCACTTACAGGTGGGAATAAGAAGTGTATTCTCTCATAACACCATTGGAGTCCAGTCACAGGGGGGACTGAAATCGATGTTCTCTCAGAACACCATTGGAGTCAAGTGACAGTGGGGATAGAGAAAGGTGTTCTCTCTGAACAGCACTGAATTCATATCACAGGGATGGCAAACAACAGTGTTCTCTCAGAACACATTTGGAGTCACATCACACGGCCCCAGGCAATGGTGTTCTCTGAGTACAACATTAGTGTGCAGTCACAGGGGGAACTGAGAAATGTGTTCTCTCAGAATACCATTGTAGTCAAATCGCAGGAGAGCTGAGAATGATATTCATTCTGAACTCCATTGGACTCAGATCACAGGGTGGGCAGAAAATTATGTTCTCGCAGAACACCATTGGAAGTAAGTCAAGGGGTGAGGGAGAACTGGGTTCTCACAGAAGAACATTGGTTTCAAATCACAGGGAGTACTGAGAACGGTGTTCTCTCAGAACATGATTGGATTCAAATCACAGTGGATACTGAGAATGGTGTTCATTCTGAACACCATTCGACTCATATCACTGGTGGGACTGAGAACGGTGTTCTCTCAGAACACCATTGGTGTCAAATCACAGGAGGATCTCAGAACACTGTTCTGTCAGATAACCGTTGTTTCAAAACACAGGAGGGACCGAAACCTGTGTTCTGTAATAACACCATTGGAGTCAAGTCACAGGGGGGATGGAGAACAGTGTTCTCTCAGCACACCATTGGTGTCAAATCACAGGGAGTTCTGAGAACACTGTTTTCTCAGAATACCATTGGACTCAAGTCACAGGGGGGAATGAAAACAGTGTTCTCTCAAAACACTATTGGTGTCCACTTACAAGGAGGACTGAGGCCTGTTTTCTCTCAGAATATCATTGGACTCCAATCAGAGGGGGCTGAGAATGGTGTTCTCTCAGTAGACCTTCCGAGTCAAATCACAGGGAGGATTCAAAACCACATTCTCTCAGAACAACATTGGTGTCAAATCACAGGGGTTTGAGAATGGTGTTCTCTCAGAACACCATTGGAGTGAAATCACATGGGGAACTGAGAACTGTGTTCTTTCAGATCACTGATGGTGTAAAATCACAGGATAGACTGAGAGTGGTGTTGTCTCATAACACCACTAAGAATATTATTGGAGTCAATCACAGGGGACTGAGAATTTTGTTCTCTCAGAACTCCATTCTAATCAAATCACAGGGGGAACTGACAACAGTTTTCTCTCAGAACACCATTGGAGTCACATCACAGGGGTGATTCAGAAGTGTGTCTGAATCAGAACACCCTCCTGTCAGAACACCATTGGGGACACGTCACAGGGGGGCACTGAGAACTGTGTTCTCTAAGAGCACGATTGGTGTCAAATCACAGCTGGCTTGAGAGTGGTGTTTTCTCAGAACAGCATTGGAGTCACATCACGGTGGACTGAGATCAGTGTTCATCAAAAAAAACATTGGGGTCAAATCACAGTGGGGACCCAGAACAGTGTTCATATTCTATTGCATTGGAGACAAATCACAGAGAGAACTTGGAATGGTGTTCTCTCATAACACGTTTGGAATCAAGTCACAGGGGGGAAAGAGAACGGTGTTCTCTCAGAACACCATTGGAGTCAATTCACAGGGGTGACTGAGAACTGTGTTCACTTAGAATACCATTGGATTCAATTCACAGTGAGTACTGAGAACTGTGATCATTCTGAACACCAATCAACTCATGTCACAGGTGGACTGAGATCGGGGTTCTCTCACAAATCCATTGGAGTGAACTCACAGGAGGGAAGGAGAAGATTGTTCTCTCAAAAGACAATGGGTGTCAAATCACACGGGGGTCACAGAACACTGTTCTCTCATACTGCCATTGCTGTCAAATCACAGGAGGGTTTGAGAACTTTGCTCTCTCATAACAACATTGGAGTCATGTCACAGGGGGCTGAGAACAGTGTTCTCTCAATACACCAGTGGAGTCAAATCACAGGCGGGGCTGAGTACAGTTTTCTCTAAGAATATCATTGGATTCACATCACAGGGAGATGAGAAATGTTTTCACTCAGTCCAGAACTGTAGTCAAATCACTGGGAGCACCGAGAAATGTATTCTGACAGAACACCACTGGAGTCCAGTCACAGGAGGGACTGAGAATCGAGTTCTCTCAGTACACCATAGGAGTCAAATCATAGGGGCGACTGAGAAATGTGTTCTCTCATAACACCATTGGAGTCAAATCACAGGGTGGACTGAAATCAGTTTTCTATCAGGATATCATTGGAGTCAAAGTACAGGGGGCTGAGAACAGTGTTCTCTTAGTACACAATTGTAGTCAAATCACAGGGAGCATTGAGACAGTTGTTCTGACAGAACACAATTGGAGTCAAATCACAGGTGAGACTGAGAACTGAGTTCTTTCAGTACACCATGGAGTCAAATCACAGGGGGTCTGAAAACACTGTTCTCTCAGAACACCATTAGTGTCCACTTACGGGGGGACAGAGAATGGTGTTCTCTCAGAACACCATTGGATTTAATTCACAGTGGGTAATGAGGATGGAGATCATTCTAAACACCATTCGATACATGTCACAGGTGGGACTGAAAACGTGTTCTCTCAGAACACCATTGGAGTGAAATCACAGGAGGGACAGAGAACACGGTACTCTCAGAACACCATTGTTGTCAAATCACAGGAAGATCTCAGAACACTGCTCTCTCATACCACCATTGCTGTCAAATCATAGGAGGACCTGAGAATGGTGTTCTCTCATAACACCATTGAGTCAAGTCACTGGGCAGACTGAGAACGACGTTCTCTCAGACACCATTGCTGTCCTATCACAGGGGGGACTGAGAACAGTGCTCATTCTGAACATCACTGGAGTCAAATCTCAAGGGGGTCTGGGGAAATTGTTCTCTCAGAATGCCATTGGTGTCAAATCACAGGGTGGACTGAGAACTGTGTTCTCTCAGAACACCATTGGAGTCAAATCACAGAGGGGACTGAGAACAATTTTCTCTTGGAATATGATTGGATTCAAATCACATTGAGGACTGAGAATGAGGTTCTCTTAGAAAACCATTCAAGTCAAATCACAGGGGACACTGCCAACGGTGTTCTCTCTGAACACCATTAGTGTCCACTTACATGGGTGACTGAGAATGGTGTTCCCTCAGAGCACTACAGGAATCATGTCACAGGTGGGTTGAGAGGGGTGTTCTCTCAGAACACCATTGTAGTGATTCACAGTGGGGAGTGAGAACGGTGTTCTCTCAGAACAATTGGTTTCAAATCACAGGGGGGTGGACAGTGGTGTTCTCCCAGAACACCATTGGAGTCATATCACAGGGGAGACTGAGATCAGTGTTCTATCAGAATACCATTGGAGTTAAATCACAAGGGGTATTGATAATGGTCCTCTCAGAACAATATTGGATTGAAGTCACTAGGG
Source organism: Phocoena phocoena (assembly GCF_963924675.1). Lineage (NCBI taxonomy): Eukaryota > Metazoa > Chordata > Mammalia > Artiodactyla > Phocoenidae > Phocoena > Phocoena phocoena. Next base: position 28,438,630 of record NC_089224.1, on the reverse strand, counting down.
GTACTGTGAACTGTGTTCTCTCAGAACACCATTGGAGTCAAATAACAGGGGGGACTGTCAAATAACATTGGAGTCAAATAACAGGGGGGACTGTTTTCTCTCAGAATAACATTGGATTCAAAACACTGGTAGGCTGTGAAATGTGTTCTCTCAGTACACCATTGAAGTGAATCACATGGGTGACTGAAAATGGTGTTCTCTCATAACACCTTTGGACTTAAGTAACAGTGGGGACTGAAAACTGTGTTCTCTCAGAACACCACTGGAGTCCAATGACAGGGGGACTGACAATGATGTTCTCTCAGAATATCATTGGAGTCAAATCACATAGGGCTGTGAACAGTGATCTCTCAGTACACCCCTGGAGTCAAATCACAGGGGGCATTGAGTAATTTCTTCTCTCAGAACACCATTGGAGTCAAGTTACAATGGGAACTGAGAACCAAGTTCTATCAATACACCATTGGAGTCAATTCATAGGGGACACTGACAATGGTCTTATCTCAGAACACCATTGGAGTCAAATCACAGTGGTGAATAAAAGCGGTGTTCTCTCAGAGCACATTGGGAGTCAAATAACATGGAGGCCAGACAAGGGCGTTCTCTCAGAATGCCATTGGAATCAAGTCACAGGGGAGAGTGAGAAGTAGGTTCTCTCAGAACATCATTGGTTTCAAATCACAGAAGGATTTATAGTGGTGTTCTCTCTGAACACCATTGGAGTCAAACAACAGGGAGGATGGACAAAGATGTTCTCTCAGAACACCATTGGAGACAAGTCAAAGGGGGGAGCGAGAACTGGGGTCTTTTAGAACAACATTTGTTTCAAATCACAGGGGATACTGAGAACGTTGTTCTCTCAGGACACGATTGGATTCAAATCACAGTGGGTACTGAGAATGGTGTTCATTCTGAGCACCATTTGATTCATATCACAGGTGGAATTGAGAATGGTGTTCTCTCAGAACACCATTGGTGTCAAATCACAGGAGGATCTCAGAACACTGTTTGTTGACTGCCATTGCTGTCAAAACACAGGAGTGACTGATATCTGTATTCTGTAATAACACCATTGGAATAAAGTCACAGAGGGGACTGAGAATATTATTCTCCCACAACACCATAGGTATCAAATCCCAGTTGGGAATGAGAATGCTATTCTCTCAGAACAGCATTCCAGATATATCACAGAGGGGGCTGAGAATGCTGTTATCTGAGAATACCTTTGAAGTCCAAACAAAGGGGGCACTGAAACAGTTTTCTCTCAGAATACCTTTGGAATCAAACCACAAGGGGGCTTAGAATGGTGTTCTCTCAGTACAGGATTGGAATCACGCACAAGTGGACTGAGACTGGTGTTCTCTCATAACACCATTGGAGTCAAATCTCAGGAGGGACTCACAATGGTGTTCTGTCAGAACACCACTGGTGTCAAACAAAGGTGGGACAGAAAAAGTGTTCTGTAACAACACCATTGGATTCAAATCACAGGGGAGACTGAGAACAATGTTCTTTGTGAACTACATTGGAGTCAAATCACAGGGGGGACTGAGAACGGTGTTCTCTCAGAACACCATTGGAATGAAATCAAAGGGGAGACTGAGAGATGTGTTCTTTCAGAATACCAATGGAATCAAATGAGGGGGAGACAGAGAACAGCGATCATTCTTAACACCACTGGAGTCAAATCACAGGAGGTTCTGAGAACACTGTTCTCTGAGAATGCTATTGGAGTCAAGTCACAGGGAGGACTGAGAACGGTGTTCTATCAGAACACATTGGAATCAATCACAGGGGGGAATAAAAATGGTTTTCTCTCAAAACACTATTGGTGTCCACTAACAGGGGGACTGACACCAGTTTTCTCTCAGAATATCATTGGACTCCAATCAGAGGGGGCTGAGATGGTATTCTGTCAGTAGACTTTCCGAATCAAATCACAGGGGTGATTCAAAACCATATTGTCTCAGAAAAACATTGGTGTCAAATCACAGGGGTTTGAGAATGGTGTTCTCTCAGAACACCATAGGAGTGAAATCACATGGGGAACTGAGAACTGTGTTCTGTCAGAAAACCGATGGTGTAAAATCACAGGAGGGACTGAGAGTGGTGTTATCTCATAACACCTCTAAGAATATCACTGGAGTCAATCACAGGGAGCTGAGAAATGTGTTCTCTCAGAACTCCATTCCAAACAAATCACAGGGGGAACTGAGAATGGTTTTCTCTCAGAACACCATTGCAGTCAAATCACAGGGGGGACTGACAGTGGTGTTCTCTCAGAACAAAGTTGGTGTCTACTTACTGGGATGAATAGAAAGTTGTTCTCTCATAACACATTTGGAGTCCACTCAGAGGGGAGAATGAGAACTGTGTTCTCTCAGAACACCACTGCAGTCAAATCACATGGGTGTTGAAACAGGTATTCTATCAGAATACAATAAGAGTCAAATCAGAGGTTGGACTAAGAATGGTGTTCATTCTGAATTCCATTGGAGTCAAATCACAGGGGGCACTGAGAAAGGTGTTCTCTCAGAACACCATCTGAGTCATGTCACAGGGGAGACTGAGAGCAGAATTCTCTGAGAACAGTATTGGAGTCAAGTCACAGGGGGAACTGAGAACAGTGTTCTCACAGAACACCATTGGTGTCCAATGACATGGGGGACTGAGAATGGTGTTCTCTTATACCACCATTGGAGTCAAGTCACAGTGGGGAATGAAAACCGTGTTTTCTCAGAACACCACTGGAGTCAAATCACAGCGGCGGACTGAGATTGGTGTTCTCTCAGAATATTATTGGAGTTGCTAAACAGAAAGGGGAACAAGAACGCTGTTCTCTCAGAACACCATTGGAGTCTAATAACAGGGGGACTCAGAACGCTGTTCTCTCAGAACACCAGTGGACTCAAATCACAGAAGGGACTGTGTTGTATTGGAACATGATTGGGGTCAAATTACAGGGGGATTGTGAACTGTGTTTTCTCAGAACACCGTTGGAGTCAAATTGCAAGGAAGACTGGGAACAGTGTTCTCTCAGAACACCATTGGAGTTAAATCACAAGTGGGACTGAGAGCAGTGTTCTCTCACAGCACCACTAGCGTCAAATCACAGTGGGGAATGAGAATGGTCTTCTCTGAAGAACATTCGAGACATATCACAGGAGTGAATGAGAATGCTGTTCTCTCAGAACTCTTTTGAATATAATCACAGTGGGGGCTGAAACGTTTTTTTCTCAGAATACCTGTGGAGTCAAATCACAGGGGAGCTAAGAACAGTGTTCTCTCAGTACATGATTGGAGTCAAACACAGGGAGGACTGAGACCAGTGTTCTCTTATAACACCATTGGAGTCAAATCTCAGGGGGGACTGACAACTGTGTTCTGTCAGGACACCATTGGTGTCTAAATACAGGGGGACTGAAAAGGTGTCATCTCACAACACCGTTGGATTCAAATCACAGGGTGGACTGAGAACAGTGTTCAACTGAACACCATTGGAGTCATATCGCAGGGATGACTCAGAACAGTGTTCTTTCAGAACAACATTGGTGTTAAATCACAGCAGCGTTGAGAGTGGTGTTCTCTCAGAACACAACTGTAGTAAAATCATATGGGCCCTGATAACAGTGTTCTCGCAGAACACCAAAGGAGTCATATAACAGGGGGAACTGAGAACAGCTTTCACTCTGAATACCACTGGGGTAAAATCATAAGGAGGCTGAGATCAGTGTTCCCTCATTACGACATTGGAGTCAAGTCACAGTGGGGACTGAGAACATTGTTCTCTCAGGACACTATTGGAGTCAAATCACGGGGGGCGGGGGCAGTGAGAACGGTGTTCTCTCAGAACTTTATTGGAGTCTAAACACAGGGGGAATGGGGAATTCTGCTCACTTAAAACACTCTTGGAATCAAATGACAATGGGTCTGAGAATGGTGTTGTATCAGAACTCCTTTGGAGTAAAACAACAGGGTGGACTGAGAACGGTATTCTGCAGACCACCATTCGAGTCATATAATAGGGGATCTGAGAAGCATGTTCTCTCAGAACACCATTGGAGTCATAATACAAAGGGGAATGAGAACACTGCTATCTCAGAACACCACTGGGACCAAAACACAACGGGGGCTGAGAATGGTGTTCTCCCATAAAACCATTGGAATCATGTCACAGAGAGCACAGAGAATGGTGTACTCTCAGAACACTTTTGGAGTCAAATCACAGGGGGGAATGAGAATGGTTTTCTCTCAGAATATCATTGGAATCAAATCACAGGTCTCTGAGAATGGTGTTCCTTCAGTACACCATTGGTACCCAATCACAGGGAGGACTGAGAATGGTGTTCATTCTCAACACCATTGGAGTCTATTCACGGGGGGACTGAGAACTGTGTTCACTCAGAAACCATTGCGGTCAAGTCACAGGGGAGACAGAGAATGGTGTTCTCTAAGAACATGATTGGAGTCAGATAACAGGAAGGATGGACAAGGGTGTCATCTCAGAACACCATTGGAGTCAAGTACCAGGGAGAACTGAGAACCTTGTTCTCTCAGAACAGCATTGGTTCAAAACAGAGGTTAGCTATGATTGGTGTTCTCTCAGAATATGATTAGAGTCAAATCACAAGGGTCACTGAGATCAATGTTCTCTCAGAACATCATTTCAGTCATGTCACAGTGTGGACTGAGAACTGTATTCTCTCAGAACACCATTGGCATCAAATCACAGTCAGCTGAGAACGGTGTTCTCTCAGTAAACCATTGGAGTCAAATCACAGGGATAACTGAGAACAATGTTCTCTCACAACACCACTGAGGTCATATCACAGAGGAGACTGAGAATGGTGTTCTATCAGAATACCATTGGAGTCAAATCAGAGGAGAGACTGAGAATGGTTTTCATCTGAACTCGAATGCAGTCAAATCACAGGGAGCTCAGTACAGTGTTCTCTCAGACCACCATTAGAGTCAAGTCACAGGGAGCACAGAGAACAGTGTTCATTCAGAACACCATTGGAGACAAATCACAGGAGGGACTGACAACAGTGTTCTCTCTGAACACCACTGGTGTCCAGTCACAGGAAGGACTGAGAACAGTGTTCATTCTGAACACCATTGGAGTCAACTCTGAAGGGAGACTGAGTACTGTGTTCTCTCAGAACACCATTTCATTAGAATCACAGGGGTGACCAAGAACGATGTTCTTTCAGAACACCACTGGAGTCAAATAACAGAGAGGACAGACATGTTCTCTCAGGAAAACATTGGAAGTAATTCACAGGCAGGGGTGAGAACTGAGTTCTCTCAGAACAACATTGGTTTCAAATCACAGGGAGTTCTTAGAATGGTGTTGTCTCAGAACACAATTGGATTCTGGGGGTACTGAGTACTGGGGGTACTGAGAATAGTGTTCATTCTGAACACCATTTGACTCATACTAAAGGTGGGACTGAGAACAGTGTTGTCTCAGAACACCACTGGAATGAAATCACAGGTGATACAAAGAACACTGTTCTCTCAGAGCACCAAGGGTGTCAAATCACAGGAGGATCTCAGAACACTGTCCTCTCAGACTGTCACTGCTGTCAAATCACAGGAGGGTCTGAGAATGGTGTTTTCACATAACACAACTGGACTCAAGTCACACGGGGACTGAGAACAGTGTTCTCTCAGAACACCAATTGTGTCCAATTACGGGTGGACTGAGAACAGTGTTCATTCTGAACACTATTGGAGTCAAATCACAGGGGGGTCACAGAACACTGTCCTCTCAGACTGCCACTGCTGTCAAATCACAGGAGGGCCTGAGAAGCATGTGCTTACATAACACCATTGGACTCAGGTCACAGGGGGGACTGAGAAGGGTGGTCTCTCAAAACACCATTGGTGTCCAATTACAGGGCAGGCTGAGAACAGTATTTATTCTGAACACCATTGGAGTCAAATCATAGGGAGGGCTGAGAACAGTGTTTTCTCATAAGACCAATGGATTCAAATCACAGGAGGGGCTGAGAACAGTGTTCTCTCAGAATACAATTGGAGTCAAATCACATGGGGTGCTGAGAACATTTTTCACTCAGAATATCATTGGCGTCAAATCACAGGAAGCTTAGAATGGTGTACTCTCAGTACACAATTTGAGTCAGTCACAAAGGGGCACTGAGAAATGTATTGTGACAGAACACCATTGGAATCAAGTCACAGGGGAGACTAAGAAGGATGTTCTCTCAGATCACCACTGGCGTCAAATCACAGAGGGAACTCACAATGGTGTTCTCTCAGAACACCATTGGTGACCACTTAAAGGGGGGACTGAGAACGGTATTCTCTCATTACACCATTGGAATCAAGTTACATTGGGGACTGAGAACTGTATTCTCTTGGAACACCACTGGAGTCATGTCACAGGTGGGTTGAGTGTGGTATTCTCGCAGAATACCATTTGAGTCAATTCACAGGGTTGACTGAGAACTGTGTTCTTTCAGAACACCATTGGAGTCAAACTACAGGGGGAACTGAGAACGGTTTTCTCTCAGAATATCACTGGGCTCAAATCACAATCAGCTAAGAATGGTATTCTCTCAGAATGTTATTTGAGTCTAATCGCGGGGGGGGGGGGGGCGCTGACAACAGTGTTCACTCAGTAAACCACTGTTGTCCAATCAAAGAGTGGATTGAGAATGTTGTTCTCTGAGAACACCATTGGAATCATATCACAAAGGGGAACGAGAATGCTGTTCTCTCAGAACACCAATGTACTCAAATGACAGAAGGTCTGAAAGTGGTGTTCTATCAGAACACCTTTGGGATCAAATCACTTTGGTGACTGAGAATGGTGATCTGCAAAACACTATTTGAATCATATCATAGAGGGTCTTAGAAGGGAGTTCTCTCAGAACACCATTGGAGTCTAATCACAGTGGGGGATGAGAATCATGTTCTCTAAGAATACCATTGGAGTCAAATCACAGGGTGGGCTGAGAACGGTGTTCTCTCTAACAACATTGGCATAAATTCACTGAGGGGACTGAGAATGGTGTTTTCTCAGAGCTCATTGGGGTCAAATCTCATGGGTAGAATGACAACAGTGTTCTCTCAGAACACCATTGGTGTCCACTTACAGGGGAGAATGAGAACGGTGTTCTCTCAAAACTCAATTGGAGTCAAGTCACAGGGGTGACTAAGAACAGTGTTCTCTCAGAACCCCATTGAGAGCAAATAAGAGGAGGGACTGAGATAGGCAGTCTTTCAGAATTCCTTTGGAGTCAATCAGAGGGGGCCTGAGAACAGTGTTCATCTGAACACCGTTGGTGTCAAATCACAGGGACGACTCAGAAACGTATTCTCTCAGAACAACATTGGTGTCAAATCAGAGCAGGATTGAGAGTGGTGTTCTCTCAGAAAACCACTGGAGTCAAATCACAGGGGGTACTGAGAACAGATTTCTCTCAGAATGCCACTGGAGTCAAATCATAGGGGGGCTCAGATAAGTGTTTTCTCATTACAACTTTGGAGTCAGGTCAGAGGGGGAACTGAGAACAGTGTTCTCTCATAACACAATTGGATTCAAGTCACAGGGCACACTGAGAACCATGTTATCTCAGAACATCATTGGAGTCAAGGAGGGGGGTGGGACTGAGAATCGAATTCTCTCAGTACACCATTGGAATCAAATTACAGAGGGAAATGAGAATGGTGTTCTCTCAGAACACCACTGGATTTAAATCACAAGTGGGAGTGAAAACAGTGTTCTCTCACAAAACCATCTGTGTCAACTCACATTTGGGAATGAGAATGGTGTTGTTTCAGAAGAGCATTTGAGACATATCACAAGGGCGAATGAGAACGCTGTTCTTTCAGAACTCTTTTGAAATCCAATCACAGGGGACTGAAACGGTTTTTCCTCAGAATACCTTTGGAGTCAAATCACAGGGGGGCTGAGAACAGTGTTCTTTCATTACACGATTGGAGTCAAACACAGGGGGAACTGACAACAGTGTTCTCTTATAACACCATTGGAGTCAAATCTCAGGGGAGTGAGAACTGGGTCCTCTCAGAACAACATTGGTTTCAAATCACAGGGAGTTCTGAGAACGGTGTTCTATCAGAACACAATTGGATTCAAATTACTGAGAATACTGAGAATAGTGTTTATTCTGAAAAGCATTCGACTCATACTAAAGGTGGGACTGAGAACAATGTTGTCTCAGAACACCATTGAAGTGAAATCACAGGTGAGACAGAGAACACTGTTCTCTCAGACCGCCATTGTTGTCAAATCACAGGAGAGCCTGAGAACAGTGTCCTCACATAACACCATTGGACTCAAGTCATAGGGGGAGCTGTGAATGGTGTTCTCTCAGAACACCATTGGTGTCCAAGGACATGGGAGACTGAGAACAATTTTCTCTCATACCACCATTGGAGTCAAGTCAGAGGGGGGAATGAGAACGCTGTTCTCTCAGAACACCACTGGACTCTAATAACGGGGGGAATCAGAATGCTGTTCCCTCAGAACACCAGTGGACTCAAATCACAGAGGGGATTGTGTTGTATCATAACACCATTGGGGTCAAATTACAGGGGGGAATATGAACTGTGTCCTCTCAGAACACCATTGGAGACAAATTGCAAGAAAGGCTGGGAACGATGTTCTCTCAGAATACAATTAGAGTTAAATCACAAGTGGGACTGAGAACAGTGTTCTCTCACAACACCACTAGTGTCAAATCACAGTGGGGAATGAGAATGGTGTTCTCTCAGAAGAGTATTTGAAACATATCACTGGGGGGACTGAGAACGCTGTTCTCTCAGAACTCTTTTGAAGTCCAGTTACAATGGGGACTGAAACAGATTTTTCTAAGAATACCTTTGGAGTCAAATCACAGGGATGACTCAGAGCCGTGTTCTTTCAGAACAACATTGGCGTCAAATCACAGCGGGGTTGAGAGTGACATTCTCTCAGAACACAACTGTAGTAAAATCATACAGGGCCTGATAAAGGTGTTCTCTCAGAACACCAATGGATTCATATAACAGGGGGAACTGAGAACCGTTTTCTCTCAGAATACCATTGGAGTAAAATCACTGAGAGTCTGAGATCAGTGTTCCCTCATTATACCATTGGAGTCAAGTCACATTGGGGACTGAGAATGTTGTTCTCTCAGAACACCATTGGAGTCAAATCACTTGGGGAACTGAGAAAAGTGTTCTATCAGAATACATTTGGAGACAAATCAGATGTGAAACTGAGAAGGGTGTTCATTCTGAACTCCACTGGTGTCAAATCACAGGGAGTACTGAGAACTGTGTTCATCAGAACACCATTGAAGTCAAATCACAGGGAGCACTGAGAAAGGTGTTTTCTTAGAACACCATTGGAGTCAAGTCACAGGGTGGACTAGGAACCAAGTTCTCTCAATACACCATTGGAGTCATATCACAGGGGGAACTGACAACATTGTTCTCTCAACACCATTTGAGCCAAATCACAGAGGGGACTGAAAACAGTGTTCTTTCAGAATGCAATTGGTGTCCCCTTTCATGGGGGACTGAGAAATGTGTTCTCTCAGAACACTGTTGGAGTCAAATCACAAGGGGTATTGAAAACGGTGTTATCTCAGAACATCATTGGTATCCAATAATATAGGGGACTGAGAAAGGTGTTCTCCTATAAAACCATTGGAATCAAATCAAAGGGTAGACTGAGATAGGTGTTCTTTCACAATAATAGAGGAGTCAAATCAGAGAGGTGACTCAGAACGGTGTTCTCTCAGAACAACACTGTATTCAAATCAGAGGGGGGACTGAAAACGTTATATGCTCAGAAAACCTTTAGAGTCATATCACAGGGAGAACAGAGAATGGTTTTCTCTCAGCATACCATTGGAGGCAACACAGTGGGGTTGTGGTCAGCATTCTCTCATTACACCATTGGAGTCATGTCACAAGGGGGAACTGAGAATGGAGTTCCCTCAGAACACCATTGGTGTCCAATTACAGGGGGAACTGAGAATGGTGTTCTCTCATACACCATTGGAGTCAAGTCACATGGGGGACTGAGAACCGTGTTCTCTCAGAACTCCGTTGGAGTCAAATCTCAGGTGTGACTGAGATCGATGTTCTCCCAGAATACTATTGGAGTCAAATTACAGGGGGGACTGAGAACGGTGTTCTCTCAGAACATCATTGGAGTCTAATCATAGTGAGTATGGGGACTGCTGTTCCTTCAAAACACCCTTGGAATCAAATGACAGTGGGCCTGAAATGGTGTTTTATCAGAACTCCTTTGGAGTCAAACAATAGGGTGGACTGAGAACAGTGTTCTCTCATAACACCATGTGAGTGAAGTCACTGAGGTGTGCAAGAATGGTGTTCTCTCAGAACACATTTGGAGTCGAATCACAAAGGGACTGACAACAGTGTTCTCTCAGAACACAATTGGTGTCCACTTACAGGGGGGACTGAGTACGGTGTTCATCTGAACACCATTGGAGTAAAATCACAGGGAGACCTGAGAAACGTGTTATCTATGTACGACATTGGTGTCAAATCACAGGGGGGTACTGACAACTTTTTCTCTCAGAATATCATCGGAATCAAATCACAGGGAACTGACAACAGTGTTCTCTCAGTACACCATTGGAGTCAAATTACAGGGAGGACTGAGATCAGTGTTTTCCCTGAATAGCATTGGAGCCAAATCATTGGGGAGACTGAGAATGGTGTTCTCTCAGAGCACCATTGGAGTCTAATCACAGGGGGCACGGGGACCACTGTTCCCTCAGAATACCGCTGGACTGAAATGACAGGGTGTCTGAAAATGGTGCTGTATCAGATCTCCTTTGGAGTCAAATCACAGGGTGGACTGAGAACACTGTTCTGCAGAACACCATTTGAGTCATATAAAAGGGGGTCTGAGAAGCGTGTTCTCTCAGAACACAATTGGAGTCGTATCACAAAGGGAAATGAGAACGCTGCTCTCTCAGAACACCATTGGGGCCAAAACACATGGGGAACTGAGAATGGTGTTCTCTCATAAAACCACTGGACTCAAGTCACAGGGGGCATGGAGAACAGTGTTCTCTCAGAACACCTTTGGATTCAAATCACAGGTGGGATTGACAATGGGGTTTCTCAAAACACCGTTGGTACCCAATCACAGGGAGGACTGAGAATGGTGTTCATTCTGAACACCACTGGAGTCAAATCACGGGCAGACAGAACTGTGTTCACTCAGAAACCACTGGCATCAAGTCACAGGGGAGACAGAGAACTGTGTCTCTCAAAACACAATTGGAGTCAAATAACAGGGAGGACGGACAAGGATTTTGTCTCAGAGCACCACTGGAGTCAAGTCACGGGGATAACTGAGAACCTTGTTCTCTCAGAACAACATTGGTTGCAAAACAGATGTTGGTTGTGAGTGGTGTTCTCTCAGAACACGATTGGAGACCAATTACAGGGGGGATTGACAACTGTGTTCTCTCAGAACACAACTGGTGTCCACTTACGGGGGAATGAATACTCTGTTCATCTCAACATCATTGGAGTAAAATCACAGGGGAAACTGAGAAAAGTTTTATCTATCTAACAAACAATGATGAATAACACAATAAATGAAATATAAAATTCTCTAGAAGGAATCAATATCAGAATAACAGAGGGAGAAGAATGGATAAGTGACCTGGAAGATAAAATAGTGGAAATAACTACTGCAGAGCAGAATAAAGATAAAAGAAAGAAAAGAATTGAGGACAGTTTTTGAGACCTCAGGGATAACATTAAATGCACCAACATTCGAATTATAGGGGTCCCAGAAGAAGAAGAGAGAAAGAAAATGACAGAGAAAATATTTGAAGAGATTATAGTTGAAAACTTCTCTAATACGGGAAAGGAAATAGTCAATCAAGTCCAGGAAGCACAGAGATTCTCATACAAGGTAAATCCAAGGGGAAACATGTCAACACACACACTAATCGAACTATCAAAAATTAAATACAAAGAAAATTATTAAAACAGTAAGGGAAAAACAACAAATAACGTACAAGGGAACACACGTACCGTTACCAGCTGATCTTTCAGCAGAAACTCTGCAAGCCAGAAGGGCGTGGCAGGACATATTTAAAGTGATGAAAGGGAAAAACCTACAACTAAGATTACTCTACCCAGCAGGCTCTCATTCAGATTCTATGGAGAAATTAAAACCTTTACAGACAAGCAAAAGCTAAGAAAATTCAGCACCACAAAACCAGCTCTAAAACAAATGCTAAAGGAATTTTTCTAGACAGGAAACACAAGAGAAGGAAAGGACCTACAATAACAAACCTAAAACAACTTAAAAAATGGTAATAGGACCATACATACAGATAACAACCTTACATGTAAATGGATTAAATGCTCCAACCAAAAGACATACACTGGTTGAATGGATACAAAAACAAGACCCGTATATATGCTGTCTACAAGAGACCAATTTCAGACCTAAGGACACATACAGACTGAAAGTGAGGGGATGGAAAAAGATATTCCATGCAAATGGAAATCAAAAGAAATCTGGAGCAGGAGTTCTCATATAGGACAAAATAGACTTTAAAACAAACACTAAAAAAAAAAAAAAACTATAAAAAGAGACAAAGAAGCACACGGCATAATGATCAAGGGATCAATCCAGAACAATCAATTAACAAGATAAAGATAAAAGATAAAAAATTTTAAATATTTATGCACCCAACATAGGAGTACCTCAGTACATAAGGCAAATGCTAACAGCCATAAAAGGGGAAATCGACAGCAACAAAATCATAGTAGGGGACTTTAACATCACACTTTCACCGATGGAGAGATCATCCAAAATGAAAATAAATAAGGAAACATAAGCTTTAAATGATACATTAAACAAGATGGACTTAATTGATATTTATAGGACATTCCATCCAAAAACAACAGAATACACATTCTTCTCAAGTGCTCATGGAACATTCTCCAGGATAGATCATATCTTGTGTCACAAATCAAGCCTTGGTAAAGTTAAGAAAATTGAAATCGTATCAAGTATCTTTTCTGACCACAATGCTATGAGACTAGATATCAATTACAGGAAAAAACCTGTAAAAAATACAAACACATGGAGGCTAAACAATACACTACTTAATAACCAAGAAACCACTAAAGAAATCAAAGAGGAAATCAAAAAATACCTAGAAACAAATGACAATGAAAACACGATGACCCAAAACCTATGGGATGCCACAAAAGCAGTTCTAAGAGGGAAGTTTATAGCAATACAATCCTACCTTAAGAAACAAGAAACATCTCAAATAAACAACCTAACCTCACACCTAAAGCAATTAGAGAAAGAAGAACAAAAACACCCCCAAAGTTAGCAGAAGGAAAGAAATCATAAAGATCAGATCAGAAATAAATGAAAAAGAAATGAAGGAAACGATAGCAAAGATCAATAAAACTAAAAGCTGGTTCTTTGAGAACATAAACAAAATTGATAAACCATTAGCCAGATTCATCAAGAAAAAAAGGGAGAAGACTCAACTCAGTAGAATTAGAAATGAAAACGGAGAAGTAACAACTGACACTGCAGAAATACAAAGGATCATGAGAGATTACTACAAGCAACTATATGCCAATAAAATGGACAACCTGGAAGAAATGGACAAATTCTTAGAAATGCAAAACCTTCCAGGAATGCACCAGGAAGAAATAGAAAATACGAACCGACCAATCACAAGCACTGAAATTGAAAGTGTGATTAAAAATCTTACAAACAAGCAAAAGCCCAGGACCAGATGGCTTCACAGGCGAATTCTATCAAACATTTAGAGAAGAGCTAACACCTGTCCTTCTCAAACTCTTCTAAAATATAGCAGAGGGAGGAACACTCCCAAACTCATTCAATGAGGACACCATCATCCTGATACCAACACCAGACAAAGATGTCACAAAGAAAGAGAACTACAGGCCAATATCACTGATGAACATAGATGCACAAATCCTCAACAAAATATTAGCAAATAGAATCCAACAGCACATTAAAAGGATCATACACCATGATCAAGTCGGGTTTATCCCAGGAATGCAAGTATTCTTCAATATACGCAAATCAATCAGTGATACACCATATTACAAAGTGAACAGGAAAAACTGTATGATCATCTCAATAGATGCAGAGAAATTTTCAACATGCATTTATGATAAAAACCCTCCAGAAGTAGGCATAGAGGGAACTTACCTCAGCATACTAAAGGCCATATATGACAAACCCACAGCAAACACCATTCTCAATGGTGAAAAACTGAAACCATTTCCACTAAGATCAGGGACAAGACAAGGTTGCCCACTCTCACCACTATTATTCAGCATAGTTTTGGTAGTATTATCCACAGCAATCAGAGAAGAAAAATAAATCAAAGGAATCCAAACTAGAAAAGAAGTAAAGCTGTCACTGTTTGCAGATGACATGATACTGTACATAGAGAATGCTAAAGATGCTACGAGAAAACTACTAGAGCTAATCAATGAATTTCATAAAGTAGCAGGATACAAAATCAATGCATAGAAATCTCTTGCATTCCTATACACTAATGATGAAAAATCTGAAAGTGATATTAAGAAAACACTCACATTTACCATTGCAACAAAAGAAATAAAATATGTAGGAATAAACCTACCTAAGGAGACAAAAGACGTGTATGCAGAAAATTATAAGACACTAATGAAATAAATTAAAGATGATATAAATAGATGGAGAGATATACCATGTTCTTCAATTGGGAGAATCAACAATGTGAAAATGACTCAACTACCCAAAGCAATCTACAGATTCAATGCAATGCCCATCAAACTAGGACTGGCATTTTTCACAGAACTAGAACAAAAAGTTCACAATTTGTATGGAAACACAAAGACCCCGAATAGTCAAAGCAATGTTGAGAAAGAAAAACGGAGCTGAAGGAATCAGGCTGCAGGACTTCAGACTAAACTACAAAACTACAGTAATCAAGACAGTATGGTACTGTCACAAAAACAGAAACACAGATCAATGGAACAGGATAGAAAGCCAAGAGATAAACCAATGTACATATAGTCACCTTATCTTTGATAAAGGAGGCAAGAATATACAGTGGAGAAAAGACACCCTCTTCAATAAGTGGTGCTGAGAAAACTGGATAGGTACATGTAAAAGTATGAAATTAGAACACACCCTAATACCATACACAAAAATAAACTCAAAATGGATTAAAGACCTAAATGTAAGGCCAGACACTATCAAACTCTTAGAGGAAAATACAGGCAGAAAACTCTATGACATAAATCACAGCAAGATCCTTTTTGACCCACCTCCTAGAGAAATGGAAATAAAAACAAAAATAAACAAATGGGACCTAATGAAACATAAAAGCTTTTGTACAGCAAAGGCTATCATAAACAAGACAAAAAGACAACCCTCAGAATGGGAGAAAATATTTGCAAATGAAGCAACTGACAAAGGATTAATCTCCAAAATTTACAAGCAGCTCATGCAGCTCAATATCAAGAAAACAAGAAACCCAATCCAAAAATGGGCAGAAAACCTAAATAAACATTTCTCCAAAGAAGATATACAGATTGCCAACAAACACAAGAAAGAATGCTCAACATCAGTAATCATTAGCGAAATACAAATCAAAACTACAATGAGATATCATCTCACACTGATCAGAATAGCCATCATGAAAAAATCTACAGACAATAAATGCTGGTAAAAGAGAACCCTCTTGCACTGTTGGTGGGAATGTCAATTGATAGAGCTTCTATGGAAAGCAGTATGGAGGTTCCTTTAAAAACTAAAAATGGAACTACCATATGACCCAGCAATCCCACTACTGGGCATATACCCTGAGAAAACCATAATTCAAGAAGTGTTATATACCAAAATGTTCATTGCAGCTCTATTTACAATAGCTAAGACATGGAGGCAACCTAAGTGTCCATCAACAGATGAATGGATAAAGAAGATGTGGCACATGTAGACAATGGAATATTACTCAGCCATAAAAAGAAATGAGATTGAGTAATTTGTGGTGAGGGGGATGGACCTAGAGTCTTTCACACAGAGTGAAGTAAGTCAGAAAGAGAAAAACTACTACTGTATGCTAACACATACATATGGAATAAAAAAAAAAAAAAGAAGGTCATGAAGAACCTAGTGGCAAGACAGGAATAAAGACAGAGACATACTAGAGAATGGACTTGAGGATATTATATGTATAATTCACTTTGTTATAAAGCAGAAACTAACACACCATTGTAAAGCCATTATACTCCAATAAAGATATTTTTTAAAAAATGCAAAAAATAAACAACCTAACCTGACACCTAAAGCAATTAGAGGAAGGAAAAAAAAAACCCAAATTAGCAGAAGGAAAGAAATCATAAAGATTAGATCAGAAATTAATGAGAGAGTAGCATTGACTTATATACACTACCAAATGTAAAATAGATAGCTAGTGGGAAGCAGCTGCAGAGCACAGGGAGATCAGCTGGGTACTTTGTAACCATTTAGAGGGGTGGTATAGGGAGGGTGGGAGGGAGAAGCAAGAGAGAGGAAATATGTGGGTATGTGTGTATGTATAGCTGATTCACTTTGTTATAAAGCAGAAACTAACACACCATTGTAAAGCAATTATACTCCAATAAAGATGTTAAAAAAAAGAAAGTAATGAAAAAGAAATAAAGGAAACAATAACAAAGATCAATAAAACTAAAAGCTGGTTCTCTGAAAACATAAATAATAATTATATACCATTAGCCAGACTCATCAAGAAGAAAAGGGAGAAGACTCAAATCACTAAAATTAGAAATGAAAAAGGAGAAGTAACAACTGACACTGCAGAAATACAAAGGATCATGAGAGATTACTACAAGCCACCCTATACCAATTAAATGGACAACCTGGAAGAAATAGACAAATTCTTAGAAAAGCACAACCTTCCTGGACTGAACCAGGAAGAAATAGAAAATATAAACAGACCAAGAACAAGCACTGAAATAGAGACTGTGATTTAAAATCTTCCAACAAACAAAAGCCCAGGACCAGATGGCTTCACAGGCGAATTCTATCAAACATTTGGAGAAGAGCTAACACCTGTCCTTCTCAAACACTTCCAAAATATCACAGAGGGAGGAACACTCCCTAACTCATTCTACGAGGCCACCATCACCCTGATACCAAAACCAGACAAAGATGTCACAAGGAAAGAAAACTACAGGCCAATATCACTGAAAAACATAGATGCAAAAACCCTCAACTAGCAAACAGAATCCACTGAAAGGATCATACACCATGATCAAGTGGGGTTTATCCCAGGAATGCAAGGATTCTTCAATATAAGCAATTCAATCAATGTGATACATCATATTTACAAATTGAATGAGAAAAACCATATGATCATCTCAATAAATGCAGAAAAAGCCTTTGACAAAATTCAACACCCATTCATGATAAAAGCCCTCCAGAAAGTAGGCATGAGGGAACTTACCTCGACATAATAAAAGCCATATATGACAAACCCACAGCCAACATCATTCTCAATGGTGAAAAACTGAAAACATTTCCTCTAAGATCAGGAAGAAGAAAAGGTTGTCCACTCTCACCAGTATTATTCAACATAGTTTTGGAAGTTTTGGCCATAGCAATCAGAGAAAAAAAAGAAATAAAAGGAATACAAATAAGAAAAAAAAGAAGTAAAACTGTCACTGTTTTCAGATGACATGATACTATACCTAGAGAATCCTAAAGATGCTACCAGAAAACTACTAGAGCTAATCAATGAATTTGGTAAAGTAGCAGGATACAAAATCAATGCACAGAAATCTCTTGCATTCCTATACACTAACGATGAAAATTCTGAAAGAGAAATTAAGGAAACACTCCCATTTACCATTGCAACAAAAAGAATAAAATACCTAGGAATTCACCTACCTAAGGAGACAAAAGACCTGTACAGAAAATTATAAGACACTGATGAAAGTAATTTAAGATGATACAAACAGATGGAGAGATATACCATGTTCTTAGATTGGAAGAATCAACATTGTGAAAATGACTATACTACCCAAAGCAATCTACAGATTCAATGCAATCCGTATCAAACTACCAATGACATTTCTCACAGAACTAGAACAAAAAATTTCACAATTTGTATGGAAACACAAAAGACCCCAAATAACCAAAGCAATCTTTAGGAAAAAAAAAAAATGGAGGTGGAGGAATCAGGCTCCCTGACTTCAGACTATACTACAAAGCTACAGTAATCAAGACAGTATGGTACTGGAACAAAACAGAAATATAGATCAATAGAACAGGATACAAAGCTCAGAGGTAAACCAACGCACATATGGTCAACTTATCTTTGCTAAAGGAGGCAAGAATATACAATGGAGAAAAGACAGCCTCTTCAATAAAGCTGTCAGAACACGATTTGTGTCAACTTTCATGGGGAAATGAGAATGGTGTTCTCTCAGAACCCCACTGGATTCGTATCACAGGAGGATTGAAAACGGTGTTCTCTCAGAACACCATTCATATCCAATCACATGTGGGGCTGAGGACGGTGTTCTCTCATAACACCATTGGAGTCAAGTCAAAGGGGGTACTGAGAACAGTGTTGTTTAAGAACACCAATGGAGTCATATCACAGGGTGTCTGAAAAAGGTTTTCTCTCAGAATACTATTGGAGTCAAACCACAGGGGTGTGAGAACAGTGTTTTCTGAGTACACAACTGGAGTGAATCACAGGGGGACTGAGAATGGTATTCTCTCATAAGACCATTGGGTTCATGTCACAGGGGTAACTGAGAAGCAAGTTCATTCAGAACAATATTGGAGTCAAATAACAGGAGTGAGTGAGAATGGTGTTCTCTCTGAACAAAATTGGAGTCAAATCACAGGGGAAAAGACAAGAGTGTTCTCTTAGAACATCATTAGTGTCCAGTTACAGGGGGACTGAGAACGGTGTTTTCTCCTACCACTATTGGAGTCAAGTCACAGGGGGAACTGATAACAGTGTACTCTTAGAACACCATTGAGGTCAAATCACAGGGTGGCTGAGATTTGCGTTTTCTCGGAATACTTTTGGAGTCAAATCTCAGGGACACTGAGAACAGTGTTCTCTCAGAACACCATTGGAGTCAAGTCACAGGGGAGATAGAGAACAGTGCTCTCTCAGAACACCATTCTAGTCAAATAACAGCAATGACAGACAACGGAGTTCTCTCAGAACACCATTGGAATCAAGTCACAGGAGGGACTCAGCAGTGTGTCCTCTCAGAACACCACTGGAATCAAATCACATGGGGGACTCAGAATGGTGTTGTACCAATGGTGTTGTACCAAAATACCATTGCAGTCAAATCAGAGGCGGGACTGAAAACATTGTTCATCTGAACATTGCTCTCTCAGAACACAATTGGAGTCATATCACAGGTAGAAAGAAGATTACTGTTCTGTCAGAACACCATTGGAGTCTTATTACAGTAGGGACTGGGAATGCTGTTCTCTCAGAACACCACTGGAATCAAATCAATGGGGTGACTGAGAACTGTGTTCGATCAGAACACCATTGTGGTCATATCACAGGGGGGACTGAGCACATTGCTCTCTCACAACACAATAGGAGTCAAATCACCAGGGAGACTGAGGATGCTGTTCTCTCAGAATACCATTAGAGTCAAAACACAGGGGAACCGAGAACAGTGTCCTCTCAGAACACAATTGGAGTCAATTCACAGGAGGGACTGAGAATGGTGTTCTCTCAGAATAGCAGTAAGGACATATCACAGGGAGACTGAGAACGCTGTTCTCTCAGAAAACCATTGTTGTCCACTTACAGGGGGGAATGAGAATGGTGTTTTCTCATAACTCCATCGGATTCAAGTCACAGGGGAGACATAACAGTGTTCTCTCAGAACACCATTGGCGGCAAACCAGCGGGAAGACTGAGATAGGTGTACTATTAGAATACCTTTGGAGTCAAATCAGAGGGGGGACTGGGAATGGTGTTCTTTCTGAACTCCATCAGAATCAAGTCACAGGGGGAACTGAGAACAGTGTTGTCTCAGAAAGACATTAGAATCAAATCACAGCAGTGTTGTAAGTGGTGTTCTCTCAGAACACCATTGTAGTCAAATCACAGGGTGGACTGAGAAAGGTTTTCTCTCAGAATACCATGGGAGTCAAATCACAGGGGAGCTGAGATCAGTGTTCGCTCATTACACCAATACAGTCAACTCACTTGGAGGACCGAGAACCATGTTCTCTCTGAAAAATATTGGTGTCAAATCACAGGAGAGAATGAGAACGTTTTTCTCTCAGAACACCATTGGAGTCAAATCAGAGTGGGGACTGACAACGTGTTCTCTCAGAACACTATTGGTGTCCACTTTCAAGGGGACTGAGAATGGTGTTCTCTCAGAACACAAGAGAGTCAAATCACTGTGGGGCTGAGATTGGAGATCTCTCAGAACACCATTGGAATGAAATCACAGTGGGGTACTGAGAAGGTGTTCTCTCATAAAACCCTTGGAGTCTAGTCACATGGGGCACAGAGAATGGTGTTCTCTCAGAACACCTTTTGAGTCTAATCACAGTGGGGATTGACAACGGTTTTTTGCTCAGTACACCACTGCTGTCCAATCTCAGGGCAGACTAAGGATCGTGTTCTCTCAGAACACCGTTGGATTCGTATCACAATAGTGAATGAGAATGCTGTTCTCTCAGAACACCATTGGACTCAAATGATAGGGGGTCTAAAAGTGGTGTTCTATCAGAACACATTTAGAGTCAAATCACAGGGGACTGAGATCGGTGTTCTGCAGAACACCATTCGAGCCATATCATATTGGGTCTTAGAAGGGTGTCCTCTCAGAACAGCATTGGAGTCATATCACAAAGGGAATGAGAAGACTCTTCTCTCAGAACACCATTGGAATCTAATCACATGGGCTAATGAGAACCATATTCTCTAAGAACACCATTGGATTCAAATCACAGTTGGGACTGAGAAAGGTGTTCTCTCAGAACACATTTAGTTTCTCTCAGAACACATTTAGTTTCAAATCACAAAGGGCCTGAGAACAGTGTTCTCTCAGAACACAGGTGGTGTCAAACACAGAAGGGACTGAGAATGGTGTTCTCTCAGAATACCGTTGGAGTCAGATCAGAGAGGGGACTGAGAACGGTTTTCATTCTGAACTCCACTGGAGTCATATCACAGGAGTGACTGAGAACAGTGTTCATGTGAGCACCATTGTAATCATGTCATAGGGGTGACTAACAATGGTGTTGTCTCACAGCACTATTTCAGTCATATCCCACGGTTGACTGAGGATGGTGTTCTCTCAGAACACCACTGGGGTCATATCACGGGGGGACTGAACACGGTTGTTCTCTCTGAACACGGTTGGAGTCAAATCACAAGGGGGAAAGAAGACGGTGTTCTCTCACACACCATTGGAGTCAAATCACAAGGAGGTATCAAAACACTGTTGCCTCAGAACGCAATTGGAGTCAAATCACAGGAGGACCGATAATGGCGTTCTCTCAGAACACCATGGAGTTAAATCACAAGTGGGACTAAGAATGGTGTTCTCTCAGGACACCGCTGTTGTCAAGTCACAGGGGGACTGTGAACGCTGTTCTCTCAGGACACCATTGGAGTCAAGTCACAGTGGGGTGTGAGAACGGTTTTCTCTCGGAATACGATTGGAGTCAAATCACAGGGGAGTGAGAACAGGGTTTTCTGAGTACATCATTGGAGTGAATCACAGCGGGGACCGAGAACAGGTGTCTCAGAAGGCCAAAAGCCCTGACTCTGAGGGAAGAATACAAAAACCCATGCACCTGTCTACCTGGGGGCTGTATTAGTCAGGAAGGTCTAGGCTATGACCTGACCCCCTTGACGACCACACTGGGGCCTTCCCTGGTGACAGGTCTGGGCAAAGGCAGAGGACTGCCCTTTCTGGGAACCATCTGAATGGCTTTTTTTCCAGCCTGCCCATCATATACGTGCCCTGTACTAGCGAACTGTCCTTGAGGCTGTTTCAATAATTTTCTTTTTTGAATGGGTGAGACCTCTGGAGATTATGAGTTATGGTTGTCATATCACTAGCCTATGGATGATCCTAAATGGGAGTGGAACTGTCATCTACTTACCTATCTGTCACAGGGATCAGAGCTTAAGAAGTAGACATACAGGCTAAATCCCACTGCCACAAATAGAGTTACAGCGAGAGTCTCAGTGGACCCAAAACATTTCTAAAAACATGAATGTCCCCTTGGAACTTTCTACATGTGCTTCATCTGTAAGCTTAATATCTCTGTGGTCTGAGATTAGCTTCAAGCCCTACATAAATAAATAGATTCACTCTCCTGCCCTGGAAACCACTTGGCTGCATCTGGGATTCTATTACTATCTCATCTGGGCTTCTGTAGGCTCTGTTTGGTGTTGGCCACACAGCCCTGTCCTGTGGCGGCTCTGTTCTCGCTGGGAGGTTGTGTCTGTTGGAGGCAGGCTGCTGGACCACACAAGGACTGTTAATAAACTGTTTACTCCACACTGGTATTCAGGCCGGTACAACCACTGTGGTCCAACTCCACCTTAATGAGCAGATCTCTGCAGCTAATACCCCCTAATCAGGTACCTCAGAACTGGCCAGAGTTTCTTTCTTTTGTCTGGCAAGGGCTTTCCTTTTCATCCTTTACCCTTACATCCTACCTGCTCATCCTTCCTGAATTTTCTGTCCAGCCACTCTGAAAAAGCAAAAAATTCAAATGTTGGACCCACTAAGTAGCTTTAAGTAGTTGCTTTTATTTCTGCATCAAAGGCTTTTGGGAAAACAAGACTGTGTTCTAAGCAACCCACTGAGTTTTAGAAATTACTTCGAGGGAAAAGGCCGGCTGTCATCTTTCAGGTAGGACAATGCTAAGGGGCCATGAACCGACAGAGAAGGGAAGCCGACCACCATCTTCCTTTCTAGAAGGTGTTTGGTCACATTTACTTTGTCACTTGCACACCCTAGGAAACTTCTTCAGAAACAGAGTGTGAGGCCAAGACCCCTGGCCACTGAGGAAGAAAGACCTCTGTGGCTTGCCCCCTTGGGAGAAGAAAGCAGAGAAGGAGAGCCATCGGGCCCCTGCCATCCCCCTGACCCCCGCCTCCCTTCGTGCCTCTCTCAGCCATTCCAAGGATGCTGACAGCCATAAAAAATCAGGCCTGTTAGCAACAGGAAAGATCACAGGCCTTGATTCCTGTTGAGCTCCTTCAACAACAGCCGCCATCTGGCTCACCATCACAGACAAATGCAGGCCCTGATTTACGGGGCAGCTCGGGTCAGGGAGTGGGCCACGTGCACTGCCTTTGCCCCCACAAACACCCCAGTGGGCCAGGGCCTGGGAGAGGGCTATTGCAGGTCATCAATAAATCCTAGGGATAAAACAATGCAGAGGTTATTAAACGGAGCCGAGAGGGGACTAACGTGAGTTATTCCAATTACAGGCATGGTTATCTGCAGTTCAAAGTGTATGTACCCTAATGCATTTCAGCAGCTAATAAAAGTACTAGAGGGCCTTTTTTTTCTTTTTTTTTTTTTTTTGGAAACCCATAGTGCTTATAAGTTATAGGGTAGAGGGGTGTGAAAGATACATAGTGGCTTTGAAGCTGCGCTGACAGCCTTAAATTAATTGATCATAAAAGGAAGTCAACTGCCGTAGATGATGAACCATTTATCTAACCAAAAATAGATGGTTCCCCTATGTGGATAGGAAGAAAGAAAAAAACCTAAAATCAGGGGTGGGCAACAGGGAATAAATGTAACATTTTTAGTGCTTCAGTTGCAGGCTCTAAAAGCAGAGGCACTGCAGATGGGACTGTGGCTTTGCACCGGAAGACCAGGACAGCAGGGCCATGCCTATAAACACAGAGCAAGTCCAGACTACCACATCAGCCTGCAGGCAAGCTGATCAAAAGATTTATCTCTACATCTTTCCCCAGATGAAAATTTCACCAGAACCCTCACTTGTTGGCCACTAAGTCCCTCTAGCTTTTATTGTGCTAAAATGAAATTGGCTGGAGATTATAATTAAACTGCATTGATATAGGCTAATTGGGTGGGGTGGTGAGGAGAACGCAAACAAAGATTTAGGGAAATGATGATGTCATACAATAAACATTAAAAGATGTAGCCACGTGGTCATGTAGTTTCCAAACTTAGCAGTATATATTCATGGAAAACAGACCCTCTGGACAAACCTACTTTAATAAATAGGAAAAGTCCTCTGTATATCACATGTTGCTTTCACCCAAGAAATTGGTAAAGCATTCAAAAATAGTTTATTCTTTCACATAAATACTTCCCAAGCCATCTTGTACATTTGCTTAAAGGCAATCACTTTTTCGGTTTTTTTTTAAAGGAAATATAACAAAAAGGAAGCTCTAGTCTGGTGTTTGAAATCCAGTCACTAATTACACTTTATCAGAACTTTACTATATGCAGGTTTGTGTGAGGGCAGGTTGGAAAAAAATTCAGAAGGGGTGTGGCTCAGCATTCTCACCATTTCCCTTTCTCCCCAGCCCGTCCCATCTCTCCAGACCCTCCCAGGTTCACACACTGGCACCAGAGTCAACCGTACATTGGTTACATTGTGTCACTCCTCTACTATGACCTGCCGCCAGCAGGCTCCTCACTGACAGCTTAGTCAAGACCACAGCCCTAGATACAGCATCCAAGGCCCTTCCCAATGCCCTTGGTCTCACCACATAGCTGGGAGTGCCCACGTTATCACTGTCCTGGGGCCACACTGCTGGACAGTGGCCAGTCATGCCCTGCCATGCCTCCCTGCCTCCCCACAGGGGAGGCTGCCTTCCCACCTGGAGAGCATGTATCCTTCTAGATGCAGCCCAGCAGCGGCCAGCTCGCCACTCTGGTCCCTTGGCAGACTTTGCTGTCACACGGGACTGCAATGCTTTGCTTACAGCTTTGTACCCCACCTCGAGTCCTTGTTGCCTTCATCTTCATTCCCCCAAATCGAGGTCCCCCCAGTGGGCCACCTTGGCTAGCTCACAGTGAACAGTGTTTCTTCTGTGTAGGAGAAAGGGGCAGAGTGAATGGATGAAGAGGAAGCTGGGCCCGGGTCACTCAGCTAACAAGCAGTAACCTGGAGACTCAGAGCAGCTTTTCTGCCTCCAAGCCCAGCCTTGCATCACAACGTGTAGTCATTTATTTTCTCTAGACCTGGTAGACAGCCTGTTCCCATAAACTGAAATATAGAGTCTGGTGTAAGAGCTCCTCTAAGAGGCAGGTTTTCTGAGTTTGATTTTAGGCTCTGCCAGTTATGAACAGGGAACCTTGTGGGAGTGTCGTACCTCTGGGAGTTATAAGAGTACCCATCCTAGGTGGTCACTGCAGGAATTAAATGCCATAGTATATGCAAAGTTATTAAGATACTCTCTGGCACAGAGTAAGAGCTCAATAAATGTTAGCTAAATAAATGTTATTAGTTACTTCTACTAAGACTCATATACAAAATAAACTTTTCCCATTCAACAATGAATATGCTACATAAATCTTCCACGTAAGGATCCTGTCCCCAGAATTATGAATCTCATTCCTTCATATTTCCATATTACTAATGCTTTTCCCACATGAATTTTACCCCACATAGTAAGGAATTTGCTACAGAGTCCTAATTTCAAATATCTTGACCAACAGTCCTCATAAACCATCAAAATATTTGAAAAACAGCACATTCTCATCACAAAAACTGCATCTCCCAGACTGCTGCATTTCACCCAGAACCGGAGCCAAAAAAAAAAAAAAGGTGTTTTTAGTTTAGACTCTAATCCTTTTTCAAACTTGGAAAATATGACCACTGTACCGTTATGGCCCTCCAGCTCACTGAGGTCACGGGGACGGCATCCCCATCCCTTATCCACCTGGGTGAACCCTGACCTACAACCCCGTCCCTCTGGGCTGTGAGGCCTAGTCCTGTGAGTGAGTAGAGCCTGTGCACATCTCGGGGGCATGTGTGTTCCCCAGAGGCTGGAAAAAGCACCGTTTAGGCACTTAATTAACACTTGAATGAACAAGTCGAATGACCAGAGGAATGAGCAGACCTACGCCCAGCACGTGCACAAGGAGGTGCTCTGTGGCAGGGAAGGTGGTGGGCAGGCGGGAAGAGATCTCTGCCTTCTCCTCCTACCTGGGAGCCCTCAAGCAGACCCTCAGAGGACTATGCTGTCCCCACGGAGGCTCCCCTCCCCTCGAGATTCCCATCAGCAGTCAGCAGGGGTCCCGAGCCTTTAATGCTGGGAATTGTTTGGTGTGTGCGGTGCTGCCAGGTTTCAGATTTCAAAACTCTCCACCACCCACCACAGCCAATGTCAGTCTGGGGAGATTTGCAACATGGGTGTCTCTTCATTGTACTGAAGGAAGGATGGTTTTCATTGCTGAACTGAATGCTCTTTGGTGTCCCTGGTAAGAAAAGACCCCGGGCTTAGGAGTGGGGCTGGGAGGGTAGAAGGACCTCCTGCCCAGGTGGAGGGATCACCTGGGGTTGACGTGCCTCGGGGGACTTCTGAAGCAGGGGCTGCCCTCATCTGCCTGTTCCAGACAGCAGTACGACTCCCCTGGGACTGAGGCATCTCTCCTTCTCCTCCCTTCCCTTTGTCTTCCCTTCTCGTCCCTTTCCTTGATTTCTCTGTCCTGGAATTTGATAAAAGCTGCAGGAAATAATTGGAAACCAACCCTCCCCAGGTGCTCATCATATGAAAAAGATTGTTCTCTCTGGCACAGCTGCTGTCACTGCCACTTCTCCTGGCCAACTGGAGATTTATCATCGTATGTATAAACACTAGTAAATAAATGACAAAAAAAGCCTTTTTGCCCTGGCAACTACCCAGCCTCACGATAATTAACTTGTTCTTTTCTCCCTCCCTTACCAACCACAAAGCAGTGACATCCTCTGATAAATGAGCTGCCCATGACTGTCTTGCTGACAGGTGTTTCACATAAAAGA
The DNA here is from genome assembly GCF_963924675.1 of Phocoena phocoena. Taxonomy (NCBI): domain Eukaryota; kingdom Metazoa; phylum Chordata; class Mammalia; order Artiodactyla; family Phocoenidae; genus Phocoena; species Phocoena phocoena. The sequence goes on along the minus strand of NC_089224.1, from coordinate 28,411,560 downwards.
CGAGCTGTCCCACGAAGACGTAAGGCAGATGTTGAAAACTGGAAGCTCAAGGGTCAATTTGCCCCACGAAATATGACTGTAAAGGTTGAGCTCACACTGAAAAAGCAGAGACTTCACGTGAAAATTCATAGTTCGCTCTTCTCTTGGATACTGGGAGGTCTTCTGGAGAGGGTGGACCTACATAGCCACCTGGCAGTAGCTGCCTGGGCATGTCTGCCCCCAGATGCCATAGTTTCACCCTTCCTTTTATGTCTCTGAGACCAAGGCTGAATGTCAGTTGCTATTTATCATTGTGTTTGCTCTGTTGTTTTTCCAACAGCAGACACAGATTGAAGATGGCTGCAAATTCATTACCATTCCTCCCATGGGGAAGTGAAGTAGATTTCCCCTCCTCTTGAATCGGGCTGACCTGTGACACGCTCGTCCAGCAGGATGTGATAGAAATGGTGCCATATAACTTCTGAAACTGGACCTTCAGATACCAGTGTCTGCTTGCACATACTTGGAACACTCCCTCTTAGAACTCAGCTATCATGGTGTGAGAAGCTCACACCACTCACAGAGGCCATCTGGAAAGAACTGGAACTTTCATTTCCACAACCCCAGTTGAGCTTCTAGCCAACAGCCAGCCCAACTGTCAGCCATGTAAGTGAGCAATCCTGGGCGCTCCTGCCTAGTCAAGCCTCCAGGTGACCACCACCCTGGCTGACACCACATGGAGCAAAAGAAATGCCCAGCAGAGCCCAATCCGCTCACAGAATCGTTAGAGACAGTAAATGGCTGTGGTTGTTTTATACCTCCAAGTTTTGGGGTGTTTGTTCTGTAGCAATAGTTAACCCAAACGCCTTATCTTTATCAAAATTTGGGACAAAATAAAGGTAGGTCAGAAGGCTGCATGTCTCAAGAAAAAGAAAGTAAGTCTTTTTGGAACTGAAGACTTCCTTGTATGCAAATACCCAGCTTGCTTCACAAATACACACTAGCCAGTCTCCAAAGCACTTTGGTTGAGGACTCTGGCTCTAAGGGAAATCATTTTCATAGATAGAAAAACACGGGGCCTGCAGACCTGTAGGCACTGTTGCTCACCAGCTCTCTAACGGTGAGCGATCAACTCTCTGGCCTGCAATTTTCCCATCTATGAAAACGAAATAATAATATCTGCTCTTTTAACCTTATATGGATGTTTTATAAATTTCAAAGGACTTTGTAAATCCAAACTATTGTTATTTACATTATATACCCAACAATTTTTTTATCTCCACAACTCTTTGGAACCTCAAAAGTATAATATATTTTTGTTTGATATGATGAGAGTTATTTATATTGGAGTTTTCCTATCCAACTAAACTTGAAGTCCATGTCTTTGGATCAGGGATGACAAAGAGGTTTCAGATCATATGCCAAGTCCAGCTGTCTTTACTCCCTGGAGAATCGTGTTGAGAATGATTCTGAGGTCACATCTGAGAAGGGAGAGGGGTACATATAAGCCATGAATTTACCCTCCCAGCATTTGACAATCTTTTTTTTTTTAAGGGATTTTGTTTTGTTTTTAAAGAGCTTTCCAATGAAATAAAATATGAGTTAGAAGACATGGATTTGAGCTGTGTGACTGTGACCCTGGACTACACATAACTTCTCTGATCTCTAGTTATGTCATCTGAAAAAGATGATGATGATGATGATGGTGATGATGGTAATGCATTTATTTAACATTGGCTCTATTTCATTTGATCTTCACAGCTTCTTAGAGGAAAGTCTGCTTTATCATTATTCCCATTTTATACATGAAGACACAGAAGCACACATAAAACCATAATTCAAAAAGAGTCATATACCACAATGTTCATCGCAGCGCTATTGACAATAGCCAGGACATGGAAGCAACCTAAGTGTCCATCGACAGATGAATGGATAAAGAAGATGTGGCACATTTATACAATGGAATATTACTCAACCATAAAAAGAAACAAAATTGAGTTATTTGTAGTGAGGTGGATGGACCTAGAGTCTGTCATACAGAGTGAAGTCAGAAAGAGAAAAACAAATACCGTATGCTAACACATATATATGGAATCTAAAAAAAAAAAAAGGTTCTGAAGAACGTAGGGGCAGGACAGGAGGAAAGACACAGATGTAGAGAATGGACTTGAGGACATGGGGAGGGGGAAGGGTAAGCTGGGACAAAGTGAGAAAATGGCATTGCCATATATGCACTACCAAATGTAAAATAGACAGCTAGTGGGAAGCAGCCGCACGGCACAGCGAGATGAGCTCGGTGCTTTGTGACCACCTAGATGGGTGGGATAGGGAGGGTGGGAGGGAGACACAAGAGGGAGGGGATATGGAGATACATGTATACATATAGCTGATTCACTTTGTTATAAAGCAGAAACTAACACAACATTGTAAAGCAATTATACTCCAATAAAGATGTTAAAAAAAAAAGAAAAGAAAGAAAGAAACGACCAAGACACACAGCTAGTAAATCAGGAAACCAGGATTTGAACCTTGATAGTCTAGATAAACGTTGGCAAACTTTTCCAATAAAGGGTCAAATAGTAGATGTTTTAGGCTTTGTGGGCCATATAGTACCTGACGCAACTGCTCAACTCTGCTGTTGTAGCTCAAAAGCAGTCAGGGACAATATGTAGACAAATGGGCATGGCTGTGTTCCAGTAAAACTTTATTTACAAAAACAGGTGATGAGCTGGATTAGGCCTGTGAGCTGTAGTTTGCCAACCTTTGGTCTAGACAAGTGCTTTCCTATAGAAACAATGCAAGTCACAAATGTGAACCACATATGTAATTTAAAATTATCTTGCCACATTTTAAAATGTTAAAAGAGACAGGTGAAATTAATTTTAATGCTACAGGCATACCTCATTTTATTGTACTTCACAGATATTGCATTGTTTATAAATTGAGTAAACTGCATTGGGTGAGTCCACTGGCATGATTCTTCCAACAGCGTTTGCTCACTTCGCGTCTCTGTGTTGCATATTGGTAATTCTCCCAATATTTCAAACTTTTTCATTATCATTATATCTGTTTTGGTGAGCTGTGATCAGTGATCTTGAATGTTACTATTCTTTGGGCATTTTTTAGCAATAAAGTACTTTTAAGTTAACGTATGAACATTGCTTTTTTTTTTTTTTTTACATACGATGCTACTGCACGCTTAATAGACTTTAGTAGAGTGTCAGCATAACTTTTACATGTGCTGGGAAACCAAAAAAGTTCATGTGACTCACTTTATTGCAATATCTACTTTATTGCTGTGGTCTGTAAACAAACCCGCAATATATCCGAGGTAAGCCTGTATATTTTTAAACATGATATATCTAAGATAGTATTTCAATGTGTAATCTATATATTTTTTTTAAACATCTTTATTGGGGTATAATTGCTTTACAATGTGTAATCTATATTTTTTAAGTTATTGAGGTATTTTTCATTTTTTCACATCTTTGAAATCCGGTGTGTGTTTTACACTTAGAGCCCATCACAACTCGGACCACATGTGGCTGGTGGCTACGTAGAGGACCTCCAGGTCTAGAATCCAGAATCATTCTATCTGCCTCAAAGGGGGTCACTAGGACCACGGAGCTAACACATAAGAACCCCGGATAGAAATGCTAATCATTGGTCTTCAATTCAGTTGGGTCTCTTGGATGGGCCCCAGCTCCTACTTTGTATGAACCATTTTAAGAGTTTGATTTTAATTTATCCATTTGGAACTCAGAGTGCTTCTTTCCTTAGACACAACACTATAAATGGCCATCAGAGCCCTGGGCTCTCCCATAAATCCCTATGTAACAGGCAGTATACCTGGTGAATATAGTGTAGCTTGAATTACTCCTAATGATCATTCCAACTGTTATTTTGTTAGCTCTAACTTTGAATGCCAGGAATGGCCCTGGGCAGCAGGATGAAGCAGGTGTCCCCTTGAGATTTTTAGGAGAGACTTCTCTTGGAGATCTAATCATGGCCCAGTATAGTTGCCCCTTGCTGGCAAGAGCTCTGATGCCCATTTGCTGGCCTTGACTCTGGAAAGGCTGTGTCCTAAGTCAGGGGCTTCCCAGCCTAATTTCTCTCTTCATCAGTGTCACATAGAGGATCTAGTATGTGCCCTTCATTGCTTCCTGTAGGCACAGGTTCAGGCCTGCAGAAAGCAAACAGCAGAGCATTTAGCAGTGATCTCCAAACTGGAATTTCATGGAACAATACAATTTCCAAAAAAACCCTGCAGAAGCTACATAAGGTGGCCAACTTGTAATTTTTCCAAGTAAACACATTAAGGAAAAAAAAAAGCACTACCACTCACTGGCACCATCATCTTAATGCCAAAGGATATTAAAATGGCATTTTAATGCCCCAAAGTGGGGGGAGTATCATCAGAATTAAGGACAGGTTTTTTCAATTGGATAAATGTGGCTTTGTAGAAAAAACCCACCCCATTGCCTTTATTCTTTTTTTTTTTACATCTTTATTGGAGCATAATTGCTTTACAATGGTGTGTTAGTTTCTGCTTTATAACAAAATGAATCAGTTATACATACACGTATGTTCCCATACCTCCCTCCCACCCTCCCTATCCCACCCCTCTAGGCGGTCACAAAGCACTGAGCTGATCTCCCTGTGCTATGTGGCTGCTTCCCACTAGCTATCTACCTTACGTTTAGTAACGTATATATGTCCATGCCTCTCTCTCGCTTTGTCACAGCTCACCCTTCCCCCTCCCCATATCCTCAAGTCCATTCTCTAGTAGGTCTGTGTCTTTATTCCTGTCTTACCCCTAGGTTCTTCATGATGCCTTTATTCTTAACATTTTGCCAAGGACCAAGAAAACTTTGCCTTCAGGAGCAGAGGCTCTCAGGCTAGCATTTGGGAACCCAGGTGAGTAGAATTTTCATAGCAGTTGCATAGGGTAATGAAGGGTCTGGACAGAAAGGAGAGGAAGGGGTGTTGCAGCAGCTGGCAGTGCAACCATTAGGTGAAGTTCTCATCCCTGGAAGGGTTTTGAGTGACAGCCATGAACACAACATAAATCGTTATCCTTTAATTGACACTAATATCTCATATCTGCATCTTGTGATAGAGTTTAGAAGATATTTGCATATCCCTTTTTCCTCTTTTGATCCTCTCAGAAACTCTACAAAACAAGCAGGAAAGATACTCTGTGCATCTTACAGTACCAAGTACAGAATTCCAAAGAGCACCAAAGAATTCTTTTTTCTTTCCTTTTTGGAGACTTTTTACTACAACCCATATTGAACACCCAAAACAATGTGTTTCTGAGGATCAGAACTCCTGGAATATACGCACGACTCGATCACTCATTCATTTTATAACCTTAGGCATTGAGGGCCTCATTAATATCTGTAAAAGGGTCTTCAAGCTCCTCTGATGAAAGGAAAAGCAAAGTGGGAAGAATCCTTAGGATGTCACCAGGCCTCGGGTTTTCTGCTGGGTGGTGGGCAGTTCCCCAACCGTCTCCTCTCTGCTGCCCACAGGGGCCTGAACTGATCCTGGCCCTGCTCCCAGATCAGTTGCCATTTCCTTCCTAAAAGGCAGCTTCTACCCCCCGGTTTGCGATAATCCTGCATTACCTGTCACCACTTTGGCATTTTGTCACTGTCCACACACATGTAGGGTGACAGGTGTAGGCCTGGGTTTTGCAAAGTTGTTTTCATACTTCCTACGTGAGCCTTTTTGGAAGGATAATCGCAATGGTAATATATTCTCACGCCAGCGTTTTCCCTGAGCTGGAGAGCTCAGAACTTGTGTTTAAATTATTCCCAGTTTTCAAAGATTTGAAATGAACATATTAGAAAAAAAGGTATGCCGAATAAGGACCCCAAAAAGCCAGCTTCTTCTTGTGGCCACCTCCAGCTCAATAAATGAGGAATGTGGATATTCCGGGTACTATCGAAGCGGTCTGAGTCCATCCATCTCCTCACCTCCATCCTCTCTTCCCCACACTTTGTTTTTAAGACTTGTTTTTGAAACCATAATTCTGTTGCTAGTAGGTCCTTCTCAGCCCACCATCAGTGCTTTGAAGTAAGTATATAAGGCAATAGAGAGGCTGCAAGCGAATGGCAGAGTACTGAGACCCTGAATGCAAGATTATCTTCAGCTTAATACTAATCTATTTTGCCCTTCACAGTCTCTGGAATTTAGATCAACGCTAGATGAAAAAGACTTCCCTTCTCATGTCTGCATCTAGCATGGTCTGTCTTAAGGGCCCCTCCCTTTTTCCTCAGGACTCCACGTGAAAGCACTTGGACTTAGCAGCAGCAGTACACAGAGGGTAAGGGAGTCTTACTGCCAAGTCTCCAGCCCCAGCTTCAGCAAAGCAGTGCGTTAAAAGGGCCACGAGATGCTGAGAACTTGAACCAGGTTTGTCCTCAGGTCACAGGTTACCTTTGGGGCTTGAGGGTCGGGAAGGGGGAGGAGATAGTTGTCCACATCTTCACCTTCAGTAGAAGGTGCCTGCATTGACCTTCTTCCCCTGGGGAAAACACTTTCACTGCCTTTCTGTCCTTCCTACCTTCATTTTAACTTACTCGATCTGTTGACCTCTCTCTCCATTCTCCTCTCCCCTTCCTCAAAGGGAAACATTTAAGAGTTCCTCTCTTTTTGTGGCTGCAGGAAGAGTGTGCTGTTGCTTTACGTGCTGTAGGTGGTGCTTCTGCAACCTTGTTAACACTCAGGTTCGGATTTGGGACGTCTGGTAAGTGGGCAGAATCTGCACTTCTAACAACCTCCCAGGTGACACCTGTGCAGCCAGCTGCCACCCTCTCCCCACCCTCACTTTGAGTGGCAAGCTTCTAGATATTTTGTTTCTGCTTTTTCACTCAGAGCGGCTTTAAGAGCCTCCTCCTGGGAAGGTGTACACCTAGTCTGTTGCTCCTCCACCAGCATCTCTCACATTTTGTCTCCTGCACCCCCAGGCTGCACTGCAGAGAACCACGCGGTAGGGGTGCACGACCCATGGGAAAATTTCTTGGGCAGGTAGAAGCAAAATTGCTGGGTGTGGACCTTAGACGAACTTGATTTGGTTAAGTGCTGCTAGATGGCCTTTTAAAACCCTCACATCTTAAAACGGTGTTCAGGCTATCCATTATTATCACAAACTAAAACTCAAAACAAGATTGAGGGGAAGTTCCTGGTGATGACAGTCTTAGGGAAACTTTGGGGAGAAGACAGAAGTGGCTAGCAAGGATTTTGCCTTCTGGCATCTGACTTAAACACATCCTCTTCGTCTCCATGAAATTTTAAGTAAAATCCCCGCTGCTTGCTGCAGGCGTGTGGCTTTGGATTCTCAGGAGGAGCAGAGATGAGTGACAGCGGTAGAGCGCTCACAGCTGGCTGCCCCTCTCAGGCACTTGTCCTGTGTCAGCTCGCTCCTCCCACCTCCCCTGTGAGGCAAGTACCAGCAGCAGTCCCTTTCCACAGATGAGAAGACAGGCCCCAGATCCCTGGCGTCCACACCCTTATTTCTAAGATATACCGGCTCTCTGGGATAGTTGCCATATGAGAACAGAGACTTTCCAGGGAGTCCTGACACACAGGAGGAAATAATAACACACAGGTGAGGAAACCAGGGTGCAAAGGCATGCACATTGTCCCTGGGTCCCTTGTGTCCTCCAGCAGAGCTTGCTTGGCTCATTGAGAGGCAAGAAATCCATTCAAAGCTGGATTCAGGTGAGCGTTTGTCAATTTTGAGACCATTTGTTGCGACTCATCCATCGTTTTCTCTGATAGTTTCATTTCCACAGCCCACAACACGGGAAAGCTGTTGGTGCTCGATGCCTGTGAGCTCCTGGAGCTCCATCCGTACTCTCTTGATTTGTTCTCATTAAAGAAATATTCCAGCTGGTACTCTGCATGGGAAGAAGATGGTGTGAGTGTACACCACCACCTTTGGCCCTCAGCCCAGGTTACTCAGGCATTTCTCAAGTGGAGCCACATCGTGACAGCTCAAAGTATCCCCTCACACTTCCAAACGCCTTTGGGAAGGGGCAAGGCTGCTCGCTGCTCCCCGCACCACGCTGCCCAGCCTGCCTCGCCTGTGAGTGTCCGCCATGACTCAGGCGGAGCCTGGCTGAGCCTCTCAGGAATGAGGACTCGGGGGAGAAGTGGCGGTTTTGCTGACAAGCCCGAGAAGTGTGAGCACATAAATGCCGGCCGAGGTTGTGTCTTCCCGAGACTGGGATACTGAAGCTGCCCAACCTCACCCTCCACGTGGCAGCAACGTCCAGCTTCTTGAGGGAAGCGTTCATGGACGAAGCCCCACATTAGGCCATCAGCAAGGCCTGGGCATCGTTCCTCCCAATGATACATTTAGTCTTTCCCCACAGCACGCCTGCTCTCCTGAGCCATCCAAGCCCAGATGAGCTTTCTTTGCACCTAAATTGCCTTCATTTTTCTTCTGCATCTCCTCCTCCTTCCCCTCCTCTTCTCCTTCTTCTTGCTAGAAACACTTTTGTTATATTTCCAAACAGAACAAAGTACGTCTCATTATCATCAGATGCGTCTCCTTCCTCAGAGGTGGATATGTGATAAGCAGAAACTGGACTTTTAAATATGTCCACACTATAGGGAAAAGAATAGTGTCGTTTCTGGAGCAGAAAATGTGGCTGGGTTAGAATGTTCACACATCCATGAATGCCTGGAGCTCATACGGCCCAGGATATTGGTGACATCCTGAGATACTAAATAATTTCCTCACACAGAATTTACCCTGTGACCCACCCTGTTGTTAATCACCTACCTGCTTCTACTCATGGCTGTCTGAACAGAGCCAAATGCAGAGACCAAAGAATCAGACGCTTGAATTTTTCTGTGTTAAATGAGCTCTTGAAACTCAGAAACAATGGCCTTGAAAGCCCAGATCCTAATTTGTAAAAGTTGAGAATTTTGAGAGAAAAGAGGTAGAGGATTGAATTTCAAATGGCTGTCCCCTTACAAAGCATGAAGGCAGAAATTTTGTGTCATAACAACAGACTGGAAAGAAAAGTAGACAAAGGGCACATGTCCTGCTCCAGGGAGGCTGGATAAATTCAGTCTGCACTGGGGAGGAGGAACTGGGGAAGCAGGAAACAAGAAGGTGATTTATATGTGTGGCGCCTCTGCTTGCCCTTCCCATTTGCCAGCTTAGTCCAGGAAAAGGAGAAATGATGGAATCCCTCTTCAAGTTTAGAGATGCCAGGGTGGACCCTCCCTTTACCTTGTTTCCCAAGCAGAATCATCAGACCCCACGGAGAAGCCTCTGATCCATCATGGTGATGTAGTAGTAAAGCTCACATGACATGTATGGGTCCGGGCATTAAAGAGTCAGCAAAAGCCCCATAATTTCCCCCATGTGAAAGCACTGGGGTGTTTCCTGAGCCCATGAAGGGGGATGAAGGGTGACCAGAGATAGAGAGAAAGAGAGAAAGGGGGGAGGGAGCAAGGAAGAGAAAGAGGGAGGGGACTGCAGAGGAAGACAGACAGACAAGTCTGCGTCTAGGACAAAGGGATGCTGGAGCCAGGGATCAGATGGGGCATCCTCACATGTCTGTAGAACCATCCGAGGGCCAGAACAGATAGGTTGAATCTATCTCAGTATAAAACGATCTAGAGTGGAGAAAGCTAGCTGAAGAATGTTAATACAATTTGGTGCCATTTATGTGGTATTTTTTTAAACACACCAAATAAATCTCTTTATTATGCATAGACATACGTAAATGTAAGTTTGGATATGTGGGCTGGAATTGGTTCTATCTCAGGACCAAGACAGATCAAGATGGAGATGCAGAGGCCCCTTCAAACCAATGCCTTCAGTGTACCTGTGTGAACTCCCAGAGCTTAGCATCAACCCCCAGAGAGAAAATGAGCAACAGGACAATCCTGAATTTGACTATTTTCTTGGGGTACAAAAGGTTGGTTAAAATCTCTACCTATGTTGAAAAGGCTCTCACAAATTTGGTTTTAGGCCATTCACACCTCCGTTCTGCAAGGGGACAGCCAGGTGCATGGTGGTGCCAGGTGCTGAAAGAGAGGTGGGCCACTCACTCCCTTCCTCCCCCAGCCTTGGACAAAAGAAGCCACCTTTACCACCATGTTGCCGAGATTTATGTTAGCACCTGCCTAACACACACTAGCCCTCTTTTGGTAAAGACACTTGTTTTCGCTCCACCCCCAGTGAATTAGACTTAGTAAGAGTTTCAATCAGTTCTGCCCCAGCCTCCTCTGGTCAAGGGAAGGGCTCATGACCCAACCTCAGCCAATCAGATCTCTCCTTGGAAGAGAGTGACAAGAGAACAGGGAAGAGTGGGAGCTGATCCATCCCAGTGACTCTCCTTTGGGTCCTGCCACCTGAATACCCCAAAAAGCCTGGTTCCCACCCTTTATGAGGTCCGGTTCTTCAGCTAATTCTTCAATTTCCTCACCTATTTCTTAACCTCCCTAGAAATTACTTTTTTTTTTCTTTTTGCTTAATTGGTCAGAAGCAATTTCTATCACAACAACCAAAATATTCTGACGGGCCCAGGAAGGCTGGAGAGAAGAAGTGACCTGTGGGATGTACAATAAAGAAGTAGGCAAGGGCTTCCCTGGTGGCGCAGTGCTTAGGAATCCGCCTGCCAATGCAGGGGACACGGGTTCGAGCCCTGGTCTGGGAGGATCCCACATGCCGCGGAGCAACTAAGCCCGTGTGCCACGTCTACCTGAGCCTGTGCTCTAGAGCCCGCGTGCCCCAACTACTGAAGCCCACGCACCTAGAGCCTGTGCTCCGCAGCAAGAGAGGCCACCGCAATGATAAGCCCGCACACTACGGCAAGGAGTAGCCCCCGCTCATCGCAACTAAAGAAAGACCACGCGCAGCAATTAGGACCCAACACAACCAAAAATAAATAAATAAAATTAAAAAAAAAAAAAAGCCAAGCAAAAATGGAAACCAAAACTTTAAAAAAAAAAAAAAAAAAAAGTAGGCAAAAATGATAGTAGGAATGAGAAAAAAATTCAGGGAGGTCATCTAATCTCCATTAGCAAGTTCTTTGTTTCTGTGCAGGAATTTAATCTCTCTCCATTACCCAAACCTTCACTAAATTTCTGCTTTTGAAAGTTTTCTATTAGTTTACATTTGCAACATTATGTATATTTCTGTATTCCTACATTTTCCCCAACCTTTGAACGATATTGGGTCATTTGTAGAGACATGGATGGACCTAGAGACTGTCATACAGACTGAAGTAAGTCAGAAAGAGAAAAACAAATATTGTACATTAAAGCTTATATGTGGAATCTAGAAAAATGGTACAGATGAACCTATTTGTAAAGCAGAAATACAGACACAGACGTAGAGAACAAACGTATGGACACCAAGGGGGGAAGGGGGAGTGGGATGAATTGGGAGATTGGGATTGACATATATACACTACTATGTATAAAATAGATAACTATTGAGAACCTGCTGTATAGCACAGGGAACTCTATTCAGTGCTCTGTGGTGACCTAAATGGGAAGGAAATCCAAAAAAGAGGGGATATATGTATACATATAGCTGATTCACTTCACTGTACAGCAGAAACTAACACAGCATTGTAAAACAACTATACCCCAATTTTTAAAATTAATTAATTATCAAAGGATTGGGAAATAGCCTGCCCAGCATCTAGGTGGGGCCATGTGACCAAATGATGTGTGCCATTTCCAGGTGGTTAAGAAGAGTATGCCTTCACATCCCCTTTTTCCTCTTCCACCAGCTGGATGTGGTCAAGCACGGTCACCTAGGAATTCCTATGGTGAGATCCCAAGAAAAAAGGAGCCTGATCCCCAAAACCCACTTGGAGAATGGTGACTTACCAATCAGGATCATACGCTTTAGACTTTACTTGAAGGAGAAATAAGCTATCTTGTCTGAGCCATTATAAATTTGAGTTTGTTAGAGCATCTTTTTACCTTGGTCAATACTCTGTATCCCAGTAATTCCAATTCTAGGAATAATAGCACAAATGCACTAATTTTAATAGAAAAAGAAAGCACCCCAGATGTCCATTAGAGGAGAACTGGATAAATAAATTTGATATAGTCACATGAAGGGATACCAAACAACAGTCAGAATGAATGACTAGATTTACATGTCTCAACATGAATGGAGCTAGAAAACAATCTAGAGTGGAGAAGGCTACCTGCAGAATGTTAATGCAATTTGATGCCATTTATGTGGTATTTTTAAACACATCTCTTTAAATAAATCTCTTTGTTATGTATAGACACACATAAATGTAAGTTTTGATACATGGGCTGGAATGTAGCATAGCAAGTGCTGGTGGGGAGGGAGGGAAAGAGAACTGGGAGGAGGGGCTTCTTAGACTTCAAAATATGTATAATATTTTATTTTTTAAAAAAAGATTAGAAGTAAATGTATCAGAATGTTAACCTTTGTTCATTTAGTATGGCTGATTCTTGGATGCCTGTTAATTATCACTCTACTTCTATGCTTTTCTTATTGATTTTTCAACAACAAAATTATCCAAGGAGAGAAAATTCCTGCCTGCTTCTCCAAGACCTGGAAGCAGAGAGCTCTCCACAGTAATAACTGCAGTTCCCTGCTAGGTATCACTTCATGGGGTCCTCAGAGGCTTCCTTTTCCATTCCATGGGGACATGTTCTGCTAAATATAGAAAATAACACCCTTTCTTGGGCACACAGCCTCTTTCCTTCCATCTTTCCTTTTTCCATTTCTTTCACCAGAAAGCATCATCACCACCAAAGATAAGAACATTCTTCCACTGTTTTCCCATGGTTGAGTTTTCAGCTAAAGAAATTCTAAGTTCAAACAGCAAGTTAATTCCCATGAGTAATAAACCTGTCGACCTTTTCTGGTATAGGAGCAAGGAGAACATGATACAAACGTATACCACCAAATAGAAGAGAAGGCATAATTTCAAACACGTAAAGCATTTATGAAGTTCAACATGGGTTTCCCTCTTCACATAAAATAAACATTGGAGATTCCAGTGACATGGAGCTTCAGATGTGTTGAGGATCTGTTGAAATTGTCACAGTCTGCCATAGCAGAGAACTCCATTACAAATATTCGTATCACTTAACTTTACATTTCTAATTGGTGAACCCTTCCTTTGCACTGGTGTCATAAAGACAAAAACAAGAACCCATGTGAAATTTAGATGCAACCCAGGGCTGCCCTTTTGCAGCTAGAACACATCTTTCTATTTCTAGAATTCTCAGACGTAATCTCACAAGTCTTTTATGAATTGGGTTGGGATGTTATTACTTTAGAAGGCAGAAACAGTTTCAAGAAGGTGCTCTAGGTTATACAAGTTTCTGGGTCCAGAAGGACACATATCCCCTCCCTAAATGCCATCATATCTGCCCCCTAGTCCTATTGTTAGAGAAATGATCACCATAAATTAGGCAGACAGAACTACCAGAAGGCCAATCTCAGAATGCAAATTTCTCAAACAGGACTACTATATAGCTTACTGCTCCATCTTACCTCCTAACCTTCCTTTCTCCCCAGGAAAGGTGCCAAACTTAGAAACCGTGACTGTGAGTGGCTTGACTTGCAGTCAAACACATCCTAATTGATAAAGACCCTGCATCTAGAGAGATGGAGACATGCAATGATGTCTGGTTTACCAGCTAAGATCTGTGGACTACATCTGAGTCCTGTGGAAAGAAAGGAAAAGAATGTTTAATGGCTATGTTTGAGATTCAATAATTGGGTTGAATAGTTGATGAGATGAGAGTGAACAGAAGCTGGAGTGAAATTGTTGCAGCCCTACTGTTTCAGCTGTACTTCATGTGATGGTACTTACATTGCAATAGTCCAGACTTTGGGGACTGTTGCGTCTGATGATTATGAAGTTCTTATTGGGGCCACGGGTTAATACCACACCCTGTGGGTGGTTCTGTAGGGAATAGTTGTTGTCACACCTCTGAGAAGAGAGGTGTTCTAGTACAATGAACAGGGGTTCTAGAATTGGACCTTTCAGATGACATTATATAGTTCCTCCTCCCCAGGTTCTTAGGGTCATTTTGCCCAGAGTTTGAAGGATAGAGATGCTCAGAGCATTTCTGATGACAGGAGAAGGGAGTAGCCTGGTAAAGAATCCTAGAAAGGCCCGGGCCTCTGCATTCACTGAAAGCCCTCCTCCTTGTATTCCCATCTTTTCTCAAACTTCAGTAAATTCTCATAAAAAGGTACAGTCTGGTCTCTTCTGTGCATGGAGAATTAAGGGGAAGGACTGGTCAGTAGTTCAGAGGAGAACAACGTCCCTCCCTCTGGCCATCACTGGGGACAGCTGTGCCTGATGGTCAGTATTCTGAGGGCCATTGGCAGCAGCGGTAGTGGGAGAGCACAGGCCACAGCTGCTAAAGGACCTGCGCTGAGCCCTGCGTCGACAAAGCTCTCTAGCCTCTGCATGAATCCACCCAAGGTCCTGCTCCTCAGGGAAGGATGAGGACCCAACACTGAAGCATCTTTGAGGACATCAGACAAATCAGGGAAGCAGTCCAAGGAGGTTCTGGATTTCTGGTTAATTCCATCATCTGGGCTTGAAGTTGTTTATGTGAAGTATCATCTTTCTTAATATCCATTCTCCCCTTCTTTCTTTAATGACAGAACCTCTGAAATTTAGCTGAGTGTGTGGCCTCCCTTGTGATCATCAGCTTGAGCCTGAGCATTATTCATGTATGGATAAACAGTTAGGAAGGTTAGGTCAAGTAACAGATGGGCCCCCAAAATATGATAGCTTAAACCAGTTAAAGTTTGTTTGTCCCTCATGGAAAAAGTAGGAAAATTACTGGTGTGGACTGATATAGTGGCTCCGTCCTTTAAGATGAGATATACAGTATATGTGAAAGGGCAGAAGCCAAAATGAGTTCAGAGTCAGAGATAAAATGGTGCACGACATGTCTGGGGGAGAATAATCCACACAACAGACCCAGGAGGACTTTCCTCTCCAGGTCTTCCGCAGGACATGGGGGTGTAAGTGGGGAATCTTGCTTAGAGCATAGAAAATGTTCCAAACAGAATCAGCCCACAAATAACTCAGTGGCATATCCAAACCCAGAATCCAGGTCTTGCATGCATGGCCTCCAGCGTGAGTGGCAATGAAACAGGCTAATACTCCAAATGCAAACTTATTTATACTTAAAATAGCGAGGTACAGACTCATTGTCCACAAAGCAGAGTGATTTGTTCTCAAGCTCCTTAATGAGGTTGAGGAGGGGATGTGCAGGGAGGACAAGAAGCGTATTTGAGTACAAGTGTGTCTGAGGTTTGTGAATTATTTAGTACAATAACGGCTGGGTTTTTATTTATTATATTGAAGTGGAGCTTTCTGTATTTGAATCAAAAGCACACAAAAAAGCCTATTGTAGAAAATCAGGCTCTATCATAAAATAAATGTGCATTATAGATATCAAAAGAAAAGGAAAAGAAAAGAGTTTTTTAAATTACAAATAAACCATGGAGCTTATAAGTTGTGGGAGAGTTGAGGGTAATGCGAAGGATCCGAGATGGCTCTCCTGTTCTTTGCCTGACCAGAGTCTCCATCACCACAACAAGCTCTCGCTAAGAACACACTTCAGTTAGACAGGTGAGAAATGAAATGGTTCTTTCCGCAGTCCTCAGAACCATGACTATCCCAATCCCATTAGATTTCCTGCTTCAGGTTTTATGGAGCTTAGTGGAGAAAGAATAATAGAATAGGAAGAAAACAACAAGAAGAAGGTAGATGGAGCTCCCCAAAGCATTTTGCATGTACTCAGTAACAGGAAGTGCATTAAAACAGTCCCCTCTTCTATCTTCAGCAATACTCCAATTTATAGGGATTTCCCAGATGGTTGCCCTGCATTGGTCTGCCTTTATTGTGAGACTGGGCATTAAATTGCTGGAGTTCTGGTGCTAGGTTATATTTTCACTCTGAGTAGTTTTATTTTTTTTTAACAGTTTAATTACAAAATAGTTCACATATAATACCATTTAAAGTATAAAATTCATGTCCTGGCTATTGTAAATAGAGCTGCAATGAACATATTGGTACATGACTGTTTTTGAATTATGGTTTGCTCAGGGTATATGCCCAGTAGTGGGATTGCTGGGTTGTATGGTAGTTCTATTTGTAGTTTTTTAGGAACCTCCATACTGTTCTCCATAGTGGCTAAAGCAACCTAAGTGTCCATCAACAGATGAATGGATAAAGAAGGTGTGGCACATATATACAATGGAATATTACTCAGCCATAAAAAGGAACAAAATTGAGATATTTGTAGTGAGGTGGATGGACCTAGAATCTGTCATGCAGAGAGAAGTAAGTCAGAAAGAGAAAAACAAATACCGTATGCTAACACATATATATGGAATCTAAGAAGAAAAAAAAAAAGGTCATGAAGAACCTAAGGGTAAGACGGGAATAAAGACACAGACCTACTAGAGAATGGACTTGAGGATATGGGGAGGGGGAAGGGTAAGCTGTGACAAAGCGAGAGAGTGGCATGGGCGTATATACACTACCAAACGTAAAATAGATAGCTAGTGGGAAGCAGCCGCATAGCTCAGGGAGATCAGCTCGGTGGTTTGTGACCACCTAGAGGTGTGGGATAGGGAGGGTGGGAGGGAGGGAGACACAAGAGGGAAGAGATATGGGAACATATGTATATGTATAACTGATTCACTGTGTTATAAAGCAGAAACTAACACACCATTGTAAAGCAATTATACTCCAATAAAGATGTTAAAAAAAAATAGTTGTAAGAGCATAGTATCTCAGGAAATCTTTAATAAACACTTTCTCTGATCAAAAAAAATAATAAAAAAAATAAAGTATAAAATTCAAAAGTATATTCACAGATATGTGCAACCATCACCACAGTCAATTTTAGAACATTTTCATCAACTCAAAAAGAAACCTGGTACCCTTTAGCTATTACCTCCTACCTGCCAGCCCCACCTCCCCACCTCTAGGCAACCACTAATCTATTTTCTGTCTTTATAAATTTTCCTCTTTTGGACATTTCATAAGAATGAAACATATAATATAAGATCTTTTGTGACTGACTTCTTTCACTTAGCATAACATTTTCAAGATTTGTTCATATTGTAGCAGGTATCAGTATTTCATTTCATTTTTATGGCTGAATAATATTCCATTGTATTGTTATAACATATTCTGTTTATTCATGTGTCATTGATAGACATTTGGGTTGTTTTTACATTTTAGCTATTATGGATAATACTGCTATTACTAGCAGTACTGCTATTGTATTACTGTCGTGTACAAACTTCTATGTGGTTATATAATTTTATTTCTCTTGGGTATATACTTAAGAGTGGCTGGGTTATATGGTAACTCTATGTTTAATAATTTGAGGAACTACCAGATTGTTTTCAAAGGTGGCTGCAACATTTTACATTCCTACCAGCAGTGTATGAGGGTTTTAATTTCTCCACATCCTCACCAACAGTTGTAATTATCTGACATTTTGATTATAAACATCCTTACAAGTGTGAAGTAGTATCTCATTGTTTTGATTTGCATTTCCCTTATGATTAATTTGATTAAGTATTTTTTCACATGCTATTGGCCATTTGTATATCTCCCTTGAAGAAATATCTATTCAGATTCTTTATTTTTTAATTGGATTATTTGGTTTTTTTATTATTGAGTTGTAAGCGTTCTTTATATATTCTGGATATAGGCCCCTTATCAGATATATGGTTTTAAAGTATTTTCTCCCATTCTGTGGGCTTTTTCACTTTCTTCACAGTGTCTGTTGAAGCACAAAAATTTATAATTTTGATGAAGTCCAATTTATTTTTTCTTTGTTGCTAGTTCTTTTGATGTCATATCTAAGAATCCTTTGCAAAATCCAAGGTCACTTCTGTGTTTTCTTCTAACAGTTTTATAGTTTTAGCCTTACATTTAGGTCTTTGATCCATTTTCAGTTAATTTTGTGTATGGTGTGAGGAAAGGATACAACCTGAAGTTTTTGCATGTGGCAATCCAATTGTCCCAACAACATCTGTTGAAAAGACTATTCTTCCTTATTGGATGGTCTTGGCATCCTTGTCAAAAAACAGTTGGCCATAGATGTATGGACTTATTTATGTAATCTGTTCCAGTACCACATTTTCTTGATTAATGCTGCTTTGTAGTAAGTTTTGAAATAAGGAAGTATGAGCCCTCCTGCTTTGTTCTTCTGTTTTAAGATTGTTTTGGCTATTCTGGGACCCTAGAAATTCCATTTGAATTTTATGTCAATTTCTACAAAGAAACAATCTGGGATAGTGATAGGGAGTGCATTGAATCTATAGATCATTTTGGGGAGTGCTGCCACCTTAACAATGTTAAACATTCTGATCCATGAACATGAAATTCTTTCCCAATTATTGAAATCATCTTTAATTTCTTCAACAATGTTTTGTAGTTTGCAGAGTAGAGGTTAAACACTACTTTTGTTAGGTTTATTCCCAAGTATTTTATTTTTTTGATGGTGTAAATGGAACTGTTTTCTTAATTTCATTTTCAGGTTGTTCATTGCAAGTGTTTAGAAATATAATTCATTGCTGTGTATTGTTCTTGTATCCCACAAACTTGCTAAACTTGTTTATTAGTTCTAATAATTTTTAATGGATTCCTTAGGTTTTTCTATATACAAGTTTATGTCATCTGAAAATAGACATTTTTATTTCTTCCTTTCCAATCTGTATGTATTTTATTACTTTCTCTTGCCTAATTGCCCCAACTAGAACTTCAAGTATAATGTTGAATAGAAGTGGCAAGAGCAAACATCTTTGCTTTATTCCTGACATTGGTAAAAACCATCTAGTCTTGCATCATTAAGTATGATGTTAGCTGTGGGTTTTTCATAGATACCCTTTGAAGAAGTTCTCTTCTATCCTTTGTTTGTTCTGTCTTTTTATCATGAAAAGTGTTGGATTTTGTCAAATACTTGTTTCTGATATTTGTTTTTTATTCTATTGATATGATGTTTTACATTAACTGATTATTGGATGTTAAATGAATCTTACATTCCCAGGATAAATCCCACTTGGTCAGGGTGTGTAATTCTTTTTATATGTTGCTGAATTTGGTTTGCTAATATTTTGTTGAAGATCTGGGGGTCCACAGTCATAAAAGATACTGGTATTTAACTATGTTTTCTTATGCCTTGTCTGGCTTTGTTATCAAGGTAATACTGGCCCCATGAAATGAACTGAGAAGTATTTCCGCCTCTTTTACATTTTGGAAGAGTTTGTGAATAATTGGTATTAATTTTTCTTTAAATG
This sequence comes from Phocoena phocoena, assembly GCF_963924675.1. Classification (NCBI taxonomy): domain Eukaryota; kingdom Metazoa; phylum Chordata; class Mammalia; order Artiodactyla; family Phocoenidae; genus Phocoena; species Phocoena phocoena. The sequence goes on along the minus strand of NC_089224.1, from coordinate 28,392,254 downwards.
TCTGGTAGAATTCACTGATGAAGCCATCTGAGCATGAGCTTTTCTTAAAATTAGTAGTTTTTTTTTCAATTCCTTCACTTGGCATAGGTCTATTCAGATTGTCTATTTTTTCTTGAGTCAGTTTTCTTAGTTTGTATCTTTCCAGAAATTTTTCCATTTCATCTAAGTTAATTTGTGGGAGTACAATAGTTTATAGTAGTCCTTTATAATGCTTTTTATTTCTATAAAAACAGTAGTAGTATCCTCCCTTTCATTTCTGATTTTAGTAACTTGAGTCTTCTCTCTCTCTTTTTTCTTCCACTTTTATTGAAATATAACTGACATATAGCACTGTATACATTCAAGGTGTACAGCACAATGATTTGACTTACATATATCACAAAATGATTACCTCAATAAGTTTAGTGAACATTCATTTCATATAGATACAAAATTAAAGGAATAGAAAACTATATAGTTTTCCTTGAGATGAAAACTCTTAGCATTTACTCTCTTATCAACTTTCGTATATAACATACAGCACTGTTAATTAGCTTTATCATATTGTACATTACATGCTTAGTACTTGTTTATCTTCTAACTGGGAGTTTGTACCTTTTGACTACCTTCATCCAATTTCCCCTCCCCCTACTCCCTGCCTCTGTAACCACAAATCTGATCCTTTTCTATGCATTTGTTTGTTTGTCTTTGAAGTTTAATTGATCTACAACACTATGTTAGTTCCTGCTACTCAACACAGTGATTTGATACATTTCAAAATGATCACTACTATAAATCTAGTAATAATATGTCACAATACAGATATTACATAGTTATTGACTATATTCCCCACACTGTATATTTCATATCTGTGATTCATTTATTTTGCATCCGGAAGTTTGTACCTCAATCTCCCTCACCTATTTCTTTCCTTCCCCTTCCCCCACCCCAGTCCCTTCCTCTCTGGCAACCACCTATTTGCTCTCTGTGTCTAAAACTCTGTTTCTGTTTTGTTATGTTCATTCATTTGTTCTGTTTTTTAGATTCCACATATACTTGACATTGTACAGTACTTGTCTTTCTCTGTCTGATTTATTTCACTTATCATAATACCCTCTAGGTCCATCCATGTTGTTGCAAATGGCAAGATTTCTCTCTTTTTATTATGGTCAGTCTAGCTGAAGGTTTGTCAATTTTGTTGATCTTTTCAAAAAACCAGCTTTTGGTTTCAATGATTTTCTCTATTGTATTTCATTTATTTCTACTTCAGTCTTTATGTCTTTTCTTCTACTTGCTTTAAGTTAGTTTGTGCTTCTTGTTCCAGGGCCTTAAAGTGGAAGGTTAGGTTATTGACTTAAGATTTTTTTCTTCCTTAATATAGGCATTTATGTCTATAAAGTTCTGTCTAAGAGCTGTTTTAACTCATAAGTTTTGGTATGTTGTGTCTTCATTTTGATTCATCTCAAATTCTTTTATGATTTCCTTTTTGATTTCTTCTTTAACCCATTGATTATTTAGGAGTGTGTTGTTTAACTCCCACTTACTTATGAGTTTCCCAAATTCTTCCCTGTTACTGATTTCTATTTTCATTCTATCGTGATCAAAGAACATACTTTGTATTATTTCTGTCTTTTAAATTTGTTAAAGTATGTTTTATAGCCTAGCACATGGTCTGTTATAGAGAATATTTCATGTGCACTTGAGAGGAATGTGTATTCTGTTGTTGAATGGAGTATTCTATAGATGTCTGTTAGGTCTAATTAGTTTATAGTGTTGTTCAGGTCTTTTATTTCCTTGTTAATCTTCTGTCTAGTTGTTCTATATATTATTAAATTGAGATATTGAAGTCTCCAACTATCAGTATTGAACTATTTTTTCCTTTATTTCTTTTTTTTAATTGAAGTATAGTTGATTTACAGTATTGCATTAATTTCAGGTGTAGAGCAAAGTGATTCAGTTATTTTTTTCAAACTATATTTCATTATAAGTTATTACAGGATATTGAATATAATTCTCTGTGCTATATGTATATCCTTGTTGCTTATCTATTTTAGACATAGTAGCTTGTATCTGTTAATCCCATACTCCTAATTTGTCCCTCCCTCCCTCTTCCTTTTGATAACCGAAAGTTTGTTTTCTATATCTGTGAGTCTGTTTCTATTTTGTATATAGATTCTTGTATTATTTTTTAGACTCCATATATAAATAATGTCATATAATGTTTGTCTTTCTCTGTTTGACTTACTTCACTAAGTATAATATTCTCTAGGTCCATCCATGTTGCTACAAATGGCAATATTTCATTCTTTTTTATGGCTGAGTAATATTCCATTATATACATATATACTGTACCTTCTTAAGCCAATCATCTGTTGATGGGCACTTGGGTTGTTCCATGTCTTAGTTATTGTAAATAGTGCTGCTATGAACATTGGGGTGAATGTATCTTTTATAATTAGAGTCCTTATTTTTTCAGGGTATATGCCCAGGAGTGGGATTGCTGGATCAGATGGTAGTTTTATTTTTAGTTTTTTAAGGAAACTCCATTTCTGTAGTGGTTGCACCAATTTACATTCCCACAAACAGTGTAAGAGGGTTCCCTTTTCTCCACACCCTCTCCAGCATTTATTATTTGTAGACTTTTTTTTTTCTTTTTTTTTTTGTGGTATGTGGACCTCTCACTGTTGTGGCCTCTCCCGTCGCAGAGCACAGGCTCCCGATGCACAGGCTCAGTGGCCATGGCTCACGGGCCCAGTTGCTCCGTGGCATGTGGGATCTTCCTGGACCAGGGCACGAACCCGTGTCCCCTACATCGGCAAGCGGACTCTCAACCACTGCGCCACCAGGGAAGCCCTATTTGTAGACTTTTTGATGACAGCTCTCTCTTTATTTTTGTTCAGTTTTGCTTCATATATTTTGGTGCTACGTTATTAAGTGAATGTGGTTATTATTGTTATATTTTCCTAATGGATTGAACTTTTGTTATTATAAAATGTCCCTCTTTATCTCTAGTAATATTTTTTGTTTTAAAGTCTATTTTGTCTGATATAACTGGAATGGCTGATAAACATACATATCAGTATAGCCATTCCAGTGTTCATGTGTTGTTTGCATGATGTATTTTTTTCATCCTTTTACTTTCAATCTGCTTGTATTTTTGAATCTAAAGTGTATCTCCTATAGAAAGTATATCATTGGGACATTTTAAAACTCTAGTCTGACAATCGCTGTCTTTTGATTGAATTGTTTAATCCATTCACATATAATGTTATTATTGATATAGTTCAATTTATGTCTGTCATTTTGATTTTTGTTTTCTATATGTTTCATTATCGTTTTTTGTTCCTCTATTTTTTCTTTACTGTTATTTTTCATTAAGTAAGTATTTTGTTATGTAGCATTTTAATTTCTTTACTGATTTTTTCCACTGTATTTTAAAAGTGTTTTTAGTGGTTGCTCTAAGACTTACCATATACATCTTATCTTGTCAGAATTGGCTCCTGGCTTATACTAGTTTCACTTCATTGATATATAGAAACATTACTTCTACATAGTTATATTCCTCATACTCTTTTTTTTTGTCATATCATTTTTGTACATATTAGATCTATTAATGTTACAAACCCAGCAATACATTGTTATAATTATTACTTTACAATCTGTATGCATTTCCTTAGCTCAGTAAAGCTTTCCTCCCACCCACCTCCTTTGTGCTATTGCTGGCAAAGATATTACGCATATCCTATATATTTATGTGTTATAGGCCCTCAAATACATTATATACACATTATTTTATACCAGTGTTTTAAAATCAGTTAAGAGAAGAGGGGACAAAATGTGTATTTAAGCTATATTTTATAATTACATAATTACCTTTTCTTGTGGTCTTTGTTTTTCATGTGAATTTGAATTATCATTTGGGACATTTGCTTCCAGCCAGAAAAAGTTTCTTTAGTACTTCTTACAAGGTATTTGAAATTTTTATTTCTTGTAAAAAGTAATTGTTTTACCAACAAATTCTCTCCAATTTTGTTTATCTGTGAAGGTATATTTTTTAAAGATAGTTTTACTAGGTATAGAATTTTTAGTTTACAGTTTTTTCATTGAACATTTTGAATATGTTCTCCCAATGCTTTCTGGCCTCCATTGTTTCTGCTGAAAAGTCAGCTGTTAATCTTATCAGGGTTTCCCTGTAAGCAATAAGTCAGTTTTCTTTTGCTGTTTTCAGGATTTTTCCCTCGTCTTTAACTTTCAACATTTGTACTATGATGTGTCTCTTTGTGGCTTTCTTTGTATTTATCCTAAAGTTTGTTGAACTTTCTGTATGTATAGGTTCATTGTTTTTCAGTAAAATTGGGGATACTATGAACAGCTTTATGTCTACAAATTTGATAACCTAGGTGAAATGAACCAATCCTTGAAAGGCAGTCTGCCTAATCTCACACAAGAAGAAATAAACCATCTGAATGGGCTTATATCTGTTAAAAACAATTGAGTCAATAATTAATAACCTTCTAAAACAGGTCCAGATGGGTTGACTAGTGAATTCTACCAAATATTTAAGGAAGAAATTGTATCAATTTTCTACAAGCTCTTTCAGAAGATAGAAGCAGAGAGAATACTTCCTAACTCACTTTATAAGGCTAACATTACTGTAATATCTAAACCAAACAAAGGCATTACAAGAAAACTACAGACCAATATCTCTTAATACATTTGTGAAGTTTTCAGACATTATTTCTTCAAATATTTTTTCTGCTCCTTCCTCTCTCTCTCTCTCTCTCTCTCTTTTTTTTTTTTTTCTGGTACTTCCCTGACACGTTTGTTAGTGTACTTTTTTCTCTCTGTTCTTCAGGTTGCATAGTCTCTCTTGGTCTATTTTCAAGTTCCTTTATTCTTTCTTCTGCCAGTTCAAATCTACTGTTGTGCCCCTCTAGGAATTTTTTCTTTCTGTTATTGTACTTTTCAACTCCAGAATTTCCATTTGATTCTTTTTTATAGCTTCTATCTTTTTATTGATATTCTCTATTTGATGCAACATGGTCATCATACATTCTTTTACTTCTTTAATCATGGTTTCCTTTAGCCCTGTGAACATGTTTACAATGGACCTTTTGAAGTCTTTTTCTGAGAAATACAACAGTGGTCACTCTCACAGGCAATTTCTTTTCCTGCTTGTTTTTTAACTGTATAAATCATATTTTTATATTTGTTTGCCTGCCTTATAATTTTTTGTTGGAAATTGGGTATTTCAGATGGTGTATTGTAGGAACTTTAGATATTCGTCTTCCTCTCATCCTCCAGGGCTTGTTATTGTTATTTAATTGTTTATTTGTTTAGTGACTGGCTGGTTTATTTTCTTGAAATCGATTTTCCCTCCCATAGTTTTCAGCCTCTGATATTTCTCCTCAAAGAAGCACAACTTTGCGTATAACCACAGTCATGCTTGGATGACAATGGTCTTGCAAGCGTTCTCAGCCACTCTTTCTCTGACCACATCTAGCTGTTAAGCTCCACTAATTGTTGGCTGATTGCTATATTGTTTCCAACAATGCCCTGAAGCATAAATTGCTCTACAAACTAATCCAATCAAATTGTGACTCCTTTGAAGGAATAGTTTCTGAGGTCAGTGTTTGATATTTGTTCTGAACCCAATAGGACTCCTCCTTAGTGACTTATTTTGAGTTTTCTCCCACAAACTAACAGGCTTACAGTTTAGCATATATTTTGAATCTCCTTGCTTTTTACAATAACCACCACAGTTTTTGAGAGCATCCTTAGGCTTGACTTTCAATTCCTTTGGGGAAATATTAGAAACTATCTTTTTTAATGGCCTCCTACTTCCCCCTTTCCCAATCCCATCCTCCAGCAAAATAACTTATTCAGGACTCTGGAGCTGGGGGTAGGGACAATGGCAAGCTCGTCTCTGAGCGATACCCCCACTCCAGGAGCTGAGCATTTGGTGGAGAAGTAGGGCAAACAGCAGTGCTCTCAGCTTGCAACTTCTGGTGTGAACCACCACCTCACAAGCCAAGGCAAGAATGATGAGGGTGACAGTCTTCTCAGCATTCTGTGCCCAAGGTAGACCTTCCAGTCGACCAGAAGGTACCCCCCTTCAGTCACACTCATCTGGAACTTAGTCTCAGCAGTGGGGAGCTGGACAGGATAAGAAACACTGCCATCCTGCTCCTCTGGGGAAGAAATTCTTCATGTGCTGGGAGGGGTGGGGAAGGGTGCCCTGTGTTTTTAGCTGCAGAATTCTGGAATGGTTTCTCCACTCTACTTAACTAGGAGTGGGGAGGAAGGAAGCAGTCTTTGTTCAAATACCACTAACAGTCACCTTTCTTACCAAATTTTCATAAATTTTTAAAAATAGAGGGTTCTTCCTTTGCTGTTTTTTCCCCTTAGGACCATTTCCAGAAGCTTTAAATGGTTAGATTTTTAAATAGTTTTTCACCCGTTTCACTGAGTAGTGCATCAGCAGAGCTCCTCAGGCTGTCATGCCAGAAGTTGATCTTACTCTGGGTAGTTTTATTTTGAGTATGTAACTATTATTAATACCAATTTGTATAAATAACAAAGAACTTCTGGCATGCTCTCTTCATGGTGATACCGAGGACTAAGAATGAGGTGTTGATGTTTGAACCCCCAATACCTGTGAATGTGACCTCATTTGGAAATAGGGCTTTTGCAGATACAACCAAGTTAAGGCAAGAATATATGGATTAGAAGAGCCTAATCAAATGACTAACATCCTTATAAGAAGAGAGAAGTGTGGACAGACAGACACACAGTATGTGATCACACGGGACTACAAAACAAGGAACACCAAGGATCGCTGGCAACCACAAGAAGCTGGAAGGGCAAGGAAGAATCCTCTCTTAGGACCTTCAGAAAGAGCATGGCCCTGCTGACATCTTGGTTTCAGACTTCTAACCTCTAGAACTGTGAAACAATACACACACAGGCCATTTGGTAGCATTGTCTAGTGGATAGCTGCCTCACAAGGAGTTTCAAAAAAAAACATCTCGAAAGGTCACCTCTATTTTCTTTCCCATTTAACATCATTCATTATCCTTTTTTGTTTCATAATCTGGTTCCATGGGGAGACCGCATTTCTGTAAACTACTCTTTTGGTTCCTTCTTAAATTTGAGAAATCCTTGGTTACTAGAAAGTTGTTTTAAAAAGTACATTTTAACTGCCATACCCCCCCAAATCTACAATAACCCCATATTACTGTTTAACAAGGAAATAATTAATCCTCAAATAAGCATTTCCTCTAAGGCCTCTATTCAGATTTTCTTCTCTGGTGACTGGGTTATTGCCTGTAAAGCAGCACAGCAGTGCTACCAGCTTAAAAGAAACGGCCATCCAGAAATCTGATTAACCAACCACTTTTTTCCCCCAGATTTGTCATATTTTATTCTTGGAAACAGTATATAAAACACATTGTTGCAACATTTATATTTTTCTAACACCTAATAATTTACTGTTTTATGGCGTAAAATCTGTTTCTACAGAACTTTTTTCAATTTATTTCTTACATCTTTGTGTCTCTCTACAATGTGGTTAATCCCAAAACACAGTGAAATTTTAGAGTGCCCACATTGAGCACATAATAGTGAAGGAAAATAATGGAATATCTTAAACAACTGATGGTAACTTATGGATCTCTGGACAGACACTTCCAGATCATACTCAAAAGTTTTCACTATGTGATACTGTACACTCAGTTTTGAGAACCTTGAATCATCTCACACTGCTAAGAATTTTGGACTGTAAAAAAAGTAGAAAAAAAAAAAAGAGAGAGAAGAGAAGAGGGGAGGATGCCCAAAAGAGTGACTGCTTAGAGGACTATTATTAATATTTCTCCCCATGTCTGTTATACTTCATAGAGGAATGGGTCATATCTAAACAAAGAAAACTAAACCCAAAAAACAAGGCAATCCGATAGTGAAATGATTGCTTTAGAAATGCTCTAGAAATCTAAGAGCATTGATGAGTTGGAGTGTAAAGGAACAGTGTGTGTGTGTGCGTGCGCACATGTGCATGTGTATTTGAGTGTGTGTTGTCTGTGTGTGCTTATTGCTACCTTTTGAGCATGGTCTGGAAGGGAGAGAGTCTTCATATCTGGCTTCCATCTTGATATCACCACCCTGGTTTCCTCCACCCTTTCCTTTTCTATCTCCTCAGCTATAGCTTACCATCACTTAATTAGTCCTTCAAATGCCATCCAGCCACATAATTGTGGTCATATGGCTTACAAATCTAATGAAGAAAATATGTTAAAATATGTCTTCATAGAGCTTGCATTTTTTTATTGTAAAAATTATCATTTGAATCTCAATGGACATGTATCTAGAAGCAGGACAGCCTGCCAGTGGCAACTTTTCCAATTTCATTGTTCTTCCAGAACAACACTCTTTCTCAACATTGGTTAGGATCTTGGAGGCCTAAAACCGAAATTGATTAAAATTCTTCTCTCATTCCTAGAAAGCTAAGAAGGGCTCAGATTGAGTAAGACCTTGACTCTCAGGCTTAATGTTTTATATATAATGTGGAAGCTTGGATATTTTTTATTAATCTGGAAATTGTGAACAAGATGTGTTGAGCTGAGGAGAACTATCTAGAAGCTGAAGGGTCCCTGAGAAGCCTGGGGACAGAACTGGAGCCAGGAGCAGTATGAGTAGGGACAAAGTAGGGTCAGTGGGAGTGGATACTGGGAGAGATTCTGCACAGAGTTGTCCATGGGGTGTGTTGACTGATGGACTTGGAGACACAGAAAGGGAGGGGCAAGTTATGACTTGGAGATGTGATCCTGGCTGGTAGGACAGTGAGTTGGAAAACATTCCTAGAAGCACCTCAGGAGCTACCTAGCCTGAATGGGAGAATCTCGATGAACCAGTTATACTGCCTGCCCCACTTCCAGAAGATTCATCTTCACACAGTTGGAGACAGGGCCCTACCTCTCTCATAGATCTCTGCATTTCCTCCAAAGAGGCAGGCTGCTCAGTGTTAGGCTGTAAAACATGGCAAATGTCCTCTACAGTAGATAAAGTTGAAGAAGGTGCTAGAGTGGTTGAGCCTCAGCTATATTTAATCCTTTTGTCACCAAACCAAACTTGGGACCACTTACCCACATGCAGTAAAGCCAACCTACTGACACTGGGTTGTATTGAAGGAAAGTGCAATGTTTATTGCAGGGCACCAAGAAAGGAATCCAGGTAGAGAGTTCTTAAAAGGCCCCAACTCCCTGAAGGCTCTCAGGGAAAGTTTTTTGGTTGTTTTTTTTTTTTTTTGGCTACATTGGGTCTTCATTGCTGTGTGCGGGCTTTCTCTAGTTGCACGGACTTCTCATTATCGTGGCTTCTCTTGTTGCAGAGAACAGTCTCTAAGTGCGTGGGCCTCAGTAGTTGTGGCATGCGGGCTCAGTAGTTGTGGCTCACGGGCTGTAGAGCGCAGGCTCAGTAGTTGTGGTGCACAAGATTAGTTGCTCCACGGCATGTGGGATCTTCCCGAGCCAGGGATCAAACCCATGTCCACTGCATTGGCAGGCGGATTCTTAACCATTGCACCACCAGGGAAGCCCAGGGAAAGATTTTCAAAGACAGGGTGAGGTATGGGTGTTGTGGGGTGTGTGATCAGCTCATGGACATTCTGACTGGTTGGTGGTGAGATAATCGGGAGTCAACATCATCAACCTTCTGGCTCCAAACAGTCTGGGATTTACATGCTTGTGGGCAGCAGACAGTTAGCTTCTTCCACCTGGTAGGGGTTTCAGTATCTGCAAAACAGCTCAAAGGACATGGCTCAGAATATTACCTATAGCCCTTGAGGAGGAACTAAAAGTCCTTGACTTTGTTTAATGGCTAAACTATTATTATTTTGTCTTGCTTGACTGTTCTCCTTTCTTTCTGCATTTTCTCACTTCTCTGATTAAATTTACTCTTTGGAACTCTGGGAAGGCCTAGGAGGCTAAAGATTTTCTACAGAAAAGAGGCAGGCAGAGGACATGGGGAGTGCTGTTTCCTGTTCTGGGAAGGCCCCATAGGGTCTCACTTGGTTATACTTTTACATATGTTAGTTCATTTAATTTACATAACCAGGGAGACTTCAATAACTTCAGTTTTATGGATGAAGAAACCAAGATTCCAAGAGATCGAGTAACTTGCTAAAGCTCTCACAGGCGAGAATGAACGGGGATTCCAGCATGTCCCTGGAGGGTTTAACAGGCCAAGAGGGTGAGGATGCTGGAGTGGGCATGGTCTGGGGTCAGGAGCCTATTTGTAGAGCAAGGAGCGTTCTCCTTGAAGCTCTGGGCTCAGAGAAATTGCATTAGCTTGCTCAGAATGCCATAACAAAGTACCAGAGGCTGGGTGGCTTAAACAACAGAAATTTATTTTCTCATAGTTCTGGAGGCTGGAAGTTCAAGATGAGGGTGTCAACAGGGTTTGGTTTCTTCTGAGGTCTCTCTCTTTGGCTTGTAGATGGTCATCTTCTCCCTGTGTCTTCACAGGGTCTGTCTTCTGTGCATGTCTGTGTCCTAACATCCTCTTCTTACAAAGGAAGCAGTCAGATTGGATTAGGGCCCACCCTGATGACCTCATTTTAACTTAATTACCCCTTTAAAGACCCTATCTCCAAAAATATTTACATTCTGATGTCTTAGGACTTCAACATATGAGTTCTGCGGATGACACAATTCAGCTCATAGCATGAGAGTAACAAGTCAGGAAATCCTTCCTGGCAGGAAAATGCCAGAAGAAGAAGATAATGGGACCCTAAAAGATAACCCTCAGCCCCCATTTGACAGAGCTGCTGAATGATGCCCCACCTGCCTTCACTGTCATCCAAACTGTTGGGTTAGTCTTTATTTAGAACCCAAGACAAGTGTGTTCCTCTGATTCTTAACATAGCCTCTTCTCTCCAAGTTAATTTATCCTTCACTCAACAAAGTTTTTTCCTGTTTCATGCAGCAGAGTTCTGTCCAGTTCCAGCTACTAAGTTGCCAGACCTATTATGGGAAATCCACACAGTGGGGGAGTGCTATGGATCAGTTGTGTCTCCTCAAAGATCATAAGTGGGCAATGAGATGGTATTTAGAGGTGGGGACTTTGGAAGAAAATTAGGTTTAGCTTAGGTCATGAGGTTTAGATCAACTCATGATGGGATTAGTGTCCTATAAAGAAGAGACACCGGGGAGTTTGCTCTTGCTCTCTCTACCCTGTGAGGAGGCAGTGAGGAAGCAGCCATCTACAAGCTTGGAAGAGAGTCCTCACCAAAAACTGATCATGCTGGCACCTTGACCTTTAATATCCAGCCTCCAGAACTGTGAGAAAATTAACTTTTGTTATTTAAGACACCCAGACTATGTTATTTTGTTGTGTCCACCACAGCAGACTAAGACAAGGAGGGAGTAGCTGTTACAGCAACGCTCTACCTCTCCCTGCCTCAGCCCCACGGGCTGTCCTTGCCCTGACCTCTACATATTTTTATCTTCCTGCCTCTTTTTTTCCAGATCTCCCCCACTGAATTTGTTTCCTAGGGCTGCCATAACCAGTGACCACAAACCTGGTGGCATAAAACAACAGAAATTTATTCTCTCACAGTTCTGGGGACCGAAAGTCTGAAATCAAGGTGTCGGCAGGACCACACTCTCTTAGGAGGTTCTAGAAGAGAATTCTTCCTGCCTCTTCCAGATTCTGGTAGCTCCTTGACTATGGCAGCAACATTTCAATCTCTCTCTCCATCTTCACATGACTATATTCCCTCTGTGTCTCTCTGTGTCTCAAATCTCCTTCTCCTTTCTCTTACAAGGATACCCATCAGTCATTGGACTTAGGACCCCCTATGTCCAGGATGATCTCATCTTGAGATCTTTAATGTAATTACACCAGCAAAGGCTCTATATTCCAAATAAGGTCACATCCACAGGTTCTGTAGGTTAGGACTTGGACATATCTTTTGGGGACCACTTTACCCACCATATCCACATGCCTCCTCCCCACCATCACCCATCTTCCCACCTTCACATCCATGATGTTCTCCTTCCCTTGTTGGCCACAGGACCCTGGGCTGGATCAAAGCTTGACGTTGCTGGATTAGACATTGCATCTTGTCCCTACATCAGGACCCCTCAATACCTAGGGAGGACAACTTTTTTAGTCTCCAAGTAAGAACACAAGAACGATCTTATAAAGAGCCTCCTAACTGGGAAGGAAATAGTTTACCCATTAACATGAGTGTGTTTATGCAAAGAATATTTACCCAACTGGCAATGTCACAATTCTTCAGGCAAGTCCCAACAGCCAGTTGTGCCTTGTTAAGGATTCATTGACTTTGGGTGGCCCAGATTTCATTGTCACCTACGATATGATCAATGTGGGCCAAGTTCCCAATGCCTTTGGCTGTGTTTAGAGCATAAGGAAGAGGGAGAGAGTTAAATAGTCCCTTACATGGAATCTGAAGGCTTTATTCATATGGCCCAGCACTACTTTTCCCCACTGAATAAAATATTCTGTACCCAAGAGCAAGCCCAGTGCCCATCTGGTACCTTTCCCAACATCCCCACAGGCCTCCTGGCAGCCTCTCAGCACAGAACCCTCAGGGTTCACCAAGGATCCAGCTCCAGGATTCTAATTCCACCCCCTCACCAGGGGGTTGGCTGTTCTTGCAGTGCATTGTCCATGAGTCCTTGATCACTGTCTTGACAAGTGGAATCCAGCAGATGGCCTGTGAATGACAAGTTCCTCAACCTGGGAAAGAAACAGACACAACTCATCCAAATTATCCAGCTGAGAATTCGGGTCAGACTAGAAGGACCACTCTTGGCCCAGTAACCACCGTTTCATGCAGTTCTTGCCCCAAGGGTGGGACTTTCAAGTCCCTCCACCCCCCAGTTTTACTTTTCCCCCATTATAGTCAGAGTCCATTTTTTGAGGCAGAGAACTAAAAGAGCAACGGCTGTTCTTTCAGATGGGCGCTAAAATGTTTTATTGTGGGACTTTTCCTTCATACAGCATCATTTTAAATTTGGCAGCCTTAACAAAGGATTAAGTTACTGTTTTACTCCCTGATAAAACTCTGACATGTTCAGAGTTACTTAGTCCCAGTGTCCCCAGTGTCTAATACTCTGGAAACTAGCAGGGGTTGCTTCATCCCCCGTTTCCAATTCTGCATTGAAAGTGAGGGCTCTAGTCATGAAGATCCCACCAACACCTCCCCTGCCCGCCTCAACTCCAAATAAGTGGAGAGGCCATTTCAGTGGAAATGTGGTGGGCAGCTAGGAGACAATGGAAGTGTCCCAAATGCGGACAAGAGACACACAGGTGGGTTGGTTAATGGCTTTATGGAAATTTATGTAAATATGATAAACTGCGCACACACATTTCCTTCCACTCCCTCCCAATACCCCATTAAAGTGACAGAAAAGAAATAAAAATACATCAACCCACAAAGGCAAAGAGAACATGAAAGGAGTCAGAGCAGAAAGAGTTCAGCTAAACTTCTGAAATCAGATCTAGTGGTGATTAACTGAGCAGACCAGAGGAGGTAGAGAGCCACGTCTGCAGGGGCTGGGCCAGGGGCTGTGGGCAGGTTCATACCTCAGAACCCAGGAAGTCTCAGGGAGAAGAAGCATCAGGTGATTCTCATGGGGAGGGTCCCGGTGGGCTGAGAACAGGAGGATTCAATGAAAATGGATAAAAGAAATCACGAGTCCTTTTGCCTGGGACCACCCTCCCTCAACCATAAGGAGAGTCACTCTTTAGCGACAATAAAGCAGAGAGAGTCTAGGCCCAGGTATAAACAGAGCATGAAGTCAAAGTCAAGTGCTTTTCCTCATTTGGTTCCCAGCTCTGAAAGTCAGGCTTAGGCCCTCCCCTCCAGAACAAACCACACAGAAAATTAGAGAGTCCCTCTCTGGGGAAGTTAATTGATCGACCTGGGCACTGACAGCAGATAATGACATTCGAGGGTTTCTCTACAAAATAGCCAGCTACCCTCTGGGAAACCCCACCGAAAGAAAAACTCTTGCCTGCAGAGTTTCCTTTGCTGTTGTTATAGTTGCTCACCCTTAAATATGTAAGAACTCAAGGATTAGCATATACTGGAGAAAAGTCTTTGTGAAGAAAAACAGAAAAAAAAAGAAAACAGAAAAAAGGAAAGAGTGATAATGTAAGAAACAAGATGTCTTTTTGAAATCTGTAATTCATTTTTTAAGTGAGAAAAAAAGGAGATATCACATCCATAAAACAAGATCAAGGTGCCATATAAAGAGGAACATAAAAATAACACGAATTTTTAAAACTTTATAAAAGTTAGAAGATACAGTTGAGGAAATTTATTTTTTAATGGAGGACATAGAAACAAGGGATTGAAAAATAAGAGAAAATATGAGAAAATTAGCTCAAATATGAGAGCTAGACTTTCTTCATTCTGAATGAAGAAAATTACCAGAGAAATAAAATAAGAGAATTTTCCAGAACTGAAGGACCTGTGTCTCCTGACTGAAAAGTCTACCAACTGCTTGGCACAATAAATGAAACAAACAGCAAATGAAACACAGCAAAGAAGATCATCTTAAAATTTCAGAATACTGGGAAAAGTAAGAAGACTCTAGTATGTTCTAGAGAGAAAAACAGGACACCCATAGTGGACCAGGAATCAGAATGGCATTGGACTTTTCAGGAGCCGGACTGGAAGCCAGAAGAGTAATGCCTTCAAAATAATTTCCGGCCTAGAATCTTTAGGCTGGAAAACATCACCCCAAAAACATCAATCAAAATGTGACAGTAAAATAAATATTTTTCATTTTCAGACAAGCCAGTCTCAAAAGAAAAAGGTGGTGGTGGGGAACTATTGGAGGGTGTAGTTCACCAAAACAAAGAAATACATCAAGAATGAGGAAGATGTGGGATCCAGTAACAGGACATCCAAGACAGATGAGAATTCCTAGGGTGATGGATGAGATCCCTAGGTTGATGACAGTCTGCAACCTAGAAATGGGTCCTCACCAGAACCCAACCATGCTGGCATCCTGGTCTCAGACTCCAGAACTGTGAGAAATAAATTTCTGTTGTTTATAAGCTACCCAAATTATGATACTTTGTTATAGCAGCCAGAATGAACTAAGCCGATATCTAAAATTGTAAAATCAAAAAATAGCAATGTAAGCTTATTATGTTACAGCATGGAGATAAGCACCAAAAGCAAGAATTAAAAGAGTTTAAATGTTTGCTGCAGGAGGGGGAATGGGGGTTAGGTGAGGTGGGGTGGGCAAAGGCTGATTTTTGGCTGTTGTAAAACTTTCACTTTTTTTATCGTTTCCTTTTTTTTTTTTTTAATTGGAGTATAGTTGCTTTACAATGTTGTATTAGTTTCTGCTGCACAAGGAAGTAAATCAGCTATAAGTATACATATATCCCCTCCCTTGTGGACCTCCCTCCCACCCCCACCCATCCCACCCATCTAAGGTCATCATAAACTATGAACATGTATTGACAAAAATGAAAATGAAATGTAAGATGTTTGTTGGAGGTGTGAGGTCTTACAGTTAGAGAAAATCCAATTAACATTAAAAAGGCCTCGGGGGACCTTGAAGATGGCGGAAGAGTAAAACGCGGAGATCGCTTTCCTCCCCACGGATACACCAGAAATACATCCACACGTGGAACAACTCCTACAGAACTCCTACTGAAGGCTGGCAGAAGACCTCAGACCTCCCAAAAGGCAAGAAACTCCCCACATACCTGGGTAGGGCAAAAGAAAAAACAGACACAAAAGAATAAGGACGGCACCTGCACCAGTGGGAGGGAGCTGTGAAGGAGGAAAAGTTTCCACACACTAGGAAGCCCCTCCGCGGGCGGAGACTGCGGGAGACGGAGGGGGGAGATTCGGCACCGCGGAGTAGTGCACAGCGACGGGTGCGGAGGGCAAAGCGGGGAGATTCCTGCACAGACGATCGGTGCCGACCAGCACTCACCAACCCGAGAGGCTTGTCTGCTCACCCGCCGGGGCGGGCGGGGCTGCGAGCTGAGGCTCGGGTTTTGGTTTTGGACGGAGCTCAGGGAGAGGACTGGGGTTGGCGGCTTGAACATAGCCTGAAGGGGTTAGTGCACCACGACTAGCCGGGAGGGAGTTCGGGGAAAAGCCTGCACCTGCCGAAGAGGCAAGAGACTTTTTCTTCCCTCTTTGTTTCCTGGTGCGCGAGGAGAGGGGTTTAAGAGCGCTGCTTAAAGGATCTCCAGAGACGGGCGCGAGCCGCGGCTAAAAGCGCGAACCCCAGAGACGGGCGCGAGACGCGGCTGAAAGCGCGAACCCCAGAGACGGGCGCGAGCCGCGGCTGAAAGCGCAAACCCCAGAGACAGGCGCGAGCCGCGGCTAAAACCGCGGACCCCAGAGCCGGGCGGGAGACGCTAAGGCTGCTGCTGCCGCCACCAAGGGGCCTGTGTGCGAGCACAGGTCACTCTCCACACCCCTCTTCCGCGGAGCCTGTGCAGCCCGCCACTGCCAGGTTCCCGGGATCCAGGGACAACTTCCCCGGGACAACGCACGGCGGGCCTCAGGCTGGTGCAACGTCACGCTGCCTCTGCCGCCGCAGGCCCGCCCCGCACGCAGTGCCCCTCCTTCCCCCATCCCCCAACCCCCGGCCTGAGTGAGCCGGAGGCCCCAATCAGCGGCTCCTTTAACCCCGTCCTGTCTGAGCGAAAAAACAGACGCCCTCCAGCGACCTACACGCAGAGGCAGGGCCAAATCCAAAGCTGAGCTCCTGTGAGCTGTGAGAACAAAGAAGAGAAAGGGAAATCTCTCCCAGCAGCCACAGAAGCAGCGGATTAAAGCTCCACAATCAACTTGATATACCCTGCATCTGTGGAATCCCTGAAGAGACAAGGAATGATCCCAAATTGAAGAGGGGGAATTTAGGAGCGAGATCTATGATTTTTTTTCCCTTTTCCTCTTTTTGTGAATGTGTACGTGTATGCTTCTGTGTGAGATCTTGTCTGTATACTCTTGCTTCCACCATTTGTCCTAGGGCTCTATCCGTCCATGATTTTATTTTAAAATTCTTTTTCTTAATAATTAAGTTTAATTGTAATAACTTTATTATACTTTACCTTCGTTCTTTCTTTCCTTCCTTCCCTCCTTTAGACTACGAATCACCCCAAATTGAGGAGGTGGTCTCTGGGAGCAGGATTTATGATTTTTCCCCCTTTACCTCTTTTTGTGAAGGTGTATGTGTATGCTTCTGTGTAAGATTTTCTCTGTATAGCTTTGCTTCCAACATTTGTCCTAAGGTTCTATCCGTCCCTTTTTTTTTTTCTAAATATTTTTTAATTCAGTAACTATATTATACTTTATTTTATTTTTACTGTATCATCTTTCTGTCTTTTTTCCTTCTTTCCCTCCTTCCTTCATTCCTCCCTCCCTCCCTCCCTCCCTCCTTTCTTTCCTTCTTTGCTTCTTTCTTCCTTCCTTCCTTTCCTCCTTTCCTTCTTTCTTTACTCATACTTCTACTAATTCTCTCTACTTTTTCTCCCTTTTATTCTGAGCCGTGTGGATGAAAGGCTCTTGGTGCTCCAGCCAGGAGTCAGGGCTCTGCCTCTGAGGTAGGAGAGCCAACTTCAGGACACTGGTCAACAAGAGACCTCCCAGCCCCACATAATATTAAACGGTGGAAATCTCCCAGAAACCTCCATCTTAACACCAGCACCCAGCTTCACTCAACGACCAGCAAGCCACAGTGCTGGACAACCCATGCCAAACAACTAGCAAAACAGGAACACAACCCCACCCATTAGCAGAGAGGCTACCTAAAATCATAATAAGGCCACAGACACCCCAAAACACACCACCAGACGTGAACCTGCCCACTAGAGAGACAAGATCCAGCCTCATCCAGCACAACACAGGCACTAGTCCCCTCCACCAGGAAGCCTACACAACCCACTGAAACAACCTTAGCCACTGGAGACAGACATCAAAAACAACGGAAACTACGAAAGTGCAGCCTTCAAAAAGGAGACCCCAAACACAGTAAGATAAGCAAAATGAGAAGACAGAAAAACACACAGCAGATGAAGGAGCAAGATAAAAACCCACCAGACCTAACAAATGAAGAGGAAATAGGCAATCTACCTGAAAAAGAATTCAGAATAATGATAGTAAGGATGATCCGAAATCTTGGAAGTAGAATGGACAAAATGCAAGAAACAGTTAACAAGGACCTACAAGAACTAAAGATGAAACAAGCAACGATGAACAGCGCAATAAATGAAATTAAAACCACTCTAGATAGGATCAATAGCAGAATAACTGAGGCAGAAGAACGGATAAGTGACCTGGAAGATAAAGTAGTGGATATAACTACTGCAGAGCAGAATAAAGAAAAAAGAATGAAAAGAACTGAGGACAGTCTCAGAGACCTCTGGGACAACATGAAACGCACCAACATTCGAATTATAGGGGTTCCAGAAGAAGAAGAAAGAAAGAAAGGGACTGAGAAAATATTTGAAGAGATTATAGTTGAAAACTTCCCTAATATGGGAAAGGAAATAGTTAATCAAGTCCAGGAAGCACAGAGAGTCCCATACAGGATAAATACAAGGAGAAACACGCCAAGACACATATTAATCAAACTGTCAAAAATTAAATACAAAGAAAGCATATTAAAAGCAGCAAGGGAAAAACAACAAATAACACACAAGGGAATCCCCATAAGGTTAAGAGCTGATCTCTCAGCAGAAACCCTACAAGCCAGAAGGGAGTGGCAGGACATACTGAAAGTGATGAAGGAGAAAAGCCTGCAACCAAGACTACTCTACCCAGCAAGGATCTCATTCACATTTGATGGAGAAATTAAAACCTTTACAGACAAGCAAAAGCTGAGAGAGTTCAGCACCACCAAACCAGCTTTACAACAAATGCTAAAGGAACTTCTCTAGACACGAAACACAAGAGAAGGAAACGACCTATAGTAGCGAACCCAAAACAATATAGAAAATGGAAATAGGAACATACATATCGATAATTACCTTAAATGTAAATGGACTAAATGCTCCCACCAAAAGACACAGATTGGCTGAATGCATACAAAAACAAGACCCTTATATATGCTGTCGACAAGAGACCCACTTCAGACCTAGAGACACATACAGACTGAAAGTAAGGGGATGGAAAAAGATATTCCATGCAAACGGAAACAAAAAGAAAGCTGGAGTAGCAATTCTCATATCAGACAAAATAGACTTTAAAATAAGGACTATTAAAAGGGACAAAGAAGGACACTACATAATGATCAAGGGATCGATCCAAGAAGAAGATATAACAATTGTAAATATTTATGCACCCAACATAGGAGCACCTCAATACATAAGGCAAATATTAACAGCCATAAAAGGGGAGATCGACAGTAACACATTCATAGTAGGGGACTTTAACACCCCTCTTTCACCCATGGACAGATCATCCAAAATGAAAATAAATAAGGAAACACAAGCTTTAAATGATACATTAAACAAGATGGACTTAATTGATATTTATAGGACACTCCATCCAAAAACAACAGAATACACATTTTTCTCAAGTGCTCATGGAACATTCTCCAGGATAGATCATATCTTGGGTCACAAATCAAGCCTTGGTAAATTTAAGAAAACTGAAATTGTATCAAGTATCTTTTCTGACCACAACGCCATGAGACTAGATATCAATTACAGGAAAAGATCTGTAAAAAATACAAACACATGGAGGCTAAACAATACACTACTTAATAATGAAGTGATCACTGAAGAAATCAAAGAGGAAATAAAAAAATACCTAGAAACAAATGACAATGGAGACACAACGACCCAAAACCTATGGGATGCAGCAAAAGCAGTTCTAAGGGGGAAGTTTATAGCAATACAAGCCCACCTTAAGAAGCAGGAAACATCTCGAATAAACAACCTAACCTTGCACCTCAAGCAATTAGAGAAAGAAGAACAAAAAAAACCCAAAGCTAGCAGAAGGAAAGAAATCATAAAAATCAGATCAGAAATAAATGAAAAAGAAATGAAGGAGACGATAGCAAAGATCAATAAAACTAAAAGCTGGTTCTTTGAGAAGATAAACAAAATAGATAAACCGCTAGCCAGACTCATCAAGAAAAAAAGGGAGAAGACTCAAATCAATAGAATTAGAAATGAAAAAGGAGAAGTAACAACTGACACTGCAGAAATAAAAAAAATCATGAGAGATTACTACAAGCAACTACATGCCAATAAAATGGACAATCTGGAAGAAATGGACAAATTCTTAGAAATGCACAACCTGCCAAGACTGAATCAGGAAGAAATAGAAAATATGAACAGACCAATCACAAGCACTGAAATTGAAACTGTGATTAAAAACCTTCCAACAAACAAAAGCCCAGGACCAGATGGCTTCACAGGTGAATTCTATCAAACGTTTAGAGAAGAGCTAACACCTATCCTCTTCCAAAATATAGCAGAGGGAGGAACACTCCCAAATTCCTTCTACGAGGCCACCTTCACCTTAATACCAAAACCAGACAAGGATGTCACAAAGAAAGAAAACTACAGGCCAATATCACTGATGAACATAGATGCAAAAATCCTCAACAAAATACTAGCAAACAGAATCCAACAGCACATTAAAAGGATCATACACCATGATCAAGTGGGGTTTATTCCAGGAATGCAAGGATTCTTCAATATACGCAAATCTATCAATGTGATAAACCATATTAACAAATTGAAGGAGAAAAACCATATGATCATCTCAATAGATGCAGAGAAAGCTTTCGACAAAATTCAACACCCATTTATGATAAAAACCCTCCAGAAAGTAGGCATAGAGGGAACTTTCCTCAACATAATAAAGACCATATATGACAAGCCCACAGCAAACATCATCCTCAATGGTGAAAAACTGAAAGCCTTTCCACTAAGATCAGGAACAAGACAAGGTTGCCCACTCTCACCACTCTTATTCAACATAGTTTTGGAAGTTTTAGCCACAGCAATCAGAGAAGAAAAGGAAATAAAAGGAATCCAAATCGGACAAGAAGAAGTAAAGCTGTCACTGTTTGCAGATGACATGATACTATACATAGAGAATCCTAAAGATGCTACCAGAAAACTACTAGAGCTAATCAATGAATTTGGTAAAGTAGCAGGATACAAAATTAATGCACAGAAATCTCTGGCATTCCTATATACTAATGATGAAAAATCTGAAAGTGAAATCAAGAAAACACTCCCATTTACCATTGCAACAAAAAGAATAAAATATCTAGGAATAAACCTACCTAAGGATACGAAATACCTGTATGCAGAAAATTATAAGACACTGATGAAAGAAATTAAAGATGATACAAATAGATGGAGAGATATACCATGTTCTTGGATGGGAAGAATCAACATTGTGAAAATGACTCTACTACCCAAAGCAATCTACAGATTCAATGCAATCCCTATCAAACTACCACTGGCATTTTTCACAGAACTAGAACAAAAAATTTCGCAATTTGTATGGAAACACAAAAGACCCCGAATAGCCAAAGCAATCTTGAGAACGAAAAAAGGAGCTGGAGGAATCAGGCTCCCTGACTTCAGACTATATTACAAAGCAACAATAATCAAGACAGTGTGGTACTGGCACAAAAACAGAAAGATAGATCAGTGGAACAGGATAGAAAGCCCAGAGATAAACCCACGCACATATGGACACCTTATCTTTGATAAAGGAGGCAGGAATGTACAGTGGAGAAAGGACAGCCTCTTCAATAAATGGTGCTGGGAAAACTGGACAGGTACATGTAAAAGTATGAGATTAGATCACTCCCTAACACCATACACAAAAATAAGCTCAAAATGGATTAAAGACCTAAATGTAAGGCCAGAAACTATCAAACTCTTAGAAGAAAACATAGGAAGAACACTCTATGACATAAATCACAGCAAGATCCTTTCTGACCCACCTCCTAGAGTAATGGAAATAAAAACAAAAATAAACAAATGGGACCTAATGAAACTTCAAAGCTTTTGCACAGCAAAGGAAACCATAACCAAGACCAAAAGACAACCCTCAGAATGGGAGAAAACATTTGCAAATGAAGCAACTGACAAAGGATTAATCTCCAAAATTTACAAGCAGCTCATGCAGCTCAATAACAAAAAAACAAACAACCCCATCCAAAAATGGGCAGAAGACCTAAATAGACATTTCTCCAAAGAAGATATACAGAATGCCAACAAACACATGAAAGAATGCTCAACATCATTAATCATTAGAGAAATGCAAATCAAAACTACAATGAGATATCATCTCACACCAGTCAGAATGGCCATCATCAAAAAATCTATAAACAATAAATGCTGGAGAGGGTGTGGAGAAAAGGGGACACTCTTGCACTGCTGGTGGGAATGTGAAATGGTTCAGCCACTATGGAGAACAGTATGGAGGTTCCTTAAAAAGCTACAAATAGAATTACCATATGACCCAGCAATCCCACTACTGGGCATATACCCTGAGAAAACCAAAATTCAAAAAGAGTCATGTACCAAAATGTTCATTGCAGCTCTATTTACAATAGCCCGGAGATGGAAACAACCTAAGCGCCCATCATCGGATGAATGGATAAAGAAGATGTGGCACATATACACAATGGAATATTACTCAGCCTTAAAAAGAAATGAAATTGAGCTATTTGTAATGAGATGGATAGACCTAGAGTCTGTCATACAGAGTGAAGTAAGTCAGAAAGAAAAAGACACATACCGTATGCTAACACATATATATGGAATCTAAGGGAAAAAAATGTCATGAAGAACCTAGGGGTAAGACAGGAATAAAGACGCAGACCTACTGGAGAACGGACTTGAGGATATGGGGAGGGGGAAGGGTGAGTTTTGACAGGGCGAGAGAGAGTCATGGACATATACACACTAACAAACGTAGTAAGGTAGATAGCTGGGGGGAAGCAGCCGCAAGGCACAGGGATATTAGCTCGGTGCTTTGTGACAGCCTGGAAGGGTGGGATGGGGAGAGTAGGAGGGAGGGAGACGCAAGAGGGAAGACATATGGGAACATATGTATATGTATAGCTGATTCACTTTGTTATAAAGCAGAAACTAACACACCATTGTAAAGCAATTATACCCCAATAAAGATGTTTAAAAAATAAAAAAATAAAAAAAATAAAAATAAAAAAAAATAAAAAAATAAAAAGGCCTTACTAAACACTTGCTCATACATAGCAAGTTTTAGACTTCAGAGAAATGATTTATACTGTACTGCTCTTTAGAATATATGTTTTTATATACATTATCAGTTTTGTTCCTAAACCATAGCAGAGCTTCCCCTGTGTCCTGTCACTGCAGTGGAGGCTGGGGTTGCAAAGGTGATAAAGCTCTGTCTTCACACCTAGAGGAAGAACCCACGGTCTGGCAGGGTGGCCCAACCCTGTGGCACGTGTCATGCTGGGAAGAAGCCCATGGCATTGTGGGAGAAGAAGCCACTTCCTAAGTCAGCCATTTAGGCTTAAGTGCTGCATGTGTTTCTGAAGCCAGGGCACATTAGGAGCATTACCCTAATGGGACGGACTTTGCTGTCTGCTTTGGTTTGACTTGTCTACATTTTTTCACAGTATAACGCTTATATGATCAAAGAAGTAACAAGAAAAGTTTTTTGTGTGTGTATTAAAGCTGAGTTAGCCTCTGAAGGTGTCATTTGCCCCTCCAAATTTTCATTATAAAATGTTCAGTAATATAAATATTATCAAATACTGAGAGAATTGTTGGACATGAGATTGCAATCTGGAGCTCAGAATTAAGGACTATATTGTGACCCAAAGATTTCTTACAACGACAGCTGCTAACACAGAGTCTAATGTATTCGGCACTGAATCCAAATCCCAACTCCTCTGGGCTCAACCGGAAGACAAAGGTAGTGGCTCATCAGTAGTAGTGTCTGCCTAGCACACCTCCCATTCTTCCTCTGGTCACAGCTCCACCTGATTTCCTTCAGGAAACTGCTCCTTCCTCTCAAAAGCTGGGGAGGTCTGGGGAGATGCCAGCCGCTGCACCTGTGACCGAATTAGGCCGTATGGACCCCCACTTGGGTCTTAACTGGCCGAGGCCCCCGCCTCGGTGGGAAAGGTTCTTTTTCCGTTGGGGGTTGTGCAGACAAAAATGAAACTGAAGCTGAAATGAAAGCAGCGCAAGCCTTATTCAATGGCCAGAGAATGGAGAAGCGGGAAACCTCTTGCCTGGGGGATGATTAAGGCAAGATTTTAAGGGCAAGGTTAATGAGGGGGAGGCATATGCACTGGTTTTCTGGGAATAGATGAGGTTCTTCCTGGAACGGCGGTGCCACCTCTTTTCTGCCCTTGTACAGTCCTTTGGCATCTGGGTCAGAAGTGGGTCGAACCATCCTGGCACAGAGAGGCAGAGATCTTACTATGACAATGAGATGGTAATGAGCTTCAGGGCGACCTTTGTCCCACGTTTGAAGCTCAGCCAGCCTGCACCAGTTTTCTTGCAGTTAGACTCTCTCTTCCTGTGCTGTGAACACAGCTAGAAGGTATGGTTATTTGCGATTTTCTGCAAGTTTACCTGGAGGGAGGGGCAGGGGTATGGTTCTGGGGCAACAGCCTTGGTAACACACCCTGCCACAGGGCATTGCTCCTGATCCAGCCTGGGCTAAGAGGGTACCACAGCAAGCCACAGTGTCCTCCCTGGAAGCCGAGGCTGTGGGATAACCCTGTCTTCCTTTGGAGCACCAGCTGTAAAGATGTCACATCAGAGCTGCCTCATACATGTCCCTTCCAGGAGGAGGAACCTTGGAGAATAACATTAATAATTGTGGCCTACTGAGCTCTTACAATAGGCCAGACCCTGTTCTAAGGATTTCCCATGTACTAACTTATTTAGTGCTTAGAGCAACCCTCTGAGGCAGGTTCTAACATGATCCCCGTTTTATGGATACAGAAACTGAGGTACAAAGACATTAAGTAATCTGCAACCGTATTCCCAAATCCAGACTCTCGGTCAACACACAGAATAGAAGCCTGAAGTAGGGAGATGGGACTTGAGTCACTTGCAAGCACTGGTTCACAAGCCCTGACTGATACACATATCGTTGTCTAAAACATCAGCTAAGAACTCTTCTCAGCCTAAGGCTAACTGAAAGAAAATGAGCATTACAAATGCAACTTTACAGGAAAAATCAGAAAAAGTAGCTGCAGACCATTCAAAATCCAGTGTGAGAAAAGGGAGTGAGCACCGGGTGCGTC
Organism: Phocoena phocoena; assembly: GCF_963924675.1. Lineage (NCBI taxonomy): Eukaryota > Metazoa > Chordata > Mammalia > Artiodactyla > Phocoenidae > Phocoena > Phocoena phocoena. The sequence continues at coordinate 28,366,980 of NC_089224.1, read as the reverse complement.
CCTCTCACTGCCCCCTGGCTCTAGGTGTGGCCATGTGTGGAAGGGATGCAGCCAACTTGGAACAATGAGGACCGACGTCAAGGCTGACCTGTGAAGGATGGCAAACAGAAAGAAAGAACCTGGGTTCTTGCTGGTGTCATCTGAGCTGTGAAATTAACCAGCCCTAGAACCATCTGACCTCTGGACTTACGGTTCCATTAAATAATAAATTTCCTCATGAGATCTTTTTTTTTTTTTTTTGTGGTACGCAGGCCTCTCACTGTTGTGGCCTCTCCCGTGGCGGAGCACAGGCTCCGGACACGCAGGCTTAGTGGCCATGGCTCACAGGCCCAGCCGCTCCGCGGCATGTGGGATCTTCCCGGACCAGGGCACGAACCCGTGACCCCTGTATTGGCAGGCAGACTCTCAACCACTGCGCCACCAGAGAAGCCCCTCATGAGGTCATTTTGAGTTGGAATTTTCTGTTAGTTGTAGCCAAAAGTGTCCTATATGATACTCCTGGCATCTTGCCTCTGCCAATTATTAGCTATATGATAAATATAATTTGTATATATATATAGCTACACTCCAACTCCTGGAGGCTCAGTTTCCTCCTTTGAAAAATGGGCTAAAATCCTTTAACAATTATTAAATACTTTTAATAGGAAGGGTGTGTATAACACCTGAAACAGGGCAGACACAGTACACAGCAGGTCATGTAATATGTACTAACACACCATCCTTCCAGGTTAAACCATTTAAACTTAGCATAGACATACAATGCTTTGAGCCTGAGGAAAGACTGTGCTAGTATAATCTTAGGCTTTGTGACAAGGAGACTGGGACATGAGGACTAAGTGCAGAGGGACCCCTGCTGGTGTTCAGCTCATTGTATCACACATTGTTTCACCTCCAAGTGAAATGATGATTCCTATCAAGGAATATTCAGATTCATGCCTGCAGAATTATTCAATTATGAATTTGAAGTCTACCATGAGGCATGTGTACACACACCATTTTTTCCTCTAGATGGCCTAGGCAGTTATAACCCACGTTAGAAAGGTCCCAAAAGTTGCTAGTCATAATCCAGACTCTGCCCCAGGTGGAAATGCCTTGCAGGCAAAGTTTCCAGTATAATCAGCAAATGTTACAAAGGGACCACATCTGGTTCCTTTGTATTCATCTCATCAGACAGGCCAAAATTTGAATAGGAAATAGAAACCAAGCTTCCAACTCAACCTCAGCGGGTCCCCTAATTTCTGACCAAAACACATTCATTAAAGGCTGGAGAAACATCACTAGTGCTTATGTCAGCCTTCTCTTAGCCTGGTATATTCACCTCTGCTTTGAAGCTTTTCCAAAAAATAACCAACTTTAACTTTTGAATGGAATATATTTTTTCTTTTACACTTTGTTCTGTGGCCCTATGGACTCACACAAGCAGCTCTATGGAAGTTCTAAAGTTTATTCAATCACTTCTCCTTCGGGAACTCCGTCCTCATGCAGGGTGGTCTCGGTGGGGCTGTCCGTCATGACCCCTCCTCCACCAGGCAATGGACCAGGTCCCAGATGTCTGGAGCATCCCAGGCACTGGCCTGGCCAAAGTAACTGCTTCACCAATGAACAGCTGAGGCTGGTTCTCCAAGACTCTTCTTGGAGAGCAGAGATTGAACACTGATGGCTCTAAGATATATATATTTTAGGCCTACATAGCATTTTCAAAAGCAGAAAAATTTACATGAGAAAAATCCAGATTTCAGGCTTTTCTTGAAAACTGGAGGATCTGGTGACCCTGGGCCACATCCCTGAAGTAGCTGCGGCTGGTGGTGGAATCTCAGTTTGTCACCGTGTCCAGCACATGGCCCTTGTCACAGGGTTATATTTCCTGCCTAACCCAGTTTCCGCTCTCTAGAGCTACTGGGAGAAACTACCCTGGCCTGGAGGCCCGAGGCAAGGAAGCTGTCCAGTGAGGGCTTCTCCACGCAGGGAGGAAGCCTGTGCCCAGTAGGGAAGAATGGGACAAATTCGGAGGGTGGCATATCCTAGAAGGGGCAAGAGTACACCTGGGACACTGGAGGCAAGACTGAGTTGTGCTTAGGGACTCAGCTGTTTACGCCCTCATAGTCCCGTCCAGACCCTGCCGCCTTCCAGCTCTGGGTCCCGCTCCTCAACCTGTCCCTCCGAAAATGAGATGAGGCTAGAGCCTGGGTCATTGGATGAATGGAGGGTTAAGTGCCTGGGCTCGTGCGTTCCACATTCGGGGCTCAATACATGTTCACTTTAACCAGTCTCACCAGAGAGTGCCTGAGCCCATCCGGACTTCCCTGCTGTAGAAGGTAAAGGGAAACTTGTAATCACTCCCCTGCAAAGACCCCCAAAATGCTCTGGCTTCACAGATGTGAGTAGGATCTGAAGTTCTTAATGTAAGCATTAAAACCCCATAAGTCTCTGTCCCAACTTTGCTCAAGAGGGCCTGACAGACTACCCATGTGATTTAAATTTGGAATAAATTACAAAGGCAACGTGCAAATTTTCTATGTTGTCTGCTTACAAGTAACCTGTGAAATGGAGGTGCTGGGACAACACACCTTCAAAGAATGCCGCCACGCCAGCCACTTTGGACTGCATCACCCGGAGGCAAATCCGTGTTCTGTTTCAGGCACCACTGGTTCTATGAATCAGGGGATCCAATCCTAGGGCACAGGCTGCTGAGAAGCCCTGATGGCCTTTGGGGTTTTCTTCTCTTTGGGAGGCTGTGTAGGTCTGTGAGTGAATGTGTGTGTCTGTGTCCCTCCTCCCCCCCCACCCCGTTGGAGAGCTGAGAGCTAAAGCACTCAGTGGGTACATTTGCAGCTTCTCAAAGGAAGTAACGAGCCTGTAAAAGGAACGGGTGCTTTTTCTGGAGCTGTTTACAGAGAAGTAACCTCTGTGTCATTTTCCCTCACAGGGAGGTCCTTCCCTTGATTGCTAATCGTCTGTGTACTTTAGCCATGTGTGGCTTAAGCCATGGTGGAGGCCCTGAGCGGCAAGGTCCCTCTACCCGCAGCTTTCTTTTAACTCCACAGAGCTCAGCAGGCCACCGGCCGGGCCACCCAGGGAGCAGGCACCGCAGAGCTCTGTGCGTGCATGCGGAGGCCTAGCTGCATTCCCTCCCCCCTCTCCCTGCCCACCCGCCAGGGCTTTCCGCGAGGACGGCCAGCAGCCCTCCTGACCTCCTGCTCAGGACACTTTCTGGAGCCTTCCACCCCAGGTCAGCAGCACGGCCTCTCCGGGAGCCAGCGAGCAATCAGCCCTCTCTTGAAGGGCTCAGCAATAGCACAGGAAAGCAAGTGGGTGGAGGAGTGGCCACCTGAGGGCGTGGCGTCCAGCCTTGCTGCCTCCACAGCGCACAGACCGATGCCAGCACTGGCACCCCCAGGAAGGTGTCTTTGGGAGCTGTACATGTGACCCTTGATGGCCCAGACTACCTGGGGTGACTACAAAACATCACTTGGGGTGACTGGGGGCCAGTGTGCCTGGCTCAAGCCGAGGGACCGAGGGAGGAAGGAAGGGGAGGCTGGAGCCAGAGCGCCGCTGGTCTTGTTCTAAGGACCAAGAGCACGGGATTAATGGGAGTCTCACAGAGATTATGCAGGCTCAGGGTGGAGGCCGGCCAGGGGAAGGTGGAAGCAAGGGGACCAGCCCGCGGCTCTCACGGTCCAGAAAGAGAGGAGGGCATGGAAGAGGTGGTCGGTCCTGGCATGTTCCAGGGGCCAGCCAGGTCCTGCCCCCTTGAGGTTTATGCTGTAGAGGGGCTGCTGGACAACCAATCAATACATAATACAATAAAATTCCAAGTTGTGATGAGTTCTGTGAATAGCACTAAGCAGAGCGAGGGCAAAGGAGAAGGCAAATGAGAAAAACTGATCAGAGCAGAGAGAAATGGCTGAACCGGGACCCATTAGAAAGTGGCCATGCTGCTGGGCTTCCCTGGTGGCGCAGTGGTTGAGAGTCCGCCTGCCGATGCAGGGGACACGGGTTCGTGCCCCGGTCCGGGAGGATCCCACATGCCGCGGAGCGGCTGGGCCCGTGAGCCATGGCCGCTGAGCCTGCGCATCCGGAGCCTGTGCTCCACAATGGGAGAGGCCACGGCAGTGAGAGGCCTGCGTACCGCAAAAAAAAAAAAAAAAAAAAAAAAAAAAGTGGCCATGCTGGCCTCCTACCCCCACCTTCTGCTTCTCCATCAGCACAGGTCAGTGCTGCCCAGCGTGGCCTGGTGACAGGCTTGTGAACATACAGATCCTGGGGCCCAGACTCATTTAATCAGCTGTCCAGGGGTGGAGCCCAGCAGCATGTTTGTTCAACAAGTATCCCAGTTGAGTCTTATCAGACCAGTTCGGGAAGTAGAGACGTGAGGACTGCGGTTTCCGGAATCAGATAGGCTGGATCTTTAGTGCTGCTCCTACCACTTTTCTTATGACCTGGGGCCCTCCGCTTAATCCTCCTAAGCCTCACCTTCCTCGTGTGTAAAATGGGAATCAGAGCAGTGCTCGTCTCCCAGGGTTGTTATGAAGATTCATGATAAAATGCATACAAACCACTTTGCAGGATGCCTGGTTCACAGTGTGGGTGATAAAATGTGAAGGAGGGACTCTACAGCATGATTTGTAATACCTGATTATACTTTATCAAGTCCATGAGTCCATATTTAGCTCCAATGTTTATGTTTTATGTCTTGGAACCCAAAATCCTTTTCCCTTGCTCCCCACATTAAATCAAGCCTCGGTGATCCCATCTCACGATCACGCATCCCATCCCCGTGGCCAACACTCTGACCCAGCCATCACCATCCCTACTGCCACGGCCTCCTGCTGAGCCTCCCTTACCACCTCCAAACCACCCATCTCCAAGCCCCAGCCCTGCTGTTGTTTTAGTTGGATTGCGTCACTCTCTCACTTAGTTTAAAGGCTTTCTGTTACTCTTCAAATAAAATTCAACATCATTACCATAACTCACCCGGCTTCCCCTAATCTGGCTCCAGCTTCATGCTCTGGCCTCACTTTGGAAACCCTAACCGTGGAGTCCTCAGTTGCAACTTAAATTTATGACTTATTCAGGAAGACTTTGGTCCCCCTCTGATATGCTTCCATAGCAACCTTCTGTGAAATTTGTCAGACTTGCAATTAGTGGTTTAATATCTGTGTTCCCTGTGAGATAGTAAGTGCCATGAGAGCAAGTGTCAGTCTTCTTGGAGTTGTGGATTGTGTTGGGATTAAGAGTACCAATTCACAAGTCCCTAGGTTTGAACCTCAGCTCCACCACTTAATAGATACGTGACCTCGGGCAAGTTATTTGGACTTTCTGGGCCTCAGCCTCCAAATCTACAAAATCTATCTCATGGGATTATTTTTCAGTTAAATCAGACAATAAGTGAGAACTGCATAGAGCATTGCCTAATATATAGCAGACATTTTCAGAATTTTAACTGCTATTGTATTTATTCATTCTAGACCAGTATCTAGACATTATGTACTTAATAAACGCTTGTTGAATGAAGAACACTGTTTATCCTGCCTAGTATTGTGGCTTGCATATGCCCAACAGCTTGCGCTTAGCGATGCTTCCCTTCCAAAGCCAGGCAGAGTCCCGGCTAGATAATGCTGATGTATTTTGTGCAGAATTAAGAATGGAATCCCTTGAGAATGGTTTGGAGAAGAGATTTTTACTTCAGGAGTAGAATGTTTGTCATCAGCTAGAATTTTCTTGGTAGGTGATGATTTTGGAGTAACATTTTCAGAAGGCTTTGGGAGCATTTTGGTTTTCAAGTTCTCAAATACAATTAAAATAATGGAAATACTGGAGTGCAATCTAATTCCTTCCTGACTGCTGGTTGAGGTCTTGGTTTTTAGTGGATAGATGCAAGCTACACAATATAGTGAGTTGGGCCCAACCCACATCTTTAAATGGTTGAAAACATCCATGCTGTACGCCATGTGTTGCCTTCTACACCCCACCCCAGCAGGTAGTTCCTTCTAATCATTAAGGTTTGTGGTGATGCTGAGAGGGTTGCCCACATGGTTAATTACCAGGCTTCCATACGAATGGCCCTCCCTCAAAGATGTTTGGGGAGAAGGGATAACAGACATGCCCCAGCCACATGTTCAAAAAAGTAGTTGGGGCTTCCCTCGTGGCGCAGTGGTTGAGAGTCCGCCTGCCGATGCAGGGGACACGGGTTCGTGCCCCGGTCTGGGAAGATCCCACATGCCGCGGAGCGGCTGGGCCCGTGAGCCATGGCCGCTGAGCCTGCGCTCCGCAACGGGAGAGGCCACAGCAGTGAGAGGCCCACATACCGCAAAAAAAAAAAAAAAAGTAGTTGACCTTGAGTGTCAAGCTGCATGGATAGACTCAGGGATGGAGTGAGCCTATCTCCTTCACCTTTGGGTGTCACGTTTCCTAGGGAGAGCAGGGAGGGAGATGGGTGGTGGTGGCTGGAATTCCCTTGTGCAACTGAGTCTTGAGATTTAAAAAGTGGGATATAGTCATGTAAAAATCACTTTTCTTCTAAAGAGACCAGAGTGTTGTATGTCAACACCCTGGTACTTTCCTTCTCATGTTTGTCTCCACACTGCGGCCTTGTCAATGTCTTTGCTCAAAATGAGCTACTCCTATCTGGAACAAACCCTATGCCAGGGTAATTTAAAGCAGGGCTTCTCAATCTTGACTAATCGCAGGGATCCCCTGGGGATCATGTTAAACTATAGATTACGGGGACTTTGTTGTACACATGAAACTAACAGTGTTATAAATCAGCTCTAGTTCAATTTACAAAAATTCAGATTGTGACTCAGAAGGTCTGCAGTGGGGCCTAAGACTCAGCATTTCAATCAAATTCCCCAGTGATATTAATGCTGCTGGTCTATGAGCAACACATGGGTTTGGGGTTACCAGGGTTAGCCAGCTGGCTGCCTGTGGGGTGGGGTGTGGGGGACCCCAGGAGGCAACAAAATCCTTGAGATGGTGCTCATTTTATTTATAAGACGTATCCCCATTTCCTATCTCCGGGTCTCCACACCCGTTTATTCACACTCTGGGGTCAGTCACCATCACCTCAGCCAGGACTGGTAAAAATATGTTTCTGTCCTGCTCAGAATTAATCCAGTCTGCATGCCTCTATTGTTCACCTCCAGAGGTGGAAAAGACTTTTCCTACCTTATTAGCTTTGCACCGTCCTCCCAGACTGTTCGTTGTTGATTTTAACAGAGAAAATAAGCAAACAACTAGGAGAAAGGAAGCTGGTTTACATGGATAATTCTGCTGTTCTGTTAACTTTAAAACTGTGGTGGAATTTCTGTTTTAGCTCAAAATATCTGCCGACCTTATTCTCCAACGTCAGCATTTTAAGTGGACTCTCGGCCACAAAATCCCCGCATTAGGTTCTAACAGAGTCTGATAGTCTTTTAATGTACAGAACTGTAGGCCAAGATGTTTGTGTTTATGTCCCAAGCCCCGAATAAATAAATAGCTGCATGGTATTGAAATCACCTGTCAAAATATGCACTGTGGGGCACAAAGAGAAGTCTCTCAGTGTGATTGGCTTCCTTGCTGGAAGAATTCAAAGACTGTTTATCTCATTTGGCAAAAAAAAGACCTGTAATTACTGCATTTTGACCCCAAGGCAGGCAATTACTTCACAAAAGCTCTCCCCAGGAAACCAGACATTAGCCTGGCTAATTAGGCTGACCTCACTCGCAAACAGCTCTCCTCCAGCACAGGGCAGCTCGGACACCAAGGACAACCCTGCCCGTCACAGGCGATGCCGTGGCACTGCGCTGGGTTGTGCTGTGTTTTTTACTACTTTCTTTTATGTGTTCCTTGAAGCCCAATCCTTTCCCAGAGATAGGCTCTCATCAAAAAGAAGGGGCGCCTGGACAAACTGATCGCCTTTATTGCACAAGGAGGAGGAAGCTGGAAAAAAGAAAAAAAGAAAGGAAAGCAACCAAGGTTGTAAATTCTTTCCCACGTAGGAAATCATTCTCTGCCCTTTACGAAAATGGTTTGTTGTTTCAGCCGTTTAGGCACGTTTCCTACCCCCTTTTGTCCTTGCACATTTTGGGGGTTGACTTCTGTTTGGGTTTTAGGAGGCTGAGAATGTTTTAAGCGTCCCAAGCATGTAGAATCCTCTCCTTCTAAAGAATCAGACATCTCCCCAGGGAGCCCTGTGAGGTGGGTTACAAAATCATCAGGTCCCTTCCCCACGTGGAGAAGCACATAGAAGGATGGCCTGTGTGCTTCTGGCTGCCCAGCCCTCAGCCACGCCCGGCTGTCAAAACGCTCTCCCTTGGCCTTTAACCCCAGCAATTGAAACAAGGGTCTACACATTAGGAGGTTTTCGAGGGCAAAAGAGGGACAGGTGGTTCTCTTCCAGGGCTGCAGACTAGAGGTGTCCCCTTGCCAATGCATGACGGGATGCCTTGGAAGATGAAGAGACGGTGATTTGGTGTGGGTGGGTCTCCAAAAGCAAAAGGCAGCCCAAGTCAGCTTGAGTCAGCTTTACTTAGGGGTCAGAATAGCCAGGGACAAGTCACCCCTTTGAGCTCAGACCCTAGTGACGATAAAGAAAAAAAATTATTCTGACGCTTGTTAATATAGTAGACTTGATTCAGGACTGAGGGAACAAGCTTCATGATTATGGCAATAAAGAAGAGACATAGGGCTCAACTCTGAATACAGCCAAGACAGCTAGGGATTTCTAGCCAAGGAGCAGAGGGAGGGGGGATCAGTGGATAGAAAAGCACTCAGAGGAGACAGCAAGAGTAGGGGGATTCTTGCTCAACCAACTTAAGATTCTTGCTGAAGGCAGGCCAGAGTGATCAGATACTGAGGATGATCAGATATCAAGGGTGGTGGGATTCTCTCTAAACTGATTTAGCAGGACTCTTGCTACAACAGCCTGAGGCAGGCCAAAGACAGGCCCAAGGATGAGGCCTAGTCCAGAAGAGATTTCAGAGGAATATAAAGTGTGGTCAAGAAGAGTCTTCGGGGCTTCCCTGGTGGCGCAGTTGTTGAGAGTCCGCCTGCCGATGCAGGGGACACGGGTTCGTGCCCCGGTCCGCGAAGATCCCACGTGCTGCGGAGCGGCTAGGCCCGTGAGCAATGGCCGCTGAGCCTGCGCATCCGGAGCCTGTGCTCCGCAACGGGAGAGGCCACAACAGTGAGAGGCCCGTGTATGGCAAAAAAAAAAAAAAAAAAAAAAAAAGTTGCAGGCAGCACCTGGACATTTTGCCTAATGCTCTTAAAACAAGGACCAGAAAAGGAATGAAGCAGCCATGGGCCAGGAGAGGTGGGGCTCTATCGTGTGCATGTGGCTAGGCTGGTGCACTACTGGCTTCTGGATGGCGAAGTGGCTCCAGCCGCCTGGCCAGGTGAGCTCCGGGAGGAGGAGAGCATTCCAGGAGGCATCCTGAGACAGAATTTCCCTGGCTTCCTACAGATGGAAGAGTCAAGATATTTTGTGACTACACTCAGAGCTACCAGCAGGCAGAAGGTCTGATGCTTGCCCTTGTGCGCCACTTTGAGACTTCCAGAGGCAAGTTCCCAGAGACATATGGAAAAGCTAAGAGTAATGCTACCCACTCATCCTTACTCAAAGGCATCTGGGAGGGATGAATAATTACAAAATGATGATGCCAGCATTTTGAATGACCATTTCAAAGGCAAATTACCCAATAAAGTCCCAGTTGCACGGTTTGGCCTTTCAGCAGTTCCTGACCTACCTTTCTCACGAAACTAAACCATTTAACCAGGGTGAGGTGACTGAGCCACGTAGGGCCTATGTATGTATGTGTATGTGCATGTGTATGTGAGAGAGAGAAGTTTTTACAAGGTAAAACCAAGACTTATGGAACCACAGGTATCCCCCACTTTTTGAAAGTTTGCTTTAGGTCACTTTGCTCTTACGAGAGATCTGCATTAGTACCTGTTTTTTGCTAACTGAAAGAAATCTGAAGAGGATTTTGGCTTTTACCAAAAAAGGTGAAAAGGAAAAATAGTGCTCGGCGTTTGTTTCACAGCAAACTGTTACAGAGGCAGTGTGAACCCCAAGCAGTGAGAGTGGTGCCGCTAAGCTCCTTCCCCAGAAACTACACTCAGCATCTCAGCATCAAGCCCTCATAGCTTTGGACCGTGTCTGTGAGCCTCTGTGCTTTATCTGGATTTATTTCATGCATCCATTAGCAGGATGCTTCATTTTATGCCATTTCGGCTTACGAAATGTTTCATAAGGAACACTCTACTTTCAGATAGCAGGGGAAACCTGTGTAAAATGGACATGTGTCAAGGGCTTTATTTAACTCATTGATTAATGAGAGAGCCAGTGAGATGTTAGAACTGGTTTAAAGGAGAACCCAAAGAACAGACACATATATAGGCCATCAAGAATACTGAAATTAATGTGCTCAGTAGATGAAAAAGTGACTCCTTCCACAGCTGGGACGGAAATCAACAGGACCTCCACCCATGTGCAAAATTCATTTGCACTGCTATCAGTTATCTACAATTTACAGAGTTCTGAAAAGCTCAGACAGTGAGAGGAGCAGAGACCCCATCTGAAAGAGTGTGCCACACAATGCCTGGTTTTCCATTTGAAGACAGTTATCGTTTTGGTTCATTTCTAAGTCTTTTACAAGTTTTCCCTAATATGTAACATGTACACATACACACACCTGAGTGTGTTTTCCCACCCATATGCCCTTGCACGTGTTTCTTTTTAATCAAAGCACTCTTTCCTCTTGTTCCTTGCCAGTCTGAATATGACTCTCCTATCCTACCTAGAGCCAACAAATCAGAATCTCTGAGAGGGGACTCAAAACTGCCTTTTAACCAGCTTCCCCAGGTGAGACTCTGATGCAAAGCCACTGGCAACCCCCCTTTGAGGAATGCAAGTCCATCCTCTCAAGATTCAGAAAATACGCAAATATCACCAGAGTCGTGAGGAGATGGTTCATATAGGTGGTGGGTTCGGGATTGAAACTTGAACTATGGGCAGTATTTGGAGAAGAGAGCAGAAAGCATTTCAGGAAGTGGGAGGCCATGGGCGAAAGGGCAAGGAAGTAAGAATAAGCACGGGGATGGTGGGGAGAGGCAAGGATTCCCACCTGAGTAAAGCACTGAGGAGGAGGGAAACAAAGATTGGGTGAGTAGAGCAGATGCAGCAGGATGAACTCATTCCAGAGTTAGTGCACATTTGTTAAAGCAGGGAACTAACATAAGAAAAGTAGTGTTTTAAGGAAGACTATGGGGACATAGTATACAGCACAGGATCTGCTGTTCCATAAGATGGAGGCATGGCTCCTGAATGTGCCTCTTCATTTCAGTCTGGGAAAGGAGGGTGATGTTTATTCAGAGAGCAAGATGTGGTCAATTTCCCTAAGTATAACCACTGAGAGACTGAATACACAAGCAGGCAATGACCATATACAAAAATAGAACTCTGACCCACAATCTGCACCACCCACTTAGGAAACTGACCCACAGCCAGCCTGCTGTCTATAATGCTTGCAGGAAGTCATACCCCCTATCTCTAGCCACTGGTCCAGGAAGTAAACTGTACAAGTCAGCTCAAAACAGCCAGGACTTTATTCACAACTGACAGCTTCCCTGATTTTTGTCTCTGCTTCCAGCTTAAGACCAAAGAGGTCTTAGAGGCAAAAGCCAAATCTGCACCCTTAACCAGCCACATAGGAGGCCCCACTTCTAGTTATTCCTCTGGCCTCCCCAGACCCACGGCCTCCAGACAGGGCACACCTGCAGCCTTCCCTTTTTGCCACTACTATAAAGCTTTCCAGCTCCTCTGCCTGCCTTTGAGTCTCTGCCAAATTGCAGTGATAAAGGCTGCCTCCCTCCTGGAGCCAGTTCTGAATAAATAGGCTTTGTTTGTTCTCTGTGGGTGGTCTTTGTTTATTTCCACACCACAAACAGTCATCTACATCTCTGCTTATCCAGCAGGAAGATGTTTACAACCCACAGACCTGCCAATTCGAACCATGCAACATTACTTCTACCATTAATTTAATATGCTTCATCCACAGGTGGAATATTGACATTTATTGTTTATCATTTCTGCATACGTTATATCTCACACATAAATAAAATAATTCTGTTAGTCAGCTGTGGTAAGTAAAAGAAAAAGTAGGAACTTAGAAGACATGGGTTCTAGTCCCAACTAAGTACCCACTCTGAAAATCACAGCACTGAATGACTTGGTGGTGAAAAAAGATTAATGATTTGGTTTGTGCCTTGAGGAGCTTACACACTGTTTGGAGGAATTTGAAATTTGTGCTTGTAAATCTAACTAAAAAGTACAGATGCCAAAAAATGGTTCTGGGCAAGAAGTGTTAACAGGTGAGTAGAAGAGAGGGAGAAGTCACTGAGTGAACTTCTCACAGTAAAGGTGGAATGTGAGCAGGATCTGGAGGTTGGATAGGATTTGGACAGATAGAGAAGAAAAAGAGAATAGAGGTCATTCTAGGAAGGACAAATGGTATGAATCAGGACAGAATAAGTTGCATTCAGAGCACCACGAGTAGCCTTGCCAGACTGAGTTCTTTGAGGGAGGAGACGTAAATAAGACAGGAATAAAGACACAGACCTACTAGAGAATGGACTTGAGGATATGGGGAGGGGGAAGGGAAAGCTGTGACAAAGCGAGAGAGAGGCATGGACATATATATACTACCAAACGTAAGGTAGATAGCTAGTGGGAAGCAGCCGCATAGCACAGGGAGATCAGCTCGGTGCTTTGTGACCGCCTGGAGGGGTGGGATAGGGAGGGTGGGAGGGGGGGAGACGCAAGAGGGAAGAGATATGGGAACATATGTCTATGTATAACTGATTCACTTTGTTATGAAGCAGAAACTAACACACCATTGCAAAGCAATTATACTCCAATAAAGACGTAAAATATATATATATATATATAAAACAGGAGTAGTGACTTTAACTTGAAATGCACAGGACTGCAAATACCAAGCTGAAAGTTTTAACTTTTCTAATTGTTGCTGGGCATCATTGCAGTTTGTCATAAATCCTGTTATCATTTTTACTTGAGCCTGTGGTAAAACAGACTCTTCTTGAGGATTGAAAGAAAGAATACAGTGAATGAGGAGAAAAATTTGACAACGTTTGACTTGTGTGTGTGTGACCTATTTATCTCTAGTAATACTTTTTAAAAATATTGTACTAACAACACATTTATTACATAAAATTTACCATTTTAACCATTTTAAGGGTACAGTTCAGTGGTATTAAGTACATTGACATTGTTGGGCAACCATCCCCACCATCTGTCTCCAGAAGTTTTCATGCTGCCAAACTGAAACCCGATACCCATTAAACAATAATTCCCACTACCATGCCCCAGCCTCTGGTAACCACTGCTCTACTTCATGAGTCTGACTACTCTAGGTACCTCACATAAGTGGAATCACACAATATTTGTCCTCTATGTCTAGTTTTTTAGCATAATGTCTTCAAAGTTCATTCATGTTATAGCATATGTCAGAATTTCATTTCTTTTTAAGGCTGAATTCATTGTATGTATATACCACCCATCAACGGACCTTTGAATTGTTTTCATCTTTTGGCTATTGTGAATAGTGTCGCTATGAACATGAGTATACAAATACCTGTTCAGGCCCTTGCTTTCGGTTCTTTGGGGTATATACCCAGAAGAGAAACTGCTGGATCATATGGTAATTCAATGTTTAATTTTGGAGTTTTTTTGAACTACCATACCATCTTCCACAGTGCCTGCACCATTTTACATTCCACCAGCAAAGCACAAGTGTTCCAGTTTTGTTATCTTTTGTTTTTCTTTTAATAACCACCTTAATGGGTGTGAAGTGGTGTCACATTATGGTTTTGGTTTGCATTTTATTACTGATTAGTGATGTTGAGCATCTTTTCATGTGCTTTTTGGCCATTTGTATATCTTCTTTGGAGAAATGTCTATTCAAGTTCTTTGTGCATTTTTTTAAACTTGGATATGTGGGGTCTTTTGTTGTTGAGTTGTAAGAGTTCTTTACAGATTATGGATATTAATAATATCCATAATTAATAATTATGGATACTAATCCCTTATCAGAGATATGATAAATATTTTCTCCTAATTTGTGGGTTGCCTTTTCACTCTGTTGATAGTGTCCTTTGACACACAACACTTTTTAATTTTGATGAAGTTCAATTTATCTATTTTTCTTTTTTATTGCCTCTAGTTTTGGCATCATGTTCAAGAAATCATTGCCAAATGAAGCTTTTCTATATGTTTTCTTCTAAGAGTTTTATAGTTTTAGCTCTTACACTTAGATCTTGGATCCATTTTGAGCTAATTTTTGCAGATGATGTAAGGAAAGGATCCAACTTCATTCTTTTGCGTGTGGATTTCCCCAGCACCATTTGTTGAAAACACTATCCTTTCCCCATTGAGTGGTCTTGGCACCCTTGTAGAAAATCATTTGACTACATCTGAGGAGGTTTATTTCTGGGTTCTCTATTCTATATAATATTTGCCTTTTAAGGTCACTAATAATAAAAACTAATAATAACAGTTGTGTTGAAGGAACAAAGATGGTGTACGCTACTCCAAAAGAGAAAGAAATTAAATTGCTTTTCTCAATAATTACAACGAATTTCCAGTGTGAGAAAATGCATTCCTTTAGATATTTAGTTTTCTCTTCAGAAAATTTTTTTAACTAGCATAGGTTTACAGGAGGTTTCAAAAATAGTACAGAAGTCCTGTGTACCCTTCACCCAATTTCCCCCAATGGTACATCTTACCTATGTGTGGTGCAAGAGCGAAACAAAGAAACTGACATTAGTACAATCCCAGATCTTATTCAGATTTCATCAGTTTTACATGCCTTTGTCTGTGTGTGTGTAGTTTTATGCACTTTTATCACATGTGTAGATTTGTGTAACCACCACTATAATCACTAATCGCTTCTCCATCTTTATGATTTTGCCATTTCAAAAATATTATATAAATGGAATCATACAGTATAAAACACTTTGAAACTGTCTTTTTTCACTCCGCATTATTCCCTTGAGATCCATCCCAGTTGTTGCATGGATCAACAGTGCTTTTTTATCACTGAGTTGTATTCATGGCATGGATGTTGCAGTATGTTTAAACATTCATCCATTGAAGACATTTAGGTTGTTTAGAATTTTTGGTTACAACAAACAAAGCTAATATGAACATTCCTGTACATGTTTTTGTGTGAACATAAATTTTGTTTTCTCTGAGATAAATGCCCAGGAGTGCACTGGCTGGATCATGTGGTATGTTTAGTTTTGTAAGAAACTCCTAAACTATTTTTCAGAATGGCTATACCATTTTATATTCCCATCAGTAATGTCTGAGAAATATCCAGTTTCTCTGCATCATCACCAACATTTGATATTGTCACTGTTTTTTATTTTCACTGTTCTAACAGGTGTGTAGTCATACCTCATTGTAATTTTTCAGGAATGATTTATAATTTGCTATATAGCAAATGCTACTTTGCATTGCTATCTTCTTCCTCTTACTCTCATTTTTAACAGAGAAAACTCCACATTCCCTTCCCTTTCCTTACTTCATTATTCCTCATGGGACTAAAGAAATGTCCAAAAGACTCCTCATTTGCTCTTGGATTATATTGTCCTAACGAAGCCTCAGGTTTTTTTTTGTTTTTCTCTATTTTTAGTTTTTTTTTTTTAACATCTTTATTGGAGTATAATTGCTTTACAATGGTGTGTTAGTTTCTGCTTTATAACAAAGTGAATCAGCTATATATATACATATGTTCCCATATCTCTTCCCCCTTGCGTCTTCCTCCCTGCCCCCCTCCCTATCCCACCCCTCCAGGCGGTCACAAAGCACCGAGCTGATCAGTTTTATCATCTTTCATTTGCTTTCAACATTGGCCTTGTAGTCAGCGGGGAATAAAAGAAGGAAGCAGCTGGCCAGAGGGCGAGGAGGCGGGGCCTCTTCTTTGTGCCTGTGTGTATTCATTTTCTAGTCACAGCTCAAGTTGTTTTGCTTTCCCCTGCTTGGGGAGAGAGGGAAATGGAAATGTACTCACTGTTGTTTAAGCCTCCTGGACAGTAAAACAAAGGCAGCCCTACTGCCTTTTTCCTAAATAATGTCACACAGCCCCTTTGAGAGAGCTTCAAAAATGATCTACACATTTCAAAGACTTCTAACGTTAGAAATGGTCCTGGGCAAGTCCCTCAATAAACATTGATTATGCGCCTACTGTGTGCCCTGCTCTAGGAGAGGTCCTGGGTTAGAGATCTGCATCCTAATAAGCCAGGCTCTCCATCCGGTGTCAGCAGCTGTGAGTGAGGTGGGCAAAGTGCTTATGCAGAGAGGTGAGCAAGCAGCTGTAAGGGCCTGAAGCTCACTGCCTAGGAATCAGGGAACTTAGTGACCAACTCACCCGGAGCTTCTCAGGCCTGAGTGAGTCTGAGAGTCATGCGGTGTGGCTGCTAAAAATATAAATTTCTGGATACTGCCCCAAACAGACCAAATCAGAACCTCTGGAGGAAAGACCCAGGAAGCTGTATTTTAAAACAAACTATCCATCTGTGCAATGGACTGAATTGTGTCCCCCCACCACCCCCCCAATTCATATGCTATTTGGAGGTGGGACCTTTTGAAGGTGATCGGGTTTAGATGAGGTCATGGTGGGATTTGTGGCCTCATAAAAAGAGACACCAGACATGCACACACACAATAAACAACCATGTGAGGACAGAGAGAAGGTGGCTATCTGCAAGCCAAGCAGAGGGGCCTCAGAAGAAACCAAACTTGCTGACATCTTGATCTCAGACTTCTAGCCCCCAGAACTGACATAGCAAGAAGGCAGCTGTCTGCAAGCCAGGAAGAAGGTTCCCACCAGGAACTGAATCAGCCAACACCTTGACCTTGGACTTCCGGCCTCCAGAAGTGTGAGAAATAAATTTCTGTTGTTTAAGTCACTAAGTCTATGGTAATCTTTTATGGCAACCCAAGCAGACTAATACAATAAAACTAATACAAACTAATATAATTCTTGGAATCATCCCGATTGACAACCATTGACCCAATCCAGCCCTCTCATTTGACAGGTGAGGAAACTTTTTTTTTTTTGAGTTTTAAAATGAACTTATGAAAGAATGGTCTTAGGAAGGCAAGAACATTTGATTTATTTTTCAAAGTTTCTGTTTCTTCATACTATACAATGAAGATAATGTAAGAGAGCACAGAGTTATAAGCTTCCTTCTACTGAAATTCTCTGACGGTACAGCACAGTGTAGTCATTCTGCAACGCTAGAAAATTTTTTTAGAAAGTCTCTTCTATGCTTCTCTTTAAAAAGCGATGAACAATAACAGAGGATGGCATAAAAAGCCTTTTTTTTTTCCTATTTATTCTGTAGTATTGGAGCCAGTATTTTTACCATCACAGGCTACAGTTTTCACTTTATCCACTTTAGTAAGTTCTGTCACCTCTCTGAATTCAACATCGTTCAATACTAAAGTCCACCCATTATTGCAAACTCTGTACGTATTTAGTCAGGTTAAAATCCTCATATGGTGTCCCCACACCCAGTTAATGACCCAGCCATGATTAAGTCCGGGTTCTCTAACTTTTAGACCAGTGCCCATTCCACCAACTTAAAGGTGACAAATAACTTTATACATATATCAACTCTGGTCGATTGTTGGTGGCTACCAAGAAGACTGTGTCAGGAAGGACTCTGAGTACAAGTCCAGGCTCAGCTGATGTGGCCACCATGTGGCAGGGAAAGCACATGAGAAGTAAGAAGAATCATAGTACTGGCGGGAAACCTGGACTTAAGAGTCCAGCTACCCTGGTTGAGTAAAGGCTCTCGTCACTTAATGTCATTGAGAACAGTACAACTCAAAGGTGTTGTCCATGACCAGCAGCATCAGCATCACCTGGGAGCTTGTTAGAGATGTAAATTCTTGGGTCCTATCCAGACAGACTAGATCAGGAGCTCCGGGGGTGGAGCCCCTGAGTCCATCCTGCTGCTTTTGCACACTACAGCTTGAGAAGCACTGCACTAGAATATAAGGACAATAATGTCAGTGTCTCCGGGTGGTGACCGTGAGAAGATGTTATAAACTAAAAAGCAGTTCACAAGCGCAAACTCATCTCCCTCTTCCTAGCAAGAGTCTTGTTTCCATGTGCTCACTCCGCACGTCGGTGGAGGAGCGTCTGCCCTCCCCGATAGAAGTATTTACACGGCATCTCTCGCATCCACTCCTCTGGTTGCATGCAGAACAAATGGAATCCCTCAGAGACCTCCTGAGAATGTCAGGATGCTTCTTCCAGCCCTCATCCCTCATAACCAATGAAAAAATGCCAGGGCTGTGTATTTTTAGTTCAAGACATCTGCATTTGCCATCTCCGAGCCCGCCTTCTAACCGCGTGGCCAGCGTTGTGCAACTACTACACTCCTTTATGACATTTTCTGTTAAGTAATGTGTTTGGAAGCTTGAGTGAATCAGAGACAGTAAGCATTTGATTGCTTACATTATTTTGGTTCAAACATGGCTCACGTCCCAGGACTAATTTACTTATTTTTGTATGGTACATTTCTATTTCACTTGGGAATTTGCCACCCCCCCCCCCCATTCTCTTTTCCAGCTGCTCTCCCTTCGCCCACCCACCCCTCCCCTTGCCACCCTTCTTCCTGGGCCTGCCTCTCCTGTCTCCCATCGGGTAGAAAGTTTGTGAAAGATGTCCCATCAGCAGCCTCCAAGCCAGAGACTCTGTTCTTTGCCACTGTGGTTCACTTGCACGTTCCCACCCACAGCCTCAGACCTGACAGGCAGAGACCCCCTACTGCTGGCCCCAGGAAAGGCCCGCCTTTTCCACAAGCCAGCCAGCCTTCTCCCTTTGGGGGCACAGCTATAACCGTGTGGGTGTGGGTCTGGGCTCTTTTTTTCCAGGAGGCACCAGACCTAGACACAAAGATTGTAGGTTTTTACTCAGAGACACCCTGGGGAGGAAAGCCAGCAACCTGGACATGACAGAATCAGTATCCTATTACAGGTCCCCTGTACCAAGCTGTCCCCTGCCTACCCCACCCCCATCTGCAAAAACAGCCTGTTCTGCATATGGGATGGAAACTGTGTCCTGGCAAAACACAAAAAGTAAATATTTAAAGGGAAAAAAGCACACACAAGGAAACAAAATGCCTTGCGTTTATGTTTCCATGGGCTGTCGCCAAGTACCTCCCAGCCTCCCCCGGCTCGTGTTCAGCGTGCCATATGGTTTGAGACCAGTGGATTAAACCCTCCACGGTTGTGAAAAACATCAGTCCATTTGGTCTGGCCTTTCTCTCCCTGCATTTGTTGTTCATTTGCGAGTTTCTCACATCCCTTGGCCGACTGCTGTCAGTGTGTTTACAGGTTTTAGATTTCTGATGGAATCTAAAGCACCACACCACCCGGAGCCTGCCGCAGACCAGGAAGGGAGGCAGCCCTGGGGCACCCAAATGGACGTTTGCAAACAGAGTCCTGGGACATGTGTGACCCAAACAAAACTCACATTTTGATGCATCAGTGATGAATAATTTCCCCCCCGCCGAAACTCAGGCCAAAAGAAGAGTGATTCTGTGTTTTAGTTCCCACTTGGCATCCTCCTGGGACATTGCTAAACCAGAGGTGGAAGGGTGGGTCCTAACCAGGAGTGGGGTGGAAAACTGGCCAGCATTGGAGTGAAGGGTGGGCGCACCAGGATCTGTTGGAACAAAGCCTTGCCCGTTTCTCACTTTGGGACGGGACTGGACCTCTAACTCTTCATGTGGCGGGTATGGTATTAAATAGTCATGAGAAACAAAATTAAAATAACCTATACAAGGTCTGACACTTTCCTACTGCAATTCTGGGAGTGGAAGCACAGCACTGATGTGATGATTGGGAAAGACAAGCAGATATAAGGGAATGCCTCTCCTATTAAAGAAGTTCAGATAAGAGCTGGAGTATGATATGCAAGTCTGAATC
The DNA here is from genome assembly GCF_963924675.1 of Phocoena phocoena. Classification (NCBI taxonomy): domain Eukaryota; kingdom Metazoa; phylum Chordata; class Mammalia; order Artiodactyla; family Phocoenidae; genus Phocoena; species Phocoena phocoena. The sequence goes on along the minus strand of NC_089224.1, from coordinate 28,346,969 downwards.
AAACTTCCAAGCCTTGTGCCCATAACCTTTTCCTGCCATCCCTCATTTTTTTGCCTAGTGACATTTCTAGAGACAGAGCCATATGGAGAAAATTCCATTCTTATTTCTCACTCGGTTCTATCCAATTCACATTGGGGTTCTGTTTGAGTCAGGCCCTGCAACACATTTAGTGGGTTGTGGGAGATTACTTAGCAGGATTCATAGGCGACTTTCGGCTGTGGATATATGGGTGGGCTAAGAGGCCACCAGATGTGTGCTCATCTTTGAAGACAGAGGAAGACATAATATAAATTCATTGCATTTATTTTTTTGAAGCTTCTAGCCTAGGTTCATAGAGAGTCTGTCACTATCCTGATTTGGAAGTTTCCTGATTTGGAAGAATACGAACTACGCTTCTTTACTGTAATAAATCATGCCTTGAAGTTGCATAATTATTGGAGCAAAGGGCTTTAGAGACCTTAAGAAGTCATTTTGCCCACCACCCCCGACTCCATCCTCACCTCTGTTCCTCTGAGTACTAACTTTCAGCCTGGACTTTTAGAGGGGACCCCTTTTTGATAAAATGCCCTAGACTTGTTCACATAATGAGTGCTGTTCATGAGACCAGAAGTGATTGGACATTAACCCTTGGGTACGTCCTGGTAGAGAGGCACAAACCCTTAGCAGGTAACGTCGTGAGCCAACACTGCCAACATAGCCAAAGAAGGATAGACCAACGAGGCACAAAATAAAGTAAGCCCCAGAATGCGCATGAGACACAAAGGAAAATACTTTAAAAGCAGTGTCCCTGGGAAAGCCCCATTTTGATCAAAGTCAGGAAGTAGCCATCCTCCTGATGTCACAAAGAGACTAGCAATCTTAACTATGATACATATAGAATAGAAATGGGGCGCAATATTCTTTCGAAAAATCATTTGGAGACTACAGATTTTCCTCAGCATACAGGCCTGACCATAACTCATAGCTTTTAATATGAAGTATTTTTCTTTTCCTTAATTTGTAGATAATTTGTCACTTTAAATTTGTCTTTTTTCATTTTAATAGGTACCACCAGATTATTTTCCCAAATTGTGTGCCAGTCCAGGCCCCACCAGCATCATAAGACGTGAGAGAGAAGCTTCCCACACCTTTACTGGCACTGAATATTATCACTAATTTTTGCCAACCTGATTGGCAAACTATTGGCCCTCTTTATTGTTATATAACATTCCCCCAACTACTAGTAATGTTGGGCAGATTTTCAATTGTTTGATATTCATTTTCATTTCAACCTCATTGAATTGCTCACTTTCCTACTTTTTTTTCTGCTTAATAATTTATAAGAGGTTATCGATATTAGGGAGATTAATACTCTATCATATGTGTTCCAAATATTTTCTCTTGTACCGTCATCTTTCTGTCAATATTTTTGTATTGTCTTTGGCAGTGCAAAACTATTTAATTTTTATGGAGTCAGAATTGTCAGATTTTTCCCTTAAGACTTTTTGGTTTCCTGTCCTGCTTAAAAAGGTCTCCTCTCTGAAAGGTTGAAAAACATTATCTTAAATTCCTGATTAAATGAGGTATTGATTTAGGAAGTTTTATGTTTATGATATTGTCTTCCTCCATAGCAGGGGTCAGCAAACCATGGCCGGTGGGTCAGCTCCAGCCCATTGTCAGCTTTCCTAAATAACATTGTTTTGGAACCCAGCCACATTCATTAATTTACATATTGCCTGTACCTGCTTTTGCACTGCAATGGCAAAGTTCTGGCAACAGGGAACCTAGAGCCGGCATAGCCTAAAATATTTATCTGGTTCTTTATGGAAAACAATCTGCCAACCCTTGCATCTAGGATCTTTGAATGTCTCTCCATTTCTTCAGACCCTACTTTAGTTCTCTTAATAATGTTTTATAATTTTTCCTCATCTTTATAAGGGTGCTAATGATAGGACCCATCTTATTGTTGTGGAGATTAAATTAACTAACACTAAATGCTTAGCACAGTGCCTGGTTCATAAAAAGCTCTCGAAAAATCACAGCCATTGTTTTAATGCTGAAACAAAGAGGTGCAATAGTAAGACATAATTCTTGCCATTCTGTATTACCTACAGATTTTCTTTGTTTTAAAGGCATCTGCTGGCTTATTAGAATTATTTTTCCTGATTGTAAAATTAATATGAATTCATTCTAGAAATTAAAATTAAAATCTCCCCTGACCGTCTTACTCAGAGAAACTAGTGTCATTCTGTTGATATATACATAGCGTGGTTTTGCTTGTGTAGGTACATACTACCTGTCAAGTGTTAACTATTCTATGACATTTGAGTACTAGAGACATCACATTGTTTTTTCTGAACCAAATCTCATTCTGGCTGAGCCTGGTGAGAAGGCCAATGACAGTCCTTTTGGGGCTCTATCCTATGCCTTATATTGGATCAATCAAGAACCCTAGGCTATTGTGCTTTTGGAGAAAGGGGCAGGCACAGTCCTTGCTGCAGGGTGGTCACTACTGTTACTATGCACCACCAGCTAAAGGCACTGCTGCCACTGGACAGCATTTCTTCACCATGGGTAGGCCCATCTGCCCCAGATGGTACCAGGATTGTCCTCCCCACTGACCACTGCCTGAGCCCTGAAGACCCTCGCTGCTGTTCCAAAGCCACGGCTTAGTGACCCACCCTCACAGGCACCCAGGTAGCCATGAAGAGTGTACCGAAAACTGTTTTCAGTAGACGAAGACAGAAGACTTTGTGACTTACTCAGGTGATTAGGTACAAATTTCCTTCCAGTGAACATAATATTAAAAAGCTCCTTTTCCTGAATTATATTCTGCTGTGTGCACAAAGTGTAATGGTGCTATCAAACATGCTACTTTTGTACGTTTACAACAGTTTGACAGCATGGTGGATTAATGGTGAAGTCAAGTGCGCTTCATCTTTATTTCGGTGCCAAGAGGCTCTGGTTTTTCCCAGCATAGTGAATCTGATTGAAGAAATATTTATGAAATGAAAAGTCCATCAAGAAAAGTGTTGGGCAATTGTCTCTGACAACGTAACAAACGCAGTGACGGCTATGAGTGATTTAAGGATCACAAACATTCCACATTGTTTACACTCTTCAGCTGCATATTGAGAAAGCTATTATGGCACAGAACTGCTGCCTGTAGTCACCAGGGATGCGCCCCTTTTCATCATTCTTTTTCATCCAAAGATAAACTACGTGACATAGAAGAGATTTTGGAACTGCCTTATGTAATTTTACAAAACGTTTCAACAAACTAGAACAGCAGCCATTACATGTTTAAAGGCTGCTTGTACCAAAAAAGCCTTTAAATTGTACCATGCAGAAAATAATGCCAATTCAGCAGGGGACTGCTGAATTGCTAACAACCAAATGTTGCTTGCAGAGAAAGTAGTTCATTTGTGAAACATGCTGACGAAGTGAATCACCTAATGGATTTTGAGAAGGCAACTATTTCATTCTTAAATTTGCTTTAAGGTCCTCCTATGTTCTCACTGCTGAAAAGGTGCTGGACTTGGCATGCATGCAAGGGAAGCTGAGGAACAGGTGGAAATTCCCGGATAATAGTGTTATCTTAAAAGCCAATTACAGGTTCTTACAGGTCCCCCCACCCCATCCAAAAGTAGAGCATTCCTATGAAACCTTTCTAGAGTGAAGATAAGAAGCAGTTATCTCCGGACACATCTTGCTAACGGAGACACAGAATAAATAGAGATAAAGCACAGATACAACACAGCTCAAAGCTATAGCAACTTGAGGCTGAGATGCTGAGTGCAGTTCCCCGGGGAGGAGCTTGGAGCGCCTCTCTCACGTGGCTTGGGGTGTGTGCTGACTCTATAACAGCTCACTGCAAAACAAACTCTGATGCTATTTTGAATTTTTACCTTTTTCTGTAAAACTGAAAATCCTCTTCAGATTCCTTTCTGTTAGCCAAAGCAGGTACTAATGTAGGTCTTTTATAAAAGCAAAGTGGTGAAAAGTGAACTTTGGAAGAGCCGAGGATACCTATACATTTTTCCAACGTTCAATTTTTTGATCAAACATTTAAGGACAAAATTTTCCTAGAGTCCATGCAAAAATATTAGAAATAAAGATGACCAAGGGAAGGCAACCATCTGAGTTCTGCTTCTGAAATATTAAGAAAGCCTCTCCAAGCAGTACATACAGCTTTGGTTCGAGTGTCGCTTCGGCTCCATAGACCAAATCTTCAAGCGCAGGAGATGAAGAGGAGAAAAAACTTGACTTTAGTTGGTTATTAATGTTTAGAGCAGGGTTTCTCAATGTCTACACTATTGACAGTTTGAGTCAGTAACACTTTGTTGTGAGCAGCTGGCCGTCCCGTGCACTGTAGGATGTTTAGCAGCGTCCCTGGCCTCTACTCAGTAGATGTCAGTAATGTGTCTCCCCCAGTTATGACAACCAAAAATGTCTCCAGACATTCTCTAATGTCCCCTAGGGGGCAAAATCAAAAGTCACCCTGAGAACCACTCGTTTACAGGAAGGAGATCTTAACAGTACAGGCGTTTCTAATGGCACGTGATAACCCTTGGTAAAGATGCTGCCATTAATCCTGCTCAGCCCCTAGCATCTTCTTCGCAACCCCAACACTGACAAAGCTTCCACACACACCACACGCCCCACTAATTCCAGTTGGAAATAGGCTTCAGTTTCGCTCACAGGTATGAGCACAGCATCCAGGGGCCCTCTGCCGGTTGATGGTGCTGAGAAATCATTGTTACAGTATACAATCAAACTTTAAAAATTTAACTACTAAAGTTCATAAGTGAACATTGAAATGTTACCTACATTTTTAAATAAAATTTCAGATGTATCCATGTAACCCAGAAGTTCTAAGATGGCAATATGTGACTTTGACAGAATATCAGTTTACAAATGTGTGCATTCAACATTGGGTCAAACTTCACATTCAGAGCACATGTCTGAGAAGAAGCTTCCTGAAGCAGGACCAAGGCCAGAGGCAGTGGGCACCGCAGTGGGGTGTTCAACAAATGATTCTCTTGGCCAGTCCTACGTGGGTGAGCATTGAAGTCGTTTGCAATATTTTGGTCTTATACATTAATTTGTGATGAACTTTCTTAATTAGAAAGCAGTGAGGTCTTATTTAATTATCCCCTTCAAAAACATTTCTAGAAGTGAAAGTATGGCATCGAAAGGCCTGAACAGTTTTATGTTTTTTTATACCTATTATTGTGTCCTCAAGAGAAGCCTCATTCATACTATCAGCATGAATGTCTTGGTAGACCCTAGGTGTTATAAAATTTTCAAAGATCTTTATTAATATGATGGGGGACATCATATCTTCTTTTTATTATTTCACAATTCTTTGGTTTAAGAAAAAACAACAAAAATTGCATAATGTCAAAACGACCATTGATCACTGTTCTTTAGTAGAGCCCCTGATGACACAGTTGGATTGCAGTAAGGGCACATGAGGTATGAAATGTACACAGCTTTAAACTCTAGATTGACACTTGGCATGGTGAGATACTCACACTGAGGGGGATGAGGAAACAGAGCTTTGTCAGGGAGCAGCAGATACTTACCCCCAAATATAAGTTCATTGAGTGGAAGTGTGAATAAACTCAGGAGATTTTCAAGCTGCCTTGTTTGAACAAGGTATTTAAACAAGCTGGAACTACCCACATATTTAACTTTGAGTCTTCCCAACTCTTTCCTTGCCAAGTGTGAGTAGTTGAATTTGCAAAGCTTTAACTCGTGTGTGATATCACTGATCTGTAATACTTACTGAGCTGCTGCCATGTCTCATGGATGTCAAATGATCCCATTCATTCTCTGAAATGGTCTTGCCAGGTAGGTGACATCTCTGTGTTGTGAATAAGGGACTTGAGATTTTTAAATTGGACATGAGGTCCAAGGCCATTGAGTGGCAGAGCTGGAATTCACATCCAGTTCTGCCTGATTCCAAAATCCCTACTCTTTTATTTCCCATACCATATGGTGTACCAATATAAGTCTCAAATATTCATGTTCCCTCATGACTCCTCCCTCCCCTTGAGAATGAAAAGCCCCTGGTTCTTTCCAACTTGAGTTCAAAGAAAGCTACTGAAATTATTTAATTATTTTGATGACTATTGAACATCTGGTTCTCTTTTTTCCCCTGTTTTATGGTAGGGAAAAACAGGTGGGAATAAAAGGGGAATTGGATTTCCTAGTGCAAGGAACCACAGCACATTATGACAGGAAACACTTGGTCACTCGTTCTTCTCTTAAAACCCCTCTTGTTTTCAGCTTTGTGTTACAGCGACATGACGTGGGCAGAGCCTGGCCCAGGCTGTCTTTTCATGTCCCCACTTGAAAACATTTGAAGGAGTGTAATCATTTGTTTCCTCGCCAGCAGGACTCTTCCTGGATGAGGACACACTTGGCCTCCTGGGTGGTGTCTCTCAGATGGCATCATTCAGTTGTTATTTCCGTCTAGCCCTCATGGGCCCTTGCAACTAAAGTCACCATTATTAAAGACCCTGATATTCAAACTGAAAAACAGGCTGCCTCGCCGCCAGCTCTCCCTCGGAATTCCCAGTCTTCCTGGGGCAGGAAAGTGAGCAGCTCTCATCCAGTCTCCACTGAGTACCAAGAAGAGACAGGTGTTTGAGTTTCTGTACTTATTTCTTAAGTTGGATAGAAGGGAAGGACACCGAGCATCCAATGACATGCATTCTAATTCCAGAAAAGTCACTTTTACTCATGTGACCCTGAGGGATTTCCTTAACATTCCAGGCTGTCTATTCTTATGAAGATCACATAGAATATACATGTCTGGCACATGGAAATGATGAAGCCATGCAATCGTAAGGCAGATTAGAATTACTCATAATAGTACTTTTCACCATCTAACATACTCTATGTTTGACTTATTCTTGTTTCTTTTCTATCCTCACATTTTCCCAATTTCCCCCACCTCCCAATTAGAACGTAAGACCCAGGAAGGCTGGGATTTGGGCACTTTATTAATGACTGTATCCCCAGAGCTCAGAAAGAGGCCAGGCACAGACTGACCCCTTGATAATTATTTGTTGAATGAATTTATGATAACCCCTCTGGGGAATTACCAGTGTAACTTGTAATATTTTACTCCCCGGAAAACTTTAAGACAAGGGCAGGCAGCACCCTATCCAAACGAGTTAAGTGATAATACTACTTGGAGGACAAGAGGATTGTCCTAACAGTTACTTTGAACTCTAACAGTTACTTTGAACTCTAACAGTTACTTTGAGTCCTGATTCTATGGCTTTATGGCTCTTTATCCAGTGTTGGTTCCACTGGGCCTGGCCACTCACCATGTTCAAGTCATGGTTCAAAGCCTTCCTTTAAAATGTGTAAAACTCTGGCTCAGAAAATCTTAAAAACTTGTTATAGACTGATCCCCCCCCCCCCACCTCACTTATCCCAGGGAAAAAGTTGCACTTATTGATCATACATTTAGCTACTGGCCACTCCAATACTCATGAGGTACTGAGTCTGCCCAGGACTTTCCTAAATAGCCTTCAACTTGACAGGCTGGCCAAGGTCTTTCCAGGATCCTAGTGACTAGCTGCCAATGGAATCCAGGGCTGCAATATTTAGTCAGCATTCAGCTTGTACATTCTGTCCCCTTCTTCTGCCCTCCAGGAAAACATATGGTGAGAAATGCTTTTTTTGGAGCAAACCCTTAAGGAAAACAAACTTTTCATCTTTAAAAAAAAGTTCCAGTAAACCCTTCTTACTGATTTCTAAGGAAATCACTCCAGAGCTTAATTTTGCATTTCCCAAGAGTAATCACTTCTGTTACTGGAGAAAGTGCAACTGACGAGGGTTTTGAGACAGCAGCAGGTGGGCTTAAGTGCCCAGGTGCGGGTGTGTGCACACATACGTGTGTATGCAAACCAATGTGTATATCGTACATTTATTGATCACTGAAATCAATGCTCGAGAATAGTCCATTTCCTTTTCCAAAAAAAGGCCAAATCATAACATTGCTGACAGCTCAGCTGGGCATCATCTGATGAAGTTTTTGACACTGGAAATGCCAGGTGTTGAAGCTTCCAGCCTCCATTAGCGCCTCTGAATATGAAAGGGGCTCAGTGTGTGTCTGGAGGGGCAGGAGCAGAAGGGAAGGCAAGGGTGGGTTCTATGGGTCTTTGATTCCTCTGCTTCTAACAAAGGCAGGAGTCAAATGCCAAAGCCCGAGCTAGGGGCAGCCAAGCCTAGCACCAGTCCTGAAGACGGGAATGCATTTGTAATTAGCGCAAATGTTAATTATGTTGAAACAGAATCGGGCCTCAATTTTTCCCTGGGTATGTGGATCATGTCCCATAGGGAAACCCTGTTTCTCTTTTTGTTTGCAGTGTTTAGTGCAGGGTTTTATTTTTCTCAAGAAATGGATGGAGGCTTAAATAACACTGTTTTCTTGTTCTCTCCCCAGATGCCTGCAACGTCAGCTCCACTAATACGGGAGCTACCTCCTTTAACTTTTCTAAGAGCTAAGACCTCTCTGCATGGGTCCAGGTGTACCAGCTCTGAGAGGCTGCCCAGGTGTCATTCCTCAATAATTATCTGATGGGGAGCTCAGCCCTGGTTCTCTCTGGAACCCCTATCTGTTCAGAAATACAGTTCTTTTGGAAGGGAGAAGCATGTGTTGTTGAGCAGGTAGACTCTGTAAGGCCGTGTGTAGGAAGTGGTGTCGGGCACCGCAAACCTCAGGAACTCGAGAGAAAGATCCATGTGGAGGATGTAGCAATGTGTCTCAGGAGCAAAAAAAGAAGCACTCAGTATTTGACAGCTCCAATTTTTATCATAAGGTATTATACATTTTGGCCTTTATCATCGTCCTCCCTGAGATAAAAACCTAGATGCTTTTCCAAATAAAAAACAGAGCCAGAAGTCTGAGAAAGGAAAGTGTGTGTGTGTGTGTGTGTGTGTGTGTGCGCGCGCGCGTGCGTGCGTGTGCAGGCAGCGTATGTCCTCAGCACAGCTTTTGAGAAAACCCAGGAATGTCTTCAGGTCTCCACCTTTGCCTCAGGTGACACACAGATATCATTTGCTCCTTTATCTCCCTGTCCACTAGGTAGCTGGTCTAGCAGGGAACTTCAGTGGGTCAAATTCAAAGCCACACACCTGTGGGGTACCCCCAAGAGAATGAGAAAAAAGTTCACCCTATGAGCAGACACAGCCCCTCCCCAGAGCACACAGCTTGGCAAACAGAGCAGGCCGAATTCTAGCCCCTGCCCCTTTTGGGAGCCCTTTGTGTCGTGCTGAAATTGCACACGTGGGTACAGCAGCACTCACCAATTTGAAGTGGAAGCTAAGAGAGGGAGAAGATATGACTTTTCTGTCAGCTTGGGATGCTACCAGCTCGGGCGGGATGTCCCCCTTCGAAGAATTCCAAAACCTGGAAAACTGGTCTTGTGTTACCACCACAGCTGTGGTCTTCTTCAGAGTTTCCTAGCTCAGTAATCAGACTCCACCTGGGTTTCTTTTTGCCTTCTACCCATTGCTTGTGATCAGTCTAACACTTAGTGGAGCTCAGGTGTACAAAAGATGCTCCATAAATGTTTGGAATGGCCTCGCGACCCCAGCACTCTCCAAGGATGTATGCATTTCCTTTGGCAAAGCTTTCCCACTTCTGGATTCATTGACCCCATTGTTTCAGAAGACTGCATGCAGGACAGGAATAAAGACGCAGACATAGAGAATGGACTTGAGGACACGGGGAGGGGGAAGGGTAAGCTGGGACGAAGTGAGAGAGTGGCATAGACTTATAAATACTACCAAATGTAAAATAGATAGCTAGTGGGAAGCAGCCACATAGCACAGGGAGATCAGCTCGGTGCTTTGTGACCACCTAGAGGGATGGGATAGGGAGGGGTGGGATAGGGAGGGGGGGAGGGAGCGGCAAGAGGGAGGAGATATGGGGACATATGTATATGTATAGCTGATTCACTTTGTTATGAAGCAGAAACTAACACACCATTGTAAAGCAATTACACTCCAATAAAGATGTTAAAAAAAAAAAGAAGACTGCACACAGGGGGTGGCTCTCTGAGATGCATCCTGGTTTTCATGAAAATCCACAAATAACAGCAGATGAGGTCTTCACATAATTAGCACAACTCAGACCATCCACACTTCTAAAGAACAGGGAGAAAAATTAAATTAAAGCAACAGGCCAGGAGCAATTCGAGTTTGTTTCACCCTGGCAGGACGTCTTAAGATCACATTAGAAGAGAAATAAATGTCTCTAAGGCAAGAAGTGCTGGTGACCTCCCACTGATCCTGGAGGTGATTCAATCACACCTCCACAAGAGCCCTTCCACCACCACTCCTAGCATCTGCCTCAAGAACCTTCAACACAGTTGTACTAGGTATTTTTTGTGGTTTCCTCTGAAAAAAAATTAAGCTCAGATACGACAGTTGTCTGCAAAGACATTTATCGGTTACAGTGAATCTTTTCCTCTTCTGCTTAGAGCAACTTCTCTAATTATTGAGTAGTTGATTATTAAATGTTAATTCACTTCAATAAATGTAGTTTTTTAAACATGACCATCTCTGGGAATATAAGCACAGACCTTGGCACCTGTGCCGTATTAACCCCTGAGCCCCAGGTTTAAGCCACATTGAAATGCGGCTCATCACCTCAAGGTTATACAAAGTTATGAACATCGTTACGAATAGAGAAGCAACAAATCTATTCTTCCCTTGGGAGCTAAACCTTATTTTCACCACATGTTTACGGCTTTAAGTGCTAAATAGGTTGATTTACTTTTTTTAGATAAAAGTAGTTATTCCAATAACCATCTCTTGATACACTGTCTAATTTCCCCCAACCTTGCCCTCCCTCTGGTGTTAGCATTGGCGGGTGAAGTTGCTCTCGCCAATAAGTCACCTGAGGGACTCTGAATAAATGGCTCCTATATGTCTTTTGACGTAGAACTCTCCCAGAGAAACACAATTAGACTGATGACTCTGTAATAAAGACCACGGCCAAGAGGATGGGCAAACACCTCTGGATGTGAGAATCTTCATCATGGGGCATTGGAGAAAGAGGAGGGCCACAAATGATTTATATCCACAGAGCCCAGGCATGCGTCCAAGCAGAGACAGGAACTTGCTGAGATGTCCAGGATGGAGGGAAAACAAGATGAAGCAGGAAGAAGATGAAAGGAGGTCCACTTCTCAGGTGAGAACGTCTACCCTCAAGGACTTGTGACCACCAGTGAAAAAGAAGGAAGGGAAGGAAGAAAGGAAGGAGAGAAGGAGGGAAGGAAGGAAGGGAGACAAACAGTAAAGAAGAGACGAGTGATCCCACTTTCTCTGTCTCTTGTTATCTTCACACAACTTGCATTCCAAATGGTGATGTCTCTCTTTTTCCATCTTCTTATTTCTAATGGAGTTTTTAGACACACCTTTTTTGTGGTTCTTCAGCTAAAGCCTACATTGTTTGATCTAAGACCCCACCTACACAGAGTTGGGCAGATCCATTTTCAGGATAAGAGTTAGAAGAAATCCAGGGGCACATCTAAGAAGGAAGTCAGAGAAGAAGATAAAATGAAAAAACATTAGTCCTTATTGCACATAAATGGAGGCCAGAAATCCTGCACAGAATCTTTATAGATTTCTTAAGAACTTGTAATGCTCTCACTGTTTATTATTATTTTTTAACACCTGTCTATTCCCTATAGTTATAAGCAGTAACAAATCTTGAAACAAAGCAAAAATGGCAAAAGGGCTGTGAGATTTATTGTGGAGAGAAAGAGAGATATATCTTATTTCATTGCTTTTCTGTACTATCAGGAAAAGAACCTTGAGAGAAAAGCAGATGAAAGCAGATTAGAAAGAAAGGCAACCCCTTAAGTCCTCTGGGAGAAAAATAAACAGAGAAAGTGTAAATTCACCTTGGGGAGAACTGTCTCTAGGGGATTTACCTCCGTGATAGTCACTTTCCTCCTGACATCAAGTCAGGAGGAAAACTTCCCGATAGACTTCGTTGAGCGCTAAGCATATGTTGGATTATGCAGAGCTGGGCTACAGTAGTCTTCTGTCATACTTCAGGTTCTCAGGACAGCTTGTTAGTTATCACTGAAGTAACATCAACAATACCTGAATTCACCCAAATTAGAATTAATTCCCAGTGAGAATTTTCAGTGAAAGCTACAAATTTCTAACTGCCACCCTCAACCTTTTGTTCTACACCTGTCAACATTAGCTTGATAATCTATTGCAAGTTTCATCCTTATAAGATAATTATAAGGATGGTAATAATAGTAATAACAATAATATTAACCAATGTTTATTGAGCATTTAATATGGGCAAGGCAGTATTTTATGTGCTCTATATATACTAATTCATGCCTCACCACATCTCCTTAAAGAGGGAACTAGTCTTATTTTACCGATGAGGAAACTGAGGCTTAAAATCACGCAGCTAGTTAGCCAGGGAGCCAGATGTGCTTACAGGCAGTGACTCCAGAGCTCCCAACCTCATAAACACAGAACATCTAAACACTAAGCATGCTCCATCAAATACAGACTTTGGGCTGGGTTTGCTGCTCTCCCAGACCACCCACAGTCCTGTGGCTTTCAAAATGTTTAACCACATGGGCTCCTTTCTTCAAGTAAAACCTTGCACGGAAGCCCCAAATCTATATTCAATAGATAAAATTAAGGTTTACTGAGTAAATCAGGTGGAGAAGCAAAGACTCTTCCCTGTCCCACCTCCACTCAGCTCTTCCTGGTGCCTGAGAAGGTTCTGCAGAGCCTTGGAGCTTCTGTGAAACACAGTTAGAAAACGCTTAACAGTCTTTAGTTGATCTCTTTCCACCGATAAAGTTGCCAGCTCGAGAGATGTTTTCCAACTTGCTTCCAAAACTCCAGCGTTTCTTGTTGCTTCTAGGATAAGTTTTGAAATTCTGCACTGGGAATTCCAGGTTTCCCAAATCCTGTCCATACCCCATGCACACAGGCCTTCCTTCCATAACCCCATTCCTTCCAGCTGGCCTGCCCTCCTTGTCATCCCCAAATAGGCATCATTCTTTGAACCATTTGAAGTGAGATCTGTTTTCTCCTCCTGCAAATTCTAGCATCAGAAACCAAGTCGAGTGTGAATTCTCCATAAAATCTCCTCTGACTGCTAACTCTGTCACCATGTGTAATGCTTACTCAGGCCCTGTCCCTTCCCATGGTAATTAGCAGATGGGTTCCACTGCCAGAACAGAGATTAAAGCAATGACTTAAGATACAAGTTTATTTCTCTTTCAAGAATTGTCTGAGCACAGGCACCCTGGGCTGACACAACACCCCACAGTGTGGGACCCAGGCTCCTCCCATGTTGTTGCTCTGCCTCGCTCTCTATGATGGCTCACCACCACTGCATCCCCATCAGAATGGGGAAGGGGGAAGGGAGGACACATTCTTTCCTTTTAAAGGCTTCACCCTCTACTTTGAACATATCCCACTGGCAAGATGAGAATGGGTATTTGGAGAACTAGCAATCTCTTTCCACATTTAACTATTTCAAGGAGAAATTGGGGAGAATTTTCTCTCATTTCTTTTACACTCCTGGAATAAAGGGACTTTGTCCCACACATTGTATTCCCCACAATGCCTATCTAACCTGGGTATCTCGAACGTACTCAATATTAAAATTAAAATATTAAAGAATTAATATATAGATATAGGTGTTAGTGAGTAAGAGAACATATGTGTGGACATTTTTAGAAGCCAAAAATAACCAAAGATAATGTTGAGTTTCTTTACGTCAACACTGAATTTAAAGTTTCCAATTACTGGGTCCTAAATCTAAAAGGGTTTTATTACTAACTTTTAGAAAAGTTACCCTAAGAGATTATTTAAATGGATGAGACTTTTCCCAGCTATCTTTCTACACACACACACACACACAACACACACACATCCATCTTATTCAAATACAGAATCACAAGATAAATAATGCAAAATTAGTGAAAAGTTTGGAAAGCTAAACTTTAAAATATAAAAGTATAATGATAAACTTACCTTTTTAGGTACCAATCTATGGTGATAACATCTTAAATAATTCAGAGCCATTTACCAAGTGACAAAAATTTTGGCAACACTTTGATCCAGGTGATGTTACTATATTTAGGAGTATGAGTTTTAGTGTACCTTCTTTTTCAAAGAGAATTTATTTTCAAGTGCTTATTAAAGAAACTATCTTATTTTATTTTAGTCAATAGTTGGATTTATGTGTTGATTAATCCACCTCTACTTATATTAGATATAACAGATACTACCAAAATTTTAAGAAGCTTTAAGGCAGCTGTGGTTAAGGAACAGTAACTAACTACATGGACCCTATTGACCAGATGCAAAAATATTGTATCAGTTCAGGCTTCCCCAGCCTTGAATGAATCCTGGGAAATAATAACACCAATAATAAAAGCACCTTCCCTATTGTACCTACTCTGGACCAGATAATGTACTAACTGTGTCACATGGATTCTTTCAATCCTCTAACAGTTCTGTAGATAAGAAATCCAAGGCTCAGAAAAATGAAATGATCATTAGAAGTCCTTCAGAACTGAGGTCAAATTGAGCACATTTATTTCCAAAGACCTTTGCTCTTTCAAATGCAGATAAATCAAATTAATAGTTGTCACCTTGCTGCTCCATGTGTGCTTGGTACTGAGTCCTACGCAACTATTCATAAGAAGGCGCCAACTCGTGTTGCCGGTGTTTGTGCTCATGTCTCATGGCAGGATTAAAGGGATTAGGTAGAGCGTGTCCACAGATGCTCCGCCAATGAGCTCGCACAGAAAAACCTCCTTGTTGGCTGGGAATCTCAGGAGACTCTGGATAGGGTGGGCAAGGCAGTCTAAAGATGCTGAGCCCGACTAGACATAGAAGGCACCTCCCTCAGAGGAGGCCCCCCCTGGTCTTTCTCTTGCTCATCTAGACCAACCCTCCCTTTGGGAGGCATTCTCCCATCTGCCTTCCCCTTGAACTCCCCACCCCTGAATTCAGTTCTAGTGGCTGGAAGTCTGGGCCTCTGGGACAGCCTGAGTAAAGGCCAATCCACTTTCTCCCTGGCTATCACTGCAACACACCACTAGGGGCACTGACAGAGCTATTTTGTGCTTTGAATGTGATGTTTCTGGCAAAGGAAGGACTGATCCTCAAGGCCTCTAGGTCCAGCCACACTCAGCAGGAGTCTGGCAGCGTTCCAGCTAAGGTATTCTTCCAGGTCCCTCAAGGAAGTAGTGGGGATTTTCACTTCCCTTCAGTACAGAAAATCATCCAATCTTCCTTCAAAAGACTTGGCTGGGAGAGACTGGCTCAGAATCACACATGCATGAAAATATTCTAGGATTTAGCTCTCCCCTGATGCTAAATTTGCAGAGTAGGACACAGGCCAGCACATATCAAGCAGACTCGGGTGGCTTGTGTCTGCAATGCTTTCCTCAGCGGAATGGAATCTCGCGCAGACCTCCTGCACCATTCTGGCTCTCCCACGTGAACCTTGTCTTCAAGTCTTTCTCAAGAAGCTTCTCACTCTCCCTGTTCTAGTCCAGGGTTGCTCAACAGCAGTACCATTGACATTTTAGGCTGGATAATTCTTTGTCATGCAGCTTTCCTGTGGACTGCAGGAAATCTAGCAACATCCCTGGCTTCTACCCGCTAGATGCCAGTAGCACCCGCCTCCCCATCTGTGACCAACAAGTGCATCTCCAGACGTTGCGCAATGTCCCCTGGGAAGCAAAATCATCCTGTTAGAGAACCACAGGCCTAGCCAGGTGAAGCCCAGCCAGTTCTGATGGCCTTGAGCTGCTTTTCCCCCAAGGCAGCAGGCATACCTCATCCCCCCGGGTCTGTCTCTCAACACAATCTTCAGATATTAAAACTCTTGCGTGTCTGAAAACACCTGTAATACAGATGTCACTGAGCTTCCTAGCAATTCAAGTTTGCCCCTCCCCACTAATGTTCAAATTGCTGCAATCTGAGTGCCTTTCCTGAGGAATGACAAGAATATCTTTTCCTGGGCGTTTCTGCAGATAGCAGCTCTCCCACTCTCCCCTAGCCCTCTTGTTACTGCCTTGCTTCTCCAGAATGTCACTCAGCCCAACCACAGGGCCAGGCTCTTCTCTAAGCCACAATAGAAGGAGATGGTCACGCTTAATGATGTTAACTAGCAAGCCTGAGAATTTACAAGGTAAAAGGGGGGATAGGCATTAGATATTAGCCCTCACAGCTCCCAAACACCAGTGGCCGCGTTTTTGTATTGGACTATCTCCCCCTGGTCTCTCCTCAACCACCAGCCTAGCACATTCCTCCCTGCCGCTGCCGCTCCCCAACCCAGGAGGGTCAATAATTCCTGCAGAGATGCACCCGCCCCAGTGAAGGCCAGCATTTGCCCTTCATTAAACAAAATACTGAACATTCTAGCCTGATGTGTGAACCAACTGCATTTGGACACTTCCTTGGGCAGGACTCCCACAAAGAGAGTGAGCAGGTGTTTCGGGTGCAACTTCCTGATCAAAGACCAAAAGCCTCACGAGCTGCAGGAAGCAATGGTTACAAAGCCAGCGCGCCCTGCTCGGTCTTTCAGGTTTGTTCCTTCTCAGCATCATACCGGCGACCAGAATCAAAGTTGATGCAGCCTTAAAACATGACTTCCCATTTTAATTACTTCAATGCTGGGGGGCTAAAAAGCCACGAAATTTCCAGTTTTGATCTTTGCCCCATAGAACCATCCTAGTGGGGTACACCAGTTGTATGAGTAGCAGTTACTCGTCACCATGCCAGAAACATCCTTACTCTGCCACTTTCAAAGAGCCAAGTTAGAGCCAGTGGTGGTTTTCAAACTTCCCATCGTCAAGACCCTTTCGTTACACAAGTCTGGCTGAGGCCTCAGATGGAGCCACAGGTCCAGCTGATGCAGGCTGGACCTGGAGCCCCTGGACACACCTTAAGTACTGATGACCCGAATTATAATCAGAATAATGAGGACCTGGGAATCTGGTATCTAGAAATCTGGTCTCAAAGGCTAAAGAAAATGAGGCGTGAGTTCATATCTCCATCTGCATAAGTCAGGTCAGATTTCATTGTCACAAACAAGGACAGGGAATGACAAGCAGAGGTGTCTGGCAGGCAGAGGAGGAGCCGGGCTGACTGGTGGACAAGAAGGCAGGAGGAGAGTCCCGCAGTCATGCTGAGCTGTTGTAGCTCCTCTGGTTTACCAGGCACTGGCTTGTTAGGAAGAGGATGCTGTGGGGAGAACACAAAGGGTCTCCCTAGGCCAGGGCTTCTCAGCCTCTCACTGTTGACATCTGGGGCTGGGTGATTCTGTGTTGGGGGCGGGGGCTGTCCCGTGCACCGTATGTTAGCACACAAGGTCCAGAAGATATATATATATATATATATATCTCCAGGTTCAGCCTACATCAACCAGTGTGGCTCCATCTGAGGCCTCAGCCAGACTGGTGTGATGAAAGGTTCTTGACGATGAGAAGTTTGAGTACCCCGTGCACAAGGATGTTAGCAGCATCCTGAACCTCCACCCACTAGATGTCAGTAGGACCTTGCCCCCCGATCTGTGCAAGTTGTAACAACCAAAAATGTCTCCAGACGTTGCCCCAGCAATATCGCCCAAGCTAGAACCACTGGTGTATACCAAGCTTACCGGGCTAAGAACTGCAGAAGAGAAAAAGCATGTAAGACATTGTTCTTATCCTCCAGAAACTTCACATCCAGCTAGAAAGAAGTAAACAGGCTAAATCAGTGAAATAGTTACATAATAACAGATCAAGATAACAAGAGATGTCACAAGATGGTATGTAATTAAAAGGATCTTAAATAACACTTTCCTAACACTTGTAACATTGTATTTTATTGAAATTATTTAATTATATATGTTCCTTAATATGAAATGGAAATGCCATGAGCATAGGCTCTGACTCTATTTTGTTGACCACAGACATCTACCCCCAGTGTCTGACACATAGTAGGTGCTTAGTACTTATCATGGGCAGCCTTGCATGGGATCAGACCTGGCAGGAGATGGAGGACATTGAAGGGGATCCTGTCCAGGTGTCTTCAGGCACTAAGTGGTAATCAGGTGAACTGGGCCAACCTGAATGCTTGACTGTACATGGTCAGGGACTTTTGCAGTACTTTCAGTTTAAAATATATCTATCTGCTTTGAGACAGAGTGGAGGGAAGGCATGTCTGTGTATGTGTAATCTCAGCAATATGAAGGAAATTTGTGGGGAGGGAAGATTTCGGAGGCAGTCCTGGAAGACACGTTTTCTCTGTCCCACAGCCCTCCCATCCCTCCATCACTGAACTCGTCTGTGCTTAATCCCCTCAAAAAGACAAGTGGATGGCAAGACCCAATAACAAACCCTGGGCCCTCAACTGAGATAGATGGGCTGCGTGGGGCAGGGGCAGAGGTGAACTTGTGGGAAGGAAAAGAGGAAAACACCCATCCAAATCCATTAGCTAGGGCTTCCCTGGTGGCGCAGTGGTTGAGAGTCCGCCTGCCGATGCAGGGGACACGGGTTCGTGCCCCGGTCTGGGAAGATCCCGCGTGCCGCAGAGCGGCTGGGCCCATGAGCCACGGCCGCTGAGCCTGCGCGTCCGGAGCCTGTGCTCCGCAACGGGAGCGGCCACAACAGTGAGAGGCTCGCGTACCGCAAAAACAAAAACAAATCCATTAGCTGGCCCTACCCCATGCATCACCTGTTCATCTATAAAATGCGCATTGAGCACCTGTTCAAGGCTGGACAGCCTTCCAGGGCCTGGGGACCCAGCTGCACAGAACAGATAGAAGCCCTGCTCGGGGTCAGCCAGCAGCCAGGCTCCTTGCTTCACACGCTTGGGTGTGCATGGAATCACCTGGAGAAGTTGTAGAAAAGTCGGCTGCGCCCCCTTTCCGGAGGTTCTGATTCAGCAGGTACGGAGCAGGGCCTGAGAACTGCATTCCTGACAAGCTTCCAGCTGAGGCCGCCCTGCCGTCCCAGGACCACCCTTTGAGCCGCCCTGGACTCCCGCTTCCACACAGAAGATGCTAACTGGCCGCTGGGAAGTGTCTGGGGCAGTAGATGGGCCAGGAAGAGGACCCAAGGGAACATCTGAAAACACAAGATGAACGGGCCCAAGTGCCTCCCTGTGGCACGGGACAAAGATAGAGCTTCTCTGTTTACTGGAAAGTCCAGGGAAGGCCCGCGGTCCCGCCTGCGCGGTGGGTGGCGGCGGTGGCTCCCGCCGGTGGCCCTTCCCGGTCAGGGCCGGCGAGAGAGGGTGGGGGCCCGGCCAGCCCGGCCTCCGACCAGTCTATTTACTTAAACAACACGCAGCCCGCCTTCCGCGGGGGCCAGGCCCGGGGCAGTTCCTGAATGGGACGAGACGCTGCGTCTTCACAGCAGCCCACCCACGTCGCCGGGAGGCTTTCACGGCCGGCCTCCGTCGGAGGAAACGACAAGCTGTGTTGGGGCGTCGCGGCGGCCCAGGAATGTGGGTGACGCCGAGCCGCTGCAGTGGCCCGAGGCAGGCTCCCTCCTCTGCGGCGCGCCTTTCTCTTCCAGGTTTTAAGTGTCCCTTTATTTTGCCTTCAGAGTTTTCATTCTTCTCGACGCTGATAAAGAAAAGCAAATAACATTTTTTTTAAAGAAGAAGAAAAAAATGTTAGGCTGTCTCCAGCAGAAGGGAAAAAGGGGGTTGAACAAACAGAATGTCACTGAAAAGACAACAAACAAGACTATTGCTCAAAGAACCAGATGGACTTGGAAATAGCCTTCGATTGCGGCCACAGGGCTGCATTGGGAGCAGCAGAGGGACGGGAGTGGGGGGAGGGCTGGGCCCGGGGCTGTGTGCAGGGGAGGGGGTGTGGACCGTCGGTAATTTAGATCAGGAGTCTAAACCCTACAGGTCTGCCTGTGAAAAAGTAGGCGGGTTTGGAAACCGTAAACCTGATTGAAACGGGATGAAATAAAACAAGCCTTTTATTATCTTCCCTTTTTTTTCTAGCATGTCCTATACGATTACTTTCTTTCTGACAGATCACCAATGCCTTGAATAAGAAGCTGCTGACCAGATTTTTTTCTTATTGCAAAGTGGAGGGAGGGTTGGGTGTTTGTTTTTGATTTTTCTAAATCTTCCTCAGCTTAGCTAAATGGACATGTGCAGAGTTAGATGGGTCAGTCTGACTGGCCTTTTCTTCTTATCTATTTCACTTATCCTTTACCCACTAAATCAGCTATGTTTTTAAAAATGATATCTGACTGATATCCAGACTGCTCTAACAATTTCTCAACTGCAGGGTGATGTGTGCTACACAGACTGAAGGGGAAAAGGTTTGTCTTAAAAATCATGTTTCCATACTCTAAGGATAAATTCAACTTTTAAAATAGATTATTTTTCGAGCAGTTTCAGGTTCACAGCAAAACTGAGCGAAAGGTACAGAGCTTTCTCATATACCTCCTGTCCCCAGACATGCAGAGCCTGCCCCCACTAACAGCATCTCACACCAGAGTGACACATCATTACCACCCAAAGTCTATACTTTACACTAGGTTTCACTCTGAATTTGTTACATTCTATGGGTTTTGACAGATGTTATTTGATAGACATTACTGACATGCATCCATCATTATAGTATCATACAGATAATTTCACTGCCCTAAAAATTCTCTCTGTGCTCTACCTAGATAAATTCTATTTTTCAAAGAGAATCAAGTTCAGTATATGAAGTATCTCCTATTGGGCACTTATATGCCACTCATCTATTAGGAGAGAAATTTCTTTTTTGTCTAATCTTTAACTTTAAAAGGTTTGAAGAAGGGCAATAGTTACTTCAATTGCCAGAATAAGTGCAGTTGACATTTCCCAGAAGGGAAGCATGAGACACATGCTGCCCTCATCACTTGGACTGGAAGTTCAGGTCCCAGTCATTGGTGGAAGCTCAGGCACAAAGGTCCTGCTGGTCTACCAGGTCCACCCAATTCTAAGAAGGATGGCCTGGAGCCCCCAGTGCCCTATCTGACTACTGACACTTGAAATTCTACTACCAGAGCTTTCTTCCATGCCATGAATGTGTCAGGGCACACCTTCAGAGCCTCCTCTAGCAGCATATTTGATGCTGACTCTGAAGAGATGGAATAGGAGGCAGCACCAAGAGGGTAAAGGGGTGGGGTCAGCAATAAACCTGGCTTACCTCGGAGTAGTCTTCAGACCCAGTTCTACTTGGGTACAAATGAAAACAAGCAAAATGTGAAACTATGGCGTATCACATATGTTACCTAGTGGGCACATATGAGGTTAGAAGTCAGAAATTCTGGGCAATATATTGACTACAATTCCACTGCCATTTATCAACTGGATCCTGGACAGGTCACTCTACCTCTCCAAACCTTGGTGTCCTACATGAAAAGGGGCATAGTCAGAAGGCACATCTTGTGAAGATGTAGAGAGCAAGTATCTATAAAGGTTCCTTAACTATGATGAATGTTTATACAACAAACTTATTCCTTTATTGTTTCTTTTCTATAAAAGAAACAGGTATTTAGATGAGTGCTGGAGGATAGAGACATCTCAACAGATTTTAAATTGTTGATATAAAATAAAGGAAGGAAGGAAGAAAGAGAGGAAGAGAGGGAGGGAGGAAACCCAAAATGTAACTGGCCATGTTTTTTTAATAGCACTGATAGAAGAGTTTTTCAGCTATACCCTCAGTTTTTAGGTGGAGGCAGTGACAAGGAGTATTATTTTCTAGTATCAAAACTCCATTACAGGCTATGGTTAAGAACCATGGGAAAATCTTCATCAAGGCTCTTAAAGTTGTTCACAGCAAAATTGCAACATTACATCACAGCTAAACAATTCCAGAATTTCCTAATATGTGGCCTAGCTTCAGAGGAAATGGTGACATTTCACCAAAACATAAATTGTTTCTTCAATGTGGCCTCCTTTTCATTGGTTGGCAACCTTAAAAAATTTTTTCTAAGCAGCAGTTTTTCAGGCACATTTTATGATCTTTATTACACAGGAACAAAGCCACCAAAGCCATGCCCAACAATGTTGCTAGCTTGGGGATGTCCCACACCCAGAAAAGTCCTTCTCCATCTTCGGGGTTGCTCCAGAATCACCTGAAAGGCTTGTTAGGACACAGACACTGGGCACCACTCCCAGGGCTTCCAGTCCAGCAGGTCATGGGTGAGCCTGAGAGTTTGGGTTTCTCACAAGTTTCTTGGTAATGCTAATTCTGCTTGTCTGGAGACCACATTTGACATCCACTGGCATAGAATAAGACTTGGTGCATACCAGGTCCTCAATAAATATGTGTTGGTTTCATGAAAAGGCAGTGTCTTGGATTGTGTTTCTGACAGTGAAGGGTGGAGAAGACTGAGTGCTTTGGGTTGCTTTGCAGAGTTTCTAGAACTTAGGAGGATTCTTAAAGGTCACTGGTCCAACCGCAGCCAAGGTACACATTTCCATAGGGCCAGGTTTTATTTATCAAACCTATTCAGTACCTAAAAGAAAAACAAGAGCATCAAGGATATCAGAAATCTGTTGCATTTCTTTACACTAACAATGAATTATCAGAAAGAAAATGTTAAAAAAAAAGAAGAAACATCCCATTTAAAATTGCATCCAAAAACAAACAAAATAACCTAGGAGTAAACCTAACCAAGGAGGTGAAAGACCTATACACTGAGAATTATAAAACATTGATAAAGGAAATTGAAGATGATTCAAAGAAATGCAAAGATATTCCATGCTCTTGGATTGGGACAATTAATGTTGTTAAAATGGCCATACTACCCAAAGCAATCTATAGATTTAATGCAATTCCTATCAAATTCCCCCAAGACATTTTTCACAAAACTAGAACAAATAATCCTAAACTTTACATGGAACCACAAAAGACCCAGAATTGCCAAAGCAATCTGGAAAAAGAATAAAGCTGGAGGCATAACCCCCCCAGACTTCAGACAATACTACAAAGCTCCAGTAATCTAAACAACATGGTACTAGTACAAAAACAAACATATGGATCAACGGAACAGAATAGACAGCCCAGAAATAAACTCACGCACCTATGGTTAATTACTCTTTTACCAAAGAGGCAAGAATATACAATGGAGAAAGGACAGTCTCTTCAGCAAGTGGTGCTGGGAAAGCTGGACAGCTACATGTAAATCAATGAAATTAGAACATTCCCTCACACCACATTAAAAATAAACTCAAAATAGTTTAAAGACTTAAGTATAAGATATGACCCCATAAAACTCCTAGAAGAGAACATAGGCAAAACATTCTCTGACATAAATCATAGCAATATTTTCTTAGATCAGTCTCCTAAGGCAAAAGAAATAAAAGCAAAAATAAGCAAATGGGACCTAATGCACAGCAAAGGAAACCATCGGCAAAGTGAAAAGACAACCTATGGAATAGGAGAAAATACTTGCAAACAATGCAACCGACAAGGGCTTAATTTCCAAAATATACAACAGCTAATACAACTCAATATCAAAAATACAAACAACCTAATCAAAAAATGGGCAGAAGACCTCAATAGACATTTCTCCAAAGAAGACATACAGATAGCCAACAGACACGTGAAAAGATGCTCAGCATCACTAATTATTAGAGAAATGCAAATCAAAACTACAATGAGGTATCACCTCACACCGGTCAGAATGGTTATCATGAAAAAGTCTACAAATAATAAATGCTGGAGAGGGTACGGAGAAAAGGGTACCCTGCTACACCGTTGGTGGGAATGTAAATTGATGTAGTCACTATGGAAAACAGTATGGAGTTTCCTTAAAAAACTATAAATAGGAGCTACCATATGACCCAGCAATCCTGGGTATATATCCAGAATAAAAAGAAAACTCTAATTCGAAAAAATACATGCACCCCAATGTTCATAGCAGCACTATTTACAGTAGCCAAGAGATGGAAGCAAACTAAGTGTTCATCAACAGATGAATGGATAAAGATTTGGTATATATATATATATATATAGAACTCAGCCATAAGAAGAATGAAATATTGCCAATTGCAGCAACATGGATGGACCTAGAGAACATCATACTAAGGGAAGTAAGTCATACAGCGAAAGACAAATATTATATGATATCACTTATATGTGGAATCTAAAAAATAATACAAAGGAATTTATCTACAAGACAGAAACAGACTCACAGCCATAGAAAACAAACTTACGGTTACCAAAGGGGAAAGCGTGGGAGTGGGGAGGGATAAATTAGGAATATGAGATTAACAGATACACACCACTATATATAAAATAGATAATCAACGGGTATTTACTGTGTAGCACAGGGAACTATATTCAATATGCTGTAATAACCAGTAATGGAAAAGAATCTGAAAAAACATATATGCTTATATCTGAATCACTCTGCTGTAGACCTGAAATTAACACAATATTGCAAATCAACTATACTTCAATAAAAAAAGAAAAAAAGCAAGAGCATCCAGTAACTTTTCAATCCATCCTGCCTTTCCCTTTCCCAATGCTAGTTGACCCTGAGTACTTATCCAGAATTTTCATCCTACTGTTCTATTTCTACAACCAAGAGCTAGTTACATTACAAGGCCTTATGGGTCTTCACATACAACTTTGCATTCATTTCTGATTTTAGGCAAGTTTCCTTGGCTCCTCTATTCTAAGGATGAAGGGACTGAGGCAGTCAACTGAGATTTTGAGATTTATCCTAAGAACTGAACACTCACATGACTGTGGTAGGATTATCTGCCTCTCCATGACCAATAGTCCTCCCAACAGTTGGCCTGATGCTCATTAATTACACAGAAGTTTGTTTACCTGATGAGTGCAACTAGGCATCCTGTTTTTCTGATGAAACATAGGGTTCCCCATTCAGACCTATGGGTGGCAGAGATCCAACCATAATATTCTTCTGGGTAATAAGACAGAGATGCCATGTCTCCACCTGCCCAGGCAAGAAGAGAGATGCATCTTCCCTCAAGATATGTTTATATTAACCATATTCACCCCAATTATTGGGCTGAACCATTTCCAGTGATGAAATAGCACTGAGCTATTGATTTTCTAACCAGTTCAACCTAGGTTGAATCCAGTTGTGCCTTTCAAGGAGCAAATCTTTGACACTGAGCCTGAAAGTCTTTAATGACAAGAGGAGAGAATAAGTGCAAGTTTGATAGTAAGTCAAAGAATTGATCCTACATCAGGCCGAGGAAAAATACATGCAAGGGCTTGGAAGGATAAGAGGGGAAAGGAGAAAAAAATTGTATTAGATTAAGTCATAAAAAATTACCATTTTTGGGCTTCCCTGGTGGCTCAGTGGTTGCGAGTCCACCTGCCGATGCAGGGGACATGGGTTCGTGCCCCGGTCTGGGAAGATCCTGCATGCTGCGGAGCGGCTAGGCCCATGAGCCATGGCTGCTGAGCCTGCGTGTCCAGAGCCTGTGCTTCACAACGGGAGAGGCCACAACAGTGAGAGGCCTGTGTACCGCCAAAAAAAACCAGTCATGAGCTGAGCAGAAAAGTGTCCTTCATGGAATAAAACCTGAAACTTTCATATTTGGTAAACATATTGCATAGTGAAGTTAATATTCTACAACTGTAACTGTAATAGAGTAACATGATAAGGAACCATAAAATATGGGATCGGAAATATTGAGAGCAACATTCTTCTTACGTAGATCAAGAGGTAGGATCCTGCTTCATGACCAGCTTTGTGCCCTTGGGAATCCATTTCACCTGTCTGAGCCTCAGATCCCTTAGCAGTCAAAGGAGGCGATGGGATTCAGTTCATCTAAGGCTGTCCCTCCCCAACTGCAGTCTGTGACTTTCTGGAGCTATGTATACACCATGACTGTCCTGAAAGACAATATTAAATAGTGAGAAGGTACATGAGGGGGTGGGCAATAATGACATAAATGACAACAAAATTCATCATTTAACTTACACTTTTTCAAAATAATTAATTCCAGCCTTGATGACGGAAACCTCCCAAACGTCTAGCTCAAGGTGCTTACTTACCTAAGAGGAGCAAAGGCAAAAGGTAATCATCCCCATTGGGGTGACAGGTTTGCCTCCACCACACACACCCAGTGTTTGTCTGTTTGTTTTATGGATGATCAGTCCAATATTGTGCAGTAGAAAATAACGGGTAAAGAGCAGAGACCGGGGACCTCAGCTGACAGGGTGAACTGACACTGATGATGACGGTACACGTTATGAAAAGTTTCCTGTCAAACTTTAATAACTTAGATCTTGGCTGTGGTGGCAATCACCTCTCACTGGCAATTGAAAGCAAATGTATTATACCTCAAAGCTGTTTAACAATTGAAGTTAGAATGTGGTAGTGAGTGTCCAAGTTGTAGGCTCAGTCCCTGCGTGGCCACACGCTGTTGAGAGCACAGAGTAGGGCCTAGGCCTGTCTGTTTTGTTCATCAGTGTGCAGTTAGTGCTTGCACAGAGCAGGTCCTCAACATATATTTGTTGAATGAATGCACTACCTATTTTTACAAAATTGTGCGCAATGCACTACTCTCCAAAGCTTTAGAAACAGGATGAGTTGAGTGGCTAGCAGAGTGAAAAACTTCTGAACTATGAGAAGAAAAGTCAACCTGCATTTAAACAATACTTACAGATTATTTCTATGCCATTTTCAGACTAAATTTTTACAATTTGAAAAATTGTGTAATAGCTCAAAGTAGACCCAATGTTTAAAATACACTTGTGAGTAGGTTTGAAAAGAATGAACAGCCTATACTTTCACTTTTACCACCTTGTCCCAAAGGATGCAAATAATAAAGTTAAGCATTAATGGGAAGAGAAGAATTTTGGCTCTGCTTTTAATATCATTTTACTATTTTGTTTAAATCTATTTTTAACACAGAGTACTGATAAGGTTGAGGTTTTCCTAATTTTAAGCTCTTTAACAGAAAACAGAAACCAGTTGAGAGCAGGAGTCTCTATTTGTCCTGCTTAGAAAACAATACTATAGAAGGAAACAGAGGGTATGTAACTAGGAAAGAAAAGGAGCCCTTGTAATTCTTGGAATTTAGAGATAACTAATTAATTCTTTTCTAAAATTAGCAGCAAGCAGTCAAGGAAAGATTATCTAAGGACATTTGAAGATCCCAAGGGAACTTTAAGAGATGAAGAGCTGCAAGCTTTACAAATCTATTGCATTGAAAGTGAGAGAAAGAACTAAAAAGTCTTTATTTTAAACAACATAGGAAAGTGAAGGGGGAAAGTAGTAACTCTCAAATTTTAATTAGAGTTTTGCACCAAAGTACTTGTATTCCTTTAAATTTTGCTCTATAATACATTATACTTTAAAATTTAAAAGCCTTGAAAATTCTTCTAAGTACAATTATTAGTAAACATTATGTTTTTGGTCTTAATAAGTTTCTTTTTGATTAAGGTAAAACGTTTAATTAAATAGGAAAATGCTCTATATTCTAACATCTCAGTCAACCATGACTATGGGAAGTCGTCTCTTTGAATCACAGGACTTAGTGCAGAAACACCCATTCACACGCATCAACACAGACAGGAAAATAAAAGTTTCCCGTGAGCACGTCTCATAAAACTAGGAATGATAACCGTCCTCTGTGCTATCAACATGGCTTTGAAATTTCCTATCTAAATTCCTAGTCTTCCTGGTTAAACACACAAGTCACAATTCTGAAGGCAAGTATAAAATGTGATTCAAATAAACATGTACTGAGTTTCCAGTTTTAAATTTTACCAAATACTTACTGAATGTCTACTATATACAAGAGACTTGCTGAACATTTCCAGGGAAACAAAGATGACCAAGACATAGATCTTGATCTTCAGGGAAGTTACAAACTACCAGAGAAGAAAAATGTGTGCAAAATAATATCAAACACATAACTATTTTCTTTAAGGAAAAATTCTTATAACACATACATTTCCCTTAAAGAAAATACTTATGTGCTCAGAACCATCTATTCAGTGTTCAGAAGATGACTTTTAGATGGGCGGCTCAGGGATGAAACATGAAGAAGCTGTCATTTAAGCTGGATTTTGACAAGTAGGAGGGCGTTTAGAGAAAGGAACAATAACGCAAAGCAATGGAGTTTATTGGTTAAAACTAGGTATTACAAACTGGTAGCCCATGGCCAAATTCAGCCAGCAGATGTGGGTTTTATTTTATTTTTTGACCTGAGCAATGTTCTGAATCTGTTGCCAGCACATTTACAAATTGAGACTTCAGGGACTTCCTTGGTGCCTGGTCAGGAAACTAAGATCCCACATTCCACGGGGCAACTAAACCCGCGCTGAAACTACTGAGGCCACACACTCTGGAGCCCACGTGCCACAACTAGAGAGAAGCCCGCGCATGGAAACGAAGAGCCTGCGTGTCGCAAGGAAATATCCCACATGCCGCAACTAAGACCCGACACAGTCAATAAATTAATTAATTAATTAATTTAAAAAAATATTTTTAAAAAATCATGCTAATAAATAAATAAAATTGAGATTTCACGTAAAATTCTGGATTTTGCAGCTGCTTTTAAAGAAATCAGAAGATGTTAACACTGGGTCCACAGCCCACATAATACCAAAAGCTTTGCAGCAGCTGCTCACTTTAGAAAGGTCACACAGCCCACACTGTGAGCCCACTCAGCCAGCCTCATCCTTTATGTGTCCTGTGAGTCCCCTGTGGGAGATTACCTTGTGATTCCCAATTTAAAGTGTGAGCACGGGTCAGACCAGTGGTATGCTGGTAAATGTTTAACCACAGACTCTCTAAGGAAAAAAAAGCCCCAATTGTAGTATTTGGCAATTTCTGTGGTATAAATACTCTCACCATGGTCAATTTCAAGCTACAAAGGTTATGTCACTGAAAGTGGAGTTGGGAAGAGATACATACAAAGGGCTCTCACAGGCGGTACCAACCAGCCCCAGCATACTGCTGGATAAGACAGATCTGAGTTCAAAGACAGGCTCTCCTGATGAAGTTTCTTAAGTCTTCCTGTGTTAACAAGGAAAAACAATCCCCTACCTTGAAGTGCTATTGTGAGGTTTAAATGATTTTCCCAGCTCTGCCTTCTAATTTATTACCTCACAACTGAGATTGGCCTCCTGTTTAATCCTTATCCTTATATGAATACCACATCTTTTTCTTTCTGGAATTTTTATTTGGTTCTTTTTCTAAATGTTTCTGTTATTTTTAAATAAAAACCTCAGTTTTGCCTTATTCAGGATCGTTACTGCTCTCATCTCCCTAAGCCAGGTGCTCAAAATGTCCTACTATTTGCATTGTTAGGGTGTGAAATCTAGGTGTTACCTCTGTACACTATTTCACTGAGTGCTTGTTTCCTGCTGCAACTGGAAGTTTCTTGTGAGGGATCATCTTCAGAAGGAATTTTTCAGTAGGAGAACGACTGCCTCTGTTAAAAATATGATGCAGTTGTGCATGTCTAGCCTACATTTTATATTAACTTAGGGGCTCAGGATTTCCACAGTGCATGAATAATGTGGACGCCCAACAGGACAGGCAGGGGCAGACTGGAGTTTACATTTTTGCCAAAGGTTCTTTTTACTCCCCCATCTTGAATGAGCAACCTTTCCTTGTCACAGCCCTCAGCCAGGGAAGAGAGTTTTTCTCTAGTGGTGGAGGACAATCCTTAGAGATGTCTGGCTTGGTGCAGGGGGCTCACTTCCAGCTCCCAACCCTGCCTGGACCTAAGGCCCTCCCCACTATGGAGCATTCTTAGGTCCAGTCCTCTCATTGACCCAGAATTTAGGTCCTGCTCACCACTTTGGCTTTGCTTCTAGCACCTGGGATTTCCCTTTCTAAACTTCTGAGCTCCCTATAAATTCTTGTGTTAAATTTGTTATATTTAGGCAGCAGGAGCGGACTGTTAACTGGACGTCTGTGAGGGATAAGTGAAATGGTGTAGGTGAGGTACCTAGGAGAGCTCCCGACACACACTAGGTGCTCCATAACTGGGGATTATCCTCATGGAGACAGGACAGGCTGCAGGACAGTTTGGTTTGCAGGAACACAGGGCCATAAAGGGGGGCCCAAGGATAAGACTGAAAAGAGGAATCTCATCCAGATCGTAGGATATCAGAGGCCATGCTCAGGACTTCAGATGATAGTCTCAGACAAGAGGGCCCATGGAAGGGTTTTGAACAGGAAAAGGATTAGAGTTCTGCCTTTAGAATTTGATTCCGGAAGCAGAATAAAAAAAGTTAATTAGGAGGCTCTTGCCACAGTAAAAGGAAGAGGTCGTGGGAATCTGAGTTAGGGGCCTAGGTGTGGGGACCGAAACGAGGGATGAGATGCAGAATCAACACAGTCTGCAGCCTGATTAGCTGTGGATTATTAACAGGAGTTCATGCAATACAGTCTGCAGCCTGATTAGCTGTGGATTATTAACAGGAGTTCATGCATATAGGAGGATACAAAAGTGAGGACCTTAAAATTGATATATTTGGCTGAAGTCAGAGCTTCTTTATTCTGGATAGGAAAAAGAAAGGTGGCGGGGGGAGCAGAGGCTGGTGAGGAAGCTAAAACAACCTTGAGTTCCCAGTGGACTTATAGATAGTAAGTGACAGGCCCGCTGGGCACAAGCCCTTCCATTGCGCCTCTTCCATTGGAGACTGACCTGTGGCAACACAAGATTTAGAGTTCATGTTGGGTTTGGGTAACGGGGAGCCCCAGAGGGGCTGGCAGGAGGGAAGAGAGTGAGCTTTGGCATATATTCTCCCCTCCCCCCAATGGGGTTGCTTCAGGCTGTCTACTCCCCACAGCTGCAGCCTCCTGTCAGGAAGGGCCCCTCTTTAGCACTCTAGTTTCTTGTAACAGGTCCTATCCTCATATATCAGGTCTCCGTTACCAGGCTCAGGTCCTGCACTATGCCTTGTGGTTTCCCTACAGTGTGCCCACATCTTTGTAAATAGCCCCTTTTCAAGAGGAAAGAGCCACAGATTTTTTTTTTTTTCAGTACGCGGGCCTCTCACTGCTGTGGACCCTCCCGCCGCGGAGAACAGGCTCTGGATGTGCAGGCCCAGCAGCCAAGGCTCACCGGCCCAGCCGCTCCGTGGCACGCGGGATCCTAAGGGACCGGGGCACGAACCCGTGTCCCCTGCATCAGCAGGCGGACTCCCAACCACTGCGCCACCAGGGAAGCCCCACAGATATAATTTTGACCAGCTTCTGAACTTTATCAAAGAGGAAACTGGAGCTGACACAGTGACTTGCACAAAACAAGTTGATGGCAAAGGAGGAACTAAGTAGAACACAGATGCCTTCAATCTCCATCCAGAGCTCTCCATCCCACCCATGAGCAATGGACTCCATAGTGGTGGCACCTTTCTTCCAAAGCCATGGGTGAGGCCATTGTGTGTGTGCACCTACACACACATACGTACTCACACAATTATATGCAGTTAATGAGGTCATAAAAAGCCTTCCTGGGAAAATAAAACTTAAGCGCATCCCAAGGGGTGTGTAGAAAAGGAGAGTAGAAGCCGCACCGTTTGCCACACTGATATTGGAAAGGCTTACGGACTGACTGCAGCTCAGCCTCAGGCCTCTCCTTGTACCAGCTGGTGGTATCACCTCCTCCCATCACCTCCTCCCCTCACGGTTCCCCTGAGTCACTGGGAGTGAGTGCAGGGTCCAGTGGATATGATAACCATCTTTTCAAATCCCTAACTGGGATACATGGTTCAACACAGACCCATGGGGTAACTTCCAGCTACAAGACAGGATGGGAAATGTGCTTTGAACACTAATATTTTCAGACTTCTGCACATCTCAATGGTATACGAAGGAAAGAGGATAAAACATGGGATACTGGGATCAAACCCCAAAATTCAGAACCTGCTAGAGGCAGGGGAAAATTGGGAGAGGGAAAGGAGGGCATTAAAACAAGGCTAGGTGAGTACTATATTTTTTTCTAACCTTAAAAATATATCTGGAGAACAGAGCCCGCGTTTCCGCAGAGCTGGAACTCCAGGCTCGGGGTCTCTTCCCTCCGCCCTCACGGAACTGCCCCGGAGCCCGAGGGGAGGGCGGCCTCACTGAGGCTGCCGGCTCTGGAGGGGTCCCGGCGGCCGAAGCCGCGACAGTCCTGGGGACCGCGGGCCGGAATCATCGTACCTGGGAGTTGAGGAAGATGGTGGAAGAGTAAGACACGGAGATCACCTTCCTCCCCACAAATACATCAGAAATACATCTACATGTGGAACAACTCCTACAGAGAACCTACTGAACGCTGGCAGAAGACCTCAGACCTCCCAAAAGGCAAGAAACTCCCCATGTACCTGGGTAGGGCAAAAAGAAAAAAGAAAAAACAGAGACAAAAGAATAGGGACGGGACCTGCACCAGTGGGAGGGAGCTGTGAAGGAGGAAAGGTTTCCACACACTAGAAGCCCCTTCGCGGGTGGAGACTGCGGATGGCGGAGTGGGAAGCTTCAGAGCCACGGAGGAGAGCACAGCCACAGGGGTGCAGAGGGCAAAGCGGAGAGATTCCTGCACAGAGGAGCAGTGGCGACCAGCACTCACCAGCCAGAGAGGCTTGTCTGCTCATCCGCCAGGGCGGGCGGGGCTGGGAGCTGAGACTCGGGCTTCGGAGGTCAGATCGCAGGGAGAGGACTGGGGTTGGCTGCGTGAACACAGCCTGAAGGGGGCTAGTGCGCCACAGCTAGCCGGGAGGGAGTCCGGGAAAAAGTCTGGAGCTGCGTAAGAGGCAAGAGACTTTCTCTTGCCTCTTTGTTTCCTGGTGCTCGAGGAGAGGGGATTCAGAGCACCACCTAAACGAGGTCCAGAGATGGGTGCGAGACACGGCTATCAGCGCGGATCCCACGGACGGTCATGAGACGCTAAGGCTGCTGCTGCCGCCACCAAGAAGCCTGTGTGCGAGCACAGGTCACTATCCACACTCCACTTCCGGGGAGCCTGTGCAGCCCACCACTGCCAGTGTCCCGTGATCCAGGGACAACTTCCCCGGGAGAACGCACAGTGCACCTCAGGCTGGTGCAACGTCACGCCGGCCTCTGCCGCCGCAGGCTCGACCCGCACTCCGTACCCCTCCCTACCCCCGGCCTGAGTGACCCAGAGCCCCCCAATCAGCTGCTCCTTTAACCCCGTCCTGTCTAAGAGAAGAACAGACGCCCTCAGGCGACCTACACGCAAAGGCGGAGCCAAATCCAAAGCTGAAACCCGGGAGCTATGCAAACAAAGTAGACGAAGGGATATCCCTCCCAGCAGCCTCAGGAGAACCAGATTAAATCTCCACAGTCAGGGCTTCCCTGGTGGCGCAGTGGTTGAGAGTCCGCCTGCTGATGCAGGGGACACGGGTTCGTGCCCCGGTCCGGGAGGATCCCGCGTGCCACGGAGCGGCTAGGCCCGTGAGCCATGGCCGCTGAGCCTGCGTGTCCGGAGCCTGTGCTCCACAATGGAAGAGGCCACAACAGTGAGAGGGCTGTGTACCGCAAATAAATAAATAAATCTCCACAATCAACTTGATGTACCCTGCATCTCTGGAATACCTGAATAGAAACAAGTCATCCCAAATTGAGGAGGTGGACTTTGGAGCAACATGTATTATTTTTTCCCCTTTTCCTCTTTTTGTGAGTGTGTATGTGTATGCTTCTGTGTGAGATTTTGGTCTGTATAGCTTTGCTTTCACCATTTGCCCTAGGGTTCTGTTGGTCCGTTTTTTGATTTTTTACTTAAAAAAATTTTTTTTATCTTAGTGATTATTTTTTATTTTAATAACTTTAATTTATTTTATCTTTATTTTATTTTATCCTTTCCTTCTTTCTTTCTTTCTTTCTTTCTTTCTTTCTTTCTTTCTTTCTTTCTTTTCCTTTCTATTTTTTCTCCCTTTTGTTCTGAGCCGTGTGGATGAAAGTCTCTTGGTGCGCCAGCCTGGCTTGGTGCTCCAGCCAGGAGTCAGTGCTGTGCCTCTGAGGTGAGAGAGCGAACTTCAGGACACTGGTCCAAAAGAGACCTTCCAGCTCCATGTAATATCAAATGGCGAAAATCTCCCAGAGATCTCCATCTCAACACCAAGACCCAGCTCCACTCAACGACCAGCAAGCTACAGTGCAGGACACCCTATGCCAAACAACTAGCAAGACAGGAACACAACCCCACCCATTAGCACAGAGACTGCCTAAATCATATAAAGGCCACAGGGACCCCAAAACACACCACCAGATGTGGACCTGCCACCCAGAAAGACAAGATCCAGCCTCATCCATCAGAACACAGGCACTAGTCCCTTCCACCAAGAAGCCTACACAACACACTGAACCAACCTTAGCCACTGGGGACAGACACCAAAAACAACGGGCACTATGGACCTGCAGCCTGCAAGAAGGAGACCCCAAACACAGTAAGATAAGCAAAATGAGAAAACAGAAAAACACACAGTAGATGAAGGAGCAAGGTAAAAATCCACCAGAGCTAACAAATGAAGAGGAAATAGGCAGTCTACCCAAAAAAGAATTCAGAATAATGATAGTAAAGATGATCCAAAATCTTGGAAATAGAATAGACAAAATGCAAGAAACATTTAACAAGGACCTAGAAGAACTAAAGTGGAAACAAGCAACGATGAACAACACAATAAATGAAATTTAAAATTCTCTAGAAGGGATCAATAGCAGAATAGCTAAGGCAGAAGAACGGATAAGTGACCTGGAAGATAAAATAGTGGAAATAACTACCGTAGAGCAGAAAAAAGAATGAAAAGAACTGAGGACAGTCTCAGAGACCTCTGGGACAACATTAAATGCACCAACATTTGAATTATAGGGATCCCAGTAGAAGAAGAGAAAAAGAAAGGGACTGAGAAAATATTTGAAGAGATTATAGTTGAAAACTTCCCTAATATGGGAAAGGAAATAGTTAATCAAGTCCAGGAAGCACAGAGAGTCCCATACAGGATAAATCCAAGGAGAAACATGCCAAGACACATATTAATCAAACTGTCAAAAATTAAATACAAAGAAAACATATTAAAAGCAGCAAGGGAAAAATAACATACAAGGGAATCCCCATAAGGTTAACAGCTGATCTTTTGGCAGAAAGTCTGCAAGCCAGAAGGGAGTGGCAGGACATATTTAAAGTGATGAAGGAGAAGAACCTACAACCAAGATTACTCTACCCAGCAAGGATCTCATTTAGATTTGATGGAGTGAGAGAGTTCAGCACCACCAAACCAGCTCTACAACAAATGCTAAAGGAACTTCTCTAGGCATAAAACACAAGAGAAGGGAAGGACCTACAATAACAAACCCAAAACAGTCAAGAAAATGGGAATAGGTACATACATATCGATAATTACCTTAAATGTAAATGGACTAAAAGCTCCCACCAAAGGACAGAGACTGACTGAGTGGATACAAAAACAAGACCCATATATATGCAGTCTACAAGAGACCCACTTCAGACCTAGGGACACATACAGACTGAAAGTGAGGGGGTGGAAAAAGATATTCCATGCAAATGGAAATCAAAAGAAACCTGGAGTAGCAATTCTCATATCAGACAAAATAAACTTTAAAATAAAGACTATTACAAGACACAAAGAAGGACACTGCATAATGATCAAGGGATCGATCCAAGAAGAAGATATAACAATTGTAAATACTTATGCACCCAACATAGGAGCACCTCAATACATAAGGCAAATACTAACAGGCATAAAAGGGGAAATCGACATTAACACAATCATAGTAGGGGACTTTAACACCCCACTTTCACCAATGGACAGATCATCCAAAATGAAATAAATAAGAAAACACAAGCTTTAAATGATACATTAAACAAGATGGACTTAATTGTTATTTCTAGGACATTCCATCCAAAAACAACACAATACACATTTTTCTTAAGTGCTCATGGAACATTCTCCAGAATAGATCATATCTTGGGTCACAAATCAAGCCTTGGTAAATTTAAGAAAATTAAAATCATATCAAGTATCTTTTCTGACCACAACGCTATGAGACTAGATATCAATTACAGGAAAAGATCTGTAAAAAATACAAACACATGGAGGCTAAACAATACACTACTTAATAACCAACAGATGACTGAAGAAATCAAAGAGGAAATCAAAAAATACCTAGAAACAAATGACAATGGAGGCACGATGACCCAAAACCTATGGGATGCAGCAAAAGCAGTTCTAAGAGGGAAGGTTATAGCAATACAATCCTTCCTTAAGAAACAGGAAACATCTCAAATAAACAACCTAACATTGTACCGAATGCAATTAGAGAAAGAAGAACAAAAATCCCCATGGTCAGCAGAAGGAAAGAAATCATAAAGATCAAATCAGAAATATATGAAAAAGAAATGAAGGAAACGATAGCAAAGATCAATACAACTGAAAGCTTGTTCTTTGAGAAGATTAAAAAAATGGTAAACCATTAGCCAGACTCATCAAGAAAAAAAGGGAGAGGATTCAAATCAATAAATTAGAAATGAAAATGGAGAAGTAACAACTGACACTGTAAAAATACAAAGGGTCATGAGAGATTACTACAAGAAACTATATGACAATAAAATGGACAACCTGGAAGAAATGGACAAATTCTTAGAAATGCACAACCTGCCAACACTGAACCAGGAAGAAATAGAAAATATGAACAGACCAATCACAAGCACTGAAATTGAAACTGTGATTAAAAATCTTCCAACAAACAAAAGCCATGACCAGATGGCTTCACAGGCGAATTCTATCAAACACTTAGAGAAGAGCTAACACCTATTCTTTTCAAACTCTTCCACGATATAGCACAGGGAGGAACACTCCCAAACTCATTCTATGAGGCCACCATCACCCTCATACCAAAACCAGACAAAGATGTCACAAAGAAAGAAAACTACTGGCCAATATCACTGATGAACATAGATGCAAAAATCCTCAACAAAATATTAGCAAACAGAATCCAACACCACATTAAAAGGATCATACACCATGATCAAGTGGAGTTTATTGCAGGAATGCCAGGATTCTTCAACATATGCAAATCAATCAACGTGATACACCATATTAACAAACTGAAGGAGAAAAACCATATGATCATCTCAATAGATGCAGAGAAATCTTTCGACAAAATTCAACACCCATTTATGATAAATACCCTCAAGAAAGTAGGCATGGAGGGAATTTTCCTCAACATAATAAAGGCCATATATGACAAACCCACAGCCAACATCATCCTCAATGGTGAAAAACTGAAATCATTTCCACTAAGATCAGGAGCAAGACAAGCTTGCCCACTCTCACCACTCTTATTCAACATAGTTTTGGAAGTTTTAGCCACAGCAAACAGAGAAGAAAAAGAAATCAAAGGAATCCAAATCGGAAAAGAAGAAGTAAAGCTGTCACTGTTTGCAGATGACATGATACTGTACATAGAGAATGCTAAAGATGCTATGAGAAAACTACTAGAGCTTATCAATGAATTTGGTAAAGTAGCAGGATACAAAATTAATGCACAGAAATCTCTTTCATTCCTATACACTAATGATGAAAAATCTGAAAGTGATATTAAGAAAACACTCCCATTTACCATTGCAACATATAGAATAAAATATCTAGGAATAAACCTATGTAAGGAGACAAGAGACCTGTATGCAGAAAATTATAAGACACTGATGAAAGAAATTAAGGGTGATACAAATAGATGGAGAGATATAACATGTTCTTGGATTGGAAGAATCAACATTGTGAAAATGACTCTACTTCCCAAAGCAATCTACAGATTCAATGCAATCCATATCAAACTACCACTGGCATTTTTCACAGAACTAGAACAAAAAATTTCACAATTTGTATAGAAACACAAAAGACCCCGAATAGCCAAGGCAATCTTGAGAACGAAAAACAGAGCTGGAGGAATCAGGCTCCTTGACTTCAGACTTCACTACAAAGCTACAGTAATCAAGACAGTATGGTACTGGCACTAAAACAGAAATATAGATCACTGGAACAGGATACAAAGCCCAGTGATAAACCCACGCACATATGGTCACCTTATCTTTGATAAAGGAGGCAAGAATATACAGTGGAGAAAAGACAGCCTCTTCAATAAATGGTGCTCAGAAAACTGGATAGGTACATGTAAAAGTATGAAATTAGAACACTCCCTAACACCATACACAAAAATAAACTCAAAATGGATCAAAGACCTAAATGTAAGGCCAGACACTATCAAACTCTTAGAGGAAAACATTGGCAGAACACTCTATGACATAAATCACAGCAAGATCCTTTTTGACCCTCCTCCTAGAGAAATGGAAATAAAAACAAAAATAAACAAATGGGACCTAATGAAACTTAAAAGCTTTTGCACTGCAAAGGAAACCATAAACAAGACCAAAGGACAACCCTCAGAATGGGAGAAAATATTTGCAAATGAAGCAAGTGACAAATGATTAATCTCCAAAATTTACAAGCAGCTTATGCAGCTCAATACCAAAAATCAAACAACCCAATCCAAAAATGGGCGGAAGACCTAAATAGACATTTCTCTAAGGAAGACATACAGATTGCCAACAAACACAGGAAAGAATGCTCAACATCATTAATCATTAGAGAAATGCAAATCAAAACTACAATGAGATATCATCTCACACCGGTCAGAATGGCCATCATCAAAAAATCTAGAAATAATAAATGCTGGAGAGGGTGTGGAGAAAATGGAACACTCTTGCACTGTTGGTGGGAATGTAAATTGATACAGCCACTATGCAGAACAGTATGGAGGTTCCTTAAAAAACTAAAAATAGAACTACTATACTACCCAGCAATCCCACTACTGGGCATATATCCTGAGAAAACCATAATTCAAAAAGAGTCATGTACCAAAATGTTCATTGCAGCTCTATTTACAGTAGCCAAGACATGGAAGCAACCTAAGTATCCATCATCAGATGAATGGATAGAGAAGATGTGGCACATATATACAATGGAATATTACTCAGCCATAAAAAGAAACAAAATTGAGATATTTGTAGTGAGGTGGATGGACCTAGAGTCTGTCATACAGAGTGAAGTAAGTCAGAAAGAGAAAAACAAATACCGTAGGCTAACACATATATATGGAATCTAAGAAAAAAAAAAAAGGGTCATGAAGAACCTAGGGGTAAGAGGAATAAAGACACATACCTACTAGAGAATGGACTTGAGGATATGGGGAGGGGGAAGGGTAAGTTGTGACAAAGTGAGAGAGTGGCATGGACATATATACACTACCAAACGTAAAATAGATAGCTAGTGAGAAGCAGCCGCATAGCACAGGGAGATCAGCTCGGT
The DNA here is from genome assembly GCF_963924675.1 of Phocoena phocoena. Lineage (NCBI taxonomy): Eukaryota > Metazoa > Chordata > Mammalia > Artiodactyla > Phocoenidae > Phocoena > Phocoena phocoena. The sequence goes on along the minus strand of NC_089224.1, from coordinate 28,307,626 downwards.
GCTTTGTGACCACCTAGAGGGGTGGGATAAGGAGGGTGGGATAGGGAGGGTGGGAGGGAGGGAGATGCAAGAGGGAAGAGATATGGGAACATATGTATATGTATAACTGACTCACTTTGTTACAAAGCAGAAACTAACACACCATTGTAAAGCAATTATTCTGCAATAAAGATTTATATATATATATATATATATAAAATAGATCTGCAGGTAATTATATTTTATTATATACCCTTCCCAGAGCTGACACAGTCCAGAAAATTATGCCATCGAATTTCCTCTCCACCCACATGTTTTCAGACATCCTGAGAGTCCAAGATCTCCTGACTGCGCATGGGAAATCCTAGTAGAATAAAGAGCATTTGAGGGAAATTTTCTTTTTGTAAGTCAAAGCACATAAACAGCAAAATTTACGTTCCAAACATACTTATACATCCCCCTTCTTTGATGCCCAATATCATTCACTTTTGTGACCAGCTACATCCAGGTGACTTCTCAGTTCCCCCAGAAACTGACCTGGAGACAAGGACTCAAGTAGAGGCACTGGGACTCTGGCAAGAGAGTGCAGAAGGGACACGGGGAGGACAATAAAGAGTGTTCCATCAAGCCAGCTGCCACTGCCAGTGGGCAACTGAAGCTTAAGCCTGTGGGTAGCCCTAAGAAATGGGGCACCCCGTACCTCAGAGTCATCCCCCAGGGGGACTTATACACTTCTCCCTAGATTCATGGCTGACAGCCACTCCAGGGAGTATTCATTCTGTGGAACGTCTTGTGGGCCACAGGCAGGCTGCATGGTCTTCTGTAGTGGGAGACAGGGTTGGTAGGAAATGAGCTCTTAGACACAGGTGCAGGTTGTTGGAGGTTGGTCAGAATGCACTAAATATTATCAGAAAAATGGACATGACAGGGAGAGCATTTAGCACACAGGATACTAGCAAGTCCTTACGACCAGCATCCAGCCTGCAAAAATAATTGCTGAATACTTCTTGAAGGCAGGGACTGAATCTTTTTCACCTTTGACCTCTCAGCCGAGCAGGACCACTGTACCTGAGGTTGTCAAATGGGCCAGGTTAGAGGCCATGGTCTCCATAGGGAGGGAGGAAGGAAGGAAGGATGACATAAACCAATGCCACCAGAAATTTCCTACCGACAGGGACCTATTCTTTTCAAGTTCTAATTACTGAAAACCTTTCATTTCATTTTAGGAATTCATAGCAGTGTTCTGAAAATAAATAAATGAAACAAAACAAACACTGTACCTATATATTTCTGATGTAGATCTCAGTCAATGTTCTCAAGCAAAGTATCGGAGTTTAGATAAAACTCCAATCACAGCACTGACAACATTTGCCTCAAAAGAGATGTTTTAAAAAAAAAAAAAAGATGTTTTAACTAGAAGTTATAAAGGTCACTTTTCCGATAGCCTTTCTAATGGACAGGAAAAAGGAAAGGACAAAGAGGGAGATAATAGTGTTGAGACCAAATGGGAAGTCGGAGAGGACATGCGACAGAGGGGACCCGCAGCAGAGCCCTCATTCTGCCCTGATTGTTCCTGAGGGAGCAGCAGGGTTCAGAGGGGAACTACAGACAGAAGCCCCCTTCTGTGTGAAAAACTATTGTTCAACAACTTTTTTGACTTCACAGCTTTTTAACAAAAGGACTTTTAACAAGGGCAATTTCCTTCAAGGATTTTTTATGAAGTGGGGAAGATAAGTTCCGTATTTTTCCCTCAAATTAAGGTCTGTTCTAAGAGGCTTTCTCATCATCTTTCATATTCTGTGTGTGTGTGTGTGTGTGTGTGTTTTATTTATTTATACATATGTATTTAGTTTGGGGGTATTTTTGTGGGTTTTTTATTGGCATATAGTTGCTTTACAATGTTGTGTTAGTTTCAGGTGTACAGCAAAGTGAATCAGTTATACATATATCCACTATTTTTTAGATCCTTTTCCCATATAGGTCATTACAGAGTAGAATTCCCTGTGCTAGACAGTCATCTTTCATATTCTCAAAAAAAAAAAAAAAGAAGAAAAAGAAAAAAATAGTTGAGTTAGTTTACTTGAAGATAATTTTAAAGAGAGGGGAGAGGGAGAGAGTGGAATTGCATTTAAGCATCGGAATCGTGTCTGAAGTTAGTCTTCCCAAGATTAGGACCCCGGAAACAGAGGCAATTCTGAGCGCCCCCACAGTATGTGACAGTCCTGGTAGCTTTTCCACGTCTCTTGTTGTGGGAACTAAATATTATTTTTCCTCATTTAAGTTCTTTTTGGAAAATGATTTGAAAAACCAGTAGTGTTTTCCTCAGAATTAAAGGAACCCAATCCCTTATATCAGGAAATTGAAGTCACTTCAGTAGCACAAAACAAAAAACCAGGTTCAACAAAGCATTGCCATTTCAGGAGGTGGCCATTTTGCAAATGACTGTTCCTCTGACTTGTTGCTTCCTTGAAATTCTGAATCAGAGAAAGTCAATATTAGCACTCACCTCCCTTGAGAATCTAGCCTGTCCATTGGGTGGTTCAATGATAGAAGCCAAACCTTGTCCTGGATTTTTGGTTTCTATGTGATCAAAATCAGGCCACTGCCTTTTCTCTGAGCCTCAAGAGGTTCCTCCCTTGTCCATGAAGTCATGATTCTGAACGCATCTCAATACGCTACGAAAAAAGGTAAGGAGGAAAACTCCCAGTAAAACTCCTTACCCGATAAGGAATTGACAGCTACTCATCCAGTGATGGTTTGCAGGCTCAAGACCAGATCACTTCAAGTGAGAAATTGTCCTTCATAGCTGAATCCTTCTTTTTTTTTTTCCCGATACGTGGTCCTCTCACTGTTGTGGCCTCTCCCGTTGTGGAGCACAGGCTCTAGACGCACAGGCTAAGCGGCCATGGCTCACGGGCCCAGCCGCTCCACGGCATGTGGGATCTTCCCGGACCGGGGCACGAACCCGTGTCCCCTGCATCGGCAGGCGGACTCCCAACCACTGCGCCACCAGGGAAGCCCTGAATCCTTCTTTTAAATATTACTTTTGGTCACCAAGTCTGTACAGTTATTCTGGGCTCACCAACAACATGCAGACCATTGTGACAGTACTGCGGGAAGTTCAAAAGGAATAAAGACACAGAGCTGCGAAGGCAACATTTGTGGCTCAATCCCACCATGGCCTTATTCAGCAACCCCTTCACCCACTTGGGTGGGGACCCTGTTCACACTCTTTCCTACTCATTGTTCTCATGGTCCTTGTTCCCTTCTGCTTCCCACTTCCTCCTACCAAAACCTGCTTTCCACAAAAAAAAAAAAAAAAAAGAGAGAGAGAGAGAGAGCACAACACAGTGCTCATTGACATGTATTAAGGTGCAAATAACTGAGAGCAGTTTAAAATCCCCTGAGGAGACTTAAAATTTCCCTGCGCATAGAAATGAGGCTGCTAAAGTGGGATTTCAGCCATCACAGTCCAAAACAATGTGGGCTGGAAGCTCTGTTCAACACCCAGAAGTCCCACTACAGAAGGCTCTGCCGAGGCTAAAAATACAATGGGAGTAACAGATATAATTGAACATTTTCTAGTAACCTCATAAAAAAGAAACAGCTGAAATTAATTTTAATAATGTATTTTATTAAACCAAATATATCTAAAATATTACTTCAATATGTAATCAATATAAAGAGAAATAGAAATATCATACATTCCTTTTTTCATAAGTCTTCAAAATCCAGTGTGTGTTTTACATTTGCAGCACTTGTCAATTTGTACCAGCCACGTTTCATCTGTGGCCATCTGTGGCCAGTGGCCATTGCACCGGACAGCAGAGTCTAATGAATGACTATGTATAAGATACCCCCCAACTAGTGTTGCTGTGTATGTCTAGAAGTGTCACCTGACTGAAGACCAGAGACTTTTTTGTCAAAGTCTTTTGGAAACCCTACTTTCTCCTTAGTGAGTTGAATTTTTTTTTTTTTTTTTTTTTTGCGGTACGCGGGCCCCTCACCGTTGTGGCCTCTCCCGTTGCGGAGCACAGGCTCCGGACGCGCAGGCTCAGCAGCCATGGCTCACGGGCCCAGCCGCTCCGCGGCATGTGGGATCTTCCCGGACCGGGGCACGAACCCATGTCCCCTGCATCAGCAGGCGGACTCTCAACCACTGCGCCACCAGGGAAGCCTGAGTTGAATTTTTTAATACCAGTTAGCTGGTTTTGCTTTTGTCCTCACGGTTTCTTGGGAAACGGCTTGAAAGAATTGTTCACCTGAGGTCTTTGGAGCTCCTTTGTAGACTAGCTGGGCCGTGTGCATGTGGGCTGATGGAGGGTGGGGTTACTGGGGATTTGGGGCTCTGGTGCCCATTAGGAATGGCCAGCAGGGGGGCTCCCACACCCCCATTGTTTATTTCTAATTGCTCAGAGGCACCTTCATTATGGATGACCTCTGTGAAGTGCTAATTCCCCCAAAATTGTCACCTTTTGCATTTTTAAGATTATGTGCTTATTTAATTTTGGCCAGAAGTTTACTACCATTGGTGCTTCCTGTTACCCTGCAAAGGGAATTCCAGAGCCTGTGTACATTTAAGCTGCCTAGGCCTTTTTCTCCTTTGACTGCCTTTCTAAAGAGCATCTCATTTTGGTGTACATTCATGTCCTAACCCTCCGATGTAAGAATTGAAAGGGGATTTTAGCTATAACTAAGAAGGATGTGACCTTGGGCCAAGACCCCACACATCTAGACAGCACGCTAGGCCCTCCTTAATCAGGGACAGTGCTGAGGCCCACCCCGGGTTCATGGCATTCTCTGTAGGGTATTCTCCTTAATTTACTAAATCTCTCTGGCCTTGTTCTTAACTGTGTTTCCTGCCATCTTTAATATATTTGTAAAGCCCCAGACATTTTAATCCAGTTTTGCATTTTAGGCAGAGATGTACTCTCTAATGTTGGATCTTCTTCGCAGAACACAGATCTTTTGAATTAATGCTAGCCATTCTAAAGATCTTTCTCTTTCCCCACCCCCAAGTAAATCGTTTGCAGAGGCATTCATTTTGAAAGGGGGAAATATTTGGCTTTTACCAAAGAGGTGTTCTTTTTTTAAAAGCAATATCCTTGCAGCAAAAACTTACTTAGGGAAGGGTGGATTAACAATGCATTTATCCGGGGAGACCTTCAAGATGGTGGAGGAATAAGACGTGGAGATCACCTTCCTCCCCACAAATACATCAGAAATACATCTACATGTGGAACAACTCCTACAGAACACTTACTGAATGCTGGCAGAAGACCTTAGACTTCCCAAAAGGCAAGAAACTCCCCACATACTTCGGTAGGGCAAAAGAAAACAGACAAAAATATAGGGACAGGACCTGCACCTCTGGGAGGGAACAGTGAAGGAGGAAATGTTTCCACTCAATAGGAAGCCTTTTCACTGGCGGAGACAAGGGGTGGTGGTGGGGAAACTTTGGAGCCACGGAGGAGAGCACAGCCACAGGGGTGCAGAGAGCAAAGAGGAGAGATTCCTGAAAAGAGCATCAGAGCTGACCAGTACTCATCAGCCTGAGAGGCTTGTCTGCTCACCCTCCAGGGCAGGTGGGGGCTGGGAGCTGAGGCTCAGGCTTCAGAGCTTAGATCGCAGGGAGAGGACTGGGGTTGGCTGCGTGAACACAGCCTGAAGGGGGCTAGTGTGCCACAGCTAGCCAGGAGGGAGTTCAGGAAAAGTCTGGAACTGCCTAAGAGGCAAGAGACCATTGTTTCAGGGTGAGTAAGGAGAGGGGATTTATAGCACCACCTAAACAATCTCCAGAGATGGGTGTGAGCTGCAGCTATCAGCGTGGACAACAGAGTTGGGCATGAAACACTAAGGCTGCTGCTGCAGCCACCAATATGCCTGTGTGCAAGCACAGGTCACTATCCACACCTCCCCTCCTGGGAGCCTGTGCAGCCCGCCACTGCCAGGGTCCCGATATCCAGGGACAACTTCCCCGGGAGAACGCACGGCACGCCTCAGGCTGTTGCAACATCACGCTGGCCTCTGCCACTGGAGGCTCACCCCGCATTCTGTACCCCTCCCTCCCCGCGGCCTGAGTGAGCCAGAGCCCCCAAATCAGCTGCTACTTTAAACCCATCCTGTCTGAGCAAAGAACAGATGCCCTCAGGTGATCTACATGCAGAGATGGGGCCAAATCCAAAGCTGATCCCCAGGAGCTGGGCTAAACAAAGAAGAGAAAGGGAAATTTCTCCCAGAAGCCTCAGGAGCAGCAGATTAAATCTCCACAATCAACTTGATGTACCCTGCATCTCTGGAATACCTGAATAGAAAACAAACCATCCCAAAATTGAGGTGGTGGACTTTGGGAGCAGCTGTAGACTTGGGGTTTGCTTTCTGCATCTAATTTGTGTCTGGTTTTATGTTTATCTTAGTTTAGTATATAGAGCTTATTATCATTGGTAGATTTGTTTATTGAATGGTTGCTCTCTTACTTTTTGTTTTCTTATATATAGATATATTTTTTTCCCTTTTCCTCTTTTTGTGAGTGTGTATGTGTATGCTTCTTTGTGTGATTTTGTCTGTATAGCATTGCATTTACCATTTGTCCAAGGGATCTGTCTGTCCATTATTTTTTTTTGACTGTTGTTTTTGTTTTTTTGGTTTCTTTTTGCTTTTTTACTAAACTTTTCAGTGCTTGCTATCATTGGTGAATTTCTTTTTGGGTTTGGTTGCTCTCTTCTTTCTTTCTTTCCTTTTATTAAATTTAAATTTTTTTATTTTTTACTTTAATGCCTTTATTTTATTTTTTCTTTCTTTCTTTCTTTTTCTCTCCCTATTGTTCTGAGCCGTGTGACTGACAGGGTCTTGGTGCTCTGGCCGGGTGTCAGGCCTGTGCCTCTGAGGGGGGGAGAGCCAAGTTCACGACATTGCTCCACCAGAGACCTCCCAGCTCCATGTAATATCAAACTATGAAAGCTCCCTGGAGTATCCGTCTCAACACTAAGACCCAGCTCCACTCAACGACCAGAAAGCTACAGTGCTGGACACCCTATTCCAAACAACTAGCAAGACAGGAACAAAACCCAGCCCATTAACATAGAGGCTCCCTAAAATCATAATAAGGTCGCAGACACCCCAAAACACACCACCAGACATGGTCCTGCCCAACAGAAAGACAAGATCTAGCCTCATCCACCAGAACACAGGACCTAGTCCCCTCCACCAGGAAGCCTACACAACCCACTGAACAAACCTTAGCTACTGGGGACAGACACCAAAAACAAAGGGAACTACAAACCTGCAGCCTGCAAAAAGAAGAACACAAAAACAATAAGTTAAGCAAAATGAGAAGACAGAAAAAGACACAGCAGATGATGGAGGATGTTAAAAACCCACCAGAACAAACAAATGAAGAGGAAATAGGCAGTCTACATGAAAAAGAACTCAGAGTAATGATAGTAAAGATGATCCAAAATCTTGGAAATAGAATGGAGAAAATACAAGAAACGTTTAACAAGTACCTAGAAGAACTAAAGAGCAAACAAACAGTGAAGAACAACAAAATAAATGAAATTAAAAATTCTCTAGAAGGAATCAATAGCAGAATAACTGAGGGAGAAGAACGGATAAATGACCTAGAAGATAAAATAGTGGAAATAAATACTACAGAGCAGAATAAAGAAAAAGGAATGAAAAGAATTGAGGACAGTCTCAGAGACCTCTGGGACAACATTAAATGCACCAACATTCGAATTATAGGGGTCCCAGAAGAAGAAGAGAAAAAAAAAAGGGACTGAGAAAATAATTGAAAAGATTATAGTTGAAAACTTCCCTAATATGGGAAAGGAAAGAGTCAATCAAGTCCAGGAAACACAGAGAGTACCATACAGGATAAATCCAAGGAGAAACACGCCAAGACACACACTAATCAAACTATCAAAAATTAAATACACAGAAAAAATATTAAAAGCAGCAAGGGAAAAACAACAAATAACATACAAGAGAATCCCCATAAGGTTAACAGCTGATCTTTCAGCAGAAACTCTGCAAGCCAGAAGGGAGTGGCAGGACATATTAAGAGTGATGAAAGGGAAAAACCTATAACCAAGATTACTCTACCCAGCAAGGATCTCATTCAGATTCGACGGAGAAATTAAAACATTTATAGGCAAGCAAAAGCTAAGAGAATTCAGCACCCCCAAACCAGCTTTACAACAAATGCTAAAGGAACTTCTCTAGGCAGGAAACACAAGAGAAGGAAAAGGCCTACAATAACAAACCCAAAACAATTAAGAAAATAGTAATAGGAACATACATATCTATAAGTACCTTAAATGTAAATGGAGTAAATGCTCCAACAAAAAGGTATAGACTGGCTGAATGGATACAAAAACAAGACCTGTATATATGCTGTCTACAAGAGACCCACTTCAGACCTAGGGACACATACAGACTGAAAGTAAGGGTATCAAAAAAGATATTCCATGCAAATGGAAATCAAAAGAAAGTTGGAGTAGCAATTCTTATATCAGAAAAAATAGACTTTAAAATAAAGAATATTATAATAGACAAAGAAGGACACTACATAATGATCAAGGGATCAATCCAAGAAGAAGATATAACAAATGTAAATATTTATGCACCCAACATAGGAGCACCTCAATACTTAAGGCAAACACATGCTAACAGCCATAAAAGGGGAAATCGACAGTAGCACAGTCATAGTAGGGGACTTTAACACCCCACTTTCACCAATGGACAGATCATCCAAAATGAAAATAAATAAGGAAGCCCAAGATTTAAATGATACATTAAGCAAGATGGACTTAATTGATATTTATAGGACATTCCATCCAAAAACAATAGAATTCACTTTCTTCTCAAGTGCTCATGGAACAATCTCCAGGATAGATCATATCTTGGGTCACAAATCAAGCCTTGGTAAGTTTAAGAAAATTGAAATTGTATCAAGTATCTTTTCCGACCACAACACTATGAGACTAGATATCAATTACAGGGAAAAATCTGTAAAAACTAAAACACATGGAGGTTAAACAATACACTACTGAAAAACCAATGGATCACTGAAGAAATCAAAGAGGAAATCAAAAAATACCTAGAAACAAATCACAATGAAAACACGATGACCCAAAACCTATGGGATGTAGCAAAAGCAGTTCTAAGAGGGAAGTTTATAGCAATAAAATCCTACCTCAAGAAGCAAGAAACATCTCAAAGAAATAACCTAACCTTACACATAAAGCAATAAGAGAAAGAAAAATGAAAAAAACTCATGGTCAGCAGAAGGAAAGAAATCATAAAAATCAGGTCAGAAATAAATGAAAAAGAAATGAAGGAAACGATAGCAAAGATCAATAAAACTAAAAGCTGGTTCTTTGAGAAGATAAACAAAATTGATAAACCATCAGCCAGACTCATCAAGAAAAAAAGGGAGAAGACTCATATCAATAGATTTAGAAATGAGAATGAAGTAACAACTGACACTGCAGAAATAAAAAGGATCATGAGAGATTACTACAACTAACTATATGCCAATAAAATGGACGCCCTGGAAGAAATGGACAAATTCTTAGAAATGCACAACCTTCTGAGACCAAACCAGGAAGAAATAGAAAATATAAACAGAGACTTCCCTGGTGACGCAGTGGTTGACAGTCCACCTGCTGATGCAGGGGACACGGGTTCGTGCCCCAGGCTGGGAGGATCCCACATGCCATGGAGTGGCTGGGCCCGTGAGCCATGACCGCTGAGCCTGTGCGTCTGGAGCCTGTGCCCCGCAATGGGAGAGGCCACAACAGTGAGAGGCTCATGTACCACAAAAATAAATAAATAAATAAAAAATATATATAAACAGACCAATCACAAGCACTGAAGTGGAGACTATGATTAAAAATCTTCCAACAAACAAAAGCCCAGGACCAGATGGCTTCACAGGTGAGTTCCATCAAACATTTAGAGAAGAGCTAACACCTATCTTTCTCAAACTCTTCTAAATTATAGCAGAGGGAGGAACACTCCCAAACTCATTCTACAAGGCCACCATCACCCTGATACCAAAACCATATAAAGATGTCATAAAGAAAGAAAACTACAGGCCAATATCACTGATGAACATAGATGCAAAAATCCTCAACAAAATACTAGCAAACAGGGCTTCCCTGGTGGGGCAGTGGTTGAGAGTCCGCCTGCTGATGCAGGGGACACGGGTTCGTGCCTCAGTTTGGGAAGATCCCACGTGCCACAGAGCGGCTGGGCCCGTGAGCCATGGCCACTGAGCCTGTGTGTCTGGAGCCTGTGCTCCACAATGGGAGAGGCCACAACAGTGAGAGGCCCGCGTACTGCAAAAAAAAAAAACAAAAAACAAAACAAAACTAGCAAACAGAATCCAACAGCATATTAAAAGGATCATATACCATGATCACGTAGGGTTTATCACAGGAATGCAAGGATTCTTCAATATATTCAAATCAATCAATGTGATAAACCATACTAAGAAATTGAAGGAGCAAAATCCTATGATCATCTCAATAGATGCAGAAAAAGCTTTTGGCAAAATTCAACACCCATTTATGATAAAAAAAAAACCCTCCAGAAAATAGGCACAGAGAGAACTTACCTCAATGTATTAAAGGCTATATATGACAAACCCACAGGCAACATCATTCTCAATGGTGAAAAACTGAAATCATTTTTTCTAAGATCAGGAACAAGACAAGGTTGTCGACTCTCACCACTATTATTCAACATAGTTTTGGAAGTTTTAGTCACTGCAATCAGAGAAGAAAAAGAAATCAAAGGAATCCAAATCTGAAAAGAAGAAGTAAAGCTGTCACTGTTTTCAGATGACATGATACTATACATAGAGAATCCTAAAGATGCTACCAGAAAACTACCTGAGCTAATCAATGAATTTGGTAAAGTAGAAGGATACAAAATTAATGCACAGAAATCTCTTGCATTCCTACACACTAACAGCAAAAAATCTGAAAGAGAAATTAAGGAAACACTCCCATTTAGCATTGCAACAAAAAGAATAAAATACATAGGAATAAACCTACCTAAGGAGACAAAAGACCTGTATGCAGAAGACTATAAGACTCTGGTGAAAGAAACTTAAGACAATACAAACAGATGGAGAGACATACCATGTTCTTGGATGGGAAGAATCAACATTGTGAAAATGACTCTACTACCCAAAGCAATCCACAGATTCAATGCAATCCCTAACAAACTACCAATGGCATTTTTCACAGAACTAGAACAAAAAACTGCACAATTTGTGTGGAAATGCAAAAGACCCCAAATAGCCAAAGCAACCTTGAGAAGGGAAAACGGAGCTGCAGTAATCAGGCTCCTGGACTTCAGACTATACTACAAAGGTACAGTAATCAGGACAGTATGGTACTGGCACAAAAACCGGAATATAGACCAATGGAACAGGATAGAAACTCCAGAGATAAACCCATGCACATATGATCACCATATCTTTCATAAAAGAGGCAAGAATATACAATGGAGAAGAGACAACCTCTTCAATATGTGGTGCTGGGAAAACTGGACAACTACACATAAAAGGATGAAATTAGAACACTCCCTAACACCATACAGAAAAATAAACTCAAAATGGATTAAAGACCTAAATGTAAGGCCAAACACTATCAAACTCTTAGAGGAAAACATAAGCAGGACACTCTATGACATAAATCACAGCAAGATCCTTTTTGACCCACCTCCTAGAGAAGTGGAAATAAAAACAAAAATAAACAAATGGGACCTAATGAAACTTAAAAGCTTTTGCACAGCAAAGGAAACCATAAACAAGACCAAAAGACAACCCTCAGAATGGGAGGAAATATTTGCAAATTAAGCAACTGACAAAGGATTTATCTCCAAAATTTTCAAGCAGCTCATGGAGCTCAATATCAAAAAAACAAACAACCCAATCCAAAAATGGGCTGAAGACCTAAATAGACATTTCTCCAAAGATATATCAGGTAGCCAACAAACATATGAAAGGATGCTCAACATCACTAATCATTAGAGAAATGCAAATCAAAACTACAATGAGGTATCACCTCACACCAGTCAGAATAGCCATCATCAAAAATCTACAAACAATAAATGCTGGAGAGGGTGTGGAGAAAAGAGAACACTCTTGCACTGTTGGATGGGAATATAAATTGATACAGTCACTATGGAGAACAGTATGGTGGTTCCTTAAAAAATTAAAAATAGAACTACCATATGCCCCAGCAATCCCACTACTGGGCATGCCATGAGAAAACCATAATTCAAAAGGAGTCATGTTTCACAACGTTCATTGCAGCTCTCTTTACAATAGCCAGGAAATGGAAGCAACCTAAGTGTCCATTGACAAATGAATGGATAAAGAAGATGTGGCACATATATGCAATGGAATATTACTCAGCCATAAAAAGAAATGAAATTGAGTTATTTGTAGTGAGGTAGATGGACCTAGAGTCTGTCATACAGAGTGAAGTGAGTCATAAAGAGGAAAACAAATGCCATAAGCTAACACATATGTATGGAATCTTAAAAAAAATTGTTCTGAATAACCTAGGGGCAGGACAGAAATAAAGTCACAGATATAGAGAATGAACTTGAGGACACAGGCAGAGGGAAGGGTATGCTGGGATGAAGTGAGAGAGTGTCATGGACTCATGTACACTACCAAATGCAAAATAGGTAGCTAGTGGGATGCAGCCACATAGCACAGGGAGATCAGCTCAGTACTTTGTGCCCACCTAGAGGGGTGGGACAGGTAAGGTGTGAGGGAGACGCAAGAGGGAAGAAATATGGGGATATATTTATATGTATAGCTGATTCACTTTGTTATACAGCAGAAACTAACACACCATTGTAAAGCAATTATACTCCAATAAAGATGTTAAAAAGAAAAAAGAAAAAGAATGCATTTATCCACATCTACTTCTGCAGGTGTTTAATCATATTTATGTGAGTAAAATGTTGGAAGAATTCTTGAAGATAATCCTTTGTGGTGAAGTATCCTGGGAAATTCTCATGTAAAGAAAGCATGCAGCAGATGGGTAATATATGTCTTGAGAGCTATTTATAAGAAATTTAAGGATTGTTTTGTGTTCCTTTATTAAAGAGTTAAGGTTTGTTACTTTTTAAAGAAAAAAACTACCAAAGTTTTATAGTCATAACTTTGTTACTTTTTTAACTTTTCTGAAATAATTAGATGTAGCCAAATTATGTGTTTATGCTTTGCTACGTTAGAATATGAAAATGTAATATGTGTGGTAAATCTACTGTTTGAAATTTATAATGGTCTCAGATATGGTTGGAGTTTTGGTAACTTTCAAAATATTTGTTTGTTTCTTTTAAGTCACAAAGGCAACTATGGATTTTTATTAGTTATTTTTTAATGATAACTTTTCTATGAAGCAGCCAAAGTTGACCAGTCTTTTCCTAGGTAGAAAACTCAAAACTTGTTAACTGTACTTCAATAAATTAGAAAATTGAAGAAAAAAAAAGACACCCCCAACTCTGACAAACTGCATAAGTAGCTGATAAAACTGTTTCCCTTTCTTCCTCTGCATTCACCCACCCTGTGGCTCTTCATAACACCTACCATTCAATGAGTACACACAGTGCATGGGATGGCTCCATTAAGCCTCATAACTTCCCTATAAGCCAGGTTCAGGCAAGGAAAGGAGGCACAGGAAGTGAAAAACTAGTTGGCGGTTCCCTAGCTGAGAAGTGGGGGAGCGGATGAAGCATAAGAAATGATCATAAAGGAGGGAGCAGAAAAGAGGACAGAGGCAATAGGCTGAGCCAGCTAGACCCATTTGAGGACATGAATATCACACAAACGTGTGGGTCCCAGGTTGGCAGAGGGGACTTAAAAAGTGTAGCATCACAAAGCCTGTCTCCTCCAACCACCTGTCTGTTCTCATCTTCCAAACAAAGCCAGGCAAAATGGGACCTCCAGTCACACAGCCTGTGTGGCTCTCTGTCTGCAGCCCTCTGGCCTGTTAGACAATAAGCACAGAATATAGAGAACTATAGGACACAAGCCTGCCTTCCAGGGGCTTATAATCTATCTGGGTAGATAATGAAAATACACCACATAACTCAGCTCTCACAGTCAATAAACAGATTCAAATTTAGAGTATTCAAGGAAGGCTTCATCGAGGAGAGGGTACGGGGCTGAGCTTTGAAGGAGGTCAGGAAACAGCCCTGGGAGGCTATTCCAGGCAGAGGGAACTGCTTAAGCGAAGGTTTGGAGGTGGAGAAGGAAGCAGGCTGCCACTGACAAAGATGAGCCCCTGGTTACCACGGGTACCAGCCAGCTGCAGGACTGTCACCCGTGTCAGAACTTCCCTCATGGTAGAAAAACGGCCAGAGCTGTTCCTGACCTCTGACTCTCACTCCCACTCACCCTTAGGAGGAGAGCTCTGTCCCAGGATTCCCAGAAAACAGACAGACGTTCTCTCTGCTTTGGTCACATGCCCACCTCTCAGCAACAAGCTCCACCCCAGGATCTGGGGTGATATTGACTCTTCAGAATCCCCTGGAGATCCAGATGCGGCTGTCCCAAAGAGGGAGGAAAGAATGGATTCAACAATAGCAGGACAGCAACCATCAATCGTCCATTACACTGAGTCTCATAGGTGTGCACATCCTGCCCAAGTTTTAAGGAGAAAATGTTGTGGCTTTGGTGTGATTTCTGAAGCATTTTGCACATAAAGGCACGGGCTGATATTGCCATGGGCGAGGATTTATGGGAACAGTTTCATTTTCACCCTACAGTTTCCTCTCTTTCCAATTATTCACAACACAGTAAACCACATTAAACTTAAATGTCACATAATAGAAGGAAGCATCTATGGCAGGGTTTTCCACCTGGACACTTGACATTTTCAGCCAGATAATTCTTTGTTGTGGAGGCTATCCTTTGAAGTATGGGATGTTGAGTTGCATCCCTGGCCAGTTGCAAGTTTCAGCAATCAAAAATGTCTCCAGACATTGCCAAATGTCCCCTAGGGGGTAAACTCGCTCCCCATTAGGAACCACTGCCCTGGGGGAGCTCCTCTCTGGAGGCAGCTATGGTCACCCAGCCAGGAGCATTAAGTTCAAGGGCAAAATACTGCCTGAGGGTCATGGGCGTGAGCTCCAGGGTCAGCCAGACCCAGGCTGGAGTCAGCAGCTGTGTACTTTGGGTGAGTAGGTCCAGCTCCTATTCTGTGTGGCGTGGGGATATTGCAGTTCCTACCTCATGGAGTGGTTGTAAAAATCACAGGAGATCAAATACAGGTAGGCCTCATCCAAAGGTAGTTATCAATACCATTAGCTAGTTTTCCTCGCAATAAAACATATTTTTTTTAGATTGTGTGTCTCGGGAGAATATTTGCAGGGGCACGGGGAGTGTTTGCTTGTTTGTTTTTCCTTTTCTTTTTTAAATCGATTCCATGCTTTAGAAGAAAGAAAGCAAAGAAAACTTCTCTGAGGATAATTTTTGTGTTTAGACCTCCTTGAGTTTCCCCTCTTCAAAGAGAGCCACTCCTTCTCGCTTAGAAAGGGGTGGCCAGTGGAGACAAAAGTCAAACGACCGTCAGGTTAGCTGAAGGCTTGGGGAGGCTGTGCTGGGACAGAGATGGTGGGCCGCCCTTCCGGAACCTGAGCTTCCCGCGCACACGCTCTCGGTGCGGCCGGCAGACTGGCGCTCCCCTGGGTTCTGTGGGTGGTCACCCCGCTGATCGTGGGCTCTTTCTGTGTGGACTCTGCTGGGGATTCCTGGGGCCGCCTGCGACCTACATGGTCCTCATGCAAGAGAAGGGCCTTCAAGGTGGCGAATTTGCTTTGAATAACTAATCTTTCTTTCATACGAGTTTGCTCCAAAATGTCAACTTTAGCTTTGCTTCCCTGTCCCCGTTTTTTTAAAATTATGCTCTGTCAATCTCCACAACCCTCAATAAGACAGATGAAAATACCCAGTGGCACCGATCAGGAACTTTGGGGCTTCCCAAAATGACATGGAAATCTGGGAAACCGGACGTGGCGACCGCACTCTAATTTTATAACCCAACTTTATTGCCAGCACAGAGGCAATAAAGAGAAATAATAAACGAAACAACATGCGGCGCTCAGGAGGCAGCAGCCTGGCTGAATCTGTCCAAGACGTTTAACCTTTACGTACAGCAGCTTCGCCTGTCCAGGGAAGGGAATGCTGACCCTTCCCCAAAGGCGGGTTCCAGGTGCCTTCATAAAAAGGTACATCAAATACCACGTTTCTGGTGAGACTGTGTACAAGGTAGCGGCATTGTGATGGAGCATCAGGAATGGGAAGGCAAATGAAAACTGGATGGATTCTCACAATTGTGACCCAGTGAGCCAAAATATTAAAACATGACAATGAAGGCAAATTACTCAGGATGTGTGTTAACTCACAGCACAACTGTTCTAAGTAAATTGATTTTCAAATACTTAGTATTTTTAATTTAAGTTTTTGTTTCATTAAGTTTTTGCAGGAAAGAGGAAAGATCCATTATCTCCTCGTAAAAATTCTTAAAGAAGAACATTTTGTAAATTAGATTTCCATCTCTGAGTTTGGGTTTCTGATTCATGGAGTTATATGAATCACAAGAAGATTAACAATTTAAGGTCTCAGTACATAAGAACAATTAGCATTCTGTTGATTTTTCTGTTTTTCAGTGTCCAGAACTATTCTTTTAACTAAGAGGTTCTGCCTACATTAAAACTATTTGCATCCACATGTTGATAATAACTGTAATCCCCTAAGGGAGTATGATAAGTATGGACTCAAGAAATCGGAAACCCGTGTTGTTAGTTTCATCTTTTTTAATTACAAAGAATCCTCGTAGTGTAGACACGCACTAACTATTAAATAAATGATTCCAAGTTAGAATCAGTGAACAACAGAAAATTTAGATAAAAATTAGATAGGAATACATGCACATATGTGTGTGTATATATATATGTGTGTGTGTGTGTGTGTGTGTGTATATATGAATGTTCTTGAAAAGTTAATTTAATAGGCATAACTGAAATATAGTCTCAAAAGTATTCAACAGTAAGTAGTAGTGTGCAAGAGAGATTAAATGTAAAAAGACCAAAGTATAGTCAATGACTCCTGCAGAGTGAAATCTGCATTCCCATTGTTAGTTTCTACCTGTTGGTACTACCTCATTCTTGTTAGAGATATGGTGGAGTGACCTACAGTGACTATGGAACTCAGGGTCTGAGACAGGCTGAATTATCTCCCATGGTTCTTAACCAATTACCAGGGGAAGAACTGTGTGGACACTGTTTACCTCTGACTTTAAGTCAGTCATCCTGCCTTTGTCCTCAGGCTCCTCCCCCTTGGACATGAGAATAAGGCCCCATGGCCAATAAGAACCATGTATAAAACATAAATGAAATAAAGAAAACCCAATTCACATTGCAACTAGGGATAGCCCCATAAGAAGTTTGCTCCAGAGCAAGAAAGCTCCATTCTCACTATCATTTTTCCAAAGAAGTTTTTCTCTTTTGTTTTGGGGTTTTCTTTTTTTTTTTTTTTTTTTTGCGGTACGCGGGCCTCTCACTGTTGTGGCCTCTCCCGTTGCGGAGCACAGGCTCCGAGCGTGCAGGCTCAGCGGCCATGGCTCACGGGCCCAGCCGCTCCGCGGCATGTGGGATCCTCCCAGACCGGGGCACGAACCCGTGTCCCCTGCATCGGCAGGCGGACTCTCAACCACTGCGCCACCAGGGAAGCCCTGTTTTGGGGTTTTCTTAAGCACTCATTTATAAATTCATTTTGTGACACACAGAAAGGAAGCCAAACCAGAGGTGACCCTACCAACCCAGAGACCTGAGACCAACACAGTTTTTCTTTTCAGAAACTTTAATTATGAAGAAAGACTATGAATCTTGATTTCTTTTATTTGGGAACAACGCCCATATTTGTCTCAGAATGGAATCAGTTCTCAAAACCAAGATGAACCAGAAGCCAGGACTGAGGTCTTTCAGCAGCTCTGGAGTTAGTAGTCTGCTGTTTTTGATTTGTGGCCTAAGGCATTAGCCTCCAAAGGTAGCTGAGGATTTTTTAAACACAGTGAGCTGTGTTTTCATGGCAAGTCCCTGAGGAAATGATCCTAAGAAAGATATGTATGAGGTCCCTCCTGAATAGCCACTGGACACTGGGCACGTCTCTGGCCTCCCCTGAGGACTGGTAAAACCCTCATGTCAGCCATGCATGGTTGAAGAACCCGGCCTTCTGCAGACAGAATGCCTGGCACCCCAAGGTCTGGCTATTCTTTCTTGTCCTCATACGATCCTTACTACTGCTCCTTAACCAACTATCCCAAGTCTTAGTGGCTTACAACAACAACCGTTTTATTGCATCACATGATTTTATGGGTAAGGTTTTATTGCCAGGAATTTGTGCAGGGCTCAGAAGATCGATTCTTCAGTCTCATAAAGCAGCCACGAAGGTCACTCAATGGTATTCAGCTGGCAGACGGCTTTACTGTCATGCCCTGCACCTTGGCAGGGATGGCTGGAAGGCTGGGCTCACCTGGGACTGTCACCCCTATGGCCCCTGTGGGCTGGAACTAAAGAAAGCTGGACTCCCTGCATGGCACCTCAGGCCTCCAAGAACGCTTTTTATGTATTGCTTTTTATGACCCAGCCTCAGAAGTCTCATAGCATCGCTCTACCACATTCTATTGGCCAAGAGAGTCACAAACATGCCGAGATTCTAGGGAAGGGGACACAGATCCCACCTCTCTGTGTGAGGTATGCCCAAAACCTACAGGAGGCCTCTTCTGCTATTCCTGACAGCTGCTTCCTCAGAATTCTGGTTTCTCTGGTCTTCTCAGTACCTAGAGAGTCCAGGACTACCCACCCGCTGTCCCACCTTAGAGGACGTCTCATGGGAGTGTGCTCACCTCCCACCCAAGCATTAACTGTAACAGCAGGTATGTGTCACCAGTGACCCGGGCCAGGCTCTTCTTCAGAAGGGCAATTTGACAAAACTTGTTCAAACCTCTCCAGACACATGTTAATGAAATGAGTCTTCTTTATTAACCTCAATGACTTCCCATCACACACACAATAAAATTTAAACTCCTTACTGCAGACTCTAAAGGCCCTAGCTGGCCTGAACCTGCCACTTCTCCAAGCCTTCATTTCTCTTCAAGCTCTTCCTCAGTTGTCCTCTCCAGTCACACTGGCCTTTCTTTTCTCCACCTCACCAGGCTCATTCTCCCCTCAGGGTCTTTGTACTTTCTGTTGCCTCTGCTGAGAATGTCTGCCTCCCACTCTTCACATGGCTGTCCCCTTTGAATCTTTTAGGTCCATCCCACATGTCATGAATTCAGGCCTTTCCCCACCAGCTATTACTCCTCATTCATCACTCTATTCTATTGACTTCACACAGACATCTAAGATTATCTCATTAATTAACGTTAATCTACGTAAGACTGGATTGCCTATATTTGTCACACCCAGCTCAGTTCCTGATGCTTGGACAGCACTTAACTAGTAGTGGTTGAGTGAATAAAGGAAAGAATAAATGAATTGTATTCCCCTGACTGACTTCTCAACTCCAGTGGCAGGACACAGACTCCTTTGGGCTCAGTGTGAGATTCTGCACAGATGGATCAGAGCCCTCCACCTCCAAAATCACTTGTAGGGAATTGGTCATCCCATCTCTCCCTTCCTGCGATGCCTGGACTCAGATATCCGAACGATTGGGTAATGCCTTTCGGTGGTCCCACAGGAACGAGATGCAAATGTAGTCTCAGGAAAAGTCTGGGCATCCAATAGCACTCCAGGGGGAATATGCACCGTAATCTAATAGTGAATCTGGCCTCTGCTGAGAACCTGTGCACCAGATTGGTCAGTGGGTCCCTATCGCCAAGAGGGCTGGTTAAACTGCTCAGTGGTAACAAGAGGCAGTAGAGCAGAGCTGGCTTCTGTTCACACCTGCTCCTCAAACTTACTCCAACTAGGAAAGTCATTTAACTTCCCTGTTTTTCAGTTTTCTCAGCTCTACATTGGTGTTGACAATAACAATAATAATAATAGGAGAATTAAAACACATGTAAAAGTCTTAGAACATTTTGTGGCACCTGGGATGTGATCAATAAGTATCAACTGATTATTAACCTGATTTTCAAAGCCCTTCACAGCCAAGCCCCCATCCTACACTGATAAAAATCTTCTCTCCTTTGCTCAGTTTAGCTGACCCTTTGCCCAAGCTAGACTGGTCTTCTCGCTGCCTGAGAAGGCCCCATGTGGGTCCCAACATCTATGCTTTTGCCCCTGCTGGGAATACGCCTCCTGCATACCTAGGGCTGACTCCTCTGGCCATTCCACATTTCCAAATCCCACCTTTGTTTTCTCCCTGAACTAGCTCAAACTCCAACCCCTCAGGACGGGAAAGGGTTCTGTCCTTCCTGCAAAGCATGATATGTACAAGTCATTGTTTGATTAATCATGTGGTACCCGTTGGTTTCAAATTATTTAAATCTTTTATTGTCATTCCGATTTTTAGATGATGAGGTCCCACCTCCTGGACTAGGCTAAGTCTCCTTGAGAACACTGCTACTGGACCTGCTAGAGGGTGGGCACTTGGACCATCAACCTGGAATTGCCATGATTGCTCCCTGGGATTAGTCCAGTAGGTTTTAGGCACAACTGGACTAAGAGCCTTAGTAAAACTTAAGGTCGATTAAAAATTTCAAGTCCAGGGCTTCCCTGGTGGTGCAGTGGTTGGGAGTCCACCTGCCGATGCAGGGGACGTGGGTTCGTGCCCCAGTCCGGGAGGATCCCACATGCTGCGGAGCGGCTGGGCCTGTGAGCCATGGCCGCTGGGCCTGCGCGTCCGGAGCCTGTGCTCCGCAGCGGGAGAGGCCACAACGGTGAGAGGCCCGCGTACCGCAAAAAAAAAAAAAAATTTCAAGTCCAATCAGAAGAGATTGTCTTTAAATAACAGGTTCATGTTGACAGCGCCAAAGACCCCAAAATCTATCTTTAAATAGCCAGCCTCCCAGAATTCATCCTCAGAGTGGGGAAAATATATTATATTTACTGTCAATTTCTTGACTCGAGGATTTCCACTTATCTGATTTTAAAAATTAAAGCTAAAAGGGTTCATGTGATTTGGTGAAGCAAAGAATTCATACCACCCAACAGTCTGAGCCTATAAAAAGAAATACTTATAATCCCCAAGTGAAGATTCAACAGCTGGACAGCCAGCTGCCAACTCAAGAAAGAAGTGCTAACTTGGGGAATGACTGGGAGACCACAGCCATGCAGAGGCTTCTCTGTTGAGGGAGTATTCTCTGTGTCTTGAGGACACAGAGGCTTAATAGGTAACAGGAGTGTGGTTGGAATATTCTGAGGCAAAACGCGGTTGGTGGAATTGGGCAACTGCCTTAGCATATAATTGGTGGTGTTTTTTGTTTTTTGATTTTCATAAATGTTTTTAAGATTTTAGAACTGCTGCTAAACCCAGTGCCCTCTTCCTTTGAGCATCCCTTGCCCAGCAGCACAACTTACTCTAAGGCATCCCTGGAAGGTGCTGGGAGCCCTGTTGTGTAGATACCCTGCACATCAAATTCATCAAAACTTTCTGAATACCCATGGATAATTAGGACAGTCTTCTGTTCTTATACTTAAGTATCTTTCAGGGCCTCTAATATACTTCTTTTTCAACACCTTTAGGTAAGGATTAAAACTATTTTGAAAATGTCAGTGTCTGAGCCTCTGCCTCCATCATCAGCAAGTTTTTAATTCTGTAGTGGATATCTGCAATTTTTTTCCAATCCAAAAATGCTAATGGGCACATACAAAAACAATCTGCAAGTCTTGTCTTTAGTCAAAGGACCAGAAAAGGGGCAGCCCACAAAGACAGAACTTTTAGACAACAATGGCTCTCCTCCAGCCAACACCACAGAAAAAACTGAGACCCCCTAACACCTCTGCCAGCAAAGGCTGAATAGCCTAGACTTCCATCCCCACCAAACTGTAATAAGGTGCCCAACCTTGTCACCAGGGGGGTGCCAGAGAAGGCCAAGAGGGGAGCCCAGACTTTCAACCTACTGGGCTGTAACAAGCCCCTCTCCTACACCCCCATACCATCTACCCCATCAGTGGAAGCCATGTGGGGAGCCTGGACTTCAGCCCCCACCAGCAGTAACCCTCCTCACTGGGGTGGTATCTGGAGGCCCAGTGGAGAGTCAGGGCTTTCACCACCGCTCAGCAGTTACAAGGTCATGGCCCCAACGGTCAGTGGAGGCTATGTGGGGAGCAGTAACAAGGCAACACTCCCCAGCTAGGGTGGTATCAGTGGAAGCCTAGTGGGGAGCCTAAATTTTGAAATTTAAATATAGTTCATCCTGCCAGAGACTCCGTGGCCTCTGCTGGTGAGCACATAGGCCTGATGATGGGAGAGCGTAGGTGATTGCCTTACTACTAGGCCATAGGACTATTTTCTCAGTGTGAGTCTGTCCCATTGTCTTACAAGACCTCATTCATGTGGCTGGAACAGCCCTAAACTATAGCCACAACTTCAAAAACAACTCCAATTGTAACCTGGATTTTAAGACCTATCCATTCTGGGGAGGTGATTATCAGGGTCTCAGCCTCCTACTTCTCCTGCTGAGTCATCTATTAACCAAATCCCAAAACAATGCCTATTCATGCCCATGGAGTTGGGATTTTATTTTGTGTGATGGAAACCACTGGAGGGTTTTAAGTGGAGGCTGTTAAATATGATTTATGGTTTTTAAATTTCTCCCTTTTAAGAGCACTGTGGATAATGGATTTGGGAGAAGGAAGAGAGATAAGCAAGAGCAGTAATCAGGTGATAGACAAGGGAGGCTTGAACAAGGGTGACAGAAACAGTGGGGAGGGATCAGATGTGAGGCATGTTTGTATGGTAGAGCCAGAAGGACTTGCTGCTGGATTGAATAAGGGGTGTGAGTGAGAGTGAGGAAACAAGTGTTTCTAGTCAAAGCAGCTGGGTGGATGGTGGTACCGTTAACTAAGCTGAGAAAGGCTGAGGTAGGAGAGGGACTGGAGGTGAGGAAAGAATTGTGCTTTAAACACATTAGGGCTGAAATTTCTATTAAACATGGATCCTTTCACAGAAATTAAACAGATGAGTTGGGAGCGCTCTCACCTTCCCACCATCTAATCTAGAATCCAGAAACATCTGTACACACCTCCCTGTCACTTCCCATGGCCGTGGAGGAAGCTCCAGATGTCAAAGGCCAATCCCTCCATTTCCATTCTTTCCCTTATCTCTCTTCACCTACTCGGGACTTGCCTTGTGAAAAAGCTCTCATCTCTCCATCTTTAGAACACTACCCTCTCTAGTTTTACTCTAACCCCCGTGGCCATCCTCCTGTACTGGATCTCTAAATTTGGAGAGCTGGACTCCCTTCTCTTACCCATGCACACCCTCGTCTGGTGATATCATCCAGTTTTGTAATTTCAAATGTCACTTATACCCTGATGACTCTCAAATCTTTATCTCTTATCCCCAACCCTTCCCCTAAACTCCAGACTCATACATCCAGCTGCCTCTTTGATATCTCTCCTCTGATGATTTGGGGAAGAAGAAGGAAGTGGAAGAGATTTGAAGCAAGACGGAATATACGAAACGGATGACTCTGGGAGAGAAAAGCTCACTAGAGCTTGGGAGCATGGTGAAACATGGTGTCCATTTGATGTTTAAAGTGAAGCCAATCATCCCTACTTTGTAATTTTCTCCAGTGGCTCAGGTATAGGAATACAGGAGGCATATGATTGGGTTCAACCAAGCCTGCGGTTTTCAAGCTTGTTATGATTACTGCATGAAAAATCTTGCAAAGCCTAGTGACTTAAAAGGACAATGATTTTTTTGTGTTTCACAGTCAGGAATTCAAGCAGGGTTCAGATGGATGATTCTTCTGCTCCTCAGGGCATGACAGAGGTCACTCCATGGTACCCAGCTGGCAAATAGGCTGGTCTGGAGCATCCATGACCACTTCACTCACATGTCTGGCACCTTGGTGGGGGTATCTGGAAGGCTGGGTCTACAGGGACTGCTGATTCAAGAGCCATAGGTGGTCTTTCCAGCATGGAAGTTTTAGGGTAATTGGACTCCTTATTTGGTTGGCTGGCTTCCTCAGAGTGAGGATCCCAAAAGAACCATGGGGCAGCTGCATGGCCATTTCTAAGCTACCTTTGGAATTTACTCAGTATTTCTACTGCATCCTTTTAGTTACAATCAAGTCACGAGCCAGTCTAGATTCAAGGGCAAGGAATTAGATTCCAGCTCTCAACTGGCAATCACAAGGTCACATTACAGGAGAGCATGTGGAAGGGCTATTTGGATTGAAAAATACAATCTGTCTCTCAGGGCATTCCAAAGGGATGCTCTCACAGAGCAAGGGAATGACTACACATATAACCATGAAATCTAAGTGGGTAGTGAGTTAAGTAAAGCCTGTGGGCAGACTTTAGGTAGAAGGTATATGGTGTGATGGATTAGAAGTCTTGTGAGAAGGAGGTATTTTAGCAGCAAGGAGACTAGAACAATAGGGAATGCTTGTCAGAGAATGGAATGTTTGAAAATGAGATTTGGACAAAACAGCTTCTGTAAAGGACAAGACCCAGGGTGTGACCTTGGGAGTGGATGGTTAAAGTGGAGGTAAAGAAAGGCTCATTAGCAGTGAAGTGTAAAAGACAAATAGCCAAGGGGTCAGATGAGTCATCTATGTGGATATTGAAGTCCCTGAGAAACAGCATGACCTGAGGTGAAAGAGAAGGTTACCGGGCCCCCATCAGTACGCAGGAGGAACCAACCAGAAGGCCAGTGCCAGGAATCCCAACGTCACTGTAAGGAGGAAAAAGAGGAGACGTAACTGCAAGGCTTGATCTTCAAAGCAGCAGGGATTTTGGCAGGAAGAGGGACAGAGACATCCGAGAGGCAGAAATAGGGGATAAGGAGGCCACAAGCTCCACCTCTTGCCCCGAGGGCCCAGAATATAGGAGAAAAGCTGCCCCAGCACAGCAAGTATGACACCCAGCACTCTGCGGCAAGCAGGCACCCCCCAAAGGCCAGATGCCAGGACAGCATTCGGAGGTGACTGGGGATGTGGGGGGGGGGGTCAGATCATCCCACACCAAGAGTCCCGCAGAGTGTGGGGGAGAGAAGGCTTGGAGCCTTGGAGGTTGAGCATGACTGAGGAGGCTGCAGTGCCCGAGGTAAACAGAATATGAGGCCTGTTGTGGGTCTGGGAGGAAGATGAGAAAATCAAACTGGTGACCCAGAACTCTTTCCTCTGAGGAACTGCTCTCAAGAAGGCTTTTGCTCAAGGCCACACAGGAGTGGTGAGTACAGTGGGTGTGACCAGGTGGGGGTCTCCCCCGTAGGCTTCACTCCTGGGAGGAAGGCAGAGCTTCTGAGGCGTTCCCCACTCCCTGCCCCGTTCTCTCTTCTTCCCTGAGAAGAGTCATCCCTCCCTTACGGTGAGGAAGTCCCAGGACCTGAGGCACCTCGGATACAGCTCTGGGTAGGGGAACAAGCCCAGGGGAATGGCCAGCAGCTTCCATTCAGTTGCAGCTGGTTTGCTCTCAAAACATCCAAAAGCAAACATGTCATGCTTCAGGGAGGATTGATTTCATTCTTAAGATGCTCCTTTCTAATCTGTACTAGAGATTCATGCTCCTTCATTAATGTGATGTTGGCCATATTTCTTACGTCATAATAAGCCTGGCATAATTTTACTAGGGGAATATGCCATCCCTGCCCTGGTTATATCGCAAAGTGTCCTCACATTAACTGTCTGTTCATTCATTCAACAAATGCTTAATGAGTACCTGCTCTGTGCGGGCCATGTCCTGAGCACTGGGGTGCTGCAGTGAACAAAATGGGAATTAGAAAAAAAAAAAAAAAAAAGACTAAAACAGACTAAAAGCTTTGCCCTGGTGGAGTTTATTTTCTAATGGGGGAAGATGAAAAGTTCTACGAAATACAATAAAATAGCAAGGAAAATAGCATGTTAGCAGGTAACAAGTGCTAAGGAGAAAAACAACGCTGAGTGGGTGACTGGGTCAGGAATATTGGTGTGGGGAGCGGGGTGGTTAGGGGAGGCCTTAGAGAGGAGGAGACCTTCGAGCAAAGCCTGAAGGATATGCCCAAACCACTTCTGTGGAACCCCTTGGTTTCTCTCCTGGCTACACCCAAGGGGAGAAGAAGCAGCCACATCCACCCAGCACCTCTTGCCTTCTGGGAGATCCTGAGTACAGCAGCAAGTACAGTGCCCTGCCTTCAACATTATGGAATCACCCCCTCCGACTTTCCTCCCGCCCCAGGGTCCTGCTTCTCCCGCTTGCGCCACTTTCCACCAGCCAGCCTCCTCCACTTGTCCACGTCGTTCTCCACCTCTGGGCCCACGACGCGGCACTTATAACTGATGTCTGAACGCAGGGTCTATGCAAGGACAGAGAGGGGAAATCCTTCCTCCTCAAGGCCTAAACGTGGAGTATGCTGAGTCCTCTCCATTTGCAGCGACCTCCTCCTGCTTGCTGGACCTTCCTGCAGAAGCTTCCTTCTATTACTAGCATCCATTTTCTCATGTTTTTTCAGTGTCTCTCATCTTCCCTGCTTTTTCCTCCTCTGTTTGCTTTTCCCTTCTCTCTGTCTCTCTGTCTCTCACAGACAATTGCTTGTTGTTGGCATAAGGGGGACAGGATGGTGACAAATACTGATCTCAATCGCTAACTCCCTTTTTGACATGCTGGCTAAGTCATCTCAACCTCCTTCCGCTCCACACAGCTGGAAAGCTGCAAGGATGAGCAACCCTTCGCTACACACCAGAAATAACATCAGTTCCAAGCAGAACCCTCTTGGATTAATATATTTTACCAAAAGGAAAGACCTTCAGTTGCCAAAAAGAGCATCTTGTGTCAATCACTGCCATGAAGGGGCTGCCTCATGCAAAGCTGGACTAAATCTTTAGGGAGAAGGAAGATCACCAGAAAGAAATGAGAACATGTCAGAGGGAGCAGGAACAGCTTTTAGGGGGCCGAGCTGAAATGAAGATAGAGTGTATGCAAGAGGGAAAGAGGGAGAAGCAAAATAGCCATGGGAGCAAAAAGAAGGAAAGATGAGAGACATTGAAAAACACAAGAAAATGGAAGGTAATAACAGACAGAAGCTGAAGAAAAAAGCTAAAAGAAAGTTGGGAAATATGCACATAACAGTTCTTTGTCTTCAGCAACTGAAATATGTAACATGCAGAGCAAACCACGCCCTTACTAGCTGCTACCAGTAACGTAGTTCACAGAAGAGAGTTTCCTAGTTGGGCTCATTTATTTAATAGTTCAATTTCAATCCCAAAGAAATATGTTTAGGTAAACAATGAAAAGTGCAGAACAGTGGCTATAGCATGCTACCAGCTACATTCTTTAGCACATATATAGACACATATATTCACACACACACGCACATATGTCTGTGTGGGGGGTCATCTCTTGGAGGAGATAAAAGCAACTGATAACAGAGGTTGGTTACGGGACAGGGTTAGGAGAGCTCTTCATTGTATACCCTTTTAAACAGTGCATTTTTTATATTATACTAATTACCTATTAAATCAATTATACTTCAATTTAAAAAAGAGAGATAGAGGAAAAGTATAGATAAAATATTTTAAGCTCTTGAAAAAACTCATGAATATTTTCTGAGCTTCATACAAAGATTAAAATGTGTGTGTGTGTGTGTGTGTGTGTGTTCGGGGGGTGGAATCTACAAAGTAAATCTCATTCAAAACCCTACATCCCTCACATTATCTCCAAATCTCAACAGAATGAGCCACAAGATGAGAGAGTATGATACCACAAATGCATCAACCCCAGCCTCCTTCCTTTGATCTTCTTGGGGGCAAATCTTGGCTTGCATTATATAAAATAAAATGATCTGCTCAAATTTGAATTTACTCAGGGTTTGGGCATGTCCTCTGGAATAATAACTCATTCACTGTCTACAAAAATTATCTGTAGAAAGCACCACTGTGCCTAGTTTTTTCATAGTATCTAATTGTGGTTTCTTTTCATGTCTAAGCATCATAAGAGTTAAAATGCCCTAAACTCTGCGTTTCTATAACCATTTAAGTGGATTATGATCCAGACAGTGGCCAGGGACTCCTTGTCCATCCCTATATCTCTATTTCTTGCTAGAGGCCTCTGGTCTATTCCTCAAAGCTAGCATTTTCTTTTCATTCCCCAGTAAATATGGCTTTGCATGATCAAGAGTAAATGAAGAATTATAAAGTAGTGAAACTCTCTCCTTAGTAGATTGATTCAAGCTAAGGGAGAAAATAAGACTTTTGCCTCTCCACTAACCTGGAGTAGCTTGTTACTCATCCAGACGGTGGACAAACCACGGGCACAAAGGGCAGGCAATGCACCGAGTTGAGACAAGCCTTTACAATGAGGAAAATCACTAAATGCAAAATTCAGTGTCAATCAACAACATGGAAACAGACTTTAAATACATGGTGTGCAAAAGCACACAAAGGAGGGCTGGTCCTTGCTTTAGGTTTTCTTCCCACCATTACTATTTTTGGTAAGCAATGATTCACATGATTTCTGGAAGGTTTTTACTTGGCTGAAGTGTCAGACAGATGGTCCCAGGATGTTTCACCAAGGGTGCCCCTGGGAACACAGGCTCCCTGAATCGTCCAGTGGGTGTCCCAGACAATATTCATGGGAATCTTGCAGCCCTTCCTTGGAGGGGACTTGGCCACTTTCCACCCTTGAAGATTTCTTTTCTTCAAGCACATGTGCAAGACACCAGAGTTGCTTAACTTAAGCAATGGTAATTTACCCCAAATCCCAGGCAAGGCAGGCTGTACAGCCAAGAACCATAGATGCAAAATGATCCCTTAGAATCATATAAATGGGAGATGCCAGCCACCCACCCCACGGCCCCCAGGGTGAGTGTTCAGTGAGGGGTTCAGAAAAGAAAACCAATCAGTACAAGAGTTTCCCTTTACCTCAGACACAGGTTCTCAGATCATTTTGTGTCAGCAATCACAGATGGACCAATACCCACCACCTACCCACTATTAGTCCCCTGTTACTCTGCTGAAGTTAGGCCACCTCCCCAGTCAGGCTCTTTTTAAACTCTCACCTGGATTATTGCATCACCATTCAAACTGGTCCACTGGCCTGGACTATGTCTGCAATCTAACATGCTCTGCGAATACTTAATAGGGCCACTTTAGCCAGGCCACCCCCAGTATGCAGCCTTCCTATAAATCCTTACCTGGCACTTAGCCTCCAATCACCCTTTCCAGAGTCATCTCCACATCTCCCTCAAGATACAAACGTTTTGTTTTTTAAGTGACCTCTCTCCTCTTTGACCCCTGACCATTTATCATATGTGCCATTTATCTGGTAACTAATCCAATATTACCTTGTGCCAGCTTTTATATTTTTTATTAGCCATTTTAAAAATTGAAGTAGAGTTAATTTACAATGTTGGGTTGGTTTTAAGTGTTCAACAAAGTGATTCATTTATACATATATAAGTATCTATTCTTTTTCAGATTATTTTCCATGATAGGTTATTACAAGATATCAAATGTAGTTCCCTGTGCTATACAATATATGTCTTTGTTGGTTATCTATTTCATATATAGAAGTGTGTATATGTTAATCCCAAATTCCTAATTTATCTCCCTCCCCCCCACTATCCCCTTTGGTAACCATAAGTTTGTTTTCTATGTCTGTGAGTCTATTTCTGTTTTGTAAATAAGTTCAATTGTTTCATTTTATTTAGATTCCACATATAAGTGATGTCATATGGTATTTGTTTTTGTCTGACTTCACTTAGTATGATATTCTCTAGGTCCATCCATGTTGCTGCAAATGGCAACATTTCATTCTTTTTATGGGTAATATTCCATTGTAGATATATATACCACATAGTTATCTATTCTTCTGCCGATGGACATTAAGGCTGCTTCCATGTCTTGGCTATTATAACTTGTGCTGCTATGAACATAGGGGTACGTGTATCTTTTCAAATTAGAGTTTTCTCCAGATATATGCCCCCAGGAGTTGGATTACAG
Organism: Phocoena phocoena; assembly: GCF_963924675.1. NCBI lineage: Eukaryota > Metazoa > Chordata > Mammalia > Artiodactyla > Phocoenidae > Phocoena > Phocoena phocoena. Next base: position 28,277,522 of record NC_089224.1, on the reverse strand, counting down.
GATCATATGGTAATTCTATTTTTAGCTTTTTAAAAAAAACCCATACTGTTCTCCATAGTGGTTGTACAAATTTACATTCCCACCAACAGTGTCGGAGGATTCCCTTTTCTCCACACCCTCTCCAGCATTTATTATTTGTAGACATTTTATTGATGGCCATTCTGACTGGTGTGAGGTGATACCTCATTGTAGTTTTGGTTTGCATTTTTCTAGTAATTAGCAATATTGATCATCTTTCCATGAGCCTGTTGGCAATCTGTATGTCTTCTTTGGAGAAATGTCTATTTAGGTATTCTGCCCATTTTCTGATTAGGTTGTTTGTTTTTTTGATATTAAGCTGTATGAGCTGTTTGTATATTTTGGAAATTAGTCTCTTGTCTGTAGCATCATTTGCAAATGTTTTCTCCCAGCCCATAGATTATCTTTTTGTTTTGTTTATGGTTTCCTTTGCAGTGCAAAAGCTTTTAAGTTTAATTAGGTCCCATTTCTTTATTTTTATTTCTATTACTCTAGGAGACAGATCCAAAAAAGTATTTCTGCAATTTATGTCAAAAAGTGTACTGCCTATGTTTTCCTCTAGGAGATTTACAGTATCCGGTCTTACACTAAGGTCTTTAATCCATTTTGAGTTTATTTTTGTATACGCTGTTAGAGAAATTCTAATTTTATTCGTTTACATGTAGCTATTCAGTTTTCCCAGCACCACTTACTGAAGAAACTGTCTTTTTTCCATTGTATATTCTTGCCTCCTTTGTCATAGATTAATTGACCATAAGTGCATGAGTTTATTTCTGGGCTTTCTATCTTGTTCCATTGATCTACATGTCTGTTTTTGTGCCAGAACCATACTGTTTTGATTATTGTAGCTTTGTAGTAAAGTCTGAAGTCAGGGAGCATGATTCCTCTGGCTCTGTTCCTCTTTCTCAAGGTTGTCTTGGCGACTTGGAGTCTTTTGTATTTCCATACAAATTTTAAGATGTTTTATTCTAGTTCTGTGGAAAATGCCATTTGATAGGGATTGCATTGAATCTGTAGATTGTCTTGCATAATATGGTCATTTTAACAATATTGATTCTTCCAGTCCAGGAACACATATATCTTTCCATCTGTTTGTGTCGTCTTCAGTTTCTTTCATCAGTGTCATAGTTTTCAGAGTACAGGTCTTTTGCCTCCTTAGGTAGGTTTATTCTGAGGTATTTTATTCTTTTTGATGTGATGGTAAATGGGATTGTTTCCTTAATTTCTCTTTCTGATATTTTGTTGTTAGTGTACAGAAATACAACAGATTTCTGTATATTAATTTTGTATCCAGCAACTTTACTGAATTCATTGATGAGATCTAATAGTTTTCTGGTAATGTCTTTAGGATTTTCTGTATATAGAATCATGTCATCTGCAAATAGTGACAGTTTCACCTCTTCTTTTCCAATTTGGATTCCTTTTATTTCTTTTTCTTCTCTGATTCCTGTGACTAGGATTTCCAAAACTATGTTGAATAAAAGTGGTGAGAGTGGGCATCCTTGTCTTATTCCTGATCTTAGAGGAAATGTTTTCAGCTTTTCACCATTGAGTGTTATGTTAGCTGTGGGTTTGTCATATATGGCCTTTATTATGTTCAGGTATTTCCTCTCTATCATGTCCACTTTCTGAAGAGTTTTTATCACAGATGGATGTTGAACTTTATCAAAAGCTTTTTCTCCATCTATTGAGATGATCATATGGTTTTTGTTCTTCAATTTGTTAATGCAGTGTATCACACTGATTGATTCGCAGATATTTTTGTGACATCTTTGACTGGTTTTGGTATGAGGGTGATGGTGGCCTCATAGAATGAATTCCTCTGCAATTTTTTGGAATAGCTTCAGAAGGATAGGTATTAACTCTTCTCTAAATGTTTGGTAGAATTCACCCGTGTAGCCATCTGGTCCTGGACTTTTGTTTGTTTTTAAATTACTGATTCGGGCTTCCCTGGTGGCTCAGTGGTTGAGAGTCCACCTGCCGATGCAGGGGACACGGGTTCATGCCCCAGTCTGGGAAGATCCCACATGCCGTGGAGCAGCTGGGCCCCATGAGCCACAGCCGCTGAGCCTGCATGTCTGGAGCCTGTGCTCTGCAATGGGAGAGACCACAACAGTGAGAGGCCTGCGTACCGCAAAAAAAAAAAAAAAAAAAAAAAATTACTGATTCAATTTTAGTACTGGTAATTGATCTGTTTACATTTTCTATTTCTTCCTGGTTCAGTCTTGGGAGATTGTACCTCTCTAAGAATTTGTCCATTTCTTCTATGTTGTCCATTCTATTGGCGTGTAGTTGATCATAGTAGCCTCTTATGATCCTTGTTATTTCTGTGGTGTCAGTTGTAACTTCTCCTGTTTCATTTCAAAGTTTATTGATTTGGGCACTCTCTCTTTTTTCTTGATGAGTCTGGCTAAAAGTTTATCAGTTTTGTTTACCTTTTCAAAGAACCAGCTTTTTAGTTTCATTGATCTTTTCTATTTCTTTTCATTCTATTTCATTTATTTCTGCTCTGATCTTTATGATTTCTTTCCTTCTACTAACTTTGGGTTTTGTTCGATCTTTTTTCTCTAGTTGCTTTAGGTGTAAGATAGGGTTGTTTATTTGAGATTTTTTTTGTTTCCTGAAGTAAGCTTGTATTGCTATAAACTTCTCTCTTAGAACTGCTTTTGCGGCATCCCATAAGTTTTGGATCATCATGTTTTCATTTGTCTCTAGGTATTTTTTGATTTCCTCTTTGATTTCTTCAGCGATCCATTGGTTGTTTATTAGAATATTGTTTAACCTCCACATGTTTGTGGTTTTGCAGTTTTTTCCTTGTAATTGATTTCTAGTCTCATAGCATTGAGGTCAGTAAAGATGCATCATATGATTTCAGTTTTCTTAAATTTACCAAGGCTTTCTTTGTGGCCCAGCATGTGATCTATCTTGGAGAATGTTCCATGTGCACTTGACAAGAATGTGTATTCTGATGCTTTTGGATGGAATGCTCTGTAAATATCAATTAAGTCCATCTGATCTAATGTGTCATTTAAGGCCTGTGTTTCCTTATTGATTTCCTGTCTGGATGATCTGCCCATTAATGTAAGTGGGGTGTTAAAGTCCCCCACTGTTATTGTGTTACTGTCCATTTCTCCTTTTATGTCTGTTAACATTTGCCTTGTATATTGAGTTGCTCCTATGTTGGGCACATACACATTTACAATTTTTATATTGTCTTCTTGGATTGATCTTTTGATCATTATGTAGTGTCCTTCTCTGTCTCCTGTAACAGTCTTTATTTTAAAGTCTATTTTATCTGATATGAGTATTGCTACTCCAGCTTTCTTTTGATTTCCATTTGTGTGGAATAACTTTTTCCATCCCCTCACTTTCAGTCTGTTTGTGTCTCTAGATTTGAAGTGAGTCTCTTGTAGGCAGCATACATACAGGTCTTATTTTTGTATCCATTCAGCCAGTCTATGTCTTTTGGTTGGAGCATATATTCTATTTACGTTTAAGGTAATTATCGATATGTATGTTCTTATTGCCATTTTATTAATTGTTTTACACTTTTTTTGTAGGTCTTTTTCCCCTCTTTCTTCTTTTATTCTCTTCCCTTGTGACTTGATGACTATCTTTAGTGTTATGTTTGGATTCCTTTTTATTTTTTGTGTGTATATCTATCACAGATTTTTGGTTTGCAGTTACCATGAGGTTTTTGTATAGCAGTCCCTCTCTCTCTCTCTCTCTCTCTCTCTCTCTCTCTCTATATATATATATATATATATATATATATATATACACTTGTTTTAAGTTGCTAATCTCTTAATTTCAAATGCATTTTAGATACCCTGCATTTGTACTCTCCTAACTTCATGACTACTGTTTTTCATATCATATTTTACATCTAAATGTTTTGTGTATCCCTTAACTGCTTATTGTGGATACAAATTATTTTACTACTTTTGTCTTTTAGCCTCCCTACTAGCTTAGTGTGTGGATGATTTCCTACCTTTATTGTATGTTTGTCTTTACCAGTGAGCTTTTTCATTTTGTAATTTTCTTGTTTCTAGTTGTGGCCTTTTCTCTTCCACCTATAGAAGCCCTTTTAGCATTTGTTGTAAAGCTGGTTTGGAGGTGCTTTTGATTTCTCCATCAAATCTGAACAAGAGCCTCACGGGGTAGAGTATTTTGGTTACAGGTTTTTCTCTCGCTGTTGAAGCAGGCATAAGTGTTTGTGCACAGCATCCACAAAGGCTCCCACATGTTCTGGGTCCCTGTCAGGGTAAAGTCCATGGCCCAGGTTGGCAATGTAGCACTATGGCCCAAAGTCATTCAGCATCTGCTGCACCAACCGCCCAATCTCCTCCTCACTTTAAATATATCTTGCCACTCCCTTCTGGCCTGCAGAGTTTCTGCTAAAAAAATCATGTGATAGCCATTTGGGAGTTCCCTTGTATGTTAATTTTTGCTTTTCCCTTGTTGAGTTAATATTCTCTGTTTATCTTTAACACTCTTTTTTATCTTTAATTTTTGTCATTTTGATTGCAATGTGTCTCAGTGTGTTCCCCTTTGGGTTAATCTTGTATGGGACTCTGCACTTCCTGGACTTGGGTGACTGCTTCCTTTCCCAGGTTAGCAACCTTTACAGCTATTATCTCCTCAAATATTTTCTCAGGCCCTTTCTCTCTCTCTTTTCCTGCTGGGACCCCTACAATGCAAATATTAGTGTGCTCGATGGTGTCCCAGAGGTCTCTTAAACTGTCCTCATTTCTTCTCATTCTTTTTTCTTTTTTCTGTTCGGCAACAGTGATTTCCACTACTCTGCCTTCCAGCTCACTGATTCATTCTTCTGCCTCACTTAGTCTATTATTGATTCCTTGTAGTGTATTTCGTAGTTGTTGTATTCTTCAACTCGGTTTGATTGTTCTTTATATTTGCTAATTCATCGTTAAAAATTTCTAATTTCTCCCTCTGTGCATTCATTCTCCTCCCGAGTTCTTTGATCATCTTTATGATCATTACTCTGAACTCCTTCTCATGTAGATTGCCTATCTCCACATCACTTAGTTCTTCTTCTAGGGTTTTATCTTGTCCCTTCATCTGAAACATATTCCTCTGTTGCCTCGTTTGGTCTAAATTGCTATTTGTATTTTTACATATCAGGTGGGTTAGTTACATTTCTCAACCTTGGAGGACTGGCCCTCTGTAGGAGATGTCCTATGTGTCCCAGCAGTGCACTCCCCTCTCATCATCCAAGAGCCAGGAGCCGGCTGATCCCAGGGTAGTGTCTGGCCTGCCTTTGCAGACTCAGTCTGCACACTGTGGGACTGTAGTTTTCTTGCTTCTGGTGTCTACCACCTGGTGGGTGAGACTGGTCTAGAGGCTTTTGCAGGCATCCTGGTAGGAGGAGCCAATGCCTGCCCCTGGTGGGTGGAGCTGGGTCTTGGCCCTCTGATGGGCAAGGCCATGTCTAGGGGCATGTCTAGAGGTGGTTGTGAGCTCAGGAAATCTTTAGGCAGTCTGTCTGCTGATGGGTAGTGCTGTGTCCCTGCCCAATTTGTTGTTTGGCATCCCAGTACTGGAGCCTACAGGTCTTGGTGTCAAGATGTCAGCCTCCAGGAGAGCTCACACAGATGAAAGCTCCCTGATATATAAGTCATCAGTGTCTATGTCCCCAGAGTGAGCCAGAGCCACTCCCCACCTCCCCAGGAAACGCTCCAAGACTAGTAGCTATGTCTGGCCCAAGCTCCTATCAAATTACTGCTTTTTGTCCTTGGTCCTGGTGCATGTGAGATTTTGTATGCAGCCTTTAAGAGTGGAGTCTCTATTTTCCCCAGTCCTTTGGAGCTCCTGCAATCAATTCTACTGGCCCTCAAAGCCAAATGCTCTGGGGTATCCTCTTCCTGATGCTGTACTCCCAGGCTGGGGGGCCTGATGTGGGTCTCAGAACTCTCACTCCTTTGGGAGAAACTCTGTAATATATTTATTCCCCAGTTTGTGGGTCACCCACTTGGTGGAGTATGGGATTTCATTATATCATGAGTCCACGCCTCCTACCAGTCTTGTTGTGGTTCCTTCTTCATGTCTTTAGTTGTAGAAGATCTTTTCTGGTAGGTTTCAGTCTTTTTAACGATGGTTGTTCTGCAGATTGTTGTGAGTTTGGTGTGCTCTTGAGATGAGGTGAGCTTAGGGTCCTTCTACTCTGTCATCTTGGCTGCCTCTCCCAAGCTACAAACTTTTGAGCTAAGACCTAAATGGCCAAAAAGAGTTGATCAAGTGGAGAGCTAGCAAGAGCATTCCAGGCACTAGAGGAAGTGTGTGCAAAATCGCTGGGGCCAGACAGAGTTTGGGCAAGAGCAACAAACTGCAAGAAGCCAGTATTGTTGGAAAGTTATATAAAAAAGTTGGGGGGGGCTTCCCCGGTGGCGCAGTGGTTGAGAGTCCGCCTGCCGATGCAGGGGATGCGGGTTTGTGCCCCGGTCCGGGAAGATCCTACATGCCGCAGAGTGGCTGGGCCCCTGAGCCGTGGCCGCTGAGCCTGCACGTCCGGAGCCTGTGCTCCACAATGGGAGAGGCCACAACAGTAAGAGGCCCGCATACCGCCAAAAAAAATAAGGGGGGAGGGGGTGCAGCAGGTCAACATGGGGTGGAGTTGAGAGCCAAGGACCAGCTTGTGCATGCCACAGAGAAGGGTTGCCTCTTCAGTCATTCTAAGGGCTCCTAGACCAATGCTGAAATGGCCTAGTTCATGTTGGGAGATCCCAATGGCTACTGCATGGAAAATAAACCTGGACAGGGTGGGGATGGGACAAGAGCAGAAGTGAGATCTATTGTAATGGTCTGAGGTGAAGGTGTGGGGACTTTAGGGACTTTCCACCCCCTCACTTGTTCCCGTAAACCAATTCTTCTCCCTATTGTGCGCCACTCCTTCTCCCTATCGAAACCAATTCTTCTCCCTATCGTGCGCCACTCCTTCTCCCTATCGAAACCAATTCTTGGAGTTTTTCAGTTGACGGGGACTTGCCAGACAGCGGGTAATTTTCCAGTTGCCCGTAACAGGTATACGCCCTAACCGCCACAATGAACAGACAACTATAACAGCCAGAAGGTGGGACAAAAGTTCCTAAGCCAATGAATTCAAAAGTCACCACATTTACCCAATCATTGTGAGAATATACCCGCCCTATGAGTAAATAAACCTATAAAAAGTATGTGATTCCGCTTTTAGGGGTTCCCCATCGGCCTCCTGCGTGAGGTTCAGGGAACCCCGGTGCATCGGCTCCTAATAAACCTCTTGCGTGTTGCAACGGCTCTCGACTCTTGGCGGTTCTTGGGCGAGTTGGAATCCCTCGTAGACCGTTTGGGTCTAACATTTGGGGGCTCGTCCGGGATCCCCACTCGCCCCCGGGTCACAAGAACATCGGGAGTCGGAGGTATCGGGTAGGCTCGAGCCCAATTGTCTGTTTGTTTGTCGTTTGTTTGTTGCTAGCCGCCATTAGGAAAAAGCCGTGCGAACCGGCTTGCTGTGGAATCTGTATTGGACTCCTGGCTAGGCAGACGTGCCGAAAGCTGGTGTCCACGGGCCCCGGGGGACGCCCTGGTGGTCCATCTGGAAGGAGAAACAAATTTTGTCTCCCCTTCATCTGGTTCTGGCAGGTTATATAAGCTGCCATCTGAATTTGAGTTGGTTTCGGGTTTAAGTTCGCGGCGGCTGGTTCTGGCAGGTTATATAAGCTGCCATCTGAATTTGAGTTGGTTTCGGGTTTAAGTTCGCGGCGGCAATATCAATGTGTGTCTTTTGAAATTTTATTGTTTTTCTGTACTATTATCTTTCTTTTGACGGACGACAGTGGGACAAACTATGACGACTCCTCTTTCTCTTACCCTAAGCCACTGGACCGAAGTTAGGGCTAGGGCCCACAACCTTTCGGTAGAAGTAAGGAAAGGAAAATGGCAAACGCTGTGTACCTCTGAGTGGCCTACATTTCAGACAGGGTGGCCACCCGAGGGATCTTTTCTGTTAGATAAGGTTGGGCTAGTCAAGTCTAGGGTCTTTAACACAGGACCCCACGGACACCCAGACCAGATACCATATATCTTGGTCTGGGAAGATCTAGTTCTCTCCCCGCCTCCGTGGGTCCGGCCCTTTGTTTCCTCAACAGGCACGTCTGCATGCGCTCCAGCACAATCGTAGATATTGGCCCTGAAGAAAACCCCAGACACGGAAAAGTCATCTGCTGCCCCGGACCCGCCAAAGGCGATATATCCTGACCTGCAGTCTGATTTGCTTCTTCTAGATTCCCCACCTCCTTATCCTCCGGCCCTAAATCCCATGTCGCCCCTAGGACCCCCAGCTTCACAACCCTCCGCACCAGTAGGGCCACCTGTTATGGCGGAAAGGGGGGATCCCTCGGCGGGCACCAGAAGCCGGAGGGCTGTTTCCCCGGATTCTACTGCTTTACCCCTTAGAGAATATGGCCCCCCCGATAACCACGGGAATAGGCCCCTTCAATACTGGCCCTTTTCCTCTGCAGATCTTTATAATTGGAAGATGCATAACCCTACTTTCTCTGAAAACCCACAGGCTCTTACTGCTCTAATAGAGTCTCTTGTCTTCTCCCACCAACCCACCTGGGATGATTGTCAACAGCTCCTCCAGACTCTCCTCACAACTGAGGAGAGGCAACGGGTTCTCCTGGAGGCTAGAAAGAATGTGTTAGGCGCCAATGGACAACCTACCCAGTTGCCTAATGAGATTGATGCCGGTTTTCCACTCGTCAGGCCGAATTGGGACTTTAATACCCTGGAAGGTAAGGAGCACCTGAAAATGTATCGCCAGGCTCTGGTGGCGGGTCTCCATGGAGCGGCCAGGCGCCCCACGAATTTGGCTAAGGTAAGAGAGGTAACTCAGGGGCCCCAGGAATCGCCAACCGTGTTCCTAGAACGCTTAATGGAGGCTTTTAGACGATTCACTCCTTATGATCCAACTTCTGAGGAACATAAGGCCACCATAGCAATGGCCTTTATTGACCAGGCGGCCCCTGATATTAGAAAGAAGTTACAAAGGCTGGATGGCCTACAAGGTTTCTCCCTTCAGGACTTAGTAAAAGAGGCAGATAAGGTATATAATAAGAGGGAGACAGAAGAAGAAAGAGAAGAAAGAAAGCAGAAGGAACAAGAGGCTCGTGAGGTAAGACGAGATAAGAGGCAAGAAAGACATTTGAGTAAGATACTGGCCACTGTAGTCAGAGGAGGAAACAGTAGAGACAGAAATAGACAGGAAGGGCGAACAACGGATAGAAGGCGGCCATTAGACAAGGACCAATGTGCCTACTGTAAAGAAAAAGGTCATTGGGCAAGAGAATGCCCTAAAAAAAGGAACGGGGGAAGGATCACTAAGCCTTTTCATCTGTACGTGGCCGAGAATAAAGATATTGCAAAGGGAGTACTAACTCAGAAACTGGGCCCCTGGAATCGCCCGGTTGCGTACCTATCAAAGAAATTGGATCCTGTGGCAGCAGGATGGCCCGCCTGTTTAAAAATAATCGCCGCGGTGGCCGCTTTGGTCAAAGATGCTGACAAACTGACTTTGGGGCAGAACCTAACGATAACAGCCCCCCATGCATTAGAAAGTGTAATTCGCCAGCCACCCGACAGATGGCTAACAAATGCCAGGATGACTCATTACCAAGCCCTGCTGTTAAACTCAGATCGTATTAAGTTTACCTCAGCCACAGGACTCAACCCGGCCACCTTGCTACCCGACCCTGACCTGGAAAGCACTACCGTCATCCATGATTGTCAGGAAGTACTGGCTGCAGCACACGGTAGCAGACCAGACTTGATGGATCAGCCCCTCCCCAACGCCGACGTTACCTGGTTTACTGACGGAAGCAGTTTCCTAGAGGAAGGTAAGCGTCGGGCGGGAGCTGCCGTGGTAGACGGGAAAGAGGTCATCTGGGCAGCCGCATTACCGCAAGGGACATCGGCCCAACGGGCTGAACTAATTGCCATGACTAGAGCATTGGAACTAGCAGAAAACAAAAAAGTAAACATCTATACGGACAGTAGGTACGCATTTGCTACCGCCCATGTCCATGGGGCCATTTACCAACAAAGAGGGTTGCTCACCTCGGCGGGCAAAGAAATTAAAAACAAAGAAGAAATAGTGGCACTGCTAGCTGCCCTCATGCTCCCCACTAAAGTCAGCATCATTCGTTGCCCCGGACACCAGAAGGACAATACCCCGGTGACAAGAGGCAACAACATGGCAGATAGGGTGGCACGAGAAGTGGCTCTACGGGAAATCATACTAGAACTATCAGATGAGAGTCCTGGGAAACCAAATGATAGGGGAACAATTACCCCAGCCATAACTAAAGGAACATTATCTCCTCAACAAACAAAATCCATGCTACAACAGATTCACAGATGGACACATTTGGGAACCAAAAAGATGGTGTCCCTACTACACAAGACAGGTTATGATACCCCTGGACTAACTAAATTAGCTGAGCAGATTGCACGAGAGTGCATTCCATGCCAACAGGTAAACTCCCCATAAAGGAAAACTTGAGGTCGGAAAAAGGCTCAGAGGAGACCGCCCAGGAGCCTATTGGGAGGTCGACTTCACTGAAATACGCCCTGGAAGGTACGGTAACAGGTATCTTCTAGTTTTTATAGATACCTTCTCAGGATGGGTAGAAGCTTTCCCGACGAAGAAGGAGACAGCTACTGTGGTGGCCAAAAAGATCTTAGAAGAAATTTTCCCCCGGTTCGGGGCACCAAAGGTAATAGGATCAGATAATGGTCCCGCCTTCGTCGCCCAGGTAAGTCAAGGTGTGGCCAAATACCTGGGGACTGATTGGAAATTACATTGTGCCTATAGACCCCAGAGTTCAGGACAGGTAGAGAGAATGAATAGAACTCTAAAAGAGACCCTAACTAAATTGTCCATAGAGACTGGCGGTACAGATTGGACGGTGCTCCTTCCCTTAGCCCTGTTCCGGGCTAGAAATACCCCCTCCCGCTATTATCTTACTCCATTTGAAATACTATACGGGGCCCCACCTCCTCCTTTTACGCTAAGGGAGAAATTAAGTCCTGACTGCCAGAATAACACTGACTTATATGCTAGGCTGTTGGGACTCCAGTTGGTCCAAAAGGAGGTGTGGTCCCAGCTGGCAGAGGCTTACCGACCAGGAACACCAGCAGAGGCTCATCCCTTCCAAGTCGGAGATTCCGTGTACGTCCGTCGGCACCGAACCCAGACTCTAGAGCCTCGGTGGAAAGGACCATACATCGTCCTGCTCACCACCCCCACGGCTATAAAGGTAGACGGCATCGCTGCGTGGATCCACGCTTCACACGTGAAGGCCGCACCAGCATCTACAACATCGGAATGGCGAGCCCAAAAGACCAGCAACCCGCTCAAGCTCAAGCTTCTGCGATCATCAGACTTATAACTTTAACTTTGTTACCCCTACTGACTGTGAGTAATTTTAGTCCTCACCTGCCCCAGCATTTAACCTGGCAGGTAATTTCCCAGACTGGAGATGTAATATGGTCTGTTAGCAATATCGCTCCCCCATAGACCTGGTGGCCAAACCTTTTTCCTGATGTTTGTAAACTGGCCATAGGGGCTCCCGGTTGGGATTTAAAAGACTATTATGATCAACATAATGTTCCAAAAATTTTATCAACTAGAGCTGATTCCTCCAGAAAGGGTTACAAAAACGGGATTCGGAGGACTGGGCTCAGAGCTCCTGCTTTCTACATATGCCCCGGGTTCCATCGCCACAGGTCCCTTAATTATAAATGTGGAGGAACTGAAAACTTTTATTGCAAAAGCTGGGGATATGAAACCACAGGAGACACCTATTGGAAGCCCACCTCTGGCTGGGACTTTATTAAGGTGACAGCCAATTATACACACCCAACCAACCCCTTAACTTATAGGCCTGAATGTACTAAATGGTGCCATCCCCTTAAGATTTCTTTTAGTGAACCAGGAAAAAAAGATAAAAAACTGGATAAATGGCCATTCATGGGGAATCAGGTTTTATAAAGAAGGATATGATGATGGATTACTAATGACCATCAAACTAAAAATTGAAACCCCTACTCCAGTTCCTATAGGCCCCAACCCTGAGATAGGGCACTCTTTGCTACCTTTGGCCCCTCCCACAGCGTTACCAGAGATAAAAAACCAAACTTTTGAGCCAAAAGGAATGACAATCAAGCCCAAGACCCCCCGGGACCGAATGCTCTCATTGGTCCAGGCGGCTTTTGAGGTTTTAAATGCCACAAACCCGGAGGCTACCAAATCATGTTGGCTTTGCTATGCTGCTCCTCCCCCTTATTATGATGCTATAGGATATAATTCTAATTATAATAATGTTAACACTCCAGATCAATGTCGATGGAAACAAGAAGGAAATAGTAAATTGACCCTGGCCTCAGTATTAGGAAACGGTACATGTGTAGGAACGCCCCCCTCGTCCCACCGACATCTTTGTGCCAATTTAAGCCTCCCACAGGGCTCAGGGTATCTCCTCCATCCTCCGGATGGATGGTGGGCATGTAACACAGGATTGACCCCCTGCATTTCTTTAGAGGTCCTTAAAGCTTCAACCGATTTTTGTGTGTTAGTTCAGCTGGTCCCCAGACTCATTTATCATTCAGATTCATCCTTTCTAGATGAATATGAGGGCAGAGGAAGGTTTAAGAGGGAACCCATAACACTCACCCTGGCTGTACTCCTAGGACTAGGAATGGCAGCCGGGGTAGGAACGGGTACAACAGCCCTCATCCAACAACCCCACTATTATGATGCCTTAAGGCAAGCTGTAGATGTTGACCTCCGGGCATTAGAAAGTTCCATAACTCAGTTAAAAGAATCCCTCACCTCGCTTTCAGAGGTGGTAATGCAAAACAGGAGGGGATTAGATCTGCTGTTCCTTAAGGAGGGCGGACTATGTGCTACACTAAAAGAAGAATGCTGTTTTTATATTGATCATTCTGGGGCTATTACCAAAACTATGGACAAACTTAGGGAGCGCCTGGACAAAAGACAACAGAAAGGGAAAATCAAAAAGGATGGTTTCAATCATGGTTTGATAAATCTCCCTGGCTTACTACTTTAGTTTCCACCTTGTTAGGGCCCCTCATTATTTTATTGTTGCTTTTAACTTTTGGACCATGCATTCTGAATCGCCTGATAGCCTTTATTAGAGAACGCATTAGTACGATACAAGTTTTAATGCTAAGGCAACAATACCAAAACTCGCAAAAAGAAACTGAAATTCCATGATTGAAATTAGTTACAAAAAAAAAAGGGGGGGGAATGTGGGGCCTTTAGGGACTTTCCACCCCCTCACTTGTTCCCGTAAACCAATTCTTCTCCCTCTCGTGCGCCACTCCTTCTCCCTATCGAAACCAATTCTTCTCCCTATCGTGCGCCACTCCTTCTCCCTATCGAAACCAATTCTTGGAGTTTTTCAGTTGACGGGGACTTGCCAGACAGCGGGTAATTTTCCAGTTGCCCATAACAGGTATACGCCCTAACCGCCACAATGAACAGACAACTATAACAGCCAGAAGGTGGGACAAAAGTTCCTAAGCCAATGAATTCAAAAGTCACCACATTTACCCAATCATTGTGAGAATATACCCGCCCTATGAGTAAATAAACCTATAAAAAGTATGTGATTCCGCTTTTAGGGGTTCCCCATCGGCCTCCTGCGTGAGGTTCAGGGAACCCCGGTGCATCGGCTCCTAATAAACCTCTTGCGTGTTGCAACGGCTCTCGACTCTTGGCGGTTCTTGGGCGAGTTGGAATCCCTCGTAGACCGCTTGGGTCTAACAAAGGGATGGAGGCTCACATGACTGGCAACCATGAAGGTAAAGAGAAGTGAACAGAATCAAGATATATATATCTTGGAGGCAGATTGGAAAGCATTCACTGGTGGAACAGATGTGTGAAGGGTGAGGTAGGTTGAGGAGAGAAAAGGAGGAAACCAAGACTGACTCTCAGGTTTCAGCCTTGAGCAGAGGAAGAAGGTGGCAAACTTTACTGAGATCGTGAAAACCGGTGGAGAAACGAGTTTCAAGATAAAAATCATGACTTTGGTTTTCAATATGGGAAGTGTGAGATGCTCGTGGGACATCCAAATGGAAACATCCTGAAGGCAGTTAGCCACGCAAGAGTGGAGCTGGAGTTCTGTGGAAACGTCTGACCTGGAGATAGTTACCTGGAAGGTGCTAGTTCAGATGGTCCTTCTGGCCCTGGGAATGAGTGGGAACAGCTTGGGGGCTCAGACGCTAGGACCTTATCCAGATGCCCTGCCCACACCTGCTCTACTGCCCTACTGAACTGGCTCACAGGAATCCCCCTCTCTCTTACCCAATCATTGAGAAATTGTACAAGCTGTCTTTTCCAACATGCTCGAAGCTTCTTAAAGGGATGTGAAAAAAGATTGATTTTGAAATCCAAAGTACAAGAAAAGCCTAGTGATAATGGGAAGGGTCTGATCTTACAAACCCAAAATGGTTCCCAGTTGCTGGCATGATTTCCAGGCCCTTCTGCCCACACAGGAGCTGTTACAGTGGCCAATCAGCAGAGAACCAGCCAGATCTGGCCAGAGGAAAATCTGATTATCTACCTAACAGTATCCGATAGCGGCACCCAAACTTCCTCCCCCTCCTCCAAAAAACCTCTCCACCCTCCTGCCCCACCCCACCCCCCAGCCCTCAGAAGAGACTCTGAATTACAATCGTGAGCTAGCTAGAAAGAGGCTTTGGCTGAAAGGATGTGCTGAAAGCCAGCGGAGAGAGATTGATGTGGAGAGCTGGGCTGCCCGAGGCATGTGTTCCCCATCTGTCAGGCAGAGGGAACCCTGCCAGCCCTACATGGTAATTCAGTATTAAAAGAATATTCTTGAGTTTGACAGACACCCTGGGCAGCCTCGGCCAAGACGGTTGTGCTCTGGGGTCCAGATGGGATGGAGGGGCCCTGCTCTCCTGAGGGAGGTGCCTCCAGAGGGCTGGGCCACCCAGGGTATACAGGCAGGCTCTCCAGGGCTGGGAGGAGAGTGTGGTTTGGCCCAGGCTGAGGAGGCCCAGGCCTGAGCTGGGACTTTTATGAGTGGCTCGGCTTCAACGACAACGGTGGAACTGAAAGAAAATGTTCTTCACAATTACCCCTGCTCCAAATGATCCTTCAGGGAGCAGTAATGTCAGGCTTGCAGGGCGCCTCCTGCAATGGAATAATCAACTTCAGGCTTTTCCTGAAAATGTGTGTACCTAGTTCAGGCCTCAGACCAAGAACAGACAGAAAGCCCCTTTTCAGTACCAGCCCCTGCTGGCTCCATGGAGTATTCTGGTTTCCCCCCACAGTGACCCTCCTCCAGGAAGAGGTAGGTATTCCCTTCCCATAGAATGCAGGAATGGCCAAGTGACCCGCTTTGGTCAATGAAATGCAGGCAGAAATGAAATGTGCTGGCTCCAGGCAGAAGCGTTCTTAGCCATATGTGGTTGATTGTATCTCTTCTCCTTCTGCCACACTGGCAAGCTCCAGGCACAGATGATCCTTAAGTCTGAATCCCAGAGCGCAGCTAACATGGAGCCGAGTGGCAGCCAACCCAAAATAACGCTATGATGTGTGTGTGGGGGGGTTAAATTAATTTGTTTATTTATGGCTGTGTTGGGTCTTCATTTCTGTGCAAGGGCTTTCTCTTAGTTGCGGCAAGCGGGGGCCACTATTCATCGCGGTGCGCAGGCCTCTCACCGTCGCTGCCTCTCTTGTTGCGGAGCACAGGCTCCAGATGCGCAGGCTCAGTAATTGTGGCTCACAGACCCAGTTGCTCCGCGGCATGTGGGATCTTCCCATACCAGGGCTCGAACCCATGTCCCCTGCATCGGCAGGCAGATTCTCAACCACTGCACCACCAGGGAAGCCCTATGATGTGGGTTTTTTAAACCACTGAGAGTTGGGGTCTGTTTGTACAGCAAAACCTAGTGTATCCTGACTGATACGCTCTCCAGCCCATACAACCACCATGCCCTTCACACACCTGTGAGGTATCAGAAGTTTCCATTGGAAGTAGGAAAAATTCCTTTGCAGCAACAAAATTTAGAGGGAAAACTGGAGGAGGAGATTTAATTAAAGCCAATTGCACATTAGGTTTTCACAACTTAGAAGAGCACCAGGCCTGGAACCACAAGAAGGTTGCTTAAGAAGCATTGTGTTTGTGACAGAAATAAATAAAAGTTGTAGACCCAGACAAAAAAGTCTCAAATCTCCCCACAAATGATATCGTGGTGTAAGGGTATGAGATGGCGATTTAGGGCAAGGAGAGGGGGTTGGACAAAATGTGCTAGTGGGTTATTTAAGCATCTCCCTGCCTTACACACCTGCGAGCTTTTTTTGTCATCTGGCTATATCTCCAAAACTTTCATCTTGGTGTGTAATCTAATCTTTCTGGCAATGGATTGGTAAAAATCAAACTTTAACAGTAGTGCCTATTTTGGTTAATGAAGAAAACAGAATTCTGCTCCTCTGAATCAGTTCCAAGCTTATCGGCGTGTCTTTCTGGTATGAGGATTACCTGCATACCCCAGAGCCCTGGCTGAGAACACAGAGACTTGCCTGCGGCCAGGATGCTTCCCATTTGGTTACCAGGACATTTCCAGTTTGGCTGCTAAAAAGCCAAACATCTTTCTCATGAGCTGTTCCCTTGAGATGCCTGAGTTGGCTCTCAGAACTGAACTTCACATTTTCCGTTGTGTTGTCAGTTAAAAAAAGAGTGGGCTCACCCCCATCTAAAAGAGGCTCTGAAAAACCTGCATCTGATTTAGTGTTCAGCTAACAACTGTGCACTTCTCACAGGTGAAAGTCACGTGAACTGGGGGCACTCGTGCTGTTTACACAAACATATATGGTTACGTGTGTCAAACGGCAACACTCCCTCTGCCACAAGGACAGAGTTCTTACAATGTGTTTCAGATGCCAGCCCAGGATACCTAGGACGTCTCCACCCCCAATGACAGCATTCTGTGGCAGAGGCAAGGATGGCCCATACGAGTGGCAAGTGGCCCTGGAGTAGGGAAATGTTTGCCTTGCCACAAAACTATCATCTGGCGACACAATCCTTTTCTTCTTTCTTGTTTTTTTCTTTTTTTTTCTCTTTTTCCTTCCTTCCTCTCCCAGTATCGGCATCTGAGGCCATAGTGTGCCCTCCCACTCCCATCCTCACCCCAGACACAACCCCACACCCCCTCCTGCCTCCTCAACTTGGAACTGCTCCCGTGGTCTTGTTATTTTGCCCATGAATAAGCCTCAATTTTATAGCAGAAAAAAAATGTACTGATATCAAAATCTAATGCTGTCTTTGAAATGAATTAATAAGCATATAAAAAGGAATATATTGTAAAGAAAAAATGTGCGCTGTCACCACACTCTGAAACACCTTGGACTGAAGCACAAATAAACGAAGGGAAAGAGAAGGAAGGAACGTCTGAAATACTCAGGGCAAGTACCAGAACAGGTACAGACAGGTTTTAAAAAGTCGAAGCCTCCCACAAGGCTTGCTGTATTGCTGTATACCACATTAAGATGCCACAGCTGGGGCCTCCTTTGTAGATTTTACTGAAAGGGGTCTCAGGCCTTAATTCTTCCCTCTGCACCCTTGGTAGTGAAAGCAGTGAGGTTTTGTGAGTTTAAAGCAGGAGTCATCATTTCTACCTCTCCCTCAGGGTCCCCACTCTCCCTCAGAGCCCTCAGTTGCTTTGCTGAGGGACAGAACCACGAGTGGGGGCCAGCAGACGGCACCCCTACGATGGGACCTGGTTTTGGGAGTCACTTGGATTAGGTACAACTTGTAGGTTGTCTCTTGAGGCCTTACTAGGGAAATCTTTCCTTAAATGGTCTAGAACTGCAAGTCTGATATTTTATCATGGGGAAGGGTCATTCCCCTGAGGCTTCTGCTTTTATTATGCTCTTATCCCCCTCACTAGGAAAACTTGTAATAAGTCAAAGGTCAAATCAAAGACACCCCTCCGGGGCTTCCCTGGTGGCGCAGTAGTTGGGAGTCCACCTGCCAATGCAGGGGACACGGGTTTGTGCCCTGGTCCGGGAGGATCCCGCATGCCGTGGAGCGGCTGGGCCCGTGAGCCATGGCCGCTGAGCCTGCGCGTCTGGAGCCTGTGCTCCGCGGCAGGAGAGGCCACAGCGGTGAAAGGCCCCCGTACAGCAAAAAAAAAAAAAAGACACCCCTCCACCTCCACCCCAAGACACAGCCTACAGGCAGTAGTTGAGTCCAATGGTTAGGGTAGAATATCCTAGAAGCAGAAGGCCTAGCTGTGTGACCTCGGGCAAGTTACTTAATTTTCCTTCTCTTTTAACGAAAATGAGCACAGAGAAACCAACTTCTTGGGCTTAGAATGACAGAAAAACAACACAAGGTATGTTACATGCTCATCAGCAGTGCCTGGCCCCTAGAGACGGTCGCGTGAGCCCTGAGCTCCTTCTATCCTTAAATGTGAAGCCTTTTATGAGAGGATGTAACTAAGCCAGGGAAAAGAGCTTTCACACTTCCCTCTCCTGTGGCTGGTGTGGTCAGATGGGGCCAGGTCAATCAGCAGCCAGGAGGGGCCCTTGCCCTCAGAGGGCCTTATATATTATCTCTATCCCTGGAGTTAGAGGAAATTATGCAATACAACGTAGAGCGAGTGTGTTCTCACTCATTGAGCTGGGTGCCTAGTCTAGAGCAACACCATCTGATACAACTCATCACAGCGATGGAAACCTGTACTGTCCAATAGGGCAGCTATTAGCCACACAGGGCCGCTGAGCGCTCAGAGTGTCGCCAGTGTGAAAGAGGAACAGAAATCCTAATTTCATTTCATTTCAATGACTTTTAATTTACTTAGCCTTGGTGGTTAACGGTAACCATATTGGACAGTGTAGCTCTAGAGATGCATCCATAAATTCTGATAAAATGTCTTTTTATTTTTTATTTCTTCTTTTTCAGGTTCCATCTTTGTATTTTTCATTTTTTTTAACACCATTGATGGATCCTCCTAAGTTTCTTATATTTTATCTTCTTTTTTTCCACCTCTGTTTCTTTGTTCTTCCTTCTGGGACGTTTATTTTCTAGTTTAACTTTTCTATTAATATTTTTGCTTTTTTGGTTAAGTTTCAGAAGTTCTTCTTATTGTCTGGTTCTCATATTGTTTCTTTTAAAAAGAGTTCCTATACTTGGTTTATGACATATTGTATTACTTTTTTCTTAGGATTTTTGGGGGTTTTTTTCTTAAGTTTTCTTGTGTTCTGTGCATTATTTTCTCTCTTTCCTCTAGGTTCCTTGATTCTGCCTCTGTTATGTCAGCGATATTCCTTAAATGTCTGATGATCCAGGGCTATTTGCTTATATTTAAAACTTAGGTGTTAAAGTCTGACTGAAAGCTTTTTGTGAGGCCAGCGCATCTCAACTGGTGGAGCTCCCTTTAGGTCATCAGGTGAGAAGCCCACGTTTTTTTGTTGTTTGTTTTGTTTTGTTTTGTTTTGTGGCACGCGGGCCTCTCACTGTCGTGGCCTCCCCTGCTGCGGAGCACAGCCTCCAGACGCGCAGGGCCAGCGGCCACGGCCCACGGGCTCAGCCGCTCCGCGGCACGTGGGATCCTCCCAGACTGGGGCACGAACCCGTGTCCCCTGCATCGGCAGGCGGACTCTCAACCACTGCGCCACCAGGGAAGCCCAAGCCCACATTTTTGATGGTGATCCTTCATGTCAGTATTGGGAGCTCTTTTGTCTGAGGCCATTTGGTTTCCTAAGAGAAGTCTCCTTTAGTCTCTTGCCTGTGATCGGCCAGGGCCAGTGGTGTGTGTCTGTTTTCTCATGTTCTGAGAACAAAGAAGGTTAAGAAATCTGGAGCTCCCACCTCTCCATATGACGTCTTTCACCATATCCTCCCGTTTTCAACCCACATCTGCCCCTTCTTCTCTTCTCTGCTGTGCCTAGTGTCTTCTACCCCAGGGATGATCTGGCTCAATGTCTCTACAAATAAGCCTCCATAACTGCTGGGTATATGGGCAACTTCATCCAGACCTCTATCAACCCTTAGCTTTTGGCTTCTCACCTTCCACAGTTCCTGATGCCTTTGAGACTCGACAGGTTCTGGGTGATAAGTAAGCTCTCTTCTTACCTGTCTCCCCTCTGCTGACCCTTAGAATGGATAATTTGGGTCCTGCTCTGTCTGTTACTACTTCTCTCGCAGGTCTCTGTCTTTCAAAGATTCCCCCAAATCTCTCTTCTCCTCTTATGTTGGCCCTTGTAGGTTGTATTTCCTTTTTTGTCACCTTGGTGAGTTTTTTGGAGGGATAGGAGATAAGCACATATGGCCAAATTCACCATGTCTAATAAGACACCTTTGTTTTTAAAATCAAATTCAAGTTCTCTACACAGCTTTTATCCATTGACTGGCCCCACTTATATACCCACTCTTGTTTCCCACTATCTAGTCATACAGACTTTTAACTCTAAGCAAATGCCACACCCATTCCCAACTTCAATCTTTTGGTCACATTGCTTTCTTCACTTGGTATCACTTCCATATTTATTGAATTAATTTGACCTCAAATATCACTGTCCTCATGAAGTATTCAGTGACTGGTTCAGCTCATAATAACATTTGTTTTCAAATTCTTCTAACATCTATGTCTTGTACCATATATTCGAACCCTATTTATTTCTTTATTTAGGCAGTCATTCTTTAACTTGTTTCTAAAAGTTTTTTTAGGTGGTTTATTAGGGGGAATAAAATATAATTAACCATTATAATACAACTAATATCATAACTAACACACATTACAAGAGTATAGGAAAGAAAAGGGACAAGCCAGAGGAGACATGTAAAGTGGAACCAGTATAAGAGCGCACACTATCATGTATTGAGTCCTACATTTTTGGTGGGTGGACCTTAAAACTGGCTTGAGTTTTCTAGTAGTCAATACAAACGGGGAAACTAGTCCACTTATTCAAATATGAGCACCCAGACAGAATCTGCCTTGAGAAAGTTAAATTATCAGCCTCTGCCCATTGTCAGGAGAATAATAACTGCTCATGCATTGAGTTTTCACGGAGACCCCATGTAATGAACAGCATCCTCAACTACACCAACTCAGAAGAATCAAAGATGGACTCCGTGAGACTACGGTGAAAGGGTCATTAAGCTTTCATGGCTAACACGGTAGAAGAAAACTATCACATTCTTTCGTGAAAGAATATTTGATATTCTTGTTAGAAATGACACTGGACCGCCGGGCTAACCCAGGATAGCATGTTCACTGGCACACCAGCAGTCTCTCTTGGGCAGTACTTAAAACTTGGGTTACAGGCCTGGGTGATCGCTTGTCACATAAATCCCTGGTTTCCTTTGAATTTCAGTTTCCTTGCTTGTAAAATGGAGATACAGGTCCCTGCCCATCACTCAGGACTAATATGAGAATCGACTGAGTTAAAATCCAATACTATTAAAATTTTAAAATATTAAACAAATGCAATGTATTATTATCTTCTTATTGTCTATGAGTTTTCCTGAAGTCTAATGATCATTGTGAGAAGCTGTACTGTCAAACCTCTCATGGTTTGAAGACGCTGTACCCATGCCACACTACAAGGCCTTATAACACACCGGGCTGACCTGTGTCCTGACGTATAAAACAACCTCCCACTCAGCTCTGAATGCCCTGAACCTAGAACAGAGAACCTAACACAGAAGATGCTTGGCACAGGCAGAAATACAGTCAGTCAAAACGGCAACAACATAGTGGGGAGAGCATCAGAGTCCTTCCACATACTCTATCTCATAATACCTACAACAACCCAGAGAGGTGTGTGTTATTCCTCTCAATTTACGGAAAAGCTAAGTGAATCATTCAAAATTCACTCAGTAATTAGTGGGGCACTTCTGAGTCCTAAATTTTGTTCATCATCTACCAAAGACTGAAGAATTTGTCTAACCAGGGACTGTATGGTGAGAGATCAAATGGACAGGGAAATTCTGAGTCTTCCATTATCTATAACAGACACACTTATGCACACACACAAACACACAAAACATAAAGGACCCATCACCACCCAATGGCTCCAGGAATAATTGTGACAGGCACAAAACAGTAATAATAAAATGAAATCCTCCTTTCCGGGGATGAGCCGAGCAAGTTCTTTAAATCTGGTTTAAAGTAAGATTGAGGAAAAGATGCTTTATGGAATCCTTGTTTAAAACCTTAGAGTATAAAGTCCTTTGTTCAGAGTCTGTCTCATGCCCCAGGAAAAGAACATTGTCTTTCTTGAGCTTTGTATAAAATCCCTAGAGTGGAAGCCCCTTGGGTGTCAAACAAGCCACTTACAACATCTCAGGTTTGGGGGTGGAGGGAAAAGAAAGCCGTTTCCCACAACTACCAGGCCCAACACATGAGTTGCCCCAAACTACTGAGCACTTAGGAATCGCTCAGCTCATGGGTTACCGTGAAAGGCATCAAGATGCGGAAGGTAGAAGGCGAAATCCATTTGGGGCAGCCTAATTTTGCTTCATAGCCACTGCCCGCACTACTGATAGAGTGCAAGACCCAGGGGTAAAAGGTGAACAGCATGAGATCTCAAGGTGGAGTTGCTAAGACTTCTGGTACTATGGCTAGCTAGTATTTAAACCACACACAGACACCCTGAAAACGTCCCAAAATGCTGATGACTGCTTTACCCTTTAAAAGCATCAAAGAATCGATCATTATCAGGCCAAATCTAAATGAAACCAGAAACCCAAGAGAGAGCTGTGATCTGAAGCTCTTGGTTTTGGGGGCATTTGCTGAACCTGGCACATTTGAGCTCCAATTTTTACAGCCCCAGGAAGCACTGGGGAAGAAGATGACACCTAGGAACCACCCAAGGTGGGAAGTCTAGTATAAAAGTGTGACCCATGAGGCTGCCCCACTCCTCTCCCAGGGAACATCAAAGAAAAGTTGCCTCGGTGCTGAGCAGAGCAGGGGGAGGGAGAAGCATCATGGAGAAGTTGTACCAACCAGCCTGCCCTCAGTAGTGTTTGCAGACAAACGTGCAAAACGTCAAGCTGTGAATTTAGTTAAAAGTGCTCCAGGGACTTCCCTGGTGGCGCAGTGGTTAAGAATCCGCCTGCCAATACAGGGGACACGGGTTCAAGCCCTGGTCCGGAAAGATGCCACATGCCTCGGAGCAACTAAGCCAGTGTGCCACAACTACTGATCCCATGCGCCACAACTACTGAAGCCCACACGCCTAGAGCCCATGCTCCACAACAAGAGAAGCCACCACAATGAGAAGCCTGGGCACCGCAACAAAGAGTAGCCCCTGCTCGCTGCAGCTAAAGAAAGCCCGCACACAGCAACAAAGACCCAACACAGCCAAAAATTAATTAATTATTTTTTAAAAAGTGCTCCAGATGGACAGTGGCCTCAGATGGCAGAGAAAAGTACAGATGGTCTCTGAAGAAACTCCCTCATTCTAGGCCTCAAAGAATTCCCACAGATACTTTTCTAAGGGCAAAAAGTAACACAGTAAAAAATAACCAAGCACACCAGGACAAAGGCATCATGAGTGAGAGGCAGCAGAAACAAAGTCAAGGTGCCAGGCTTTCGTTTAGAGCCTACAAGGTCTATTACCGAAGAGCCACATGGACCACATCCAACCACACCAAGACCTGAGAACATCTGAGCCAAAAAAAGAACAGAGCATTAGAACAGGGAATTGTCTCCAACACACAGCTTCACACTGGTCGACTGGTAGCTTGATTCCCTGAAATTTAAAATTGCTGGAAAATTAAAGATGTGCTTTGGGAGGTTCTTCTGTCCCTTTCTTTGTTCCCCTGCTGTTTTCACTCCCACCTAAATCGCGAGAGAAGCTGCCACATTCCTTATATTTCCCACAGCCAGCAATCCTCTGCTCCTCCTTAAATGATCGACCCACCTCCTTTCTTTAAGTAACCTGCCAGAGCCTGCTCTTAGTGCCCCAAGACCTGGAAGGCTTCCCTCATTCATGACACCCTCAAGATTAATCTGGCCAAAGTTCATTCCATGGAAACTAATGAGTTTTCTGCCAATCTGACCAGCTTGGCTAATGGTGATCAAAAACCATCTTATCTACCTCAAGATACTGACAGTCTTTTCTGAATAACCATTTTCTCTTCGTGAGGTCTGGTTCATACTCCCTCTATTTTCTTGACCCCCACAATTTTCACCAGCACTCAAGTCAACCACCCATGGCACCACTGGCCCTCAACCTCTCAGAACCAAGCAGGGCTCCCTGGTCTCTTCCAGCCGTCCCCTTGCAGCTCAGGGCCCTTCTACCTCCCCACTGCTGAAGCGACTGGGTACTCCATACCCTGCCCCTTCACCTCTCTTTAGCTGATTTCTCTACCAAGCCTGAGCTCCTGGCCCATCACTGTAACACTGCCCCCCACTGGGGGAATCTATGCTAGGTTTGCTAACCTCTCCGCTGAGACCTGAATGCAAAAATCTAAGGCAGGAGGACTCCAGGCAGAACAGTAAGCAGGTACAAAGGCCCTGAGGTAGGGACAAGCTTAGGAGGTCCAAGAAACATAAAAGAGGCCAGAGCCCTGGATGGGGGTGAATGAGGGAGGTGTGGCAGGAGAACAAGAAGCAATACTAAACAGATATATACCTGTGAAAACACAGCTTAGGGATTGGCACTAGCACATGTTCATTAGACTTGTATTTCCTTTCCTTCTCTGTACAATGGTATCCAAACACTCCCAAGTTTCTTGCATTGAAAGTACAGTCAAATGTGGCAGATCACACAGGGACAAAAGACTAGGACAAAGCCTTGGACTTCACCCTGATCCCATGGAAAGCTGGCAGAGAGTTTCAAGCAAGGAAATAGCTAGTCTGAACCAGATTCTTAGAAAATCATTTTGGGGGTATTCCCTGGTGATCCAGTGGTTAGGATTCCGGCCTTTCACTGCCAGGGGCCTGTGTTTTTTTCTTTGTTTGTTTATGTTTATTTTTTATTTCTTATTTTTTTCTTATTAGTCATCCACTTTATACATATTAGCGTACACATGTCGATGCCACTCTCCCAATTCATCACACCAGCACCGCCGCCCCCGTAGCTTTCTCCCCTTGGTGTCCATACATTTGTTCTCTACTTCCATGTCTCAATTTCTGCTCTGCAAACCGGTTCATTTGTACCATTTTCTAGGTTCCACATATATGCGTTAATATACCATATTTGTTTTTCTCTTTCTGACTTACTTCACTCTGTAGGACAGTCTCTAGATGCATCCATGTCTCTACAAGTGACCCAAGTTCATTCCTTTTTATGGCTGAGTAATATCCCATTGTATATGTGTACCACATCTTCTTTATCCATTCGTCTGTGGATGGGCATTTAGGTTGCTTCCGTGACCTGGCTATTGTAAATAGTGCTGCAATGAACATTGGGGTGCATGTGTCTTTTTGAATTATGCTTTTCTCTGGGTATATGCCCAGTAGTGGGATTGCTGGGTCATATGGTAAGGGCCTGTGTTTGATCCCTGGCTGGGGAGCTAAGATCCCACAAGCTGTGTGGCACAGCCAAACAAACACAAACAAACAAAAACATTATTTTGGCTACTGTGTGGAGAATGATCCATGGGAGTGAGGCTCATTAAGAGATTACTGCAGGGAGAGAGCCTTAGGCTAGGATAGTGGCCCTCATAGCAGTTGAACTAGAGAGAAATGAGTGGACAAGGATATACTTTGGACATAGAGCTCACTGGACTTGCTGATAAACAGTATACATCTCACTGCCCCAGCCACATCCCTAGGGTCTCTGGCTTCCCACTGACAGTATCTGCATCTCTGGTCTTAGTCTTTTCCTCCAGAACCTTAGAAGTCACCCTGCCATGTGCCTACAGCAGGCAGGAAGGCCTGGGGAAGTAATACAACCCTGCCACCTCCACTAATGATCCTAAGTTAGTTACTCTTATATTTGACATGTCAGTCCCCTGGCTCCCTTGCACCCTGGGTTGGCTAATTCTGAAATGTGAGTGTCCCGAATTTCCCCATGGGACTGTGCTCCAACCTTCCACTGTGTTTAGTGCTCACCCGCTGTTGGCCACCTTCCCGTGGACATAGGGCCAACTCCAAGCCCTCTGTAGTCCTCAAGTGATGAGGGCCCAGGTCGCCTGAGTGGCTGCCTTCATTCTCCACCTGGAGGGATGCCCCAGTTCTGCAGGAACAAAAAGCTTCACCTACTTAAAACATCTCCTCCTCCCACTGCCAGACCTAAAACTTCAATAGAATCGCACCTCTGTTTTAGGTAGTCTCCAAATGCCCACAGAGGAATGGGACCAGGGTGCCGGGCCGGGGCACATGAGCTCATCAGCCACAGGGATCCACCACTTCTGGCTGGATTAGAGGATTGGCAGCAGAGATACCAGAGAAAGCAAGAAGAGTAAACACTCAACATGAAAATAGTGGTGATCTCTGGGTGGGGGCCCGTGAGGGATTTTTTCCCCCCTTCTCCTTTTCAAATTATCTAAAATGTACAATGTATACGAAAAACAGGATATCCCTAAGATACTTATTAATTATGAAGGGGAAACCATAACTTGACAGTGGAGAAATCTGGCAGACACCCCTTAATCGCGTGATAAAGTAACTGCTCTAGTAATGGCACAAACGGACCTTATCTGCCTCCTGATGGGATGCCCTGGGTAGAGTCCTGTGGGATCCCACCCTGTCTAATCATGAAAGGATGCCAAGCAGCCCAAATTCAGGGACTTCCTACAAAATAACTGGGCTATATTCTTCAACAATGTCTAGGTCATAAAAGATAAAGCCAGATTGAGGACCTATTCCAGATTAGAGGAAACTAGAGACCCAACAGCTAACCCAAGGTGCGATCCAGAAAAGGACATCAGTGGGGCAACGGGGAAATATGAATAAGGTCTGTAGATGAAATAATAGTACTGTATCAATGTTAACTTCTCGATTTGATCTTTAGATTGGTCATAATTTTAGGTAATACAGACTGAAGCATTGAGAGGTAAAGGGACATCGTGTCTGCAACTCGCTCTCAAATGCTATTATTGAGGGGGTCTGGGTGAAGGGGACACACTGTATATAATTTTTCCACTTTTTTATAAGCCCAAACTTATTTCAAAATAGTTAAAAAACAAAATGCGCATTAACTTTAAAAAAAATTTTAAAGAACTTTTCAGAAAGAAAACGTGTCGATGTTCATAGCCTGTGCTACGAACCCATGGGATAGATTTTTGCTGTCAGCAAAGTTCCCAACAGCTGGGGAAGAACAAGAAACAAAAGCCCCACCCTGCTCTCCCGAGCTGTCAGAGTGCCAGACACACACAAAGCTGGCTCTGAGGGGCTTTACTGAGAGATAAGTGCTGATAAGGCCTGCAGGTCATCTTCGTCAGCCGCCGGCCGCCCAGCTAGCTGAGAGGAGGCCAGCCCTTCCAGAGCTCTGTCCGACATAAGCCAGAGCAGAGCAAGTTTCTTTCAAGTCAAAAGCTGCAGCTGGTGCTCCCCCCTGGGTACGAGCAGCCCTTCAGCGGGGTGCCCGTCAGAGTGGGGGCACTGCTGGCGCCCCTTCCCAGAGAGGCCAGGAGGTCACAGCCAGAGTCTCCTTCTGATTTACAGGGATGGCATTCTGTTTGGATCTGTTCAGGAAACTGAACAAAATCCCCACATCACTTATAGTAAAAAGATAAGCTACAGAAACTAACCAGTGACCTAAACCTGCATCTCTCTCATCAAGTCCAGTGCAGAGTGGACCTGGGAGAACGTTTCCTTTGCCAGCCTTTGGGCAATGCCCACCAGGCCTGGGTGGATGCTGCAGCCTGCTCAGTGGCCACTGACCTCTGACGCTGCTTG
Source organism: Phocoena phocoena (assembly GCF_963924675.1). Classification (NCBI taxonomy): domain Eukaryota; kingdom Metazoa; phylum Chordata; class Mammalia; order Artiodactyla; family Phocoenidae; genus Phocoena; species Phocoena phocoena. Next base: position 28,249,598 of record NC_089224.1, on the reverse strand, counting down.
CTATAGAACAGAGGACTGATTGCCTAGGGACCAAATTCTCCGTATCAACCACGAATGGTTTTCCAGGCCAGGCTGACTACATTGTAGTTGTCCCAGGGAAGTGGTATATTGAAACACTGTCAAGTCTGTGCCCGGTCCCGCTTTAAGCAGAGGCTGGAGCTTGGCAGCTAGGTGGGACCCTGGACAGACAGACCCCAGCTGGATCAGTAAGAGCAAACAGATGCTGTGATCACAACAGACACAAGATGTTTCTCTCCCCCACTTTAATTGGGGCCCCTCATTATGCAGCCCAGAGGTGTTTTGTTTTGTTTTGTTTTTAACTTCTGGAAGATGTACCAATGAATCAAACCCATTCCAATACCTTGCCATCATCCTGAGAAAGAACTGAATGAACGCTGAGGCTGAAGAAGTCTCTAGGGCCAGTGAACCGCCTCTGAGAGGCGGCCGCTGGGGCGCTAGCATGGAGACACAGTGCCCTCGTGCGGTGGCTCTGGGCACGACCCTCGTGGCCAGCATGCCCACCGTGGCCTCTCACTCCTTGCCTCAGCCTCGTAAAGGTATGGAAGTTAAACTGTAACCATAGCTTGCTTGTATCACAACTAAGATTGGTGTATGGGCAACTGGTCAACCTGGAGCTGGGAAGAACATTCCAAATGGGGATTTAAAGCCATAGGCTTAAGGTCTGGCTCTAGAACTCTGGACAAGGTGCTGGAATTCTCTGTTCTCTGAAAAGGGAGCAAAATAAGTTAAAGCTGTGTTGTTTGCATCACAGTGTTGTTGTAAAGACTGCATAAGGTAATGTGTCTGGTATCGGCTTTACCACTCCACACACACAGCAAGATAGTAACCGTGTGGTTTCAAAGGGATTTTCAACAAAACACTTCTCCAACTCCAGCTTTCAGGCTCACCAGGAATCTTTTGGCTGTAAGGAACAGAGGCCTCTCCACTCACCTCCATGAGGCTCCAGGACAGGGTGGGGTTTTGTGCCGTAGCACTGGACTGGGCGCTGGTGAAATCCAAGGACAGACTCGGTCCTTCAACTGCAGTGGAGGCCTAGCCTCTGTTGAGTGTCCACTTCGCTGGGGCCTGTACCACATCATGGCCTATGCCAAGTGGCCCTCCTCCACCTCACTGCTTTGTTGTGCTCCTGGCTCCTGGCTTAGAGAGGCTGTGTCTCAGTTCAGAGTATCCTATCCCGTTCACATTCACACAAAACAAAACACTGCCACTGTCCTCAGCCTCTCCGTGTACAACCCCCACACTCCCGAAAGAGAAATGTGTTTAGCCCCTCTCATCTTTTAGAGCCGGGCCGCTGGCCTCACTGTCCAGCCTACAGATGCACCACATCTAGGACCAGAGAAATAGTGTGACCTTGCATAAAATATGCTTGTGCCTTTCTGCAGGACCATGAGTCAAACAGTGGGGTGATTTGGGCCAAGACTCAGGTAGAAGGTGCGGAGGGTGAAGGCCTCGCCCCTGTCTTGGATGCTAACGTTGTAAGCTTTTTACTTTGATTTTCATTGAGTTCCAGGAGCTACAAAGGCACCCTGAGAGCAAAGCTTCATGACTGTGAAAGATGGGGCTCCACTGCACCTCACGAAAGTTCTGTGAGCCTCGGAGAGACAGACACCTTCCAGGGAGCAGAAGGCGCGGTGGGCAGCGGGGAAGCTTTGATAGCCGGGAGCGGGGCGGGCCTGCCTTCCGGCGCCCCCTAGAGGAGCAGCGCCTCGGGGAGCTCAGCCAGGTGCGTTCTCAGCCCCACCAGGGAGGTGAGAGGACAGACCGAGCTTCTCAGCGCCCCACAACCAAACCTGAACCCTCCGCCCCTTGCAGTTTGCATGCATTCACCGCGGATAAAAGATTCCGATTCATCAAGATCTTTTTCTAAATCCCATTCTTTCCATATCGTTTCCGCTCACACACACACATAAAGAAAATCAGCAAGCTCTTCTGTGCCCAAACAGTGGCTCGCCTTTACTTCCAACTAGATGTGAAAGAAGCACCTGGAGCAGAGGCCGGTGAGGCCACGACTGAGAGTGGGGTCTCCTTACACTCTGTACCCTGGGCGCCTCGCTTGCCTCGCTCTAGTCCCAGACCTGCTTCTCAACCACCTTGACTAGCAGAAATCTCCAGGAGGCTTTTCACAGCACCGGGCCCTCTTCTCTGCGATGCTTGTCATAGCTGTAATTCTACCTTAGTTTCTGTAGTGATTTGGTTGTCTGTCTCCCCTATTGGACCATCAGCTCCAGAACAACTTACACTGGATCTCCAGTGCCTTGCTTACTGCCAGGTATATATTAGACACAATAAATACTTGTTGACTGAATGAAAAAAAGAAAAGAAAAACTCAGCAAGATGACAAAGCCTCCGGAGTAGGGTCAGAGTCACGACACTGCGACTCCCAGGAGGGCAGACCCCATTCGGTGACTCTAATGGCCCCCCAAACAAATGTTACCCAAAATGTCCTTTCCAAGAGAGAAAGACCAGGCAGCTTCCTCAGATATATTCCTCCACCCAGCACATGTTTATGGAGCACATGCTGTAGAAACACAAAGTCTTGAGTATATAAAAAAGTTGAGTGGACCCAGTTTCTGCCCTTGAGGGTAAAAAAGCCAAGTGTATAAATGTCTAGAGTAGAAAAGAGGAAAGAGATGACATTTGTTGGCTGCCTGTCATGAGCCAGGTACCGGAGGCTTCTCCTGGCTGCATTATTTCACAACAATCCAACTGCCACATCCTCTTATCTTCATTTTGCAGATAACTGAGTATGAGAAACTAAATACTATTTAAAATTCACACGTACCTACCTCTAAACCTTGTATTTCTGTGTGTGGCATCACATAGAAGAGGTGTCAAGTGATAAGAAGGTCCTGAGTGAGAAGAGAGAATTTGAGATAGGCTTTGATGTTAGGATTTCTACTGGCATAGATGTTAGGGATGTCCGACGAGAAAACAGCAGGGTCTTAGAGCAGCTTACAGCAGCTTACAGCATCATGTCTCAGCCTGAGACACTTCACTCTATGTCCAAACCCTCCCCGCCTCCTCCCAGCTGATGGGGTCCCTAGAAACACTGCTTGGATCTGTTTGGTCTTGGGTGGTAGAGGGCCTGCTGCTTCACAATTGCTGGGGGGAGAAGGGGTTAGTACAAAACTCAGATCCTGCAAGAATGTGAAGCGGCCGGCCTTTCACACATTGATGGTGGGAATATAAAATGGTGTAGCCACTTTGGAAAACAGTCTGGCATTTCTTAAAAAAATTAAACACATACTTAACGTAGGATCCAGCCCCTCTACTCCTAGGCTACCCAAGCCTACCCAAGAGAAATGAAAATATATGTCCGTCCACACCCAGGAAGTCTCAGAAATGTTTGGGGACAATCAACAGTCACATTCCCTGACAGGCAACACCAAACAGGGAAACAGTAGAAGGCAGTTTGGGAAAGTGAGCCTTTCAAAAACGCCATCTCTCCACATCCTGAACCACCCCAGGGACATACAATCTAAGTATAATGGTGCATCCATTGCCTTTCTCTCAAATAGAAATTCTCAGCCACAAAGTCTTTTTTCCTCTTTAGGAATCAACTCATGCCTTGGCCACCGATTGACACTCCTACCCATACTCACTGCACTGTGGTTCATGACCATAAGTCATCTGGGAAATAAAACATCCTTCCCCAGTTAGTTCATGTTGGGACCCTGCCCATATTATCTCTAAGTCTTGTTGAACATGCACCCATTGGCCAGCAGGGCAGGTAATGACTAGATCTCTACAGGTCCTTCTCAGCTATAGTAAACTTCCCAGCATGCACATGTGATCCTACTGGGGGTGTTCAGTAAAGCACCTTCATGTTCAAGACCATGCTGTAATAGTTCCGGTCTCAGTTCTAACACTTAGGGTAGAACGCTGGCCGTCTGCTTAACTTGTTACTTCAGTTTTCTTATCTATAAATTTAATATGAGACCTTTTGGGCTGGTTGCCCTAAAGTGCTGATGCTATTAGTGTGGCAGCTCCCTCTCCCTCAGCTACTCCTCCTACCTTCATAATATTGACATCTTCTATCGATATCTCTTGATATGCACCAGCGGTTTTGCTTCATTACTGTGGGAGTAGGCAGAAGTTTAGGTTCAGGTCATGCAAATCTGGCCCATTTCAGACACTACCAACCTGTCAACCAGTCTAATCCAGTAGGATTAGAATAAATTCCACACACCCTATACTATGGGCTAAGGAACAGGCTTTACTGGGTGTCTTAGTCTTCTCAGCTGCCATAACAAAATACCACCTACTGGGCAACTAAACAACAGAAATTTATTTCTCATAGTTCTGGAAGCTAGAAGTCCAAGATCAAGGTGTTAGCAGGTTTGTTTTCTACCGAGGCCTCTCTCCTTGGCTTGAAGATGGCCACCTTCTCCCTGTGTCCTCACATGGTCATTCCCTCTTTGTGAGTACCCCTGGGGTCTCTGTGTGTCCAAATTTCCTCTTCCTATAAGGCCAGCAGACAGATTGGATTAAGACCTACCATAATGGCCTCATTTTAGCTTAATCACCTCTTTAAAGATTTTATCTCTAGTCACATTCTGAGTTCCTAGGGATTAAGACTTCCACATATGAAATGTGGGAGACACAACTGAGCCCATACCGCTGGGGAAACTCAATAGGAAAGAGCAGCATTGTTCCCATGAGGTGAGCTCCAGGGCCACGCTCTCTGCTGGAGACGTGGTGTGGGTTTGCATTCCAGGGGAAGGTCTCCCACCTCGTTGCCCTCTGTTATAGGGAAAGCACAAGAGGAACCAGCTCAGCGAAGGGATGTGCAAACCACTTGGGCACCAGTATGGATTTGGGTGCCAGAGTTATATGGGAAAGCTAACTGCCCAATACCTAGGGACCTTGGGAAGTTGTAGCCATTCCAACCAGTAGAGGGGAAGAGGCTAAGGATCCTGTGGGAGACTAAGTTTGATGCAGCACCTCCTGCCAGGAGAGGAGACATCCCAGAGAGCTCATTCTCCAGGCAAAGCAGAGCAGAGTCTTAGGGTCACTTTGAACAATTCTGCAACTTGTGCCAGGTGGAAGAGGAGAGAAGACGACCACGGAGATGCTTCAACTGTCTTGTTTCCCTTAATTCTACAGACTGTGTGGGGCAAATTCATTTTGCCCCACACCTTACAAATGTCCTTACAAATGTCCTCATTCTCCTTATACAACAACATCCTCTAGACCTATCTGAAATAAAATAAATTAGAATTAAAAGAATAGGGACTATTAAATGTAAAGAAAATAAATAAAATCTTCTAATCTAGTAGTCCGCGCTTTAAGTCATTATCAAACAAGCTGGGAACAATCGGGCAAAAGAAAAAGAGGAAAATGTTGATGACTCAATAGCTATAGAACAAGCTGAGTGTTATTAGCTAAGAATCATCTCCGAAAAACATATGCTGGCCCAGACAGTTTCAGAGGCAAGTTCTTTCAAACCTTCAGGGAATTGAAAATGCCTTTGGTTTTTAAACTGTTCTGTAGGATAAAAACAAATGGAAAATGTCCTGGTTCATTTTACTAAATTAACACAATCCTGATGCCATGGTTGGTGGGAGGATTAATTGGCAGACATGTGCTGGAGCAACCAGGGAGGTAAAAAAAAACTAGGGTGTGGTGTCATAAAGTCACATAAAGAAAGTGTTCCGAGAAGAGTATATGGGTGACAATCACAATAAGAAACTGAACACCGGATTAGCAACATAAGGGTCAGTGCTGTCCTTGACAAGCATAGTCTCATTGGAGAGGTGAGAACAAAGGCTGATTGGAATGGGTTGAAGGGAAAATGTGAGGTGAGGAAGTGGAGACAGTGACAAAGGAAAACTCTTTTGAGAAGCTCTGTGAAAGGGGACAGAGAGAGGAGGCAGCAGCCAAAGGATGACATAGAGACAAGGAAGAAACATTTTTTAATGGCACATGCTAGAGCTTGTTTGTGAGAGTGATCCAGGAGTGGGAGATTAACTGATGGTAAAGAAAGGAGTGGACATAATTATAGGAAAAGTGGGAGGGAAACCAGAGGACCAGTGGTCTTGGATAAGAGCAGGGACCTTTCATCCATAGTAAAAGGAGGAAAATAGAGAGCGTGGACATTTAGGAGGGTGCAACTATGAAATGCATAAAGCTTTTGCAGTAAGAATATTTATTGAAATATTGTTTATAATAGCAAAAACTAAAAAACAAGCTAAATGCGAAAAGAAGCATTGGCTAAATGTACCAGAATGCTATGCAGACATTAGAAGAGATGTTATATGCCCACAACTAACATTTTACTTAATGATAAAGACTGAATTTTCCACCTAAGATCAGAAACAAGGCAAGGATGCCTGCTTTCATCACTCCTATTCAGTATAGTATCAGAAGTCCTAGACAGTACAATAATGCAAGGAAAAGAAAGTCATACAGACTAGAAAAGAAGAAATAAAACTGTTATTTCCAAATGACATGACTGTCTTTGTAGAAAATACCAAAGAATCTACAAAAACATTACTAGTACCAATAAGTGGCTTTAGCAAATCCGCAGGATACAAGATCGGCACACAAAAATTAATTGCATTTCTCTATACTAGCAACGGATGATTGGAAACAAATTCAAACATAAAACCATTTATAATTGGTGGAGGGAAAAGAGAAAGAAGGAGAGAGTTAGGTATAAATCTAAAAAAAATGTACAGGATCTGTATGCTGAAAACTGCCCAACTGTGATGAAAGAAATCAAAGAAGATCTAAATAATTGGAAAGACATAACATGCTCATAGATTATTAAGACTCAGTTCAGTAAAGACGTCAATTCTTAAACTGATCTATGAGTTTAACACAATTCCTATTAAAAAATCCTAACAGGATTCTTTGTAGATACAGACAAGCTAAATCTAAAATTTATATGAAAAGGCAAAGTAACTAAATCACTAAAATGATTTTTTTAAGTATTACCTGATTTTAACACTTACTATGGGGACTTCCCTGGTAGTCCAGTGGTAAAGAATCCGCTTTCCAATGCAGGGGACGTGGGTTCGATCCCTGGTCAGGGAACTAAGATCCCACATGCCTCGGGGCAACTAAGCCCTCACGCCACAACTACTGAGCTCACGCGCCTCAAGGAGAGAGCCCGTGTGCCGCAAACTACAGAGCCCATGCACCCTGGAGCCCGCGTGCCACATCTAGGGGGAGAAAAATCCGCAAGCCACAACTAGAGAGAAGCCTGCACACCACAGACAAAAAAATAAAAGAAAGAAAAAAGGACTTACTATGGCTATAGCAACAAAGATAGTGTGGTATTGGCAGAGGCACAGACACATAAATCAATGAAACAGGATAGAATTTTCAGAAATAGATCCACAGAAGGATGGCAAACTGATTTTTGACAAAGATGCAATAGCAACTCAATGGAAAAGGGTCTTTTCAACAAATGGTATTTGAACAATTGGACATTTATAGGCAAAAACATGAATTTCAACCTAAACTTCACACATCATACAAAAATTAACTGAAAGTAGACCATAAATTGAGATGTAAAACTGCAAAACGTCTAAAGGAAAACAGGATAAAATGTTTGTGACCTAGGATTAGGCATAAAATTTTTAGATATGACACCAAAGGCACAATTCACAAAAGAAAGTTTGGATCCATTGGACTTCACCAAAATTAGAAATACTTGCTCTGCAAAAGACCCTGTTAAGAGGATTAAAAGACAAGGCACAGACTTGGGGAAAACAAAAAACAATGCCTATTCTACAAATTCACTGGGACACTGTTGAAACCCTAAGTTGCCAAGCAAGATCTCTGTGCTGTGAGGAAGCTCAAGCCACATGGGGAGGCTTCAACTTACAGCCCCAGCTGAGGTCCCAGCCAATTGCTAGACGCTGTCACTTCCATCAATCAAACCGCCCAGGTGAGGCCTCATGCATCTTGAAGCAGATACAAGTCTTTTCCACTATATCCTGTCTGAATTCAAAACCTGCAAAATCCACGAGCATAATAGTTTTATGCTAAGTTGTGGGGTATTCATTACACAGCAATAGTAACCAGAGCAAACGGGTACTCTTAGTTCTCTCTGAAAAACATACTGACTCGTTGGGGGGATTTTGAAACTCCAAAAGGATTCTGCATTCAGATTGCTTTTAAATGTCAAGTTCTCATTTCCCTTTAAAGAAATAAAATATATATGCTGTAATTGACGCATTATATTGTGTGATTTATGTAAGAAAGTAAAGTTGCAATTCCAATCAGTGGACCCATATTTAAAAGAAAGGACTTGGCCCTACATCAAAAGATTGGCAAAGAAATACACTTTTATATGTTTTAAGTTAAAATAAAATGTTTAATACAGCAACCCTTTGACCCAATAAATTCACTCCTGGACATAAACCGAGGAGAAATGAAAACATATGTTCACAAAAGTACTTAGGCAAAGATGTTCATAGCAGCATTTGTCATGATAACCCAAACTGGAAAACCAAATGTCCGTCAAGAGAAGAGTGGATAAACAAATTGTGATATGTTCCTACATGAAATAATACTCAAAAGTAAAAAGGAGTGAGTGAGATAACACGGGTGAACTTCACAGACATGATACTGAGTTAAAGAAGCCAGACACAAAGGAACCCAGACTGTATGATTTCACTTATATAAAATTCTAGCACAGACAAAGCTAATCTATAGTGATGGAATTCAGGAAACTTTCTGGGGTAATGAAAATGTTTGATATCTTGATAAGATTGTGGATCACACACCTGCCATTTTCAAAATTGTACAGTTAAGATTTGTATATTTTAATTATGTAAATTTTACCTAAAGAAAATGGAATTTTAAAACTCAAGTAGGGGCTGGGAAGAAAATGAAGTTATAGATGAGGCAAGAAGAGCAAAATGTTGATAACTGTTGAAAAGTATAATGAGGGTGCCTTAAACTATTGTGATTGCTTTTGTGTGTGTTTGGAATTTTCCATAATAATTTGTTAAGTTAAAATGTTTAAGGTATGTGTTATCCTCCAGGAATCCCAGGTTTAACCAGCTTTTTTTCCCTGCCCCAGACAGGGGCCTCTGCCGCACAGATTCCTATGTGCTCTCTCCAAAGGCTGAGTCACAGCACCGGCATGAGGTTGGCACAGGGGAGCTTTTAAAACCACAGCCAGAACTGGGGGCCTACTGCTCTCTGACACATATTCTAACACTTTAAAAATATCTGCCTTGTTTTATAATTGATTCATGTCTTGATACATCATTACAACTTTAAGTGAAATGTGATATGATATAACAGAAAAAAAAACCATGAATTTTGTTATCAGACAGAGCTAGGGTCAAATCTCAGGTCTGACATTTATGTATGTCCCTGAGCTTCCATATCCTTACCTGTAAAAAGAGGGCAAAAACTGTGCACAGACCGCTGTTGTCTCTCCATTTCGGTTACCCTTTTTTCACAGTAATACAAGTCTTGAGATTTTCATGTGGTGCCACAGAATGCCAGCCTCTCTTACAGATAAGTGTGGTCCTGAAACTAAGGTCTGCCCATGAGAAAGAAAAGAATATATCATGTGACAGCTTCTAGGAATCTTCCTTAAAACAAAACTGGCATACACTTGTTCCTTTTTTGTCATCCCTTTCTTCCATTTTGCTACCTAAGTGTGGATGTGATGGCTGGAGATTCAGCCACCGTCTTGGACACCTTAGAAATAGAGTAGTAATAAGCTGGCAGGAACCTGGGTACATTGAGATAGACACCCTCATAAACCAAAGATCAGAGTTCCTCAGCATCAGCACTGTTGACATTTGGGGCCAGGTAATTCTGTCTTGGGTGGAGGGAAGGGGCTATACTGTGCACTGTTAGGATGCTTAGAAGCACCCCTGGCTTCTACTCATGAGATATAGCAGGGGTATCCTGCTTCCCTGACATCAGGCAACCAAAAATGTCTCCAAATATTGCAAAAAGTTCCTGGGGGAGAAAATCACACCCACGGTTGAGAACCACTGCTAAAGATGAAGGTATAAATTTATACAACTTTTCTACAAACGACTTAGAAATAAGCATTAGGAGTTTTTTTTAATGTTTAGACCTTTTCCTCCAGAAACCCTACTTCAAAAAAATAATCAGTAAAGTTATACACACATGAATAAAAAAGACAACCTCATTTAAAAATGGGCAAACAGAAAAAGTAGCTTCAATATGACGTAAGAGTAAGAGGTGGAGATCATGTTCCTCCCCACAAATACACCAGAAATACATCTACATGTGGAACAACTCCTACAGAACACCTACTGAACGCGGGCAGAAGACCTCAGACCTCCCAAAAGGTAAGAAACTCCCCACGTACCTGGGTAGGGCAAAAGAAAAAAAGAAGAAACAGAGACAAAACAATAGGGACGGGACCTGCACCAGTGGGAGGGAGCTGTGAAGGAGGAAAGGTGTCCACACACTAGGAAGCCCCTTTGCGGGTGGAGACTGGGGGTGGCGGAGGGGGGAAGCTTCAGAGACATGGAGGAGAGCGCAGCCACCGGGGTGCGGAGGGCAAAGCGGAGAGATTCCCGCACAGAGGATCGGTGCCGACCAGCACTCACCAGCCCGAGGGGCTTGTCTGCTCATCCACCGGGGGGAACGGGGGCTGGGAGCTGAGGCTCGTGCTTTGGTCAGATCCCAGGGAGAGGACTGGGGTTGGCTGCGTGGACACAGCCTGAAGGGGGCGAGTGCGCCACAGCTAGCCGGGAGGGAGTCCGGGAAAAGGTCTGGAACTGCCAAAGAGGCAACAGACTTTTTCTTGCCTCTTTGTTTCGTGGTGCGCGAGGAGAGGGCATTAAGAGCACCGCGTAAAGGAGCTCCAGAGACTGGCGCAAGCCACAGATATCAACGCAGACCCCAGTGATGGGCATGAGATGCTAAGGCTGCTGCTGCAGCCACCAAGAAGCCTGTGTGCAAGCACAGGTCACTATCCACACCTCCCCTACCGGGAGCCTGTGCAGCCCACCACTGCCAGGGTCCCGTGATCCAGGGACAACTTCTCCGGGAGAACGCACAGCGCTCCTCAGGCTGGTGCAACGTCATGTTAGTCTCTGCGGCCGCAGGCTCGCCCCGCATCCGTATCCCTCCCTCCTCCCGGCCTGAGTGAGCCAGAGCCCCCGAATCAGCGGCTCCTTTAACCCCGTCCTGTCTGAGCGAAGAACAGATGCCCTCAGGCGACCTACATGCAGAGGCAGGACCAAATCCAAAGCTGAACCCCAGTAGCTGTGAGAACAAAGAAGAGAAAGGGAAATCTCTCCCAGCAGCCTCAGGAGCAGCGGATTAAATCCCCACAGTCAACTTGAGGTACCCCGCATCTTTGGAATACATGAATAGACAATGAATCATCCCAAATTGAGGAGGTGGACTCTAGGAACAACGATATATATTTTTTCTTCCCTTTTTCTCTTTTTGTGAGTGTGTATATGTATGCTTCTGGGTGTGATTTTGTCTGTATAGCTTTGCTTTTACCATTTGTCCTAGGGTTCTGTCTGTCCATTTTTTTTTCTTTCTTTCTTTTCTTCTTAGTATAGTTTTTAGCACTTGTTATCATTGGTGGATTTCTTTTTTGGTTTCGTTGCTCTCTTCTTTCTTTCTTTTTCATTACTTTTAATTTTTTTTAATAATTATTTTTTATTTTAATAACTTTATTTCATTTCATTTTACCTTTTTCATTCTTTCTTTCATTTTTTTCTCCCTTTTATTCTGAGCTGTATGGATGACAGGCTCTTGGTACTCCATCCAGGTCTCAGGGCTGTGCCTCTGAGGTGGAAGAGCCAAGTTCAGGACATTGGTCCAATGAGACCTCCCAGCTACACATAATATCAAATGGCAAAAATCTACAGGAGATCTCCATCTCAACACCAAGACCCAGCTCCACTCAACGACCAGCAAGATGCAGTGCTGGACACCCTATGGTAAACAACTAGCAACACAGGAACACAACCCCACCCATTAGCACAAAGGTTGCCTAAAATCATTATAAGGTCACAGACACCCCAAAACACACCACAAGATGTGGACCTGCCCACCAGAAAGACAAGATCCAGCCTCATCCACCAGAACACAGGCACTAGTCCCCTCCACCAGGAAGCCTACACAACCCACAGAAGCAACCTTAGCCACTGAGGGTAGACACAAAAAACAACAGGAACTACAAACCTGGAGCCTGTGAAAGGAGGCCCAAAACTCAGTAAGTTAAGCAAAATGAGAAGACAGAGAAACACACAGCAGATGAAGGAGCAAGGTAAAAACACACCAGACCTAACAAATGAAGAGGAAATAGGCAGTCTACATGAAAAAGAATTCAGAATAATGACAGTAAAGATGATCCAAATCTTGGAAACAGAATGGAAAAAATACAAGAAACATTTAACAAGCACCTAGAAGAACTAAAGAGCAAACAAACAATGATGAACAATGCAATAAATGAAATTAAAAATTCTCTCGAAGGGATCAATAGCAGAATAGCTGAGGCAGAAGAACGGATAAGTGACCTGGAAGATAAAACAGTGGAAATAACTACTGCAGAGCAGAATAAAGAAAAAAGAATGAAAAGAACTGAGGACAGTCTCAGAGACCTCTGGGACAACATTAAATGCACCAACATTTGAATGATAGGGGTCCCAGAAGAAGAAGAGAAAAATAAAGGGAATGAGAAAATATTTGAAGAGATTATAGTTGAAAACTGCCCTAAAATGGGAAAGGAAATAGTTAATCAAGTCCAGGAAGCACAGAGAATCCCATACAGGATAAATCCAACAAGAAACACGACAAGACACATACTAATCAAACTATCAAAAATTAAATACAAAGAAAAAATATTAAAACCAGGAAGGGAAAAACAACAAATAATATAAAAGGGAATCCCCATAAGGTTAACAGCTGATATTTCAGCAAAAGTCTGCAAGCCAGAAGGGAGTGGCAGGACATATTTAAAGTTATGAAAGGGAAAAATCTACAACCAAGAATACTCTACCCAGTAAGGATCTCATTCAGATTTGATGGAGAAATTAAAATCTTTACAGACAAGCAAAAACTAAGAGAATTCAGCACCACAAAACCACCTTTATGACAAATGGTAAAGGTACTTCTCTAGACAGGAAACACAAGAGAAGGAAAAGACCTACACAAAAAAATCCAAAACAATTAAGAAAATGGTAATAGGAACATACATATCAATATTGACTGTAAATGTAAATGGATTAAATGCTCCAACCAAAAGAAATAGACTGGCTGAATGGATACAAAAACAAGACCCATATATATGTCATCTACAAGAGACCCATTTCAGACCTAGGAGCACATACTAACTGAAAGTGAGGGGATGGAAAAAGATATTCCATGCAAATGGAAATCAAAAGAAACCTGGAGTAGCAGTTCTCATATCAGACAAAATAGACTTTAACACAAAGACTATTACAAGAGACAAAGAAGGACACTACATAATGATCAAGGGATCAATCCAAGAAGAAGATATAACAATTGTAAATATTTATGCACCCAACATAGGAGCACCTCAATACTTAAGACAAACACATGCTAACAGCCATAAAAGGGGAAATCGACAGTAACACAGTCATAGTAGGGGACTTTAACACCCCACTTTCACCAATGGACAGATCATCCAAAATGAAAATAAATCAGGAAGCACAAGCTTTAAATGATACATTAAACAATATGGGCTTAATTGATATTTATAGGACATTCCATCCAAAAACAACAGAATACACTTTCTTCTCAAGTGCCATGGAACAATCTCCAGGATAGATCATATCTTGGTTCACAAATCAAGCCTTGGTAAATTTAAGAAAATTGAAATCAGATCAAGTACCTTTTCTGACCACAACTCTATGTGACTAGATATCAGTTACAGGAAAAAAATCTGTAAAATATACAAACACATGGAAGCTAAGCAATACACTACTTAATAACCAAGAGATCACTGAAGAACTCAAAGAGGAAATTAAAAAAAACCTAGAAACAAATGACAATGAAGACACGATGATCCAAAACCTATGGGATGCAGCAAAAGCAGTTCTAAGAGGGAAGTTTATAGCAATACAATCCTTTCTTAAGAAACAGGAAACGTCTCAAATAAACAACCTAACCTTACACCTAAAGCAATTAGAGAGAGAAGAACAAAAACACCCCCAAAGTCAGCAGAAGGAAAGAAATCATAAAGCTCAGATCAGAAATAAATGAAAAAGAAATTAAGGAAATAATAGCAAAGATCAACAAAACTAAAAGCTGGTTCTTTGAGAAGAAAAACAAAATTGATAAACCATTAGTCAGACTCATCAAGAAAAAAAAGGGAGAAGACTCAAATCAATAGAATTAGAAATGAAAAAGGAGAAGTAACAACTGATACTGCAGAAATACAAAGGATCATGAGAGATTACTACAAGAAAGTATATGCCAATAAAATGGACAAATTCTTAGAAATGCACAACCTTCCGAGACTGACCCAGGATGAAATAGAAAATATGAACAGACCAATGACAAGCACTGAAATTGAAACTGTGGTTAAAAATCTTCCAACAAACAAAACCCCAAGACTAAACGCCTTCACAGGCAAATTCTTTCAAACATTTAGAGAAGAGCTAACACCTATTCTTTTCAAACTTTTCCAAAATATAGCAGAGGGGGGAACACTCCCAAACTCATTCTATGGGGCCACCATCACCCTGAAACCAAAACCAGACAAAGATGTCACAAGGAAAGAAAACTACAGGCCAATATCACTGATGAATATAGATGCAACAATCCTCAACAAAATACTAGCAAAGAGAATCCAACAGCACATTAAAAGGATCATACACCATGATCAAGTGAGGTTTATCCCAGGAATGCAAGGATTCTCAAATATGCAAATCAATCAATGTGATACACTATATTAACAAATTGAAGGAGAAGAGCCATATGATCATCTCAATAGATGCAGAGAAAGCTTTTGACAAAATTCATCACCCATTTGTGATTTAAAAAAATAGCCTCCAGAAAGTAGGCAGAGAGGGAACTTACCTCAACATAATAAAGGCCATATATGACAAACCCACAGCCAACATCGTCCTCGGTGGTGAAAAACTGAAACCATTTCCACTAAGATCAGGAACAAGACAAGCTTGCCCACTCTCACCACTATTATTCAACAAAGTTTTGGAAGTTTTAGCCACAGCAATCAGAGAAGAAAAAGAAATAAAACCAATCCAAATCAGAAAAGAAGAAGTAAAGCTTTCATTCTTTGCAGATGACATGATACTATACATGGAGAATCCTAAAGATGCTACCAGAAAGATACTAGAGCAAATCAATGAATTTGGTAAAGAATCAGGATACAAAATTAATTCTCAGAAATCTCTGGCATTCCTATACACTAATGATGAAAAATCTGAAAGTGAAATCAAGAAAACACTTCCATTTACCACTGCACCAAAAGAATAAAATACCTAGGAATAAACCTACCTTGGGAGACAAAAGACCTGTATGCAGAAAACTCTAAGACACTGATGAAATAAATTAAAGGCAATACCTACAGATGGAGAGATATACCATGTTTTTGGATTGGAATAATCAACATTGTGAAAATCACTATACTACCCAAAGCAATCTACAGATTCAATGCAATCCTTATCAAACTACCACTGACATTTTGCAAAGAACTAGAACAAAAAATTTTACAACTTGTATGGAAACACAAAAGACCCCGAATAGCCAAAGCAAGCTTGAGAATGAAAAATGAGGCTGGAGGAATCAGGCTTCCTGACTTTAGACTATACTACAAAGCTACAGTAATCAAGACAGTATGGTACTGGCACAAAAACAGAAATATAGATCAATGGAACAGGATAGAAAGCCCAGAGATAAACCCATGCACATATGGTCAACTTATCTTTGATAAAGGAGGCAAAGTATACAGTGGAGAAAAGACAGCCTCTTTAATAAATGGTGCTCTGAAAACTGGACAGCTACATGTAAAAGAATGAAATTAGAACACTGCCTAACACCATACACAAAAATAAACTCAAAATGGATTAAAGACCTAAATGTAAGGCCAGACACTATCAAACGCTTAGAGGAAAACATAGAACACTCTATGACATAAATCACAGCAAGATCCTTTTTGACCCACCTCCTAGAGAAATGGAAATAAAAACACAAATAAACAAATGGGACCTAATGAAACTTAAAATCTTTTGCACAGCAAAGGAAACCATAAACAAGACCAAAAGACAACCCTCAGAATGGGAGAAAATATTTGCAGACAAAGGATTAATCTCCAAAATTTACAAGCAGCTCATGCAGCTCAATATCAAAAAAACAAACAACTCAATCCAAAAAAAGGCAGAAGACCTAAATAGACATTTCTCCAAAGAAGATATACAGATTGCCAACAAACACATGAAAGAATGCTCAACATCATTAATCATTAGAGAAATGCAAATCAAAACTACAATGAGATATCATCTCACACCGGTCAGAATGGCCATCATCAAAAAATCTAGAAACAATAAATGCTGGCGAGGGTGTGGAGAAAATGGAACACTCTCGCACTGTTGGTGGGAATGTAAATTGATACAGCCACTATGGAGAACAGTATGGAGGTTCCTTAAAAAACTACAAATAGAACTACCATAAGACCCAGCAATCCTACTACTGGGCCTGTACCCTGAGAAAACCATAATTCAAAAAGTCATGTACCACAATGTTCATTGCAGGTCTATTTACCATAGCCAGGACATGGAAGCAACCTAGGTGTCCATCAACAGAGGAATAGATAAAGAAGATGTGGCACATATATACAATGGAATATTACTCAGCCATAAAAAGAAACAAAATTTTAGTTATTTGTAATGAGTTGGATGGACCTAGGGTCTCTCATACAGAGTGAAGTAAGTCAGAAAGGGAAAAACAAATACCATATGCTAACACATATATATGGAATCTAAAAAAAAAAAAAAAGGTCATAACCTAGGGGCAAGATGGGAGTAAAGATGCAGACCTACTAGAGAATGAACTTGAGGACACAGGGAGGGGGACGGGTAAGCCTGGACAAAGTGAGAGATTGTCATGGACATATATACACTACCAAATGTAAAATAGATAGCTAGTGGGAAGCAGCCGCATAGCACAGGGAGATAAGCTCAGTGCTTTGTGACCACCTAGAGGGGTCAGATAGGGAGGGTGGGAGGGAGGGAGACGCAAGAGGGAAGAGATATGGGGATATATGTATATGTGTAACTGATTCACTTTGTTATAAAGCAGAAACTAACACACCATTGTAAAGCAATTATACTCCAATAAAGATGTTAAATTAAAAAAAACAATGGGCAAACAATCTGAGTATATATTTCTCCAAAGAAAATTTAGGGTCAATAAGGACTTTAAAAGATTTTCAACATCATTAGCCACCAAGGAAATGAAAATCAAAACCACAGTGAGGTATCACTTCATATCCACTAGGATGGCTATAATTTAAAAGATAGACAATAACAAGTGCTGGTGAGGATGTAGAGGAATTGGGACACTCATACACTGCTGGTGGTAATGTAAAAATGGTATCACCACTTTGGAAAACGGTGTGGCAGTTCCTCAAAAGGTCAAACATAGAGTTGCCACACCACCCAGCAATTCCACTCCTAGGTATATACCCAAGAGAAATGAAAATATATGTCCACACAAAAATTTGTATGCAAATGTTCATAGTAGCATTATTTGTAATAGCTAAAAAGTAGAAATAATCTAAATGTCCATCAACTGATCAACTGACAAAATGTGATATTATTCATACAATAGAATATTATTCAGCATTAAAAAGTAATGAAGTACTGATATCTGCTACAACACGGATAAACCTTGAAAACATTATGCTAAGTGAAAGAAGCCAATAAAAAAACCCACATATTATATGACTCCAGTTATACTAAAAGTCCAAAATAGGCAAATCCATAGAGACAGAAAGTAGATTAGTGGTTGCGTGGGGCTGGGGAGGGGGCATGTGGAATGGGGAGTGACTGCTGATAGGCATGGCGTTCCTATGTGGGGTGATGAAATGTAAAAAAATTGTTCTAAAATTAATTGTGCCAATGGCTGCACAACTTTTTGAATATACTAAAAACAATCAAAGTGTATGCTTTAAATGGGTGAATTGTATAGTATGTGAATTAGTAAAGCCATTATAAAAATACTCAAAACATCAACATCAACAACTGTAAAAAAGATGCATATAAAGGATGTATACTGGTGGGGCTTCCCTGGTGGCGCAGTGGTTGAGAGTCCACCTGCCAATGCAGGGGACACGGGTTCGTGCCCCGGTCCAGGAAGATCCCACATGCTGCAACAGGAGAGGCCACAGCAGTGAGAAGCCTACATAACTGGAAAAAAAAAAAAAAAGGGGATGCATATTGGTGTAAGTTATTTTTAAGATTTTAAAAATAAGAAAATACCTAAATGCAAAGCAAAAAAAAAGATGGTAAAATAAACGATGTTGAGTCATTTAAGTAACCATTGTAAATCATTTTCTGAATACTGATTAACACAAAGAAATCTCATGCTATAATCTTAAGGGGAGAGGCAGAATATAAAATCTGCACTTAGACACACACACAGAGAAAATTTATAAAAGAAAATCCATAATCAATGAAGAATGGCTAATATTGGGTGGTGGGATAAATGGTGGTTTTTATTTTCTTCTCTTTCTTCTATAGTTTCTATATTTCCTATACTACATGAATTTTATAATCAGGAAAATTATTTTTTAAGGATTGAGAAAGAAAGTTTATTTGCAAAACTTACTTGAAAGACAAACAAGTCAGACAGAAAAGACAAATACAGTATGATCTCCTGTATATGTGGAATCTTTTTTAAAAACCCAAATTCATAGATACAGAGAGCAGATTGATGGTTAGCAGAGGCATGGTGTAGGGTGAGGGGGTGAGAGTGGTCAAAAGGTTATGAAATAAGCAAGTCCTGGTGATATAGTGTGCAGCATGGTGACTAAAGGTAACAATACTGTGTTGTATATTTGAAAGGGGTTAAGAGAGTAGATCTTAAAAGTTCTCATCACAAGAAAAAGTTTTTG
The DNA here is from genome assembly GCF_963924675.1 of Phocoena phocoena. Classification (NCBI taxonomy): domain Eukaryota; kingdom Metazoa; phylum Chordata; class Mammalia; order Artiodactyla; family Phocoenidae; genus Phocoena; species Phocoena phocoena. The sequence continues at coordinate 28,230,502 of NC_089224.1, read as the reverse complement.
TAAACATGTGTGATGATGGATGTTAAGTAAACGTATGGTGCTGATCATTTTATATACATGTATCGAATTATGTTGTACACTTGAAACTAATATTATGTTATATGTCAAGTATACCTTAGTTTAAAAAAAAAAGAACTAAAAATAACTTGAGAGATTTCTTTCCCCAAATTGAATTCTGTTCTAAAACTCCTATAGGATTATATAAAAAAAAAAAAAAAAACAACAACAATCTCTGTCCTAGACCATTAGAGGGCAGTCACAAGTTAAAACAGACTGCACCCTAAGCACGGTGGATAAACCACAATGAGAATAGTCATCTTTTTTGGCATCGGAAGCAGACAAACATGATTAAAATCATGCTGACCTTGGGATGACCGTCTTCAGCTTTCTCTGGCAAGCTCTGGCTAAAAAAGTCTTTTTGAAGTGGGGCGTTCTGGTTCCCATCCCACAAGAACAAGAAATGGATGATGCCTCAGGGAACTGCCCCAGCAACAGCTCCCAACTTTTTCGGAGCAGCAGCCCATAATCACCTCATTTTCCTGCTCCAAGTGTTGTCAGAGGGATTCTTCTGCCTTTGGCATCCAGGGAGGTAATACAGATGGAAGGCTGGAAGAATGACCAGCTGCTGATGCCGTTCCTCAGTCTCCCAAGACCTCCAAACAAAAAGAAGAGAATCGGGCAAGAAACAAGAGCTCAGTACTCTTTAGCGGAAACAAAAGTTCTGTGAAGTCTGGCAAGCCTCGCTGTTCCCAAATGATTCCCAGATGATAGTGAATTTGGAAAATGGTCAGTGTTGAAATCGAGACACGTGGGCCTGGTTGCAAAGCCCAATTCCTCCCCTCTCTCCAGGACATGTGAAAGTGAAAAATACAAAGTTGGGGGCAATAGTGTTCACCCCTTGCCATTACTCCATTACATTAAAGAACCTTATCCAGACAGTTAGGGCTATACTATAGTGCTTTAGCCTACAGATGCTGGAAGAGGACGCATGTTCATATCCCAGCTCTGTCACTCACTGGTCAGGTGAATCGGTATGAGTTACTCAACTTTTCTGTGCCTCAGTTTCCTCATCTGTAAAATGAAGGCAATAATAATATGATTTCCTACCTACTTCCTAAGTTATTATATAAGAAGGATTTACATAGTCCCTGACACATTATTAGTACTCAAGAAATGTTAGTTATTATCTAGTGCTAGTGGTGATGGGAATAAAGATCTTAAAATACAGAATTTTTCTACCCTTATTTCATCCAGTGCAACATCTTAGGGCTTTTCCTATGAGGAAATGCTCTCTTAAAGACCCTCAGAAAGGTTGTTAGATCATCAGTCATTCAAATCTACCCAGAATTAATACATTGGAAAAACCCCTATATCACACAACTAAAAATTTATCTCTAACATCTGCCCCAGGTTTTATTAGCTGAACTGCATTCCTTTTCTCACCTAAGCTGCTGGTTGTAGAAGTTCTTCCCCAAAGGCAAATTTACCAGGGATTGAAGTAAAGGTTTTGAAACACAGTATCTACACTTTTATAAGTTGCTCCATCGATAGTTGAAATGCCAAGTAACTCTCCATAATTGATATAGGCCAGGACAAACAAGAATTAATTAGTGCGGCTCGTTGTATTTTCCAGAGATGGTCACAACAATATTTCCTATTACATGTGATACTTCTCCCATCAAGAGGTGGTGTTTGTGTTCCCTCCCATTGAATCTGGGAGGGCTTTCAAATGATGCCATGTGACTTCCAAGGTTAAGTCATATAAACAGTATGGCTTCCTCCTAGTTTTCTTTGGGATGCTCATTCTTGGAACCCAGCCACCATGCTGTGAGGAAAACCAAGCTGCATTTAGAGAAGCCATGCGTAGGTTTCCATCCTGCAGCCCCATCTGGGGTCCCAGGCAGCAACTCCCATCCATTGCCAGACACGTAACTAAGCAACCCTTCAGATGATTCTAGCTCCGGAAGCTGAATCATTTCCAGTCATTGAGCCTTCCCAGCTGAGCCCCCAGATATCATGGAGCAAAACAAACCTTCCCACTGTGCCCTTTCTGACGCACAGAATCTGTAAGCACGAGAAAATTGTTGTCATTTTATGCTACTAAGTTGGGCATCACTTATTACACAGCAATAATAACTGGTACAGCAAGCAAGCACGATTGTCTCACGTTTAAGTAGATTAGCCTTTAATGTCTGTAAAATACCCTTCACTTTGCTGATATCGTAAATTCCACAATGAGATACTTACTCTTTGGGCTTAAAGTTTTAACCCTTTTGAAACACAGAGTGAAGTGGAGTAAGAAAGAAGCCCAATGTCCCAATCCAGGTGCTACCAACTATTAATGGTACAACTTGGACAAATCACCTAATATGTGGGGCTTATGTTGCATCCCTTTTCTCCAGATCCAGCCTCTACCCTTCGCCCTCCCCACCCCAAACTTGGTATCTCAGGAGATTAACCTTATGATTTACATCAGTGAGCTTCCAGTTGGATGTGACCAATGGGAGGCACCAGCCGGAGGCCCAGAAGACAGCAGGAGAATGAAGTTTGGGTATCATTCCAGTAAAGGTAAAACAACCCTGTTTTTCCACTCAACCCTCTCTCTACTCTCAAGTAATTCTGATCACCAACTGTGCAGGGAGATTTTCCCACAGCACGCAATTCTTGGACACCCACTGGATGTCCTACAATTCAACTCAATTCTGACACTATCTCCCTGAAGATAGCATCAGATCCCATAGGTTAAGGGCTCAGTCTCTCAAGACTGCACCCACTTCATATGTCAATTGCAAGTCCAGGCTGTTATCTGGGCTTCTGACCAACTGGCTGTAAATAAGAAGTTCCCACAACCCCTCCTCAGGTTTGATCATTTGCTAGAATTGGTCACAGAACTGAGGAAACCTGTTTACTTCCTAGATTTCCAGTTTATGTATAAAGGAATACAACTCAGGAACAGCCAGAGGAAAGAGCTGCATAGGTTAAAGTATGTGGGAAGGGGTGTAGAGCTTCCATGCCCTCCGTGGGCACAACACCTTCCCAGCACCTCCACATGTTCACTAACCCGGAAGTTCTCTAAATCCCATAGTTATAGTTCATATTTTATGGAGGCTTCATGATAGGTATGATTGATTAAATCATTGGCCATTGGTGATTGAACTCAATCTCCACCCTTCTTTCCTCCCCAAAGGTTGAAGAGTGGGGCTAAAAGTTCCAAACTCTAATCACATGATTGGTTCCCCTGGCAACCAACTTTAGGGGCTTTCTAAAAGCCACCTCATTAACTTAAACTCAAGTGCAGTTGAAAGGTCACCTCATTATGAATAACAATTGACACATTTGTTGCTCTTATCACTTAGGAAATTCCAAAGAATGGGAATGAAAATGAAATATATATTTCATTTCATGAGAAATATATATTTCTCATTCTAAACCACAGTATCGCAATTTCCCTCTGCCTCTCTATAGAGTGGCCACCGCCTGGCAGCATCTCTCAGCCAAAGGTTGCAGTTCCTCTGAGGCAGTGCTTCTTACACAGTTCCCTTTCTCTCTCTCTCTCTCTCTCTCTCTCTCTCCTAGTATTTGGTCCTTTCCCAGCCCCTTCAGGCCTTGGGGTAGAAAAGCGCCCCTCTATCACTAGCTCTGATGACTTACCTACACCCTTCCCACACATTTGCAAGTAATCCCTCAGATTGCTCAAACATGCCTTTCGTTTCCTCTTGGGATACTGACTGATAAGGAGTTTTTGATTCTTCATCGTAAAATGGAAATTCCACCCATCCAGGCTGCTTCAGAGATCGAGCAAAATAATCAATGTGACAGACTATGTCAGGTCCAGGCTCAGTTACGTCCAGTCACAAAAAACAAAAACAAAACAGAAGCACACTGAGTATTTCAGACAGAGGGAATTTAAGAGAGGGAACTGGTAACACCAAAGTTGAAAGGCTGAAAGAGCAAAAAAGAGGATACTAAGTAACCCAGATATCAGTAACTGCAGGGCTGGTGGAACAAAAAGGAGGAGGTGGTGCTTCTGGGAACTGGATGCTTAGAGGGGGACCCCTGCATGGTAATGCTCAGATACCTAAAGAGGGCTTTGTGGGGCTGGTGCTCAGATCCTTACAGGCTGCCTCGTGATTGGTGCTGAGTCTGGCTAAAGCTGTTCTCTCTGCAGAGTGATGGCAACAGAAGTACAAACACGAAGAAATTTCCCTAGCCCCTTCTACCTCCTTTTACTCTCCCAAATTTGCCTCCCCTAGGCAGAAGCCAACCCAAAGCCAGCTGGTGTGAGTGTCTTAGGACTCGAGTTTGAAGCTTCCCCAGACCATCACCATAGATCAGAGCATAAAAGGTGGAGCTTAGGACTGAAAGACACCAGGTTAATAATCAGCACATAAAGGCGTCCTGTATTATAGTTGTTATTGTTACCCATAACTGAGAAAATATAAGTAGATATCTATACTTTAAAATGGACAAATTTTCCCAGTTTTTTTCTCAGAGAAGGTCTAATAAGAGCTAGGACCTTATAGTCCACTTTCTAAGCTTACCAAGGTTTTAAATGTTCTATCCTCTGCTTTCCTCCAGAACATAAAAATGTACCATAAATTCCAACCAAATATCCCAGAATCCTTTTAAAACTAGAGCAGCAGCGCATAATCTTTGCTCACACCATAAATGCAGATGACCTTCTCAGAAAAGATAAGTGCCACCAAGCATTGGCAGTGCCTAGAACATGACGATGTCTTGGGGAAGCACTCTTGACCAATGTCAGACAACGCAGGGTCACCAGCTGGCATGATCCTCCCCCAACTCCCTCAAGAGTTGAAGGATAGTAGTTCCCTAACACACCACCTCATATGCATTAACAATTAAAGCCCTCAGTCCAGCAAGCCAAGGGCTGGAGGCCTGTAAAAACTCATTTCTACAGATACCAACTCCTGTATTAGAGCAATGTTTTTTTAAACTACTTTTAGCAACATATTTTCTGTTTTTATTTTTATAGACACAGTCTTCCATAGAACCCCAAATAAAATTGAAATAGAAAAATCTGGTGCTGCATTAGCTGAAATGAGGGGTCCCCAGAAACTCTCCTGATGTAGCTGTTGCCCCCACCCCTTCTCCTAGACAGTTTCCTGGGTCTCTGAGGAAGCCAGTTTGAGAACCAGTGAGTGCCCGAGGACTACAGCAGTCTTGATAAAGTTTAGTGATTTCAGACATTCTTTAATATAGCTATAAAAGTAGATTACTAGGTATAATTGTTCCCAATATTCAAAGAATCAGAGGCTTTCTTCTCACCACATTATAATCCCATACAGAAAATTTTCCAGTTTTACCTATAGACACCCTCACCTTCTCTAACTATTAAAACCCCATTGCACAACACATGTTTTTACATCACAGCTCTCCCAAAGATCTCCAGACTTGAGTAAAATTGCAAAACAAAGTTGAATTTTAAGTACTGGATCTGTGACATGGGCCCTCCAGCTTCAGGGAGGTGACAGGTACTGGTCTGTTCCTGGGTCCTCTGTAGCCAGTGCAGAACTTGGTGAAGAAAGCAATGCTGGGTGGCACATCAGCCCACCAGGACTATGTGATGTTGGCATTCTGCTTGAGGTAGTCCATGTAGCGAGTCAGGAGCATCTTCTGAAACACACTGCTGTAGAAGGCCCATGATGGGATCAGGCTCAGAATGCTTGCCTTTAATAGACAAAAACGTAAGTGTCTGGGAGAAAAGAAGAGCAAGGAAGTTGCAAGAAAACATCTCAATTTATATTCATCATCTTTAAAAATGTATATCTGATGACTGAAGTTAAGTCCCAAATCTTTTAAGTAGTTGTTAAGATAAATATAGTTAACACTGTTGTATGTTATATATGAAAGTTGTTAAGAGAGTAAATCCTACGAGGTCTTATCAAATGAAAAAAATTTTTTTATTTCCTTAATTTTGTATCCATATGAGATGATGCATGTTCACTGAACTTACTTTGGTAATCATTTCATGTAAGTCAAATCATTTTGATGTACACCTTAAACTTATAGAATGCTGTATGCCAATTATATCTCAATAAAACTGGAAGAAAAAAATTCTTTTAAAGAGTTAATGAATGGAAATGAGTCATAGCAAGGTGTAAATTATTATCATGGAGTATTTGCTTTGAAAAGGGGGGGAAGCCTCAAGTTGAGGCACAAATGCCTACTGCTTTTCAGGCAAGAGGCACAGGCCTTGGAAGATTCTTGCCCTCAAATTACTCTGTGTCCAGGCCCCCAGAAGTAATCATTTTGTCCACAGTGTGATCCGGTTAATCCAACATTCCTCAATTTACCTACAAAACAACAGAAGTTCAACTAGAGGAAAACTTGAGCCTTGTAGGCAGCTTGAACCTTCAGATTTTTGCAGTCCTCTGAGGTATCCCAAAGCAGGAGACTAAAGGTGGTTCCTGGGAACCAGAGTAGAGCTCTTCTTCCACTGTCCAAGTCTATGAATCAATGCAACATCTTCTTCAAGAACTTCATTTTTCTCCCAGACAGAGCTTTTTTTATTTCGCAGCAAAATCAAGCCCTTCCATTAGCTTTGTGTTGAACCAAATGGTTTGGCTTACTGAAGTCAGCCATAAATAAAATAAACTGAAATCCCAGGTCCCCAGAAAATGTTCTAAAAGGCCCCCTCTCCCATCCCCATCTTTATCTACCTTCTTCCAACCTGGAGACACCATGTAGAAGGAAACAGAAAAGGTTTGGCATCAGGCAAAAATGGACTTAAACCCTTGCATCACTTTTACCAGCCAGGTGGTCTTGGGCCATCTGATCCATCTGAGCTTCATCTGATCTGATCCAGCTCTGAGCTTTGGTTTCCTCAGTGTAAAAGGGGAGCCAAATGTCCTGTCTCACAAGATGTTTAGGAGAATTAAATGAGGTAACTATGAAGCCCCAAGTTCCACACGGATTCTTAGGTAGAGGCTCCAGTCCCCCCTCAACTGCTGCCCAAAAACTCCTTGAGGGTAGAGAGCATCCTGTCTTTGCCTCACCTCTTTGAAATGGAAGACTTGCTTGTTTACTGGTTGATTCCACTTGATTATCCATAACTTTAGATTCAATGATCTTTCTAAACCCTGGCAAATTCAAAATTGGTTTTAATGGTTTTAATGATTGATGTGTTTTCCTTTGTTTTCTCTTTTGCTTCACCAGGCACAAAGACTTTTTCCTACTGTTTTTGGCATCTGTTTACCAGTAGAGATTAGAATTTGTTACATAAGAAATCAAAGAGAAAAGTAAAAAAAAAAAAAAAAAAAAATTCAACTTTTGACATCTAGAATTGGATTACAGTATGTATGTAGCAAGACAATTGTCTTGCAAGCCATGCTATTGTCTCCAGAAAACATTTTCTAAATGCTAATGGATTCCATTTAAAACATCAATATCCTGGAGAACTAAAAGTATAGAGTTCCGCTAAGAGGAGAGGAGGATGTCTTATCCACTGGAACTACCTAAATCCCTCTGAGATGAACAGGATGTGACCCTGGGAAAGCATACAAAAAGCCTGTACTTTTTCTGCCCTGGAGATGGTGGGAGGTAGAAGAGAGAAAGAGGAAGACGTGGCCAGATGTGTGTCCTCTGATATGTGTGTCCTCTGAGCTTATGCTGGAGGGCTGGGGGCCTGGGGTGAAGGATAGGAAAGTGTGATAAATAAGGAATGGTAGCAAAGGAGGGTTTATTGCCTCCACTCTTCTGGAGTGCAGCCACAGAATATTATCTCAGCGTGGCGAGGTAAGTGCTGAGACTTGCTTTTCCAGCATCCCTCAGGTTCAAATTGGTGCTGATGCAGAGTAGAGAGCCAGAGGGCCTCTGTGAACCAAAGCTGCAGATGGACAGCTGGCCTCTGGCTGGATGAGGGAGGTAGCAGAGATTCAGGCATGTTCAGCCATCAGTAGCTGGGGAATGCATTGGCCTAGCCAAAAGGACAGAAGGAGTTATCCCCACACCCCCCACAGACATAAACCAGCAAGGTGAGCAACCATCAGATAGATTAGGGACACCAGCCACACACACTTAAGGACCAGCAGGAATTCATAGGGACTCTTTCCCCAGTGTCATTTTAGTGAGAGAGGCCAGAAGAAGGGACACTCAGGCAAGACCGAACATTTTTCTCTAAATAATGGACAGCCTATTTCCTAAATGGACAGTTTAGATTATCAGATCAAACTAAGTTTAGACTCATTAGACATTCCACTAATTTGTTTTCGTGCCATGCAGCAAGTAGCGGTCTGAAGAAAAACCAGATCAGCAATACGCAAAGTAAAGATCTTATATTCTTTCTGCTTGTCCACTTTGCACTGTGTTCAAATGGTGATCCTGCACATGGTTGACATTCTACAGTAAAAGCAGCAAGTAATCAGCTAAGACAATTCCGTATCTCTTGCCGGAGTCTCGGTACGGAGTCCCAGGAGACAGCTGAATGCTTTGGGAGGATTTAGTGCACTGACCCACGAATCTCTCTAGCATCAGAGAGAGAAAGAAAGAAAGAAAGAGGCCTAATTCCCATGGTAGAAAAACATATGAGGCAGAGGAGAAAGTTGACATGTGAAGGGAAAGTAAAGATCTGTCTAAAATTCTTCGGTGATGATGGAAACAGAACTACCCTGACACTGTTTCTTTGTTTTCAGTTTTAGTGTGAAACTCAAGTCTACCTTTGTTTCATGTTTGTGTTTTTTCCTAAAAGCAGCCCAGGGATGATAAGAACTCCTCGTGCCACATACTTCAGACTTTATTTCCATGTTTGATGAAGTCCGTGGTGTACAGGAACCAGCTTGTACTTTCTCACGAGAGCCAATTGTGAGCTCCCCTCCTGAATTCATGTGCGGTGACAACACACTGGTAACTTAACATCAGTCATGCAAATCAGCAAATGCTACAAATCAAGGTGTTTTGTTTTATTTTTGGTTTTTTCCTGGATAGTTAAACATTTACCGGCACAGTGGGCCAAGGACATCGACAGCCCCTACAGGGAAGCACCCTGTGTTTTGGCCGGACCTTCACAAAGCTCTGGGAGCCGCCTTACTTTCTGAGGGCAGAGGTGAGGCGGCCAAGGGTGAGATTTGCCAACTTCAGAGTTATCTATAGGCTGGGCACCCAGCGCTTCAGCTTCTCCTTCCCCTTGCTAGATACACCTTTTCCCAGGCTGGATTACCCTCAGCAGCACACCTCTGGCATCACTATCCTTGCGTGACAGAGAACGGCTGAAAGCTCCAACAGCAAGGAAGAGCTGGCTAAGCCCTGCTAGGGCCCCCTGCTTGTCTGTCCTCCCTTGCTTCAAGAAAGGAGAAGTTATCAATTACCAAGATTTCATGGGCGAGGCAGCCACAGGTTTCGTCTCCAATCGTGACATAATTCAGTGATTCTTTAACAAACTCTTCAGCAGTCTTGGTTATCATGTTTGTATTTAGATACTTTGTCATCGGGGTTGAAACAGCATACGGGGTGAGCACCTACAATGGGAAATAAAGACCGTAACACAGGAGCAATCTGCCCAGCCCTGAGAAACTAATACCCATTTTACCATCCCTTCATGTTCCAACTCTGTTCTCCCCCTAAAAAGTCTCAGGATACTATATGATAATAGAACAGTTAAAGGTATAGAACGAGCACAGAGCTGGGAATCAGAAAGGTCAGTTTCTGGCTTAACGTGGCAACTAACTCAAGATGAGGCCTTAGCCACACAACACCAAGTGGTTCAAATGCACACAGGGTGAATGAGGAGCTCTGTCTTACAGCACGTTTCCCCAACTTAGAAAGTGAAAATGCAGGACACCCAGTTATATTTGAAGACAAACAATGGGAAAATATTTCAGTTTAATTATATCCCAAGTATTGCATGGGACACACTTATTCTCAAAAGATTATTTGTTATCTGAAATTCAAATTTAACTGGATGTCCTGTGTTTTATCTGGCAACCCTATCACAGAAATTTATTTCTAACACGTATAACCAAATTGGAGCACTTTCAAGTATTTTAGATTCCCACTTTCACACTTCGGTTAGGAGCCAGGAGTGGCACATACCTCATAATCTTTCCTGTCATGGTAAGACAAATAAACAACAGCACACTGTACCCTGAAAACCCAATACCATGTTTCCACTGGTGGTCTCACCACCTTGTGGCCTGGCATGAGGTTTCATAATGGGGTTTCTTACTTTATTCCCAGACACAGAGACCTTGGCATCTTTAGGGAAAAAAAAAAAAATCCATGCTTGTTTTCTTTTTCTTCACGTCACCTTTGAAATTTTTGTCACATCACATTTTTTTCCTCATCATACTTGAAATTACATTGTTTCATAATTTAATCCAATGTATGTCAGTCAATTCAATTCAATTGGTTCTCATGGAAATGAATGCAGTTATTAATTTGCATAACACTTTTCTTCCAAAGAGCTCAAAGTGTATTCTTAGAAAAATATAAGAAGCTTGTGTTTTCAAACCCAGTTTTCAGATAGGGAAATAATAAAAAGTGATTCCATTCTTACAGTGAGTTTTGGTTGACAAAACACCTTTATGCATAAAACAAGGGCTCAATAAATATTTGGTTAAATTTGTATACTTATCTATTCATTAGATCTTCACAGTAACCCAGAGAAGCAGCTATTATAAACCCCTTTTTACAGATGGGGAAACAAACTCACAGAGTTTAAGCAGGCTGTCCAAAACACTCAGTTGATGGAAGCACTGGGATTTGAAAATCAAACCCAAGAGTACAGTACATACTTCCTCAGGAATTTTACAAATATTTATTGAGCACCAATTACATGCGTGTTTGGAGAGACTAGCTGGTTTTCAGAATGTCACAGCGTCTCTTCCAGGACTTGGAGCAGCTCTGAGGCTTCTGCATGAGGCAAGGGGCTCCCTCCCCTTTCCTCACCTCCTCCCACATCTTCTGCCCCACAGAACCCACTAACTTAGCAGCTACAGCATCTCTGGCCCACAATTATCAAGATCGAGATGATGCTAAGACCTGACACTCAACACTTATATTTAGTGCTGTTCACCAAATATTTTTAGTTCTTCTTTCTTCCAGACACATGACAGAATTGCACTTCCTGGGTCCCTATGGTTGGGTGGGACCATGTGACCAGATCTGACCAATGAGTATGAGCAAAAGTGACATGCGGCCTTTTTTGGGGGGCTCCGTTAGGTCTTTGTTGCTGTGCACAGGCTTCCTCTAGTTGCAGCGAACGGGGGCTACTCTTCACTGCAGTGCACGGGCTTCTCATTGCGGTGGCTTCTCTTTGTTGTGGAGCACGGGCTCTAGGTGCGTGGGCTTCAGTAGTTGCAGCATGCAGGCTTCAGTAGTTGTGGCTCGCAGGCTCTAAAGTGCAGGCTCAGTAGTTATCAGAGCCCTTAATTATCAAAGCAAGTCTCTTGAACTCCTACCACTTTTTCTTTGACATATCAACTGACAATATCCAAGATGGCGGCTGCCCCATCAGCCCAGGTCCCTGCATCACTACAGTGAGCTAATCCCCTCTGACAGTTCACAGTGAATGTGTAGCATGAATGAGAAATAAATCTTTGTGGTTTTAAGCCAATGAGATTTTAGGCATTACTTTTTACTGCAGAAAACTTAGCATCTATAAGGTAGAGCTCTTGCAAAAGGAATCCGTCCTCAGCTGGAAGTTGGAGAATGGATAGAAGGGAAGAATCTCTTTTAGGTGAGACTTTAGTTCAGCAGGGCAGAGAATGGGACTGTAGTCTAGTGACAAGTCTGTTACAACCACTCACTACAACTGGGAAGATGATGTTATTTACAAAGCTTCTAGTATTAACTCATATCTGCCTGTTGAATAAGCTTCATCCTATAGCTGGTTAATTTATACTGAGATACTCTCACCTGGGTATTTTAATTGAAAATCAGTATGTGCACCAGTAATTTTAAAAATATAACTGAGTGTGCCTTTTTCATTCCTAATAGTATGTCATCGAACTTCTTCCCAGTTAACCAAAAACTTCTGTAAACTGTTTATTCCAGGTTCCAGAAACCACTTAATTGTGTTGCTGAAGGAAGCATGTCATATTGCTCAGCCTACAGACAGCAGTGACAACCCAGCTTTGTTTACAGTCAGGACAAGGTCAACTCCATGACCACTCTGTCATTGTAGGGGAGATGCAGAGCAGAGCACCTCTTCCTCAAGTGCTCAAGAACCAGGGTGTGGAGATCTCTATGTTCCATCACAGATGAACAGCCCCCAAGCGAAGCACCCTCTCCCCTCTTCCAACATTAACCAAGTGCCCAGTTTTCTTTTGTTCCTTCTCCACAGTTCCTCCCACATGAGCCTGTCTCCTCTATCTAGGTCGGAGAGTAGAGGATGCTTAGACAAGAACCTATTTCTGTCCTGACGCAGCATTGGGTAGAAAGTGTTTCTGAGCACTCACTCATCCCACCCCATTTCCTTCTCCAGCACCCAGGGCACGGTGAGGGCAGCAGCAGGCAGAACCACGGTGGCTCCACTGCCACCTCTATGGTCACAGGAATTCACATGGTGTCATCCAGACCCCTTCTCCTGGTCACACATGCACAGCCTGTCCTGCAGGAAGCAGTGGCACAGGCTCCATGGGGATCCAGAGTTCCCATTCCCAAGGACTCAGAACTGTTGACCTCACCTGGATAATGATTCCTTTCTCTTTATATTCTGCTTGCAGTGCCTTGGAAAATGTGCACACAAAAGCCTGGAGCAAGAAGGAGAAACACCTAAGGACTTGATTCTCTGTCAGAGCCAATTCACTCAGATTTCAAAGGACACCACAGGGAGCTTATCTTCTTCACCTTAAAATGCAGCAGTTCATCTTGATGGGAGTTAGAACTTCATTTCTTGGTCTGGGAAGAGCTCCCGCAATGAGAAGGAACATAAGTTTTGTAATAAGTACATACCTAGGGCCGCTGCATATAGATACCCTACCCGGGGGAAGCTCTGCCTTGTCTAGAGCACCCACAGTTCCAAAGATTTATGGCTAGGGCAAGAGGACACCTAATGAGGCCTCTGGGATGGAGGGAAACTACAATGTTACTTGCTGGCCAGAGGAGCGCAGGGCTCCCAGGCAAGGAAGTGAGTGGGAGCCGGAATTCCATGGGGGCTGCGCTTGCCCAGCTGTGCTGCTGCGAGTCTTCATCAGCCCAGGGGCAGCATCTTTTTCTAATTTGCACCCAGATACTGGCTGACTCGCTCCTCCCTGTACCTAGAAGAGTATCTCTAGGCAAATCAGTCCATCGCCTTGCCAGATGATCCAAAGGAAAATGCTAAATGGGAAAAACAAAAGGAAGAAGGAGAAGGAGGCTTGGACTACATCTGTCACTCACCTTGGAAGCCGAATACGTAGAGTACAGAGGCCAGGGAAAGAGGGCCGCCCCGGAAGATATGTTCAAGATGAGACCTTTCCGCCTAAAGGGCAAGAAACAAAGTTTCAGTTGTTTGCTGCCTGATTACACCTTGAGAAGGAAGAAAATAAAGGGGCTCATGCGAACGCTGGGAAACTTCCATCCTCTCTAGGTTTCCACGTGTGCTAAGTGTTCTGCCTCCAAGAACCGTGAGTGGAACTTCACCTCAGTCATGAGCTACACCACACCATGACGTCACTCGGCAGTCAGTTGACTTCAAGAGCTTGTTACTGGACACAGGGGCTCTGCTACAGCAAAGCTCCACCACCGAAATGCAGAGAACCAACTCAGCTCAGACAAGACTCAAGGGGGAAGTGATCCTTCTCTCTCAAATGTGACCACGTGAGCTCAAGGTCCCTTCTGACTCATAAAGATGACCCACAACGGGACAGATGTCATACGCAGAATCCTGCCTTGGGTGGAATTTGACAGTCCATCATCTGCTCACACAGGCACTCCTACACAGGTCTCTGGGGTTCTTACTTACCCTTTTGAAATTCAATATCCTTAATCCTTCCCAACTAGATGGATTCAAACCAGAAAAATCAAGAAACTGCAAATTGGAATACAAGGCCAAGCCCCTTCTTTCTCTAGGTAAGATAAAACTATTGACCATTTGCTTTTAGTGAATACCACCTGAGAAAAACCAGCTCCCAAATGGGCATTGTAATAGGGTGATTTAAAACATGGAATAAATAGAGACACTGATGGGGTGGTGGTTTTTACCCCAAAACCGGAGTATTCATTCTGACAAGAGCTGAAATGCATAATAACAAAGAGATGGTCTTGGTCTCAGGCCAACTTCTGAAGTTTCTTTTATACTCACTGTGAGTTAATTTTTTTAACACAATGTCTGCTGAAACTGCTGTTCTCTTCCTCCCTCCAGTATATGCTACATTTGACCTGCAAATATGCTTATCTGCTTGCAAAGCTGGCCTGGTCCAACCATAATCTCCATGTCCTTTCATCATAGTTTTATCATTTGTTAAAGCAGCAGCGGATGAACCCTATCCCCCTGGTCCTTAAGTCAGCTGAGTGCCGTGCCAGGCCAGGCAGACCATGGCTTTTCCAAGGAAAGACCTTACCTTGATTCCATGTGTTTCAGAATCAGCTGCGTCATCTATAAGAGAAGGGCAAAGTTAAGCCCTGACAAAGGAACTATGTAGCAATGTGCCGTGGGGACTTAGGAAGTAGGTGCTGGAGGAAACTGGAGAAACAGGTTCATCTTCTCAGATGGCCTTGAAAATCTGCTGACACTCATTGGAGGTAATTCTGACAACACTAGAGTCTGGCTGGAACCCATAAAAGGCAACTTAGAAAAATGGCAAACGGTTCAGAGGCCTCTGGTTTCTCCTTCATAAAACTGAAGTCTTCCTGGAAAATGAAGGGAGTGAAAAACTATGGAAATTGGCTTATGTCTGTGGGACCAACACTGAGGCTCCACAGATACCCTTCATTCTGGGAGAGAGGCAAAAGTAGTTTGGCCATTACAAAACTCACACAGGAGTTAGAATTAGGGGACTGTCAGGAAACCTAACAAGTGTCCATGAGTGTCTCACATACAAGGTATGAGACGGAGAAGGACGTCTCTTCAATTCAACAGCAGCCTCACTGGCGGCCTGCAGGTGGCCTGTGAAGTAGCTCCCTAGACACCACATGTCTGCTGGTCTGTTGGAATTACAACAGCGTTGAAAAATCCCTTCCCCACCCCAACCTACTGTCCCTGGAAGAAGTCTTCCCTGCCAGTTCTGGAGCTTAAATATTTCATTAAGAAAGCTTTTCATGTCATAATTTTAAGGCACCCATTTTAAGAATTAAGAAAGAGGCAAACCCATGGACTAAAATGTTCTTGAAAGTACAATTGAGTGGAATCAGGCCCTGTCTTGGGAGCAGGTTTGAGACAGAGAGCATCCAAACAGACAGGGAGAGGCTGAGAAATAGAGGACACTGGGGACCAGAAGACAAGTTTGCCTAATTTTTCATGCTGTCTGGGGCCCTGCATTTCCTAGGGAGGCCCCTAAGCTCATCCCTGGGAGCCTCCAAATAATGTTTTCACTGCTCTGGAGAAGAGGCAGGGGTGGGAGTGGTGAGGGCTTCCTAGACTGGACTGCCTTCTGAAACCCTGGATTTTGAGGGAGGTGAGAGAAGCATGAGGAGTAGATCATGTCAACACCCTTTCCTTGCTTCTCCCAACTTCATTAAGGATATAGTTGGAGCATTGTTGAACAGCATTTCTCAGTCTCCCAAAAGCCTGACTGGGTGAATGATCCCAACTGGAGATACAACACTGGACTTTGTGGGTCCCTGTCTCAAAGGTTCCAGTATTTAGTCTCTTATCCCACGTTCCCTTTGCCCTCAAACTCATTCTCCCATCTCTGCGCTTGATAGAGAACTCTAGTGTTTCCAGATGGTTCCCTTGGAATAATGAAATGATACTAGTCATGCTTCCAACCAGCGTGGCCAATTTGGGCATTGCATACTTAGAAGCTAAACTTCAATTTGTTTTCTTTGTTACTTAAGGAAGTTAGTGTCTACCAAGATATAAAATAATTTTTTTGAAAATCAAAGCATTTCTCTGCTAAAAGAGTCAGAGGGTTGTCAAATACATTTGGGAAACCCTGTGATCAAATGAACCAAGACCGAAAGATCAACGTATCCATTAATGTGAAAGATTTTAGTGGTAAGGCTGCAGACAACAGTGGAACATATAAAACCTTCAATTACATCAGCTGGGGATTTTAAAAAGCCATTGATTGCTCAGCATAAAAAGAATGTATGTACCAATAAAAACTGAGCAGGAAACTATAAAATACCAGTATACTTACAAAAACAAAAAACAAAAAAAACAACCAATGGTGAAAATAATTTTTGTCAGCTCAACTCTAGCCACATGAAAAACATTTTTTTTTTGGTCTGTTCAGCATCCATCCCCTCTTTTTATGTTGATAGGAACCTATTTTCCTCTGGGAAACCAGTTCTCCCCGCCAGTCCATGCTGTGAAGACGAGATAGCCCCCCGCTGCTCCCCAATAAGGGTCCCAGTTCCATGAAATCAGTCATACCTGAGTCATTGCTGAAGTTCCATTGGACCATCCAGAGTGATTATGAGGGCTGCCAGGCACAGCTGTGAACTTTGTGTACCGAGCAAGGTGCCCAGCTGTGGGGGTGAGTGTGCGCTGAAAGCCCAGGGTTCACTCACAAGCCATTTAGAGGGCTCTCATCATTCAGAGAGAAGGGAAATATTGTGTCCACACAAAAGCATCATCTACTCACCAAGCATGGGGCTATGTCCACTCTTAAGCAGCACCTTTCCCCAAATTGTCTGCACAGACAATTTGTCTCCGTTTTTCTTATTCACACAAAGACACAGCATAGGATAGCTTTGTGGTACTCATGCCTATAAATGCGTATGCAGTTAATTCTAATAAAAGGACCTGAGTGCTGAATGGCACCTGACACATCAATTAGTTCAATACTCTTTTAATAGCAGATGAAGAATCTGAAGTTCAAAGGGGCTAAATAGCAGGCCCAATGCTGTCCAGTAACTGATCTGGAATCAGAATACATATGAACTTGAACTTCACTTCAACAAATAGTTTTTGAACAACAAGAGTCTATAAAATCCAAACCACACCCTCTGTCCTTTTTCCACACCAAGTGAGCTTTCTTCTATTTACAAAGACTCAAATCACAAGAAGATACTATTTTTTTTTAAGTTGCTTTGGAATCCTGAATAAGTTTCATCACTGTCAGGCCTAATATGTTCTGACATAGGACAAAACTGAATGCAGAAAAAGGATTCAGATGCTAGGAAGAGTGAATCCACTGTATTTTCTTGATGAAAACAGACAAGACAATTAAAAGGTTACTACGTGGTCTCTCATTTCAATTTTAAAGTACAGTTCAATTTTAAAGAATTCTGCATCTACAGGGAAGGGGCCAATTCTCCTGAGTTGCCAAATCCAACAGCAACTACATTTTAATGCACTGAGCACATACATTGACCACATACCTTCACTACCGAGGTGATGTTGCAGTGGATGAGGCTCTGTAATAAATAACCACAATCATGAATCAGCCAGATCATTTGAGAAATTCTCTTGAGAAGTATTCAGTGCTAAACAACCATGAAGCGGGCAAAAGTGTGTGTCTGAGTGGTTGCCTCAGCCTGCAAATTAGGCTCCTAGTTGATATTCAGAATGCACTAGAACAGGGAAACATCTGACATCCACACTGTGATTCTGTAAGAATGTGATCTTGAATAGAAGTCAATTAAGAGTTTCGGGCTTCCCTGGTGGCGCAGTGGTTGAGAGTCCGCTTGCCGATGCAGGGGACACGGGTTCGTGCCCCGGTCCGGGAAGATCCCACATGCCGCGGAGCGGCTGGGCCCGTGAGCCATGGCCGCTGAGCCTGCTGTCCGGAGCCTGTGCTCCGCAACGGGAGAGGCCACAACAGTGAGAGGCCCGCGTACCGCCAAAAAAAAAAAAAAAAAAGACAAAAGTTTCCTTGAAAATTTCGGCAGGAATACGGAAACAGTTTTTCAAAGGGAGATGGTTAATTTCCAGCTGAAGGAAGGGAGGTTAGTATATGTGATCTAGAAGACAATAGCATAGACATTAGAAAGGTGAATGGTTGTATAACACAAGGTATACAGGTTCCGGGCTACAGAGGGCAGTTAAAGAAACTGCTAGAATCACCCAAGACAGACAGAGAGGAAAAGAGGGTCAGACACATAGACAAGTACAAATGCAGATGTAAATAAAGAGAAGCAAGAACGGAACCTGCTTAATGGAGAGACACCAACTTGTGCCAGAAACCGGGACCATGGAGTTAGACGTGTGGCCGGTGAGGATGTTCAGCAGGGTCCAAGGAATCTGGCATTATTTGTCCACGCAGTAGACGTGGGGCCTACACAGAACCTTAGGAATACTTGCGGGATCGGGGAATAGAAGCATGCTAGCCTGTTCAGAATTGTTATAACCCACTACTTCAAAGGTCAGGGCCTGAGGAAGTATCGAAATATAGTGTCTTCGAAGACTGTTAAATGCGTAGTAAATTTGCTCATGGCCAGCAAGGGCAGTCATGGGTCCGAGTCAAGCTGGCTGAACTGACAACAACCCCAACCACAGATTCTGTGCGAGGGGCTTCTATCACACTGAAAGTGGAATGAATCTTATTACCTGGGAAGACAAAGAAAGCCATGAATACAAAGTTATGAATTTGTTAGGCCGAATTACCCCCTTAGAAAGCAAAGTGCAGATCCCCGAAAGACTGGCACAGGTAAATTTTGGTGTGTGGAGAAGAGGGAAGTTGTCCTTATCCTAGAGATAGTCATGAACAGCAGTACCCTTGACTGTGTATCAAGTACTCAGGCGAAAAGAAAGGGAGACCTCCAGTCATCCACCTGGAATACAGAATACAATCCCATTACCCCCTCCCGGCCCTGGTGATTACCCAGCCAGGGTGCTCAGGACCACGTGAGAGGAAAACATCCACAGAAGAGTATAGGCCTACCTGGATGTCATCCGGCGTGTTAAGGAAATGACGCGGGAGAAGGTTTGGGAGCATGCCGACATTGTTGACTGACCAAAAGAGGCAAAACAAAAAGATGTCAGAAGAGCCCATGGCAAATGTCAATTGAAAGCCTTAAAAACTGTCATATTCAACCCAGGAATTCTTGGGAAGTTTTCCAAGGAAACATGTACAAAAGATTTATATACAAGGTTGTTCATTGCAACATCATTTGGTAACAGTGAGGAAACTGGAGAGAAAGAAATTGTGGTCCTATAATACAATGCACATAAAATGAATCATGGTGGTGGGATGCAATGGTCGCATTCAAAAGTATGACCGCTCAGAGTTTTAAAAACCTGGGAGAACATTAGCGATGTATGATTTTTTGTAATGTTGCAAAACAGTACATACATTTAAGCCTGATTTTGAAACTATGTGTGTGTGTATTTGGAAGGATATATACCAAGATGCTATCTCAGGCTGTCAGGATTTCAAGAAATGCATAGCTCTTTTACATGCTCATCTGTTCTTTCCAATTTTCCTGCAACATGTTTTACACTTTTATCAGTAAAAATGTAATTATTCTAGAAATCAAAATCTTCTTTCTATGTACAATACAAACACTGTACTGTGATGTGGTTACAAAACAGACTGTCTATAAATTATCTCAGAAAAAAATTGTATCTCATTTCCCAAAAGAGAAAGTCAGTCCTCAGACAACCACACTGACTCACTATTTCATGGGTCAATTGCAGCGATGTTTGTTTGCTAAACTAATTCCTTTAGGCCAGAGTTTCCCTCTTCCTGCCGAATGTCAATACAGTTCAGTGAAAGAAAAATATTTTAATACTAGGAAATATGGTTGGGAAGATTGAAATATGTACATTTGCTCCATTTCAAAGTCATATACAAATTTGTTAATCCAGTAATTCCTCTTGAAGAACTGAACTTTAATATTTGGTTTAATGCTACAGCTTATCGTCATGGGTTAAGCTTAAGCTACTCTTGAATAATCAATTATCACTAAGATAATTGTTTCACTGATTTATTACAACAAGCTTTGCATTTTATAATTTACTTACCTAAAATTCCAATTTCTAAGTCTTTAAGTTTTTCTTTAATATACTCATAGATGTCATCTTTGGTAAAATCTGCTTGTATAATCTTCACACTACTTCCTATCGTCCACTCTGCATTAGAGACAACAATTATTTTTTTAATGAACAGGAGTCCAAATTCCCCTCTTGCCCATGTTCTCCCAATGCTCCTATACTACCTGAACAGACACTTAAGAGCACAAGCCTGTCACCTTAATTAGAAACAAGAAATAGCCTCGGATAAATGCTGGGATGTGTTAAAAGATTTGTGAATGGTTTCTGTGTGATTCTAAGAGTCACTACAGTGACAAGTAAAGACATTATAACAGATTTAATGCAGTGATTCTCAAAGCAAGGTCCACAGACCACAGCATCAGCATCACTGAGAACTTGTTAGAAACACAAAATCTCAGGATCCACCCCAGACCTACTGAACCGGGAAACCCTGGGAGTTGGCCTGGTGATCTGTTTTCACATGTGCTAGGGGTGACTGTGGTACATGTTCAGGTTTCAGACCCCTGGACTAAGGGCTGTAAGAGCAAAGTGCAATGCCTCTGCTCAGTGAGTGTCAGGTCCTTGTCACATACACTCAGAAATCCTTTGTATTTGTCCAATGTCTTAGCATTTATAAAACATTTACATGCACTATATATATATATATATATATATATATATATATATATATATATATATATTTTTTTTTTTTTTTTTTTTTTTTTTTTTCCGGTACTCGGGCCTCTCACTGTTGTGGCCTCTCCCGTTGCGGAGCACAGGCTCTGGACGCGCAGGCTCAGCGGCCATGGCTCACGGGCCCAGCCGCTCCACAGCGTGTGGGATCTTCCCGGACCAGGGCACGAACCCATGTCCCCTGCATCAGCAGGCAGACTCTCAACCACTGTGCCACCAGGGAAGCCCGCACAATATATTTTTTAATCCTCTCAACAACCTTGTAAAGTAGGTATTTTCTCCATTTTTCAGAGGAGAAAATTAAGGCTCAGAGAAGCTTACTAGCTTGACCAAGGGCACCCAAACTCTGCTCCCTCCAAGTTCAATCCTCTTTCCACTGTTTTATGTGATCTTGCCTTGTGCAGGAGCTCTTTCTTAGATATAAAAACAACGGGCATATCTCACCAGATGCTGCCTGCTTAGCTCTGGAATTAGACCCAGTATTTCTGGGGCAAGTGATCTTAAGGCAAAGTTTGGGGGCAGTTCAAAGACGCTACTTATTTTTCAAAAGGACGATAAAAAGTACACTTTAGCACTGTAAGGGAAACACTGAAGAATGTCCTAGTCCTGGGTCAAAGTTATTTCTGATATCCAGACAGAAAACAAAAGCAGAATTCACTGGTTCAAGGGCACTGAGCCTCCTCGTTGTGACTGCTCAACCCCACACCTCCCACAGCCTTCTCTTAGCCCAAATTCTCTCCAGAGAAATAAGGCTCTCCCCCAGACAGCCTGCTATGGTCTTCATGAGTCTTCATAGTTGAAGACTCATTCCTTTGAGTTAAGGAATTTATCAATTACTAAATTAGTAATTACTATTAAAGTGCAAATGCCCAGAAAGGGATATGATGATCATTATTAACTAAGAACATGTCAGAGTGGATCATAATAATAAAGCTTTATAATATAAATGCTGTCTCTTGGGGTTGTATAGTGTACAACTTTCAAAACCATATGTGGCAGCCCTGGATCAAACCTTTTTTTTTTAATCTAACAACTAGCAGTAAGCATTGTCCCTCACCCTACTGCAAGGAGCACAGCATAGACATAGGGAAGTGAAGTCCCAAACACAGATGCTGCTTTTTTGTGTGTGCGTGTGTGTGGTACGCGGGCCTCTCACTGTTGTGGTCTCTCCCATTGCGGAGCACAGGCTCCAGACGCACAGGCTCAGCAGCCATGGCTCACGGGCCCAGCAGCTCCACGGCATGTGGGATCTTCCCAGACCGGGGCACGAACCCGTGTCCCCTGCATCGGCAGGCGGACTCTCAACCACTGTGCCACCAGGGAAGCTGAGATCCTGCTTTTGGTGGGAGTAGCAGAAGCAATCAGACAGCTGAGGCCTCTGGATGAGGGAGTCTGATCCTAGATATGGAGACGCTAGACCAAAGAAGAGAGTAGACCTATTCATGGGGTGAGTCTGCCCCTGCTTCATGCAGCCTGAAGAACCCCTGGTGAACTAAACTGAAGTGAACTAAAGCCACTTATATCCTGCACTTAACTTTGTAAACTGGGGTCCCCTAAGGAGGCTGGTACCGCAGCCTCCAGAGAGCAGACGTAGGGATGCTGACAGATGTCTCTATGGGCAGGACAGGAGCAGAATTGGCTGGTGGGCTCCACAAACATCTCCCTTATTTCTTGGGGTCACTCACCAATCTCCGTAGCAATGGCTTGTAGTTTTTCCGGTGTCCGGCTGATAAGCACGACATTGAGTCCCTGTCTTGCTAACTGAGGGTAGAGATGGGAAAACCAAAAAGGAGATGATAAGCAGACAGGGGAGGCTTGTTACATTAAAGGTGAGTTGGGGCATCACTCAGTTGGTCACAGCGTGATGTGCTTGCTTCTCCTGAGTTTAAATATGCAGAATATGACAAAGGTTTCTGGGTTATGAGTAAAACAGCCACACTGGGCCAGGCTAAATGTGACATAACAGTAATTTATTTGCATGTGTTTATTATGTGCCTGGAACTATGTGCTTTTTTGTACAGATCCACAATCTGAATGCCCTCCTATCTAAACCACCTACGATCAGATGTGTGGTGGAATTCAGAATTTGGAGGATTTTATACTATAATTTATGTAACAGGGTCTAGAGTAGCATCCCATAATAAAAAACAATATTTCTGCAGCGACCTTGTGAGCTGCCTCCTATTCACAAGAACGTTCTTCCTGTGGTTCTCTTCACTTGGGCACGGTCATGGACCTGAGCCCTTTCTTTCCGTTTTCTGGCTCCCAACAGGACAGAATATGGAATAGGAAACTGGAGGGTAAACGGACGCTTCCCTGAGATCAGAAGGAACTCTCTTCAGATTGGACACTGCTCCGACTCATGGGAGCTGAGCGACAGTGCAGAAGTGGTGTGCTTGAACATAGCATAGGAGACAGGTAAACGCAATGTGCTGAGTTATCATGGACAGGCCCAGACTCCTCACACCTAAAAATGCTACAGGTGAGAAAAGATAGAGCTTTGCCTGAAGACAAATGGGAAAACCAATGCTCATTTAAACAGAGACACGTAAAATAGATAGCTAGTGGGAAGCAGCCACATAGCACAGGGAGATCAGCTCAGTGCTTTGTGACCACCTAGAGGGGTGGGATAGGGAGGGTGGGAGGGAGGGAGATGCAAGAGGGAAGAGTTATGGGAACATATGTATATGTATCACTGATTCACTTTGTTATAAAGCAGAAATTAACACACCATTGTAAAGCAATTATACTCCAATAAAGATGTTAAAAAAAGAGACAAAAAAAATTTTTTTAATTAAAATAAAATAAACAGAGACAGACAACATTTGAGTTAGTGACAAAGGGCCCAGTAAACTGAAATCCTTCTCTATGGTTTTAATTAAATGAAACTGTTATATTTTTAAATTGTGGTAAAATACACATGACATAAAATTTACCTATAGGGAATGATTCACAATTACGGAATGTTTCACAATTTGTGTGTCATCCTCACACAGGGCCCATGCTAATCTTCACTGTATCACATCAGTTTTAGTGTATATGTTTCCAAAACAAGCACTATGCCAGCTTTTAACAAGGAGTTCTATTATAGAAAACACATAAGAAGCTGAATTGAAGACTTTACTATATGGTCTCCAATAGCCAATATTCAAACCTATGGTATCAGAATCATTCAGGAAGACGTCAAAAATAAACACCAATTCCCACCAGAACCATCCAATTAAGAATCTCTGGAGCTGAAGCCTCAGCATTTACATCTTTTTCTATTTTGATTTATTAAATTATACTATTAAATGCACAAGTACATTCTCACTGTAAAAGCTGTCACTAAGCCACACCCACGGTTCCATTTCCCCACCACCGCTAGGCTCCCGCTGTCTTTAGTTTGGTATTGATCCTCCTTTCTAACTTTCTCTCTGCATCTACATGCATCTATAAGTACATACAGAAATAGAAGTTTGTTTTGTGGGATTTCTTTCTTTTCACACTTTATAAATGGCATTATAAGCTTGTCTTTTTAACTTAATGATGTGTCTCATCTCTAAGTACTGTATCTATTTCTACATCAGTCCATATGCTGAGCCACATTTTTATTGCTTCATAGTGCTCTATAGTTCACTTTTGGGTGAGCATTTAAGTTGTTTTGAAGTTTTCCTATTACCAATATTGCTACAGTGAAAGCCCTTCAATACTGCTCTTTGTATATACAAGTGAATTAATTCCCAGAGTAGATAGCCAAGGAAAAGTGGAACTGCTGTGTTAAAAGGTACGTGCTTTTTAAATTTTCACAGTATTGGCAAAATATCCTCCCTTAAAACTGTACCATCAAAAATACAGCTTCTACTTCTCCACACTCTGGCCCATATACTATATTAGCAAATTTTTCAACCTAAAAGTCAAGAAATTACATCTCTCTACTGTTTTGCTTTGCACTTTTCCAACTATCAGTGGGACTGATTTTTTTTTATGTTTATATGTGAATTACCTGCATATACCCTTTTTTATTAAACTTTTTGTTGAAGTATAGTTGATTTACAACATTGTGCTAATTTCTGCTGTACAGCAAAGTGATTCAGTTATACATATATAAATTCTTTTTTATATTCTTTTCCATTATGGTTTATCATAGAATATTTTGTTCGTTTGTTTTTTGTTTTTCTCTTTTTGTGGCTGGTTTATTTCACTAAGCATAATGTCCTCAAGGTTCATCCACATTGTAACATGTGTCAGAATTTCCTCCCTTTTCAAGGCTGAATAATACTGCATTGTATGCCTACACCACGTTTTGTTTATTCCTTCATCATCAATGAACTTTTAAGTGCATCTTCTTTTTTAAATTTTCCCAGTATGTTTATTTTTTTTAATTTTTATTGGAGTATAATTGATTTACAATGTTGTGTTCGTTTCTGCTGTACAGCAAGTGAATCAGTTATACATATACATATATCCACTATTTTTTTTAGATTCTTTTTCCATATAGGTCATTACAGAGTATTGACTAGAGTTCCCTGTGCTATACAGTAGGTCGTTATTAGTTACCTATCTTATATATAGTAATGTGTGTATGTCAATCCCAATCTCCCAATTTATCCCTCCCTACCCTCCTTTCTCCCCTGGTAGCCATAAGTCTGTTTTCTAAATCTGTGACTCTATTTCTGTTTTGTAAATAAGTCCATTCATACTTTTTTGGATTCCACATATAACTGATATCATATGATATTTGTCTTTCTCTGTCAGACTTACTTCACTCAGTATGACAATCTCTAGGTCCATCAGTGTTGCTGCAAATGGCACTATTTCGTTCTTTTTTATGGTTGAGTAATATTCCATTGTATATATGCCCATTGACAGAGGAATGGATAAAGAAGACATGGTACATATCATATCATAGAATATTGAATATAGTTCTCTGTACTATACAGCAGGACCTTGTTTATCCATTCTGTATATAAAAGCATACATCTGCTAACCCCAACCTCCCAATCCATCCCTCTCCTAACCCCCTCCCCCTTGGCAACCACGGCTCTGTTCTCTGTGCCCCTGATTCTGTTTCTCTTTCATAAATAAGTTCATTGTGTCATATTTTAGATTCCACATACAAGTGATATCGTATGATATTTGTCGTTTTCTGACTTACTTCACTTAGTATGTTGCAACTCTAGACATACAAGTGATATGCTATGATATTTGTCGTTTTCTGACTTACTTCACTTAGTATGTTGCGACTCTAGACACATCCATGTTGCTGCAAATGGCATTATTTCATTCTTTTTTATGGCTGTGTAGTATTCCATTGTATATATGTACCACACCTTCTTTATCCATTCATATGTTGATGGACATTCAGGTTGTTTCCATGTCTTGGCTATTGTGAATAGTGTTGTTATGAACATAGAGGTACATGTATCTTTCTGAATTATAGTTTTGTCTGGATATAACCAGAATATACCCGTTGCCCAGTCTACTGTTGGGTTGTCATTTTTTTATAAGTTTGTAGGAGCTTTATTTTTACATATACTTGGTATTAATTATTTGCCTACTATATATGCAGTAATTATTTTCTCCTTTGTTTATGGTGTTCTTTCCATACATTACATAATATTAATTTTAATGTTACCAAGTTTGTGAATATTTTCCTTATTTTTTTTTAAAATTTCCTTTATGATTTTCCCTAACTTCAAGGATATAAATACATTTTCCTGTAACACTTGTAGTTTTTTTATTTTTGTTGTTGTTTATTTTTGAGAATAGTGTGAGGTTGAAATCATCTAGCATTATTTTTTTCAAAATGGGTGGCTCATTGTTTTGGCAGCATTTTTCTATTTGTCCATCTTTTCTTGATGTGAAATGTTTATGCCAAATTCTCATATGTACGTGGATCTGTCTCTAATCTATCTGTTCTGTTCCACTGGCCTATTTGTTAACTTCTGTGCCAGTGCCACTTCTGATAATCTTATAATAGGCTTTGATATCTGGTGTCTCATAGAGGAAGTCCCTATGATTTATTATTTTCTTTCAAAATGTTCTTGTGTTACCTTCTTAATTTTCCAAGTAAATGATAAGATTATATTTTTTAACGTTTTATATTGAAATTAGAGATATTTAAGGGAAAAGTTGCATCTTTGCATTAATCAGTTATCCGTAATATGCCATTTATTCAGATCTTATGCATTCTTCTAAAACTTTTAGAAGTTTCTTCATGTAAATCTTGGACATTTCTTGTTAGTTTAAATTAGTTGGGATAACTTAAGCTGCTGTAACAAATAACTCCAAAATTTCAGTGGCTTCACGCAATGAAGTTTGGTTTTTGTCTTGTATAACAGACTCTATTCCACACAGTCCTTCAGGACCCACAGCTGAGAAAGGCATTTCCACCTTCAATACCAGGTTTCTAAGATTGCCCTGGCTGTTGATATCCAGCCAGTGCAAGGATCGGAAGAGGGTAGAGAAGATATATCCCCTCTCTCAGCCACCTTGACCAAGAAATGACACACATCGCTTCTGCCTGATTTCATTGGAAAAATGTCACAAAGCCCCAGCTATATGTAAGGGAATCTGGGAAGTTCCCTGGCTGGATAGCCACTTACTAGCTACAACTTTATACAATGGGAGAATAGGGATCTGGGGGGAAACTTAGCTGTTCCTGCCACCAATGTCCTATGTTTATCTGTTGCCATTGTGAATTAAATGACTATGGATAACTAAATTGGGTCAATTTATATAATGGAATACTATACAATACTGAAAATGAATGAACCAGGTTCTACTCACGTCAGCATGGATGAATTTCAAAAGCACAATATTGATCAGTAAGAAGCAGATTACAGAAGACATATGAATCAATTTATATTAAGTTCAAAACAAATGAGGCAACCAAATGTTGTTGAGGGATACACGCATGTGTAACAACTTTTTTAAAGCAAGGAAATTACTAACACAGCATTCTTAATAGCGCTGACATCTGTGGGAGTGAGGAGGGGAAACACAAAGGCATGACATATGTGCCTATACGACAAACTTCAAGGAAACTGGTGATGCCCTGTTTCTTAAGCTGGGTGATAGGAGACACTGTCCTCATTTTAATTTTTTTTGTAACCACACTTAGATATTATGTACACTCTTGTTTGGTACATCTCTCTCTCTCTCTCTCTCTCTCTCTCTCTCTCTCTCTCTCTCTCACATACACACACACACACACACACATGTGCACACAACCATGACATACTACAATGAATTTAGGATACTCAAAGCCTGGTTCAGAAAGTACAGGGTTGAAGTGAAGACACGCAGGAACAAAGCAATGAATCCAAGGAAACATAAAAATAGTTAAAAGCTGATGCATTCATTTAAGGGAAGGTGAAAGGGAATAAGCCTAGAGTGCAGCTGGAGTAGTTTAGGGTAATTTAGACATCAGGAAGAAGAATTTCCTTGCTGAAATGGCATAAGACACCATCATATGTTGACAGTAAATGTGTGATAATATTCAAGAATAGAGCAAAGCAGTTGTTTCTTTCTTGGGTTGGGCTAAGCCAAGGGATTTTAATGCAAGGGGCCACACTGTGCCATTACCTGTAACTGACAGGAGTGCTGTCTTGAGAAGCATTCTAACTGCCTTGCCTGTCACACTGGAGCTTGTAGCATCCATACCATCCCAGACGTTGGGGGTGGCACTAGAATTGCCCAGATATGGAGCAATTAAACCAGACAATCTTTAGTCATATATTTTGCTTCTAGCATTCTGTGGGCATTAATAGCCAAGAATGCATGTTTATATATATTAAAGTGACAAAAAGTAAGTTTTATGATGTTTAAATATATATGTATATAAGTATTAAAATTTATAGTAATATAAGATGGGTTAAAATTGGTTCAATCATATAGAGGACCATCTGGCAATGGTATCCAGTATTTAAATGCACATACCCATTGAGCCTGCCATCTTACTGATAGGGATGTATACTTGGATATGTGTAAGTTTATCTTCAAGGGTGTGTCTTGAAACATTATTTGTAACTACAAAAACAAAAAGTAACCCTAGTGCCCATCCCTAAGAGGCCGATAAAAGAGACAGTACATCCCTGGGATAGGATAACCCTGAAACCATTAAAAAGAATGAAGGCCATCTGTATGCCTTTGCTGTGGCAAGATCTCCATATTACATTATTTAATGGACAAAGCAAAGTTTAGAAGAGGGTTTATGGTGTGTGAAGCAGGATCCCATCTGTGCTCATGTGGGCAAAAACTAAACATACAGGTGTAAATTCTGCTAGGAGACTATAAATTACTTTCCTTCTTCCTGGGCATGTGACTAGATGACACTCCTGGCCTTTCTTGCCCTATGTCTGGCCATAGGACTGAGTGCTGGCAGTGGGCTGCAGGACACACCCATGCTTATGACCCAGCTCCAACCTTGAAGAGTAGCACAAAGGCTTATAAGATAGACAAGAAGCAAGACAGAAGGAACTGGACAGAGCCACCCACTAATCAGGAAAGTCTCTGGATTGTTACACTGAAGTTACTCTGTACTATCAACATCCATGTCAACAGGTAAGTATGAATATAGCCACGGTTTTCCTTTACCTTTTCTGAAAGGAATCTCAAGACATTGTGAACACTGGTGACCTTTACAGAGAAGGGCCAGGTAAGGGCAGGGGTGAGGGAGGAGAGGCCTTTATTTCCCTTTGTATGCTTTTCGGTGCTGCTTGAGTTTTCTCATTTTATGCCTGTATTATTTTATCTTTAACGGAAATTACCTGGGCAAAGAGATGATGGCCTTTTTGTTGTTTTCTTCCTTATACTTCTTTGAATTAAAAATGTATACATAAACATCATTAGCCGTCAGGGAAGTGCAAATTAAAACCCCAATGAGATATTACTACACAGCTCTCAGAATGGCTAAAATAAAACATAGCAACACCAAATGCTGGTGAAGATGTGGAGAAAATGGACCACACATACAGTGCTGGTGAGAATGGTACAAACAATTTGGGGAACAGTTTAGCAGTTTCTTAAAAAACGAAACATGCAACTATCATACCAGCCAGCAACTGCACTCCTGAGCATTTATTCCAGAAAAAATAGTCTTACGTTCACACAAAACTTATATACAAATGTTTATAGAAGCTTTATAAGTATTGCCCCAAACTGGAAACAATATCCTGTAATAAACCATAATGGAAAAGAATATAAAAATAATGTATATATATATATATATATATGTATAACTGAATCATTTTGCTGAACAGTAGAAAGTAACACAACATTGTAAATCAACTATACGTCAAGAAAGAAATAATGAAAGAAAGAAGGAGGGAAGGAAGGGAGGGAGGGAGGGAGGGAGGGAGGGAGGGAGGAAGGAGGTGGTGGGGGTGTTTATAAAACGGCCACACAAGGGATCCCTGCGGTGATGGAAATGTTCTGTATCTTGACTGTATCTATGTTGATATCCTGAGTGTGATGTTGTAGAATAGCTTTGCAAGATTGGGTAAAGGGTACATGGGATCTCTCTGTATTCTTTCTTACAACTGCATATGAATCTATAATTATCTCAAAATTAAGAGTTTAATTTTAAAAAAGAAGCTAAAGGAAGCTAAATAGATACAGGAAAATGAGGTAACAGTGCTTTTTAAAAGAGAATTGGGGATGTGAAGTGAGTAGACGCTGTATGGGGCTGTACAGTGCTTAGCTGGGGCTGAGATGAGCTGGGAGGCCAGAGGGGCTGGCGCTGCTTGGGGCCAGCTGGGCTGCTTTTTGTACAGACCAGAGCAGCTGCACATGCTCCTAAGGACTGGGCAGAGCTGACTAGAACCCTGAATGGCTGGAACCTTGGGAGGCATTAAATATTATGTCTTTCTCTTACCCAAGCCTGTTTGGTTGTTCATAATCACTGGGTTTTCTTGTTGCCTCCAGTAATTAGAGATAGATTTTGGCTACAGATCTCCTCCCCAACAACCAGCCAGCAGATGGTATGTTATAAGATTTAAACAAGCCTCAGACCAAATCCTACCAACAGAAACATTCAGTAGTAAGCTGGCATCAAGATAGTCATGAACCTATTCTTATAGCTCAGTGGAGTCCCAGCTTTCTGTCCCTTAGGCAGTCTGTGAAGGCTCATCCCAGGCAGATATGATAATGTTCTGGGGGCAGGGGGCAGTCAAACTTCTAGCAGGGTAAGGTGAGAGAATCCTCCACTGTCAGCAGGACATGGGGCCAAATCAGTCAAAGGCCAAGGAACACCACTCTGCGATGCTCACAGATTTTACATCCTTGTTCACAGGAGGGCAGAAGTACCTGTACAATATTTCTAGCTAATCCACATATCTTGGAAGGCACTTCCTCAGGAAAATTATTTATAACGTCTCTTAGGCTAAGGGGCAAACCCTCTAATGAAAGTCAAGTTAGCTAAAGCACAGATATTGATGAACTCTAATTTAGCATCTTTAAAAATTAACTAAAACCTGGATTTAGCCAAGGTCCTGGCAAAAACAGCACACTCAAATTGGGTAACTAGAAGAGAGTTTAATAAAAGGATGATTTACAAAGTGTGACTAATGTGTAGAGAACCCATGAGATTCTGGAGCTAATAAGGGCAGAGCTGTTGTCACCTGTGAACCTGAAAGGGTTGGGGGATGAACAGTTACCAGAACCAGAGGGTGGAGAGGGCTGCCTGACAGAGCTGTGGCCTTCAGCAGAGGGATACAGCCAGCCCACAGGGAGAGAGCAGAAAGGAACCCAACCTCACACTCCTCTCTCTCTCTCTTACCTGTTGCCAGTATCCCCCAACCCCCACCAAACCCCACTGAAACCAGAAGCCATCTGAGGCCCTTGGTGCAAGGCAGCCTCCTAGGGCACACAGCAGGGCGAAGAAGGGGCAGAGGGTGAATCCCGAGGGGCAAGTAGAAGAAACTCAACACACACCACCTCTAGATGTGGTGGTGTATTCCATTCCTAGGTAATCTACCCAAGAGAAATGGAGGGACTTCCCTGGTGGCCCAGTGGTTAAGAATCTGCCTGCCAATGCAGGGGACACGGGTTCAAGCCCTGGTCTGGGAAGATCCCACAAGCCGTGGAGCAACTAAACCCGTGCACCACAACTACTGAGCCCATGTGCCACAACTACTGAAGCCCGTGCGCCTAGAGCCCGTGGTCCCCAACAAGAGAAGCCACGGCAATGAGAAGCCTGTGCACCACAACAAAGAGTAGCCCCCGCTCGCCACAACTACAGAAAGCCCGCACACGGCAACGAAGACCCGATGCAGCCAAAAAAAAAGGAGAAATGGAAATATATGTCCATGAAAACAAGCACATAAGAATGTTCACAGCAGCATATTATATAGCCAAAAAATGGGAACAACCCAAACATTCATCAGCTAGGAAATGAATAAACAAATTGTGGTATATCCATACGATGGAATATTATTCTGCAATAAAAATGAAAGAACCCACTGACACATGCTACAACATGGACGAACCTCAAAAATCCTGTGCTAAATGAAGGAAGTCAGGCACAAAAGACTACATATTGTGTGGTGGCATTCATATGAAGTGTTCAGAAAAGATTAGTGGCAGCCTAGGACTAGGGACGGGAATGGGGGATTAACTGTGACCAGTTGTGAGTGACCTCATTAGGATCTTATTAGGATGATGGAAATGTGCTAAAACTGGATGGCGACGATGGTGAAAACCTTGGTTAATTTACTAAAAATCATTGTACCATACACTTAAAACAGGTGAATTTTATGGTACATGAATTATATCTCAAGAAGCTGTTTAAAATTTTAAAACTGCATTTTTTACGTGCATATCATATTATGCATGCTGAAGTATTTTAAAGTAACTTATATTCAGTCTAACAGCTGATCTTCAGCCATAAAGTGTTATAACAAGTCCCACTCCGGGCCTGGATCCTATCTAGTGAGGTTTCACTTTGTAAAAAGACAATCAGTCAATATCTAGACATACATAGAATGTAATTAGGGGTGATACTCTGCATCTGTTGTTCCTTTAAATAGTTGATTTCCTAGTATATTTTTAAATGACATAAAAAGAAGTTTACTCAGACATTTTGGCTGGAACACAGTTATGGAAAAGAAATAAGCCACAGAGGGCTTCCCTGGTGGCGCAGTGGTTGAGAGTCCGCCTGCCGATGCAGGGGACACGGGTTCGTGCCCCGGTCTGGGAGGATCCCACATGCCGCGGAGCGG
Source organism: Phocoena phocoena (assembly GCF_963924675.1). Classification (NCBI taxonomy): domain Eukaryota; kingdom Metazoa; phylum Chordata; class Mammalia; order Artiodactyla; family Phocoenidae; genus Phocoena; species Phocoena phocoena. Next base: position 28,197,586 of record NC_089224.1, on the reverse strand, counting down.
CTGGGCCCGTGGGCCATGGCCGCTGGGCCTGCGCGTCCGGAGCCTGTGCTCCGCAACGGGAGAGGCCACAACAGTGGGAGGCCCACGTACCGCAAAAAAAAAAAAAAAGAAAAAAGAAATAAGCCACAGAAAATGTCTCAAAGACTTTTGTGTCAATTTTGACTGACCCTAGGTAAAGAAAGCTTCATTCAGACCAGACTGAGCAAAGGAGAAGGTGGGAAGCAGGTTCTCTAAGAGAAACTCATCTTCAGCTGGGCCCGTAACACACTTTCCCCTGAAAAACAACCACCACGGAAAAACTAAACCAAGAAGAGTGAACCCCAAGGTGAACTATGGACTCTGGGTGATAATGACGTGCCAGTGTATATTCACTGTAGCAAACTTCCCACTCTGGGGTGTGTGTGCGGACAGGGGTATATGGGAACTCGCTGTACCTTCTGCAAGATTTTGTGGTCAATCTAAAACTGCTCTAAAAAATAAACTCTATCTTAAAACTTTAAAAATAAATAGAAAATTAAAAGATAAAAAAATAAGAACTGTCCCATTTTAAGGCCAATGATATCATGAAGTCTTCTCTTTCTCTCCTGGAGAATTCCCCACCCCCACCTCCAGCCCTCATTTTCAGTCTGGGAATCTATCAAAGGATGGCTAAAGAATTAAGTCACAAATCACTTCATCAGCCTCCAGAGGGGGAGATTGTCCATTAAATGGAAAACAATTTGCATTTTCAACACAAAGGATGCTCTCTGCCTTGTGTGCTTCCAGCCTCTCCTGAATTGTGCCATTTATCTCAAGAGCCATAGACTTTTTTTTTTTTTTTTTGCGGTACGCAGGCCTCTCACTGCTGTGGCCTCTCCCGTTGCAGAGCACAGGCTCCGGACGCGCGGGCTCAGTGGCCATGGCTCACGGGCCCAGCCGCTCCGCGGCATGTGGGATCTTCCCGGACCGGGGCACGAACCCATGTCCCCTGCATCGGCAGGAGGACTCTCAACCACTGCGGCACCAGGGAAGCCCAAGAGCCATAGACTTTTTAAAGGTTCCATGTGAAGTGGTCTGAGCCAGGAGGGGGACATGGAGAACACTTGGCTGTCTGGGCCAGCATGTTCCCTTTGTCCTTTTGAGCTGGGCTCAATCTTCTTTCTAGAATGTCCAGGCTGACAGGCTCCATACGTGGGTTTTGCCATCACCCCCCTTCAGGGAATTAAGCCCCAGAAGCACGCCCTCTCCCAGAATTCCCTGCCAAGCACTGTGCTAAAAGAAGAATGGCTGCTGCTGTGATGAATAGACCATTTTCCTTCTGCTGTGTGTTAGGGCCTAGGTCAAGGAAGGTGCTTGTTGCTGCTAATCTATAACAGGTGGTGGGAATGCCAGGGAAGACAGGGCTTCTTCTGTGTGGCAGTAAATAAAATAAAGGGCTTGAATTCAGGTGCCAAAGGAATGGAAATGGTGTGAAATACAGAGTGAAACAGAGGCTTCAGAGGCATGAAGAGCAGGCCCATTCTTGTCCTTCCTCCTCCAGCCCATCCCTCTCCACAATTTGTTTCACGCTGCTTCCAATAATGCTTGAAATTCCTTTAAAAGGAGGCAAAGTCACTATTGCCACTCTAAATACAAATACAGATTAGGTTAAAATGTAATATAGAATAGGCTACTGGAAAGTTGGAGTAAAAGTCCCTATTTCTACCATGAAATGCAACTAAAACATGCAACCTGGACATAATACATAAAATAAATATAAAAAGACTCCAAAAGATAGTGAGAAGATCAGCTATGGGCCTTGAGACCTGAGGAAACCGGTGGTGAGTCTCCTGGGTTTTCTTTTTGCCTCATATATCCCAGACTTATTGCTGGAGAAGCTGGATATTCAGAAACACCAACAGTGCAGACATAAAAAGTCCCAATAAAGCCTGCTCTTTCTAACCAAAGAACCAAAACATGGCAGCCTAGCAAGGCAGAAAACTTTAGACAATAACTGTCGTGCTCCAGACAAACAACTCAAAAAAAAAAATCTATGTTCCTATTGCCACCCCTGCCTCCAAAGGCTGAGTGGGGAGCTGACACTTCCACTCTGGTGAGTCCCAACAAGGACTCCAACCCCCTGCCAGGTTGGCATCAGAGAAGGATGAGCAGGGAGCTGGGACTTTCATCCCAGCCACCCCACCCACCATGTCAGCAGAGACCTGAACTTCCACTTCCACCTGACAGTGCCAGAGCACCCCTTCTGCTCTCTCCCTTCTTCCTTCCCCTGGGATGATGACAGAGGAAGCCTAGTGAAGATTCAGGACTTATACCATCACTGCAGTGTTAGTGAGACCACCTCCTCCAAGTACTGCTTGTGGGGAGCAGTAAGCATGCACTCTTGCCTCAAAAATCCAGAGTGGCTCATGAGAAGCCAGAACTCCTACACCCATCCAGCAGTAACAAGGAGGCAGCACCCCCCAAAGGAGGCCAAGTGGAAAACCTGGGCTTCTACCTCACCTGGTAGGAAAAAGCACCCCCTCCTCCCCCTGTTGAAGCAATGTCAGTACAGACCTAAACCAGAAGATTTAAATATGATCCAGAGTCTCATAACGTAAAACCAAAAATGTCCGAGATTCAATTAAAGAAAAAAAAACTCCTCACACCAAGAATAAGGAAGATCTCAATCTGAGTAAGATAAAAACAATGGACAAATGCTAACACCAAGATGACACAGATGTTAGAATTATCTGACTAGAATTTTAAAGCAGCTATCGTAAAAATGCTTCAGAGAGCAATCACAAACACAATTAAAACAAATGAAAAATAGGACATTTCAGCAAAGAAATAGAAGATATAAAGAAAAGTGAAATGGAAATTTTAGAACTGAAAAATACAGAAAGTGAAATTAAAAACTCAACGGATGGGCTCAATGGCAGAATGGAGAGACCAAGGAAAGAATCCATGAACTTAAAGATAAAACAACAGGAATTACCCAATCTAAACAGAGAAAAAATACACTGCAAAAATGTGAACAGCATCTCAGAGACCCACTAGACTATAAGAAAGGTCTTGCATTTGTGTCATTAGAGTCCCAGAAGAAGAGGAGAGGGCTAGGCAGCTCAAATATTCAGAAAGAATATTTGAAGAAAGAATGAATGAAAAATTTCCAAATTTGTGACAAGGTATAAACCTACAGATTCAAGAGACTGAGTGAATCTCAAACAAGATAAACCCAAAGAAACCCACACCAAGAAACATAACTAAACTCCTGAAAGCTGAACACAAAGAAAAAAATCTTGAAAGCAATGAAAGAGAAACAACACCTTACCTATAGGGGAAAATGATTTGAATAACATCAGACTCCTCAGAAATCATAGAGGCCAGAAGGAAGTGGCACAACATTTTTCAAGTGCTGAAAGGAAAGGATTGTCAACTATAAATCCTATAGTCAGCAAAATTATCCTTCAGGAATGAAGGGGAAATGGGGACAGTCTCTGATGAAGGAAAACAAAGAGAATTTGTCACTGGCAGAGCTACTGTAGAAGAACAACTAAAGGAACTTCTCTAAACAGACAGGAAATAACAAAAGAAAAAATCTTGGAACATCAGGGAAGAAGAAAGAACAATAGAAAGAGTAAAAATATGGGTAAGTACAACACATTTTCTTTCTCAAAAAGAGAAAGAAAAAAGCAATATATGGGAAAGAAAACACAGATTAAATATCCAATAATAGTGGCTAAACTTGGAGAGCTTACTCTATGCAAAGCATTTTGCCCGTCTCATCCCGTTTAACTTTTACAAAAGCCCAGATGGAATTATCATCACCTCCATTTTATTGATGTGGAAATTCTGCAGTGAGCATATTGGAGGCAGAGTTTGAACAGACATCTGATCCATTCCCAACCTCGAATTCTTAACCATTACAATCCATAGCATTCCAGACTCTGAACTGCTTTCCTTGAAGCAGCAATTAGCAGGGAGAAAAGAACAGGCTCTCTGGGAGAGAGGGAATCCTGCATGAAAGAAAGGTAGGGATCCCAGAAAATTGTTTAACACAGCCTTAGAAAAGAACAAAAGGAAACAAAGAATAAGATTCTACAAGAAGAGCAAAGCAAGAGTTAGTCTAGAAGAGAAACAGAATTTAGAATTTGAAGGCTCTTAGGAGACATCTTTTGTGCTCATAAAGACCTGGAAGCCCAGAAAGGATGTGTAACTTGTCCAAAATCTGCAGACAGTTAGTGTCTGAATGAGGACTGGAACTCATAGCTCCTGACCCCCAGGCCATTGCTTTTGGAAAGAGTAAGGAAATGAATTGCCAAGGAGAATCCGCACATGGGTCTCCTCTAAGAAGAAAGAAAAGTGTCTGAGTCTTAAGATATCAAGGGGGCCACAGGTATATCAGGTCAGCATGAATTTGAGGAAAGAATCTGGAAAATCATAAAGAAATAACCTGAGTTCTCCAGAGAACTGAGAGGTAAGGCCTTGGATCTTGTGGATGAAAGATAAGACCCTTTCCAGAAAACTGGTCTAAGGTGAAAAAACAGTTATATAAGAGGTGATATAGTTTTAACACAAATAGCTAGAAAAGCTTTCCTTCTGATTTGGGGTATGGAAGATACAAGGCTTTGGAAAGGGGTTGGCACATGGTCTCTCCAACCTCAACACTCAAATATAACCACTCATCTACTGAGTGTTGGGCACTACTGATTATCAGAAAGTTCCTATATACAAATTAGGATAAGAGCAAAGATGAACTCTTTAGCTGCAAGAAAACAACAAAAACAGAGTTGAAATAGAATGTCAGTACCAAAGAAATTATCTTCAGAGCATGGAGGATGGGGGGTAGACCCAAAAGACCAGCACTCGGAGCTTTTAAGTGGTATAGTTCAGCTCTGTTAACTAAAAAGAAAACCAGAAGTTTCTATCAGGTACCTCCAATATACCTTGCAATGTTCATTTCACAGAAGATGATTTGACCTCTCTCATGACACAGGCCTTTAGGAACAAGAAAACACATGAGTACTACACTATTGTTGAACGTAGTTTTCATAATTGAAGTGCTTTTCATTATGTTTTTAAGGTATTGATTTTTAACAGCCATCCTCATAATTTCTAGGATTCTATTTCTTCTATTGTATTTTACATGGTTCTAGAGGTTAGTATAATACGCGCAAGGAAGAAAGAAAATATATAGGAATTCCAGGAAACAATACTTCATTAGTGAAAATGTCAAACTTGTAATAATGCTAATAATAATGGCATACAAAACTACATATGCTGTAAACACATTTTTAGAAAAGCATAACTACCTACTATCTATCTATCTATCTATCTACAGAGAAACAAAAACCCTGGAAGGAAACACTCAAGGACTCTAATCACACTCCAGTGACCCTCAGCCCTATCAGATTCTCTCTTTATATTATATTTTTTAATGCCCATTAATCTTCTTGAAGTGAAAATTATATATATACATATCTCCTACCTACACAAATGATTTTTAAATCAACATATGCCCTAGCTATAAAAGGAAAGTAGTTTATAATTTTTTTATTGCTTTAAGTATATAAATGCTTATGGTACAATTACCCTAGGAAATAACAGTGTCTCCATAAATTCCTAAAACAACTCCTAAGGGGAGATACTGCCACCTTTGAATATCATTGTATTTTTTTTAAAAGGTAGCCAGGCGGTGAGATTATGATTTTTAAATTTCTTTTTTTATAGAAAATAGTTTCCTTCATAAGGGAATGTCCATTTCTTTTATAATCAGAAAACTAGTGTTTGGGATGGGGTCATGTGACTATGATGTGTTTAATAAAAGGGGAGGAGAAAGTCTCCAGGGACACAACTTACCTCGAATGAATAAGCTTTCCCAATCCCATCTCCTGCTCCAGTGATCACTGCAAAAAGCAGAAATGGTTTTAAAGGATAGAATTAATCTTTAAACCCCTTTCTTGCTGGCTACATGTTCTTGCAGGCCTACTCTCTAGGACACAATATTCCAAAGCACTGCCCTTCTGCTCTCCAGCCCTACTCCGCTCAACTGTGACGTTTCCAGCCTTGACTCCCTTCACTAAATGTTCAAAATGAAGCTTTTTTTTCTTTTTTTGGATGGGGTTTGGGGGGAAGGGTTGGTGAGGCTATGAAAAACATGCTCCAAAATGAAACAAAGAACATTAGCCAGCGAATATTTTATTCAGACCCCATAAGGGCTTAGACATTTCTAAGCCTTAATTCATCAAGGACAAGCAGTGTATGCTATTATCTCTCTACCCACACACCCAATTATCACTGTAAGGACATTTCAAGGTTCCTACTAAAAGCTGAGTTCTCCCCACTTCCTATCCTCACTCTCACAGGACAGCAGCAATCAAAGCCCATTGAAGATAGAGAACTTAACAAAGAGGAAAATACAGAAATACAAAAAGAGGATGCAGTGACATGAGGAACCTAAAGAACTTGTGCTCACTGGATCTATTGATTAATAGATAACAATGAGATGGGCCTTCTAGTCCTTTTATAGCCAACAGCACATACATATTTAATGACTGAGCTCTAGGGTAAACGTCATTCATGTGAATGTCACAGTTTCAAAACACAGTACAATTCAGTATATACATAGCTGCAGTTTACCTTTGCACCAACAATCGGAGGATATGCTTTCCAAAAGTGTGTACAAAAGCTATGTATACATTTAGTTTACTTGAGAGGGAGAGCAGACCAAGCTAAAAAAGCTTCAGGCAGTGCTTCGGGCAGAAGTACCCTCAATTTACTTATTACCAGTGATTTTACTTGTTTATTTGGGTACTTTTAAGTGACTCCACGTATATGACTTGTTTTACTCTGTAGAGGTATTTTGCTCAGGGTTGTTGTCTTCTGCCTCACCTTCCCCTCCATTACAGGCATCCTCAAAATCACCCAGTACAAGGCCTGAACTATAGTCAAGATAACGTCAATAAGTGGCTGGTACCTACTGAGTGTTTACTTTCTGCCGCGCATTATATTTTTGGGTTTTGTTTTTAGTCACTTAGACCTTATTATTTACAAGTTAAATTACACAGCATGAGATGGACTGGAGGGAGAAGAGGGGAGGAAGCTGGCTCCTGAGGTTCCCGGCCACCTCCACCCCCTCCTCGGTGCCTAGCAAAGTCTCCAGTGCTGCCTCTGCCCCAGTGTCCAGGTCAGGCCTCGGAACACAGCTTCCAAGCCAGGACTGAGGTTCTGGCTCTGACACCCCAGAGCACCAGGGCTCCCACTAGCAGCTTCTTCATGGCGGGTGGTGGGAATGTGAAGGCATCAGTTTGTCTAGGTGAGGGTGACAGATGAGGCTGCTGGAATTCAGGGAGAAAGTGGAATAGGCACTGTAGGTCCAATAAAGCTCTTCCGTGTCCGGCTTACAGAAATGCAGAAAGAGCATGTGGATGGGCAACCCCACAGCCACCATCTCATCTGATATTCAAAACAAGCCTATAATTCAGGGAACATCATTTTCCTTAGTTTATATTTGAGGAAGCTAAGGGAGAGAAAGTTCTTAACCCAATCAAGGCCACACTGCTAAAAATGATGACTACAGGATTTGAACCCAGGCTCTGACTTTAGGGTCACAAATCTATAAAGAATATCAGTGATGGGACTTCCCTGGTGGCACAGTGGTTAAGAATCCACCTGCCAATGCAGGGGACACGGGTTCGAGCCCTGGTCCGGGAAGATCCCACATGCTGCGGAGCAACTGAGCCCGTGCACCCCAACTACTGAGCCTGCGCTCTAGAGCCCACGAGCCACAACTACTGAGCCCACGTGCCGCAACAACTGAGGCCCGCATGCCTAGAGCCCGCGCTCCGCAACAAGAGAAGTCACCACAATGAGAAGCCCGCGCACCGCAACGAAAGAGTAGCCCCCACTCGCAGCAACTAGAGAAAGCCTGCACGCAGCAAGGAAGACCCAGCATAGCCAAAAAAAAAAAAACAACAACAAATACCAGTGACAAAATTAGGAAATCAACCACATATGACCGCACATGCACTTCTTTTAGAATGTGTGTCCTCAGAAGGGCTTTGCCGTACACTGATGGGCAGAGTTCTAAGCCCCTCAGAGCACAGGCATTTGGATCTGTGTGATGCAGAGTATTTGGATCCAGAACATTCAAGTTCAAACTGCTTAGCAAGTTCACTGGAGACCTCATACTGCCCTGAGAGGGAGTGCTCACACACACATATTCTCTCTCTCTCTCTCTCTCTCTCTCTCCCTCTCTCTCTCTCTCTCTCCCCCTCTCTCTCTCCCCAGATTAACAAGCAACAGTTAAAAACGCATTTTATTCATGCCAAACAATTTTCAAATAGTAATTTTTTTAGCTTTGGGAAATAAGGATACAGGATGCCTAGTTAAACTTGAATTTCAGGTAAACAACAAATGATTTTTTCGTATAAGAATGTTGCACATAATATTGGGGGTGTCATGTACTAAAAAATTATTCTTTATTTATCTGAAATTCAAATATAACTGAGTATCCTGTATTTTATCTGGCAGCCCTATAAGGTTGTTTACAATCTTTCCTATTTAGCCTGGCATTGTATGTCTAAAGCCACACAAATTCTTATTTTTTTTAAAATCATTGGATTTCTTGGTGCCCAACTGTAGTGTAAAACCTGACAGTTGGGTTTTTGGTTTTGTTTTTTTCTTTTTTGTAATGCAAGTGCCTGACTTTGATTGCCAATGAGGCATCAACTTCAAAGAGGCATCAACTTTAAAGATGGTGATTTCTAATAAAAGCTATGCTGGCCACACCATCATGTAAAAAGCCAGGCCATCTCCCCCAAATGAGGTTCCTTTGTTTTAAAAATCTTGATTGATTTCAATAACTGACCATTTGGACCACTTGTTTTTTCTCTTCCTGTGCTTTAAATTCCTGCTTTTATGTTTTAAATTCACCATTAAAGAGTGAGCGTGTGAAACCCTAGGCCCCCACCCCAGAATAAAATAAAAGCAGAACTCCAGGCCCATTCACTCTCTCTCTCTCTTTGCGCCCATGACCTTGCTATGTGGCACCAGGTGTCCTACATAATTTCCAGGTCCTGAAAGTAATAAACCTTTTTTTTTTTTTTTAAAGTGTCCTGATGGTTATTGCTGAAAGCCACCTTGCAATCACAGTAAGAACCACAAGGGCCAGCCCGACCACAGTATTGGTTATTGATAGACTGACACCAGCACATAACACCAACTTTGAAATGCAAACTTAGCATCTCGTTCAAGGAGATGCCGAAACCATAGCCTCACGTCCTTCACCTTAAACTCAGTATGGAGCTGAAATTCTGCATGGCAGTTCCAGGAGCTAAATCCCATTGGGAGGCAGCAATTAATCAGTCTACTTGGGACACAAACCAGACCCAGATTCCATATATAACCATTTTAAAAACATGTCTCCACAGAGATCTTTATTGCCTTGATTTTGTATTACCCTCACTTCTTGAAAGGGCTCAGAGAAATTTTTTTTTCATAAAATGAATTTAAATTATTGGACTTCAGAATGTTGAAACACCCTTTAAGAAAATGGAAGCACCCTGGGCTTTTGAAAATCTGAAGAAGAGGATAGATAATTTCCTGCAGCATCTGTTACTTGTATCATCAGAAACTCCAAAAATAAGAAAACCCAACTAGTGAGAATGAGAGGAGAAGCACACAGGCAAGGACTGAGTCACGTTGTTCCCTAATTATCCTCCTGATGCCCCACACCTCATTTCTCAGACAATCCTAATTTCATTCGTGCCTTCCAGCCTCCCAAATTAAAATACCCCAAAGGAATTACATCTTTGCTCTCAAAAGGAAAAGATACAATATATCTTTTGAGACCTAAGTGATAATAAGCAAGAACAACAAAAAAAAACAAGAGATGGAAAACTTTCTTTACCTGCCCACTGTCCCATTGACTTCAAGAAAGACCTTGGCGAAACTTTCCAGAAGTGCAGGAAAATACATTTGGAGAATCTCACCCATTTCACCAGATGGACCAGGCACACCAGCAGCCCTACAAAAATGAAGAACTGTTCCAGAACCTCCCCCATGATGGCACCGCAGCAGATGCTGTTTTGGACCTGGTTGGGGCCCTCACAGCCTCCAGGCGCGAGCGTGACTGCTCTGGAGGAGTGTCAGTCAGTCCCCTTCTGGAGTCACTGGGCACATTCCAACGCGTCACTGTGTCGAGGCATTCAGATTGGAGTAACTTCTTTACACAATCCTCTGATTCACAGGCTTCGGAATAAAATATTGTTTCTAATATCTTTACAGCACTGTTGGGCTTTTGTGACACAGGGGAGTTGGTGAAGAAGTGGACATAAAGAAAGATAAAGGCTGGACAAAGAAAAATGGCAGCCCAGCATTCCCTCCCTGAATTTGGAAGCTAAAAAAGATACTTAAAAGTATGCAAAATCCTATAAGTCATTCATTCACTTATTCAGCAAATATTTATCGACTGCCTACAGGTGGCATCAGTCTTTGAGGCGCTGGGAATATATAATAGTAAACACAGCCAGTCACTGCCATGGGGGAGCTGAGAATCACAGTCAATGTGCGAATAACTAAGATAATGTCAGATATAAGTGCCGTGAAAAAGTGCTACGGAGTGACTTTTTAGAGTGACTAGTGAGCACAGGAAGAAAGTCTGTGAAGAGGTGGTATTTTGAACTGAAATTTGAAGGAAAAGGAGACAGTCCTGCAAAGATAAGTTTCCCCCTCCAGGCTGAGGGAACAGCTAGTACAAGTGACCTGAAATGAGAAAGATACATGTATTTGAGGAATAAACAGCACTACATAGAGGAACTGGTCGGTAGAGAACAAAGGAAGGAAAGAATAAAGTAAGGTGAAGGCATGGGGAGGAGCCAGATACTCCTGGTGAGGAGTTTGGACTTTATGAGCAACGGGAAACCACTGAAGAGACTCAGACAATGGTGTTATCTAATCCGAGTCACTCTGGATGCTGAGAGATGATGACCTTTTGGAGGTGGGGATGGAGAGTGGTCGTGGCACTGAAGCAGGGGCAGCGAGACTATGACAGTCATCTGAGAAGAGTGCCCCCATGTTCATCCTTTGGCCCCCTTCTCCTTCTGTCCACACTTACTCATTTGGTGACGTTACCCAATCTCTTGATTCTAAGGACGCTGTGCACTGAGGAGCCCCAAATATATAAGTTCAGTGGTAACCCAGGCTGCTCATCCAGACTTGCATTTCCAACTGCCTACTTAACACCTCCATCTGAATGCCTGTCATCTCAAGCTTAAGTCTAGTACTGGTTTCTGATATTACCAGCAAATGTCAAAACTGTTCCCCTTGCAGACTTCCCTATCCCAGAACATGGCAACTCTTATGTTCCAGTTGTTCAGGTTAAAAACCTTAGAGTTATCCTTGACTCCTCTCTTTCTCTCACATCCTGCAGCCAATCTGCCTCCTGTTGACCAACAATTGTATTTGTTTTCAGTTTTAGATTATGCTAAACAACATTGCTATGGATATTCTTGTATTTGTACTTTCCCACACATGTGCATGTCTCTCTCACACACACAAACACACACATACATGTGATTGCAGGGTCATACATGTTATACATGTACAACTTCAATTTTACTAGTGTGTCAGTCCCACTCAGGAGACAAACCACACAGCAATTTGAACATGGACTATTCAATATTAAAAAATTAGTTGGGAATTAGCTGCTAAAAGGGCATAAAAGAAAACTCAAAAGCTGAAGAAGAGTATTTAGGAAACAAATGAACTTGGAAGGGAATTCCTGGAGCCAAGGCTGGGATTCAGACCTCACTGGAGAGAGTATGGTTGCAGCCAACCGGTTGGTGATGAAGTTCTCTGGGTTGCCCGAGACAGAGCTGCTCACAGTCAGGAGGATAAGTCTGGTTAGTAGGGAACTGCTGCCTGGGACCAGAAATCCCCACTGGGAAGCTGACAAAACTTGCTGGAAAGCTACTGGGGGGTGGGGGGGTGGTTGCTGTTGAACTCCCTGGGGTGAGCCCTACTGGGGCTCAACTGGGAAAAACTGACATTTATTTTTACAATATTGGGTCTTTCAACCTACAAACTGGCATATCTCTCCTTTTAGGTCTTCTTAATGTCTCTCAATAACGTTTATAATTTCCTTAAAAATTCTTGCTCTTATAGAAATTTATAATAAGAAAAATATCAAAAATATGTAAAAGTACAGAGACTAACTTAATGAACCCTCACTTACCCATAGGTATAGGTAACTATGATGACAGTTAATAACAAAATTAACTATCATTTCATGTCCATTTTTACTTTGTATATACCCATTTTCCCTACTCCCAAACCCCTATAACGGGAAGGACTCTTCAAAAGAATAACATAAAAATAATGCAGTTATTACAATTTAACAATTAGTAGTAATTCCATCAAATATACAGTCAGTATTTAAATTTCCCTGATTGTTACATACATATTTTTAAGTTGACTTTTGAATCATTTTCTTCTTAAAGGGCTACACATTGCATTAAAGTCATATGTCTCATAAGTGGTATAGGTTTTCTCTCCCACCCTTTAAAAAATGTTTACTATGATTTATTTGTTTACGAAATTAAGTTGTTAATCTTATAGAATTTTCCACGTTTTGAATTTGCTGATTGCATCTCCATGGTGTTTCTTAACATGTTCCTTTGTTCCCTATATTTCTTCTAAACTATTTAGATCTAGAGCAGAGGTCAGCAAACTTTCACTTTAAAGGGCCAGATAGTAAAGATTTTATTTTAGGCTTAGTGGGACATACCGTCTCTGTTGCAAAACAGACCCTGGCCATTGTAGTACAAAAGCAGTCATAAGTACTTAAATGACAACTCTATGGATAGGATGGACCTCAAGGGCATTATGCTAAGTGAAGTAAGTCAGAGAAGAAAGATAAATACTATATGATCTCTCTTATATGTGGAGTCCTTTAACAATGTGTGTGTGTGTGTGTGTGTATATATATATAAATATATAATGATATGTATATATAAATAAGCTCATAGTTAGAGAGCACAGATTTGTGGTTGCCAGAGGCAAGGGGTGGGGGTGGGAGAAATGGTGCACTTTTCGTGTCTGTCTTTTTGTTTGGGGTTTAAATAGACTGAATTTTTTTAAAGGGAGGGGGTTAGGGAGAAATATGTACAGGAGTATTGGGAACCATGGGTAATTAAGATGTTCCCATCTTCTCCAGTCTTCAGAGATTATTAATACCCAAATGACAATAGTCTAAGTCTCTATTCTACTGCCATCAAAGAGTTCAGTATTTTATTAGGTTTTCCTCCTCATGTAATTTTAGGGAACCGTTAAGGAACCTGTTGCCCCAATCCTCCCATTCTAGCCAAGCAAGTCTGGTCTCTGGCTCTGGGACAGTGCTTCACTCTGCTGGTCACTCCTTGCCGTCTTTCTCCTTTTCCAGGCTGCTATCTTTCTTCTTCTTTCTAAGGGAAAATAAGAACATTTAGTTATAAGACAACTTAATCTAGATTTAGGGGGAAAAATCTAATATTGCAGGTCAATAATTCTGCTAGTTATACTCAATCTATATGCCCAAACAGAATAGGTAATGTCTCAGCCTAAAGCATTTTCATATACATGATGGGGAGGGGTAATGGTAGGTATATTAGCATCACTAAAAGAGTCATCAAAGTGTTGCCTCCAGAATTAAAGGACAGCCTGCTCCCTAAAATACAGAAGTTCACTGCAACCCTCCAAATGATAGTTCTTCAACTTGGAAAAATTTAAGATCTTGTCTCCACCAGCTATAGAGGAGGCAATGTAAACACTGTGGATCAAAGAGAATTTCTGTAACAAGTGATGTGATTCCTGGGTTTTGTTTGCATATACAGAAACAGTAATGAATATATACTGAAAGAACAATCTGAGAGATCTTTGGTAGGGAAACTGTAGAGTTACCTGATGACTGAAACTTCCTAACTTGAAAGAGCTATGAAAAAGAGAAGAGACTATAATTTCATATATATGTGGAATATATAATATTGGGAGATAGAATCTAAAAGGAAAGACCAAAGTACAGATAGTGTGACTGTCTTAGCCGGGGTTCTTTCTGATATGAGGACCTTGTGAAGACAGTTATTTTGGGAAGTAATTCCAATGAGCAGGAGTTGGGTTGGGACCAGGAGATTGAACAGGAAAAGACAGAAAGACATGAATATGTCATTGAGCTGGTCACTGCTGTGAGTGACTGAGGCTCCATCTGCTGGAAAAGCCTCTGAGAAAATGTAGAATGCACCTCAGATTCTTCTGCCTTAAGTAAAAAAGTACAGTAGTTTATCTATTGGCTCCCGGCTCCATGATCAAGGTTGCCCTGTGCGGTATCACCTCCCTCAATTCCAGGTTTGCCTGTATGTCAGGTGATGAGCGAGTTCCTGTGGGTTAAGAGGAGCCCCAGCTCCCTGAGAGATAGCAGCTACTGTCAAGTTCCGCCTGCATTCCTCTCTAAACCATGCCATTTTATTTACCATGGCACTTTCAACTAAGGTCTTTATCTGGAGCAGCTTCTCAGTTCCAAGGGTCAATTGCTCATAAAGCTATGGGCTGCCTGAAGAGGGTACAAGTAATGTGGAGATTAAGCTAAAATTAAAGCAAATGAGATGGCCTTTGTCAATGGTGGCTCCCCACTCCTTCCCATTTTCTCCGGCTGCCCCTTATTTACTGTTTTTTGTACCAGACTCTGCATTAAGCACTTTACAAGGATTACCTGTCTTGTTTAATTATTACTCTTCCCATTGTGGGTTGGTTGGCAAAGCAGATATTGTAGATCAGCCTTCTCAGCACAACCACATCTGTCCCCAAAGGAGTGAGAGGCTGAGGTGTTTGATAAATATGAAAACAACAATTACCGTTTTCACTAAGGCCTGGAAAAGGCCAGGCCGATGCCCATCCTGCAGTCCTATGCCTCTGCTTTATTTTTCTTCTGAGCATATTATTTATTGGCTTATCTTATTTGCTTGTGGTTGGGTCTCCTGCCACTACAATGTAAACGCCTTTGGATTGGGACTTTGTTTTGTTAGAGCAAAAGTAAGTAGTCAATAAATATTCACTCTTTAATGAAAAAGGAAAATGAACGTTTATTGGTGTGGAAGCAATGAATTTAAGTTCCTGTTAAAGAAGTTTTGGTAAAGAGGTGATAGACACTGGTACAGGTAAGGGGCAGGTTGCAGGGTCTCAGGGAGCAGGGATAGATCTCAACTGGAAGCCTATAGCATATGGAGTTAATGAAGAGGAAATTTTTAAAAACCTGAAAAAGGCAAAGATGGGAAGGGGTTCCTTCACAATTGCCCCATTTATCAAATGTTTGTGTGTTTATTATCAAACGTTTGTGTGTTTATCTGTCCCAGCACTCAATAGAGGACAGAATGGTTGGACAAAATATGGTAAGATGCAGAAGTGGGAGCAAAGGGGGTGGCAAACTGGAGAAATTCAGAGGAAGAAAGAGGCCTGAGGAAGGCTCTCTAAGATGTTCATAAGGGCCTGGCCTTCTCCCTAAAGCATCTGTGTAAGTGAGCTGTGGTATGTGTTAGGGGAAAGGATTACAAGAAGTTTCACACTAGAGAGACCTTTAGAGAATTTGACTTTGTCACCAAGTTTTCAGTGAAAGAGGACAAAACTAACGTTTTCTACTGATGCAGGTCATCAAATGTCATCCAAAAATGGAGAGTGGCTTTCACAAAGGAAAAGCAGAGCTAATAATTATGTAAAAATTAGCTCCCTGAGAGTAGATTTCTTGAAAGTGGCAAGGTTTAGAAAACCTGAGAGAAAAATAGAAACGAAACAACTTATCCTGGGCTTGGGGGCTATGGATGGTGGAGCTGGGTGCTGTGTATTCAGCCAGTGTCGAACCAGAACTCTTTGTCCAGTGGATCAGTATTTCCTGTCAAAGCTGAACTTGTCAGACAGACCTTCAAAGAGTTCAAGGATCCCACGAGTCCCAGGAAACATGTGCCCACTCTTCCTTCTCTGTTTCAAAGCCCCTCTTCCACTGTTGTCTGTGGCTACATTTTCTTGTCTGTGGGGCAGGTTGCAGCTTGGGAGGCTCAGGCAGCTGAAGGCTGGAATCAGAAGAGACATTCCTGACTCCACACACCCACAGTTCCTTCCCCTTCTTTAGGTGTCAGAACTCTGGGGGACCAAATCCTGGGCTAGCGTTTCTGGCCTTGCCTAAAACCCTCTGTGTCGTTCAAACAAACAATAACCATTGTTGTGCAAGTGACATAAGTCAAGCCAGAAACATGCAACCCAGAGAAGTATATTTTACGTTTTGATTTCTTCTTTCCTTTTGGCAAAAACTTGTCGTTCCCATCCCTGCCGGGGCAGATATAAAGTGCTCTTAGTGTGGAGTGGAAAGGGGCCATTCTGCTTGATGGCACTGTAGCCTGGTGCCTGTCCTGGATGCCCCCTGGTTACAAAGACACCTCCCCGTGGGAAAGCAGTGTGGGTCGGCCCAGGCTTGCACAAACGAGGAGCTCCAGCTCCCACGTTGGCTCCCAGATCAGCCAGAAGATTTTCAGCCAGGGCCAGATCTCCTTAGCACAGAGTGACTGGACTGCAGATTTGATAAGACCTCACTGCATCACACAGTCCATAGAGCCCTGTGTCTGAGGTTGAGGTAAGGCTGAATTGAAGGAATACTTTTTGACTAGTAGAAATCACATGTACTATTGAACAGATTATGAAATTGGTATCATTTGTGACATCCTCTTTTCCCAGGCTGGGAAAATTCGTTATTTTAAATTTCTCCCTTTCCTTTATGTTGTAGATAGAAGCGGTCACCAAATCCAACGTTACAAACAACCCCTCTGAGTGATTCCTTTCCTTTTCATGCCCTGCCATCTCCAAGCACCACCCATCGTCTGGGATGCAGCTGGGAGGAAGGTGAGCATGGGCTCTGGAGAAAGACATTCCAGATGTACATGTTGGCTTTCGTGTGACTTGGACAAGCTAAACTTTCTGTCCCTCAAGTTATTATTATAAAATGGGATTGAAAGTACTTCTTACTTTTCAGGGCTATTGTGAAGATTAAATGAAATAACATTTATAAAAGTGCAGATAAGGGGAGACCTTCAAGATGGCAGAGGAGTAAGATGTGGAGCTTACCTTCCTCTTCACAAATACATCAAAAATACATCTACATGTGGAACAACTCCTACAAACACGTACTGAACACTGGCAGAAAACCTCAGGCTTCCCAAAAGGCAAGAAAATCCCCACGTACTTAGATAGGGCAAGAGAAAAAAGAAAAAACAGAGACAAAAGAATAGGGACAGGACCTGCACCTCTGGGAGGGAGCTGTGAAGGAGGAAAAGTTTCCACACACTAGGAAGCCGCTTCACTGGTGGGGACGGGGGGTGGGGGTGGGCTGGGGGAAAGCTTCGGAGCCAAGGAGGACAGACAGCAACAGGGGTGCAGAGGGTAAGGCACAGAGATTCCCACACAGAGGATCGGGGCCGACCAGCACTCACCATCCCGAGAGGCTTGTCTGTTCACCCGCAGGGGCGGGTGGGGGCTGGGAGCTGAGGCTCGGGCTTCAGAGGTCATATCCCAGGGAGAGGACTGGGGTTGGCTGAGTGAACACAGCCTGAAGGGGGCTAGTGCACCACCGCTAGCTGGGAGGGAGTCTGGGAAAAATTCTGGACCTGCCGGAGAGGCAAGAGACCATTGTCTTGGGGTGTGTGAAGAGAGGGGATTCCTACTCCGTGTGCCCACAGATGGCAGAGCACCGCTTAAGCGAGCTCCAGAGACAGGCGCAAGCCGCGGCTACCATCTCGGACCACAGAGAAGGACATGGACCGCTAACACTGCTGTTGCTGCCACCAAGAACGCTGTGTGCAAGCGCAGGTCACTACCCACACCTCCCTGGGAAACTGTGCAGCCCGCCGCTGCCAGGGTCCCATGATCCGGGGACAACTTCCCCGGGAGAAGTTGCACCTCAGGCTGTTGCAATGTCCTGCTGGCCTCTGCCGCCACAGCTTCCCCCCACATTCCAATTGTGACTACCGTACCCCTCCCTCTCCCCGGCCTGAGTGAACAAAAGAGCCCTAATCAGCCACTGTTTTAACCCCCTCCTGTCTGGGTGGGGAACAGATGCCTGGGGTGGCCTACATGCAGAGGTGAGGCCCAAACCAAAGTGGAACCCTAGGAGCTGTGCGAACAAAGAAGAGAAAGGGAAAATTCTCCGTGCGGCCTCGGGATCAGTGGATTAAATCCTCGCAATCAACTTGATAAACCCTGCATCTATGGAATACCTGAAGAGACAACAGATGTTCCCAAAATTGAGGCAGCGGACTTTGGGAGCAACTGCAGACTTGCGATTTGCTTTCTGCGTCTGATATGTTTTTGGTTTTATGTTTATCTTAGTTTAGTTTTTAGTGCTTGTTATCATTGGTGGATTTGTTTATTGGTATGGTTGCTATCTTCCTATTAAAAAAATTCTTTTATTATTATTATTCCTTTTTTCTCTTTTTGTGAGTGTGTGTGTGTGAGTTTCTTAGTGTGATTTTGTCTGTTTAGGTTTGCTTTTACTATCTGTTTTGGGCTTCTATCTGTTCTTTTTTTTTCTTTTCTTCCTTTTCTTCTGAGCTGTGTGCCTGGCAAGGCCTTGGTGCTCCAGCCACATGTCGGGCCTGTGCCTCTGAGGTGGGAGAGCCAAGTCAAGGACATCGGATCACCAGAAACCTCAGAGCCCCACGTAATATCACTCGGCGAGAGGTCTCCCAGAGATCTCGGTCTCAACACTAACACCCAGCTCCACACAATGGCCAGCAAGCTCCAGTGCTGGATGCCCCACGCCAAACAACTAGCAAGACAGGAAAACAACCCTGCCCATTAGCAGAGAGGCTGCCTAAAGCCATACTAAGTTCACAGACACCCCAAAACACACCACCGGATGCAGCCCTGCTGACAAACAGGACAAGAAACAGCCCCACCCACCAGACCACAGGCACCAGTCACTTCCACCAGAAAGCCTACACAAGCCACTGAACCAATTTCACCCACTGCGAGCAGACACCATAAATAGCGGGAACTACAAAGCTGCAGCCTGTGAAAAGGGGACCCCAAGCACAATAAGTTAAGCAAAATGAGAAGACAGAGAAATATGCAGCAGATAAAAGAGCAAGGTACAAACCCACCAGACCAAACAAATGAAGAGGAAAGAGGCAGTCTACCTGAAAAAGATTTCAGAGTAATGATAGTAAAGATGATCCAAATCTCAGAAATAGAATGGAGAAAATACAAGAAATTTTTAACAAGGACCTAGAAGACCTAAAGAGCAAACAATGATGAGCAACACAATAAATGAAATTAAAAACACAATAGAAGGAATCAATAGCAGAATAACTGAGGCAGAAGAACAGATAAGTGACCTGGAAGATAAAATAGTGTAAATAACTGCCACAGAGCAGAGTAAAGAAAAAAGAAAGAAAAGATTTGAGGACAGTCTCAGAGACCTCTGCGACAACATTAAATGTATCAAAATTTGAATTATAGGGGTCCCAGAAGATGAAGAGAAAGAGAAAGGGTCTGAGAAAATATTTGAATAGATTATACTCAAAAACTTCTCTAACATGGGAAAGGAAACAACCACGCGAGTCCAGGAAGCACAAAGAGTCCCATATAGGATAAATCCAAGGAGAAACATGCCAAGACACATATTACTCAAACTATCAAAAATTTTAAAAAAAGAAAAAATATTAAAAGCAGCAAGGGCAAAGCAACAAATAACATACAAGGAAATCCCCATAAAGTTAACAGCTGATCCTTCAGCAGAAACTCTGCAAGTGTCCTCTATTTACAATAGCCAGGACATGGAAGCAACCTAAGTGTCCATTGACAGATGAATGGATAAAGAAGATGTGACACATATATACAATGGAATATTACTCAGCCATAAAAAGGAATGAAATTGAGTTACTTGTAGTGAGGTGGATGGACCTAGTCTGTCATACAGAGAGAAGTAAGTCAGAAAGAGAAAAACAAATACCGTATGTTAACACATATATATAGAATCTAAAAAAAAAAGAAAAAAAGGTTCTGAAGAACCTAGGGGCAGGACAAATAAATAAAGACATAGAATTAGAGAATGGACATGAGGACATGGGGAGGAGGAATGATAAGCTGGGACGAAGTGAGAAAGTGGCATAGACTTATATATACACTACCAAGTGTGAAATAGATAGCTAGTGGGAAGCAGTCGCATAGCACAGGCAGATCAGCTCAGTGCTTTGTGACCACCTAGAGGGGTGGGATAGGGAGGGGAGGAGGGAGATGCAAGAGGGAGGAGATATGGGAATGTATGTATATGTACAGCTGATTCGATTTGTTATAAAGCAGAAACTAACACACCATTGTAAAGCAATTATACTCCAATAAAGATGTTAACAACAAAAAAGAAATTCTGCAAGCCAAAAGGGAGTGGCAGGACATATTTAAAGTGATGAAAGGGAATAAACTACAACCAAGATTACTCTACCAAGCAAGGATCTCAATCAGATTTCACAGAGAAATTAAAACCTTTACAGACAAGCAAAAGTTAAGAGAATTCAGCACCACAAAACCAGCTTTACAACAAATGCTAAAGGACCTTCTCTAGGCAGGAAACATAAGAGAAGGAAAAGACCTACAAAAACAAACCCCAAATAATTAAGAAAATGGTAAAATGAACATACATATTGATAACTGATAAATGTAAATGGATGAAATGCTCCAACCAAAAGACACAGACTGGCTGAATGGATACAAAAACAAGACCCATATATATGCTGTCTACAAGAGACTCACTTTAGACCCAGGGATACATACAGACTGAAGGTGAGGAGATGGAAAAAGATACTCCATGCAAATGGAAATCAAAAGAAACCTGGAGTAGCAATTCTCATATCAGACAAAATAGACTTTAAAATAAAGACTATTACAAGAGACTAAGAAGGACACTACATAATGATCAAGGGATCAATCCAAGAAGAAAATATAACAATTGTAAATATTTATGCACCCAAGATAGGAGCACCTCAATACATAAGGCAAATGCTAACAGCCATAAAAGGGGAAATCGACAGTAACACAATCATAGTAGGGGACTTTAACACCCCACTTTCACCAATGGACAGATCATCCAAAATGAAAATAAATAAGGAAACACAAGCTTTGAATGACACATTAGACCAGAGGGACTTAATTGATATTTATAGGACAGTCCATCCAAAAACAACAGATTACACTTTCTTCTCAAGTGCACATGGAACATTCTCCAGGATAGATCATATCTTGGGTCACATATCAAGCCTCGGTAAATTTTAAAAAATTGAAATCATATCAAGTATCTTATCCGACCACAATGCTATGAGACTACATATCAATTACAGGAAAAACACTGTAAAAAACACAAACACACACACACACACACAAAAAAAAAACAAAAACCCCACAAACACATGGAGGCTAAACAAAATTCTACTAAATAACCAAGAGATCACTAAGAAAATCAAAGAGGAAATCAAAAAATACCTAGAAACAAATGACGCTGAAAACCCAACGACCCAAAACCTATGGGATGCAGCAAAAGCAGTTCTAAGAGGGAAGGTTATAAAAATACAATCCTACCTCAAGAAACAAGAAATATCTCAAATAATCAACCTAAACTTACACCTAAAGCAATTAGAGAAAGAAGAACAAAACAAACCCCAAGTTAGCAGAACAAATCAGAAAGATCAGATGAGAAATAAATGAAAAAGAATTGAAGGAAACAATAGCAAAGATCAATAAAACTAAAAGCTGGTTCTTTGAGAAGATAAACAAAATTGATAAACCATTAGCCAGACTCATGAAGAAAAAAAGGGAAAAGACTCAAATCAACAGAATTAGAAATGAAAAAGGAGAAGTAACAACTGACACTGCAGAAATACAAAGGATCATGAGAGATTACTACAAGCAAGAATATGCCAACAAAATAGGCAACCTGGAAGAAATGGACAAATTCTTAGAAAAGTACAACCTTCCAAGACTGAACCAGGAAAAAATAGAAAATATGAACAGACCAATCACAAGCACTGAAATTGAAACTGTGATTAAAAATCTTCCAACAAACAAAAGCCCAGGACCGGATGGCTTCACAGGTGAATTCTATCAAACACTTAGAGAAGAGCTAACACCTCTTCTTCTCAAACTCTTCCAAAATATAGCAGAGGGAGGAACACTCCCAAATTCATTCTATGAGACCACCATCACCCAATACCAAAACCATACAAAGATGTCGCAAACAAAGAAAAGTACATGCCAATATCACTGATGAACATAGATGTAAAAATCCTCAACAAAATACTAGCAAACAGAATCCAACAGGACATTAAAAGGATCATACATGACGATCAATTTGGGTTTATTCCAGGAATGCAAGGATTCTTCAACATATGCAAAACAATCGATGTGATACATCATATTAACAAACTGAAGGATAAAAATCATATGATGATCTCAACAGATGCAGAAAAAGCTTTCAACAAACTTCAACACCCATTTATGATAAAAACTCTCCAGGAAATGTGCATGGAGGGAAACTACCTCAGCATAATAAAAGCCATATATGACAAACCCACAGCCAACGTCATTCTTAATGGTGAAAAACTGAAAGCATTTCCTCTAAGACCAGGAACAAGAAAAGATTACCCACTCTCATCACTATTATTCAACATAGTTTTGGCAGTTTTAGCCATGGCAATCAGAGAAGAAAAAGAAATGAAAGGAATCCAAATCGGAAAAGAAGAAGTACAGCTGTCCCTGTTTGCAGATGACATGATACTATACATAGAGAATCCTAAAGATGCTACCAGAAAACTACTAGAGCTAATCAGTGAATTTGGTAAAGTAGCAGGATACAAAATTAATGCACAGAAATCTCTTTCATTCCTACACACTAACAGCAAAAAATCTGAAAGAGAAATTAAGGAAACACTCCCATTTACCATTGCAACAAAAACAATAAAATACGTGGGAATAAACCTACCTAAGGAGACAAAAGACCTGCATGCAGAAAACTATAAGACCCTGGTAAAAGAAATTTAAAATGATACAAACAGATGGAGACATATACCATGTTCTTGGATTGGAAGAATCAACATTGACTATACTACCCAAAGCAATCTATAGATTCAATGCAATCTTTATCAAACTACCAATGGGATTTTTCACAGAACTAGAACAAAAAATTTCACTATTTGTATGGAAATACAAAAGATCCCAAATAGCCAAAGCAATCTTGAGAAAGAAAAACGGAGGTGGAGGAATCAGGCTCCCTGACTTCAGACTATACTGCAAAACTACAGTAATCAAGACGGTATGGTACTGGCACAAAAACAGAAATACCAATCAATGGAACAGGATAGAAATCCCAGAGATAAACCCACACACATATGGTCACCTTATTTTTGATAAAGGAGGCAAGAACATACAATGAAGAAAAGACAGCCTCTTCAATAAGTGGTGCTGGGAAAACTGGACAGCTACATATAAAAGAATGAAATTAGAACACTTCCGAACACCATACACAAGAATAAACTCAAAATGGTAAAAGACCTAAATGTAAGGCTGTCAAACTCTTAGAGGAAAACAAAGGAAGAACACTCGATGACATAATTCACAGTAATATCCTTTTTGACCCACCTCCTAGAGAAATGGAAATAAAAACAAAAATAAACCAGTGGGACCTAAGGAAACTTAAAAGCTTTTGCACAGCAAAGGAAACCATAAAAAGAGAAAAAGACAACCCTCAGAATGGGAGAAAATATTTGCAAATGAAGCAACTGACAAAGGATTAATCTCCAGAATTTACAAGCAGCTCATGCAGCTCAAAATCAAAAAACAAACAACCCAATCCAAACATGGGCAGAAGACCTAAACAGACATTTCTCCAAAGAATATATACAGGTTGCCAACAAACACATGAAAGGATGCTCAACACCACTAATCATTAGAGGGATGCAAATCAAAACTACAATGAGGTATCACCTCACACGGGTCAGAGTGGCCATCATCAAAAAGTCTACCAATAAATGCTGGAGAGGGTATGGAGAAAAAGGAACCCTCCTGCACTGTTGGTGGGAATGTAAATTGATACCACCACTATGGAAAACAGTATGGAGGTTCCTTAAAAAACTAAAAATAGAACTACCATATGACCCAGCAATCCCACTACTGGGCATATACCCTGAGAAAACCATAATTCAAAAAGGGTCATGTACCAAAATGTTCATTGCAGCACTATTTACGATAGCCAGGACATGGAAGCAACCTAAGTGTCCATCAACAGATGAATGGATGAAGAAGATGTTGCACATATATACGATGGAATATTACTCAGTCATAAAAAGAAACGAAATTGGGCTTCCCTGGTGGTGCAGTGGTTAAGAATCCGCCTGCCAATGCAGGGGACATGGGTTCAAGCCCTGGGCCGGGAAGATCCCACATGCCCCGGAGCAACTAAGCCCGTGCGCCACAACTACTGAGCCTGTGCTCTAGGGCCTGAGTGCCACAACTACTGAGCCCACGTGCCACAACTACTGAAGCCTGCACGCCGAGAGCCCATGCTCTGCAACGAGAAGCCACCACAATGAGAAGCCCGCGCACTGCAACGAAGAGTAGCCCCCGCTCGCTACCACTAAAAAGAAAGCCCATATGCAGCAACAAAGACCCAAGGCAGCCAAAAATAAATAAATAGATAAATAAGTTTAAAAAAAAAAAAGAAACAAAATTGAGTTATTTGTAGTTAGGTGGATGGACCTAGAATCTGTCCTACAGAGTGAAGTAAGTCAGAAAGAGAAAAACAAATACCATATGCTAACACATATATATGGAATCTAAAAAAAAAAAAAAAAAGGTTCTGATGAACTAGGGGCAGGACAGGAATAAAGACACAGATGTAGAGAATGGACTTGAGGACATGGGGGCAGGGAGGGTAAGCTGGGACAAAGTGATAGAGTAGCATTGACATATATACACTACCAAATGTAAAATAGATAGCTAGTGGGAAGCAGCCACATAGCACAAGGAGATCATCTCTGTGCTTTGTGACCATCTAGAGGGGTGGGATTGGGGGGTAGGATAGGGAGGGTAGGAGGGAGGAGCAAGAGGGAGGCGATATGGGGATATATGTATCTGTATAGCTGATTCACTTTGTTATACAGCAGCAACTAACACAACATTGTAAAGCAATTATACTCCAATAAAGGTGTTAAATAAATATTAATTAATTTTAAAAATGCAGATGACTAAACAGCATGGTCCCAATTGTTCTTTCAGATGTGATGATTAGAAGAAAAATGTTTATAAGAATGTTCACCAAAATGTTAATAATTTTTTTCTATTTATTTTTTTTAACATCTTTATTGGAGTATAATTGCTTTACAATGGTGTGTTGGTTTCTGCTTTACAACAAAATGAATCAGTTATATATATACATATGTTCCCATATCTCTTCCCTCTTGCGTCTCCCTCCCTCCCACCCTCCCTAAATAATGTTTTTATACTGAGGTGGTGGGATTTATGAGCTCTTTTTTTTTAAACTTGCATCTTTGTGCTTTTCTATATTTTTAAAATTTCCACAATGAACATGTATTACTTTTGTAACTAAAAATCATTAATATGAATTAAAGTCCACCAAAACTTGAAGAACTGGTTAGATGATAGCACTTGTATTAAAACTTTCCCGATCTTCCCAGGGGCTGAATCAAGGCTCAGCTAGGAAAGATGCATTCCAAGCTCACTCACATGTTTGTTGCCAGATTAATTCCATCCCCGCCACACACACACACACACACACACACACACACACACACACACACACAGAGCTGTTCCTTGACATGTGGGCCTCTTAAGAAAACAGCTCAGAAAATGGCAGCTTGCTTCATCAGATCAAACAAATGAGAAGAGTCAGAGAGATAAAGAGAGAAGACACACTCTCTTGTAACCTAATCTTAGAAGGAACCACCCATTACTTTTGCTGTATCCTATACATGAGAAGCTAGTTCACATTCCAGGTGCAGCCCACATTCAAAGGGAGGAGATTATACAGGAAGTGAATATAAAGAGGCAGGCATTGTGATCCATTTCAGAAGCTACCCACCACATGTACATACTATATGATGCCATTTAGAGGCAAACCTAATCTTCGGTAAAATAAATCAGAACACTGGTTTTTGGTAGAGGCACAGTGATTGATTGGTTAGGGTCATAAGGAACTTTTCCATGGTGATGAGGTTGTTCTATATTTTGATATGTGTGTTCATGGGAGTACAACTTTATCAAAACTCATGTACGGTACACTTAAGGTCTGTGTAATTTATTGAATGTAAATTGTACCTCAGTTTAAACAAATTTTATCCTACAGTTTATTTTTAAAGGGTGGATAACTTAGCCTTCCATATTACCAGAAATGGAAGTATGTAGTAGTTCACTTGTGTGCTTGATTTTAAACCAAAGTTCCCACCTTTACTCCTTTTTTTTTTTTTTTTCTGTGCTGGGCCAGATCTTAGTTCCCCAACCAGGGATGGAACCCGTGCCCGTTGCAGTGGAAGCACGGAGTCCTAACCACTGGACCACCAGGGAATTCCCCTACCTTTACTTTTCAACATCAAAAAATGTATTCAACTCCACTTAATAGATTGAGAAATTACCTGTCAATATCTGACTATGAATTCAGAAAAGACTTAAAATAAATTCGTATTTCACTATTCACAAGAGTACCTCAATGTATTTGAAAATTAAATTCTTCAATGTGGAGACCTGTTATTTTTTCCAGTCTGTTAGCTGTTTTCTTCCCACTGAAGAAATGCAACTGAATGTGTTATGTTATTACAGCAATAAACATTAACTGCAATGTAAAGCTTTTAAATACTTTTTTTTTTTTTTTTTGCGGTACCCGGGCCTCTCACTGCCGTGGCCTCTCCCGTTGCAGAGCACAGGCTCTGGACGCGCAGGCCCAGCGGCCATGGCTCACGGGCCCAGCAGCTCCGCGGCATGTGCGATCTTCCCGGACAGGGGCACGAACCCGCGTCCCCTGCATCGGCAGGCGGACTCTCAACCACTGTGCCACCAGGGAAGCCCTTAAATACTTTTTTTTATCTTTAAAAATTTTTTATTACACTTTTCATATTTTAAAAACAACTGTATAAGCTGGAAAGCCATCATAAGTATACTTACATCAGCAAATTTTTATAATATTTGATTTTTTTTATTGAGGTATAATTGACATATAACATCATATTAGTTTCAGGTATACAACATAATGATTCAGTATTTGTACACATTGCAAAATAATCTACCACCATACATAAGTTACAAAATTTTCAAAAATTTTTTTCTTATGGTGAGATCTAGTCTCTTAGCAACTTTCAAATATGCAGTGCAGTATTATTAACTATAATCACCATGCTGTGCATTACATCTCCATAACTTATTTATTTTATAACTGGATGTTTTTATACCTTTTGACCCCATTTCACCCACCCCCACCCCACCACCTTGACAACCACCAACATGTTGGCTGTAAACACATTATTTTTATAGTTCAATAAGTGGTAACAAAAAATTTTCCTTGACGTACATGTCTAGCAACTCTACATAGTATGGAGATAAAATAGTTCGAGAACTAGGCCTCTAGAACTGGAATCAAAAACTCAAATGCCTACAGTCAAGGCAGAGAAGTAACATAAATTAAGGAAGTAGGCCGGACACCTTAATTCTTTCAACACAGGCACAGAGTAGGTATAATTTCTATTTCCACAAACAAATAACAAACGTT
This sequence comes from Phocoena phocoena, assembly GCF_963924675.1. Classification (NCBI taxonomy): domain Eukaryota; kingdom Metazoa; phylum Chordata; class Mammalia; order Artiodactyla; family Phocoenidae; genus Phocoena; species Phocoena phocoena. The sequence continues at coordinate 28,169,796 of NC_089224.1, read as the reverse complement.
GGCTCTCTTGATTCAGCTATCATTTTCCTCCTATCCTCTCAACTGTTTTAAGGAAACAACACTACAAGCACACTGGTGGAAGGCCAACATAGCCACACCACTGGCGACACAGAGAATGGTGGAGAACATGGCAAAATTAAAAGTGCCCCCTCGACCTCGGTGCCAGCTGAGTGTTGTCCTGTGGAAATTCTGGCTCAGATGGCAGGTTGTGATTTCTTTCAACTGATGCTAGAAATCCAGTTTCTAATGTGAAATTACTCAATTTTTATAAAAAATTTTATTTAAATGACAGAGCAATAAAAAGCAACAAACTCAAAAAACATTTTAACACTGCATAGACCTAAATAAAACATATCTCTAATCTCTAATTGCCCTTAGGACAATTTCCAGAGACCTTAAACGGTTTTTATAGTTTTTTCTACTTTCTCTCGTCTCACCGGAGAGTGGGCCCACAGAGCATCTCATGCTGCCGTCCCACCTATCCATAGACTTAACATCACGCTTCAGGTAAGCAGAATTTGAAGAACAAGGTTGGGTACTGTGACACAACTGACGAGACACATCTCTGTTCTGATCTTTGAATGAAGAGGATGGGGCAGTGAAGCCTAGGTATCCTGTCCCATTGTCTCTCCCTTCCCTTCCTTTTCCCTCTCTTTTCCTCCCCTTCCCCTCCCCTCTCCTCCCCTTCCTTTCCCTCTCCCTCTTTCTCCCTCTAGCTGCAGACAGTTGACCACACTGGCTGGAGGATGATACCTTCCCACCAGGTAGCAGATGTAAAAATTTCCCCGGGCTTATCTATACCCATCTAGGAGCAAGCCTCCACTGGTACTAAGGCCAAAAATGGAACAACTTCTTGAGGAAACATATTAATTTGGAATTTTTTCTTTCTCTCTAAGGCAGGGGTCCTTACTTTTTTCAGTGCCATGAACTACAACAGCAGTCTAGGGATGGCTACAGCCTCCTTCTCCAAATAATGTTTTTAAATACATGAAATAAAATACATAAAATTATAAAGAAAACCAGTTACCATAAAAAGTTACTGCAATATTTTCTAAATATGATGTACTAAAAATATTCTTCTTTATGAACACATTAAATAACAAGAACTAGTGGAGGCACTAATTAACTACCAGAATACTGAGCAGCACATAAATGATTTTCTACAAAAACTATAAAGTGATATGAAACTATTTCAATTTCTATTGATAACAAAGTCACAAGCACAGCCAATATTACTGTGGTCTTGCCTACATTCAAATGAAAAGAAATGCTCAATTTTGGTTAGGGAAAATCAAGATGTATTCTTTCCCCATCCAAGTTCACCAGCCCACTAAATTCTGTGAACCCCAGGTTATGAACCCTTGGTACTAAAAATATGGTCTGGGCCAAAAGTCTGGGGTAGTGCTTCTCCAATCACCTGGGTTAAAATGCAGATTCCTATTCAGTGTGTGCACCCTGATATTCTGCATTTGTAACAAGCCCCAGGTAATGCGATGTTCTGGTCCAGGTCACAATGCAGAGAAAAGGTTCTGAGGGTTATCATGGGAGACCTCAACCTGGAGTGGAGGTGAGAGTCAGAGGCACACAGATGGTATTCCCTGACCGTGGGAGTCCCCAGGAATGGCTTGGGGTTTCTGGTTTCATCCTAAAGAGGCATGCTTTGTTTTACCATGTGCTTCAGTATTTAATGACAGAAAGAGAACTTGGACATTCTGAGCACTGGGTGCCCTCAGTTTCCCAAAGCTACCACGGAATAGCAGCTACTGGTCAGCTAAATCGCTGACCCTGGGCAAGTCCCAGCACTCAAAATGTATGCACAGGTACACATATCCATTCACAGAAAACAGAAATTACTCCCAAGTCATAAAAATGACTCACCAAGACTGAAAAGTTGATGCGATGATGCAAAAGGAAAAACGTCACTAAAGTCTCTGAAAGTATTGACATATGTACATTTGCCATTTTCCTGAGAGCACAGAAAATATATATAAATTAAAATAATATGTAATATATAAATATACAATAATAATAATATATAAAATATATAACTCCTCTCTAAACTAGGTTTCATTCTTTAGGCAAACTCAGCTGTCACAAAACTCCAATGCCCCTGTACTTGTATTTATATATCTAATATATAGAAAAATATTAAAACAGCAAGAAAAAGTCCAAGTTAACAAATGTCACTGTTTTTAGCAGTAAGCAAAATATCAAGAATATTAAACTAATTTTCCTTGTTCCATCCATAATAGTTTTTTTTGGGTTTTTTTTTTTGCGGTACGCGGGCCTCTCACTGTTGTAGCCTCTCCCGTTGCGGAGCACAGGCTCCGGACGCGCTGGCTCAGCGGCCGTGGCTCACGGGCCCAGCCACTCCACGGCATGTGGGATCTTCCCGGACCGGGGCACGAACCCATGTCCCCTGCATCGGCAGGAGGACTCTCAACCACTGCGCCACCAGGGAAGCCCCAGAATAGTTTTTATGTTGTGTTTTTTTTTTTAAGAAACCCAGAGACCTTGGGCACTGGGCTACATTTCTTCTTTAGCCTCCTTGGAACTCATGGATCCCTTTTGCACCACCTCTCTGCATCCAACATTCTCAGCTAACCTTAATTCAAAAGCCAGATTGGCACTACCATCAACTTCCCACCACGGGAATCTGGTTCTGTAGAGGAAGAGCAGAAACTTCAAGTTTCAACCCAGCTGCAAGGACTGCCGGGCTGTTCTTAGGGTGCCCTCTACTGGCCACACATAGAAGCAGAAGTCTTTCCACACCGGTAAAAAGAAAGGGTCATTTAAGGCCAAGTATTTGAAGTGACTGCAAAAGAAAAACATTTAAGAACGAACCCCATTCCAAGGCATTCTGGCTATTAAAACAAAAGACTGACCATGTTAAGACTTTAGAAAAACACAAAAGCATCTTCCTTTAAGAATTCTAAAAATGAAAATTAGAAAAAAAATTTTTGCAAGAAAGCAAATCTTGTTTTTGTTTGTTTAATATTTATTTATTTTGCTGTGCCGGGTCTTAGCTGCGGCACGCGGGATCTTCGCTGAGGCATGAGGTATCTTTAGTTGGGCATGCGGGTTCTAGTTTCCTGACCAGGGAATGAACCCGGGCTCCCTGCATTTGGAGTGTGGAGTCTTAACCACTGGACTACCAGGGAAGTCCCTGTTTTGTTTTGTCACTGAAAAAAATGAGTTGATGTTTACATTTTTCAAGTCTTACCACTTTTGGTCCCTGGGTTTCAGAAATGATGTTGATGATGCAAGAGAAGGTGGTTACACAGTTTGGGAGCCCCAAGGTAATACTCTAGAAGCCTTTTAAAAGTAAACTGAGGGCTTCCCTGGTGCGCAGTGGTTGGGAGTCCGCCTGCCGATGCGGGGGACGCGGGTTCGTGCCCCGGACTGGGAGGATCCCGCATGCCGCGGAGCGGCTGGGCCGGTGGGCCGTGGCCGCTGGGCCTGCGCGTCCGGAGCCTGTGCTCCGCAGCGGGGGAGGCCGCAGCAGTGAGAGGCCCGCGTACCGCAAAAAAAAAAAAAAAAAAAAAAAAAAGTAAACTGAGGGCTTCCCTGGTGGCGCAGTGGTTGAGAGTCCGCCTGCCGATGCAGGGGACACGGGTTCGTGCCCCAGTCCGGGAAGATCCCACATGCCGTGGAGCGGATGGGCCTGTGAGCCATGGCCGCTTAGCCTGCGCGTCCAGAGCCTGTGCTCCACAACGGGAGAGGCCACAACAGTGAGAAGAGGCCTGCGTACTGCAAAAAAAAAAAAAAAAAAAAGTAAACTGAAACGGGGGCAGACTCAAGATGGCAGAGTAGGAGGACATGGAGTTTGTATCTCCTCACAGGCAGCCTTCCAAGCGAGCACCTACTGGGCACTTGTGGGAGACTTCGGACACCTAAAGGGACGGGAGGAGTCCCCACGCAACCAGGTAGGACGTGGAAGGGAAGGAGCGGGGGAAGAAGGGTGGAGGCAGGATTGGACCAGTGCCCCTGACAGAGAGACTGCAGGAGAAGAGATATTCCCCCACTCAGAGGGGCCCACTCACAGTGAGGGGATCAGCGGGAATGGAGAGGGACCTTTGAGGGATCATGGGATCAGAGGGGAAAGTGGCCAGGATCTCCCTTGCGTGCTTAGGCCCCAGCAAGCCTGCTGGGGTCCCAGGCCTGGGTGTCCCCAAAGCCCACTCCGGCCACATGGGTCCTGGGCCTGAGGCCCCCTCAAAGCCCCCTCTGACAGCACAAGTCCCAGGCCTGAGCCCCACCCCCACCAAGGCCTCCTCTGGCTCTACAGGTCCAGGAGGGCCAAGCACTGCCCCCCTTCCAAGGCTCCACCTGCTGTGCTGGCCCCTGCGGGCATGCCTGTGGAGGCCTGCACCCCAGCTGGCCCGTGCAGGCACGTGTGCTCCAGGCCAGCTTCAGGAGCAGACGCTTGTGAAAGGAATGTGCACAGAGGTGGGTTGACGTGCCAGGTCCTGAGGCCTAACTAGAGGTCTTTGAGGGCCTACTGGGGTGGTGGGGGTTGGCTGTGTGTCACCGTGGGGGCAAGGACACAGAGCAGAGGCGCCAGGGAATGTTTTTTTTCTTAATTTTTTTATTCTTATCTTTTAATTTTTTATTTTATTTTATTTTTTGCTGTTGTGGTTCTGTTTTGCCTTCTTGTTATTTCATTTTCATTTCTATTTTTCTAATATATTTTTTATTTTTCTAACTTTATTTTTTATTCTTTGTTATCATTCTGCTCTTTTTTATTTGTTTGTTGTTGTTGTTGTTTTTTGCTGTGCCACGCAGCTTGCAGGGTCTTGGCTCCCAGGCTGGGGGTTGGGCCTGAGCTCCTGTGGTGGGAGTACTGAGTCCAAGCCACTGGACTAACAGTGAACTTAAGGCCCCAGGGAATATTAATCAGTGTGAGGTCTCCCAGAAGTCCTCATCTCAGCACCAAGACCCAGCTCAACCCAACTGCCTGCAAACTCCAGTGCTGGACATCTCAGGCCAAACAACCAGCAAGACAGGAACACAGCCCCACTCATCCAAAAAAAAGTGAAATGACAAAAAAAATATGTTCTAGATGAAGGAGCAAGGTAAAAACCTACAAGACCAAATAAATGAAAAGGAAATAGGCAATCTACCTGAAAAAGAATTCAGAGTAATGATACTAAAGATGATCCAGAATCTCGGAAATAGAATGGAGGAACAGATTGAGAAGATACAAGAAATGTTTAACAAGAACGTAGAAAAACTAAAGAACAAACAATCAGTGATGAACAACACAATAACTGAAATGAAAAATACAATAGAAGGAATCAATAGCAGAATAACTGAGGCAGAAGAACGAATAACTGAGCTGGAAGATAGAATGGTGGAAATAACTGCCAAGGAGCAGAATAAAGAAAAAAGAATGAAAAGAAATGAGGACAGTCTAAGAGACCTCTGGGACAATACTGAATGCACCAACATTCGAATTATAGGGGTCCCAGAAAAAGAAGAGAAAGAGAAAGGGTCTGAGAAAATATTTGAAAAGATTATAGTTGAAAACTTCCCTAACATGGGAAAGGAAATAACCACCCGAGTCCAGGAAGCACAAAGAGTCCCATACAGGTCAAACCAGAAGAGAAACACACTGAGACACATATTAACCAAACTAACAAAAATTAAACTCTAAACTCAAAGAAAAAATATTAAAAGCAGCAAGGGAAAAGCAAACATACAAGGGAATCCCCATAAGATAATGAGCTGACTTTTCAGCAGAAACTCTGCAGGCAAGAAGGGAGTGGCAGGATATATTTAGAGTGTTGAAAGGAAAAAACCTGTAACCAAGATTACTCTACCCAGCAAGGATCTCATTCAGATTCGATGGAGAAATAAAAAGCTATACAGACAAGCAAAAGTTAAGAGAATTCAGCACCCCCAAACCAGCTTTACAACAAATGCTAAAAGAACTTCTCTAGGTGGAAACACAAGAGAAGGAAAAGATCTACAAGAACAAACACAAAACAATTAAGAAAATGGTAATGGGAAAACACACATTGATAATTACCTTAAATGTGAACGGATTAAACACTCCGACCAAAAGGCATAGACTGGCTGAATGGATACAAAAACAAGATCCGTATATATGCTGTCTACAAGAGGCCCACTTCAGACCTAGGGACACACACAGACTGAAAGTGAGGGGATGGAAAAAGATATTCCATGCAAATGGAAACCAAAAGAAAGGTGAAGTAGCAATACTCATATCAGATAAAATAGACTTTAAAATAAAGGCTGTTACAAGACACAAGGAAGGACACTACATAATGATCAAGGGATCGATCCAAGAAGATATAACAATTGTAAATATTTATGCACCCAACATAGGAGCACCTCAATACATAAGGCAAATGCTAACAGCCATAAAAGGGGAAATTGACAGTAACACAATAATAGTAGGGGACTTTAACACCCCACTTTCACCAATGGACAGATTATTCAGACAGGAAATTAATAAGGAAACACAAGCTTTAAATGACATGACAGACCAGACAGACTTAATTGATACTTATAGGACATCCAAAAGCAGGAGAATATACTTTCTTCTAAAGCACACATGGAACATTCTCTAGGATAGATCACATCTTGGGTCAAAACTCAAGCCTTGGTAAATTTAAGAAAATTGAAATCATATCAAGCATCTTTTCCAACCACAACACTATGAGATTAGAAATCAATGACAGGTGTGGACTTCCCTGGTGGCGCAGTGGTTAAGAATCTACCTGCCAATGCAGGAGACACGGGTTCTATCCCTGGTCTGGGAAGATCCCACATGCTGCTGAGCAACTAAGCCCGTGCACCACAACTACTGAGCCTGCAAGCCACAACTACTGAAGTCTGTGTGCCCTAGAGCCCATGCTCCACAACAAGAGAAGCTATCACAATGAGAAGCCCACGCACCACATCAAAGAGTAGCCCCCACTTGCCGCAACTAGAGAAGGCCCGCATGCAGCAGCGAAGATGCAACACACCAAAAATAAAAAATATATAACTAAAAAAAAAAAGAAGAAAAAACCAAACACATGGAGGCTAAACAATATACTACTAAATAACCAAGAGATCACTGAAGAAATTCAAAAAGGAAATCAAAAATTATCTAGAGAAAAATGACAATGAAAACACAATGACCCAAAACCTATGGCATGCAGCAAAAGCAGTTTTAAGAGGGAAGTTTATAGCAATACAAGCCTACCTCAAGAAACAAGAAAAATCTCAAATAAACAATCTAATCTTACACCCAAAGGAACTAGAGGAAGAAGAACATACAAAACCCAGAGTTAGTAGAAGGAAAGAAATCATAAAGATCAGAGTAGAAATAAATGTAATAGAAACAAAGAAAACAATAGCAAAGATCAATAAAAGCTGGTTCTTTGAGAAGATAAAATCGATAAACCATTAGCCAGAGGCATCAAGAAAAAGAGTGAGAGGACTCAAATCAATAAAATTAGAAATGAAAAAGGAGAAGTTACAACAGACACTGCAGAAATACAAAGCATCCTAAGAGACTACTACAAGCAACTATATGCCAATAAAATGGACAACCTGGAAGAAATGGACAAATTCTTGGAAAGGTACAACTTTCCAAGACTGAACCAGGAAGAAACAGAAAATATGAACAGACCAATCACAAGTAATGAAATTGAAACTGTGATGAAAAATCTTCCAACAAACAAAAGTCCAGGACCAGATGGCTTCACAGGCAAATTCTATCAGACATTTAGAGAAGAGCTAACACCCATTCTTCTCAAACGCTTCCAAAAAGGTGCAGAGGAAGGAACACTCCCAACCTCATTCTACATGGCCACCATCACCCTGATAGCAAAACCAGACAAAGATATCACAAAAAAGAGAAAATTACCGACCAATATCACTGATGAACATATACACAAAAATGCTAGCAAACAGAATCCAACAACACATTAAAAAGATCATACACCATGATCAACTGGGATTCATCCCTGGGATGCAAGGATTCTTCAATACACACGAATCAGTCAGTGTGATACACTATATTAACAAATTGAAGAGTAAAAACCATGTGATCCTCTCAATAGATGCAGAAAAAGCATTTGACAAAATTCAACACCATTTATGATAAAAACTCTCCAGAAAGTAGGCATAGAGGGAACCTACCTCAACATAATAAAGGCCATATATGACAAACCCACAGCAAACATCATTCTCAATGGTGAAAACCTGAAAGCATTTCCACTAAGATCAGGAACAAGACAAGGATGTCCACTCTCACCAATATTATTCAACATAGTTTTGGAAGTTTTAGCCACAGCAATCAGAGAAGAAAAAGAAATAAAAGGAATCCAAATCAGAAAAGAAGCAAAACTGTCACTGTTTGCAGATGACATGATACTATACATAGAAAATCCTAAAGATGCTACCAGAAAACTACTAGAGCTAATCAATGAATTTGGTAAAGTTGCAGGATACAAAATTAATGCACAGAAATCTCTTCCATTCCTAAACACTAACAACAAAAGATTGGAAAGAGAAGTTAAGGACACAATTCCATTTACCATTGCAACAAAAAGAATAAAATACCTAGGAATAAAGCTACCTAAGGAAGCAAAAGACCTGTACTCAGAAAACTACAAAATACTGATGAAAGAAATCAAAGATGACACAAACAGACGGAGAGATATATCATGTTCTTGGATTGGAACTATCAATATTGTGAAAATGAGTACCCTACCCAAAGCAATCTACAGATTCAATGCAATCCCTATCAAATTACCAATGGCATTTCTCACAGAATTAGAACAAAAAATTTTACGATTTGTATGGAAACACAAAAGACCCCAAATAGTCAAAGCTACCTTGAGAAAGAAAAACAGAGCTGGAGGAGTATCAGGCTCTCTGACTTCAGACTATACTATAAAGCTACAGTGATCAAAATCCCTACAGTGGTAGCGACTTCCCTGGTGGCACAGTGGTTGAGAATCTTCCTGCCAATGCAGGGGACATGGGATATCCCTGGTCCGGGAAGATCCCACATGCCAGAGAGCAACTAAGTCCGTGCACCACAACTACTGAGCCCGAGTGGTCACAACTACTGAAGCCCGTGTGCCTAGAGCCCATGCTCCACAACAAGAGAAGCCACCGCAATGAGAAGCCTGTGCAACACAACAAAGAGTAATCCCCACTTGCTGCAACTAGAGAAAGCCCACGTGCAGCAACAAAGACCCAATTCAGCCAAAAATAAATAAATAAATAATAAATAATTAATTAGAAAAGAAAAGAAAAGAAAGACAGTATGGTACTGGCACAAGAAGTATAGATCAATGGAACAGGGTAGAAAGCCCAGAGATAAATCCACGTACCTATGGTCACCTAATCTATGACAAAGGAGGCAAGAAAATACAATGGAGAAAAGACAGCCTCTTCAATAAGTGGTGCTGGGAAAACTGGATAGCTACATGTAAATGAATGAAATTAGAACACTACCTAATACCATACACAAAAATAAACTCAAAATGGATTAAAGACCTAAATGTAAGACTGGACACTATATAAAACTCTTAGAGGAAAACATAGGAAGAACACTCAATGACATAAATCACAGCAAGATCTTTTTTGACCCACCTCCTAGAATAATGAAAATAAAAACAAAAATAAACAAATGGGACCTAATGAAACTGAAAAGCTTTTGCACAGCAAAGGAAACCATAAACAAGAGGAAAGGACAATACTCAGAATGGGAGAAAATATTTGCAAACGAAGCAACTGACAAGGGATTAATCTCCAGAATATACAAACAGCTCATGCAGCTCAATATCAAAAAAACAAACAACCCAATCAAAAAATGGGCAGAAGACCTAAACGGACATTTCACCAAAGAAGACACACAGTTGGCCAAGAGGCACATGAAAAGATGCTCAACATCACTAATTATTAGAGAGATGCAAATCAAAACTACAATGAGGTATCTCCTCATACCAGTTAGAGTGGCCATCATCAAAAAATCTACAAACAATAAATGCTGGAAAGGGTGTAGAGAAAAGGGAACCCTCTTGCACTGTTGGTGGGAATGTAAATTGATACAGCCAGTGTGGAGAACAGTATGGAGGCTCCTTAAAAAACTAAAAATAGAACTACCATATGACCCAGCAATCCCCTTACTGGGCATATACCCTAAGAAAACCATAATTCAAGAAAACACATGCACCCTAATGTTCACTGGAGCACTATTTACAACCGCTAGGACTTGGAAGCAACTGAAATATCCATCGACAGATGAATGGATAAAGAAGATATGGTACATATATACAATGGAATATTACTCAGCCATAAAAAGGAATGAAATTGGGTCATTTGTAGAGATGTGTATGGACCTAGAGACTGTCATACAGAGTGAAATAAGTCAGAAAGAAAAAACAAGTATTGTATATTAAGGCATATATGTGGAATCTAGAAAAATGGTACAGATGAACGTATCAGCAAAGCAGAAATAGAGACACAGACGTAGAGATCAAACGTATAGACACCAAGGGGGGAAAGGAGGAGTGGGATGAATTGGGAGATTGGGACTGACATATATACACTACTATGTATAAAGTAGATAACTAATGAGAACCTGCTGTATAGTACAGGGAAATCTACTCGGTGCTCTGTGGTGACCTAACGGGAAGGAAATCCAAAAAAGAGGGGATATATGTATACATATAGCTGATTTACTTTGCTGTACAACAGAAACTAACACAACATTGTAAAGCAATTATACCCCAATTTTAAAATAAACTGAAAAAATAAAGAACTCCTACAACTCAACAACAAAAGAACAAACAACCCTATTCAAAAATGGGCAAAGGATTTGAATAGACATTTCTCCAAAGAATATGTACAAATGGCCAACAAGCACATGAGAAGATGCTCAACATCACTAACCATCAGTGAAATGTAAATCAAAACTACAATGAGCGGGCTTCCCTGGTGGCGCAGTGGTTGAGAGTCCGCCTGCCGATGCTGGGGACACGGGTTCGTGCCCCGGTCCAGGAGGATCCCACATGCCGCAAAGCGGCTGGGCCCGTGAGCCATGGCCGCTAAGCCTGCGTGTCCGGAGCCTGTGTTCCGCAACGGGAGAGGCCACAACAGTGAGAGGCCCACGTACCGCAAAAAAAAAAAAAAAAGGAAACAAGTGGTGAGGATGTGGAGAAACTGGAATCCCCGTGCACTGTTGGTGGGAATATAAAATGGTGCAGCTGTGGTCCGTGTGTTACCGTGAAAAACAAACGATGGGGTTTGGAGAGCTTCCAGTTGATGAACACACTGATGTGCTGGGAGCGGGGCACACCTGGAGGAGTCGTGAAAGCTCCAAACCATTTCCCACATACCTTGTCCTATGCATTTCTTCCCTTTGGCTGTTCCTGAGTTGTACGCTTCATAATAAACTGGCAATAGAGAGTAAAGCACTTCCCTGAGTTCTGTGAGCCATTCTAGCAAATTATTAAACCCGAGGAAGGGGGTGTGGAGACCCCAGATTGATGGTTAGTTGGTCAGAAGCACCATTCACAACCTGGGACTTGGGTTTGGCATCTGAAGTAGGGGGCAGTCTTGGGGAACTAAGCCCTTAACCTGTGGGGTCTGTGCTAACTCTGGGTACTTAGAGTCTGCATTTAATTGTAGGACCCCTAGTTGGTGTCCAAAGAGTTGGAGAATTGCTTAATGTGAGGGAAAGATCCCACACATTTGGCATCAGAAGTGCTCTGTGTATAGAGGAAACAAGTTTCCTTTTACTATCTGAAAGAACTGAAAGCAGGGTCTCAAAGACATATTTGTGCACCCATGTTCATAACAGGATTATACACAAACAGCCAAGAGGTAGAAGCAATCCAAGTGTCCACTGACAGACGAATGGATAAACAAAATGCGGTATATCCATATGATGGAATATTATTTAGTCTTAAAAAGGAAAGAAATTCGGACACATGCTGCAACATGGATGAAACTTGATGATATTATCCTAAGCGAAATAAGCCAGCTACTGAAAGATAAATATTGTGTGATTCTACTTTTATGAGGTACCTACAGTAGTCACATTCATAGAGAAAGAAAGTAGAATGGTGGTTGCCAGGAGCTGGGGAAAGGGAGGAATGGGGAATTATTGTTTAATGGGTATAGAGTTTCAGTTTTGCAACATGAAAAAGTTCTGGAGATTGGCTACAAAACAGTGTGCATATACTTAACACTACTGAAGTGTACACTTAGAAATGGTTACGATGGTAAATTTTATGTTATGTGTATTTTACAATTAAAATTTTTAAAATTTTAAAGTAAATTGAAACATGTCAACAGGATCATTTCTTCATTTGCTGCCCTGTCCATCTGGCTCAGCTTCTATAAACTTAGAAAGTCAGAGTGGCAGGGATTTGGAGACATAGTTCCATTTTAAAGATTAAAAAATGGAGGCGACAGTGGCAAGGTGACCTGTGAAGGTCTTGGTATGTTAGCAGTGAAGACAAGACTAGAAAGAAGAGCTCCTGACTGGCCCCCTCCAGACTGGGGCCCTACCCCGCACCACAACCCCGACGGGGACAGTCCATTTCTTGATGGAGATGATAATAACTCTCATCCAAACCGGGGTTTCTTCCCACACACCACTGGTCTGGGGGATCAGGCAAGCCCAGGGAAAAAATGTACCTTGGTTAAAGTCCGTATGATCTGAATTTCAAAGCCCCTGAACAAACCTGGAAGGAGAAGAGGAGAGAAATACGACCAACTTAAATGTTGACGGGGCACACTGAGTACTGTTTTTTCCATTGAGTTATTTTGTAATTTTTCCCAACATGAGCCTTAAAAGGAATATTACCCTTCAAGGCAGACTGAATAAATGACCTACTGTTTTTCTGCCTGTCTACAATAATATCACAGTATGAGGTATGCATATAAATTATTTTTTATTTCAGTTTGATGATTGGGAAAAGATACCGACATATAAGATCAAATCAAAGCTAGCAAATAACTCTACTGGCAGTTAAGTGGCTGATTTTATTAAAATAAAGACATGTCTGTTTAAACCAAAAAAATGTTGCCGCTGGCACTCTGCTTTGGCTGGGACCTTTGAAATTAAGGCCAAGGTGCTGATAAGCACCCTCACAGCATCGGCCTCCTTTGAAGCACTCGCAGTACCTGGGACAGCACACAGATGTGCGGTCCACGCAAGTGCCTTGGAAACAATCCCTTTCACCAGTGGTTTATTTTGAGAAGATTCACTTTCAGCTGGTAAGGCTTTGCCCGGATACATTTCTCAGGGCTGATGATGGCTCCTCATGCAGCACATGATGTAGATTCTCTTTGCATTTTGCAGACATTCCTGTTGTGCCTTAACCAGGGGTGAGTGCCACAACCAAAACAGCTGGGAATATTCCCTCATTCCCCCCAGTCTGCAAGCCAGTCTGCAATTCTGCCCCAGGTTCTAGCCCTTCAAATCTTGAGGGATGTTTTCTTCGTCCACAGGTTGTTTAGGTTTTAACTGGCTGTTTAAAGTTAAAAAGGAATATCTCAAGCCCCCTGCCATGCTGAAAGGAGAATAAAAAAGAGTGAAAATAAATTCCATAGATGGTACAACCAACAGCTACTGACATCTTTACAAATACAGTCAACTTAATTTTTTTGATAACTTGGCTGTTTGTTTCCTTTTCTTTATTTCATTGAGGTATAGGTGATTTACAATGCAGTCAGCTTAATTTGAAGGGAATTATTGAAACCCCTGATTTACTTCCTCAAATTTGTGTATTAATCGATGAGAATTAACCCTCTTATTTACAAATCTGTGGGGGCAGAAAAAGAGCAGATCAAGTCTAATAGAGAAACTTGGAGAAAAAATAAGCACTTGGTTATTACTTGAATAGACTATACAGTATTATCCTAAAATAGTGTCCCACCTCTGAGACCCCAAAATGCCTTTCAAAAATATCTTAGTCACTCCTCCCAATATCCTTAGCACATGGCGCTTCAATGGAGCACAGATTTAGTGAGGCCCATTCACAAAAGGAAGACACACAACTTAAGGGCTTTTCTGAGAGGAGGAAACAGAAAATTAGATCTCAACCCTTTGAATTTTCATTACATGTCCCCATGGTCCACATGAAAGAGTATGTCATCAAAAGAGATGAACTGAATGATTTAAGTAAATTTTATCCTAGAAATTGTAAAGTCAAAACACCTCCTGCCCTTTCACTTATAACATATTAATCAGGCTTTTAAAAATTCATATTTTACTAAAATAAGTTCATTTAAAAATCCCACTTACCAAATATTTAACCCTACAAAGTTTAATACAGAGAAAATGTAGTCTCCACCTACTAACATTCCAATGTAGGCAACGGATACGTTCTGCAGACAAAGAGAGGATTAATGATTTTAAAAGTAAAGGCTTTAGGGGGAAAACTCATATATATAGTGAAACCTGAAACTAAATATTTTAGTTACTTTTCAAAAAGACTCGCATATAGCAGGGGTTCATGGAATATTGAATAAGTGGATAAAAACCATTACATATGGCTTTATAAAGAAAATGAAATAAACTACAGCACCATAATCACAGAAACTGCATTATCCATACCCTCTTCCAGTTAATACATAGGAAAAAGATGTAAGAGTTGGGTTGTAATCAGCTTTCCAGATTTCATCTCTTTACCATCATTGGGTAGTGAATTTTAATCATATTAGTCCTAAACTTGAAAAAACTAAGACATCTGATAAATTAAAAGCAGTACTCTGTCCAGTGTATTCTCAGAGGCCCTTGGGCAGCCAACAGAGCAGAGAAGTCTACTGTTGAAGCACTCACTCACGGTAGGAGTTCACGTGAACAGAAACACAAAGCAACTGCAGAACAGAATTTAGAACACCTCCACCCTCCTATTCATTAGTGTGTGTTCAAATGCATGTACACACACGCAGCATACACACCAGTCCCAGAGTTAATCACCTTATAATTGAGCATAGATCTAGGCTGAAAACAGTTCTTCACAAGAATTCCCTTTCTTAGTCAGCAAGGTTCTCCCAGAAAACCAAACTGTAGATCACAAGGTATCTTAGCACAGAAACTTGGTATGTTTTTCAGCTATTTCACTTGGTTTTCCCAGACCATCCTTTCCCACCATTCCCAATTTAAGTCATCATTTGTCTCTTGCTTTTAAATTAGCAAGTCTTCCCTCTGTTTTGTGGATTAGGAGATTAGAAGACGTAAGGAGGGATCACCCAGGCACAGCTGAAAATATCACAAGCCTCCATTCTTACTACAGCACGGATAATAACAACAATAAAATCAAACAGTCAATTTCCCAATTTGGTTGTGCGTTTCGAGGCTTCAACCACTTACCTTGATGGCTCCAACCACCGCCGTCGTCAGGGCCGAATTGTAATAGCTGCACAAAAGTGTGGAGTACATCAACAGAAACCTGGGGCAAGGAAGAAAACACTTGAGTGTGCCTTACTGGTCTGGGTAATAAACAGATTAAGAAGAGCCAGTAAGTGACCCACACAGGCATTTTAAACAAATAAAAAAGAAAAACGCACCATAAAGATTAAAAAATACCTACATCTTAAAACATCTCAATAATTCGATATTTTCAGGAAAATGGTCCAGTTGTGCATTAGCCAAACTTTCTACCTTAGGTGTCCTTTTCATTTTGTCTGTGCATTTTCCATCAGTGTTTCCACAAAAAGGGGATAAGGACAATGAGATTTTTTAAGTGATCTGAAATCTTCCGTTTAACAGATGTTACAACAGTGGGTTTCAGTCCTCTCTGTGCATCAGAATCACCTGGTGCACTTTTAACACCATGATGCCTGGCAGAGGGTCTCCAACTGGTTTGAGGTGGGGACCCAGCCATATGCCATATCAAAGCTCTATGGATGATTCTAATGTGCAGCCAGTTCTGAGAACCACTGGTGTTAGCAGGGAAAACCAGCTGCAATGATTGCTAGCTTTGGACAAAGAAGATTTAAATAATGGATTCCACATGCCAGTGGTACTCCTGTACCTTATTACTAAAGTTAATCTGACAGGCATTCAACACTGACCAGTATATTGACACTTGTCAACAAAATGACTACAGAATCATGACCAAACACCAGATAAGAAAATATACATATACACAGGAATGTAGAATTCAATCAGAGATAAAGAAATATATTCATTTCACTCAAGTAGTAATGAAAATTAGCTGTAACCTAGGTGGGGTGCAAAATTTCATCCACTGGAATCAGGTGATTAAATGTTGAAAGAGGTTACAATAAAAACTGGTTGAGAATGAGACTGGAAAGATACTGAGAGAGCATAAGATGTATTGGATTTTAAAGCTAAACACCAGTTAGAAGGCATGAGCTTGGGAACTGTACTCTAAGAAAGGGCTCAGCCCCTAAGCATTAGGGAGACTCCCCCTGGGGCAATTTAGCACCCCAGTCGCAGGTCCAGGACCAAACTTCTGATTGTTAATAACAGAATCTAGATCACAAACAGTAACCGTTTTTGTCCTGAGTATGTTCATTATCAGGGATGATAGAGAAAAAATATTAGAGATAACATACATCAAGCTGAGGAATAAACTCAATTACAAACAAATTCTGTAATCTTCAAAATAATGTCTGTCTTTGTTATTAAGGTAATTACAATAATTTGGCAAGTTAGAGAATCCAACATCTTGGTCTTTGTGGCTTGTATTTAAAATGTGCAATTGATATTAAATTTGCAATTTTCACTTGAATGAGATAAGAAAATCTAAGCCTGTACACAGTATTCAAATGTTTAAAAGAAGCTGATTTACCACATTGCCAAGTTTGGTTTATTAGATTTCAAAGAGTTGCTAGGCTTGTAAAACAACCTGGCCCATCAGCTTCTCTAGGGCCTTATTAAGGCTTGGAATTGCTGGAAAAATCAGGTAAATTACATTTGTAAATCACATTTTAAATATTTAATTCTCTTTTAATTCACTAAGTTGTAAACAAGACTGATTCACAGTAAATTATTTAGGAGATTTCAATCAGTTAAACTTGGGTTAACAAACCATTCATCAAATAATGAAAGTAAATATTCTTATGTTAGTATAAAAATTACTAGCTTTATAAATAGAGCAAGAATATTTATAAATTGGCTTAAGAAAATCTAAGTTTTTTTTTAGTTTTTACAATTTTAATAAATTCAACATTAATTTAGAGTCCCAGGGAACTATAAATAATCCAACTTATGCATAAAATGAAAAGATTAAAAAACTCAACCTGGTGTTACTTGGTGCCTGCTCTGCTGGGCCTGGGTAGTAAGAGTATATAAACCCACAGCATCTGCCCTGAAGGAGCTAAGAGTCTAATAAAATAACAGAGATCACAACTCCCAGGAGGGGCCCAACCCAATTTCCAGGACACAGAAAAGCTTCCTGCAGGCTTCCTAAACTGGAGCGCAGCCTTAAACCCAGAACAGTCATGAATATCCTTTATGTCCTATTTTTGCTTAAAATTTCCTACTCCAGAGTTTCCAATCATGCAATGTTTTCTTCATTCCACATTTTAGCAAAACCACCTTGGCCAATATCCATCTAGCCTGAGTGTGGGCCACTAGGACACTCACCCACCAGCTGGGCTGAGCGAGGGGAGGAGTCCCTGTCTCCAGCCTCCTGGGGGAGTTTGAATTAGCGGCAGTCCTCCTAAGTGACAGATGGCATCTGACACAGGAACAGCCACTTTCTGCAGACAGAAAGGCTGCACTTCTCAGTATACCACCTGGGTGTCCCCAGAGAGGGTAACTATAAAATGACGAGGATCAAAGGAGTGTATTAAAACTTTTTCTAAGAAACATGATTTATTTCTATACGCAAATATGCACCTACACTGTCCTTTGGCTAAGACCAAGGTTCTGAATTAAAAGACCCTCCATTAACTCAATGCAAAGGAAACCACTTTTAACACCAAAAATGTCAACCTCCACATGACAGTTTTGATTTTAGCATCTGTGAATTAATAAAATGTAAAGATATTCAGCACTGCTGAATTCTCAGTACATTTCTGCCATTACGTACTTATAAAATCGTACTTATCATCTGTGTACATTTGAAAAATAATGGCACATACAAAAGATACACATTTATTCAGACAACAGATACCAGCTGGTGTTTTGGCTTATAGGGCCCCAAGGGATGGAGGTACCCATGTGAAAACCCCTGAACCAGAACCCTTGCTCAAAGGTTTCTTCCTGTTTCTGAAAAATAACACAAAAAATAACTGATTAACCCAAAGTTGGACGGCACACTCGTGGGAGTCACAAGCAGAACTCAAATGGCCTTGTTTACAACTTGTTGCTGGTTACCATTCCACGTACAAGCATACATAGAAGTCCAACACAAATGTTCAAATAATAAAATGCTACTTTTACACTCCTTCCACCAACCACAATTGTACCCAAGCACATTATTCTCTTATTTCAGATTTCAAAGAATTTCAAGTAATCTCATCTTGCCCATCTCTGGTAAGAATTCTCTCCTACCCCAGACCTCAGTGGTGTGCCAGGGAAGCCAAAGTCATGGGAAAAATATGATCTATTTTCCTGGAACATCGATTTTACGCTACAATTTGGTTTGTTGGGAAATGATGGAAATATCTATACTCTTTGAAGGTTCTGTCACTCCTGTGTCCAAGCAATCAGCAGAATCCTATTTTGTCTTGGACCCTACATCTTGGCAGGATCAGTGAAGGTTCAAAGAATAGAACATTTTTTATGCTATGAGTAGGGAAAATTGATACATTTGTGTTTCTATTAAGGAATATATTACTGCTTCAGTAAGATCAAAGAGGCTGCTACTAGGGCAGAAACAGATTAGGATAATTGCCTCCAGGGCTTAGAAGCTGGTGCCAGATGCTGGTGTGAATGAACCAGAACCTGTCACTTCTCGGCAAGATTAAAAAGAACAGCAGAGCTAGCTTTTTAAAATCTAGTTTGTCAACTTAAATTTCAGTCTTATTTTACCTCTACCTGCATTAAATTAGCGTGGCTCCCACAATCCAGTTTACCTGCCTGATGCAATTTCACTTCTTCATATGCTTTATTTACAAACTCTTGATTACAAATAGCATTTCTTAAAGCTGAATCATTCACCATGACTCAGAAGAAAAGTCTGCTCTTTTCACCATTCCACTGGCTTCTTAACATACAGTTCTAAAGTGTTATAATTTTTAAATTATATTTTCAACTCCGGATAGAGGGTTGGTGGTCAGAGAAAGCAAGTTTGAAATGCAAACTTGAAAGCAGTGAAAATAAGGAAGAAGCTGAGAGAGAGTTCTCTGGAGTCAAGGGTTGGAACACGCACATGTTAGTCCTGAGGCTCCTTGAGCATGAACCGAAGAGAAGGGACAGCCAGTTCCAGTTGTTCTGAAAAGCAAGGATATGCTCAGAAGCTTACAATGGTTTCTATCACTGCAAAGAACCAAGTGACCTAATCATCGTGTCCTCTGAGTGAGAAACTGTAAGAAAGCAGGATTCTGAAAAATGCACCATGCCAAAATGGAAGTTTCCTTCTAGAGCAGTTTCAGAATTAAAACATGGTGGTTGAAGATGAAGTAGACATAACAGAAGAAAAACTACTGAAGTCATGGGCTATAGGCAGAACCAAATCTGTCTGGGGTGAAAAAGGACAGCCAAACTGAAAAGGCTGGGCTCAGAAATAGAAATATTAACAACAAAAACAATAGTTAACACTTACTGAACATTTTCTATATGTCTACACTAAGGGCTCTTTACTCATTCAATCCACATAACCTTATAAATTAGCTACATTACATCATTGTTCCCATTTTAAAGATAAGGAAATTGAGGCTCAGAGAGGGTAGGTAACTAGTCCAAGGACCCAGAGCTAAAAAGTGGCAAAGTCAGGATTCAAATCTAGGCCATCTGATTCCAGAGTACAGGCACCTGTTAGAATGATGCCATGATTTTAGTGTCCTCAAAAGACCCACTTAAAAAACTGAGATCTACGTAGTTTTTACCCTGAAAGTTGTAGAATCTGAAATATTAATATTTTCATCATTTACTGATTTATTTTTAATTACTATGCCTTTATGACATCTTTACATGCAAAATGACTACTGATAAAATACTGATTAAGAACTTTTATCAAGAGAGTATTTGTTTTCTAGGAAACACATTATTAATTGGAAAAAAAGGCATGTAGTTGTAGATAAATAGGGTCAAGATTCTGACAAAGAAGCCCCAGAAGTGCCAGCTCAGGCACTGCCCACCCCACCACTCACTGCAGACAGCTGACATCAAAGGGTTTATTTCTTGGGACTTCCCTGGTGGCACAGTAGTTAAGAATCCGCCTGCCAATACAGGGGGCACAGGTTCGAGCCCTGGTCCAGGAAGATCCCACATGCCGTGGAGCAACTAAGCCCATGCGCCACAACTACTGAGCCTGCGTGCCACAACTACTGAAACCCACGTGCTCTAGGGCCCGCATGCTGCAACTACTGAAACCCACGTGCCTAGAGCCCGTGCTCTGCAACAAGAGAAGCTACCACAATGAGAAGCCCACGCATCACAATGAAGGGTAGCTCCCACTCACCACAACTAGAGAAAGCCCGCACATAGCAAAGAAGACCCAACGCAGCCAAAAATAAAATTAAAAAAAAAAAAAGGTTTACTTCTTGATTTCCTTCATGGAATGGCTAAATAGTAAAGTGCAAGTGAAAAAAACAGACAAAACAAAACAAAAATATTATCAAGTTTATAATGACATGAGATAAAACTAAAACTTGGCTCTGCTGTTCACAGGTGAACATGGGCTTAGGCAAGGAAACGTGCTGGTCTGAGTTTGTGTGATATGGGTTGACTTTTTTTTAATTGTAATGGGGGGAAAAGGATGATTTCACAAAGGGTAACTCACAAACACAGCTTAGTAGATTTTTTTCAAAGTTATATGTTCTCAGTCAACAACTGGGAAAACTACAAATATCTTACTACACTTAGGCATCCAACAATGGCTGCCTAAGTACTGAGAGCACTTAGTACTCACCCACTGCCAAACAACCAATGCCTGAAAGAACACATTATTTGAGAGACTGTTGGTTTTGAAACAGGCACAAGAGATTGCCTAATATCCCCCCTTTGGAAAGGGGAGAAACTGGGTACAGAGTGATAAGGGGATTTGAACCAGGCAGGCATCAGAGCAGCACACAATAGGTACAAGATCAGGGTGCTTCAGGGCAGAGGCCATTGCAAAACAGCACTGTCTGTAAACTGAGCCCTGGGCCAAACCCCAAGTGAGAAGGGACACTAGCCCACTGAGGCCAGACCCTCAAAAAGGCCAGAGTGGCCCAGGTCAGGGGCACACCTGGCTACCAACTAGACTAAAAACAATTTGTCCCTGCAGGAAAGTTTCTCAAATTCCTACTTTCAGGCCACAGGACTGATTAAGATTAAATAATATGCTCACAGATCACAGGTCACCAAATACACAAGAAAGCAAACCATAATGATACTCACAAACTACATATTTAGTCAACCAACTACATATTTAGATTCTCAAGAACTGCAGATATTGGAATCATCAGATGCAGAATACAGAATAGCTATGTGTGTAATATTTAAAGAAATAAAAGGTACAGTCTCAAAGATGACCAACAAAAGAATGTTAAGAATGAACAGACAAGTTTGAAAACAAACTGTGGAACTTTTACAAATAAAGTAAAAATTGTTAAAATCAAAAACTCCAGCAGGGAGGGGCAAGATAGGGGTAGGGGATTAAGAGGTACAAAGTACTATGTATAAAATAAGTAAGGTACAAGGATATACAGTACAACACAGGGAATATAACCAATGTTTTATAATAACTCTAAATGGAATATAACCTTTAAAAACTGTGAATCACTATGTGGTATACCTGAAACACATAATACTGTACATCAGCTATACCTCAATAAAAAATAAATTTAAAAAAACCTCCAAAAAACAGGTTAAACATTAAATCAGACACAGCTAAAGAGAGAATTACTGAACTTGAGGATATACACAAATATTTTTACTGATGTGATTACGTTACTGCAACTAAGATCAAGTTTAAGAATTGAAGAGTGTTGATCAAAGACTCATGAATTGTCTTAGTTCATTTACACACAATGAAAATTACAGTACTAGTAATGTAAAAAAATAAGGGGGAATTCATCTTTCTTCACAGGAAAAATCTTTTGACAAATAATTCCAAGACAGTCATTCAAAGACCCTTTCTTATGGGATAAGACACAGGTGCTTGTGTATACATGGAGCCCAGTCCAGGAAGGATACTCCAAACAGCAGTTGCTTCTGGAGAGGAAAACTGCAGTGCCACAAGGCAGGGAAGAAGGGAAGGTGGCTTATGTTCCCTATGCATCCTTTTGCAGCTTTTGTACTATTTACTAGTTGTATGTATTATCTATTCATGAAAAGGACTTTTCAAGTTTGGGGAACATATAAAAAGACAAACTGCATGGCCACTCAACAGGAAGCTATACCTAAGGAAAATTTTAAGAACAAAAGCCTAAAATTATTGGGCAATATAATGGCCTGGGCATCTCTCCTCAGAATACACCGTGAATATTAACAGGTACAACACTACAGAAAATGGTAATATTTATGTGAGGTGAGAACCTTGGGAAACGTGGGACATTGTGACAAAGACAAAAAACACATTTGATTTGATAGGGCAGCTGATTTTATTTCAAACTAACTTTCAGAAATCAATATGCAACATCATATTTTGGAGGTCACATTTAGCATGGGTCCCAATCCACTCCTCTGCTGCAGGGCTACTTTTCAATAGAAGTTGGAGAAGCAAAAAGGGATTTTGACAGAGCAGATGGAATGTATATTTTGATTTGACTTGTTAAGAGATACCATAGACCAAAGCTTCTTCTTATCTATGGCTTCTTACCCCAAAAAACAGGAAAGAAGAAACTGTATGATAAATAGAACATTCTTCCATTGGTTGAATTCAGTAGCCTATTATCAAAAAGAAAGAAAACTAATGGTTAGATTAATAATACTGGTTTTACCAGTGTGTACACTCTAGTACAAATTCCAGTTTCGCAAACAGAAAATACAGTTTCCAAAATCCTGGGTAATACCAGCTGTGTGACATTGGGCTAATTATTTTTCCTCCCTGAACCTCAGGCTCATTTTACAAATGGGGATTATTTTTTTAAAAACTTCCTCAAAAGGTCAATGTGAGGATTTAATGAAATTGTTTAGAAACTTACAGGTGGCAAGAACAAAATGACAGCTATTACTGCTGTGGCTATCATTAAATCTTTACTAATTTGTAGTCATAAAATCAGCGTTGTGTTTTTAATAAATAATATTAAAAGAAAGTTTATTATAAATTTAATAATGCTGGCAAGACTAAGAAAACTTAAAGTTCATAAACTGTTTTCAAGAATTTGCACAAGAGGAAAAAAAAAAGGGAATTCCCTGGCGGTCCAGTGGTTAGGACACAGAGCTTTCACTGCCAGGGCCCAGTTCCATCCCTGGTTGGGGAACTAAGAGCAGCCAAAAAAAAAAGAATTTGCAAATGCTTAGGAAGTATCATGAACAAATAAACTATTGTGTGCTATTTACAAAGCAATCAAGTAATTGGGGTAGAGGAGCTGGTAGACAGAGAAGTTTAAGACAGCTTCTGCTCTTAGGTGAGAAAATAAAAACCCTTTTCAGGTAACAATAAAAAGGAGTATTTTATTCATGATTTGTCCCTTGCCTGCGTCCAAAAATGACTTTACGGTGACTCAAGACTATATGTAAGTACATGCTGAATACATGATTAAATATAAATTCTATTCACTTTCTATTAAGCAATACTTTGTTAGCCAAGTTTTAGTAACTTTGGAGATTTAAAACTATTTAAATCTTTCTTAAGTTTAAATCTTAAGTTTATAGTTCAAATTTTTAAACCAATTAAAATGGAATTCTCTTCTCTGATTACACTTTACTGTCACTGTTTCATTAGTAACACTTTGACCACCTCTTATGAAAAAATCCACGTTAAATGTTGATAACTGCCAAACATGGTTGATGGGTACATGGGATTTGTTATACTATTCTCTTTCCTTCTGAACAGGTTTGAAAGTTTTCATAATAAAACTTTCTTTTTAACACTTACTTGTGAAATAAAAAATATAATAAATATAAATCTGTCTTACTGGCAAGCCCCAAGCTGATCAGAGGGTCATAAAACATCCAGGGCAGTTTATACCAAGAGAGTCAAAGATCAAAACCAAACAGAAACTTATGGAAAACATTCTGTGTCTGAAAAATTAAATAAGATTGTGAATAAGAGAAAAGCATATGCCCCAAACTTCAAACCAAAGGTAGGAAAACACTTATTTACTCAAAGAACTGGGAGTATTTATGAAAACAGTATACAAAAACTATATATTCTTGATACCACATAAACCATTGAGAGCTATGTAGTAATTTTCATAAAATACTTGGATTCATTGCCAGCCTAAATTTTGATAGATTTTAGTTTTATTTTGTTTCTTTAATAATGATGAGGCTCTGCTGGTGGCATTTTATTTTTTTTATTTTTTTTTTTTTTTTTTATGCGTTACGCGGGCCTCTCACTGTCGTGGCCTCTCCCGTTGCGGAGGACAGGCTCCGGACGCGCAGGCTCAGCGGCCATGGCTCACGGGCCCAGCCGCTCCGCGGCATGTGGGATCCTCCCAGACCGGGGCACGAACCCGTGTCCCCTGCATCGGCAGGCGGACTCTCAACCACTGCGCCACCAGGGAAGCCCTGGTGGCATTTTAAAAAGTCATGTGGCATGACATTTATTTGAAAAATAGAAAATAAAGAGGAGTAACAATATTAAGTACTTCCTCCTTTAGACTCACTATTGCTATGAAAATATGTTGGAGTGCGAATCTTTTTCATTTTTCATTAATGTGTTTTTTAATCAGAAAAAAGTCCTATTATTTATCCCTATTCATCAACTGCAACACACTAAATGTACCTTGAACTTATTGCAATGATTCAAATAACTAAAGAAAGTTCACCCACTATTTTCCAGGGGCCTAATTTGTTAACAAGAGGAGCTGGCATTACTGACTTTGTCCATCACAGATAGAATCAAGGTGCTATTACCAGATCTGCTGACTGTGTTAAGTCGATGACTGTGTAAGTCCAAGGTCCAAGAGTGAACCCCCAGTACAGTGAGTCACACACACGAGTCTTAACACAATCTCTGACCCCCTACAGTCAACCGGGAATAATGACTCATCCAAGTACTCCTTCCATTAACAAGAGAAGTTAACCTTTCACTCGAATTCCTCAATTAACTTTCAATACAATCAAACCAAACTTGGCAAATAAAATGCAATTTTATTATTGCAGACTAACACACCTAATTATGTAAGTTCACTACTTTTTTGTATTTGGTTCACAGTCTAAAATGGATTCAGCCATGGTTAAAAGTGACCAACTGGAAGAAATTCATAGTGATTCAATGAACACAGAGCAAAACAACATTAGTAGTGAAAAATCTTACTATTTTTTCCTACAGAGTTTTTAAAATTACTGATTACAGTGTTATCTCTTTTGGCATCTCTTATCATATAATAATTTTAAATTAGAGCCAAATTTTTAACTTTATGGTTTTCGTATCTTTGTCATCTTATAGAAAGCCTTCTCTTACAGTCTCTTACAGAAAATAAATATATTTTTCTGATTATAATTTTTCTTATAAACTTTTAAATTAAATCCATATATTTAGCTCTGATCCATCTGGAATTTCAGTGAATAGTTATCATTGCTGGGGCTCTCAGGTAACTATAGTAACTTCTGTTTGAAATCTTAAGAGACTGATCAAATGGAAGAGGCTAGATGGGTAAATACTGAGATATTCCAGCATCGAAAGCCAGAATAGGAGCATAATATTCTCCTAGAACACCAGGATTGAATAAGTTAAGGTAAATGTTAGGCCTTTTATACTTTCTAAGCTATAAGTGATAGGTTATAGTTTTTATCCTATGTGAAGGAAAGAAACAAACACTTTTCATATACTGCTACAAATTAAAAAATTGAGGGGCTTCCCTGGTGGTGCAGTGGTTGGGAATCTGCCTGACAATGCAGGGGACACAGGTTCGAGCCCTGGTCCGGGAAGATCCCACATGCCACAGAGCAACTAAGCCCGTGCACCACAACTACTGAGCCTGTGCTCTGGAGCCTGTGAGCCACAACTACTGAAGCCTGTGTGCCACAGCTACTGAAGCCCATGAGCCAAGAGCCAGTGCTCCGCAACAAGAGAAGCCACCGCAATGAGAAGCCTGCACACTGCAAGGAAGAATAGCCCCCGCTCACCGCAACTAGAGAAAGCCTGTGCACAGCAACAAAGACCCAACGCAGCCAAAAATAAATAAATAAAAATTTTTTTTAAAATTGAGATTACAGCAGATGATGTGTTTCTAGAGCCAGACAGCCTCCTGGATCTATCACTTACTGTCCTTGGAAAGTTTTTTAAACACTGTGCCCTAGATTCCTTGTCTATAAAATGGGGATAATAATAGTACCTTCTCCTCAAGCTACTGTGGGAATGCAACGAGACAGTTCATGTAGAATACTTCAAACAATGTCTGATAGAATAATTCCTCAATAATTATTAGCTATTTTTACTATTACTTGAGAAAGTATAGTAATTCTGCATGGTAATCATTACAAGCAGGTGGCAACTTCTGAAAGCACCATGCTATAAGTTTGTAAGTCAACGATTTAAATGTGGAAATACATATTCCTAATCAAATGCTGTTATAAATTATTAACATAATACATGTAGTCTATTTTCAAAAGGTACCTAAAATTCAGTTTCTGGTCACTACACCATTTATAACATTGTTCCCATAGGGAAATGTGCTTTTAGTTTCAATCAGGTGTTCTAAGAGTTCCTAGAAGTTTCTAGATTTCTATTTCTAGAAATAAATATATATCTGAAAGGCTATAAAGTACCAGAATCTCAGAACAGATAAACTCCAGAGACTCAAAAGAAAAACTCATTTTTATGATAATGAAAAGAGACAAGCCAGTAGGACATTGAGGGCTCATAATTTCACCTTGTTTATGTAATGCTGCTGACACTAAATTGGTTTAATTGATGGTAGCTGAAAAATAAATAATGTGCTTTTAGATATTCTGCCCTGTTCATCATTGCTAGAGGTATACGGGGTGCTTGCTTTAACTTCCAATATTCTGAACTAACAGTGAGGCCCAGATTCACACACTGAGACCCCTTTAATCAAAACTGGGGTTTCTTGGTAGTTTTCAATATAAACATATGGAAATGGATGTTTACCCCTGGGGACATTGCTGCTAAGCGGGTCAACCTTTCTCTTGTTCTGAGAAAGGAACTGTACAAGGGAGAAAGTATAGTTCTGAGAGAGAACAATGAGCCCTGACATTCACCCCAGGAGTCCCCAGAATCTGAAAGCTTCTAAAGTCATTCAAACCTCTAAAAGGTGACAAATGGGATTGACGCTCAACCCGTGTGCACCACACAACCATGCTGACTGTTAAATACAGAAATGCCGTCAACGTCTGCCGCTGGGGTGGGGGCGAAGGTGGGGGACTGTGAACCCCACCCCCGGCCCAGCAACAACAACAGGGTTAATGAAGGTTAATGCCCAGCCCATGGTGTGGAGGGGGACGTCTGTGGGAGAGGCCAGAGGCCACACTAGACCAGGATTTTGCCCAGCACACCTCGTTTCTCACATGAACTTAAAGTGGTTTGTCTGGTAACTTTCTGAGCCCGCACATTTCAAGGTAGCCATGTGGATGTTATGGGGTGAACATTCACTCTTCCTAAGAGATATCCACCCCCTCAACTGGGCCTCCCATCCTTCTACTAACTTATCATTTTATTTGTCTCTGACAGGTGTACAGCAGATAAGGTGAACAGGGCAAATACCAAAAGAACAAAACCTTCTCAAAATTCAGATGTAGATCCTGGAATATTTAGAGGCAAATGTCATGATGTCTGGGATTTACTTTAAAATATTCCGGGGGGGTGGGGGAAAGTGAGAGCAGATGAAGATAGATGAAATAAGAAGGGTGAAATGCCAAAAAGTGTTGAAGCTGTGTGATAGGTACATGAGAGTTCATTAAATTATTCTATTTTGTGTGTACTTTTCCAAATGTCCACAACAAGGGTAATAAATAAGTAAATCCATTTTTTAAAACTATCAAAATCCCCTTCAAAGTTAACTAGCTTTCTCAGGATCCCCATGCCAACAAAGGGGAAAGTGAGACTCACACTCAGATTTTTGTTGTTGTTTTGCAAAAGGCTTCAAGACCAGAGTTTTTTTTTGACTACTTCCTGCTACTCCCCACAGTTCTAAAGATAAATGCCAAGAAAAGGAAAGTGTCAAAGGTATTACTGGGCGTACCAAACATCTTGCTTTCGGAAATCCTAGTTACCTTTATACACTTTTTATTTCAGTAAGTACCACAGGTTAAATATTAAAAATTTAAACACTGCTAAGTAAGAATGAATGACTGTCATCAGCTCACCTGTCGAAGGTCTCCAGTAGAGACACTAATGATAAGAGTTGGGATACTCATGAAGCAGGCATTGTAGAAAAGCACTCCATATTTCCCTAACTCCTGCAAAAACCAAGAAAACTCCGCTCAATTTTAGAAATATGAAGCATCAGACTTCCTGGAGCCATTTATTTTATTTTATTTTCCCCTGAAGCTAATTATACAACCATGTACTTATGCAGAGTTAGAACATGCATTCTGACCAGCTCTGTATTGGCATATTTTCAGCAAATTTCTGATGTAAAATGCTTCATCTCAAGTGTACTGTGATTTCCAAAAAAAAAAATTTGCTCTATCCAAAAAATGACAGATAAAGTGGAAGGAGATGGATGGACTCCGAGGTTCCATCCATCTCTAACATTCTAATTGTGCTTTTTTAAAAGCATGCTATTCAAAATGGGAAATGTGGAACAAAGTAAACAGCATTAACAATATTAATATAAACAGAACTCCTTAAAAAACATCTGCTCTTTCTATTAAGGAACAGCAGGGTTAAAACACCAGGTATCTTGTTTTCCAATCTTGCATAAATTTAATTTTCGTTAGAGGCTACATTCGCCACTTTCCATACAGGGTGACACACTGTGATTCTCAAAAGACAGCAAAACCAGTTTTGTAAAACTGCCACCATTAAAAACCAAATGGTAGTGCAGAAAAATACAGCGCAGATAAAAAACGGCTCACAGGAATAAGCCTGTCCATCAGAAAGAACACCCTCACTCAACACAAAGAACTTGGAACAAAGAAACATATGCCTGGCCCATCCTCCAGAGCTTCCTGCACAGCTTGGGGTGGGGGGCGGTGAGGGCTGGGAACTCTGACCTGAGGGCAGCCACAACGAAGGAAAGCTCATCCGCCCACCCGCCCCTCGTGACAGGACCTAATAAATTATCCATTCCAATCATCTCATTCCACAGATGAGGAAACTGAGGTTTGGAGAAGTGAAGGTTCCAGGTCACAGTAACCAGTCAGCAGCAAAACTTGAATCTGTAACCCACATCTCCAGACTCTCAAACTACAGCTGCTTTCAGAATACTCCTGACTTCACATTGGTCACTGATGATGATGGTAAAAAAAACTTCTTCTAATTTTAATTTGCCTTTCAAAATAATCCCCTTTCTATATAGTATTCTGACTTTGCATCTAAAATAGTGCCCATTTTTCCCTTCCTACCTAATTTTCACCCAAACTTTGCAAGACAAGGAGTAACAAGAACCTACGCAGACAAGATAATTAAAAAGAAATTAGTAATCTGTAGATCATAACATGTAAATTAAATTACATGTCATCTTTACAAGTTCATTTTTTCATGTAATTTCAGTGGCCAGATGACAAAGCCTAAAAGCTAAAGGAGTGAAGATCTGGTACCTCTGGGTCCATTTTCTGTTTGGTATAAACACCATTCGCTGCTGTGAAGATATCATTCAGGAATACAAAAATATAGCCTTCCAAGTTAAAAGCAAGGTCAGAACTGGAAGGGAGAACAGAGAGTATGATTATTCAGAAACTCACAACTTGGCCTCAGACACTCTCTGTTTCATCTTTCCTAATCAAATCCATTTGTGCTGCTAGTAACTACCTTTCCTCTGGCATATTTTCCCCCTGTATGGTGATGAATGGTTAATTCTTCTGCCCTGTCCCCAGACAAAAACAAGACCAGGCCTTCAGGAGGCTTAAACTTAATCACAACCGCTTAAAACCAGAGGGACATTAGCCATCTTCCTTTGACTGCAAAGCCATTCTTTTGCTAACTGGTAAAGAGGAATGATTTGTTCAACCCACCTGTGGCTTATTGTAGTAAATAGGGCCTTCCCCAGAGTACAGCCCTCTGGGGACAGCTGAGCAGTGACATGGTAAAGGGGTCAAATGAGGAACTGACACCTCCATCTGGTCCCCACTCACGTCATCCACTAGCACCCCCACTATCCTGTCCATCAAAAAGGCAAGGCAGGGATCCGTTCCTTCTCTGCAACTCCTCTAAGGCCCCTTTCTTCCCATTCTTTGAAGCATCTTCTCTTCAATTTCCATTTTAAATAAATAACACTAGTATAAAAATGTTTGGGGGGAATATGGCAAAGGGAGGAGAGAGTGAACAACAGCTAAGCCCAGATGTGATGCATTCACCTTCACTTGACCTTGCAAACAGTACCACACCCATGTCCAAATTCTTAAGTACATATTGTCAAGAAGGTTTCCTTTACCCTCTTTGGGTCAGTGTCTGGGGGCCTGTGAAGTTAACTGACAACAGACAGAATAACGGGGGAAAAAAATACAAATTGTTTTAAATATTTTACATGCACAGGAGTTCACAGAAAAGAAATGAAACTCAAAGAAGTGGTCAGACTCTGGGGCTTAGATACCATTTTAACAAAAAAGAGGGTTTGGGTGTTAAGGAACAAATAAGTTGTGGGAAAGGGAATAGGAAATACATAGGGGAAACTAATGGAAGATAAGGGTTATTTTAATAAGGTTTGTTTATGCAGATTCATCTAGATGCTTACTCTCTGTCTCTGGTGATAAGAATTGCTTTCCTATTTCAAGTACAAGACCAAGGGACACCTTCACAAAGGCAAATTTATGGTCTACTTTTAGGCAGAAAAGGGAGGGCAGAGAACTCTTCCCACATCTATTGATTCTCAATTGCCTTCAACTCAAAATAATGTTTATGCCAAAGTGGCATATATTGGAGTGGCATATCCTTATCCCCTTCAGTATCAAAATAAGATTATTTCTAACCAAAGAGAAGGAAATAGGTAAAAATTGCATCAAAATCTGAATGCAAATTAAACCAGATTTTGCTTGAGGCTTCCACGGGCATTATTTACCTACAAATATATTTGTGAGAATATAAATTAATTTTAGATCATCATAAATCATAATTCTCTGGCTCAATCACAACAGAATCTCTGAAAATAAGGGTTTTCCAGATCTTTCCTACCCACATTCAGCTCAGTGTTAAGAAGTGTCTGCCATTCCCTAAGATGGCAAAGAGATGAATGAGCAAAAAAGTGAGGTACCTTTCCATCCAGAGGAATGCAAAGGAAGTGTTACTCACTTCCTCAGGGAGCCTAACGGGAATTCTTGGAGTTTTCAGGTCTCCTACTTGAGGGGGCCAGGAATTCCCAACATCATTTGTTTAGGCCAGCAGTGAAAGCACAGACGTTTGATAAGAATTTACTTGTGTTACAAATGGGAGCAGATTCATGGTCAACCCGTGTGATTGTCATTTAGGGCTGTTCGCAGACATTATATTTCAACTTTTGCTGGCCATGTGACTTGCTTTGGCAAATACAATGTAAGAAGAAGTAACACGTCACTTCCGGGGAAAAGCTTGGAGAGCCAGCAGACAATTCCCCACATGCCTTCTTCCCTTCTGGATGAGCAAGGAAACCCCCTTTAAGGCAGAGGTTCCATCCCCCTGGGTCCCTAAGTAGCTACAATGGGCAGAGCACTCCCACAGCATTCACTGATGTTAGTATGCATCTGGAGTGTGAGCAGAATATACCTGGTATGTTAAACAACCACGATGTAGGGGCTATTTGTTACAGCTGCCTAAACTGGCTCATCTGTTACCTGCATTTGATGAGTTAATTTGAGTGAGAGCAGAGAAGGGTGCGGTGACAGCTGGGCTGCAGCTAAGAACTGTGCTTGTTACCCACAGGGATATTTTCCATTCTGTGGGTGCTGAGGAAGGGGAAAGCCGAGAATTACTATTCCAAGCTGGCTCTTGGGTAAAAGTTAGATGTTTTGGGAAACACTACTTACCCTTTCAGCTCACCAGAGTATCACCTATGAGCTGAATTCCTACTAACTGCTTCTGGAGATGTGCTTTCATACACACAGAGTCTGAAGTGCCATGCCTCATCAAAGACTTACATTTTTATAAACCAATTTTTGTAAAAGTCTTCAACTGGCTCTAAGTTTGTGGTTTTCAAACTGAGTTCCAAGAAACCTAGAAGAGAGAGGCGTCCCTGGGGAGACCTCAGCCCTGTGGGAGGAAGGCAGTTTCAACAGGGCACCTCCCTTTTTTAGCTACTTCACGCATATGTTTTGTTTGAACAAAAGTCTTCATGATCAAAACAGGCTCTAAGTGTGGCTGCTTAATGTCTGTACCAGCACCATATCAGGCATGAAACACAGCACTGAAACCAAACATGCCAGCTTTAAGGGGGATGTGCTCAGCCACAGCTAGAATTGGAGAAGAGGAAGTTACAGATAAAAAAGGCAAATAATAAACCCTGGTCTAGGCAAGGGACTAAACACATTTATAACAATAATAAACATCATTATTATTGCTAATATCTGTCACCAGCTGGCATGCTATATCTTTAATCAATTTCTTTTGCTTATTATCTGTTTCCACCAACCTGAATGAAAGCTCCATGAAGGCAACGATTGTTCTCGGTCTTGTTAACTGCTGGATTCCTCAGCACATAGAATGATGCCTGGCATATAGTAAATGCTTCAACATGTTTTTGTTGAACTTGACCACGAACTAGTGTAAATCCTGGTTTATTATTATCTCATTTAATTCTCATAGTGATGCTATTAGGTGGATGATATTCTAATCTGCACTTCACGGTCAAAATAACTGGGGCACAGAGAGGTTAAATAGCTTGTCCTTGGTTATATAGCCAGTAAGTGAGGAGACTAGAATAGGGTTCCAGACATCCTGGCTCTGTAGCCCACACCTTATTTAATTTGCAATTAATGATCCAGAACTCTTGTTTCTAAATGAGTTAATGAAACTAGTTTAACTGAAATTCCTCCAACTTTTTCTTTCTTCCTTTCATTCACATAGGTTTTTCTTTTCTATTACAGTCGTCCCTCCATACCCACGGGGGACTAGTTCCAGTACCCCACACCCCCACGCCCTCTACGTGCAGGTACCCAAATCTACGGATGCTCAAGTTCCTTATATAAAATGATGTGCAGCGTCTGCATATAACCTACATACATCCTCCCATATACTTTAAATCATCTCTAGATTACTTATAACACCTAATACAATGTAAATGCTATGTAAATAGTTGCCAGTGCACAGCGAATCCAAGGTTTGCTTTGGGGAATCTTCTGGTATTTAAAAATATATATATTTTCGATCCACGGTTGGTTGAATCCACAGATGCAGAAGCCTTGGACACACAGGGCCAACTGTATCATTTATACCTTATAAATGAGGAAACTGAGGCACAGAGAGGCTAAGAAATAGCTGACAGAAGTTAAATTTCAAACCAAGGAAGGTAACTGCACACATGCTTTAACCACTATGCTAATAAAAGGAGTCCGAGCGCCTGCTTTCAAATGCAAACTTGGAGCCGTTATTCCTGGTCAGGTATATTAATGAATAAGATAGTAGTCATGCACTGGTATTGGCTCATGTCCCAAACATTTAATGAGAGTATTCCATCCTTGGAAATATTGACCAATAAGGCATCACACGATGATAAAACAAATCAGCTTACAAGGGCTTTATAAATCTGTTATTCTCCTTAGTCAAATGCCTAAGAACTTTTCAAAATTCTTTGTAAAATTTTTATATTGAAGACAAACATTCAGTAATAAAAGTATACAGTTTACTCCTTTTATGAAGAAAAGCTGTATTAATACCTTGTAATGCTCACTCTATATATTTCTCAGAAATGTTCTGGCCAACTTGGAACCCAGTTTGACTTTCACAGGAACACATGGGGATTCCACTAACATCAACAGATTTGTCTCTTGGCTGCTCAATTCAACTGCAGCCAGATGGAAAATGAAAAATGAGGAGGGGGCCAGGCCTATTGTCAAAGACACAAAGGAGTTATTGAGCAGAAATAGTCCAAAGTCTTACCCAGCTGCTATGAAAGCACCAAGAATGATGGCAAAGACACTGACAATGATGTTCAAGGAATACTGTTTCCTGTAATAAATAAATAGTGGATGGATAGATAGGTAGGCAGACAGATGGATAGATGGATAGACAGATAGATAGATAAGGAAAGGAGGAGGAGAGGAAAAAATATAGATTATATTTTTAAATAAACTGCAAATAGACATTGTTAACAGTTTTATAGCTAAAATCTAATGGACAATGCTTTATGTAAAAAGAGTACTAAAGGTACCTTAAATGGATTAGGAAATCAGACCAAATTTACTTTATTTCTTAAGTAGTTGTCTTAATCTAATTACAAATGTATTTTCTCTGTTCTCACTAGAAAGACGCTGGGACAAAATGCAGAAGAGCTCCTGCTGGTGGGTCTAGTTGGTATGTACTTTAATCAAGCATGCAAAGATTAAGATAAAATTCAATAGTAAAACTTAAAACATTGGGCCATCATCCAAATTTCATCATTAAATAGTCTCCACAGCAAAATCAAGAATCACCTTTTTAGATGTCAGCCTGAGTATTTTTATGAGAAATTTTTAAACCAACATTATAAAAATTAATTTATTCTGATGTTACATCATACTTACTGCATCAGAATGAATTTTCCCTGATTTTCTGCTACTCCTATTCTATACTATATATGTGGACAACTTTTCCTCTACATTCCAAAATCAGTGTATATTCCATCTGGCTCAGGAAACAGATTTACATCTGTTTTGGGGTTGTTGGGGTTTCTTTTTATAATTTTTGACCACACACACATTTTATTTATCTAATGTAGAATTATAATTGTTTTTAAAAAACACTCATTCCATTCTTAGGGAATCATGGAAATAGGAGACTGCTTTTAAGTGAACAAACCACTTGCCCTTAAGTTATTGCTACTAGCACTTCAAATCAACTATTTGAAAAGATGACTAGATGTTGAGAATTTGCTAGGTAAAAATAATGTGGGGGTGTGGGGAGAGGACACCAGAGGAAAAGAAGAAAAACAAAAATCACCCGAGTACGATGGTTTCCAGGAGTAAAGTAAGTGGAATGGTAAATTTCCTGAGCACGGTGAACATCGGCAAGCTGTCAGGAAAAGATTCAAGTATAATATCATCAGACACCAAGTACTTTTTTAATGCCTTACATTTTTAATTAAGCCCATTAATTTTCCAAATTAAATATAAGGAATTAACCTTAATTATCACACATGCTACTAATAAGTCATATTAAATAATAAAAAGAAATGGAGATTTAATAATTTCATGCCACTTTTACTTACTAGCAATTCAAAACATCATACTATCCAACTACTACAAAGTTTGTACTAAAAGATTATATGCAGTGTGAACCAATACAGCTTTTGACAAATCAAGTTGGGACTATGTATGGACAGTCATTAAATGGTCCTAACCTAGGACCTAATTACTTCTTGCTGGGAAACTTACCCTAAGATAATAACCCAAAGGAAAGAAAAAAAATCATGTACACAAACATGTTCATTGCAGTAATGTCTTTGGGAAAAACATCAGAAACAACCTGAATATCAGACAAGGCAATGATTAAATAAATTATGATAAATCCACTTGAGGGAACATTATACATTAATTCTATAATATAAAACTTTACCACTCTTCGAAAACGAATATTAAATAAATCAAGGAGGTGACAAAACTATGTAGAGTCTACAACTGTAATAAAATACATTCTGTATATGGAAAAAGACTGAAAGTGAGTATTTAAAATAGTATGTTAGAGGATAAAATTATGGGTAATTTTTCCCTAAAACTTTATGTAATGAGACCACATTCACTGCCTTTCAAAAATACTTATGAACCTTTCACCCACTCTCAAAACCCAGAGATTCCAGGACACAGTTCAATGCACAGCCACAGACTGCCAGGGCTGGAAAAACCCACCTCCATCTGCTTCCAATGTGACCCTGAGAAGATGGTGACCAAAGAAAGGAAAGCCAGAACCACAGCGTCTGTGGGGTGGGGTGGGCAGCTCCTCCTGACCAGACCTGAGGAGGGGTTTCACACTACAACCAGAGAGCAGTGCAGAAAGAATTTTCAGGAACTTCACTTAAAAATGTCTTATGAGACTGGTCTGAACTGCCTTTTTCAAAGCAAGACAAAAAAAAAAAAAAGTCTTATTATTTTCCATTAAATTCAAAAAGTATTTTTAGATGATGCCTTTTAAAAGCAGATAAGGGGAATTCCCTGGCAGTACAGTGGTTAGGACTCTGCGCTCTCAGTACCGAGGGCCTGAGTTCAATCCCTGGTCAGGGAACCAAGATCCCATAAGCCATGCACCATAGCCAAGAAGAAAAAAATAATAAAAAAATAAAAGCAGATAAGGATACTTAATGGTAAAAAGCTGAATGTTCTTCCCCCTAAGATCAGGAATAAGACCAGGATGTTCACTCTCACCACTACATCTATTCCGCATGGTAGTTGAGGTTCTAGATGGGACAATTAGGCCAAAAAAAAAAAAAAAAATAGTATACAGTTTGGAAAAAAGAAAAGAAAGTTGTCTCTATTTTCAGATGATACATACAGAGAAAATCCTAGAAATCCATTAAAAAATATTATTAGAACAAATGAAGTAAGTGTGCAGGAAACAAGATGAATATACAAAAATCAACTGTACTTCCATACACTAGCAATGAGCAATCCAAAAAGGAAGTTAACAATTCCATTTATGATAGCATCAAAAAGAACAAAATTCTTAGGAATAACGTAACAAAACCAGTGTAAGAATTGTAATACACTACAAACTACAAAATATTGTTAAAAGGTGAAAGAAGATTAAATGGAAAGACACTCCATGTTATGGATCAGAGGCTTAACGTTGTTAAAATGGAAATACTTCCCAAATAAATCTATAGATTCAACACAGTCCTATCAAAATTTCAGCTGGCTTTTTTTCCCCCAGAAATTGACAAACTAATTCTATAATCAATGTGGAAATGCAAGAAAACCAGAAAGCCAGAACAATCTTGAAAAAGAAGAACAAAGTTGGTGGACCCAATTTCAAAACTCACTACAAAGCTACAATTATCAGTATTATCTAGTACTAGTTTAAAGATAAACATTTAATCAAAGCAATAAGATTGAGAATCAAGAAATAAATCTTTCCAATTACGGTCAATTAATTTTCAACAAGGGTGCCAAGACAATACAATGGGGAAAGAACAGTCTTTTCAGTAAATAATGCTGAAACAACTCAGCATTCACATGCAAAAGCATGATTTTGGACCCCTACCTCACACTATATAGAAAAAATTATGTAAAAATATATCAAAGACCTAAATGTAGGAGCCAAAACTATAAAACTCTTAGATGAAAGAATAGGATGATATCTTCATGACCCTGCATCAGGCAAAATTCTCTTAGACACAATACCAAAAGCACAAGCAACAATAACAAATATAAATACATCAGACTTCCCCAAAATGTAAAACTTTTATAAATAGATAAACAACATGTGATAGATATATACAATAGAATACTATACAGTCTTACTAAGGAATGAAATTCTGATACATGCTACAACATGGATGAAACAAAAACATTATGCTAACTGAAATAAACTGGACATAAAAGGACAAATATTGTATGATTCCATTTGTATGAAATATCTAGAATAGGCAAATTCATAGACATAGCAAGTAAAACAGAGTTTACCAGGGCCAGGGGGATGGGGGAATGGGGCATTTGGTTTAATGGGTACAGAATTTCTGTTTGGGATGATGAAAAATTTCTGGAAATAGATAGTGGTGATGGTTGCTCAAGATCGCGAATATACTTAATGACACTTAACTGTCCGCTTAAAAATAGTTAAAATGGTGAGTTTTATGTTATGTATATTTTACCTTAATGATTAATTGAATTTTTAAAAACTTAGAACTTTTGTGCTTCAAAGTACACCATCAAGAGAGTAAAAAGACAATCCACAGAATAGGAGAAAATTTTGCAATCATATATATAATAAACGACCTGTATCTAGAATACCTAAAGACTTAAAACTCAATAATAAAAAGATAAATAACCCTGTTAAAAAATGGGCAAAGGACTTGAATAGACATTACTCCAAAGAAGCTATATAAATGACCAATAAGCACATAAAAAGATGGTCAATATCATTAATCATCAGGGAAATGCAAATCAGAACCACAATAAGATACGACATCACAACCACTACGATAGCTATAATCAAAAAGATAGACAATAACAAATTTGGCAAGAACGTACAGAAATTGTAACCCTCGTACACTGCTGGTGGGAAAGTAAAATGGCACAGCCACTTTGGAAAACAGCTTGGCAGCTCCTCAAAATGTTAAACACAGAATGGCCATACCCCCAGCAATCCTACTCCTAGGTATAGACCTAATCAATAGCAATTCTGTTCTTCCACTTCATCAGGCCAAAGACCACGAAGGCATCCTGGTCTTTCTTTTACTCATACCCTACATGTTATTCATCAGGATACTGTGTTAGCCCTTTCTTCTAAATATATCCAGCACCCAGACTATGGCCTCAACCTCACACTAAAAATAACCAGGGGATCCTTGGAGAAATGGCAGGAAAAGTCCAAATAAATCTGGGACATCATGTGCCAGGAAGCAAGGAAGTAATCAAAGACTACTGGGGCTCTAGAACATAGGAGTCAACTCAAAGAAGCTCCCACTGACCTGAGATGGTATAATTTGAGCATCAAAAGAAGTATTTATATAATGAATTAAAACATTAAGTAAATGAAACAAATAGAATAATGGAACAGAATAGAGAGCCCAGAAATATACCCACACAAATATAGTCAACTAATCTTTGACAAAGGAGCAAATACAATTCAATGGAGACAGACTAGCCTTTTCAACAAATGATGCTCAAACAACTTGACATCTACACATAAAAAAACCTGAATCTAGACACAGGCCTTATACCTTTCACAAAAATTAAGTTCAAAATGGATCATATACCTAAATGTAAAACATAAACTTCTGGAAGATAATGTAGGAGAAAATCTAGATGGCCTTGGGTTTGGCAATGAGTTTTTAGATACAACACCAAACGCACAATCTGTGAAAGAAAAAAATGATGGTGGAACTTCATTAAAATTAAAACTTCTGCTCTGAAAGACAGTGTAAAGAGAATGAAAAGACGAGCCATAGACTGAGAGAAAATATTTGCAAAATGGCTATCTCATGAGGGACTTGTTTCAAATAAATGAAAATGCATGAGTTAATAATGATGGTAAAAAAACAAAACAAACAATAAACAACAACTCACTATTGAAGGTGACAGGACACTAATTTATTACTCTGAACATTTATAAATAAAGCTTTATCCTGCCTTTCCTGTATGATATGGTGAATGAAAGTTTGTATTTATTGAGGAAGTTTAGACAATTAATGTAGAAAGGGTGATATAGTTAGAAAATCATCATTTTTCAATTTAAATGAAATAATGGATCTAGACAATGATCATCAATAGAAGCTAAAACCATTAGGGGAAAAATCAATGGGAAACATTCTAATGAAGGGACCAGACTGACCCCTTAAAATCATTAGAAGTAGAACTGATCCATTAAATATCATTAAAGGTGGGATAAAACATTATGTATCCCATGAGGTGATGCAGTAGAAGGAACCCAATATCACCAATAAACTGATGTTGCCTGAAAAATTGAATCTGATCAAGCCTCTAGGACCAACTACCAGTTTATGGAAAATAGGGGAGAGAGAGAAACATACTACATGACACCACGTATAAGCAATCTTCCTTCCTTCCTCCTCAGTCTCACTTGCTGAAAGCCCCCAGAGCACCCAAGAAGCCTTCATCTTACCTCTTCTGCTATGCATATAGAGAAGTGTTGAAGAACACTTGTAATAAAGATGTTTGTAAGATCACTAAAACAAGAAGGCCTCATCTGCGAGGCAGAGACCCCCAGTGCGGCTGGGCAGCTATGAGGGTAACTGAAGGCATCCCCACGCTGCAGGTGGGCTCAGAGACAGGGCAAGAGGATATGTAGCAACACAGCAATAGCACCTACCACAGGGTGTTTTAATACAAATTTAAGACAATTAAGGAAAATTGACTGTCCTAATCCCAGAAGGAAACAACAAAACAACTAAAATATGTAACTAAAAACAGTATTGGACATTTTGTTTTTCACAACCACCACAATCTGTCCTTTCCAAACAAGAGTGAAAGGCAACAGGCCTAATTTCACATTTCTCAGTTTTATATGTACTTTCTCCTTCTGGTCTACCTCCTACCTGCCACTTTTCTTCTCTCCCTATACAAACAGGTTTCCTTCCATTTCTGTCACCCTTTGGTCAGACTTTATTTTCCCATTATTCACATCTTTTTCATAAGGTTTGTCACCCTAATGTGTGTTCATTAGTCTACATATTTCACACCACGTTTTCCAATTTATAGGATGACTTGGTCTTTGTCCACTTCTATTTTCATTTTTGCAGTGACTTTTAACAGAGTAGTGAAAGGACCATAAAATAAATGCAAATGCAGATTTCAGAAGTATATATCACATACGTGAAAATAACGTCTGTCATTTATTTTTCCTTGTACCAAGGCTGACCTACACCAAATCTGACAGAATATTCCTGCTTTTATAAAACTGTGATGAAACCAAAAGTTACACAGAACCATATCCGTATAAATGAATCTTTCTGAATAAATCATACCTTCTCTATCTTGATTTCTATAGATCTCACATTCTATCTTCAGACTTGAACATAAAGAAAAATATATCAGCTTTTTAACATTTCTAAAGCATTATCAAATTAAATTCAAAACTCTACCTTATTTTCTTAAATTATGGAATATTATTGTCTTCTATATGTAGCCCAAGCAATATCTTGAAAAATCAAAGCTGGTCTTTGTGACACTAAAAGCAAACGAGTGAAGGCTCCAATCAACCATTAACCTGCTCTCTACCTTAATTTACTTGTGCTTGATAATCCACTTATGTGGTTTCCAATGTAGAGGAGAGGCAGAGGAAACAGCTTCAATAAAAAAAGAAAGAATATTTGGTTAGTACTCCAATAACATTTTCTTTCATATATAAAAATGGTGACATTCACTCCCCATCAGTAAGCAAATCATTCTGAGTTCCTTTCCTTGCAATGACTATATTTTCCAGAATCCAGAACACATCATGACTTTCTCCATGTGATCAAAAAATAGTTAGGTAGGAAGTGAAATCCATAATCATGGTGGTGGTGTGGAGGCTGGATAGAAATGGAAATCTTGACCTTGCCCACATTAGTAGACTATTTCCCTAAAAGAAAGCTCTGAACAAGCACCTCTCTTAGGTGGAGACCCCTAGCCAGGTTGGTGAGTTGAGGATGGGTGTTTATCGCTTATAAACTGTATAAATATAGTTTATGAATGAGATTCAGAAGGCCATTGAAAAAGTGTGCAAACTTCTGTTATCTATGCATATATGTACTTTTCTGGACAAAGGCAAAACAAAGGTCTATATCCCATTGATGCGTCACACAGTTGGTGACACTTTCAAAAAGTTGTGTATACTGGCCACATTACTTTGGAGTTACTTTATTTGCTTTAAAGGCCTAGAATAATTAAATATCTACCAAGGTTAAACAATGTAGTTTGTAGTTGAATTAGGTTTACCGAGCTCTGAGCTCTTGAATTATTTTCTGATTGTTAAGAGAAATATTATTCAGAACACACTGAAAAAGAGACAAAATGTAACACCTAGTCTTCCATAAACGAAAAAAAATTCCCTTCATAAGCTCATATGATAACTTTTAAGAACTTTTAAACTAATATAATACTCCATAGCTATCAAGATGAGTCCAACATTTCTTTTTCCACTAAAAAGACACTAAGCGTGCAACT
This sequence comes from Phocoena phocoena, assembly GCF_963924675.1. Taxonomy (NCBI): domain Eukaryota; kingdom Metazoa; phylum Chordata; class Mammalia; order Artiodactyla; family Phocoenidae; genus Phocoena; species Phocoena phocoena. The sequence goes on along the minus strand of NC_089224.1, from coordinate 28,127,471 downwards.
CGGATATCTTTTGAAAGTTTTTTTGTTTGTTTGTTTGTTTGTTTTGCGGTACGCGGGCCTCTCACTGTTCTGGCCTCTCCCGTTGCGGAACACAGGCTCTGAACGCGCAGGCTCAGCGGCCATGGCTCACAGGCCCAGCCGCTCCGCGGCATGTGGGATCTTCCTGGACCGGGGCACAAACCCGTGTCCCCTGCATCGGCAGGCGCACTCTCAACCACTGCGCCACCAGGGAAGCCCCTTTTGGAAGATTTTTAAATACTATGTGTCATCTGCAAAAAAGTTACAGAATTTCTTTATTAGGAAATTTGCTCAAGAAACATAAGCAAGATAATGGATCCAGGACCTTCCCTTTTATTCATCAACATCGTAAATGAAAAATGTTTGGGCCTGCCATATCAGTAAACAAAGGATGTTGCAGCCTGGTGGCTTGATAGCCACTACAGCCCCCACTGAAAGTGAGCTCTGAGGGAACTCAGGATGGAGACAAACGGGCTGAGCACTGCCAAGCCCTCACTGCCAAGCCCTCAGTCACTGCAGTCACCCCCATGGTGCACCCTGAGGAGACTCAGGATGGAAAGGAAGAGGATACTGGTCCCAGATAGCTAAGGTCACATCAAAGGAATAATTTCAATGAGCCCAGACTCTTGCATCTTCCCATACATAGAAAAGCACTAAATTCATTAGCTTGAGATACTATCTGGCTTTCTTTAACTAACAGTAATCTTCTGAAGTTCCAACTACCTGGTCATTTTTGCAAAAACTCCTGTATATGCTGGCCCTTCCCTCACCTCTTTGGAGCAGTCCCTCAGAGCTACCTGAGCTATCCGAGAGACTGCCTCCTGGGCTTAAGTCCTCATTTTGTCCGCAAAATAAAACATAATTCTCAACTTTTACGTTGCACATTTTTTTTCAGTCAACAAAATTCTGGTTAACAGTGTACACCTGACTCAACAATCACACAGCTGGTGATATTACAACTTTAGAGGTTCTTAGGTGTTGAAGAGAATCAGTTGCCCCTGTTTCCATATACAATTCAAAATAAAGACAGTACTGACTTCTAGTTTCTGGTAACCATGGGCTAAATTATTTGTGCTAATTCCCCTGCTGATTAATCAATGCGTTAATTAATCAACTTTATAATCTGATAAGTTAGATATGCCTGTTTTGAATTCCAGGGGAACACTAAAAGAACTGAAACAGAGGAGTTCCACTGTGCATAATTAAACACTATCATTCACCAGTAAGATTTAACTAATTTAAAATTTTAGGCACCTATGGGAATTCCCTGGCGGTCCAGTGGTTAGGGTTCTGCACTTCCACTGCAAGGGGCACGGGTTCTATCTCTGGTCGAGAAACTAAGATCCCAAATGCTGTGAGGTGCAATCAAAAAAAAAAAAATGTAGGCACCTAATCATACAGCCTCAAAATACATAAAACAAAACAAAAAACCTGGCAGAAATACCAAGAGAAATAGACTGTAGCAATATCTCTCTTCTCACATACTCTTAAAATGTGACTTTGACACTCCCTTCCATCCAGAGGTAGTGTCTATGTCCCTACAGCAAAAGGCAACTGGAACACAGAAAAAAGGCATCTCAAAAAAACCTACAGCAAACAATACACTTAATGACGAAATATTAAAAGTTTCCCCTTTGAGATCAGACAAAAATGCCATTTCCATTTCTATCAACATTGCACTGTACGTCCTGTGCTATACAGTATGGCAAGTAAAAGAAGTGAAAGTTAGAATGTTGCAGATACAAAGACAATATACAAAAGAAAGATAAAAATATGTACCTGAGAAGTGGAATATGTCCTGCCATATCAGTAAACAAAGGATGTCACAGTCACCAGCCATTGCAGCCACGACCTTTGCAGCCACAGCCTATGGTGAGCTGGTGAGCCCTGAGGAAACTCAGGATATGAAAACAAAGGATACTGGTCCCAGATAGCTGAGATGCATATCAAAGGAATGATTTCAGTGATCCCAGACTCTTGCATCTTCCCATATATAGAAAAGCTCTAAACTCCTTAAGTTGACATATCCGGTTTTCTTTAATTAACAATAATCTTTTGACATTCAGACCACCTGCCCTTTGTTGCAAAACTCCTATATGTCCTGGCTCCTCACCTCACCTCCTCAGAGCACTTCTCTTACAGTTACTTGAGATGCTGCCTCCCAGGCTTGAATTACTAAAAGTTCCCGCCTATAAAACATAACTCTCAACTTTCACATTGTGAATAATTTTTTAGTGGATATACTTCTAACTTTCCAAATAATCTGGGGGTGTTTTGGCCGTGCCACGCAGCATGCAGGATCTTAGTTCCCTGACCAGGGATCAAACCTGTGCCCCCTGCAATGGAAGCATGGAGTCCTAACCACTGGACCGCCAGGGGAGTCCCCTGTTTTTAAAAGATACATGCAATAGCAAAGAAAAAAAAAAAAAAAAAAAGACGTACCTCAGAACAAATCTAACAAAAACTGTTAGAACTCTATAGAGAAAATTATAAAACTTTACTGAGGGCAGTTAAAGAAGGGGTATGTATACCATGTACATGGATTGAAAGATTCAATACTTTAAAGATGTCAACTCATTCCAAATTGCTTTAGAGCTTCAGTGCAATTCCAGTCAAAATCCCAAAAGGTTATTTTTCATGAAACTTGAAACCTGCTTCTAATATTCACATAAAAATGTGAAGAACCAAGAACTTAGGAGGAAAGACTTGCTCTACCAGATAGCAAGGCTTTGCATAAAGCAATAGTAATTACGACTGTGAGGTAATGGGGCAGAAACACAAATAGACAAATGAAAAAGCATGGAGAGCTTAGAAATATATGTGAACAATAGTACCACGATATAAGTGGCACAATATTAAGGATAAACTTTTCAGTTGAGTCTGCGACAAATGAAAAAATAAATGAAATTGTACCACTACCTCACACCATCCACAAAAATCAACTCCAAGCAGATTAAAAATCTAACTCTGAAAAACAATATATCTTTTATCTAGAAAAATATCTTCATAACCTCAGAGTAGGGAAGAATTTCCTAAATAAGGAAAATAGTGATTAATTATTAAGGAAAAGACTGATAAAATTTAACTATTTTAAAATTAAGATTCCTTTTCATGATAAGGAATATATGATAAAGGAATACAAGATAAATACATAATAAAGAAAATAAAAAGATATGAAACAGAGTGGGGAAATATATTTGTAATGCTGTATATAACTAACAAGAGGACTATCATTAATATATTTTTTAAAACTCCTACACAAATCAGTAAGAAAAATGGGCAAAAGTCTTGAACAAGTATTTCACAAAAGAGGATATCCAAATGGGCACTAAAAAATGAAAAGGCGCTCAACCTCATTAATAAACAGGGAAATGCAAATAAAAGCCAAGAAGATGTCATTATGCACCCACCAGATCAGCACAATTTAAAATGACTGGCATACCAAGGATTGGCAAGAATGAGGAGCAATAGGGACCTTCATGCACTTTCATCAGGAGTAGGGACTGGTACAACCACTTGGGGGAAGAGTTTGCCATTATCTACTCAAGCTGACAATACGCTCACCCTAGGAGTCAGCAGTTTCACTTCTTGATAAGCTTCCCAAAAAACTCACGCACACGTGCTGTTTTGGACTGAATTGTATCTGCTCAAAATTCACATTTTGAACCCTTAGCCCCCAGGTGACTGCATGCGAAGATAGGGCCTTTAAGGAGGTAATGAAGGTTAAATGAGGTAATAAATGTGGGGTCCTAATACAATAGGACTTGTGTCCTTATAAGAAGAGGAAGGGACACCAGGAGTGCATAGGCACAGAGTAAAGGCCACATGAGGTCACAGTGAGAAGGCAGCTGTCTATATGCCAAGGAGAGAACTCTCATCAGAAACCAATCCTGTTGGCACCTTGATCTTGGACTTCTAGCCTCCGGAAGTGTAAGAAAATAAATTTCTGTTAAGCCACCTAGTCTGTGGTATTTTGTTATGGGAGCCTTAGGTGACTAATACTTGTGCACCAAGATCCAGCTATCAGTATGTTCAGAACAGTACTTTTTATTTTTCTAGGGCCCAAACTAGAAACAACCCCAATTACCATAAACAGTAAAACAGATAAATAAACTGTAATATATTTATACAATGAAAATAAAATAATACGGCTACACACAACAATGTGGATGAATCTTACCAACATAATATTAAGTGAAAGAAGCAAGATACAAAAGAATATATAGAGTTTAATTCTCTTTATATAACATCCAAAAATAGGCAAACCTAAACTACGTAATTCAAGGATACATACAAATTTAGAAAACTTACGAAGAAAGCAAGAAAATTATTAATACAAAAGTCAGAATAGTGGGTAAAGAAGGATTTTGTGATCCCATCTCATGACGTAGGTCATAATTACAAGGGTAATTATTCATTCAACTACACAGTCATGTATGATGCCTTTTTCCTATGTCTAGATCATATTTCACAATTGTTCAAAGTATTTAAAAATTATAAGCTAAGTGTAAGCAAGCCCAACAATATCCTGATTTTTCTTTTGATGATTGGGTTAATATCTTTCCTATACTTCAATATTTTGTTTTTCTCCTTTTGTGGATGTCCCTGATTATTGATGCAGTAAGCATGTGCTTAGTCGACCTGATGAATAATCCAGAGCTAGATGCCAGTGTTTTTCCAGGCCTGAGAGACATGGCAGTGAACAAACCATGTGAGGTCCTCACTCTCAAGGAACTGCAGTCTGATTTAACCTCCCTAAATCCAAAAAATGTCACCATGATCGATTTAATACCACCTGTCGTATGGGATTGCTCTAGGAATTAAATGTCTGGCCTCATGCATGTCACCCAGCAACTGTACAATAAAAGTTAGTTCCGGGCTTCCCTGGTGGCACAGTGGTTGAGAGTCCGCCTGCCGATGCAGGGGACACGGGTTCGTGCCCCGGTCCGGGAAGATCCCACATGCCACGGGGCAGCTGGGCCCGTGAGCCATGGCCGCTGAGCCTGCGCGTCCAGAGCCTGTACTCCGCAACGGGAGAGGCCACAACAGTGAGAGAGGCCTGCGTACCGCAAAAAAAAAAAAAAAAAGTTAGTTCCATTCCACATTCCCAGGAAGGAATGGCAGTTCTCATGTTTCTAGTTCCACCGTGGAAAAAAAACTACATATATCAAAATGTGTTTATTCATCATTCTACTCACAACTGTTATCAATCCAAGCTAAAAATGAAAATTTAAAACAGGGATCAACAAATTGGGAGGGCCCAAGAGATAAATCTAACCCATCTTTTATTTATGCAAATAGTTTTATTAGAACACAACTACACCGATTCATTTATATATGTATCATCTACAGCTGCTTTCATGGTACAGAGCTGAATAGCTGCAGCAGAGATGGTCTGGCCCACAAAGCCTAATTATTTGCTATCTGGTCGTTTACCAAATAAGCTTGCCAATTCCTATTAGAAAGCTTTGTCATTTCAGAAGACACATAGTATTTATTGCTAAGCACATACTTTTACTAGTATTATGTTACATTAGTGGACCACTGAATGATATGAAACCTTTATTAAGAAGTTTCTACCCATTGCCAACAGGAAGCACATGTGTATAGAAATGGACCTGTACTCTTAAGATCACTTTGTAATTCTATAGCATTTCTACACCTTCCATCATAGCTATATGTACTTTCCATCACATACCTTAATAGGAATTTTCTTGTCAAAATCAGGGAAGTGAATTAGTTTACTTAGCTTGGACACATATAGTATCATTATGGTAACTGTCATCTAAAGAAAAGGGAAGAGAAAAACTTCAGCAACATATCTGGAAAGACTATTTGAGGTACAAATACATCATCAAAAGAAAAGAGGTTCACCAAAAAATATATATATATCTGAAAAGTCCATTTTCTAGGTTCCAAAAAACCTATTATTCCTTGAAATATTAAAATTGTTTTTCTTGCCACCGTATAGATTGCACCAGAACTATAGGCAAAAAGTATAACATCAAATATAACGTATATACGATATCTCAAGGGGCTCAAGGAACGACAACAGTGGGAAAAAGGAACGGTGAGCCCAAAACTGACCAGAGTGACCACAGTCGGTGAGGCTGCTTGTTGATCCTAGACCATCCTTCCTATGTACTGAGCATATGGTCACCTTACCCCAGAAAGTAAGTGTGGGGATGAAAGGAAGGGGGAAGGGAGGCAAACTCCACACATAAACGTATTTTGTAAAGTATAATATTTCTATAACACAAAAGTCAAATTAAGAGGAAAACAAACTTTAAAAGGGATTTATTTTTCTCTCCAATCTAGCCGGTGTTGCAAAAACATCTCATTCAAATGCTATTAATCTGGATTACACCAGGTATATCAGAAATACTCCAGATTATTATTATAAAATAAAAAGTTTTAATATCATCTTTCTACACACATTTTAGAACTTACTTTTGACCACATTAGGATGCAAAAATTTAAGGTCTCCTTCAAAATGATTATCATCCTAAACCTTGAGCCTGAGTGTACAAACTTAATACTTATAATAGATTTATATAACACAAGCCCACCCTGAATTATAATTGTAGTCTGTATATATGACTTACTTTATAATTCTTACAGAAATTTACCAACACTCGTTTAAAATATTCTTCAATTCAGACTTTTAAAATTTGGTCTGCTGGCTTCTTCCCCCACAAATTGCAAATCATAAACGTTTTTACCTTAATTGAGTACAATCCAGTGAATTTATTTGTCTTGGGCATTACAAAGGGCACATTACCACATATTATTTATTGATCTTTTAAAGTACTTTTTAACATATTTTCACACTGAACCATAAAGATATAAATTTTTTGACCTTAAGGAAAGATATTGTTTCCTCATGATTTTTTTCTCCCTAAAATGATGTGCAAAGAGTACCTAATTAGCAAAACATTTAACTAGAATAATGTTTAATCATATAAATTCCAGATTCACAATTTAAAATTTAGTTAACAGATACAATTTTTATAATTTTAAGTTTTTCTCCTTATAGCCTAAAGGAAAACGAAAACAAAAAAACTTTGGTGCCTGTGTTACCACGTGCCTACTAGAAATCATCAGCATATGACCCAAAAAGTAAAAAAGCCACAAATTAATATTAACGGAAAATTTCAGAAACAGCCAAATGGGGTAAGTTTGAAAGTTTATCCAAGTTTGTCCTTACACTTGAGAACAAACATTGCAAACTTCAGGAAGGAAAGTGCAAACATGTTTTGTTTGGCCTGTAGAGAGTTTTATGAAAATATGAATCTGTTGCCACCATTTACAAATTAGGGGTTTGATGTAAAAATTAGATTTCCCTGATCCCTAGTGGGCCTCACCTCATCTCCCTAGCCTTTTTCTTCTCAGGCACAGTGGCTTAAACTGTGCGCACTCATCTGTTACCCAGCAGACCTTGGAGGCTTTCAGTCTGCTGCCCCCTTGCTTTAGAGTAATTAAATTCTATTAAGGAAGTTAAAATTAGTTGTTTTTTCCTACAAATACAACTGCTCCTAAATTGTAAAATGAAATAAGATGTGTGTCAATACTTCATGTTGTTTCACCAAAAGTACCATGGTCCTCTGCCAGCTGAACAAGTTCGTAAATCACAGTCTTAAAGAAAAGCACTTAAAATTTCATGATGTGTACTGACAAGTAATTAAGAGGGTAATTTTTTTTTTCACTTACCTGTCCAATTCCAAGAACAACTGGTGATGGGAAACTACAAAAAATATAGAATAACTAATATTAGCAACTGATAAAAAAGTTGAAGACAATATACAACACATAATGATAGGAGTTATTAAAAAGTCTTAGACTTTTTTTTCAGTCTTAGTGAAATTGTCAAATTTGTTCACTTTTCATTTGTTCATTTCTTTTCCATTTTTTAAACTGATCATTGCTAAACTTGGCAAACTTCTATTGCCCCTTGAGGCAGACTGTCATATTAACAAACAACACAATTCTATATGTAGAAAGCTAAAGTAATCTGGGGATAAATTACTAGAAATAATAAATAACTTTAGCAAGGTTACTGGATACAAGATGAGCACACGAAAAAAATCATTTCTATGTCTATATATCATAAAAACACAAAGAACATAAAATTTTAAAGGTATTCATTTACAATAGCACCCAAAAAACATCAAATAACACTAACTGGGTATTTTATGGTAATAAGGAATTATTTTTACTTTTTTAGGCATGAAATAATATTGGGGTGGTAGGTTTTTTTTTAACAAAAAAGTCCCTCTTATCTTTCAGAAATTCATATTGAAATGCATATGACAATACATTTTTAATTTGCTTCAAAATAATCTTGGGGGAGAGGCTGGGATTGAGAGGAGTGATATAAATTTAACAAGGTTGTTGAAACTGGATGATGGCTACATGGAGATTCATCATACGGTTTTCCTTTTTTCAAAATAATATACCCAGGTACAAATCTAATAAAAGATTTCCAAGAAATACCTCTACATAGAAAACTATATATCAATATTTAAAAAATTAAAGAAGCCCTAAATAAATTTCATGGATTAGAATCAATATTGCAGTGAACCATTATCCACAAACTGACCTATAAAATCAAATCTCTCTGTAAAAACACCAGCAAGTCTATTTTGTGGAAACTGACTGATCCTAAGACTGAATGCAAAGGCAAAAAGCAAACATGATCCAAGATAATCCTGAAGAAAAACAAAGTTGGAGGAATGACTACTGGATGCCAGGATTCTTGTTTTTTTTTTTTTTGGCTGCACCACACTGCATGCAGGGATCCTAGTTTCCCGACCAGGGACTGAACCTGTGCCCCGCAGTGGAAGCACAGAGCCCTAACCACTGGACCACCAGGGGAGTCCCCAGGATTCCATTTTAAAGTTACAATAAATGAGAGAGTGCGGTATTTGCACAATGATAGTCTAACAGGACAAAGCAAGAGAACACAGATGGGGACAGATACATAGCTTTATGGACAGATACATAGCTTTATGGAAACCTGATTCATGACAAAGATGACCATGCAAGCAGTAGGGAAATGGCCCTAGGTAACTGGAATCAGAATCTTAACCCCTACCTCATACCATACTTAACAAGGCAGCACATCACTTCACCGTGCTCACTCATTTTCCAGCCCTTCACTGGCTCCCAGTCATTCTCTCGGTCCACCAAAAAAGGGGGAATATCACCTAAAAAACCACCACCACCACCACCAACAGCAACACCTCAGCCCTCAATCTGTATGTCAAAGGGAAACATACCTATTTCAGATAGGGTAAGAAAAGAATAAAGAACCAACCTGCCTTATCAGAGAAAACTGAATGACTGTCTGGACCAGCACCACTGTGAGAATAAAATGAACTCTAATGGATGCCGGATGTGCCACCCAGACACCCTCTTCTGGACTGAAGCACTCATTCCCCAGTCGCTCAAGAGCAACCTCAGCTGAAGAAAGCTGCCTTGCCAATAGCACCCCCACTGCCTGAGAGCAGCCTGTGCAGGGGTATAAAAGCCAGGGGCTTTCACCCCAATTCAAGACAGCTCTGTAGAGCCCTTCTAGCTCCAGAGGGCCTGGGATCAGGCTTTGTTGTGATAAAGCACAGCCCAGCTTCTCCCTCTACCTAATCCTGCTTCCCTCACTCCCCAAAAGGAGTGGGTCCCAAGAGCTCCACCCAGTATACTTCCCCTGTATCTGAGAGTCTCCTTGCCCAGTAATACAACCTGCAACATGAAGCAAAATAATAAAACCACAATATAAACAAACAACAAAAGGCTTACAGAAGGAAGACAAATAGATCAGCCTAGAAGAGAATATAACACAGATTGAGAAGCCACCCTTTATAAGTGCTTCCAGCTACGGAACACCTTAATAAGAAGATATCGATAAAACAAGAGCTCAAAATTGAGATAACAAAGCAATCAAGTGAGATGAAAAGGGAACCTACAGATCTAAGGAAAGCAACTGAGGATCAAAATAACATAACTGGGGGCTTCCCTGGCGGCGCAGTGGTTGACAATCCGCCTGCCAATGCAGGGGACACGGGTTCGAGCCCTGGTCTGGGAGGATCCCACATACCACGGAGCAACTAGGCCCGTGAGCCACAACTACTGAGCCTGTGCGTCTGGAGCCTGTGCTCCGCAACAAGAGAGGCTGCGATAGTGAGAGGCCCGCGCACTGTGATGAAAAGTGGCCCCCGCTTGCCACACTAGAGAAAGCCCTCGCACAGAAACGAAGACCCAACACAGCAAAAATAAATAAATTAATTAACAAACTCCTACCCCCAACATCTTCTTTAAAAAACAACAACATAACTGGGGGAGGACCTTCAAGATGGTGGAGGAATAAGACGTGGAGATCACCTTCCTCCCCACAAATACATCAAAAATACATCTACATGCGGAACAACTCATACAGAACACCTACTGAACGCTGGCAGAAGACATCAGACTTCCCAAAAGGCAAGAAAATCCCCACGCCCCTGGGTAGGGCAAAAGAAAAAAGAAAAAACAGAGACAAAAGAATAGGGACGGGACCTGCACAAATGGGAGGGAGCTGTGAAGGAGGAAAAGTTTCCACACACTAGGAAGGCCCTTCACTGGTGGGGACAGGGGGTGGGGGTGGGGGTGGGGGGAAGCTTCACAGCCATGGAGGAGAGCGCAGCAACAGGGATGCAGAGGGCAAAGCGGAGAGATTCCTGCACAGAGGATCGGTGCCGACCAGCACTCACCAGCCCAAGAGGCTTGTCTGCTCACCTGCAGGGGCGGGTGGGGGCTGAGAGCTGAGGCTCAGGATTCGGAGCTTAGATCGCAGGGAGAGGACTGGGGTTGGCTGCGTGAACAAAACCTGAAGGGGGCTAGTGCACCACGGCTAGCCAGGAGGGAGTCCGAGAAAAAGGCTGGACTTGCCCAAGAGGCAAGAGACTATTGTTTCCGGGTACGGGAGAAGAGAGGATTCCCCCCCTGTCTGCCCACAGAGGGCAGAGCACCGCCTAAACAAGCTCCAGAGAAAGGCGCAAGCCACAGCTATCAACGTGGACACCTGACACGGGCATGAAACGCTAACGCTGCTACTGCAGCCACCAAGAAGGCTGTGTGCAAGCACAGGTCACTATCCACACCTCGCCTCCCGGGAGCCTGTGCAGCGCACCACTGCCAGAGTAGTTACAATGTCACGTTGTTACAACGTCACGCTGTTACAATGTCAAGCCGGCCTCTGCCGCTTCAGGCTCACGCCACGTTCCATACCCCTCCCTCCCAACAACGTGAGTGAGCCAGAGGCCCCTAATCAGCCGCTCCTTTAACCCCCTCCTGTCTGAGGGAAGAAAAGACGCCCTCAGACGACCTCTACGCAGAGGCGGGGCCAAATCCAAAGCTGAACCCCAGGAGCTGTGCAAACAAAGAAGAGAAAGGGAAATCTCTCCCAGCAGCCTCAGGAGCAGCAGATTAAATCTCCATAATCAACTTGATGTACCCTGCATCTCTGGAATACCTGAATAGACAACGAATCATCACAAAATTGAGGTGGTGGACTTTAGGAGCAACTGTACACTTGGGGTTTGCTGTATGCGAATGACTAATTTCTGATTTTTATGATTATCTTAATTTAGTTTTTAATGCTTGTTATAATTGGTGGATTTGTTTATTGGTTTGGTTGCTCTCTTTTTTTATTACCTTCTTAATTTTAATAATTTTTTATTTTAATAACTTTATTAATTTTATTTTTTTCTTGATTGCTTGCTTTTTTTCCCTCCCTTTTCTTCTGAGCCATGTGGCTGACACTTGGTACTACAGCCAGGTGTCAGGACTGAGCCTCTGAGGTGGGAGAGCCAAGTTCAGGACATTGACCCACCAGAGATCTCCTGGCCCCACATAATATCAATGGGTGAGAGCTCTCCCAGAGATCTCCATCTCAACGCAAAGACCCAGTTCCACTCAACGACTAGCAAGCTCCAGTGCTGGACACCCCATGCCAAACAACTAGCAAGTCATGAACACAACCCTACCCATTAGCAGAGAGGCTGCCTAAAATCATACTAAGTTCACAGATACCCCAAAACACACCACCAAACGTGGTCCTGCCCACCAGAAAGACAAAATCCAGCCTCATCCACCAGAACACAGGCACCAGTCCCCTTCACAAGGAAGCCTCAAGGAGCCACTGAACCAACCTTACCCACTGGGGGCAGACGCCAAAAACTACAGAAACTACGAAACTGCAGCCTGCAAAAAGGAGACACCAAACGCAGTAAGTTAAGCAAAATGAGAAGACAGAGAAATAGGCAGCAGATGAAGGACCGAAGTAAAAATCCACAAGACCAAACAAAGGAAGACGAAATAGGCAGTCTACCTGAAAGAGAATTCAGAGTAATGATAGTAAAGATGATCGAAAATCTTGGAAACAGAACGGAAAAAATACAAGAAACGTTTAATAAGGACCTAGAAGAAGTAAAGAGCAAACAAACAATAATGAACAACACAATAAATGAAATTAAAAATACTCTAAAAGGAATCAATAGCACAATAAGTGAGGCAGAAGAATGGATAAGTGACCTGGAAGATAAGACAGTGGAAATAACTACCACAGAGCAGAATAAAGAAAAAAGAATGAAAAGAATTGAGAACAGTCTCAGAGACCTCGGGGACAACATTAAATGCACCAACATTCAAATTATAGGGGACCCAGGAGAAGAAGAGAAAAAGAAAGGGACTGAGAAAATATTTTGAAGAGATTATAGTTGAAAACTTCCTTAGTATGGGAAAGGAAAGAGTCAATCAAGTCCAGGAAGTTCAGAGAGTCCCATACAGAATAAATCCAAGGAGAAACATGCCAAGACACATATTAATCAAACTATCAAAAATTAAATACAAAGAAAAATATTAAAAGCAGCAAGGGAAAAGCAACAAATAACATACAAGGGAATCCCCAGAAGGTTAACAGCTGATCGTTCAGCAGAAACTCTGCAAGCCAGAAGGGAGTGGCAGGACATATTTAAAGTGATGAAAGGGAAAAATCTATAACCAAGATTCCTCTACCCGGCAAGGATCTCATTCAGATTCAATGGAGAAATTAAAACCTTTACAGACAAGCAAAAGCTAAGAGAATCCATCACCACCAAACCAGCTTTACAACAAATGCTAAAGGAACTTCTCTAGGCAGGAAACACAAGAGAAGGGAAAGACCTAAAAAAACAAACCCAAAACAATTAAGAAAATGGTAATGGGAAAATATATACTGATAATTACCTTAAATGTAAATGGATTAAATGCTCCAACCAAAAGACATAGACCATCTGAACGGATACAAAATCAAGATCCATATATATGCTGTCTACAAGAGACCCACTTCAGACCTAGGGACACACACAGACTGAAAGTGAGGGGATGGAAAAAGATATTCCATGTGAATGGAAATCAAAAGAAAGGTGAAGTAGCAATATTCATATCAGATAAAATAGACTTTAAAATAAAGACTGTTACAAGACACAAGGAAGGACACTACAAAATGATCAAGGGATAGATCCAAGAAAATATAACAATTGTAAATATTTATGCACCCAACATAGGAGCACCTCAATACATAAGGCAAATGCTAACAGCCATAAAAGGGGAAATCGACAGTAACACAATAATAGTAGGGGACTTTAACACCCTACTTTCACCAATGGACAGATCATCCAAAATGAAAATAAAAACGGAAACACAAACTTTAAAAGACACAGTAGACCAGATGGACTTAATTGATATTTATAGGACATTCCATCCAAAAACAACAGAATACACTTTCTTCTCAAGAGCACATGCAACATTCTCCAGGATAGATCATATCTTGGCTCACAAATCAAGCCTTGGTAAATTTAGGAAAACTGAAATCGTATCTAGTGTCTTTTCTGACCACAACGCTGTGAGACTACGTATCAATTACAGGAAAAAATCTGTAAAATATACAAACACATGGAGGCTAACAATACACTACTAAATAACCAGGAGATCAATGAAGAAATCAAGAAGAAATCAAAAAATATCTAGAAACAAGTGACAATGAAAACACGGCGACACAAAACCTACGGGATGCCGCAAAAGCAGTTCTAAGAGGGGAGTTTATAGCAATACAATCCTACCTCAAGAGACAAGAAACATCTCAAATAAACAACCTAATTTTACACCTAAAGCAATTAGAGAAAGAAGAACAAAAAAAACCCAAAGTTAGCGAAAAGAAAGAAAACGTAAAGATCAGATCAGAAATGGATGAAAAAGAAATGAAGGAAATAATAGCAAAGATCAATGAAACTACAAGCTGGTTCTTTGAGTAGATAAAGAAAATTGATAAACCATTAGCCAGATTCATCAAGAAAAACAGGGAGAAGACTCAATAGAATTAGAAATGAAAAAGGAAAGTAACAACTGACACTGCAGAAATACAAAGGATCATGGGAGATTAGTACAAGAAACTATATGCCAATAAAATGGAAAACCTAGAAGAAATGGACAAATTCTTAGAAAAGCACAACCTTCTGAAACTGAATCAGGAAGAAACAGTAAATATAAACAGACCAATCACAAGCACTGAAATTGAAACTGTGATTAAAAATCTTCCAACAAACAAAAGCCCAGGACCAGAAGCCTTCACAGGTAAATTCTATCAAACATTTAGGGAAGAGCTAACACCTATCCTTCTCAAACTCTTCTAAAATATAGCAGAGGGAGGAACACTCCCAAACTCATACTACAAGGCCACCATTACCCTGATACCAAAACCAGACAAAGATGTCACAAAGAAAGGAAACTACAGGCCAATATCACTGATGAGATAGATGCAAAAATCCTCAACAAAATACTAGCAAACAGAATCCAACAGCACATTAAAAGGATGATCAAGTGGGGTTTATCCCAGGAACGCAAGGATTCTTCAATATACACAAATCAATCAATGTGATACACACCATAGTAACAAACTGAAGGTAAAAACCATATGATAATCTGAATAGATGGAGAAAAAGCTTTCGGCAAAAATGCAACACCCATTTATGATAAAAACCCTCCAGAAAGTAGGCACAGAGGGAACTTACCTCAACATAATAAAGGCCATATATGACAAACCCACTGCCAACGTCGTTCTCAATGCTGAAAAAGTGAAACCATTTCCTCTAAGATCAGGAACAAGACACGATTGCCCACTCTCACCACTATTATTCAACATAGTTTTGGAAGTTTCAGCCACAGCAATCAGAGAAGAAAAAGGAATCCAAATCAGAAAGGAGGAAGCAAAGCTGTCACTGTTTGCAGATGACATGATATTATATGTAGAGAATCCTAAAGATGCTACCAGAAAACTACCTGAGCTAATCAATGAGCTTGGTAAAGTAGCAGGATACAAAATTAATGCACAGAAATCTCTTGCCTTCCTATACACTGATGATGAAAACATCTGAAAGAGAAATTAAGGAAACACTTCCATTCACCATTGCAACAAAAAGAATAAAATACCTAGGAATAAACCTACCTAGGGAGACAAAGACCTGTACGCAGAAAAGTATAAGACACTGATAAAAGAAATTTAAAATGGTACAAACAGAGGGAGAGATATACCATGTTCTTGGATTGGAAGAATCAACATTGTGAAAGTGACTATACTCCCCAAAGCAATCTACAGATTCAATGCAATCCCTATCAAACTACCACTGGCATTTTGCACAGAACTAGAACAAAAAATTTCATAATTTGTATGGAAACACCAAAGACCCCAAATAACATGAGCAATCTTGAGAAAGAAAAATAGAGATGGAGGAATCAGGCTCCTGAACCTCAGACTATACTACAAAGCTACAGTAATCAAGACAGTATGGTACTGGCACAAAAACAAAAATATAGATCAATGGAACAGGATAGAAAGCCCAGAGATAAACCCATGCACATATGTTCACCGTATCTTTGATAAAGGAGGCAAGAATATACAATGGAGAAAAAGCAGCCTCTTCAATAAGTGGTGCTGGGAAAACTGGACAGCCTCTTGTAAACGAATGAAATTAGAATACTCCCTAACACCATACACAAGAATAAACTCAAAATGGATTAAAGACCTAAATGTAAGGCCAGACACTATAAAACTCTTAGAGAAAAACATAGGCAGAACACTCTACGACATAAATCACAGCAAGATCCTTTTTGACCCACCTCCTAGAGAAATGGAAATAAAACCAAAAATAAATAGATGGGACCTAATGAAACTTAAAAGCTTTTGCACAGCAATGAAACCATAAACAATACGAAAAGACAACCCTCAGAATGGGAGAAAATATTTGCAAATGAAGCAACTGACAAAGGATTAATCTCCAGAATATACAAGAAGCTCATGCAGCTCAATATCAAAAAAAACCCCAATCCATAAATGGGCAGAAGACATAAAGAGACATTTCTCCAAAGAAGATATACAGATTGCCAACAAACACACGAAAGGATGCTCAACATCACTAATCATTGGAGAAATGCAAATCAAAACTACAATGAGATATCATCTCACACCGGTCAGAATGGCCACCATCAAAAAATCTACAAATAAATGCTGGAGTGGGTGTGGAGAAAAGGGATCCCTCTTGCACTGTTGGTAGGAATGTAAATTCATACAGCCACTATGGAGAACAGTATAGCGTTTCCTTAAAAAACTAAAAATAGAACTACCATACAACCCAGCAATCCCACTACTGGGCCTGTACCCTGAGAATTCCATAATTCAAAAAGAGTCATGTACCACAATGTTCATTGCAGCAGTATTTACTATAGCCAGGACATAGAAGCAACCTAAGTGTCCATCAACAGATGAATGGATAAAGAAGATGTGGCTTATATATATATATATATATATATATATATATATATATACAATATACAATATATACAATACAATATATACAATACAATATATATATACAATATATATATACAATACAATATATATACTATATATATATATACACAATGTATATATATACAATGTATATACAATACAGTGGCTCATACATACAATGGCTCATATATACAATATATACTCAGCCATAAAAAGAAATGAAATTGAGTTATTTGTAGTGAGGTGGATGGACCTAGAGCCTGTCATACAGAGTGAAGTAAGTCAGACAGAGAAAAACAAATACCATATGCTAACACATATATATGGAATCTAAAAAAAATAAAAAAGGTTCTGATGAACCTAGGGGCAGGACAGGAATAAAGATGCAGATGTAGAGAATGGACTTGAGGACATGGGGGGCAGGGAGGGTAAGCTGGGACGAAGTGATAGAGTAGCATTGACATATATACACTAGCAAATGTAAAATAGATAGCTAGTGGGAAGCAGCTGAATAGCACAGGGAGATCAGCTCAGTGCTTTGTGACCACCTAGATGGGTGGGATAGGGAGTGTGGGAGGGAGATGCAAGAGGGTGGGGATATGGGGATATATGTATACATATAGCTGATTCACTTTTTTATACAGCAGAAACTAACATAACATTGTAAGGCAATTATACTCCAATAAAGATGTAAGAAAAAACACACATAACTGCCACATGAACCATTTAGAAACAACACAGAACTAAATGGCAACTGCTTTAAACTGAATTACCAAGATGAGGTAATCACAGTGAATGAGTAGGGAAAAGACAAACTCTCAAACATAAACAGATATAGAAGGTAGATACCAGCAGAGAGGGCTAATTGCTGTGCTGTGTTCTCAGTAAAGAGAGAAAATGATTAAAAGATTAAAGGCAAATTTGTTTCCTTGACATGGGGAGAATAAGTAAACTCTCCAGATCTAAAAGCAGACTTGTTGCAGAAAAAGCTGTTAAGAATATTCAACACGATTAATACAGCAGCCATGAACTCTCCATAAAAATACTACCAGGCATCAGAATCAACCAATTAGGAATCAAATCAAAATAATGAACTCTGGAATGGAGACACTGTGATAAAAGGGTGCTGACTACTGTATCCATTTAATATGGAACAGATTCAAACAACTGTGGGATTATAATTACACAACAGGATGCTACACTGTAAAAGAAGACATGGAGGGGAGGAACCATGGGAAGAAGTATGCAAATGTCATCATTCAAAACAGAGAAGCCATATATACCATCAGAAATTGAAAAATATATATATTTGAAAGTCAACAATTCTTTTTGTTGAACTCTAATTTCTCTTTTCTCCATTCAATTCAGTTAAACTACATTTCATACGTACATGCAACTTGCAGTCCTCACCTTAAGTAAGCCTTCAAACACAGCCAGCATGACTAACGGTAGCACAATCCCTCATATGATGCAAGCTGAAGTTTACAGGGTCAGCTATAAAGTGGTCTTGCCAAAAAATGTTTAATCTGAATGTAATCAAGCCTTTAGATCTAACTTTCAGTTTAAAAAACAGAGAGTAAGTTAAGTGAGACTTCAAAAAATAAATCAGACAACCGATAATATGGGACACTTTACAACACACCTGGCCCAGGCTTTTCAAATTCAGTATCAGGGGAAAGAGGTGGAACGGGGGACTTTTCTAGATTAAAATAAACTAAAAAGACATAACTGTATGCGTTGCATGAATTTTGATTGGATCTTGATTCAAATGTTTAAAACAACCATAAAAACATCTTGGGGAATAATTGGAATGATTATAGATTTGGTATTAGATTATTTTAAGAAATTACTGTTAAATTTGTTAAGAACAAAAATGATACTATGTAGGAGAATATCCATATTTCAGGAGAGGCATGTTGAAATATCTGAGTGTAGTGTCATGATGTATGCAGCTTATATTCAATGGTTCAGGGGAAAATGCAAATATAGCAAAATGTTAATTACTGAACCTTCGTGGTATGTGTATGGGTGTTCATTGTACTTTGCTTTCCACTTTTCTGTGTGCTTGAAACTTTTCATAATAAAAAGTGGTGGAGGGACTTAGGTGATCCTCAAAAAATTAAATAATTAAATGAAAGCCCCCCCCCACTCCATTTCCCACTCCTTTTTGGATTAAAGAAAACAATTTATAAAGAAATGAGTAAATAAGTAGCATCTATAATATATACTTTATATAAAAAGTAATTCAGTCTATTAATCTTTCTCCAATCCATCCATCTATCTAAAAAGATGTCTGAAGTTATTGCCTAATGTCAATTTAGTAATATTTTAAATTTTACCCTAATATTTTTCTTTTGTTTGAATTCTTTATAATGATCACACAGAATGACTTTTCTTCAAAAAAAATTTCAAAATATTGATTCTAGGTAGTGGGAATATGCAATATTATTACTGTCTTCTTTGTACATTTCTGTATTTAAATAACTCCCAATTTTAACTGAATTATTTTAGGAGTGAATGCAAGGAAGTAAAGACAGTATGTGTGCACAACTCTTTGAAGAGTCGGACTCTGAAAGGAACAGAGAAATGAGCACCCATGTGGATCAAGGGAGGGTTATTTTTGCTTGAGAAACCTAAACATGTTTTAAGCCGGTAGAGAGAGCTTGCTGACGCAGAATAGAGGAGGATGATGAAAGGAGCCGGGAGAAGGGGACATCCAGAAGTGGGGAGCTGGACCTTCCACAGGAACAAGATGCTCCCTCCATCATAGCAGAAAGGGGACATCATCTGACGGTTTCAGTTTCCTCAATGAAGTATCAGAGGAGAGTGGAGGATGGGGGTGTGGGAGGTTTCAGGGTAAAAGAGAAAGTGGGAAGGAGTCATTTCTGTGACAAGGAAAGCAATCCCCCAGAAGAAACTAGCAGGTGGTACTAGAGCCGATTGAGGCTTGTGATCATCAATTCAACATCAGCCCAGCCAGTCCGGAAGTGTTTTTTCTCCCAGGACAGTCGGAGCTGCTCAATGCTGAAGGAAGGATGCAGAAGGTAGGCTGTGCAGGACAAGTACCAGCCAAGACGGGAGCTGGAAAGGAGCCTTGTGGCTTCCAGCGCAGGGGCCCTCCTGCTGGACCAGGAGGGAAGGGATGCCTGAAGGGTGATGTGGCAGAAATGAGCTGGGTTGCAGCGCAGAGCGTGGACATCCTGCACAGGGACTGGAGTGGCTGGCAGGGTCACAGTGAGCACATGGCCCTAGGAGTGACCACGGGATGTGGGACAAGGCGGGCTGTGATGGTTCAGCGTGCGTATCCCAAAGTCCTGAAGGCTTATGCGAGTCTGGGTGGAGAGGAATACCAGGACTCCACTAAATGAGCCACAGAAGCTCAGGAGCCATTACAGAGAGGACAGAAAGTGAGTGCTGAGTCTGGACTCTCCACAGAGCAGGGGCAGTGGGAAGCTACGAGGACTCAACCCCACCTCCTGGCCACACCTGGGGTGTGACCAGGATCCAGCTCCTTTCCAGGGGTCAAATGGAACAGCATCTTCGGGAGAGAGCCGGTTTTCATCAGAGTAAGAGAAAATTAGGGTTGTTTTTGTTCTTTAATATAGACTTCCAGCACCCACCGCTGGAGACTCGGATTCAATAGCTTTAAAAAAAAAAAAAAAAACTCTCCAAGTGATTCACATTACCAAGCAAGTTTGGAAACCACTGTGTGAAATGATCCTAAAGCCTTCGATTGCATAAAAGTAGACACACAGCAAATATGGAGCAAATACTTGTTGAGTTGAATACAGCTAAGTTTATATTTTTTATTAAGCATCATTAGTAAATCTTCACATGTCATAGAGAACAGTATTAAAATAGCAACAAGGGCTTCCCTGGTGGCGCAGTGGTTGAGAGTGCGCCTGCCGATGCAGGGGACACGGGTTCGTGCCCCGGTCCGGGAAGATCCCACATGCCACGAAGCGGCTAGGTCCGTGAGCCATGGCGGCTGAGCCTGCGCGTCCGGAGCCTGTGCTCCGCAACCGGAGAGGCCACAACAGTGAGAGGCCTGCGTGCCACAAAAAAAAAAAAAAAGCAACAAAAATAACAACTCCAGACTGCCTGCACAACCCTCATGAATGTGATTCCGAAGAACCACTAGTGTCACCAAGTGGCCACAGATTCGTGCTTCTCCGTCTCACCCCAACAGGGTCTGACAGTCCAAGTCCTTCAAAGGCTCTCTCTGTCCAGCCAGGTAAATTTAGCATCTCAACGACCTAAAACTAACAAATAACTAAGACCACCCATCAGTCTTGTACCCCAACCAGACACAATCTACTCAAACTGTAAGAGAAAAAAACATCCCCTGAGCTATGTTCCCGTAATCCTGCAAATTAGGTGACTACAGAAAGGTCCTTGCTTCTATCCTACAACACAACATTCTGTCCTCAAACAGCTAATGTTTGGATCAGATTTCTATGGCTTATTGTTATAACCAAATCACCCCAACCCTCTTCCCCTCAAAAACGTGCTCCTAAAATATTTTGAAATGAGAGAATAAACAATGTTTTTTGAACAGGGCCCTCCAACTCTATATTACATTACGGAAATATGAAATATTTGCTTATAAGGTTATAAGGGGCTTTGCCTTTCTGAGATAAAAACTCAATTTCCTCCTTCAATCATGGAACTCAAAATTTTAAAGATGAAAAGGCTAGAGCATGAGATGTCTCATATAAATTCTTTCTGGTCGGACACTATCCTTCATCTTCCCAGCACTTAACCAGTGTTTATTGGTCCTGCTTCCAACAAGAAGGCACATGTTTTTGGAGGCACTGACTGCCGTGGTCAGTGAGCACACTACTTAGTCAAGAGCAGAAAGCAGAGACTTATCTTCAAACTTCAACTGACATAACTGTCAACGCTCCCCAAAAGCCTATAATAGCATTCTCTTGTTTTTTACGGTAGGTGCTTAAGTTTTCTTTTTCTTTCATTTGCTTGCATTGTATATTAAATGATCCATGTTTATGTATCTATTCATTCTAATTTCTTTGAGGGAGGGTTTCTGTTCCCCATGGACACCAGCAAGCATGCTGCAACACACGAAAAGACCTTGTAAAGAATATCAATAGCCCTAGGAACACCAGAAACTATCCCAAATCCATCCCTTCCCTCCATATCCACTGCTACCCTCCACCCCAGTCCAAGCCACCACTTAAAATTATCTAGAATATTACAATCGATTCCTGGCTCCAATACCATCAGTTTTTCACCCACCCAAGAGCCAAAGAAATCTTGTTAATCATACAAATGATGCCATGTCCCTACCCATGCTAAAACCTTCCAAGGGACTTCCAATTGCATTTAGACTAAAATGAAAACTATTTATCACGGTCTCTCTACCTCCACCCTGGTCCCCCAATATCTGCTCTCAACACAGCAGCTACAGGGAGTTAGATCATGTTATTCCTTTGCTTGATACCTTCCAGAAGCTCCCTCAGAGCTTCCGCAGTGGCCACAAAGGCCCTACACAATCTAGAAATCCATTACCCTGGGACCGTATCTAGTACCATTCCCACCTAAACTCCTTACTCTTCCATGCTGGAATGTTCTTCCCCCATCTCCCTCACATTATTCATCCCTTGGTTCAACTGTCACCTTCTTAATGAGACTTCACTGATCACGCTGAGACTGAAAACTCTTCCCCATGCCCATAGTCCCTAATTCCCTTTCCTTATTTTTTTCTCCTGACCACACAGCTGCATCTGACTTAATATAAATTCTACCAGTTTATTTACTGATCCACTAGAAGGCTCCGGGTATGCTCCAGGAATATGGATGGATGCTTCACGACATATGGAATTTTGATCTGCTTTGTTCACTTCTGTATCGCAAATGCCTAGAACAGTGCCTGGCATATAACAGGTGCTTAGTGAATATTATTGAAGGAATGAAGGAAGTGATTCTGCCCTCCCTGCCTACCTCCACGTTGTCTTTCCTACCTTCTACCACTTGCTCATTCTAGCCAGAATGACATTCTCTCTGTTCCTCCAGCAGGCGAAGCTCATGCCCACTTCAGCACTTTTTCTTCTGTGTGTAATGCTCTAACCCCAACCATTCCACCCCAGGCACTCTCCTAGCATACCTGAAATCACCTTGCTTATTCATGAGCCCACCTGTTTATCTTCTGTCTCTACCGCTGATATGGAATCTCCACAGCAGGAGCTTTGCGTTTTTCACAGCTGCTTCCCTGGTGCCAGTGATGGGCTTGGCACATAGTAGGTGCTTGGTAAATATCTGTTAGAGGTGGAACCAGCCAAGCTCATGTAGGTCTCAGCTTTTGCAAGTATAAAATAAAAAGAAGATACTCTGACAGTCTCTTTGGGCTGAAGATACTCTAAGGTCTCTTTGGACTCTTTATAAAATTCTGATTTTACATTCTTGCAGCACAGTATAGTTTACAAGAAGCCCTCACTTCTGACAGCTCGCACAGAGATCTGGGAGGTAATTCACAGAGTTTTAATTATCCGGCTTTTGCATCTGAAAAAACGACTCTGAGGCTGGCCTAAGAGGCACAGCTATTAAATGGTGGAGCTGGGTCTAAATTCACAGCTCTTTCAATGTCAATACAACGAAAGGAGAATTAAACAGGATTTTCTAGTCTTTACAAATAGGTTCAAGGAACTACAAATTTGCTGGTTTACTGCACATTCATCCAAAAAAGTATAGAATAGGAATTTTTAATTGTTTTCCCCATTTTTCCATGAACATGCTGATAATCTGAGAGTGAATGGTCAAACAATGCGAATAAACTTATCCACTCAGGACTTTTCTGATGGTTGAACATCTTGATTTGTATAAAGAACAGTCACATTTGAAGAACACATTCAGATCACTTGCTCCAGCTCACCGGCACTTGTGAAAGCACTGGGAGGTAGCTCTACAAGCACAGCTGCGAGGAATGTCCGACAGCAGTAAGTGGCGGTGAGGTGTGCCCGCACTCACTGAGCGTAGAATGACTTTGCTAGGTTGTGGTTTGGTTTTCAGAACACTCTGAAGGTCCCGACCCTGTGAAAACGTGGTCCATGTGCCGAGCACACAGCCGCCCACATTGGCACGGGAGTCAGCAGTGAGGCTCCCCGCTCGCTGTTCCCGCCCGCCCAAGGTGCACCGAGGGCAGGGGCAGCCCCGCCGCTCTCCCCCACCCGGGGACCTCGGGGGTCGGGGCAGCTCCCGCCGGACAGCGCGGAGCCGTAACGGGAAAGTCCCGGGACAGGTCGCCGCGGAGCAGCCGGGGGCCTCCGCGGACTCCGCCCGGACCTCTGGCGCCCGCCTCACCGGTAGGTGGTCAGCAGCGCCTTGTTAACCAGCACGAGGAGGAAGGAGCAGGTCCCGTAGAAGAGTGCAGACAGTAGCTTGGCCGCCCGGGAGGGCAGCCGCGCGGAGGCGTGGTCCATACCCGCACCCTCGGCCTCGCGGCCTGCCGTCATGTCCCGCAGCTGCCAGTCTCGGCCGCACTCCGGCCTGCGCTGCCCCAGTTCCGTCCCCGTCCCCGCCCCCGCCCCCGGCCGGCGCTGGAGAGGGCGCGGCCGAAACAGGAAGGGCCACGGCGGGAACCGTGCAAGCCCGAGAGCCCTGCCGGGCGCCCCACGCTGCCGGCGCGGGAGGAGCGGGTTCGGCTGCAGTTCTTCTTCAAAAGCACCACTCTCTGTGTCTAAAAGGAGAACAGAGACGGGTTTGGGAGAGTTTAAAGACCCTACCTTCCTCCAAACTGCTGCCTTGGTGAGAAGCGTTAAGACTTAGGGTTTGTTTTGCTTCCTTTTTTTCCAATATTTTAAACTGACAATTTACATACAATGAAATGCAGATTTTACGAGTCCACAGTCGATGTTTTGACAAATGCATACACCCGTGTAACCACCCAAGTCAAAACATAGAACATTTCCATCACCCCAAAAAGTGCCCTTTGTGTCCCACTGGTCGACCCCCCCCATTTCATTCTGATTTCTATTACCCTAGGTTAGATTTGCCTTTTCAGAAAATTCGTATAAATGAGCATGTACTCTTTCAAGGCTCTTTTCGCTTTTATTATTTTTGTGACTCACCCATGTTCGAGTCTTTTCATTGTTGAGTAGTACCACAATTTGTTTATCCATTCACTAGGTAGGTGGTGGGCATGTTTGGTTGTTTCCACTTTAGGGCTATTACCAAAAAAATGCTTCCATGAACATTCGTGTACAAGTTTTTTTGTGTGAACGTATATTTTCATTTATCTTCGGGAAATACCTAGGAGTGGAATGGCTAGGGGTATAGTGGGTGCAAAGTCTCCAGGCTTTTCTTGCCTCTGGGTGCTTTAAGGCAGGTTCTCCCCCTACCCATTTCTTTTCTACATGGGTGCATCTAAACATCAGGTTATTGTTCATGTTAACTGAAGGAGGGCCTCCCAGAACTGCCTACTCTGACCAGTCTACCTGGTCTAGCATTTTTTCAATTAAATGTCCCATATTTTCATTCTAAATAATTAATTTTAAACATCTGAAATTTCAACTTTTTAGAAAAGCTAAAGATTTCAAGTTAAATAGATATTTGAGCCTAACTATATCGATGCCATGCAATGGTTTTCTTTTGGAGTCACTGAACAACCAAAAACATTTTCAGTACTGATAAGAACTAAAGCAGAACTTCTGACAAATAACTAGCACAAAAAGAGCCAGAAAGGAAGAGTCTACATTACCCAAAACAGGAAAGGAACAAACACACATAAGACTGTTTAAAATAGAAAATAAATTCATATTCAAGTTGAACCCAAAAATCTGAACTTGGAAGTCATTTTGGTTAATTGCCTCAAAAAGATCAACTATGTTTCCAGTGAGTCTCCAAATAAGGTTTGGCTGCAAAACAGTCCTGCTTCCCCCCCCCACCACACCACACCCCACCCCACACACACATGCTACACAGCATGCAGGATCTTAGATCCCAGACCAGGGATCAACCAGAGCCCCCTGCATTGGAAGCTCGGAGTCTTAACCACTGGACCACCAGGGAAGTCTAAGACTATTTTAAAGTCACTTTTAAAGACAGCCTTAACCATATTTGCATTTAATTTGCTTCTATATACATACTTCCAGGAATTTAAGTCACTGTCAAAATCTCATCCTTACTTTGTTTAAACCACAACTCACACTCAAGAGTTGCTTGTGAAATTCTTTTGTACAAAGCCTGGACAGGCTGAACCTTGCCATTGCAAGTAAACAACTAAAGATCTACCAAAAATAACTAATAAAAAAATTAAATTTGCTTGACTCAGAAAAGTAATCAGGCCCTGAGTGGATTCTATGGGTTTGACCCCAGATTCAACACATCCTGGAGCTGGCAATAGTTTAATACTTTTTTAACACTGTAATAATGAAACAGATGAGGAAGTTAAATGAATATCTATATTCTAAAAGACCATAATTTTAATGTAAGAAAAAGGAATTCACATGATGGTTCTAACTATGCTAAAATGATGCCTCGAATGAGACTGGAATGAAATATAAAATGCACCAAAATAATAATGATGGGAGAATGTATGGCTATAGTTGACATTTCTTTCCATCTTTAGATTTTTATATTATGGCTATTATATTTTTAAAAAGAAAAACAAATTGTAAAGGGTTTAAGAATGAACATGTACTTTAAACTGTAAATTAAAATAAGTTTTTATTCAAAGCATTTTTTAAAATTACAGCATGTTTATTCTTATGCTGTTAACTCTGCCAAACTACAACTTAGCCATATGAAGCATAAAACACTTCAAAAATCTGAATGTAAACCACATTTTTAAAACAAAAAGCAGTGTTAACACACCTCAAATTTTAGATGCCAATGTATTTTGTCCAAGTATACAGCTTATATCAAAAAAAGAACATTTTAAATATTTCTATAGTAAATAGTTGTAATAATTTCTTAAAACTTCCAATTATACAAATGAAAAGTTTGTGAATATAACTATTATAGTTGGCAAAAGCTGACAGGATAAACAAACAAAAACTCTTACTTTTGAAGGCCTTAAATTTTATTATCTGTGAACTGGCAAGTATTTGTATTTTTTAAATTCTTACTGCACTTCCTTCTTTAGGTAAGTTCATCAAATTTTAAATTTCCCAAGACTGACGATGCTTTTTATAATTCATTAAGTCATATTTGAGGGAAAAATTCTAGAGAAAAATGTTGAAACCTAAACCAAGAAAATTCAGATACTATAGTCTCTCTTACTTGCTCATAAGTGCTCCAAGTTAAAATTCTATATACCAGATTACAAACAAAATTCTTAAACCATTACAAATATAAATTCTCTTATTACAAAAAAAAAATCCCTCAAGATTTGTAATTTACTGTACAGAGGAATTACATTTTTAAAGTATGTCCTCATCATACACATTATTTGTTACTATCATCTTTCATACTTTTGCTCCATTTCAAGACATTTACATACTTCCCCTTCCCCGTGGCTACATATTTTAAACTATCTGTGTACTGCAACACATTGGGATTTTGAGATAAAGAAGCCTACATTTTAGGTAATGTTTAAACTACATCTGTAGGCTACTACTTCAATACAAAAAAGAAACAAAAGGCGCTGAAGAGCCCATATTTCACTCTCTTATTCTGAAGCTTACTCCAATTAAGCAATCTATGAAATTACCATGCTATGATGTTATTTAGTTTCTGCTTAAAACAAGTTAAAATGATGGAGGCTTATGCCTACATAAAGGAGGTGAACTACTCAGCTCTTGATTTTTCTATTCATGCTTCAGTACATAAAGTGGTGTTTAAAAACTTCATCTATTTTGGAAAAAATGATTTAAAACCACCACACAAGTTAACACACTTGCAGTTAAAACTATTCCAGAAGCCTACTTATTTGAGTCGCTAATATTTTCTGCAGTGTTTAACTGATAGCTAAATTTAGTGAACACAAAATAGCTTGGCATGTTATTCTGAAGTAAAGCAAGAAGGTGGCTTTATGCACTGAAAATATAAATAGGAGGCTTCCATTTGCTAATAATTCTAAACAAGCAGTACATTTAAATTTAGTGTTTGCTAACAAAGGATCTAAGACAGTTCATTACAAAACAACCCTGTAGATGTCCCTTTTATTAAAAAAATCCAACTTCCAAATCTCATTACAGGGCCCATAATATTTTTTAAAAATACCAATTACCGAGTTACCTAGACTTTGCAAGATTAATCATTCAATTTCAGCAAATGAGAAACATGAAATGTGCAAAAGTTCCCAAGTTAACAAGCTAAGGGTGACAAGTGCTTTCAAACCTAAATATCACAGTGAGTTGTAAAGCCTCAGAAAGATAGAATAAGACTGATTTTACTCCAATGTTGAAAATTCTGAACTACTGTTCATCTTACCAAGATCTTCAAATACCTATTTTCTTCCAAAGTCGGTAAGTTAGAAAGTCTTCCGAAATAGTCAGTTTTCCATTTCTCTAGTCTTATTAGGCACGATATTTTGCAATTTAAAAATATATATCTTACACACATCTTATACTTTCTTGCTTGTTTCAGTGTTTACAGTATTGTTAAACATACTAATATACATTGTTAAAAATGATCTTATAAATAATCTATTTAAACCTTCTTTGGCTACATGTACCATTCTTTTTTTTTTTCATACAAGTGTCTTATTCAGAAAGTGCTTCCTGTGAGAACTGCTTCCAATGAATGCATTAAACTTGCAAAATCTAGCTTCCCACAACACGTAGTTTTCTACCCTGTACTAGAAGTCCCATATTTACAAAATATTTTAAACTTTACAAGAAATCCAATACCATATAAAAAAAGTGCAATTCTCTCTCACCCCATATTCTGGGGCAATGACATTCTTCATAAATTTCTACAGAATAGCAGCCTATGATAAGCAAATAAGGTGCTTAGCTTATGCCCAAGGATCTACTTTTTAAGTATGCTGGGCAGTACTTTTGTACAGTGGAAAGAGTCAGTGTTCTGGCTACTGGCGGAGCGGCGCTCCCGTCAAGTTTGCGAGCTCGATGAGAGCGAGGGCTCCGTGCAGGCGCTCCCGCTGCTCCTGCAGACGCCGCTGGGCACCGCTCTTCTCATCGTCCTCCTCATCAGACTGAAGGTACTCCAGAGGGTCCTGCTGCTCCTGGTCTGCCTTCTGAACCAGCTTTCCTTTCAAGGTGGGAGTACGCTGCTCTCGTGTTTCCCAGTACCTATATGAAATGCATCCGTATTACTTATACAGTATATATAACATTCTCAAATGTTCACTTTTCTTTAAAGAAAATAAAAACGGGGGGGGGGGTCTTTCCTACAGTATTATTTTGTGTTTCAGTTTATAAAGTTATAAAGTGATTTCGAATACATTACATGTTTTTCCATAACAGAGGAAAAAATTCAAGTTCAAGAAGTTGAAGGACTTGCTCAGAATAACAAAATCAACAAGTGGCAGTTCTGGGTCTTATACTCAACTCTCTAGTCACGTGTTTTTGTCATTAAACTATAGCTGCCTTAAAGATCATATGTGAAATGGACTAGAATAAAATATAGAAACAGTAGAATAATCATTAGAAACCCATTTATTCTATCCACAGAGGGATGATGGCTTCTGACAGAGTTAACTATGAGAAAGTTTAAACCCACAAAATAGGACAAATGGATTAATATGTGTAACACCTAGAGCTTACTCAAGAATTTAAGAGCACCATCATTTTCTATTACGTAGCCAACTGATAATTCACAAGAAAAAATACAAATGTTCCACCTTTTTTGATAACCAAAGAAAGGCATATTTAAATGACAGTACCATTACCTACAAAAATGTCCATTCAAAGACTTGTATATTCATGTTCATAGCAGCTTTATTTGTAATAGCCAAAAACAACATAAAGGCCCATCAAGAGGTGAATTAATAAATAAGTGGAGGTGCATCCATATAACAGATTACTGCACAGCAATGAAAAGGAATGAAATGATACACTCAACAACATGATGACTCTCAAAATAATTACGCTGACTGAAAGAAGCCAGACAAACAAGTACATACTGTATGACTCCATTTGTATAAAACTCTAGAAAATGTGAACTAACTATAGTGACAGAAAGCAGACCAGTCAGTGTCATTTGGGGTGGAGGAGGGCAGGGAGATGCAGGGACAGTGGATTACAAAGAGACATGAGGAAGCCTGTGAAAGTGATGGGTAAGTTCACTATCTTGATTTTGGTGATGGTTTCACAGGTGTCTACATATGTCAAAACGCATCAGATTATACACTTTAAATATGTACAATTTATTGTATGCCAATTATACCTCAATAAAGCTGTTTTTAAAATTACATACAAAAAAAAATACAATGACCAGATTTCAGGAAATCCAGACTACTCAAACTAGAAAAGTTTTGGAAATATTCAGAAGTATAAAAAGAGAAATGCAAACAGTTCAGTATCACTTGAAGGACAACTAAAAAAGGAAAATAGCAAAACAGCAAAATACCTTAGCAAGGTCAGCAAGGACTGGGTAACGAAGGGCTTTGAATGCTATAATAAAGGGCTTAGACTTAATATTGAGCATCATATTAGCATTTTAGAAAGACTCCTCTGGCAGCGGCATGGAGAATGGATTGAGAAGACTGAAGTGGCTGAATCTGATAATTGTTAAGGAAGTAGAATCCATAGGTTGGTCACTGAGTAGGTGGGAGAAAAAGAAGATAAACACAAGGATGACTAATAAGTTTCTGGCTTGGGCAAAATTAGATATAATGGGGCAGTGGGGGCCAGGCAGGAGGAAGAGGGAGGAAGGAAGTGATGCAGTACTCGGGACAAACATATTCCCTGCCCTTGTGGAGCTTACGATCCAGCAGGGAAGATAGCCACTGAACAAGTAAATGTGTGAAGGAGGTTTTGAGAGGGAAAATACAATGTGTTATAAAAGCATCTATTAAGTGGATTTAACCTTGTTTGTTTGGGGGGTTAGTGGGCAGGTTAGGGAAGAACTTCCTGAAGTGGTGTTTAACCTGAGTAAGAAATGAAGAATGAGCAGAGTGGCTAAATGAAGAGGGAAGTGAGCACAAAGGCCTGGAAACAACAGCAATAGTGCTGTTGAGAGACAAGGAGCCCGGGTGACTGGAGACAGCTGTGTTGCTAGAGGGAGGCAGAGCCACAGCAACACAATTCGGGATTCTAGACTTTATCCTCAGTACAGAGGAAGCCAGTGAAGCTAGGGAGCGGCACAGTCAGCTGCTGCTGGTGTGTATGTGATAGATGACTCCTTAAATCAAAATATCCTTAGAGAAATGTTTTTATACTGGTCCCCTTGTTGCCATTAAGAAAAATTAAACTGGGTGCTTTTTGGAATTTTACTTTAGAATAACATCTAGTCTCTATCCCTCTAATAATCAACACGTAGCTAAAACCAATATAAAGAAAATGAAGAGGGACTGCATTAATGACCAATGAAATACAATACATAAAAAACATTCTTTTCAAATGGGGTAAACTCTTGCTTTTAAAATAAATTGTGGTCTAAGCACTCAGACTAATTAATATCATATAGTAGTTTTCTGTCACACAGATCCAAATAAAACTCCTAACAATTCTGTGGTTTCAGGAAACAAAGTGCCATTTCAAGTTATTTTATAAAATGTGTAGAAAAGCAACTTATTTAAACTGAAATAACTGTCAGAGTCCCCAACTTCAACCCACACACTGGGCAGTGTTCTGCAGTAGACTCCAGAGAGAGCCTTACTTTGCCAACCACTCGGCGGCAGCCTGGTTGTCCACAGCCTGGGGCTTACTGAGAGCATCTGTGGGCTCCTCTCGCTTCAGCCTGGCATAAGGGTGCTTCGGACAGTGGCGGTTTGCATGGGTGAATCTGCTTAGGCAGCCTTCAAAACACAGAAGGAAACAGTTATCAGAATCTGGACATCCAGCAGACATGGAAAATGTTCAGTTTCTCTGGTATCCGAGAAAAGTAAATTAAGATGATGAAATTTATCATTCTATAACTTGAGGAGAAAAAAAAATAACCCTAAGCTGCTATTATCAATGCCACTGAGAGGAATGTGAAGACGGTTCTTTCACCTTGGTCATCGCAATGTGAATGCATTCAACCCCACAGGAAAGCGATTTATTAGCACAAGTCATAAAAATGTTCAAAATCTCTGACCCAGGAATTTCATTCTTGGACTCTATCATAAAAAAACATCCCAAAGATAAACAAAAGTTTAAGTAGGAAAACATGCCCCTCATGTTTGTTGATAACAAGCAAATTTTAAAAACAAATTAAATATTTAATAACTAACACTGAGGCAATCATTGTTCATATGCTAACACATATATATGGAATCGAAAAAAAAATGGTACTGATGAACCTAGTTGCAGGGCAGGAATAAAGATGTAGACATAGAGAATGGACTTGAGGACACGGGATGGGAGGGGAAAGCTGGGACGAGGTGAGAGTAGCATCGACATATGTACACTACCGAATGTAAAATAGTTAGCTAGTGGGAAGAAGCAGCATAGCACAGGGATATCAGCTCGGTGCTCTGTGATGACCTAGAGGGGTGGGATAGGGAGGGTGGGAGGGAGGCTCAAGAGGGAGGGGATATGGGGCCATATGTTTACATATGGCTGATTCACTTTGGTGTACAACAGAAACTAACACAGTATTGTGAAGCAATTATACTCCAATAAAGATCTATTAAAAAAAAAGAAAACCATGGAGCAACAGAACAAAACTGTACTGAATTTCAAATATAACTGTGTAAAAATGTACATAAGAAAAACAGCTTAAGAAACTATGAAATTACCAACAGTAGCAGTGTTGAGCTGGTAAAATCCACCCCACCCCTGCTCCTCCTGTACTAAAAATTTCGACAATAATGTGCTTCTTTCAGTTTAACAGTTAAAAAGTTTAAAACCAAAGTAAAAGCCTACTCTAAAGGCTGTATTTACTTGTATAGATTTTTCTACAGCATACAACTAGATATAGCATTTTTAATTGCCCTTTAAGATTTTCACCTAAAAAGAATACTTTATTTAAAAATCAGTCATTTCCTGGAAATCGAGCATGGATCACAATTAACAAGGAAGAAAACTTATGAGGTTTGATTAAATCTTTATCAAAAATCTCGCTTCCCAAAAATTCAAGCAAAAGATATTTTAACTCCCAACTAGCTATTCCATAAACTTAACTCCTAACACCATACCATTTTCTGAACAAACAAAAGGTTTTTCTCCGGTGTGAAGACGCTGATGGGTTTTGAGCTGTCCACTTTGAACAAAGGCTTTTCCACAGTCTGGATAGTCACACAGATAGGGTCTCTCACCTAAGTAGACAGATGTTATATATTATTTCTGAGACAATAAGGTGAGAAGGGGAAGGGGCACGGAGAGAGAATCAACCTTTATATAAGTTACGACTGCAAACAACAATAAAACATGTCACAGCCTCTGCAGAGCTGCAAGTGGAAGTGCTAAGGGCACACTTGGATGATATGAAGCATCTATCCACTTGGAAGCACAATATTTTCTTTAGGCGTTGAGCTTTTAGGTACCCAGGTTCAAATCCTTAAAGTTATCATCTTCAACTTATTCCATATTTTCGCCTCACAATCCAAATCGCTAGCTCTTGCTGATTCTTTAACATGTCTGCCACTCCTGCCTTCCCACTGCCACCTCCCCTGGTCAGACTGGTAGCCCCTCCCACCTAGAATGAACCCTGGCAGGCCTCTAGTCTCTGACCTGCACAGCACTTCCAGAATAGCTGCCAGGCAACTACCCTCTAAAATTACCCCAAACCCTACTATACTCCTTGAACAACTGAAAATTATCTGCTGACTTTTAAATGGTCCTCTAATACCTGCACTATAGCTACTAGGTTAGGGAGCAGGGTTTATCTTTACTTCCCTCTTGGAGATTCATTCCAGCCATGAGGCAGTTCCCCATCTTCTACTCTTTGAAATCCCTATCTTTTCTGCCCATTCAAATCTTCCCAATCCTGTAGTCTCAGTAAAACTCCTCCCTACCCCCCAACCCCCACCTCCAAATATTAAGCTACATATCCCTTCACTAACTTAGTGTCCTATGTTGTTTATGTATCATGGTACTCTCCTTATACAAAGATACGTAACACCTTGTACTCCGTTTCATTTCCTATATACAACACAGTGCTAGGCTAAAGAAAGCACTCAAAGAGGTTGTTTTTCAATCATAATTAAACTTATTATTTCTTGAATAAACATTCTTTGGTCAACAATTATATACTGGTTCTTCCTATATGACTCAAAGAACAGTAATGAGTCTTCCCTAAATTTCTCATTATTTAGAAATGTACTAAACGAATGTGACAGTTGGACGCAAGTTAATAAACATAGGATAAAGTAAGACAAAAGCTTTTTACAAAGCATGTACTATTAGAGCTTAACTATAGCATGGAGATCTTCGGCTCCGTTCCCTGGCATACAGTGTAGTAAGCCTGGAAGTATTGGGTGACACACAGTGGGTTAGTGGTAGATCGGGACTGGGACTCAGGCACCTTTTTATGATGCCGCATGGTCTTGAATCTTGGCAACTGATTTCACACTGGCAAAATGTACTCTACAGCTGTGTACCAGTTATCTGGAGTTATTTCAGACTAAGTAGATTGAAAAAATACAAAAATTCTCAAAATCAGATATTCATTCAATAATAGTTTTACTGAATGATACCTAAAGTCAAAACATCTTGGCCACCTTAGTTTATAATGATTCAAAATTAAAATTTTACCCTTTTTCAGGGATTTAGCTAAGAAAACTGTATTCTAGCATACCATTAAAATATATCTTTTCAAAAACGGAAAGAAAAAAGAAACAGGTGATGACCATAAACATAGTGGAACAAACAGGGGACTAAGGGTTAAAAGCCCAAGTTCTAGACCCATACTGACCAACAGAAATAGAATGAGAACCACTTATGGTAGCCACATTAACAAAGTAAAAAGAAACAGGTGAAATTAATTGATAATATACTTCATTTAACCCAATATATCTAAAATTCTATCATTTCAATTTGTAATCGTTATCAAAAAATTTTAAAGATATCATTTACTCTCTTTTTTTCATACTAAGTGTATTTTAAACATCCTGCTCATCTCAATTTAGACTAGCCACATTTCACGTGCTCAACAGCCACATGTGCTACTATACTGGCCAGTGTAGTTCTAGACTTAAGGGTATGAGAAGTTGTAAGTCAGTGGTAATTGGGTGTTTTTGTGCCTCAGTTTCCTCATCTGTAAATTATTTGATATCATTATAAGAACCATATGGCTCCTTCTGGGTGGGACCAACTTTCTCTATGGAAAGAACAAGGCCCTCTTTATATTATCTTTTTGCTCTCTATATGGTATTTTTATGGTATTTTAAATGCAAGTATAACTTCTCTACACAAATAAAGATATATGATAGTCTTGGGATAGCTACCTACAATACGCTTAATTCTGAAAAATTATACTTCACCTTAGATTTAATAGTTAGGTCAAATACCCTGAGGATTCTAGAAATTCTATTAAAAACTTGACTATAACTGATTTAGGATTTGGCCTACAAACCAGTTTTAACAATTATACAGACAACTTAAGGGCATATCAAGTAAAATTCGGGTACATAGAAGGATAGAACCAAATTTAGTAATAACATTCCTGTGACAACTACATTAATTACCATGATAACTTTAGAAATCACATGGTATCAATGTTCAGAAAACTATCCCTCCCCACCAAAAGAGAAGCTGACTATACAGTGCCTGTTTTTAAAACTTTACAATAAGGAAATGTAAGGTAACTAAAAATTAATTTATAGGCCCAAACATCAAATCAGCTTTCAGTTAAGTATCACTTTTGGCATTCTCTAAAATTTGCTCAACTTACCTGTATGAGTCCTTTTGTGAGCCTGGAGTGACTTCTCCCGTGGAAACACCCTATTACAGATGTTACAACGTATTCTGCTGGACGAATGCTCTCCTTCATTTATTAAATCCCGTACAGTATCTGCTCTGGGTCTACCACGTCGGATTCCATCCTGTTAACAATGAGCATAAACATTAATATAATTTCTTGGACTCCACTCATTAAAACAAAATATCATAATACAGGCATACCTTACTTATTATGCTTCATTTTTTTCAATTTTTCAATTTTATTTATTTTTTTATACAGCAGGTCCTTATTAGTCATCAATTTTATACACATCAGTGTATACATGTTAATCCCAATTGCCCAATTCAGCACACCACAACCACCACCACGCCCCACCGCTTTCCCCCATTGGTGTCCATACATTTGTTCTCTACATCTGGGTCTCAACTTCTGCGCTGCAAACCAGTTCATCTGTACCATTTTTCTAGGTTCCACATATGTGCATTAATATACGATATTTGTTTTTCTCTTTCTGACTTACTTCACTCCGTATGACAGTCTCTAGATCCATCCACATCTCTACAAATGACCCAATTTCATTCCTTTTTATGGCTGAGTAATATTCCATTGTATATATGTACCACAACTTCTTTATCCATTCGTCTCTCAATGGGCATTAAGGTTGCCTCCATGACCTGGCTATTGTAAACAGTGCTGCAATGAACATTGGGGTGCATGTGTCTTTTTGAATTATGTTTTTATCTGGGTATATGCCCAGTAGTGGGATTGCTGGATCATACGGTAATTCTATTTTTAGTTTTTTAAGGAACCTCCATACTGTTCTCCATAGTGGCTGTATCAATTTACATTCCCACCAACAATGCAAGAGGGTTCCCTTTTCTCCACACCCTCGCCAGCATTTGTTGTTTGTAGATTTTCTGATGATGCCCATTCTAACTGGTGTGAGGTGATACCTCACTGTAGTTCTGATTTGCATTTCTCTAATAATTAGTGATGTTGAGCAGCTTTTCATGTGCTTCTTGGCCATCTGTATATCTTCTGTGGAGAAAGGTCTATTTAGGTCTTCTGCCCAATTTTGGATTGGGTTGTTTGTTAGTATTGAGTTGCATGAGCTGTTTATATATTTTGGAGATTAATCCTTTGTCCATTGATTCGTTTGCAAATATTTTCTCCCATTCTGAGGGTTGTCTTTTCGTCTTTTTTATGGTTTCCTTTGCTGTGCAAAAGCTTTGAAGTTTCGTTAGGTCCCATTTGTTTATTTATTTATTTATTTATTTCCATTACTCTAGGAGGTGGATCAAAAAAGATCTTGCTGTGGTTTAAGTCAAAGAGTGTTCTTCTTGGGGCTTCCCTGGTGGCACAGTGGTTGAGAGTCCGCCTGCCGATGCAGGGGACACGGGTTCGTGCCCCGGTCCGGGAGGGTCCCGCGTGCCGCAGAGCGGCTGGGCCCGTGGGCCGTGGCCACTGGGCCTGCGCGTCCAGAGCCTGTGCTCCGCGGCAGGAGAGGCCACAGCAGTGAGAGGCCTGCGTACCGCAAAAAAAAAAAAAGAGTGTTCTTCCTATGTTTTCCTCTAAGAGTTTTATACTGTCCGGTCTTACATTTCGGTCTCAAATCCATTTTGAGTTTATTTTTGTGTATGGTGTTAGGCAGTGTTCTAATTTCATTCTTTTAAATATAGCTGTCCAGTTTTCCCAGCACCACTTATTGAAGAGACTGTCTTCTCCATTGTATATCCTTGCTTCCTTTGTCATAGATTAGTTGACCATAGATGCGTGGGTTTATCTCTGGGCTTTCTATCTTGTTCCACTGATCTATGTTTCTCTTTTTGTGCCAGTACCATATTGTCTTGATTACTGTAGCTCTGTAGTATAGTCTGAAGTCAGGGAGTCTGATTCCTCCAGCTCCATTTTTTTCCCTCAAGACTGCTTTGGCTATTCGGGGTCTTTTCTGTCTCCATACAAATTTTAAGATTTTTTGTTCTACTTCCATAAAAAATGCCATTGGTAATTTGATAGGGATTGCATTGAATCTGTACCTTCCTTTGGGTAGTATAGTCATTTTCACAATATTGATTCTTCCAATCCAAGAACATGATATATCTCTCCATCTGTTGGTATCATCTTTAATTTCATCAGTGTCTTAGAGTTTTCTGCATAGAGGTCTTCTGTCTCCCTAGGTAGGTTTATTCCTAGGTACTTTATGCTTTTTATTGCAACAGTAAATGAGAGTGTTTCCTTAATTCCTCTTTCAGATTTTTCCTCATTAGTGTATAGGAATGCAAGAAATTTCCATGTATTAATTTTGTATCCTGCAGCTTTACCAAATTCATTGATTAGCTCTAGTAGTTTTCTGGTAGCATCTTTAGGATTCTCTATGTATAGTTTCATGTCATCTGCAAACAGTGACAGTTTTACTTCTTCTTTTCCAATTTGTATTCCTCTTATTTCTTTTTCTTCTCTGATTGCCATGGCTAGGACTTCTAAAACTATGTTGAATAATAGTGGTGAGAGTGGACATCCTTGTCTTCTTCCTGATCTCAGAGGAAATGCTTTCAGTTTTTCACCATTTAGAATGATGTTTTCTGTGGGTTTGTCCTATATGGCCTTTATTATGTTGAGGTAGGTTCACTCTATGCCCACTTTGTGGAGAGTTTTGATCATAAATGGGGGTCGAATTTTGTCAAAAGCTTTTTCTGCATCTATTGAGATGATCATATGATTTTTCTTCTTCAATTTGTTAATATGGTGTATCACATTGATTGATTTAGTTATATTGAAGAATCCTTGCATCCCTGGGATAAATCCCACTTGATCATGGTGTATGATCCTTTTAATGTATTGTTGGATTCTGTTTGCTAGTATTTTGTTGAGGACTTTTGCATCTATGTTCATCAGTGATATTGGTCTGCAATTTTCTTTTTTTGTAGTATCTTTGTCTGGTTTTGGTATCAGGGTGATGGTGGTCTCATAGAATGAGTTTGGGAGTGTTCCTTCCTCTGCAATTTTTTGGAAGAGTTTGAGAAGGATGGGTATTAGCTCTTCTCTAAATGTTTGATAGAATTCACCTGTGAAGCCATCTGGTCCTGGACTTTTGTTTGTTGGAAGATTTTTCATCACATTTCAATTTCATTACTTGTGATTGGTATGTTCATATTTTCTATTTCTTCCAGGTTCAGTCTTGGAAGGTTATACCTTTCTACGAATTTGTCCATCTCTTCCAGGGTGTCCATTTTATTGGCATAGAGTGGTTTGTAGTAGTCTCTTAGGATGCTTTGTATTTCCGCAGTGTCTGTTGTAACTTCTCCTTTTTCATTGACTTGAGTCCTCTCCCTCTTTTTCTTGATGAGTCTGGCTAATGTTTTATCAATTTTGTTTATCTTCTCAAAGTACCAGCTTTTAGTTTTATTGATCTTTGCTATTGTTTTCTTTGTTTCTATTTCATTTATTTCTGCTCTGATCTTTATGATTTCTTTCCTTCTGCTAACTTTGGATTTTGTTTGTTCTTCTTTCTCTAGTTGCTTTAGGTGCAAGGTTAGATTGTTTATTTGAGATTTTTCTTGTTTCTTGAGGTAGGCTTGTATAGCTATAAACTTCCCTCTTAGAACTGCTTTTGCTGCATCCCATAGGTTTTGGATCATCGTGTTTTCATTGTCATTTGTCTCTAGGTATTTTTTGATTTCCTCTTTGATTTCTTCAGTGAACTCTTGGTTATTTAGTAACACATTGTTTAGCCTCCATGTGTTCGTGTTTTTTACATTTTTTTCCCTGTAATTCATTTCTAATCTCATAGCGCTGTGGTCAGAAAAGATGCTTGATATGATTTCATATTTCTTAAATTTGCTGTGGCTTGATTTGTGACCCAAGATGTGATCTATCCTGTAGAATGTTCCATGCGCACTTGAGAAGAAAGTGTAATCTGCTGTTTTTGGATGGAATTTCCTACAAATATCAATTAAATCTGTTGGGTCTATTGTGTCATTTAAAGCTTGTGTTTCCTTATTAATTTTCTGTCTGGATGATCTGTCCATTGGTGTAAGTGAGGTGTTAAAGTCCCCCACTATTATTGTGTTACTGTCGACTTCCTCTTTTATAGCTGTTAGCAGTTGCCTTATGTATTGAGGTGCTCCTATGTTGGGTGCATATATATTTATAATTGTTATATCTTCTTCTGGGATTGATCCCTTGGTCATTAAGTAGTGTCCTTCCTTGTCTCTTCTAATAGTCTTTATCTTAAAGTCTATTTTATCTGATATGAGTATTGCTACTCCAGCTTTCTTTTGATTTCCATTCACATGGAATATCTTTTTGCATCCCCTCACTTTCAGTCTGTATGTGCCTCTAGGTCTGAAGTGGGTCTCTTGTAGACAGCATATATATGGGTCTTATTTTTGTATCCATTCAGCAAGCCTGTGTCTTTTGGTTGGAGCATTTAATCCATTCACATTTAAGGTAATTATCGATATGTATGCTCCTATGACCATTTTCTTAATTGTTTTGGGTTTGTTTTTGTAGGTCCTTT
This sequence comes from Phocoena phocoena, assembly GCF_963924675.1. Lineage (NCBI taxonomy): Eukaryota > Metazoa > Chordata > Mammalia > Artiodactyla > Phocoenidae > Phocoena > Phocoena phocoena. Next base: position 28,087,170 of record NC_089224.1, on the reverse strand, counting down.
TCTTCTCTTGTGCTTCCCACTTAGAGAATTTCCTTTAGCATTTGTTGTAGAGCTGGTTTGGTGGTGCTGAATTCTCTTAGATTTTGCTTGTCTGTAATGTTTTTGATTTCTCCATCGAATCTGAAGGAGATCCTTGCCAGGTAGAGGAATCTTGGTTGTAGGTTCTTCCCTTTCATCACTTTATCATGCCACTTCCTCTGGCTTGTAGAGTTTCTGCTGAGAAATCAGCTGTTAACCTTATGGGAGTTCCCTTGTATGTTATTTGTCATTTTCCCCTTGCTGCTTTCAATAATTTTGCTTTGTCTTTAATTTTTGACACTTTGATTACTATGTGTCTCAGCATGTTTCTCCTTGGGTTTACCCTGTATGGGACTCACTGCACTTCCTGGACCTGGGTGGCTATTTCCTTTCCCATGTTAGGGAAGTTTTCAACTATAATCTCTTCAAATATTTTCTTGGGTCCTTTATCTCTCTCTTCTCCTTCTGGGCCCCTATAATGCGAATGTTGTTGCATTTAATGTTGTCCCAGAGGTCTCTTAGGCTGTCTTCATTTCTTTTCATTCTTTTTTCTTTATTCTGTTCTGCAGCAGTGAATTCCACCATTCTGTCTTCCAGGTCACTTATCCTTTCTTCTGCCTCAGTTATTCTGCTATTGATTCTTTCTAGTGTAGTTTTATTTCAGTTATTGTATTGTTCATCTCTGTTTGTTTGTTCTTTAATTCTTCTCAGTCTTTGTTAAACATTTCTTGCATCTTCTCAATCTTTGCCTCCATTCTTTTTCCGAGGTCCCGTATCATCTTCACTATCATTATTCTGAACTCTTTTCCTGGAAGGTTGCCTATCTCCCCTTCATTTAGTTGTTTTTCTGGGGTTTTATCTTGTTCCTTCATCTGGTACATAGCCCTCTGCCTTTTCATCTTGTCTATCTTTCTGTGAATGTGGTTTTTGTTTCACAGGCTGCAGGATTGTAGTTCTTCTTGCTTCTGCTGTCTGCCCTCTGGTGGATGAGGCTATCTAAGAGGCTTGTGCAAGTTCCCTGATGGGAGGGACTGGTGTTGGGTAGAGCTGACTGTTGCCCAGATAATCAAGTTCTTACTTCTTTCTGCTAGCGTTGGAGGGTCTCCTGCAGAGGCAGCGGGTTGCTGTAGCTCACCGTGGGGACAAGGACACTGGCAGCAGAAGTTCTGGGAAGTACTCCTTGGCGTGAGCCCTCTCAGAGTCTCTATTACGCTTCACTTTATTGCATTTTGCAGATACTGCGTTTTTTACAAATTGAAGGTTTGTGGCAACCCTGTGTTGTCAGATGGTGATTAGCATTTTTTAGAAATATTTTTTAAAAGTGGTTTTTTTTTTTTGCGGTACGCGGGCCTCTCAATGTTGTGGCCTCTCCCATTGCGAAGCACAGGCTCCGGACGCACAGGCTCAGCGGCCATGGCTCACGGGCCCAGCCGCTCCGCGGCATGTGGGATCTTCCTGGACCGGGGCACGAACCCATGTCCCCTGCATCGGCAGGCGGACTCTCAACCACTGTGCCACCAGGGAAGCCCTAAAAGTGTTTTTTAATTGAGGTAATTTTTAGACATAATGCTACTGCACACTTAAGAGACTACAGTATAGTGTAAACATAACTTTTTATTCACTGGGAAACAAAAGCTTGTGTGACTAGCAGTCTGGGACTGAACCCACAATATCTCAAAGGTGTAATTGTAAATAATTTTTTGAAACCTTTCTTGAGTGACATCAGTGAAATGGCAGAGTAGGTAGTTCCAAGGGCCCACCCCTCCACAGATCACTAAAAAGTCAAGCAAAAACTGTTCAGAATCAGCTTTGTCACAACTCCAGAAAATGATGAGAAATTTACAGCAACTCAGAGAACAATGAATCAAGAAACAAGCAACATATAACAGTAGGAAAGCGTTGCAGCAATTTTTACAGCCCTTGCCCCACCCCTTCACTCAGTGGTCTTTGAAGATTACTGCCTTCATTCTTAGTGCAGGAATCTAGTCCCGAGTTCAAGAAAGAACAGAGAAGACTTTACTCTGAAAGAATTTTGTTTGTCTGTTTTGCCCAGCCTGGGGGCTACCTGAAGGTCTGACACAAGATGCTTGTCTTTGTTTTGCTAACTTAGAACTCTCTCTGGGCAGAAAAGTGGCTACACGGAGGGCATCTCTCAAAAACCTTGTAAGGCCAATAACAACTTGCTGCCCCCTGGGGGAAAAGAGTTCAACGAAGGCACACAGACACACCAAAAGCCTAGGAGGAAAAGCTGGGGAGAGAATTTCCTCAGGAAATTAGGGCACTGGAAAGTGCCCACATATCCTAAAGACAGGAATTTAGGAAGCCACACACTTGCCTGCCCAGCGCAGGAAGCATACTCAGAAAAAACCTGAAAAGAACATAAGTTTTCACCTCTGGCTGATCTTTAGGCTCAGCACAAGCAAGAAATGAAGGCTAAGACAGACTTGTAAACAGTCTGGCTAAGTATAGAAGGAGAGCTACAGCACAGACCATTCTGCAAAGTTAGAAGGGGTTTTTTCCCCCCTTTCTTTTCTTTTCTGTTTTTGGGGGTTTTTTTGGGGGGGCATTCAAGATCTCTCTCAAAATATGAGATGACTAAAGCTAAAGAAACAGACTTTAAAGAACAAACACAATAAAGAATAGAGTTTACAAAAATAGTTTAGAAAAGTCACCAAACAACTACAAACCACAGCACACAACTAAAACAAACTCTGAGGAGGAGAATCTGATTTCCAGAGTTACTACTTTATAATATTCAAAACACCCAGTTTTCAACAAAATATTACAAAGCATGCAAAGAAACAAAAATATTAACTCCCATACATAGGAGTTAATTTCTCCTATGAGGAAGCAGACATTGGACTTACTAGAGAAAGATGTTAAACTGTCTTAAATATGCTGAAAGAGGTAATGGAAACCATGGACAAAGAACAAAAGAAAACAAGGAGAACACTGTTTCAACAAACTGAGAATGTCAAAAAAGAAACAAATTATTTTATTTATTTATTTATTTTTGGCGGTACGTGGGCCTCTCACTGTTGTGGCCTCTCCCGTTGCAGAGCACAGGCTCCGGACGCGCAGACTCAGCGGCCATGGCTCACGGGTCCAGCCACTCCGCGGCATGTGGGATCTTCCCGGACCAGGGCACGAACCCATGTCCCCTGCATCGGCAGGCGGACTCTCAACCACTGCGCCACCAGGGAAGCCCACAAATTATTTTTAAAAATACAAATTCTGAAACTAAAAAATACAGTAACCAAAATGAAAAAAATTCACTACAGAGTCTTAATGGCAGATTTGAACGGTCAGGAGGAAAGAAACAGCAAATTTAAAGATAGGTCAACTGAAATTATCCAGTCTGAGGAACAGAAAGAGAAAAGAATGAACAGGGCCTATGATACCAGTAGGACATCAAGTGTCTTATGGGTCCATTTGGGCTGCTAAAACTAAATACTACAGACTGGGTAACTTATAAACAACCAAAGTTTATTTCTCACAGTTCTGGCAGTTGTAAAGTCCAAGATGAAGGTGCTGGCATGGTCAGGTTAGGGACTACTTCCTGGATCATACCCAGTGCCTTCTTGCTGTGTCCTCACATGGCAAAAGGGGCAAGAGAGCTCTCCAGGGCCTCTTTCATAAAGGCACTAATTCTATTCATGAGGGCTCCACCTCCATGAGCTAAGCACCTCCCAAAGACCCCCACCTCCTAACACCATCATCTTCGGGGGTCAGGATCTCAACACACGAATTCTGGGGGACACCACAGCATCAAGCATACCCACACACACACAATCGGAAATCCAGAAGGCAAGAGAGACTAGGGCAGAAAGAATATTTGAAGAAATAATGGCATAAACACAAAGAGAGATATAGATGGAGATATAATCAAACTATCAAAAGACAAACAGAAGACACTCTTGAGAGCAGCAAGAAAGAAGCAGTTTATCACACATACCAGTCCTCAATAGGATTAACAGCTGATTTCTCAGGAGAAACTACACAAATCAGTGGGATGACATGTTTAAAGTGCTGAAAGGAAAAAAAAAATCAAACAATAATCTTATATTCAACAAAACTATCACTCAAAAATGAAGAAATTAAGCATTCCCAGACAAACAAAAGCTAAGAGAGTTCATTGCTAGACCTGCCCTACAATAAATCTAAAGGGAGTTAGTTCTTCAGGCAGAAATGAAAAGACACTAGACAATAACTCAAAGCCATACAAAGAAATAAACAACACCAGGTAACTACATAAGCCAGAAGTATTGCACTTTGGGCTTATAACTCTTCTTTTCTTTCCTATATAAAAGATAAATGCCAATATATTAAAAAATAATAAATCTTTGTTAATGGGAACACAATATAAGATGTAATTATGACAACAACAACAAAAAGGGAGAGGGACAGAAATATATGGGAGCAGAACTTTTGTATACTATTGGTGCTAAGGTGATATTAATTCAAAAAAGAAAACAGAAAAGGAAACAAGAAAGAAAAGAAAATAGTTCATTACAAAAAAAAAATCAACCCCAAAAGAAGGCGGTAATCGAAGAATTGATAAACAAAATAGGTATAACACTATAGAAAACAAATAAAATGGGAGAAGTTCTTCCTTGTAAGTAATCACTTTAAATGTAAATAGATTAAATTCTGCAAACAAAAGGCAGAGATTGGCAGAATGGATTTTTTTTTAAATGAACCAACTATATGCTATCTACAAGAAACTCACTTTAGAGCCAAAAACATAAATAGGTTTAAAAGTGAAAGGATGGGGCTTCCCTGGTGGCGCAGTGGTTGAGAGTCCACCTGCTGATGCAGGGGACACGAGTTCGTGCCCCGGTCCGGGAGGATATCACATGCTGCGGTGCGGCTGGGCCCGTGAGCCATGGCCGCTGAGCCTGCGCGTCCGGAGCCTGCTGCTCCGCAATGGGAGAGGCCACAACAGTGAGAGGCCCGCGTACGGCAAAAAAAAAAAAAAGTGAAAGGATGGAAAAAGAGATAACAATTATAAACACATGCACACCTAACAATAGAGCTCCCAATATGTATGAAGCAAAAATTGGCAGAATTGAAAATAAAAAGACATAGCTCAAAAATAGCTGGAGACTTTCGCTTTCAATTAATAGATAGGACAACTAGACAGGTCAACAAAGATATAGAAGACTTGAACAACACTATAAACCAAGTACACCTAACAGAATATGAAGAACATTCCACACAAAAACGGTATAATATCCATTTTTTTCAAGTGCACGTGGAACATTTCCCAAGATAGACCATATGTTGGGCCCAAAGCAAGAATCAATAAATTTTAAAAGACTGAAATCATCCAAAGCATCTTCTTTGACATACTTGGAATGAAACTATAAATCAATAATAGAAAGAAAACTGGAAAATTCACAAATATGTGGAAATTAAACAACACTCTTAAACAGCCAATGGGTCAAAGAAGAAATCACACAGGAAATTAGAAAATACTTTGACATGAATGAAAATAAAAGCACAACATATCAAAACTTATGGGATACACTTCTAGGACTGGAAGGCTTAATATAAGATACCACTGCTACCCAAAGTGATATACAGACTCAGTGCAATCCCTATTAAAATCCCAAAGGCCTTTTTTGCAGAAATGGAAAAAGCAATCCTCTACTCATGGAATTGCAAGAGGATCCAAGTAGACAAAACAATATTTTAAAAGAACAAAGCAGTACTCACACTTCCCTATTAAAAAATTTACTGCAAAGCAATGGCAATTAAGACAGTGTAGTACTGGCATAAGGAAAGACATAGGCCAATGAAACCAAATGAGAATCAAGACATTAACCCTTATCCTATGGCCAACTGATTTTCAACAAGGGTGCCAAGAACATGCAATGAGGAAAGAATAGCTCTTCAACAAATAGTTCTGAGATAACTGGATTTCTACATGCAAAAGAATGAGGTTGTACCTCACACAATATATAAAAAATTAATTCAAAATGCATCATACACCAAAATGTCAGAGCTGAAACTTTAAAACTCTTAAAAGAAAACAGGGATAAATATTCACGACCTTGGATTTGACAATGGATTCTTAGATGTGGCACCAAAAGCCTAAGCAACAAAAGAAGAGATAAACTGGACTTAAAATTAAAAACATTTGTGTCAAAGGACATTATCAAGAAAGTGAAAAGACAACCTACAGAATGGGATACAATACTTGCAAATCATATGTCTGATAAGGTTTTAGTATCCAGAATATATAAAGAACCTTTACAACACAACAACGAAAACTCAAATAAAATATGGGTAAAGGACTTGAATAGACATATCTCCAAAGTAGTTATATGTATGGGCAGCAAGCCCATGAAAAGATGCTCAACATCATTAGTCATCAGGGAAATGCAAATCAAAACTACAATTGAGGTCAATTATATCTCAGTAAAGCCTGAAGGGAAAAAGATTAAACACACACACACACACACACACACACACACACACAGAGTGAGATACGACTTCACACCAACTCAGTTATACTCAAAAAAAAACAGGAAAAAAGTAGAAATAAGGTGTTTTTTTGTCAAGAATGTGCAGAAACTAGAAACTTCATACATTGCTGGTAGGAATGTAAAGTTTTAGCCACTGTGGAAAAGTTTGACGGTGTGATACAATGTCATATACATATGTACATATACATATACAATGGACTGTTATTCAGCCATAGAAACGATACATGCTACAAGGTGGATGAACCTCAAAAGCAGTATACTAAGTAACAGAAGTCATACACAAAAGGCCACATATTTTATGATTCCATGTAATAAAATGTCCAAAATAGGTATAACCACAGACAGAAAACAGATTGGTGTTTTCCAGAGACTGCCTATAGAGGGGAAAAGGGAGTGACTACTTAATGAATACAGGACTTTCTTTTGGGGCGATGAAAATGTTTTGGAACTTGATATAGGTGGTGGTTTCACAATATTGTGAATTACTATCAGTGAATTATACTTCAAAATGGTTAATTTTATGCTATGTGAATTTCTGCTCAATTTTTAAAAACACTAACGAGCTCTGAACTACTATGGACTTTAGTTAATAATGTACCAATTTGGTTCGTTAATTGTAACAAATATATCATATTAATGCAAGATGTCAGCAATAGGGGAAACTGGATATGTGGTTGATGGGAACTCCCTGTACTGTCTTAACATTTCTACATATGTAAAACTAATCTAAAATAAGCATTTCCTTGAAGAAAAAAACTTTCTTTCCAGGTAAGTTAAATTTTTACACATATAAGTTAAATGAAAAAAAAAGAAAAACATAAAAAACACCTATATCCAAACTGAAGATGTTTTTACTGCTGTCAATACAAAAACCTAAAGCCTTCCCAAAGCTTAAAAACATCAGCCTGAAACCTTGATGATAAGCCACAGCAAAACTCCCTTCAATCAATTTTCACCTTGAAAGAAAAGCTCAATCTCAACATGGATGAGTTATCTTATAAGTCATGTCTAAAAAATTCTTAGATATTAAAACCTATTTCTGCAACAGCCAAGAGGTGGAAGCAACCTAAATGTCCCCTGACAGATGAATGGATAAAGTAAATGTGATATATACAATGAAAAATTATTCAGCCTTAAAAAAGAAGGCAATTCTGCCATATGCTACAACATGGATGAATATTAAGGGAATTATCCTAAGTGAAATAAGGCAGTCACAAAAAGACAAATACTACCTGATTCCACTTATATGCGGTATCTAAAATGGTCAAACTTAGAAACAGAAAGCAGAATAGTGGTTGCCAGAGGCCATAGAGTGGGAGAAAGGGGGAGCTCGAGATGGGTACAGTTTTGGTTTCGTAAGATGAAAAAGTTCTGGAGTTCTATTACAACAACGTTCATATAGTTAATACTTTAAAATGGTTAAGATGGTAAATTTTATGTTATGTGTTTTCTGCCACAAAAGTATAAAAAGAAAAAAAAATGTGAGGGGACTCCCCAGTGGTCCAGTGGTAAAGAATCCACCTTCCAATGCAGAGCACGCGGGTTCGATCCCTCGTCAGGGAACTAAGATCCCACATGCTGAGGGGCAACTAAGCTGGAGCCACAACTACTGAGCTCGCATGCCTCAACTAGAGAGCCTGCGTGCCTCAAACTACAGAGCCCACATGACCTGTAGCCCGCACGCCACAACTAGAGAGAGAAAAACCTGCAAGCCACAACTAGAGAGAAGCCCGAGCACCGAAACAAAGAGACCACGTGCCTTAATGAAAAAAGATCCCACATACCTCAACAAAGATCCCATGTGCCACAACTAAGACCCGATGCAGCCAAAATAATAATAATAATAAAATAATAATAATGGAAAAGAATGTGAGAAAGCACTGTGGCAGATTATAATATTGTTAAAATATTCACTGCTCCTTCCGCACTATGGGCCCCAATGAGGCCAACTTGGCCATATAGCTTTGCTTTGACCAATGAAATGTGAATAGAAATCACATGTGTGACTTCTGAGCAGAAGCTCTAAAAGCCATCACAAGGTCCTACCATCGCTCTTTCCTCTGCCTTGAGACTCGCATGTCCCAGGTAGGGGATGTTCCTCCTGGGTCCCAGAATGAACAGGATGAAGAGCACACCTGCTGTTAACCCTCACAGGATACATAACACGAGCTTTGTTTAGGTTGAGATTGAGATTTTGAGGTTCATTCTGCAGCATGGTTTAGCCTAAGCTAACTGACTCAGGCACATTGTTAATAAATATTTGTTAATGGGATAAAGATCTCATCAATTCTCCACAATAATTGTATAAATTGTTGCTGGTTATGATCATATCATTAATAATTGTTTTAAATAGTTTTAAAAATGAAAAACAAACACAGCATCTATGATCCATAAAAACAGCAGATGATTTGTTCTGTTAAGAAAGAAATGGAACGTGAAATAAGGTTAATTAAAAACCTTAGTAATACAACTCCTCTGCCATGAAAGGATAATTTCCCTAATTTTTTTTATACATTTAATGTATAGTATTGCAAAGTATAGGGTCAGTGATTCTCAACAAATCTTTGTTATTTATTTATATTTATTTTTGGCTGTGTTGGGTCTTTGTTTCTGTGCGAGGGCTTTCTCTAGTTGTGGCAAGCGGGGGCCACTCTTCATCGCGATGCGCGGGCCTCTCACTATCGCGGCCTTTCTTGTTGCGGAGCACAGGCTCCAGAAGCGTAGGCTTATAGCTGTGGCTCACAGGCCTAGTTGCTCTGCGGCATGTGGGATCCTCCCAGACCAGGGCTCGAACCCGTGTCCCCTGCATTAGCAGGCAGACTCTCATCCACTGAGCCAACAGGGAAGTCCCCTAATATATATTTTTTTTTTTGCGGTACGCGGGCCTCTCACTGCTGCGACCTCTCCCGCCTCGGGGCACAGGCTCTGGACGCGCAGGCCCAGAGGCCACGGCTCACGGGCCCAGCCGCTCCGCGGCACGTGGGATCCTCCCGGACCGGGGCACGAACCCGTGTCCCCCACATCGGCAGGTGGACTCTCAACCACTGCGCCACCAGGGAAGCCCCCCCCTAATATTTTTTAAATACATAAAAACATATTGTTGACTCTATTACAATTTGAAATAACTGATTTAGTATCAAATACTATTTAGTATCAAAATTTTAAGATTATCCATTACTGTTTTCTCTGTTTCTGGTAAAAAAAAAATTATCAAGCATGTTTAATAGTGGGGGAAGTTTGTTTTTTTTTAAAGTTAACTATTTGGCTGCCTCCCAGTAACTCTAAGATCTTGTTTCGTCTAGAAACAAGAAAATGCAAATCATACTTGTATTTTCCAAGTGAGAAATAAAGAGCTGAAAAATGCAACATAATACAACATCCCAGCCATATACAGGTAAGACTTCACTAAGTGCATTCTTTCAACTAAGAAAATTAAACAAGGCAAGTAATCATCTAATACCCTAAATAAATGAATAAATAGCATCTTTTAACCATATCTACAAAAATAAGCAGTGTCACTTAAAGAGGACCTTTTTCATTTTAGCCTTAGCAATAAGAAAACCATGTATCTATGTACATTTTGACAATAATAGAGTTAACTCATCAGCAACTAAGTGTACCTGTAGCTTAAGAGAGAAATCTTGTCAAGACTGCTTGATGATTTGCACAAAAAAAAAAGTAAAGTTAAAAAAGAAACTCTTAGACATCCTATTGCTGTTATATGGCAACTGCTACAAAATAAGCTATTAGAAAGAAGAAAAATGAATAAATCACCAAAAATGTTTGCATACTTCAGCAGGTTTAATTTTTAAAACAATCTCAGTACCTCCAGAAGATAGTGATTTTGAAAGTGTTTTCTAAAATATTTCATGGTAAATGTTTTGTTTTCAATGTCAATAACTTTAAAGTTATTTAATAAAATTGGAGTTATTTCTCAAGCCACTTAGAATAATGTACACATTTACCTAAGCTTTAGAAAAAGTTATGTTCAAACTTTATATTCATGTGATTACTAAAAAAACTAAAAGTCCTCAACACATTTTTATACAAAGTAAAATTCAAATAAATTATACAGATACAACATGGAAGGAAAAGAAAAACAGTTCTCAGAGGGAGGCATGTGTACCTTCTCACTTTCATGAGAAAATGTAAATAGATCTTATTTCCCTTTTCGAATTCAGATTTAGATCGGAATTTCCTATGGCTCGCATATCTGCTTCCTAACTCTATCCCCCACCTTGACCTATCTGGACCACTTTCTAAGTCTTAATTTGCATCTATCTATTGTACTGTGTGTATTCTCGTGATGCATCTCAATCGAGATATAGGCAGTTATGAATAGTGTGTATTATTTCATAAGTCTACTTGCATCTTCTTTTTTTTCTTTTTTTTTGGCCATGCTGCCTGGCGGAACGTTAGCTGCCTGACCAGGGATCAAACCTATGCCCCCTACAGTGGAAGCGCAGAGTCCTAACCACTGGACCACCACCAGGGAATTCCCTACTTGCATCTTCTTAATACTAAAAATAAATAAATAAACCCCTAAAGTCAATACACACATGATAAACACAGAAGCAGTATCAGGTACAGATTAAGAGTAAGGGCTCTAAAAAGTTCCAATCAGTTCTGCCACTTATATAATGTTAACTTAATCTTGGGGACTTCTCTAATTCATCCTTTTTCATTAGGTAAACAAGGTAAATTAATTAAAAGAATTCAAAACAATCAACACAGAGTCTGGTGGCTTGCTCTGCAAGGCAATAAATAACAAATGGTGGCTACTATGTTCACGTTAACACGTTAACATGACGTTATGTTTAAACATGGTGGTTATCAAAAACTACTGTGTACTAATCAGCTGTTTGTAAGACTATGTGCAGTCTAGATGTTTAAAGTGATTGGTGATAGAAAAGGGAAACAGGATAGGCAGCTGGCGGGTCCTGAAGGGTACGTGGTATCTGAGGATGTGCAGAGAAGCCAAACTACACAGGTCCCAAAGTGGAGAAGTAACCTCATGAATGCAGTCTGAGTAAAGGGCACAAAATATGGAGGCTTGGGATATCATTTGGCAGACGAAAATTAGACCTTCTCCCTTCCTTCCCAGAATTCTACAACCTGGGAAGAGACAGTGCTAATATATAACTATATCCCAATCGTGCTAAACAATCTTGTGATGAGGGGCCAAAATAAGTTGGTATTAGATGGATGTTCTCCTCACAGGCGGGGAGGCAGTGTTGGGCAGAAACAAACAAGAAAGCAAGCAAAAGCTGACACCCGGTGTGTAGGACTCAGATGTTAACACCTCCCATGGGAAAGGTGGCATCAAAAGACAGTAAATGAACACAAAAGTTGTTCTCAAACCCAAAGCTGTTATTGCCTCTAACCCACATACTGAGAGAAGGGGGTAGAAGTTGGTGCCATGTTATTGGCACCAACTATATTACAAACTTGTCTTCCCAAAAAGTGAGCAGATTCAGCCAGCAAGATTCACCTATGAATATATGGAGATAAAAGAACTATGAGTACTTTAGAGAAGCAAAACAAAGTAAAGGAGGCTGGAATTCCCAACCTTTAGTCTAGAATGTACTGATCACAAATCAAACTTGGTAACTTCCTTAAATGAAAGTATATTCCAGATGGCACAAAATATGGAGGCTTGAGGCTCCCCCTCAAGTTGCAAAAACTAAATGAATGAATTTTTGAAGCTGTATTTGGATTGCTTCATTGATAAAAGGACACATTAAAATCAATTTGTCTACTAATTTATGAACTAATTTATGAAACAGTTATGGTATGAAAGATGGTGAGGAGGAAAAAAAGTGAAATATGTAACAGCCTTTTCACTTTTAAATGTTTTTCATAACTTGTGTTGTTTTACTTCTGAAAAGAGGAAGACAAAGTGGAAATAAAATTCAAACCTATGCATTATTAAGAATGTTTTCTAAAAGGTTTATTTGAAGATAAAACTGTTTTAGCCCCCCCAAAAAAAGTATAGATTTCACTTATCTATTATAACATTAATCTTCTTGGATAATCCAAAATTAGATTCAATTATAATTAAGAATAAAATAACAGATGCAAAATCTTCTATAAGTGATTTGTGCATATGTCTTTATGTTGCTCAACCATATAACCTACTACATATATATATTTTTTAAGTACTAAACATGTAAGTATGTTAACACGGAAAAATATCTAGGATACCCAGCCATCTTACTAAGGGCTACCTAGAGACAGCACACAGTGATTGTTCACTTCACAAACTCAGCACTAATATAAATATTTCTACTGCTTCTTCTTTCAAGTTTTTACTGAAGTGCAGCTTCAAGAGTTGAAGTATGTCAAGGCATATAGGTGTATAAATTTATAGTTCTTTAATAACAATGCCATTAGTAACAAAGTGTATCAATTTCCTCAGGGCTCAACAGTGTTTCAACATCTTTGCTACTGCGTGTAAAATGATGATAAAACCTGTTTCAATTTTTATAATATTTGCCAATATAGACGTACTTATCAACAAGGTGATTTACTTGTTTTATCTTTAGCAAACTGCTTATCTTATATAGCCACTTAACAAATAGAATCTGAATATTAACCTTATATTAGCACCATTCATTACACAAATACTTAACTGAGCACATTTATTCAGCATTTACAGAGTATAAGGTATTAAAGTCAAATAAGTCTACCAGAGAGAAATTGTCCCGGCGCTCCTGGAGCTTACAGTCTATAGAGGCAAGTATATGTCAGCAGGGAGGCACCTCCAACACACGCTTCAGGACTAGGAGCCACAAAAACTCAACTACAGTACCAGCGTTCCCGCTACCTAGCTGTGTACCTTGGGGAGCTCCCTTCACCAATCCCTCTAAGCCTCAATTGTCTGATCCGTAAATTGTAGGTTTGAAACCTTTCCAGCTCTAATACAGTCTGAGACTCCAAGCAATTCGAGGTTGGTGACAACAGCGTCCCATTCCACTCTGAGCTCTCAGAACCTAGCAAAGTAGTACGCTGGATGCGTGAAAGACAGCGAGGGCTCAACTCCCGGTGGGGAAGATTCCCCTAAGTCCCTTCTTGTTCTTCGGCTATCTCTACAGGGCATCTTTAGCAGGGGCGGGGTATCTGCGGTGAGGCAGAAACTGCGCAACCCCTCCCCCCGCACCCAGAGGAACAGTTCAAGGCCTGCGGTCCTTCCCGCCCTCTCCCGCCAGAAAAGACTCAGCGGTGGGCCGAACGACTGGCAGAGCGGGTTGACCGTCCCCCTCCGTGACAACAAGGCCACACTCCCGCCTACTGCACCTGCTGGCCTGTGGCCTCCGGTCTGCTGTGCTGCCCCACCCCCCGGGCGGTGTCACGTGACTAAAACCTAGCCCCGCCCCCGGGGCAGTTTTTTGGCGCGCGGCAGTGACGTCAGCGTCCTGTCACCCGCCAACGCCACCGCCCCTGCCAGAGCGACCTCGCGTTTTAAACTCGGCCCCGCCCCGCCCGCCGTGTCTGCGGGCGCTGCCGGCTCCCGGGCCGTGCCGTTAACGGGCCCCGACTGCCCCAAGCCCCGCCCGCGCCGCTTACCTTGAGGTGGCCGCTGTCCGGGCTGCTCGCTTCCTCCTCGTCCTCACCTCCTGAGGCGGCGGCGGCCGAAGCGGTGGGCGGGGGCGCGCCCCGGCCCCGAAGCCCTGGGTGCTCTGCGGCGGCGGCGGGCAAGGCAGCTGAGGCGGCGCCCCCGGCGGCTCCGGGGCTGAGCGTCACGTTGTGCGCGTTCTCACCCCAGCGCCACGGGTACACCATGAAGTCACTGAAGCCGGGGCTGGTGGGAATAAGCGGTGGCGGCGGCTCCGGCTCCCCTCCGCCGCTGCATGTGGGCTTGATCGGGGTCGTCCTGATGACCGACACCAGCACCCGCTTCGGGGAGTCCTGGCAGAAGATGACGGGCGGCGGCTGCGGCGGGTTGTCAGCCATCGGCGCCTCCACACCCCGGATCATTGCCCGGCCCCGATCCGCAGCTCCGGCGGCCGTGGGCCGCACTCCCTGAGCCCGGGTCTGGCCCTTTGCTCCGCTCGCCCGCGCTGCTCGGAGTCGCCGGCTCTCAGTCCCGCTGGCTCATGGCAGGCGGACGTTTCCTGGAACCCTCCTGCGCGGCGGCCAGCGAAGAAGCAGAGCCGCTCGGCCTGCAGCAGGCTGCCAGGGCCGGACCCCAACCCTGGGTCAAGCCCGCCCTCCACTCTTTGTGCTCCCCAACGCAGGCTGCAGCGGCGGGAAGCAGCGGGCGCCTTGCCTTGCGATGACAGGAAAGCAGGACGCGCAGCGCCGAGCCCCCGAAAATAACAACCTGCCGCCGGGGTCCCTGCTCCAGTTTTTCCCGCGTTACATTTCGCGCCTGGGCGGAACCAATCACCGCCAGTCCCCTGCCCGCTGGCCGCAGCGGAGAGTGACAGGACATGCGAGCCAATAGCTGTGCCTGGATTTCTTTCTAGCTAGAGCGGGGCGGAGCCGGACCTGCGCGCGGGTCCTTTCTGCCACGCTATTGGCCGCGGCTCTTGTATTTTTTTCTGCCTGAAGAGCCAACAGCGTTCGAAACTCCGGGGGAGCGCGCGACGTCTACACTCGCCCAGACACACCCTCCAGTAGCCCCGCCCCTGCCGTCCTTCCGCGCGGTTAGTCAGGGTTGGAGGCGCGCTGTGGGCGACAGGCAGGGGCGGGCGGTAAGAGAGTTGCTGATTGGAAAGTTATCAGAGAGGGGGCGGGCCAGGGGTGGTAGTTGGCCGGCGGGGTCGCTCGTCTGGCGGCCCCTCCCGCCTGTGGCTGTTGGGCTGTAGTTCCCGCGCGGCTGGGAATTTAAAGGGCTGGGGCCCGGGCTGCCCGCCCCCGTCCGTGGCTCCCGCCACCAGCTCTAGGGGGACCGAGGCCTTCTTACTGCAGTTTCTAGTAGACACCAAAAGGTGCGTCGTTTTTTAATGGTTCCCATCTGCCCAGCTGTTGGACTCGCTGTGAGTTGACCCTCTCCGCACCTCCCCTACTCGCCCCAAGGCTGAGGTGGGCATCAGTCCCAGCCTTCGCCTCCCCGGGCCTCGGTTTCCCATCTGTGTAAAGTGGGGTAGTTAAGGAAGTCGTCTCTGAGGTCCCCGTGTGCTGCTCGCGGCTCGGAGGGGACACGAACACAGGCGTGTGTCCATTCTTACAACCGGGACGGATGCCCCAAAGACGCCAGAGGACTCCCCGCCTTCCCGCCGTGGTTCCTCACCCGTCCGGGGCCGGCCCTTCATCCCCCGTCTGGAAAGGCGTTGAACTGTGGGTGCCCCGGAGGGTTCGGGTCATTCCCAGCTCTGCCCGCCCCCGCCTCAAGGACCCCACCCCGCACCAGAGGAATCCTGAACGACCGGAGTCTAAGTCTGACAGTCACCCACCGAGGGCCAGTGTGGGCTCGGAAGGGGATGGGGGCAAGATGGGATGTCCAGCCTCGTATTCACTAGAATGTGAAAGAAGTGACTGTGTTTTGTTTTGTTCTTTGGTCTATTGCCAGGGCCGAGCCTGACTCATGGTAGACTTTCAATAAATATTTGTTGAATAAATGAGTGAATATTTGGTAGTTAAAGATTAGGATTGGTAATTAGAACAGACCTGCATAATAGCTGAGTATTCTCTCTTCCCAACACACACACACACACACACACACCCCTATGCCACAAGTGTTTAAAAACAAGTTTAACTTATATGAACAACTTCTAAGATACATTTTTAAGTGATTAAAAAAAAAATGGGGACTTCCCTGGTGGTCCAGTGGTTAAGACTCCTCACTCCCAATGTAGGGCCGCCTGGGTTTGATCCCTGGTCAGGGAACTAGACACCCCCCCCCCCCCCCGCCCCCGTGCCTCAACTAAGACCCGGCACAGACAAATTTTTTTTTTTAATGGACTAGTATGATTTTATTCACCTTTTTAAAAAGGTGGAAAATAAACATACATTTTTGCTTTTATATATGCAAAATACTAGCAAGATACACAAGAAACTGATATGTAAGTTGACCCCAAGGAGGGGAATTATATGGCTGGGAAACAGAAATTGAAAGATTTCAAAAGATACAACATATAACTCTTTGTATCTTTTGTACATTGAAACAAGTGAAAATATCTTTGCAATAAATAAACAATAGTATGTAGCTACCATCTCCTGGAGGCCGAGTATAATAATAGCATATATCTACTGATATACAATAATATGGTTGGTAGCTTCACTTACATTCTACTGCTCTCAGTTCTGTGAGGTAGTTATTACTATTCCCACTTTATAGATGAGGAAATTTCAGGCTTGTCCAAGGTCACCTAACTCGATAAAAATCTTTTGTAAGGATGGCTCTGGAAACTGCCTATGGAGTCTGCTGAACAAAAGGAGGAAGTGGCTGAAAAATGGGCACCCCACATTTCTGAGACCTCTTTCTCATGTTCTAGAACTTTCAGGTTTTAGAGGTTAAAACCAATTTGATATTTTAATAAATAGCTGATGTGGAAAGTTGAAAGTTCATCTCTCATTTTACTTAGCTAAACTCATTTTGTTTTTACAATTTTATGCCAAATGACTGCACCACATACTTGTGAGTCCATTAGAAGGAAACTATAATCCATCTATTTTGTACTTGAAAAACACTGAAAAGAAAAAAGTGATATATCCATCTTGGACTCTCAAATTATGGGTGAGTAAGATCCAACAGATTAAGCACAAATAGTTACTGTTTAACATGCCCCAGAGTTCAGGATGAGTCATTCAGAGCCAAGACACTGACTTTCTGCTTCTAAAAATTACTCTTCATCAACAGTAAGCCGGCAACTCCACTTGCTCTCTGCCACAAGAGAATGACAGACATGCTAGGAATGTATGAAGTGGGCAGAGGGTGATTCTAGGAGCAGAGCTGAGGTCATGCAAGATCTGCTTGTTTGGTTCCATTTCCATGCAACTAGGAAGCTGTCTGAAGTGTGTGGATCATATTTCTGATGTCTTTGTTCTGCCCTAGGCAGAGTCAACATCCCAGAATACTAAAACCCATCTAAGGATACTTACTATATTATTACAGTAGTCTTTCCAGTTGTTAAAAATGTAGGCCTCTTCTGATAAAGATATATACCTCAAACCCTCTTTTTAAAATATATTTTAAAGTTTCAAGATACAATCTGAGTAAAACAAAGCAAGATTTTTTTCACTTTGAAAACAATATCAACAAGAGCATTTGAAGCTGCTTGATTGCTACAAAATCTTCTGGTTAATGTGGGAGACTGAGCATAACATAAATCCTCTTAAGTGATTTATCTTCACAGCTAAAAGTGCAGATAAAACAGCTTTGCAAATAAATGTAGATGAAATGGGATAAAAATGCCTGATCACTTCTTTTGAGATGATTAACAGGAAGATATTTTACCATAAAAATTATCCAAAATAATTTTCTCAATGTTCTGTTTGGCAGCAGACTCAAACTTGAGTTCCAAAAAGTCTTCTTACGATGAAAGAAATCTAGGAGGAAATGGTTCCCCATAGTATTTCAGTGGGATTTTTAAGCTCTATCAACAGGAAAATATCTACATAGACCAGGTATGTTTTTCATTCAAAAGAGCTTTTCCCAAAATATTTTCCAAAAACTTTGTGCAATGAGAGTTTCATCAAGTTAAGAGTATAAGGAAACATTTTTAACATTGATTTGCCTATCTACCATCACAAATGCCCAAATATCTCATTATGATGTTATTGCTAATTTTCTTAGAAATAGCTCTTTTGCTTTCAAATACGCAATCTAACTTCGGTTGCAAGTAAGAGTAAGCCTGTCAGCCTAGTTTAGAAAACGAAGACAGACTTATTAAAAGGAAACAGGGGTGTCAAATGGACTTCAAAGTCAGGATTAGAACCTGAAACTGGTCTTCAGAACCTTCTGGGGACACATGGTTTCTGGCCTCAGTTCCTCTATCTGTAGGCGTGCTTCATTCTTTCCTCTCTGAAGACACGTTTCTTTGCTTTTCCGAGTAAATGGCTAAAGATACACAACCATACACCAGCCTCTGAGTTGTTTATGCTGTATTCAAGCCACCAGAAGAAACAGATTGGCATTTGCAAAGCTCAACTTCAAATTATTAAGAGGTAGAATTTGATTGTCCAGCTTGGATCAGGTAGTGCAATCAGCAGGCACAATCCAGTAGTAAAGAGGTGGGCTGGGATCTTTATGATCTGAAGAACAGTTCTCAGAGAAGAGGGAGATGGCTTGTAGATAGTACTAGAAATACAAAAAGTACATCTTTTCCAAAGAGATGTGTGTTTTCCATTTAACAGTAAATCATGAACGTGTATTATGTCATAAGTATTCTTTCTCAGTGATCTAAGTGACATTGTATTTAGTTGCATGGGAGCACCATAGCTTCTTGAACTATCCTCTACTTTTCAAATTGTTTTCTTAGTTTTCTGTTTTTAAAATCAATACTTTAATGACCATGCGTATAGTTAAATCTTTGCCTGCATTCATGATACTTTTCTCAGGTTATATTTTTCTAAGTAGAATTGATAGGTCCAAAAGTTTGCAAAACTTTTAAGTCTTTTTTGATATGTATTAGAATATTATTTGATCTTATATATCCCATTTGATGGGCCCTGAATTCAATGTACTTATGTCTTGTCTCTTTTTCATCTTCACCAGTAGCTTTCAAATTGCAGAGCATATCACAGAGGTTAAATTAATATTTGTTAATTGACTGACTAACTTCATAAGTGAATATGTGTGATGTGGTTGGGAAACACCACATTGAAGTATATGAAATTTGTTTAACACACATATAGTGATGACAATTGGTGATTATTTAGACTGACTATAAGTTGGAATTTGATTCTCAGAAAAAGGTCAAGACTCTAAAAATACAAGATTTTTAGTTTTTGCATTTACCCAGTTCATGTGGTTAATCAGGGAATAAAGTAACCCAATGTGCCACACTGAATCATTATTACCCTGAAACATAGCAGGAAGCTATATGTTCCTCCTTTCTGTATTCAGAAAGGAGGACCTTATGGCCCTAGCTGACTACGTATGGTCCCCTTCTTTCTTCATAATAAAATCCCTATATTTTTGATGCATCATTGTACCTAGCTAAAATTCTACATCTACCATCCTCCCTTGAAACTAGATGTGTTCATTGTCAATTAGCTATTAAGCAATGTTACTAGGTGGTATCTCAGGAAGCTTCTTTAGTCTTTTCACCCTTCTTCTCTCTTCCAGCCCGAATTGTGAATGTGATGTCTAGAGATTTAGCAGCCAATTTGAAAAACTGAAGCTTAGTGTTAAGAATGGTAAAGCAGAAAAACAAGGAATCTGAGTCCTTGATGACTTGATGCAACAGCCATACCTGCCAAGACGGCCCAGTTCTGGATATCTTTTATGTGACAGAGAAATAAACTTTGGTCTTAAGTCATTCTTATTTCTGGAATCTGTCACTAATGGTCCAAAGCCATTCCTAACTGGTAGAGTACCTATATCCAAGCTGGATTTCAACAGAATGGCTCTAATGATAGAGTGGTCTGGTGTGTCACACAACTAGATATCCACCAAAGACATGAGCTTCCTTTTCACAGTGTAGAGTTTTCCTATAAAAGGACAGTACAGGTAGAGACTACTGTTTTGTCACTCCTTACACCTGGGTGTCACCATGTGACTTATTCTCAGCAATGTAATGTGAGCAAAAGTGAGGTGTTATTTGCAGACCAGGAATGTTAAGAGGAAGATGTGCCTAACCCACAGTCTCTTCTCCTGTCTGTCAGCTGGATGCAGAGGATCAAACCAAAGACTTTGAGTCCTTAGGAGATAGCAGAGCCACAATCTGAAAGGAAGAGGTGTCCCTCTATCACCACAAAGAGAGAAGCTACCAGCCATTAAGAGCATCATGGAACATTTGTTACAGCAGCCAGAATTACCTTAATTAATACAGAAATTAGTATCAGAAGTAAGATGTTGATGTTACAGAAAGCTAACAATATGCAAAGCTGGATTAGTTATCAGGTGGAAGTAGCAAAGAAACTGATATCAAAAGCTGAAGAGAGAATGACCCATGTCATGCAGCCACAGGACATTTGACAAAACTGTCTAACTGGTAGGTAGGAAGGAAGACTAGAGGTCTACTGAGTAGCTTTAGAGGAAGTAGTTGGTAAGAGTTGGTATGATAGCATATGCTGATGTTTACTTTCAGCTTTTAGCAAGTTATTACCAGCAAGAGGTGGAATTCAGGGAAAAAAACTGCCCAGCCTGAGAGCAGAAATGGAATGCAATACAGAAAAAACAAACACTGGGCCTCTAGGTGTTGCAAAAGCTGTTTGCAGGCTCCAAACAGTAAGAGATGAGACCCAAAGAGGTTTAGGTACCAAAACTTATGGCTAAGGCAACAATCAGACCACGAGTGCAGGATTCTCACCTATTGTTTCATAGGACTTCAATGTAGTTAAGAGAGCAATAGGGGGCAAAGAAGCAGAGAAACAGATTAGGCCTCAGAATTCTGCCTAGGTTGTGGTTATAGTCACACTGAACAGCCTGAATGAAAATAGATCAGAAGCCTACCAAGTGTCATGAAGAATTCTTGACCACAGGGGTCACAGGGAACCAAAGGGAGTTTCTTCCAGAGGCATAACCAGAATCCACTCAATGAAACCCCACCCCCACCCCATTTCAATGCCTGCCCTTCAGGATTTTGTCATTTCTGTGGACTAAGGACTGCTGTGTGTCTCCATTTTTTTCTTGTCCGAATGGGTGTTTTATCCCGTCCCTGCTCCACCATTATATTGTAGAGCAGACAGCTTTGTGGTTTATAGGTGGTAAACCATGAGGAGGCACTTTGTGGTTTGCAAAGAGGACTGTGTATTACCTGGATGTAGTAAACTGGATGGATCTTTGGAGGAACTGAGTATGTTATATGTATGAGAAGAAGGGTGCTCTTGGAAATTTGGTGGTTAAAGGCCTGGGGGAGATGGATAGCTGTCCGCTGTTAAAAAGAAAATCATGGGCCCAAAATGGGCTCCCTTATGCTAAGCCATGCCATCAAACCAGGGCTTAATACCTAACCTAACTGGAGCTTCAACATCCCCCAGGAGTTTTCTGCTCAGCACCTATGAGGTGATCTGTCATATGGGCCCTCTTCATCCTACAAAGGAAGCTGAGGTGTCCACCACACAGACCCCTTCTGTCCCCATAGGGAGGTTACCTAAACCTGAAATAATCTTTTCTGTTTATGACTTCCCTGTGTTGCCTTTAAAGAACTTTCTCTTTCTATAGCCCTTTGGAGCTTCTTTCTACCTGCTAGATGGAATGCTGTCTTATTCATGAATCATCCAATAAAGCCAAATAGATCTTTAAAATGTACTCGGTTGAATTTTTGTTACTTAATACCACTAAAAGTTCATTTTCTACAAAGATTCTTTTTTAGTCCAAGGAATACATTTCCTAGCCCCCTGTTATCTAGGTGGGGGTCGTGTGACAAGTTATCATCAATTAATGTGATCAGAAGTAATGTGCTTCACTTTTAGGCCAAGGAGATTACAAAGCAGTCGACAGATCTCCTCCCTCACCTCCCCATCTCCCACTGTGATGCTGAGGATACAGCAGATGAAGCCTAGGCCTCGGGGACCAACAGCATCAGCATCACCTGGGAACTTGATAGAAATGCAAGTGATTGGACCCCATCCCCCCACCTTACCCCACCCCACCCCCAAACTACAGAATCAGAAATTGTGAGGATGAGACCCAGCCACCCATGGTTTAGCAAGCCCTCCAAGTGATTCTGATGATGCTCAGATATGAGGGCCATTGTCTTAACAGATAATGGAGCTCAGTCTCTAAGGGGCATGAGTCCTTCTCTCCCCAAGGAGGAAAACCATCCATAAATCAGGTATGCTTCTTTTGGACTTTACCTGAGTGAAAAATAGTTCTTTCATGTTTGAGCCATCAAACATTTGGGAATCTACCAGTTTCAACAGCTAAAGTCACCTTAATTCACTTGAAGTGTTTGGAAAGGGGCTGAGAACCAAAACCGTACACCCCACTCACGCCGGACACTGAGAACTGAAACTACTTCACTCCCACTTACCTCATCCTCTACATTAACATCTACGTCAAATGTTTTCATTCTTCTATCTTCATTACTTTTCTGGGAGTTTCTTTCCCAGGCAAAGATTGACAGTTCATCACAGGAATTTCCTAAAAGAAACCCTTCAAAGTAAGACATCCACAGGCATTTTGTGCCCTAAGATTCTTTGAATCCCTAGCCTCAAAACCCATTCCTTGTTGTTTCTACCAATCCTGAACAGTTTTGTCTGATCTTTACCCATTCTAATCAAATCCCTACACTGAAAGACCTTTCTTAAGCCAAACTTCAAATTCTTAATAAGTTCTCTCCTGAGCTTCCCCCCTTTCAGAAACTGCCAAAACTCTGAGGAGATGTGGTTCTTCCTTACCAATGTAAGCAATAAACTGAGCTCTGTCTTATCAGTAGATTGTGTCCGTGATAATTGTGAGACATCACCAGGCAGGGCTGACAAAATACTACTATATCCATGAGTTAGTAAATAGGGCAAGTAGAAATCACATAGATTGAGAGCATATAATAATTTATGTGCTTATAAATAGAAGAATGAAATCACGACATCCTATCCTCCCTGGACAGAGTATGACCTTGGCCAAGAATTTAATATGAACTTATAAGTAACAGCCTTAGCGAGGTCTAATATAGCTAAGGGAGCTGCCTGTAAAAGGTACAGTTTTTACCTATTGGGCTAACAACAGGATTGCTTTCTTTTCCTAGAAGGCCTGAGAGGTCATAATGTGAAAACAGAGATCAGAGAAGGAGCAATGAAGGGAAGAACCAATATGTCTCATAATGTCCAGTAAATAATGTACAGGGCAGATTCCATTCATCAAGAAGTGGCTTATAAATTATGAGTAAGTAGGAAAATACTTCTCTTTCTCCTCATGGGTTCATTGCACTACTTCTGGGAATTAAAATTTGTCCTTGGGAGATGGCATGATGAACATGATTATGTATTGTGTGTTTTATTCAGTAGTTAGCCTAGGCAGTCCAGAGAATAAAAGATATGTTGAACTCCCACTGGAAAGAGATCAAGAGAACCAGATTTAAAGTTACCCACAGCTATTCTAAACTGCTTCTCGAAACGGAGCACCAAAGTCTGCCCTCACTTCCATGCCCAACTGTTCTGTGGGACCTGGAGAGTCACCACCAACTCTTCTTCTCCAAGCCCTCTTCCCTGGGATGTTATTCTAATCTAGATTGAATAACTCATACTTAAGGGCTTAAGCTGCTAAAAAAAGAAACACGGATTCAGAATAAGAGCGATTCTTATGCGTACGGAGTAGAGTTTCTTGAAAAGTAGCAGGGGAGTGGGACACCTGTATTACCAGGTTTAGAAGGAGGCACTTCCATAAGAAAAGCATGGCCTTGATGACAGGGAAGCAAGAGATTAGGGTAGAAATGAGGAGTCCTTCTGGGGGCTTTAACTTCTTGAGAACTTTATACCTAGGACTTCAGGAAAGTGATATTCAGTGTATACTTTTGAGTTTTTCCTCTCCTGCACAACAATTCCAAGCATTCTAAAAACCTGGTGCATCCTTAGAGGCACATGTTGTAGTCCAATGAACAATAAAGAACAAGGTAGAAAGGGAGGTCCGGCTGGGACCTCACTCAGTCTCCCTAGACTTGTGTAGAGAAGAACAGCATCCCATTCAAGTGTCTAGGAGTTCCAAATGGTGACTGGCAGGGCAAAAGACAGAGCTGATAGGGGCAGGGAGGGACAGCTAATGGGGGAAACTCAGAAGGACTTAAGATCCCCACCTAAAATTATATACTTGTATACTTTATTTGCATGTATAACTTTGAATGTTTAGTTGAAAAAACATGTTGGTGAACAAATTACGTATTTTAAGATCAAATAAAAAGTTATTGTTTTTCAAACTTGAAAATTGGATGTTATTCACAGATGAAGACATTGTGAGTGCTCCACAAAGACCATAAATATTTTGTTGTATAAAATAAAATTGTCCTTTTTACAAATCTATAGAGACAGGAAATAGATTCGTGGTTGCATTGGGCTAGAGGCGGAAAAAGGATTGACTGCAGTTGGGCAGAGGACTCTTGGCTGGGGGTAGAAGAAAAGCTCCAATTTGGATTGTAGTGATGAATGTACAGTTTTGTAAACTAATTAAACTGAGTTGTGCACTTAACAGGAGAATTCTGTGGTATGTGAATTATATGTCAATAAAACTGTTTTAAAACAAAATCCCAAACTGCCCTTTTCAATTAGAAGTAATATTTATTTAAAACCCTCATATCATCAACGAAACTCATATGAACATGCATCCTAAGACTGCCTAGCCTTCAACCAGATAAGAAATTAAGAAAAAAATTAATTCCAGAGCATACCATTTGAAGTGACAAATTGATGACTTAACTGAAGCTATAATACATATCAACTTTTAGATAAATAAAATTACACCCACTTTTGCAATTGGTTATGACATATCTACTAATACAGAAAATTATCCTCAACGGTATATGTATAATATGTTGTTAAAGCTCCTCTAGAGTAAACTGTTATTATCATTATGATTTTTTTCATGCCTTGGAAAATGGCTAAAGCTGAGGATATTTTTGAAGCTACCTCAAAATTTTTCAAAGCAAGTGATCTGAATTGGTTCTTGTTTATATTGCCTACCCCAGCTCCCCTGCTAAAGCTGACTGAACCATGAGCAGAATTTGGAATTGGGTCTGAGAGAGCCAGCCAGTCTGTGGGCAGCTAGACCGTCAGCAGGTATGTTGAGGAGCTGTGGGGCAGCAATCAGCCACATGAATGGAGAAGTGAAGAAAAATCTGAGATGAAATCTGACCCACAGAGCCCACAGAGGAGAGATGTAGAAAGGGTACAATGAACTTCCTGACCTCTCAATGACCCCTTCAACTCCCAGAGGCACAGCTGCGTTTCTGCCCAGGGTTTCCAGAAGACACCAGGTTTTCTATTTTCTGTTACTTTCAGCCAAAAAGCCTTAACTGAAACAAAAATGTAATTATATGCATAGGGATATAACTGGGAGGATAGTCACCAAAATGGCAACACTGGTTCTATCTGAGCAGTGAGATTGATGGTAATGTTTTCTTCTTGTGTTTGTATAAATTATCTATAGTTAAAAATTACTATTTTGTAATAAGATTACATTTTTATTGTAAAAGAAATAACATAAATTTTACTGTTTTAATCATTTGACGGTGAACAATTCAGTGGCATTTAGTAAATCCACAATATTGTACAGTCATCACCACTATCTAGTTCCAGAACATTTTCATCATTCCAAAAGGAAATCTTGTACTCATGAAGCAGTTATTCTCCATTCCCCTTTCTCTCCCTAGACCCTCGAAACCACTCATCTGCTTTCTTTCTATGGACTTGCCCATTCTAAAAGGTTATATTTACTTTTCTAAGACTGACATGCACAAAACAATAGCTGACCCCCGAAGTCTTGTGGCTCCCTTGCTAACCTGCACCCAAAGGCCTCTGACATTCAAAAGAACCTCTTTGGAAATGTCTGATCTCTTATAACATTAAATTTATCTTAGGAATTAAATATCAAAATTCTCTAATTAGAAGGCATAAAGTGAATGAATGTTACAAATAAGTTAGTTTAACTACGGGTATTTTCAAATGTGCACATGCCAAAGTAAGAAAAATGATTTCCTAAAAAGAACATCCCTGACTCTTCTTGAATGATCTTTGTCTGTACGGCCAGTACTTGTGTGGCTTTCATGGAGTAGAAGCTTGATGTTTAATAGGACTTATGCTATTGTCTTTTTTCTGTATCTGGGGTATAAAACTATATGACAACACTGTTACTTTTATTTAGTGGTTCTAAGAATTTTCTTCATGTTTAGTAGATTGATTGAAAGGGATATATATGCAATATGTAAGCTTCAAGGAGAAAAATAGAATTATTTCACAAAATTCACAATAATAACAGGCAAAAGAGAAAACCATCTGCTTAAAGAGACCTTCATAATAAAAATTAAACCAAAGAATTCCATAAAGAGGCATGTCAATGATCAAGACATTAAAAGACACTAATTCTTCTACTTGGAAAGATATCAATAAACACCTTTCTCACTTCCAGGTGTCAATAGACACCACCATTAATTTAACTTTGAAATATGGTCTTCATGCTAGAAACTCTAAAAATTCTTATTAGCTATGTAAAGATGCAGTAGAAAATCACTGATTTTAAAAAAGAGTCAGTATGGGAATTCCCTGGTGGTCCAGTGGTTAGGACTCCATGCTTTCAACTGCTGAGGGCGTGGGTTCCATCCCTGGTCAGAGAACTAAGATCTCACAAGCTTAAGGTTTCAGCCAAAAAAAAAAAATAATAAGTCAGTAGCTATGCACTTCAATTTATAATGACAAATCCGAAAATGCTGATTTATTTAAAGCAATCCAGCCATACTCAAAAAACATTTAAAAATGGATCTAATGTCTACCTCATGACTGTATGAGGAATAAATGATATAAGGTGTGTAAAATTTGGTGCTCAATGAATAGCTTTTAAAAATGAAATTAACCCTCTTTTCAACTCACTTCCCTACAATCTACACAGCACTGAATATAGTACTCTTCAATGAACACATGTGAGTTAATTATATAAAGCATGTCAGAAAATTATGAAATAATATACAATGTGTCATATAAGTGAAATTCTTTATGATGTCAATACATTCTACAATTCAGAATGATCCTGCTTGCAAACTATTATATATAGAATGGATAAACAACAGGTCCTAATGTATGGCACAGAGAACTATATTCAATATTTTGTGATAAACCATAATAGAAACAAATATTAAAAAGAATATATAAATATGTATGTATAACTGAATCACTTTGCTGTTCAGCAGAAATTAACACAATAGCCCAGATACACTTCAATTTAAAAAAAAGGAATGATTCTCCTGTGTAAAAAAATGCTGATTGTCTTTCTAAAATGTATTTCCTTTCATTTGTTTTTTGTTGTTGTTGTTTTGTTTTTTCTTGTTTTTTTAGTTTTTATTGTGGTAAAATATACATAACATGAAATATACCATTTAAATCATTTTTAAGTGTATAGTTCAGGGGCATTAAGTACATTCACAGTTTTGTGCAACCATCAGCACTATTTGCATCATCCCAGACAGAAGCTCTGAACACCATTCCTCCCTCCCTCAGGCCGTTAACCCTTATTCTACTCTGTCTCTATGAGTTTTCCTATTCTAGGTACCTCATATAAGTGGAATCAACCTTTCCTTTGCTTTTACCCTGAGAAAAGAAAAATAACCAATGTCTTCACCTTTGACTCCTCTTTCCTCAAAACCCAATGGATTTACAAATCCTGCAGATCCTATCTCCAGCATGTCTTCTGAATTTATCCCCTCCTTTTCATCCCTGCTGCCATTTCCCTATTTCTTTCTCCTCACACCCTTATAAAACCCTCCTCCCAAGTCTCTCTCCCTCAAGTCTCTCTCTACTTCAGTGCTTTCTCACTTCCTGGAAGTGAGCTTCCAAGTTATCTTTTCTTACCCCAGCTGAGTATGAAGCTAAGAGCTAAGATTGTATATCTTTGTGTTCTCAGCATTTGGTATTGTGGCCAGCACATACAGTTGTCCCCCTTATTGAAACCGTGCCCCATAGGGTTAACAGAAACTGGTGACTAAAATAAATCCTTGAGCTTGTCTTACAGAACAGCAGATAAGGGAACAGCTTATTAAAAAAAAAAAAAAAAACAAAACCCTCCACTTGTAACCTGCCTTCACTGAGCAAGCTTGCTTTAATTATTACTATTTTTTTTAATTGCATGCCCTCTAAGCTTCAGGTAGCCTAGAAATTTGGAGTCAGCGCTTGTCCAGTTCAAGCCAGCTAAGACTGGTTGGGACCACTGACCCTAAAACTGCACAGGTGTCCAGTGAGTGACCGTTTAATGTCAGAGAAATTAAAAATATATCTACCATATGATCCAGGGATTTCATCTCTGTGTACATACCCAAAAGAAATGAAAACAAGATTTTGATGAAATATATGCACTGTCATATTTATTACCACATTATTTACAATAACCAAGGTATACAAACAACACAAATGTCCATCCATAGATGAATAGATTAAAAGGATATGGTATATTTACACTATGGAATATTATTCAGCCACGAGAAAGGAGGATATCCATCTATTTGCAACAACATGGATGGACCTTGAGCACATTATGCTAACTGAGATAAGTCAGAAAGACAAGTACTGTATGATATCACTTATGTATGGAGCCTAAAATAATTAAACCTATAAAAAACAGAGAGTAAACTGGTGGTTACCAAGGGATGGGAGGGGGGAATGATAAGAGTGATGATGTTTAAGAGTACAAATATGTAATATGCAGTAAATAATCCATAGATCTCTAATGCACAGTATAATGAATATAGACAATAATATTGTACTATAATTATGTAATGTGATATATATCACTACATTGACAATCATATTACAATACATACATGTATCAAAGAAACATGCTGTACACCTCAAACTTACACAATATTACAAGTTGAATTCATTCAATAAAGGTCCAGTTTTGAAGAAAAATTAAGAAACATGCAAAGAAACAAGAAAATATGGCCCATTAATGGGGGGAAAATAGAAACTGTTCCTGAAGGTGCCCAGATATTGGACTTACTAGACAAAGATTTTAAATAATGTATTTAAAATATGTTCAAAGAGCTAAGGATACCCTGTCTAAGGAACTAAAGGAAAGTATGAGAAGGATGTCTCACCAAGTAGAGAAAGAGGAATTATAAGAAGGAACCAAATAGAAATTCTGGAGCTGAAAAGTAAAATAACAAATTAAAAATCCACAAGAGTGGTTCAACACTAGAAATGAGCTGGCAGAAGAAAGAATCAGTAAACTTGAAGATAGGTCAATTGAGATTATCCAGTCTAAGAAACAGAAAGAAAAAAGAACAAAAATATTAAACAGAGCCCAAGACAATTATGGGACACCATGGGACACCATCAATCATACCAACATATGCATGGTAGAGTACCAGAAAGAAATAAAGATAAAACTGGACAGAAAGAATATTTGAGGAAGTAATGGCCAATTTTACTAAAAAACATTAATCTACACATGCAAGAAACTCAATGAACTCCAGTTAAGTTTAATAGATCCCCTTCCAGACATCTCACAATTTAATTGTCAAAGGCCAAAGACAAAGAATCTTGAAAGTATCAAGAGAGAAACAAATCATCATGTGCAAGAGATACTCAATAACATTAAAGACTGATTTCTCATTAGAAACCATGGAAATCAGAAGGCAGTGGGATGACATATTCAAAGTAGTGAGATAAAAAATTGTCAACAAAGCATTCTATGTCTGACATAATGATCTTTCAAAACTTAAGAAGAGGGCAGCTTCCCTGGTGGTGCAGTGGTTGAGAGTCCGCCTGCTGATGCAGGGGACAAGGGTTCGTGCCCCGGTCCGGGAAGATCCCACATGCCGCGCAGCGGCTGGGCCCGTGAGCCATGGCCGCTGGGCCTGCGCAACGGGAGAGGCCGCAGCAGTGAGAGGCCCGCGTACCACACACACACAAAAAAAAACTTAAGAAGAAATTAAGACATCCTCAAATAAACAAAAATTGAGAGAGCTCATCACTAGCAGACCTACACTACAAGAAGTACTCAAGAGAGTAGAATGGGGCTTCCCTCGTGGCGCTGTGGTTGAGAGTCCGCCTGCCAATGCGGGGGACAGGGGTTCGTGACCCGGTCTGGGAAGATCCCACATGCCGCGGAGCGGCTGGGCCCGTGAGCCATGGCCACTGAGCCTGCGCAACGGGAGAGGCCGCAGCAGTGAAAGGCCCGCATACCACAAAAAAAAAAAAAAGAGAGTAGAATGTATTATTTTGCAATTGCTTTTTTCCTGCCTGATTTAAAAGTCAGCTTTACAAAGCAATAATTATAAATCTATGTTGATGGACACATAATATACAAAGATATAATTTTTTTTTTTTTTTTTGCGGTACGCAAGCATGTGGGATCTTCTTGGACCGGGGCACGAACCCGTGTCCCCTGCATCGGCAGGCGGACTCTCAATCACTGTGCCACCAGGGAAGCCCAAAGATATAATTTTTGACAACAGTATCCTAAAGGGGGAGGGACAGAGTTGTACAGGAGCATATTTTTTCTATAGTTTTGAAATTAAGGAAGTATCAGTTAAAACTAGATTTTTCTAAATTAAGATGTTAATGCTAATCCCCAGAGCAACCAATTAAAAAAACTCAAAATATATAGTAAAAGAAATGACAAGGGAATCGAGTTGATATACTAGAAACTGTTTAACACAAAAAGCAGTAATTGAGGATTTGAGGAACAGAGAAGATATAAGACATATACAAAAAAAATCAAAATGGCAGATGAAAATTGTACCTTATCAAATAATTACATTAAATCTAAATGAATTAATTTTTCCAATTAAAATGTAGAGATCTGCAGAATACATTTTAAAATGCTATTCAACTATATGCTGTCTAAAATTGACTCCTTTAAGATTCCTCAACATAATACTATCAAGCTAAATGTAGCAACATATAAAAAGGATTATACACAAATATCAAGTGGAACTTAATCCAGGAATGCAAGGAAAGAAAAGAAAATCACATGATCAGATTTTTGATAGACACAGAAATTGCATTTGACAAAATCCAGCACCCATTCATGGTTAAACGACAACAATCAAATAAACAAAAAATCCTTGACAAACTAGGAATGGAAGGGAACTTTCTCAACCTGATAAAGGTCATCTATGAAAAACCCACAGCTAACATCATACTTAATGATGAAATACTGAAAGCGTTCCCCCTAAGTCCAGGAATAAGACATGAACATTCACTCTTCCCATTTCTATTAAACATTATACTAGAGGTTCTAGCCAGAGCAATTATACAAGAAAAAGAAGATTGGAAAGGAAGAAGTATAACTACCTCCATTTCAGATGACATAATCTTATATATAGAAAACACTAAATAATCCACACACAAAAAACACCAAAACTGTTAACATTAATTAAAAAGTTCAGCAGTGTTGCAGGATAAAAGTTAAATATGCAAAAATAAGTTGCTTTTCTATACTCTAGCAATGAATAAAGTATGAAATTAAGAAAATAATTCCATTTGCAATAGCATCAAAAGGATTAAAACAATTAAATTTAATCAAGGAAGTCCAAAACTTGTACATTGAAAACTATAAACCTTTTTTGCAACAGCATTATTGTTCACATATTATAAAATTCATCCATTTAAAATGTGTAATTCCATGATTTTTACTATAATTACAGAGTTATATATTACCACAATCAATTTTAGAACATTTTAATAACCTCAAAAGATAAACACCATCCCCTTTACTTATCAACCCAACCTCTACCCTATCTCCACTCCCCAATTCTAAGCAACCACTAATCTACTTTCTGCTTCTATGGATTTACCTATACTGAATATTTCATATAAATGGAATCATATAATATGTGATTTTTTGTGACTGACTTCTTTCATTTAGTATAATCTTTCAAAGTTTATTCCTGTACAGTCAGCCCTCTGTATACACAGGTTCCACATCTGCAGATTCAACCAGCTGCAGATTGAAGATATTTGAAAAAAATTCCGTAAAGTTCCAAAAAGCAAAACTTGAATTTGCCACCCACCAGAAATACTTACATAGCATTTACCTAGTATTAAGTATTATAAGTAATCTATAGATGATTTAAAGTGTACAGGAGGATGTGCACAGGTTATGTGCAAATGTTTGTGTAAAGGACTTGAGCGTTGTGGATTTTTTTATTCATAGGGTGGGTCCTGCAGCTAATATCCCTCAGATACCTAGGGATGACCGTATAGCATGTATCAGTACTTCATTCCTTTTTATGGACGACTAATAACCCATTTTATGTACATACCACATTTTGTTTATCCATCAGTTGACAGACATTTAGGTTGTTTCTACTTTTTGGCTATTATGAATAATGCCTCTATGAACATTCACGTGTAAGACTGTGTGGACATATGTATTCATTTCTCTTGGGTATATACCTAGGAGTTAAATTACTGGGTCAAATGGTAATTTTGTGTTTAAGTTTTTGAGGAACTGATAGACTGTTTCCCAAAGAGGCTGCACCATTTTACATTCTCAACAGAAATGTGTGAGGGTTCCAATTTCTCCACATCCTCGCTAACACTTGTTATTATCTACATTTTTTTCTGTAGTCATCCTAGTGGATATGAAGTGATAGCTCATTGTTGCTATTAGTGATAGCTTCCAATTCCCTGTTGACTAACAATATTTAGTCTATCTTCCCATGCTATATCCCCTTTGGAGAAATGTCTATTCAGACACTTTAACATTTTAAAATAGTTACTTACCTTTTATTATTAGTTGTAAGAGTTCTTAGTATATTCTATATATATGTCCATCAACAGATATATAATTTGTAAATATTTTCTCCCATGCTGTGGGTTGTCTTTAACTTTCTTGATAGTGTCTATTGAAGAACAAAAGTTTTCAATTTTGAAGTCTAATTTATCTATTTATTTTTGTTGTTGTTTGTGCTTTTGGTGTTACATCTAAGAATCCATTGCCAAATTCAAAGTCATGAAGATTTACCTCTATGTTTTCCTTTTTAACTAGGGTAAAATGTACATAACATAAAATTTACCATATTAATCATTTTTAAGTGTACAGTTCAGTAGTATTAAGTACATTCACATTGTTGTACAACCAATCTGTAGAACTATTTTCATCTTGCAAAACTGAAACCCTATACACATTAAACAACAACTCCTAATTCTCCCCTCTTCTCAGCCTCTGGCAACCACCATTCTACCAGCTGAGTCCATGAACTTGACTATTCTAGGTACTTCATTTAAGGGGAATTGTACAATATTTGCCTTTTCATGACTGGCTTATTTCACATAGCATACCCCCAAGGTTCACTCATGTTGTAGCATGTATTAGAATTTCCTAACTTTTTTTCTCTTTGGCCCTGCCACGTGGCATGTGGGATCTTAGTTCCCTGACCAAGGACCAAACCGCACCCCCTGCATTGGAAGCACGAAGTCCTAACCACTGGACCGCCAGGGAAGTCCCTAGAATTTCCTAACTTTTTAAGGATGAATATTCTATTGTTTGTATACAGATATATACACACATATGTATTTATATCACGTGTTTATTTATTTATCCACCAATGTACACTTAGGTTGCTTCCACATTTTGGCTATTGTGAATAGTGTTGCTATGAATGTGGATGTACAAATATCTCTTGAAGTTCTTGCTTTCAATTCTTTTGAGTATATACCCTGAAGTGGAATTGCTGGATCATATAGTAATTCTTTTTTTTAATTTTTAAGAAATCTCTATGCTGTTTTCCATAGTGGCAGCATTATTTTACATTCCAATCAGTAGTGCCAAAGGTTTCCAATTTCTCCACATCCTCACCAATACACGTTATTTCCTGTATGGCTATCCTAATGGGTGTGAAGATGTATCTCATGGTGGTTTTAATTTGCATTTCCCTAATGGTTAGTGATGTTGGGTATCTTTCCATGTGTTTGTTGGCCATTTGTATATCTTCCCTGGAGAAATGTCTAAGTCCTTTCCCCCTTTTTTAATGGGTTTTTTTGGGTTTTGTTGTTGATGATGAGTAGTGAAGTTCTTCACATATTCTGAATATTAACCTCTTTCATATACATGATTTGCAAATATTCCCTCCCATTTCATAGGTTGCCTTTTTGATGTTGATTGTGTCCTTCAATGTACAGAAGTTTTAAATGTTGATGTAGTCCAATTTATCTATTTTTATTTTTGTTTTGTTATAATCTCTAGGTCCATCCATGTTGCTGCAAATGGTATTATTTCATTCTTTTTTATGCCTGAGTAATATTCCATCATATATATGTACCACATCTTCTTTATCCATTCTTCTGTTGATGGACATTTACGTTGCTTCCATGTCTTGGTTATTATTGTAAATAGTGCTGCAATGAACGTTGGGGTGCACGTATCTTTTCAAAGTACAGCTTTCTCCAGATATATGCCCAGGAATGGGAGTGCTGGATCATATGGTAGCTCTATTTTTAGTTTTTTAAAGAACCTCTATACTGCTCTCCACAGTGGCTGTACCAATTTACATTCCAACCAACATTGTAGGAGGGTTCTCTCTCCCCATCTCTTAACAGCATATTTTGAAAAAGTTCATAATTTTATGTCCAACTTATCAATTTGTCATTTTATGAATTGTGTGCTTTTGGTGTTATAACCAAAAATTTTTTCCCTAACCCATGATCACAAAGATTTTCTTTGTTCGTATCTAGAAATTTCATTGATATTCTCTATTGGCTTTCTAATATTCTAATTTCATTGATTTCTGCTTCAATCTTTATTATTTTCTTTCTTCTGCTTATGTTGGGTTTCATTTGCTTTTCTTGTTCTAGTTTCTTAAGGTAGAAGCTGTGGTCATGAAGGTTCAGTCTCCAAATTTAGAGTTGGAAAGCTTAGTTTTTGATACTTTACTAAGACCAGTTCTACTACTAACAACATTATCTCTCTGTGTGTATACCAAGTAATTGCACCCCCTGCTCACATCCACTCTTTATGTTTTTCGTAAAAGAAGAGGGAAGATTTCAGAGAGATAAAAGTAATAAATCTCTTTGCAAGTCTATTTAATAACATACAAGGTCTTATTATTTGAGAGCTTTTTTTTGTTTATCATTCATCAGTTGTTGCACATTTGGGTTGTTTCTACTTTTTAGCTATTGTGAATAGTGCTATGAAGATTCATATACAAGCTTTTGAGTGAACATGTGTTTTCAGTTCTCTTGGGTATATGCCTCAGAGTGGAATTGCTGGGTCATATGGTAACTTTATGGTTAAATTTTTGAGGAACTGCCAAACTGTTTTCCACAGAGGCTACACCATTCTACATTTCCACAGTGTGTGGAAATGTAGAATGGTGTAGTATGTGAGCATTCCAATTTTTTCATATCCTCACCAATACTTTTTTCTTTGTTTAATTATGGCCCTCCTAGTAGGTGTGATGTAGCATCTAGTGATTTTAATTTGCATTTCCTTGATGGCTAATGACATTGAGCATCTCTTCCTGTGCTCATCTTCTTGGTATGCCATATTTCTTAGTAATGGTAGCTCTTTTCCTCACAATACATTAGGTAATAAATACCTAGTGCTGAAATAAATTTTATACTGTGAATTAAACCCTGTATGATGTTTTTGCTGAGCTAGAAGTAAGAAAAGGCTGTATGATGAACACATTAGTTGGTAGACAGAAACAAAGACCCGTTACAAAGAGAATATTATATTGAAGTCCCTTGCAGCTTCCTCCAAATAAATCATGTATTAGTTCGGCAAGAGCCTGCTGTGGGTTATGGAGAAAACACAGATAGGTCAGATTTACAGGGCCAGCACTAGACAGACCTGGGTAGAACTGGTGGTGAGCCCTGCAGAATCAGCTCTGCTGAGAAGAGCTCAGTATACTGCAGGAGTAAAAACAGAAAGTTGGGTGTCTTGAGCCTGCAGCAGCTACCTTTGGGAGGGAAGCTAGCTAGAAAACCAGCTTGTAATGTGTGTGTATGTGTGTTGTCCACTCATTCATTTATTTGTTCATACCTGGGTATGAACTCAGAAAACTTCTGTGTTTCTCCTTTACTCCCACACTACTATTACACTCACAACATTTCTGACACCTGATGCATGTGTGTATGTGGGGAGGGTGTTTCCTTCAGCAAGCAATTCCGCAACACCAGCTAGCTGCCCTACAGTTTAAGTCAATTTATCTCCAAGTAGTGTCAGATCCCACAAGTTAGGGGCTCCGTCCCACAAGACTGTCCCCCCTAACTCATTTCAGATGCCAATCCAAAGTCCAGGGTGCCACCTGTTCTTCTGACCAACTGGCTATAAAGCAGAGGTTCCCACAACCCCCCAACCTTGGGTTCAGTTAATTAGCCAGAGTGGCTTACAGAACTCAGGGAAATAGTTCACTAACTGTTTACCAGTTTATTGTAAAAAGATATGATAAAAGATACAGATGAACGTCCAGATGAAGGGATATGTAGGGCAAGGTATGTGAAAAGGGGCACAGAGCTTCCATGCCCTCTCTGGGCCTGCCACTCTTCCAGTACTTCCACACGTACGCAAGCCTGGAAAACTCCTGAACCCCGTATTATTGGAATTTTGACGGAAGCTTCATCATGCACGCATAATCAATTACTAACTCCATTTCCAGCCCTCTGCACTCTTTGAAGAATGGGTGGGGGGCTGAAAATTCCAAGCTTATAATGATAGTGTGGTCTTGCTGGTGACCAGCCCCCATCCAGGAGCCCACCAGAAGTCACTTCATTAGAACAAACGACACTGCTATTGCCCAGGAAATTCCAAGGGATTTGAGAATGCTGTGTAGGTACAGACAAATACTGTTTTATTCCATTTATACAAGATCTGTAGAATAGTCAAATTCATAGAGTCAGAAAATACATTGGTAGATGCCAGGGGCGGGGGTGTGGGGGTATGGGGAGGGGGAATGGGGAGTTAGTGTTTATGGGGACAGGGTTTCAGTTTAGGAAGGTGAAAAATTAGAGAGATGGATGATGGTGAGAGTTGCACAGCAATGTGAATGTACTTAGTGCCACTGAACTGTATAGTTAAATATGGTTTAAATAGTATGTTTTATATTATGTGACTTTTACCACAATAAAAAAAATTATTTTAAAAAGAACCAGGGTCAAAGACCAAATATCAGAACAAATGGTTCTCCTAGCACCCCTATTTGCAAGGATTTTAGAGACCTTGTGTCAGGAACCAGGAACAGAGACTAATATACATATTTTTTAAAATTTCACAATACCTTGCCAAAAAGAATTATCTCAGGTGGCAGACAGAAATCGATTGGTAAGGAGTTAAACTTCCAAAATAAAATACCATCAACAAGGATTTGTAACAATTTTTATAACTTCCGAATTCTTGGACTCAAGATTTTTGATACTTTTCTATGTAAACTTTTCCTTTCTCTTCTTCACTAATTTTCTTCAACAGCAAGATGAAGTCAGGACTTCATCTGTCCTTCATCTGTCCAGGACTCCCTGTCCACCAACCCAGACCAATTGTAACATCCTGACACACAGGCAAAGTCTGAGCCTCAAATACGCCTCATACTCATCCTGAATTCCGGCTGCAATCTAGTTCAGGCATCCCTTTATCCTCAAACATCACCAGCTGGTCTACTGAGCTCGCCTACACCACCAAGCCTCTCCTTTCTGTGCCTTGTGTTCTTTGTACATTTCTATTCCATCTTCTCTTGGACTTTGCATCTTGGTTCTTTCTGTGCTCATTTCTACTTCCCACTTCCCTCCATTCATTCATTTCTTCATTTCTGGTCTCACAACTCCCGTGAGACTTGATCTTCCGAAGTCATCAGTAATGTCCCAGTAGCAAAATCCAATGGCTTCTTTTAAATTCAGTTCCCATACCCATACTTGGACATAACCTTCGTTGTCAGTAAAGTCGCATCATTCTAGGTCTTTTTAAATGCACTTATAAACATGTACATATAAAGATGCATGGTATATTTTGTGGTTTTCTTAAAAACACAGAGATTAAACTGTTCCTTTTGCTCTGTGACTTGCATTTTCACTTCAAAAAATATGTCCTGGAGATCTTTCTATGTTGTACATTGATCTTTGCCTCAGCCTTCATATTTACTGCATAGTATTCTGTGGTATATAAAAGCATAGTTTATCCGACAATATTATTTCATATTATTCTTCTACCCTATGGACATTTCAATTGTTTAACTTTTTTCTAATATTTTAAACAATAATGCAATGAACATGTTTAGTTAGGCCACCCTATGCCCATGTGCAAAAATGTTGCTGGGTTGAAAAATTACTGGGTTGAAAACTATAGAAAATTTTAACTGGTAAATGTAGGCAAATTGCTCTTCAAAATGCTATGACAATTTACATTCCTACCAGTAGTATAAAACAGTAACTCTTTTTTCACATTACCGGTAATACTGAACATTATCTTTTTTTATTGTTCCTAAGCTGTTGGGCAAAAATCATTTGTTATACATTTATTTATTTATTTTAATTTTTACTGGAGTATAGTTGATTTACAATGTTGTGTTAGTTTCAGGTGTACAGTAAAGTGAATCAGTTATACATATACATATACTCACTCTTTTTTAGATTCTTTTCCCATATAGGTCATTACAGAGTATTGGGTAGTGTTCCCTGTGCTACACAGTAGGTCCTTATTAGTTATCTATTTTATATATAATAGTGTGTATATGTCAATCCCAATCTCCCAGTTTATCCCTCCCCCCCACCTTTCCCCTTTGGTAACCATAAGTTTGTTTTCTACATCTGTGACTATTTCTATTTTGTAAATAAGTTCATTTTTTCCATTCTTTTTGATTCCACATATAAGTGATATACGATACTTGTCTTTCTCTGTCTGACTTACTTCACTCAGTATGACAGTCTCTAGGTTCATCCATGTTGCTGCAAATGGCATTATTTCATTCTTTTTTATGCTGAATAATATTCCATTGTATACATGTACCACATCTTCTTTATCAACTCCTCTGTTGATGGACATTTAGGTCATTTCTGTATCTTGGCTATTGTAAATAGTGCTGCAATGAACATTGGGGTGCATGTATCTTTCTGAATTACGGTTTTCTCCGGATATATGCTCAGGAGTGGAATTGCTGGTTCATACGGTAGTTCTATTTTTAGTTTTTTAAGGAACCTCCATACTGTTCTTCATAATGGTTGTACCAATTTACATTCCCACCAACAGTGTAAGAGAGTTCCCTTTTCTCCACACCCTCTCCAGCATTTATTGTTTGTAGACTTTTTAATGATGGCCATTCTGACCAGTGTGAGGTGGTGCCTCATTGTAGTTTTGATTTGCATTTTTCTAATAATTAGTGATGTTGAGCATCTTTTCATGTGCTTTTTGGTCATCTTTGGAGAAAGATATCTTCTTTGGAGAAATGTCTATTTAGATCTTCTCCCCATTTCTTGATTGGGTTGCTTGTTTTTTTGATATTCAGCTCCATGAGCTGTTTGTGTATTTTGGAGATTAATCCCTTGTTGGTCGCTTCATTTAAAAACACTTTATCTTATTCTGTGGGTTGCCTTTTCGTTTTGTTTATGATTTTCTTTGCTGTGCAAAAGCTTTAAGTTTAATTAGGTACCGTATGTTTATTTTTGGTTTTATTTTCATTACTCTAGGAGGTGTATTTAAAAAGATATTGCTGCGATTTATGTCAGAGAGTATTCTGGCTATGTTTTCCTCTAGGAGTTTTATAGTATCCGGCCTTACATTTAGGTCTTTAATCCATTTGAGTTTATTTTTGTGTATGGTGTTAGAGAATGTTCTACTTTCATTCTTCTACATGTGGCTGTACAGTTTTCCCAGAACCACTTATTGAAGAGACTGTCTTTTCTCCATTTATATTCTTGCCTCCTTTGTCATAGAGTTTCTATCCAGTTCTATCCAGTTTCTATCTCCTTTTCTATCCAGTTCCATTGATCTATATTAGTCTTTTTGTGCCAGTACCAAACCCTTTTGATTAAAAAATCATTTGTTATTTAAATTTACATTTCCTTGATTATGTTGCATTTGAGCACCCATTCATATGTTTGCTATTTGATTTTTTTCTTCAGAAAATTTCCTGTTCATATCCTTGTTGTATTTTTCCACTGAGTTATCTTTTTCTCAATGATTTGTAAAAATATTTGTGTACTCTACAAATTTATCTGTTGTCAGTTACACATATTGTAAATGTTTTCTTTCAATCTGTTACTTTCTTTACCTTGTTTATATTATCTTTCGATATTTAGATGCTTTCAGTTTTTTAATTGAATTATAGTTGATTTACAATGTTATGTTAGTTTCAGATGTACAGAAAAGTGACTCAGTTATATCTATATAATATATATATTATATATAATATTTTCATATTCTTTTTCACTATGGTCTATTACAGGATACTGGATATAGCTCCCTATGCTATAGCGTAGGACCTTGTTGTTTATCTATTTGATATATAGTAGTTTGTACCTGCTAATCCTAAACTCCTAATTTATCCCTCCCCCACACCCTTTCCCCTTTGGTAACCATAAGTTTGCTTTCTATATCTGTGAGTCTGTTTCTGTTTCCTGAATAAGTTCATCTGTGTCATATTTTAGATTCCACGTATAAGTGATATCATATGGTATTTGTTTTTCTCTTTCTGACTTACTTCACTTAGTATGATAATCTCTAGGTCCATCCATGTTGCTGCAACTGGCATTATTTCATTTTTTTAATGGTTGAGTAACATTCCATTGTATATATGTACCACATCCTCTTTATCCATTCATCTGTTGATGGACATTTAGGTTGCTTCTGTGTCTCAGCTATTGTAAATAGTGCTGCAGTGAACATTGGAGGTCCATGTATCTTTTCGAATTATGGTTTTCTCCGGATATATGCTCAGGAGTGGAATCGCTGGATCATATGTTAGTCCTATTTTTAGTTTTTTTAAGGAACCTCCATACTGTTCTCCATAATGGTTGTACCAATTTACATTCCCACCAACAGTGTAAGAGAGTTCCCTTTTCTCCACACCCTCTCCAGCATTTATTGTTCGTAGACTTTTTAATGATGGCCATTCTGACCAGTGTGAGGTGGTGCCTCACTGTAGTTTTGATTTGCATTTCTCTAATAATTAGTGATGTTGAGCATCTTTTCATACGCCTATTGGCCATCTGTATGTCTTCTTTTAGAGAAATGTCTCTTTGGGTCTTCTGCCCATTTTTTTCATTGGGTTGTTTGTTTCTTTTGTTATTGAGTTCTATGAGTTGTTTGTATATTTGGGAAATTAAGCTTTTGTTTGTTGCATCCTTTGCAAATATTTTCTCCCAATCCATATGTTGTCTTTTCGTTTTGTTTATGGTTTTCTTTGCTTGCAAAAGCTTGTAAGTTTGATGAGGTCCCATTTGTTTATTTTTGCTTTTATTTCTATTGTAAAAGCTATTGGTTTTTATATATTAATGTTATATTCTGCTGCTTCACTGATTTCTTTTAATATTTAAATTAACTTTATCATTGATTTTTTGAGGGGGTTTTCAGGTATACTATCATATCATCTGCAAATATAGATGTTTTTACTTCCTCTTTACCCATTCTGTTGCCTCTAATTTATTTCTCTTGTCTAATTGTATTGGCTAATACCTCTAGTACAATGTTGAATAGTAATGAATAATGCACATACTTGTTTCCAATCCTAGAAGAATTGCCTATAATGTTTGCCCATTAGCTTCTTTGAAGGTAATACTATGATCCTTTTTCTTAGATATATTAATATTAGGTATGATACTAATTGATTTCTAAATATTTAACCAGATTTGCATTTCTGGAATATAACCCACTTTGTCATTGTGTATTATTTACTTAATGTGGTATTTACTTAATATTTTGTTTAGAATTTTGTATCAATATTCCTGAATTATATTGGCCAATAGTTTTCTTTCTTTGTACCCTATCTAGTTTAATATCAGTGTTATACTTTCCTCACAGAAAAAAATGAGTAAGATATCTTTCCTTTTTAATGCTTTAGATAAAT
Organism: Phocoena phocoena; assembly: GCF_963924675.1. Classification (NCBI taxonomy): domain Eukaryota; kingdom Metazoa; phylum Chordata; class Mammalia; order Artiodactyla; family Phocoenidae; genus Phocoena; species Phocoena phocoena. The sequence goes on along the minus strand of NC_089224.1, from coordinate 28,044,917 downwards.
GGTTTGGTAGAATTCCCCTGGGAAATTATCCATGTCTTGTGCTTTTCCCTGAGGTAGTTATTTAATAATTTTCTTTGTTTCTGCTGTGGAAATTGGTCTCTTTAAGCTTTCTAACTCTAATGAGCTCAGTTTTGCTAATCTGAATTTCCCTAGGAAATTATCAATTTGCTCTAGGTTTTCAAATGTATTTGCATAGAAGTCTGCAAAGAAGTCCTGTATGGTTTTTTAAGATTTCTCTTGGGACTTCCCTGGTGGCCCAGCAGTTAAGATTCTTCCATGCTCCCCAATCTTGAGAAAGAAAAACAGAGCTGGAGGAATCAGGCTCCCTTACTTCAGACTATACTGCAAAGCTACAGTAATCAAGACAGTATGATACTGGCACAAAAACAGAAATATAGATCAATGGAACAGGATAGAAAGCCCAGAGATAAACCCATGCACATATGGTCACCTTATCTTTGATAAAGGAGGCAAGAATATACAGTGGAGAAAAGACAGCCTCTTCAATAAGTGGTGCTGGGAAAACTGGACAGCTACATGTAAAAGAATGAAATTAGAACACTGCCTAACACCATACACAAAAATAAACTCAAGATGGATTACAGACCTAAATGTAAGGCCAGACACCATCTAATTCTTAGAGGAAAACGTAGGCAGGACACTCTATGACATAAATCACGGCAAGATCCTTTTTGACCCACCTCCTAGAGAAATGGAAATAAAACCAAAAATAAACAAATGGGACCTAATGAAACTTCAAAGCTTTTGCACAGCAAAGGAAACCATAAACAAGACAAAAAGACAACCCTCAGAATGGGAGAAAATATTTGCAAATGAAGCAACTGACAAAGGAGTAATCTCCAAAACATACAAGCAACTCATGCAGCTCAATGTCAAAAAAACAAACAACCCAACCCAAAAATGGGCAGAAGACCTAAATAGACATTTCTTCAAAGAAGATACACAGATTGCCAACAAACACATGAAAGAATGTTCAACATTATTAATCATTAGAGAAATACAAATCAAAACTACAACCAGATATCATCTCACACCAGTCAGAATGGCCATTATCAAAAAATCTACAAACAATAAATGCTGGAGAGGGTGTGGAGAAAAGGGAACCCTCTTGCACTGTTGGTGGGAATATAAATTGATACAGTCACTATGTAGAGCAGTACGGCGGTTCCTTAAAAAACTAAAAATAGAACTACCATATGACCCAGCAATCCCACTACTGGGCATATACCCTGAGAAAAGCATAATTCAAAAAGAGTCATGTACCAAAATGTTCATTGCAGCTCTTTTTACAATAGCCAGGACATGGAAGCAACCTAAGTGTCCACCAACAGACGAATGGATAAAGAAGATGTGGCACATATATACAGTGGAATATTACTCAGCCATAAAAAGGAACGAAGCTGAGTTATTTGTAGTGAGGTGGATGGACCTAGAGACTGTCATACAGAGTAAATTAAGTCAGAAAGAGAAAAACAAATACCATATGCTAACACATATATGTGGAATCTAAAAAAGAAAAAAAGGAAAAAAAAATGATCAGAAGAACCTAGGGGCAAGATGAGAATAAAGATGCAGGGAATGGACTTGAGGATACGGGGAGGGGGAAGGGTAAGCTGGGACAAAGTGAGACAGTGGCATGGACATATATACACTACCAAACGTAAAATAGATAGCTAGTGGGAAGCAGCAGCATAGCACAGGGAGATCAGCTCGGTGCTCTGTGACCACCTAGAGGGGTGGTATAGGGAGGGTGCGAGGGAGCGAGATGCAAGAGGGAAGAGATATGGGGACATGTGTATATGTATAACTGATTAACTTTGTTATAAAGCAGAAACTAACACACCATTGTAAAGCAATTATACTCCAATAAAGATGTTAAAAAAAAAAAAAAAAGACTCCATGCTCCCAATGCAGGGGGCCCTGGTTCAATCTCTGGTCAGGGAACTAGATCCCACATTGCCACAACTAAAGATCCCATGTGCCACAACTAAGACCCAGCACAGCCAAATAAATAAATATATTTTTAAAAGATTTCTCTGGTTATTGTCCCTTGTTGATATTCAATTAAAATGTGTCTTAAGAGAAACCTAATATGATGGGTGAAGAAATGAAAGGAGACTTTCTTGGTTTTCTTGGTATGTTTTTATATTCCTTTTCTTTTGCAGTGGAAATATTCATGTATTCCTTATATGATTTTTTAAAAAGCAATATGGACAAAAGAATGAAGCCTAAAATGGACATAGACACACATGCATGCATGCATGCATGCATGCACACAGAGGGGTGATCTCTAACTGGTAAGTGTCTACTATGTGGAGTCTATGGCTCCATCATCCTCCTTGACAGAAATTAACATGTCAAGATACAATCTGAGTCAGCCAATTCTTTTAAAAATTATATTTGTATCCAAGGCACATTTTGGAAATGATTGCATTATTAGTTAGTTGAGCACATTTTCAATGTGCCTACAGCCCCTCATCCCTCCAACTCAATGGAAAGCCTCTCTGTGAACTTAGATGCAGATTTCTCCCATAATATAGGCAGAGTCTCCTGGTTATATCCAATGCCAAAAGTTGATGACTGATTATTACTTTGACATAATGATAATACCTTACATTTTCGTGATGCTTTTCTGACATTCAAAGCACTTCTACATATTTTCTTATTTGACCCTCAAATACCTCTCTTAGGTAGACTTGGCAGGGTGTCTTCATTTTACAGTCAAAGAAAAAGTCCCAAAGAGATTAAGTGGCTTTGCTAGGGCAATCTGGCTGACAAGGGTAGGGGGTAGGACTGGCACCAATTTCACTCCTCTTCTCTTTACGCTGCAGTGCTCATCACAGCCTGACTTCTCCTACGCTGTGTTTTAATGGTATGCCCCATCTCAGTGCTTGCTAAATGATGTCAGAAACAGCAATGTTATGTAGGCAAAACAATTTAGCAATTGTGTTTTTAAATGCTCACTCAGACTTAAGAGGGTAATTATATAGTGACTTAGGAAACCCAGCCATTTTAAAAGACTTTCTACAATGGCAGCAATAATCTTTGATGTTAAGCAAAGGATCAAGTACACTGTGTTGCTTAGCATTTCTATTTAGCTGGAAGTACGTTTTTAGACATTCCACCCCAATTCATTCAACAAATATTTATTGAGTGCCAATCCCAGTTCTCAGCAATGAGGATACGCAGTGGAGAAAACACAGTCTCTGTTCTCAGAGCTCACACTCTAGTGGAGGGAGAAGGACAACAAGCAAATGAATGTACTGTGGAAGATGCTGTGGAGGAATATACAGTGGGAAATGGGGCTTAAAATGGGCTGGTCAGGGAAAGTGTCTCTGATATGGGAAAACAGTATGGAAGTTTCTCTTTTACATACAGGGATGTAAAAGAATTTATGGAGTGAGTCTTACTGGAGAAACAGCTCCAAACAGAAAGGCCCTAGAGCAGGAGAGGAAATTCTGTCATTCTTTTCTATTTCAATTTTTAATTGAAATATAGTTAATGTACAATATTTCATAAGTTACAGGTGTGCAACATAGTGATTCACTATTTTTAGAGGTTATATTCCATTTATAGTTGTTACAAAATACTGGCTATATTCCTTGTGCTGTACAATACCTCCTTGTAGCTTATTTATTTTATACGTAATTGTATCTCTTAATCCCCCCTACCCATATCTTGCCCCTCCTTCCTTTCCTTTCTCCACTGGTAACCACTAGTTTGTTCTCTATATCTTTGAGTCTATTTCTTTTTTGCTATATTCACTAATTTGTTTTATTTTTTAGATTCCACATGTAAATGATACCATACAGTGTATGTATTTGTCTGTCTGACATTTCACTTAGCATGGACCCTCCAAGTCCATCCATGTTGTTGCAAATGGCAAAATTTTATCCCTTTTTATGACTGAGTAGTATTCCATTATGTATATGTATATACCACATCTTCTTTATCCATTCTTCTGTTGATGGATACAGGCTGCTTCTATGTCTTGACAGTTATAAACAATGCTGCATGAACATTGGGATGTATGTATCTTTTTGAATTAGTGTTTTCTTTTTTTTTCAGATATATATATATAGCCAGGAGTGAAATTTGTTGGATTATGTGATACTTTTATTTTTAGTTTTTTGAGAAACTTCCATACTGTTTTCCATAGTGGCTACACTAGTTTACATTCCCACCAACAGTGTACAAGTGTTCCCTTTTCTCCACATCTTCACCAACATTTGTTATTTGTGTTCTTTTTGATGATAGCCATTCTGACGGGTGTAAGGTTCTCTGTCATTCTTAAACATGTAGAAGAGAGAACTAATTCTCTCCTCCCTAAATGATCCATAGAGGGCCTTCAGAGCTCAAATTTTTCCCCATGGTTGGAGAATTAGTACAAACAGTGTCTTGTATTTAAAATAAAAAATTAATAAATAGTAAAACCTAAGCCTCTGTTGCCTAAACAATGTCAAGTATTTTAAAAAAGAAGATACTGACCATTTTATTTATTCATCTATTTTTATCTTCATGTCTTCACCACATAGACACTGTCTTTAGTCTTTGTTTCCAAAAAAATTTCATTTTTACCTAAAGAGCTTACATAAGCTATACATCATGAGGCTCTTGAAAATTTTAGTTGACCTGGGAAAACCACCAGAAGAGGTGTCTTTTTATGTGGACACTTGTTGTGCTGAACTGCCCTTTGTGTTACAAAAACCACACTTCTTGCTCAGGATGCTTATGTACCTTCCTCTTATATTTTTCTCTATGCTAGGGAAATATCTAGGATATTTGGTGTCTTTTTGTTACTGAACTCACAGTCTAATGATCTCCAAGCTCAAAACTCAATGACTTAAAACAACAACCATGTTATTATCTTATGATTCTGTGGGTTGACTGAACTCAATTGGGCAGTTCTGCTGGTCTTGTCTGATGTATTTCAGGCAGTTGCAGTCACATAGTAGGTGGGGTTAAAGTCATCTGGAAGCTTGCTGGTGATGCAGGAATGGCTGAGTTTTCCTCCTTCTCCATCTGGTCTTAGGGCTTCTCCTCTCCATGTGGCTTTTCCACAGGGTTGCTTGGGCTTCCTCACAGCATGGCAGCTAGATTCCAAGAAGGAGAGTTCCATGAAGGAAATGGAAGCTGCCATTCTTCTTAACGGCTAGGCCCAGAATTGGCACAGCATTAGTTCTACTTTATTCTGTTACCTAATAGTCACAGCCAGTCCAGATTCAATGAGGGAGGTGGCTGTGCAAGTGCGTGAATACTGGCAAGTGATGTTCGTTGAGAGCCATCTTTGGAGACCAGTTATAACACCTCCTCATCCTGCATTATCATTCTGTGTGTTTACTTTTGTTAGATAACCAAATAGAAAGGCTATAAGACACGGCAGTACAAAGTGTTATACAATCACAGAAAAAGGAATGACCAACGCTTTCTGGTAGGGAATAAACAACCTTGAAAGAAAGGAGACTTCAAAGCTAAATGTTGAATGATGAATGGTCTCCTTGGGCAGCTCAGGTAGAGCAGATTAGGCAGAGGAAATAGCACGTGTGAGGTCACTGATGCATGAAGAAGCCAGGGATGTTTGGGGAACAGAATACGTTAAGGAGCATACGAGAAGGTACTGGAGGTGGCAGGAAAAAAATGGAGAGGAAAGCTGGAGTTTGATCAAGAAAGTATAGGTTCTACCTGCAAATGAGTTAGCCGAGTTTTAAGGAGTTTAAGGGCGTCTCCAGACTGCCAAGTCTGCCCATCTCTGACACCAACTGCAATGAGTTTGCCAAAGTGCAAAGTCAGAGGAAACAGTTCCCACAAGACTGCCTTCACTTCAGACACCAGCCACAAGTTTGGAGGTCTTCAGGGCCATCCTCCTTTCAGACTACCTGACTACAAATTTGGGGGTTCTCACAACCACACTCAGGCTTGATAACTCACTAGAATGACTCACTGAGCTCAGGAAAATGCTTTATTTACCATTAGAGTTTTATTATAGTGAAAGGATACAAATTAGAACCAGTCAAAGGAAGAGACTTGTAGAACAGGATCTGTGGAGAAGGAGGATCAAAACGTGAAGCTTCCATATCCTCAGGAACATGTTACCCTCCTGGCATCACCGTGTGGCAATACACATGGAATACTGTCAACCCAGGAAGCTCACCGGAGCCTTGGTGTCCAGAGTTTTACTGGGGCTTGATCACATACTACTTGTGTGGCTGACCTGTAGTCTCCAACTCCTCTGGAGGTCAGAACTGATATGGCCTGTCCAAAGCACCTCACCATTTATCACATTATTAGATTGTCTGATGCGCAAAGCTCACAGGCAAACAAAGACACTTATCAGGCAGGACATTCCAGGGAGAACCTCCAAGCAAGTCAGAGGCCAGACCTCTCTTCAGGTCAAGTTAATTCCTCAGCACACACTACACTATCTGTATTTTAGAATACATGTTAGGAGTATAGCCTTCAGAGTTTGCCAAGGTTTGTCTGCCCCATGTGGTTGTCGTTGTTGTGCACTATTTATAAATATATTGGTTCTCTTCTCTTTCTGGACACAATGTGGGATTGTGCTTCCTTACCCCCTTTGAAGATAGGTATGGCCTTATGACTTGCCTTAGTTGAAAAAAATGCAAGTGGAAGTGGTGAGCAGGCAGAAGCTTTAGAAGTCAATGTGAGATTCATCACATACCCCTTCTCCAACCTCAGGAACTGTGGAAACATGTGTTGAGATGGAGGCTCCATCTGCCTGGGCTCCCGAGTACCTATGAAGAACAAGTGCTTTGCCCCCAAACCTTGTTGGACTTGAAGTGTGAGTGAGAAGCAAATCTTTGTTGTGTTACACTGCTGAGATTCGGGGATTATTTGTCACCACAATACATCTTGCTCTATCCTGATATTATACCATGGGTGATCTTGGGCAATTTATTTAGCTTCCCCGTGCCTTAGTTTCTTCCTATAAATGAGGATAATAATACCTACCTCTCCAGGTTATGAAGAGAATAAGTGAGTTACACATTGTATTACTTTGCTAGAGCTTCCATAACAAAGTACCACAGTCTGAGTAAACTTACACAACACAACTTTCTTTTCTCATACTTCTGGAGGCTGGAAGTCCAAGATCAAGGTGTGGGCAGGATTAGTTCCTTCCAAGGCCTGTCTCCTTGGCTTGTGATGGCTGTCTGTTCCCTCTGTCTTCACAAGGTCTTCCCTCCATGCATGTCTATGTCCTAATCTCTTCTTCTTACAAGGACACCAGTCATATTGGATTAGGGCCAACCCTAATGACCTCATTTTAACTTAATTACCCCTTTAAAGAATGTATCTCCAAATACAGCAACATTCTGAGGTCTTAGGACTTCAAGAAATGAATATGGGGGGGACACAATTTAGCCCATAATACAGATGGTAACATTTACAGTGGAACAATACATAGCACACAGTTAATATTCAATAAACTTAACTATTATTGTTACTACTATCGTTATCTTTTATATACACTGATAATAAAATATACTGAAGGCATAGTGTTACCTGAAGAAAGTTGCTAAATGATAAACAATATGTTATTATCCTTATTTATTTAATTAATTAATAAGTAAGCAAGCAAATAATACTGTGTACAAAGGGAAAACAATCTAAAAAATATGTCAATTTGAAAAGGCTACATACTGTATAATTCCAACTATCTGACATTCTGAAAAGAAGAGTGTAAAAAGATCAGTAGTGGCCATGGGTTCAGGGGGAAGGAGGGATGAATAGGTGGAGAACAGAGGATTTTTAGAGCAGTGAAACTATTTAGTATGATGATGTCATTATACATTTGTGTGAATACATAAAATTTACAACATCAAGAGTGAACCTAATGTAAACTATGGACTTTGGGAGATAATGATGTGTCAATGTAGGTTCACTGATTCATAGACTACATTTTGTGCACTGCATTTATAGTGTAACAAATAAAACACTCTAATGGGGGATCTTGACAGTAGTGGAGGTTGTGCTTGGTTGGGGGAGGGAGTATATGGGAAATCTCCATACCTTCTGCTCAATTTTGCTGTGAATCTAAAATTGCTATAAAAAAATTGTCTACTGAGATGGCAGACAGCAGAAGCAAGAAGAGCTACAATCCTGCAGCCTGTGAAACAAAAACCACATTCACAGAAAGACAGACAAGATGAAAAGGCAGAGGGCTATATACCAGATGAAGGAACAAGATAAAACCCAGAAAAACAACTAAATGAAGTTGAGATAAGCAACCTTCCAGAAAAAGAATTCAGAATAATGATAATGAAGATGATCCAGGACCTCGGAAAAAGAATGGAGGCAAAGATCAAGAAGATGCAAGAAATGTTTAACAAAGACCTAGAAGAATTAAAGAACAAACACCCAGAAGAATTAAAGAACAAACAAACAGAGATGAACAATACAATAACTGAAATGAAAACTACACTACAAAGAATCAATAGCAGAATAACTGAGGCAGAAGAACGGATAAGTGACCTGGAAGACAGAATGGTGGAATTCACTGCCATGGAAAAGAATAAAGACAAAAGGATGAAAAGAAATGAAGACAGCCTAAGAGACTTCTGGGACAACATTAAATGCAACAACATTTTCATTATAGGGGTCCCAGAAGGAGAAGAGAGAGAGAAAGGACCTGAGAAAATATTTGAAGAGATTATAGTCAAAAACTTCCCCAACATGGGAAAGGAAATAGCCACCCAAGTCCAGGAAGCGCAGAGAGTCCCAGGCAGGATAAACCCAAGGAGAAACATGCTGAGACGCAGAGTAATCAAATTGGCAAAAATTAAAGACAAATAAAAATTATTGAAAGCAACAAGGGAAAAATGCCAAATAACATATAAGGAAACTCCCATAGGTTAACAGCTGATTTCTCAGCAGAAACTCTACAAGCCAGAAGGGAGTGGCAGGATATATTTAAAGTGATGAAAGGGAAGAAACTACAACCAAGATTACTTTACCCATCAAGGATCTCACTCAGATTCGATGGAGAAATCAAAAGCTTTACAGACAAACCAGCTCTACAACAAATGCTAAAGGAACTTCTCTAAGTGGGAGACACAAGAGAAGAAAAGGACCTACAAAAACAAACCCATAACAATTAAGAAAATGTTAACAGGAACATACATATCGATAATTATCTTAAACATGAATGGATTAAGTGCTCCAACCAAAAGACACAGGCTCGTTGACTGGATACAAAAACAAGACCCATATATATGCTGTCTACAAGAGACCCACTTCAGACCTAGGGACACATACAGAATGAAAGTGAGGGGATGGAAAAAGATATTCCATGCAAATGGAAATCAAAATAAAGCTGGAGGAGCAATACTCATATCAGATAAAATAGACTTTAAAAAAAAGAATGTTACAAGAGACAAGGAAGGACACTACATAATGATCAAGGGATCAATCCAAGAAGAAGATATAACAATTATAAATATATATGCACCCAACATAGGAGCACCTCAATACATAAGGCAACTGCTAACAGCTCTAAAAGAGGAAATCGACAGTAACACAATAATACTGGGGGACTTTAACACCTCACACCAATGGACAGATCATCCAAACAGAAAATTAATAGGGAAACGCAAGCTTTAAATGACACAATAGACCAGATAGATTTAATTGATATTTATAGGACATTCCATCTAAAAACAGCAGATTACACTTTCTTCTCAAGCACACACAGAACATTCTCCAGGATAAATCACATCATGGGTCACAAATCAAGCCTCAGTAAATTTAAGAAAATTGAAATCATATCAAGCATCTTTTCTGACCACAACGCTATGAGATTAGAAATCAATTACAGGGGAAAAAAAGGATAAAACACAAACACATGGAGGTTAAACAATACGTTACTAAATAACCAAGAGATCCCTGAAGAAATCAAAGAGGAAATCAAAAAATACCTAGAGGGGCTTCTCTGCTGGCGCAGTGGTTAAGGATCCGCCTGCCAATGCAGGGAACTGGGTTTGAGCCCTGGTCCGGAAAGATCTCACATGCTGCAGAGCAACTGAGCCCGTGTGCTGCAGCTACTGAGCCTGCTCTCTAGAGGCCGTGAGCCACAACTACTGAAGCCTGCGCACCTGGAGCCTGTGCTCCGCAACAAAGATCCAACTCAGCCAAAAAAAAAAAAAAAAAAAAAACAACAAAAACCTAGAGACAAATTACAATGAAAACACGTTCCAAAACCTATGGGATGCAACAAAAGCAGTTCTAAAAGGGAAGTTTATAGCAATACAAGCCTACCTCAAGAAATAAGAAAAATCTCAAATAAACAATCTAACCTTGCACCTAAAGGAACTAGAGAAAGAAGAACATACAAAACCCAAAGTTAGTAGAAGGAAAGAAATCATAAAGATCAGAGCACAAATAAATATAATAGAAACAAAGAAAACAATAGCAAAGATCAGTAAAACTAAAAACTGGTTCTTTGAGAAGATAAACAAAATCGATAAACCATTAGCCAGACTCATCAAGAAAAAGAGCGAGAGGACTCAAATCAATAAAATTAGAAATGAAAAAAGGAGAAGTTACAACAGACACCGCAGAAATACAAAGCATCCTAAGAGACTACTACAAGCAACTCTCTGCCAATAAAATGGACAACCTGGAAGAAATGGACACATTCTTAGAAAGGTATAACCTTCCAAGACTGAACCAGAAAGAAATAGAAAATATGAACAGATCAATCACAAGTAATGAAATTGAAACTGTGATGAAAAATCTTCCAACAAACAAAAGTCCAGGACCAGATGGCTTCACAGGTGAATTCTATCAAACATTTAGAGAAGAGCTAACACCTATCCTTCTCAAACTCTTCCAAAATATAGCAGAGGGAGGAACACTCCCAAACTCATTCTATGAGGCCACCATCACCCTGATACCAAAACCAGACAAAGATACAACAAAAAAAGAAAATTACAGACCAATACCACTCATGAATACAGATGCAAAAATCCTCAACAAAATACTAGCAAATGGAATCCAACAGCACATTAAAAGGATCATACACCATGATCAAGTGGAATTTATCCCAGGGATGCAAGGATTCTTCAATATATGCAAATAAATCGATGTGAGACACCATATTAACAAATTGAAGAATAAAAACCATATGAAAAAAAACTGTCCACTAAAACTTTTTAAAATACAAAAAAATGCTGAACTGTTAATAGTGATTTTTTCCACTCATTTTATTTCACTTGTTAAACCATTTTTTGAGGTACGATTGACATAGAAAAAGTTGTAAAAAGTTTTAATATAAAAGTTGTAAAAAGATTTAATATAAAAATGTGATGAGTTCAGAGAGAAGTATACACCCATGACTCCATCACCACATCTATGCCATTAACATACCCATCACCTCCAAAAGTTTCTTCCTGCACTCTTTATTTATTACCATTAAAAAAAATTATTGTTTTTGGCTGTGCTACATGGCACATGGGATCTCAGTTCCCCAGCCAGGCACTAAACCTGGGCCATGACAGTGAAACCCTGGAATCCTAACCATTAGACCACCAGGGAACTCCCTTTTCATGTTTTTGTTTTTGCTTTTAAATTTTTTTCCAGTTTTATTGAGATATAATTGACATACAGCACTCTATAAGTTTAAGGTGTACAGCATAATAATTTGACTTACATACATCTAATAACGAATTTTTTTGGAAAAGGGTGGGAGGTTGATGGACAAATCATGAGAATTTTTGTCACATATTTTGGTGATGTTCGAGTTTTATAAATTTTCTGTGTCCATAAATTTATAATCAGAAAAAAGTATGTATGAAAAACAAAAATAAAGGATGGCCAAAGCCTTTGGGATGAATAATCAAAGACAAAGGTGGCAGAATCCACACCCTGCACTTCTGTCTCATGGCAGGCCTGACACACAGCTGATGCTCAGTAAAAGCTGGTCAAATCTTCACTGCTTGTTAATAGTCTCCAGCAGCATAAAGTCTCTGGGAAATACTCTACAAGGGAAGTGCCCATCCTCTCAGAAAGAACCACTGCCCCTTTGCCAGTAACCCCTGGCTTGGACTGAGAACTCCAAAAGAGAGGACGGTGACTTTGAGAAGCAAAGACCTCTGTGGGTGTATGGAAAGATGTTCAGATATCCACAGGAAGAGCCTCTGGAGGAGAGCCAGCCACCAGGGCCAGAACAGGCAGGGCAGGGACTTCTGTTAGGGTCTTGGGAAACCATGGGGTAGGGTGAGCCTCTCTGAGCCAATATAGAAGATAGCAAACCTACTGGGCTTTTCCCCTTTGGGGTAATTATATTTTTTCTAAAATATGAAAGCAGCTTGGACTTGGACTTGAGGGCTGGTTTCAAATTCCAGCTTTACGACTTGTTACCTCTGTGACGTCAGACAGCCCTTTTAGTTTTTTCACTATAATTTCCTCATGGTTAAAATGGTGATAATAACACCTATTTTCAAGATCCTTCTAAGGATTCCTAGTCATAATTTGATTGCTCAGCTGATTAATGTGTTGAAGTATGTCTACAAGAAGTGAACACCAATAGGGTGAATTTGAGGGATTTCTAAGTAGGAACTGGGGGGTACAGGGGGTGGGGGAAATCAGGACAAGCCTTCCATGTAGTAGACTGGGTCCTAGAGGGCTTTTAGTTCTATTTATAAACATCTATAAATGTGGAGTCTAATACAACAAATTTAAAAATATTCCCAAGGAGAATAAGCTAATCTCCTAAGAGGGAAAAATGGACTCCTCAGGTGCCAAGTAAAGAAGCAGCTGAGGGCTTCCCTGGTGGTACAGTGGTTAAGAATCTGCCTGCCAAAGCAGGGGACACGGGTTCGAGCCCTGGTCTGGGAAGATCCTATGTGCAGCGGAGCAACTAAGCCCGAGCGCCACAACTACTGAACCTGCGCTCCACAACAAGGGAAGCCACCACAATGAGAAGCCTGCTCACTGCAACAAAGAGTAACCCCCACTCGCCGCAACTAAAGAAAGCCCACATGCAGCAATGAAGACCCAATACAGCCAAACATAAATAAATAAAATAAATAAATAAAAAATCACTTCTTTAAAAAAAAACGAAAAAGAAGGAGCTGAAAGTGCTCTGGTGGTCCTAGGGGTGGCAGGACAGAGGTCTGTTACACTGGGAGAGGCCTCAATGGCTCAGAGCTTGGGCTTGGATGACAATTTAGAGATGGGAGATGAGGCTTCGGTGTATAAAGACTTCTTTTTTTTTTTTTTTTTTTTTGCGGTACGAGGGCCTCTCACTGTTGTGGCCTCTCCCGTTGTGGAGCCTGTGCTCCGGACGCGCAGGCTCAGCGGCCATGGCTCACGGGCCAAGCCGCTCCGCTTCATGTGGGATCTTCCTGGACCGGGGCACGAACCCGTGACCCCTGCATCGGCAGGCGGACTCTCAACCACTGCGCCACCAGTGAAGCCCGAAGACTTCTTAAATAGTTCTCTCTGGTAGCTATAGTGATTCTTAGAAAAGTAGCTGTGCCAACTCTAGAGGAAGCCCCTCATCACCTCTGAGTGATCCAGGCAGCAGCTGATTTCCATAAGCCAACTGTAGCTTTGATTGACTAATCCAAGAATGGGATGTAAAGCTCATGTCCATCTCCTCAATTTAAAACTCTCTTCTAATAATTACTTGAGTGTGAGAATATGTGTATCTAGAGTCTTACATGCCAGCATTATTGAAAATGGTGAAGCATGGGAAACACCAGAATACCCATGAATAGAAAACTGGTTCAGTACACTGTAGTATGCTAGCTATTGATTTATTATCTCACATCTGCAAATTCATCCTTCATTGCCTGCTCCACAAAAATGGATCTAGGTCCTTTAAATCATTTTCCTTTGCCAGTGGAAGGTGTCAGACTCTGGTAGTAGCAGGTGCTGAAAGGACACTGGAAGAGAAAGAGCTTTTCTTTTCCTTGTTCTGCGGTACATTGTCACCAGGCTCCTACAGAGCATGCTTTTTTCTCCACTAACTCCAAGTGTTTTTTTCTGTACTGTTTGCGGGGCTTCTGCTCTTTCCAGCTGTCGACATGGACAGTTAGCCAGGAGCCTCAGAATGCATGGGCCTGTGTCTCAGCCCAGATGACTGCTCCTGGCACCCTCTTCTCTGCCTCCTGTGTGTACACACTAGAGCCCCATAAGGCTAGCCATCTAATGGGCCAGTCAGCCAGACTTTGTTCCATGCAGTGTCCAGAGTCTCCTCAGCCCAAGCGGTACACAGAAGTGTGCTGGGTTCCTACAGAGTGTGATTGCCCCAGCTTCTGGTTCCAGCACTGTCAACAGTGGCACTTGACTCCCTTTATGCACCCCCCTACCCCATAAGCCTTTAGTCACCTAGGCCCTGGGGTGCGGCTCCTGCTTTCCCAGTGATTGTGGACCATCTATGACCCAGAAAACTTCTCAACCATCCAATGGGCTATAACCAACACCTTCCTCAGTGATGTCTGAACTCCCTTCCAACTTTATCCTTCCTTGGATACCCTTCCTCAGTCCTAGGGTACCTTTTAGAATTCTTTTTCTAACCTTATAGTTACTCTCCTATCATAAGTTAATAATTCTTTATGTTAAGCTTCCCTGTTTAAATTACTGCATGTTTCTGTCTTTTGATTGGACCCAGATCACATACAGTGTAATATTTTATGGCCATTAAAATGATGACATTGAGGGGCTTCCCTGTTGGTGCAGTGGTTGAGAGTCCACCTGCCGATGCAGGGGACGCGGGTTCATGCCCTGGTCTGGGAAGATCCCACATGCCGCGGAGCAGCTGGGCCCGTGAGCCATGGCCGCTGAGCCTGCACATCCAGAGCCTGTGCTCCGCAATGGGAGAGGCCACAACAGTGAGACGCCTGCGTACTGCAAAAAAAAAAAAAAAAAAATGATGACGTTGTATTTATTGACACAGAACTACGTCTCTGACATTGTTGAGTGAAAAAAGCAGATATGTAAAATTATATGTATGTTTACATACATGAAGAAGACTAGAAGGATGCTTAGAAAATGTGAGCAGTGATAATTTGTGGGTGGTGGTATTTCAGATGAGTTTTACTTTCTTTGTGCTTTTCATAGTTTTAATTTCTTTCAGTGAGCATGTATAATTTCACACAAGCAATAAAGTTTATTTCCCCCAACCCTCAGAAAACTCTGGTGATACACCCTAAATTTAAAAGATAAAGTCCAAACTCCTTACCACGGCACATAAAGTAATTCAAGGCATGGCCCCTTCTTGTTGGTATCGTCCCATATTTTACCATTCTACACAGAAATTCTAGTTAATCCAAAGCTCCCAATTTTATACCTATGGGTCTTTGCACATGTAATTCTCCCTGGAATGGCTTAATCGTTCATCAAACCCCTCCTTTCTAGAGCCTTTCCCAATTCATTCCCCTTAACCTTGTGTTAAGGAATTAAATTGATCAAAGGACATGTAGCTAGAGGACTTTGCAGTGGAAGAGGTGGTCCGAGCCTCTGCTGGTGCAGGATCTCTGTCCTTCCTTGGTGGTCAGACTCTTTTTCATTGTGTGCCTGGGTCCCAGGCTGTGCACCTCAAACTCACCAGCTGCCAGATAAGACTAAACTAGTCAACAACAAATGATGACCAGGCTTCCATCAGGTGGTACTAACAGATCCCATTGCTGGCTTTGTATTTTTACTTTAGCTTAGTGCTTCCCAAATTCTACTGTGCACAGACACTTCTTAGGGATATTGTAAAATTCAGATTCAGTAGCTCTGTGGTGGGCCTGAGATTGTGCATTTCTAAAAAGCTCCTGAGTGATTTGCAGTTGCTGGCCCACAGATCATCCTTAGAGAGTTAGATGTGAGCTTATTTTTAAAACATTTCTGAAATATAATCTAAGCAGAAGAGCAGCCCTATTTCAACATCTTAGTCGATTCAAACTTAGCATGAACACACTATAGCTTTCATTCCACAAAATTATATTTTTAGGGATCTAAGTCTACCACTTCCCCCACTAGGGTCTCAGTGAGCACTCCCTAACATAATTCTATAGGTGATATGATTACAGACCCTTAGGTCTCTTCTGAGAACTGTGCCTTATGTGCGCAATGTCTGCCCCCACCTTGCATAGCTCTTTAAGGAGAGAAGCCATGTCCTGCTCACACCAAAGCTGTTAGCTCAGTACTTAGCAGGAAAGCATTATGGTTAGGAGTGTAGACTCAAGTTCATGATCCCAGCTCTACCACTTACTGAGGCACTCACCTCATGGCACTGTAACACGGGGACAGTAGAAGCATCTACCTCTTCAGGTTGTTGTAAGGACTAAACAAACAGAAAATGCTTAGAATGATGGCTAGCACCTAGTAAGCCCTATATAAAATTCAGCTGTGATTATTAGCAAATGTGTAGAATAATGAATCTTTCAGAAAAAAGAAACAGTATCACATCCATTTAATCATGTAAATGTATTAATTAACTTACACACATTAATTCGTTTGTTGCATTTTTACTTTGTTTGTAACACATGCAAAATTGTCAGGAGCACATGCATACAAAGAAGAAACTCATTTATTCACACAACAAATATCTCCTGGATGAAAAGCACTTTTGCAGGCACTGAAGATGAAGCCAAAAAGAAGGGAAGGAGGGGACAGAAAAACGAATTAGATATGACTTCTGGTCTTAGGGAGGAGAAGTAAGGAGAAAGAATTATAACGCAGGGCACAGCAAATCCAGTACTACAGAAGGGGTGCCAATAACATGTTCATGCTAATCATCACCTGTGGGGAATTCTGTTTGTTACCTACCCGGCCATCCATTCCTATCTGCTGGTATTGGAAACCTTATCTTCCTTGGGGACTTGCTCCCTCCACTCAGCCCCGGTTGAGGGGGCTGACTCCAGCTTGACCTGGTGAACTAGGCCGGCTGATCAGAGAATCAAATGCCCTTCGCTATAGCAACTGGTTCAAAGGTGTACTCATGACCCAAGAAAGGCTAATGATTCAATTCTGGGATTCCTATGCTAATGTTGCCAGAAAGGCCCTTTCTTTTCCTGCTGGCCTTAAAACTATAAGGGCTTAAATATGGTACTACTGGGACCATCTACAAAGTGAAACTGATAAAAGGGAAGCCAATACAGAAGAAAATATAGCAAAGAGATGGCAAGGGGCAGAGAGAGAGATGAGGTCCTGGTATGGTTTATCCCTGACCCAGCTATGCCTGATTCAATCACGGACTTTTTTCTTGAGCCAACAAATCCTTTGTTTTAATTATAGGTTTTCTGTTGCTCACAACTGGAAGGATCCAGAATAAATGTAGAATTTAAAAGTTCTAAAATAAATTATTTTATTCAGGCTTGATTAAAGTTACAACCAAGACCAACATTTTAATAGTAGGAATTTTGAGAGAATAAAAAACTCTTCTATTGGCATGAGTGCCTTGAGGATATAAAGCACTGTGGTAGCCAGTAACATCTTGACATAAGAAAGCTGGAAAGAGGACTTCCCTGGTGGCGCAATGGATAAGAATCCTCCTGCTAATGCAGGGGACACGGGTTCGATCTCTGGTCTGGGAAGATCCCACATGCCGCGGAACAACTAAGCCTGCGCGCCACAACTGCTGAAGCCCACGTGCCCTAGAGCCCATGCTCCACAACAGGAGAAGCCACTGCAAGGAGAAGCCACCACAAGGAGAAGCCCGTGCACTACAACGAAGAGTAGTCCCTGCTGGCTACAACTAGAGAAAGCCCGTGCGCAGAAACAAAGACCCAATGCAGCCAAAAATAAATAAAATTTTAAAAAAGCTGGAAAGAACCTCAGTGACAACAAGAATACAAATATTAGTAGGCTGGGTGCAGGTCCTTTCCTGGTTTAAATATTCTGTTTCTGGTCATCATAAATGGAATTTGGCTTGCTCGAAGTTCTGCAGCATCCTGATTGTTAATGATTTATGGTTCTGTAACCCCTAACTTTGAGACTGTGTAGTTGCTTTATTCATTTGCTGTGGGAAACTGAATTTAAATTCACTTCCACCTGGTAACAACTAAACCAGGACCTATAATTTCACTGATCTTATCACAATTGACTCAACTGGCACAAAAGACAGATGAGATCCTCTTAGAGTTAGGAAAAATATTTTTGTTCTTGCATATATTATTCAAGTAGAAACAACTGTAAAATAATGTGAAATTTTTTAACCTTTTAAAATTTACTTCTTTCGTTTTATCTTCCCATCAACCATATGCGGAACACAGGACCAATTTTAATCATCGTAGTTTTATAGAGGAGAAAGGTAAGCAAAGAGGGAGTAATGATCCAGTGGCAAAACAGAGTATATGGAATGATGATTCACAAAAACTCACACCCTTTATAGCCTGACTGGTCCCTCAGCCTTGGCCCTCACCCAGGTGTTGTTCTTTGCATGTAACCAAAGGTAACAAAGCTACATGCTTGTAAATTCTCTAACTTTCTGTGAATTTTAAGTCAATCTGGAAGATTTTAGTATATTTTATTTTATTATTCCTAGTGGAATTTGCCTATTAATTAACTCAAGGCAATTTACATTTTGTATGTAGTTAAACTTCACTGCATTTCCACTGGTGCCAATAAGTAACTGCTATGGAAGGGCTGGTGGTATCGTTCAGCATCCACACTTCACTGCATTTTTGGTATGCTTTATTTTCTGAGTTGTATGGTTGTGTGCATGTTTTGGTTTTTGTCTCTTTGGTATCATAATTACTATCAAATAACTTTTACTGAGGATCTACTCTGTGCCAGGTATGGTGATGAACACTTCATATGCATTATTGGACCCAGTTCTCACAATAACCCTCTGAAGTAGGTACCATTATTTTCTCTGTTTTACAGATGAGAAAACTGAGGCACAAGAATAAGGAATAGGTCCAAGGTTACAAAGTCAGTTAGTGGCATAGCCAGGATTCAAATCATGGTCTAACTCCAAAATATAAGCTTTAAAAAAATTGTGGCCAAATACACATAAAATTTACTATTTTCGCCATTTTATAATTCAGTGGTATTTAACCATCACCACTATTTAGTTCCAGAAAAATTTCATCACTCTAAAAGGCAACCTCATGCCCTTTAAGCAGTCAATCCCCATTCTTTCTCCCCTGAGCCCCTGGCAACCACTAATCTGCTTTCTATCTCTATGGATTTGCCAATTCTGGACATTTCATATCAATGAAATCATACAATTTGTGACCCTTTGTGTCTGGTTTCTGCCACTTTGCATAATGTTTTCAAGGTTCATCCATGTTGTAGCAGGTATTAGTACTTCATTCCCTTTTCTGACCAAATATTAATCCATTGCACCACATTTTGTTTATCCATTCATCAGCTGATGTGCATTTGGTGGTTTCTACCTTTTGGCTCTTGCGAGTAGTGCTGCTATGAACACTCAGGTACAAGTTTTTGTCTGAACACCTGCTCTCAATTCTTTTGGATAAAAAGTATAGGCTTTTTTGTGTGTGTGTGGTACACGGGCCTCTCACTGTTGTGGCCTCTCCCGTTGCGGAGCACAGGCTCCGGACACTCAGGCTCAGCGGCCATGGCTCACGGGCCCAGCCGCTCCGCGGCATGTGGGATCTTCCCGGACTGGGGCACGAACCCATGTCCCCTGCATCGGCAGGCAGACTCTCAACCACTGTGCCACCAGGGAAGCCCAAGTATAGGCTTTTGATCATAAGCCTCTGTTGACTCCAAGAAGGAGAAGACCAGATATCTTAAAATCTTCATTCAACGAATATTTACTGAGAACCTACGGTACAGCTACCTAGAATGCTAAGCACTGGGAATATGTTGTAATAATGAATAAGACAGACATCATCCCTGTTCTCTTCCTTGGGAATGACAGAAAGTTGAATAAGTGAGTAAAACACAGACCTGGCAGCAGTTAAGATTAAGGGTTCCTTTTCCATTTGCAATTAAAGGAAAGTAAAAGCTGGTACTGATGTATCTGAGCAAGATGCTGTAATAGAATCCTTTTGATGCAAGAAACAAGTACAACTAAGACTAGTTTAAACAATAATGGCATTTATTGTCTTACATAATAATAAGTCTGAGGCAGGAAGTTTCCCGATTGTGGCAAGTCAGCAGCTCCACATCATCAAGGAACTAGGTTTTCTCCACCTTCTTCTCTGCCATCCTCATAGTCACAAAATAAGGGCCAGCACTCTAGGCATCATGTCCTCCTCACATAACAAGGACCAAAGTACAGAAGTGGAAAGTTAGAAGATCCTGTCGCAATCCCTTTTTAGGTATAAGATGAATGATCCCTCCAAGAAATCCTGCAGAATACTTTCCCTCAGGTCTGTTCTGCCAGATTTGCACCAGAAGCCTATTCCTACACCAATCATTGGTAGGGGAATGAAATTACAATGGGTGATTTAAGATTAATCAAGTTTGAGGCTGGAAAAGGGCGCAGTTCCCCCCTGGGGCAAACAGCTCCCTGATGCCCTAACAAAATACAGATTTTGGGAAAGTGTAAGAGGGAAAGGAAGGGCTGTAGTATAGGCAGCCAAGAGTGTCTCCATCGGTGCCTAGGCAAGAATTCCTGGAGAAAGTCCAATTCACAGTTCTTCTCTGAACTTCAAGCCCTCAGTTGAATAAAACAACCAACGAACCAAACAAACAAACAAAACAAACACCCAAACGCTAAACTTCAACATGTCCAAGACTGAACTTATGATTCTCATCAAAGTGGTCTATAAATGCTCTGTTTCTTTGTGAATAGCATCACCATTCCAGTTGCAAGAGCCAGAAAAATAGGAGTCATCATACTCTCCTCCTTTTTCCTCACCACCCATATCTAGTGCATCACTGAGTCCTGTTGATATAACCTCCAAAATAGCTCTTGGATCTACTACTCTCTTCACCTCCACCGACAGTATCCACCATCCAAGGATAGTGATCACCACCTTTTCCCTGGAGCTCTGCAGCAATCTTCAGCTTGGTCTCCCTGCATCCATTTTGACCTCCCTCCAACCTAGTCCTTCACATTACAGCTAGAGTGGCCTTTTCAGACACATGTTCATGCTTAAAATTTGCTTGCCGCTGCTCCCAGAATAAAGACCAAAACAAGGCCTTCCTCCAACTCTTAGCAATCCATTTCCTTGAGCTTGAATGGGCTGTGCTCCACCCCAACTCAAGACTTGTGCACTTGCCGTTACTCACGGCCCTTGTCATCCTTCAGATCTCAGCTTAACCGTCATTCCCTGGGAAAGCCTCTCCAAACTTCCTAATTAGGTCAAGTCCCTCTGCTATAGGATCATAGAGAAGTCTGTGCCTTTTCTTCAGGGCACTTTTCTGCCTATAGGCTGTAAGATCTACTAAAATAGAGAGCTAGTATCTCCTACAACATAACGCCAGGCACATAATAAGTGTACACTATACAGTTGTTGAATGGCTCAATCAATGTATAAACTTCAAAGAAGTATGGCCGATGATGAATGTGGACCCAGTCCCAGAGAGAACATAAATTATGGCCGTGACCCACCTGCAGGGTCCAGCAGCCTGGACCGCAAGGTTCCTTGCTCCTCCCAGTAGCTCCGCCCTTTGGGTCCAGCCCCTCCCTGCTGAATCGTGGGGAGGGGCATAGAGGTCGCATGACGTGACAGCAGCCGGTCGCTGATTGGGTTTCCAGGCGTGCTGGCTAGGAAAGGGGGCGAGTCCGCGTGCGCTGATTGGCTGGCGGGAAGCGGCTGGACGGGCGGTGGCGGCGGCGCGGGGGCGGGCGCTGGTAGGGATGGGACCGGGCTGGGGTGGGAGGGCGGTTGCTGCGGGTAGGATGGGTCCTCGCTGCCGGCTTCGCTGAGACTCGCTCGCGTGGACTGCCCGCGGCGGGCCCGCAGTGGCGGCGGCGGCATGAAGGGCGCTCTGGGGAGTCCTGTGGCCGCGGCCGCCGCAGGCGCCGCGATGCAGGAGAGTTTCGGCTGTGTCGTGGCCAATCGCTTCCACCAGCTGCTAGACGACGAGTCGGACCCGTTCGACATCCTGCGCGAGGCCGAGCGCCGACGCCAGCAGCAGCTGCAGCGCAAGAGGCGCGACGAAGCGGCGGGGGCGGCGGCCGGGGCCGGCAACCGCGGCGGCAGGAGCCCGGCTGGCGCCTCGGGCCACAGACCCGGCGCGGGCGGCGGCCGGAGGGAGTCTCAGAAGGAACGCAAGAGCCTCCCGGCCCCCGGCGCGCAGCAGCCAGACAGCCCAGGGGGCGGCCCTCAGCCGCCCGGTACGCGCGCTCCGCCCGGCACCTAGATGCCCCGGGGTGGGCGCGGTGGGCGGGAGGGAAGGAGAATGGGGTCATGGAGGTCACCTCTCCTCAGCAGCCCCACGACCTCCTACTACGAGACTGGGATCACTGGAATCTGTTCCAGAAAGGGGAGGGGGCTCTGGGAAGAGTTGGCTGGAGTTGAGGGTCCCTGTGGCCGAGGAGGGTGGGAAAAGAGGACGGGGTGTAGGGTGTCACGCCCCTTCTGGCCTTTCCCAGTCCCTTCTGGGGGCGAAGGAGAGTGCAGGCTTGGAGTAGGGGGTTTCAGAACGCTGAAACTGAGCCTTTACAAGTTGGGCAAAGTTGAGGGATATTTCTGGGTTGGTGTGTGGGGGCGAACACTGAGGTCGCTGACCCGGGGCTCTCAGATCTAGAACTAGCAGGGACCTTCTCCATCCTCCAGCCCAACCTCTGCAAGATTCGCGTCGGGAGGCAAAAAGTAGCGTGGTGGGAAGGAGGGAGGGGAGCGCCTTTTAGGGAGAGTGGAGGAGGGTGCACCCGGACCCTGGGGGTGGCGGCGAGAGCCCGGGGTGTGTGAAGGATCGCCGGGGTGAGGGGCTGGGGCCTTTGTGATGGAGGGAAGTCCTGGGTGACCTCGGGGGCGGGCTGTGACGTCAGGGCCGCGAGCAGAATGCGGCGGGGGTGGACGCGGGGTCCCCGGCTCCTTCCAAGCTCTGTGCCTTCACCCATCCATCCCCCTTACGGAGCTTCCAGCAGTCGTCCCGCACGGGTTTTCAATGTAGCAGGCAGCATTGATGGATTGTGTAACTTGTCATTAACTCAAGCTGCTTTAAGAAAAGCGTTTTAAATTAACCTTTTCAACAAGAATATTCAAAGTTCCCCACTCCCTGCTTAGCCAAAACGGCAAGTACAAAGCTTGGTGTACTACTACTGTCTGCATCTAGGGACGGAGGGTGCTTAAGAGTCTTTTCTCACCTGAACTGCATCACTGGCAAAGCCTCCAAGTTTCCACCTGTGTTTCCTCTGTTTTTCAAAAATAAGACAGTGGTCCTAAAGTTTCCGTAAAAAGAATGTTAGGATGTATAATTCGACCACTCCAGCCGATGTTTGGCAGTGTATTCAACTTGGCTTTACTGGCTTGGTCCTTGCTTGATAAAAATTGTGCAGCCAGCCCTGAGACAATAACACCTGATTTGAGTGTTGGGGCTTTGACTCCTGCAACTAGGTAATGTTTACCTTTATCTGTGGAAAGTTCAATCCAGCATTATCTCTTGAAAATCAGAAAATTAAGTCACTATAATAAAAATATTGAAAATTATTTTAAATGCTATTGGATATCCCAAGACTCCTTGGTGGACCGGTACAGTTATGAGCCTATTTAAACAGTGAGTGAGACTTGAGATAATTTGTACATTTTGCATTATGTTCTATCTTTTCTTTTAAATCTATTTAGATAAATATCATAGTAATAAGAATTGGGAAAGGCTAAGCTTTATTTTTTAACAAGTGAAAATATGTATTTTAGTGTGAAACTGAATTTAGTTTTCTATGTCAATGTATTGCTTTTTAACCTTTTTACTATTAAAAATGTCATGCATTTTTGTTATAAAAATTTTAAACAATTCAAAAGTGTATGAAGTATAGTGAAAATCCTGTATTTTTCTTATTTTAACACCTTGCATTTACATACATAAATGCACAGAGCTACTTCTTTTTTTCTAAATTTACATGATATAAACTGGGTTGCAACCTGCATTTAGCGTTATGATCTAGTACAGTTATAACTTGCTAAACTAATAAACTTAGCACTGTAGTCTAGTACATTTATAACTTTTTTTCTGTCAGTTGTTTATGATCCAAGTGATCTGGCTTTTGAGATCTATATTAAAGAACTTTAGTTAGTTTTTTAGTTAAAATGGAAATTTTATAATTCTAGTTCTTTTTCAAGTATGTTATTTCAGGAGCAAACAGCTCATTAATTTCCGTTTATGTAGCTACTGTGCTAAACTTGTCTGTAATGGGTGTTAGAGAGCTACTCTCTCAAGGTTTTGTAGCCCTAATTGATACGGACTGTACTTTTCTAACACTCAAAATTTTTAATTTAGTTAGAATATTATAAATGAATGCTTAGTGTAGACAAGAATCTAAGTCAAAACAAGTTTGACATATAACGGAAACATTAATCTCAAAAGGATGTGGAAATCATAAGATTTTCCCATAGAAATAGGTTTTTAATGGCCTTCACTATTTAACAATATACATAGACCTTTGGATGAGCCTTGCTCAAAAAATTCGTTCTTGAAGTCTTCACAGGCTGTTTCAGCTTTGCTTTTCCTGGCCTTTCAGAACTAATCTCTGAGTCAAAGCTCAAATTTATTTGGGGGAAATCTCACTGTAAATTTTATTGTATTCTGTCCCTTCATGTGGGCTTGGGGTTACATCAGTGATGAGACTGCATATGCCAGCCTTTTATTGGAAAGGGCTAGTAAAATTCAATGTTTGCATATCCACTTGGAGCCGCTGATCTAACACAGAAAAACTAGGTTCAGTTGCTTTTTTTTTTTTTTTTTTTTTTTTTTTTTTGCGGTACGCGGGCCTCTCCCGTTGCGGAGCACAGGCTCTGGACGCGCAGGCTCAGCGGCCATGACTCACGGGCCTAGCCGCTCCGCGGCATGTGGGATCTTCCCGGACCGGGGCACGAACCCATGTCACCCGCATCAGCAGGCAGACTCTCAACCACTGCGCCACCAGGGAAGCCCTCAGTTGCATTCTTGATCCCTTAGTAGTAAATTGTGGGAAAAACTGGACCCCTATTATCTTTGTTTTTTGGATTTTGGGAGGAAAAGGAAATGTTTGCAGGGTATTGATAATTATTCTAATAAGTTGCCAGTTATATTTAATGGTTTTCAACTTACACACAGAAGCTTTGGAAGAAACTTTAGTATAAAGTATGCAGCAAATGTCATTTTAAATTTTGAATGATGAATTCCAAATTTAATTGATACAATTTTTTAAATAACCTTGAAAGCAGAAAGAAGGTGGGAATAAGCTAAGTAATTCTGTAGTTGAGTGGAGATATTTAGTTGTTTTTTTTTAAATTACAGGTTATAAATAGGAAATTGGAAACTATTAAAATAATTTTTCATATTGAGGGAAAAGTATTGAAAAGTATTGTTACTCTTGATGTTCTTGCTGTTATGTCATGGTCTATTATAGTTTTCAACTTGTTAGATAGTTAACTTTCACAATAACATTTTCAATGCCTCTTCCAAATTTGATCTCTCTTAGTAACGTGTATGCACTCGGATCTGGCACTGCATACTCCTGGGCAGTTGGGCACCAGTGTCAGTCTCTCTTTCTGCAATAAAAGCATAATGCTCTGTTTATGATAACATCTTCCCTATATCCTAAACATGTCACAAGCTCAGACTGGGGCTTCAGGAAGCAAGTCAGATTTAAGCATTTCCTAGGTTATGGGACATTAACTTAAGATTGAACTTAGGTCTGTTGTGCAATATTTCGCATTTCAGAAAAACACTTTGTTAGCTAACAAGTAATAAATTGCACGGTTTTGTGTTAGTGGTGTCACGACATGATTTTTGCTTTAAAATGAGATTAGTAACATACTGGAACTATGTTAATATTTACATGTGCCTAGTTTATAAAGCTTAGATAGAAAATATTAAGTGGGAAAATAGGAGAATACATGTAAACATATATTTCTTAAGAATCACAAGTATCTGCCTAAGTAGAAGAGGAACCCGGTAGTTTAAAAAAATACCCATTAATTCAAGTACATTTAATATTTTTATAGCCATACAATAAATGTGGAGGGTGACATACCAAGAAAAATCTAAAATTTTCTACTAAAATGAAAATTGTACATAATGTTTGAGATGGAGACCTATTAAACGTATACAAAGAAAAGATGAACACACATTTTTGGAAGATAATTTAAGAAATAACAAAGTTCTTCACAATATATGCACCAAATATTAGTTGCCTTAAGACATAGACCCTGCTGAAAATTTTTAAAGCGTCAAAACCGAGAGGAGTAAAAAGAGAACAGAGAAGGCTGGAGTGCCCCAGCCCCTACCTCCTCAGTGCTGGCCTCTCCGTGGATGGGAGATGCCCCTTCAAGTGCTGGCCAGCCCTTGCATGAGTTGGCAAATACCAGCTTGGCCTTATATTTGAGAAGTGTGATGATAAATGTATAAATCCCATCAAAGACCAGGAAAATCTGTTTTCAAATGAGAAAGATACAATGGTACAAGCTATTTAAAAATGAAAACTTTATCAGCCAATGAATGATAAATTCTAGTTGGGATTCTAAAAATGTGTTCTGAAATACAGGGTATTTATCCTTTAATTTTCTGGAAGGAACTTAGCTACCATGTTTTGATAAAGCTGCTGTTGTGAAATGTAGTTGATAATATATCTCCGTTGCTATCACAGAGTCATTGTTAAATATTTGTAATTGTAAGTGAGTTGGTATAGTTTATCTTATCATAATTTCTAGGACATAAGGGATTCAGTAGTAATGTCAAAGTTTTATTAAAAGACGACTCTGGGCAGTAGTAGTATCGGCAACCGTTTTTCTTCTCTGAACTTTTCCAAACTTCCCAAATTTTCCTATGACATTGTTTTCTAGAAAAGTAAAATTTAAAAGTACCTGTAATAACATGCTGTTGCAGACCTTGTGTTCTAGCTCTCCCCTTTGATTCCTCCCTGTCAGGCCTGAAACGAACTTCCAGAAGAGGGGAGCAGCAAGGGTGGAGTGAGAGCCGGGGGACAGAGGTGACGCTTGATAGAGCAGAGCGGAGATCCTACAGGGAATATCGACCCTATGAGACGGAGAGGCAGGCAGACTTTACACCTGAGAAGTTTACAGATGAAAAGTAAGTACTGCAGACCTCGGCCTGGAGGGTTGGGGGAACCAGAAGGATTTTCAGAGGACTACTAGCCTTTGCAACCTTTTTGTGGTGCCAGTCCTGGGAATATTTTGCCAATTTAAGTACCAAATTTAAGTACCAAATCATACTACCTTAGGTAACACGTGAAGCACCTTCCATCTATCTCATAGATGACCTTAAGTCTTGGTTCCGGAAATCATTACACAATGAAAAATGGATTACTTATTGGTAACTATGAAAAGCATTCTTATAACAAACTATATAGGAGTATGCTAAACTGATTAAATTTTCTTTTGAAATTTAGGCCAGAGATATAATTATGTTCTTGATTTAGCAGTACTAATTTGGGCTACTAATGAATTTAAACAAATTCCTAGCCCCATGTCAGGTCAATAGGTTATCATGATGAAACTGGACAAAAAACCTGATAAAATATGTGATACCAGTTTAAGGCTCCCATGCCTTCTCTAGAAAGTGCTCTGACCTAGAAGATGATCTCAGGCTGGTGCAGCCTGACACCCTTCTGAGTAATGTGGCAGCATGTGGGCTATCATGCCCACCTATACACGGGAAGCAGTTCTTAGTGTCTTATGCTTGGCACTAACAAGATGGATGCTTGCTGCCTCAAGTGTTTAATTATTAAACCTGCATAGCACTGGGTTTAGATTAAAACAAAACAACTTGTGAATCACATTTAAAGGAAAAGAAAGTTAAAAAGGCTAAAAGAGACTAGAATAGTGTACAGTTGAATGTCAAGGGAGCCGTTATTCCCAAAGTCTTTCAACTTCTTGACTACCTATTCCACTATACATTCAAAACAGAGATGGTATATCTGCCACCATGTTAGAGGATGAGGGCTAGAGAAAGGCTTAATTCTGCTTTTTTTGGGTGATTAGTTCAAATTTGCTATGTAACAGCCGCAGTCTGCTTGCTTACAGAAAGCCTTCTGGATCAGAGCTGCTTATTTTGGGAAGCATTTGTGTATTTTTTTCCTTCACTGCAGGGATTTATTCTGTGGAAATAAGGAAATTATAACTCATGTTTCCAGCTTTTTTAGTAGCAAAATTATGAGTTTTTTTAAAAGGATAAGTCTTTATATGTTACCATGAAAAAAACTGCCTATTAAGGGATGCCTATTTTGGATACAGGAAGTTTTAAGAATTATATAAGGAATTCCCATATACCCTCATCCAGATTCTCCAATAACATTTTACCACATTTGCTTTATCATACCCCTCCCTCACTCTCTCCTTCTCTTTCTCCTCTCTCTCTCTCTCTCTGTCTCTCTCTCTCTCTCTCTGTCTCTCTCTCTCTCACACACACACACACACACACCTCTTTTTTCCTTGGCATTTGAGAGTAAGCTACAGGAATGTCTCTTTATCCCTAAATACTTTAAATATATTTCCTAAATACATGGTACAATTATCAAACTCATTAACATTGATGCAACACTATTATCTAATTCTCTAAATTATGTAATCTACAGACTACTCAAATTGCACCAATTGTCCTAATAATATCCTTCTAGCAGAAGAAAAACAATTTTGGTTCAGGATCCAGTCCAGGAATGTGCATTGCATTTAGTCTTCTTTAATTTAAAACAGCTCTTTGGTCTTTCATTTATTTATGGATTTGACATTTTTTAAGAGTATGGACCAGTTATTTTGTAGAAGAGCCCAGAATTTGAGTTTGCCTGCTCAAATTCTTAATGCTCACCAACCTATTAAAAAAGAGGATAAGCTACATGTAAAAGAATGAAATTAGAACACTACCTGACACCATACACAAAAGTAAACTCCAAATGGATTAAAGACCTAAATGTAAGACCAGACGCTATAAAACTCTTAGAGGAAAACATAGGCAGAACACTCTATGACATAAATCACAGCAAGGAAAACAGAGAAAAAACACTTTTGACATAAACCACAGCAAGATCTTTTTTGACCCACCTCCTAGAGTAATGGAAGTAAAAACAAAAATAAACAAATGGGACTTAAACTTAAAAGCTTTGCACAGCCAAGGAAACAATAAACAAGATGAAAAGACAACCCTCAGAATGGGAGAAAATATTTGCAAATGAAACAACAAAGGATTAATCTCCAAAATATACAAACAGCTCATGGAGCTCAATATCAAAAAAACAAACAATCCATTTTAAAAATGGCTGGAAGACTTAAATAGACATTTCATCAAGGAAGGCATACAGATGGCCAAGAGGCACATGAAAAGATGCTCAACATCACTAATTACTAGAGAAACGCAGATCAAAACTACAATGAGGTATCACCTCATGTGGTCAGAATGGCTATTATCCAAAAATCTAGAAACAATAAATGCTGGAAAAGGTGTGGTGAAAAGGGAACCCTCCTGCACTGTTGGCGGGAATGTAAATTGATACCACCACTATGGAAAACAGTATGGAGGATCCTTAAAAAACTAAAAATAGAGCTACCGTATGACCCAACAATCCCACTACTGGACATATACCCTGAGAAAACCATAATTCAAAAAGAGACATGGGGCTTCCCTGGTGGTGCAGTGGTTGAGAGTCCGCCTGCCGATGCAGGGGACACGGGTTCATGCCCCGGTCCTGGAAGATCCCACATGCCGCGGAGTGCCTGGGCCTGTGAGCCATGGCCGCAGAGCCTGCACGTCCAGAGCCTGTGCTCCGTGAGGGGAGAGGCCACCACAGTGAGAGGCCCGCGTACCGCAAAAAAAAAAAAAAAAGCATGTACCACAATGTTCATTGCAGCACTATTTACAATAGCCAGGACATAGAGGCAACCTAAATGGCCATCAACAGATGAATGGATAAAGAAGATGAGGCACATATATACAATGGAATATTACTCAGCCATAAGAAGAAACGAAATTGAGTTATTTGTAGTGAGGTGAATGGACCTAGAGTCTGTCATACAGAGTGAAGTAAGTCAGAAAGAAAAACAAATACCATATTCTAACGCATATATACGGAATCTAAAAAAAAAAAAAAGGTACTGACAAACGTAGTTGCAGGGCAGGAATAAAGATGTAGACATAGAGAACAGACTTGAGGACATGGGGTGGGAGGGGGAGGCTGGGGCGAAGTGAGACTAGCATCAACATATATACATTACTGAATGTGAAATAGTTAACTAGTGGGAAGCAGCAGCATAGCACAGGGAGATCAGCTCGGTGCTTTGTGATGACCTAGAGGGGTGGGATAGGGAGGGTGGGAGGGAGGCCCAAGCGGGAGGGGATATGGGGCCATATGTATACATATGGTTGATTCACTTTGGTGTACAACAAACTAACACAGTACTGTGAAGCAATTATACTCCAATAAAGATCTATTAAAAATATATATATATTTTATAAGAAGGGGATTATAAAGAAGCAATTGAGCATATATTTAATTGGGGGTGGGGTAAACCTGTGGGATAAATAAAAATGATTTAAGGGATTAAAATAGACTAGAACACACAGGGTTATTTTTAGGGTCAGCTTCAGTTACTATTATATTATTAATGAATTCTTTATTTTATCAGTATCTGATCTAGAGTTCATGTAAATTTAGACCCGATTTTGACTATTGGCATTATTTTCCATATAGAGTTTTATGCTTCATTTCTTCTCAGTTTTTAGGTAGACTTCTTTTATGGCGCTGTCCAACTTCCTGGTTAAGACCTTACTGTTACTGTTCATTTGTCATTGTTTTAGAACTCGGCTTTAGATATTTACTGTAATGTGGAATCAGATTCTATAACAGCCTCTCTTTAAAATTTTGGTTTTGGTCCGGGGAGGTGGGAGACAGAAAAGCCAGCTTGGAGAATTGATTTAGGATGATGTTTCTTGAAAGAGACTGGCATAAAGTTAATGATTGGCCCTTCTGTATTTCTTTATCTTTTTGAGTAAGGAGAATTGTGAGTTGTGTATCTTTTTATCGGTGATTGTATAGTAGCTTTTTAATGTAACATTTTCAGCCTGTTTCAGTAGACTGGAACACACCTCTAGTTCTCGTGTTTGAGCGACTAATGTCACTAGATTTCAATAAGTAATTTGTTGCTTTAAATGTTTTTAAAAGCCTTGACAAATTAAAAAATATAATTTCTTATTAAACTAGGATTTAACAATGAAAAAGATGAGGCCCTTCCTGCAGAAGCTTTGAGTCTGGTGGAGGAGAGACAAGTCCTCATAAAAAGTGACAGTGACCAGATGGTAGCAGAGAATGGATATGAGGAGAAGCGGGCGGTCAGGCCCTGGATCCAGTGGGTGTGGCAGGGAAAGAGTGAGAAAAGGGAGTTTCTTGGCTTGGACACTTCCATGTTGTGAGTTAGGGACCGTAGTAGGAGCAAGGGGTCAGTGTTGGTCATGTATCTTCAGGGCCATGGGGTGACACAGGGGGATGTCCAGGAAGTTACTGGCTTTGGGGCCTGAAATCAGAGAGACCCCCAAATGAGAGACACAGGGTCACGTGAAGGGGCCATGTAGCATTAGCATAGGGACGAGGACGATGTGTACAGGAGGTAGGGAGTCAGGAATGCTGGTGCTCTTAAGGACAAATGTGTAGGTATCCAGAAGATGGGATATTCAAGACATGTCCCATGCAAAAGGCAAGGTGTAGAACCTTTCCCTATATGTGACTCTGCAGTGTCTGCCTTTGAGAAGTAGAATTGTGTGGCCAAGAAGCAAGAGGAGTACCTTGTGAATGTTTGGATATTACCTGTGTCAAAAATCATTTTATAAGGATGAGCAGGGAAAGAGAAGCCAGAAAGGGCAGAGGAAAATCAGTGGTTGGCAGTGTCAAATGATGCATAAGGGTCAGATGACCTAGAGACAAAAGTTGCTATTGGATTTAACAACAAAGACGTCATCTTCAGCTATCTTCCTCATCTGTGGGCACTAGTTGTAATTAAATGACTGTACGTGAAGGGCTCAGAACAGTGCTAGAGATAGTATGTGCTCAGTAAATTTAACTATTAATTTTTTTATTCAAGATACACGATTCTTTCCAATATACTGTAGCCATAATGTCCTTCTAGAATTTTTTTTAATCAAAAAAAGCCTTAGCTCTTTAATCCAATTCACTGCTTTTTATTATACTCATCTCTTCCAAGACCAGTTGACAGGTTTGATCGAGAAAGACCACTGAGAGGACGTGGATGCCCAAGAGGGGGCATGCGAAGCAGAGGCAGAGGTGGTCCTGGGAACAGAGCTTTTGACGGTTTTGACCAGAGAGGGAAACGAGAATTTGAGAGATACAGTGGTAATGATAAAATGTAAGTTTCATTGTAAATGCTACTTTCCCTTTAAGATCTTGGTGTGAATCTGTTGTGTTTTAATATTTAGTTGACTTTATATTAGTATGCAGTTATTCCTAAGGGAGCTGATCCTGGGACAGTTTTTATGATCAGCTTTTCTGATTTGGAGATTGACTGGACACCAGCTTCCAGTTTAAGGGAATATTCTTTGGTTTTCTAGAGCAATCAGAACTGAAGACAACATGGGTGGATATGGAGTTCGCACCTGGGGATCAGGTAAAGATACCAGGTATGGTGCAAATGTGTACCTTCTGTGAACCTACAATTAAGTGGAAATATCTGGATCTTTATTTGCCTGTCTTGCAAATTATGTCCTCTGTGTTATGCTTGCCATGTCTTTATACTTGTGTGCTTTGCGTAGCGATTGAATTTAGGCTTTTGTTTCATGAGATAACTTTTTAAAACAGTTTTGCTATGTTGTGGTTAGATTTGAAACTGCTTTCAAAATTCTTTTATCTTATTTTAGCCAAGCAAATTGTATATTTGCTGACACCCCAAGCACATGGCACTGTATATTTGCATATGCCTCAGAATGCTTTTTAAATTCCTGGATATTCTGTACTTTATTTTTCTGTGACCTTCCAAAGTTTTTGTATACATTGCATCTTTTTTTAAAAAATAAGTTTATTTATTTATTTTTGGCTGCTTTGGGTCTTCGTTGCTGCGCGCAGGCTTTTTCTAGTTGTGGCGAGCGGGGGCTACTCTTTGTTGCAGTGCACGGGCTTTTCATTGTGGCTTCTCTTGTTGCGAAGCATGGGCTCTAGGCGCACGGGCTTCAGTAGTTGTGGCACACGGGCTCAGTAGTTATGGCTCGTGGGCTCTAGAGTGCAGGCTCAGTAGTTGTAGCGCATGGGCTTTGTTGCTTCGCAGCATGTGGGATCTTCCCAGGCCAGGGATCGAACCTGTGTCCCCTGCATTGGCAGGCAGATTCTTAACCACTGCGCCACCAAGGAAGTCCCTGCATCTTGATTTTATAAAATCATTTGCAGATCAAAGCTCAATGACAAGTTTCACCTGAGGTTCAAATTTGACATTTCTCAGGCTTTATGATATCTCAGATCTGTGCCAGTTTTGCTACTTAGGGGAGGTACTTGGTTCTGCTATTTCTGTCATTTCAGGGCTGCGGGGAAGTACGAGGAATGGGTTGCTACAGGATGTGTTGCAGGGAAGACTTTACACAAGTTTGAAGGCTTGAGGGGATCCAGACTTCCACTTTCTTTTTCTTTTGAAGAATATAAGCTCTTTACATAAACTTATTTTTCTTAAATTTTTATCCTTAAAAACAAATGTACAGGGCTTCCCTGGTGGCGCAGTGGTTGAGAGTCCGCCTGCCGATGCAGGGGACACGGGTTCGTGCCCTCCGGGAAGATCCCACATGCCGAGGAGCGGCTGGGCCCGTGAGCCATGGCCGCTGAGCCTGTGCGTTCGGAGCCTGTGCTCCGCAACGGGAGAGGCCACAACAGTGAGAGGCCCGTGTAACGTAAAACAAACAAACAAAAAAAACAAATGTAGAAAATAAGATCAAATCTAAGATTAAATTTACCACCATTGCTCATCTGTGTTGTCTTTGAAAAGGAACTTGTTGAATGTTTGTCAATCTAGGGTTCTATAGAATCTCAAATACAGACCTTTTCATTTTGTTTTATTTTACTGTAATAGTATATTTTTTAAAAGTAATACAGGCACTTTCTGCATCATCTGATTTACTAGCTTATTTAATACTACCACCCCATTTCAGTTTGCATTTGAGTTTAAAATCATTTTGGCTCCAAGTGTTTACTTACTCTAAGAGGTAATTATTGACCTTGGAACATGAAGAAGTGACCACATGTGCTCCTGGCAGATGGTATGTCCCAATGTGAAAATGAAACGTGCCCCATGGCACTGATTTTGGATTGGTTTGTGAGTTATAAAGTCAAAGCTCTTAGGTGGTAATAATGTGTAATTGAAAGTTTTTTTGTAGAATAAGCCTTTAATTTCTTATTTAATACATTGAGACTTTGATTTGCCACCATGGTATAGTGCAGCTGAGTTATGATTAATGAGAAAACAGCAGAGGTGAGCCTAACAATAAGTGATATGTTCGTGGCTGACAAGGGCGAGTGCTGCACCGTGCATTGGAGGTGTGAGGGTTTTGCTGTAGTTTAGTATTCCTGTTTGAAGACATTGACAGTATAACTAGATCTAAGGGCAAGATGCTTTCAAAATGGTGTGACTGAGCCATTTCCATTGTTACTGGTTTTCTTCAAGAGTTTGACTGTTAGTACCTGTGCTGAAAATAGAATTTTCTCCATTTGTAATAATGTTAAAAGTGTAATATCAGATATTATCTTCTTGTTCCTAACTGGGATAGACACCCACAAATGCAGTTTTTAATAATACTGCCTTCCAACTTTTATTGTGAAGAGCCAAGACAGTTTTATGTAGTAATCAAGCAACACTGGATTAAATCTGTTCACTGTCATAGATTTGGTTAAGTATGAAGTCTGATTGAATTTGAACTAGTTAACAAAGCCTTGAGGTGTTTAAAATTGTTTTCTAACCATACTTGTGCAAACAGGCATTTTCTACATTAGTATAACTGAAGTCAAAATATAGACATGGGCCCTGGAGCTTTATCTTTCTTCTAATAAATCCAACATTGGTGATTTACTTTCAACAAAATAATAAAATTTGCCAAAATAAATTGGTGCTAATCTTGAGACTTACTTGTTTTGTAGTTTTCATCATATGGTTCTATAAGCTATGGTTCTATGTTTATTCATAAAATAATTTAGGTCAATACAGGAGGGAGGTCTGTGATTTTTCTTCTAAATTGATTGTCAGGTTTAAGAATTGCTAGTCTGTTTTGTATTCTGCTTCTTTTTTCTTCCCCTATATCGTTATAGCCCTTTTATGATTTTTAATTGTTGAAAGCTATGAACTGTCAGTGAATCCATGTTTTTATCCCCTTGGTTTATGACATGGCCAAGGGAATAAAGAGAAAGTTGGAGTAATACAGCACTGCCACTGCTGCTAGACTCCTGGATGCTAAAAACTCCCATGACCCATGAGGGTCATGCTGATGTGTAGAGGCTGCTTTTGTTAAAGGACTTCTGCCAGGCAGAGCAGCAGGGATGTCCTTCCAAACAGGGAGAACATTTGATTTAGGACCTTTTTTAAAAGTAAAAATTATTTATTCAAATTTTGTGTTGGAAAACTGAGTTTTTTTTAAAGTTGATAACAATGGCTTTGAGTTGAGAATTAAAATACTTCTAATGTAAAAACTCTATTCTTTTATTATAGTTCAATTTATGTTTATTTATTTTTAAAATTTATTTATTTATCTTTTGCGGTACGCGGGCCTCTCACTGTTGTGGCCTTTCCCGTTGCGGAGCACAGGCTCCTGACACGCAGGCTCTGCGGCCATGGCTCACGGGCCCAGGCGCTCTGCGGCATGTGGGATCTTCCCGGACCAGGCAGGAACCCGTGTCCCCTGCATCGGCAGGCGGACTCTCAACCACTGCGCCACCAGGGAAGCCCAATTTATGTTTATTTAAAAAAAAACTAATTTTATGAAAATTTTTCCTGAACTGGGGATGAAAAAGTGCTGGGTTCTGAATGTACAGTGTAAAATATTTCTATTATATTGACCAATTTTAGCATTTTCCTGAGAATGAAATTTCTTTTGCTGGTACTTTTTTAAAAGTAATGTTCAGATAGGATTAATATCAACATAAAAAATTTAAGATTATGTATTTAAAATTCAAAGTGTTTTTCACTGTGCTGTAATTTCTAATCTGTAGATTATGTATTTAGATGTGACGGTATGTAAATTGATGTTTCAAAGCCGTATTTTTCTGGTATGGTTATCACCAGCTTGTTTGTAATCCTACACATTCCTTTTTGTGGAATGTTTCCACTTTCTTGCCATTTTCTAAAGTTTGAAATGGCATATTCTTATCTATTTTAAGTCATTTAACACAGGTTGAAAATTTTTATGGCCCCTGTTAATATTTGGAATTTCCTAGTATAATAAGAGTTTGAATAATTGTTCTGGTCCTTTACAATCTGTTTTTAATTTTAGGCTATTCATGGAAACTTGTATTTCTCAAAGTACTTTTCACACTTTTGAAATAATTTATATGGATTAGCAATTAAGAGCATTTTTCTTCCTCTTTTTTATTTTGATGTGGATTACCTGTATGTACATGTTAATTCCTTGAGGGATGTTTACTTAAGAAAAAGGACATTGAAATGTGTTTTTTTCTATCTTGAATATGTAAGGGCATTGATGTAAACAGATTTGTGTGACTAGAGTGATTCTTGCTGCTTTGCAGTGACATGGACCCGACTGCCCCCATGGAAGAGACCACAGTGGTGGAGGAGTCCCTGGGCCCCCTGGAGGAGGAATCTCCAGCCAAGTGGGTATTTCATTCATTTTCCCCATTGGGTTGTTGGTCTTTTTCTTAAAGATTTATAAGAGGTCTTCATAGAATAGGAAGCTCAGCCTTTCATCATATCACAGAGGGTTATCTTCTTAACATGTTAATGAATAATCAAACTAATTAATAGTTCAAATCATCTAATGAATGATTATTAATGATAATTAATGGGTTGCATTCAAGTATTCTGTCCTGTGCCTACAACTTATTTTCCATCAGCAGCCTGTACTGTGACTAGTCTCTCTTTCCTCAGGACCCCTATCTTTTGTTCCTTTATTCTCTCCCAGTCCCTCCTTCCTCTTTTCTTCATGGAGCTTAGTTCCCTGGTCCATCTGTAGCACCCTTGCCAAGGCTTTAAACTCCCTTGCCCCTTGGGTCTATGAGTACCTTGCTAGCAAATGCACCCACCTCCTGGACAACCGGTAGCCATCTGCCTTCTTTCTGCCTGTATCCACAGGCTGAGCACTGCAAGATACTCAGCAGGGCTGACGGGAACCCCTGTAAATTCCCCATCACCACATTCTGAAATGAGCCCTCAACACTGCCCAGCAATGCCCATTTCTTGGATTCGCTCTTCCCCGCCAACCCATTACAGTAACTGGTTCAGTCCTTCTTGTCCCCTCAGAGCCCTGACATTGCCCCCCACTTTCCCCTTCTTCCATCCTTCTGACACCCACACCTCCTCTTTCATTTTCTGGGTACAACTTGGCCTCCTTTGTCACAGAGAAATTACACCACTCTCAAAGGTGCAAACCTGCCTGCACCTGCCTCCTGGGCTTCTTCCCTTGTGGTAAAATAGAGGCCCCATCCCTCCACCAGCCTCTCCAGCATTTGGATCCCATTTCCTACTGACTTCAGAGAAATCTCACTATCAGTTAGCTCCTTCATTTTTAGGCATACTTCCTCCCAGCTCTGGTCTTCTTATCAACATTTTATCTGTGCTCAATCTCTCCTGTTTTAAGCCTCTCATTGCCCCTACATTCACATTCAGCTGCCTTTTTCGGGGTTATGTGCATTCTTTCTTCATTTCCTCCCCTTCACTTCATCCTCACTTCACTCCAGGTCTGGCTTTGTCCTCATTGCCCTTCTGAAACAGTCACCACATGTCTCCAGACCTAACAGATGTTTCGGTCTGCATCTTTCTTGACCTCTCAGAACATTTGACTTTACAGGCATACCTCAGAGATATTGTGGGTTTGATTCCAGACCACCTCAATAAAGCGAATATCACAATAAAGTGAGTCACATGATTTTTTTGGTTTCCCAGTACATATAAAAGTTATGTTTAGACTGTACTGTAGTCTATTAAGTGTGCAATAGCATTGTGTCTAAAAAAAAACAGTATACATACCTTAACTTAAAAATACTTTATGAAAAAAAATACTTTATGGCTAAAGATACTAACCTTTTTAACATATTTATCATCTCAGCCTTCAATGAGTCATAATCTTTTTGCTGGTGGAGGGTCTTGCCTTGATGATGGCTGCTGACTGATGAGGGTGGTGGTTGCTAAAGGTTGGGGTGACTGTGCAGTTTCTTAAAATAAAGACAGCAATGAAGTTTGCCATATTTACTGACTCTTCCTTTCATTTGAACACTTAGAGGCCATTATAGGGTTATTAACTGGCCTAATGTCAATACTGTTGTGTCTCAGGGAATAGGGAGGCCCCAGAAGAGGGACAGAGATGGGAAGGCCAGTTAGTGGAGCAGTCAGAACACATGCAACATTTATTGATTATGTTCACTGTCTTATGTGGGTGCAGTTTGTGGCACCCCAAAACAATTACAATAGTAACATCTTTGTATCATTGGTCACAGATCACCATGACAAATATAATAATAATGAAAAAGTTTGAAATCTTTCGAGAATTACCAAAATGTGACACAGAGACGTCAAGTGAGCAAATGCTGTTGGGAAAATGGTGCTGCTAGACTTGCCCAACGCAGGGCTGCCACAGATATTCAATATGTTAAAAAGGCAGAATCTGTGAAGTGCAATACGACAAGGTATGCCTGTGTTGATTTCCTCTTAACCACAACCTCCCATTGGTTTCTGCATTCTTCTGGCTTGCTTTCTGCTGCTCAGTTCCTCCTTTGCAGACTCATCCTTGTCTTTCCGCTCTTTTAAAATGTTGAGTTCTTCAGGGCTCTGCCTTAGGCCCTCTTCTCTGTGTCTAGTGTCTCTTTATAGGGTCTCATGCACTCCTGCAGCTTGAATTGTCATTTATCCCCTGACTCCAGAATATATACCTCTGGCTCCAACCTTCAACATGGACTGCAGGCCCATGTGTCCATCTGCCTCCTAGACACCTCCCTGTGGGCATCCCAAATGCACCTCATGCTCAGTGTGGCCGGGACTGAGGTCCACAAGCCCCCACCCTCATTAGGTGTTTCTGTTTTGCAGAACGGCCTCGCCATTCATCCAGTTGCACCAACCAGAAACCTAGGAGTCATTCTTGAGATTTCCTTCTTCTTGACCCACTGTCTCCTCAAAATCCAATTGTCACCATGCCCTGAGGATTTGTCCCCTTTTATATCTACCATCTCCACTCACCATCATAGTCTCTGCTACTGCTATCTACTCTCTCACCAGAGCTCCTAATGGGGCTCCTTGCATTCTCACATTCTACCAACCCACCCGTTTCACACCAAAGTGGCTTTCACACTGCCATTCTGATCATCGTGCCCCCACCCCTCGAGTAAGACCCTCCCCCCCGGTGGCTTCCTGTCCTTTTTCTGTCCCTTGCCCTGACCTGCACAGTCCTGCATGGTCTGGCCCATGAAGAGCCCTCAAGTTCGACCACTCCTGTGCCTTCTCCAGGTTCACCATGTGGCCCTTATTTCATGTTCCCAAGCACCTTTCTCTAGCTCCTATGCCACACCTACCAAAGAGCTTTTGCAAGTGCTGTATTCTTGTTTTTCTGTACCTCTCCTCCACGCTCCCTTCACCCTTCACCTATTTATTTAACTCTTACTCATCCTTCAGCTGAGAAGAGGCAATGCTTAAGAGCAGAGACTCTGAGCCAGTGTTCTGGGTTCAAATCCCAGCTCTTCCATTTACTAATTTGGCTAAGTTATTTAATCTTTCTGTGCCTCAGTTCTCTTCATCTGTAAAATGGGAATAATAATAACACCTACATCAGAAGGCTGTTATAAGGATTGGTTGGGTGTGCATGTGTTTCATGTAGAGTGGGGCCTGGCATGTAGTTAGTGCTGTATAAATACCTGCTATTATTATTGTTACTTATTACAAGAGTAAAGTGCTACGATTGATGATTGTGAAAGCTGTTACTTTACTATTCAAAACAACTAAGTAATGTATTTAATTAAAGAAATAGATTAATATGAACATTTAGACAGTAAGTTAACTAAGAAAATAGATCAACAGTGTATATGAATGTTAAGAAGTGAGTTAACTAGATACCTTCAGGAAAAATTGGTTCCTTTTTGAGCCAGTAAACCATTTATCCAAATTCAGGTAATATAAAGCAGAATAATAGAGAGTAAATTATAGCATAATTGTAATCTTTGGAATTGATTGAGGTACTCTAGCATTCATAATATTAGACAAAATAGTTCTTTCAATTAATCAGTTATTTTGAAAGACAAAATAATACTTGATGATTTTCTTGGCCGTCTCATTGTCTGCAATATCCTAGTGGAGCTAGTCAGCAAATCTCTCTCCCTCTGCTGAACATGCTGAACAGTGAGCATCCAGTTAAAGTTGCAGGAGCTGCAGTGCACTGCAGCTGCAGTCTAGTGACCAACCGCACTGAGAGGTTCTTGTTTCTGCACTGCCTTGTCAAATTTTAGAATTATTACTAACATTTCTAGTAATACAATTATAGTTTTTTATAATTTCAAAATTAGGCTTGTATATGCATTCTAGGATGGAGATGCTCTCTGATCTTGGCTTTGTCGGGATATTGATCTAACACCCAAGCTTTCGGCGTTCAGCCAGAATGTATATTTAGTGCAACTCTTGGTTTAGAACTTCTTGGTAGGTGAATTTAATGTACCCTTGCTTATTTTCAAACCTGCAACCGAAAGTACATACCTTTTCCTCAAATTGGACACATTTTGTCGACAGTTACATGTGCTATGCCCTTCCTTCTTCATTTCATTACAGAAGTATTACGTGTTTCTTGTCATGTGGTGTTCTAATGTCCAAGAATACCTGTGACAGTTTCCTGTTTTGCTTTAGGAGTAAGTCTAACATTTATTGAGCATTTCTTGTGTGCCAGGAACTGTTCTAAATGAGTCTATGGCTTAACTCATTTAACCCTTGGCTGCCTGTGAAGGAGAAGGTACTGTTCCTATTCTAATGCTGAGACATACAGGTTAAACAACTTGTAGTAAGTGTCAGAGCCAGAATTTGAACCAGGTATTGTGGCACAAACATTCATGTTGTTAACTGTACTGAATGGTAGGAATGGTTAAAAGTGCCATTTAGACTAACTTGCTATTAAGAACTGCAAATGGGAGAAGGTGGTTCTGTAATCAGGGGAAGAGCTGCCAGGATCACTGAGGATTTCCTATTAAGTAACATAGATCAACAATTCCCTCCCATCCTTAAAAATTTAGCTCTATGAAAAGAGAATGGTGAGGAAGCATTATTAAAAAATATCTGCAATGAAATATTTTGCACTTTGTTTCCAAGGGTATTTGCTTAGACAATGAAGATTGTTATGTACTGAGTCTTCTTAAAGCAGGACCACAGCTCTTTAAAATTTTTATTGCAACTTTATGAGGAGCTCCAAGTTTATCATGAAATTCACTTCTCTTTCAGTACTTTTTTTCTTTTATTACTTTTTTGGCTGCGTAGGGTCTTAGTTGCAGCACGTGGGATCTTTCATTGTGGCGCGGTCTCTTCGTTGCAGCGCTCGGACTTCTCTCTAGTTGAGGCACTCGGGTTTTCTCTCTAGTTGTGGCGCACGGGCTCCAGGGCGCTTGGGCTCTGTAGTTGTGGCGCACGGGTTCCAGAATGTGTGGGCTCTGTAGTTTGCGGCACACGGGCTCTCTCCTTGAGGTGCACGAGCTTAGTAGTTGTGGTGCGCGGGCTTAGTTGCCCTGTGGCATGTGGGATCTTACTTCCCTGACCAGGGATCAAACCCACATCCCCTGCATTGGAAGGCAGATTCTCTACCACTGGACCACCAGGGAAGTCACCCTTTCAGTATTTTGGAAGGAAGTAGGAGGTATTATTTACATGTTAGGTTAGATCCA
This sequence comes from Phocoena phocoena, assembly GCF_963924675.1. Lineage (NCBI taxonomy): Eukaryota > Metazoa > Chordata > Mammalia > Artiodactyla > Phocoenidae > Phocoena > Phocoena phocoena. Next base: position 28,002,820 of record NC_089224.1, on the reverse strand, counting down.
CTTGCCGCAGTTAAGTATTCAGTGAGTAAAGTTTTATTTCTAGAGCCCACTTTCCTTGATTCACTGCACATTTTCATTCAGGTGAAAAAGTATTACCTGAATGGAAGTTTGGACATTTGAATTGATGATTTGTATGCTTCCTCTGTCCATATCTTGACTATCTTCCATCTAAGCATTTTTTCTGCCATCTTATTCCCTAAACAGCACAGAGGTTAAATGCGGGCTTTGGAGGTAGAATGAATGGATATGAAATTTGGCTCTTTCATTTATTTGTTAGTTGTATAGCCTGTCTCCTTGAGTTTCTTACCTGTAAAATGGAGCTGTTAATTTTTTTTTTTTTTTGCGGTACGCGGGCCTCTCACTGCTGCGGCCTCTTAACGTTGCGGAGCACAGGCTCCGGACGCGCAGGCTCAGTGGCCATGGCTCACGGGCCCAGCCGCTCTGCGGCATGTGGGATCTTCCCGGACCGGGGCACGAACCCATGTCCCCAGCATCGGCAGGCGGACTCTCAACCACTGCGCCATCAGGGAAGCCCGGAGCTGTTAATTTTAACTAACTTGTGGCGTTAATTATCATGAGCAAATTAATGTAAAGCACTTTAAATAGCATCTGGCACCTAGTAAACATACAGTAAATATTAGCATTATTATCCCATTTATTTCTACATAAAGATAACTGTTGTTAAAATTTCTTCTGTAATTTTACCCATTTAGAAACAAAATGTATACTTATCAAATCTGCATACAGCATTGTTCACATTACAAGTCATAGATTTGATGACTTATACCTATGAGCAGTTTTGATGAAAAATTCTCTCCAAAAATTTTTTATCATATTGGGTGGGCCAAAAATTTCATTTGGTTTCTTCTGTAAGATGGCTCTAGTAGCACTTAGTTGTCTTTAACTTCACTGGAAACAATTTTGTTACATTGTATGTGACAGCTGTCATATCAGCATGCATTTAAAAAAGACATAAAAATTGGTGAATTTTTGTGTAGCCTTTTTAATATTGAATATGGAAGAAAAACAACATTTTCGGCATATTATACTTTATTCTTTCAAGAAAGGTAAAAATGCAACTGAAATGCACGAAAAGATTTGTGCAGTGTATGGAGAAGGTCCTGTGACTGATCAAATGTGTCAAAAGTGGTTTGCAAAGTTTTGTGCTGGAGATTTCTCTCCGGACAAAGCTCCACAGTTCGGTAGACCAGTTGAAGTTGATAGCGATCAAATCAAAACAATAATTGAGAGCAATCAATGTTATGCCACGTGGGAGATAGCCGACGTACTTAAAGAAGCCAAATCAAACGTTGAAAATCATTTGCACCAGCTTGATTATGTGAATCACTTTGACGTTCGGATTCCATATAAACGAGAAAAACCTTCTTGACCTTATTTCTGCATGCGATTCTCTACTGAAATGTAATGAAAACAGTCCGTTTTTAAAACAAATTGTTGGGGACTTCCCTGGTGGCACAGTGGTTAAGAACCCACCTGCCAATGTAGGGGACACGGGTTCAAGCCCTGGTCTGGGAAGATCCCACATGCCGCGGAGCAACTAAGCCAGTGTGCCACAACTACTGAGCCTGTGCTCTAGAGCCCGCGAGCCACAACTACTGCAGCCCGCGTGCCTAGAGCCTGTGCTCCGCAGCAAGAGAAGCCACCGCAATGAGAAGCCCGCGGACTGCAATGAAGAGTAGCCCCCGCTCGCTGCAACTAGAGAAAGCCTGCACCCAACAGCAACGAAGACCCAACGCAGCCAAAAATTAATTTAAAAAAAATTGTGACAGGCGATGAAAAGTGGATACTGTACAACAATGTGGAATGGAAGAGATCGTGGGGCACGCAAAATGAACTACCACCAACCACCAAAGGCCGGTCTTCATCGAAAGAAGGTGATGTTGTGTATATTGTGGGATCAGAAGGGAGTCCTCTATTATGAACTCCTTCCAGAAAACCAAACGATTAATTCCAACAAATACTGCTCCCAATTAGACCAACTGAAAGCTGCACCTAGTGAAAAGCGTCCAGAATTAGTCAACAGAAAATGCATAATCTTCCATCAGGATAACGCAAGACCACATGTTTCTTTGATGACCAGGCAAAAACTGTAACAGCTTGTCTGGGAAGTTCTGATTCATCCGCTGTATTCACCAGACATTGCACCTTCGCATTTCCATCTATTTTGGTCTTTACAAAATTCTCTTAACGGAAAAAAAATTCAATTCCCTGGAAGACTATAAAAGGCACCTGGAACAGTTCTTTGCGCAAAAAGATAAAAAGTTTTGGAATTATGAAGTTGCCTGGAAAATGGCAGAAAGTAGTGGAACAAAAGCGTGAATACATTGTTCAATAAAGTTCTTGGGGAAAATGAAAAATGTGTCTTTTATTTTTACTTAAAATACCGAAGGCACTCTTTGGCCCACCTGATAAACCAAGAACTGTAAAGGTCTTTGAATTACTCAAAAGGGAATTGTTAAATTTAGAGTGGTAGCAGTTATGTTGCTTTTATAACTGTTAGAAATACACTTGCATTAGTCGTTCCTGGAACTGAGAATTAGCTATATCTCTTCCTGTTGAATATCCAGTCTTTGCTAAAACGGCAGTAAAAACTACATTCAGAGCTGATTCAAATGGGAAATGGAATCTGCCTTACAGAACTGTCATAGAATGTGTTTTGTTTGTTTAGAGTGTGTTTTTTATAATTATTTTTGGTCAATAGGCAATGAATTAAGGAGCCTGTCCTTGGTGATTTTATACTGCTCCCAAAATGGCTTGTTGAAATGGCAGGTGATAAAGGAGAATGCATGGGGGCATCTGTAAGAACACCTTCAAATGAGGCACATCTGAGTAAAGGGTGTCAGGCTGATCACTTTCATGGATGGAATCACTTGTGGCAGATTCTCTATTCTGAACTGCACTGTTTGCTTTATTTTGGGTGTCTGTGTCACTTCAGGGCTGCATTTCTTACATGCCTTCTACTTTTTCTAGTTGTTTATGTTTTTATATATATATAAAGCCCTAGATATATTTTTTAAGACAAACAAGCAAACAAAAAGTGCTTCTTTTGTGGTCTTAACACAAAATCTGTTCTTATTGAACTTTTTGGAATTTATTAACTTCTATTAGGTTATCTTAGTTATGAAAGAATCCTCAAATTCATAGCATCGGTTCCACAGACTTCTTAATTCTATCACAAGTAGGCTACAGAAACCCTCATGATTCCTTAATATTTCTTTATTTTTAGCTCTTTTTGTTAAAAGTTATAGAAAAAATGTATATAAAATAAGAATAGTATATTGAAACTCCAAGTAAGTTATTCAGCTAAACTGTTATCAAATCATGGTCATTCTTTTTTTTTTTTTTCTTTTTTTAATAATTTGGCAAGTTCTTTATTTATTTATTCTTCGGTACGTGGGCCTCTTACTGTTGTGGCCTCTCCCGTTGCAGAACACAGGCTCCAGACACGCAGGCTCAGCGGCCATGGCTCACGGGCCCAGCCGCTCCGCGGCATGTGGGATCTTCCCGCGCTGGGGCACGAACCCATGTCCCCTGCATCGGCAGGCAGACTCTCAACCACTGCGCCACCAGGGAAGCTCAAATCATGGTCATTCTTGTTTCATATATTTCTCTACCCACTTCCTCTGCCTCCAGGATATATTATATATTATCCAAAAATGTTTCAGAATGTTATACCTAAAAGACTTCCTTTAAAAAAACCATAACTGGGGACTTCCCTGGTGGCACAGTGGTTGAGAGTCCGCCTGCCGATGCAGGGGACACGGGTTCGTGCCCTGGTCCGGGAAGATCCCACATGCCGCGCAGCGGCTGGGCCCGTGAGCCATGGCCGCTGAGCCTTTGCGTACGGAGCCTGTGCTCCGCAACGGGAGAGGCCACAACAGTGAGAGGCCCACGTACCGCAAAAAAAATAAAAATAAAAATAACTGGAATATCATTATCCCATCTAAAATTTTTTAACAATTCCTTAATATCATTAAATATCTAGGCAGTTTGTCAGTTTCCCTGATTATCTCAAAATCTTTTTTTAAAACTTATTTGTTTTAAAAAAAAAACTTGTTTTAATTAATATTGAAATATACATTTTAATTTTTATGTTTCTTACATCCCTTTTAAAAACAGTTTTATTGAGATACAATCGAAATCCAATAAACAGCACATATTTAGAATGTACAGTTTTACAAGTTTGAAATCCATAAACAATAAAAATAATGAGCACATCTATCAACCCAAAAAGTTTCCTTGTGTCCCTTTGTAATCCCTCCATCCCGCCCCTTTCCCCCAGGCAACCAGTGATCTACTTTTTTGTCATTAAAGATTAGTTTGCAATTGCTATAATTTTATATAAATGGAAGCATACAGCATGTATTCTTTTTTTGTCTATATTCTTTCACTGAGCATGCATATTTTAAGATTCATTCAGGTTGTTGAATGTTTCAGTAGTTCCTTCCTATTTATTGTTGAGCAATATTCCATTTTACAGATAGACCACTATTTGTTTATCCATCTGCCTGATGATGATCATGTGGGTTGTTTACAGTTTTTGCTATTATAAATAAAGCTACTATGAACATTTCTGTGTGTGCCTTTCTGTGGATATACATTTTCATTTCTCCTGAGTGAAATGGCAGGTGTTTATGTAACTTTTCTAGAAACTGCCAAACTCATTTTCAAAGTGGTTGTTCCAGTTTTTATAATTTTTAGGCCTTGTAATAGGTGTATATCTCATTGTGGTTTTAATTTACATTTCCCTAATGACTAATGATGTTGAGCCTCTCTTCACGGGTTATTTGCCATCTGTATGTCTTCTTTAATAGTCTGTTTAAATCATTTGCTCATTTTATAATTGGTTTGTTTTCTTATTACTGAGTTTTGAGAGTTCTTCATATATTCTGGATTCAAGTCCTCTATCAGATACATGATTTGCAAACATTTTCTCCAAATCTGTGGCCTGATTTTTTATTCTCTTGACAGTGTCATTTTTTAAAAAAAATGATGACCACCCATTTTCTTTTTCTTTTTTAAAAAATATTTATTTATTTATTTTGGCTGTGCCAGGTCTTAGTTGCGGCACATGGGATCTTCGTTGCAGCATGTAGGATCTTTAGTTGCGGCCTGCGGGCTTCTTAGTTGCAGCTTGCATGCTGGATCTAGTTCCCCGACCAGGGATCAAACCCATGCCCCCTCCATTGGGAGCATGGAGTCTTTCCCTCTGGACTACCCAGGAAGTCCCCTCTTGACAGTGTCTTTTGAAGAGGAGAAGTTTTTAATTTTGAGGAAGTTCAGTTTATCAGTTCTTTCATTGATCATGATTTTGGTATGAAATCTTTTCCTAACCTAATACCACAAATGTTTTCTCCTATAAGTTTTATAATTTTGGGTTTTATATTTAGGTCTATGATCCATTTTTAAAAATTAACATTTGGTCCATTTTGAGTTGACTTTTATATACAATGTGAGGTATGGATAGACGTTCCCTCCTTTATTTTTGCATATGCATATCTAGTTATTCCAGCATACTGAAAACCATTATTTGAAAATCAATCACCCATGTATGTGTGGGTCTATTTCTCTATAGTCTGTTCCATTGTTCTGCCAATATCAAACTATCTTGATTACCCTTAAGTCGCTTTTAATCTATGTGTCTTCTCTTTTTTTAATTTTCTTGCAATTTATTTGTTGAAAAAGCTGGGTCATTTGTCCAAATAGTTTCTCAGAGTCAGACTTGTATTGATTGCATCCCTGTAATCAGTGGTGTGCTGGTAAATATTTAACATCTGGTTTTCTGGGATGAAAAAGCCTGGATCTATTGCACTTGCTAGTTTCTGTGGTGTAAATATTCCTACCATGGCTGATTTAAAACCACCAAAGCAACATCATTGAACACAGAGTGGGAAAAGATGCGTGCGGTAGTACATCGTTGCATAGTATATCCACTCTACACATAAAATAGAGATAAATAACTTCAAGTGCATAGGAAAAGGCAAAAAGTAGTGAAATAATTAGGGAATAATGAGTTGTGAGGATTTATTACCTTTGTTTTAACATTTAAACATGTTTTAACATTTAATTATGTGTTTCTATAATTTAATTTTTAACAACTGTATTTCACAGCCAACTCGCAAAATTCCTGAGAATTTAACAACTGGCTGTTATGACTTGGTGCAAGCCAGTCCCAGCATGGCATTGTAGAGTAGTCCAACATGTTTCTCTGTTCTTCATATTTTTTAAAAAATTCCCTGAATATTAATAATGAGAGGCAGAGGTTTGATCAAATTCAGGTTCAACTTTTTGGCAAGATTGTTTCATAGGTTATGGAAGGCTGCTGACTATCATTGCCTTTATCCATTAATTCATTAGGGCTGCAAATTAGTGATAGTCTAATTCTATCATTCTTTCTTCAGTTAAGTAGCTGGGATGATCTGTAAAGAAAAGCTTACCTAGAACTAGTTGATTAAACTGAGTGTAAGTTTGTTTAGGAAATGAAGGATGCATAAAAGGCGTGTTTTACTTTTAATTTACTCATTTCCAGAATAATGAGTTGGTTCCCTCATATCCTTCAAAGGTGCCAGTGACTTTTTTTAAGTGTCCTTGTGAACTTAGAGATTTAAACATATCTGATGTGTTTCAATACACTGAGTTTTTATGCTTATTGGTGCTTAAACTGATCCATTTTTTGACTGAAGGGGGCCTCTTCAAGTTGATTCTTGATCATTTTTACACACATTCAGTGGTCTTTGATAGCTTCCTTGCTTTCTGGTAAGACATGTTTCAGACTCATCATCTATACTTCACGTCTCATACTGAGTCATTTTTCCAGGGAGCCAGAGTCCTTTAATAGAATATGGTATTTAGAACCATATGATATCACTTATATGTGGAGTCTAAACTATGACATAAATAAACTTATTTATGAAACAGAAACAGACTCACAGACATAGAGAACAGACTTGTGTTTGCCAAGGTGGAGTGGATGTTGGGGAAGGATGGATTGGGAGTTTGGGATTAGTAGATACAAACTATTTTACATAGAATGGATAAACAAGGTCCTACTGTTGTATAGCACAGGGAACTCTACTCAATATTCTGTAATAAACCATAATGGAAAAGAATATGAAAAAGAATGTATATCTGTGTATAACTGAATCACTTTGCTGTACAGTATAAATCAACTGTACTTCAGTAAAATAAATTTTTTTTTTTTTTGCGGTACGCAGGCCTCTCACTGCTGTGGCCTCTCCCGTTGTGGAGCACAGGCTCCGGACGCACAGGCTCAGCAGCCATGGCTCACGGGCCCAGCCGCTCCGCGGCATGTGGGATCTTCCCAAACCGGGGCACGAACCTGCGTCCCCTGCATCGGCAGGCGGACCCCCAACCACTGCACCACCAGGGAAGCCCCAGTAAAATAAATTTTTAAAAGATAGAATATGGTATTTAGAGACCATAGTCTAGGCACTAGGGTTACTTACTGCTACTAGGTTCTTAACTGTTTCTAGGACATTTAAGTGGACAGAGCTGAGGAATACACACACACACACACACACACACACACATTTTTAAGCTAAAATATATTATGAGTTCATTCAATATTTCCATTTGAAATTTAGGAGTACAAAATTTTTAGCTAAACTTTCTTAAGTTTGTTTCTCTTTTTCTTCCATGCTGAAAATCCCAGTTGTCAATAACATCATACTATTACTCATTTGCTGCACACACAACGGTAACAAATAATATTACCAACACTACCTCCAATAATACGATTATTAAAAAGTTATATACAGGGCTTCCCTGGTGGCGCAGTGGTTGGGAGTCCGCCTGCCGATGCAGGGGACATGGGTTCGTGCCCCGGGCCGGGAGGATCCCGCGTGCCGCGGAACGGCTGGGCCCGTGAGCCGTGGCCGCTGAGCCTGCGCTCCGCAACGGGAGAGGCCACAACAGTGAGAGGCCCACATACCACAAAAAAAAAAAAAAAAAAAAAAGTTATATACAGAGAGATGAATAATTATAAATTTGTATTTAAAGGCACTTTAAATAGCTTTTTTCTGATGCTTTTATCACCAACTTGATAAACAATTAGGCTAATTTGATGAATTTTGCTTCCAAATTTTAGAGATTGAATTTTAATTTAAATCTGTTTTATAGATTTATTTATTTATGTAAAATATTTAAATGTTTCCAAAGTACAATCTGTTAAAACATGATATTTTCCAAATAGCTGCTATCCCTGTTCTTTCCCTGGTTTGTATTATGATTTTTTTTTTAAACCTATATGTATATATATTTGTATGTCTCCTTATTTCTTAGGTGAATGGTAACAGACATTCCACCTTGCTTTTTCATCAGTATATCCAGGAGGTGCTCCATAGCAATTTATGTATTTCTCATTTCTTTTTAGCTGCTTAATATTCATGTTTGATATACATAATTTTTCCAACAAATTCCTCTCCAGATGATTTTGGGTTGTTTCCAGTATTTGGCATTACAAAATTTACTGTCTTTTTATATTTTTGCCAAATGTATGTTTGGGATATGTTTTAATATTAGTATTTTTCCAACATTTCATTATGAAAAATTTCAAACACAGCCAAGTTTAAAGAATTTTACAGTGAACACCTATACCCACCACCTAAACTGATATGAAATTTATTTATTGTGAAATGTACAAAAACAAGTGTACATTCATTGTTTTGACAAATGCACATTTTTAGTTGCATCATTTATTTTTTTGAGTTATGAGTCTTTTATGTATTCTAGATCTAAGTCTCTTATTAGATATATATATGATTTGCAAATATTTTCTCTCACTCTACGAGTTGTCTCTTCACTTTCTTGATGGTGTCCTTTTGCAGCACAAAAATTTTCTATTTTGGTGATGTCCAGTTTATTTACTCTTTCTTTTGTTGCTTGTGCTTTTGATGTCATACGTAAGATACCATTGCTTAATCCAAGGTTTATGCCTCTGTTTTCTTCTAAGAGTTTTATACTTTTAGCTCTTATATTTATGGTGTGAGAAGTCCAACTTAATTCAAAGGAGAAAGAACAGTCTTTTCAACAAACGGGGCTGGGAAAACTAAATATCCAAGTGCAAAAGAATGGTCTTTGGCACCCTGATCAAAAAAAATTAATTTCTCATAAATGTGAGGGCTTATTTCTGGACTTTGAATTCTATTCCATTGTTCTATATGTCTGCCTTCTGTTTTAAGAATTCATGAATTTAAGGAGGATATTTACAAAAGTACATATTTGTGCCCCATTGTTTATAACCTCTGTTCGTGGTTTCCTTATATGTGTTTTGTCTCAGTTACTTCTCCCATTTGTTTCTACAATTGCCTATCTCATTTTGTGTGTAATGTCATAGGGGAAGGGAGTGCCTGGTGGTGAAGTGTAATATTAATGTCATTGGGATGGTGATGCTCCCATTTTTCAAAGACTGCTTTGAACACAGACAGGAACTACCTTCAGTTGGCAATTGCGGCATAAAATGATGAAAATAAAATAAGGAAGCTTATGGTTCAAAGATTTTCTTACCTTATTTAAATTTAAGATACAGAACCATGAAAGTACGTTAACCTAATGGTTATGACTTTCTCTTTGAGAAAGTAGACATTTCAGACCTATCAGAAATTATTCTTTATGATTATACTTCTTTATAGAGTTCCTGAGTTGGAGGTAGAAGAAGAAACTCAAGTTCAAGAGATGACCCTAGATGAGTGGAAAAATCTTCAAGAACAGACCAGACCAAAGCCTGAATTTAACATCCGGAAACCTGAGTCCACTGTCCCTTCCAAAGCAGTGGTGATACACAAGTCTAAATACAGAGATGATGTAAGCATGATGTTTTGTATCTAGAGGTAATCTTCACTGTTACCTTATTGGAAACGAAATGGGCTTTTCCACTTCTATTTTAAAAATGGAACATTAGTAGTTGACATTCCAGTTTCAACCTAAGAGTAATCAGAGATTATGTGTACCTAATTTTACTGTATTTTTATTGCTTATTGAGAAAAAAAATTGAAAAAATTGACCCATTAATACTTAATCCAAAGCAGTTATAGTGACAGTGCTCTTTCTGCTCCCTCCAGAACTGTGCAAAGGCTGTGCACATACTGTATGTTTTAGTTGCATGTCAATTTTGTGTCAGAAGAGAGGCACAGAATGTTTCCTGAATCCATTTCGGAGGATAACTACTCTGCATTCTCATGATTAGATTACCTTCAGTTCTAATTCTTTTTTTTTTTTTTTAAGTTTAAGTATAGTTGATTTACAATATTTCGTTAGTTTCAGGTGTATAGCAAAGTGATTCAGTGGGGTTTTTTTCACAGTTCTAATTCTTAATAGTTGATCATTTTTAACTGGTCAGGGTTGGGTGAAGCCTTTTTTGTGTTATTGTAGCAGCTCCGCTCCCTCCGCAGAAACTCACCAGAGGAGCTCTGAAGCACCTGGCAGCACCGTCGGGCACTGCTGCTGTGGCCAGCTATCCTGTTGGAACTGCTTGTGCGTTCCTCTGTCTTTGTGGTCCTGATTTTCCAAGGTTTATGTTCAGCTCTTCATTGGCGGCTTCAGCTTTGAAAATATCTTCCAGCAGATATTGATAAGGCTAGTCAGAGAGTTGTTTAATCACATTCTATTTAAGCTGCTGGACTTAAGGAAGGGTACACTGAATCACTCTAATTTTAAGATTTAGAGTTTGTTTCATTCCGTCACAGCTATTTATCTTGATACCAGTCTCTGTGTCGATGACGGTAGTGAGCACCCTTCCTCTCTGCTGGATATTCATTGATTTTCCATTTGAAACTCAGGAGTTTTGTACTATGTAGATTTGTATTTGTTCCCATTTACACTTTGGTTAGTTATATTCTTTGAATGAATAGTTTCCCTAGGGGGTCATTTATGATACAGGATCCCCTCCTAACTCCTGTTTCAGTCAGTCCAAGCTCTTGGAGTCTAGTACGTTTTTTGTTTGTTTGTTTGTTTTGCGGTACGCGGGCCCCTCACTGTTGTGGCCTCTCCCGCTGCAGAGCACAGGCTCCGGACACACAGGCTCAGCGGCCATGGCTCACGGGCCCAGCCGCTCCACGGCATGTGGGATCTTCCCGGACCGGGGCACGAACCCGTGTCCCCTGTATGGGCAGGCGGACTCTCAACTACTGCGCCACCAGGGAAGCCCGAGTCTAATAAGTTTTTAGCTTTTCCACTAGAAATGGCTTTTTGTACACATACGAGTGAGGCCTTTTTACAAGTCCATCAGCTAGTTGTTTGTTTTTTTTTTCTATCCATTTTCTTCTTTTTTGTTCTGGGGCACTGTAAATAAAGCTTTGCCTAAAACAATTGCGCTGTCAGGATTTGAAATGTGCAGCTGACATGTTAGGTAAAAATAGAAGCTGCTCTTCCTTAATCCACACCAGATTCATCCTCCCTGGCTCCAGAGAGAGGTCTCCTGGAATCTTTGAAGCAACTGTGTTAGCTGCTGAGTCATCGAGCTTGGTGTCAGTAAAGCACACATCTTCGGTATACTTATTAATCTTATGGCGTTGATGATTTTAGCCAGGAATTTTTCTTAAAGCAACAGAAGCCAAATCACTAGTCCCGGAAGTGATTGGTGTCACTGACTTTGTTCTGAGTACCCTAAGAGACGAAAGCACTAGAATAACACCTCTTGTTTGCGTGGAGCTCTGTTCTTTGCAAAGTTCAGACCAAACAGTAGCCTACGAAGAGAGCTGGGACCTTAAAGCACCTTGGCCTGACTATTCGCTCCCTTTGCTTCCACTGCAAGTTGTCCCGTCTTACTGGGAAGGCTGCCGTTCCCTGCTGAGGCACAGACAGCCAGTTGTTTTCTAAACCAGGCCGTAGTTATCATTTTGCCTCTTATATTTTTTGTGTTTACCTTGTTGCCAGAGTGCCATTGTTCCTGAATTGTTCTTTCCTTCATCTGTTTAGCTTTGAGAGCCCATCTGAGGCCTTTGATTTATTTTAATCTGAAACTTTGAAGGGGACACAAGTGTTAAATGTGAAACCTGAAATGAACATATGGCCAAAAGGGACTGATGTGCTCAGGGAAATTTGATTCCATTTTCTGGACAAGCTGTAGGGATGTTTAACCTTACAGCACTTGGGAGAGTCTCATCTACGATCACTGGCATATTTTCTGTAGGTTTATATTTTACTTAAAAGTGAGAGTTCTTCTTTGTTTCATTCATGGTTAGGAATTGAAGCCAAATCAAATTTGAAGGAGTTTTATTTAATACAGTGTTCTTTTAACAAGAGGTAGAACTTATTTGACCTCTTACAATAAAATGTACTTTCTCAAAGAATTTGAACTAGAGCAGTTCTTCAAAAGCAGCTTGAGTTCTTTATGCAGCCTTGGTAGCAACCCTCAGATAAATCATACTATTGTTCTATCCTTTCCATATATTTTGAGTCAGAGTTGTTTATTGTATATCATCCAGTTTTTAACATATGTTATTTGTACAGTCAGCACCCATGTTGAAAGAAGTTTCTCCATCAAGCTCTATTCTAGGAAGGTGATTTTCCTTATTTATCAAAGTAGCATTTGTGAAGAAATAAAACAAAAGGCAGAAACTAAAACTTTTCAATCTCAGCAAAATATACTTATTCGATATAAATCATTTAAATGATTACTGTTAGTCATGTCAAATCTTACATCTTAACCCACTAAACTGATAGAAATTTGGTCTCACTTGAAGTAACGGTAAGTTCAAAAATGTTTGAATTAAGACTGTGAGACACTACTATGTATAAAATGGACAACTAATAAGAACCTACCTTGTAGCACAGGGAACTCTGTTCGATACTCTGTGATGACCCATATGGGAATAGAGTCTAAAAAATAGTGGATATATGTATATGTATGGCTGACTGACTTTGCTGTTACAGCAGAAACTAACACAGCATTGTAAATCAACTACACTCCAATTCAAAAAAAAAGGACTGTGAGTATGAGAACATGTGGCTTCAAAAATGTGCAGAACCCACCTGGCTGGAAGCAGAGCAGCAGCATCTTCCCCTGCCCAGAGCCCGGCCCAGTGAGTGTCCATGGAGACGGCCACGTGTATGTTCTGTGTTTGATGCTGTAACTGTGTTTCAGTTGGTAAAGGATGACTATGAGGATGATGCCCACGTTTTCCGGAAAGCGGCCAATGACATCACATCCCAGCTGGAGATTAATTTTGGTAACCTCCCTCGTCCCGGGCGCGGAGCCAGAGGTGGCACACGGGGAGGCCGGGGAAGGATCAGAAGGGCAGAAAACTATGGACCCAGAGCAGAAGTGGTGGTGAGTGTTTATATTCTATTTTTTTTTTTATGGTATGTGGGCCTCTCACTGTTGTGGCCTCTCCCGCCACGGAGCACAGGCTCCGGACACACAGGCTCAGCGGCCATGGCTCACGGGCCCAGCCGCTCTGCAGCATGTGGGATCTTCCCGGACCGGGGCACGAACCGTGTCCCCTGCATCGTCAGGCGGACTCTCAACCACTGCGCCACCAGGGAAGCCCAGTGTTTATATTCTAAACCCTGGATGGTTTTCTGAAGTGAGAGGATGAAGATGCCCTGGGCCTACATAGTCTAATTTTGGAAGATCATCAGGTTCTGCCTTGTCTAGATAGAGGAGGTTCTTCCTCCTCTGTCTAGTGTGGGTCTGATGTTGGAGTGTTTGGAACGGTCATGGTAGCATGATGGACATCAGTTGGATACAGACCATTGTATAGCCCTGGCCTCCAGGGTCTCCAGGGAAGTTCGATGCCTGCCATGAATGCACGTTCAGAGCTGGAGAAAAATTCACACATCTGCATCAGATAAGATCCCCAGGCTTGGGATTGAATTAGATCAACTGACGGTTGCTTACCATGGTCTGATCATCTGCCCTGGGCCCTGATGCTTTCAGGGCAGACAAAATCCTTCCTACAGCTTCAAGGCCACCTTTTCGCTTCAAACCATTCTTTCCCACTCTTCAGCCAACACTGCTCTACTTCTAGAACAGACAAGCATGTTCCTTACCCTACGGGGCCTTTGCACCTGCTGGCCCTTCTCCCACCCCTTTGCCTGTTTACCTAGAATAGATCCTCCAACCTCCCTTTCTCAGAGAAGTCTTCCAGACCAAGTCAGAGTCCTTATTTTCTTTGAAGCACCATCTGTATTTGTAATTGTATTCTCACTGGTGCAGTTGTTGATCCGTGTCTGCTGTCTCCAGGGGACATGATGGTTTCCCCAGTGCCTAGCGCAATGTAAGCTGTAGTAGGTGCTTCGTAAATGTTTTTTGAACAAACACCTGTTGAGTGGGAGTTGGGCACAAGGCCCGGTGGCCAGCACAGGCCGCCATGCCGCCCTTGTGATGATGGAAGAGGCGCAGCCCCTTCTCTGTGGCTGGTCTTGGAAATGTTCCTTTTGCTGCCTGATTCCCTTACTCCAGGGAGCAGCCCCTGGGAGGAGAAACTAGTCTGTTATACTTAAACAAGAGCAAAAACACAAGAGTGTTTTTTCTGGGTACATTTGAGGCCACGTTGGAAAAATGAACTATTCTGGGAATAGAAAATATATATCCACTCCTTTCCCATAGCAGAGCTCTGCCACCGCGTGTGCAGTGTGGTGATCCGGTCCTCGAACCTGCCGCCCACCTGGGCTCTTCCAGCTTCTAACAGCCTTCACACTCGCATTGTTTCGGGATTCTGTTCTTTTTGCTTATTCATTGAGGCTTATCTCTGGGAGAACCTTCTCTTCTAGAAAACATTACTTGACTGTGATGTGTACTTGGCCATGATGTGACTGTGATGTGTACTTGGCCGCCAAATTGCATTGGATGCCCTGACTGTGGGCCCCCATTCCCAGGCCATCTGTTACTGAACTTACCAGTATGTTTCCCCCCCAACTTTGTGAGCTCCCCGAGGGCAGGACTGTCTTTAATCATCCTTATATCTCCATGTAGCAAATTTTTTTTTTGCTACATGGAGCAAATTTATCCAATAAATATCCTCCATATTTATTGGATGAAGGAAGTGCCAGATACAAAAAGGGTCACTCAGTAAGGATCTGTGGGAGGGAGGGCCGGGGGTGGCCAGGAGGCACTGCCAGCCATTCTGCAACAGGGATGGGAGCGGGTCAGAGGAGGGAGAGGCACCCTTCCATGTCCCCTCTTCGGGGTCTGTGGCTGCAGCTCAGAGCAGGGCCTCACTTAGAGTGACCCTGCCACTCTTCTCTTCCCCCTGGGACCCTCTCTCGCTCAATGTTTGGGCCGCTACCCCTACCCCATTAGCTCATCCCCTGAGGGGGAGTGGGCACCGTGTTTCACATAGCTCTGCACCCAAGTGGGAATGGGTGAAGTGACAGTTGCTTTCAAAACTTTTCTTTTTCAGACACAAGATGTTGCTCCAAACCCAGATGACCCTGAAGATTTTCCTGCTCTGGCTTGAGAGAGCCCTATTTCCCTGGCAAATTAAAACAGCACTGGCATACCTATAAAGAGACTTTTTTTGCTGTGGGGAAGATAAGAACAATAGATGTTGCTTTTTCCCATGTAGTTTGAATTCATTGCACTTTTTTGGCCTGGGGGTGGTGTGGGAATAAGGATTTCTCCAGATGCTAGAGAGCAGCAGTTCTGGTCAGGCGTTAGTCTGGCACTTTCCCGAGAAGGTGGAGAATGGTGATTATTTTTTTATTTAAGGAATTCCAAATGTAGTTCAGAAATAATGTTTAAAACATGTACATAGAGATTGTATTGAATCTTCCGCAAAAGCATGGAGAGTAAAGCAAGCTGTAAAATAGAATCTATTGAGACTACTTAGTAAGTTGTATAGATACCGGAAGGCTATGTCCTTCTGTATTAAAGGAAATACATATAACTTGGACCATTAATTTAAAGCGGTCACAGCCTAGTTTTCCGAGACCAAGAAATTAAAATACAGTTGTATTTACTATTTACTTGTAAATGTTATATTCTCCTGGAATTTTTTGGTTTTCATTTAACCAATAATTTTAAGTAGCTATCGTGCAGTCATTGGTTACCACTCTGTGGCAGAGAATTAGGGAAAGTATTGATTTTTTCATGGTGATCTAAACTACCTCGTGGTTTCTGCGTGTATGTACACACACATACACGCACGCACTTAGTATAAATGTGCATATTTAGTGTTCGGGTGGGTTTTAGGATGAGTATTAAGTAAATGATTTTTTAAATGATGTTATTTATCCCACCAATCAAATGAAAAGGGGTCCAGGCAAGAGTATTGCAAAGAGTATTGCACTAGCTCCCTCAGAGCTAGTGTCAGAATTCAACACCTGTGACAGAGGCCCTCCGTCCCTGTCCTGGGCAAGACTTATAAATAACTAGTATTTATTGAACACCTATGTTTAGTTTTTCTCACTTAGCCCTTGCACCAGTTCGAGTTCCTGCTTCTTGCCTTTGGAGAATTTTGGGGTTAGGGGCTTCCTCAGAGGTTCAATAACTCCCTGAGTCCCACCCTAACCAGCAGGGCTGAGACCTGGAGGCCCATGTTCTCTCAGCCCAGCTGCCTGCAGGGTGGTGCCCAGGGTGGCAGCTGGGGGCAGAGGCAGCTGTAACGGCCGCTGGAAGCTGGGGTGACACTCTTCCCACTTTACTGAAGAAGCTGGGTAACATTTGCTGGTTGTCACACGGTTAATAGGCTTATGTGGGAATCTGAACCTTGGTCTCAGGATCTGTGCTTTTTTTGCCTTGCTATACTAAGATGGCAGTTCTGAACTTGAACCCAAGTGTAAATAAAGGTTGGCATTCCCTCCTCTGTGTATAGAGAGCTGAATCCTTTTGGTGACACCCAGGCCAAGAGAGAACAATGTGGGAAAAGGCCACAGCGGAAAGAGTCATTTCATATTTTGTTGAATAGTCAGCACTGAACCCTCGGCCACGTTAAGCCAGTTAAGGACCTTCCCTGTGGTTGACAGCCTACTTTTGGATTCTTGTTATTAATCTGAGTACTAAGGTAATCATTTTACTCCCTCTCCCCGGAAAAGACACAGTGAACGTGAGTACCTGACCTGAGAAGTCCTGTGAGAGTGAATGTCGTGTTCAGCCATGATAATCAGCGGGTGCAGCGTGAAGACGTGTCACTGCTCATCAGGCTTGAGCTGTGTCACATTAAGTCCTTTTGCCTTGCCCTGGCTTTGAAGATGGGCAAAACAGATCCTTCTCAAGAAGATCCCCTTAAGTGTTGTGTATAACAATGGAAAAGCCCATTGCGCTGGATTTCATGTATTTGCAAACACTGCATCCTTCCCAAACACATTGAGGATGCCTGTACCACGGAGCAGTCTCGGGTCTTGTGGTCAGAAAAAGTTTGGGGGAATAGGGGACGGTTTCTGAGCCCGCTAGAGGTCTTCATTTGCTCACCAGGACTACCTCTTGCCAATCTGGTGGGGCAGATGAATGTCAGGCTTTTGTCATGTGGTTG
Source organism: Phocoena phocoena (assembly GCF_963924675.1). NCBI lineage: Eukaryota > Metazoa > Chordata > Mammalia > Artiodactyla > Phocoenidae > Phocoena > Phocoena phocoena. The sequence goes on along the minus strand of NC_089224.1, from coordinate 27,985,367 downwards.
TCCACAGTCCGGCCCCAGAGAAGACAGAGCAGAAGCAAAGGGCAGGGGAAATCCATGATGTGCTGTAGGGAAACTCAGGAGGCAGGATGGTGTATTCGGACCTATATACAAGGCAGAGCCTTCCACATGACAGGGCCTTGCGAGACTCCTTTGAGGTGCTTGGGTGTAGACGTGTTGTCGTGAAGCAGGACACGTTTCTGGCTGGTAACCTTAATACTAAGCAAACTAACCCCATTAAAGAAAACTTGTGAGCCTAACAGACTCTCTTGGAAAGTGGGAGGTCAAGCATGTTTGAATTCCAAGGGCAGGTGTGCCAGCCCCCAAGCCTGACTTGGATCCCTTCTGATACAGGCGCTCCCTGCCGGGGCTCCTGAGGATGAGCTGGTCCCAGGACCTGCATCAATAGGAGGAGGTGTGACCCCTGACAGGTTTTGGTACCCTGCTTCGACTGGATGAAAACCTAAGTCACACAGCTGACAGGGTCTGGGAAGAGGCGGACTCACTGCAGAAGCTGCTCCTGGCTGGGAACCTTGCACTGGATGGTTTGAACGTCTTGCCAGGCTACTTTGAAAAGTACATCCTTAGCCTAATGTTACCTGTAAGCATTTGACATTTTCATCCCATGCAAGGCAGGCTCCTCAGAACCACAGAAGCCGCAGCAAGCACCCCGTTTTCTAGTGCTGGTTTCTAGTTGAGGTCCTCTCCTTCTCTGTTCCCTCGCTCCTCCATGCCAGCCCAGGGCATAGGTGTTTCATAGGTGAAGGCATTGTTTCTCCTTCGGAACCACACCATGTGTGGTGTAGGCAAGGCCTACGGAGCAGCAGGACCCGGGTCTCAGAAGCTGGGAAAGGGCAGCCCTCAAAGTAAAAACAACTACCATCTTCTAAGCTATTCAGGAGACAGCCACGCTGCCCTCCCTCTCAGCAGAGCATGACCCAGCAGGACAAGCAGAGGTTCACTTCGAGAAAAAAATCTGCCCACTTTCCTTTCACTGCTGCTGCTGCTGCCACCCTCAGCCTCCATGGGGACCACACGCTGAACGGCTTCCAGGGTCCTGCCCTCACCTCCACATCCTCCCGACATCGGCCTGAGGTCAGGTGCCTGGGGTGCCGGCACCACTGCCCACAACGTGTCCCAAGTGTAAGGCTCTGCCTGGCTCTCTGTATTTATGCAGTAAGGAGAATGAGGAAGGAAAAAAGCAGAAAATAAAGAAATCTTTATTGTAAAATACAACACGGATAAAAGTGCAAAAACTTTGTTGTAACCACCACCTAAGTCAAGGAGCCAACTCCAGAAGCCTTGTCCATGCGACCACGCCCATCACAGCCTCCCCTCCTTCTGAAAGGAGCCACTCTCCTGACTTAGAGGAAGCACTGCCCAAGGATGCACCCCTAACAATACGGCTCTGCCCTTCGCCTGAATGGCCTTTAAGTCTGAAGGATCCCCCTCCACCCTCTTTGCAGAGCCTGGGTAACCTGAGGAAACGAACATTTCTTGAGTAACTGCTATGTGCTGTCCTGTAATTGTCTCATCACTTTTCAGTCGGGGAACAGGAAGGGACATTCGTCTTCCTTGCTCCCTAGCTAGTGTTTGGGCAGGGATGGGGTGAGAAGATGATTCGGTGCCCAAGCTGTGTTCTTCCTACACACTCCTGAAATTTCCAGTTAACTGATTAGTCCCTCTGACGAAGCTGCCAAGAGAGAGACAGGGAGAGGCCAGAGGACACACGGACTTCTGTGGGGGCCCGAAGGACCACATGGGGCTGTGTGCTGCCGTGCTTAGCCACTCCCTGTGGCGAGGCGGCGCTCAGGGCAATGCCACACTGTGACACGTTCTCCTGAAAACATTTGAAGTGCTCTTAGAAAGCTTTATTAGGTTTCCTGCACAGGTGGAGAGGCCAAGACTTGAGAGGCCACGAGACCAGTTTCAAGGCTGCCGGCAAGGCGCTGGTGGAGACAGGAGCAGAAGCTGGGCTCTCCCAGGGGCCTCATGGAGCCTGAGGTCCGAAGCACTCCAGGGGCCTCCGCTGGCCCAGGCGGCCTCTGCCCATCTCCTGCTGCTCTGGGAAAGCCTTTTCCTTGGCCATAGGTTTCCCATGACTCCAAGGCAATAGGACTTTCCCCAACCAAACCACAAAGGTTCTCTAACACATCACAGCTTTACTACGGGCGAAAGTGGCCCCATAGTGTGGGGAGAGCACCAGCTGCCTTGTTTCTTCCCAAAATGTGGCCCCATTTCAGAAGACTGACTTGGGAGCACAGTCATTTACAAGTTGGGAAACGCCTGTCATGAGAATGGAGTGGCATCAACTTACACATAAGTCCCTCAGGGGGCTCTGAGAGTTCTCAAATGTTCTCAGAAAATAGGAAAACTATTTTCTTGAGAACAGCCACCCTGCCAGAGGCATCGAGGATACCTCCAGAGAGGTGCGCACTGCCCAGCCCCGGGGGACCTCACTCACCTTGCTGAACCACCCGCATAACTGTGCTGGGGGCTCTGGTCTGCACTTCACGCACCTGCTCAGATAGGAGCAGCATTAGAGCAACAGGGAGGAAAACTTAAAGTACCTGAGGTGAGTCCTACATTCTTGGCAATGCAAAACGATCAGAACCTACGTGTTCTGGTGGTGAGGGAAAGTGAGAGTGCAAGTGAGCGGGGACGCCAGAGAAGTGTTCCATAAGAGGGAAAGGACGGCGGGTAGAACGGAAGCAGGAGAAAGGCAGAGCCCAGGTGGCCCAGCGAAGGAAGTGGCAACCCAGGGTCCTGTGACCAGGGTGGAAAGCCATCCTTCAGGGGTTTTCACTGAGGATCCTGAAGGCCCAGAAGGGGGCCTTGGGATGACTGGTGAATAGGCTCCTTCATGGCACACCTCTAGGGGGCACCCTTCACACTGCACCTGTGTGAACAGCACCTCTGGATGCTGTGATGCCATGGAGGGCCTGTCTATGCAGTCTTCAAAATTTTGCTTTTGGGGGGGCCATAGGGACCAACTCCCATCAGATGGTCACAAGGACCTCTAACGTAAGAAAGTTCAAGGAATGCTGTCGACTTGGACTCGGGATTGCACCACTACCAGAGAGGGCGCCAGCCTGGTCATGTCCCCAACCCAGTCATCCCCCCAGGTCACCTACAGGAAGTGCCAGCTCTGGCTTTGGGCTGAAATCTCCATACCCAGTGGAAGAACGAGGCAAAAACTCCTTTGCTGTGACTCTGAGGCACGGGCCTGAGGAAACAGGTTTAAACTGCGGCTTGAGAAAATCTCTGGTGGTGAGCGCTGTGGTGTCCAGGAGAAACCGCTGAAGATCTAGTCCCTGCGGATCCCGAGCCAGATTAAAAGTCGGTCTAGAAAGGTTACAGCCCAGGACATCCAACCATCGCTGGAAAAGGTGGGAGACAGACAAGAGTTGTACTTACAACACCAGAACCTGTCTTAGGGGGTTACTGGATATGGCAAGGACTAGTTTATTATGCTGTCTGGAGAAAAGACCCCAGGGTTCATCCTCTAAACTCCCTGGTTAACCGCAAGGCAAATCTGGGGCTGGCCAGAGAGAATGGCTCAACAGCAGGAGTGAGCTAGGGTGGCCACCAGCCATCACGCTCCCTGCCCTCACTCCTGTCCTGCCAATGTTGAGGGAACGCTCAACTGCCACTTAAGGACATGCCAATCACTGGTCTGCCTATGGTACTCCGTGTGTTGTCCAGCTGTCACAACAGACCCGTCACAGGGATGGAGACAACAGGATGGGCAACCTCCCCATGGCAGCTACACTGATAAGCCAGGGCCAGGCAGGAAGGCCCCGCCTAAAGTCTCAGGGTCCCTCAGTCTCGTGAATACTCATGAGCCCTATACCCAGGGTTAGCCTCTGCTGCCTCCTATACAGATGAAAGCTTTTCTCCCACCCCTTCCTCTGCCAGCTGGGGCGTGGGCCAGAGCAGAACGAGGCAGGAGAACAATATTCACTTTACAGGGTCCCAAGAGCATCTGCTGCTGCTTCTGTGACATCACAAGTAAAACTGTGAACCTGATCAGCAGTTCCCAACTGGGGGCAGCACTGCCTCCTGAGGGTGGCTGAAACTATGGTGGTGGGGGGGGGGCGGGGGGCGGGGGGTTGGATTACTCAACAGCTGGGACATGACTGGCATTTAGTAGGTTGGTGGGGGGTAGGTTTGCAAGGAATGCCAGACTGGCTGCATTCTCTGGAGTCCTACACAAGGAAGAACTGTCTGCCTGAAAAATCATCTTGCTTTACATAGGGAAGCAAACCCACGATGAAGAGAAACCATTGTCTTTCTACGAGTAAAACGACGCACAAACCTCACTACCTCCCCCACTCTTTCTATTCCCACCCAAAGGCTCTCCTCATTTAACCTATGATATTTGGCCATTATAAGAATCAGAGGGGCCAAGGCCAGGCTCCCGACCTGCAGGAGGCCTCCTTACCTGGGCACCTCAGTGTGGATAGAGCACCCGTCATCCGGAAGCATGTCAAAGTCATGCAGACTTTCTAGCAAAGAAATGAGACACAGTTAGAGACAAGGCAAGGAGACCAGACATGCTTCAGGGGCAGCGCAGAAGGATCTCCACTCCACATGGACTGGGCCAGCTTCCCCATTGAGGGAGCTGGGGTTATCTGGAGAGGAACCTGAAAGGGGATCCCAGAGTCCACGTGCTCCTCCAATAAGCTGAGAAAATGGTGAGACTATGTATAACATAGGGGCGTATTATGCCAACCACTTAGAAGACAAAATGCCCCGAATCTGAATAATGGGGCAGCTAAAAGATAGGACCATATATAGCAGGGAGTGATGGTGACCATGACCCATGGCCCTAGGGCCAGTGTCCTCCTGTTAATTAACCAGCTCAGCAGTGTCACAACAGCTGCTGATGGGGGACGGAGGGAGCACAGAATGTATCATAGTCCCTTTGAAGAGCATTAAGGTAATATTTTAATTTTTAAATTAAACATAATATATATGGCTCTTAGTATGTACCAGGTGCTTGCTCTAAGTAATTAGCAAATATCAAATCATTTAATCCTCATACAACCAGATTAGATATTGTCCCTCTGGCCCAAATCACACAGCTAACAAGCCCAAATCACACAGCTAACAATCACACAGCTAACAAGCAGCAAAGGTTTACACCCAGTCTGGGTCCAGAATCCGTGTTCCAAACAATTACACCAAGCTCCTTTTTGATGCCCTGTACAACGAAAGCTATAAACTTTTGCATATCCCTGACCCAGAAATGCCTTTTCAAAGAATTTATCCCAAGAAAATAAGCAGCACCACCCAGGAAGAATTTACATATGGGAACATTCAAGCAGTGGTATAAAGGTTAGAGGTTGGAAACTACCTACATGGGCAACAATGGGGAGAGAATGGTTACTGAAGTCATGGCATATTGCAGAGAAGGTAAAAAATCACATTTGTGGAGAATTCCTCCCACTACACGGCTTTCCAACGCACCCACAGCTGCACTTAAGACCCACGGGCAGAGGAAAAGAAAGCAGTGGTGGATGTTATGCTCCACGCCGGCACCGGGCCCCATACTATGCCACAGTCGCGTACTTTGGTCTCTTTTAATCCAAACACTACGCGTTTATTGGTCCAATTTTACGGATGAACAAAGGGAGGGCCAAGAGGCAGATAAAGGATCCCCAAGTCACAGAAGAAGTGGCGGAGCTCATTTTAGAACGCACATTGCTAATTGCTCTTTCCATTATCAACTTGCTATTTAAATAAACTCATGGGGCCTCAGGAAGGGGCCTTTTCTCCTTAACTATGCCCCTGCTCTGCCTTGAACAAACCACTCTCAAGAGACTCAGAAGTCAAAATAGTCTGACCTCTTTAAAAACTTACACCATTATACTTACATGGAATTATGCTACAGGTACCAAAAATAGTGGATACTGAGGGACCATAATCTGCTATCAAAAAATTGGTCTTTACCTAATTATCTAGAGAAAATTACCTTAAATGTATGAAAAAATTAATTTATTGAAAGCTGTGTGCCAAATGCCGTTTTAAGCACTTTCCAAATGCTGTATTATCCCATTTAATTCTCCTTATAACTGTTAAGGTGGGAATTCTCTTTATTCCCATTTTACTTGAGAAACAGAAGCAGAGGGATTTAGCAAATTGTCCACGTGGTAAATGAAAACTGGACAGTGGTCAACAACAGAGAAGGAGACCAAGAATCTACAGGGCCGGGGTCTCAGAGGCTGGTTGCCCACACTGCACAGTCCTGGAAGCCACAGCTGCTCCCACGAGAAACAGACACGCCCTATGGTTTCATCCAGAGCCTTGCAAGCCTCAGAGCCTTGCTGCCAAGCCTGCCCCTCTCACACTCTCATGTACCTTGAGTTGCTTGGCCCATGCCAACTGAGCTCCAGTGGGTCAGCAGGAGGGCACACGATTCAGCACGGGTCTCAGGGTAAACCACAGAGGGGCAGGCAGACGCTGCAGAGCCTGGAAATCGCTCTTTGCGAGTAGTGGTGTGCAGGAGGAGTTTGGATAGGGGTGAGAAGACAGATCCCTTTGCTTTGTACTTTGAAAACTCATATCCTAGCACAAATCAAACCTCAGTTCCTTGGGGGAACTGGACAGCACTCCTTGACAGACTCCTACAACCTAGACACAACCTCTGCATGATGGTGTGGGCAGCTAGGTCTTTTAGGATTCCGCCCTGCAAGAGACCAACAGGGAAGGCAGGTGATTAACACTGTGGATGCCATCCTGGGTTATACATTGGGATGTGAAGCGCTCTAGCACTGGTCCTGCCCTTTACTCAGCACTTTAATCCTGACCTTGGCAGGCAAAATGAAGGGGCTACGGTGCATATAACCTACAAGACGCTAAGGGCCTGACCTACTTGTGTCTTATCCTTAGCGGTTTCCAGAAAAGTCAAACCTTTGCAGGCCTGAGCTGGTTAGTGGGTGTGTGTGAATGCGTTCTTAGCAGGAGCCCCCTCACTTGCTTACTGTCTTATCCTGGGGAAGATGTTACGGACTAAACTGTATACCCCCAAATTCTTAAGTTGGAGCCCTTCCACCGCTACCTCAGAATGTAACTAACTGTATCTGGGGACACTGGCTTTAAAGAGGTAATTAAGTTAAAATGAGGTCATTAGGATAGATCCTAATCCAACCTGACTCGTATTATAAGAAACGGAGGACAGACAGAGGGACACCAGGGACTGGAGGGCAGAGAGAAAAGGCCAAGGAGAGAGGCATCAGAAGAAACCAACCCTGCTGACACCCTGATCTTGGATTTCCAGCCTCCAGAACTATAAGAAAATTAATTTCTGTTGTTGAAGCCTCCCAGATCACAGTATTTTGGTATATAGCAGTCCTAGCAAACTAATACTACAGAGGGTTACATCCACTTTATACTGCCTACCATGATTCAGAATGATAAGTGAATTAAAAACTCAAAAGGCTGTTTGGTTAATACTTTTAATTACATGATTATAATTATACAATTTCCACTATTCAACATTTCGTATAAAACCAGTTACAATACACAAATGTGACAATATGTATCAAACTATATAGATATGCAAAGTTTACATGCCATTATGAAGCTTTATCTTAAAAATACCTTCAGGAAAATAAACATTCATTCAACTAGTTCTCTCAGCTTTATAAAATATGATTAGAAATATACATTTTAATTTAAAAAAATCAAGACGACGATTGATCCAATACTGATTCATCAGTTACATTTTAAAAGTTTTAATAATCTATACATGAGTGCAGGTTAGATAAAAGTCTGCAAATCATTAATACAAAACTGCAGTAATATAATCAGATGAATATACCTGCTGACAGTTAATTCTACTGGGCAATTAAGGAGGTAATTTCCTACACAGATTAGGTGAACTGTCCAGTCAATTAAAACACATCTGTAGTATTTCCACTTAGTGACATGGCGAATACTCAGATTTAGGAGAAAAGGAAGAGCAGCAGCTAGCCCCACAAGGACAGTTTCGGTGGGAAAGAACTAGGAAAGAATTAAAACATGTTTTTAAAGTTGTCTGTGATGAGCACTGCTTTCCAAAATGCAATAATCACTTTAAAAGCTGTATGAAGAGAAGCAGCTCAGCCACTTTCTGACAAACATCAAAGGAACGCAAGGCCCACTGGTCAAGCAAGGGAAGGGCTCCCGGAGCTCTTGGCATGACGCGGCCCAGAACAACAGATGGTCCAAACGGTTCACCCACGGGGAGACACTTGGGGACTCATGAGAACACTTGGGGACTCCTTCAATCTTGTCGGGGCCCAAGAGGTAGAAATCACCCCTGTGAGAGGCGGAGGAGGGCAGGGAAGGAAGTGGGTGGGGGACAGGCTCAGAGGATCGAGTTCACAGCAGAAAAATTCTGGAGACTAGAAGAGTGGCGGGCCGCTTAGATGCAGCTACATCTTGACAAGTAAGGCTGCTTGTTTTAGTGAGGCACTGCTCAGGATCCGTCCCTCTTCACCGACAGGTTAGAGGGATTTCTAGTTTTTCTGTAGCATTACATAATGGAAGTCTGTCTATATGTCTAAGGTACCCAGTTTGGCAGACCACCCTTCTTTTGGACTGTCCCTAACTCTTGATGGTTTTAGTCCCCAGAAAGCTTCAGGGGCACCTAAAAATATTCATTTCTAATTTTAATTCCAATGGAAACTGTCTTGGTGTACTTTCAAAGTTATTTAAGGCTCTGAAGTTAAAGAAATCTCTCCATCTGACATGCCCTGTTTCATATTCCATAGCAACAAGATCTTCTATAACAAATTAAAAATGAGAATCTGAGAAGATTCTTGGGTATGTTAAAGTTTCAGTTGGGGGCCGGGGGAAGAGTCTACTTTTATTCACAGCAGGAAGAACTTTCCATCCATCAGATCCAGAGACTTCCTAGATTCTAGATGTCCCCAGTACATTTAACACTGTGCTGTATACAATCCATCTGAAACACTATCCCAAATTGTGTGTTCCAAGGAAGGCTTCTTTAACAAATGACTAGTTTGCTATGACTAATTTCAGTGAGCCTGTCAAATACAAGGATTTTTAGAAAGAACCACAGTGACAGCAATTCTAGCTGGAAACTTGAGCAGCCACACAAAAAGGCAATTTGTAAAACAAAAGGTACATTGAAGCCCAAGAGACACCAAATGGCTTATTCACTGTGAGGGTGACGGCACATTTACTTGTTCTGACCAGCAAGAACGGTTCAGACGGAAGTCTGATTTTCACAACTACCGGGATTATTTATGTAGGAGATGGCCTTTAAAAGTATAAAGGGAAGAAGAGTTGCCCTGAGAATTCAGTGTTTAATGCCTGGGCACAGCTTGAATATTTAGTAGCATCTCCCAGACCAACACAGCAAACAGAAGGTTTCCCCTCCCACTCAAAGCTTAATGAAGAGCTGTCTTCCCTCAGGTAAGTAGGTCTTTATATTTATGAACTTCCAGGGATAGAAAAGCACTGTTTTTCTGAGGTCTAGTCCTCAGAAAAAAGCTGACATGGCCCTCATGATGCCGTGAGGAGCACCTCAAACAAATGCTTGTTTGGCCAAAAACAATGGCATCTTCCATCTCCCCTCAAAACTAGGCAACCTTACAATTTACTCCAAGAGAGTAAATACTAAAATAGACCCACCGTCTTCTAATTACTTTCTGCATTAGCAGACTTTAATCTGTTTATTCCAACCATTCCTTGTTCTTCATATTTGTATTAAAAAGGCAGCTTTTTAAAAATGGAATTGCCTACTGACCTGATTCATTCATCTTATAACGTGAAGGCATTTTGCCTTTTAATATTGTATCATCTCCCCATTCTCCAAACTAGGACAGGCAAACACTGGTTAGCAATAACTAAACCATTCACTTCTTATGGAGGTAACCAAGATGATTACAAATAGTTTTTTCTTTTGGGCCCCACTTTTTTTTTTTTTTTTTTAGCAGCAAAGAAATTCTGTTTTGTGATTGTTTTACATTACAGACTCTGCTGTGTTTCTGTGGGGTTGAGGGGAGAAGGCACTCTGCAAAGAGTTATTAGTTGTATTCCCTAACCAAAGGCAACAGTGAGTTTCTTATTTACAAACAACTGAAATCCAGATAGGAATAACTGTCACTGAAACCAAAGGGTGTGTGAATGGCCTTAGGTCGTTCACATAATAAAAAAAAAATCCACAATGCTACAGAGAAAGACCCTAACAAAGTAACTTTTTAAAAAAGTCACCATTATTTGGGATCACTGTTTCCAGGGGAAACACCAACAGTGTGGGGTTTTTTCCTGCATGGAAGGAAATATGATTTTAATTTGTCTGACTGGGCAACCAAATAGTGGGCAGCCTTGGCATTCTTCAGTCTCGAAATGACAAACGAATGACTTAACAACAGTCTTCCAACTCTGAAGCCAGTTTCTCCTCCTGAGTCTTCTAAAGCTACTATTAACATTCTCTGGAAAGTTTTAGGTTACCAAAGTACCGCAACATGCAACAGCCTTCAAAAATGTGGTTTTCACAGATTCTTGTTAATAAAGCACTCTTTGGTGGAAGATAAGCAGCTTGGGTACTTAACAGAGTTAACATTATAACAGTATTACAAATACTAAAGTGAAGATGATTAAACCAAATAGTATCAAATTACAGAAAGTATCATTTCAGTAATGCTTGTTTTATCTTTATAAATTTTGACACCGGGTGAACAGCAAATAAATAAGTAAAAAACCTCCATCAGACCCTCAATTCTTCTGAAGGCCAGCAGCTAAAATGATTGCCATCACAGGGACACACGTGCACCACACAGACTAGTCAGCTCTCCTGATAACAGAGGGCTTTGATATTTACACCTGAGACTAATTTACAACAGCTTTTTTGTTAAAGACATTTCTATAGAAGGAGAGTTGGGCCCTCTTCAAGTCATTCACTTGTACCCAAACTCATGTAGTTATTTAAATTCCAGTGGACACTTTCTTCATTGAATAAACTTCTTAGGTGGAAAGCAGCTAAGGCTTTTGCAATTCTGTTTTGTTTCCAAATAAATTGTGCTAAAGTCCCGTTGTAGTTTTCTGTTCCTAGAGTCTTCCTTCAAGTTCTGGTCACAGGTTTTTACTTAACGCAAGACTGTTTTAGTCCTTGAAATGGAGGGACTACAGGGGGAAAAAAAAAAGGATTTTACCATGAAGGCTTTTAAGTGTCCCATATGTAGTTATCAAAGACAAGGAAGGCAACATAATAAAAATATTGACATGCTAAAAAGTATACACTTTGTATAATTCTTTAATGACAGATACTTTGGAAAAGACAGTACAATATCAACCATAAAGTAAAGACAAACAGGAGAGAAGAGGCAGAGCAGAAAAAGGTTCAGTTCTGCAAAAAATTAAAAAACAATAGAAAAACAATAAAAAAAGAAGGGAGTGCAAAAGCGGCCGAGCAATGAGAGTACCATAATGCCATTAAGGGCATTTGTTGCAAAGCATTCCTTTTCCTTCTTTCCCTCTGAGGAATCAGGCTGTGGGAAAAGTGGAAAGAATGAAAAGATAAAGAAGTGTTACTTGATTATTTCCAAAGCCAGAAGTCGGTCACAGAAAAAGCTGGGGCACAGCACGCAGTTTCCAGTTTAGCAGAGCGCAGCAGGCACCCCTGCACCTGCTCCCACCTTGCTCCGCACTGCTGCACAGCTGCAAGGGGACAGCCGCCGACCCTCTTCTGTTCGTGAATAATGGACCTACATTGATCTTCACCCTACCTCCTTTCTTTCCTTCCCCAACTGATCACTTTAACTTTCAACTAAATAGCAACTTTCAGAGAACAACTAAAGCAAAAGAAAAGAGAGAAACCAATTCCAAACTGGAGGTGACCCTCACTTGCATGATGATAACGGTGCTCTATCAGAGCAGCTCATCTGAATCAAACATTTAGTTTTCCGAGACCCCAATAGAGAACTGAGTATGAAGGTCCAGGTTAGCTGGTGGAGCCAAGAGGGAAAGTATCTGAAATTTCAAAGGGAGATTAATATTTTAAAGGAACAGAGGTAACCAGCATAAAAGAGTATCTAGATACAACATTCTGGGGCTTCTACAGTGATATAGTTTTTAAACATAATGGCAATGACAAAGAATTAAAGCCCAGAGGTGATGGAACAGACACTGAGATCTGAGACTCTAAGGAAGAAGAAGCAGTGACAGGTATGATGATGGCAAACGTCACAAATGAGAAGTCTTAAAAAGCCGAAGTCCTAAATGTAGTTACGCCAACTGAAGGGCTTGTGAAGAGACTCATGGTTTCAGAGGCTGAAGAAAGAGCCTGAGCATTTATCTTCCTCCAAACTATGAATAATTCAGTACAAAATGCCCCAAAGCAATGAACATTGGTTTGGTTTGGCAGGTGGAGCAGAAAGTGATGGTTCCCAATGAGGCAACTTGGAATAAAAAAGGCACTTATACATGACAGTTTTCTTAGAAAACAAATGAAGTTATAATTTTTAAAAAAAAAAACAAAAGACTGCCCCAAAGAAACAGTATAAGCTTACAGAAACATGCACTCAATGGGTGAGCAGTGTAGAGACATGAACCGAACTGAATGACATCAAATGAGGTGGCTACACGTTCTCAATCGGAGGCTCGATGATGAAATGTTCGAGACCCATTCTCAGGGAGCTCTTCAGAGTTGATACAACAACACTGAAAAATGGGCCAGTTCTATTTAGCTGGTTCTTCAGTGGATTAATTATTAAAACAGAAACATTAAAATGGGTTTCTAGCTCTAACAGGAAGTGGGAGGTGTAGAAGCCCATTAATTTACTTCTCTGGACTTAAGAAAGGGGATGAGGAAGGTGCTACACAGACTCCTCTCAGCACCCCATCCGCCACCAGACACTCCAGTGTTTCCGTGCCCGAACTGCCACAGCTGTGCCAGAGCAGAGCTTGTCACCCACGATTTAAGCTTAGATGTGGCTAATATTCGATGGATACATGGGAGAATAATCAGTCACCTGCCATGAGAGAAACATGGTGGCAATTCTTCCCAACAACAAATACTTATGACAACACTCATATTTTTTCAGTCTCCAAATAATTGCTCTTTTAACATGTTTGTGGAAAAGTTCTTCCAAGATGTAAAGCCTCTCAGTAAACTGTCAAAAATCAAAAGAGCCAAATCAATGGAAAGTGAATGTTGGTGAGGTCTTCATCCTGGAAAGCCTCAAAGAGTAGAATAGAACATGGAAATGAAAGGTCAAGCTCTATGGCTCAATAGAGATGATGATGATGACGTACACACAACATCAACCTGCAAGAGAGAAGGCCTCACAAATGGGAGTAACAGCAGACTGGCAACCCTGGCGCCTTGCAAGTGTTTATGAATGTACATGGAAACGGTGCAAAAACGGTGTACTATTTTGTGTGTGTGTGTGTGTGTGTGGTGTACTGCTGTTCAAAGAAAAGATTTCTATTCAATACTTTAAAATTACTCAATAATCTTAGCTCATATTATTTTGTCCTGAATCAGATTATGTACAATTGTGTTAATTCTCTCACTACCCTCCAACCACAAACGAATACTATCCCATAGGACAAAAACTTCAGGCTACAGCTTGGGTGCTGACTCCCGTTATTTCCTAGAAGCAGGGAACGGGACCTGTGCATAACGTATTTGCCTTTCTCTGGTGAGCTGTATGTGGTCACAGTTAAGGTGATGCCAACACAGGTCAAAGCCCAGAAAGAGGTAAAGGAGACCCGGCATGGAGGGCACGGTTAGAAGCACTGTGAAGCCCAATTAACTCTCGCTGTTTTACTTCTTTGCCCCTCCAAATCTCTGAAAGTCCATTTCAGAATTTAAAAGAAGTTTTTTTTGGTTTTCAGCACTATCCCGAATGCCTGAAAACTGCTTTCTTTGGGCCATTTCAATATTTGGTCAAGTTATTCAGTCTGAACTCTACTTTACAGCCCTCAAAGCAACAAGTCCAGGGACCTCAGGCAGATGCTCACCGCAACCAGGAACCACCTCTGCTGAGAAGCACAAGTTTAGATCACTAGACAAGACCTAGATGGAAAAACTACCATACGGCCACACCCTAAGAGGAACGTGGTATGACCGGGCAAGTGCAGTCCCGGCTCCAGGACTCTAGCCAACTCCTCTGAAACCTGCAGAGCGCCATCCAGAAAAGCAGAAAGCAGAATTAAATGTGCAAAACACACCCGGCTGTGATAAAAGTCTGAAAAGAATATGTCCATTCAAAACATGTCTAACTATCATCAACAGCAGGCCCTTTATTTGAATTTTTAATAATTTAATTTCCATAAAAGTGTCAAAGTTTAAAAAACTCACATTTCCCCTCATTTATTATAGAAAAGTTAGAAAAAAAGAAAATGATAGAAAGAAAGAAAAAAAATCCCCAAATGCCCTACCAACTGGAAGAACTGTTAGCGTTACGGCATATTTTTCCTTTATCTTACTTCTCTACATATATATTGGGTTGGCCACAAAGTTCCTTTGGGTGTTTTGGTAAGATGTTACGGAAAAACCCGAACGAACTTTTTGGCCAATCCAACAGAAATGTCCACATCTATAAATATTTAAGCTTATAAATATTTACACATCTATACACTTTTACACACACACACACATATATATATAAAGTATATTTTACATTTACAAAATTAGAGCAATACTTCATAATTTTTATGTGTAGCCCTTTTCACTTATTGCTCCATGAGCAATTAACCCAGGTCATTAACTTTCCTTTGAAAACATGACTCTCGATTCATTTGGCGGAATTCATCAATCATTTCCTATTTCTTACTATTATAAATAACATTTCTGATATTATGTTATAATGTACCTAAATCTGACTTTCTGTCAGTATTTCTCTAATATTCTTCTCAGTGAATTAGAGTACAAAGAGTATGAATATTTGATACCTTTCTAATGAAAAGTTTTGAACCCTAAAATCAGGAGTCAGTGCCCAATTCTCAAATACTTGTATTGAGGCACTATCACGTTCTCTGGCAAGTAAAAGATTGTAGTAAAACTGTACAAAAGAATCAGCAAAGGAGGAGAGTGGCAGAATGGAACAGTTCCTTACAAAAGCAAAACACACAGAGCTCTCTAGATTGTCAGTGAGTCCCTCAGGACACAGGCTGCCGTGGGACTGCACCGGAGACTACCTTAGCACTGAAGGTCAACGCAGGCCCAAAGCCTCAAAGATCTGAGGGCAGGGAAGCCAAAAAGAAGCAAGGAAAACTGTGAAGGACGTTTTAAAGTCTGGTTCAGGTTATCTTCAGCTTGCTCGTGGTCTCTATAAGACAACACTGTGTCCTGAGCACGGTACTGTCCAGGACCGCACGGGTTGCCAGCTCAAGGCAAAGATACACAAACACAAAACACAAAAAAGGTGCCTGCCTGCCTATGCCTCCTGAGATGATAGGAAGTGGGCAATCTGCTCTCCCCTAAAAGGGGATCTGTTTTTGGAATATGTTAAAAATGAAATGTCTCAGTTCATGATAAACATCCAAAAACAATGGTGAGTAATGGATTTGGTCACAGAACATGTCCAATTTTTTGTGAAAGCTTCTATTAATGAAGGAAGTGAAAGATGCTGGGCCAGAAAGTGAAAAGGCTAGCGCCCTTGGGTATATAGAGACTGTGGCCAAGAGGATAGTCGCTAGGTAAAGAAGGATCCCAAACTCACGGGAGTTCTCATTTTTCCACCATCACACTTATTTACAACTAATTCTCCACCAATTATGATGGATCTGATATACAGACAGAAAGATTTCCTCCAAGTCCTGACAGAGAGCTTTGGAAATTCTTAATTTAAGAACTTAGAAGTACAGCATTCTCAACTTTCCCATATCATGACCCAGAGACCACATTTCCAGGGTTGAGAATCACCTCTGTAAACAAAACAAAACCCCAAATTAAAATGGTCCAGATTTTCTTAGATGATGAACAAGTGAAACATTTTTGATTAATTTCCTACCACAGGGACTCTGCTTTCTCCTGTCTTCATTTCTATCTCCAGAAGATTAAACTGGAAAACCAATGCTTAGAACATTTCAGAAGAGTCGGATTCTTTTCTCACCTTTTAAAACTGCTTTTTCTTGAAGCAGATCTGGTGGTTCTTTTAGTAATGCCTGCACTGCCAGAAATGTTAGGTTCAGATGTTTTACAGCTCTGAACACTGGACTGAAGAATTACTCTGAAAACAGTTGGAAAAAGATAACATTATATTCACTGAAGCGATTTGCAAATACTTGACAGAGGAAGGCATTTTTGCACTTTAGTGCAAATTATTTTCTTGAGAACGGACAGGGTTTTCCATAAGCACATTTGCCAAAAAAAGAATCTGAAACACACTTTTACATCAAGGTCTTTTGAAATAAAGCATCTCATTTCCCTATGAAGGTTTACACAAAGATAACCAAAGAACTTTGCTTTTGGAAAATGAAATGACCTGGCATGTCAAGCGATTCCCACACCAAAGAAATCAATCAGTAAGACAAATTTTTGTGCCCCAAAGTAAGAATAAATTCTCAGAATTCTAGTCATGAAAACAAGAAATCATTTAAAAACCCCAAATTCTAAAGAATACGAATATAAATATATATACAGTATTCACTCTTCAGAGCTGGAAGTACAAGCAATTGACATCAAATCAACAGTAATTTTTTATAACATTTCAAATTTTAAAAGTATGTTCAAACAGAATTTTGGGGGCTGGCTTACAACCACTTACAAAGTCACCCAGTACGAGTAAAGTGAAGCTGTTTAAATTTTGTGAAACTTGATTTAATTAAACTCTCTACGTCTCCAAGAACTGAGACCTATGGGAGTAGACTGCCCAGGAGGCAAATTCATGAATCAGAAAGAACACCCTCAGATAAAGCCCACACAGAATACCTGTTCATAAGTAGAGGGTGTTTTAAAATTCCTCACTGAATTGTCAGAGGGACAACAGCAGAAAACACCAAAAAATTTTACAAGCAATTCTTTTCTTCAAGAGATAATGACTAAAACACTGAACTGTATACATACACATCTACATATACTCAACTTTTATTTATCTGTGAGAGAAAATACTTTAAAAAGCTTTCTCCTCTCATATCCAAACATAAAGGTGAGATAGCCAACAACAACTTATGAGAACCCAGCTCGTGCGTAAAAAGAAAGCATTACAACGAACTAGCAGCCAGTCCTACCTCCTATGCCTGTGTTAACACCACTTTAGTTAATAACCAAAGCCAGGTCCTTAAAATGTAGTAAATTCTTATAATCTTAATATTACTCAAACCATAGGATATTCAACATTTAGTAAAATACTAACTTCTCATCATTAAAAAAACAATGGGTTGTACTGCACCAGAGCAGAAGTCTGGAGGTCAGTAGTTTTCGAGCCATTTGGGGGAGAGGAGTAGAAGGCTGAGGGAGGGGAACTCCTAGCCTAGCTGTTTCTCTTTATCCAAGAAACATTTCTGAAAGCCTTATGAATCAGGCCTTCAATCTCACTGAGGGAAACTGATCCTGGGTAAATGAGCCAATGCTTGATTCAGGATTTCTGATAAAGTTTTATCACCCCTAAATGCTGACTGTTTTAACAAAATAGAAAATGTATATGCAGACATAATTATATTATCGAAGAGGGTACCAACTGCCCTAGCATATAAATTCTCTCCTTGAAAACAAGGATTTATTTTTAAATTCTTTCTGATTGTATAAAGTGAAGAGGAAATATTTAGTTGTCCTTGTTAAGAATGTGAATCTAGAATTTTTCATTAAAAAAAACAAAACAAAACGGAAACAAACTGCAATGCTTCCATTGCTATTTCTAAGGCCCAGGCCCAGGGCTTGGTGTTGCCACTACTGTCCCGAGGCCTCTCACCCACTCAGTGAGGTTCATGAGTTTTATCTCCATTTTTTACAAATGGAGAAGATGAGACTCCTGTTGGCTTTTTTCTGAAATACAACAACTACTTTTCAAATAATTTGAGGCCACTTATGGTCAAAAGTATCAACCATCACACTGTAAAATCATTAATATGAGGGAAAAAACAAGAGCCAATATACATTGCCTGCTTAGGAAATTTACCTCCTGATTTCTTAAGTTAGCTAGTATGTTTAAATACTATTCAAAACAAGAAATTACTGCTAAATCATATTTTAGGCTGATAGGAAACATCTTTTTAAAAGTACTTATTTCTCTATAAAATTAGTGTAAACAATTCATGGGAAGTAATATACTATTAATAGCTAATAATTTATGTGCAATTTTGAAAATGAGAGCATGCTAGAGATTTGGAATGCAAACTGGTGACTGATTCAGGTCACCAGTTATTTACATTAAAAACAGAGCAGTTATTACATCTGTAGGTTATGCGTCAATAAAGTGGGAAGGAAACACAGCAACTACACTTAGTTATTACCTGAGATATCCTACAAGTTAACACCCTAAGGTGGGTGAAGCTAGTAAACGTGTGAAGTATTCACTCTGCCACAGGGATGTGGGAACTCACTACCCCCCACCTTGCACACTAGGCCAATCACACGGCTCTGCAGGACATTTAGCAAATGTCGTTTCTCCTTTCCATCTTTTCCTGATAGAACCCTCAGTCCTACCTTCTATCTCTTGCCCATACTAGAGTTCGTTTTCTTCTCTGCAGTATCTTTTGAGGCCCAATATTTTCCGATTTTGGATACAAAGATATCTGCAACTTGAGGCACAGCAAAAAATTGAAAAGCCAGGTCTCTCACCTATCAAGTCACAAAGTACTTTGAAAATAAATGTTCATTCCAAGATGAGAATCCATCAGCGCAGCCATGCACTATTTACACTGGCTGTCCACCACGGATACAAAAAGAGCCTGCAAAATGATGGGCCTGAGGCCCTGCAACCTGCAGAGATGCTTTTCCCACTGTCTAAAAGGTCTGAAGCAGCGTGTGAAGTGCTGTTATAGGGAAGCTCTCCAGGCATGCCAGGAAACAACCTATCTGGTGATGCTACATCATCAGCCAATAGAGGTGAATGTCAGCAACAGTGCCCATGAGTAGTCACCTCAAAGGATAATTATAAGGATTATATCTGTTCAAATTATTGTTATTGTTGAAGGCTTTTGTTTCTGTAAATTCCAAATTAATCAGGGCAGGCTAAAGTGAATACTCTGCTTTGGGCTAGAAATACAATGGCAAATGTTAGTAATAACAAAAAACGTTATGTCTTACATAGAATATTAAAAAGAAAAGAGCCTGATAGAGACCATTTTTTAAACTTACCCTGCAAAAAATAATACAATCATGAAGCGCCTAAACATCATTAGCAATGACTCCACCTGTTTGAAATTGCCACTCGGAATAGTTTGAGAAGGATAAATCTATGCAGTGTGTGATGGCCCTGAGTCCAAATGTGTGAAATCTAGGCTCCGTAAGAGAAGTAAAGGAACAAAACACCTAAAGGGATAATCCGTATCAGAGACATAGTATATGTGCCTATGTAATAAGCTTGTTATTAATAAGATTTTTTTACATGTCATATATAGGTTCATGTTAAGTAGCTTTTCCTTAATTTCGAAAAGAACGGCATCTGCTAGTTTTTTAAAATCTTTTCTAGCCATTTGAAAACATTCAATGAACCACAAAGTACTAGAGTTGGTTGCAATGGAATTTTACTTTGGAGGAGATCCTAGAAGGCACTTTTGTATTCCTTTATAACCCCCAAGTCCAAGTTGGAACAAGACAAGAAATTCTTAAAATTTGAGCTAAAGAAAATGTTTCAGAGAAAAAAAGGATGCAGCCTAGACATAAGAGGGTAATGGTGAACCACAGTCTCACAGGATACACCCTCCTTTCTGTGCTCTTGGTCTTACATGTTCCCGGGAAAGCTTCTTGTCACATTCTTCTGCAGAAAAGGAGTCTCTTCACTGTGAAGGTATTCATTTAATGATGAAAGATATCAAGAGAATACAAATTCTGCCTCTCTTAACCTAATAAAAGCATTCTGGTTACTTTTGGGAAAGAAGGAAAGTGGGAAGGAAAAAGGAGCACAGTGACTGTCATGTGGAAACACAAACATAAACAAAGGACTCCAGTTTTCTCTGCTTTCCTATTTTCATTCAACACCAAGTGTTGAAAACTATACTTAACTGTATTCCCTAAAGGGGAGGAAGTGAAACGAGGTAGAGGAGAAAATTCTGCATACTCAAGACAGAATATTTATTAGGGAAGCAGGTGTCTGCTGAGAGAGCACCGTGTACAATGGCAGAATCAGAGGTGAAAAAGGATGCAATGCTCACTAGACCTCATGGCTACAAAATAAAGTCTTTACTAACAGCAGAAAACCAGCGGGAAAATTCTTTTTGCTAGATTGGAAAGGATATATTAAAAATATTTACTCTAGAAAACCAGAGGAAAGTTGTACAGACAACTGATTGAAAGAAAACCACCCCAATTACCCCAAACTAACTATACATTTTTGATAAGAAAAAGAAACTACGTCATTGTCATCATAAATCGCTATTTCAAAAAATCTGTTAAGAGTAAGCACATCTTAAATGAAGCGTGTTACTTTTAATATCCCTGGTATGAAAGTAACAGAGAAGACTTCCTTCCCTGCCAGCAACCCATGAAGTGCAAAGATTCAGAATAAGAACCTTTGAAAAAAGGCAAATCAACAAAGCTAGAAGAGCTGATAGTGAGAAAAACATGCATCATGGGAAACACACTGGACACCAGAGGTGAGCGCTAGTAGAGAAGTGGAATGGGACACTTACACAGCAGCTATCTGTCAAGGGTCCTGATGGCTACTGTGTTCTTAAACCATCGAGACAGAATAGCAGGATGGGGAGAATGTAGTCACAAACAATCCACCAGATGACAACACTACACAGTGCAGAGGTCAGCACAGCTAGGGAACATCTGGAAAGGGGCGAAGGGGAAAGAACAGATGTTCAAATTGGGAAGCCAAAATAAATAAAATAATAAATAAATAAAGCCACGTGTGAATTTTAGATACCCTGCGATGCAAAGGAGCAGGAAACAGGGATCAAATTTTGCCATTTTACGTTGGAAAAAAAATGCTGTCTTCAGTTTTAAACGGATTTGATATTTGGTAAAGAAAGGTTAGACCCAATCTCTAGTTGGGTAACTACCCCATGTCAACTTAATTGTATGATACTGAGATTAGAGTCGTAGCTATGCGGTTGAAATCCTTCAAAAAGCATAATATGCACACAGAAAACCAAATCACAGAGAAAAAGGAGGCAAAAC
Source organism: Phocoena phocoena (assembly GCF_963924675.1). Classification (NCBI taxonomy): domain Eukaryota; kingdom Metazoa; phylum Chordata; class Mammalia; order Artiodactyla; family Phocoenidae; genus Phocoena; species Phocoena phocoena. The sequence goes on along the minus strand of NC_089224.1, from coordinate 27,964,120 downwards.
CAACCAGACAAACAAACAAAAAAAGCCCTGAACTGACACAGGCATGTGTCTGCTTTATAGATTTTCATTTGTTCCTCTAGTAAAGCTCCTGGCATGAGAATTATTTTTCAACGATGAAACACACCCACCTACACTGTACTGTTAAAGGTGGTTTTAAGGGATTTTCAAGGCTAACTATATCTGTATTTTTACCTGTTCCCATAGGATGTGCTTCCACTCTTCATGCATCATTTCCTTTGTCCCTAATAAACCTAGCAGAAATCATCAGCACAATGCAGAAAAATAGGCAGCATGGATGAAGTTACAAAATCTACCCAACCTGTTTTGGCACAGACAATAATATACTTGCCATCATGTCCTGAAGATCACTTCAAGATCATGGTGCTACATAATTTCCTGTCCTCATGGTAGTCAGGATCAGACAAGCTCTCTGACAAAATTACTAATTTTACTGGACTTCCCTGGTGGCGCAGTGGTTGGGAGTCCGCCTGCCGGTGCAGGGGACGTGGGGTTTGTGTCCCGGTCCGGGAGGATCCCACATGCCGCGGAGCGGCTGGGCCCGTGAGCCGTGGCCGCTGAGCCTGCGTGTCTGGAGCCTGTGCTCCGCGGCGGGAAAGGCCACAACAGTGAGAGGCCCACGTACCGCAAAAAAAAAAAAAAAAAGTTACTAATTTTACAATTTCTAACACTTAATTCTCCCCAAATATTGACTGTAAAACAGACACCAATGACTGGATTACTTTACGTACTATAACTTTCTTTTAAGAATCACCAGTACTCATGTATTTTCCATTAACTTTCCCTCTTAACATTTTCATCTGGCTTAGTACCAACAGTGAAGCAAAATAACATGTCCACGCTGACAGATGGGTCAAAATCAGGAGGCAGGAATTGAATTTAGATTTTTCAACCCAAGCTGCTGCTGCAAACTCTCTCAGGGGACTTTTAAATATTTCTAAAATAACAACAAACACTTGGGAAGGAAAGGAAATCTCCAGTTGACCTCCTCTTCTAGGGCCAAAAGAGCTACAAATAGGAGCAAAAATGAGAAGACTGTAACAGCAAAGAGGGTCTGAAAAAGCAGGAAGGGATAAGGAAGGAGAAGGAAGGAAAATCTGCTGGGACTAATCTTAAGTCTCCCAGGGTATTTACGCATAATTGTGTGTATGGGAAGAGGGTGGTTTGGGGACTATTCTATTGTTTGGGGGATTACAATTACAATTAAAGGGAATCTGGAGCTAGCTTTTTTTTTTTTTTTTTTTTTTTTTTAACTTTTACCAAGTAAAGGGAATTGCTTTAGGGAATTCCCTGGCAGTCCCAGTGGTTAGGAATATGCTTTCACTGCTGAGGACCCAGGTTCGACCCCTGATAGGAGAAGTAAGATCCCACAAGCCACAAGGCGTGGCCAAAAAAAAAAGAAAGATTGTTTTAACACATGACAAGAATGCCAAGAGTGCTTCAGAGCAAAGGGCCACTGTTCTTTACTCCTTTTAGGGTAAGGTGGGGTGTAAATAGATAACAAAGCAAATGGATAGCACAGAGGCTGGTCTTTCCTCCACTGGTCTTTGCTAGTTACTATCATTCAGCCATCCATCAACTACCATCCCAGGGAACCTCACATACCAAGATAAATGTCATAGCATCTAGTGTCATCTTCTGGTTTCCAGCAATATTTCTAATTTTAGTCTACATTTATTGTTTTCTTTTATGTTTCCACAAATCCATGAGCTATGGAAGAGACTTTTATAGTCTCATTTTTCTAGAAAGGAGCATCAAATGATTTGAACTCTTATAAAACATATTCACAAGATAGCAGACTCAGAGTAACAAAAGAAAATTTCCTATAAGCCCTATCGAACTCCAGAACCTTTGACTGAGAATTCCCATCCCCGACTCCCAGCTTGACTTTTGAACAGAAGGCAACAAGCTATTGAGAAATAAACTGATGCTGAAGATTCTTAAAAACAGAACAAAAAACCTGGACATGACTAAAAGCAGCCCACAAAATCATCCATCTTCTAGGGCTTGTGATTCCAAGTGTGGTCCCTGGACCCGTAGCATCTTTTAACACCTAGAAGCTTGCCAGAAATGCAGAATCAGATGGTACCCCAGACCCACTGATCATTATCTGCATTTTAACAAGCTTCCCAGGAGACTCAAATGCACACTGAAGTTTGAGAAGCACTGCTCTAGGGCACTAGCTATTTCCTCCTGTCTAAAATTGGCTTCAGAATGATTATTTGGAGGGACTATACTATTTCTAAATAAAAAGGACCATGAAGGGCTTCCCTGGTGGCGCAGTGGTTAAGAATCTGCTTGCCAAAGCAGGGGACACGCGTTTGAGCCCTGCTCCAGGAAGATCTCACATGCCGTGGAGTAACTATGCCCGTGCGCCACAACTACTGAGCCCGTGTGCCACAACTACTGAAGCCCGTGTGCCTAGAGCCTGTGCACCGCAATGAAGAGTAGCCCCTGCTTGCCGCAACTAGAGAAAGCCCGCACGCAACAATGAAGACCCAACACGGCCAAAGATAAAATAAATTAAAAATAAACTAATTTAAAAAATAGTACCTAAAAAAAAACCCATTAAGACCTTAAATGAAGACTTATAATGAAATTTAAAACAAAATGGCATTTGGAATTAAACAAATTATTTAAAGCATTCTAGTTGATTGAATGCACAACTAAACAGCAAAGAGAATGCTTAATTAATGCCTATATCAATACTGATGCCTTTCATTCACATGGCATTTTATTTTGGAAAACTCATTCCTTTACCTTGGGTCTTTTAAGAATCTCCCAAGGCAGTGGCCCATGATGACACATCCCTTAAGTGTAATTCTACTTTGGATTTTAAGATTATGAGAAGATACCAGTGAAGAACTACTTTAAATTAAAAAGGCCTGTTCTTCTCTGCCATAACCATTTACTATGTCATAGTTCCTTGCCATATTACAAGATGCTTACTGAATACTAAGATGACCTAACTCCATCACCAAAAAAAGGGGGGCGATGCAAAATTTGACACCCACCCCACAATGAAAGGTACTAGAAGGAAGGAATCCATTGGTATAGGTGGGAGCATCTACTAAAGAATACTCTAGGAGGGCTTCCCCGGTGGCGCAGTGGTTGAGAGTCCGCCTGCTGATGCAGGGGACACGGGTTCGGGCCCCGGTCTGGGAGGATCCCACATGCCGCGGAGCGGCTGGGCCCATGAGCCATGCCGCTGAGCCTGCGCGTCCAGAGCCTGTGCTCCGCAATGGGAGAGGCCACAACAGTGAGAGGCCCGCGTACCACACACACACAAAAAGAATACCCTAGAAAAAAAGTACAATGGTCAAGTTTTTGATTCTACATATCTTTCTAACAATCCTGTACGTTCCATGAGATTGAATCCCAACTAACACTTACAGAAGCAAGTATAAGTGGACACACACACAACCCAATAACTATAAAACTTCCTATCTCCATACTAAACCTTCTTCTGTAACTTGAAAAATTCTTCCAACGAAAAATTAATACAAAAATATAGTTTAATCAATTCATTGTTGACTTAAAATAATATGACATTAAGCCACCATGTCACCACTAATTAAAGTTTACCATATCAAAACAAATTACGTGTAATACGGTAGTAAATTTAAAGAAATTCACAATTTTAATAACTCTGGACAAATCTACAGTTATTCTACAGTTTAAATCTGCTGTCACTCTGTTGAGGATGTAACATGTTTATGAGAAATGGAATACTGTGTGTCATAGCAGTAAACAAAGGATGTCATGGTCATCAGTGATTATAGCCACAAGCCAACAATGAGCTGGTGAGCCCTGAGGGAACTCAGGAAGGAAAGAATACCTGCCATCGAGCAGCCATCAGACTTCAGCCACTCCCACTCCCCACGGTGAGCCCTGAGGAAACTCAGCATGGATACTGGCCCCAGAGAGCTGAGGTGCATATCAAAGGAAGGATTTCAGTGAGCCCAGACTCCTGCATCTTCCCATACATAGAAAAGTGCTAAATTCCTTAACTTGGGATATCTGTTTTCTCTTATTAACAGTAATCTTTTGACATTCAGAATCTGTTTTCTCTTATTAACAGTAATCTTTTGACATTCAAACTACGTTTGCTGCAAAACTCCTATATATCCTGGCTCCCTCCTCGCCTCCTTGGAGCAGTTCTCTCAGGGTAACTTGAGATGCTGCCTCCCGGGCTTCTTCAAGTCCTAAAAATTTCCGCCAAATGAAACATAACTCTCAACTTTTAGGCTGTGGATATTTTTTTAGTCGACAGTTATTATCCATGGAGAAAAATCACTCGGAATAGTGCTTTCCTATCTATACGAGCTAGCGAGGTTGCAACACAAGACAGAGATAAACAAAGGATAACTAAGAGCTTCTTAGGCAACACCCTTAGATTTTAAATAAAGTAGATATTCATTTCAAAGTGGCATAATGGGCATGCAACCATGGAGAAAATGTACAGGAAAAAATGTTCATGAAGGACCTTACACACGAATTAAATAACTACAACCACACGAAGGAAATCAGACTCACGTGAGGGGAATAGCGTTTGTTTTTGATTGTCTTCTGCTTTTCAGGGCCCGAAGTCTATCACCTTGTGTCACTGCATTGATTTCGTCATCATCACTGTACTGTGTAAGTAGAAAAACACTGAGCTAATGATTTAAGCTGTACTTATTAATGCAGCGAAGCACAGCAGCTACATTTACCCATATAGATCATACACAGACACACATAAATATACTTCAACATTCTGAAGAACTCTAAAATATTTTGCTGCTTTCAAAATAAAGGTACAGGACACAATTCAAGACAACCAAAAGTTGACTTTCATAGACAAAGAACCCAATAGCACTCTTGTTATAAAACATTTTGACAGTGAAGAGGCATAATGGGTTTTCAGTATTGAAAACACTCTCTTTTAAAATCCACAATCTTCTTACCACCACTTAATATGGTACTGCTACCCCCTAAACTCTTGGTTCTCTAAAGTTCCCATCTGAGAACAATTGGTTCCCTAAATCAGCTACCATGAAATAGGAAAAAAATGGGGGAAAGGGGTGTCACGAGGTCCATCTAAAGAGTGTACTTCACATACCTCTTTTTATCACCAGTGCCTTGTGAGTAAACAAAAAATAAACTTTAGTTTTAAGGACACATAACCTTGTTTTAACTATTCTGACTAAAAAGTTTCTAGAGAGGGTAATAAGTACAAAAAATGTGTGATGATAATCCCTCAAAATGTGCTTTATTATTTGTATCTACAATTTTCTCCGTGCCCTAAAAAGTTCTCAACAGCACTTAAAGCAATGACAACAGTGTGATGGGGGTGGTTCGATTACCAGTTCATGTTCTTGCTTGTCTTCATTCTCGACCCCATTGATTGAAATGTCATCAACAGCCAAGAGGAGTTTTGAGACAGCTGCTTTGTGTTTTCCATTATCCTGACCCTTTAACTTTTGACGAAAATAGTCACCTTCCATCCAGAGGCTTGCCTGTTTCCTACAGTATTTAAGTAACAATATCAAAATACAGCCTTCCAGAAAGATACATACAAACAACTTTCTCCTACTAGACTATCTGCTGTTACTGGAGCCTAAGGAAAATTCTACTTCCCATCACTTTCCAGACCCGTGCGTTCCTGAGGAATTACAAAAGCTCTCCATCCACTTACATCATCAAAAATTGTTGCTGAGGTCCAATCACTGAGCCAGGTCTGCAGATTCTGACCCAAGCAATGGCCTCGGTTGCTGTCATCCTGTAATGCTTCATGATGTAGCAGGCTATCAAAGTGCCTGTTCGTCCAAGGCCAGCTAGGAAAAGAAACAAACCAATGAGACCTGGTGTCATGTGCTCCAGAATTTTGTTGGGCAGGTAGGATTTTTTTAAAAAAGCTTCCCATGATTCTGCTCCCCTCAACAGTGGTTCTCATGTTTTGATGCACAGTACAATCAACTGGAGAGTTTTTTTGTTTTTTTTTTATTATTATTTATTTATTTTAGGCTGCATTGGGTCTTTGTTACTGTGTGCGGGCTTTCTCTAGTTGTGGTGAGCGGGGGCTACTCTTCGTTGCAGTGCAAGGGCTTCTCACTGCGGTGGCTTCTCTTGTTGCAGAGCACGGGCTCTAGGCGCCAGGGCTTCAGAAGTTGTGGCTCGTGGGCTCTGGAGTGCAGGCTCAGTAGTTGTGGCACACAGGCTTAGTTGCTCTGCAGCATGTGGGATCTTCCCGGACGAGGGCTTGAACCCGTGTCCCCTGCATTGGCAGGTGGATTCTTAACCACTGTGCCACCAGGGAAGCCCAACTGGAGAGTTTTAATTGGTATGTGATGCAGCCTGGACACAGAGATTCCTAAAATCCCTCACATGATTCTACGTTTAGCCAAGATTGAAAATCACTTTCTAAGCAATGATTCTCAGTAAGTGCAGTGTTTTATACTCTGGGTTTTCAGTTAATGGAACCACCATCTTTCCAAAATTACAGGCTTAAAATCTTGTACTTTCTCCCTCATCCAACTGTTTTTTCTACTCTACTTTTATACCTATTTGCACGTGGACTTTTTTTCCCACTCTATTCCTGCTGTCTTCCTTTACTCTCGTCTAGACTAGTATCATTACCTCCTGTGATGGTTAATTTTATGTGTCAACCTGGCAGGTGTATTTGGATGAAATTGGTAGACTTTGAGTAAGCCAACTGCCCTCCGTAATGTGTGTGGGCCTCATCCAATCAGTTGAAAGTCTGAACAGAACAAAAATACTTGCCTCCCAAAGTTAGAGGGAATATTCTACCAGACAGCCTTTGGACTTCAACTGCACCATTGGCTCTCCTGGGTCTCCAGCCTGCCAGTCCACACTGCAGATTTTATGCTCACCAGCCTATATAGTCACATAAGCCAATTCCTTATAATAAATCTCCTTCTCTCTATATATATATCCTACTAGTTGTTTCTCTGGGAAAATCCCACTAATACAGATTTTGTGAAGTGGCATGCTACTGAAACATTATGTAAAAATGTGGAAGTGACTTTGGCATTGGAATTCTAAAGGCTGGGAGAGTTTTAAGGCACATGTTAGAAAAAACCTAGATAAATACACCATTGTAAAGCAATTATACTCCAATAAAGATGTTAAATAAAAAAAAAGAGAGAGAAAAAACCTAGATTGCCTTGAAGGGGCTGTTAGTAGGAGGAATACAGACGTTAGTGGTGATTCCAGTGGAATCACATGGAAACTGGAAGAAAGGCAATCCTTGTTAGAAAGTGGCAAAAAAAACCTGGCTGAATTGTGTTCTAGTGCTTTGTGGAAGGTAGAACTTCTGTGTGACAACCTTGGATAATTAGCAAAGGAGATTTAAATTCATAAGCAAAGTGTTAAAGGTGCAGCCTGGTTTCTCCTGACTGATGTGAGAAGAGAGAGATGAATTGAAGAAGTAATTGTTAAGCAAAAAGGAACGAGAAACTAAACATTCAGAAAATTCTAGGCCTATTCATTTTGAAAAAAGTGAGAAACTGTGTTCTGGATACCAAGGGTATGATTGAAAAATCAGCTCCATAAAGATATTACCCATGGATTTAATCAGCCATCTTGGCACAAGCTAAAAATACTGATGGGATTACACTGGAAGACTGCCAGTTTGGACTAAAGGGGACAGAAACAGGATGAAATAAAGGAAGGCTTTTACGTTTCAGGGATCCTATATAGGACTGGACAACAGAGGTGACTGGTTGCAAGCATGGCTCATCCTTCAAAAGAAGGTTAGTATGACCCTGAGGGTGATGCAGAGATCAGCTTCCACTGCAGGGGGCACAGGTTCAATCCCTGATCAGGGATGTTTGCATGCCATGTGGTGAACAACAAGAAAAGACAGTTGTTTTAATGTCTTTGCCTAGTAAGTCTACCATCTGGTCTTTCTTTGGGACAGTTTCTGTTGATTCATTTTTTTCCTTTGAATGACCTATCCTTTCCTGTTTCTTTGTATTCCTTGAGATTTTTTGGTGAAAACTGGACATTTGAATCTTATAATGTGTGAACTCTCAAGATTAGATTTCTGATATTCCCCAGGTTTGCTGTTTAGTTTTTCTTCTCCCCAGTGTTGGATTTTTCTTAACAAAAATGTATCCCTTGCCTTCTTAGTTAACTAACAAAAGGAGAAAAGTTAAATAAATCCTAGTACATTCATACAATGTGTTATTACACATTCATTCAATAAATATTTATTAAGTGCCAAGCATTGTTCTAGCTGCTGAAAGCCTAGCAACTTGTTAGAATATAAAGTCCAAAAGATAAGCTCTTGGAGTCTGCTCTGCTCACTGACATATGCCAGAACCTACCAAAGTAGGCACTGAATAGATATTTGATGAATAAATGAATGTGATAAGCCTTTGTAGTATCACCCATGAATACAACTTAATTTACTATACTTTCCATATGAAATTAGGGTTTTAAAAGCATTCTTTATATGTACAGCCTTTTTATGCCAGTCATACCCCCATAAAGTAGTTTTAAGAAAAAAAAGGAAATCACAAAAGGAAAAAAAAGCACTCTATAAAAAACAAAGGCATCTTCATGTGTCCTTGCATATAATCTAAACGAGTATGGTATGTTTCTACACACATATACATTCACGTCCACCATTTCTTAACCAACACTAGAAACATACCTTTACAGTGTACTGCAATGGCACCCTCTGCATTTTCACAAACATCCAGAAATTCTTTAACAATGGCATCAGTAGGCGTGCTGCCATCCGCAAAGAAAAGATCATAGTGATCGAAACCAGCGTTCGTAAAGCGTTTGGCATCATACATCCTTTTATTCAGACGAATAATGGTAGTAACGTTGTGATTCTTAAAATACGGAATATAAGCCTCAGGAGAATGTTGGTGGTAACCTATATAAAGAAATTCACCAGATGCTGTAAAATGCAGAAAGAAAACAATGGATAACAACTTCACTTGTAACTGGGTGGAAACAGTATCTGGACTGGGGATTCAATACCAGTTTGATTATAACTGTGAAAAAAATAAATTTAAAAAGTTAAAATCCAGGCAGAATGATGTGCTAAAATGTCCAAGTACACTTAATGAAGACAGTCGAGCTTTGGCCTCTTTTAAAAGAAAATACTGGATGGATACTTTTAATAACAAAACTACACTGGTCCCACGTATTCGCATACCACTTTCAAGTCTGGTTCTTGAATGAGGTCCACAGAAGGCAAGAAATCGGTCTGGTATTATCCAATTTAAATCTCCATTTTCTGCTTTCTGCAAAGGGAAGACCAAAACAAGATCAATGTATGTGTATGTATATGTGTACCTAAGAACAGGTAAGAAATAAATCAAGAGTTGCCTTAAGATCTACAGGCCAGGCAAGTAACCCAAAACTGATTTATTTGACTTAATTATCAGCCAAGGGAACTGATGAGTTCATTCCAAGCTAAAAGATGTAAGCAGGAATGAGGACAAGTATTGCCACATGTTCTGATTTTGAAGTAAAACCAGAAGTTTGGAGTTTTTAATGAGAAATGTGTGATAGATTTCATTGAATCACAGGCATCACAGATTGTAAGATACATCCTGAATTCAGAGAATTCCTATTCAAAACAGGACAAAATGGGCATTGTGGAATCAATGAAAAACACTAATCCAAAATTTCTAAAAATACTTATAGAGACTAAACAAAGCTACCATGGTGGTCTGTAGCTACCCTGTGTCTCAATGCAGTTTCACTGAAAGTAAAAGACATTTGTGGGTGACCCTGCTACTCTCCCGCAATGCTGCAGTTTCCGCATTAGCGAGAGGGAAGCTAATTAGCACCTATATTACTCCTCAGTAAAAAACACATAAAGGCATCACTGTGCTACACTGAGGGAATACCAACTGGTGTTTTTATTAGTTTTGCTTATCTAAAAAGAGAAAGTATATTTTATTTTACATGTTTAATTTTATAAGGAGAAGCACAAAAAATGGTGTTAATAATTCAATTATATTCAGTAGTTAAGATGGTAAATAAATATTGATGTGTATTGTACTTTATAAATGTATTGCTATTACAGAGAAGTAAAGGCAGGGTTGGCCTAATGAATCACACAATATGCTTTTATATGTTTGGTACATCACAGTAATGACTAGTAGTAACTATTAACCCAATTTATCTATAAAATAGTTCAGTTATACTTAGGAGTTTAAAATAATAGTTATTTTAAAAATTGATTGTGAAAGAACAGTTATCTGAGGATTCAAGATACTGCTGAATAAAGTGCTGTCTGTGGAATCATTCCAGTATTAGTGAGACTGTCTGCTCAAGATAACTATAGCAAGATAAAAAAAAAACAAGACTCCACAAGTATTCTTGGCTGGAAAAGACCTTTAGCATAACATCTTACTCATTATCTACTTGGAAGGTAGAATGGTAGAATCAAATTACACATTAAAAAAAAATACACATTAAAAAACATAGAGGACACCTGCGGTTTTGCCTGCCTGGACTCTCTCCTCTCTGTGCCCCCACCACCCCACCTTTCTTGGGCTGTATGATTTGATAGGGCTGACCCGATTCCACTGCTGTGATGGCCAAAGTATTCTATACCTACTCATCCCCCACACTCACCAAAAACACAACCTAGTTCAGGGCTAGAGACATGATCTAAGCCAGGCCAAGGGGAGGAGTTCGAGAGTCTTCTGCTGGAGCTATGAATTTTATTTTCCAATGAGTTGGGTAAATCAAACGGGTAAGTCAAAGCTGTTGGTAGCCATCTTTATCCCAACTGGGGAGAACTGACCTTGGAACAAAGCTAGCTTCAGCCCAATTTCTGGTAAGTGCTTGAGTACCTGAATCTGGTCATGAGTGAAGTTACACTAGCTCCTGGACTTTTTATTTACGTAAATCAATAAATTTTCCCCACTTTATTTAAGCCATTTGTGTTTACTTTTTGTAATTTGCATCCAAAAGTGTCTTGACTTCACAGAAACAATAGGTTCTGACAAAAACAAATATTTTCCAGAGTTAATCAGATGTATAATGGCTATTCATTTCATCAGCTCCTATGCTAAGGGTTTAACAAACATTATCTCATTTAATCACTGTATGAAAGTCATCAATAATAAAAAAAATTTAAACTAAAAATTAAAGAAAAATGCCAGAGCACACTCATTCACTCTGGAAAGATGTATCAAATGCAAAAATCAATATGAACTAGGACTGCAGAAATAGGAATAAGAGAAAAAAAGACTTGAGTTTTTTTCACTCTACACACATCTAAATTGTTTGATTTTTCAAAAAATAAGAATACTACTTCTGGAAGTAAAACATGCATAAAAGAGTTAAAAACAGTATCCTTGAAAACTTACTTCATAGTATTCATATTCATCGAGGTTAAATGAGTTGAAATTAAGGAAGCCATACTGCATTGCCTAAAATCCAAAGGAAAGCTTTTAATAACAAAGATGCAAATAAGGAAACAGTTTCCAATCCAATTTCTTAACAGTAAGTATCAGGAGGCACCTCAGAAAAACATTCTTATATTTAGATTATGTTCCATTGAGTAGTTTTCAAAGGAGGTGGGCTATGTCTTTTAAATGCTTCCATTATCAGGAAAATTAGTTATAACAATATTTATTTTAATGAAATTTTATTTTTTATTTTCCTTCATCAGTCATCCTATCCATGCAACATCTAAATAATCAAGCCTTCAAAGTAATCCTACTAGTTTATTAGATCAACATCATTCAGGCTTCAAATATAATGCATAACCCAATGGTTGCTAAATAAATAATATAAAGGAAAGAAACCATGTTTATATGGTTTATATCAAACAAATCCCACACATTTCATAAACATCTTCACTTTCAAATTCTGAACAGTCTTGAATTAAAAGATTAATGTTCCCTATACTAAAGACAGCCCAGAGATCAACACTAAAATGCTAAATTTTGAGGGGAAAAACCCTTGTTTCAATAAGGAAAAATATATGAATTTTCTCTTCTACTCTGTAGCCTCACTCTGAGTTGCAATGGGCAGAGCACCATGCTAAGCAAAATAAGCACAATATCTATTTTCTGAGACAAGGACAAGCTGGCAGCCTCTGACAACCGTTCTCCCAGCTTACTGAGCCAGACAGTATGTAAGCAACAATTCTGGATCAAGAAGGTATTCTTGGTTCAAAAGGGGTGATTCTGCAAACGCAGTGTGCAAAATGTAAACTACTGAAATATGAATGAGAAATAAGAAGGCTATAACACCAAACAAAAAAACCCCTCATTTTATAAAATATAGTGGCTTAAGTCCTAACTCCAAGACCAAATCCACGATGAATTTTATTTCTTTGAATTTGGAGTACCCAATATATGTCATATTTGGACTAGAATGATACATAATAATACAACAACAGAGTGACACAATAAAATAACAGAATGATACCATAAAATGTATCAGTTTGCAGGGAATTTCTATTATTTGAATTTCATAAGGAGACCCTATTAGAAGTAGCACTTAAAAAAAAACTACTAAAATCAAGACATAATTATTGATACATTTATAAAAATTTCAAATACACAATAATATTCAAAATCAGTCACAAACAGAAAATGTTTAAATGTAAAATCAGAAGCTGTTGTCTCTTGAATAAAATTAAATGTAGCATGAAAAAAGCAATCTTTGATCTGTAGTTATAGCTAATTAAACTTTGGATATAACATCTGATAAAAACAAAGCCAATGTTATAGTAGACCATCTCCAAGGCTCTCATAAGTGTTTCTTCCTCTTCTTTTCTTTCTTTTTTTTTTAAAGGTGCTGGGAGCAGAGAGAAGGGAGCCCTAGGATCAAGGACAAGTATGCCTGGCTACATCAGCAGTTCCCTGGGGTCCATCTGGCAAGGACTGTAACTGTAACTAGAAGGGGTCATCTATACCTACTGTCTCCCCATCTCCTGATCACCTCCTCTGCCCATGACCTGCCTAAACTGTGGACTCATGGAGCTGTCTCAGAGCCTGCAGCAACTACCTCCATCAGCTCCATTCACCACAGAGCTGCTGGACTCAGTCCCAAAATTAAGGTCCATCCTCATTGCCTTATATAGGAACAAAGATATAATAATTAATCTCTGAAGTTGTATACTAATTAAGTCTCTCAGTTTAACCCCTAAAATTTCTGTCAAAATTCTCAGAAAGCCACCATGTTCCATTATACAAGAAAGTAAACCTGGGTTCCTTGTGCCTCTGAAAATACAAGTCACACAAACTTGAGATGTTTTCGAAGGCTTATTTGATCCAAGGGCTACTGACTGACAATTCTAGTTTCTTGCACGGCCCTGATGTTCAAGAAGTATACCTAAGGGAGTGAGTGTTATAACCAGGGTCTGCTGCATCCCATGACTCCAGGGGACCCTGTTTATTTAGAATGTGGTATGACGGTTGTCCCCTGGAGTCAAAGACAGCAAGTAGCCCTGGTTATAAAACACAGGAGTTATTTTTAAATAGCTTTGACAAAGCAGTAGTGACCTATACTTAGTATTATATAAAACCTAGTAACAAACTAATGGGCTACTCAAATACTTCTGTTGAACTAGAAATTGAATGCTTGAAGATACAAAAACAAAGTATTTGACAGTTACTGTGTTATAGAAATGTCTGTTGTAAACAGAATTGATGGGAATCAGACCCATAAAATACATAAATCAAAGAGAACTTAGAAACCAGTAACCTATTTACTTCTTGTTTTTCTTTGAAATCATAACACATTCAAAACCAATTCTGAATTTAGAACCTAATTACAAAACTGTTTCTTATTGTTCCCTGTGCTCAAGTGGCTTTTCCCCCAACTCATGCACAGAAGCACTCAGATTCAGAATAATCTGTTTTCTAGTTTAGTGTCATTCTAATGTTGGCAGGGAAACGGGATACCTCTCACATCATATACATCTTGGAAGATCTTTGGGGAAGAAGGCCTGTCTTCCTTGCACTGTACTTAAGTTCTCCAGCACAACACTGGGTGTATCCTACGAGTCACTTACCTTCTTTACTGCATAAAAACAGTCAAGAAGTGTAATGTAGAAATTGCAACTCCCATAGGCAGCATCTCTGAAATTCCAAAAGTATTGAAATACATAGCTCAGTTAATTTAATTTTCTGCTGTACACTTATCTCAAGACAAAGTTGATTAGAATTTAAAATCAAACACATACTCAGGATCAGTCTCAAAAAAAACACAAAGGATTCTTGCCTTTTGGTTTTTAAACAAAGGATAAGTCACTGTTAGACAGTTCATTGTAATTTCTACCTATTCCAGTAGATACTGTTTGATAGATGTGGATCAATAATGACCACACCTTAAATTTCAAATGATCTGTCTAGACTGTTTTTGGCTTTAATAGTTGAGCTTCAAAAGTTCCTTCCTGAGTTCAACTTCTCAGTAGTATGTACTCCTCCCCTCAAAAGGGAAAGGCATTTGATCTTTTTCTTCCAACTGGAGAATACTGTGTCAAACTGCTGGCAGGAAAGACTGCTCTTTGATTCTGTATATGCACGTTGTGTGCGCATGTGTGTGTGTGTTTATCTCCATCCACGTAGCAAAAAAAATTTGGAAAGCAAGATAATATTTGAAATAATAGGCGCAAGCTAAAAAGCATTTTGCTCCTCTCATTATGCTCTTATACTTTTTAAAAATTTAACTGGACAACTTCTTTCTGGTTCTTAAAGGACAACAGTACCAATAAAACCACAGAAACTAAGGAGTCAACTACTGTTAGGAGAATCACTCTACATTGGAGAAATTAAGCTTAAAATTAAGTTAGACAGCCCCCCCGCAACACTGCATCAACACCTGTTAGTAATCTTACTACAAATGTCTTATGTCAGTTAAGATTTTGTCCAGAAAAATAAGGTACTCCTCCATTCCCACCTGCTTCTCCTTTTTGGCTAACTTGAGTCATTTCATTACAAAGTGAAAATTTTAAGAATTAGGCAAGATAAAAATGAATTTTATTATGATCATTCTAGGCATGCCAAGCAACTGTGCCTATCAGAATGGTACTCATTTGGTCCCTATGTGGAACCAGGCTGCTACTGGAGCCATAATTAATTGCCTGCCGTGGTTGGGCTTTCACATTGTAATTCACTTACCTGAAAAATTAAGGCACGTTAAAAAATGTTTAGTTCTTGTACAAACTTTAAGAATATAGATTATTATAGCAACATTAACATCAAAGAAAAGGGCATCCTTTTTAGCTAAGACACTTTTAGACATTACTGTCTGAATTGGTTAGATTTACTTTGGTATATGTTAGGCTTCATGAGGACTGGACGCAAGGCCTTACAACGTGCCATTTTTGTTCTGTAAGCTTTTGAATTTAAATGCTGCTCTTCCAAAAGCTAGGAAAGGTCTCAATGCAACCGAGAAAATGATTTTGACCAATAGCTTACTGGCAATATTCAGGAAGGAGAAAAATAAAATGACCTGCAGCATTAGTTCTCAGAATATACTCCCTGGGCAAGAAGCACCAACATGCACCCCACTTGCTGGGTGGGGCTGGGTCCTCCAGGTTCTTGTGATATACGTTCAAGTTTAAGAACCACTGACTTACAGGATCAACACAAATAATGTTTGGTACAAGTAATTGTTTCATGGAATAAGGAATGTTTCTAAGATAAAGAAGCTAAGGTAGGAAAATGAAGTAGTTTAGTCTAAATCAAAATGATCAGTGGAAAGGCGATGAACTCTCAAATTGCATCCCAATGTTTTTCACCATGTCTCCTCAGTTAGCTATGATTATTATCTTCTTAACCTACGATAATTCTTTTCCAATCAAGTTAAAGGCATGTTGATTCAGTTTTTGTGACAACTTGATGCACTTATTCAATGCATAACTTTGAATAAACCTACTGTGGGCCAAGCCCTGCCCTAGTCAAGCTTTGATCTGAGCTTGGATAAAGTTCTGCCACATTATCTGAAGAGACAAGACTCTTTCTTTATTCACTCATGTTTATTTCGTTAACACCTCCAACTTTAAACACATCCACACCTCCTTCCTCTCACCCTAGCAATCAGACTTCTTCAAAATGGTAAACTAGCACTATGAATCTGGATATAAGCCTTTGTGAGGGGGAAAACCTTGTCACAGATCATTTAACAAACTTGGAAAAGCAGATGAGAATCAATAAAGGAATATTGCTTAGAAACTGCAAAACAATGTCAAATACTAGTTTAAAAAATAACAGTTTTCAGAGCAGCTTGCATTCATAACAGCCTAAAACTACAAATAACCCAAGCATCCATCAAAAGGATAATGGACAAACAAACTGTGGTATATTCATAGAATGGAGTGCTACAAAAGCAATAAAAATAAGACAAACTATTGATACTAACACCTGCCATCATATGGATAAATCTCACAGACATTATATATTTAAAACACTAGATCCCAGCTCTCCAAAAATGTATACTGTATGATTCCATTTATATGACATTAAAAGATAAGAAAAACTTTTAGAAAGGGGGCAGAAGAGAATCTTCACGGGGGCTGACAATTTTCTGTATCTTGAACTGGATGGTAGTTACATGTAAATATGTAGGAGTTTATTGTTCTGTCCACGTAGGAGTTAGAGTTTTTAATTGTGTCTAAGTTATACATGGTTTTTAAAAGGAAAAAAACATGAATGTTTAACAAATGTTATCTAAGGATCAGGCACCAAGTGTTTCATAAGCAGGATGCTACTTAATCCTCACACCTCATTAGGGTGATCCTACTATCATTCCCACTTATAGACTAAGAGACCAAGGCTCACATTTGTAAAGAACCACGGAGATATTAGTGGCAGAACGGAGAGTCAAACTCCCATCTGTCTGATGTCAATAGCCAAGCTATTAGCAGCTCTGCAATACTACCTCTCAAGAAAATAAAGAACAGAGCCCTCCCCACTAAAAAACCCAAAAAAACACACACAAAAAAAACCAATTAAGAAGCAAGGAGTATTATAGGTAATACCAAAGAACAGAAGTATATGCTCTTCATATAACAATGATCCAAAAGTATTAAGAAAATGTTTAACTATATTTTATACTTTTTTTTCAGGTAGACAGGTAGAGAAATATCTAATATAACTCATTAAGAAATCATATATAAACATTTTTTTAAACTCAGTGGTTGAAGTATTATATGTAACTTAAATTACATCTAATTAAATATTGCTATGAGCCTAAAAGCAGTTATTAAAGACAAGTGAACACTATTCTTGCACAATCCCTTGTTAGCAGTTATATTTATTCTATGCTCTTGAATTGGCAAAGATAAAAGACTATAGTGTAATTTCTGTCAAAATATTATCAGGTTTTATTAATCCTGATTTGCCTACTTTCTGTTTTTTGGGTTTTTTAAAATATTTATTTATTTATTTGGCTGTGCCCGGTCTTAGTTGTAGCACGTGGGATCCTTGTTGCGGCGGGCAGGATCTTTAGTTGTGGCATACAGGATCTTTTAGTTGCGGCATGCAGGATCTAGTTTCCTGACCAGGGATTGAACCTGGGCCCCCTGCATTGGGAGTGTGGAGTCTTCACCACTGTACCACCAGGGAACCACTGGACCACCCGCCTACTCTCAATAAGTAAGTTCTTCAGAACAGTAAAATGTGGTGAAGCACAGATTTTTAAATCTGTCAAAGGCTGATACTTTTGTAAAATACAATAATATTTGTACTATTACATACCCACAATAATGCAATAATCTTATTTTGTAAGTAAAAATGAATTATTACAAAAATGGAAGGAAAAAAACACATAAATACAAGCTTAAATTCTTCTATTATTTGATTCCACAGACATAAAAATAGTCTATTAAATTGCTAAAAAGTCTGTAAAATCTTACTCGCAATTCCTGTACTTATCACAAGCTGGTAACAAAAAGTTCACAGACTGGCACTAGTTCACAGGCCACACTTGGAGAATCATTAAATGTCTGGCATATATGACTAAAGAGATTCAAATTTCACAAACCTGAACTGCTTCTAGCTAAGTCCTGTTTTTTAGAGAATTAATGATTTTTGTTCCTGGAACCAGAAGCAACTAACTACATTTTTCAGTGCCAAACTTTAAGAATTTAAACATGAGTACAGAAGTAAACAACATTTATTCTATTTTTGATCCCTGTATTTAAATTAACACAAAACTTCTCTTATATTAACAATGCTTCATGGATCCTTACTTAGATTATGTGAAATGTGTAAGCTTATCCCTGTTTCAGGACCTTGCGTTATAAAATTTAAGAATGGCACTATTATAAAGGATTACTATTATAAAAGAAGAGTTCTGTAGAACAAAATTATCACTACAGCAATGTGCCTATGACTCAGGGACCACAAACACAATCACTTCTTCTGAAGGAAGTATACGGTTGCTGTTATAAGTTGAGAAGAAAAATGGAGCACTCTCCAGTTTAGAAAATAACCTTCATCCCTTCCTACCCACCAAAAAGAATACTTAAGATGATCTCTGAGCTAGGAAGAAAGGCAGAGTGATACAGCGTCCAAAGCAATTCTTCTAATTGGCTAAATCACTAATATACATGCAGTCTTTAGTGCAATATACAACTGAACTCTGCAGACTATCCTAACAAAAATCTCTAATTCATGGAGTAAATCCATGGACAGTCCTACAGAGTTATTTAAGAAGGAGACAGATTCTGCATAAGGTTAGGGGCACTCACCCCAAAACTTGTCCACGATTAAGTCAGGTTCATAACCTCCCCTTTAAAGGCAAGCCCACGTCTTCAAAATCAGGCATTTGAGGTATATGCAACAATTCTAAAACTATTAACTAATTTGCAGGCGGAAGAATGCTGCAATATTTGAAATTCTCAATACAGTATGCAATGAGTAAAATCATTTCACACACTTATTATACTTAAGCACCATACAAGTATTTAATTTTACAGCTAAGTCAAGTGTTTTGATAAACAGGAAGAGCAACTTTTAGAACTTCATTTGATTTTTAAAAAAAGAAAAAAAAAACACAAGTTTTTGAGTTTTTTTTTTTTCAAAATATCTTCAACACAATCACCTGGTAACTTTGACATAAGGATGAGGATGTCATTAACTTATATAAAGACATTACTTATCTACCACCTCTATGACACAGCCGTTTTGGTTTTTCAAGTAGTGGTGCTATATTAGCAACCTCACCCACTATTTCTGCTGGCTGTGTCCCTAGGAAAAGGGGGTTCGTTTCTGCCCCAGAAGTAACTCCTGATTATTGGGAAAAACTTATTTCTTAACTCCTCAGGACCAAAACTCCGCAGTACGGGAAAACGGTAGTTTTGCATACTATAACTCCAGGATTCTCATCTGATTACAAAGCACCGTTTCCATCAGTGAGAGTGGTTCTGACTTCTCATGTCGGAGCAATTCACCACCACTACCACTAGCACCACTACAGACATCTGGCAATGTCTGGAGACATTTTTGGCTTTCACAATTAATTTTCTGGGGTGAAGGTGTTACTGACATCTAGTGGGCAGAGGCCAGTGATGCTGTCAAACATCCTGCAGTACACAGGACAACCACCCCCCAACAAAATGTCAATAGCATCACTGTTGAGTAACCTAGATCTATGGTGTTATTTGCACCCACCTCAAAATAACTATTTATGAGGTCTTTTTTCAGAAACAACTACACCAAGATATTTCTGGCAAGGGCCTGATTAAATGAATCTACCATAACATTCTTATATTTACCTGAAAGGAATATAGGATGTATCTCCAAACATTAATATTCTATATGCTTCTTCTGGAGTTTTCCCCAAATATATAACCTACATTTGAAGAGAGAAGAAAAAGGCAATTTACTTCTAAATAAAGATATAGTACTGTCACTGAGAAGTAAGCTTTGTACAGTCTTTAGCCAATCAACTGAGCCTGATTCTCTAGCCTTCCCAAGGATCCTATGAGTTGCCCACTACCCAGTCAGTGAATTCCCCTTTTGTTTAAATCTGCTGTCACAGCTGGTTTCTGCTGCTTGCAGAGCCCTGACCAACAACTTTTTACAACAGCCTTTTGTGGTAAGAAGTAGAGCATTTCAAGAACAGATTTTCTAAATCAAGATATTAGACTGAGCACATGCTTTGACTTCATGTCCTTTCTAAAGATACACCGAAATGATAGTAAAGAAGTGTGTGGGAGATGGGGATAGGGGATGGACTGGGACTGGGACTGGGACTGGGGGGAGGATGAGAGCAACATAGAATCAGGACAAATATTTTTATTAACTCCATCCATTTAGATTTAACAACGTACAATATTGTACGGGTTTCCTATAAAACTTCATTTGTTTACTATTGTCATTTGCTTCTTTTATCTTCAGAACTACGTTATGCTTCCATTTTTATCTGGTAGAATACTTCAAGTGGATTCTTCAGCATTTGAGGTCCACAGTTGGTGGACCTTTTTGTATTTCCAAAGTATCTTGTTTTCTGCCCTGACACTGGACTATGTATATGGTTTCAGGTCTGCAGTCCTTTTCTCTCAACAGTTCATAGATGTTGTTCCACTGTCTTCTCATTTCCAGTACTGCAGAAGTATTTTACTGGTCTCATTCTTTTCTCCCCCTCCTCTTCCTCACAAGCAACCTGTTCTAGAAACTTGGAGCTTGAGAATGTCCACTGGCATCCCTCTAAATAAGTCATCCCCCTAAATAAGTCATCCCCCAGCCCCCATTAAGTTTGCCTCGGACTTTCTGACCCTCACTCTATCCAAAGGCACATCTTTTTCCAACTCAGAATCTTCTTCTGGCAGGACATTTTCCACCCATACATGGAGGCAAGGGGTGAGAGAGGCCACAAGCATTAGATTTGGCACACATATTATTACTCAAATTCAATTCAATTCTTAAGCTTACTTTGGGAGAAAATATACTTTAAATTTTGACCAGTAAAAATAAATAACTAAAAATTTTAATTACAAACTTTTTATCTCCATTACTTAAATTTATATAAATGAGCTGTTTCTTCAACAAAATTCTGAAGTAAGAACCCATGTCTTACGTTTCATTGTAACTCCAGATTCATATTGGGTTGGCCAAAAAGTTCATTGAGCTTTTCCATCCCATCTTACAGAACAACCAAATGAACTTTTTGGCCAACCCAATACCTTTTATATGGACTCAGATTCGATCCTTAATTCATTGAACTTAAATCTACTTATAATAGGAAATTTTAAAATAATTGATAAAAAGTTAATACAAATATATCATTGGATTAAGAAAAATTATAAAAATCAAAGATCCAGCAAGAATCTTTGAAACTTAGAGAAGGATATATCTTAAAACAAGTCAGCTTCCAGACGGCATTTTACCAATTTTGTTTTAAGACTCATAAATGGAAATGTTTACCCTGTTTCTGAAAATGATTTTATCCCATTTACTCTAATAATACAGAACTATAATTAACTATACAGAATCTTCTAACATTTATCTATAGCAGCATACAAACCCACAAAGAACAATCAATCCCAAGAACAAAGGAATGCCTTCTTACCTAGTATCAAACAAATTTTCAAAGTACAATATTACTGACTCAGAGAAGGTTGTAATTTATCATGAATTAACTAATCAAAATCATCTATAATTGCACTCAACATTATATTTATCTATATATTACTTATTTAGATCTTTTAAGGATCAATCTATCAATTGACTTTCTATTGTCTTACTCTTTATTTGGAAATAGAGCATAACAGTTCCTTTAAGAAAAACTAAAAAGTCTTTTAAATCTAGTGCCCCCCTGCCCCGTTCTCTACATTTACTCCTTCTCTTCTAGTCTCCAACCTGCTTCCTTTCTCTTCTAAGACTTAATGAATAACTTTAGGAAAGCCTTTTCATTTCTCCATTCTATTTTAGGTCTTCCTAGCAAGACTCCTCCAAAAAATTTCCTCTAAAAAACAACAACAAAAACACAAAACAAAACCAAATAAAAAAATACCTTGAGGCCAATGAGGGTAAGAATAGGATTTGATTCACTGATGTACGTATATACATACATAACTTAAATAAATTAATTAAATGAAATCCAGAAACCTCATTCAGATTTTCCCTAAATTTCTAATACGAAATTCTCTCAAATTATATAAACTTTTTCTTAAGCACCAGGTGAAAGACAATTCCTCCAACTCAAGATTGCAGTTCCTTGGTTTCTTTAATTACTAAAATTGCAATGGTATTATTTCCTTCTAACTTTCAAAACAGAAATAGTCTCTAATACATTAAATAATTGTGGGTTAGTCTTGGAATACAAGTTCAGTTCAAAGAACCCAAGAAAAATGTAACATTTTTTCCTATGGAGAAACAAAACCTATATTCCTAGTGATGAACTTTTTAAAAACATAACCTTTAAACCCAACTGGGGAATGCTTATACATAGAGATTTTAAGTACAATGTAATAAGTTGAAGGAAATTTACAGATTCAGAATAAGTTTTTTACATAATGCTATGGTCCAAATGTTTCTGTCCCATCCAAAATTCGTATGTTGAAATCCTAACCTCCCAAAAGTGATGGTAGTAGGAGATGGGGCCTTTGGGAGACAGCCATTAGAGTGAAACCCTCGTGATTGGGATTAGTATCTTATAAAAGGGACTCCAGAGAGATCCCTAGGCCCTTCCACCATGTGACAGCCCTCACTGGACCATGCTGTCACCCTGATCTTGGACTCCCAGGCTCCAGAACCGTGAGAGATAAACTTCTGTTGTTTATAAGCCTCTGGTATTTTGTTATAGCAGCCCAAAAGGACTAAGACATATAACAATCAAAGAAATGTTTGCTAACAATCTATAATTCTTAATTTTACACCCACTCATCTTCTCTAGTCAAAAGCCCTTCCCCATTAAAATTATAAATTTGTTACTTGAGAAGAACCCTTAAAATGGCTCCTATATTAGTTCTCAAATTAGTAAACTCTAAATCAATGAGATTTTATGATGCATCAGTGTGATCCCAGCAATTTGGAAGCTATGTGCTTCTCAAATTTTTTTAGTGTATTTTCATGAAAGCCATATATATAGAATGGCCACTCTAATTGCACATTGCTGTCCAAAAATAGAAAACAACAAGAGATGAACAAGAGAGATCCTAAATAGCTGTGGTAGCCAGTTTCCAAGACAGCCCCAACGATGCTCATCTTCTGCTATTTCCACCCTCAATGAATAGGTCACCATTGTGTGAAGAATAGGATACTGCATTAATGGTAGAGTGTGACACCTGAAGCTAGATCACAAGGACGTTGTGGCTTTTGCCTTGCTTTCTTTAGGACTCCTCACTCCAAGAAAATCAGGTTCTTGTTTTGTGAGCGCAGCCCATGTGGCGAGGAACTGAGGCTCCTTGCCAACAACCAGTGCAAACTTGCTGGGCATGTGAATGGGCCATTTGAGCAGTGGACCCTCCAGCCCCAGTCAAGCCTTCAGATGACTGCAGCCCAGCCAGATCCAGAAGCAGACCTCCCCAAGTTAGCCAATCTCAAACACCTTCCCCACAGAAACTGTTTCAGAGAACATTAATTGTTGTTTGAAGTCACTAAGTGTTGGTGTAATCTGTAAGGCAGCAATAGGTAATACAGCAAGTAACACAGTAAAGAGTGAGCAATTGATCATTTCAGTTTGTTGAAAGTAGATAAAGTTTTTAAAAATGTGACAAGTGCAGAGATGTAAAAGTAAGGAAGCCCCGTGGCTTAGGAAACATGAGTAAGGAGAACCTGCTGTCTCTCTCCAGGGTAAGGAATCTCTCTGAAGGAGCAAAAGGCAATCTCACAGGAAAAATAAAATACTGGGATAGAAAATACTTAGGAAGTTGGTAGTGCTTTTCAAAGTCATGACACAAACTTTCTTGGTTTTGTTTTTTGTGGGGTTTTGTTTGTTTTGTTTTTTTGCTGAACAATATTGTAGCCATTAGGATTCCACTGCCCCCATTTAAAAAATTACCATCTGCCTAACCCAGCCCTGTGAAAACTTCTGATCTTGAATTGCTGATCAATGTTTCAAAACCTAGGAGAGCCTCAAGTAGCAATGGATAAATTAGTGGACTGAAACAAAAAGATCACAACTTGATCATGTATAGTTTTAATCTTGACAATTCAGGTCTCAAAATAATAAAGCCCAGTTATTTAGACATGTACTTCTCATTTCTATTCTCCCACAGAACATTTTGAAGTTTAATCTATGTACTTAGAGAAGCCTCTGGTAGAGTTTAAAAAACCAAAACATTGAGGGGGACCTTCAAGATGTTGGACGAGTAAGACATGGAGATCACCTTCCTCTCCACAAATACATCAAAAATACATCTACATATGAAACAACTCCTACAGAACACCTACTGAACACTGGCAGAAGACCTCAGACTTCCCAAAAGGCAAGAAACTCCCCACGTACATGGGTAGGGCAAAAGAAAAAACAGAGACAAAAGAATAGGGACAGGACCTGCACCTCTGGGAGGGAGCTGTGAAGGACGAAAAGTTTCCACACACTAGGAAGCCACTTCACTGGCGGAGACGGGGATGGGCTGGGGGGAAGCTTCGGAGCCTAGAAGGACAGACAGCATAGCAACAGGGGTGCAGAGGGCAAAGCGGAGAGATACCCACACAGAGGATTGGTGCCGACCAGCACTCACCAGCCTGAAGCATGTCTGCTCACCTGCCGGGGCGGGTGGAGGCTGGGAGCTGAGGCTCGGGCTTCAGAGGTCACACCCCAGGGAGAGGACTGGGGTTGGCTGCATGAACACAGCCTGAAGGGGGCTAGTGCGCCACAGCTATCTGGGAGGGAGTCCAGAAGAAAGTCTGGAACTGACTAAGAGGCAAGAGACCATTGCTTTGGGGTGCGCAAGGAGAGGGGATTCCTTCCCTGTCTGCCCACAGTACGCAGGGCACCGCCTAAACGAGCTCCAGAGATGGGCACGAGCCGCAAATATCAGCTCGGACCCCAGAGACGGGCATGAAATGCTAACGCTGCTGCTGAGGCCACCAAGAATCCTGTGTGCAAGCCCCCCCAGCCCACCCTGACCCAGAGCCTGTGCAGCCCGCCACTGCCAGGGTCCTGTGATCCAGGGACAACTTCCCCAGGAGAACACACGGCGCACCTCAGGCTGTTGCAACGTCACTCCGGCCTCTGCCGCCACAGGCTCGCCCTGCATTCCAACTATTAACTACCATACCCCTCCCTCCCCCGGCATGAGTGAGCCAGAGATCCCTAATCAACCGCTGCTTTAATCTGGGCGGGAACAGAAGCCTTAGGGCAACCTACACGCAGACATGGGGCCAAAACCAAAGCCGAACCCCAGGAGCTGCGCGAACAAAGAAGAGAAAGGGAAATTTCTCCATGCAGCCTCAGGAGCAGTGGATTAAATCCCCACAGTCAACTTGATGTACCCTGCATCTGTGGAATACCTGAATAGACAACGAGTCATCCCAAAATTGAGGCGGTGGACTTTGGGTGCAACTGTAGACTTGGGGTATGCTGTCTGCGACTGACTTGTTTCTGATTTATACGTATATATTAGTACAGATTTTAGCGCTTCTTATCATTGGTGGATTTGCTTATTGGTGTGGATGCTCTTTTTTTTTAAATTACTTTTACATTTTTATTTTTTTAATTTTTAAAATTTTCATAATTTTACTTATTTTTAAATTATTTTTTTCTTTCCTTTTTTCTCCCTTTTCTTCTGAGACGTATGGCTGACAAGGTCTTGGTGCTCTGGCCTATGTGTCAGGCCTAAGCCTCTGAGGTGAGAGAGCCAAATTCAGGATACTGGACCACCAGAGACTTCCTGGCCCCACATAATATCAATCAGCGAGAGCTCTCCCAGACAACTCTGTCTCAACGCTAAGACCCAGCTCCATCCAATGGCCAGCAAGCTCCAGTGTTGGACACCCCATGCCAAATAACTAGCAAAACAGGAACACAACCCCATCCATTAGCAGGGAGGCTGCCTAAAATCATACTAAGTACACAGATACCCCCAAACACACCACTGGACACAGCCCTGCCCACCAGAAAGACAACATCCAGCCCCACCCACCAGAATAAAGACACCAGTCCCCTCCACCAGGAAGTCTACACAACCCATTGAACCAACCTCACCAACTGGGGGCAGACACCAAAAACAACAGGAACTACGAACCTGCAGCCTGCAAAAAGGAGACCCCAAACACAGTATGTTAAGCAAATTGAGAACACAGAGAAATATGCAGCAGATGAAGGAGCAACATAAAAACCCACCAGACCAAACAAATGAAGAGGAAATAGGCAGTCTACCTGAAGAAGAATTCAGAGTAATTATAGTAAAGATGATCCAAAATCTTGGAAATACAATGGAGAAAATACAAGAAACGTTTAACAAGGACCTAGAGGAAGTAAAGAGCAAACAAAACGATGAACAACACAATAAATGAAATAAAAATTCTCTAGAAGGAATCAAGAGCAGAATAGCTGAGGCAGAAGAACGGATAAGTGACCTGGAAGATAAAATAGTGAAAATAACTACCGCAGGGCAGAAAAAAGAAAAAAGAATGAAAAGAATTGAGGACAGTCTCACAGACCTCTGGGACAACATTAAATGCACCAACATTCGAATTATAGGGGTCCCAGAAGAAGAGAAAAAGAAAGGGTCTGAGAAAATATTTGAAGAGATTATAGTTGAAAACTTCCCTAACATGGGAAAGGAAATAGTCAATCAAGTCCAGGAGGCACAGAGAGTCCCGTACAGGATAAATCCAAGGAGAAACACGCCAAGACACATATTAAACAAACTATCAAAGATTAAATACAAAGAAAAAATATTAAAAGCAGCAAGGGAAAAGCAACAAATAACATACAAGGGAATCCCCATAAGGTTAACAGCTGATCTTTCAGCAGAAACTCTGCAAGCCAGAAGAGAGTGGCAGGACATATTTAAAGTGATGAGAGGGAAAAACCTATAACCAAGATTACTCTACCCAGCAAGGATCTCATTCAGATTCGAAGGAGAAATTAAAACCTTTACAGACAAGCAAAAGCTAAGACAATTCAGCACCCCCAAACCAGCTTTACAACAAATGCTAAAGGAACTTCTCTAGGCAGGAAACACAAGAGAAGGAAAAGACCTACAATAACAAACCCAAAACAATTAAGAAAATGGTAATAGGAATATACATATTGATAATTAACTTAAGTGTAAATGGAGTAAATGCTCCAACCAAAAGACACAGACTGGCTGAATGGATACAAAGACAAGACCCATATATATGCTGTCTACAGGAGACCCACTTCAGACCTAGGGATACATACATACTGAAAGAGAGGGGATGGAAAAAGATACTCCATACAAATGGAAATCAAAAGAAAGCTGGAATAGCAATTCTCATATCAGACAAAATAGACTTTAAAATAAAGACTATTACAAGAGACAAAGAAGGACACTACAAAATGATCAAGGGATCAATCCAAGAAGATATAACAACTGTAAATATTTATGCACCCAACATAGGAGCACCTCAATACATAAGGCAAATGCTAACAGCCATAAAAGGGGAAATCGACAGTAACACAATCATAGTAGGGGACATTAACACCCCACTTTCACCAATGGACAGATCATCCAAAATGAAAATAAATAAGGAAACACAAGCTTTAAATGACATATTAGACAAGATGGACTTAAGTGATATTTATAGAACATTCTATCCAAAAACAACAGAATACACTTTCTTCTCAAGTGCTCATGGAACATTCTCCAGGATAGATCATATCTTGGGTCACAAATCAAGCCTTGGTAAATTTAAGAAAACTGAAATTGTATCAAGTATCTTTTCTGACCACAACACTATGAGACTAGATATCAAGTACAGGAAAAACACTGTAAAAAAATACAAACATATGGAGGCTAGACAATATGCTACTAAATAACCAAGAGATCACTGAAGAAATCAAAGAGGAAATCCAAAAATACCTAGAAACAAATGACAATGAAAACATGACAACCCAAAACCTATGGGATGCAGTAAAAGCAGTTCTAAGAGGGAAGTTTATAGCAATACAATCTTACCACAAAAAAAACAAGAAAAATCTCAAATAAACAACCTAATCTTACATGTAAAGCAACTAGAGAAAGAAGAACAAAAAAACCCCCCAAATTTAGCAGAAGGAAATAAATCATAAAAATCAGATCAGAAATAAATGAAAAAGAAATGAAGGAAACAATAGCAAAGATCAATAAAACTAAAAGCCAGTTCTTTGAGAAGGTAAACAAAATTGATTAGCCAGTAGCCAGACTCATCAAGAAAAAAGGGAAGACTCAAATCAACAGAATTGGAAGTGAAAAGGGAGAAGTAACATCTGACACTGCAGAAATACAAAGGATCATGAGAGACTCCTACAAGCAACCATATGCCAATAAAATGGACAAATTCTTAGAAAAGCACAACCTTTAGAAAAGCACAAACTTGTGAGACTGAACCAGGAAGAAATAGAAAATATAAACAGACAAATCACAAGCACTAAAATTGAAACTGTGTTTAAAAATTTTCCAACAAACAAAGCCCAGGACCAGATGGCTTCACAGGTGAATTCTATCAAACATTCAGAGACGAGCTAACACCTATCCTTCTCAAACACTTCCAAAATATAGCAGAGGGAGGATATTCCCAAACTCATTCTACAAGGCCACCATCACCCTGATACCAAAACCAGACAAAGATGTCACAAAAAAAGAAAACTACAGGCCAATATCACTGATGAACACAGATACAAAAATCCTCAACAAAACACTAGCAAACAGAATCCAACAGCACATTAGAAGGATCATACACCATGATCAAGGGGGTTTATCCCAGGAATGCAAGGATTCTTCAATATATGCAAATCAATCAATGTGATGCACCATATTAACATACTGAAGGATAAAAACCATAAAATAATCTCTATAGATGCAGAAAAAGCTTTCGACAAAATTCAACACCCATTTATGATAAAAACCCTCCAGAAAGTAGACATAGAGGGAACTTACCTCAACATAATAAAGGCCATATATGACAAACCCACTGCCAACATTGTTCTCAATGGTGAAAAACTGAAACCATTACCCCTAATATCAGGAACAAGACACAGATGCCCACTCTCACGACTATTCTGGAAGTTTTAGCCACAGCAATCAGAGAAGCAAAAGAAATAAAAGGAATCCAAATCAGAAAAGAAGAAGTAAAACTGTCACTGTTTGCA
Source organism: Phocoena phocoena (assembly GCF_963924675.1). Classification (NCBI taxonomy): domain Eukaryota; kingdom Metazoa; phylum Chordata; class Mammalia; order Artiodactyla; family Phocoenidae; genus Phocoena; species Phocoena phocoena. The sequence goes on along the minus strand of NC_089224.1, from coordinate 27,934,891 downwards.
GATGACATGATATTATACATAGAGAATCCAAAAGATGCTACCAGAAAACTACTAGAGCTATTCAATGAATCTGGTAAAGTAGCAGGATACAAAATCAATGCACAGAAATCTCTTGTGTTCCTATATGTTAATGATGAAAAATCTGAAAGAGAAATTAAGGAAACACTTCCATTTACCACTGAAACAAAAATAATAAAATATCTAGGAATAAACCTACTTAAGGAGACAAAAGACCTGTATGCAGAAAACTATAAGACACTATGAAAGACATTTAATATGACTGAAACAGATGGAGAGATATACCATGTTCTTGGATTGGAAGAATCAATATTGTGAAAATGACTGTACTTCTCAAAGCAAACTACAGATTCAGTGCAATCCCTGTCAAACTACCAATGGCATTTTTCACAGAACTAGAACAAAAAATTTCACAATTTGCATGGAAATACAAAAGACCCCGAATAGCCAAAGCAATCTTGAGAAAGAAAAACAGAGCTGGAGGAATCAGGTTCCCTGACTTCAGACTATACTACAAAGCTACAGTAATCAAGACAGTATGGTGCTGGCACAAAACCAGAAATATAGATTAATGGAACAGGAAAGAAAGCCCAGAGATAAACCCACGCACATATGGTCATCTTATCTTTGATAAAGGAGGCAAGACTATACAATGGAGAAAAGACAGCCTCTTCAATAATTGGTGCTGGGAAAACTGGACAGCTACATGTAAAAGACTGAAATTGGAACACTTCCTAACACAATACACAAAAATAAACTCAAAATGGATTAAAGACCTAAATGTAATAAGGCCAAACACTATAAAACTCTTAGAGGAAAACACAGGCAGAACACTCTATCACATAAATCACAGCAAGATATTTTTTGACCCACCTCCTAGAGAAATGGAAATAAAAACAAAAATAAACATATGGGACCTAATGAAACTTAAAACCTTTGCATAGCTAAAGAAACCATAAGACAAAAAGATGGCCCTCAGAATGGGAGAAAGTATTTGCAAACAAAGCAACTGACAAAGGATTAATCTCCAAAATATATAAACTGCTCATGCAGCTCAATATCAAAAAACCGAACAACCCAATTAAAAAGTGGCCAGAAGACCTAAATAGACATTTCTCCAAAGAAGACGTACGGATGGCCAAGAGGCACATCTATTAAGATGCTCAACATCACTAATCATTAGAAAAATGCAAATTAAAACTACAGTGCGGTATCACCTCACATGGGTCAGAATGGCCATCATCAAAAAATCTACAAACAATAAATGCTGGAGAGGGTGTGGAGAAAAGGGAACCCTCTTGCACTGTTGGTGGGAATGTAAATTGATACAGCCACTATGGAGAACAGTATGGAGGTTCCTTAAAATACTAAAAACAGAACTACCATATGACCCAGCAATCCCACTACTGGGCATAAACCCTGAGAAAACCATAATTCAGATAGAGTCATGTACCACAATGCTCACTGCAGCTCTATTTAAAATAGCCAGGACATGGAAGCAACCTAAGTGTCGTCGACAGATGAATGGCTGAAGAAGATGTGGCACATATATACAATGGAATATTACTCAGACATAAAAAGGAACAAAATTGAATTATTTGTAGTGAGGTGGATGGAGGTAGAGTGCGTCACACAGAGTGAAGTAAGTCAGAAAGAGAAAAATAAATACCGTATGCTAACACATATATATGGAATCTTAAAAAAAAAAAAAGTTCTGATCAACCTAGGGGCAGGACAGGAATAAAGACACAGATATGGAGAATGGACTTGAGGACATGCGGAGGGGGAAGGGTAAGCTGGGACGAAGTGAGAGAGTGGCATTGACATACATACACTACCAAATGTAAAATAGATAGCTAGTGGGAAGCAGCTGCATGGCACAGGGAAATCAGCTCAGTGTTTTGTTACCACCTAGAGAGGTGGCATGGGGCGGGTGGGAGGGAGGAGATATGGGGATATATGTATACATATAGCTGATTCACTTTGTTATACAGCATAAAGTAACACAACATTGCAAAGCAATTATACTCCATAAAAATGTTTTTAAAAAATTACACAAGTCATCATATCTCAGAGTTAAGTATAACAAAGGATATTTAAATTCCAACCCAATAAACCAGTAAACTAGCTTTTTGACAGAATTTTCAGTATTTTTATTTTTTAACATCTTTATTGGAGTATAATTGCTTTACAATGGTGTGTTAGTTTCTGCTTTATAACAAAGTGAATCAGTTATACATACACATGTGTTCCCATATCTCTTCCCTCTTGCATCTCCCTCCCTCACAGCCCCCCATCCCACCCCTCTAGGTGGTCACAGGCACGGAGCTGATCTCCCTGTGCTATGTGGCTGCTTCCCACTAGCTACCTATTTTACGTTTGGTAGTGTATATATGTCCATGCCACTCTCTCACTTCAGTAAACTATTTTCAGTTATTCTTCATGGAGAAATGTCACAACGTTTCCCATATTTAATTATTTTCACATCAGCTAGATGACACAGTCATCCCAATGCCAAGAACTTGATTGATCTTTTTTTAAAAAAAAATCACTCTATCCAGATTAACATAGAATTTTCATGAATCTATGCAAGTTGGAAACAGGCTTAAAGATTCAACTGCTGAATAAAAAAGGTGAACAGGGAAAAGATTATACATAATAAGCAATTTTATGTGATAAATTAAGTAAATAAGATAAAATCACTCTCACAGCTCCTGCACAAATACCAGTAAGAAAAAAAAAGCATAAATCTCTCTAAAAAATTCAGACGGCCTTATATTTCAATAGTTTTAACTTCTCAAATTACTTTTATTTGTATGTATAGTATGCTGGTATAATGATGCTCAATTTAGGTAAAAGGAAAGTGGAACTCTAGAGTAGCAAACACATCTTTACCAAGGCCAGACTAATAAACGTGAGGGAATTGGCCTTGGGTATAAGCACACATGGATATATTCTATGTGAGTGGCAGGGACTTTTTTAAGACAAAGCAAAAATCTTGAATATTTAAAATAAAGACACCTCATTTGTAAACATTGGCAAAAACAAACTACTAATTATAAATACTCTGAGTTACATAAAACTGGCAGGCTACTACTTTCTAACCTCTGGTGTTAACTGCTCACCCAAGATCACACTGCTTGTTATTGATGGAAGAGGGCCTACTGCTCAAGCCTTATTTAAAGATAAGAAACCACACTGTGTAAAAGAAGCACTGAAACAAGAATAGGATCCAAAATTACACAGAACTTAACAGATCTGCAATCAAAGATCATAAATGGTCAGAGGGGCCATTTCTCTTTACTCTTTCCCAAGACTTGTTAGCCCCTAGCAAGTCTCACAGGCCGCTGAAATATCAGATAGGCTCAGTAAGGTGAAAAGCGAAGTAAAGTTCTGATGAATGATGGTGACGACAGCCAGCTGCCTCCACCACAGGGCCTTTTCCTATGGCAGGGGGCCATGCTGGCCCCTTTCTGTGGCTCTGGTGCACCTCACACTGCCTGGTGTCTGGATGCTATTTACCTCTGCCTGGTTGCTGTTTGCTCTGCCTTTCACAGGTACCCAGGAAGGGTGTTTGCCCAGGGATGGGTGTTTACAAAGACTTTGGACATCCCACCGGGTTCTGTCTTCCAGTCTCTGTTGCCCTGTCTAGACTGCTATTTGCTGAACTGGATTCCCACCCACTGCTTCCAGATGCTCTCCCCTCAGCATTCCTTGTCTTAAGTTCTTGTCTAATGCCTTCACCCTGTAGCTACCTTAACCCAGCATTGAGTACTCTGAGTCCAAAATAATTAAATCATTAAGAAAAATGGACAACAGGTTCAAAAGATCATCGTTAAGTAACAAATTAAGCCCCTGAGCTCTTATTACAACTGTTGAAGCAATCTCAAATTCAATGCAATTTAGGATTCTACTCAGATTGCTGAGTTAATATATTCCTAGAATTTAATTAGTATCACAGTTTTTAGTATAAGTGTTTACAAGGTAAACCATTCTGAAGGCTATAAAAATTGCTTAAAATAAAAATATAATACAGTGATACATTTTAAACAGGGAATCTATATGTTACCACAATTAGCTCTACCAAAGTAATCTATTGAACATTATAGGAGGGCAAATTTGCAAATTATGTACCAACAGTTTGCTTGTGTCATTTATTTTACACTCAGGATGCTTTAACCACAGAAAACTGTTAGAAACAATGGTTAATTTCCCAGGCAAGCCCTCAAAAGTACATTTAACCTATAGAAGAACTAAGTACTATGTATCTATAGGAAAATATAAATGCTGGGGCAGTAAGATGTAACCAAAGTTGATAATCAGTAAGATACAATGGTAACTTTCTTGTTTTTTAATATAAAAAGCAGATTTAAGGTGTAATAATGGTAGACAGAACCAAAAAAAGAGAAAGAGAATGACGTTTAGTAAATGCTTAATTTGTGCCAGATAGTCTACCAAACTGAAATTAAAAGCTAGCTCAATCTGAACATAAATCCCTAAACTTCATCCCCTATACAATGGCCTCTTCCAAATAACTGTTCGCAACTAGGTATTAATGTTTGCACCTACTGGCGCAGTGGTTAAGAATCCACCTGCCAATGCAGGGGACACGGGTTCAATCCCTGGTCCGGGAAGATGCCACATGCCGCGGAGCAACTAAGCCTGTGTACTACAACTACTGAGCCTGTGCTCTGGAGCCTGTGAGCCACAACTACCGAAGCCTGCGTGCCTAGAGCCCGTGCTCTGCAAGAGAAGCCACCGCAATGAGAAGCCCGCTCGCAGCAACGAAGAGTAGCCCCCACTCGCCGCAACTAGAGGAAGCCCGCACACAGCAACGAAGACCCAAAGCAGCCAAAAATAAAATAAATATATAAAAATAAATGAAAGTCTAGTTGTAAGTTCAGCTGTTTCAATTCTTGATTTTAATGGCTGCTGTAACTAAAAAAGATACATTACCATGATACGTAAATGTAAATGCAGGAATGATTACACTTACTTTTTTAATCCCATTCAGCAATGATGTGCATTTGGTTAGTAAATTTCCAACTTCCCAAATGCTAATCAGGTGTTGGGAAAGTGCTGCACATTTTTAAAATGTTTAGCAAATGAGTTCAAAACCCAATGAAACATTATTTAAATGACTTTAAATAGGGTTTTAAAATTCTGTTTTGTGGCTATTCATGTAATACTTCAAACACTGGTGATTAAAGGGAAACGGCCACTCTTTCTGCCTTCTCGGTAGGAAAATTCGTTTCAGGGTAACCAAAGAGCCCCAGCTGAATGAGGGAAAGCTCAATTTCCATAAAAGTAAGCCAGCTGATAAGTGAAGGAGGAATGAAATATTAGAAAAATGTTATGCTGAAACCCTAATAAAATTATTGATTCAGGCAAGCAAGATCAATTGTTGTTTAAAACACCAACATGCATGGTTGACGGGGAACTGAATATACAAACAGTTCCAAAATAACACCACACAGAATGCTTAAATCATAAGGAGAAAACAATATATTGAAGGGATTTGATGGTTGGCACCTAATCCAGTGGTGCCATTTTTAGCACCACTAATGGTAATTTAGGTATTACATGTCTTCTTATGGGATACAACATATACTACTAATGCACAAGCCTATAGGTAAAACTTCCAGTTCACAAGAAATACAAAGAATGGAGAAACAAGTTAAAAAATACCACAAAGAAGAAACCAGAGAAATTCAAAAGGTGGAACTTTCTACAAGAAAATAGTGTTAGCTATTATAAAAAATCAGTGTTAGTAAAAAAGGACCATGTGTGAGAGAGATTAAGGACACTACCACCACATGCAATGTGTGGTCCTGGATGAAATATTGGTTTGGACACTTTGGATCAATTGAGAAAGACAAATACAATCTGGGTATAAAGATGATAAAACATGTACTAAAGTGAAAGAACAGATCACTAACTAAAAAAAAATCAGGTGATAAAATTATACTGGTGAACGTATCCTGCTTCTATAAATAAATATAAAAGTATTTTTTAAAGGAAGTTTTTCTAAATTTCTCAAGGGTCCAAATATGGGTTTTGCACATGACATTTTTTTATAGCAAAATGACCACGTTTCAAACTTTTATTTTAGAAATACACTCTCCATCGTGAATTTGTTTTGAAAAGTGCTTACTTTGCCACTTAGAATTTCACCTTTACTTGAAATGACAGGTTAAGTACCGCCACCCAAAATCTGGCTAGGAAACAGCCACTGACTTCTCACAACAGGGTAGCAAACTTATTATTTTGTAAAATGATATGGTTCACTTACCTTTTTGTTAAAAAAACCCAAAAAATCCAGTTATCTTTTATGTCCCTCAACTCTTTTATGGTGAGTGGTAAAAAAAGATTTTTAGTTGCACCCTAATTTGTTACCCAAGAATCTACCATTTCAGATAGTTGGCAAATCCATTTGCCAGGCCACATAAACTAATATTTAGAAATACAATGTATTTGAAAAGTATGGGCATGTCAATCCTATTTTAAGTATTTGAGTATTTTAAGTATTTATAAAGCCTAACCTCTTCTGTTTTTAAGGTAAAAAAATAAATATAATTACTAACACTTTATTCTCTCACTCTCTCCACATCCCCTATTAGGTCCTTTTGAGTACATAAGAATGAAGGGAGAGGGCTTCCCTGGTGGCGCAGTGGCTGAGAGTCCACCTGCCAATGCAGGGGACGCGGGTTCGTGCCCTGGTCCGGGAGGATCCCACATGCCGCAGAGCGGCTGGGCCTGTGAGCCATGGCCGCTGAGCCTGCGCGTCCGGAGCCCGTGCTCCGCAACGGGAGAGGCCACAACAGTGAGAGGCCCGCGTACCGCAAATAAAAAAAAAAAAAAAAAAAAAAAGAATGAAGGGAGAATGATTCCTTTCAGAGGCCCAAGGTTGAAAAGGACAGAGTCAGTCCTTTTAAACAGAATCAGTCCATTTGGAATACTTCCATCCTGTCTGTACTTCCTCCAGACTTTGTTTTTGTTTTAATATTACTACACCATCCTCGAAGTCAATAATTAAAAAGAACTTCTTATCTCCAAAATTCCTCAAACAACTCCAGAAAAGGTCATCAGGCCTGAAGATCAATTTTTGGGGAATTCTCACTCATCTCTACAAATCTTTAATCAGAGGATCCAATAGACTTCAACCAGATTAAACCTACACTACTTACTTACTTTTGATGTTTAATCTTTTGGGGTATCCATATCACGTCTTGACACTCCTTTCCTCCTATTAATAAACCTCCTCTTCTTAGAAGTTTTTCTCCTGTTTCCCCACCTAGCATCATTACAGCTCCAAGCTCCCACTTTAGCCAGCCAGTCATGGTGCAAAGACATTTACTACAGCCAAGAGCTGTACACCTCTTGCCAACCTGGCTTCTAACTGAACAGAGGAATGAGCTCAAGTTCATTCCTTGAGTCCAAATCGCTTACCTGGCACTTTCCTAACCAATCAAATCAGTGCTGACCTGGGAGTGTAAAATCCTGGAAGGATTTCTAAATGTAAAATATATTAACTGTAGAAAAATAAACTTCTGCATGCCAAAATACAACCATAAACAAAGTCAAAAGGCCAACACCAAACTAGGAACAAGCATGCTAACACATTTTCAATCAGTATGCCAAGGGGTTACTGCTTTTTCACTAGCTATAAAAAAACAACAGCAGCAAGATCTAAAAAGAGAGATTTCTTATCTATAAAATTAACAAGTGTTTTGTTTCTGAGACAATGCTTGGTTTGCATGATGCCCACAGCTACCCTCTAAGGGGTTCTTTCACACTGAACTTACCATACCTGGCTACTCAAGACCCCACCGTTTTAGGGACATCTCATCTAACAAAGAAAGACAAATGACTGACTCCAATGCAGCCCAGGCAAGCTCTGTGTGCTCTGATCAGGAGAACATTCTCTTAGGTGGAACTGCTTCAGTCATCCAGATTTTCTCCTGGGCAGTGTAATGACTTTTACTGTTACACCAAGGGCCATTTCTCCACAGTTCCCTTTAACACTTTATGAACACCAAGAATTCTGGCCGTGTCCCTTTTCCTGTAAAGCTGTCACAGTTTACTCTAATCCATGGCATTCCTCTCCCCAGTGACTGGCCAAGTAATGGGACCAATTACCCCAGTTAAAACAGCTACCTTCTCCATTCTTTTTCTTGGGACCCTGCAGAGGCTCTTTCCACCCACCCTCCCCCACTCAGGATTTTTGCTGCTAAGTACAATAAACATCAGGAGAGATGACAAAAGCCAACAAACAAACAAAAGGCCTTATCTGGGTAAGCTTAAAAAAAAATCAATTTTTAAGAGATATAATCTACAACCTGTGTTTCATACAGAGATGATAATAAAACTTAGTTATCTCAGAAACATTTCTCTCAGTTACTTTTGTGAGCACAAATATAAAAACAAAACCCAAAAAGGCCTTAGTCATTGTTAATGATATACCTTAAACGTAGAAAAGGAAACTACCCAACTTTGAGGTGCAATTTCAACTAGTACCACCAAATTTTGGTCTTATCATTGTAAATTCCAGACGTTCAAACTACACATCAGAAAATTTTAAAAGAAAGCATGACAGAACCAAGTAGCAACCTGGGACAAGAACTTACCTCAAGAACTCCAACACCAATCCTTTTTTTTTTTTTTTTTGTGGCACTCGGGCCTCTCACTGCCGTGGCCTCTCCTGTTGCGGAGCACAGGCTCCGGAGGCGCAGGCCCAGCGGTCATGGCTCACAGGGCCCAGCCGCTCCGCGGCATGTGGGATCCTCCCAGACCGGGGCACGAACCCGTGTTCCCTGAATCGGCAGGCGGACTCCCAACCACTGCGCCACCAGGGAAGCCCACCAATCCTTTTTTATCTGGAATAACTACTCGATATTCTTCTCCACTGAGTAGAACAGCTAGCTTCCACACCACCAAAAACATGAGGACCACCACTCTGGAGGACCTCTTAGCTTATTCAGGAAAACCTGTTACTTAGGTACTCCTGAAGATGAATGCAGGCACCAGATAAAATCTGCCTCTAAATAATCACTTTCCATGATATTTACAAATAAATGGAATTCATAACTCATGAAATACTGGCTATTCCAAAGCATACTTCCAATGACCCAAAAAGACCAGCCACTCAATGTTGTATGTAATCTACACAGTATGTTACCCATTTTCCTACAGTACCGACATGCCATGTCCTTATGGCATGTTTTGGTGCATTTAGAATCACACCTTGTTTAGGAAAACATTGCCTGTATTCAAATTATACAGCACTCTTACCTCATGTGATACACTTTTGATGTTTTTTGTTTTTGTTTTAAATCAGTTATTGGTCCTGAGTCCACCTTCACAATTTTACTAAATGGATCATGAGTTAATAAAAACACAGATTTGGGGCATTATTTTCTAACCTTAAGTGCCGTAACGCATAAAAAGGTTTTCACACTAGTTGGTCAATTTTTTAAAAAATAGACTTTTTTAGAGCAGTTTTAGGTTCAGAACAGCAAAACCGAGTATAAGGTACAGAGGTCTCCCATATACCCCTTCGCCCCTCCATAGCCTTTCCCAGTTGGTCAATTTTTATAAAGCAAAACATGTTCTTTCTGGAAAGAAATCAAGATGTCTAAGAAAAAGTAATTTCAAAATTTCAACCACAAATTTAAAGTACCACTGTTGTATGTATTTTCACTAATACATTAGAAAAGTAGTTAAATACTTACCATATAACATCCAACAAGGAAAGCAGCATTTGCCTGTTTTCTCTGATCAGGGCCAGTAAAATGAATAATTTTCTTCCTCATCATTGTAATGGACTGCATAAAGATAAACAGCTGTTAGTATTTCCTTTCTCATTTCAAGTTTTCTAAAACTTTATTTTGTGATTAAAATAAATTCCAAACCTCATAATGTTGAAGCATTCATATTAGCAAGACTTAAAAAGATAAACTTTGATACCCAAAAATACCATGTACCTTCCCACAGAAGACACACCCTTGGAGTAGAACAAATGTACAATTAAAGGGTGGGAGAGGAGAAACCTGAAACTAATATGATATCATAAATCAACTACACTTCAATTTTTTTAAAAAGGTAGGAGAGAAGCTACGAACAGATACACTTTAAGTATAGACTACCTCTGAAAGAATCCATAAAAAGCTGGAAAAGGTAGTAGGAGAGACCTTTTCTTTCCTTTTCCTACTGTCTGACTTTTTTTGTTAATCTCTTCCCAAAACCTTTCAATTAACATCAAAGGGTATAAGAACGGGCAAAAATAATTCATTCTGTTAGAAATCAGGATAGTGAATGGGGTAGGGAGGGGTGGAGTGAGGAGGGTGGTACAGAGATAACCAAGAGAGCACAAGTGGGCTCTTCTGGGGTGTTGCTAATGTTCTGTTCTTGATCTGATGATCCAGATGACTATCCATGTATATTCAGTTTGTAAAATTCATTGAGCTGTATATTCATGATCTATACATATTTCTGTATATACATTGTGCTTCAATAAAAAGTTAAAAATAAAAAGGATATGGAATTTAAAAACCAAAGCAACACATGATTTATTAGCTCTTCCTCACCTGTACTTCACTAATGTGAGTAGACACGTTTCAAGTAAGGGTAAGAAACAGGATATATTCAGTTGAATAAGCACAGTATTCTTTTGCTTCTGTGAGCCAATGTTTGGGTATTTCAATGATGAATATTACATATTTTCTTTTAGTTGTTTACATAGAGTGAGAAATCCAAGTTGATTTAAAGAAAAACAACAGCCCAACCAGCCCTCAAGCAGCATACACACAAGACACTCTTAATACAAATTCTCAACACACTTTTACCTCTATTAATTGAATGGGAATTAAGTTTCAGTCAGGTGGGATGGTCAACACTGCAAGCTGTTCTGGTAAATAATTTTTTTTTAAAGTTTGAAAAAAGGACAAATATATTCTTGGTTGACCCAAAGGATAAAAGGATGGCCAAGTATGTTTAAAACAAACAAAAAACTTTCAAAATTAAAGTAAAGGAACACCAGTAGGGGAAAAGGAAATTATTTTTAGCTTCTCAGCCCTGTATGAAACAAAAAACCTGCCACTGGCAACTGGCAAAACGGAATGGGGGGAACATAAATACCCAAGGCCACAAATGCTTATATTCCTGTTCCAGGGAGGAATAAAGTCCAGAAAGAAGAGTCTCCATCTCTGTATACATCTCTAGTGAATACAAATTTAATAGAAAAAAGAAAAAGCAACGCTGCAACTTCCTTTTTACATATTAGTAACTTCTGACCGATGCTTCTAGCATTTATGGTGTGGAATTTTAAGTTTGATGTTCAAGGGGAAATAGATCTGCCTTACTCACCCATAAATTTTTAGTATAACTTAATTTTTAATTGAAAATGAATTTTATTTCTGTGTAGTAGTTTAATAAGTAATCAGCTGAATAAACTTGTTTTTAAAAAGCACCTGCCCCCCCAAATCCAGTATTTCTACTTGAGAATATACAGTGACTCTTAAATTGCTAGCAGTATATGAATACCTTTTATTGTACATGACCAACAATTCAGAGTTTTTTAAAATAAATGAATAAGGTCTAAGTTCAAACTAATAGTAATACACTCTTACAATTCAGTGATACAGTCTTAAAGACTGTATGCTGTCTGCCCTTGCTTCTCTGCTCCTTAATCCTATGCGTAAAGGGTCATAGTGAAGAGTCACAAGTAGTACAATACCATGCGAGCTTCAAGGCATAATGAAATAAAGTAAGATGAATCCAATTTCCCTTAGTCTTCCTAACACTCCCTATCAAAGTGAAGGCAGAAAGAACAATGACCAAAGGAAGGAAAGCTCCTCTTGTTAGGTGACAGTTCCACTGGCTCAGACAACAAGAGGTTCACTTTATTGACCATCTGAACTTTGGCTTTTCAAGTATATGAGCATCACCAATCCAAACCAGAACCAAATGACCCAAACTTAAGCCATTCATCAACACTCTGGAAAACAAATAGATATACTATGACTTTATAAAACAATAAACCACATGTATGTCTCAAACACCACTCCAGTGAAAAACATTACATTTCCTTTTTAAAAACAGATTTCCCTTCCTCCCTGCAAGATCAGGCTAACAATGATTACTTAAGTGAAATCTTCCGTAAGGAATACTTTACCTTTAATTTCTTATTAATCTTGCAGCAATATCTGTAAACCATTGCTAGATTGAGTGGTCCAAAATCTGCGTAGAAGCTGCAAAAATGAAAAACAAAAATGTGTATGTATATTCCAGATGCTTTGAATATAAATGCCTTTTTGTAGCTACAACATCAAAATAAAGCAAGAAAGCACACACCAAATTATTATAGGTCACACAACTTAAAGGTACTGCCTTACTAATGGAAGAAATACTCTGGTAAAAGATGACTATTAAAATACCTGACAAGTGTTAAAATGCCTAAATCTAACCTCAAATAACAAATAAAAATACTTTCTGAATAAAAAAGCTGTTTTTCCACACATTTTTTTCCACTGGCAAAAACACAACATCTTAGTACTCCAGTTTATATCTCATTATACTGTAAACTGTTAGAATTTCAAATGTAAATTGTTAAATGTAGGAAGGTTCTTTCATTCTGATTTTTTCCCCTAAGGATCTATTTTATTACCAAGGGTTAAAGCAAAAAGTATCCTGCAACTAACAGTCAACAGATTTGTAATGTTCCAATTTTATAAACATACCTTTAGATTCTTCAAAATAAAAAAACGTTACTAACAATCTTTGAAAAAGCAATACTTACTTTTCATATTCAAGTTCATTATCTATGCTGAAATAATGTACATTTGATGAACTCTTTGGTCTGCTGTAGAGAATGGCAAAACAAAGGCGATCTGAAATGGAAAAATTGTAATGTTCCTTCCTTCACATCATGAAAAAACGTTTCATATATCATGTTGCAACTCTTTTCAGATGAAGTCAAATTTTTATTTTTCTCCCATGCATGTTTCAGATGGTAAGGTTATCAGTGAGTAACTTCAAAATGTTCTGGCTATTGTGGTGGGTAATAATAAGTAAGCAATTTTTAAAAAGGAGAAATTGCCTTTAATGTAAGTTTCAACAGCGGTAAATGACTTTTCATACAGCGATACGGCTTGATTTCTGGAAAACTTTACCCTGGACTAAGAAATTTTGGTAAATGGCAGCACGCATTTGATAGCTAGACCACCAGCCTGGATGACTTTCCCTATGTTTCGCTATGTTTTCAAGACATCCTGAAAAGTCATTTCAATAAGAAACTATGTTTTAAGTAGAGAGAAAACGCTTTCAAAATTGCTTCAAAATTAATGTTTACGGCTATAACACACAAAACAAACCACATGTTTATCCAATGTTCTTAGGGGTCGCTACTTATTTTTTGATTCGGAATCACTACTTTTGTAATGATTTTTACAATCGGACCATTATAGCAGAGGCAAATGAGAGTATTCTGCAGGATGAGTATGAGATGAACCGGCGTTGCATAAAAGCAGTTAGGCTGCTGTGAGGTTTAGCAAGAATGGTAACAGGGTAAGGTTCAGAGGCGCCACCCTTCTTCTCCTGCCCCACCCCAAAAGGAGTTGCCTAAAAATCCTTGGTGAAGCAAAGTCATCCTTAATACCTAGCAGTAGTAATACTAATAATAGTGCTAGTAGAATACTTAGATTCAAATTGTGGCAAAATTAAGTACAGCCCTTAAAATAGTAAGGAACAAAGGACGCCAGCTGGCATCCTTTCCCCAAATAGTAATTTAAACAATTTTTTATAATAGTAATTTAAACAATTCTGTACACACAATTGCTGTATTTATTTCCCTATAAACGCCTCAACTTAAATGTTCTGCAACCACAGACACCCAAACGGATGACGGGGCTGACTCCTTTTCAACCAAAAATGACCCTTGATCCCCATGCAGTGACCACGGATTTTGCTCCCTGAGGTGGAGAGCCCACCAGCCATGGTGTAAGGACACAAGGGTCCGAACTGCACACATCTGTGCGGATTCGCCCCAAGGCAGGACCACGCCTGGTGACCAGGAGTCCCAGGAGGCCACCCACTCCCAAGAGACAGCATCGGCCCTGGCACCGAAGTTTAAAGGCACATCTTGGTCATCAATGGGGGCCTCCTCGACCCCCGTGCACTGCCCGATGCCCTCTAAATAGGGGGTGTCCCGAGGGCGCGCCCTCCACACTAACCTTTGATCATCTCGGTCACCAGAGGGGTCCCTGCGCCCTTCAGGCTCATGATCCACAGCATCTGGACGGCGGGGCAGAGGGAAGGACCGGGTGGCCAGGGAGCAAGTCGCAGAGAGAGGAGGGCCGTGACTACACCCCCGAAGTTTAAAAAACAAAAAAGTTTAAAGGGACACGCCCAAACACTGGGCACAGCGACGCCCTTCGGCTGGCCACCACACCGCAAGCCCGGGAGAGCCAACCCGGAAGTTCAAAACTTCTCAAACTCCCCAGACGGGGTAACGAGGGAGCGGGGCGCGGAAACCAGCCCCAGGCGCCAGGGCTGAGCTTCGCCCCGCCTCGGGGACACCTGGCGGTCGTCTGCAGCGCCAGGGCGCTCTAGCGCCGCAATTCTGCGCTCAAAGTCGGCGTGTGCGGCAAAGGATCAGACAGGCAAATGCGAAGAAAGCGGCTCCCCAAGAGACTAAAAGGATTTCTCGGAAGAGAAGGGTTCAGCGGTGGATCTGACCCTCAGCCTCGTGCTTGGCCGCCCTTGCCTCCGCCACCAGGGGGCACTGCAGCCAGGCTGGGCTGAGAGGCCAGCGGCCAGGCTCGAGGACCCCGGCCGGCCTGGAGCTCCGTCCTCTCTGGAATCGAAACCCGCTGAATGTCGGGCTCGCCTGAGTGCTGGTGTCTCATTTAAAATGCAGCACTTTAAAACTGTTCAAAATTTAAAGGTATGCCTAAAGCCGAGGTCACTCATTCCTTTAAAGGCCTCAGATTTCGCCTCAGAAAAATATTAGGATGGTTGAAAAAAATTCTGACACCATGGTAAACGACAATTTATTTTCTAAACCTAAGTTCCTACGTTAGTATCAAGTGAGAAAAAAATAAGTTGCAGTATGAGTACGGTCCCAATTTTGTTATATATAATATGGTAGTGGGATTATGGTTGATTTTTATTCCCTCCTGTATTCTTCTAAATTTCCTACAGAAAAGTGTTACTTTAATAATCCGTGAAAAAAATTTTCAATGACTCTTCCTTAAAACGAACAAGCAATACAGTAACAACTCTTTCCCAAGAATTACACTTTATTTATCATCTCAATACAATATACACATTATATATCACAATATATACATTTTTGCCTCAAAAGTAAAGCTGCATACCTACTACCCTTATTTAAACTTCCAGATCAAAGACTTTAAAAGTAAAAAAAAACAAAACCATTAATTATCTTTTAATAAAGAATGCCTTTCTAAATGAAACAAAATCTAAAAGCCATGAGAATCTGTTAAACTAATAAGCATTTTTTAAATGGTCTTCATGGCAATAAACACAAATTCAAGGGATAAACTGGAAAAATATTTTAAGTACATCTCAAGAAGATGCCCAACTTCAATTTTATGTTATTGCAAAAATGCAAATTTAAACTACAAGGTACTACTACTTTTCCTTCAGACTGGCAAAAATGAAAGGAGTTTGATAAGGCACTGTGTTGGTGAGGTGGGGAAACAGGTACTCTCACTGCCTGTGGGTTAGAACATAAACTGGGACAACCTCCATGAAGGGCAACAAAGGGCAATTTGGCAGAAATTTCCAAGACTGAAAATTGAACACGGGCAAGATTGCCAAGATGGACAGCATTATAGGTGTTTACAGGCTGGATGATTTATAGGTATGTATTTAAAACACAAATGTATATGATTGTATATGAAATCTTGCATATCTCTGGAAGGAAACACAAGAAACTGGTGTTTGCCTTTATAAGGGGAAACTGAGTATCTGTATATAGGGAAGGGTAAGAAAGATTTATTCGTTTTTGTAACTTTTGAATTTTGTAACATATATTACCTATTCAAAATTATGAAGCTTTTGAAAAGGGAACCTGTGGGCTAAAAGTGTTTTTCCAAGGCTGACTCTTCATCAAGAGATGAAGCATTCAGTAAATGTAGTATAAGACAATATGGAAAATGTCCTTTGCACACATTTAAATAACAGAACTTCTTAGTAACCTCTTGCTTGCTACCATCTCTTGAAATCCAGTTTCTTTTAACAAACCCAAATAAAACTGGAAGGAAATGGGGAGAGGTTTTCCCTCCAAGTCCAAACCTGAAATTCAGTTCCCTAGGAAATATTTTATATATTACAGGTCGGGGAGGAATCACTGATATTTTATGTCCAATTATCTCTGCACAATATATTCTCAAAATTCTATTGTTAGAGTCATATTGTGATAAACCACAACAGAGGCTAGAGTGCTGGGATGAGAACTATTTATTAGAAACCTGGAGCTAGAAAACAGGTCTCTTTACGTTTTGCTTAAAAGTTCGTGATTAGGGCTTCCCTGGTGGCACAGTGGTTGAGAGTCCGCCTGCTGATGCAGGGGACGCGGGTTCGTGCCCCGGTCCGGGAGGATCCCACATGCCGCGGAGCGGCTGGGCCCGTGAGCCATGGCCGCTGAGCCTGCGCGTCCGGAGCCTGTGCTCCGCAATGGGAGAGGCCACAACAGTGAGAAGCCCGCGTACCGCAAACAAAAAATAAAAATAAAAGTTCATGATTAAACTTATAATCCTATTGTAAACACACGTATCCTCCCTTTAATGTGTTTGTTGTCAAAAACTGAAGTGGTAAACTCTCTTCCCTCTATACCCCATCACATAATGTCACCATTCCTGCTTCTTTGACTGATATAATACAGTAGAAAGAAATGAAATCTCATGGTTTTAAAATACTGACAAAAACATTCAAAATCCATCCTTGTGCCAAATTTGTCTACAGTTCTGATTTGGCTTTTGGGCCTCCAGTTTACTACTTCTTTCTTTAATAAATACTTGTTAAATAAATGAATAACATTTTCCTGCATAACAACTAGCTATCTGGGGGACAGTTAATCATAAAACAGAGAGAGGTATGTTCTAAACCAGAGGTCCCCAACCCCCAGGCCCTGGACCAGTACTGGTCCGTGGCCTGTTAGGAACCGGGTGGAACAGCAGGAGGTGAACAGCTGGCAAGAAAGCAAAGCTTCATCTGTATTTACAGCCGCTCCCCATTGCTGGCGTTACCACCTGAGTTCTACCTCCTGTCAAATCAGCGGTGGCATTGGATTCTCATAGGAGCGGGAACCCTACTGTGAACTGCGCGTGGGAGGGATCTAGGCTGCGCGCTCCTTATGAGAATCTAATGCCTGATGATCTGCGGTGGAGCTGATGCAGTGAGCTGGGAAGCGGCTGGAAATACAGATTATCATTAGCAGAGTGGTTTGACTGCACAGAGACCATAATAAATCAATGTGCTTGAATCATCCTGAAACCATTCCCCCCCTCCCCCACCCCATCCTTGGAAAAACTGTCTTCCACGAAACTGGTGCCTGGTGCCAAAAGGGTTGGGGACCACTGTTCTAAACCAATTGAGAAATATATATAGCAGTCAGGTGGCAATGATAATACAGTATCTACGTTTTAGTAGAAATGATTAAAATAACTCTACTATGGACACAATGAACTTCTCACTATTTCTGTTCCCCCCTGGAACTAGACTGACTTCACAAGTCCTGGCAGAGGAAATGGAGAAGTGCAAGGCTTCTCTATTGGATAGGGAAGTCTGCCCTTGGTGAGCTAACTGTAAGACAAGCAGAAGGGAGAATCACACCCCTCGGGAACAAGAGAGAACAGGCCAAAGAACAGGCTCCACCTGAACAATGACTGTCCCTCAGAGAGGGTCAATAGCCATCGTTCTCATCTATTATTAGTCCCTCATTCTTTGAGATAAGTAGTGACCAAGGGGAGCAGAAGAAGAAATGTTCATAAAACTACTGATTAATAAAAAGAAGCAGTACCCCCTAAAACAATGGCAGCTAACAATTATTGAGAGTTTAGTGCCAGGTATTATATTAATAAGCTCATTACAACCTACAAAGCAAATACTACTACAACTATCAATATTTTCCCAGAAAGGAGCCCTAACCTTAAAGAGGCAAAATGACTAACCTGAGCAGAGTCACAAAACTTGTACAGTAGCAGAATTAGGATCTGAACACAGGCTATTTGGGTGAAGCCTGAGATTTTTAAATTCCTGCCTCAGAGACTTGCCTTAATATAAAGCAAGAGTAATTAAAACAATACTATTTTAGCACAGCAACATAGAAATATGAACCAAGGCATATATGAAAACCTAGTATATGAGAAAACTGGTTTTTCAAATCAGTCACAAAGAAAGCCATATTCAATAAGGGACAAATGTCTAAGTATGAAAAGAAAATGAGGTTCCAATCTCACATACTATATAAAACAAATACCAGTTGAAATAAGTTTTTAAAATCTTTCAGGTAACTATAAAATTATAGCAAATAATTTTACAATTTAAATGGGGTTTTTAAGCATGACACAAAACTCAAAAGTTATAAAGGAAAAAAAGCAACAGAAACTTACAGAAAATATATAATAAAGGGCTAATCATCACAACTGATAAAAAGTATCTGTAAAGCAATATAACAACCCAACAGAAAATAAAAATCTATAAAGGCTACAAACACTCAATTCAGAAAAGAAATTCAAATAGCCAATAGCATATTAAAAGAAAATTAATCTTACCAGTGGCTCAACATTAAAAAGTCCAACATCATGAATAGATTACAGAAGAAAGCCACATAATTATGTCATTAACTACAGAAGTCATTAAAATCAACTCATTCCCAATTAAGCCTTTATACAATGGGACTAAAAGAGAACTTCCTTAAACTGATAGATTATCTTCCAAATACCTCTAGCAAAATATAATACTTCATGCCTTAACTTTGTATCTCCCTGAAATGAAAAGCAAGAAAAAAATTCCTACTACCATTACTCCTATTTAATAATGTAATAACTGGAAATACTCACTGATGCCAAGATAAGAAAAAGAAATGAGAGAAGACTTAGAAAGGGAGAAACAAAATTGTCCTTATTTACAGACGATTGTCTGCCTAGAAATTACAAAAGAATCTGCAGACAAACTATTAGAATAAATAAATAAATGTTTGTAAACATTTATTTATTTCTGGATATAGATGATTAACACAAAAATCAGGAGTTTTTCTATATACGACTTGTAATAACTAATTTACGAAATATAAGTGCTTAATTATTTATGGACATATGGAAAGATAAAGCAGGGTTTTTCTAAAATTTTATTTTATTTATTTTTTATACAGCAGGTTCTTATTAGTTAGCCATTTTATACATATTAGTTTATATATGTCAATCCCAATCTCCCAATTCATCACACACACACCCCATAAAGCAGGTTTTTAATGGGAAGATTCAATGTCACAAAGATGGTAATTTCCCTCAAACTAAATGCAATTCTTATCAAAATCCCAACAGAGCTTTCCACAGAACCTAACAAGCTGATCCCAAAATTAATCTAGAAGACCACAGGGCCAAGAAGAACCGAGACCATTTTGAAAACAAACAAGAAGGGAGCCCTTGCCCTACCAAATATTAAAACTTACAATAATTTAGGCTTGTAGAATTGGAACAGATATACTAGACCTTTATCTATTATATACAACAGCCCAGTAAGAGACTACACATACACAGAAACTTCCCTTATGACACGCATTACACATCAGTGGTGACAATTGGTTGTCCATATTGTCTGGGGTGGAAGGAGGGGGGAAATTCACGATCCTCATCTCATACCACAGGCCACCAACCCCCAAAGAAGAAAAAAATCTCAGGTGGATTAAAAGCCTAGCTATGAGAAGAAAAGCTTCGCCAAGTCTTAGAATATAGAAAAATAACTCATAACAGTGGAGTAGGGATGGATTTTTTTCTAAACAAGACTTAAAAAGCCCAAACTATAAAGCAAAAAGATTGAGAAATTTGATTATATGAATATGTAATGTTTCTGCTCAACATAAGACCCCAAAAACAAAATTTAAAAAGATAACTCACAGACTAGGAAGACAGGTACAATGCATAAAAGCAACAAGGATTAGTATTCAGAATTTACAAAGAACTATGAATCAAAGAGAAAAAAGCTAACACCCCAACAAATAAATGGGCAGAGGATGGGAGTAAGAAATTCACAAAAGAAGAAACCTAATTGTCCTACCTTGCTCCTCTTTTTCCAATCTACCTACAGTGAGTATGGTTTTGGTCTACTCTATGTCCTGTGATGAATTGAGTTTATTAGTCAGAGTAAGGTATGTAAAAATAACCCTGAAATCTTAGTGATTTAATTTACAACAGAGGCTATTTCTTGCTGGGGGGCTATGTTCAGCCCAAGGATCCAGGATGATGGAGGCTCCACCAGTTTGCAGATGCACCATCTGGAATTTATCCCTGGGGTTGCCAGTGACTGCTTGTGTAAGTAATTCCACTTGCCTACAGATCTAAATGTACACAGGTATAAACCAAGCCCCATAATGTTATCAGTAATAAAGCTTACATTTTAATCTTTATCTGTTTAACTCGTATGTTCCTCAATTAGTACAGAATTAAGGTGGGGAAAAGAGTAATCTTGTCTAAAGATGCTCCAGACATCCTCCCCACAAATTATGTTAGTCTCCAGATTCACCTATATTTCTAAAATATTTTACAAATGAATTTTTTAAAAGGGAGCCACTAAAAGAATTTTAATAGTTTTCATACCTTTCAAATCACTGGAGCCAGTGAAAAATTAAAACTAAGAAAACGTGATCAAGGCACCAAATAGCAAGAAGAAGCATGGCAAAGAGAAAACAAAATAAGTCCAAACATATCAGTAAATATAAAACATGCAAAATATTTAAATTCACCTATTAAAATCTTTTCAAATTGAGTTAAAAAAAATTCAACCTATATATTGTTTAATAGAGATAATTAAAACAAAACCATATAGAAAATATTTAAATCAAAGGATAGAAAATGGTATGCTATACAGTTGCCAGGAAAAAGAGCAGGTATATTAATATCAACAGCAGATGAAATAGAATTCACAGCAAATAACAATAAAGACAAAGATGTTTCACGATTATGTAATCTAACAAGAGATTACAACAATCACACACCTTATGACAAAAGATTTTAAATCTATAACACAAAAACTAGTGAAAATAGGAAAAATTAGTAAACCCATAATAATAGAAGGTTAACACACCTCCAAAAAATAAAATAAGTAATTTGAAGCCTGATCTAGTAAATACAGAGAACCATTTTCAACAGAGAGCACAAACTTTTAAAAACATAGGATATTTACTGAAGTCATCACATATTACGTCACAAGGAAATCACAACAAATTCAGGAAAGCAAAGATCATACATACAGATCATACAGTTAACACAATACAAAATTTGAAATTCATTGATGAAAATACAACAAGCAAAAATCTATCAACATGCAAATGTTTTAAAACCCATTTCTAAATAACTTGCAACAAAGGGAAATTAAAAGAGAATTCAACAGGGCTTCCCTGGTGGCACAGTGGGTAAGAATCTGCCTGCCAATGCAGGGGACACAGGTTTGAGCCCTGGTCCAGAAAGATCCCACATGCTGCGGAGCAACTAAGCCTATGCACCACAACTACTGAGCCTGTGCTCTAGAGCCCACAAGCCACAACTACTGAGCCCACGCGCCTAGAGCCCAGGCTCTGCAACAAGAGAAGCCACCACAACGAGAAGCCCGCGCACCGCAACGAAGAGCAGCCCCTGCTTGCTTCAACTAGAGAAAGCCCACACAGCAACGGAGACCCAACACAGCACCCCCCAAAATTAATAAAACAATTCATCACAAATTATTTTAAAATTAATCTCAATAAGAATTCACGTTAAAATCTGTGGAATATGCTTAAACAAAAATCTGAAGAAAATCATCTGCCTAAAAAAAGGCTCCCTGTCACACCATTCACAAACAAAATTAAATTCTACCTGTATTAAAAAGCTGAACATAATAGTTCTGGTTCCCTACATTCCAGGCCATGGTAGGATTGTCCTGACTCCTCTGAGATTAAATGAGCAGAGGTGAAATATACGACTTCCAGGCCAGCCCATTTAATTGATGGTACAAAACCCTATAGAACTCTGACCAGCAGCAATCGAGATAATAGCTGAGGGCTTCCCTGGTGGCACAGTGGTTGAGAGTCCGCCTGCCGATGCAGGGGACACGGGTTCGTGCCCCGGTCCGGGAAGATCCCACATGCCACGCAGCGGCTAGGCCCGTGAGCTATGGCCACTGAGCCTGCGCGCCTGGAGCCTGTGCTCCGCAACGGAGAGGCCACAACAGTGAGGGGTCCGCGTACTGAAAAAGATAATAGCTGAAATACAGCCATTTTAGAAAACTGGCCATATTTATAACAAATGAACATCACACATCTTTTGACTCAGTAATTCTACTTCTAAGCATATATACAACAGAAATGCATACACATGTTCATCAAGAAAGGTACAAACAGTGGTTCATAGAATCATTATTTGTAATAGCCAAAAATTGAAAACAAATCGAATGTCTAGAAATGGTGGACTGAAACACTGTGGTACTTTCTCACAGTTGAATATTATATACCAGTAAGAATGAATGAATGAACTTTGACCATGCACAACATCATGGATGACTCTCAATAACACACTGTAGTGAAAGAAGCCAAACAAGAGTATGGCTTCATCACACAGTCTGATTCCATTCAAATAGATTTCAAAGGCAGACAAATCTATGGCAATTAAAAATTATGATAGTGTTTATTCTTGGAAGGGGAGTGATGTGAAAGAGCACAAAGGAGTAGTTTCTAGGGTATAGTGATATTCTCTTTCTCAATCTGTCTGCTAGTTACTTACCCATGATGTACAAAGCTGTCAATCAAGTTCACTTTGGGCACATTTCTGTGTATGTATGAATCATTACAACACATTACAGAGATCTGTGTATATTATAAAATAAATTAGACTTCAGTTATGTTACACTGAATTAAAAGTTATATGTGTAGTAGTTATGCTCCACTAGCTGGGTCACAAAAGTAAGAAGATTTATAACAGTTCTTACTAACCAGTGATAGACATGTGTCATAAATAAAAAATAAACCTTTACTTGTTACATGCCACTAAGATGTTGGGGTTGTCATCACAGCATAACCTAGCCTATCCTGAATGATACATATCTTTAGATATTTAAGTCTTAAACTAAGACACAAAATGCAAAAGCTATAAAAAGAAAGGATTTGATAAATTTACAAAAGACACCATTAAAATATTTTTAGAAAGGGGGTGGGAAGAAAGTAGAATACAGGATCCAACCTGAAAAAACTCCCAACAGCCAAAGCTGGAACACCTTGAGCAATGAAGTAAGTACATAATATTGGATTATAATTGAAAGTATAAAATAAATATGGGGACTTCCCTGGTGGTCCAGTGGTTAAGACTTTGCCTTCCAATGCAGGGGGTGCGGGTTTGATTCCTGGTCAGAGAGCTAAGATCCCACACGCCTTGTGGCCAAAAAGACCAAAACATAAAACAGAAGCAATATTTTAACAAATTCAGTGAAGACTTTAAAAATGGTCCACATCAAAAAAAAAATAATCTTTAAAAAAATGTTTTTAACTAAATAAATATGCATGAATATATGCTGATATAAAAAAGTGATTGAATAAATAAATGAAGAGACCAATCTTCCTTATATAAGAATTCCAAGTAATATATACAGATACTTCCCTCTAAGAGGTAGAGCTTAACTCTCCTCAACTTCGAGTATGGGTTGGACTTACTGACTTGCTTCCAAAGAATATACTGAGTTGGCCAAAAAGTTCGTTCGTTTCCCCCATAACATCGTGTGAAAAACCCGAATGAACTTTTTGGCCAGCCCAACAGTATGGAAAGGGAAAGATAGTAACTTTACAGAGGAGAAACCTGGCCAACACTACTTTAACCAGGTGTTCATAATTCATCAGTGATGTTATGCGGATGTCATGTACCCCCAGATGTGATCCAACAAGAAGGGTGCTTCTCCTGTGTGGTATTTTATTCCAAAAATCCAGTCTAGTCATTAGAAAATATCAAACAAAATTTGAGGGACATTCTACAAAATACCTGACCAATACTCATCAAAACTGTCAATATCATGAAAAACATAACTGAGAAATTCTCATGAACCTTAGTGGCTAAGGAGATGACAACTAAATGCAAGGTGGTATCCTAGATTAAATGCTGGAATAGAAAAAGGACATTAATGGGAAAACTGGGGAAACATGAATAAAGTCTGGAGTATATGTAACAGTAACATACCAACCAGTGTTGGTTTCTTAACGCCACATGGTAACGCAGGATGATGTTATGAACCGAATTGTGCCCCCCCTCCCCACAAATTCATATGTTGAAGCCCTAGCCCTCAGTGTGCCAGTATTTAGCGATAGGGCCTTTAAAGAGGTAATTAAGGTTAAATGAGATCATAAGGACAGGGCCCTAATCCAATAGGACTGGTGTCCTTACAAGAGGAGGAAAAGACGCCAGGAATGCATAGCACAGACTAAAGGCCACGTGAGGTCACAGCAAGAAGGCAGCTGTCTCACCAGAAACCAATCCTGCTGGCACCTTGATCTTGGAATTCCAACCTCAACAATTGTGAGAAAATAAATTTCTGTTGTTTAAGCCAATGAGTGTGTATATCTTATTTTTGGCAACCTGAGCAAACTAATACAAATGATAACATTCAAGGAAACTAAAACTGGGTGAAGAATATACAGAAACTCTCTGTAGTATCTTTGTAATGTTTCTGCAAATCTAAGTTATTTAACCTAAAAGGAAATGGACAAATTCTTAGAAAGGTACAATCTTCCAAGACTGAACCAGGAAGAAATAGAAAATACGAAGAGACCAATCACAAGTACTGAAATTGAAACTGTGATTAAGAACTTCCAACAAACAAAATTCCAGGACCAGATGGCTTCACAAGTGACTTCTATCAAACATTTAGAGAAGAGTTAACACCTATCCTTCTGAAACTGTTCCAAAAAATTGCAGAGGAAGGAAAACTCCCAAGCTCATTCTATGAGGCCACCATCACCCTGATACCAAAACCAGACAAATATACAAAAAAAAAGGAAAATTACAGGCCAGTATCACTGATGAACATAGATGCAAAAATCCTTAACAAAATACTAGCAAACCAAATCCAACAATACATTAAAAGGATCATACACCATCATCAAGTGGGATTTATCCCCAAAATGTAAGAATTTTCAGGGACTTCCCTGGTGGCGCAGTGGTTAAGAATCCGCCTGCCAATGCAGGGGACACAGGTTCGAGCCCTGGTCTGGAGAGATCCCACATGCCGCAGAGCAACCAGGCCTGTGCCCCACAGCTACTGAGCCTGCGCTCTAGAGCCCACGTGCCACAACTACTGAGCCCACGTGCCACAACTACTGAAGCCCGTGCACCTAGAGCCTGTGCTCCGCAATAAAAGAAGCCACCACAATGAGAAGCCCATGAACTGCAACAAAGAGTAGCCCCACTCATTGCAACTAGAGAAAGCCCATGCGCAGCAATGAAGACCCAATGCAGCCAAAAATAAATAAATAATAATTTTTTAAAAAAAGAATTTTTCAATATCTGCATATCAATCAGTGAGATACGCCACATTAACAAACTGAAGGATAAAAACTATATGATCATCTCAAGAGATTCAGAAAAAGCTTCTGATAAAAGTCAACACCCATTTATGATAAAAACTCTCCAGAGGGCTTCCCTGGTGGCACAGTGGTTGAGAGTCCACCTGCCGATGCAGGGAACATGGGTTCGTGCCCTGGTCGAGGAAGATCCCACATGCCGCAAAGCGGCTGGGCCCATGAGCCATGGCCACTGAGCCTGCGCGTCCGGAGCCTGTGCTCCGCAACGGGAGAGGCCACAACAGTGAGAGGCCTGCATACCGCAAAAAAAAAAAAAAAAACTCTTCAGAAAGTAGGCATAAAGGGAACCTACCTCAACATAATAAAGGCCATATACGACAAACCCTCAGCTAACATCACACTCAACAGTGAATAGCTGAAAGCATTTCCTCTAAGATCAGGAAGCCTACTCTTGCCACTTTTATTCAACACAGCTCTGGAAGTCCCAGCCATGGCAATCAGAGAAAAAAAAGAAATAAAAGTAATCAAAATGGGAAAAGGAAAAAGTAAAACTGTCTCTATTTGCAGATAATATGATACTATACATAGAAAATCCTGAAGATGGTATCAGAAAACTACTAGAACTCATCAATGAATTTGGTAAAGTTGCAGAATACAAAATTAATACACAGATATCCCTCACATTTCTATACACTAACAACGAAAGCTCAGAAAGAGATATTAGGGAAACAATCCCATTTACCATCGCATCAAAAAGACTAAAATATTTAGGAATAAACCTACCTAAGGAGGCAAAAAACCTGTACTCTGAAAACTATAAGATGCTGATGAAAGAAATCGAAGATGACACAGATGGAAAGATATACAATTTTCTTGGAGTGGAAGTATCAATATTGTCAAAATGACTATACTACGCAAGGCAATCTACAGATTCAATGCAATCCCTATCAAATTACCAATGGCATTTTTCACAGAACTAAAAAAAAACTTTTTAAATTTGTATGGAAATACAGAAGACCCCTGAATAGCCAAAGTAATCTTGAGAAAGAAAAACGGAGCTGGAGGAATCAGGCTCCCTGACTTCAGACTATACTACAAAGCTACAGTCATCAAAACAGTATGGTACTGGCACAAAAACAGAAAAGTAGATCAATGGAACAGGATAGCCCAGAAATAAACCCACGCACCTATGGTCAATTAATCTACAACAAGGGAGCAAAGAATATACAATGGAGAAAAGACAGTCTCTTCAATAAGTGGTGCCAGGAAAATGGGACAGCTACATGTAAAAGAATGAAATTAGAACATTTTCTAACACCGTGTTCAAAAATAAACTCAAAATGGATTAAAAACTTAATGTAAGACCGAAAACTCTTAGAGGAAAACATAGGCAGAACGCTCTCTAACATAAATCGCAGAAATATCTTTCTGGATCCACCTCCTACAGTAATGAAAATGAAAATGAAAACAAAAATAAACAAATGGGACCTAGTTAAACTTAAAAGTGTTTGCACAGCAAAGGAAACCATAAACAAGATGAAAAGACAATGCTCAGAATGGGAGAAAATATTTGCAAAAGAAGGAACTGACATGGGATTAATCTCCAAAATATACAAACAGCTCATGCAGCTCAATATCCAAAAAAACAAAAACAAAAACAAAAAACCCCACAATCAAAAAATGGGCAGAAGACCTAAACAGAAATTTTTCCAAAGAAGACATACAGATGGCCAGAGGTACATTGAAAAGGTGCTCAACATTGCTAACTATCAGAGAAATTCAAATCAAAACTACAATGAGGTATCACCTCACACCGGTCAGAATCGCCATCATCAAAAAATCTACAAACAATAAATGCTGGAGAGGGTGTGGAGAAAAGGGAGCCCTCATGCATTCTTGGTGGGAATGTAAATTGATAGAGTCACTCTGGAGAACAGTATGGAGATTCCTTTAAAAATTAAATATAGAACTGCCATATGATCCAGCAATTCTACTCCTGGGCATATACCTGGAGAAAACTGTAATTCAAAAAGATATATGCACCCCAATGTTCATTGCAGCACTATTTACAATAGCCAAGACGTGGGAGCAACCTAAATGTGCATCAACAGAGTTGATAAAGAAGATGTGGCACATATATACAATGGATTACTCAGCCATAAAAAGAATGAAATAATGCCATTTGCAGCAACATGGATGGACCTAGAGATTATCATACTAAGTGGAGTAAGTCAAAGAAAGACAAATACCAGATGGTATCACTTATAGGTGGAATCTAAAAATATGATACAAATGAACTTATTTACAAAACAGAAACAGACCCACAGACTTCAAAAACAAACTTATGGTTACCAAAGGGGAAAAGTGGGGGGGAGGGATAAATTAGGCATTTGGGATTAACATATATACACTACTGTATATATAATAGATAATCAACAAGGACCTACTGTATAGCACTGGGAACTCTATGCAATATTCTGTAATAACCTATATGGGAAAAGATCTGAAAAAGAATGGATATATGTACATGTATAATGGAATCACTTTGCTGTACACCTGAAACACAACACTGTAAATCAACTATACTCCAGTATAAAAATAAAAATTAAATTAAAAAAAATAAATAAAAGTTATTTTAAAAAAGCAACTGACTGGGAGAAAATATTTGTAATTTATATAATAAAAAATATACATATTATACAAATATTTTTTAATTCCTATGAAAGATCTTAAAATTGCAAACAGTCCCATAGAATATTGAGTCAGGTATAGCAAAGGTAAGTCAGAAAAATAGAAATGACAAAAGGTGAGATGTTTAAACTAACTAGTAAACAGAAAAACGAAAAGTATAAAACAATGACATTGTATTTCACACCATCAAACTGGAAAAAAATTTAACAGTGCTATCAGTTAGGGAAAGGTTGTGGGGAAATTGTTACCTTTATACAAGGAAGATGGGACTGAAAATTGGTAGAGGTGTTCTGGAGAGCAAGCTGGCAGAATCTGTTATGCATGTATCCCTTGACCCAGCCAGTCCCCCTTCTTCACATCTCCCACAGAGAAAAAGTAGCACATGACAAGTAAGAAGCTGTAAGGATGTTTACTGCAGCACTGCCTGTAGTAAAAGTAAACTGAACTAACTGTTAGCAATAGAGGAATAATTACATAAAACTGTGGCAGTCATACCATGACTTAAAATGAATGAGGTAGATCAATATGAAATATTTCCACAGTAATACAAATTATTTTTTTAAAACTAGTTGTTCAACAGATACATGTAAAAATGATAAAACAAATCTAAGCCACAGGCAAATTTATTTGTATGAAAATAAACGGAAAAGCAACTGAAACAATATCCCTACCAAACTGCTTATGGAGATGGCACTGGGATTGGGGGATGGTGAAGGAAATTTTTACTTTATCAGTATTTACTTGGGTTTTTAGAACATCTTGGTGTTCATTTATAACTGAAAATATACTCTTCTGGAGAGTAAGGGAGGGATGGGGAATGAAGTCTTTCAAGACTGTCTTCCCCTCAACTTGGGTACCCTACTCCCCTGATAATACGTGTGGTAAAACAACAGCTATTTCCAACCAGGACAAGATCTACCACCACAGTGCAGACAGTTTAAATAAAGCATCAGCAGCTAGTAATTTTTTTTTTTTTTTTTTGCGGTACATGGGCCTCTCACTGCTGTGGCCTCTCCCGTTGCGGAGCACAGGCTCCGGACGCGCAGGCTCAAAGGTCATGGCTCACGGGCCCAGCCGCTCCTCGGCATGTGGGATCTTCCCGGACCGGGGCACGAATCCGTGTCCCCTGCATCGGCAGGCGGTCTCTCGACCAGTGCGTCACCTGGGGAAGCCCAGCAGCTAGTATTCTTAAATGGAAAGATGAGTTAATAATCCCAGCCAGTTACCTTTCACGATCACAAGCTTTCATATCTTGGTCTATCCTTCATCCCTGGACAGGAGATTCAAAGTTGTTTGACTCTCAGTACACTTTAAGGGGAGTAACTGAGGAGTGGGAACAGTAAGAGAGCTGTAGCAGCTGTTTGGCCCTTCTCTTTCAAAACAAGAGTGAAACCTTCCTGTTGAAAAAAATCATAAAGTACTGGGACTTCCTTGGCAGAGAAGTGGATAAGACTCCACGCTCCCAATGCAGGGGGCCTGGGTTTGATCCCTGGTCAGGTAACTAGATACCACATGCCACAACTAAGAGCCTGCACGTCACAACTAAAAGATCTCACATGCCGCAGCTAAGACCTGGCACAGCCAAATTAATTAATTAATTAATATTTTTTAAAAATCACAAAGTACTAAATATTCTGATGAAATTTACAACTGGTAAGTATATTTTATCATTTTTGTTTAAATCGAACGGATATGTGCAAGCATTCTCCTTATGCTTAATCACACAACCTAAATTTTCTAAACAATTCTAATTTCAAACATTCTGTTCCATTCCTAAGAGTAACCCTTATAATTGTCAGATGCATTTATTTGCTTAAAATACAGGTAAAACATTCTCTGAAATCTGGATTCTTGATTTCCAAGAGCTTAATCAATTCCAGGAAGAAATACCTACACAAATAACAATACTAAGATTAGTTTGAAATAGAAGTAGATGTGAAACTGAGTTTTTTACAACCATAAATTCCTTTTGTGATCTTTTGATCACAGCATAAAACAGCATAAAATTTATCATCTTAACCATTTGAGTGTAGTGTTAACTATATATATATATACCTTGCTGTGCAACAGATCTCTAGAATTTTTCATCTTGAAAAACTGAAACTCCCCCCAATCAAGATAGATATTTTCATTACCACCACCATTTATTTTCTGTTTCCAGGCAATTGGCTACTTTAGATATGTCATAATTGGAATCATACATTATTTGTCTTTTTGTGACTGGCTTATTTCACTTGGCATAATGTCCTCAAGGTTCATCCATGCTGTAGCATAGGACAGGGTTGCTCTTTTTTTCTTTAAGACTGAATAATATTCTACTCTACATATATACCACATCTTCTTTATCCATTCATCTGTCAATAGACATTCTACCTCTTGGCTGTTGTGAAAAATGCTGCAATGAACATGAGTGTGCCACTATCTCTTCAAGAGCCTGTTTTCACTTCTTTTGGATAAATACCCAGAAGTGGGACTGCTGAATCATATGGAAGTTCTATTTTTAATTTTTTAAGAAACCTCTATACTCTTTTCCATAGCAGCTGCACTATTTTCCATTTCCATCAACAGTACAGAAGGGTTCCAATTTTTCCACATCCTTGCCAACACTTGTTACTTTGTGCATGTGTTGGAGGTTTTTTTGTTTTTGATAGTGGCCATCCCAACAGGTATGAGATATCTTATGGTGGTTTTGATTTGCATTTCCCTAGTAATAGTGATGTTGAGCATCTATTTCATATGCTTGTGTGAGATCTTAAAAAAATTATATCAATATATGTGTGTGTATATTTAGATATACACAGATATATATATCTGCCGCCAGTTTTTGGCACAGAGTTCCTAAAACCCTTGCAATTTCCTAAGTGATGAGAACACTAGGAGTGTCTTTGATTCTAATATTTGGTCTCTGACCCTGGTTCCTGACACCAAGATACCAAATCCCTTAGAATTTCCTGGGTAGCAGGAGAGTCTCTTGTTCTAATGAGGTGACTCTGGTGGGCTCCAGGATGTATATGGTACCCAGAAAGACCAAGTCATATTAGAAGCTTGAAGTTTCAGCCCTGCCTCAAATTCTCTAGAAGAGAGAAGGGCTGGAAATGAAATTGATAACTGATCATACCTAAGTCAGGAAGCCCACATAAAAATCCTAATATTATGGGGTTCAGGGAGCTTCCAGATTGGTGAACACAGAGGTGCTGGGAGAGTGGTGGGCCCAGAGAGGGTGAAAAAGCTCTGTGCCCCTTCCCACATACCTGCCTTCTGCGTCTCTTCCATGTGGATATTTGTCTATATCCTATGTTACACCCTTTTATAATAAACTGGCAAAGAGTAAGTAAACTATTTCCTAAGTTCTGCGAGCCACTCTAGCAAATTAATCAAACATGAGGCAGGATCGTGGGAACCTCTGCTTTATAGCTGATTGGTCAAAGCACAGGTAACAACATGGATTTTCGACTGGCATCTGAAGGTGGGGTGGGTAGTCTTGTGGGACTGAGCACTAACCTGTGAGATCTGACACTATCTCCAGATAGATAACGTCAGAATTAAATTGTAGAACACCCAGCCGGTGCCACAGAATTGCTTGGTGTGGGGAAAACCAGAAAGGTCAGAAGTAAAGTGTTCTGTGTGAGAGTAAAGGAGACAACACAGGAGGGAACACTGGGAAATATCTTCCCAATACAATCTGTTGGCCATTTGTATATCTTCTTTGGAGAAATGTCTATTCAAGTTTTGCCCATTTTTTTTTAACATCTTTATTGGAGTATAATTGCTTTACAACGGTGTTAGTTTCTGCTGTATAACAAAGTGAATCAGCTCTACATATCCATATATCCCCATATCCCCTCCCTTTTGCGTCTCCCTCCCATTGGACTGTTTATTTTTCTGTTGTTGACTTGTAGGAGTTATTTATATATTCTGGATATTTAACCCCTTATATTAACTCATTTATCAAATACGTGGTTTGCAAATATTTTTCCGATTCCATAGGTTGCCTTTCACTCTATTGATTCTGTCCTTTGATGAGCAGAAGTTTTTAAGTTTGATATAGTCTCATTTGTCTGTTTTTGCTTTTGTTGCCTGTGCTTTGGTAGCATATCCAAGAAATCACTGCCAAGTCCAGGGTCATGAAGCTTTTTCCCCATGTTTTCTTCTAGGAGTTTTATAGTTTTTGGTCTTAACTTTGGACTTTTAATTAATTCTGAGTTAATTTTTGTATATGATATAAGGTAAGAGTCCAACTTCATTCTTCTGCATGTGAATATCCAGTTTTCCCATGACTATTGTTGAAGAGACTATCCTTTCCCTATTGTGTAACCTTGGCACCTTGGTTAAAAAGCATTTGACCATACCCATGATGGTTTATTTCTGGGCTCTATTCTGTCCCGTTGGTCTATGTCTGTCTTTAAGCTAGTATAATACTAGGTTGGTTTTTTTGTTTGTCTGTTTTTACTTTTTAAAATAGCTTTATTGAGATATAATTTATGTGCAACAAAGTGCACATATTTAAAATCAACTTTGACATACATATACACAATGAATCAAGATAGATATTTTCATTACCACCAAGTTTCTTCTTGCTCCTTTGTAATCCATCCCTCCTTCCATTTCCATCCCCAGGCAACCACTTATTTATATTTTGCCACTTCAGAACAGTTTGAAGATTTTTAGAATTTTATATAAATGGAATCTTAAGAGTATGTGCTTCTTGGTGGAGTTCGTGTCTCCCCACAACTAGGGCACCTGCCAGATGCTGGTGGGGAACCTCGATGCCCAAGGAGATGGGATGAACCCCCAAGTGACCGGGTAGGATGTGGTGGAGAGGCAGAGGGAAGGAGAAGTGGGGGCCAGGCAGGACCAGCACCCCTGAGGGGTGGCTGGGAGAGGGGAGGGGTTCCCATGCCTGGAGGGACCCTAGAGGGCTCAGAGGATCAAGGGGGAGTGCAGCTAGCATTTCCCCTGCCCAATCAAGCCCTGGGAAACCTGATGAGCCCCTGGGCCGGGTCCTCCGACCTCGGAGCCCCCTCCAGCCTCATTGGTCCCAGGGGTGTAGGAGGGAGGTGGGGGATAAGAGGAGAGGCAGACCGGGAAGGGACCTCCAGGATCAGAGGATCAGGGGAGAGCATGCCTAGCATTTCCCCTACCAACTCAGGCTGGGGGAGCCGGCTGGGGTCCCAGGCCTGGTACTCCACCCTCCAAGGCCAGAGGCACTCGCACTCCTGGGCCCCTCCTGCCCCACTGGGCCTAAGCCCCACCCCCACCGCCACCCCAGGGCTTTTTCCAGCCCTGTGGGTCCTAAGCATAGGCCCTGCCCTCACCTAAACCCCACCCCTGCCTAAGCCCCATCCCCCACAGCCAAGCCCTTTTCCGCCCTTTTTTTCTTTTTCCTCTTTTTTGGTATTATGGTTCTGTTTTACCTTCTGGTTGTTGTTTCACCTACATTTTTATTTTTTTCTAACATATCTGTTAGTTTTCTAACCTTATTTTATTTTTTACTCCCTTATTGTTCTGCTACTTTTTTTCTTTTTGCAGCCCTGCACAGCTTGCAGCATCTTGGTTACGAGCTGGAGGTCAGGCCTGAGCTCCTGCGGTGGGAATTCCAAGTCCAAACCACTGGAAAAACAGAGGACCTCAGACCCCAGGGAATATTCATCAGAGTAAGGTCTCCCGAAGGTCCTCATCTCGGCACCAAGACCCACCTCTACCCAACAGTGTACAAACTCCAGTGCTGGAAGCCTCAAGCCAAACTGTTCCTGTCCAGTAAGACAAGAAAACAATCCAAACCATCAAAACAAAGAAAAAAAAGAGAGGACAAAAAAAATATATAACAGATAAAGGAGCAAGGTAAAAACCTAAATAACCAAATAAATGAAGAGGAAGTAGGCAACCTACCTGAAAAAGAATTCAGAGTAAGGATACTAAAGATGAGCCAGAATCTCGGAAATAGAATGCAGGCACAGATTGAAAAAATACAAGAAATGTTTAACAAAGATCTAGAAAACAGAAGAACAAACAAACAGAGATGAACAACACAATAACTGAAATGAAAAATACACGAGAAGGAATCAATAACAGAATAACTAAGGCAGAAGAACGAATAAGTGGGCTGGAAAACAGAATGGTGGAAATAACTGCCGAAGAGCAGAATGAAAGAAAAAGAATGAAAAGAAATGAAGACAATCTCAGAGACATCTGGGAAAACACTAAATGCACCAACATTCAAATTATAGGGGTCCCAGAAGGAGAGAAAACGAAAGGGTCTGAGAAAATATTTGAAGAGATTATAGTGGAAAACTTTCCTAACATGGGAAAGGAAACAGCCACCCAAGTGCAGGAAGTGTAGAGCATCCCATACAGGATAAACCCTAGGAGAAACACACCAAGACACATATTAATCAAACTAACAAAAATTAAATTCAAAGAAAAAACATTAAAAGCAGCAAGGGAAAAGCAACAAATAACATACAAAGGGATCCCCATAAAGTTATCAGCTGATTTTTCAGCAGAAACTCTGCAGGCCAGAAGGGAGTAGCAGGATATACTTAAAGTGATGAAAGAGAAAAGCCTACAACCAAGGTTACTCTCCCTAGCAAGGATCTCGTCCAGATTCGACAGCGAAATCAAAAGTTTTACAGACAAGCAAAAGCTAAGACATTCAGCACCACCAAACCAGCTTTACAACAAATGCTAGAGGAACTTCTCTAGGCAGGAAACACAAAAGAAGAAAAAGACCTACAAAAACAAACCCAAAACAGTTAAGAAAATGGTAATAGCAACATACATATCAATAATAACCTCGAATGTAAATGGAATAATGCTCCAACCAAAAGACACAGATTGGCTGAATGGATACAAAAACAAGACCCATGTATATACTGTCTACAAGAGACCCACTTCAGACCTAGGGACACATACAGACTGAAAGTGAAAGGATGGAAAAAGATATTCCATTCAAATGGAAATCGAAAGCTGGAGTAGCAATATTCATATCAGAAAAATGGACTTTAAAATAAAGGCTGTTACAAGAGATAAGGAAGGACACTACATAATGATCAAGGGATCAACCCAAGAACAAGATATAACAATTATAAATATTTATGCACCCAACATAGGAGCACATCAATACATAAGGCAAATGCTAACAGCCATAAAAAGGGAAATCAACAATAACACAGTAATAGTAGGGGACTTTAACACCCCACTTTCACCAATGGACAGATCATCCAAAATGGAAATAAATAAGGAAACACAAGCTTCAAATGACACATTAGACCAGATGGATTTAATTGATATTGATAGGACATTCCACTCGAAAGTGGCAGAATACACTTCCTTCTCAAGTGCACACAGAACATTCTCCAGGGGAGATCACATCTTGGGTCACAAATCAAGCCTTGGAAAATTTAAGAAAATTGAAATCGTATCAAGCATCTTTTCTGACCACAATGCTGTGATATTAGATTAGACTTTTTCAATTGTGGGGGAAAAAACTGTAAAAAACACAAATACACGCAGGCTAAACAGTGCACTACTAAATAACCAAGAGATCACTGAAGAAATCAGAGAGGGAAAAAAAATACATAGAAACAAATGAAAATAAAAACACGATGACCCAAAACCTACAGGACGCAGCAAAATCAGTTCTAAGAGGGAAGTTGACAGTAATTCAATCTCACCTCAAGAAACAAGAAAAATCTCAAATAAACAATCTAACCTTACGCCTAAAGCAACTAGAGAAAGAAGAACAAAGAAAACCCGAAGTCAGTAGAAGGAAAGAAATCATAAAGATCAGAGAAGAAATAAATGAAACAGAAACAAAGAAAACAACAGAAAGATTAATAAAACTAAAAGTTGGTTCTTGAGAATATAAACAAAATTGACAAACCTTTAGCCAGACTAATCAAGAAAAAAAAGGAGGATGCAAATCAATAAAATTAGAAATGAAAAAGGAGAAATCACAACTGACACTGTAGAAATACAAAGCATCATAAGAGACTACTACAAACAACTATATGCCAATAAAATGGACAACCTCGAAGAAACGGACAAATTCTTGAAAAGGTAAGATTTTCCAAGACTGAACCAGGAAGAATTAGAAAATATAAACAGACCTATCACAAGTAATGAAATTGAAACTGTAATTAAAAATCTTCCAGCAAACAAAAGTACAGGACCAAATGGCTTCACAGGAGAATTCTATCAAATATTTAGAGAAGAGCTAACACCCATCCTTCTCAAAATCTTCCCAAAAATTGCAGAG
Organism: Phocoena phocoena; assembly: GCF_963924675.1. Lineage (NCBI taxonomy): Eukaryota > Metazoa > Chordata > Mammalia > Artiodactyla > Phocoenidae > Phocoena > Phocoena phocoena. Next base: position 27,898,148 of record NC_089224.1, on the reverse strand, counting down.
GGAAGAACACTCCCAAATTCGTTCTACAAGGCCACCATCACCCTGATACCAAAACCAGACAAAGGTATCACAAAAAAAGAAAATTGCAGACCAATATCACTGATGAACGTAGATGCAAAAATCCTCAACAAAATATTAGCAAACAGAATCCAACGATACATTAAAAGGATCATACACCATGATCAAGTGGGATTTATCCCAGGAATACAAGGATTCTTCAACATACACAAATCAATCAATGTGACAGACCATATTAACAAATTAAGGAATAAAAACCATATGGTCATCTCAAGAGATGCTGAAAAAATTCTGACAAAATTCAACACCCATTTATGATAAAAAAAAAAAAAAACTCCCCGGAAAGTAGGCATAATAAAACCTACCTCAACATAATAAAGGCCATATATGACAAACCCACAGTAAATATCATTCTCAATGGTGAAAAACTGAAACAATTTCCACTAATATCAGGAACAAGACAAGGTTACCCACTCTCATCACTATTATTCAACATAGTTTTGGAAGTTTTAGCCACAGCAATCAGAGAAGAAAAAGAAATAAAAGGAATACAAACTGGAAAAGAAGAAGTAAAACTGTCACTGTTCACAGATGATATGATACTATACATAGAGAATCCTAAAGATGCCACCAGAAAACTACTAGAGCTAATCAATGAATGTGGTAAAGTTGCAGGTTACAAAATTAATGCGCAGAAATCCCTTGCATTCCTATTCACTAACAACAAAAGATCAGAAAGATAAATTAGGGAAACAATCCCATTCACCATTGCAGCAAAAAGAATAAAATACCTAGGAATAAACCTACCTAAGGAGGTAAAAGACCTGTACTTAGAAAACTACAAGACAGTGATAAAAGAACTCAAAGATGACACAGATGGAGAGATATACCATGTTCTTGGATTGGAAGAATCAATATTGTGAAAATGACTATACTACCCAAAGCAATCTACAGATTCAGTGCAATCCCTATCAAATTACCAATGGCAGTCTTCACAGAACTAGAACAGAAAATTTTACCATTTGTATGGAAACACAAAAGACCCAGAAAACCAAAGCAATTTTGAGAAATAAAAACGGAGCTGGAGGAATCAGGCTCCCCACATTAAACTATATGACAAAGCTACAGTAATCAAGACAGGATGGTACTGGCACAAAAACTGAAATAAAGCTCAATAGTACAGGATAGAAACCCAGAGATAAACCCACGCACATATGGCCACCTAATTTACGACAAAGGAGGCAAGGACATACAATGGAGAGAAGGCAGCCTCTTCAATAAGTGGTGCTGGGAAAACTGGACAGCTACATATAAAAAGATGAAATTAGAACACTATCTAACACCATACACAATAATAAACTCAAAATGGATTAAAGACCTAAATGTAAGACCAGACACTATAAAACTCTTAGAGGAAAACATAGGAAAAACACTCTTGACATAAACCACAGCAAGATCTTTTTTGACCCACCTCCTAGAGTAATGAAAATAAAAACAAAAATAAATAAATGGGACCTAATTAAACTTGAAAGCTTTTGCACAACAAAGGAAACCATAAACAAGAGAAAAAGACAACTCTCAGAATGGGAGAAAATATTTGCAAGCAAAGCAATGGACAACGGATTAATCTCCAAAATATGCAAACAGCTCATGTATAGCTCAATAGCAAAAATACAAACAACCCAATTAAAAAATGGCCGGAACACCTGAATAGACATTTTTCCAAAGAAGACGTACGGATGGCCAAGAGGCACATGAAAAGATGCTTAACATCACTAAATTATTAGAGAAATGCAAATCAAAACTACAATGAGGTGTCACCTCACACCGGTCAGAATGGCCACCATCAAAAAGCCTACAAACAATAAATGCTGGAGAAAGCTTTTGTACTGGGAACACTTCTGTACTGTTGGTGGGAACATAAACTGATACAGCCACTCTGGAGAACAGTATGGAGGTTCCTTTAAAAACGACAAATAGAACTACCATATGACCGAGCAATCGCACTACTGGGCATATACCCTGAGAAAACCATAATTCAAAAAGAGTCATGTACCACAATGTTCATTGCAGCTCTATTTACAATAGCCAGGACATGGAAGCAACCTAAGTGTCCATCGACAGATGAATGGATAAAGAAGATATGGTACATATATACAATGGAATATTACTCAACCATAAAAAGGAATGAAACTGGGTCATCTGTAGAGATGTGGATGGACCTAGAGTCTGTCATACAGAGAAAAGTAAGCCAGAAAGAGAAAAACAAATATTATATATTAATGCATATATGTGGAATCTAGAAAAATGGTACAGATGATCCTCTCTGCAGGACAGGAATAGAGACATAGACGTAGAGAACGGATATGTGGACACAGTGGGGGAAGGGGAGGGTGGGATGAATTGGGAGATCAGGATTGACATATATACACTACCATGCACAAAATAGATAGCTAGCGGGAACATGCTATAAAGCACAGGGGTCTCAGCTTGGTGCTCTGTGATGACCTACATGGTTTGGATGGAGGGGGGTGGGAGGGAGATCCAACAGGGAAGGGATATAGGTACACATATAGCTGATCCACTTCATTGTACAGCAGAAACTAACACAACATTGTAAAGCAAGTATACTCCAATTAAAAAAAAACAACAAAAAAAGAATATGTTTGTCTTTTTACCAGTGTTCGTTCACTCCACCTAATGACTTCAAGGTCCATATGGTTTGTTGCATTTATCAATAGTTCTCTCCTTTATATTGCTGAGTAGTATTATTCCATTGTATGGATATATGAAAATTTGATAATCCATTCATCTGGTCATAGACATTTATGTGGTTTCCAATTTTTGCCTATTAGAAAGAAAGCTGCTTTGAACATTCATGTATAAGTCTGTGTGAATATGTGTTACCTTTTCCCTTTGGTAAATACGTAAGAGTGGGATCACTGGGATATGTATGTTTAGCTTTCTAAGCAACTGACAAACTGGTTTCCATGGTGGTTGTATCATTTCACACTCCTTATGGCAGGGTATGAGAGTTCTAAATGCTCCACATCCTCCCCAACACTTGTATGGGGAGTTTTTTAATTTTTTGCCTTTTTTAATTGGTGAGTACCACACTGTTTTGATTACTGTAGCTTTGTAGTATGTTTTGAAATCAGAAGTGTGAGGTCTTAGCTTTGTCTTCCTATATGAATTTTAGGATGTTTTTTCAATTTCTACAAATATGCCATTGGGACTTTGATAGGGATTGACTGAATCTGCCCGTCGCTTTGGGCACTATGGACATTTTAACAATATTAAGTCTTCCAATCCACAAACATGGAATGTCCTTCCGTTTATTTGTGTCTTTGCTTTAATTTCTTACAGCAGCGTAAAACCCTAAGGTTTTTTTTTTTATGTTTTAGCTCCACAGAGTTTGTTTTTATTAATTTATTTATTCATTTATTTTTGGCTGCGTTGGGTCTTCGTTGATGCACGCCAGCTTTCTCTAGTTGCAGCAAGCAGGGGCTACTCTTTGTTGCAGTGCGCGGTCTTCTCATGCAGTGGCTTTTCTTGTTGCGGAGCATGAGCTCTAGGTGCACAGGCTTCAGTAGTTGTGGTGCGTGGGCTCAGTAGCTCCGTGGCATGTGGGATCTTCCCAGACCAGGGCTTGAACCCGTGTCCCCTGCACTGGCAGGCAGATTCTTAACCACTGTGCCACCAGGGAAGTCCAACCCGAAGTTTTTAAAAGACCATTTTGCTTCTCAAGCAAATTCCTACTCACTTATCAAATAAAAAAATCTATTCAATGAATACAATCACTATTAGCCATACTAACTTACTCTACATAGTTCAAAAACAGGTAGCTAAACAAGGATATAATAGAGTCTTATTTACAAGGGGTAAATAAGAAAATAGCAACAAGATCAAAATGATCAATCCCTAAACTTTAATAATTAAAAACAAAGCCATGAGGTAATCATCTACACTGTAAATGTAGTATTAATGTAGTTACAGTAACTCCTCAGTCTTTATTCTAACATCTGAACATTGAACTGCCACTTCTACTTTCCAAACCCTTTGGTAGGTGCTGTGGAGTCAAAGTTAAATAAAATTAAAATATTTTCCATAAAGAGTTCAGCTAATTGTTCAGAGAATTGTTAATATGTGAAATAAACAGAAGACCAAAAAAATCACATTCATAATAGTAACAACAAAGATTAAAGTACCTAAGAAAAAGTTTAACAAGTAAAGTGTAAGACACTGTATGGTATGAAATCTTAACACATTACTGAGCTACCAAAAAGAAGACTTGAGCAAACAAAAAGATATACCATGTTTGTGGACAGGAGAGCCATCATCCTAAAGATTATTTTTCTCCAAGTTAATTCATGTAAGAACTAGCAGGAATTTTTGTTTGTTTATGGAATAGACAAGTTGATCCTACAATTCATATGGAAAAATATGTAAGAATAAACAAACAGGAATAGCTGGAGGAAAAAAAATTTTTAAATGAATTCTAAGAAGGAGCTAGCACTACCAGATTATTGCTCCATTACTAATACAGAGTGTTCCTAGTGTCTGATAGACATATATACAACAGAAGTTCTGAAACAGACCCAGCCATATACAGGAACTTAATGCTTGATAAAGATGATAAATCAAACCAGATGTCGAGTAAATAAATGGTATTAGGTAGCCATCTGTAAAAGTAAATAAAAGTGGTCCCATGACCTTACAGCAGAATAAATTTCAAATGGAGAAAATATTTAAATGTAAGAAAATGAAACATAAAATATATAAGAAAACACATGATTTCCACTGCTAGCCAAGATAGAATAACAGGGACCAGATTTACCATTCCTCCTAAAAAACATTTTTTTTAAACAGACAAAATACATTAAATAATGGTTTTCAAGACTCTGGATATCAGGCAATGGAGGACAGTGATCCCCAAGACACAGTAAAGAAAAAAAGGCGAGTCCCGCAATTACCCCAACTTACAGCCACTGCACAGAGAGGGTAAACCAAGGCAGAACCCAGCAGACTCCATGTTGAGATGAAGCTGAATCCAGGGAAACCAAGCAGCAAAAGTTCATAGTACAGAGTACCAAAGAGAAGGAAGCTGCACAGAGAGGGAACCCTGGAGATTTGTAAAAACTCTCAAGTATTTGAGCGTACAGAACACGCATGTTAGGAAACCACTGGAGCCCATCTGAAAGGATTACAGCAAACGTGTCTGGCATTCACACAGGCTGGGAGAGCACTTGTTTTCCAGGCCATTTTGTGAAAACTCCTAAATTACAGGGCATTGGATAAAACTCAGGAAGGTCTTGCCTCAATAATGAATAATTAGTCCTCAAATGAATACTGATCCAGGCCCACCTAATAAATCATAAAAGCAAGAACTGAAAGTATGACACTAGTAACTTAACTGCATCCCTGAACAAAACTCAAGAAGATTTATAAAAATACAAAAATAGGGCTTCCCTGGTGGCGCAGTGGTTGAGAGTCCGCCTGCTGTTGCAGGGGACACAGGTTCATGCCCCGGTCCGGGAAGATCCCACATTCCGCAGAGCGGCTGGGCCCATGAGCCATGGCCGCTAAGCCTGCGTGTCCGGAGCCTGTGCTCTGCAACAGGAGAGGCCACAACAGTGAGAGGCCCACGTACCACAAAAAAAAAAAAAATCCAGCATCCACTAAGGTAAAATTCAGCATTCAAAGATTGCCAGGCATGCAAGGAAGCAGAAAAGCATGACACATTATGAAGAGACTACTCAGTGAATCAAAATAGACTCAGAACTGATGCACAAGTTAGAATTAGCAGAGAAAAACATTAGAAGTTATCATAACTGCATTCATATGTTGTTAGTAGATGAAAATATATGTCCACATAAAATATATGTCCACCTAAAGTTATATATACACACATATAAGTTTAATGTGATCTAGTCATACAGTGGAATATTATTCAGCCATAAAAAGGAATGTAGTATGATACATGTTACAACATGGATGAACCTCAAACATTATGCTAAGTGAAAGAAACTACTCACAAAATATCAATAATAGTATAATCCCATTTATATGAAATGTCCAAAATAGGAAATCTATAGTGACAGAAAGTAGATTAGTGGTTGCCCAGGGCAACCCAGGGCTGGGATGGAAGAGAAGGTGAAGGGAATGGGGAGTAACTGCTATTAGGAACAAAGTTTCTTTCTTGAATAATGAAAACGTTCTAAAATTAGATTATGAGGCTAGGCGCACAACTCTGTAAATATACTATTTATCCCCCCCAAAATACTATTTTTTAAATATTTAGTATTTCAATACTACATAAAATGTACTATTACAAAAAAATAAGCCACTGAAATGTACACTTTAAATGGGTGGATTATATGGTATGTGAATTACATCTCAAAGGGCTATTATTTTTTAAATAGAGTAAAAATTGTAGACATGGAAGATATTAAAAAAACACCCAAATCGAGTTTTTCTAAAAATGAAAACTACAATCTGAGATGAAGAATACATTGGATTTGATTAATGGCTGATAAGAAAATAGAAGAAAATATTAGTGAATTTGAAGGCATAGCAGTAAACCTATCCAAATGAAAGTGAGTGAGAGAAGGAAAAAAAATCCCACAAAACTGAAAAGACCATCTGTGAGCTCTTGGACAGCTTAAAATGGCCTAATATACAGGTAATTGTATATTAAGGAGGGGGAATGGGCAGAAAAAAAAATTTTAAGAAATAATGGTTGAAAATTTCCTGAACTGATAAACTCTTTAAACCCACAGCTCCAAGAAATTCAAGTCCTGAGCACAATGTGAAGAAAAATATGCCATAATCAAATTCTCAAAACCAGTGAGAAAGAGAAAATCTTAAAAGCAGCCAGAGGAAAAAGTACATATTACATACAGAGAAACAAAGATAAGGACATCAGATCTCTTGTAGGAACCAACGTAAGTGATAAGACAATAGAACAATGTCTTTACAAGTACAGAAAGAAAAATGCCAAACTTGAATTCCATAAGAAGCAAGAACGTTTCAAAAATGAAGCCATTTTTAAACATTCAAAATGTTTTTTACCTTTTTTACAAAAAAGGTAAAAGAGACCCGACTATAAGAAATGTTAAAAGACAGAAACAAAACAAAAAAAAACACCATCCTTCAGGCAGAAGGAAAATGATACCTTTTGGAACTCTGGATCTACACAAAGGAATGAAGGGCACTAGCAATGGTAACTACATGGGTAAATATATAAGGTTTTTCTCAATTATATCTCTTTAAAAGATGATTGTTTTAACAGAAGTAATAACAATATATTGGGTTGGCCAAAAAGTTCGTTCGGGTTTCGGTAGCATGTTACGGAAAAACCCGAATGAACTTTTTGGCCAACGCAATATTGTGGTGTTTATAATATATGATATGTGTGAGTAAAATGCCTAAGAACAACAGCATGCAGGCCAGTGCAGGAGAAATTAAACACATGAGAATTCCTTAATAGCTTTGTTGAGTCCAACTATGACTTAAAATCCAGAAGCCATAAGAGGAATGATTAGCAGGTTCACCTACAAACTTTGCATGGTAAACACACGTCACAACCACAACTATAAGATAATCAAAAGGCAAATGGCAAATAGAAAACACATTTGTAAATCATCACAGATAATAATTTCCCTAATAATATACACAGGGCTCCTGGAACCAATCCCCGACGGATACTGCGGGACAACTGTATTTACCTATACAAAATATCAAGTTTATGGGAATTCCCTGGTGGTCCACTGGTTAGGACTCCATGCTTTCACCGCCAAGGGTCCGGGTTCAATCCCTGGTCAGGGAACTAAGATCCCACAAGCCTCGCGGTGTGGCCAAAAACAAAAAACAATACAAAATACAAAATACCAAGTTAAAAAAATTATAAAATGGTACTTTATGAGGGGACAAAGGGGATGAAGAGAGGTTATTCTAAATAGCACTTATATTTACAACCTAGAGACCATGATAGGAATCCAATGCTTGGCTGGGGAGGGTCTACAACCTCTAAATATTTCTACCAATTTTATGGAAATTAAGGTACATTTTCCTTAGGAGAGGAGCCACAAGGAAATACATTATTATATAGGCATATAATAGAATAATATGCATCCAAAAGAGATACATATTTAGACACATACTTAGGACAATGAAAGATTCTGCTATAACATATGAAGTGGAAAAAAGGAATGATAAAATTACTTAGTGTTTATCTTATTGATATAAAAATACATCTCTCTATCGAGATATCTATGTATACAAATATACACTGAACAATCTAAAAGGCTAACTGCGGTACTCATTAATGCTGTTCACCTAACAGGCACATTCCTGTCCCTCTGTGGTTGGGTGGGACCACACGGTTAATTCCGGCCAATGAACTGTGACGAAAATGAGCATTTAATTGTTGATCAAGACCCTCCACAGCATTCTTTTCCCCTCTGGCACAGGGACAAGCAATATTAGAGACCACTGCTACTTATAAGCCTAGGTTCCCAAACAATTACAGGAAGCAGAAACCCCTGCCGACCCACAGTGGCTGTGAAACAGAAACAAGAATTAAATCTTTATTTTAAACTGCTGAGATTGGGAGGGGGCTTGCTATTACAGTATAACCAAGCCTAAACTAACTGATAGAGAAAACACCCTTGCTAGTAGCATCACTGATCTTTTTCTTTATGTGTTGTCTTTTTAAAAAATAATGAGCACCTATATCTTAGAAACTTTATTGGAGGTGGAGGACAGACACAGGTTTTAGCATGGGCCTTAACATGGAGCATACACCGACTAACCCAGAGGCTATTATCATCACATCTTAATCTAGAGCATCTTGAAAGCATGGCCCACTAGGATCCTCCAGCTCACTTTATTCCAATTCTGGGCTCAATGAGCAACCAAAGAGCAGTGAAAAAAAGCAAGGTAGAGATCAGTGGAAACAATGGACCATAATTTGTATGAGAGGATACAAACACACAGACATCTGTATACACATATATACATATATTTGTAAATACATAGAAAACCTCTGGTAAGACACAAGAGGTCAGCTTCGTCAACTGATTCTGAAGAGGGGAAATAGGCAGCTAGGTGACAGGTGAAAGTGGGAATCTTACTCTGTGCTGTTTACTCTTTTGTATCTTTTAAATTGTGAACCATGTGCATGTATTATCTATTCAAAAAATAAAGAAAAGAAAAATCATAAAAGAAAAGCAAGCAACTCTAGTTGAAGAGTATACTGAGTGTTGTTTAGTGGGCCGCATTTCAGAAAAAGAAAGCCTAATAAAGGGGCTTGCACGGACCAATGTCAGGAACCCAGGATCAGGAATGCACCTCAAGAACATGGAACAGGATTATAGGGCAGGAAACATCACCAGCACTAGTTTTTCTAATAAGTTCTAAAAGCTGCCCACTCATATTTAGGAAAATGATGAAAAACTATTTCTAATGTCTCCGAAGTCAAGGCTTTTATCACTGACTCTTGATCCCCTGTGAAAGCTTCAGCATTGTTAAAGTCTACCTCTCACAAGATTAGCAGTATGACTATCTTCCCCCTCTGTTAAAGAGACAGAATTATTGTTTCCAAAGAAAAATGAAAAGGGACTATGCAAAGCTTTAATAATATGGGAAAAGCATCCAAAAGGCAGGAAAATAACTCTTACTTACACAAGGTAAACTGTGATTTCCCTACTTTGTGTAACACTTTGTACACGCATATGATACATCGATTATAAACTCCTGAGCAATTAAATCAGTAGATTTATTTATCTTGAACCACTCACAAGAGTACCTAATGCTTGTTATCTGGCCTTATTGGAAATAAATGACATAAGGTGGCTGACTTCACATGTATGCATAAACTCCATTTAGCTGGGGGTGAGGAGTTCTTGGAAATGGTACTTGCATGGAATCCAGAGTGTCCAAGGAGATCAGTCCTGGCATTCTACATTGGCAATGGCTCAGCTCCTTCCAGTCACTTCACATGTGCTGAAGTCAGGATTGTCTCTGGCCATAATTCTTCTAGATGCTAATCACAACTGTTAGTTAAATCTCCAAGCTACAGTGATCTTTATAAAGCCTTTCATAAAAATCAAAGAACTTCCAACTATCCTTAACTGCACACACATCTTTACCTAGTTTCCTTAAACAATTCCTTGCAAATGGTTCATTAAGTTCGCATCATAAACATCCAGCTTAGTACTCTCCCACTGGTTCTTTCTAACAAACCCGCCCTGTCACGTGTGTGCCTTCTCCCAACATTTGCTATCAAAATTGCCTCACCAGGACACAGCACAGTGACAATAACACACTCAACTTGGGAAAATGGTTGAGGGCTAAATAGCTAAAAAAAAAACAAAACACTAATAGCACTAAGAGCACACAGAAAAAATTTAACCATACTATGACCGACTGCAGGAGTCACCGCTCCCACCCTCCCCTTCTCAGCACACACTGCAATTATACCGACATTTCTTTCAGGACTTTCTCCCACCTGCAGAGCCCATTTGGGCTGCCCTCACAGCACTTCAAAATTATCACTCACCCTCTGAGTTACTAGTGTACAAATATCCCAGCCCCCTTCCATCCTCACTTGTTCTACACTGGCTCCCAGATTTCCCCTGTGGGATCAAACTACAGCTACCACAGTAACTTGCTTGTTAATGAGCGGTCTATGGCCTGCACCTCCTGATCCTCTCACTTACCTACTTCACTTTGGGAGTTGCCTGGGACCGTCTCCTAAAGAAAGTGCTTGCCTTGGAATCCTTGACTCAGTCTGTTCTGGGGGAATCCGAAACAAGACATTGACTGCAGTTTTATACATGCCTATTTATTCTTAGTAAAATGTTCTGAAGACAATACAATTACAACAAAGCAGCACTGCCTATGGTTATGTTAAATGGGGTGTGTAAAAGGTACACGAAAGAAATTGGCATTATTTAAAAACTGCTTTTGTGGCATAAAACAAAATTTATTAATCCTTTTCATAAATCTCTATATTAGAATAATACTTGTTTCTGAAATCATTTTAAAATACAGTCCTTAATCCAAAGCATGGATTTTTTTTTAAAAATCCAAGTTTATTGCTTAGCCTTTGGAATAGCCAACATTTTTATTTTGGAAATTCGCAAAAGTGTTCCACAAGAAAAAAAAAAATTCCTTTAGCACTGTGCCTGGAAATGATTGTCTTCTGAATCCACAAATTTAGCCTCTAAAGATGTATTTGTTCAAAATAATCTGAATAGGTCCTATTAAATAAAGAATGTTTTAAGGTTTATCTTCCATTTCCTGCCCTCTTGAGTAAGAGAGATTTCACTAAATAAAGTATTTTTCCATTTTGGAGCAAAGTTATTATTTAATTCAGGTTAACTGCTGAATACAAGAACAGGACAGGTCGGGGAGGGGGGGTATCCCATGCTGGGATAGAGTCTATCCCCAATCCCAGCAATCACCCTTCACACATACAAATGCCACCACAGTAGTAGCAATGGTATTGTCAGGAGGAAGGAGAAAGCAAAGACTACTGTGTGTTACTGTGATCAAGAACAGTTCCTGCTGGTTCTGCAGGGGAATAGAAGAGAATCTTTTAAAACATAGCTCAAGCCTCCTTTCCAAGGATCACATTCATTCAGAGGCATCTATCTTTGAGTGTCCATGATATTCACAGATAAGTTCCTCTGTGTGATACAGAAGATATATAGATATCACCCAGTTCCATGTACTAGTGTCACTTTCCAGAGATCTGGGGTCAACTATGAAATCTCTATCGCAGCTCTTGCAGCACCCATTGCAAGGATGAGACTATAATATGCACTCAAACATACCCTGAATGGATATGTTTTTACTTCAAGCCCTTTTAGTCACAATAGTTTAAAATTAGAATATAATAGTGGAGTTAAAATCCCAACCTCAGTTGTGTTTGCTAGCTAAATTCTAAGCTTTTTTGACAGTACACTGTCAAAAAGGAAATAAATGAATGTTAAGATGCTTGTTTCGTGTATTAAGTGCTTCCAAAAAGCTATCTAATGACAGCAGTACAATAAAAAAATTCTAAGAGCAGATTGAGAACAGCTCCCCAAAATGTAAAACCATAATGTTAATTCTGCTACACATTCGTGTCAAAGCAATTCTTCCTCAGCACCTATAAAAGAATGTGAAAATCAGAATGCTTTTCGGTTTAAAAGTCACACATACCAAATATAGTTCTTAAAATATTTAGCCATCTTTAGTGCCTCCAATTTAAGAAGCAATACTCAACTTAAAAGGTGCTCTATAATTACTTCTTACCAACAAATAAGGTATTCTTAAAAATAGAACAAAGTATCTCATTTTAAGTTATGTCCCGTGGGATACTTTGACATTCAAATTAGTGATACAGAATTAATTGGAATTCAGACCTTTCACTTTGGCTCTGTGTTAGTAGAGGGATAGTTTCCAGGATATTATTAACTGTATGCATATATTCATATCATACATATATATGCTTAGTTATATACCAAAATGAAGCTTTTTCTCATCTTTTAAAGGTTAAAACATACACGCGCACACACACACACACACACATACACGAGAAAGACACCATAAGACAGGTCATTTTGACCACATATTGAAAAAAACAACTCACTTTGTGTAGGAATTATCAAGTAACATTTCCATCACAAATTTCTCTCAAACTGACACTGTTTAAGAGAGCAAAATTACATAATGACTGATGCCTTCACTGCCTGTCTTCATTGAGATGATGACTTAAGAGTGTATGCCTTCTCAATCTTTCAGTGCTAATGAGCATGTTGTTATTAAGTCTTCATATCCCCTCCTCCCTTCCTCAGTAATACTTGGCCCCACTGCCTTGTTCAAAGTAGTTGCTCAATAAATATTTGTTGAATAAATTCCATAGCACAATTCATACGGATACAAATGAGCATAAATGAGCAAAATGCAGAGAATGATTCAGCTGAGATGGTCCTAAAATAGAGGACTTTGCAGAATTCATAATCTGTAATGATATTATAGCATTACGGATTGGGTATAAAAAGATCAATGTCATAAATTGCATAGCAGTGCCAAGAAAGTAATTTTACTGTCAAATTAGAACTTGAAGGAACAACAAATATCACTGACATCAGGAACAAGATGTTTTTCTCTTTTGTGAAAAGTGCACTGTCAACCACATTTTAATGGTGTAAAAGTAAACTACCTGAGAAATGAGATCAATATGCGATATTATGCAATTAGAATGAATTTACCCTGCCTAGCTTCCTCAGCTTTTCAGCCTCAAAGACAATGGGACCAAACCTTTGAACTGACTGGTGAATAAAGGACTCTTAAGAGAATTGCTCCTCTAGAATATAAATGATACTAAGAATTAAAGGAGCTGAATAAAAGATGAAGAGGATAAAGTCAGAAATTTTTCAATTGAAAATAATAAGTATATGGGGCCATTCAGATTTGTTCTTTTGGTAAATGGCCTTGGTTGAGGAGCCTGAAAATCAAAGGGAATCAGAATATTAAAAAAAATTTTTTTTAATAGGATACAAAAGAACTCCCCTGTTCCCAAAGTTCAGGTTGGCATTTCATGAGATTTCCCTCTTACCAAACACAGTAAGTGAGATATATGCCTGTCCACTAAGCAAAGAAATGCCTAGAAATAACTAAAGTAACGGGGGGGGGGGGAATCAAGAACAGCTGTCTTAACAACTCATTCTAAGTATCCTTTCGGCAAGTGCTTACAAAAGTGAGATTTAATTAAAATAAAAATTTAGTATTACCAAAAATATCCACCATACAAAACATAGCATTCATAATTAACTCCATAAAATATCACAGAAACTACTTCCAGCATTACCTGTACACAGAAACCAACAGAACTTTTCATATAAAGACAGATTTCAACTTAAGTCGTAAACATATGAAAGATACTCTACAGTTATAGAAAACTAAAACTGCTACCTAAGACTAAAATTAAGACAAGCAAACAGGAAGAGACGGAACCAAGAATCACAACTAACAGATTAAATCTACAATTTTAAAATCATCAAAGAACTGCAAATAGAGTCAATGATCTGAATACCTTTGTTGGAGCAGTATCCATGAAAAGCTATAGAAAAAAAGAGAGAGAGAGAAGGGCGTAAAACTTTCAAATAAACTAGAGAATTCAGATGAGATGTACAAATTCCAGTTAAATAACCTTGTGTTTCAGAAGTTAAAATCAATTTTATTTTGGAAATTGTTTTCTAAGGTAATCCCTGGCTAATATGGTAGTCAGCACTTCTACAAATTAAGTGACTAACCAACCTTGGAAGCTAAAAATCAAAAAATGTAAAGAAACAGTATTTGAAAATTGGTTAGCTCCTGCCGCACCACTTTCTTTGTCTCCATACAATCTCTCCACTTTTGGCCCAGAGCAACCCCTGGACCTACTTACCTCACTCATAATGGTACCTGACCTAAGTGAGGACTGACTGGCTTTTAAATACTCAGATAAACCAATCTACCCATGTTTTCATTTCTTTTTAAAGACAATTATAAAAGTAATTTTAGTGTGAAGGACCTTAAAGGACTTACTAAGATTAAAATAAAAATATTCTGTAGCTAGGATGGGAAGAAAAACAAAATACTGGCTACTAAAATTATTTTTTCCCAGTGTAATAAAGAAAATAGATTTAAAGATATCATTTCTTATTTATCTTATTTTCTAACTCCCACCCCTTCCAAATAAATTGGGTCTCTGTGCCACACATTAAACATTAGAAAGGCCTTTTGAAAGGTAATTTGTTTTACCCAAAACAAACACCCTGTCTGCCAATAATATGCACCACCAGTGTCAAAGCTTTTGGATCTGTGAAATACTCTTTTAAAACGGATGTACTAGGGCACAGTCATGCTTTTAGTTAGCCACTCTGAAAAATTTGTATTTTATCAGTAAATAACTTAACACACTTTTTAAAAATAACCTTCTACCTGAGGCTCTCCCATGAGGACTTTGCATTTTTATGAAGAACCACCCCCCATAAACTTAGCTGCAATTTAATAGTAGCAACATACAAACTCTTCAGTATAATAAAAGCATGTAATAATAGCCTCCGAAGAGTTTTGGTTTATTCTTCCTCTTACAAGAAATCTTTAAAGTGAAACTGTAACGTTTTTCCCCAAGGCAGAAAAGATTATCAACACGGCGCCAAACCTCCTCCACGTCTCTGACATACTGAGCCAGCCTCATGTGCAGCGTTTCTGCCCTGAAGATTACATTCAGAAGCAGGGAGAGGAACACACTGCATTTTCACTGTTTTGATTCACCGAACCTTTTGTGCAAGTACACATATGGGGGAAATGTTTGCTTCTGAGCCTGAAACCCTCCCAACCATGATGACTCAGTGTGCCCTCTGTACCCCCTGGCCTTGCCCACTGCTGGCAAACTTGTAATACCAGAGATCATTTATGGAGCCCCGGTTGTCAGCGAGGCACCAAGCCAGGCACTTAACATGCATCCCCTTCATTTCATCCTCCCAACAACTCTGCAGACTTTTTATTTTTAAACAGATGAGAGAATCCAGCCTCCAAAAGGTTATTAAATCTGGCTGTGTTCAGCCCCTGTGTGGGGAGACACCAGCTTTCCCTGGTGTCCTCGAGCCTAACTACCAGAATTAGCTCTTCAAAAACGCTACCATCAAAGTTTTTCTTCCCCAAAGATTTCAACCAAGATATGGTTCCTCTTCAGATTAGTTCTCCTTCAAACCCTCCAAGTTTTATTTTCTCAAGTAAAGCAGAGAACATAACCTCTATGAGAGCAGGGACTATCTCCCAGCAGTGGTCTATTTTATGCACTTGAAGGAGGAAAAAAAAAAGGCTGGCAGAATAGATATTCATTACATGTTTGCTGAAGGAATGAAATATCTGGAAGATCAGGGGTGTAATGATGGCCAACTTGGAAAATAGCATGAGCTCTGAAAGACCTGAATTGTGTAGTTAGTTTGCTCATTTTTCCAAATTCACTAGATAATTATTCATCTCTCTAAATTCAACTTCATAGATACTACTTACGGAGCATCTACTATGACATCATCTACTAGCCAAAGTAGCAAAGGACTAACTAGTAGATGTTCAAGAAATCATTTATATATAACTGTGAAGCAGCTTTATCTGTCAGAAAGAATAAAAGGCAGGTGATCATGACTTTCCCAAAAAGAAACTGCATTAATTTGCAGTTTGCAAATTTGTAAACTTATTTTACAAATTTGTAAAATTACTTATCTCTGGTCTTGGCTTCTTCACAGGGAAAAATGGACAACTGTGAAATTCCTAGGGGATTTCTTAAAAGTCTTTCAAAAAATACCAGGTCCATCAATTCAGAGTTCCCAGGAGACTATCTCAGAAATTTCCAAGAAATGTCATTGGTATGTGCCAGTGCCTTCTTTCCATCCTAAAAATCCACAAAGTGGTTTCATTCCAGCTCTCCCCAACCCCAACAAAATTTGGAGAAATTCATTCCCATTCTAAGGCACAGCGCAATCAATTTGTGCTGTCAACTCCTGGCATTAATACCATCTCTGTGGGACTTCCCTGGTGCTCCAGTGGTTAAGACTTCGCAGTCCCAATGCAGGGGGCCCAGGTTCAATCCCTGGTTGGGCAACTAGATCCCGCATGCCTCAATGAGGATCCCACATGCCGCAACTAAGCCCAGTGCAGCCAAATAAATAAAGAAATATTAAAAAAAAAAAAAAAAACTATCTGTGTAACCCAGTTATTCCACCTCCCCCTCATCTTTATGCCCAAACACTCTTTATGTGGCAGCAACACTGAAACTGTGTTAAGTTTTTGCCTTTTTATTGGTGCCTAAGGAATGAGACTCAAAGCAGATGACTAACATAATGCCATCAGAAGTAAAGATGTTGAAGAATTAAGCGAGCACATAAATCAAGAAAGTAAATTCACATTACGCAGAGAGTAAGTATAGACATAAGTCATAAGTAAGAAGAAAAATGAACACTACAGACTTTGATGAGTTTCAGTTACTGAAGCTCAATCTACTACATGAAACCGTTGAAGAAAAATTAATTTATTTCCTCCTTGAATCAGTGCCCCAGGTTAACAGCATTCCTTTTCTATCAAGAAAAATATATTTCTATCCCTGCAAACAATGAATACGCATGACTATTTTACATAGTAAGCATTCAAAAAATACTTCAATTAATGAATAAATTTCCCCTGTCTAATGATGTCTAGCGTGATTTTTAAAATCCTAAAAAGAAGGGGGGAGGGGTAGTGCTGTATCTGTTTCATTTTATTTGATGAGTATCCAATACACCATTAATCAATGCTTTTAAGTAACAATCCTGACCTCAATTAGAGCTTCTCCAATAAAATTAGTTACTGTTATAATATAGACACTCTTTAAAAGGTAGAACATAATGGCAGACACTGAAAAAAAGTATTTTTCTATTTAAGACAAACCACCAAGAATATTTTTTAAGCCAACAGTTATTGACAATTTTTGTTACTAGTCAGAAATTTTTTTAAAAAAGTAAAATAAATTGAACTTCTGTACCAACTATTAAATCCTATAAATTATCAAAAACAGATTATGCAGTAATGTTATAATCTTTAATTTTTTTTCTATATTAATAAAGAGGAAAGGAAAATGTGCAATGTCATTTACAGAGGGCCCTATTTAAGGGACAGGAATGTATAGAGATCAAAAAGATTCAGACTTCTGGCCACAAGGAGGTTCCTAGGAAAATCAAAAACCTGACTGTGGGGAATTTCCTGGTGGTCCAGTGGTTACGACTCCGCTCTTTCATTGCCAAGGGCCCAGGTTGGGGAACTAAGATCCCGCAAGCCGCATGGCCAAAAAAAAAATACCCAAAACCAGACAAACAACAACAACAAAACCTGACTGTGTCCAACATTTTTTCCCTTGGTATTTCTCTCATCTAGATACCTAGTTCCAAATCCAACTGAAAGCCCTCCTCGCTTCCCTTCTTCCCCCTGCTTCCTGACTGATAACTCGTTAGGATCTTATCTTTACTCAGTTGTCTCTTTAGCATTAACATACACAGTTTATACTGTATTTATAACCTTTCTTTCACATGGTGCACTGGAACTGCACCAGGAATACAGGTAAAATTCCATGTCATTGCATATGGCAAGAACTGAATGAATGGTCAATGAGAGGTTGATGGGGTCTGCTTAGGAATAAAACCTGGGTCAGTCTGCTCCTAGTAAGAGTAGTGTCCAGTATATCGGGGTGGCAGGATAGACAATAAATAATGACCACATAACAAAAGAGAGAGGAAGAAAAATAGGAATTAGGCCTCCTATGTTAAATGTACACACATGAAATGCCCTGGGATCTATGGGAATTCAACCTATAGATATAGACTGCAATAAAAATGTGAAGGGACCAAAGTTTAAAAAAAAAAAAGTAATGTATTTAAAGGCAGAGTGGGCAGAAGTAATAATGTTTACAAACCAACCCCACTGGGAAAGAAACTTCACAATCCTATAACAAGTGTTAGTGAGAATGTGGAATAATCCATACATTGCTAGTGAGAATGCTGGTGGTACAGCTGCTTTGGAAAAAAGCCTGGCAGTTACCATGTGATCTAGCAGTTCTACTCCTAGGTATATACCCAAAGGAATTCTACTCCTTGGTATATACCCAAAAACTTGTATGTGAACGTTCATAGCAGCATTATTGATAATTGCCCCAAAAGTCCACTCACAAATGGATAAACCTATATATACTTTGGCCTGGCCTCTTAACTTCAAGTTTACACAGTTACACATGTAGGTAGACATGTACACTGATGCTACTGCAGCCATTTGCAGTAGGGATTGGAAAACCCCCAAATAACCATTTATTTATTAGCATTAAATAAATCACAATTCAGCCATACAATGCAACAACATGCAGCCATTAAAAAGAGGACCACTCTTACTGGTATAGTACAATTTGTAGAAACTTGAATATGAGTAGAAAACTGAAGGGAAAGAAAATATTACCAGGCGAGGGGGACTAACTATATTTATATATCTCCTTTAGTAATGTTTGACATTAAAAATGTGCATGCACTGCTTTTAGAAAACAATAACTGAGGGAAAAACAAGTTGGGAAGGATGCTACCAGGTTGCCATTTGCTGAGGATGAGGCCTCAAGCGTTTCCTACAAGCCCAGTAAATAGAAATCCCCACCTTGCATCCAAAGTTACTTTGTCTTGTATATCACACCAATCAAACTGATTAAGTATTATTATTCCCAGGAATACAAGACTGTCACTAAGGGACATCTGGAGAAATCGTAGGGGAAGTTGATTTCCTTAACTCCCCTGGAGTGGTCTTACACTGAGATCGGACCCTTCCATTATCTAGGCTTGTCATCTAAATAAGAGTATTATGATTTTATATAGTGCACCAACTATTTCCTCAATATTCTGCTTGGTGATGTTTTCTGAAATTAATTCATTGATCACTAACTACCTCAGGAAAGCCAGCCACATTGCATCTTTTTTTCCATAAAGAAGCAAGATTTACCCCAATGACTTTGTTGTCAGACTCTTCCTTTTTGATTGGAGACAAGTGTCTCCAATAGGGAACTATCTAAACGAGTCATAAAATATACACATATATATAAACAAGTCATAAAACATATACATATACATTTAAATCCACGTACACCATTTTATGGTTTTATACTTTTAAACCATATCTATTTTGGCAGAAGCAGTAATTAAAACCAAATGAGGCAGTTCTGCATGTACTAATACAGAACAATCTTTCTGCTAAGAAATACTGTGAAAACAATGTGCAAAACAACGCATTGTATGCTGCCGTGCTTATGTACGGTAGAGAATGTATACGTGTAACCATGCAGTCTATTTCTGTAAGGATTCACAAGAAACTAGGAACATAAGTTGCCTCTGGGGAAAAACACCCGGTGGCTGAGACCAACTTTTCACTACGTATAATACTCCTCTTTACCTTTGTAATTAAGAATTCTGTACCAAGTAAGTGTGTTACTTGCCCCCAAATTAAATGCTATTCAACAATGTCCTTCGAAGAGGTATACATAACAAGGCATAAGGCCTGTGTGGGTCCTGCACCCGCGGCCCTCCTCTGCGGGGCCATCTCCCCGGGAGCACACAATGTGGTGGGATCTGGTCTCAGCCTCAGCAAGTGGCCTTCACCTCCTAAAGCGCCAGGCGCTACGGTGGACCTGGGCTGGTGCCAGCTGGAGACAGGTACTTAAGGCAACCCCTTCCTGCCTACCTCCTCTGTCGCCAAGGTCCATCCACTCAACGCCGAGATACCTTCCGCTCTACTCTCAACTTTCTGTGAAACGGACCTTAGTTCCAAAACAACTATCCATCGACCTAGAAAATAATTTCTACTAAATTTCTGTGTTTGAGCATCTTCTTAATTAATGTTCTGACCACTCCAGCTTACCTGGTTTATCAATGGGCGGGAAGCAGTTTATAAAAATCCAACACACCGAGGTTTACACACTCTGCGCCACAGAAAACAGACTGAAAAATCCCTCAAAATTGTAGACAAAGCGTTTCCACAAACATCATCTCATTTAATGCCTTCACACGCTGCAGTGTCAATCCTGGCAAACCCAACGGCTCCCAAATTGGATTTATAAAGTCTTCAAGAATTGTAGAATAGGCACTAGTAATAAAGCAGTTATCAAACAGCTACCTGTGATTTCTCAAAAGTGACAACTCTGGGCATTCATCAAGCTGACCGGTTCAAATGCCATCTAAGTGCCATTCCAGAAGCAAGGCAGGGGAATTATCCCTAGGAGGTCTGGGGCGTGCTCATACGCGCGCTGGGGAGGGGCCGAGTGCAATGAGGACCAGGGCAAGGATCTGGCTTCCGCGCCGGGCCGGGGAACGCCGCCCCAGGCGGGAGGGACTCCATTTCCCACAGAGCAGCGGAGGTTTGGCAAACGCCAAATAAACACTGCAGCTCCCGCGCCGGCGTGTTCAGCGCGCTCGGGGAATCCTTTGGAGTGATTCGGAGGTTCATACTCCTTAAGGGCCAACCGAGCTTGCAACCCGGGAGGCGGTATCAACTCGAATTTAGGAAAATCCCGAGGCGCCGAGCAGACGCCCGCAATTTAGAAAGGTGACCCCTGGGGCCATCTTGCTGGGGTAGGAGGGTGCAAAACGGATAAAGTTACAGCTTGCAACAAACGCAGAAGAAAACTCGGGGTAGGGGGGCGCTCCCAGGGCCCGGATCCTGAAGGGGGTGTGGCCGGCTCTGGCTTTTATGGGGGTGGGGGTGGAGGCGTGTCAGTCTGGCCCGGGGAGGCGCCTCTACTGCCCCGGGTGGGTGGGCTAGGACCCCCGCGCCGGGTGCCGCGTGTCCGGGGTGCCCCGCCATGCGATCGCTCGCCGGCTCACCGGTGATGTCCAGGTACAGGTCGTCCTGCTGGTCCAGGTGGTGCAGTTCCTGCGACGTGGAGCTGCGGCTCTTCTTCACTCCCGGCGAGGACGACGAGCACCGCCGCGAGCAGGGGGGCGCGGCGGCCCAGCTCGGCCGCCGCTCGCTCTTCCGCTTCATGGAGGCGGCCGCGGCCCGTCAAGGGACCACGACCATGGCCTCGCGCGCCCGCTAGCCCGCCGAAGCCCCCGCTGGCCCCGCGCGCGGGCGCTCAGGGCTGCGGGCGCGGAGCGGCGCTGCGCCGACTGCAGGCGCCGGCGGAGCCCGGCGGGAGGTGGCCGCGCAGGAGCCGGAGGAGGGGCCTGGCCCACCGCGGCTGTCCCGCTCCCTCCTGCGGCCGCCGCGGGACCCGCGCCACAGCCCTCGCTACAGCGCCTCCTGCCGCTGCCGGCGACCCCCAGCCCGCCCCCAGGTGCCTGCAGCCCGCTGGCGCGGCAGAGGCGACGGTGCTGCCGCCGGCGCCTGGGGCTGTCCGGAGTAACCGTGCGCGCCCACCGCAGCCGCGGACGCTGCCGCCGAGGCGCCCGAGCACAGCGGGCCGCGGCTCCCAGGGACTCCAGGAGGGTTGGTCCGTAAAGCTTCATTCACAAAAAGGGGCCCACAACCCTCCTCGGGGCCCGCAGACTGAGGCCTTTCATTGGTCAGTGAGGCGTGACGTCACAGAGACGGAGCTTTTCTACAGGCAGGTAGCCGGTGACGCCATAAAGAAAAGTCTGAGTGATTCCGCCAATCAAAGATAAAAGTGTGCTCGCCACCCTACGCAAGACCCCCAACTTTTTTGTTTCTTCTGTGTTCCCCTAGTGCCAAGACCCCAGTTCACAACTTCATTTAGTGAGTCACCAAAGCTTTACACAGCCCCACCCTGGTAACTTAACTCCAGTTCTTTGGCCTGTATATTTTTTTAAGTATTTCTTGGTTTTCCCAGTAATAGCGCCAAGTGAAAGGGACTCTTGCCATGGCTGCTGGCTTGGAAGAATATGGACTTCTTAAATTGTCTGCTGTTATATAGACTTAAGGTAGAGTTGATGTCAGAACTTAGGAACTATCTAAATCAGCTACGGTCTTTTTATTGACCTATGCCCAGGATTCAAATAGACCAAGCAAAGCTTCTTAAGGAGTCAAAAAAACTACCATGGAAACACGATATACTGTAAAGGTTTGCACCTCGAAGTTCTTCATCTCGGAATCCTGTGCCCGAATTGACTCAGTAGTTTTATACACCAGTTGCTATGTTTTTCTTACCTAAGGTATTGACAGGTCCAATTATTGAAATATTGAAGCAAGTGGCGAATTTAATCCTTTAACTTTTATCTTGCAAACTGTATAATCATATTTCTTTTTTTTTTTTTCTACTGGGTTAAAATAATGCCTGATCTTTCTAGAACTTCACCAAAACTGTCATTTTGGAAAGCTTTTAAATGAATTTCCATGGTGGCATAGAAAAGGGTGTTAAGACTGGAGGGCAGTATTTAGATCTCATACCCCAAAATTCTACATCTTGCAAGCTCTTCCTAATTTTTCACCAGTATTTTAACGTTTTACCCTGCAGTTCCGCAGTTACTGCCAACCTCTAGAAGAAAAAGATGAATTTGAGTCAGTCACCCAGGAAACCTCTCAGAAATGCACATTTCAATGGAGCACCTGGAGGGGGAGAGAGGCTGTTTGACTTCTATTGTTGAAGGCCTTTACCTTAACACTACCAATTAAGGAGGAATGGGGGCTGGGGGAAAGAGGGCTCTGCATGACAGTGGCATTTGAACAGTCTGGAGCTAGAGATCTGACACTTAGACCAGAAATTTAGTAATCATGTTCATTCTTCCCATTTCCCATAAGGAAATCAGTCAGTGAAGGCCTTAAATTAAAAATGGAAAAAAAAAAAAAAGGCCTATGTGTTGTCTGTAAGGGCAGCAAAGAAGCAAGAGACTTGGGAGACTGTGAAGTGCTGTGCAAATGAGTCTAGGTAAGCAGAAACCTACCCATCCCAGGTCCTCCATTCTGAGAAGAGGAGGCCTTTCACACTGGCCTAGAGGCTCAGCGGTAGAAAGGCTGCCATTTCCCGGACTATCTGGCATTTTACAAGAGTAGGTCTTGGTTTTTGTTTTGTTGTGTTGAGGTATAATTGACATATAACATTATATTAGTTTCAGTTGTACAACATAGTGATTTGATATCTGTATATACTGCAAAATGATCAAAATAAATCTAGTTAACACTGAGTAGGTCTTGTTTTGAATAGGTAATACTTGGGTGTTGTCCACTTGGCTCCTTAGATTAAAGAAATTCAAGTACACTTTGACATTGTATTTGTTTGAGAGTGACTTATCTAAATGTCAGAGTAAGACTAAAGTGCCAAGAAGTTCACCTATATCAGTTTGTTTTCTCTCACCTTCAAATACAATGTTTGGGCTAGAAATTCTAATGAAATGTATATGATTTAAATAAAAGAAAAAGTGTTATAAATACAGATAACTACACCGTTAAGTATTTTCACATTTTAAAAACATTAAAATTTTATGGTTTTGTTAGTATAACATCATTAGGAGAGAAGTTATATGATTACACTTTGAAATTATGCAGAAATATCTTCCATTTTGGGGAATAGATAGTCCATATGCTAAGTATACATATTGAAGTTTAAAACCTTATTTATATTTTGTTTTTAGGTCATGTTTAGATAGTGGCAGAAAAGTGCTATTTCTTACTCATACTTGTTTTGTGTGTAGCATGTCTTTTGAACAAATTGACTCTTCCCACTATTCAATAAGCTGACCTCTGGGCTCCTGGGCTCTGAGAATTTGGCCACAGGAAATATAGTTTAGTTTGCTTGGTTGGTTGGCTAGTTTGTTGTTCAGACTGACCATTGATCATAGAATTTTAGAGCTTGAAAGCACCTTAGACAATATTTGGCGCAAGGCTGATCTTTTACAGTCAGGACATGGGGACCCACCTAAGTGGCATTGGCAGCCCTGGGGTCAGAATCCAGACACTCTCCAGGATTCTGATCGTCTTTTGGTTGTTTCCTCAACATCATGGGCAACACAGTGAAAAGCTAAATAAAAAGGGAAGGTGTGGGGCCTTTAGGGACTTTCCACCCCCTCACTTGTTCCCGTAAACCAATTCTTCTCCCTATCGTGCGCCACTCCTTCTCCCTATCGAAACCAATTCTTCTCCCTATCGTGCGCCACTCCTTCTCCCTATCGAAACCAATTCTTGGAGTTTTTCAGTTGACGGGGACTTGCCAGACAGCGGGTAATTTTCCAGTTGCCCGTAACAGGTATACGCCCTAACCGCCACAATGAACAAACAACTATAACGGCCAGAAGGTGGGACAAAAGTTCCTAAGCCAATGAATTCAAAAGTCACCACATTTACCCAATCATTGTGAGAATATACCAGCCCTATGAGTAAATAAACCTATAAAAAGTATGTGATTCCGCTTTTAGGGGTTCCCCATCGGCCTCCTGCGTGAGGTTCAGGGAACCCCGGTGCATCGGCTCCTAATAAACCTCTTGCGTGTTGCAGCGGCTCTCGACTCTTGGCGGTTCTTGGGCGAGTTGGAATCCCTCGTAGACCGTTTGGGTCTAACATTTGGGGGCTCGTCCGGGATCCCCACTCGCCCCCGGGTCACAAGAACATCGGGAGTCGGAGGTATCGGGTAGGCTCGAGCCCAATTGTCTGTTTGTTTGTCGTTTGTTTGTTGCTAGCCGCCATTAGGAAAAAGCCGTGCGAACCGGCTTGCTGTGGAATCTGTATTGGACTCCTGGCTAGGCAGACGTGCCGAAAGCTGGTGTCCACGGGCCCCGGGGGACGCCCTGGTGGTCCATCTGGAAGGAGAAACAAATTTTGTCTCCCCTTCATCTGGTTCTGGCAGGTTATATAAGCTGCCATCTGAATTTGAGTTGGTTTCGGGTTTAAGTTCGCGGCGGCAATATCAATGTGTGTCTTTTGAAATTTTATTGTTTTTCTGTACTATTATCTTTCTTTTGACGGACGACAATGGGACAAACTATGACGACTCCTCTTTCTCTTACCCTAAGCCACTGGACCGAAGTTAGGGCTAGGGCCCACAACCTTTCGGTAGAAGTAAGGAAAGGAAAATGGCAAACGCTGTGTACCTCTGAGTGGCCTACATTTCAGACAGGGTGGCCACCCGAGGGATCTTTTTTGTTAGATAAGGTTGGGCTAGTCAAGTCTAGGGTCTTTAACACAGGACCCCACGGACACCCAGACCAGATACCATATATCCTGGTCTGGGAAGATCTAGTTCTCTCCCCGCCTCCGTGGGTCCGGCCCTTTGTTTCCTCAACAGGCACGTCTGCATGCGCTCCAGCACAATCGGAGATATTGGCCCTGAAGAAAACCCCAGACACGGAAAAGTCATCTGCTGCCCCGGACCCGCCAAAGGCGATATATCCTGACCTGCAGTCTGATTTGCTTCTTCTAGATTCCCCACCTCATTATCCTCCGGCCCTAAATCCCATGTCGCCCCTAGGACCCCCAGCTTCACAACCCTCCGCACCAGTAGGGCCACCTGTTATGGCGGAAAGGGGGGATCCCTCGGCGGGCACCAGAAGCCGGAGGGCTGTTTCCCCGGATTCTACTGCTTTACCCCTTAGAGAATATGGCCCCCCCGATAACCACGGGAATAGGCCCCTTCAATACTGGCCCTTTTCCTCTGCAGATCTTTATAATTGGAAGATGCATAACCCTACTTTCTCTGAAAACCCACAGGCTCTTACTGCTCTAATAGAGTCTCTTGTCTTCTCCCACCAACCCACCTGGGATGATTGTCAACAGCTCCTCCAGACTCTCCTCGCAACTGAGGAGAGGCAACGGGTTCTCCTGGAGGCTAAAAAGAATGTGTTAGGCGCCAATGGACAACCTACCCAGTTGCCTAACGAGATTGATGCCGGGTTTCCACTCGTCAGGCCGAATTGGGACTTTAATACCCCGGAAGGTAAGGAGCACCTGAAAATGTATCGCCAGGCTCTGGTGGCGGGTCTCCATGGAGCGGCCAGGCGCCCCACGAATTTGGCTAAGGTAAGAGAGGTAACTCAGGGGCCCCAGGAATCACCAACCATGTTCCTAGAACGCTTAATGGAGGCTTTTAGACGATTCACTCCTTATGATCCAACCTCTGAGGAACATAAGGCCACCATAGCAATGGCCTTTATTGACCAGGCGGCCCCTGATATTAGAAAGAAGTTACAAAGGCTGGATGGCCTACAAGGTTTCTCCCTTCAGGACTTAGTAAAAGAGGCAGATAAGGTATATAATAAGAGAGAGACAGAAAAAGAAAGAGAAGAAAGAAAGCAGAAGGAACAAGAGGCTCGTGAGCTAAGACGAGATAAGAGGCAAGAAAGACATTTGAGTAAGATACTGGCCACTGTAGTCAGAGGAGGAAACAGTAGAGACAGAAATAGACAGGAAGGGCGAACAACGGATAGAAGGCGGCCATTAGACAAGGACCAATGTGCCTACTGTAAAAAAAAAGGTCATTGGGCAAGAGAATGCCCTAAAAAAAGAAACGGGGGAAGGATCACTAAGCCTTTTCATCTGTACGTGGCCGAGAATAAAGGTATTGCAAAGGGAGTACTAACTCAGAAACTGGGCCCCTGGAATCGCCCGGTTGCGTACCTATCAAAGAAATTGGATCCTGTGGCAGCAGGATGGCCCGCCTGTTTAAAAATAATCGCCGCGGTGGCCGCTTTGGTCAAAGATGCTGACAAACTGACTTTGGGGCAGAACCTAACGATAACAGCCCCCCATGCATTAGAAAGTGTAATTCGCCAGCCACCCGACAGATGGCTAACAAATGCCAGGATGACTCATTACCAAGCCCTGCTGTTAAACTCAGATCGTATTAAGTTTACCTCAGCCACAGGACTCAACCCGGCCACCTTGCTACCCGACCCTGACCTGGAAAGCACTACCGTCATCCATGATTGTCAGGAAGTACTGGCTGCAGCACACGGTAGCAGACCAGACTTAATGGATCAGCCCCTCCCCAACGCCGACGTTACCTGGTTTACTGACGGAAGCAGTTTCCTAAAGGAAGGTAAGCGTCGGGCGGGAGCTGCCGTGGTAGACGGGAAAGAGGTCATCTGGGCAGCCGCATTACCGCAAGGGACATCGGCCCAACGGGCTGAACTAATCGCCATGACTAGAGCATTGGAACTAGCAGAAAACAAAAAAGTAAACATCTATACGGACAGTAGGTACGCATTTGCTACCGCCCATGTCCATGGGGCCATTTACCAACAAAGAGGGTTACTCACCTCGGCGGGCAAAGAAATTAAAAACAAAAAAAAAAATAGTGGCACTGCTAGCTGCCCTCATGCTCCCCACTAAAGTCAGCATCATTCATTGCCCCGGACACCAGAAGGACAATATCCCGGTGACAAGAGGCAACAACATGGCAGATAGGGTGGCACGAGAAGTGGCTCTACGGGAAATCATACTAGAACTATCAGATGAGAGTCCTGGGAAACCAAATGATAGGGGAACAATTACCCCAGCCATAACTAAAGGAACATTATCTCCTCAACAAACAAAATCCATGCTACAACAGATTCACAGATGGACACATTTGGGAACCAAAAAGATGGTGTCCCTACTACACAAGACAGGTTATGATACCCCTGGACTAACTAAATTAGCTGAGCAGATTGCACGAGAGTGCATTCCATGCCAACAGGTAAACTCCCCATAAAGGAAAACTTGAGGTCGGAAAAAGGCTCAGAGGAGACCGCCCAGGAGCCTATTGGGAGGTCGACTTCACTGAAATACGCCCTGGAAGGTACGGTAACAGGTATCTTCTAGTTTTTATAGATACCTTCTCAGGATGGGTAGAAGCTTTCCCGACGAAGAAGGAGACAGCTACTGTGGTGGCCAAAAAGATCTTAGAAGAAATTTTCCCCCGGTTCGGGGCACCAAAGGTAATAGGATCAGATAATGGTCCCGCCTTCGTCGCCCAGGTAAGTCAAGGTGTGGCCAAATACCTGGGGACTGATTGGAAATTACATTGTGCCTATAGACCCCAGAGTTCAGGACAGGTAGAGAGAATGAATAGAACTCTAAAAGAGACCCTAACTAAATTGTCCATAGAGACTGGCGGTACAGATTGGACGGTGCTCCTTCCCTTAGCCCTGTTCCGGGCTAGAAATACCCCCTCCCGCTATTATCTTACTCCATTTGAAATACTATACGGGGCCCCACCTCCTCTTTTTACGCTAAGGGAGAAATTAAGTCCTGACTGCCAGAATAACACTGACTTATATGCTAGGCTGTTGGGACTCCAGTTGGTCCAAAAGGAGGTGTGGTCCCAGCTGGCAGAGGCTTACCGACCAGGAACACCAGCAGAGGCTCATCCCTTCCAAGTCGGAGATTCCGTGTACGTCCGTCGGCACCGAACCCAGACTCTAGAGCCTCGGTGGAAAGGACCATACATCGTCCTGCTCACCACCCCCACGGCTATAAAGGTAGACGGCATCGCTGCGTGGATCCACGCTTCACACGTGAAGGCCGCACCAGCATCTACAACATCGGAATGGCGAGCCCAAAAGACCAGCAACCCGCTCAAGCTCAAGCTTCTGCGATCATCAGACTTATAACTTTAACTTTGTTACCCCTACTGACTGTGAGTAATTTTAGTCCTCACCTGCCCCAGCATTTAACCTGGCAGGTAATTTCCCAGACTGGAGATGTAATATGGTCTGTTAGCAATATCGCTCCCCCATAGACCTGGTGGCCAAACCTTTTTCCTGATGTTTGTAAACTGGCCATAGGGGCTCCCGGTTGGGATTTAAAAGACTATTATGATCAACATAATGTTCCAAAAATTTTATCAACTAGAGCTGATTCCTCCAGAAAGGGTTACAAAAACGGGATTCGGAGGACTGGGCTCAGAGCTCCTGCTTTCTACATATGCCCCGGGTTCCATCGCCACAGGTCCCTTAATTATAAATGTGGAGGAACTGAAAACTTTTATTGCAAAAGCTGGGGATATGAAACCACAGGAGACACCTATTGGAAGCCCACCTCTGGCTGGGACTTTATTAAGGTGACAGCCAATTATACACACCCAACCAACCCCTTAACTTATAGGCCTGAATGTACTAAATGGTGCCATCCCCTTAAGATTTCTTTTAGTGAACCAGGAAAAAAAGATAAAAAACTGGATAAATGGCCATTCATGGGGAATCAGGTTTTATAAAGAAGGATATGATGATGGATTACTAATGACCATCAAACTAAAAATTGAAACCCCTACTCCAGTTCCTATAGGCCCCAACCCTGAGATAGGGCACTCTTTGCTACCTTTGGCCCCTCCCACAGCGTTACCAGAGATAAAAAACCAAACTTTTGAGCCAAAAGGAATGACAATCAAGCCCAAGACCCCCCCCGGGACCGAATGCTCTCATTGGTCCAGGCGGCTTTTGAGGTTTTAAATGCCACAAACCCGGAGGCTACCAAATCATGTTGGCTTTGCTATGCTGCTCCTCCCCCTTATTATGATGCTATAGGATATAATTCTAATTATAATAATGTTAACACTCCAGATCAATGTCGATGGAAACAAGAAGGAAATAGTAAATTGACCCTGGCCTCAGTATTAAGAAACGGTACATGTGTAGGAACGCCCCCCTTGTCCCACCGACATCTTTGTGCCAATTTAAGCCTCCCACAGGGCTCAGGGTATCTCCTCCCTCCTCCGGATGGATGGTGGGCATGTAACACAGGATTGACCCCCTACATTTCTTTAGAGGTCCTTAAAGCTTCAACCGATTTTTGTGTGTTAGTTCAGCTAGTCCCCAGACTCATTTATCATTCAGATTCATCCTTTCTAGATAAATATGAGGGCAGAAGAAGGTTTAAGAGAAAACCCATAACACTCACCCTGGCTGTACTCCTAGGACTAAAAATGGCAGCCGGGGTAGGAACGGGTACAACAGCCCTCATCCAACAACCCCACTATTATGATGCCTTAAGACAAGCTGTAGATGTTGACCTCCGGGCATTAAAAAATTCCATAACTCAGTTAAAAAAATCCCTCACCTCGCTTTCAGAGGTGGTAATGCAAAACAGGAGGGGATTAGATCTGCTGTTCCTTAAGGAGGGCGGACTATGTGTTGCACTAAAAAAAAAATGCTGTTTTTATATTGATCATTCTGGGGCTATTACCAAAACTATGGACAAACTTAGGGAGTGTCTGGACAAAAGACAACAGGAAAGGGAAAATCAAAAAGGATGGTTTCAATCATGGTTTGATAAATCTCCCTGGCTTACTACTTTAGTTTCCACCTTGTTAGGGCCCCTCATTATTTTATTGTTGCTTTTAACTTTTGGACCATACATTCTGAATCGCCTGATAGCCTTTATTAGAGAACGCATTAGTACGGTACAAGTTTTAATGCTAAGGCAACAATACCAAAACTCGCAAAAAGAAACTGAAATTCCATGATTGAAATTAGTTACAAAAAAAAAAAGGGGGGGGAATGTGGGGCCTTTAGGGACTTTCCACCCCCTCACTTGTTCCCGTAAACCAATTCTTCTCCCTATCGTGCGCCACTCCTTCTCCCTATCGAAACCAATTCTTCTCCCTATCGTGCGCCACTCCTTCTCCCTATCGAAACCGATTCTTGGAGTTTTTCAGTTGACGGGGACTTGCCAGACAGCGGGTAATTTTCCAGTTGCCCGTAACAGGTATACGCCCTAACCGCCACAATGAACAAACAACTATAACGGCCAGAAGGTGGGACAAAAGTTCCTAAGCCAATAAATTCAAAAGTCACCACATTTACCCAATCATTGTGAGAATATACTAGCCCTATGAGTAAATAAACCTATAAAAAGTATGTGATTCCGCTTTTAGGGGTTCCCCATCGGCCTCCTGCGTGAGGTTCAGGGAACCCCGGTGCATCGGCTCCTAATAAACCTCTTGCGTGTTGCAGCGGCTCTCGACTCTTGGCGGTTCTTGGGCGAGTTGGAATCCCTCGTAGACCGTTTGGGTCTAACAAAGGGAGGGGTTCTCTAAAATAGTCCTTTCTACTAGGTAAATTGACCCTGAAAGGAAAACAATTATGGAACATTTTCTTATACATTTTAGGTAACTCGTATTCTGAAGAATTTAAATCTTGCCCTAAAATTAGTAAAAACTGGTGGGTATATATATGATGCTAAAGTTTCAAATGATAATATAAATATCAGCATCAGTGAATTACAGCTTTAATTATGTGAAGATAATTTGTTTAAAGTCAAATTTCCATAAAAACTAGAGGGTTTAGGTAGCAGGCATATGGGAAAACACACTAAAATCTTCACTAGCATATTTAAGAAGAGTTGGTTTTATTTCATTGGCTATTCTGGTAATCTCAGTGTTAATCTGAAATCCCCTATGTTCCCGACCCTGAGACTGAAAATCTCTTAGAACTGCAAAAAAGGAAGAAAATAAATAAATAAATAAATAAATAAATATATATATATATATATATATATAGCTACCACCACATGCTGGTCACAGTGCTAAGGGCTTCACACAAATGCCCTGTTTGATGGTATTGTTCTTATTTTATTGGTGAGAAATCCCTCATTTGACAGGTCAAAGCAGTCATCCCACCCACCTTCTGCTGTGAGTTTGGTTTGAAAACCCATGGCTCTTTCTTGGGGCCAGCATCGTGCATCACAGGTTGAGAACGGAGTTTGAAGGGATCTTTCCTTGTAGGTAGGTTTCTGAAATGGAATAACCTCTATAGTTGTGTAAATATTGTAAATTTTGATTCATTTTTTGGACCTCAGATCAGACCCTAACATTGTGGATTTTTAAAACAATATTCCTGATGGTAATTTGGATTTTTTGGTCATGTACGCTTCTTCCCACCAAATAATAATAATAGTAATAATAATGGAATAATGGAATGCTGGGGTGGAGGTGGGGTAGAAAATGAGGAGAATTCTGGTTATTTTGAGTCTTGTGATCAAGTATGACTGAGGATGCTTTCACCGCAAAGCCAAAGAGCCCTGTCCCTAGGGGGCTGAGTGAGCAGTACCAAACTCTTTCTCTCACATTACCTTTCGAAACATGCTGACATGCCTTTGACATACTGTCAGATATTCAGTATGTCAGTAGAGTAGAATTTAGTAATTTGGAAAAAATGGAAAATGATACATGTAAATCAGCACATTCGTGCGCCCCTTGACTAAACACTTCTACCAAGACTGAATGAACATACATGATCAATATTAGCTTCTTAAATCTAGGTCTTATTTTGTGATAGTGGCTTTTTACCTCAAAGATTTTTTAGTAAGGAGTTTTTCTTTCTCCTTGATTTTATAGCATATGACCAAATAATGCATGAACATGTGGTTGTATTTTTTTAAATTTAAATGAAAAGCAGAAATATATATATATGTATGTATATATGTACATATATATATGAAAGTTCTCCTTCACACCTCAATCCTACCTTCCTACATAACCACCTTTAAGAGTCTATATTTAGATTTAAAAGATTTGTAAAAATAAATTGGTTTATACTGTGCATATTTTTCTGTGAACTTATTTTTTTCACTTAATACTGCGTCTTGAAAATTATGTCAGTCCTTATGGACAATTTCATCCACTCTGATGGCTGCATAGGCTTCCCTGTGTTTTCCATATTTATATTCCTATAGATAGACACTTAGGTTGTGTTGTGGGGGGTGCTATTACAAACAGTCCTACGATGAATATCCTAACGTATGTATATCCACAGGAGACGGAATTGCTGAATCAAAAGGTATTCACTTTTAGAAGTTAATAGATACCAACAATATTTTGGGTGTTTCCCCACACCCGCACCCTGAATCACTGGATATAATTAATATTTTTAAGTTTGAGGATAAAAATGATATCGGTTATTTTCATTGCATTTCCCTGATTGCTAGTGAAGCTAAGCATATTATAAAGTGCTTATTAGATGTTTACAGTATATTTTCTAAGAATTTCTTATTTATGTCCTTTGCTCGTTTCTCTATTTGTTTTCACTTTCTTTTAAATTGGTGGGAATATTTATATATTATGGGTATCATCCCTTCAATCTTGGTTGATATTACCTGTCTGTCTATTCTTTGTCATATTACTCTCTTCATGTTTCTACAAAAGTTTTGTGTTTTAATGTCAAATCAATTTTACCAATCTTTTTAAGGCTTCTAGATGTTGTATCTTGTTTGTCCCATCCCAATATTTTAAAAGCATTCTTTATTTTCTTCTATTTTTTTAGAGATGTTATTATATTTAGGTCTTTAATCCACCTGGATTTTATTTGGAGGATGTAGGATAAAGTAGGCATCTATTTTTTTCCCCAACATTTCTTATGATATAGTCCATCTTTTCTCCAGTGATTTGAAATGCTACCCTTTTGTATGTATAGTTTTCATATATACTGTGGCCTGATTCTAATCTCTGTTCTTTTTTATTGATCTTTTTTGTCTATTTCTGTGTCTATGCACACTATTTAGATTACTGTAGCTTTATAGAATGGTTTGGTGTCCAATGGGATTAGTTCCTCCTTACAGTTTTTCTTTTCCAAAAATATTTTTATAAAACTATCACCACTTTAAACCAAATATTAAATGTTGCCTCTCTAAGACTGAGCCAAAGAGAGATGATGTGCCTCTTGATGAACACAGCATCACCAATAAAGTATTAGAGCCAAAAATGTTTACCCTGAATCTAATCAAGTTTTGAGATCTAATTTCAGTTTACAGGAAATATAGGGGGTAGAGGAACAAGTTAAATGACTTATAAGGAAACAATCTAACAAATCCTGAATGTGGGACTTTCTACAAACTGTTTCTTCAACAAGCAAATGTTGGGGGAAAAAAACTGGAGTCTACTGAGTGAGGGGATCTGTGGTAAATGAAAAGAGCCTTAAGAAGCATAAAAACCAAATGCAATGCATATACTCTCCAGCTGTAAATGTCATGTTTAGGACAACTGGAGACATCTGTATATGGATTGGGCACTAGGTGATATTAGGAAAATGTTGTATGTTTGGGGTATGATAATAATAATATGGTCATGTAGGAGAATGGTCTTATTCTGGTGGTATGGACTGAATTGTGTCTCCTCAAAATTCATATTTTGAAGTCCTAACCCCCAGTGTGATGGTGTTAGGAGATGGGGCCTTTGGGAGGTAATTACATTTAGAGGAGGTCAAGAGGGTGTGGCCCTCATGTTGTGATTAGCACCCTTATAAGAAGAGGAAGAAAGTGAGGACACATCTAGAAGGTGGCTGTCTGCAAACCAGGAGGAGAGTCATCACCAGCAATCGAATCCACCAGCACCTTTGATCTTGAGGAGGTAGCAGTGAGCAGTGGCTTGAAGCAAGATCTTAGTTCCCTGCCCAGGAATTGAACCTGGGTAGCCTGGGTGAGAACCAGGAATCCTAGCCACCAGCCCACCTGGCGCTAGAGGCTAGAAACAAAGTTGGCCTGGCTCTTGCCCCTGTTGAAAAATGAATTTCTCAAGGAGGCAAAAACTGTAAAAACAGGTTCAAAATTTATTATTAGAGACACAGCACAACAAGTGGGAGAGCACACAGAGAAACAGTTTGTTTTAGACAGAAGCAAGGCAGATATAGACACCCTGAGAGAAGGGGTGTGGGAGTCCTCCCTAATGAGGAGGAGTGCACCAGAGAGGTGATTCACATCACTTATATAGGGCAGTTCTTCCAGGTCTTTGTTTACCTTTGGCCAATTATCTCATTTCTTTTCCACAGGGACCTGTCCTAGGCCCCTGCCTGAACATGCATGCATATCTTTTTGCCAAGATGGATTACAGTACAGAAGCCTATGAGGAGGCTGACACCACCTATTATGTGGTGATGCCCCACCCCCACCCCTTGACCCCACCCCCACCCCCCCACCCCCCCACCCAGGAGCCTTTCTGCGCATGTTTAGTCAGGGAGGTCTCCTTGACCTCAAGAATGAGAAATATGTGGTTTTTTTATCTTTTATCCAAGTGAGGCTCAGCTTCTTGCTCCTGCCATTATCTTTTTCTTGAGTATCTGTCCACAGGGGACAGATTCCAGCTTCTCAGCCTGAAGCCCATCTATCTCCTGCCTCACCTTGATCTTAGACTTCCAAGCTTCGGAAAATATGAGAAATAAATGTCTATTGTTTAAACCACCCAGTCTGTGGTATTCGTTATAGCACCCAAACCATCTAATACATCCAGTAAGATGCATACTGAAGAATTTATGGATAAAGTGTTAAGAGTGTAACCCTTTTAAATGGTTCAGTAAATGTGTACCCTATATCACTTTCTGTCTGCCTGTCCATCTGTCTAATGCAGCAACTATGGCAAAGCAGTAAGAATTGTTGAGTCCAGGTAATGGTTACTTGTTTTTTCATTGTCTTTCTACTTTTTTCTGTGTTTGGAATTTTCATAATCAAAGCCAATTTTTCTCTATAGTCTTAGATATTTTTAAATTCTTACTTAGATTTTTCCTGGGGTAGCGTTCAATTGCTAGACTAATTTGAGGAAAATTGATATATTTACAGTATTGAATTTCTTTAATAGAAATTTCACAAAATATCAAATTTGTTTAATTAATGCAAAAGGTATAGCTTCCAATTTATTTAAGTCCTCTTATGCCCTTCAGTAAGTAAATCATCATAGGTTTATTATGAGGCATGGCATGATTTTGCTGCAATTGTGAAAGGGCCTCTTTTTTTCTCTTATACAGTTTCTACTTGGTCATTGCTGGTGGACAGGGAAGCTTATTGATTTTACGTATTGTTCTTGTATCCTACGATTGTTTCTACAAGGTACAGCCTATATCCATACTAAGAAATACAAAGTTTTTATTTCATTAAACATATATTTCTCAGCTTCTTTTGTTCACCAGGGAGACAGTGTTTTAAATTATTGTCCAGACTAATTTCAGTTCCTTCTCCTGGCTTCTCACAAGACCCAGAGGTCTACTGGAGCAAAAGAAATTACACCTATTACATTCTGACCAAAAAAGAGAATCTACTACATCTGGGACACTTTTATTTACACCAAGGCCGAACACAACTTTGAAATTCAACTCTTCTTTATTTTAGCCCGATTTCTGGGCAGTGCAGTCTCTCATCATCTCATTTTTGTAAGTGTAAAGGAGGCCTTGTGAGGATTTATTAACCTATGTTCAGAGTAAACTCTGGGGGTACAGTTGGTAAAACTGTGATTTCAGCTACAGAAGTTTCCTGCTGTATTTACTTCCAACAGGCTTTTAAAAAATCAAGGTATAATTAACGTACAATAAAAGCAAAGATTTTAGGTATTAGCTCAATGAGTTTTAAAATTATATATACCTGTGTAACCACCACCCAAAACAAGATACAGAATCACGGACCTTTTAAAAATACCATCCATGCAAAGGTGAGCATGGTTCCCTGTGTCAGGCCTTTATCCTGACAATCCCCCTTACCATTCCAATCCATTCCCCCACTCCTCCATTGCCCCTGCTTACTGCTCTCCATCGTCTCTGACATCCCTTGGTGCCATACCTTAGCTTCTGAAACTTTCCTCCTGCTCTCTCACCCTGACTGAATTGGATGGTCTCTGCTGGCTGGAGTCTCAGTCTTTTTCTTCATACGGGACTTGACTGTTTTCTCTTGGACTCTGCAAAATTTGCTGCAGACCCAAGTTGTCCCTGCCTTTGGCCCCAGCTGCTGGGCCAAGTCCACCAGGTCTCCTCCCACTGGGGCTTGGTGGTGGTAGGATAGAGCTTGCGAGATTAGTAATCAGGAGAGATAACCAGGTAATCTAAAGTAGCTAATAGCCTCCTTCACTTTACTACACACATTATTCTTTCCAATTGTTGCAGGACAAGAAAGACATCCTTGTCTGACTCTGCCCCATCCACAAAGAAGTAGATTAAAGGCATCAATTTCAAGTCACTTCTCTAATTGTAGAAGTGTAAGAGCAATTTATTCTTTATCTCCTGTTGTGGCTAGGAAGGAAATTCCTTGCAAAGGTTTTCAGAGAAAACTAGCTACCAATTTCAATACATTGGGTGATTTTTCTGTCTTTTTGTTATAAATTTTCCCATCTATGAGGAAATCCTAGCCCAGTCTTGGTTCTCCACTTGCACCCACTATTTCCTATAGGAGTAGGGAAAGCAGGCAAGAGTAAAATGCACAGATCTATACTTTTAAATTCTTACATGGTGAGAGGTTTTCACTATTCATGACTTTTTTTCTTCTTCAATGATACAAGAGCACAAATGGGCAGATTAAGTTGGATTCTTCATTAATTTCCTCTTTTCATTTTTAAATACAGATTCAAGTGAGCAGTGAATTATTTTATCCAAACGTAGAGACTATGCAAAAGAAAAAAACAGAAGCCTGAAACGATCCATAATATAGGCAATCAGTTTCTAGAAATTGTATGTAAAAGTGGATATTCATTTAACAATATTTATTGAAAGAAAAGCAATTATGTTTTCACATTTAATGTATTAATTCTTTTAGTTTGTGCACTACTAAAAATTACATTTAAAACCTATGCTTCTGACTTAAATCTAGCTGCCAAAATAACACTAAAATGTATTTAGAGAATCCAAGTGATGAGTTTGGGGATCAGACTTGCTCTGGACTATGTTCCCCTCTGCTCCCCTAGTAAAATTTCAAAACGGCGAATCTAATAGCATCATATTATCAATTAAAATGTTTAATAGCTCCCTGCCCCATGTAGGGAAAGTCTTCTTGAGTTTATTTTCTGGACCATCCTATACATTTCTATGAGAGTGATCTTTATTTTCTATCTTTTTTTTCTTCAAGTTTTATTAAGATATAATTGACATACAACACTGTATAAGTTTAAGGTGTACAGCATAAGGATTTGGGATTTTTAGTTTTAAAAGTTTCAAACCTATGGAAAATTTAATTTAGGGGGAAAACTTTAGTATCTGAACCATCCAAGAGTAAGTTACAGACATCATGACTGTATTTCCTAAGAACAGGGACATTTTCTTACATAACCATAATGTCATTGTCAAATTCAGAAAACTTAACATCCTTACAATGTTATCGAATATTTAGTCCATCTTCAAAATTCACCAGTTGTCCTAATACTGTCCTTTATAGCACTTTTTCCCCTGACCCAGGAAGAAATGCTTTTCCTAAAGATTAGCCTCAGGATGTACATTTTTTGCAGGAGTTCTCTGCTGTGATGGTGTATCCTTGATGTATCAGATTAGGACTCCAGGATGTCAATTTCCCCCATTCCGGGTAATTCATGAACTTTGATTCATTAAGGTGTTGTCTGTCAGATTTTCCACTGTAGAGGTGTAATTTTTCCCTTTGTATCTAATAAACAATTTGTGGGGAGATACTTTAAGACCACAAACTTTCACCCAGTGATTCAGTACACATTGATGATTCCAAATGAGTTGTTACTATTCTGTATTATACTATACAATGCAGACTGGTGATTTTCTAATTGTCTTCTACATTCATTAGTTGGCATCCTAGACCTAAATAGACATTTCTCCAAAGAAGACATACAGATGGCCAATAGGCACATGAAAAGATGCTCATCGTCACTAATTATTAGAGAAATGTAAATCAAAGCTACAATGAGGTACCACCTCACACCAGTCAGAATGGCCATCATTAAAAAGTCTACAAATAATACGGGATTTCCCTGGTGGTCCAGTGGTTAAGAGTCTGTGCTCCCACTGCAGGGGAAATGGTTCGATCCCTGGTTGGGAACTAAGATCCCACATGCTGTGGGGTGCGGCCAAAATAATTTTTTTTTTAAAGTCTACAAATAATAAATGTTGGAGAAGGTGTGGAGAAAAGGGATCCCTCCTACACTTTTGGTGGGAATGAAATTGGTACAGCCATTATGGAAATCAGTATGGAGGTTCCTCAAAAAACTAAAAACTGAGTTGCCATATAATTCAGCAATCCTACTCCTGGGCATATACCCAGACAAAACTATAATTCGAAAAGATACATGCACCCCAATGTTTTTTGTTTGTT
Organism: Phocoena phocoena; assembly: GCF_963924675.1. Taxonomy (NCBI): domain Eukaryota; kingdom Metazoa; phylum Chordata; class Mammalia; order Artiodactyla; family Phocoenidae; genus Phocoena; species Phocoena phocoena. Next base: position 27,858,656 of record NC_089224.1, on the reverse strand, counting down.
TGTTTTTTGGCCACACCGTGAGGCATGCGAGATCCTATTTCCCTGACCAGAGATCAAACCCATGCTCCCTGCAGTTGGAGCGCAGAGTCTTAACCACTGGACTGCCAGGGAAGTCCCACACCCCAATGTTTATTGCAGCACTATTTACAATAGTCAATATATGGAAACAGCCTAAATGTCCATCAACAGATGAATGGATAAGGAAGATGAGGTATACATATACAATGGAATATTACTCAGCCACAAAAAAGAATGAAATAATGCCATTTGCAGCAACATGGATGGACCTAGAGATTATCATACTAAGTGAAGTAAATCAGAAAGAGAAAGACAAATACCGTATGATATCACTTATATGTGGAATTTAAAATGCGACACAAATGAACATATCTATGAAACAGAAAGACAGACATAGAGAACAGACTTGTGGTTGCCAAGGGAGAGGTGGGGGAGGGAAGGCTTGGGAGCTGGGATTAGTAGATGCATAGTATATATAGGATGGATAAACAACAAATACAACACAGGAAACTATATTCAATATCCTGTGATAAACCAGAATGGAAAAGAATATGAAAAAGAAAAAGTTATATATATATAACTGAGGCACTTTGCTGTACAGCAAAAATTAACACATTGTAAATCAACTATATTTCAATAATTTTTAAAAAAATTCATATTCAATAGAAAAAAAGAGCTTTCTTTTCTCTCCCTTTTATGTATGTATGAATGTATGTATGTATACATGTAGGTGGACGGATGGATGGATTATGGATTATCACTTGTTTTCTACAATGGGTTATAATCCCTTACATTGTATATTTTGATGCTCAAATTGTCCCAGATTTGACTAGTGGGTGGCTCTTCATACTAGCTTCTGTGTCTTTTTGACACGTCCTCATCAATTTTTTAGTGCTTTGTTATGTTCTGGCACAAGAACATGTGTAAGTTGTCCTTTCTGAGTCCTGGTCCTAGAATCATCCATTCTTTCAGGAAAGCCCAGTTCCCTTCATTGGGTAATGATTTTTAGAAAGTATATGAGACCTCTGTGATCTGGCTTTGGTCTCATCTGAAAATCCCCTCCTGTGACTCTGTCACTGCCTCCTGTGCTCAGCCACATAGAGTCCCCAAAGTGCCATGCTCCTCCATATACTTGCTCTTCCTGGATGCCCTTGCCACTACTTTTCTGTATGGCCAATTCTTACTCCTTTTCACAACTATTCAAGTATTAACTGATGTGTGGTCTTCTCTGACCACCACAGAATCCTACCCTGAGCTACGCTCCTTGCAGCACTTCCTCCAGAACTCCTCTCACATGGTAGAAAAATGGCATCTCATTGTTTTAATTTACGTTTGCCTGATTACCAGTGTAACTGAGAATATTTGCTTTGTGTGTGGGAAATAGAAAATAATACGGTTCAAGATAACAGGAGAACTGGGATTATAAAGCAATGAGGTTGCTATTCTTTGTGGTACTGCAGTTGAATCTTCTATAACCAATAGTATCAAATAATGTAGAGAAGGTTATAGTGCAGTGACAATTTGGATGATTATTATTTATAAAAATAGCTATTTAATTATTAAATAGATAATACACCCACATGGCTCAAAATTCAGAAAGTGCAAAGCAATAGACAGTAAAGAGTCTTCATCCCTCTGGCATCTGCAAATCACCTGGCTGCCTTCCTATAGGTAAACAATGTTTTCAATTTTTTTATGTATCCATATATAGTCTATGTAAATGCAAGCATATATTGGTTATTATATACCCTATATGTGGTTTACTTTTATATCTTAAAACAAAAGGACCCAAAAAAACTTACAAGCAGAATGACTTCTATAATTTTTAACAAAGATATGTAAGATTACACTGCAATCCATAGATTCTAAGTCAATATTAGAATAATATCTCAACATTATGAATTAGCTACATTTTTTCCCTAAAAAAGTGGGAGAAAGATGATTAAAATGTTTGTGGTCACAGGTCTCTCTACCAGAATGTCTCTGGTACTATATTTTATTTTCTTCATTACAAAACATAGATGGATCATTGTTTCCAATACATTTTTGAGATATAATGGACATAACATTATATTAATTTCAAGTGTACAACATAATGATTTGATATCTGTATATATATATATATATATATATTTGCGGTATGCGGGCCTCTCACTGTCGTGGCCGCTCCCGTTGCGGAGCACAGGCTCCGGACGCGCAGGCTCAGCGGCCATGGCTCACGGACCCAGCCGCTCCGCGGCATGTGGGATCTTCCCGGACCGGGGCACGAACCCGTGTCCCCTGCATCGGCAGGCGGAATCTCAACCACTGTGCCACCAGGGAAGCCCATCTGTATATATTTTTAAATGATCACAATAAGTCCAGTTGACGTTCGTTACGGTACATAGTTACAATTTTTTTTCTTGTGATGAGAACTTTCAAGATTCATATTTGAAAAACTCTATTCAGATATGCAATACAGTTATTATTAACTATAACCACCATACTGCACATTATATCCCCATGACTTATTTATTTATAAATGGGAATTTGTACCATTTTAATTCCTTCATTCATTTTGCCCACCCCCTTAGCCCCATCTCAGGCAACCAACAATCTGTGCTCTTTATTGGTGAGTTTATTTTTTTGTTTGTATGTTTTGATTTGTTTTGTTTTTAGATTCCACATATTAGTGAGATCATATGGTATTTATCTTTTCTGTCTGACATTTCATTAGCATAATGTCTTCAAGTTCCATCCATATTGTCACGTGTCAAGAGTTCATTCTCTTTAATGGCTAAGTAATATTCCATTGTATGTATGTATATATATATATATATATATATATATATATATATATATATATATCACATCTTCATTATCCATTCAGCCATTGACAGGCACTTAGGTTGTTTCCATGTCTTGGCTACTGTAAATAATGCTGCAATGAATATGGCAGTGCAAATATCTTTTCAAGTTAATGTTTCTATTTCCTTCTGATAAATACCCAGAAGTTGAATTGTTGGATCTTATGGTAATTCTATTTTTAATTATTTGAGGAACCTCCATAGTGTTTTCCATAGCAGGTGCACCAATGTATCATCCCTCCACCAGTGCACAAGGGTTCTCTTTTCTCCACATCCTCACTAACATTTATTATTTCTTGTCTTTTTGCTCCTAGCCATGCTAACAGGTGTGAGGTGATATTTCATTGTAGTTTTGATTTGCATTTCCCTGATGATTAGTGATGTTGACCATCTTTCCATGTACCTGTCTGTATGTCTTCCTGGAAAAATGTCTCCAGTATAGTTTTGTTTCGTTTTTTTTTCTTGTTTTGGGTTTTTGTTTGTTTGTTTGGGGTTTTTTTTGGTTTTGTTTTTTGTTTGGGTTTTTTGGCCACTGCACACAGCTTATGGGATCTTAGTTCCCTGAACAGGGATTGAACCTGCACCCTCAGCAGTGAAAGCATGGAGTCTTAACCACAGGACCACCGGGTAAGCCCATCCAATACTTTTTTTTTTTTTTGGCTGCGTTGGTTCTTTGTTGTTGTGTGCGGGCTTTCTCTAGTTGCGGTGAGCGGGGGCTGCTCTTCGTTGTGGCGTGAAGGCTTCTCATTGTAGTGGCTTCTCTTGTTGCAGAGCACAGGCTCTGGGCATGTGGATATCAGTAGTTGCAGTGCGAGGGCTTCAGTAGTTGTGGCATGCGGGCTCAGTAGTTGTGGTGTACGGACTTAGTTGCTCCTCAGTATGTGGGATCTTCCCAGACCAGGGATCGAACCTGTGTTCCCTGCATTGGCAGGCAGATTCTTAACCACTACGCTACCAGGGAAGACCCTCCAATACATTTTTTAAAAAATTTTCTTTTGCTTCATTTTCCTCTTGTGTGGCAAACAGAATTAATTGACAGGAGGCCCTCATACTTGCCAATATAGACACAAGCAACAAAACATCAAAAGCTGAGCTTTCGGGCTTCCCCGGTGGCGCAGTGGTTGAGAGTCCACCTGTCGATGCAGGGAACACGGGTTCATGCCCCGGTCCGGGAGCATCCCTCATGCCGCGGAGCAGTTTATTTTACTACTCTATTTTGTTGGTTACCTTGATATTCTTCCTGCCCTCCCCAAATACATTCTGAATGATTAAAGGCAGAAATTCTGCTTTATGTATCCCTTAAGTCTCCCACAGTACCTAACACATAATAGGAACTCCAAAACATCTTTTCCTTGATTATCAGTCTACATCACCTGTAAGGCAGAACCGCAGCACAGATCCCAAGCAAGAAATACACCTCTGTGTTATCATTTTAGGTGGGAACTGAAAGGAGAGCTACATGTTCTAAAGGTGTACAAATTATTTTTCCACTTCCCATGTATAAATATAAAATTGATGACTGCCCTCTCTTTCAATGCATAAGCTGCAAAGGCAATTATTGGATAATAATGTAAGGCACAAAGCAATTAATACATCTACATAACAGGCTATGGTATATATATATTTTTTGAATATATTACATATATTTATGTGTGTATGTATACATACACCTATACATTTAATTTTCAAAAGTACTATACACCATTTAAGAATACAAAAGGTATGGGCTTCCCTGGTGGCGCAGTGGTTGAGAGTCCGCCTGCCAATGCAGGGGACACGGGTTCGAGCCCTGGTCCAGGAAGATCCCACATGCCGCGGAGTAGCTAGGCCCATGCGCCACAACTACTGAAGCCCGCGTGCCACAACTACTGAAGCCCATGCACCTAGAGCCCGTGCTCCGCAACAAGAGAGGCCACTGTAATGAGAAGCCCGTGTACCGCAATGAAGAGTAGCCCCCGCTTGTCACAACTAGAGAAAGCCTGCGTGCAGTAGCGAAGACCCAATGCAGCCAAAAATAAATAAATAAAACAAATAAATTTAAAAAAAAAAAAAAAAAAGAATACAAAAGGTATAAAGAATGACATTACAGATACCCATGTACCCACTATGCCACTTAAGAATGAAATGTTGCCAACTTAGCCATAGCCCACCATAACCACTCTAATTATCTCGACTTTCATCCCCTAAAATATTTTCATTATCCTTAATTTGCTATTTATCATTCCCTTGCATTTCTTTAAAACTGTAATACACATGTAGGTATCCTTAGCAATACATACTATTTGAAACCTAATACAACAATTAATTCATCCACTTTCCTGGTGATGAACATTAGGATGTCTCCAGCTGATAGCCATGAACAAACAATGCTGCTGTAGACATTCTTATGCATTTTTCTGATTTATATAAGGCTGACTCTAGAGCTATACATGTTTTTTATTTTACTAGGTATTGCCAAATTGTTCTGTAAATTGTTTCTTCAATTTATGCTCTCACTGTCAGTGTATGAAAGTACCCATGACTCTGTATTCCCAACACCTGTATTGTCATACTTTTTGTTTTTTACCAAATTCCTGAGTATAAAATAGTATCTCATTGTAGTTTTAATTTGCAAGTTCTTAATTACTAGTGAGGTTCGACATACTTTCGTATGTTTATTAGCCTTTTACGAAGTTTTTTCCCCTATAAATTTGTGGTTGTATAGTAAAGAACATGGTCGTTCCCCAAAAGAGGTCTAGCTTTTGGTCTCAGCTTCTTAGAGATAATCTCTAAGTCCTTGTAATGCCTGATAGGAGTGTTTTTGTTTGCCTGAGGGCCTTGGGTCATACCAGATAGACTAATGATAGGATTAACAATATACTCGGTTGGCCAGAAGGTTAGTTCAGGTTTTTCCGTATCATCTTATGGAAAAACCCGAACACCAATAATTTATGGTCCAACCACTACAGAAAACAAAAAATTAAAAATAGATCTACCATGCAATCCAGCAATTCCACTTCTGGGTATATACCCAAAGGAAACGAAAACAGGATTTTGAAGAGATATATGCAGCATTATTCACAATAACCAAGATAGGAAAACAATCTTAAATGCCCAAAAAGAGATGAATGGATAAAGAAGATGTGAGATACACACACACACACACACACACACACACACACACTGGAATATTATTCAGCTGTGAGAAAGCAGGTTATCCTGCCATCTGTGACAACATTAATGGACCTCGAGTCCATTAATGGACTTAGTACAATTATACTAAGTCAGACAGAGAAAGACAAGTATTGTATGATGTCACTTATATGTGGAATCTAAAATAGTCAAGCCCATTAAGAAACAGAGTAAAATGGTGGTTACCAGGGCATGAGAGGTGAGGGGATAAGATTGATGTTGTTTAGGGTGCGAACTTGCCACAAGTAGTAAATAAACCATAGAGATCTAATACACAGTATAATGAATATAAACAACAGTATTGTACTATAAAAATATAACGTGAAAAATTTTGTTACAACTGCAATCATATTATAATATATATCAAAGTAACACATTGTACACCTTAAATTAACACAGTGTTAAATGTCAAATTTGTTCAATTAAAAAAATGCAGTTGGGACTTGCCTGGTGGCGCAGTGGTTAAGAATCTGCCTGCCAATGCAGGGGACACGGGTTCGAGCCCTGGTCCTGGAAGATCCTGCATGCCGTGGAGCAACTAAGCCCATGTGCCACAACTACTGAGCCTGCGCTCTAGAGCCTGTGAGCCATAACTACTGAGCCCGTGTGTCACAACTACTGAAGCCCACGTGCCTAGAGCCCGTGCTCCACAACAAAGAGAAGCCACCGCAATGAGGAGCCCACGCACCGCAACGAAGAGTAGCTCCCGCTCGCCAGCAAAGAAGAAAGCCTGCATGCAGCAAAGAAGACCCAATGCAGCCAAAAAAATAAAATTAAAATTAAAAAAACAAACAAAAAAAATTAAGCTATTAAAAAATGCAATTTATGGTAGAAGTTTTGAGTCATGTGGTATCAGCTTAACCTCTGGAGGGGCTGGAGACTGAGGTCAGCCACTTGGGGAGTTAACCATGGATCCCCAGTAGAGACTCTGGATACCGGCTTGGATGAGCTTCCCTGGTTGGCAGTACCCCATGCCTATCGTCACTCATCAGTGCCAGGAAAGAAACAGTGTCCAGAGTCCAAGGGCAGAGGGCAACTGGAAGCTCTGCATGTGGTGCTTTCCTGGACTTGGCCCTATGTGCTTTTTCCCTTGGCTCATTTTAATCTTTTAAAGATTTTTAAGACCTATTGATTTTAATCCTTTCCCTGTGATAAATTGTAATTGTGAGTATAACAGCTTTCAGTGAATTCTGAGTCCTTTTAACAAATTATCCAACCTGAGTATGGTTTTGGGACCCCCTTGAAATGGCAGTGGGTGTCAGAAGGGAGGGTGATCTTGTGTACTGTACCCTCTAATTTTGCAGTCATTGATCTCTTTTGACTATTTGTCCTATTATGTTGTTTATCTTGTTTAAAAACTGATTTGTAGAAGTTCTGATATAGTCGATGTTAATCATTTTTTTGTTGTTATAGGCATTGTGTATATCTTTACCCAATTTATTTTCTTCTTTTTTCTACCCATTGAACCGAAGATTTTGATCTGATGGAGTGTCTCAGTCTTTCCCTTATGATTTTTGCTTCCTTTAAAATCTTATTTAAGGATTTCTTTCCTACCCTAATTTCAAAAAGACATTCTCCTACAGGAAATAAAAGTAGAAACGTTTCGTTTTTCACATTTAGGTCTTTAATTCTTGTGGAGTTTGTGTGTTTGGTATGAGTTAGGAATCTATTAAAGAGGATTAGATTTAGCTGAAAATAATATTGATTTGAAAAACAGTGGCTTACAAATATTGCACTAGTGTATTTACCTTATCCTATGGTAATCAAATATCGCAGTACCATTTATTTGTTAATTCTCTATCCTTTATGCAACATAGACTTGGTCATGTATCAAGTGTCCATGTATGTGTATGGACTCTCTATTCTATTCTATATGTGTGTATATATATATATATATATATATATATATATATTTTTTTTTTTTTTTTTTGCGGTACGCGGGCCTCTCACTGTTGTGGCCTCTCCCATTCCGGACGCGCAGGCTCAGCGACCATGGCTCACGGGCCTAGCCGCTCCACGGCATGTGGGATCTTCCCGGACCGGGGCACGAACCCGTGTCCCCTGCATCAGCAGGCGGACTTTCAACCACTGCGCCACAAGGGAAGCCCTGTGTATATATATTTTGCCAATTCCACACCATCTTAATTGTTATGGCTGTATTCTGCATTTTGATATCTTATAGAACAAGACACTTCTTGCTTGTTGTTCTTCAGGAATATCTTAACTTTTCTTGACTTTTTGCTCTTCTACATAAATTTTGGAACCAGCATTTCAAGTTCCATGAAAAAAATCTGTAGATCAATTTGGGAATAACTAACATTTTTAGGATAATGAGAATTCTTCTTTATGAATATGTTATACCTCTACATTTATCAGCTCCTTTAAATATTTCTTAATAAAGTTATATAATTTTCTCAGGTTTAACACATTAGATTTATTCCTGGGTCCCTTATAAGTTTTATTGCTGTTATAAATTATTTTATTTTATTTTATTTTTGGCTGCACTGCGCGGCTTACGGGATCTTAGTTCCCTGACCTGGCATTGAACCCAGGCCATCGTCAGTGAAACCACAGAGTCCTAACCACTGGACCGTCAGGGAATTCCCATAAATGATTTTAAAATTAGGTTTTCTATTTATTAACGGTATGTAGAAATGCAGCTGAATTTTGAATATTGATGTCATATTCAGCAACGTACCTTACTAATTCTAAGTACTTTCTTTTTGGTTTTTTATGTTGACAATTATGGCATATGTGATAAATGAGAGTTTTAGTTCTTTTCTAATTCTTATACTTTTTGTTAGTTTTTTTGTGGTTTTGAACTGGCTAGAAATTTGGTATAATGTCAAATGTTAGCAGTAAAAATGAGCAGTCTCATCATAGTCCTTTGTTTAAAAGGAATAGTGGGACTTCTCTGGTGGCGCATTGGTTAGACTCCGCACTCCCAATGCCTGGGGTTCGATCCCTGGTCAGGGAACTAGATCGCACATGTATGCCGCAACTAAGAGTTTGCATGCCACAACTAAGAGTTTGCATTCCACAACTAAGGAGCCCACCTGCTGCAACTAAGACCTGGTGCAACCAAATAAATAAATAAATATTAAAAATAGAATAGTTATGGCATTTTCTCATTAAATATGATATCTGTTGTAGGTTTTTGGCAGATAGATTTTATCAAATTGAGGAAATTCCCTTTTATTCCTAGATTTCTTAAGGTTTTCTTTTCTAATGTGAACAGAGGCTAAATTTTATCATGTGCGTTTTCTGCTTCTTTGAAATAACTATACACATTTTTTCTCCTTTAAATGTGATAATGTGGTGAATTGTATTAATTTTTATCTGTAAAACCAAATTTGCATACCTGGAATAAACTCTATTGTGGTAAATTAAGTGTTTTATATATTGTTTGATTCTGCTTGCCAATATTCATTTTAAGAATTTTGCATTTGTTCATGGGAGAGTCAAAGTTATGATTTTCCTTTCTTTTATTGTCCTAGTCCAATTGAAGTAGCAAGGTAAAATTAGTCTCATTTTTCTATTCTCAGAAAATGTGTATAAGATTGGAAATACCTATAACTGAGTCTCTTTGTTGTACAAAAGTAATTAATACAACATCAAAACACTGCAATTCAACTATACTTCAATAAAAAAAAAACATTGGAAGTATCTTTTCCTTGAAAATTTGGTAGAATTCACTTGTAAAAATTTGATAGAATTTACCTCTTGATCTGGTGTTTTCTTTGTAAGAAGAAACTGCTGGTTCAATTTTTAAATGGTTATAAGGCTACATAGTATTCTATTATATATTTTTTAAGACTTTTGAAAAGTTACTATTTTTTTAGATAAAATATAGTCATTTTCTCTAAATTTTCAAATTTATTGGCATAAAGTTATTCAGAGTTTTTTTATATTTTAATCTCTACTATGCATGTACTATGTCCCTTTTTTACTACTAATATTTGTACTTACTCTCTTTTTTCCTTCATCAGTTTTGCCACAGATTTGTCTACTTAATACCAGATTTTGTCCTGTTGTATCTATTATTTCTTTTTTTAAAAAAATAATTAATTTATTAATTAATTTGGCTGCATCAGGTCTTAGTTGAAGCATGCGGGATCTTTCATTGTGGTGTGTGGGCTTCTCTAGTTGTGGCGCACGGGCTCTAGAGCTCTCAGGCTCAGTAGTTGTGGCGTGCGGGCTTAATTGCCCCACGGCATGTGGGATCTTAGTTCCCCGACCAGGGATCAAACCCGTGTCCCCTGCATTGGAAGGCTGATTCTTAACCACTGGATGACCAGGGAAGTTCCTCTCTATTATTTCTTTGTGTCTTTAATCAATGGCCAATCTAATTTTTATCTCCTTTCTTTTTTATACAGGTTTAGTTTATTTCTTTTTTTTGTTTGTTTGTGTTGTGTTGCTTTGTTTTTGGCCTCGCCACATGGCTTGTGGGGTCTTAGTTCCCCAACCAGGGATGGAACCCACGCTCTTAGCAGTGAAAGCCCAGAGTCCTAACCACTGGACCCCCAGGGAATTCCCTAGTTTGCTGCTTTTTTAACTTCTTAAAGTTGAACACTTAGTACATTAATTTTCAGCCTTTTTTGTCTTTCCTAATATGAGTGTTTAAGGGTATAAATTTACATTAAAATACTATTTCTGAAGAATTCCATGAGTATTGTCATTATTCAGTTCTAATTCTTAACATCCTTCACAATTTCTATTTTGTCCCATGACTTTCAGTGTTTTTTTAATTTAAAAATGTCTATAGAGGTTTTTTGTTGTTGTTATTGATTTCTAATTTCGTTGCAGTGTGATAACAGAACATGGTCTGTATGAAATTGAGTCTTTGAAATTTATCGAGATTTACTTTAAGGGATAATATATGGTTAATATTTTATGTTCTTGAGAATGATAGGTGCTTTTAATTATTGTTTTAATTTGCTAATTAAATCAAGCTTATTATTTCTATTGTTCAACTGTTCTTTATCCTTAATTTTTAAAATTTATTTTATTTGCTTCATCCATCAATGAAGGTGACCATATAACCTATAGTCCAAACCAGAACATATGAGAGTGAAAAAAGCCACAAAATAATTAAGATTATATAATTTCTTGAAATATTGATTGACAATTATTTCAGTGTGAAGGGACCTATAATAATCTACTCAAAAACTATTAAAATTTTTTTCTATGCATTTTAAAACTTTTTATATTGATTATCTGAACTTTAAAAAGGGAATTCCCTGACAGTCCAGTGGTTAGGACTCTGTGCTTTTGCTGCCGAAGGCCCGGGCTCAATCCTGGTTGGGGAACTAAGATCCCACAAGCCATGTGGCATAAAGTAATAATAATAATAAAAATAACAATAATGCAAGCAGAATAATTATGCTTAGTCCATGTTTATATACTTTAGTCCATTTGTAAGTTGAATCTGTCTCTAATACTCTGTCATTGGTATATTCTGAAAACTGTTTTTCAATATGGTTTTATTATTTTTAACTTTTATATAAAATTCCTTGCAACCTTCTCTAACGTTGCATTTTATGGTTAAATGAATTAGAATCGTAGACCTCTTCATCTGAGTTTTCTCTGTAGTCCACATTTCAAGTTGAGAATATTCAGTCTCTACAGATACTGAGGTACCTGGTAAGCTCAGGACAAATTTTGCGAAATGAAGGATATTTTCAGGTCAATATTTTCATATTAAAAACAAATACTTGTGGGGGAGGGATAAATTGGGAGACTGACATATACACACTACTGTATGTAAAATAGATAACTAATAAGGACCTACTGTATAGCACAAGGAACTCTACTCAATACTCTGTAATGACTTATATGGGAAAAGAATCTAAAAAAGAGTGGATATATGTATATGTATAACTGATTCACTTCGCATCTGAAACTAACACAACATTGTAAATCAACTATAATCCAATAAAAAATTAAAAGAAAATAATTCAGCCCTAACATTTTCAGATACTGATTTTTTGCTTCCACTCAGAGTGCCTTTCTTTTTTTTTTCCGGTGCGCGGGCCTCTCACTGTTGTGGTCTCTCCCATTGCGGAGCACAGGCTCCCACGGGCCTAGTCGCTCTGCGGCATGTGGGATCTTCCCAGACCGGAGCACGAACCTGCGTCCCCTGCATCGGCAGGCGGACTCTCAACCACTGAGCCACCAGGGAAGCCCAGAGTGCCTTTCTTTAACACATAATTTTTACAAGATGAAACTCATAAAATAAATTCTCCACTTAAAATTCTTTTGAATGTTTCACATTTTGACGCTATAAAATCATAGGGCATTTTTTTCCTTTTTAAAAAAAATTTCATTCCTTTCTGATGTAGAATTCACTTTTACCCAGTTAAAAATAGGAGCTCTATCATAAGTTCAGAAACTATAAAACAAAGTTATAGGGCTTCTCTGGCGGCGCAGTGGTTGAGAGTCCACCTGCAGATGCAGGGGACACGGGTTCGTGCCCCGGTCCGGGAAGATCCCACATGCCGCGGAGTGGCTGGGCTCGTGAGCCATGGCCGCTGAGCCTGCGCGTCTGGAGCCTGTTTTCCGCAACGGGAGAGGCCACAACAGTGAGAGGCCTGCGTACCGCAAAAAAAAAAAAAAAAAAAAAAAAAAAGTTATAGAATTTAACAATTATATCTTTTATCTTATTTGAGATTTCAATTATTTATTTTGTTTAGTTTTCTTCTTAAGGACCAATTTCAATGTCTTCTTATTTGTAAGGTTAGTTTTCAATCACAGTTTTGCTAAAAGCTTCAAAAGTGATAGTTTTTTGGCACACCATTCATTGAGTAAATTCATTAAATATTTCCAACTTACTACACAGAAGAAATCAAAACATACAGGATTCATTAAAAAAACAAGTTCACTATCAGTGAGGACAGCACAGGTTGACTTACCAGAGCAGTTGTTCAACAGTTCAAATATTTCTAATGTCTGCTTAATGGTGGGCAACAACAATAAAGTGCCCAGTGTCATGCTCGCTTTTTAAAAAATTGCTATTCACCATCAGCTTCTCTCACACATTATATTGCCTTATCACTCTGTATATACATTTTTTAAAACTGGCACATTTTGTCAAAACTACAGTGAGCTATCACTTCGTACCCATTAGAATGGCTTTTTTTTTTTTTAAAAGCAAAACAGAAAAATGTATGTAGAGTAATTGGAACTCTTGTGCGTTGCTGGTGGGAATGTAAAATGATACAGCTGATATGGAAAACAGTGCAGCAGTTCTTCAAAACAAACAGAATGCCCACTTGTGGGTATTCCACTGTGGGAATATACACAAAAGAATTGAAAGCATGGACTCAAACAGTTATTTGTACACCAATGTTGATAGCAACAGTATTCACAATAGCCAAAAGGTAGAAATAACCCAACTATCCAGATGAATGGATAAGCAAAATGGGATACATACACTCACACACCCCCAAGAACATCCAGCCTTAAAAAGTAATAAAATTCTGATACATGCTATAACATGGATGAACCTTGAGGATATTATGCTTAGTGAAATAAGCCGGACATAAAAGGGTATGTATTGTATGATCCGCTTACATGAGGTACCTAGAACAGTCAAATTTATAGAGACAGACATTAGAACAGTGGTTACCAGGGGCTGGGGGCTGGGCAAATGGGGAGTTATTGTTTAATGGGTACAGAGTTTCAGTATTAGATAACAAAATTCTAGAGATGGATAGGAGTGACGCTTGCATAACAATATGAATATGCCTAATGCCACTGAACTGTACACTTAAAAATGTTAAAATGTTAAACTTTATGTTATGTACACTTCACAATAAATAATGCTTATAACGGTAAATTTAATGTCATATAGATTTTACCACAATAGAAAATTTTTAATTGGTAAATTTTAACAACTCTAATCTCTGTTTTGATTGACAGCTTGTTTGCACCACAACACATTCCAAAACACATCTGCCCCATAGGTCTCTTAATATAGTATGAACATTACTTTTATCAAAATATATATTCATCCAAATCTATGCTCATATTGTCACCACAGAAACAAATCAGTTTTTCTTCAGCGTTAATTTTTAAACTGAATTTAGAGTAGCACACACCATACTGTCAGATATTTCATCTTCCGAAAGTTTTGCCTTGATTTTGTAAACTGGATTTTAAAAAAAAGAATCTTTTTTTTTTTTTTTTTTTTGCGGTACACGGGCCGCTCACTGTTGTGGCCTCTCCTGTTGCGGAGCACAGGCTCTGGACACACAGGCTAGCGGCCATGGCTCACGGGCCCAGCTGCATGTGGGATCTTCCCGGACCAGGGCATGAACCCGTGTCCCCTGCATTGGCAGGCAGACTCTCAACCACTGCACCACCAGGGAAGCCCAAGAATCTTTTTTTTTAAGCTCCTTTTTAAGGAATGAGTTTATCTGATTTTCTATTTGAAGCATCTGATAATACTGATTTAAAACTGGCATCCTGAAACTGTTTTCAGAGTTTTCTGCTAACAGAGCCAGTACATGAAGAGCTACCACTTCACTTTTTAAATGTGCACAAGAAAACTTGGAGTTGAACATAAGTGAAATTAATTTAAAAGAACGCTGATCTAAATGAAAAATCGTTCTTCACAGAATGATGTGTAAGTGTACCTTCTGCAACTGCATGTCTTAAATCATCTTCTGGAACACTCTTCTTAAAATAACTCTTAACCTTGAAGTAGATGTTGTTGCTTCTTTAGAAAGTTTGTCTTCCAGTTTTCATGTGGTCAGTGTTATCACTTTGCACCCCACCCCCATGGTAGATGGCAACACGAACAAACATTTTATGCAGGCCATTAGTTATCAATCTCCTTGAGAAACAAAAATAAATGAATTTTTTAAAATTTTTAAATTAAACATGAACTTTCATTTTACTGAAATTCTTTTTGCCACAAAGGTTCATTGCAGAAACTTTACAACATATTTCCTCACAGGGCTCCTTGGTCTATAGATGGATTTGACTGCAGCCCATTCTTACACTGTCATAGCCCTCAGAAGTTCCAGGTCTCAGGTAGTCCTTTAGTGGCCTTACTTTTTTTTTTTTTTTTTAAACCATCTTTATTGGGGTATAATTGCTCTACAATGGTATGTTAGTTTCTGCTTTATAACAAAGTGAATCAGCTATACATATACATATGTTCCCATATGTCTTCCCTCTTGCGTCTCCCTCCCTCCCACTCTCCCCATCCCACCCCTCCAGGCTGTCCCAAAGCCCCGAGCTAATATCCCTGTGCCTTGCGGCTGCTTCCTCCTAGCTATCTACCTTACTACGTTTGTTAGTGTGTATATGTCCATGACTCTCTCTCGCCCTGTCAAAACTCACCCTTCCCCCTCCCCTGGCCTTACTTTTAACTCTACAGTGTAAGGCCTTTGAGTTGGCCAAGGAACAGCCTTCTCTAACTCCTGGGAGGGGGACAGCCCTCAGGGCAGCCCATGGCTTCAACACATGGTCAACAGCCTGGTTTCTGCTTCTGTTTGGCCCTTGTGGAGTTTCCTCACTTTCTTGTAAATTCAACTTAAAAAAAAGAGGTTGTTTCTGTTCTGTAGAATGGAGTTGACAATGATAATGATGATAGTAATATCAATTCCACAGAGCTAATGTATGTAAAGCACTTGCAATAGTACCTGGCAAATAATTAGCACCACAAAACTGTTAGATGTTATTATTTTTTTATCCAGCACTTCTACATATTTATCACCAAAAGGTTTTTCAAAATTTTGCGTCCAGTACATTATTGGATAAGGAGTATGCTTATATGTTTCACAGCACCTATTATAAGTAATTTTTATATTAAATGTTTGTTCGGGTAGGCAATTTACTACTGCACTGTATTTATGTAACTGTTCCTCCATGAAACCACATAAAGAACATTTATGTATCTTAAAAAATGTGGTGTACATTTTTATAATGTATATTATAAATGTAAATATATAAATTTTGTGTAAGCTATGATTCAGCAGTTTTAAGTCTAACATCAGTAGAAGGATCTGGGCCACCAGTCTCCTTACTATAAAAAAATAGCACAAGATACCTTAATTTTAACTTTTATAAGATAACTCATTTTTATTGATTAAAAACATGATTTTCCATTTATATACACATGAAAATAGATTCAAATTTTTGGACACTTTAATTTATATTTTGTGTATGACTCCATATGCTTGTATAAGTTCAAAGCAGTATTATACTTGCTAATAATTACAAATACTTTAATTTTGCTGTACTTTTTTTTTTTTTTTTGCGGTACGCGGGCCTCTCACTGCTGTGGCCTCTCCCGTTGCGGAGCACAGGCTCCGGACGCGCAGGCTCAGAGGCCATGGCTCACCGGCCCAGCCGCTCTGCGGCATGTGGGATCCTCCTGAACCAGGGCACGAACCCCTGACCCCTGCAGTGGCAGGCGGACCCTCAACCACTGCGCCACCAGGGAAGCCCTTGCTGTACTTTTCACCAGAATTCCTGGGACACTTCCAACAAAACATATTATGATTCCAGAAAAATAAAAGATGACAATAGTCTACTAAATAAAAGAAACTTGGAGGTGAGAAATAGAAACTGTCCAGGAATATACAACCAAACCACAGTGTACATTTAAATTACAAAGCTTTTTTGGTTTTCAGTTTAAACAATTCTTAAAATTTCCTTTCAGAAAGCATATTGATTATACGTATCTTAAATATCTAAAACATATTTTTCTCCTTTTACCAGCAACCCCCGCCCCTGTTGCCCCAAACAAAATCCTAGTGAAATGGACGGTGGGTGTGCGGTCAAGATGCTGTGAACACAGGCTCTGTGAAGGTTCGATCTGCTGTATTTCCTCTGAGTAAAGCAATCAGGATAGAAACTTGTGGACTGCAGCCTATATAATTGTACCTTTGTGGAACTTGCTACGTAGGGATATATTCTTCGTATCATTTTAAAGACCTTTTCCTTGCCAAAAAAATGAATCATGTTCATTATAGAATAGTTGGGAAATATAAAAATGTATGGAAAAGAAAATAAAAACACTTGTAATCCTACCACCTAGAGATACTTAACTGGTGATACTCTGGTGTGTTTACTTCCTGTTTTTCTTTCTAAGCATACAAAAATATAAACATATACATACAAAAATGTGATTATACTGTTTACAGAATTTGAGATCCTGCTTTTCTCAATGGATAAAATGGTCTTGGGTTGCTTCCCTTTCTCCTTATATGTTCTTTATAAGAATTTATGATTTTTGGGCTTCCCGGGTGGCGCAGTGGTTGACAGTCTGCCTGCCGGTGCAGGGGAAACGGGTTCGTGCCCCGGTCCGGGAATATCCCACATGCCGCGGAGCAGCTGGGCCTGTGAGCCATGGCCGCTGAACCTGCGCGTCCGGAGCCTGTGCTCCGCAACAGGAGAGGCCACGACAGTGAGAGGTCCGCGTACCGCCAAAAAAAAAAAAAAAAAAAAAAAAAAGAATTTATGATTTTAATGGCCAAAAAAGCCTTCATTGAATGGATATATCATAATGTAAAATAAAGAATGGTATTTATAATTTTACAGCTTTTAAAGTTTTATTTTGCAAAAATAAAATAATTTACAAAAATTTTTATAGAAAATAAAACCTTAAAAGCTATAAAATCATAAATATATATCACATTTTTGACAACTGATGCCTCTCAGCATGCTATTCAACTGGTGGTACATGGTCTCTTTATGGTTTCATAACTCCTCAAAGGCTGGGAAGAGCCAACAAGTTAGGCACTGCACAAGTATACTACGTTCCCACAATTCAGGTCATAACCCAAGGTCCATTTGAAAGCGACAGAGTCTGTAATGTCACACATGGATAACTGAAGGTCTGCTTGTAAAGTCCACGTGCTGAACTCCTACAAGCTGTAAAACAGAGTTGATGGGTTTGTGATCCAACCTATTCCTATCACAGTGTATAAAATGGATGTTGTTACCTAGAAGAGAATAAGAATAAAAGGTAAAGGTTGACATGCAGTGTTATTCATTAGATTTACTGCTTACTAGAATCAAGGAAGCATTTTAACTTTAAATTAGTCCAAAAGAAAACATTATTTACCTAGAGTACATAATATTCTCTATATAATCACATAATAATTTTTAATTAAGGTAATAAAGCATGACAAAAATTATCGTTAAATAAGGCTAATACGTAATGTTTTATGAGATCCAAGGGGAAAGATTCTTAAATTATAACCGTCTGTTAGGTTTTATTAAATGTAATTA
The DNA here is from genome assembly GCF_963924675.1 of Phocoena phocoena. Lineage (NCBI taxonomy): Eukaryota > Metazoa > Chordata > Mammalia > Artiodactyla > Phocoenidae > Phocoena > Phocoena phocoena. The sequence goes on along the minus strand of NC_089224.1, from coordinate 27,840,375 downwards.
AATAAAATATCCTGTCAAACAGACAGGCAGAATATGGAATTAGCATAAATATCAAGCTGGAAAATCATCTGTTTCTTAAATGTAATAATAGAATAAATCACTTCCTTAAAAAATTCACTCCCAAATACTGGTTTAATAGGCTATCTACATTATAACCATAGACCAAAAGAGGCTGAAAAAAATAAGGGCATTAAGACAATCAGTTACAATACACTTTGATGTTCACAATTCTTTTATCTGCTCAAATAAAATTGCTGTAATTTTTTTTTTTTTTTTTTTTTTTGCGGTACGCGGGCCTCCCACTGCTGTGGCCTCTCCCGTTGTGGAGCACAGGCTCCGGACGCGCAGGCTCAGCAGCCCTGGCTCACGGGCCCAGTCGCTCCGTGGCATGTGGGATCCTCCCGGACCGGGGCACGAACCCGCGTCCCCTGCATCGGCAGGCGGACTCTCAACCACTGCGCCACCAGGGAAGCCCAAATAGTCGTAATTTATAGTCTGTGTTCTGTTTACTTTGATTCTTGGACTCAAGACCAGAATTTTAACTTAAAACATTAGATTAGTAAATATTATGAGGCATATTTTCTGCATTGCATTTATCTGCTGTCTACAGTAATCACTGTAGATTTAATATCATAAACTGGCTTATTATCAAATAAGGCAAAATGAAATACTTGGTCAACCGTGTAATAGATTTGTATAAATAAGTAAGTAAACCCAGCTCTTTCCTTAAAGGAGCTACAATTTTTCCAATGGGTAGTATCAAAATTTTCTCTTTATTGTCTGCTCCCAACTTGGCACACAAATGATGCTTTCTGTGTGCTCTTCATCCTCACACAACAGAACGTGTGCTCAAATGATGCTGAAACCTGGAGATGAGGGACTCAAAAAATAATGCCTTACAAGTCTGAGGATGGAAATAATTCATTCAGAAATATGGCTCGGTGCCATTCTGGGCTGATTTACAGGATATATTCTCATAAAACAAGGCTTTTTTTTTTTTTGGCTAGTCTAACTAGTGTAAATTCATGAGAGAGAGGGAAAGGGAGATTAAATAAAATGAAAGATTTTAGCTAGCTATAGTGTTCCAGCTGTAAAAAACCAAAAAAGTTATGATATTTGGTCAAAATCCTCCTTCTAAAGACTTCCTTATAGACATCTGGAATTTATTAAAGTAAATGTTAATTTTATAGCCTGTAGAAGCTACGCTCACTAATATGAACAATTTTAAACATGAAGAAGAACCAAGAAAAGTCAGTTTACAACACAGTGATTTAGGCTTTTTGGGTGTTTGTCCCTGACTGCAATACTTGAACATGGTAGAGATCCAATGCCCAACCATTTTGTAGAGGGAAGCCAAAGGAATTTCAGGGGGTACAAATTGATCAGTAAAACTATTTATAGATCAATGGAACAGGGTAGACAGCCCAGAAATAAACCCACGCACCTATGGTCAATTAATCTACCACAAAGGAGGCAAGAATATACAATGGAGAAAAGGCAGTTTCTTCAATAAGGGGTGCTGGGAAAAATGGACAACTACATGTAAAAGAATGAAATTAGAACATTTTCTAACACCATATACAAAAGTAAACTCAAAATGGATTAAAGACCTAAATGTAAGACTGGATACTGTAAAACTCCTAGAGGAAAACACAGGCAGAACATTCTTTGACATAAATCACAGCAATATCTTTTGAATCCACCTCCTAGAGTAATGAAAATAAAAACAAAAATAAACAAATGGGACCTAATTAAACTTAAAAGGTTTTGCACAGCAAAGGAAACCATAAACAAAATGAAAAGACAACCCACAGAAAGGGAGAAAATATGTCTAAACGAAGCAACCCACAAGGGATTAATCTCCAAAATATACAAACAGCTCATGCAGCTCGATATCAAAAAAAACAGCCCAATAAAAAAATGGGCAGAAGATCTAAATAGACATTTCTCCAAAGAAGACATACAGATGGCCAAAAAGCACACAAAAAGATGCTCAACATTGCTAATTATTAGAGAAATGCAAATCAAAACTACAATGAAGTTATCACCTCACACCAGTCAGAATGGGCATCATCAAAAAGTCTACGAACAATAAATGCTGGAGAGGGTGTGGAGAAAAGGGAACCCTCCTACACTGTTGGTGGGAATGTAAATTGGTACAACCACTATGGAGAACAGTATGGAGGTTCCTTAAACAACTAAATACAGAACCACCTTATGATCCAGCAATCCCACTCCTGTTCATATATCCAGAGAAATCCATAATTCAAAAAGATACATGCACCCCAATGTTCATTACAGAACTATTTACAATAGCCAGGACATGGAAGCAACCTAAATGTCCATGGACAGATGAATGGATAAAGAAGATGTGGTACATTTATACAATGGGATATTACTCAGCCACAAGAATGAATGAAATAATGCCATTTGCAGCTACATGGATGGACCTAGGAATTATCATACTAAATGAAGTAAGTCAGACAAAGAAAGACAAATATCATATGATATTACTTATATGTGGAATCTGAAAAATATACAAATGAACTTATTTACAAAACAGAAACAGACTCACAGACTTCAAAAAAAACCTTATGGTTACCAAAGGGGAAAGGTGGGGGAGAGGGATAAATTAGGAGTTTGGGATTAACATATACACACTACTATATATAAAATAGATAATCAACAAGGTCCTACTGTATAGCACAGGGAACTCTACTCAATATTCTGTAATAACCTATATGGGAAAAGAAGCTGAAAAAGAATGGATATATCTATAAGTATAATTGAATCACTTTGCTGTACACCTGAAACTAACACAACATTGTAAATCAACTATGCTCCAATATAGAATAAAAATTAAATTAAATTAAAAAAGAAAGCTATTTAAAGGATGCAGCTTAGAGTAACTGTTACTGAATAAGCTGCCCCTGGGATTGACTTGCTTCCTTTTTTTTTTGGCCATGCTGCTCAGCACGCAGGATCTTAATTCCCTGACCACGATCGATCGAACCCATGCCCCCTGCAGTGGAAGCACTGAGTCCAAACCACTGGACTGCCAGGGAATTCCCCTTGACTTGCTTTCTGACATAGGGCAAGTCTGCTAGTTTTGTTAGATATAGATAACTAGATTTGATTCTTCTATTGACAAAAAAAAGTTCTTGATGGTTTTCTCCCATTTGAAAATGTTCACCTCCACTGAAATTTTTAAAGAGTGTTATAGCCACATACAAGTCACCAAACCACTGCTGATTTCTTCTATCCCAAATACCTGGAATCACTCAGGTATGGAATCATGGCCACATTACATCCAGTAAACAAACATCAAAAATACACAGGAGCATTTGAAAACAAACGATGACCCCTATGAAAGCACAGCATCCTGACTGTTAGCATGTCCAGTTGCCCATCTTTACATGGTGGCTATTTTATGAAGAAAGTGGATGGCCTCTGGACTTCTAAAAAGCACGAGAAGTGTACTGCTGAAGCTGGGCTTTGATGCTTACCTGGACCTAAAATGAGTGTTCCACCTTGCTGAGCTGGATCTCCTTGAAAATCAAAAAGAGGGCCAGTCACTGCCCGCCACAGGCTCCGAATGCTTCCTGAGAGTATATTTGATTTTATATGGGGGCTCTGTCCTGAAATATTAGGAATTGTCTTTAGAAGTTGTCATTTTATATTTGATTAGATATTAAGATAACGTTAGTATTTCTAGAAAACAGTCTCTCTCTTATGTGCCATCTTACTTTTGACTTGTCTTTTTTTCTTCCTTCAAAGAACTGTTCTCAGCCTTTCACTACTGATGTTTTAGGCCAGATAATTCTTTGTCCTGTGCAATGTGGGGTAATTACCATCATCCTTGCTCTCTGTACCTACTAGATGCCATAGCAACCACCATTCGCCAAGCTGTGACAACTGAAAATGTCTCCAGACAATGCCAGATGTCCCCTGGGGGGAGGGGTCAAAATTGTTCCCAGTTGAGAACCTACTGCTTTAAAGGAAGAAGTGATGACAGACCCAGATCATTTTCTGCCACAGAAAAATGTCAGCTACAGACTTGTCAAACTGGTAGTGCTTTCCTTTTTAATTCCCCATTTGTGTTTTGTTTAGTCTCTTACCAACTAATAGATAACTACATTCCTCTTCAGGAGACATTGTGGCACAGACTGTTATATGCTTGTCAAAACCCGTTTCCTCTTTCTGGGACCACAGCTAAACATTTCCTGGAGTTTGGTATGGCTATGTGACTACACTCTAACCAATGAGTAAAATGATGTGTGCCACTTCCAGGGCACCTCTTAAAAACCTCTCAGGGAGTGATTCTCCGTGTTTCTTCTACATCCTTTGAAGTCTGGATTGACAGTGGCAGAGCCACAAGATAGAAAGGGCCTGAGTCTTTCCTACTGTGTCCCCGAATTGCTGCTTGGACAAGCACGCAATAGATATACCCTTCTTGAAATGTGAAAAAAAAGAACCTTCTCCCACGTTATGCTACTGAGACTTTGTGGTTTAGCTGTAACAATAGCAACTATAGCTACCACTCCATCTTTGCTTGGCTGTCAGTTTTTCTATTTCCTTTCTCACCTTAACTGATACTTCACTTCCACTCCCCCACCCCCCTTTCTTTTAAAAAGTAATTAATATTTTTTTTATTTATTTATTTTTGGCTGGGTTGGGTCTTTGTTGCTGCGCGCAGGCTTTCTCTAGTTGCTGCTAGTGGGGGCTACTCTTTGTTGCGGTGCGCGGGCTTCTCATTGCAGTGGCTTCTCTTGTTGCTTCAGTAGTTGCAGCACATGGTTTCAGAAGTTGTGGCTCATGGGCTCTAGAGCGCAGGCTCAGTAGTTGTGGAGCACGGGTTTAGTTGCTCCGCGGCACGTGGGATCTTCCCGGACAAGGGCTCAAACCCGCGTCCCCTGCATTGGCAGGAGGATTCTTAACCACTGCGCGACCGGGGAAGTCCTCCACTCCCTTTGAGTAAAGAAACTCAGTCTCTACCTTTCTTGTAACTTATCTTTTTCCTATCCCTGCCTTTTATGTCTTTTTAGTTTTTTTAAATTTTGGACTCCACCAGTTCTGAGGCCAGAGAATGACTGGTTGAGCAGCAAGACACCATGGCCCAGGTCCTCTTGCCCACCATCTGCCCCTCCGGGTGCATGTCCACCAGTGTACAGCAGTTACCAGTCCCCTTCATCTTCTCCTGCCGGGTTGCAGCACAGAGCTCAACCCTCAGCCCTGCAGTCGGTTCCTACTAGTGCTTTTAGCTTTTTATTTTGATGATTATGCTGCCTTTGAACTGCCCGATTTCTTAATATTTCCAGATACCTATTATTTCCTTCATCTCTCCAACTTTTCTATTTCTTTCATGTTTATATTAGGATGGACATTCATCTCACCAAGAAACAAATACAGGCTCATTAGCTTAGAGACATGGGTAAAGGACTAAAGTTTACTGTTTTTTAGGATTTTACACTTAAAATAGATGTTCCTAAATCCAAACTATCTCCTCATGTCTGAAGAAGGGTCATTTAACATTTCTGAAATTTTAGAAATTCAATTTAAGAAGATTTCACGACCTAGAATTTCACAATCTTTGCTGTAAAGCACAATCTAATTTTGCTAGTACGAATTTAGTTATGTGTAAAACTCTTGTTTTTCATTGTTTTCTCTTAGTTTGATTCTTGGACTCAAGACCAGAATTTTAACTTGAAACATTAGATTAAGTAAGTATTATAAGAGGCATGTTTTCTGCATTGTGCTTATGTGCTGTCTACAGTGATCACTGTAGTTTTAACACCATAAATTGGCTTATGGTAAGGCAAAATGAAATACTGGGTAAACCCATTACTCCCTTGAATTTAGTGGCTTTATTTTCTTACTCTTTGTCTTTATAAACTGTCCCATTAATTTTAAATTATTATATTTTATTTTCAGTGTCATAATTTTCAAGTAGGATTATTCTGAAACTGATCCTGAGATCTGTGCTTTTTCAGGCAGGAACGTTAAAAAATTATTTTGTGAGAACCTAATGTTTTCTGTTTGGAAATACAGTACTTTAACACAGATCAAAGGAGTTTAAATGATTTAAATATACTCTCTCTTATAATCACAAGCAACTGTTTTCTTTGCAATTCCACATCTTTATTGAGGCAATGAATGGTGAGGTGTTACTAAAGTGAAACTCACAGTTTATATCTAAGGTGGCTAAATGACAAACAGACCTTACACATGCTGAGACTCTGCTATAGCACAGGAAAACAGTCTACCAAAGACAAAGGTTCACAATCTGTACGTTGCAATTTCCTATACTAAAAAGAGAGGGGAAAAAAAGAGCAAATTCTGTATTTATGCTACCTCATCATTGGTTTTAATAAAGTTTAGGTTGCTTTCTTTAAAAACTTCAATAAAGGGATCCTGTCAACTCTACCTCATAAGTAGCTCTGTGATCTGTCCCTCTGCATCCCTACTTCAGGCCGTGTCATTTCTTTCTAGCCTATTACTACACACTTGTCAAGAATATCAACGACTCCCGTTTGGAACATTCCAATTGCTCCTCCACCGGGCAACAAGACTGTATCACTTCTCCACTCAAATATAATTCTTTTATGACTCCCCCACTGCCTCCAGAACAAATCCAAACTCCTTGGCATGTTCCCAGACTCAGTCCCCTGTCTCACACAATCCCCCAACTGGCTCCTAGACTCTGGCCAGACACAGGGAACTGCACCTCTCCAACAGTCACATTTTTTCATACCTGTGTGCTTTTGTGCGTGCTACTTTCTGTCAGCTGCACCATTCCCAGCCTCACTTCACCCAGCTAAATCCTTAAAGAATGAGCTTAGACAACACCGCCTCTAAGAAGCCTTCCCAGATTCTTCTCTCCCTGTGCATTTCTGGTGTTATAGGCATTTCTGCGTTACAGGTATTGCCAGTACATCATCTCCTCTTTTATGAGCCCTAAACTGTAATATAGTTGACTGTTTGCTTCTGTCTCCCAGAGTAGATTATGAGCATTGGGTTGTCAGGGGCTGTGTCTTTTATCACAGTCCTCCCAGGAACATCCAACACAGTGGGTGCCATGGGTGTCATTCTCAGCATTTGTTGAGAATAAGTGATTTGAGTTCAAGTTGAGTTCTCTTATTTGGTATTTCAGAAGCCAAGTTCTTTCTACCTAAAATATACATAAATAGTTCACCTAAAGCTTATTATACACCTAATTGTAAAGAATTGTGTAAGGGCAGGGAATATGGACCATATAAAGATGAATAAAACATCAAACTTTTCAACTAACTATACTACCCACCACCTTAAGTGCAATTACAGAGTATATAATCGAGTACAAGGTGCTATTAAAATACAACGAAGGAAGAAATTGCTTCTGCTTGAAGAGCTATTAAAAGCCCCTTTGAGCTGGGCTTTAAATGGAAACTAAGATTTCATCTATTAAAGAACATAGAGCGTTCAAAGCCATGGTGTTGAGGTATGAAAATATATTAACTTAAGCAATATTATTTTTCTTGTAATTACAAAAGTAAAATGTACTTATTGTAAAAAATTCAAAAGCCGCTTTTCTCATTCCCATGCCTTGGGGTAATCATTGCAATATCTTTTAAAACATTTTTCATTTCACACATATATAGTATAGACCTTTATGAAAATGGTTTTAATTTTTACAAAAATGGAATCATACTGAAAACACTGCTCTGCAACTTGCATTTTTCATTCATTTAGTACTTCGCCAACAGCCTTCCATGTCATTACATACAGGAAATGAATCTTTTAGAGTCTCATGAATCTGGATCACTTACTAGAATCATAAAAAGCAGGCTGATTTATGAATTTAACATTTGTTCCCCTATGCATATATATGCATATGTGAAATGTGAAATACACCATTAGTGTTTTCTACTTGAGACATATCATGTCTTACCTGAGGAGGTAGTTTCTTCACCTCTTTTCATTCCCAATCTTTTATAAATTTCTCTCTCAGGATCAACATAGATTTCATGAGAATATCCAGTCAGTTTACAGAAAGGCTGAAAAAAGAATATAGTTGGAATTTTAATAAAAAGAAATGGGAGAAAAATAGTGATAATCTGACTTAATTTTAGCGAATTTAGCCTACATTTCGTGATTCAAATCATATAATTTTTACGTCTGAAAGAGATTTAACCTGTTAGAGTCCCAATTTGCTATATGTTTACCTCAATATGATGGTAGGATGACTGTCCAATCACTATAAGGGTGACATTTGCTTCCTTTAGGAGAGAAAAAAGACATGTACATATTATTGGAAATCACATGTTTCATACAACTTCCCCTAATCCAACTCTTTTGTTCCATTCTAATGCCACCTATTGGCTTCTAGAAGAATGGTATAAAGAGCAAAATTGTGTGAGTCAAAGCAAAGAGATGTATGCTAAAATGTTCAATTAATTCAGATAATTCTTTTGCTAAGTAAGAATTGCAAAATAATATAGTCAGTAGTTCTCTACACTTCCCCCAAAGGCATACATTAAACAAGAATAAAAACTATTAAAGTAGGGTTATTTAATCAGACAATTTTATTCTCTCACATCTCAATTGATAAGGTCTGCTGAAAATAGATCTTAGTTTTACAAAATCCACCCAATGCGTTCACTCAAAAGCTCAGCTGGGGACAAACCTCTATATGCCTGAAGAAACACACCTGTATGTGGTTGTCAGACCAATGTGGAACATGCATTCCATTAACAATACAAATTTTCACCTTTAAGATATATTAGTATTTTCCTATAACGAACAACTATTTGGAGTATCTTTATTACAAAAATACAGGGAAGGAAATATTTTTAGCATTTCTGTTTTTGGTCATTATCAATCAACATTTGAGAACAGGCAGGTTATTAGGTAACATCAAAATTATTATTATGGTTAGTATGTTTATAACAATAATGAACAGGCCAGAAATAGACTTCTAACGCCTGCCTCCCCTTTTTGGAGGTGTTGGAGAGATGTGTGGGATGGTGAGAATCTGGGTTTGTGAGTGTCTGCGCTGGAGAGGTGGTGCACTCCGCACCTCATCCCGTTGCACTCCTTATAAATGGCAGGTGATTTTCACAAGGCCGCCCTGAAGCGGGGCTCGCTGCTGCCCACTCTCAGGAAACTTACTTGTAAGAAACTCTTGGGGATTTTGGCCAGATCTTCTACATATTCCTTGCAGATGTAACACAGGAAATGCTGAAATCCCAATATGGGCAAAAAGGACAAGTTAGCAACTAACACCCCCGGGGTCAGAAAGGGCCAAGTACTTCATTATGCGTGATGCTAATTAACACAACACCCAAGACGGGTAGAAAGAGGTGTCGGGGCGCCCAAATATGCATTGAAATTAGGCAGCACCCAGTCTATGCTAGGCCTCTTCGCTCGCTGAGAAAATGGCCTTGGCTTGGCGGGCTGCTTTTCCATTCCCGTTCAAGGAAGCGAGAGGAGCAGTTCGCATTCCGGAAGCTTCTAGTGGATGAACACGGGAAGGGCCAGGCCCGGCGGGCTCCGCTCTCGGGCCCTGGACCCGTCCAGGGGCCCGATGTAACCACCCCTCAGCGTAGGCCGTGGAAGCAACCTCCGTCCCAGCCTGCGGGTGAGGTCCCTGCTCCGGATCGTCCCGCACCCTGCGCTCACCCGCACGAAGACCACTACAGCCCGGCGCTCACGGAACAGCGCGCCGAACAGCACCCGCCTCCCGGAGGCGTCCAGCACCGGCAGGTCGGCCACGGCGGCGGCCAGGGACTGCCCGCTCTCGGGGCCGCTTGGGTCTGGGACTGGGGCTGGGGGGGCGCGGCCGCTGATCTGCCGCGTTACCGGGGCCACGGATGGGGCGGCCATCGCGCCCTGCATCCGCGGGCCCTTGGTTCGCGAGGGTAGGGGTCAGAATCTTTGGTGGGTCGGGTCGCTACCCAAGATGGGCGTAAGGAGCTGGCCGTACTGGCGGGGCGGGCCGTACTGGCGGGGCGGGGCGCACGGCGGGGCGGGGCGCACGGCGCGGAGTTGCTTGAGGTTCAGACCCGCTGTGGCGCCCGGGGAGAGTGAGGCGCGCGGGGGCAATCCGGGGCGCACATGCTGTGTTCCAGGTTAGGCCTCGCCAAGTCTGTACGCATCTCCGGTGGTTCCGAAGCTCCGGAAAGGTACGGAACCGCTGTCGCGTTTTCTGACTCAGCCATTCATGGTAGGGAGATAGAGAGAGAGACAGAGAGATCCAAGCCGAGAAAGGAGTTAATTAGGAAGAAAGCAACCCCTGCTCTCCGTAGCCGCCTGGGTCGAAGTTAGTTCTTATCTGTTCAAGAGAACCAGTTACCAAGCACATCCATATTTATGATCCGATAGATTTGTTTTTCCTTCTAGTCTGTTTTTAACCCACTCCCTCCTCAGTTCTCGTGCTTTTTTGGTTTTTTTTTGCAGGTATCATTAACATACAGTGTAATATACAAATCTTAAGTGGAGTTAAATTTTATTTTTTAATTAAATTTTTAAATTTAAAAATTTGCCAAAATTTTATCATGGAAATTTTAAAACATGCCCAAAAAGTTGAAAGAATTTTACAGGGAACACTCCTATATCCACCACCTAGATTCTATTTTACTCTGTCAGAATCTGTGCATCTGTCCACAGTTAGGTGAGTTTTGCCTGATTATCCACCCATTATCCACAATCCTATAAAAATATGGACCATTGCTATCACTTGAGAAAATTCCCTCAGTTATATTTTTTAAGAGCAGGTATAATAAATCTATTTATAAATGTGCTAGGGTGTTTCAGGAGTCGATGTCCTTTCTTCAGACTTTTCTTGCTAAAGCTGTTTACCAGGCCCCTCAAGTGATATGACTCTGTGTGTGTGTGTGTGTGTGTGTGTGTGTGTGTGTGTGTAAATGATGGATTGAGAAGGATGAGGAAGATGGAGTTAAATGGCTCTGTTCTACCTTAATTTCTCCTGGGGCAGGCTGCAGGCAAGCAGGCATAGAGGAATTTAGGAATTTCTGCAGGCTCTGTGAGAGTCAGCTGGTCCTGGACTTGGAGGTTGGTCTTGCACTGGGGTTTCTCATAGATGATGACCATGTGTCCAAGTCTTCCAGGGCAGAACCAGACAACATTCAGGTTCTTTGTCTTTATAAGTTCACCCACCCTTGTTTCTGGATTTGTGGTTCAGAAAATACGATCCTCTATTTATGGTATTTGTCTAGTGGAACCCCTTCAGGATCACACTTATCAAGGGCAGAGTGCTAGTGAGGTAAAAGTGACCAATTTCACTCTGCCACAAAGTGCAGGAGAGACTGATCCTGAATCCTCTGGCTTTCAGTTGTGTGAAGACATACATTATTGAACACACATTTAAGTGCTCCCAGTTTGAGAAACTCTGCTGTGGGTTTGGACATTTCTAATCATAGACCTGTTTCTAAGTCATGTTCCACCAGTGCTGGGGTGCCACAGATGCACTCTCAGGGTCACAGCAGGATATTTTAAATACTTGAGGGAAGCAGAGGTTATCCTCCTGACATCCTGCTTGTGAGTGGAGATAGTTCACGATTTCACATTAGACTTCATTTCTTTTCCACTATATTTCTTTGAATAATGTCATATCTTTGCCAAGTTGGGTTTCTAACAGTTGTGATAAAAAGCTGGAACTGCACAGGCTTCCCTGGTGGTGCAGTGAATAAGAATCCACCTGCCAGTGCAGGGGACACAGGTTCGATCCCTGGTCCGGGAAGATCCCACGTGCCACGGAGCAACTAAGCCAGTGTGCCACAACTACTGAGCCTGCGCTCCAGAGCCCGTGAGCCACAATTCCTGAAGCCCACGTGCCACAACTACTGAAGCCCGCGTGCCTAGAGCCCGTGCTCTGCAACAAGAGGAGCCACCGCAGTGAGAAGCCCAAGCACCACAGCGAAGAGTAGCCCCTGTTCACCGCAACTAGAGAAAGCCCACGCTCAGCCACGAAGACCCAATGCAGCCAAAAATAAATAAATAAATAAATTTAAAAATTATAAAAAAAGCCTAAAACCACACAAAAATCACTGTGTTTAGGGAATGAGGTTGGGGACGTCCAGTCTGATTCCAAGATTGGAGAAGTTGTGCAGTGTCCAACAGGCAGGCACACTCTGGGATGAAATAAAAATATTACTTCTTTTAATTTATAGTTGTATCTTCAAATAGCTACTAAGTTGTTCAGACATAAATACTTATTAAGTTGTTTGGATCTAACTTCCAAATAAAAGAAACTGATAGGAATTTCTTTTGGCCTAAGGGTGCTGTGAATAAACTGCTGACACCAAGAAATAAACTACTGTGAACCAAGAAAGTTTGGAAAGCTTTGAATCAGGCAGTAAGCTCCTTGCCTTCTGCAGCATTGTAATATCTTCGCAGACTGGCGCAAGGCCCGGCACATTGTAGGCCTCCATGAATATTGTCTGATTGGTGAATGCATGGAATGTGCAAGATAGGGTGGCGCTAAGCGACCTTTCACCATCTGGCGTGGATCGAGTATGAATGGGAGCAAGGTTGTCACAGTGCCTTACAGAAATGGTGTTTCCCGCTGTCTGAAACAAGCAGGGCAGAGCTCAGAGGACATATGCAACTGCAGGCTTGCCAGTCCACAGAAACCCATCAACCTAACACCCAGCCAGCTCTATTTCATTCACATTATTCCAGGGGTGAGCCTCACCCGACAGTAGATGCCCAGGTTTCCTTGGTTTAGGTGCTAACCACTGACTCTAACCACACTGTCCTCACACTGTGACCAATAGCTGGTCAAAGCTCCCCAAAACTTCCTGGTTGAACCTGGGAATATGTTACTTGGTACATCATATATTCCAGACCATCAAATATTCCAACTTACCAGATTTTCCTGACCTCCTAACTTCTGGTTATTTGGTACACTGCACACTTTTTTTAAAAAAAAAGCATTTGTTACAGTTATGATTAAATAATTATTTGGTTTTTGTCCATTTCTTTTTTTATTGAAGTATAGTTGATTTACAATGTTGTGTTAGTTTCTGGTATACAGCAAAGTGATTCAATTATACAGTTATACATATATATATATACATATATATGTATATATATTTTTCATATTCTTTTCCATTATGGTTTATTACAGGATATTGAATATAGTTTCCTGTGCTATACAGTAGGACCTTGTTGTTTATTTATTTTATATATAGTAGTTTGTATCTGCTAATCCCAAACTCCTAATTTATCCCTCCCTTACCCTTCTTATCCATTTCTTGAGTATAAACTCCCCGAAAACAAGTCCATGTCCATTTTGTTCTGCATATCTCCAGAATCTATCACAGAGCTTGGAATATAGAGAGTACCCAATAAATACTCATAAATGGATAAACTTCTTTTTGCTTGTCCTTATCCTCTTGTACTTCTCCCTCTACCTTCCTCCCCACTCCCTAGCCTTTCCTTTTTCATTTTGTTCTCCTCCACTATGTTTCTGGTATGCCATTATCACCCACACACCTGGCTGAGTTCTGCAGCTGTACTTCAGTCTGAAAATAGTACATTCCTGGTGAATTCATGTCCGCCGCTGTCACTAATGAACCTTGGTTTTTCTGAAACAAGGAATGTGTCTCCCAAGAGGTTAATTCATTGAGAAGTAACTTAGGCTGAAGGGATAAGTTGTTGCCAATATACCCTATCAGCCTTTTGAAGAGAGCCTTGCCCAGAGAGCAAGGTTTCACTTTGCTCCCTTTGTCTAAGAAAGTACAGTAGAACGCTATCTCTGAAAGACAACTTTTGGGTTTTATTATTAGCTGTTAAGGATTAGTGTCAACAGAGTGCAATGTTAGCAGGAGAAATGAAATACACAGATAATAGAGGCTTTTAGTACTGGAAGACATTTTATAAACCACTTACGCCCATGGAGGTAAGGAATCTGACCCTCTTAGGGTAACTCACAAGTTCAAGCCCAGCTCCCTTCAGGCCTGGTCCAGTTCACTGACCTCATGTCCAGGTGTTACCGACCTGGGTTCTTGGACTCCTTAATCAGTAGAAGTTGATAAGAGGCCAGACAAGAAATTCAGACAAGGCTTTATTGGGACTGGTGCTGCAGCACGAGGGAGTGAAAACAAGTAATAGGCCCCCTGAGCTGGGGCAAGCTGATCCCTTCACTGCGGTGAGGGTAGGGGCGGACCCGTGTGTCAGGTGGAAGGGGTGGCGCGGGTGGCCTGCCACCCCCTTGGTGGTGCTGTGTGCAGGGATCATGCACAGTAGCCTGCTTTTGCTCCTGACACCTCAGAAGTGGCAGCTGGGTTTTTGTTTTTTTTGCATCTTGTTGTTCATACTTTGCCCCAACTGCGCATACACAGTTATTTTTAGTCCCTTATAGTTTCTTTGTATTCTCTTGCTGGGACTAGACTAGTTGTTTGTCCAGGTGTAAGTGAGGCAGGAGATAGATGGGCCCCAGGCTGAGCAGCTGGAGTTTGTCCTCTGTGGACAGATACTCCAAGTTGAGGAGCTAGAGAAGAGCTGAGCCCTGCCCAGATAAAAAAAGACCACATATTCCTCATTCTCGAAGTCAAGGAGACCTCCCTGACTACACATGCGTAGAGAGGCTCCTCGGAGGTCAAAAGGGAGGGGACACCACCCCACAGTAAGTGATGCCAACCTACCCATAGGCCTCTTCGCTAGAATCCATCGTGGCTATGAGATGTGCGCATGGGAGAACCCTGAGATACACCATATACGGACTCAGAACCAGGCAAAGCAAGATGATTGGCCAAAGGAAACCCAGAAGAAATGCCCCATAAAGGTGATTCAAACTACCGGGAGGGCATGACTCCCTCTCTGAGCCCGCCCGTGTGTCTATCCACACATACGTGCTGTTTTTCTTCCTCATAACACTTGTTTCACTACTTTCTGACTCTATATGGAAATTCATTTCTACCCAGCTGACAGGCCAGGGCCTTGTCACTGGCCACTCTTCCCTGGTGATCTAGTGGCTAGGATTCAGCGCTCTCACTGCTGGGACCTGACTTCAATCTGTGGCTGGGAACTGAAATCCTGTTCCAAGCAGCTGCAGGCTGAGGCCACCCGAGATCATAAGCACTGCAGCAAAGCGTCCCAGGTCCCAAGTCCCAGCCTGTCTCACAGGCTTCATTCCTACAGGTGCTTTGGTGCTTTCAGCCTCCTCCTTACAGCATCTTTCCATGAGTGCTTTCCCATACATGGGGAGAAATGTTCTTTCTGAGTCACTTCTCCAGGTGGAGATGAGAATCACCAAAGGAATGTAGTGACTGACGTCAGGTCTGCAAAGCATAAAATATCCTAAAATAAGGCATTATTATTACTACAAAAGAATTTTTAGAAAGCTTCAGACATCAGAAAAGAAGAAAAAAAATGGAAAAAGCTCTAGATAAACAAAATTTGAGGGACATTTTACAAAATACCTGACCAATACTCTTCAAAAGTGTTAAATGTCACAAAAGACCAAGAAACCATCACGGATGGGAGATAAGGAGTCATGATAACTAAATGCAGTGTGGTATCCTGAATTGGATCCTGAAACAGAAAGAGGACATTAGTGGAAAAACTGGGGAACTCTGGATAAAGTCTGAACTTTAGTGAGTTGTGTTGTACCAGTGTTAATTTTTTGGTTTTAACAAATGTATTATAGCTATATAAGATGTTAATATTAGAGGAAAGTGAGTAAAGGGTAAATAGGAGCTCTGTACTATTTTGCGATTCATCTGTATATCTAAAATTAGTTCCAAAAGTAAAGTTTAAAAAAATGTTCTAGAGTCCAAGTGACAGGAAGAAAGCATGAGTAAAGCCACAAATGATCACCACAGAATTTGGCTTATTCTGGTATGGATGTTTCATTTGGTTACTCTCAAATGTGTTTGTTTTTTGGAATATTAATTGCAATGTATTGTAGTTTCCTTTACACTTTAAGCTTACGAATACCAGCTATGTTTCATATAAACGCCCCAAATCCTTGAAATCTGGATGCAACAGGCAGAACCAGTCACAGAGTCAACAAATATTTACTTAGTAACTTCCCTGTGTCAGGCATTGTTAGAAACTAGAAAGATTAAGATAATTAAGCCAAGCTCAAGGGAAGGAGACAGTAGTCTAGTTGGGAAGATAAACTCAGAATAAATAGTTGTGATGAAGGGCAATAAGTAATATAGCAGAAGTATGAATAAAGTATAATGAGAACTTGTATCAGTTACGATATTTTTCTTTTCAAGTGACAGAAAACCTTGGCTCAAACTGTTTTGCATCCTAAGGATATTTATTATCTACCATAACAGGAAATTCAGGGACAAGTCAGTTTCTAGGTGTGGTAAAATCAAGGCTTCCTTCCTAGCTGTTCTCTTGGTTCAATCCTCCTTTGTATCGGCATTGCCCCTAGGCTGGTCACAAGATGGATGGACTCTTTGCTTCTTATAGCCCTCCCAACTTCCTTTTCCCTCTATAAAAGTATTCTTCTTCCCTTGCGGTGGGTGAACTTGCATGTAGCTCACTATGGTTGCAGACCCAGAATTGCAGTTCCCTGCTGATTCGGAATAAACCCATCTTTTCTGGAGAAAAATCTGGAAGTCTATTTGTTTCAGGTCAACATAGCTTAGTCGTGCCCTTCCCTAGACCAGTCTCTGGCCAAAGACTTAAATATCCATGATTAGTTTAAATTAATTATTTGAATAAAAGAGACACTGGGGGAAAAAGCCAAAATGACCATTACAGGGTACAAAGCAAGGAGAAATCCATTTTCCAAAGATGATATTATCACTGACAAAAATAAATGAAATAAAAAATAAATAAACAATCAGAGCTGAACTCAACTGGTTGAAAATCTTCAAACAGGATGATCAATCTCTGTATAGTTGTGCTGGTTAGTAATGAATGCATCTCAGCTGCAAATCCACCCTTCATTACTTACTCTATGGTAATAAGCATTTCTCCTTTGCAGTAAACACATTTTGTCAGTAGGGGGCTGTATTAACCATGTATTTCTGATGGTTTGACATTTGGGGCCTTGCTGACCCTGGAGGGACTGCCTAGAAGCCAGTTCCTAGACACAGCAAAGACCTGCCTGCAAGCACAGCTTTCAGATGCACGCTAAACAATCCAGAGCCCATACCCCTCCACCACTCTTTCATTGGGCTCTCACGCTATAGGCCACTGTTGCCTTGCACTAATTATAACGGGGCCAGTTATCAGACAGCTAGGAGCAGGCCCTACACCCTGGAGCTCACTAAAATTACTCAGTCCTAAGCCTGTTTACCCTACCTCTCCCATTCCTTCCCATGAAAACCACAATAAAGGCTGTTGCCCATGTTTTCCCCTCACTCCCTCTGCCTCCTGACTGACTCTGATGCTTCCGTGTGGCCCTGCGTGGCATGGCCTGCTCTCTCCTCTTGGGAACTGTAACAACAAACTATCTTTTCAATGGCAATTGTCTCCTGACTTGGCCTTACCATACCTGAATAATAATAAGACCTACGTTTTAAAACAGGGGTGCTGGAGGGACGTTGCAGGAGAAAGGGCTTCTCTTCTTGTTTTGATGTGCTTCTGTTTGCCACACTTTGCTCCAAATTCACAATTACCAGGGGTGCACGTGTGCGGACTTCAGTGATGCTCTGTCTCACTGGGCATCCGGGAGCGGGTAATCCCTTGGTGAGCCTGCAGTCCCGGCCCAGGCCCAGTGACCACCTTGTTGCAGCCCACACAGTGTGAACACTGTGTACCCCAGGCCTCACACTGCACTGCCCATAGATGGGCTCCTGATGCCCTGACTCCCTCTGCTCACCCAACTGCCAGCCTCAGTCCACTTGCACCCTGGAGGGTTGGTTCCTATTGTTCTCCCAATGTGGACACCACACATGCCAGGCTTAATACCACTCAGTGGGCTTCTGATGCCCCGCTCCTTTTGCATGCCTATCTGGTAGTCTCTGCCCACCTGCAGCCTGAAGGAGTATTTCCCACTTGCCTGGACTATGGACCAACTTTGGCTTAGGAAACCCAGCAAATTTCTCCATCATCCAAGAGTTTCATCATCTCAGAAGAAACTGAATTCTAGCCATGCGGAGGGAGCCCCTGACAAGTTTGTTCCTTCCTTGAGCACTCTTCCTCAGCCCTAGGATATTCTTTAGAGTTATCTTTTCACCCTTAGTTACTGCCTATATATAGTTAATAGTTTGTTATATTATTTTTTCCATTTAAGAAATTTGTTTGTTATCACTCTTCATTGGGCTCTTCATTCAGTAGGTTTGTATTTAAGATGAAAGATCTCAAGATATGTAACTTATCTTAATGATTAATATCTTTGCTGAATTGTAGCAAAAGGCTTTGCAAACGGAATGCCTGTTTGAGTTTTTAGTAAATAAGAGCAAGCATCCCTTGATGAATGGAAAAAGTTTGCTCTGCTTGCAAAGTGGTTTCATAAAGTACATTTGTGGTATCTACTGTTGTTTAGTAACATGCAGATAAAATTCTTGTTGATTTGCAATGGGTAGATTTTAAATGTTCTATAGCCACATAAGAACAACAATCAGAGAGAATATTTTCCCTCTTTCTTTAAAATTTGCCAGTCCAGGACATTGAGTCTTTCTTTACGAATTTAGTAAACAGATGATGAAGCAATGTTTTATCAGTTGTGTGACAATCAATTTGAAATTCAGGGACTCTTGGATTTAGGAAACATATTCTAATTTCAGATTGAATTATAATCTACTTGTTTAGATTGTTGAGAAAATAATCACTGAAAAGAAATAACGATGCATCTATTGTTTACTCATTCATCTGTTCAAACAGCTCTCATTTATTGAGCACCTACTGTGTCCCAGGTGCAGTGAACTCTTCTGTCTGAAAAACTAGATGAACTGAGAGAAAACAATAGAGTTAAGAATCAACGTAGGTTCTGACTCTAGTATGAGCTTTTTTGTTGGCTAATTCTATTTTTCATGTAATGCCTTAATTCACTGCCTAATTTCCTTTTTATTTTTTAGAATAAAAGAGAAATTTATTGTTGCATGTAACAAAATAGCAGGAAAGGCATAGATATGGCTTGTCTCAGAAGAAACCACCACCAGGAACTTCTTCCTTCTTTTCTAGTTTTGCATCTCTTTATGGGTGGGTTTCCTTTTCTCAACTTGTCCCCTTATACAGTTCCTGAGAACATGGCTACTCCCAGAATCATGTCTCACACACTCCACTGGGGATGAATTGAGCTTCCGCCTTGTGAGGTAATGGAAAATATATATTGGTTCTGCCCCCAGTTCCTGGCACAGAGCTCCTGAAACTCTTGTAATTTCCTAAGTGATAAGAGCTCTTGAGGCATTTTTGTTCTAATATTTGGTCTTTGACCCTGGTTCCTGACAGTGCTCCTAAAACCTTTGTTATTTCCTGGGTGATAGAAGCATCTTTTATTCTAATGAGGCAGCTCTGGATAGCTCCTAGATAGGGACTGGTAGGAAAGACCAAACCATTATTAGAAGCTTGGAATTTTCAGCCCCACTTCCCATGCTCTTAAGGAGTGAGAAGGCCTAAAAATAGAGTTAATGATTGATTATGCCTTCATGATGAAGCCTCCATAAAAACCCCAATAATAGGAGGTTCTGAGAGCTTCCAGGCTTGTGAACATGCAGAGGTTTGGGACGGGTGCTATGCTCAGAGAGAGAGCATAGTAGGTCCATGTCCTTTCCCCACACGTTGCCCTGTCATCCTCCTGGCTGTTCCTAAGTTATATTGTTTTTATGATAAAACTGTGATCTAGTAGGTAAAATGTTTCTCTGAGTTCTGTGAGCTGCTCTAGCAAGTTAATAAAACCTGAGGGCCCTCATGGGAACCTTTGACTTTTAACTAAACTGTACAGAAGTTGTGGGTAACTTGGGGACCTACTACTTGTGATTGACATCTGAAGTAAGGGGTGCCATTCTTGTGGAACTGAACCCATGACCTGTGGAATCTGATACTATCTCCCAGTAGATAATGTCAAAATGGAGTTGAATTGTTAGGATACCCAGCTAATGTCTGGAGCATTGTTTGGAGGAGTGGAGAGGAACCCTCACCCTCTTCCACCGCAGCACACACACTGAAATTGGTGATGAGAATAAAACACCCTTCCTAGGTCTCACGTTTAGAAGCCAGAGAAGAGCCCTGAATGGCACAGTTTGAGTCAGATTACTAAACCCAGACCAGTCAATCGAGGTTCTTTGATGGACCCAATTTGGATTAGGTACCTAAGCATAGACCTATCATTGTGGCAAGGAATGTGGAGTTTATAAGAGGATTGCAACTCCATAGTAGACACTTGAGTAGACAGTGTGTATCTGAGTGATGGTGGGAGTTTCACATCTGGGCAAATAAAATAATATTCAATAAGAAGACAATGTGGAGGTAGGTTATTACTAATTACTATCAATGAATGATTACCACAGTGCTGGCACACTCCTATAAGCTTATTATTGCATTTACTACAACTAACTTTGATTTTTTAAAATTGGCACACATTTCAAAGTTATTCATTGCAGCATTGTTTTTTTTTTAAATTAATTATTTATTTAGGCTGCACTGGGTCTTAGCTGTGTCATGGGAACTCATAGTTGTGGCATGCATGCGGGAATTGAACCTGGGCCCCCTGCATTGGGAGCGTGTAGTCTTACTCACTGGACCATCAGGGTAGTTCCCGCAGCACTGTTTTTAATAACAAAAAGATTTTGACAACCCAAAACTCTATCATAGGAAACAAACAAAAAAAAACCTGTTGCGTTCATTCAGTGGAGTACTATGCAGCTGTAAAAACGAGCAGGAAGATCTCTATATACCAATATGGAGTGATCTGCAAGATATATTATTGAGCCAAAAAAAAAAGAGCAAGATGCAAAATACTTTTATAGTTTGCAAATTTTGTTTAAGAAAGGGAAGGGAGTGTGACTATATTTAAATGCATTTGCTTGTATTTTCAAAAAGAAACAATGAAAGGATAAACCAAAACTAAGAAAACTAATGGTCTAAAGAGAGGAAAAGAATTGCAGAGATGAGGATGGAAGCAAAATTTCTATGAATGTTCCTTTTTTTTATAATTTTGACTTGTAACCATGCAAATATTTACAGAATTAAAAAAGCAAAATGAAAAAATGAAAAAATTTCTAAAAATTGAAAAAAATAAACTATTTTTTTTTATAGTGAACATAGCTGTATGTCAAGCTGATGGCATAACCACATACTGAAGAACTACTTCAAATGACTCTAAAACAGAACATTTTTGACTGTACATCCCTAGGAGGATATATTCCAAGATTAAAAAAAGAATACTAAGAAATTTTAAATTCTATTCAGTAGCCAATATTAGCATTTTTTAAAATTAATTTTTATTGGAGTATGGTTGCTTTACAGTGTTGTGTTAGCCTCCACTGCACAACAAAAGGAATCAGCCATACATATACAGATATCCCCTCCCTTTTGGACTTCCCTTCCATTTAGATTACCATAGTGCATTAGGTAAAGTACCCTGTGTTATACAATATGTTCCTATCAGTTGCCTATTTCATACATAGTATCAATACAATATTGGCATTGTTATTTCAAGACTTTTATATGTATTCTGCAGGATAAAGCAAAGAAGTAATCAACAACCAGATCCTACTGTATAGCACAGGGAACTATAGTCAATACCCTGTGATAAACCATAATGGAAAAGAATATGAAAAAGAATACATATAAACATATATATATATATATATATATATATACAGCAGAAATTAACACAACATTGTAAATCAACTATACTTCAATTTAAAAAATTTTTCAGCATACATGAAAGGGATATAATTATACAGTCAAATAAGTTCAACAAAAACCCTATTATCTTTTCTGTGAGTGGGAAATAAATATCAACTTAAAAAAAATTAGCTTTTTTGAAGAGTAGTTTTAGGTTCATAGCAAAATTGAGCAGAAGGTATGATGAGTTCCCATATACCCACTGGCCACACATGCACAGCCTTCCCCACTATCGACATCCTGCACCAGAGTGTATATTTGTTAAAATGACGAACCTACATGAACACATCACTATCACCCAAAGTCCATAATTTACATTACCATTCACTCTTGGCATTGTACATTCTATGGGTTTTCACAAATGTATAATGACATGTGTCTTCTATTATAGTATCATACAGAACTACTTCGCTGCCCTAAAATTCTGTGTGCTCCTCCTATTTATCCCTCCCTCCTGCTTCTCTAACCTTTGGCAATCACTGACATTTTTACTGATCTCATTAGGTTAATGAGTGCTCTAATGAAGACTTCATTTTTTTCATCTTCCCTATTTCCTTCCATCTTCAAAGATACAAGGGTGGGAGCTTACTACCAGGTATGCACTGCTCAGCTCACCGTCTTCAGGGGAACTGTCCAAATTGCTGGATGAAGCAGTTTTGTTGACTTGTTTCTTCATAGGTCTTGTCTTCTTTCTGGCTTCTCCATTCTTTTTAAATCTCTTAAACGTCCACTACAAGAGGAAAACTTAGGCAAAAATAGGGACTTCATTGGATAAAGGTAGCAAGTGGGGTATCAGATGACCATCAAAATAGCTATAAGAGCCACTACTGCTTTGAACCAACCACAAAGAAACTTATACGTTAAATGATAGGGATTTTTCAGTCTGTGATTGAAAAGCTACAGCTTCTGATTTCTTATCCTGGAATTGCTCAGAGATGGTAGATAAGTTTCTTAATTTATATGACATTAATGCAGTTATTGCAAAATCAAATCAACTAAGTTAAGTTAATTAAGACTTTAAAGAAAACTTTTTCAAATCTTCTCTATGGCAAGGAGAGATCAATTTGGATTGCAGTACAACAGAAGACAGTTTGTTTCTTGTGTAACAGGTGTTTCAGGTCTTGAGGGGATAAAAATGCAGAAAACAAAAAGAGAAGGTTATGAGAGTCACTCTTTGTTTGGCATAGGTGATGACATTGCTATCAATTCCCAAGTAAAAAAATAAAGTTAAATAGGCATTAACATATTTTTTAAAATATGCATATATTATAATCTGTTTAAATCCATATCAGAAACAGTGACTCCCATTTGTTTAAACATTGGAACCTGGTATTTATATTTTCAAAGTAATGGAGGAATTGGGAAAATACAGTTACCTTCCTTAAGGCCTAAAATTCACCTTTGTGAAGCATCATAATTTATACAGCTGAAAGATCATAAAATTCATTTTAAAATTTCAAAAATAAATGTGGTTATGTTAAACCATAGCTTCTTTGATATTTTATTAACTTACTGATTTGGGAGAATAATTTAGGAGAAAAATTTGTTTCTTTGGAAGATTTTTTCCATGAATTTTACAGAACAATCTTCATTGTGCCAGTATTACAGAATGAATTATAAATCTGGGACTTTCTATAAAGTTTCTAAATCTAGTATTTAATGGAAAATCTTTGCTGTTTCTGTAGTAGTAAGATAAATTAAACCTCTACCTCATAATTGATAAGCTCACAATTAAATTTATTTTGGTGGAGCCTGAGGAGAATGTCTGTGTTTGTGTTTTGGGGGGTCGAGGAGGGTGGCGGAGAGTGTAGTTATGAGGAGGAAGTTCCCATCTGAGCTATTCTTTTTTTTTTTTTTTTTTTTTTTGAGCTATTCTTAAAGAACCAGTCTACAACTTTGTCTAGATAGAATATTGTGAAAGGGCATGATTTTATTCTGATTTTACATTTCAATGTTGTTACTTTAACTGTCACTTTATTTTTGTCCTCAAGTGATAAGGTACAAATGTAAATTAAAACAGTCACGTTCTGGAAATATTAACTGAACGAACAGTGGTTTCCTTTTGTAAGTGAATTTAACTGTACAAATGGCAATATTTCGACTTGATCGTGCTCTAGATAGAAATCATTTAATACTTCTTTTCTAAAACCACCTGATACTTTAATAAATAAAGATTCTTTCAGGCCAATTTAACAGGAATCCAGCAAAATAACACAGAGCATTCAATTACTTAATTAGAATATATGTTAAATATTCCAGACTAATAGTGTAGTTATAGTAGGTATCAATCATGTATAAAAGTATTTGTTAGCTCTACCTTTAAGAATAGCACAGGAACACAAATCATGATAGATATTTTATATTAATTAATCAGTCATGAGTGTGGGCATGACTCACTTTCTTGGCCCTTCTCACTTATACTTGATGGGGATGTGAAGATGTTGAGGGCATAAACAACTCCCCGTTTCTCCTCCCCCACCTCTGGCAACCACCATTCTACTTTTTAGTTTCTATGAATTTGACTACTTTACATATCTCATACCCAGTGTCCAGCAGAGTACCATGCACTGGTTACCAACACCAGGGGAAGGACTGTAAACACTTCTGCACATTGCATCTTGGTATTGGAGTTGCCAAGGAAAACACAACACAGTTAATTAGGCACTGGATGGAACAATGCTTTACTTACATAGAGAAGAGACAGAACAAGATCAGCCTCAGTAGTATGTGTCAGTCCTCCATGGCCAGGGAGTTTCTCCTGGTTGGCTGACTCAGGCCAATTTGCCTATGTGCATCCCTCTCATGTTGCAGTGGAAGGAACCCTGTCCCCTCCCTGTGAGGAGGGATATGACGGTGGGGTTGGCCAGGTGCCATATGACACACACATTTAAAGCAGAGATGAGAGTACTAACTGTGGCTGTAACAAGGAGAATATTCCCATGGCATGATAAGCTCACACAGGCTATGTGGGCTCTTTATCTCTTGGTATGGAAGTGTTCCAGACCCAAGGCCCATTCTTATGTGACCAAGTGGGAGTCAAGATACTGCGTACATGAGACTGCTTTTACCAACATACAGTATTTGTCCTTTTGTGACTGGCTTATTTCCCTTAGCATAATGTCCTCAAGTTTCACCCATGTAGCATGTGATAGACTTCCTTCCTTCTTTTTAAAGCTGGATAATATTCCACTGTATGTATATGCTATCTTTTGTTTATCCACTCATCCATCAATGGACGTTTGGCTTGCTTTCCACCTCCTGACTACTGTGAATAGTGCTGTTATCAACATGGGTGTGCAAATATCTCTTCAAAACCCTGCTTTTAAATGCTCTTGGATATATACCCAGAAGTGGCATTGCTGGATCATGTGGTAGTTCTATTTTTAATTTTTTGAAGAATCTGTATACTGTTTTCTACAGTGGTTAGACCAGCTTACAATCCCATAAACAGTGCACAAGAGTTCCAATTTCTCCACATCTCTGCTAACACTTGTTCTATGAACTGAATTTTGTTCCCTCCCAAATTACTACATTGTAGCCCTAACCCCCAATATGATAATATCTGGGAAATGTGACCTCTGAAGATAATCAGGTTTATATGAGGTCATAAATGTGGGGACTTCATGATGGATTTAGTGCCCTTTTAAGAGATGCCAGAGAGCTTGCTCTTTTCCTCACCCTATATGCACATGCATCAAGGAAAGTCCATGTGAGCACAGGGAGATGCAGCTGCCTACAAGCCAAGAGGAGAAGTCTCAGAATGAAACCTGCTTTGTGGGGACCTTGATCTTAGACTTTCTAGCCTTTAGACCATGAGACTGGCTGACACAAGCCGCCCAGTCTATGGTATACTGTTATGAGGGCCCAAGCTAAGACTCATGTTATTTTCAGTTTTATTGATACTAGACATCCTAATGGGTGTAAGGTGATATCTCACTGTGATTTGGATTTTCATTTTCATGACTAGTGATGTTGAGCATTTTTTCATATGCTTGTTGGTCATTTGTACATCATTTCACCTGTTGACTGTGTCCTTTGATGCACAAAAGCTTTTAAACTTGATGTAGTCCATTTGTTTATTTTTTTGCTTTTGTTGCCCTGCTTTTGGTATCATATATAAGAGATCATTGCCAAGTACACTGTCATGAAACATCCACCTTCTGTCCACAAATATTGGTGCTCTTGGTTATCAGGCCTTCAGACTCAGAATGGGACTTAGACCATGGTTCTCAAGCCTCTGGACTAGGGCTGGGACTTAACACCATCAACTCAACTGGTTTTCAGGCCTTTGAATTTAGACTGAATTATACCACTGGCTTTACTGGTTCTCCAACTTATAGATGATGGATTGTGGGACTTCTTGAACTCCGTAACCACGTGAACTATTTATATAGTACACTATTTACATATAGCTATATATATTCTGTTTCTCTGGAGAACCCTGACTAGTAAAGATTTGGGTATGGGGAGTAGTACTAGAAGAACAAAATGTTAAGGATGAGTTTTCTGAATTGGTTCTGGGGTTTCTGGAATTGGCTCTCTAGTCTGACTAGATTTAGAGATGCTAATGACTCCATTTCATAGTAGAGAGCCCTGGTAGTCCATGGTGTGAAAAGTATATAGAGATATGCAAAACATCTGCATTGAATATCCTCATCAACCACTTAAAAGAAGAAAGGAACTAAGTGACTCTGTGTTTGGCATTTTTGAACATTTTTGGAAAACCAAGGAATATAATGTGTTGGTTGCTTCTAATGTTGTTGGACAAAGTGGTGAAAGAAAAGGATGAGCTCTGGGATTCAAATTCCAGGTGCTCAGGTGCAGCATAAAGTGACCTAAGAGCGTCTACGAATGCCCTGAGGGACAGCCATATCTCCTGTAGCCACACGGCTGATATTTCTGAGAATCAAAAATTGATTCCTTGCCTAGCAATTGGCTGAATTATAATGCAAGTTGACCTCCCAGCCTCACAGCATGTCTTCTGTTAAAGTGAATGCATTGCTTGGGAAAGAATGGGATTCTGTAATTTGGGGTGGGGCCATGTGGAAGACCCTGATGAAACTGGGGACACAGAGCGCCTAAATTCTGATGAGTCTTCTTTTCTTGTGGGATTGGCCTTACTGGCTCCATCTCCAGCAAAAGTGGCCTCCTCAATCCCTATCAGAAGATGTATCTCCATCCCCAGTGATAGGCGGCCTCTCCGCCAACAGTGGTGGCCAAGAAGAGTGGCTTCACACAGTGAATCAGCTATATGTATACATATATCCCCATACCCCCTCCCTTTTGTGTCTCCCTCCCACCCTCCCTATCCCACCCCTCTAAGTGGTCACAAAGCACAGAGCTGATCTCCCTGTGTGATGCAGCTGCTTCCTACTAGCTATCTACTTTACATTTGGTAGTGTATATATGTCAATGCTACTCTCTCACTTCGTCCCAGCTTACCCTTCCCCCTCCCAGTGTCCTCAAGTCCATTTTCTATGTCTACCTCTTTATTCCTGCCTTGCAGCTAGGTTCATCAGTACCTTTTTATTTTTAGATTCCATATATATGAGTTAACATACAGTATTTGTTTTTCTCTTTCTGACTTACTTCACTCTGTATGACAGACTCTAGGTCCATCCACCTCAGTATGAATAACTCAATTTCGTTTCCTTTTATGGCTGAGTAATATGTCATTGTATATATGTGCCACATCTTCTTTATCCATTCATCTGTCAATGGACACTTAGGTTGCTTCCACGTCCTGGCTGTTGTAAATAGTGCTGCAATGAACATTGTGGTACATGTATCTTTTTGAATTATGGTTTTCTCAAGGTATATGCCCATAGTGGGATTGCTGGGTCATATGGCAGTTCTTTTTAGTTTTTTAAGGAACCTCCATATTGTTCTCCATAGTGGCTGTATCAATTTACATTCCCACAACAGTGCAGGAGGGTTCCCTTTTCTCCACACCCTCTTCAGCATTTATTTTTTGTAGATTTTTTGATGATGGCCATTCTGACCAGTGTGAGGTGATAGGTATCAATCAACTACAATGAGGTCATTGTAGTTTTGATTTGCATTTCTCTAATAATTAGTGATGTTGAGTATCCTTTCATGTGTTTGTTGTCAATCTGTATATCTGTTTTGGAGAAATGTCCATTTAGGTCTTCTGCCCATTTTTGGATTGGGTTGCTTGTTTATTTGATATTGAGCTGCATGAGCTGCTTGTATATTTTGGAGATTAATCCTTTGTCAGTTGCTTCGTTTGCAAAGAAGTAATTACAAGTAACTGAAGAATTTCATGTTAATCAAAAGTAACTGCTGGGGGAAACAGAAACCTGAGCTGGGCATTTGTATCTGAGATAGTGCTTTCAGAGTGAATTGATACGAACTACTTCTCCTCTACCTGGCTTTGGAGCCAGTCCACAATGTAATCATATTTATTTTCATTGCAAACCTGAGTATGGAAGAATAAAACTGAGGCCACACTTTTTAGTGAATTTCAAGGAAAGAAAAAGTGTTCTTTCAATGACTGTATGTTATCTAGCACTGAGTGTCTGAAAAGTCTCATTTTCTTGTGAAATAGCCATGAAATGAGTTGGGAGATTACAAAAAAGGAGAAATTAAAATAGGCTAATATATTCCATGATCATTTTATAGAAGTAGGAATCTTAGCCAAAACTTAATATTGCAAAAATAACAAAAATTAACAAGACCCTCCCTTGTGCCAGGCATGCTAAGCTATTTAATGAATATATAAAATTTAAGTAGCTGTATAGGGAAAGCATACAATGATGAAAACTGTGTGTAAGGAAGAATGGCACATGAATGGGTGACACTTACAAGGAGACTGGATCATATAAGCTCTGGCATCAGGGTAGGCAACAGAAAGAAATACATCTGATAATGTAAGAGGGGTTCATAATTTATTTGATGGTCACTAAATTTCATGTATGAAGTTATATGTAAAACCCAGCTTTATAAGCCATAAGTTATTTTGTCAGCCCAGAGAAAAATGAATTTAATACATTATGTAAAAATTAAATCCAATTAGGAATAAGAAAAATTGAGGCATTAAAGAGCAGGGCTCTAGTTTTGGGTGATGTCATTAGGCAGTGAGGACATGAAAATACTGAGTACAAAGGAAAACTAAAATGTCAGGAAGTATTGAAAGATTGGTATGAGGATAACAGAGATGATTCAGAACTTTAAAGTGATTTCCTGGTTGTCTGTTATGAGAATAGGCTACCAGGACAAAATAATTATGGAAGGGGAAAAAGAAGGATATTTGAGTTGTGAGGGAAAAAAATTTAGTTGTTTTCAACCATTTTGAGAATAAAGAGACCATAACACTGAAATATAGCTGCCCTGAAGGGGCACAAGTCATTAGAATAAAGTAAAAGGCTTAAACTGCAGGTATGGATGAGGCCTGGAAAGAGTTATTGTATAAGAAGAAAAAGAGCAGAACTTGAGGATAGAGTGCTCAAAGATAGACAAATTAGGAGGAGAAAAAGACTGGGAATCAAAATTCTTTCACTCTCAGATATCCATTTTATGCCTAGTCTGTGCCTTATTATGTTTGAGGCAGGAAAGATACAACTTTTAACCAGGTCAACTAATGTGAATAAGCACTTAGGGAAGCACAGACAAAAGTATGATAAAATCAAAGGTTGGGCTGATTTCAGGAATCATGATTAGTAAGTATCATCAAAGGAAGCAGAAAGAGTGTGGGAAAGAGATGTAGTGCCCCCCAAATTTTCAAATAGGACAGATAAGTGGAGATTTTGAAATACAATTTCAGAAGTAAGAAGAGCTAGTAAGTGCTTAGGAGAAAAAACAAGGGAAGAAACGGACTGCTTGAAATGAAGAGTGCCATTATAAATAGGGAGGCTGTGGAAGGCCATACTGAGGTGACGTAACAAGACCTGAATCCTCTTATAGAAACAAACACATTTGTGAGGAATACATGTAATGAGTACCTACCTCTCACTACTTTGTCCGTTTCTAGCTTTTTAAACATGGAAACTAAAACAAATACACATAAGAGATCGGATCAAGATGGCGGAGGAATAGGACATGGACCTCACCTTCTCCCACAAATACATCAAAAATACATCTACATGTGGAACAATTCTCACAGAACATCTACTGAATATGGGCAGAAGACCTCAGACTTCCAAAAAGGAAGAAAATCTCCACATAAGTGGGTAGGGCAAAAGAAAAAAGAAAAAAAAGAGACAGGAATTGGGATAGGACCTGTGCCCCTTGGATGGAGCTGTGAAAGAATAAAGGTTTCTGCACACTGGGAAGTGCCCTCAATGGTGGAGAGATTAGCTGGGACAGAGGGGGTGGGTCAGGCCTGGGTGCTGAGGCCCAGGCTTCAGAGACCAGACCCAGGGGAGAAGACTGGCGTTGGCTGCATGGAGACATCCTGAGGGGGCAAGGGTGTGGTATGCCACAACCAAGGGAGTATGGGGGGTGGCCTGGGCCCACCAGAAAGGCAGGGCACCACCATTGGGTGGTGTGAAAGGAGAGGGGTGGGCCTGCAATAGGAACTTCTTTTTTCACATGCTCTCTTAAGTGGCAGGGCACCGCCTACATGAGCTCAGGGGATGGGCACAAGCCAAAGCTGCCATCTCGGACTCCAGAGGTGGGCCCAGACCACCTTGGCTGCTACTGCCAAGGGTCCTGAGACCCAATGCCAACTCCTGAGGAGTGCACTCAACCTGCCGCCACTATTGAGGGACCTGCAACTGGGAGCCAACCACTACCCCCTCCTTCCTGGAAGCATTCACAGGCAGCATAACTGCACACCCCCTATCAAGGGGATAATGGCCAGCACACATGGAGGAAAGAGATAGCAAGCATCCAAACCAAAAACAACCTTCACACCAAAAAATATTAAGCCCACACAAGCTACGAAGGGATGCTCCCATATATAAATAGCCCTCCAAGACAACAGTAGATAATTGTTTCTCCTAAACTCACAGACTTAGAGAAATATAAGCAAAATGAAGAAGCAGAGGAACCACTCCCAGTTAAAAGACCAAGATAGGACTTCCCTGGTGGCACAGTGGATAAGAATCCACCTGCCAATGCAGGGGGCATGGGTTCAAGCCCTGGTCCAGGAAGATCCCACATACCACAAAGCAACTAGGCCCATGTGCCACAACTACTGAGCCCACGTGCCACAACTACTGAAGCCCGTGCACCTACAGCCTGTGCTCTACAACAAGAGAAGCCACCGCAATGAGAAGCCCATGCACCGCAATGAAGAATAACTCCTGTTCGCCACAACTAGAGAAAGCCCACACAGCAACAAAGACCCAACACAGCCAAAAATAAATTTAAACAATTAAAAAAAAAAAAAAGACCAAGAGAACTCCCCTGAAGGAACAATGAAACAAACCTCTTCAGTCTAATAGACACGAAGTTCAAAAAGGAGGTAATAAAAATACTGAAGGAATTTAGAAAGGCTACTGACAGAAATGCATATTACTGTAAAAAGAAACTAGAAACTATAAGGAAGAGCCGAAATTAGAAAATTTATTTGCTGAGATGAACCTGAACTAAAGGCAATGAATAGCAGAATGAATAATGCAGAAGAAAGAATAAGTGATCTGGATGATAGAAAAATAGAAATTACCCAATCGAAACAGCAGACAGAAAGCCAATTAAAAAAAAAATGAAAGCAATATAAGAGACCTATGAGATGGTATAAAATGTCCCAATCTATGCATAATAGGGATTCCAGAAGGAGAAGAAAGAGAAAAGGGGATTGAAAATGTATTTGAAGAAATTATGGCTGAAAACTTACCAACCCTAAAGAAGGAAACAGATATCCACATATAGGAAGCATAGTGGGTCCCCAAAAATATGAATCCAAACAGATCTACACCAAGACATATTATAATAAAAATGGCAAAAGTTAAAGAGAGGATTCTAAAGGCAGCAAGAGAAAAACAAAGAGTTAATTACAAAGGTACCTCTATAAAGTTATCAGCTGATTTCTCTACAGAAACACTGCAGGCCGGAGGAAGTGGCAAAATATATTCAGTCTTGAAAGGGAAAGATCTGCAACCTAGAATACTCTAGCCAGCAAGATTATCATTTAGAAAAGGAGAAATAATAATTTCTCTGACAAGCAAAAACTAAACGAATACAGCAATAGTAAACCTATCCTAAAAGAAATATTGAAAGATATCCTCTAAATAGAAAAGAACCAAGAAGATATATGAAGGAGGAAATAATAATTGGAAATTAAATCACTTAAATTAGCCAGTATACAGATCAAAATGAGAAAAAAGAAAAAAAAACCTATATGTGAAAGCAATTATAAATAAAAGGAATAGCAAAAGGATAAACATGAAGATGTAAAAAAGGACATCAAAATCATAAAATGTGGGAAAAGAGAGTAAGAAAATGCAGATTCTTTCTTTTTTTTTTTAGAATGTGCTTAAGTGTATATGACTATAAGTCAAGCAGATATAGGAAGGGGTTAACATACTTGAAAAACAGGGCAACCACAAATCAAAAACACACAATAGATTCAAAAAAACCAAAAAGAAGAGAACACAAGCATAAAAGGAAATCATCAAAGCACAAAAAGAAAAAGAGCAAAGAAGAAACAAAGAATCAACTGGAAAACAAGGTTTAATATGGCAATAAATACATATGTATCAATAATTACCTTAAATGTCAATGGACTGAATGCTCCAATCAAAAGACATAGAGTGGCAGAGTGGATAAAAAAAACAAGAGCCTACAATATGCTGCCTATAAGAGACCCACCTTAGGGCAAAGGACACATATATATTTAAAGTGAGGGGATGGAAAAAGATGTTTCATGCAAATGGAAATGAAAGAAAACAGGAGTTGCAATACTTATATCAGACAAAATGAACTTTAAAGCAAAGGCTATAAAGAAAAAGAAGGACACTACATAATGATAAAAGGATCAATACAAGAAGAGGATTTTTACACTCATCAACTCACATCAATGGACAGATCTTCCAGACAGAAAACCAATAAGGCAACAGACATCATAAATGATACAATAGAACAGTTAGACTTCATTGATATTTTCAGGACATTACATCCAAAAAAATGAGAATACACATTCATTTTAAGTGCACATGGAACATTCTCTAGGATTGACCACATACTAGGGCATAAAACTAACCTCAACAAGTTTCAGAATATAGAAATTCTTTCAAACATCTTCTTTGACTACAACGGCGTGAAACTAGAAATCAACCACAGGAAAAGAAATGAGAAAAGAATGATTACATGAAGACTAAACAACATGCTACTAAAAAACCAAAGGGTCAACAAGGAAATCAAAAAAGAAATTTAAAAATACCTTGAGACAAATAACAATGAAAACACAACCATACAAAATCTACGGGATGCAGCAAAAGCAGTTCTTAGAGGGAAGTTCATAGTGATACAGGCCTTCCTCAAAAAACAAGAAAAATCTCAAACAACCTAACGTACCAACTAAAAGAATTAGAAAAAGAAAAACAAAATAAACTTGGAGTCAGCAGAAGGAAGGAAATAATAAAGATCAGGGAGGAAATAAATAAAATAGAGGTAAAAAAAAAAAAACAGAAAAAAAATCAATAAAATGAAGAGCTGGTTCTTTGAAAGGGTAAACAAAATTGACAAACCTCTGGCTAGGCTCATCAATAAGAAAAGAGAGAGAACCCAAATACACAAAATAAGAAATGAAAAAGGAGAAATCTCAATTAATACCTCAGAAATAAAAAAAAATAAGAGAATACTATGAACAACTGTATGCCAACAAATTTGACAACCTAGAAGAAATGGACAACTTTCTAAAAACATACAGCCCACCAAAACTGAATCAAGAAGAAATAGATAATTTGAACAGACTGATCACTAGAAGTGATCTGATAAGTTCAGGTGTATATGGTAAGGGCTAGAGCAACAACTAAAGAAATAAACTCTAAAAAATACAGTGAAAAAAATGATTAAAGGAATTTAGTGTTACATGAAAAAATATTCACATACTACAAAACAAAACAATAAAAGAGGAATAGAGGAGGGAAAAAAACATGAGACATAGGAAACAAAATGTAAATGGCAAACAAAAATCCAACTATCTCAATAAAAACACTAAATGTGAAAGAACTAAATAATTCAGACAAAAGGTAAAGATTGTCAGACTAGATTAAAAAAAACAAAACAAAACCAAGATGAATTGTATCCAGCTTGAGCTGTCTAAGGACACATTACTTTCAAAGATATAAAAATGTTCAAAGTAAGGAGGTGGAAAAAGATATTTTATACAAACAGCAACCATAAGAAAGTTATACTAATATCAAACAAAATAGACTTTAAATTTTAAAATGTTATTAGATATAAAGAGATATTTTACAATGACAAAAGGGTAACTCCATCAGAAAGATACTATAACAACTATAAACATACACACACCTAACAACTAAGCCGCAAGATACAAGAAGCTAAGTGAAAGGAGACAAGTGAAAGGAGAAACAAACAATAATAGTTGGAAACTTAACTATCACACTTTTAATAATGGATAGAATACTAGATTGAAGATTAATAAGGAAATACAGGCATACCCTGTTTTACTACACTTTGCTTTACTGTGCTTCACAGATACATAGTTTTTGCATTGCCTGAAGTATTTGCCTACAAATTGAAGGTCTGTGGCAACCCTTAGTTGAGCAAGTCTATCAGTGCCATTTTTCCAACAACATTTCCTTGTTTCATGCCTTTGTGTCACATTTTGGTAATTCTTGCAATATTTCAAATTTTTCATTATTATTATATTTGTTATGGTGATTTGTGATCAGTGATCTTTGATGTTACTATTATAACTGTTTTGGGACACCACAACCTCACTCATATAAAACAATGAACTTAATTGATAAATGTTGTGCATGTTTTGACTGCTCCATTGACCAGCAATTCCTGTCTCTCTCCCTTCTCCTCAGGCCTCCATATTCACTGAGATACAAGAATATTGAAATTAGGCCAATTAATAACCCCACAGTGGCCTCTAAGTGTTCAGTAAAAGGAAGAATCATGGGTCTCTCATATTAAATCAACAGCTAGAAATGATTCAGCTTAGTGAGGAAGGTGTGTTGAAAGCTGAGAGAGACTAAAACCCAGGCCTCTTGTGCAAACAGCCAAGGTGTGAATGCAAGGAAAAGTTCTTGAAGGGAATTAAAAGTGCTGCTGTAGTGAACACGAGAATGATAAGAAAGAGAAACAGCCCTAATATTTGTATGTGATGTGGTGTTTAGGTCAACATTCTGTGATTTTTTTTGCCTATAGATATCTAATTATTCAGCACCATTTGTTGAAAAGACTGTCGTTTCATCGAATTGCCTGTACACCTTTGTCAAAAATCAATTGGCTGGAGAAGACCTTCAAGATAGCAGAGGAGTAAAATGTGGAAATCACCTTCCTCCCCACTTACACATCAAAAATACATCTAAATGTGGAACAACTCCTACAGAATACCTACCGAACACTGGCAGAAGACTCAGACTTCCCAAATGACTCCAGAGGGTGACCACCATGAAGGGGCACGGCCAAATCCAAAGCTGAACCCCAGGAGCTGTGAGAACAAAGAAGAGAAAGGGAAATTTCTCTGTGAAGCCTCAGGAGCAGCAGATTAAACCTTCACAGTCAACTTGATGTACCCTGCATCTGTGGAATACCTGAATAGATAACAAATCATCCCAAAATTGAGGCAGTGAACTGTGGGACAACTGTAGACTTGGGGTTTGCTGTATGCGACTGACTAGTTTCTGATTTTTATGTTTATTTTAGTTTTCAGCGTTTGTTATATTTGGTGGATATGTTTATTGGTTTGGTTGTTCTCTTCTTTTTTATTACCTTTTTTATTTTTCTATTTCAATATTTTTTATTTTAATAACTTTATGTTTTTCTTTCTTTTTCTTTCCTCCCTCCCTCCCTCCCTCCCTCCCTCTCTCTCTCTTTCTTTCTTTCTTTCTTTCTCCCTTTCCTTCTGAGCCATATCACTGACAGGATCTTGGTGCTCTGGCTGGGTGTCAGGCCAGAACCTATGAGGTGGGAGAGCCAAGTTGAGGACATTGGACCACTAGAGACATCCTGGCCCCACGTAATATCAATCGGCGAGAGCTCTCCCAGAGATCTCTGTCTCAATGCTAAGATCCAGCTCCACCCAACTACAAGCAAGATCCACTGCTGGACACTCCATGCCAAACAACTAGCAAGACAGGAACACAACCCTACCCATTAGCAGAGAGGCTGCCTAAAATCATAACAAGTTCACAGGCACCCCAAAACACACCACCAGATACAGTCCTGCCCGCCAGAAAGACAAGATCCAACTTCATCCACCAGAACACAGGCACCAGTCCCCTCCACAAGGAAGCCTACACAATCCACACAACCAACCCTACCCACTGAGAGCACACACCAAAAACAACGGGAACTATGAACCTACAGCCTGCAAAATGGAGACCCCAACAACAGTAAGTCAAGCAAAATGAGAAGACAGATAAATACACAGCAGATGAAGAACAAGGTAAAAACCCACCAGGCCAAACAAATGAAGAGGAAATAGGCAGTGTACCTGAAAAACAATTCAGAGTAATGATAGTAAAGATGATTCAAAATCTTGGAAATAGAATTGAGAAAATACAAGAAATGTTTAACAAGGACCTAGAAGAATTAAGAGAAAACAAACAATGATAAACAACACAATAAATGAAATTTAAAATTCTCTAGAAGGGATCAATAGCAGAATAGCTGAAGCAGAAGAATGGATAAGTGACCTGGGAGATAAAATAGTGGAACTAACTGCTGCAGAGCAGAATTAAGAAAAAAGAATGAAAAGAATTGAGGACAGTCTCAGAGACCACTGGGACAATATTAAATGCACCAACATTCGAATTATTGGGGTCCCAGAAGGAGAGAAAAAGAAAGGGACTGAGAAAATATTTGAAGAGATTATAGTTGAAAACGTCCCTAATATGGGAAAGGAAATAGTCATTCAAGTCCAGGAAGCACAGAGAGTCCCATACAGGATAAACCCAAGGAGAAACATGCCAAGACACGTAGTAATCAAACTGTTAAAAATTAAATACAAAGAAAAAATATTAAAAGCAGCAAGGGAAAAACAACAAATAACATACAAGGGAATCCCCATAAGGTTAACAGCTGATCTTTCAGCAGAAACTCTGCAAGCCAGAATGGAGTGGCCGGACATATTTAAACGGATGAAATGGGAAAACCTGCAACCAAGATTACTCTACCCAGCAAGGATCTCATTCAGATTCGACAGAGGAATAAAAACCTTTACAGACAAGGAAAAGTTAAGAGAAATCAGCACCACCAAACCAGCTTCAACAAATGCTAAAGGAACTTCTCTAGGCAGGAAACACAGAGAAGAAAAAGACCTACAAAAACAAAAACAAAACAATGAAGAAAATGGTAACAGGAACATACATATCGATAATTAACTTAAATGTAAATGGATAAAATGCTCCAACCAAAAGACATAGACTGGCTGGATGGATACAAAAACAAGACCCATATATATGCTATCTACAAGAGAGCCATTTTAGACCTAGGGACACATACGGAGTGTAAGTGAAGGGATGGAAAAAGATATTCTATGCAAATTGAAATCAAAAGAAAGCTGGAGTAGCAATTCTCATATCAGACAAAATAGACTTTAAAATACAGACTATTACAAGAGACAAAGAAGGACCCTACATAATGATCAAGAGATGAATCCAAAAAGAAGATATAACAATTGTAAATATTTATCCACCCTACATAGGAGCACCTCAAGACATAAGGCAAATGCTAACAGCCATAAAAGTGGAAATCAACAGTAACAAAATAATAGTAGGGGACTTTAAGACTACACCTTCAAGAATGGACAGATCATCCAAAATGAAAATAAATAAGGAAACACAAGCTTTAAATGACACATTAAACAAGATGGACTTAAGTGATATTTATAGAACATTCTATCCAAAAACAACAGAATACACTTTCTTCTCAAGTGCTCATGGAACGATCTCCAGGATAGATCATATCTTGGGTCAGAAATCAAGCCTTGGTAAATTTAAGAAAGTTGAAATTGCATCAAGTATGTATTCCGACCACAACGCTATCAATGGTGACTAGATAGCAATTACAGGAAAAAAACTGTAAAGAAAATTACAAACACATGGAAGCTAAACAATACACTACTAAATAACCAATAGATCACTGAGGAAATCAAAGAGGAAATCAAAAGATACCTAGAAACAAATGACAATGAAAACACAATGACCCAAAACCTGTGGGATGCAGCAAAAGCAGTTCTGAGAGGGAAGATTATAGCAATACAATCTTACCTCAAGAAACAAGAAACATCTCAAATAAGCAACCTAAACTTACAGTTAAAGCAATTAGAGAACAAAAAAACCCCAAAGTGAGCAGAATGAAAGAAATTATAAAGATCAGATTAGAAGTAAATGAAAAAGAAATGAAGGAATCGAAAGCAAAGATCAATAAAACTAAACGCTGGTTCTTTGGGAAGATAAACAAAATTGATAACCATTAGCCAGATTCATCAAGAAAAAAGGGAGAAGACCCAAATCAATAGAATTAGAAATGAAAAAGAAGGAAAAACTGACACTGCAGAAATACAAAGGATCATGAGAGATTACTACAAGCAACTATATGCCAATAAAATGGACAACCTGCAAGAAATGGACCAATCCTTAGAAAAGTACAACCTTCTGATACTGAACCAGGAAGAAATAGAAAATATAAACAGACAAGTCACAAGCACTGAAATTGAAACTGTGATTTAAAATCTTCCAACAAACAAAAGCCCAGGACCAGATGGCTTCACAGGCAAATTCTATCAATCATTTAGAGAAGAGCTAACATCTATCCTTCTCAAACTCTTCCAAAATATAGCAGAGGGAGGAATACTCTCAAACTCATTCTACAAGGCCACCATCACCCTGATACCAAAACCAGACAAAGGAAGAAGACTACAGGCCAATATCACTGATGAACATAGATGCAAAAATCCTCAACAAAATACTAGCAAACAGAATCCAGCAGCACATTAAAAGGATGATCAAGTGGGGTTTATCCCAGGAATGCAAGGATTCTTCAATATACGCAAGTCAACCAATGTGATAAACCATATTAACAAACTGAAGGATAAAACCATATGATAATCTGAATAGATGCAGAAAAAGCTTTGGACAAAATTCAACATCCATTTATGATAAAAACTCTTCAGAAAGTAGGCATAGAGGGAACTTACCTCAACATAATAAAGGCCATATATGACAAACCCACAGCCAGCATCATTCTCAATTGTGAGAAACAGAAACCATTTCCACTAAAATCAGGAACAAGAGAAGTTTGCCCACTCTTACCACTATTATTCAACATAGTTTTGGAAGTTTTAGCCACAGTAATCAGAAAATAAAAAGAATTAAATGGAATCCAGATCAGAAAAGAAGAAGTAAAACTGTAAGTCTTTGCAGATGATATACTATATAGTTCCTTGTTAAACTTTTCTTGTATTTTCTCTATCCTACTTCTAAGATTTTGGATCATCTTTACTATCATTATTCTGAATTCTTCTTCAGGTAGACTGCCTATTTCATCTTCATTTGTTAGGTCTGGTGGGTTTTTACCTTACTCCTTCATCTGCTCTGTGTTTTTCTGTCTTCTCATTTTGTTTAACTTACTGTGTTTGGGGTGTCCTTATCTCAGGCTGGATGTTCGTAGTTCCCATTGTTTTTGGTGTCTGTCCCCAGTGGCTAAGGTTGGTTCAGTGGGTTGTGTATGCTTCCTGGTGGAGGGGAATAGTGCCTGTTTTCTCGTGGATGAAGCTGGATCTTGTCTTTCTGGTGGGCAGGTCCACGTCTTGTGGTGTGTTTTGGAGGGGTCTGTGGCCTTATTATGATTTTAGGCAGCCTCTCTGCTAATGGATGGGGCTGTGTTCCTCTCTTGCTAGTTGTTTGGCATAGGGAGCCCAGCACTGTAGCTTGCTGGTCGTTGAGTGAAGCTGGGTCTTGGTGTTGAGATGGAGATCTCTGGGAGATTTTTGCCATTTGATATCATGTGGAGCTGGGAGGTCTCTTGTGGACCAGTTTCCTGAAGTTGGCTCTCCCACCTCAGAGGCACAGCCCTGACGCCTGGCTGGAGCACCAAGAGCCTTTCATCCACATGGCACTGTAGATTCTGGTTTCCTCAGCAGGAAAGGACACAGCATCACAGCAGGAATTAGCACCTGGGTGAAGAAAGCAGTGTATGAGGGTGGTCAACACTCCGTGAAAGTCATGGCATCATTACCTTTGAGCAGTGAAAGTACTCCACTGCTTAATCTCCTTGAGTCTCAATATTCTCACCTCCCAGGCAAATGAAGAGACGCTGTAGAATAATGAAGTTTATACTGAAGATAAATTCTTCTTACTCCTGCTGGGCCAGTCACCTGAAACTGCTTATAGCATAATCGTTGGTCAGTCAAATCCACAGGGCAATTCTCCTCAAGCAGCAATCAGGGGTCCATGGAAGCTGCTAGTGTTGGAGGGTCTCCTGCAGAGGTGGGGGGTGGGTGTGGCTCACTGTTAGTACAACGACACTGGCAGCAGTTCTGGGAAGTACGCCCTGTGTGAGCCTTCCCAATGTCCTCCTGTCTATTTTTAAATTGAGTTGTTTTGCTACTGTTTAAAAAATTCTTTGTATAATTGGGATACAAGTCCTCTGTCAGATATATAGTTTGCAATTTTTTTCCTGTCTGTAGCTTGTATTTATTTTTATCTTATTTATTTATTTATTTTGTCTGTGCCAGGTCTTAGCTGCAGCACGTGGGATCTTTGTTGCAGCATGTGGACTCCTTAGCTGTGGCATGTGGACTGCTTAGCTGTGGCATGCGGACTTCTGAGTTGCGGCATGCGGACTTCTTAGTTGCGGCATGCGTGTGGGATTGTTTCCCGACCAGGGATTGAACCCGGGCCCCCTGCCTTGGGAGCATGGAGTCTTACCCACTGGACCACCATGGAAGTTCCTATTTCCATCTTCTTGCTATTGTGTTTCTCAGAGCGTTTTATTTTGATGTTCAATTTATCAGTTTTCTGTTCTATATTTATCTTCTATTTATTATGAGTATTCTGTCAAGACTAAGTTTTTTAAGAATATTTTCCCTTTTTCTTCTAAAATTTTATAGTTTTACATTTTATATTGAAATCTCTGATCCATTTTGAATTAAATTTTGCATAGGGTTTTAGGTTTAGATACGTGTGTGTGTGTGTGTGTGTGTAGCAGATATATAATTTCTTTTTTGTATTGATCTTATAACCTGCAAACTTGAATTAATTTATT
Organism: Phocoena phocoena; assembly: GCF_963924675.1. Lineage (NCBI taxonomy): Eukaryota > Metazoa > Chordata > Mammalia > Artiodactyla > Phocoenidae > Phocoena > Phocoena phocoena. Next base: position 27,799,242 of record NC_089224.1, on the reverse strand, counting down.
AATTCTAGGAAGTTTTTATTTTTTTCTGGATTCTCTGGGATTTTTGTACATACATAGACAATTATGTCATATGTAAATAGGTATATATTTATGTTTTTCTTTTATAATCTATATGCCTTTTTTTTTGCCTTATTGTGCTGGGTAGACTTCCAGTACTATGTTGAATAAGAGTGATGAAGGTGGGCATCTTTGCCTTAGTCCTAATTTTGAGGAAGATATTCAGTCTTCCATTATTAAGTACAATGTTAGCTGTGTTTTCAATTATCAAGTTGGTGACATTCTCTATTCCTAATTTGCTGACTTTAAAGAAAAAACCATAAAATGGAATTGATTTTGTCAAATGCTTTTCTGCATTAATATGATCATGTCATTTTTCTTCTTAGTTTAATATGTTGGATTACATTAATTTATTTTCAAATGTTGAATGAGCCTGGCATTCCTGGAATAAATTCCACTTTGTTGTGATGTTAAGTTTTTATATATTGCTGGATTTGATTTGCTAATAGGCTTTTGAGGATTTTTTAATGGAAATTCATGAGAGATATAAATATTTAGTTTTCTTTTTGTCTTTGTCATGTTTTTGTGTACAGCCCTCATAAAATGAGTTGTAAAGTATTCCCTCCTTTTCTGGAGGAAGTTGGGTAGAACTGGTGTTAATTCTTTAAATGTAGAATTCTTCATTGCAATCAACTGAGCCTGAACATTTCTTTTCAGGAATGCTTTTTGCTATGAATTCTATGTATTTAATAGTTATAGAAAAATTTAGATTTTGTTTTATCTTGAGTTTTCATAATTTGTGGCTTTGTGATATTGACGTCCGTATTGGTTGGTTTCACATAGTGTCAAAGTGACACACACAGAGTTTCTGTAGTGTTCCTTGATTATCCTTTCAGTATTTGTGTAGTGATATCATATTTTTCATTCCTGAATTAATTTGTATCATTTTTGTTTCAGTCATAGTAGAGTTTTATCAGTTTTATTTCTATCTTCAAAGGATTAAGTTCAGGTTTCTTAGATTTTCTCTTCTCAACATGATTGAATCTTGCTCTTACATTATTTCTTTGCTTCTGCTTGCTTTGGGTTTTTTTACTCTGCTCTTTTTGTTTCTTGAGATGAGAGATGAGACTATTGATTTGAGACCTTTCTTTTTTTCTAATGTAAGTTTTTGGTGGTATGAATTTCTTGCTCAGCACTGCTTTAGCTCCAGTGCACCAAATTTTTTTTTTTTTTTTTTTGCGGTACGCGGGCCTCTCACTGTTGTGGCCTCTCCCGTTGTGGAGCACAGGCTCCACATGCGCAGGCTCAGCGGCCATGGCTCACGGGCCCAGCCGCTCTGCAGCATGTGGGGTCTTCCAGACCAGGGCACGAACCTGTGTCCCCTGCATCGGCAGGCGGACTCTCAACCACTGCCAGTGCACAAATTTTGACAAGATTTTTCCTTTTTGTTCACTTCAAATTATTTTCTCATTCCCTTTGTAACTTCCTCTGTCCCATGAAACATTTAAAAGTGTGTTAATTTGCAAGTGTTTGAAGATTTTATTTTGTACAATTTTTATTGGAGTAGAGTTGATTTACAATGTCATGTTATTTTCTGGTGTACAGCAGTGAATCAGTTATATATATATACATATAGGCACTCTTTTTTAGATTCTTTTTCCATATAGTTCGTTAGAGTATAGAGTTCTGTGTGTTATACACTAGGTCCTTATTAGTTATCTATTTTACATATAGTAGTGCATGTATGTCAATCCCAATCTTCCAATTGATCCCTCCCCCACTCTTTCCCCACTGGTAACCATAAGTTTGTTTTCTACATCTGTGACTCTGTTTTGTAAATATGTTCATTTCCATTTTAGATTCCACATATAAGCAATATCATATATTTGTCTTTCTCTTACTTCACTCAGTATGACAATCTCTAGGTCCATCCACATTGCTGCAAATGGCTTAAATTTGTTCTTTTTTATGGCTGAGTAATATTCCAAGTAGTTTCTCAGTTTATTAATTGTGTATCAAGCTAGTTAGCTGATAATTAAGCTAATTATGCTTTTGTCAGTTGGCAGTCAGTTCCTTAGAAAACTGGAAGATCACTAAAATAGCCAGTTGGTCAGGCAGGTTAATGGTACTTGGAGACTGCAGTCTCCACAAAACAAATTTGTTTCACACCCATTATAGTGTGAAGCTGCCTTGGTAGAAGGACAGTATATACTATTTCTGCTAGGCTTCTAGGGAGACCTTTAATGTGACAGAAGAGGTAGTATATACCTGGCAAGGAAAAACAAAACGTGGAGGTAGGTCAGAGCAGATGTTATACCTGTTCTTTTGGGGTCAGACATGTCTCCTAGGAGATAGATTCTTGGACCTGAGAAAATAAAAAACTTTTCCTTGTAACTGTCAGGAAGTTGATTGGGAAGTAAAAATGAGCAGAACTAATGATATGATGAATTAAATACATGACCCCAAGAACTAATTATTTTGCCTTCCCATTTGGTTGATCCTGAAAATCTAATTTATCATTGTTTTTGTTATGCACAATTTTTTGGATTGGTACTTAGCTATAGCTATGTACCCATACATAGCTATGCAGACATAATTTTGAACTGGGAATACTAGTTTATTGAAAACAAATTTTGTTTTGGCTGAAAGAGATCTGAAGAACACTTCTGAATATTGAGTTTTCTCTTAGCAATTTTAGAAAATATCCAAAAGAGGAGTCTGAGTGGGAGCTTAGAGCAATAATTTCCTTAACTATTTATAGTAATAATGAATAATCTCAAAATATAATTTGAAGACTCAAAAGGAACAATTTTCAGACATCACTTTTATAATTCTATGTTCAACAAGTATTTTTTAGTGCCCAATATGTAGAGGGACTCTTCATAATTTTTTAATGTCCAATACGTAGAGGGACATGTTATGAACAAAACAGATAAAATTTCCTGCCTTCATGGAGGCTTCTTTTATTAGCTCGAAGACCCTTAGTAGGCAGGCAGACAGAAAATTGACTCTGCCAGTGTCTCTAGATAAGGCACCCATCTGTTGGAATAAAAGTTAATACTTGGAAAGGAGATGAACCAGGCAGGGAGAATGGAGCGTTTGTGACTACAGCATAGACCATGGTCTCCAGTTGATAATGTATTATCTGGAGAGGCTTCCCCACCAAGGAGACAGCAGATACAGCATGAGTGCCATCAGGGGACTTTGTCACCTGGCCTCCCATTCAGGCCACTTGGGTGAATTGGTTCCATCTTGGAGGGTAGATGGTCCTGAACTTAATAGCAAATCCAATCACAATCCTAAAAGATGATATCTGAAAGGGGGTGTAAAGGAGATGATTCTACATATCTTAAGAAAACAGAGGAATTTTATGAAAGAATGACTTTATATTACCAACAATTATAAAAACGGAGTAAACAGTAATCTCTTGATTTTCAGGGAATATAGTACTAACTGGACATTATTTTCTCTTATCACAGTTGAATCTTCTTCCCAATGCTGCTGGCAGCTCTGGAGTAACAATGTAACTGGTCTGTGATGTTTCATTACCGAAGTCCTAGGAGGTATTCTCCTTTTCTAAACTTGATTCAAATACCCTTCAGTGAAACATTCAGTATCAGGCCAGAAAGACAGGGTATTTTGGCTCATATGAGGTATGTGCCATCCCTGTTCATAAAAGAAGAATCTGTTACTAATATGGTCATAAGTTATATGCAATATGTTTACATATGACAAGTTAGTATATGAAGATATTTAAAATCAGTAGGAAAGGGATGAATTAACCAAATGGCATATGGAGCACAGGCTACTAATCCAGAAGAAAAAAACTACATTCTTGTATCAAATGACATCAAAGGAAACACTGGATATATACACAGACCTTTACTTTGTATCCAGGGTAAGATGGTAAATGTTTTGCCATCAGTATGATATGGATTCAGGTAGCAATCCTGAATAAGGGTAGTGGGGGCCTGATCAGCAACTTGATTCCAGTCAGTCTTACCAGAGAATAGTCTCTTACCATGTGAATCTAGTTGAACAACCCAGACGTTGTGCTCAGCAGCTGTGATTTTCCCCCCACAGTTCACAGTGCCAAACAGGGTTCCTTTTATAAGCCTATAGTTTTACAACAGGCATGTCAGATAGCTAGGTACAGTAAGAACCCAAGAGTCAATGAAAACGCACCAAGTTTCATCAGAGGGAATACTGGCTAGAGTTGAGAACATCTTTGTGTTCTGCCCAGTGACAGGAGCAGCCACATTAGTTTTGTGGTCTGCATAATGGCACTGAGGTTGAACAGTCACAGTGTCCAAGAGGTTTCAACTAGCAAAACCATCAGTGAAACAGGCCCAATTAGAGTACTTATGAGTTGAGGGTCCTACTGAGCCAGCAGCTTTGCTTAAGGCAGGAAAGTGGGGGATACATTTCCTCTCTAAGGGATAGTTGCTACTATTCCATGTATGACTGAGATACTGCTGGGATCAGGGAAGTCAGAACTAGGTGTGGCATACAACATGAGCATTCTCAGTCTACTAGACAGTCACAAAGCCCCAGTTAGATGAAAGGGAGATAGGGAAATTTAGTTTAGCTATAAAATTCTTACTAATGAGATTACCAGTGCATGTGATATGAGTTATCTAACAAGGCATGACTCTATCCAACAGGGTTTCCAGAGCACCTTGAAAGAAATCCTGTGTGAATTCTCTGATACACTCTCGGAGTTGCCTTTTGGGCAAAATTCTTCCTATATTCAGACTTATATGGTTTTTCTCCTTGTGACTTTTCTGATGTCAAATAGGTTGGTCTCTTAGTCAGAAGAATTTTCCACAGTTATTATATCAATTTGGTTTTTGCCCTCCCTGAATTCTCTGGTATACACTTAGGGTTGACTTCTTATGCAATATTCCATATTCATTACATTCATAAGATTTCTCCCCACTGTGAGCTCTCTGATGTATTCTAAGGTTTGATTTCTGACCAAAAGTTTTCCCACATTTATTACACTGAAAGGGTTTCTCCCCTGTATGAATTCTCTGATGATCACTAAGGATTGCCTTCCGGACAAATTTTTTCCCACATTCATTACATTTAAATGGTTTCTCCCCAGTGTGAATTCTCTGATGAACTCTGAGGGTTGATGTCCGGGCGAAAGTTTTCCCACACTCATTACATTTAAATGGTTTCTCTCCTGTGTGTGTTTTCTGATGCTGAATGAGATGGTCTTTTCGCCAGAAGGATTTTTCACATTCTTTACAGTGATAAGTTTTCTCACCACTGTGAATTCTCTGATGTATTCTGAGGTTTGACTTCTGGCCAAAACTTTTTCCACATTCGTTACACTGAAAGGATTTCTCCCCTGTGTGAATTCTGTGATGATCTTTGAGGGTTGACCTTTGAACAAAAGTTTTCCCACAATCACAACATTCATAGGGTTTCTCTCCTGTGTGAATTCTCTGATGTCCCCTGAGGGTTGACTTCTGGACAAATGTTTTCCCACAGTCATTACATTTATAGGGTTTCTCTGCTGTGTGAATTCTCTGATGTGTACTGAGGTGTGACTTCTGGGAGAAAGTTTTTCCACATTCATTACATTCAAATGGTTTCTCTCCTGTGTGAGTTCTCTGATGTTGAATGAGATGTCCTTTTTGACAGAAGGATTTCCCACATTCATTACATTTATAGGGTTTTACTTCATAGTGAGTTCTCTGGCATACTTTGTGGGCTTTCTGGTAAGACTTCCTATTTTCATGACATTCAAAGTGTTTATCTCCAGTTTGTGTTCTGTCATTACATACCAATGGATTCTCTTCTGTGAGAGTTCTCTGAGGTTGAGTAAGGTATGACTTCCTGCTGAAATTATTCCCACTTGTAATACATTCACAATGTTTCACAGTCATGTTAAATTTATTGTATTCCTTGATAGCTGACTTCTCACAGAAGGATTTCCCACACTGGTTAAGATAAGTGTGTTTCTCCCCTGTCCCAGTTCTTTCGTGGTCAAAGAGAGTTATCTTGTCATAGTTTTTCCTAAACTCTTCATCTTTACAGGATTGTTGTCCTGTATGAGTACTCTTATGTTTAACACAGGCAGCCTCAACATAGAAGGCTTTTCCAATCCCATTAAATTCAAAAGCTTGCTTTAACGTTTGAGACTTCTGATGTTCAGGAAGATTTTCCTTATAACTGAGGGTTTCCTGATTTTTATTATATTCATAAAATTTCTCTCCAGTATGAGTTCTTTCAAGCTTAATTTTGAAAGGCAAATTTTCACATACATTATAACAATCTGTTTTTTTTGTTGAGTAGGTTCTACTATTAATGATAAATTGAGAAATACTTTGCGAATTCACTCCGCATGAGTCACATTTACAGGACATTTTTGATGAAGAAACAGGAACTATGTGCAGATTAAATGGTTTTCTCAAAACTTCTTCCTCCTCTCTAGGCAACTGTTTATTATTTATAGATGTTACTTGCTGCAGGTGTTTGTCTTTGATTTTTTTGTTTCTCTTGATTAGATTTTCATCTCTGTAGTCTTCTAAAACAGAAAAATTGAAAACACTTTGAATCTTACTATTCTTATGGATGGGGCTTATAAACATACAGCCTTTGTTGCATTTCATTTTTTGGTTTCTCAAGATTAATTTGTGGGTTTGTGTGTATGAGAGAGAGACACCCTCCTTTAAAAAATAATATTGACACAGTGAAAATTAGAGAGGAAACTGGTTATAAATACATTATCTGTAGTTGGATTGTGATAAATTGGATTTTCCTACCTGGGCAGAGAAGGGAGAGAAATTAAGACTTTTATGGGAATGATTTTAGGGAGCAGGAAAACCAGATAATTAATACAACATGAGGGGTTATAAACTTAAGTAGAGTAACAAGAAAATTAGGAGATAATAAGCATTGATAGGCTAGGTCCAACAGGAGAATGGTTTGGTTTGAGGAAGTAAATTACAGTAGAGGTCCAACATTATCTAGGCTCTACTGGTAGAATCCTCAAGAGTCTTCATACTTCAATTTGATATCATTCCTTATTTCCATTCAGTCTTTCAAAATCAAATTAAATTGATAGCACCAACCTCCTCATGATTAAATGAAGAGGTTTATAGCTCAGGATAAAACCCATCTTGCAGCTGTGAGTCATAGAAATACAAACAAGTATAAGACTGATAAAAGGAAAATCAATTCTTGTAATTAAATTAGATTCACTGCTCAATTCTGGCTGTGATACCTTTGACTTATATCATCTAACAAAAGTGCAGATAAGCGAACCTGATCACTTCATTCTAAATTTCCACATTTCAGTTTGATATGAGGGGTGCAATTTTAAATGAGGTATCATGGAAGACCTTACTGCAAAGATCCAAATTCCTTATGCATTCTAGATGCCCATCCTTTCTGGCTTATATGAACTGTGAATACTATTTTACTTTTGGTTCATCTTGTAACTTTCTGTTAAGCATGAAACATAATTTATATTTGCATAAAACTTATATGTGCAATTTAACAGTATAGAGTGAACACTCATCGAATTAGAAACCATGTCAAGAAACAGAACATAAATGGCTCTGCAAAAATCCCTGCCTGGTAACAACTTCCTCATGCTTAAGAGTTCATCACTCTCCTGATATTTACCTCCTTGATTTTCTTTGCAGTTTTACCACCTATATATTAATTCCTAAAAATGTAATTGAGTTTTGCTTGTTTCTGACATTTACATAAATGTAACCATACATGCATATTTATATTTTTTGTTTAATATTATGTTTGCAATCATTGTATAAGATTTCATATAGCTGTATAATTCTCCCTTAAGAAATACTATTCCTTTATTCTGTTGCTGATGAGCCCAATTTTGGCAAAAATAACCAATATTGCCATAAATATTGTTTTATTCATTCTAGAGAATACAATCATGCCTTTTTATAGGGTATACAGTTGGGAAAATGATTACTTGGTTACAGGTATGTAAAACTTTAACTATTTGATAACATCTTCCTGATTTCATAGTGGTTTTATCAGTTTACATTTTCAGTCAATAAATAAGGGTCTTTAATATTTTACATCTTCCCCATGACTTGCCATTGCCAGATTTGTTCATCTCATTTCATGCTATACATATTACTTACCTCACCTTATACTCTATTTTGCATTCTGTGAAAAGTAATGAGATTGAACACATTTTCAAAGATTTAACAGCTGTTTGAAAGCTCCTATATATAAAGTCTTTCACCTAAACTGAGTTGCTATGCTTTCCTATTTAGACTTACAGAAGTTTTTACATTTTCAGGATGCTTATCCTTTCTAGGTTACTTGTATTGTATATCTATTCTGCTACTCTGTGGCCTGTCTCTTCATCCTTTTAATGGTATCATTTATGAACAAAATTCTCAATTTTAATGTAGTCAAGTTTATTAATCATTCTCTTTTGACTGGTGTTTTTTGTGCCTTTGGGACTTATAAGAAGTCTTGAAATATGAAGGTGTTCACTGCAAAACTGACCTTCTGGAGTCTAACTACCCCACAGAATTCTATTAGTGCTCAGTAACTCACCTTTATGGCTCTGGTTTGAGAATTCTTCCTCTAAGAACCAAGGCTCTTCTCCTTGCTCCAATTTGAAGATCACCTCTGGTTTGAAAATGCAGTTCCCTGTAAACAGGCAACAACTGAGTACTTAGGCCAGATGATGAGCTTTTTAGTCTCCAGAAGTGGAAAAAGCTTCAGGAACAGCATCCTGAAGGCCCTCAGCTAAATTTATCATTGGCAGTTGGCAACGGCAGTCAAACACTTTCTATTCCTCAGTAGGGCTTGGTCACATAAAAAGCCTAAATGACATTAAAATCTAAAGTATTCATGTGTACTGATGCATAAAAAGAAAATGCCTTCTGTATGGAGTTATGAGGGTAAGTTATGCTTATATGCTCACCCACTGAGACTAGGTTGTTGTAGTTCTCCAGCATCACATCTCTGTAGAGGGTTTTCTGAATAGGACCCATTTGCTGCCACTCCTCCTGGGTGAGTTCGACAGTTACGTCCTTGAATGACACTGATGCCTGCAAGAGTACATTTCTGTTTAATCTGGGTTTAGAATTAGATGACATAGGAAATACGCATGAAAACAGTTCTTATGTTTACCATAAAGAGCTGAAACAAATGAATATAAAGGATGCCTATCTTGGATCTAATTTTAGCTTATACTTTGGAGGTACTCAATTAGTAAAAACATTAATAACTTAATTTGTATGTATTTATGAGTTATATACTTGTACTCTCAATAAGTATATTAGTAAAACTTTTGTCTTTTTAATTTATTTTTTAGCAAAAAAATATAAATACACTTCCTACAATTTTCATCTCACTCTACTACCCTGGGCATGCTCCAGTGAAGCAGTCAGCAAATTATGACCTGTGGCCAAATCCAGCTTGCCACTTTTTAAAATAAAAGTTTTATTGGGACACAGCAACCCCCCTACCCCCAATAATTTTGTATTGTCTATGGTTGCTTTTATGCAAAAACAAGCAGACCCTAGCAGTTTTATCAGAGACTTTATGACTACCAAAACTGAAAATATTTACTACCTGACACATTACAGAAAAAATTTGCCAACCTCTGGACTAACGAATACAATTAAAGGAAAGACTGACAGCATAAAAATAACAAAGAAAACACAATTTATAGAGGCAGATGTAAGAAGATTGAAAGGAAAAGGATGCAAAAAATATATACATAATCACTAACCGAAAGAAAATTGATATGGTTATATTAACATGAAAAGCAGTAGACCTGAATGTAAGAAAGTATGAAATATACACATATATACACATATATATACATACACATATATATAATGATATAATGATTCTTTTAACAGAAGATGTAACATAGATTGATATGCTTCCAAATACAGCATATCAACACAGCTTCCAAATACAGTCAATTCTCATTATTCAGATTTCTGTATTTGCAAATTCACCTACTCACTAAAATTTACTTTTAACTTCCAAATCAGTACTTGTGATTTTGCATTCATTTGCACACATTCACAGAATGATAAAAAATTTGCCCAATACACGTTTTCCCAGCTGAATCTGAACAAGATAATGCCTTGCCTTTTTGTTTCAGCTGTTGTACAGTAATCATATCCTTTTTGTGGTCTATTTAGCACTTTTTTTCATTTTTGTGCTATTTCTTGGTGGTTTCACATTTTAGAATGGCCCCATTGTGTAGTACAGAAGTGCTATCTAGGAACTTCCCTGGTGGCACAGTGGTTAAGAATCTGCCTGCCAATGCAGGGGACACGGGTTTGAGCCCTGGTCCGGGACGATCCCACATGCCATGGAGCAACTAAGCCCATGCGCCACAACTACTGAGTCTGCGCTCTAGAGCCCGTGAGCCACAACTACTAAGCCCGCGTGCTGCAACTAATGAAGCCCATGTGCCTAGAGCTCATCCTCTGCACAAGAGAAGCCACCCCAATGAGAAGCCTGTGCACTGCAATGAAGAGCAGCCCCTGCTTGCTGCAACTAGAGAAAGCCCGCTCACAGCAACAAAGACCCAATGCAGCCAGAAATAAATAAAAATAAATTTATAAAATTCCATATTTAAAAAAAAAAAGAAAAAGAAGTGCTATCTAGTGTCCCTAAGTGCAAAAAAGTTGTGATATGCCTTATGCAGAAAACAAGCATGTTTAATAGGCTGTGTTCAAGCATTAATTACAGTGCTGTTGGCTGTTAGTTCATGTTCATGAATCAACAATATTACTAAATAAGATGTTCTTAAACAGAAACACACATAACCAGGTTACAAATTGATTGGCTAACCAAAACGTTGTGACCAGGGGCTTGCAGGAACCTAATCCTGTATTTCCCCTGGGAGCAATGATTCAGTATTTGCTAATGCAGTGTTCATGGCCACTTTACAGAACATAACTACAGAGAACAATGAGTATTACTGTATATTGTATATATATAAACAATAGTTGAGAGAAATTAGATATACAGACACACAATTATAATTAGTGTTTTTAATACAACTCTCTCAGTAACTCACAGGACAAGCAGACTGAAAAACCAATAGAGATTTAGAATAGGGGTCAGAAAATTATGGGCCAAAGACCAAATCTGGCACACTACCTGTTTTTTTGAAAATAAAATTTTATTAGAACACAGCTCATGTTCATTTGTTTATGTATTATTTATGGCTGCTATAAGACTAAAACTGTAGATTTTAGTAGTTCCAAGAGAGACCATATCTCCCACAAAGCCTACTATCTGACATTTACCAAAAAAGTTTGCTGACCACTGAGACAGAAGACTGAAATGATGTAATTACCCAACTTGACTAACTGAAATATAAAGCATAATCTGATCATAACATAAATTATTTTCTGCTACACTTTGCATATTATAAAACAAAAACAGTAAGTCTCGCCAAATTAGAAAAACTTACAATCATACAGTGTGGCTTCAGATTTTAGCTCAAAGATGTAGAAAGCTGAAAAGAGCAATACTAACATCTTACAAGAACAAAGCTTGGTGAACTGAAAATTAATGTATTTTTGAACTTATTAGAGAAATGAAATTGCATGGCAAACAATCTGAAATCAGGAGAGATAGGTACCTATAGGGAGAATCAGGACCCATTCATTTGCTTACTGAACCATATGCTAAACTCCATATAAGAAGATAGGAAGCTTAAGCTATAAAAACCACATGTATGCAAATGTGAAGAGTGTGAAGTCCCTAGGGAGATGGTATGTGTCACAGACATAGGGTAATTTCTACCTTCTTTGTGAGATTTTCTCAAGGAAGCCAATCTGTCATAGAGAGGATTGGGGGAGAATTCAGAAGAAGCCCCTTTCTGTCCCATGTGGTGATGGCTAGTGTAGAGGAAGAACAGTCCGTGCTTAAATCCACTCAGACTCATGCATATCTCCACTAAAGAATACTTTCATGCATATCTCCACTAAAGAATACTTAATCTGTAAGGGGAAAGTCATCAGAACACATAATGTGATTGGTGGGATCTCACTGCAGTAGGAAGAGAGCAGTAGCAGACACTACCAAAAATGCTGCCTAGACCTATCTGTCCTATCTCTTCTAAGTAATAAAATGCTGAGACCCAAGTTCTCAGTACCTAAGACTGAGGTTCAATTAGAAGATAAACCCCATTCCCAGAGAACTGGCATTATTTGGCCTGTCCGGTGGTTTCCTAGACCACCCCTCTTCATTTGATATGACTCAAAGCTGTAAATAACATTTTCCCTGGGGATAAGACATTACTTTTTAAAAAAAATCATGGGATATTGTTTACCATCATGGCTACTTGACTACTACAGGCAGTTTTTAACAGCTAAGGGAAACAACAGTATTACTAAAAAGCTTAAAGGGAAAAGCTGGAGAATGAGATATCCAGAAGGGGCTTTGAAAAGCTCAGGTATATTCCTGATGATCTAAAAGGTGACACACAATCCCTGGGCTGAGTTCACATTCAGGAAAGACCTGAGAAGGTGCTAAACCCTTGCCTCTCACTAACCTTGAGGCTCTAATGAAAAAAAAGTGAAGGCTAATGTGGAGTAATAAAATGCTGGGCTAATTGTTGAAGGCATGCCCCAACATACACACAGAGTAACTTAGCAAATATTGGGAGCCTTATTGGTTACACGTATTTAAGGAAATCATTGTCCAATTACTAGCTGGCTATTTAATTAATGGAGCAGTGACTTCAGTTGGCCACACAGGACAAAGAATACAGATTCTACAGAATTAGTTCAAAAGAGTCACTAGACAAATACATAACAACAGCTGCAGTTGTTGAGATTCTGCTTACACATTACACATATTTTAAATGTCCAGTTTTCAAAAAAAATTTGAGACGTAAACAGATGAGAAACTATTACTCATATATAGGAAAACAAACAGACTACATATGAAACAGTGTAAAATCTGTCTCTGAGTAAGTCCAGACATTGGACTTACTAGGCCAAGACTTTTCATCAGCTGTTTTAAATATATACCAAGTACTAAAGGAAACCACATCAAAAGAACAAAAGAAAAGTATGGAAACAATGCCTCATCAAATAAAGAATATCAATAAAGAGACAGAAAGTATACATATATTGAAAAAGCAAACTCAAATTCTGGAGTAGAAAGTACAATAATTGAAGTGAATAAGTCCCTAGAGGGCTCAAGAGTGGAATAGGCAGAAAAATCAGCCAATTTGAATATAAATCTATTGAGATGACCCAACCTGAGAATATACAGTAAAAATAATGAAGGAAAATGAACAAAAAGTCTCAGTGATTTGTGGGTCACAATCAAACATAGCAACATTCACATACCAGAAGTAGGAGAGAAGAGAGGAAAAAGGGCCGAAAAACAAAGAATAAAACTTGAAAGCAGCAAGCGAGAGGTGACTCATTGCCTCCAAAGGGTCTCAAATAAGATTAATAGCTGATTTCTCATTAGAAACCAGGGAAATCATTAGGCAGTTGCATGACATATTTAAAGTACCAAAGGGAAAGACTGTCAGCCAAGACTTGAATATTTGGCAAAACCATCCTGCAAAAACGAAGAAGAAATTATGACACTCCTAGGTAAATAAGGATTGGGAAAATGTCATTAGTATACCTGCTGTATAAGAAATATTAATAAGGGAGTCATTCAGGCTATAATGAGAGTACACTGGACAATAACTCAAAAATCCATATGAAGAAATAAAGAAAACTATGTAGGTAAAAGTAACTACACAGGTAAAAATATAAAAGACACTATAAATGTATTTTTTTGTATTTATTTTTCTCCTGTATGATTTCAAGACCACTACATGAGGCAGTAATTAGAAATTGCTACTAGAATACACACATGTATAAAGTTGTTAATTTAGGTGACAATAACAGCATAAAGGAGTGAGGAGGGTGTGAAGCTATAGAAGAGCAAAGTTTTAGTATACTATTGAAATTAAGTTTGTATTCATCTGAACAATACTGTTATAGTTGTTAATTGTAATCAACAAGGTAACCACTAATAACTGGGAAAAAATGTAGTAAAGGCACAACAAGGTAACTGAAATGGTATACTAGGAAATATTGACTTAACACAAAAGAAAGCAAAAATTGTGAAGTAGAAAAACAAAATGGACATACTCAGAGCAAATGTCTAAATAGAAGACAAATGCTTCTTACATTAAATGTTAATGGTTAAATATTTGAATTAAAAGGCAGAGACTTACAGAATGGATTGAAAAAATATGATCCAATTATATTCTGTCTACAAGTAACACTTCACATTCAAAGACACAACAGTTTGAAAGTAAAAGACTAACACAAGATATATCATGTAAACAGTAACCAAAATAGACCTGGATTGCCTATACTAGGATTAGACAAAACAGACTTTAACTCATTATTGACTGGGGGATTTTTGCAAAAACTAATGCCTGTGGCTGGCGATTTTTATTTCGGCTGGCCAAAAATTAATTCTGTTATTTCACTGACACTTTGCAGGTTATTACATTTAATAGTTACACCTGACACACCTGTAAAGTCTTCTAATTTTTGTGAAATGTTGTCTTCAGTCCTCTCTTCTGTAGAAGCAAAGGAGCAAGTTCCAGCACCCTGAGTTTCATTTTCACTTTCCATATCAGAATCAATGATTCTGTTGGTCTAATATTCAAATCATCTGAATCAGAACTATATTCTGAAGAACTATCATCTTCTGAGAGACTAGTATATATGTCGCTTGGACAATCAGAGAAAGTATCTGCATAAAATTCACCAAAAAATTCTTCTTCACTCAAAATTTCATGATGTGTCATTTTTGAAAATTTTACATTTATAATATACACAAGGTTGGAACAAAAAAGCTAACGGAGCAAAATGTGAATGATAATGACAATCATAAGTTGTATAATGAACTCTTGATCAATTTTAAGGTCTAACAACTTCACACAGTGATGTTAATTTTATCACTCTCTACAAACATATTGATCCGTCTCCAGTCAATAATGTTTGGGTAACAAAAGACTAAGTATTAATATATCTCTGGTCAATAATGTGTTAAGACAAAAAAAAAGAGAGAGAGAGAGAGAGAAAGAACATTTTACAATGGTAAAAGGGTCAATAAATCAAGAAAACAAAACAGTTATAAACATACATGTACCTAACAACAGAACTTCCGTTGGCAAAAACTGACAGAACTGACAAGATAAACTATTCAACAATAATAGTTGGAGATTTTATTCCCCACTTTCATAATGGATTGAACTACTAGACAAAAGATCAATATTGGAAGAACACACTTGAACAAAGCTGTGAACTGTAGATCACAGATATCTACAGAAACACTCAGGCCAACACAAGAAGCATACACGTTCTTCAGTAAACATGGAACATTCTCTGGTATAGACCATATGTTAGGCCATGAAACAAGTCTCAATATATTTTAAAGGTTAAAATCATACGAAGTACCTTCTATGACCAAAATATAATGAAACCAGAAATCAGTAAGGAAAGGAAAACTGGAAAATTCAAAAATATGTGGAAATAAAACTACACACTCTTTAAAAATCCAAAAGATCAAAGAATAAATCAAAGGGAATCGAAGGGAAGTTAGAAAGTATTTTGAGATAACAAAACAAAAACACAACATACAAAAACTTATGAGATGCAACTAAAACAGTGCTTAGAGGGATATTTACAGCTATAACACCTACATTAAAAAAAGATCTCAAATCAATGACCTAACTGTATATCCTAAGGAACTAGAAAAATAAATGTGAACTAAACCCAAAACTAGCAGAAGGACGGAAATAATGAAGATTAAAGCAGAGAAAAACCAAATAAAGAATAAAAAACAATATAATCAACTGAATGTTGGTTCATTGAAAAGATCAACAGAATCAATGAACCTTTAGGCAGACTAACGAAGAAAAAAGAAGACTCTAATTTACTAAAATTGGTAATGAAAATGGGGCCATTATTACCGACTTTACAGAAATAAAAATGACTATTAGAGAGCACTATAAACAACTGTACACCAACAAACTAGATAACCTAGATGAAAAGGACAAATTCTTAGAAACATACAAACTATGAAAACTGAGTCAAACAGAAATGGAAAATCTGAAGAGTTCCATGTAAGGAGACTGAATTAGTAGTTAAAAACCTCCCAACAAAGAAAAGCTTAGGACCAGTTGGATTCACTGGTGAATTTTACCAAACATTTAAGAAGAATGAACACAAACCCTTTTCTAACTCACTCCAAAATAGAAGAGGGAACACTTCCTAACTCATTCTATGAGTTACTTTTAACCAAAGTCAGACAAAGAAATCACAAGACTAAAGATCAATATTCCTTAGAAATATAGATGCAAATCTCCTCAGCAAAATACAAGCAAACCAAACCTAGCAGTATATTAAAATGATTATACACCATGACCAAGTAGGATTTATCCCAGGAATGTAAGAGTGGCTCACCAAAGGAAAATCAATCAATGTAACAGCACAGTAATAGAATGAAGGAAATAAACCACATGATCATCTCAATTGATGCAGAGAAAGTATTTGACAAAATCCAACACGAATGATAAAAACACTCAACAAACTAGGAATAAAAGAGAACTTCCTCAACACAATAAAAAGCACTTTTGACAAATCCCAGCTAATGCCATACACAATGCTAAAATAAATGACAGGAAGTTTTCCTCCAAAGTTCAGGAATAAGACAAGGATGTCCACTGTAACCAATTCTATCACTGTACTGGAAGTTCTAGCCAGAGCAAATGAGCAAGAAAAAAAGATAAAAGTGGAAAGGAAAAAAGTAAAACCACCTCTAGTCAGACTACATAATCTAATATATAAATATATATAATACATAAACACTAAATCTACAAAAAGTTATTGCTAATAAACAAACTCAGCAAATTTTCAGGATTCAAGATCAACACACAAACATTTGTATTTCTAAACACTAGCAATGAGCAATAAAAAAATTAAGAAAACAATTCCATTTAGAATAGAATAAAAAGTAAATACTAAGCATAAATTTAAACAAGAAGGTGCATGATACATGAAAGGGATTGTACTTCAGACCCAGGTGTGAGACATCCCAGGAATGCAAGATTGGTTAAACACTGATAATTCAATCAGTATAATCTGCCCCTTTAACAGAATAAAGAAATAAAATTATACTGTTATCTCACCAGGTGCACAAAAAGCATTTGACCAAATTTAATACCTCTGTGTAATAAAAATTCTCAGCAAACTAAAAACAGAGAGAGCTTCCTCATTCTAATGAAGGGCATGTACAAAAACTCTAAAGTTAAAACCACACTCAGTGGTGAAACATTAAGTATTTTCCCCCTCATGTGAGGTAGAAGAAAAAGATTTCTATTATCATCATTTGTATTCAACATGGTACTAGAAGAATAAAAAGAAATTAAAGACATAAAGATTGAAAAGTAAGAAGTAAAATTTTCTTTATTTGAAAAAGACATGATGTGCATTTAAAATCCAAAAGAATCTACCAAAATAAGCTATTAGAATAAGCGAATTTAACAAAATAGCTAGATATAAGATCAATATTTAAAAATCCATTGTATTTTGATAAATCAACAACTAAAAATGAAATTTAAAAATATTTACAGGGCTTCCCTGGTGGCACAGTGGTTGAGAGTCCGCCTGCCGATGCAGGGGACACGGGTTTGTGCCCTCATTCGGGAAGATCCCACATGCCGCGGAGCAGCTGGGCCCATGAGCCATGGCTGCTGAGCCTGCCCGTCCGGAGCTTGTGCTCCGCAACGGGAGAGGCCACAACAGTGAGAGGCCCGCGTACCCCAAAAACGAAAAAGAAAAAATTTACAATATCAAAATAGATCAAATACATAGGAGTAAATCTAATGAAATGTCAGACTTCACCTCTACTCTTACAAAACCCCAGCAGGGGCTTCCCTAGTGGTGCAGTGGTTGAGAGTCCACCTGCCGATGCAGGGGACACGGGTTCGTGCCCCGGTCTGGGAAGATCCCATGTGTCGCAGAGTGGCTGGGCCCATGAGCCATGGCCGCTGAGCCTGCACGTCTGGAGCTGTGCTCCGCAACGGGAGAGGCCACAGCAGTGAGAGGCCCGCGTACCGCAAAACAAAACAAAACGAAACAAAAAAAACAGCAGGATTTTCAGTGGAAACGAAATTTCTATGAAAACACATAGGATCAAAATTAGCCAATAAAGGGCTTCCCTGGTGGCGCAGTGGTTGAGAGTCCGCCTGCCGATGCAGGGGACACGGGTTCGTGCCTCGGTCCGGGAAGATCCCACATGCCGCGGAGCGGCTGGGCCCGTGAGCCATGGCCGCTGAGCCTGCGCGTCCGGAGCCTGTGCTCCGCAACGGGAGAGGCCACAACAGTGAGAGGCCCGCGTAACGCATTAAAAAAAAAAAAAAAAAAAAAAAAAAAAAAAAAATTAGCCAATAAGTTTTTTTTTTTTTTTTTTTTTTTTTTTTGCGGTACGCGGGCCTCTCACTATTGTGGCCTCTCCCGCTGCGGAGCACAGGCTCCGGACGCTCAGGCTCAGCGGCCATGGCTCACGGGCCTAGCCACTCCGCAGCATATGGGATCTTCCCGGACCGGGGCACGAACCCGTGTCCCCTGCATCGGCAGGCGGACTCTCAACCACTGTGCCACCAGGGAAGCCCCGCCAATAAGTTTTTTAAGAAGTAAAACTTTAAGGCCTACCCGATTTCATGACTTACTGAAATACAACAGTAATTATGACAGTGAAGTACTAGTAAAAAGAGAAATAACTGGATCAAAGGAAGAGAATACAGTCTAGATATAGACCACTTGACTGGTTCACTTGATTAAACAACAGAGGCCCTGCTGCAATTCAGTGGACAGAGGATGGTCTTTTCAACAAATGGTGCTAGGGCAACTGGATATCCATATGGAAATATGAACCTTGACACTTACCTTGTGCCATACACAAAAGTAATTCCAGGTGAATCAAGCTCAAATAATCAAGCATCCACTAACAACACAGGAGAATATCTTCATGATCTCAGAGTAGGGAAAGATCTTTCAAACATGACACACAAAGAATTACCATTAAAGAAACACTGATACTGAGCTTTATTAAATTTCATAACTTAGTTCATCAAAAGACACTAGAAATAGTCAAGTCACAGAATGCAAAAACATTAGTAATACGTACATCTGGCAAATGACCTGTATTGATAATGTAGACATAACTCCTACTAATCAATAAAAGCAAATAATTAAATTAAAATAGAGAACTGAACAGTTACTTTACATAAAAGATATCTACATGGCCAAAACACAAATAATGGTGCTCAATGCTAGTATTTATCACAGAAAGCAAATTATAAATTTCAATGAGAGACCACTACACATGGCTAGAATCAAAAAGGCTAACAATAGTGAGAATTTGGTACAGATAGAAGTATAAATTGGTTCAACCACTTTAGAAAGCTACTTGTATAACCAAGAGAAATGAAGATATGCCAAGAGACACAAAGGAATGTTCACAGAAGCTTTATTCATAATAGTCCCAAACTGGAAAAAACACAAATGAAAAACCAACAAGAGAATGAGCATACCATCATACATTCATATAATGGAATGCTGCTCAGCAATAAAAAGTATTAAAATACATAGCAACATTGATGATCTAAAAATATGTACAGAGAAAAAAGCCAGACCGCCCCTTCCCCTGAAAAAGTTCATGCATTGGTATGGTGCCATTTATATGGTGTTGAAAATGAATTTATACTTTTTTTCCTGGTAAGTGAGGTTAGATTAGTGGTTACCTCTGCAGAAGAGGGCAGTTATTATTAACTGAAAATTGGAAGGAAGGAAAGAAACTTCAGGGATGATGGAAATGTTTTCTCTCTTAATCTGGGTGGTAAATTATATGTATATACATATGTAAAAATCCACTCAGTTCACAATTAGAGTGTACTTTACTAGTATTAAAACTGTACCTCAGTTAAATAAATAAGTAAAAAATTTTTAAAGATTAAAAAAAATTTTATAGTTGATAATTAGGGAAGGTTTATTACATTATCCCTTTGTATCTTTCTATATTTTAACAATTTCTCAAAATGCCACTAGTAAAAATGAAAGAACTTGGTCAACTCTGGACAAAAAGTGTCCAAAGACAAATAGTGAAATAGGGAAAAATATCTGTCACATATGTCAGAATAAAAGGATAAATTCTTTAATAATTAAAAAATTCTTTAATAATTAAGAAGCCTTTAAAATTAGCAAAAAAGAAGACTGATTCACAAAAAAGAAATATAAATGACTTTAAAAATATATGAAATTATGCAAAATCTCAGCTCTCATACACTTCTACAACAGGGATCACCATTCTGCCCTCCTATCAGAAAAACTCTGGAGTCACCTGGACTCTTACTTTACCCCTTTCATGTCTTTCCCATTCTGCTAGTACTTCCACATTAAAAACAAAATTGCTTTTATTACATGAATTTCTTCCCCATATCATATGCTAGAACTCATGACGACATCAGACCCTTAAGGATGTAATCGAAGGACTTCTAGTGTTAGGGGCTTTAGTCCAACTCAAAATTCATACATTGAAGTCCTAACCCCCAGCACCTCACAATGTAACTGTATTTGAAGATAGGATTTATTTTATATATAATGAGGTCATTAGGGTAGGCCCTAATCCAATTTGATTAGTGTCCTTATAAGAGGAGGAAATTTGGACACAGATATGTACAGAGGGAAGATTATGTGAAAACAGCTATCTATAAGCCAAGGAAAGAGGCCTGGAACTGATTCTTCCCTCACAGCTCTCAGAAGGAACCAAGCCTGTCTTTACCCTGATCTCAGACTTTCAGCCTTGAGACCATGAGAAAATAAATTTCTGTTGTTTAAACCATCCAGTCTGTGGTACTTTATCATGGCAGCCATAACAAACTAATACACCTAGTCTGGTCCCAAGATTTCTCCATCTCTCTTAGTGTTCCCTGAGAGGAAGTCCAAAGTGTAATAGGCAAGGATTCTTACTGGACCTTGTATCCCTTGTTTAGTCCACTTGATGTTATTCTTTCAAGATGCAGTAACCCGCTCATACTCTGCAACAAAATTCCACCCATTCTTCAGGACTGACACAATTCTTTTCAACTTCCACCTTTGATCAACTGAGCCTATACCACCAGGCTGTCCTTTCTTTGACAAACTTCAAATCCTGATACTCACTGAATTCAAGTGATCAATCAATCAACTAATTCCTTTAATCCTGACTTTGTTTCCCATGTATGAGGAAGAAATCGTCACATTATTCCCAGTATCTCCTGTGTATTACCTCCTTCAAGGAGACTGTATTTGTCCACAAGAAGTTTAGTCCTTCTTATAAGCGTGAAAAGAATCCAGAGGCGATATGATCTTAAAGGTTAAGAGGCTAAATGACAACATATTAGAGGAAGCACAATATAGAGGGAAAGTCAGAAAAACTTCCTTTTGGAAAGCCTTTCATTCAGAAGAACAGGCCTATTTGTCACAAGCAGAACAAATGTGCACAGGTTTGTAAAAGAGAAGATAATAACGGAATGGGCTCTATCTTGTAAGAAATGAAGTGGTGGTCTGAGAAGAATATAAATCCATATTCTCTTGGTGGCCCAGTTCCATATACATAGGGGATGATCTTTTATTTGGAACAGAGTTTAATGAGCAATCTCAACTAGGAAAGCTGAAAGCCTACGAAGATGAACCCATGGTGGTTCCAGATCTTGGAGCTAATGGTCTAACCAGACAGACAAACACATATCAGGTAATTTCCACTGATGTATGAAATGCAGATAGGTGAAAGACAGAGGGCTATGCAGATTCAGAAGAGGACTGGAAATTAGCCCAGAGGGACACAAAGGGAAAAAAAAGAGCATTGTTTCCTGGATGAGGCAACCAAAGCTGACTCATGACAGGTCAAAAGCAAAGAGCCAGACCGCCCATCCATTAAAATGGCTACTATGAGAAAAACAGAAAATAGCAAGTGTTGACAAGGATCTGGAGAAACTGAAATCCTTGTGCCCTATTGGTGAAAATGTAAAATGGTGCAGCCACTGTTGAAAACAGTATGGCAGTTCCTTGAAAAATTAAACATAGAATTGTCACATGATCCAGCAAATATCCACAAGAATTAAAGGCAGAGTCTTGAAGAGATATTTGTACACCTATGTTCATAGTAGCATTATTCACAATAGCCAAAAGGTGGAAGCAACCTAAGTGTCCATCACAGGATGAATGGATAAACAAAATGTGGTATATTCATACAATGCAGTATTATTCAGCCTTAAAAAGGAAGGAAATTCTGATACATGATTCAATATGGATGAACTTTGAGGACTTTATACTAAGTGAAATAAGACAGTCACAAAAAGACAAAAACTATATGATTCCACCTATTTGAGCAGTGAAATTCATAGAAACAGAATGGTGGTTGCCATGAGCCGAAGAGAGGGAGGAGTGGGGAGATGCTGTTTAATGGATATAGAGCTTTAGTTTTGCAAGATGAAAAGAGTTCTGGAGATTGGTTTCACAACAGTATAAATGTACTTAACACTACTGAACTGTACACTTAAAAAATGGCTATGATGGTAAATTTTATGCTGTCTATATTTTACAATTAAAAATAAAATGAAAAAGAAAGTAAAGAGCCAGGTGACTCAGTTGCACTGGCTGCCATAATGAAATACCACAGACTGGATGCCTTAAACAACAGTAATTTATTTCCTCACAGTTCTAGAGGCTGGAAGCCCAAGATTAGGGTATCAGCATGGCTGGGTTCTGGTGAGGTTCTCTTCCTGGCTTACAGGTGTCACCTTCTCAAGGTGTCCTCATACGGCCTTTCCTCAGTGCCTGTGTTTCTGAAGTCTCTCTCTTTGCCTCTTCCTATAAGGCCACCAATCCTATTGAATTAGGATTCCCACACATAACAACTTCATTTAACCTTCATTACCTCCTAAAAACCCTATCTCCAAATACCATCACGTTGGGGGTTAGGGCTTCAACATAGGAATTTCGGGGGGACCCAAATCAGTCCACAACACCAGGTGAATGAAATGAAGACTTGGTCAATCCAGAGAAGACAATGAGAATGGGATATGAGGCAAGAGTCAGGAACAGTAGGATGTGTTTAAGAAACTAAATGAGGTTTGGTTTTGCTTTAAAGTTATATACTGAATTTTTTAATGTCATATTTCCCACTAGGTTGTAAATACTATTAAGAAAGAAAAGTATCTGTATTATTTAAGTTGTAACTAGAGCACGTGTCACCTCCTTGCAACATCTTGGCTACTCAATAAATAGCTGTCAAGAAAGTCAGAGCAGCAATAAAGTAAAAACACAAAATGAAATCTGTAATTCTCCAAAGCCTGAATGTTATTCTGAGAAATTGTGAATTTTATTGTTTAGGGATGAGAGGCCACTGAGGTGATATACAAATGCATGATACATTACCTCATTAGCATTT
This sequence comes from Phocoena phocoena, assembly GCF_963924675.1. Lineage (NCBI taxonomy): Eukaryota > Metazoa > Chordata > Mammalia > Artiodactyla > Phocoenidae > Phocoena > Phocoena phocoena. The sequence goes on along the minus strand of NC_089224.1, from coordinate 27,775,737 downwards.
AGATGAACTACCCATGTGGAAGATGTGCCTGAGTAGGTGAAGAAAGAGGTGGGACAGATCAGTAAAGAAGTTATTCCACCAGTTCAGTTGAGAGGAGGAATAAAGTAGAGGAACATGTTTAAAATACATTAAATTGAACCATATAAAATTGCTGTTATCTCTGATCTACATAAATAGGAAAAGTACCCAGACGTGATATTGGCCAGATGTGGCAGGAGTTAAGAGAGTGAGAGAGAGAGCAACGGGAGTCAAGCATGCATTCCATTTTTTGTGGCTTGGGTGCCTGGCTGAATGGGGTGATACCATCTATAGGGAAAGATGAGGAGGATTAGTTTGGGAAGGGCTGTGAATGTTGACTTTTACTTTGAATCAGTTGAGCTGTAGATACTTTTAGATACCTACAGAGAAATGTTGAGTCAACTATGTCCTGTACGGTAGCCACATATGACTATTTTAAACTTAAAAATTCAGTCCCTCAGCCACTCTAGCCACATTTCAACTGCTCAAGAGGCACATATGGCTACCGGTCACCATTTTGGAAATGCAGATATAGACCATTTCCATCATCACAAAAAGTGCCGTTGGTCAGGGTGGGCTGCAGAGCCTCATTTGGGAGACCAGCAAATACATCATTGTTAAAACCAGAAATGGGATGAAATGAGTCAAGAAGAATAGTTAGAAGAATAGTGAGAAGGAATAGAAACTTGTGGAGGAGACATGTGAAAGGGCAGGAGAAGGAAGATGACTCCATGAAAGAAACAAGAGGCAGGACAGTGGCAGAGGAGGGTGTCACACATACTAATGCAGGAGACCTTCCAGAGACACAGAGAGGGGGGAGTCAGGCACTGAGACAGGTCTAGTGAGGTAAGGACTACACAAGACCCATTAGATTTGACTGTAATTAGGTCACTGGTAAGTGCAGGTCACAGGCATATGAAGAGAGACACCAAGGCTTCATGCAGTGGAATGAAGTATGAATGGAAAGTGTGGTAACATTTGCCAAAGAACAGTACTTTAAACTGTCTGCTAAACAACTTGTTTATGACAGGTACTTGAGAGGAATATTTATGGAGAGCTATTTTTATGGACATGAACGTACAGCCATTCATACTGACCTCTAAGTTAGTCTAAGAATTATCCCTGGATCCAACAGGATAACTAAACTTCTGTTTTACTTATCCAAACACCTGTTTTAACAAAAGCCCTGCTTTGGCAATATGCCCTTTATTTTCAGTGGAATTCTTTTCAGGGTTGTCATTGGAAAGATCTGCACTATCACCTACATGAAGACCAACAAAGACATTTCTCCTGACTTTGACGACTTTAAATTCCATGAGGAATGTCTGGTTTAAGCTTCTCATCAACATAATTCTTCAAACAAATATCGTCTGTCTAACTCTCTGCCACGGCTATCAGAAAGGTCAGAAGAAATTTGCAGCTGCACTTTGGAAAATCTGTAATATCAGAGGACCTTTATCTATCCACATGACAACTCTGCTGTGCTATTCATCTGCTTTTCTATTATCTTCCTTGAATAATTCTGATCCGTTTCTATATCTACTTTGCCATGTTAATTAACCATCTATATAATCCATTATAAAAAAAGGTGTTAATGAACAACTCACCTGAGATATGTTCATTTTCTGCTGCTCCTGAGAGAATGCAGAGAACTGTGAAGAATAAGCTGGGTGTAAAGAAAAGAGGGATGGAGTCAGGAAAGGTCTGGTGAGCTTCTGTATTCACTAGCCTAATCTCATCACACCAGTTGGGAAAAAAGTCTCTCTATGGAAAAATGTTCTGTTGATCCTTGAGGAGCAGGAAGCACCACATAGAGACAGCACTCCCTGAATATGTACATCTCTGATATGATCATATGGATATAACCCTGCTGTTTTTCACTGGGTGATGTAAATTATTTTCCTATTGATTTAAAAAAATGTATGTCCTCCCTGACTAATTCACAAAAAACTAAAACAGAGGATTAATATTAATATCCTATTATTTACACCTTGAGTTAGAAAATCAACAGAAAACTCTGAACAAAAAGATAATGACAAAATATTTTTAAACCTTTTTGCTCTGATTTGTTGCAATTTCTCAAAAAGACTTTTGATAAGACACTTTTAGTGACTTACCTGTGACAGAATGAACAGTGCTGTGTTTTGAACAGCACTGTGCCTTGCTCCGAGCTCTGTCCTGGGTGACCAGGGGACATACATCTCAAGTTCAGTATTTTGTTTTAAGGTTTTAAGAGTCAAAAGTAGAAATCTTTTCCTATATTATCATTTTGTGATTCTATATGTTCAGCATAAAGGAAGCCACAGCCTACCTCTAGATGCCATGTGTAATGAACATGGCGTGACAGTGGCTCAGAATCTGAAAGAATGAGAGCATGAAGAAAGTGGGGGGTTATTTAAGGACTGAAGACAGAACTTCCTTGACTCTGGCTGTGGCTTTACCTGTGCAGTATATCAGTCACCCATCCCTTTCCACCCCTGCTCACCACCTTCTGCAAGCTGATCCACAGTTTCCACGGTCACACAGTCTGTGATGGATTCTGGATGTGGTGACATCACCAAGTCTGGCTCTCTCTAGGCAAGGTGATTAAGATCTAGTTCTTAATCACCTTGGAGCGAATCACAACCTGCTCCTTTCTGGGTTCTTCTGCATCTGTTCCGAAGCTCTGATGAGGGTGGTTCCTCTGAGATGGGACTCTTGTCCCCGCCTTTCTGCCACAAAAGAGCTGCTTTGTTCCAGAGATGCTGAGACTTAGGCCTAGGAAACAAATGCATTTTAGTTGAAACTTTCATATAGAGCAGTGTTTCTCAACTTCAGCACTAATGATATTGTGGGCTGGATAACTCTTTGTCATGGGGGTGAGGGGTGCTGCCCTGTGCATTGTAGGATGTCAAGCAGCATTTCTGGCTTCTACCCACCAGGTGCCAGTAGCACTTCTCCCAGTTGTGACAACCAGAAATGTCTCTGGACATTTCCAAAGGTCCTCTGGGGAGCAAAATCACCCTGGTTGGGAACCACCGGTGCAGGGCCTTAAACTTGCTTCTCCTGGAATTCATTAGAACTCTTTTATCCATTATGGTAGCCACTAGCCACATCCCACTATCAAGCACTTGAAATGTGGCTCCTGCCACATGTTGAAGTAACATTTTTGATATATTGAGACAGACACAATATGTTCTTACAATTAATTTCACTTGTTTCTTTTTAGTTTTTAGCGTGGCTATTAGAACATTTAAAATTACATACGTGGCACACCTTCTCTTTCTATTGGACAGCATTGCACTAGAACATCAGACTGTGCTTTCTGAGGACAGAAACAGCCTGGACAGTGCAGAAGTTTCCAGGAGCCTTAGTCTTAACCCAGAGGCTCATGGAAACATTCCACAAATCCTAGAGTAAACACACCTGTCACAGAGTGAGATTCAGTTCACACTGACTTTACAATCACAGTCCTGGGGATTTGGGGACAAGTCACTCTGCTAGTGCTGTGATAGCTGCAACACTGGGTTTTGGGTAGGCAGGATATTAGAAACAGCTTTAATTTGGGAGGAAAGTATACCTTTTTTTACATCCTAGCTTCCTCACCTTTGTGACCTTGGGTCTGTTATTTCACTTCTCTGAGACCATTTTCTTCTTTTTTTTAATGATGGAATTATACCTTTATTATAAATAGGGTGGCTGTGAGGATTAAAATCTAAATGAAAAGAACAAAGTGTCTGGGGTTCCCTGGTGGCGCAGTGGTTGAGAGTCCGCCTGCCGATGCAGGGGACACGGGTTCGTGCCCCGGTCCAGGAGGATCCCACATGCCGTGGAGCGGCTGCGCCCGTGAGCCATGGCCGCTGAGCCTGTGCGTCCGGAGCCTGTGGTCCGCAACGGGAGAGGCCACAACAGTGAGAGACCCGCGTACCACAAAAAAAAAAAAAAAAAAAAAAAAAAAAAAAAGAACAAAGTGTCTCCTAACTATGATGCGAGCCAACATTATATGTTGGCTTATTAACTACTACTTATTAGTGCTTATTGCCTAGCACTTGGCTGAATGCTTTACCGGTGAAGACTTATCTCTCTGAACAACGCCACGAAACAGTTATTAATAACCTTATTTTTAGGTGAGAAACCTGACTTATGCCCAAGTAACAGAGAAGGAATTTACTCGATCTGTTTGGCTCCTAAGCTCGGGAGCTCAACTCAGACCCACCGCCCGCGCGCGCTTCGTGGCAGGTTCACGGTTAATATTATAAACGTGCATTGCCCTTCCACTGCTGGCAAGGGACTTTCCCAGGTCCGGCTGCGGTCAGCTCCCACACCCGTGCCGCACCGAGCATTTCTGCCCAGCACTCAGCGCCACCTACGGCCCCGGAGCCCGCCCCCATTCACCTTTCCCAGGTTTACCCACTGGCCGGGCACGGAGACAGGCGGTGGGAGTCCCACGTTGGGGCAGGAGGGGTTTCCGGGACTTGCCGTTCCTTGACCCGGGACACAAGCCTACCCTTCCAAGCTGGATGTCCGGGCCTAAAACGTCCTCGCCTCAGGCGCAAAGCCTCCGCGCCCACCCGTCGGGAAAGGGCGGAAGTAGAAGAATTGGGTTACCTCACCAGCGCGGAGCAAAGCCCAGGACATCCGTTCCCAGAATGCTGCGCGATAACCGGAAACGTTCAAGACTACGTTTCCCATAAACGCTACAATCACTCGCAAATTTGGGGTGTGTGTGTGTGTGTGTGTGTGTGTGTGTGTTTGTAGAGGGGGTGGGAGTTAGGGAGCAATAAGATATTGTTAACTGTCTGTACTGATGAATGACGCTCAAATTCTACCAAAGCCCCAGAGGTTATGTGTTAAACTCTGATAGTACAGCAAATCCAGTGTGTGGTCCTTGATCAGTGATCCTCTTTGGAGAAAACAGGCTGTTTGGGAACAACTGTGGAAATTTTTATATGGACAGGATGTTGGAAACATTAAGGGAAGTTATCATTACCTTTGTTAATTGTTATAATATTGGGATTATGTAAGTTTACTATTTTTTAGAAATGCATGTTAAAGTACTTAGCATTGTATTATATATTTGTAATAAAAATAACTAGAAAAGGCAAATATAGTAAAATGTTGAGAATGTCTACCTCTCGAAACAAGCAGTGGAACACTATTCTGAGGGGTTTTGGGCAGGAGGCAGCATAGAAACAGGACATCACTGGCTAGGAGGTTGGTGATTTTCGTATAAGGCAGGTCCTATTTTCTAGGTTAAAGTTAATCTAGTTAAAGCTGAGTTGGAGGATTGTGATTGATGTATGTTAAATTTCCCCGACTGTGATATGTGTTCCATAAGTGCAGCCCAACTTAGGTTTAGATTTGCAATGTGGGCCCCCATTTTGTGGGTCCTGATAGACAATTAACTTTATCATATAAACAGCTTTTGTAAATAAACTGTAAAATGTAACAAATGCTGGAAAATGGAGACTATGATTAACATAAAAGAATAGGATCTGTAATCCTCTGAGTTTATTTCTGAGGAAAAAAGAAAAAGCAATAACTGAAAGTACACATAACTCAAATAAGGAAATGATTATCATGCAAATTATGCATCTTCTAGGGATGAACTTGCTTAAAATTTGTGTGCACACTTCTGAAATTAGAACCAAATTAGAAACCTCTGCTTATACTTGTATATAAATACACACACGCACACTTTTCTTGGTTGATATTTTGTAACACTGATTATATGGCAATGATAAAATGTGGTTAAGTTTTGATTAGCAAGAAAAAAGGATTAATGTTATCAGTAAGTGCAATTTTGTGAATCAAGTTATAAAACTTTAATCTGTTGACACTTCAGAAGCTTTAATAAGTAGTATTTTCCTAGATGAAAATAATAAAATTAAAGTTCCAATCAGAATTCTAAAAAAGTTTTTTATGTGTGTTTTTCTCTTTGACATTTGTATTTTTTGTTTGTTAAACCTAAAGGAAAAATTATGACTTTCATCACAATAAAAATATTTAGTAATGATTAGAAAATAATTGAAAATGCATAACAATGTGTCCATATTAACATGTATGATACTGCTAAAATATTTAACAACTGATCCTTGTGCAATAAAAGTTCAGGTCCAGGAAGAAAAGAAAGTGAGAACATATTGTGTATCAGAGCTGGTTTCAATAGTGGAAAAAGGACATTCAGTAACCTCGTTAGAACAATGAGGTAGGTGCCAGAACAAAGTAAGTCCATATCCATGGCATTCATATTACAATAAATAACTTTCATAGGGATTCAAGCTATAAGCACTTAAAAGACAATTTTAAAGTTGTTTTCTTTTAAATCAGTTATTTATTTATTTTTTATTTGCTTGTGCCAGGTATTATTTGTGGCACGCAGGATCTTTGTTGCGGCATGCAAGATCTATTTCCCTAACCAGGAATCAAACTCGGACCCCCTTCATTGGGAGCGTGGAGTCTTAACCACTGGACCACCAGGGAAGTCCCAATTTTGAAGTTTTAAAATTTAAATTCTAAATTTCTTAAGTTCTTAAGGAATACAAACATTTAAAAAATATAAGGCCTTTCAGCTCCTTTCCTTGGAAACGCTTGACCTTCACTCCTATCCCATGCCTAGGACACTGCGCCAGGCTTGGGAACACAGCCTTCATGTCCTGAGAGGGGCCACAGACATGATCCGTGCTCCACCTCTTCCAAGTCCAGTGCTACCAGTGTAGATGCAGCACCACTACAGTTACTAATAAATATTTGCAGAAAAATACTTTGAGGCTGTAAAACATTCTGTGTCTCCTTATAGCATCACCCACCCAATTTAGCATTCATCTGTGGATCTTGCCTGCATCAGTGATTACTCTGGTGTTCTAATGGTGGTTTTCAATTTCTGCCTTCCTTTGAGAAAGTATAAAGCAGCCTCTGACATTAGGGAACTGGCCTGACACTTAGAACCTGGCTGTCCGTTAAAGCTGTCTTGGTGCTCAGAGCTAAACAGAGCTGTTTTCGTGTTGGACATAATCTCACTGAACACCAAGTGGACAAGGTCATTTTGTGACTATGATGATGTAAGACAAGCAAGACTAGTTTATAATTTTGCATAAGTAGGGACAAAAACAAGGTTGTTCTGCTACTCTCAAAATTAGAAATATCCCTCTCTCCGCTGATATGAGTGACTGCTGCCTTTTTTTTTAACAACACCCAATCCAGACTAAATTCAGCTGCCTTTGAACCTCTGCAAAATGAACTAACCAAAGCTCAAATCCAATGATTCCTTCCTAATACCCTTTTACTAAAACAGTTTATGGTTCCCATATGGTGTGCACTCTGCCTCATTGCAACGACTATTAAAGTCCAAATTGTTCAACTACCAGTATGTTGCTGGTGATATTTGGCTGAAGTACATTAATGTCTTCTACTGTTATTATTTGGACTTCTGTAAGGAGGATTTGTCCTTTCTCCCAATTTATTTATTCAACCATTTGTTTTTATCTGTATAGACAGGTGAAGATTTATGTCATTCCTTGGGCTATAATCCGTTACTATATTTTTTGCTAAATATGTTCTAGCTCTTGCCATTGGGAGATCCTTCAGCTTGCTCTGTGTCCTTTTCCCTCTTTTTTTAATAGGTTTTTAAAATAATTTTAAAAAAATTATTTTATTTATTTATTTTTGGCTGCGTTGGGTCTTCGTTGCTGCGTGCAGGCTTTCTCTACTTTCGGCGAGTGCGGGCTACTCTTCGTTGCGGTGCGCAGGCTTCTCATTGCGGTGGCTTCTCTTGTTGTGGAGCATGGGCTCTAGGCGCGCAGGCTTCAGTAGTTGTGGCACGCGGGTTCTCGGCGCGTGGGCTTCAGTAGTTGTGGCGCGCGGGCTTCAGTAGTTGTGGCACACGGGCTTAGTTGCTGCGTGGCATGTGGGATCTTCCCGGATCAGGGCACGAACCCGCATCCCCTGCATTGGCAGGCGGATTCTGAACAACTGCGCCACCAGGGAAGCCCTAGGCTTTGTTTTTTAGAGCAGTTTTAGGTTCACAGAAAAAATGAGAGGAAAGTACAGAGAGTTCCTATATACTTCCTGCCCCTTCAGACATACAGCCTTCTGCACTATGAACATCCTGCACCAGAGCCATGCATTTGTTACACTCAATGAACCTGCATTGATATATCATTATTACCCAAATCCATAGTTTGTATTAGAGTATACTCTTGGTGTTATACATTCTGTGGGTTTTAACAATGTAGCCACCATTATAGTATCATACAGAATAGTTTCACTGCCTTAAAAATCCTTTGTGCTTTGCCTGTTCATCCGTCCCTCCCCTCTAACCTCTGGTAACCATTGATGTTTTACTGTTCCCATAGTTTTGACTTTCTCATAATGTCATTATAGTTTGCATCATACAGTATGTAGCTTTTTCAGATTGGCATTTTTGATTTAGTAATATGCATTTACTAATTCATGTCTTTTAATGGCTTGATAGCTCATTTATTTTTGATACTTAATAATATTCTATTGTCTAGCTGTACCCCAGTTTATTTACCAATTCACCTACTGAAGGTCATCTTGGTTATTTCCAAGCTCTGGAAATTATAAATAAAGCTGCTATAAACATCCATGTGCAAGTTTTTTTGTGGACATGTTTTCAACTCCTTTGAGTGTTTACCAAGGAGGATGATTGCTGGATCATATGTATGAGTATGTATAGTTGTGTATGAAATTGCCAACCTAACTTCCAAGTGGCTGAACCATTTTGCATTCTTACCAGCAGTGAATGAGAATTCTCTTCAGCATTTGGTGTTGTCAGTGTCTTTGATTTTGGCCATTTTAATGGGTGTATCTCATTGTTTTTGTTTGCAATTCCCTAATGACATATGATGTTGAGCATCTTTTCATATGCTTCTCTTTGGTGAGGTGTCTATTCAGATCTGTCCATTGTTTAATCGGGTTGTTTGTCTTCTTATTGTTTAGTTTTAAGAGTTCTTTATATATTTTGGATAACAGTCCTTTATCAGATATGTCTCTTGCAAATAATTTTTCCTAGGCTGTGTCTTGTCTCCTCATCCTCTTGTCAATGCCTTTTGTAGAGCAGACACTTTTAATTTTAATGAAGTGCAGCTTATCAATTATTTCTTGCGTGGATCATGTATTTGGTTTTTTTTTTTTTTTTTTTTCGGTACGCGGGGCTCTCACTGTTGTGGTCTCTCCCGTTGCGGAGCACAGGCTCCGGACGCGCAGGCCCAGCGGGCATGGCTCACGGGCCCAGCCGCTCCGTGGCATGTGGGATCTTCCCGGACCGGGGCACGAACCCGTGTCCCCTGCATCGGCAGGCGGACTCTCAACCACTGCGCCACCAGGGAAGCCCATGTATTTGGTTTTATATCTAAAAAGTCATTACCAAACCCAGGATCATCTAGATTTTTTCCTATGTTATCTTCTATGAGTTTTATAGTTTTGCACTTTACATTTAGGTTTATGATTCATTTAAATTTAATATTTGTAGAGGATGTAATGTCCAGATAAATTTTGTTTTGCATGTGGACATCCCATTATTTCAGCATCATTTATTGAAAAATCTGTCATTTCTCCATTGTGTTACTTTTGCTCCTTTGTCAAAGATTAGTTGACTATAGTTGTGTTGGTCATTGCTGGGCTCTGTATCCTGGTGCATTGATCTTTCAGTCTGTTCTTTCACCAATACCACATTTTCTTGATTACTATAGCTTTATAGTAAGTCTTGAAGTTGGGTAACATCAGCCCTCTGACCTGATTCTTCTCTTCCAATATTGTGTTGGCTAGTCTGGGTCTTTTGCCTCTCTGTAAACTTTAGAATCAGTTTGTTTATATCCACAAAATAACTTGTGATTTTTTAAATTGGGATTGCATTGAATCTATAGATCAAATTGGGAAGAACTGACATCTTGGCAATATCTAGTCTTCCTATCCATAAACATGGAATACCTTTCCATCTATTTAGTTATTCTTTCATTTCTTTCAGTTTTGTAGTTTTCCTTATATAGATATTGTACATATTTTATTAGATTTGTTGCCAAAATTTCAATTAACAATCAAGTTAAGAAGAAAAAAGGGAATTTTATTTGAGCCAAACAGAATTATAACCTGAGAGACAGAATCTTGGAAAGCTCTGAGTACTTCCTGCCTGTTAGAAGTTGAAGGCACAGTCATATACATTTTTGAGACAAAGGATCATACATGACAATGACATACTGATATTTTATATATAGTTCACCAAATATACATAGTCCAGGTAAGTACATACAAAGCAAGAAGCAAGTCACCATGACCCCTTACAGAGTTGGGAACAAAGGCTATTTTTTTCTTTTTTTCTGGCCACGCCGTGTGGCTTGTGGGATCTCAGTTCCCTGACCAGGTATTGAACTCAGGCCATGGCAGTGAAAGCCCGGAATTCTAACCACTAGGCAAGACAATTCCCCAAAGTCTATTTTGTGAAAATTTCCATTCTTAGTGTCAGAAGGAAGAAAAAAAGTTGATCTTTATGGTTGAGCAAGCTCTCCCATCTTTGAGGAGGTTTGGTTAATGTGTAATATAGATGCACACTACACATTAGGGAGGGAGGGAGGAGGTCCAAACAGACACAGAGAATTTTATGTTTAATTTTTTCTTGTCTGGCCTTAAAATACAAACTTTATTTCACCATTTCCCCCCTTCTGATCATTAATCATTCAATAGAAAGCATTAGGTGATTAAATATTTGGCCCCCCAATGCCAGGGTGGTTGCTTACCTGCCCTGAATCCATTATGTCCCCCAATGCCAGGTTTTAATAGTCTGGTTCTTTCTTTCCTTTTAGGGAGTTATGCTAGTAGAATGCTTAGCAAGGACTGATAGTCAATTCTAGGTTGTCCAATAGGATTTATGTCAATTTTACCCTGTATGTGCACTGTGCATGTCCATTATCTTATCTAGAACTATAGATATGATCAATAGTTTAAAGTCATTTAACCACCATTATTTTAGTTGGAGTTTTGCATATACATTGAGAAGCACAAGAGATTACTCTATAAATTATGCAGAACACAGTCAATATAGCCAACAGCCATAACAAAGTCATAAGCAGAGCATTTAAGCCATAAATCCCCAGAGATGAACCATCTACCCAAGATTTCACCTAGATTAGGAAGGGGATCCTTTAATACAAGAATTTTATTTTATATGTGAGTCATTAGATGAGTTATATTAGAAGACTCATTCAGTATGAAAGCACAACAGTCTGTCTGGATTATAGCACAAGTTTCTCTTTGCAAAGCAGTTTAAAAAACCAAGAGCCATTCAGTTTTGCAAATCACTTTCCTATCGTAGAAACTTCAGAATTGAGTAAATAAATCTAAGGTAGTAAAATAACATGGAGGTATATGCTGATGGGGAAACATTTTATAGATTATAGGAACATCTGAAAAATGTCAGTGACAGGAGTTATGAGGGACCTGTATTGGCTTTGTATTGACTGAGGAATTTTTTTTTTTTTTGCGGTACGTGGGCCTCTCAATGTTGTGGCTCCTCCCGTTGCGGAGAACAGGCTCCGGACGCGCAGGCTCAGCGGCCATGGCTCACGGGCCCAGCCACTCTGCAGCATGTGGGATCTTCCCGGACTGGGGCACGAACCCGCGTCCCCTGCATCGGCAGGCAGACTCTCAACCACTGCGCCACCTGGGCAGCCCTTGACTAAGGAATTTGATGGCAGATCCAACAATCAGTCAAATTGCCTCCAGTAGCTATAATTTGTGACAAATTTACTAAAGAATTTTTCTTCCATCTTAAACACTGGGGCAAAAGTATAGCTTGAAGTAAAACAATAAGTTTCAATTTTGACAGAGGCATTTGGTAATCAGTACAATTGAACTAGTAGGATAGGTCTTAAAGTTCTGGTTCAGACTCTTGGGTGAGCTGTCTGCTATTGTTGTCATCTTCTGGTCCTAGCTTGGTGATGCTTGTCTTAGTTGAAGGCAGGTGTTACAAACAGAGGCCAAAGTCCATTCAGGTGGAGGGGACTTTTTAAAATGAGAGATGTGAATCCAAGAATTTATGTCTTTCAGTTTGGCTGCACATAGATTAGTTAATAATACCTGATAAGGTTCTTCCCATCATGGCTTCAAAGAATCTTTTATTTGTTGTCCTTTCCAATAAACAAAATCTTTAGTTTGCAATTTATAATCCTTAAAGTTTTCATCTCTTGGGAACTTGCTGTAAATGGAGTTAGTTACCAAATTTTATTTTCAGTGCCTCAATAAGACCCTGACAATAATATAATATATTTCTCTTGAACACCATGAGTGAAAGTTTCCAAAAATATTGTTTTCCCCATAAAACTATTTTCTCAGGTAAGAAAATGTGTTAAAGAATACATATGCTGGAGTAATGGCCACAGTGCTCCAAGAGACACTATCAATTTCGTTTTGTTTTTTAAATCAGGTCTAAACCATATTTACGTGAAAGGTTAAAAATTCCCCCTTTTTGCTGCTATATTTGTTTCTCTACTTTGGTGGCAATTTCTTGAGCCTGAAGAAGGAAATCTTTTACTGGGTTAGCAGAGTTAATGGAGAGCAGTGGATGTTCTTGAGGCTGGACAGGATGAGTATTTTAAAGCTACCTGTTTGGCTGCAGCATCAGCAAGCTGATTTCCTGTAGCTTCCATAATATCAGATTTGGAATGCCCTGCTGTTTTAATATTTGCTAACTGTTTAGGCAGTTGTATAACAATTAATAACTCTGTAACCTGTTTTCCATTTTTAAAATAGGTTGTCTGGAAGAAGTTATAAACCTCATTATTTTCATAGCATTCCAAAGTTGTGTGCCACTCCAAAAGCATAGTGACTGCTAGTATAAATATTTGTTACCTGGTCTTTAGCTAGCTGACAAGCTCAGGTTAAGGCAATTAATTTGGCTTGCTGTCATGACTTTTTTTCTGGTAAATGAGAGCTTTTAATTATGTCTACTGTGGGAGTTATTGCATATCCAGCTCAGTAAATCCCTACTCATCCTTTAAGGAGGACCCATCTGTAAATTAAATTAGGTCAGCATTATCAATAGAAGCTTCTTATAAATCATTGCCGGGAGCAAGAACCAAATCAGTTAACAAAATTTGTTTTCTTCCTGTGGTACTGGAAACAAAGTTGTAGGGTAAAGTATTACATGGAACTGAGGTAGTATTAGGTGCAGAAATCAACAATACTTTGTAAGAAGTTAGTCAGCTTGCAGCGTAGTGCTGAGTGTGGGACATAAATAGTTAAAGGAGACTCTATTACTATGTCTTCAGTAGCCTTACATAAGAGAGACATTGCTGAAATAGTCCTCATACAAGGTGGAAGTCCTTTTGCTATGAGTCTAATTTAGCTTTGGACATAAAAGCAAGTCATTTACAAGCATTTTTGTTAAAGCATCAGAGTAAGACAATAACTGTCTATAAACATCAAAAGACTTAAAAGCATGGTTAAAGACCTGATTACAATGCAATCGTCAAAGAAATTTGGCTATTGCTGTGACATACAACATTTTAAGATAACTAGAATTATGACTGAAAATATACCAGGACATTCCAAATTTTAGGAACTTCATATAATTTCTAGAACATTTCTATTAATAATATTTACTCATGCAATATAACCTAAGAAAGTTTATCATTACTCATCTGAGCATGTTTTCCATGTAATTTAACAGACCAGGTAAGCCTAATTAGTTAAATATCTGTCTTTGAGATGTTCAGAGGCTCTCTTCAGCATCTCAAAATTACCTAGAGGTCAAAAGAACATTTAGAATTTGATTTGAGAAAGTTTGTTAAAGATATCAAAAGGTTTTCAATATTTGGCCAAGTAGGATTATAAATCACTGTGAAACAATATTTACTCACTTAACCAAAGTGACAATAAAAGATTTCAAAAGCAAGTGCAGAAAGCTACCGGTAAAGAAACTTTACAATCTGTTATCAAAAACAGATCAATATTTCAAGAAAACTTTGTACTGTGAGAGAAAAACCCCAAATTCTAGTTTTGTATTATTTCATCTTTAATATTAAAAAGCATTCATTTAATTAAATTCAATCTAATTTTAGTCAGTCTTTTAAAAAATTAATTTTTTGGCTGCATTGGGTCTTGGTTGCTGCATGTGGGCTTTCTCTAGTTGCGGCGAGTGGGGGCTACTCTCTTCATTGCAGTGTGTGACTTCTCATTGTGTAGGCTTCTCTTGTTGTGGAGCATGGGCATTAGGCATATGGGCTTCAGTAGTTGTAGCACGAGGGCTCAGTAGTTGTGGCTCACAAGCTCTAGAGTGCAGGCTCAGTAGTTGTGGTGCATGGACTTAATTGCTCCACGGCATGTGGGATCTTCCTGGACCATGGATCGAACCCATATCCCCTGCATTGACAGCTGGATTCTTAACCACTGCACTACCAGAGAGGCTCCTAATTTTAGGCAGTCTTGACCATGCATAAAACTCTTGACCATGCATAAAACTCTTTCTCTTTTAAAAGGATCATACACTATGATCAAGTGGGGCTTATCCCAGGAATGCAAGGATTCTTCAATATATGCAAATCAATCAACGTGATACACCATATTAACAAATTGAAGGAGAAAAACCATAGGATCATCTCAATAGATGCAGAGAACGCTTTCGACAAAATTCAACACCCATTTATGATAAAAACCCTGCAGAAAGTAGGCATAGAGGGAACTTTCCTCAACATAATAAAGGCCATATATGAAAAACTCACAGCCAACATGGTCCTCCATGGTGAAAAACTGAAACCATTTCCACTAAGATCAGGAAAAAGACAAGGTTGCCCACTCTCACCACTATTATTTAACATAGTTTTGGAAGTTTTAGCCACAGCAACCAGAGAAGAAAAAGAAATAAAAGGAATCCAAATCAGAAAAGAAGAAGTAAAATTGTCACTGTTTGCAGATGACATGATACTATACATAGAGAATCCTAAAGATGCTACCAAAAATCTACTAGAGCTAATCAACGAATTTGGTAATGTAGCAGGATACAAAATTAATGCACAGAAATCTCTTGCATTCCTATACACTAATGATGAAAAATATGAAAGTGAAATTAAGAAAACATTCCCATTTACCATTGCAAAAAAAAAGAATAAAATATCTAGGAATAAACCTACCTAAGGAGACAAAAGACCTGTATGCAGAAAATTATAAGACACTGATGAAAGAAATTAAAGATGATACAAATAGATGGAGAGGTATACCATGTTCTTGGATTGGAAGAATCAACATTGTGAAAGTGACTCTACTACCCAAAGCAATCTACAAGTTCAATGCAATCCCTATCCAACTACCGCTGGCATTTTTCACAAAACTAGAACAAAAATTTCTCAATTTGTATGGAAACACAGAAGACCCCGAATAGCAAAAGCAATCTTGAGAACGAAAAATGGAGCTGGAGGAATCAGGCACCCTGACTTCAGACTATACTACAAAGCTACAGAAATCAAGACAGTATGGTACTGGCAAAAAAACAGAAAGATAGATCAATGGAACAGGATAGAAAGCCCAGAGATAAACCCACACACATATGGTCACCTTATCTTTGATAAAGGAGGCAAGAATATACAGTGGAGAAAAGACAGCCTCTTCAATAAGTGGTGCTGGGAAAACTGGACAGGTACATGTAAAAGTATGAAATTAGAACACTCCCTAACACCATACACAAAAATAAACTCAAGATGGATTAGAGACCTAAATGTGAGGCCAGGCACTATCAAACTCTTAGAGAAAAACATAGGCAGAACACTCTATGACTTAACTCACAGCAAGATCCTTTTTGACCCAACTCCTAGAGAAATGGAAATAAAAAAATAATAAACAAGTGGGACCTAAAGAAACTTAAAATCGTTTTCACAGCAAAGGAAACCATAAACAAGATGAAAAGACAACCCTCAGAATGGGAGAAAATATTTGCAAATGAAGCAACTGACAACGGATTCATCTCCAAAATTTACAAGCAGCTCAATAACAAAAAAACAAAGAACCCAATCCAAAAATGGGCAGAAGACCTAAATAGACATTTCTCCAAAGAAGATGTACAGATTGCCAACAAACACATGAAAGAATGCTCAACATCATTAATCATTAGAGAAATGCAAATCAAAACTACAATGAGATATCATCTCACACCGGTCAGAATGGCCATCATCAAAAAATCTAGAAACAGGGGCTTCCCTGGTGGCACAGTGGTTGAGAGTCCGCCTGCCAATGCAGGGGACACAGGTTCGTGCCCCGGTCCGGGAAGATCCCACGTGCTGCGGAGCGGCTGGGCCCGTGAGCCATGGCTGCTGAGCCTGCGCGTCTGGAGCCTGTGCTCCACAACGGGAGAGGCCACAGCAGTGAGAGGCCCACGTACCGCAAAAAAAAAAAAAAAAAATCTAGAAACAATAAATGCTGGAGAGGGTGTGGAGAAAAGGGAACCCTCTTGCACTCTTGGTGGGAATGTAAATTGATACAGTCACTATGGAGAACAGTATGGAGGTTCCTTAAAAACTAAAAATAGAATTACCATAAGACCCAGCAATCCCACTACTGGGCATATACCCTGAGAAAACCATAATTCAAAAAGAGTCATGTACCAAAATGTTCACTGCAGCTCTATTTACAGTAGCCAGGACATGGAAGCAACTTAAGTGTCCATCAACAGATTAATGGATAAAGAAGATGTGGCACATATATACAATGGAATATTACTCAGCCATAAAAAGAAACAAAATTGAGTTTTTTGTAGTGAGGTGGATAGACCTAGAGTCTGTCATACAGAGTGAAGTAAGTCAGAAAGAGAAAAACAAATACTGTATGCTAACACATGTATATGGAATCTAAGAAAAAAAAAAGGTCATGAAGAACTTAGGCGTAAGACAGGAATAAAGACACAGACCTACTAGAGAATGGACTTGAGGATATGGGGAGGGGTAAGGGTAAGCTGTGACAAGATGAGAGAGTGCCATGGACATATATACACTACCAAACGTAAAATAGATAACTAGTGAGAAGCAGCCGCGTAGCCCAGGGAGATCAGCTCGGTGGTTTGTGATCTAGAGGGGTGGGATGGGGGAGGTGGGAGGGAGGGAGATGCAAGAGGGAAGAGATATGGGAACATATGTATATATATAACTGATTCACTTTGTTATAAAGCAGAAACTAACACACCATTGTAAAGCAATTATAGTCCAATAAAGATGTTAAAAAAATTAATTTCTAGGGGCTTCCCTGGTGGCGCAGTGGTTGAGCGGCTGGGCCCGTGAGCCATGGCCACTGAGCCTGCGCGTCTGGAGCCTGTGCTCCGCAGCGGGAGAGGCCACAACAGTGAGAGGCCCGCGTACCGCAAAAAAAAAAAAATTCTAGTAATATATGGCATTTCCATAGTACAATCTTTCAATAAAGCACAAAATATGTTAAAAGTGTCAAACATATTTAGTCTCCCTGTAATAAGAAGTCAAAAGTAGGTAAACATAGACTTCTTTAGTGATTAACGTTTCAGTATTTTATCTTATTAAAATTATCCAGACATTCAATGAATTTCCATCATTTAACTTAATTTAGCAGAACTGTAACCTTTCAAGTTACCCAAAATCTGGAGAAACTGTTTTTAGTTTCTACATAAATGAAACATAAATTATGTTTTATGTCTGCCATAAAGGAGAGTTATTTTTAGAGTTCACCCAAAACATTTTATCCCATTTCTCTCTATTTCATTGCTTATGAAAATATCAACGTACCAAGTTAATTTTCTTGTTGGTGAATTTTATAACAGAAATAACATGAATGTATTGACTTTCAGGAAACCTAGGTATGATAAAAGTGTTATACTTAGTGTTTAGACTCTAAAGCCATGTATATATTAAGTGAATTTAACCTTGTTTTTATTCATTAAAGATTAATCCTAGATCACATGATACTTTAAAAATTTGGGCTAATTTAAGTTACATTTAGAGGTGTTTTATTTGTAAGCACTTACTTTTAAGTCAATTAAATAAAGCTCTTTTAAAATTAATTTTGATAGTATCATCCAGAGGTAGAGACATATTTATAACATACACACAGACATACATACCTCGAGATAGACACAGATCTCATAGTTTTCCTTCTTGAGTTTAAAAAAAGGCTTCAAACTCCCTTTTTTTTTCATGTTTTAGATTCTTCTAATTGAGCCAATGCTGTAGTCACAGGTGACATGGGGTGTGTTTACATTTCAAGAACAAAATACAAGTTATAACTTCAGACTTTCTCCTAGAAATATTTTTGTTCTCTCAGAGTCAGAATTTTGAAAAGATGCTTTATCAAGCTGCCTTTCTCTACAGTTTTGGAATGTCAGAAGATCTCCATCCTAGCCATTTAAGAGTTAAGGTCAGTACTTGCAAACATTGCCTTCTTTCCAATTGTACATGAAGCCTGCTGGGGTTCCAGTGAGCAGCTGTCCATCAGGGAGCTATTTGGTCTTTGAGGTATGGTTTCCCGTTATTAATTTGGTAGCCTAAGTCAGATATGATCTGAGCAACTTTCTGAGGGTAGTACGACGGATTGAATGTGTGCTGCTTCTAAGTCTGGCTCCTCAAGGAATTAATCTTGGGTTGATTTGCCTTTCTTACATGTCTCAATTTCTCCCTCTGACAGTCTAAAACTGCCTTGGGTGCTCGGAGCACTAGGTGGTCAGCCTTGTTGTCCCCTGGTGAGGAGAATTTACTTAATGGTTGTAGTGGGATCCCCTGTGGGAGCACTGCATATCATGAGAATTGATCCTCAGATACTTACACTAGGTTCTAAGTTGCCTGAGAATTCCTGTGGCCAGAAGGAGCAAATGTCCCTTTTCTTTGGAGCTGAGCAGGCTCAGTCTCTCATTTCACTAGCAAACAGTTTGTTTAGACTGTACATCAACTTGTTTTCCAATTTAAGCCAAAATTTTAGAAAAGCCCAACCAACTCCAAAGTTCCCTCTATGTCCCTGCCTAGGTAATGTACCAATACCCCCTTAGGGCTCCAAGTCCCAAGAAAGCTTGACTAAAATTCAGGATGCCATTTATAGCAATTATGTCTGGATACCAGGAGAACTCACATAGCACCTGAGTAATACTGAGAAGTGGGTGGAGCTCAAAGGGCCCATGCTGGTACCAACTGCCAGTTTAGGGTAGACTCTAGGTGTCCTCTGGTGGGTGTCTCTGATATCATGCCAGTTATACCAAGGAAAGGTCAACAAAAGTTCAATTAAAAATCAAGTTAAGAAAATAAAAGAGAATTGTATTTGAGCCGAACTGAGGATCATAACCTAGGAGATAGACCCTTGGAAAGCTCTGAGAACTGTTCTACCTGTTAGAAGTTGAAGGTACAGTCATATACATTTTTGAGGCAAAGGATTGTACATCAAAATGACATTCCAATATATTATATAAACTCACCATGACCCCTTACAGAGCTGGGAAAGAATGCTATTCTTTTTTACATTTATTTTTAGATCAGTTTTATTTTATTTATTTATTTTAAAATTTTTATTGGAGTATAGTTGATTTACAATGTTGTGTCAGCTTCAGGTGTACAGTAAAGTGAATCATGTACACACTCGTTTTTAGTTTCTTTTCCCATATAGGTTATTACAGAGTTTTAGAGTTCCCTGTGCTATACAATAGGTCCTTATTTGTTATCTATTTTATATACAATAGTGTATATATGTCAATCCCAGTCTCCCAATTTATTTCTCCCTTCCTTCCTCCTAATAACCATAAGTTTGTTTTCCACATCTGTGACTCTGTTTTGTAAATAAGCTCATTTGTACTATTTTTTAAGATTCCATGTGTAAGAGATATCATATGATACTTGTCTTTCTCTGTCTGACTTACTTCACTCAGTATGACAATCTCTAGATGCATCCATGTTGCTGTTAATGACATTATTTCGTTATTTAATTAATTTATTTATTTTTTGCGGTAAGCAGGCCTCTCACTGTTGTGGCCTCTCCCGCTGCGGAGCACAGGCTCCGGACGCGCAGGCTCAGCGGCCATGGCTCACGGGCCTAGCCGCTCCGCGGCATGTGGGATCTTTCCGGACCAGGGCACGAACGCATGTCCCCTGCATCGGCAGGCGGACTCGCAACCACTGCGCCAGTAGCATTGGCTGAGTAGTATTCCACTGTATATATGTACCGTATCTTCTTATCCACTCCTCTGTTGATGGACATTTAGGTTGCT
This sequence comes from Phocoena phocoena, assembly GCF_963924675.1. Taxonomy (NCBI): domain Eukaryota; kingdom Metazoa; phylum Chordata; class Mammalia; order Artiodactyla; family Phocoenidae; genus Phocoena; species Phocoena phocoena. Next base: position 27,755,531 of record NC_089224.1, on the reverse strand, counting down.
TCCATGTCTTGGCTATTGTAGATAGTGCTGCAGTGAACATTGAGGTGCACTTACCTTTTTGAATTACGGTTTTCTCCAGATATATGGCCAGGAGTGGGATTGCTGGATCATATGGTAGTTTTTTGGGGTTTTTTAAAAACATATTTATTAGAGTATAACCGCTATACAATGGTGTGTTAGTTTCTGCTTTATAACAAAGTGAATCAGTTATACATATACATATGTCCCAATATCTCTTCCCTCTTGCATCTCCCTCCCTCCCACCCTCCCAATCCCACCCCTCTAGGTGGTCACAAATCAACAAGTTGATCTCCCTGCACTATGCGGCTGCTTCCCACTAGCTATCTACTTTACGTTTGGTAGTGTATATATGTCCATGCCCCTCTCTCACTTTGACCCAGCTTACCCTTCCCCCTCTCCATACCCTCAAGTCCACTTTCTACTAGAACTGCATCTTTATTCCCGTCTTGCCCCTAGGTTCTTCTGACCATTTTTTTTCTTTATTAGATTCCATATATATATGTGTTAGCATACAGTATTTGTTTTTCTCTTCTGATTTACTTCACTCTGTATGACAGTCTCTAGATCCATCCACCTCACTACAAATAACTCAGTTTCATTGCTTTTTATGGCTGAGTAATATTCCATTGTATATATGTGCCACATCTTCTTTATCCATTCAGTTGTTGATGGACACTTAGGTTGCTTCCATGTCCTGGCTATTGTAAATAGACCTGCAGTGAACATTTTGGTACATGACTCTTTTTGAACCATGGTTTTCTTAGGGTATATGCCCAGTAGTGGGATTGCTGGGTCGTATGGTAGTTCTATTTGTAGTTTTTTAAGGAACATCCATACTGTTCTCCATAGTGGCTGTATCAATTTACATTCCACCAACAGTGCAAGAGGGTTCCCTTTTCTCCACACCCTCTCCAGCACTTATTGTTTCTAGATTTTTTTTTAACATCTTTATTGGGTTATAATTGCTTTACAATGGTGTGTTAGTTGCTGCTTTATAACAAAGTGAATCAGTTATACATATACATATGTTCCCATATCTCTTCCCTCTGGCATCTCCCTCCCTCCCACCCTTCCTATCCCACCCCTCCAGGCTGTCACAAAGCACGAGCTGATCTCCCTGTGCTATGCGGCTGCTTCCCGCTAGCTATCTACCTTACGTTTAATGGTGCATATATGTCCATGCCTCTCTCTCGCTTTGTCACAGCTCACCCTTCCCCCTCCCCATATCCTAAAATCCGTTCTCTAGTAGGTCTGTGTCTTTATTCCTGCCTTACACCTAGGTTCTTCATGACATTTTTTTCTTAAATTCCATATATATGTGTTAGCATACGGTATTTGTCTTTCTCTTTCTGACTTACTTCACTCTGTATGACAGACTCTAGGTCTATCCACCTCATTACAAATAGCTCAATTTCGTTTCTTTTTATGGCTGAGTAATATTCTGTTGTATATATGTGCCACATCTGCTTTATCCATTCATCCGAAGATGGGCACTTAGGCTGTTTCCATCTCCGGGCTATTGTTAATAGAGCTGAAATGAATATTTTGGTACATGACTCTTTTTGAATTATGGTTTTCTCAGGGTATATGCTCAGTAGTGGGATTGCTGGGTCATATGGTAGTTCTATTTGTAGTTTTTTAAGGAACCTCCATACTGTTCTCCATAGTGGCTGTACCAATGCACATTCCCACCAGCAGTGCAAGAGTGTTCCCTTTTCTCCACACCCTCTCCAGCATTTATTGTTTCTAGATTTTTTGATGATGGCCATTCTGACTGGTGTGAGATATCTCACTGTAATTTTGATTTGCATTTCTCTAATGATTAATGATCTTGAGCATTCTTTCATGTGTTTGTTGGTAATCTGTATATCTTCTTTGGAGAAATGTCTATTTAGGTCTTCTGCTCATTTTTGGATTGGCTTGATTGTTTTTTTTGACATTCAGCTGCATGAGTTGCTTGTATGTTTTGGAGATTAATCCTTTGTCTGTTGCTTCATTTGCAAATATTTTCTCCCATTCTGAGGGTTGTCTTTTCATCTTGTTTATGGTTTCCTTTGCTGTGAAAACGATTTTAAGTTTCATTAGGTCCCACTTGTTTGTTTTTGTTTTTATTTCCATTTCTCTAGGAGGTGGGTCAAAAAGCATCTTGCTGTGAGTTAAGTCATAGAGTGTTCTGCCTGTTTTCCTCTAAGAGTTTGTAGTGTCTGGCCTTACATTTAGGTCTTTAATCCATTTTGAGTTTATTTTTGTGTATGGTGTTAGGGAGTGTTCTAATTTCATACTTTTACATGTACCTGTCCAGTTTTCTCAGCACCAGTTATTGAAGAGGCTGTCTTTTCTCCACTGTATATTCTTGCCTCCCTTATCAAAGATAAGGTGACCATATGTGCGTGGGTTTATCTCTGGGCTTTCTATCCTGTTCCACTGATCTATATTTCTGTTTTTGTGCCAGTACCATACTGTCTTCATTACTGTAGCTTTGTAGTATAGTTTGAATTCAGGGAGCCTGATTCCTCCAGCTCCATTTTTCTTTCTCACGATTGCTTTGGCTATTCAGGGTCTTTTATGTTTCCACACAAATTGTGAAATTTTTTGTTTTAGTTCTGTGAAAAATGCCCTTCGTAGTTTGATAGGGATTGCATTGAATCTGTAGATTGCTTTGGGTAGTAGAGTCATTTTCACAATGTTGATTCTTCCAATCCAAGAACATGGTATACCTCTCCATCTATTTGTATCATCTTTAATTTCTTTCATCAGTGTCTTATTACTTTCTGCATACAGGTCTTTTGTCTCCTTAGGTAGGTTTATTCCTAAATATTTTATTCTTTTTGTTGCAATGGTAAATGGAAGTGTTTTCTTAATTTCACTTTCAGATTTTTCATCATTAGTGTATAGGAATGCAAGAGTTTTCTGTTTATTAATTTTGTATCCTGCTGCTTTACCAAATTAATTGATTAGATATCGTAGTTTTCTGGTAGCATCTTTAGGATTCTCTATGTATAGTATCATGTCATCTGCAAACAGTGACAGCTTTACTTCTTCTTTTCCGATTTGGATTCCTTTTATTTCTTTTTCTTCTCTGCTGTGGCTATAATTTCCAAAAGGATGTTGACTAATAGTGGTGAGAGTGGGCAACCTTGTCTTGCTCTTAGTGGAAATGGTTTCAGTTTTTCACCACTGAGGACTTTGTTGGCTGTGGGTTTGTCATATATGGCCTTTATTTTGTTGAGGAAATTTCCCTCTATGCCTATTTTCTGGAGGTTTTTTTTTTTTTTATCATAAATGGGTGTTGAATTTTGTCGAAAGCTTTCTCTGCATCTATTGAGATGATCCTATGGTTTTTCTCCTTCAATTTGTTAATATGGTGTATCACACTGATTGATTTGCGTATATTGAAGAATCCTTGCATTCCTGGGATAAACCCCACTTGATCATAATGTATGATCCTTTTAATGTGCTGTTGGATTCTGTTTGCTAGTATTTTGTTGAGGATTTTTTCATCTGTGTTCAACAGTGATATTGGCCTGCAGTTTTCTTTTTGTGACATCTTTGTCTTGTTTTGGTATCAGAGTGTTGGTGGCCTTGTAGAATGAGTTTGGGAGTGTTCCTCCCTCAGCTATATTTTGGAAGAGTTTGAAAAGGCTAGGTGTTAGCTCTTCTCTAAATGTTTGATAGAATTTGCCTGTGAAGCCATCTGGTCCTGGGTTTTTGCTTGTTGGAATATTTTTAACCACAGTTTCAACTTCAGTGCTTGTGATTGGTCTGTTCATATTTTCTTTTTCTTCCTGGTTCAGTCTCAGAAAGTTGTGCATTTCTAACAATTTGTAGATTTCTTCCAGGTTGTCCACTTTATTGGCATATAGTTGCTTGTAGTAATCTCTCATGATTCTTTGTATTTCTGCAGTGTCATTTGTTACCTCTCCTTTTTCATTTCTAATTCGATTGATTTGAGTCTTCTCTCTTATTTTCTTGATAAGTCTGGCTAATGGTTTACCAATTTTGTTTATCTTCTCAAAGAACCAGCTTTTAGTTTTATTGACCTTTGCTATCATTTCCTTCATTTCTTTTTCAGTTATTTCTGATCTGATCTTTATGATTTCTTTCCTTCTGCTAACTTTGGGATTTTTTTGTTCTTCTTTCTCTAATTGCTTTAGGTGCAAGGTTAGGTTGTTTATTCGAGATGTTTCCTGTTTCTTAAGGTGGGCTTGTATTGCTATAAACTTCCCCCTTAGAACTGCTTTTGCTGCAACCCATAGGTTTTGGTTCGTTGTGTCTCCATTCTCATTTGTTTCTAGGTATTTTTTGATTTCCTCTTTGATTTCTTCAGTGATCACTTGGTTATTAAGTAGTGTATTGTTTAGCCTCCGTATGTTTGCATTTTTTACAGATCTTTTCCTGTAATTGATATCTAGTCTCATAGCTTTGTGGTCGGAAAAGATACTTGATACAATTTCAATTTTCTTAAATTTACTAAGGCTTGATTTGTGACCCATGGTATGATCTATCCTGAAGAATGTTCCATGAGCACTTGAGAACAATGGGTATTCTGTTGTTTTTGGATGGAATGTATTATAAATATCAATTAAGTCCATCTTGTTTAATGTATCAGGTAAAGCTTGTGATTCCTTATTTATTTTCATTTTGAATGATCTGTCCATTGGTGAAAATGGGGTGTTAAAGTCCCCTACTATGATTGTGTTACCATTGATTTCCCCTTTCATGGCTGTTAGTATTTGCCTTATGTATTGAGGTGCTCCTATGTTGAGCGCATAAATATTTACAATTGTTATATCTTCTCCTTGGATTGATCCCTTGATCATTATGTAGTGTCCTTCTTTGTCTCCCTTAATAGTCTTTATTTTAAAGTCTCTTTTGTCTGATATGAGAATTACTACTCCAGCTTTCTTTTGATTTCCATTTGCATGGAATATCTTTTTCCATCCCCTCACTTTCAGTCTGTGTGTGTCCCTTGGCCTGAATTGGGTTTCTTGTAGACAGCATATATATGGGTCTAGTTTTGTATCCATTCAGCCAGGCTATGTCTTTTGGTTGGAGCATTTAATCCATTTACATTTAAGGGAATTATCGATATGTATGTTCCTATTACCATTTTCTTAATTGTTTTGGGTTTATTATTGTAGGTCTTTTCCTTCTCTTGTGTTTCCTACCCAGAGAAGTTTCTTTGGCATTTGTTGTAAAGCTGGTGTTGGAGGTGCTGAATTCTCTTTGCTTTTGCTTGTCTGTAAAGGTTTTAACTTCTACATCCTATCTGAATGAGATCCTTGCTGGGTAGAGTAATCTTGGTTGTAGGTTTTTCTCCTTCAACACTTTAAATATGTCCTGCCACTCCCCTCTGGCTTGCAGAGATTCTGCTGAAAAATCAGCTGTTAATCTTAAGGGGATTCCCTTGTGTGTTATTTGTTGTTTTTCCCTTGCTGCTTTTGTATGTTTTCTTTGTGTTTAATTTTTGATAGTTTGACTAATATGTTTCTTGGCATGTTTCTCCTTGGATTTATCCTGTTTGGGACTCTCTGTGCTTTGTGGACTTGACTATTTCCTTTCCAATATTAGGCAAGTTTTCAAATATAATCTCTTCAAATATTTTCTCAGTTCCTTTCTTTTCCTCTTCTTCTTCTGAGATCCCTATAATTCGAATTTTGGTGCATTTAATGTTTTCCCAGAGGTCTGTGAGACTGTCCTCAGTTCTTTTCATTCTTTTTTCTTTATTCTGCTCTGCAGTAATTATTTCCACTATTTTGTTTTCAGGTCACTTATCCGTTCTTCTGCCTCAGTTATTCTGCTATTGATCCTTTCTAGAGAATTTTTAATTTCATTAATGTGCTGTTCATCACTGTTTGTTTGCTTTTTAGTTCTTCTAAGTCCTTGTTAAAAGTTTCTTGCATTTTCTCCATTCTTTTTCCAAGATTTTGGATCATCTTTACTATCATTATTCTGAGTCCTTTTTCAGTTAGACTGCCTATTTCATCTTCATTTGTTAGGTCTGGTGGGTTTTTGCCTTGCTCCTTCATCTGCTATATGCTTGTCTGTCTTCCCATTTTGCTTTACTTACTGTTTTGGGGTCTCCTTTTCACAGGCTGCAGGTTCGTAGTTTCCGTTATTTTTGGTGTCTCCAGTGGCTAAGGTTAGTTCAGTGGGTTGTGTAGGCTTCCTGGTGTAGGGGACTAGTGCCTGTGTTCTGGTAGATGAGGCTGGACCTTGTCTTTCTGGTGGGCAGTTCCACGTCTGGTGGTGTGTTTTGGGGTCCCTGTGGCCTTATTATGATTTGGGGCAGCCTCTGTGCTAATGGATGGGGTTGTGTTCCTGGCTTGATAGTTGTTTGGCATAGGGTGTCCTGCACTGTAGCTTGCTTTTCGTTGAGTGGTGCTGGGTCTTGATGTTGAAATCTCTGGGAGATGTTTGCCATTTGATATTACATGGAGTTGTTTTGTAGTTTCAAATAAGGTGAGGAAAACACAATATAAAAAGATTGATTTATTTGAATATATACACATTTACATATTATATATCCAAAGCATAAATTCTTACTAATTTTTAAAAAAATGATGACCTTGGAATAAGTTTCAAAACATTTGTCTGAAAAGAGTTTAATATATTTGATATATGAAGACCTCATACAACTTTGATTTTCTAGTTTTACTGGTAGTCTGTTGAATTTGTCCTGATGACAATCCCCTCAGTTAGAAAAATTCCTTTCTTGACATCTGTGACACTAACTTTCCTAGTTTTCCATAAATATTTCTGGGAGTTCTGCCAACAAATGTCTCCTGCGTGCCTATTCTGTATCAAATACTGTTCTAGGTCCTGAGGAGATAGCAGTGAGCATAGCTAAGTCTGTTTTTGTGGACAGCACAGTTCAGCAGGAAATAGTTCTTATTGGACTTTCTTGTATACTCTTCTCTGCATCTCCCTTTATTCTTAGATTTGTGACTTTCTGACCTTGACTATTTTTCACCTACTCTCTTTGGGCAAGCGCAACCACTCTAAACGTGTTATCCAGTGTCTGTACGAAGCTCACTGCAAAATCGGTCTCCAGCCTCAACCATTCTGGAACTAAAGACACAGCTTCAATGTTTAGTTCAGTTGATGTCCAAAGAAAGTGAAGGCCAATTAATTGGTGTCAAACGGGATAAAAGAAATGGAGTTCTGCAGCTTACAGCAACTGAGAACTTTGGGGAATCACTACTTGGGATGTGGCGGTGAGATACTGGGTGATCTGAGTAGCTGTGTAATTGTGTGCAAGGGACCGACAATGATCATAGTCTCTGCTGAGTATTGATCAGTGACCTGTGGGTATAGTGCTGGGACAAATGGGTATTGGAGAGTGCCACAAGGTTCAGTGATATGTGAACAATATGGTCCATTATAAAGGGATATAATGTTGTTTGATGACTCAGACACATAAAATCTGTGATGGTTAGAGATTCAAGTGAGTGGTCAGAAATTAGTATTTGAAGATCAGGGATATGGGGGTTATGGGAGGCATTATTCAGGGGCTCCCTATGTCAGTGACTGAAATAGTAGGGAAATCTGAGAATTGATCATTGTAGCCTGTGATCAAGAGTAACTAATTGGCTTTAAAATTCAGTGATAGTACAGTGAGGGGAAGGTCAGTTACTGTCAAGAGACAGTCAGGAGCCATTAAGATAAATGAATAAGTGCCTGAAGAACAATGATGGAAAAATAGAATATGTTACTTCCAGTTAGTTGGAAATATGGCCAAATAAATTATCACATTAAATGTTACTTGATTAACGTTTGGATTGTAAAGACATAAGCATCCATTTGCCCAAGTAAACCTGACCAAACTAAATGGTTGAGCATAATTCTAGTGTTGCCCACATGTCCACAGGTTGGATGGAGATCATGGCTCATCATGTTTACAAATGTCCAAAAGAAGTAGAATGCCACAAAACAGTGGGTCCATAGCACATCATCATAAAATGAATTCATAGAATAAAATGAACATAGTTAAAGAAGTTTCCATTTGTTATTTATATAGCTTTGTTTTTCAACATTTTCTTGACAAACAATATCAAAAGATTAGTAAATAATTATACACTCTTACTTGTCTGTATCACCAACATAAATGAACAACAACAAAAGACTTTGGCAAAATAAAAAAGGCATCATTAATGTTTGTTTGTGAAAAATTTACCACTGCAAAAATGTGCTTGATTGATGTGGTGATACTTAGCTATCTCTTCCACCTGACAAGGGCAGGGGAGAGAAAGTGCATAAATAAACTGAAAGGATGTCTTTCATTTCCATTTACACTGAACACACAATGGGTTATTTATTAGGTTTATATATGGGGCAAATTAACTTAACACATATTTGTAGGGTGAAGGTTCTGAATAAGGAAAGCACAGAAAGTGTCAGTATGGTATGGTTTAATACCACTGTGGTCAGAAAAGATACTTGATATGATTTCTATCTTCCTTAATTTGTTGAGACTTGTTTTGTTGCCTTAACATATGATCTATCCTGGAGAATGTTCCATGTGCACTTTAGAAGAATGTATTCTGCCGTTGTTGGATGGAATGTTCTGTTAGGTCCATTTGGTCTATAGAGTTGTTCAATGAACACTAATTCACAAGTGTTGTTGAATGATCTATCCATTGTTGCAAGTGGGGGTATTAAGGTCCTAATATTATTGTAGTGCTGTTTATCTCTTCTTTTAGTTCTGTTAGTACAAGCTTTACATATTTAGTTGCTCCAATGTAGGGTACATAAATATTAAACAATTGTTATATCTTCTTGAATTGATTCCTTTATCATTATATAATGACCTTCTTTGTCTCTTGTGACCAGTTTCAGCTTAAAGTTTATTTTGTCTGACATAAATATAACTACCCCTGCTCTCTTTTGATTACCATTTGCTTGGAATATCTTTTTTTTCTATTTCTCCATTTTCAGCCTGTGTTTTAAAAATTCAAGTGAGTTTAATGTAGACAGCATATTGTGGGATTTTTTGTTTTTCTTATCCATTCAACCGTTCTGTATTTTCATGGAAGACTTTAACCCATTTATGTTTAAAGTAATTATTAATAGGTAAGGACCTACTATTGCCATTTTGTTAATTGTTTTCTGACTGTTTTGTTATTAAATTTGAATGACATTACTTAATAATATTGCTCTTCACATTTCCCTACATTTTTAGTTTAAAATACAACATGCTTATTTAATGCAGTGGTTTAATTTTTTTTTTTTTTTTTTTTTTTTTTGCGGTACACAGGCCTCTCACTGTTGTGGCCTCTCCCACTTACGGAGCACAGGCTCCGGACGCGCAGGCTCAGCGGCCATGGCTCACGGGCCCAGCCGCTCCGCGGCACGTGGGATCCTCCCAGACCGGGGCACGAACCCGCGTCCCCTGCATCGGCAGGCGGACTCTCAACCACTGCGCCACCAGGGAAGCCCCCAGTGGTTTAATTTTGATGGCCACATGCCAATAAGAAACTTGAAGGAACCAACCAATGCTAATTAGCTGTGGTGGTTTTTGAAAAAATAAAAGGTACTAACTTTTTTTGTGATACACGGGCCTCTCACTGTTGTGGCCTCTCCCGTTGCAGAGCACAGGCTCCGGACGCACGGGCCCAGCCGCTCCGCGGCATGTGGGGATCTTCCCGGACCGGGGCACGAACCCATGTCCCCTAGCATCAGCAGGCGGACTCTCAACCACTGCGCCGTCAGGGAAGCCCAAGGTACTAGCTTTTCATGATGGATTTGTCTGCCCAAGGGTCAATAGGCATTCAGGGGGCCTTTGGTTTACTAGCACTAAACAGTCCTTCCACAGAAATAAAGGCTACCTGAAAGCCATGTCTGATTAGGGAAATAAAAGATGCCAGGTCTTCCATAATTAAGTTTCACAAATAGTCTTAATGAAACTCACCAGATGGAGTGAAATTAATGTTAATTGACAGCAAGACTGCCAGATAATTGGGTAGGGAGATTTAACTCTCAGAAAACTACCCCCCCAAATTAAAAATCTTTCCCATGGGCTTAAAGAACAATCCTGTAGATAAAATAAAACATAAATCATACATCAAACACCTGACCAAACCATTTAGCTTCCTAGAAACAATATACTTGGCTTTACAGTGATTGAGGATAGAGACTTTAGCTCTGAGAACTTCCAAGCCACAAACTGGAGAACATTCAGAAATAAGCAATAGAACTTAATATGGCTAAAAATGCTGTTATAGAAATAAAACAAAACACTGTCCCTTACCATTGTAAATTTAAATAATATGAAAAGGAGGTGGAGTTAGAGGGAAGATGGTGGGATTAGGAAGGACCAGGAATCTGTCTCCCTACCCAGACAAAAATTATGTTGGCAGAATCTGTAGGTGTAATGTGCCAAGAAGTCCACACTTAGGGACTTCCCTGGTGGCGCAGTGGGTAAGACTCCATGCTCCCAATGCAGGGGGCCTGGGTTCGATCCCTGGTCAGGGGACTAGATCCCACATGCGTGCCACAACTAAGAAGCTGGCAAGCCACAACTAAGAAGCCTGCAAGTCATAACTAAGGGGCTCACTTGCTGCAACTAAGGAGCCCACCTGACACAACTATAAACCCAGTGCAACCAAATAAATTAATTTAAAAAATAGTTTTATCTGGAAAAGTCTGGTATCATATAATTACTGTCTTTAAAACAAAAAGAAGTCCACACTTAGGTATGGTTCAGAGCTAAAGTATTGCTATGTGGCAACAGCTGCCTTGCACTCTTTCAGGCACAGAGGCTACTCTTGCTCTTGAAGACCGCACAGAAAAGGCAGATGGATGTGAAACGTTGCTTGACAGCCTCAAGTGGTGTACCAAGACCAGCAAAAACACCTGTAATGATCCCCAGGATCCTGAAAGCCCCTGGCACCACAGTGCCAAGACAGTAACCCCCATCAGCATCACACTGTTACTACAATGGATTGTTGCTCTCTGTGGAACCAGGCAGAATCAGAAATCTCAGGGGCTCTGATCCTCAACAGCCATTACAGATACTGTTCTGGGAAGCTGCTCAAAGCTTGCAGCCTGGCTATGTTTCCAGTGTGGGACTAGCAGGGCTTTACAGGAGGTCCCGAAGTCTACCAGGTTCGCCTATTTGGGGATATCTACCTCTGTGCTATCTGTGCCAGGAGGGTCACCTTCCTGTCCAGGACCTGCCAGCTGCAAAGGAGCTTCCATGAGACAGACACTTGGCTTGTGGGCTCAGGATAAGACATTGCTCATCATCTTATGGAGATCAGACATTGGATTTTGCTTTTTCCAAGGATAAGTCACCAAAACATGTGATGCAAATTGAAAAATAAAGGCCTGAAACCCTGAGCTCCATTTTAAATATGTGGATATAAAGCATTTATGCAGGGAATAAAGTTTCATAATTAAAATCGATGGCAACTTAATGGTTTCTGTTGCATACTTATGTACAACGCATTGCATACTTTCACTATAATCTTCTATACCTATTTTCCTATATCTTGTGACTATTGTCTGCTTCTGCACTGTTCCAATAATTTTGATATGAAAATAAGTTATACTACCAAATAAAAGACTGCTTTTGTCTCATCACTCCATTTGATTTCATCTCACCTACTGCTGAAGCATTTACAAGTAGAGTCATGCCCACACCAATGATGACTGGAAGTTTCCCTTAGGAATATGGAGGGGCCTCTGCGAATTGAGCTCAATCTTATCTCAAGGTCCTTGTCAAAATTCTCCACTGACCCAGATGGGTTCTCAAACTCTGGCCCAAGTCATGCCCCCACAAACTCTGTACACTGGCAGGAGACTGCCTACTACTTGACATGGTGTCTTTTTAATGTCCTGACGCACCTGTGGTGAAGAATGCAGAATTCCATGCCTTTTGCCCATGATTAGGGCCAAATCATCTGCTGATCTCTAAGTCCTCTTTTCTCATAGAGGTCACCAAATGAAGTGATTCCATTACACGAGAATTCAGGATGCAGTTCCTGTGTTAAAAGGCATTAATGAAATCACCTCAAGTATACCAGGGAAACAGAACTCAGGGCAGCAGTGGCCATGAAAGGATGTATGTGTGTGTGAGTGCGTGCATGCACGAATGTATGTGTGTTGTTAGTACTATCTTACAGTACTTCTTATAGTACTATCTTATAGTACTTATAGTACTATATTATAGTGACTTCTCTCTAGAATATTTACACATCTGGTATGTAACTCCTACCCTGGATGGAAGAATCTGTAACAGAGAATCCAAGTGACAATACTCCAGTTTAGTTCAGACTTCCATCAGAGAGAAGCTCTGGGGGGAGGAGGGATAGTCACAGAGGGTGCTTTTCCTGCCTTTGTGGAAAAGCAATTTCCAGGGGACTGGACACTCAGAAAACACTTGGGTCTGAGGCATGTAAACAGTGCACAGGCCTGAGGCTTCCAAAATTTCAGGAATGGTGTCATCAGATAAAAAGTAATGCCTTGAGAGTGTAAGGAACTCCCACCTACCCATCACATCAAGGCTGAATCTCCTTTCAGCCTAATTTATTATTTTGCTTTATTATCAGCTATAATATTGCTTTAAGCTTTTTTAAGGAACACAGACTTTTATTTTGATTTTTAATAATAGTAGTAAAATAATGGTTGGTTATTACTTATTGCTCATTTACTCTGTGCCAGGCGTTGTTTTAAGCGTCTGACTTATTGATAGATTAACTCAGAAAATGCCTCCAAAAAGGATTATAGGTAATTACCATCATTATGCACTCCTCACAAATGAGGAAACTAAGAGACATAAAGGAGAACTGACTTGCCCAAGGTCGTACAGCCATACGGGAGGGACAAGGGAATAAATACACAAGTATTGATAGTAAAGCCAATGAGCTATGTGGCAAATTCAGAATCTGGGTCTCATAATATGCTGGGGATCCAAAATTCACTTTTATATATATATAAATTATATATAATTTAAAAAATCACCTATATTGATGTGTAATTTATATAAGTATATGCATTTTTGATACCTTTTGATGAGTTTTGAAAATTTATACACCTTTGTAAACACCACCACAATCTGTATAGAACTTTCCATCATACTAAAACATTCCCTTGTTCCCCTACCCACTTAATTTTCACCCCCACCCACTAAATTAGATGATTTTCCTAGAATTTTGTATAAATAGAATCATACAGCTCTACTTTCTTGTGCCTGGCTTCTTTTGCCCAGCCTAATTTTATTATTAATGTTGTTATATGCATTAGTAGTTCCTTTTCATTGCTGAGTGATATTCCATTGTCAGGCAACATCACTGTTTATACATTTATCTGCTGAAGGACATTTTGGTTCTTTCTAATTTGGGGCTATTATGAATAACGATTCTATGAACATTTTTATACAATTCTTTTTTAAAAATTTATTTTTTGATTTTGTTTTTGTATAATTATTTAAGTTTTCCTGGGGGTAAATACCTAGAATTGAAATTGTTGGTTTTAGGTAAGGTGTCATTACCTTTAAAAATAACTATCAAATGGATTTTTAATGATATCACATTATAGTTTTAATTTGCACTTCCCTGATGACTAAAGCTTTGTATATCTTTTCTAGTACTTACTGGCTATCTATATATCTTCTATTATGAAATGCTTGTTTTAATCTTACCCTTTTTTTCCTCATTTAAACTAAGTTGTTTGTATTATTATTGCATTATGAACATTCTTTACATATTGTGGACGCAAGTCCTTTGACAGACATATCTATTAGAGACATTTTCTCCCAATGTGTGATTTTCTTTTTTGTTTTCATAATAAAATCTTGAAAAGCAGACACTTTAAATTTTAATAAACTCCAATTTATCTTTTTTGCTTTTATGTCTCACACAATTCTTTGCATTACATATTAAAAATCTCTGTGTGCTTCAAATTAGTTTCCATGTTTCCCAACAGAAATTTTGTACTATTAGCTATATTGTTTAGGTTTATAATTTATTTTGAATAAACTTTAATTATGGTATAAACATCAAGGTGCATTTAAAATATACGATTATCCAATTATTTTATCATCATTTTTGAAAAAAGTCACCTTTTTCACATCAAATTACCCTGGAACATATGTCAAAAATTAACTAACAACTTTCAGTTACATTTCAGATCATTAGAGAGCAGGAAAAAGCACTGCTCCTATTCCTAAACAAGAAGACATATGGGAAGAGTTTAAATTTAACAACTTTTCTTGAATACATCAGATATCTGAGATTGCAGAGCAAAAAACTAGCCCAAAGTCTGGAGAGCTAGGTGGCTGCAGAGAGCAACAAGAACCCAAGCAGTTGCTTAACTGAGAAAGAGAATGCCAAACACCATATAAAATGATTGTAAAAAAGCTAAACAACATGCAAGATCAGATAGGTTATTTCAGCAGAGAGAGATAAACTATAGTAAAATTTAAATGCTGGATATAAAAAACACATACAATAAATGAAGAATGCCTTCAAAGGGATTATCAGTATACTTGATACCACTGAGGAAGGACTCAGTGACATTGAAAAGAGAGATAGAATATATACACACACTTTTATATATATTTGTAGAATATATACACACTTTTATATATATTTGTATCTGTGTATGCTTCTATACAGTATTTGTATTAGTGACCCAGAGATGATACAGAAGTACACAGAAAACATGGTTTGACTTTGTTGAAAAAAGACAGCTTAGTAACAATGGCCTTTCCTATATGTGCATGTCAGGAGGTAGCAGGAGAAAAGGAATGAGGTATAGGATTCTGAATTTTCAGATACTTCCTGTAAAAGGTTTACTTGTTATGAATATACATGTGGCAAATCATAGCTGATATCAGAATAGTTACTAAGTAAGGGGTACATAATTCTATTACAGTGCAGTTGACTTCCAATATACATACAAAACAAACATCTAAGTGGCATGCACACTCACATGGACACACAGAGAACTCAGAAAATATTCACATACATTCAACACTGTGCAGTTTATGCAATTTCTTTCTTATTTTTAAAAATCTTATTCTAGTGAATATCTATGAACCAATATTGTTATATTTCATTAACTGTCTTAATATTACATATGAAATAGTTTTTATATAACATAAAGGCTATTATTTACCTTTCTCAAATTGATAAATTTTTCCCTTATTACAAACTCTGAGAGATATTAAACTTTGATGACTCACTGAAAGCTTTCACACATTCACAGCTCGATTATCAGATATTTAATGAGATATCATTTTTTGGGTAAAGGATTACCTATATATGTTGTAATGTTAAATATCTTCCCTTGATACTTACCTGACCAAGGAGGAAGAGTTGTGGGTAAAAACTATGGTCATTCAGGATGTTGTCAGGGGGTTTTCCTGCGTGATATTTCTGATACACTACACTGAGTTCACATGTCCACAGAAATCACATTCATAGGCTTTGTTAACTGAGGGTTGGTGAGTAAATATCAGTATTAAGTATACCCAAACTGTAGAAGCCCAGCAGAGAACAAGTTTATTTCATCACAGCAAAATGTCTGTGTACATGCAGAAGAAAATTTCATTCAACAGTCACTCTTTGGCCCTGTTTCTTTCTACTTTGTACTCTTTCATCTTCTGTGCATGAGCCCCTTTGGTTTTGCTGGTGATAATCTCCACTCCATTCTGACAAGGGACAGGAGAAAACATTAAGAATTTGAGAGGTGTATTTAGTAAGACCTGTCATTGACTTCTACATTTCACTATCCAGAGGTTAAAAATATGATCTCATTTGGATGACAGTGTAGTTAAGAAATTTAGACTAGGTGTGGCATGAGAAAAAAGGAAATGGTCATTGGTAAACAATTAATAGTCATTATATGTCATATAGTTATTACCCTGTGTTAGTCAAACTGAGGTGTGACTTACAGTAGGATTCTCCACATCCATTACCCTGATTTCTTGTCTGTTCTCATATACTGTGAGGTCTCTATGTATTTTCTGCTTTACTGAGAAAGCTGGCTTTTGGCTAAAGGTTATCTCACATTTATTACATTCTCAATTTTCTCACTGTTTGATTTCTCTGATGATGAATGAATTTTGCTTTCTCTGATGATGAATGAATTTTGATTGCTGGAACAAAGTTTTGAAATTTTCATTACATTCCCAGGGTTCTCCTGCAGTGTGAGTTTTCCAAGGATTGAATGCACAGAGTATTTCTTGTATTCATTATCTTTACAGAGTTTCTTTGCTGAATTGAATTCTCTGATCTACAATGAGGACTGCACTCAAGATGAGACTGCCTGTGTAAAATATATTCCAAGAATTTCTCTCTTGTGTAAGTTCTCTGATGTTTAGTGAAAGCTGGTATCTTGCAGAGGAACTTCCAAGTGTTCATTATATTCATAGGGGTTCTCTCCTACATGTTTTATTTTGTATTGCGAGACTTGATTTCCAGCTCAGAGCTTTTCCATATTCATAACATTTATATGTTTAGTTCTCTGTGTGGGCTTTCTGATGTTCTCTAAGGCTTGATTTCTGGCTGAAAGTTTTCCCACATTTATCACATTTATAGGGTTTCTCCCCAGTGTGAGTTCTCTGATGTACTCTGAGGTTTGACTTCTGGCTGAAAGCTTCTCCACAGTGATTACAATTATAGGGTTTCTCTCCTGTGTGAGTTCTCTGATGTTTTCTTAGGACTGACTTCTCACTGAAAGCTTTGGCACATTCACTACATTCATAGGGTTTCTCCCCTGTGTGAGTTCTCTGATGTCCTCTGAGATTTGATTTCTGCCTGAAAGTTTTTCCACACTCATCACATTTATAGGGTTTCTCCCCAGTGTGAGTTCTGTGATGTACTCTGAGGTTTGATTTCTGGCTAAAAGCTTCCCCACAATGATTACATGTATAGGGTTTCTCCCCTGTGTGAATTCTATGATGTCCTCTGAGTTGTGATTTCTGACCGAATGCTTTCCCACATTGATTACATTTATAGGGCTTCTCCCCTGTATGAGTTCTATGATGTTTTCTTAGACCTGACTTCAGTTTGAAAGCTTTCCCACATTCATCACATTTATATGGTCTTTCTCCTGTGTGAGTTCTCCGATGATTCCTTAGGCCTGACATATGGCTGAAAGATTTTCCACATTCATTACATTCAAAGGGTTTCTCCCCCGTGTGAGTTCTCTGATGTACTATGAGGATTGATTTATAGTTGAAAGATTTCCCACATTCATTACATTCAAAAGGTTTCTCTCCTGTGTGAATTCTCTGATGTATTCTTAGGCCTGACTTTGCACTGAAAGCTTTCTCACATCCATCACATTTATAGGGTTTTTCTCCTGTGTGAGTTCTCTGATGTTTTCTTAGGCGTGACTTCTCACTGAAAGCTTTCCCACATTCATGACATTCATAGGGTTTCTCCTCTGTGTGACTTTTCTGAGGCTGAATCAGGCATGAAGTCATAGTGCAGGATTTTCCACATTCATTACACTCATAGGGTTTCACTGTTATTTGAGTTCTCTTATGTACATTGAAAGTTGACTGGTAAGCCAATGATTCTGTACATGTGCTATAGTCAGAGGACTGGTCTATTGTGTGAATTCTCTGATGCACTTGGAGGGTTGAATTATGGCTGAAATTCTTTCCACATTCAAAGGGTTTCACCCCTATATGAATTTTTTGCTGTTCTCTAATGTGTAATTTTTGGCTGAAAGACTTCCCTTCTGTGTCAGTTCTTTGAGTGATCCTACTGAAATTATTTCTGTTTTTATCAATAGTATATTCATATTTATTAAACTCATAGTGACTCTTCTCCTCTGGATGATTGCTCTGAGAGATTATCAAGGTTGATTTATCATATTGGTTTTCCCCAAATTTACTGAATTTATAAGATTTCACTTTTGGGTGGGTATCCTTAGATGTAACAAGGGCAGTCTTTTCAAGAAAATCCTTTCCACATTCATTATATTCAAAAGTTTGCTGTAAAGTCTGAATTGTCTGATGCTGAATAACTTTTTCTTTATGTCCAAAGGCTTTCACACTTTTACTATAAACAAAAGATTTCTCTCCAGTATTAGTTCTGTGATCTTTAATACTGAGGAGCCAATTCTCACATACATTAAGCTCATAAGCCTTCTTTCTTGAATACTGACAGTGTGGGGTCAATGAGCTAAGAAGCAAGTAAGTAGACCCTGTAGTGTCAAATTTACAAGGCATTGTTTCTGCAGGGAAAATGTTTATGTCCAGAGTACACAGTTTTCTTGAAATTTCTTGCTCTGTAGTCAATGATTTGTTGACAAATAAAACTTGCCTCAAATGTTTGCCTTGGTTTTCTAGGCTCTCCTGTAAGAGTTCATCAGGTTGGGATTCTTCTAAAAGTGAGAAAATTAAAAATATTTAATGATATTTAACACACTTATTATGGAGTGAAATTTATATACATATCCCCCATTATGTATTTAACTCCTTGGTGTCTGGTTCAGTTTCCCAAAAATAAAGTAATTTCAAGTGTATATTCTCTCTTATTTTGTTGTTAAAAAAACTTTTTCTAGTGGAAAGACAGAGAGGAATCTAGAAATGAAATTACATCTATATTTGGTATCTTAAAGTATAATTTTCAAAACCAGGTAGAGAAGAGGATATAAAGGAAAGGAACAATTAAAAAAGAAGAATATATTTGAGAGAGTTGAATCCTGGGAACAGATGAAACAAAGACTGAAATGAATTCAACAAGGATTTTGCACTAATTAGATAACAAAAAGTATCAATGGAGAATTGCTTTCAGTGGCTTTATTGAGATAGAGTTTACATTAGGGAAGAACACCAGAGACTACATTCACAAACACAGATTACATTGATAACCATTAGTCTATATGATTCCAACTGGAGCTCCATTTTTCCATTCTACACATCAACACTAAAATAAATTTATCATGGGGAATTCCCTGGCAGTCCAGTGATTAGGACTCAGCGATTTCACTGCCATGGGCCCAGGTTCAATCCCTGGTCGGGGAACTAAGATCCTGCAAGCCACATAGTGTGGCCAAAAAAAAATTATAATGGCACAAATTTTCTCATGTTGAAAGAAATAATCAGAAACAGAAACATAAATTTATTGGTGGAAGTGAAAAAACTGATGAGAGTTAAAGTAATTTTTCCACCTATATTGGAGTCACCTCTCTTTCCTGGTTCTGGTGCCTTGGTATTATATTAGGGTTGTTCAATAGTGAGTCCCTCTTAATCATCAA
The DNA here is from genome assembly GCF_963924675.1 of Phocoena phocoena. NCBI lineage: Eukaryota > Metazoa > Chordata > Mammalia > Artiodactyla > Phocoenidae > Phocoena > Phocoena phocoena. The sequence continues at coordinate 27,736,292 of NC_089224.1, read as the reverse complement.
ATCTTTTAACTTTCCTCTTTTCAATTTGTTTACTCATTTCCCCCAAACCAGTCGTGCCCTGTCCAATTCTTAATTCTATTTTCCATCTATTTCTCCACATATCTAATTTTTATTCATTGTAAGAATCTTAAGGATCGTATGTTTCAAACTGGCCCTAGAAACCCTAAAAGTATCCTTTATATTTATTTACCATAAATTTCCTGTGCATATTTGATTGCTATTGTCCTCCTGATACCCACGCTCCATGCAAAAATGTCTGTGACTCACAATTTTTAAAGTAAATAACCATCACTGAAATCAGAAGGCATCATAAAACTGATGGCAAATCCATAGTTAAATGAGCAGCATCTTCTCTCTTGGCTGTACCTAAAATAATGGCTCACCATTTAATCAATAGCATCTTACATAATATAAAATATGTTTATGCAGCTTTGCTCACCTTTCCAAAATACAACCCTCACTGTGATATACTTTGCATCTCTCTGTAATATAAATTTAGTGGTCCATAAAAAGCTCCATGCATAGGAATTAGACAGTTCTTTTACTAATATAAGAGTTCAGATCCAGCAACACCTACATTAGATGATTCAAAAGTCCCAGAAATTTGACTTGGGCATTTACATTTGTGGATTGTGTTTTCTGAGTGAATCAGTATGAAATGCCTCTCTCCACCTGACTTTGGAATCAGCCTACAATGTTATTAAAAAATATTTATCATGTGACAAATACCCAGAAAGGAAGAGTGAAACAGAGACCATTCTTTTTGGGACATTATAATCCAGGTGAGGAAAGGAGCTCATTCAGTAATTATATGCTACCTGGCATAGAATCTCATTTTCTTTTGACACATCCATCAAATGGGCTGAGTTTACAAAAGTAAGAGAAAAAGTATAGGCTAAAGTATTCCAAGATTATATTATAGAAGTAGGAATCTGAGCCCAAACTTGAAATGAGTAATAGTGCTTTCTTCTCTTTTTCTAGCTGAGGTTAGCTATTTTATTTGCTTTTGTTCCAAGAACCACCTTTTGGCTTTATAACTATAATGTTTTATCTTTATTACATTTCTTGCTTTGCTTAGTTTTCTTTTAAAACTTTATTGCTTTTAAAAATAAGTATATGAGGCTAAAATTGTTTCCTCTAAGAACCATTTCATCTATAGTGCAAAGAGTCTAATAAACATGTTTTTCATTAAAAAGTAATTTCTGGATATTGTACAGTTTTAACTTACTCTTTTATAAAATAGGTTTTTAAAGATATATATTCATTATTAATTTTAAGATAGAGGGATTTAAAATTTTCTCATATTGTTTGCAATTTATAGTGTTATTTGACAATAATATCTTTACTTTGTAGAATTTGCCTAAAATACTTTTACATTTTGTCAATGTTCCAAGGTCATTTAAAAGGAGGTTTATTCTTTGTTTTCAGAATACTTATGTAGTGTGTTTGCACAGCTTTGTTTTCAGAACATAATAGATTCATTTTATAAAATATGCTATTTATAATGTCTAGACCAGAGGTTGGTAAACTTTTTCTGTAAGAGGCCAGAGAGTAAATATTTTAGGCTTTGCTGGTTATTCACTCTCTATTGCAATAATTCAACTCTGCCTTGTAGTTTGAATATGTAAACAAATGGATATTGCTGTGTTCCAATAAATGTTTCTTTACCAAAACAAGCAGTAGGCAGGATTTGACCTGTGGGCCATAGTTTGCCAAGCACTATTCTAGAGTCCACGGGCTATGGAATGAAATCAGAGACGCATATTAAGGTTGACTATATCTAATGTGTTCCTATTTCTCCTTATAACTCTTGCAGTTTTTTGTTTTATGAATCCTGATGAATAACTTACTTGGTGTACTAATATTTTAAACTTGTATCCTTTCAAAATTATCTTCTTTAGCATTATCAAAATGTCCTTTTTCTCACCTGTTTTTGACCTGAATTGAACTTTGAGATAAATAAACACTGAGTTGTTTTTATGTTTATAGTCTTAACAACTCATGACTGTATTTTCAAATTTTCTAAATTATTTTCTAGGTGTATCTCTGATACAGTATGATAGCATTTTCTCTTAATAGGTATATTAAAATCCATTTACATTGGTAGTTTATACGTCAGATATGTTTGTCTTACTCTATGTGTGTTTGCATAGCTTTTGTGCAGAAAATGTTTAACACAGCAGGCCTGAGACTGCTACCCTTAGAAAGGCCTGTTTACAAGATTAGTCCTTAGCTGGCATCTGGGAACTTAGATTTTGAGATGGTTCCCAAGATTCCCAGAACTGCTAAGAGGGACTCAATGAGCCTAAACTGTTTGTACAAACAATATATTTATGCTGAACACCTAGTTTCCATCTGAAAGCCTACAATTTTGATACATGCTAGACAGAGGGTGCTTACATGAGCAGCCCCCAGTGAAAACTCTGGGCACCTCATCTCAAATGAACTTTCCAGGTACATATTTCACATGTGTTGTCACACCTAGTTTTCTCTCAACTTTGCCCCATGCACCTTTTCTCTTTGTTGATTTTGATTTGTATGATTTCACTGTATAAATCTTAGTTATGAGTATGCCTATATGCTGAGTCCTCCAAGGTGAGTTAATGAACCTGATGATGATCCTGGGGACCCTTGATTTACAGCTTTATAAGAAACTTTTCTAGTAACAGATCTGTTTTTGCTCTGTCAAATGTAAACAATAAGGAAGGTTGCAGTTTGCTCTAGTTTTTATGCTTTCTAATTATACTATGCAATCATCTACTTATTTTGATTGTATATAGTAATTTATTATTATATAATGATAAAATTTATTTCTCTCTTCTGATCTGTTTACTCCCAATTTTAGTTGTTTTATTAACTTTTCTTTGTTTTTATCTTTTTATTGTTAAATATACAACCATTACTTAATTTTTCAGCTTCAAAGGGTACACTTAGCTCCCATTTTTTAAAGATGAGAATATCAACATACTTACATTACATTCCTTTCTTTAGTTGTCCCCCTTCTACTTTTTAATAGATCTATTATTTCTAATGTTTCAAATGTGAAGGCCTCTAATGGGAGAGTGCTGAAAAACATTTCAAACTGCTCACTTCTAATCTAGTTTTCTTGGATGCCTTCTGCCAGTATACAATAACTCACCTGGGGAACTTCTGTTTACAAATTCTTTCTCTAATAACCACGGATCTTCTCCTTGTTCCAACATGAAAATCAGTTCTGGTTTTGTAAAGCAGTACCCTGTAAAAGGGAAATACTTTAGCACTTGAGTTAGCTGCATAGGTTTTACTGTTTCTGAATGTGAAGAAAGGTATAGCTTCAGAAGTGGTACATTGAGGGTGCTTGCTAGAATTTTTTTGGGGGGGCAGAAATGACAGCAAAAAACATTTTCTTACACTCATAACGGATCCCACTTCTTAAACCCTTAAGTCACAAGCCTAAATAACATTAAGTTCTAAAATAGTCAATGTCTGTGCTTCAAATGAGATTTCGTAAGGACCAATTTCATACCTGACCATAATGGAGTAAAAGGAACTGATTTACCCTTCATATCAGACATCTTAAAAAAAACATACAAACTATATGGGATGGGTTTTGGACTTTGGAAAACAGGCAGTACAGACAGGGATACTTGAGAATAGAGAAACAAATGAGGTGAGCCCTGTGCTTATCACAGCTTATTGCTTGGAGAGTTTTCAACTCATAATGCAAAAAGAGATCACCAAAACAGAGCCTAGCTGATTCAGTAAGTTAAGGCAACAGAAGTGGATTTTAAGGAAGTCATGAAAACTAGGATTTGTAAAATAAAATACAAGAAAAGAAAGATACAGTGTATTTCTCTATCTGATATGCAGAAGGATCTCCTGAATACTTGGAAGTGTAAGGAAAACACCTGAGGTTGGGGGGAAGACCAGTGAAAAAAGAGTAGCCTGAAGTATTACCAAAGCACACAGAGAGGTAGGAACTTCTGTTTCTGTTAGCCAGGGTAGAAAAACTTCCTAATCCATGGCCAATAGGGTAGAATAACCAGAAGGGTATTTATTGACTTGGTAGAGGAGCCAAATTAGTCCAAGAGTAAAGTGAGCTCTGAATCCAATATAACAAAGCTTAAAGCAAACCTTGAAAGGATCAAATTAATTCCAAGTAATTTAACTACATCCCAGAAAAGGCCCCAAAAGATTTAAAATAATACAACAAAACTAGCACCTAACAATATAAAATCCACAACATTTAGCCTTCAATAAAAAATTACTAGGTATGAATAAAAGGGATATATGACTGTACTCAAGGAGAAAAATCAATCAGTAAGCCACAGAGTAAGAATTGACACATATAAAATTAATAATCAAGGCCATTAAAACAGTAAATATACTCCATGATGAGAATAGAAAGGGAATTTATTAAAAAAAGAAGTTCCTAACTGAAATTCTAAATATGAAAAATATCTGAAATGAGAAAACAAACCAACCAAACAACAAACAAAAAAAACACTGGATAGGATTAATAATAGTATATATACCACATAAGGAAGACTAAATGACCTAAGGTAGATAGATAACTTTAAAGTATAGAAATAAAAACTATGAAAGAAGAAACCCACAGTGAATAAAAGACTGGAAAATAATAAACAGAGTTATCTCTGTGACCTGTGGGATAAAGTTATGTAACATGTATAATTAGCATTTCAGAAGGAAACATGGAGGATGGAAAAAATAAGGGGCAAAGGTTCAATTTTTGAAGAAGTGTATAAACCGATGGATCCAAGAAGCTAAATGAATGCCAAGGAGAATAAACATGAAGAAAACCACACCAAGATACATTAAAATTAAATTGCTAAAACCAGTGATAAAGAGAAAATGTTCACTAGATAGTGAAAGACATAATATGTACAGAGAAAAGAAAAGAATGAATGTCTACTTCTTGTCAGAAATTATACAAGCCAGGAGACTATGAAGTGACAATTTTAAAGTACTGAAAGCAAAAAAGTCAACCTAGAATTTTATGCTTGGCAAATATGTCATTTTCAAACAAACAAAAATTGAAAGAATTTATCACCAACTGACATGTGTTACAGGAAAGTTAATTCTCTAAAAGAAATTCTTCAGACAGAAGAAAAATGCTATCAGGTGGAAATTTGGATTAATACATAGAAAAAAGAGCACCATAATCTGGAAACAAGAGGATAAAAATAAACTTGTCTCATTTTCAGAACTCTCTTAAAAAATAATAAATTGTGTTTTAAAGCAATAATGTACTGTAGGAAATGGGAACTAGCGAGAGTTGGGAATGTTAGGGATTTTAAAACTTATGTAGATCAGGCCTGCAGAGCTGCTGAGGAATTTGTCAATATTTACTATGAGACAATGGACAAAAGAAGATGGGCACTAACCAGGCTCTATCTGGACAAGGCCACTTTAATATGTAATGGAAATGTTACAGGACTGGAAGCCCTAATTTTTTTGAGATACTGCCTTCTAGTGAGTTCCAGGTCAATATGTTAGATTGCCAGCCAGTTCATGAGCAAGCTACTCAGGCCCAGACTACAGTTCTTGTTGTGACCAGTGGAACTGTGAAGTTTGATGGAAACGAACACTACTTCAACCAGAACTTCCTGCTGACTGCTTAGTCTTCTAACAATACGTTGTGGAAGACTGCAAGTGACTGCTTCCATTTTCAAGACTGGGCTAGTAGTCAAAGGGGGCAAAAGTCCATTCACTTTTGGTCCATTAGTTCCAGCAACAGAAATTTATGTGAATTAATTAATTTCATTGTAGAAGCACTAAAAACTAGTATGTGCTGAAACTAAATTTCTTTAATATTTTTTTTATTCCTAGCAGCACCTTTTCTAGCAGCTGCCAGTTTGAATTGTTGCCCTTAAGAGCTTTAATGCTAGTTTTCTACATGCCTTATATAAGTTTCACTAATGACATTCTTACAGTAATATTAAAGCTATGATCTCTGTACTAACATACTCACTGTGAGCCCGGCATATCGCAAAAATGAAATCCTTTTATTGTACTGTCTATGGGATATCAGCACAATGTAACCTCTCTGGGAGGATGTGGAAGTTTTTTTTTTATTTAGTTAATTTTGTAGGACAACATGTACCTATTTTTGGTAAACAGTGGTAATGCAGTTTTAATATAAGGCTTTTTCAATCAGTTCAATGAACACATTACTAATTTAGGTTTACATAACTACTCTGACATACTAGAATCTCACATAGAGATGTTCAATAGTCTTTTTATGTTAAGAAATGCGGGTTCTTTAAATGTCGGCTTGTTTTCCTATGAAGTGAATTGATCTACTAGAGAGGTGTAAAATGTTCTGGATTGATACCTGAGTGCTGAATACACTCAGTGGCTTAAAAACAAACTTCTTAAAAACATTTTTCTTGGCAGCTCCAGGTCTGTAACTTTAGGTAGTGAATGGTAGGTAGTAGGACTAATAGCTCTAATGGGAGAATGTGGAGTGAGAACTGTAGAGATCAGAGGTTGGCCAAAAGTAAGGCAGGGTATCAAATGGTATACTTTTGGTACTTGTTTTCTACCTCCTAAAAATGTAGCCTAATTTTAGGATTTAAGCCATTAAGGTAATAAGTATCCTTACCAAATGGTCATGAATGTCACTTTTGTTCTAAGAATTATTTTTAAAGGTTTTTCCAATTCACATCATGCTTATCACCAATAAATGTCTCAATTTATTCAAGAACTTATGGGGGTAAAGTGTCAGCAATAAGCTTGATCCTGCAGCAGGGTCTGACGGGAAAGTTGGAAACAAAGCCATCACTCTCTCTTTGGGGCCCTTCTAAGTCTTCCACATGAACTTCAGACCAAAAGTCTCGTATGTACTACCCACCCCCAAAGTGAGTGATTTGTTCCCTGTGTTTACACTGTCAACTGCACAATCTTTTTACTAAAGTTAAAATCATCTCATCATTTCTTCTTCCGTATGGCATTGAGCAAATAAATCTGTTATAAAACATGTTTCTGTTATGTGGCTAACACTTTGTCTTTTTAGAGAAAATAAAGAACAGCAGATCTTCATAAGCCCACATACTTCAAAAGAACCAACTGATTGATTTTACATCTCAACATCTAAAGAAAAATAAATCTAGCTTTGTTTTCGGTTAAACTTTAAGTGTCTTTCCATTTCTGAATTTACTGTTTTCATGTTTTTACACTAGATGTGCCAGCTTTGTTTCTACAATGCAGCTCAAAGTTAATGTTTCTTGCCACTTAATTTGAAAATCAGTGATTCATTTACCCTTGTCCCAAACTACACATTACATTTCTGATATATTACCAAAATAGAATTATTAAGTAGGAGAAGGGGATGGAACTGATTTTAGACCACACCTTCTTGTAGTACTGACTAAAATGTACATGTTATATTCTACACAAAGTGAGTTTATTCTAATTTTAGATTGGCTTTTTAAAACCACAGCTTTAGCAGCAACAATCAGATTGCCAAACACTGCCCTTTCCTTTAAGGAGAACAGTCTCAGGTAAAAGCTGCATATAACTAGCAATAACGGAATTGAGTGGTTGTATACTGTTCATGAATTGAATGTTTTACGACTTGTATATGAATTGCTTTTTCCAAATTTGGAAAAATTTCAGCCATGTTTTAGAAAATTTTTTTAGCCTTTCCTTTTCTGACTCTAAAGACACAAATGTTAAGAGATTTTGTTGTAGACCCATAGTTCCCTGATGTTCTGTTCATCTGTATTCTATTTTGTTTTTCCTCTGTAATGACTGAGCCATTTCTATTGTTCCCTTATAAAGTTCAGTGATGTTTTTCCCCTCTTTCCTCTCCATTCTGCTGTGCATATGCACTGAGGTGTTTTTTTTTTGTTTTAAATAAATGTTTTATTTTAGAATAGCTTTAAATTCACAGAAAAGTTGCAAAGAGAGAAAGGAGAATTCCTGTATAACCTGCACCCAATTTACCCTACTGTTAACATCTTACATTACTAGCAGATTTGTCATACCTATTAATATTGATACATTATTAAATAGAATCTATACTTTATTCAGATTTCCTTGTTTTTTTTTAACCTAATCATTTTTTTTTCCTGTTCCACAATTCCATCCAGGATACCACATTATATTTAGTTATCATGCCTCTTTAGCCTCCTCTAGACTGTAAGTGATAATCTTTTTTGGTAATCTTGACAGTTTAGAAGACACTGTAAAAAGGTCCTTCAGTTTGGGTTTGTCTGATCTTTTTCTCACAGTTAAAAATGGGGTTGTATTTTTGGGAGAAAGACCACAGTGGTAAAATGACTGTCATTCTTACCCCACCTTATCAAGGGTACATGCTATCAATATGACTTATCCTTGATGAGAACCTGGTTGAGGTAGTGTGTGCCAGGATTCTCCAATGTAAAGTTACTCCCCACCCCCACCCATACCCCCATGCATACTGTACTCTTCATTTTTAAAAATTTTTTAATTTTTGGCCGTGCGGCATGCAGGATCTTAGTTCCCCGACCAGGGACTGAACTCATGTCCCCTGCGGTGGAATTGCGGAGTCTTAACGACTGGATCGCCAGGTAAGTCCCCATATTGTACTCTTTAGAAGGAAGTCACTAGACACAGCCCACTAAACGGGTGGGGAATTTTGCTCCACCTCCTTGAATGTGGAGCAATTACATAAATTATTAGTAATTCTGTGACAGAGATGTTTCTGTTCTCTCCCATTTATTTATTTATTTAATCACATATCAGTATGGACTCATAAGTAATTTATACTTTGTGTTATAAACCAACACTATATTATTTTACTGCTCAAATTGTTGCAGCTTTGGCTATTGGGAGCTCTTTCAGTTTGGCTCCTATGTTCTTTGACATACCCCCATCATTCTGTTTTTGAGTATTTTCTTAAGTTCCTACATACTTATCTTCTATGTTCCATGCCCCCAGAACCAGCCACTTCTCCATAGTTGCTTCCTTTTATTGGAGAATTACACTAGAAATTACTTATAGATCTATTTCATTTTCTATTTCTTTATAATTTTGTTTTGGAAAACAATGGGTTTCTAGGAACCTGACCATTTCATCTATGTTGTCCAATCTGCTGGCATATAATTACTCATAGTATTTCCATAATTATTTTATTTCTGTGGAATTGGTAATACTGCCTTACTTTCATTTCTGATTTTAGTTAATTTGAGCCTTCTTTTTTTCTTATTCAATCTAGCTAAGGTTTGTGCATTTCATTACCTTGTCAAAGAATCAACTTTTGGTTTCACTGATTTTCTCTACTGTTTTTCTATTATTTATCTCTTTTCTAATCTATATTATCTTCTTCCTTCTGCTGGCTTTAGGTTTAATTTGCTCTTCTGTCTCTCAGTTCCTTAAGGTGTAAAGTTAGGTTATAGATTTGGGAATCTCTTTTTCTTGTTCCGTATATGTGTTTACAGCTACAAATTCCCACCTTAAGTGTTACTTTCACCATATCCCATGAGTTTTGGTATACTGTGTTAACATTTTTACTCTCTCAAGGTATTTTCTAATTTCCCATATGATTTCTTCTTTGACTCATTGGTTTTTAAGAGCATCTTATTTTCTATATATTTATGACATTTCATTTTCTATTAATGATTTCTTGGTTTCATTAATTTTGATTGGAACAGATACTACATATGATTTCAATCTTTTTTTTTTTTTTTTGCGGTATGTGGGCCTCTCACTGTTGTGGCCTCTCCCGTTGCAGAGCACAGGCTCTGGACGCGCAGGCTCAGCGGCCATGGCTCACGGGCCCAGCCGCTCCACGGCATGTGGGATCTTCCCGGACCGGGGCACGAACCCGTGTCCCCTGCATCGGCAGGCGGACTCTCAACCACTGCGCCACCAGGGAAGTCCGATTTCCATCTTTTAAAATGTGTTAAAACTTGTTTTGCGGTCTATTCTAGAGAATGATTCATGTGCACATAAGAAAAAAATGTGTAGTCTACTGAACTTGGGTGGAGGCTTCTATATATCTGTTAGGTTCAGTTGGTTTATGACGTTGCTCAAGTCCTTTACTTAATTTTCATCTGGTTGTTTATTCCACCATTGAAAGTGGAATATTGAAGTGCTTACTACTGTAGAATTGTATGCTTTTCTCTTCGATTCTGTCAATGTTTGCTTCATATATTTTGAGACTCTGATGTTTGGTACATATATGCTTATACATTCTTTTTGGTGGATTGACCCTTTTACCGACATATAATGTCCTTTTCTGTCTCTTGTAACCATTTCTGACTTAAAGTCTACTTTGTCTGATAATAGTATAGCCTCCCTTACTGTCTTTTGGTTACTATTTGCATAGAATAACTTTTCCCATCTTTCATTTTCAACCTAAATGTGTTTTTAGATCTAAATTAAGTCTCTTATAAGACAGAATAGAGTTGGATCAATTTTTTAAAAATTCATTCTGGCAATCTCTATCTTTTGATAGAATTAATCCATTTACACTTAAAGTACTTATGACAAGGAATGACTTACTTCATCTACTTGGCTACTGGCTTCTGTTATGTATTATAGTTTTTTTGGCCTCATTTCCTCCATTACTGGCACCATTTGTGTTTAGTTGATTTTTTCGTCCTGATATATTTTGATTTCCATCTCATTTCTGTTTATATATATTCTGTAGATTTTTTTATCATGGTGGTTATATATATAGCTATAACAATTTAATTTAAATTGATGTCAATTTAATTTCAATCATAAAAAAACTCTAGCGCTCTATCCTCTACCTTTATGTTACTGATCTCTCAAATTAAACCTGTATACATTGTGAGCCCAATAACAGATTTATAATTATTTTTATGTATTTGTTAAATTTTGAAGAAAAAAATGTGTTGCTATATACCAAAGTTAAAATAATACTGGCTTATATATTAGTCCATGCCTTTGCCTTTACTGGAGATGCTAGATGCTAGTCACCATCTAGTATCCTTTCATTTCAAAGAAATGAAATGAACTCCCTTTAACATTTCTTATAGGGCAGCTCCGGTAGTAATGAACTATCTCTGACTTTGTTTATCTTAGAATTTCTTAATTTTCCCCTCAATTTTAAAGGACCATCTAATGGATATAGAATTCTCATTTGACATTTCATTTCTTTCAGCACTTTACATATATTATCCCACTGCCTTCTGGTCTCCAAAGTTTCTGGGGAGAAATAGGGTGATAATTGTATTCAGGGTCCCTTGTAAGTGATGAGTCACTTCTCTCATTGCTTTCAAGATTTTCTGTATGTACTGTGACAGAGTATGTGCCTCAGTTTTGGTCTTTTGGGGCTTACACTTGCAGTTCATTGAGCTTGTTGGATTTGTAGATTCATGTATTTCATCAAGTTTGGAGTTTTTAGCCATAAGTTTTTCAAATAACTTTCTGTTCCTTTTTCTCTCTTCTCTTTTGGGACTCATATTATGTATTCATTGTCCCTCTTGAAGGTATCCCACAAATCTTTTGGTCTGTTCACTTTTCCTCATTCTTTTTCCTTTGTGATTCTCAGATTAGGTAATTTTGACTATCCTATCTTCTAGTTCTTTTTTCTGTCTTTTTGTCTCTTGTTGAAGTCCTATAGTGAATTTTTCATTTCAGATATTATACTTCTCAACTGCAAAATTTGTTGGTTCCTTTTAATTTTTCCATCTTTTTGTTGTTCTAGTTTTATATTGTTTTCTTGATGTCCTTTAGTTCTTTTCCATGTTTTCTCTTAGCTCTTTGGTCATATATATGTATTTTTTTGCGGTACGCAGGCCTCTCACTGTTGTGGCCTCTCCTGTCGTGGAGCACAGGCTCTGGACGTGCAGGCCCAGCAGCCACGGCCCACGGGCCCAGCTGCTCCGCGGCACGTGGGATCCTCCCGGACTGGGGCACGAACCTGCACCCCCTGCATCGGCAGGCGGACTCTCAACCACTGTGCCACCAGGGAAGCCCTCTTTGGTCATATTTAAGACAGTTATCTTAAACTGTTTGTCCAGCAAGTTTAATGTCTGGGTCCCTCAAGGGTGGTTTTGCCTGTCAAAGAATTTTGTTCCCTTCAGTGAGCCATGTTTTCCTGTTTCTTTGTATACCTTGTGATATTCTGTTGAAAATTGGGCATTAGATTATTATAATGTGGCAATTCTGGAAATCAGATTCTCCTCTTCCCCAGGGTTTGCTGATTTTATTTTTTTAACTGTTGGGCGCTGTAGTAGTTATCTGTCCTGAGACTTTTCCAACCTATTTTTTTGTAAAGTCAATTGCTTGTAGTGTGTGATCACTGAACTCTCCATTCCTTTAGTTCATGCTCAACTAATATTTTGACAGATTTCCTTGTTAGGAGCTAAAACAAAACTGCCAAAAACAAACAACCCAAAACTGAGAACCACCTCTCCCTGTCTTTGCAAACTGGATCTATTTTGTGGCACTCCTTAACCACTTACCTAGGTTTGCTTTATGCAAAATATATGCCTGAGGGGGAAGCTTAAGGTCTTCTCGAGTCTTTTCTGCCACTTTTCCTGCCTGTACTCTGTATTATGTGAAATAGATGAACACCTTGCATCAGTTCTTTAGGTATACCCCCCTGACAGGCCAGAACAGACATATACGATAATTTGCAAATAAGGTATGTTCTGCTCCCTCTGGTTTGAGGGAGGACCTGGGAACTGTGAAGCCACCTGCTCAAGACCAAGACCACCATTGCACTGGACAGTGTGAAGGGCAAGAATTAGTAAAAACACTAAAAAATTTTCTACCATTTTGTAGATGACTTTTTCTTGATTGTGTATTTGTTTAGTTGCTGTAAACCTTCATTTTTCAGAGTTCTGACAAAATTGTTTAAAAAATTGTTTCTATGGGGGAATGAAAGCTTGGAGTTTTCTAGTTCACCATTTTGCTGACATCATTCTCTCTTACTATTAAATTTTAAGGGCTCTTTGGATAATTCTGGGTACAAGTCCTGAGTACAAGTGTTTGATTAGCAAATTTTCTTCCAGTCTGTGGCTTGTGTTTTCATTCTCTTAACAGTGTCTTTTAGAGCACAATTTAAAAATTATAATGAAATCCAACATATCAATTTTTTTACTTTCATAAATCTTCTTTTGGTGTTGTATGTAAAAAGATATCAAGAACCCCAGCTCACAGATTTTCTCCTCTGTTTTTGGCTTCTAGATGCTTTTGTTCTGCATTTTACATTTATGTCTATGATCCATTTTAAGTTTATTTTTGGGTAAGATATGAGGCCTGAATTTGAGGTTGTTGTTTTTTTATAACATATGGACATTCAATTGTTCTGGTACTATTTGATGAAAGGCTATCCATTCTCCATTAAATTGCCTTTGCACTTTTTGTCAAAATTCACTTGATTTTATGTGTGTGTATCTATTTGAGCTCTTCATTCTGTTCCACTGAATAACAAGAGTATTCTTTCACCAATATCATATACCTTGAAATTGGGAAATGTCATTCTAACTTTGTTCTTTTTCAGATTTATTTTGGCTATTGTTGATCCCTTGATTTTCCATATAAATCTTAGAATCAGTTTATTGATAAAAACTTCCTGGAATCATGATTGAGACTGCCTTGAATCTATAGATCAAGTTTGAGAAAACTGGTATCTTAAGTTGTCCAATCCATAAATACAAAACAGCTCTCCATTATTTAGATGTTCTTTGATTTCTTTCATCAGTGTCTTGTAGTTTTCTGCAAACACATCCTATATTTTGTCAATTTATCCTTAAGTACTTCCTCTTGTTTTCAGTGCAATTTTATTGTTTTTGTTTTTAAACAAGTTTCAATTGTTCATTTCTAATATACAGGAGAGCAATAACTTTTGCAAAAAGGCCATGGATCCTGTAAAATTGCTACATTCGCTTATTATTTCCAGGAATGTTTTGGTATATCTTAGGGAGGTTTCTATATAGAAAATGTCAGGTGTCAATAAAGACAGTTTTATTTCTTCCTTTTCAATCTGTATACTTTCCTCCCCCTTTTCTTACCTTACTGTACTATAGTCAGGAGTTCTAGTAAGAGTGGTGAGAAATTAACCGCTGCCTTATTCCCTAACTCAGAGGGCAGGTGTTCTGACTCCCACAACAAGTATGTTGCTAGCGTCAGATCCTTCATACATACCCTTTCTTAGGTCATACTCTCATATTGCCCATGTTTTGAGAGTGGTTCTTTTTTTCCCCATTATTGGTGTCTTAGTATGTTCAGGTTGCTATATCAAGATTGCCATAGACTGGGTGGTCTATAAACAACAAACACGTATTTCTCATAGTTCTGGAGGCTGGGAACTCCAAGTTCAAGGTGTCAGTAGATTCACTATGTGATGTGGGCCCATTTCCTCGCTCACAGATGGCTGTCTTCCTGAGGTATCCATATGATAGAAAGGGTGAGTGAGCTCTCTGGGGTTCTTTTTATAAAGGCACTAGTCCCATTCATGACGGCTCTGCCCTCATGACCAAATAACCTCCCAGAGGCCCCACCTCCAAATACCATCACTTTGGAGGTTAGGATTTCAACATGATTTTGGGGGGATACAAACATACAAATGCATTGTAAATTTAGTAAAATAAAAAAAAAATCCCATTGATATGATCGTACAGTATTTCTTACTGTCTTTTACTGTAACTCTTATTTATTGGTTTATAAACATAGAACCCGTCTTGCATTTCTGGAATGAAACCCATTTAGATATATCACCCATTTATATATTGTTGGATTTGGTTTCCTAATATTTATGAAAGATTTTTAGATCTAAGTTCATGAGAAATATTAGTCTATAGTTTTCTTTTAGTTTTCTCATTGCATATTAGAATTCTAGGCTCATGAAATGGTGGGGAATTGTTCCCTGCTCTTTACCTTCCTTGAAGAGTTTGTATAGAATTGGTGTTATTTCTTAAAAGTTTGGTAGAATGCACTGGTGAAATCATCTAGGTCTGGTGTTTTCTTTTTTAGATGGTTTTAAACTCCAAGTTAAATTTCTTTTATAGATATAGAACTACTCAGGTTAGTTATTTTGTCACAAGTACATTTGGAAGTTTGTGTTTCAAGGAATTGGTCTATTTTGTCCAAATAGTCAACTTTATGGGCACAGAATTGTTTGTAGTATTATACTTTTAGTGACTAAGGGATCAGCAGTACTGACTTCTCTTTCATAACTGGTATTGGTAACTTGTGTCTTTTCTCTGTTAGCCTAGGTAGAGATTAATCAATTTATTGATTTTTCAAAGAACTTATCTTGTTTTAATTTTCTCCATTCTTTTCCTATTTTCAATTTCACTGATTTATGCTCTAATTGTTATTGTTTCCTTTTTCTGCTTGCTTTAAGTTTAATTTCCTTTTTCTAGTTTCCTAAGGTGGATACTTTGGTTACTGATTTTACATCTTCTTTCCTATTATGTGCACTTAGTGCTATAAACTAACTTCTAAGTATTGCTTTAGTTGCAACTCATTTCATTTTAAATGAAAAATTATTTTTCATTTAAAAAAATTCTCAAAATTTCTCTTGTGATTTCTTATTTGATCCATGCATCATTTAGAAACGTGTTGGCTAATTTCCAAATATTTTGGAGTACTCCAGCTATCTTTCTGTACGTGATTTCTTATCTACTTCTGGTGTAGTCTGAGAACATATTTTTAATTTCTATACTTTTAACTTTGTTAAAGTGTGCTTTTTGATCTATTTTGGTTAACATTTCATGTATACTTGTGAATTAAGTGTATTCTCTTGTAGTTGGAATAGTCTGTGTGTGTGTGTGTGTGTGTGTGTGTGTGTGTGTGTGTATGTATCAGTAGATCCAAATTGGTTGATACTGCTGTTCAGGTCATCTATATCCTTACTAATTTTATGCCTTCTTGATCTACCAATACTGACAGAGCAGAGTTTAAGGCTCCAACTCTAATAGTGGATTTGCCTATTTCTCTTTCCAGTTCTATCAGTTTTTTCCCCCTGTATTTTGAATTTGTTGTCAGGTACATAAATGTTTAGGACTGTTATGTCTTCTTTAGAGAATTGACCTCAGTATGCAATGTTTCTCTATCTTTGGTAATCTTCCATGTTTTGAAGTATACTTTGTCTGAAATTAGTATACTTACTTCAATTTTCTTTTGGTTGGTGTTAGCATGGCATATTTTTCTATTTCTCTTTACTTTTAAGCTATCTGAGTCTTTGTGTTTAGATTACCCTCTTGTAGCCATTCATTTTATATGAATCCATTTTATTTCTCCTCTTAGTGTATCATTTACACTTCTTTTAAAATCTTTTTAGTGGTTGCCTAGTGTTTACAGTATACATTTTAAAGTAATCTACATCCACCTTACAATAACACTATAACAATGCCACTTCACATGTAGTGCATGCACCTTATAACAGTGTATTCCCTATGGTCTTTGCCATCCCTTGTGCTACTGCTGTCATTAACTTATCCATATGCTATAATCACCTAATACCTTGTTACTGTTGTTTTCAATTGCATCCTGAACATTCTAAGCATTGTTATGTGACTGGATCTTCTTTATCTTCTGTTATAGCAGGCTTCCTCTGACACTGTGGCAGCTGGAGAGGGAAATACTGTTTCTCACTGCCACGTGAGTTTTGAAGCCTAGGTTCTCCACTTGGCCTCTCTGGACACCATGGGGTAGGGACTGGACCCACTTTTTGCTGCTAGTCAGTGCTGAAAGTCTTGGTTCCCCATCAGGCCTTCTCTGCCATCACCCTATTAGGAAGGTGGAGTGGTACCTTGTTACAGCAGAATGGGGGACGTCAGTCTTTACTAATGGAGGTGGGCTTCACTTTTTTCCATGGTGTTTTAGCCGAGGTAGGGCAGTTTTTTAAAATTTTCTGTCTTTCTATGCTGCTCCTTTCCTTTTCCCTGTCTAGAGGAAACAGCCTTTACTTGGGCTTTTTTTGCCTGTGCCCATTGGTGTTTCTGGGTTGCTTGTTTTATACAGCACCCAAGCTCAAATATGTTAGACAAAAATAAAACTGAGGAAACTGTTTTTTCTTGGGTTCTGAGATTACTAGCCAGTCTGTGTCCTTCTCTCCACTGTCCAAAGTCTTATGTTTGTTTTATATATAATGTCTAGGGTTTTAGTTGTATTTAAGGGGAGGAACAGGGTATGTCTAATCAATCATATCTGAAACTATCAGTCCCCAGAATTTTAATACTTTAAAACTGCTTTTAAATTTTTGTGTGACTTTTAAATATGTAAAATATTTATGTAGTTCAAAAATCCACACTGTATAAAAAGATATATTCAGAGGCTCATATCCATTCCTGTCCCCTCCATTCATTCCCTTCCTTCCCATTTTTATTACTTTCTGATTTTCTTCCAGTATTTCATTTTTGCAAATATAAGCAATTACATATATTCCTGTTTTTCTTACTCAAAAGATAACTTTTAATACACACTGTTCTGCTTCTCTCTTTTTGACTTAATATATACTGAATATTACTCCTTACCTGTTTAAAAACTCTTCCTATACTATGGTTGCTTAACATTCATTTGTGGGTAGATGTAACCCAAGTTTAAGTCAACTAGTCAATGATGAACATTTGTGTTGTTGATGTTTTATCAACTATGCTATGATGAATCACCTTGTGTATGTTATCATATTATATCTGTGCAGGTATAGCTTTAAGAGAGATTCCTGGGGATGAGATTGCTGGGTAAAATCTAATACGCCTGGAATTTTTTTAGTGCCAAAAATGTACACTTATTAAAGGCAGATCTGATTGTGTTACTATTTTATTTAAAACCTTTAATGGCTACCCATTGCTTAAAAACTTCAGAATATGGCATCATTATATTCTCTTGGTCCTCTTCCACATCTTATACCATATGTCTATATCTATTTTTATATAAAAATTTATTTATTTTTGGCTGTGTTGGGTCTTTGTTGCTGCTTGCGGGCTTTCTCTAGTTGTGGTGAGCAGGGGCTACTCTTTGTTGTGGTGTGCAGGCTTCTCATTTCAGTGGCTTCTCTTGTTGCAGAGCACAGGCCCTAGGCGTGCAGGCTTCAGTAGTTGTGGATCACGAGCTCTAGAGGGCAGTCTCAGTAGTTGTGGTGCATGGGCTTAGTTGCTCCATGGCATGTGGGATCTTCCCGGACCAGGGCTCAAACCCGTGTCCCCTGCATTGGCAGGCGGATTCTTAACCACTGCGCCACCAGGGAAGCCCCCATATGTCTTCTTGCTTTCTTCATTCCAGCCTCACTAATCTATTTTTAGGACCCTGTGCTCACTATCTTCTCTTCTACCAAGAATCTTGATGCCTGTTCTCTGCTTGGAATACTTACATTTTTTATTTCACTTCTTCCTACACTTTCCTTAGAGCTTTCCTCAAGCATCACTTTATCGTAACATTTCTTTTTGAGTTTGAAAAACTTTATAAAATAGTAAATAGTCCAGTGAACACCTCTCCTGATATATCCTTCATCCAGTATCAACAAATATCACACCTTTTTATTTATTTTTATTTTTTTAGTTTTAGGCTGTGCTGTGCAGCATGCAGGATCCTAGTTCCCCAACCAGATATCTAACCCATGCCCCCTGCATTGGAGGCATGGAGTCTTAACCACTGGACTGCCAGGGAAGTTTCATATCACACCTTTTTTATGGAAAGATTTCACTGCACTCCCTAAAGTCAAGCACCGCTATTAGAGAAACTGCATTGCATATTTTTGCTTCCTGATGCCTATCAAATTTACAAAGTTACATTTGGTTATATAATTTAAGTTTCCCTCTCAATATGTTGAGCTCCCTGAAAGCAGAGATGGACTGCATTTTGTTCACAATTACTTTTCTAGTGCTGAAGGAGAAATCTATAGCACTAAATGATTACATTAGAAAACAGGAAACGTCCAAAACAGTCTCACATTAAGAAACTACAAAAGAGCACAACAAACCCAACTTAAGCAGAAGGAAAAAATAAAATGCAGAAATCAATGAAGTTAAAAACAGAAAAATGACAGAGAAAAATCAATGATAGAAGAAGTTGGTTGAAAAGAGCGATGAAACTGACAAATTTTATTTGAGAGAGAACAAATTATCAATATGATGAATAAAACAGGAATATAAATACAGATCTTACAGACATTAAAATGAAAACAAGAGAGTAGTATGAGCAACTCTGCACTTATAAATCTGACAAGTTAAATAAAATGGGCTAATTGCTAGAAAGAAAAGCAAAAATACCATAGTTCGTCCAATAGAGACAATTTAAAGAGTCTTATAACTATTAAGGAAACTGAATTTGTAAGTTAAAGCATCCAGAAAGGATATCTCCAGGCCCAGGTGCTTTTGCTAGAGAATTCTACCAAACATTCAAAGAAGAATAAACAAAACTACACAATCTCTTCCAGAAAATACAACAGGAGGAAACATTTTCCAACTAATTTAATGAGGCCGGCATTATCCTGATATAAATCCTAGACAAAAACAGTATAGAACTGTAGACCAATGTTTCTCATGAATAAAAATGAAAAACTACTTTAAAAATATTAGCAGATATAATTGAGCAATAAATAAAAAGAATTATATGACATGACCAAGTAAGGTTTATTCCAAGTATGCAAGGCTGGTTTACTATTTGAAAATCAGCCAGTGTAGTCTACCATGTTAATGGCGTAAATGAGAAAAACCACATAATCACAGTAGATACAACAGAAGTATTTGACAAAATTCAATACCCATTCATGAAAAATACTCTCTTAAAACTAGGAATAGAGGAAACCTTCCTCAAGTTGATAAAGAATATCTGTTAGTGATGCTAACATCACTTGGTGAAAGACAGAATGCTTTTCCTCTGAGGTTGGAAACAAGGCAAATGTGTCTGCTCTCATCACTCCTAAGAAAGTTCATCAAGGTCTCAGCATAAAAGAACAACATATAAAAATGTTTCTATAAACTAGCAAATGATAAGGAGACAGAAATTTAAAATACAGTAACATTTACAATTACTCAAAATAAAATATTGGGGTATAAATCTAACAAAACGTGTATAGGACTTTTATGCTGAACACTAAAAAACACAGATGAAAAAAATCAAAGATATAAATAAATATATTAGGAACTTTGGATGGCAACACAGCAAAGATGGTAGCTTACAAAATTGATAATTTATATATTTTTAATATAATTCGTATCAAAAACCAAGCAAGCATTTAAAAAACGTAATGACATTATTCCAAAATTTATATGTGAAGGCAAAGTAACTAGAATAGCCAAAACAATACTGAAAAATAAGTATAACATGGGAAGCAGTACTCTACCTGATTTAGAGAACCCAGAAAAAGATCCACCCAAGGACACCAAAATGATTTTTTGACAAAGTTGAAAAAGAAACTCAATGAAAGAAAGATAATGGTACATGAACAAATGGATAGGTTAATAAATGATTTCAACTTAGGGACTTCCCTGGTGGTCTAGTGGCTAAGACTCCATGCTCCCAATGCAGGGGGCCTGGGTTCGATCCCTGCTCAGGGAACTAGATCCCACATGCCGCAACTAAGAGTTCGCATGCCGCAACTAAAGATCCCATATGCTGCAACAAAGATCCCACACACGGCAATGAAGATACCCAGTGCAGCCAAATAAATAAATAAATATTTTAAAAAATGATCTCCACTTAAACTTCACTCCGTATAAAAAATTAACTCAAAATGTACCACAGATTTAAATATAATGTAAAATGATGTAATTTTTACAATTTGGAGAAAACCACTGGACCAAGGACTTGGTGAAGTGTTCTTAGGTACACACGCACATACAAAATCCAGATAAATTGGACTTTGTCAAAATTTAAAATTTAGGCTCTGCAGAAGACCTTATGAAGAGGATGAAAAAACAAGTTACCCCTTTGCAGCCTTTACCACCAAGTACCCCAAGAGATCTCACTGTTGCAACAGACACTTGCAAGTTTTTTCACTGAGAACACCTACGGTCTTTGCTTATGGTTATCTTAGCTGATGGGGCTGCCTGGAGCCCATGCTGCTACAATGCTCTAGAGCAGGAGATTCTATTGTGCTCCCTTTGGGGCTGGAGCCACTACAATCTCCTACCCCTCCCTGGCAACACCATGCACATGCTTGAGCTCTGGACTCTAGTGTTGCCACTGTGTGTGCCTGTACTCTGACACCAAAAGGGATCCCCTTTGCTGAGACATCCCTCTGCAAGAAAAAAGGAGAGCAAGAGGAATCAAGCAAACTTTGCCAGCAAGAACCCTAGCAGTCCTTGCCCTTGCTGCAGATAACTGCAGCATTTACTGTCAAAGACCCCCATAGTCTTTGCGAATGCTGACCTCAGTTGATAGAGCTGCCTGAAGTCCACAACTGGCACCCAACCCAGCTGCCCCCTTCATATCATCCACAGGTGAAGGTCTTTCCCTACTGAATCTAGTCTGTAAAGTCTGGAAGAGGTAACTATTCCTTCACCAGCAAAAACATCAATGCAAAGTTACAAGGAACGTGAGAAATAAAGGAAACATGACACCACCAAAGGAAAACAATGTATTTCCAGTAGCAAACTCCAAAGATATGGAAATCTACAAAATGTCTGACAAAGAATTAAAAATGTTTTAAAGAAGATCAGCAAGCTAGAAGAGAACACAGATAGACAACTCAATGAAATCAGGAAAACATTACATGAACAAAATGAGAAGTTAAACAAAGATATAGAAATCATAAAAAAATAAAAAAGTGTATTTAAAGAAATTATGGCTATTTCTAGAAACATACAACCTACCAAGACTGAATCAGGAAGAAATAAAATCTGAACAGAACAATAATGAGCAAAGAGATTGAATCAGTAATCAAAAACCTCCCAACACAGACAATCCCAGGACCAGGTGGCTTCACTTGACAAATTCTACCAAATATTAAAGAAGAATTAATACCAATTCTTTTCAAACTTTTCCAAAAAATTGAGGAAAAGGGAATACTTTCAAACTCATTCTATGAGGCCAGCATTACCCTGATACCAAAGCCAGAGATGGACACCAGAAGAAAACTATACACCAGTATCCCTGACAAATATAGATGCAAAAATTCTCAAGAAAATATTAGTAAACCAAATTCAAGAACACATAAGAAAGATAATACACCATTATCAAGTGGGATTTATACCTGAGATACAAGGATGGTTCAACATATGCAAATTAATAAATGTAATATATCACATTAATAAAATGAAAGATAAAAATCACAGGATCATCTCAATAGATGCTGAAAAAGAATCTGGCAAAATACCACATCTTGTCATAATAACAACCCTTGGCAGATTGGGTAAAGAAGGAACATACCTCAGCATAACAAAGGCCATATACAACAAACTGAAAAGCTTTTTGTCAAATATCAGGAGCAATATAAGGATGCCCACTCTCACCACTATTATTCAATATAGTATTGGAAGTTCTAGCTACAGCAATTAAGCAAGACAAAGAAAATAAAGGCATCCAAATCAGGAAGGAAGAAGCAAATCTTTCGCTATTTGCAGATGATATAATTCTACATTTAGAAAATCTCGAAGACTCAACCAAAAAACTGTTGGAACTAATCAACAATTTCAGTAAAGTTTCAGTGTACAAAATCAACATACATAAATCAGTTGTATTTCTCTACACTAAGAATGAATGAAACATCTGAAAAAAGAAATAAAACTATTCTATTCACCATAGCACCAAAAACAATAAAACGTAGGAATAAATTTAACCAAAGGAAGTAAAAAATCTCTACAATGAAAACTACGAGATTTTTTTGACAGAAATCGAAGAAGACACAAACAAATGGATCTGAGTTCATGGATCATAAGAGAACAGACTTGTGGTTGCCAAGGGGGAGGAGAGGACAGGGAGGGACGGATTGGGAGTTTGGGATTAGTAGAAGCAAACTATTATATATAGAATGTATAAACAACAAGGTCCTACTGTATAGCACAGGGAATCAATATCCCTATGATAAATTATAATGGAAAAGAATATGAAAAAGACTGTATATATATGTATAACTGAACCACTTTGCTGTACAGCAGAAATTAACACAACATTGTAAATCACCTATACTTCAATAAAATAAATTAAAAAAAAGAATATTGTTAAAATGTCCATACCACCCAAAGCCATCTACAGATTCAATGCAATCCCCATCATAATGCCAAATGCATTCTTCCCAGAAATAGAAAAAACTCCTAAAATCTGTATTGACTGGCAAACGGCCCTGAATAGCCATAGCAATCTTGAGGAAAAAGAACAAAGCTGGAGGTATCACACTTCCTGATTTCAAACTATACTAAAAAGCTACGGTAGTAAAGACAGTATGGTACTGGCACAAAAACTGACAGGCCAATGGAACAGAATAGAGATTCCAGAATTAAACCCCTGCTTATATGGTCAACTAATATTTGACAAGGTAGCCAAGACCACCCAATGGGAAAAAGATAGTCTCTTCAATAAATGGTGCTAGGAAAACTGGAGAAACACATGCAAAGCAATAAAACTGAAGCCCTGACTTACACCGCTCACAAAAATTAACTTGAAATGGATCAAACATTTAAACATGAGACCTGATACTATAATACTCCTAAAAGAAAACACAAGGAAGGGCTTCCCTGGTAGTGCAGTGGTTAAGAATCTGCCTGCCAATGCAGGGGACATGGGTTCGAGCCCTGGTCTGGGAAGATCCCACATGTCGTGGAGCAACTAAGCCCAAGTGCCACAACTCCTGAGCCTGCGCTTTAGAGCCCGCACTCCACAACTACTGAACCCTGTGCACCACAACTACTGAAGCCCGTGCGCCTAGAGCCCATGCTCTGCAACAAGAGAAGCCACTGCAATGAGAAGCCTGAGCACTGCAACAAAGAGTAGCCCCTGCTTGCTGCAACTAGAGAAAGCCTGCATGCGGCTACAAAGATGCAATGCAGCCAAAAATAAATAAAATAAAATTTTAAAAAGAAAAAGAAAACACAAGGAAGAAGATCCTTGACAATGGCCCTGGCAATACTTTTTTTAATAGGACACCAAAACCACAAACAACAAAATGTAAAAATCAACAAATGGGACTACATTAAACTTAAAAGCTTTTGAACAGCAAAAGAAACAATTAACAAAATGAAAAGACAACATACAGAATGGAAGAAAGATTTTGTAAAACATATATCTGATAATATCCAAAATATATGAAGAACTCATACAACTCAATAACAAAAGAACAACCCAATTAAAAAATGGGCAGAATATCTGAATAGATATTTTTCTAAATAAGACATATAGATGGCCAACAGATGCATGAAAAGATGCTCTATGTCATAAATCATGAAGGAAATGCAAATCAAAACCACAATGAGGTATCACATCACACCTGTTAGAACAGCTATTATCAAAAGACAAGAAATAACAATTGCTGGTGAGGATGTGGAGAAAAAGGAACACTTGGTGCACTGTTGGTGGGAATATAAATTGGTACAGCCATTGTGGAAAAGAGTATGGAAGCTCCTCAAAAAATTAAAAAATAGAACTACCATATGATACAGCAATTCCACTTCTGGGCATTTATATCAAGGAAACAAAAACACTAACTC
Source organism: Phocoena phocoena (assembly GCF_963924675.1). Taxonomy (NCBI): domain Eukaryota; kingdom Metazoa; phylum Chordata; class Mammalia; order Artiodactyla; family Phocoenidae; genus Phocoena; species Phocoena phocoena. Next base: position 27,711,741 of record NC_089224.1, on the reverse strand, counting down.
AAAAAGATATGTGTACCCCCATGTTCATTGCTGCATTATTTACAGTAATCAAGATATGGAAGCAACCTAAATGCCCACTGATAGATGAATGGATAAAGAAAATGTGGTACACATATACAATAGAATATTCGGCCATGAGAAAGGAGGACATCCTGCCATTTGATTTAAGACAACATGGATGGACCTTTAGCACATTATGCATTATGCTAAGTAAGATAAGTCAAACAGAGAAAGGCAAATACTGTATGATGTTACCTATATGTGGAATTTTTAAATGCCGAACTTATAAAAACAGAAAATAATATCATAGCTTCCAGGCGATGGCGGGGTAGGGGACAGGACAGATGTTGTTTAAGGGTACAAACTTGCAACGAGTAGTAAATAAGCCCTAGAGATATAATGCACAGCACAGTAAAAAGAGGAAACAATGTTGTATTATAATGAACAAATTTGCTAAGAGACTATAACTTAATTACTCCAGCTACAAAAAAGGATAATTATATAGTGTGATAGAGGTGTTAATTATCATTACAATGGCAAACATATTACCATATATAAATGTATCAAATTAACAAGTTAAATACCTTAAATTTATACAATGTTATATGTCAAATATATTTCAATAAAAAAGTAAAAAGAATAAAAAAGGAATTATGGCTAAAAAGTTCTCAAATCTTGGGAGGGAAATGGACATCCAGATTCATGAAACTCAAGGGCCCCAAATAAGATTAACATAAAGTACATTGAGACTCATCATCAAATTGTCAAAAGTCATGGACAATGAGAATTTTGAAAGCAGCAAGAGAAAAGTGACTCATCACATAGAAGGGAACTCCCATAAGACTGTTAGTAGATTTCTCAGCACAAACCTTGCAGGCTGGGACAGAGTGGGGTGTTACATTCAAAACACTAAAAGAAAAAACCTGCTAAACTAGAATACTACACTTGGCAAAAGTATCCTTTACAAATGAAGAAAAATAAAGTCTCCTCCAGACAAAGAAAAACCAATGGAGTTTGTAACCATTAGACCAGCCTTATAAGAAATGCTTAATTAAGGGAGTTCTTCAAAATGAAATGAAAATACATTAAAGAGCAACATTAAAGTCTCACTGATGAAGGCAAATGAATACAGAATAATGTAGCACTGTAATAGTTAAATTACTTTTAATGATAATATAAAAATTAAAAAATAAAAATTAGATAAAGATTATATAATAGGTCCATAATATGAAAAAGAAGCAAACTCTGACAAGAACATAAAGTGTGGAGTTTTTGTGTGCAGCTGACATTATCAACTTAACATAGACGGTTATAACTACAAAATATTTTTGCAAAAGTCAAGCTAACTAAAAACAAAGAAAAAAACCTACAATAGATACACAAAAGATACTGTGAAAAAGAATCAAAGCAAATCAACAAAAATTATTAAATAATAAAGGAAGACAGCAAGACAGGAAGAGAGGGACAAAACAATTACAAGAGACACAGAAAACAATGAACAATATGGCAACAGTAAGTCCTCACTTACTAATAATGACTATAAATATAAATATATTAAATGCTAAAATCAAAGACAAAGATTACCTGAATGGATAAAAAACAACTTTCAGAGATGTGCAATCTACAAGAGACTCATTTTAAATTTAAAGACAAATATAGGCTGAAAGTGAAGGATGGAAAAGGCTATTCCACAGAAATGGTAACGAAAAGAAAAGAAAGAACAAGTCCTTCCCACCAGGAAACTTGCACAAGCCTCTTAGATAGCCTCATCCACCAGAGGTCAGACAGCAGAAGAGGAACTACAATCCTGCAGCCTGTGGAACAAAAACCACATTCACAGAAAGACAGACAAGATGAAAAGGCAGAGGGCTATGTACCAGATGAAGGAACAAGATAAAAACCCAGAAAAACAACTAAATGAAGTGGAGATAGGCAACATTCCAGAAAAAGGATTCAGAATAATGATAGTGAAGATGAGCCAGGACCTCGGAAAAAGAATGGAGGCAAAGATCGAGAAGATGCAAGAAATGTTTAACAAAGACCTAGAAGAATTAAAGAACAAACAAACAGAGATGAGCAACACAGTAACTGAAATGAAAACTACACTAGAAGGAATCAATAGCAGAATAACTGAGGCAGAAGAATGGATAAGTGACCTGGAAGACAGAATGGTGGAATTCACTGCTGAGGAACAGAATAAAGAAAAAAAAAATGAAGAGAAATGAAGACAGCCTAAGAGACCTCTGGGACAACATTAAATGCAACAACATTTGCATTATAGGAGTCCCAGAAGGAGAAGAGAGAGAGAAGGGACCCAAGAAAATATTTGAAGAGATTATAGTCAAAAAACTTCCCTAACATGGGAAAGGAAATAGCTACCCAAGTCCAGGAAGGGCAGAGAGTCCCATACAGGATAAACCCAAGGAGAAACACGTCAAGACACATAGTAATCAAACTGGCAAAAATTAAAGACAAAGAAAAATTAATGAAAGCAGCAAGGGAAAAACGACAAATGACATACAAGGGAACTCCCATAAGGTTAACAGCTGATTTCTCAGCAGAAATTCTACAAGCCAGAAGGGAGTGGTATGATATACTTAAAGTGATGAAAGGGAAGAAACTACAACCAAGATTACTCTACCTGGCAAGGATCTCTTTCAGATTCGATGGAGAAATCAAAAGCTTTACAGAGAAGCAAAAGCTAAGAGAATTCAGCACCACCAAACCAGCTCTACAATAAATGCTAAAGCAACTTCTCTAAGTGGGAAAGACAAGAGAAGAAAAGGACCTACAAAAAGAAACCCAAAACAATTAAGAAAATGGTTATAGGAACATACATATCAATAATTACCTTAAACGTGAACGGATTAAATGCTCCAACCAAAAGACACAGGCTTGCTGAATGGACACAAAAACAAGAACTGGGCTTCCCTGGTGGTGCAGTGGTTGAGTCCTCCTGCCGATGCAGGGGACACGGGTCCATACTCCAGTCTGGGAGGATCCCACATGCTGCGGAGCGGCTAGGCCCATGAGCCATGGCCGCTGAGCCTGCGTGTCCGGAGCCTGTGCTCCGCAACTGGAGAGGCCACAACAGTGAGAGGCCCGCGTACCACAAAAACAAAAAACAAAAAAAAGACCCATTTATATGCTGTCTACAAGAGACCCATTTCAGACCTAGGGACACATACAGACTGAAAGAGAGGGGATGGAAAAAGATACTCCATGCAAATGGAAATCAAAAGAAAGCTGGAGTGAAAATACTCATAACAGATAAAATAGACTTTAAAATAAAGAATGTTACAAGAGACAAGGAAGGACACTACATAATGATCAAGGGATCAATCCAAGAAGAAGATATAACAATTATAAATATATATACACCCAACATGGGAGCACCTCAATACATAAGTCAACTGCTAACAGCTATAAAAGAGGAAATCGACAGTAACACAATAATAGTGGGGGACTTTAACACCTCACTTACACCAATGGACAGATCATCCAAAATGAGAATAAATAAGGAAACAGAAGCTTTAAATGACACAATAGACCAGACAGATTTAATTGATATTTATAGGACATTCCATCCAAAAACAGCAGATTACACTTTCTTCTCAAGTGCGCATGGAACACTCTCCAGGATAGATCACATCTTGGGTCACAAATCAAGCCATGGTAAATTTAAGAAAATTGAAATCACATAAAGCATCTTTTCTAACCACAACGCTGAGATTAGAAATGAATTACAGGGAAAAAAACATAAAAAACACAAACACATGGAGGCTAAACAATATGTTACTAAATAACCAAGAGATCACTGAAGAAATCAAAGAGAAATCAAAAAATACCTAGAGACAAATGACAATGAAAACACAACGATCCAAAACCTATGGGATGCAGCCAAAGTTCTAAGGGGGAAGTTTATAGCTATACAAGCCTACCTCAAGAAACAAGAAAAATCTCAAATAAACAATCTAACCTTACACCTAAAGGAACTAGAGAAAGAAGAACAAACAAAACCCAAAGTTAGCAGAAGGAAAGAAATCATAAAGATTAGAGCAGAAATAAATGAAATAGAAAGAAAGAAAACAATAGCAAAGATCAATAAAGCTAAAAGCTGGTTCTCTGAGAAGATAAACAAAACTGATAAACCATTAGCCAGACTTATCAAGAAAAAGAGGGAGAGGACTCAAATCAATAAAATTAGAAATGAAAAAGGATAAGTTACAACAGACACCACAGAAATACAAAGCATCCTAAGAGACTACTACAAGCAACTCTATGCCAATAAAATGGACAACCTGGAAGAAATGGACAAATTCTTAGAAAGGTATAACCTTCCAAGACTGAACCAGGAAGAAATAGAAAATATTAACAGACCAATCACAAGTAATGAAATTGAAACTGTGATGAAAAATCTTCCAACACACAAAAGATGGCTTCACAGGTGAATTCTATCAAACATTTAGAGAAGAGCTAATACCTATCCTCAAACTTTTCCCAAAAACTGCAGAGGAAGGAACACTCCCAAACTCATTCTATGAGGGCACCATCACCCTGATACCAAAACCAGACAAAGATACTACAAAAGAAGAAAATTACAGACCAATATCACTGATCAATATAGATGCAAAAATCCTCAACAAAATACTAGCAAACAGAATCCAACAACACATTAAAAAAAAAAAAAAGAAAGAAGTGGCTATACCTACAGCAGACAAAACAGACTGTCTCTAGAGACAAAGGAAATCATCACATGATAAAAAGGTAAATTCCACAGAAGGTATAACTATTATAAACATATGCACACCCACTCTAGAGTGTGCGTGTGTGTGTGTGTGTGTCTGTGTGTATATATATATATATATAGAACATCACCCAACAGAAAAATACACATTCTTTCAAGCACACGTGGGTCATTCTGCAAGATAGATGTTAGGTCGCAAAACAAGTCTTAACAAATTTAAGAAGACTGAAATCATTCTAAGTATCTTTTCTGAACTAGAAATCAACGACAGCAAGAAAATAAGAAAATTTACAAATATGTGGAAACTAAATAACATACTCTTGCACAAATATTGGGTCAAAAAGGAAATGAAGAGGGAATTTTAAAAGTATCTTAAGAAAAACAAAAACATGCTAAAACGTATGAGATGCAGCAAAAGCAGTATAAGAAGTTTATAGTGATAGACATCTACATTAAAAAAGCATATCAAAGAAACACTTAACTTTAAATCTCAAGGAAGTAGAAAAAAGAACTAAGCCCAAAGTTAGTGGGAAGAAGAAAATAATAAAGATTAGATTAGAAATAGAGAACAGAACAATATAAACTAAGAGTTGTTTTCCTGAAAAGCTAAACAGAATCAACAAACCCTTAGGCTAGACTAAGGGTAAAAAAGAGAAATTCAAATAAACAAAATAAAAAATGAAAAGAGGAGATATTACAACAGATGCCTCAGAAATAAAAAGGATCATATAGGACTATTATGAACAACTATGCCAACAGATTTTTTTAAACATCTTTATTGTAGTATAATTGCTTTACAATGGTGTGTTAGTTTCTGCTTTATAACAAAGTAAATCATTTATACATATACATATATCTCCATATCTCTTCCTTCTTGCGTTTCCCTCCCTCCCACCCTCCCTATCCCACCCCTCTACATGGTTCCCACCCCTCTACATGGTCACAAAGCACCAAGCTGATCTCCCTGTGCTATGCGGCTGCTTCCCACTAGCTAACTATTTTACACTTCGTAGTGTATATATGTTCATGCCACTCTCTCACTTTGTCCCAGCTTACCCTTACCCCTCCCCGTATCCTCAAGTCCATTCTCTAGTATGTCTGCATTTTTATTCCTGTCTTGCCCCTAGGCCAACAAATTAGATAACTGAGGTGAAATGGATAAATGCCTAGAAACATACAACCTGTCAAAACTGAATCATGAAGAAATAGAAAGCCTGAACAGACCTATAAAAATATAAGAAGACTTAATCAGTAATCAAAACGCTCCTGAGAAAGAAAAGTCCAGAGCCAGATGGCTTCATGGTAGAATTCTACCAAACACTCAAGGAATTAATACCAATCCCTCTTAAACTCTTTTAAAAAATGGAACAGCCCAAGGACCTACTGTATAGCACAGGGAACTCTACTCAATATTCTGTAATAACCTATCTGGGTAAAGAATCTTAAAAAGAATGAATATATGTATATGTATAACTGAATCACTTTGCTGTAAACCTGAAACTAACACAACATTGTAAATCAACTATAGTCCAATAATTTTTTTTAAAAAAAGGAACAGGGAACATTTCCAAACTCATTTTATGAGGTCAGCGTCACCCTGATTCTAAAACCAGAGAAAGACATGGCAAGAAAACTATATACCAATATCCCTAATGAATAGAGATTCAAAAATGCTCAACAAGAGACTAGCAAACTAAATTTAACAGCACATTTAAAAGAACTTAAACCACAAACAAGTGGGATTTATCCTTGGGACACAAGGATGGTTAACTATATGCAAATCAATCCATGTGTTTCATCACATTAAATAAATGAAAGAAAAAAGATCTCAAAAGCTGTAGAAAAAGCATTTGGCAAAGTTCAACACCCATTCACGATTAAAATTCTCAACAAAATAGGTATAGAAGACAATTTCCTCAACCTAGTAAAGGCTACATATGAAAAGCCCACAGCCAGTGGGGGAAAACTAAAAGTTTGCCTCTAAGATCCAGTACAAGGCAAGAATGCCCACTCTCACTTGTATTCAACATAGCATTAGAACTCCTACCTAGGGCAATTAGACAAGAAAAAGAAATAAAAGACATCTAAATAAAAAAATAAGAGGTAAAACTATCTCTGTTTACAGATGACAAAATTCTATATGTAGAAAACCCAAAAGACTCAACTGAAAAAAACATTAGACCTAATAAATAAATTTTGGAAAGTTAGAGGATACAAAAATCAACCTACAAAACTCAGTTGTGTTTCTATACCAACAATGAATTATCCAAAAAGGAAATTAAAAAATACTTGGGAATTAACTTAACCAATGAGGTCAGAGACTTGTACACTGAATATTATAAAATGTTGAAGAAGGAAATTAAAAAAGATAAATGGAAAGACACCCCATGTTTATAAATTGAAGAAATAAATACTGTTAAAATGTCCATATGATGCAAAGTAGTCTATAGATTCAATGCAATCCCTATCAAAATTTCAGTGGCATTCTTTATAGAAATAGAGAAAACTATTCTAAAATTCATATGGAACACAAAAGACCCTGGATAGCCAAAGCATTGTTTTTTCTTTTTAATTTTTTTTTGAATTTTTATTTTTTTATACAGCAGGTTCTTATTAGTCATCAGTTTTATCCACATCAGTGTATACATGTCAATCCCAATTGCCCAATTCATCACACCACCACCCCAACCCCCCGCCACTTTCCTCCCTTGGTGTCCATACATTTGTTCTACATCTACATCTGTGTCTCAATTTCTGCCCTGCAAACCGGTTCATCTGTACCATTTTTCTAGGTTCCACATATATGCGTTAATATATGATATTTGTTTTACTCTTTCTGACTTACTTCACTCTGTATGACAGTATCTAGATGCATCCATGTCTATATGTACCACCATGTATATATGTACCACATCTTCTTTATCCATTTGTCTGTCAATGGGCATTTAGGTTGCTTCCATGACCTGGCTATTGTAAATAGAGCTGCAATGAACATTGGGGTGCATGTGTCTTTTTGAATTACGGTTTTCTCTGGGTATATGCCCAGTAGTGGGATTGCTGGATCATATGGTAATTCTATTTTGAGTTTTTTAAGAAACCTCCATACTGTTCTCCATAGTGGCTGTATCAATTTATATTCCCACCAACAGTGCAAGAGGGTTCCCTTTTCTCCACACCCTCTCCAGAATTTGTTGTTTGTAGATTGTCTGATGATGCCCCTTTTAACTGGTGGGAGGTGATACCTCATTGTAGTTTTGATTTGCATTTCTCTAATAATTAGTGATGTTGAGCAGCTTTTCATGTGCTTCTTGGCCATCCATATGTCTTCTTTGGAGAAATGCCTATTTAGGTCTTCTGCCCATTTTTGGGTTGGGTTGTTTGTTTTTTTAATATTGAGCTGCATGAGCTGTTTATATATTTTGGAGATTAATCCTTTGTCCGTTGATTCGTTTGCAAATATTTTCTCTCATTCTGAGGGTTGTCTTTTGGTCTTGTTTATGGTTTCCTTTGCTGTGCAAAAGCTTTGAAGTTTCATTAGGTTCCATTTGTTTATTTTTTTTTTTATTTCCATTACTCTAGGAGGTGGATCAAAAAAGATCTTGCTGTGATTTATGTCAAAGTGTGTTCTTCCTATGTTTTCCTCTAAGAGTTTTATAGTGTCCCGTCTTACATTTAGGTCTCTAATTCATTTTGAGTTTATTTTTGTGTATGGTGTTAGGGAGTGTTCTAATTTCATTCTTTTACATGTAGCTGTTCAGTTTTCCCAGCACCACTTATTGAAGAGACTGTCTTTTCTTCATTGTATATCCTTGCCTCCTTTGTCATAGATTAGTTGACCACAGGTGCATGGGCTTATCTCTGGGCTTTCTATCTTGTTCCATTGATCTATGTTTCTGTTGTTGTGCCAGTACCATGTTGTTTTGATTACTGTAGCTATGTAGTGTAGTCTGAAGTCAGGGAGTCTGATTCCTCCAGCTCTGTTTTTTTCCCTCAAGACTGCTTAGCCAAAGCAATCTTAAGAAAGAAGAACAATCCTGGAGGCACCACACTGCCTTACTTCAGTATATATACTATAAGGCTACAGTAATGACAACACTATGGCACTGGCATAAAGACAGACTTACAGACCAATGGAACAGTACAGAGAGCCCAGAAACATATCCAAACATCTACAGGCAACTGGTCTTCAACAACAGTGCTAGGAACACAAAATGGGGGAACAGTCTCTTCAATAAATTGTGCTGGGAAAACTGGACATCCACATGTAGAAGTCTAATCTGGACTCTTGTCTAACACTGTACATAAAAATCAACTCAAAATGGATTAAAGACATAAATGGAAGACCTAAAATCATAAAACTCCTAGAAGAAAATATAGGTAAAAAGCTCCTTGACGTCAGTCTTGGCAATGGTTTATATGACAACAAAAGCACAGACAATAAAGGCAAAAATAGACAAGTGAGACTGCATCAAACAGAAAAGCTTCTGGACAGAGAAGGAAATAATCAGCAGAATGAAAAAGGAAACTCAAAGAATGGGTGAAAATATTTGCAAATCATAATAATAATTATAAGGAGTAAATATTCAAAATATATAAGGAAGTCATACAACTCAATAGCAAAAAAGCAAATAAAAATGGGCAAAGGACCTGAGTTGACATTTCTCAAAAGAAGCCATACAAATGGCTAACAGGAATATGAAAGTGTGTTCAACGTCACTAATCATCAGGAAAATGCAAATCAAAACCACAATGAGGTATCATCTCACAGCTGTTAGAGAATGGTGATTATCAAAAAGACAAAAGGTAAGTGTTGCTGTGGATGTGGAGAAAACAGAACCCTTGTACACTGTTGGTGGGAGTTTAAATTGGTACAGCCATTATGCAAAACAATAGAGTTTCTTCAAAAAACTAAAAACAGAACTACCTTATGAGCCAGCAATTCCACTTCTGGGTATATATCCAAAGTCAGTGAAATCAGGATCTTGAAGAGATATTTGCACTCTGTTTTTACGGCAGCATTATTCAAAATACCCAAGATTTGGAAACAATCTAAAAATGTCTATTGGCAGATGAATGATTAAAGAAGATGTGGTATATCGACACACAATAGAATATTATTCAGCCACATAAGGAAGGAAATCCTGACATTTGCCCCAACATGAATAAAACTAGAGGACGCTATGCTAAGTGAAATAAGCCAGAAACAGAAAGACAAATACTGCATGATCTCAGTGGAATTCAAAACAGTCAAACTCATAGAAACAGAGAGTAGAATGTTGGTTTAAATGGGTTGGCGAGCTAGGGAACGGGAAGATGTTGGTCAAGGGGTACAAAGGTCAATTAACCAGAGATGAATAAGCTATGGAGATCTCATATACAAATGTGACTGTAGTTAACAATACTATACTGTATACTTGAAATTTGCTGAGAGAGTTGATCCTAAGTGTACTCACAAGCCCCACCCCCCACCTCCAAAAAAAGGGAGCTATGTCAAATGATGGGTATGTTAATTAGTTTGACTGTGGCCATTATTTCACAATGTATACATATATTAAAAAAAGTCTTACACCTTAGATATATACAATCTTTATTTGTCATTATACCTCAATAAAGGTAGAAAAAAATATGCAAAAGCCACGAACGCTTACTATTTAAGAATATATAGATGGCATATGAACACATGAAAAAATATTTAACATCACTAGCCATTAAGGAAATGCAAGTTAAAACCAAGATGAGATATTACTATACCCCTATTACAACCATTAATACAAAAAATAGTAACAAGTACAAGGAAGGATAAAAAGTATCAATAACTGGATTTCTCACAAACTGTAGGTGGAAATGCAAAATGGTACAGCCATTCTGGGCAGTTTCTGTTTTTTTTATATTACGGTATAGCTGATTTACAGATTATGTAAGTTTCAGGTGTACAACACAGTGATTCACAATCTTTAAAGGTTACACTCCATTTATAGTTATTATAAAATATTGGCTATATTCCCTGTGTTGTACAATATATCCTTGTAGCTTATTTTATACATAGTAGTTTGTACCTCTTAATCACCTACCCCTGTCTTACCCCTCTCCCCACTGGTAACCACTAGTTTGTTCCCTCTGTTGAGTCTGTTTCTTTTTTGTTATCTTCACTAGTTTGTCTTATTTTTTAGATTCCACATGTAAGTGATATCATACAGTATTTGTCTTTCTCTGTCTGACTTATTTCACTAAGCATAATACTCTCCAAGTCCATCTATGTTGTTGCAAATAGAAAAATTTCATTCTTTTTTTATGGCTGAGTAAATATTCCATTGTGTATCTATACCACATCTTTATCCATTCATTTGTTCATGGACACTTAGGTAGCTTCCATATCTTGGCTGTTGTAAATAATGCTGCTGTGAACATTGGGGTGCATGTATCTTTTTGAATTAAAGTGTTTTGATTTCCTTTGGATATATACCCAGGAGTGGAACTGCTGGATCATATAGTAGTTCTATCTTTAGCTTTTAGAGGAGCCTCCATACTGTTTTCTAGTATGCAGCTGCACCAATTTACATTCCCACCAATAGCATACAAAGGTCCCCTTTTCTCCATATGCTTGCCAACATTTGTTATTCGTGGTCTTTTTGATAACAGAGTTTGACAGTCTCTTAAAGAACAAAACACATACTTACCATACAGCTCCAATCACACTCCTGGGCATTTATCCCAGAGAAATAATAATTCATTTTACACAAAAATCTGAACATGAATGTTCATAGCATCTTTATTTATAATAGCCAAAAATTAACAACCAAAATGTCCTTTAATAGATGAATGACTAAACAAATTATAATACATTCATTTATAGACTGGAATACCATTGTAGTAAAACAAGAAATAAACTATCTACACACTACAACTTGGGCAGATCTCAGTCTCAATATATCAAATACTGTATGATTCCATTTATATAATATTCTGGAAATTACAAAATTATAGAGATGAAGAACAGATTAATATTTGGCAGAGATTAGGCATAGTGTGGGAGAGGGGATGGATATGAAAATAAAGAGGTAGCATGAGAGAAATCCTTGTGGTGATGGAGTAGTTAGTTCTGTATCTGGATTGTGGTGGTGGTTACATGAATCTCCACATATGATAAAATGGCACAGCACACCAAAATCACAACTAACTGCTGAATAACCATTGATAAAAAAGACTGGAATCTACAAGAAAAAGATATTCTACATCCAAAGACAAAGAAGAAACCTTGAAACGGTAGCAGGGGCACACTCACTATATAATTGAATGCCATGTCACCCAGGTGGGTGACCCACAAACGAGAATAATTATATAGCAGAAGTTCTCCCACAGGAGTGAGAGCTCTGAGCCCCATTCCAGGCTCCCCAGCCTAGGGGTCCGGCATCGGGAGGAGGAGCCCACAGAGCATTTGGCTATGAAGGCCAGTAGGGCTTGACTGCAAGAGCACAATAGGATTGGGGGAAACAGAGACTCCACTCTTGGAGGGCACACACAAGGTCCTGTGCACACCAGGTCCCAAGGCAAAAGTAGTGACTCCATTGGAGCCTGGGCCAGACATATCTGCTGGTCTTGGAGGGTCTCTTAGGGAGGCTGTGGCTCTCTCTGGGGTCATAAAAGCTGGTGGCAGACATAGCAGAGACGTACATGAACTCTGGCTGGAGGCAGACATTTTGGGTCCTTAGCATCAAGACCTGGCTCTTCCCAACAGCCTGTAAGCTCCAGTGCTGGGACGCCTCAGGCCAAACAACCAACAAGGGGGGAATAAGCCCCATCCATCAGCAGATAGGCTGCCTAAAAACTTCTTGAGCCCACAGCCCTTGACATGGTCCTGCCCACCAGAGGGCCAAGACCCAGCTCCACTCATCAGTGGGCAGGCACCAGATGCTCCTGCCAGGAAGCCCACACAAGGTTCTAGACAAACCTCACCTTCCAGGGAGCAGATACCAGAAGCAAGGAAATTATGATCGTGCAGCCTACAGAACTGAGTCCAAAAACACAGGTCAGAACCTACCCTGGGATGAGCTGGTCCCAGCCTTTGGGTGATGGGAGGGGAGTATACTGCTGGGACACATAGGACATCCCCTACAGAGGCCCACTTATCCAAGGTCGAAAACGTAACTAAGCTACTACATTCATAAAGATACAAGTATTAATTTAAACAAAATGAGATGGCAAAGGAATATTTCCCAGATGAAGGAACAAGATAAAATCCCAGAAGAACAACTAAGTGAAGTGGAGATAGCCAATTTACCTGTGTAAGAGTTCAGAATACTGATCATAAAGATGATCCCAGAAGGTAGGAAAAGAATGGACACACAGAGTGAGACGTTATAAGAAATTTTTAGCAAACAGAAAATATAAAGAACCACCAAAGAGAGTCGAATAACATAATAACTGAAATAAAAAATACACAATTAGGAATTAATAGAATAAATGAGGTAGAAGAATGAATCAGTGAGCTAGAAGACAGAGTGGTGGAAATCACTGCTGCAGAACACAAAAAGGAAAAAAGGATGAAAAGCAGTAAGTTTAAGAGATCTCTGGGACAACGTCAAACACACTGGCATTCACATTATAGGGGTCCAAGATGGAGAAGAGGGAAAGGAAGGGACTAAGAAAATACTTGAAGAGATAATAGGTGAAAACTTCCCTAACATGGGAAAGGAAACAATCACCCATATCCAAGAAGCACAGAGTCCCATACAAGATAAACCCAAGGAGGAAAATGCCAAAACACACAGTAATTAAACTGACAGAAATTAAAGACAAAGAGAAAATATTAAAAACAACAAGGGAAAAGCAACAAATAACATACAAGGGAATCTCCATAAGACTAGCAGCTAATTTTTCAGCAGAAACTCTGCAGGCCAGAAGGGACTAGAATGATGTATTTAAAGTGCTGAAAGGGAAAAACCCATAACCAAGAATACTCTACCCAGCAAGTATCTCGTTCAGATTTGATGGAGAAATCAAAAGCTTTACAGACAAATGAAAGCTAAGAGAATTTAACAGCACCAAACCAGCTTTATAACAAATGCTAAGGAACTCCTCTAGGCAGAAAAGGCCACAACTGGAAACAAGAAAATTACAAAATGGGAAAGCAAACATACAGTAAGGTAGGAAATCATCCACGGCACATGATATCAAAACCAGCAATCGTGAGAGAGAGTAGAAGTGCAGGATATTTGAAATGCACTTGAAATTAAGAGATCAGCAACTTAAATCAATCATGTATATAGATATATAGACTGCTGTATAAAAACATCACGGTAACTGCAAATGAAAAATCTATAATAGATGTACACATGAGAAAGAAAGAGGAATCCAAGACACAAGAGAGAAAAGAAAAGACGAAAGGAAGAAGAAAGACCTATAAAAACAAATCCAAAATAATTATCAAAATGGCAATAAGAATGTACATATCAATAATTACCTTAAATGTAAACAGATTAAGTGCTCTGACCAAAAGACATAGGCTGGCTTAATAGATACAAAAACAAGACCCATACGTATATTGTCTAAAAGAGACCAACTTCAGATCTTGAAACACATACAGACTGAAAGTGAGGGGATGGAAACAGGTATTCCATGCAAATGGAAATCAAAAGAAAACTGGAATAGCAATACTCATATCTGACAAAATAGACATTAAAATAAAGACTGTTGGGGCTTCCCCGATGGCGCAGTGGTTGAGAGTCTGCCTGCCGATGCAGGGGACACAGGTTCGTGCCCTGGTCCAGGAAGATCCTACATGCCGCAGAGCGGCTGGGCCCGTGAGCCATGGCCGCTGAGCCTGCGCGTCCGGAGCCTGTGTTCCGCAATGGGAGAGACCACAACAGTGAGAGGCCCACATACCGCAAAAAAAAAAAAAAAAAATTAAATTAAATAAAGACTGTTACAGGAGACAAAGAAGGACACCACATAATGATCAAGGGATCAATCCAAGAAGATATAACAAGTGTAAATATACATGCACCCAACACAGAAGCACCTCAATATATAATGCAAACATTAACAGCCATAAAAGGAGAAATCGACTGTAACACAATAATAGTGGGGGACTTTAACACCCCACTTACATCAATGGACAGATCATCCAGACAAAAAATCAATAAGCAAACACAGGCCTTAAATGACACATTAGACCTGATGGACTTAATTGATATTTTTAGAGTATTCCATAAGAAAGTAGAAAAATACATATTTTTTTTAAGTGCACATGGAACATTCTCCAGGATAGATCACATGTTGGGCCACAAAGCAAGCCTCAGTAAAGTTAAGAAAACTGAAAACACATCAAGCATTTTTTCTGACCACAATGCTATGAGATTTGAAATCAACCACAAGAAAAAAAAAACTGCAAAAAACACAAAAACATGGAGGTTAAATAATATGCTACTAAACAACCAACGGATCACCAAAGAAATCAAAGAGGAAATCGAAAAATACCCAGAGACAAATGAAAATGCAAACATGACAATCCAAAACCCATGGCATGTAGCAAAAGCAGTTCCAAGAGGAAGTTTATAGCGATACAAGCTTACCTCAGGAAAGAAGAAAAATCTCAAATAAACAGCCTAACCTTATATCTAAAACAACTGGAAAAAGAAGAACAAACAAAACCCAAAGTTACTAGAAGGAAAGAAATCATAAAGATCAGAGCAGAAATAAATGAAAGAGAAACTAAGAAAACAATAGAAAAGATAAATGAAACTAAAAGCTGGTTCTTTGGAAAGATAAACAAAATTGAAAAACCTTCACCCAGACTTATCAAGAAAAAAGAGGAGGGCCAAAATCAATAAAATTAGAAATGAAAAAGGAGAATTTACAACTGACACCACAGAAATACAAAGGACCATAAGAGTCTACTACAGGCCAACAACATGGACAATAAAATATACCAATAAAATGGACAACCTAGAAGAAATGGATAAATTCTTTAAAGAGTACAATCTCCCAAGACTGAACCAGGGGGAAATAGAAAATATGAACAGACCAAAATATGAACAAACAACTACTGAAATTGAATCTGGATTTAAAAAGTCCAGGACCAGATGGCTTCACAGGTGAATTCTATCAAACATTTAGAGAAGAGTTAACACCTATCTTTCTGAAACTATTCCAAAGAATTGCAGAGGGAGGAACATTTCCGAACTCATTCTATGAGGCCACCACCACACTGATACCAAACACCAAACAAAGGCACCTCAACAAAAGAAAATTACAAGCCAATATCATTGATCAACATAGATGCAAAAATTCTCAACATAGTCTAGCAAACCAAATCCAACAATACATTAAAAGAATCATACATAATGATCAAGTGGGCTTTATCCCAGGGATGCAAGAACTTTCAATATCCACAAATCAATCAGTGTGATACACCACATCAACAAACTGAAGAATAAAAAACATATGATCATCACGATAGATGCATAAAGAGCTTCTGATAAAATTCAACATCCATTTATGATAAAAACTCTCCAGAAAGTAGGCATAGAGGGAACCTACCTCAACATAATAAAGGCCATATATGACAAGCCCAGAGCTAATGTCATACTCAATGGTGAAAATCTGAAAGCATTTCCTCTAAGGTCAGCAAGAAGACAAGGATGTCCACTCTCACCACTTTTATTCAACATAGTTTTGGAAGTCCTAGCCACAGCAATCAGAGAAGAAAATGAAATAAAAGGAATCCAAATCAGATAAGAAGAAGTAAAATTGTCACTGTTTCCAGATGACATGATACTATCCATAGAAAATCCTAAAGATGCTACCAGAAAATTACTAGAGCTCATCAATGAATTCAGTATAGTTGCAGGATACAAAATTAATACACAGAAACCCATTGCCTTTCCATACACTAACAAGGAAAGATCAGAAGAAATTAAGGAAACTATTCCATTTATCATTGCATCAAAATGAATAAAGTACCTAGGAATAAACCTACCTCAGGAGGCAAAAGACATGTACTCTGATAACTCTAAGATGCTGAGGAAAGAAACTGAAGATGACATAAACAGATGGAAAGATATACCATGTTCTTGGACTGGAAGAATTAATATTTTCAAAATGATGATACTACTCAATGCATTTTCCACAGAACTAGAACAAAAAAACATTTTAATTTGTATGGAAACACAAAAGACCCCGAATCTTGAGAAAGCAATCTTGAGAAAGAAAAACAGAGCTGAGGAAATCAGGCTCCCTGCCTTTAGACTATACGACAAAGCTACAGTCATCAAAACAGTATGGTACTGGCCCAAAACAGACATACAGATTAATGGAACAGGATAGAAAGCCCAGAAATAAACCCACACACTTATGGTCAACTAATCTATGACAAAGGAGGCAAGAATATACAATGGAGACAGTCCCTTTAACAAGTGGTACTGGGAAAACTGGACAGCTACATGTAAAATAATGAAATTAGAACATTCTCTAACACCATATACAAAAACAAAATGAATTAAAGATCCAAATATAAGACAAGATACTATAAAAATACTAGAGGAAAACACAGGCAGAACACTCTTTGACATAAACCACAGCAATATTTTTCTGGATCTGTCTCCTACAGTAATGGAAATAAAAACAAAAATAAACAAGTGGGACCTAACTAAACTTAAGAGCTTTTGCACAGCATAGGAAACCATGAACAAAATGAAAAGGCAACCTACAGACTGGGAGAAAATATTTGCAAATGATGCTACTGACAAGGGATTGATTTCCAAAATATACATACAGCTCATACAATTCAATAAAAAAAACCCAAACAACCTAATCCAAAAATGGGCAGAAGACCTAAATAGACATTTCTCCAAAGAAGATATACATACTGCCAACAAACACATGAAAGAATGCTCAACATCACTACTCATTAGAGAAATGCAAATCAAAGCTACAATGAGATATCATCTCACACCAGTCAGAATGGCCATCATCAAAAAATCTAGAAATAAATGCTGGAGAGGGTGTGGAGAAAAGGGAACACTCTTGCACTGCTGGTGGGAATGTGAACTGGTTCAGCCACTATAGAGAACAGTATGGAGGTTCCTTAAAAAACTACAAATAGAACTACCATATGACCCAGCAATCCCACTACTGGGCATATACCCTGAGAAAACCATAATTCAAAAAGAGTCATGTACCAAAATGTTCATTTCAGCTCTATTTACAATAGCCCGGAGATGGAAACAACCTAAGTGCCCATCATCGGATGAATGGATAAAGAAGATGTGGCACATATATACAATGGAATATTACTCAGCCATAAAAAGAAACAAAATTGAACTATTTGTAATGAGGTGGATAGACCTAGAGTCTGTCATACAGAGTGAAGTAAGTCAGAAAGAGAAAGAAAAATACTGTATGCTAACACATATATATGGAATTTAAGAAAAAAAAAATGTCATGAAGAACCTAGGGGTAAGACAGGAATAAAGACACAGACCTACTGGAGAATGGACTTGAGGATATGGGGAGGGGGAAGGGTGAGCTGTGACAGGGCAAGAGAGAGGCATGGACATATATACACTAACAAACGTAAGGTAGATAGCTAGTGGGAAGCAGCCGCATGGCACAGGGATATCAGCTCGGTGCTTTGTGACCACCTGGAGGGGTGGGACAGGGAGGGTGGGAGGGAGGGAGACTCAAGAGGGAAGAGATATGGGAACATATGTATATGTATAACTGATTCACTTTGTTATAAAGCAGAAACTAACACACCATTGTAAAGCAATTATACCCCAATAAAGATGTTAAAAAAAAAAAAAAGGCAAGCCAGAGCTAGAAAATACAACATTTGCAAAACATATATCTGATAAAGATCTAAACTCCTTCAACTCAACAATAAGACACAAACCAAAAAACTATACAAAAAAATGGGCAAAAGATTTCATGAGACACTTCATTAAAGGAGATTATGAATGGTTAGAAAGCACATGAAAAGAAGTTCAACATTGTTAATTACCAGAGAAATGCAAATTAAAATCCAATAAGATGCAACTAGAAATGTTGGTAATCAAAGAGCAATGATAACTCTCAGACATTGCTTATAGGCATGAAAAACAGTAGACCAAACTTGGGAACATTTGGCACTTTCTGAATAAGTTACATATAAACTTACAGAAGACCCAGTAAGCCCACTCGTAGGTATTTACACAAGAAATGAAAAGATACTGACACAAAGACTTATATGTGAATGTTCATAGAAGCTTTTTCATAACAGCCCCAAACTGGAAAAACACCCATGTGTCTATGAACTGAAAGGATAACAAACTGCAGTATATGCACACAAAGGAATTCTACTAAGGATAAAAAGAATAAACCTGTGATACACACACACACACACACACACACACACACACACACACACAAACACACGAGTCTCAAAAGCATCATGCTAAATGAAAGAAGCCAGACAAAACACAGTATATACTTTACGAATTCATTTATATAAAATTCAAAAAAAGGAAAAGCTATTGAAATAGAAAACAGATCAGTGATTGCTTGGGGTCTGAGAAGTAGAAATGAAAGGAGGGGACTCACTGCAAAGGGGTACAAGGAATTTTGGGGGCATGATGAAAATATTCCAAATCATGATTTTGATGATGGTAATCTACTGTATAATCTTTTAAAACCTATTGACTTGTACATTGAAAAGTGCTAAATTTTCCATTTAATATTCGTCAACAAAAGTGATTAACATTTAAAAAGAGAAAAAACTGAATTTGCATTCCTGAGGAAGTCACATGGTAAGGTCTGCTCACCCACTGAGACGAGGTGGCTGTAGTTCTCCAACATCACATCTCTGTACAGGGTCTTCTGAGCAGAGTCCATCTGCCACCACTCCTCCTGGGTGAACTCCACAGTCACGTCCTTGAATGACACTGATGCCTGTTAACAACATATTTCTAATCAATCTGAGGGTTCAGAATTGGGACATGGAAAATACTTTTGAAAACTAACTCCTACTATGTTTACTGTTTATTTAATTTTTATTTTTTAGTGGACTATAGTTGATTTACAATGCTGTATTAGTTTCAGGTGTACAGCAAAGTGATTCAGTTATGCATATACATATATCTATTATTTTTCAAATTCCTTTCCCATTTATGTTATTACAGAATATTGAGCAGAGTTCCCTGTGCTACACAGTAGGTTCTTGTTGGTTATCTATTTTAAATATACTAGTGTGTATATGTCAATCCTAAACTCCCAATTTATCCCTCCCCCCCCACCTTTCCATCCATGTTGCTGCAAATGGCATTATTTCATTCTTTTTAATGGCTGAATAGTATTCCATTGTGTGTGTGTGTGTGTGTGTATATATATATATATATATATATATATATATATATATATATATACCACATCTTCTTTATCAGTTCATTTGTTGATGGACATTTAGGTTGCTTCCTTGCCTTGGCTATTGTAAACAGTGCTGCAATGAACACTGGGGTGCATGTATACTTTCGAACCATGGTTTTCTCCAGATATATTTTTACTGTTTAGAGTTTAAAACAAAATGCTATAAAAGATGACTAACTCTGCCTTTGCTCTATAGCAGGGTATCTTCAATTTGGCACTACTGACACTCTGGACCAGATAATGCTATTTTTGTGGAAGACTGCCCTGTGTATTTTAGGATATTTACCAGTATCCCTGTTTTCTACTGATTAGATATCAATAGCATTCCCAATCATGACAATCAAAAATATCTCCAAATACTTCCAAATGTCTCCTGGGAAGCAAAATCACCCCTAGTTAGGAACCATTGTTCTATATGAATAGTGGACAATATCTTCAGCGACAAAACAAAATACCCAGTTTAAGAGATGACCTATACTAAGGCAAAGCAACAGCGATAAAGAATGGGAAATTAATACACAGAGATGCTGCACAAGCAAGTGGGTAGATGCTGATGCCATACAGAGACTGGAAGAATAAGTAAGAATCAGAGGCTGGGTCACAGGGAGCAGATGTTGTTCAACTGCACTCAAAACACCCGTGGAACATATGGAATTATTTATTTCATCGTTGGCTGCAAGATTCTGGAACGGAGAAGGGAAATCTAAAATGAAAATAAGGATCTAGGAGACAGTCATTAAGATGGTAACTTAAGTCATCAAGGAAAAAGGGCTGGTTCAGAAAGGACGCAGAAACTTTAGGAAAGAAAAGGAGCAAGTAGAAAATTCAAGGGAATAGCAAAATTTAAAAGGCAGGTAGAAAGATAGGCCAGGAAGGCTGAGAAAGAATTTCTAAGTGGTAGAAAGAGAAAACAGAAAGATTAGAGTACCAGAAATTAAGAGACGAGAGAATTACAAGCAAAAATTATTTCTCTAGTTCAAGGGAATAAACTGAACACACACATTTACATCCCCTGCCTCCAAAAACACATTCAGGTAAAATAAAAAGCTTTTATAGCTATAAAAGTATGACAAAAGAGGAATTCAGAGAAACGTCCCAGCACAAGGCCTGAATTTTGAACAAATTCTGGAAGATAGAGGGTAAGGTAGTATTGATAAAAAAAATAGAACAATATTGCCCACAATCTAATATAAATGTAGAAGTGGGTAAAAGGAACAGGGCACTGGTGAAAGCCCAGAAAGACGTCCAAGCTTAAACTGAAGAAACTGTGTAGTAGGAGAAATGATAAACAGAGTCAATTTCCTATTTGAATACAGGTGACATCATTTAAATGAGTGAGAAATGGCTAGATACAAATGTCATCGGAATAACTAGATGGCCATCTGGGAAAAGACTGATCTATATCTCACACCACAGAGCAGGATAAAATTAAAATGTATTCGAGATTTAACTGTAAAAAATAAAATCATACTCTAAAAGACTATACAGAGCAATTCTTTTATAAGGTCAGAGTGGGAAATGCCCAACTATGACTAAAAATCCAGGAACCATAAAAGAAAAAACTGCTAAACTTGACAACATAAAAATCAAATGCCTTCGAAAGACCCTGAATAGCCAAAGCAATTTTGAGAAAGAAGAACTGAGCTGGAGGTATCATGCTCTCTGACTTCAAACTATACTACAAAACTACAGTCGTCAAAACACTATGATACTGGCACAAAAACAGACATACAGATCAATGGAACAGGATAGAAAGCCCAGAAATAAACCCACACACCTATGGTCAACTAATCTATGACAAAGGAGGCAAGAATATACAAGGGAGAAAAGACAGTCTCTTTAACAAGTGGTGCTGGGAAAATTCGACAGCTACATGTAAAATAATGAAATTAGAACATTCTCTAACACCATACACAAAAATAAAATGATTTAAGATCTAAATGTAAGACCAAATACTATAAAACTCCTAGAGGAAAACACAGGCAGAACACTCTTTGACATAAATCACAGCAATATTTTTCTGGATCTGTCTCCTACAGTAATGGAAATAAAAACAACAATAAATAAATGGGACCTAACTAAACTTAAGAGCTTTTGCACAGCATAGGAAATCATGAACAAAATGAAAAGACAACCTACAGACTGGGAGAAAATATTTGCAAATGATGCTACTGACAAGGGATTAATTTCCAAAATATATAAACAGCTCAAACCAAACAACCTAATCAAAAAATGGGCAGAAGACCTAAACAGACATTTCTCCAAAGAAGACATACAGATGGCTAACAGGCATATGAAAAGGTGCTCAATATCACTAATTATTATAGAAATGCAAATCAAAACTACAATGAGGTATCACCTCACACCAGTCAGAATAGCTATCATCAAAATATCTACAAATCACAAATGCTGGAGAGGGTGTGGAGAAAAGGGAACCCTTCTACACTGTTGGTGGGAATGTAAATTGGTGCAGCCACTATGGAGAACAGTATGGAGGTTCCTTAAAAAACTAAAAATAGAGCTACCATATGATCTTGCAATCCCAATCCTGGGCATATATCTGGAGAAAACCATACTTCGAAAAGATACATGCACCCCAATGTTCATTGCAGCATTTTACAATAGCCAAGACATGGAAGCAACCTAAATTTCCATCAACCAATGAATGGACAAAGATGTGGTGTGTATATATCTACATATATCTATATATATGCAATGGAATATTACTCAGCCACAAAAAAGAATGAAATCATGCCATTTGCAGTGACATGGATGGACCTAGGGATAATCATAAGAAGAAGAAAGACAAATATTATATAATATCACTTATATGTGTAATCTAAAAAGATGATACAAATGAACTTACTTACAGAAGAGATATAAACTCAAAGACGTAAAAAACAACTTATGGTTATCAAACGGCAAAGGGGGGGAGGGATAAATTAGGAATTTGGGATTAACGTATACATACCACAATATATAAAACAGATAACCAACAAGGACCTACTGTATAGCACAGGGAGCTATACTCAGTATCTTGTAATAACCTATAACGGAAAAGAATCTGATAAAGAATATATATACCATATATATATGTATATTATATATATATATATATATATACACATTTGTATAACTGAATCACTTTGCTGTATACCTGAAACTAACACAACATTGTAAATCAACTATATTTCAATACATTTTTTTAAATGCCAAAAAAGTTCACCACAGTTAAAAACAAAAAACAAATGCCTTTATGGCAAAATTTAAAAAACATGAGCAAGGCAAAAATATGAAAAACTAGGAAAATTGTGCAATTTATATCACTGAAAAATGGCTATAAAGATATATTGGATATATTAATTAAAATCAGCACATCAACAGGAAAAACAGTAAGAAATAAACAGTTCAATAAAAAATATAGATGAATTACAAACAAAAAAGATGTTCCACCTCACTCATGAGAAGAGGAAAGCTTGTAAAACTAAACTTGAGTTATCATTTTTAATCATATTAGTAAAAATTCAAAAAGTTTGATGGCACACTCTATTTGTAAGGTTGTGGAGAAGAAACACACACTCCTAGACTGTTGGCTCTACCTTAAATTACCTTCAGAATCTGACCACTTGAAAGCAACTAACACCCTTAAATGATCATCATTTATTGCTAGGATTATAGAAATAGCCTCCTATATTGTTCCTGCTTTCACTACTACCCCACTAAGGTTTATCTTCAAAATGTAGAGTTATTCTTTTAAACTGTAAGTAAAAACTATCCTTTTGACTCAAAAGAATAAAAATGAAAACCCTCAAAACCCCACATTGCGAGAGATAATGTGTTAATGTATTGGAAGACATTTTGATCAAGATGTTAATTCTCCCCAAATTGATCGATATTACAGATTCTATAGTCAGTGCAGTCAAAATCAAAATCTCAGCAGGCTTTCCTGAGATAGACAAGCCAATTTTCAAAACTTTCTATAGAGAAGCAAAGTACCTAGAATCTCCAAAACACTCCTAAAAAAGAACCAAGTTGGAAGACACGTATTATCTGATTTCAAGAGTTACTATAAAGAGACACTCATCAAGGTAACGTGGTATTAGCAAAAGGATTAAGGTCATCAGATGTTAACAGAGTCCACATAGATATAGAGAATAGACTTGTGGTTGCCAAGGGGGAGGAGGGGTGAGGGGCGGAAGGATTGGGAGTTTGAGATTAGCAGATGCAAGCTTTATATATAGGATGGATAAATAACAAGGTCCTACTGTATAGCACAGGGTACTATATTCAATATCCTGTGATAAACCATAATGAAAATACAAAAAAGAATGTATATATATGTTTACCTGTGTCACTTTGCTGTACAGCAGAAATTAACACAACATTGTAAATCAACTATACTTCAATAAAATTTTTTAAAAAATAAAAAAAAGAAGTGAACAGAATCCAGAAACAGACCCAAACATAGGTTGCTAGTTGATTTCCCTCAGAGATGCCAATGCAATTCAATGGAGAAAGGATACTCTTGTCAACAAATGGTGCTGACAGGTGGGTATGCAAAGGTAGAAAGCGCAAACATGGCAAGTGCACGTTCCTCTACTCCCAATTCCTCTATTCTATTCTGCCAGCACAGAATACTAAGACCCTCAGACACAGAAATTCTTAGTTTTAGATTGGGCCAACGAGAACATACTTTGTCCTTTTCTGATTGGCAAGCTTTATACTGAAATAAAATTTTAAAGTTGATCAAAAAAGGAAACTATTGATATAACATAGATTTTGAAATCCGAAGAGAATACTATCAACAAGCTCATGAAAATACATTTAAAAACATAAATAGGGACTTCACTGGTGGTCTAGTGGGTAAGACTCTGTGCTCCCAATGCAGGGGGCCCAGGTTCAATCCCTGGTTGGGGAACTAGATCCGATCCCGTATGCATGCTGCAACTAAGACTCTGCGTGCCACAACTAAGAGTCCGCATACCACAACTAAAGATCCTGCATGCCACAACAAAGATCCAGTGTGTCACAACTAAGACCCTTCAGAGCCAAAATTTAAAAATAAAAATGAACAATTTTCTATGAAAACGTAATGAGGAAAGTTACACTAAAAAAAACCATACAAATCCATCATAGACTTATGACCAATAAATTAATCAAAATCTTCATGCAAAAAGTCTTCATAAGGCCCTAATTTATAGGTGAGTTTAACAAAATCTACATGTAACACAATTTTCTCATCTAAATTATTATTAAAGAAAAGGAGCAGGAAAATGTCCCATTTCCTTTTATGAGACTATGACCATGATACCATAATTGGACACAGAAACAAGAAAGCATAGTCTAATCCAAGTTGTGGATACAAAAATAAAAATCCTAAATACAGTATTAGCAAAAAGTCCTAGGAAGATATGTAAGAAGCAACTTACCACACTTATTAGCAATTAGGGTCTACACAGGGATTTAAGTTAACATTAGAAAATCCATTATACTGTTTACAGTATTTATAGATTAAAGGAAATAAGCTATAGCTTTGCTCCAATAGATACACAAAATGTAATCAATGTAATTTAATGCACATTCATGACTAATGTGAAATCTTAACAAACAGATACCTGGATGCAACCTTCTTACCCTGACAAAGGTAACCTATCAAAAGCTGACAGCAAACATCACAATTAATAGTAAAATAGTGTATATTATCCCTCAAGATTGACTTGATCTATTTTTATTTCTTTTTCCATTTAATGCATGGATGCTTCTTAACCTTATAAATCCACAAAAATGCAAAATGGGGAAAGAATAAAGAGCTCACCTGAGGTATGTTCATTTTCTGCTCTTGGGAGAGTAGAGAACTGTGGTTCAGCTGAGGGGACAGAAAGATGGGTGTCATGAGACATAACCTGTCTTATAGCTCCTAGATTCACTCCCCAAGATCTCAGCACCCCAGTTGGGGATCATCTTTCTTATAGGCATAGGGCCCTCTCAGCCTTGAAAAGGCACTACAGTGACCACATACAGGTGGCACCACCTGTCTTTGTGTGACTCTGAGATGACCATGAGGATTAAATCTGCAGTTTTTAACTGAGTGAATGTAAACTTTTCTCAATCATTTTAAAAATAATGCATGTGTCCTAACACAAGTAAATAAAAACAACAGAAGATTAGCTGAATTAAATACACCAAAGGATAAGACACTATACTTTCATTAAAATTAACGTAGCAGAACAATACTCAGTATGCACCATTTATCTATTTTTCTTATTAATATTATTTACCCGCTGGTATATACAATCTACAGAAAGCCTAATAAAAGAAATGGGATGCCTTAAGGCAGGAAATTTTAATTGTTTCAGCCGTGATATATTTGTCAAAAGGCCCTTTTGGTGACCTACCTGTGAGAGGGCGAAGTGCACTGTTTTCCTGATTCTGTCACAAACTGGGTTTCCCTGGACAAGTCACTGAACTTTTCAGGCCCGATGTCTTTAAAGATTTCAAGAGAGTTAGAAATGGATGACCTTGGAAAACCCTTCACATATCATCATTCTGGGATCCTGTGAGGTCAGCATATCACTAGTGTCACATGTGGTGATAGACACACGTGACAGCAACACAGCATCTTTGGGGGGGGCATTTAAGGGGAGTGGAGACAGCATTTCCTCCCTCTGCCTGGTTATCCCTTACCCCCAGACCTCACCCTCACAAGCTCTCCAGCAAAATGGCCTTTCCTGAATAGCCTGCCCCTGGACCAGTTCAGCTCACCTTGCTCTCCTCAAGGCTGGCCCAAACCCCCCACTGTCACATAGTCTGGTGGCTTCTGGAGATGGATGGGGTCATCACCAAGACTGGCTCATTCTGAGCAGGGAGATTAAGAACAGCTTCTGATCTTGCAAATCTAGGATCTGCTCCTTTCTGGGCTCTTCTGTCTCTGCTCTGAGGCTCTGGAACAAGGTCTAAGGTCATAGGGGTGCTCTCTTCCAGGTAAGACTCCTGTTAACAGAGACTCCCTGTTAACAGAGACTCCCTGCTTCCTACTTTACAAGGGTCACTTTGTTTCCAGGTAACTGAGTCGTGGATCCAAGAAACAATTCATTTTAGGAGCAAAAACCTAATTCTTGGAATTCATTATAATACCAGACTTAAAAGACAGACAGCCTGACAATGCAGAAGGGGCCAGGGACCTCTGTCTGCCCCAAGTGACCTGAAGAGACACTAGAAATCCCAGAATACATTTTGACACATGGTAGGATTCCATCTACATTCACTTTCCCTTATACTTCTGGGAACCAGCGACAGGCCTCTTTGCTAAGTGCTGTGAAGGCTACAATGTCGGTATTAGGTAGGTGTGATATTTAGACAAAGCCTGAGGCTGTAAGTAAAGCACACCTGCCCTTGAATCTAAACTCCCTCACTACTAGCTTGTGACCTGACCACACCGTTCCACCAACCTGAGCCTCGGTTTTTGTTAAAGTGGTAGTGAGAAAACATAAAGCCGTCCAATGAAAAGAATAAAGTGTCTTCCAACTATAATAGCAGTTGTCACATACTCAGTGCTCAGTATCTGGCACTAGTCTAAATGCTTTACAAGTGATGACTTAGATCTAAGTTTCAAAACAACGCCATGAAACAGTCATCATTAGTATCATTTTCATATGAAATACCTCTTACGCAGGTTCCTTCTGTAACCCTGCTTACAGGTGACAGACCTGTAATTTACCGGGCCCTTCTGCTCCAGAGCTGGGGCTCTCATCGCAGACCCCTGGCCACCGTCAGCACTATAAATTCACTTTGCCCCCTGCCGCCGACATGGGCTTTTTTTCCCCGAGCACACGGTCCCCACACACCCAGGCCTACACTGAGCACCTGCTCTTAACCGGACCAGCCCGACCTGTACCCCGGGAGCCCGAGGGCCGGGGTCACCCCCTACCGGCCTCCCCCAGGCTGAGGGCCCGCCCGGGCGCATACACCGGCGTTGGTGGGAGGGAGTCCCAAAGATTTTCCGCTTCCATCCCTAGGCACAAATGCACCCCTCTCAGCTGGTGCCCCCGCACTCTCACCCCAGGTGCGCACCCTTCACTTTCCGAGCCGACTCCCAGCTTCCCAAACCTCTTCCCTGGAGTCTAGAGAAGACGAAAGAGGAGGCGGGGATACAGCCGCACAAGCGCAGAAGCAGTCCAGAATCCCCTTCCCAGAGTGCCGCGCGGTAAAACAGAAGGATTCAAGACTACATTTCCCATAGACCTCCGCGTCCACTGCTGCGGTCACTCTTTAGGCGTTTACGCATTTTAGAAAGCTGAAGGGGGATGTCTTACAAGTGTCCTGCCCAGCCTCTCAAGGATCCTGAAAAGAACGGGTTAAATATCAACTTAAATGCCAGATGCAAAGGGTGGTCCTCTATTGGCTCCCAATTGAACCAGCAGTTTTTTCATAAGTCATTTGGAGACAGTTGGGGAAACTTGAATATGGATTGGATATTGAAAATGTTAAAATTACCATTACGTAGGTAAAGTATGAAAAAATTTTGAGTTACGTAAGAAAATTGGTTTTGTAAAAAAAAAAAAGGCAGGACGACTGAGGTATTTAGTATTGAAATTAAATAGCTGTAAAATTATAATTTTGTAATTTTTCAACTTGGGACCTCTACATGTTTCTATACAGCCAACAGACCCATTAACACCTAAGCCCCGTGCTGGCACCCCTGGAGCCCAGTGTGGAGGTTCTACTGGAGGTCAAGGCAGTGCTGCAGGTATAGATGTATTGATATATAAGGAAGCTGTTAGTTTTTATGACTCAACATTGTTTTCAGATGAATTCTATTATTGTTTCAACAAATTTTGTTAATTAAATTACGTTGATCTTGGATTTCTGTGCACATAACAAGTTTGCCTGCTTTTTGCTGACATACGTAATTCTTTGTCATTCTTTAATGAATTACAAATAACAGCACAAAAATGCTGGTCAAACTGTATTAAATCAATATTACATTAAATCAATCATAATAGACTTTAACATAAATTTCACTAACGGAAAGAAAGTGGTCACTACATATGTTCATGGAACAAATATTTATTGAAAACTTGCTGTGCGATAGACATCATTCTAGACGCTGGGATAACAACATCAGATAAAAGATATTAAATTCCCTATCCCCATGGAGTTTATGATCAGGGTTGTTGTCAGGGTCACCTCAAAAAACACATGTCAATTGTCAAGAAACAAAAGGACACTTGAGTTTAATAAACGGGGGCTCCAAAAACATGGGTAGGGTTGGTGAAGCATCGTGTAACTGATGATGGTAGGGACCCATTATCACTGTCAGGCTTATAGTGAGGGTAAGTAATATTACCAGAGCCTGGCAGAAAAGGCTACACTTATGAGAGCTGTGGCCTTAGGAAGAGAAACATTGTAATGGCCATTACATGGCTCTGCACAGCAAGCCAAAATTATAAATACACAAACCTCACTTGTTTTCTTCCCTCTAATGTCCTATCCTCTCTTAAGCATTTGTAAGCCCTATTCAGTACCTATTCCTAGAACTTCATCCACATCTGTCTCCTCCAGACATCTTATTCCAGTCTTATTCTTGTCTAGCCCCCCTCTACCCGTCAACTCATTGAGCTTTGGACATGAATCAGTATAAATCTAACCTCAGGACACAGCTCTTCTTCACAAAGTGAACTACTAAATATACCTCCTTAAAATTTGCCCCTGGGCAGATTTCTTATCACTACACATTTGAGAATCACTCCTAAGTGAGACTGTAATTGCAGTAGCCATAACTTCCAATGATGCTACCATACATTGTAGATCCAGTTTGAAGGAGATTCAACTGGTAGATGGCACAGGTCTCCCTTAGGGACTTTTGGGGAATGATTAATTGTATATACTTGTGTTATATACTTGTGTATATACTTGTGTTAAGTTACGAGAAATTTTGTCAAAAGGACCCAGTCTCTCCTTTACTTGAAGCCTCCTGTCTATAAAGTAGGATATATCAAGGACTGTGAAAGAGGATCTGAATCCCTTTTATGATGACTTGTGTGTTCTGCCCACGAGACACAGAATTTCATATAGGTATATATGTCAAGAAGTATCTTTGTAGGGTGCCCATCTATTCTATTTCACAGACTTCATTATTGAAGAGCCACCACCACAGATGTATTCAGGTTACCACAAAAGATGGCTGCACGTCAAAAAAAACTTAGAGAGTTTTAAAAAATATTTATCAGGATCTCGTTAGAGAAATACATATTTCATTGGTATGAAATGCAGCATGGGCTGCTCCTGAGTCCATCGTGGGTATACGCATATTGATAAATTTGCCCCTATCTAAACATAATTCATCTCTCCTGGTTTAATACCCTAAGGATCCACCCAAATATATGTGACCAAGTTTCTGCTTGTACTACTGAGCAAGATCATTTTTTAAAAATTGAAGTATAGTTGATTTACAATATTATATTAGTTTCAGGTATACAACATAGTGATTCGATATTTTTATAGATTATACTCCATTTAAAGTTATAAAATATTGGCTATATTCCCTGTGCTATATATTACAACTTTGTATCTTATTTATTTTATACCTAGTAGTTTGTACATCTTAATCCCCTTCTCCTACATTGCCCCTCTGCTACACCTCTCCCATTAGTAACCACTAGTTAGTTCTCTGTAAGTCTGTTTTTGTTTTGTTATATTCATTCATTTACTTTTTTAGGTTCCACGTATAAGTGAAAACACACAGTATTTGTTTTTCTCTGTATGACTTATTTCACTAAGCATAATACCCTCCAGGTCCATTCATGTTGTTGCAAATGGCAAAATTTCATTCTTTTTTATGGCTGAGTAGTATTCCATTGTATATATACCACATCTTCTTTATCCATTTATCTGTTGGTGGACACTTAGGTTGCTTCCATATCTTGGCTATTGTAAATAACGCTGCTATGAACATGGGGGTGCACATATCTTTTCAAATTAGTGTTTTTATTTTTTTTCAGACACATGTCCAGGAGCAGAATTGTTGGATCATATAGTAGCTCTGTTTTTATTTTTTTGAGGAACAGCCATACTGTTTTCCATAGTTACTGTACCAATTTACATTCTCACCAACAGTGTATGAGGGTTCCCTTATCTCCATAACCTTGCCAACATTTATTATATGTTATCTTTTTTTTTTTTTTTTTTTTTTGCGATACGCGGGCCTCTCACTGCTGTGGCCTCTCCCGTTGTGGAGCACAGGCTCCGGACGCGCAGGCTCAGCGGCCATGGCTCACGGGCCCAGCCGCTGCCGCGGCATGTGGGATCTTCCCGGACCCGGGGCACGAACCCATGTCCCCTGCATCGGCAGGCGGACTCTCAACCACTGCGCCACCAGGGAAGCCCTATGTTATCTTTTTGATGATAGTTATTTGGACAGGTGTGAGGTACTATGGTGATTGATTTGCATTTATTAGTGATGCTGAGCATCTTTTCATGTGCCTGTTGGCCATCTGTGTCTTCTTTGGAAAAATGTCTATTCAGGTCTTCTGCCCATTTTAAAATAGGGCTTTTCTTTTTATGTTGAGTTGTATGAACTCTATATTAACCCTTTATTAGAAATATAATTTGCAAATACCTTCTCTCATTCAGTAGGTTGCCTTTTTGTTTTGTTGATGGTTTCTTTGTTCAAAAGCCTTTAAGTTTGATTAGGTCCCATTTTTGCTTTTGTTTCCTTTGCTTTAGGAGACAGATCAAAATATATATATATATTGCTAAGACTTATCTTAAAGAGTGTACTGTTGTTGTTTTCTTCTAGGATTGTTATGATTTCCAGTCCTATGTTTAGGTCAATCAATTTTGGGTTTATTTTTGTATATGGTGTGAGAAAATGTTCTAATTTCAATATTTACATGTAGCTGTCCAGTTCTCCCAGCACCACTTATTGAAGAGACTGTCTTTTCCCCATTGTATATTTTTGCCTCCATTGTCATAGAATAATTGACCATAAGTGCATGGGTTTATTTCTGAACACTCCATTTTGTTGCATTGATCTATGTGTCTGTTTTGTGCCAGTACTGTACTGTTTTGATTACTGTAGCTTGGCAGTAAAGTCTGAAGTCAGGGAGCATTATTTTAGGATTATTTGTTCTACTTCTATGAAAAATTTCATGGATATTTTATCTGTAGATTGTTTTAGGTAGTATGGACATTTTAACAATATTAATTCTTCTAATCCACAAATATTGGATATCTTTCCATTTATTTGCTTCCTATTCAGTTTCCTTCATTAATGTCTTATAGTTTCCAGAGTTAGGTCTTTGACCTCCTTGGTTAAGTTTATGCCTAAGATATATTATTCATTTTGATGAAATTGTTAATAGGAATGTTTTGCTTTCTCTTCCTGATAGTTCAATAATAGTGTACAGAAAGCAACAGATTTCTGTACATTGATCTTGTATCCTGCAACTTTTCTAAATTTATTTATTAGTTCTTGTAGTTTTTTTGGTAGAAACTTCAGGGCTTTCTAAATATAGTATCATGTCATCTGCAAATAGTGATAGTTTTCTTCCCTTCTAATTTGAATACCTTTTATTACCTTTTCTTGCCTGATTGCTGTGGCTAGGACTTCCAACACTATGTTAAATAGAAGTGTTGAGTGGGCATTCCTTCTTATTCCTGATTTTAGAAGAAAAGTTTTCAGTTTTTCACCACTGAGTATTATGCTAGCTGTGAGCTTGTCATATATGGCCTTTATTATGTTGAGATATGTTCCCTCTATACCAATTTGTTTAGAGTTTATCATGAATGAGTGTTGAATTTCATCAAATGCTTTTTCTCCATCTATTGAGATGATCATGTGATTTAGATCCTTTTTTTTTAATATAGTGTATCACATTGGTTGATCTGCACATATTGAACCATCTTTGTATCCCTGGAATAAATTCCTCTTGATCATGGTGTATGATCCTTTTAATGTATTGTCGAATTTGGTTTGCTAATATTTCATTTTGCATCTATGTTCATCAATGATATTGACCTGTAATTTTCTTTTTTGTCTGGTTTTGGTGTCAGAGTAATTGTGGCCTCATAGAATGAGTTTGGGAATGTTCCTTCCTCTACAACTTTTTTTTTGTGTGTGTGTGGTACGCAGGCCTCTCACTGTTGTGGCCTCTCCCGTTGTGGAGCACAGCCTCCGGACGCACAGGCTCAGTGGCCATGGCTCATGGGTCCAGCTGCTCCTCGGCATGTGGGATCTTCCTGGACTGGGGCACGAACCCGTGTCCCCTGCATCGGCAGGTGGACTCTCAACCACTGCACCACCAGGGAAGCCCCCTCTTCAACTTTTTGGAATAGTTTGAGAAGGATAGGTATTCACTCTTATTTTTATGTTTGGTAGAAGTCCCCTGTGAAGCTGTTCTGTCCTGGAATTTTTTTTTGGGGGGGAGTTTTTTTTTTTTTTTTTTTTGTGGTATGCGGGCCTCTCACTGTTGTGGCCTCTCCCATTGCGGAGCACAGGCTCTGGACGCGCAGGCTCAGCGGCCATGGCTCACGGGCCCAGCCGCTCCACGGCATGTGGAATCTTCCCGGACCGGGGCACTAACCCATGTCCCCTGCATCGGCAGGCGGACTCTCAACCACTGCGCCACCAGGGAAGCCCTGGGGGGAGTTTTTTGATTACTGATTTAATTTCAATACTAGCAATCAGTCTGATCAGATTATCTATTTCTTCCTGATTCAGTCTTGGAAGATTGTATGTTTCTACGAATTTATCCATTTCTTCCAGGTTGTCCAATTTATTGGCATATAACTGTTTGTAGTATTCTTAGGATTTTTTTTTTGTATTTTTGTGATATTGGTTTCATTTCTTATTTTGTTTATTTGGGTCCTCTCATTTTCTTAATGAGATTGGATAAAGGCTTATCTATTTTTTTAGCTTTTTAAAAAACCAAAAAACAACACTTGGCTTCATTGATCTTTTCTGTTGTTGTCGTTATTTTTTTTGTCTCTGTTTTATTTATTTCTGCTATGATCATTATTATTTCCTTCCTTCTCCTGACTTTGGGCTTTTTTCTTCTTTTTCTAATTTGTTTAGATGGTAGCTTAGGTTGTTTATTTGATATTTTTCTTATTTCTTGAGGTAAGCCTGTATTGCTATAAACTTCCCTCTTAGAACTGCTTCTGGAAAGTTGCATTTAATTTTCATTTGTCTCAAGATATTTTCTGACTTGCTCTTTGTTTGTTGACCCATTGGTTTTTTAATAGCATGTTGTCTAATCTCCATGTGTTTGTGTTTTTTCCACTTTTCATCCTGTAACTGATTTCTAGTTTCATACCGTTGTAGTCAGAAATGATGTTTGGTAAAATTTCTATCTTCTTTAATTTGTTGAGACTTGTTTTGTGGCCTATCATGGGATCTGTCCTGGAGAATGTTCCACATGCATTTGAAAATATTGTGTATTATGTTTTTATTGGGGATTGAATGTCCTGTAGATATCTATTAATTCCAACTGGTCTAATATGTCATTTAAGGCCAATGTTTCTGTATTGAATTTCTGTCTGTGTGATCTTTTCAGTGATGTAAGTTGGTGTTAAATTCCCCTACTATTATTGTATTATTGTAAATTTCTCCCTTTTATGTCTGTTAATATTTGCTTTATATATTTAGGTGTTCCTATATTAGGTGCACATATGTTTACAAATATTATAACTTCTTCTTGTATTGATCCCTGTATCATTAAATAATGCCTTTCTGGGCTTCCCTGGTGGTGCTGTGGTTGGGAATCTGCCTGCCAATGCAGAGGACACGGGTTTGATCCCTGGCCCGGGAAGATTCCACATGCCGCCGAGCAACTAAGCCCGGGTGCCACAACTACTAAGCCTGCGCTCTAGAGCCCGTGTGTCACAACAACTGAAGCCCAGATGCCTAGAGCCCATGCTCTGCAACAAGAGAAGCCACGACAATGAGAAGCCCGCGCACCACTCGCTGCAACTAGAGAAAGCCCGCATACAGCAAAGAAGACCCAACACAGCCAAAAATAAAAACAAATAAATAAATACATTTATTTAAAATATAATGCTCTTCTTTGTCTTTTGTAATAGACTTTTTTTTAAAGTCTACTTTATCTTATATGTGTATTGCTACTCCTGCTTTCTTGTCATTTCTATTTGCATGAGATAGCTTTTCCCATCCCCTCACTTCCAATCTTTGTGTGTCTTTAGCTCTGAAGTGAGTCTCTTAGATGGATTTTGGTTTTTTCATCCAATCAGCTATGTATTTTGATTGCAGCATTTAGTATTGAGAAAGATCTTGAGTTCCTTTTGTGTGTGTTTTTTTTTTTCTGGATTAGACCTTGCAATTTTCCCTCCAAGAATAGTTGGTTTTTAAATTCCCACTATGCGCCTGGAGTCAGTAAGGGAGGTTGTACAGGCAGACCCTGAGGAGAGTGTGCACTCCCCTAGAAGAGGGATGAGTTATATTAGGATCACTCCTTAGTATTAGGTGAGAAAGAAATGAGAGCGCCACTGTTAGAAGTCAGTTAATCACTTCTTTTTCATATCTGCTAATAAACAGTAACTTTTAGTCAACCTTAGAGGCCTTAAAATTTCAGAGAGCATTTCAGGTACAACAATCCTGAACTGCCTCACAAGCTTCAAGTGTCTAATTTGCCAGGTAAGGTGTACAGAGCAGAGAATATCTGCTCTGACCAACTAGTAGCAGATGCTTGGCCATATCCTTCTCCTCTGATAATAACATTAGGCTTCCTGGATGCTTGGTAAATCTGCCTAAGTGAATATCTTCACCTTGATCTTGACCTCACATTGAGTCCATCCTAGTAGGGTTTGGGGGAGAAGGTGTATTTATTTGGCATCCATCCTCCTGTGCGTAGAATTTTATAAAAGATTCAGAAGTATAATGTCCCTCTTGAAGATATTCTTGTATTCAAGCCTTATCAGAATGAATACTTAAAATAATTTCCATCTATTGAGAGCCCAAATATATTGGATCACTTTTGAAACTGTTCAGTCACTTCCATCTAGGAATTGTCCCCCTCCATTTTGGTCACTATAGGTTAGCTTTGTATTTTCTAGTGTTTCATGCAGAAGGAATCATATGGTGCATACTCTTCTGTATGTCTTTTTTTTTCCACTCAGGATAATGATTTTGAGATTTATCTAATAGTTGTGTACCAGCAATGTAGAAACTGTCTCACATGGGGAGAAACAACTGCTTATGAGATCAAGGTGTACTCATCATGCTCAATGTATTCAGGCTATATCTGAATCCAAAGACATGTACTCATTCCAATTTCAAGGTCCCTAGACTTTTGCACTAAATGTATCAAGTTTCATCTAATATGCTTCCTCAAATTGTGACTCCAATTGTTATTGTTATTTTTTGAAGAATAATGGCCCAAACTTCCTAACTGATGAAAAATGTTAATTTACTCATCCAAGAAGCTTAATGAATCCTAAGTAGGATAAATACACAGAGTTGTGTACCCAGACACACTGTAGTCAAAATGTTGAAAGCCACACACAAAGAGAAAAATCTTAAAAGTAGAAAGAGAAAAACAACTTAATACATACTGGAGAGCATCACTATAAATAAAAGCCTAGCTTATCACCAGAGAAAATGGACTCAAGAAGGCAGTGGAATAACATATTCAAAATACTGAAAGAAAAACTGCTAATGAAGAATTTTTTATCCAGCAAAACTATCCGCCAGTTATAAAGGTGAAATAAGGACATTTCTGAATTTTAAAAGGCTGGGAGAATTCCTTGCTATCAGAACTGATTTATGAGAAATACTAAAGTAAATTCTTTGAGCTAGAAGAAAATGACATTAGACACTAGCACAAATCAACTGGAAGAAATGAAAAGTACCAGGAGTAATAAATATCTAGATTAAGAAAAAAAGAATTTATAAATATATTTTCTCATTTCTTCTATTAAATTCTTTAAAATGCATAAGATTGTATAAATAAATAATTATAACACTGTATTGTTGGTTTGTAAGGCATATAGATGTAATATATATTAAAACAATTACTCAAGAAAAGAAAAGAATAGAGTTACATTGTAGAAAACATTCTATGTTTCATGGGAATTCAGTTAATATTAATTTCAAATAGACTGCAATAAGTTAAGATGTATATTGGAATACGAAGTTCAGACACTAGGAAAATAATTCAAAAATGTAGTAAAAATCAATAAAAGAATTAAAATAATTTACTAAAATATTTTACACAAGTCATTAAAGGGAGAACAGAAGAACAAAGAAGACTGAAAACAGAAAACAAATAGCAAAATGGCAAATGTAACTCTGACCCTATCAATAACTGCACTAAATGTAAATAGTCTAAACAACTCAATTAGAAGACAGAGATTGACAAAATGGATAATACAGCAAGATCCAACTATAAACAAGCTACAAAAGACATATCTTAGATTTAAAGACACATATTCATTGAAAGTAGAAGGATGGGAAAGATATGTTATGCAAGTAGTAACCTGCTGACGTGGTTGTATTAATACTAGACAAGGTAGATTTTAAAACAAGAAATATTACTAGAGATAAAGAGGGACAAATCCAAATGATAAAATGTCAATAATATTATAAATGCATACAAATATAATAACAGAACTTCAAAGTACATGAAGCAATATCTGATAGAAATGAAAGGAGAAATAGACAATACAACAATAATAGTTGGGAATTTCAATTTCCTAATGTCCAAAAATAATAGAAAAAAAATGAAACAAAATCAGCAAGGTTACAGAAGAAAGATCTGAAAAACACTATCAACCAAAGTAATTTAAGTGACATATATAAAATGCTCCATTCAATAAATACAGAATACACATTCTTTTCAACAGCACATGGAACATTCTCTAGGATAGACCGTGTATTCAGCCATAAACAAATATCAATAAATTAAACAGGAATGAAATAATATAAATATGTTCTCCAACCACAGTGGAATGTGAAATATCAAGAACAGAGTATATCTGGGATATCCACAAATATTTGGAAATTAAATGACACATGTCTGAATAACACATAAGTCAAAAAATAAATTGGAAGGAAAATTAGAAAGTATTTTGAAGTAAATGAAAAATTTAAATAGTATATCAAACTGTATAGGATGTGCCTAAAGCAGTTCTTAGAAAGAAATTTATACTGTTAAACACCTGTAGTGGAAGAGAAGTCTCACATCAATAACTTAGGTTTCAACCTCAAGACACTAAAAAAGAAGAAACCATGCAAAAGAAAGGAAATAATAAAGGTTAGAACACATATCAACAAAATACAAAACACAAAAATTAATAAAACCAGAATTTTGTCAATCTGGCTCTTTAAAAGATCAACAAAATTGACAATCCTTTAGCTAGCATTCCAAGCAAGAACTTACCAAAACAAGAAATGTAGATACAGAAATTAAAGGAGTATGAGAGAATATTATGAACAACTTTATGTCACAAATTAGACGTTTTATAAGGTACAAATTCTTAGATCCAAATTTCCAAAACTGACTCAAAAAGAAATAGAAAATCTCAATACATCTATAACAAATAATAAAATTAAATTAGTAATTAAAATCCTTTCAGGAAATAAAAGCCCAGATTCAGATGACTCAACTGGTGAATTCCACTGAATATTAAAGGAAGAAATAATCTAAATCCCTCACCATCTATTCCAGAAAATGTAGAAAAGAGAGAGCATGTCTCACATCATTCTATTAGGCCAGTTTCATCTTGATATCAAAGGCAAATGAAGACATCACATGCAAAGAAAAGACTGATATCCCTCATGAATATAGATGAAAAAATCCTTAACAATATATTATTAAGCCAGAGTAATGTCACCAAGATGGTGGAGTAGGAGACTTCAGCCTCCATCCCCCAACAAAGATCAACAATTAGACATCTCTCCATGAACAAAAAGAGTGCTGGAGTCCACTTAAGAAACTTCAGCAACACAGTGGAACAAAGCAATTGAAAATAACTGCATAAAAAGGGAAAGAAGAACGGCTTCATTTTGCCTACATCACCCTGTCTTCCAAGCTGGCACTGCTCAGTGCCAAGAGAAAACTCCCCAGCTAGAAACCATTCTCCTTGAAGGGAAAGGGAGAGTGGAGTGAGTGACCAGCTTCCCAGCCTTTCAGGACACACAAAAAGCACTTGATTCAGTTTTACCTTCCCAGAGACTGGCAAAGCTGAGATGTACAGAGATGGCTAGGAGCAAGGAAGAAAAGTAGGGTTTACTAATATCAACATATATTGAAAGCAACCTCAGTTCTTTGACCTCAGCAGCTTCCATCACAGAAGAAACAGCCACTTCAAACCCCCCAGATTTCACTGATTTTTGCCTCATGGGTATTCACTTTAGTAGATGCCAGCCACCTGAGTCCCTCCCTGATCCCCATCCCCATTTCCACTGGAACCTGGGACCCATGCTGGCAACCAGTCCAGGCCTCTGCAGCTGCGTGAGTATGAAGTGTCAGTATAGACCCTGGTGGCTGACCCCTACCACTTCAGTCTTTGTACTTGCACACCACTGGTCTCCACTGCTGTGTGTGTACCCATAGGATGATCTTACAGCCAAGGAAGTATGCTCCAATAGCCAAGGGCCCCACAGCTACTTGTGGGCCTGGACCCAGCCCTGTCTCCTGTCACTGGCCTACACCATTGGGCTCTTCTGCAGCTAGCCACTTCAGCTGTGCATCTGCATGCCCCTAGTCTGACCCCTGACCCTGGCCTCCACTGTCATGTGTATGCCTGTGAGGAGACTGCGCAGCCACAGGAGTGCATGCCAGAGCCCCTGTAGCTTCTTGTGGGCCTGCATCTGTCCCTCTCTTCTATAATTGACCTGCGCCACTTGGCTCACCAGAAGTTAACCTCTTGAGCTGTATATTTGTATGCCCTTGGCCTGACTCCCAACACTGGCCTCCACTGCCATGCACCTGTAGTGAGAACCAGCAGCCATGGTGGTGTATGCCAACAGACACGGCCTCCAGAGCTTCCAGGGTGCCTGCAGTTGGCCTTGACCCTTACCCTGGCCCCCACTACTATAAGTGTGGGGCTCTCACACTATGCAGGCACCCACAGCTACCCCTGCAGCTGAGCATGTATACACCACTGGCTCTGGCTACCACCACTGCCTGCCCTGGTCCCTAGATGCTGGAACTGGAGGTGCCTCTGAGGACCCTGATAGCCTTTGAAGCCTCTGTGGACTCCCTGCAGTGCTCACCAAGGATCACACAGTTGTTGATCATGCCAAGGACTCAGTGGCCTGAAAAATAGGTCAGCACGCCCTGCCAAAACTGGAACCACCACATGCCCTTGCACTTGGCACTCTGCACCACTAGATCCAGGATCACTACAAGTTCCAGCATATCCCCACCCCTAGGTAAAGGTCTTTTCTTACCAAAGTCAGTCCATAAAGTCAGGAAGAAGTGACTGTTTATTCAAATGCACAGATACATACACAAGCCTAGACGGATCATGAAGAATGAGGGAAACACAACTCCACCAAAAGAACACAGTAAACTTCCATTAACTGACCCCAAAGAAATGGAGATACAGGAATTGCTTGACAAAGGATTCAAAATAATTCTTTTAAAGATACTCAGAGCTACAAGAGAACATAGAAAGGAGATTTTTAAAAATCATGGAAACATTACTAGAACAAAAAGATGTTCAACAAAGAGAGAGAAACATAAAAAAGAACAAAACAGAAATTTTGGAACTGAGGAATACAATGTCTGAACTGAAGAAATCAATAGAAAGCTTCAACAGCAGACTGGAGTAAGTAGAAGAAGAAATTAGTCAGCTTGAAGACAGATCAATTGAAATTATCCAATCAGAGGAGCAAAACAAAAAAAGAATAAAAAGGAATGAAGAAAGCCTACAAGATTTATGAGACACAGAGAAGCAATCTACACATCATTGGAGTCCCAGAAAGAAAAGAGAGGGAGAAAAGGGTAAAAACCTTTTCTAAAGAAAAATGGCTATAAAATAAAATAAAATAAACAAGCAAAAGGAATAATAGCTGAGAACTTCCCAAACCTTGGGGAGAGAGTTGGACATCTTAGTTCATGGAGTTAATAAGTCATCTCAAATTTTCTATCAAAAATGAACTTCTCTAAAATATATTATAATTAAACAGTCTAGAATCAAAGACAAGGAGAGAATTTTGAAAGCAGCAAAGAAAAAAAAATCTCTGTCATACAAGATAACCCCCATAAGGCTATCAGCGAATTTCTCAGCAGATACCTGGTAGGCAAGGAGAGAGTGAGATGATATACTCAAAGAGCTGAAAGAAAAAAAAAAACGCCAACCAAGAATACTTTACCCAGAAAAGTTGTCCTTCAGGAATAAAGAAATAAAGAGAAACAGAGGGAGTTCATCACAACTAGAACTGCCTTACAAGAAATGGTGGAAGCAGTTCTCCAAGCTGAAACAAAAGGTTAACTACTAACATAAAAACATATGAAAAATACATAATACACTAGTAAATGTGAGTATACAGTCATATTCAGAATACACTAATACTGTAATATGGCAGTGTTAACTACTTAACACTAATATAAAGAGTAAAGGAATAAAAATATTAAAAATAGCTAAAGCTACAAAAATTTGTTAATGTATACACAATATAAAAAGATATAAATTGTGACATTAAAAACATAAAATGTAAAAGGGGAGGGGAATAAAAGGGTAGACTTTTTGTATGTGATCAAAATTAAGTTGCTAACAGCTAAAAATAAGCTGTTTATCTAGAAGATGTATCAAGTAAGCAACAGAATATCCACAAAACCAAAATCTATAGTAGGTACACACAAGATAAAGAGAAAGGAATCAAGTGTACCTCTATGAAATATCAATTCACAAATGAAGAAAACAAGAGAGGAAGAAAGGAACTTTAAAACAGCCAGAAAACAATAAACAGATGGCAAGAATAAGTCCTTACCTATAAATAATTGCTTTAAATGTAAATGGGTTAAATTCTAAATATAAAGGCATAGAGTAGATGAAAGATAAAAAAATTAGATCCAATTATATACTTCCTACAAGAGACTCACTTTGACTTCATGACACACACAGGCTCAAGTGAAGACATAGGAAAAGATTCCATGCAAATGCAAACTTAAAAGAGCTGTACTTTTGTCAGACAAAATAGACTTTTGTCAAAAACTGTCACAAGATATAAAGAAGGTCATTTTATAATTTTAAAGAGGTCAATTTATCAAGAGGATATAATAATTATAAATATGATGCATGCATAATTGGAGCACCTATTTTAAGCAAATACTAACAGATATAAAGGGAGTAATAGACAGCAATACAATAATAGTAGGAGACTACATTACCCCACTTTCCATAATGGATAGATCACACAGAAAGAAAATAAATAAGCACACATTTGACTTGGACTACATCTTAGACCAAATGAACCTAACAGACATATAGAGAACAGTCCATCTAACAGCAATGGAATGAATACATATCCTTTTCAAGCACACATAAAACATTCTCCAAAAGAGATTATATATTAGGTCACAAAACAAATCTCAGCAAATTTATAAAGATTGAAATCATACCAAGTATTTTTTTCTGACCACAATTGTATGAAACTAGAAATCAATAACATGAAGAAAACTGGAAATTTCAAAAATATATGGAAATCAAATGACACACTCTTGAAAAACCAGTGGGTCAAAGATGAAATCAAGGCAAATCAAAAAACATCTTGAGACAAATGAAAATGGAAACAGGTATATCAAAACTCATGGGATGCAGCAAAAGCAGCTTAAGAGGAAAGTTTATAGTGATAAATGACTACACTAAAAACCAAAAAGTCTCAAATAAGTCACCTAACTTTACACCTCAAGGAACTATAAAAATACTAACTATATCCCAAATTAGCAGATGGAAGAAGATAACAAAGATCAGAGCAGATATAAATAAAATAGAGAATAAAAAAATCAATAGAAAAGATCAATAAAACTGAGTTCGGTTTTTTAAAAGATGAACAGTATTGCCAACAAACTGGACAACCTACAAGAAATGA
Source organism: Phocoena phocoena (assembly GCF_963924675.1). Lineage (NCBI taxonomy): Eukaryota > Metazoa > Chordata > Mammalia > Artiodactyla > Phocoenidae > Phocoena > Phocoena phocoena. The sequence goes on along the minus strand of NC_089224.1, from coordinate 27,668,539 downwards.
AAAAATTCCTCAAAACATAAAACCTACCATATCCACATCACGAAGAAATAGAAAATCTGAACAGACCAGTAATGAGTAAGGAGATTGATTCAGCAACCTAAAACCACCAAACAAAGAAAAGCCCAGGACCACATGGCTTCCCCATTGAATTCTACCAAACATTTAAATAATTAATGCCAATACTTCTCAAACTCTTCCAGAAAAATTGAAAAAGAGGGAACAGTCCCAAACTTGTTTTATGAGGCCAGTGTTACCCTGATACCAAAGCCACATAAGGATAATGCAAGAAAAGAAAACTGTAGGCCAATATTCCTGATCAATATTGATGCAAAAATTCTCAACAAAATACTGGCAGACTGAATTCAACAGCACATTAAAAGGATCCTACACCATGATCAAGTGTCATTTACTTCTGGAATGCAAAGATGGTTCAATATATGCAAATTGATAAATTAATAGAATAAAAGACAAAAATCATATAGTGATCTCAATAAATGCAGAAAACACATTTGATAAAATTCAATATCCTTTCATGACAAAAACTTTCAACAAATTGGGTAAAGAAGAATCAAACCTCAACATAATAAAGGCCAAGCCCACAGCTAACATTATACTCAATAGTAAAAGGTTGAAAGCTTTCTCTCTAATATCAGGAACAAAACAAGGGTGCCCACTATCACCACTCCTATTCAACATAGTAATAGAAGTCCTAACAAGAGCAATTAAGCAAGACAAAGAAATAAAAGTCATCCAAATCAGAAACCTAGAAGTAAAATCGGCTCTGTTTGCTGATGACATGGTCTTGTATATAGAAAATCCTAAAGACTCCACCAAAAAATTGTTAGAATAAACGAATTCAATAAAGTTACAGTATACAAATCAGCATACAAAATGAGTTGCATTTCTATGTGCTAATAATGAACTATCTGAAAAAGAAATTTAAAAAATTCTGTTTACAATAGTATCGAAAATAACAAAACACTTAGGAATCAATTAATCCAAGGAAATAAATGATCTAGTATGAAAACTATAAGAAATGAAAAATTGAAGACACAAATAAATGTAGTGACATCCTGTGTTCATGGATAAGCAGAGTTAATATTGTTAAAATTGTCCATATAACCCAAAGCCACCTATAGATGGCCTTACCAAATTCCAGTGGTATTTTCCACAGAAATAGAAAAAAACAATCCTACAATTTGTATAGAACCACAAAATTCCTCAAGTAGCCAAGAAATCTTGAGAAAGAACAAAGCTGGAGGTATCACATTCCCTGATTTCAAACTCTATGACAAAGCTATAGTAATTGGTACAGTATGGTACTGGCATAAAAGCAGACACATAGATCAATGGAGAACTGAGAACCCAGAAATAAACCCACGTGTATGTGGTTAACTAATCTTTGACAAGGGATCCATGAATAAGTGGGGGAAAGGATAGTCTCTTTGATACATGGTGCTGGGAAAACTGGATATTCACATGCAAGTGAGTGAAACTGGGTCCCTCTTTTATACCACTCACAAATATTAACACAAAATGGATTAAGCATTTAAATGTAGGGCCTAGAACCATGAAAATCCTACAGGAAAACATTGGGGAAAGCACCTTGTCATCAGTGTTGGTTGTGATTTTTTGTGTATGACACCAAAAGCATAAGCGACAAAAGCAAAAATCAAGTGGGACTACCTCAAACTAGAAAACTTCCGCTCAAAGAAAGAAACTACCAACAGAGTAAAAAGGCAACGTATGGAGTGGGGAAAAATAGTTGCAAACCATATATCTGGTTACTATTCAAAATATATAAGGAACTCATACAACCCAATAGCAAAAAACCAATCTGATTGAAAAATGGGCAAAGGACTGGAACAGATATTTTTCCAAAGAAGACATACAACTAGACAACAAGTACATGAAAAGGTGTTCAATATCATTTATTATCAGGGAAATGAAAATCAAAACTACAGTTAAATATCACCTCACACCTGTTAGACCAGCCATTATCAAAAAGGAATAGATAACAAATGCTGGCAAGGATGTGGAGAAAAGGGAATGCTGGTGCACTGTTGGGAATATAAATTGGTGCAGCCACTATGGAAAACAGTACAGAAATTCCTCAAAAAATTAAAAATAGAAATAACATATAATCCAATAACCCTATTACTGTGTATATATCCAAAGGAGATGAAATCACTATCTCAAAGAGATATCTTCCCTCCCATGCTCATTGAAGCATCATTCAAAAAAGTCAACACATGGAAACAACCTAAGTGTCTATCAACAGATGAATGGATTAAAGTGAGAGAGTGGCATGGACATATATACACTACCAAATGTAAAATAGATAGCTAGTGGGAAGCAGCCGCATAGCACAGGGAGATCAGCTTGGTGCTTTGTGACCACCTAGAGGGGTGGGGTAGGGAGAGTGGGAGGGAGATGCAAAAGGGAGATATGGGGATATATGTATATGTATATGTATAGCTGATTCACTTTGTTATAAAGCAGAAACTAACACACCATTGTAAAGCAATTACACTCCAATAAAGATGTTAAAAAAATTGTATAAAATTCTATACAAATTCTGTATAAAATGGAATATTATTCAGTCATAAAAAGAAGGAAATCCTGCCATTTGTGACAACGTGGGTTGTCCTTGTGGGCATTATGCCAAGTATAATGTCATACATGAAAGATAAATGCTGTATGATCCACTTATATGTGGAAGTTAAAAACACTGAACTCACAGAAACAGAAAGTAGAATGATGTTTGCCAGGTACAGAGAGTTGGGGGAAATGGGAAGGTGCTGGTCAAAGGGTACAAACTTTCAGTTATGAGACGAATAAGTTCCAGAGATCTAACGTGCACATGGTGACTATAGTTAACAATACTGTATCGTGTATTTGAAAGCTGCTATGAGAGAAGAGCATTAATATTCTCACCACCACCACTACAACAACAATAACAACAATGACAACATGGTAATCATTTGAGGTGAAATGTATTAACTCACCTTATTATGGTGAACATTTGTAATACATACATTTATCAAGTCACCACACTGTACACGCTAAACTTACACATTGTCGTATGTCAATTAGATCTCAATAAAGCTGAAAAAATTAAATCTTCCAATTTTTGTTAAATATCTTGAATGTAAAATTTGAAAATAAATAAAAATGTGTAAAATGTTCACAACTTTTCTGTAGTTTGAAATTAATCAAAATAAAACATTAGCCCCAAAAAGTAAGTAAATAGATAATATTAGCAAACCAATTCCAGCAACCTATGGAAATTATTATATAATATAAACAAATGAGAATTAGCCCCCAAATGCAACTTTTGTTAATCATCGGAAAATCAACTTGTATAATGTTTTATATTCATAGAAGAAAGTATAAATATCATAACATCATCTCAGTAGATGCAGGGAAAAGCATTTGATAAAATGCAACACCAAATCATGATAAAAACTCTTAAAAAACTAAAGGACATCTATGGAAAATCCACAGCTAACATCATACTTAATGATAAAAGACTTGATGCTTTCCCCTAAGAGAGGAGGCAAGGCAAGAATGTTTGCTCTCACCACTTCTATTCATCTTTGTACTGAAGTTTCTAGGCAGTACATAAGTCAGTAAAAAGAAACTGAAGGCATCCTTATTGGTAAGGAAGCAGTGCAACTATCTGTATTCACAGATGGACATAATCTTATATGTAGTAAATCTCAAGGAACACACACACACACACACACACACACACTAGACCTAATAAACAAGTTTACAGAGGTCACAGGATGTAGGATCAATATCCAAAATCAACTACATTTCAACACACTGGCAAAGAAAAATCAGAAAATGGACTAAGAAAATAATTCCATTAATAATAGTATCTAAAAAATATTTAGGAATAAATTTAACCAATAGTGTAAGACTTGTACACTTAAAAATACAAAAAACTGCTAAGAGAAGTTAAAGCAAAACTAAATAAATATAGAGACATTTCATGTGCATGAATTGGAATCTCAATATTGTCAAGATAGAAATTTTGCCAAGTTGATCTATAAATGCAAAGCAATCTCTATCAAAATAACAGTAGGATTTTTTTTTGGTAAAAATTGACAAGCTAATCTTAAACTATAGATGAAACACAAAGAACTTTGAATAGACAGGATAATTTTATAAAAGAACAAAGTTGAGTAACTTACCTCTCCAATTTCCAAACTTACTATGAAGCCATAGTCATCACTATCATGCTGTATTGGCACAAGGATAGGCATGTAGATCAATGGACTACAAATAAACTTTTCATTTATGGTCAAATAATTGTTGACTAAGGTGCCAAGACTGTTCAATGGGGTAAATATAGTATTTTCAGAAATTGGTGCAGGGACAATGGACTATCCACATGCAACCTTCTTGCATCTCCCCTGCACCCCAAAAAACTCCAAACCAACCAAACAAAAACCCTTATATCATAACCAAAAAGCAATACAAAATGGATCATAGACCTAAATATAGAAGCTAAACCTACAAGCTTTTTTAGAAGAAAACATAGGAGAAAATTTTCATGACCTTGGGCTAGGCCAAGAATTCATTGATATCATACCAAATACATAATTTATAAAACAAAAATTGATAAATTGAACTTTATCAAACTTAAAAGTGTGTGCCCTTCAAAAACATCAGTAAGAAAACAATTAACAAGCCACAGACTAGGAGAAAATATTTGCAAATCCCATATCTGATAAAGAATTTGAATCCAGGATATAAAAAGAACTCCCACAATGCAATAAGAAGGAAAGCAACTCAAATTGTAAAGGACAAAAGGATTTTCAGCTCTGGCCAAGATGGAGAAGCCCCATTCCTCCCAGTCATCCCTCTTAGAACTACGTGCCCTGGACATAATACAACAAATAAATAAAAGAAGATTCTGAATGGTAGAAAGGAGGAGGACAGGCTAGGGACTTGAGACATGATGCTGTGGTGAGTACCCTGGGTTTTCTTTTTGCCTCTCATATATACTAGATGGGGAGCCGAAGAAGTCTGCAATAGAAGTCTTTTTCGAAAAAAGCCTTCTTCCTCTAGCTAAAGACCTGTGAAAAGGGTGATCTAACAGAACAGAATATTTACCCTACTCTAATCAAATATGAACAGAAAAACTCCCCCATGTGGTGTCAGTGAGGCCAAATGGGAGTTGCACTTCCACCCCCGCCCAGCAGCAACTATGGTTATCTACTTTCTTGCAGCTGGTGTGAATGAGGCCAAGCAGGGAGCTTAAGTTCCAACCCTCCCCCCTACCCCACATAGCAGCAAGGTAAAACTAGGTTGTCCTTGTTGGCCCTCAAATATCTCTATTGAAGTATAGTCACTGGGGCCAGTGGGGAGCTAAACATCCTCTCCCATGTAGGTGGCAAGGAGGAGGTATGAGTTAGCCCTCTGCTTTCCTACCTCCCTTGAGACCAGCTGGGTCCAGCAGGAAGTTGAACCTCTATTCCACTCCACATCAGCAAAGTGGAATGAGGCAGTATGAGGAGGTGCTAGTTGGCACTCCACTTCCCTTCCCCCAGTGAGGGCTTAATGGGTTCAGAAGGGCTCAAAGGGGAATTGCCACTCACATCTGGTAGCAACAAGGCAAAACACCAATTTCCCAAATTTGGCAAAGAGCATAAACCTGACATTACCGAAGCTAGTGATCCTCAAAGAGGATCAAAGGAAAAAAAAATATGGCAAAGCACGGCATAACCAAAGTTCTGAGAACTAAATAACTTATGTCTGGACTTCCCTGGTGGCAAGTGGTTAAGAATCCGCCTGCCAATGCAAGGGACACAGGTTCGAGCCCTGGTCTGGGAAGATCCCACATGCCGCGGAGCAAATAAGCCCGTGCGCCACAACTACTGAGCCCGCGCTATAGAGCCTGTGAGACACAACTACTGAGCCCACGTGCCCAATTACTGAAGCCTGCACTCCTAGAGCCCATGCACCGCAACAAGAGAAGCCACTGTAACGAGAAGTCTGCGCACAACAACGAAGAGTTGTCCCCGCTCGCCACAACTAGAGAAAGCCTGTGCACAGCAATGCAGACCAAAGGCAGCCAAAAATAAATAAAATAAAAAAATTTATTTAAAAAAATAATAACTATTTTCATACAGACACACATGCACACACACACATTTTACACACATATCTTTGCATCAAAATACTGCACAAATCCCCAGCGTCCCTCAATGGGTGAATGGTTAAACAAACTGGCACATTCATACAATGGAAATACTACTAGCCCACAAAAATAACAAACTATTGATACACTTGTATCTTAAGTGCATTATGCTGAGAAACAAAGCAAGCCAATCTCAAAGAGTTACTGTATGACTACTTTATACAATATTCTCCAAATGACAAAATTACACAGATAAAGAAGAGATAGATAGTTGCAAGGGGGTTACCAGTGGCCAGCAAAGGAGAGACTATAGTAGGAAGCAAGAGTTCTTTAGTGATAACAGCTCTGCATCTTGATTGTGGTGGTGGTCATATCAATCATATGAATTTATACTTGTGATAAAAACATCACAGGACTATACACAAAACATTTAAAAATTAGTGTATGAAAAGAACTTGTGAGGTCTGTAGTCTAGTTAATTGTGTTGGCCAATGTCAGTTTCAAGGTTTGATAATATAATGTTACATAAGATGTTACCATTGAGGGAAGCTGGGTGATGGGTTCACAAGGCCTTCTGTACAATTTTTGTAACTTCTTTTGAGTCTGTAATTACAGGAAGTTCTTGCTTTGCAAAGAAGTGCAGAATCATAAAAATTATTGTGCAGGTTGAATCTGTGAAAAGCAATCTTAATAATCAATGGGAAAAATTACAATTGTTCTGTGATCTTTAAAATTTCTTGACAAAACACTGAAACTCTTCCTATCAGTTATACATGCATAGGGAAAGTGAAAACAGTAAAATCAATATTTACATAGCTCATGGTAATTTAAAACATTAGAAACATGGAGACTTAAAGTGTTCCATTAACTTGTAAAAATCTTATCAAGAGTAGTTCCAACAGTGCTTGCTTTCCTTTTGTTATATAACTTAGGACTCAAAGTGAATACCTTTTCTATCCTTGGCAAATTGTCATATGGATCAACTTCCAACATATTGCCCTTTGCACTTCAATGTCCTGAAATATCTCCCAGATTACCTTTAACAAGAAGTTTTTGCTGACATCACTACCTGTAGGATATCTTCACAACCTTTTTGTCGAAGTCATTTCCCTCTTTTATGTTGATAAGTTCTCCTTCACTAAGTTCCTCCGGCTGCATGTCTAGAACAATGGCAGTGCCAATATTCCCACTGGCAGCTAGTTCTTCTATAATTTCACTTACACTGGATTCAGATTTCAGTTCCAGCATACTTACTTTTCATTTCTGTTGCTACACTTTCATATTTGTTGGTCATTTCTCTATTTTTATAAACTGTCCTGTGGGATCATCACTGGGAAAGTAGGTAACAGAACCATACACTTCACTGTCTGTGAGTGAATGATAAATCTGTTGTGACAAATCACTGTCAGACTTTAAAAAATGTGGCAATAGGTCACAGATCAAGATATCTATCTGTTACTTATGTGGTGATTTGTGGACTGATGATCCAGCAGCTAAGTTGGTACCTCATGCAACCATTCCCAGTCAAAATACCATGATAGGTGAAATTCAGACTGTGTTGTTGGGGGACTGGTATTATTTACCTAAATCTTGGTGAATGAAACACATGCATATTGGAATCATGTAAAATGAGGACTGCTTGTATTTCAAAATTAAACAGAAAAAAGCATTAAAAAATAAAAGTTAAATATAGACTTTTCCAAACAGAGAAACCCCAATTGCTAACAGACCTGCTCTACAAGAAATAATAAAGGAAGCTCTTCAGGCAAAAGGAAAGGAATAATTAGAAATTTGAATACATACAAAGAAATGAAGAGTAATGTAATGGTCAATAGCTTCAATTTATCATATTTGCTACCCATTCTTAAGTCATAGCTTTGACTGGTCTTTGCTTTCAAATCTTCCATGACTCCATTCTTTACAACTCTGGACCCAGAATCAAGCAAACCACCTATATAAAGAGATCTTTAAACAATCAGAGAAATTTGAGTATGGATTGGCTATAGATGACATTAAGAAATTATGATTAACTTCATTAAGTGTGAAAATGACATGGTTATTATGTAAAAAATTCCTTTTTTAAGTTTACAGCAGTGTTTATGGGTGAAATAACATAATGACTGGTATTTGCTTCAAAATATTACCATAAAAATAAAAATGAAAATGAATAGTTGAAGATATAAATGAAATAGCATTGAAAGAATTGATTATTATTGAAACTAGGTTATGGGTATATCAAAGTTCTTTATACTATTCTTTCTACATTTGTGGGTTTTGAAATTTTTCATAATAGATTATTTATTAAACAATAGTCAAACTGACTAGGTTCATATCTAGACTCCATCATTCATACACTGTGTGACTTTAAGGGTTAATCTTTTTTTTTTTTTTTTTTTTTGCGGTATCTCACGTTGTGGCCTCTCCCGTTGCGGAGCACAGGCTCCGGACACGCAGGCTCAGCGGCCATGGCTCACGGGCCCAGCCACTCCGCGGCATGTGGGATCTTCTCGGACCGGGGCACGAACCCGCGTCCCCTGCATCGGCAGGCGGACTCTCAACCACTGCGCCACCAGGGAAGCCCCCAAGGGTTAATCTTAATCATTTAATTGTTTTTTATCTTGAAAGGGGGATTATAATTATACCTATGAGAATTGATATACTAGTATAGATAAAGTGCTTAAAACTGTCGCTGGCTCTGAACAAGATGTTAGCTAATATATCATCATCATCATCAACAATAACAACAAAATAACAGCACTATATATACCATTATAATTCATTAGAACATGTCCTTATTTCATGTGTTTTCTATTATTTTTGTCAAAATTAGTGTTATAGTAAAAAATATTTAAAGTAATTATTTGTGCTCATGATCACTTCTTGGAATGTTTTTCTAGAAATCAACTTTTGGGATCAATGAGTATAAAGCACTTTAAGAATATTACAGTGGGAGACTAGAAGACTTTTAACAACTTTTGGCAGAAAAGGCTGCACAAACTTTACTTAATATTTCTAAGTTTCAATTAGAAACTCCATCTGTAAATGTTGTGTTGGGAAAAAATAATCTCCCAGGTCCCATTTGGAGCCAATAGAGCTTAATGGTCAAGAGACTGATCCCACAAGACACTGAATAGATGGTAGCATTTTGTCTTTAAGGTTACTCCAGATAATTCAGAAAAAGAACTTGAGAGTTATTGAAATGGCTGTAATTGTTGTGAACCTGTCAGGCGGGTACACCCTTTGAGACTGCAACTGAGGTGATAATCACAGCTGTCTTGGAGATGTTTTTTTTCCAGAGTTCCTTCCCCATAACTGGCACACACCCTTATCACTCCCCTCCAGCCTCCTGCTCTCAAATGCTCCTGTGTTTGTGACTGATAGCAGAAGAATGACATTTGGTAACTGCCTCATATTTTCACATCTCTGTGAATGAGAAGAGTGAAACAAGTGCCCTTGACAATTTAGGTGGAGCTCTTACAACTAGATGGATGTTGGGGAAAGGATTAGGATTAGTTAGTGCACTAAATTGTGTTGATATCCCTCAGGCTAAAGCATTCAGGTTTGGGTGTCCATGGCTGTCATTACTGGACTCTGGACTCTGGCTGCATTTGTGATGCTCACTTTACTTCTCTTTTCTACAAAGATATAAATCACAAATGTGTTCACATGCCACCCTTGGAGATTCTCTCTGTCCAGTATACAGCAAAAATACAGCATGGAGATTCTTATTTCCATGATAAGAGGTAAAATGTTGCCTAAAGTTACAGGTTTCACCCAATTTAAGTTTCTTTTTTTTTTTACCAAGAGTATAATACACTTTTATTTAAACCTTATGATATTCTCTTAAAGAATATATATATATATCCCATCAACCTTAAGGCAATAAAATAATAGGTACAGATTTAAGGTAACAATTTGAGGCAGTGAAGGCAGGGGATTGGAATGAAGAAGGCATCACCAGTATTTTAAGTTATTATCAAGGTTATATTTTTTGTGTGTTGGGTGACAGGTGGAAGAAATAAGAGGGGTAAGGAAAGGATGGGCAAAGAATGGGAGAGAGAAGGAAGGGGGATGGAAAAAAGGAAGGGAGGGAGGGAAGGAGAGAGGAAGGGAAAAAAAGAGGAAGTAATTCATGAGCCAATAATGAGAGTATGTCATAAATCAACAGTTATTAACTCGGGTCCATGAAATAAGTTCAGATTAAAAGAGAGGATCTACATGGATTAAAACCATTAAGTGATGGAAACTCTGATACAAAGAAGGTCCTGATTTTGTGTAATTCTCTAGGAGATTTGAAATTTGAGAAGAATAGCTCTGTAATTCTAACACTATGTGTTATAGTGAAAAAAAGTCCAAATAAAGAGCAATTTTGGATAAAATGTTGTAACCTCTAGCTTGTGTGTGTGTGTGCATAGATTCAATTCTTATGTCCTTTTTTACCTAGTACTGTATATTATCACATTGATATACACATTTGTAGAATCAATGGATGGTATACTTACTATTTTAGTCTGACTTGAAAAATTAGTTAAAATTCTCCAAATTCAATTCATTGCAACTATGTGTGTGTTTCATATTTTTAAACTTTCTCATCTTACACTTTGTTTATGCATATAGAAATGATTTAATTCATGTCATAATTTATCTGTGTATACGTTTTCCAATTAAACACAGAACTGCTTTAAAGTTTTATTAGGTGCCTCTGTTGCACATTTTGACTGAACATATTTTAAACATAAAGCAGGTACTTAATTTTCGTTTGTATTTTATGATACCTCAATTTGAAAATATACATGCACCCCAATGTTCATAGCAGCATTATTTACAATAGCCAAGATATGGAAGCAAATACTAAAAGTACATTTTTTTAAGTTAATGCCACCATGGAATTCTTGAGGAGATATTAAAATAAATTTCTCTTTGGATGCATGTTGTCAATGTTGGGAATCACAATTAATGCCAGTATAAATAGTTTAACTAGCCCCATGCAGGGCTCCGTGTTCTATTTTGGGAGATCTGATGGACAAGTTGGTAATTGCATTGGACATGGGCTTTCAATCAACTGGCCTGCAAGCGGTGCTTCAATGATTCACTGAGACCATGATAACTAATCACCGACTTTCCTATAAAATAATACTTTGACAGCCCCAGGAGACACCTAAGTACATATCCACTCCTTCCAGGGAACGGTTAGTTACTCCGAGAGCGTAAACCCGTGATTGTATCTTCCTGAATGTTACAAGTGTGCCCTGTCAAAGGCCTCCCCCAAGGTAACTTTTCTTTTCCCCTAGGAGGAGTCAGATTAATTACTTCTCATCACCTCCCTGCTGGGTCCCATCCTTACCATGTAGGGAGAATCCATCAGTGGAATCCTAGTCACACATTTTAAGCCAGACTCAATTTGCCCAGAATCGTTTTTAGCATTCACCTTATTACAAATTCTCCAGAACAAATTAAAAATATTACTTAAGCCTACTCTTAGCATGGAGATGATAGAGAAAAATATTTTAAAAACATTTTTAATGATAACTGCTCCAGATTCCACACTGTCATGGACCAGGATGATCTGGGGATTAGAGCTCTTGACCAGCTAAACCTGGAAGATGAATAAGAAGCAGGATAAGGAAAGACATCAAAATTACAGTATTTCCCAGTAAAAGGTACTATCAATTGAGGCAGAGGGAAACCGGGATGCAAATCTCACCACGAGACACATACTTCTGAAGAAATCCTTAAGCTGGAGAAGGCTGTTTGCAAATGCATACCAAAGACAGGATATGGGTTGAATCCGTTCCTCTTTGGTGAGCATTAATCTAATCTGCAGGTTTATGCATCATGCATCTCCTTGAAGGGAGGTCTTTTGATTTTGTGGATGCAGCCTCTCCCTGCAGGCTTTGATGTCGTCTGTGTATATCAGGTTCATTGAAGGATGATGCTCCCTGTTAAAGCATTTACTGTTTGTCAGGGTTTGTGGTGAGCACTTTGTATTTACCAACCATTGGGAAAGTTTGAAATTATTTATGGCATCTTGCAAGTTTAACTTCCACAGAACCCAATGAGGTGGGGATATACTACACTCACTCTATAGGTGAGGGAGATAAATGCAGTTACTTTTTAAATTTAAATTTTATATTGGAGTATAGTTGATTTACAACGTTGTGTTAGTTTCAGGTGTACAGCAAAGTGATTCAGTTATATATATACATATAGCCATTTTTTTCAATTCTTTTCCCATAAAGGATATTACCAAATATTGAGTAGAGTTCCCTGTTCCATACAGTGGGTCCTTGTTGATTATCTATTTTATAGTAGTAGTGCGTATATGGTGGTATGTATATGTGAATCCCAAACTCCTAATTTACCCCTCCACCTCCATCTTTCCTATTTGGTAACCATAAGTTTTTTATTGAAGTCTGTGAGTCTGTTTCTATTTTGTAAATAAGTTCATTTGTATCACCTTTTTAGAATCCACCAATAAGTGATATCATATAATATTTGTCTGACTTACTTCACTTAGTATGATAATCCCTAGGTCCATCCATGTTGCTGCAAATGGCATGATTTCATTTTATTTTATGGCTGAGTAATATTCCATTGTATATATGTACCACATCTTCCTTATCCAATCGTCTGTCAATGGACATTTAGGTTGCTTCCATGTCTTGGCTACTGTAAACAGTGCTGCAATAAACCTTGGGGTGCATGTATCTTTTTTTTTTTTTTTTTTTTTGCGGTACGCGGGCCTCTCACCGCTGCGGTCTCTCTCATTGCGGAGCACAGGCTCCGGAAGCACAGGCCCAGCAGCCACGGCTCACGGGCCCAGCCACTCTGCAGCAAGCAGGACCCTCCCAGACCGGGGCACGAACCCGCATCCCCTGCATCGGCAGGTAGACTCCCAACCACTGCGCCACCAGGGAAGCCCACATGTAACTTTTTGAATTATGTTTTTTTCTGGATATATGACCAGGAGTGGGATTGCTGGATCATATGGCAGTTCTATTTCTAGTTTTCAAAGGAACTTCCATACTGTTCTCCACAGTGGTTGTACATATTCCCACCAAAAGTGTTGGAGGGTTCCCTTTTCTCCACACCCTCACCAGCACTTGTTGTTTATAGATTTTTGGTGGTCATTTTGACTGGTATGAAGTGGTACCTCACTGTAGTTTAGATTTGCATTTCTCTAATAATTAGCATAGTTGAGCATATTTTCATGTGCTTTTTGGCCATCTGTATGTCTTCTTTGGAGAAATGTCTATTTAGATCTTCTGCCCATTTTTTGATTGGATTGTTTGATATTGAGAGGCATGAGCTGTTTGTATATTTTGGAGATAAATCCATGTCTGTTGTTTCATTTGCACATAATTTCTCCCATTCTGTGGGTGGTCTTTTCATTTTGTGTATGGTTTCCTTTGCTGTGCAAAAGCTTATAAATTTGGTCAGGTCCCATTTGTTTATTGTTGTTTTTATTTCCGTTACTCAAGGAGACATATCCAAAAATATATTGCTGCAATTTATATCAAAGTGGATTCTGCCTATGTTTTCCTCTAACAGTTTTATACTATTTGATCTTACATGTAGATCTTTAATTCATTTTGAGTTTATTTTTGTCATGGTGTTCATTCTTTTACATGTAGCTGTCCAGGTTTCCCAGCACCACTTATTGAAGAGATTGTCTTTTCTCCATTGTATATTCTTACCTTCTTTATCATAGATTAATTGACCACAGGTGCGTGGGTTTATATCTGGGCTTTCTATCCTGTTCAATTAATCTATATGTCTGTTTTTGTGCCAGTACCACACTGTCCTGATGACTGTAGCTTTGTGGTATAGTCTGAAGTCAGGGAGCCTGATTCCTCCAGCTCTGTTTTTCTTTCTTAGGATTGCTTTAGCTATTCAGTATCTTTTGTGTTTTTATACAATTTTTTATTTGTTTTTAAATTATTTTTTTAATTTTTTTAAACATTTTTATTGGAGTATAATTGCTTTACAATGGTGTGTTAGTTTCTGCTTTACAACAAAATAAATCAGTTATATATATACATATGTTCCCATATCTCTTCCCGCTTGCGTCTCCCTCCCTCCCACCCTCCCTATCCCACCCCTCCAGGCGGTCACAGAGCACCGAGCTGATATCCCTGTGCTATGCAGCTGCTTCCCACTAGCTATCTACCTTACGTTTGTTAGTGTATATATGTCCATGCCTCTCTCTCACTTTGTCACAGCTCACCCTTCCCCCTCCCCATATCCTCAAGTCCATTCTCTAGTAGGTCCGTGTCTTTATTCCTGTTTTACCCCTAGGTTCTTCATGACATTTTTTCTTCTTAAATTCCATATATATGTGTTAGCATACGGTATTTGTCTCTTTCTTTCTGACTTACTTCACTCTGTATGACAGACTCTAGGTCCATCCACCTCACTACAAATAACTCAATTTCATTTCTTTCTATGGTTGAGTAATATTCCATTGTATATATGTGCCACATCTTCTTTATCCATTCATCCGATGATGGACACTTAGGTTGTTTCCATCTCCAGGCTATTGTAAATAGAGCTGCAATGAACATTTTGATACATGACTCATTTTGAATTATGGTTTTCTCAGGGTATATGCCCAGTAGTGGGATTGTGGGGTCATATGGTAGTTCTATTTGTAGTTTTTTAAGGAACCTCCATACTGTTCTCCACAGTGGCTATATCAATTTACATTCCCACCAACAGTGCAAGAGTGTTCCCTTGTCTCCAAACCCTCTCCAGCATTTATTGTTTCTAGATTTTTTGATGATGGCCATTCTGACTGGTGTGAGATGATATCTCATTGTAGTTTTGATTTGCATTTCTCTAATGATTAGTGATGTTGAGCATTCTTTCATGTGTTTGTTGGCAGTCTGTATATCTTCTTTGGAGAAATGTCTATTTAGGTCTTCTGCCCATATTTGGATTGGGTTGTTTGTTTTTTTGTTATTGAGCTGCATGAGCTGCTTATGAATTTTGGTGACTAATCCTTTGTCAGTTGCTTCATTTGCAAACATTTTCTCCCATTCTGAGGGTTGTCTTTTGGTCTTGTTTATGGTTTCCTTTGCTGTGCAAAAGCTTTGAAGTTTCATTAGGTCCCATTTGTTTATTTTTGTTTTATTTCCATTTCTCTAGGAGGTGGGTCAAAAAGGATCTTGCTGTGATTTATGTCATAGAGTGTTCTGCCTATGTTTTCCTCTAAGAGTTTGATAGTTTCTGGCCTTACATTTAGGTCTTTAATCCATTTTGAGCTTATTTTCGTGTATAGTGTTAGGGAGTTTGATTGGAGAACTTGGTCCATTTACATTTAAAGTAATTATTGATATGTATATTCTTATTGCCATTTTGTGAATTGTTTTTGTAGTTTTTTTTTCATTCCTTTCTTCTTTTGTTCTCTCCTCTTGTGATTTGGTGACTCTCTTTAATGTTATGCTTGGATTGCTTTTTCTTTTTTATTTATTTATTTTTTGTGGTATGCAGGCCTCTCACTGTTGTGGCCTCTCCCGTTGCGGAGCACAGGCTCCGGACGCGCAGGCTCAGCGGCCGTGGCTCACGGGTCCAGCCGCTCCGCGGCATGTGGGATCTTCCCGGACCGGGGCACGAACCCACGTCCCCTGCATCGGCAGGTGGACTCTCAACCACTGCGCCACCAGGGAAGCCCGCTCTTTCTTTTTGTGTGTGTGTATCTATTATAGATTTTTGGTTTGTTGTTATCAAGAGGTTTTTATATAGCAACGTATATACATATGATTGTTTTTAGTTGCTGATTTGTTAACTTCAAATGCAATTTTACAACCCTGCATTTTACTCTCCTCCCCTCATGATTAGTTTTTGATATCATATTTCATATCTAATTGGTGTGTGTGTTCCTTAACTGCTATTTATGGATATAGATGATTTTACTACTTTTGTCTTTTAACCTTCCTATTAGCTTTGTGTGTGGATGATTTCCTACCTTTACTGTATGTTTGCCTTTAACTATGAGCTTTTTCCTTTCATAATTTTCATGTTTCTGATTGTGGCTTTTTCTTTTTTGCTAACAGAATTTCCTTTCACATTTCTTGTAAAGCTGGTTTGCTGGTGTTGAACTCTTTCAGCTTTTGCTTATCTATAAAGCTTTTGATCTCTCCATAAAATCTGAATGAGAACCTTGCTGGGTAGAGTATTCTTGCTTGTAGGTTTTTCCTTTTCATCACTTTAAAAATATCATGCCACTCCCTTCTGGCCTGCAGAGTTTCTGCTGAGAAGTCAGCTGATAGCCTTATGGGAGTTCCCTTTTATATTATCTGTTGCTTTTCCCTTGTTGCTTTTAACATTCTCTATCTTTAACTTTTGCCATTTTAATTACAATGTGTCATGGTGTGTTCCTCTCTGGGTTAATACTGTATGGGACTGCTTCCTGACCTTGGATGTCTGTTTTTTTCCACAGGTTAGGGAAGTTTTCAGCTATTTTGTCTTCAAATATGTTCTCAGCCCCTTTCTCTCTTGCTTATCTTTCTGGGACCCTTATAATGGAAATATTAGTGCCTTTGATGTTTCCCAGAGGTCTCTTAAACCGTCCTCATTTCTTTTCATTTTTTTCCCCTCTGTTCAGCATCAGTGATTTCCACTTCTTTATCTATCAGATCACTGATCCACTCCTCTGTATCATTTAGTGTACTGTCAATTCCTTCTAGTGTATTTTTCTTTTCAGTTATTTTATTCTTCATCTCTGTTTCGTTGTTCTTCATATTTTCTAATTTTTTGTTAAAAATTTCTAACTTCATTTTCTCTCAAGTTATTTGATCATCTTTACAATCACGACTCTGAATTCTTTCTTGGGTAGATTGCCTATCTTCACTTCACTTAGTTCTTCTAGGGTTTTATCTTGTTCCTTCGTCTAGAATATATTCCTATGTTGACTCATTTTGCCTAAGTTACTGTTTATATTTTAATCTATCTGGTAGATTGGTTATGTTTTCTGACATTGGAGAAGTGGCCTTTTGTAGGAGATGTCTTATGGGTCCCAACAGCAGACTCCTCTATTGTCACCCAAGTTATATCCTCTAGGGGTTCCCCTTATGAGGGCTGCGTGGGTCTTTCTATCATGGTGGGCATCTGGGTGGTCTGCTAGGCTTGGTTTGCACCCAGTCTGGTTGGTTGCCAGGCCCTGCCTTGTGAAAAGCCTGCCAGCTGCAGGTTGAAGGACTGGGTCATGAAGTGGCTGACTGCAGAACCCCAGGGGACCTCAGGGCTAGTGTGGCTCACTGGTGGGTGGCGTCAGGGTCCAGAAGGCTCTGGGGCTGTTGCTCATCCACTGTTTGGTGAAGCCAGGGGTTAGTGCCAGCCTACTGGTGGGCAAAGCCAGGTCCTGGAGTCTGGTTGCATGGCCCAGGAGTCCCAGAGCTGATGCCAGATCACTGGTGGTGGAGGGGGCAGTGGTTCCTGACACAGTTGGGTAAGGGTTCTGGGTGTCCCAAAGCTTGTGTTGGCTTGCTCGTTGGCAGGACAGGGCCCAGCTGGGTCAGGGCAGGGTCTGGCCTGCTGACGGGCAGGCTGGGTTCACAGGCTGCAGGATTCTGGTTTTCTTGCATCTGGTATCTGCCCTGTGGTAGGCGAGGCTGGTCCAGAGGCTAAAGCAGGCCCTGGAAGGCAGAGCTGGGGCCCAGGGGATTTTAGGGCTGGTACCTGGCCACTGGTCGGTGGCGTTGGGTTCTGGGCCACTTGATCGGCAGGGTCATGTCCAGAGGGGGCCATGGCTTCAGTGGTTCTTAAGGCAGCCTGTCTGCTAATGTGTGAGTCCATGTCCTTGCCCAGTCAAGTTGCCTCAAACCATTGAGGTTTCCCAGCAATGGCATCTACAGGCTGTTGGGCCAGGGTAAGGCTGGGTTCTAGAGCTAATAAGCTAGAGGGAGGATTCCACAACGGTGCTTGCCAGCTTATGTGCTTATTTTCTATTTGTTCATCTTCTTTGGAAAATAACTATTCAAGTCCTTTTTTCATATTATAATCAGCTTACATTGTTGTTGTTGACCTTTAGAAGTTCTCTATATAATCTGGATATGAATCCCTTATTAGATACGTGATTTGCAAATATTTTCTCCATTCTGTGAGTTGCCTTTTCACTCTGTTGATAGTGTCCTATTATGCACAAAAGTTTTAAATTTTGATTAAGTCCAATTTACCTAATATTTTTCCTTTTACCATCTGTGTTTTTGCTGTCATATCCAGTTGCCAAACCCAATGTCATGAAGATTTTTCCCTGTGTTGTCTTGCAAGAGTTTTATGGTTTTAGATCTTACATGTAGGTCTTCAATCTATTTTGAGTTTATTTTTGTGTGTGGCATAAGGGTCCAGCTTCATTCTTTTGCATGTAGATATACAGTTTCCCAGTACCATTTGTTGACTTGCCTTTCCGCCACTGAATGATTTTTGCTCCCTTGTCAAAAACAGATTGGCCACATAAATGAGGACTTATTTCTAGGCTCTCAATCCTGTTCTCTATGTGTCCTTATGTCAGTACCACAGTGTTTAGATTACTATTATCTTTGTAGTAAGTTTTGAAATCAGGTGTGAGTCCTCCAATTTTTTTTTTTAAGATTGTTTTGGCTATTTGGAGTCCTATGAGATTCCAAACTAACTTTAGGATTAGTCTTTCCATTTCTGCAAAAAATGTTGCTGGGATTTTGATAGAGTTTGTATTGAACCTGTATTTCACTTTGAGTAGTACTGTCATCTTAATAATATTGGGTCTTCCAGTCCGTTAACATAAGATGTCTTTCCATTTATTTTTGTCTTCTTTAATTCCTTTCAGCAATGCTTTGTAGTTTTCAGTGCACAAATCTTTCCCTTCTTGGTTAAATTTATTCCTAAGTGTTTTATCTACTTATTTTCTGATGCTATGTAAATGGAATTGTTTTCTTAATTTCCTTTTGGATCATTCATTGTTCTAGTGTACAGAAAAGCAACTGATTTTTGTGTCTTAATTTGGATCCTGCAACTGTCTTGGTTTATTAGCAACTTCCCTGAATTAGCTGTGTGTGCATGTGTGAGTGTCTGTGTGCATGTGCAGACATGCACATGTCAGTAATCTCTGGGGTTTTCTACCAGAGATTAGGGTCAATGTTTGCTTCATATATTGATATTTTGAGGTCTGACGTTATTTGTTTACAAAATTGTTATATCTTTTTGGTGAATTGACCCTTTGATAAATAATATAATGTCCTTCTTGCCTTCTCTTGGTAAGACTAGATACATTCCTTCTTGTGGAATAAACTTTATCACACAAAGGACCTGATACAGGGTAAACCACACTTTTCCTTGTTATAAGGAGAATTTCACAAGATGGATACATTTCTATGTAATCTCTCCTTCTTCTGCTAAAGAGGATACAACAATATAATGGCAAACAATCCATCACCTCAATTGGATCTGTCCTATCCATATCAATAAACTCGTTAATGTGTCTTTTAATTATTCCCAGACAATGACTTAGTTGTTTCCTATAGGCAAGTGCCTCCCAGAAACCCAGCATGTTTGTTCCAAATGTTCACAATACAAGCAAATGCTACTTAATTCTACTTTGTGTCATATTCTACTTTTTTACTTTAAAAAATAATTTTACTTAAGTATAGTTAATTCACAATGTTGTTAATTTCTGATGTACAGCAAAGTGATTCAGTTATACAAATATATAATCTTTTTCATTTTCTTCTCCATTATGCTTTTAACCTTTATTTTTTAATATCTTTATTGGATTATAATTGCTTTACAATGTTGAATTCGTTTCTGCTGTACAACAAAGTGAATCAGCTATATGTATACCTATAACCCCTCCCTCATGAGCCTCCTTCCCACCCTCCCCATCCCACCCCTCTAGGTCATCACAGAGTACCAAGCTGATCTCCCTGTTCTATACCGCAGCTTCCCACAAGCTATCTATTTTACACATGGTAGTGTACATATGTTAATACTACTCTCTCAATTCGTCCCACCCTCCCCTTCCCCTCATGTCCACAATTCTGTTCTCTACATCTGTGTCTCTGTTCCTACCCTGCTCTAGGTTCATCAGTACTGTTTTTCTAGATTCCATATATATGTGTTAACATACAGTATTTGTTTTACTCTTTCTGACTTACCTCACTCTGTATGACAGACTCTAGCTCCACCCACATCACTACAGATGACTCAATTTCATTCCTTTTTATGGCTGAGTAATATTCCATTGCATAGATGTACCACATCTTGTTTATCCATTCATCTGTGGATGGTCATTTTGGTTGCTTCCATGTCCTGGCTATTGTAAACAGTGCTGCGATGAACAATGGGGTGCATGTATCTTTTTGAATTATGGTTTTCTCAGGGTATATACCCAGTAGTGGGATTGCTGGGTCATATGGTAGTTCTATTTTTAGTTTTTAAAGTAACCTCCACACTGTTCTCCATACTGACTATATCAATTTACATTCCCACCAAAAGTGCAGGAGGGTTCCCTTTTTTACACACGCTCTCCAGCATTCATTGATGGTAGATTTTTTGATGATAGCCATTCTGACCAGTGTAAGGTGATACTTCATTGTGGTTGTGATTTGCATTTCTCTAATGATTAGTGATGTTGAGCATTTTTCATGTGTTTGTTGGCCATCTGCATGTCTTCTTTGGAGAAATGTCTATTTAGGTCTCAAGTGGGTCTCTTGTAGACAGCATATATATGGGTTTTGTTTTTGTATCCATTCAGCCAGTCTATGTCTTTTGGTTGGAGTATTTAATTCATTTACATTTAAGGTGATTATTGATGTGCATGTTCCTATTACCATTTTCTTAATTGTTTTGGGTTTGTTTTTGTAGGTTTTTTCCTTCTCTTGTGTTTCCTGCCTAGAAAAGCTCCTTTAGCATTTGTTGTAAAGCTGGTTTCGTGGTGCTGAATTCTATTAACTTTTGCTTGTCTGTAGAGCTTTTGATTTCTCTGTCAAATCTGAATGCGATCCTTGCTGGGTAGTGTAATCTTGGTTGCAGGTTTTGCCCTTTCATCACTTTAAGTATATCCTGCCACTACCTTCTGGCCTACAGAGTTTCAGCTGAAAGATCAGCTGTTAACCTTATGGGGATTCCTTTGTATTTTATTTATTGCTTTTCCTTTGTTGCTTTTAATATTTTTCTTTGTGTTTAATTTTGGTTAGTTTGATTAATATATGTCTTGGCGTTAATATGTTAATAGGTGTCTCAGTGTCTTGAGTTTATCCCATATGGGATTCTCTGTGTTTCCTGGACTTAATTGACTATTTCCTTTCCCACGTTAGGGAAGTTTTCAACTACAATCTCTTCAAATATTTTCTCAGACCCTCTCTTTTCCTCTTATTCTTCTGGGACCCTTGTAATTCGAATGTTGGTGCACTTAATGTTGTCCCAGAGCTCTCTGAGAATGTCCTCATTTCTTTTCATTCTTTTTTCTTTATTTTGCTCTGCTGCAGTTATTTCCACCACTCTATTTTCCAGCTCACTTATCTGTTCTTCTGCCTCAGTTATTCTGCTATTGATTCCTTTTAGTGTATTTTCCATTTCAGTTATTGTGTTGTTCATCACTGATTGTCTGTTCTTTAGTTCTTCTAGATCCCTGTTAAACATTTCTTGTATCTTCTCCATCTGTGCCTCCATTCTATTTCTGAGATTTTGGATCACCTTTACTATCATTACTCTGAATTCTTTCTCAGGTAGTTTGTCTCTTTCCTCTTCATTTATTTGGTCTTATGGGTTTTTATCTTGCTCCTTTGTCTGCAAGATATTTCTCTGTCTTCTCACTTTTTCTTATTTACTGTGTTTGTGGTCTCCTTTCCCCAAGCTGCAGGTTTGTAGTTCCTCTTGCTTCTGTTCACTGCCCCTGGTAATGAGGTTGGTCCAGTAGCTTGTGTAGCCTTCCTGATGAGAGGGACTGGTGCCTGTGCTCTGAAGGGTGGAGCTGAGTCTTTTCCCTCTGATGGGCAGGACCTTGTCAGTGGTGTTTTGGGTTGTCTGTGGCCTTAGTATGACTTTAGGTAGCCTGTCTGCTGTTAGGTGGGTTTGTGTTCCTG
This sequence comes from Phocoena phocoena, assembly GCF_963924675.1. Lineage (NCBI taxonomy): Eukaryota > Metazoa > Chordata > Mammalia > Artiodactyla > Phocoenidae > Phocoena > Phocoena phocoena. The sequence goes on along the minus strand of NC_089224.1, from coordinate 27,646,327 downwards.
TTTTGTTTGTTGTTTGTTGTGAGGTGTCCAGCACTGGGAGCTGCAGGCAGTTTGGTGGAGCCAGGCCTTGTATTCAGATAGAGGTCTCCTTGAGAGCTCTTGCTGATTAATATTTCCTTGGGCCAGGAATTCTCTGGTGGTCCAGCATCCTGGACTCAGCGCTCCCTTCCCAGAGGCTCAGGCCTGACTTCCAGTCGGAGAACCAAGACCCCTCAAGTCACTCATTATGGCAATAAAGGGGATTAAGAAAAAAAAAAAAAGACAAACAAAACCCCAAATAGTAAAAGAAAAATCAAACAAACAGAAACTGAAACAAGGAAACATGCACAAACAGAAAAGAAACAAAAACAGAACAAAATAAAACAAAAGGCAAGAGGACAACCAGACAAACAAAAGAATCCAAAAACAAAATCAAACAATTAGAAACAAAACTAAGACAGAAAGCCAAAAAACAAAACCAGAGCAGAGTGCCAGCTGAAGAATAAAGCAAAGAAACAAAACTAACCAACAAAAATGATTTTTTTAAAAGAGGGGGCTTCCCTGGTGGCGCAGTGGTTGAGAGTCCGCCTGCCAGTGCAGGGGACATGGGTTCGTGCCCCGGTCTGGGAAGATCCCACGTGCCGTGGAGCGGCTGGGCCCGTGAGCCATGGACACTGAGCCTGCACGTCTGGAGCCTGTGCTCCACAACAGGAGAGGACACAACAGTGAGAGGCCCATGTACCACAAAAAAAAAAAAAAAAAAAGAGGAAAAAACACAGACCAACAGCAAAGCAAAGTAGAAATAGAAATATAAAAAATATATTGAAGAAAAAGAAGAAAAAAAAACAAAAAAGGGAAAAGAACACAGAACAACCAAAAAGCAAAGTAAAAGTAGAAATATATAAAAAATAAATATAAGAAATATATTAAAAAACAAGAAAATCCCAAAAGAGTAAATTAAAAAAAAAAATAATAATGTTTTCCTGGGGTCTCAGCTGTCAGTGTCCTTGACCCCGCTGTGCACCACAGCCCACCTCCACCTCCCCAAGGGGCCCTCCATTGCCTCTGGGCTGGTCTCTGGACCTGGCATGGGCCCTATGGGAACCACTCAGACTCTGATCTGGTCGAACTCCCATGTCTGCTTGCTCCCAAAGTCCACAGCTGCCAGAGCTTGACCATTTCTTTTGTGGGAGTTCTCACTGTCTACTCAAATATTCCATAGATGCAGGTCTACCTAGCTGATCGTGGGGATTTAATCTTCAGCTTGTGCAGCTGATGGGAAGATTTTCAATCCTCTTCCTTGGTCACTCTGCCCAAGGGGTTCAGCTTTGGTTTTATTCCCACCTCTGCGTGTGGGCCACGAAGGGTCTGCTCCTAGGGCTGCCCTGGAGCACTGGTGTTTGCCCTGGTGAGGACAGGGCATGGAGGTGGTATGGCTGCTTGGATTGTGCGAGACCCAGCAGTGCCAAATGTGCAGGGAAGCTGGCGGCCATGGGTGTAAGCAATATGGCCCTAGTGAAGACCTTTTTTTTTTTGCACCTGGTGGCAGGTGTGTGAGGAGCAGCCCTAGGAGGGCTTTTACTATTGTCCATCAGCAGATCCTGGCACATGGGGAGAGAGAGGCTACAATAATGGCTCCACCCCCTGTGTGTGACTCAGCAGTAGCGCCCTGCTTCCATGGCAGTCTGGTCTTCCTCCATAGGCATTTCCTGTTGCAGATTTTCTCCCTCCCATCCCCTCAGTTCGTCTCCCTGCAGCAAACAGCAGTCCTCGCCCGAGGCCTGCTCTCCAATACCTACGCTCCATCTCCCAGCCACCTTGCACACCAGTGAACACACACCCCAGTCTGTGGCACAGTAGGGCTGTGGCCCAGGCCATCTGTGTAGTTCTCACTCTGTCCTGTCTGTGACAGACTGGCCACTTCACCCTCCTCCAACAGCCTTAAACGCTTCCCTTCTGTCCCAACCGATTTCTCCATTGGAGGGGGGCTTCCCCAGATGCAGGAATCTCTCCTCTGCTTCAACTCCCTCACTCTGGGGTGCCTGTCCCGTCCTGCATCCTCTTCTCCTTCTCCCTTCTTTCTTTCGTCCTATCCAGTTATGCAGGGATCTTTATAATCCTTTTCAGTGTCCCAGGTCTTCTGCTGGTGTTCAGCTGGTGTTCTGTGAGAATTGTTGCATCTGTGGATGTATTCCTGATGCATCTATGGAGAGAGATGAACTCCACGTCCTCCTACTCCTCCACCATCTTGGATTACCCAATCTCTACTTTGTTTTAATGCAACAAGAGATTTTATAATCTGAGAATGGATTATGTCTTGGGGAAAATTTGGCCAATACTGTGTATATAACATGCTTTTAATATCTGTTACTGGTGATGGTAGAGATGATGATGGTGTGTGTGTTTGGGAGGAGGTGGAATGGTGAACACACTAACTAGTAAAACTTTTAAGGGAAAATAATGATGACATATTGTTTTTGTATCCCAAAATATCATTGTTAGCAATATCTTTGAGGTTTAAAATTTACTCTGAAATATCTGGAAATTTTCATGGAAATTCTAGAAAGCTGGGTTGTTTGGATTCAGTTATTACTTTAATAAGGGAAAATAATTTATGCTGTGCAATTGAAAGAAAATTATCAACTAAAAAAAATAATATAATGCCCTTGTCTCTTGTAACATTTTCTGACCTAAAGTCTATTTTGTCTGATATTAGTATAGCCACCCCAATTCTCTTTTGGCTACTATTTTCAGGGAATATCTTTTTCCATCCCTTCCCTCTCAACAAATTTGTGTCTTTAGATCTAAATAAGTCTTTTATAAACAGCATACAGTTGGATCATTTAAAAATTCATTCTGCTAATCTCTACCCTTTGATTAAAGAGTTTAACCCATTTTTGAAAGTAATTACTGATAAGCAAGGACTTACCTCTGCTATTTTGCTATCTGCTTTCTGTATGTTTTACAGCTTTTTTGTTCCTCATTTCTTCCATTACTTCCTTCATTTGTGTTTTTGTCGTGACCCATTTTGATTCCCTTTCATTTTATTTTGTGTATACTTATTTTATAGGTATTTTTATTATGGTTACCATGAGTATATTACATATAATATCCTAAAGTTCTAACAATTTAATTTGAATTGATACCAATTTAACTTTAATCACATACAAAAATGCTACTCCCAAACAGCTCCAACTCTCTCCTTTATGTTACTGGTGTCACAAATTACATCTTTATAGATTGTATGTACAATAACAAAGACTTATAATTTTTTTTTATCCATTCATCTTTCAGAACCTGTTGAAAAAGAAAAGGTTAGAAACCAAAGTTACAGTACTGGCTCGTATATTTGCCCACATACTTACTTTTTTTTTTTGCGGTACATGGGCCTCTCACTGTTGTGGCCTCTCCCATTGTGGAGCACAGGCTCCGGACACACAGGCTCAGCATCCATGGCTCACAGACCCAGCCGGTCCGTGGCATGTGAGATCTTCCCTGACCGGGGCACAAACCCGCATCCCCTGCATCGGCAGGCGGACTCTCAACCACTGCGCCACCAGGGAAGCCCACACATACTTAATTTTAATGGAGTTCTTATTTCTTCATATGGATTCCAGTTACTATCTGTCATTTTTTCATTTCAGTCTGAAGGAGTTCCTTTATCACTTCTTGTAGGGCATGTGTGGTGGTAATGAACTCCCTCCATTTTTGTTTATCTGGGAATATCTTAACCTCTCCCTCTTTGTTAAATGAACATTTTGCTGGGTATAGAATTCTAGGTTGACCATTTTTTTCTTTTAGCACTTTAAATATATAATTAAAATTCCAGTGGCTTCTTGCCTCCAAGATTTCTGATTAGAAATCACCTGATAATTTCATTGAGAATCACTTATATGTAGTAAGTTCCTGACATTAAGCCTTTTTTATTGTAATGTTATTGCCTAACATTAAGATTTGACTGCCAAGGCATCAATTTCAAACAAGCATATTGTCAGCTATATGACCCAGGTATTATCTAAAAAACTAGATGAGGAGTCAGACCTCATTCATCCATGAAGTTCCCCTTTTAGAAACCCCTGAGTAACCTAGATAACTGACCACTGGAGTGACCTTGTTTTTCCCTTCCTGTGCCTAAATTCCCAGTCTTAAGTTTCAAATTTGCCAATAAACAGTGAATCTTGAAACCCCAGGCAACCCACACTTGACCCCAATAAATTCAGAACCCCAGGTCCATTCTCTCAATCTGTGACCATGTTGTGTGGCTCTCAGGTGTGTTGTGTACCCTCCAGGATGTTTGAGTAATAAAGCTTGCTTTTTCAAATTTCTCTGATAGTTGTTGCTGAGGTACATCTTGCAATCATAATAAGAATCACAAGGGTTAGTCCTGCTGCAACACTGCATTTGGTCAGGGAAATATCTGTGGGAGCTTGACACAAGTAGTATGGGCCCAGGTGAATGCCTCAGGCATTCTGAACCAATAACATCACTACTGATAGGCTGAGAGTGACATGAAATGAACCGCTTCTCTCCAGCTGATTTGAAGATTCTCTTTGTCTTTTGCTAGTTTCATTATAATGTGTCTCAGGGTGAGTTTCTTTGAGTTTACCCAACACGGAGTTTGTTCACCTTCTTGAATTTGTAGATTCATGTATTTCGATAAATTTTGGAAAATTTAAGCTGTTATTTCTTAAAATAATATTTCGGTACATTTCTCTCTCTTCTTCTGGGACTAACATATTGTTCCCTTGATGGTGTTCCACAAGTCCCTTATACTCTATTCACTTTTCTTCATTTTTCTCTTATCTACTCCTCAGAGTTGATGATTTCAATTATCCTATCTTCAGAATAATGGATTCTTTCTTCTGCCTGCTCAAATTTGCTGTTGAGTATCTCTAGTGAATTTTTCATTTCAGTTATAGTACTTTACATCTCCATAATTTGTTTGGTTTCTTTTGATAATTTGTTATTATTAATTCACATTTGTTCTTACATAATTTTCCTGATTTCCTCAAGTTGTTTGTCCATGCTTTCCTTTAGATCTTTGAGCATATTTAAGACAGTTGTTTTAAATTCTTTGTTCCTGGGCTTCCTTGAGGATCGTTTCTAGAAATTTATTTAGTTCCTTTGAAGGGGTCATGCTTCCTTGTTTCTCTGTATCACTGTAATTTTTTTATTGTTGAAAACTGTTCATTTGACTATTATAAACTCTTTCATCAGGGTTTGCTGTTTATTTTTTTACTGTTGAAGACTGTAGTACTCCATTTGTTTTGCGACTTTTCCACCTATTTTTGCAGAAACTATTCTTTGCTGTGTTTCATCACTGAAATCTGTTCCCTTAGCTCATGTTTAACTAATGTTTTAACAAAGATTTCTTGAATGCCAAGAGCTCTCATAGGCTTTGCAAATTGGCTTTGTGCTGGAGCAGTCATTCAACACTTAGTCAAGCTTGCTCTGAGCCTAGAGATCTACTCAAGTGAAAGCTTAAAGTCTTCTTAGAGCTTTCTGAGCATGCATCCTGCCTGGGTATGCAGGTGGCTTTCTAAAGTCCCTTGTATACATGGGCTGCTTTTGAATGTATTAATTTCTCATGTAGTCTCACTCTAGCTTCTCCTCCAGACCTTAAATGGCATATTATATGTTTCCACCTGTAATCTCTTGCTCCAGGCATCTGTGAATCTTGTGACTATTAATAGCAGTGCCTACCACTTTTCTGCCTGAGTTTCAAGTTATATGAAATATACAAGTATCTTGTATTCCCCCAGGTTAAAACAGATGTACACAATAACTTGTAAGTAAGGTCTGCTCTGCTCCCTGGCTCAAGAGAAGGAACTGGGAACCAGACTGCCACCGTTTCAACACCAAAACTTCCATCATGCCCTGGAGGGGTTAGGGAAGGAATGAGTAAAAATGCTACAAAACTTTTCTACTAATTTTAAGATGGCTTTTTCTTAATCAGATATTGGCTTGGTTGCTATAAAACTTTGTTTTCCACAGCTATGATAAAGTTGGTTCAGAAAGCTTCCTGCATGTTTTTCGTTTTTTGGTTTTTTTTTTTCAATATTTCGGTGGGGAAATGAGCTTGGGGCTTCCTGCTCCACAATTTTCCTCATTTAGCTGAACAAACAGATTTTTTTTTTTTTTTTTTAAACATCTTTATTGGGGTATAATTGCTTTACAATGGTGTGTTAGTTTCTGCTTTACAACAAAGTGAATCAGCTATACATATACATATGTTCCCATATGTCTTCCCTCTTGCGTCTCCCTCCCTCCCACTCTCCCCATCCCACCCTTCCAGGCTGTCACAAAGCACCGAGCTAATATCCCTGTGCCTTGCGGCTGCTTCCCCCCAGCTATCTACCTTACTACGTTTGTTAGTGTGTATATGTCCATGACTCTCTCTCGCCCTGTCAAAACTCACCCTTCCCCCTCCCCATATCCTTAAGTCCGTTCTCCAGTAGGTCTGCGTCTTTATTCCTATCTTACCCCTAGGTTCTTCATGACATTTTTTTCCCTTAAATTCCATATATATGTGTTAGCATACGGTATTTGTCTTTTTCTTTCTGACTTACTTCACTCTGTATGACAGATTCTAGGTCTATCCATCTCATTACAAATAGCTCAATTTCATTTCTTTTTAAGGCTGAGTAATATTCCATTGTGTATATGTGCCACATCTTCTTTATCCATTCATCCGATGATGGGCGCTTAGGTTGTTTCCATGTCCTGGCTATTGTAAATAGAGCTGCAATGAACATTTTGGTACATGACTCTCTTTGAATTTTGGTTTTCTCAGGGTATATGCCAAGTAGTGGGATTGCTGGGTCATATGGTAATTCTATTTGTAGTTTTTTAAGGAACCTCCATACTGTTCTCCACAGTGGCTGAACCAATTCACATTCCCACCAGCAGTGCAAGAGTGTCCCCTTTTCTCCACACCCTCTCCAGCATTTATTGTTTCTTGATTTTTTGATGATGGCCATTCTGACTGGTGTGAGATGATATCTCATTGTAGTTTTGATTTGCATTTCTCTAATGATTAATGATGTTGAGCATTCTTTCATGTGTTTGTGAACAAACAGATTTTTAAAGGTTTTTTTAATTACTGAATTCTAGTTTTGTTCATATTATTTGCAATTTCTAGTTTTACTGCATTGTGAAATTTCTACTCCAAGGAATTTATTGAAGTTTTTTGTTGCTGTAATGTACTTTTATATTTTTGACACATACCATCAGCACTGGTTTATTCTTTATTTCCAGAAGACACAGTTTGAAAGATATATCTAGATATGTATTACATTCACTTTATAAAATATGCTATATATGCATTCTAGGCCAGAATTTCTCAAATTTGTCACTATTAACATTTTGGACAAGGTAATTCTTGGTTGTGCCCGTGTGTGGTGGGGGTGGTGATGGTTGTCCTGTGCATTACAGGATGTTTAGCAGCATCCCCAGCCTCTCCATGAGATAAAAGTAGTATCTTCCCCTTAGTTGTGACAACTAAAAATGTCTCTAGACATTGCTAAATGTCCTATGGTGGGTAAAGTCATCCTCTGTTGAATACCATTGTTCTAGAGTATGGACTGGCAAACGCTTTTTGGTAAAAGGTAAGATAATAAATATTTTAGGCTTTGCAAGCCATATGGTCCTTGTTACTAGTCAACTACACCTCTGTAGTATAAAGCCAGTGCTGACAATATGTAAAAGAACTAGCGTGGCTGAGTTCCAAAAAATTTAATTTAGAAAAAGAAGTGTCAGGTTGCATTTGGCTCAAGGACTATAGTTTGCCAACCCTTGTTCTAGAACTTCATTTGTTCTCCACTGTATCTGGTATAAAACCAGAAAGGTATATTAAGATCTACTATACCTAATATGTTTATCTTTTATGTTATACCTCTTACAATTGTCATTTTATGGATCCTGATAACTTATTTCATGCACAGATAATCAAAACATTTATTGCCCTTTTAAAATGGTCTTTAAAAAACATCACTCAAGTGCCCTTTTTCTGATTTCATATTATTTTGCCTAAGTTCGAACTTTAGCAGCCAGGTAAATGAACCTTGATTTATTTGTACATTTATTGGCTTATTAAATTTACTGTTTTATATTTCAAACTTTCTACATTATTTTTTAGGTATAACTGTTTGGTAAAATCTGAGAGCAGTTATTTAATAGGTAACTTAACTCCTTTAAGTAAGTTGAGTGGCAGATATATTTGTTTTAGTTCACGTTCAGTTATGTTATAAAAAAGTCTTTTTAGGGCTTCCCTGGTGGCACAGTGGTTGACAGTCCGCTTGCCGATGCAGGGGACACGGGTTCGTGCCCTGGTCTGGGAAGATCCCACATGCCGCAGAGTGGCTGAGCCCGTGAGCCATGGCTGCTGAGCCTGCACGTCCGGAGCCTGTGCTCTGCAACAGGAGAGGCCACGACAGTGAGAGGCCCACGTACCGCAAAAAAAAAAAAAAACGTCTTTTTAGTTAATAGTTCTGCTTTCATGGCTCTGTTAATTTTTCTTCTAAAAATTAGGAAGATTGTGTTTTTGCCCTAGTAGGTACTTTTATAATTATAAACTTGTGTAGTTTTTAATCTTCTACTTACTTAGATAGTAACTAGTAATTCCATATTATAGAACCAATGATGAAATCAGTGTTTCTTCTCTCTCCTTAACCATCATTTAATGCCCAATTTTAGTGCCTTTTCTATTATTTCTTAGTGTTTATCATTTTACAATTAAATAAAAATCCTATAACTTGGTTTGTCAGTTGTAAATGATACACTTAGACTCCCAGCCTTTAAAGATCAGAAAATCAGTATGCTAGTACTGCATTCGTTATGTTATACCTTCATTTTCCACATTGTACTGGATCTGTTCTTTGTAAACTACCAAAGACACAGGCCTCTAAAACTTCCCACCTAGGGAATCCCCTGGTGGTCCAGGGTTAGGACTCCACGCTTTCACTGCCAAGGGTGCAGGTTTGATCCCTGGTTGGGGAACTAAGATCTCGCAAGCCATGCGGCATGGCCAATAAATAAATAAAATTAAAATTAAAATTCCTACCTATTACTGATCACTTTGGATTTACTTTTCCCTGGATACCTTCTTCTAGTACTCAGTAACTCACCTGAGTAGCTCCTATTTAGACATTCTTCCTCTAATAACCATGGATCTTCTCCTTCTTCCAGATTGAAGGTCACATCTGGTTTTCCAAAGCAATACTCTATAAGTGGAAAAGAATTTATAATTTGGATCAGCTACATGGGCTTCAATACTTCTGGATATAAAGGAAGGTACAGCTTCAGGAACTATACAATGAAGGTGCTCATTTGACCTTTCTGAGTAGGTGACAGAAGGAATGAATCTTCTTAAATCCCTGAACCTTAGGACTAAATAATTAAATTCTAAAAATAATCCATGTGTGGGGTTTTATACAAGGGATTTCATGGGGACTGTCACTTTACCTCCTCATGTCAAACAAGTAGAAAATCATACAAAATGGAACAATAGGCAGTGCAGGACAGGAATTCTTAAGAAAAAGGAAACAAATTAGGTGAGTCCCATTATTGCCACAGTATAGAAAATTTCTATGCCACAACACAGTAAGGGAAACCAAAGAGAGCCTGACACTCTCAGTAAGTTGAGGAGACAGAGTTAGTAATTTAGGAATGCCAAGGCAGCTAGAATCTTCAAGACAAAATACTGGAGGGGAAAGAGCTGTAGTAAGGAAGAGCTGTAGAAATCTGCAGAAAGATCTCCTTGAGTCTTTGGCTGAGTAGAGACTTGTGCATGCATGTAAGGAAACTACCTGAGACTGGGGAAAGAATCACTGGCAAGGAGTAGGATGATAAATCACCAAAGCACAGACAGAGATGGGAAGCTTGTTATCCTACCAGCCAGAGTAGAAAGATCTCTTAATTCATGGATGACTCAGTAGAATAACCTGAAAGATCTGCCTTAGTACAGAAGCAAAGCCAGCCCTAGACTGCTCTGAATCCAAGAGAACAAAGCTTTAGATCTTGAAAGGATAAAACTAATTCCAAATAACTTTATTCCAGAGAAAGCCCCCAGATATTTTAAAATACCAAAAAATACAGTACCCGACAAATTAAAATCCATAACTAGCAACCAATAAAAAATTATGAAGTATGAAAAGAAGGCACATATGACCCTTAACCAGGAGAAGAGTCAGTCAAAAGAAACAACAGGATATGACACATATGATAAAAGTAGCAATTAAGAACAAGAGAATAAACAGGATTGCATTCTTGAGGCATTCACATGGTAAGGTCTGCTCACCCACTGAGAGGAGGTGGCTGTAGTTCTCCAGTATCACATCTCTGTACAGGATACTCTGAGCAGGGCCCAGGTGTTTCTACTCCTGGGTTAAATCCACAGTCACGTCCTTGAATGACACTCATGCTTGTAATAGCACATTTCTGATTAATCTGAAGGGTTTAGAAACAGGTAACATAGAAAATACCTTTGAAAACTCTTGTGATGTTTACTGTTGAGAGTTTAAAGCAAAATATTGTAAAATAATAAATAAAATTATAAATTATGACAGCCCTAATTTTGTCTTATACTTTGGGGGCATCACACAATTAGTACAAATATTATTTTCATGCCCTAATTCATTTGTATATATTTCTGAAATATGTACTTATAATCTCAGTTAATATACTACCAAGAAAGCTTAGTGCCTTTTTTAAAAAACATTTTTTTTATTTATTTAATTTTACTTTTTGGCTGCACCGTGTGTTAGTTGCAGCACGCGGGATCTTCCTTGAGGCATGTAGGATCTTTCATCATGGCTTGCAGGCTTCTCTCTAGTTGTGGCGTGTGGGCTTCTCTCTAGTTGCGGCCTGTGGGTTTTCTCTCTCTAGTTGTGGTGTGCAAGCTCCAGGGCACGTGGGCTCTGTAGTTTGCGGCACATGGGCCCTCTAGTTGAGGTGCGTGAGCTCAGTAGTTGTGATGCGCAGGCTTAGTTGCCCCGTGGCATGTGGGATCTTAGTTCCTCAACCAGGGATTGAATCCGTGTCCCTTGCATTGGAAGACGGATTCTTTACCACTGGACCACCAGGGAAATCCCAAAGCTTAGTGTCTTTTTAAAGATAAAGTCATTATAAATAGGGTTCCTATAATCATTTCTTATACACCAATGGTTTATACACTGAGCACTCTCTAGGTTACACAAATCCTCAGCCAGAGTCCTCTGCTGGGGTAATGGGGGAATCAATGAATAGAAGCGTGTAAGCCCTGGAGGGAATACTCAGAACCAGACCTGTATTTCAGGAGCTCATATTTATACTCAACAGATTTCCAGCAGAGGTACCATGGCAATCCAATGAACAAAGTTCATACTTCTCAACAAATGGTGCTATAATTTTCAAACATATATAAGGGGAATAAAAAGGTAAAATGCTTTTGGCCATATTAGGCAAATATTTCTTAGATAGGACAAAAAAGCATATATCATTGTTACTTACTGAATTGTGTCCCCCAAAGTTCATATGTTGAAGCCCTAACCCCCAATGTGACTGTATTTGGAGACAGGGTCTTTAAGGAGGTAATTAAGGTTAAATGAAGTTAAAATAGGTGGGGCCCTAATCTGATAGGACCAATGTCCTTATAAGAAGAGGAAGAGACACCAGAGATCTCTCTCTTTCTGTGTGTGTACAGAGGAAAGGCCATGTGAGAACACAGCAATAAGGTGGCCCTCTGTGAGCCTGGAAGAGTTGGTTCACCAGAAACCAACACTGATGACATATTGATCTTGGACTTCCAACCTCCAGAGTTATAAGATATTTCTGCTGTTTAAGCCACCCAGTGTGTGATATTCTGTTATAGCAACCAGCATAGACTAATACATTCATAAAAGAAACTGAAAAAGTTATGAAAAATTGATAAATTTAAAACCTCTGCTCTTTGAAAAATACTGTTAAGAATATGAAAAAACCTAAAACTGAGAGAGAATATCTACAAATCATGTATCTGTGGAAATATTTTTATAGAACATATGTAAGTCTCCAATCAAATAGGCACCTTCACCAAAGAGTAATGGATAATGAACAAAAACATGCTTATTATTAGGCATTAGAAAAATTCAAATTAAAACTACAATGAAATACCATTACAGACCTAAAATAAGGGCTCAAATAAAAAACCTGATATTGTTAAATGCTGGTGAACATACAGAGTAATCAGGACCCTGACACATTGCTGATGGGAATGCAAACTAGGACAGCCACTTTGGAAAACAATTTGACATTTTCTTACAACATTAGACATATAATTATTATCAAATCCACTCACTCCTTCACATTAACCCAAGAGACTGAAGACATATGTTCACACAAAGAAACCTGTATATGAATATTTATGGCTGGAAATAACCCAAATATGCATCAACTGGTGAATGGATAAATAAACTGTGGACTAGCCACACAACAGATGACTACTCATCAATAGAAAGGAACAAACTACTGAAACATGGACCGGAGACAGAGTGAATGGCACTGTTTGACTCCTGGATCTGTCACAATAATTGGCCCTGGACAATTCACTGACACTCTCAGGTCTAATGTCTTGAAAGTTTTCAATGAGTCAGAGGTAGATGACCATAGAAACCTTTCAGGAACCATCACTGTGGGACTCTGTGAAGTCAGGATAGTGCCACATGTGTGAGAGCAGCATCTGTAAAAGGGCAATTTAGGGAGAGTGGAGACAGCGTTTCCGCCCTCTGCCTGGTTATCCTTTACTCCCAGACCTTAACCTCACTAGCTCTCCAACAAAGTGGCCTTCCCTGAGCAGCCTGCCCCTGGGCCACCCCAGCTCACCTTGCTCTTTTCAAGACTGGCCCAAACTCCCAACTGTCACACCATGTGGTGGCTTCTGAATGTGGTGGCATTACCAAGTCTGGCTCATTCCTGGCAGAAGGATCAAGAACTACTTCTTGATCTTGTGCAGACCTGCTCCTGGGCTCTTCTGCCTCCACTCTGTAGCGCTGGGGAGAGGTCTAAGGTCAGGGGGTGCTCTCTTCCAGGTAAGACTCCTTTACCAGAGTCCCCCTGCTTCGTACTTCACAAGAGCTGCTGTGCTCTAAAATGAATTTCCCAGGAGCTGGAATCTAGTCCTAGGCCACAATTTTAAGGCCAGAAAGCTGACCTTCTTGGAATTCATTATAATCTTAGACTGAAAACACAGCCTGAAGTGCATGAAGGGATAGGAGGCTCTGTCTGACTCAAAGGATCTGAGGAGACAACAGAAATCCCAGAATACATTTGACATATGGTAGGATTCCATCTACATTCACTTACTATTATATCCCTGGAGATTTGGGGACAAGTTACTCTGTTAGGTGCTGTGAAGGCTGCAATGTTGATTTCTGGCAGATGTGATATTTAGACAAAGCCTGAGATTGGAAGTAAAACACACCTGCCCTTGAATCCAGACTCCCTCATTGCTAGCTTGTGACCTGAGCCATCAGTCCACTAACCTGAGCTTCGGTTATTTTTAATGCAGATGGTTATACAGACCTCACAGAATGGTTGAGGTTTATACATACTCAACCAATAAAAAGAACGAAGTGTCTTCTAAATATAATAGCAGTTGTCAAGTACCCAGGGCTTAGTACCCTGCACTAGCCTACCTGATTTACAGGTGATGACTTATCTGAGTTTTAAAACAATGCCATGAAGCAGTCATTATTAATGCCCTTACTGACAGATGAGAAACTTGCTTCTTATCCAGGTTCCTTCTGTCGCCCCTGCTTAAAGGTGACAGAGCTGGAATTTACCTGGGTCTTTCTGGCTCCAGAGCTCGGGCTCCACCACAGACCCACCGCCTGCGCTTTCTGGCACGCTCACCATCCGCATTATGAACAAACAAGCACCACGCTCCCTACCAGGGCCGCCGCGGGGGCTTTTCTCCGGTCCGGCTGCAGGTGGGGCCAGACAAACGATCCAGAAGTTCCCGTGAGGCGCGGAGTCTCCATCCCCCCAAATCCACTCTACAGGAGGACAATCAAGGACCCAGCACCAACTATCAACCAGGGACGAAAGTGCGGAAACAGGAACGCGCAGCTGGGCCTGCACACGCGCAAATGTAGCCTAGACACTACCCAGAGGGCTGCACGGTGACCCAACCAGATTGAAGACTACATTTCCCATAAATCTCTGTGACTTGCCGTTTCTTTGCAGCGATTCTTCTTTATTATTAGACTGTTGCAAGGTGTGCTATATGTTCCTTTCTGCCCAGGTTCTCTCAGAGACCCCAGGCGTTATGGGTTAATTTGAACTTTACTGCCAAATACTACATCGCATGGTCTTGCATCACACTCCGAAGGGGAAAACAACAGTTGCCAAAGACTCTGGGAACAATTTGCGAAATTTGAATGTGGAGTGGTGATTAGGAATTGAGCATAATAATGTCAGCGAATATTAGTTACTCAGTTGTTACATGGAATTATACTGATTGACTGGAAAATGTATTGATTTTGTAAAGGCATGCATAAGGACACGGTTTGCACTGGTCTTGTTAATTCATTTTACAAAATTTGAGCAAAAACTAATCAAAGCAAATACAGCAAAAGGTTAGGTTTCTTAAGTTGATGGAGGGCATAGCTATTTATGGATACTCATTTTACCATTTTCTATTTTTTTGTTGTCTAGGAAAAATTAATAGCTGATCTAAAGGTGAAATAATTTTATTCAAGCCAACCTGTGGATCACAGACCTGGAAACAGTCTTTCAGAAAACTGAGGACTATTCCACCTGTTAGAAGTCAAAGTCATAGTCATATACATTTTCAAGACGAAGGATGGTACGTCAAAATGACACACTGATATTTTACATAAAGTTCCCTAAAGATACATAGTCCAGACCTGCACGTACAAGGGGAGAAGTAGGTCACTATGACCCCTTACAGGATTAGGAAAGGAAAAATTAATCTTCTAAGAAGTTACGTTACTGGTATCAGAAGGAGAAAAAGAAAACACTGATCTTTGTGGTGGAGCAGGCATTCCTGCCTTTGAGGAGGTCTGGTTAATGTATAACGCAGATGCACACAGCACTTTAGGGCTGGCCTAATAGGGGCAAGGAATACGTTATGATTAAAATTTCGTGTCCTGCCTTAAGACATAGCTTTTATTCCATCACTGTTTTTCAAATGTTTGTAATACAAAGAAAAGGATAGGCATTCTCTTTCCATCAATGCCCTGTTAAAACTCTAAGTTGCCAAAAGTAGTCAAGATACAAATAACTTTGGGGAATAAGGCAAATAAGAAACTTGGACATTAAGCACAACAGTACCATAAAAGAAAGTATCTGTGACCAACAGAATTTATCTCAGGAAAGGGAAAAGAGCAAATTTCAAAAATGCATAATGCACGAAAATACACACAGTTCAAAATAAGAAAATGATTATCAAGAAAAGCACTCAGGGGGTCTCCCTGGTGGCGCAGTGGTTGAGAGTCCGCCTGCCGATGCAGGGGACGCGGGTTCGTGCCCCGGTCCGGGAAGATCCCATGTGCCGCAGAGTGGCTGGGCCCGTGAGCCATGGCCGCTGAGCCTGCCCGTCCGGAGCTTGTGCTCCGCAACGGGAGAGACCACAACAGTGAGAGGCCCACGTACCGCAAAAAAAAAAAAAGAAAGAAAAGCACTCATTTTTCAGAGGTGACCTTATTGCAGCCTTAGTGAGCATCCTGTTGGTTTTTTCTTTTAACCAAATTAGGCACATATGAGCATAATATTATAGGAACATCTTTTAACTAAATTACATATATTGAGCATGTATCTGGTCAATATTATTTCACATCAATCATTTTTTCTATGACAATGATTGTTAAAATTTGGTCCTATTCATACAGTGAAAAAAGGATTACAGCCATCAAGAAGTTAGTGCAATTTAAGTGAACACAGGCATAAAGGTTCAGCAGCTTTCATAGGAAGCTTTCGTTCCCGCCCACGCCTGGGAACCCGCTTCACCGGGCCGTTCAGCCTCCTCAGAGTGCGTGCTGTTGGTGTGGACTGGGCTCGGGGCCACCGGAGGGGGCGGCGGGCACAGTTCAGCGGGCGCTAAAGAGCTCTCCTCGCTGCTCCCCAGGCCCCGCCGCCACCGACGCGGCTCCCTTGGCTCGTCCTCTGGCCTAGCTCCACCTCGCTTGGGGAATCCCCCGCAGTCCTGCGTCTGGGCGCGTCCTCCTGCCTTGCTTGGCTGGATCTGGAGGCGTCTTCCGGCGCAGCTTTGCCAGAGCTGCTATGGCGGCGCGGGTCTGGGCGCGTCCTCAGCCGCTCAGGACGGGTCTGCTGGCGTGCTCCGATGCCTGAGTCTTGGGGGACAGACGCAGCCGGGATCTAGGCACGTCTCCCGTGAGGTAAGCTCCTGCCACCGCACCCACACCCTCCAGGCCCCCGGCCAGCGTGAAAGGAGTCTGGGTTTACCTCAACTGGGAAAGGAGTCTTGTACGTTGGTCTGTTCCCGATGGTCATGAGTATGACCTCAGGTGGCCTCGGCCTGCAGCGGCTTTAAGCAGGATTTCGGTTTCGGCCAGAGACTGAGGTCGGGCAGTGGCAGTGAGAGCACTGAATCCTAGTCACCTGACCACCAGGGACGAGCGGCCAGTGACAAGGCCCTGGCCTGTCAGCTGTGCAGAAATGAATTTCTACATAGAGACGGAAAGTAGTGAAACAAGGAAAGTGTTTATTAGGAGGAAAAACAGTACATATGTGTGGAGAGACACACGGGCGACCTCAGATAGAGTCACGCCCTCCCCGTAGTTTGAATCACTTTTATGGGGCATTTCTTCCGGGTTTCCTTTGGCCAATCATCTTGCTTTGCCTGGTTCTGAGTCCGTATATGGTATATCTCAGGGTCCTCCCATGCGCGCATCTCTTAGCCAAGATGGGTTCTAGCGAAAAGGCCTATGGGTATGTTGGCATCACTTACTGTGGGGTGGTGCCCCCTCCCTTTTTGACCTCCAAGGAGCCTTTCTGCACTGTGTGTAGTCAGGGAGGTCTCCTTGACTTCGAGAATGAGGAATATGTGGTCTTTTATCTCTTATCTGTGCAGATCCCAGCCTCCCATCCATCATCCCAGCTTCCTCCATCATCCTCCATTGTAGAGTTTCTGTCCACAGGGGAGAAACTGTTCAGCCTGGGGCCCATCTGTCTCCTGCTTCAGGTATGTCCCCTTAATTAGACTGAATTTTCCATCTTTGCAAAAATGAACCCTACTCTGTCATGTGGACTCTTTGGGAAGGACAAAAAAACCATATTATCCATAAAAAATGCAATTGGTTTATTAATAATCAAATACGCTTTTTTGTTAAGTGCGGCTTTCTAGATAAATATCCTTGAACTCATACTGTGAAAGCTAAGTGTGACAGTATAGTAGGCAGTCAACCCACCTACATTTACTAGTGTTGTAATAAGCTTTGCAACTTGATATTTTATCACCCTTACGTTATATGCTGAGCAAGGCTATTAAATAAGCCTTTTTATTTTTTAAACACTTGAGTTGTTCCTGTTTATTTTTTAATGTAAGTATATTTAAACGTTTCTTTTTAAATTATAAATACAGGCTGGATAATGGAATTTACCTCTACTCTCCATCCCATCTTCCATATAAAACCAGTATTAACTGATGCTGAATTCTAGACTTTATGTTACAGCTAACTGCATTTTTCAAAAAGCATGGTTACTACTTATTTACAACTTGTTTTTATACAAGTTGTCTCCTGATCCAATTGTCTGGTCAGGCTAAATCATTCTTTTCCTTAGCTGCATTGTAGGGGTATATCATGTTTATTTAATCAATGTTTTTGTTATTGATGTTCAGTTTGTTTCCAATTTTCACTTTTATAAATAATATATAGCAAACATCATTGCCCATACATCTTTTGCATATATGTGTGATTATTCCTTTGGCACAAAAGCCAAAATGATAGACTTGCTCAGTTAAAATGTGTGCAAGTGGGAATTCCCTGGCGGACCAGTGGTTAGGACTCTGTGCTTTCACTGCCAAGCGCCGGTTTCCATCCCTGGTCCAGGGCTGGTTTCCATCCCTGGTCCAGGAACCAACATCCTGAAAGCCACGTGGCAAAAAAGGAAAAAAAAAAAAAAGAAAAGAAAAAAAGTGTACATGTTAAACATTTTATAGATGCTAACAAATAGTCCTGAGAAAGACTGTATCAACTTATGTTGTTTCCTCACATCCATTCCAACACCAGATAGCATGCATTTTTGATAAGTAGTTATTAGTGATGCTTAAGGAATTGCTATTCACGTTCTAATGGAGAGAAAGTGGACCATACATATATTCGTTCAACAAACATTTATTGAAAGCCTGCTGTGTGACACATCATTCTAGACGTTGGGATTTTAACAAACAATATAAGAGATAAAAGTCCCTACTCTTGTGGAGTTTGTGATCAGGGTTGCTGTGGTCAATTGTTAAGAAACAATGGGACACTTAAGGAGATCTAATGAAATAAGGGCAGGGTTGGTGAGACACACCCTGTGACTAGTGATTGTAGGGAGACATTATCACCAAAAGGCATGCAGGGAGTATAACTACAACTTGACAGGAAAGACTGCCCCAAGAGGAGCTATGGTCTTAAGAGGAACATTAGAATGGCTTAGTATAGAAGGCCAAAGGAATAAATACCCAAACTTCACTTGTTTTTCACCCTCTCATGTCCTGTCCGGTAGTGACTATTTACATCCTCCCACTCTGTTTGGTTCCTAGAAGTGCATCCACATAGTCTCCTCCAGGTCTCCTTGTTAATTTTCCAGTTATATTCTTTACCAGCCCCGGATTACTAGTGAGTTCATTGAGCCATTCATATTGAATTATTATGATTCTAAACACATCTCCTTCCACACAAAGTGGACAATCAGATATACCTCCACAAACTCTGCCCACTAAGGAGGATTTCTCTTCACTACAGCCTTTCACGGCCAGCATTCTGCCACCATCCCTTGCAGACACATCTGTCACCCAAGGAGAGTACTCTTTCCTCCTCTGTTAAACATTTATAGTGGACCCCCCATGGGACTCTAAGGAGCATTGAAGGTCATGTGGTGAGTCAATAGGAGTAAGTGTTGCAGGAAAGGGGACCCCTTCCAGAGCCCGAGAGTGGGCTCTTGTCTAACACTCAGAAATGAATTGTCCGAGGAAACACATGTACTGACAAAGCAGAAGACTTTATTGGGAAGGGGTGCCCGGACAGAGAGCAGCAGGGTAAGGGAACCCAGAAGAACTGCTCTGCCACGTGGCTCACAGTCTCGGATTTTATGGTAATGTGATTAGTTTCCGGGTTGTCTCTGGCCAATCATCTTTCTTGGCCCATATTCGGTCTGAGTCAATGGTCCTTCCTGGTGGCCCGTGCATCTCTCAGCCAAGATGGATTCCAGTGAGAAGGATTCTGGGAGGTTGGTAGGACATGGACTGGTGTCTCCCCCCTCTTTTAGGCCCCTCCTGAATTCTCCCAGTTAGTTTTTGTGACAGCACTGTGTTCCTTATTGGGATCTCTTATTGTGAGATACCTCATGCAAGTGGTTATCATTATACCTGGCCAAATGTGCAGGTGGTTTTGGTCAACAGTTCCCTAATGTAAGTATCATGTGACTGTGAACCACTTGATTATACAGTTTGCTTATACCTTCTGGTCCTGTTTTGGTCTGGTCTTATATTTACCATCCCATTTAACAAAGGAATAGCTTTACATATATCCAATATTTTGGTTCAGTGAAGTAGATTATACAAGTTGATGATAGATATTTTGGTTCACATAGTCACTTGGTATCCCATGTTCAGTCTCCGTCAGGACCCAATGGCAAATCAGAAGCTGCTTTTCAAATGGAGGATGATTATCATGAGGTAAAGGTATAACTTACTCCAAAACCCCAGGAACCTGAGCTGTATTGAGGCTTCTAATCTATGAACATGGCATGTGTCTCCATTTTTCTTCTTTGATTTTTTAGCCAACATTTTGTATTTTTTGCATACAGATCCTGTACATGTTTTGTCAAATTCTTTTTAATTTTTTGGAACAGTTGTAAATAATAATATGTTTTTTATTTCAGTTTCCAATGTTCATTGCTAATGTATAGAAATATAACTGATATTTGTGTGTTGATCTTGTATTCCATGATCTTGCTAAACTCTATAGTTTTAGGAATGTTTTGGTAAATTCCTTGGATTTTCTATGTAGACAATCATGCAATCAGCAAGTAAGGGTAGATTTAGTTTTTCCTTTCCAATTTGTATGACTTGCCTTTCTTTTTCTTTTCTCAAATTATTGAAATAGCCAGGGTTTCCAGTACAATGTAAGTTATTTTGGGGAAAGTGAGCACCCTTGCTGTGGTAATAATTTTAAGGGAAAAGCATTAGGACTTTAATCATTAAGTGTGATGTTAGCTTTAGTAATTTTGTAGTTCTTTATCAGATTGAGAAAATTCCCTTTTATTTCTAGTTTGCTGAGAGTTGTTGTTGAATAAATGTTGCCTTTGGTCCAGTGCTTTTTCTGTACCAACTGATCGGATCATGTGGTTTTTCTTTTTTACCCTGTCAAAATTGCAGATTACACTGGTTAATTTTCATATATTGAACCAGCCTTGCATTTGTGGACTAAACTGTACCTGGTTATATTGTATCTTTCTTTTTATATACTTATGGATATGATTGACTTACATTTTGTTGAGAACTTATATGTCTATGTTCATAAGGGAAATTGATATAGTTTTCTTTTTCCATACTGTCTTTGACTTTGATATTGGCCTTATAAAATGAGGTGGGAAGTGTTCCCTCCACTTTTGTTTTCTGGAAGAGTTTGTGTAGAATTGGTGTTATATCACCCCCAGCTTCATTGAGGTATAATTGACAAATAAAAATCATTTATATTCAAGGTGTATAACTTGGTACTTTGATATACATATATATTGTGATCACCACAAAGAAGCTAATTTACATATCCACTACCTCACATAGTTCCCATTTTCTTTTTCTTCTTTTTTTTCTATGGTGATAAGACTTACAATTTAATCTCATAGTAAATTTCAAATATTGTTAATTTTAGTCACATTGCCCACCATAGATTAGATTTCCAGAACTTATCTTGCATACCTGAAACTTTGTACCCTGTCACCAGCATCTCCCCATTTCCTCCTCCTCCCAGCCCTGGGCAATCACAATTCTACTGTCTGCTTCTATGAGTGTGACTAGATTCCACACATTATTTCATCTTTAAATGTTTGGTAGACTCACCAGTGAAGAAAACTGATGTGGAAATTTCTCTTTTTGCAGGTGTGTGTGTGTGTTTGTGTGTGTGTGTGTGTTTTTCTGCATGTTCAATCTATTTAATATAAGACTACTTAAATGATCGATTTCATCTTGGGTGAGTTTTGTGTTTGTAGTTTTCAAGGAATTGGACCATTTTGTCTAATTTGTTGAATCTCTATGTATAGACTTGTTCATATTATTCTCTTATTATCCTTTTTAATATCTGTGGGTTCTGTAGGAATTCTTTCATCCCTGATGTTGGTAATTTGTATCTTCCTTTTGTCATTGTCAGTCTTGCTAGAAGTTTATCAATTTCACTTATATTTTCAAAAAACCCAAAGTTTTGCCTTTGATTTTCTCTTTTGTTTTCATGTTTTAATTGTACTAATTCTTGTTCTTATCTTTATCATTCCCTTTCTTCTAGCTTTCTGTTTATTTTCCCTTCTTTTTCTATTTTCTTGTGGTAGAAACTTAGATTGTTGGTTTGAGATTTTTTTTCTAATATAAAACTTTAGTGCTCTAAATTTCCTGATAAACACTGCTTTACTTACATCCAATAGATGTTATGCTATATTTTTACTTTCACTTATGTATTTTTTTCATGAAGCTTCCTTTCGACCACTGGAATGTTGAGAATAGTGTTGTTTAATTTCCAAGGTCAGGAGATTTTCCTATTACTTTTCTGTTATTGCTTTCAAGTTTGATTCCCCCATGGTCAGAGAATATATTTTGTATGACTTTAATTCTTTTAATATTTTTCATATTTCTTTTATTTCCCAGGACGTAGCCTATCTTTGTGTTCCAGGTGCACTTGAAATGATGTATTCTGCTGTTATTCAATAACTTTCAATTAGATCCTGTTTTGGGGTTTTTTTGCCATGCTACATGGCTTGTGGGATCTTAGTTCCCCGACCAGGGATTGAACCTGTGCCCATGGCAGTGAAAGCACCGAGTGCTAACCACTGGACCACCAGGGAATTCCCTAGATCCTGTTGATTGATGGTGTTCTTCAATTCTTTTATATCTTTGCTGACTTTCTGTTCATTGCTTCTATCAATCACTGAGGTGTTAAAATCCCAACCTATAATTATAGTCTATTGTCTATTTCTCCTTTCAGTTCTGTCAGATTTTGCTTCGTGTACTGTATTTTGAATCTCTGTTGTTCGATGCATATATAATTAGAATTGTTATCTCTTCTTCATGAAGTGACTATTTTATTTTATAATTACGTAATGTTCTTTTTGTCCCTGGTAATTTTTTTTGTTGTTCTGAAATCTACTTTGTCTGATATTAATATGGTTATTCCAGTTTTCTTGGCTTAGTGTTTGCATGTTATATCTTTTTGGTACTTTTACTTTGAGCATACCTATATCATTACATTTCAAGTGAGTTTTCTGTATGTAGCATATAGTTTGGTCTTTTTTTGTTTTGTCTTTGTTTCTTGTAATCCATTCTTCCAATCTGTAACATATCACTCTCTACTGGTATCAATGTCTTACTACTTCAAAGATTATGTAGAAGCTTTATGAGCTTTCTGGTCCCTTAAATTACCCTCTTTATAATACAGTTGTCTTAAATATTGCTTCTACTTACATTGAGAATCACATTAGACAATGTTATCATTTTTACTTTGACCCACTGAAAACTGAAAAACTTAGAAGACAGAAAGAATAGTATATTGTATTAACTATATATTTACTCTTCCTATTGGTTTTCCTCCATTTTGGATGTTCTAAGCTTTCTTTTGCTATTATTTCCTTTCTGTCTGAAGAACTTACTTTAGCCATTCTTTTAGAGAAGATCTGCTGATGACAAATTCTCTTACTTTTGATTCATTTGAGAATGTCTTTATTTCATCTTCGTCTTAGAGAATATTTTTTCTGGATATAAAACTTTGGGTTGACAGTTCTTTCTTTCAGCACTTTAAAAAGGTTGTGCCATTCATTCTGGCTTCCATCGTTTCTGATGATAAATCCTCTGTCATTCAAATCATTACTCTCCTATAAGTTAAGCCTCATTTATCTCTGGCTGCTTTCAAGGATGTTTCTTTGTGCTTATTTTTCACAAATTTTATTCTGATATGTCTCAATATGGAATTATTTGGATTTTTCTTGTCAGGGCTTTGCTCAGCTTCTTCAGACCTTAGTTTTTTGCGTTTTTCTAAGTATTGGAAGTTCACGGTTACTATTTCTTCAAATATTTATTCAGTTCCATACTCTTTCTCTTCTGTTTCTGGGACTTTGAGGACATCAATGTCAGACCTTTGGTTTTTGTTCCACAGGTCCCTAAGGTTGTTTTCTGTCTGTCATTTAGATTGGATAATTTCTATTGATATTTCCTTGAATTGACTAATTCTTTCTTCTTTCATCTTCATTCAGGTAATGAGCCCATCCAGTGACTTTTTATTTCAGTTAATGCATTTTTCACTTTGACAGATTTCCACTTCCTTATGTGTTCTTTTTCTTTGCTAAGAATTTCTATTTTCTCATTTGTTTCAAGATAATTCACAATTGCTTATTGTGGCATTTTTATGACAACTACTTTAAAACCCTTGTCAGTAATTCCAACATCTGTGTCATATCAGTGTTGCTAGTCTATGATTTACAGTTCTCATTTAAGTTGAGATTTTTTAGCCTCTTAACGTGATGTGCAATTTTGGGTTGAGATTCTGGTTCCTATTTAAATCTTCCATTTTAGCAGGCAAATGTTTTGGTTTAAAATGCACTTCCTGTCCCAATTTTGTGGGCTGTGGTTCAAAAATTAATTTAGTTTTCAAAGGCTTTGCAGGGCTATCCAGATTTGTTCCACTGTGTGCTGTCCAGAGACCCATTTGAAACCTGGGCAGAATTCCACACCAGTGTTCAGTTCTCAAACCTTTTCTTGTTTCTTGTTGGGTTTATGCATGGGCTGTCCAGAGTTCTGTCCAGGACTTCATGCACAGATTAAGAAAATTTCTTTCTCTAGTTCACTTCTGTCTATAGTGCCTCCCTTCCCATTATCTAGTTGGGAGGGGCATCCCATTTTCTGAAGGGTGGTAAGCACAGACAGAACTTTGTTGATATTCTCTGCAGCTGCAGTATTCAATGTGGAGGGGAAGGGATACCACCTTGCTATTTCAGGTCAGGCATGGAAGACAAGTCTGTTCCCACAGTCTCTGGCTATCTAGAGAGGGTTGGATTCTACCTAGTTATTGAAGGGAAGAGATAGAAAATCAGTCTTTTCCCACAGTCTCCATGGTTGTAAATGGAAAGTGCTGCTTCATTATTACTTGTCAGGAATGAATGTCAGGACTTCATACACAGGGGGACATGGCTGACAAGGGGGTGCCTCCCTGTTATTGCAGGGTAGGGATTGAAGACAAGACTCTGTCTACAGTCTCTGCAGCTGCAGTGCCCAGTGACAATTAAGGGGAGTGTGTGTGTGTGTGTGTGTGTGCTTTTTTCTGTTTTCCTAAATTGGGAAGGAATGGTAAAAAGTTTCTGTCCTTTCTCCTGGTCCTTTTGCTAGAGAGAGTGGGATTTTTCTGGAAGTTTTTCTGTTTGTCTGTGCCCATTGTTTTTTCCTGGCTACAGGTCTCTTCAGTGCCCAGGCTATGATATATGAGGCAAAAAAACAAAAACAAACAAACAAAAAACCTACAGGAAATCACCACTGGCTTTTCTCTAGTCTCAAGATCTTTATACAATCTGTCTTCTTCCCTCTACCTTCAGAGTATTTTGTTGGTTGCTTTATAAATTTTGTCTAGGGTTATTTTGGTTTTTTGTTTGTTTGTTTTGTAAATAGTAGGGGGAACATAGGAGCATGTGCTTATATCTAGTCTGGAACCAGAAAAGTATCAGTCATTTAATTTTAGCCATTCTATTGGTTAGGGGTTTCACTTGCATCTCTTGAATAGAAAATTATATTGAATGTATTTTCCTGTCATTATTTGTATGCAACATTTTATGAAGGGTCTGTTCAAATTTTTGTCTTTTATTGAGATTTCATCTTCTTAATTTTTAGCTCTAAAATTTTAAAATATATTTTGTATACAGGCTCTTTGTCAGATATATATTTTGAGAATGTTTTCTCTCAGTCTGTGGTGTGCTCTTTTTAGATTAAATATTTTATTTTGAGGTAATTGTAGATAAATATTCAGTTGTAAGAAATGTACAGAGATATCCCATGTATCCATTTTCCTCCAATGGTAATATCTTGCAAAGCAATAGTGAAGCATCATAACCGGATTTGACATTGATAATCAAGATATAAAACATTTCATCACATGATTAGCTTTTTATTTTCTTAAGAGATTTTCTCAAAGAGCAGAAGGTTTCATTATGATGAAGTCTAATTTATAGATTTTTTTTTCTTTTTGCTTAATGTTATCTGTAAAGAAATCCTTGCCTACCTCACAGTCATAAAAACAATTTCACCCTTTAGAAACTTTACATTTTTAACTTTTAAAGTAAGGACTATTATCCACTTTGTGTTAATTTTTATGCATAATATGGAGTATGCGGTAAGGATTAAGCTTTTCCCCTCTACAAATATTCAGTTATTCCATCACTATTTATGGAAAAGACTATCCTTCTTCATTGAAGTACCTTGGAACCTGTATAGAAAATTAATTGACCAGACCATAATGTTTCAGTTTATTTCTGGATTTGCTATTCTACTCTATTGCTCTGTATGCCCATCCTTATGCCAATATCACACTATTTTGATTACTATAGATTTATAGTAATTCTTCAAATCAGATAATATAAACCTTCCAACTTTATTTTTATTTTATAAAATTGTTTTGGTTATTTAGATCTTTTGCATCTCCACATGAATGTTAAACTTTTCTTGTTAATTTAATAAAAAATGCTTGGATTGCATAAAATGAAATAGTTTGGAAATGTGTGTGTACTTATTCTAACAACATATTATCAGATATCTAAACAAATAATATGGAAAATCATATTCATATTAAAAATGTTCAGAATTTAGTCATTTACTTGAAATTTATGTAGATTGATGTGATTGAAAAATAGGTTCCCCAAAAAGGACCTAAATTCATGAAGATAAGTTAATTTGTGTTTTAAAATTCTACAGGTTTCTGTGAAGAGAGGGATTTTAAAGGCCATGAGAAAAGTGACTATATCTGAGTTTTTAAAAATAAAAACTATTTGCTGAGTTATTGGAGGGAAGCAGCCTTAGTTATTGAGAATTTGAGCATATTCATCTATTAGTAATCGTAATGAGGCCATATTAGTAGCCTTTTCCCAGTAAGTTTTTCATTATTTCCTTATGCAGATTTAGCATGATAAATTCTTTTTAAGCTTGAGCACCAATGGAAAATTGGGCATTTCTAGAAGGATAGGCTTCCTTTAATAAGGTATTTTGAATTATCCTTTGATTCTCAATTACAGAGATTATATTAATTTCTTGATAAACATTTTCTATTTCATTTTAAAAGATGATTTTTTAGACTCATTTTAATCTCTATTCCTTGGAAACTGTGGAACCAGCAAGCCTCTGATTTAAAAAATTCACAAAAACATTAGTAGGGAAGAATCAATCTCTTGGTCTCAGTCATGTGGCAAGAGTTACATATTCATTTTAACTGCATGCATATTTATATTATGTCTAATTATGAAATGTCAATGCCATTACAGAAATTTTAAATTTGAAGAACACATCTCATCCTTCCACACTGTTGGCTATAAAAGACTAGCTGAAGTTTCCTTTGCAGCAGTTATCATCATTGAACCTGTAGGAGGGGTGGCTTAAATCAGTCATTGACTCAAAATGAGAATTCTCTTCTGTTTGAATAACATGTGAACACATGTGATACCACTTTATCCATGAAGAAACAATGCAGAGAGAACATCACACTGACTGTTCTGAGAAGAATGGACAATAGAAAATGAAGAATGGAAAGAAAGAGAGGATTCTGGGAAGACAACAACAGTGGTAGAAAAGTTGTTTAATCACTCTAAACTGCTACATAAAAAAAGACAGAGGGGCTTCCCTGGTGGCGCAGTGGTTGAGAGTCTGCCTGCCGATGCGGGGGACACAGGTTTGAGCCCCGGTCCAGGAAGATCCCACATGCCGCCAAGCAACGAAGCCCATGTGCCACAACTGTTGAGCCTGTGATCCACAACTACTGAGCCCACGTGCCACAACCACTGAGGCCCACACGCCTAGAGCCCATGCTCCTCAACAAGAGAAGCCACTGCAGTGAGAAACCGCACCACAACGAAGAGTAGCCCCCACTCGCTGCAACTAGAGAAAGCCCGCGTGCAGCAACGAAGACCCAACGTGGCCAAAAATAAATAAATAAAAATTTAAAAATCATATTAGGGTTTCCCTGGTGGCTCAGTGGTTGGGGGTCTGCCTGCCGATGCAGGGGACGCGGTTTCATGCCCCGGTCCGTGAGGATCCCACGTGCCACAGAGCGGCTGGGCCCATGAGCTATGGCCGCTGGGCCTGTGTGTCCGGAGCCTGTGCTCCACAATGGGAGAGGCCGTGGCAGTGAGAGGCCTGTGTACTGCAAAAACAAACAAACAAAAATCATATTTTAAAAAAAAAGAGCATTTAGGTATCAAAACAAAACTAAACATCAAACATCAGGGACTAATTTACCAAAGAAAGGAAAACAGATGACAAGATATCCCCACAAATTCCAAAATATGGATGTGGAGACAAATGACCTGCATACTAGTAGCATCTGTGCAAGAGAAAGAAAGGAAAACAATGAGATGGGACAGTTTGAGAACAGCAGCTCTAAAAGGAAGTTAATTGTCTCCACTTGGGTGCAAGGAGCCTATGTTAAGATGGACTAAAAGGGAAAGAACAGTATAGCTCCTATGAACTCTGAATTGACCTGCTGGGGTTCCCTTTTAGGACAAGGCCCCACAATGAGGAGAAATTGCTTACAGTGGAATCAAAATCAAGCATGATAGGGAAAACAGAGATAATGAAAAGAGGAGATTTAAACTGAAATTAGGAAGGAGAATAAAAGCAGGACATCTCAGAAAGCAAAGCCACCATATTTTTGAAACCCAGACACAAACAACGAGAGAGAGACAGTAGTGTCAAAGGGGCTGGGATTCCATACTTTCCTGGAAGCAAGCAGTGGTCTGATTTCCCCCCACTCCTCCAGGAGAGCATCAGTGGGGCCAAGCATTGAACTGAGCCTCCACCCCCACGTAGCAGCAATGAAACTTCACAAGAATATACAAGGTAGAGCTAGTTACAACTAGGCTTCACCTTTCCCACCCCTGTCATCAAGGCCTATTGGGTAGCTAACCCTCCACCTCACCTGGCATCAATGAGGCAGAAGGGAGTAGTGCAAGGACGGGTAGCTGACACTCTGCTTCTCCCCTCCCCTGATGTCAGTGGGGCCCTGTGGGGAGCTGATGCTTCACCCCTACCCACAGTAACAAAATGGTGTCAGTCAGCCTTCTGCTCACCCTCTTTCCCTACCTGGGAGGCAGTGGAGCCAAGCAGTGAGCTGGTCATACACCACCACTCAGAGGCAACAAGGTGGTGTGGGTCAGTGCCCTACCTTTGCCAGGAAGGTGACAATGAGGTGATGAGGGACCTGAACTTTCACCCTGCCCATCTGCAAGAAAGCAGTGTGAGTCAGTGTCCCATTTTGGCCAGGATGGTTTGTAAGAGCCTGGCAGGAAGCTGAACAAATATACCCACCTGGCTCTTGCACATTGACTGCTAAAAAGAATATTAAATGGAGTCCATAATCTTATAATACACAAAATATCTAGGATATAACAAAAAAGCACTCATCTTACCAAGAACCAGGAAAATCACAACAGAAATGAGAAAAGACAATGAACAGACACCAATCCCAAGATATATCAGACGTAATTATCTGACAAGGATTTTAAAGCAGCCATCTTAAAAATGATTCAGGGGCTTCCCTGGTGGCACAGTGGTTGGGAGTCCACCTGCAGATGCAGGGACACGGGTTCGTGTCCCGGTCTGGGAAGATCCCACATGCCGTGGAGCTGCTGGGCCCGTGAGCCATGGCTGCTGAGCCTGCGCATCTGGAGCCTGTGCTCCACAATGGGAGAGGCCACAACAGTGAGAGGCCTGTGTACCACAAAAAAAAAAAAAAAAAAAAAAAGATTCGACAAGTAGTTACATATTTCTTGGAAACAAATGAAAAATAGAAAATTTAACCAAAGAAATAAAAATTCTAAAAAGAAAGCAAATGGAAATTAGAGAACTGAAAAAATGCAATAATCAAAATGAAGAACTTGCTGTATAAGCTCAATAGTTGGGTGGACATAACAGGATAAATTCAAAGAATCTGAAGACAAATCAGTAGAATTTACCCAATGTGAGAAACAGCAGCAACAACAACAACAAAATAGACATTAAAAAAGACAGCATCTCAAGGACTTGTAGGACAATAACAAAAGGGTTAACATATATGTCATCAGAAACCCAGGGACGAGAGGGAGAGTAGCACTGAAAAAGCATTTGGAAAAAATAGTGTCTGAAACGCCTCAAATTTGGGAAAAGATATAAATCTACAGATTCAAGAAACTGGATGATTCCCAGAGAAGAAAAAGCCAAAGAAATCCATGCCAAAGACACATCATAATTAAATTTCTGAAAACTAAAGATAAAGTCTTGAAAACATCCAGAGAAGCAACACATTACTTATAGGGGGACACCAATTTTATTAACAACATACTTCTTATCTGAAACCCTGGGGCCAGAAGAAAGTAGAAAACATTTTTCAAGTGTTGAAAGAAAAAAAAACTGTCAACCCAGAATTCTTTATCCAGTGAAAATATCCTTCAAGAATGAAGGCGAAATCACAATATTATCAGATGAAATAAAACTAAGAGAATTTTATACTAGCAAACATACTCTTAAAAAATGGTTAAAGGAAGTTCCCTAACAGAAAACCCTGGAACTTCAGAAAGGAAAGAACATGAGAATGGGTAAAAATAGGGGTAAATGTAAAAGATTATCCAGTCTTTCATGAGTTTCTTAGATCATATTTGATTGGTGAAGCAAAAATTAAAACATCATCCCACATGGTGTTCAAAATATAAGGAGGAAGTACAACAATTATATTTTAAAAGTGGGAGGGTAAAGGGACTCAAATGGAAATAAGTTTTCTGTACTTCACTAGAAATGGTTAAACATCAATATTGGTAGTCTGTGATAAGTTACATATATATATTGGAATACCTAAAGCAATCACTAAGAAAATATACAAAGCTATATTAAAAAAACCCTAGGTAAATCATGGCAGAATCCTAGTAAATATTCAAATATCCCACAGGAAGGTAAGAAAAGAGATATAAGAACAAGAAACATAGGAAACAAACAGAAAGCAAACAATAAAATGGCAGACTTCAGCCCTAAAATATCAGAATTACCTTAAATGTAAATAGTCTAAATGCACTAATTAAAAGACAGAGATTGGCACAGTGGATTAAAAAACATGACCCAACAATATGCTGTTTACAAGAAACTCACTTCAAATACAAGGACAGAGGTAAGTTGGAAGTAAAAGGATGAAAAGACATACCATGCAAACATTAATTTAAATGGTTGCACAGGGGCCAAATTAACATCAGTTGAAGTAGACTTGAGAGCAAAGATAGTTACCGGAGGCAAAGAGGAATATTACATAATGACAAAAGGATCAATTCACCAGGAAGACGTAATGATCCTAAATGTGTACACATCAAAATACATGAAGAAAAACTGACAAGGCTGAAAGGAGAAATAGACAAATCCACAATTATAGTTGGGGACTTCGATACCCACTCTCGGTAATTGATAGAACTAGTAGACATAATTTTTTTTAAATTGTATTCACTTTTTACCAAGAAAAATAGACTGAATAACATGAAAACAAATAACCAGTGTGTTTCTTAGAAATACCGGTAGCACACTCCTTCCTTTGCAAGCTTGGGTGTGGTCCAGAGCTAAAGTCATACTCTGTGTCCACAGCTGCAGCTGCCTTGCCCTTCTGCAGGTGCCCAGGCCACTCCTGTTCTCAGAGACCATGCAGAAGAGAAGATTCATGTGCGGGAAGCGCTGCTCTGCAGCCTGGGCAGTGTACCTAGCTGACCAGGAAAAACATCTGCCATGATCCCCAGATCCCCCAAAGTCCCTGGAGGCTGTAGATGCCTCAGTTTTACCTGCCAGAGACTGTTGCTCTCTGCAAAATCAGGCAGTACCAGAGTTCCAGAAACTTCTGATCTTTGAGAGCCCTTTCTAACACTGGTCTAGAAAGTCACCTGAGGTCTGCAGCATGACCTACAGTTCCTGAGTGGGGCCATGGGGCTTTGCAGGAAGCCTATTAGGCCTACCTGGTCGACCTATTTGAAGACACCATCCTTCTTATGCAAAGCAGGAATTCTCTCCATAATGTCATCTTCTTGTCTTCTTTCTGGATTACACCTCCTGCCTCATAGCAATAAGCATTTCCCTTCACCAAAGACACAGTTCTTAGCTAGATACTGATCCTTCTCTGGATGCTCACCAGCACCCTTCTTAAAATGTGGCTCCCAGGCCTGAAGACAATATACCAGACATAATGCCATGAAGTAAAAATTAAAGTCACTGTCTTCTTTATCCAGACCTTTAATTCCATTATTGCAAACTTTTGGGTGCCCAAATCATGTTGTTAATCATATCAAAATTATTGGTAACCAAAAACTAAGATTTTTAAAAGGGCATTATTAAACATTTCTCTTTTATTCTATACTTGCTTTATGTATATGTACATATAATTTTTAATAAAATTTAACGTGTACATATTTAATCTCAGTATCAAGCTTTACATTTATGACAGTCAGTTTCATTCTATTAGTTTTAGTCTTTCTAGGGTTTGGAAATCCTTTTCTCTATCTTTCTTTTCTTTTTCTGTATTTTTATTATTACTATTTTTTATTTAAAAATATACTTTTTCTTTCTCTCTCTTTTTAAATACTGATTTTTTAAATTCAGAGTATACACTCTCTATCATGGGCATATGTTATTCTTGCCTACCTGGTGAAGACACCTGGTTTTTCTGTGGAACCACCACTCTTCCAATGCCAATTCATGTGATTTTGGTGTGTAGACCACCCCCCACATTCTGAGGAAGGCATGTAACCCATGCAGGGCCTAGCAACACCAGCCCTGGAAATAACTGGGAAAAACACTTTTCTCCACAGAGGGTAAAAGGGAAAGCCTGACTCGGAGCATGACCAACATGGAGGAAGTGGATCCTGGAGGCAGGAGCAACAAGGTGCTGGAGACATTCTCTGAGTCCTAGATCCAGCCATGTCTGCAGCCAAGAAGTCCTCTTGCATAAGCCAGTTTAAAGTTGATTTCTGTCACTTGCAGTCAAGAGTTTTGTTTAATAGACCCTCCCTGAAAATTTTGTTACTGCAGCTTTGTCAATCATTTCCTCATAGGAGGGGTTGGTGGTGACCTGGGGCCCAGGGGATTCGTTTCGGAGCTGCATTTCCATAGCAAACGTTTTTTTTTTTTCTTTTAAAATATTCTTACTTTATCTAGATACTTTTTTTAAAAAATGTATTTATTTTGTTGTGCCGGGTCTTAGTTGCAGTAGGCGGGCTCGTTAGTTGTGGCTTGCAGGCTCCCCAGCTGCGGTTCACCTGCTCCTTAGTTGTGGCACGTGTGCTCCTTAGTTGTGGCTGACAGGCTTCGTTAGTTGCAGCTCTCGGGATCCTTAGTTGCAGCTCACTGGATCCTTAGTTGTGTCTTGCAAACTCTTAGTTGCAGCATGCATGTGGGATCTAGTTCCCTGGCCAGGGATCAAACCCAGCCACCTGCATTGGGAGCTCGTAGTCTTAACCACTGCACCACCAGGGAAATCCCGGCAAACATTGTTTTTATTTGTATTTCATGTGTGTTTGGGGTGGTTTAGTGGGGTGGGATGGATTTGTGTGTATGCTTATGTTAGAAGAAAGTTCCCATAAGCTTCCTTATGTGTCATTGCTGTCACTGTGTTGATTTAAACGGCTGATAAAAATCACTGAGGGAGGGCTTCCTTGGTGGCGCAGTGGTTGAGAGTCCGCCTGCCGATGCAGGGGACACGGGTTCGTGCCCCGGTCCGGGAAGATCCCACATGCCGCGGAGCGGCTGGGCACGTGAGCCATGGCCGCTGAGCCTGCGCGTCCGGAGCCTGTGCTGCGCGACGGGAGAGGCCACAACAGTGAGAGGCCCGCGTACCGCAAAAAAAAAAAAAAAATCACTGAGGAAGATCTAGTCAGAGACACACCCTGGTTATTTGCCACTGGGAACCAAGTGCAAATTTATAGTAACTAACAGTATTTGGGTACCACGGTTTAGCTTTCTTTCATCCAGGTCATATTGTTGGTATGAATGTAAAATGTTACAGCTGCTGTGGAAAACAGTTGGCGGTTCCTTAAAAGGTCAAATATAGAATTTGGCGGTTCCTTAAAAAAGTTCTTAAAAAGAATTACCATATTCTTTATAATAGTCCGCAGGTGGAAACAACCCAAATATCCATCAACACACGAGTGGATAAACAAGATGCGGTATATGCATACAACAGAACAGTATGCAGCTTTAAAGAATAATAAAATTCTGATACATGCAAAACATGGATGAACCTTGAAAGCATCATGCTAAGTGAAATAAATCAGACACAGAAGAACAAATATTGTATGATTCCACTTAGAGAGGTACCTAGAATAGACAAATTCATAGAGACAGAAAGTAGAATAGAGATTACTAGGGGCTGGTAGGAGGGGAGAACGGAGAGTTATTGTTAATGGGTACAGAGCTTCTGTTTGGGATGACGAAAAAAATCTAGAAGTGGATAGTAATGATGTTTGTACAACATTATGAATATATTTAATGCCACTGAATTATATGTGGTTAAAATGGTAAGTTTTATATTATGTATATTTTGCCACATAAAATGAAAAAATAGTATTTTGCAGAAAAATATCAGTACTTCCTCTTAAATAATTTAGCATGAATATCCTTAACTAGAGTTCAGTAGAGATCATGGTGTCCCTAGAAGAGAAATAAATGGGCAGTCTACTAAATTTTTATTTGATCTGTGTAAGTGGAAGAGTTCTAGGTCAAGTAAGTGAACTTGAATAATAATAAACCAGAGTCACAGCCCCTCAATCGATTCCCAGACTTGAGAACTTTTACAGATCCCCAAACCCTTAAATGAAGGGAATACTGGGACCCTACTACACTGCCAAAAATTTATACTGTTAATCTTTCTCCCAGCCTTCCCCAAAGGGATCAATAGCTGTTTACCAAGGTGACTGTACATTGGAGAAAAGGAGATAATCAGATATTTTGGGGACTACTGGATACTGGATCTGAACTGACACTAATTCCAGGAGACCCAAAAATGTCACTGTGGTCTGCAAGTTAGAGTAGGGGCTTGCAGAGGTCAAATGATCAGTGGAGTTTTTGCTCTGGTCCATCTCACAGTGGTTCCAGTGTAGTTATTTCCCCAGTTCCAGAACAGATAATTGGAATAGACATACTCAGCAACTGGCAGAATCTCCACAGTGGTTCGTTACATGTGGAGTGAGGGCTATTATGGTAGGGAAGGCCAAGTGGAAGCCACTAGAACTGCCTCTGTCAAGCAAAATAATAAACCAAAAGTAATGACTCGTTCCTTGAAGATTGCAGCAATTAGTACCACTATCAAGAACCTGAAGGATGCAGGGACTGTGATTTTCACCATGTTCCCATTCCACTTGCCTATGTGACCTGTGAAGAAAACAGATGGATCTTGGGGAATGACAATAAATTATCATAAACATGACCAGGTGGTAACTCCAATTGTAGATGCTGTTCCAGATGTGGTGAAATAGTTTGAGCAAATTAACACATCCCCTAGTTCCTGGTATGCAGTATATTGATCTGGCAAATGCTTTTTCTCCATACCTATTAGTAAAGATCACTAGAGGCAGTTTGTTTTCAGCTGGCAAGGTCAAGAATACATTCTCATTGTTTTGCCTTGGGTGTATAGCAACTCTCTAGCCCTATGTCATAATTTAGACTGCATGGATCATGATTGTCTTTTCCTTCCACAAGACATCACACTGATCCATTACATCGGTGACATGATGCTAAATGGAACTAGTGAGCAAGAAGTAGCAACTATCCTAGACTTATTGGTCTTATTAGTAAGACACTTGCATGTCAGAGGGTGGAAAATAAACTCTACAAAAATTCAGGGGCTTCCCATCTCAGTAAAATTTCTAGGTGTTCATTTGAGCTTGTCAAGATATCCCTTCTAAGATGAAGGGTGAGTTGTTGCATCCGGCCCCTCCTATAACCAAAAAAGAGGCACAATGCCTAGTGGGACTCTTTAGATTTTAGAGGCAACATATTTCTCATTTGGGCATGCTACTTTGGTCCATTGATTGAGCAACCCAAAAAGCTTAGTTTTGAGTGGGGCTCAGAACAAGAGAAGGCTCTCTAACAAGTCTAGGTTGCCATGCACGCTGTTCTTCCACTTGGGCCAGATGATCCAATGTATCTAATGGCGTTTTAAGTGTCAGTGGCAAAGAGAGATGCTGTTTGGAGCCATTGACAGACTCCAGTAGGCAAATCATAATGCAGACCCTTAGGCTTTTGGAGCGAAGTTACGGTATCCTCTGTGTATAACTACTGTTCTTTTGAGAAACAGTTTTTAGCTTGCTACTGGGTCTTAGTAGAGAATGAATGCTTAACCATGGGCTACCAAGTTCACGAGCTGCTCATCATGAACTGGGTATTACCCAACCCATCAAGCCAAAAATCAGCACTCCATCATCAAGTAGAAGTGGTATATATGAGATGGCCTGAGCAGGCCCTAAAGGCAAAAGCAAGTTACATTAAGGAGTTGCCCAAATGCCTGTAGCCCCTATTTCTGCCTTCTCTCTCCCAGCCTGCACCTACGGCCTCACATGGAGTTCTCTACAATGAGTTGCCCGAGGAAGAAAATACTTGGGCCTGATTCACAGATGGTTTTGCATGATATACAGGCACCAAGTGAAGTGGACAGCTGCAGCACTATAGCCCCTTTCTGGGACACCCCTGAAGGGCAGGGGTGAAGGATAATTCTCCCTGTGAGCAGAACGTTGAGCATATGGTTGTTCATTTTGCTTGGAAGGAAAACTGGCCAGATGTGTGATTGTATACTGATTCATGGGCTGTGGCCATGGTTTGGCTG
Source organism: Phocoena phocoena (assembly GCF_963924675.1). Classification (NCBI taxonomy): domain Eukaryota; kingdom Metazoa; phylum Chordata; class Mammalia; order Artiodactyla; family Phocoenidae; genus Phocoena; species Phocoena phocoena. Next base: position 27,609,881 of record NC_089224.1, on the reverse strand, counting down.
GATGGTCTGAGACTTGGAAGGAACATAATTGGAAAATTGCTGACAAAGAGGTCTGGAGAAGAGGTATGTGGATAGAGCTCTCTGAATGGGCAAAAAGCATGAGTATATTTGTGTCCCATGTGAATGCTCACCTAAGCGTAACCTCAGTAAATCAAGTGAATAGGACAACCTGTTCTGTGAATATCAGTCAGATTCTTTTCCCAGCCACTCCTGTCATTGCCAATGGGCTCATGAACAAAGTGGCCATTGTGGCAGGGATGGAGGTTATGCATAGGCTCAGCAACATGAGAATGTGAGCTCCATAAGGGAGGTACTGTGACTATTTGCTTTACTCGTGTCCCTAGAGCCCATACAGTGCTGTCACATAAAAGTGACGAATACTTGAACGAGTAAATATATGAACTAGAAAAGTTTTAAAAAGTAGTACTAAGGAACGAGACCATGGAGCAGCTCTTGGTAATAGTTTCTTACTAACTTATTTAAAAATAGAGATGATCATGGACATTTGTGAAATTCCATGCTTAAAGTGAAGTGATGGGATACCACTAATATTTGCTTTTTTAAATCCCAGAAGTTTTTTTTTGCTTTTCAGACTTCTCCCGTTACGGAGCACAGGCTCTGGACGCACAGGCTCACGGGCCCAGCCGCTCTACGGCATGTGAGATCTTCCCGGACCAGGGCACGAACCCGTGTCCCCTGCATTGGCAGGTGGACTCTCAACCACTGCGCCACCAGGGAAGCCCTGCTTTTCAGACTTTTATATCAGTCAAAAGTTAACTGAGATTAGGAAACATGGCCAAATTAAAGTTTTACAGGCAAAACACCTAATGTGGTCTTATTACTCTAACTTTCATCAATCACCAGCCATTAACAGAAATAGGCAGGCTATAATTGCTTTTAAGATTTTGTAAACATACCTTGGAGATACTGATTGAAATACGTGCTATGAATGGAGATTTCCTTATTACAGAGCCCTTTCCCTCCCCTAAGAAGGTGCCCAAGTTTTAGAGCTACATACCCATGTAAGCCAGTTCCTTCCTCATATTTGCTGAATTCTCTCTCACCTTTCCCTATTTCCTTTGCAATTTAACTATAATAAGGAACTGTTTAGATATCTGGACTATAAGTAATACTGGTAGTTAAGTTTGTACTTCAGATTTTTGTGATGATCAAAATTTGTTTCCAGTTCTATTTATTTCAAGTCTATTGGCTCCTTTGAAAAATCCTGTTAGATGATAGATGCGGTTTGGAACTTTTTGCAAGCTTAATATATTTGAAAGTTATAGAAACACCAAATATACTAAAATATAATTTAGACATCTGCAAGGGGGTCTTCTGATTTGACAGACTTGAAACTTTTATTAAATAAAAAGCCACCATACTTTCATTCAATTTAGCACCTAGATGTTTCCCTTAGTCTTTAGTTGTTCCAGGATGCTGTACACAGCACTCTGAGTTAGCCTGCTGCTGTAATGTAAGATGAAGGAATCCCTGACTGCATGTGGTAGACTGTGTTTTCCAAAAATGGCTGTGGACAAAGGCTAGTGAAGGTTTTGTGGGATATAAAGTTCCAGTTGTGTTCCATCACTCATTCCCTTCACAATGGATTATGGCTGGATTAAATATTTCTGCAGTTTATTCCTTGTATTTCCTTGATTGGGAACATGAGATTTTTAAAAACGTATACACGTGCTTCTTCAGCTTGCAGAACGTAGGTATATTTGTACTATTTTTTTTCTAATAAAAATACATGGTTTCTGCAGAACAGGTTAAAGAAAATAATCGTCCCTAATTCACCCAGAAGTTTGGCATATTTCCTTCCCATCTTTTAAATATACAAAAATACTGTTATTTGTATTTACTATCTGTGTAACCATATGCTTGGGCTGTTTTGTTCCTTTCTGAGTTTTTTAATTCAGAGATTAGGTAGCTAAGCCCAAGTTTGACCTAGTGATCTCTCATCAATCTTCTGAGGCTAGAGGACTGTTTTTCTAGGCCAGCCTCATTTCTTATGGATCTTGAACAGATTTCTCCAGTTACTAACAAGCACCTGAAATTTGTTAATCACAACCATTAAATTTACTTTTGGGAACACTAGGTTAACATGGTTGACATAAAATCTGCATATTTATAACTAGAATATCTGCAGAGCCACCCAGTGTCTCTCTCCTAATGAACCATTTGCACATTCAGTTATGTCTTTATAGCCCAATTATATACCCCAACTACTACAAGTTAATGCATTAAAAAGAGAAAGTTCCACCTTTACGTGTTGAATTAAAATTTATTGTAAAAGGTAAAGTTTTATGTATCCTTTTAAAAAATGAAAATTCAAAAGTCTTAGAGTTAAGCAATGAGTCTTCAACATTATAAAGCTATTTATAACAGTAATTAAAGTAGTGGTTGGGGCTTCCCTGGTGGCGCAGTGGTTGAGAGTCCCCCTGCCGATGCAGGGGACACGGGTTCATGCCCCGGTCTGGGAAGATCCCACATGCCGCGGAGCGGCTGGGCCCGTGAGCCATGGCTGCTGAGCCTGCGCGTCCGGAGCCTGTAATCCGCAACAGGAGAGGCCACAACAGTGAGAGGCCCGTGTACCCCCCCCCCACACACACACAAAAAAGTAGTGGTAACATCTAACCCTTATAAAAATGTCACAGAATTCAAATCACTACTTGGATCCTCAATGGTTCAGTATCTTATCTTATACAATAAGGGTTTGGCCAGTTTTAAGATAAAACTCCTCCAGGTATGCTGTCCTCAAGTCCTCTATTATCACCATCCATCAGCTCACACAATGGGATAGCTGGCTGCTGTGGCAATTCCACAATGGTTGTTCTTGTCTTTGGCCATTTTTATGTAGCCATTCCAGCCCCATTCTGGACCCCAACTGAAAGAAGAACATGTTTTCCATTTTATACAAAGCATCAAGAACACATTACCTTCATTAATAATAATAACAACTAATAATTAAAATAGTGCATAGCATGTATCAGGTACTATTCTAAGTTCTGTTACATATATTTATAAGTATATTGACTCCTGTGGGTCCTTATCTTAACTTTTTAAGATAGGAAACTGAGGCAGAACTGACATTCCAATGTAACAGTCTGTCTCCTCAGGCTCACCTCAGTTAAAGAACTTTAGCTGTGAAAATTGATCCTCACAACCCTCAAAGACCTCTGAGAGCTGGGAGTAGAATGCAATGACAGGATATCAAATGATTATCAGAAAGGATGCACAGAGGCCACTGCACTCTTGGACAATCTTTCAGACTTAAAGAATGAGCAGAGGCAGATGTTTCTGCCCACTACTCCTTGTTCAAAAATTAGAGACAGAAAAAGGAAACCAGCCCTCAACTCTACAGGTGCAAAATCCTTTATATGAAACCCCTGGGGCTGGATGTGTTTCTGAATTAAGAATATTTTCAGAATTTAGAAATGCAATGTTACAAATACATAATAATAACCCCAACAAACTTGCTACAGAATCTTATAATCACATATCAGTATTTCTGTGTTTAAGTGGGAGAAAGACTTCTGGGATTTCAAAATTGAGCTTTTTTGGACCTGGAATCAAATACTGCTTCCAAATAAGGATTTCCTTTTTCAATCTAAAATATAAATATAACATTTGGAGTTTTATACCTGTTCTTGACAATCCAAAATTTATTGTTATTTGAATCTGTTCCTTCAAAGCCATAGCCAACCACCAAAACACCATGATCCAGGTCTTTGCTGCTGCAGTCTGAATCATAATAAATACCTGGGAGAGTAAAATTCAATGTTAGGGTGAGGAGTTCCAAGTGACACATGACAGTAACCCAAGCTACCAACCAATTAAGAGAAGTATCTCAAAATTCAGTGAAATGTCATAAACAAATTCCAAATAAGACTTAAATATCTGACCAAAAATAGTAACAGCTGATGAAAAGGAAAAAGAAAAATTTAACTCACTAGAAATCAACAAAATTCAACAAAATCTTAGATATATTTTCTACCTAAAAAATATTTCCAATAATAAGACCTAGTTATCAAGGTTAAGGTGATTTAGGCATTCAACTACTAACTACTAATATTAATTAGCATAATCCTTTCTACTCCTTGAATGCCAACTAAGAAAACAGCACAAAACAAAAAAATACTTGGGCTTCCCTAGTGGCGCAGTGGTTGAGAGTCCGCCTGCCGATGCAGGGGATGCAGGTTCCTGGCCCGGTCTGCGAGGATCCCACATGCCGCGGAGCGGCTGGGCCCGTGAGCCATGGCCGCTGAGCCTGCGCGTCCGGAGCCTGTGCTCCGCAACGGGAGAGGCCACAACAGTGAGAGGCCCGCGTACCGCAAAAAAAAAAGAAAAAAAAAACTTGAACCACAGGGTTCTTTGCAGATCTAACTACAATAGTAAAAGACTTTTGGAAAAAGGGACCAACAATTGAAGAATAGTTACATAGCCATTTAAAAATATTTATGAAGTTTGTCATCATGAGAAAATGCTTAAAGTATAATGTCAAATGGAAACATCATTGTTATTAAATGCATACACTCAAAAGTCTACAGTCCTAGAAAACAGGACTCCATACCAGAGTCAAAGCATGGTCATATTTTCCACTTTTCCCTGCCTGAATTTCTATAATAAAAGAAAAACACCTACCTGATTTATAGAACTGGAAGGATGTATGGCCTGCATCAATAGCAACAGAGATGGGCCCCACAGTTGCCACTGCCTTCATAAGGGCCTTCTCCCGCTGAGGGATGTCCACGAAGCCAGTGTCATTGACAGCAGAACACTCGGGCTTATACTTACAGCTATTTGTTTCCTTTTAAAGATAAAGGGGAAAGAGACTTGATTATTACCATCCACCTTATGAGGAACATGAATTATAGGACCATAAGATGCAGCAGTTTGCAGCTTAATAATTTCTAAGTCAATTTTGTTATAAAGCAGCCCAACAAAATGCTATTGATTGGTTTGAAATGGAAAAATTAGTAGATATTTCTTCAGTAAGACCACTTAGGTCTACCTGGCCATAAGAAATTTTTCACTATGGAGAAATATGCATTATATGCAGAATGGTGTACATATTCTTCACGTTACATAGAAGTAAGACAAGCTATGTTAACCATCTAATCAGAGACCTGTGCAACAGCTGATAATTTATAATGACAGTTCTGACAGTTTACATCTAAAATGTGAATGCTGAATAAGATGTCTGTCATCTCTGAAAGTGTTCAAAAGCAGAGCTGTAATGACAAGATAAAGAGTTCCTTTTACCTTTCCAAGATATGGATAGGATTCCTCTGTGTCCAGGCCTCCATTGTCCTTAACATACTGGAAGGCATTATCCATTAAGCCACCACTGCAACCCTCATTGCCTTGAGGCCGAGAGCAGTCCACCAGGTTCTGCTCACTCAGTGAGACAAGTTTGCCAGTTTTCCAGAACATCTGTCCTTCAAGGGCGCCAGTGGCACTAAAAGCCCAACAAGAACCACACTGACCCTGAAAATAAAAAAGCCATCAGTTTACAAGACAAAGACCAACAACAGCCTATATACCTAAACATTCTTAAGAAAATCTGAATCTGAATACTGTCATACCTGATTCTTCACAGGAGTTACATAGCCTTTCTTAGTCCAATCCACAGATTTGGGGACTTCAAGAAAGAGAGGTTCATGGAACACTTTCCCCTTTTTGTGCTTCTGGTTTTGAAAGCCATTCATCACCTGCTTAAATTCTTCACTGGTCTTCAAGGAAAAGTAAATAAAATGTTGAAGAAGTTATTTTGCTAAAGTACTGAGAAGAGGAGGCACAAAAAGTTCAGCAACTCATGCCACACTCACCATGTCACCAAAGGCATTCATTGCCATGGTGAAGCCATGTTTCCCTTGGCTGTATTCCTGATTGTGCAAGTCAATCATTTTCATATTCTTCTCCCACACTGCTCTCCTCCATCCTTCTTCATTCTAGATGCAAACATATAACTGGTCATTTTTACTTCTATTTAAAACCCAACCCATGTTCACCAAATGGATTTGCAGACAGAGAAAAAGAAAAACTGTTGTCAGGGATGGCTTTATACTTCTGAGAGCTGTTCTCCAAACTCTGACACAGGAAAATATGCCCATGCTGTGCTCAGAAATAGGTGCCATTAAGTTACTGCCTCGATAAAAGCTAAAACAACTACTCCAGAAACTACTCTCCGGCTATAAACTCCAACAGCATGGACCATTGTCTGTGAGGTCCCTCTGGAAATTTTCAGATGTTACCAACCATGCCATACAGTCTCCCATGTGTTGCCTTCCACTGGTACCAGTGTGCATCTAACATTTGATCAAGTTTTGGAGCAGCTGAGGCTATTCCCAAGCAAAGGGCAGTCAGGAAGAGTGAAGGATTCATCTTTCAAAAACCTAGGAAAGAAAAAGAATTAGTATTTGATGAGGCCAATGCTTTAAAAAAGCCATCCTACTTTCTCCTGGATGTTATAGCCACTATGGTGGACTAAGATCATTTAAATGATCTTCTCAAATATTTACGGAAAGTCTGTGAAAGAAGGCTAAAGATATGGGTGGAAAAAAACAGGTCAAAGACTTAACACAGTGGAGGTATTTGATTCAGCCATCAAAATGAAAAACAGGCTGACAAGTGCTATAGGAATTGAAACAGACTTCACTATGCGTGCAATGATAATTTAGGTTTTGATAAGAATTTCTGCCACAACTTATGTGTCGGCATCTTAAGGCAACAACTAGGAAAACGTTGGTCCAGGTTATTTACTGAACGTATGGAGGTGACCCAAGACTTTTATTTATCAGGACGCCTGATCCTAAGTAGGGACAGACATGTATCTCAAAGAGTTAGATGGCTACCTCACACCTTTCTTCTTGGCTAATAAACAGCAGGGGGTGAGATATGACTTCGAATCTCTGCTACCTAAATTGAAACCTTTCTAAAAAGCCTTCCCAGGAGAAGGTGGGCAAGAGTGCACACTGCGCTCCCTACCCTTGTCCTGTGTAGCCCACACTCCCTCCCTCGCCCTCCAGACCGGGCACGCGATCACGTGGCACGACGGCGCCCAGAGCCCCCAGTTCTCGTCCCGGGTCAGGGCCAGACTCTTGGGGCTCAAAGAACCCGTCTGGTTTGAGCCCGCACCCGCGCTGTAGGCGGGGCCAGGCCGGGGACTTGCTGCCCAGCTCCCAGCCCTTCGCACACTCCCGTCGCTTCCAGAGGCTGTTTACGGCGGCGCAGGGAGCGACGGGCCCCTTAGCCCGGAGTTCGAGGGTCACACTGCCGCGACCGACCCGAACTTGTGCCTGCCACCTCCCAGAGGCTGACCGGCCTAGGACCTCCACCGCCCCCCGCGTGGCGTCAGCTCTGCCCTGGGTTTCCTAAATAGCCCTGCCCCCTTCCCCACCTCAGGCTGCCAAAGCTTGAGGGAGCGCCGACCCAGCCTCATCAACTCCCAGCGGGCAGACGCTGTCGTTCCTGCGGGTCGTGCCTGCCCCCTCACCCGAGTCCCTGGATATCCCTCCCTCCAGTCCCCGTCCCTGACCCGCCTCGGCCCCAGACTAGGTCGCTGACCTGCGGCTGCCGCAGCTGCGCAGGCGCACTCCACGGACGCACGTAGCTCTCCCCAGGTCTCCGAGGCTGGAGGTTCTGGCCGGGTCGTGCCTGACTCTGCCTTTAAGGCCCTGGTTTGCGGCCCGGCCGCCCCTGCCCCCATCGCCTGCCCGCGCCGCGATTGGCTGAGCTGGCCAGTGGGCAGGGCCTCCGGGCGTGAGTACTCTGCGCTCGTGATGCGACTCTGTCCCAACTTGTCCCTGGGAAGGCAGTGCTAACCTCAGTGGAACCGAAGACGAAGAGCTGGAGGCCCCTGGGCAGCGCTGAGGAGGAGTCCGGCGTCTCTGGGGACCTGGATCAACTAATCACCTCGATTGCGCTCGGCCGGTGGTTCACGAAAAAGAAGCAACAGGGAGGCCCAAGCGGATTTTCAGCGTAACCCTGTGCCTCCTTTAGTCCTGGACTTTTTGGTGAAAGTCTGCGGGAGGGCTGAGAACTGTCTAGTTTAGGGGTTCCCGCTTATTCCACAGCAAAGGTGGGGCGGGCTGGAGGAATGCGGAGCCCTCAGGCAGAGGCGTTACCTCCCGGTCTGAGGGTGGTACCAGCTGAGTTTGAGGAGAATCGGAGCGGAATGGCAGTTCCTCAAAGCCCGTGACGCGCTGGTCGCTACCCAAAGCCCAGGAGGGAAAGGGGACGGGCTGGGTGGGTCTCCAGAGAAGGCATGGCATTTTGTAATGCCTCTTTCCCGTCTTCCCGGTCAGGGGTTCTTCTCGCCTCGCAAGCTTTCCTCAAAACCAACAGAAACGAGTTATTTACAGAAAAATTTGTCTTAATTAAAAGAAGAGCGGGTGGGAAAGAGCAGAAACCGCTTTTGCTTCCCCACTCTGCATTATGGATCATTAAGTCTTCCTCAATATCCAAAGTGCTTTTCTTCAGATATAAGAAATGTACTTCTAAAAAGAGTAGTTTAATCACATTTAATATCAGGGTTCAGGTTTACATGGTTCGAAGAACTGTTTTAGTGGAGGAAAAAGTACAGAACTAAAGATTTAAGGAAATTAATTCAGAAACTTTTTAAAAAGTGACTTTAAAAAAATTATATAAGAAACACATTCGTTATAGAAAACATATTTTAGAAAGTAAACACCCCCGTCCCCTCACCTATAACTCCTTTATAGGCATCTCTCTCTCTCTCTCTCTCTCTCTATATATATATATATGTATATAAAACAAAAATGGAGTCATAGTGCATGTCGATTTGTAAATTCTTAGTTAAAATTAAATTGGTAACCTTCATAGAAGCACAGACAAATATTTTTAAAAATCAATTTACTAAAAATTTCTATTTTGTGTCCTTTCAAGTAGAATCTCTTTCCTCTCAAACACAACGAGGGGCCAGAATTTCTCAGGTGGTTACAGAAGTACATTGTATTGCATATGGCTGGAGGATTTTTTTCTTTTCTTTTTTTAGAAGTAGTCTTTTTTTAAAAGTAGTCATCCAGTCAACGCAAGTATCATTCACACATGGAAATAAATGAAGACCGCCTACATGGGAGCAATTTGCTATGAGGAGGGAGGCAATTCTTGTCTGGGTAAGGACAAGCTTTATAATGAGAAAACAGAGAAGTTTCCATAAACCCTGATTAGAGACTGTTATGAGGAAGCTGGAAGAGGAATAACTAGAAATGGAATATCCTTTGTGATTGGTTCGGGGAGAATAGTTGGATTTCTCTGGTTTGTCCTGGAAGTAGAAGCAAAAATAAGTTGTTAGTTATTCAGGAAGTCCTGACTGTTCTGAGGTGGTTGCTGCAGAATTTTCTTTTGGGGGTCAGCGTTCTATTGTCACATAAAGTCTAGCCATTGTCCGTTTGTTTACTCAGTCTATCACAAGAAATCTAAGTTATTCTAATATGTGGGTTTTACAGTTGCCCTTGGGTCACAGCTCTTTAAGACTGCAGAGGGTGGAAAAACCTGCTACTTCATGACCATCTGTGACTGGAGGCTGTGTGGCTGGTGCTGCTCCAAAGAGTGGCGTCTCCTTTGTTTCTTGGAATGTTATACAAACACAGTGGAAGGAAAAATTGACTCCTTTTTTAGCAAATATGCTCAAACCCTAAAATTAAATCAAGGAATATCTAAATTCAGGAGAAAGCCATTTAAACAAGAGAGTGGATTATTGCTCCAATTCATGAAATCTACTTATACATTATCTGTTAAATAATAGCATTACAGAGATGTTATTACTAACCATTGTGTTCCTTTTCTTCTATTCCCATTTCTTTGCAAAGTAACTTAGATGAGTGTTAATTATTAAAATGGTCACATTTTAGCCAAGTAACCAAGCCTTAGCTCTGCCTTTGATAAAATGCGTTGGTAGAACTTAACTCTTCCTATTTAAAATGCAGTATCTGCAAAAGTATATTTTTGTGTGCATTTGTCTAGATTTCTTTTGCTCAATAATGAAATAGAATGTAAATTCTTTACCCCATCTCTGTAAGTTTTAAACCAAGGGGGAATGAACAAATCTTGTGTTGTGGTATTCAAGACCCTGAGGCCACTTAACACCTTTCCCCAATGTAACAACCCCCTCCAATTTGTTTAACTTCAGTGAGCCACGAATTACTCTTAGAAACATTGTCCAGTCCATTTGTAAAGTGGTTTATTACCATTTATAATTTTATAGAAAAGAGTATGTTTATGATTCCACTTAAGAAATAATTTATTTTTCTAAGCTACTGTAACCTTGCTTTTCCTATAGGGTTAAACAGTCAGCCAATTTTTTAAGTTAGTAAATCAATCTACAAGAATTAATTAAACTCTTACTTTGTGCTCATTGACCGCTCCTTGTGAGTTTGTGCATTTACTTAGACACATTCTACATGTAACTTTCCTGGCAGCTTTTCTGAAACTCAGCCTTTCCATTTTAAAATCTGAAATTAACTACGGTAATCTTGATTTTACAGCATATGAGCACAGCCATGATCAATATATTTAAATGAGATTATGGCAAAGCATATTCGTGCAGTAGGTAACATAGGAGCTGAACTTGAGGGATTTTTTTCCCCACCCCTAAGACTATAAGAGAATCTCTTCCTAAAATCTGAAAAAGTCTTTTCATGAAACAAGGCATATTAGTTTCTTATGGCTGCTGTAACAAATTCTCACAAACTTGGTGGCTTAGAACAACAAGAATTTATTCTCTCACGGTTAGGGAGATCAGAAGTCCAAAATCAGCATCACTTGGGCCGAAAACCAGGGGTTGGTAGGGCTGTACTCCCTCCAGAGGCTCTAGGAGAGAACCTGTTCCTCTCCTCTTCCAGCTTCTGGGGCCTCCAGGCACTCCTTGACTTGTGGCTGCATCACTCTCACCTCTGCCTCTGTGGTCACATTGCCTTCTCCTCTTCAGTCTGTGTCAAATTTCCCCGCACCTCACTCTTACAAGAACACTTGGGCATTTAGGCCTACCCAGATAATGCAGGATAATCTCTCCATCTCACAATTCTTAATCATACTTACAAAATCTTTACAATATAGGGTAACATTTACAGGTTCTAAGAATTAAGACCTGATATGTTTGGGGACCATTATTTAGCCTACTGCACATGGTATAAGTAAGAGCCAGCTTCTTGACTGTGTTTCAAACTTGTGTTTAACATATCTTTAGGCTGGCTTCACTAGTACAGCTAGGCCCTCTATATGACCTTCCCGCTCTGTAACTTCTTTGCTCATGTGCCTGATTGTAGACAACAGCTCCTGCCCTGACTCTCCTGCTAGTGCAATGTTCGACACAGTTTTTTAGGTTCCAGGACTCCCACGCAGCAGCTGTTATTACCTCCCCTTCCCTCCTTACTCTGTCCACAACCACCTATTCCATGGTCTCTGCATATAAAAGCATTGCTCACCCACTCCTGCCCTGAGATATTTCTGGTTTAGGCTTTGAGCATCTCCCTATTGCAATCATCGCCGTTAATAAAGTCTTTCTTTGCATAAAGTCTTTATTTGCATAAAGTCTTTCCCCTGACACCTGTATCATTATGCGAAGTGGTCAAGACATTTGTGCTGTTAATAGAACTTGCATACATATTCATGAGAGGGGAGGGTATGGGGAGAGCAGTGTTCCACAGGAAAGGATCTCCACCTGTGAGTACCTGGTACTCCTGGTAATGAAAGCATGATTAGAAAAGGTTCCTGCCATGATAATGATGATTCTCATATCTAAATAACACAGGTGCCAGGCAATGTTCTGAGCTTTTTATATGTGCTCCTTCATTTACTGTTCCCAACAACCCTATGACAGTGGTCCTCCAACTTGAGGGTGCATCAGAATCATCTGGGGTTCAGATTGCTGACCTCTATCCCCCGAGTGTCGGAGTCAGTGGGTCTGGGAGGGGGTTCCAGGGTTTGCTTTTCTAACCAATTCCCAAGTGATACAGATGCTACCAGGACCCACTTGGAGAACCACTGCCCAAGGAGATGGGTGCTATTGTATGCCCCATTTTACGGATGAAGATGGTCACAGCAGTGAGGTATACAAAATCAAGGGTGGTGCCAGATTACTCACTAAAGTGAAGAAATAAATGTGCTTCAGGCCAGCAGAGCTTAGAAAAGGAAGCTGAGCTTTGGAGACTCTGCCTTTGTCCCTCACCCCCAGCCCCCATCACTCACTTGGCAAACTGGACTCTGGGGTACCAGAATGAAACATGAGCACTGAGGACATGGTGAGATAGGGAACCAAAGCTCCCCAGGGCCAGGCTCTGGACTTCAATGCCAACGCTGGCTTATCTGGTGTCATGTGAAAGGGGGAAAAGACAGGTGAGCCACACAAAAGGCATGCTGCCTGCCCTGGGCTGGGCCTCTTCCCACCCCATCAGCTTCTAGGATGGTGTTTTGCCTTGTGTTTCCCGGGTGTTTCCTTGTTTGATCATTTCTCAGAGACAAAAGTTCTACATCTTACCTATGATCAAGTCATTGTCAGATTTTTAAGCCTACTTCTGATGACAATGCTTCAGTGATTCATGATTTTGAGAAGCTCAGGTATTAAAAAAGTGAGGTTCATTCATTCACCAATTCTAAAAACACACACATGGAATATTCCTTTTAAAAAAATTGAGGCCACAAAAAGGAAATGGAACCATACAATTAAGTATCGCCAGTTCCCTATATGATCACCTCAAAAACCAAAACCAGGGAAATTTTTCGATAAAAGCTTTGGTAATTTTACTGAGTTACTAACTCCACTCTGGTGATTTACATATGCTTTTTTCTTGTGTCCTGAGTGTCCACCCCTCCCCCCGTGCCCCCTCCAAAAAAAACCCCTGTGATTGCTACCTCTCTCTCTCGGTTTCATTGTTATCAAATCAGTCCTGTAGCTGTGGTCTCAATCACATCTAAACTTTATCCTTATATCCATAGGATCCACTGAGGAACCCAGCTTCCACTTTTGAGAACTAACCCACTCCTATGAACATGGAATCTGATCTTTCTTGGAGATCGTTGCTGACATGGCCAGATAAAATAGCACGTAAGAGTTCTGTATAGAACACATACTTCTGGTTGAAGGAAGAAACAACTGCTTCTTTTAAATGCATTTTTTTATTAACAGCATCCCCTGCTCAGATGGTGTTCTCCCACTATAGGAGGAGAAATCAGGCAGATGGCAGAATGCACAGGTACCCCCAGTCTTGTAGCCCCACCACACGTTGAATTAATAAGCTTGCAGTCTGGTTGTTCTGCCTGAGTGTTTCCTTCCCATCATGCCAGGTTTCTTGTCCAGAGAACAAGGATCACACAAGGTGGCCGTTCCAAGGCTAATTTGCATCTACACTGTGAATATGGCATGTGTGTTTTCTAAATGCACCCACCCCCATGGGCTTCCCTGGTGGCATAGTGGTTAAGAATCTGCCTGCCGATGCAGGGGACACGGGTTCGAGCCCTGGTCTGGGAAGATCCCACATGCCGCGGAGCAACTAAGCCCATGAGTCACAACTACTGAGCCTGCACTCTAGAGCCACAACTACTGAGCCCATGTGCCACAACTACTGAAGCCCTAGCACCAAGAGCCCATGCTCCACAAGAGAAGCCACCGCGATGAGAGTAGCCCCTGCTTGCCGCAACTAGAGAGAACCCACGCTCAGCAACGAAGACCCAACGCAGCCAAAAATAAATAAATAAAATTTAAACGCACCCACCCCTCTGCATAGCATCCTACCCCTAACACACATTTTCCCAGTTTCTAAATTTCCATGGGCAGGAATTCCCTGTGATTTAACATACCAAATAAGCCTAATTAGTTTAATATTACTCTCTGAGATGGAGAGAAAACAAATATTTTGAGGTATTCCAGGGACCCTTTGGAAAACCTCAAAGTTAGCTAGAGGTGAAACAAATTTCATTTAGAATTTGATCTTTGGGAAGGTTGTCAAAAATATCAAAAAATGTTCAAAACACCCGGTCAAATGGGATAGTAGGTCACTGTGAGACAATATGCATTCACTTAACCAAAGTGACAATAAAAGATCTTAAATGTGGTAATACATCACTTAAATGCAAAGAAACTCATGCAATCTATTACCAAAAGCAGTTCAATATTTTAAGAAAACTTTGTCCTTTTAGAGAGGAAATTAAATTCAGCTATTGTACCACTTTACCTTTAAAATTCATTTTCTTAATTAATTCAATCTTATCTTAGCGAATCCTGACCATGCACAAAAACTTTCTTAGTGTTCCTTTATCCACAAACTTTCCAAAACTTTCAGTATCCATATTATTCTGTCCATATTTTCTTTTCCAGTCAGAAACAACCAGCTCTAGGACAAAATTACCTTCTTTCCCTTAATAAAAAGTATTTCCAATCTTCACACCTTTTTTTTTCCCGATAAAAAAACCTCTTACTTTCCTTGTGTACTCAAATATTTCCCTTATTATTTTAGTAGCTTTAGTTACATATTTATACTTCTTAACCTTAAAACCTAATTTATAGCAAAAACCTAGAAGCAAGTAATTGTAAACTGTCATACCAACATTTTCTGATTGGCACTTACAAATATATTTTATAACCTTTAGAAACATACACCTTCTCATAGATTTTCTTTCCTCAGTATAGTACAAGACATGTGTCTAATAAACACAAACGTCTTTAGTTTCTCATACTGCAATTAATATTCCAGTATTTTAATTGGAAATGATCTAAATATTCAATGAATTCCCATTATTTAAGTTAATTTAGCATAACTTTAAAGTTTCAAGTTATCAAAATTTGGAGAGACTTTTTATTTTATTTTATTAACATCTTTACTGGAGTATAATTGCTTTACAATGTTGTGTTAGTTTCTGCTGTGTAACAAAGTGAATCATTTATGTTTATACATATATCGCCATATCCCCTTCCTTTTGCACCTCCCTCCCACCCTCCCTATCCCACCCCTCTAGGTGGTCACAAAGCACCGAGCTGATCTCCCTGTGCTATGCAGCTGCTTCCCACTAGCTAGCTAGCTATTTTACATTTGGTAGTATATATATGTCAATGCTACTCTCTCACTTTGTCCCAGTTTACCCTTCCCCCTCCCCGTGTCTTCAAGTCCATTCTCTACGTCTGTGTTTTTATTCCTGTCCTGCCCCAAGGTTCATCAGAACTTTCCTTTTTGTAGATTCCATATATATGTGTTAGCATGCAGTATTTGTTTTTCTCTTTCTGACTTACTTCACTCTGTATGACAGACTCTAGTTTCAACCACCTCACTACAAATAACTCAACTTTGTTTCTTTTTATGGCTGAGTAATATTACATTTTATATATGTATATATTTGCCACATATTCTTTATCCATTCATCTGTTGATGGACACTTAGGTTGCTTCCATGTCCTGGCTATTGTAAATAGTGCTGCAGTGAACATTGGGGTGCATGTGTCTTTTTGAATTATGGTTTTCTCAGGGTATATGCCCAGCAGTGGGATTGCGGGGTCATATTGTAGTTCTATTTATAGTTTTTTAAGGACCTTCCGTACTGTTCTCCATAGTGGCTGTATCAATTTACATTCCCACCAACAGTGCAAGAGGGTTCCCTTTTCTCCACACCCTCTCCAGCATTTATTGTTTGTAGATTTTTTGATAATGCCCATTCTGCCTGGTGTGAGATGATACCTCATTGTGGTTTTGATTTGCATTTTTCTAATGATTAATGATGTTGAGCATCCTTTCATGTGTTTGTTGGCAAACTGTATATCTTCTTTGGAGAAATGTCTGTTCAGGTCTTCTGCCCATTTTTGGATTGGGTTGTGTCTTTTTGTTATTGAGCTGCATGAGCTGCTTGTAAATTTTGGAGATTAATCCTTTGTCAGTTGCTTCATTTGCAAATATTTTCTCCCATTCTGAGTGTTGTCTTTTTGTCTCGTTTATGGTTTCCTTTGCTGTGCAAAAGCTTTGAAGTTTCTTTAGGTCCCATCTGTTTATTTTTGTTTTTATTTCCATTTTTGAGAGACTACTTTAGATAGACATCCCCGAAACACCATTATTCCTAAAGTTTACATAGAAGCTCTTATCTCATTTACCTCTACTTTATTTACTTAAAATTTCATCATATCATTACTTTTTGTTGACAAACTTTGTAACAGGAATAAGGTCTTTCTTATTTTATTTCTAGTAAATCTAGGTACAATAAAAGTATTTAATGTAGATGACTCTAAATATATGTCTGTATTAACTAAACCAACAAGCTTAAACTAACTTTAATACTCTGGTATTAATTCAATACTAAATATTTCCCAGCTCACATGAACCTGAAATTCATTCTGGCCAGTTTCTTTTCTATTTCTGAATATCTAAATAAGCACTTAATTTCCTTTAAGACAATTAAATAGAACTCTTTTATAAATTAATTCTGGCAATACCACACACCTACAACACATATATTCAGATATGCACAAACACACAGACACAGAGACCTCATAGTTCCCATTCCAAAATCTCAGCCATGAAACAGGTACAATAATAAAAACACATCAGTTACAAAAGAGGTTGGATTCAAGTTGGGTCTCTGTCAGATGAACAAGTCAAGGTCACTTGTCTAGATGGCTAGTATTTATGGAGAAGACACTTAAGATTTCTATTTGTCCGTGACAAGTCGAGTTCCAAATTACCTACCCACTTTCCTGAAATTTGCATTTTAAAAAGATGGCAGGGATAAGCCTTCCTGGAAAAGATCTGGTAGAGCATTTACATCTCAAAGGCATAGGAGGAGAAAGGCAAGTTCCTCCTCTCTTGACTTTGTTCCCTTAAGGCTAGAATTTCTTTTTCAATACTTACAAGCCTTTTGAGATAAATAGGGGAGGTTTGGGGAGTGGTAAAAGGTAAAAGGGGAGTGGTAAAAGGTGGGCTTTGAATTATTTCTGGAACCACACCTCTAATCCTATAAAGACCAGATTTGTAAACAAGAACAGTTGGTTTTTCCTCAAAGAATAGGGTGGCCACCTCAATGATATCAAAGGACTGACATACAAATTTATCTATGTTGGAATGTTTTACTTTCCCTCATTTTGTTTAGGGGAGAAGCCTCCCCTTCAAAGAAAATTCCTATCAGGCTCTGAATATCAGCCATAGTCAGTTTAGTCAGAGTAGTGGTCTCTCATCTTGATAATCCATTTATAAACAGTTTTGAGGATTCTCCCTGGGTTTAAGAAATTTTTAAACTATGGCCCTCAGTTCAGCCTTTGCTCTGAAGAGGCTTGCCTACAGCTTCAGGTAGTTCCATTTCTAAATGTAACCCTTTTATAGTGTGTTACTAGAATGAGTACTGAAATAAAGAGGGATAGATGGGAGGAGTAGCTAAAGTTTTAGGTACCTTTTATATCATTAATCTTTCATTAGCCTTCTACAACAAATCTTTCAATGAGGCTGTTTTAGAATTTTGAAGCCTTTTGGGGCTTCTGTGTACCAATTCAAATAGGTGCAATAGTTTAAAATGAGAGCTCTCAAATTTTGCTCTTCTAAATGTTAATTTAGAAGTTTCTACAATTCAAAGGATCCAAGCAGCTAACCCTACAAATATTTTCTTCTGCTAATCTAACTTTAGAAAGTCGAAAAACTCTTACCACTGTTTTTTCCAGTAGACCCTGTAGGCACAGATCCAGAAGACTGCTGGCCTTAGTTGCATGTTTAGAATTCAGTTTGGGAGTGCCAAAAGAGCCCCATTTCAGGGCTCAATTTCTTTTAGTTCTCAGTTAAGTACATGCAAGTATACATAAACCAAACCAAGCTGGTACTCCCATAGGTGGCTGTCCATCTGGGAGCTGTTTGGCCTTTGAGGCACAATTTCCCATTATTAACTTGGAACACTAATTCTGATATGAGATATGATCCGAACAGCTTCCTGAGGACAGCATGGCAGATGGAATGTGTGCTGCTTCTGAGTCTAGCTCCCCAAGGAGTTACGTTTGGGTCGGTTTGACTCTCTTACATGTCTTGGTTTCTTCACAGGACACTCTAAAATCACGTTGGGTGCTCACGAGAGCTAGGTACCAGCTTCTGTAGCACCCCCACTGGATGAGCAGTATTTACTTGATAATTATAGTGGGTTTCCCTTATTCTTCAGAGCTACATAATTCAGTCTCTCATTTCACTAGCAAAAGCTTTGTTCAGACCATATATCCACTCATTTAAGAAAAAATTTAAGGGGCTTTCCTGGTGGTGCAATGGTTAAGAATCTGCCTGCCAATGCAGGGGACACGGGTTTGAACCCTGGTCTGAGAAGATCCCACATGCCGGGGAGCAACTAAGCCCATGTGCCACAACTACTGAGCCTGCGTGCCACGACTAATGAAGCCTGCACACCTAGAGCCTGTGCTCCGCAACAAGAGAAGCTACTGCAATGAGAAGCCCACGCACTGCAACCAAGAGTAGCCCCCACTTGCCGCAACTAGAGAAAGCCCGTATGCAGCAATGAAGACCCAACACAGCCAAAAATAAATAAAATAAAATAATAATTAAAAAATTGAACTGTAGGGAAAATAAACTATTTTGAAAAAGTTTAAGCCAAATTGAACAAAAACCCAGCCACCTATGTTTCCCTGGGCCTCTTGCCCAGACCCCCTAGATCCTGCGTAGGAAATGCACTGGTGCCCAAGTCTTAAGTGAAACAGCTTAAATAAAATTTTCAGGATCATCACTTGAACAAAGAGATCTGGATATCAGGAGAACTCACCAGAACACCTGAGGAGTTCCAAGCAGCCAGTGGGGTTCAGTGGGCCAATACTTGGTACAGAGCACAGGTTCTGGGTAGACTCCCGGTGTCCTTTGGTAGGTATGTCTTTCATATCCTGCCAGCTGCATCATGCAGGTCAATGAAAAATTACTTAATTGATCTAAGAAAGATGGAAAATTTTGCTTGAGCTTAAATTGAGGATTATAACCTGGGAACAGCTTCTCAGAAAGCTCTGAGAACTGTTCCACCTGTTAGAAGTCAAAACACAGTTATATAAACTTTTTGAGACAGAGGGCTGTACATTAGATGACGTATTATTGACAGTTTACACAATCCAGATCTGCAAGAACAAAGTGATGGGTCATCATGATCCCTTACAAGATCAAGAAGGAATGTTATCATTTAAGGAGCTGGCTTGTTGGTACTCGGAGAATGTTGTTCTTTGTGGTTAAGCAGGTATTTCTGCCCGAGGGGGAGGTTTGGTTGATGCATAATGCAGATACACAATGCACAGTAGAAGGGAGAGAGAAGGCCAAAGGGCAGAGAAAATTTTCCATGTTTAAATTTTTCTTGCCTTGCCATAAAATATGGATTTTATTTTACAATGGAAAAGTGCTAAATTCAATAACTTGAGATGTTTGTTTTTTCTTTAATTAGCAGAAATCTTTTGATGTTCAACTACCTGATTTGTTTTTGAAAAACGCCTATATATCCTGGTTCCTCCCTTACTTCTTTGGAATAGTCCTCAGAGCTATATGAGAGGCTATCTCCTGGGCTTAACTCCTCAGTATGTCTGTCAAATAAAACATAATTCTCCGCTTTTAGGTTGTACATTTTTAAAGTCAACACCTATAAACAATTAAATCAAGTTTCAGGGCTTTAGATAAACCGAAGGAAAAAAAAAGAAGAAGAAAAAAACCCATTTCAGATAATGCTTCAGCATCATCCCACCCACCCATCAGTTCTGGGCATTACCTGTCAGCTGTAAGGTTAACCCTGTAAATGCTAAACTTGTTGCTGGAGATTTGAGTAAATTTACAATGAAAGGAAAAATAATTTAAAAAATGACTTTATGATTTATACTATGAGAGAAAACTTATGTAAAATATTCTATGTTTAAGTTCATAATTTCAGAAATAATTTTCTGATTAGGAAAGCCAAAAAAACCCAAAAAGGCAAAACCCCAAGATGTTATATAACTTTCTTTTTGCTGCTGGTGGGTGGATTGAAATGTAAAGTCTTTGAGTATTAAAAAAAAGATAGATTTCTATAAGTGAAGACATTTACTTTATTTTTAATTTTTTGACTAGAGTTTTATTTATTTTTATTTCATTTTTATAATTTTATTTTTTTATTGGCATATAGTAAATTAGTATGTGTGTCAGTTTCTGCTGTACAACAAAGTGAATCAGGTGTATGTATACATATATCCGCTCCCTCTTGGATTTTCTTCCCACCCCCACCCATCCCACCCATCTAGGTCATCACAGAGCACCTAGCTGAGCTTCCTGTGCTTTATAGCAGGTTCCCACTAGCTATATAGTTTACACATGGTAGTATATATATATCAATCCCAATCTCACATTTCGCCCCACCCTCCCCTTCCCCCACTGTGTCCACGTGTCCATTCTCTACATCTGCGTCTCTATTCCTGCTCTGGAAATAGGTTCTTCAGTACCATTTTTCTAGATTCCACATATGTGTGTTAATACATGATATTTGTTGTTTCTTTCTGACATATTTTACTCTGCATGACAGACTCTAGGTCCATCCACATCTCTACAAATGACCCATTTTTGTTCCTTTTTGTGGCTGAGTAATATTCCATTGTATATATGTACCACATTTCTTTACAGTTTTGTCTGTCAATAGACATTTAAGTTATTTCCATGACCTGGCTATTGTAAATAGTGCTGCAATGAATACTGGGTTACATGTGTTTTTTTGAATTATGGTTTTCTCAGGGTATATGCCCAGTAGTGGGATGGCTGGGTCGTATGGTAGTTCTATTTTTAGTTTTTTAAGGAACCTCCATACTGTTCTCCATAGTGGCTGTATCAATTTACATTCCCAACAACAATGTAAGAGGGTTCCCTTTTCTCCACACCCTCTCCAGCCTTTATTGTTTGTAGATTTTTGATGATGGCCATTCTGACCCGTGTGAGGTGATACCTCATTGTAATTTTGATTTGCATTTCTCTAATAATTAGTGATGATGAGCATATTTTCATGTGCCTCTTGCCCATCTGTATGTCTTGTTTGGAGAAATGCCCATTTTTTGAATGGGTTGTTTGTTTTTTGAAATTGAGCTGCTGTTTATGTATTTTGGAGATTAATCCCTTGAGGCTTGCTTTATTTGCAAATATTTTCTCCCATTCTGAGGGTTGTCTTTTCGTTTTGCTTATGGTTTCCTTTGCTGTGCAAAAGATTTTAAGTTTAATTAGGTCCGATTTGTTTATTTTTGTTTTTATTTTCATTACTCTAGGAGGTGGGTCAAAAAAGATCTTGCTGCAATTTATGTCGGAGAGTGTTCTGCCTACGTTTTCCTCTAAGAGTTTTATAGTGTCTCGCCTTACCTTTAGGTCTTTCATCCATTTTGAGTTTATTTTTATGTATGGTGTTAGTTAGCATTCTAATGTCATTCTTTTACATGTAGCTGTCCAGTTTTCCCAGCACAATTTATTGAAGAGGCTGTCTTTTCTCCATTGTATATCCTTGCCTTCTTTGTCATAGATTAGGTGACAATAGGTGCATGGGTTAATCTCTGAGCTTTCTATCCTGTACCATTGCTCTGTATTTCTGGTTTTGTGCCAGTACCATACTGTCTTGATTACTGTTGCTTTGTAGTATAGTTTGAAGTTGGGAAGCCTGATTCCTACAGCTCCATTTTTCTTTCTTAAGATTGCCTTGGCTATTCAGGGTCTTTTGTGTTTCCATACAAATTGTAAATTTTTTTGTTCTAATTCTGTGAAGAATGCCATTGGTAATTTGACAGGGATTGCATTGAATCTGTAGATTGCTTTGGGTAGTATAGTCATTTTCACAATATTGATTCTCCAGTCCAAGAACATGGTATGTTTCTCCATCTGTTTGTGTCATGTTTGATTTCTTTCATCAGTGTTTTATAGTTTTCTGAGTGCAGAAATTTTCCCTCCTTAGGTAGGATTATTCCTAGATATTTTATTCTTTTTGTTGTGATGGTAAATGGGATTGTTTCCTTAATTTCCCTTTGTGATGTTTCCTTGTTAGTGTATACAAATGCAAGTGATTTCTGTACATTAATTTTGCATCCTACAACTTTACCAAATTCATTGACTAGCTCTAGTAGTTTTCTGGTGGCATCTTTAGGATTTTCTGTGTATAGTATCATGTCATCTGCAAACAGTGACAGTTTTACTTCTTTTCCAATTTAGATTCATTTATTTCTTTTTCCTCTCTGATTGCTGTGGCTAGGACTTCCAAAACTGTTGAATAAGAGTGGCAAGAGAGGACATCCTTGTATTGTTCCTGATCTTAGTGGAAATGCTTTCAGTTTTTCACCATTGAGAATGATCTTTGCTGTGGATTTGTTGTATATGGCCTTTATAATGTTGAGATAGGATCCCTCTATGAGCATTTTTTGGAGAGTTTTTGTTGTGAATGGATGTTGAATTTTGTCAAAAGCTTTTCTGCATCTACTGAGATGATCATATGGTTTTTATTCTTTAATTTGTTAATATGGTGTATCACATTGTTTGATTTGTATATATTGAAGAATCCCTGCATTCCTGGGATAAATCACACTTGGTCATGGTGCATGATACTTTTAATGTTTTGTTGGATTCTCTTTGCTAGTATTTTGTCGAGGATTTTTGTGTCTATGTTCATCAGTGATACTGGTCTGTAATTTTCTTTTTTGTGATATCTTTTTCTGGTTTCGGTATCTGGGTGAAGGTGGACTCATGGAACATGTTTGGGAGTGTTTCTCCCTCTGCAATTTTTTGGAAGAGTTTGTGAAGGATAGGTGTTAGCTCTTCACTAAATGTTTGATAGAATTCACCTGTGAAGCCATCTGGTCCTGGACTTTTGTTTGTTGGAAGATTGTTTTTTTGAATCAGATTTCTGCCTTAAGTGACCCACTCCCTAGTCTTTTATTTAATTATTAATTTTATCAATTTTATTTATTTATTTTGGTTGTGCTGGGTCTTAGGAGCAGCTCACTGGCTCCTTAGTTGCGACACTTGTGCTCCTTAGATGTGACATGTGTTTGCCTTAGTTGTAGCTGGAGGGCTCTTTAGTTGCAGCCTGTGAGTTCCTTAGTTGTGGCATGCGAACTCTTTAGTTGCAGCATGCATGTGTGATCTAGTTCCCTGACCAGGGATTGCTAGGACCCGAGTGAGTGGAGGAAATGTTAGCCATGTCCCCCCCAATCTATGATCCCCAAGGGTTCATCCCCATTTGCCTCTACTCTTCCTCCCCCACTCTCTCCCACATCCCCAGGACCCACATGGCCAGAGGGGTCCTCGGAGGGCAGAGGACCAGGCCCAGGACCCCAGCACGATCCCCGGGACTGAATGGGTGAAGGAAACACTAGCCACATTCCCCTCCAATCCTCCAAACCCCCGAGGGTCTCTCCCCATTCCCGTTGATCCCCTCACAGTTAGTGGGCCTCTCCAGGTGTGGGAACCTCTCCCCTCCATACAGCCACCCCTCAGGGGACCTAGTCCCATCCTGCCTCCACTTTTCCTCCCCCCTCACTCCCCCCCACATCTTACCTGGTGCCTCAGGGGTTCCTCCCATCCCCTTGGGTGTTGAGGTCCCCCAGTGGCATCTGGTGGATGCCCTAGTTGTGAGGAGACGCAAACTCCTCGTCCTCCTACTCTGCCATCTTGACTCTGCCCATGACATTTGCCTCAATTTTTACGTATTAGTGCCTTTGAAAAAAGTGAAACAATATGAAATAATAGGTAATCTCTAAGTAGACACTTCGGGAATTTTAAAAAGCAATTTAATTATTAATGAGTTCTCGTAAAATCAGACCTGTGATAGAGGCTGTTAATTTTCTGGCTTCTGTGCATATTTTTGAATGGGTCAACTTGGACTCTAAGAATAACAAGATTAACAGGATTTAGGAAAGCCTGGCTTGTCACTTGGACTTAGAACACTGTTACTGGCTGTGCAGGGCCGAAGCCAGTATTTTTTCCTGGAATTCTGCCTCACTGATTTTAATTGCCTGAACCTGACTCTAAGCTGAAACCTGATACTATCTGCTATGTGCTATTTCAGCCACAGCACAAAGTCTGGTGGACTAAAGCAGACAAAACTCAGACCGTGTTATCACTGTAGCTTCAGGACACGCCTCTGTGGGGCCACAGACTCTGAAAACATCATGGACGCTGGCTGGGCTGCCTGGGTCACACACAAATGTCCACATGACAGAGCTTGTTCTCTAATGGACCATCTGAAATCAGGCTGTATTACCAACACACAAAATAATTGCATTCCTAACCTGTGATTTTTGCCTCAAACTACAAGTCTGGGGAAGACTGTGAATTCTCTGCCCACTCCTGGCTGAGTGGACTCTTGACCTCCTCTCAGGGGTGGCTCACTGTTGTTAATGATTATATTTGCCTTTCTGGATTAGTTGCAGTTTGCAGCAAGAGACTGATAAACTGACCCAACTTTCCTTGTCCTTCTCCTGGTATACATACTTAGTAAAGCAAGTTGATCATCAAGTGCAGCTACCCCCAAAAGGGATTAATTTTTTCTAGGTGCAGGTCGTGAAAACCTACTTATAAATTTTTTTAAAATTCAAGATTTTCTCTTGACTCATTCCTGAACATAACATGTCTTTCTAGTTACGCTGTATAAAAGTGTTTTTCGATGAAAATACTTTTATTCCTCTTGCATACAGCTCTTCCTGGTGAAATGTCTGGATAAGAGCAGGGAATGATTTTAAAAATGTAAAGTTATAATGATTAAAAAGGACACACTGATTTTGCAACAGTGATAGAGAAAACAAAACCCGAGTAGTATCTGGAAGGCATGGAGGGATTGGGGTCTCAGGGAGAGGTGCATTAATGATCTTTGGTTTTCAAAACCATTCCAGGAAACTTTCCCCTCTTCCAGAAGGAAAACTCCTCCTGTGTACTTTCCAAGCTGCTGAGAAAGTTCTGAATTCAGAGCAACTACTGAAACTTGATCACTCACAACAGTGCTGGCAATGGGACAGTGTGGGTGGCCTCAACTCCTCACTTTTCATGCAAAACATATACAAAACTGGAAGCCACTGTCTCCTAGCAGTCCCTCTAAAACCAAGGGCTCACACTAAAATTTTCCACCTGAGCTAGAAATCCCAGGGCTGGGCACCGAGTCAGATTTCTGTTAACCTGTGGGACTTACTGTGTGTTCTGCTTGGGGTGCAGTAATAGTTGAACTGTACCCTTAGGGGTTGTACTATTTTTACACATCCCCTGATGGTTTTGACAGTGTCTCAGCTGGAAGGCATTCAGGTCAACTTCAGTTTATTGGCCAGGGTTATTCTGTGCTTTAAGTGATGCCTTAGGCCACATAAAAAAGATTCATACAGGGCTTTCCTGGTGGTGCAGTGGTTGAGAGTCCGCCTGCCGATGCAGGGGACACGGGTTCGTGCCCCAGTCCGGGAAGATCCCACAGGCCGCGGAGCGGCTAGGCCCATGAGCCATGGCCGCTAGGCCTGTAAGTCCGGAGCCTGTGCTCTGCAACGGGAGAGGCCACAACAGTGAGAGGCCCGTGTACCGCAAAAAAAAAAAATTAATTAATTAAAAAGAAAAATTAAAAAAAAATAAAGATCACTCTACCCAGCAAGGATCTCATTCAGATTTGATGGAGAAATTAAAACCTTTACAGACAAGCAAAAGCTGAGAGAGTTCAGTACCACCAAACCAGCTTTACAACAAATGCTAAAGGAACTTCTCTAGGCAAGAAACACAAGAAAAGGAAAAGACTTACAATAGTGAACCCAAAACAATTAAGAAAATGGGAATAGGAACATACATATCGATAATTACCTTAAGTGTAAATGGACTAAATGCTCCCACCAAAAGACACATATTGGCTGAATGGATACAAAAACAAGAACCATATATATACTATTTACAAGAGACCCACTTCAGACCTAGGGACACATACAGACTGAAAGTGAGGGGATGGAAAAAGATATTCCATGCAAATGGAAACCAAAAGAAAGCTGGAGTAGCAATTCTCATATCAGACAAAGTAGACTTTAAAATAAAGACTATTACAAGAGACAAAGAAGGACACTACATAATGATCAAGGGATCGATCCAAGAAGAAGATAAAACAATTGTAAATATTTATGCACCCAACATAGGAGCACCTCAATACATAAGGCAAATACTAACAGCCATAAAAGGGGAAATCGACAGTAACATATTCATAGTAGGGGATTTTAAAACCCCACTTTCACCAATGGACAGATCATTCAAAATGAAAATAAATAAAGAAACACAAGCTTTAAATGATACATTAAACAATATGGGTTTAATTGATATTTAGAGGACATTCCATTCAAAAACAACAGAATACACATTTTTCTCAAGTGCTCATGGAATATTCTCCAGGATAGATCATATCTTGGGTCACAAATCAAGCCTTGATAAATTTAAGAAAATTGAAATTGTATCAAGTATATTTTCTGACCACAACGCTATGAGACTAGATATCAATCACAGGAAAAGATCTGTGAAAAATACAAACACATGGAGGCTAAAAAATACACTACTTAATAACCAAGTGCTCTCTGAAGAAATCAAAGAGGAAATCAAAAAATACCTAGAAACAAATGACAATGGAGACACGACCCAAAACCTATGGGATGTAGGAAAAGCAGTTCTAAGAGGGAAGTTTATAGTAATACAATCCTACCTTAAGAAACAGGAAACATCTCAAATAAACAAACTAACCTTGCACCTAAAGCAATTAGAGAAAGAAGAACAAAAAAACCCCTGAAAGGTAGCAGAAGGAAAGAAATCATAAAGATCGGATCAGAAATAAATGAAAAGGAAGTGAAGGAAATGATAGCAAAGATCAATAAAATTAAAAGGTGGTTCTCTAAGAAGATAAACAAAATTGATAAACCATTAGCCAGACTCATCAAGAAAAAAAGGGAGAAGACTCAAATCAACAGAATTAGAAATGAAAAAGGAGAAGTAACAACTGACACTGCAGAAATACAAAAGATCATGAGAGATTACTACAAGCAACTCTATGCCAATAAAATGACAACCTGGAAGAAATGGACAAATTCTTAGAAATGCACAACCTGCCAAAACTGAACCAGGAAGAAATAGAAAATATGAACAGACCAATCACAAGCACTGAAATTGAGACTGTGATTAAAAATCTTCCAACAAACAAAAGCCCAAGACCAGATGGCTTCACAGGAGAATTCTATCAAACATTTAGAGAAGAGCTAACACCTATCCTTCTCGAACTCTTCCAAAATACAGCAGAGGGAGAAACACTCCCAAACTCATTCTACGAAGCCACCATCACCCTGATACCAAAACCAGACAAACATGTCGCAAAGAAAGAAAACTACAAGCCAATATCACTGATGAACATAGATGCAAAAATCCTCAACAAAATACTAGCAAACAGAATCCAACAGTACATTAAAAGGATCATACACCATGATCAAGCGGGGTTTATTCCAGGAATGCAAGGATTCTTCAATATACTCAAATCAATCAACACTATATTAACAAATTGAGGAGAAAAACCATATGATCGTCTCAATATATGCAGAGAATGCTTTCGACAAAATTCAACACTTACTTATGGTAAAAACCCTGCAGAAAGTAGGCATAGAGGGAACTTTCCTCAATGTAATAAAGACCATGTATGACAAACCCACAGCCAACATCATCCTCAATGGTGAAAAACTGAAAGCATTTCCACTAAGATCAGGAACAAGACAAGGCTGACCACTCTCACCACTCTTATTGCACATAGTTTTGGAAGTTTTAGCCACAGCAATCAGAGGAGAAAAAGAAATAAAAGGAATCCGAATCAGAAAAGAAGAAGTAAAGCTGTCACTGGTTGCAGATGACATGATACTATACATAGAGAATCCCAAAGATGCTACCAAAAAACTACTAGAGCTAACCAATGAATTTAGTAAAGCAGCAAGATACAAAATTAATGCACAGATTTCTCTGGCATTCCTATACACTAATGATGAAAAATCTGAAAATGAAATTAAGAAGACACTCCCATTTACCACTGGAACAAAAATAATAATATATCTAGGATTAAACCTACCTAAGGAGACAAAAGACCTGTCTGCAGAAAATTATAATACACTGATGAAAGAAATTAAAGATGATACAAATAGATGGAGAGGTATACCATGTTCTTGGATTGGAAGAATCAACATTGTGAAAATGACTCTACTACCCAAAGCAATCTACAGATTCAATGCAATCCCTATCAAACTACCACTGGCACTTTTTACAGAACTAGAACAAAAAATTTCACAATTTGTTTAGAAACACAAAAGACCCAGAATAGCCAAAGCAATCTTGAGAACGAAAAATGCATCTGGAGGAATGAGGCTCCCTGACTTCAGACTATACTACAAAGCTACAGTAATCAAGACAGTATGGTACTGGCACAAAAACAGAAATATAGATCAATGGAACAGGATAGAGATAAACCCACCCACCTATGGTCACCTTATCTTTGATAAAGGTGGCAAGAATATACAGTGGAGAAAAGACAGTCTCTTCAATAAGTGGTGCTGGGAAAGCTGGACAGGTACATGTAAATGTATGAGATTAGAACACTCCCTAACACCATACACAAAAATAAACTCAAGATGGATTAAAGATCTAAATGTAAGGCCAGAAACTATCAAACTCTTAGAGGAAAACATAGGCAGAACACTCTATGACATAAATCACAGCAAGATCCTTTTTGACCCACCTCCTAGAGAAATGGAAATAAAAACAAAAATAAACAAATGGGACCTAAAGAAACTTCAAAGCTTTTGCACAGCAAAGGAAACCATAAACAAGACCAGAAGACAACCCTCAGAATGGGAGAAAATATTTGCAAATGAAGCAACTGACAAAGGATTCATCTCCAAACTTTACAAGCAGCTCATGCAGCTCAATAACAAGAAAACAAAGAACCCAATCCAAAAATGGGCAGAAGACCTAAATAGACATTCCTCCAAAGAAGATATACAGATTGCCAACAAACACAAGAAAGAATGCTCAACATCATTAATCATTAGAGAAATGCAAATCAAAACTGCAATGAGATATCATCTCACACCAGTCAGAATGGCCATCATCAAAAAATCTAGAAACAATAAATGCTGGAGAGGGTGTGGAGAAAAGGGAACACTCTTGCACTGCTGGTGGGAATGTAAATTGATACAGCCACTATTGAAAACAGTATGGAGGTTCCTTAAAAAACTACAAATAGAACTACCATATGACCCAGCAATCCCACTACTGGGCATATACCCTGAGAAAACGATAATTCAAAAAGAGTCATATACCAAAATGTTCATTGCAGGACTATTTACAATAGCCAGGACATGGAAGCAACCTAAGTGTCCATCATTGGATGAATGGATAAAGAAGATGTGGGCCATATATACAATGGAATATTACTCAGCCATAAAAAGAAACGAAATTGAGCTATTTGTAGTGAGGTGGATGGACCTAGAGTCTGTCATACAGAGTGAAGTAAATCAGAAAGAGAAAAACAAATACCGTATGCTAACACATATATATGGAATCTAAGAAAGAAAAAAAAAATAAGGTCATGAAGAACCTAGGGGTAAGACAAGAATAAAGACACAGACCTACTAGAGAATGGACTTGGGGCTATGGGGAGGGGGAAGGGTAAGCTGTGACAAAGTGAGAGAGTAGCATGGACATATATAGAGTACCAAACGTAAAATAGATAGCTAGCGGGAAGCAGACACATAGCACAGGGAGATCAGCTCGGTGCTTTGTGACCACCTAGAAGAGTGGGATAGGGAGGGTGGGAGGGAGGGAGGTGCAAGACGGAAGAGATATGGGAACATATGTATATGTATAACTGATTCACTTTGTTATAAAGCAGAAAGTAACACCGCATTGTAAAGCAATTATACTCCAATAAAGATGTTAAGAAAGAAAAAAGAATAAACAGGCAAAAACTAACCAATCTGACAGGGACAGAAAACTGAACCAGCACTACATAAAGAGATAGCATCATTTGAACAGTGATGAAACAAATAGATTTCAAGTCTCATTTCCTTAATTTATTGATGTTTGCCTCATAGTGATGGTAGAAATGATTGTCTAATCTCTTTACAACATTAGTTTCCTTTGGGAAGAAAAAAAGAACATGTAAAGATTATTGGAAACTATTAGTGTTGTATTTTTCTTTTCCACTAAAAATGCAAGTCTTGTATTCTTGTTAACAACTGTAGGCTTCTAGAATATCAGAATAACAGCAATATTTTGTGCATAAAAGCAAAAAAATTCTGCCAAAAACTGTTAAATCAGTGTAAAGAATTCTTGGGGCTTCCCTGGTGGTACAGCAGTTAAGATTCTGCACTCCCAATGCAGGGGGCCCGGCTTCAATCCCTGGCCAGGGATCTAGATCCCGCATGCCTTAAGTCAAGATCCCACACACTGCAGGAAAGATCCCGCATGCCGCAACTAAGACCTCACACAGCCAAATAAATAAATAGACAAAAAAAAAAAAAAAATTCTTATACAAAGTAAAATTCTCTAAATTTTTACTCTTTACCCAGTGCACTAGGTTGAACCATAAAAAACTACCAAATTCCATTTTTTGGACCAGAAACAATGACAAATTCCTATGGTTCAAAGTAATACATCTATAAAAAGTAAAGCTATTAAAAATAAGGCCATTTAGTAGACACTTCTATTTTTATACATTCAGCTAAGACAGTCTGCTTAAAGTAGAACTTTGTAGAGAAAATAAACAAAACCAAAGCCTAATCTTGCTGTATACTTTTATATGCAAAAGTGCATTCATATAAAAGTGTTTTATATACACACTTTAATACACACTTGTAATATTCAAAGCAGCAAGTGTTGCATGCAAGGGTTCACATAAAAGTACACAGAATGTTAGTTCATGAAAGAAAATATGTTGTTGTTTCAAGCATATTTTTATTAACAGTGTACCAAACTTAGAAAAGAAATTCCCCTCTCAAGATATATTAATATTTTCCTATAGTAAACAAATAAGTGTTGTCTAAAAGCACACGTGTCTACTGAAATGAAGTCTGTGGTGTGCCTGTAGGTCTGTCCTCTAGTTTTGCTCTGGCCCCTGACACTGCACTGCGTGATTTTGGGTCAGTTAACCTCTCTGGGTCAGATTCCTCCCTGAGAGAGACCCCTGTAGGTGATTTCTAGAATTTCTTGAAGTTCAAAAAGGCTGGATTATCTGTGCATTTGTTTCCTTTTGTCAACATGATGGTCTGCTGCCAAGTCAACCATAGAGTTGCCTTTAAGACACAATATACTATCGCTCATTCCTCTGTCTTAGGAATGTGCACTTAGAACAAAAAAAAAGGAAAGGAAATGAAATGCTTGACTTGTGTCTGTCATAGGCTATTTGATCAGAGCGACTCTACTTGCATGGTTGACAGGCTATGATATGCAGGGCTCATCCTTTGGGCTTATAATTTCTATCATTAAAAGAACTGAGGAGATGGGGACTGTTAAAGAAGGAAGAGAAGAGAGAAAAATAATCAGAAAGCCTGTTGGGTCACAGGGTGCCTGTCCTAAAGAGCTTATTGGGTAACCCTAAGTCTCACGTAGACTTCAGCCCCACTCATGAGTGTCAATGACAACTGCTCCTATCACATCCACACTTGGGGGCTTTTGTGTCCAGAATGGGCCTTCTGCCCGTGGGTCGAGTGTGGGTGTCTGCTTCCCTGGGCCTTTTATTCAAAGTTGAAAAAGAAAGTTCTACTTCCCCTCCTACCATTCCTCACACTCTGGGGGCAGAGCTAGGCTCAAAAGGACACCTTAGAAGTAACTGCCGCTCCTGAATATTTCCCCTGAAATTCTTCACTTTGTCATTGTGCCTTAATTTCTGATTAGGGATTTATTTGTTTAACCAGCACAGTTAATCTGAAGCCAGCACCCACTTCCCCTTTGGTGTGATCAGTGGGCTTCCTCTGAACACCTTACTACAGCTGCGTTGACCTGTAGCACCTAATGGAGCAAGCATTTGTGGGGTCAAGAGATGGATGGGGGCGAGGTTTGCTACACCAAGTGGTCAGGGAATGTGAAGTATCTATGTGAAGAGAAAGAAAGAAACAAGGTTTTTGAAACCCTGACAAAGATAAACCTGATTTATTCAAACATTTTGACCATTGTCATCCCTGCAGGGTCTGTAGCCCTAGAAAATAACCAGCAACCATGAGAGGATCTGAAACGCATAAAGAAACAAACAAAAAGATTTAGGACCAGTTAGTTTTAGGGTAGATTCTGATAAGGGATGTTATAGTCTCAATTTCTCACGTTCACATCTACCATTTGCAAAGAAGCCACTAGGTGTCGGCAGAGCGCTGTGCTCTAAGATGGTGTCTGAGCCGGTCAAGCTTCGCTCTCTGTTGTCAGCCTAGGACATATTTTATTTTTAAATAAGGGTTTTGCGATATCTTCTCTTGGTACGTTATCCTGCATATGTAATCATTTCAATATAGTTTCTTCCTTTGTTTTATTGCTTGCTTTCTTCCATGAGTAAGCATACAATATAGAAAAACAGAAGGATTTTTGATCAAGCTTCCTTGGGCCTATCTGTCCTCCTGTTGGCTCAGATCTCAGCGAGATTCGTTATTGGTGTAGGTGGATGCCACGGCTGGACCTTCAAAACTCTTCTCTCAGAAAAGAATTTTTTTTTTAAACATCTTTATTGGGGTATAATTGCTTTACAATGGTGTGTTAGTTTCTGCTTTATAACAAAGTGAATCAGTTATACATATACATATGTTCCCGTATCTCTTCCCTCTGGCATCTCCCTCCCTCCCACCCTCCCTATCCCACCCCTCCAGGCGGTGACAAAGCACCGAGCTGATATCCCTGTGCTATGCGGCTGCTTCCCACTAGCTACCTACCTCACGTATGGTAGTGTATATATGTCCATGCCATTCTCTCCCTTTGTCACAGCGCACCCTTCCCCCTCCCCATATCCTCAAGTCCGTTCTCCAGTAGGTCTGCGTCTTTATTCCTGTCTTACCCCTAGGTTCTTCATGACATTCTTTTTTCTTAAATTCCATATATATGTGTTAGCATACGGTATTTGTCTTTCTCTTTCTGACTTACTCCTCTCTGTATGACAGACTCTAGGTCTATCCACCTCATTACAAATAGCTCAATTTCGTTTCTATTTATGGCTGAGTAATATTCCATTGTATATATGTGCCACATCTTCTTTATCCATTCATCCGATGATGGGCACTTAGGTTGTTTCCATCTCCGGGCTATTGTAAATAGAGCTGCAATGAACATTTTGGTACATGACTCTTTTTGAATTATGGTTTTCTCAGGGTATATGCCCAGTAGTGGGATTGCTGGGTCATATGGTAGTTCTATTTGTAGTTTTTTAAGGATCCTCCATACTGTTCTCCATAGTGGCTCTACCAATTCACATTTCCACCAGCAGTGCAGGAGTGTTTCCTTTTCTCCACACCCTCTCCAGCATTTATTGTTTCTAGAATTTTTGATGATGGCCATTCTGACTGGTGTGAGATGATATCTCATTGTAGTTTTGATTTGCATTTCCCTAATGATTAATGATGTTGAGCATTCTTTCATGTGTTTGTTGGCAGTCTGTATATCTTCTTTGGAGGAATGTCTATTTAGGTCTTCTGCCCATTTTTGGATTGGGTTCTTTGTTTTCTTGTTATTGAGCTGCATGAGCTGCTTGTAAATTTTGGAGATGAATCCTTTGTCAGTTGCTTCATTCACAAATGTTTTCTCCCATTCTGAGGGTTGTCTTCTGGTCTTGTTTATGGTTTCCTTTGCTGTGCAAAAACTTTGAAGTTTCATTAGGTCCCATTTGTTTATTTTTGTTTTTATTTCCATTTCTCTAGGAGGTGGGTCAAAAAGGATCTTGCTGTGATTTATGTCATAGTGTGTTCTGCCTATGTTTTCCTCTAAGAGTTTGATAGTTTCTGCCCTTACATTTAGGTCTTTAATCCATTTTGAGCTTATTTTTGTGTATGGTGTTAGGGATTGATCTAATCTCATACTTTTACATGTACCTGTCTAGTTTTCCCAGCACCACTTATTGAAGAGGCTGTCCTTTCTCCACTGTACATTCTTGCCTCCTTTATCAAAGATAAGGTGACCGTATGTGTGTGGATTTATCTCTGGGCTTTGTATCCTGTTCCATTGATCTATCTTTCTGTTTTTGTGCCCATACTATACTGTCTTGATTACTGTAGCTTTGTAGTATAGTCTGAAGTCAGGGAGCCTGATTCCTCCAGCTCCGTTTTTCGTTCTCAAGATTGCTTTGGCTATTTGGGGTCTTTTGTATTTCCATGCAAATTGTGAAATTTTTTGTTCTAGTTCTGTGAAAAATGCCATTGGTAGTTTGATAGGGATTGCATTGAATCTGTAGATTGCTTTGGGTAGTAGAGTCATTTTCATAATGTTGATTTTTCCAATCCAAGAACATGGTATATCTCTCCATCTGTTTGTACCATCTGTTTGTATCATCTTTAATTTCCTTCATCAGTATGTTATGGTTTTCTGCATACAGGTCTTATGTCTCCTTAGGTAGGTTTATTCCTAGATATTTTATTCTTTTTGTTGCAGTGGTAAATGTGAGTGTTTCCTTAGTTTCTCTTTCAGATTTTTCATCATTAGTGTATAGGAATGCAAGAGATTTCTGTGCATTAATTTTGTATCCTGCTACTTTACCACATTCACTGATTAGCTCTAGTAGTTTTCTGGTAGCATCTTTAGGATCCTCTATGTATAGTATCATGTCATCTGCAAACAGTGACAGCTTTACTTCTTCTTTTCTGATTTGGATTCCTTTTATTTCCTTTTCTTCTCTGATTGCTGTGGCTAAAAGTTGCAAAACTATGTTGAATAAGAGTGGTGAGAGTGGGCAACCTTGTCTTGTTCCTGATCTTAGTGGAAATGGTTTCAGTTTTTCACCATTGAGGATGATGTTGGCTGTGGGTTTGTCATATATGGCCTTTATTATGTTGAGGTGTGTTTCCTCTATGTCCATTTTCTGGAGAGTTTTTTATAATAAATTGGTGTTGAATTTTGTCAAAAACTTCTTCTGCATCTATTGAGATGATCATATGGTTTTTATTCCTTAATTTGTTAATGTGGTGTATCACATTGATTGATTTGTGTATATTGAAGAATCCTTGCGTTCCTGGGATAAACCCCACTTGCTCATGGTTTATGGTCCTTTTAATATGCTGTTGGATTCTGTTTGCTAGTATTTTGTTCAGGATTTTTCCATCTATGTTCATCAGTGATATTGGTCTATAGTTTTCTTTTTTGTGTGATATCTTTTTCTGATTTTGTTATCAGGGTGATGGTGGCCTCATTGAATGAATTTGGGAGTGTTTCTCTCTGCAATTTTTGGAGGAGTTTGAGAAGGATCAGTGTTATCTCCTCTCTAAATGTTTGATAGAATTCACCAGTGATGCCATCTGGTCCTGGACTTTTGTTTGTTGAAAGATTTTTAATCACAGTTTCAATTTCATTAATTGTGATAGGTCTGTTTATATTTTCTAATTCTTTTTGGTTCAGTCTTTGAAAATTGCAACTTTGCCAGAATTTGTCCATTTCTTTGTGGCTGTCCACTTTTTTGGCATATAGTTGTTTGTAGTATTCTCTTATAATCCTTTGCATTTCTGCCGTGTGAGTTGTGATTTCTCCTTTTTCATTTTTAATTTTTTTTTTTTTTTGCTTTCTCTCCCTTTTCTTCTTGATGAGTCTGGCTAAGGGTTTATCAATTTTGTTTATCTTCTCAAAGAACCAGTTTTTAGTTTTATTGATCTTTGCTATTGTTTCCTCCATTTTTATTTCATTTATTTCTGCTCTGATCTTTATGATTTCTTTCCTTCTACTGACTTTGGGTTTTCTTTGTTCTTCTTTCTCTAGTGGTTTAAATGTAGGTTTAGATTGTTTATTTGAGACTTTTCTTGTCTCTTGAAGTGAGATTGAATTGCTATAAACTTCCCTCTTAGAACTGCTTTTGCTGCATCCCATAGGTTTTGGGTCGTCGTGTTTTCCTTGTAATTTGTTTCTATGTATGTTTAAATTTCCTCTTTGAATTCTTCAGTGATCTCTTTTTTAAAAAATTATTTATTTATTTGGCTGTGTTGGGTCTTCGTTGCTGCACATGGGCTTTCTCTAGTTGTGGCAAGCACAGGCTACTCTTTGTTGTGGTTCAGGGGCTTCTCATTGTGGTTGCTTCTCTTGTTGTGGAGCATGGGCTCTAGGTGGACAGGCTCAGTAGTTCTGGTGCACTGGCTTAGTTGCTCCACAGCATGTAGCATCCTCCAGGACCAGGACTCAAACCTGTGTCCCCTTTATTGGCAGGCGGATATTTAACCACTGTGCCACCAGGGAAGTCCTTCAGTGATCTCTTGGTTATTTAGTGGCACACTGTTTAGCCTCCATGTATTTGTGTTTTTACAGTTTTTTTCCTGTAATTGATTTCCAGTCTCGTAGCGTTGTGGTCAGAAAAGATGCTTGATATGATTTCAATTTTCTTAACTTTTCTGAGGCTTGATTTGTGACCCAAGATGTGATCTATCCTGGAGAATGTTCCATGTTGACTTGAGAAGAAAGTGTTTTCTGCCACTTTGGGGTGGAATGTTCTATAAATATCAATTAGATCTATATGGTCTTTTATGTCATTTAAAGCTTGTGTTTCCTTATTTATTTTCTGTTTGGATGATCTGTCCACCGGTGTAAATGGGGTATTAAAGTCCCCTACTATTATTGTGTTACTGTTGATTTCTCCTTTCCTGGTTGCTAGCATTTGCCTTAGGTATTGAGGTGACCTATGTTGGGTGCATAAACATGTATAGTTGTTGTATCTTCTTGGATTGATCCTTTGATCATTATGTAGTGTCTCTCCATATCACTTGTAACAGTCTTTATTTTAAAGTCTATTTTATCTGATATGAGCATTGGTACTCCAGCTTTCTTTTGATTTCCATTTGCATGGAATATCTTTTTCCATCCCCTCACTTTCAGTCTGTATGTGTCCCTAAGTCTGAAGTGGGTATCTTGTAGACAGCATATATATATGGGTCTTGTGTTTGTATCCATTCAGCCAGTCTGTGTCTTTTGGTTGGGGCATTTAATCCACTTATGTACAAGGTTATTATTGATATGTATGTTCCTATTACAATTTTCTTAATTGTTTTGGGTTTGTTTTTGCACGTCTTTTTCTTCTCTTGTGTTTTCCTCTTAGAGAAGTTTCTTTAGCATTTGTTATAAAGCTGGTTTGGTGGTGCTGAATTATCTTAGCTTTGTTTGTCTGAAAAGCTTTTGATTTCTCCATCAAATCTGAATGAGATCCTTGGTGGGTAGAGTAATCTTGACTGTAGGTTTTTCTCTTTCATCACTTTAAGTATATTCTGCCACTCCCTTCTGGCCTGCAGAGTTTCCACTGAAAAATCAGCTGATAACCTTATGGGGATGCCTTTGTATGTTATTTCTTGCTTTTCCCTTGCTGCTTTTAATATTTTTTCTTTGAATTTAATTTTTGTTAGTTTGATTAATATGTGTCTTGGTGTGTTTTTCCTAGGTTTTATCCTGTATGGGACTCTCTGTGCTTCCTGGACTTGGGTGACTATTTCCTTTCCCATGTTAAGGAAGTTTTCCACTATAATCTCTTCTATTATTTTCTCAGACCCTTTCTTTTTCTCTTCTTCTTCTGGGATCCCTATAATTCAAATGTTGGTGTGTTTAGTGTTGTCCCAGATGTGTCTGAGATTGTTTTCAATTCTTTTCATTCTTTTTTCTTTATCCTGCTCCTCAGCAGTTATTTCCACCATTTTGGCTTCCAGTTCACTTATTCGTTCTTCTGCCTCTGTTATTCTGTTTTTGATTCCTTCTAGTGTATTTTTCATTTCAGTTATTGTGTTGTTCATCTCTGTTTGTCTGTTCTTTAGTTCTAGATCTTTGTTGAACGTTTCTTATATTT
This sequence comes from Phocoena phocoena, assembly GCF_963924675.1. Lineage (NCBI taxonomy): Eukaryota > Metazoa > Chordata > Mammalia > Artiodactyla > Phocoenidae > Phocoena > Phocoena phocoena. The sequence goes on along the minus strand of NC_089224.1, from coordinate 27,571,917 downwards.
TCTCAATCCATGCTTCCGTTCTATTTCTGAGATTTTGGACCATCTTTACTGTCATTATTTTGAATTCTTTTTCAGGTAGATTGCCTATTTCCTCTTCATTTATTTGGTCTTGTAGGTTTTTACCTTGCTCCTTCATCTGTGACATATTTTTTTTGCTATCTCTTTTTTCTTTTTTTTTTTTTATTAATGGGATTGTGTTCCTGTTTTACAGGTTGTTAGGCCTGAGGATTACAACACTGGAGTTTGTAGGCTATTGGGTATAGCTGGGTCTTGGTGTTGAGATGAGGAACTCTGTGAGACTTCACTCTGATGAATATTCCCTTGGGTCTGAGGTTCTCTGTTAGTCCAGTGGTTTGGACTTGGAGCTCCGGCCACAGGAGCTTCTGCCTGACCCCAGGCTCATCACAAATCAAGATCCTGCAAGCTGCATGGGGTGGCAAAAAAAATAAAAATAAAGAAAATAACAAAGTAAAAAATAAAATTAGACTAGGAAACTACAGATATTTTAGAAAGAATTTAAAAATAAAATAATAGATGAATCAACAACCAGAAGGTACATCAGTACCGCAATAAGTAAAAAAGAGGAGGGAAAAGAAAAAAAAAAATAAATAAAAGGGGTGGGGGAAAGCCCTTGCATGGAGAGCAGGGCCTAAGCAAGACCAAGGTTTGGGTCATGGGCTGGGCCAATGCTCAGGACCCACGGGGCTGGAAAAGGCCCCTGGGGCTGTGGGGGCTGGGGCTTAGTTTCAAGCAACAGAAGGGGCCCAGGCGTGTCCCCTACCTCTGGTCTCAGAGTGCAAGGGACCTCACCTGGAAGCCCAGCAGGCTTCCTGGGCTCAAGTGGGTGGAGCAAACGCCCTTCTCTCCTCTTTTGCTCCTCCGGTCTGGGGTCTGGGAGGATCCCTCCTGCCTGCCTCTCCTGATCCCCTGGCCTCCCTCCTATGCCCACAAGGGCCCACAAGGACCCACGCTGCCTGGAGGGGCCTTGGAGGCTAGGGGATTGGCCTGGGAGCTCAGCAGGCTCCCTGTGCCTGAGTAGGCCGGGCAATTGCCCTCTGTTCCTCTTCCGCTCCTTCTGCAGGACCCCTTCTACCTGCCTCTCCTGATCCCCCTTGCCTCCCTCCTATGCCCACAAAGACTCACGCAGCCTGGAGAGAGCTTGGAGGGCAGGGGATCAGGCTGGGAGCTCTGCAGGCTTCCTGCTCCTGAGTGGGTGGGGCAATTGTCCTCTGCTCCTCTCCCATTCCACCTGGATGGACCCTCCTGCCTACCACTCCTGATCTCCCCAGCCTCCCTCCTATGCCCCCAGCACCCACGTGGCCTTGATGGGGCTTTGGAACCAGGGCGGAGGTTGACCAGCTTGGGAGCTCAGCAGACTCCCCGGCTGAGTGGGTCAGGCAATTGCCTTCTGCTCCTCTCCCACTCTTCCTGGAGAGTCCCTCCCACCTGCCTCTCCTGATCTCCCCGGCCTCAGGGGAGCTGATCCTGTCTGGCCTCCACTTCTCCTCCCCCCTTGGTCCCCCTACAACCTACTGGTTCACTCTGGGGTTCCTCCCATCTCCTTGGGGGTCAGTCTCCCAGCAGTGGCCGGCAGGTGCCTTAGTTGTGGGGAGATGCTAACTCCGCATCTTCCCACACCACCATCTTGACTCCTCCCCCCTGCATGAGCTTTATATATATTTTGGATATTAACCCTGTATCAGTCATATCATTTGCAAATATTTTCTCCCATTCAGTACATTGTCTTTTGCTTTGTTATGGATCAGTGTGCCTTTGCTATGCAAAACCTTTTAAGTTTAATTAGGTCCCATTTGTTTATTTTTGCTTTCATTTATTTTGCCTTAGGAGACAGATCCAAAAAAAAAAATACTACTATTTATTTCAAAAAGTGTTCTACCTATGTTCCCTTCTATGAATTTTATAGTTTCATGTCTTACATTTAGGTCTTTAATCTATTTTGAGTTTATTTTTTTATACAGTGTGAGAAAGTGTTCCAATTTCATTCTTTTACATGTTGCTGTCTAGTTTTTCCAGCATCACTTTTGAAGGGACTATCTTTTCCCAAGAGCATTATATACTCTTGCTTCCTTTGTCATAGATTAATTGACCATAGTGTGTTGGTCTACTTCTGGAACTCTATTTTGTTGCATTGATCTATGTGTCTGTTTTTGTGCCAGCACCACACTGTTTTGATTACTCTAGCTTTGTAATATAGTCTGAAGTCAGGGAGCATGATACCTCCAGCTTTGTCTGTTTTCCTAAAGATTACTTTGCAATTCAGGGTCTTTTGTGGTTCCACACACATTTTAGGATTATTTGTTCTCACTCTGAAAAATGTCATGGGTATTTTGATAAGACTTGCATGATATCTATAGACTGCTTTGGGTAATACGAACATTTTCACAATATTAATTCTTCTAATTTATGAACATGGAATATCTTTCCATTTCTTTGTATCATTTTCAAATTCCTTCATCAGTGTTTTATAGTTTTCAGAATATAGGTCTTTTACCTCCTTGGTTAAGTTTATTCTTAGATATTTTATTCTTTCTGATGTGATTGTAAACAGGATTGTTTTCTTAATTTCTCTTTCTGATAGTTCATTATTAGTGTATAGGAAAGCAATAGATTTCTGTATATTAATCTTGTGTCCTGCAACTTTACTGAATTCATTTATTAGTTCTAATAGTTTTTTGGTGGAGACTTTAGGTTTTTCTATATATAGTATCATGTCATCTGCAAATAGTGACAGCTTAACTTCTTCCCATCACATTTGGATGCCTTTAATTTCATTTACCTGTCTGCCAACTGTGAGTAAGACTTCCAATACTTTGTTAGATAGAAGTGGTGAGAGTGGGTATTTATATCTCGCTCCTGATTTTAGAGGAAAAGCTTTCAGCTTTTCACCATTAAGTATGATGTTAGCTGTGGGTTTGTCATAAATGGCCTATATTGAGATATATTCCCTCCATACCAAACTTGTTGAGGTTTTTTTTTTTTTATCATGAATTGATGTTGAATTTCGTCAAATGCTTTTTCTGTGCCTATTGAGATGATCATGTAATTTCTACCCTTCCATTTGTTAATGTGGTGTATCACATTGATTGATTTGCAGGTATTGAAACATCCTTGCATCCTGTGATAAATCCCACTTTATTGTGCTGTATAATCCTTTCAATATGTTTCAAATTCAATTTACTAATATTTTGTTGAGGATTTTTGCATCTATGTTCATCAGTGATATTGGCCTGTAGTTTCTTGTGTGTGATATCTTTGTCTGGTTTTGATATCTGGGTGATGCTAGCATCATAGAATGAGTACAGAAGTGTTCTTTCCTCTGCAATTTTTTGGAATAGTTTGAGAAGGCTAGTTATAATTTCTTCTTTATATGTTTGGTAGAATTCACCTGTGAAGCCATCTGGTTCTGGACTTTTGTTTATTGGGAGTTTTTTGCTTACTGAGTCAATTTCATTACTGGTAATTGGTCTCTTCATATTTTCTATTTCTTTCTGGTTCAGTCTTGGGAGATTGTACATTTCTAGGGATATGTTCATTTCTTCTAGGTCCATTTTATTCATATATAGTTGTTCATAGTAATCTCATGATCATTTTTATTTCTAGGGATGTTGGTTATAACTTCTTTTTCATTTCTTATTTTTATTATTATTATTTTTTTTTGTGGTACACAGGCCTCTCACCGCTGTGGCTTTGCCCGTTGCGGAGCACAGGCTCTGGACGCGCAGGCTCAGCGGCCATGGCTCACGGGCCCAGCCACTCCACGGCACGTGGGATCTTCCCGTACCGGGGCACGAACCCGTGTCCCCTGCATCGGCAGGCAGACTCTCAACCACTGCGCCACTAGGGAAGCCCCATTTCTTATTTTTGATTTGGGCATTCTCTTTTTTTTCTTCATGAGTCTGACTAAAGTTTTGTCAATTTTGTTTATCTTATCAAAGAACCAGCTCTTAGTTTCACTGATCTTTTCAATTGTTTTTTAAAGTCTCTATTTCATTTATTTCTGCTCTGATCTTTATGATTTCTTTCCTTCTACTAATTTTGGGTTTTGTTTTCTCTTCTTTTTTCTCATTCCTTTAGGTGTAAGGTTAGGTTGTTTATTTGAGATTTTTCTTGTTTCCTGATGTAGGCTTGTATGACTATAAACTTCCCTCATAGAAGTGCTTTTGATGCATCTCATAGATTTTGGGTCATTGTGCCTTCATTTTCATTTGTCTCTAGGTATTTTTAAATTTCTTCTTTGATTTATTTAGTGACCCATTGATTTTCTGAGTAGCATATTGTTTAACTTACACATGTCTAGGTTTTTTGCTTTTTTCCCCCTTGTATTTGATTTCTAGTCTTACAGGGTTTTGGATAGAAAAGATGCTTGATATGCTTTTAATCTTAAATTTACTGAGACTTGTTATGTGACTTAGTATGTGATCTATCTGGGAGAACGTTCCACTGCATTTGAAAAGAATGTGTATTCTGCTGCTTTGTGAGGGAATGTTCTATCTATTAAGTTCAACTGGTGTAATGTGTCATTTAAGGCCAGTGTTTCCCTTATTGGTTTTCTGTATGGATGATCTGTCCATTGATATAGGTGGGGTGTTAAAGTCCCCCATTGCTATTGTGCTACTGTCAGTTTCTCCCTTTATGTCTGTTAATATTTGCTTTATGTATTTAGGTGCTCCTATATCAGGTACATATATATTTACTGTTGTTGTATCTTCTTCTTGGATTGATCCCTTGATCGTTATGTAATGTCCTTCTTGGTCTCTTGTTAGAGTCTTTGTTTTAAAGTCTATTTTTCTGATATATGTATTGCTACCCTAATTTTCTTTTAATTTCCATTTGCATGGAATACCTTTTTCTATCTGTTCACTTTCAGTCTGTTCTTAGATCTGAAGTGAGTCTCTTGTAGGCAGCATATATATGGGTCTTGTTTTTTATCCATTCAGCCACTCTATGTCTTTTGATTGGAGCATTTACATTTAAAAGTATATTGATAGGTATGTACTTAATGTCATTTTGTTCATTGTTTTGGGTTGCTTTTGTAGTTCTTTTCTGTTCCTTTCTTTCTCTTTTTTTCTTTCCACTCGTGTTTGATGACTATCTTTAGTGTTATGTTTGGATTACTTTCTTGTGTGTGTGTTTGTACGTGTGTGTACTTGTTATAGATTTTGGTTTGTGGTTACTGTGAGGTTTATATATAGCAACCTATATATATTTGATTATTCTAATTTGCTGATTTCTTATGTTCAAATGTGTTTTAAAAACCCTGCCTTCATACCCTCCCCACATGTTTACTGTTTTTGACATCATATTTTACATCTATTTATTTTGCATATCCCTTAACTACTTATTGTGGGTATAGATGATTTTACCACTTTTGTCTTTAACTTTCCTACTAGGTTTACACATGGATGATTTACTACTTTTGCTGTATATTTGCCTTTACCAATGTGCTTTTTCCTTTCATAATTTTCATGTTTCTAGTTGTAGCCTATTTTTTTTCCACTTACAGAAGTCCCCTTAACATTTCTTGTAAAGCTTTTTTCATGGTGCTGAATTCTTTTAGCTTTTGTTTGTCTGTAGAACTTTTGATCTCTCCATCAAATCTGAATGAGAGCCTTGCCATGTAGAGTATTCTTGGTTGTAGATTTTCCCCTTTCATCACTTTAAATATATTGTTCCGCTTCCTTCTGGCCTGCAGAATTTCTGCTGAAAAGTCAGTGGATGGCCTTATGGGAGTTCCCTTGTATGTAACTTGTTGCTTTTCCCTTGATGCTTTTAATATTCTCTCTTTATCTTTAATTTGTACTATTTTAATTATAGTGTGTCTTGGTGTGTTCCTCTTTGGGTTAATCCTGTATGGGACTCTCTGCACTTCCTGGACTTAGATGTCTGTTTCCTTTCCCAGGTTAGTGAAGTTTTCAGCTATTATGTATTCAAATATGTTCTTTGCCCCTTCTCTGTCCCTTGTCCTTCTGGGACCCCTATAATGAGAGTGATAGTATGCTTGATGTTTTCTTAGAGGTCTCTTAAACTGTTTTCATTTCTTTTCATTCTGTTTATCTGTTTAGTTTCAATGATTTCCACTACTCTGTCTTCCAGCTCACTTATCTGTTCCTCTTTATTATCTAATCTACTGTTGATTCCTTTTAATGTATTTTTCATTTCAGTTAATGTATTCTTCACCCCTGTTTTGTTTTCTTTATATTTTCTAACTCTTCATTAAATACTTCTATATTCTCACTCTCTTCTTCCAGTCTTCTCCTGAGTTCTTTGAATATCTTTATGATCATTACCTTGAACATTTTACTGGGTAAGTTGCCTATCTACTTCATTTAGTTCTTCTGAGTTTTTACCTTGTTCCTTCATCTGAAACATTTTCTTCTGTGTTTTCATTTTGCCACATTTGCTGTTTTTATTTCTATTTATAGAAATAGGTAGGTTGGTCATGTTTCCCAACCTTGGAGAAATGTCCTTTCATAGGAGATGTCCTATGCATCACACAGCACACTCCCCTCTGGTCACCAAAGTATATATTCTCTGGGGTGCCCCCATGTGGGCTGTGTGGGTCTTTCTGTTGTGGAGGGTTGACTACTGTCGGTGGTCTGGTGGGTGTGGCTGGCTTTTGGTCAAGTTGATTGTCAGGCCTTGCCTTGTTTGTAGGCTGCCAGCTGCTGGTGGGTGCAGCCTGGTCTGGAAGCTACTGGCTGTAGGCCTTGAGTGGTCCCAGGCCTACTGCCAGCCCACTCATGGGTTTGGCTGAGTTCCAGGTGGGTGGTTGCAGGACTGGAAGTCTTGGATCTACTGTTGGTCTTCTGATGGGTGGAGCCAGTTCCTGACACAGCTGGTTGTGTGGTCCGTGGTGTTAGTCCCTTGGTGAAAGGGGCTGGATCTGAGGATGGCTGGATGATGGGTCCAAGATGTCTTAGAGATTGTATAGCCTCCTGGTAGGTGAGGCTGGGGCCCAGGGGGTCCTTGGACTAGAGCCAGCCCATTGGTGGGTGGAGCTGGGTTCCCCAGTCCCTGGCTGCAGGTCCCTGGATGTCCTGAAGTTGGTATTAGCCTTCTGGTTGGTTGGGCTGGATCCTGGGGCAGCTGCCTGAGGGGCCCAAGGTGTCCTAAAGCTGCTGTTGGCTTGCTGGTGAGCAGGGCTGTGGCCCAGGTGGTCTTGGTGTGGATGCTGGTCTGCTGGTGAATAGCGCAGGTTCTGATATAGCTGCAGGGCTGTGATGGTCCTGGGGCTGGTGTCCACCAGTGATTAGTGGGGTCAAGGCCTCTGGAGTCCCAGGACTGGTGCCTGTCCACTGGTGTGTGGGGCTGAGGCCCAGGGGGTCCTGGGGATAGTGCTGTTCCACTGGTTGGCGGATGTGGGTCCCAGGGTCTCTGCCTGGAGAGCCCTTGGGGTTTAGTGCCAGTGCACTGGATCCTGGGCCCTCTGGTGGACAGAACTGGGTCCTGGGGTGGTTGTGGGCTCAGGGGGTCTTATGGCAGCTTACCTGCTCATGAGTGGGCTGTGTCTCCACCCGTCTAGTTACTTGCCCCAAGGAGTCTCAGACTAGTACTGACAGCTTGGTGGGTGGGGCTTGGTCCTGGAACTAATAATCTAGAAGGAGGATTCCAAAATTGTGCTTGCCAGCACTAGTATGCACGTGGTAGAGCAAGCTCTCCCAGATGGCTGCCAGCAGTGTCTATGTCTCCAGGGTGAGCTCCAGTTGCCTCCTGAAGGCTCTCCAAGATCAGCAGGTGGGTTTGACCCAGGCTTCATTTAAATTACTGCTTCTGCCCTAGGTCCTAGAGCATGCAAAATTTTGCATACATCTTTTAGGATTGGGGTCTTTACTTCCCACAGCCCTCTGGTTCTCCTGAAAGTAAGCCCCACTGGTTTTTAAGGCCAAACATTCTAGGGGTTTATTACTCCTGTGCAGGACTCCTGGGCCAGGAAGCCCAGTGTGGGTATCAGACTCCTTGTTCCTTGGGGAAAACCTCTGAAACTGTAATTATCCTTCCATTTGTGGGTTGCTTACCCAGGGGTATGGGTCTTGACTCCTACCCATCTTGTCGTGGCTCCTTCTTTACATCTTTTCTGCTATTCGTATGGTTTTTCTCATCAATAGTTTCTCTGTAAATAGTTGTAATTTTGATTTATCCATGGGAGGAGGTGAGTTCAGTGTCTTCCTACTTCATTATCTTGTCCACTCCCCTTTAACTACTCTATAAGTTAGTAATTAGTAAAAAACAAAATAAAACAAAACTGCAGATTAGAAGAAATAAATTTAGGTCTTAACATACTTGTATTAGTCCTTATCAAAGTTCTGAGTCAGTTCATTTGATAAAATGATCACTGGTGCCTACTTTTGTACTTAGGTGGGGGAGCCATAAAAAATCACATGAAGGAACTTGACAAACCTGTCTAAAGCAGGACCTCAGAAGAAACAACTGAAACCTTCCTTCCTTGGCATTAATTTTTCTAATATGAGTAAGACACAGCCTCACAGCAGAATGGCAAAACTCTGAAAGCTTTATATCAAAGAACAAAAAGGGAGCATGAAAAAATATAAACTAGAGCTTGGAAAAATGCCACAAACTATGAATAGATGAAATTGGGGTAAACAATGTGAATTTCATTGGAAAACACTTGAAAAACAGCTCAGTGAGAGAGAGCCAAAAATTCATTTCCTGTGATATCTTGTAGAGACTACATTTAAAGGAGAGAGTAATTAGCTTAAGAAATCACCTATCAGGAAAGGAAGACAGAAGAACACCTTACTTTTCTCGGGTGACCTCCAGAAAAGACCAAGTTCTCTCCAGTGTCTATCCTCTGATTCTCCCAGTGGAGCCAGGGGTTCTCGTCATCCTTTTATGCAGGAAGTGCAGGAAGTGATGTACTCCTAATCGCATGGTAGGCAGGGGAGAGGTTTGAGACCTAGACTGGCAGTCATCAAAGCCATGGCAGGGCACTTCAAAATAAATGTCTAGAGGAGTAGTAATTTAAAAAAAGATTTCACGCTAACTAGAGACCTGAAAAAGCCTTCTAAATCCTGCCTACCAACTATTTAGATCACTGGCTTTCTCACTTAAAAGAACTTCAGAAAATTAAGGAGGTAAAAGCCACACTCAAATACTGTTGCAGCTTTACTTTTGGAAAAATCAATCTTGATGTAAACTTTCATGTTCCATGGGATGATCCAATCAATGATTTAATAACAATAGTAATAAAAACAGAGCAATCGACTCTACTTGAATGTTCGCAATCCAAGGAGTAATGGCATTCTGGCTTTGATGCCTTCTGTTATTGTTTACACAGCAAGCGAGACTCATATTAACAGCCTTTGGAAAGATGCCCTTTCATACTTGATGCTGAGGTCATCTTGTTCAAATAGAAAACCTTGAGAAAAGTGAGTCTGTCTCCCCTCGAGGCTGTCATTTATTATTTAAACATTGAGAGTCCCTTTGTTGTCCTTGCTGGATCTGTAAGTCATAGCTACCCTGGCACACATCCAGCCCAGCCAGCTGCTCTTTGATCAGCCTTTTGGATGGATTTACAGTTGCATCACTTAGAGGTGGATCACCAGGCCTCTCTGTGCCCTAATGCCATTCCCCTCTGGTGCATGTGAATGTCATATGATAAATGGGACTTTCTCTCTAGATGGAGACCAGAGACATCCCTCACCTGCTCACCAATGCCTGCATATCTGGTATCAAAAGCAGACTTGCAGAACACCTTCTATTGTTCAAAAATCAATATGATGTCCAAAATGTGTATATCCTACAGTGTCCTTGTGTGTGTTTTGTGTTTTTCCATTTGAAAAGCAAATATGATCCCAACATCTGCATTAGGAAGTATTAGTAAATTGAGACTTGCTTACTGAAGTTTTACTTAGTCATGGCTCTAAGAATGCCCAAGGCAGGACTTTGCACACGGCGGTGGGAAACGGATGTGCTGACATAATGAAATGATGCTGCTGAATGACTTTCATTATTATTATTAGTCTTCTGGTGGGTAATATTTAGGGTACTTGCCAAATTATAGAACTTTTCCTTTATCAGCTTTGTCCCACTTTTATACCCTGTCACCTGAAGCAGAATTCCTTTTTTTTTTAAAGATGTCAAAATTTATTTGACAAGTCTTCTATTGATAGATGTTTTGTAGCAGAAGTCTTAAAATGTGATAAAGGTACACACACTGGAGGACGAGGAAGAAAATTTCTCTATTTGTTCAACCAAATAGCTAACTGCACTGTGACCAAGGTTGGGAATGTAAAAATAGCCATTTTTTTAATAATAGTTGCTTCAATTTACATCAAAGTAACATCTAAAGTTACATTAAGCCCTTGGCGGTGGCATCCCAGCCGTCTAACCCCCCGACCCCACACCAAGAGGTCAGATGCCAATGGCGACCGGGGACTGGCAAGAAATTTGATAGCTGTGGGGCTGGGTATTGCAGCTCTTGGATTTTCAGGTCATTGTGCATTTCAGATCTGGAAACCTCTAGGACAAGAAATCACAGAAACTGCAAAGAAGATTTCAATTCCTAGCTTTTCATCCTACTATAAAGGAGGATTTGAACAGAAAATGAATAGGTGAGAAGTGAGTTTTCTTTTGGGTGTAAGCCCATCTGCCAGCAAGGCCAAGATTAGAGCAGCTCACAGGAGCGTCATGATTTTGAACCACTCAGATAAAGGTGGATCTCCTTACTTAGCAACCAAAATTAATGAAGCAAAAGACTCGCTAGAAGCAACCACCAAACATTGACTGATGCTCAAGGACCACTCTGAAGCAGAAAAAGGGGGAACCTTATAAAAAATGTCCTGCAAGTTAATCTAAACCATGGCCTTCATAATTTTCATACATGTACTGACCACAGTCATTTCTTCCACTACTAAACTATATAATAGTAAAAGGCGAACAATCAGAAAAAGTTACATTAAGCATGAACACACCCGTGGCAGGGATTAAAAGAAAACATTTTAAAAAGGGCAATCAGTTGCCAACATGATACAGTGAAAAGGCTTCATGCTCCAAGTCTTGGATCAGGTCCTGGGTGCGAATGTTCTAGGCTGGGAGATCTTGGGCAAGTCACCGAATGTCTCTAAGCCTGTGTCCTTGTCTGTTAACCTCACAGGCCTGCTGTGAAGAGTAAATGTGACAATGAATTTGGAGACCACTTTGTCAGTGCTATTCCAGTGTTCTTATTTTAAAGTTTATTGCTTTTAGAGCTATATGAATTGGGTGTTGAGACATTTAAAAATTCTTCAGCACGTATGGTGGGGTTCAGAGAGCCCTGATTCACATGATGCTAATTTGCAAGTGTCAGTCACACCCAGCTATGGGGTTGCTTGGCGAGTCTGTGGCAACGAGGACTGCCTTCCCCACAAGCTGTGGCTGCTGCTGCTGCTTGGGCTTCCTCTCTTCCTCCTTCCATTTCTCTTCAGAGCTCCACCACCATCCCCTGCCAGTAGCTGAGACTGTAACTTCGGGCACAAGGTAGATTAAATACACTTTTGTAGTTGGCTTTTATACACCAAACATAATTAAGCTTACATGTGAAAAAGTCTTGCAATTTACAAAGGACTGACAAACAAATACATTTTTGAAGATCGGTATGTTTGGAAATTGAGGACTGCTCTGGGCAATGTTTTTTTTTAATGTGTGGACCTGGTATAATTTTTCTCTAAATTAGATAAGGGACAGTTGCAGCTAAAGGCAATACTCTGGCTAGTGTTTAATATTGATGAGCAGGTAGTAAAGTCATGAACCATGATTCTCTTTATATGTCTACTGCCAATGCTTAACCAAATCAGGAATGGAGCTTCCTTGATCTGATAAAAGTTATCTACAAAACAACCTACAGATGTATATGGTGAAATACGGAACATATTCCCCTAAGTTGAGAACAAGACAAGGATGTCCACTCACACTACATCTATTCAACATTGTACTGGAGGTCACAGACAGTAGAGAAAAATCAAAAGAAGTATAAAGAAAAGTTATAAAGATGAGAAAGGAAGAACTAGAGGTGTCTTTGTAGATGGTGGTTGTGTACATAGAAAATTCAGTGTAATTCACATGATGAAACTTTCTAAGGAGCTGAAAAATGTTATACATTATACACAACAAAAATGTTATATACTTTGATCTAGGTGGTAATTACACAGGTATATACTCATGTAAAACTACTCAGCTGTACACTTAAGATTTATGAATTTTACTTTACATAAATTATATCTCAAAATAAGCTATAAAGTTTTAAAATAATTTACATTTATCTATAACCACTGATGGTTTTTAAACACTTCTGCAAATTATGACACCCATCCCTTCAAAATGTAGAGCTTGGGCTTCCCTGGTGGCGCACTGGTTGAGAGTCCGCCTGCCGATGCAGGGGACACGGGTTCTTGCCCCGGTCCAGGAAGATCCCACATGCTGCGGAGCGGCTAGGCCCAGTTAGCCATGGCCACTGAGCCTGCATGTCTGGAGCCTGTGCTCCGCAATGGTAGAGGCCACAACAGTGAGAGGCCTGCGTACCGCAAAAAAAAAAAAAAAAAATGTAGAGCTTAATTCCCTTCCCCTTGAATGCTGGCTGGACTTAGTGAGTCACTTCCGATGAATAGAAGTGATGTTATTTGACTACTGAGACTGGGTCATAAACGGGATATAACCTCCACCTCTCACATCACGTTTGCTCTGTGGGAAACCTGCCACCATGTCATGGAGATATTCAACCAGCCTTGTGGAGAAGCACACATGGTAGAGACCTGAGGCTTGGTATCAACAACCAGTACTGGCTGCCAGCCGTGTGGATAGGCTAGTATGCATGTAGATCTTCCAGCTCACCAAGCTATCAGATCCTGGCAGCCCTTACCTACTATGACCTTGTGAGGGACGTGGATCCAGGACCACCCTAAGTTCTTGCCTCACAAAAACTATAAAAGATAGTCAATGTTTATTGCTGTTTTAAGTCAGTAAATTTTGGAGTGATTTGTTACACAGCAGTAGATAATATCTGTGCTCCGGGTCAGTGGTTATGTTTCAGTAGAATACTTCATGATTATAAGTGATTGAAATGTCTGAGGTTCTTTATATCGTATATTCTAATCTGAAAAACCAGTATTGAGTGCTGTGTATAAGGCATTACTTAAAATAAATATGTAGGCCTGAAAACAAAAATGCAAGTAAAATTAATTAGCTAGAAAGCTGTCCCTTTCTACTTTGGGACCCAAAATGAATATAGTCTCTGCATATTCAGAATAGGTTTTCTATAACTATGGTGGGTAATGTTGGAACAAATTACTGAGTAAGAATGAGAGAATCATAAAGTTACTCTCTGGGGAATTTTTCCATAGTAGCAATCCAAGGCACAAAGACTGAGGATGTCTCTTGTCAAAGTGGCAGTGAACAAAGTGACAGAAGAATAAGGAAACTGCCCCTACTCTAGGAAGAGCTCTTAGCGTCTAACCAGTTCCATGTTGGTCTCATTCCACTAATTTTGTTTTTCTAAACTAGATTTCAAGTCCCTATAAATCATCTTGTTTATGCTTTTTTTTTTTTTTATGCGGTACGCGGGCCTCTCACTGTTGTGGCCTCTCCCGTTGCGGAGCACAGGCTCCAGACGTGTAGGCTCAGCGGCCATGGCTCATGGGCCCAGCCGCTCCGCAGCATGTGGGATCTTCCCAGACCGGGGCACGAACCCGCATCCCCTGCATCTGCAGGCGGACTCTCAACCACTGTGCCACCAGGGAAGCCCTATGTTTTTTTTAATATCATATTTTAAAATTGAAGTATAGTTGATGTACAATATTATATAAGATACAGATGTACAATATAGTGATTCCTGTTTATGCTTTTGAAGCACCAAGAAGTCAGGTTGGTACTCACCCAACGATGAATGTCTGGTTAGGTTGGTGTCCCCATCACCACGGCTGCCTCCCCAGCTGGCTGCCTGTGCTCACCAGGCACGTTCAACTTTTGTAACGACTGTTGTTGTTGCTACCAGACACAAATTCTCCTACACGCACTGAATGACCATACATAGACACGTACAGCAATCCGTTTTGCTTAATACTCAGTGCACCAGGAGAAATTTAATTCCCAACACAATGCCATGCTTTGCAGCCCAAAGGTTTCTTTTTCAGATCAGCCCTTTCAGTATTAGCAGAGAGAAAGCTGCTAATGTGCTTTCAAATCAGTATGCTGTTCTTCTCCAATTCTGCTTTGTAGCCTTTCCATTCAGTCCATGGTTTCCATAGTAAGTTTGTTAAATGAGCTCTTCAAGATACATTGTCATGAATAATTTTAAGAGTAAAATGGTTTATTTAAACTATAAGTGCTGATAAGTAAGCACCTGGTTATGGAAATACAAGATTTTCCCCTCAAAAAAATCAGTATTTCTCCAAAACCACCAGTGGTTTTTTCAGGGCATCAATTTTCTCTGAAAAAGTAAGAAAACTTAAAGGACAGGAATAGCTACGTGAATAGCCAGGGTCTTCTTATGCCTCTGAGTTGTTATCTCTGACCACAGATATGTTCTTGATGCCTTTTATACACAGTTTCCTTGTGTGAAGCCCTTATGTTAAAAAAAATAACACACACCTGAGGGGAAAAATGAGCATGTATGGATGGTAAAATGCAGACACCAGTGGAAACTATTCTTAAGCTGACAGTTAAAATTCAACAACAGAACAATTAATTTCAAGTAATACAAAAGCAGAATGTTTTTATGTTAGGAGAGAGGATTTTGTGAGTAAGGATCAGAGTGAAAATCCATACTAAATGATAACAATAATAACGATGATGATGACAATGATGAAGATGATGTTGATTTTAAAAAATCATGAAAACAACATAAAACCCTTTCGCTCTGTCCCCAAACTGTTTGAAGTCTTTTAATTGGAAGGTGAGACCACTGAAGTAAGAGATGAAGGAACAAAGGAGCTTTGTTTAAAAAAGAAATCCTAAGATGGAGGTAGATAATAAAAGTTTGGGGGATGTGTGCATGCACTGCTGAGTGAATAAAGCTAAGTTACCTACCTTCTGCTCCTGTTGAATTTTTGATGGTTAACATGAAAAGAAATGAGCTGTGGCCAAGGGGAGAGGAGGTAAGGGTCATACGGAGCTCAGGGGAATATGTGGCAGAGGTGATGAAAGGCAGATTCATAGATATGAGAAAGGAAAACCTAATGGGGAGATGGGACATGCAGGCGAGGGATATTTTTGGTTACTGGAATCTTTGGCTCAGCAGGACCAAGTATGGTGGCAAGGGAACAGGTGTCAGAAGGTTTTGGTCCATGACCTCATGACAGGCACCTCTGTCCCTTTCATCACCTCCTCAGCCAAGAGCCCACAGGGTTATCTAAGCACGCTCTGATCCTGCAGTGGGAGCATTACGCATTTGTTCTCACTTTGATCCAAGAGATTAGTGTGTTTTTCACCATGTTCTCTGTGAAGAGGGTGGGAACAAGCAGGATTTATAGGAAACTTAATGGACTTAGCCTACCAGAAGCTATGCTTAGAGGCAGAGGGCATTCTAGTTTTTCCCAAAGATTAAGTGAAACTTTGCAGAATGCCAGGACAGGAACCAGCTTCAAGACTGTCTGCATGAAGACACACTCTACAGTGGAGACAGAGCCTGGGGATAGCTCATGGACCCAGGGCTTTTAAGGTTTTGTGTGTTACCAAGCAGTCTTGATCATCGTGTGATACCTCCAGACTTTTGATCAGCCAGGGGACCAGAACACACTTAATGAATAACCACAGAGTATGCAATCAAGTGGTAAGGTAAGTGTTCAAGCACGTTAAAGGACCTTATAATCACAGGCCACATTTCTTTCTACTTTCCATGGCTTCACTCATGGTGCAAAGCGACCAGAAGAACTTTATTTATACCATTTCTAGGGTGCTGTGGGAATAGAAGTTGCCTTTAAAAAATGCAGTAGTTAATGACATATTGCACAAAGTGGAGTAACAGAAACAAGGGTTTAGGCATCAAAACCATGTGCTAAATCTGGCCTGGCTCCTGGCTAAGGGATGTTGGACCAGCTACTTGACTTCTAAGTGTTTTCCCCTCATCTGTAAAATTAGAACGCTGTTGTTGATATTGATGTTGCTTCCTAAGAGCTCTTGGTGTTATGAATAACCCATAAAGTGTGAAGGGTCACGTGAATGTCAGCTGTCCTTGCTATAACCCAGTGTTGGCATCCTTGGTCTCATGAAATCTCAGACCTACCCAGTCTGGCCCATAGCAGGCCTTCTTGGAGTTGGGTGTGACAAGTTCTCCATGAACTTGGTGGCTGCAGACATACCTCAGGTTCCAGGGAAAGCCATCTTCAGAACCCACTATCAGCCCCAATGAGAGGTGGGGACTTCTTTACAGATGTGGTGGGGCAGCATCTTGCTGGGTATCTTGCAGGCTTAGGCAAAATAGGCCCTACTTTACATTAGTTTTTGGAAATTACAAACTGCTTCAGAGGTCTGGGTGTCAATAGTTGTGAAACCGTGATGCATAGAATCGAAGGAAAACCTACTATTTAAAGACTATCACATGATATCGCTTGTATGTGGAATCTAAAAAAAATGGTACAAATGAACTTATTTACAAAACAGAAATAGAGTCACTGATGTAAAGAAACGAACTTATGTTTACCAGGGGAGAAAGGGGGGGGGATAAACTGGGAGATTGGGATTGACATATACACACTACTCTATATAAAATAGGTAACTAATAAGGACCTACTGTATGGCTCAGGAAACTCTACTCAGTACTCTGTAATGACCTACATGGGGAAAAAAATCTAAAAAGGAGTGGATATATGTATATGTATAACTGATTCACTTTGCTGTACAGCAGAAACTAACACAACATTGTCAATCAACTATACTCCAATAAAAATTAAAAAAAACAACTATCATAGAAAAATGAATAAACATTTTTAACAGAAAAATAAATATATATATTCAATGAATATAAGAAATAAAGACTATCAGGTGTTTCCTCTTTTATGAGAGATAAAGTCTGCATTAATAATTCTTCTATTTGAGAAAAGGATAAAAAAAAACCCTCATTATTGATTTTAGTTTTTCAAAGGTGAAGTCAAGATCCTGCTCTGGAATGGAGTTTAAGGCAATGCAGAACTTCATAATTTTCTATAATAAAGTCAAAGATGGTTTCCACTGAAGGTAGAATGGCATTTCTGTGTTTATTCATTTAACTAGGATGCACTGAGCTCCCACTGTGTACCTAACATTCCTCTATGCCCTGAGTGTTGCCCTCAAGGAGCTCATAGTCTAGTGAGACAGAACAGACACCAATGAAACAAGCATATAACTCAGGGGTCCCCAATCCCCAGTCCTCGGCCTGTTAGGAACCTGGCCGCACAGCAGGAGGTGAGCGGCAGGCGAGCAAGTGAAGCTTTATCTGCCGCTCCCCCTCGCTCACATTACCACATGAACCATCTCTCACCCCAGCCCGTGGAAGAATTGTCTTCCACGAAACCGGTCCCTAGTGCCAAAAAGGTTGGGGACGGCTGATATAACTCATACTGGGTGCTGTGCATTCAAGGGGAATGTATGATTGTGGTGGACCTGGTCTTGAAAGGCTTCCCTGAATAAATGGAAGATGAGTCAGACTTTATAGTCAGAAGGGAGAAGGTGCTCACTTCAGCAGCACATAGACTAAAATTGGAAAAATACAATTAGCATGGCCCCTGTGCAAGGATGACACACAAATTTGTGAAGTGTTCCATATTTTTGCACAACAATGTGAAAGTGCTTGATGCTACTGAAGTGTATATTGAAATTAGTTAAAATGGTAAATTTTATGTTATGTATATTTTACCACAATAATAAAAGGGGAATGGTGTTGGGATGGCTCCATTGCAGACAGAGGGAACAGCAGGTACAAGTGTCTTGTGGGAAGAGGGAGCATGGATGAGAGGAAAGACAGCAGGGCTGGTTTGTCAAGATTTGGAGGATGTTTTATGGCCTGAGATGAGGAGTCACAGGCAGAGGCCAGACCACCACAAACCTGGATACTGATCTCTGTCCTGAGATCAGTGGGAAATTGTTGAAGAGCTTTCATAAGGGCAGCAATAGAATTGTGTTTTGAAAAGTTACCATGGACTAGGGTAGACAGTGGGTAGAGGGGCAGTGGATGTGGCTGACCAGTTGGGAAGGTGTCAGAGTCCTTCAGAAGAGAGATGGTTGTTGCTTGGACTAGGGTGTTGAGGTTGAGATGGAGCGAAGTGGATAGATTTGAGAAAAGTCAGAGGGCCAATGGCTGAACTTGTTGAAAGTTTGCTTTGGGAGTGAGGGGAGGAACCAGTCAAGAAAGACTTCCATGTTTCCAGATGGATGGTGGTTCCCGTGACTGGGACAGGAAGCACAGAGAGAAGGAGTTTGGAGAGCGGGGTCATGGTTCTTGTTTTTTTTTTTGCAGTACGCGGGCCTCTCACTGTTGTGGCCTCTCCCGTTGCGGAGCACAGGCTCCGGATGCGCAGGCTCAGTGGCCATGGCTCACAGGCCCAGCTGCTTCGCTGCATGTGGGATCTTCCCAGACCGGGCCACGAACCCGCGTCCCCTGCATCGGCAGGTGGACTCTCAACCACTGCGCCACCAGGGAAGCCCTGATTCTTGTTTTTGACATGCTGAGTTTGTGAGCCTCAGGAAGTTTGCAGCTGCCAGTGCAGGGGAACCTACGCATGGGGCATTGGTGCTGGGTTAACTGAGGCCCACACTAATTTCTGATAGAGTTTCCAGTGATGCTACCTGGCTCACAGCACAACTTGTTCTCTGAGGCATGTTTGTCATGGGACATGTGAGGACTCAGGACCACTCCCAAGAGAGAAAACAGAAGGAACACCCAGTCTGCTCCATTGGACAGCTGACAAAGACAATTTTTTCTTCTTCTGAAAAGCTTCTCTATGACAGAATCTTGACTAAACCATACATGTTGTGGATGGTAGATAAAATGCAGTTGGATGTATGCAGCTGGGATGGCATCTATGTATCCACCTCCAGTCTTTTAGACCCAAGGATGAGCAGTCCTCAGAGTGCTTCTGAAACATCAAGCATAAAAGGCAGGTAATGTGTGCTAATTGAAGCTAAATGTCATGTTCAGTCACAGGGCTTGATAGTCTCTGGAACAGCTGCCTTTTCGTTTGATAATTTTGGAAAATCAAAAACATCCACCCAAGGCAGAGGCAGCATTGTATTTTTGAGCTTCTCTCCTCCCTGCCTTGAGCTTCTCTGAAATGACTACCACTGTTCCGGTCCCATCTGAGGTAACCTCAATCTTTATTCACACCCCACCAATGAAAAATATGTAAAGGCTTCAAGTGAACAATCAAATGTCAAGAAAACAACATTTTAAAAGACTCTAGCTTTAGGACATACCATCTAGGCAACTAAGCATGTAATAAATGCCTGCAATTTGTTACACATGCCTCAAGAAGTAAACTCTGGCTAGATTGAATGGCAACTTTTTTTTTGAGATGTCAATTCTTCCCAACTTTATATATTGAATCTACACAATCCAAATCAAAATCCTAGCAAGCTATTTTGTAGATATTGAAAAAATTATTCTAAAGTTTATATGAAAATACACCATAATGGAAAAGAATATGAAAAGAATATGTATATGTATGTATAACTGAATCACCTTGCTGTATACCAGAAACTAGCACAAAACTGCAAATCAGCCATACTTCAGTAAAAAAAATAAAGAAAAAGAACTTTGAATAAAGTTTATATGAAAACACAAAAGACCCAGAATAACCAAAGCAATGCTGAAGAAGAACAAAGTTGGAGGACAGATACTACCTGACATCAAGACATGCTATAAAGCTAAATAATCAAGACAGCCTGGTGTTGGTGAAAGAAAGGACAAACATATCAATAGAATAGAATAGAGAGCCCAGAAACAGACTCACACAAATATGATCAACTGACTTTTGACAGAAGACCAAAGGCAATACATGGGAGAAAGTATAGTCTTTTATCAAATGGTGCTAGAACAATTGCACAGTCAAATGTTTAAAAAAAAGAAACTAGAAATAGACTTTACACCTTTCACAAAAATTAACACAAAATGTATTCTTTTTTTTTTTAACATCTTTATTGGGATATAATTGCTTTACAATAGTCTGTTAGCTTCTGCCTTATAACAAAGTAAATCAGCTATACATACACATATGTTCCCATATCTCTTCCCTCTTGTGTCTCCCTCCGTCCCACCCTCCCTATCCCACCCCTCCAGGCGGTCACAAAGCACCGAGCTGATATCCCTGTGCTATGCAGCTGATTCCCACTAGCTATCTACCTTACGTTTGGTAGAGTATATATGTCCATGCCACTCTCTCGTTTTGTCACAGCTCACCATTCCCCCTCCCCATATCCTCCAGTCCGTTCCCTAGTAGGTCATGCCTTTATTCCTGTCTTACCCCTAGGTTCTTCATGACATTTTTTTTTCTTAAATTCCATATATATGTGTTAGCATACGGTATTTGTCTTTCTCTTTCTGACTTACTTCACTCTGTATGACAGACTCTAGGTCTATCCACCTCATTACAAATAGCTCAATTTCGTTTCTTTTTATGGCTGAGTAATACTCCATTGTATATATGTGCCAAATCTTCTTTATCCATTCATCCAATGATGGGCACTTAGGTTATTTCCATCTCCGGGCTATTGTAAATAGAGCTGCAATGAACATTTTGGTACATGACTCTTTTTGAATTATGGTTTTCTCAGGGTATATGCCCAGTAGTGGGATTGCTGGGTCATATGGTAGTCCTATTTGTAGATTTTTAAGGAACCCCCATACTGTTCTCTGTAGTGGCTGTACCAACTCACGTTTCCACCAGCAGGGCAAGAGTGTTCCCTTTTCTCCACACCCTCTCCAGCATTTATTGTTTCTAGATTTTTTGATGATGGCCATTCTGACTGGTGTGAGATGATATCTCATTGTAGTTTTGATTTGCATTTCTCTAATGATTAATGATGTTGAGCATTCTTTCACGTGTTTGTTGGCAGTCTGTATATCTTCTTTGGAGAAATGTCTATTTAGGTCATCTGCCCAGTTTTGGATTGGGTTGTTTGTTTTTTTGTTATTGAGCTGCTTGTAAATTTTGGAGATGAATCCTTTGTCAGTTGCTTCATTTGCAAATATTTTCTCCCATTCTGAGGGTTTGTCTTTTCATCTTGTTTATGGTTTCCTTTGCTGTGCAAAAGCTTTGAAGTTTCATTAGGTCCCCTTTGTTTATTTATTTATTTTTTTCCCTTTGTTTATTTTTGTTTTTATTTCCATTTCTCTAAGAGGTGACTCAAAAAGGATCTTGCTGTGATTTATGTCATAGAGTGTTCTGCCTATGTTTTCCTCTAAGAGTTTGACAGTTTCTGGCCTTACATTTAGGTCTTTAATCCGTTTTGAGCTTATTTTTGTGTATGGTGTTAGGGAGTGATCTAATCTCATACTTTCACAGGTACCTGTCCAGTTTTCCCAACACCACTTAATGAAAAGACTGTCCTTTCTCCACTGTACGTTCCTGCCTTCTTTATCAAAGATAAGGTGACCACATGAGTGGGGGTTTATCTCTCGGCTTTCTATCCTGTTCCATTGATCTATCTTTCTGTCTTTGTGCCAGTACCATACTGTCTTGATTACTGTAGCTTTGTAGTATAGTCTGAGGTCATGGAGCCTGATTCCTCCAGCTCCGTTTTTCGTTCTCAAGATTGCTTTGGCTATTCGGGATCTTTTGTGTTTCCATACAAATTGTGAAATTTTTGTTCTAGTTCTCTGAAAAATGCCAGTGGTAATTTGACAGGGATTGCATTGAATCTGTAGATTGTTTTGGGTAGTATAGTCATTTTCACAATGTTGATTCTTCCAATCCAAGAACATGGTATATCTCTCCATCTATTGGTATCATCTTTAATTTCTTTCATCAGTGTCTTATAATTTTCTGCATACAGGTCTTTTGTCTCCTTAGGTAGGTTTATTCCTATATATTTTATTCTTTTTGTTGCAATGGTAAACGGGAGTGTTTTCTTGATTTCACTTTCAGATTTTTCATCATTAGTGTGTAGGAATGTGGGAGATTTCTGTGCATTAATTTTGTATCCTGCTACTTAACCGAATACATTGATTAGCTCTAGTAGTTTTCTGGTAGTGTCTTTAGGATTCTCTATCTATAGTATCATGGCATCTGCAAACAGTGAGAGCTTTACTTCTTCTTTTCCAATTTGGATTCTTTTTATTTCCTTTTCTTCTCTGATTGTTGTAGCTAAAACTTCCAAAACTATGTTGAATAAGAGTGGTGAGAGTGGGCAACCTTGTCTTGTTCTGATCTTAGTGGAAATAGTTTCAATTTTTCACCATTGAGGATGATGTTGGCTGTGGGTTTGTCATATATGGCCTTTATTATGTTGAGGAAAGTTCCCTCTATGCTTACTTTCTGCAGGGTTTTTATCTTAAATGGGTGTTGAATTTTGTCAAAAGATTTCTCTGCATATATTGAGATGATCACATGGTTTTTCTCCTTCAATTTGTTAATATGGTTTATCACATTGATAGATTTGCATATATTGAAGAATCCTTGCATTCCTGGAATAAAACCCACTTGATCATGGTGTATGATTCTTCTAATGTGCTGTTGGATTCTGTTTGCTAGTATTTTGTTGAGGATTTTTGCATCTATGTTCATCAGTGATATTGGCCTGTAGTTTTCTTTCTTTGTGATATCCTTGTCTGCTTTTGATGTCAAGGTGATGGTGGTCTCGTAGAAAGAATTTGGGAGTGTTCCTCCCTCTGCTATATTTTGGAAGAGTTTGAGAAGGATAGGTGTTAGCTCTTCTCTAAATGTTTGATAGAATTCGCCTGTGAAGCCATCTGGTCCTGGGCTTTTGTTTGTTGGAAGATTTTTAATCATAGTTTCAATTTCAGTGCTTGTGATTGGTCTGTTCATATTTTCTATTTCTTCCTGATTCAGTCTTGGCAGGTTGTGCATTTCTAAGAATTTGTCCATTTCTTCCAGGTTGTCCATTTTATTGGCATAGAGCTCCTTGTAGTAATTCCTCATGATCTTTTGTATTTCTGCAGTGTCTGTTGTTACTTCTCCTTTTTCATTTCTAATTCTATTGATTTGAGTTTTCTCCCTTTTTTTCTTGATGAGTCTGGCTAATGGTTTATCTATTTTGTTTATCTTTTCAAAGAACCAGCTTTTAGTTTTATTGATCTTTGCTATCATTTCCTTCATTTCTTTTTCATTTATTTCTGATCTGATTTTTATGATTTCTTTCCTTCTGCTAGCTTTGGGGTCTTTTTGTTCTTATTTCTCTAATTGCTTTAGGTGCAAGGTTAGGTTGTTTATTCCAGATGCTTCCTGTTTCTAAAGGTGGGCTTGTATTGCTATAAACTTCCCTCTTAGAACTGCTTTTGCTGTATCCCAGAGGTTTTGGGTCGTCATGTTTCCATTGTCATTTTTGCTAGTGATTTTTAAATTTCCTCTTTGATTTCTTCAGGGATCACTTCATTATTAAGTAGTGTATTGTTTAGCCTCCATGTGTTTGTATTTTTTACAGATCTTTTCCTGTAATTGATATCTAGTCTCATAGCATTGCGGTCGAAAAAGATACTTGGTACAATTTCAATTTTCTTAAATTTACCGAGGCTTGATTTGTGACCCAAGATATGGTCTATCCTGGAGAATGTTCCATGAGCACTTGAGAAAAATGAGTATTCTGTTGTTTTTGGAGGGAGTGTCCAGTAAATATCAATTAAGTCCATCTTGTTTAATGTATCTTTTAAAGCTGTGTTTCCTTATTTATTTTCATTTTGAATGATCTGTCCATTGGTGAAAGTGGGGTGTTAAAGTCCCCTACTATGAATGTGGTAGTGTCGATTTCTCCTTTTATGGCTGTTAGTATTTGCCTTATGTATTGAGGTGTTCCTATGTTGGGTGCATAAATATTTACAATTGTTATATCTTCTTCTTGGATTGATCCCTTGATTGTTATGTAGTGTTCTTCTTTGTCTCTTCTAATAGTCTTTATTTTAAAGTCTATTTTCTCTGATATGAGAATTGCTACTCCAGCTTTCTTTCGGTTTCCATTTGCATGAAATATCTTTTTCCATCCCCTTACTTTCAGTCTGTATGTTTCTCTATGTCTGACGTGTGTCTCTTGTAGACAGCATATATATGGGTCTTGTTTTTGTATCCATTCAGCCAATCTGTGTCTTTTGGTGGGAGCATTTAGTCCATTTATATTTAAGGTAATTATCGATATGTATGATCCTATTCCCATTTTCTACATTGTTTTGGGTGCATTATTGTAGGTCTTTTCCTTCTCTTGTGTTTCTTGCCTAGAGAAGTTCCTTTAGCATTTGTTGTAAAGCTGGTTTTGTGGTGCTGAACTGTCTCAGCTTTTGCTTGTCTGTAAAGGTTTTAATTTCTCCATCAAATCTGAATGAGATCCTTGCTGGGTAGAGTAATCTTGGTTGCAGGTTCTTCTCCTTCATCACTGTAAATATGTCCTGCCACTCCCTTCTGGCTTGCAGGGTTTCTGCTGAAAGATCAGTTGTTAACCTTATGGGGATTTCCTTTTGTGTTATTTGTTGTTTTTCCCTTGCTGCTTTTAATATGTTTTCTTTGTATTTAATTTTTGACAGTTTGATTAATATGTGTCTTGGTGTATTTCTCCTTGGATTTATCCTGTATGGGACTCTCTGTGCTTCCTGCACTTGATTAACTATTTCCTTTCCCATATTTGGGAAGTTTTCAACTATAATCTCTTCAAATATTTTCAGTCTCCTTCTTTTTCTCTTCTTCTTCTGGAACCCCTATAAGTCAAATGTTGGTGCATTTAATGTTGTCCCAGAGGTTTCTGAGACTGTCCTCAGTTCTTTTCATTCTTTTTTCTTTATTCTGCTCTGCAGTAGTTATTTCCACTGTTTTATCTTCCAGGTCACTTATCCGTTCTTCTGCCTCAGTTATTCTGCTATTGATCACATCTAGAGTATTTTTCATTTCTTTTATTGTGTTGTTCATCATTGTTTGTTTCATCTTTAGTTCTTCTAGGTCCTTGTTAAATGTTTCTTGCATTTTGTCTATTCTATTTCCAAGATTTTTGATCATCTTTACTATCATTATTCTGAATTCTTTTTCAGGTAGACTGCCTATTTCCTCTTCATTTGTTAGGTCTTGTGAGTTTTTATCTTGCTCCTTCAGCTGCTATGTGTTTTTCTGGCTTCTCATTTTGCTTATCTTACTGTGTATGGGGTCTCCTTTTTGCAGGCTGCAGGTTTGTAGTTCCCATTGCTTTTAGTGTCTGTCTCCAGTGGCTAAGGTTGGTTCAGTGGGTTGTGTAGGCTTCCTGGTGGAGGGGACTAGTGCCTGTGTTCTGGTGGATGAGGCTGGATCTTGTCTCTCTGGTGGGAAGGTCCACATCTGGTGGTGTGTTTTGGGGTATCTGTGGACTTATTATGATTTCAGGCAGCCTCTCTGCTAATGGGTGGGGCTGTGTTCCTGTTTTGCTAGTTTTTGGCATAGTGTGTCCAGCACTGTAGCTTGCTGGTCGTTGAGTGAAGCTGGCTGCTGGCGTTGAGATGGAGATCTCTGGGAGATTTTCGCCATTTTTTATTATGTGGAGCTGGGAGGTCTCTTGTTGACCAGTGTCCTGAAGTTGGCTCTCCCACCTCAGAGACACAGCCCTGACTCCTGGGCTGGAGCACCAAGAGCCTTTCATCCACACGGCTCAGAATAAAAGGGAGAAAAAGTAGAGAGAAAGAATTAGTGGAAGTAGGAAGAAAGAAAGAATGATAGAAAGAAAGGAATGAAGGGAGGAAGGAAGGAAGGAAGGAAGAAAGAAAGAAAAGAAGGCCAGAAGGAAATAAAGAAAGGAGGGAGGGAGGAAGGAGGGAAGGAAGGAAGGAGGAAAGGAAGGAAAAAAGAAAGAAAGGAAGAAGGTAATGTAAAATAAAATAAAGTAAAATATAATAAAGTTATTAAATTAAAAAATACTTATTAAGAAAAAAATTTTTAAAAAAAGGACCAATAGAACCTTAGGACAAATGTTGGAAGTAAAGATATACACACAAAATCTCATAGAGAAGCATACACATACACACTCACGAAAAGAGGAAAAGGGAAAAAAATCATAAATCTTGCTCTCAAAGTCCACCTCTTCATTTTGGGATGATTCATTGTCTAAAGGAGGGAAGGAAGGAAGGAAGGAAGAGAAGAAAGAAAGAAAGAAAGAAAGAAAGAAAGAAAGAAAGAAAGAAAGAAGGAAAGAAAGAAGAAAGAAGATAAAGTAAAAGAAAATAAAGTTATTGAAATTAAAATTAATTATTAAAAAAAAAAACGGATGGATAGAGCCCTAGGACAAATGGTGGAAGCAAAGCTATACAGACAAAATCTCACACAGAAGCATACGCATACACACTCACAAAAAGAGGAAAAGGGGAAAAAATCATAAATCTTGCTCTCAAAGTCCACCTCCTCAATTTGGGTTGATTCGTTGTCTATTCATGCATTCCACAGATGCAGGGTACATCAAGTTGATTGTGGAGCTTTAATCCGCTGCTTCTGAGGCTGCTGGGAGAGATTTCCCTTTCTCTTCTTTGTTCGCACAGCTCCCAGGGGCTCAGCTTTGGATTTGGCCCCACCTCTGCGTGTAGGTCGCCGGAGGGTGTCTGTTTTTCGCTCAGACAGGACGGGGTTAAAGGAGCTGCTGATTCGGGGGCTCTGGCTCACTCAGATCGTGGGGATCAAGGGGCACGGAGTGCAGGGCGAGCCTGTGGTGGCAGAGGCCAGCATGACGTCGCACCAGCCTGAGGCCCGCTGTGCGTTCTCCCGGGGAAGTTATCCCTGGATCCCGGGACCCTGGCAGTTGCGGGCTGCACAGGCTCCCTGGAAGGGAGGTGTGAATAGTGACCTGTGCTCGCACACAGGCTTCTTGGTGGCGGCAGCAGCAGCCTTAGCGTCTCATGCCCGTCTCCGTGGTCCGTGCTGTTAGCTGTGGCTCGCGCCCATCTGTGGAGCTCCTTTAAGCAGTGCTCTTAATCCCCTCTCCTCGTGCACCAGGAAACAAAGAGGGAAGAAAAAGTCTCTTGCCGCTTACGCAGCTCCAGACCTTTTCCCGGACTCCCTCCCGGCTAGCCATGGTGCACTAACCCCTTCAGGCTGTGTTCACGCCACCAGCCCCAGTTCTCTCCCTGCGCTCCGACCAAAGCCTGAGCCTCAGCTCCCAGCCCCGCCCGCCCCGGCGGGTGAGCAGACAAGCCTCTCGGGCTGGTGAGTGCGGGTCGGCACCGATCCTCTGTGCAGGAATCCACCCGCTTTGCCCTCCGCACCCCTGTTGCTGTGCTCTCTTCCGCGGCTCCAAAGCTCCCCGCCTCCACCACCCGCAGTCTCCGCCCGCAAAGGTGCTTCCTAGTGTGTGGAAACCTTTCCTCCTTCACAGCTCCCTCCCACTGGTGTAGGTCCCGTTCTTATTCTTTTGTCCCTGTTTTTTCTTTTTTTCTTTTGCCCTACCCAGGTACGTGGGGAGTTTCTTGCCTTTTGGGAGGTCTGAGGTCTTCTGCCAGCATTCAGTAGGTGTTCTGTAGGAGTTGTTCCACGTGTAGATGTATTTCTGGTGTATCTGTGGGGAGGAAGGTGATCTCCGCCTCTTACTCTTCGCCATCTTCCCCCGGAGCCCTCTAAATGGTAACTTTTAATCATGATTACGGACTGAGTTCTCTCATGGTGTATAAAGGTGTACAGGTCAAATTCTTAGGTAAGTTCAGAAATTTACTGCTCTGGAATTGGCTATTCATAGTCAATTTAAAAGTGGTTACAAGTATGAGACAAACCCCCAGGTCTGATGGTAAATATGTACTGAGGGAAACTTGTTAATCTACAAAGGTCAACTTAGATGACCTTTGATGTATCCTCAAGAAATTACAGTGTGATGTGAGTAAGATTACATATAAACAAATATTACAAGCACAATACATTTAAGGAAAGCATTCTATTATGAAAATAGAAGGGTGATAGTACACCTAGAGTGCAAGAAAAAGGGGGAAAAGTGAGAATGTATGGGGTTATGGGGTTTTGCCACTGTTCTGATTCCATAGTCACTAAGCACCATTCTCTGGTTAATTTGGCCCTGAATGTTGGCCTTGCTTTGCAGGTGGAAGCATTCACCAAAAAGTTGGTACAATGATTTTGAATCACCTAATCAAAATATTCCTAGTCCCAAATTACTATACTGTTATTCAGATTTATATCATCTTTTGGATAAGTTTGGTTGGTGCTAATCTGTTCCATAGCCTCCAAACTGCTTTGATCCTTCAGGAGCCCACCATCTGTGGGGTGGTGAGATGCTTTAGACTTGCCAGTTAACAGTATTTTGGTTTAAATGGAACATTTTGAATTTGAGCATTTGGTCTGTTTAAAGTCCCATTGGATATCAGGACTGGTTTAAATATTCTCTTACGTATGGCTCTTAGACAAAAGCTCAGTCTTTGGGATGTCACCAACCTGTTTTTCCCCTTCTACAGCATGGTGTCCCAGAGTATGAAGTTTGTTATTTATAATAAAGAGTTTGCCTGGCCTTTGTCTTTGGTTCCTGGGAGGGAGACTAAATCCTAGGAATTTCCTGAGTAATAAGAGTGTCTTTGTTATGCATGAGCCTCTGGGATCACACCCGCGTTTATCCTAACAAGATAACTCAGAATGGAGGTTGGTTACCAGAAAGACCAGCCATGTAATTAGAGGGTTGAGGTTTTGAGCCAGTCTGACCTCCAGGGAGGGGAGAAGAGCTGGAGATTGAGTTCAATCATGTGGCCAAGGACTCCACCAATCATGGCTACATAATAAAATCCCAATAAATACTCTGGTCATTGAAGCTTGGTGAAAATTCCTGGTTGGTGAACACATTAACGTGCTGGGAGGGTGAGGAACCCTGATTCCATGGGGAAAGGGCATGGAAGCTTTGTGTTCATAACACTTTCAGATCTTGCCCTATGTATGGTTTCTTTTATCTGGTCCTGATTTGAATCCTTTGTAATAAAACCGTATTTATAAGGATAGTATTTTCCAAAGTTCTGTGAGTCATTCCAATGAATTATTGAAACTAAGGGGACTCATGGGGACGTCCTGGACTTGTAGCCATTTGGTCAGAAGTACAGGTGGCCTGGGAATCCCTGAACTTGTGGCTGGCATCTCGAAGGGGGACAGTCCTGTTGGGGACCTGTGGAGTCTGATGCTAACTCTGGGTGTTTGCATCAGCCTTGAATTGTATTGCCTTATACAAAGGTTGTACTCATGGCACAAGAAGAGATATATCTGCCCTGCCCTGGTGTCCTTGGAATTCTTGCTGGGCCACATCCCCCAGGTAAGATTAGTTTCTCTTAATTCATTTATTCCATGTCTTTTATCTCTAGAGGCACATGTGTCTTGGTAAAGAATCATCAATGTATAAGCTGGCATTTTTGGTTACTGTTATACCAGTGAAACAGCTTGTAACTTTTCTTTCTTACATAGTTAAAAAGTCGAAATTTCTCGGGAGGTCTGAAAATCATATTTTCAACAAGTGGTGGTAGTGCATCCAGTATATGGGCTTTATCCAAAATGATGTTGAGCCAATTGATGTCAGTGCCATTCTCTGAAAAACTAATTCCAGGATTAAGCATTGAAGGGGACAAAAGGAACTGCTCATGAACATGGAAGCTCTGCTGCCTTAAGAAAAACTCACCCAGAGGAGACAGAGTTGGAGACCAACCACTCCCACCATTATTCATCTCAGCCTGCTACACAAAATCCCTGGATCATGGGGTCTGTTGAAGGACCTTCTGCTCCACCTCTGGGGTATCTTCTGTTCTCTTGGTAACTGCAGATGCTCCTCTGGCAGCAGCTGCCATCATCCACTTCAACACTAGTGCAGGTTCCTCATCCCTAGCTACAGGTTAGAATTACCACAGCTGTCCTTATCTTCAGAAATTCTTGACTACCAAGGCGAGGTAGTTCTCCTAGGCTCTGCTCATCATGGCCTCGCAAGGCATAGCACTTGCCTGCAGTCTTCTGGCTTGTTTAACACCAGAGAGAAAAGACCTCTCCCTAGCTGTGTCTCCCAGTTCACTCTTGGACCAGGTACATTCTGTCTCACTCTTAGGTTTTATACCTAGAAAGAAAGTTGTCAGCTTGAAATGCTTCATCTAGTTTTTCAGTTCCTATGACACATCTCTAAATTAATATCAACAAAACCAACAACTACCTTATTTAATGAGAACTTACACTGTGCTAAGGGTTTTACATGCATTTTCTTTTTCTTAGCCTTTTTATTGTGAAATATGACATATACAGAAAAAGTTTATCAAACATAAATATGCATCCAAGAGAATTATCACAAAGCCAACACTCATGTAGCCATCACTCTTTCTCATTACACCCTCATTCCCCATCAAAAGTAGCCTCCACCCTGACATTTAAGGTAATCACTTCCCTGTTCTTTTTGATTGTCCATCACCAAATACGCATCTCCAAAGTTGGGTTTTATTCTGCAGTCTGTCAATTTCTCACACATGGAATCTCACGTATGTGTTTGTCTGTGTCTAGCTTCTTTTGCTCAGGTATCACTTTTGAGATTCATCCATCTTGCTGTATGTAGCTGTAATTCATTCATTTTCATTGCTATATAACATTTCATTACATTAAAAAATCCTCTTATCCGCTCTATTGTTAGCATCTGAAGCAATTCCCAATTATGGTCATTTTAACAATGTTGCTATGAATATTCTTGCATGTGCCTTCTGATGCCCACATATTAGTTCTCATGTTAGCTGTCCTGATGAGTGTGTATGACAGCCCACCATTGTTTTGCTTTGCATTTCCCAATACAGTGAGGTTGAACACCCATCCTCCTATATCTTCATTGACCACCTAGACATCTTCCCCCGAAAAGTGGCTGTTAGTTCCTTTGCTCATTCTTCCACTGGGTTATCTGCTCATCTCTTATGATTCTCAGAACATTCTGGATGCAAGCCTTCTCTGTTATAAATGATGAAACACCCCCTTCACTTCAAAGCCTGACTCCTCATTCTCTTAAATGATATACCCAGATGAATGGAGGTTTCAATTTTAAAGTAGACCATGTACATTTTCTCATGTGATCCTTCTAAAATTTCTGTGAAGTAGAATTATTTTCCCCACCCTGAGGGTGAGGAAACTAATGCTTATGGAGGTTCACTAACATGCCTAGTAATTGGTAGACCTGAGATTAGCTCCCATGTCTGTCTGACTCCAAAGCCCATACACTTGACTCCTTGGCTCTACTAATAACAACCTTGTCACAGTCCCAGCAAGCAACACTTGAAAACCAGACTTGTAGGTTTCTGTTCCCTTTGTTAATCACTCTCCCAACCATGAGAGTTGCCCATTAACATTTGACAGTTAATTATTAAATATTTACTTTAAAATACTGAGAATTTAATCCTGGGAAGAGTCTTGGAATATAAGTATCTTCAGGTCACACTTGGTAAAAAGTTAGCTCCAGTTAACCACTCTTATTTATTTATTTATTTTGCGGTACACGCGCCTCTCACTGTTGTGGCCTCTCCCGTTGCGGAGCGCAGGCTCAGCGGCCATGGCTCACGGGCCTAGCCGCTCCGCGGCATGTGGGATCTTCATGGACCGGGGCACGAACCCGTGTCCCCTGCATTGGCAGGTGGACTCTCAACCACTGCGCCACCAGGGAAGCTCTAGCCACTCTTATTTTGTAAATCAAGTTTTAACACCCAAACTTTATCACTTGGCATCATCCTCCCACTCATAAGACCTGACTGGGAAAAGAGCAAACATGATAACTCAAGCGGCATCTTCTGGGACCCCTTCATGTCCACTCATCATCACAGGGTCTCCACCCTGTGCTGCATTTGGGGGCACTTAGTTTACTTAATGTGGCTTAGTTGGCAGGTAGATAGGACAAGAATGATGTCACATTCGTGATGTTTCACCATATGTTCAACGCGCGTCAGACCAAGACAGTGGAAAATAGAGAAATGGAAAAAGAATACCCAAAAAATGCCAAACAAAGAAAACTGGGGTAGCAATATTAATGTTATGTTAAGTCTAAACCCTGTGATTTCTTTGTTCCACATTTCCAACCCCACTTGCCAGCCACATTGCTCAGTCTTCTGTACTCACCCAGAGGATGAATCCTTGCATTCTATTTATTTTCAAATGGTCTTAAAAGAAAGCTTAAGGTTCTTCTTGGTCACAACCCAGACACTCTCGTAGTGCGAGGCTGACAAGAGAAGGCTCAGCTCTGACCTGACCTTGAGGCATTGCCATTGATCCTGAGGTTTTGCACCAAGACTGGTTTCTCTTGAGACCTGCCTCTGTTCTCAGCTGTTTATGATCAAATCCTCAGAGTCAGATCTTATGTTTTAAATTAACTTCTGGAAGGAGGAGGAGCACTTGTCAGTTGACCTGGAAACAGAGATGGGTCAACCTGAAGGCTCACCCCCTGACTAGGGGAAGACTGCCTGGGACAGGGATCCAGGTGGTGCTGTGGGACTTCGCTCAGCTGGACCCTCCAGGAGACTCCAGGTGCTGGTGAACAAATGGATACTGCAGAAAAGAAAATGCTGATTACTTGGTCTTAAGAAGTTCAGCCTACTCTGCCTCTCCCTCTTATTTAAGCTAGAGAAAGAGGTGGAAAAGAGTAAGTACAGAGAGACAAATAGTCAAGGGAGTGAGAGAGGGAGGAAAAGAATCAATGTTTAAATGCTGATCCTTGGAAAATATTTGATCAGTCTCCAGGACTGGGCCTTCCCTGCCCTTGCAGCTCACTCACCTTCCTGTGCTGTGGAAGCCTGGGAAAATTTTTGCTCTGTGAGGGACCCTTCCTCAGTATACTGTGAACTTTTATCCTAGCCGTGGCTATATGCTACTATTTGAATTTTTAATACAGTTGATATCTGAACAATGTGGGGGATAGAAGCCTGACTCCCTGCAGTTGAAAATCCACATAACTTTACATTTGGCCCTCTGTATCTGTGGTTCTGCATGTAGGGAGTCAACTAACTGTAGATTATATAGTGCTGTAGTACACATTTATAGAAAAATCAGTATGAGTGGATCTGTATAGTTCAAACCTGTGTTGTTCGAGACAACTCTACACTGAAATAAATGTGCGACTGTCAATACCTGTTTAGTGCTCTGGAGTGACCAGGACTTCTCACATACCGATCAGACCAGGACAGTGGGGGCTCCTGTGCTGTCCTTACTCTGGGGAAGGAGCCCCAAACCTCCACTGCTCCAACACCACGGACACAAGTTCCAACATATTTATGTACCATCTGTCTTGTTATTTGCTTAATATTTAAAAAAAAATATGCTCACTTCCTTTTACTTAAGTAAATATAAATATAAATATATATATATATATATATATATATATATATATATATATATATATCCTTTATAAGTCTCAATCAGTTTTTCACCAATATATGAATACTTATACACATCAATTAAGCATTTTCTTAAGAGCTTTTTACCATCATTGGTCTGTCACCTAGTGGGAGGTACTGGTAATGAGAAAAGACTGAAAAGACTCATTACCAGTTAGGATCAAGTAAAGGAGGCCTCTTCCACCCAAGGTTTCTGAGGAGCTGTACCACCTCCCTGGCGATGGATGGGGCTTTTAAGGAGCCAGCCTGCATTTATTACACTGGGGTGACACCCTGGGAATCAAAGAGGTATCTGAAGAGAAAAGAATGTTCTCCTTGGGAGGAACTATAACATATTTTGGTACCAGCCCCAAACGAACAATGTTTAAAATATTGACCTCATGACACAAGTTCACAGGCAGGGGTGTCTGACAGGGACTTGTGGTTAAGACCACCACCACTGGAAATGTCCTGAAATGCAATGCAATTATGAACAGCCTTGTCCATCTGCCTCTTCCTCTCCCATTCCAAGAAAACAGAATGTGTGGGATCTAAAAGAAACAAATCTCAAACCACAACCCTGCACAAACCTCAGCTGAGAAGAGCAGCCTTGGCAGGAGGAGCACCCCCATTGCCTTCCAGCAGATGCACTGTGACCACAGCTTACACAATGAAGAAACTCAGTGGGCACTAAAGCCAGTGTGGAGGCCAGAAGTCAAGGTGACCTTGGCTCCCAGCTGACTCCTTTGATCTAATTGCTTAAATCATATTCTTCCACTGTCACCTCCTCTCCACCAGCCTCCTGCCAGGTCAGCAGACTAGAGTATGATCTGCTCACTGCCCTCTTGTACTTGGACTTGGGTACAAGAGTCGTCAGATGAGGTAATAATGGGAAAAGTACATTGTGGACTTTAATGCTAAAATGTTAATAGCTAACATTTATTGCAGTCTTTTGGTGTTTCAAGTGTTGTTCAAGCACTCTGCTTATCTAATCTTGACAGTAACCCTATAAGGTAGGTACTTCAGAGATGAGGGAACGGAGTTTCAGAGAGGTTAAGTGACTTGCCTATGGTCTTCAGCTTGGAAGGTGCAGCCCAGGACTCTTAACTGGTACCCTGTGGGCTAGCTGGCCAGAGGCCCCCCTCTCCCCCACTTCCCCCCATACTCTGAAGATCCAGACCACATGGAGCCTTTGGAGAGCCTGACGCACATTAGTATGCTAATGCATCTGAGAAGTTCAGCAGTAAACACTTAAAAATGAAGTTGATTATATTTCTTCAGTCTAAAGCGTCTCACACTTAGTTGAGCAGCCCCCTACCCCACCCCCACCTTTAAATGGGATTCTTATTCCCCAAAACATAGAAGGAAGTGAGCCAGGGCTCTGTGAACATCTTTGTGCAGGCACGGGAGGAGCTTCCTTTTCCGGGGCAGCCACTAATGCTGATGTGCTTGTCTCTGGCCAGGCTCTGGGCCAGTATCTAGCCTGGGATCAGTCATTGTAGCCAGACATTCAGGCAGTATCATTAGGTGCAACCTAGTCAGGGCCCCGGGGCTGGTGCCTGTGTACTGGGAACTAGGTCCAGAGAAGGACTTCTTTTTCTTTAACCATTATTTCCTTACTCTTTACTTTTTTTTTGTTTACAAGAGAGAGAAAGACAACTAAAATGTTTTAAGAAAAAAAAAAGGGTGAAGAAATCAAATGGTCTAGGGGTGAAGTTGGCTCCAGATCTTGTGCTTTGGCCTCATTCATGGACAGCACTGTCCCCGTGGTGACTGACAGCAGCTTCAGGCTCCATCAGCTTTATTGCTGGCAGATCCTATAGTTCCAGCCCAGGCCCTGGACCTATTTAGGTCCTGGGCCGTCCCTGCAACGATCTTTAGCACTTCTTTGATCAGCCAGGCTTGTGTCACAGGTCTGGGGGTGGGGATACCTCTCTTTACCACATGCAAAGTGAGTTGGAGATGGGCCTCTACCTCATCCCCCACCCCATTACAGTCTGTTTTAAGGGAAAGGGGGAATTGACACTGGTCAGGCAAAACCAACAGCACCAGTACGAAGGGGTCTAGTATGAGCCAGGAGTTGTCTTCTCTTGCATGGTCACTCTTTGACAGAGCAGTTTCACCTCTTAGAGTTTATTCTAAGTAGATAATTGGACAGATATATTAAAAAAATATTAAAGAAAATAACATTCATTGAAATGTCCTTTGTAGTGAAAAACTAAAAAGTCTGTCAGAAGGGAATTGTTTAAATTAATTATTTACATCCAAATAATACACAGCCAACAAAAGTATGATGTACAAAAGATTTTTTAATCAATTTTATAATGTCCAGAATATATTGTTGAATGGAAAAACAGGTAAAAAATAATTTGTGGTAAGGTTACACTTTTGAAAAATTATTTATCTTTCTGAAAGATAATATATCTAAATAGAGGGATGCTTGAAAGTTTAAAAGATATTAGCAGTGTTTATTGCTAGTTGGTGAACTTTGGGTGATTTTTATAAGCTTTTTACTTTCCTGAAATTTTACCACAAACTTGTCTATTTTTACAATCAAAAATTATTTATTACAAGTGCAATTATTTACTCTCTTCAAAGAAAACTATTATTTTCTAAGATAATTAATCTAAGGTTCCTGGCGTGGGGGAATGCTATCTTCCCCCTTTAGCATCTATGTTCTCAAGGGGCACATGGGCAAGCAGAAGCTGAGGGGGTTGCCTGTCCTCATTCCTGTCCTGTTGTGGTCCTCTGGGGAAGCCTGGCTTTGTTCTTCACCTGCATTTCAGCAGTGTTTCAGTGCTCATGGTGTTTAGGGGAGGTGGCCCAGGGTTGCAAATAATCCTTTGATTTATCTAAGGATTATTAGGTCTTTGGGTGCTGCCCATCTCGTCTGAAAGCGTAGGACAGTAAATCTTTTCTAACCAGTGTCCACCCCTCACTCTATGCCCATCTACCATGTCTCTGGTAGCAAAGCCTTCAAGTGCCATGTTGTCTCCTGGCTGGGCACGTGTTTCCGCTTGTCTGAACCAAAGACAGCCTGAGGGCTTGGGCGCTGATCTGGATGTTGAGAGCTCTTCACAATTTTACTGTTTAATTGCTTTTGTGAAAAGAGATATTTTCTGCTTTCATTTCTTCTGTCACTGATACTAAATCATTTGTCCAAAAGACAAAAGGCCTTTTATACCTTCTTATTATCAATCATAAATAAAGTTGTGGTTTAAATTCAGTAAAGCCTTTTTGAGTGGCTGAGCTCATCTCTAATTTGGTGCAATTCAAGATTTTGCCATTTTCAGTTTGTTTCACACAGGGTTATTAAAGGAAATGTGCTAATTAATTTTGAAGTAAAAAGCTGTAAGCTTAAGGGTTTTTTTTTGAGTCACGGCATAAGGCAAATTAGTCATGTTTTGGTCTCTATATTTAATCACTTTAGACCACATTTTTATTTGTATTTTCACTCACCTTGAATGGAGTAGAGATCACATAAGGGGTATAGTTTCCAAATCAAGTTGTTTGGATAAACATAGTTTTAACAAAGACTATCCCTAGCATCTGTAGAGTGCATGCTCCACACCGCTGCCAAGGGTGTTTCATTCAGTCACTTAAGACAAATTCTTAGCAAGTTACTGCCCTGCCTAAAAGCCTCTAATGTGTCTCCATTGCCTTTGGAGACTCATCAACTCCTTAGCCAGCATTTCAAGGGCCTCCCCGTTTAACCCCAACCCATCTCTCCAGTTAAAAAAAGCTCATTCCTGAGGAAGAATGCTGTTCCCTCTCCTTCAAGGCCTAATCTCACCCTCTCTGTGAGACCTCCATGCCTCTCCCAGGCTGGACACTCCACAGCATCTCATGTGCCCTTCTTATGGCCTTCCATGCTGACTCAGTTTCCATCCCTCTTCACTGAGGTATAATTGACAAATTGTATATATTTAAGATATACAACGTGATATTTTGATACATATATACTTTGTGAAATGATTACCACAGTCAAGCTAATTATCATTTCCATCACCTCACATAGTTACCGTTATCTGTATGTGTACGTGTGCTGAGAACACAAGTCTACTCTCTTAACAAATTTCAAATATACAATATAGTACTATTAAACTACAGTGGTTGCCAGGGGCTGGGGCCTGGGGGAAATGGGAAGATGGTACAAAGTTTCAGTTGTGCAGGATGACTAAGTTTTGGAGATCTAGTGTACACCCTGGTGACTGACTCTGTTTTAATTGTTTGTTTTTCTCCACTCAATCCTGTGCCCTCTGGAGAAGACATTTCCAAGTCTGGCTAAGCATCAGAGTCTCCTGGGTAGCTTGATAAAAATACAAAAATCCCTGAGCCCCATACCAGACCAACAGAATCAGAATCTCTGAGAGTGGAGTCCAGATATCCATAAATTTTAATCAGTTTTCTAGGTGATTCTGACCAGCAGGCAGGCTTGGTAACCACTGCCCCATTGCATTTTCCACGGACCCAGGCCAGTGAGAGCAAGAAATGGAATGAGGCAGAGAGTTGAGGTACATGGAGGATGCACTCTGTATCAGCTCCTCTCTAGGAGATTTTACATCTGTGCATTTAATCTCAACCGCCTCAAGAAATAGATTATAGCAAGCTCAAGCCTATTACTGTAGACAAGAAAACCACAGTTAAAGGGGTTAGGCCCTTGTCCAAGATTCCCACTGGTAACAAAACCAGCTCTGCTGTCTTTTTAGGCTCATTCTTTTTACTTAACTCATGTTAATTAAATGTTAGTTAAAATAAGTTAACATCGATGTTTTTAGAATCTCTGTGCCTTGCTCCCTTACATTCAATCAACCTGCAAGACCTACCTACTCTATCTGCCCATCTTCATTCTCTGCCATGTAGACCTCGGAAACAGCCTTCTAATTTGTCTCCTACCATTTCACCTCTAATCCGTTTTCCTAACTGTAGCTGAGTAATTATTTAAACTTGCAAATCTGCCAAAGCCACTTCTCGTGGTATATTTTACCACATATAAGCTTTTCTTTTTTACATATAAAAATATGCCTAATTTTACCTTTATAGCTTTGAGGTTTTCAGACTTGATAATGGGTGTTTAAGTGAGCCTTCCCTGCCCTTTAGACTTCTAATGCAAATGACAATATAGGGGTTAAGTTTTACAATGAATAAAGAGTTTGCACATATTGACGTAGGAAGGCAAACCTCAGAAGAATGGGCAATAGGTACGAGTAGGTAATTCACAGATGAGGAAATTAAACTAATAAACAAATAAATGAAAAGAAACCCCAATCACTAATGGTCAAAGAAACAAAGTGATGTCACTCAACTCCCCTCGGATTAGAAAAAATTAAAAACAGCTATGACCAGGACATGGAACCAACCTAAATGTCCATCAACAGATGAATGGACAAAGAAGATGTGGCACATATATACAATGGAACATTACTTAGCCATAAAAAGAAATGAAATTGAGTTATTTGTAGTGAGGTGGATGGATCTAGAGTCTGTCATACAGAGTGAAGTAAGTCAGAAAGAGAAAAACAAATACCGCATGCTAACACATAATATGGAATCTAAAAAAAAAGGTAGTGATGAACCTAGTGACAGGGCAGGAATAAAGACATAGACTTAGAGAATGGACTTGAGGACATGGGGTGGGGTGGGAGGGGGAAGCTGGGGCGAAGTGAGAGTGGCATGGACATATATACACTACCGAATGTAAAATAGCTAGTGGGAAGCAGCAGCACAGCACAGGGAGATCAGCTCGGTGCTTTGCAATGACCTAGAGGGGTGGGATAGGGAGGGTGGGAGGGAGGCTCAAGAGGAAGGGTATATGGGGATATATGTATGCATATGGCTGATTCACCTTGTTGTACAACAGAAACTAACACAGTGTTGTGAAGCAATTATACTCCAATAAGGATCTATTAAAAAGAAAACAACTATGATACATATTGCTGGCAGCAATGTGGGAGAAGAGTACTCTTGTGAACTGCAGGTTCACAGGGAAGTTTCGTCAGCCTTTTTGGGAAGTGTTCTAGTAACATTTTAAAAGAAACTGCAATACTGTTTGTTCTAATTCCCCACTCCTGGAAATCAGTTTACTTTCCAGCTCAAAGCCATTAGAATAAAGGACCTGTGAACAAGAGTATTTACTGCTGCGTTGTTCAAATGGCAGAAACCTGGATGTAGCATGATTGTCCATCCCTGAAAGAACTGTTGACTTTATTATGGAACATCCACATCCTGGATGTGGAGCTTCAAAAAAAAGGGGGGGAGCAAGTCAAGACAGTAAAGACAAGGGATAAAAGGTTAATAAAAACTAATAAAATCATATCAGCATATGTGATATGATCAAATTTATGCAGTTATATAAAATTATATACATATGTATGTATAGACAAAATCTGAAAAAATTAAAAATGCAAAACTAATCTGTTCATTTCTCTACCTAAAATCTGTCAATGGCTTTCTAATCCCCTGTGGATCAATGCAGGATCTTTAGCTTGGGCCCCAGAGGCCCCTGCTCATGTCTCCACCCTCCTATAAAACAGCTGCCCTCCTCATTCTGTGTCACAGACACGTTTCCTGGTTCTTCACCTCCCAGGACCCCCAGGCCCCCTCCACTCTGCAGCCCTCCTGCTCCTCTTTAGTTCTTCACACATGCTGTTTCTTTTCTTCTGCATGACTCTTACTCATTTTCATGTTTCAGCTTAAACATCAGTTTCTCAGGGGGCTTTCGCTGACTCTCAGATGTGGTTATGTATTCTGATATCTATTCCCATGGTTCTCTGTCCTTACTAAAATTCTATTTTATTATTAGCTTCTTTTCCCAAACTTTGCTCAGATTTTCCCAACTGTAATTTACTGCTTTGTTACATCTGAATTGGATAAGAGCCTATAGCAAAGACCTGAACATTGTACCCTGGATCTCATAACTGTGGGGATGTGGAATCACCTCTCCAACCCTGTTGCCACCCTGTGGACCTCTCAGCCATAAGGATCTCTTTTAGTTTTATAGGGACAGCAGTTTATGCCACCACATAGCATCTGTGAGTGCTGTGATACCCTCCCCAGCACTGTCTGTGTCATTCTCTGGGTCCCTCTGGCCATCTGTGCTCCTTGGCTGCCTCAGGCTTCCCACTCTGCTCCTGTCCCCTGTGAGGAATCCCTGGGTAGAGGAGCCCTAGTTCCTGTGATTGACAGAGTCCCTCCTGATCTGTGACCATGATCATGCTCTGGGCCTGAGAGGAGGCTGCAGTGAAAGTGACTTTAAATTCCAAAACATTCTAAAGACAGCTTGGAGTTGACACTTGCTATAGCAACAGAGAACTAACCACGACAGGCGTGAGGGGTTAACACAGGGCACACACCAGTGAGGGCACGACAACCAAGTTTATTAAGCATTATTTTGCTTTCACTGCATGTTTCTAATTAAATGTTTATTTTTAAAAAATCCAATTTATATGAAGAGAAAAAATTTAGTTCAGTTCATTTTCAAACCATAATGTTAAAAAATTATTATTTTCATAATAACAGCTTTCTTTCTGTAAGCAGTAGCATTTCTGTCTTCACAAAAAAGGGAGAACAGGAAAACAGATTGTATGACTATGTTTTTCCAGAAGACCTAGGTAAGCCAGTTTCCCAACAAGGTCATTGCCCCTGGTAAGCTTGGATAAAATAACAAGATTTTTTACATGAGAAGAAAATGTGGAAATAAATTACATTACATGTTAACTCAAAGAGGTTTTTATATTAGATAACCCGAGATTCTTATCCCTTTGGAGGTCATCCTGTCCTCTGTGGCAGGGAGGATTGAGTTGGATAAAGACTCCCATTAGCACTGGGGGAGGTTTCACATGTAAATCCCCTCACAAATGCGAGAGCAAATAGAGAGTGTCCTGCTTAGTAAGTCAACATAATTTGGGTGCTAGTTTTTTCTCTTAGAAAAGTGCCCTTGGTGGCTTGTTATCTTTGAAGTGGATGAGGCAGGAAGCTCTCAGCCCACAGTGTTTGCCTGCTTTTCCTTCCCATCAGGATTGTCCAACATCCCCAGCCTTTTCTCCAGTCTCTGCTTCCATTCTTCTCTGAGCCTGAGGAGGGGAAACAATATACGTGGTTAGTGCATTTGTCTAGACATCTGCTGGTCCAGAGAAGTTTTTTGTTTTTTGGGTTTTTTCCTTCTGAATAATATTTTTTA
The DNA here is from genome assembly GCF_963924675.1 of Phocoena phocoena. Taxonomy (NCBI): domain Eukaryota; kingdom Metazoa; phylum Chordata; class Mammalia; order Artiodactyla; family Phocoenidae; genus Phocoena; species Phocoena phocoena. The sequence goes on along the minus strand of NC_089224.1, from coordinate 27,530,299 downwards.
AGAGAAATAAATGGCTTTTACAAATTAATGAAGAAAAAAATCAGTAGAGTAATGAGCAGTCTATGAATATGTAGTTTTCTCCAAAATTTATTCCTTCCTACATTGGTATGCGGATTCAGAGTAATATCAATCAAAATCCCAGCAGGACTTTTCTGTAGCTATCAACAAGCTGATTCTAAATTTTATAAGGAAAGGCAAAAGAAGTCAATTAGCCAAAACAATTTTAAAGTAGAAGAAAGATGGGAGACTCATACTACATGATTTTGAGGCTTAATGTAAAGCTACCATCATCAAGACAGTGTAGCATTGGTGAAGGAAGAAACAGATCAATGGAACAGAATGGTGTGGAAATAAACATACACAAATATAGCCAATTGATTTTTGACAAAGTACAAAGGCAGCTCAATGGAGGAAGGATACTATTATTTTTCAATAAATGATGCTGGAACATTATATATCCATATTAAAAAATGGCCTTTGATCCACACTCCACATCTTATACAAAATTAACTAAAAATGGATCATAGACATGAATGTAAAATGTAAGACCAAGGCTTCAAGAAAAAAGCCACAAAATAATATCTTCATGACCTTGGGATAAGGAAAAAATTCTTATATACATTACAAAAAGCCTGATTCATAAAAGAATAAAAAATTTGGGCTTCATCAAAATTAAAACAATTTGTTCTGTGAAAGATACTGTAAAGAGAATAAAAGACAAGCCACAAACAGGGAGAAAATATTTGCAAAATATCTGATAAGGGAATTATTTCCAGAATATATATAGTTTCAAACTCAATGATAAGAAAGTAATATAATGAGGAAAATATTTGAACAGACATTTTCCTAAAGAAGTAACATGGGTGGCAAATAAACACGTAAAAGATGCTCAACATAATTAGGTAAATGCAAATTAAAACAACAATGAGGTACCACTTACCTCATAGAATAACCAAAACAAACAAACAAACAAAAAACCAACTCTTTCCCCCTACCTCCCCTGGCAAAACCAAAAACCAACCCCCACCCCCCAAACCAAAAAACCCTCACAACAAAACTCAAACCAAGTGTTGACCAGGATGCTGACTAACTGGAACTCTTTTTCATGCTATTAAAATGCAAAACGGTGCAGTTTGTAAAACAGTTTGGCAGTTTCTTATACAGTTAACCATACACTTGCCCTATGACCCAGTAATTTCAATCCTATTTGCTCAAGAGAAATAGAAATTTATCTTCACACAGAAATCTATATGTGAATGTTTACAGCACTTTTATTTATAGTCACCCAAAACTGGAAACAACCTAAATGTCCTTCAGTGGGGAGTGGATCACCAAATTGTGATACATCCCTACCACAGAAAAGTACTCAGCAATGAGAAGGAATGGATGTACACAATTGATACACACAACAAGAAGAAAAAATCCCAAGTACATTGTGCTAAGTGAAAAGAGCCAGACACAAAAGACTACATGCTGTATAATTCATTTATGACATTCTGGAAAAGGCAAAACTATAGGGATGAAGTACAGATCAGTGGTTGCTATGGACTGGAAATTGGGAGAGGAGTTGACCACAAAGAAGCTTAAGGGAATTTTTCAGAGTGATGGAACTATTCTATATCTTGACTGTGGTGATTACATGACTCTGAGCATTTGTCAAACTCATAGATCTGTACACAAAAAGAAAAGAAATGCATGGTGCTTATAAATCAATTAAGAAAAAGAAAGTCTATAATCAAACAGGCAGAGGCTACACAAAGGCAGTTTCTGAAGAAGAAATCCAGCTAGTTCCTATGCATATGAAAAGATCTCAACCAAACCTATAATTAATTAAATTCATTTTAAAACAGTGAGATGCCATTTTCACCTGTCAGATTAACAATGATTAAGAGTTTGACAACACACAGTGTGAGTGACTGTGGGAATTGGCATTCCCATACTTAGAGTGGAAGTTTAAAACAACCTCTTTGCAAGACAAGGAGGCAATAGCTATCAAAATTTAAAACACTCATCTTTTGACATATCTTCATTTCTATGAACTTATCCCATAATGCTTATCCATGTATGAATAATGTATGTACAAGTATTCTTATTACAACATTGTTTGTAAAGCCAAAAAATGAAAAACAACCTAAATGTCCTTCAGTGTGATTGTTTAAATTAATTGTCACATCATTATTGTGGAAAACATTAAAGAAGTACTGAAAGTGCCAATATAGAAAAACTTACAAGATAGCATAAGTTAAAAAAGGAAGGTGCATACTAATACTATGTATAAAATAGATAACTAATGAGAACCTACTGTATAGCACAGGGAACTCTACTCAGTGCTCTGTGGTGACCTAAATGAGAAAGAAATCCAAAAAAAGGGGATGTAGGTATATGTATAGCTGATTCACTCTGCTGCACATTATAAACTAAAACAATATTGTAAAGAAACTATACTCCAATACAAATTTTTTTTAAAAATTAAAAAAGGAAAGTGCAGAATATTGAAGATTGTGTAGATCCTATTTTGCATAAAAATACAGCACTTATTTATTTGCTTAGAAAAACTAAAGTTTTGGAAAGATATATATGAGAAACTGTTGATGTCAGTTTTCTCTGGAGAGCAGATCTAGGAGCCTACGTGTGAAGGACACTAGTATTAAAAAGTATACACTTGGGGAGACCTTCAAGATGGCAGAGTAGTAAGACGTGGAGATCACCTTCCTCCCCACAGATACATTAGAAATACATCTACATGTGGAACAACTCCTACAGAACACCCACTGAATGCTGGCAGAAGACCTCAGACTACCCAAAAGGCAAGAAACTCCCCCACGTACCTGGGTAGGGCAAAAGAAAAAAGAAAAAACAGAGACAAAAGAATAGGGATGGGACCTGCACATCTGGGAGGAAGCGGTGAAGGAGGAAAAGTTTCCACACACTAGGAAGCCCCTTCACAGGCGGAGACGGGTGTGGCGGGGGGCGGGGCAAGCTTCGGAGCCACAGAGCAGAGCGCAGCAACAGGGGTGCAGAGGGCAAAGTGGAGAGATTCCCACACAGAGGATCACTGCCAACCAGCACTCACCAGCCTCAGAGGCTTGTCTGCTCACCCTCCGGGGTGGGCAGGAGCTGGGAGCTGAGGCTCAGGCTTCAGAGGCAGACCCCAGGGAGAGGACTGGGGTTGGCTGTGTGAACACAACCTGAAGGGGGCTGGTGTGCCACAGCTAGCCGGGAGGGAGTCCGGGAAAACCTCTGGACCTGCCTAAGAGGCAAGAGATTGTTTCAGGGCACGCAAGGAGAGGGGATTCAAAGCACCACCTAAATGAGCTCCAGAGACGGGCGTGAGCCACGGCTATCAGCACAAACACCAGAGATGGGCATGAAACACTAAGGCTACTGCTGCAGCCACCAAGGAGCCTGTGTGCAAGTACAGCTCACTATCCACATCTCCCTTCACAGGAGACTGTGCAGCCCACCACTGCCAGGGTCCCGTGATCCAGGGACAAATTCCCTGGGACAACACACGGTGCACCTCAGGCTGTTGCAATGTTACGCTGGCCTCTGCTGCCACAGGCTCACCCCGCATTCCGTACCCTGAACTCCCTGCAACCTGAGTGAGCCAGACACCCCGCATTCCGTACCCCGACCTCCCCCAGCCTGAGTGAGCCAGAATCCACAAATCAGCTGCTCCTTTAAACCCATCCTGTCTGGGCGCCCAACAGATGCCCTCAGGAGACTTATGCGCACAGGTGGGGCCAAATCCAAAGCTGAACCTCAGGAGCTGTGCGAACAAAGAAGAGAAAGGGAAATCTCTCCCAGCAGCCTCAGGAGCAACAGATTAAATCTCAACAATCAACTTGATGTACCCTGCATCTGTGGAATACCTGAATAGACAACGGATCATCCCAAAATTGAGGCGGTGGACTTTGGGAGCAAGAGTAGACTTGAGGTTTGCTGTATGCGACAGACTGGTTTCTGGTTTTATGTTTATCTTAGTTTAGTAGTTAGAGTTTATTATCATTGCTAGATTTGTTTATTGATTTGGTTGCTCTCTTTCTTTTTTTTAAAATAGATACATATATATATTTCCTTTTTCTCTTTTTCTGAGTGTGTATGGGTATGCTTCTTTGTGTGATTTTGTCTGTATAGCTTTGCTTTTAGCATTTGTCCTAGGGGTCTGTCTGTTTTTCTGTGTTTTTTTTAAATATAGTTTTTAATGCTTGTTATCTATGGTGGATTTGTTTTTTGGTTTGGTTGCTCTCTCTTTCTACTTTTATAATCACTTTTTAATTTTTTAAATTTTAATACTTTAAAATTTTTTTATTTTAATAATTTTCTTTCTTTTTCTTTCTTTCTTCTCTCTTTCTTTTTTTCTCCCATTTATTCTGACCCATGTGGCTAACAGGGTCTTGGTGCTCCGGCTGGGTGTCAGGCCTTTGCCTCTGAGGTGGGAGAGCCAAGTTCAGGACATTGGTCCACCAGAGACCTCCCAGCTCCATGTAATATCAAACAGTGAAAAGCTCTTCCAGAGATCTCCTTCTCAACGCTAAGACACAGCACCACTGAATAACCAGCAGGCTACAGTGCTGGACACCCTATGCCAAACAACTAGCAAGACAGGAACACAACCCTACCCATTAGCAGAGAGGCTGACTAAAATCATAATAAGTTTACAGACATCCCAAAACACACCACCGGACGTGGTCCTGCCCACCAGAAAAACAAGATCCAGCCTTATCCACCAGAACACAGGCACCAGTCCCCTCCACTAGGGAGCCTACACAATCCACTGAACCAACAGCCACTGGGGGAAGACACCAAAAACAAGGGAACTACGAACCTGCAGCCTGTGAAAAGGAGACCCCAAACACAGTAAGTTAAGCAAAATAAGAAAACAGAGAAACACACAGCAGATGAAGGAGCAAGGTAAAAACCCACCAGACCTAACAAATGAAGAGGAAATAGGCAGTCTACCTGAAAAAGAACTCAGAGTAATGATTGTAAAGATGATCTAAAATCTTGGAAATAGAATGGAGAAAATACAAGAAATGTTTAACAAGGACCTAGAAGAACTAAAGAGTAAACAAACCTTGATTAACAACAGAATAAATGAAATTAAAACTTCTCTAGAAGGAATCAATAGCAGAATAACTGAGTCAGAAGAACAGATAAGTGACCTGGAAGATACAATAGTGGAAATAACTACTGCAGAGCAGAATAAAGAAAAAAGAATGAAAAGAACTGAGGACAGTCTCAGAGACCTCTGGGACAATATTAAACTCACCAACATTCTAGTTATAGGGGTCCCAGAAGAAGAAGAGAGAAAGAAAGGGACTGAGAAAATATTTGAAGAGATTATAGTTGAAAACGTCCATAATATGGGAAAGGAAAGAGTCAATCAAGTCCAGGAAGTGCAGAGATTCCCATACAGGACAAATCCAAGGAGAAACATGCCAGGACGAATATAAATCAAACTATCAAAAATTAAATACAAAGAAAAAATATTAAAAGCAGCAAGGGAAAAATAACACACAAGGGACTCCCCATAAGGTTAACAGCTGATCTCTCAGCAGAAACTCTGCAAGCTAGAAGGAAATTGCAAGACATATTTAAAGTGATGAAAGGAAAAAACCAACAACCAAGATTACCCAGCAAGGATCTCATTCAGATTCGACAGAGAAATTAAAACCTTTACATACAACAAAAGCTAAGAGAATTCAGCACCACCAAACCAGCTTTACAACAAATGCTAAAGGAACTTCTCTAGGCAGGAAACACAAGAGGAGGAAAAGACTTACAATAACAAACCCAAACAATTAAAAAAATCATAACGGAACATACATATTGATAATTACCTTAAATGTAAATGGATTAAATGCTCCCACAAAAAGACATAGGCCGGCTGAATGGATACAAAAACAAGACCCATATATATGTTGTCTACAAGAGAAACACTTCAGACCTAGGGACACATACAGACTGAAAGTGAGGTGATGGAAAAAGATATTCCATGCAAATAGAAATCAAAAGAAAGCTGGAGTAGAAATTCTCATATCAGGTAAAATAGACCGTAAAATAAAGACTATTAGAAGAGACAAAGAAGGACACTACATAAAGATCAAGGGATCAATCCAAGAGGAAGACATAACAATTGTAAATATTTATGCACCCAACATAGGAGCACCTCAATACGTAAGTCAAATGCTAACAGCCATAAAAGGGGAAATCGACAGTAACACAATCATAGTAGGGGACTTTAAAACCCCACTTTCACCAATGGACAGATCATCCAAACTGAAAATAAATCAGAAAACCCAAGCTTTAAATGATGCATTAAACAAGGTATACTTAATTGATATTTATAGGACATTCCATCCAAAAACAACAGAATACACTTTCTTCTCAAGTGCTCATGGAACATTCTCCAGGATAGATCATATCTTGGGTCACAAATCAAGCCTTGGTAAATTTAAGAAAATTGAAATCATATCAAGTATCTTTTCTGACCACAACACCCTGAGACTACATAACAATTACAGGAAAAAAATCTGTAAAATATACAAACATATGGAGGCTAAACAACACATTACTAAATAACCAAGAGATCACTGAAGAAATCAAAGAGGAAATCAAAAAATACCTAGAAACAAATGACAATGAAAACACAATGACCCAAAACCTATGGGATGCAGCAAAAACAGTTCTAAGAGGGAAATTTAGAGCAATATAATCCAATCTCAAAAAAAAAAAAAAATCTCAAATAAACAACCTAACCTTACACCTAAACAATTAGAGAAAGAAGAACAACAACAAAAAATTAGCAGAAGGAAAGAAATCATAAAGATCAGATCAGAAATAAATGAAAAAGAAATGAAGGAAACAATAGCAAAGATCAATATAACTAAAAGCTGGTTCTTTTTTTTTTTTTTTTTTTTTTTTTTTAAATTTATTTATTCATTTATTTATTTTTGGCTGTGTTGGGTCTTCGTTTCTGTGCGAGGGCTTTCTCTAGTTGTGGCAAGCGGGGGCCACTCTTCATCGCGGTGCGCGGGCCTCTCACTGTCGCGGCCTCTCCTGCTGCAGAGCACAGGCTCCATACGCGCAGAGCTCAGTATTTGTAGCTCACGGGCCCAGCTGCTCCGTGGCACGTGGGATCTTCCCAGACCAGGGCTTGAACCCATGTCCCCTGCATTGGCAGGCAGACTCTCAACCACTGCGCCACCAGGGAAGCCCAAAGCTGGTTCTTTGAAAAGGTAAAATTGATAAACCATTAGCCAGACTCATCAAGAAAAAAAGGGAGAAGACTCAAATCAATAGAATTAGAAGTGAAAAGGGAGAAGTTACAACACACACTGCAGAAATACAAAGGATCATGAGAGATTACTACAAGTAACTCTATGCCAATAAAAAGGACAACCTGGAAGAAATCTACAAATTCTTAGAAAAGCACAACCTCCCGAGACTGAACCAGGAAGAAACAGAAAACATAAACAGACCAATCACAAGCACTGATATTGGGACTGTGATTAAAAATCTTCCAACAAATAAAAGTCCAGAACCAGATGGCTTCACAGATGAATTCTATCATACATTTAGAGAAGAGCTAACATCTATCCTTCTTAAACTCTTCCAAAATATAGCAGAGGGAGGAACACTCCCAAACTCATTCTACGAGGCCACCATCACCCTGATACCAAAACCAGACAAAGATGTCACAAGGAAAGAAAACTACAGGCCAATGTCACTGATGAACGTAGATGCAGAAATCCTCAACAAAATACTAGCAAACAGAATCCAATAGCACATTAAAAGGATTGTACACCCTGATCAAGTCGGGTTTATCCCAGGAATGCAAGGATTCTTCAATATATGCAAATCAATCAATGTGATAAACCATATTAACAAATTGAAGGAGAAAAATCATATCATCATCTCAATTGATGCAGAAAAAGCTTTCAACAAAATTAAACACCCATTTATGACAAAAACACTCCAGAATGTAGGCATAGAGGGAACTTACCTCAACATAATAAAGGCCATATATGACAAACCTGCAGACTACATCATTCTCAATGGTGAAAAACTGAAACCATTTCCTCTATGATAAGAAAGAGAAAAGGTTATCCTCTCTCACCACTATTATTCAACATAGTTTGGACGTTTTAGCCACAGCTATCAGAGAAGAAAAAGGAATTCAAATCGGAAAAGAAGAAGTACAGCTGTCACTGTTTGCAGATGACATGATACTATACATAGAGAATCCGAAAGTTGCAACCAGAAAACTACTAGAGCTAATCAATGAATTTGGTAAAGCAGCAGGATACAGAATTAATGTACAGAAATCTCTTGCATTCCTATACACTAATGATGAAAAATAAGAAAGAGAAATTAAGTAAACACTCCCATTTACCATTGCAACAAAAAGAATAAATTAACTAGGAATAAACCTACCTAAGGAGACAAAAGACCTGCATGCAGAAAACTATAAGACACTGATGAAAGAAATTAAAGATGACACAAACAGATGGTAAGATATACTATGTTCTTAGATTGGCGGAATCAATATTGTCAAAATGACTATACTACGCAAAGCAATTTACACATTCAATGCAATCCCTATCAAACTACTAATGGTATTTTTCACAGAACTAGAACAAAAAATTTCACAATTTGTATGGAAACACAAAAGACCCCAAATAGCCAAAGCAATCTTGAGAAAGAAAAACGGAGCTGGAGCAATCAGGCTCCCAGACTTCAGACTATACTACCAAGTTACAGTAATCAAGATAGTATGGTACTGGCACAAAAACAGAAATATAGATCAATGGAATAGGATAGAAAGCCCAGAGATAAACCCACGCACCTATGGTCACCTCATTTTTGATACAGGAGGCAAGAATATACAATGGAGAAAAGACAGCCTCTTCAATAAGTGGGGCTGGGAAAACTAGACAGCTACATGTAAAAGAATGAAATTAGCACACTCTCTAACAGCATACCCAAAAATAAACTCAAAATGGATTAAAGACCTAAATGTAAGGCCAGACACTATAAAACTCTTAGAGGAAAACACAAGAAAAACACTCTATGACATAAATCACAGCAAGATCCTTTTTGACCCACCTCCTAGAGAAATGGAAATAAAAACAAAAATAAACAAATGGGAACTAATGAAACTTAAGAGCTTTTGCACAGTAAAGGAAACCATAAACAAGATGAAAAGACAACCCTCAGAATGGGAGAAAGTATTTGCAAATGAAGCAACTGACAAATGATTAATCTCCAAAATTTACAAGCAGCTCATGCAGCTCAACAACAAAAATACAAACAACCCAATCCCAAAACAGGCAGAAGACCTAAATAGACATTTCTCCAAAGAAGATATACAGATTGCCAACAAACACATGAAAGGATGCTCAACATCTCTAATCATAGAGAAATTCAAAACAAAACTACAATGAGGTATCACCTCACACCAGTCAGAATGGCCATTATCAAAAAATCTGCAAGCAATAAATGCTGGAGAGGGTGTGGAGAAAAGGGAACCCTCTTGCACTGTTAGTGGGAATGTAAATTCATACAGCCACTATGGAGAACAGTATGGAGGTTCCTTAAAAAACTACAAATAAAACTACCATATGACCCAGCAATCCCACTACTGGGCATATACCCTGAGAAAACCATAATTCAAGAAGAGTCATGTACCCAATGTTCACTGCAGCTCTGTTTACAATAGTCAGGACATAGAAGCAACCTAAGTGTTCATTGACAAATGAATGAATAAAGAAGATGTGGCACATATATACAATGGAATATTACTCAGCCACAAAAAGAAACAAAACTGAGTTATTTGTAGTGAGGTAGATGGACTTGGAGTCTCTCATACAGAGTGAAGTAAGTCAGAAAGAGAATAATAAATACCGTATGCTAACATGTATATATGGAATCTGAAGAAAAATGGTTCTGAAGATTCTAGGGGCAGGACAGGTATAAAGACACAGACCTAGAGAATGGCCTTAGGACACGGGGAAGTGGAAGGGTAAGCTGGGACGAAGAGAGAGTGGCATGGACTTAAATATACTCCCATATGTAAAATAGATAGCTACTGGGAAGCAGCTGCATAGCACAGGGAGATCAGCTTGGTGCTTTGCCATGACCTAGAGAGGTGGGATAGGGAGGGTAGGAGGGAGACACAAGAAGGAGGAGATACGGGGATATATGTTTATGTATAGCTATTCACTTTGTTATAAAGCAGAAACTAATACACCATTGTAAAGCAATTATACTCCAATAAAGATGTTAAAAAAATATATGCTTGGTTAGTTTCTTAAGTTGGATAAATCATTTTAATCACTTAATAGGGCTGCCATAACAAAATACCAGGCTTAAACAACAGACAATTATTGTCTCAGTTTTGGAGGGTGATAGTTCAAGATCAAGGTGTTAACAGGTTTGATTTCTCCCAAGGCCTCTCTCCTTTACATGCAGATGTCCTTCTTGCTCCATCCTCATGTGGCCTTTCCTCTGTGTTTGTGCATCCCTGGTGTCTCTTTGTGTATCATAACCTCTTCTTCTTATAAGGACAACAGTTACTTGGATCGGGTCCCACCCTAAAAGCTCTCACTTTAACTGTCACTTGTTTTAAAGGCCCTATCTCCAAATACAGTCACATTCTAAGGAGCTGGTGGTTAGGACTCCCACATATGAATCTGGGGGGACACAATTCATAACAATGCTAAAGCAATGCATGATTATTATGGATAAATTAGAATACATAATAATGAATAAAGAAAAATTGGATTCAACCTTAATTGTTTACTCTTGTAAATAACCCTAAAATGAGTATGATAATAATTAATACTCTTTCCATATACCAGTCTACTTTCCTTGAAAAGATCCCCAGAGGTGAATAACTAGAGGGTATAAATATTTTGAAAGCTGTAGGCACCTATTATCAAACTGACTCCAAGAAACTACTTATGTAAAACTCTGCTCAATTATGGGCCCAAGAAAGAATGGAAAGAATTTGGAATGTTGGCCTGTTGTTTGCTGGTGATGTTGCTTAAGCACATTAGCAACCAAGGATTAAAAGTTGAAATACTGAGAGAATAGGGACATGGGGGGATATCATCCTCATTCTACCTCAACTTTAAATAGAATGAATGACATAGAAATATAGTTTGCCGGTTTGAAAGGGAAGATAAAACATGCAACTGCTGCTCTCCCATTAGTGGACACAGGTCCATGCACATTTTTCTTAAGAAGTGATGATTTATTGAGATTATATGACCTTGTATTAAGATCCACCTATTAGTAATTTTAATAATTATATCCCTTCATTATGGTTATTAAGTAATCATCTTGTTATTTTATTTGCAATCAACCTTTCCAACCTGGGAAATATCCAAGCTCACAAGCTCCCGTTGTTAAGCATCTCTGAAAGCCTCCGTAAATAAATCTGCCTCCAAATGTACATGACTTTTGTCACCTGGGGTCTTTTAAAGCTCAGTAATAAAGGTTGCTGCCTATATGTTTCATTGAACTGTAGGGGCATAATATAATGTGAATTCATCATTAATTAAAGGGGCTTTAACTTTTCCTTGGTGTGGTGGGTATGAAAATGTGTTACTCAGAGATCCTGCTGGCCAATTGCCTGTTTTTGTAAATAAAGTTTTATCAGAACACAGCCCTGCCCATTTGTGACTGTTGTCTGTGACTGCTTTCATACAATGGCAGGATTGAGCAGTTGCAACATAGAGTACAAAGCCCAAAATATTTACTACTTTGTCCTTTATAGGAAATATTTGCCGACCCCTCATCTAGATTTAAGAAAGTGATGTGCCCTGTCTTCTATAACTATTATGTTGTGAATGGCAGAAAAAGAATGTGGAAAAGCTCTTCTGGCACTAGAAAACTATAATCCTTAACAATCTGACTTTGCTGAATTGTATAGTAATAAAATATTTATTCGTTGTCTGATTTTGTCCTATCGTGGCTGAATTGTAACCATATGTTGGCTATAGAGACAAAAGGTTGGCAAAAACCCATAGAAGGATGCTGTGAGAATCAGCTGGATATATGAAATGTGTAATAAAGAGCATTGCATGTTTTATTCTTATTTGTAAAGTATATGTCACACATCTTTATAAAAGTAAAATTCATAATAAAATTATGTACATATATATGTGTATACACTTTTCCCACAGAGAGACAGTCATTAAATGTTTACCAGCACACCATAACTTGCTTCCCATTTTTCTCTCACAGGTGCTTCCCCCAATAAATCTCACACCCATCTAATTTCATCTTGCCCTCTGCTTCTTGGAGGAACCAAATTAACACATTTGGAATGACGAATTTATTCTAGGAACAGAATTTAGGAATCTGGGGTTTATGACACATTTATTCACTTTTTGTATTAGCTATATCACCATTTATTGCCAGATGGATGATAGATGCCACTATCTACCTAGTTCCCATTAAATCCTATTTTATGAGTATTTAGACTGTTTCCTGCCCCTTTCTGGTCAATATCTTTCATCACTGTATTGCTTCTCTTTATCTTTGTGCTCTCAGTAAGCTGGTGAATATAAGTGTATATATGGATCTTTTCTTTTATAGTAAGGAAGGTCAATATGAGAAAGATAATGCTTAAAAATTGGTATGCAGAGTCAGATACAGCAGAGGAGCAATAAAACTGACATTAAACTTGAAGAGAACATTTTTTTCCTTAAGTCTAGAAATACTGACCTCACTTTTCAAATGGAGACCAAACGATATTTACTATTTATTGTTCTAGATTCATCTGATTTGTGGAGTTGTAATTAATATCTAGGAACACAGATTCTGCTTGATAAGTATGGGATTTGACTAGAAAGGAGGACTTTTTTTAAGAACCATAAGCCAGAATCACAAACCAGAATCACAATGTCCTTACTAAGAACCACAGAAGATCAACTGGGCACATAATTAGTTTTTTTTTTTTTTTTTCTATCATGTGCTTGCTAGGCCCTAAAAATATGCGCCAGTTTGGGTCCTCCAAGAAGCAGATTCAAAGGAATCAACCATGAAAAATAAAGCAGGGGTTGGGGGAAGAAACAGAAATGGTAAGGGATAGCCTTCAGATTAGCATGCTGGTCTGACACCTGTGAAAGGAAAGTGAGAAGTAAGGAATGATTGGGTAGGAAAAGGCCCGCACCACAGCATAGTTCTGAGAAAGCTTAGCTGAGCTGATGAGGAGTCCCTGGGTAAAAGTTTCCCAGTAGAGGAGGTCTGTCACACAGAAATTTACCAGGACTAGCTACCCCTGCCATGCTCAGTCATTGGCTAGAGCAGTCAGGGGTAAATGTGGCCTCAGCTCAAATAAAATGGCAGATCCAGAAAGGCAGCATCTAGGGCTCTTAGTCAACTTTCTCCCCATTGCAAGTTTAGAGCACCTCTGTGGCTACCTCAATATGTAAAGAAGAGCAGTAAAATAATAATCCTTGTCATCAAGGAATTTATAATTTACTGAGTCCTTGATCTCCCAATTTAGATTTCACACTATAATCATAATCTCTGTGCTTTTGTTTTAATATGAAAGGTCAGATGATGCTTTTGCTGCCCCTATTCCTGTGTAATAATGAACATGCCTTTACAGTGGTTTTTCCATAGTGGGGAGAGGTGGGCCTGATCCTGGTTCCCTTTGACCTTCAGCTCACCAGCTGGGTCTGGTCACGGAGCAGCTCAGCATACTGCTCTGAACAACTCAGTTTACCAGCCATATACCCCATCCCCTCAGTTTGAATGAAAAAACTAACTAAAAATTTTCTCACTGGTTATTTTTCGTAGACTAAATCTTATAAAAAGTTTGAAATGATGATTTCATCTGGCTTGGAGATTATGAGTTGGATATTTTGTTACCTGCTTCTGAAAGCATCCTGATTGACATAACTGATAAGTAGGAATCAAAGCAGAGGGAGGTGAGTGGTCTTGGGGTGAGGCCTGATAAACCCCTCTCCTCACTTAGACACTCTGAGCTCTGCTAAGTTCTGAAGAGGTATTTTGAAGATCATACTTCTTGCATTAAAACATTATTATTTTCATATAAGCATTGTACATTTACTCAGTTATAGTTACAGGCTGGTTATTTAGGCTTAGGTGTTCATATAATTTATCATCTAAATTGAGATACTTTGGAAATAAAAGGGAGCACAATTCATAATTATAACAAATTGATATACATACATCTGGACTGTCCCAACACACCAGGAGATTTGTTCATTGTACCTACAGTACACTTGACTTCTCTCAAATTGCCTCAATCAGTTATTTGAAAACAGACTTCAACTTCTCCAGGGGACTGACGCCTGCTGTGTTGCTTCTTTCTAGCCAGACTCAGAGAGAGTAAGAGGGTTTCTAGTTCTGAGGCCACCCACTTTGGCTTGTGATCTCACCTCCAGGGCTTCTTCCACACACATGTGTTCCTAGGGTAAATGGATTCTCTGCAGCTCTGGTTGCATTCCTCTCAGTCAGTGAACCTGTAGACATCTGCTAATGAGCATGTCCATGGTGAAACACCTGTTTCCACTCCACTCAGCTTTGGCACAAGGCCTTGCTGGTTAGCCCAGCTGAGGAACATAAGGCATTATTGGCTCTGTTCTACTATCAGCAAAGGCGTTGGTGGAAAATTTTGAGGTTTTTTTTTTTTTGAGGTTTTTGTCTTCTACTGTTTATTTAGAACGTTTCTTGATTGCACAGTGGCTTGAAATTGCCACTTTTATAAATGGAGGGTAAAATAACAAAAGGTGTCAGTGTTATGTGTGTGTCTCAGGTTATGCACTTACATATAAGCATTTTGGAAAGCCATAGCCTTAAGTGAAATAGGGACCCAAGGTTTTATGCCATTCATTGGTCTGGTCAAGTGTATCCTGGAAGATAATTATTCTAGGACAATATTTCAAACTGTTTGCTTACATAAGCAATATTTAAGCAAACATTCTGACATTCTGGTTTTGGTTTAAAAATATTTATATTCTTTCTGTGCAACTTGGTTCATCTGGGATATATGTGGCTGTATTTTTTGTTTTGTTTTTGTTTTTGAACAAAAATAATAACAAAACCACTATGTTGTCATTCATTGTTTACCAAATTAAGAAGGCTTTTTGAGTTTTATATTCATAGTTGATAGGGGGCAACAGCTCTGGTAAGTGAGACTCAAGAACAGAGGAGGAGACCATAGAAGCTGCCTCTCCTCCCCCAGCCTCTGCGTATTTTCCTCTTCTCTGAGCAAGGCAGCAGCTCTGTCTCCATCCTCAAACGTTTATTTGGGAGAGACAATGCTAAAACGTTTCATGATGAGCACATTTTGAAGATTTATTCTCTTGGCTATAGAAGGAAGAGAAAACTGCTCCAAACTCTGAAGGGAGTCTTTTTAGGGGGCACATTAGAACCTGGATAATTAATTCATTTGTTCTATGGGCCATTTGCAAATGGTTGCTTTTTTAAATAGCGTTTTTCCTAATTATAATATGGTACAGTGTCATTTTAGAAACTTTGGAAAAAATAGAAGAACACATGCACACAAAATTTGCCATTCCACCAGTCAAAAATAACCCTCTTAATAGTTGAGTATTTTCTTCTAATCTTTCCCTATACATATGGATAAACTGCATCTATACATTAAAAAAGCAGATCATATTGCAAATTTTGCTCTTAATCCCACACCCCAGGGCTTCTGGAAAGGAAGATGCAGTACAGGGCTCATGTGGGGATCTGGCTCCCAGTGGGCTTGTGCACCAGGACTAAGGGAGGAAGATGGCAGGGACCATACAACTGACTCTTCTTGCTCCCCTGGACTCTTCAGGACTGGGTGCTCTAACATGTAACTCTTTTAGCATTTAGAAAAACCTGGTTTTTCTTGCTGGACAACCAGGAATGTAACTGGAATAATGGTAGAGCTCTTCTCTGGATATAGAGAGAGGCTATTTCCCCTCAGGAGCTGAAGAAAAATTTTTAGAAGTTAATGTTGGTGCAACACATGTGAATTACACATGTTTGTAGCTCAGCATACTCAGAAACATGGAAGCACATGCCTTGCTGTCCAGCAGAACACACAGATGCGATTCCACTTATAAGTGGGCATCTCAGCAAATAGACAGCGTGGCTGGGCTGTTCCCACTTTAGGGACAGAGAACCCAGACAGTCCCTGAAAAGTTGAGCTGATCTGTCTGCTCCAGGGCACTACATGTGTGAGGGCAGGTGCTGGCCCTTTTAGTCAGAGCAATGTTGACACTTGTGACACATGTCTTCTCACGTAAATAAATGTTCCCCTCTCAGCAGACTTCTTTGACTAGAACAAGTTCAACTGCCAGTAAGAGGAAGATCACATTATTCTTCCCCCAAGAAACCTAATATGTATCATCTCAGATGTGGGATCTTTCACACTTATGCACATCTGTTGACCTAACTCTGAAATTTAGTGTATCCTCGTGTGCTGAGGATTGCAACAGAGGCAGGGTGAGGAAGAGATTTTTTCAGTTCATTAAGATATAAATAACAGAAACTCATTTTTGTTTACACCAAAAAAAAAGCTTGTTCATATCTATAAGTCATTGGTTCTCAATAAGGGGTAACTTTGCCCTCCAGAGGACATTTGGCAATGTCAGGAGATATTTTTGGTTGTCACAATGTGGCAGGGGAGTACTAGCAGCATCTAATGTTTTGAGGGATGCTGCTAAGCATCTTACAAAGCATAGGACAGCTGCCTTAGTAACAAAGAATTATAAGACCCTAAATGTCAGTTGTGCTGAGGCTGAGAAACTCTGATATAGATGGTAGCAAGACTAAATGAGTAGATGAATTAATCATGTCTTTAATTTTCTATATTTTATGACATTTTGACATCTTAAAAAGCTTTCTGGCTGCCCTTGACAGGGCTAGCTTTCTTCTGCATGTCAACCAATCCCGAGTCTGTGGCCCTAAGCACCTCCTTATCTAACTCTCATAGGTAAAGCCATATTTCCCCTGCCCTATATCATCCCAAGACCAGGCCAGGCACCAGACAACTAGAGACCATCCCTAAATCCCACAACCCTCAGGAATTATTCAAACTAGCCAATCCTAAACTGTTTACTCTGCCTTTCCTTGGAAACCCTGATAAAGGCTCTGGCTTAGACTTTCCCTCTGTTTCATCTTCTGCCACGTGGCCAAAACCTGGTGCTTATCCTGTGGCCCTGAGTGGCATGCAGTGATACTCTCTCTGAAAGCTGTGTGTATAATAAATGTCTTCCTTCTAAGCCTCATTCTCCTTTTGTCTGTGGCTATACCGACTTGACCATACCACCTCCAATATTTGCATTATTAGAACAGTAGGTAATGAAAACAATTCAGCTTCCCCATCTTCACATCTGGTATATTTCTGGGGAAATCTACCTTAAAAAATAGTGAAGAAATAATCCACATACTTTCTCAGGGCACTCCTTCCCTGACGATCTTCCTCCAGTTCCCGGTAACCAGTCTGTTTGCTAATTTCTTTCTCCCAGAAGCTTTTGAGCTCATGACAAGTTTCACAGCAGAAGACTTCTCGACGTATGTATTGATTGTTCATCCTCTGAAAATAAAAAACAAACCCAAGTACTTCAAATAAAGCCACTCTAATTTTGGAGTGATGAAAGATGAGTTTGAATCCATACACTGCCAATTACACTTTTTGTGCCTGTAGACAAATCACACAGTCACTATGATTTTGTTTGTCAACTGCAGATAGGGATAATAATGGTTAATGTCAGAATATACTGTGAAAAATTTTGAAATGAGCAAAAATACAAAGGATGTCTGATAACCCTTCCAGATTATCTGATTCTACAAGGGCCTGTCCCTTTTATGCCTTTGAGCTATTTTACAACTCTGTAAATTATAGAAAAAGTATAGTAATGCAAATGATTTTTGAACATAGAGATTCAAATATATTTTGTCCAGTGGAATGTGATCGATATCGCTGTGAATATCAACCAATTTTCATCTACTTATAAATTCATTTTAATATTCTTGATTGTCTATATATGTGTTTTTTAAATTCTCCTTGAATCAGTTGTAGTATCTTACTAGTTTTCTTATTAATTATAGTAAGTTAAGTAAAATATCTGATACAAGTTCATTTTATATTTGTATGAGAGTCATGGTTTTAACTTAAAAAATTATCCTTTAACAATTACTTCACAGCTTTGTGTGTGTGTGTGTGTAGAACGAGATGGTGTATGCAAAGCTCTAAACACAATGCAAGGCAAATAACAGGCACCCAGAAAATGTTATGTTCTTTCCATCCTTCCTCACATAATAACATCTACCATTTATTGAGTATATAATGTGCAATAGGCTTTTCTTACACACTGTCGTCCCATTTGATCCTTACTACAACTCTGTGAGATGGGTGATTCTTAATTCATGGTTCAGATGAGGAAACTGAGAGAGAATTTGCTTATAGACTCATAACTGAGCATGAAAGAGCAGAAATTTGGATCTAGGTCTGTCCATCTTCAAAGTGGATGCCCTCTATTCTATCAATCCTCATCACAAGAAATGGTGACTGTATTTGGAAGTATACATGTTTACTGCTAAAAAACATTTACTTTTTACTTAAACATTGCCCGTTTTCCAGACCTTAGTGGCTCTGGTGGGCAGGTAGATGAAAAGAACTGCAAAACAAATCCTTTTCTGCCTGCTGGTGAGTGCCTGCTCAGAGAAGAGCTTTATCCCTGGCTGGAGATTGGAAAGGACCTGGACCTTCACTCCCTTGCTACAGAATCCCAGTGATCCCATTCAAGCTGGATTGTCTGCGGGGGCAGCCCAGAGGATTGGGGGTGAGAGAGAAGTTTAGAAAAGCTTTCAGGGAATAAATAACCCATTTATTATTTCATATTTATAATATAGAATGGTAATTCTATATTATAGAATTATAATATTTTATGCTATAGAATATGCAATTTATAATATAGAATTATTTATAATACAGAATAACATAGAATATTTTATTTATATTGTATTTATAATAACAGACTGACATCTGTGCCAGAGGCGGCAAGACACTCCCACTTGTAGATATATATAAATGTCCTAAAGTAGGAAGAAACTTTGTTTTCTGGAACTGAAGGCCACTTTGAGTATTCTGTAAAGATTTTTTAAAAATTCACTCCTATTTTTCCTCCTAGACCCATCTTCTATTCATCTGGTCATTTCTGTAGCCACAACTGACTTGGGCAAAACTGTGCCAGAAGCGTGTGGGAGGGCACTGTACCCTGGAGCTCTCCAGGTTCTCTCTGAGCCTGAGCTCTGAAGAGTGGCGCAGGGCCCGTCCTGCAGCCTGATAGGAGCACATGTTCTCTCCTGTAAGCACATATTTCCCATTTATTTTCTGTCCTTGGCTAATGGATTCAGCACACAGATTTCTAATAAATTCCTAGTCACTTGACATTGAAAGAATTGTTAACATTGAATCTATAGTCATTTTCACAATATTGATTCTTCCAATCAAAGAACACGGTATATTTCTCCATCCATGTATTTCATCTTTGATTTCTTTCATCAGTGTTTTATAGTTTTCTGAGTACAAGTCTTTTGCCTCCTTAGGTAGGTTTATTCCTAGGTATTTTATTATTTCTGTTGCAATGGTAAATGGGATTGTTTCCTTAATTTCTCTTTATGATTTTTTTGTTGTTAGTGTATAGGAATGCAAGAGATTTCTGTGCATTAATTTTGTATCCTGCAACCTCACCAAATTCATTGATTAGATCTTGTAGTTTTCTGGTAGCTTCTTTAGGATTTTCTACGTATAGTATCATATCATCTGCAAACAGTGACAGTTTTATTTCTTCTTTTCCAATTTGGATTCCTTTTATTTCTTTTTCTTCTTTGATTTCCATGGCTAGGACTTCCAAAACTATGTTGAATAAGAGTGGCAAGAGTGGATTCAGTGCAATCCCTATAAAATTACCAATGGCATTCTTCACAGAATTGGAACAAAAAATTTTACAATTTGTATGGAAACACAAAAGACTCCAAATAGCCAAAGCAATCCTGAGAAAGAAAAAGGGTGTTAGAGGAATCAGCCTCCCTCAAGTCAAACTATACTACAAAGCCACAGTAATCAAGACAGTATCGTACTGGCACAAAAACAGAAATATAGATCGATGATGCAGGATAGAAAGTCCAGAAATAACCCACGCACATATGGTCACCTAATCTATGACAAAGGAGGCAAGAATATACAATGGAGAAAAGACAGCCTCTTCATAAGTGGTGCTGGGAAAACTGGACAACTACATGTAAAGAATGAAATTAGAACACTACCTAACACCATACATGAAAGTAAACTCAAAATGGATTAAAGACCTAAATATAAGACTGGACACTATAAAACTCTTAGAAGAAAACATAGGAAAAACACTCTTTGACATAAACCACAGCAAGATCTTTTTTAACCCACCTCCTAGAGTAATGAAAATAAAACCAAAAATAAACAAATGGGACCTAAAGAAACTTAAAAGCTTTTGTACAGCAAAGGAAACCATAAACAAGATGAAAAGGCAACCTTCAGAATGGGAGAAAATATTTGCAAAAGAAGCAACAGACAAAGGGTCAATTTCCAAAATATACAAACAGCTCATGGAGCTCAATATCAAAAAAACAAACAATGCAAATAAAAAATGTCTGGAAAACCTAAATAGACCTTTCACCAAAGAAAACATACAGATGGCCAAGAGGCACATGAAAAGATGCTCAACGTCACTAACTATTAGAGAAATGCAAATCAAAACTACAATGAGGTATCACCTCACACCAGTCAGAATGGCCATAATCAAAAAATCTACAAAAAATTAATGCTGGAGAGGGTGTGGAGAAAAGGGAACCCTTTTGCACTGTTGGTGGGAATTTAAATTGATACAGCCACTGTGGAGAACAGTTTGGAGGTTCCTTAAAAAATTAAACATAGAACTACCATATGGCCCAGCAATCCCACTACTGTGCCTATACCCTGAGAAAACCATAATTCAAAAAGACGCACTTACTCCAATATTCACTGCAGCAGTCTTTACAATAGCCAGGACATGGAAACAACCTAAATGTCCAACAAAAGATGAATGGATAAAGAAGATGTGATACATATATACAATGGAATATAACTCAGCCATATAAAGGAAATAATTGGATCATTTGTAGAGACGTGGATGGACCTCAAGTCTGTCACACAGAGTGAAGTATGCCAGAAAGAGAAAAACAAATATCGTATATTAAGGCATATATGTAGAATCCAGAAAAATGGTACAGATGAACCTATTTGCAGGGCAGGAATAGAGATGCAGACATAGAGAACGGACATGTGGACACAGGGTGGGAAGGGGAGGGTGGGACAAATTGGGAGATTAGGATTGACATATATACACTACCATGTGTGAAATAAATAGCTAGCGGGAACATGCTATAAAGCACAGGAAGCTCAGCTCAGTGCTATCTGATGACCTAGATGGGTGGGATGGGGGGTGGAGTGGGAGGGAGATCTAAGAGGGAGGGGATAGGTATACATATAGCTGATTCACTTCATTGTACAGCAGAAACTAACACAATATTGTAATGCAATTATACTCCAATTAAAAAAAGAGTTGTTAACAAAAGCATATGTCAGACTTTAAAAAGTATGTATCATATTTAAATTTTTATTTCATAGAACTAGAGTCTAGGATGTGTGCAATTAGGTTTCCTGTGAATTTCAAGCTGCAGGAGTGTCTAAGCCTCTCACTTTCCTGATGTGACCTCTGCCTCTATAAATGCTAGATAAGAAAGTAGCACTTGCTTTGAACTGGGAGGAAGGTGTTAATGCAGACTTGCAATTTAAGTAGACAAAAGGTAATGCAAGATTCATTCACACATTCTTTTATTACAAAATGTCCTTAAAAATTTAAAGTTTATGTTAGGTATCTGGTATTCAAAAAAGGATAATTTGGTCTAATAGGAACTCATTAATTTTTTTTTCTTGAAATTTTGAATTAATATTTTTTTCTAAAGAGATTTTCATTTTTTAAAAAAGAGGTCTATTGAGCAACACAGACTGCTCACATCATCATTTCATCATGTCATTTCACACACATTCCATTTGGATAAAAGGTGTAGTTTGGATATGGAAGGAGGATTTATTCTAAAAAACATTGTAGTTGTGTAATTATGAGCTAGGTTAAGAGAAACAGCTGAAAGCAGGGTGGTATCTATACATCCAAGGAATAAATTAAATCAGCGTAAGCCTTTGGGAAATCAGGCAGCAGTCTCTGAAGAATCTGATGCATGCTGGCTCTCCTTCCTGTTCCCTTTGGGTCAGGAAGCACTTCTGAGGCTGTGACCTTTGGGAGGACTTGAGGAAGGGTTGAACTCAGACGTCCTCAGGGGCCAGGCCAGGCTCCCTTTACTCATAAGGAAGTGAAGCTACTAGACCTGAGCAACAGGGAGCAGTGGGCACTGTGGTCATCTGCAGAGCACATGCTTTGCTTCAAGACATCCCATTCAAGGAGGCGAACACTGTGCTTGCTGAAGAAAAGAGGGTTTTCGGTTACATGAAGTCTGATGGCTCCCTAGTTGCTCCTCTTAAGGGATGTATTCTCTATCTGTAGCTTTAGCTTTATGTCTTTCTTCCTTAGCTTTTCTCAAAACGTCCTCCCCAGGCTCTCCCTGAAGGGCATTCTGAACTATTTCACTTTCTCTCTGCCTCCCTTCTTCCTACACATTCCCGCCTCCAAACCTGAATGTGCAAATAGCATCCTCACTGTCCACACTGGTTCTTGCTGTCATCCCAGCAGCAACTGGGATTGAAACATTTTACCAAGCCTCACCTCACTCACTAGAGGACATGTGGACACAGCTACCTACCAAACACAACTTCGGTTTTGGTCTCACTCACCAGACCTGGAGGCTGTGCTCTGACAGCCAGGATGGCCAGGGAGTTAAGAAGGAGGATGGAGGACTGTTGTCACTACTGTGACTTTAGGCAATAACCCCTTCAGGTGCTCTGAGTCCCAGTTTCATTATCCATGAACTAGAGTTTAAATGTGGCAATACAGAGGAAAGCACCTAATACACTGCCATTCATTCTCCAAATGTTCATCTACCAATACAATACATGCTTGCCCTCAGGGAGCTCAGTTTATTGTCCCATCCCTGGTAAGAGATCAAAAATGTTAACTGAACTTGACCCATCACCTAAATAAGCTCTCATCGTCTCTATTTTATAAATGATATTAAATGCTTTGCTCCTTTGTGACTCAGACCATATTTAAGGTTTATTTATCTCTATTGCTGAGCTGTCAGAACTAGAAATCCTTACACCTCAGGGATAAGAGGCTTCCCTTCTTGTCCAAGGCCCAGGGTTGGACTGTGAACAGAGAACACTTTAACAAAAGCTCTTGGTGATGTTTTGCCCTTATATCACTTAGGATGCTATATTTGGGGACCTTTGGTGTCAGAGCTTATAATTATATTCACTAAGTGATGCCCAATATGTTTAAGAAGTGATTGTCTTACTAAAGTTGACAGTTGCCACTCTGCTAAAGTTTGGACTCAAATCCTCCCACGCTACTTCATAACCTAAGTGCTTGTTTTGCTGGAAACTGCTGGGAAATTGAACTTCAGCATTTGGGATCATGACAACTTGTAAGAACTTCTATAAGAGGAAATGCATTTTGTTTTGCATGAGCTATGCCACACCAACTTCTTTTTTTATTTGTTTTACATCTGTTGCATTATATACTGTGCTGTGAGCAGCATGGTAGGAGCTGGTATCCTCTCCTTTGTACCCTCAAGAAACAGAATTGACAGTAACTCTAGAAATGCATTTTTTCAGGAAAATATCAAAATGAGACAGGGAACAGAAAATAAAAGGTGTCCAGTTTTCCTAAAGGGTAATGATGAGAAACCTAAGCACTGAGAGTTACTTTCTCTGCATCTTCACCTGGTCCTTCAACTATGTATGTGGTGCTGCCCCTGTAGGGGCTCCAATGAGAATGAAAAGGTATTACTTTCCCAAGTTGTTCTCTGAGTAGAGTCAGGAAGAAGGGGAAACCACTGTGATCTCCTGTGGGACAGATCAGTGGTGCTTTTATAGTCACAGAAATAAGAAATAAGTCACAGAAATAAGAAATAAGCAAGTTCAGGTATGAAGTGAGTTCATGCCCCCATGAAGGGACCAGAGAAAACCTGCTGCCATGCCTTCTGCTACTGGCTGGTGGGCTGCTAGTCTGTGATCTCTGGCTTATTTTTATGCTCTTTATTGAGTACTTACTGAACACCTTCATTTTTCAAAATGCTTTATATCTTGCATTCATTTCTTACAACGCTATTCTTATCCATATTTGACTGAAGACATGCAAAGAGGCAAGCCATTGCCCAAAGTCACCTAATCTATGGTGATGGAGCTGGGATTCAAACCCTACCCAACTCCAAAGCCTGTGCTCATCACAGTCACACTTCCCAGTCAGCCCAGCAGAAAGATGGCAACTCATGGGAAGAGCTGGGTAATGTGAGAAGCATACACCCTGGTTAAATTTGTTCTGAGTGATATGCAAATCATTAGTTCTTTCTCAAGGCAGAGCTAGATTAATTTTTTTCCAAGATTATTTTATGATTATTGAATTAAGACAAACTTCCCTTCTTCTCTCCAGTACCTTTATGAAAGGTGCCCACCATTATCAGTTTTATGTGCATCATGATAGGAACCAAAATACACATACACAAACTAGAGGCACCCTTCCCCCATCCCACACAAATGCTGATCCCATCACCTGGAAATTCTGCCTCTACAAGTGTCAGGGGACACAGCTACCACTTCATCTCCTCTCAGGTTGTCTTTTTCACCCATAGTGAAAATAACTTTAGGAGTGATGTTCCTAGTACCAGTTGCTAAGATGACTGCAACTGACAGTGGCTCTGAGATATTTTGATGGGTTTCTCCTCCCATCCCACCTTTGGGCCCCCCTGGATGAGAGTAAAGTGAGTTTTCTTACCGTCTCCTCCTTTGCAGTTGGAAGTTGGAGGATTATGTGAAAGCACTTCTCCTCAGTTTAGCACTTTTTCAGAAAACATTTTCTCTTAAACCTCCCCTCTCCTCTTAAAGGCTATTTAAATTTATCTTGAGTCCCTCTCTATAGTTTTCCCTGCAATTAATATACTTCAAAGCCACCTCAGATTTTTGCCCACTGTATGATATTTGGGTCTTAAGAAAAGGTGCAGGTGAAATAAAAGACTGCCATGGCAGTACGAGTGAGTTCTGAGATAGCTGAGCATTTTAAGTAAAAGAAGATTAATAAGAAAAAAATGCTTATATTGAACGTGCCCATAATAACTCAGCCCTGTTGTTTCCTCTGGGATTTATCTGAATTTATTGAAATGACACAAAGTCATGAAGGAGGGATGCCAATAATGACTAGGCAAATAGCTAACAATTAAGTAAGGAAATGGCCTTGAGTCCATGTGACCTTGGGAAACTTAAATAACCTTTCTAAAGCTTAAGTTTCTCTACAAAAAAAAAAAGATTGTTGGGCTTCCCCAGTGGCGCAGTGGTTGAGAATCTGCCTGCCAATGCAGGGGACACGGGTTCGATCCCTGGTCCGGGAAGACCCCACATGCCGCGGAGCAACTAAGCTCGTGTGCCACAACTACAGAGCCTGTGCTCTACAGCCCGTGAGCCACAACTACTGAGCCTGGATGCCGCAACTACTGAAGCCTGTGTGCCTAGAGCCCGTGCTCCACAATGAGAGAAGCCACTGCAATGAGAAGCCCGTGCACCACAACAAAGAGTAGCCCCCGCTCGCCACAACTAGAGAAAGCCCGCGTGCAGCAACGAAGACCCAACACAGCCAAAATTAATAAATAAATAAATAAATAATAAATTAAAAAAAAGATTGTTGTGAGAAGTAAATGAGATTAGCATCTAAAACACTTAACATAATACGTGGCCTATGGGAAAACACTCACCATCGTCCTCATCATTCTATATTCAAATTATCGACTTGCATGGAGTACAGTACTAACTGTTATCTCATTTAATCCTCAGAATATTGTGGTAGGTTTTATTATTTCTGTATTTGTGAATGAAAAAGTGAGTCTGAGGGGCTTAGAGACTTACCCACGGTCACTGAGCTAATAACGGGGAAATCCACGAATCTAGCCCAGACCTGGGGATTTCACGGTCCCTGGTCTGTTCACTCATCAGGTGTTGACATCACACAGAAGTAACAGTGGGTGATGAATCATGCTTTGCAGTTGCTAACGAGATCTTGAAAATTATCTTATTTAATGATATAAATAGCTCTGGGAAGTAGGTCTTATTATTTCCTATTACCAGACAAAAAGTCAGGCTTAGAAGGTTTAAATTTTTGTTCACATCACAGAACAAGTTAATGCTGGTGCTGAGCTCTGAACCTATACTGTCTGATTCCAAAGGTCCTGTCATCACTTCCCACAGTTTGAACCAATTTCCCCACTCATTTAGGGGAAAGTTCACCTACCCTAGAAAAACTAAAGACTGCTTAGTTTCTGTCATCAGAGAATATAATTATTCTCTGCAAGGGCATTTGTTGGACTCACCCAGGTCCAACCTACAGTTTCAATCCTGAGGGTTTTTGTATCTCTGTGGGGTTAGACTGGGAGCCTTGGTAACTAGATCAGAACTATTCTTGTAACATTTCACAATCTTGACATTTTTTTCCAAATAAAAACTTAAAAAAATAAAACTTACTTTTTTCTTCTTTCAAGAGACAAATTGTTATTTACCTTTTTCTCTCACATTTACTGCCCCCTCCCACCCCCCACCAACTTCTTATGCAGAGCACTGAATAAATCCTGGACACACATTACCGTTTAAAATCCTTGGTACTGAGGAGCATTTTGTAATGCCAAAAAGTAAGAAAGAGCTTAAAAAAGTGAGGGGCATTGAAGAAAGATGAGAAGCCAACTTGAAAGAGCACCCAATATCTAAAACTGGGAACAATTTGAGCAACAAATGACATGATATTATTTATGACCAAAGAATGGATCCAATATAAATTAGTGAAATAAATAAAGGGGGGAGAAGGAACACATTCCTTTCAGAAGAATTCCAATGAATACATGTAGAAGGAATGAGGGGAATAGAAATATCATCATGAGAATACCACAACAGTTGCTGCAGGTAGGATCCTTTGATGAATGATAAAATTAGTGGATGAAACTTTAAGGAGAAATCGTGTATTTGCATAGCCTCAAAAAAATCTCTCCAAAAATTCAGTAACCACTGTGGTAATTTTAACATATGACCACAAATTCTTGATTGCCGGCCCCCCATCCTGAGAATGGAGCTGAATTCCCCTCCCCTTGAGTCGGGGATGACTTGGTGACTGAAGGGAAAATAGTAACTTTACAGTAGAGAAACAAATAGCACCCTTAACCACATGACCAAGGTTCACATCCTTAGTAATAAGCAATATTGATATCACATGTCCTCTGATATAAGACAGAGGGACACATCACCTCTGTGGTATACTTTCCTTAACACCAGAAAGTTAAATCTGTCTATTCATGAGAAAACTGCAGACAAAATCAAATTCTGGAACACTCTACAAAATACCTGATCACTACTTGTTAGAAGTGTCAAGGTCACAAAAGACAAGGAAAGACTAAAAAACTGTCACAGACTGGAATTGATCTAGTTACCATAAATACAATGTAGTATTCTGGATTGGATCCTGAAACAGGAAAAAGGACATCAGTGGAAAAAGTGGAGGAATCAGAACAAAGTCTGCAGTTAATTTTTTTTTTTTTTTTTTTTTTTTTTGCGGTATGCGGGCCTCCCACTGTTGTGGCCTCTCCCGTTGTGGAGCACAGGCTCCGGATGCGCAGGCTCAGCGGCCATGGCTCACGGGCCCAGCTGCTCCATGGCATGCGGGATCTTCCCGGACCAGGGCACGAACCCGTGTCCCCTGCATCGGCAGGCGGACTCTCAACCACTGTGCCACCAGGGAAGCCCTGCAGTTAATTTTATTGTACCAATTTTTATTTCATAGTTTTGATAAATGTACCTGGTTATGTAAGATGTTAATATTAGAGAAAAGTGGGTGACAGATTTGCAAATTTGTCTAAATCTAAAATGATTTCAAAATAAAAGTTAAAAAAATTTATATCAAGTACATGCATCTTCCTGGCACTATTGACAGTTATGAATTATGGACCATTCTTTAGCAGAGGAACATTTTCAATGAGCTCAGAATTAACCCCTCCAGGAGCACAACCCTACCTGAGTCATGGAAACAGCCGTGAACTAGGAGTTAGGAGACCTCTACGTTCCACATGGGCAAGTTACTTGAACCAGGTCTGTTTTCTCATCTGTAAAATGGAACAATACACACTTTCACAAGATTAAATTAATTTTCAACTGAAAAAGCTGCTGTGATAAGTATTTAGCACCTGACAGAGTAATTGCTTAATAAAATCCTGGGTGGTCTAATTCATATCCATAACATTGATTGCCTACAAGTCACGGGCCACAGACTCAGAAGCCTGCAGGGTCCAGGTGCATTTAGATGGCTCTGTAACAAATTCTAGAATGCATGGCTCATTTAAAGGAGACACTGTCACTCAGCTCGAAAGGACTGTTGCCAGCAGAGCTTGGCCCCAGAGTTGCCAAAAGTTTTTCAAGACAAGCTAAAAATTCTGATTTCTAAAAATGTGTTATCTCCTTATTTTTAAAATGTTGATAATGAATTTAAGACATTTTAAAGCATTGTATGAATATCAGAAAATGTCTGTTGGCTAGATTTGGCCTTTCGGTCACCAGTTTCTGAGTCCTATGTGGTCTAATGGGAAAAAGCTTGGAGTTCTCCGTGAACCATGTAGCTATGCCTTAGACTCCAGGAAAAAATATACACTGGGCACGTGTAGAGTTAAAATAAAACACTACAAAGCAAAAGCAAACAGAGTTTAGCCTTCTCCACCTCCCTGGTCACTGCTAACCACTGTAGGTTTATACTGGTTACATCTAGACTGTTCCATTTGATGTCTAGCCACCTTACTGGGGTTGGAAGGGAACTGGGGGGCCATAAAGCCCATCCTCCCAGTCACTGAGAAGCCCCTGGGTCTGCATTTGCCCAACTCCATTGAAGCACAGAGAGCCTCTGTGTCTGGCTGAGTTGGGACCAAGAGCCAGGTCTCCATCCCCTTTTCCCATTAACTAAACTCTAAACACTGTGGGCCAAGGACCTTGCTTAATAGAACACCCTTCACCCAGTGCATCGTAAACTTTCTTGCCCAATGGACAAAACACCTATGATTCCCTCATGATGACATCACTCATCTGGTAAGTCAAAATTCTCCAAAGAATTTTGAGCTAAAAGTGATAACTTCTCTAGCAAATTTTATATTCTACTCCCATTTAAAAAAATCTTTAAAAGTAAGTGGTAAGATGGCTAAGATATAAAATTTGGCTAAAATATCATTTCTCTCCCCATCCCCAATTCCAGCCCAGTGGCTACTTGACTGTCATTAATCAATGTTACTTTTTCCTGGACAGAAAATGATCTGTGTATCTTCTTTAAAAAAGTGGGCTTTAGCCAGAGTCTGATTTCCCAAATAGTTGCATGTCCAGAAACATTTCTTTTTCTTTTAGAAAGTGGAATATATGGAACAAACCTCCTTAATCATCTTTATTGCTCTGCTGAGTGAGAATAAAATCATGGTGGTTGTTATCTCACATTTCTGCCCCACAGAGAGCAGGTTCTAAATAAGCTGGATCATTGTGATCAATAAAGCATAATTCTTTAGAAAATCAAGAGATGTGAGAGAGGCAGCTGTGTCCAAACAGACAAATTCTGGAAGACTGGAGTGCGAGGAGAAAACAGTGAGCATGGCTGACAAGGAGGACAAACACAGTTGGCACACTTGGTGGTGGTATTGAAGGAGATAAGACACTTGAGACCAAAATATGGAGACTTAGAGCAGCATTCACCTTCCTTTTTCTCTCTGAGTATTGTAGGTCACTTTTAAAATTTTTCCCCTTTTGTTGTGATGGTCCATATATTGGGGATACATATGAAAATTATTGCATGCCACAATTTATTCAATCTTTCTTGTCAGAAAATCCCCCAAATAATTTGGTCAACCAGTTTTGAAGTTTTACACTATAAGCAAAGATGCTCCTTAAAGAATGTGAAAATACAGTAGTACACAGCAAAACATTTCAAAAAGTATTGAAGGATATAAAACTCAAAATCTTCTCTTTCCTTGCTGTTGCCAGATACACTTCCCAAAGTTGTCCACTGTTAATGATGTCTTATTTATATTTCCATTTTAATGAAACCACATGTGTGCATATTTTTTGCAAGTAGAACCATACTATATACACTGTTCTGTATTTTTCTTTTTTCACTTCAAAAAATATTTCCTTACCAGCCCGTATTGTTTTTCATGGTTGCCACTTTTAATGGATATGCCATAATTTATTTAAGCATTCTTGTATTGATGGACATTAAATTAATTCTTATTTGGATCTATTACAAAAAAATTATAGAGTGAATCATACATTTTGTTCACAAGTATATATGGAGCATAAACTCCTAGAAGTATAACTGCAGGTCAAAGGCTATGTATTATTAAACGTTGAATGTATAATTCCATATTGCACTCTGCAGTTATGGAAATGTTGGAATGTTTATGGACTTAGATAATCCTCTTCTATAGCGGTGCTTTTAGTCTCCACTAGGGCAGAAAATACCAGACTGTAAATGTATTCAGCTCTTAGTGAAAAGACGAAAGCACAGCTTCTAGTCTGGTACTCAGGAGAACATATGTGAATGTGCCACCCCAAGATAGACCCTGGAAAGTAGTTGGCACTCAAAAAATATTTGTTGAGTTAATGGACAAATAAACCATGGCAGTGCCAATATAGAGTTAGTATGTGTTTTAAGTCAATTGTGTTCAAACATAAAATAAAACTCATTTAAACAAATAAATGTAAAATTTAACAAGTTTTATTGCATTCTTGTGCTAAAAGGAAAGACTAAGTTATCCATTAATCAACATGAGGTGTATTCTGTATTTTATTTATTTAATCTTAAGAGAGCCTTGTTCAGTGAGATAAAAAACTGATTTCTGGTTTTTTTTTCACACTCTTTAACTTGAAATTCATGCATAACTGACATGTAGAAATCAAGAGATGGAAAAGTCTTATTGGCCTGTCTAACTCTATTTCCAAACTGGTACAGGGTGGGGTGTTCAAAGTGAGGGGAAAAAAATGAGTCCAAATGGCCAAAAAGGACACATGTATAAAAATTGGGACTCAACTCCCAGCCCCAGATGTAAGCTATTCCCACACCTGACAACACAAAGCTGAACACACTGTACCTTAAAGATGAATTTACAGGTGAACTGATATCCTGCTGGGATGCAAAGGAGGGCAAGTCTCAGAGTCCCACTCCTGGATCCTCAGCTCTGATTTGTGGAGAACACAGGTGCTGTCCTGAAATCTCATTGTTACAGTCCTTTATATATGGAGTGGAGGAGTTACAGAAATCCCTCAGCCTTCCAAGGTCATTTGAACCAAATTAGTAGCAGAATTAGATAATTATCTTTCCAGGGACATTGTAGCCTTCCCTTGTGGTGAGAGATGGCTCTAAACAAATTCCATCTCTTGCTATCCCACCCACCCCGGGGCAGGGGAGCTTCTGTTTTGGCAGATCCCACAAGTGCCATGACTTGGCCTGAACCAAAAGAGATGATTTAGAACATGTATTGGATTATCCATGTGCCCTGTTCCTCTGAGACTTGTGGAAAGCCATCCTCTGCCCCTTGGTGTGCAAAGGCGACTAGAATGGAGGGACAAGTCACTATTGGGTGTAACATTACAGGAAGACTTAGAGAGGCATCTTGTTCTTTGGAGCCATTAATCCTTGAATGGAATCTGGTGATGACATATCACAGTCTGCTTAGTTCTCTACCAGCTGAAGCAGGAATTGACCCCTGGTGAGTGTTTTCCAATAAACTGTATCCAAGTGAGATGACTTCTCATTTTAGAGTGGCTCTTATCCCATTTTGGAGGAGCACATTTTGTCCTTAAAATAAACGTTTAGAATACTCATTCATCTGATAACACAAATAGCTCTGGTTTTCATCATATCCTTCTACTGTGTTACTAATTAATTGCATGCCCATTACTTGGTTCAGTGGGTTAAAAATGTATAACTGATGTTACATGTGACAACCTTGTCTAATATTCATGTTCAAATTTTATCTTATTGAAGTGGTAATATTTAATATCGAGTCTATGAAAGTAATAAACCTGTTTACTTTAAACTGAATGCCTACTTTAATAGCAGAACCAAATTTTACAGGTGAAAACTTTTTTACATAAGGAGAGAGAGGAGTTAATTCTGAAACTATTTTGTAGGGTACCACCTATACAAAAGCAACAATTTAAAGAAAGAAAAACTCAATAAAAAATGTTTCCAAGGAGCTCATTGAAACCGCAGAAAATACAGTGAAACTGAATAACTACCAGGTGACAGATTACCTGATGACAGTTTCCTTCTCTCCCTCCTGATGAAATAAAATTCATACTTTATGACAAGATAAGAAAAATTTAAACATAAAATTTTTCTTTTACCATTTGGGCCTCCTCCCACCCCTTTAGTGTGTGTTGTGCATCTGCATTAACCAGACCTTCTTAGGAGATAACATTCCATCTTAATCTCATCAAGGATCATAATTCCTTAGGAGATAACCTTTCTTTATCTTGTAAGGGGCTATGATGACCCATGACCTTCTACTGATACTTGCTTTGTATGTGTACATCTGGATTGTGTAAACTGTTAACAATACATAGTTTTTACATATAACCCTTTATCTCAAATACTTATTTAACTGTGCTTTGACCTCTAATGGGTGCAGTCCTCAGAGCTTTCTTTTTTTTTTTACATCTTTATTGGAGTATAATTGCTTTACAATGGTGTGTTAGTTTCTGCTTTATAACAAAGTGAATCAGTTATACATATACATATGTTCCCATATCTCTTCCCTCTTCTGTCTCTCTCCTTTCCACCCTCCCTATCCCACCCCTCTAGGTGGTCACAAAGCACCGAGCTGATCTCCCTGTGCTATGTGGCTGCTTCCCACTAGCTATCTATTTTATGTTTGGTAGTGTATATATGTCCATGCCACTCTCTCACTTTGTCACAGCCTCAGAGCTTTCTGAAAGCCTGTTTCCTGGGTTGTAATCTTCAGGGTGGTTCAAATAAAATTTTCCATCTTTTTCTTAGGTCAACTGATTAATTTTTTCTTCAAA
Source organism: Phocoena phocoena (assembly GCF_963924675.1). Taxonomy (NCBI): domain Eukaryota; kingdom Metazoa; phylum Chordata; class Mammalia; order Artiodactyla; family Phocoenidae; genus Phocoena; species Phocoena phocoena. Next base: position 27,496,989 of record NC_089224.1, on the reverse strand, counting down.
CATGCATGGTGTAGCCAGCAGGATATCAGAGATACCCACCAGAGGACACCTGGAGTCCACCCCAAACTGGTGCTTGGTACCAAGCATGGACCCATTGAGCCCCACTGGCTTCTCAGTACTCCTCAGGTGTTCTGGTGAGTTCTTCTGACATCCAGATTTCATTGTTTGAGTGATGATCCTGAGTTTTATTCAAGCTGTTTTTACTTAAGACTTGGAGTCTCAAGGGGCACTGGTACATTTCCCAGGCATGGTCCTAGGAGGACCTGGGCAGAAGGCCTAGGAAAATATAGGTGGCTGGGTTTTTGTTACATTTGGCTTAAACTGAAAAAAAAAAATCCAAAAAACAATAAACAAGTTGAAACCTAAATGTCTATCAACAGGTGAATGGATAAAGAAGACATGGTACATATATAAAATGGAGTAACACTCAGCCATAAAAAAGAGTGACGTCATGCCATTTGCAGCAACATGGATGGAGCTACAGATTATCATACTAAGTGAAGTAAGTCAAAAAGAGAAAGACAAATACCATATGATATCACTTATATGTGGAATCTATCAATAAAATATACAAATGAACCTATCTACAAAACAGAAACAGACTCACAGACATACAGAACAGACTTGTAGTTGGGGGAGGGATGGACTGGGAGTTTGTGGTTAGCAGATGCAAACAATTACATATAGAATGAATAAACAACAAGGTCCTACTGTATAGCACAGGGAACAATATTCAGTATCCTGAGATAAAACATAATGGAAAAGAATATAAAAAAGAGTATATATGTATATATTGGAATCACTTTTGCTGTACAGCAGAAATTAATACAACATTGTAAATCAACTATACTTCAATAAAACAAACAAACAAAAACAAGTTGATATATGGTCTGAACAAAACTTTTGCTAGTGAAACGAGAGATTAAATTATGCAGCTTCAAAAAATAAGGGAGACCCAGTACAACCAGTAATTAACCTCTCTGGGCCTCCATTTAGAAATTTAGAAATCTGTCAATACCTGTTGGGGTAATTGATGATGAGTGACACGGCATGAGAGCTCCCTCTACGGGGGGGCCTTCCAGACTCCAATTCTAGTTGAGGTTTCCTTTTGTTAACATTCACAGCATGTTTTATTGGCAGGAGGATTCACAATGAGGGAGAAAAGGCCACAAGACTCACCAGAAAGAAGGCTCAGAAATTCTTGGGTGGGTCCAAGGGAGGCACAAGGTGGCTGTAGGGTCAGCTGGTGGCTACAGTGATCACATGGTTCCCTCTGATGTTGCAGATAATGGCACAAATCACAGTGCTGTTGTGAGGATTAAATATGTTAATAAATGTAAAGTGCTTACAACAGTGTTTAGCATGTAGGGAGTATCATATAAATGTTAGCTGCTATTATTTCAACTCACAGAAATCCAAATCATGACTCTTTGACTCAATATACATTACAGCCTGCAGAATGTTCTCTTAGCAAAGCTATATTTCATTCTTTCATGTCTTGAGCAGAATTGTTGGCTGAAGTCTGAAATCATCCCTGCCTTTGAGGACTGCATAGAAAGTAGCAAAATATAACACACCCAAGTTAAAATTCTTGATTTTTTTTCTTTTATCATTTCTCCTTACACTATATTTTGTGTCCCAGGATAAGTACGTACATGTTCGATCACACATTTTCATCAACATGTAATAAAGATGTCTAATTTTCTTGCCTGGAATAACTGAATATTCTCTTCTACCCCCATTCAGCCAATTTTAAATATTGAGGTCTGCATCTCGAAATGCCATTTCCAGGTGGGTCATTCTTTACCAAGAATACAGGAAATTATACAGCAGTGGCTTAAATATATTGCAGTTTATCCTTCTCACCTAATAAGAAATCCAGGGATGGAGAGATAGCTCAATGATGTGATGAAGGACCCAGGTAAGTTTTTTTTTTTTTTTTCAGGTAAGTTTTATCACCGTGCCACATCATCTTTGGAAAGTGTTCTTTTGCCTTCAAGTGTGCATGACTGACCTATAAAGGACAACAGAAGTTGGAAGGAGTCATGCTGGATCAGGAAAACAAGTAAGTTCTCAGAATCTCTCAGGTGGTATTTCATTGGCAAGTATTGTGTCAAACTGTAACTATTTTGTGGCCAGTGTTCAGAACAGAAACAAAGGGGGGGGGCGGTGTCACACTCTAAGTAATTAAAGGGAAACACCTGTTCTTCTGTTCCTTTGCATTGTAGCTTAAAGAGAAAGAAGAGACAAGTGCACCCCAATGTTCAGAGCAGCCCTATTCACAATAGCCAGCACATAGAAACAACCTAAATGTCCATCAGCAGAGGAATGGATAAAGAAGATATGGTACATATATACAGTGGAATACTACCCATAAAAAGCAACAAAATTGGGTCATTTGTAGGGATGTGGATGGACCTAGAGACTGTCGTACATAGTGAAGTAAGTCAGAAAGAGAAAAACGAATATTGTATATTAACGCATATATTTGGAATCTGAAAAAATTGGTAGAGACGATCTTATTTACAAAGCAGACATAGAGGCACAGATGTAGAGAAAAAACGCATGTATACCAAGGGGGAAAGTGGGTGTGGGATGAACTGGGATACTGGGATTGACATATATACACTATTGATACTATATATAAAATAGATAACTAATGAGATCCTACTGTATAGCACAGGGAACTCTACTCAGGGCTCTGTGGTGACCTAAATGGGAAGGAAATCCAATAAAGGGGGGATATATGTATATGTATAGCTGATTCACTTTGCTGTACAACAGAAACTAACACAACACTGTAAAGCAAATGTACTCCAATTAAAAAAAAAGACTCCGCATTCCAAATGCAGGGGGACTGGGTTTGAACCCTGATCAGGGAACTAGATCCCACATGTGACAATGAAGATCCCGCATGCCACAACTGAGACCTGGCACTGTCAAATAAATAAATATTAAAAAAAATAAAACAGAAACAAAAGGGGAGACTGTCATTCTGTCTCTTTGCATTGTAGCTTAAAGAAAAAGAATGCCTACAGAAAATACTATTTTTAGCTTCACTGTGGGCCAGCATGGAGTCAATGAGAAATCCCTGATACAAATTTTTGAAGTGTCACTGAACATTTTCAATAATGGACAGAACATACAGACCTCAAATCAATAAAGGAACAGTTAACTTTCAACAACATTATAAAACAAATGGACCTAAGAGCCATATGTAGAAAATTCTACCCAACAGTTATATATTAGTCTCAACTCTAAATGGAACTTTCTCCTAGATCACGTATTAGGTCACAAAACAAGTCTTAATAAAATTAGCAAGACTGAATTATACTAACTATTTTTTCTGTCCACCATGGAATGTAAATAAAAAGCAACATAAAAAGGTGGAAAATTCACAATGTGTGGAAATTAAATAATATAATCTTGAGAAAGATTATTTTGATTTCAAAAATGAAAACAAAAGAGAAATTAGAAAACATCTTGAAAAGAATTAAAATGAAGACAGTATACCAAAACATATGGGATACATCAAAAGCAGTTCTACAAGGGAAGTTTATAGTCATAAATCCCTAGATTGAGATAAAAGAAAAATCTCAAATAAACAACTTAAAATCATACCTCAAGAAACTAGAAAAAAGAAGAACACAGTAAGCCCAAATTTAGCAGAGGGAAGGAAATAAAGAGCAGAGCAGAAATAAATGAAATACAGACTAGAGAAACAATAGAAAAGAATAATGAAGCTAAGAGCCAAGTTTGCTTTTTTTTTTGCGGTACGCGGGCTTCTCACTGTTGTGGCCTCTCCTGTTTCGGAGCACAGGCTCCGGACGCGCAGGCTCAGCGGCCATGGCTCACGGGCCCAGCCGCTCCACGGCATGTGGGATCTTCCCAGACTTGGGCATGAACCCGTGTCCCCTGCATTGGCAGGCGGACTCTCAACCACTGCGCCACCAGGGAAGCCCAAGAGCCAAGTTTTTTAAAAAGAAAAACAAAAATTGACAAATCCTTAGCTAGTCTAACAAAGAGAGAGAGAGAGAGAGAGAAGATCCCAATAAAATCAAACAGGTATGAAAGCAAACATAAAATGGATTCCACAGAGATAGAAAGGATTATAGGGACTGTTATGATTAATTGTATGCCATGAAATTGGATAACCTAGAAGAAATGGATAATTCCTAGAAACACAACCTGACAAGATTAAGTAAAAAAGAAATAGAAAACCTAAAGAGATCTAAAACTAGTAAGGAGATTGAATCAGTAATCAAAAATATCTCAGCAGATAAAAGCCCAAGATTAGATGTCTTCACAGATGAATTCTGTCACCATTTGAAGAAGATTAATGCCAATCTTTCTGAAACTCTTGCTTACTCCATGTGGGATACTCTAACAAAATACCACTGACTGAGTAGCTTATGAATAATAGCTCACCATTCTGGAGGCCCGAAGTCTGACATTATGGCATCATCACACTTGGATGAGACTATTCTTTCTGACTCATAGTTGGTACCTTGTCTCTGTGTTCTCACATCATGGAAGGGGCTAGAGGTATCTTTGGAGCCTTTTATTAAAAAAAAAAAATAAGCGCACTAATCCCATTTATGAGCGCTCTGCCCTCATGACCTAAGCAACTCCCAAAGGCCCCACCTACTCTTACTATCACATCAGGCATTAGGATTTTAACATATGAAATTTGGAAAGACATATTCAAACCATAGCAAACTCCTGCTAAATACTGAAAAACTGTGAACTCTTCCAAACTAATTTTAAAAGGCCAGCATTACCCTGATATCAAAACCAGGCAAAGACACTATAAGAAAAGATAAAATATCCCTGATGCACACAGATGTTAAAAACCTCATCAAAATACTAACAAACCAAATTAAACAGCACATTAAGTGGATTATACATATGACCAAGTGGATTATACATATGACGCTGGGATTCAAGGTTGGTACAACATCCATAAATCAATCAATGTCATGATACGTGACATTACCAGAATGAAAAAAACATAAAACAACCCCCCCCATGATCATCTCAACAGATGAAGAAAAAGGATTTGGAAAAAACTCAACATTCCTTCAGATAAAAATCCTCCATAAAATGGGAATAGAAGGAAATGAACATAAAGAAGCCAAATATGAAAAGGACACAGCTAATATCAAACTCAATAGTGAAAAAGTGACAGCTTTTCCTTTATGAACATGAAGGCAAGGATGTCCAATCTTGCCACTTTTATTAAGCATAGTTCTGGAAATCCTAGATGGATAAATTAAGTAAGGAGAAGAAATAAAAGACATTCACATCAGAAAGGAAGGGGTAAAATTATCTTTGTAGATAACACAATTTTTTTGGTAGCAAGTCTTACCAACTCCACAGAAAATGAATTCACTGAACTGGAAATACCTAAAAATCAAATACAGAAGTCAATTACATTTCTACTCAATAACAAGGAAAAATCTGAAAAGTAAATTAAGAAACCAATACCATTATCAACTTCAGTGCAAAGAATAAAATACTTAGGAATAAACATAATCAGAGGTGAAACACCTGTACACTCAAAAGTATAAAAAAATGATGAGGAAAATTAAAGAAGACACTGATAATACAGAAAGACATCCCGTGTTTGTGATTACTATTTTCAGAATGTACATACTACCATAGTCGTCCACAGATTCAATCACGTCCCTATTAAAATCCCAATGGTGTTCAATACAGAAATAGAGAAAGCAATCCAAAAATTCATAGGGCACCACAAAAGAACCCAAATAGCCAAAACAATCTTTTGAAGGATAAATCTCAAGGGATCACACTTCCTGCTTTCAAAACATATTACCAGGCTTCCCTGGTGGCGCAGTGGTTGAGAGCCCGCCTGCCGATGCAGGGGACACGGTTTCATGCCCCGGTCCGGGACGATCCCATATGCTGCGTAGTGGCTGGGCCTGTGAGCCATGGCTGCTGAGCCTGTGCGTCTGGAGCCTGTGCTCCGCAACGGGAGAGGCCACAACAGTGAGAGGCCCGCATACAGCAAAAAAAAATAAACAAAAATACATATTACCAAGCTACAGTAATTAGAATAGTACTGGGTTAAATACAAACATATCGACCAATGGAACAAACTAGAGAGCCCAGAAAGATACCCATGTATATACAATAAACAAAATATCACCACTGAATACTCTCAATCAAATACTTATGAAAAGTCCTAAATAAACTTTTGTCAAATGCTTGAATCTTAAACGTTAGTAGCATGGAACATAAAAATATATCCAATAAACCAACACCATATTATATTAATTTAAAATAAAGTCACAAAAAAATGGTATGGGCTTCTCATATCACAAAGCTTCCTTTCAACCTATAACAACCATTACATCTTCCCAAATGCAAGCTAGATTTCAACAAACATGTGCAATACCACCACCACCAACAACAACAGTAACAAACAGCTGTAACAGAAAATCCTGATGGGAAGGGAGAATCTGATTTCCAGAATTTCTACTTTATATTATTTCACATATAAATTTTCAACAAAGAGTTATGAGGCATGAAAACAAACAACAAAGTATGATCCATGAATGAGGAAAAAAATGTGTATATATATATATATATATATATATATATATATATATATATATGCACTCGTGTGTGTCTGTATATATATATGTACATTGTCCACACAATGTGGACATACATATATACACATTGTCCAGGCATTAAAAAGACTTTAAATCACTCTCTTAAATATTCCCACAGAACTAAATGAAATTTTGGACAAAGAACTAAAGGAAATCATGAAAATGGTGTCTCACCAATTGACGAATACTAACAAAGAGAAAGAAACTACAAAAAGGAATCAAATATATATTCTAGAGTTGAAAAGTGCCACAACTGAAATAAGAAAGTCATTAGGGGGATTCATTAGCAGACTTAAGCAGGCAGAATAAAGAATTGGCACATTTGAAGAAGAACTGATTGAGACTATCCACTCTGAGGGGTGCAAAGAGAAAAGAGTGAAGAATAATGAGCAGAACGTAAAAGACCTACAAGACATCATCAAGTATGACAACATATCCATAATAGGAATCCTGCATGGAGAGAAAGGGATAGAAAGTCAGGGAAAATATTTGAAGAGATAATTGTTCCAAACTCCTCAAATATGATAAAATACATGAAAGTACATATCCAAGAAATTCAGTGAACTCCAACAGGAGATCTACACAAAAGCACTATATTAAAATTGCAAAAACTAACCACAGAGAGAATTTTGAAAGCGTCAAGGGAGAAGGCTGGTGGATTTCATATTCACATGTTGAAAGAAAAACACTGTTAACCAAGAATTCTATATCTGGTGAAACCATCTTCCAAAAATGAAGGACAGCAGTGATATAGGTAAGATGGCAGAATAGGAAGCTCCAGGTCTGTAACCCCATGAAAACACTGAACTAAACAATAGAATACAAATAGCTTTGTGGGAGCTCTAGAAACCAGTCAGTAATCTGAAGCAACAAAGTGAATGCCCAGTCAAGAAAGAGTCACTCTCAAAATGATAGCAAATTTCGTGACATTTTTGCTCACTCTTATCCTAACCCATTCCTGACTCAATATGGTGCAGTAGAGTGAAAGCTGCCCAATTACTGGTCCTCCATTGGGAGAAAAGTAAAAGAGTGCAACTTGATTGCAATGTGTGGCATGCCAGGCAATGTCTGAGAGTCTGGTTTCTGTCTCACATGACTCACAGCTGAGATAGCAATAGTGGAGTATTTTTTATATCAGATTGGTGGCTGTGAAAGCAATGATGGATTCAATGGCCCATGAAAACTTCATGGCAACTGTACACCTGCACACACTTGGAGGGCAGAGATTACTGACAGAGGAATACAACAGAACATTTAAGGGCCAAGAAGACAGGGGTGCGGCTCTTGGGGAAATGAAACATCTGTGTGTGGCAGAAGTAGGGGGCTGTAGCTGGGCTTCAGACACAGGTCCAGTGAAGGCACATCCTCAGAAAAGATCTGAGAAGACCTTAAGTCATTACACCAGGCTGATTAGTGAAGGCCTTCCTCTGCAAGTATCCAGTCTACAAGGCTGGGAGAGGTGGCTGTTTTTTTCAATATGCAATTTTTCACAAAAGCTCACAAAACACAGAAAAAAACAGGGAAATATGACCCATTCACAAGAACATAATAAATCTTTAGGCTTCAGAGTTGCTAGATGAACTCTTGAAAACAACTGCCTAGGAAATCAGGAAGATGATATATCAACAAAGTGAGAATATCAACAAAGAGACAGAATTTATTAAAAAAGCAAATGTGGAGTTAAAAGTGTAAGTAAATTAAAAATTTCATGAGAGGGGTTCAAAAGCAGACTGAAACAGGCAGAGGAAGGCATCAGCAAACTTGAAGACAAATCATTTGAAATTATTAGTTCTCAGAGCCAAAAGGAAAATCAATGAAGAAATGTGAACCGACCCTAATGGAATTATGGGAATCCAAAAAAGAAGACATTATGGGAATCCAGGAAGAAAAAAGAGTGAGACAACAGCAGAAACCTCGTCTGAAGGAATAATGGACAAAAACTTCCCAAACTGTGAATACTTGGATAGAAAAGTACAAGTTAAACGAACTGTAGGGTAAAATCAAATAGACCCACACTAAAACACATTATAATCAACCTGACAAAAGTAAAAAACAAAGAATCTTGAAAGAATCAATAGACAACTGAATCATCATGTATTAATGATGCCAAATAAAATTTTTAGCAGATTTTTCAGCAGAAACCTTGCAGTCCAGAAGGCACTGGGATGATGTATTTTAAGTACTGAAGGGAAAAAAAAAAAAGCCTTATAAACTGAAAATCCTATATCGGCAAAAATGTACTTCAAAATAAAGGAGAAATTAAGGCATTCCAAGATAAACAAAACTTGGAGGGAATTACTATCATTAGAACTTCCCTACCAGAAATACTAAAGGGAGTCCTTCAAGTTGAAATGATAAAATCCTAGACAAGTAGCACAAAGCTAGAAGAAGATATATAGCTCTCTGGCTAAGGTAAATAAGTGGGGAAATATAAAAAACATGAGTATTGCAACATGGGTTGGTAATCACACTTTTTATATATTATAGGATTAAAAGTAAAAAAATTAAAAATTAACGTAATTTCTATGTTAATGGATACACACAATATATAAGAATGTCTTTTTTACATCAATAACAGACTGGAGGAATGGTGCTGTGAAGGAGTAGAATTTTTGTATGTTATTGAAGTTCAGCTGTTGACAGTTTAAAACAGATTGTTATGACTTTAGGATATTGTATGTAATCTCTGTGATAACCAAAAAGATAATATTTACAAAGTATACAGAAAAGGAAGTGAGAAGGGAATCAAAATGTGTCACTCCAAAAACAATAAACACAAAAGAAGGTAATAAGGAAGGGACAAAAATTTAATGAAGCATACAGAAAAAAAATGTCACAAATAGCAAAAAAAAAGTCCTTCTCAATCAGTAATTACTTTAAGTATAATGGATTAAACTCACCAATTAAGATGCATAAGCTGGCAGAATGGATAAAAAACAGAATCCAACTATAAGCTGTCTATACTGTCTACAAGGGATTCAGTTTAAATTTATGGACATACACAGGTTGAAAGTGAAGAATGGAAAACTATCCCATGCAAATAGTAAGCAAAAGGGAACAAGGTGCCTATACTAATATCAGGCAAACTAGATTTTAAGTCAAACTTTTTACAAGGAACAAAAAAGGAATTTATATAATGAGAAAAGGATCAATTCTCTAAGAAAAAATAAAAATTATAAACATTTGTACCAGAGCTCCGTAACAGATGAAGCAAACCTTGACGGAAGGGAGAAACAGTAAGAGTTGGAGACTTTGATAGCCTTCATTCAGAAATGGGAGAGAACAACTACACAGAAGATCAGTAAGGAAACAGAAGACTTAAACAACAGTATAAACCAATAGACCTAACAGACACATATATACAGAGCTCTCTACCCAAAGATAGTAAATTACAGATTTTTCTCAAGTGTACGTGAAACATTTCCAGAATAGGCCATATGTGAGGCAAAAAACAATTCTTAATAAAAATTAAAACTACTGAAATCACACAATGAATCTTTTTCCATCACAATGGGATAAAAGTGGAAATCAGTAACAGAAGGGAAACGAAAATTCACAAATATGTGGAAATTAAACAGCGCGCTGTTAAACAACCGATGGGTCAAGGAAGAAATTACAAGAGAAACTACAAAATACCATGAGACCAAAGAAAAAAACTACATAATAGCAAACCTTACGGGATGGAGCACAAGCAGTGATGAGAGGGAAATTTATAGCTGTAAAGGCTTACATTAAAAAAGAATAAAGATCTCATATCCACAATCTAACATTTTCCTTAAAGAAGTAGAAAACACTTAACCCAAGGCCAGCAGATGGGAAAAATAATAAATATTACAGCATACATAAACAAAACAGAAAAACAACATAGAAAGTCAAGGAAACCAGGAGTCGGTTATTAGAAAAGATCAACATGTACTTCAAGATGGACACAGAAGACACTCCTGAATTTCCCTCCTTCCATGGATGCACTACATACAGATCAATTCCCTCTGAAAGATATCAAGAAACTAACTTTAGTGACTCCTACACATTGGGAAACTGAGAAAATACCCACTCAGAAATGTGTAGGAAAGGATGAGACACACTCTTACTATAAACCCCACCCAAGAACAGCGCCTTATAATCTTTCTGAAACCAACAACTCCTAGCCTCTTCCTAATTAGCACGGTGTTTGCACCATATTTCTAATGTCCCAACTTTTAAGGCTGCCACCTGAGGGATGGGTCCCCAAATCATCTAGCTCTGAGAGCCAAAAGGGCTTCCCTTCAGAAGTCCCATGATATTATAGCAAACAAATAAGCAGTTTTTACAAGGTGCTTGAGCACTCCCTCTGCCTATCTCCACAAGCTCAGAGCAGAGGGAACACACAAATGCTTATCTCCCAATTTCTTCCTGGAGGGTGTTGGACTACATACTTTCCCAGCTACTGTCTGAAGGTCCAGCTTCTAATCAGCTTGTATTTCAGCTGACTGGAATCCTGCCCAGAGCCCAAAGGAGCCAGTGGGTACTTACTCTGACCTCTCCCCACAGCTTCCTTCAACAATAAAGCCAAATCTCCTGCACGTCCCTGGAGGGAGCTTGTCTACACATTTAGAACCCTGACTTTTAAAACTGCCATCTGAGGGATGGACCCCAAAATAACCTACCTCTGACAGTCAATTGGGCTTGCATTCCTCAGCACCACAGTACTATAGCAAACAAAGAAGCAGTTTTTAAATGGATGCATAAGGATTCCCCGTAGCTATACACCCAGACCCAGCATGGAGGGAGACGACAAAAAAATGCCCATCTCCCAGCAAGAATGTTTCTCCCTGGAAGGAAGTTGTATATTTTCCTAGCTGCTACCTGTGGTTCTGGCTTCCAGTTAGTCTGCATGTGGAAGCTCACGGGGATCCATCTGGGAGCCTGGTAAAGCTGGTGGGCATATCCCCTGCTATCTCCCCCAGCTCCAAGTAAGACCAAATTTTTATCTTCTCTCCTGGAAGGAGCTTGTCCACACATCTAGCACACCAGTTTTCAACTGCCACCTAAGGGACTAGCCCCCAATTCACCTAGCTCTGGGAGCTGAAAGGGCTCAGCCTTCATGAGTGCCTGGGACCACTAAAAACAAAGACTGTTTTACTCGGACACAGAAGCATTCAGAGCAATTATTTGCCTTGACTCAGCACAGAGTGAGGAAGAAGAAACTCTTCCAGCTCTGGATTCTTCTTCATAGGGGCTAGACTACATATGTCATATTCTGACTTTTCCAGCTCCTGCCTGATAATTGGGCTTCCAATTAACCTGCATCAGGGAGTTAAAGCGGCAGGCAACTGGCAGTTGTCCAGAAGCCTAAACAGGCATATGAGCATTAACCACATGGTTGAGGACGCTGATGGGTCTTGGAACACCCTCAACTGCTGCAAGTCACTAAGAACAAACACAATGATTTCAACAACCAGGCCAGGCTGATTAAGGCCAATCTGTCAAAGCTGGGAAAAGGGGCTGTTTTATACAAAAACGAACACAGAGAGTCAAGGAAAGCAAAGAAACGGGGATGTTTCAAACAAATAAACAGATCTCTAGGAGCTGACCTTAATGAAGTGGATATAAGTAATTACCCAACAGAGTTCAAAATAATGGTAATAAAGATGCTTACTGACCTCAGGAGAATAAAGCATGAGCAAAGTGTGAGTTTCAACAAAGAGATGGAAAATATTAAGAAGTACCAAACAGAAATCATAGATTTCAAGAATAAATGAACTGAAAAATTCAATACAGGGCTTCACAAGCAGACTAGACCAAATGGAAGAAAGAATCAGACAAGGTAGTGGAAGTCATCTAATCAAAAGAGCAAAAAGAAAGAAGAATAGAAAAAAGTGAAGATCACATAAGGGACACCAGTAAGTGGATCAATATATGTGTTACAGGTCTTCAAGAAATAGAAAGAAAGAAAGGGCAGAGAGCATATTCAAAGAAATAATGCCTAAAAGCTTCCCTATTGTGGGGAAAGAAAGAGATATTCAGATCAAGGAAGCCCAACACTCTCCAAAGAAGATTAATCCAAAGAGATCTACAAATAGACACACTATAATGAAATTATCAGAAATTAAAGACAGAATCTTAAAAGCAAGAATAGCCACTTGTTTATACACGGGAATCCCCATAAGATTAACAGATTTTTCAGCAAAACTATTGCAGCCCATAAAGGATAGCAATGATATATTCAAAGTGTGCAAAGAAAAAGAAATGCCAAGAATGCTCTATCCAGCAAACATGTCCTTTAGAATTGGAGTGACAGAGTTTTCATTAACAAAGAAAAGCTGAAGGACTTTATACAAAAGTTGTTCAAAGGAGTTCTTCAATCTGAAATGAAAGCGTGTTAATTAATTAGGAACATGGAAACACATGAAAGTATAAAACTCATAGGCCAAAAGATAGTTCAGAATACTCTAATATTGTGATGGTGATGGGTAAATCTCTTATAACTTTAGTATAAAAGTAAAAGACAAGAACAACTATAACTGCAATAATTTTTTAATGGATTCATAATATAAAATGATGTGAATTGTGACATCAAAGCACAAAATAAGGAGAGTGTAAAATTGTAGGGCTTTTGTATGTATTCAAAATTAAGTTGTTATCACCTTAAAATAGTCTGTCATAACTCTAAGAGGTTGGATGGAAGGCTCACGATAACAAAGAATCAAAACCTTTAGTAGATACCCAATAAACAGAGACAAGGATCAAAGCATACCACAACAAAATTATCAATTCACAAAGAAAGACAGCAAGAGAAGAAGAAAGCAGTAAAAGAATGACAAAAAATACAGGAAACAATTAATATGATGGAATTAGTAAGTCCTTCCCTGTCAATGATTCCTCTATATGCGAATGAATTAAATACTCCCATTAAACGACACAGAGTGGTTTTATGAATTTGAAAAGAAGACCCAACTGTCTGCTGATAACAAGAGTCTCATTTCAGCTTTAATGACACACTTACACTGAAAGTAAAGGGATGGAAAAAGATATTCTATTCAAATAGAAACCAAAAGAGAGCAGTGGTAGCTATACTTACATGAACTTGAAGTCAAATACTGTAACAAGAGAAAAAGAAGGTCATTATATAAAGGTAAGGAGTAAATTTACTTATAAGAGGACATACAATTATACATTTTTATCCCTGCACTATCAGAGCACCCTAAATATATAAAGCAAATAGTAACTAACCTGAAGGAGGAAATAGGCAGCAAATCAGTATTTCGCGACTTCAATACCCCATTTTCATCAATGGATAGGTCATCATCCAAAAAGAAAATCAATAAGGAGACATTGGACTTAAACTACACATAATACCAGATGGACCTAACAGACATATGCAGAACAGAAGAATACACATTCTTGCCAAGCATACATGGAATACTCTCCATGACAGATCATCTGTTAGGTCATAATATAACTGAAATCACTGTATCGTTTCCGACTACAATGGTATGACACTAAAATACATTATAGGAGAAAACCCAGAAATATCACAAATATCTGGAGGTTAAACAACAGGCTCCTGAACAAAAGGGTTGAAGAAGAAATCAAAGGGCAATTGACAAGATATTTTGAGACAAATGAAAATGAAACACAATGTACTAAAACTTAGGAGCTGCAGCAAAAACAGTTCTAAGAGGGAAGTATATAATGATAAAAGTCTACATTAAGAAAAAAGAAAGGTCTAAAATAAACAACTAAAAAAACCTCAAGGAACTAAACAACATACTAAGCCTAATGTTATCAGAAGTAAATAAAAGATAGGGCAGATATAAATGAAACAGGGACTAGAAATACAAGAGATGACCACTGAAACTAAGAGCTGGTTTTTTAAAGGTTAGAAAAAAAAAGGATGTGCAAGCCTTTAGCTAGACTAACTAGGCAAAAAAGAAAAGACTCAATATTGTCAGAAGTAAAAAGGGATATATTACCACACATAACAGCAAAGGTAAAGGATCAGAAGAAATTACTATGAGCAATTTTATGCCAATAAATTAGATAACCTAGAAGAAATGGGTAAATTCCTGGAAACGTACAACCTACCAAGAAGGAATCATAAGGAAATAGAAAATATGAACAAATTACAAGTAAGGAGATTGAATCAGTAAATAATAAACCTCTCAACCAAAAATAGTTCCAAGACCAGATGGCTTCACTGGTAAATTCTACCAACACTTTAAAGAAATTAACCATTCTATCTCAAACTCTTCCAAAGAACTGAAGAGGAGGGAAAACTTCCAAACTCATTTTACAAGGCCAATATTACCCTGTTACCAAAGCCAGGCAAGCAAACTACAAGAAAATAAAATTAATGCTCAACATGATTGATGAGCACAGATGCCAAAATCCTCAACAAAATATTATCAAACAAACTTCAACAGCACATTACAAGAATCATACACCAGGACCAAGCAGGTTTATTCCTGGGATGCAAAGATGGTTCATCACATGTAAATCAATAAATGTGATATAGCACATTAATAAAAGGAGGGATAAAATCATATGATCATCTCAGTGGATGCAGCAAAAGCTTTTGACAAAAGTGAACATTATTTCATGAAAAAAACTCAGCAAACGGAATGGATACAAAATCAAGACCCATATATGTGCTGTCTACAAGAAACCCACTTCAGACCTAGGGACACATACAGACTGAAAGTGAGGGGATGGAAAAAGATATTCCACGCAAATGGAAATCAAAAGAAAGCTGGAGTAGCTATACTCATATCAGATAAAATAGACTTTAAAATACAGAATGTTACAAGGGAAAGGAAGGACACTACATAATGATCAAGGGATCAATCCAAGAAGAAAATATAACAATTGTAATATATATGCACCCAACATAGGAGCACCTCAATACATAAGGCAACTGCTAACAGCTCTAAAAGAGGAAATCGACCGTAACACAATAATAGTGGGGGACTTTAACACCTCACGTACACCAATGGACAGATAACCCAAACAGCAAATTAAGGAAACACAAGCTTTAAATGACACTATAGACCAGATAGACTTAATTGATATTTATATGGCATGCCATCAAAAACCGCAGATTCAACTTTCTTTTCAAGTATGCATGGAACATTCCCCAGGATAGATCACATCTTGGGTCTCAAATCAAGCCTCAGTAAATTCAAGAAAATTGAAATCATATCAAGCATCTTTCCTGACCACAACGCTATAAGACAGGGACAAAACCGTTAAAAGCACAAACACATGGAGGCTAAACAATACGTTACCAAATAACAAGAGATAACTGAAGAAATCAAAGAGTACGTTACCAAATAACCAAGAGATAACTGAAGAAATCAAAGAGGAAATCAAAAAATACCTAGAGACAAATGACAATGAAAACACGACGATCCAAACCCTATGGGATGCAGCAAAAGCAGTTCTAAGAGGGAAGTTTTTAGCTATACAAGCCTACCTCAAGAAACAAGAAAAATCTGAAATAAACAATCCAATGTTAAACCGAAAGGAACTAGAGAAAGAAGAGCAAACAAAACCCAAAGTGAGCAGGAGGAAAGAAATCATAAAGAGCAGAGCAGAAATAAATGAAATAGAAACAAAGAAAACAATAACAAAGATCAATAAAACTAAAAGCACGCTCTTTAAGAAGATAAACAAAATTAATGAACCATTAGCCAGACTCATCAAGAAAAAGAGGGAGAGGACTCAAATCAATAAAATTAGAAATGAAAAGAGAACTTACAACAGATACCGCAGAAATACAGAGGATTATAAGAGATTACTACAAACAACTATATGCCAATCAAATAGACAACCTGGATGAAATGGACAAATTGTTAGAAAGGTATAACCTTCCAAGAGTGAACCAGGAAGAAGTAGAAAATATGAGGAGACCAATCACAAGTAATGAAATAGAAACAGTGATTAAAAATTTTGCAACAAACAAAAGTCCAGGACCAGATAGATGGCTTCACAGGTGAATTATATGAAACATTTAGACAAGCGCTAACAGCCATCCTCAAATTCTTCCAATAAATTGCAGAGGAAGGAAAACTCCCAAACTCATTCTATGAGGCCACCATCACCCTGATACCAAAACCAGACAAAGATACCAGAAAAAAAGAAAAGTACAGACCAATATCACTGATGAATATAGATGCAAAAATCCTCAACAAAATACTAGCAAAGAGAATCGAACAATACACTAAAGGATCATACACCATGATCAAGTGGCATTCATCCCAGGGATGCAAGAATTCTTCAATATATGCAAGTCAATCAATGTGATACACCATATTAACAAATTGAAGAGTAAAAACCATATGATCATCTCAATAGATGCAGAAAAAGCTTTTGACAAAATTCAACACCAATTTATTGATAAAAACTCTCCAGAAAGTGGGTACAGAAGGAAACTACCTCAACATAATAAAGGCCACATAAGACAAACCCACAGCAAACATCCTCTCAATCGAGAAAAACTGAAAGCATTTCTCTAAGACCAGGAATGAGACAAGGATGTCCACGCTCACCACTATTATTCAACATAGTTCTGGTAGACCTAACCACAGCAATCAGAGAAGAAAAGAAATAAAAGGAATACAAATTGGAAAAGAAGAAGTAAAACTGTCACTCTTTGCAGATCTCTATACATAGAGAATCCTAAAAATGCCACCAGAAAACTACTAGATCTAATCAATGAATTTGGTAAAGTTGCATGATACAAAATTAATGCACAGAAATCTCTTTCATTCCCATACACTAATGATGAAATATCTGAAAGAGAAATTATGGAAACACTCCCATTTACCATTGCAAGAAAAAATACCTAGGAATAAACCTATCTATGGAAACAAAAGACCTGTATGCAGAAAACTATAAGACACTGAAGAAAGAAATTAAAGATGATACCAAAAGATGGAGAGACATACCATGTTCTTGGATTGGAAGAATCAATATTGTGAAAAAGATTATACTACCCAAAGCAATCTACAGATTCAATGCAATCCCTATCAAATTACCAATGGCATTTTTTACGGAACTAAAACAAATCATCCTAAAATTTGTATGGAGTCACAAAAGACCCCAAATAGTCAAAACACTCTTGAGGGAAAAAAACGAAACTGGAGGAATGAGACTCCCTGACTTCAGACTGTATTACAAAGCTACAGTAATCAAGACAATATGGTACTGGCACAAAAACAGAAACATAGATCAATGGAACAAGATAGAAAGCTCATAGATAAACCCACGCACCTATGGCCAACTCATCTATGACAAAGGAGGCAAAGATACACAATGGAGAAAACACAGTCTCTTCAATAAGTTGTGCTGGGAACACTGGAGAGCTACACGTAAAAGAATGAAATTAGAACACTCCCTAACACCATACACAAAAATAAACTCAAAATGGTTTCGAGACCTAAAGGTAAGACCAGACACCATAAAACTGTTAGAAGAAACGACAGGAAGAACACTCTTTGACATAAATCACAGCAAGATCTTTTTTGATCCACCTCCTAGAGTAATGGAAATAAAAACAAAAATAAACAAATGGGACCTAATGAAACTTCAAAGCTTTTGCACAGCAAAGGAAACCATAGACAAGACAAAAAGACAACCCTCAGACTGGGAGAAAATATTTGCAAACGAATCAATGGACAAAGGATTAATCTCCAAAATATATAAACAGTTCATGCAGCTCAATATTAAAAAAACAAACAACCCAATCCCAAAAGGGGCAGATGACCTAAACAGACATTTCTCCAAACAAGACATACAGATGGGCAAGAAGCACATGAAAAGCTGCACAACCTCACTATATTAGAGAAATGCAAATCAAAACTACAATGAGGTATCACCTCACACCAGTTAGAATGGGCATCATCAGCAAATCTACAAACAACAAATACTGGAGAGGGTGTGGAGAAAAGGGAACCCTCTTGTACAGTTTGTGGGAATGTAAATTGATACAGCCACTATGGAGAACAGTATGGAGGTTCCTTAAGAAACTAAAAAGAGAATTACCATATGACCCAGCAATCCCACTACTGGGCATATACCCAGAGAAAACCATAAGTCAAAAAGACACATGCAGCCCAATGTTTGTTGCAGCACTGTTTACATTAGCCAGGTCACGGAAACAACCTAAATGCCCATCTACAGATGAATGGATAAAGAACATGTGGTACATATATACAATGGAATAGTACTCAGCCATAAAGTGGAACGATATTGGGTCATTTGTTGAGACATGGATGGATCTAGAGACTGTCATACAGGGTAAGTAAGTCAAAAAGAGGAAAATATCATATATTAACGCATATATGTGGAACCTAGACAAATGGTACAGATGAACCAGTTTGCAGGGCAGAAATAGAGACACAGATGCAGAGAAAAAACGTATGGACACCAAGGGGGGAATACCGTGGTGGGCTGGCCATGGTAGGGTGATGAATTGGGCGATTGGGATTGACATGTATACACTGATGTGTATAAAATTGATGACTAATAAGAACCTGCAGTATAAACAAACAAAGAAACAAAAAACAACTAATACTAAACTTTCTTTGGGTTATTTGTATGGAAATATGTTAATATAAATGTTTCAGACATTACATGAATTTTCTAAAAATCTTATATGTTCTGGTATAATGTTACAAGTCATAATTCTAGTTATTACTTTAAAATGTATATCTCAGCAATAACTAAATTTCCTTGTCAATTGCATTATTATGAACTTTCATCAAATCTTGAACCGTGGTCATTTTTAAGTCTTTTGTCATTTACAGACAGTTCTGGGTGTACTCTGATGCTTTCGCAAAAATGTTCCTATAAAAGGGTTTCATATTCAAGCATTCCTGGAAATGACTCTGACAAGTACAGGTTTCTGGTAACTGACTATACTGCTGAACTGAATGAATAAGCATTTTCAGAACTCTAATGTAAAACTCATGAATTCATAAAAGATGAAAAAAATTAATTACATGGGACTGAGTGAACTGATGAGGATGATTATTATTTTTGTGACTTTCTGTTTGAATAAAAAAAAATCACACAAGGACTCAGAGGCAAGAAATATAAATATCAATTTTCACTGCAAAGTAAAGGAGCTGCTACAGTGGAGGTTTACTGGACTGAATGTCAATATTATGACAGTATGAGTGTGTTTCATGTTTGGTAATTGCAATCATTGTTTATTTTTTTGTCGTCATCCATTTACAATGCTCGGTGCCAGTTTATCTCTTGTAAAAATAAAATACAGTGTGTGTGTGTGTGTGTGTGTGTGTGTGTGTGTGAAAAAACAACTCAGCAAATTATGTATACATATAATGTACATTATCATAATAACGGCCATATACGATACGACTACAGCTAACATTACACGCAATAGTGAGAAGCTGAAAGAAGGAACAGCATCCTCTAAGATCAGGAACAAGACAAGGATGCAACTCTCAGCACCCTCATTCACCGTATGACTGTAAGTCCTAGCCAGAGTCATTAAGCAAGAAAAACGAATAAAAGACATCCAAATTGTATAGTTATAAGTAAAATAAGTCTGTTTGTAGATGACATGATATGATATGTGGAAAACCCTAAACACACTGCAAAAAAAAAATAAAAACCTGTTAGAATAACTGAATTCTGTAGAGTTTCAGGATCAATATACAAAAATCAGCTGCATTTGTATATCAACGAATATCAACTAACAATGAATTATCAGAAGAAAAATTAAGAAAATAATCTCATTTACAATAGTATGAAAAAAGTTAAATACTTAGAAATAAATTTATCTAATGGGGTGAAAGATCTACACACTAAAAACCATAAAACACTGATGTTAGAAATTGAAGAAGACACAAACAAATGGATAGATATTATGTGTTCATGGATTGGAAGGGTTAATATTGTGCAAATGCCCATACCATCCAAAGTGACCTACAAATTCAATGCAATCTCTATCAAAATTCCAAAGCAGTTTTTAAAGAAATAGAAAAAAAAATCCTAAAACTCATATGAAACCACAAAAGACTCCAAAGAGCCAAAGCAATCTTGAGAAAGAAGAACAAAACTAGAGACATCACACTTCCTGATTTCAAACTATAATACAAAGCTATAGTAATCAAATAAGTACTGTATTGGCATAAAACAGAAACGCAGATCAACAAAAATGAATCGAGAGCTCAAAAATAAACCCATGCATATATAGTCAACTAGTTTTCAGCAAGGAAGTCAAGAATAAACAATGGGAAAAGGAGAGCCTCTCCACTAAACGGTTTTTGGGGAAAGTGCATCGCCACATGGAAAAGTCACATTACGCCAGATACAAAAATAAACTCAAAATTAATTAAAGACATGAACATAAGACCTGATCCTTAAAATTCTTAGTAGAAAATATTAGGGGTAAGCTCCTTGACACTAATCTCATCAATGTGCTTTTGGATTTGACACCAAAAGCAAAGGCAACGAAAGCAAAAATGTACAAGTGGGACTACATCAAACGAAAAAGGTTCTGAACAGCAAAGGTAGTAACCATGAACAAAATGAAAAAGCAATATATGGAGTGTGAGAAAATATCTGCAAATCACGTATCTAAAAAGAAGTTAATATCCAAAGTATACAAGGAGCTCATACAACTCAGAAGCAAAAACACCATATAACACAATTTAAAAATTGGCAAAGGACCTATAAAGACATTTTCCCAAAGATGACAAACATTTGGGAAACAGGTATATGAAAAGGTGATTCACATCACCAATCAGCAGGGAAATGCAAATCAAAACCACAATGAGATATCACACCACACCTGTTAGTATGTATATTATGAAAAAGATAAATGTCGGTGAGGATGTGGAGAAAAGGGAATCTGTGTGCACTGTTGTTGAGAATGTAAATTGGCTCAACCAGTACTGTAAACAGTATGGAGATTCCTCAAGAAAATAAAATTAGAATACCATGTGATCCAGCAATTTCACTTCTGGTCATATAGCAAGAGAAACAATATTTTTTAGGAATTCCCTGGCTGTCCAGTGGTTAGGACTTCGTGCTCTCACTGATGAGGGGAGGGCCTGGGTTCAACCCATGGTTGGGGAACTAAGATCCCACAAGCCACGTGGTATGGGAAAAAAACAAAAACAAAAACAAAAAAGCTTTGAAATGTTATTCACAGTAATGGTATGGAAAGAACCTGCCTGTCTCTAATAGATGAATGGATAAACAAATTCTGATACACACACACACACACACACACACACACACACACAAATACACATACATAACATACACAATGGGATATTATTCAACCTTAAAGTAAATCCTGACACTTGCAAGAACACGAATGAGCCTGGAGAACATTATGCTAAGTGAAATAAGCCTGATGGAGAAAAGACAAATGCCGCATGGTATCACTTACGTGTGGAATCTAAAAAAAAAGTTGGAATCATAGAAACACAGAGCAGAAATTGTTGCCTGCAGTTGGGCATGGGGGGAAATTGAAACACGCTGGTAAATGGATACAAATTTTCAGTTATAACGTGAGGGATAAAATGAAGGAATAAGGTCTGAGGAGCTAACGTATAACATGGTGACTAACTGATGATGCTGTATTCTGTAACTGAAAATTTCTGAGAGAGTAGAATTTGTGTCCTCACACACAAAAAGTAAATATATGACAGGTGATGGGTATGTTAATTAACTTGATTGTGAGAATCCTTTTACAATATATACGTATATCAACTAATCATGTTATACATTTTAGATATATTACAGTTTTGTCAGTTATGCCTCAAAATAGTTGTAAAAGGAGGAAAACGATCAACAAAATTGACAAAACTAGTTAGACTGACTATTAAAAAAAGAGATAAGAACAAAATATGTAAAATCAGAAATGAAGAAAGGGACATTACTACCAATTTTGTAGAGACAAAAAGGCTTACAATAGAGTACTATTTACAGTTGTATACCAACTAATTTGATAACTTAGATGAAATGAACACATTCCTAGAAACACACATCTTACCAAGAAATACAAAATCTGAACAGATCTACAAGTTAAGATATGGAATCACTTATCAAACATCTTCCAACAACTGAACGCCCAGCACCAGGTAACTTCATGGTGAATTCTACCAACTATTTAAAGAAGAATTAACACCAATCCTTCTCAAGCTCTTCCAAACAATTTAAGAGGAGAGAATGTATTTTCACTCATTCTATGAGGTTAACATTATAGCAATTACAAACCTAAAGACACTACAAGAAAAGTACACTACAGACCAATATCCCTTATGAATACTGATGCAAAAATCCTTTAAAAAATAATAAGAGACAGAACAGCCCATTATAAAGGATTATACATCATGACCAAATGGGATTTATCCTTGCAAGGCAAGGTTGGTTCAACATATGAAAATCAGTCAATGTAGTATAGCACATAAAGAGATTGAAGGGACTAAACGCCATGTGATCATCTTCATTGATGCAGAAAAAACATTTGACAAAATTCAATGCCATTTTATGATTAAAAAACTCAACAAACCAGAAATACAAGTTGATGATTTCAACATAATGAAGGTCACAGATAGAAAACCAACAGCTATTATATTCAGTGATGAAATCTTCCTCCGTAAGATCAGGAACAAAGGAAGGAGGCCTGTTGTCACCACTTCTATTCAGCAAAGTACTGGAATTCCTAGCCAAATAAATAAGGCAAGATAAAAAATAAAAGGCATCTAAATCAGAAAGGAAGAAATAAAATTATATTTGTTCAGAGACAACACACATGCACCAAAAGAAACCTGTTACAATTAATAAATGAATTCAGAAAAGTTGCCAGATACAAAATCAATATGGAAAATTCAGTTGTGTCTCTATACACTAACAATGAAAAGTGTAAAAAGGAAAGCAAAAACAAAATAGCATTTAAAATACCATGAAATATAGTAAAAGATGAGGAATAACTTAACCAGGGGGACAAAAGACATGTACATTGAGAACTAGAAAACGTTGCTGAAGGAAATTAATGAAGACACCAATAAATGTAAAGGGATCTTGTGTTCATAGATTGGAAGACTTAATGTTGTTAATATGTCAACACGACTTAAAGGGATGTACAGATTAAATGCAATCTCTTTAAACATCACAGTGGGGTTTTTTCAGAAGTAGAAAAATTCATCCTGAAGTTCACACGGAATTTAAAGGGCCTGAATAGTTAAAATAATGTGTAAAAGGAACAAAATTTGAGGTTTCAAATTTCTTGATTTCAAAACCTACTACAAAACCACAGTAATCAAAATAGTACCAGCATAAACACACATATAGGCAGGAGAATAGGCCAGTGGAATAAAAGAGAAACCCAGAAGTAAACCTGTATATACATCACCAAATGATTTTCAACAGGAGTGCCAAGACCACCCAATGGGGAAAGGATAGCAATGTCAACAAATGGTACTGGCAAAAAAATATCCACACTCAAAAGAATGACGGTAGATCCTTACCTTACACCACATACAGAAATTAACTCAGTGAATCAAAGACCTAAATGTGAGACCTCAAACTATAAAACTCTTAGAAGAAAGTGTTGGGAAGAAAACCATGACATGAAATTTGGCAAAGATTTCTTGAATATGACACCAAAAGTGGAGGTAATAAAATAAATAAAGTAGGTATTCAACATTTAAAACTACATCTTTCACCAAAAAATGAAAAGAACCTGCTGAATGGGAGAAAATATTTGCAAATCCTATAGCTGATAAGGTTAGTATCCAGTACGTATACACTTGTACACCGTTGGTGGGTATGTAAAATAGTGCACACAGAAAGGAAAACTATATAGTGGTTCCTCAAAACATTAAAAATAGAATTACCATATGATCCCATAATTCAAGTTCCTATTAAATACTCAAAAAGAATTGAAATTATGAACTCGAAGAGTTATGTGTTCACCCATGTTCATAGCACAATTATTCATTACAGGCTAAGGCTGAAAAAACTCAAGGGTCCATTGAGGGATGAAGGGATATACAAAATGTGGTCTATACAAACAATAAATCAATATTCAGTCTTAAAAAGGAAGGGAATTCTGACACATGCTACAACATGGATCAACCTTCAGGCATTACGCTAAGTAAAATAAGCCAGTCACAAGAGGACAAATACTGTATGATCACACTTATATGAAGTACATAGAGTAATCAAATTCACAGAGACAGAAAGTACAATGGTGGTTTCCGGGGGTGAGGGGGCAAGGGAAACGGAGAGTTGTTTCATGAGTACAGACTATTATCATTTTGCAAGATGAAAAGCTCTGTGGATGGATGATGGTAATGATAGCACAGCAGTGTAAATATATTTCATGCTTCTGGCCTGCACTCTTAAATTGTTAAGATGATAAATTTTGTGTTATGTATATTTTACCAGAATTTTTTTAAATAAAGGAAAATTAAGACATTCATATAAAGAAACACTGAAGAAGTTCATTACTAGTAGATCTGCTCAATAAGAACTGCTAAAGGAATCCTTCAGGCTGAAATGAAACGTACCTTGAAACCATATGAAGAATTAAAGAACAATGGTAAAGGTAACGACACTAAGTTTAAAAGGCCAACACATTTGTATTTAGGGTTTGTAACGCCTCTTTTCAAAATGTGATTTAAAAGACAAATATATAAAATAGTTATTATAAGGCTATCAATGGGCACATGATACATAAGGATGTAATTTGTGACAAGTGCAGTGTAAACGAGGATGCGGGATGTAAATAAGCAGAATTTTTGTTATTATTAAGTGAAAATGTTATTAGTTCAAATTTGGTTTTTCATAAATTTAAGATGCTTCATTTAACCCCTAGTATAAGCACTAAGAAAAATACCTCAAAAAATATACAGAAAAGAAATAAGAAGAGAATCAAAATGGTAAACCAGGAAAAACATCAATCACAAAAGAATGTAATAATGAAGGAAGTGAAGAACAAAAAGGATATAAGATATCTAGAAAATAAATAGTGTAGCAGTAGAAGTAAGTTCAAAGGGCTCAATAGAGGATCAACACAAAGAAGACTACACCCAATCACGTTATAATCAACTTCTTAAATGTGAAGTACAAAGAGAGAATATTGAAAGGAACAAGAGAAAAGTGACTTGGCACATATGAGGGAACTCCCAGAAAACAATTTGTGAATATCTCAGCAGAAACCTTACAGGCCAGGAGAGAGTTGGATGATATATTCAAAGTACTGAAAAAAAAAAAAACAACAACCTGTGAGCAAAAATGACCATACCTAGCAAAATTATGCTTTAAACATAAAGGAGAGATAAAGTCAACAATATCTAAGTGAGTTCTTCACTACTAGACCTGCCTTAAAAGAAACGCTTAAGGGAGAGCACTTTGAAATGAAAACATGTTAACAGAAATGCAAAAGCAAACAGAAGCATAAATTTCAATGTTAAACTCATACACACACACACAAATATAGCAAATTAACACTGTAATGGTGCCGTATAAAGTACTTTAACCCTGATATAAAAGTTAAAATTTGTTAACAATAGAAAAGGAAGGAAACTGGGTATAAGGACACAAAGTTTGGGTGGGAGTAAAAGAACAGATGTTTAGAACTACAAGATTTCTATGTAGCCTTCAGCTACCCACAAAGAAAAGGCCTATTATAAATAAACAGAAGATAACGAGAAAAGGATTAAAGTAAATCACTACAAAAAAAATAATCAAACAACAATGAAATAAAGCTACAGAGAAAGAGGACAAAACAGCTGCAAAACAGACATAAGACAATTAATGAAATAGCAATAGTAAGTCCTTACTGATCGATAATTAGTTTAATATAAATGGATTAATCTTCCCAATCAAAAGGCATAGAGTGGCTGAATGGATAAAAAAACAATATCCAACCCTATGCTGTCTACAAGAGACTCATTTTAGATGAAAAGACACATATAGGCTCAAAGTGAAGGGATGGAAAAAGACTCCATGCAAATGGCAACCAAAACAAAGTGAGAGTTCCTATACGCATGACAGACAAAATAGACATTAAGTCAAAAATTGTCTGTATAGACAAAGAAGGTTTCTATATGGTAATAAAAGAGTCAACTCAACAGGAGGATATAACAATTATATGTGCATCCAGCATCAGAGCACATAAAACTCTAAAGGAAATATCGAAATTAAATGGAGAAATTGATTGCAGGACACAAATAGTAAGGGACTTCAATAACCCAGTTACAATAACACCCAGACAGAAAATGAATCAACAAACATGACTTGAACTACACTATGGACCATATGGTCCTTACAGACATACACAAAACAGTTCATCCAACAGCAGCACATACACGTTCATTTCAAGAACACACACAACATTCTCCAGAATAGATAATATGTTAGGCCACAATCAAGTCTTAACAAATTTAAAAAGTCTGAAATAATTTCAAGTATCTTATCTGATCACAATGCTATGGAACTAGAAATCCCATAATAGTAACAAAACAGGAATATTAGGATATCCCTGGTGGCACAGTGCTTAAGAATCCGCCTGCCAATGCAGGGGACATGGGTTCAATCCCTGGTAAGCAAAGGTATCACATGATGCAGAGCAACTAAGCCCGTGCACCATAACTACTGAGCCTGCGCTCTAGGGCCCACGTGCCGCAACTACTGAACCCGAGTGCTGCAACTAATGAAGCCTGCGCACCTAAAGCCTGTGCTCCACAACAAGAAAAGCCACTGCAATCAGAAGACCGTGCACCACAACAAAGAGTAGCCCCCGCTCACTGCAACTAGAGAAAGCCCGCATGCAGTAAAGAAGACCCAACGCAGCAAAACAATTAAATAAAAAAATAGTTTTAATAAAGAAAAGAAAACAAGAAAATCTACCAATATGTGGAAAGTAAACAATATACTCTTTTCCCCCATTCCACTTTTATTGAGATATAACTGCCACAGAGCCCTGCATAAGTTTTAGGTGTACAACATAAAGATTTGACTTATGTACATCAAGAAATGATTACCACAGTAAGTTTACTGAACATCATCTCTTATGGCCACAAAATAAAAGCAAACCAAAAAATTGTTTTCCTTGTGATGAGAACTCTTAGGATTTACTCTCTTAACCTTCATATATAACACACACCAATGTTAATTATATTTATCATGTTGAATAATACAGTCTTGAGCAGCCATAGGGTCAAAGAGAAAATCAAAGGGGAATTTAAAAAGAATCTTGACACAAACTAAAATGAAAGACAACACACCAAGATTTATGGGATGCAGCAAAAGCAGTACTACAGGAGAAGTTTAGAGTGATAAATGCATACATTAAAGGAGAAGTAAAACCACAAGTAAACAATCTCACTTTATGCCTCAAGGAACTAGAAAAAGAAGAAAAAAGTAAGCTCAAATTTAGCAGAAGGAAGGAAATAGTAACGATTAGAGCAGAAATAAATCAAATAGAGAATAGAAAAACAATAGAAAATAGAAACAAAACTAAGTGGTGTTTTTTGAAAAGATAAATTTGAAAGACTCCTGGCTACACGAATTAAGAAAAAAATACAAAAGACAACTCGATAAAATCAGAAATGAAAGAGGAGACAATACAAGTGATGCCTCAGAAATAAAGGAATCATAAGGGTCCATTATCAATTATGCCAACAAATGGGATAATCTAGAAGAAATGGATAAATTCCTACAAACATACAACCTACCAACACTGAATCAAGATAACATAGAAAGTCTTAACAGTCCAAAAACAAATAAGCAGATTTAATCAATAATTTAAAAAAAAAATAGAAAATCCAGGACCAGATGGCTTCCCTGGTGAATTTTGCCAAATATTTGAAGAGGAATTAGTACCAATCCTTTTCAAACTCATCCAAAAAATTGGATAGGAGGGAACACTTCCAAACTAATTTTACAAGGCGAGCATTACCCTGATACCAAAGCCAGACATGGACACTACAAGAAAAGAAAAGTACAGCCAATATCTTTGATAGACCTAGATGCAAAAATCCTCGACAAAATATTAGCAAACCAATTTCAACAATAAATTAAAATGATCATACCCTATGCTCAAGTCAGATTTATTCCTGGGATGCAAGGATGTTTCAACATACACAAATCAACCAGTGTGATACACCACATTAACAAAATGAAGGAAAAATCATATGATCATCTCAATAGAGGCAGAAAAGGATATGACAAAATTCAACATCCTTTCATGATAAAAACTCTAAACAAATTAGGTGTAGAAGGAATGTACCTCAACACAATAAAGGCATATGAAAAAGAAAAGACCACAGCTAACATCTTACTCAACAGTGAAAAACTAAAAGCTGTCCCTCTAATATCAGGAAGAACACAAGAATGTCTACACTTACCACTTCTCTTCAACACAGCACTGGAAGATGGAGGAATTTGGCATGAAAAAGAAATAAAATGCATCCAAATCAGAAAGGAAGAAGTAAAATTACCTCTGTTTGCAGATGACATGATCATACATGTAGAAAATCCTAAAGATTCAACAAGAACAGCAGTAAAAACTGTTAGAACTCATAAGTGAGTTTAGTAAAGTTGCAGGAGGTAAAATCAGCATATAGAAGTCATTATACAAGAGGAATGACCTACCCAAAAAAGGAAATTAAGAAAACAACCCTATTCTGAATTTCATGACAAAGAATAAAATACTTAGGAATAAATTTAGCCAAAGAGGTGAAAGATCTATACATTGAAAAGTATAAAAAATTGATGAGGATAATTAAAGATGACACTGATAATATGGAAAGACATCCCATGTTCATGAACTGGAGGATTTACTATCATTAAAATATCCATACTACCCAAAGTGATCCAAAGATTCAATGCAATCCCTATTAAAATCCCAATGGGGGACTTCCCTGGTGGTGCAGTGGTTAAGAATCCACCTGCCAATGCAGGGGACATGGGTTTGAGCCCTGGTCCAGGAAGATCCCACATGCCGTGAAGCAACTAAGCCCACACGCCACAACTACTGAGCCTGCACTGTGGAGCCTGTGAGCCACAACTCCTGAAGCCCGCGCACCTAGACACTGTGCCCTGCAATGAGACAAGCCACTGCAATGAGAAGCCCGTGCACCACAACAGAGTAGCCCCCACTCACCTCAACTAGAGAAAGCCCACGCTCAGCAACAAAGACCCAATGCAGCCAAAAATAAATAAATAAATAAACAAAATAAATTTATTTTTAAAAATGGGCAAAGGACTTCAATAGACATTTCTCCAAAGGAGGCATATAAATGCCCAACAGATATATGAAAAGGTGCTCAACATCACTAACTGTCAGAGAAATGCAAGTCAAACCACAATGAGAAATCACCTCACACCTGTTACAATGGCGATTCTCAAAAAGACAAAAGATAACAAGTGTTGATGAGGATGTGGAGAAAAGGGAACCCTCGTGCATTTTTGTTGGGTATGTAACTTGATACAGCCACTAAGGAAAACAGTATTGAAGTTCCTCAAAAAATTAAAACTACAACTATCTTCTGACTCAGCAATCCCACTTCTGGGTATGCAGCAAAAGGAAATGAAGTCGGTATCGTGAAGAGACATATGCACTTCCATGCTTACTTTCACAGTAGCCAAGATATTGGATCAACCTAAGTGTCTGTAGATTCATGGATGGATAAATAGAGTGTGGTATATAAACAGGCATATCTCGTTTTATTGTGCTTTGCAGATACTACGTTGTCTACAGATTGAAGGTTTGTGGCAATCCTGTATTGAGTAAGTCTATCGGTGCCATTTTCCCAATCAGCATTACTTTAAAATTAAGGTATGTACATGGGTTTTTTAGACAGAATGCTATCGCACATTAACACACTATAATATAGTATACGCATAACTTTTATATGCACTGGTAAACCAAAAATTTCATGTGGCTTGTTTTGTTGCAATATTTGCTTTATTTTGGTGGTCTGGAACCAAACCTGCAATAGCTCCAAGGCATGCCTGTAGACAATGGAATATTACTCAGCCTTTAACATGAAGGAAATGCTGCTATTTGTGACAACGTGGATGAACCTGAAAGAGATTATGCTAAGTGAAATAAGCCAGATACAGAAAGACAGCTACAAACACTTCATAATACTACTTTCATGTGGAATCCAAAATAGTCATAGATGTGGGGTGCAGTCAGTGGTTGACAGGAGATGAGGGGATGGGAAAATTGGCAGGTATTGATCATGAGGAACAAAGTTTCAGTTATGCAACGTGAATAATTTCTGGAAATCTAGTGTACAACAATGTGCATACAGTTAACAATGCTGTATTGTGTACTTATAATTTGCTAAGAGGGTAGATCTGAAGTGTTCTCACCATAAAGAAAGAAAAAAGAAAATGGTAATTATATGAGGTGATGGATATGTTAATTGGCTTGATTGTGGCAATTATTTCAAAAATATATATGTACATCAAAACATCAAGTTGTATATTCTAAATATATATATATATATATATATATATATATTTTTTTTTTTTTTTTGCAGTACGCGTGCCTCTCACTGTTGTGGCCTCTCCCATTTCAGAGCACAGGTTCCGGACACGCAGGCTCAGCGGCCACGGCTCACGGGCCCAGCTGCTCCGCGGCATGTGGGATCTTCCCGGACCAGGGCACGAACCCGTGTCCCCTGCATTGGCAGGCGGACTCTCAACCACTGCGCCTCCAGGGAAGCCCTAAATATATATTTTTATTTCTCTATTATACCTCATTAAAGATGGGAAGAAGAAATAAATGAGGTAATGATACATAATACAATATGGGTGAACCTTGAAAATTATGCTATGTGAAAGAAGCCAGACATAAATGGTCACATACTGTATAATTTACACTTATATGAAATATCCAAATAGATATATCTATAGAGACAAAAAGCACATTGGTGATTGCCCAGGGGTTCGGTAGAAGAAAGCATGGGTAGGGCTTCCCTTTAAAGCGATAAAAATATTTTTGAACCACATAGAAGTAAGGGTTGCACAACATTGTGAATGTACTAAATGCCATTGAATTGCGCAAGTTACAACGGTTAATTTTATCGCAGTAAAAAATAAAACTTCTCCCCAAGTTACTTTTAGTTAATTTACTGTGTCCTGACAAGTTTTAATATGAATCATATCTTAAAGAAAAAACAGCCTCAATTCATACCAAATAAACATTCAGTTTAGCAAGGTATCTGTTTTCTAATGGTTTTTCTAACGCCCTAACATTAGCATACCACCCCATCCTATTGTTGTGGTACAGCAAATGGCATGAACCAGAGGTGGAAACCTAAATCAGACCTTAGAACTCTAACTGAATTTTTGAGACAATGCAACTGGGGGGTTTATCTGTTTTTGCTTCAACATGTTTGTACCTACAATTTCTTATCTTGTTCTACCTGACTTTTTAAAATCTTTAATTCATTTATCTTAGAATATGCAAATGGTTTAAAAAATCAAGTAAATATCTATGTATTGCTAGAAAAGAGGTAATTTAATGATGAACTTTCTTTATTAGTCATATTTTATACTGTTAGAAGAATGAGGCTTTCAACTGAATTCTGTCCCCCCAAAATTCATATATTCAAGCTCTAACAAAGTGATGGTATTTGTAGATGGGGCCTTTGGCAGGTAATTAGATTAAATGATGTCATGAGGAGTAGGCTCTATTAGTGCCCCTATAAGAAGAAACCAGAGAAGTTTTTCTGTCTCTCTCCACCATGTGAGGACACAGTGAAAAGACAGTTGTCTGCAAGCCAGGAAGAGAGCCCTCACCAGGCACTGAATTGGCCAGCACCGTGATCTTAGACTTCCAAGCCTCTAGAACTGTGACTTGTTAAAGTCTCCAAGCCTATAGTATTATGTTATGGCAGCTTGAGCTATAAGAGTACTACATGGAAGAGACATGGAGGAACCCTAAACGCATACTGCTAAATGAAAGATGCCAAACTGAAATGGATACATACTGTGTGATTTCAGCTATATGACATCCTGGAAAAGGTAGGGCACTTAAACGATTCTGTATGATACTGTAATGGTCAATGCTTGTCATACATTCCTCAAAACCCATAGGATATACAACAGAGTAAAGTGTAATGTAAACGATGGATATTAGTTAATAATAATGTATGAACATTGGCTCATCAATTGTAAAAAATGCCCCACACTAATGCAAGACGTTAATAATAGGGGAAACTTTGGTTTGGGGAATAGATGTGAGGGGGTGTATGGGAACTCTATACTCTGCTCAAATTCTCTTTAAACTTAAAACTACTCTAAATATAGTCTACCAATTTATTTAAACAAAATACATCTAAGTTGCCTCATCATATTGTGAGGTTATTAACCATCTTACAGTTTTTCTATTTGACCTACTTCTTTAATGTTCATTTCTATCTTCTTTTATCCTTGTAAAAAATATATCAAATGTTTTGTATTATTTCACCTCCCAGCCTATTATCTTTTTAGCTATATGTCTTTCACAAACCTTCATTGGAAACTACATTAGATATCCTTGACTTATTACACTCTATGCCCATTACTATTTTCACCACCTCCCTCGTAATGCTTGAACCTTGGCTATGACCCATTGTCACCTCTGGACAAATAGTTTCTGCTCTGTTTTCTGTCTTCTGTCCTTCTGGGCCACTTCTATCTACCATCATTACCCAAAGAACTGACTTTACAGACTCTATATGCCAGTGTGTAAGACTTGCAGTGTTTTAAGTACTATCCCAACCTCATGATGATGATTTGGGGTCATTACTAAAGCACTCGGGATCATACGTATTATTTTAAGGTAGTTTTACAGGACAACGCACATTGGCATTTTTCTCCTATTAACAGAGTAGGAAATTGTGGGTTGATGTGCAGTTATTTCGATTAAGAAAGCAGGATATGAACACTGCTTCTTTGCTGGAGTACTTGGCACTGCTCCTTCTCGTGCTGGGACGTGTTTTGCACCTTTGCAGCCTGGCATCTAGGCGTACTGATCAGACTAATGTTTGGCTTTTTGGATAGGCTGACCAGTCTGATCGATATTCTGGTACATACAGGGTACTTGGTCATGGTTGCTCACCTCTGAACCTCAGCTTCATCACCTGCAAAGTGCAACTAATGGCATATCCGCTTTGTAGGGTTCTTATGGATTTGGCAAGCGTCATAGTGCCTGGCACATGCTAGAGACTCAGGTGATGCAGTAATTACTCAATTTTGCATTTGCAGTGGATCCTTCCCACCTGGACAGGGTGACTCACAGCCTTCGGGGAAGAAGAGCAGGGCAAACAGCAAGGGCAGCATGGGCCAAGGGAAGGAGGTGAGAACTGACATGCAGGGGTTCCCTTGCTGGTATCACCAGAGGGCCCATAGTGAGCCAGGATGTCGGGAGAGACTGGCCGCTCAGTAAGATCAGGCCAAGAAAGGCCATGTGAGGGGGCTTAGTTTTTACCTCGTGGTAGAGGCCATCCAAAGGAGAAAGTGGAAGATGGGTAGGTATACACTTCTCCCTTAGGAATTGTCCTCGGGGTCTGTTTATCTCCTGGCATGGTCCGTTCAATGCGTTGGCCTCTCCAGCACGTTCTAGAGAAGACTGGCCATGTCTAACCTTCTGGAGATACAGCCCTGACCTCTGGGCCACCTCACTGAGGAGAGGGCTCATGGGGGAATCAGCCTCACTCTGCATCTATCCACCAGTCCTGCACCCTGGACCCAGGACCACTCACTTGCAAGAGGCACATCCAGCGGCCAGAGAAAGTGACATTTCCTGACTAATCTGACTAAGAAAGAGTAGAGTATCGCTGACCATTCCAGGGGAGTAGCTGCCACAGAAGATCAGGATGCGTACGAGAGACATAGACGATCAGAAGGAATAAAGGTCAGTCCACGTGGGAGTTCACATGGGCGCCTCACAGTCCCCAACATGCCCTTGAGTGTCCCTTCCAGGCCAACACACATTCCACCTGCCCACAGTCACCTGTGCCACCATCACACAGCCCCACAGAGCTCCAAACATCCTCAAACACACAAACTCCCTACCTATAAGCAGATGTCTGACTGTGTGCCCAGAACCCTCCTGCTCCAATATACATGCATTACAAACCCCAATAAAATCACTGCCACAGTCTTGAATACAAAAACACACCCACAACGGCCCCTGATAATCAAACACCTAAATCCTCATATCCCACAAAAATCCACCCAACCCCATATAACCCCTCAATGCAAACACACAAACCCTTCAACAATAGCCAAATACATTCAGACCAAACTCACATACTTCTTCATATAAGACACAACCCCCAAATCCAAATATAACACATACAGTCCCCCCACAGCTCTCAACATCCACGTATGTGCAATGCCTCAGAAGGTGAGACAAACACAAAATACCATCAGAGAGACGCAATGTTTCCAACCTTTTCCTAAATACTCCCCGTAGAACACATGATGACCTCACACCCACAATACAAACATACACCCATCTCCCTCTTGAGATACTATAAACAGCCGCTGTCACATCCCCTGATTATACACACACAGCTAGCATCCCCAATTTACACTGACAACCCCAATCTCTGCAAATTCCTCCACACCAAAAATACACTCCCTGAACTCTTACCCTACTGGATGAAAATGTGTATAACCCCTGCACTCTGAATACACACAGATCCAACACACAAAGCATTAAAATGCATACCCCTACCTCTTCTCAAATGCCTGCACACAGCCTCAAAACACCCAGAAGCAGCCCACCACCCAGCCACACCATGCTACACCAACCGTACACTCACAAAGGCACTCATGCCCCTCGTCTCTCCCCAGATCACACATACACAGTCTCTACACAGCTTTACTATTACCCCAAACCATCCTATACCCTAAACATACATCCAAGAGTTCCCCACACAGCCCTAAGCCATGATAGAGGCAGCTCTACCAGGGGCATCATGGCACCCCGAACGGGCAAATGACGCTGAGGTAAGTGCCTCCTGTGTTGCTGCATTTCTTGCTGCTGTTGCAAATCATCCCTTGACCCCACCGAGGCTGACTGGGACACCCTAAACAGGAAGTGGCAGCATATGAGTCAGGGAAGAGGAAAACTCCATTCCAGGTGTTCCCTGTCACCATCCATTGCACCAAAACGTCGGATGACCAGCATGAACCAGAAACAGAGACATGTAACTATACCATGACTGAAATGCAAATTTTTCTAGAAAAAATTTGTCCAAGGGAAGGGGGAGAAGCGTGTTCACCCTAATTACAAAGCCATGCTGTTACAGTTCAAAGAAGCATCAGATACAGTACAACAGGCATGGGACTGCATCCATGTTGTAGCTAGATATGAAAAAGATAATTTTTCTGAAGCCCCAAATCTCGCTTGCCAGTAAAGGCACATGGGCCCCACTGCCCCATTGGCCAGAAACCCAAGAGAGGACACTTAAGGGATATAGGGACTTCTGGGACCCTTACTGGTCTCCACCAAAGGGTGGTGCCATCACACAGCTCCATCCTTCATGAGATGACTAACAGACCTCCCTGTATTGGCAGCTCTGGAGATCGGGGGTCCCTGATGACGTAACCTTGGGAAAGCCCAAGCACAAGTTAGAAATTTTTGCTCAGGCGCTATAGACTCTTCAGGAGGCCGGAGTGATGGGTAGTTGTCACCTCTCCGAATCCTGTACCCTGACCTCTGCCAAGGACTCTGCCTTAGGGACCTGGCAGATCCCTGGAGCGTGGCCCTCCTCTGGGACACTTGCCCATGTACTTCTCTAATTATCCTTGGGACACACATAAACAACTTTTCTTATGGCTCTCACTGACAACTGGAGCTCCAGTTACAGTGCCTCCTGGGAACCCCTCCAGTTATAAGCAAGGGCTACACTTTAGATTACAAGGCATAGTAGTCGGGGGAGTAGAAGGCGTTCAACTTCCATTGAATGTTACCATTGAAACAATCTTTGCTAAAAACCTTTTAGTGCTGGTAGCCTCTTTGGCCCTACCCTTTCCCGTTACAGCTATGGATGCCTTGATGTACTCAACGCCATTTGGAACAAACCCAAATTCCTGGCCTTTCTGGTGGAAGCTGAATATTGGGAGCCCATAAGACTGCCACCTAAGACAGTAAATATCCCCCAATAACATGTATGACAGGGGGCTGTGGGATTGCAGCCCATAATTCAGAATTTATGAAAGGAAGAAGTCATTAAACACACCATTTCTCCTTTTCAATTCCCCCATTTGGCTGCTATTAAAACCTGCTAGTAATGAGTGGCCCCTTATAATCAACTACTGAAATATAAATGCTGATCCCCACGATTAAGGCTCCCATTTCCAACATTGTCCAGTTCATTAAGGATATCCAAAGGGCTCCAGGGAATTACTTTGCTGTGACAATCTAGCTATTATGTTCTATTCAGTACCAGTTATTAAGGAGTCCCAGCTGCAGTCTACTTTTACTTCAGAAGGCACCCAGTATGTTTTAACCTGTCTGCCTACTGGCTATCTTAACAGCCCAGCTATTGCCCACAGTCTTTGCTGGCAAGACCTGGTGTCCCCTTGCACCGTCTGGCACTATGCTGATGTTCTAATCCAGAGCCCCTCAGGAGATTGGTGCACGAGGCCCTAACATGGTTGGTGACCCATCTATAACATACAGGTGGGCTACATATTGCCCCACATGAAATTCAAGGGCTGTCCACAACTATTAAATTTCTGGGCAATAACTGATCCTCTAAAAGCCAGGAAATTCCTCTTGCAGCTAAACCTCAGCTGTTAACTATTCAGCCCCCCAACACACTATAGCAAGCCCAACACGTCTTACTTCCGTCTCTTCACACTTTGGAGGCAACAGATACCACACTTGTCCATCATTCTTAGACCCATTTATGCAGCCACGTACAGACCCTCCATAGTTTACTGGCGAAGAGCTAAACAATAAGCTTTATGGCAGGCACAAAGGTCAATTAGCCAAGCCCTCCCACTGGTTCCCCCTGGCTGTTCCTTCTGGGCTGAGAATGGACTATGTGTCCTGTAGCCTTTGGACTAACACAGCTCCTCCTAGCTGCCTGTGGGCTTCTGCACCAGACGGCTGCTCTCTACACCACTACACACCCTCAGAACCGATTTGGGAACTGGTTCATTGGTTTTGGTCTTGCTTTTGTGTGCACTGATGCCAGAATTTGTTTGCGACTTTTGCCTTTTGGTGTACAAAATGGGAAATACTCCATCTACCCTGAAGGAGAGCCCTTTGGGGCCTATATTAGATAAATGGGTGTAACATAGCCCTGAGCCTATGACTAAGAGAGACACGGTATACTATTGTAATAGGGTGTGGACCCAAAATATAGGATCAGAAGGGCAGTAGCCCCTGAATGGCTCACTGAATTTCTATAGGATCTCGCAGTTAGAAGTGTTTTGCAAAACAGCAAGCTGCACTGGCAGTTGTTCCAACTGCCCACCCTCCCCCCATGCCGCCATCATATTTACCACTTCCTGTTTCCCCTACCCACGGGGATCAAATAGAAGTTTCTGTGTTAACCCCCAGAGCACAGGAGCCCGATTTAGTATCACCATCTAAGACTCCACAGGCCACCCAATTTGGACCGGGAAACACTTCCACAGCAGGGCAATTTCCTTCTGGCTGACATCCTATAAGAAGCCAGGGGACTCCCTTGACTTGAGGCGTCAGAATCTCATTTCCTCACAGGAGCCCCAGGGAACTTTGACACTGGGGAACGAGTTGATTGACTCTCCTATAGATACCACTCCCCAAACCCTCCCTGTTTATCTCAAGAGGCTTGTAAATATTAAACAAAGGGGAAACAAAGTCATCATAGGAAAAACTTGCCTGTATCTTTGAGATGCAAATGTCCTTTCTGGTCTTCTCAGGAACCCTCATCTCTGCCACCTTTTAAAAATGCATCTTTTTGAAAGAGGGTAAAGTAATTTAGAAATTGACTTATCAAGGATAAAGAAAAAACCTAAGTGTCTTTTCTGTAAAAATTCAGCCATCTAGACAAGTGAGTTTGATTTGTTCCATCTGCCAGAAACCTAATTTGAATCCAACCTCTTTTTATAAACTGATGGGCTTCACATGGCTGTACCCGACTCAGTGCTGAAATTCTGAAATGACAACCATGACGTCTCTGTATGTTTGTGTCCTTGTATGTGTCTTTGTCTTTGGATAACATTGCTGAGGTCTATTTAATTGGCTGAAAGAAAAGTAAGCACTTACAAACCAAACTATTCTAAATACAAGAGAAACTGAGCTAAATGAGCTTCAGGTTCATGTGGACTGGGAAATATTCAGTATTAATTGAGACCTGGTATTAACGTTCGTTTGTTGATCTAATTAATATAGACATGCTGCTAGAGTCATCAACATTAAGTATAATACTTTTATTGGGCCTAGGTTTAATATAACCTAAATAAAATCTTGTTATATCTGTTGCAAATTTCTCAGCAAGGAAATAACTTGATGTGAAGAAACTTTTTTTTTTGCAGTACGCGGGCCTCTCATTGTTGTGGCCTCTCCCGTTGCGGAGCACAGGCTCCGGACGCGCAGGCTCAGCGGCCATGGCTCACGGGCCCAGCTGCTCCGCGGCATGTGGGATCTTCCCGGACCGGGGCACGAACCCGTGTCCCCTGCATCGGCAGGGGGACTCTCAACCACTGCGTCACCAGGGAAGCCCGTGAAGAAACTTTTAGGGAAAGAAAATGTAAATGAGATAAGAGCTTTAGGTAAACTTTTTAAAATACTTATCTTTTAGGAAGGTCTATCTAAACTTAATCTCTCCAGATATCTGACCACTTGAAAGTCAGAATTGTGCTAAAATAAGTGACAGAAGGTTTATAAAAAGTGGACCCTGAGAAAAAGGAGTTCTGTACGTGGTCAGGACTAAGTTTAAAATAAGTTTAACTGAGTAAATAAATTTTAAAAGTAAGCTGGTGCACAACTTGAATTTCGCTTTTCCCTCTGTTAAGAAGACAAGGTTTCTTAAGATTCTGGACTGCCTTTGATACCAGATTTTAAGTTTTTCTACCTTTTAAGAGATCTGTTCTGTACTTGCCTTTGAAATCTTTTATTGTTACTTTGGCTAAGTGAATAACTATTGTTTCACAGTGACATGTGATCCTATCTGACTGTTTTAAACCCTTTTCTTACTTTTTTGACAAAACTTCCCAAATCAAATTATAATGAAGTTCCTTTGACCTCTAGCTAACTCTGGGGTGCTTCAAAGGGCCCCTGAAACACCCCAAAGAGAGATATTAACTAATTAGGTTGACTTGGTATGTTGAATTACACGGGAAGTGTTGTCAAATAAGCAATAAATCTTCTTAGGTTATATTGTATGCCGAATGATACAGGTATTCTACAGAGTAGATGGAGTTCCTACGATCTGGTATGGCCTGGTGAAATGTTACCAGTCAGAGTTCCCTTTATTATCTGAAAGTGTCGCATGTCACCGCAGCAGCCGCGTTGCTTTGTCAATTGCACTGTAATCAGATTTGAACGAGCCTTCTTAAGGCTTCCGCCATTGTGCACAGCTATGGCTTCACTCTGATGCCTTTGCAACAATGCTTCCTCTTCAAGAAGAGTTATAGAAGGGACCTTCGCATGAATACAAGTTGCTGGTTTTCAAACCATAAAGGTGAACTGGGTAACAACTTGAAGAATTCTAATGGGAAACCTGATGGCTTCATAAAGCTGTTAACAAAAACAATTAGTTGCACATGACTGGGTAAACTGGTGACTATGCTTATAATTTTTATGGTTTCTATCTGAAAAATGACTGTTTGAAATCTGTGTTTTCCAGGTGTAAGGAAAACCCTCCCCTTAAACTAATTATGACTTACAGTAATTTCTTAAATTATACCCTTGTAAGCAGAATTGAAACATTTATCTTTTTCTCTCTACCTGGTTGATCCTGCCAGTAGCATAGGCTTGTCTCAAAGATTAAGCCCTGCATGTCTAAGCACGCACTGCTGGTACACCGAAACAGCGGATGGCTCACTAAATCAGTTATGGTACCTCTGGTCGCTCGCTATTGCAATTGGATTACAAGTAGTTATACTGATCATTGTTCTTTGTTTCCAGATTGTTTGCTCTTTGTGTCTCCCTGCACTGTGTCTTTGTTAACGTTACTAGCTGCATTACTTGTATCCTGTCTATTTTATAAGATTGGTGTCTCTTACAGTACCCAGTATGTAACCAGGCCTCCAACAGTACTTCTATGGCTAAACATCTTGAGGAAATAGACCACATTTATAACATGAAATAACTGTAATACTGTGATTCTAGGTATGGGAGGAAGCAACAAGGGAAAATGTCTCCTGGTCATAATTAGATAGAGGATCCAGAGGCTCTTTAATTATCAATAGGGCCTAATTCAAAAACTAGCACCTGGAGTGGCATATCAAGAATTCTCCCCTGACCTGGGAT
This sequence comes from Phocoena phocoena, assembly GCF_963924675.1. NCBI lineage: Eukaryota > Metazoa > Chordata > Mammalia > Artiodactyla > Phocoenidae > Phocoena > Phocoena phocoena. The sequence continues at coordinate 27,455,898 of NC_089224.1, read as the reverse complement.
GAGCCTCCCAGCGCTGTGGGACAAAATTTGATCCTAAAATGTCTCCCAAATGTTGGCCAAAATCCTGACCAAGAGGAGAGGATCTGAGAAATAGAATATTTCCTGACACATCAGTCATCAGCGCCTGCAGCCCTCCAACATGAGCCGGTGAGCCCTGACGAAACTCAGGATATGAGAACATAGGATACAGGCCCCGGACAGCTGAGGTACATATCAAATGAATGATTTCACTGAGCCCAGACTCTTGCATCTTCCCATACATAGAAAAGTGCTAAATTCCTTAACTTGAGATGCTGCCTCCCACGCTTGAAGCCCTCAAAATTCCCATCAAATAGATCATAACTCTCAACTTTTAGGCTGAGAATATTTTTTTAAGGCTACAGGTGTAAAGGAGACACTTTCCAGAGAGGAACAAAAAAAGAAAAAAAAAACAACGTTTGGAACACTGGCACCCATGATGGACACTCCCGGAAAGATCCATCTGACGAAGCAATTAGAAGGGCCGTCACCCCTTTTTCCACAAGACTGTGGAATGGACATTGACAGTAGGGAATCGTAACAGGAAAGAGCCAAATCTGACTACACGTTGGATCTGTTTCTTTTACTTTAACCTTTGCCTTCAGCTGCTTTTGTTCACTAAAAGGATACTGTCTGTACATAATGGCCTGCCTCGGGGAACCCTGTCCCTCTGTCTGAATGTTAAACTAAAGTGCCTTTGTTCAGGGAAACGTATGGACTCTGTCCACCTGTGGATGGCTGCAAAAAAGAAGAAATTAACACATCTCCTCCTCGAGGCTGGCCATTCCAGAGGTGATTCGCAAAACTTATGGCCTTCTTATTTTACCTCCTCATCTCCTCCCCATCTCTGTGCTATAAAAGAAACTGGCATCCAAACCCCATTAAGATGGTTACTTTGAGACTTTACTCCACCATCTTCTCGGTCTGCTGGCTTTCCGAATAAAGTCATATTCCTTGTCTCAACACCTCATCTCCGATTTATGGCCTATCGTGCGGCAAGCCGAGCAAGCTTAGACTTGGGAACATCTTTACTCAGGACACGGTGTCACAAAATGGGACATTTTTTTCTGTTTGTTTTGTTTTCGTTTTGGGCCGTGCCATGTGGCTTGTGGGATCTTAGTTCCTCGACCAGAGATCAAACCCGCGCTCCCTGCAGTGGAAGCTAGGAGTCCTAACCAATGCACTACCAGGGAATTCCCATGGGAAACTGTTACCTTGCAGTCATGGCCCTCACCTTTGTGAGACAGAGGTAGTAGTGTAGCAGGATTGAGTACGTTGTAAAGTTTAAGATAAAGATTAGGTGGTGAAAGCAGGATTTCACAGGAAGTTAATCTAGTGATACTTGCAGTGAAATGTTGTCAATTCAGCCTTAAGAAAACTGTGGACAATGTGTGGAGTTTGCAAATAAACTTCATTTTCTAGAGTCAAATCTGACAAGGCTTCCACTAAATTTGCAGTTGTGGCTATAACCTGAAGACAACTGAGATAGGCAAAAGCAACTGAATCAAGTTGAATGCTATAACAGGCAATAGGCCTATGTTTACTACCATGCTCACACAGTTCTGCGCGGCCTGATTATGCCTTTCATGCACAAATAAAGTAAAAGGTTTTGAATAACCTAAAGTTAATCTATTAAGTAGAGATCTCTCTTCTAACTTAAAAGGGCTAATATATTTTGCCTCCAGTGGAGATCTCACCTTAAAGTTTCCAGATCAAACTGACCCTGATCATTTGGTAACCCTAAGGCAGGCAGCTCTTGCAGTGCTTGTTTTAGCCTTATAAAAGCCTGCTTATGTTTATCTTCCCAAGCAAAGGATTCAGGAACTACTTCTTTAATAAGTTCATAGAGTGGAAGAGGTAACAGAAAAATTTGGAACCCAGAGCTTGCAATAACCAGCTAAACCTAGAAATCCACAATGCTAGCACTTAGTTGTGAGTCTAGGAAGTTCCTGAATCAGCCTAATTCTCTCTGGATATAGCTGAATTCCTTCAGTGCTTAGATTACATCCTAGGTAATGAACAGCGTCTAGAGATAATTGTAATTTTTCCTTTGTGTTTGTTCTCAGCTAACTGTTGCAGCAAATAAATGGAATCTTTTATGAATGCCTTATGGAATCTTTACAGTAGCTGAGTACAGCAGGAGGTTATCTCCATATGGTAAAATGGTTGATTTCTCAGGGAACTAGAGGTTACTTAAATCTTGGTGAAGTACTTGGGAGAAAAAAGAAGGGGTCCCAGTGAACCCTTGAGGCATAAAAGTGCAGGTATACTGTTGACTGTTCCAAGTAAAGGCATATAGATATTGGCTGTTGAGTCTCCGGGATGCTGAAGAAAGGTGAACAAAGGTCTCCAACACTAAACCATTTCAAGTCAGTTGAAGCTTGTGACAGAAGGGTGGCTAGGTTTGGAACAACAGGAAAACAGGGAAAAACTATTTTGATTAACAGCTCCCAAGCCCTGGACAAATCGCCATCCTGCCAGGTTTCCAACCAGGCAAGATTGGCATGCTGCAGGGACGAGTACAGGAATGATTACCTCCTGGGCAATTAAGTCTTCTACAATAGGTATGAGACCTTGTATGACCGCAGGCTTTAATAGTTGCTGAGGAAACCTAGGGAGAGGTTTAGCTACATCTATCTGAATCTTTACAGGTTTGCATTTTTTTATTCTTCTGATGTTAACACTGTCAGGAGTAGCCTCCAAATTTGCAGGCATCTCATCCAATTAGGGAACTTTTGTTGAACTTCCTCTTTTATGTCCAGGACAGATTTTAAGGAACATAAATGATCAGGTTCAGGTTGATCAGGAAATTTTAAGGTGAGATCTCCACTGGAGGCAAAATGTACTGGCCCTTTTAAGTTAGAAAAGAGATCTCTACCGAATAGATTAACTGGGGCTATACTGCATAGCGAAGAGGAATCTTGGTGGAGATAAAAATTCTCTCTGAACTGTATTAGGTACTCCCACTATGGAAACATCCTCTTTATTCAGAGGGACCTGTTGTTCTTTGAGGGTGCGATTTAGAGTAGAAAGCACAGCTCTGGTTAGGGCTAGGGGTAGGGTGTTACAGGGTTAGGTAATTCTGTTTACAGTTAGGGTTAGGGTTTAATGTAGATTTCAAAGTGAAGTATGAGAGTGGGGTTTAAAGTAGAAGGCATAGCTCCAGTATCAACTAAAATTTGGCAGTTTTTCATTACATTTTCCTCTGGGCTGTTTAAGGTAATTGCTGGTAATAGTTTACCAGAGAACTTCTGGGAGAGGGTCATGGGGGGCCCTCCCTTTGAGACATATATGAACGCATTTGTGAAGAGTTTGCATAGGACCTTTGAGGACACCTTTTCTTCCAGTGTCCTCACTGATTACAAATGAAACATCAACTTTGGTTCATCGAATTGATCATGGACGCCTAGGAGGTTGTAATGGGGCAGGCCCAGGTGTTATTCTGTGTCTCTTGCCTTAGAGCTGTTGTAACTGTAAGGCTATGAGCTTGGTGGATTTCTGTTTCTGATCTGGCTCCAGGGTCCTTTCAAAATGCTCAGCTATAGTCACGAGTTCAGTCAGGCCTACAGCCTCCCATCCTCTTTTCTGCCCTTTTATCAATCCACTAATCTCAGAAGATAATCCATTTACAAAAAGGGCAGTTAAAGCAGGCTGAGTGGGCTTTTCATTCCTTGGAACACCAACTGCTCTAAAAAGAGAGCTTCCAAACTGGCTCTAAAGTCTTCCACAGATTCACCCCTCTTTTGTTTGTATGAGTGAATAATAGACCAATCATTATTAGGCCAATTACTAATAGACCAAGTGTGAGCAGGGAAGATTTTAGGAATAGCTTATAAAAGGTCACTTGTTATTCTGCAAGCCTTTTCAGGTTGAGGATCTTGAAGATCATCCTAGGGATTATGTCAGTTTGCTTCCCGCATCCATTCTGGGGCTTCCCCCAGTCCTACCAACACGTGTACAAGCGGATAAAGATCTAGCAGTTTGGGGACATACAACCTGACAGTGACTCTAAATTCTTCAATAACTGTTGGGGGTTCCTCCCTAGGTTGAGAGAATTCTTTGACTATAGCTCTCAGCTCAGTCTTTGACCAAGGGGTAAAGGACACCTGAGGGGGCTCACCTGCAACCTCAGGTAGTTTTACTTTAAATGGCAATTGTTCAATATTCTCTTTGGAATAGAAAAGTATCGCAGACAGAAAATGAGTAAAACAAGAGTACTCAGGTGAAAAAGGAAGGGGGACAGTAGGAGTTAAATCTGCAGTCACATCTGTCCTATGGTCTTTTCTTTCAGGTACCTTTTGTCTCTTTAATTTTTCATTAGCTTTTTGTTCTAAGTCTCTAAACGGAGCTATTTTGGAATCTTGACACCTTCTGTAAACTTTTACATACCAATTAAAGCAGGCATCTCATTCTCCCTGTCCAATTTGTGAACCCTTGCTCTCTAGTGTTTTCCTTAAATTTACAATCTTGTCTAACTGGAACATGCCCCACAATGACCACTGTAATTCTAGATCAATATTAGTATAATTTTGCCATCTTTTTAAATATCTACAATCTCCAGGACCATAGTTCTTAAATATGAAATAAGCAGGTGTGCCAGAAGCTGGCATTCTCAACTCTTTGGCGATAAAGGATATCATTTCCTTAGCTAGCCTTTGTCAACCAAAAAGAACACACAAAAAGGGGCCGGAGGGGAAGATGGCGGAAGAGTAAGCCGCGGAGATCACCTTCCTCCCCACAGATACACCAGAAATACATCTACACGTGCAACAACTCCTACAGAACACCTACTGAATGCTGGCAGAAGACCTCAGACCTCCCAAAAGGCAAGAAACTCCCCACGTACCTGGGTAGGGCAAAAGAAAAAAAGAAAAAACAGAGACAAAAGAATAAGAACGGGACCTGCACCAGTGGGAGGGAGCTGTGAAGGAGGAAAGGTTTCCACACACTAGGAAGCCCCGTCGCGGGCGGAGACTGCGGATGGCGGAAGGGGGAGCTTCGGTACCGCACAGGAGAGCACAGCAACAGGGGTGCGGAGGGCAAGGTGGGGAGATTCCCACACAGAGGATCGGTGCTGACTGGCACTCACCAGCCCGAGAGGCTTGTCTGCTCACCCGCCGGGGCGGGCGGGGCTGCGAGCTGAGGCTTGGGCTTCGGTCAGAGCACAGGTTGGCTGCGTGAACACAGCCTGAAGGGGTTAGTTCACCATGGCTAGCCGGGAGGGACTCCAGGAAAAGGTCTGGAGCTGCCGAAGAGGCAAGAGACTTTTTCTTCCCTCTTTGTTTCCTGGTGCGTGAGGAGAGGGGATTAAGAGCGCTGCTTAAAGGAACTCCAGAGACGGGCGCGAGCCGCGGCTAAAAGCGTAGACCCCAGAGACGGGCGGCAGACGCTAAGGCTGCTGCTGCCGCCACCAAGGGGCCTGTGTGTGAGCACAGGTCACTATCCACACCCCTCTTACGGGGAGCCTGTGCAGCCCGCCACTGCCAGGTTCCCGGGATCCAGGGACAACTTCCGCAGGAGAACGCACAGCGGGCTTCAGGCTGGGGCAACGTCATGCCGGCCTCTGCCGCCGCAGCCTTGACCCGCACTCCGCACCCCTCCCTCCCCCCGGCCTGAGTGAGCCAGATCCCCCGAATCAGCGGCTCCTTTAACCCCGCCCTGTCTGAGCAAAAAACAGATGCCCTACAGCGACCTACATGCAGAGGCGGGGCCCAGTCCAAAGTTGAACCCCTGGGAGCTGTGAGAACAAAGAAGAGAAAGGAAAATTTCTCCCAGCAGCCTCAGAAGCAGTGGATTAAAGCTCCACAATCAACTTGATGTACCCTGCATCTGTAGAATGCATGAATAGACAACGAATCATCCCAAATTGAGGAGGTGGACTTTGAGAGCAAGATTTATGATTTTTTCCCCTTTTCCTCTTTTTGTGAGTGTCTATGTGTATGCTTCTGTGTGAGATTTTGTCGGTGTAGCTTTGCTTCCACCATTTGTCCTAGGATTCTATCCATCCGTTTTTTTTGTGTGTCTTTTTGTTTTTGTTTGTTTTTTTGTGTTTTTAATTTTTTTTCTTAATAATTAATTTTAATTTTAATAACTTTATTTTATTTTACTTTATATTTTCTTTCTTTCTTTCTTTCCTTCCTTCTGTCCTTCCATTCTTCCTTCCTTCCCTCCTTTAGACAACAAATCATCCCAAAATTGAGGAGGTGGACTTTGAGAGCAAGATTTATGATTTTTTCCCCTTTTCCTCTGTTTGTGAATGTGTATGTGTATGCTTCTGTGTGAGATTTTGTCTATACAGCTTTGCTTCCACCATTTGTACTAAGGTTCTATCCATCCGTTTTTATTTAGATTGTTTTTCTTAATAATCATTTTTTAATTTAATAACTTTATTATATTTTACTTTATTTTATTTTATCTTCTTTCTTTCTTTCTTTTTTCCTTCCTTCCCTCCTTACTTCTTCCCTCCATTCCTCCCTCCCTCCCTCCTTTCTTTCCTTCTTTCCTTTTCTTCTTTCTTTCTTCCTTTCTTGCTTCCTTCTTCCTTCCCTCCTTTCTTTCTTTCTTCCTACTTCTAAATCTTTCTCTCTAGTTTTTCTCCCGTTTTTTCTGAGCTGTGTGGATGAAAGGCTCTTGGTGCTGAAGCCAGGAGTCAGGGCTGTGCCTCTGAGGTGGGAGAGCCAACTTCAGGACACTGGTCAACAAGAGACCTCACAGCTCCACATAATATCAAACGGCGAAAATCTCCCAGAGATCTCCATCTCAACACCAGCACCCAGCTTCACTCAACGACCAGCAAGCTACAGTGCTGGACACCCTATGCGAAAAACTAGCAAAACAGGAACACAACCCAACCCATTAGCAGAGAGGCTGCCTAAAATCATAATAAGTCCACAGACAGCCCAAAACACACCACCAGACGTGGACTTGCCCACCAGAAAGACAAGATCCAGCCTCATCCACCAGAACACAGGCACTAGTCCCCTCCACCAGGAAGCCTACACAACCCACTGAACAAACCTTAGCCACTGGGGACAGACATCAAAAACAACAGGAACTACGAACTGTGGCCTGCAAAAAGGAGACCCCAAACACAGTAAGATAAGCAAAATGAGAAGACAGAAAAACACACAGCAAATGAAGGAGCAAGATCAAAACGCACGAGACCTAACAAATCAAGAGGAAATAGGCAGTCTACCTGAAAAAGAATTCAGAATAATGATAGTAAAGATGATCCCAAATCTTGGAAATAGAATAGAGAAAATGCAAGAAACATTTAACAAGGACCTAGAAGAACTAAAGATGAAACTAACAATGATGAACAACACAATAAATGCAATGAAAGATACTCTAGATGTGATCAATAGCAGAATAACTGAGGCAGAAGAACAGATAAGTGACCTGGAAGATAAAACAGTGGAAATAACTACTGCAGAGCAGAATAAAGAAAAAAGAATGAAAAGAACTGAGGACAGTCTCAGAGACCTCTGGGACAACATTAAATGCACCAACATTCGAATTATAGGGGTTCCAGAAGAAGAAGAGAAAAATAAAGGGAATGAGAAAATATTTGAAGAGATTATAGTTGAAAACGTCTCTAATATGGGAAAGGAAATAGTTAATCAAGTGCAGGAAGCACAGAGATTCCCATACAGGATAAATCCAAGGAGAAATACACCAAGACACATATTAATCAAACTGTCAAAAATTAAATACAAAGAAAACATATTAAAAGCAGCAAGGGAAAAACAACAAATAACACACAAGGGAATCCCCATAAGGTTAACAGCTGATCTTTCAGCACAAACTCTACAAGCCAGAAGAGAGTAACAGGACATACTGAAAGTGATGAAGGAGAAAAACCTGCAACCAAGATTACTCTACCCAGCAAGGATCTCATTCAGATTTGATGGAGAAATTAAAACCTTTACAGACAAGCGAAAGCTGAGAGAGTTCAGCACCACAAAACCAGCTTTACAACAACTGCTACAGGAACTTCTCTAGGCAAGAAACACAAGAGAAGGAAAAGACCTACAATAACGAACCCAAAACAATTTAGAAAATGGGATTAGGAACATATATATCGATAATTACCTTAAATGTAAATGGACTAAATGCTCCCACCAAAAGACACAGATTGGCTGAATGGATACAAAAACAAGACCCATATATATGCTGTCTACAAGAGACCCACCTCAGACCTAGGGACACATACAGACTGAAATTAAAGGGATGGAAAAAGATACTCCATGCAAATGGAAACCAAAAGAAAGCTGGAGTAGACAAAATAGACACTACATAATGAACAAGGGATCGATCCAAGAAGAAGATATGACAATTGTAAATATTTATGCACCCAACATAGGAGCATCTCAATACGTAAGGCAAATACTAACAGCCATAAAAGGGGAAATCGACAGTAACACATTCATAGTAGTGGACTTTAACACCCCACTTTCACCAATGGACAGATCATCCAAAATGAAAATAAATAAGGAAACACAAGCTTTAAATGATACATTAAACAAGATGGACTTAATTGATATTCATAGGACACTCCATCTGAAAACAACAGAATATACATTTTTCTCAAGTGCTCAAGGAACATTCTCCAGGATAGATCATATCTTGGGTCACAAATCAAGCCTTGGTAAATTTAAGAAAATTGAAATTGTATCACGTATCTTTTCCGACCACAATGCCATGAGACTAGATATCAATTACAGGAAAAGATCTGTAAAAAATACAAACAAATGGAGGCTAAACAATACACTACTTAATACCAAAGTGATCACTGAAGAAATCAAAGAGGAAATAAAAAAATACCTAGAAACAAATGACAATGGGGACATGACGACCCAAAACCTATGGGTTGCAGCAAAAGCAGTTCTAAGAGGGAAGTTTATAGCAATACAAGCCCACCTTAAGAAACAGGAAACATCTCGAATAAACAACCTAACTTTGCACCTAAAGCAATTAGAGAAAGAAGAACAAAAAACCCACAAAGTTAGCAGAAGAAAGATATCATAAAAATCAGATCAGAAATAAATGGAAAAAATATGAAGGAAAGGATAGCAAAGATCAATAAAACTAAAAGCTGGTTCTTTGAGAAGATAAACAAAATAGATAAACCATTAGCCAGACTCATCAAGAAAAAAAGGGAGAAGAATCAAATCAACAGAATTAGAAATGAAAAAGGAGAAGTAACAACTGACACTGCAGAAATACAAAAGATCATGAGAGATTACTACAAGCAACTCTATGCCAATAAAATGGACAACCTGGAAGAAATGGACATATTCTTAGAAATGCACAACCTCCCAAGACTGAGTCAGGAAGAAATAGAAAATATGAACAGACCAATAACAAGCATTGAAATTGAAACTGTGATTAAAAATCTTTCAACAAACAAAAGCCCAGGACCAGACGACTTCACAGGCAAATTCTATCAAACATTTAGAGAAGAGTTAACACCTATCTTTCTCAAACTCTTCCAAAATATAGCAGACGAACACTCCCAAATTTATTCTATGAGGCCACCATCACCTTGACACCAAACCAGACAAGGATGTCACAAAGAAAGAAAACTACAGGCCAATATCACTGATGAACATAGATGCAAAAATCCTCAACAAAATACTAGAAACAGAATCCAACAGCACATTAAAAGGATCATACACCATGATCAAGTGGGGTTCATTCCAGGAATGCAAGGAGTCTTCAATATACGCAAATCTATCAATGTGATAAACCATATTAACAAATTGAAGGAGAAAAACCTTACGATCATCTCAATAGATGCAGAGAAAGCTTTTGACAAAATTCAACACCCATTTAGGATAAAAATCCTGCAGAAAGTAGGCATAGAGGGAACTTTCCTCAACATACTAAAGGCCATATATGACAAACCCACAGCCAACATCATCCTCAATGGTGAAAAACTGAAACCATTTCCACTAAGATCAGGAACAAGACAAGGTTGCCCACTCTCACCACTCTTATTCAATACACTTTTGGAAGTTTTAGCCACAGCAATCAGAGAAGAAAAGGAAATAAAAATAATCCAAATCGGAAAAGAAGAAGTGAAGCTCTCACTGTTTGCAAATGACATGATCCTATATATAGAGAATCCTAAAGATGCTACCAGAAAACTACTAGAGCTAATCAATGAATTTGGTAAAGCTGCAGGATACGAAATTAATGCACAGAAATCTCTGGCATTCCTATACACTAATGATGAAAAATCTGAAAGTGGAATCAAGAAAACACTCCCATTTACCATTGCAACAAAAAGAATAAAATATTTAGGAATAAAGCTACCTTAGGAGACAAAAGACATGTATGAAGAAAATTATAAGACACTGATGAAAGAAATTAAAGATGATACCAAGAGATGGAGAGATATACCATGTTCTTGGATTGGAAGAATCAACATTGTGAAAATTACTACCCAAAGCAATCTACAGATTCAATGCAATCCCTATCAAACTACCACTGGCATTTTTCACATAACTAGAACAAAAAGCTTCACAATTTGTATGGAAACACAAAAGACCCCGAATAGCCAAAGCAATCTTGAGAACGAAAAACAGAGCTGAAGGATTCAGGCTCCCTGAATTCAAACTATACTACAAAGCTACAGTAATCAAGACAGTATGGTACTGGCACAAAAACAGAAATATAGATCAATGGAACAGGATAGAAAGCCCAGAGATAAACCCACGCACATACGGTCACCTTATCTTTGATAAAGTAGGCAGGAATGTACAGTGGAGAAAGGACAGCCTCTTCAATAAACGGTGCTGGGAAAACCGGACAGGTACATGTAAAAGTATGAGATTAGATCACTCCCTAACACCATACACAAAAATAAGCTCAAAATGGATTAAAGACCTAAATGTAAGGCCAGAAACTATCAAACTCTTAGAGGAAATCATAGGCAGAACACTCTATAACATAAATCACACCAAGATCCTTTTTGACCCACCTCCTAGAGAAATGGAAATAAATACAAAAATAAACAAATGGGACCTAATGAAACTTCAAAGCTTTTGTACAGCAAAGGAAACCATAAACAAGACCAAAAGACAACCCTCAAAATGGGAGAAAATATTTGCAAATGAAGCCACTGACAAAGGATTAATTTCCAAACTTTACAAGCAGCTCATACAGCTCAATAACAATAAAACAAACAACCCAATCCAAAACTGGGCAGAAGACCTAAACAGACATTTCTCCAAAGAAGATATACAGACTGCCAACAAACTCGTGAAAGAATGCTCAATATCATTAATTATTAGAGAAATGCAAATCAAAAGTACAATGAGATATCATCTCACACCAGTCAGAATGGCCATCATCAAAAAATCTAGAAACAATAAATGCTGGAGAGGGTGTGGAGAAAAGGGAACACTCTTGCACTGCTGGTGGGAATGTGAATTGGTACAGCTACTATGGAGAACAGTATGGACGTTCCTTAAAAAACTACAATTAGAACTACCATATGACCCAGCAATCCCACCACTGGGCATATACCCTGAGAAAACCATAATTCAAAAAGAGTCATGTACCAAAATATTCATTGCAGCTGTATTTACAATAGCCCAGAGATGGAAACAACCTAAGTCCCCATCATCGGATGAACGGATAAAGAAGATGTGGCACATATATACAATGGAATATTACTCAGTCATAAAAAGAAACGAAATTGAGCTAATTGTAATGAGGTGGATAGACCTAGAGTCTGTCATACGGAGTGAAGTAAGTCAGAAAGAGAAGACAAATACCGTATGCTAACACATATATATGGAAATTAAGGGAAAAAATGTCGTGAAGAACCTAGGGGTAAGACAGGAATAAAGACACAGACCTACTGGAGAACAGACTTGAGGATATGGGGAGGGGGAAGGGTGAGCTGTGACAAAGGGAGAGAGAGGCATGGACATATATACACTACAAAACGTAAGGTAGATAGCTAGTGGGAAGCAGCCGCATAGCACAGGGATATTAGGTCAGTGCTTTGTGACCACCTGGAGGGATGGGATAGGGAGGGTGGGAGGGAGGGAGACACAAGAGGGAAGAAATATGGGAACATATGTATATGTATAACTGATTCGCTTTGTTATAAAGCAGAAACTAACACACCATTGTAAAGCAATTATACCCCAATAAAGATGTTAAAATAAAAAAAGAACACACAAAAAAACTGCACCATAATATATCAGCAGTAACAAAGAGATGTTACTATGTCCTGGACAAAAGAAGGCCTGGTATGCACCACCACCAATTACCAGGGATCCTTGGACTGAGGAAAAAGATCCATGCAGCAAAGCCCAAGGAATGGGGACTGCAAACTGATTCCAAACAAAATGGAGAACTATAGCCGCCACCAACAGTTCCAAGCATGGAAACTGGGAGCTAATTCCAAACAGATGGGCAAGTGCAGACTACACTGTCAGCAGTGCCCAATGTGGAATCCAGGGAACAAAATTAGGGGCTAGGGTTTACCGCCCAAAAATATACTGGCAATAACCAAGAGATGTTACTGTGTCCTGGGAATATCCATATGAAAGGCTAGGACTTTGGCCTCAGGGAGAATCCTCTACCAGCCCAAACTGTCCTGCCCTGTAAAGGAAAACCAGTTAGATTGGGAGCACAAACGCAAAGAGAATGGAGCTCAAACCAAGAGGAGCTTACCAACAACCTTCAGGAATGGCAAGAAAGACAGGGAACTCAAAGGAGTTGTGGGCACCACACCTGTTCCTCCTTGTCCCAAATGTTATCAGAAATTCGCTTCAGATCCCATCACTGCCACCAATATATTTATCTTTTTCTTTTTAAAAAGGTAAGCATTTAGTCATAAAATCATCCTGTTAGCAGTAGCAATCATGAGAGTGGATTTTAGAAAAGTGCACATACATATTTTTATACAGAACATTTCTGGAGGCATACATATTAAACTGTTAGTGGCCACCTCTGCATGCCACCAATGTATTAAAAAACAAAATTTAACTGAGTAAATTTGAAGATTTACTTTGAATTTTGAATAAATTGGCTTTATTAAATGATTCATGAATCAGGCAGCATCTCATCTGATAGAAAGGGAGATACTCCAACGGGTTACACAACATGGAAGGCTTTTTTTTTTTTGGCCATGCCACACGGCATGTGGAAATCTTAGTTCCCCGACCAGGGATCGAACCCATGCCCCGTGCATTGGAAGCGCGGAGTCTTAGCTGCTGGACCACCAGGGAAGTCCCAGGAGGCTTTTATAGTAAGGAGGGTGGGACAAGGAAAGAAAGTCATCATCAAGGGAAAAAATGAAAGTTCACTGGAGGAAAGGAAAACTTCAGGTGACAATGGCGTCTCATTGGCTAAACTGCAGAAGTTTCTATTAGCTATTTCTATTTTCTATTTCTTGTTGCTGGCCAGGAAGGAAGTCTTCCCTCCTCCAGTTGGGGTAGTAAGGTGGTTGCACTTCCTCTTTGGGGTCAGTAAATGACCTCTTCCTGTTGCGGTAATTGATGATGAGTGACACGGCATGAGAGCTCCCTCTATGGGGGGGGGCTTCCACACTCCAATTCTGGTTGAGGTTTCCTTTTGTTAACATTCACAGTGTGTTTTATTGGCAGGAGGATTCACAATGAGGGAGAAAAGGCCACAAGACTCACCAGAAGGCTCAGAAATTCTTGGGTAGGTCCAAGGGAGGCACAAGGTGGCTGTAGGGTCAGCTGGTGGCTACAATGATCACATGGTTCCCTCTGATGGGTTTGCAGCTCGACCTGGAATAGTGAATAAAAGGGTCAGTTCATCCTATCAGAGAAACATGAAACTGAGATAAGCTTCCCACTGCTAGAAGCATCTTGAGCCTTCAGAAAAGAACAGAGAACATGTCTAAAGGGTTTGGGAACATCAGAGCCATATCTCCTCAGAGTGGGACTCCCAAGGCTCTCCAGGTCTCAGTCCCCGACTCTCCCTCAGTGACAAAGCCTCCCCACCTCTGTCCTTGTCAGCTCAGTGATCCCTAGAGGTCCTGCCTATCACTGAGGACTTAGGTTTCCATGGAGACAGGTTGGATGAGACCTAGTGATACAGTTGACCAGCCTGATACACAACAGTTCCCGCCACCCTGGGGCAGTTGGGCTCAGGGACTCATGGCTCTGGACCCCATGTGGAGGGTGTCCTTGCACGTCAGCTTGCCACAGAAGAGCCAGTAACGCCTGTAGCTGTCCAACAGATTCTCAGGGGGTTTTCCTGGGAGAGCCCTTGGTCATCTGACCTCCTATCCAGGAAGCCCCATGACTTTCTGACTGCAGCCTGTCACGCTAACAACACAGCTGTGGAGGTTTTGCTCTGCATGGCCATCTGCCCACCAGGCCCACCCTTCTAGGGACCCAGATGCTAGGACCACACAAATGCTGAAGTAGTGCCCACCTGCCTAAGGTACAGACACCTCTGTAGCCATCTGCATGATTTCTACTGGGAATCAACAACATTTATGGGGATTCTCTGGCCCTAAAGAACAGGATAGGAGCAATGCAATGATTCACAATTACCAGGGTCAATGCACATATACAAGGGCCCATAGCCCCAGATGCCCCACTCACAATTCACATGAGTGTCCCATATGTAACCACCGATGCCCAAATATTCTTGCTTCATACATACATACATCCAAACACGCACATCAGTGATACGCTGGTAAGTGCTTGATAAAAAGCTCTCCAAGAAAGGTGGGAAAGACTTCACTTATGGTATCTACATGGTATAAATATTCCCAGCATGACCAATTTGAAGCTACTCACCTGACATCACTAAACACAGAGCTGGGAAGAGATATGCACAACTGACTATCCCAAGCTAGTATGAACCAGTTCCAGCACATGCCATACCTTTTCCTATGAATATGTGCACAGAATCCACTTACACCCCAAGTAGAACCCTCAACTCCCACCACAGATATATAACCAAAAGGATACCAAATATACATATGTGTTTGTACACACACATACACACACACACATATATATATATATATATCCTGAACACACACATACATTTCTACCCTCACCATGAATAAATACACAAACAGACCACCTCTTACTACGTAAATTTTTACAGGCGAAACCTTACTCACCCAGAATATTCACATTCCACTCTCACAACTATATATACACACACAACATGGGCCTGAAAACAAACATGTGCAACCGATATGCCATCCAGATGTACACACTGAGTACCTAAACACACAGGCTCACCAAGTACACAAATGTCTCATGTGCAATCCCAAAAAAGACCCATATGCAATCCCACAGTCCTAGAATACATATACTGCAGGATTCCTGCACACACACGTAACCTACACAGTCTACTGGTTTCCAAACACACAAACTAAACTCTCACATCCCGCAGAATACATACCCCAAAAGCCCCAGGAACTCAGAAACACACACAGACACAAATAACCTATACTTAGCAAATACAGCTGACCCTTGAACAACGTGGGGGTTAGGGCCAACCCTCCATGCAGTGGCTCTGTGTCCATGGATCCTGTAGTAGTCCTGTAGTATTTACTGAAAAAGAAATCCACTATAAGTAGACCCGTGTGGTTCAAACCCGTGTTGTTCAAGGATCAACTGTACATATAAGTCCACCTCACTAATACTGACAACACACATACAAGCAACACCACTAAATTCTTCAGGTATTACATTTCAAAATAGACACATAGAGGACTCTAAGCCTCCGGATATACGCACAAATCACAAATACACACACCCATAAACTCCTCATGAGTATACACCCCAAATGCTCAGACACACTCAAAACAGAAAAACACCGACAACTTCTGCAGTCTTACTAATACACATACACAATTCTCACACACCTATGGACACACACATGCAAATATTCCTAACCCCTGAACATATGGATCCCCTCCCAAACACTATACATTATGCTACCTCTCCAGAATACAAGCTCCCCACCACTACCCCAACATATAAACTGTATATGTGTGTGTGTGTGTGTGTGTATATATATATTTCTACCCTCACCCTGAATATATAGACAGACCACCTCTTACTACTGGCATATACATAACCCCACATTCCCAACCTCTCACACAGAATTAACTCTGCCATCTTGCAGAATACAGAATCATACAAACACAACATACCTACATATACAACATCCACCAGTGCCATAAAATAGTCACAGACTTGCCCTCTACACATCCAAATATACATAGACAGCTCCTGAAAATGCACACACACAAACACCCCGTAACCATACAACATGGCCTGAATACACAAATGATCAGCCTACATTCCCCAAATATACAAAACAAACAGACTGGACACCCAAAGTAATATACACCACTACTTCTCCTGACATTGCCCTTATGCATAGGCAGATAATCCTTCCCAATCCACCATTCGACACACACAAATCCCCAAATTCATAGGAGAAAAGAACACATGTAAACATATTCCCCAAACACCAAATTACAAACACCTAACCACCAACTCCTTGAGTATGCCTGCGTCACATCTCAACACCCTCCAAATACAGCACTCACTCTTACACACTCTCACAAAAACACAGGCATGACCTCCCTTCAAAGTCAAATATGCACAGACAAAACCAACCCGCACATTTGACTACATATCAGATTCCCACCAACCAATTAAATATGTACAGACCCCATCTATGCTTGCAAATCAATCATGATTTGACATCAGACTACAAATACGTGTTTATGACCACATTCAGCAAAGTTGCTCCCATCACTGACAAAAGAATGCAGTTTGAACATAAGTGTTGATTGACGTTTTTATGATACGAAGGAAGACACTAGTGAAACTATGAGTGTGTTCCTTCGATCTTCACTCATTTTCCAATCACCTGAGCTACAGCTTTGGAACCAGATGAGGGTTTTCAACTCGCAAGAACTTCCCTCTAGCTTTTGTACTCTTCACAAGGCGCAGACTAGAACGGCACCTGTTTAATAGCTCGCACACACTATTTGCCTCCCACTGTAGGCCCCGCAGTCGCTGAACCCTTCACGCAGCCGGCTCCCCAGTGGTGCCAATAACCCTGGGGTAAACACCTCAAGGGAATCGAGCTCTATGGGGGCGTGAATCCACATTGTGGCGAGTCTCCTTACACCAACAAGGGCACAAATAACCCACAGGGTGAACAACAGCGCAGAGCGGTGACAGCTGAGGGGTGAAAAGTCCCCGTACCCCTTACCTCAGGATTCCTATAATTGACGCGAGAGGCCGCCATGACAGGCCGCTCCCGCGCCGGATGGCCGTTGGGGCCCCACCGTCCGCGCTCGCGCATGCGCTCCTGTCTTCCGGAGCAAACTGCCCCAACAGACGCTGGGAGCCGTTGGAGGACGGCGGTCCGCGTGCCCGAGAGCCCCGCGCCCAGTGGGCGTGCGCAGGCGTGCAGGCGCAGGGCGCTCGGGCATCTGCTCCAGGAGGTCTCCGCAGGAGAGGAGAGAAATGGAGGGTCCGGCACGCTGCGGAACTTAACTGGCGACGCTCCTCGCCGGGAACTTTCGTGACGGTCTCTTCTTCAAACCAGCTCTTGTGAGATGTGCACTCGTGATTTTTATATTGCACACGTGAAACCCATGCACTTAGCTACAAAGACTTCTGGAGAGCTCCGCTGTAAGCACAGTAGCCTCAAATTGGGGCAAGTGCTTTCATGCCCTTTGGACTGCCGTTCCTTGGTTCTTGTTTATGCCTTTCAGAAAACAACAGGTCCTTTTTCCTAGCAAGCCTGAAGTTTCTGTTAAAGAACAATTCTAGCAAAGAATTTCAGACCTGGGAAACACTCTTAAGATACTGTCTCCTGACTCCGTTCCTAGAGTTTCTCCAACGCATTTACTCTACTATTTTTTCTCAGTGTATTTAATACATGGAGGTTGTTCAATAAATGTTGATTCACAGGTGTGTCCTTTGTACGGTTTGGGGTTTTTTTTTTAAAATAATTTTGAGAAAGAGTTGACCATCTGGGTCAATTTCAACACAGCAGGTAGTATGGGAACAATTTTACTTTCCCTCCCTCCTTTTTTATAATATCTTGCAGAATTCCGCTCTTCTATAAAAATAGATTGCCTTCGTTTTTAGCTGCATGATGTATCTCTGGGAAGATTTTAATGAAAGAGATAACACTGGTTTCCTCCGGGAAAGAGGATTGGGTTGACAGGGGAAAGGGGTGGGAGGAGGACTCGCCACTGCATATTCCATTTTGCACAATTTAATTTTGAACCATGAGAAGGTGTTACTCGCTTAAAATATTATACTAAAATCATTTAAAAGGTAAAAAACTAAATCTTTAACAACCATGGAATACTATGAGAAAGACATTTAGTGAATTCTGGTCTTGGACATGGGGACTGCATGACAGTTTTTTGATGGCCAGGGGCTTTCCAGCACAAAGGATCATTAGTAAGGCTGGTCCTGCTGGATGTTGGTTGGAGCACAAGGACCACTTCCTTAGGAGTGATGTACATACAGCAGTCAAAGACACTGCATCTGCTGAGACAATCCTAATTTCAAATACTCAGTTCCATGTGGCCATTATTTATGTTTATCAGACTAACACTTGGGTATTTTGTTCAGAAAGTCTAGTCTCTGTTGAAGTAAGTCAAGAGCCAGGTAGGAAGCAGAGTGTGTTGAGGGACACAAAACTAGGTTGATGGATAAAGACGTGAAAGGAAGGGACTGTCATGTCCAACATCGGTGCCATGAATCAAAAGAAGTTTATAAACGGCCTAAAGAGGACACGCCAATTGTGTTGCCACTGTGTGAGATGGAAGGAACTTCCGGTTCTTGCCTACCTCCCAGAGCCCTCGTAGAATGTCCCCCCACCCCACGTCACCGGGACCCACGTACCCTCTGCCCCTCCCCCACTGCAGAACGTTTCAGCGCACATTCTACTGTTTAAATTTAAACGTGGCTCTCCTTTACTTGGATCCTGAGCAACTGCTGAAGCAGGTCGCTCTCTGGGTCCTGGTCTTGACTTTTCTCATTGAGGCTACCAGGCAGCAGTAGTCCGTGCCCAAGCCTGCAGGATGGCTTCAGAAGGAGGTAAGCCTATAGGCTGGGGGTGTGTTTTCAGAGACACTGCCATCTCTCACGTCCTTCGGGTTCACATGTGACACTTCACTGTGGGCACATAGTTGGACTGAAGTAGAGGGAGAAGAGAGCACTGGACACACAAGGACATTTCACCTGGGGAGACTGGGGAGCCTGAAGAAACCTGAGACTGTGCTGGGGAGGAGGGGTCATTGGAGGTAGATCAAGAGGAATTGCCCTGGCTATGGAGAAAGGATGGCAGCAGACAGGTTGATTCTTTCTAGAGAGGAGATAAGCCACTCTGAAACGTGTGTGGAAGGATGTGTGTGTGATGTCCTGGTGGTGACACAGGGAGGGTCATGAGGAAAGCCTAGACCTGTACTATGTTCCTGAGGTACCTGAAGCTTGCCTCACTATATCTTTCAAAGGGATTTGAACAGGAGCCTACTGTATCTCAGGGGGCCCTGGGGAGAGATGGTCTTGGTGAGAAAACTCTTCAATGGGGCTGTGTGTGGCCACACCTGTAGTGAGGTGTCCTCTCTGAGAGCGAGGCAGGAGGTTACTCTAACTGCCGCAGCCCATACCTCGTCCACTCCTCCCAGCCCAGAGGTCACTTCTCAGTTCAGGTAACTGTTGCCTTGGATTCAACAGGGGATGGGCAACCGTGTAACTTCAGCCAAGAGAGGGCTCAGGTTCCTGAGTTGCTCTGAATTGTTCTTCCTTTTGTGGAATCGCAGTACTTCAGACCTACTTCATCTTGTCCAGTATCTCATGGTGGACCCTCAGGCTGCCTTGAGAGGAAGAGTTTGTTCATATTTCATGTCACTCCTTCATGGGCAGGGAACAGATGTGGAGTGGGGTTGTTTCGGGTGGAATGACTATGAAGGCTGCTTCCTCTTTTAAAGGGGGAAGGAGTGTAGCCCAGGGTCAGGAAGACGATCTTCTGTGTTACTATTAAACGTGCTATGACACCTATTCTGGTTAATTAGGTGCACCGTGGCGTGTACCTTGTTCTCCTGAACAGGGATGTGTTTCAGACAACTTGATCGCCATGGCACCTGGCTTATGCTTGCTTCTCAGATTGTCTCTCCGTTATGGGGAGCTGGAAGGGGAAGGACCACAGGCGGTCTATACTCCCACGACCAATGTAACATAACAATTCCCTGGCCCTTGTTTACTCCTCTGCAGCCATCACTGGCTGTGAAATGACAGAATCTAAGGGACACGTGCCTACTTCTCAGACCACCCCCACCTCCTAGGAACAGAACTCCTGAATGATGACAGTGACTTTGGGCCCTGGGAAGGGGGTGGCAGGACCTGGCCCATGTTACATACCTGCTGTGGGTTGTTCTGAGATGCAGGTGCATTCTGGGCCAGTGTTATGGGTTTGTATCTGGATTCCATTAGAGGGATATTTTCCAGCATTTTGTTTTGTTTTGCGAGGCTAGGAAAGAAAGAGGGGATTTATACTGAGTGTCAGGAAAAGGAGGACTGAGGAGGAGGTGGGGCCCTAATGTTTTACGCAGTGCCTTTGGGTGCCTAGAACTTACCTTGCAGGAGGTCCCTACCTGCTAGTATGCCAGCTGAGGGGCATTTCTCACAGAGCGGATGTGCACACAGTTCCAGGTCTTGGGAGACAGCCTGTGAGGCTTAGCTGCCAGGGGCTGCCTTAGGGAGGCTCTTCAAGTGAGTGCTTGCTGAGGCAATTTCTTCTCGGCAGGCAGGGGTCAGGGGCCTTGGTGGATGGGCGCGGGGTCACCAGTGGAATAATTCTCAACTGGAGGTCAGGGCATGAAAAGCACTTGAAGACATTTGCACGCTGCAGTTTCCCTTGTCCAGGTGTCTCTCACCTGTGGAGATTACACTCTGAAGCCGCAGAAAGCCTCTGTCCCACTGGCCCATTCTCCTCCCCCATTCACTCCTTTCCTTTGCCTCAACAGCATCTCCAGTGCTGGGAACGGATGTCATCATGAACCCTGGTGCCTCCTTGTCTGATTTCATGGCAGTGCTCTATCCTCCACCCATTCCTGGCCCCCAGCACCGGCCACCCTGGGGGCAGCACCTGCCACCTCCCATCACCCCAGCATTCCCTCCTGGCAGCAGCCTGCTGCCAGCTTTCCCCACGACACCTTTGGTGGCTAATGGTGGCCGTGGACCCGGTGCCCCTGGGGCCTGCAACCTCACTGTCCAAGTCACGTCACAAGGGAGGCCAGTGGAGGCGCCCCAGACTCAGACCTTTATCATAACTCAGGGCCCCCTCACCTGGAGCGCTCCAGGGGCCCTCAGCGGGACTGCTGCATGTCCTGCACCCGTATTCTTAGCATCCCCTGCGATGGAGACCATTGTGACTGCTCCAGCTGTTGGAGTTACTCAGGCTGGCAAGGGAGGCTGGACCCCAGGCTTTCCTCCTCAAGCTCCACCACCAGCTGCCCAGCTGGCCCCTATCATTCGCCCAGTGAACTCTGGGCCTTGGCCACATGGCACTTCCAGGGAGGGCAGCCTGGCCACAAACCAGCCCTACGCCTCGCAGGGTGACTGCTCTAACCCCCAGAGCGTGTACAGTAACTTCCGACGTTGGCAGTGCCTCAAGCCACTGGCGCGGAGACACCTTCCCCAGCGTCCTGATGCAGAAGCTCTTTCCTGCTTTCTCATGTGAGTGAACGCTCAGGGGGTCGTGAGCTTATCGGAACTTTTAGATAAAGAGGACCTGGGGATGCACTCGCAGGTTAGGTTTCTAGGGATACTGGAAGCAAGGTCTGAGGGCGATGTCCATGCTATGAGAAGGCACATTGTCGGTCATATGGGTGAGCCTGCCAGTCCATGACATCATGACTGAAATGTGCCTTATCTCATCTGACCCCACCACCCTGAGAGTCTAGCCAACTTGCTCTTCCATGATTCTCATGGTAATATGGACTGAAGACTTGCAGTCAGAGAGGGTCGTGCTGTAAGGTGAGGAGCCAAGGAGTGGATGCCGCAGTCTCCTGTGGTGCCGTCTCCTTTCATACAGGACTTGAGTGTACGAGGCCGGGGGAGGTCACGTCGGAGGAGGGGGAGGAGCACGGGGCCCAGGAGAGCGCTTAATGCACGCCTCGACTTCATTGTTGTGGAGAATTCCACTAGGAACAGGGTGACGGTAGAGCTCTCCTAAGGGCGTGGGCTCTCTCCCACTAGAGCTGTGAGCCTGGCAGGCATTTCCACCCTAAACCTCCGGTCCCTCGTAAAAAGGGGACAGTCACACTTCACTCAGAGGACCGGGCAGAAGACTCCTTGGGCTAATCTATGAAGTGTTAGCAGATGGCCTGGCACATGCCACGCCTCAAGGCAGCCTTGAAGAGGAAAAGAGCTCCCCAAGGCACAGTGTCCCAGCTGTAGCCTGGGAGTGGATGGTCATCCTCGAGTGAGTGTGAGGCGGTGACAGCAGTGGCCGGGAAGCCTTGTCTTTGCCCTCCCAGACACCTGCCTCCCACCCTCCTGTTGCTCAGTCATGCTGTGTTGAGTGATGTGTGGTCCACATTGGCAGGTGGGGTCAGGCAGGTGGGGGCTGGGCTGGGCATGGAGACTGACCCCAAGGTCTTACAGCCCAGTGCTTCGATCCGTGGCCCGCCTGAAGCCCACCATGACGCTGGAGCGGGGACTGTGCAGGGCCGTGCAGGAATGGCAGCGCATAAGCAACGTTGACCGGATGATCTACTATGAGATAGCAGAAAAGTGAGTCAGCGTCCTGGGCCCAGGGGCTGCGTGGAGGCTGAGGCGAGTGGGTGAGGGCAGGGTGTGGCCGTGGGGGTGCTCATCAGAGAGGACAAAGGAGAAGGGCTGTCACTCAGAACACGGGCCCCGCAGCCCAGAGGCCCTACTGTCCTCCAGAAACCCCTCCCTCACCTTGACAGTTTGGGTCTTCTGTCCTTCCTCCACCAGGAGCTCTGGCCTCCCCTGATTTTGACCTACCCTTGCCTTGACATGAAGGTCTCAGGATGGGGCAGGGTGACGCTGTGAGTCCAGTTGGGGTCCAACTCCGGCCATAAGGGCTGAGCCGGGGAAAGAGCTCCACCCGCCAGCCTGCTGCTTCCTTAGTGGTGGGTGGCTGGCGGCCACTGACATAGATTTGGGACCCCCTCTCCTCATGAAAAGTGGCCTGAGTGGGTACCCTGGCATCCCTGAAGAGGCTGGGGAAGCCAGCTGTCGTCAGCCCGACGGTCTCTGGCCCATCCGTTGTTTGCTCCATGGTAATCCCCTTGGTTTAAGAAAGAAAAGCAAACAAACGAGCGCCTCTCAGAGGAAAGGAAGGCCTCTCCTCTAAGCTCAGCATCCACGTCGTCCAGCCTCTCCTGGGCCCCCCGTCTCCAGGTCTCTGTTCCAGGACTCTCAGTCCCAGCCCAGGGTCCTGGATTCGGGCAAGGACCCCTGTGGGGAACACATGCTTGTTCCAGCCTCTGGCTGTCAGCCCTTCATGTGGTTCTGGATGGGGACGGGGGGCATGAGGAGGGTGCCCCCTGGGTCAGCCACGTGTCCCGTTGATCTGGTTCAATTCAGCGACCTGGGTCGATGCTGTTGAATGGCCTCCAGTGCTGGTGAGGCAGGAAGGGTCGCAGATCTTGTATCAGTTCCAGGAGCAGCTCTCTGCTGTGGACAGCACCTCACAGGGCCTTGACTGCCCCAAGGCACATCCTCTCCCAATCCCTCATTCTTGGCTGCCTTTGTTGGGCTCCAGAACCCAGGCCTTTTTCTCAGGGTGGCCTGTGCCTCCGTCACCCCCCAGGTTCATGGAATTTGAGGCCGAGGAGGAGATGCAGATTCAGAAGTGGCAGTGGATGCAGTGCGCGCAGGACCTGCCTCCTCCAGCCCCACCGAAGCTGGATCCTCGGGGGCCCCCAGCCCCGAAAGTGGGCCTTCAGCCAGGCACCCAGGTTCCCACTGGAGTTGAAGGTACAGGTAACAGGGGCCTAGGGTTGGCCACTGTCCCCACGTGGATCCTTTTCCTTCAAGACAGGGGCGTTGGTCTTTCAACCAAAACAGCCACTGAGGCAGGGAGTGGGGGCGTGGGGTCTCAGCTGCCCTTTGTCACTGCGGGGTATTGACTTGGTCAGTTTTGTAACTCCTCTCACACCTCCCTGTCAAAGGACCCCACACAAAGTCTGCCTAAGAAGTGCGCTTGATGGGGAGACCCCTCGAAAATTGGAGGTTCCCCACTTCCTTACTTGTGACTCTCTTAGATGCCCCCCTTGCCTCCCCTCTCCAGCAGTGCATGAGGCTTTAGGTGGTCCTGACCCCCCCACACCCACATCAATGTTCCCCAAACAATGCCCTCACCAACGTGTGCTCGGTGGTCAGGAGGTTGACCGGGAGTCCCTCACCTTCCTTCCCTTCCTCCCGCTCTGCCTCAGCCTGTGCTCCCAGGATGTCCGGCCCCAGGGCCCAGCCCTCCTGCCCAAAGCCACACGGGTCCCAGCAGCCCCCGGAGCCCGAGGCACCCGAGGAGATTCCCCCCGAGGCTGTGAGGGAGTATATGGACATCATGGATGCGCTGGTGGGGCCCGTCCACTCAGCCACAGGCGAGTCAGGTGCAGAAGGTGGAGAGGACGGAAATGAGCTGAAGCAGGAAGAGGACGGCATCTACTCGGACCCGGGCCTCTTGAGCTACATTGACAAGCTGTGTTCCCAGGACTTTGTCACCGAGGTAGGCTAGGCCTGGAGCCTGGGGTCTACAAGATGCCAGGGCATGGAACACTCAGCACCCAAGATCTGGGTTCTGCTCAGGCCGTTGGGACTTAAGCTCAGCTCCTTGTTCCTGAGCCTGGTGTTAGGGGAAGTTTACGCAGATGTATGTGTGTACGTGTTTGTGTCTGTCTGTGTGTATGCCTTTGTGTGTCTGTGCCTCTGTATATGTGCTCTTTTGTGTGTGACTGTGCGTGTGTATGTGTGTGTGTGTGTGTGTGTGTGTGTGTGTGTGTGTGCTGAGCATCCCCGCCTTGTGGAGGAGAGTGGGGTGGGTCTCTGCTTTTCACTTTCCCTCCGGGTCTTCTTGTCTCACAGGCCACTCCTGGCCAAGGATGCTCACAGCCTCTTCTTTCTGTCCGAGGTGGAGGCAGTCATTCACCCTCGATTCCTGGCAGAATTGCTTTCCCCAGATGCACAGCTGGATCTCTTGGCCCTAGTGGAGGAGCTGGAGCAGGAGGAAGGGCTCACCCCGGAAGAAGTGAGCCAGGGGAGGGAGAGGGACACTCAGGGAGCCAGGGGACCCCACGGGAGGGGGACCCCAGGTGATCCAGGGGACAGGGGAACCCAGATGACCCAGGGGAGCCAGAGGATGGAGGGATCCCCGGTAGAACACGGGAGACAAGGGACACCCTGGAAGACCAGAGCACGGAGGGACCCCAGTGAACAGGGGAGAGGTAGGGCCCCAGAATCGGAGGGCCACATGGCGCTGTCCATCCCTCCCCTGCCTGAGAGGCCTGGCATGGGGAAGGGCCCGTTCTGGGATGGGTGCAGTGCAGGGTGAAAGGAAGGAGAGGATGGGGAGCTGGGAGGGGAGGGAAGGGCACAAAGCCTGGAATAAGGTGCAGGAGGATGGCAAGAATGCCACAGTGTCTGTATTTGGATTCAAGTCCTGGGGTCCCCCGTCCCCTCCTCTCCCCACAGGGCCATTGTCCCACTGCCCAGGGCTCCTCCTCTCACACGTGTGTGTGGAGCCAACACTGTCCTCCTCCCTCCTACCAGCTGGTGCAGAAACGACTCCTGGCCTTGAAAGAGGACGAGGGTGTGCGGGCAGCCCCGAGTCACAGTGCACCCGGAATGCGCTCAAGTCCCTCTGAGTCCGACGCCGGCCAAGGTGCCCAGAGGCATGACCAAGACCCCCATCTAGGGGTCAGTGATGAAGCCTGCCCACCAGAGATTGATTCTGAGGCTCCTCATAGGCTCATTCAAACAGACACTGGCCTGTGCAGGCCCAAAGTCTTTGTTCCCTCTCAAGGATGTCAGGAGGTCTCTCCATTCCGGGCCGGACGGTCCTCCCCTCCCCCGGGTCAAAGGCACGCTGCCCCTCTACGGGAACCCAGGGATGCGTCTGTTCTCAGAGAGGCCTCTCCTGTTCGGGAGGCCCGAGGGCCCAGGGACGGGTCCAGTGACGACGACGAGGAGCTCCCCAGCCTGGCCTTCCTCTTTGGCTCTCTGCAGAGCCTGCTGCCTGGCTGGGTGTCCCAGAGTCCTGCCCATGCCTCAGGCCTGGCCTCCCCTGGAGGTTGGGGAGCCCGGAGTGCTCCCCACGCCCCCTCCCCTCAGAGAAGAGGCCTCAGCCCAGCTCCACCAGCCGCTCCCAAGTCGAGGAAGCGGGCTCTGTGTGGACGCCCAGCCGCTGCTGAGAAGCTGCCCATCCCCGGGGCTGGCCTCGGGGTGTCCTGGAGGTCAGGCTTGGCTCTGGGGCCGGCTCGCCCCTCACAGGCGAGAAAAAGAAAGTGTCACCCGTGTGTCACAGAGAGGAGAAGGAAGTGGAAGAAGCACTGCATCCAGTAGGGAACAGCTGGGCCGGCCCTCCAGGGTGAGGCCCCAGCTCGGCCCCCAGGGGAGCCTAGGGGCTCCTCCTCATCCCAGTGCTGACCCTGGATGATGTCGGGAGAAGGGAGGGAGGGTAGGACCACCAGGGCTGGGAGGGGGAGCAGGATTGTGGGGGTTAGGGAGGTGGGTGAGGTGGGTGTGGCCAGGTGTGGGTGGGAGCAGGACCTTTGGAGTGATGCATATCAATTGTGAATAAAGATAGTCTTGGTGGGAAATGCTCTCAGGCCACTGTCATCTTGTTCGTGTTGCGCTGCTCCACAGAGAGCGATCCAGAGAGGAAGGAAGGATGAGGGAGGTCACAGGAGCTCTGGATCTACAGGTGACCAAACCTTTCCTCCACATAGACAAGGACTCCTCAGGCTGCCCCTGGGAATGCACAGCTCTCACGTTCCCCAGGGACCCCCTCATCATCCCCTTCTCTAAAGCCTGCTTGGCTAGGGGCCTTCTGGGGCCTCTGTACCATCTTCTGCATCCCTGATCCTTCTGGGGAGGCAGAGCTGCTTTTGTGCCTTTCAGCCCTCTGGACACTCACCAGTTTCTAGGATGGAGCCTGCACACAGCCCTTGTCATTATGGAGCTTCTCTCTGCTTCCCTGAAGTGGCCAGGCGACGGCGCTGGCATGAACCTCCGCTCATCCAGGGTTTCCTGTGTGGGTGGAGTGACCAGAGAGGAAAAGTCTTGGCTATGGGGACAGGATTGTCTGCCTCGTCGTAGCGGGAGTATCCTCTACTCCCACTGGGATTATTGCAATGTGGAGAGTGGTGGAGGCAGCTACCTCTTAATCCCAATGAGGATGCAACAAGGGGAATGGGTGCGGGGAAATTCATAGGGCACCCGAAAAAGGTGTGTATAAGGGTAATGACAGTTGGGCCCCTTTGTGGAACTTGTGGGATTTCTGTGCAGCAGCATCTCGTTCAACTGAGGGAGGAGGACCCATCTGGCTGTGGCTGTGGGGACTGGCCTTAGGGGCCTATGGGTGTGCAAAGACACCCCAGAACTACTGTCCCTTCCCTTTCCACCCACGGCTGGACATGTGTGTGTATTGGTATCAACACTGATTTGTATGCCCATATAAAACGGTTCCTCCTAACAAACTCTGACCGCGTTTCACAAGAACAGCTTGCTCACAGGGGCAGCAGGGTTGGGGGAGAGGTGTCTGTGGTCCCAGGTCTGGGTGGGAGCTGGGATCCATGCTGAGGAGTGTGGAGTCCTCAGTCACCGTCCTGTGGGTGCCGGCAGAGACTTCGAATCATCAGAGCAGGGCAAATGACCCGCTCATAAAGGTGAGACGAACAAACAATGAGGGCCAGGGCGCAGACCCCTGCTGTCTCCCCGAACTGCCCCCGCTTGCATCCTGCTTAGCCCCCGTCATGGCAAGTGCTGGTCCACCTCTGAAGCCCCTTCCTCCTAACGCACTCAGATGCTCTGATCCTTTGTGAACCCGCCCTGGGCCTCACCCCCCCTTCCCTGCTGGCCAAAGCCTCTTCTCCTGCTTCTGAGTTCTGATTCCTTCCCCAGGACCCAGGCGGGGGTTGGGACAGCAGAGACTCCCTAATTCTCCCTCCTCCTCCCTGAGATCTCGACAATCACCTTTATATGTTTCTATGATTTTAACTACTCTAGATACTTCATGTGAGCGTCTATGACATGTCCTTTTATGAGTGGCTTATTTCACTTAGCATAATGTCTTAGAGGTTTATCCATGTTGTAGCATGAGACATGCTTTCCTTTTATTTCAAGGAAGGAAATATTTCATTGTATTTATAGACCCCATTATCCGTTCATCTGTTGATGGACATTTGGGTTTCTTCACATCTTGGGTATTTTGGATAATGTTACGATGAATGTGGGTGTGCAAATATCTGTTTGAGATCCTGCTTTGAATTCTTTTGCATACGAACCCAGAAGTGGGACTGCTGGATCACATGGTAGTTATATTTTTAATTTTTAAAAAATTTATTATTTATTTATTTTTGGCCGTGTTGGGTCTTCGTTTCTGTGCCAGGGCTTTCTCTAGTTGCGGTGAGCGGGGGCCACTCTCTTCATCGTGGTGCGTGGGCCTCTCACTGTCGCGGCCTCTCATTGCGGAGCACAGGCTCCAGGCGCGCAGGCTCAGTAGTTGTGCCTCACGCGCCTAGTTGCTCCGCGGCACGTGGGTGGGATCTTCCCAGACCATGACTCGAACCCGTGTCCCCTGCATTGGCAGGCAGATTCTCAACCACTGCACCACCAGGGAAGCCCCTATTTTTAATTTTTTGAGGAAACCTCATATTGTTTTCCCTAAGGGTTGTCCCATTTTACACTCTCACCAACAATGAGAAAGAGAGTCACCGCCAAGAACTTGGTAAATATCCATCTTATAAAAATGTTTATGCTTTTAGCACAGCTGTAGATAATCACAATTATGTATAATAAAAATATTTTGGGTTATATATGGTGTCATGTAAATCATATTGCCTTTGCCTTCTTCTTTCAACATTCTTACTTTAAGAAAAATGGATATATTAGATGTTCTTTAATTTTTTAATTATTTATAATTTTGCATTGTATGCATACATTAAAAATAATTTATCAGTTCCCTTGTTGGTGAACTTTTATAAATTATAATGTGACAGGGTAATCAGTTCCAGAGGAAAAGTTTTTCCTTTCAGAACTTTGAATATTTATTCCATCAAATATGGCTTTTGTTACTGTTTCTTCAAATTATGCCATCAGTACACCCTTGCATGGTGGGTGATCAGTTTCCTTGCTAATTGTTTGTTTTTAGGATTGTCTTCTGTCTTTTGTGTTCTCCAGCTTCTTGACGTGAGATTAGTTTCAGGTTGAAAAAATTGATCCTCCATGTGATCTATTTTGCTTCATTAAGTGACAACACATTCTTCATCTCATCTAGAACATAATATTATCTTTTTCAAATGTTACTTCTACTCATTCTCTCCTGCCTCTACTTCTAGAACCATGGATATATGTATATCAGACCACCTTATATATTCTCTATGTCTTCATCAGCTTGGACGGCTATAACAAAATGCCATAGACCTGGTGGCTTGAAAAACAGACGGTAATTTCTTAACAGTCCTGAAGGTTGGTAGGCCAAGATCAAGGTGCCATATTCAGTTCCTGGTGAGAGCTCTCTTCCTACTTTTCAGATGGTTGTCTTACTGTGTCCTCACGTGGCAGAGAGAAAGACGGATCTCTCTTGTGTCTTTTCTTCTAAGGGCACTAAACCCATTATGAAAGCTCCATTCCCATGACCTAATTACCTCCCAAAGGCCCTATCCCCAAATACATTGAAGGTTAGGGCTTCAACATAAGAATTGGTGGGGGGGATACACGTCCATAGCATTCTGCCCCTGGTACACAAAATTTGTGTGTTTATTGTATGCAAAATACATTCATTCTATCCCAACAGCCTCAAAAGCCTTAACTCATCCCAACATCAACTGTAAAATTTAAAGTCCAAAGTCTGATCTAAACACCATCGAAATCACATATGGGGGAGACTGGAGGTACTATTCATCCTGAGGTAAAATTTCTCTGTAGTTGTAAATCTGTGACCCAAACAAGTTAAGTGTTTCCAAATACGATGATGGGACTGGCATATAATAGACATCCCTACTCCGAAAGGAAAAAATAGGAAAGAGGGAAATGATGACAGTTTCCAGGCAAGTCCAAAGCCTAGCAAGGCCAATCCCATTAGATCTTAAGGTACGAGAATAATCCTCTTTGGTTTGAGGCTTTGCCATCCAGGCCCACTGGGGTGGCAACATCATCCCCACAGCTCGGTGGAGCAGCCCCACTCCTTCAGCTTGGTGGGGTGCCACCCATACTGCAGCTCTCTGTAGGGCCTCCACCTACACCATGACTCTCTGTGAGGGCGACAATCTCACATTTTCAAACTGAGGCCCCCTGCGCCTGTGGTGGGATTGACAGACCCAATGACCTCGGAATCACCTTTGGGGTCTTTCTTCCCTTTTCCTCAAGAGGAGTACACAGGGCTACCCTGGTGGCGAAGTGGGTGAGAGTCAGCCTGCCGATGCAGGGGACACGGGTTCGTGCCCTGGTCCGGGACGATCCCACATGCCGCGGAGCGGCTGGGCCCGTGAGCCATGGCCGCTGAGCCAGCGCGTCCAGAGCCTGTGCTCCGCAACGGGAGAGGCCACAACAGTGAGAGGCCCACGTACCGCCAAAAAGAAAAAAAAATGAGGAGTACACATTCACAGCCGAATTGCTCTAGTCTCCTATTCTGTAGAATCCAAGAATTCTGACAGCCTTCCCTCATTCTGCCTGGCTGTCTCTGTCCCCTTTAGTTCAAACTGGCAGTGTCCCTGCTGGTTTAACCCTTCTCTATTCCTGGCCTCTGCTGAGAGGACAAATTAAATTAATAGCACACCTGCTACACCCTTCGAGTTTTCTTCAGAACGAGCTTTTTCACTTTCAAATACGGATAGGCTGAGAAGTTTCCAAATCTCTAAGTTCCGATTTCTTTTTTTTTTTTGCGTTATGCCATTCTGAGCCATCGCCAGAATCACTTTTAATAGGTAAGGGCTGAAAGGCCTTTATGGTGATCTCAGCTCTTTTTTAGCATGCACTTCAAATCTCTTTCAGCCTTTACCTACTATCCAATTCCAAGGCCACTTCCACATATTTAGGTATTTGCTACTTCTTGGTACCAAAATATGTCTTAGCTCAAGGGACTATAACAAACTACCACAGACTGGGTGGCTTAAACAACAGACGTTTATTTCTCACACTTCTGGAGGCTGCAAAGTCCAAAATCAAGCCACCAGCAGACTCTAGGTCCATAAACTTCTCATTCATAATTTCTGACCATTTCTTTTCTGTGCTACATTTTAGCTAATTTTTCACATCATCCATGTCATCCACTTCCTCTTTATCAATATCTGATCTTTTTCCCATTCACTTTGAAATACAGATGTGTGACCTTTGTAGGTTGAATTTCATCATACACTATGAAATATTCAATTTCAATGGTCAAGATTTACTAACATAAATCATTTTTACCCAAAATGACAGTGCTACCAGGACTCTGCCTTCACTGGCTGCCCCTGAGAATTGGACAGAGCAAGCCCTGTGGGGATGAGGACCCAGAGGTCTGGTGGGATGGGGAAGGGGGACCAAAGGTAGCCACAGCAGCTCACGGCAGCATCTCCAGGGAGAAGAACATCCCCGAGTGAGGCTGCCAAGGGCTGGGCACGTCACAGACCTTATTTCCCTCAACTAGCACACCTCAGTGCCTACTCTTATAGATCAAAGAACTAAAGGTCTCAGAAGTTGCCAACATTACTTGCTCAAGATCATGGCTTCTAAGGGCCTGTGCCTCCTCCATGTCACCCCGGGTGTCTTAGGGAGGGAGATTTGCAGGCAGAAGGCTGTGGTGCTGTGTGAGCTGGGCAAAGTCATTCTCCCTCTCTGACTCAGGATTCTACATTTCTAAAAGAGGGAGTGGGCTAATGAAGACAGCCCTGGCTCTAGGACTCACACCTCGGAGGGCAGGAGGTGTGCCCAGGCCCCCTGAGAGTGGGTATCTTGGTCTAGGGCCTGCACTGCCAGGGCCTCACGGAGGAGAATGAGACCCGCGGCCCTGGACTCAGGGCCACTCATTCATCAGTCCTGGTGCTTTCCTCCACCCAGCCACCCAGCCTCAGGGTCAGACCCTGCTCTGTCCCCACTTCCACAGTCCCACAGAGGTCCTGGGGCACTTCCCACCCAGAAGCTACACAGTGGGGAGTCGATGACCCACCCGTGTTGAGGGGGTCTCTGGGCTGCTTGGCCGTTGGCCAGGGCAGAGAAAAGATGAAATTCAGTGACTCAGGGCACCCGGGCCCTGGTCATAGCCGGCCCCTCAGACCCTGCAGTTTAGGCCGTCTCAGCCTTCAACAGAGGCCCCAACGCACCCGTGGCTCCCGGGGCCAACTGCTGTGCTTCTGGAGTCGGAGCGCTGCCCTCCAGCACTTCCCCCACGCCTGGAGCCCAGCCGGGGGCGGCCGTGGCCATGTCCGGGGACCCTCACAGCTCCAGGGTGGCCACAGGCAGCAGCAGCAGCCAGAGAAGTGCCACAGGCTGGCTTCGGCCTTGGGCGATCCACGCCTCCACGCCCATTGCCAGGGTTGCTGATTCCGGCCTGACCCTACCCTGGCCCTGCCTGACCTTGCCCTGACCCCGCCTCAGCCCAGCCCTGATACCACCCTGACCTTCTTAATAACCTTTGAAACAACTCTACTAACATATAATTTATATACCATGAAGTTCACTTATTATTACACAAGGGACAATTCAATGATTTTCTCTACATTATTAAAAATTTATGTATTTTTTAATATATATTTAAATAAACTTGTTTAGATTTGTGAAAAAGTTGCAAAGACAGTACAGAGTTCCAATATCCCCTTCACCCACTCTCCCCTAATGTTAGGATCTTATATTACTATGGCATATTTATCACAACTAGTGAGCCAATATTGAGACATTAATATTAACTGAAGTCCATTCTTTCTTGTTTTAAATTTTTTTAAGCTTAAGGTGTAGAGCATAATGATTTGACTTCCATGCATCATGAAAGGATCATCAGAATAAATTTAGTGAACATCCATCATCCCACAGAGATACAAAGTTAAAGAAATAGGAAAAAAATGTTTTCCTCTGAGGAGAACTCTTGGGCTTTACCCTATCGACTGTCATGTATAACATACAGCAGTGTTAATTATATTTATCATGCTGTCCATTACACCCCTAGTAATTATTTATCTTATAACTGGGAGTTTGTACCTTTGACTGCAGCTAACCAATTCCCCCTCCCCCAATCTCCCGCCTCTGGTAACCACAAATCTGATCTCTTTTCCCATGAATTTGTTTGTTTGTATTTGAAATATAATTGACCTACAATGCTATGTTAGTTCCTGTTACATAACATAGTGATTGGTTACTTCTATATATTTCAAAATGATAAATACAGTTATGATATGTCACCATACAAAGATATTACATAATTATTGACTATATTCCCCACACCGTACATTTCATACTCATTTATCTTGCAGCTGAAACTTTGTACCTCTTAATCTACCTCACCTATTGCTTTCTTCCCCCCAACACTCTCCCTTCTGGCAAGCACCTGTTTGTTCTCTGTATCTATAACTCTGTCTCTGTTTCGTTATGTTTGTCCTTTTGTTTTCTTTTTTAGATTGCACACACAAGTGTAATCATACAGTATTTGCCTTTGTCTGACTTACTTCACTGAACATAATAAATACCCTCTAGGTCCATCCATGTTGTCGCAAAGGGCAAGACTTCCTTCTTTATCAGATATGTGATTTGCAAGACTTTCTCCAAGTCTGTAGCTTCTTTCTGTTTATGTACATCTTTAATTTCTCTCAGCAATACTGTGCAGTTTTCAGTGGACAGATCTTGCACCACTTTATTAAATTTATTTCTAAGTATTTTATTCTTTTCCATGCTACTGTGAATGAAATTTTGTTAATTTCCGTTTCGTATTTTTATACCTAGAAATGCAATTTATTTATATAAGAAATGTTGCTTCTTCCGACCTTCCTAAACTTCTTTATTCATTCTAGTCTGTTTTATTTTGTTTTGGTGGTTTCATTGGGGTTTTCCAACACATAGGGTCATGTCCTCTGCAATAAAAGTTCTAATTCTACCATTTAAAGTTGGATGCCTTTAATTTCTTCTCTCCTACCTTCTTTCTTTTTCCTTTCCTACCTTCCTTCCTTCGTTTTCCTTCCTTCCTTCCTCCCTTCCTTCCTTCCTTCTTCCCTTCCTTCCTTGCTTCCTTCCTTTCTTTCCTTCACTTCTTAGAGACTACATTTATAAGGACCGTGCTTTTTAAATATGGTCTATCAATCTTTGTCTTTAACTTGTATCATCTATTCACATTTAATGTGATTATTGATATGGCTGGAACTACATTTTCCACTTTGCTATTTGTTTTCTGTATGTCTCTAACCTTTCCCCACACTTTTGAGACAGGCTGGGACCTGGGACCCTTTGCTGCAGTGCTACAGCAGATTTCTGTAAACTGGTGTATGCATGGGTGACAGTCCCACCTGTGGGTTAGATTTCTACAGATGACATACAACTGTCTGGTTTCCAGGCTTGATCACCCCGGTGGGCAGTTTATAGGGTGCAACCTCCTTCAGTGGCCCTTTCTGCAAGCTTGCAGGTTGGTGCCTGAAGAGACAACTGCAGGGGGCAGGTTGAAACAGCAATCTCTCTTTCTCTTTTTCAGTCTTTTCTGTCCCTCCTCCCTTTACCTCTCCCTTGGTCCTTATACCTGCACTCCCATCCCCTTTATCCTGAAACTTCTTGTTTGTGTCTAAGTTTTTGTCATTGGTATCTTTGTTTTATGAGTTTTGTCTGTCCAACCGCTCCTACAAGTCTCTGCCAACATTGTGGGCATGGTAGAGCACTTAAGCCTTGAAATACAAACGCATCCCACATTGTCTGAGACTCGACTCCAGCCTTGGGTTACTTAGTGGGATTTTAAAGAACAAAAAAGAAGAGAGGGGCTTGCACCTCTCTCCTCTGCCTTTGCAATGTAACTATTCTGCCTGGACTCTCAGCGACTCCCTGATCCATTTGTAGTCCCCCAGACTGAGGGAAAAAAAGAGGCTTTTTAAATTCAAGCAGGAGAACTGAGATCTCTGATTTTGTAAAAATTAACTTGTTTGGCTTAAGCTTGTGGGTTTAATTAATACAGACCTCTGCGTATTATCAACATTAAGTATAATACTTCTATTGTACCTACGCATACTGGAAGTCAATAAGTGCGTATTGTTTCTGTGATAAAATCTACTATCAAGGAAAATAACCTGATAGGATTAAACTTTTAAGTAAATATAAGTGGATAAGAGCTTTTTAGTAAACTCTATGGGAAAAATCATATTTTCAAAATGTCCATTTAGAATAGTCCCGCCAGATTTTGGTAACTTGAAACTAAATTAAGTTAAATGATAGGAATCCATCGAGTATCCAGGCCCTTTCAAATAAGATGAAATATTGGAACCATATTTGCTAAACAGGCTTAAATTTACCTACTCACAAGTTTCCTTATGAGAGGGAAACTAAGGATGTTTAGATTTAATAGACACATATCTTGCATCACATTAAGGAAAGAAAGTGTGCTTTGGGAAGATACATGGGATCTTCCCATGGGATCTTCCCAACAGGTTATGGGATATTCCAATTAGGGAATGCTAATGTAAAAGACAGTTCATGGTGGCTTAAGGAAAGTAGGATGTGTGCTTTCAGAAAAGAAGGTATAAGGAATGGAAATGTATTTTGTTAGAAGGAAAAATGTGATTTTGTCCTACAGCTGGTTATTTCTGAACGGAAAAAAGAAGGGACAAAATACAGCTACAGAAAGTTGCAGAAGATTTGTGGAAACGGAACGTTGAGAAAAGAATTTTGTATGTGGTCGGGATTTTCTAAGGTTGGATTAACTTTAATTAGGTAACTGGATCTTATCAAGAGCAGGCTGATATAAGACTGGATTTGGTTTCTTTCTCTCATAAGAAAACAACCTTTTCTGGGAATGTTCCTTTAGATAACAGATTGTGTGAGTTTCTGTGCCTTTAAGTGAGCTGTATTTACTTTTGAGATCTTTTTTTTTTTCCACCTTTGCTCAAGGAATAATTGTATCACAGCAGCCTATGATTCTATTTGACTGGGTGTTTTAAAAGTTCTGGAAATGTTTGACAGATTTCCCAAATATCAAATTCTAATTGAAATTCTTTTGACTTCAGTTAATTTTGGGATGCTTCATGGGGCCCCTGGAGCCTCCAAACAGAGATCCTAAACTAATTGTGTTCACTTGGTATGTTAAATTACATGGGAAACATTGTCCAAACTCATTGTTGCCTGTGTCAGATGGAATCATCAGGCTCTCCCCAGTTTTCTCATAGCTGCCAAACAGATAGGGGAAAAGGGTTTGGGGTTTGTTCTGCTGTCTAGTCTCTCACCTCATTCTATGTCCAAAAAAAAAAAAATCCCCTGTGGGAATACTCCCAATGTAGGCCCATAGGTCCTGACCCCCGTGGCATTTCCCATTGCACCCAACCCCAATTCCTCCAGGAGTTCCTTTTTTGCACCTCTAGGACCCCTTTCACTCAAGGCCTTGGCAGCCCATACCATTTGTTACAGACTACCTATTGGACGGCCACTTCCAAGCAGCCCACATCCTAGGCTTTAGAGATGCTCAAACTCGAGGAATACCCCCAGCATAGGAAAATATTATAGGACAAAAGCCTCCTGGTAGACGTCTCTGGGACACTGGACTTCATTTCTAGGAGCGCTTTTTCACGGTTTCATGTTATTCAACATGGGATGATCCTCGTCTAAGCCAGAAGAAACACCTCTGGAGCGTATCCTTAGAAATTGGAAATTTTCAAAACAGACGGCCTGAAAAGGGAAAAAACTTAAACTGTATTGTAACATCACCTGGCCATTGTATAAATTGGGGAATGGAGAAACACGGCCTGAAAATGGGGCTCTGTAATATCGTCTTGCAATTGGATCTCTACTGTTGCACGACAGGGAAATGGACTGAAGTTCCCGATATTCAAGCCTTCATGGTCCTGGGAATTTCCTGGCGGTCCAGGGGTTAGGACTCTGAGCTGTCACTGCTGAGGGCCTGTGTTCGATCCCAGGTCAGGGAACTAAAATCCCACAAATCACGTGGGGCTGCCCAGAAAAAAAAAAACCTTTCACATGGCCAAAAAATACCATAAGTAACATCAAAAGACAAATGATTGGAAGAAAAGTATATCACCATATAAATCAATATCTTTCACAGTTGAAGGGATAATATCCCCACTTTATAAGAACTTTTAAAAATCAAGAAGAAAATACCAGACATCCTATAGAAAAATGGACACAAGACATGATCAGACAGTTTACCTAAAGAGGTATAAAGAAATGAAAAGATGTTCAACTTCACTCATGATAAGAGAATGCAAATTATAACTACACTGAGATACCATTACTCACTCACTCACCAGCTTGACAAAAATTCAAAAGCTTGACAGTACTCTGTATTAGTGACACTGTTAGTAAATAGACATTTTCATATATTGTTGGTGGGAACGCAGAATGGTAGAAGCCTTTTAGAGGGGAACTGGCCAATATTTAAACTGTATATACATACATACCTATCGACACAGCAAGCACACTTCTAAGAATCTAAAGAGTCACTTGCAATTTTATGAATATACTCATGGACATGGTTCTTTTTCACAGCATTATTTACAGTTGCAGAATATTGAAAATGGCTTGAATGTTTAAGCATAGGAGGCTCTATCAACTGCTGCATATACACAATGGAGTAAAACGCATGTGAGAAAAAGTCTGAGAAAGAAGATATTAATGAAATATTATGGAGGAAATGTTATTAAGTGAAAAGAGCAAAGGGAAAAAAGCATATATAGTTTGTTACCTCTTGTGTCAGAAAGAAGGAAAAATAATGAACATAGTATTTGACTATATATCCTCAGTCTTGGGCAGTTTATCTTTATATGTGTGTTAGAATTACAAAGAAATGTCAAACTCTTTAGTAGGTTTGGTTCTTATAGCAGTATGGTGAAGCAGTTTTGAAACTGTTTTGGATGCATTATAGGATTCAGCAAATGAGTACCTATGTCTGTGTTGTTGGGAGCCTGGGTTCTCACTGTGGAAGAGAAGTCATACAAATATGGAATGGGACAAAGCAGGGAAGAATCCCATGAGGATGAGCGGGAATTGGAAGTACTGGTGTGAACTTAAGATTTGGTAAGATCTGTATACGTGTGTCTGTACATGCTTATGTGCCCGTGCATATATATTTGTATATGTGTGTATACACCCATGTATTTTCTATGTCTGTCCACTGGAAAGTCCAAGAAGAATGCTCCAGTAGCAGTGAGCACATCTAGCATCCAGATCTTAGTCTCTAACACCATTTTCCGTTAGTGGAAACCCTGGCTTCTTGGCCTACTGGCTGCTTCCAGGTTTAGGATAGGGTAAGTACCAGATGATTCTGGATCCAGAAAGTAAAAACATGCTAAAAAACATGTTGGAGGATGGCACTAGGACTGGGGAGCCAGTTTGAAGGGATTCCCACCCACTCGCCAAATCTGGGATGATTTGAGCACCAAACTACTTGAGTACACTTATAAAACATTGGGAAGAAAAAGAGAAACTTACAAGTCTATAACAATAAATTTATAAGTCAATGAAGTCTATTGCTTACAGTAGAATGTCAATGGCAACTGGTAACTTCACTTTTTCCTCCTCATATCAACAGCTTACACAATCATAGTACATTTATTAAAGCTAAGAAAGTAACCTTGGGACATCACTATTAGGAACTTCACACGGTATTCAGATTTTCCACTATTGTCCTTTTTATGATCTAGGATCCAGTCTAGGATGTGACACTGCATTTAGTCATCATGTCTCTTTAGTATCCTCAAATCTGGGACAGTTTCACTGTTTCCATCTTTCATGACCTTGATACTTGAAAAGAGCTAGTCAGCTATTGTATTGAATGCCCCTCAATTTGGGATGGTCTGAAGTTTTCTCATTAGACTTGCATCATGGACATTTGCAAGAATACCACAGAAACGAAGTGTACCATATCAAGGGGTACATGATGCCAACATGATTTATTCGTGGTGATGTTAACCTTGATCACTTGATAAAGGTAGTGTTGGACAGGTTTCTCCACTACAAAATCAACCATTTTTCTCTTTGCATACCCTGTTCGTTAATGAGTAAGTATAGCTCATACTCCTAGGGAGGGCAATTAAGCTCTACTTCCTGGAGAATGGACCTGGTGATTAGAATAACAACACAGTGACTGTGCTTCTTACACTCCCCCACCCTAAAGAAGAGAGTGGCGCAGTATTTCCTGGATCCCAAACTAGCAAAAGACAGCCCAAATAGGCTCATTCCTCCCTGGATGGAACTCAAGTCCTGCTGACAACACCAGGTGAGCCCAGCAGCACCAGCAGGCGGTATCAATTAGGACCCCTGATAACAGTAAGTGGTGAAGGGAAGTGCTCTCTTTTCTCACAGGACTGACACTCCCCTCCCCTCACCTAGAGACACTAGGTAGTTGGCTGGTAGCAGCCAGGGCAATTCTGCCAATGAAATACATTCCCACAAAGTGTTCTTTATCCCCACATACCTGAGACTCCCCATCTACATGCAAGACACCTGGCAGCTAGGCAGCACCAGCAAGGACATGTCCCCTCTTCCCCACCTTAAACTGCCCAGCAGAGGAAGAGATTCCCCTCCCCTACTGAAAGATACCAGGTGGCCAGGAGACAGTGGGAAGGGGGACTCTGATACATCAGTGGCTCAGCCAGTGAAACTTTTCCTATTTGGGGCCACAGCATCCCCCACTTAGAGACACAAAGAAGCCTGTTTTGGGAAGCTCCATCCACACACTCCAAAAACAACAGCAGGGAGAAGTGGGGGCAAAAGTGTTATCAAAGAAACCAAACAGATTCACAGTAAAACAAGAGTTTTGAAAACTGTCTTTGGAACAAACACAGCCCACAGCGCTAGGCCAGGATCTGGGGGCCAAACCTAAAGACAGAATGACTTCCTGCTAAAATGAAAGATTTAAACAAGATGCAGAGTCCCTTAACATCACAGCTAAATGTTCAGAATACAATAGAAAATTACCCATCATGCCAAGAACCAGGATTCACAAATTAGAAAAGACAATCACCTGACACCAATACTGAGATGGGACAGTAAAGCAGACATCATAAAAATGCTTCAAGCAATTGTAAGTTCTCTAGAAACAAAGGAGAAGGTACAAATTTCAACCAAAAGAAGGTAAACAAAAAGTGCGGTGGAAACGATACAACTAAAAGTTAGAAAATTTAAAACTCATTGGAGTGGGTCAATGGTAGAATTGATATGACAGAAAATGGAATCAGAGAATTTGAGGACAGGTCAATATAACTTAGCAAATCTAAACAACAGAGAGTAAATAGACTGGGATAAAAAAAGAATCTCTGGGACAAGAATAAAAAAGCTAACATTTATGTTATCAGAGTCCCAGAAAGAGAGTATGGGACTGAAAAACTATTTAAATAAATAATGGCTGAAAACTTCCCCTATTTGGCAAAAGACCTAAGTGTGCAGATTCAAGAAACCAAGTGACTATTAAATAAATCCTAATATATCCACACTAAGACATCATATTTTAAATTATGAAAACTAAAAACAAAAAAAATATTGAAAGCATCCAGAAAGAAATGATTCATTACCCATAGGGGAGAGGGAACACACCAATTCAGATGACAGCACATACCATATGAAACGGAGCTCACAAGGAGATGGCACAATCTTTTTCTTCAAGTGCTGAAAGAAAAGACTGTCAACTGATGAATGTGCATCGGGCAAGACTATTCTTTAGTAATGAAGTGCAATGAACATGTTTTTAGATGAAAGAAAACTGAAAGAATTTGTTGCTAGCAGACCTACCCTTAAACAATGTCTACAGGAAGTTCTTCAAATGGAAGTAAATGATAAAAGAAGAAATACTGCAGCATTAGGAAGGAAGAAAAAATGAGACGAACACGAATATGAGTATATACAATAGATTATCCTTCTACCCACAAGATCTTAGAATCACATGTGATAACTGAAGCAAAAATGATCATACTGATACTCTAGAAAATGATATTTTAAAATGGGAAAGATAAAGGGACCTAAATGAAAGTAATGTTTTCACACTTAACTACAAGTGGTAATATACCATGATAAGGCACATATGTATATTGTAATACTCAGAGCAACCACTAAGAAAACTACAATGAGATGCACTAAAAACATTAAGAATGAATCCAAATAGAATCTTAAATAATAAACCAATAACCCACAGAAAAGCAAGAAAGAAGTAACAGAAAAATGAGAACCAGAGGAAACACATGTAAAATAAATAATTAAATGGCTAACTTAAGCCCTCACATATTGGAAGTAACAGTTCTAATTACACCCTTCAAGAGAGAGATTGTGAGGCTGGATGAAAAATCGTAAGTATATGCTGTTTATCAAAGTCAATGACATAGGAAGATTGAAAGCAAAAGGTTGGAAAAAGACATATCATGCAATCAATTTTAAAAATCAGGAGTATACTAAAGTAGATTTCAGGGCAAAGAAATTTATTACAGACAACAAGGGACATTACTTAATAATCATGAATCAATCCACCAGGAAGATGTAACATTCCTATATGTATGTGAACCAGATGACAGAATGTGTGAAGGAAAACCTGAGAGAGCAGATAGAGAAATTGAGAAAATTTATTACTGTTGACAATTGTTGGTATTGTTCTAGCAACTGACAGAACTACTGGAACAAAAATCATCAAGGATGTAGCAGTCCTGAACTCCATGATCAAATGCCAGGGTCTAATTTATACACACACACACACACACACACACACACACACACACACACGTATACCATTCCACCCAAGGACGGCAGAATATATGTTTGTTTTTCCAGCACCCATGAAACACTCACCAAGACAGTCCGTATACTGGGCCATAAAACACACTTCACCAAATTTAAAAGAAAGGGTATATTCTTTAACCACAATGGAATCAAACTAGATATAAATAACAGACAACAGGAGAACCTCCAAAGACCTTGAAATTTAACAACACAGTAATAAACCATGGGTCAAACAGGAAGTCATTTCAAAGGAAATCATTTAAAAAGACATAGCACTGAATGAAAATACAACATATCAAACCTGTAGAATGCTGCTACAGCCAGGATGAGTGGGAAATATTTTACACTAAATGGCCATGTTATACAGAAAGAAATGTTTCAAATCAGTAGTTTAAATTCACGCCTCAAGAAACTTGAAAAAGTGGAGCAAAATAAATCTAAAGGAAGCAGATGGATGGAAATAATAGAGACAAAACCAGAAATCAATATCATTCATACAGAAAAAACAAGAGGTAAGGAAACAAAAAGTTGGTTTTTCAAAGAGTAAAATAAAATTGATGAACCTCTTATAATTATGACAAAAATAAGAGAGAAGATACAAATCATCAGTATCAGGAATGAAATGGAATATCAACATAGACCCTGTAGCCATTAAAGGGTAATAAGGAATTACTATGAACAGTTTTACTATACTCACGAATTCTGTGTCTAGAGAAAATGGAACAATTTCCTCAAAAACCACTTTCCAAAATTCTAGATAAAATAGATTATCTGAATAGAGACATAACCACTACGGAAACTGAATTTATAATTTAAAAATTCCTGAAAGAGAAATACCCAGGCCCAGATGATTTCACTGGAGTATTCTACCAAACATTTGAAGAAGGAATAATTTTATACAGTCTCTTCCAGAAAACAGAAGAGGGAACACTTCCTAATTTATTTTGTGAGGCCATTGTAACTTGATGCCAAAAGCAAACAGAGTACAAAACTGTAAAAGTACATACCAGTATCTCTCATGAAGATACGTGCAAGAATTCTCAACAGCATTAGCAAATTAAATCAAACCATGTATAAATAGCATGATACCTTATGACCCAGTAGATTTAATTCCACATATGCAAGGCTGGTTCAATATTAGGAACTCAGCAATGAAAAAGAGCAAACTATTGATAAAAGCAAGAACCTGGATGAATTTCCAGAAAATTACGTTGAGTGAAAAGAGCCAATCCCAGTACGTTACATACTCTATGATTCCATTTCTATAATATTTCTTAAAGTGAGAAAACTATGAAGAAAATAGTAAGGGTTAACATGGGTTAAAGGTGATGTTAGGGGGACAAGAGAGAGGTGGGTATGACTAAAAAGGCAACATGAGGGATCTTTGTGGTAATGAAACTCTCTTGTGTATTTAGTGCTGAATATATGGACATATGCATGTGGGAAAGCTACATGAGGTAAATATACACATGCACACATACAAATTCATATATGTGAAACATGGAAACCTGAATATGATTGGATTGTATCAACGTGAATATTTTTGTTAAATTCCTGTAGTATAGTTTTGCAACATGTTGCCACTGGAGAAAATCAGGAAGGGTACACAGGATCTCTAGTTTATTTCTTTCAATTGTATGTGAATGTACAATTATCTCAAAATTAAAAGTTTATATTTTAAAAAGAACCAAGGTAAATTTTAAGCCATAAAAACTCTGTAGAGACTCCTGCCATAATCTTGGAGGTACTCTATCCCATTTGGGTTAGAGAAAAACTTTTAGGACACATTTTAGGCTTTTTTTTTTTTTAATGAATTATACATTATTTGGGTTAGTTGGAATTCACATATTCCCGCTACATTGAAGAAATGCACGAGGGGTAGTCTCATCCAACAGAGGGCAGACAGCAGAAGCAAGAAGAACTACAATCCTGCAGCCTGTGGAACAAAAAACACATTCACAGAACGACAGACAAGATGAAAGGGCACAGGGCTATGTACCAGATGAAGGAACAAAACAAAACCCCAGAAAAACAAC
Organism: Phocoena phocoena; assembly: GCF_963924675.1. Classification (NCBI taxonomy): domain Eukaryota; kingdom Metazoa; phylum Chordata; class Mammalia; order Artiodactyla; family Phocoenidae; genus Phocoena; species Phocoena phocoena. The sequence goes on along the minus strand of NC_089224.1, from coordinate 27,411,713 downwards.
TAAATGAAGTGGAGATAGGCAACCGTCCAGGAAAAGAATTCAGAATAATGAGTGTGAAGTTGAGTCAGGACCTCGGAAAAAGAATGGAGGCAAAGATCAAGAAGATGCAAGAAATGTTTGACAAAACCCTAGAAGAATTAAAGAACAAACAAACAGAGATGAACAATACAATAACTGAAATGAAAAATACACTAGAAGGAATCAATTGCAGAATAACTGAGGCAGAAGAACGGAAAATGACATGGAAGACAGAATGGTGGAATTCACTGCTGCAGAACAGAATAAAGAAAAAAGAATGAAAAGAAATGAAGACAGCCTAAGAGACCTCTGGGACAACATTAAACACAACAACATTCGCATTATAGGAGTCCCAGAAGGAGAAGAGCGAGAGAAAGGACCCGAGAAAATATTTGAAGAGACTATAGAAGAAAACTTCCCTAACTTGGGAAAGGAAAGAGCCACCCAAGTCCAGGAAGTGCAGAGTCCCATACAGGATAAACCCAAGGAGAAATAAGCCAAGACACACAGAAATCAAATTAACAAGAATTAAAGACAAAGAAAAATTTTTGAAAGCAGCAAGGAAAAAATGACAAATAACTTACAAGGGAACTCCCCTAAGGTTAACAGCTGATTTCTCAGCAGAAACTCTACAAGCCAGAAGAGAGTGGCATGATATACTTAAAGTGATGAAAGGGAAGAACCTACAACCAAGACTACTCTACCCGGCAAGGATCTCATTCACGTTAGATGGAGAAATCAAAAGCTTTACAGACAAGCAAAAGCTAAGAGAATTCAGCACGACAAAAACAGCTCTACAACAAATGCTAAAGGAACTTCGCTAAGTGGGAAACACAAGAGAAGAAAAGGACCTACAAAACAAACCCAAAACAATCAAGAAAATGGTAATAGGAACATACATGTCGATAGTTACCTTAAACGTGAATGGATCAAATGCTCCAACAAGAAGACACAGGCTCGCTGAATGGATACAAAAACAAGACCCATGTATTTGCTGTCTATAGGAGACCCACTTCAGACCGAGGGACACATTCAGACTGAAAGTGAGGGGATGGATAAAGATATCCCATGCAAATGGAAATCAAAAGAAAGCTGGAATAGCAATACTCATATCAGATAAAATAGACTTTAAAATAAAGAATGTTACAAGAGACAAGGAAGGACACTACATAATGATCAAGGGATCAATCCAAGAAGAAGATATAAGACTTATAAATATATATGCACCCAACATAGGAACACCTCAATACATAAGGCAACTGCTAACGGCTCTAAAAGAGGAAATCAAGAGTAACACAATAATAGAGGGGGACTTTATCACCTCACTTACATCAATGGACAGATCATCCAAACAGAAAATTAATAAGGAGACACAAGATTTAAAATGACACAATAGACCGGAGAAAGTTAATTGATATTTATATGACATTCCATCCAAAAACCACAGATTACACTTTCTTCTCAAGTACGCACAGAACATTCCCCAGGATAGACTACGTCTCGGATCTCAAATCAACCCTCAGTAAATTTAAGGAAGCTGAAATCATATCAAGCATCTTTTCTGACCACAATGCTATAAGATTAGAAATCAAATACAGGGAAAAAAACACCAATACATGGAGGCCAAACAATACGTTACCAAATAACCATGAGATCGCTGAAGAAATCAAAGAGGAAATAAAAAAATACCTAGAGACAAATGACAATGAAAACACGATGATCCAAAACCTATGGGATGCAGCAAAGGCAGTTCTAAGAGGGAAGTTTATAGCTATACAAGCCTACCTCAAGAAACAAGAAAAATCTGAAATACACAATCCAACGTTACACCTAAAGGAACTAGAGAAAGAAGAACAAACAAAACCCAAAGTTAGCAGGAGGAACAAAATCATAAAGAGCAGAGCAGAAATAAATGAAATAGAAACAAAGAAAACAGTAGCAAAGATCAATAAAACTAAAAGCAGGTTCTTTGAGAAGATAAGCAAAATTGATAAACCATTAGCCAGACTCATCACAAAAAAGAGGGAGAGGACTCAAATCAATAAAATTAGAAATGAAAAAGAGGAAATCACAACTGACATTGCAGAAATACAGAGGATTATAAGAGATTACCACAAACAACTATATGCCAATTAAATCAACAACCTGGAAAAAATGGACAAATTGTTAAAAAGGTATAACCTTCCAAGACTGAACCAGGAAGCAATAGAAAATATGAACAGACAAATCACAAGTAATGAAATTGAAACTGTGATGAAAAATCCTGCAACAAACAAAAGTCCAGGACCAGATGGCTCCACAGGTGAATTCTATCAAACATTTAGAGAAGAGCTAACACCCATCCTTCTCAAACTCTTCCAAAAAATTGAAGAGGAAGGAAAACTCCCTCACTCATTTTATGAGGCCACCATAACCATGATACCAAAACCAGACAAAGATACTCTAAAAGAAATTATAGACCAGGATCACTGATGAATATGATGCAAAAATGCTCAGCAGAACACCAGCAAACAGAATCCAACAATACGGTAAAAGGATCATACACCACGATCAAGTGGGATTTATACCAGTAATGCAAGGATTCTTCAATATACCCAACTCAATGTGATACACCATATTAACACATTGAAGAAGAATAACCATATGATCATCTCAATAGATGCAGAAAAAGATTTTGAACAAAATTCAACACCCATTTATGATAAAAACTCTTCAGAAAGTGGGCATAGAGGGAACCTACCTCAACATAATGAAGGCCATATATGACAAACTCACAGCAAACATCATTCTCAATGGTGAAAAACTGGAAGCATTTCCTCTAAGATCAGTAACAAGACAAGGATGTCCGTTCTCGATGCTATCATTCAACATAGTTTTGGAAGTCCTAGCCACGGCAATCACGGAAGAAAAAGAAATAAAAGGAATACAAATTGTAAAAGAAGAAGTAAAACTGTCACTCTTTGCAGATGACATGATACTATACATAGAAAATCCTAAAGATGCCATGAGAAAACTAGTAGAGTGAATCAATGAATTTGGTAAAGTGGCAGGATACAAAATTGATGCACAGAAATCTCTTGCATTCCTATACACTAATGATGAAAAATCTGAAAGAGAAATTAAGGAAACACTGCCATTTACCAGTGCAACAAAAAGAATAAAATACCTAGGAATAAAGCTACCTGGGGAGACAAAAGACCTGTAGGCAGAAAACTATAAGACACTGATGAAAGAAATTAACAGTGATACCAACAGATGGAGAGATATGCCATGTTCTGGGATTGGAATAAGCGATATTCTGAAAATGATTATATTACACAAATCAATCTACATATTCAATGCAATCCCTATCAAATTACCAATGGCATTTTTTGACAGAACTAAAACAAAAAATCTTAAAATTTGTATGGAGACACAAAAGACCCCGAATAGGCAAAGTAGTCTTGAGGGAAAAAAACAGAGCTGGAGGAATCAGACTCCCTGATTTCTCACTATACTACAAAGGTACAGAAATCAAGACAATATGGTACTGGCACAAAAACAGATATATAGATCAATACAACAGGATAGAAAGCCCAGAGATAAACCTACACACCTGTGGTCAACTAATCTATGACAAAGGAGGCAAGGATATACAATGGAGAAAAGACAGCCTCTTCTGTAAGCGGTGTTGGGAAAACTGGACAGCTACATGTAAAAGAATCTAATTAGAACACACCCTAACACCATACACAAAAACAAACTCAAAATGGATTAGAGAACTAAGTGTTAGACGGGACCCTATAAAACTCTTAGAGGAAAACATAGGAAGAACATAAATCACATAAATCACAGCAAGATCTTTTCTCATCCACCTCCTAGAGTAATGGAAATAAAAACAAAAATAAGCAAATGGGATCTAATGAAACTTAAAAGCTTTTGCAAAGCAAAGGAAACTACAAACAAGACGAAAGAACAGCCTTCAGAATGGGAAAAAATACTTGCAAACGAATCAACAGACAAAGGATTAATCTCCAACATATATAAACAGCTCATGCAGCTCAACATTAAAAAAATAAACAACCCAGTCAAAAAATGGGCAGAAGACTTCAATAGACATTTCTCCAAAGAGGACATACAGATGGCCAAGAAGCACATGAAAAGCTGCTCAACATCACTAATTATTAGAGAAATGCAAATCAAAACTTCAATGAGGTATCACCTTACACCAGTAAGAATGGGCATCATCAGAAAATCTACAAACAACAAATGCTGGAGACGCTGTGGACAAAAGGAGACACTCTTGCACTGTTGGTGGGAATGTAAATTGATACAGCAACTATGGAGAACAGTATGGAGATTCCTTACAAAACTAAAAATAGAATTACCATATGACCCAGCACTCCCACTACTGGGCATATACGGAAAGAAAACCATAATTCAAAAAGACACACGCACCCTAATGTTCATTGCTGCGCTATTTACAATAGACAGGTTATGGATGCAACCTAAATGCCCATCGACAGATGAATGGATAAAGAAGATGTGGTACACATATACAACAGAATATTACTCAGCCATAAAAATGAATGAAACTGGGTCATTTGTAGAGACGTGTATGAATCTAGAGACTGTCATACAGAGTTAAGTAAGTCAGAAACAGAAAATGAAATTCATATTAACGCATATATGTGGAACCTAGAAAAATGGTACAGTTGAACCGGTTTGCAAGGCAAGAATAGAGACACAGATGTAGAGAACAAACGTATGGACACCAAGAGGGAAAAGCAGTGGTGGGGGGTGCGTGATGAATTGGGAGATTGGGATTGACATGTATACACTGATGTGTATAAAATGAATGACTAATAAGAACCTGCTGTATAAAAAATCAAATTACAAAAGAAAACAAAATAGAAACTCAAAGTAATTAAGAAAATGGTAACAGGAACAGACATATCGATAATTACCTAAAAAAAGAAAAAGAAAAAATGCACGATGGAATACAGTAATCTGAAAAAAAGAAATGATTCTTCCTATCTCTTAATGCACAGGTCTTTCTCCTCACCGTTAATGGTAAATTTTATGTGTCACCTTTGCTGGGGCACAGTGCCCACATATGTGATTAAACATTTTGCATGTTTCTGTGAAGGTATGTTTTGTAGGAGATTAACATTTACATTGTTGGACTTTGAGTAAAGCAGATTATCCTCTAGGATATGGGTGGGCTTCATCAAGTCAGTTGAAGGCATAATAGAACAAAGACAGATCTTCCCCAAGCAACAAGGAATTTTGCCAGCAGACTGCCTTTGGACTCAAACCACAACTCTTTCCTGAGCTTCCAGTCTTGCTGGCCTCTCCTGTCAGATTTTGAATTCACCACGCCTCCAAAATTGAGTGAAGTTCCTTAAAATGCTTCTCCATATACACATCCTGTTGTTGCATTACTCTGGAGGACACTGACTACTACACTTTATATTTCTACCCTTTCCCCCTTTTCCCCCTCCTTTCTCTTCTGGAAGACCTCATTACTTTATGTCCCTCTGCATATGGATGCACTATGGCCGGCTTTGGTTTCAAGGTAATATTCTAAGGCCTTATGAGTTTGCTGCCTCTCTCTGTCTCTTTGTCTCTCTCTCTGTCTCTCTCTCTCCTCTCTCTCTCCCTCCCTCCCTCCCTCCCTCCTTCTCTCTCTCTCTCTCCCCTCTTCCCTTACCTTCTTCAGTTCCATGTTCTTTTATTTGTGGGAAAGAGCAGGAACAGAAATGGGTGGTGGTGGTGAGATTTTTTTAGGTTTTTGAATTATCCTTAAGGGAAATGTCAAGGATGTAGATAGATGATAACAAATGAAATTCTCTCTGCACGAGTGTGCTGTCTCTACCATGCATGGGCTACAGACTGTAATCATATAGCTGTTATGCTTGTGCAAATCTAAGGAGGGTTTGAAGCTAGGATAGGAGCATATAGACTTCAGCTAGCAGGAAGCAGAGAGGTCATCACCCTGAGAGGTTCTGAAGACACACGGAGACCCTTTGTAACGAAACAGTTGTGTGCCAGAATGTTCTGACCATTGCCCCCTGCCCCAACAGGTGGTGGCTTACTTATCATTACACGACAACATAAATCAGTTGCCTTTCTTGAACATGGGCATGATGAGAGGACCCTCCAATAAACTTCAGTTAATTTGACGTTTTCCATCATTTCGACATTATGTCTCCTGTTCTTCAACCTGCAAAACTAAGCTGGTAGCAGTATATCGCGGCAATTGTACTTCATAGTTTGGGAACACAGCCATTACAAAGTAGAATAAAATAAAACCTTAAAAAAAAAGCCTGAGGAGTATGGTTATAGGAAGAATCAAAGCACAAAAGGACTCTTGGAAGTTGAAAGTATTCTTGTGAGGCAAAATTAAGCTTGTTTTTCCTGAGTATACAAAAGCCAACAGTATTCATTTATTTCTTCATATGATGAACAGCTAGTGTACATAAAGTTATACTTTTCATGTCCTCCCTTTTTCCATATTTAACCCTTTTTTCTTCTTAGCATCATCATTCCAGTATATGTATGTATGTAGACATTCTATAATCATGCATATATAATGTAAGATAGTTAAAGCTTTAATTTTTAATCATGAATAAAATTACACTTATATTAAGATAATGTAAATTCTACCTTGATAATGTAAATTTTAGAATTTAAGGCTTTAAATATCAAAGATTATGCATATAGGAGTTGGCATGTGCCTGCCTGTGGGTTCAGTGTGGCCCACTACGTGTTTTTGTAAATAGTTTTGTTTTTACAAGGTCTCACCTGTTTGCTTGTTGTCTATGGCTGCTTTCGTACTACAACACTAGAGTTGATTATTTGCAGCAGAAATGGTATAGTCTTTAAAGGCTAAAGTATTTACTGTGTGGTCTTCTGCAGAACAAGTTTGCTGACCCCTGATATTTGTAGGAAAGAATAGAAGTAAAATTATTGCATGGCAAAGAAGTATGTTTGTTTATTCAATGTTAAAATTCTGATTTCCATAGGAAACTTTAGCCAAAACATATTCATTAGTGATTTTCAACGTTTCAGTCAAAGATCTTGGATGTTAAATTCAAAAAAATTTTGAAGACCAATGTGTCAATCTTGAGGTTTAAATCTTCAAGGAACCCATTTTTAAAATTTACATAGACATTTTGCAAAGTAGCTCTATAAGTTCAGATGATTTGTTGCACTGTGTACAAATCACTAAACCAATGGTTTTCTGACTAGTTTGAATGCATGTTTATATTTTTATCTTAAACTTGTTTTTTTGTTTTACTTGACCAAAATAACATACATAGGAAATTGAAGATATTTCAATTAATTAGGCTTTTTGTGAGAAGCTACGCCAGATTGAATACAAAGTATATTATGCTAACATTACTTGTATATTGTGATGAAATCATGGAGACAATATATATAAAAGTTGTCTAATATTAAAAATATCTTCCTACGTTGGCGTATGCCTATCTTCCCTGGGAGAAGAATTTTCAACTTGAGATGCATGAAATTTGAAAAAAAAAAATGTGTGTTGCAACAGTAAAACTTTATTCTGAATGTGGCTCAGAGCATCCCTTAATAAAGGAAGCCACAATCTGAAGGAACTTGGTGAAGCAGTGGATGATTTATAACCAGGAACAGGAGAAAAATAGGAAGCAGTGCCTTGGTCATCCAGTGTCATCAACTCCAGAGTTAGTTACATTTCTTGTATAACTTAGAAGAAGGTCGTAGAAGAACTGGCAACAACAGAAAGAGATTGTTCTTGTCTCTGAGTGAAACCAGCTTCTGGTTTTCATCCGCTATGTGCATGCTGATGTCATTAAGGAAGAATTCCTGTTTCTGTGCGTCTCACTGGGAATATTCAGAGGTCTTCAAATGGTGTAAAGTTTCTTTGCCAAGCAAAATTTTGTCTGGGTAAAACTCTTGGTATTTTGTGTGTGGTGTAGTACCTAAAGAGCTTGGCAGCCTTTATACTTCATGACTTGGGTGAAGAAAAGAGCTTCACTCACCATTGTGATTTACGACTTTTCTACATCAGGGTACATTGTAATAAAAATAATACGGCCAGCAATAGGCCTCCTCTCCTTCCGTGAAAGTTGCTGATGATGTGAGAACTGGGGCCGTAAATCATCATCTTGTCAATGAAGGAGCAAAATAAACAGTTCTTACCTACTTCAAAAAAAAAAAAAAAAAAAATATCTTCCCTTTCACATTTATGGACCAAGTCTTCAAATTCTTTAAACTGCTTTAAAGCAGTGAATGCATAGCATTCTTTCTCTTCCGTTGTAATCCAGTGTCTACGGTCATATTCATTTACCTCACTGCTATACATTTTATTCCTCACAACTGCAGATGCAGAAGGAAAAATTTTCTAAGGAGCCATTAGACATGGATTCTTTTCTTTTTCCTTTGGAATATTTGAGGTCATGTACAATTACTGAAGTACTTATTGGTCTGAAAAATCAACTGGCACAAAAGCAGCTCTAGATTATAAAAGAATTTATAAACTGATTAATTCTTCTCTAGGTCCTGGAAATTTTTATGATTAACTGAAAAGCATTAATGTGGTAACATGTTATTTTTTATTTTTCCTATTATTGAGGAATTCTGGATGTTTAAAACTTGTTAAGGTTTAGGGTTTCCCAAAGTGGACTTTGTAATTCTTAATCACTTTTATTTATTTATTTATTTTATAGCAACAGCATAGTTTATTTTATTTAGTTATTTATTTACTTTTGGCTATGTTGGGTCTTTCTTGCTGTGCACGGGCTTTCTCTGGTTGCGGCAAGCAGGGGCTACACTTCGTTGCGGTGCACGGGCGTCTCATTGCAGTGGCTTCTCTTGCTGAGGAGCATGGGCTCTAGCAGTGCTGGCTTCAGCAGTTGTAGCACGCAGGCTCAGTAGTTGTGGCACATGGGCTTAGTTGCTCCTCAGCATGTGGGATCTTCCCGGACCACGAGTCGAAGCCGTGTCCCCTGCATTGGCAGGTGATTCTCAACCACCGTGTCACCAGGGAAGTCCCCTTAATCACTTTCAGTTAAAATTTGCCACATTACTGGATAGCCACAAAAATGAGGAAGAGTGAACAGTCTTATTAGAGGCTATGGTTCCCATAAGGGCAGCTTTACCTGTATTTAAATCAGTCACCATATTTTATACAGCAGATACTGAACGGCACACGTGTAATGATGTGCTGTTTACCAGTGGCCTTAGAATTTATGGCTAGGTGGGAGTATAAACAGGCCAAGGAGAAGGAAGGGGCTGCTTTTCTCTTCCCATCACAGACAAGTAGACAGTAGTGCAATACTGAAAGCTAAGCTGTCAGAACTTTAGAATTACAACAGAGTATTTCTTGGAAACTGCAAGCCAGAAATGTGCATACCTGCCCCAAGTTTTGAAAATGTTGACAGCCTAGCTTAACAAAATAAACTGACTGATAGTTCAATGAGATGAACTAGAGACCAACCATGGTTGGACCTCTGAGGGCCTGTGGGACCTCTGACTGAAAGGATGTTCACTTTCACAGTGAAAGTCCAGCAGGGTCAGCACTTGTGATTATCAAAGCCATTTCACAGGAGCCTCTAGGTCTAGCGCACACACACACAGACACACACACACTCACAGAACAAACCAAATTTACTGAATAGTTAGTGGAGGGGCTTTTAAGTGTTAGGAAGGGGTTTCATGGTACCTCTTCTTGTTAGTATTGAAAGCTAGCCTCTTAGACCAGATGGAATGAGTAATTTTCTGTAAAAGGGTCACGTAGTAAATATTTCAGTCTTTGTAGCCTTTATGTTCTTTGTTGCAGTGGCTCACTTTTGTTGTTGTATGTGAAAGATGCCATAGACACAACATGAAGTTGGAGTGTGGCTGTGGTCCAATAGACCTTTATTTACAAAACACCTGGTTGGTTGTAGTTTGCTGCCCAGTGTTATAGACGGTTCATAAAATACATCTCACTTTTGATTGATGAAGAAAGAGTCAGGCAGGTCTGCAAAGGCCTGGTATACTGAGTTTATTTAAGGTTCATGGTATTTTTCATCAGCTTCAGGTGGACAGAAGGAAATGGAATAAGGCATACAAATTTGACGTCTGCTAGAGCTATTTTAGGTGGAAATACTTCCATTTATAACAGTTAAAAAAAAAACACCGTGAAAAGCAGGTCTTGGATTGATTGGGGTCACCAGGTGCCAAAATCCTTTAAGGGGCTGCAGGCCTAGACTATGTCTTGGTGTTTTACTGCCAAGTCCACACATCGTGATAGAGAACCCAGCGCATAATTCCTAGGAAATACTTGTCTAGGATGGGGGAAACACCTTCCAGTTCATTTCCCACATGGATCTCTCTCCACTTCTTTCAACAGCTATACCTCATTCACTCAAATGTTGAGAACTCCATGGTATTCAGCCTCTTGGGAGACATGGGAGGAGTCAGTGTGTGTTTGTTCTGGACTCTCGTTCTGTGGGAAGGGAGAGCAATATTATAATGGCCTTCATTCTCAAGCCTTCCTAAGTCCTCCAACAGCTGAACGAGAGCCCTGAGCCACACACTCAGCTTCCCACAATGCCAGTGAAGGGTATCCACACACACCCCCAAGCCCTGCAACCCTTGGCCCCGTCCTGTTCGCTAGGCTTATGCGCCAGTGATCCAGCCCCAGGATTCAGGGCCTTCAGCCACACCCTCCCCAGTCCTCTAGTCATGGACTGAAGATCTGGAGCACCCAGCTTTATATCCATCCAGGGCTCTGTCTCTTTAGCCCTGCTCCCTCACTCTAATCCCCAGTGCCCCAATGTCCCAAATCTTGACAATGCTCTGCCCAGGACTGGCCATATCCCTTTGCCTCAGGCACTGAGTGATCATGCAGGGTCAATCTCCCTAGGCTTGAAGGCTTTGTTGGCTCAGGGGGATTTCCATGGTAAAAAGGAAAGAGTTTTCAGTTTTAGGAATTAGAAAATCTTGACTGGATAGATGGAAGAAGAATAGACAGGTCACTGGCTCCAACAGCTTGACTGGCAGTGTCTAGACCTTGAGATGACCCTGGGCCAGCTTTGGTGAGGATAGCTTGGGACTACCTGGAGATGGGGACCAGGGCCTTATAAGCACCATGTTTCCAATAAAGCGTCTTGGCCTTAGCTCCATCTCCCAGAGCCAGAGCAAAAGCCACAGGGAAGTTGTGTATGTGCACACATGCATGTGTGTACTAGTGTGTGGGGGGGTGTGCTGTGTTCTGGGGTCAAAACAGAGAAAATGGCACCTCCTTATTCTAAGTAACTATGGTGCTGATTCTCTTCTGTATGGAAACAAACGAATAAAAACCCAGTCAACTACTTTTTTTCAAATGGTAGAAAGAAAGGAAAAAATTGTTTTCTACTAAGTCCACACAATCTCTTAGAGGCACTGTAAGGCCTGGCCTATGGTTTGGCCCAGCCAAGCACAGGATAAAGGGTCTGTCTTTTCAGCCTACTTAGGAAGCTTCTGGGTTTCGTCATCAAGCCACTGTTTATTCCTCCCTGGGTCTCCCAGGAGGGTGGGGGTTTGGAATCAGCACTCACCCTTCCCTGTATCTCTGTTCCATCCCAGAAGGAACCAGAGTGAAGTGTGCAAAGGCCTCTCAGAAGAAATGGTCCAGGAGGAGAAGAGGTGGCACAAAAGGACATGTGGCTCCAGGATACAGGGTTTCCCACATAGGGTGTTATATGAGGCTTTGGAAAAAGAATTGGGTACTCATTTATGCTTTAAGACCATGAATCTCTTACTCCAATGGCTGCAGGGCCTGGACCTTCCCTGTTCATGTGAGGTCCAGGTCCACAGTGGGGACTGAGAACGGGGAGCTAAGGCTAACTTTGAGATAGTGCTTGCCCCTTGGCCCTACCCCTAAAGTTCTTTGAGCTCCACTGGGTGTTGTCCTTCCTTTTAAATCTCTGTTGTGGAGGATCTTGGAGGCCCATAGGTGCCTTCACTGGGGTGGGGCACCTCTTCCCTGGTGGCTGTGAGTGTTGGTACTAATGGTTCACAGCCGCCGCCTTCTCAGGGAATTGCGCCTAACTAGGCACATACTGCCTCACTCAGTAACTCACACATCTGTGATATCAGCCAGAAACTAGTGACTGGTGGTGCGGGTGGGGGTGTCAAATACAGCCCTCTTGTCTCCAGGGGGAACAATTCTGTTTCCCATTCATGTTCCAGAGGTCCCTTGGGGACTAAGCTGATGTTACCTTCCAGATCACATCTTTGCTTTGTTTTTCCCTCCTGCCCTATCCTGTCTTCCCCATTCCCCTGTTGATGAGAGCATTCTCTCAATCATTGTCCCATGTGTCCCCATTGACATTATGCTTCTGGTGAGCCTGACCTAATGCAGTTGGTACTGGCAGTAGTCCTAAGAAGCAGATGAGACTGTAGAGATGAATCATCTTTTAGCTAGAGGCAAGGATGACCCCACGTGTAGTGTTAGATGGAGTATTCCTAATCCCTGGTATGCTTCAACAGTGACTGCTGATGAGGAAGTGGAGGCACTGGACAGTGCAACCTCTAGCTTTGCACAAGTCCTGAAAAAACAGTAACCAAGAACTATGGCACTAGGCAGCTGTAGCTTAGCGCCACTGCTGCTGTAGAGGAGATGATGAACCCCAATCTCCGTTACAGGAGAATTCAGAGTGTGTGGTCTCTGTAGGGGCATGGGGTAAACTTTTCTCCCTCACAAGGCTCATGTGGAAGATCCCAGTTGTATTTCTGGTGCATCCCACATGGAAGAGTCATCAACTGTTTTTTTCGTAACATTTTTAAGCCTGTTAAGATTTTGCATTTATCAGCTGGCCTCTATGATTTATCCCCTCTTCCCTTAACTGAATTGCCTTGAGGTAATTATGAACAGTCCCAGGTGTTCACTTAAGACTGGTTGGGCATTCTCTTCTTACACCCTGTAAATACGGGTAGTAGCCACTCTGTTATATTTTCAGTTTGGGGAAGAGAAGTGCTATAGGGTGGGTTTAGAGATCATGGAATTTGCAGCCAAATAACCAGAGTTCAAGTCATAGTTTATATGTGTGACCTTTGGGGCAATGTAGTTAACCTCTCTGGGCCTCCATTTAGAAATCTGTCAATACGGGAAGGATGTTGCAGATAACCGCACCCATCACAGGGCTGTTGTGAGGATTAAATATGTTAATAAATGTAAAGTGCTTACAACAGTGTTTAGCATGTAGGGAGTATCATATAAATGTTAGCTGTTATTATTTCAACTCACAGAAATCCAAATCATGACTCTTTGACTCAATATACATTACAGCCGGCAGTTAGAGAATGTTCCCTTAGCAAAGCTATATTTCATTCTTCCATGTTTTGAGCAGAATGGCTGTCTGAGGTCTGAAATCATCCCTGCCTTTGAGGACTGCATAGAAAGTAGCAAAACATAACACACCCAAGTTAAAATTCTCGATTTTTTTTCTTTCATCAATTCTCCTTACCCTACATTTTGTGTCCCAGGATAAGTACGTACCTGTTTGATCACACATTTTCATCACCATGTAATAAAGATGTCTAATTTTCTTGCCTGGAATAATTGAATATTCTCTTCTACCCCCATTCAGCCAATTTTAAATATTGAGGTCTGCATCTCGAAATGCCATTTCCAGGTGGGCCATTCTTTACCAAGAATACAGGAAATTATACAGCAGTGGCTTAAATATATTGCAGTTTATCCTTCTCACCTAATAAGAAATCCAGGGATGGAGAGATAGCTCAATGATGTGATGAAGGACCCAGGTAAGTTTTATCACCCTGCCACATCACCTTTGGAAAGTGTTCTTTTGCTTTCAAGTATGCATGATTGACCTATAAAGGACAACAGAAGTTGGAAGGAGCCATGCTGGATCAGGAAAACAAGTAAGTTCTCAGAATCTCTCAGCTGGTATTTCATTGGCAAGTATTGTTTCAAACTGTAACTATTTTGTGGCCAGTGTTCAGAACAGAAACAAAGGGGGGGGCGGTGTCACACTCTAAGTAATTAAAGGGAAACACCTGTTCTTCTGTTTCTTTGCATTGTAGCTTAAAGAGAAAGAAGAGAGAAGTGCACCCCAATGTTCAGAGCAGCCCTATTAACAATAGCCAGGACATAGAAACAACCTAAATGTCCATCAGCCGAGGAAAGGATAAAGAAGATATGGTACATATATACAGTGGAGGATTACCCATAAAAAGCAACAAAATTGGGTCATTTGTAGAGATGTGGATGGACCTAGAGACTGTCACACATAGTGAAGTAAGTCAGAAAGAGAAAAACAAATATCATATATTAACGCATATATTTGGAATCTGAAAAAATTGGTATAGACGATCTTATTTACAAAGCAGAAATACAGGCACAGATGAAGAGAAAAAAACGCATGGATACCAAGGGGGAAAGGGGGTGTGGGATGAATTGGGAGACTGGGATTGACATATATACACTCTTGATACTATATATAAAATAGATAACTAATGAGATCCTACTGTATAGCACAGGGAACTCTACTCAGGGCTCTGTGGTGACCTAAATGGGAAGGAAATCCAATAAAGGTGGGATATGTGTATACGTATAGCTGATTCACTTTGCTGTACAACAGAAACTAACACAACACTGTAAAGCAAATATACTTGGTTTAAAAAAAAAAAAGACTCCACATTCCCAATGCAGGGGGACTGGGTTTGAATGCTGATCAGGGAACTAGATCCCACATGTGGCAACGAAGATCGCGCATGCCACAACTGAGACCTGGAGCAGCCAAATTAATAAATATTAAAAAAAAATAGAACAGAAACAAAAGGGGGGACTGTCATTCTGTCTCTTTGCATTGTAGCTTAAAGAAAAAGAATGCTTGCAGGAAATACTATTTTTAGCTTCACTGTGGGCCAGCATGGAGTCAATGAGAAATCCCTGATACAAATTTCTGAAGTGTCACAGAGCATTTTCAATAATGGATAGAACATACAGACCTAAAATCAATAAAGGAACAGTTAACTTTCAACAACATTATAAACCAAATGGACCTAAGACCCATATATAGAAAATTCCACCCAACAGTTAGATATTATTCTCAACTCTAAAGGGAACTTTCTCCTAGATCACCTATTAGGTCACAAAACAAGTCTTAATAAAATTAGCAAGACTGAATTATACTAACTATTTTTTCTGTCCACCATGGAATGTAAATAAAAAGCAACATAAAAAAAGCTGGAAATTTCACAATGTTTGGAAATTAAATAATATAATCTTGAGAAAGATTATTTTGTTTTCAAAAATGAAAACAAAAGAGAAATTAGAAAATATCTTGAGAAAAATTAAAATGAAAACAGTATACCAAAACACATGGGATACATCAAAAGCAGTTCTACAAGGGAAGTTTATAGTCATAAATCCCTAGATTAAGATAAAAGAAAAATCTCAAATAAACAACTTAACATCATACCTCAAGAAACTAGAAAAAAGAAGAACAAAGTAAGCCCAAATTTAGCAGAGGGAAGGAAATAAAGAGCAGAGCAGAAATAAATGAAATACAGACTAGAGAAACAACAGAAAAGATGAATGAAACTAAGAGCCAAGTTTTTTAAAAAGAACAACAAAAATTGACAAATCCTTAGCTAGTCTAACAAAGAGAGAGAGAGAGAGAGAGAGAGAGAGAGAGAGAGAGAAGATCCCAATAAAATCAAACAGGTATGAAAGCAAACATAAAATGGATTCCACAGAGATAGAAAGGATTATAAGGGACTGTTATGATTAATTGTATGCCATGAAATTGGATAACCTAGAAGAAATGGATAATTCCTAGAAACACACAACCTGACAAGATTAAGTAAAAAAGAAATAGAAAACCTAAAGAGATCTAAAACTAGTAAGGAGATTGAATCAGTAATCAAAAATATCTCAGCAGAGAAAAGGCCAAGATCAGATGTCTTCACAGATGAATTCTGTCACCATTTGAAGAAGATTAATGCCAATCTTTCTGAAACTCTTGCTTACTCCATTTGGGATACTCTAACAAAATACCACTGACTGAGTAGCTTATAAATAATAGCTCACCATTCTGGAGGCCCAAAGTCTGACATTATGGCATCATCACACTTGGATGAGACTATTCCTTCTGACTCATAGTTGGTACCTTGTCTCTGTGTTCTCACATCATGGAAGGGGCTAGAGGTATCTTTGGAGCCTTTTATTAAAAAAAAATAATAAGGGCACTAATCCCATTTATGAGTGCTCTGCCCTCATGACCTAAGCAACTCCCAAAGGCCCCACCTACTCTTACTATCACATCCGGCATTAGGTTTTTAACATATGAAATTTGGAAGGACATATTCAAACCATAGCAAACTCTTGCTAAATACTGAAAAACTGTGAACTCTTCCAAACTAATTTTAAAAGGCCAGCATTACCCTGATATCAAAACCAGACAAAGACACTACAAGAAAAGATAAAATATCCCTGATGCACACAGATGTTAAAAACCTCATCAAAATACTAACAAACCAAATTAAAAAGCACATTAAGTGGATTATACATATGACCAAGTGGATTATACATATGACGCTGGGATTCAAGGTTGGTTCAACATCCATAAATCAATCAATGTCATGATACATGACATTACCAGAATGAAAAAAACAAAAAACAACACCCCCCATGACATCTCAACAGATGCAGAAAAAGGATTTGGAAAAAACTCAACATTCTTTCAGATAAAAATCCTCCATAAAGTAGGAATAGAAGGAAATGAACATAAAGAAGGCCAAATATGAAAAGGACACAGCTAATATCAAACTCAATAGTGAAAAAGTGACAGCTTTTCCTTTATGAACAGGAAGGCAAGGATGTCTAATCTTGCCACTTTTATTCAGCATAGTTTTGGAAATCGCAGACAGATAAATTAAGTAAGGAGAAGAAATAAAAGACATTCACATCAGAAAGGAAGAAGTAAAATTATCTTTGTAGATGACACAATTTTTTTGGTAGCAAGTCATACCAACTCCACAGAAGATGAATTCACTAAAGTGGAAATACATAAAAATCAACATACAGAAGTCAGTTACATTTCTACTCAATAACAATGAAAAATCTGAAAAGTAAATTAAGAAAACAATCCCATTATCAACTTCAATGCAAAGAATAAAATACTTAGAAATAAACATAACCAGAGGTGAAACACCTGTACACTCAAAAGTATAAAAATATGATGAGGAAAATTAAAGAAGACACTGATAATACAGAAAGACATCCCATGTTCGTGATTACTATTTTCAGAATGTACATACTACCAGAGTGGTCCACAGATTCAATGACGTCCCTATTAAAATCCCAATGGTGTTCAATACAGAAATAGAGAAAGCAATCCAAAAATTCATAGGGCATCACAAAAGACCCCAAATACCCAAAACAATCTTTTGAAGAATAAACCTCAAGGGATCACACTTCCTGCTTTCAAAACGTATTACCGGGATTCCCTGGTGGCGCAGTGGTTGACAGTCCGCCTGCCGATTCAGGGGACACCGTTTCGTGTCCCAGTCCGGGACGATCCCACATGCCGCGGAGTGGCTGGGCCCGTGAGCCATGGCTGCTGAGCCTGCGTGTCTGGAGCCTGTGCTCTGCAACAGGAGAGGCCACAACAGTGAGAGGCCCGCGTACCACAAAAAAAAAAAAAAAAACAACATACTACCAAGGTACAGTAATTAAAACAGAATAGTACTGCGTTAAATACAAACGTATCGACCAATGGAACAAACTAGAGAGCCCAGAAAGAGACCAATGTATATACAATAAACAAAATATCACCACTGAATACTCTCAATCAAATACTTATGAAAAGTCCTAAATAAACTTTTGTCAAATGTTTGAATCTTAAACGTTAGTTGCATGGAACATAAAAATATATCCAATAAACCAACACCATTTTATATTAATTTAAAATAAACTCACAAAAAAATTGTATGTGCTTCTCATATCATAAAGCTTCCTTCCAACCTGGAACAATCATTACATCTTCCCAAATGCAAGCTAGATTTCAACAAACATGAGCAATACCACCACCACCAACAACAACAGCAACAAACAGCTGTAACAGAAAATCCTGATGGGAAGGGAGAATCTGATTTCCAGAATTTCTACTTTATATTATTTAACATATAAATTTTCAACAAAGAGTTATGAGGTATGAAAACAAACAACAAAGTATGATTCATGAATGAAGAAAAAAATGTGTATATATATATACATATATATATATGTATATATATACGTGTACGTGTCTGTATACATATATATATGTATATATATACATACATTGTCCACACAATGTGGACATACACATATACACATTGTCCAGGCATTAAAAACATTTTAAATCACTCTCTTAAATATTGCCATAGAACTAAATGAAATTTTGGACAAAGAACTAAAGGAAATCATGAAAATGGTGTCTCACCAAGTGACGAATACTAACAAAGAGAAAGAAACTACAAAAAGGAATCAAATATATATTCTAGAGTTGAAAAGTGCCACAACTGAAATAAGAAAGTCATTAAGGGATTTAAGCAGGCAGAATAAAGAATTGGCACATTTGAAGAAGAACTGATTGAGACTATCCACTCTGAGGGGTGCAAAGAGGAAGGAGTGAAGAATAATGAGCAGAACGTAAAAGACCTACAAGACATCATCAAGTATGACAACACATCCATAATAGGAATCCTGCATGGAGAGAAAGGGATAGAAAGTCAGGGAAAATATTTGAAGAGATAATTGTTCCAAACTCCTCAAATATGATAAAATACATGAAAGTACATATCCAAGAAACTCAGTGAACTCCAACAGGAGATCTACACAAAAACACTATATTAAAATTGCAAAAACTAACCACAGAGAGAATTTTGAAAGCGTCAAGGGAGAAGGCTGGTGGATTTCATATTCACATGTTGAAAGAAAAACACTGTTAACCAAGAATTCTATATCTGGTGAAACCATCTTCCAAAAATGAAGGACAGCAGTGATATAGGTAAGATGGCAGAATAGGAAGCTCCAGGTCTGTAACCCCATGAAAACACTGAACTAAACAATAGAATACAAATAGCTTTGTGGGAGCTCTAGAAACCAGTCAGTAATCTGAAGCAACAAAGTGAATGCCCAGTCAAGAAAGAGTCACTCTCAAAATGATAGCAAATTTCGTGACATTTTTGCTCACTCTTATCCTAACCCATTCCTGACTCAATATGGTGCAGTAGAGTGAAAGCTGCCCAATTACTGGTCCTCCATTGGGAGAAAAGTAAAAGAGTGCAACTTGATTGCAATGTGTGGCATGCCAGGCAATGTCTGAGAGTCTGGTTTCTGTCTCACATGACTCACAGCTGAGATAGCAATAGTGGAATATTTTTTATATCAGATTGGTGGCTGTGAAAACAATGATGGATTCAATGGCCCATGAAAACTTCATGGCAACTGTACACCTGCACACACTTGGAGGGCAGAGATTACTGACAGAGGAATACAACAGAACATTTAAGGGCCAAGAAGACAGGGGTGCGGCTCTTGGGGAAATGAAACATCTGTGTGTGGCAGAAGTAGGGGGCTGTAGCTGGGCTTCAGACACAGGTCCAGTGAAGGCACATCCTCAGAAAAGATCTGAGAAGACCTTAAGTCATTACACCAGGCTGATTAGTGAAGGCCTTCCTCTGCAAGTATCCAGTCTACAAGGCTGGGAGAGGTGGCTGTTTTTTTCAATATGCAATTTTTCACAAAAGCTCACAAAACACAGAAAAAAACAGGGAAATATGACCCATTCACAAGAACATAATAAATCTTTAGAAAGTGACACTAAAGAAACACAGGCTTCAGAGTTGCTAGATGAACTCTTGAAAACAACTGCCTAGGAAATCAGGAAGATGATATATCAACAAAGTGAGAATATCAACAAAGAGACAGAATTTATTAAAAAAGCAAATGTGGAGTTAAAAGTGTAAGTAAATTAAAAATTTCATGAGAGGGGTTCAAAAGCAGACTGAAACAGGCAGAGGAAGGCATCAGCAAACTTGAAGACAAATCATTTGAAATTATTAGTTCTCAGAGCCAAAAGGAAAATCAATGAAGAAATGTGAACCGACCCTAATGGAATTATGGGAATCCAAAAAAGAAGACATTATGGGAATCCAGGAAGAAAAAAGAGTGAGACAACAGCAGAAACCTCGTCTGAAGGAATAATGGACAAAAACTTCCCAAACTGTGAATACTTGGATAGAAAAGTACAAGTTAAACGAACTGTACGGTAAAATCAAATAGACCCACACTAAAACACATTATAATCAACCTGACAAAAGTAAAAAACAAAGAATCTTGAAAGAATCAATAGACAACTGAATCATCAGGTATTAATGATGCCAAATAAAATTTTTAGCAGATTTTTTCAGCAGAAACTTTGCAGTCCAGAAGGCACTGGGATGATGTGTTTTAAGTACTGAAGGGAAAAGAAAAGCCTTATAAACTGAAAATCCTATATCGGAAAAACTGTACTTCAAAATAAAGGAGAAATTAAGGCATTCTAAGATAAACAAAACTTGGAGGGAATTACTATCATTAGACCTTCCCTACCAGAAATACTAAAGGGAGTCCTTCAAGTTGAAATGATAAAATCCTAGACAAATAGCTCAAAGCTAGAAGAAAATATATAGCTCTCTGGTTAAGGTAAATGTGTGGGGAAATATAAAAAACATGAGTATTGCAACGTGGGTTGGTAATCACACTTTTTATATATTATAGGATTAAAAGTAAAAAAATTAAAAATTAACATAATTTCTATGTTAATGGATACACAATATACAAGGATGTCTTTTTTAACATCAATACCAGACTAGAGGAGTGGTGCTGTGAAGGAGTAGAATTTTTGTATGTTATTGAAGTTCAGTTGCTGACAGTTTAAAACAGATTGTTATGACTTTAGGATATTGTATGTAATCCCTGTGATAACCAAAAAGATAATATTTACAAAGTATACAGAAAAGGAAGTGAGAAGGGAATCAAAATGTGTCACTCCCAAAACAATAAACACAAAAGAAGGCAATAAGGAAGGGACAAAAATTTAATGAAGCATACAGAAAACAAATGGCAAAAGAAAGTCCTTCTCTATCACTAATTACTTTAAGTATAATGGATTAAACTCACCAATTAAGATGCATAAGCTGGCAGAATGGATAAAAAACAGAATCCAACTATAAGCTGTCTATGCTGTCTATAAGGGATCCAGTTTAAATTTATGGACATACACAGGTTGAAAGTGAAGAATGGAAAACTATCCCATGCAAATAGTAAGCAAAAGGGAACAAGGTGCCTATACTAGTATCAGGCAAACTAGACTTTAAGTCAAACCTTTTACAAGGAACAAAAAAGGAATTTATATAATGAGAAAAGGATCAATTCTCTAAGAAAAAATAAAAATTATAAACATTTGTACCAGAGCTCCGTAACAGATGAAGCAAACCTTGACGGAAGGGAGAAACAGTAAGAGTTGGAGACTTTGATAGCCTTCATTCAGAAATGGGAGAGAACAACTACACAGAAGATCAGTAAGGAAACAGAAGACTTAAACAACAGTATAAACCAATGGGCCTAACAGACACATATATACACAGCTCTCTAACCAAAGATAGTAAATTACAGATTTTTCTCAAGTATATGTGAAACATTTCCAGAATAGGCCATATGTGAGGCACAAAACAATTCTTAGTGAAAATTAAAACTACTGAAATCACACAATGAATCTTTTTCCATCACAATGGGATAAAAGTGGAAACCAGTAACAGAAGGGAAACGAAAATTCACAAATATGTGGAAATTAAACAGCGCGCTGTTAAACAACCGATGGGTCGAGGAAGAAATTACAAGAGAAACTACAAAATACCATGAGACCAAAGAAAAAAATTACATAATAGCAAACCTTACGGGATGGAGCACAAGCAGTGATGAGAGGGAAATTTATAGCTGTAAAGGCTTACATTAAAAAAGAATAAAGATCTCATATCCACAATCTAACATTTTCCTTAAAGAAGTAGAAAACACTTAACCCAAGGCCAGCAGATGGGAAAAATAATAAATATTACAGCATACATAAACAAAACAGAAAAACAACATAGAAAGTCAAGGAAACCAGGAGTCGGTTATTAGAAAAGATCAACATGTACTTCAAGATGGACACAGAAGACACTCCTGAATTTCCCTCCTTCCATGGATGCACTACATACAGATCAATTCCCTCTGAAAGATATCAAGAAACTAACTTTAGTGACTCCTACACATTGGGAAACTGAGAAAATACCCACTCAGAAATGTGTAGGAAAGGATGAGACACACTCTTACTATAAACCCCACCCAAGAAGAGCGCCTTATAATCTTTCTGAAACCACCAACTCCCAGCCTCTTCCCAATTAGCGCAGTATTTGCACCACATTTCTAACGTCTCAAATTTTAAGGCTGCCGCCTGAGGGATGGGCCCCCAAATCATCTAGCTCTGAGAGCCAAAAGGGCTTCCCTTCAGAAGTCCCATGATATTATAGCAAACAAATAAGCAGTTTTTACAAGGTGCTTGAGCACTCCCTCTGCCTATCTCCACAAGCTCAGAGCAGAGGGAACACACAAATGCTTATCTCCCAATTTCTTCCTGGAGGGTGTTGGACTACATACTTTCCCAGCTACTGTCTGAAGGTCCAGCTTCTAATCAGCTTGCATTTCAGCTGACGGGAATCCTGCCCAGAGCCCAAAAGAGCCAGTGGGTACTTACTCTGCCTCTCCCCCCAGCTTCCTTCAACAATAAAGCCAAATCTCCTGCGTGTCCCTAGAAAGAGCTCGTCTACACATTTAGAACCCTGACTTTTAAAACTGCCACCTGAGGGATGGACCACAAAATAACCTACCTCTGAAAGTCAGTTGGGCTTACATTCCTGAGCACCACAGTATTACAGCAAACAAAGAAGCAGTTTTTAAATGGATGTATGAGGATTCCCCATATCTATACACCCAGACCCAGCATGGAGGGAGACGACAAAAAAAAAAAAATGCCCATCTGCCAGCAAGAATGTTTCTCCCTGGAAGGAAGCTGTATATTTTCCTAGCTGCTGCCTGTGGTTCTGGCTTCCAGTTAGTCTGCATGTGGAAGCTCACGGGGATCCATTTGGGAGCCTGGTAAAGTTGGTGGGCATGTCCCCTGCTATCTACCCCAGCTCCAAGTAAGACCAAACTTTTATCTTCTCTCCTGGAAGGAGCTTGTCCACACATCTAGCACACCAGTTTTCAACTGCCACCTAAGGGACTAGCCCCCAATTCACCTAGCTCTGGGAGCTGAAAGGGCTCAGCCTTCATGAGTGCCTGGGACCACTAAAAACAAAGGCTGTTTTACTCGGACACAGAAGCATTCAGAGCAATTATTTCCCTTGACTCAGCACAGAGTGAGGAAGAAGAAACTCTTCCAGCTCTGGATTCTTCTTCATAGGGGCTAGACTACATATGTCATATTCTGACTTTTCCAGCTCCTGCTTGATAATTGGGCTTCCAATTAACCTGCATCAGGGAGTTAAAGCAGCAGGCAACTGGCAGTTGTCCAGAAGCCTAAACAGGCATATGAGCATTAACCACATGGTTGAGGACACTGATGGGTCTTGGAACACCCTCAACTGCTGCAAGTCACTAAGAACAAAGACAAAGATTTCAACAACCAGGCCAGGCTGATTAAGGCCAATGTGTCAAAGCTGGGAAAAGGCGCTGTTTTATACAAAAACCAACACAGAGAGTCAAGGAAAGTAAAGAAACGGGGATGTTTCAAACAAATAAACAGATCTCTAGGAGCTGACCTTAATGAAGTGGATATAAGTAATTACCCAACAGAGTTCAAAATAATGGTAATAAAGATGCTTACTGACCTCAGGAGAATAAAGCACGAGCAGAGTGTGAGTTTCAACAAAGAGACGGAAAATATTAAGAAGTACCAAACAGAAATCATAGATTTCAAGAATAAATGAACTGAAAAATTCAATACAGGGCTTCACAAGCAGACTAGACCAAATGGAAGAAAGAATCAGACAAGGCAGTGGAAGTCATCTAATCAAAAGAGCAAAAAGAAAGAAGAATAGAAAAAAGTGAAGATCACATAAGGGACACCAGTAAGTGGATCAATATATGTGTTACAGGTCTTCAAGAAACAGAAGGAAAGAAAGGGCAGAGAGCATATTCAAAGAAATAATGCCTAAAAACTTCCCTAATGTGGGGAAAGAAAGAGATATTCAGATCAAGGAAGCCCAACACTCCAAAGAAGATTAATCCAAAGAGATCTACAAGTAGACACACTATAATGAAATTATCAGAAATTAAAGACAGAATTGTAAAAGGAAGAATAGCCACTTGTTTATACACGGGAATCCCCATAAGATTAACAGATTTTTCAGCAAAACTATTGCAGCCCATAAAGGATAGCAATGATATATTCAAAGTGTGCAAAGAAAAAAAAATGCCAAGAATGCTCTATCCAGCAAACATGTCCTTTAGAATTGGAGTGACAGAGTTTTCATAAACAAAGAAAAGCTGAAGGAGTTTATACAAAAGTTGTTCAAAGGAGTTCTTCAATCTGAAATGAAAGCGTGTTAATTAATTAGGAACATGGAAACACATGAAAGTATAAAACTCATAGGCCAAAAGATAGTTCAGAATACTCTAATATTGTGATGGTGATGGGTAAATCTCTTATAACTTTAGTATAAAAGTAAAAGACATGAACAACTATAACTGCAATAATTTTTAATGGATTCAGAATATAAAATGATGTGAATTGTGACATCAAAGCACAAAATAAGGAGAGTGTAAAATTGTAGGGCTTTTGTATGTATTCAAAATTAAGTTGTTATCACCTTAAAATAGTCTGTCATAACTAAGAGTTTGGATGGAAGGCTCACGATAACAAGGAATGAAAACCCTTAGTAGATATCCAATAAACAGAGACAAGGATCAAAGCATACCACAACAAAATTATCAATTCACAAAGAAAGACAGCAAGAAAAGAAGAAAGCAGTAAAAGAATGACAAAAAATACAGGAAACAATTAATATGATGGAATTAGTAAGTCCTTCCCTGTCAATGATTCCTCTATATGCGAATGAATTAAATTCTCCCATTAAAAGACACAGAGTGCTTTTATGAATTTGAAAAGAAGACCCAACTGTCTGCTGATAACAAGAGTCTCATTTCAGCTTTAATGACACACTTTCACTGAAAGTAAAGGGATGGAAAAAGACATTCTATTTAAATGGAAACCAAAAGAGAGCAGTGGTAGCTATACCTACATGAACTTGAAGTCAAATACTGTAACAAGAGAAAAAGAAGGTCATTATATAAAGATAAGGAGTAAATTTACTTATAAGAGGACATACAATTATACATTTTTATCCCTGCACTATCAGAGCACACTAAATATATAAAGCAAATAGTAACTAACCTGAAGGAGGAAATAGGCAGCAAATCAGTATTTCGCGACTTCAATACCCCATTTTCATCAATGGATAGGTCATCATCCAAAAAGAAAATCAATAAGGAGACATTGGACTTAAACTACACATAATACCAGATGGACCTAACAGACATATGCAGAACAGAAGAATACACATTCTTGCCAAGCATACATGGAATACTTTCCATGACAGATCATCTGTTAGGTCATAATATAACTGAAATCACTGTATCGTTTCCGACTACAATGGTATGACACTAAAATACATTATAGGAGAAAACCCAGAAATATCACAAATATCTGGAGGTTAAACAACAGGCTCCTGAACAAAAGGGTTGAAGAAGAAATCAAAGGGCAATTGACAAGATATTTTGAGACAAATGAAAATGAAACACAATGTACTAAAACTTAGGAGCTACAGCAAAAACAGTTCTAAGAGGGAAGTATATGATGATAAAAGTCTACATTAAGAAAAAAGAAAGGTCTAAAATAAACAACTAAAAAAAACTCAAGGAACTAAACAACATACTATGCCTAATGTTATCAGAAGTAAATAAAAATTAGGGCAGATACAAATGAAACAGGGAGTAGAAATACAAGAGATGAGCACTGAAACTAAGAGCTGGTTTTTTAAAGGTTAGGAAGAAAAAGATGTGCAAGCCTTTATCTAGACTAACTAAGCAAAAAAGAGAAGACTCAACAATGTCAGAAGCGAAAGGGGATATATTTCCCCATGTAACAACAAAGGTAAAGGATCAGAAGAAATTACTATGAGCAATTTTATGCCAACAAATTAGATAACGTAGAAGAAATGGGTAAATTCCTAGAAACGTAAAACCTACCAGGAATGAATCATAAGGAAATAGAAAATATGAACGAATTACAAGTAAGGAGATTGAATCAGTAAATAATAAACCTCTCAAACAAAAATAGTTCCAAGACCAGATGGCTTCACTGGTAAATTCTACCAACACGTTAAAGAAATTAACCATTCTATCTCAAACTCTTCCAAAGAACTGAAGAGGAGGGAATACTTCCAAACTCATTTTACAAGGCCAATATTACCCTGTTACCAAAGCCAGGCAAGCAAACTACAAGAAAATAAAATTAATGCTCAACATGATTGATGAGCACAGATGCCAAAATCCTCAACAAAATATTACCAAACAAACTTCAACAGCACATTACAAGAATCATACACCAGGACCAAGCAGGTTTATTCCTGGGATGCAAAGATGGTTCATCACATGTAAATCAATAAATGTGACATAGCACATTAATAAAAGGAGGGATAAAATCATATGATCATCTCAGTGGATGCAGCAAAAGCTTTTGACAAAAGTGAACATTATTTCATGAAAAAAACTCAGCAAACTGAATGGATACAAAATCAAGACCCATATATGTGCTGTCTACAAGAAACCCACATACAGACTGAAAGTGAGGGGATGGAAAAAGCTATTCCATGCAAATGGAAATCAAAAGAAAGCTGGAGTAGCTATACTCATATCAGATAAAATAGACTTTAAAATACAGAATGTTACAAGGAAAAGGAACGACACTACATAATGATCAAGGGATCAATCCAAGAAGAAAATATAACAATTGTAATATATATGCACCCAACATAGGAGCACCTCAATACATAAGGCAACTGCTAACAGCTCTAAAAGAGGAAATCGACCGTAACACAGTAATAGTCGGGGACTTTAACACCTCACTTACACCAATGGACAGATAACCCAAACAGCAAATTAAGGAAACACAAGCTTTAAATGACACTATAGACCAGATAGACTTAATTGATATTTATATGGCATGCCATCGAAAACCGCAGATTCAACTTTCTTTTCAAGTATGCATGGGACATTCCCCAGGATAGATCACATCTTGGGTCTCAAATCAAGCCTCAGTAAATTCAAGAAAATTGAAATCATATCAAGCATCTTTCCTGACCACAACGCTATAAGACAGGGACAAAACCGTTAAAAGCACAAACACATGGAGGCTAAACAATATGTTACCAAATAACCAAGAGATAACTGAAGAAATCAAAGAGGAAATAAAAAAATACCTAGAGACAAATGACAATGAAAACATGATGATCCAAAACCTATGGGATGCAGCAAAAGCAGTTCTAAGAGGGAAGTTTATAGCTATACAAGCCTACCTCAAGAAACAAGAAAAATCTGAAATAAACAATCCAACGTTAAACCTAAAGGAACTAGAGAAAGAAGAGCAAACAAAACCCAAAGTTAGCAGGAGGAAAGAAATCATAAAGAGCAGAGCAGAAATAAATGAAATAGAAACAAAAAAATCAATAACAAAGATCAATAAAACTGAAAGCACGCTCTTTAAGAAGATAAACAAAATTAATGAACCATTAGCCAGACTCATCAAGAAAAAGAGGGAGAGGACTCAAATCAATAAAATTAGAAATGAAAAGAGAACTTACAACAGATACCACAGAAATACAGAGGATTATAAGAGATTACTACAAACAACTATATGCTAATCAAATAGAAAACCTGGATGAAACGGACAAATTGTTAGAAAGGTATAACCTTCCAAGAGTGAACCAGGAAGAAGTAGAAAATATGAGGAGACCAATCACAAGTAATGAAATAGAAACAGTGATTAAAAATTTTGCAATAAACAAAAGTCCAGGACCAGATGGCTTCACAGGTGAATTCTATGAAACATTTAGACAAGAGCTAACAGCCAACCTTCTCAAATTTTTCCAATAAATTGCAGAGGAAGGAAAACTCCCAAACTCATTCTATGAGGCCACCATCACCCTGATACCAAAACCAGACAAAGATACCAGAAAAAAAGAAAAGTACAGACCAATATCACTGATGAATATAGATGCAAGAATCCTCAACAAAATACTAGCAAAGAGAATCGAACAATACATTAAAGGATCATACACCATGCTCAAGTGGCATTCATCCCAGGGATGCAAGAATTCTTCAATATATGCAAGTCAATCAATGTGATACACCATATTAACAAATTGAAGAGTAAAAACCATATGATCATCTCAATAGATGCAGAAAAAGCTTTTGACAAAATTCAACACCCATTTATTGATAAAAACTCTCCAGAAAGTGGGTATAGAAGGAACCTACCTCAACATAATAAAGGCCATATAAGACAAACCCACAGCAAACATCTTTCTCAATCGTGAAAAAACGAAAGCATTTCTCTAAAACAAGGAATGCGACAAGGATGTCCATGCTCACCACTATTATTCAACATAGTTCTGGAGGACCTAACCACAGAAATCAGAGAAGAAAAGAAATAAAAGGAATACAAATTGGAAAAGAAGAAAAACTGTCACTCTTTGCAGATCTCTATACATAGAGAATCCTAAAAATGCCACCAGAAAACTACTAGATCTAATCAATGAATTTGGTAAAGTTGCATGATACAAAATTAATGCACAGAAATCTCTTTCATTCCCATACACTAATGATGAAATATCTGAAAGAGAAATTATGGAAACACTCCCATTTACCATTGCAAGAAAAAGAATAAAATACCTAGGAATAAACCTACCTATGGAAACAAAAGACCTGTATGCAGAAAACTATAAGACACTGAAGAAAGAAATTAAAGATGATACCAAAAGATGGAGAGATATACCATGTTCTTGGATTGGAAGAATCAATATTGTGAAAATGACCATACTACCCAAAGCAATCTACAGATTCAATGCAATTCCTACCAAATTACCAATGGCATTTTTTTACGGAACTAAAACAAATCATCTTAAAATTTGTATGGAGTCACAAAAGACCCCAAATAGCCAAAGCACTCTTGAGGGAAAAAAAAGAAACTGGAGGAATGAGACTCCCTGACTTCAGACTGTACTAAAAGCTACAGTAATCAAACAATATGGTACTGGCACAAAAACAGAAACACAGATCAATGGAACAAGATAGAAAGCCCATAGATAAACCCACGCACCTATGGCCAACTAATCTATGACAAAGGAGGCAAAGATATACAATGGAGAAAACACAGTCTCTTCAATAAGTTGTGCTGGGAACACTGGAGAGCTACACGTAAAAGAATGAAATTAGAACACTCCCTAACACCATACACAAAAATAAACTCAAAATGGTTTCGAGACCTAAAGGTAAGACCAGACACTATAAAACTGTTAGAAGAAACGACAGGAAGAACACTCTTTGACATAAATCACAGCAAGATCTTTTTTGATCCACCTCCTAGAGTAATGGAAATAAAAACACATATAAACAAATGGGACCTAATGAAACTTCAAAGCTTTTGCACAGCAAAGGAAACCATAGACAAGACAAAAAGACAACCCTCAGAATGGGAGAAAATATTTGCAAACGAATCAATGGACAAAGGATTAATCTCCAAAATATATAAACAGCTCATGCAGCTCAATATTAAAAAAACAAACAACCCAATCCAAAAATGGGCAGATGACCTAAATAGACATTTCTCCAAACAAGACATACAGATGGGCAAGAAGCACATGAAAAGCTGCACAACCTCACTAATTATTAGAGAAATGCAAATCAAAACTACAATGAGGTATCACCTCACACACACCAGTTAGAATGGGCATCATCAGCAAATCTACAAACAACAAATACTGGAAAGGGTGTGGAGAAAAGGGAACCCTCTTGCACAGTTGGTGGGAATGTAAATTGATACAGCCACTATGGAGAACAGTATGGAGGTTCCTTAAGAAACTAAAAAGAGAATTACCATATAACCCAGCAATCCCACTACTGGGCATATACCCAGAGAAAACCATAAGTCAAAAAGACACATGCAGCCCAATGTTTGTTGCAGCACTGTTTACATTAGCCAGGTCATAGAAACAACCTAAATGCCCATCTACAGATGAATGGATAAACAACATGTGGTACATATATACAATGGAATAGTACTCAGCCATAAAGAGGAACGATGTTGGGTCATTTGTTGAGACATGGATGGATCTAGAGACTGTCATACAGGGTAAGTAAGTCAAAAAGAGGAAAATATCATATATTAACGCATATATGTGGAACCTAGACAAATGGTACAGATGAACCAGTTTGCAGGGCAGAAATAGAGACACAGATGTAGAGAAGAAACGTATGGACACCAAGGGGGGAATACCGTGGTGAGCTGGCCATGGTAGGGTGATGAATTGGGCGATTGGGATTGACATGTATACACTGATGTGTATAAAATTGATGACTAATAAGAACCTGCAGTATAAACAAACAAACAAACAAAAAACAACTAATACTAAACTTTCTTTGGGTTATTTGTATGGAAATATGTTAATATAAATGTTTCAGACATTACATGAATTTTCTAAAAATCTTATATGTTCTGGTATAATGTTACAAGTCATAATTCTACTTAATACTTTAAAATGTATATCTCAGCAATAACTAAATTTCCTTGTCAATTGCATTACTATGAACTTTCATCAAATCTTGAACCGTGGTCATTTTTAAGTCTTTGTCATTTACAGACAGTTCTGGGTATACTCTGATGCTTTCGCAAAAATGTTCCTATAAAAGGGTTTCATATTCAAGCATTCCTGGAAATGACTCTGACAAGTACAGGTTTCTGGTAACTGACTATACTGCAGAACTGAATGAATAAGCATTTTCAGAACTCTAATGTAAAACTCATGAATTCATAAAAGATGAAAAAATTAATTACATGGGACTGAGTGAACTGATGAGGATGATTATAATTTTTGGGACTTTCTGTTTGAATAAAATAAATCACACAAGAACTCAGAGGCAAGAAATATACAAACCAATTTTCACTGCAAAGTAAAGGAGCTGCTACAGTGGAGGTTTACTGGACTGAATGTCAATATTATGACATAGTATGAGTGTGTTTCATGTTTGGTAATTGCAATCATTGTTTATTTTGTTGTGGTCATCCATTTACAATGCTTGGTGTCAGTTTATCTCTTGTAAAAATAAAATACAGTGTGTGTGTGTGTGTGTGTGTGTGTGTGTGTTTGTGTGAAAAAACAACTCAGCAAATTATGTATACATATAATGTACATTATCATAATAACGGCCATATATGATAAGACTACACCTTACATTACACGCAATAGTGAGAAGCTGAAACAAGGAACAGCATCCTCTAAGATCAGGAACAAGACAAGGATGCAACTCTCAGCACCCTCATTCACCGTATGACTAGAAGTCCTAGCCAGAGCCATTAAGCAAGAAAAATGAATAAAAGACATTCAAATTGTAAAGTTATAAGTAAAATAAGTCTGTTTGCAGATGACATGATATGATATGTGGAAAACTCTAAACACACTGCAAAAAAAAAAATAAAAACCTGTTAGAATAACTGAATTCTGTAGAGTTTCAGGATGAATACACAAAAATCAGCTGCATTTGTATATCAACGAATATCAACTAACAATGAATTATCAGAAGAAAAATTAAGAAAATAATCTCATTTATAATAGTATGAAAAAAGCTAAATACTTAGAAACAAATTTATCTAATGGGGTGAAAGATCTACACACTAAAAACCATAAAACACTGATGTTAGAAATTGAAGAAGACACAAACAAATGGATAGATATTCTGTGTTCATGGATTGGAAGGGTTAATATTGTGCAAATGCCCATACCATCCAAAGTGACCTACAAATTCAATGCAATCTCTATCAAAATTCCAAAGCAGTTTTTAAAGAAATAGAAAAAAAATCCTAAAACTCATATGAAACCACAAAAGACTCCAAAGAGCCAAAGCAATCTTGAGAAAGAAGAACAACCCTAGAGACATCACACTTCCTGATTTCAAACTATAATACAAAGCTATAGTAATCAAATAAGTACTGTATTGGCATAAAACAGAAACGCAGATCAACAAAAATGAATCGAGAGCTCAAAAATAAACCCATGCATATATAGTCAATTAGTTTTCAGCAAGGAAGTCAAGAATAAACAATGGGAAAAGGAGAGCCTCTCCACTAAACGGTTTTTGGGGAAAGTGCATCGCCACATGGAAAAGTCACATTACGCCAGATATAAAAATAAACTCAAAATTAATTAAAGACATGAACATAGGACCTGATCCTTAAAATTCTTAGTAGAAAATATAAGGGGTAAGCTCCTTGACACTAATCTCATCAATGTCCTTTTGGATTTGACACCAAAAGCAAAGGCAACAAAAGCAAAAATGTACAAGTGGGACTACATCAAAGGAAAAAGGTTCTGAATAGCAAAGGTAACCATTAACAAAATGAAAAAGCAACATATGGAGTGTGAGAAAATATCTGCAAATCACGTATCTAAAAAGAAGTTAATATCCAAAGTATACAAGGAGCTCATACAGCTCAGTAGCAAAAACACCATATAACACAATTTAAAAATTGGCAAAGGACCTATAAAGACATTTTCCCAAAGATGACAAACATTTGGGAAACAGGTATATGAAAAGGTGATTCACATCACCAATCAGCAGGGAAATGCAAATCAAAACCACAATGAGATATCACATCACACCTGTTAGTATGTATATTATGAAAAAGATAAATGTCGGTGAGGATGTGGAGAAAAGGGAATCTGTGTGCACTGTTGTTGGGAATGTAAATTGGCTCAACCAGTACTGTAAACAGTATGGAGATTCCTCAAGAAAATAAAATTAGAATACCATGTGATCCAGCAATTTCACTTCTGGTCATATAGCAAGAGAAACAATAGTTTTTAGGAATTCCCTGGCTGTCCAGTGGTTAGGACTTCATGCTCTCACTGATGAGGGGAGGGCCCGGGTTCAACCCATGGTTGGGGAACTAAGATCCCACAAGCCACGTGGTATGGGAAAAAAACAAAAACAAAAACACAAAAAGCTTTGAAATGTTATTCACAGTAATGGTATGGAAAGAACCTGCCTGTCTCTAATAGATGAATGAATAAACAAATTCTGATACACACACAAACACACACACACACACACACACACAAATACACATACATAACATACACAATGGGATATTATTCAACCTTAAAGTAAATCCTGACACTTGCAAGAACACGAATGAGCCTGGAGAACATTATGCTAAGTGAAATAAGCCTGATGGAGAAAAGACAAATGCCGCATGGTATCACTTACGTGTGGAATCTAAAAAAAAAGTTGGAATCATAGAAACACAGAGCAGAAATTGTTGCCTGCAGTTGGGCATGGGGGGAAATTGAAACACGCTGGTAAATGGATACAAATTTTCAGTTATAACGTGAGGGATAAAATGAAGGAATAAGGTCTGAGGAGCTAACGTATAACATGGTGACTAACTGATGATGCTGTATTCTGTAACTGAAAATTTCTGAGAGAGTAGAATTTGTGTCCTCACACACAAAAAGTAAATATATGACAGGTGATGGGTATGTTAATTAACTTGATTGTGAGAATCCTTTTACAATATATACGTATATCAAATAATCATGTTATACATTTTAGATATATTATAGTTTTGTCAGTTATGCCTCAAAATAGTTGTAAAAGGAGGAAAACGATCAACAAAATTGACAAAACTAGTTAGACTGACTATTAAAAAAAGAGATAAGAACAAAATATGTAAAATCAGAAATGAAGAAAGGGACATTACTACCAATTTTGTAGAGACAAAAAGGCTTACAATAGAGTACTATTTACAGTTGTATACCAACTAATTTGATAACTTAGTTGAAATGAACACATTCCTAGAAACACACATCTTACCAAGAAATACAAAATCTGAACAGATCTACAAGTTAAGATATGGAATCACTTATCAAACATCTTCCAACAACTGAACGCCCAGCACCAGGTAACTTCATGGTGAATTCTACCAACTATTTAAAGAAGAATTAACACCAATCCTTCTCAAGCTCTTCCAAATAATTTAAGAGGAGAGAATGTATTTTCACTCATTCTATGAGGTTAACATTATAGCAATTACAAACCTAAAGACACTACAAGAAAAGTACACTACAGACCAATATCCCTTATGAATACTGATGCAAAAATCCTTTAAAAAATAATAAGAGACAGAACAGCCCATTATAAGGATTATACATCATAACCAAATGGGATTTATTCTTGCAAGGCAAGGTTGGTTCAACATATGAAAATCAGTCAATGTAGTATAGCACATAAAGAGATTGAAGGGACTAAACGCCATGTGATCATCTTCATTGATGCAGAAAAAACATTTGACAAAATTCAATGCCATTTTATGATTAAAAAACTCAACAAACCAGAAATACAAGTTGATGATTTCAACATAATGAAGGTCACAGATAGAAAACCAACAGCTATTATATTCAGTGATGAAATCTTCCTCCCTAAGATCAGGAACAAAGGAAGGAGGCCTGTTGTCACCAATTCTATTCAGCAAAGTACTGGAATTCCTAGCCAAATAAATAAGGCAAGATAAAAAATAAAAGGCATCTAAATCAGAAAGGAAGAAATAAAATTATATTTGTTCAGAGACAACACACATGCACCAAAAGAAACCTGTTACAATTAATAAGTGAATTCAGAAAAGTTGCCAGATACAAAATCAATATGCAAAATTCAGTTGTGTCTCTATACACTAACAATGAAAAGTGTAAAAAGGAAAGCAAAAACAAAATAGCATTTAAAATACCATGAAATATAGTAAAAGATGAGGAATAACTTAACCAGGGGGACAAAAGACATGTACATTGAGAACTAGAAAACGTTGCTGAAGGAAATTAATGAAGACACCAATAAATGTAAAGGGATCTTGTGTTCATAGATTGGAAGACTTAATGTTGTTAATATGTCAACACGACTTAAAGGGATGTACAGATTAAATGCAATCTCTTTAAACATCACAGTGAGGTTTTTTCAGAAGTAGAAAAATTCATCCTGAAGTTCACACGGAATTTAAAGGGCCTGAATAGTTAAAATAATGTGTAAAAGGAACAAAATTTGAAGTTTCAAATTTCTTGATTTCAAAACCTACTACAAAACCACAGTAATCAAAATAGTACCAGCATAAACACACATATAGGCAGGAGAATAGGCCAGTGGAATAAAAGAGAAACCCAGAAGTAAACCTGTATATACATCACCAAATGATTTTCAACAGGAGTGCCAAGACCACCCAATGGGGAAAGGATAGCAATGTCAACAAATGGTACTGGCAAAAAAATAACCACACTCAAAAGAATGACGGTAGATCCTTACCTTACACCACATATAGAAATTAACTCAGTGAATCAAAGACCTAAATGTGAGACCTCAAACTATAAAACTCTTAGAAGAAAGTGTTGGGAAGAAAACCATGACATGAAATTTGGCAAAGATTTCTTGAATATGACACCAAAAGTGGAGGTAATAAAATAAATAAACTAGGTACTCAACATTTAAAACTACATCTTTCACCAAAAAATGAAACGAACCTGCTGAATGGGATAAAATATTTGCAAATCCTATAGCTGATAAAGTTAGTATCCAGTATGTATACACTTGTACACCGTTGGTGGGTATGTAAAATAGTGCACACAGAAAGGAAAACAGTATGGTGGTTCCTCAAAACATTAAAAATAGAATTACCATGTGATCCCATAATTCAAGTTCCTATTAAATACTCAAAAAGAATTGAAATTATGAACTCGAAGAGTTATGTGTTCACCCATGTTCATAGCAGAATTATTCACTACAGGCTAAGGCTGAAAAAACTCAAGGGTCCATTGAGGGATGAAGGGATATACAAAATGTGGTCTATACAAACAATACATCAATATTCAGTCTTAAAAAGGAAGGGAATTCTGACACGTGCTACAACATGGATCAACCTTCAGGCATTACGCTAAGTAAAATAAGCCAGTCGCAAGAGGACAATTACTGTATGACCACACTTATATGAAGTACATAGAGTAATCAAATTCACAGAGACAGAAAGTACAATGGTGGTTTCCGGGCGTGAGGGGGCAAGGGAAACGGAGAGTTGTTTCATGAGTACAGACTATTATCATTTTGCAAGATGAAAAGCTCTGTGGATGGATGATGGTAATGATAGCACAGCAGTGTAAATATATTTCATGCTTCTGGCCTGCACTCTTAAATTGTTAAGATGATAAATTTTGTGTTATGTATATTTTATCAGAATTTTTTTAAATAAAGGAAAATTAAGACATTCATCTAAAGAAACACTGAAGAAGTTCATTACTAGTAGATCTGCTCAATAAGAACTGTTAAAGGAATCCTTCAGGCTGAAATGAAATGTAACTTGAAACCATATGAAGAATTAAAGAACAATGGTAAAGGTAACGACACTAAGTTTAAAAGGCCAACACATTTGTATTTAGGGTTTGTAACGCCTCTTTTCAAAATGTGATTTAAAAGACAAATATATAAAATAGTTATTATAAGGCTATCAATGGGCACATGATACATAATTTGTAATTTGTGACAAGTGCAGTGTAAACGAGGATGCGGGATGTAAATAAGCAGAAATTTTGTTATTATTAAATGAAAATGTTATTAATTCAAATTTGGTTTTTCATAAATTTAAGATGCTTCATTTAACCCCTAGTATAAGCACTAAGAAAAATACCTCAAAAAATATACAGAAAAGAAATAAGAAGAGAATCAAAATGGTAAACCAGGAAGAACATCAATCACAAAAGAATGTAATAATGAAGGAAGTGAAGAACAAAAAGGATATAAGATATCTAGAAAATAAATAGTGTAGCAGTAGAAGTAAGTTCAAAGGGCTCAATAGAGGATCAACACAAAGAAGACTACACCCAATCACGTTATAATCAACTTCTTAAATGTGAAGTACAAAGAGAGAATATTGAAAGGAACAAGAGAAAAGTGACTTGGCACATATGAGGGAACTCCCAGAAAACAATTTGTGAATATCTCAGCAGAAACCTTACAGGCCAGGAGAGAGTTGGATGATATATTCAAAGTACTGAAAAAAAAAAAAAACCTGTGAGCAAAAATGACCATACCTAGCAAAATTATGCTTTAAACATAAAGGAGAGATAAAGTCAACAATATCTAAGTGAGTTCATCACTACTAGACCTGCCTTGAAAGAAACGCTTAAGGGAGAGCACTTTGAAATGAAAACATGTTAACAGAAATGCAAAAGCAAACAGAAGCATAAATTTCAATGTTAAACTCATATACACACACACAAATATAGCATAATAACACTGTAATGGTGCCGTATAAAGTACTTTAACCCTGATATAAAAGTTAAAATTTGTTAACAATAGAAAAAGAAGGAAACTGGGTATAAGGACACAAAGTTTGGGTGGGAGTAAAAGAACAGATGTTTAGAACTATAAGATTTCTATGTAGCCTTCAGCTAACCACAAAGAAAAGGCCTATTATAAATAAACAGAAGATAAAGAGAAAAGGATCAAAGTAAATCACTACAAAAAAAATAATCAAACAACAATGAAATAAAGCTACAGAGAAAGAGGACAAAACAGCTGCAAAACAGACATAAGACAATTAATGAAATAGCAATAGTAAGTCCTTACTGATCGATAATTAGTTTAATATAAATGGATTAATCTTCCCAATCAAAAGGCATAGAGTGGCTGAATGGATAAAAAAACAATATCCAACCCTATGCTGTCTACAAGAGACTCATTTTAGATGAAAAGACACATATAGGCTCAAAGTGAAGGGATGGAAAAAGACACTCCATGCAAATGGCAACCAAAACAAAGTGAGAGTTCCTATACGCATGACAGACAAAATAGACATTAAGTCAAAAATTGTCTGTATAGACAAAGAAGGTTTCTATATGGTAATAAAAGAGTCAACTCAACAGGAGGATATAACAATTATATGTGCATCCAGCATCAGAGCACATAAAACTCTAAAGGAAATATCGAAATTAAATGGAGAAATTGATTGCAGGACACAAATAGTAAGGGACTTCAATAACCCAGTTACAATAACACCCAGACAGAAAATGAATCAACAAACATGACTTGAACTACACTATGGACCATATGGTCCTTACAGACATATACAAAACAGTTCATCCAACAGCAGCACATACACGTTCATTTCAAGAACACACACAACATTCTCCAGAATAGATAATATGTTAGGCCACAATCAAGTCTTAACAAATTTTAAAAGTCTGAAATAATTTCAAGTATCTTATCTGATCACAATGGTATGGAACTAGAAATCCCATAATAGCAACAAAACAGGAATATTAGGATATCCCTGGTGGCACAATGCTTAAGAATCTGCCTGCCAGTGCAGGGGAAATGGGTTCAATCCCTGGTAAGCAAAGATATCACATGATGCAGAGCAACTAAGCCCATGCACCACAACTACTGAGCCTGCGCTCTAGGGCCCACGTGCCGCAACTACTGAACCCGAGTGCTGCAACTAATGAAGCCTGCGCACCTAAAGCCTGTGCTCCGTAACAAGAAAAGCCACTGCAATCAGAAGCCCGAGCACCACAACAAAGAGTAGCCCGTGCTCACTGCAACTAGAGAAAGCTCGCATGCAGTAAAGAAGACCCAATGCAGCAAAACAATTAAATAAAAAAATATTTTTATAAAGAAAAGAAAACAAGAAAATCTACCAATATGTGGAAAGTAAACAATATACTCTTTTCCCCCATTCCACTTTTATTGAGATATAACTGCCACAGAGCCCTGCATAAGTTTTAGGTGTACAGCATAAAGATTTGACTTATGTACATCAAGAAATGATTACCACAGTAAGTTTAGTGAACATCATCTCTTATGGCCACAAAATAAAAGGAAACGAAAAAATTGTTTTCCTTGTGATGAGAACTCTTAGGATTTACTCTCTTAACCTTCATATATAACACACACCAATGTTAATTACATTTATCATGTTGAATAATACAGTCTTGAGCAACCATTGGGTCAAAGAGAAAATCAAAGGGGAATTTAAAAAGAAACTTAACACAAACTAAAATGAAAGACAACACACCAAGATTTATGGGATGCAGCAAAAGCAGTACTACAGGCGAAGTTTAGAGTGATAAATGCATACATTAAAGGAGAAGTAAGGGCTTCCCTGGTGGCGCAGTGGTTGGGAGTCCGCCTGCCGATGCAGGGGACACGGGTTCGTGCCCCGGTCCGGGAAGATCCCACATGCCGCGAAGCGGCTGGGCTCGTGAGCCATGGTCGCTGAGCCTGCGCATCCGGAGTCTGTGCTCCGCAACGGGAGAAGCCACAACAGTGAGAGGCCCGCGTACCACAAAAAAAAAAAAAAAAAAAAAAAAAAAGGAGAAGTAAAACCATAAGTAAACAATCTCACTTTATCTCTCAAGGAACTAGAAAAAGAAGAAAAAAGTAATCTCAAATTTAGCAGAAGGAAGGAAATTGTAAAGATTAGAGCAGAAATAAATCAAATAGAGAATAGAAAAACAATAGAAAATAGAAACAAAACTAAGTGGTGTTTTTTGAAAAGATAAATTTGAAAGACTCCTGGCTACACGAATTAAGAAAAAAATTGAAAAGACAACTCAATAAAATCAGAAATGAAAAAGGAGACAATACAAGTGATGCCTCAGAAATAAAGGAATCATAAGGGTCCATTATCAATTATGCCAACAAATGGGATAATCTAGAAGAAATGGATAAATTCCTACAAACATACAACCTACCAACACTGAATCAAGATAACATAGAAAGTCTTAACAGTCCAAAAACAAATAAGGAGATTTAATCAATAATTTAAAAAAAATAGAAAATCCAGGACCAGACGGCTTCCCTGGTGAATTTTGCCAAATATTTGAAGAGGAATTAGTACCAATCCTTTTCAAACTCATCCAAAAATTTGGATAGGAGGGAACACTTCCAAACTAATTTTACAAGGCAAGCATTACCCTGATACCAAAGCCAGACATGGACACTACAAGAAAAGAAAAGTACAGCCAATATCTTTGATAGACCTAGATGCAAAAATCCTCGACAAAATATTAGCAAACCAATTTCAACAATAAATTAAAATGATCATACTCCATGCTCAAGTCAGATTTATTCCTGGGATGCAAGGATGGTTCAACATACACAAATCAACCAGTGTGATACACCACATTAACAAAATGAAGGAAAAATCATATGATCATCACAATAGAGGCAGAAAAGGATTTGACAAAATTCAACATCCTTTCATGATAAAAACTCTAAACAAATTAGGTGTAGAAGGAATGTACCTCAACACAATAAAGGCATATGAAAAAGAAAAGACCACAGCAAACATCTTACTCAACAGTGAAAAACTAAAAGCTGTCCCTCTAATATCAGGAAGAACGCAAGAATGTCCACACTTACCACTTCTCTTCAACACAGCACTGGAAGATGGAGGAATTTGGCACAAAAAAGAAATAAAATGCATCCAAATCAGAAAGGAAGAAGTAAAATTACCTCTGTTTGCAGATGACATGATCATACATGTAGAAAATCCTAAAGATTCGACAAGAACAGCAGTAAAAACTGTTAGAACTCATAAGTGAGTTTAGTAAAGTTGCAGATGTAAAATCAGCATATAGAAGTCATTATACAAGAGGAATGACCTACCCAAAAAAGGAAATTAAGAAAACAACCCTATTCTGAATTTCATGACAAAGAATAAAATACTTAGGAATAAATTTAGCCAAAGAGGTGAAAGATCTATACATTGAAAAGTATAAAAAATTGATGAGGATAATTAAAGATGACACTGATAATATGGAAAGACATCCCATGTTCATGAACTGGAGGATTTACTATCATTAAAATATCCATACTACCCAAAGTGATCCAAAGGTTCAATGCAATCCCTATTAAAATCCCAATGGGGGACTTTCCTGGTGGTGCAGTGGTTAAGAATCCACCTGCCAATGCAGGGGACACGGGTTTGAGCCCTGGTCCAGGAAGATCCCACATGCCGTGAAGCAACTAAGCCCACACGCCACAACTACTGAGCCTGCACTGTGGAGCCTGCGAGCCACAACTCCTGAAGCCCGCGCACCTAGACACTGTGCCCTGCAATGAGACAAGCCACTGCAATGAGAAGCCCGTGCACCACAACAGAGTAGCCCCCACTCACCTCAACTAGAGAAAGCCCACGCTCAGCAACAAAGACCCAATGCAGCCAAAAATAAATAAATAAATAAACAAAATAAATTTATTTTTAAAAATGGGCAAAGGACTTCAATAGACATTTCTCCAAAGGAGGCATATAAATGCCCAACAGATGTATGAAAAGGTGCTCAACATCACTGTCAGAGAAATGCAAGTCAAACCACAATGAGAAATCACCTCACACCTGTTACAATGGCGATTCTCAAAAAGACAAAAGATAACAAGTGTTGATGAGGATGTGGAGAAAAGGGAACCCTCGTGCATTTTTGTTGGGTATGTAACTTGATACAGCCACTAAGGAAAACAGTATTGAAGTTCCTCAAAAAATTAAAATTACAACTATCTTATGACTCAGCAATCCCACTTCTGGGTATGCAGCAAAAGGAAATGAAGTCGGTATCGTGAAGAGACATATGCACTTCCATGCTTACTTTTCACAGTAGCCAAGATATTGGATCAACCTAAGTGTCTGTAGATTCATGGATGGATAAATAGAGTGTGGTATATAAACAGGCATATCTCGTTTTATTGTGCTTTGCAGATACTACGTTGTCTACAGATTGAAGGTTTGTGGCAATCCTGTATTGAGTAAGTCTATCGGTGCCATTTTCCCAATTAGCATTACTTTAAAATTAAGGTATGTACATGGGTTTATTTACACATAATGCTATCGCACATTAACACACTATAATATAGTATACGCATAACTTTTATATGCACTGGTAAACCAAAAATTTCATGTGGCTTGTTTTGTTGCAATATTTGCTTTATTTTGGTGGTCTGGAACCAAACCTGCAATAGCTCCAAGGCATGCCTGTAGACAATGGAATATTACTCAGCCTTTAAAATGAAGGAAATGCTGCTATTTGTGACAACGTGGATGAACCTGAAAGAGATTATGCTAAGTGAAATAAGCCAGATACAGAAAGACAGCTACAAACACTTCATGATACTACTTTTATGTGGAATCCAAAATAGTCATAGATGTGGGGTGCAGTCAGTGCTTGACAGGAGATGAGGGGATGGGAAAATTGGCAGGTATTGATCAAGAAGTACAAAGTTTCAGTTATGCAACGTGAATAATTTCTGGAAATCTAGTGTACAACAATGTGCATATAGTTAACAATGCTGTACTGTGTACTTGTAATTTGCTAAGAGGGTAGATCTGAAGTGTTCTCACCATAAAGAAAAAAGAAAATGGTAATTATATGAGGTGATGGATATGTTAATTGGCTTGATTGCGGCAATTATTTCAAAAATGTATATGTATATCAAAACATCAAGTAGTATATTCTAAATATATATATGTATTTTTTTTCTTTCTTTCTTTCCTTTTTATTTTTTTTTTGCAGTACGCGGGCCTCTCACTGTTGTGGCCTCTCCCGTTTCGAGCACAGGCTCCGGACGCGCAGGCTCAGCGGCCATGGCTCACGGGCCCAGCTGCTCTGCGGCATGTGGGATCTTCCTAGACCGGGGCACGAACCCGTGTCCCCTGCATCGGGAGGTGGACTCTCAACCACTGTGCCACCAGGGAAGCCCTAAATATATATTTTTATTTCTCTATTATACCTCATTAAAGATGGGAAGAAGAAAGAAATGAGGTAATGATACATACTACAATATGTGTGAACCTTGAAAATTATGCTATGTGAAAGAAGCTAGACATAAATGGTCATATACTGTATGGTTTACACTTATATGAAATATCCAAATAGATATATCTATAGAGACAGAAAGCACATTGGTGATTGCCCAGGGGTTCGGTAGAAGAAAGCATGGGTAGGGCTTCCCTTTAAAGCGATAAAAACATTTTTGAACCACATAGAAATAAGGGTTGCACAACATTGTGAATGTACTAAATGCCATTGAATTGCGCAAGTTAAAACGGTTAATTTTATCGCAGTAAAAAATAAAACTTCTATGTATAATTGATTCACTTTGTTATAAAGCAGAAACTAACACACCATTGTAAAGCAATTATACTCCAATAAAGACGTAAATAAAATAAAATAAAATAAATAAAACTTCTCCCCAAGTTACTTTTAGATAATTTACTGTGTCTTGACAAGTTTTAATGTGAATCATACCGTTAAGAAAAAACAGCCTCAATTCACACCAAATAAACATTCAGTTTAGCAAGGTATCTGTCTTCTAATGGTTTTTCTAATGTCCTAACTTTAGCATACCACCCCATCCTACTGTTGTGGTACAGCAAATGGCATGAACCAGAGGTGGAAACCTAAATCAGACCTTAGAACTCTAACTGAATTTTTGAGACAATGCAACTGGGGGGTTTACCTGTTTTTGCTTCAACATGTTTGTACCTACAATTTCTTATCTTATTCTACCTGACTTTTTAAAATCTTTAATTCATTTATCTTAAAATATGTAAATGGTTTAAAAAAGCAAGTAAATATCTATGTATTGCTAGAAAA
Organism: Phocoena phocoena; assembly: GCF_963924675.1. NCBI lineage: Eukaryota > Metazoa > Chordata > Mammalia > Artiodactyla > Phocoenidae > Phocoena > Phocoena phocoena. The sequence continues at coordinate 27,367,643 of NC_089224.1, read as the reverse complement.
GAGGTAATTTAATGATGAGCTTTCTTTATTAGTCATATTTTATACTGTTAGAAGAATGAGGCTATCAACTGAATTCTGTCCCCCCAAAATTCATATATTCAAGCTCTAACAAAGTGATAGTATTTGGAGATGGGACCTTTGGCAGGTAATTAGATTAAATGATGTCATGAGGAGTAGGCTCTATTAGTGCCCCTATAAGAAGAAACCAGAGAAGTTTTTCTGTCTCTCTCCACCATGTGAGGACACAGTAAAAAGACAGTTGTCTGCAAGCCAGGAAGAGAGCCCTCACCAGGCACTGAATTGGCCAGCATCATGATCTCACACTTCCAAGCCTCTAGAACTGTGACTTGTTAAAGTCTCCAAGCCTATAGTATTATGTTATGGCAGCTTGAGCTATAAGAGTACTAAATGGAAGAGACATGGAGGAACCCTAAACACATATTGCTAAATGAAAGATGCCAAACTGAAATGGATACATACTGTATGATTTCAGCTATATGACATCCTGGAAAAGGTAGGGCACTTAAACGATTCTGTATGATACTGTAATGGTCAATGCTTGTCATACATTCCTCAAAACCCATAGGATAGACAACAGAGTAAAGTGTAATGTAAACGATGGATATTAGTTAATAATAATGTATGAACATTGGCTCATCAATTGTAAAAAATGCCCCACACTAATGCAAGACGTTAATAATAGGGGAAACTTTGGTTTGGGGAATAGATGTGAGGGGGTGTATAGGAACTCTATACTCTGCTCAAATTCTCTTTAAATATAAAACTACTCTAAATATAGTCTACCAATTTATTTAAACAAAATACAGCTAAGTTGCCTCATCATATTGTGAGGTTATTAACCATCTTATAGTTTTTTCTATTTGACCTACTTCTTTAATGTTCATTTCTATCTTCTTTTATCCTTGTAAAAAATATATCAAATGTTTTGTATTATTTCACCTCCCAGCCTATTATCTTTTTAGCTATATGTCTTTCACAAACCTTCATTGGAAACTACATTAGATATCCTTGACTTATTACACTCCATGCCCATTACTATTTTCACCACCTCCCTCGTAATGCTTGAACCTTGGCTATGACCCATTGTCACCTCTGGACAAATAGTTTCTGCTCTGTTTTCTGTCTTCTGTCCTTCTGGGCCACTTCTATCTACCATCATTACCCAAAGAACTGACTTTACAGATTCTATATGCCAGTGTGTAAGACATGCAGTGTTTTAAGTAGTATCCCAACCTCATGATTATGATTTGGGGTCATTACTAAAGCACTCGGGATCATACGTATTATTTTAAGGTAGTTTTATAGGACAACGCACATTGGTATTTTTCTCCTATTAACAGAGTAGGAAATTGTGGGTTGATGTGCAGTTATTTCGATTAAGAAAGCAGGATATGAACATTGCTTCTTTGCTGGGGTACCTGGCACTGCTCCTTCTCGTGCTGGGACGTGTTTTGCGCCTTACAGCCTGGCATGTAGGCGTACTGATCAGACTAATGTTTGGCTTTTTTGGATATGCTGACCAGTCTGATCGATATTCTGGTATATACAGGGTACTTGGTCATGGTTGCTCACCTCTGAACCTCAGCTTCATCACCTGCAAAGTGCAACTAATGGCATATCCGCTTTGTGGGGTTCTTATGGATTTGGCAAGCGTCATAGTGCCTGGCACATGCTAGAGGCTCAGGTGATGCAGTAATTACTCAATTTTGCATTTGCAGTGAATCCTTCCCACCTGGACAGGGTGACTCACAGCCTTCGGGGAAGAAGAGCAGGGCAAACAGCAAGGGCAGCATGGGCCAAGGGAAGGAGGTGAGAACTGACATGCAGGGGTTCCCTTGCTGGTATCACCAGAGGGTCCATAGTGAGCCAGGATGTGGGGAGAGACTGGCCGCTCAGTAAGATCAGGCCAAGAAAGGCCATGTGAGGGGGCTTAGTTTTTACCTTGTGGTAGAGACCATCCAAAGGAGAAAGTGGAAGATGGGTAGGTATAGATTTCTCCCTTAGGAATTGTCCCCGGGGTCTGTTTATCTCCTGGCATGGTCCATTCAATGAGTTGGCCCCTCCAGCACGTTCTAGAGAGGACTGGCCATGTCTAACCTTCTGGAGATACAGCCCTGACCTCCGGGCCACCTCACTGAGGAGAGGGCTCATGGGGGAATCAGCCTCACTCTGCATCTATCCACCAGTCCGGCACCCTGGACCCAGGACCACTCACTTGCAAGAGGCACATCCAGTGGCCAGAGAAAGTGACATATCCTGACTCATCTGACTAAGAAAGAGCAGAGTATCACTGACCATTCCAGGGGAGTAGCTGCCACAGAAGATCAGGATGCGTACGAGAGACATAGACGATCAGAAAGAATAAAGGTCAGTCCACGTGGGAGTTCACATGGGCGCCTCACAGTCCCCAACATGCCTTTGAGTGTCCCTTCCAGCCCAACACACATTCCACCTGCCCACAGTCACCTGTGCCACCATCGCACAGCCCCACAGAGCTCCAAACATCCTCAAACACACAAACTCCCTACCTATAAGCCGATGTCTGACTGTGTGCCCAGAACCCTCCTGCTCCAATATACATGCACTACAAACCCCAATAAAATCACAGCCACAGTCTTGAATACAAAAACACACCCACAACGGCCCCTGATAATCAAACACCTAAATCCTCATATCCCATAAAAATCCACCCAACCCCATATAACCCCTCAATGCAAACACACAAACCCTTCAACAATAGCCAAATACATTCAGACCAAACTCACATACTTCTTCATATAAGACACAACCCCCAAATCCAAATATAACACAACAGTCGCCCCACAGCTCTCAACATCCACGTATGTGCAATGCCTCAGAAGCTCAGACAAACACAAAATAACATCAGAGAGACACAATGTTTCCAACCTTCTCCTAAATACTCCCCGTAGAACACATGATGACCTCACACCCACAATACAAACATACACCCATCTCCCTCTTGAGATACAATAAACAGCCTCTGTCACATCCCCTGATTATACACACACAGCTAGCATCCCCAATTTACACTGACAACCCCAATCTCTGCAAATTCCTCCACACCAAAAATACACTCCCTGAACTCTTACCCTACTGGATGAGCATGTGTATAACCCCTGCACTCTGAATACACACAGATCCAACACACAAAGCATTAAAATGCATACCCTTACCTCTTCTCAAATGCCTGCACACATAGCCTCAGAGCACCCAGAAGCAGCCCACCACCCAGCCACACCATGCTACACCAACCGTACACTCACAAAGGCACTCATGCCCCTCGTCTCTCCCCAGATCACACATACACAGTCTCTACACAGCTTTACTATTACCCCAAACCATCCTATACCCTAAACATACATCCAAGAGTTCCCCACACAGCCCTAAGCCATGATAGAGGCAGCTCTACCAGGGGCATCATGGCACCCTGAATGGGCAAATGACGCTGAGGTAAGTGCCTCCTGTGTTGCTGCATTTCTTGCTGCTGTTGCAAATCATCCCTTGACCCGACCGAGGCTGACTGGGACACCCTAAACAGGAAGTGGCAGCATATGAGTCAGGGAAGAGGAAAACTCCATTCCAGGTGTTCCCTGTCACCATCCATTGCACCGAAACATCAGATGACCAGCATGAACCAGACACAGAGACATGTAACTATACCATGACTGAAATGCAAATTTTTCTAGAAAAAATTTGTCCAAGGGAAGGGGGAGAAGCGTGTTCACCCTAATTACAAAGCCATGCTGTTACAGTTCAAAGAAACATCAGATACAGTACAACAGGCATGGGACTGCATCCATGTTGTAGCTAGATATGAAAAAGATAATTTTTCTGAAGCCCCAAATCTCACTTGCCAGTAAAGGCACATGGGCCCCGCTGCCCCATTGGCCAGAAACCCAAGAGAGGACGCTTAAGGGATATAGGGACTTCTGGGACCCTTACTGGTCTCCACCAAGGGGTGGTGCCATCACACAGCTCCATCCTTCATGAGATGACCAACAGACCTCCCTGTATTGGCAGCTCTGGAGATCGGGGGTCCCTGATGACGTAACCTTGGGAAAGCCCAAGCACAAGTTAGAAATTTTTGCTCAGGCGCTATAGACTCTTCAGGAGACCGGAGTGATGGGTAGCTGTCACCTCTCCGAATCCTGTACCCTGACCTCTGCCAAGGACTCTGCCTTAGGGACCTGGCAGATCCCTGGAGCGTGGCCCTCCTCTGGGACACTTGCCCATGTACTTCTCTAATTATCCTTGGGACACACATAAACAACTTTTCTTGTGGCTCTCATTGACAACTGGAGCTCCAGTTACAGTGCCTCCTGGGAACCCCTCCAGTTATAAGCAAGGTCTACACTTTAGATTACAAGGCATAGTAGTCGGGGGAGTAGAAGGCGTTCAACTTCCATTGAATGTTACCATTGAAACAATCTTTGCTAAAAACCTTTTAGTGCTGGTAGCCTCTTTGGCCCTACCCTTTCCCGTTACAGCTATGGATGCCTTGATGTACTCAAGGAACAAACCCAAATTCCTGGCCTTTCTGGTGGAAGCTGAATATTGGGAGCCCATAAGACTGCCACCTAAGACAGTAAATATCCCCCAATAACATGTATGACAGGGGGCTGTGGGATTGCAGCCCATAATTCAGAATTTATGAAAGGAAGAAGTCATTAAACACACCATTTCTCCTTTTCAATTCCCCCATTTGGCTGCTATTAACGCCTGCTAGTAATGAGTGGCCCCTTATAATCAACTACTGAAATATAAATGCTGATCCCCACGATTAAGGCTCCCATTTCCAACATTGTCCAGTTCATTAAGGATATCCAAAGGGCTCCAGGGAATTACTTTGCTGTGACAATCTAGCTATTATGTTCTATTCAGTACCAGTTATTAAGGAGTCCCAGCTGCAGTCTACTTTTACTTCAGAAGGCACCCAGTATGTTTTAACCTGTCTGCCTACTGGCTATCTTAACAGCCCAGCTATTGCCCACAGTCTTTGCTGGCAAGACCTGGTGTCCCCTTGCACCGTCTGGCACTATGCTGATGTTCTAATCCAGAGCCCCTCAGGAGATTGGTGCACGAGGCCCTAACATGGTTGGTGACCCATCTATAACATACAGGTGGGCTACATATTGCCCCACATGAAATTCAAGGGCTGTCCACAACTATTAAATTTCTGGGCAATAACTGATCCTCTAAAAGCCAGGAAATTCCTCTTGCAGCTAAACCTCAGCCGTTAATTATTCAGCCCCCCAAAACACTATAGCAAGCCCAACACGTCTTACTTCCGTCTCTTCACACTTTGGAGGCAACAGATACCACACTTGTCCATCATTCTTAGACCCATTTATGCAGCCACGTACAGACCCTCCATAGTTTACTGGCGAAGAGCTAAACAATAAGCTTTATGGCAGGCACAAAGGTCAATTAGCCAAGCCCTCCCACTGGTTCCCCCTGGCTGCTCCTTCGGGGCTGAGAATGGACTATGTGTCCCGGAGCCTTTGGACTAACACAGCTCCTCCTAGCTGCCTGTGGGCTTCTGCACCAGACGGCTGCTCTCTACACCAGTACACACCCTCAGAACCGATTTGGGAACTGGTTCGTTGGTTTTAATCTTGCTTTTGTGTGCACTGATGCCAGAATTTGTTTGCGACTTTTGCGTTTTGGTGTACAAAATGGGAAATACTCCATCTACCCTGAAGGAGAGCCCTTTGGGGCCTGTATTAGATAAATGGGTGTAACATAGCCCTGAGCCTATGACTAAGAGAGACACGGTATACTATTGTAATAGGGTGTGGACCCAAAATATAGGATCAGAAGGGCAGTAGCCCCTGAATGGCTCACTCAATTTCTATAGGATCTCGCAGTTAGAAGTGTTTTGCAAAACAGCAAGCTGCACTGGCAGTTGTTCCAACTGCCCACCCTCCCCCCATGCCGCCATCATATTCACCACCTCCTGTTTCCCCGACCCACGGGGATCAAATAGAAGTTTCTGTGTTAACCCCCAGAGCACAGGAGCCCGATTTAGTATCACCATCTAAGACTCCACAGGCCACCCAATTTGGACCGGGAAACACTTCCACAGCAGGGCAATTTCCCTCCTGCTGACATCCTATAAGAGGCCAGGGGACTCCCTTGACTTGAGGCGTCCGAATCTCATTTCCCCACAGGAGCCCCAGGGAACTTTGACACTGGGGAACGAGTTGATTGACTCTCCTATAGATACCACTCCCCAAACCCTCCCTGTTTATCTCAAGAGGCTTGTAAATATTAAACAAAGGGGAAACAAAGTCATCCTAGGAAAAACTTGCCTGTATCTTTGAGATGCAAATGTCCTTTCTGGTCTTCTCAGGAACCCTCATCTCTGCCACCTTTTAAAAATGCATCTTTTTGAAAGAGGGTAAAGTAATTTAGAAATTGACTTATCAAGGATAAATAAAAAACCTAAGTGTTTTTTCTGTAAAAATTCAGCCATCTAGACAAGTGAGTTTGATTTGTTCCATCTGCCAGAAACCTAATTTGAATCCAACCTCTTTTTATAAACTGATGGGCTTCACATGGCTGTACCCGACTCAGTGCTGAAATTCTGAAATGACAACCATGACGTCTCTGTATGTTTGTGTCCTTGTATGTGTCTTTGTCTTTGGATAACATTGCTGAGGTCTATTTAATTGGCTGAAAGAAAAGTAAGCACTTACAAACCAAACTATTCTAAATACAAGAGAAACTGAGCTAAATGAGCTTCAGGTTCATGTGGACTGGGAAATATTCAGTATTAATTGAGACCTGGTATTAACGTTCGTTTGTTGATCTAATTAATATAGACATGCTGCTAGAGTCATCAACATTAAGTATAATACTTTTATTGGGCCTAGGTTTAATATAACCTAAATAAAATCTTGTTATATCTGTTGCAAATTTCTCAGCAAGGAAATAACTTGATGTGAAGAAACTTTTTTTTTTGCAGTACGCGGGCCTCTCACTGTTGTGGCCTCTCCCGTTGCGGAGCACAGGCTCCGGACGCGCAGGCTCAGCGGCCATGGCTCACGGGCCCAGCTGCTCCGCGGCATGTGGGATCTTCCCGGACCGGGGCACGAACCCGTGTCCCCTGCATCGGCAGGGGGACTCTCAACCACTGCGTCACCAGGGAAGCCCGTGAAGAAACTTTTAGGGAAAGAAAATGTAAATGAGATAAGAGCTTTAGGTAAACTTTTTAAAATACTTATCTTTTAGGAAGGTCTATCTAAACTTAATCTCTCCAGATATCTGACCACTTGAAAGTCAGAATTGTGCTAAAATAAGTGACAGAAGGTTTATAAAGAGTGGACCCTGAAAAAAAGGAGCTCTGTACGTGGTCAGGACTAAGTTTAAAATAGTGGACCCTGAAAAAAAGGAGTTCTGTACGTGGTCAGGACTAAGTTTAAAATAAGTTTAACTGAGTAAATAAATTTTAAAAGTAAGCTGGTGCACAACTTGAATTTCGCTTTTCCCTCTGTTAAGAAGACAAGGTTTCTTAAGATTCTGGACTGCCTTTGATACCAGATTTTAAGTTTTTCTACCTTTTAAGAGATCTGTTCTGTACTTGCCTTTGAAATCTTTTATTGTTACTTTGGCTAAGTGAATAACTATTGTTTCACAGTGACATGTGATCCTGACTGTTTTAAACCCTTTTCTTACTTTTTTGACAAAACTTCCCAAATCATATTATAATGAAGTTCCTTTGACCTCTAGCTAACTCTGGGGTGCTTCAAAGGGCCCCTGAAACACCCCAAAGAGAGATATTAACTAATTAGGTTGACTTGGTATGTTGAATTACACGACAAGTGTTGTCAAATAAGCAACAAATCTTCTTAGGTTATATTGTATGCCGAATGATACAGGTATTCTACAGATTAGATGGAGTTCCTACGATCTGGTATGGCCTGGTGAAATGTTATCAGTCAGAATTCCCTTTATTATCTGAAAGTGTCGCATGTCACCGCAGCAGCCGCGTTGCTTTGTCAATTGCACTGTAATCAGATTTGAACGAGCCTCCTTAAGGCTTCTGCCATTGTGCACAGCTATGGCTTCACTCTGATGCCTTTGCAACAATGCTTCCTCTTCAAGAAGAGTTATAGAAGGGACCTTCGCATGAATACAAGTTGCTGGTTTTCAAGCCATAAAGGTGAACTGGGTAAGAACTTGAAGAATTCTAATGGGAAACCTGATGGCTTCATAAAGTTTTAACAAAAACAATTAGTTGCACATGACTGGGTAAACTGGTGACTATGCTTATAATTTTTATGGTTTCTATCTGAAAAATGACTGTTTTAAATCTGTGTTTTCCAGGTGTAAGGAAGACCTTCCCCTTAAACTAATTATGACTTACAGTAATTTCTTAAATTATATCCTTGTAAGCAGAATTGAAACATTTATCTTTTTCTCTCTACCTGGTTGATCCTGCCAGTAGCATATGCTTGTCTCAAAGATTAAGCCCTGCATGTCTAAGTACGCACTGCTGGTACACCGAAACAGCGGATGGCTCACTAAATCAGTTATGGTACCTCTGGTCGCTCGCTATTGCAATTGGATTACAAGTAGTTATACTGATCATTGTTCTTTGTTTCCAGATTGTTTGCTCTTTGTGTCTCCCTGCACTGTGTCTTTGTTAACGTTACTAGCTGCATTACTTGTATCCTGTCTATTTTATAAGATTGGTGTCTCTTACAGTACCCAGTATGTAACCAGGCCTCCAACAGTACTTCTATGGCTAAACATCTTGAGGAAATAGACCACATTTATAACATGAAATAACTGTAATACTGTGATTCTAGGTATGGGAGGAAGCAACAAGGGAAAATGTCTCCTGGTCATAATTAGATAGAGGATCCAGAGGCTCTTTAATTATCAATAGGGCCTAATTCAAAAACTAGCACCTGGAGTGGCATATCAAGAATTCTCCCCTGACCTGGGATGAGCCTCCCAGCGCTGTGGGACAAAATTTGATCCTAAAATGTCTCCCAAATGTTGGCCAAAATCCTGACCAAGAGGAGAGGATCTGAGAAATAGAATATTTCCTGACACATCAGTCATCAGCGCCTGCAGCCCTCCAACATGAGCCGGTGAGCCCTGACGAAACTCAGGATATGAGAACATAGGATACAGGCCCCGGACAGCTGAGGTACATATCAAATGAATGATTTCACTGAGCCCAGACTCTTGCATCTTCCCATACATAGAAAAGTGCTAAATTCCTTAACTTGAGATGCTGCCTCCCACGCTTGAAGCCCTCAAAATTCCCATCAAATAGATCATAACTCTCAACTTTTAGGCTGAGAATATTTTTTTAAGGCTACAGGTGTAAAGGAGACACTTTCCAGAGAGGAACAAAAAAAGAAAAAAAAAACAACGTTTGGAACACTGGCACCCATGATGGACACTCCCGGAAAGATCCATCTGACGAAGCAATTAGAAGGGCCGTCACCCCTTTTTCCACAAGACTGTGGAATGGACATTGACAGTAGGGAATCGTAACAGGAAAGAGCCAAATCTGACTACACGTTGGATCTGTTTCTTTTACTTTAACCTTTGCCTTCAGCTGCTTTTGTTCACTAAAAGGATACTGTCTGTACATAATGGCCTGCCTCGGGGAACCCTGTCCCTCTGTCTGAATGTTAAACCAAAGTGCCTTTGTTCAGGGAAACATATGGACTCTGTCCACCTGTGGATGGCTGCAAAAAAGAAGAAATTAACACATCTCCTCCCCGAGGCTGGCCATTCCAGAGGCGATTCGCAAAACTTATGGCCTTCTTATTTTACCTCCTCATCTCCTCCCCATCTCTGTGCTATAAAAGAAACTGGCATCCAAACCCCATTAAGATGGTTATTTTGAGACTTTACTCCACCATCTTCTCGGTCTGCTGGCTTTCCGAATAAAGTCATATTCCTTGTCTCAACACCTCATCTCCGATTTATGGCCTATCGTGCGGCAAGCCGAGCAAACTTGGACTTGGGAACATCTTTACTCAGGACACGGTGTCACAAAATGGGACATTTTTTTCTGTTTGTTTTGTTTTCGTTTTGGGCCGTGCCATGTGGCTTGTGGGATCTTAGTTCCTCGACCAGAGATCGAACCCGCGCTCCCTGCAGTGGAAGCTAGGAGTCCTAACCAATGCACTACCAGGGAATTCCCATGAGAAACTGTTACCTTGCAGTCATGGCCCTCACCTTTGTGAGACAGAGGTAGTAGTGTAGCAGGATTGAGTACGTTGTAAAGTTTAAGATAAAGATTAGGTGCTGAAAGCAGGATTTCACAGGAAGTTAATCTAGTGATACTTGCAGTGAAATGTTGTCAATTCAGCCTTAAGAAGACTGTGGACAATGTGTGGAGTTTGCAAATAAACTTCATTTTCTAGAGTCAAATCTGACAAGGCTTCCACTAAATTTGCAGTTGTGGCTATAACCTGAAGACAACTGAGATAGGCAAAAGCAACTGAATCAAGTTGCATGCTATAACAGGCAATAGGCCTACATTTACTACCATGCTCACACAGTTCTGCGCGGCCTGATTACGCCTTTCATGCACAAATAAAGTAAAAGGTTTTGAATAACCTAAAGTTAATCTATTAAGTAGAGATCTCTTTTCTAACTTAAAAGGGCTAATATATTTTGCCTCCAGTGGAGATCTCACCTTAAAGTTTCCGGATCAACCTGACCCTGATCATTTGGTAACCCTAAGGCAGGCAGCTCTTGCAGTGCTTGTTTTAGCCTTATAAAAGCCTGCTTATGTTTATCTTCCCAAGCAAAGGATTCAGGAACTACATCTTTAATAAGTTCATAGAGTGGAAGAGGTAACAGAAAAATTTGGAACCCAGAGCTTGCAATAACCAGCTAAACCTAGAAATCCACAATGCTAGCACTTAGTTGTGAGTCTAGGAAGTTCCTGAATCAGCCTAATTCTCTCTGGACATAGCTGAATTCCTTCAGTGCTTAGATTACGTCCTAGGTAATGAACAGCGTCTAGAGATAATTGTAATTTTTCCTTTGTGTTCGTTCTCAGCTAACTGTTGCAGCAAATAAATGGAATCTTTTATGAATGCCTTATGGAATCTTTACAGTAGCTGAGTACAGCAGGAGGTTATCTCCATATGGTAAAATGGTTGATTTCTCAGGGAACTAGAGGTTACTTAAATCTTGGTGAAGTACTTGGGAGAAAAAAGAAGGGGTCCCAGTGAACCCTTGAGGCATAAAAGTGCAGGTATACTGTTGACTGTTCCAAGTAAAGGCATATAGATATTGGCTGTTGAGTCTCCGGGATGCTGAAGAAAGGTGAACAAAGGTCTCCAACACTAAACCATTTCAAGTCAGTTGAAGCTTGTGACAGAAGGGTGGCTAGGTTTGGAACAACAGGAAAACAGGGAAAAACTATTTTGATTAACAGCTCCCAAGCCCTGGACAAATCGCCATCCTGCCAGGTTTCCAACCAGGCAAGATTGGCATGCTGCAGGGACGAGTACAGGAATGATTACCTCCTGGGCAATTAAGTCTTCTACAATAGGTATGAGACCTTGTATGACCGCAGGCTTTAATAGTTGCTGAGGAAACCTAGGGAGAGGTTTAGCTAAATCTATCTGAATCTTTACAGGTTTGCATTTTTTTATTCTTCTGATGTTAACACTGTCAGAAGTAGCCCCCAAATTTGCAGGCATCTCCATCCAATTAGGGAACTTTTGTTGAACTTCCTCTTTTATGTCCAGGGCAGATTTTAAGGAACATAAATGATCAGGTTCAGGTTGATCAGGAAATTTTAAGGTGAGATCTCCACTGGAGGCAAAATGTACTGGCCCTTTTATGTTAGAAAAGAGATCTCTACCGAATAGATTAACTGGGGCTATATTGCATAGCGAAAAGGAATCTTGGTGGAGATAAAAATTCTTTCTGAACTGTATTAGGTACTCCCACTATGGAAACATCCTCTTTACTCAGAGGGACCTGTTGTTCTTTGAGGGTGCGATTTAGATTAGAAAGCACAGCTCTGGTTAGGGCTAGGGGTAGGGTGTTACAGGTAATTCTGTTTACAGTTAGGGTTAGGGTTTAATGTAGATTTCAAAGTGAAGTATGAGAGTGGGGTTTAAAGTAGAAGGCATAGCTCCAGTATCAACTAAAATTTGGCAGTTTTTCATTACATTTTCCTCTGGCTGTTTAAGGTAATTGCTGGTAATAGTTGACCAGAGAACCTCTGGAGTTCTGCCAACTATGGGAGAGGGTCATGGGGGGCCCTCCCTTTGAGACACATATGAGAGCATTTGTGAAGAGTTTGCATAGGACCTTTGAGGACACCTTTTCTTCCAGTGTCCTCACTGATTACAAATGAAACATCAACTTTGGGTCATCGAATTGATCATGGACCCCTAGGAGGTTGTAATGGGGGAGGCCCAGGTGTTATTTTGTGTCTCTTGCCTTAGAGCTGTTGTAACTGTAAGGCTATGAGCTTGGTGGATTTCTGTTTCTGATCTGGCTCCAGGGTCCTTTCAAAATGCTCAGCTATAGTCACGAGTTCAGTCAGGCCTACAGCCTCCCACCCTCTTTTCTGTCCTTTTATCAATCCACTAATCTCAGAAGATAATCCATTTACAAAAAGGGCAGTTAAAGCAGGCTGAGTGGCCTTTTCATTCCTTGGAACCCCAACTGCTCTAAAAAGAGAGCTTCCAAACTGGCTCTAAAGTCTTCCACAGATTCACCCCTCTTTTATTTGTATGAGTGAATAATAGAGCAATCATTATTAGGCCAATTAATAATAGACCAGGGGGGGACCTTGAAGATGGCAGAAGAGTAAGACGCGGAGATCGCCTTCCTCCCCACGGATACACCAGAAATACATCCACACGTGGAACAACTCCTACAGAACTCCTACTGAAGGCTGGCAGAAGACCTCAGACCTCCCAAAAGGGGGGACCTTGAAGATGGCGGAAGAGTAAGATGCGGAGATCGCCTTCCTCCTCACGGATACACCAGAAATACATCCACACGTGGAACAACTCCTACAGAACTCCTACTGAAGGCTGGCAGAAGGCCTCAGACCTCCCAAAAGGCAAGAAACTCCCCACGTACCTGGGTAGGGCAAAAGAAAAAACAGAGACAAAAGAATAAGGACGGCACCTGCACCAGTGGGAGGGAGCTGTGAAGGAGGAAAAGTTTCCACACACTAGGAAGCCCCTCCGCGGGCGGAGACTGCGGGAGGCGGAGGGGGGAGTTTCGGGACCGCGGAGTAGTGCACAGCGACGGGTGCGGAGGGCAAAGCGGGGAGATTCCTGCACAGACGATCGGTGCCGACCAGCACTCACCAACCCGAGAGGCTTGTCTGCTCACCCGCCGGGACGGGCGGGGCTGCGAGCTGAGGCTCAGGTTTTGGTTTTGGACGGAGCTCAGGGAGAGGACTGGGGTTGGCGGCTTGAACATAGCCTGAAGGGGTTAGTGCACCACGACTAGCCGGGAGGGAGTTCGGGGAAAAGCCTGCACCTGCCGAAGAGGCAAGAGACTTTTTCTTCCCTCTTTGTTTCCTGGTGCGCGAGGAGAGGGGTTTAAGAGCGCTGCTTAAAGGATCTCCAGAGACGGGCGCGAGCCGCGGCTAAAAGCGCGAACCCCAGAGACGGGCGCGAGCCGCGGCTGAGGGCGCGAGCCCCCGAGACGGGCGCGAGCCGCGGCTGAAAGCGCAAACCCCAGAGACGGGCGCGAGCCGCGGCTAAAACCGCGGACCCCAGAGACGGGCGGGAGACGCTAAGGCTGCTGCTGCCGCCACCAAGGGGCCTGTGTGCGAGCACAGGTCACTCTCCACACCCCTCTTCCGCGGAGCCTGTGCAGCCCGCCACTGCCAGGTTCCCGGGATCCAGGGACAACTTCCCCGGGACAACGCACGGCGGGCCTCAGGCTGGTGCAACGTCACGCCGGCCTCTGCCGCAACGTCACGCTGGCCTCTGCTGCCGCAGGCCCGCCCCGCACGCAGTGCCCCTCCTTCCCCCATCCCCCAACCCCCGGCCTGAGTGAGCCGGAGGCCCCGAATCACAGGCTCCTTTAACCCCGTCCTGTCTGAGCGGAAAAAACAGACGCCCTCCAGCGACCTACACGCAGAGGCAGGGCCAAATCCAAAGCTGAGCTCCTGTGAGCTGTGAGAACAAAGAAGAGAAAGGGAAATCTCTCCCAGCAGCCACAGAAGCAGCGGATTAAAGCTCCACAATCAACTTGATATACCCTGCATCTGTGGAATACCTGAATAGACAAGGAATGATCCCAAATTGAAGAGGTGGACTTTAGGAGCGAGATCTATGATTTTTTTCCCTTTTCCTCTTTTTGTGAATGTGTACGTGTACGCTTCTGTGTGAGATCTTGTCTGTATACTCTTGCTTCCACCATTTGTCCTAGGGCTCTATCCGTCCATGATTTTTTTTTTAAAAATTCTTTTTCTTAATAATTAAGTTTAATTGTAATAACTTTATTATACTTTACCTTCGTTCTTTCTTTCTTTCCTTCCTGCCTTCCCTCCTTTAGACAACGAATCACCCCAAATTGAGGAGGTGGTCTCTGAGAGCAAGATTTATGATTTTTCCCCCTTTACCTCTTTTTGTGAAGGTGTATGTGTATGCTTCTGTGTAAGATTTTCTCTGTATAGCTTTGCTTCCAACATTTGTCCTAAGGTTCTATCCGTCCCTTTTTTTTTTTCTCTAAATATTTTTTAATTCAATAACTATATTATACTTTATTTTATTTTTACTGTATCATCTTTCTTTCTGTCTTTTATCCTTCTTACCGTCCTTCCTTCCTTCCTCCCTCCCTCCCTCCCTCCTTTCTTTCCTTCTTTCTTCCTTCCTTCCTTTCCTCCTTTCCTTCTTTCTTTACTCATACTTCTACTAATTCTCTCTATTTTTTCTCCCTTTTATTCTGAGCTGTGTGGATGAAAGGCTCTTGGTGCTCCAGCCAGGAGTCAGGGCTCTGCCTCTGAGGTAGGAGAGCCAACTTCAGGACACTGGTCAACAAGAGACCTCCCAGCTCCACATAATATTAAACGGTGGAAATCTCCAAGAGACCTCCATCTTAACACCAGCACCCAGCTTCACTCAACGACCAGCAAGCCACAGTGCTGGACAACCTATGCCAAACAACTAGCAAAACAGGAACACAACCCCACCCATTAGCAGAGAGGCTGCCTAAAATCATAATAAGGCCACAGACACCCCAAAACACACCACCAGACGTGAACCTGCCCACTAGAGAGACAAGATCCAGCCTCATCCAGCACAACACAGGCACTAGTCCCCTCCACCAGGAAGCCTACACAACCCGCTGAAACAACCTTAGCCACTGGAGACAGACATCAAAAACAACGGGAACTACGAAAGTGCAGCCTGCAAAAAGGAGACCCCAAACACAGTAAGATAAGCAAAATGAGAAGACAGAAAAACACACAGCAGATGAAGGAGCAAGATAAAAACCCACCAGACCTAACAAATGAAGAGGAAATAGGCAATCTACCTGAAAAAGAATTCAGAATAATGATAGTAAGGATGATCCGAAATCTTGGAAGTAGAATGGACAAAATGCAAGAAACAGTTAACAAGGACCTACAAGAACTAAAGATGAAACAAGCAACGATGAACAGCGCAATAAATGAAATTAAAACCACTCTAGATAGGATCAATAGCAGAATAACTGAGGCAGAAGAACGGATAAGTGACCTTGAAGATAAAGTAGTGGAAATAACTACTGCAGAGCAGAATAAAGAAAAAAGAATGAAAAGAACTGAGGACAGTCTCAGAGACCTCTGGGACAACATGAAACGCACCAACATTCGAATTATAGGGGTTCCAGAAGAAGAAGAAAGAAAGAAAGGGACTGAGAAAATATTTGAAGAGATTATAGTTGAAAACTTCCCTAATATGGGAAAGGAAATAGTTAATCAAGTCCAGGAAGCACAGAGAGTCCCATACAGGATAAATACAAGGAGAAACACGCCAAGACACATATTAATCAAACTGTCAAAAATTAAATACAAAGAAAGCATATTAAAAGCAGCAAGGGAAAAACAACAAATAACACACAAGGGAATCCCCATAAGGTTAACAGCTGATCTCTCAGCAGAAACCCTACAAGCCAGAAGGGAGTGGCAGGACATACTGAAAGTGATGAAGGAGAAAAGCCTGCAACCAAGACTACTCTACCCAGCAAGGATCTCATTCACATTTGATGGAGAAATTAAAACCTTTACAGACAAGCAAAAGCTGAGAGAGTTCAGCACCACCAAACCAGCTTTACAACAAATGCTAAAGGAACTTCTCTAGACACGAAACACAAGAGAAGGAAACGACCTATAGTAGCGAACCCAAAACAATATAGAAAATGGGAATAGGAACATACATATCGATAATTACCTTAAATGTAAATGGACTAAATGCTCCCACCAAAAGACACAGATTGGCTGAATGGATACAAAAACAAGACCCTTATATATGCTGTCTACAAGAGACCCACTTCAGACCTAGAGACACAGACAGACTGAAAGTAAGAGGATGGAAAAAGATATTCCATGCAAATGGAAACCAAAAGAAAGCTGGAGTAGCAATTATCATATCAGACAAAATAGACTTTAAAATAAGGACTATTAAAAGGGACAAAGAAGGACACTACATAATGATCAAGGGATCGATCCAAGAAGAAGATATAACAATTGTAAATATTTATGCACCCAACATAGGAGCACCTCAATACATAAGGCAAATACTAACAACCATAAAAGGGGAGATCAACAGTAACACATTCATAGTAGGGGACTTTAACACCCCACTTTCACCCATGGACAGATCATCCAAAATGAAAATAAATAAGGAAACACAAGCTTTAAATGATACATTAAACAAGATGTACTTAATTGATATTTATAGGACACTCCATCCAAAAACAACAGAATACACATTTTTCTCAAGTGCTCATGGAACATTCTCCAGGATAGATCATATCTTGGGTCACAAATCAAGCCTTGGTAAATTTAAGAAAACTGAAATTGTATCAAGTATCTTTTCTGACCACAACGCCATGAGACTAGATATCAATTACAGGAAAAGATCTGTAAAAAATACAAACACATGGAGGCTAAACAATACACTACTTAATAATGAAGTGATCACTGAAGAAATCAAAGAGGAAATAAAAAAATACCTAGGAACAAATGACAATAGAGACACAACGATCCAAAACCTATGGGATGCAGCAAAAGCAGTTCTAAGAGGGAAGTTGATAGCAATACAAGCCCACCTTAAGAAGCAGGAAACATCTCGAATAAACAACCTAACCTTGCACCTCAAGCAATTAGAGAAAGAAGAACAAAAAAACCCCAAAGCTAGCAGAAGGAAAGAAATCATAAAAATCAGATCAGAAATAAATGAAAAAGAAATGAAGGAGACGATAGCAAAGATCAATAAAACTAAAAGCTGGTTCTTTGAGAAGATAAACAAAATAGATAAACCGCTAGCCAGACTCATCAAGAAAAAAAGGGAGAAGACTCAAATCAATAGAATTAGAAATGAAAAAGGAGAAGTAACAACTGACACTGCAGAAATAAAAAAAATCATGAGAGATTACTACAAGCAAGTCTATGCCAATAAAATGGACAATCTGGAAGAAATGGACAAATTCTTAGAAATGCACAACCTCCCAAGACTGAATCAGGAAGAAATAGAAAATATGAACAGGCCAATCACAAACACTGAAATTGAAACTGTGATTTAAAATCTTCCAACAAACAAAAGCCCAGGACCAGATGGCTTCACAGGTGAATTCTATCAAACTTTTAGAGAAGAGCTAACACCTATCCTTCTCGAACTCTTCCAAAATATAGCAGAGGGAGGAACACTCCCAAATTCCTTCTACGAGGCCACCATCACCTTGATACCAAAACCAGACAAGGATGTCACAAAGAAAGAAAACTACAGGCCAATATCACTGATGAACATAGATGCAAAAATCCTCAACAAAATACTAGAAACAGAATCCAACAGCACATTAAAAGGATCATACACCATGATCAAGTGGGGTTTATTCCAGGAATGCAAGGATTCTTCAATATACGCAAATCTATCAATGTGATAAACCATATTAACAAATTGAAGGAGAAAAACCATATGATCATCTCAATAGATGCAGAGAAAGCTTTCGACAAAATTCAACACCCATTTAGGATAAAAACCCTCCAGAAAGTAGGCATAGAGGGAACTTTCTTCAACATAATAAAGGCCATATATGACAAGCCCACAGCAAACATCATCCTCAATGGTGAAAAACTGAAAGCATTTCCACTAAGATCAGGAACAAGACAAGGTTGCCCACTCTCACCACTCTTATTCAACATAGTTTTGGAAGTTTTAGCCACAGCAATCAGAGAAGAAAAGGAAATAAAAGGAATCTAAATAGGAAAAAAGAAAGTAAAGCTGTCACTGTTTGCAGATGACATGATACTATACATAGAGAATCCTAAAGATGCTACCAGAAAACTACTAGAGCTAATCAATGAATTTGGTAAAGTAGCAGGATACAAAATTAATGCACAGAAATCTCTGGCATTCCTATATACTAATGATGAAAAATCTGAAAGTGAAATCAAGAAAACACTCCCATTTACCATTGCAACAAAAAGAATAAAATATTTAGGAATAAACCTACCTAAGGAGATGAAAGACCTGTATGCAGAAAATTATAAGACACTGATGAAAGAAATTAAAGATGATACAAATAGATGGAGAGATATACCATGTTCTTGGATGGGAAGAATCAACATTGTGAAAATGACTCTACTACCCAAAGCAATCTACAGATTCAATGCAATCCCTATCAAACTACCACTGGCATTTTTCACAGAACTAGAACAAAAAATTTCACAATTTGTATGGAAACACAAAAGACCCCGAATAGCCAAAGCAATCTTGAGAACGAAAAAAAGGAGCTGGAGGAATCAGGCTCCCTGACTTCAGACTATATTACAAAGCAACAGTAATCAATACAGTATGGTACTGGCACAAAAACAGAAAGATAGATCAGTGGAACAGGATAGAAAGCCCAGAGATAAACCCACGCACATATGGACACCTTATCTTTGATAAAGGAGGCAGGAATGTACAGTGGAGAAAGGACAGCCTCTTCAATAAATGGTGCTGGGAAAACTGGACAGGTACATGTAAAAGTATGAGATGAGATCACTCCCTAACACCATACACAAAAATAAGCTCAAATTGGATTAAAGACCTAAATGTAAGGCCAGAAACTATCAAACTCTTAGAAGAAAACATAGGAAGAACACTCTATGACATAAATCACAGCAAGATCCTTTCTGACCCACCTCCTAGAGTAATGGAAATAAAAACAAAAATAAACAAATGGGACCTAATGAAACTTCCAAGCTTTTGCACAGCAAAGGAAACCATAACCAAGACCAACAGACAACCCTCAGAATGGGAGAAAACATTTGCAAATGAAGCAACTGACAAAGGATTAATCTCCAAAATTTACAAGCAGCTCATGCAGCTCAATAACAAAAAAACAAACAACCCCATCCAAAAATGGGCAGAAGACCTAAATAGACATTTCTCCAAAGAAGATATACAGAATGCCAACAAACACATGAAAGAATGCTCAACATCATTAATCATTAGAGAAATGCAAATCAAAACTACAATGAGATATCATCTCACACCAGTCAGAATGGCCATCATCAAAAAATCTATAAACAATAAATGCTGGAGAGGGTGTGGAGAAAAGGGGACACTCTTGCACTGCTGGTGGGAATGTGAAATGGTTCAGCCACTATGGAGAACAGTATGGAGGTTCCTTAAAAAACTACAAATAGAATTACCATATGACCCAGCAATCCCACTACTGGGCATATACCCTGAGGAAACCAAAATTCAAAAAGAGTCATGTACCAAAATGTTCATTGCAGCTCTATTTACAATAGCCCGGAGATGGAAACAACCTAAGTGCCCATCATCGGATGAATGGATAAAGAAGATGTGGCACATATACACAATGGAATATTACTCAGCCTTAAAAAGAAATGAAATTGAGCTATTTGTAATGAGATGGATAGACCTAGAGTCTGTCATACAGAGTGAAGTAAGTCAGAAAGAAAAAGACAAATACCGTATGCTAACACATATATATGGAATTTAAGGGGAAAAAATGTCATGAAGAACCTAGGGGTAAGACAGGAATAAAGACGCAGACCTACTGGAGAAAGGACTTGAGGATATGGGGAGGGGGAAGGGTGAGTTTTGACAGGGCGAGAGAGAGTCATGGACATATACACACTAAAAAACGTAGTAAGGTAGATAGCTGGGGGGAAGCAGCCGCAAGGCACAGGGATATTAGCTCGGTGCTTTGTGACAGCCTGGAAGGGTGGGATGGGGAGAGTGGGAGGGAGGGAGACGCAAGAGGGAAGACATATGGGAACATATGTATATGTATAGCTGATTCACTTTGTTATAAAGCAGAAACTAACACACCATTGTAAAGCAATTATACCCCAATAAAGATGTTTAAGAAAAATAATAATAATAATAGACCAAGTGTGAGCAGGGAAGATTTTAGGAATAGCTTATAAAAGGTCACTTGTTATTCTGCAAGCCTTTTCAGGTTGAGGATCTTGAAGATCATCCTAGGGATTATGTCATTTTGCTTCCCGCATCCATTCTGGGGCTTCCCCCAGTCCTACCAACACGTGTACAAGCGGATAAAGATCTAGCAGTTTGGGGACATACAACCTGACAGTGACTCTAAATTCTTCAATAACTGTTGGGGGTTCCTCCCTAGGTTGAGAGAATTCTTTGACTATAGCTCTCAGCTCAGTCTTTGACCAAGGGGTAAAGGACACCTGAGGGGGCTCACCTGCAACCTCAGGTAGTTTTACTTTAAATGGCAATTGTTCAATATTCTCTTTGGAATAGAAAAGTATCGCAGACAGAAAATGAGTAAAACAAGAGTACTCAGGTGAAAAAGGAAGGGGGACAGTAGGAGTTAAATCTGCAGTCACATCTGTCCTATGGTCTTTTCTTTCAGGTACCTTTTGTCTCTTTAATTTTTCATTAGCTTTTTGTTCTAAGTCTCTAAACGGAGCTATTTTGGAATCTTGACACCTTCTGTAAACTTTTACATACCAATTAAAGCAGGCATCTCATTCTCCCTGTCCAATTTATGAACCCTTGCTCTCTAGTGTTTTCCTTAAATTTACAATCTTGTCTAACTGGAACATGCCCCACAATGACCACTGTAATTCTAGATCAATATTAGTATAATTTTGCCATCTTTCTAAATATCTACAACCTCTTGGACCATAGTTCTTAAATATAAAATAAGCAGGTGTGCCAGAAGCTGGCATTCTCAACTCTTTGGTGATAAAGGATATCACTTCCTTAGCTAGCCTTTGTCAACCCAAAAGAACACACAAAAAGGGGCCGGAGGGGAAGATGGCGGAAGAGCAAGCCACGGAGATCACCTTCCTCCCCACAGATACACCAGAAATACATCTACACGTGCAACAACTCCTACAGAACACCTACTGAATGGTGGCAGAAGACCTCGGACCTCCCAAATGGCAAGAAATTCCCCACGTACCTGAGTAGGGCAAAAGAAAAAAAGAAAAAACAGAGACAAAAGAATAAGAACGGGACCTGCACCAGTGGGAGGGAGCTGTGAAGGAGGAAAGGTTTCCACACACTAGGAAGCCACATCACGGGCGGAGACTGCGGGTGGTGGAGCGGGGAGCTTTGGGGCCGCGGAGGAGAGCACAGCAACAGGGGTGCAGAGAGCAAGGCGGGGAGATTCCCGCACAGAGGATCGGTGCTGACCGGCACTCACCAGCCCGAGAGGCTTGTCTGCTTACCCGCCGGGGTGGACGGGGCTGCAAGCTGAGGCTCGAGCTTTGGTCAGAGCGCAGGTTGGCTGCATGAACACAGCCTGAAGTGGTTAGTGCACCACTGCTGGCCGGGACAGCCTCCGGGAAAAGGTCTGGAGCTGCCGAAAAGGCAAGAGACTTTTTCTTCCCTCTTTGATTCCTGGTGCGTGAGGAGAGGGGATTGAGAGCGCTGCTTAAAGGAACTCCAGAGACGGGTGCAAGCCGCGGTTAAAAGCATGGACCCCAGAGACGAGCGAGAGCCGCGGCTAAAAGCGCGGACCCCAGAGACGGGTGGGAGACGCTAAGGCTGCTGCTGCCGCCACCAAGGGGCCTGTGTGCGCGCACAGGTCACTATCCACACCGCCCTTCCGGGGTGCCTGTGCAGCCCGCCACTGCCAGGTTCCCAGGATCCAGGGGCAACTTCCCCGGGAGAACGCACGGCGGGCTTCAGGCTGGTGAAACGTCATGCCGGCCTCTGCTGCCGCAGGCTCGCCTCGCACTCCGCGCCCCTCTCTCCCCCCAGCCTTAGTGAGCCAGATCCCCCGAATCAGCGGCTCCTTTAACCCCGCCCGGTCTGAGCAAAAAACAGACGCCCTCCAGCGACCTACACACAGAGGCGGGGCCCAATCCAAACCTGAGCCCCTGGGAGCTGTGAGAACAAAGAAGAGAAAGGGAAATCTCTCCCAGCAGCCTCAGAAGCAGCAGATTAAAGCTCCACAATCAACTTGATGTACCCTGCATCTGTAGAATGCATGAATAGGCAACGAATCATCCCAAATTGAGGAGGTGGACTTTGAGAGCAAGATTTATGATTTTTTCCCCTTTTCCTCATTTTGTGAATGTGTATGCTTCTGTGTAAGATTTTGTCTATATAGCTTTGCTTCCACCATTTGTCCTAAGGTTCTATCCATCCGTTTCTTTAAAAATTGTTTTTCTTAATAATTATTTTTTAATTTAATAGCTTTATTATATTTTACTTTATTTTATTTTACTTTATCTTCTTTCTTTCTTTTTTCCTTCCTTGCCTCCTTCCTTCCTTCCTTCCTCCCATCATCCCTCCCTCCTTTATTTCTTTCTTTCCTTCTTTTCTTTTCTTCTTTCTTTCTTTCTTCCTGCCTTCCTTCCTTCGCTCCTTTCTTTCTTTCTTTCTTTCTTCCTACTTCTACTAAATCTTTCTCTCTACATTTTCTCACTTTTATTCTGAGCCGTGTGCATGAAAGGCTCTTGGAGCTACAGCCAGGAGTTAGTGCTCTGCCTCTGAGGGGGGAGAGCCAACTTCAGGACACTAGTCAACAAGAGACCTCCCAGCTCCACATAATATCAAACGGTGAAAATCTCCCAGAGATCTCCATCTCAACACCAACACCCAGCTTCACTCAATGACCAGCAAGCTACAGTGCTGGACACCCTATGCCAAACAACCAGCAAAACAGGAACACAACCCCACCCATTAGCAGAGATGCTGCCTAAAATCATAATAAGTCCACAGACACCCCAAAACACACCACCAGACGTGGACCTGCCCACCAGAAAGATAAGATCCAGCCTCATCCATCAGAACACAGGCACTAGTCCCCTCTACCAGGAAGCCTACACAACCCACTGAACCAACCTTAGCCACTGGGGACAGACATCAAAAACAACGGGAACTACGAACTGCAGCTTGCAAAAAGAAGACCCCAAACACATAAGATAAGCAAAATGAGAAGAAGAAAAACACACAGCAGATGAAGGAGCAAGATAAAAACGCACCAGACCTAACAAATGAAGAGGAAATAGGCAATCTACCTGAAAAAGAATTCAGAATACTGATAGTAAAGATGATCCAAAATCTTGGAAATAGAATAGAGAAAATGCAAGAAACATTTAACAAGGACCTAGAAGAACTAAAGATGAAACAGACAATGATGAACAACACAATAAATGAAATGAAAAATACTCTAGATGGGATCAATAGCAGAATAACTGAGGCAGAAGAACGGATAAGAGACCTGGAAGATAAAATAGTGGAAATAACTACTGCAGAGACGAATAAAGAAAAAAGAAAAGAACTGAGGGCAGTCTCAGAGACCTCTGGGACAACATGAAACGCACCAACATTCGAATTATAGGGGTTCCAGAAGGAGAGAAAAAGAAAGGGACTGAGAAAATATTTGAAGAGATTATAGTTGAAAACTTCCCTAATATGGGAAAGGAAACAGTTAATCAAGTCCAGGAAGCACAGAGAGTCACATACAGGATAAATCCAAGGAGAGATACACCAAGATACATATTAATCAAACTGTCAAAAATTAAATACAAAGAAAACATATTAAAAGCAGCAAGGGAAAAACAACAAATAACACACAAGGGAATCCCCATAAGGTTAACAGCTGATCTCTCAGCAGAAACTCTGCAATCCAGAAGAGAGTGGCAGGACATACTGAAAGTGATGAAGGAGAAAAACCTGCAACCAAGATTACGCTACCCAGCAAGGATCTCATTCAGATTTGATGGAGAAATTAAAACATTTACAGACAAGCAAAAGCTGAGAGAGTTCAGCACCACAAAACCCGCTTTACAACAAATGCTAAAGGAACTTCTCTAGGCAAGAAACACAAGAGAAGGAAAAGACCTACAATAACGAACCCAAAACAATTTAGAAAATGGGAATAGGAACATACATATCAATAATTACCTTAAAGGTAAATGGACTAAATGCTCCCACCAAAAGACACAGATTGGCTGGATGGATACAAAAACAAGACCCATATATATGCTGTCTACAAGAGACCCACTTCAGACCTAGAGGCACATACAGACTGAAAGTAAAGGGATGGAAAAAGATATTCCATGCAAATGGAAACCAAAAGAAAGCTGGAATTGCAATTCTCATATCAGACAAAATAGATTTTAAAATAAAGACTATTAGAAGAGAAAAAGTAGGACACTACATAATGAACAAGGGATCGATCCAAGAAGAAGATAAAACAATTGTAAATATTTATGCACCCAACATAGGAGCACCTCAATACATAAGGCAAATACTAACAGCCATAAAAGGGGAAATCGACAGTAACACATTCATAGCTGGGGACGTTAACACCCCACTTTCACCAATGGACAGATCATCCAAAATGAAAATAAATAAGGAAACACAAGCTTTAAATGATACATTAAACAAGATGGAATTAATTGATATTCATAGGACACCCCATCCAAAAACGACAGAATATACATTTTTCTCAAGTGCGCATGGAACATTCTCCAGGAGAGATCATATCTTGGGTCACAAATCAAGCCTTGGTAAATTTAAGAAAATTGAAATTCTATCAAGTATCTTTTCTGACCACAATGCCATGAGACTAGATATCAATTACAGGAAAAGATCTGTAAAAAATACAAACACATGGAGGCTAAATAAAACACTACTTAATAACAAAGTGATCACTGAAGAAATCAAAGAGGAATAAAAAAACACCTAGAAACAAAAGACAATGGGGACATGACAACCCAAAACCTATGGGATGCAGCAAAAGCAGTTCTAAGAGGGAAGTTTATAGCAATACAAGCCCACCTTAAGAAACAGGAAACATCTCGAATAAACAACCTAACCTTGCACCTAAAGCAAATAGAGAAAGAAGAACAAAAAAACCCCAATGTTAGCAGAAGTAAAGAAATCATAAAAATCAGATCAGAAATAAATAAATAAAAAATGAAGGAAAGACTAGCAAAGATCAATAAAACTAAAGGCTGGTTCTTTGAGAAGATAAACAAAATAGATAAACCATTAGCCAGACTCATCAAGAAAAAAAGGGAAAAAAATCAAATCAACAGAATTAGAAATGAAAAAGGAGAAGTAACAACTGACATTGCAGAAATACAAAAGATCATGAGAGATTACTACAAGCAACTCTATGCCAATAAAATGGACAACCTGGAAGAAATGGCCAAATTCTTAGAAATGCACAACCTCCCAAGACTGAATCAGGAAGAAATGGAAAATATGAACAGACCAATCACAAGCACTGAAATTGAAACTGTGATTAAAAATCTTCCAACAAACAAAAGCCCAGGACCAGATGGCTTCACAGGCGAATTCTATCAAACATTTAGAGAAGAGCTAACACCTATCCTTCTCGAACTCTTCCAATATATAGCAGAGGGAAGAACACTCCCAAATTCATTCTACGAGGCCACCATCACCTTGATACCAAAACCAGACAAGGATGTCACAAAGAAAGAAAACTACAGGCCAATATCACTGATGAACATAGATGCAAAAATCCTCAACAAAATACTAGAAACAGAATCCAACAGCACATTAAAAGGATCGTACACCATGATCAAGCGGGCTTTATCCCATGAATGCAAGGATTCTTCAATATACGCAAATCAATCAATGTGATGAACCATATTAACAAATTGAAGGAGAAAAACCATATGATCATCTCAATAGATGCAGAGAAAGCTTTTGACAAAATTCAACACCCATTTAGGATAAAAACCCTGCAGAAAGTAGGCATAGAGGGAACTTTCCTCAACATAATAAAGGCCATATATGACAAACCCACAGCCAACCTCATCCTCAATGGTGAAAAACTGAAAGCATTTCCACTAAGATCAGGAACAAGAAAGGTTGCCCACTCTCGCCACTCTTATTCAACATAGTTTTGGAAGTTTTAGCCACAGCAATCAGAGAAGAAAAGGAAATAAAAGGAATCTAAATAGGAAAAAAGAAAGTAAAGCTCTCACTGTTTGCAGATGACATGATACTATACATAGAGAATCCTAAGGATGCTACCAGAAAACTACTAGAGTTAATCAATGAATTTGGTAGAGCTGCAGGATACAAAATTAATGCACAGAAATCTCTGGCATTCCTATACACTAATGATGAAAAATCTGAAAGTGAAATCAAGAAAACACTCCCATTTACCATTGCAACAAAAAGAATAAAATATATAGGAATAAACCTACCTAAGGAGACAAAAGACCTGTATGCAGAAAATTATAAGACACTGATGAAAGAAATTAAAGATGATACAAATAGATGGAGAGATATACCATGTTCTTGGATTGGAAGAATCAACATTGTGAAAATGACTCTACTACCCAAAGCAATCTACAGATTCCATGCAATCCCTATGAAACTACCACTGGCATTTTTCACAGAACTAGAACAAAACACTTCACAATTTGTATGGAAACACAAAAGACCCCGAATAGCCAAAGCAATCTTGAGAACGAAAAACGGAGCTGAAGGAATCAGGCTCCCTGACTTCAGACTATACTAAAAAGCTACAGTAATCAAGACAGTATGGTACTGGCACAAAAACATTAAGATAGATCAATGGAACAGGATAGAAAGCCGAGAGATAAACCCACACACATACCGTCACCTTATCTTTGATAAAGGAGGCAGGAATGTACAGTGGAGAAAGGACAGCCTCTTCAATAAGTGGTGCTGGGAGAACTGGACAGGTACATGTAAAAGTATGAGATTAGATCACTCCCTAACACCATACACAAAAATAAGCTCAAAATGGATTAAAGACCTAAATGTAAGGCCAGAAACTATCAAACTCTTAGAGGAAAACATAGGCAGAACACTCTATAACATAAATCACAGCAAGATTTTTTTGACCCACCTCCAAGAGAAATGGAAATAAATACAAAAATAAACAAATGGGACCTAATGAAACTTCCAAGCTTTTGCACAGCAAAGGAAACCATAAACAAGACCGAAAGACAACCCTCAGAATGGGAGAAAATATTTGCAAATGGAGCAACTGAAAAAGGATTAATTTCCAAACTTTACAAGCAGCTCATACAGCTCAATAACAAAAAAACATACAACCCAATCCAAAACTGGGCAGAAGATCTAAATAGACATTTCTCCAAAGAAGATATACAGACTGCCAACAAACACGTGAAAGAATGCTCAACATCATTAATCATTAGAGAAATGCAAATCAAAACTACAATGAGATATCATCTCACACCAGTCAGAATGGCCATCATCAAAAAATCTAGAAACAATAAATGCTGGAGAGGGTGTGGAGAAAAGCGAACACTCTTGCGCTGCTGGTGGGAATGTGAATTGGTACAGCCACTATGGAGAACAGTATGGAGGTTCTTTAAAAAACTACAAATAGAAGTACCATATGACCCAGCAATCCCACTACTGGGCATATACCCTGAGAAAACCATAATTCAAAAAGCGTCATGTACCAAAATGTTCATTGCAGCTGTATTTACCATAGCTCAGAGATGGAAACAACCTAAGTGCCCATCATCGGATGAATGGATAAAGAAGATGCGGCACATATATAGAACGGAATATTACTCAGCCATAAAAAGAAAGGAAATTGAGCTATTTGTAATGAGGTGGATAGACCTAGAGTCTGTCATACAGAGTGAAGTAAGTCAGAAAGAGAAAGACAAATACCGTATGCTGACACATATAAATGGAATTTAAGGGGAAAAAATGTCATGAAGAACCTAGGGGTAAGACAGGAATAAAGACGCAGACCTACTTGAGAAAGGACTTGAGGATATGGGGAGAGGGAAGGGTGAGCTGTGACAGGGCTAGAGAGAGTCATGGACATATACACACTAAAAAACGTAAGGTAGATAGCTAGTGGGTAGCAGCCGCATGGCACAGGGATATTGGCTCAGTGCTTTGTGACAGCCTGGAGGGGTGGGATAGGGAGGGTGGGAGGGAGGGAGACGCAAGAGGGAAGACATATGGGAACATATGTATATGTATAACTGATTCGCTTTGTTATAAAGCAGAAACTAACACACCATTGTAAAGCAATTATACCCCAATAAAGATGTTAAAATAAAAAAAGAACACACAAAAAAACTGCACCATAATATATCAGCAGTAACAAAGAGATGTTACTATGTCCTGGACAAAAGAAGGCCTGGTATGCACCACCACCAATTACCAGGGATCCTTGGACTGAGGAAAAAGATCCATGCAGCAAAGCCCAAGGAATGGGGACTGCAAACTGATTCCAAACAAAATGGAGAACTATAGCCGCCACCAACAGTTCCAAGCATGGAAACTGGGGGCTAATTCCAAACAGATGGGCAAGTGCAGACTACACTGTCAGCAGTGCCCAATGTGGAATCCAGGGAACAAAATTAGGGGCTAGGGTTTACCGCCCAAAAATATACTGGCAATAACCAAGAGATGTTACTGTGTCCTGGGAATATCCATATGAAAGGCTAGGACTTTGGCCTCAGGGAGAATCCTCTACCAGCCCAAACTGTCCTGCCCTGTAAAGGAAAACCAGTTAGATTGGGAGCACAAACGCAAAGAGAATGGAGCTCAAACCAAGAGCAGCTTACCAACAACCTTCAGGAATGGCAAGAAAGACAGGGAACTCAAAGGAGTTGTGGGCACCACACCTGTTCCTCCTTGTCCCAAATGTTATCAGAAATTTGCTTCAGATCCCATCACTGCCACCAATATATTTATCTTTTTCTTTTTAAAAAGATAAGCATTTAATCATAAAATCATCCTGTTAGCAGTAGCAATCATGAGAGTGGATTTTAGAAAAGTGCACATACATATTTTTATACAGAACATTTCTGGAGGCATACACATTAAACTGTTAGTGGCCACCTCTGCATGCCACCAATGTATTAAAAAACAAAATTTAACTGAGTAAATTTGAACATTTACTTTGAATTTTGAATAAATTGGTTTTATTAAATGATTCATGAATCAGGCAGCATCTCATCTGATAGAAAGGGAGATAGTCCAATGGGTTACACAACGTGGAAGGCTTTTTTTTTTTGGCCATGCCACATGGCATGTGGAAATCTTAGTTCCCCAACCAGGGATCGAACCCATGCCCCGTGCATTGGAAGCGCGGAGTCTTAGCTGCTGGACCACCAGGGAAGTCCCAGAAGGCTTTTATAGTAAGGAGGGTGGGACGAGGAAAGAAAGTCATCATCAAGGGAAAAAATGAAAGTTCACTGGAGGAAAGGAAAACTTCAGGTGACAATGGCATCTCATTGGCTAAACTGTGGCATTTTCTATTAGCTATCTCTATTTTCTATTTCTTGTCGCTGGCCAGGAAGGAAGTCTTCCCTCCTCCAGCTGGGGTAGTAAGGTGGCTGCACTGCCACTTTGGGGTCAGTAAATGACCTCTTCCTGTTGCGGTAATTGATGATGAGTGACACGGCATGAGAGCTCCCTCTATGGGGGGGGACTTCCACACTCCAATTCTAGTTGAGGTTTCCTTTTGTTAACATTCACAGCATGTTTTATTGGCAGGAGGATTCAGAATGAGGAAGAAAAGGCCACAAGACTCACCAGAAAGAAGGCTCAGAAATTCTTGGGTGGGTCCAAGGGAGGCACAAGGTGGCTGTAGGGTCAGCTCGTGGCTACAATGATCACATGGTTCCCTCTGATGGGTTTGCAGCTCGACCTGGAATAGTGAATAAAAGGGTCAGTTCATCCTATCAGAGAAACATGAAACTGAGATAAGCTTCCCACTGCTAGAAGCATCTTGAGCCTTCAGAAAAGAACAGAGAACATGTCTACAGGGTTTGGAAACATCAGAGCCATATCTCCTCAGAGTGGGACTCCCAAGGCTCTCCAGGTCTCAGTCCCCGACTCTCCCTCAGTGACAAAGCCTCCCCACCTCTGTCCTTGTCAGCTCAGTGATCCCTAGAGGTCCTGCCTATCCCGGAGGACTTAGGTTTCCATGGAGACAGGTTAGTTGAGACCTAGTGATACAGTTGACCAGCCTGATACGCAACCGTTCCCACCACCGTGGGGCAGTTGGGCTCAGGGACACATGGCTCTGGACCCCATGGGGAGGGTGTCCTTGCACATCAGCTGTGCCACAGAAGAGCCAGTAACGTCTGTAGCTGTCCAAAAGATTCTCAGGGGGTTTTCCTGGGAGAGCCCTTGGTCATCTGACCTCCTATCCAGGAAGCCCCATGACTTTCTGACTGCAGCCTGTCACGCCAACAACACACCTGTGAAGGTTTTGCTCTGCATGGCCATCTGCCCACCAGGCCCACCCTTCTAGGGACCCAGATGCTAGGACCACACAAATGGTGAAGTAGTGTCCACCTGCCTAAGGTACAGACACCTCTGTAGCCATCTGCATGATTTCTACTGGGAATCAACAACATTTATGGGGATTCTCTGGCCCTAAAGAACAGGATAGGAGCAATGCAATGATTCACAATTACCAGGGTCAATGCACATATACAAGGGCCCATAGCCCCAGATGCCCCACTCACAATTCACACGAGTGTCCCATACGTAACCACCGATGCCCAAATATTCTTGCTTCATACATACATACATCCAAACATGCACATCAGTGGTACGCTGGTAAGTGCCTGATAAAAAGCTCTGCAAGAAAGGCGGGAAAGACTTCACTTATGGTATCTACATGGTATAAATATTCCCAACATGACCAATTTAAAGCTACCCACCTGACATCACTAAACACAGAGCTGAGAAGAGATATGCACCATTGACTATCCCAAGATAGTATGAACCAGTTCCAGCACATGCCATACCTTTTCCTATAAATATGTGCACAGAATCCACTTACACCCCAAGTAGAACCCTCAACTCCCACCACATATATATAACCAAAAGGATACCACATATACATATGTGTTGTGTGTGTACCACATATACATATGTGTTGTGTCTGTACCACATATGCACACACACACACACACACTTATATATATATCCTGAACACACACATACATTTCTACGCTCACCCTGAATAAATACACAAACAGACCACCTCTTACCACCTAAATTTTTACAGGCGAAACCTTACTCACCCCGAATATTCACACACCACTCTCACAACTATATATACACACACAACATGGGCCTGAAAACAAACATGTGCAACCGATATGCCATCCAGATGTACACACTGAGTACCTAAACACACAGGCTCACCAAGTACACAACTGTCTCATGTGCAATCCCAAAAAAGACCCATATGCAATCTCACTGCCCTAGAATACATATACTCCAGGATTCCTACACACACACGTAACCTACACAGTCTACTGGTTTCCAAGCACACAAACTAAACTCTCACATCCTGCAGAATACATACCCCAAAAGCCCCAGGAACTCAAAAACACACACAGACACAAATAACCTATACTTAGCAAATACAGCTGACCCTTGAACAACGTGGGGGTTAGGGCCAACCCTCCATGCAGTGGCTCTGTGTCCATGGATCCTGTAGTAGTCTTGTAGTATTTACTGAAAAAGAAATCCACTCTAAGTAGACCCGTGTGGTTCAAACCCGTGTTGTTCAAGGGTCAACTGTACATACAAGTCCACCTCACTAATACTGACAACACACATACAAGCAACACCACTAAATTCTTCAGGCATTACATTTCAAAATAGACACATAGAGGACTCTAAGCCTCCGGATATACGCACAAATCACAAATACACACACCCACAAACTCCTCATGAGTATACACCCCAAATGCTCAGACACACTCAAAACAGAAAAACACCGACAACTTCTGCAGTCTTACTAATACACATACACAATTCTCTCACACCTATGGACACACACATGCAAATATTCCTAACCCCTGAACATATGGATCCCCTCCCAAACACTATACATTATGCTACCTCTCCAGAATACAAGCTCCCCACCACTACCCCCACATATAAACTGTATATGTGTGTGTGTGTGTGTGTGTATATATATATATTTCTACCCTCACCCTGAATATATAGACAGACCACCTCTTACGTCTATCAAACACAAGTATAAACACCCTAGCATTCTCCAAAGAAATACACTTTGAATACTCCTAACAACTCCATACCTTATGAACAAACTTTGATAATGCATGCACCTGATGATGGACACACACACGGATTAGAATACACAAGTAAGAAACATGGAAATATCTCCAGCAAACCATTTATGAAACAACTTCCATATATCAACTTATCCCTAGCTATCAGGAGCCAGCTCACACATATACAAGTACTAACAAATACCGATATCACATATTTCTAATACATATAAATGCAATTGTCCATCTTCCCTGTGGAAACATAGAACCCCACCTCTCTATCAGATACACATATACTCACTTCCCAAAATACATAAGCCTAAGAGGCTCCTACTGAAAATTACAAATGCACAGCCTCAGCAAATATTCCTCCAAGTGGCCATGCCCCTTGAATACACAAACTCATTTAACACACAACTCTCCACAAGTCCCAAAGAGCACCACAATTACCTAGTACACTACAAATATGCAATAATATCACCCTATACGCCCTTTCTTCCAAATACACATACAGTACCACACTACTGGCGTATACATAACCCCACATTCCCAACCTCTCACACAGAATTAACTCTGCCATCTTGCAGAATACAGAATCATACAAACACAACATACCTACATATACAACATCCACCAGTCCCATAAAATAGTCACAGACTTGCCCCCTACACATCCAAATATACATAGATAGCTCCTGAAAATGCACACACACAAACACCCCATAACCATACAACATGCCCTGAATACACAAATGATCAGCCTACATTCCCCAAATATACAAAACAAACAGACTGGACACCCAAAGTAATATACACCACTACTTTTCCTGACATTGCCCTTATGCATAGGCAGATAATCCTTCCAAATCCACCATTAGACACACACAAATCCCCAAATTCATAGGAGAAAAGAACACATGTAAACATATTCCCCAAACACCAAATTACAAACACCTAACCACCAACTCCTTGAGTATGCCTGTGTCACATCTCAACACCCTCCAAATACAGCACTCACTCTTACACACTCTCACAAAAACACAGGCATGACCTCCCTTCAAAGTCAAATATGCACAGACAAAACCAAGCCGCACATTTGACTACATATCAGATTCCCACCAACCAATTAAATATGTACAGACCCCATCTATGCTTGCAAATCAATCATGATTTGACATCAGACTACAAATACGTGTTTATGACCACATTCAGCAAAGTTGCTCCCATCACTGACAAAAGAATGCAGTTTGAACATAAGTGTTGATTGATGTTTTTATGATAAGAAGGAAGACACTAGTGAAACTATGAGAGTATTCCTTCGATCTTCACTCATTTTCCAATCACCTGAGCTACACCTTTGGAACCAGATGAGGGTTTTCAACTCGCAAGAACTTCCCTCTAGCTTTTGTACTCTTC
Organism: Phocoena phocoena; assembly: GCF_963924675.1. NCBI lineage: Eukaryota > Metazoa > Chordata > Mammalia > Artiodactyla > Phocoenidae > Phocoena > Phocoena phocoena. Next base: position 27,333,458 of record NC_089224.1, on the reverse strand, counting down.
ACAAGGCGCAGACTAGAACGGCACCTGTTTAATAGCTCGCACACACTATTTGCCTCCCACTGTAGGCCCCGCAGTCGCTGAACCCTTCATGCAGCCGGCTCCCCAGTGGTGCCAATAACCCTGGGGTAAACACCTCAAGGGAATCGAGCTCTATGGGGGCGTGAATCCACATTGTGGCGAGTCTCCTTACACGGACAAGGGCACAGATAACCCACAGGGTGAACAACAGCGCAGAGCGGTGACAGCTGAGGGGTGAAAAGTCCCCGTACCCCTTACCTCAGGATTCCTATAATTGACGCGAGAGGCCGCCATGACAGGCCGCTCCAGCGCCGGACGGCCGTTGGGGCCCCACCGTCCGCGCTCGCGCATGCGCTCCTGTCTTCCGGAGCAAGCTGCCCCAACAGACGCTGGGAGCCGTTGGAGGACGGCGGTCCGCGTGCCCGAGAGCCCCGCGCCCAGTGGGCGTGCGCAGGCGCGGGGCGCTCGGACACCTGCTCCAGGAGGTCTCTGCAGGAGAGGAGAGAAATGGAGGGTCCGGCACGCTGCGGAACTTAACTGGCGACGCTCCTCGCCGGGAACTTTCGTGACGGTCTCTTCTTCAAACCAGCTCTTGTGAGATGTGCACTCGTGATTTTTATATTGCACACGTGAAACCCATGCACTTAGCTACAAAGAGTTCTGGAGAGCTCTGCTGTAAGCACAGTAGCCTCAAATTGGGGCAAGTGCTTTCATGCCCTTTGGACTGCCGTTCCTTGGTTCTTGTTTATCCCTTTCAGAAAACAACAGGTCCTTTTTCCTAACAAGCCTGAAATTTCTGTTAAAGAGCAATTCTAGGAAAGAATTTCATACCTGGGAAACACTCTTAAGATACTGTCTCCTGACTCCGTTCCTAGAGTTTTTCCAACGCATTTACTCTTCTAGAATATTTTTTCTCAGTGTATTTAATACATGGAGGTTGTTCAATAAATGTTGATTCACAGGTGTGTCCTTTGTACGGTTTGGGGTTTTTTTTAAATAATTTTGAGAAAGAGTTGACCATCTGGGCCAATTTCAACACAGCAGGTAGTATAGGAACAATTTTACTTTCCCTCCCTCCTTTTTTATAATATCTTGCAGAATTCTGCTCTTCTATAAAAATAGATTGCCTTCGTTTTTAGCTGCATGATGTATCTCTGGGAAGATTTTAATGAAAGAGATAACACTGGTTTCCTCCGGGAAAGAGGATTGGGTTGACAGGGGAAAGAGGTGGGAGGAGGACTCGCCACTGCATATTCCATTTTGCACAATTTAATTTTGAACCATGAGAAGGTGTTACTCGCTTAAAATATTATACTAAAATCATTTAAAAGGTAAGAAACGAAATCTTTAACAACCATGGAATACTATGAGAAAGACATTTAGTGAATTCTGGTCTTGGACGTGGGGACTGCACGACAGTTTTTTGATGGCCGGGGGCTTTCCAGCACAAAGGATCATTAGTAAGGCTGGTCCTGCTGGATGTTGGTTGGAGCACAAGGACCACTTCCTTAGGAGTGATGTACATACAGCAGTCAAAGACACTGCATCTGCTGAGACAATCCTAATTTCAAATACTCAGTTCCATGTGGCCATTATTTATGTTTATCAGACTAACACTTGGGTATTTTGTTCAGAAAGTCTAGTCTCTGTTGAAGTAAGTCAAGAGCCAGGTAGGAAGCAGAGTGTGTTGAGGGACACAAAACTAGGTTGATGGATAAAGACGTGAAAGGAAGGGACTGTCATGTCCAACATCGGTGCCATGAATCAAAAGAAGTTTATAAACGGCCTAAAGAGGCACACGCCAATTGTGTTGCCACTGTGTGAGATGGAAGGAACTTCCGGTTCTTGCCTACCTCCCAGAGCCCTCGTGGAATGTCCCCCCACCCCACGTCACCGGGACCCACGTACCCTCTGCCCCTCCCCCACTGCAGAACGTTTCAGCGCACATTCTACTGTTTAAATTTAAACGTGGCTCTCCTTTACTTGGATCCTGAGCAACTGCTGAAGCAGGTCGCTCTCTGGGTCCTGGTCTTGACTTTTCTCATTGAGGCTACCAGGCAGCAGTAGTCCGTGCCCAAGCCTGCAGGATGGCTTCAGAAGGAGGTAAGCCTATAGGTTGGGGGCGTGTTTTCAGAGACCCTGCCATCTCTCACGTCCTTCGGGTTCACATGTGACACTTCACTGTGGGCACATAGTTGGACTGAAGTAGAGGGAGAAGAGAGCACTGGACACACAAGGACATTTCACCTGGGGAGACTGGGGAGCCTGAAGAAACCTGAGACTGCGCTGGGGAGGAGGGGTCATTGGAGGTAGATCAAGAGGAATTGCCCTGGCTGTGGAGAAAGGATGGCAGCAGACAGGTTGATTCTTTCTAGAGAGGAGACAAGCCACTCTGAAACATGTGTGGAAGGATGTGTGTGATGTCCTGGTGGTGACTCAGGGAGGGTCATGAGGAAAGCCTATACCTGTACTATGTTCCTGAGGTACCTGAAGCTTGCCTCACTATATCTTTCAAAGGGATTTGAACAGGAGCCTACTGTATCTCAGGGGGCCCTGGGGAGAGATGGTCTTGGTGAGAAAACTCTTCAATGGGGCTGTGTGTGGCCACACCTGTAGTGAAGTGTCCTCTCCGAGAGCTAGTCAGGAGGTTACTGAAATGGCCGCAGCCCACACCTCGTCCACTCCTCCCAGCCCAGAGGTCACTTCTCAGTTCAGGTAACTGTTGCCTTGGATTCAACAGGGGATGGGCAACCGTGTAACTTCAGCCAAGAGAGGGCTCAGGTTCCTGAGTTGCTCTGAATTGTTCTTCCTTTTGTGGAATCGCAGTACTTCAGACCTACTTCATCTTGTCCAGTATCTCATGGTGGACCCTCAGGCTGCCTTGAGAGGAAGAGTTTGTTCATATTTCATGTCACTCCTTCATGGGCAGGGAACAGATGTGGAGTGGGGTTGTTTCGGGTGGAATGTCTATGAAGGCTGTTTCCTCTTTTAAAGGGGGAAGGAGTGTAGCCCAGAGTCAGGAAGACGATCTTCTGTGTTACTATTAAACGTCCTATGACACCTATTCTGGTTAATTAGGTGCACCGTGGAGTGTACCTTGTTCTCCTGAACAGGGATGTATTTCAGACAACTTGATCGCCATGGCACCTGGCTTATGCTTGCTTCTCAGATTGTCTCTCCGTTATGGGGAGCTGGAAGGAGAAGGACCACAGGCTGTCTATACTCCCACCACCAATGAAACATAACAATTCCCTGGCCCTTGTTTAATCCTCTGCAGCCATCACTGGCTGTGAAATGACAGAATCTAAGGGACACGTGCCTACTTCTCAGACCACCCCCCCCCCACCTCCTAGGAACAGAATTCCTGAGTGATGACAGTGACTCTGGGCCCTGGGAAGGGGGTGGCAGGACCTGGCCCAGGTTACGTACCTGCTGTGGGTTGTTCTGAGATGCAGGTGCATTCTGGGCCAGTGTTATGGGTTTGTATCAGGATTCCATTAGAGGGATATTTTCCAGCATTTTGTCTTGTTTTGTGAGGCTAGGAAAGAAAGAGGGGATTTATACTGAGCGTCAGGAAAAGGAGGACTGAGGAGGAGGTGGGGCCCTAATGTTTTACACAGTGCCTGTCAACAAAGGGCCTTTGGGTGCCTAGAACTTACCTTGCAGGAGGTCCCTACCTGCTAGTACGCCGGCTGAGGGGCATTTCTCACAGAGCGGATGTGCACACAGTTCCAGGTCTTGGGAGACAGCCTGTGAGGCTTAGCTGCCAGCGGCTGCCTTAGGGAGGCTCTCCAAGTGAATGCTTGCTGAGGCAATTTCTTCTCGGCAGGCAGGGGTCAGGGGCCTTGGTGGATGGGCGCGGGGTCACCAGTGGAATAATTCTCAGCTGGAGGTCAGGGCATGAAAAGCACTTAAAGACATTTGCACGCTGCAGTTTCCCTTGTCCAGGTGTCTCTCACCTGTGGAGATTACACTCTGAGGCCGCAGAAAGCCTCTGTCCCACTGGCCCATTCTGCTCCCCCATTCACTCCTTTCCTTTGCCTCAACAGCATCTCCAGTGCTGGGAACGGATGTCATCATGAACCCTGGTGCCTCCTTGTCTGATTTCATGGCAGTGCTCTATCCTCCACCCATTCCTGGGCCCCAGCACCGGCCACCCTGGGGGCAGCACCTGCCACCTCCCATCACTCCAGCATTACCTCCTGGCAGCAGCCTGCTGCCAGCTTTCCCCACAACGCCTTTGGTGGCTAACGGTAATTGTGGACCCAGTGCCCCAGGGGCCTGCAACCTCACTGTCCAAGTCAGGTCACAAGGGAGGCCAGTGGAGGCGCCCCAGACTCAGACCTTTATCATAACTCAGGGCCCCCTCACCTGGAGCGCTCCAGGGGCCCTCAGCGGGACTGCTGCATGTCCTGTGCCCGTATTCTTAGCATCCCCTGCGATGGAGACCATTGTGACTGCTCCAGCTGTTGGAATTACTCAGGCTGGCAAGAGAGGCTGGACCCCAGACTTTCCTCCTCAAGCTCCACCACCAGCTGCCCAGTTGGCCCCTATCATTCGACCAGTGAACTCTGGGCCTTGGTCACATGGCACTTCCAGGGAGGGCAGCCTGGCCACCAACCAGCCCTATGCCTCGCAGGGTGACTGCTCTAAACCCCAGAGCGTGTACAGTAACTTCCGACGTTGGCAGTGCCTCAAGCCACTGGCGCGGAAACACCTTCCCCAGCGTCCTGATGCAGAAGGACGCTTTCTTTCCTGCTTTCTCATGTGAGTGAACGCTCAGGGGGTCGTGAGCTTATCGGAACTTTTAGATAAAGAGGACCTGGGGATGCACTCGCAGGTTAGGTTTCTAGGGATACTGGAAGCAAGGTCTGAGGGCGATGTCCATGCTATGAGAAGGCACATTGTCGGTCATATGGGTAAGCCTGCCAGTCCATGACATCATGACTGAAATGTGCCTTATCTCACCTGACCCCACCACCCTGAGAGTCTAGCCAACTTGCTCTTCCATGATTCTCATGGTAATATGGACTGAAGACTTGCAGTCAGAGAGGGTCGTGCTGTAAGGTGAGGAGCCAAGGAGTGGATGCCGCAGTCTCCTGTGGTGCCGTCTCCTTTCATACAGGACTTGAGTGTACGTGGCCGGGGGAGGTCACTTCGGAGGAGGGGGAGGAGCGCGGGGCCCAGGAGAGCGCTTAATGCACGCCTTGACTTCGCTGTTGTGGAGAATTCCACTAGGAACAGGGTGACGGTAGAGCTCTCCTAAGGGCGTGGGCTCTCTCCCACTAGAGCTGTGAGCTTGGCAGGCATTTCCATCCTAAACCTCCGGTCCCTCGTAAAAAGAGGACAGTCACACTTCACTCAGAGGACCGGGCAGAAGACTCCTTGGGCTAATCTATGAAGTGTTAGCAGATGGCCTGGCACATGCCATGCCTCATTGATGATAGTGATATTTCTTACGAAAAGGCAGCCTTGAAGAGGAAAAGAGCTCCCCAAGGCACAGTGTCCCAGCTGTAGCCTGGGAGTGGATGGTCATCCTCGAGTGAGTGTGAGGCGGTGACAGCAGTGGCCGGGAAGCCTTGTCTTTGCCCTCCCAGACACCTGCCTCTCACCCTCCTGTTGCTCAGTCATGCTGTGTTGAGTGATGTGTGGTCCACATTGGCAGGTGGGGTCAGGCAGGTGGGGGCTGGGCTGGGCACGGAGACTGACCCCAAGGTCTTACAGCCCAGTGCTTCGATCCATGGCCCGCCTGAAGCCCACCATGACGCTGGAGTGGGGACTGTGCAGGGCCGTGCAGGAATGGCAGCGCGTTAGCAACTTTGACCGGATGATCTACTATGAGATAGCAGAAAAGTGAGTCAGCGTCCTGGGCCCAGGGGCTGCGTGGAGGCTGAGGCGAGTGGGTGAGGGCAGGGTCTGGCCGTGGGGGTGCTCATCAGAGAGGACAAAGGAGGAGGGCTGTCACCAAGAACAGGGGCCCCACAGCCCAGAGGCCCTACTGTCCTCCAGAAACCCCTCCCTCACCTTGAGGGTTTGGGTCTTCTGTCCTTCCTCCACCTGGAGCTCTGGCCTCCCCTGATTTTGACCTACCCTTGCCTTGACATGAAGGTCTCAGGATGGGGCAGGGTGACGCTGTGAGTCCAGTTGGGGTCCAACTCCGGCCATATGGGCTGAACTGGGGAAAGAGCTCCAACTGCCAGCCTGCTGCTTCCTTAGTGGTGGGTGGCTGGTGGCCACTGACATAGATTTGGGACACCCTCTTCTCATGAAAAGTGGCCTGAGTGTGTAACCTGGGATCCCTGAAGAGGCTGGGGAAGCCTGCTGTCATCAGCCCGAGGGTTTCTGACCCTTCCATTGTTTGCTCCATGGTAATCCTCTTGGTTTAAGAAAGAAAAGCAAACAAACTAGTGCCTCTCAGAGGAAAGGAAGGCCTCTCCTCCAAGCTCAGCACCCACATCGTCCAGTCTCTCCTGGGCTCTGTCTCCAGGTCTCTGTTCCAGGACTCTCAGTCCCAGCCCAGGGTCCTGGATTCGGGCAAGGACCCCTGTGGGGAACACACGCCTGTTCCAGCCTCTGCCTGTCAGCCCTTCATGTGGTTCTGGATGGGGACGGGGGGCATGAGGAGGGTGCCCCCTGGGTCAGCCACGTGTCCCGTTGACCTGGTTCAATTCAGCAACCTGGGTCGATGCTGTTGAATGGCCTCCAGTGCTGGTGAGGCAGGAAGGGTCACAGGTCTCGTATCAGTCCCAGGAGCAGCTCTCTGCTGTGGACAGCACCTCACAGGGCCTTGACTGCCCCAAGGCACATCCTCTCCCAATCCCTCATTATTGGCTGCCTTTTTTGGGCTCCAGAACCCAGGCCTTTTTCTCAGGGTGGCCTGTGCCTCCGTCACCCCCCAGGTTCATGGAATTTGAGGCCGAGGAGGAGATGCAGATTCAGAAGTGGCAGTGGATGCAGTGCGTGCAGAACCTGCCTCCTCCAGCCCCATCGAAGCTGGATCCTTGGGGGCCCCCAGCCCCGAAAGTGGGCCTTCAGCCAGGCACCCAGGTTCCCACTGGAGTTGAAGGCACAGGTAACAGGGGCCTAGGGTTGGCCACTGTCCCCACGTGGATCCTTTTCCTTCAAGACAGGGGCGTTGGTCATTCAACCAAAACAGCCACTGAGGCAGGGGGTGGGGCGTGGGGTCATGGGGTCTCAGCTGCCCTTTGTCACTACTGGGTATTGACTTGGTCAGTTTTGTAACTCCTCTCACACCTCCCTGTCAAAGGACCCCACACAAAGTCTGCCTAGGAAGTGGGTTTGATGGCGAGACCCCTAGAAAATTGGAGGTGCCCCACTTCCTTACTTGTGACTCTCTTAGATGCCCCCCTTACCTCCCCTCTCCAACAGTGCATGAGGCTTCAGGTGGTCCTGACCCCCCCACACCCACATCAATGTCCCCCAAACAATGCCCTCACCAACGTGTGCTCGGTGGTCAGGAGGTGGACCGGGAGTCCCTCACCTTCCTTCCCTTCCTCCCGCTCTGCCTCAGCCTGTGCTCCCAGGATGTCCGGCCCCAGGGCCCAGCCCTCCCACCCAAAGCCACACGGGTCCCAGCGGCCCCCAGAGCCCAAGGCACCCAAGGAGCTTCCCCCCGAGGCTGTGACGGAGTATATGGACATCATGGATGCGCTGGTGGGGCCCGTCCACTCAGCCACAGGAGAGTCAGATGCAGAAGGTGGAGAGGACGGAAATGAGCTGAAGCAGGAAGAGGACGGCATCTACTCGGACCCGGGCCTCTTGAGCTACATTGACGAGCTGTGTTCCCAGGAGGACTTTGTCAGCGAGGTAGGCTAGGCCTGGAGCCTGGGGTCTACAAGATGCCAGGGCATGGAACACTCAGCACCCAAGATCTGGGTTCTGCTCAGGCCGTTGGGACTTAAGCTCAGCTCCTTGTTCCTGAGCCTGGTGTTAGGGGAAGTTTACGCAGATGTATGTGTGTACGTGTTTGTGTCTGTCTGTGTGTATGCCTTTGTGTGTCTGTGTATGTGCCTCTGTGTATGTGCTCTTTTGTGTGTGTATGTGCATGTGTGTGTGTGTGTGTGTGTGTGTGTTCTGAACATCCCCGCCTTGTGGAGGGGAGTGGGGTGGGTCTCTGCTTTTCACTTTCCCTCCGGGTCTTCTTGTCTCACAGGCCACTCCTGGCCAAGGATGCTCACAGCCTCTTCTTTCTGTCCGAGGTGGAGGCAGTCATTCACCCTCGATTCCTGGCAGAATTGCTTTCCCCAGATGCACAGCTGGATCTCTTGGCCCTAGTGGAGGAGCTGGAGCAGGAGGAAGGGCTCACCCCAGAAGAAGTGAGCCAGGGGAGGGAGAAGGACACTCAGGGAGCCAGGGGACCCCACTGGAGGGGGACGCCAGGTGATCCAGTGTTCAGGGGAACCCAGATGACCCAGGGGAGCCAGAGGATGGAGGGATCCCCGGTAGAACAGGGGAGACAAGGGACACCAAGGAAGACCAGGGAATTGAGGGACCCCAGTGAACAGGGGAGAGGTAAGACCCCAGAACTGCAGGGCCACCTGGCGCTGTCCATCCCTCCCCTTCCTGGGAAGCCTGGCATGGGGAAGGGCCCGTTCTGGGGTGGGTGCAGTGCAGGGTGAAAGGAAGGAGAGGATGGGGAGCCGGGAGGGGAGGGAAGGGCACAAAGCTGGGAAGAAGGTGCAGGAGGATGGCAGGAATTCCACAGTGTCTGTGTTTGGATTCGAGTCCTGGAGTCCCCCATCCCCTCCTTCCCCCAAGGGCCATTGTCCCACTGCACAGGGCTCCTCCTCTCACACGTGTGTGTGGAGCCAACTCTGTCCTCCTCCCCCCTACCAGCTGGTGCAGAAACGACTCCTAGCCTTGAAAGAGGACGAGGGTGTGCGGGCAGCCCCGAGTCACAGTGCACCCGGAATGCGCTCAAGTCCCTCTGAGTCCGACGCCGGCCAAGGTGCCCAGAGGCATGACCAAGACCCCCATCTAGGGGTCAGTGATGAAGCCTGCCCACCAGAGATTGATTCTGAGGCTCCTCATAGGCTCATCCAAACAGACACTGGCCTGTGCAGGCCCAAAGTCTTTGTTCCCTCTCGAGGATGTCAGGAGGTCTCTCTATTCCGGGCCGGACGGCCCTCTCCTCCCCAGGGTCAAAGGCGCACTGCCCCTCTACGGGAACCCAGGGATGCGTCTGTTCTCAGAGAGGCCTCTCCTGTTTGGGAGGCCCGAGGGCCCAGGGACAGGTCCAGTGACGACGACGAGGAGCTCCCCAGCCTGGCCTTCCTCTTCGGCTCTCTGCAGAGCCTGCTGCCTGGCTGGGTGTCCCAGAGTCCTGCCCATGCCCCAGGCGTGGCCTCCCCTGGAGGTTGGGGAGCCCGGAGTGCTCCCCACACCCCCTCCCTTCAGAAAAGAGGCCTCAGACCAGCTCCACCAGCCGCTCCCAAGTTGAGGAAGCGGGCTCTGTGTGGATGCCCAGCCACTGCTGAGACGCTGTCCATCCCCGTGACTAGCCTCGGGGTGTCTGGGAGGCCAGCCTTGACCCTGGGGCCGGCTCTCCCCTCACAGCTGAGAAAGAGAAAGCGTGACCCGTGTGTCACAGAGAAGACTAGGAAGAGGAGAAGAAACACTGCAGCCAGTAGGGAACAGCTGGGCCGGCCCTCCAGGGTGACCCCCAGGGGAGCCTAGGGGCTCCTTGTCATCCCACTGCTGACCTTGGATGATGTGGGGGGAAGGGAGGGAGGGCAGGACCACCAGGGATGGGAGGGGGAGCGGGATTGTGGGGGGTTAGAGAGGTGGGTGAGGTGGGTGTGGCCAGGTGTGGGTGGGAGCAGGACCTTTGGAGTGATGTGTATCAATTGTGAATAAAGATAGTCTTGGTGGGAAATGCTCTCAGGCCACTGTCATCTTGTTCGTGTTGCGCTGCTCCACAGAGAGCGATCCAGAGAGGAAGGAAGGATGAGGGAGGTCACAGGAGCTCTGGATCTACAGGTGGCCAAACCTTTCCTCCACATAGACAAGGACTCCTCAGGCTGCCCCTGGGAATGCACAGCTCTCACGTTCCCCAGGGACCCCCTCATCATCCCCTTCTCTAAAGCCTGCTTGGCTAGGGGCCTTCTGGGGCCTCTGTACCATCTTCTGCATCCCTGATCCTTCTGGGGAGGCAGAGCTGCTTTTGTGCCTTTCAGCCCTCTGGACACTCACCAGTTTCTAGGCTGGAGCCTGGACACAGCCCTTGTCATTATGGAGCTTCTCTCTGCTTCCCTGAAGTGGCCAGGCGACGGCGCTCGGATGACCCTCCGCTCATCCAGGGTTTCCTGTGTGGGTGGAGTGACCAGAGAGGAAAAGTCTTGGCTATGGGGACAGGACTGTCTGTCTCGTCGTAGCGAGAGTATCCTCTACTCCCACTGGGATTATTGCAATATGGAGAGTGGTGGAGGCACTCTTAATCCCAATGAGGATGCAACAAGCGGAATGGGTGCAGGAAATTCATGGGCCACCCGAGAAAGGTGTGTATAAGGGTAATGACAGTTGGGCCCCTTTGTGGAACTTGTGGGATTTCTGTGCAGCAGCATCTCGTTCAACTGAGGGAGGAGGACCCATCTGGCTGTGGCTGTGGGGACTGGCCTTAGGGGCCTATGGGTGTGCAAAGACACCCCAGAACTACTGTCCCTTCCCTTTCCACCCATCGCTGGACATGTGTGTGTATTGGTATCAACACTGATTTGTATGCCCATATAAAACGGTTCCTCCTAACAACCTCTGACCGCATTTCACAAGAACAGCTTGCTCACAGGGGCAGCAGGGTTGGGGGAGAGGTGTCTGTGGCCCCAGGTCTGGGTGGGAGCTGGGATCCATGCTGAGGAGTGTGGAGTCTTCAGTCACCATCCTGTGGGTGCCGGCAGAGACTTCGAATCATCAGAGCAGGGCAAATGACCCGCTTATAAGGGTGAGACGAGCAAACAATGAGGGCCAGGGCGCAGACCCCTGCTGTCTCCCCGAACTGTCCCCGCTTGCATCCTGCTTAGCCCCCGTCATGGCAAGTGCTGGCCCACCTCTGAAGCCCCTTCCTCCTAACGCACTCAGATGCTCTGATCCTTTGTGAACCCGCCCTGGGCCTCACCCCCCCTTCCCTGCTGGCCAAAGCCTCTTCTCCTGCTTCTGAGTTCTGATTCCTTCCCCAGGACCCAGGCGGGGGTTGGGACAGCAGAAACTCCCTAATTCTCCCTCCTCCTCCCTGAGATCTTGACAATCACCTTTGTATGTTTCTATGATTTTAACTACTCTAGATACTTCATGTGAGTGTCTATGACATGTCCTTTTATGAGTGGCTCATTTCACTTAGCATAATGTCTTAGAGGTTTATCCGTGTTGTAGCATGAGACATGGTTTCCTTTTATTTCAAGGAAGGAAATATTTCATTGTATTTATAGACCCCGTTATCCATTCATGTGTTGATGGACATTTGGGTTTCTTCACATCTTGAGTATTTTGGATATGTTACAATGAATGTGGGTGTGGAAATATCTGTTTGAGATCCTGCTTTGAATTCTTTTGCATACAAATCCAGAAGTGGGAGTGCTGGATCACGTGGTAGTTATATTTTTAATTTTTTTTAATTTGTTATTTATTTTTGGCTGTGTTGGGTCTTCATTTCTATGCGAGGGCTTTCTCTAGTTGCGGCGAGCGGGGGCCACTCTCTTCATCGCGGTGCGTTGGCCTCTCACTGCCGCAGCATCTCGTTGCGGAGCACAGGCTCCAGGCGCGCAGGCTCAGTAGTTGTGGCTCATGCGCCTAGTTGCTCCGCAGCACGTGGGATCTTCCCAGACCAGGGCTCGAACCCGTGTCCCCTGCATTGGCAGGCAGATTCTTAACCACTGAACAACCAGGGAAGCCCCTATTTTTAATTTTTTGAGGAAACCTCATATTGTTTTCCCTAAGGGTTGTCCCATTTTACGCTCTCACCAACAATGAGAAAGAGAGTCACCATCAAGAACTTGGTAAATATCCATCTTATAAAAATGTTTATGCTTTTAGCACAGCTGTAGATAATCACAATTATGTGTAATAATATTTTTGGTTATATATGGTGTCATGCAAATCATATTGCCTTTGCCTTCTTCTTTCAACATTCTTACTTTAAGAAAAATGGATATATTAGATGTTCTTTAATTTTTTAATTATTTATAATTTTGCATTGTATGCATACATTAAAAATAATTTATCAGTTCCCTTGTTGGTGAACTTTTATAAATTATAATGTGACAGGGTAATCAGTTCCAGAGGAAAAGTTTTTCCTTTCAGAACTTTGAATATTTATTCCATCGAATATGGCTTTTGTTACTGTTTCTTCAAATTATGCCATCAGTACACCCTTTCATGGTGGGTGATCAGTTTCCCTGCTAATTGTTTTTTTTTAAGATTGTCTTTTGTCTTTTGTGTTCTCCAGTTTCTTCACTTGTGATTAGTTTCAGGTTGAAAAAATTGATCCTCCATGTGATCTATTTTGCTTCATTAAGTGATAACACATTCTTCATCTCATCTAGAACATAATATTATCTTTATCAAATGTTACTTCTACTCATTCTCTCCTGCCTCTACTTCTAGAACCCTAGATATATGTATATTAGACCATCTTATACATTCTCTATGTCTTCATCAGCTTGGACGGCTATAACAAAATGCCATAGACCTGGTGGCTTGAAAAACAGACGGTAATTTCTTAACAGTCCTGAAGGTTGGTAGGCCAAGATCAAGGTGCCATATTCAGTTCCTGGTGAGAGCTCTCTTCCTACTTTTCAGATGGTTGTCTTACTGTGTCCTCACGTGGCAGAGAGAAAGACGGATCTCTCTTGTGTCTTTTCTTCTAAGGGCACTAAACCCATTATGAAAGCTCCATTCCCATGACCTAATTACCTCCCAAAGGCCCTATCCCCAAATACATTGAAGGTTAGGGCTTCAACATAAGAATTGGTGGGGGGGATACACGTCCATAGCATTCTGCCCCTGGTACCCAAAATTTGTGTGTTTATTGTATGCAAAATACATTCATTCTATCCCAACAGCCTCAAAAGCCTTAACTCATCCCAATATCAACTGTAAAATTTATATCCAAAGTCTGATTTAAACACCATCGAAATCACATATGGGGGAGACTGGAGGTACTATTCATCCTGAGGCAAAATTTCTCTGTAGTTGTAAATCTGTGACCCAAACAAGTTAACTGTTTCCAAATACGAAAGGAAAAAATAGGAAAGAAGGAAGTGGTGAAAGTTTTCAAGCAAGTCCAAAGCCTAGCAAGGTCAATCCCATTAGATCTTAAGGTACGAGAATAATCCTCTTTGGTTTGAGGCTTTGCCCTCCAGGCCCACTGAGGTGGCAACATCATCCCCACATCTCGGTGGGGCAGCCCCATTCCTTCAGCTTGGTGGGGTGCCACCCACACTGCAGCTGTCTGTAGGGCCTCCACCTACACCATGACTCTCTGTGAGGGTGACAATCTCACATTTTCAAACTGAGGCCCCCTGGGCCTGTGGTGGGATTGACAGACCCGATGACCTCGGAGTCACCTTTGGGGTCTTTCTTCCCTTTTCTTCAAGAGGAGAACACAGGGCTTCCCTGGTGGTGCAGTGGTTGAGAGTTCGCCTGCCGATGCAGGGGACACGTGTTTGTGCCCCGTTCCAGGAAGATTCCACATGCTGCAGAGTGGCTGGTCCCATGAGCCCGTGAGCCATGGCTGCTGAGCCTGCGCATCCAGAGCCTGTGCTCCGCAACCGGAGAGGCCACTAAAGTGAGAGGTCCACGTACCGCAAAAAAAAAAAAAGAGGAGTACACATTCACAGCCGAATTGCTCTAGTCTCCCATTCTGTAGAATCCAAGAATTCTGACAGCCTTCCCTCATTCTGCCCGGCTTTCTCTGTCCCCTTTAGTTCAAACTGGCAGTGTCCCTGCTGGTTTAATCCTTCTATATTCCTGGCCTCTGCTGAGAGGACTAATTAAATTAATAGCACACGTGCTACACCCTTCGAGTTTTCTTCAGAACAAGCTTTCTCACTTTCAAATATGGATAGGCTATAGGCTGAGAAGTTTCCAAATCTCTACGTTCTGATTTCTTTTGCTTAAAAATTTGGTCTTCAATTTCTCTCTCTCCTGATGTGTTTTACTGTGACCGGTGATGATGAACCAAACTACTCTAGGCATGTGGGCATCAGTAGTCATGGCACACGGCCTCAGTAGTCATAGATCGTGGGCTCTAGAGCGCAGGCTCAGTAATTGTGGAGCACAGGCTTAGTTGCTCGCCGGCATGTGGGATCTTCCCAGACCAGGGATCAAACCCGTTTCCCCTGCATTGGCAGGCGGATTCCCAACCACTGCGCCACCACGGAAGTCACAATTCCTCTCTCTTTAAATGTAAAGTGATTGGCCTTAAAGCAGTGCTTAAAGTTTACTGGTACTACAATCCTTGTTCAAAATTGCTCCGTGGCATAAGCCACAGTGCAGTGAATTGTTGACACCTCCAAATCCCAGGGAGGCCCCTGAGTGCTCTCTCAGGAGGAAATTGAGGTCAGGTGTATCTGATGGCCTGTGTGCTCTCTGTGCTCCTTGTGATGTGTGGGGGCTCTCAGGTGAGTGCAGTGGGTAGACTCATGGACTCTTAGTCTTGGCTGGGGGAGACAGCACTGTTGGGTTTATTTTTCCACATTTGCCTCCTTTTGTGTTGCCTTTCTCCCAGTTGCATTTAGCCTGATTAGAGGGAAGGAGGAGATGTCAGTAGCTGGGCAGGTGGTTCTCCAGGAGCAAATGTCAGGGACAGTTGTGTGGGCAAGATCCCTAGGCCCTGTCCTGGCAATCTTGCTGTGCACTGAGCAGTCCAGATGAATCGGGTCCTTGACCAGAAGCCCATGAAACTTTTGGCAATCTGTGCAAAATTTGGGATCTGAGGATGGGCTTAGAAATTTTAGCAAGAATTTGGAGGTATCTTACCCTCGGGCTATTTAAGAGCCCCTGGTTTTGAATGGCATGAAGCACCAGAGAGCCTTTGATCACATTCTATACAGCTGTCCTGTGTATGGCCCTCCAGCAGCAAACCTTCTCTGCTGTGACCTCAGGGCAGGCCCCATCCCCCCGCCCCCCACCGTGAGGCTCCTGCCCTGTGAAACATGAGGGTGTAACGCAGACTGATTGTCAGTGCTTGGCTCCTGGCTTGCCTGACTCAAAGTATGGAGCATCTGTTCACCTTGTACTGGTACCCTTCCCAGCATCAATGGGCTCACAGCCCAGACATTTATGCTGAATCTCAGGGCAGCTGTGCCCTGGGAAGCCATGTCTTGTCACTTGGTCCAGGGAGCACCTCCTCAACGGACCACACTTTTCATATGGGCCTCCTGCTCTCCTGCCCTCTTGTTTTGTTCTGAGGCAGGTGGTTGTGATGACCAGTACTGTGGGGTCTTGTGACCTCAGAGCAGACACTGGAGGCTGACCCCACAGAGGTGGACAAGGATGTGGCCTCAGGCGATGGGTCCCTTCTTGGGTTTCTGCCTCTCCTCCCTGACACCTGACCCTTGCTCTCAAAAGCTCACCTTTCTGTTGTAGTTGCCTCAGCAGGGGGCAGTGATGGGCTTTGCCCTGCTGACCTAGGCCCTCGGGGTAGGTGGCCACAGCCTGGCTTGTCACACACTGGGGAAATCCTACACTGGGGAAGTCAGGATGGTGCCTTGCTGGGCTTGGAACCCAGGTAGAAAGGTAGATGGTGTGGGTCTGAGGGACTGATGCCCCAGCCCCAGGACAGGTGATTTCTCCTGGGAGAGGTTGCCCATGGCCCCCTTTGGCCCCTCACCCCTGCAGAGGTGCTGATAGATGCCCCTGCAGGTCACAGCCTCTGTGCATAGGATCCGCCCAGTATCACATGAGAAGCCGGGCCCAGGAGCCTCGCTCTCTCTGAGAGCAGCTGGTCATCCCACACTGAGGGGCGTCTTCTCGGACAGAGGGCACATAGCTGACCTGCAACTGACCTATGGACTCTTCCCTGGGCTTTACCCCTGAATTTACCTCCATTCTTGTCTCCTGTCTCATGGCCCCTGCCTTTTCCTCCAGAAATTGGAGATCTCCAGGCTTGGGTGGAGTATGGCATGTTGTCAAGCTCAGTGGTGTCCACGTCACCAGCCCACTGGAATCAAGCCCCAGGAAGCCTCCAAGAGAGGAAGACCAAGGACTTTAAGCAGACCAGGGTTAATGTTAAGGAGCATAGATTGTAAGATGAGGAATTTCACTAGTGTTTTTCAATCCGTAAGAAGAATGAAATAGAAATTTGCAGAATTGAAACTTGTTCAGACATCAAGAAATAGTAGTTTACAGGCCTCAAGAAAGAGTAGTTTAACAAGTGACACATTCACAGAATCAGAGAAAGGACCACCATCCACAGGGTGTTCAAAACAGGTGCCTAATCCCAGGAGTAGCAGCGAGGCAGGTGCTGGGCAACCTTTTGTACGTTTTATTCACCAAAGGGAACCTTGGCCAGTGATACCAGGGAAAGGCTGTCATGGTGAAGGTGCACTCATCTCCAACACCCTCACTTGAAATCAAACTACTGGCTGAAGAAATAGACTTGACAGAGACTTTGGCCACCTGGCCTGGGTTCTCCCTACAAAATGTCATGTTTCTCCAAGAACAGGGCACAATTTTCCGAAAGGACAATTGAAAGGAGTCACAATTTTCCGAATCACAGACTGCGTATCTTAACGGTACAGCTATTATAAATTTGTACCTTGTTTGAAGGGAATTGTTAAGTGGTGGGTAGGGAGTGATGTGTTCCAGGGAGGATTTGGGCCCTCTGGCTTGCAGGTGACCCTCTTATCAGACAGGGCAATTCTGCCAGTAATTCATCACTGCCTTCATTCCTCAGGTGGTAGGGATACGAAGGGATTAAAAGGAGTGCAGGCAGAGGACAGCCCTCGCTGACCGCACAGAGCCATCATCTACTGTCTCCTCAACTCCTCTGCCCGTATAGCCACTGAGGATGCCAGCTTCTTTCTTTCACAGCAGCTGTTGATAGCACACCGTCATCCAAGGAGTTCTTGAGCACCAACTTTGCACTACTCAGCAGCATAATGGAGAAATCAAGGATGGTCCATGGAAATAGCTAAGGGTCTTATTTTAGGGCAAAAGAGCTTATTCTGCACTATGTGCTTCTTAGTTAATTGGGGTTTGATTGTCCTTCCTTTTATGAAATGATGTTGATAATGTTTGGAAAATAAAAGGTTGGCAACCCCATGAGAAACTATACTTTTATCTGAGTGGGGTTGGGGAGCAAGAGGGAGTAATGAAAATTATGGTTGTTGAAGTAGTGACAGGACAGGGCTAACTTGTTCAAGACTGTCTCCCTGCAGGACGAAGGCCGGTCTTCCTCAAGACTTCATGGACATATAAAGCACCAGAGCCCAAAGTTTGGGTCCCTCTCCTGGACTCTGGATCCCTGTGTGCTGGCCCAGAAAAAAATGTGCAGTGGGGACCCACAAATGCCCCACTATTCCTGTGTCTGTGAACTTCCCCTGATAAACATGGCTCCAGCAGCCAGGGTTACATACTTTTTTGGAATTCACTTATGGTTACAAGTGCAAAAGTCTGAGAACTACTATGTAAAATTAATATTTCAAAACTTCACTTCAGTGATATTTGGAGGACCTCTATGAAGTAACTAAACAAACATAATTGCATTTTATTCCACTGTGTCCAAAGTCTAAGCTTTAAATTGTATAAAAATGAGAGTGAGAAGTAGAGAGCCTCAAAACGTCTGGAAATTAAGATGCACACTTCTAAATAATCCATGTTTTTATTTTCTGAATTTTATTTTATTTATTTTTTTATACAGCAGATTCTTATTAGTTATCAATTTAATACACATCAGTGTACACATGTCAATCCCAATCTCCCAATTCATCACACTCTCACCCTCACTCTCCCACCACTTTTCCCCCTTAGTGTACATACGTTTGTTCTTTACATCTGTGTCTCAATTTCTGCCCTGCAAACTGGTTCATCTGTACCATTTTTCTAGGTTCCACATATATGTGTTAATATACGATATTTGTTTTTCTCTTTTTGACTTACTTACCCTGTATGACAGTCTCTAGATCCATCCATGTCTCAACAAATGACCCAATATCGTTCCTCTTTATGGCTGAGTAATATTCCATGGTATATATGTACCACATCTTCTTTATCCATTCGTCTGTAGATGGGCATTTAGGTTTTTTCCATGACCTGGCTAATGTAAACAGTGCTGCAATGAACATTGGGCTGCATGTGTCTTTTTGACTTATGGTTTTCTCTGGGAATATGCCCAGGAGTGGGATTGCTGGGTCACATGGTAATTCTATTTTTAGTTTTTTAAGGAACCTCCATACTGTTCTCCATAGTGGCTGTATCAGTTTACATTCCCACCAACTGTGCAACAGGGTTCCCTTTTCTCCACACCCTCTCCAGCATTTGTTGTTTGTAGATTTGCTTATGATGCCCATTCTAACTGGTGTGAGGTGATACCTCATTGTAGTTTTGATTTGCATTTCTCTAATAATTAGTGATGTTGAGCAGCTTATCAGGTGCCTCTTGGCCATCTGTATGTCTTCTTTGGAGAAATGTCTATTTGGGTCTTCTGCCCATTTTTGGATTGTCTTGTTTGTTTTTTTACTATTGAGCTGCATGAGCTGTTTATATATTTTGGAGATTAATCCTTTGTCCGTCGATTCATTTGCAAATATTTTCTCCGATTCTGAGGGTTGTCTTTTCATGTTGTTTATGGTTTCCTTTGTGGTGCAAAACCTTGAAGTTTCATTAGGTCACATTTGTTTATTTTTGTTTTTTTTCCATTACTCTAGGAGGTGGATCAAAAAAGATCTTGCTGTGATTTATGTCAAAGAGTGTTCTTCCTACATTTTCCTCTAAGAGTTTTATAGTGTCCCGTCTTACATTTAGGTCTCTAATACATTTAGAGTTTATTTTTGTGTATGGTGTAAGGGAGTGTTCTAATTTCATTCTTTTACATGTAGCTGTCCAGTTTTCCCAACACCACTTATTGAAGAGACTGTCTTTTCTCCATTGTATATCCTTGCCTCCTTTATCATAGATTAGTTGACCATAGGTGCGTGTGTGGGTTTATCTCTGGGCTTTCTATCTTGTTCCATTGATCTATGTTTCTGTTTTTGTGCCTGTACCATATTGTCTTGATTACTGTAGTTTTGTAGTATAGACTGAAGTCAGGGAGTCTGATTCCTCCAGCTATGTTTTATCCCTGAAGACTGCTTTGGCTATTTGGGGTCTTTTGTGTCTCCATACACATTTTAAGTTTTTTGTTCTAGTTCTGTAAAAAATGCCATTGGTAATTTGATAGGGATTGCATTGATTCTGTAGATTGCTTTGGGTGTTATAGTCATTTTCACAGTATTGATTCTTCCAATCCAAGACCATGGGATATCTTTCCATCTTTTGGTATCATCTTTAATTTCTTTCATCAGTGTCTTATAGTCTTCTGCATACAGCACTTTTGTCTCCCTAGATAGGTTTATTCCTAGGTATTTTATTCTTTTTGTTGCAATGGTAAATGGGAGTGTTTCCTTAATTTCTCCTTCAGATTTTTCCTCATTAGTGTATAGGAATGCAAGAGATGTCTGTGCATTAGTTTTGTATGCTGAAAGTTTACCAAATTCATTGATGAGCTCTAGTAGTTTTCTGGTGGCATCTTTAGGATTCTCTATGTATAGTATCATGCCATCTGCAAAGAGTGACAGTTTTACTTCTTCTTTTACAATTTCTATTCCTTTTATTTATTTTTCTTCTTTGATTGCCATGGCTAGGACTTCCAAAACTATGTAGAATAATAGTGGTGAGAGTGGACATCCTTGTCTTGTTCCTGATCTTAGAGGAAATGCTTTCAGTTTTTCACCATTGAGAATGATGTTTGCTGTGGGTTTGTCATATATGGCCTTCATTATGTTGAGGTAGGTTCCCTCTATGCCCACTTTCTGGAGAGTTTTTATCATAAATGGGTGATGAATTCCGTCAAAATCTTTTTCTGCATCAATTGAGTTGATCATATGGTTTTTATTCTTCAATTTGTTAATATGGTGTATCACATTGATTGATTTGTGTATATTAAGGAATCCTTGCATCCCTGGGATAAATCCCACTATGATCCTTTTAATGTGGTGTTGGATTCTGTTTGCTAGTATTTTGTTGAGGATTTTTGCATCTATAATTATCAGTGATATTGGTCTGTAATTTTTTTGTAGTATCTTTGTCTGGTCTTGGTATCAGGGTGACGGTGGCCTCATAGAACGAGATTGGGAGTGTTCCTTCCTCTGCAAACTTTTGGAAGAGTTTGAGAAGGTTTGTTGTTAGCTCTTTTCTAAATGTTTGATAGAATTCACCTGTGAAGCCATCTGGTCCTGGACTTTTGTTTGTTGGAAGATTTTTAGTCACAGTTTCAATTTCATTACTTGTGATTGGTCTGTTCATATTTTCTATTTCTTCCTGGTTCAGTCTTGGAAGGTTGTACCTTTCTAACAATTTGTCCATTTCTTCCAGGTTGTCCATTTTATTGGCATAGAGTAGCTTGTAGTAGTCTCTTAGGATGCTTTGTATTTCTTCGGTTTCTTTTGTAACTTCTCCTTTTTCATTTCTAATTTTATTGATTTGAGTTCTCTCCCTCTTCTTCTTGATGAGTCTGGCTAATGGTTTATCAATTTTGTTTATCTTCTCAAAGAACCTGATTTTAGTTTTCTTGATCTGTGCTCTTGTTTCTGTATCATTTATTTCTGCTTTGATCTTTATGATTTCGTTCCTCCTGCTAACTTTGGGTTTTGCTTGTTCTTTCTCTAGTTCCTTTAGGTGTAAGGTTAGATTGTTTATCTGAGATTTTTCTTGTTTCCTGAGGTAGGCTTGTATAGCTATAAACTTCCCTCTTAGAACTGCTTTTGCTGCATCCCATAGGTTTTGGATCATCGTGTTTTCATTGTCATTTGTCCCTAGATAGTTTTTGATTTCCTCTTTGATTTCTTCAGTGATCTCTTGGTTATTTAATAATGTACTGTTTAGCCTCCATGTGTTTGTGTCTTTTATGTTTTTTTCCCTGTAATTCATTTCTAATCTCATAGCGTTGTGGTCAGAGAAGATGCTTGATATGATTTCAATTTTCTTAAATTTACTGAGGCTTGATTTGTGACCCAAGATGTGATCTATTCTGGAGAATGTTCTGTGCACCCTTGAGAAGAAAGTGTATTCTGTTGTTTTTGGATGGAATGTCCTATAAATATCAATTAAATCTATCTGGTCTATTATGTCATTTAAAGCTTCTGTTTCCTTATTTATTTTCATTTTGCATGATCTGTCTGTTGGTGTAAGTGAGGTGTTAAAATCCCCCACTATTATTTTGTTAGTGTTGATTTCCTCTTTTAGAGCTGTTATCATTGCCTTATGTATTGATGTCCTCCATTGTTGGGTGCATGTATAAGTGTTATTTCTTCCTCTTGGATTGACCCCTTTATCATTATGTAGTGTCCTTCCTTGTCTCTTGTAACAATCTGTTTTTAAAGTCTATTTTATCTGATGTGAGTATTGCTACTCTAGCGTTCTTCTGATTTTCATTTGCATGGAATATCTTATTCCATCCCCTCACTTTCAGTTTGTATGTGTCCCTAGGTCTGAAGTGGGTGTCTTGTAGACAGCATATATATGGATCTTGTTTTTGGATCCATTCAGCAATACTGTGTCTTTTGGTTGGAGCATTTAATCCCATCCCGTTTAGGGTAATTATTGATATGTATGTTCCTATTACCATTTTCTTAATTGTTTTTGGTTTGTTTTTGTAGGCCCTTTTCTTCTCTTGTGTTTCCCACTTAGAGAAGTTCCTTTAGCATTTGCTGTAGAGCTGGTTTGGTGGTGCTGAATTCTCTTAGCTTTTGCTTTTCTGTAAAGCTTTTGATTTCTCCATTGCATCTGAATGAGATCCTTGCCACGTACAGTAATCTTGGTTGTAAATTCTTCCCTTTCATCACTTTATATATGTCATGCCATCCCCTTCTCTCTTGTTGAGATTCTGCTGAGAAATCAGCTGTTAACCTTATGGGACTTCCCTTGTATGTTATTAGTCGTTTTTCCCTTGCAGCTTTCAATAATTTTTCTTTGTCTTTAATTCTTGCCAATTTGATTACTATGTGTCTCAGCCTGTTTCTCTTTGGCTTTATCCTGTATGGGACTCTCTGCACTTCCTGGACTTGGGTGGCTATTTCCTTTCCCATGTTAGGGAGGTTTTCGACTCTTATCTCTTCAAATATTTTCTCGGGTCCTTTCTCTCTCTCTTCTCCTTCTGGGACCCCTATAATGCGAATCTTGTTGCATTTAATGTTGCCCCAAAGGTCTCTTAGGCTGTCTTCATTTCTTTTCATTCTTTTTTCTTTATTCTGTTCCGCAGCAGTGAATTCCACCTTTCTGTCTTCCAGGTCACTTATCCGTTCTTCTCCCTCAGTTATTCTGTTATTGATTCTTTCTAGTGTATTCTAAGTCTTTGTCAAAAATTATTTGCATCTTCTCGATCTTTGCCTCCATTCTTTTACCGAGGTCCTGGATCATCTTCCCTACCATAATTCTGAATTATTTTTCTGGAAAATTGCCTATCTCCCCTTCATTTAGTTGTTTTTCTGGGGTTTTATCTTGTTCCTTCATCTGGTACATAGCTCTCTGCCCTTTCATCTTGTCTATCTTTCTGTGAATGTGGTTTTTGTTCCACAGACTGCAAGATTGTAGCTCTTCTTGCTTCTGCTGTCTGCCCTCTGGTCCCTTATTTATTTATTTATTTTTTGCGGTACGCGGGCCTCTCACTGCTGTGGCCTCTCCCGCTGTGGAGCATAGGCTCCAGACGCGCAGGCCCAGCGGCCATGGCCCATGGGTCCAGCCGCTCCGCGGCATGCGGGATCCTCCCAGACTGGGGCATGAACCCGTGTCCCCCGCATCGGCAGGCAGACTCTCAACCACTGCACCACCAGGGAAGCCCCCTTCTCTTATTTTAATTGAGTATTTTATGACTCCATTTTTTCTCCTCTCAACATTTCGTGTATATGTATGTATGTGTGTGTATATATATATATAAACATATTTAATGATATCCTTGATTTTGCATTATACATTTACAACTAATCTACATTCAATTTCATATAACATTATACTGCTTCATGGGTAGTGCAACTACTTTGTACCAGAGTATTCCCAATTCTTCCCTCCTTTTCCTTATAACATTGCTGTCATTCATCCATAAGCTATAGTCCGTCACTGAGTACATAGTGATTATCACTATTTTGAACAAACTGATGTTTGTTAGATTGATTAAGAATAGGAAAAATAAACATTTGTATTTTACCTTCACTTACTCTTTCTCCAAAATTCTTCCTTCCTTTATATTGATCTGATTTTCTGTTATATATCATTTTCTTTCTCTATGTAGAACTTCTTTTAACACTTCTTGCAAGGCAGGACTACTGGTAAAAAAAACCCTTAAATTTTGTTTGTTTGAAAAAGTCTTTATTTCTCTCCCACTTTTGAAGGATAATTTTGCTGAATACAGAATTCTATGGTGGTGGCTTCTTTATTTCAACATTTAAAATATTTTACTCCACTCTCTTCTTGTTTGCATAGTTTCTGAAGAGAAATCCAGTGTAATTGTTTTCCTTGCTCCTCTACAGGTAAAATGTTTCCCGCCCCCCGCCCCCGGCTTCTTTCACGATTTTCTCCTTACCTTTGATTTTTTTTTTTTTTTGCAGTATGAAAATGACATGCCTAAGTGTAGAAGTTTTGGTATTTATCTTGTTTATTGCTCTCTGAGATCTCTGGATCTGTGGTTTGATGGCTGGCATTAGCTTTGGAAAATTATCAGTCATTATCACTTCAAATATTTTTTATGGCCCTTTCTTTCTTTTTTTCTCCTCTGGTATTCCCACTACTCATATATTACATCTTTTATAATTATCCCACAATTCTTGGATACATTGTTGTGTTTTTTCATTCTCGAAATTTCTTTGGCATATCTTCAAGCTCATGGATCCTTTTCTCGGTTGTGTCCAGTGTACAGACAGGTCTATCAGAGGAATTCTTTATTCTGGTTACAGTGCTTTTTATTTTTAGCATTTACTTTTTAAAAAGTTTTTAAAAATTGAAGTGTATTTGATTTACATTGTAGCATTTATTTTAATTCTTAGATTTTTTTCATATCTCTGCTTATATTACCCATATGTTCTTGCATGTTGCTTACTTTTTTCACTAGAGTCTGTAGTATTATAGTTATCTTATATTCATGGTCTGAATATTCCAATATGTCTGCCATAATTGAGTCTGCTTCTGATGCTTGCTCTGTCCTTCAAACTGTTTTTTTATGTGTGTGTCTTTTTTTAGGGCTTGCAGCTTTATGTCGAAAGCTGGACGTGGTGGACTAAGTGAAAGAAACTGAAGTAAATAGGCCTTTAGTGTGAGATTTTATATTTATCTGGCTGGTAGTTACTCTTCTTACTATTTGGCATAGCTATAGGTGTCAGAGGATAAAAGTTTTTTTCACACCCTTGTTTTTGTCCCCCCTGTTGTTTTTGGACTTCCCTAGAGACTTCTTATATAAGGTCTAAGGTATGCGTTTCCTTTAGTTGTAATCCCCTCTTATATAGGAGCTCTATTAGAGGTGGTGGTGAGGTTTGTGGTGGGTAGGATATATTCTGTAGTCTATAATTAGGTCTCTGTGGGCCTGTGTCCATGGACCTGAGACCTTCACAACTGATTCTCTGTACCACTCCCTCCATGAGTTGAGACAGGAACGGTTGAGGGCAATGGAGTTGGGGATTACCCTTTTTCCACAGTCACTCAGGCTATTAAAAACAACCCTATAGATTACATTCTGTTTAAATCGTTTTTCTTGAGGGCAGGCTTTTGTTAAGTAGAGTAGAATGCTCAGAGCATATTTCAAAATGGTTACATTCTCCCTCCCCCCACCCCTTCCCCCGCCCCCCCCACTAGAAGCAGGAAGAGATTTTCTCTGATCTGTGCTTTGAGAACCTAATAAGGCTGCTGAAGGAAAAATCATGCAAGTGTGGGGCCTCCCTGCAACTGGACTCCCCTGGAGTTTTAACTCTCAAGCTCATTTACGTCAAGCTTCCAGCACTTCATCAATTAAAATGTAAGTTCTCCTGCACCACTACTGGCTCTGGCATCTAGCTTCCACTCCTGGGTTTCACTCACGTAAGCTGTGACTCTGTGTATCTGCCTGTTTCGCCAATTTTCAGAGCAGTGGTTTGCCCTGTTACCTAAATTCCCTGATTAGTCTAAGAAAAGTTGTTGACTTTTCAGTGTGTTCAAGTTTCCTTGTTTTGAGGATGGGAGTGATGACTTCCAAGCTCCTTATATCCCAGACTGGAAACTGGAACCCTCTAGTGGATTTTTGTTAGTTTCTTCTCACCTCTGCAGCTTGTCTGTGCTTAACTTTGGCAGTGAGCACCAGTAGCCCATGCCAGTGCACCATTTGGGAGGGCAGGGTGTCCCTGATGACAGACCTTTCAAGTCCCTCTCTCTGCCAATGACTTCAGTGATCCTCCAGGCCCTACTCCCAGGCTCCCTGGCTCCTCCTGTCCTCTGCTCAGCCCTTTCCCTCCACCTCTACCTTAGTCTCCCTATTCAGCAGTGGGTCTCTGGGGCTTGCTCTGGGGGCAGGTTGGAGTAAGCCTTTCCCACGTATCTGAGGAGAGGTCAGAGAGAGTAACAGGCAAAAGGGCACAGCCTGCAGGAGTAGGAAGAACAAAGATGTTCAAGTTCTCTCAAGAGAGATCAAGGTTTGAATTCCTGTTCCTACTACTTCCCACCTCTGTCATCTCTGAAAAGCTACTTAACCCTACTAGGTTTCAGTTTATCTTTAAAAAGCAGCTAAACCAGGATAATACTGAGAACTAGGTTGTTTTCAGTTCATAGGGAAACTGGCTAGGCTGGAGCTAAAATTAGGTCCATCTGTTGTGTGGATGGGGTCTGTGTTGGAATCCCTTGGTTAGAGGTGTGAGAACATCCAGGAGGGGCAGAGAATCACCTAACTCCAGCAATATGGTGTATGAAGGTGAGGACCCCAGGGCCCAGCCAGCCTGTGTTTGGGAGGAAAATAGGAGCTTAGGACCAGTGGAGTGGTTACTAGTCCAGCTGACCTGCTTGAGCACCCCTGATCCTGTGGAGAGTCACTGACATCCAGGGGCCTGAGCAACCTTGCCTGAGACTCCATAGCCGAGTTTGCCACCATGTGAGGGAATATTTGTCTTACCCCTTTCCAGAGACTGCTGGGCTTTTAAGGGCTGATGTTGGTGGACACAGAGCTACGTGTGGTGGTACCTCAGTGGTAGAGCTCCAGCCAGAGGGATGGCCAGAGGCAGGGAGTGAGACAATGCCTAGACAGGTGTGGATGCTAGGAGGACACTTTCCTGAGGCCTCCCAAGATCATCTTGGGAAGGGAGTTCCTGTGCAGGGTCCTGCCTCCAGCCAGTGGCATCCCAGTGTTCATGTGCATATGAGTCCATTTGTGGTCACCTGCCAGTGAGGGTTCAGGATATTTGGGCAATGTCAGGATTGGAAAGAACTTGCACTGAACCCTTTGAAATGCATTTAGTCCATATTGGGTATGTGCCAAATGGGAAATTTACCACATTATCATGGGTTCTGCAGGCTGGGGAGGGTGCATTGTGAGGCCTCCTTGGATCCTGTTGGCTGCACAAAGACTCTGTGTCAGGCATATTGGTAGGAAGGATGACTAGAGCATTGCTTCAAAGCTTATTGCTAGGCCACTAAGTCCTGAGTCAGCTAAGCAGAAAGGAGATACCAGGCTCCAACTGCTGGAGGTATGTGGACACCATGGGCCATGCTGGCCTGGGCCCCTACACAGAAGACAGCAGTGTCATGTGGGTTTGGGAGGCAGGTGGGCAGTGAGGTGGGCCCCTTCAGACTGTGCAGAGCGGGAGCATGGGGGTGGGTGAGGAGGGTGCTGGAAGTCAATTCTAGGAGCAGAGGTCTGAGGACTGCCAGCCTGCACCTCAGCTCACAGCCTGGCATTGGGCTTCCTCTCTCTCTTTCCCGCTCACTCTGCTAGACACCCCCCCACCACATTCAAGAGCCCTCTATGCTGCAGGCTGGAACTCCCATCCTCAGGGCCTGAGTCATGTACTCCTGTCCAGCTCAATTGTCCCGCACTCTGGGAACTTCCCTCTACCTCCGTGGGGGGCTGGTCCTTGTTCCTCCAAATCACATGAGTGATGGTTCTTTACTCTGGGAAAGATCCTTACTCCCCTGTAATATAGACATCTGGCAAAATGTCTTACTTCCTATTAAAGGCTGAATTATGCCCCCCCCCAAAATACATATGTTGAAGTCCTAACCCCAGTACCTCAGAATGTGCATTTTTGTTTTTTGATGTGCACCACACAGCATGTGGAATCTTACTTCCCCAACCAGGGATGGAACTCGTGCCCAGTGCAATAGAAGTGTGGAGTCTTAACCACTGGATCTCCAGAGAAGTCCCCAGAATATGACTTTATTTGGAGTAAAGCTTTTAAAGAGATAATTGAGTTAACATGAGGTCATTAGGGTAAGCCCTAATCCAGTATGACTGGTGGCCTTATAAGAAGGGAAAATTTGGACACAGAAACACACAGAGGGAAGACAATGTGAGGACACAGGGAGAAGATGGCCATCTATAAGCCAAGGAGAGAGGCCTTAGATTTCTGGGCTCCAGAACAGTGAGATGATAAATTCCTCTTGTTTAAGCCACATTGCCTGTGGTATTTTTTATGGCAGCTGGAGCTGACTGATATCCTTCCTCTGAAGGCCTGTGCACCCCCATGGCAGGAGTGGTGTCTGTAAGTGAAGACATCTTTCTCTCCCCCAGTTGGACTTCTTCAGTGTCTTCACCCCTGCCTTCCTCCTGGGATAGTCTCCCTGCCAGGTCCTGTTTCCTTGTCCACAGAGTCAGATGACCGACCTCAAGGGAAGGCATGAGTGCTGAGGAACAGGAGGGGCAATAGGGCACCAAGATAGGAACAAGATGACTCTTTCACTAGTTTTTATTTGTTTTCTTATGCTTGGTTTGTGGGGTGGCAGCAGTTGGACAGGAAAACGAAGAAGGCACGAGTGAAAGGTGATGGGACTCGGAGAGGGGAAGGGCAGAAGGTTCCAGCGAGGAGACTGGGCCCTGAGGCAGAAAGCAAGAGCAGAGGGGCTTGGCACATCACTGCAGGGCCTGTCATGGGGCCCCGAGCATGAACAACAGCAGGGGTCAGCTCTGTGGAGGCATAAAGGCTTTGCCAGTCCCAGGCGAGCCTGCAGCCTGCAGAGTCTGGTATGGAAACAGAGTCTGAGGAGGAGCGGACGTGGGCTCAGGGAGAGGTGTGAGTCTCTGGATCTCGTCAATCCAGTCGGTGAAGTAGGTGACATTGGTGAAGATGCTGGGGTACATGGGATGTCGGCAGTCAAAGTCCCAGCTGGCCAACCCCATCAGAACCCAGGAACTGGCAAAGTCACAGTAGAGGATCTCCCCGCAATCACCCTAGGAAAGAGATGGGAGTTCATGAGGGTGACTGAGCCAGCTCTAAGAAGACCAGGAAGCAAGGTGGGGCTTATGAGTCTGAAATCCAGGCTCACTCAGGTGGACCTCTGTGAAAGTCCCCAAACCAGCATCCCACTGCAGACCAGCCCTATTAAGCCATGCAGGCAGGTACTGGAATCATGCTTTAGGAAGTTCCTGATTGACCCTCAGGACAATCATGGATCTAAACCTATCAACATATGGACCCCTGTGCCCAGCAAGGTCCTGGTGGTCCAGGACAGGGCAATATCCAAGGCCAAGAAGGGACAGCTGCACCATAGGGCCCGAGAGAACTGGTCTGTGAGTAAAGCCTGGCCAGAAAAAGCTGCTGCAGACCCCAGCTCTTGCAAAACCCTGAATTGCAACAGCACATGCCCACGTGGGTCCTCCTCCTTTTTCATTCATTTAGTTAGGCCTTTAATTTTTCTCTCAACTTCTTGGTTGAGCATCTTCAGAAAATGCCCATACCCAGGCATGGTGGAGGCAGCCTCTTTTGCTTGGGGAGAAGATGGGTGGTCCCCAGAAAGCTGCTGGAGTCCTAAAATGCTGTCAGGGCAGGACAATCTGGTTGGAAATCCCCTCACTCATCAGCAAAAGTGAAGGTCCCATCCTTGGGGGTGAGGGTGGAGGAGCAGGAGCCATAGTCATGCTTGGTGCTCCTCCACTCACCTGTGCAACATGCACATCAAGCATCCAAGGCAGCCTCCACCTTTGGGCACAGCGGGGAAATGACAAGGCTCCTCTTTTGTGGTGCTTTTGTAAATAAGCCAATTAGCCTGCCACTGTCAGATGTGACCTGTGGAAACAAGCCATGGAGGGACAGGACAGGAAGGGAAGGGCACTTCATAGGGTGGAGGCACAAAGATTTCCTGTGCTGAGATGACAGGCAAGAAACAACATAACTTTCTGATGCAGGAGAAGAGGGAGCAGTAAGTGCAGACGAGGAGAGGAGGGTTGAGCCAGGTGCGGGGGAGGAAGAGCAGTGACGTGTGTGGGGCAAGGGGGATAGATGGGACATGGGGTCACAGGGCCTTATGGTGGGGGGTTAGAATTTACCCCCATGGAGAACTGTCTAGGTTATGTCTAGCACCTGGATCACTCTGGTGCTGTGTGGAGAATGAACCAGTTGGGAGATAGCTACCGGAGAGAAGGTGAGAGATTACTGATGGGGAGGGCCAGGGCAGTAAGAAACAGTCAGATTTGGGGCAATATGTTGAAGGAGGCAATAGGGGCCGTCAAATCTGAGTAGTCCATGAGGGAGGAACTGCAGACGGGAAGCAGCAGGCTGAGCACGGAGCCCTGGGGTCTCCAGCATTTTGAGGTGGGAGGGGAGGGGACCAGGTGCAGAGCAGAGTAGCTGGCTAGTCCTGGTGCCCAGGAAATGGGAGTGAGACTTGCTGAAGTGTTGAGTGAGAGGAGGACTCAGGTCCACTGGTGGCTCTGGCAAGACAGGCCCTTGGGGATGTTGACCATGTGGCTCTGGTGGCACATGGGGACACTCCTGGGTGGAGTGGGTCAGATTCAGTGCTGCTATGGGTCTTTTGGAGAAGGAAGGTAGACAAACTGGGCAATAGCAGGAGGGAGCTGGCTGTTGCACATTTACATGGGAGCCAGGAAAGGGGGAGACAGAAGACATACAGCAAGGGAGCCTCTGGGCACCCAGAGCTCCAGGACGGACTGGCTGGGATGGACCACGAGGCTCAGGTGAGATGGAAGATACTGGGGTGGGGGAAAGTAGGGCTGGCAAGATGAATGGGCTCTAGTCTGATTGATTGCTTTGGCATTCTGAGTGAAATGAGATCTCCAGCTGAAAGGAGTGGGGTGGGGGAAGTGGCGGCTTGATGGAGAGAGAAGGGTACATGCTGTAGCTGGCCAAAAATAACCCTCAAAGATGCCCATCTTCATCAATGGACCCTTTGGCTATGTTACCTTATGTGGCAAAAGGGACTCTGCAGCAGTGACGGAGTTGAGCATCTTGAAATAGGAAGACTATCCTGGATTATGTGGGTGGACCCAACGTAATCACAAAGGTCCTCATGAGGAAAGAGGGAGGCAGGAGTTCAGAGTCAGAGGAGGAGATGTGATGACAGAAGCAGAGGTAGGAGCGATGTGCTTTGGGACAGAGGAAGGGGCCATGAGCCAAGGAATGCTGGCAGCCTGGAAAAAGCTAGCAAAAGCAAGAAAACATTCTCCCCTAGAGTCTCCAGAAGGAACCAACCTGGCCAACATCTTGACATTATACTTTTGACCTCCAGAAATGTAAGAGAATAAAGTTCTGTTGTTTTAGCCACCCACATTGAGGTGATTTGTCACCAGAGACCCAAGAAAGTCATACACGGGGACTTCTTGGAGATTGGGAATGTGCCATCATCACCTCAGCTCTTCCGCTCTGTGCTCCCTAGCTGGGGTGCCTTTGGTCCTCCCCACAGTGTACCCACCCAAAGCTGTTCAAGGCCAGGGGAAGGCCTGGTCCATGTCCACGCTGGGCCTCAGGGATACATGCAGATGAGCCATGTGGTTATCTACATTATGATGGATTCTGGGCCAGTCTGCGGAAGATGGGAAGGCAGAGCCCCCGAATCAGTGACTCCTTTAACCCCATCCTTTCTGAGTGAAGTACAGATGCCCTCAGGTGACCTACACGCAGAGGCGGGACCAAATACAAAGCTGAACCCAGGGAGCTGCGCGAACAAAGAAGAGAAAGGGAAATCTCTCCCAGCAGGCTCAGAAGCAGCAAATTAAAGCTCCACAATCAACTTGATGTACCCTGCATCTGTGGAATATATGAATAGACAAAGAATCATCCCAAATTGAGGAGGTGGACTTTGAGAGCAAGACTTATGATTTTTTTCCCCTTTTCCTCTTTTTGTGTGTATGTGTATGCTTCTGTGTGAGATTTTGTCTGTATAGTTTTGCTTTCACAATTTGTCCTAGGGTTCTGTCTGTCAGTCTTTTTTTCTAATTTTTAAAATTGTTTTCTTAATAATTATTTTTTATATTAATAAATTTATTTTATCTTGCTTTATTTTATTTTATCCTCTTGCTTTCTTTCATTCGTTGTATTTTTTCTCGCTTTTATTCTGAGCTGTGTGGAGGACAGTCTCTTGGTGCTCCAGCCAGGCATCAGGGCTGTGCCACTGAGGTGGGAGAGCCAACTTCAGAACACAGGTCCACAAGAAACCTCCCAGCTCCATGTAGTATAAAATGAAGAAAATCTCCCAGAGATCTCCATCTCAACACCATCACACAGCTTCACTCAAGGACCAGCAAGATAAAGTGCTGGACATCCTATGTCAAACAACTAGCAAGACAGGAACACAGCCCCATCCATTAGCAGAGAGGCTGCCTAAAATCATAATAAGTCCACAGACACCCCAAAACACACCACCAAACGTTGACTTGCCCAACAGAAAGACAAGATCCAGCCTCATCCACCAGAACACAGGCACTAGTCCCCTCCACCAGGAAGCCTACACAACCCACTGAACCGAAGTTAGCCACTGGGGACAGACACCAAAATCAATGGGAACTACGAACCTGCAGCCTGTGAAAAGGGGACACCGAACACAATAAGATAAACAAAATGAAAAGACAGAAAAATACACAGCAGATTAAGGAGCAAGGTAAAAACCCACCCACCTAACAAATGAAGAGGAAATAGGCAGTCTACCTGAAAAAGAATTCAGAAAAATGATAGTAAAGATGATCCAAAATCTTGGAAATAGAACAGAGAAAATGGAAGAAATATTTATCAAGGAACTAGAAAAACTAAAGAGGAAACAAGCAATGATGAACAACACAATAAATGAAATTAAAAATACTCTAGAAGGGATCAATAGCAGAATAATTGAGGCAGAAGAACAGATAAGTGACCTGGAAGATGAAATAGTGGAAATAACTACTGCAGAGCAGAATAAAGGAAAAAGAATGAAAAGAACTGAGGACAGTCTCAGAGACATCTGGGACAACATTAAACGCACCAACATTCAAATTATAGGGGTTCCAGAGGAAGTAGAGAAAAAGAAATGGACAGAGAAAATATTTGAAGAGATTATAGTTGAAAACTTACCTAATATGGGAAAAGAAATAGTTAATCAAGTCCAGGAAGTACAGAGAGTCCCATACAGGATAAATCCAAGGAGAAACACGCCAAGACACATATTAATCAAACTATCAAAAATTAAATACAAAGAAAACATATTAAAAGGAGCAAGGGAAAAGCAACAAATAACACACAAGGGAATCCCCATAAGGTTAACAGCTGATCGTTCAGCAGAAATTCTGTAAGCCAGAAGGGAGTGGCAGGACATATTTAAAGTGATGAAGGAGAAAAAACTACAACCAAGATTACTCTGCCCAGTAAGGATCTCTTTCAAATTAGATGGAGAAATTAAAACCTTTACAGACAAGCAAAAGCTGAGAGAGTTCAGCACCACAAAACCAGCTTTACAACAAATGCTAAAGGAACTTCTCTAGGCTAGAAACAAAAGAGAAGGAAAAGACCTACAAATACAAACCCAAAACAATTTAGAAAATGGGAATAGGAACATACATATCGATAATTACCTTAAATGTAAACGGATTAAATGCTCCCGCCAAAAGGAACAGAATGGAAGAATGGATACAAAAACAAGACCCATATATACGCTGTCTACAAGAGACCTACTTCAGACCTAGGGACACATACAGACTGAAAGTGAGGGGATGGAAAAAGATATTCCATGCAAATGGAAATCAGAAGAAAGTTGGAGTAGCAATTCTCATATCAGACAAAATAGACTTTAAAATGACTATTACAAGAGAAAAAGAAGGACACTACATAAGGATCAAGGGATTGATCCAAGAAGAAGATATAACAATTGTAAATATTTATGCATCCAACACAGGAGCACCTCAATACATAAAGCAAACACTAAGAGCCATTAAAGGGGAAATCAACAGTAACACATTCATAGTAGGGGACTTTAACACCCCACTTTCACCAATGGGCAGATCATCCAAAATGAAAATAAATAAGGAAACTCAAGCTTTTAATGATACATTAAACAAGATGGACTTAATTGATATTTATAGTACATTCCATCCAAAACAACAGAATACACATTTTTCTCATGTGCTCATGGAACATTGTCCAGGATAGATCATATGTTGGGTCACAAATCAAGCCTTAGTAAATTTAAGAAAATTGAAATCGTATCAAGTACCTTTTCCAACCACAACGCTATAAGACTAGATATCAATTACAGGAAAAGATCTGTAAAAAGTGCAAACACATGGAGGCTAAACAATACACTACTTAATAACGAAGTGTTTACTGAAGAAATCAAAGAGGAAATAAAAAACACCTAGAAACAAAAGACAATGGGGACATGACAACCCAAAACCTATGGGATGCAGCAAAAGCAGTTCTAAGAGGGAAGTTTATAGCAATACAATCCTACCTTAAAAAACAGGAAACATCTCGAATAAACAATCGAAACTTGCACCTAAAGCAATTAGAGAAAGAAGAACAAAAATACCCAAAGTTAGCAGAAGGAAAGAAATCATAAAGATCAGATCAGAAATAAATGAAAAAGAAATGAAGGAAACGATAGCAAAGATCAATAAAACTAAAAGCTGGTTCTTTGAGAAGATAAACAAAATAGATAAACCATTAGCCAGTCTCATCAAGAAAAAAAGGGAGAAGACTCAAATCAATAGAATTAGAAATGAAAAAGGAGAAGTAACAACTGACATTGCAGAAATACAAAAGATCATGAGAGATTACTACAAGCAACCCTATGCCAATAAAATGGACAACATGGAGGAAGTGGACAAATTCTTAGAACTGCACAACCTGCGGAGACTGAACCAGGAAGAAATAGAAAATATGAACAGACCAATCACAAAAAGTTAAATTGAAACTGTGATTTAAAATCTTCCAACAAACAAAAGCCCAGGACCAGATGGCTCACAGGCGACTTCTATCAAACATTTAGAGAATAGCTAATACCTATCCTTCTCAAACTCTTCCAAAATATAGCAGAGAGAGGAACACTCCCAAATTCATTCTACGAGGCCACCATCACCTTGATACCAAAACCAGACAAGGATGTCATAAAGAAAGCAAACTACAGACAAATATCACTGATAAGCATAGATGCAAAAATCCTCAACAAAATACTAGCCAACGGAATCCAACAGCACTTTAAAAGGATCATACACCATGATCAAGTGGGGTTTATTCCAAGAATGTAAGGATTCTTCAATATGCACAAATCAATCAATGTGATAAACCATATAAATAAATTGAAGGAGAAAAACCATATGATCATCTCAATAGATGCAGAGAAGGCTTTCGACAAAATTCAACACCATTTATGATAAAAACCCTGCAGAAAGTAAGCATAGAGGGAACTCTCCTCAACATAATAAAGGCCATATATGACAAACCCACAGCCAACATCGTCCTCAATGGTGAAAAATTGAAAGCATTTCCACTAAGATCAGGAACAAAACAAGGTTACCCACTCTCACCACTCTTACTCAACATAGTTTTGGAAGTTTTAGCCACAGCAATCAGAGAAGAAAAAGAAATAAAAGGAATCCATATCAGAAAAAAAGTAAAGCTGTCATTGTTTGCAGATGACATGATACTATACATAGAGAATCCTAAAGATGCTACCAGAAAACTACAAGAGCTAATCAATGAATTTGGTAAAGTAGCAGGATACAAAATTAATGCACAGAAATCTCTGGCATTCCTATACACTAATGATGAAAAATCTGAAAGTGAAATCAAGAAAACACTCCCATTTACCATTGCAATGAATAGAATAGGATATCTAGGAATAAACCTACCTAAGGAGACAAAAGACCTGTATGCAGAAAATTATAAGACACTGATGAATGAAATTAAAGATGATACAAATAGATGGAGATATATACCATGTTCTTGGATTGGAAGAACCAACATTGTGAAAATGACTCTACTACCCAAAGCAATCTACAGATTCAATGCAATCCCTATCAAACTACTACTGGCATTTTTCACAGAACTAGAACAAAAAACTTCACAATTTGTATGGAAACACAAAAGACCCCGAATAGCCAAAGCAATCTTGAGAACGAAAAACAGAGCTACAGGAATAAGGCTCCCTGACTTCAGACTATATTACAAAGCTACAGTAATCAAGACAGTATGTTACTGGCACAAAAACAGAAACAAAGATCAATGGAACAGGATAGAAAGCCCAGAGATAAACCCATGCACATATGGTCACATTATCTTTGATAAAGGAGGCAGGAATGTGCAGTGGAGAAAGGACAGCTGCTTCAATAAGTGGTACTGGGAAAACTGGACAGGTACATGTAAAAGTATGAGATTAGATCACTCCCTAACACCATACACAAAAATAAGCTCAAAATGGATTAAAGACCTAAATGTAAGGACAGAAACTATCAAACTCTTAGAGGAAAACACAGGCAGAACAATCTGTGACGTAAATCACAGCAAGATCCTTTTTGACCCACCTGCTAGAGAAATGGAAATAAAAACAAAAATTAACAAATGGGACCTAATGAAACTTCCAAGCTTTTGCACAGCAAAGGAAACCATAAACAAGACCAAAAGACAACCCTCAGAATGTGAGAAAATATTTGCAAATGAAGCAACTGACAAAGGATTAATCTCCAAAATTTATAAGCAGCTCATGCAGCTCAATAACGTAAAAACAAACAACCTAATCCAAAACTGGGCAGAAGATCTAAATAGACATTTCTCCAAAGAAGATATACAGAACAAACACATGAAGAATGCTGAACATCATTAATCATTAGGGAAATGCAAATCAAAACTACAATGAGATATCATGTCATACCAGTCAGAATGGCCATCATCAAAAAATCTAGAAACAGTAAATGCTGGAGAGAGTGTGGAGAAAAGGGAACACTCTTGCACTGCTGGTGTGAATGTGAATTGGTAGAGCCACTATGGAGAACAGTATGGAGGTTCCTTAAAAAACTACAGATAGAACTACCATATGACCCAGCAATACCACTACTGGGCATATACCCTGAGAAAACCATAATTCAGAAAGAGTCATGTACCAAAATGTTCATTGCAGCTGTATTTACAATAGCCAGGACATGGAAGCATCCTAATTGTCCATCGTCGGAGGAATGAATAAAGATGATGTGGCACATATATACAATGGAATATTACTCAGCCATAAAATGGAATGAAATTGAGCTCTTTGTAGTGAGTTGGATGGACCTAGACTCTGTCATACAGAGTGAAGTAAGTCTGAAAGAGAAAAACAAATACTGTATGTGAACACATATATATGGAATCTAAGAGGAAAAAAAAGATCATGAAGAACCTAGGGGTAAGACGGGAATAAAGACACAGACCTACTAGAGCATAGACTTGAGGATATGGGGATGGGGAAGGGTAAGCTGTGACAAAGTGAGAGTGGCATGGACATATATACACTGCCAAATGTAAAATAGATAGCTAGTGAGAATCAGCCACACAGCACAGGGAGATCAGCTCGGTGCTTTTTGACCACCTAGAGGGGTGGGATATGGAGGGTGGGAGGGAGGGAGATGCAAGAGGGAAGAGATATGGGAACATATGTATATGTGTAGCTGATTCACTTTGTTATAAAGCAGAAACTAACACACCATTGTAAAGAAATTATACTCCAATAAAGATATTAACGAAAATCAATTTTAAAAAAGCTGCTCAATGTCACTAATTATTAGAGAAATGCAAATCAAAACTACAGTGAGGTATCACCTCACACCAGTTAGAATGGGCATCATCAGAATATCTACAAACAACAAGTGCTGGAGAGGGTGTGGAGAAAAGGGGAACCCCTTGCACTGTTGGTGGGAACGTAAATTGATACAGCCACTATGGAGAACAGTATGGAGGTTCTTTAAAAAAGTAGAAATAGAATTACCATATGACCCAGAAATCCCACTACTGGGCATATATCCAGAGAAAACCATAATTCAAAAAAACACATGCACGCCAATCTTCATTGCAACACTATTTACAGTAGCCAGGACATGGAAACAACCTAAATACCCATCGACAGACAAAATGGATAAAGAAGATGTTGTACATATATACGATGGAATATTACTCAGCCATAAAAAGGTATGAAATTGAGTCATTTGTAGAGACGTGGATAGATCTAGAGACTGCCATACTTTGTGAAGTAAATCAGAAAGAGAAAAACAAATATCGTATATTAGCGCATAGATGTGGAACCTAGAAAAATGGTACAGATGAACCGGTTTGCAGGGCAGAAATTGAGACACAGATGTACAGAACAAACGTATGGACAGCAAGGGGGGAAAGTGGCGGGGAGGTGGTGGTGGTGTGATGATTGGGAGATTGTGATTGACATATATACACTAATATGTTCAAAATGAATAACTACTAAGAACCTGCTGTATAGAAAAATAAGTAAAATAAAATTCAAAAAAATAATCAGAGAAGGCATACTTCTCACACCCATCTCCTCCTCGACACCATCCTATTCCTTGGCAACCACTAATCTTTTCTCAAACTCTACAATTTTGTCATTTTGAGAATATTATATTAATAGAATAAAGTATGCGACCTTTTGAGACTGGCATTTATCACTCAGCATAATGCCCTTGAGTCCCTCCAAAGAGTTGCTGTATCAATAAACTGTTCTTTTTTTAATTGCTGTGTAGTGTTCCTGGTATAGGTGTAACACCATTTTAACTATTCACCTATTAGGAGGAATTTTTAGTTGTTTCCAATCTTTGGCTTTTACAAATATAGCTTCTACAGTCAAATCACATACAGATTTTTGTGTGGACATAAGTCTTCATTCTCCTAGGATAAATAGCCAGGAATGCAATTGCTGGGCCATATGGTATGTATATATTCCATTTTTTAAAGGAATAGCCAAACTATTTTCCAGTGTGGCTGTATCATTTTACAATCCCACTAGCAATACTAAGAGAAATCCTGTTTCTAGCCATCCTCACTGGCAATACAATTAAGTTTCATGTTAGCTGTTCTAATCAACATGTGATTATTCTTATTGTGTTCCAAATTTGAATTTCATTAACGGGTAGTAGTTTTGAACAACTTTAATGGCTTACTTGCCAAACATATGTCCTCTTTGGTGAAATGTCTCTTCATATCTTTTCCCCATTTTCTAATTGAATTGTTCCTATTTTTACCGTTGAGTTTTGATACTTCTTTATACACTCCAGATACAAGTCTTTTGTCAGATGTGTGGTTTGCAAATAGTTTCTCCAAACCTGTAGCTTCTTCTCATCCTTAACAGGGTCTTTAATGCAGGAAAACATTTAATTTAGATAAGTCCAATTTTCTATTCTTTCTTTTCTGAGTAGTGTTTTTGCTCTCATGTGTAAGAACTCTTCACCAAGTCCTAGGACTTAAAGATTTTCTCCTAGTTCTTGTAAAACTTTCAAAGTTTAAAATTTTACATTTAAATCTATGTTCCATTTTCAGTTAATTTTAGTATTTCTTAAAAACACTATCCCTTTTGCATTATATTGCTTTTTAACTTATGTAAAAAAAAAAGTTTGTGGTATTGGTGTGTGTCTATTTCTGTATTCTCTATCCTATTCATTGAACTATGTATCTATCCTTCCACCAGTACCACACTGTCTTACTTATAACTTTACGGTAGGTCTTAATATCCTCCAACTATATTCTGCTTTCTCAAAATTGTTTTACTTATTCTGGCTCCTTTGCCTTTACCTTTTGTTCATACATTTTAGAATAAGCTTGTCAATGTTAACAAAAAAATTCTGTTGGAAGTTGACCTTTTATTATGTTGAGTCTTCCAATCCATGAATGTGATATGTCTCTCCATTGATTTAGGTCTTGTTTTGTTGTATTGTACAGATCCTCTATTAAAATATTTATAATCAAATATTTCATGTTTTGGAAGAATTGTGTATGGCATCGTGCTTTTAGTTTTGGTTTCCAGTTGTTCCTATTTGGAAATATGATTAATGTTTTTGTGTTGATCTTTTATCCTGAGACTTTGTTAAAGTAATTGCCACTTATTAATTGCTTCTTAGAGATTTCTTGGGATTTTTCTATGCAGACAGTCATGCTATCCATGAGTATGGACAGTATTATTTCTTCTTTTCTAATCTGTGTGTCTTTCTTTCTTTTTCTTGCCATGCTGCACTGGCTAGTACCTACAGTACTAAGTTGAAAAGGAGAGATGAAAGAGGACATTCTGGCCTTCTTTTGAATTTAGGAGGAAAACATTCATTCTCTCACCATTAAGCATGATGTTCACTGTAGGTTTTTTGTAGATATTCTTTATTGGGTTGAAGTAGAGCCCTTCTATTCCTAGTTTTCTGAGAGTTTCTAACATGAATGTGTGTTGAAGTTCATAAAATGCTTTTTCTTCATTAATTGATGTGGCCATGTAGATTTTCTTCTTTAATCTATTAATATGGCAAATTACACTGATGATTTTTGAATAGTAAACCAAGCTTGTGTTCCGAGAATAGACTCCATTTGATCAGAGTGTATTGTTATTTGCTTCCTTCTTCATGTGTTGATATTATTGTGCAATTTTTTTCCCATTTCCATGTGTGAAAGCTTAGATTATTGATCTGAGACCTTTCCTCTTTTCTATTATAAGCATTTAATGCCATTCATTTCCCTCTTAATAATGTTTTATCTGGATCCTTCCACATTTTATGTGTTGTATTTTCATTTTCACTCAGTTCTATTTATCTTAAAATTTTTCCTTGTGATTCCTCTTTAACCATGGATTATTTAGAAGTGTGCATCTTAATTTCCGAATGTTTGGAAGCTTTCTACTTCTCGCTCTCATTTTTATACAATTTAAAGCTTAGATTTGGACACAGTGGAATAAAATGCAATTATGTTTGTTTAGTTACTTTATAGAGGTTCTTCAAATATCACTGGAGTGAAGTTTTGAAATATTAATTTTACATCTCAGTCTTTTGCACTTGTAACCATAAGAGAGTTCCCTAAAAATATGTAACCCTGGCTGTTGGAGCCATGTTTGTCAGGGGAAGTTCACAGACACAGGAATAGTGGGGAGTTTGTGGGTCCCCACTGCACACTTTTTTCTGGCCCAGAACACAGGGGTCCAGTAGGGGTCCAGGAGAGGGACCTAAACTTTGGGCTCTGGTGTTTATATTGCATAATCAGAGAAGCCCAGGTCCTGTGTGGGGAGGGAGTAGAACCAGCACTGGGACACACAGGACCCAGGTCAAGTCCCTCTCCATGGAACGAGCACTCTGGAGGAGGGAGGCCCAGCTTCTCTCCTACTGGTCAGGGCTGATCCAAGCTGTGGTTACAGCTGTACTGCTTAGTAGGCCCATGGCTGTGTCACCAGCTATGACAGCCATAAGCCCTGGCTATGGGTAGTGTCCATGAAGACTTGAGGAAGGCTGGCCTTCATCCTGCAGAGAGGCAGTCTTGAACAAGTTAGCCCTGCCCTGTCACTACTTCAACAACCATAATTTTCATTACTCCCTCTTGCTCCCCAACCCCACTCAAATAAAAGCATAGTTTCTCATGGGGTTGCCAACCTTTTATTTTCCAAACATTATCAACATCATTTCATAAAAGAAAGGACATTCGAACTCCAATTAACTAAGAAGCACATAGTGCAGAATAAGCTCGTTTGCCCTAAAACAAGACCCTTAGCTATTTCCATGGACCATCCTTGATTTCTCCATTATGCTGCTGAGTAGTGCAAAGTTGGTGCTCAAGAACACCTTGGATGACGGTGTGCTATCAACAGCTGCTGTGAAAGAAAGAAGCTGGCACCCTCGGTGGCTATACGGGCAGAGGAGTTGAGGAGACAGTAGGTGATGGCTCTGTGCTGTCAGTGAGGGCTGTCCTCTGCCCGCACCCCTATTAATCCCTTCGTATCCCTACCACCTGAGGAATGAAGGCAGTGATGAATTACTGGCAGAATTGCCCTGTCTGATAAGAGGGTCACCTGCAAGCCAGAGGGCCCAAATCCTCCCTGGAACACATCACTCCCTACCCACCACTTAACAATTCCCTTCAAACAAAGGTGCAAATTTGTAATAGCTGTACCGTTAAGATATGCAGTCTATGATTCGGAAAATTGTGACTCCTTTCAATTGTCCTTTCGGAAAATTGTGCCCTGTTCTTGGAGAAACATGACATTTTGTAGGGAGAACCCAGGCCAGGTGGCCAAAGTCTCTGTCAAGTCTGTTTCTTCAGCCAGTAGTTTGATTTCAAGTGAGGGTGTTGGAGATGAGTGCACCTTCACCATGACAGCCTTTCCCTGGTATCACTGGTCAAGGTTCCCTTTGGTGAATAAAACGTACAAAAGGTTGCCCAGCACCTGCCTCGCTGCTACTCCTGGGATTAGGCACCTGTTTTGAACACCCTGTGGATGGTGGTCCTTTCTCTGATTCTGTGAATGTGTCACTTGTTAAACTACTCTTTCTTGAGGCCTGTAAACTACTATTTCTTGATGTCTGTGAAAGTTTCAATTCTGCAAATTTCATTTCATTCTTCTTACGGATTGAAAAACACTAGTGAAATTCCTCATCTTACAATCTATGCTCCTTAACATTAACCCTGGTCTGCTTAAAGTCCTTGGTCTTCCTCTCTCGGAGGCTTCCTGGGCGTGATTCCAGTGGGCTGGTGAGGTAGATACCACTGAGCTTGACAACATGCCATACTCCACCCAAGCCTGGAGATCTCCAATGTCTGGAGGAAAAGGCAGGGGCCATGAGACAGGAGACAAAAATGGAGGTAAATTCAGGGGTAAAGCCCAGGGAAGAGTCCATAGGTCAGTTGCAGGTCAGCTATGTGCCCTCTGTCCGAGAAGACGCCCCTCAGTGTGGGATGACCAGCTGCTCTCAGAGAGAGCGAGGCTCCTGGGCCCGGCTTCTCATGTGATACTGGGCGGATCCTATGCACAGAGGCTGTGACCTGCAGGGG
The DNA here is from genome assembly GCF_963924675.1 of Phocoena phocoena. Lineage (NCBI taxonomy): Eukaryota > Metazoa > Chordata > Mammalia > Artiodactyla > Phocoenidae > Phocoena > Phocoena phocoena. Next base: position 27,290,820 of record NC_089224.1, on the reverse strand, counting down.
CATCTATCAGCACCTCTGCAGGGGTGAGGGGCCAAAGAGGGCCATGGGCAACCTCTCCCAGGAGAAATCACCTGTCCTGGGGCTGGGGCATCAGTCCCTCAGACCCACACCATCTACCTTTCTACCTGGGTTCCAAGCCCAGCAAGGCACCATCCTGACTTCCCCAGTGTAGGATTTCCCCAGTGTGTGACAAGCCAGGCTGTGGCCACCTACCCCGAGGGCCTAGGTCAGCAGGGCAAAGCCCATCACTGCCCCCTGCTGAGGCAACTACAACAGAAAGGTGAGCTTTTGAGAGCAAGGGTCAGGTGTCAGGGAGGAGAGGCAGAAACCCAAGAAGGGACCCATCGCCTGAGGCCACATCCTTGTCCACCTCTGTGGGGTCAGTCAGCCTCCAGTGTCTGCTCTGAGGTCACAAGACCCCACAGTACTGGTCATCACAACCACCTGCCTCAGAACAAAACAAGAGGGCAGGAGAGCAGGAGGCCCATATGAAAAGTGTGGTCCGTTGAGGAGGTGCTCCCTGGACCAAGTGACAAGACATGGCTTCCCAGGGCACAGCTGCCCCGAGATTCAGCATAAATGTCTGGGCTGTGAGCCCATTGATGCTGGGAAGGGTACCAGTACAAGGTGAACAGATGCTCCATACTTTGAGTCAGGCAAGCCAGGAGCCAAGAACTGACAAACAGCCTGCGTTACACCCTCATGTTTCACAGGGCAGGAGCCTCGGGGGGGATGGGGCCTGCCCTGAGGTCACAGCAGAGAAGGTTTGCTGCTGGAGGGCCATACACAGGACAGCTGTATAGAATGTGATCAAAGGCTCTCTGGTACTTCATGCCATTCAAAACCAGGGGCTCTTAAATAGCCCAAGGGTAAGATACCGCCAAATCCTTGCTAAAATTTCTAAGCCCATCCTCAGATCCCAAATTTTGCACAGATTGCCAAAAGTTTCATGGGCTTCTGGTCAAGGACCCGATTCATCTGGACTGCTCAGTGCACAGCAAGATTGCCTGGACAGGGCCTAGGGATCTTGCCCACACAACTGTCCCTGACATTTGCTCCTGGAGAACCACCTGCCCAGCTACTGACATCTCCTCCTTCCCTCTAATCAGACTAAATGCAACTGGGAGAAAGGCAACACAAAAGGAGGCAAATGTGGAAAAATAAACCCAACAGTGCTGTCTCCCCCAGCCAAGACTAAGAGTCCATGAGTCTACCCACTGCACTCACCTGAGAGCCCCCACACATCACAAGGAGCACAGAGAGCACACAGGCCATCAGATACACCTGACCTCAATTTCCTCCTGAGAGAGCACTCAGGGGCCTCCCTGGGATTTGGAGGTGTCAACAATTCACTGCATTGTGGCTTATGCCACGGAGCAATTTTGAACAAGGATTGTAGTACCAGTAAACTTTAAGCACTGCTTTAAGGCCAATCACTTTACGTTTAAAGAGAGAGGAATTGTGACTTCCGTGGTGGCGCAGTGGTTGGGAATCCGCCTGCCAATGCAGGGGAAACGGGTTTGATCCCTGGTCTGGGAAGATCCAACATGCCAGCGAGCAACTAAGCCTGTGCTCCACAATTACTGAGCCTGCGCTCTAGAGCCCATGATCTATGACTACTGAGGCCGTGTGCCATGACTACTGACGCCTGTGCGCCTAGAGCCCGTGGTCCGCAACAAGAGAAGCCACCGCAATGAGAAGCCTGCTCACCGCAACTAGAGAAAGCCTGCGCACAGCAACGAAGACCCAATGCAGCTAAAAACAAATAAATAAATTAATGAATTTAAAAAAAGAGAGAGAAGAATGGGATATTTTAAACAGAGACATATGAACCCTTTAAAGGGCAAAAAAATGTTGCTTGCAGCTTTTCAAATGGGAAAGGAAACAAAAAATGACTGTGTTTGCTGTTTTTGTTGAATTTGTCAAGTACTAGCACTAGATAATATTGATGCTCTTTATGCTTGATCACAAACAACATGATGCTGTAATGTTCAAACTGTTGGTGAAACTTTTTTAATCTCATGATTTACTCTGGAACAATTGTGTTGACATAGGTACTGATGGTGCAAAAGCAAAGGTGGCAGAAGTGCTGGCACCTTAACCCAAATCAAGGAGTGGCACCAAACTGTACTAGTTGGGCTTCTATTCACTATCATATACTTGTATTAACAGTGCCAGTTCCAGTTAAGAATGTTCTGTCTTCAACAGTAAAAATGATTTATGTTAGTAAATCTTGACCATTGAAATTGAATATTTTATAGTATATGATGAAATCCAACATACAAACATCACACATCTGTGTATCAAAGTGAATGGGAAAAAGTTAGCTCAGATACTGATAAAGAGGAAGTGGATGACATGGATGATAGATGTGAAAAATTAGCTAAAATGTAGCACAGAAAAGAAACGGTCAGAAATTATGAATGAGAAGTTTATGGACCTAGAGTCTGCTGGTGGCTTGATTTTGGACTTTGCACCCTCCAGAACTGTGAGAAATAAACGTCTGTTGTTTAAGCCACCCAGTCTGTGGTAGTTTGTTATAGTCCCTTGAGCTAAGACATAGTTTGGTACCAAGAAGTAGCAAATACCTAAATATGTGGAAGTGGCCTTGGAATTGGAGAGTAGGTAAAGGCTGAAAGAGATTTAAAGTGCATGCTAAAAAAAAGCTGAGATCACCATAAATGCCTTCCAGCCCTTACCTATTAAAAGTGATTCTGGCGATGGCTCAGAAAGAAAAGAGGCACACTGGAGAGAAAATCTCCATCTTTGTAGAGAATACAGAAATAATCATGAACAGATAGAAATATGGATGTTAAAGGCTATTCTGGTGAGGTCTCAAACAGAAATGAGGAACACGTTATTAGAAATTGGAGGAGAGGCTATTCTTATTATAAAGTGGCAAAGAACTCGATTGAACTGTGTTCTAGTGTTTTTTGGAAGGTAGACCTTGTGAGTGATGAAACTGAATATTCATCTGAGGAGATCTCTGAACAAAGTTTGGAAGAAGTAGCTTGATTCCTCATCACCGCTCACAGTAAAACACATCAGGAGAGAGAGTAATTGAAGACCAAATTGTTAAGTAAAAAGTAATCAGAACTTAGAAATTTGGAAACATCTCAGCCTATCCATATTTGAAAGTGAGAAAGCCTGTTCTGAAGAAAACTCGAAGGGTGTAGCAGGTGTGCTATTAATTTAATTAGTCCTCTCAGCAGAGGCCAGGAATAGAGAAGGATTAAACCAGCAGGGACACTGCCAGTTTGAACTAAAGGGGACAGAGACAGCCAGGCAGAACGAGGGAAGGCTGTCAGAATTCTTGGATTCTACAGAATGGAAGACTAGAGCAATTCGGCTGTGAATGTGTACTCCTCTTGAAGAAAAGGGAAGCAAGGCCTCAAAGGTGATTCCGAGGTCATCGGGTCTGTCAATCCTACCACAGGCCCAGGGGGCCTCAGTTTCAAAGTGTGAGATTGTCACCCTCACAGAGAGTCATGGTGTAGGTTGAGGCCCTACAGACAGCTGCAGTGTGGGTGGCACCCCACCAAGCTGAAGGAGTGGGGCTGCCCCACCGAGCTGTGGGGATGATGTTGCCACCCCAGTGGGCCTGGAGGGCAAAGCCTCAAACCAAAGAGGATTATTCTCGTACCTTAAGATCTAATGGGATTGGCCTTGCTAGGCTTTGGACTTGCTTGAAAACTGTCATCACTTCCTTCTTTCCTATTTCTTCCTTTCGGAGTAGGGATGTCTATTATATGCCAGTCCCATCATCGTATTTGGAAACACTTAACTTGTTTGGGTCACAGATTTACAACTACAGAGGAATTTTGCCTCAGGATGAATAGTACCTCCAGTCTCACCCATATATGATCTTGATGGTGTTTAGCTCAGACTCTGGACTTTAAATTTTACAGTTGATGTTGGAATGACTTAAGGCTTTTGAGGCTGTTGGGATAGAATGAATGTATTTTGCATACAATAAACACACTAATTTTGGGTACCAGGGGCAGAATGCTATGCACGTGTATCCCCTCTACCAATTCTTATGTTGAAGCCCTAACCTTCAATGTATTTGGGGATAGGGCTTTTGGGAGGTAATTAGGTCATGGGAATGGAGCTTTCATAATGGGTTTAGTGCCCTTAGAAGAAAAGACACAAGAGAGATCCGTCTTTCTCTCTGCCACGTGAGGACACAGTAAGACAACCATCTGAAAAGTAGGAAGAGAGCTCTCACCAGGAACTGAATATGGCAACTTGATCTTGGCCTTCCAACCTTCAGAACAGTTAAGAAATTACCGTCTGTTTTTCAAGCCACCAGATCTATGGCATTTTGTTATAGTCGTCCAAGCTGATGAAGACATAGAGAATATATATAAGATGGTCTAATATACATATATCCAGGGTTCTAGAAGTAGAGACAGGAGAGAATGAGTAGAAGTAACATTTGAAAAAGATAATATTATGTTCTAGATGAGATAAAGAATGTGTTATCACTTAATGAAACAAAATAGATCACATGGAGGATAAACTTTTTTAACCTGAAACTAATCACACGTCAAGAAACTGGAGAACACAAAAGACAAAATACAATCTTAAAAAAAAACAATTAGCAAGGAAACTGATCACCCACCATGAAAGGGTGTACTGATGGCATAATTTGAAAAAACAGTAACAAAAGCCATATTCGATGGAATAAATATTCAAAGTTCTGAAAGGAAAAACTTTTCCTCTGGAACTGATTACCCTGTCACATTATAATTTATAAAAGTTCACCAACAAGGGAACTGATAAATTATTTTTAATGTATGCATACAATGCAAAATTATAAATAATTAAAAGATTAATGAACATCTAATATATCCATTTTTCTTAAAGTAAGAATGTTGAAAGAAGAAGGCAAAGGCAATATGATTTGCCTGACACCATATATAACCCAAATATAATTATTATACATAATTGTGATTATCTACAGCTGTGCTAAAAGCATAAACATTTTTATAAGATGGATATTTACCAAGTTCTTGATGGTGGCTATCTTTCTCATTGTTGGTGAGAGTGTAAAATGGGACAACCTTTGTGGAAAACAATATGAAGTTTCCTCAAAAAATTAAAAACATAACCACCATGTGATCCAGCAGACCCACTTCTGGGTTTGTATGCAAAAGAATTCAAAGCAGGATCTCAAACAGATATTTGCACACCCACATTCATCGTAACATTATCCAAAATACCCAAGATGTGAAGAAACCCAAATGTCCATCAACAGATGAACGGATAATGGGGCCTATAAATACAATGAAATATTTCCTTCCTTGAAATAAAAGGAAACCATGTCTCATGCTACAACATGGATAAACCTCTAAGACATTATGCTAAGTGAAATAAGCCACTCATAAAAGGACATGTCATAGACACTCACATGAAGTATCTACAGTAGTTAAAATCATAGAAACATATAAAGGTGATTGTCAAGATCTCAGGGAGGAGGAGGGAGAATTAGGGAGTTTCTGCTGTCCCAACCCCCTCCTGGGTCCTGGGGAAGGTATCAGAACTCAGAAGCAGGAGAAGAGGCTTTGGCCAGCAGGGAAGGGGGGGTGAGGCCCAGGGCGGGTTCACAAAGGATCAGAGCATCTGAGTGTGTTAGGAGGAAGGGGCTTCAGAGGTGGGCCAGCACTTGCCATGACGGGGGCTAAGCAGGATGCAAGCGGGGGCAGTTCGGGGAGACAGCAGGGGTCTGCGCCCTGGCCCTCATTGTTTGCTCGTCTCACCCTTATGAGCGGGTCATTTGCCCTGCTCTGATGATTCGAAGTCTCTGCCGGCACCCACAGGACGGTGACTGAGGACTCCACACTCCTCAGCATGGATCCCAGCTCCCACCCAGACCTGGGACCACAGACACCTCTCCCCCACCACTGCTGCCCCTGTGAGCAAGCTGTTCTTGTGAAACGCGGTCAGAGTTTGTTAGGAGGAACCGTTTTATATGGGAATACAAATCAGTGTTGATACCAATACACACACATGTCCAGCTGTGGGTGGAAAGGGAAGGGACAGTAGTTCTGGGGTGTCTTTGCACACCCATAGGCCCCTAAGGCCAGTCCCCACAGCCACAGCCAGATGGGTCCTCCTCCCTCAGTTGAACGAGATGCTGCTGCACAGAAATCCCACAAGTTCCACAAAGGGGCCCAACTGTCACTACCCTTATACACACCTTTCACGGGTGCTCCATGAATTTCCCTACACCGATTCCCCTTGTTGCATCCTCATTGGGATTAAGAGGTAGCTGCCTCCACCACTCTCCACATTGCAATAATCCCAGTGGGAGTAGAGGATACTCTCGCTACGACGAGACAGACAGTCCTGTCCCCATAGCCAAGACTTTTCCTCTCTGGTCACTCCACCCACACAGGAAACCCTGGATGAGCGGAGGGTCATCCGAGCGCCGTCGCCTGGCCACTTCAGGGAAGCAGAGAGAAGCTCCATAATGACAAGGGCTGTGTGCAGGCTCCATCCTAGAAACTGGTGAGTGTCCAGAGGGCTGAAAGGCACAAAAGCAGCTCTGCCTCCCCAGAAGGATCAGGGATGCAGAAGATGGTACAGAGGCCCCAGAAGGCCCCTAGCCAAGCAGGCTTTAGAGAAGGGGATGATGAGGGGGTCCCTGGGGAAAGTGAGAGCTGTGCGTTCCCAGGGGCAGCCTGAGGGTTCCTTGTCTATGTGGAGGAAAGGTTTGGTCACCTGTAGATCCAGAGCTCCTGTGACCTCCCTCATCCTTCCTTCCTCTCTGGATCGCTCTCTGTGGAGCAGCGCAACACGAACAAGATGACAGTGGCCTGAGAGCATTTCCCACCAAGACTATCTTTATTCACAATTAATATGCCTAACTCCAAAGGTCCTGCTCCCACCCACAGCTGGCCACACCCACCTCCCTAACCCCCCACAATCCCGCACCCTCTCCCCTCTCTGGTGGTCCTGCCCTCTTTCCCTTCCCCCCACATCATCCAGGGTCAGCAGTGAGATGACGAGGAGCCCCTAGGCTCCCCTGGAGTCCGCCATGGAGGGCCGGCCCAGCTGTCCCCTACTGGATGCAGTGCTTCTTCTTCCTCTTCCTTCTCCTCTCTGTGACAAATGGGTCACGATTTCTCTTTCTCAGCTGTGAGGGTTGAGCCAGCCCCAGAGCCAAACCTGGCCTCCCAGACACCCCGAGGTGAGCCAAGGGGATGGGCAGCTTCTCAGCAGCGGCTGGGCGTCCACACAGAGCCCACTTCCTCGACTTGGGAGCGGCTGTTGGAGCTGGGCTGAGGCCTCTTCTCTGAGGGGAGGGGGCGTGGGGAGCACTCCAGGCCCCCCAACCTCCAGGGGAGGCCAGGCCTGAGGCATGGGCAGGAGTCTGGGACAGACTGAAAGGCCGCATTCTGTGCTGAGTGCCCACAACGAAGATCATCCCAGGGAGCTTCACCTTGTCTTCACCGGACCCGTCCTTGGGCCTTCGGGCGTCCCGAACAGGAGAGGCCTCTCTGAGAACAGACGCATCCCTGGGTTCCCGTAGAGGGGCAGCGTGCCTTTGACCCTGGGGAGGGGAGGGCCGTCCGGCCCGGAATGGAGAGACCTCCTGACGTCCTCGAGAGGGAACAAAGACTTTGGGCCTGCACAGGCCAGTGTCTGTTTGGATGAGCCTATGAGGAGCCTCAGAATCAATCTCTGGTGGGCAGGCTTCATCACTGACCCCTAGATGGGGGTCTTGGTCATGCCTCTGGGCACCTTGGCCGGCGTCGGACTCAGAGGGACTTGAGCGCATTCCGGGTGCACTGTGACTCGGGGCTGCCCGCACACCCTCGTCCTCTTTCAAGGCCAGGAGTCGTTTCTGCACCAGCTGGTAGGAGGGAGGAGGACAGTGTTGGCTCCACACACACGTGTGAGAGGAGGAGCCCTGGGCAGTGGGACAATGGCCCTGTGGGGAGAGGAGGGGACGGGGGACCCCAGGACTTGAATCCAAATACAGTCACTGTGGCATTCTTGCCATCCTCCTGCACCTTATTCCAGGCTTTGTGCCCTTCCTTCCCCTCCCAGCTCCCCATCCTCTCCTTCCTTTCACCCTGCACTGCACCCATCCCAGAACGGGCCCTTCCCCATGCCAGGCCTCTCAGGCAGGGGAGGGATGGACAGCGCCATGTGGCCCTCCGATTCTGGGGCCATACCTCTCCCCTGTTCACTGGGGTCCCTCCGTGCCCTGGTCTTCCTGGGTGTCCCTTGTCTCCCTTGTTCTACCGGGGATCCCTCCATCCTCTGGCTCCCCTGGGTCATCTGGGTTCCCCTGTCCCCTGGGGTCTCCTTCCCTTAGGGTCCCCTGGCTCCCTGAGTGTCCCTCTACCTCCCTTGGCTCACTTCTTCGGGGGTGAGCCCTTCCTCCTGCTCCAGCTCCTCCACTAGGGCCAAGAGATCCAGCTGTGGGTCTGGGGAAAGCAATTCTGCCAGGAATCGAGGGTGAATGACTGCCTCCACCTCGGACAGAAAGAAGAGGCTGTGAGCATCCTTGGCCAGGAGTGGCCTGTGAGACAAGAAGACCCGGAGGGAAAGTGAAAAGCAGAGACCCACCCCACTCCCCTCCACAAGGCGGGGATGTTCAGAACACACACACACACACACACACACACACACACACACACACACATGCACATACACACACAAAAGAGCACATACACAGACACACAAAGGCATACACACAGACAGACACAAACACATACACACATACATCTGCGAAAACCTCCCCTAACACCAGGCTCAGGAACAAGGAGCTGAGCTTAAGTCCCAACGGCCTGAGCAGAACCCAGATCTTGGGTGCTGAGTGTTCTATGCCCTGGCATCTTGTAGACCCCAGGCTCCAGGCCTAGCCTACCGTGGTGACAAAGTCCTCCCGGGAACACAGCTTGTCAATATAGCTCAAGAGGCCCGGGTCCGAGTAGATGCCGTCCTCTTCCTGCTTCAGCTCATTTCCGTCCTCTCCACCTTCTGCATCTGACTCTCCTGTGGCTGAGTGGACGGGCCCCACCAGCGCATCCATGATGTCCATATACTCCCTCACAGCCTCGGGGGGAATCTCCTCGGGTGCCTCGGCCTCCGGGGGCTGCTGGGACTTTGGGCGGGAGGGCTGGGCCCTGGGCCCGGACATCCTGGGAGCACAGGCTGAGGCAGAGAGAGAGGAAGGAAAGGAAGGTGAGGGACTCCCAGTCCACCTCCTGACCACCGAGCGCACGTTGGAGAGGGCATTGTTTGGGGGACATTGCTGTGGGTGTAGGGGGGTCAGGACCACCTGAAGCCTCATGCACTGCTGGAGAGGGGAGGCAAGGGGGGCATCTAAGAGAGTCACAAGTAAGGAAGTGGGGAACCTCCAATTTTCGAGGGGTCTCCCCATCAAGCCCACTTCCTAGGCAGACTTTGTGTGGGGTCCTTTGACAGGGAGGTGTGAGAGTAGTTACAAAACTGACCAAGTTAAAACCCCATAGTGACAAAGGGCATCAGTGACCCCATCCCCCACCCCCCGTCTCGGTGGCTGTTTTGGTTGAAAGACCAGTGCCCCTGTCTTCATGGAAAAGGATCCACGTGGGGACAGTAGCCAACCCTAGGCCACTGTTACCTGTGCCTTCAACTCCAGTGGGAACCTGGGTGCCTGGCTGAAGGCCCACTTTCGGGGCTGGGGGCCCCTGAGGATCCAGCTTCGGTGGGGCTGGAGGAGGCAGGCCCTGCGCGCACTGCATCCACTGCCACTTCTGAATCTGCATCTCCTCCTCGACCTCAAATTCCATGAACCTGGGGGGTGACGGAGGCATAGGCCACCCTGAGAAAAAGGCCTGGGTTCTGGAGCCCAACAAAGGCAGCCAATAATGAGGGATTGGGAGAGGATGTGCCCTGAGGCTGTCAAGGCCCTGTGAGGTGCTGTCCACAGCAGAGAGCTGCTCCTGGAACTGATACAAGATCTGCGACCCTTCCTGCCTCACCAGCACTGGAGGCCATTCAACAGCATCGACCCAGGTCGCTGAATTGAACCAGGTCAACGGGACACGTGGCTGACCCAGGGGGCACCCTCCTCATGCCCCCCGTCCCCATCCAGAACCACATGAAGGGCTGACAGCCAGAGGCTGGAACAGGCATGTGTTCCCCACAGGGGTCCTTGCCCGAATCCAGGACCCTGGGCTAGGACTGAGAGTCCTGGAACATGGACCTGGAGACAGGGCCCAGGAGAGGCTGGACGACGTGGATGCTGAGCTTACAGGAGAGGCATTCCTTTCCTCTGAGAGGTGCTCGTTTGTTTGCTTTTCTTTGTTAAACCAAGGGGATTACCATGGAGCCAACAACGGAAGGGCCAGAGACCGTCGGGCTGACGACAGCTGGCTTCCCCAGCCTCTTCAGGGATGCCAGGGTACCCACTCAGGCCACTTTTCATGAGGAGAGGGGGTCCCAAATCTATGTCAGAAGCCACCAGCCACCCACCAATAAGGAAGCAGCAGGCTGGCGGTGGAGCTCTTTCCCCGGCTCAGCCCATATGGCCGGAGTTGGACCCCAACTGGACTCACAGCGTCACCCTGCCCCATCCTGAGACCTTCATGTCAAGGCAAGGGTAGGTCAAAATCAGGGGACAGCAGAGCTCCTGGTGGAGGAAGGACATAATACCCAAACTGTCAAGGTGAGGGAGGGGTTTCTGGAGGACAGTAGGTCCTCTGGGCTGCGGGGCCCATGTTCTTGGTGACAGCCCTTCTCCTTTGTCCTCTCTGATGAGCATCCCCATGGCCAGACACTCCCCTCACCCAGTCCCCTCAGCCTCCATGCAGCCCCTGGGCCCAGGACGCTGACTCACTTTTCTGCTATCTCATAGTAGATCATCCGGTCAAAGTTGCTTATGCGCTGCCATTCCTGCACGGCCCTGCACAGTCCCCACTCGAGCGTCATGGTGGGCTTCAGGCGGGCCATGGATCGAAGCACTGGGCTGTAAGACCTTGGGGTCAGTCTCCGTGCCCAGCCCAGCCCCCACCTGCCTGACCCCACCCGCCAATGTGGACCACACATCACTCAACACAGCATGACTGAGCAACAGGAGGGTGAGAGGCAGGTGTCTGGGAGGGCAAAGACAAGGCTTCCCGGCCACTGCTGTCACCGCCTCACACTCACTCGAGGATGACCATCCACTCCCAGGCTACAGCTGGGACACTGTGCCTTGGGGAGCTCTTTTCCTCTTCAAGGCTGCCTTTTCGTAAGAAAAATCACTATCATCAATGAGGCGTGGCATATGCCAGGCCATCTGCTAACACTTCATAGATTAGCCCAAGGAGTCTTCTGCCCGGTCCTCTGAGTGAAGTGTGACTGTCCCCTTTTTAGGAGGGACCGGAGGTTTAGGATGGAAATGCCTGTCAGGCTCACAGCTCTAGTGGGACAGAGCCCACGCCCTTAGGAGAGCTCTCCTGTCACCCTGTTCCTAGTGGAATTCTCCACAACAACGAAGTCGAGGCATGCATTAAGCGCTCTCCTGGGCCCCGCGCTCCTCCCCCTCCTCCGAAGTGACCTCCCCCGGCCACGTACACTCAAGTCCTGTATGAAAGGAGACGGCACCACAGGAGACTGCGGCATCCACTCCTTGGCTCCTCACCTTACAGCACGACCCTCTCTGACTGCAAGTCTTCAGTCCATATTACCATGAGAATCATGGAAGAGCAAGTTGGCTAGACTCTCAGGGTGGTGGGGTCAGGTGAGATAAGGCACATTTCAGTCATGATGTCATGGACTGGCAGACTCACCCATATGACCGACAATATGCCTTCTCATAGCATGGACATCGCCCTCAGACCTTGCTTCCAGTATCCCTAGAGACCTAACCTGCGAGTGCATCCCCAGGTCCTCTTTATCTAAAAGTTCCGATAAGCTCACGACCCCCTGAGCGTTCACTCACATGAGAAAGCAGGAAAGAGCTTCTGCATCAGGACTCTGGGGAAGGTATCTCCGCGCCAGTGGCTTGAGGCACTGCCAACGTCGGAAGTTACTGTACACGCTCTGGGGGATAGAGCAGTCACCCTGCGAGGTGTAGGGCTGGTTGGTGGCCAGGCTGCCCTCCCTGGAAGTGCCATGTGCCCATGGGCCAGAGTTCATTGGGCGAATAATAGGGACCAGCTGGGCAACTAGTGGTGGAGCTTGAGGAGGAAAGCCTGGGGTGCAGCCTCCCTTGCCAGCCTGAGTAACTCCAACAGCTGGAGCAGTCACAGTGGTCTCCATCGCAGGGTTTGTTACGAATACGGGTGCAGGACATGCAGCACTCCCACTGAGGGCTCCTGGAGCGCTCCAGGTGAGGGGGCCCTGAGTTATGATAAAGGTCTGAGTCTGGGGCGCCTCCACTGGCCTCCCTTGTGACGTGACTTGGACAGTGAGGTTGCAGGCCCCAGGGGCACCGGGTCCACGGCCACCATTAGCCACCAAAGGTGTCGTGGGGAAAGCTGGCAGCAGGCTGCTGCCAGGAGGGAATGCTGGGGTGATGGGAGGTGGCAGGTGCTGCCCCCAGGGTGGCCGGTGCTGGGGGCCAGGAATGGGTGGAAGAAAGGGCACTGCCGTGAAAATAGACAAGGAGGCACCAGGGTTCATGATGACATCCGTTCCCAGCACTGGAGATGCTGTTGAGGCAAAGGAAAGGAGTGAATGGGGGAGCAGAATGGGCCAGTGGGACAGAGGCTTTCTGCGGCTTCAGAGTGTAATCTCCACAGGTGAGAGACACCTGGACAAGGGAAACTGCAGCGTGCAAGTGTCATCAACTGCTTTTCATGCCCTGACCTCCAGTTGAGAATTATTCCACTGGTGACCCCGCGCCCATCCACCAAGGCCCCTGACCCCTGCCTGCCGAGAAGAAATTGCCTCAGCAAGCACTCACTTGGAGAGCCTCCCTAAGGCAGCCCCTGGCAGCTAAGCCTCACAGGCTGTCTCCCAAGACCTGGAACTGTGTGCACATCCGCTCTGTGAGAAATGCCCCTCAGCTGGCGTACTAGCAGGTAGGGACCTCCTGCAAGGTAAGTTCTAGGCACCCAAAGGCACTGTGTAAAACATTAGGGCCCCACCTCCTCCTCAGTCCTCCCTTTCCTGACGCTCAGTATAAATCCCCTCTTTCTTTCCTAGCCTCACAAAACAAAACAAAATGCTGGTAAATATCTCTCTAATGGAATCGTGATACAAACCCATAACACTGGCCCAGAATGCACCTGCATCTCAGAACAACCCACAGCAGGTACGTAACCTGGGCCAGGTCCTGCCACCCCCTTCCCAGGGCCCAAAGTCACTGTCATCATTCAGGAGTTCTGTTCCTAGGAGGTGGGGGTGGTCTGAGAAGTAGGCACGTGTCCCTTAGATTCTGTCATTTCACAGCCAGTGATGGCTGCAGAGGAGTAAACAAGGGCCAGGGAATTGTTATGTTACATTGGTCGTGAGAGTACAGACTGCCTGTGGTCCTTCCCCTTCCAGCTCCCCATAACGGAGAGACAATCTGAGAAGCAGGCATAAGCCAGTTGCCACGGTGATCAAGTTCTCTGGAACACGTGCCTGTTCAGGAGAACAAGGTACACACCACGGTGCACCTAATTAACCAGAACAGGTGTCATAGGACGTTTAGTAATAATACAGAACGTCTTTCTGACCCTGGGCTACACTCCTTCCCCCTTTAAAAGAGGAAGCAGCCTTCATAGTCATTCCACCCGAAACAACCCCACTCCACATCTGTTCCCTGCCCATGAAGGAGTGACATGAAATATGAACAAACTCTTCCTCTCAAGGCAGCCTGAGGGTCCACCATGAGATACTGGACAAGATGAAGTAGGTCTGAAGTACTGCGATTCCACAAAAGGAAGAACAATTCAGAGCAACTCAGGAACCTGAGCCCTCTCTTGGCTGAAGTTACACGGTTGCCCATCCCCTGTTGAATCCAAGGCAACAGTTACCTGAACTGAGAAGTGACCTCTGGGCTGGGAGGAGTGGACGAGGTGTGGGCTGCGGCCATTTCAGTAACCTCCTGACTAGCTCTCGGAGAGGACACTTCACTACAGGTGTGGCCACACACAGCCCCATTGAAGAGTTTTCTCACCAAGACTATCTCTCCCCAGGGCCCCCTGAGATACAGTAGGCTCCTGTTCAAATCCCTTTGAAAGATATGGTGAGGCAAGCTTCAGGTATCTCAGGAACATAGTACAGGTCTAGGCTTTCCTCATGACCCTCCCTGTGTCACCACCAGGACATCACACAAATCCTTACACACACATTTCATAGTGGCTTGTCTCCTTTCTAGAAAGAATCAACCTGTCTGCTGCCATCCTTTCTCCATAGCCAGGGCAATTCCTCTTGATCTACCTCCAATGACCCCTCCTCCCCAGCACAGTCTCAGGTTTCTTCAGGCTCCCCAGTCTCCCCAGGTGAAATGTCCTTGTGTGTCCAGTGCTCTCTTCTCCCTCTACTTCAGTCCAACTATGTGCTCAGAGTGAAGTGTCACGTGTGAACCCGAAGGATGTGAGGGATGGCAGGGTCTCTGAGAACACATCCCCTGCCTATAGGCTTACCTCCTTCTGAAGCCACCCTGCAGGCTTGGGCACGGACTACTGCTGCCTGGTAGCATCAATGAGAAGAATCAAGACCAGGACCCAGAGAGTGACTTGCTTCATCAGATGGTCAGGATCCAAGTAAAGAGGGACAAGTTAGAATCTAAACAGTAGAATGTGGGCTAAAACATTCTGCAGTGGGGGAGGGGCAGAGGCCAGGGGGTTCTGGGTAGGGTGGGGTGGGGAGACACTCCATGAGGGCTGTGCCAGGTAGGCAAGAACTGGAAGTTCCTTCCACCTCCCACAGTGACAACACAATTGGCATGTGCCTCTTTAGGCAGTTTATAAACTGTTTCTTTGATTCTCGGCACAGAGTTTGGACATGACGGTCCCTTACTTTTACTTCTTTATCCATCAACCTAGTTTTGTGTCCCTCAACACACTCTGCTTCCTACCTGGCTCTTGACTTACTTCAACAGAGACTAGACTTTCTGAACAAAATACCCAAGTGTTAGTCTGATAAACATAAATAATGGCCACATGGAACTGAGTATTTGAAATTAGGATTGTCTCAGCAGATGCAGTGTCTTTGACTGCTGTATGTACATCACTCCTAAGGAAGTGGTCCTTGTGCTCCAACCAACATCCAGCAGGACCAGCCTTACTAATGATCCTTTGTGCTGGAAAGCCCCTGGCCATCAAAAAACTGTCATGCAGTCCCCATGTCCAAGACCAGAATTCACTAAATGTCTTTCTCATAGTATTCCATGGTTGTTAAAGATTTAGTTTTTTACCTTTTAAATGATTTTAGTATAATATTTTAAGCGAGTAACACCTTCTCATGATTCAAATTTAAATTGTGCAAAATGGACTATGCAGTGGCGAGTCCTCCTCCCACCTCTTTCCCCTGTCAACCCAATCTTCTTTCCCGGAGGAAACCAGTGTTTTACCCTTTTCATTAAAATCTTCCCAGAGATACGTCACGAAACTAAAAACGAATGCAATCTATTTTCATTTTTTAAAATGCCTTCATTTTTTTTCTAGTTGAAAATTCATATATGTTCCAATATATCTGAGGATATTTCCAATGATTGTCTTTGTATGGGTATTGTGGCTCCTCTGTTTCTGTACTAGATTCCTAGAACAAGAATTTCTACAGTCTCTTAAATTTCAAAGCACCTGAAAGAATAGGGTGGCTCGATCTAGTAAAGAAAAGTAACAAATGCCTAACTGAATTTGGTTTTTGAATTTCACATAAAAAATGAATTCGTTTTTAGTACAACTGTGTCCCATGCAGTATTTTGGACATAGTTTTACTGCAAATTCTTTCCCTGTTTATCTGAAATTTACATTTAACTTGAAATCTGTATTTTATCTGGCAACACTACCAAAAAATTAGAACATACTAAGCTATTATTAGTTACTCATCCTTATGAGAAAGAGAACTTGGAGTGAAGAGACTCAAGTGTGCATCTTGGCTCCAACACAAAACACAACTGTAAACATACACAAAATCTGTAGGCTCTTTGGATGAAATGGATTCGGAAGAGCCATCATATAGCACTGAACGTCTTGGCGTAGTAGGGGTAAGGACAGAAGTAAGGAACAAAAGGCAGAAAATCTTCTTCTCTTTCCTTATGTTAAAGGGACTAAACATCCTAGAGCCCTGGTTTTTCTAGGTGTTAAAATTCCACTACCCATGAGATGGATGTGCACCTTGACACAATGCCAAGAGTTTATCCACCAGTGTCCAATCCCCATTCATACAAACCCACTTCCATCTAAATCCTAGCCTGCAAGCCCTGCTTATAAGTTTGTTAATTTCCTGTTTGCATTACATACACTTGCTCTTTAGAATCTAGGCTCATCATTGCATATGGTCCCATCTGCATGGTAACCATGGTAGCATTCCTTTTAAAAAACTTGTTTGATTATTATTTTCATATTGAGAATCCATGTCAGTCAGTTTACCACTATCAAAATGATATGAAAGAGTATTCATGTTATGTGTTGTGAGAAGAGAGGACTGTTAGGAAACTTGTCAAGGGAGATGAAGGGTGAAAACCTCAGAGGATGGCAACCAAATCTCTTGGGAGACGAGATTCACTGACTGCTGTAGCAGCAGTAGAACTCCTACTGATTGTGGGGTGTTGGGGAAGGAAACAGGTTTAGAAGGACTGTTCCGCAGTGTGAAAAAGACTCCTGTTGGTGCTTAAGAAGTTCCTTGCCCCTTGTCAGGAAAACTGACTCAGAAGAAGATGAGAAGATAAGGTGAGAATATTTCAAGCAACATCATGGTGAACTTTATATCTAAAGAAACTCCTGTTGGGGACTGAAAAAAATAAACAATTTGTGAATATCGCTCAGTACTGGAGCTTTTATAATGAAGGAAAACTTAAATGATTTTCAACCAATAACTTCATACTAGAGGGACGGTGAGGCAAAATATTGTACCCAGGCACTCAAGAAAGTCAGGCTTCCTTGTTGCTTCCTCCCTTTGTTCAGTCATTCAACCAATTATTTACAATATTCTCACTCATAATTCTGATACAGTATTTGAAGGACTCTTCTCAAGGGCACTGATACAAAAATTGCGCTGTGCAAATTTAGCCAGTCCCAATTCTGCAATCACTTCTGTAATACTTCAAAATCCTACACCCCAGAGTCAATCAAATTAGCCCAAATGTAATTTGGGAAGACCAGTCACAGAAGGGAGTATCTAAAAGTCCTTTGGATCATGATCTCTATTCCTGCACAGAGGCTGGGGGCAGGCATTGACTACTGAGAAAAAACATCTCTGGACATGCATCACAAGCCTCAGAAGACAGTTCATCTTCCACTCAATCACGAAACATTAAAGAAACAAAGAGATACCATGTTTGTGTCTTATGGAGTTTTCAAGTCTCTGCACTTGGAGGCGCTTAGTGCTGTTAGATGTGAGGGGTCTTCAGAGGCATCCTGTTGAGTGAGAAATGCTCTAATCTTGCAACTGACAAAAAATAGGATCTGATGATTGAAGTTTCTTTGGGAAGTATTACAAAGGCAGGTCAGTAAGTTGATCCTGCTACTATTTTTGTTCTTGTTGTTTTTATTGTCAACTGAAATTCTGCAAGATATTATAAAAAAGGTGGAAGGGAAATTAAAATTGTTCCCATACTACCTGCTGTGTTGAAATTGGCCCAGATGGTCAACTCTTTCTCAAAATTATTTTTTAAAAAAACCCAAAACCCTACAAAGGAAACACCTGTGAATCAACATTTATTGAACAACCTCCATGTATTAAATACACTGAGAAAAAATATTCTAGAAGAGTAAATGCGTTGGAGAAACTCTAGGAACGGAGTCAGGAGACAGTATCTTAAGAGTGTTTCCCAGGTCTGAAATTCTTTGCTAGAATTGTTCTTTAAAAGAAACTTCAGGCTTGCTAGGAAAAAGGACCTACTGTTTTTTGAAAGGCATAAACAAGAACCAAGGAACTGCAGTCCAAAGGGCATGAAAGCACTTGCCCCAATTTGAGGCTACTGTGCTTACAGCGGAGCTCTCCAGAACTCTTTGTAGCTAAGTGCATGGGTTTCACGTGTGCAATATAAAAATCACGAGTGCACATCTCACAAGAGCTGGTTTGAAGAACACGAAAGTTCCCGGCGGGGAGCGTCGCCAGACAAGCTCCGCAGCGTGCCCGACGCTCCATTTCTCTCCTCTCCTGCAGAGACCTCTTGGAACAGATGCCCGCGCGCCCCGCGCCTGCACGCCTGCGCACGCCCACTGGGCGCGGGGCTCTCGGGGACGCCGAACGCAGTCCACTAACGGCTCCAGGCATCTGTTGGGACAGTCTGCTCCGGAAGACAGGAGCGCATGCGCAAGCGCGGACGGTGGGGCCCGAGCGGCAGTCCGGCGGGGGCGGTGCCTCTCGTGGCGGCCTCTAGTATCAATTATAGAAATCCTGAGGTAAGGGGTACGGGGACTTTTCACCCCTCAGCTGTCACCGCTCTGCGCTGTTGTTCACCCTGTGGGTTATCTGTGCCCTTGTCCGTGTAAGGAGACTCGCCACAATGTGGATTCACGCCCCCATAGAGCTCGATTCCCTTGAGGTGTTTACCCCAGGGTTATTGGCACCACTGGGGAGCCGGCTGCATGAAGGGTTCAGCGACTGCGGGGCCTACAGTGGGAGGCAAATAGTGTGTGCGAGCTATTAAACAGGTGCCGTTCTAGTCTGCGCCTTGTGAAGAGTACAAAAGCTAGAGGGAAGTTCTTGCGAGTTGAAAACCGTCATCTGGTTCCAAAGGTGTAGCTCAGGTGATTGGAAAATGAGTGAAGATCGAAGGAATACTCTCATAGTTTCACTAGTGTCTTCCTTCTTATCATAAAAACATCAATCAACACTTATGTTCAAACTGCATTCTTTTGTCAGTGATGGGAGCAGCTTTGCTGAATGTGGTAATAAACATGTATTTGTAGTCTGATGTCAAATCATGATTGATTTGCAAGCATAGATGGGGTCTGTACATATTTAATTGGTTGGTGGGAATCTGATATGTAGTCAAATGTGCGGGTTGGTTTTGTCTGTGCATATTTGACTTTGAAGGGAGGTCATGCCTGCGTTTTTGTGAGAGTGTGTAAGAGTGAGTGCTGTATTTGGAGAGTGTTGAGATGTGACACAGGCATACTCAAGGAGTTGGTGGTTAGGTGTTTGTAACTTGGTGTTTGGGGAATATGTTTACATGTGTTCTTTTCTCCTACGAATTTGGGGATTTGTGTGTGTCTAATGGTGGATTTGGAAGGATTATCTGCCTATGCATAAGGGCAATGTCAGGAAAAGTAGTGGTGTATATTACTTTGGGTGTCCAGTCTGTTTATTTTGTATATTTGGGGAACATAGGCTGATCATTTGTGTATTCAGGGCATGTTGTATGGTTATGGGGTGTTTGTGTGTGTGCATTTTCAGGAGCTGTCTATGTATATTTGGATGTGTAGAGGGCAAGTCTGTGACTATTTTATGGGACTAGTGGATGTTGTATATGTAGGTATGTTGTGTTTGTATGATTCTGTATTCTGCAAGATGGCAGAGTTAATTCTGTGTGAGAGGTTGGGAATGTGGGGTTATGTATACGCCAGTAGTGTGGTACTGTATGTGTATTTGGAAGAAAGGGCGTATAGGGTGATATTATTGCATATTTGTCGTGTACTGGGTAATTGTGGTGCTCTTTGGGACTTGTGGAGAGTTGTGTGTTAAATGAGTGTGTGTGTGTATTCAAGGGGCATGGCCACTTGGAGGAATATTTGCTGAGGCTGTGCATTTGTAATTTTCAGTAGGAGCCTCTTAGGCTTATGTATTTTGGGAAGTGAGTATATGTGTATCTGATAGAGAGGTGGGGTTCTATGTTTCCACAGGGAAGATGGACAATTGCATTTATATGTATTAGAAATATGTGATACCGGTATTTGTTAGTACTTGCATATGTGTGAGCTGGCTCCTGATAGCTAGGGATAAGTTGATATATGGAAGTTGTTTCATAAATGGTTTGCTGGAGATATTTCCATGTATCTTACTTGTGTATTCTAATCCGTGTATGTGTCCATCATCAGGTGCATGCATTATCAAAGTTTGTTCATAAGGTATGGAGTTGTTAGCAGTATTCAAAGTGTATTTCTTTGGTGAATGCTAGGGTGTTTATACATGTGTTTGGTAGGAGTAAGAGGTGGTCTGTCTATATATTCAGGGTGAGGGTAGAAATATATATATATACACACACACACACACACACATATACAGTTTATATGTTGGGGTAGTGGTGGGGAGCTTGTATTCTGGAGAGGTAGCATAATGTATAGTGTTTGGGAGGGGATCCATATGTTCAGGGGTTAGGAATATTTGCATGTGTGTGTCCATAGGTGTGTGAGAATTGTGTATGTGTATTAGTAAGACTGCAGAAGTTGTCGGTGTTTTTCTGTTTTGAGTGTGTCTGAGCATTTGGGGTGTATACTCATGAGGAGTTTGTGGGTGTGTGTATTTGTGATTTGTGCGTATATCCGGAGGCTTAGAGTCCTCTATGTGTCTATTTTGAAATGTAATGCCTGAAGAATTTAGTGGTGTTGCTTGTATGTGTGTTGTCAGTATTAGTGAGGTGGACTTGTATGTACAGTTGACCCTTGAACAACACGGGTTTGAACCACACGGGTCTACTTATAGTGGATTTCTTTTTCAGTAAATACTACAGGACTACTACAGGATCCATGGACACAGAGCCACTGCATGGAGGGTTGGTGCCCTAACCCCCAAGTTGTTCAAGCGTCAGCTCTATTTGCTAAGTATAGGTTATTTGTGTCTGTGTGTGTATTTGAGTTCCTGGGGCTTCTGGGGTATGTATTCTGGGGGATGTGAGAGTTTAGTTTGAGTGTTTGGGAACCAGTAGACTGTGTAGGTTACGTGTGTGTGCAGGAATCCTGCAGTATATATATTTTAGGGCCGTGGAATCTCATACGGGTCTGTTTTGGCGTTGTACATGAGACAGTTGTGTACTTGGTGAGCCTGTGTGATTAGGTACTAAGTGTGTACATCTGGATGGTGTATTGGTTGCACATGTTTGTTTTCAGGCCCATGTTGTGTGTGTATATATAGTTGTGAGGGTGGAATGTGAATATTCAGTGTGAGTAAGGTTTTTTCTGTAAAAGTTTAGGTAGTAAGAGGTGGTCTGTTTGTGTATTTATTCAGGGTGAGGGTAGAAATGTACGTGTGTGTTCAGGATATATATATATATGTATATGTACAAACACATATGTATATGTGGTAACCTTTTGGTTATATATCTGTTGTGGGGGTTGAGGGTTCTACTTGGGGTATAAGTGGATTCTGTGCACATATTCATAGGAAAAGGTATGGCATGTGCTGGAACTGGTTCATACTATCTTGGGATAGTCAATGGTGCATATCTCTTCCCAGGTCTGTGTTCAGTGATGTCAGGTGGGTAGCTTTAAACTGGTCATGCTGGGAATGTTTATACCATGTAGATAGTATAAATGAAGTCTTTCCCACCTTTCTCAGAGAGCTTTTTATCAAGCACTTACCAGCGTACCACTGGTGTGTGTGTTTGGATGTATGTGTGTATGAAGCAAGAATATTTGGGCATCGGTGGTTACGTATGGGACACTCATGTGAATTGTGAGTGGGGCATCTGGGGCTATGGGCCCTTGTATATGTGCATTGACCCTGGTAATTGTGAATCATTGTGTTGCTCCTATCCTGTTCTTTAGGGCCAGAGAATCCCCATAAATGTTGTTGATTCCCAGTAGAAATCATGCAGATGGCTACAGAGGTGTCTGTACCTTAGGCAGGTGGACACTACTTCAGCATTTGTGTGGTCCTAGCATCTGGGTCCCTAGAAGGGTGGGCCTGGTGGGCAGATGGCCATGCAGAGCAGAACCTTCACAGGTGTGTTGTTGGCGTGACAGGCAGCAGTCAGAAAGTCATGGGGCTTCCTGGATAGGAGGACAGATTACCAAGGGCTCTCCCAGGAAAAGCCTCTGAGAATCAGGTGGACAGCTACATGTGTTATTGGCTCTTCTGTGGCACAGGTGATGTGACAGGGCAGCATCTACATGGGGTCCAGAGCCATGTGTCCCTCAGCCCAGCTGTCCCAGGGTGGTGGGAACTGTTGCATATCAGGCTGGTCAATTGTATCACTAGGTGTCAACCAACCTGTCTCCATGGAAACCTAAGTCCTGAGGGATAGGCAGGGGCTCCCCACCTCTATACTCCTCCCCACCACTGATCCCTCTAGGGATCAGTGAGCTGACAAGGACAGAGATGGGGAGGCTTTGTCCCTGAGGGAGAGTTGGGGCTGAGACCTGGAGAGCCTTGGGAGTCCCACTCTGAGGAGATATGGCTCTGATGTTCCCAAACCCATTAGACATGTTCTCTGTTCTTTTCTGAAGGCTCAAGATGCTTTTAGCAGTGGGGAGCTTATCTCAGTTTCATGTTTCTCTGATAGGATGAACTGACTTTATTCACTATTCCACATCGAGCTGCAAACCCATCAGAGGGAACCATGTGATCATTGTAGCCACCAGCTGACCCTACAGCCACCTTGTGCCTCATTTGGACCCACCCAAGAATTTCTGAGCCTTCTTTCTGGTGAGTCTTGTGGCCTTTTCTTCCTCATTCTGAATCCTCCTGCCAATAAAACATGCTGTGAAATTAGAGGGAGCTCTCATGCTGTGTCACTCATCATCAATTACCCCAAGAGGAAGAGGTCATTTACTGACCCCAAAGAGGAAGTGCAACCACCTTACTACCCCAGCTGGAGGAGGGAAAACTTCCTTCCTGGCCAGCAACAAGAAATAGAAAATAGAAATAGCTAATAGAAAATTCCGCAGTTTAGCCAATGAGAAGCAATTGTCACCTGAAGTTTCACTTTCCTCCAGTGAACTTTCATTTTTTTCCCTTGATGATGACTTTCTTTCGTTGTCACACCCTCCTTACTATAAAAGCCTTCTGGGACTTCCCTGGTGGTCCAGCAGCTAAGACTCCGCGCTTCCAATGCACGGGGCATGGGTTCGATCCCTGGTTGGGGAACTAAGATTTCCACATGCCATGTGGCATGGCCAAAAAAAAAAACCCTTCCATGTTGTGTAACCCGTTGGAGTATCTCCCTTTCTATCAGATGAGATGCTGCCTGATTCATGAATCATTTAATAAAGCCAATTTATTCAAAATTCAAAGTAAATTTACTCAGTTAAATTTTGTTTTTTAATACATTGGTGGCATGCAGAGGTGGCCACTAACAGTTTAATATGTATGCCTCCAGAAATGTTCTGTATAAAAATATGTATGTGCACTTTTCTAAAATCCACTCTCATGATTGGTACTGCTAACAGGATGATTTTATGATTAAGTGCTTATCATTTTAAAAAGAAAAAGATAAATATATTGGTGGCAGTGATGGGATCTGAAGCAAATTTTTGATAACATCTGGAACAAGGAGAAACAGGTGTGATGCCCACATCTTCTTTGAGTTCCCTATCTTTCTTGCCATTCCTGAAGGTTGTTGGTAAACTCCTCTTGGATTGAGCTCCAGTCTCTTTGTTTTTGTGCTCCCAATCTAATTGGCTTTCATTTACAGGGCAGGTCAGTTTGGCTGGTAAAGGATTCTCCCTGAGGCCAAACCCCTAGCCTTTCAGATGGAAATTCCCAGGACACAGTAACATCTCTTGGTTATTGCCAGTATATTTTTGAGCGGTAAACCCTAGCCCCTAATTTTGTTCCCTGGATTCCACATTGGGCACTGCTGACAGTGTAGTCTGCACTTGCCCATCTGTTTGGAATCAGCCCCCAGTTTCCATGCTTGGAACTGTTGGTGGCAGCTATAGTTCTCCAATTTGTTTGGAATCAGTTTGCAGTCCCCATTCCTTGGGATTTGCTGGTTGGATCTTTTTCCTCAGTCCAAGGATCCCTGGTAATTGATGGTGGTGCATACCAGCCCTTCTTTTGTCCAGGACATAGTAACATCTCTTTGTTACTACTGATATATTAAGGTGCAGTTTTTTTTGTGTGTTCTTTTGGGTTGACAAAGGCTAGCTAAGGAAGTGATATCCTTTATCGCCAAGGGTTAAGAATGCCAGCTTCTGGCACACCTGCTTATTTTATATTTAAGAAGTATTGTCCTGGAGGTTGTAGATATTTAGAAAGATGGCAAAATTATACTAATATTGATCTAGAATTACAGTGGTCATTGTGGGGCATGTTCCAGTTAGACAAGATTGTTCATTTAAGGAAAACACTAGAGAGCAAGGGTTCACAAATTGGACAGGGAGAATGAGATGCCTGCTTTAATTGGTATGTAAAAGTTTACAGATGGTTTCAAGATTCCAAAATAGCTTCGTTTAGAGACTTAGAACAAAAAGCTAATGAAAAATTAAAGAGACAAAAGGTACCTGAAAGAAAAGACCATAGGACAGATGTGACTGCAGACTTATCTCCTACTGTCCCCCCCTTTCCTTTTTCACCTGAGTACTCTTGTTGTACTAATTTTGTGTCTTAAATATTTTTCTATTCCAAAGAGAATATTTAACAATTGCCATTTAAAGTAAAACTACCTGAGGTTACAGGTGAGCCCCCTCAGGTGTCGTTTACCGCTTGGTTAAAGACTGAACTGAGAGCTATAGTCAAAGAATTCTCTCAACCTAGGGAGGAACCCCCAACAGTTATTGAAGAATTTAGAGTCACTGTCAGGTTGTATGTCCCCAGACTGCTAGATCTTTATCCGCTTGTACACGTGTTGGTAGGACTGGGGGAAGCCCCAGAATGGATGCGGGAAGCAAAATGACATAATCCCTAGGATGATCTTCAAGATCCTCAACCTGAAAAGGCTTGCAGAATAACAAGTGACCTTTTATAAGCTATTCCTAAAATCTTCCCTGCTCACACTTGGTCTATTATTAATTGGCCTAATAATGATTGGTCTATTATTCACTCATTCAAACAAAAGAGGGGTGAATCTGTGCAAGACTTTGGAGCCAGTTTGGAAGCTCGCTTTTTAAAGCAGTTGGTGTTCCAAGGAATGAAAAGGCCACTCAGCCTGCTTTAACTGCCCTTTTTGTAAACGGATTATATTCTGAGATTAGTGGATTGATAAAAAGGCAGAAAATAGGGTGGGAGGCTGTAGGCCTGAGTGAACTCGTGACTATAGCTGAGCATTTTAATAGGACCCTGGAGCCAGATCACAAACAGAAATCTACCAAGCTCATAGCCTTACAGTTACAACAGCTCTAAGGCAAGAGACATAAAATAACACCTGGGCATCCCCCATTAAAATCTCCTAGGGGTCCATGATCAATTCGATGACCCAAAGTTGATGTTTCATTTGTAATCAGTGAGGACACTGGAAGAAAAGGTGTCCTCAAAGGTCCTATGCAGACTCTTCACAAATGCTCTCATATCTGTGTCAAAGGGAGGGCCCCCCATGACCCTCTCCCAGAAGTTCTCTGGTAAACTATTACCAGCAATTACCTTAAACAGCCCAGAGGAAAATGTAATGAAAAACTGCCAAATTTTAGTTGATACTGGAGCTATGCCTTCTACTTTAAACCCTACTCTCATACTTCACTTTGAAATCTACATTAAACCCTAACCCTAACTGTAAACAGAATTACCTAACCCTGTAACACCCTACCCCTAGCCCTAACCAGAGCTGTGCTTTCTACTCTAAATCGCACCCTCAAAGAACAACAGGTCCCTCTGAATAAAGAGGATGTTTCCATAGTGGGAGTACCTAATACAGTTCAGAGAGAATTTTTATCTCCACCAAGATTCCTCTTCGCTATGCAGTATAGCCCCAGTTAATCTATTCGGTAGAGATCTCTTTTCTAACTTAAAAGGGCCAGTACATTTTGCCTCCAGTGGAGATCTCACCTTAAAATTTCCTGATCAACCTGAACCTGATCATTTATGTTCCTTAAAATCTGTCCTGGACATAAAAGAGGAAGTTCAACAAAAGTTCCCTAATTGGATGGAGATGCCTGCAAAGGGTCGGCCTGGTGGACAGATGGCCATGCAGAGCAGAACCTTCACAGGTGTGTTGTTGGCATGACAGGCAACAACTCCTGACAGTGTTAACATCAGAAGAATAAAAAAATGCAAACCTGTAAAGATTCAGATAGATGTAGCTAAACCTCTCTCTAGGTTTCCTCAGCAACTATTAAAGCCTGCAGTCATACAAGGTCTCATACCTATTGTAGAAGACTTAATTGCCCAGGAGGTAATCATTCCTGTACTCGTCCCTGCAGCATGCCAATCTTGCCTGGTTGGAAACCTGGCAGGATGGCGATTTGTCCAGGGCTTGGGAGCTGTTAATCAAAATAGTTTTTCCCTGTTTTCCTGTTGTTCCAAACCTAGCCACCCTTCTGTCACAAGCTTCAACTGACTTGAAATGGTTTAGTGTTGGAGACCTTTGTTCACCTTTCTTCAGCATCCCGGAGACTCAACAGCCAATATCTATATGCCTTTACTTGGAACAGTCAACAGTATACCTGCACTTTTATGCCTCAAGGGTTCACTGGGACCCCTTCTTTTTTCTCCCAAGTACTTCACCAAGATTTAAGTAACCTCTAGTTCCCTGAGAAATCAACCATTTTACCATATGGAGATAACCTCCTGCTGTACTCAGCTACTGTAAAGATTCCATAAGGCATTCATAAAAGATTCCATTTATTTGCTGCAACAGTTAGCTGAGAACGAACACAAAGGAAAAATTACAATTATCTCTAGACGCTGTTCATTACCTAGGACGTAATCTAAGCACTGAAGGAATTCAGCTATGTCCAGAGAGAATTAGGCTGATTCAGGAACTTCCTAGACTCACAACTAAGTGCTAGCATTGTGGATTTCTAGGTTTAGCTGGTTATTGCAAGCTCTGGGTTCCAAATTTTTCTGTTACCTCTTCCACTCTATGAACTTATTAAAGATGTAGTTCCTGAATCCTTTGCTTGGGAAGATAAACATAAGCAGGCTTTTATAAGGCTAAAACAAGCACTGCAAGAGCTGCCTGCCTTAGGGTTACCCAAATGATCAGGTTCAGGTTGATCTGGAAACTTTAAGGTGAGATCTCCACTGGAGGCAAAATATATTAGCCCTTTTAAGTTAGAAAAGAGATCTCTACCTAATAGATTAACTTCAGGTTATTGAAAACGTTTTACTTTATTTGTGCATAAAAGGCATCATCAGGCCGCGCAGAACTGTGTGAGCATGGTAGTAAATGTAGGCCTATTGCCTGTTATAGCATGCATCTTGATTCAGATGCTTTTGCCTATCTCAGTTGTCTTCAGGTTATAGCCACAACTGCAAATTTAGTGGAAGCCTTGTCAGATTTGACTCTAGAAAATGAAGTTTATTTGCAAACTCCACACATTGTCCACAGTCTTCTTAAGGCTGAATTGACATTTCACTGCAAGTATCACTAGATTAACTTCCTGTGAAATCCTGCTTTCACCACCTAATCTTTATCTTAAACTTTACAATGTACTCAATCCTGCTACACTACTACCTCTGTCTCACAAAGGTGAGGGCCATGACTGCAAGGTAACAGTTTCCCATGGGAATTCCCTGGTAGTGCATTGGTTAGGACTCCTAGCTTCCACTGCAGGGAGCGTGGGTTCGATCTCTGGTCAAGGAACTAAGATCCCACAAGCCACGTGGCGCGGCCCAAAACAAAAACAAATACAAAAAACAAAAATAAAACAAACAAACAGAAAACAATGTCCCATTTCTGACAACGTGTCCTGAGTAAAGATGTTACCAACTCCAAGCTTGCTGGGCTTGCCGCACGATAGGCCATAAATCGGAGATGAGGTGTTGAGGCAAGGAATCTGACTTTATTCGGAAAGCTGGCATACCGAAAAGATGGCAGACTAAAGTCTCAAAATAACCATCTTATCGGGGTTTGGATGCCAGTTTCTTTTATAGCACAGAGGTGGGGAGGAGATGAGTAAATTAAGAAGGTAAAGTAAGGTAAAGTAAGAAGCCCATAAGTTTTGCGAATAGCCTCTGGAATGGCCAGCCTCAGGGAGGAGATGTGTTAATTTCTTCTTTTTTGCAGCCGTCCACAGGTGGACAGAGTCCATATGTTTCCCTGAACAAAGGCACTTTGGTTTAACATTCAGACAGAGGTACAGGGTTCCCCGAGGCAGGCCATTATGTACAGACAGTATCCTTTTAGTGAACAAAAGCAGCTGAAGTACTGTTGGAGGCCTGGTTACATACTGGGTACTGTAAAAGACACCAATCTTATAAAATAGACAGGATACAAGTAATGCAGCTAGTAACGTTAACAAAGACACAGTGCAGCAGGGAGACACAAAGAGCAAACAATCTGGAAACAAAGAACAATGATCAGTATAACTACTTGTAATCCAATTGCAATAGCGAGCGACCAGAGGTACCATAACTGATTTAGTGAGCCATCCGCTGTTTCGGTGTACCAGCAGTGCGTGCTTAGACATGCAGGGCTTAATCTTTGAGACAAGCATATTGCTACTGGCAGGATCAACCAGGTAGAGAGAAAAAGATAAATGTTTCAATTCTGCTTACAAGGATATAATTTAAGAAATTACTGTAAGTCATAATTAGTTTAAGGGGAGGGTTTTCCTTACACCTGGAAAACACAGATTTAAAGCAGTCATTTTTCAGGTAGAAACCATAAAAATTATAACCATAGTCACCAGTTTACCCAGTCATGTGCAACTAATTGTTTTTGTTAACAGCTTTATGAAGCCATCAGGTTTCCCATTAGAATTCTTCAAGTTGTTACCCAGTTCACCTTTATGGTTTGAAAACCAGCAACTTGTATTCATGCGAAGGTCCCTTCTATAACTCTTCTTGAAGAGGAAGCATTGTTGCAAAGGCATCAGAGTGAAGCCATAGCTGTGCACAATGGCGGAAGCCTTAAGGAGGCTCGTTCAAATCTGATTACAGTGCAATTGACAAAGCAACGTGGCTGCTGCAGTGACATGCGACACTTTCAGATAATAAAGGGAATTCTGACTGGTAACATTTCACCAGGCCATACCAGATCTTAGGAACTCCATCTAATCTGTAGAATACCTGTATCATTCGGCATACAATATAACCTAAGAAGATTTATTGCTTATTTGACAACACTTCCCGTGTAATTCAGCATACCAAGTCAACCTAATTAGTTAATATCTCTCTTTGGGGTGTTTCAGGGGCCCTTTGAAGCACCCCAGAGTTAGCTAGAGGTCAAAGGAACTTCATTATAATTTGATTTGGGAAGTTTTGTCAAAAAAATAAGAAAAGGGTTTAAAACAGTCAGATAGGATCACATGTCACTGTGAAACAATAGTTATTCACTTAGCCAAAGTAACAATAAAAGATTTCAAAGGCAAGTACAGAACAGATCTCTTAAAAGGTAGAAAAACTTAAAATCTGGTATCAAAGGCAGTCCAGAATCTTAAGAAACCTTGTCTTCTTAACAGAGGGAAAAGCGAAATTCAAGTTGTGCACCAGCTTACTTTTAAAATTTATTTACTCAGTTAAACTTATTTTAAACTTAGTCCTGACCACGTACAGAACTCTTTTTTTCAGGGTCCACTTTGCATAAACCTTCTGTCACATATTTTAGCACAATTCTGACTTTCAAGTGTTCAAATATCTGGAGAGATTAATTTTAAATAGGCCTTCCTAAAAGATAAGTATTTTAAAAAGCTCACCTAAAGCTCTTATCTCATTTGCATTTTCTTTCCTTAAAAGTTACTTCACATCAAGTTATTTCCTTGCTGAGATTTTGCAACAGATATAACAAGATTTTATTTATCTTATATTAAACCTAGGCACAATAAAAGTATTATACTTAATGTTGATGACTCTAACATCATGTCTATATTAATTAGATCAACAAACAAACGTTAAAACCAGGTCTTAATTAATACTGAATATTTCCCAGTTCACATGAACATGAAACTCATTTAGCTCAGTTTCTCTTGTATTTAGAATAGTTTGGTTTGTAAGCACTTAACTTTTCTTTAAGCCAATTAAATAGAGTTCATCCACAAATCAACCTCAGCAATGTAATCCAAAGACAAAGACACATACAAGGACACAAACAGTGACGTCATAGTTGTCATTTCAGAATTTCAGCACTGAGTCAGGTACTGCCATGTAAAACCCATCAGTTTACAAAAAGAGGTTGGATTCAAATTAGGTTAGGGCCTCGTGCACCAATCTCGTGAGGGGCTCTGGATTAGAACATCAGTATAGTGCCAGACGGTGCAAGGGGACACCAGATCTTGCCAGCAAAGACAGTGGGCAATAGCTGGGCTGTTAAGATAGCCAGTAGGCAGACAGGTTAAAACATACTGGGCGCCTTCTGAAGTAAAAGTAGACCGCAGCTGGGACTCCTTAATAACTGGTACTGAATAGAACATAATAGCTAGATTGTCACAGCAAAGTAATTCCCTGGAGCCCTTTGGATATCCTTAATGAACTGGACAATGTTGGAAATGGGAGCCGACCTAAAAAGTGGGGATCAGCATTTATATTTCAGTAGTTGCTTAGAAGGCACCACTCATTAATAGCAGGCTTTAATAGCAGCCAAATGGGGGAATTGAAAAGGAGAAATGGTGTGTTTAATGACTTCTTCTTTTTATAAATTCTGAATTATGGGCTGCAATCCCACAGCCCCCTGTCATACATGTTATTGGGGGATATTTACTATCTTAGGTGGCAGTCTTATGGGCTCCCAAAATTCAGCTTCCACCAGGAAGGCCAGGAATTTGGGTTTGTTCCAAATGGCGTTGAGTACATCAAGGCATCCATAGCTGTAACGGGAAAGGGTAGGGCCAAAGGGGCTACCACCACTAAAAGGTTTTTAGCAAAGATTGTTTCAATAGTAACATTCAATGGTAGTTGAACGCCTTCTACTCCCCTGACTACTATGCCTTGTAATCTAAAGTGTAGACCTTGCTTATAACTGGAGGGGTTCCCAGGAGGCACTGTAACTGGAGCTCCAGTTGTCAATGAGAGCCACAAGAAAAGTTGTTTATGTGTGTCCCAAGGATAATTAGAGAAGTACATGGGCAAGTGTCCCAGAGGAGGGCCACGCTCCAGGGATCTGCCAGGTCCCTAAGGCAGAGGCCTTGGCAGAGGTCAGGGTACAGGATTCGGAGAGGT
This sequence comes from Phocoena phocoena, assembly GCF_963924675.1. Lineage (NCBI taxonomy): Eukaryota > Metazoa > Chordata > Mammalia > Artiodactyla > Phocoenidae > Phocoena > Phocoena phocoena. Next base: position 27,259,602 of record NC_089224.1, on the reverse strand, counting down.
GACAGCTACCCATCACTCCGGTCTCCTGAAGAGTCTGTAGCACCTGGGCAAAAATTTCTAACTTGTGCTTGGGCTTTCCCAAGGTTACGTCATTAGGGACCCCCGATCTCCAGAGCTGCCAGTACAGGGAGGTCTGCTAGTCATCTCACGAAGGATGGAGCTGTGTGATGGCACCACCCCTTGGTGGAGACCAGTAAGGGTCCCAGAAGTCTCTATATCCCTTAACTGTCCTCTCTTGGGTTCCTGGCCGATGGGGCAGCGGGGCCCGTGTGCCTTTACTGGCAAGCGAGATTTGGGGCTTCAGAAAAATTACCTTTTTCATATCTAGCTACAACATGGATGCAGTCCCATGCCTGTTGTACTGTATCTGATGTTTCTTTGAACTGTAACAGCATGGCTTTATAATTAGGGGGAACATCCTTCTCCCCCTTCCCTTGCACACATTTTTCTAGAAAAATTTGCCTTTCGATCATGGTATAGTTACATGTCTCTGTTTCTTGTTCATGCTGGTCATCCGATGTTTCGGTGCAATGGATGGTGACAGGGAACACCTGGAATGGAGTTTTCCTCTTCCCTGACTCATATGCTGCCACTTCCTGTTTAGGATGTCCCAGTCAGCCTCGGTGGGGTCAAGGGATGATTTGCAACAGCAGCAAGAAATGCAGCAACACAGGAGGCCCTTACCTCCGTGTCATTTGCCCGTTCAGGGTGCCATGATGCCCCTGGTAGAGCTGCCTCTATCATGGCTTAGGGCTGTGTGGGGAACTCTTGGATGTATGTTTAGGGTATAGGATGGTTTGGGGTAATAGTAAAGCTGTGTAGAGACTGTGTATGTGTGATCTGGGAAGAGACGAGGGGCATGAGTGCCTTTGTGGGTGTACGGTTGGTGTAGCATGGTGTGGCTGGGTGGTGGGCTGCTCCTGGGTGTTTTGAGGCTATGTGTGCAGGCATTTGAGAAGAGGTAGGGGTATGCATTTTAATGCTTTGTGTGTTGGATCTGTGTGTATTCAGAGTGCAGGGGTTATACACATGCTCATCCTGTAGGGTAAGAGTTCAGGGAGTGTATTTTTGGTGTGGAGGAATTTGTAGAGATTGGGGTTGTCAGTGTAAAGTGGGGTTGCTAGCTGTGTGTGTATAACCAGGGGATGTGACAGAGGCTGTTTATAGTATCTCAAGAGGAAGATGGGTGTATGTTTGTATTGTGGGTGTGAGGTCATCATGTGTTCTACGGGGAGTATTTAGGAAAAGGTTGGAAACATTGTGTCTCTTTGATGGTATTTTGTGTTTGTCTCACCTTCTGAGGCATTGCACATACGTGGATGTTGACAGCTCTGGGGGTACTATATGTGTTATATTTGGATGTGGGAGGTTGTGTCTTATATGAAGAAGTATGTGAGTTTGGTCTGAATGTATTTGGCTATTGTTGAAGGGTTTGTGTGTTTGCATTGAGGGGTTATATGGGGTTGGGTGGATTTTTGTGGGATATGAGGATTTAGGTGTTTGATTATCAGGGGCCGTTGTGGGTGTGTTTTTGTATTCAAGACTGTGGCTGTGATTTTATTGGGGTTTGTAGTGCATGTATATTGGAGCAGGAGGGTTCTGGGCACACAGTCAGACATCTGCTTATAGGTAGGGAGTTTGTGTGTTTGAGGATGTTTGGAGCTCTGTGGGGCTGTGTGATGGTGGCACAGGTGACTGTGGGCAGGTGGAATGTGTGTTGGGCTGGAAGGGAAACTCGAGGGCATGTTGGGGACTGTGAGGCGCCCATGTGAACTCCCACGTGGACTGACCTTTGTTCCTTCTGATCGTCTATGGCTCGTACGCATCCTGATCTTCTGTGGCAGCTACTCCCCTGGAATGGTCAGTGATGCTCTGCCCTTTCTTAGTCAGATGAGTCAGGAAATGCCACTTCCTCTGGCAGCTGGATGTGCCTCTTGCAAGTGAGTGGTCCTGGGTCCAGGGTGCAGGACTAGTGGACAGATGCAGAGTGAGGCTGATTCCGCCATGAGCCCTCTCCTCAGTGAGGTGGCCAGGAGGTCAGGGCTGTATCTCCAGAAGGTCACACATCGCCAGTCCTCTGTAGAATGTGCTGGAAGGGCCAACTCGTTGAACACACCCTGCCAGGAGATAAACAGATCCCGAGGACAATTCCTAAGGGAGAAGTGTATACCTAACCATCTTCCACTTTCTCCTTTGGATGGCCCCTACCACAAGGTAAAAGCTAAGCCCCCTCACACGGCCTTTTTTGGCCTGGTCTTACTGCGCGGCCAGTCTCTCCCCACATCCCGGCTCACTATGGACCCTCTGGTGATACCAGCAAGGGAACCCCTGCATGTCAGTTCTCACCTCCTTCCCTTGGCCCATGCTGCCCTTACTGTTTGTCCTGCTCTTCCTCCCCGAAGGCTGTGAGTCACCCTGTCCAGGTGGGAAGGATCCACTGAAAATGCTAATTTGAGTAATTACTGCATCACCTGAGTCTCTAGCATGTGCCAGGCACTATGACGCTTGCCAAATCCATAAGAACCCCACAAAGTGGATATGCCATTAGTTGCACTTTGCAGGTGATGAAGCTGAGGTTCAGAGGTGAGCAACCATGACCAAGTACCCTGTATGTACCAGAATATCGATCAGACTGGTCAGCGTATCCAAAAAAGCCAAACATTAGTCTGATCAGTACGCCTACATGCCAGGCTGTAAGGCGCAAAACACGTCCCAGCACGAGAAGGAGCAGTGCCAAGTACCCTAGCAAAGAAGCAGTGTTCATATCCTGCTTTCTTAATCGAAATAACTGCACATCAACCCACAATTTCCTACTCTGTTAATAGGAGAAAAATGCCAATGTGCGTTGTCCTGTAAAACTACCTTAAAATAATACGTATGATCCCGAGTGCTTTAGTAATGACCCCAAATCATCATCATGAGGTTGGGATACTACTTAAAACACTGCAAGTCTTACACACTGGCATATAGAGTCTGTAAAGTCAGTTCTTTGGGTAATGATGGTAGATAGAAGTGGCCCAGAAGGACAGAAGACAGAAAGCAGAGCAGAAACTACTTGTCCAGAGGTGACAATGGGTCATAGCCAAGGTTCAAGCATTACGAGGGAGGTGGTGAAAATAGTAATGGGCATAGAGTGTAATAAGTCAAGGATATCTAATGTAGTTTCCAATGAAGGTTTGTGAAAGACATATAGCTAAAAAGATAATAGGCTGGGAGGTGAAATAATACAAAACATTTGATATATTTTTTACAAGGATAAAAGAAGATAGAAATGAACATTAAAGAAGTAGGTCAAATAGAAAAACTGTAAGATGGTTAATAACCTCACAATATGATGAGGCAACTTAGCTGTATTTTGTTTAAATAAATTGGTAGACTATATTTAGAGTAGTTTTAAGTTTAAAGGGAATTTGAGCAGAGTATAGAGTTCCCATACACCCCCTCACATCTATTCCCCAAACCAAAGTTTCCCCTATTATTAACGTCTTGCATTGGTGTGGGGCATTTTTTACAATTGATGAGCCAATGTTCATACATTATTATTAACTAATATCCATAGTTTACATTACAGTTTACTCTGTTGTCTATCCTATGGGTTTTGAGGAATGTATGACAAGCATTGACCATTACAGTATCATACAGAATCGTTTAAGTGCCCTACCTTTTCCAGGATGTCATATAGCTGAAATCATACAGTATGTATCCATTTCAGTTTGGCATCTTTCATTTAGCAATATGCGTTTAGGGTTCCTCCATGTCTCTTCCATTTAGTACTCTTATAGCTCAAGCTGCCATAACATAATACTATAGGCTTGGAGACTTTAACAAGTCACAGTTCTAGAGGCTTGGAAGTCTGAGAACACAGTGCTGGCCACTTCAGTGCCTGGTGAGGTCTCTCTTCCTGGCTTGCAGACAACTGTCTTTTCACTGTGTCCTCACATGGTAGAGAGAGACAGAAAAACTTCTCTGGTTTCTTCTTATAGGGGCACTAATAGGCCTTAATCCTCATAACATCATTTAATCTAATTACCTGCCAAAGGCCCCATCTCCAAATACCATCACTTTGTTAGAGCTTGAGTTTTGGGGGGACAGAATTCAGTTGATAGCCTCATTCTTCTAACAGTATAGAATAAGACTAACAAAGAAAGCTCATCATTAAATTCTCTCTTTTCTAGCAATACATAGATATTTACTTGCTTTTTATAAACAATTTACATATTTTAAGATAAATGAATTAAAGATTTTAAAAAGTCAGGTAGAACAAGATAAGAAACTGTGTGTACAAGCATGTTGAAACAAAAACACATAAACTCCCCAGTTGCATTGTCTGAAAAATTCAGTTAGAGTTCTAAGGTCTGATTTAGGTTCTGCTACATCCAGCCTTTCCACCTCTGGTTCATGCCATTTGCTCTACTACAACAATAGGATGGGGTGGTATGCTAAAATTAGGCTATTAAAAAAACCATTAGAAGACAGATACCTTGCTAAACTGAATGTTTATTTGGTGTGAATTGAGGCTGTTTATTCTTTAAGATATGATTCATATTAAAACTTGTCAGGACACAGTAAATTAACTAAAAGTACCTTGGGGAGAAGTTTTATTTTTTACTGAGATAAAATTAACCGTTTTAACTCGTAAAATTCAATAGCATTTAGTACATTCACAATGTTGTGCAACCCTTACTTCTATGTGGTTCAAAAATATTTTTATTGCTTTAAAGGGAAACCCTACCTATACCTTCTTCTACCTAACTCCTGGGCAGTCACCAGTCTGCTTTCTGTCTCTATAGATATATCTATTTGGATATTTCATATAAGTGTAAATTATACAGTATGTGACCATTTATGTCTGGCTTCTTTCACATAGCATAATTTTCAAGGTTCACCCATATTGTACTATGTATCATTACGTCATTTCTTTTTTCTTCCCATCTTTAATGAGGTATAGTAGAGAAATAAAAATATATTTAAGACATACAACTTGATGTTTTCATATACATATACATGTTTGAAATAATTGCCACGATCAAGCCAATTAACATATTCATCACCTCATATACTTAACATTTTCTTTTTTCTTTCTTTATGGTGAGAACACTTCAGATTTACCCTCTTAGCAAATTACAAGTACACAGTACAGCATTGTTAACTATATGCACATTGTTGTACACTAGATTTCCAGAAATTATTCACGTTGCATAACTGAAACTTTGTACTTCTTGATCAATACCTGCCAATTTTCCCATCCCCTCATCTCCTGTCAACCACTGTTCTGCACTGTTCTGCACCCCACTTCTATGACTATTTTAGATTCTACATAAAAGTAGTATCATGAAGTGTCTGTAGCTGTCTTTCTGTATCTGGCTTATTTCATTTAGCATAATCTCTTTCAGGTTCATCCACGTTGTCACAAATAGCAGCATTTCCTTCATTTTAAAGGCTGCATAATATTCCATTGTATACAGGCATGCCTTGAAGATATTTGGTTTGGTTTGGTTCCAGACCACCAAAATAAAGCAAATATTAGAACAAAACAAGCCACATGAATTTTCTGGTTTACTAGTGCATATAAAAGTTATGTGTATGCTATATTACAGTCTGTTAATGTATGATAGCATTATGTCTAAAAAACCAATGTACATACCTTAATTTTAAAGTGATGCTAATTGGGAAAATTGCACCAGTGGACTTACTCAATGCAGGATTGCCACAAACCTTCAATCTGTAGACAATGTAGTATCTGCAAAGCACAATAAAACGAGATATGCCTGTTTATGTACCACATTCTATTTATCCATTCATGGATCTACAGACACTTAGGTTGATCCAATATCTTGTCTACTGTGAAAAGTAAGCATGGAAGTGCATATGTCTATTCACGATACCGATTTCATTTCCTTTTGCTGTATACCCAGAAGTGGGATTGCTGAATTATAAGGTAGTTGTATTTTTAATTTTTTGAGGAACTTCAATACTGTTTTCCTTAGTGGCTGTATCAATTTACATACCCAACAAAAGTGCCAAGGGTTCCTTTTTCTCTACATCCTCATCAACACTTGTTATCTTTTGTCATTTTGGTAATCACCATTCAAACAAGTGTGAGGTGATATCTCATTGTGGTTTGACTTGCATTTCTCTGACAGTTAGTGATGTTGAGAACCTTTCCATACATCTGTTGGGCATTTATATGCCTCCTTTGGAGAAATGTCTATTCAAGTCCTTTGCCCATTTTTTAAAATAAATTTATTTATTTATTTTTGGCTGCATTGGTCTTTCTTGCTGAGCGTGGGCTTTCTCTAGTTGAGGCGAGTGGGGGCTACTCTGTTGTGGTGCATGGGCTTCTCATCGTAGTGGCTTCTCTCATTGCAGAGCACAGTCTCTAGGTGCATGGGCTTAAGGTATTATGGCTCCCAGGCTCTAGAGCGCAGGCTCAGTAGTTGTGGCATGTGGGCTTAGTTGCTCCACAGCATGTGGGATCTTCCCAAACCAGGGCTCAAACCTGTGTTCCCTGCATTGGCAGGCAGAATCTTAGCCACAGCACCACCAGGGAAGTCCCCCATTGGGATTTTTAATAGGGATTGTGTTGAATCTGTGGATCACTTTGTGTAGTGTGGATATTTTAATGATAGTAAATCCTCCAGTTCATGAACATGGGATGTCTTTCCATATTATCAGCGTCTTCTTTAAGATTCCTCATCAATTTTTTATACTTTTCAATGTATAGATCTTTCACCTCTTTGGCTAAATTTATTCTTAAGTATTTTATTCTTTGTACTGAAAATAAGAATGGGGTTGTTTTCTTAATTTCCTTTTTTGGGTAGGTCATTTCTCTTGTATAATGACTTTTATGTGCTGATTTTATATCCTGCAACTTTACTAAACTCATTTATGAGTTCTCACAGTTTTTATTGCTGTTGTTGAATCTTTAGGATTTTCTACATGTATGATCATGTCATCTGCAAACAGAGGTAATTTTACTTCTTCCTTTCTGCTTTAGATGCATTTTATTTCTTTTTCTTGCCTAATTCCTCAGTCTTCCAGTGGTATGTTGAATAGAAGTGGTAAGTGTGGACATTCTTGCGTTCTTCCTGATATTAGAGGGACAGCTTTCAGTTTTTCACTGTTGAGTAAGATGTTTGCTGTGGTCTTTTCTTTTTCATATGCCTTTATTGTGTTGAGGTACATTCCTTCTACACCTAATTTGTTTAGAGTTTTTATCATGAAAGGATGCTGAATTTTGTCAAATCCTTTTCTGCCTCTATTGAGATGACCATATGATTTTTCCTTCATTTTGTTAATGTGGTGTATCATACAGGTTGATTTGTGTATGTTGAACAATCCTTGCATCCCAGGAATAAATCTGACTTGAGTATGGGGTATGATAATTTTATTTATTGTTGAAATTGCTTTGCTAATATTTTGTTGAGGATTTTTGCATCTATGTTTATCAAAGTTATTGTCTGTAATTTTCTTTTCTTGTAGTATCCATGTCTGGCTTTGGTATCAGGGTAATGCTAGCTTTTTAAAATTACTTTGAAAGTGTTCCATCCTATCCAATTTTATGGATGAGTTTGAAAAGGATTGGTATTAATTCTTCTTCAGATATTTGGCAAAATTCGCCAGGGAAGCCATCTGGTCCTGGATTTTCTATTTTGTTTTTTTTTAAATTATTGATTCAATCTCCTTATTTATTATTGGACTATTCAGACTTTCTATGTTATCTTGATTCAATGTTGGTAGGTTGTATGTTTCTAGGAATTTATCCATTTCTTCTAGATTATCCTATTTGATGGCATAATTGATAATGGTCCCTTATGATTCCTTTATTTCTGAGGCATCACTTGTATTGTCTCCTCTTTAATTTCTGATTTTATTGAGTTATCTTCTGTATTTTTTTCTTAATTCGTCTAGCCAAGAGTCTTTCAAATTAATCTTTTCAGAAAACACCACTTAGTTTTGTTTCTATTTTCTATTGTTTTTCTATTCTCTATTTGATTTATTTCTGCTCTAATCTTTACAATTTCCTTCCTTCTGCTAAATTTGAGATTACTTTTTTCTTCTTTTTCTAGTTGCTTGAGGCATAAAGTTAGATTATTTCAGGTTTTACTTCTCCTTTAATGTATGCATTTATCACTATAAATTTCTCATTGTACTGCTTTTGCTGCATCCCGCAAGTCTTGGTGTGTTGTGTTTCATTTTAGTTTGTCTCAAGATTCTTTTTAAATTCTCCTTTGATTTTCGCTTTGACACAACGGTTGCTCAAGACGGTATTATTCAACATGATAAATATAATTAACATTGTTGTTTGTTGTATATGAAAGTTAAGAGAGTAAATCCTAAGAGTTCTCATCACAAGGAAAACATTTTTTCTTTTTGTTTTATTTTCTGCCCATATGAGATGATGTTCACTAAACTTACTGTGGTAATCATTTCTTGATGTACATAAGTCAAATCTTTATGCTGTACACCTTAAACTTATGCAGGGCTCTATGCAGTTATATCTCAAAACTGGAAGGGGGGAAAAGAGTATATTGTTTAGTTTCCACATATTAGTAAATTTTCTCTTTTTCTTTTAAAAAATTTTTTTAAAAATTTTATTTTTTGGCTGCATTGCGTTTTCGTTGCTGCCTGCGGGCTTTCTCTAGTTGTCATGAGCAGGGGCTACTCTTGTCTGTGGTACATGGGCTTCTCATTGCTGTGGCTTCTCTTGTTGTGGTGCACAGGCTTTAGGTTCGCAAGCTTCAGTAGTTGCAGCACTCGGGTTCAGTAGTTGCAGCATGTGGGCCCTAGAGTGCAGGCTCAGTAGTTGTGGTGCATGGGCTTAGTTGCTCTGCATCATGTGAGATCTTCACAGACCAGGGATTGAACCCATATCCCCTGCATTGGAAGGCAGATTCTTAACCACTGTGCCACCATGGAAGTCCACATTTTCCTGTTTTGTTACTATTATGGCATTTCAAGTTTCATACCATTTTGGTCAGATAAGATACTTGAAATTATTTCAGACTTTTAAAATTTGTTAAGACTTGATTTTGGACTAATATATTATCTATCCTGGAGAATATTGTGTGAGTACTTGAAATGAATGTGTATGTGCTGCTGTTGGAAGAAATGTTTTGTATATGTCTGTAAGGACCATATGGTCCATAGTGTTGTTTAAGTCATGTTTGTTTACTAATTTTCTCTCAGGGTGTTCTATCCATTATTGTGAGTGGGTTATTGAAGCCCCTTACTATTCTTGTGCTGCAATCAATCTCTCCATTTAATTTCGATATTTGCTTTAGACCTTTAGGTGCTCTGATGGTGGATGCATATATTATTGTTATATCCTCCTGTTGAGTTGACTCTTTTATTATCATATGGAAACCTTCTTTGTCTATACAGACAATTTTTGACTTAATGTCTATTTTGTCTGTTATGCATATAGGAACTCTCACTTTGTTTTGGTTGCCATTTGCATGGAGTATCTTTTTCCATCCCTTCACTTTGAGCCTATATGTATCTTTAAATCTAAAATGAGTCTCTTGTAGACAGCATAGGGTTGGATATTATTTTATCCATTCAGCCACTCTATGCCTTTTGATTGGGAAGATTAATCCATTTATATTAAACTAATTATCCATCAGTTAGGACTTACTATTGCTATTTTGTTAATCATCTTATGTCTGTTTTGCAGCTGTTTTGTCCTCTTTCTCTCTAGCTTTATTTCATTGTTGTTTGATTACTTTTTGGAGTGATTTACTTTGATCCTTTTCTCTTTATCTTTTGTTTATTTATAATAGGCCTTTTCTTTGTGGTTAGCTCAAGGCTACATAGAAATCTTGTAGTTCTAAACATCTATTCTTTTACTCTCACCCAAATTTTGTGTCCTTATAGTCAGTTCCCTTCTTTTTATATTGTTAAAAATTTTAACTTTTATATCAGGGTTAAACTACTTTATACACCACCATTACAGTGTAATTATGCTATATTTGTGTGTGTGCGTGTATGAGTTTACCAGTGAAATTTATGTTTTTGTTTGCTTTTGCATTTCTGTTAACATGTTTTCATTTCAAAGTGATCTCCCTTAAGCATTCTTATAAGGCAGGTCTGGTAGTGATGAACTCTCTTAGATTTTGTTGACTGTATTTCTCCTTTATTTTTAAACCATAATGTTGCTAGGTATGGTCATTTTTGCTCACAGCTTTTTTTGTTTTTTCAGTACTTTGAATATATCATCCAACTCTCTCCTGGCTTGTAAGGATTCTGCTGAGAAATTCAAAAATTGTTTTCTGGGAGTTCCCTCATATATGCCAAGTCACTTTTCTCTTGTTCCTTTCAATATTCTCTCTTTGTACCTCACATTTAACAATTTGATTATAACGTGATTGGGTGTAGTCTTTTATGTGTTGATTCTATGTTGAGTCCTTTGGACTTACTTCTGCTGCTACACTATTTATTTTCTAGATATCTTATATCCTTTTTGTTCTTCAGTTCCTTCATTATTACATTCTTTTCTGATTGACATTTTTCCTAGTTTACCATTCTGATTCTCTTCTTATTTCTTTTCTGTATATTTTTGAGGTATTTTTCTTAGTGCTTATTCTAGGGGTTGAAGTAAACATCTTAATTTTATGAAAAAACAGATTTGAATTAATAACATTTTCATTTAATAATAACAAAAATTCTGCTTATTTACATCCTGCATCCTCGTTTACACTGCACTTGTCACAAATTACATCCTCATGTATTGTGTGCCCATTAATATCCTTATAATTACTATTTTATATATTTGTCTTTTAAATCACCTTTTGAAATGAGGCGTTAGAAACCCTAAATGCAAATGTGTTGGCCTTTTAAACTTAGTGTAGTTACCTTTACCATTGTTCTTTAATTCTTCACATGGTTTCAAGTTACATTTCATTTCAGCCTGAAGGATTCCTTTAACAGTTCTTATTGAGCAGATCTACTAGTAATGAACTTCTTCAGTGTTTCTTTATATGAATGTCTTAATTTTCCTTTATTTAAAAAAATTCTGGTAAAATATATATAACACAAAATTTATCATCTTAACAATTTAAGAGTGCAGGCCAGAAGCATGAAATATATTTACACTGCTGTGTTATCATTACCATCATCCATCCACAGAACTTTTCATCTTGCAAAACTATAATTGTCTGTACTCATTAAACAACAACTCTCCATTTCCCTTGCCCCCACACCCCTGGAAACCACCATTGTACTTTCTGTCTCTGTGAATTTGATTACTCTATGTACTTCATATAAGTGTGGTCATACAGTATTTGTCCTCTTGCGACTGGCTTATTTTACTTAGCGTAATGCCTGAAGGTTGATCCATGTTGTAGCATGTGTCAGAATTCCCTTCCTTTTTAAGACTGAATATTGATGTATTGTTTGTATAGACCACATTTTGTATATCCCTTCATCCCTCAATGGACCCTTGAGTTTTTTCAGCCTTAGCCTGTAGTGAATAATTCTGCTATGAACATGGGTGAACACATAACTCTTCGAGTTCATAATTTCAATTCTTTTTGAGTATTTAATAGGAACTTGAATTATGGGATCACATGGTAATTCTATTTTTAATGTTTTGAGGAACCACCATACTGTTTTTCTTTCTGTGTGCACCATTTTACATACCCACCAGCAGTGTACAAGTGTTTTTGCCAATGCTTAGTATTTTCTGTTTTTATTTGTTTGTTTGTTTTTTAATAGTAGCCAGTGGGTGTGAGGTGGTTTCTATTTGTGGTTTTGAGTTACATTTTCCTAATAATTACTAATGTTGAGAATCTTTCCATGTGCTTATTCACCATTTAATATACCTTCTTTAGAGAAACATCTGTTGAACTCCTTAGCCAAAGTTTTAAATATACTTTTTTAAAATATTGTTGAGATGAAGCAGTTATTTATATATACTGGATATTAACCTTATCAGCTGTAGGATTTACAAATATTTTCTCCCATTCAGCAGGTTGGTTTTATCCTTTGATGAAAGAAGTATTTTAAAATTTTGAATAGGCAAGTTTATCTATTTCTTTTATTACTTCCACTTTTGGTGTCATATTCAAGAACTCTTTACCAAATTTCATGTCATGGTTTTCTTCCCAACACTTTCTTCTAAGAGTTTTATAGTTTGAGGCCTCACATTTAGGTCTTTGATTCACTGAGTTAATTTCTGTATGTGGTGTAAGGTAAGAGTCTACCTTCATTCTTTTGAATGTGGATATTGCTTTTCCAGTACCATTTATTGAAATCGCTATTCTTCCCCCATTGAGTGGTCTTGGCACTCTTGTTGAAAATCATTTGGTGATGTATATACAGGTTTACTTCTGAGTTTCTATTTTATTCCACTGGCCTATTCTCCTTCCTATATGTGTGTTTATGCCGGTACTATTTTGATTACTGTGGTTTTGTAGTAAGTTTTGAAATCAAAAACTGAAACTTCAAATTTTGTTCTTTTTACACATTATTTTGACCATTCAGGCCTTTTAAATTCCATATGAACTTTAGGATGAATTTTTCTATGTCTTAAAAAACCCCACTCTGATGTTTAAAGAGATTGCATTTAATCTGTACATCACTTTAAGTTGTATTGACATATTAACAACATTAAGTCTTTCAATCTGTGAACACAAGATGCCTTTACATTTATTGGTGTCTTCATTAATTTCTTTCAACAACGTTTTCTAGTTTCAATGTACATGTCTTTTGTCCCCCTGGTTAACTTATTCCTAGTATTTTACTATATTTCATTATACTTCAAATGGTTTTTTTTTTTTTTGCTTTCCTTTTCAAACCTTTCATTGTTAGTGTATAGAGACACAACTGATTTTTGAGTGTTGATTTTGTATCTGGCAACTTCTCTAAATTCATTTATTAATTGTAACAGGATTTTTTTGGTGCATGTGTGTAGTCTGTGAACAAATATAGTTTTATATCTTCTTTTCCAATTTAGATGGCTTTTATTTTTTATCTTGCCTTATTTATTTGGCTAGGAATTCCAGTACTGTGCTGAATAGAAGTGGTGAAATCAGGCATCCTTTCTTTCTTCTTGATCTTAGGGAGAAAGATTTCCCCACTGAATATAATAGCTGTGGGTTTTCCATCTGTGACCTTTATTATGTTGAAGTCATCAACTTTTATTCTTGGTTTGTTGAGTTTTTTTTTTAATCATAAAATGGCATTGAATTTTGTCAAATGTTTTTTCTGCATCAATTAATATGATCACATGGAGTTTAGTCCCTTCAATCTGTTTACATGCTATATTACATTTATTGATTTTCATATGTTGAACCAACCTTACATTGCAAGAATAAATCCCATTTGGTCATGATGTATAATCCTTTTAATGGGCTGTTTTGTCTCTTATTATTTTTTAAAGGATTTTTGCATCAGTATTCATAAGGGATATTGGTCTGTAGTGTACGTTTCTTGTAGTGTCTTTGGCTTTGTAATTGATGTAATGTTAACCTCATAGAATGAGTAAGGGTACATTCTCTCCTCTTACATTGTTTGGAAAAACTTGAGAAGGATTGGTGTTAATTCTTCTTTAAATAGTTGGTAGAATTCACCATGAAGATACCTGGTGCTGGGCATTCAGCTGTTGGGAGATTTTTGATAACTGATTCAACATCTTAAACTTCTAAATCTGTTCAGATTTTGTATTTCTTGGTAGGATGTGTGTTTCTAGGAATGTGTTCATTTCATCTAAGTTATCAAATTACTTGGTATACAACTGTTAATAGTACTCTATTTTAAGCCTTTCTACCTCTATAAAATTGGTAGTAATGCCCCTTTCTTCACTTCTGATTTTACATTTTGCTCTTATCTCTTTTTTTAATAGTCAATCTAACTAGTTTTGTCAATTTTGTTTATCGTTTTCCTCTTTTTACAGCTATTTTGAGGCATAACTGACAAAACTGTAATATATCTAAAACATATAACGTGATTATTTGATATACGTATATATTGTAAAAGGATTCTCACAATCAAGTTAATTAACATACCCATCACCTGTCATATATTTACTTTTTGTGTGTGAGGACACAAATTCTACTCTCTCAGAAATTTTCAGTTACAGAATACAGCATCATCAGTTAGTCACCATGTTATACATTAGCTCCTCAGACCTTATTCCTTCATTTTATCCCTCATCTTATAACTGAAAATTTGTAACCATTTACCAATATGTTCCCATTTCCCCCCATGCCCAACTGCAGGCAACAATTTCTACTCTCTGTTTCTATGATTCCACCTTTTTTTTTTTAGATTCCACACATAAGTGATACCATGCAGTATTTGTCTGCTCTCCATCAGGCTTATTTCACTTAGCATAATGTTCTCCAGGCTCATTCATGTTCTTGCAAGTGTCAAGATTTACTTTAAGGCTGAATAATATCCCAGTGTGTATGTTATGTGTGTATATTTGTGTGTGTATGTGTGTGTATCAGATTTTGTTTATCCATTCATCTATGAGAGACAGGCAGGTTCTTTCCATACCATTAGTGTGAATAACATTTCAGAGTTTTTTTCCCGTACCACGTGGCTTGTGGGATCTTAGTTCCCCAACCACGGATTGAACCCGGGCCCTCCGCTTAGCAGTGAGAGCATGAAGTCCTAACCACTGGACAGCCAGGGAATTCCTATAAAATATTGTTTCTTTTTGCTATATGACCAGAAGTGGAATTGCTGGATCATATGGTATTCTAATTTTATTTTCTTGAGGAATCTCCATACTGTTTTCAGTACTGGTTGTACCAATTTACATTCCCAACAACAGTGCACACAGATTTCCTTTTCTCCACATCCTCGCCAGCATTTATCTCTTGTCTTTTTCATAATACACTTACTAACAGGTGTGAGGTGATATCTCATTGTGGTTTTGATTTGCATTTCCCTGATGATTGGTGATGTCAATCACCTTTTCATATACCTGTTGCCTAAATGTTTGTCATCTTTGGAAAAATGTCTTTTTAGGTCCTTTACCAATTTTTAAATTGGGTTATCTGGTGTTTTCGCTACTGAGTTTTATGAGCTCCTTGTATACTTTGGATATTAACTTCTTTTTAGATACATGATTTGCAGATACTTTCTCACATTCCATAGGTTGCTTTTTTATTGTTGTTAATGGTTACCTTTTCTGTTTAGGACCTTTTTAGTGTGATGTAGTCCCACTTGTACATTTTTGCTTTTGTTGCCTTTGCTTTCGGTATCAAATCCAAAAGAACATTGATGAGATTAATGTCAAGGAGCTTACCCCCTATATTTTCTATTAAGAATTTTAAGGATTCAGGTCCTATGTTCATGTCTTTAATTAATTTTGAGTTTATTTTTATGTCTGGCATAATGTGGCTTTTGCATGAGGCTATGCAGTTTCCCCAAAAACCGTTTATTGAAGAGACTCTCCTGTTCCCAGTGTTTATTCTTGACTTTCTTGCTGAAAACGAATTGACTATATATGCATGGGTTTATTTTTAAACTCTCTATTCATTTTTGTTGATCTCTGTTTTATGACAATACAGTACTTAATTGATTACTATAGCTTTGTATTTCAGTTTGAAATCAGGAAGTGTGATATCTCATTTTGTTCTTCTTTCTCAAGATTGCTTTGGCTATTTGGAGTCTTCTGTGCTTTCATATGAGTTTTAGGATTTTTTTTTCTAGTACTCTAGAAAATGCATTGGAATTTTGATAGAGATTGCATTGAATCTGTAGATCATTTTGGATTGTATGGGCATTTTCACAATATTAATCCTTCCAATCCATGAACACAGAATATCTTTCCATTTGTTTGTGTGTTCTTCAATTTCTTACATCAGTGTTTTATCGTTTTCAGTGTATAGATGTTTCATCCCATTAGATAAATTTATTCCTAAGTATTTTACTCTTTTTGATGCTATTGTGAGATTATTTTCTTAATTTTTCTTTCTGATAACTCATTGTTACTTGATATTCGTTGTTATACAAATGCAGCTGATATTTGTATATTGATCCTGAAACTTTACAGAATTCAGTTATTAGTTCTAACAGGTTTGTTTTTTCTTTTTGCGGTGTCTTTAGGGTTTTCCACATATAATATCATGTCATCTGCAAACAGAATTATTTTACTTATAACTTTACAATTTGGATGCCTTTTATTCATTTCTCTTGCCTAATTGCCCTGGCTAGGACTTAAAGTCATATGTTGAATGAAAGTGGTGAGAGTTGTATCCTTTCTTGTTCCTGATCTTAGAGGATCCTGTTCCTTGTTTCAGCTTCTCAGTGTTGCATTTGTTGTTAGCTGTAGTCTTGTCATATATGGCCCTTATTATAATAAATTACATTATAGATATACATAATTTGCTGAGTTTTTATCATGAAATAATGTTGAATTTTATCAAAAGCTTTTTCTGCATCCATTGAGATGATCATATGATTTTATCCCTCATTTTATTAATGTGCTATATCACATTTATTGATTTTCATGTGATGAACTATCTTTGCATCCCAGGAATAAACCTGCTTCCTCATGGTGTATGATTCTTTCAAAGTGCTGTTGAAGTTTCTTTGCTAATATTTTGTTGAGGATTTTGGCATCTGTGTTCATCAAGCATGTTGAGCATTAATTTTGTCTTCTTGTAGTGTGCTTGCCTGGCTTTGGTAACAGGGTAATACTGGCCTTGTAAAATGAGTTTGGAAGTTTTCCCTCCTGTTCAGTTCTTTGGAAGAGTTTGAGATAGAATGGTTAATTTCTTTAAAGTGTTGGTAGAATTTACCAGTGAAGCCATCTGGTCTTGGAACTATTTTTGGTTGAGAGGTTTTTTATTTACTGATTCAATCTCCTTGCTATTAATTTGTTCATATTTTTTATTTGTTTATGATTCAGTCTTGGTAGGTTGTATGTTTGTAGGAATTTATCCATTTCTTCTAGGTTATCTAATTTGTTGGCATAAAATTGCTCATAGTAATTGCTTATGATTCTTTATCTTTGTGTTATCAGTGGTAATGTATCCCCTTTCACTTCTGATAATATTGAGTCTTCTCTTTTTTGCCTAGTTAGTCTAGCTAAAGGCTTGCACATCTTTTTTTTTTTCTAATCTTTAAAAACAGCTCTTAGTTTCAGTGATCATCTCTTGTATTTCTAGTCCCTGTTTCATTTATGTCTGCCCTAATTTTTATTTCCTTCCTTCAGATAACATTAGGATTAGTATGTTGTTTAGTTCTTTGAGGTTTTTTAGTTGTTGTTTTTGTTAGGTTGTTTATTTGAAACCTTTCTTTTTTATTAATGTAGACTTTTATCATTATAAACTTCCATCTTAGAACTGTTTTTGCTGCACCTCATAAGTTTTAGTATGCTGTGTTTCATTTTCAGTTGTCTCAAAATATCTTGTCAATTGCCCTTTGATTTCTTCTTCAACCCTTTTGTTCAGGAGCCTGTTGTTTAACCTCCACATATTTGTGATATTTCTGGTTTTCCTTCTATAATGGATTTTAGTGTCATACCATTGTAGTCGGAAAAGATACAGTGATTTCAGGTATATTATGACCTAAGACATGTTCTATCATGGAGAGTATTCCATGTATGCTTGGGAAGAAGGTGTATTCGTCTCTTCTGCATATGTCTGTTTGGTCCATCTGGTATTATGTGTGGTTTAAGTCCAATGTTTCCTTATTGATTTTCTTTTTGGATGATTATCTATCCATTGTTGAAAATGGGGTATTGAAGTTCTGAAATACTGATTTGGTGCCTCTTCCTGCCTTCAGGTCAGTTACTGTTTGCTTTGTATATTAGGGTGCTCTGACGTTGGAGGAATAAAAATTTATAATTGTATGTCTTCTTTATAAACAAATTTACTCTTTACATAATGACCTTCTTTGTCTCTTGTTACAGTATTTGATTTCACATTTATATAAGTATAGCTACCACTGCTCTCTTTTGGTTTCCATTTGAATAGAATATCTTTTTCCATCCCTTTACTTTCAGTCTAAGTGTGTCATTAAAGGTGAAATGAGACTCTTGTTATCAGCAGACAGTTGGGTCTTTTTTTAAATTCATAAAACCACTCTGTCTTTTAATGGGAGAATTTAATTCATTTGCATATAGAGGAATCACTGACAGGTAAGGACTTACTAATTCTATCATATTAATTATTTCCTGGCTTTTTTGTCATTATTTTATTCCTTTCTTCTTTTCTTGCTGTCTTTCTTTGTGAATTGATAATTTTGTTGTGGTATGCTTTGATTCTTATCTCTGTCTTTTGCGTATCTACTAAAGGTTTTTGATTCTTTGTTATCATGAGGCTTTCATACAACATCTTAGAGTTATGACAGACTATTTTAAGATGATAACTTAACTTGGAATACATAACAAAAGCACTACAATTTTACCGTGTCATTTTATGCTTTGAAATCACAATTCATATCTTTTTATATTGTGAATCCATTAAAAAATTATTGCAGTTTAGTTATTTTTATCTTTTAACTTTTATACTAAAGCTATAAGAGATTTACCCATCACCATCACATATTAGAGTATTCTGAACTTAACTGTATTTTGGCCCATGAATTTTATACTTTCATGTGTTTTCATGTTCCTAATTAATTAACATGCTTTCATTTCAGATGGAAGAACTCCTTTGAACAACTCCTTTGAACAACTTTTGTATAAACTCCTTCAGCTTTCATTTGTCTATGAAAACTCTGTCTCTCCAATTCTAAAGGACAAGTTTGCTGGATAGAGTATTCTTGGCAGTTTTTTTTTTCCCCACAGTTTGAATATATCTTCCCAATCCCTTATGGCCTGCAACATTTTTGCTGAAAAATCTGTTAATCTTATGGGGATTCCCATGTATAAACAAGTTGCTTTTCTCTTGTTGCTCTTACGATTCTGTCTTTAACTTCTGATAATTTCATTATAGTGTGTCTCTGTGTAGATCTCTTTAGATTAAGCTTCTTTGGAGGCTTTTGGGCTTCCTCAATCTGCTTATCTCTTTCTTTCCCCACATTACAGATGTTTTTAGGCATTATTTCTTTGAATATGCTTTCTGCCCTTTCTTTCCTTCTCTTTCTTGAAGAACTGTAATGCATATATTGGTCCACTTAATGGTGTCCCTTAAGTGATCTTCACTTTTTTCTATTCTTCTTTCTTTTTGCTCTTTTGATTGGATGACTTCCACTGCCTTGTCTGATTCTTTTTTCCATTTGGTCTAGTCTGCTTGTGAAGCCCTGTATTGAATTTTTCAGTTCATTTATTCTTCAAATCTATGATTTCTGTTTGGTACTTTTTAATATTATGTCTCTTTGTTGAAACTCCACTTTGTTCAGGCTTTATTCTTCTGACCTCAGTAAGCATCCTTATTACCATTATTTTGAACTTTCTGTTTGGTAATTCACCTATTTCCACTTCGTTAAGGTCAGCTCCTATAGATCTTCTTATTTGTTTGAAACATCCCTGTTTCTTTACTTTCCTTGACACTCTGTGTTGGTTTTTGTATAAAGCAGCCACTTTTCCCAGTTTTGACCAATTGGCCTTGTGTAGGATATGAACCTCCTTAATCAGGCTGGGCTGGTTGTTGAAATCATTGTCTTTGTTCTTAGTGGCTTCCATAGTTGAAGGTGTTCTAAGACCCATCAGTGTCCTCAAAGATGTGGTTAATGCTCATGTGCCTGTTTAGGCTCCTGGATAACTGCTAGTTGCCTGCCGCTTTAACTCCCTGATGCAGGTTAATTGGAAGCCCAATTATCAGGCAGGAGCTGGAAAAGTCAGAATATGACATATGTAGTCTAGCCCCTATCAAGAAGAATCCAGGAGCTGGATGTTTCTGCTTCCTCACTCTGTGCTGAGCCAAGGGAAATAATTGCTCTGAATGCTTCTGTGTCCAAGTAAAACAGCCTTTGTTTTTAGTGGTCCCAGGGACTCATGAATGCCAAGCCCTTTCAGCTCCCAGAGTTAGGTGATTTGGGGATTAGTCCCTTAGGTGGCAGTTGAAAACTAGGGTGCTATATGTGTGGACAAGCTCCTTCCAGGAGAGAAGATAAAAAGTTGGTCTTACTTGGAGCTGGGGGAGATAGCAGGGGACATGCCCACCAGCTTTACCAGGCTCACAAAAGGATCCCAGTGAGCTTCCACATGCAGACCAACTGGAAGCCAGAACCACAGGCAGCAGCTAGGAAAATATACAGCTTCCTTCCAGGCAGAAATCGGGAGATGGGCATTTTTTTGTCGTCTCCCTCCATGCTGGGTCTGGGTGTATAGATATGGGTAGTCCTCATCCATTTAAAAACTCTTTCTTTGTTTGCTGTAGTACTGTGGGACTCATGAATGCAAGCCCAATTGACTTTCAGAGGTAGGTTATTTTGTGGTCCATCCCTCAGGTGGCAGTTTTTAAAGTCAAGGTTCTAAATGTGTAGACAAGCTCCCTCCAGGGCCATGCAGGAGACTTGGCTTTATTGTTGAAGCAGTTTGGAGGGAGAGTGCAGAGTAAGTACCCACTGGCTCTTTTGGGCTCTGGGCAGGATTCCAGTCAGCTGAAATGCAAGCTGATTAGAAGCTGGACCCTCAGACAGTAGCTGGGAAAGTATGTAGTCCAACACCCTCCAGGAAGAAATTGGGAGATAAGTGTTTGTGTGTGTTCCCTCTGCTCTGAGCTTGTGGAGATAGGCAGAGGGAGTGCTCAAGTACCTTGTAAAAACTGCTTATTTTTTTGCTATAATACTATGGGACTTGTGAAGGGAAGCCCTTTTGGCTCTCAGAGCTAGATGATTTGGGGGGCTGTCCCTCAGGCGGCAGCCTTAAAAGTTGGGGCATTAGAAATATGGTCCAAACACTGCACTAATTGGGAAGAGGCTGGAGTTGGTGGTTTCAAAAAGATTATAAGGCAGTGTTCTTGGGTGGGGTTTATAGTAAGAGTGTGTCTCATCCTTTCCTATACATTTCTGAGTGGGTATTTTCTGTTTCCCAATGTGTAGGAGTCACTAGTTTCTTGATATATTTCAGAGGGAATTGATCTGTGTGTAGCTGTATATTCAGTGCATCCATGGAAGGAGGGAAATTCAGGAGTCTCTTGTGTGACCATCTTGAGGTACCTGTTGATCTTTTCTAATAACTGACTCTTGGTTCCATCAACTTTCCATTTGTTTTTCTGTTTTGTTTATATATGGTGTAATATTTATTATTTTTCCCATCTGCTGGCCTTGGGTTAAGGTTTTTCTACTTCCTTAAGGCAAAAAGTTAGATTGTTGATATGAGATCCTTATTCTTTTTTAATGTAAGCCTTTACAGCTATAAATTTCCCTCTCATTACTTCTTGTGCTGCATCCCATATTTCTTTTCATTGGTCTCAAGGTATTTTGTAGTTTCTCTTGTAATTTCTTCCTCGACCCATTGGTTGTTTAAAAGCGTGCTGTTTAATTTCCACATATTTGTGAATTTTCGTTTCCCTTCTGTTACTGAGTTCTAGTTTTATTCCATTGTGATAGCAAAAGACTCATTGTATGATTTCAGTAGTTTTTTTGTTCTTTTTGCGGTACAAGGGCCTCTCACTGTTATGGCCTCTCCTGTCGTGGAGCACAGGCTCCGGACGTGCAGGCTCAGCAGCCATGGCTCACGGGCCCAGCTGCTGTGTGGCGTGTAGGATCTTCCCGGACTGGGGCACGAACCCATGTCCCTTGCATCGGCAGGTGAACTCTCAACCACTCCGTCACCAGGGAAGCCCATCCTCGTTGATTTTTGTTCCAGTAGTTCTGTAGTTGATAGAATACCAACAATTGTTAATAGTAATGAATCTTCTCAATTTCTCTTTCTGCTCTATCAGTTTTTGCTTCATGCATTCTCTCATTTGGTTCATATACATATAGGAATGTTACATCTTCCTGGTGGATTGATTCATGATTATTAAGCAATGTCCCTCTGTCTCTAATAAATTTCTTTGCTCTGAAATCTACTTTAGTATCCTACTGATTTTTAAAATTGACTGCATGATATGTCTTTTTCCGCCCTTTTGCTTTCAATCTACCTATGTCATTGACTTTGATAAACAGCATACATTATGATTTTTAATCCACCCTCACAATCTCCGTTTCAAATGGTGTAATGAGAACTGTTACTTGCTGATATGTTTGGGCTTATGTTTAGCCCTTTTATTATTTATTTTACATTTGTTTCCTCTGGTTCTCATTTTTCTGTTACTTGTTTTTCTGTGGGTTATTTGATTATTATTTAAGATTCCATTTGGATTCATTCTTAATGTTTTTTAGTGCATCCCTTTGTAGTTTTCTTAGTGGTTGCTCTGAGTATTAGACAGTATACATACATGCCTTTTCACGGTATATTACCACTTGTAGTTAAGTGTGAAAACATTACTTTCATTTAGGTCCCTTTATCTTTTCCATTTTTAAATATCATTTTCTAGAGTATGAGTATTATAATTTTTGCTTCAGTCATCACATGTGATTTTAAAATCTTGTGGGTAGAAGGAAGAGCTATTATATATACTCACATTTGTGTTTTCATTTTTTCTTCCTAATACTCCAGTATTTCTTTTTGTCATTTACTTCCATTTGAAGAACTTCCTTTAGACATTGTTTAAGGGTAGCTCTGCTAGCAGCAAATTCTTTTAGTTTTCCTTCATCTAAAAACATGTTCATTGCACTTCATTACTAAAGAATAGTTTTGCCAGATGCACATTCATCAGCTGACAGTCTTTTCTTTCAGCACTTGCAGAAAAAGATTGTGCCATCGCCTTGTGAGCTCCAACGTTTCAAATGGTATCTGCTGTCATCTGAATTGGTGTGTTCCCCTCTCCCCTATGGGTAATGAGTCATTTCTTTCTGGCTGCTTTCAATACTTTTTTTGGCTTTAGTTTTCATAATTTTAAATATGATGTCTTAGTGTAGATATATTAGGATTTACTTAATAGTCACTTGGCTTCTTGAATCTGCACTCTTAGGTCTTTTGCCAAATATGGGACGTTTTCAGCCATTATTTATTTAAACAGTTTTTCAGTCCCATTCTCTCTTTCTGAGACTCTGATAACATAAATGCTAGCTTTTTTATTCTTGTCCCAGAGATTCTTTTTTTATCCCAGTCTATTTACTCTGTTTTTCAGATTTGCTAAGTTCTATTGACCTGTCCTCAAATTCTCTGACTCCATTTTCTGTCATATCAACTCTACCATCGACCCACTCCAATGAGTTTTAAATTTTCTAATTTTTAGTTGTATCATTTCCACCGCACTTTTTGTATACCTTCTTTTTGTTGGAATTTTGTACTTTTTCCTTTGTTTCAAGAGAACTTACAATTGCTTGAAGCATTTTTATGATGTCTGCTTTACTGTCCCATCTCAGTATTGGTGTCAGGTGATTATCATTTCTAATTTGTGATTCCTGGTTCTTGGTATGATGGGTAATTTTCTATTGTATCCTGAACATTTAGCTATGATGTTAAGGGACTCTGAATCTTATTTAAATGTTTCATTTTAACAGAAAGCCACTCTGTCTTTAGGTTTGACCCCCAGGTCCTGGCCTAGCACTATGGGCTGTGTTTATTCCAATGACAGTTTTCAAAACTCTTGTGATACTATGAATGTGTTTGGTTTATTTGGTAACAGTGTTGCTCCCACTTTTCCCTGCTGGTATTTTTGGAGAGTGTGGATAGAGCTTCCCAAAACAGGCTTCTTTGTGTCTCTAGGTAGGGGATGCTGTGGCCCAAAATAGGAAAAGTTTCACTGGCTGAGCCACCGATGTATCAGGGTCCCCCTTCCCAATGTCTCCTGGCCACCTGGTATCTGTCAGTAGGGGAGGAGAATCTCTTCCTCTGCTGGGCAATTTAAGGTGGGGGAGAGGGGACATGTCCTTGCTGGTGCTGCCTAGCTGCCAGGTGTCTTGCATGTAGATGGGGAGTCTCAGGTATGTGGGGATAAAGAACACTTTGTGGGAATGTATTTCATTGGCAGAATTGCCCTGGCTGCTACCAGCCAACTACCTAGTGTCTCTAGGTGAGGGGAGGGGAGTGTCAGTCCTGTGAGAAAAGAGAGCACCTCTCTTCTTTGTTTACTGTTATCAGGGGTCCTAACTGATACCACCTGCAGGTGCTGCTGGGCTCACCTGGTGTTGTCAGCAGGACTTCCGTTCCATCCAGGGAGAAATGAGCTTATTTGGGCTGTCTTTTGCTAGTTTGGGATCCAGGAAATACTGGGCCACTTTCTTCTATAGGGTGGGGGAGTGTAAGAAGCACTGTCACTATGTTGTTATTCTAGTCACAAGGTCCATTCTCCAGGAAGTAGAGCTTATTTCCCCTCCCTAGGAGTATGAGTTGCACTTAGTAATTACTTCTAAATAACAGGATATGCAAAGAGAAAAATGGTTGATTTTGTAGTGGAGAAACCTGTCCAACACTACCCTTATCAAGTGATCAAGGTTAACATCACCAGGATTAAATCATGTTGGCATCATGTACCCCTTGATATGGTACACTTCACTTCTGTGGTATTCTTGCAAAAAGTCCATGATGCAAGTCTAAGGAGATAACTTCAGAAAATCCCAAACTGAGGGGCATTCAATAAAATAGCTGACTACCTCTTTTCAAGTGTCAAGGTCATGAAAGACAGAAACAGTGAAACTGTCAGAGATTTGAGGAGACTAAAGAGACATGATGACTAAATGCAGTGTCAGATCCTAGACTGGATCCTAGATCATAAAAAGGACAATAGTGGAAAATCTGAATACAGTGTGCAGCTCCTAATAGTGATGTCCCAATGTTACTTCCTTAGCTTTAATAAATGTACTATGATTATATAAGCTGTTGATATGAGGAGGAAAAAGTGAAGTTACCAGTTGCCACTGGCATTCTACTGTAAGCAATAGACTTCATTGACTTATATATTTATTGTTATAGACTTGTTTCTCTTTTTCTTCCCAGTGGTTTATAAGTGTACTCAAGTAGTTTGGTCCTCAGATCATCCCAGATTTGGCCAGCGGGTGGGAATCCCTTCAAACTGGCTCCCCAGTCCTAGTGTCATCCTCCAACATGATTTTTTAAATCACTTTTTTACTTTCTGGATCCAGAATCATCTGGTACTTACCCTATCCTAACCCTGGAAGCAGCCAGTAAGCCAAGAAGCCAGGGTTTCCACTAATGGAAAATGGTGTTAGAGACTAAGGTCTGGATGCTAGATGTGCTCACTGCTACTGGAGCATTCTTCTTGCACTTGTCAGTGGACATAGAAAATACATGGGTGTATACACACATATATATATGCATACAAATATGCATGGGCACATAAGCATGTACAGACACACGTATACAGATCTTACCAAATCTTAAGTTCACACCAGTACTTCCAATTCCCACTCATCCTCATGGGATTCTTCCCTGCTTTGTCCCATTCCATATTTGTATGACTTCTCTTCCAGAGTGAAAACCCTGGCTCGCAACAACACAGACATAGGCACTCATTTGCTGAATCCTATAATGCATCCAAAACAGTTTCAAAACTGCTTCACCATACACCTATAAGAACCAAACCTACTAAAGAGTTTAACATTTCTTTGTAATTCTAACACACATATAAAGATAAACTGCCCAAGACTGAGGATATATAGTCAAATACTATGTTCATTATTTTTCCTTCTTTCTGACACAAGAGGTAACAAACTATATATGCTTTTTTCCCTTTGCTCTTTTCACTTAATAACATTTCCTCCATAATATTTCATTAATATCTTCTCAGACTTTTTCTCACATGCGTTTTACACCATTGTGTATATGCTGCAGTTGATAGAGCTTCCTATGCTTAAACATTCAAGCCATTTTCAATATTTTGCAACTGTAAATAATGCTGTGAAAAAGAACCATGTCCATGAGTATATTCATAAAATGCAAGTGACTCTTTAGATTCTTAGAAGTGTGCTTGCTGTGTCAATAGGTATGTATGTATATACAGCTTAAATATTGGCAGTTCCCCTCTAAAAGGCTTCTACCATTCTGCATTCCCACCAACAATGTAGTAAAATGTCTATTTCCTAACAGCCTCACATATAACAGAGTACTGTCAAGCTTTTGAATTTTTGTCAAGCTGATGAGAAATGGTATCTCAGTGTAGTTATAATCTGCATTTCTCTTAACATGAGTGAAGTTGAACATCTTTTCATTTCTTTATACCTCTTTTGGTAAACTGTCTGATCATGTCTTGTGTCCATTTTTCTATAGGACATCTGGTATTTTCTTCTTGATTTTTAAAAGTTCTTATAAAGTGGGGATATTCACCCTTGAACTGTGAAGGATGTTGATTTATATGTTGATATACTTTTCTTCCAATCATTTGTCTTTTGATGTTACTTACAGTATTTTTTTGCCATGTGAAAGGTTTTTGGTATTTTTTTTTTGTTTGTTTTTTTGTATACTATACTTTAGTAATCTTTTATTGCCTCTGGACTTTAAGCCAACAAAGCCATCTGGGCCTGGGAAAAATGACGTTGTAGTGACCATTCAGTGCCCAAGGCAAGGGCACACAGCCAGTCACAGACTGGGTATTTTTCAGGCTCTGGATATTAGAGAAATTGAGAAACAATGGTCAATGCCTGGATATAAAGCTGGGTGCTCCCGTTCCTTAGCCCCTGATGGGAGGACTAGGGAGGGCCATGACTGAAGACCATGAGTCCTTCGGCTTAATCAGTGGCATGTATGCACAGCCAATGGGCCTAGGACTGCAGGGATGGGTATTAATGGATTCCTTTCAATCAGCTGTCGGGGGTGGTGCTGAGTGTATGGCTTGGAGATCTCATATGGCTTTGGAGGACTTAAGAAGGGTAAAGATGAAGGCTATTATAATATTGCTCTCCCTCTACAGAACCAGAGTCCAGAACAAAATAGACAGTGACTTTCTCACGTCTCCCAAGAGGCTGAATACCTGGAGGCTCTTGAGAGGTGAGTAAATAAGGTACATAACCAGGTGTGCAACTTTATAAAGAAGTAGTTTATTAAAACAAGAAGCCATAAAATATAGAGAAGCACTGCTGCTTAGAAAGCAAGTGATAGACCAACTAATGAACACTGAAAGAAAGCAACACTTTTCCCCTCCATTCCATTTCAGGAAAGCAGAACATTTCTTAGTGATTTCTGCCACGTTCACACTCACGGGGAAAGAAAAACAAAGGTCAGAACACACCTTTATGGCATAGTTGTTGGCCAGATATAAATTTGGGGTATCCAGAAGGCAGTGTTATAAACTGAATTCTTCCCCCCATAAGTCACAGGTTGAAGCCCTAATCCCCCAGTATTTGGATGTAGGGCTTATAAGGAGATAGTTAAGATTAAATGGTGTAATCAATAACAACAAAAAAGGATTAAATGGTAGCATAGCATAAAGCTGGGGCCCTAATCCAATAGAGCTGGGGCCCTAATCCAATATGGCTGCTGTCCTTGTAAGAGTAAGAGCCACCAGAGCTCACTCCCTCTCTCCAGCACATGAAAACCTATGTGAGGATGCAAGAAGGCCAAGAAGAGAGACTTCAATAGAAAATAACCCTGCTGACACCTTGCTGTTGGACTTCAGCTTCCAAAACTGAAAGAATAAATTTCTGTTGCTTAAGCCATCCAGCTTCTGGTTTTGTTATGGCAGTGTTAGCCAAAGAATAGTTTTGGTACTGAGAGTTATATCTAAAAATACGGAATGGCTTTGGAAATGGGTGATAGATAGAGGCTGGAAGAGGTCTGAGGCACTTGTTATAAAAAGCCTGGATTGCCTCAAACAGACTGTTGGTAGGAATACAGACATTACAGGTGATTATGGTGCAGTCTCAGATAGAAATCAGGAACATGATACTGGAAACTGGAGGAAAGACAGTCCTTGTTATAACATGGTAAAGAACCTGGCTTGTGTTCCAGTATTTTGTGGAAAGTAGAAATTGTGACATGAGTGACAAATATTTACCTGAGGAGATTTCTAAGCAAGGCGTTGAAGGTGAAACCTGGTTTTGCCTTCCACCTTGTAGTAAAATGTGGGAGTACAGAGATAACTTGAAGGAAATGTCAAGCAGAATTTTGAGAACCAGAATTTAGAGATTTGGAAATTTCTCAGCCTATCCATGTTGTAAAAAATGAGAAAGCATGTTCTGGAAAGAATTCTATGGTGTGGCTAGACAATGTTTAGGGACTTCCTTGGTGGCACAGTGGTTAAGAATCTGCCTGCCAGGGAAGAGTGTAGGAAGATGGCGGATGAGTAAGACGCGGAGATCACCTTCCTCCCCACAGATACACGAGAAATACATCTACACATGGAACAACTCCTACAGAACACCTACTGAATGTTGGCAGAAGACCTCAGACCTCCCAAAAGGCAAGAAAGTCCCCACGTACCTGGGTAGGGCAAAAGAAGAAAGAATAAACAGAGACAAAAGGATAGGGATGGGACCTGCAGCAGTGGGATGGAGCTGTGAAGGAGGAAAGGTTTCCACACACTAGGAAGCCCCTTCGCGGGTGGAGACTGTGGGTGGCAGAAGGGAAAGCTTCGGAGCCGTGGAGGAGAGCATGGCAACAGGGGTGTGGAGGGCGAAGTGGAGAGATTCCCACACAGAGGATCGATGCCGACCAGCACTCACCAGCCCGAGAGGCTTCTCTGCTCACCCGCTGGGGTGGGCGAGGCTGGGAGCTGAGGCTCAGGCTTCGGTTGGAGCACAGGCAGAGGACTGGGGTTGCCGGCGTGAACACAGCCTGCATGGGGTTAGTGCACCATGGCTAGCCGGAAGGGAGTCCGGGGAAAAGTCTGCACCTGCCAAAGAGGCAAGAGACTTTTTCTTCCCTCTTTGTTTCCTGGTGCACCAGGAGAGGGGATTAAGAGCGCTGCTTAAAGGAGCTCCAGAAACGGGCGTGAGCCACGGGATCAGCGCGGACCCCAGAGACGGGCCTGAGACGCAAAGGCTGCTGCTGCCGCCACCAAAAAGCCTGTGTGCAAGAACAGGTCACTATCCACACCTCCCGTCCCGGGAGCCTGTGCAGCCCGCCACTGCCAGGGTCCCATGATCCAGGGACAACTTCCCTGGAAGAACACACGGCGTGCCTCAGGCTGATGCAACGTCATGCCGGCCTCTGCCACCGCAGGCTCGCCCCGCACTCCGTACCCCACCGTTGCCCAGGCCTGAGTGAGCCAGATCCCCCAAATCAGCTGCTCCTTTAACCCTGTCCTGTCTGAGTGAAGAACAGATGCCCTCCGGCGACCTACATACAGAGGCAGGGCCAAATCCAAAGCCGAACCGCGGAAGCTGTGCGGACAAAGAACAGAAAGGGAAATCTCTCCCAGGAGCCTCAGGAGCAGCGGATTAAATCTCCACAGTCAACCAGATACACCCTGCATCTACGGAATACCTGAATAGACAAAGAATCATCCCAAATTGAGGTGGACTTCGGGAACAACGGTATATTATTTTTAACCCTTTTCCTATTTTTGTGACTGTGTATATGTATGCTTCCGTGGGAGATTTTGTCTCTATAGTTTTGCTTTCACCATTTGTCCTAGGGTTCTGTCCGTCCATTTTCTTTTGGGGTTTTTTGTTTTGTTTTTTTCTTTAAAAAAAATTGTTTTCGTTGATAATTATTTCTTATTTTAATAACTTTATTTTATTTTATCTTAATTTATTTACATTTATCCTTTCTTTCTTTCTGTGTTTCTCTCTCTCTCTCTCTCTCTTTCTTTCTTCGTTTTCTCCCTTTTATTCTGAGCAGTGTGGATAAAAGGATCTTGGTGCTGCAGCCAGGAGTCAGTGCTGTGCCTCTGAGGTGGGAGATACAACTTCAAGACACTGATCCACAAGAGACCTCCCAGCTCCCCATAATATCAAACAGTGAAAATCTCCCAGAGATCTCCATCTCAACCCAACACCGAGCTTCAGGCAACAACAAGGAAGCTACAGTGCTGGACACCCTATGCCAAACAACTAGCAAGACAGAAACTCACACCCACGCATTAGCAGAGAGGCTGCCTGAAATCATAATAAGTCCACAGACACCCCAAAACACACCACCAGACGTGGACCTGCCCACCAGAAAGACAAGATCCAGCCTCATCCACCAGAACACAGGCACTAGTCCCCTCCACCAGGAAGCCTACACAACCCACTGAACCAACTTTAACCACTGGGGACAGACACCAAAAACAATGGGAACTATGAACCTACAGCCTGCAAAAAGGAGACCCCAAACACAGTAAGATAAGCAAAATGAGAAGACAGAAAAACACAGAGCAGATGAAGGAACAAGATAAACACCCACCAGACCTAACAAATGAAGAGGAAATAGGAAATGAAAAGAATAAAGAATAATGATAGTAAAGATGATCCAAAATCTTGGAAATAGAATAGACAAAATGCAAGAAACATTTAACAAGGACCTAGAAGAACTAAAGAGGGAACAAGGAATGATGAACAACACAATAAATGAAATTAAAAATACTCTGGAAGGGACCAATAGCAGAATAACTGAGGCAGAAGAACAGATAAGTGACCTGGAAGATAAAATAGTGAAAATAACTACTGCAGAGCAGAATAAAGAAAAAAGAATGAAAAGAACTGAGGACAGTCTCAGAGACCTCTTGGACAACATTAAAGGCACCAACATTCAAATTATAGGGGTCCCATAAGAAGAAGAAAAAACGAAAGGGACTGAGAAAATATTTGAAGAGATTATGGTTGAAAACTTCCCTAATATGGGAAAGGATATAGTTAATCAAGTCCAGGAAGCACAGAGAGTCCCATACAGGATAAATCGAAGGAGAAACACACCAAGACACATATTAATCAAACTGTCAAAAATTAAATACAAAGAAAACATATTAAAAGCAGCAAGGGAAAAACAACAAATAACACACAAGGGAATCCCCATAACATTAACAGCTGATCTTTCAGCAGAAACTCTGCAAGCCTGAAGACTGGCAGGACATACTTCAAGTGATGAAGGAGAAAAACCTGCAACCAAGATTACTCTACCCAGCAAGGATCTCATTCAGATTTGATGGAGAAATTAAAACCTTTACAGACAAGCAAAAGCTGAGAGAGTTCAGCACCACCAAACCAGCTTTACAACAAATGCTAAAGGAACTTCTCTAGGCAAGAAACACAAGAGAAGGAAAAGACCTACAATAACAAACCAAAAGCGATTAAGAAAATGGGAATAGGAACATACATATCAATAATTACCTTAAATGTAAATGGATTAAAGGCTCCCACCAAAAGACACAGACTGGCTGAATGGATACAAAAACAAGACCCATATATATGCTGTCTACAAGAGACCCACTTCAAACCTAGGGACACATACAGACTGAAAGTGAGTGGATGGAAAAAGATATTCCATGCAAATGGAAATCAAAACAAAGCTGGAGTAGCAATTCTCATATCAGACAAAATAGATTTTAAAATAAAGACTATTACAAGAGACAAAGAAGGACAATACACAAGGATCAAGGGATCGATCCAAGAAGAAGATATAACAATTGTAAATATTTATGC
The DNA here is from genome assembly GCF_963924675.1 of Phocoena phocoena. Taxonomy (NCBI): domain Eukaryota; kingdom Metazoa; phylum Chordata; class Mammalia; order Artiodactyla; family Phocoenidae; genus Phocoena; species Phocoena phocoena. The sequence continues at coordinate 27,228,126 of NC_089224.1, read as the reverse complement.
ACCCAACATAGGAGCACCTCAATACATAAGTCAAATACTAACAGCTATAAAAGGGGAAATCAACAGTAACACATTCATAGTAGGGGACTTTAACACCCCACTTTCACCAATGGACAGATCATCCAAAATGAAAATAAATAAGGAAACACAAGCTTTTAATGATACATTAAACAAGATGGACTTAATTGATATTTATAGGACATTCCATCCAAAAACAACAGAATACACATTTTTCTCATGTGCTCATGGAACATTGTGCAGGATAGATCATATCTTGGTTCACAAATCAAAATTGATATCGTATCAAGTATCTCTTCCAACCACAACGCTATAAGACAAGATATCAATTACAGGAAAAGATCTGTAAAAAATACAAACAAATGGAGGCTAAACAATACACTACTTAATAACGAAGTGTTCAATGAAGAAATCAAAGAGGAAATAAAAAAATACCTAGAAACAAATGACAATGGAGACACGACGACCCAAAACCTATGGGATGCAGCAAAAGCAGTTCTAAGAGGGAAGTTTATAGCAATACAATCCTACCTTAAGAAACAGGAAACATCTCAAATAAACAACCTAAACTTGCAGCTAAAGCAATTAGAGAAAGAAGAACAAAATAAAAACCCCAAACTTAGCAGAAGGAAAGAAATCATAAAGATCAGATCAGAAATAAATGAAAAAGAAATGAAGGAAACGATAGCAAAGATCAATAAAACTAAAAGCTGGTTCTTTGAGAAGATAAACAAAATTGATAAACCATTAGCCAGGCTCCTAAGGAAAAAAAGGAAGAAGACTCAAATCAACAGAATTAGAAATGAAAAAGGAGAAGTAACAACTGACACTGCAGAAATACAAAAGATCATGAGAGATTACTACAAGCAACTCTATGCCAATAAAATGGACAACCTGGAAGAAATGGACAAATTCTTAGAAATGCACAACCTCCCAAGACTGAATCAGGAAGAAATAGAAAATATGAACAGACCAATCACAAGCACTGAAATTGAAACTGTGATTAAAAATCTTCCAACAGGGCTTCCCTGGTGGCACAGTGGTTGGGAATACGCCTGCCGATGCACGGGGCGTGGAATCATGTCCCGGTCTGGGAGGATCCCGTGTGCCGTGGAACGGCTGGGCCCGTATGCCATGTATGCTGAGCCTGCACGTCCGGAACCTGTTACTCCGCGGTGGGAGAGGCCACAACAGTGAGAGGCCCACATACGGCAAAAAAAAAAAAAAAAAAAAAAGAAACAAAAAAAACCCAAAAAGAAAACAAAACAAAAAAATCTTCTAACAAACAAAAGCCCAGGACCAGATGGCTTCACAGGCGAATTCTATGAAACATTTAGAGAAGAGCTAACACCTATCCTTCTCAAATTTCCAAAATATAGCAGGGGGAGGAACACTCCCAAACTCATTCTATGAGGCCACCATCATCCTGATTCCAAAACCAGACAAGGATGTCAGAAAGAAAGAAAACTACAGGCCAGTATCACTGATGAACATAGATACAAAAATCCTCAACAAAATACTAGCAAACAGAATCCAACAACAGAGTAAAAGGATCATACACCATGATCAAGTGGGGTTTATTCCAGGAATGCAAGGATTCTTCAATATACACAAATCAATCAATGTGATACACCATATTAACAAACTGAAGGAGAAAAACCATATGATCATCTCAATAGATGCAGAGAAAGCTTTTGACAAAATTCAACACCCATTTATGATAATAACCCTGCAGAAAGTAGGCACAGAGGGAACTTTCCTGAACATAATAAAGGCCATTTACGACAAACCCACAGCCAAGATCGTCCTCAATGGTGAAAAATGGAAACCATTTCCACTAAGATCAGGAACAAGACAAGGTTGCCCACTCTCACCACTCTTATTCAACATAGTTTTGGAAGTTTTAGCCACAGCAATCAGAGAAGAAAAGGAAATGAAAGGAATCCAAATCGGAAAAGAAGAAGTAAAGCTGTCACTGTTACTATACATAGAGAATCCTAAAGATGCTACCAGAAAACTACTAAAGCTAATCAGTGAATTTGGAAAAGTAGCAGTATATAAAATTAACGCACAGAAATCTCTCGCATTCCTATACACTAATGATGAAAACTCTGAAAGTGAAATCAAGAAAACACTCCCGTTTACCACTGCAACAAAAAGAATAAAATATCTAGGAAAAAACCTACCTAAGGAGGCAAAAGACCTGTATGCAGAAAATTATAAGACACTGATGAAAGAAATTAAAGATGATACAAATAGATGGAGAGATATACCATGTTCTTGGATTGGAAGAATCAACATTGTGAAAATGACTCTACCGCTCAAAGCAATCTACAGATTCAATGCAATCCCTATTAAACTACTACTGGCATTTTTCACAGAACTAGAACAGAAAATTTCACCATTTGTATGAAAACACAAAAGACCCCGAATAGCCAAAGCAATCTTGAGAACGAAAAATGGAGCTGGAGGAATCAGGCTCCCTGACTTCAGACTATATTACAAAGCTACAGTAATCAAGACAGTATGGTACTGGCACACAAAGAGAAATATAGATCAATGGAACAGGACAGAAAGCCCAGAGATAAACCCATGCACATATGATCACCTTATCTTTGATAAAGGAGGCAGGAATGTACAGTGGAGAAAGGACAGCCTCTTCAATAAGTGGTGCTGGGAAAACTGGACAGGTACATGTAAAAGTATGAGATTAGAACACTCCCTAACACCATACACAAAAATAAGCTCAAAATGGAATAAAGACCTAAATGTAAGGCCAGAAACTATCAAACTCTTAGAGGAAAACATAGGCAGAACACTCTGACATAAATCACAGCAAGATCCTTTTTGACCCACCTGCTAGAGAAATGGAAATAAAAACAAAAATAACCAAATGTGACCTATTGAAACTTAAAAGCTTTTGCACAGCAAAGGAAAGCATAAACAAGACCAAAAGACAATTCTCAGAATGGGAGAAAATAAGCTGTGACAAAGTGAGAGAGTGGCATGGACATATATACACTACCAAATGTAAAATAGCTAGTGGGAAGCAGCCACATAGCACAGGGAGATCAACTCGGTGCTTTGTGACCACCTAGAGGGGTGGGATAGGGAGGGCGGGAGGGAGGGAGATGCCAGAGGGAAGAGATATGGGAACATATGTATATGTATAACTGACTCACTTTGTTATAAAGCAGAAACTAACACACCACTGTAAAGCAATTATACTCCAATAAGGATTTAAAAAAAAAGAATCTGCCTGCCAGTGCAGGGAACACGGGTTCGAGCCCTGGTCCAGAAAGATCCCACATGCCGTGGAGCAACTAAGCCTGTGTGCCACAAGTACTGAGCTTGCACTCTAGAGCCTATAAGCCACAACTACTGAGCCCTTGTGCCACAACTACTGAAGCCCACATGCCACAACTACTGAAGCCCACGTGCCTAGAGCCCATGCACCACAACAAGAGAAGCCACCTCAATGAGAAGCACGTGCAACACAACAAAGAGTAGACCCCACTCGCCGCAAGTTGAGAAAGTGCGTACGCAACAAAGAAGACCCAACACAGCCAAAAATAAATAAATAAAATAAATACAAAAGACAGAGAGGTAAGTTTGGAACCAATCAACCATCTCAGTAGAACTAAAGGTGACCTAGATGGGACAGAATGAAGGCAGGCTGTCAGATTTCTGAGATTCTACAAGAAGGGAAAGTAAAGCTATCTATCTGACTACAAACACATTATCCATCAAGAAAAGGAAAGAATGACCCCAAAGGTGAAAGAGAGACCAGCAGGTCTGCCATTTCCAAAACAGGCCCAGAGAATAAATGTCTGAGGAGCCGTATGGTTCTTCCATGGTTTCAGTGGGCCAGGTATCACCGCTGCCATCCCAGTGAGACCAGAAGGTGGGGATGCCACCCAAGTGGGACCAGAGGGCAGAATACATAGCTAAAGATTATTCTCAAGCCTTAAAAACTAACATAATTTGCCTTGCAAGGTTTTAAACTTGCTTGGGACCCAGCAATCCTTCTTTCCACTTTTAGAGTGGAAATGTGAATTCTCTGACTATCCTATCACTGTATTTTGGAAGCGAATAACTTGTCTGGTTCACAGGTTCACAGCTGGAAAGGAATTGTGCCAAAGGATGAAACGTACCTCTACTCTCATCCACACTCAATTTAGAAGAGATTTAGGTGAGACTTTGAATTTAGAGTTGATACTGGAATGGGTTAAGATGTTTGCAGCTTTTAAGATGGGGTGAATGTATTTTGTATGTGAAGAATATGAATCTGGGGGGTCCAGAGGGCTGAGTTGTTAAGACTGAATTGTTCCCCCAAATTCATACATTGAAGCCATAACCTACAATGTGACTTTTAAAGGTAAATATTATGAGGTTATAGGGTGGAGCCCTAACCCAGTATGGCTGGTATACTCAGAAGAAGAGAGATACCAGGGAAGCACACAAACAGAAAAAAGGCCATTTAGGACTCAGCAAGAATGCAATCATCTGCAAGCCAAGGGGCGAGATTTCAGTAAAAACCAAACTGCCTACACATTGATCTTAGACTTCCAGTCTCAAGAACTTTGAAAAAACAAACTTCTGTTCTTTAAGCCACCACGTCTGTGGTATTTTGTTATGGCAGCCCTAGCAAATTAAAACACATTGCTAGTGCAAGAAGTAAACCAAAAATCAACTATCTTAAGATCACTGAAAGAATGCAACATTTTTTTCCTCGACTGAATTTAAGGAAAGTGGAACATTTCCTAGTGATTTCTGCCATCTACACACTCATGGGGAAAAGAAAGGAAATGTCAAGAGAACAGCTCTTGTGGCAGGAGGTGATGGCCAGACTTGGTCCTCTTATGTCTGTGGAGGTGAGACTTCTGGCTAAAGCCACGACCGCACTCCCTGCACACATATGGCTTCTCTCCTGAATGGGTCCGCTGATGTCTGATGAGGGCTGACTTGAAGCCAAAGCCACGTCCACACTCATCACACACACACGGCTTTTCTCCTGAGTATGTCCTCTGGTCAGAGGTGAGGTGGGTCTTCTGACCAAGTCTTTGCTCACATACTCCGTACACATCAGCCTCCTCCCCTGAATGTGTCCTCTGGTGTCTGGTGAGGAGTGACTTGAAGCCAAAGGTACGTCCACACTCAGAGCACAGATAAGGCTTCTCCCCAGTATGCGTCCTCTGGTGTCTGATGAGGGTGACCTTCTGACCAAAACCACGCCCACACTCAGGGCACACATAAGGCTTCTCACCCGTGTGTGTCCTCTGGTGGCCCATGAGGGAGACTTTCTGGCTAAAGCCACGCCCACACTCAGAGCACATGTAAGGCTTCTCCCCTGTGTGTGTCCTCTGGTGTCTGATGAGAGTGACCTTTTGGCGAAAGCTGTGCCCACACTCGGCACAAACATAAGGCTTCTCCCCTGAGTGTGTGACCTGATGACTGAGGAGCAGCGACTGCTGCCTGAAGCCACGCCCACACTCAAGGCACAAGAAGGGCCTCTCAGCCGAATGTGAGCTACGGTGTTGGAGGAGTGACGCCTTCTGGCAAAAGCCTCTTCCACACTCTGGACACACAAAAGGCTTCTCCTCCAAGTGTGTCCTCTGGTGCAGGATGAGGGCAATCTTCTGGCGAAAGCCTCGCCCACACTCCTGACATACAAAGGGTCTCTCCCCAGAGTGTATCCTCTTATGGTTAGTTAGGGAGGATGTATACCTGAAGTGTCGCCCACACTCCCTACACATGTAGGGCTTCTCCCCTGAGTGTTTCCTCTGGTGTATGGTGAGTGAGGACTTCCGGCCAAAGCCTCGCCCACACTCCCTACAACTATAGGGCTTCTCCCCTGTGTGTGTCCTCTGGTGCTTGATGAGGTCTGACTTCTGGTAGAAGCTTCTGCCACATTCAGGACACACATGAAGCTTCCGGAGGCTAAAGAGGCTTGACTTTGTGCTAAGTCCTAGTCTGTATTTTTCACATATGACTGCTCCAGATTCTGAGATGTCTGCCCCTGTCAACATTGCATCTGTCTCCTCAGGGATCACCCCCTGATCTATTCCTCCACCACTGTTGCCTTCCTGGTCTACTGGCTGACCTTGAGATGGGCTGAAGAATGCCCTTGAAGTCCCACTCAGCCGCAGCCTCCCAAACACAGCGCAAGAGCCTTCTCTCTCTCCATCTTCTGCTTTGTTACTCGAGCAGCTCGGAGCTTCTAGTAGGAAGTGGCTTCCTGCAGATGAACCTGGGAAGATCTGAGGGAAGTGACCGCAGAACACATATTGATGGAGGAACTGTGGACTGGAAAAACTCACTGGGCAGGAGAGATGGGGCTGGAATTCTGTTCTTGGTTCTGCTGGAGAGAAAGTGTCGGTCAGAATCACCACAGGTACCTTGTGGATGGTAACACTTGTCCAGCAGTCATTCCTCAGATGTTCCCATAGGAAAGATTTCCTTCACAGACCTACCTTTCATCCCAGGGTGACACATTAATGTATATCCTTTTACAACACATAAAACCCACACAATGAGCCAGCTCTAAATATCAGCCCAGCTTAAACAGTTTTAAGGAAGCATCACAGGCAGCTCTAGCCCTAAAAATTGCTGCCATTAGAGTTGTACATCTGCCCCCAATACAATTATCTTACAAGCCACAGTCATTAACACTGATGTAAACAATATCTACAAATATATGCTTTTACTGAGAGTTAAACTACATAACTTATTACAAATTTCTTTAGGGACATCTCCTACAAGAAAGGATGGAGTCAAAAAAGGGAGTCACTCCACCTAGAGGCCCCATGGTGGAGGCAATAGAGAGGACAGGTCAGAGACCCATGTGGGAAATGAACTGGAAGGTGTTTCCCCCATCCTAAACAAGTATTTCCTAGAGCATTATGCAGTGGGTTCTCTATCTGGGAGTGTGAATTCAGCAGTAAAACACAAAAACATAGTCTAGGCCTGCAACCCATTAAAGGATTTTGACTCCACCAAGACCTGCTTTTCGCAGTGCTTTTTTTTTTAACTGTTGTAAATGGAAAAATTTCCACCTAAAATAGCTCTAACAGATATCAAATTTGTATGCCTTGCTCCATTACTCTGCTTCTATCTGCCAGAAGCCTTTGCAGACCTACCTGATTCTTTCTTCATCAATCAAAAGTGAGATGTATTTTATGAACCGTCTATAACACTGGGCAGCAAACTACAGCCAACTAGGTGTTTTGTAAATAAAGGTCTATTAGACCACAGCCACACTCTGTCTTCATCTTGTGTCTATGGAAGCTTTCACATACAACAACAAAGGTGAGTAGTTGCAACACAGAATATAAAGGCTACAAAGACTAAAATATTTACGACCTGACCCTTTTACAGAAAACTATTCATTCCATCTGGTCTAAGAGACTAGTTTTCAATACTAACAAGAAGAGCTACCATGAAACCCCTTCCTAACACTTAAAAGCCCCTCAGCAAACTATTCAGTAAATTTAGTTCTGTGTGTGTGTGTGTGTGTTGCTAGACCTAGAAGCTCCTGTGAAATGGCCTTGATAATCACAAGCGCTGACCCTGCTGGACTTCCACTGTGAAAGTGAACATCCTTTCAGTCAGGGGTCCCACGATGGTTGGTCTCTAGTTCAGCTCATTGAACTATCAGTAAGTTTATTTTGTTAAGCTAGGCTGTCCACATTTTCAAAATTCGTGGCATGTATGTACATTTCTGGCTTGCAGTTTCCAAGAAATACTTTGTTGTAATTCTAAAGTTCTGACAGCTGAGCTTTCAGTATTGCACTACTGTCTCCTTGTCTGTGATGGGGAGAGAAAAGCAGCCCCTGCCTTCTCCTTGGCCTGTTTATTCTCCCACCTAGGCATAAAGTCTAAGGCCAGTGGTAAACGGCACATCATTACAGGTGTGCCGTTCAGTGTCTTCTGTATAAAATATGGTGACTGATTTAAATAGTTAACGCTGCCCTTATGGGAACTATAGCCTCTAATATGACTACTCATTTATCATTTTTGTGCCTATCTAGTAATGTGGCAAATTTTAGATAAAAGTGATTAAGAATTACAAAGTTCACTTTGGTTTTAAACATCCAGAAGTTCCTCAATAGAAGGATAAATAAAAAACAAAATGTTACCAAGGTAATGCTTTTCACTTAGTCACAAAAATTTCCATGATGTAGAAAAAAGTTAATCAGTTTATAAATTCTTTTATAATCTACAGCTGCTCTCATGCCAATTGATTTTTCAGACCAGTAACTACTTCAATAATTGTACATGAACTTAAATTTTCCAAAGGAAAAAAAAATCCATGTCTAATGGCTCCTTAAAGAAATTTTGCCTTCTGCAGCTGCGGTTGTGAGAAAGGAAAGTATAGCAGTGAGTTAAACAAATGACCATAGACACTGGATTACAGCAGAGGAAAGAATGCTGTGCATTCACTGCTTTTAAACAATTTAAAGAATTTTAAGACTTGGTCCACAAATGTAGAAAGGGAACATTTTCAATATTAATCAGAATTAATCCCTGGAAATTGGACAACTTTCGTAATATGCCATCTCTGTGATTTTAAGAAAATATAAAAGAAATATTAGCATATGTGATGGTTAATTTTATGTATTAACTTCGCTGGTCACAGGTTGCCATGACAGAGGAAAATTAGACTTCCTCAATATTAAATATCTGCTCATCAAAAGTTATTGTTAAGAAAATGAACAGAAAAGTTTCAGACTGAGAGGATGTTTGCAAAATGTACAAATGACAATGGACTGGTATCCAGGATTAATAAAGAACTCAATAATAAAAACAATGCAGAAAAATTGGAAAAAGATTTGAAGGTATACCTCACAAAGTAAGGTATATGATGCATATTAATGATCAGAAAGCATACAGAAGGGTTCACTGTCATTAACTGTCAGCAAAATGGAAACCCCCATGAGATAACTCTACACATCCATCACCAGAAATAAAATGAAAACTGTCGGGGAAGATGTGAAGTGACAGGAACTCTCATGTGTTTGTTGTTCATGGAAGTGAGAAATTGTACAACCACTCTGGAAAAGTTCTAGTCGTTTCTTATAAAACTACACATACAGTTACCCTATGACTCAGTGTACTGAGTTGAATATTATCCCACCAAAATTAATATCAACCTGGAACATGTGAATGTGGCCTTAATTTTGAAATAGAGTCTTTGCAGATGTAATTAAGTTAAGATGAGGTTATACTAGATTAGAATGAGCTTTAATTCAATGACTGGAATCCTTACAAGGAGAGAGTGATTTGGATAAAGATACATATAGAAGGAAGAAGCCTATGTAACCACAGAGGCAGAGATTAGAGTGATACAGCTACAAGCCAAGGAATACTAGGGATTGCCAGCAACCACCAGAAGCTAAGAGAGACAAAGAACAGACTCCATTTCAAAACCTCCAGAAGTAGCCAGCACCTCCAGTATGTTGATGTTGAACTGTGAAAGAATCAATTTCTTTGTTTTAAGCCCCTAAGTTTGTGGTAATTTATTACAGCAACCCTAGAAAACTAATATACCCTAGGTATTTATCCAAAGGAAATGAAAACAAAGGTTTACCAAAAACAAACAAAAAATTCTCAGCATAAGAATGTTAATAGCAACTTTCTTTTTTTTCTTTTTGCAGTACGCAGGCCTCTCCCTGTTGTGGCCTCTCCCATTGTGGAGCACAGGCTCCGAACATGCAGGCTCAGCAGCCATGGCTCACGGGCCCAGCCGCTCCGTGGCATGTGGGATCTTCCCAGACCGGGGCAAGAACCCGTGTCCCCTGCATCAGCAGGTGGACTCTCAACCACTGCGCCACCAGGGAAGCCCAATAGCAACTTTTTTAACAAGACTAAAAACTGGAAGCCATCAAGGTGTCTATTAAGGAGAATGGATAAACAGTCAAATATTCATATAATTGAATGCTATTTGATGATTAAAAAAAGAACAGACTACTGATGTATGCAACAACATGGATGAAGTTTAAAAACTATACTGAGTCGGGCTTCCCTGGTGGTGCAGTAGTTGAGAGTCTGCCTGCCAATGCAGGGGACATGGGTTTGTGCCCCGGTCCGGGAATATCCCACATGCCACGGATCGGTTGGGCCCATGAGCCATGGCCACTGAGCCTGTGCATCCAGAGCCTGTGCTCCACAACGGGAGAGGCCACAGCAGTGAGAGGCCCACATACCGCAAAAAAACAAACTACTGAGTGAAAGAAGCCTTAAACAAACAAGAACATATTAAATGATTCCATTTATGCAAAATTGTACGGTGGGCCAAACTAATCAATGGTGAAATAAAATCAGAACAGTGGTACCTCTGAGGGGTAGGAGCAGGGGTTTACTGGGATGGGCCGCAAGGGAACTATGTGGATAAAACTAATTATCTGTATTTTGATAAAGTTTGGGTTTTGGAGGTATATGCATTGTTTGAACTCACAGACTAGTATACTTAAGATTTCGTGGGTATTTTCGGGAAGATGGCGTAAGAGTAAGACGCAGAGATCACCTTCCTCCCCACAGATACATCAGAAATACATCTACACATGGAACAAGTCCTACAGAACACCTACTGAACGCTGGCAGAAGACCTCAGACCTTCCAAAAGGCCAGAAACTCCCCACGTAACTGGGTAGGGCAAAAGAAACAAGAATAAACAGAGACAAAAGAATAGGGACGGGACCTGCACCAGTGGGAGGGAGCTATGAAGGAGGAAAGGTTTCCACACACTAGGAAGCCCCTTCCCGGGTGGAGATTGCAGTTGGCTGAGGGGGTAAGATTCAGGGCTGCAGAGGAGAGCATAGCAACAGGGGTGCGGAGGGCAAAGCAGAGAGATTCCTGCACAGAGGATCGGTGCGAACCGGCACTCACTAGCCTGAGAGGCTTCTCTACTCACCTATCGGGGCGGGTGGGGCTGTGAGCTGAGGCTCGGGCTTCGGTTGGAGCACAGGGAGAGGAGTGGCGGCGTGAACACACCCTGAAGGGGTGAGTGCATGACGGCTAGCCAGGAGGGAGTCCGGGGAAAAGTCTGGACCTGCTGAAGAGGCAAGAGACTTTTTCTTCCCTTTTTGTTTCATGGTGCGCGAGGAGAGGGGATTAAGAGCACTGCTTAAAGGAGCTCCAGAGATGGGCACGAGCTGCGGCTAACAGCGCGGACCCCAGAGATGGGTATGAGACGCTAAGGCTGCTGCTGCCACCACCAAGAAGCCTGTGTGCGAGCACAGGTCACTATCCACACCTCACTTCTGGGAAGCCTGTGCAGCCTGCCACAGCCAGGGTCCCGGGATCCAGGGACAACTTCCCCAGGAGAACACACGGCGGGCCTCAGGCTAGTGCAACGTCACGCCAGCCTCTGCCACCGCAGGCTCAACCCGCATTGTGCCCCTCCCTCTCCCCAGCCTGAGTGAGCCAGAGCCCCCAAATCAGCGGCTCCTTTAACCTGTCCTGTCTAAGCGACGAACAGACGCCCTCCGGCGACCTACATGCAGAGGCGGGGCCAAAACCAAAGGTGAACCCCGGGAGCTCTGCAAACAAAGAAGACAAAGGGAAATCTCTCCCAGCCGACTCAGGAGCAGTGGACTAAATCTCCACAGTCAACTAGATACACCCAGCATCTCTGGAATACCTGAATAGACAATGAATCATCCCAAATTGAGGAGGTGGACGTTGAGAGCAACATTTATTATTTTTCCCCTTTTGCTCTTTTTCTGAGTGTGTATGTGTATGCTTCTGTGTGAGCTTTAGTCTGTATAGCTTTGCTTTCACCATTTGTCTTAGGGTTCTATCTGTCCATTTTTTTTTTTTTTACTTTCTAAAAACACTTTTTTCTTAATAATTATTTTTTATTTTAATAACTTTATTTTATCTTACTTTATTTTCTTTCATCCTCTTTCTTTCAACATTTTCTCCCTTTTATTCGGAGCGGTGTGGATGAAAGGCTCTTGGTGCTACAGCCAGGAGTCAGTGCTGTGCCTCTGAGGTGGGAGAGCCAACTTCAGGACACTGGTCCACAAGAGACCACCCAGCTGCATGTAATATCAAACGGCAAAAATCTCCCAGGGATCTCCATCTCAATACCAACACCCAGCTTCACTCAACGACAAGCAAGCTACAGTGCTGGACACCATATGCCAAACAACTAGCAAGACAGGAACACAACCCCACCCATTAGCAGAGAGGCTGCCTAAAATCATAGTAAGTCCACAGAAACCCAAAAACACACCACCAGACGTGGACCTGCCCACCAGAAAGACAAGATCTAGCCTCATCCACCAGAACACAGGCACTAGTCCCCTCCACCAGGAAGCCTACACAACCCACATAAACAACATTAGCCACTGGGGACAGACACCAAAAACAACGGGAACTACGAACCTGCAGCCTGCAATAAGGAGACCCCAAACACAGTAAGATGAGCAAAATGAGAAGACAGAAAAATACAGAGCAGATGAAGGAGCAAGACAAAACCCCACCAGACCTAACAAATGAAGAGGAAATAGGCAGTCTACCTGAAAAAGAATTCAGAATAATGATAGTAAAGATGATCCAAAATCTTGGAAATAGAATAGACAAAATGCAAAAAACATTTAACAAGGACCTAGAAGAACTAAAGAGCAAACAAGCAATGATGAACAACACAATAAATGCAATTAAAAATACTCTAGAAGGGACCAATAGCAGAATAACTGAGGCAGAAAAACGGATAATTGACCTAGAAGATAAAAGAGTGGAAATAACTACTGCAGAGCAGAATAAAGAAAGAAGAATGAAAAAAACTGAGGACAGTTTCACAGACCTCTTGGACAACATTAAACGCACCAACATTCGAATCATAGTGGTTCCAGAAGAAGAAGAGAAAAAGAAAGTGACTGAGAAAATATTTGAAGAGATAATAGTTGAAAACTTCCCTAATATGGGATAGGAAATAGTTAAACAAGTCCAGGAAGCACAGAGAGTCCCATACAGGATAAATCCAAAGAGAAAGACACCAAGACACAAATTATTCAAACTGTCAAAAATTAAATACAAATAAAACATAATAAAAGCAGCAAGGGAAAAACAACAAATAACACACAAGGAAATCCCCATAAGGTTAACAGTGGATCTTTCAGCAGAAACTCTGCAAGCCAGAAGGGACTGGCAGGACATATTTAAAGTGATGAAGGAGAAAAACCTACAACCAAGATTACTCTACCCAGCAAGGATCTCATTCAGATTTGATGGAGAAATTAAAACCTTTACAGACAAGCAAAAGCTGAGGGAGTTCAGCACCACAAAACCAGCTTTTCAACAAATGCTAAATAACCTTTTCTAGGCAAGAAACACAAGAGAAAGAAAAGACCTAATAACAAACTCAAAACAATTAAGAAAATGGGAATAGGAACACACATATCGATAATTACCTTAAATATAAATGGATTAAAGCTTCCCACCAAAAGACACAGACTGGCTGAATGAATACAAAAACAAGACCCATATATATGCTGTCTACAAGAGACCCACTTCAGACCTAGAGACACATACATACTGAAAGTGAGTGGATGGAAAAAGATATTCCATGCAAATGGAAATCAAAACAAAGCTGGAGTAGCAATACTCATATCAGACAAAATAGACTTTAAAATAAAGACTATTAGAAGAGACAAAGAAGGACACTACATAATGATCAAGGGATCGATCCAAGAAGAAGATATAACAATTGTAAATATTCATGCACCCAACATAGGAGCACCTCAATACATAAGTCAAATACTAACAGCCATAAAAGGGGAAGTCGACAGTAACACATTCATAGTAAGGGACTTTTAACACCCCACTTTCACCAACAGACAGATCATCCAAAATGAAAATAAATAAGGAAACACAAGCTTTAAGTGATACATTAAACAAGATGGACTTAATTGATATTTATAGGACATTTCATCCAAAAACAACAGAATACACATTTTTCTCAAGTCCTTATGGAACATTATCCAGGATAGATCATATCTTGGGTCACAAATCAAGCCTTGGTAAATTTAAGAAAATTGAAATTGTATCAAGTATCTTTTCCAACCACACTGCTATGAGACTAGATATCAATTACAGGAAAATATCTGTAAAAAATACAAACACATGGAGGCTAAACAATACACTACTTAATATCAAGGTGATCACTGAAGAAATCAAAGAGGAAATCAAAAAATACCTAGACAAATGACAATGGAGACACGACGACCCAAAACCAATGGGATGCAGCAAAAGCAGTTCTAAGAGTGAAGTTTATAGCAATATAATCCTACCTAAAGAAACAGGAAACATCTTGAATAAACAACCTAAACTTGCACCTAAAGCAATTAGAGAAAGAAGAACAAAAAAACCCAAAGTTAGCAGAAGGAAAGAATTCATAAAAATCAGATCAGAAATAAATGAAAAAGAAATGAAGGAAATGATAGTAAAGATCAATAAAACTAAAAGCTGGTTCTTTGAGAAGATAAAAAAAAATTGATAAACCATTAGCCAGACTCATCAAGAAAAAAAGGGAGAAGACTCAAATCAATTGAATTAGAAACAAAAAAGAAGAAGTAATAACTGACACTGCAGAAATACAAAAGATCACGGGAGGTTACTACAAGCAACTCTATGCAACTCTATAGAATGGACAACCAGGAAGACCTGTACAACTTCTAAGAAATGCACAACCTGCCAAAACTGAATCAGGAAGAAGTAGAAAATTTGAACAGACCAATCACAAGCACTGAAATTGAAACTGTGATTAAAAATCTTTCAACAAACAAAAGCCCAGGACTGGATGGCTTCCCAGGCAAATTCTATCAAACATTTAGAGAAGAGCTAACACATATCCTTCTCAAACTCTTCCAATATATACCAGAGGGAGGAACACTCCCAAACTCATTTTACGAGGCCACCATCACCTTGATACCAAAATCAGACAAGGATATCACAAAGAAAGAAAACTACAGGCCAATATCACTGATGAATATAGATACAAAAATCTTCAATAAAAACTAGCAAACATAATCCTACAGCACATTAAGAGGATCATACACCATGATCAAGTGGGGTTTATTCCAGGAATGCAAGGATTCTTCAATATACGCAAATCAATCAATGTGATACACCATATTAACAAACTGAAGGAGAAAAATCATACGGTCATCTCAATGGATGCAGAGAAAGCTTTCGACAAAATTCAACACCCATTTATGATAAAAACCCTGCAGAAAGTAGGTATAGAGGGAACTTTCCTCAACATAATAAAAGCCATATATGACAAACCCACAGCCAACATCGTCCTCAATGGTGAAAAACTGAAACCATTTCCACTAAGATCAGGAACAAGACAAGGTTGCCCACTCTCACCACTATTATTTAACATAGTTTTGGAAGTTTTAGCCACAGGAATCAGAGAAGAAAAGGAAATAAAAGGAATCCAAATCAGAAAAGAATAAAGCTGTCACTGTTTGCAAATGAAATGATACTATACATAGAGAATCCTAAAGATGCTACCAGAAAACTACTAGAGCTAACCAATGAATTTGGTAAAGTAGCAGGATACAAAATTAATGCACAGAAATCTCTGGCATTCCTATATACTAATGATGAAAAATCTGAAAGTGAAATCAAGAAAACACTCCCATTTACCATTGCAACAAAAAGAATAAAATATATAGGAATAAACCTACCTAAGGAGACAAAAGACCTGTATGCAGAAAATTATAAGACACTGATGAAAGAAATTAAAGATGACAGAAATAGATGGAGAGATATTCCATGTTCTTGGATTGGTAGAATCAACATTGTGAAAATGACTCTACTACCCAAAGCAATCTACAGATTCAATGCAATCCCTATCAAACTACCACTGGCATTTTTCACAGAATTAGAACAAAAATTTCACAATTTGTAATGGAGACACAAAAGATTCCGAATAGGCAAAGCAATCTTGAGAACGAAAAATGGAGCTGGAGGAATCAGGCTCCCTGACTTCAGACTATACTACAAAGCTACAGTAATCAAGACAGTATGGTACTGGCACAAAAACAGAAATATAGATCAATGGAACAGGATAGAAAGCCCAGAGATAAACCCACGCACATATGGTCACCTTATCTTTGATAAAGTAGGCAGGAATGTACAGTGGAGAAAGGACAGCCTCTTCAATAAGTGGTGCTGGGAAAACTGGACAGGTACATGTAAAAGTATGAGATTAGAACACTCTCTAACACCATACACAAAAATAAGCTCAAAATGGATTAAAGACCTAAATGTAAGGCCAGAAACTATCAAAGTCTTAGAGGAAAACATAGGCACAACACTCTATGACATAAATCACAGCAAGATCCTTTTTGACCCACCTGCTAGAGAAATGGAAATAAAAACAACAATAAACAAATGGGACCTATTGAAACTTAAAAGCTTTTGCACAGCAAAGGACAGCATAAACAATACCAAAAGACAATTCTCAGAATGGGAGAAAATGTTTCCAAATGAAGCAACTGACAAAGGATTAATCTCCAAAATTTACAAGCAGCTCATGCAGCTCAATAACAAAAAAACAAACAACGCAATCCAAGAATGGGCAGAAGACATAAACAGACATTTCTCCAAAGAGGATATATGGACTGCCAACAAACACATGAAAGAATGCTCAACATCATTAATCATTAGAGAAATGCAAATCCAAAGTACAATGAGATATCATCTCACACCAGTCAGAATGGCCATCATCAAAAAATCTAGAAACAATAATGCTGGAGAGGGTCTGGAGGAAAGGGAACACTCTTGCACTGCTGGTGGGAATGTGAATTCGTACCGCCACTATGGAGAACAGTATGGAGGTTCCTTAAAAAACTACAAATAGAACTACCATATGACCCAGCAATCCCACTACTGGGCATATACCCTGAGAAAACCATAATTCAAAAAGAGTCATGTACCATAATGTTCATGGTAGCTCTATTTACAATAGCCAGGAGATGGAAACAACCTAAGTGTCCATCATCGGATGAATGGATAAAGAAGATGTGGCACATATATAGAATGGAATATTACTCAGCCATAAAAAGAAACGAAATTGAGTTATTTGTAGTGAGGTGGATGGACCTAGAGTCTGTCATACAGAGTGAAATAAGTCAGAAAGAGAAAGACAAATACCGTATGCTAACACATATATACAGAATCTAAGAAAAAAATAAATGTCATGAAGAACCTAGGGGTAAAACCGGAATAAAGACACAGATCTACTAGATAATGGACTTGAGGATATGTGGAGGGGGAAGGGTAAGCTGTCACAAAGTGAGAGAGTGGCATGGACATATACACACTACCAAATGTAAAATAGCTAGTGGGAAGCAGCCGCATAGCACAGGGAGATCAACTCGGTGCTTTGTGACCACCTAGAGGGGTGGGATAGGGAGGGCGGGAGGGAGGAAGACACAAGAGGGAAGAGATATGGGAACATATGTATAACTGATTCAATTTGTTATAAAGCTGAAACTAACACACCAGTGTAAAGCAATTATACTCCAATAAAGATGTAAAAAAAGAAAAAAAAAAGATTTCGCATTTCCTTTTAAGTTAATTCCACTTTAAACAAATAAACAACTCTAGGTAATGATATGCATGCTACCCATTACTCCTGGGGCCAACCACCTTTCATGGGGCCCACTAAGCTGAGATGAGCTGCCAGAAGTTGGCCCTTTTAAAACTGCAGTGTCTGGAGATGCTCAAGTGGACACCCTGAAACTCAGCCCATGGGTCCCTTCCTGCCAACCACTCACATGAGCTAACCCAGGAGTAGAGTCTGTCTTTCCTCTCAGCACTTGTTAGATCGTCTTTGCCAGAACCATTTGCTGGTCAGATCAGATCTTAAGACACACTTATATCTGCCATCCACCTGGGGATAAAGATCGTCTGAGCAGAATGAGTAGATGCTAGGGACATGCCACGAAGACCTCACAAAATGACAGCAACAGCCATCCATAAACAGGGACTCATACACTTTTTACCTACCCATGGGAGAACAAAAATCTCTTTCTAAGAAGAGTAAAGCCTTGATACAGTGCACTTAACTCAGATATGCTCAGCTACTCAGCTCTCTCCAGAGAGGAACTGCTTGCACTAAACTACTTACTCTTACCAACTAAGGAGATACTGCTAGAAATCTATTAGAATGGCTAAAATAAAAAATAGTGCTGGGACTTCCCTGGTGGCACAGTGGTTAAGGCTCCGCACTCCCAATGCAAGGGGCCCAGGTTCGACCCCTGCTCAGGGAACCAGATCTCACATGCATGCCACAATTAAGAGTTCACATGCTGCAACTAAGGAGCCCGTGAGCCGCAACTAAGGAGCCCACCTGCTGCAATTAAGACCCGGTGCAACCAAATAAATAAATAAATGTTTTTTTAAAAAAATAGTGCTAACACCAAATCCTGGCAAGAATGCAGACAAACTGGATCACTCAAACACTGCTGGTGGGAATGTAAAATGGTTTAGCCATTCTGGAAATGAGTATGGCACTTTATTACAAAACTAAACATATTGATATATTTATATAAGCCAGAAACTTGCACTTTTGGGCATTTATGCCAGAAATGAAAACCTTACGTTCACACAAAAACCTATAAACAAATGTCCATAGCAGCTTTATTCATAATAGCCAAAAACTATACAGAACCCAGATGTCCTTCAATGGATGAATGGTTTAACAAACTGTGGTACATTCATACATTGGACTACTACTCAGCAATAAAAGGAATGGAATACTGATACATGCAACAATTTGGATGGATCTCAAAAGAAAATTATGCTGAGTGAAAAAAATCAATCCCCAAAGGTAACATATGATATGACTTCTTTCATATAACATTCTTGAAGTGACAAAGTTATAGAGACAAAGAACAGATTAGTGGTTGCCAGAAGAAGAGAAGGGGAGGAGTGAGGGAGTTGGCTGTGACTATAAAAGGGTAGCAGAATGGATCCTCGTGATGGAACTGTCCTGTATCTTTGAATATAGTGGTAGTTACATGAATGTACATGTATAAAATTTCATAGAACTAAATAAACATACACAAAAGTGAAGGTCAAACGTAAAATCTGAATAAGGTCAGTGCATTGCATTACAGAAATACAAGGTTGGTTTAAGAAGAAAAAAAAAACTGTAATTTACCAAATTAAAAGACTAGAAAAGAAAAACACACATGATCATCTCTAAATATGCCAAAAAAAATTGGACAAAATCCAGCATTCATTCCCAATAAAAACTCATCAAACAAGGAATAGAAGGGAAGTTTGTCAAGCTGCTGAAGGGCAGCTATAAAACTTCCACTTAGGAGGAAAGTATTCCCCATAAGATCAGGAAGAAGGAAAGGATGTCTACTCTCACCATTTAAATTCATCATTGCACTGATTTTCTCACCATGCAATGAGGCAAGAAAAAGAAATTAAAGACGTAAAGAATGGAAAGAAGTAAACTATACTTACTTACAAATAACTTAATCATCTATTTAGAAAATCCTATACAATCTACAAAACCTGCTAGGACTGAGAAGTAAGTTTTGAAAATTTACCAGATACAAGATCATTATACATAAATTAATTGTATTTCTATATACTATCAACAAACAATTGAAAACTGAAATTTTAAAGTACCTTAAATAGCACCAAAAATATGAAACACAGAGGGATAAATCTGACGAGATGCATAAGACCTGTGTATGAAAAACTACAAAACAATGCTGACAAAAATTAAGAAGTCCCATAAAAATAGAGATCGACTGTGTTCATATACTAGATGACAGAGTATTATTTACATATAAATTCTCCTCAAATTGATGTACATTCAACTCAGTCCCAATCAAAATCCCAGCAGGCCTTTTTTTTTGTGAAAATTGCCAAGCTGAGTCTAAAATTCATGTGGAAATGCAAAGAATCTAGCACAACTTGAAAAAAGAAAAAATGTTAAAGGATTTATACTAAGTTCCAGACTTATTATAAAGCTTCAGTAATCAAGACTACATAGTACTGGGACTTCCCTGGTGGCACAGTGGTTAAGAATCTGCCTGCCAATGCAGGGGAGATGAGTGTGAGCCCTGGTCCAGGAAGATCCCACATGCCACAGAGCAACTAAGCCCGTGCACCACAACTACTGAGCCATTTCTCTAGAGACCGCAAGCCACAACTACTGAACCCACATGCTGCAACTACTGCGTGCCTAGAGCCTGTGCTCTGCAACAAAAGAAGCCACTGCAATGAGAAGCTCACACACTGCCCCTACTCGCCGCAACTAAAGAAAGCCCGCACGCAGCAACAGAGACCCAATACAGCCAAAAAATAAATAAAATAAATAAATAGGGCTTCCCTGGTGGCACAGTGGTTAAGAATCTGCCTGCCAATGCAGGGTACATGGGTTCAAGCCCTGGTCTGGGAAGATCCCACATGCTGTGAAGCCACTAAACCCGTGCACCACAACTACTGAGCCTGTGCTCTAGAGCCCGTGAGCCACAACTACTGAAGCCCATGTGCCCTAGAGCCCATGCTCTGCAACGAGAGAAGCCACTGTAATGAGAAGCCTGCACACCACAATGAAGAGTAGCCCCCACTCACTGCAACTAGAGAAAGCCCGCGCACTGCAACTAGAGAAAGCCCACACACAGCAATGAAGACCCAATGTGGCCAAAAAATAACTAATAAAATAAAATAAATTAATTAAAACAAATTAATTAATAAAAAAGACTATGTGGTATTGACATCAAGATAGATAAAGAAAGGAGTGAAAAAGAGTCTGGACATAGACCCATACACAACTGATTTACCACAAAGGTGCACAGGAAATTCAGTAAAGAAAGGGTTGTCTTTTTAATAAATGGTGCTGGAAAATTGGATACTTGTATACAAAAGAGAAGAAAGAAAGAAAAATTGTAATTAAATCCAGACCTGGTACGAAGTATAAAAAGTTATTCAAGATATAGACCTAAATGTAAAGTAAAAATTATAAAACTTTTAGAAGAAAAAATATATGAAACTCTTTTTGGCCTTCATTTTGGGAAAGATTTCTGAAATATGTCACCAAAAGTGAAATTCATGAAAGAAAAAATTGAAACTTTGGACTTCACCAAAATTAAGAAATTCTCATTGAAAGACACTATTAAGAGAATAAAAAGCAAGCCACAGAGAAAATACTTGTAAATCAAATATCTGATACTGGAGTTCTATACAGAATATATGAAAAACTTGCAAAATTCTATAATAAAAACATAAAAAAACAACTTTTCAAATGGGCCAAAGATTTGAGAAGACATTTCACCAAAGATATACAGATAGCAAATAAGCACTTGAAAAGGTTCTCAATATCACTAGTCATTAGAAAAATGTCAAGTAAAACCACATAAGATGCCACTACATGGCTATGAAAATGCTTAAAATTGAAATCATAATACCTAAGCATTGACAAATATGTGGAACATCCAGAATTCTCATATACTGCTGGTGGAAATGTGAAATAGTGCAGCCACTTTGTGAGTTTCATAAAAAGTTAAATATACCCTGTATCATCCAACCCAGCCACTCCAGTCCCAGGTATTTATCCAAAAGAAATAAAAGCGTAGGTTCACACAAAGACTTTTCATGAGTGTTCATACAGGCTTTATTTGTATTCATCAAAACTGGAGACTACTCAAATTTCTTTTAACAGGTGAGTGGCTAAATAATTGTGATATCTATATTACTACTCAGCAATAAAAAGAAATGAACTATTGATACATGCAACATTATGGATAAAATTCAAAATAATTATGTTAAGTGAAAGAATCCAGTATGTATTCTATATGATTCAATTTATATGAACTCTAAAAATGCAAACAAATCCATAATGGAAAGCAGATCAGTGGTTGCCTGGGTATGGGAGGAAGGGGAGGACTGGGAGAAGCAGGAGATAGAGATTACAGTGAGGCACAAGGAAACTTTGGGGTGAAAGGTATGCTCAGGATATGGATCATGACAATGGTTTCATGGCTGTGTAGATGTCAAAACTTACCAAATTCTACACTTTAAATATATGTAGTTTATTACACTTTGATAATATACCTTATAATTATCCCTTAACTATTATACCATAACAACGTTTTTCTATTATACTATAATTATAGTTTATATAATAGTTCTTTTTTAAAAAAGAAAAAAGCACTGAGTTTGCTGTAAAGTACAAGTACAGATATATGGTTGTATTTAGAAGCAAATAAATAACAAAACAAAAATAAAACGCCAGGAATGTTGAAAATAAAAGAATGAAAAAAAAAAAGGCAGAAATTTATCCTTACCTCCCAACATTCACATAAAACTAATTCCACTTGGATTAAAGACCTAAATGTTCCCAGAATGTGTATGGAATTTCTACAAGTCAATGACAGAAATGGCCCAAATCACAACTAGGGAAATACCCTGAACAGTCAAAGCACAGAAAAGGAAACACCAATGGCCAATCAACACAGGAAGAGATGCTCGTGCTCACTGGAAAGCAAAACCCATATGAGATTTCACCACAAACCTAACAGATGGGTGAAAAATGTGAGGATGTGGAACAAGAACTCATCACTGCTGCTGGGAGTACAAAATGGTGTTGAACAGCTTCAGAACACAATGTGGCAATCTAATCAAGTTGAGGCTACCCGTGCCCATGAACCAGCCACTGTGCTCCTAGGTATGCATCTTGAGAGAAACTCTAGCATGTGTTTCCAAGGAGGTAGTAAGAATATACAGCAACATTATTTCATAGCCAAAAACTGGAGGTAACTCAAATGTCCAAAAGAAGGGACAAGATAATTCATCTGCATTAAAATATTCATATAATGGAATCATATATAACCATTTTTAAAAGTATAAACTAAACCTACACGTTTTAATATGAATCTCACATAAAACTGGTGAAAAAAGGCATGTTCCAGAAGGAGGTATACAATATGATACTATGTGCAGAGAAGTTTACAGACATGCAAAACAACTCTCTATGTGGTTGAAAGACCTGCTGAATGGTTAAAAGGCTAAAGGCAATCATGGGCATGCTAATGCAGAAGTCGGATTCTCAGGGGCAGGAGGAGTGGGACATAACCAGGAGGTTGTCACCTGGTCTTATAATGGTCTATTTCTTAGGCTGCAGGGAAGGCAGATTGGCACTCGTATAATTCTTCATACCCTGTTGTAATCTTAAATAACCCATCACTGAAGAAACAAAGTAATG
This sequence comes from Phocoena phocoena, assembly GCF_963924675.1. Lineage (NCBI taxonomy): Eukaryota > Metazoa > Chordata > Mammalia > Artiodactyla > Phocoenidae > Phocoena > Phocoena phocoena. Next base: position 27,204,857 of record NC_089224.1, on the reverse strand, counting down.
GGGTAGAACCAATGCACAAAAACATTACCAGGTTACTGGACAGAAATCTAGCAGGGTAGATGACTTAGTCTCAGAGGATAAGTGCTATGTTAAAGGTCAGGCCAAACAACAAAAGTTCAAGAATGGGGAGATCCTAGAAGTGCTGGACAAGGGACACCAAATGAGCGGAGTGTGGCTCTATGGGGGAGGAAAGAGGGGGTTGCCAGGGAAGCCCTCTCTGGGCTGAGTGGGATAGCATAGAAGGGAGGCCTGCAGAAGAGCTTTCTCCCCAGAAGCTCACAGATGCTCCTCTTTCCTCACCTGCTAAGCGCCTCACTGCCTTGTCTCCTTGTACACCTGGTGTTTCCTACTTACCTGGACAAAGGTCCAGAAGACTGCCACTCTCCTCTCTCCAGGGCTCGTCCCCTTGCTCCAGCTGTATGATGAGTTTTGGTTTAGGAAAGGCGATTCCTACTCACAGGGGGAAAAAAACAAGGTGATCTTGGGTTAGTGACTTAAGAGGCTATCATAGAACTTGGACTCAGCTGGGGAATGCAATGACTAAGAGGGTAGGGAAGCATGGCAGGGCGGGTGGAGGGGGACAAAGTTTCTCTGAATGCTGAGAAAAGATGAGTAAGGGGGAGGGAGGAATCCTGGATCTAAAGGCAGTATATGATTCTCCCCTGTGCTTGAGTAAATACAAATATTCACCCATTTGAAGCAAGATCACTTTGGAGGAGGGCCCAGCCTTGGAAGAGGCCTGGAAATGCAACATCATAACCCCCCAGCAACACACACACACATAACTTCACTATTTCCAACTCTATAGAATCCAGATATTCTCTGGGTGTAGGGAAAATATGTTTCTTTCTAAGCCCAAAGAATGGTGGCTGCTCCATAAAATCTTAAGATGCCCACAGGCAGTCTGAGACATGAGACAGGCTAACCTTACCCAGCGACACCATATGGCTGTAGTTCTCCAGCATTACATCCCGATACAGGGTCCTCTGAGCAGGACTCAGTAGCTTCCACTCCTTCTGGGTGAAGGCCACAGCCACATCCTTGAAGGCCATTAATGCCTGTAACACAAACACATCCCTGCTCACCCAGAAGCCACCCATGCCCACTAGTCAACTTAACCTAAGCCACTAACCAGAGCCATGGCAGCAATAAGGCTAGCGTGGGGCACGCGGGTGAGATAGATAGATAGATCCTGCTTTCAACCTGAACCCTTTTGCCATGTGTTCAAGACTACTAATCCTTCTCCCACATTGCTGGTGGCTCTATTCAGGGGTTCTCTATTCTATTGATCTTTATGTCTACGATGCTGTGAAAATCACAGTTTTGATTACTGTAGGTCTTGAAATCAGGTAGAGTGATTCCTCCCCCTTTATTCTTCATTTTAAAGATATTTTACCTATTCTAGGGCATGTGCCTTTCCATATAAATTTTAGAATAATCTCATCTGTATCTACCAAAAAACCCTGCTGGAATTTTGACAAGATTTGCATTAAACCTGTATATCAATTTAGGAAGAAATGACATCTTTACCATGTTGACTCTTCAAATCTATGAACATGAGATGTCTCTCCATCTACTGAGATGTTCTTTGATGTCTTTCATCAGCATGTTGTGGTTTTCAGCATACAAATCCTAAGTAGGTTTTGTTTAAAAACTGATCCCTAAAAATTCCTTAATTTTTCTTTTTTTTAGTGATTTTAATGGTATTGTATTTTTAGTTCAGTTGAAAATGATATAGATTTTGTTCATTGCTATGATATAGAAATAAATTGTATGCTTATCTTGAATCCTGCAACATGGCTGAACTCACTTATTAGCTCTAGGAGTTTTTCTTCTCCTAGATTCCTTAAGATTTCCTATATAGACAATCATGGTATTTGCATATAGGGACAGATTTATTTCTTTCCTTATAATCTATATGTATTTTATTTCCTGTCTTGCCTTACTATAGAACTTCTAACACAAAAGTGAATAAGAGTGGTGGGGGCTTCCCTGGTGGTGCAGTGGTTGAGAGTCCGCCTGCCGATGCAGGGGGCATGGGTTCGTGCCCCGGTCCGGGAAGATCCCACATGCCGCGGAGTGGCTGGGCCCGTGAGCCATGGCCTCTGAGCCTGCGCGTCCGGAGCCTGTGCTTCTCAACGGGAGAGGCCACAACAGTGAGAGGCCCGCGTACCACAGAAAAAAAAAGAGTGGTGGGAGCAGACATCCTTTCCTTGTTCTTCATATGAGGAGGAAAACATAATGTCCAAAGCAATAAGAATACTGTTCCACAAAGATACCACATCACACCCATTAGGATAGCTATTACCAAAGAAACAGAAAAAAAAAGGTTTTGGGAGGGAGTGGAGAAACTGGAACCTTTGTGCACTGTTGTGGAAAAAGTAAAATGGTATGGTTTCTGTGGAAAAGAGTTCAGCAGTTCCTCAAAAAGTTAAACATACAAAAAAAAAAGTTAAACATACAATTTACCATATGATCCAGCAATTTTAATCCTCAGTATATATACCCCAAAGGATCAAAAGCAAGGACTCAGATACTCATACACCAATGCCCATAACAGCATTATGCACAATAGCTCAACGGTGGCAACAACCCAAATGTCCATCAACAGATAAGTAGATAAGAAAATTAGTACATATATACAAAAAACTGTACATTATTCAGCCTTAAAAAGGAAGGAAATTCTGATACATGCTACATCAGAGATTAGCCTTGAAAACATTATGCTAAGTGAAATAAGCCAGTTACAAAGGACAAATATTGTTTGATTCCACTTATAGCAGGTACCTGGAATAGGCAAATTCATAGAGACAAAGTAAAATAGAGGTTACCAGGAGCTGGGGGGGAGTGGAGAATGGGGAGTTATTATATAATGGATAGAGTTTCAGTCTAGGAAGATGAAAAAGTTTTGGAAATGAAGAAAGGTGATGATTGCACAATGGTGTGAATGAATTTAATGCCAATGAACTGGACATTTTAAAATGGTGAAAATTTTGTTATGTATATTTTATATTTAAAAAAAAAGAATTATGCTACTTATAGATGTTTTTGTAGATGTCCCTAATCAAGTAGAGGAGTTCCCCTGTTTCTATTGTTCTAAGGTGTTTTTTTCCCCCACAAATGGTTATTGAATTCTGCCAAATACTTGTACTGAATAAACTGATATTAATATAATCATGTGGTCTTTCTTCTTTAGCCTGTTAATATGGGGGATTACACTGATTGAGTTTCAAATATGAAACCAGTCTTGTGTCCCTGGAATAAATCACACTTGATAATGGTATACAGTTATTTTTATATATTGTTGAACTCAATCTGCTAATAATTTAAGGATTTTCATGTCTATATTCATGAGAGAGGTTGAACTGTAGTTTTCATTTTTCCTATTATCCTTGTCTGGTTTTATTACCAGCATAATATCCATAAAGTGAATTAGAAAGTGTTCCCTCCTATTTTCTGAAACAAAAATCATGTAGCATTGGTGTTTAAGTCTCCTTTAAAAATTTGGCAGAATTCCACAGTAAAATCACCTAGGCCTATAAATTTCTTTTGTGAAGTTTTTAAATTATAAATTGGATTTTCCTAATAGTTATAGCCCTGTTCAAATTATCTACTCCATATTGGTCAAGTTAAAGTACAACAGTTTGTTTTTCAAGGAAACCAGTCCCGTTTCATCTAAGTTGTCAAATTTATGGGTGGATATTCTGTTGATGGCTACAGAGTATGTAGTAATACCCCTTGTTTCATTCCTGATACTGGTAATTTGTGTCTACCCTTTTTTTCTTAGTCTTGCTAAAGTTTAGTCAATTTTATTGTTTTCAAAGAATCAGCTCTTTATTTCACTGATTTTCTCTATTCTTTTTATTTTCAATTTCATTGATTTTTGCCTTTATCACTATTATTTCCTTCCATTTCGTTCTTCTGAGTTTACTTTGCTCTTATTTTTCTAGGTTCTTGAGGCAGAAGCCTAGATTATTGACTTGAGACTTCCTGTTTTCTAACATATACATTTAGTGCTACAGGTTTTTCTCTCAAGACTGCTTTAACTGCATCCCACATACTTTGATATCTCATAGTTTCCTTTTCATTCACTTTCATGCAGGTTTTCTTATTTCCCTTGAGATGTCATTTTTGATGCCCAGATTATTTAGCAGTGTGTTATTTTCTTAGTGCTTAGAGATTTTTCTGTTAACTTTCTCTTATTGATGTCAAGTTTGATTCCATTGTGGTCAGACAACATACTTTGCATGAAATTTTTTTAATTCATTAAGGTAAACAAATTTTTTTGTTTCATGTGTTGTTTTGTGGCCCAGAATATATCTATCTTCATACAGTCATCCCTCAGTATCCACAGAGGACTGGTTCCAGAACCCCCCTTCAGATACCAAAATCCACAGATGCTCAAGTCCTGTATATTAAATAGCATGGTATTTGTATATAACCTCATACATCCTCCTGTATACTTTAAGTCATCTCTAGATTACTTATAATGCCTAATACAATGTAATGCCATGTAAATAGTAGTAAATATAATGTAAATGCTATGTAAATAGTTGCTGGCACACAGCAAATTCAAATTTTGCTTTTTGGAACTTTCAGAAAAAATTTTTTTTTAAATTTTTGATCTGCAGTTGGTTGAATCTGCAGATGTGGAACCCATGGATATGGAGGGCTGACTGTAAGAATATGCATTTTGCTATCATTAGGTGGAACGTTCTGTAAATGCTGATTAGATTCTGTTGGTTGATGGCGTTGTTGAGCTCCTACTGATTTGGGGTCTAATTATTCTATATAACATTGAGAGAGGGTGTTGAAGTCTCTAATTGTTGATCTGTCTATTTCTCCTTTCAGTTTTCTCTTCACATCTTTTGAAGCTCAGTTATTTGATGCATACACATTAAGGATCCTGTCTTGCTGATGAACTGACCAATTTATCACCCTCTGTATCTGGTAATTTTCTTTGAAGTCTATCTTACCTGATATTAATATAGCCACTCTTGCTTTCCTTTGATAAATGTCTGCATGATGTATCTCTTTTTTATGATTCCTCTTCATTTGTGAAAAATATTTTCATTTCATACAGGATTTGGCGTTTACAATTCTTTTACTTCAGTGCCTGAAAAACATCACACCACTTTCCATCTAGCCTCTCATTTCTGATGAGAAATTCACTACCATTCTAATAGTTTTCTTCCTCTGTAAGAAATGTGTTATTTTTTTTAGCTGATTTCAAGATGTTTTCTTCATTTTTAGTGTTCAGGAGTTTCATTATAATGTATCCTGGTGTGGATTTCAGTGGGCTTATCATGTTTGGGATACACTCAGCTTTTTGAATCTGTAGGTTTACATCTCTTGCCAGATTTAGGAACTTTTCAGCAATTAATTATTCTAATACTTTTTCAACCCTGCCCTTCTTTGCTTCTTCTTCCAGAACTGCAGTAACACAAATGTTAGATATTTTGTTATACTCTCACAATTCTTGAGACTCTGTTCGTCTTTTTCCCAGTATATTTTCTTCCTGTTGCACAGATTGGGTAATTTCTATTATTCCATCTTATAGTCCAATAATTTCTCTGTTACCTCCAATCTGCTCTTAAGCCCATCTTCTAAACTTTTTCTTTCAGGTACATATTTCTCAGTTCTGAAATTTCCATATGCTTATTCATTACATCTTCTATTTCTTTGCAGAGGCTTTCTCATTTTTCATTTTTCTCAAGTGTGTTCTTTTAGTTCTGGATATCCAGTTGTCCAAGCACCACTTGTATAGACTGTTCTTTTTCAATTGAATAGTTTTGGCATCCTTGTCAAAAATCAATTGATCATATGTAAGAGGAATATTTTTCTGGGCTCTCAGTTCTATTCCATTGATCTATGTTTATACTTATGGCAGTATAACACTGTTTTGCCACTGTTTGTAGCTTGGAGCTAAGTACTGAAATCAAGCAGAGTGAGTCCTCCAACTTTCTTTTCCTTTTTCAAGATTGTTTTGACTATTCAGGGTCCTATGAGATTCCAAATGAATTTTAGGATAGGTTTTTCTATTTATGTAAAACATGAATGGTACTTTGATAGGGACTGTATTGAATCCATAGATCACTTTGGATATTACTGTCATCTTAGCAATATTGTCTTCCAATCCATAGCATGGGAAGTCTTTCCATTTATTTAGGTCTCCTTTAACTTCAGCAATGTTTTGCACTTTTCAGTGAACAAGACTTTTGCCTGCTTGGTTTATTACTGAATATTTTACTATTTTTGATGCTACTGTAAGTGGGATTTTAAAAAATATTTCCTGTTTGAATAGTTCTTTGAAAACGTACATAAATACAACTGACTTTTGTGTGTTGATTTTGTGTCCTGAAACTTTGCTGAATTCATTTTTAGCTCTAACAATTTTTTTGTGGATTCTAGGGTTGTATAGATTTGAGATAATATCTGGAGGAAAGAAATAATTTTACTTCTGTTTGAATGTGGATGCCGTTTCTTTTTCTGCCTAATTATTCTGGCTAGAACTGCCAGTACTATGTTGAACAGAAGTGGCAAAAGCTGACATCCTTATCTTGTACTGTTTTTCAGGGAAAAGCTTTCAGTCTTTCACCATAAAGAACAACATTAGTGTGGATTTTTCATATAAGGCCTTTATCACGTTGAAGAAGTTTTCATCTATTCCTAGTTTACTGAATGTTTTTACCATGAAAGGGTACTGAATTTTGTCAAGTGCTTTTTCGTCATCAATTGAAATGATCATGCAGTTTTTATCCTTCATTCTCTGAATGAAGTATATTACAGGATTTTAATATTTTGAAACATCATTGTAAATCTCACTTGGTCATGAGTTACAGCATTTTGGTGAGGATTTTTGCCCCTATATTCATAAGGGATATTAGCCTATAGTTTTCTTTTCTTGTAGTGTCTTTGTCTGAGACCTCTGTAGTCAGAGCAATGTGTCACAGAATGAGACAGAAAGTGTCCTCTCCAGTATTTTGGAATAGTTTGAGAAAGATCTGTGTTCTCTTCTTTATATATTTAGTAGAATTAACAAGTGAAGCCATCTCATTGTGAGCTTTTCTCTGTTGGGAGGTTTTTTTAATGACTGCTCCAATATCCTCACTAGTTATAGATCTATCCATAATTTCTATTCTTTCCTGAGTCAGTTGAGATAAACTGTACATGTCTCAAAATTTGTCCATTTCACCTTGGGTAGCAAATTTGTTGGCATACAGCTGTTAATAGTATTCCCTTATAATCCTCTACATTTTTTAAAAATTGATAATAAAGTTTCTAATTTCATTTCTGGTTTTAGTAACTTGAGTCTTTTTTTTGTTAGTCAATTTAGATAAAGGTTTGTCAATTTTGTTAATCTTTTTAAGGAACCAACCTTAGGTTTTATTGATTTCTCTATCATTTTTCTATTCTCTATTTTGTCTTTGCTCTTTTATTATTTCCTGCCTTCTGCTAGCTTGAGTTTAGTTGGTGCTTCTTTTTCTAGTTACATAGGTTATACAGTTAGGTTATTAATTTGAGTTTTCCCTTAATACATGCATATACAGCTATAAATTTCCCTCTAAGCACTGTTTTCACCATATTCCATAAGTTTTGGTATGCCATGTTTTCATTTCCATTTGTCTCCCAAAGTATTTTCTACTTTGTGATTTTTCTTCTTGACACATTAGTTGTTTAAGAGTGTCCTACTTGGTTTCCACATATTTGTGAATTTTCCAAAGTTCTGTTATTCATTTCTAGTTTCATTCCATTGTGAACAGAAAAGTTACTTTGTAAGATTTCAATCATTTCAAACTTAAGACTTACCTGTGGCCTAACATATGGTCTATCCTGGAGAACGTTCCATGTGCACTTGAGTGGAATATATATTTTGCTGTTATTGGGTGGTGTGTTCTGTACATATGTTAGGTGAAACTGATTTACAGTGTAGTTCAACTTCTATATTTCCTTGTTGATCTCCTGTCTGGCTGCCCTATGCAGTATAGAAAGCTGAGTATTGAAGTCACCAACCATTATTGCAGACCTATTTTTCTCTCAATTCTGTCCATTTTTACTCCATATATTTTGGGACTATATTGCTAGGTTATGTTTATATTTATAATTGCTATATATTATTTCTGTAGTGAACCTTTTATAAATATGTCTTTCTTCATTTTATTATCTTTTCCTAATTTAAAATCTGTTTTAATTTTTATTTAAATTATGATACAGCCATCCCAACTCTCTTTTGATTACTATTTGTATGAAATATATTTTTCCATCCTTTTACTTTCAACCTCTTTATGTCCATATTATCTAAAATGAGTCTCTTGTAGGCAGTATATGTATAGATCTTGGGTTTTTTTTTTTAATCCAAACTGCTAACCTAGGCCTTTTGATTGGGGAGTTTATTCCATTTATATTTAATGTGATTACTGAAAAGGAAGGATTTACTTTTGCCATTTAGCCTTTTGTTTTCTGTGTATATCTTTTGTTCCCCAGTTCCTCCATTACTGCCTTTTAAAATATTTATTGATTTTTTTCTTGTATTTTTTTCACTTTTATCATTTCTTTCATTTTCTGTATATTTTAAAGTATTTTCTTAGTGGTTACCATGTTAACATGTTAAGCTTGTAAAAATCTACTAACTTAGTTTCAATAGTATACAAACACTCTGCTCCTATACTTTTCCATCCCTCTCCCCTTATTTTGTAATTGTCCAAGATTACATCTTTATACAGTGTATGCCCATTAACATAGATGTATATTTTTTGTGTTTGCCTGAAATCATACAGAAAAAGCAGAAGTTATAAACCAAACAAAAAGCACAATAATACTGGCTTTTATACAAGCCTCTGTACTAGTGTTCACTTTTCTTTCTTATGGTTTAGAGTTACTATCTAGTGTCCTTTTCAAATCAGCTTGAATGTTTTGTTTTGGTTTGGTTTGGTTTTTGGGTTTTTGTAGAGCAGGTCTACTGTTAATGAGCTCTCTCAGATTTTATCTGGTAACATCTTAATTTCTCCCTCATTCTTCAAGAATAATTTGCCAGATATAGAATTCTTAGTTGACAGTTTTTCTTCCAAGACGTAAAGTGTGTTATGTCTCTGACTAGTGGCCTCCATGGTTTCTGGTGAGAAATTGGCTGTTAATATATCTGAGGGTCCCTTGTAGGTAACAAACAACTTCTCACTTGCTGCTTTCAAAATTCTGTCTTTGGGTTTTTACAATTTGGTGTGCATCTTTTTGAGTTTATCCTACTTGGAGTCTGTTGAGTGTCAGGGATATATAGATTTGTTCTTTTATCAAATTTGGGAAGTTTCTGGATATTATTTCTTGAAATTTTCTCTCTCCCCTTTCCTTCTGCAATTCCCATTATGTTATGTAAGTAAACCTGATGGTGTCACACAGGTTTTTCAAGCTAATCTTTTCTTTCTGTTCCTCACAATGGGTAACCTCAGTTGAAATATTTCCAAGTGTACAGATTTAATTTTACCTGTTTAAATATGCTGTTGAACCCCTTTAATGAATTTTTCCCTTCAGTTATTGTACTTTGCAGCTCCAAGATTCCTATATGGTTCCCTTCTATAAATTCTCTTTATTGATAATCTCTATTGGTTCAAACATTGTTGACATATTTGTTGACCTAGTTCCTTTCGTTCCATGTCCATGGTTTTCTTTAGCTCTTTATGCATATTTAAGATAGTTGATTTAAAGTCTTTGTGCCGGGGCTTCCTCATGGATAGTTGGTAGGCAGGCAGTTTAAAATGCCACAGTACTCTCCTGCCACAAACTAAGGAGCTTCTTTCTTCACCAAATCTTCCAGTTTTGACTAGATTCCAAAGTTTTACAAAAGTTAATTCTGACAGTTTCTGGCAGCCCGTTAGTTGCTTTTGAGCAGGTACGATCAGGGATTTCCCTTACTCTGTCATTTTTCATATCACAAAGTGTTTTTTTAAATTGTATGATTCCATTTATATGAAATATCCACAACAGTTAAAACCACAGAGACACAAGAGGGTTAGTGGTTGTCAGTATCTGGGAAGAGGAGCAAATAGGGAGTGATTGCTTAATGATAAAAATGCTGGAACTAGATAGAGGTGATGGTTGCACAACACTGTGAATGTACTAAATGCCACTGAATTGTACATATTAAAACGGCTAACTGGGCTTCCCTGGTGGTGCAGTGGTTGAGAGTCCACCTGCTGATGCAGGGGACACGGGTTCATGCCCCGGTCCAGGAAGATCCCACATGCCATGGAGCGGCTGGGCCCGTGAGCCATGGCCGCTGAGCCTGCACGTCCGGAGCCTCTGCTCCGCAACGGGAGAGGCCACAACAGTGAGAGGCCTGCATAACGCAAAACAAACAAACAAACAAACAAAACAAAACAAAAAAATGGCTAACTTTATGTTATGTGAATTTCACATCAACAAAAAATTTTAAAGTCACTTTTAAGGAGATGTGTTTCCAAGGGCACTTTCCATATCCTAGTAGATGGCCCAGACTAATACTTTCAACAAATTGGAAAGAGATTATTCACAGGGCTCTCATGATCTTACATACACTGAATATCATCAGAATCTTCCTCATGTTCCTTACACTTCCTGGTGTCAACACTCTGATGTGGAGTCAGGCTCCATATGGGCTTAGCACATTGAAGCTTCCTACATGTCACTTGTATCTATGGCCTTTCTCCCTCTATCAGTCTTCTTGACACTGAACAAATCCAGAGTTTCACATTCACTGTATTTAAGAGTTCTCTCCACCCCTGTGAATTTTTACTTGTGTACTCTCTGATGCTTGTGAATTTTGACTAAAGGTTTTTCCACACTCATAACATTTGTGGGGTGCTATGGACTAAATTGTGTCCTCTCAAAATTCATGTTGACCCCTTATTCTCAATGTGTCTATATGTGGAGATATGGCATGCAAGGGATAAGGTTAAATGAGGTCAGAAAGGTAGGGCCCTGATAGGGTTGGTACTTTCTAAGAAGAGACCAGAGCTTACTCTCTTTCTGATGCTGCTGTGTGAGCACACAGCAAGAAGGCAGCAGTATGAAAGCCAGGAAGAGAGCCCTCACCAGGAACCAAATCAGCCAGTACCCTAATGTTAACTTCCCAGCTTTGAAAACTGTGAGAAATAAATTTCTGTTGTTTAAGTCACCAGTCGATGGTATTTTGTTATGGCAGCCCTAGCAGACTAATACAGATTTTGGTACTGACAGTGGGGTGCTGCCGTAACAAATTCCTAAAACTGTGCACATGGCTTTGAAACTGTATGATGGGTAGAGATTGGAAGAATTTTGTGGTGCATGCTAGAAAAATCTGAGATTGACATGAAGGGACTGTTGGTAGAAATACAAACATTAAAGGTGATTTTTATGAGGGCTCAGAAAGAGAAGAGCTGAAAAGAAAAGTTCCACCTTCTTAGAGAATACATAAATAATCATGAAAAAAATGACGGCAGAAATATAGATGTTAAAGGACATTTGGTGATGTCTCAGATGGAAATGAGGAACAGGTTACTGGAAACTGGAGGAAAGGTGATCCTTGCTATAAAGTGGCAAAGAACTCGAGTGAACTGTGTTCTAGTGTTCTGTGGAAGGTTGAACTTGTGAGTAATGAAACTGGATATTTAACCGAGATTTCAAAGCAGTGTTAAGGAGTGGCTTGGTTCCTCCTGACTACTTATGGTAAAATGTAAAACAAGAGAGATGAAGTGAAGAAGGAATTGTTAAGTAAAAATGAACCCATACTGAAGATTGGAAAATTCTTAACTTATCTACATTGTAAAAAAAGAGAGAGAAAACTTGTTCTGAGGAGAACACTGAGGGCATGTCTGAACAATTTGATAAGGTAATTAGTATGGGTGTGAACCATGAATTTAATCAGCCATCTCAGCAGAAGCCAGGAAGAGATGGACGTATACCCACAAAAACACTGCAGCTGGCACTAAAGTAGGCACAGAAAATGGGATGAAACAGGAAGAGTGTGAATATGCATTATCCTTCAAGGAAAGAGAGGCTATTCTTAAGTTGTCAGGGCTGCTAATCCCATCACAGGCCCAGGGGGCAAAGCTGCCACTCCTTGCTTACAGCAGGGCCCTCTCAGAAAGCCACAGAGGCAGGGTCACCTCTCTGGGCCAAAGGGGTACTGCCAATCCAGTGGGCCTGGAGAGTAGAACATCAAACCAGAGGGTTATTCTCCAGCCTTAGGATCTAATACAATTTACCTTGCTAGGTTTGGACTTATTTAGAATCCTTCACCCTATCTTCCTTCTGATTTCTCCCTTTTAGAATGGGAATGTGTATCCTACTCCTGTCCATCATTTTATTTTGCAAGTACATAACTTGCCTGGTTTCACAGGTTCACAACTGGAGAGGAATTTTACCTTAGGGAAATGGTACCTTTACTCATGTCTCACCTGTATCTGATTTAGATGAGACTTTGGGCTTTAAAGTTGATACTGGTATGAGTTAAGATCTGGGGGGCTGTTAAGATGAAATACTGTATGTTCATGTCAGAAGGACATGAATTTTGAAGGGCCGGGTGTGGAATGCCATGGAGTGAATGATGTCCCACAAAATTATGTTGAAGCCTTAACCCCAATTTGGTTGTATTTAGAGATGGGGCCTCTAAGGAAGTACTGAGGCTAAGTGAGGTCATAAGGGTGGGGCCCTGATCCAATAGGAATGGTGCCTCATAAGAGGAAGAGATACCAGAACTCTGTCTCTGCCATATGAACACACAGCAAGAAGCCAGCCATCTACAAGCCAGGAATAATCCTCACCAGGAACTGAATTGGCTGCACCTGGATCTTACATTTTCCAGCCCCCAGAACTGTGATAAAATAAAATTTCTGTTGTTTAGGTCACCTAGTGTGTGATACTCTTTTATGGCAGCCCTAGCAGTGTAATACAGAGGGTTTCTCTCCAGTATAAACTTCCTGATGCTGAATAAGATTTGCAATTTGACAAAAGGCTTTCCCACACTTATCACATCCATAGGGTTTCTCACCAGTGGGGATTCTGTGGTGGTAATGATGGTAGAAGCTCTGGCTGAAGCACTCCCTATAGATACTACATTTGTACGGCTTTTTTCCCATGCTGTAACTTCTTTGGTGCTGGCCAAGTTGTGAGTTCAAACAGAAGCCCCTCCCACATTTATCACATCTGTAGGGCTTCTCTCTGAAGTAGATTCTTTGGTGTTGGGTTAGATATAAGCTATAGATAAAGGATTTCCCACACACCTTACACTCATAGGGCTTCTCCCTATGAGTTTGTAAGTTTGCCTATGTGGAACAAGGTATGAGTTCTAACTAAAGGCTATCTATCTCACACTTAACAGATTTTTAAGTTTCTCTCCCAAATGGATGTTCTGGTGCTGAAAGAGATTTGAGATGGATTTAAATCCTTTCTTTTCCTACACTGTTACATCCATAGGGTTTCTTTCCAGTGTGAAATCTCTAATGCTGAAGATTAGAATTTTGACTGAAGCTTTTCAAATATTCAGTATACTTGTAATGTTTCTCTCCAGTATGAATCCTCTGATAGTAAGTTTTGAGCTTTCAATGAAGCATTTACTTCCATTATCAAACACATAGGGTTTCTCACCAAAATGAATTTTCTGATGTTGCCTGAGTTCATAATTAAATCTGAAGCCTCTGCCATAAATGACACAATTGTGGGTTCTTCTTCCTGAAGTATCACTCTCCGTGTAGGAAAGTCTGAGTTTAGACTGACGTTGCTCCTACACTCATCAAATCCCTTGGTTCTTGTTCCTGCAGAATTTGGGGAGGCATGGTCACTTACCAGAAATACAAGAGAATTCCTCAGGGAGGGTCTTGAAGGAATCTAACCTGAGCCAATGTTACAAGCTTTCCCCAAACCAGGCTCCCAAGGACCATGCCTCAAGACCATCCCCAGTACCAAGAAGGAACCATTATCTGAGATTTCTTCTCTCACAAAATAAGATGATTTGTCTCCATCTTTATTGCAGAATTGCCTGTTTTGACTTAGGTTGTATACATGATTCTCCTATTCAACATTAGTCCACTGAAGGCAGAGCCTATGATGTTTCTGTCCTGAAGTTCTTTCTGATTAGGCAAAGGAGATCTTGCTTTTGGGCGCAATGTGCCTGATAACAAAGTAATTCAGATAAAGTCCAGAGTGGCTCATCAGCCGATTGGCAAGCTAGCACTGTGGTCACATGTAGCTGCCTCTATCCCAGTCTAAGAAAGCAAGCAGGTGATGGCTCTGGGGTGTTCATTCCTGTCACTTCCCAACTGCTAATCCTTGTAACCTCATCATCAAATCACAGACCATGAGCTTCCCCAACAAGGAACAGAAAGTCAAGTGAGAGAGAGAATACGGGGGCCCAATCAGTAATACTCTGTCTTCCTCTCAGTCCCTCTGGGGACACTGCATGGATCTCCAAGTTTGATGTCAGGGGTGGGGCTAGCACAGAGACCCTAGCCCCAGAAGTGGTGGAGGGCACTGCTAGAGGGCTGGCAAGGGAGAACTACCCAGTTTAGCCTCCCACAAGCTTTGATATGTTGTATTTCCATCATCACTCTGTTCTAATTTCTCTTACAATTTCTTCTTTGATGTAAAGATTAGTAAACAGTGTGCTGTTTAATTTCCAAAATTTTAAATTTATATTATTGTTGACTTCTAATACAATTCTCTTGAGTCATAGAATATACTTTGTATTCTTTAAATCTTTTTAAATTTATTAAGACTTCCTTTATAGACCCCCCATGTAGTCTGTCTTGGTGAGCATACCAAATGTACTTGAAAAGAATGTGTATTCTACAGTTGTAGGGTGCAGTGTTCTATAATTATCAACCAGGATAACACAGTTGCTAGTTTTCTTCAGATCATCTATGTCTTTACTAATTTTTTACCTAGTTGTTCTATCAATTACTCAAAAGGGGGCCTTTTTCTCCCTTTAATTCTGACAATTATTTTGAAGCTTTGTTATTTTGAACAGTTATATACACACATAACTCTTATGTCCTCCTGATGAAGTGACTCCTTTATCATTCCAAAATGGTCTTCTTTCCCTCTGTCTTGAAGTTGATTTTATCTGATAGCTGATAGTGAGTGCTATGTTTTCCTTTCCTCATTGGGCATAGTTAATGTAGAGACTTTAAAGTCCTTGTCTGATAATTTCATCCACAGGGTGAATTATGGTATGTAAACTATATATCAAAAAAAATTAAAATTTAAAAGATGAGTAAGATTCAGAATAGTTGAGGAAAAAGCAGAGGGCTAAGAATCAAGATGAGGCATGTAGGGAGGAAGGGAACACAGATGCCATGAGCAGGAGAGGGAGAAAGCCTATGATATGGGTAGGGTAAAACATCTGGCAGGAGGGAAAGGTAAGCTAGTGGTAGAACAGAGAGCAGAGG
Organism: Phocoena phocoena; assembly: GCF_963924675.1. Taxonomy (NCBI): domain Eukaryota; kingdom Metazoa; phylum Chordata; class Mammalia; order Artiodactyla; family Phocoenidae; genus Phocoena; species Phocoena phocoena. The sequence continues at coordinate 27,189,462 of NC_089224.1, read as the reverse complement.
TGTTAGAGCATATTGTGGATGGTTTTAAAAGCAGACAAAAGAACACAGATACTCTACTATAGAGTTGTAGCTCAGATGATTTAAAACACTCAGGTCTCTTCACTTGGCCATATTTTGTGGTAAGTCCAAAATTCATTTCATGAACAAAATTTCCTACAGAAATAGGTTCTCAAACATTGAGAACAGGTTAAATTTCCAATGACTGAGAAACAGTGGGATGGAATAGTGAAAATCTGTGAATATTTTTAACCTGTAGAGTCATTGATTTCAATATGAATGTTTGTGGTTTCTTCACTTTAAAGGCATGACGGTGGGGTAGTCACTAGTTTTAATACACTACAATTTTATCATTAAAATCAGTCAGATGCACCAAAAATATTAACTAAATGCAAGTGATAGGGATAATTGAAATGTCTATCAATAGATAAATGAATAAACAAAATGTCTCATAGCCATACAAGGGAATACTATTCAAACTTAAAGCAGAATGAAATATTACTGATTTGGGCTACAATGCGGATGAATCTTGAAAATATTACGCTAAGTGAAAGAAAACACACACAAAAGACCACATATTATATGAGTCCCATTATTTGAAACATCCAGAACAACCACATCTATAAAAATAGATTAGTGGTTGTAAAGAGCTGGGTGGGGGAGGGGAGAATGGGGAGTGACTCCTAATGCGTGCAGGGTTTCTTTGGGGTGGGGGTGGGTCTGAAAACATTATGGAATTAGATAGTGGTGAATGTTGCACAACTTTGTGAATATATTAAAATCTACTGAATTGTACTCTTTAAAAGGGCAAATCTTATTGGAAATGAATTATATGTCAATGAAAACTTTTCAAAATATTTAATTCCAGTGATAGGTAAACCCCTAAAAAAGTTGGAAGTCTTATAAGAATGGAGGCTGTGCTATAGGTAACACTGTCTGTAAACCATCAAAGGCTCCTGCACACAGCAGACATTCAAAAAAAATTTTTGAGATTAAATAAAAGAGTGCTAATTTCCTACTAGTTAATAGCCTCTAGGTACAACCCCCTTCTATGTCACAACTCTAATGCATATTCCAATTTCTCCTCTCAGGTAAAAGCCCTTAGGAAAAAATGCCTAAATGTCATGATGTATATATAGGTCAGAAAATTCTATATAATTCAGAACTGACATATAACAAAGTACCTGAAAATGCAATTTAAAGAACCCTAAAATATATAATTTCTATGCCTCAAATAACAAACATAAAAACAAACAAACCCCTTTGTTCTTTTGTACTTTCAAAGTAAGTTAAGATTGGGTCCATTTATGAAACAGCTATGTTATAAGTGTCTTACATTTGCAGGCACGGAAACTTCATCTTAAAAAACAAACCTACTCAGATCCTCATGCCCTGGAATCAATTTTTCATGAATGAATAAAAGAAAAAATGTATACTGAGAAATGTTGGTCATAGATAGGATAAGGTTCAGGGTGTGCTAAGGATCCCACAGGAAGTGGCAGAATAGGGACAGGAAAAGTAATGTTCCATTTTGGCCAAGAATGCTTCTCTATTAACATCAGAAATGGTAAAGTGAAACATACAAAAGAAAAGCCCCCACCCCCACCCCGGGAACATTCTGAATTGCATGCATTACATAAACATTTTCTCTCAAAGGTATAAAAGATTTGACAACTGAGGGACATACAGCCCTCAATGATATCTGATAACATCAAAACCAATCATTTTTAACTGATACAGTAACAGACAAATATCCACTATATGAGCTCAGTACTAAGATCAAGTTCAGATCTTACAAAAAAATTCTACACTTGTCATATTTTTAGGACAGGCAAAGCAAAACTTAATTAGCCCAACTGACACTATTTTTGGTAATTGATATAATCAGCATAAGCATCCCACCTGGCATCTGTTTAGGTGGTCAGTAAATGTTAACTCTGTTTGATTACGTCATGTTCACAATATGCCTAGTCTCAGGGATTAGAAAATCTTCCCTTCAGGACATACATTCATTCGATTACTATTTATGGCAAATTCCTTCTCAGAATCCTTCAGAACCGAACTTGTTCCAGGTTCAAGTCCACACTCCTCAGCCTGGCTTTCAGGATTCTGGCTGAACTACTTCCATCCAGGCTCAGAGGGGGTGAAAGCAAAGCCTTCAGGGGCAAGGCAAGTAATGAATGAATCAGGCACCTCAGCCATGGGGTTAAGGGGCACAAGGGAGTGTGACCACACCATGGAGATGCCATTTGGCTCCAGCTACTTGTCATACACACCAAGAGTGTGGACTCAGGACTTAGGTGTAATCTTCAAATTTTTAAGTGTGGAAAACCCAAATATAAAGCATGGGGTGAGCAAACTAAATCTACCCACGAATCACCAGCAGACAGCAGATCAGCATCCTCACCTCTAAACAGAGAAAAATGATGTGACGAAAGGCCACTGACTGCTCCAAGCTTCCCATATGATGAGGGACAGTCTGCAAGTCACCTGCTCTCTGAGACGTGCTAGGCTTCCAGCCACATTCCCACAAGAATGCATTCCCTCAGCTCTTCAACTTGCCAAATCTGTCAGGGGCAGCTCAGGCAGCTTCTTCCTTGAAAGCCTTCCTTCACTTTTTTAGGCCTTGGGAGTCACTGGGCACATAAGCATGATTGTGTTTTAACTGTGTTGATAACACTTTACTACTTGATGAATGCATAGGTCATGAATGGAGCAGAGGAGTCTGAGAAAAGGCTCCAGGTAAGATGAACCACACCTCCAAGATCAGGGCTAGGTACCAACAAGGCAGCTCCAAGACAAGAAAAGGCAATGGGTCCATCCTGCAAGAGCTAGGAAGAAATTTCAGGACTCACCTCATCCCTGGTTGTCAGGAGCCCTGGGGCCATATTCTTGGTCTGCTGAGTGCTCTTCCTAGACAAGAGTCAAGTTGCAGAGGCAGAGCTGGGGAAAGAGAAGAGAAGTGAGGGGGTGCTTGGGAGAAGTACCCTTCTATCCAGCCTCCAAGTTCAGCATAGGCAAGAAGGAGGTAAGGAAGGCAGGTTGCAGAGGGCATCAGAGCCATCCATTCTTAACCAGTGTCCTGTAAGTAAGGCTCCCAGAGCTGGGCCAGCAGCAGGTTTAGTCCCAATCTCCAGTTGGGAAATGAAGTCCACAGCCCCAGCAGCTGGATGAGACTCTATTAAGTCACTGTGTGGACTCTATTAAGAGGAAAGGGCCTCATAGTGCCCACAGATGAGCATTCACATTGAGAAATAAAGTGACCTATCATAGCGAAAATAGAAGCTCCCCATCCACATCAGCCCTGAGGCCAAAGGACAAGGCCTAGGAAATTCAAAACAGAATGACCACTACAGCTCAGGACAGAATGTAGATTTGGGGGACAGGGGGACTTGAAGCACGGTAGAAGCCATAACCTGGCTGCACCTTCCCCTTCACATATATACCTAAGATTTGAAATGTGACTTGAAATTTAAGAATGGGCAGTCATAAAATACCTTAGGTCTTCAACAAGTCAATTTCATGACAAATTTTTTTTTTTTTTTTTTTTTTTTTTTTTGCGGTACGCGGGCCTCTCACTGTTGTGGCCTCTCCCGTTGCGGAGCACAGGCTCCGGACGCGCAGACTCAGTGGCCATGGCCCACGGGCCCAGCCGCTCCGCGGCATGTGGGATCTTCCCGGACCGGGGCACGAACCCGTGTCCCCTGCATCGGCAGGCGGACTCTCAACCACTGCACCACCAGGGAAGCCCCCATGACAAAATTTTTAAGAGGAGAGATTGTCCTTAATGCAAATCCACTTAAGAGATAAACCATTCTTCGGATGTCATCTATTAGCCTTGACTGACTAGTCTGCACAAATGAACTGAAGAACATTTTGGGGACTATGAAGGCCAATTCAAATGAACTGGGTATTAGATGATGTTAGATAATTATTGTGAATATTGTTAGGTGGGATCATGATATTCTGGATATAGAGAAAAACAAATCACAATTAGAAATGATGCTGAAGTACTGAGGGCGAACTGACATAATTTGCAATTTTTTAAAAATATGAAGGTTTCAACAAGTTAATAGCATAAAAAGAGGGAGGTCTTATGGAATAAAAGGAAGACTTAAGTGACACAGCAATCAAATACAATGTGTGGACCTTGTTATATGAACACTGATAAGATATTAGATGACATTAAAGAATCAGTATTAATTTTGTTAGGATTAGGCTAAAAATGGGCTGTGCTGATACTCTCTGCAAATAATTGTGGCTATATAATAAAAAGTGCAAAATCTACAACTAACATCGTATTTAATGCTGAGAAACTAGATGCTATCCACTAAGATCAAAAACAAGGCAAGAATGTCACCTTTCACCACTCCTATTCAACACCATGCTGGAATTCCAAGCTAATGTAAGACGATAAGAAAGGGAAATAAAAGGTATACTGATTGGGAAGGAAGAAATAAAACTGTCTTTGTCTGCAGATGACCTGATTGTCTATGCAGAAAATCCCAAAGAATCAACAAGAAATTTCTAGAGCAAGTGATATATCAAAGCTGCAGGATACAGGGTAAAAATCAGCTGCTTTCCTATACCAGCCATGAACAGATGGATTTTGAAATCAACAACATTAGCAACCAGAAAAATGAAATACTTAGGTATAAATCTTTTCAAATTTTTCATATACGATCTGTATGAGGAAAACTACAAAACTCTGCTGAAAAAAAATCAAAGATCTAATAAAATGGATAGTCCATATTATGAATAGGGAGACCTGATATTGTTAAGATGTCAGTTCTTCCCAACTTGATCTATACATTCAATCCATTAAAATCCCAGCAAGTTACTTTGAAGATATCAACAAGCTGGTTCTAAAGTTTATACAGAAAGGCAAGGGCCCAGAAGAGCCAACACAATACTGAAGAACAACAAAGTCAGAAGACTGATGTGACCAGATTTTGCAACTTACTATAAAGCTACAGGAATTAAGAAAGTGTGGTATTGGCAAAAAATAAATTTTAAAAATAGACAAATGGATCAATGGAACAGAATAGAGAGCATAGAAATAGACTCACATAAATAAAGTCAACTGAGCAAGGAAAATTTAATGGAGAAAGGACTATCTTTTCAATAAATGGCAGTACTGGAACAACTGAACATCCACATACACAGACCTTATACCTTCCACAAAAATTAACTCAAAATGGATAGCAGGGACTTGCCTCGTGGAGCAGTGGTTAAGAATCCTCCTGCCAATGCAGGAGACACAGGTTTGAGCCCTGGTCTAGGAAGATCCCACATGCTGCGGAGCAACTAAGCCCGTGGGCCACAACTACTGAGTCTGCGCTCTAGAGCCCGCAAGCCACAACTACTGAGCCTGCGTGCCACAACTACTGAAGCCTGTGGGCCTAGAGCCTGTGCTCCAGAACAAGAGAAGCCACCACCATAAGAAGCCTGCACACTGCAACGAAGACCCAACACAGCCATTAATTAATTAATTAATTAATTGATTTTTTAAAAAATGGATAGCAGAGCTAAAGGTAAAATATGAAACTATAAAACTCCTAGAAAATAACATGGGAGAAAATTTAGGTGACCAGGGACTTGGCAGTGTCTCTTCAGATATAACACGAAAAACACAACCAATGAAAGAAAAATATTGATAAGGTAGATTCTGTTAGGATTAAAAGACTTCTGTTCCACAAAAGATACTGGCAAGAAAATAAAAAGTCAAGTCATAGACTGGAAAAAATACATGAAGGAAAAAAATGACAGAGTGGAAAAGAAAAACAATCATAATCACAGTTAAAAAAACTTGATACACCTCTCAGTAAATGAAAAAGCAAACTAACAGTAAAGAAGAAAAACAGAAGGTTTAAAAAATACTATCAGGCAGTATTGATCAAATTGACATTTATAGAATGCTAAACCCTGCAAGTGTAAAAGGGGCACAAAGAATATTAACCAAGGAAAATGAAATTCCAAGGCATATAAAACAAGTCACCAATTTCAAAGGACTGAAACTTAAAAAGAGTATGTTCTTTGCCCAAGATGGAATTAAAGTAGGAATCAGTAAAGCAACACTGGTCTAAAGGAGATATGGATGAAAGAAAAAATTCCATGGGACATTTAGAAGACTTTTAACTGAATGATTCTAATAAACACAACATATCGAAACATATGACAACTAACCAAATTTGTGATATAGATCTATTACAGGTGCATTGTGTCCCCTATGAAATTCATATGTGAATTCATAACCTCCAGTGCCTTAGAATGTGATTGTATTTTTAGATAGGTCTTTAAAGAGGTAATTAGGTTAAAATGGCATTATTAGGGTGGGCCCTAATCCAATATAACTGGTGTCCTTATAAGAGGAAATTTGAACACAGACAGGTCCAGAGGGAAGCCCATGTAAACAGGGAGAAGACAACCAGCTACAAGCCAAAGAAGGGCCTCAGAAGAAACCAACACTGCCAACACCTTGATCTTTAACTTCTAGCCTCCAGAATTGAGAGAAAATCAATCTCTGTCGTTTAAGCCACCCAGTCTGTGGTGCATTATTATGGCAATTCTAGCAATAAACACAGCAGCAAAGGCAGTTCTTAAAGGGAAACTTATAGCTTTAAATGAATACACCAGAAAAGTTTTAATTTAAAAAAACAACTCCAGCTCCCACCTTAAGACACTAGGAAATGAAAAGGAAAAAAAAAATAGAAAATAATAAAGAGGAAAAAATATCAATGAAATATAAATGAAACTCCAAAGAAAATTAAAAAGCCAAAGGCTGATTATTTGCAAATATTAAAATTGCTAACCCCCAGGCCTGAAACTATAAAACTCCTAGAAGGAAACATAGGGGAGAAGCTTCATGACATTGGAATAGGCAATAATTTCTTGGATATAACACAAAAAGCACAAGCAACAAAAGCAAAAATAGACAAATGAGACTACATTAAACTTAAAAATTTCTGTGCAGCAAGGGGAACAAACAACAAAGTGAAAAGGCAATTTATGGAATGAGAGAAAATCGATGCAAACCATGTATCAGATAAAGGGTTAATATCCCGAATATATAAAGAACTCCAGCTCACTAACAAAAAACATATATCCAGACTAAAAAATGGACTAAGGACTTAAATAAACAGCATATGGCCAACAGCATATGAAAAGACACTAAGCATTACAAATTATCAGGGAAATACAAATCAATACCACAATGAGATAGCACCTCTACCCATTAAAATGGCCATTATTTAAAAAACTAAAAACAACACACACACACAGACAAAATAACAAGTTTTGGCAAGGATGTGGAGAAACTGAAACCCTAGTGCAATGTATAGACACTGTGGAAAACACTATGAAGGTTCTTTGACTTGAATGGAATTGAATGAGAAATCAGTAACAATAAATTATCTAAAAAAATCCCAAATAGCTGGAACTTAATTAGAGATTGGACAGAAAAAAACTGGACTATCAAACATAGAAAACTGTCTTGATGATTTCCATTCTAAAGGAGAACACAGAGATGAAGTAATAACTGAAGGAGGAAATGATGAGCCTTCTCTGCTCCAAACCCTGCAGTGGGTCCCAATGACCACACAAAAAGGCCCACACCTATTATCTTGGCACCCACGGTCTACCCCAATAATAGCCTAACCCCCTTTTCTACTTGAGTTTCTATCAGTCCTCCTACAAACCTTTCCAGGCAGAAAGGACAACCCCTCATATCCTCACAGTTGGGTGCCAATCAGTGACCCATGAGGAGCAGACAAGGTGCCCGTCCCTCAAAGCACCATCTCAAAACCAGTGGGACAAACAGGATGTACCATGCAAGCCCTGGAGTCCTCACATATAATGTGCTCTGGGACTAAAGGGAACAATAGGAGTAATTCTGCCAGAGAACATTCAGAAATCTTTGCACTGGAGAAACATCTGAGCTACTTAGATAACAAGAGTGAATTTGTGAAGCATAAAGGCATGAAGGAAGAGATTGGTTCAAGATGGCAGAGTAGAAGGACATGCTCTCACTCCCTCTTGTGAGAGCACTGGAATCACAACTAACTGCTGAACAATCATTGACAGGAAGACACTGGGACTCACCAAAAAGATACCCCACATCCAAAGACAAGGAGAAGCCACAATGAGATGGCAGGAGAGGCGCAATCACAATAAAATCAAATCCCATAACTGCTGGGTGGGTGACTCACAAACTGGAGAACACTTATGCCACAGAAGTCCAACCACTGGAGCGAAGGTTCTGAACCCCAAGTCAGGTTTCCCAAGCTGGGGGTCCAAGCAACGGGAAGAGGAATTCCTAGAGAATCAGACTTTGAAGGCTAGCGGGATTTGATTGCAGGACTTCGACAGGGCTGGGGGAAATAGGAACTCCACTCTTATAGGGCACACACAAAGTAGTTGGGACCCAGGGGAAGGAGCAGTGACCCCCACAGGAGAATGAACCAGACCTACCTGCTAGTGTTAGAGGGCCTCCTGCAGAGGCAGGCAGTGGCTGTGTCTCACCATGAGGACAAGGACACTGGCAGCAGAAGTTCTTGGAAGTACTGCTTGGCATGAGCCCTCCCAGAGTCCGCCATTAGCCACACCAAAGAGCCCAGGTAGGCTCCAGTGTTGGGTTGACTCAGGCCAAACAACCAACAGGGAGGGAACCCAGCCCCACCCATCAGCAGACAAGTGGATTAAAGTTTTACTGAGCTCTGCCCACCAAAGCAACAGCCAGTTCTACCCACCACCAGTCCCTCCCATCAGGAAACCTTCACAAGCCTCTTAGATAGCCTCATCCACCAGAGGGCAGACAGCAGAAGCAAGAAGAACTACAATCCTGCAGCCTGTGGAACAAAAACCATATTCACAGAAAGACAGACAAGATGAAAAGGCAGAGGGCTATGTACCTGATGAAGGAACAAGATAAAACCCCAGAAAAACAACTGAATGAAGTGGAGATAGGCAACCATCCAGAAAAAGAATTCAGAATAATGAGAGTGAAGGTTTAATTGATATTTATAGGACATTCCACCCAAAAATTGCAGATTACACTTTCTTCTCAAGTGCACACGAAACATTCTCCAGGACAGATCACATCTTGGGTCACAAATCACACCTCAGTAAATTTAAGAAAACGGAAATCATATCAAGTATCTTTTCTGACCACAATACTATGAGATTAGAAATCAATTACAGGGAAAAAAACACCAATACATGGAGGCTAAACAATACGTTACAAAATAACCAAGAGATCACTGAAGAAATCAAAGAAGAAATCAAAAAATACCTATAGACAAATGACAATGAAAACACGACGATCCAAAACCTATGGGATGTAGCAAAAGCAGTTCTAAGAGGTAAGTTTTTAGCAATACAAGCCTACCTCAAGAAACAAGAAAAATCTCAATAAACATTCTAACCTTACACCTAAAGGAACTCGAGAAAGAACAAACAAAACCCAAAGTTAGTAGAAGGAAAGAAATCATAAAGGTCAGAGCAGAAATAAATAGAAACAAAGAAAACAATAGCAAAGATCAATAAAACTAAAACCTGGTTCTTTGAGAAGAGAAACAAAATTGATAAACCATTGGCCAGACTATTCAAGAAAAAGAGGTAGAGGACTCAAATCAATAAAATTAGAAAAGAAAAAGGAGAAGTTACAACAGACACCACAGAAATACAAAGCATCCTAAGAGACTACTACAAGCAACTCTCTGCCAGTGAAATAGACAACCTGGAAGAAATGGACAAATTCTTAGAAAGGTATAACCTTCCAAGACTGAACCAGGAAGAATTAGAAAATATGAACAGACCAATCACAAGTAATGAAATTGAGACTGTCATTAAAAATCTTCCAACAAACAAAATGCAGGACCAGATGGCTTCACAGGTGAATTCTATCAAACATTTAGAGAAGAGCTAACACCCATCCTTCTCAAACTCTTCCAAAAAAATTGCAGAGGAAGGAACATTCCCAAACTCATCCTATGAGGCCACCATCACCCTGACAACAAAAAGAGACAAAGACACTACAAAAAAAGAAAATTGCAGACCAATATCACAGATGAATATAGATGCAAAAATCCTCAACAAAATACTAGCAAACAGAATCCAACAACACATTAAAAGGATCATACACCATGATCAAGTGGGATTTATCCCAGGGATGCAAAGATTCTTCAATATAAGTAAATCAATCAATGTGATACACCATATTAACAAATTGAAGAAGAAAAACCATATGATTATCTCAATAGATTCAGAAAAAGCTTATGACAAAATTCAACACCCATTTATGATAAAAACTCTCCAGAAAGTGGGCAGAGGGAACCTACCTCAACATAATAAAGCCCATATATGACAAACCCACAGCAAACACCATTCTCAATGGTGAAAAACTGAAAGCATTTCTTCTAATATCAGGAACAAGACAAGGATGTCCACTCTCACCACTATTATTCAACATAGTTTTGGAAGTCCTAGCCACGGCAATCAGAGAAGAAAAGGAAATAAAAGGAATACAAATTGGAAAAGAAGAAGTAAAACTGTCACTGTTTGCAGATGACATGATACTATACATAGAGAATCCTAAAGATGCCACCAGAAAACTAGTAGAGCTAATCAATGAATTTGGTAAAGTTGCAGGATACAAAATTAATGCACAGAAATCTCTGGCATTCCTATATACTAATGATGAAAAATCTGAAAGAGAAATCAAGGAAACACTCTCATTTGCCACTGCAACAAAAAGAATAAAATACCTAGGAATAAACCTACCTAGGGAGACAAAAGACCTGTATGCAGAAAACTATGAGACACTGATGAAAGAAAATAAAGATGATACAAACAGATGGAGAGATATACCATGTTCTTGGATTGGAAGAATCAATATTGTGAAAATGACTCTACTACCCAAAGCAATCTACAGAATCAATGCAATCCCTATCAAATTACCAATGGCATTTTTTACAGAACTAGAACAAAAAATATTAAAATTTGTATGGAGACACAAAAGACCCCGAATAGCCAAAGCAGCCTTGAGGAAAAAATAACAGAACTGGAGGAATCAGACTCCCTGACTTCAGACTATACTACAAAGCTACAGTCATGAAGACAACATGGTACTGGCACAAAAACAGAAATACAGATCAATGGAACAGGATAGAAAGCCCAGAGATAAACTCATGCACCTATGGCCAACTGATCTATGAAAAAGGAGGCAAGGATATACAATAGAGAAAAGACAGTCTCTTCAATAAGTGGTGCTGGGAAAACTGGACAGCTACATGTAAAAGAATGAAATTAGGACACTCCCTAACACCATACACAAAAATAAACTCAAAATGGATTAAAGACCTAAATGTAAGACCGGACACTATAAAACTCTTAGAGGAAAACATAGGAAGAATACTCTTTGACATAAATCACAGCAAGATATTTTTTGATCCACCTCCTAGAAATAAAAACAAAAATAAACAAATGTGACCTAATGAAACTTAAAAGCTTTTTCAAATCAAAAGAAACTACAAACAAGACGAAAAGACAACCCTCAGAATGGGAGAAAACATTTGCAAATGAATCAACGGACAAAGGATTAATCTCCAAAACATATAAACAGCTCATGCAGCTCAATATTAAAAAAACAAATAACCCAATCCAAAAATGGGCAGAAGACCTAAATAGACATTTCTCCAAGGAAGACATACAGATGGCCAAGAAACACATGAAAAGCTGCTCAACATCACTTCTTATTAGAGAAATGCAAATCAAAACTATAGTGAGGTATCACCTCACACCAGTCAGAATGGGCATCATCAGAAAATCTACAAATAGCAAATGCTGGAGAGGGTGTGGAGGAAAGGGAGCCCTCCTGCACTGTTGGCGGGAATGTAAACTGATACAGCCACTATGGAGAACAGTATGGAGGTTCCTTAAAAAACTAAAAATAGAATTACCATATGACCCAGCAATCCCACTACTGGGCATATACCCAGAGAAAACCATAATTCAAAAAGACACACGCACCACAATGTTCATTGCAGCACTATGTACGACAGCCAGGTCATGGAAGCAACCTAAATGCCCATTGACAGACGAATGGATAAAGAATATGCAGTACATATATACAATGGAATATTACTCAGCCATAAAAAGTTACGAAATTGGGTCATTTGTAGAGACGTGGATGGATCTAGAGACTGTCATACAGAGTGAAGTAAGTCCGAAAGAGAAAAACAAATATCGTATATTAACACATATATGTGGAACCTAGAAAAATGGTACAGATGAACCAGTCTGCAGGGCAGAAATTGAGACACAGATGTAGAGAACAAACGTATGGACAGCAAGGGGGGAAAGTGGTGGGGGTGGTGGTGGTAGTGGTATGAATTGGGAGATTGGGATTGACATATATACACTAATATGTTTAAAATTGATAACTACTAAGAACCTGTTATATAAAAAAATAAATAAAATTCAAAAATAAAGGCATGAAGGAATACAACTGCATGGAATAGAATATATTCCCATGTGACTGTAAGACAGAGTCCAATCAGAGTGAAGAGTAAAGGATAATTCTGGAAAGGTGGGCTGGGGGGGCAATTCAGAATTGATAATAATCATCACCACAACTCACTTTTCCCTGAGCACTCACTGTGCACCAGGCACCCTAACCACTTCAGAAGCCCAGGTGCATTTCCACCTCACAACAACCCTGACATTGCTATCAACCCCATTTTACAGATAAGAGAAAAGGAGGCACATAGAACAGAGGCAATATCCAAGGTCACGGAGTCAGTAGGTGGTGGAGCCTAAGAGTCCAGCTTCAGAGCCCAAAGGGCGGGTCCTTTTTTAACGGACAAACTAGAACATGGGGAAAGACAAATTATGCTGAGCTAACACAAAGGTGAGGGGAGAGGAGAAAGGGAAGAATTGACAGGATTTAACAGCTCATCAGATTAGTGAGAAAATCTGTGAAACACAAGGAGGCAAGAAGAACGCTGAGGTCAAGGAGCAAGTGCCCAGAGGTGGACTCCTGCTATTAACAAAGATCAGCAAGGCAAGAGTGGGTATAAAGAAAGCGGAAGGGGGGATTCAGAAGACAGAATTCCAGATATTTCCCTGTTCATGCCTCTTAACTGGGTTAAGAGAGTAGGATTTAAACTGTAGAAAGGCATTTTGAGACAAATGGGGTAAATGAACACAGGCTGAATATTAGATGACATTAAGGAATTATAGTTAATTTTGTTGGGTGTGCCATTTGGTATAAAGGTTATTTTCTTTAAAGTCCTTATTCAAAAACGATGCACACTGAAGTATTTACAGGTAAAATACCTGGGATTTGCTGCAAAATACTACAACAGAGAAAACTAAAAGAAAGAGAAGAGCAGAATGTTAACAACTGCTGAAGCTGAGTGAGAGGTACAAAGATGCTCTTTCAGTATTCTCACTACTTTTGGCTGCATTTGTAAAATTTTCATAATAAACTTTAAATGTAATAACTCCATCTCCTTCTATACCCCCAAAAAAGGAAAGGAGAAAAAACTTTATGGGGGTGGGGGTAGGGGTGGGTGGTATGTGGACTTCAAACACTGGTCTGATTCCAGCCTTCTGCTGGTGTCATTAATGTCACCATTACTGATAGGGGCTGAGACCAATGATCAGGAGAAAATGAACATATATTTTATCTTTATCAGCATTAGATGTATGAGACAAACGTGAAAAATAGAGCAGCTCCTTTTAAATTTTCATTAAAACTTTGAAAGTTTTAATAGCTCCAAAGTAAAAGTTACTTAATCCTCTACTACACCATTTCCCTCTCTAGAAAATGAGAATTCAACTACCTAATGTGCAAGGTGACTGAGAAAACAAAATATGGCAGTGAATAGAAAGCACACTGCCAACACAGGACTACTGCTAACAAAACAGTACTTTTCACCATCGTTGTTTTCGCAGCACTCTAAGGCCCTGAGAATACAACAGTGTGAATGTATATGGAGAGAAACAATGCAGGACAAGGCAGGAGCAACTCCGGAGAAGATAGAAAGCCCTGAATGAGGGCACAGGAATGTGCCCCTTCAAGAACAAGCCTGGCATCCTGGGAGACCACCTGCAGCTGTACCCCAAAGGGATTATGACTTTGGCATAGGATATCAAGGACACACCCTCCATTATGACCAAAGACAAGAACACAACAAGGAAGTGGTACCCATCTGAGGCAGGGCTGCCAGGCCCCTAGGAGTTCCCTCCTCCCTAACGGGCAGTCCCCTCTGGATGTGAGGGAGCAGAGTGCTCCAGGGCAAACCTGGTACAACAGAAGTGGTTCTGGCCTCAGGATTCTCTCCCAGCACAGAGAGCAGGCTAGAAACCCCCAAGCCTGCAGCTGGCTTCACTAAAGTAAGGTATCAGAACCAGGTATGGAAGGGAAGGACAATACGCGGGACAGAATCAGGGTATGGGTTTTAGAATAAGCCTTCTCTCATGTCATGCTGATATCCAGCATGACATTAATCTTCTATGTGCCTATGGGGGTTATTGAAAGTTATTGAAATGAACGTCATATTAGCATGTACCAGACACCCGTTTTCCCTTTTCCACACTCCCAACAGCCCCAGGAGGTTCAGTACCTTGCTCAACGTGACTATGAGAAAGAGGCAGACCTGGATTTGAACTCTCCCTATGGAGAGCGGGGCTCCCACAGCAGGCCTGGGATAGGCCCCGAGGGAAAGGCAATGCCCAAAGAGATGCACACTTGAGGTTGCAGATTTGGAAGAGAAAGATAGGGCTCTCATTCGTAAGTGGTGAATCTGAGCGATGAATCCAGGAGACCTCACGGCTACTTCTTTGTATACTTACAACGTTTTCATAATGCAAAGTTTAAAATAAAACTTAAGTCTGGACGTCTTACCACCCACTCCTCTCTTCCATCCCCAGTAATTCAGGGAGTCAGCCACCAGCCCCCTGGGGGTTGAGGAAAGTTCCCTGCCCCGTGGGCTGCACTCCACTTGCTCCACCCCAAGCTCCTGGAACAGCCCCAGCGCCGCAGGAGCCAGACAACTTCTGGAGTCGTAGATCTGGGCACAAGGACGCCCCACGCAAACCCGGGGATGTCTGACTCCCACCAGGGCCTTCCAACTCCCCCAGGAGCCTGCGGGCCCCGATGCCGCTGACCCAAGTCGTCCTCCCCACCCCAATCAAGGCAAGTCTGGGTGTTTGCCCCAGGCCAGTCCTTCCCCCAAAATCCGGGACATCGAGGCCAAGCGGCGCCTCCATCACCATGGTTGGCACCACCCAGCCGCGCTCCCCAATTAAGACCCAGGAAGGATGCCCGAGCCGCGCTCCCCAATTAAGACCCAGGAAGGATGCCCGAGCCGCGCGCCCCAGCAGTGGAGACGTCTGCTCCGGGCGAGGGGTACTTATGTCCTCCAAATCACCTGCACCAGTCCAGACCCCTCCGGGACAGGACGCTGGCTCCCCAGCACCGCCGGACAGCACGAGACCCGAGACCCAGCCCACAACCCCTACTAGGCGGACTGCGTCCGACCCCGTTCGGAAAACAATCAAACCTCAAGGAACCCGCGGACAGGGCAGACCAACCCCGCCTGCCCTCGCCAAGTTTTCCCAACCCTCTATCCCCGGGAGTCAGTGGCCACGGGCGGCCTTGCTCACCACGAGCTTTAAAAGATGGTCACAATGTCCAGAAATACGACAGCGCGAAGCGGAAGTGCGATACCCACAATACCTCTGGGCGGGACTACAATACCCAAAATGCCCAGAGGGCTCCGAAGCTCAAGACCGTACTCGCCAGATCACCGGTGGGCACGGGACTACATTACCCACAATGCGCCGGGGGCGCGGGCACATTTCCCCACTGGACCCAGTTGTTGAGCTCCAGTACGCCTCCCAGTACGCCTCCCTTCTGCTCCGTTGGAACCCGCGCTCAAGATCCATAATTACAGCCACTTGGGCTCTGGGAGAAATTGTGGAAAATTAGATAAGTAAAGTCTAGTAAAGTGACTTTCAGGTGCATTAGAAGGGTGTTTCAGGTGGTTCAGGTGAGCACTAAAATCTTTCTTATTTAACTTGTGGGGTCCTCTTAGTTTTTAGTCACCTGGGTGTGTACTTGTCCTCCATACTGCAGATTCACCCTAGTGATTTTATATTTAAATAACAGCGCGTAATGAATGAACTTCTAAAATATGCCAAAGGGCCTGGCATTTTTCCTTTTTTTTTTTTTTTGCGGTACGCGGGCCTCTCACTGTTGTGGCCTCTCCCGTTGCAGAGCACAGGCTCCAGACGCACAGACCCAGCGGCCATGGCTCACGGACCCAGCCGCTCCGCGGCACGTGGGATCTTCCCGGACCGGCGCACGAACCCGTGTCCCCTGCATCGGCAGGCGGACTCTCAACCACTGCGCCACCAGGGAAGCCCTATTTTTCTTTTTCAAAGAGGAAAAATTCTGAAGTTTATTAAAAATAATATCAATAATCAGAAGAAAAAATGAAAAACTAAGCATGAAGACATTTAAAGCTACAATAAGTAAAATTAAAATTATTTTACTAATACAAAAATCGCTGATTAGATGTAACAGAATAGGAAGCTTAGAAACATTTCAAAGTATTAATAAACAGGGCTTCCCTGGTGGTGCAGTGGTTAAGAATCTGTCTGCCAGTGCAGGGGACACAGGTTCAAACGCTGGTCTGGGAAGATACCACATGCCACAGAGCAACTAAACCTCTGTGCCACAACTAGTGAACCTGTGCTCTAGGGCCCGTGTGCCATAACTACTGAGCCCACGTGCCACAGCTACTGAAGCCCGTGTGCCTAGAGCCCATTCTCCACCACAATGAGAAGCCCATGCACAGCAGAGTATCTCCTGCTTGCCACAACTAGAGAAAGCCTGCATGTAGCAACGAAGACTCAACGCAGCCAAAATAAAAAAAAATTATATTAAAAACGTATTAATAAGCAGACATACTCTTTTTCTAGGAATTTGACGGAAGTGTTTTCAAATTACTTCCTATTTACTCAAAATGAAGTAATGAGAACCAGATTTAACCTCTTGCCTAAATCAACTTTAAAAAAACAAAATATATGAAATGACAGGTTTGAAGACATCGGACATAAGACAATGAAGAGCAATGAACCCTGAGAAAGAGGTAAGAAACCAGATGAGACTTTGAACATCACTGGATGGAGAGAAATTTCAGGCCACAGGACAGAGAAGGGACATCCAAGTGGAGGGTCCTCTTCCTCAAGTGTCAGTTGAGTGCCAACCAATGTGCACATGTGCAACCCCCCAAGAAAGAAACTGAAAAAGATTAGAGAGAAATACCGTGAGCTCACATAGGGCCAGGAATAGTGCCTGCTCCTGCCAGACAGTGGAAATCTTCATAATTCACTTGGTGTGGAGTAAAGAATTCTCACAAGAATTTTGCCTCAATGACAGGGACAAAATTAGACCTAAATGCCTGATTGAGAGAATCTTTATGTTAAATTTAGGGGAGAAGTATGTCAAATATGTTTCAGAAATCTTAAAGTCACTTCCATTTTTATATGAATCGTGTATGCACGATTTATATAATATAAAAAAATTTTGAACAAACTAGATTCACGATTTCCCATAAAATGAGCAGTAAATTTAATAAAATTCACTTAAAATAGCATTTGCGTATATTTCAACACCACAAAGTAATTCTAATATATATCTGGATGACTATATTGATGATATCAAAAAATGGTGATAAATAATAAAACTCAGTTTGCTCTATTGTTAGCATTTTAATATAAAACTATAATAATCAGTGTGACAGTAATGCAAGTCAGCTGAAAGGAACTAAAGGGAAAGTCAATAAAATGGAAGGGAGAGAGGGAGGAAAATTGAGAAAGATGGAAAGCTTCAGTTTGGAAAGTTTGAGAAAAAATAGTTATTTGGGGAAATTAAGCTAGCTCACAAAACAAATATAAAAAGAGAAATCAGAGATCTAACATGAAATATAAATGATTTTGAAAACCATCTTGTGGTACGGAAGGTCTCTGCATGCATTACACTGAAGCAGAGACCATCAAGAAAAGAATGCCTCAAGAGAACAGTGTCAGGACAAGTAGGCTCATGCTCATTGGTGGATATCTCTCTCATCTGTCTGGGCTGAAATCCAGCTGAATTGACTGAGTCTGCTATTGAGAGAGAAAAGGGACATTTCTATAAACATTATTGGTGGCTTAAGCTTTGAAACCACAGAAGAAAGCTTGAGGAGATACTATGAGCCATGGGGAAAACTTACAGACTCTGGTAATGAGAGATCCTGAAAGCAAAACTCAAAAGAGTATTTGGTTTTGTAACTTTTCCATCCATAGATAAGGTTGATGCTGCCATGGCTGCAAAATCTCATTCAATTGATGGAAGAGTGATTGAGCCAAAATGTGCCATAGCCAGAGAGGAATCTGGACAACCTGGCACTCATGTAACTGAAAAGCTGTTTGTTGGTGGAACTAAAGAAGATACCAAAGAACATCAGCTTAGAGATTACTGCAAGGACTATGGAAAAGTTGATGTCATTTGAGATAATTACTGATAGGCAGTGTGGAAAGAAAGGAGGCATTGGCAGTCTGGAAAGAAAAGAAGCATTGGGTTTATTACTTTTTTTTTTGGCTGTGCTGTGCAGCACATGGGATCCCTCATCAGGGATTGAACCCACATCCCCCACTTTGAAAGGGCAGAGTCTTAACCACTTGACCACAAGGGAAGTTCTGGGTTTACTACTTTTGATAACCATGATCATGTGGATTAAACTGTACTGCAGCAATACCATACCATCGGTGGTGAGAAGTAAGAAAGGCTTTATCTAGACAAGAAACACAAGAAGTCCAAAGTTCTAGGAGTGTCAGAGGAGACTTTGAGGGATTCGTGCAGAGGCAGTGAATTTTGGGACCAGGATCATGAGGCAAGTGTAGAGTAGGATCTGATGGATATGGAAGAGGACATGGATTTGGGGATAGCTATAATGGGTATGGAGGAAGATCTGGAGGTGGCAATTTTAGAGGTAGCACAAGTTATGAAGGAGGAAGATGAAGATATAATAGTGGAGAACCTGGATCTGGCAGCCGGAGGCGAGTAGTGGGGAGGCTACAGAGGTGATTACGACAACTATGCAGGAAAAATTTATGGAAGTAGAAATTAGAATGTTTTTAGAAATTATAATTAGCAACCTTATATCTATGGTCCAATGAAGACTGGGAATTTTGGTGGTAGTAGGAACATAAGAGAAACTTACGGTGGAGGAAACTATGGTCCAAGAGGCAGTGGCACAGTAAGGGATATGAGGCAGGAACCAACACTGAACTTCTTCCCATTTGCCCTGGGCTTTACTGTGTAACTTGGAGAGGACAAGAGCCCAGAAGTAACAACAGGTTCAGGTTATCAAAATAAGAATGTTTAGAACACTTATTATCTCACACATGCATAAATATAGAATGATATGGTAGAAGACACTACAGCAGATACGGGGAGCTGTTTGTGGATGGGCTGGATTATTTAATAGCATTACCTTACTCTAAAGGAAGGACTGTAAAAAAATGCCTTTGAGATAGTTTCTTTTTGTTTTTTTAAAACATATTTATGGGAGTATACTTGTTTTACAATGTTGGGTTAGTTTCTGGTGTATAAAAAAGTGAATCAGCTGTATGTATATATATATATATATATCCCCATATCCCCTCCCTCTTGCGCCTCCCTCCCACCCTCCCTATCCCACCCCTCTACTAACAAAGCACTAAGCTGGACTCCCTGTGCTGTGCAACAGCTTCCCACTAGCTACCTGTTTTACATTTGGTAGTGTATATATATCAGTGCTACTCTCTCATTTTGTCCCAGCATACCCTTCCCACTTCGTGTCCTCAAGTTCATTATCTATGTCTGTGTTATTATTCTTTTTCTGGCCGTAAATTCATTCGAGCAATTTTTTTTTCTGGACTCCATATATATGTGTTAGCATACAATATTTGTTTTTCTCTTTCTGGCATCCTTCACTCTGTATGACAGACTCTAGGTCCATCCACCTCTCACAAATAACTCAATTTCATTTCTTTTTTATACCTGAGTAATATTCCATTGTGTATATGCGCCACATCTACTTTATGCATTCATCTGTCGATGGACACTTAGGTTGCTTCCATGTCCCGGCTATTCTAAATAGTGCTGCAATGAACATTGTGGTACATGTCTCTTTTTGAATTACAGTTTTCTCAGGGTATGTGCCCGGTAGTGGGATTGCTGGGTCATAGGGTAGTTCTGTTTTTAGCTTTTTTTTTTTTAACATCTTTATTGGAGTATAATTGCTTTACAATGGTGTGTTAGTTTCTGCTTTATAACAAAGTGAATCAGTTATACATATACATATGTTCCCATATCTCTTACCTCTGGCGTCTCCCTCCCTGCCATCGTCCCTATCCCACCCCTCTAGGTGGTCACAAAGCACGGAGCTAATCTCCCTGTGCTATGCGGCTGCTTCCCACTAGCTACCTATTTTACGTTTGATAGTGTATATGTCCATGCCACTCTCTCGCTTTGTCACAGCTTACCCTTCCCCCTCCTCATATCCTCAAGTCCATTCTCTAGTAAGTCTGTGTCTTTATTCCTGTCTTACCCCTAGGTTCTTCATGACATTTTGTCCCCTAAATTCCATATATATGTGTTAGCATACGGTATTTGTCTTTCTCTTTCTGACATACTTCATTCTGTATGACACACTCTAGGTCCATCCACCTCATTACAAATAGCTCAATTTCGTTTCTTTTTATGGCTGAGTAATATTCCATTGTATATATGAGCCACATCTTCTTTATCAATTCATCCAATGATGGACACTTAGGTTGTTTCCATCTCCGGACAATTGTAAATAGACCTGCAATGAACACTTTGGTACATGACTATATTTGAATTATGGTTTTCGCAGGGTATATGCCCAGTTGTGGGATTGCTGGGTCATATGGTAGTTCTATTTGTAGTTTTTAAAGGAACCTCCATATTGTTCTCCATAGTGGCTGTACCAATTCACATTCCCACCAGCAGTGCAAGAGTGTTCCCTGTTGGCCAAACCCTCTCCAGCATTTATTGTCACTAGATTTTTTTGATGATGGCCATTCTGACTGGTGGGAGATGATATCTCATTGTACTTTTTTTTTTTTTTTTTTTTTTTAACATCTTTATTGGGGTATAATTGCTTTACAATGGTGTGTTAGTTTCTGATCTATAACAAAGTGAATCAGCTATACATATACATGTGCTCCCATGTGTCTTCCCTCTTGCGTCTCCCTCCCTCCCACTCTCCCCCTCCCACCCCTCCAGGCTGTCCCAAAGCCCCGAGCCAATATCCCTGTGCCTTGCGGCTGCTTCCCCCCAGCTATCCACCCCACTACGCTTGTTAGTGTGTATATGTCCATGACTCTCTCTCGCCCTGTCAAAACTCACCCTTCCCCCTCCCCATATCCTTAAGTCCATTCTCCAGCAGGTCTGCGCCTCTATTCCTGTCCCATCCCTAGGTTCTTCATGACATTTTTTCCCCTTAAATTCCATATATATGTGTTAGCATACGGTATTTGTCTTTGTCTTTCTGACTTACTTCACTCTGTATGACAGACTCTAGGTCTATCCATCTCATTACAAATATCTCAATTTCATTTCTTTTTAAGGCTGAGTAATATTCCATTGTGTATATGTGCCACATCTTCTTTATCCATTCGTCCGATGATGGGCGCTTAGGTTCTTTCCATCTCCGGGCTATTGTAAATAGAGCTGCAATGAACATTTTGGTACATGACTCTTTTTGAATTTTGGTTTTCTCAGGGTATATGCCCAGTAGTGGGATTGCTGGGTCATATGGTAATTCTATTTGTAGTTTTTTAAGGAACCTCCATACTGTTCTCCATAGTGGCTGAAGCAATTCACATTCCCACCAGCAGTGCAAGAGTGTCCCCTTTTCTCCACACCCTCTCCAGCATTTATTGTTTCTAGATTTTTTGATGATGGCCATTCTGACTGGTGTGAGATGATATCTCATTGTAGTTTTGATTTGCATTTCTCTAATGATTAATGATGTTGAGCATTCTTTCATGTGTTTGTTGGCATTCTGTATATCTTCTTTGGAGAAATGTCTGTTTAGGTCTTCTGCCCATTTTTGGATGGGGTTGTTTGTTTTTTTGTTATTGAGCTGCATGAGCTGCTTGTAAATTTTGGAGATTAATCCTTTGTCAGTTGCTTCATTTGCAAATGTTTTCTCCCATTCTGAGGGTTGTCTTTTGGTCTTGATTATGGTTTCCTTTGCTGTGCAAAAGCTTTGAAGTTTCATTAGGTCCCATTTGTTTATTTTTGTTTTTATTTCCATTACTCTAGGAGGTGGGTCAGAAAGGATCTTGCTGTGATTTATGTCATAGAGTGTTCTTCCTATGTTTTCCTCTAAGAGTTTGATAGTTTCTGGCCTTACATTTAGGTCTTTAATCCATTTTGAGCTTATTTTTGTGTATGGTGTTAGGGAGTGATCTAATCTCATACTTTTACATGTACCTGTCCAGTTTTCCCAGCACCATTTATTGAAGAGGCTGTCCTTTCTCCACTGTACATTCCTGCCTCCTTTATCAAAGATAAGGTGTCCATATGTGCGTGGGTTTATCTCTGGGCTTTCTATCCTGTTCCACTGATCTATCTTTCTGTTTTTGTGCCAGTACCATACTGTCTTGATTACTGTTGCTTTGTAGTATAGTCTGAAGTCAGGGAGCCTGATTCCTCCAGCTCCTTTTTTCGTTCTCAAGATTGCTTTGGCTATTCGGGGTCTTTTGTGTTTCCATACAAATTGCGAAATTTTTTGTTCTAGTTCTGTGAAAAATGCCAGTGGTAGTTTGATAGGGATTGCATTGAATCTGTAGATTGCTTTGGGTAGTAGAGTCATTTTCACAATGTTGATTCTTCCCATCCAAAAACATGGTATATCTCTCCATCTATTTGTATCATCTTTAATTTCTTTCATCAGTGTCTTATAATTTTCTGCATACAGGTCTTTCGTATCCTTAGGTAGGTTTATTCCTAGATATTTTATTCTTTTTGTTGCAATGGTAAATGGGAGTGTTTTCTTGATTTCACTTTCAGATTTTTCATCATTAGTATATAGGAATGCCAGAGATTTCTGTGCATTAATTTTGTATCCTGCTACTTTACCAAATTCATTGATTAGCTCTAGTAGTTTTCTGGTAGCATCTTTAGGATTCTCTATGTATAGTATCATGTCATCTGCAAACAGTGACAGCTTTACTTCTTCTTTTCCGATGTGGATTCCTTTTATTTCCTTTTCTTCTCTGATTGCTGTGGCTAAAACTTCCAAAACTATGTTGAATAAGAGTGGTGAGAGTGGGCAACCTTGTCTTGTTCCTGATCTTAGTGGAAATGCTTTCAGTTTTTCACCATTGAGGATGATGTTTGCTGTGGGCTTCTCATATATGGCCTTTATTATGTTGAGGAAAGTTCCCTCTATGCCCACTTTCTGGAGGGTTTTTATCATAAATGGGTGTTGAATTTTGTCAAAAGCTTTCTCTGCATCTATTGAGATGATCATATGGTTTTTCTCCTTCAATTTGTTAATATGGTTTATCACATTGATAGATTTGCGTATATTGAAGAATCCTTGCATTCCTGGAATAAACCCCACTTGATCATGGTGTATGATCCTTTTAATGTGCTGTTGGATTCTGTTTGCTAGTATTTTGTTGAGGATTTTTGCATCTATGTTCATCAGTGATATTGGCCTGTAGTTTTCTTTCTTTGTGACATCCTTGTCTGGTTTTGGTATCAAGGTGATGGTGGCCTCGTAGAAGGAATTTGGGAGTGTTCCTCCCTCTGCTATATTTTGGAAGAGTTCGAGAAGGATAGGTGTTAGCTCTTCTCTAAACGTTTGATAGAATTCACCTGTGAAGCCATCTGGTCCTGGGCTTTTGTTTGTTGGAAGATTTTTAATCACAGTTTCAATTTCAGTGCTTGTGATTGGTCTGTTCATATTTTCTATTTCTTCCTGATTCAGTCTTGGCAGGTTGTGCATTTCTAAGAATTTGTCCATTTCTTCCAGATTGTCCATTTTATTGGCATAGAGTTGCTTGTAGTAATCTCTCATGATTTTTTTTATTTCTGCAGTGTCAGTTGTTATTTCTCCTTTCTCATTTCTAATTCTATTGATTTGAGTCTTCTCCCTTTTTTTCTTGATGAGTCTGGCTAGTGGTTTATCTATTTTGTTTATCTTCTCAAAGAACCAGCTTTTAGTTTTATTGATCTTTGCTATCGTTTCCTTCATTTCTTTTTCATTTATTTCTGATCTGATTTTTATGATTTCTTTCCTTCTGCTAGCTTTGGGGCTTTTTTGTTCTTCTTTCTCTAATTGCTTGAGGTGCAAGGTTAGGTTGTTTATTTGAGATGTTTCCTGCCTCTTAAGGTGGGCTTGTATTGCTATAAACTTCCCCCTTAGAACTGCTTTTGCTGCATCCCATAGGTTTTGGGTCGTTGTGTCTCCATTGTCATTTGTTTCTAGGTATTTTTTTATTTCCTCTTTGATTTCTTCAGTGATCACTTCATTATTAAGTAGTGTATTGTTTAGCCTCCATGTGCTTGTATATTTTACAGATCTTTTCCTGTAATTGATATCTAGTCTCATGGCGTTGTGGTCAGAAAAGATACTTGATACAATTTCAATTTTCTTAAATTTACCAAGGCTTGATTTGTGACCCAAGATATGATCTATCCTGGAGAATGTTCCATGAGCACTTGAGAAAAATGTGTATTCTGTTGTTTTTGGATGGAGTGTCCTATAAATATCAATTAAGTCCATCTTGTTTAATGTATCATTTAAAGCTTGTGTTTCCTTATTTATTTTCATTTTGGATGATCTGTCCATGGGTGAAAGTGGGGTGTTAAAGTCCCCTACTATGAATGTGTTACTGTCTATTTCCCCTTTTATGGCTGTTAGTATTTGCCTTACGTATTGAGGTGCTCCTATGTTGGGTGCATAAATATTTACAATTGTTATATCTTCTTCTTGGATCGATCCCTTGATCATTATGTAGTGTCCTTCTTTATCCCTTTTAATAGTCCTTATTTTAAAGTCTATTTTGTCTGATATGAGCATTGCTACTCCAGCTTTCTTTTGGTTTCCATTTGCATGGAATATCTTTTTCCATCCCCTTACTTTCAGTCTGTATGTGTCTCTAGGTCTGAAGTGGGTCTCTTGTAGACAGCATATATAAGGGTCTTGTTTTCGTATCCATTCAGCCAATCTGTGTCTTTTGGTGGGAGCATTTAGTCCATTTACATTTAAGGTAATTATCGATATGTATGTTCCTATTCCCATTTTCTATATTGTTTTGGGTTCGCTACTATAGGTCGTTTCCTTCTTTTGCATTTCTTATCTAGAGGAGTTCCTTTAGCATTTGTTGTAAAGCTGGTTTGGTGGTGCTGAACTCTCTCAGCTTTTGCTTGTCTGTAAAGGTTTTAATTTCTCCATCAAATCTGAATGAGATCCTTGCTGGGTAGAGTAGTCTTGGTTGCAGGTTTTTCTCCTTCATCACTTTCAGTATGTCCTGCCACTCCCTTCTGGCTTGTAGGGTTTCTGCTGAGAGATCAGCTGTTAACCTTATGGGGATTCCCTTGTGTGTTATTTGTTGTTTTTCCCTTGCTGCTTTTAATATGCTTTCTTTGTATTTAATTTTTGATAGTTTGATTAATATGTGTCTTGGCGTATTTCTCCTTGTATTTATCCTGTATGGGACTCTCTGTGCTTCCTGGACTTGATTAACTATTTCCTTTCCCATGTTAGGGAAGTTTTCAACTATAATCTCTTCAAATATTTTCTCAGTCCCTTTCTTTTTTTCTTCTTCTTCTGGAACCCCTATAATTCGAATGTTGGTGCGTTTAATGTTGTCCCAGAGCTCTCTGAGACTGTCCTCAGTTCTTTTCATTCTTTTTTCTTTATTCTGCTCTGCAGTAGTTATTTCCACTACTTTATCTTCCAGGTCACTTATCCGTTCTTCTGCCTCAGTTATTCTGCTATTGATCCTATCTAGAGTACTTTTAATTTCATTTATTGCATTGTTCATCGTTGCTTGTTTCATCTTTATGTCTTCTAGGTCCTTGTTAACTGTTTCTTGCATTTTGTCCATTCTACTTCCAAGATTTCGGATCATCCTTACTATCATTATTCTGAATTCTTTTTCAGGTAGATTGCCTATTTCCTCTTCATTTGTTAGGTCTGGTGGGTTTTTATCTTGCTCCTTCATCTGCTGTGTGTTTTTCTGTCTTCTCATTTTGCTTATCTTACTGTGTTTGGGGTCTCCTTTTTGCAGGCTGCACGTTCGTAGTTCCCGTTGTTTTTGATGTCTGTCTCCAGTGGCTAAGGTTGTTTCAGCGGGTTGTGTAGGCTTCCTGGTGGAGGGGACTAGTGCCTGTGTTGTGC
Source organism: Phocoena phocoena (assembly GCF_963924675.1). Classification (NCBI taxonomy): domain Eukaryota; kingdom Metazoa; phylum Chordata; class Mammalia; order Artiodactyla; family Phocoenidae; genus Phocoena; species Phocoena phocoena. The sequence goes on along the minus strand of NC_089224.1, from coordinate 27,162,982 downwards.
TGGATGAGGCTGGATCTTGTCTCTCTAGTGGGCAGGTTCACATCTGATGGTGTGTTTTGGGGTGTCTGTGGCCTTGTTATGATTTTAGGCAGCCTCTCTGCTAATGGGTGGGGTTGTGTTCCTGTTTTGCTAGTTGTTTGGCATAGGTTGTCCAGCACTGTGGCTTGCTGGTCGTTGAGTGAAGCTGGGTGCTGGTGTTAAGATGGAGGTCTCTGGGAGATTTCCACCGTTTAATATTATGTGGAGCTGGGAGGTCTCTTGTTGATCAGTGTCCTGAAGTTGGCTCTCCTACCTCAGAGGCAGAGCCCTGCCTCCTGGGCTGGAGCACCAAGAGCCTTTCATCCACACGGCTCAGAATAAAAGGGAGGAAAAGTAGAGAGAATTATTAGAAGTATGAGGAAAGAAAGAAGGAAAGGAGGAAAGGAAGGAAGGAAGAAAGAAGCAAAGAAGGAAAGAAAGGAGGGAGGGAGGGAGGAAGGAAGGAGGGAAAGAAGGAGAAAATGTAGAGAGAATTAGTAGAAGTTTGAGGAAAGAAAGAGGGAAAGGAGGAAAGGAAGGAAGGAAGAAAGAAGCAAAGAAGGAAAGAAGGAGGGAGGGAGGGAGGGAGGGAGGAAGGAAGGAAAGAAGGAGGGAAAGAAGGAGAAAATGTAGAGAGAATTAGTAGAAGTTTGAGGAAAGAGAGAAGGAAAGGAGGAAAGGAAGGAAGGAAGAAAGAAGCAAAGAAGGAAAGAAAGGAGGGAGGGAGGGAGGAAGGAAGGAAGGTAGGAGGGAAAGAAGGAGAAAATGTAGAGAGAATTAGTAGAAGTTTGAGGAAAGAAAGAAGGAAAGGAGGAAAGGAAGGAAGGAAGAAAGAAGCAAAGAAGGAAAGAAAGGGAGGGAGGGAGGGAGGAAGGGAGGAAGGAAGGAGGGAAAGAAGGAAAAAAGACAGAAAGAAAGAAGATACAGTAAAAATAAAATAAAGTATAATATAGTTATTGTACTAAGAAATATTTAGAAAGAAAGAAAAGAAAAAAAAAAAAAAGAACAGATAGAACCCTAGGACAAATGTTGGAAGCAAAGCTATACAGAGAAAATCTTACACAGAAGCATACACATACACGTTCACAAAGAGAGGCAAAGGGGGAAAAATCATAAATCCTGCTCCCAGAGACCACCTCCTCAATTTGGGGTGATTTGTTGTCTAAAGGAGGGAAGGAAGGAAGGAAAGAAAGAAAGAACGAAGGTAAAGTACAATAAAGTTATTACAATTTAAATTAATTATTAAGAAAAAAAAATTTTTTTTTAAAAAAAACCATGGACGGATAGAGCCCTAGGACAACTGTTGGGAGCAAAGCTATACAGAGAAAATCTTACACAGAAGCATACACATACACGTTCACAAAGAGAGGCAAAGGGGGAAAAATCATAAATCCTGCTCCCAGAGACCACCCCCTCAACCTGGGGTGATTCACTGTCTAAAGGAGGGAAGGAGGGAAAGAAAGAAAGAAAGAAAGAACGAAGGTAAAGTTCAATAAAGTTATTACAATTAAAATTAATTATTAAAAAAAAAAATTTTTTTTTTTTTTTAAAAAAAAAAAACCATGGACGGATAGAGCCCTAGGACAAATGGTGGAAACAAGAGTATACAGACAAGATCTCACACAGAAGCATACATGCACACATTCACAAAAAGAGGAAAAGGGAAAAAAATCACCGATCTCGCTCCTAAATTCCCCCTCTTCAATTTGGGCTCACTCCCTGTCTATTCAGGTATTCCACAATGCAGGGCACATCAAGTTGATTGTGGAGCTTCAATCCGCCGCCTCCGCGGCTGCCGGGAGAGACCTCCCCCTCTCCTCCCTGCTCTCACAGCTCACAGGAGCTCAGCTTTGTACCCGGCCCTGCCCCTGCGCGCAGATCGCTGGAGGGCGTCTGTTTTTTTGCTCAGACAGGACGGGGTTAAAGGAGCCGCTGATTCGGGAGCTCCGGCTCACTCAGGCCGGGGGTTGGGGGATGGGGGAAGGAGGGGCACTGCGTGCGGGGCGGGCCTGCGGCGGCAGAGGCGGCGTGACGCTGCGGCAGAGGCGGGCGTGACGCTGCACCAGCCTGAGACCCGCCGTGCGTACTCCCGGGAAAGCTGTCCCCAGATCCCGGGAACCCGGCAGTGGCGGCCTGCACAGGCTCCGCGGAAGAGGAGCGCGGAGAGTGACCTGTGCTCGCACACAGCCCCCCTGGTGGCGGCAGCAGCAGCCCCAGCGTCTCCCGCCCGTCTCTGGGGTCCGCGGCTTCAGCCGCGGCTCGCGCCCGTCTCTGGGGTTTGCGCTTCCCGCCGCGGCTCGCGCCCGTCTCTGGAGTTCCTTTAAGCAGCGCTCTTAAACCCCTCTCCTCGCGCACCAGGAAACAAAGAGGGAAGAAAAAGTCTCTTGCCTCTTCGGCCGGTGCAGGCTTTTCCCCGAACTCCCTCCCAGCTAGTCGTGGCGCACCAACCCCTTCAGGCTATGCTCAAGCCGCCAACCCCAGTCCTCTCCCTGCGCTCCGTCCAAAACCGAAACCCGAGCCTCAGCTCGCAGCCCCGCCCGCCCCGGCGGGTGAGCAGACAAGCCTCTCGGGTTGGTGAGTGCCGGTCGGCACCGATCGTCTGTGCAGGAATCTCCCCGCTTTGCCCTCCACACCCGTCGCTGTGCACCACTCCGCGGTCCCGAAGCTCCCCCCTCCGCCTCCCGCAGTCTCCGCCCGCGGAGGGGCTTCCTAGTGTGTGGAAACTTTTCCTCCTTCACAGCTCCCTCCCACTGGTGCAGGTGCCGTCCTTATTCTTTTGTCTCTGTTTTTTCTTTTTTCTTTTGCCCTACCCAGGTACGTGGGGAGTTTCTTGCCTTTTGGGAGCTCTGAGGTCTTCTGCCAGCCTTCAGTAGGTGTTCGGTAGGAGTTGTTCCACGTGTAGATGTATTTCTGGTGTATCCGTGAGGAGAAAGGCGATCTCCACGTCTTACTCTTCCGCCATCTCCCCGCCGACCCCCTCATTGTACTTTTGATTTGCATTTCTCTAATGATTAATGATGTTGAGCATTCTTTCATGTGTTTGTTGGCAGTCTGTATATCTTCTTTGGAGAAATGTCTATTTAGGTCTTCTGCACAATTAAGGATTGGGTTCTTTATTTTTATGTTATTGAGCTGCATGAGCTGCTTATAAAATATGGAAATTAATCCTTTGTCAGTAGCTTCATTTGCAAATATTTTCTCCCATTCTGAGGGTTGTCTTTTGGTCTTTTTTATGGTTTTCTTTGCTGTGCAAAAGCTTTTAAGTTTCATTAGGTCCCATTTGTTTATTTTTGTTTTTATCTCCATTTCTCTAGGAGGTGGGTCAAAAAAGATTTGCTGTGATTTATGTCATAGTGTGTTCTGCCTATGTTTTCCTCTAAGAGTTTGATAGTTTCTGGCCTTACATTTAGGTCTTTAATCCATTTTGAGCTTATTTTTTGGTATGGTGTTAGGGAGTAATCTAATCTCATACTTTAACATGTACCTGTCCAGTTTTCCCAGCACCACTTATTGAAGAGGCTGTCCTTTCTCCACTGTACGTTCCTGCCTCCTTTATCAAAAATAAGATGACCATATGTGCGTGGGTTTATCTCTGTGCTTTCTCTACTGTTCCATTGATCTACCTTTCTGTTTCTGTGCCAGTACCATACTGTCTTGATTACTGTAGCTCTGTAGTATAGTCTGAAGTCAGGGAGCCTGATTCCTCCAGCTCCGTTTTTCATTCTCAAGATTGCTTTGGTTATTTGGGGTCTTTTGTGTTTCCATAAAAATTGTGAAATTTTTTGTTCTAGTTCTGTGAAAAATGCCAGTAGTAGTTTGATAGGTATTGCATTGAATCTGTAGATTGCTTTGGGTAGTAGAGTCGTTTTCACAATGTTGATTCTACCAATCCAAGAACATGGTATATTTCTCCATCTATTTGTATCATCTTTAATTTTTTTCATCAGTGTCTTATAATTCTCTGCATACAGGTCTTTTGTCTCCTTAGGTAGGTTTATTCCTAGATATTTTATTCTTTTTGTTGCAATGGTAAATGGGACTGTTTTCTTGATTTCACTTTCAGATTTTTCATCACTAGTGTATAGGAATGTCAGAGATTTCTGTGCATTAATTTTGTATCCTGCTACTTTACCAAATTCACTGATTAGCTCTAGTAGTTTTCTGGTAGCATCTTTAGGATTCTCTATGTATAGTATCATGTCATCTGCAAACAGTGACAGCTTTACTTCTTCTTCTCTGATTTGGATTCTTTTAATTTCCTTTTCTTCTCTGATTGCTGTGGCTAAAACTTTCAAAACTATGTTGAATAAGAGTGGTGAGAGTGGGCAACCTTGTCTTGTTCCTGATCTTAGTGGAAATCGTTTCAGTTTTTCACCATTGAGGACGATGTTGGCTGTGGGTTTGTCGTATATGGCCTTTATTATGTTGAGGAAAATTCCCTCTATGCCTACTTTCTGCAGGGTTTTTATCATAAATAGGTGTTGAATTTTGTCAAAAGCTTTCTCTGCATCTATTGAGATGATCATACGGTTTTTCTCCTTCAGTTAGTTAATATGGTATATCACGTTGATTGATTTGTGTATATTGAAGAATCCTTGCATTCCTGGAATAAACCCCACTTGATCATGGTGTATGATCCTTTTACTCTGCTGTTGGATTCTGTTTGCTAGTATTTTGTTGAGGATTTTTGCATCTATGTTCATCAGTGATATTGGCCTGCAGTTTTCTTTCTTTGTGACATCCTTGTCTGGTTTTGGTATCAGGGTGATGGTGGCCTCGTAAAATGAGTGTGGGAGTGTTCCTCCCTCTGGTATATATTGGAAGAGTTTGAGAAGGATAGGTGTTAGGTCTTCTCTAAATGTTTGATAGAATTCGCCTGTGAAGCCATCTCGTCCTGGGCTTCTGTTTTTTTTTTTTTCATTTGTCATATGTTTAATGTTTAATATAGTAAAACCTGTCAGAGGAGGCAGTTGTCAACTCTGTAAGATTTCTGAACACTGGAACATCACCATTTCTTTTTTTTTTTTTTTTTAAACATCTTTATTGGGGTATAATTGCTTTACAATGGTGTGTTAGTTTCTGCTTTACAACAAAGTGAATCAGCTATACATATACATATGTTCCCATATGTCTTCCCTCTTGCGTCTCCCTCCCTCCCACTCTCCCCATCCCACCCTTCCAGGCTGTCACAAAGCACCGAGCTAATATCCCTGTGCCTTGCGGCTGCTTCCCCCCACCTGTCTACCTTACTACGTTTGTTAGTGTGTATATGTCCATGACTCTCTCTCGCCCTGTCAAAACTCACCCTTCCCCCTCCCCATATCCTTAAGTCCGTTCTCCAGTAGGTCTGCGTCTTTATTCCTATCTTACCCCTAGGTTCTTCATGACATTTTTTTCCCTTAAATTCCATATATATGTGTTAGCATACGGTATTTGTCTTTTTCTTTCTGACTTACTTCACTCTGTATGACAGATTCTAGGTCTATCCATCTCATTACAAATAGCTCAATTTCATTTCTTTTTAAGGCTGAGTAATATTCCATTGTGTATATGTGCCACATCTTCTTTATCCATTCATCCGATGATGGGCGCTTAGGTTGTTTCCATGTCCTGGCTATTGTAAATAGAGCTGCAATGAACATTTTGGTACATGACTCTCTTTGAATTTTGGTTTTCTCAGGGTATATGCCAAGTAGTGGGATTGCTGGGTCATATGGTAATTCTATTTGTAGTTTTTTAAGGAACCTCCATACTGTTCTCCACAGTGGCTGAACCAATTCACATTCCCACCAGCAGTGCAAGAGTGTCCCCGTTTCTCCACCCCCTCTCCAGCATTTATTGTTTCTTGATTTTTTGATGATGGCCATTCTGACTGGTGTGAGATGATATCTCATTGTAGTTTTGATTTGCATTTCTCTAATGATTAATGATGTTGAGCATTCTTTCATGTGTTTGTTGGCATTCTGTATATCTTCTTTGGAGAAATGTCTATTTAGGTCATCTGCCCATTTTTGGATGGGGTTGTTTGTTTTTTTGTTATTGAGCTGCATGAGCTGCTTGTAAATTTTGGAGATTAATCCTTTGTCAGTTGCTTCATTTGCAAATGTTTTCTCCCATTCTGAGGGTTGTCTTTTGGTCTTGATTATGGTTTCCTTTGCTGTGCAAAAGCTTTGAAGTTTCATTAGGTCCCATTTGTTTATTTTTATTTCCATTACTCTAGGAGGTGGGTCAGAAAGGATCTTGCTGTGATTTATGTCATAGAGTGTTCTTCCTATGTTTTCTTCTAAGAGTTTGATAGTTTCTGGCCTTACATTTAGGTCTTTAATCCATTTTGAGCTTATTTTTGTGTATGGTGTTAGGGAGTGATCTCATCTCATACTTTTACATGTACCTGTCCAGTTTTCCCAGCACCATTTATTGAAGAGGCTGTCCTTTCTCCACTGTACATTCCTGCCTCCTTTATCAAAGATAAGGTGTCCATATGTGCGTGGGTTTATCTCTGGGCTTTCTATCCTGTTCCACTGATCTATCTTTCTGTTTTTGTGCCAGTACCATACTGTCTTGATTACTGTTGCTTTGTAATATAGTCTGAAGTCAGGGAGCCTTATTCCTCCAGCTCCTTTTTTCGTTCTCAAGATTGCTTTGGCTATTCGGGGTCTTTTGTGTTTCCATACAAATTGCGAAATTTTTTGTTCTAGTTCTGTGAAAAATGCCAGTGGTAGTTTGATAGGGATTGCATTGAATCTGTAGATTGCTTTGGGTAGTAGAGTCATTTTCACAATGTTGATTCTTCCCATCCAAGAACATGGTATATCTCTCCATCTATTTGTATCATCCTTAATTTCTTTCATCAGTGTCTTATAATTTTCTGCATACAGGTCTTTCGTATCCTTAGGTAGGTTTATTCCTAGATATTTTATTCTTTTTGTTGCAATGGTAAATGGGAGTGATTTCTTGATTTCACTTTCAGATTTTTCATCATTAGTATATAGGAATGCCAGAGATTTCTGTGCATTAATTTTGTATCCTGCTACTTTACCAAATTCATTGATTAGCTCTAGTAGTTTTCTGGTAGCATCTTTAGGATTCTCTATGTATAGTATCATGTCATCTGCAAACAGTGACAGCTTTACTTCTTCTTTTCCGATGTGGATTCCTTTTATTTCCTTTTCTTCTCTGATTGCTGTGGCTAAAACTTCCAAAACTATGTTGAATAAGAGTGGTGAGAGTGGGCAACCTTGTCTTGTTCCTGATCTTAGTGGAAATGCTTTCAGTTTTTCACCATTGAGGATGATGTTTGCTGTGGGCTTGTCATATATGGCCTTTATTATGTTGAGGAAAGTTCCCTCTATGCCTACTTTCTGGAGGGTTTTTATCATAAATGGGTGTTGAATTTTGTCGAAAGCTTTCTCTGCATCTATTGAGATGATCATATGGTTTTTCTCCTTCAATTTGTTAATATGGTTTATCACATTGATAGATTTGCGTATATTGAAGAATCCTTGCATTCCTGGAATAAACCCCACTTGATCATGGTGTATGATCCTTTTACTCTGCTGTTGGATTCTGTTTGCTAGTATTTTGTTGAGGATTTTTGCATCTATGTTCATCAGTGATATTGGCCTGCAGTTTTCTTTCTTTGTGACATCCTTGTCTGGTTTTGGTATCAGGGTGATGGTGGCCTCGTAAAATGAGTGTGGGAGTGTTCCTCCCTCTGGTATATATTGGAAGAGTTTGAGAAGGATAGGTGTTAGGTCTTCTCTAAATGTTTGATAGAATTCGCCTGTGAAGCCATCTCGTCCTGGGCTTCTGTTTGTTGGAAGATTTTTAATCACAGTTTCAATTTCAGTGCTTGTAATTGGTCTTTTCATATTTTCTATTTCTTGCTGATTCAGTCTTGGCAGGTTGTGCATATCTAAGAATTTGTCCATTTCTTCCAGGTTGTCCATTTTATTGGCACAGTGTTGCTTATAGTAATCTCTCATGATCTTTTGTATTTCTGCAGTGTCAGTTGTTACTTCTCCTTTTTCATTTCTAATTCTATTGATTTGAATCTTCTCCCTTTTTTTCTTGATGAGTCTGGCTAATGGTTTATCTATTTTGTTTATCTTCTCAAAGAACCAGCTTTTAGTTTTATTGATCAGTGCTATTGTTTCCTTCATTTCTTTTTTGTTTATTTCTGATCTGATCTTTATTATTTCTTTCCTTCTGCCAACTTTGGGGCTTTTTTGTTTTTCTTTCTGTAATTGCTTTAGGTGCAAGGTTAGGTTGTTTATTTGCGATGTTTCCTGTTCCTTAAGGTAGGATTGTATTGCTATAAACTTCCCTCTTAGAACTGCTTTTGCTGCATCCCATAGGTTTTGGCTCATTGTGTCTCCATTGTCATTTGTTTCTAGGTATTTTTTTATTTCCTCTTTGATTTCTTCACTGATCACTTGGTTATTAAGTAGTGTATTATTTAGCTTCCATGTGTTTGTATTTTTTACAGATTTTTTCCTGTAACTGTTATCTAGTCTCATAGTGTTGTGGTTGGAAAAGATACTTTATACCATTTCAATTTTCTTAAATTTACCAAGGCTTGATTTGTGACCCAAGATATGATCTATCCTGGAGAATGTTCCATGAACACAACGTGTATTCTGTTGTTTTTGCATGGAATGTCCTATACATTTCAATTAAGTCCATCTTGTTTTATGTATCATTTGAAGCTTGTGTTTCCTTATTTACTTTTATTTTGGATGATCTGTCCATAGGTGGAAGTGGCTTGTTAATGTCCCATACTATGATTGTGTTACTCTCGATTTCCACTTTTATGGCTGTTAGTATTTGCCTTATGTACTGAGTTGCTCATATGTTGGGTGCACAAATATTTACAATTGTTATATCTTCTTCGTGGATAGATCACTTGATCATTATGTAGTGTCCTTCTTTGTTTTGTAATTGTCTTTATTTTAAAGTCTATTTTGTCTTATATGAGAATTGCTACTCCTGGTTTCTTTTGATTTCCATTTTCATGGAATATCTTTTTCCATCCCCTCACTTTCAGTCTGTATGTCCCTAGGTCTGAAGTGGGTCTGTTGTAGACCGCATATATATGGGTCTTGTTTTTGTATCCATTCAGCCAACCTGTATCTTTTTGTGGGAGCCTTTAATCCATTTACATTTAAGGTAATTATCCATATGTATGTTCCTATTCCCATTTTCTAATTGTTTGGGGTTTGTTATTGTAGGTCTTTTCCTTCTCTTGTGTTTCTTGCCTAGAGAAGTTCCTTTAGCATTTTTTGTAAAGCTGGTTTGGTGGTGCTGAACTTTGTCAGGTTTTGCTTGTCTGTGAAGGTTTTAATTTCTCCATCAAATCTGAATGAGATCCTTGCTGGGTAGAGTAATCTTAGTTGTAGGTTTTTCTCCTTCATCACTTTAAATATGTCCTTCCACTCCTTTCTGGCTTGCAGTTTCTGCTGAAGGATCAGATATTAACCTTATGGGGATTCCTTTGAGTGTTATTTGTTGTTTTTCCTTTGCTGCTTTTAATATGTTTTCTTTGTATTTAATTTTCATTAGTTGACTTATATGTGTGTTGGCATGTTTCTCCTTGGATGTATCCTGTATGGGACTCTCTGTGCTTCCTGGACTTGATTAACTTTCCTTTCCCATATTAGGGAAGTTTTCAACTATAATCTCTTAAAATATTGTCTCAGTCCCTTTTTTTTTTCTCTTCCTCTTCTAGGACCCCTATAATTCGAATGTCAGTCTTTTTAATGTTGTCCCAGAGGTCTCTGAGCCTGTCCTCAGTTCTTTTCATTCATTTTTCTTTATTCTGCTCTGTAGTAGTTATTTCCACTATTTTATCTTCCAGGTCACTTATCTGTTCTTCAGGCTCAGTTATTCTGCTACTGATCCCTTCTAGAGTATTTTTAATTTCATTTATTGTGTTGTTCATCGTTGCTTGTTTCCTCTTTAGTTCTTCTAGGTCCTTGTTAAATGTTTCTTGCATTTTGTATATTCTATTTCCAAGATTTTGGATCATCTTTACTATCAGTATTCCGAATTCTTTTTCAGGTAGACTGCCTATTTCCTCTTCATTTGTTAGGTCTGCTGGGTTTTTACCTTGCTCCTGCATCTGCTGTGTGCTTTTCTGTCTTCTCATTTTGCTTATCTTACTGTGTTTGTGGTCTCCTTTTAACAGGCTGCAGTTCATAGTTCCCATTGTTTTTGGTGTCTGTCCCCAGTGGCTAAGGTTGGTTCAGTGGGTTGTGTAGGCTTCCTGGCTGAGGGGACTAGTGCCTGTGTTCTCATGGATGAGGCTTGATCTTGTCTTTCTGGTGGGTAGGTCCACGTCTGCTGGTGTGTTTTGGGGTGTCTGTGGCCTTATTATGATTTTAGGCAACCTCTCTACTAATGGATGGAGCTGTGTTCCCATCTTGCTAGTTGTTTGGCATAGGGTGTCCAACACTGTAGCATGCTGGTCATTGAGTGAATCTGGGTGTTGGTGTTGAGATGGAGATCTCTTGCGGATTTTCACCATTTGATATTACGTGGAGCTCGGAGGTCTCTTGTGGACCAGTGACCTGAAGTTGGCTCTCCCACCTCAGAGGCACAGCACTGACTCCTGGCTGTAGCACCAAGAGCCTTTCATCCACACAGCTCAGAATAAAAGGGAGAAAAAATAGAAAGAGTGAAAGTATAAAATGAAATAAAGTAAGATAAAATAAAGTTTTTAAAATAAAAATAATTTTTAAGAAAAAATTTTTTTTAAAAGTAAAAAAACAATAAAAAAGGATGGACTCCATCCTCGGAGAAATGGTGAAAGCAAAGCTATACAGACAAAATCTCACACAGAAGCATACACGTACAGACTCACAAAAAGAGGAAAAAATATATTTATCTTGCTCCCAATGTCTACCTTATCAATTTGGGATGATTCGTTGTCTATTCAGGTATTCCGCAGATGCATGGTACATCAAGTTGATTGTGGAGATTTAATCCGCTGCTTCTGAGGCTGCTGGAAGGGATTTCCCTTTCCCTTCTTTGTTTGCACAGCTCCCGGGGTTCACCTTTGGATTTGGCCCCACCTCTGCGTGTAGGTCACCTGAGGGCGTCTGTTCTTCGCTCAGACAGGACAGGGGTAAAGAAGCAGCTGATTCGGGGGCTCTGGCTCTCTCAGGCCTGGGGGAAGGAGGGGTACGGATGTGGGGCGAGCCTGTGGTGGCAGAGGCCGGTGTGATGTTGCAGCACCCTGAGGCATGCCTTGCATTCTCCCAAGGAAGTTGTCCCTGGATTATGGGACCCTGGCAGTGGCGAGCTGCACAGGCTCCCGTTAGGGGAGGTGAGGATAGTGACCTGTGCTTGCACAGAGGCTTCTTGGTAGCGGCAGCAGCTGACTTAGCGTCTCATGCCCATCTTTGGGGTCCTCGCTGATAGCCGCGGCTCACGCCCATTTCTGGAGCTACTTTAAGCAGCGCTCTTAGTCCCCTCTCCTCACGCACCAGAGAACAAAGGGAAGAAAAATTCTCTTGTCTCTTCGGCAGGTCCAGCCTTTTCCCCGGACTCCCTGCTGGCTAGCTGTGGTGCACTAACCCCTTCAGGCTGTGTTCATGCCACCAACCCCAGTCCTCTCCCTGTGCTCCGACCGAAGCCCAAGCCTCAGCTTCCAGCCCCTGCCCACCCCAGCGGGTGAGCAGACAACCTCTCGGGCTGGTAAGTGCAGGTCAGCACCGATCCTCCGTGCAGTAATCCCTTCATTTGCCCTCTACGCCCCTGTTGCTGTGCTGTCCTCTGCGGCTCCGAAACATCCCCCCTCTGTCACCCGCATTCTCCGCCCATGAAAGTGATTCCTAGTGTGTGGAAACCTTTCCTCCTTCACAGCTCCCACCCACTGGTGCAGGTCCCATCCCTATTCTTTTGTCTCTGTTTTTTGTTTTTCCCTTTGCCCTACCCAGGTACGTGAGGAGTTTCTTGCCTTTTGGGAGGTCTGAGGTCTTCTGCCAGAGTTCAGTGGGTGTTCTATAGGAGCAGTTCCACGTGTAGATGTATTTCTGATGTATCTTTGGGAAGGAAGGTGATCTCCACGTCTCATTCTTCTGCCATCTTCCTCTCTTGTTATAGTCTTTATTTTAAAGTCTATTTTGTCTGTTATGAATATTGCTACTCCATCTTTCTTCTGATTTCCATTTGCATGGAATATGTTTTTCCATCCTGTCACTTTCAGTCTGTATGTGTCCATAGGTCTGAAGCGGGTCTCTTGTAGACAGCATATATACAAGTCTTGTTTTTGTATCCATTCAGCCAGTCTGTGTCTTTTGATTGGAGCATTTAATCCATTTACATTTAAGGTAATTATCAATATGTATGTTCTATTACCATTTTCTTAATTGTTTTGGCTTTGTTTTTGTATGTCTTTTCCTTCTCTTGTGTTTCTTGCTTAGAGAAGTTCCTTTAGCATTTGTTGTAAAGCTGGTTTGTTGGTGCTGAATTCTCTTAACGTTTGCTTGTCTGTAAATATTTTAACTTCTCCATCGAATCTGAATGAGATCCTTGCTGGGTAGAGTAATTTGGGTTGTAGGTTTTTCCCTTTCATGACTTTGAATACGGCCTGCCACTCCCTCTGGCTTGCAGTTTCTGCTGAAAGGTCAGCTGTTAACCTTATGGGGATTCCCTTGTATGTTGCTTGTTGCTTTTCCCTTGCTGCTTGTAATATTTTTTCTTTGTGTTTAAGTTTTGATAGTTTGATTAATATGTGTCTTGTCGTGTTTCTCCTTTTATTTATCCTGTATGGGACTCTCTGTGCTTCCTGGACTTGATTAACTTTCGCTTCCCATATTAGGAAAGTTTTCAACTATAATCTCTTCAAATAATTCCTCAGTCCCTTCCTTTTTCTCTTCTTCTTCTGAGACCCCTATAATTCAAATGTTGGTGCATATAATATTGTCCCCGACGTCTCTGAGGCTGTCCTCAATTCTTTTTATTCTTTTTTCTTTATTCTGCTCTGTGGCAGTTATTTTCACTATTTTACCTTCCAGGTCACTTATCCATTCTTCTGCCTCAGTTATTCTGCTATTGATTCCTTCTAGAGAATTTTTAATTTCATTTATTCTGTTGTTCATCATTGTTTGTTTGCTCTTTAGTTCTTCTACATTCTTGTTAAACATTTCTTATAGTTTTCTCCATTCTACTTCCATGATTTTGGATCATGTTTACTATCATTACTGTGAATTCTTTTTCAGGTAGACTGCTTATTTCCTCTTCATTTGTTTGGTCTGGTGGGTTTTTACCTTTCTCCTTCCTCTGCTGCATATTTCTCTGTCTTCTCATTTTGTTTGACTTGCTGTGTTTGGTTCCCCTTTTCACAGGCTGTAAGTTTGTAGTTCCCTTTTTTTTTTTTTTTTTTTTTGGTGTCTACCCCAGTGAGTGAGATTTGTTCATTGGCTTGTGTAGGCTTCCTGGTGGAGGGGACTGGTGCCTGTGCTTTGATGTGTTGGGCTGAATCTTGTCCTCCTGGTGGTTAAGGCTGCGTCTGGTGGTGTGTTTTGGGGTGTCTGTGAACTTAGTATGACTTCCAGCAGCCTCTCTGATAATAGGTGAAGTTGTGTTCCTGTGTTGCTAGTTGTTTGGCATGGGCTATACAGCACTAGAGCTTGCTGGCTGTTGGGTGGAGCTGGGTCTTAGTGTTGAGATAGAGATCTCTGTGAGAGCTCTCACTGATTGATATTACATGGGTCTAGGAGATCTCTGGTGGCCCAGTGTCCTGGACTCGGCTCTCCTACCTCAGAGGCTCAGGCCTGACACCTGGCCAGAGGACCAAGATGACCCTGCCAGCCACACAGCTCAGAAAAATGAAGGAAAGAAAGAAAATAACAAACAGATATAATCCCAAACAAAATGGTAAAAGCAAAACTAAGCAGACAAAAATCACACAAAGAAACACACACACACTCATAAAAAGAGAAACAAACAAACAAACAAACAAAAACCCAGACAGAACCCTAGGACAAATGGTAAAAGCAAACCTAAACAGACAAAGTCACACAAAGAAACGTACACATACACACTCACAAAAAGAGAAAAAGGGGAAAACATAATAATAATAATTTTTAAAATAAATAAGGAAGAGAGCAACCAAACCAATAAACAAACCCACCAGTGATAACAAGCACTAAAAACTAAACTAAAATAAACATAAAACCAAAAACAAATCAGATGCAGAAAGCAAACCCCAAGTCTACAGTTGCTCCAAAGTCCACCACCTCAATTTTGGGAGCATTCGTTTTCTATTCAAGTATTGCGTAGATGCAGCATTTATCAAGTTGATTGTGGGGATTTAATCTGCTGCTCCTGAGGCTGCTGGAAGAAATTTCCCTTCCTCTTCTTTGTTTGCACAGCTCCTGGGGTTCAGCATTGGTTTTAGCCCTGCCTCTGCGTGTAGGCTGCCCTCAGGCATCTTTTCCCCACCCAGACAGGAGGGGGTTAAAGCAGCAGCTGATTAGGGCTCTCTTGCTCACTCAGGCCGGGGAGAGGGAGGGGTATGGTAGTCATAATTGGAATGCAGGGTGAGCCTGCAGTGGCAGAGGCTGGCATGACATTGCAACAGCCTGAGGTGCTCTGTATGTTTTCCCAGGGAAGTTGTCCCTGGATCATGCCCATCTCTGGAGTTCACTTAGGCAGTGCTGTGTCTTCTGTGGGCACACCAAACAGAAATCCCCTCTCCTCACGCACCCCGAAACAATGGTCTCTTGCCTCTCTGGCAGGTCCAGACTTTTTTCTGGACTCCCTCCTGGCTAGCCCCCTTCAGGCTGTTTTCACACAGCCAATCTAGTCCTCTCCTTGGGGTCTGACCTCTAAGGTGCAAGCCTCAGTTCCCAGCCCCCACCCACCCCAGCGGGTGAGCAGACAAGTGTCTCAGGTTGGTTAGTGCTGGTCAGCATTGATCCTCTGTGCCGGAATCTCTCCGCTTTGTCCACTGCACCCCTGTTGCTGCACTCTCCTCCATGGCTCTGAATCATCGCCCCCTCATCCAACCCCCATCCCCGCCAGTGAAGGGGCTCCATAGTGTATGGAAACTTTTTCTCCTTCACAACTCCATCCCAGAGGTGCAGGTCCTATCCCTATTCTTTTGTCTCTGTTTATTCTTTTTTCTTTTTCCCTACTCAGGTACGTGGGGATTTTCTTGCCTTTTGGGAAGTCTGAAGTCTTCTTCCAGCGTTCAGTAGGTGTTCCGTAGGAGTTGTTCCACATGTAGATTTTTTTTGATGTATTTGTGGGGAGGAATACATCTTATTCCACATCTTATTCCTCCACCTTCCTGAAGGTCTCTCAGCACTCCTAAGATAGTTTCTTACCTTTTTAATTCTTTTTTTTTCTGCCTCAGGTCTTAGTTGTGGCACGTGGGCTTCTCTCTGGTTGTGGCATGCGGGTTTTCTCTCTCTGGTTGTGATGTGCAGGCTCCAGAGCACGTGGGCTCTGTAGTTGTGGCACACAGGCTCTGTAGATGTGGTGCATGGTCTTAGTTGCAGGATGTGGGATCTTAGTTTTCCAACCAGGGATCAAACCTGCCTCCCCTGCATTGGAAGGTGGATTCTTTACCACTGGACCACTCGGGAAGTCCCTAATTGTTGTTTCTTTCTAGTGGCCTTTGTAAGAGTATAGAAACATTCCTTCGTTGGTAGCGTTAAATGTGTAAATTTTAGGTTTCATGTGAAACCTTTTAAAACAATTTTCTGAAAATATTGAAAAGCTACTAGCCAGGATCACGTTTTCCTTTTTAAAAATTTAAGTACAGGGCTTCCCTGGTGGCGCAGTGGTTGAGAGTCCGCCTGCTGATGCAGGAGACACAGGTTCGTGCCCTGGTCCGGGAAGATCCCACATGCCGCGGAGTAGCTGGACCCATAAGCCATGGCCGCTGAGCCTGTGCGTCCGGAGCCTGTGCTCCACAATGGGAGAGGTCACAGCAGTGAGAGGCCCACATACCACAAAAAACAAACAACAACAACAACAAAAAAAATTTAAGTACATATGTAGAGTTAGGAAGCTATTGTACATTTATGATTTAATAAAATAAATGAAAAACTCCTCTTGAATTCCAGCCAAAATAGAATTAGCCCCCTTCCTCCCAGGTTCTTCCTCTTACCACTAAAAAACTCTGGACATAACACAACAGAAAAGCACAGGCAGAATCTGAATGTGGAAGGAAGAAGGAAGACTGTCTATGGGCCATGGGATTTGAGGATCCATACAGTAGTGGATTCTCTATGTTTCTGCTGCCTCTTGTATATACTGGACAGGGTGCTGAAGAAGCCTCCAACCAGGAACAGCCCAACAGGCATGGATAAAAAAACCCTCCAAGAGCAAGATAATTTTGTTCTCCCTAGCCAAAGGACCAGGAAAAGATTTAGTTACCACCAGATAACATTTTCCGCAATACCCACCCTACTCTACCCAAACACCAGTGAAAAAAACCTCATCCTGCTCCATAGTTTCATAGAGCCAAGCAGAGAGCTGATCTTCCACCTTATTATCTCCCACTGTGCAAGTAGCCCTCCAAGTCCAAATGGTGTCAGTAGGCTGATGGAGAGTTGATCTTCCAACCTCCACTAGGTGGAAACACTCAATGCTCCAATTCTCCCCACTTTCTTACGCTTACCCCTAGAGTAGTGTCAGTGGAGTCCTACAGCAATTTGAACCTCCTTCCCACCTGGCAGTAACAAAACTTAATGAGAAGATGCAATATGAGGCTAGTCACACTACACTAATACCACCACCAACAACAACCCTCCACCCAATCAGCAAGGCCCACACCCATATCCAGCATCCAGACTGAACAACACAATGCAATTCTGACCCAGTAAGCATTCCACTCTACTCCACCCCCACCTGGTGTCAGCAGAGCCCAAGAGGGAGCTAAACCTCCACCCCTACCTGCCAGCAATGAGATTGAACAAGCAGAATGTAGCACAGCTA
Organism: Phocoena phocoena; assembly: GCF_963924675.1. Taxonomy (NCBI): domain Eukaryota; kingdom Metazoa; phylum Chordata; class Mammalia; order Artiodactyla; family Phocoenidae; genus Phocoena; species Phocoena phocoena. The sequence goes on along the minus strand of NC_089224.1, from coordinate 27,146,011 downwards.
GTAAGCAATTCACTCACCCTAACCTCCCATGAAGAAGACCCCTTGGGAACTGAAGCCATCACCCTAGGTGGCATTATTAAGGCAGAACAAGGTGGTGCTGGGGAGGGTGCTCATCACTCTGCTTCACTCCTCTCCTGGACCAGGGGGCCAAGTGGGAAGGTGAGTTTCCCTTACCCTGGGATTAATGAAGTAAAGTAAGGAGGTAGGTGGTGGGACTAACTAGCACCTTGCTTGCCCCCCTTTCTCCAGGTGTCAGTGGTGCCAGCCAAGAGCTGAGCTAACACTTTCACTCAGAGGAAATTAGATATGAGTTGGTGACCCCCTTTGGCTAGAAAGGTGTCAGCAGCGAAAAGGGGGAGCTGAACTTTTACCTATCCATTGAAATGGCACAATGTAAGTGGTCCATTTTCACCAGGGTAGTGTTTCTGGGGTCCAGTGGGAAGCTGAACAGCTACACTCAGCTGGTCCTCATTCTAAACTCCAACTTCTAAAAGAAAAAGAAGGTAGTATCCAGAGTCTCTAATCTAATATCAATTACCCAAAATGGCAAGATAACCAAACCCTAGAATGAATCAGATAATGGAATTTATGACAAAAATTTTAAAGCAGAGATTATAAAAATGCTTTAGCAAGCAAGTACAAAGTCTTTTGAAAAAAAAGAAAGAATAGAAAATCTAACTTATGAGATAATTTATTTTTAAAAAGCAAATGAAAATTATATAACTGAAAAATATAATAACCAATACATGCACACACAAGAAAATGTTTGACTGAATGAGCTTGCTAGAGTCTTCATCTGCACCATCAGCTCTCCTGGGTCTTAATCCTGCTGGCTCCCACTGCAGATTTTGGACTTTCCAGCTTCCATAATTGCATGAGCCAATTTCTCATGATAAATCTCAATAGCTCTCCCTCCCTCCCTCCCTCTGCCTCTCCCTCTCCTCCCTCTCAATTTCCCTCTCCCTTTCCCCCTCTCTTGATAGATAAGTAGATACATACATACATACATACATACATACATAGATTCCTCTCCTATTGATTCTGTTTCTCTGGAGAACCCTGACTAATACAATATGGTATATGGATTATATCCCCATAAAGCTGTTATGAAATAAGTGATAGAACTGGTAGAGGTAAAAGAGGATAGAATCAGTGAAATAGAGGGCAGATCAACAGAATATACCCAATGTGAGCAATGGGAAGAAAATAGACTAAAGCAAAGAACAGTCTCAGGAAACTGTAAGAAAACAAAAGAACTTTTTCATATTCATGTATTAAAATTCCCAAAGACAGTCTGACTAGAAAGTATTTAAAGAAATTTCCAAGAATTTGACTATGTTCACATTATCTATTTTATGTTATTAATTTAGAGTTTGATTGAGTTGTAGTCAGAAAACTTACTCTGTATTTCAATTATTTTGAATTTGCTAGAATATTATCTACCTTGGTATATTTCTGTGAGTACTTTTTTTAAGTACAGTAAGTCCCCTTCATATAAATGAGTTCCATTCCGAGAGTGCGTTCGTAAGTCCAATTTATTCATAAGTCCAACAAAGTTAGCCTAGGTACCCAACTAACACAACTGGCTACATATTACTGTACTGTAATAGGTTTATAATACTTTTCACATAAATAATACATAAAAGACAAACACAAAAAATAAAACATTTAAAATCTTACAGTATAGTAAGATTAAAAGTACAGTAGTAACAACAGCTGGCATAAAGGGGCTGGCATCAAGTGAAAAAGCAAGAAGATTTAATGATTGGAGGATGGAAAGGAGGTGGGAGATGGTAGAACAGAAGGATCATCAGCAATAGGAGATGGAGGGCAAGCTTCAATTTCACTCACACCCAACGTTAATGGCATGCATGTTTGTATCTTTGAAAGTTCACAACATGGAGGTTCATATGTAGGGGACTTACCTTATGTATTCTTCAGCTGTTGGATAGAATGTTCTGTAAATGATGATTAGGCCTTGTTGGTTGATGATTTTCTGTATGTCAATTGCTGAGAGATAGGTGTGAAACATCCAACAATAATTGTGCATTAGGCTACTCCTTTTACCTCCATCAGTTGTTTCGCACACACCCCACACCAACATATTCATAACAAATAAGGAAGAAATAACCATGTCAATTATGTTTCTGTAACTGGTCACATGGTTGCAACTGGTATTTATAACTACCTTCTTCCACTACCCACTCCATATTCCCTTTCCTCTCCACAAGCACCTCAGCTGGTCATGGTTCTTTACCTGGTAGAGTGACCCAAAACTTCATTCCTGGAAGGTTTGGCCAGTAGTACTGCTGCCTAGATGATGTTGTTGTAGTTTTCCATTGACATTAATCACAGGGCATGGCAATACTAAGAGACCCTAAGGAATCTCCTATATTCCAGACATACTCACTTACCTCCATTGTGGAGTAGCAGTTCAATTTCTTTTGACAGTCAGAATCAATCACGCCAGCCAGCATAGTAACTCCCTTCTTTGTCTCTTGATTCAGAGGCATGAGGAGTCCAAAATGCCCAAATGGCTGTCTTAATTTCACTGTCTCCTGGTGGAATCATTTATTCCTTTGGAACAAAGACCTCTAAGCCGGCAGAGAATAAGGTTGTGGGAACAGTGGGTCGCTAGGGGTAATAGTGAGTGCTGCCACTGGACCTATGAATCCTGACTATGGAAGAAACAGCACCATATATTGGTTACTGATTCAGAGCATATACAGCTTCCTGGAGAACCTTGTCTCACTGCTATAAGGTTTTGCCACTTGAATGGGGATTTTGTGTGAAGCACCACCCCTGCATCTTTCCAGTCCTTCATGGCTGCACTAACCTCTCCAATCCCTCCAGGAATGTAGCACTGTTACCCTAAAACTGGGTTCACTTCTTGGTGGATGTTAAGCCAAAAGACACACCAAACTGAAGATCAGGAGAAGGAAGGATTTATTACTTGCAGCAAGTAAGGAGAACACCAGGGATCTTTCCCAAAGTGGTGTGTTCCTGAACAGCAAAACTGGGGAAGTTTTAAGCTGAGGGTATATGTATATTCATGAAGGGGCTTAGGCAGTAGGCAGAGTCCAAGCTTTAGTTGATTGAAGTCATGAGGGTCAGAACAAATCAACATCATCATCCCTTCGGTTCCATTTGATCTGGTGTTTGAGTGCTTCAGGCTAAGTTTACCATTGAAACACAACTGGGAGTCTTTACAACTGATATATTATCTTTGCTATTGCTATTCTCTTGCCTGATAACATAATGTTCCTTCATTCTTTTGTTCCTTTAAGAGTATTAATTACTGAGACCTGTTCAAGGGCAAGCATTGTGGTCAAGCTTAGGTCACAAAATGTCTTAGGCCAAAAATGGCTTCCCTTATGTCAAGAAAGCCATGCCTGTTCTCTTTCTCTGGGGACCCCTACCGTATTTGCTTACAGTGCTACTTTTACTTTACTATTTTTCTAGGTTGAGGCAGTTGTAATTGGCTTCTACTTGGTCTTTCCCATGATGGTAGCCCTTATTCCATAGGTCAGGGAATCAATGTGAGAATTCTTCCAGTTATTGAGTAAATCTATTCCAATTTTGCATTCTAGAACAGGGGAAATAACCAGAGGATGGGTTTTGGTACCCACTGGACCTGAGCTAAATCTTCATTCATCATGTGACCTCCATAAGCCCTTACTCTGGTGGACCACAGTGACATTTTGAGTCTCCTGAGTTAGTTCAGAGACAATGTCCAGTAGTACCCAAAAGGTTTGATTATTCAATTTTCCCCAGTACACATAAACCTTGGTATAGGCTATAGGTCCCTTTGGGAAAGGCTGGGAGAAAGATTAACATATTAAAGTTTTGGCAATAGACCAGGGTCCTTCCTCAAGCCTCCCCTTCATTCAAGGAGTTCTGGATTGTAAACTGGCTTAAGTCTGGGAATTGATTCAGGGGCTATGACTCTGTTTTATGAATCAAGTTTGACATTTGTTCACTTGACTTAGAACTTTTCTGCTTATAAAGTCAAGTAAAAATTTAGTAGGCTTTCTATCTATTTCTAGGAAACTGGCAATCAACTAGCCAATACCATAGGTCTAGAAGCAAAGAAGAGTGGTGGGGGTGGATTCTGAGGAGAACTGGCATTGTCTTGCAAGGCAACTGCCCCAGGGGAGGCTGTTAACGTTTCCTGAAGGAAGGCAGGGCTAATCTCAGACTGGGGTAGAGAAACTGCTTCCACTGGCAAAGAAGATTCATCAGAATTTAGGTGTTTCCTCAAAGTCTTTCCATGCATCCCCTTTCCAACTTTCAGGATTCCATTCCTTCCCAATCAATGCCCTTACTTTAACAACAGACATCCTGCAAAGATGGAAATTCAATTTGCCCTGTAGGTCTTGCAAAATAAGATTCTCAGTTTGATTTTCAGCAATCTTAGCCTGGTGGCTACAGGACATAAGATTCTCTTTCAGGACAGGCATAGAAGTTTTCTGATCACTTATGTGGCACTTGAGCTGGGAATTCAAATCCCTGAGTTCATCCTTTTCTTTCCTTACTTTGTCCATGACATTGGGAGCAACCAGTGAAACCATATCCTTTATCTTACATGTTCAAGGCCCATAAGAAAGAAACAAGGTGGAAACAAAATGATACACTGAGAACACCAAGCTTGTTTTGTAGAGTACCAGGGAAACCACAGATACAGAAACAAGTTGCTGATAGCCCCTTCCACTGAGCATCTTGCAGAGTGCATGCAGATGCATTACGGGATTAGGATGACTGATAGTGAACTTTAGACATCAAAGGCTGAAAATCCACTACATGTTACATACATGTGCAAATGTAACCCATGAAGAGGCATGAAAGAGGGTCATTGTTGCACCTGCACAGAGGACTCTTGAAATGTACATTGAAACTTACACTTACTTTCCACTAATCATTTCTGAACCCCCTCCCCCTTCAGCTTCCTACATCAAAGATAAACATCCTGCCCAAAAGCTGACCAGGGAGACAGATCTGAGCATTGCCTCCTGTCTCCTTGCTTGGCCAACCTGCAATAAAGCATTTTTCTTTCTTCAAAATACTGTTGCCTCGGTTTTTTGTCTTCCCATTGTGCAGCCAGCAACTTGCCCACTTGTTCAGTTACACCAGCAAATTTCATTATACTCATTAGTTTGACAAAAGTCTTTAAAAGTAGTATATACATTGTCACTCAGATCCTAGGTTCTTATAAGTGTTTGATTAGAAATATCCAATGATGATATTTTATGTATTTCTATTTCCAGAACACACTAAGGGCTATCAATGCTCTCTTTACTAACAGAAAGAGTCATCAGTGTCTTTAAATCTTATCAGTTTAGAGAGTCAATTCTAGAAACTTCAGAACCAATTCCAAAAATTCATCCTTGAGATTCTATTCCTAGAGGATTCTGGGAAGATGGTGGAGTAGGAAGCACCAAAAATCTCTCTCCCCACCTAGACAAAAATTGCACTGGCAAAATCTAACTAGTGTAACTACTTTGGAACTCTGGAGTCTGTTGAAGGCTTGCAAAGTCCAGTGGAAGGCCTGAATGGTAGATTGCAGTCAACTTCATCAATTTCAGCTCTCAGCACAGTAGCAGCTACCTACCCCCCACCACTGGCCACATGGCATACAGCTGTGCACATGGTCCTGGGGCAGTTTGCACACAGCCTATGGGAGTAAGCAAGCATGGGCAAATAAGATTCTGACCCCCAGATATTGGGGATCTGTGCTCTGATCACTACAGAGCACAGAGATGCAGACAAAAAGGCAAGCAACCGTTGTTGATGCACCTCCCCCACATTGTTGCAAGCCCCTCCCCCTTAAGGGTTAAGTGACTTCCAGGAGAGTTAAAGGGCCAGAATCCATTTTTTCCCTTTCATTTTTTACTTTTCTCCTTTGGGAGCCAGACATTAAAGACTATTCAAAAAAACAACTGCATATATGAGGAAAATTAGAAAGTGACTGTGCATGCACAATGAAAGTGTCAGAAAACACATAAGAAGATGCCTTAGGCTGTTGATCAGTAAAGAGAGACTACAACAATTTAAAAAATAATAACAAAAAAGAGCAAACCCTGGAGAAGAGAATCTGATTTCCAGAGTTACGACATTATTAGATTCAAATGTCCAGTGTTGAATAGAAAATCTTAAGGCATAGACAGAAACAGAAAAGTTGGCCCATTCAAAGGAAAAAAAAGTAATTAAACCCAATATGTCCTGAAAAAGATTTAATGGAATATATAAGACAAATAATTTAAAATAACAGTCTTAAGAATAGTCAAAAAACTAAAGGAAGATGTGAATAAAGTAAAGAAAATGACATATTAACAAACTGAAAATATCACTAAAGAGATATAAAACCTGAAGAGAAACCGAAAAGAATTTCTGAAGCTGGAAACTACAATAACTGAAATGAAAAATACACTAGAAGGACTCAAAGGCATATTTGAGCAGGCAGAAGAAAAATCAGTGAACTTGAAGATATGACAGGGGAAATTATCAAGGCTGAGGAGCAAAAGAAAAAAGATTGAAGAAGAGTACAGAGCCTAAGATACTTATGGACACCATCCGCCAAAAGCACCAACATATATATTGTGGGAACCCCAGGAGAAAGAGAGAGAGAGAAAGAGACAGAGAGAATATTTGAAGAAATAATGGCTGAAAACTCCTCAAATTTGGCTGAAGACATGAATATAAACATCCAAGGAGTTTGTAACTACATGTAAGATGAACAAACTCCATGTAAGATGAACTCAAAGAGACCCACCATGAGGCACATTAAATCAAACTTTCAAAAGCCAAAGAAAAAGCAAATCCTGAGAGGATCAAGAGAGAAGTGAATCATCAACATACAAGGGCTATTCAATGATATTATCTGCAAATTTCTCATCAAAAGTTTTGGAGGTCAGAAGATAGTGAGTCATTATATTCAGAGTGCTTAAAGAAAAAAAAAAACTGTCAACAAAGAATCCTATATCTGCCAAAACTGTCCTTCAAAAGTGAGGGAGAAATCAAGACATTCCCACATAACAAAAACTGAGAGAGTTTGTGACCATTGAACCTGCCCTGCAAGAAATGCTCAAGGAAATCCAGCAAGGTGAAACAAAAGGACACTAGACAGTAACTCAAAGCCATAGGGAGAAAAAAAGATATCAATAAAGGTAAATACACATACTGTTATAAAAACTAGTATTATTGTAACAATGGTTTGTAACTATACTTTTAGTTTTCTTTATGATTTAAGAGACTACTACATTTAAAGGAAAAAAACTGTTATTAATGTAAAAGATAGTATTACATAACTTTGGTTTGGAACTCCAAATCTAGTTTTTTGCATAGTTTAGGAGACTAATACACTAAAAATAATTATTAGTTTAGGTTTGGGGGCACAAAATATATAAAGATGTAATTTTGTGACAACTGAAAGGGATGGTGATGGTGCTGTGAAGAAGCAGAATTTTGTGTGTTATTGAAGTTAAGCTGCTATAAATTCAAGTTAGAAGACTGTAACTTCAGGATGTTAAGTGTAACCTCTCCTGGTAACCACAAAGAAAATAGCTATGGAACATACACAAAAGGAAATTGAGAAGGAATTTAAACCTCTCACTACAAAAAACTCAAGTAAACACAAAAGAAGACAGCAATGCAGGAAATGAGGGGGAAAAAGCTATAGAACATATAGAAAACAAATAACACAATGACAGAAATAAGTTCCTCAGTACTAGTAATTACTTTAAATTGTAAGTGGATTAAACTCTTCAATCAAAAGCCAGAGATTGGGGGAGAGACCTTCAAGATGGCAGAGGACTAAGACGTGGAGATCACCTTCCTCTCCACAAATACATCAGAAATACATCTACATGTGGAACAACCCCTACAGAACACCTACTGAACACTGGCAGAAGACCTCAGACCTCCCAAAATGCAAGAAACTCCTCACGTACTGGGTAAGGTAAAAAAAAAAACAGAGACAAACAATAGGGACAGGACCTGCACCTTGGAGAGGGAGCTGTGAAGGAGGAAAAGTTTCCACACACAGGAAGCCCCTTCACTTGCAGAGACAGAGGTGAGTGGGGGGAAGCTTTGGAGCCATGGAGGAGAGTGCAGCAACAGGGCTGCAGAGGGCAAAGCAGAGAGATTCCCACACAGATGATCAGTGCCGACCAGCACTCACCAGCCCAAAAGGCTTCTCTACTCGCCTGCCAGGACGGGTGGGGGCTGGGAGCTGAGGCTCAGGCTTCGGAGGTCAGATCCCAGGGAGAGGACTGAGGCTGGCTGCGTGAACACAGCCTGAAGGGGGCTAGGGCACCACAGCTAGCCTGGAGGGAGTCTGGGAAAAAGTCTGGACCTGCCTAAGAGGCAAGAGACCATTGTTTCGGGTTGCACAAGGAGAGGGGATTCAGAGCACCACCTAAACGAGCTCCAGAGATGTGTGTGAGCCATGGCTATCAGCGTGGACACCAGAAACGGGCATGAAATGCTAAGGCTGCTGCTGCAACCACCAAGAAACATGTGCAAGCACAGATCACTATCCACACCTCCCCTCCCGAGAGCCTGTGCAGCCCACCACTGCCAGGGTCCCATGAACCAGGGACAACTTCCCTGGGAGAACACATGGCACGCCTCACACTGTTGCAACATCACACCGGCCTCTGCCGCTGCAGGTTCGCCCTGCATTCCGAACCCTCCCCTCCCCCCAAGCCTGAGTGAGCCATAGCCCCCTAATCAGCTGCTCCTTTAACCCTGTCCTGTCTGGGCAAGAACAGACGCCCTCAGTGACCTACATACAGAGGGAGGGCCAAATCCAAAGCTGAACCCCAGGAGCTGTGCGAACAAAGAAAACAAAGGGAAATTTCTCCCAGTAGCCTCAGGAGCAGCGGATTAAATCTCCACAATCAACTTGATGTACCCTGCATCTGTGGAATACCTGAAGAGACAACAAATCATTCCAAAATTGAGGTGGTGTACTTTGGGAGCAACTGTAGACTTGGGGTTTCCTGTATGAGACAAACTGGTTTCTGGTTTTATGTTTATCTTAGTTTAGTATTTAGACTTTATTATCATTAGTAGCTTTCTTTATTGATTTGGTTGCTCTCTTCCTTTTCTTTTTATATATAGATATATTTTTTTCCTTTTTCTCAGTGAGTATGTTTATGCTTCTGTGTGATTTTGTCTGTATAGCTTTGCTTTTACCCTTTGTCCTAGGGTTTTGTCCGTTTTTGGGTTTTCTTTCTTTTTTTTTTTTTTTAGTATACTTTTTAGAGCTTGTTATCATTGGTGGATTTGTTTTTTTGGATTGGTTTTTCTCTTCTTTTTTTCTTTTTATTACTTTTAAATGTTTTTATTTAAAATTTTTTTTATTTTAATAACTTTACTTTTTATTTCATTTCATTTCTTTCCTTCTTTCTTTTTTCTCCCTTTTGTTCTGAGCTGTGTGGCTGACAGGGTCTTGGTGCTCAAGCCAGGTGTCAGGCTTGTGCCTCTGAGATGGAAGAGCTGAGTTCAGGACATTGGCCCACCAGAGACTTCCTGCTCCACATAATATCAAATGACAAAAGCTCTCACAGAGATTTCCACTTCAACACTAAGACCCAACTCCACTTAACAATCAGCAAGCTACAGTGCTCGACACCCTATGCCTAACAACTAGCAACACAGGAACACAACCCCACTCATTAGCAGAGAGGCTGTCTAAAATCATAATAAGGTCACAGACAACCTAACACACACAACCAGACATGGTCCTGCCCACCAGAAAGACAAGATCCAGCCTCATCCACCAGAACACAGACACTAGTCCCCTCCACCAGGAAGCCTACACAACCCACTGAACCAAACTTAGCCAATGGGGGCAAACACCAAAAACAACAGGAACAACAAACTTGCAGCCTGTGAAAAGGAAACCCCAAACACAGTAAGTTAAGCAAAACAAGAAGACAGAGAAACACACAGCAGATAAAGGAGCAAGGTAAAAACCCACCAGACCAAACAAATGAAGAGGAAATAGACAGTTTACCTGAAAAATAATTCAGAGTAATGATAGTAAACATGATCCAAAATCTTGGAGATATAATGAAGAAAATACAAGAAACGTTTAACAAGGACCTAGAAGAACTAAAGAGGAAACAAACAATGATGAACATCACAATAAATGAAATTAAAAATTCTCTAGAAGAATCAATAGCATGATAACTGAGGCAGAAGAACGCATAAGTGGCCTGGAAGATAAAATAGTTGAAAAATTACTGGAGAGCAGAATAAACAAAAAGGATTCAAAAGAATTGAGGACAGTCTGAGACACCTCTGGGACAACATTAAACACACCAACATTTGAATTACAGGGGTTCCAGAAGAAGAAGAAAAAAAGAAATGGACTGAGAAAATATTTGAAGAGATTATAGTTGAAAACTTCCCTAATATGGGAAAACAAATAGTCAATCAAGTCGAGGAAGCTCAGAGAGTCCCACACAGGATAAATCCAAGGAGAAACATGCCAAGACACACATATTAACTATCAAAAATTAAATACAAAGAAAAAATATTAAAAGTAGCAAGGGAGAAACAAATAATATATAAGGGAATCCCCATAAGGTTAACACCTGATCTTTCAGCAGGAACTCAGCAAGCCAGATGGGAGTGACAAGACATATTTAAAGTGAGGAAAGGGAAAAACCTACAACCAAGATTACTTTACCCAGCAAGGATCTCATTCAAATACGATGGAGAAATTAAAAGCTTTACAGATAAGCAAAAGCTAAGAGAATTCAGCACCACCAAACCAGCTCTACAACAAATGCTACAGGAACTTCTCTATGCAGGAAACATAAAAGAAAAAAAAAGACCTACAATAACAAACCCAAAAGAATTAAGAAATTGGGAAAAGGAACATACCTATCAATAATTACTTTAACTGTAAATGGATTAAATGCTCCCACCAAAAGACACAGACTGGCTGAATGGATACAAAAACAAAACCCACATGTATTCTGTCTACAAGAGACCCACTTCAGACCTAGAGACACATAGAGACTGAAAAAAAGGGGATGTAAAAAGATATTCCGTGCAAATGGAAACCAAAAGAAAGCTGGAGTAGGAATTCTCAAATCAGACAAAATGGACTTTAAAATAAAGACTATTAGAAGAGACAAAGAAGGACACTACATAATGATCAAGGGATCGATCCAAGAAGAAGATATAACAATTATAAATATTTATGCACCCAACATAGGAGCACCTCAATACATAAGGCAAATACTAACAGCCATAAAAGGGGAAATCGACAGTAACACATTCATAGTAGGGGACTTTAACACCCCACTTTCACCAATGGACAGATCATCCAAAATGAAAATAAATAAGGAAACACAAGTTTTAAATGATACCTTAAACAAGATGGACTTAATTGATATTTAAAGACATTCCATCCAAAAACAACAGAATACATATTTTTCTCAAGTGCACATGGAACATTGTCCAGGATAGATCATATCTTGTGTCACAAATCAAGCTTTGGTAAATTAAAGAAAATTGAAATCATATCAAGTATCTTTTCCGACCACAATGTTATGAGACTGGATATCAATTACAGGAAAAGATCTGTAAAAAATACAAACACTTGGAGGCTAAACAATACACTACTTACTAACGAGGTGATCACTGAAGAAGTCAAGGAGGAAATCAAAAAATACGGAGAAAAAAATGACAATGGAGACACGACGACCCAAAACCTATGGGATGCAGCAAAAGCAATTCTAAGAGGGAAGTTTATAGCAATAGAGTCCTACCTGAGAAACAGGAAACATCTCGAATAAACACTTAACCTTGCACCTAAAGCAATTAGAGCAAGAAGAAGAAAAAACCCCAGAGTTAGCAGAAGGAAAGAAATCATAAAAATCAGATCAGAAATAAATGAAAAAGAAATGAAGGAAATGATGACAAAGATCAATAACACTAAAAGCTGGTTCTTTGAGAAGATAAACAAAATTGATAAACCATTAGCCAGACTCATCAAGAAAAAAAGGGAGAAGAAACAAATCAATAGAATTAGAAATGAAAAAGGAGAAGTAACAACTGACACCGCAGAAATTCAAAAGATCATGAGAGATTACTACAAGCAACTCTATGCCAATAAAATGGACAACCTGAAAGAAATGGACAAATTCTTAGAAATGCACAACCTGCCAAGACTGAATCAGCAAGAAATAGAAAATATGAGCAGACCAATCACAAGCACTGAAATTGAAACTGTGATTTAAAATATTCCAACAAACAAAGGCCCAGGACCAGATGGCTTCACAGGCTAATTCTATCAAATATTTAGGGAAGGGCTAACACCTATCCTTCTCAAACTCCCCAAAAATATAGCAGAGGGAGGAACACTCCCAAACTCATTCTACGAGGCCACCATCACCCTGATACCAAAACCAGACAAGGATGTCACAAAGAAAGAAAAGTACAGGCCAATATCACTGATGAACATAGATGCAAAAGTCCTCAACAAAATACTAGCAAACAGAATCCAACAGCACGTTAAAAGGTTCATATGCCGTGATCAAGTGGGGTTTATTCCAGGAATGCAAGGATTCTTCAATATATGCAAATCAATCAACGTGATACACCATATTAACAAATTGAAGGAGAAGAACCATATGATCATCTCAATAGATGCAGTGAAAGATTTCGACAAAATTCAACACCCATTTATGTTAAAAACCCCACAGAAAGTAGGCATAGAGGGAACTTTCCTCAACATAATAAAGGCAATATAGTACAAACCCACAGCCAGCATCGTCCTTAATGGGGAAAAACTGAAAGCATTTCCACTAAGATCAGGAACCAGACAAGGTTGCCCACCCTCACCACTCTTATTCAACATAGTTTTGAAAGTTTTAGCCACAGCAATCAGAGAAGAAAAGGAAATTAAAAGAATCCAAATTAGAAAAGAAGAAGTAAAGCTGTTACTGTTTGCAGATGACATGATACTATACATAGAGAATCCTAAAGATGCTACCAGAAAACTACTAGAGCTAATCAATGAATTTGGTAAAGTAGCAGGATACAAAATTAATGCACAGAAATCTCTGGCATTCCTATACACTTATGATGAAAAATCTGAAAGTGAAATCAAGGAAACACTCCCATTTACCATTGCAACAAAAAGAATGAAATACCAAGGAATAAACCTACCTAAGGAGATAAAAGACCTGTATGCAGAAAATTATAAGACGCTGATGAAAGAAATTAAAGACGATAGGAATAGATGGAGAGATATACCATGTTCTTGGATTGGAAGCATCAACATTGTGAAAATGACTCTACTACCCAAAGCAATCTACAGATTCAATGCAACCCCTATCAAACTACCAATGGCATTTTTCACAGAACTAGAACAGAAACTTTCACAATTTGTATGGAAATACAAAAGACCTCAAATAGCCGAAGCAATATTGAGAATGAAAAATGGAGCTGGACAAATCAGGCTCCCTGACTTCAGACTATACTACAAAGCTACAGTAATCAAGACAGTATGGTACTGGCACAAAAACAGAAAGATCAATGGAACAGGATAGAAATCCCCGAGATAAACCCACACTCCTAAAGTCACCTTATCTTTGATAAGGAGGCAGGAATGTACAGTGGAGAAAGGACAGCCTCTTCAATAAGTGGTGCTGGGAAAACTGGACAGGTACATGTAAAAGTATGAGATTAGATCACTCCCGAACACCATACACAAAAATAAGCTCAAAATGGATTAAAGACCTAAATGTAAGGCAAGAAACTATCAAATTCTTAGAGGAAAACATAGGCAGAACACTCTATGACATAAATCACAGTAAGATCCTTTTTGACCCACCTCCTAAAGAAATGGAAATAAAAACAAAAATAAACAAATGGGACCTAATGAAACGTAAAAGCTTTTACACAGCAAAGGAAACTATAAACAAGACCAAAAGATAACCCTCAGAATGGGAGAAAATATTTGCAAATGAAGCAACTGACAAAGGATTAATCTGCAAATTTTACAAGCAGCTCATGCAGCTCAATAACAAAAAAACAAACAACCCAATCCAAAAATGGGCAGAAGATCTAAATAGACATTTCTCCAAAGAAGATATACAGACTGCCAACAAACACATGAAAGAATGCTCAACATCATTAATCATTAGAGAAATGCAAATCAAAACTACAATGAGATATCATCTCACACCAGTCAGAATGGCCATCATCAAAAAATCTAGAAACAATAAATGCTGGAGAGGGTGTGGTGAAAAGGGAACACTCTTGCACTGCTGGTGGGAATGTGAATTGATTCAGCCCCTATGGAGAACAGTACGGAGGTTCCTTAAAAAATTACAAATAGAACTACCATATGACCTAGCAATCCCACTACTGGGCATATACCCTGAGAAAACCAAAATTCAAAAACAATCATGTACCAAAATGTTCATTGCAGCTCTATTTACAATAGCCCAGAGATGGAAACAACCTAAGTGCCCATCATCTGATGAATGGATAAAGATGTGACACATATATACAATGGAATATTACTCAGCCATAAAAAAAACGAAATTGAGCTATTTGTAATGAGGTGGATGGACCTAGAGTGTGTCTTACAGAGTAAGTATGTCAGAAAGAGAAAGACAAATACCGTATGCTAACACATATATATGGTTTAAGAAAAAAAAAATGTCATGAAGAACCTAGGGGTAAGCTAAGACAGGAATAAAGACACAGACCTACTGGAGAATGGACTTGAAGACATGGGGAGGGGGAAGGGTGAGATGTGACAGGGCGAGAGAGAGGCATGGACATATATACATTAAAAAACGTAAGGTAGATAGCTAGTGGGAAGCAGCCGCATAGCACAGGGAGATCAGCTCCGTGCTTTGTGACCACCTAGAGGGGTGGGATAGGGAAGATGGGAGGGAGGGCGACGCAAGAGGGAAGAGAAATGGGAACATATGTATATATATAACTGATTCATTTTGTTGTAAAGCAGAAACTAACACACTATTATACTCCAATAAAGATGTTAAAAAAAAAAGAAGTGGCACATATATACAATGGAATATTATTCAGCCAGAAAATGAAATGAAATTGAGTTGTTTGTAGTGAGGTGGATGGACCTAGAGTCTGTCATACAGAGTGAAGTAAGTCAGAAAGAAAAAATTATACCATATGCTAACACATATATATGGAATCTAAGAAAAAAATGGTAATGAAGAACCTAGGGGCAGGATGGGAATAATGACACAGACCTACTAGAGAATGGACTTGAGGACACGGGGAGGGGAAAGGTAAGCTGTGACAAAGTGACAATGGCATTGACATATATACACTACCAAGTGTTAAACCAATAACTAGTGGGAAACAGCCACAAAGCTCAGGGAGATTAGCTCTGTTCTTTGTGACAACCTAGAATGGTGAGATAGGGAGTGTAGGAGGGAGGGAGACACAAGAGGGAAGAGATATGGGGATATATGTATATGTATAACTGATTCAGTATGTTATAAAGCAGAAACTAACACACCATTGTAAAGCAATTATACTCCATAAAGATGTTTCAAAAATAATAAACAAAAATAAAGTAATTATCGATATATATTTATTTATGCCATTTTGTTAATTATTTTCAAGTTGTTTTGTAGGACTTTTTTGTACTTTTCTTCTACTTTTCTTCTCTTCCCTTGTGATTTGATGACTATCTTTAGTGCTATGTTTGGATTCCTTTTTCTTTTTTGTGTGTATCTATTATATATTTTTGGTTTGTGGTTACAGTGAAATTTATATATAGCAAAATTTTATATATATAATATATATAATACATATATGATTCTTTTAAGTTGATAATCTCTTAATTTCAAATGCATTTTAACAACCCTGCATTTTTACTCTCCTCACTTCATGATTACTGATTTTGACATCATATTGTACATATAATTTTCTTGTGTATCCCTTAACTGCTTATTGTGGGTGTAGATGATTTTACTACTTTTGTCTTTTAACCCTTCCACTAGCTTTGTACATGGTTGATTTATTACCTCTACTATATATTTGCCTTTACCAATAAGCATTTTCCTTTCATGATTTTCGTTTCTAGTTGTGGCCTTTCCTTTTTCACTTAGAGTAGTCCCTTTAACATTTCTTGTAAAGCTGGTTGGTGGTGCTGAGCTCTTTTAGGTTTTGTTTGTCTGTACAACTTTTGATTTCTCCATCAAATCTGAATGAAAACTTGGCCATGTTGAATATTCTTGGTTGCAGATTTTCCCTTTCATCACTTTAAATGTATCATGCCACTCCCTTTTGGCATGCAGAGTTTCTGCTGAAAAGTCAGCTGATAGCCTTATGAGAGTTCACTTGTGCATAACTTGTTTTTCCCTTGCTGCTTTTAACATTTCCTCTTTATCTTTAATTTTTGCCACTTAATTACAATGTTTTTGGTGTGGTCCTCTTTAGGTTGATCCTGTTTGGGACTCTCTGTGATCCCTGGACTTGAATATCTGTTTTGTTTCCCAGGTAGGGAATTTTTCAGCTGTTATGTCTTCAAATATGTACCCCGCACCTTTCTCTCTCCCTTCTCCTTCTGAGACCCCTAAAATGTGAATGTTAGTATGTTTAATGCTGTCAGAGTTCTGAAACTGTACTCATTTCTTTTTTTTTCTTTTCTCTGTTCATCCTCAGTGATTTCCACTACTCTGTCTTCCAATTCATTGATCCATTCTTCTGTATCATTTAGTTTACTGTTGGTTCCTTCTAATGTATTTTTCATGACAGTTATTGTAGTCTTCATTTCTGTTTGGCTGTTCTTTATATTTTCTAACTCTGTAAAAACTTCTAACTTCTCACTGTGTTCGTCCATTCTTCTCCTGAATTCTATGATCATCTTTACAACTATTACATTGAATTCTTTCTTGGGTAGGTTGGCTATCTCCACTTCATTTAGTTTTTCTTCTGGGATTTTATCTTGTTCCTTCATTTGGAACATGTTCCTCCTTTGCCTCATTTTGCTTAATTTGTTGTTTTTATTTCTAAGTATCTGGTAGGTTGTTATGTTTCCTGACCTTGGAGAAATGCCCTTTCATAGGAGACATCCTATGAGTCCCAGCAGCACACTCCCCTCTGGTCACTAGAGGCGCTAGGGATTCCCCCTATGTGGGATGCTTGTTTCCTTCTGTTGTGGTGAGCTGGCTACTCTCAGCAGTCTCTTAAGCTTGGCTGGCCCCTGGTCTGATTGGTTGCCAGGCCCTGCCTTGTGCAGAGGTTGCTGGTTGCTTCTCGGTGGGGCCAGGTCATGAGGAGGCTAGCTGCAGAATCCTGGGGTGCCCTAGGTCTAGTGCTGACTCACTGGTGGTTTGAGTCAGGGTCCAGGAGATCCTGGTGCTGGTGCTCACCAACCAGTGTGTTAAGGCAGGTGCTGGGGCAAGTGCTGGCCCACTGACAGGCAGAGTCATGTCCTGAGGTCCAAAAGCTGTTGTTGGACCACTGGTGGGTGGGGCCCTTCCTGACACAGCTGGCTGCAGTGTCCAAGGTCCACTCCTAAAGGGAGTCTTTATTTCCCACAGCTCTCTTGTGCTCCCAAATGTAGGCTCCACTGGACTTCAAAGACAAACATTCTAGGGGCTCATCTCAGTGCAGGACCCTCAGGTTGGGGAGCCCAATGTAGGGCTGAGACCTCTCACTCCTTGGGGAGAACCTCTGCAATTGTAATTATTCTACCATTTGTGAGTTGCCTACCCAAGTTTAGGGGTCTTGACTATATTGTGGCTCTGCCTCTCCTACCACCTCATTGTGTTTCAATCTTTATATCTTTAGTTGTAGATCTTTTCTGGTAAGTTATAGTCTTTTTCATTGATAGGTGTTCTGTAAATAGTTGTAATTTTGATGTTCCTGTGAGAGGAGGTGAGCTCAGGGTCTTTCTACTCTGCCATCTTGGCTGATCTCCCCAGAAATTAAACACACTTTTAAGCAATCAATAGATCAAAGAAGAAATCACAAAGGAAATTGCAAAATACTTACAGAAGAATGAAAATGAAAACACAATATAGCAAAACTTATGGGATGCAGCAAAAGCAGTGTTAAGTGGGAAATGTATAGCTATAAATACTTACATTAAAAAATAATAAAGATCTCAAATCAACACCCTAACTTTACAACTTAAGGAGCTAAAAAAAGAAAAACTAAAAGTCCAAAGCTAGCAGAAGGAAGGAAATAATAAAGATTAGAGCATAGATAAATAAAATAGAGACTAGAAAAAACAAGAGATAATCAATGAGACCAAAAGCTGATTTTTTGAAAAGATCAACAAAATTGACAACACTTTATAGTTCTATGGATTAAGAAAAAAAAAGAGAAGACTCAGAGTACTAAAATCAGAAACAAAAGTAGGGACATTACTATCAATTTTACACAAATAAAAAGGATAAGATAGTACTGTGAAAAATTGTATGCCAAAAAATTGGATAATTTGGATGAAATTCCTAGAAACACAAAACCTCCCAAGACTAAATCATGAAAAAAATAGACAATCTGAATAGACTTATAACTAATAAGGAGATTGAATGAATAACATATATCTCCTAACAAATTAAAGCTCTGTATCTGATCGCTTCACTGGTGAATTCTATCAAACATTTAAAGAACTACTACCAATTCTTCTCAAGCTTTTCCAAAAAATTGAAGAAGAAGGAACACTTCCAAATTCATTTTACAAGGCCATCATAATCCTGATACCAAACCCAGGCAAAGACACTACAAGAAAAGAAAACTACAGATCAATATTTCGTATGAACATTGATGTGCAAATTGTCAACAAAATACTAACAAACAGAATTCAGCATCATATTTTTAAAAAATTACATACCATAACAAAGTAGGATTTATTTCTGATATGCAAGTTTGGCTCAACATATGAAAATCAATTAGTGTACCATCCATATCAACAACATGAAGTGAAAAGAAAAAAAACATGATTATCTCAATTGATGCAGAACAGGCATTTTACAAAATTCAACACCCCTTCATGATGAAAACACTAAACAAAATAGGAATAGAAGGAAACCACTTCCACATAATAGAAGCCATATATGAAAAACCCACAGCAAACATAATACCAAATGGTAAAAGACTGAGAACTTTTCCTCTAAGATCACAAACAAGGCAAGGATGACCACTTTTACCACTTCTATTTAACATAGTACTGGAAATTTAAGTCAGAGCCATTAGGCAAGAAAAAGATACAAAAGTCATACAAATTGGAAAGGAAGGGACTTCCCTGGTGGTCCAGTGGTAAAGAATCTGCCTTACAATACAGGGGACACAGGTTCAATCCATGGTCAGGGAACTAAGATTCCACATGCCGTGGGACAACTAAGCCCATGCACCACAGCTATTGAGCTCACATGTCTCAATGAGAGAGCCCGTGTGCTGCAAACTACAGAGCCCATGTGCTCTGGAGCCCACATGCCACAACTACAGAGCACACGTGCCCTGGGGCCTGAGGATCCCCAACTAGAGAAGAGAAAACCCACACACCACAACTAGAGAGAAGCCCAAGCACCACAACGAAAGATCCTGCATGCTTCAACAAAGATCTCATGTGCTGCAAGACCCAATGCAGCCAAAAATAAATTAATTAAATAGATAAATAATAAATAACTCATTTTTAAAAATTGGAAAGGA
Organism: Phocoena phocoena; assembly: GCF_963924675.1. Taxonomy (NCBI): domain Eukaryota; kingdom Metazoa; phylum Chordata; class Mammalia; order Artiodactyla; family Phocoenidae; genus Phocoena; species Phocoena phocoena. Next base: position 27,126,331 of record NC_089224.1, on the reverse strand, counting down.
AGAAGTAAAATTGTTTCTGTTTGCAAATATCTCATATGTAAAAAATTCTAGACTCCACAAAAGAGCTTTTAGAACTAATAACTGAATTCAGCAAAGTAGCAGAATACAAAGTCAACACACAAAAATCCATTGCATTTTTGTACACAAACAATGAACAATCTGAAAAGGAAACTACAAAAACAATCCATTTACAATAGCACCAAAAAGAATAAAATATGTAGGAACTAACTAAACTAAGGTGGTGAAAATCTTGAACAACGAAAACTACAAAATATTGCTGAAAGAAATGACATAAGTAAATAGAAATCATACCATGTTTATAGATTGGAAGACTTAATATTTTTTAAATGTCAGTATTACCCGAACTGATCTACAGATTCAATGCAGTTCATATCAAAATCCCAAAGACATTTTTTGCAGAACTAGAAAACTCATCCTAAAATTCAAATGGAATCTTGAGGGACCTGGAATAACCAAAATAATCTTCAAAAATTAGAAAAAACTGGAAGATTCACACTTCATAATTTCCAAGCCTACTACAAAGCTACAGTAATCAAAATAGTGTGGTATTGGCATAAAGACAGACATATAGACCAGTTGAACAGAATAGAGAGCCCAAGAATAAACTGTTGCATATACAGTCAAATGATTTATGACAAGGTTGCCATTCAATGGGAAAAGGACAGTCTTTCAACAAATGGTGCTGAGAAAACTGGATACCCACATGCAAAAGAATGAAGTGAAGCCTTACCTAACACCATATACAAAAACTAACTAAAAATGCATCAAGGACTTCAGTATAAGACCTAAAACAATAAAAACTCTTAGAAGAAAACATAGGACAAAAGCTTCATGACATTGGATTTAATAATTTCTTGGATATAACACCAAAAGCATAGACAATGAAAGAAAAAACAAATTGGGCTTCATGAAAAATTAAACAATTTGTACATTGAGAGACACAAAGGAAAAAGACAACCCAGAGTATAGGAGAAAGTATTTGCAAATAATATATTTGATTAGAGATTAATATCCAGGATATATATAGAACCCCTGAAATGCAACAACAACAAAAAACCTGATTCAAAAATGGAAAAAGGGGCTTCCCTGGTGGTGCAGTGGTTTAGAGTCCACCTGCTGATGCAGGGGACACGGGTTCGTGCCCCAGTCTGGGAAGATCCCACATGCCGTGGAGCAGCTGGGCCCGTGAGCCATGGCCACTGAGTCTGCACGTCTGGAGCCTGTGCTCTGCAACAGGAGAGGCCACAACAGTGAGAGGCCCACGTACCACAAAAAAAAAAAAAAAAAAGGAAAAAGGACTTGAATAGACTTTTCTCCAAAGAAGATATGTGAATAGCCAATAAGCCCATGAAAAGATGCTCAACATCACTAATCATTAAGGAAATGCTTATCAAAGCTACAATGAGACACCACCTCATATCCATTAGGATGGCTACTATCAAAAAACCAGGAAACAAGTGCTGGCAAGGATTTGGAGAAATTGGAACTTTTGTGCACCATTGATAGGAATGTAAATGGTACAGGCACTGTGGAAAACATTATGGAAGTTGCAAAAAGTTAAATACAGAATTACCATATGACCCAGCAATTCCAATTCTGAGTATATATCCAAAAGAAATGAAAGCAGTGTCTTGAGCAGGTATTTGTTCACCAATGTTCATAGCATTATTCACAATAGGTAAAACATAGAAGCAATACAATTATCCATCAGCTGATGAATATATAAGCAAAAGGTGGTAAATACGTACAATGAAATATTACCTAGCCTTAAAGAGGAAGGAAAATTGCAATGCAGTACAATATGAATGAACCTTGAGGACATTATGCTAAGAATTAAGCCAGTCACAAATAGAAAAATACTATATGATTCCACTTATGTGAAGTACTTAGGGGTAGTCAAAATCAGAAAGACAGAAAGTAAAAAATGGTGGTTTCAAGGGACTTGAGGGAGGGGAGAAAGGAGAGTTATTGTTTAATAAATATGGAGTTTCAAATTTACAAGAGTTATAGGGTGGATGGTGGTGATGGCTGCACAATATATTTAATACACTGAACTATATACTAAAAATAGTAAGATGGTAAATTTTTATGTATATTTTAACTCAATAAAAAAGAAAATGGTTCTTTTCCTCCAGAACCACTTTCATCACCAAAATCTGTATTACTCAGGGTTCTCAAGAGAACAACAATAAGGTATCACATTGATCTATTTGCCTACTTTATGTCAGTACAACATTGTCTTTATACAGTAGCTTTCTGGTCAGTTTTGAAACAGGGAAGTGTGAATCTTGCAATCCTCTTCTTTTTAAGATTGCTTTGTATCTCTATGCTCGTAGAATTTTTATATGCATTTTAGATCAGTTTGTCAATCTCTGCAAAGGAGCCAGCTGGGATTCTAATAGGAATTGATTTGAATCTGTAGATATATTAGGGGAATATTGCCATCTCAACAACATTAAGTCTTCCAATTCATGAATATGGGATATTTTTCCATCTGTTTAAATTTTATTTCTTTCAACAATTTTTTATAGTTTACAGAGTATAAGGTTTACATTTTTCTGTTAAATTTGTTCCTGAGAAAGTTATTCTTGTGAATGAAATTGTTTTCTTTGTTTCATTTTTGAATTGTTAATTGAAACTTTATGGAAATAAAATTGATTTTTGTATCTTGATCTCATATCCTGAAACCTACTGAATTCACCTATGAGTTCTGTTAACATTTTCGTGGGTACTTTAAGAAGTTATATATTCAAGATTATGTCATTACAATAAAGAAAGCATTAATTCTTCCTTTGTGATCTGGATGCCTTTTATTTTATTTTCTTGCCTAATTCTCCCTGCTAAAATCCCCAAGAAAATGTTGAATAAAAGTGGCAAGAGAATATTTTTATCCTGTTCTTGATCTTAGAAGAAAGGAAATGTTCAGTCTTTGAACATTTATTATAATGCTAGATTTTTTTATATATGTCCTTTACCAGGTTGATGCATTTACCTTCTCCTCCTAATTTGTTGAATGTTTTTATCTTGAAGATGTGTTAAATGTTGTCAAATGCTTTCTCTGAGTCTATTGAAATAATCATGTGGGTTCTGTCCTTTATTCTATTGATATGGGTACATTACATTAATTGATTTTGGCATGTTAAATCAACCTTGCATTTCTGGGATAATACAACTTAGATGAGGTACATATCCTTTTAATCTGTTGCTGGATTCAGTAGGCTAGTTTTTTATAGAGGAATTTGCATCTATATTCATAAGAGGTATTAGTTCAGAGTTTTCTTATGATGTCTTTGTCTGGTTTTGGTATTAGGGTAATATTGGTCTCATAGAATGAATTGAGAACATTCTCTATTCTTCTATTTTGGGGAAAACTTTGTGAAACATTGCTATGCATTTATCCTTAAATGTTTGGTAGAATTCACCATCAAAGGCATCTGAGCCTCAACTTTTCTTTGTGGGTAATGTTTTGATACTAATTTAATCTATTTTTAAAAATTATAGGCCTATTTACATTTTCTATTTCACCCTGAATCACATTCAGTAGTTTGTATTAGTCTAAGAATTTGTTGATTTCCTCTAATTTGTTGGCAAACGGTTGTTCATAGCGTTCCCTTATAATCATTTTCATTTCTATAAGGTCAGTAGAAATAACCCCTCTGTTATTCTTGATTCATCACTTGAGTATTCTCTTTTTTTCTTGATCAATCTAGTCAAATGTTTGTCAATTTTGTTGATCTTTTCAAGAACCAACTTTTGGTTTCATTTGTTGTTGGTTTGTATTATTTGCTATTTCTTTGATTTCCACTCCACTCTTTTTTTTTAACATCTTTATTGGAGTATAATTGCTTTACAATGGTATGTTAGTTTCTGCTTCATAACAAAGTGAATCAGTTATACATATACATATGTTCCCATATCTCTTCCCTCTTGCGTCTCCCTCCCTCCCACCCTCCCTATCACACCCCTCTAGGTGGTCACAAAGCACCGAGCTGATCTCCCTGTGCTATGCGGCTGCTTCCCACTAGCTATCTATTTTACGTTTGGTAGTGTATATATGTCCATGCCACTCTCTCACTTTGTCACAGCTTACCCTTCCCCCCCCCAATATCTTCAAGTCCATTCTCTATTAGGTTTGTGTCTTTATTCCTGTCTTACCCCTAGGTTCTTCATGACCTTTTTTTTCTTTCTTTCTTAGATTCCATATATATGTGTTAGCATACTGTATTTGTTTTTCTCTTTCTGACTTACTTCACTCTGTATGACACATTCTAGGTCCATCCACCTCACTACAAATAACTCAATTTTGTTTCTTTTTATGGCTGGGTAATATTCCATTGTATATATGTGCCACATCTTCTTTATCCATTCATCTGTTGATGGACACTTAGATTGCTTCCATGTCCTGGCTATTGTAAATAGTGCTGCAATGAACATTTTGGTACATGACTCTTTTTGAATTATGGTTTTCTCAGGGTAGATGCCCAGTAGTGGGATTGCTGTGTCATATGGTAGATAATGTATTTATTTCCCCTTGATTTGAAAGATAGTTTAGCTGACTATAGAATTCTGGTTTCACAGGGTTTTCTTCTTTCAACACTTTGAATATGTTAATTTGTTCTTGCCTCCAATGACAGAACTTTGAATACATCAATATGTTCTGGCCTCAAATATATGACTTTCTAATAAGAAGTCACCTAGTTAAACTTATTGAGGTTCCCTTATACATAATGAGCTGTGGGGTTTTTATTGCTGTTTTTTTCTACATTAAAATTTTTCTTTTTGTCTTTGTCTTTCAACATTTTTACTATGATGTTATTGAGTGTGGATCTCCTACTAGTAGTTAATTGAGCTTCTTGATATGTACATAAATGTTTTCATCAGGTTTGAAAAGTTGTCAGCCATTATTTCTTCTAATTTCTTTTTCTGCTCCTTTCTCTCTCTCCTCTCCTCTGGTATTTCCATTATGCCTATGGCACACTTAATGCTGTTCAACATTTCTCTGAGGCTCTGTTCATTTCTCTTCATTCTTTTTTTCTCTCTGTTACTCAGATTACATAGTCTCTATAAATTTACTTCCAGGTTTTCTGATTCTTCTGCTAGTTCAAATCTACTGTTGAGTTCCAGTGAATTTTTTATTATGCCTATTGTACTTTTAAACTCCAGAATTTCTTTATGGTTCTTTTCAACATTTCTTTCTCTTTATTGATATTTTTAATTTGATGACATTGTTATCATAGTTTTCTTTAAGCTTGGTTTCCTTTAGTTCTTTGAACATATATATAATGGCTTCTTTGAAGTCGTTGCTCAATATGCCATCTAGTCTCTTTCACAGGCAGTTCTTTTGCCTGCTATTTTTTCTGTGTATGGATCACAGTTGCATGCTTCTTTGCAATCTTATAACTTTTGCTATAAACAACATTTTTGTTAATATTGTAGTAACTGGATGCTGATTACCCTACATCCTCTCCATGGCTTTTTTTGTTGTTGTTTGCTGGTTTATTTGTTTAGTGATTTGGCTAAATGATTTTAGTTAGCTCTATTTCACCTGTAGTTTGAAGCCTCTGATGTCACTTCTCAGAGGATACACCCCTGACATTCACAATTACCCTGGGATGACAAAGGCTTTTAGCAAAGCTCTCTTTGTCTTTTTCCCTGATCCCTGTTAAACTGTCACCCTTGATTGATATTACACCCAGTTGTTAGGCTCCATTAATTGCTTGCTTATCACTCTATTGTTTTAAATTCCTGGGGGCATAAACTACTCTAGAGTCATATCTAATTAAACTCAGCCAGGTTTATTTTTTGAGACCAGTCTTTGAGGTTTGTTCTAAACCCTGGACCCTGGAGGGTTCTTCTTCCTTCCTTCCTTCCTTCCTTCCTTCCTTTCTTTTTCTTTCTTTGTCTTTCTTTCTTTCTGTTTCTTTTAATTAAAAATTTTTAATTTATTATTATTATTTGGTTGTGCTGCATGGCTTGTAGGATCTCAGTTCCCTGACAAGGATTTGAACCCAAGTCACAGCAGTGAAAGCCCAGAATCCTAACCACTAGGCCACCAGGGAACTCCCTGTAGGGTTCTTAGTTTTCTTTTTCCCCAGTTCCCTCTGTTTAACTAGCTGACCTACAACTAGCTTGCTGCTCTCATACAGCTATTGGTCTCCTAATTGCTTACCACCAAAATCTCCATTGCTTTTGAGAGTGCACTTAGACTTGAACTTCCCAATGCTTTGTTTTAAATAAAGTTGGTTTTTTGGGGGAGAGCTTTGGAGCTCTCTGTTCTTAAGGACTGCTACTCTCCCTGTGTAAAATCTCTTGAGTCACTGCTTTTGGCACTCTGTCAGGTTGGTGGCCTCTGGCTTTCTTAGCTTGGCTCTTCTGGCATGAAACATCCATCCTATGAAGGAGCTAAGGTGAATATGATCAGGGACCCAGTTTTCTTGTCCTGCCTGCTTTTATGGCCCTAGGAGTGAGAGCTGGGTGGAAGAAGGGAGCCCCAAACCTCTCAGCCTTTCTTACCAGGAATTTAGCCTCTTCAATTTGGAGTTGGATGAGATGAGGAATGCTGAAAGCCACACCTCCTGTGATATGTTATTTTCTTTAATTAGTAGCTGGGTGAGAGGGATCCCTGTCTTCATGGCCACAACGACCTAGAGTAGAGCTTCCAAAAAGCTGAGCTGGGAGTAGGGAGGAAGTATGCCATGGCTCAGGTGCCAAAGACCCTCACTTTTCTTACCAAGATTTAGTAGGCTTTCTTGAATAAAAGTTTCTTCATTTTCTGTACACCCTTAGGATGATTTCCAAAAGCATGCCCTTGGGATCATTTCCAAAATAGTTGGTTTTTTAAAAAATAATTATGGGTAAATAATCTGATGTAGAGATTGAGATATAGAAATAAATTCAGGGGACGAAGGGAAGATGGTGGAAGAGTAGGACGTGGAGATCACCTTCCTCCCCAAAGATACACCAGAAATACATCTACACGTGGAACAACTCCTATATAACACTTACTGAAGGTTGGCAGGAGACCTCAGACCTCCCAAAAGGCAAGAAACTCCCCATGTACCTGGATAGGGTGAAAGAAAAAAGAATAAACAGAGACAAAATGATAGGGACAAGACCTGAACCAGTGGGAGGGAGCTGTGAAGGAAGAAAGGTTTCCACACACTAGAAGCCCCTTGGCGGACAGAGACTGAAGGTGGCGGAGGAGGAAAGCTACAGAGCCACGGAGGACAGCACAGCAACAGCGGTGTGGAGGGCAAAGCGGAGAGGTTCCCGCACAGAGGATCGGTGCCAACCAGCACTCACCAGCCCGAGAGGCTTGTCTGCTCACCTGCCGAGGCAGGCGAGGCTGGGAGCTGAGGCTCCGGCTTTGGTGGGAGCACAGGGAGAGGACTGGGGTTGGCGGCGTGAACACAGCCTGCAGGGGATTAGTGCACCACAGCTAGCTGGGAGGGAGTCCGGGGAAAAGTCTGAACCTGCCGAAGAGGCAAGAGACCTTTTCTTCCCTCTTTCTTTCCTGGTGCGCAAGGAGAGGGGATTAAGGGCGCTGCTTAAAGGAACTCCAGAGATGGGCGCAAGCCGCGGCTAAAAGCGCGGACCCCAGCGACGTGTGTGAGATGCTAAGGCTGCTGCTGCCACCACCAAGAAGCCTGTGTGTGAGCACAGGTCACTATTCACACCCTTGGGAAGTGTGTGCAGCCCGCCACTGCCAGGGTCCCGGGATCCAGGGACAACTTCCCTGGGAGAACACACAGCAAGCCTCAGGCTGGTGCAATGTCACGCCGGCCTCTGCCGCTGCAGGCCTGCCCCGAACTCCATGCCCCTCCCTCCCCACGGCCTGAGTGAGCCACAGTCCCTGAAGCAGCTGCTCCTTTAACCCCGTCCTGTCTGAGCAAAGAACAGACACCCTCTGGCGACCTACACGCAGAGGCAGGGCCAAATCCAAAGCTGAACCACTGGGAGCTGTGAGAACAAAGAAGAGAAAGGAAAATCTCTCCCAGCAGCCTCAGAAGCAGAGGATTAAAGCTCCACAATCAACTTGATGTACCCTGCATCTGTGGAATACATGAATAGACAACGAATCATCCCAAATTTAGGAGGTGGACTTTGAGAGCAAGATGTATGATTTTTTCCCCTTTTCCTCTTTTTGTGGGTGTGTATGTGTACGCTTATCTGTGAGACTCTGTCTGTATAGCTTTGCTTCCACCATCTGTCCTAGGGTTCAATCCGTCAGTTTTTTTTTTCCTTAATAATTACTTTTTCTTTTAATAACTTTATTATATTTTATCTTACTTTAGTTTATCTTATTTTATCTTCTTTCTTTCTTTTTCTTCCTTCTTTCCCTCCCTCCTTCCTTCCTTCCTCCCTCCCTCCCTCCCCCCTCCTTTCTTTATTTCTTTCTTTCTACTTCTACTAATTTTTTTTTCTAAATTTTTCCCTTTTATTCTGAGCCGTGTGGATAAAAGGCTCTTGGTGCTGCAGCCAGGAGTCAGTGCTGTGTCTCTGAGGTGGGAGATCCAACTTCAGGACACTGGTCCACAAGAAACCTCCCAGCTCCACATAATATCAAATGGCAAAAATCTCCCAGAGATCTCCATCTCAACACCAGCACCCAGCTTCACTACAAGCTTCACCAGCAAGCTACAGTGATGGACACCCTATGCCAAACAACTAGCAACACAGGAACACAACCCCACCAATTAGCAGAGAGCCTGCCTAAAATCATAATAAGTCCACAGACATCCCAAAACACACCACCAGACGTGGACCTACCCACAAGAAAGACAAGGTCAAACCTCATCCACCAGAACACAGGCACTAGTCCCCTCCACCAGGAAGTCTACACAACCCACTGAACCAACCTTAGCCACTGGGGACAGACACCAAAAACAACGGGAACTACGAACCTGCAGCCTGCAAAAAGGAGACCCCAAACACAGTAAGATAAGCAAAATGAGAAGACAGAAAAACACAGAGCAGATGAAGGAGCAAGATAAAACCCCACCAGACCTAACAAATGAAGAGGAAATAGGCAGTCTGTCTGAAAAAGAATTCAGAATACTGATAGTAAAGATGATCCAAAATCTTGGAAATAGAATAGATAAAATGCAAGAAACATTTAACAGGACGTAGAAGAACTAAAGATGAAACAAACAATGATGAAGAACACAATAAATGAAATTAAAAATACTCTAGATGGGATCAATAGCAGAATAACTGAAGCAGAAGAATGGATAAGTGACCTGGAAGATAAAATAGTGGAAATAACTACTGCAGAGCAGAATTTTTTAAAAGTTTGAAAAGAAATGAGAACAGTCACAGAGACCTCTGGGACAACACTAAATGCACCAACATTCGAAATATATGGGTTCCAGAAGAAGAAGAGAAAAAGAAAGGGACTGAGAAAATATTTGAAGAGATTATAGTTGAAAACTTCCCTAATATGGGAAAGGAAATAGGTAATCAAGTCCAGGAAGCACAGAGAGTCCCATACAGGATAAATCCAAGGAGAAATACACCAAGACACATATTAATCAAACTGTCAAAAATTAAATACAAAGAAAACATATTAAAAGCAGCAAGGGAAAAATAACACACAAGGGAATCCCCATAAGGTTAACAGTGGATCTTTCAGCAGAAACTCTGCAAGCCAGAAGGGACAGGCAGGACATATTTAAGGTGATGAAGGAGAAAAACCTGCAACCAAGATTACTCTACCCAGCAAGGATCTCATTCAGATTTGATGGAGAAATTAAAACCTTTACAGACAAGCAAAAGCTGAGAGAGTTCAGCACCACCAAACCAGCTTTACAACAAATGCTAAAGGAACTTCTTCAGGCAAGAAACAGAAGAGAAGGAAAAGACCTACAATAACGAACCCAAAACAATTTAGAAAATGGGAATAGGAACATACATATCAATAATTACCTTAAATGTAAATGGAATAAATGCTCCCACCAAAAGACGCAGATTGGCTGAATGGATACAAAAACAAGACCCATATATATGCTGTCTACAAGAGACCCACCTCAGACCTAGAAACACATACAGACTGAAAGTAAGGGGATGGAAAAAGGTATTACATGCAAATGGAAACCAAAAGAAAGCTAGAGTAGGAATTCTCATATCAGACAAAATAGATTTTAAAATAAAGACTACTAGAAGAGACAAAGAAGGACACTACATAATGATCAAGGGATCAATCCAAGAAGAAGATATAACAATTGTAAATATTTACGCAGCCAACATATGAGCAACTCAATACATAAGGCAAATTCTAACAGCCATAAAAGGGGAAATTGACAGCAACACATTCATAGTAGGGGACTTTAACACCCACTTTCACCAATGGACAGATCATCCAAAATGAAAATAAATAAGGAAACACAAGCTTTAAATAATACATTAAACAAGATGGACTTAATTGATATGTATAGGACATTCCATCTGAAAACAACAGAATACACATTTTTCTCAAGTGTTCATGGAACATTCTCCAGGATAGATCATATCTTGGGTCACAAATCAAGCCTTGGTAAATTTAAGAAAATTGAAATTGTATCAAATATCCTTAATGACAACAACGCTATGAGACTAGATATCAATTACAGGAAAAGATCTTTTAAAAATACAATCACATGGACACTAAACAATACACTACTTAATAATGAAGTTATCATTGAAAAATATCAAAGAGGAAATAATAAAATACCTAGAAACAAATGACAATGGAGACACGACGACCCAAAATCTATGGGATGCAGCAAAAGCAGTTCTAAGAGGGAAGTTTATAGCAATACAATCCTACCTTAAGAAACAGGAAACATCTCGAATAAACAACCAAACCTTGCACCTAAAGCAATTAGACAAAGAAGACCAAAAAATCCCCAAAGTTAGCAGAAGGAAAGAAATCATAAAAATCACAACAGAAATAAATGAAAAAGAAATGAAGGAAACGATGACAAACATAAATAAAACTAAAAGCTGGTTCTTTGAGAAGATAAATAAAATTGATAAACCATTAGCCAGACTCATCAAGAAAAAAAGGGAGAAGATTCAAATCAATAGAATTAGAAATGAAAAAGGAGAAGTAACAACTGACACTGCAGAAATACAAAAGATCATGAGAGATTACTACAAGCAACCCTATGCCAATAAAATGGACAACCTGGAAGAAATGGACAAATTCTTAGAAATGCACAACGTGCCAAGACTGAATCAGGAAGAAATAGAAAATATGAACAGACCAATCACAAGCACTGAAATTGAAACTGTGATTAAAAATTTTCCAACAAACAAAAGCCCAGGACCAGATGGCTTCATAGGCGAATTCTATCAAACATTTAGAGAAGAGCTAACACCTATCCTTCTCAAACTCTTCCAAAATATAGCAGAGGGAGGAACACTCCCAAATTCATTCTACGAGGTCACCATCACCTTGATACCAAAACCAGACAAGGATGTTACAAACAAAGAAAACTACAGGCCAATATCACTGATGAACAAAGATGCAAAAATCCTCAACAAAATACTAGCAAACAGAATCCAACAGCAGAGTAAAAGGATCATACACCATGATCAAGTGGGGTTTATTCCAGGAATGCAAGGATTCTTCAATATACACAAATCAATCAATGTGATAAACCATATTAACACATTGAAAGAGAAAAACCATATGATCATCTCAACAGATGCAGAGAAAGCTTTTGACAAAATTCAACACCCATTTAGGATAAAAAAAAAAATACCCTGTGGAAAGTAGGCATAGAGGGAACTTTCCTCAACATAGTAAAGACAATATATGACAAACCCACAGCCAACATCTTCCTCAATGGTGAAAAACTGAAAGCATTTCCACTAAGATCAGGAACAAGACAAGGTTGCCCACTCTCACCACTCTTATTCAACATAGTTTTGGAAGTTTTAGCCACAGCAATCAGAGAAGAAAAGGAAATAAAAGGAATCCAAATCGGAAAAGAAGAAGTAAAGCTGTCACTGTTTGCAGATGACATGATACTATACATAGAGAATCCTAAAGATGCTACCAGAAAACTACTAGAGCTAATCAATGAATTTGGTAAAGTAGCAGGATACAAAATTAATGCACAGAAATCTCTGGCATTCCTATACACTTATGATGAAAAATCTGAAAGTGAAATCAAGGAAACACTCCCATTTACCATTGCAACAAAAAGCATGAAATATCTAGGAATAAACCTACCTAAGGAGACAAAAGACCTGTATGCAGAAAATTATAAGACACTGATGAAAGAAATTAAAGATGATACAAATAGATGGAGAGATATACCATGTTCTTGGATTGGAAGAATCAACATTGTGAAAATGACTCTACCACTCAAAGCAATCTACAGATTCAATGCAATCCCTATCAAACTGCCACTGGCATTTTTCACAGAACTAGAACAAAAAACTTCACAATTTGTATGAAAACACAAAAGACCCCAAATAACCAAAGCAATCTTGAGAATGAAAAACGGAGCTGGAAGAATCAGGCTCCCTGACTTCAGACTATATTACAAAGCTACAGTAATCAAGACAGTAGGGTACTGACACAAAAACAGAAAGATAGATCAATGGAAGAGGATAGAAAGCCCAGAGATAAACCCACGCACATATGGTCACCTTATCTTTGATAAAGGAGTCAGGAAGGTACAGTGGAAAAAGGACAGCCTCTTCAATAAGTGGTGCTGGGAGAACTGGAAAGGTACATGTAAAAGTATGAGGTTAAATCACTCCCTAACACCATACACAAAAATAAGCTCATAATGGATTAAAGACCTAAAGGTAAGGTCAGAAACTATCAAACTCTTAGAGGAAAACATGGGCAGAACACTCCATGACATAAATCACAGCAAGATCCTTTTTGACCCACCTCCTAGAGAAATGGAAATAAAAACAAAGATAAACAAATGGGACCTAATGAAACTTCCAAGCTTTTGCATAGCAAAGGAAACCATAAACAAGACCAAAAGACAACCCTGAGAATGGGAGAGAATACTTGCCAATAAAGCAACTGACAAAGGATTAATCTACAAGCAGCTCATGCAGCTCAATAACAAAAAAATAAACAACCCAATCCAAAAATGGGCAGAAGACCTAAATAGACATTTCTCCAAAGAAGATATACAGACTGCCAACAAACACATGAAAGAATGCTCAACATCATTAATCATTAGAGAAATGCAAATCAAAACTACAGTGAGATATCATCTCACACCAGTCAGAATGGCCATCATCAAAAAATCTAGAAACAATAAATGCTGGAGAGGGTGTGGAGAAAAGGGCACACTCTTGCACTGCTGGTGGAAATGTGAATTGGTAGAGCCACTATGGAGAACAGTATGGAGGTTCCATAAAAAACTACAAATAGAACTGCCATATGACCCAGCAATCCCACTACTGGGCATATACCCTGAGAAAACCGTAATTCAATAAGAGTCGTGTACCAAAATGTTCATTGCAGCTCTGTTTACAATAGCCCAGATATGGAAACAATCTCAGTGTCCATCATCAGATGAATGGATAAAGAAGATGTGGCACATATATACAATGGAATATTACTCAGCCATAAAAAGAAACGAAAGTGAGCTATTTGTAATGAGGTGGATAGACCTAGAGTCTGTCATACAGAGTGAAGTAAGTCAGAAAGAGAAAGACAAATACCGTATGCTAACACATGTATATGGAATTTAAGAAAAAAAATGTCATGAAGAGCCTAGGGGTAAGACAGGAATAAAGACACAGACATACTAGAGAGTGGACTTGAGGATATGGGGAGGGGGAAGTGTAAGCTGTGATAAAGTGAGAGAATGGCATGGACATATATACACTACCAAACGTAAAATAGATAGCTAGTGGGAAGCAGCCACATAGCACAGGGAGATCAGCTCTGTGCTTTGTGACTGCCTGGAGGGGTGGGATATGGAAGGTGGGAGGGAGGGAGACACAAGAGGGAAGAGATATGGGAACATATGTATATGTATAACTGATTCACTTTGTTATAAAGCAGAAAGTAACACACCATTGCAAAGCAATTATACCCCAATAAAGATGTTTAAAAAAAAAAGAGTGAAAAGGCCGTCCACAGAATAAGGAAAATATTTGTAAATCATAACATCTGATAAGGGATTATTATCCATTATATATAAAGAACTCCTACAACTCAACTCATTGACAAAAAAAAAAAAACCCAGTTCAAAAATTGGCAAAGGACTTGAATAGACATTTTTCCAAAGAAGATATACCAAGGGCCAATGAGCACATGAAAAGATGCTCAATATCATTAGCCATTAAAGAAATGTGAATTTACACCATAAATGATAAGATATGATGCTTATAATTTTAAAAAATAGAAAATAATAAGTGTTGGCAAGTATGTGGAAAAGTTGGAACACTGAGCATTGCTGATAGGAATATAACATAGTGCCACTGCTGTGGAAAACAGTTTGTTCCTCAAAAAGTTAAACAGAATTATCATATGATCCAGCAATTCTACTCTTAGGTATATAATCCAAAAGAATTGAAAGCACGAACTTGAATAGATATCTGTACACCAGTGTTCATAGAAGCAATATCTACTCACATGTTCACAACACCCAAAAGATGGGGAAAAAACCCAAGTGTCCATCAACAGTTGAGTGGATAAAGAAAATGTGGTGGAATCTTATTCAATTATAAAAAGTAATAGCTTCTTTTTTAATATGCCACAACATAGGTGAAACTTGAAAACATGGTGAATGTATTTAATGTCACAGAATTGTACACTTACAAATGGTTAAAATGATAAATATTATATTATGTATATTTTACCACAATAAAAAACAGTTTTTAAAAAATCAGTATATTCTTGGCCAAAGAGTGAAGAGATCTCTAATTTTAATTGGTTCTACAAAACTACCTCAGGAGTATGTACTGTTGTTAGTTTCATTTGTTTCTTTCCAGAATTGTTTAACAATTACAAACCATGTTACAATGAATATTCTTGAACATGCCTCATTTTACACATTAGCAATTGTTCTTTAAAGAACATTTCAAGAAATGAAACATTCTGAGTTATATGGTATTTACATATAATTTTAAAATATTTTGAAAGCCAGTTCTCCAAAGTGGCTATACCAGTTTACATTACCATACAGTTTACAATTTACATTCCCAACATATGCTAGCCAACACAGATATTCGACTTCTTTAAGCCTTTGCCAATGTTATAGACAAAAATTCTTCTTATTGATCCCTAAATTTTCATTTCCCTAATTACATTTTTTCACTGGTGGTGTTAAGCATCTCTTCATGTTTATCCTTCTGTGAAGGATATACATGTTTATAGGATATACTGATTATAAATTTTCCTATTTTTTTAAAGTTGTATGTTGGTTGGGTTCACCAGGAAGCAGATGCTGAGATAGAGTTAAGACTGAAAAAAGTTTATTAGGAAGTAATTTTCCTGTGAAAGGAAAAGGGAGGAAGCAGGATTGGGCGAGGAAGCTATCAGTATTCAACACAGATGGTCAGTCACAGAGTCCCACGTCAGGCCATTGGCAAGGGCCACCCCAAGAACAGTGTGACCTTGGCATCAAAGTTTAGGTGAACCTGAAGGAGTCTGCTGCTGAAGGCCGTTAGCTAACTACACTCCACAAGTTGTCATTTTCTGATTGGATTGTAGCTTTTCCTTATATATAACAATTATTAATCTTTTGTTAAATATTTTGTATGTTCTAGCTTTTGTATCTTTCCTAGACATAGCTTCCTCATGTTGTCATTATAAAAATATTCTCCCATATTTTCTTCCAATACATTTAGGCACTTTATTTACTACCAATTTTATATGGTGTGAATCATAAATAAAGGTGGTAGAGGTGTAAATGTATTATTTTCTAAATAGATATCCACTAGCCCAACAGCTTTTACTGAGCTCTTAGTCTTTCCCACTTATCAGGCAAGCTATCTTAATATTATATTACTGAAGCCTGCACTTCAGTAAACCAAAATCCACAGGATTGACATAATAGATAAAAATAAAAGAGAAACCACAACTAGCAAAATGTAACCTGACTCACAAAACAGATAAACTCTACCAAACCAAAACTATGACATGCATCACAAAGTCTCAAAATTAAAACTCTTTTAACACCAGTTTGTTCTGACCCATATGTTCTAAAACCACAGAAAAACTAGCCTAAGAGTAACATAAACAGACTCATACATTCTAAAAATAAGACCACCATTTGTAACACTAAGTCCTTAGTTTATAAATTCTTAATAATCCCTGCCAATACCATCCTATGACTAATGCCAATACCATCCTATGACTAACTCCAACCCCCAGAGCTACCCTAACAACCCCTGTCCCATTCTGAGGTCCTTATGGCGTATGTTCTCCCTTACTGCAGAGTAATAAATCTGTCTTTGACTACAGGGCAATGGCTTTATCAATTTTATTAATTATATATTTAAACCTGAAAAAAAATACTGTTGTCTCAATAAACTGAAAAAGGTGACAATTCCTTGAAACAGGGGAAGAGGACAGTTAATGGAAGACATGGCCACAGACAATAGCACACAACCCTGACCCAAGGAAAGAGAATTCTGCCTCAGTCAGTGAGAACCAGAAGAAAGGTTTTCTTGCCCTGTGGTGATGAAGCCAAGAAAAGGAGTAGCCCAGGGACAACAAATAGGGAAACTGGAAAACTTCATCAAAATTAAAAACTGTTCATTGAAAGACACTAATAAGACAATGAATAGGCCACAGACAGAAATTACTTACAAAACATATATCCGACAAAAGACCTGTATATATAAAGATATCTTATAACTTGATAATAAGAAAACTAGCAACTCAATTTAAAAACAGGCAAAAGAATTGAACAGGCACTTCAGCAAAGAATATATAAAAACAGCAAATAAGCCCGTAGACAACATGTAGCATCAGTCAAATGTAAATTTAAACTGCAATGAGACACCACTACACACCTACTAGAACAGCTAAAATGAAAAAGATAACCTGTACCAAGTATTAGTGAGGGTGTAGAGCAACTGGAACTCTCATTGCTGGTGGCAATACAAAATGGTACAGTTACTTTGGAAAACAGTATGGCAGTTTCTTATAAAGTTAACTATCACTTAACATAGGACCCAGAAATTCCAATCCTAGGTATGTACCTAGGAGAACTGAAAGCTTAAAGACTTGTACTTGAATGTTCATAAAAAGCTTTATAGCCACAAATTGGAAACCACCCAAATGTCTATCTACTGCTGAATAGTTAAATTATAATGTATCCATAGAATAGAATAGTACTTAATAAAAAGTACTACCTTGATATATGAAGCATAAGAATATGGATGAATCACATAATCCATACACTAAATGAAAGAATCCAGACAGAAAAGATTATATTCTATATTGTTCCATTCATATGCCATTTTGGAAAAGGCCACCTTATAAGGCAGAAAACAGATCAGTAGTTGTCAGAAGCTGGGGTGGTGGTGAGGGGATTAACTGCAAAAGGCCAAAAGGGAACTTTATGGGGCAGTAGAAATGTTCTATATCATGATATGGTTGTGGTTACATAACCATATACATTTTTCAAAACTCATCATATTGTACAGTTAAAATAGTGAACTTATTATATGTAGATTATTATCTAAATAAAGCTAATTTTTAAAATAAGGCTATTACTTATCTATCAAAATTTTAGATGCACATATATTTGGGCCCAATAATTTCAAGAAACTTATTCTACTGATATACTTGCACATGTAGAATAATTGTGTACAGGGCTATCATGGCATTGCTTGTATGCTTCACTAAATGGGAATGGGGTAGTTAGGGGGCAGGGATGGGAGGAAGACTGTTTGCTTTTGTACTTACCAGATTTTGAATTATTGGATGTATTCATTACTTAGGGGAAAAAAAAAAAAAGGAAAAAAAAGTACTTTTTTTTTTTTTTTGCGGTACGCGGGCCTCTCCCTGTTGTGGCCTCTCCCGTTGCGGAGCACAGGCTCCGGACGTGCAGGCCCAGCGGCCATGGCTCACGGGCCCAGCCGCTCCGCGGCATGTGGGATCCTCCCGGACCGGGGCACGAACCCGTGTCCCCTGCATCGGCAGGTGGACTCCCAACCACTGCGCCACCAGGGAGGCCCAAAAAAGTACTTTTTAAAGTGGCTTCCATGGTCCCTGTGAGAGATTCTGGAGGCCTGGCCAAGAGCCTCCTTACCTCAGGGCAACTGTTTATCATGTGGCCCCATGCAGGTCGTTCTCCTCTCCATCTGTGAAATGCCTCCTTGTTCCTAGAACCTTCTCACTTCTCTGTTATCATCCTTGGTGTTTCCAAATCCCAGAGCATTGTAAGAGCCTTCTCTTCTGGGACTTTTCACCCTCTGAAGGTTGGTTCTTTCTGACCACCTTTTCTCTCACTGGGATTAAGGCACTCCGGAGGAAGGAAGCATGTAATTTCTGTGTCTTTGGTGTCAGCACAGGGCCTGGCCCAGTATGGGTGCTCAGGGTGCTATTTGATGACATAACCACCAGATGGCAGCATGGCTCTGTTTCCCGAAGGTCGAGTCCCGCTAGCTCTGTCCTGTATGGCTACTGAGCACTTGGAATGTGGCTAGTCATAATTAAGATTGTTTTTCATGTAAAACACACATGGGAGTTTGAAGACTTAGTATGAAAAAAGAATAATTTATCTCATTAATAAATATTTTTATATTGGTTACATGTTGAAACAATATTTTAGATATACTGGGTTAAATAAATATATTAGCATTTTCATACCTTTTCATTCTTTTTAATGCGACTACTAGAAAATTTAAACTTATGCATGTGGTTCACATTATATTTCTTCTGGACAGTTCAGTGCTACACCCTCTGTAAAATCTCCCAACAGAACTGGCACAGAGTCAAGACGGAGAGCCACATGGCACGTAGATGTCACAGAATTGCTTCACCATCACAGCAGGGTTGGTCCCAGAGGTCCAGACCACAGTGAGGCCTCGAGAGCAACAAGTAGCTTCTCTGACCATCCTGACTGCTCTCCCCTCCACTGGGTCTCATAGGGAATCCGTGTGGGAGAAGGCAGACCCCACCTAGCTCTGGCAGCGCCAGACGATATGCAGCACTTGACCTGTATTCTCTCACTGACACCTCACATCAAAACAATTTCAGGGAAGAAACAGGATCAGAGAAGTAGAGGGACATGCCCAAGTTCCTCAGCCGTTGACTCCTAGAGCTGTAATTAGACATCACTTGATGCAAACTGTGTCTTCCTCTGCATCACATTGCTGTCCTCGTGAGCACTGTCCTTCCACGTGCTCACTACTTTGTTGGAAACCTGGACTGCCAGTCATCTCTATTCTGTTCTGTTCATGGATCGCCTGTGTGTTCTTGAAGGCAAACACTGAGTGCCCTACCCTGCAGGTTATGCCCACACACAAGGACAGCTTTCTTGTGTCCTCAGACACACTGTGAATGGAAAGTGCTAGAGGGAAGACTGTCCCAAGGGAAGGCCAGGGAAGAAGAATTTAATGGGGGCTGGCTTCATGCCAGACCCTGTGCTATACACTTTTCTTACATTCTCTCATTTACACCACATAATACCCCTCCAAAGTAGGTGCTCTTACTCCCAATTCACAGTTGAGGAAACTAAGGCACAGAGGGATTTCAATGTGGACAAGCAGATGTTGAGATCTTGTGGTCATATTCTATGTTTTTTCTCAGAACTTCAAGCTGTGGTGTCTCAGCAGTATGAGGCTATAAAGAGTACCCTTCTGATGGTGGGTGAGGCTGGGCCTTTCAGAGGCTGCCAGGAGAACAAAGTGGGAGAAGAGCCCTGAGAGTCTACTCCAGACTGTCTGACCTCTGAAATAGTTGGAGTGAAACCAGGAGCAAGAAGCCCTGCAGGGAGTGCAGATTGCCATGTCTTTACCTCTCAAACCAATTTTATGGATTCCCCATCACCTACTGAACAAAAATTAGGCAGCTTATACCTGTGCTCATGGTCCAACCAGTCCATCTGTGGATGTTACTCCAGCCTCACCTTCCATGGTACACATCTTTCATGCACCCAATAGCCTGCTCTCTGCTCCCCATACATGCCACCTTCCTTACCTGTCCCTTGGTCTTCACCCCCATCATTTTTCCCCTGGAAATGCCCTCTCCCATACAACCTACAATAGCCCTCTACATCTTTGCCTGTCCTCAGCTTACCTATTGTTCAAGACACAGCCAGAGCGCTTGTGAGCTAAAACATAGCAATAAGGCATGCTTAACAGATAAGTTTTATCCACAACAGTCAAGAACCTTGAATGCTGGGAAAATTCATCTGGAGATGTGAAGAGAGTTCCTGGCATTGAGTGGCAAATAAAAGTTTTAGGGCAAGGGAAAGACCTTAAGAGTGTTTATCTGGAATATGTAACAAAGGTGAGGTGGAGAGCCCAGAAAAGCTATTCGGAGACCACATAACTCCATGATTGAAATGATGCCTTTGGCATCACCAACTTGGGCTTCAGGCTAGCCCAGATGCAAACTGACTACATGGCCTTGGGGAAGTTACTTCCAGTATGCCAGGCACACATCACAAACATGGCATTTAATTCTTACAACAACTCTATGAGATTATATGCTACTTTTATCCCCAGTTTACTAACAAAGAAACTGAGGCTTTGGGATGTTACACTATTTCTCTAACTTCACACAGCGGGTAAGAGCTGGAGTCAGGAATCCATAGAACATATCAGTAGTAAGGATAGCACAGTTGCCTAAAGTGCTCAGGCCGGGTAGCTATCACACGGTAAGCTCCTGCTGAGAAATGATGGGCCCAAACCAGAAAGTGGAAGTACCAATGGAGAGAAGACCTGGGTTCCATAGATAATGAGGTAGTGGAAAAAACAAAACTTTAGGTACTTCCCTGGTAGTACAGTGGGTAAGACTCCATACTCCCAATGCAAGGGGCTTGGGTTCGATCCCTGGTCAGGGAACTAGATCCCACATGCATGCCACAACTAAGAGTTTGCATGCCACAACTAAGGAGCTGGCCAGCTGAAACTAAGGAGCCCACGAGCCACAACTAAGGAGCCCACCTGCCATATCTAAGACCCAGCACAACCGAATTAGTAATAACATGCATATTGATTGTACATGCTACAGAGCTCATTTACATCCATTATTCCAGAAGACTCTCCCAAGAGACTTGTGAGTAGATAGAGCAGGGAATTTTAGCCCCATTTTGCAAGTAAAGAAATGGAGGCATTTCTAGTAGAGGGCAGTTTCTGCATAACATCTTCCCAGTGTTTTCCCACTGCAGTGTTAGGACACTGGGCATTAAAATGAGGTGAACCAGACTCTACTCAGCTTAAGCAACAATGGAAATTCAAGGATGATGGGGCAGGAGTGCCACTGGACCTCAGAGACAACTGGAAATGGAACTTAAAAGACATTAGGAACTTCCACTCCTGCTTAGGACACAGAAAGTCACAGGGAAATGTCTCTCCTACCCAAAAAACCAATCAACAAAAACAAAGGCAGATGACCTATAAAATCATAGTATCAAAAAAATGATTGCTTAACCCATCAGAAATCTGAGGTCACCAAGAAAACTGCTAGGCAAAAATACAAAAAGTGGGCTTCCCCAGTGGCGCAGTGGTTGAGAGTCCGCCTGCCGATGCAGGGGACACGGGTTCGTGTCCCGGCCTGGGAAGATCCCACATGCTGCGGAGCGACTAGGCCCGTGAGCCACGGCTGCTGAGCCTGCGTGTCCGGAGCCTGTGCTCCGCAACGGGAGAGGCCACAACAGTGAGAGGCCCGCGTACCGCAAAAAAAAAAAAAAAAAAAAAAAAAAAGGTGACAGACCCTTCTTTAATAAAAGGCACCCGAGTTAATTTTATCATTGAAAGAGCAGCAGGAGGGAGAGGGGGGTGCCACAGACAGGGATAAGAAGAATTTTTGAAGGCCAAATGTGAGCTAGTTTGAGGGTTTAGAATCTTTAGTAGCCCCAGATATAAGGGGAGCTTATATAGAAAGACACTGCTAAAAATTGGGGACAAAAAGGAAAACAAAGAGAAACCCAACAGGAATTCCTGGGCCTTATACTGAGTATGAGGTAGTGGTGGTCTACAGCTGGGAGAAGGATAGGGGAGCTGAGAGAGAACTTGCTGAGGTGTGGGCAAGCAGTGTCTGCTGAAGTCTGGGGCAGAGTAGGAGAACTGAGGGAACTCTAAGACTTTTGGGTCTTAGAATTAACACAGGCAATGGCAGTCTATGTTAGTCATCACCAAGAGAGGAAAGATTCTTGATCCGGAGAGGGCCCCAATATGGGAATTACCAGACAGAAACTTTAAAATAACTGTGATGAGCATTTTAAAGGAAAGACAGGAGGGACAACATGAATAGTGGAGAATTTTAGCATACAGATGAAAATTATCCCTTTTTTCAGAAAGAGTCAATGAAATGCTAGAAATGAAAAATATATCAGAGGAGAAGTCTTTCAGTAGACTTCCCAGTAAGACAACAGAGGAAAGAATCAAACTTAAGACAGGTCAATAGAAAATATTCAAACTGAAACACAAAAAGTAAAGAGTGAAAAGAAGAAAAAACCATGTTAAAAAAGGATTTTTTAAAAACTGAATGCCTTATAACCAAAGGGTCTGAGAAATGCAAGATTTATTTAACATCTGAAAATCAATCTATGTAAAGCCCCATATTAACAAGCTAAAAGAGAAAATAAAGATTATTTAAATAGACACAGAAAAGCATTTCACAAAATCCAATCCATTCCTAATTTGTAAAAATTCTCAGCAAACTATGAATAAAATGAAACCTCCTCCACCTGTGAAACATATAATCGACATAGTGAATGAAAGCTTTTCAACAAATGTCAGAAATGAGACAAAGATGTCTACTCTCACCACCTTTATTCAATAGTGAATTGGAGCCCACTGGAATAAGTGCAAAAAGGTAAATAAAAGGCATCCAGAATGGAAAGTAAAAACGTCTTTATTCACAATGGGATGATCTCCTATGTAGAAAATCCAATGATTAGTTTTGATGAAACTAAAATGTCTAGCATCTTGCAGGAAACAAGACTTTTAAAATTGTGTTCTTATAAAGAACCAGAAATTGAAACCTGAAAGATTATAATATTTACAAAATCATCAAAAATATGAAATTCTGAGGGATAAACATGACAAAAGATTTACAAGATTTTAAAATACAAAACATCACTGAGAGGTATTTTTAAAGACATTAAAAAAAGACCTTGTTCATGCATAGGAAGACACAACCACCTGTTTGTTCTCTACATCAATGACTCTGCTTCTAGTTAGTTATGCTTGTTCATTTGTTTTGCTTTTTAGATTCCACACATAAGTGAAACCATACAGTATTTGTCTTTCTGTCTGACTTGTTACACTTAGCATAATAACCCCTATGTTCATCCATGTTGTCACAAATGGCAGTATTTCTTCCTTTTTTGGGCTAATATTCCATTATACCATATATATATATATATCAATCACATCTTCTTTATCCATTCATCCATTGATGGACATTTAGGTTGCTTCCATATCTTGGCTTTTGTAAGTAATGCTCCAATGAACATATGGGTCTTATATCTTTTCAAATTAGTGTTTTTGTTTTTGTCAGACAAATACCCAGAAGTGGAATTGCTGGATCGTAGAATAGTTCTATTTTTTAATTTTTTGAGGAATCTCCATACTGTTTTTCATAGTGGCTGTATGAATTTACATTCTCACCAACAGTGCATGAAGGTTCCCTTTTGTCCACATCCTTGCCAACACTTGTTATTTCTTGTCTTTTTGAAAATAGCAATTCTGACAGGCGTGATGTGATATCTCATTGTGATTTTGATTTGCATTTGCATTTTCCTGATGATGAGTGATGCTGATAGCTGTTGACTGTGTGTCTTCTTCAGAAAAATGTCTGTTCAGATCTTCTGCCCATTTTTTAACTGGGTTGTTTATTTTTTGATGTTGAGTTTAAAAGTTCTTTGTATATTTTGGATATTAACCCTATATCAGATGTATCATTTGCAAATATCTTCTCCCATTCAGTAGGTGGACTTTTCATTTTGTTGATAGTTTCCTTTGCTGTGCAAAAGCTTTTTAGTTTGATGAAGTCCCATTTGTTTACTTCTGCTTTTGTTTCCCTTGCCTGCAGAAACATATCCAAAAAAATGTTGCTAAGACTGATATCAAAGAACTTATTGCCTATGTTTTCTTCTAGCAGTTTTCTGGTTTCAGGTCTTACATTTAAGTCTTTAATATATATACACACACACACATACACACATAAAGTCCATCTTGTCTTGTGTCATATAAGGCCAGTATTTCCTTATTGATTTTGTCTGGATGATCGGTCCATTAATGTAAGTGGTGTTTTAAAGGCCTCTTCTATTATTGGGTTACTGTCAATTTCTCCCTTTATGTCTGTTCATATTGCCTTATGTATTTAAGTTGTCCTATGTTGGGTGCATTTATATTTACAATTGTTATATCTTCCTGGATTCGTCCTTTGATCATTATGTAATATCCTTCTTTGTCTCTTGTAACAGTCTTTGTTTTAAAGTCTATTTTGTCTGATATAACTATTTCTACCCCATTTTTCTTTTGAATTCCATTTGCATAAAAAAATCTTTTTCCATCCCCTCACTTTCAGTCTGTGTGTCTCTCTAGATCTAAAGTGAGTCTCTTGTAAGCGGCATATATATGGGTCTTGTTTTTGTATGCATTCAGCCACTCTAAATCTTTTGGTTCATTTACATTTAAAGTAATTATTGATAAGTTATGTACTTATTGCCATTTTGTTAATTGTTTTTGGTTTGTTTTTGTAATTTTTTTTTTTTTTTTTGCGGTACATGGGCCTCTCACTGTTGTGGCCTCTCCCGTTGTGGAGCACAGGCTCCGGACGCACAGGCTCAGTGGCCACGGCTCACGGGCCCAGCCACTTCGCGGCATGTGGGATCCTCCTGGACCGGGGCACGAACCCATGTCCCCTGCATTGGCAGGAGGACTCTCAACCACTGCGGCACCAGGGAAGCCCCTGTAGTTCTTTTTTGTTCCTCCCTTCTTTTACTACCTTCCTTTATGATTTGATGACTATCTTTAGTGTTATGTTTGGTTTTCTTGCTCTTTTTTGTGTGTATATCTATTATAGATTTTGGTTTGTAATTACCAGGTTTATATATAGCAATCTATATATTTATGTGATTATTTTAAGTTGGTGATCTCTTAAGTCAAACTCATTTTAACAGCCTTGTGTTTTTAACTCACCCTCCATGTTTACTGTTTTTGACATTATATTTTACATCTTTTTGTTTTGTGTTTCCCTTAACTAGTTACTGTGAAATAGATGATTTTACTAATTTTGTCTTTTAACCTTCCTGCTTGCATTATAACTGGTTAGTCTACTACCATTGCTATATATTTACCTTTACCAGTGAGATTTTTTCTCTCATAATTTTCATATTTCTAGTTGTGGCCTTTTCTTTTATGCTTAGAGAAGTCCCTTTAACATTTCTTGTAAAGCTGGTTTTGTCATGCTGAACTCTTTTAGCTTTGCCTGTCTGTAAACTATTTTATCTCTCCTTCAAATCTGAATGATAGACATTGGATAGAGTATTCTTGAGTGTAGTTTTTTCTCTTTTATCACTTTAAATATATCATGCCATTCCCTCTGCCCTGCAGAGTTTCTGCTGAAAAATTAGCTGATAGCCTTATGGGAGTTCCCTTTTACATAACTTGTTACTCTTCCTTGCTGCTTTTAATATTGTCTTTGCCTTTACTTTTTGCCATTTTTATTACAATGTGTTTTGGTGTGGTCCCTTTTGGGTTGATCTTGTTTGGGACTCTCTTTGATTCCTGGACCTTGATGTCTATTTTCTTTCCCAGATTAGGGAAGTTTTCAGCTATTATATCTTCAAATATGTCCTCTTCTCCTTCTGGGACCCCTATAATGCAAATGTTAGCATACTTTATGTCACCCCAGATGCCCTCATTTTTTAAAATTCTTTTTTCTGCTCAGCTTCAGTAATTTCCACTACTCTGTCTTCCAGTTTGCTGATCCATTCCTCTGTATCACCTAATATACTTTTGATTCCTTCTATTGGGACCCCAGGGGTCCTAGGGCTAGTGCAGGCCCACTGGTATGCAGGGCCGGGTCCTGGGACAGCTGGGGCCTCAGGGGATTCTAAGGCAGCCGGCCTGCTGGTGAGTGGGGCTGTGTCCCCATCCAGTTAGCTGCTTGACCTGGGGTGTCCCTGGAATGGAGCCCACTGGCTGGTGGGTGGGATCAGATCTTGTCACTAATAAGCCAGAGGAAGGATTCCAAAATGGAGCTCACCAGCACCAGAGTACTCATGGTAGGATGAGCTCCCCTCATGGATTCTTCCAGCATCTATGTCCCCATGGTGGGTCCCAATTGCCTCCTGGCTCTCCAAAATCAGCAGGTGTGTCTGACCCAGGCTCCTTTTAAATTACTGCTTCTGCCCTGAGTCCCAGAGCATGTGAGATTTTGTGTGCCCTTTAGTGGAGTCTCTATTTACCTCAGCCCTCTGGGTCTTCCAAAATTAAGCTTGCCTTTAAAGCTAAATGTTCTGGGAGCTCATCTTGGTGCATGGCCCCTAGGTTGGAGAGCCCAGTGTAGGGCTCTGATGCCTCACTCCTTGGGGAGAACCTCTGCAACTGTAATTATCCTCCCATTTGTGGGTCACCCACCCATGGTATGGGTCTTGACTATACCCCTACTACCCATCTCATTGTGGTTCCTTCTTTATATCTTTAGTTGTACAAGATCTTTTTTCTTTTTTTTACATCTTTACGGGAGTATGATTGCTTTACAATGGTGTGTTAGTTTCTGCTTTATAACAAAGTGAATCAGTTATACATATATATATATATATATATATATATATATGTTCCCATATCTCTTCGCTCTTGAATCTCCCTCCCTTCCACCCTCCCTATCCCACCCCAGCAGGAGGTCACAAAGCACTGAGCTTATCTCCCTGCGCTGTGTGGCTGCTTCCCACTAGCTATATACCTTACGTTTGTTAGTGTATATATGTCCATGCCTCTCTCTCACTTTGTCAGAGCTTACACTTTCCCCTCCCCATATCCACAAGTCCATTCACTAGTAGGTCTGTGTCTTTAATTCTGTCTTACCCCTAGGTGCTTCATGAAATTGTTTTTTCTTAAATAACATATATATGTGTTAGCATATGGTACTGGTCTTTCTCTTTCTGACTTACTTCACTGTGTATGACAGACTCTAGGTCTATCCACCTCATTACAAATAGCTCACTTTCGTTTCTTTTTATGGCTGAGTAATATTCCATTGTATATATGTGCCACATCTTCTTTATCCATTCATCTGATGATGGACACATAGGTTGTTTCCATCTCTGTCTAGGCGATTGTAAATAGAGCTGCAATGAACATTTTGGTACATGACTCTTTTTGAATTATGGTTTTCTCAGGGTATATGCCCAGTAGTGGGATTGTTGGGTCATATGGTAGTTCTATTAGTAGTTTTTTAAGGAACCTCCATACTGTTCTCTATAGTGGCTGTACCAATTCATATTCCCACCAGCAGTGCAAGAGTGTTCCTTTTCTCCACACCCTCTCCAGCATTTATTGTTTCTACATTTTTTGATGATGGCCATTCTGACTGGTGTGAGATGATATCTCACTGTAGTTTTGATTTGCAATTCTCTAATGATTAATAATGTTGAGCATTCTTTCATGTGTTTGTTGGCAATCTGTATATCTTCTTTGGAGAAATGTCTATTTAGGTCATCTGCCCATTTTTGGATTGGGTTGTTTTTTTTTTGTTAATGAGCTGCATGAGCTGCTTATAAAATTTGGAGATGAAGCCTTTGTCAGTTGCTTCACTTGCAAATATTTTCTCCCATTCTGAGGGTTGTCTTTTGGTCTTGTTTATAGTTTCCTTTGCTGTGCAAAAGCTTTGAAGTTTCATTAGGTCCCATTTGTTTATTTTTATTTCCATTTCTCTAGGAGCTGGGTGAAAAAGGATCTTGCTGTGATTTATCTCATAGAGTGTTCTGCCTATGTTTTCCTCTAAGAGTTTGATAGTTTCTGGCCTGACATTTAGGTCTTTAATCCATTTTGAACTTATTTTGTGCATGGTGTTAGGGAGGGATCTAATCTCATACTTTTACATGTACCTGTCCAGTTCTCCCAGCACCACTTATTGAAGAGGCTGTCCTTTCTCCACTGTACATTCCTGCCTCCCTTATCAAAGATAAGGTGACCATATGTGCATGGGTTTATCTCTGGGCTTTCTATCCTTTTCCATTGATCTTTCTGTTTTTGTGCCAGTACCATACTGTCTTGATTACTGTAGCTTTGTAGTAAAGTCTGAAGACAGGGAGCCTGATTCCTCCAGCTCCGTTTTTCGTTCTCAAGAGTGCTTTGGCTATTCGGGGTCTTTTGTGTTCCCATACAAATTGTGAAATATTTTGTTCTAGTTCTGTGAAAAATGCCAGTGGTAGTTTGATAGGGATTGCATTGAATCAGTAGATTGCTTTGGGTAGTAGAGTCATTTTCACAATCTTGATTCTTCCAATCCAAGAACATGGTATATCACTCCATCTATTTGTATCATCTTTAATTTCTTTCATCAGTGTCTTATAATTTTCTGCATACAGGTCTTTTGTCTCCTTACGTAGGTTTATTCCTAGATATTTCATGCTTTTTGTTGCAATGGTAAATGGGAGTGTTTCCTTGATTTCACTTTCAGATTTTTCATCATTAGTGTATAGGAATGCCAGAGATTTCTGTGCATTAATTTTGTATCCTGCTACTTTACCAAATTCATTGATTAGCTCTAGTAGTTTTCTGGTAGCATCTTTAAGATTCTCTATGTATCTGTCATCTGCAAACAGTGACAGCTTTACTTCTTTTCCGATTTGGATTCCTTTTATTTCCTTTTCTACTCTGATTGCTGTGGCTAAAACTTCCAAAACTATGTTGAATAAGAGTGGTGAGAGTGGGCAACCTTGTCTTGTTCCTGATCTTAGTGGAAATGCTTTCAATTTTTCACCATTGAGGACGATGTTGGCTGTGGGCTTGTCATACATGGCCTTTATTATGTTGAGGAAAGTTCCCTCTATGCCTACTTTCTGCAGGGTTATTATCATAAACGGTGTTGAATTTTTTCGAAAGCATTCTCTGCATCTATTGAGATGATCATATGGTTTTTCTCCTTCAATGTGTTAATATGCTTTACCACATTGACTGCTTTGCGTATATTGAAGAATCCTTGCATTCCTGGATTAAACCCCACTTGATCATGGTGTATGATCCTTCTAATGTGCTGTTGGATTCTGTTTGCTAGTATTTTGTTGAGGATTTTTGCATCTATGTTCATCAGTGATATTGGCCTGTAGTTTGCTTTCCTTGTGACATCCTTGTCTGGTTTTGGTATCAAGGTGATGGTGGCCTCGTAGAATGAGTTTGGGAGTGTTCCTCCCTCTGCTTTATTTTGGAAGAGTTTGAGAAAGACAGGTGTTAGCTCTTTTCTAAATGTTTGATAGAATTCCCCTGGGTAGTCACCTGGTCCTGGGCTTTTGTTTGTTGGAAGATTTTTAATCACAGTTTCAATTTCAGTGCTTGTGATTGGTCTGTTCATATTTTCTATTTCTTCCTGATTCAGTCTTGGCAGGTTGTGCATTTCTAAGAATTTGTCCATTTCTTCCAGGCAGTCCACTTTATTGGCATAGAGTTGCTTGTAGTAATCTCTCATGATCTTTTGTATTTCTGCAGTGTCAGTTGTTACTTCTTCTTTTTCATTTCTAATTCTATTGATTTGAGTCTTCTCCCTTTTTTTCTTGATGAGTCTGGCTAATGCTTTATCAATTTTGTTTATCTTCTCAAAGAACCAACTTTTAGTTTTATTGATCTTTGCTATCATTTCCTTCATTTCTTTTTCATTTATTTCTGATCTGATCTTTATGACTTATTTCCTTCTGCTAACTTTGGGGGTTTTTTTGTTCTTCTTTCTCTAATTGCTTTAGGTGCAAGGTTCGGTTGTTTATTTGAGATGTTTCCTGTTTCTTAAGGTAGGATTGTATAGCTAAAAACTTCCCTCTTAGAACTGCTTTTGCTGCATCCCATAGGTTTCGGGTTGTCGTGTCTCCATTGTCATTTGTTTCTAGGTATTTTGTTATTTCCTCTTTGATTTTTTCAGTGATCACTTCGTTATTAAGTAGTGTATTGTTTAGCTTCCATGTGTTTGCATTTTTTTCAGATCTTTTCCTGTAATTGATATCTAGTATCATAGCGTTGTGGTCGGAAAAGATATTTGATACAATTTCAATTTTCTTAAATTTACCAAGGCTTGATTTGTGACCCAAGATATGATCCATCCTGGAGAATGTTCCATGAGCACTTGAGAAAAATGTGTATTCTGTTGTTTTTGGATGGAATGTCCTATACATATCAATTAAGTCCGTATTGTTTAATTTATTATTTAAAGCTTGTGTTTCCTTATTTATTTTCATTTTGGATGATCTGTCCATTGGTGAAAGGTGGGTGTTATAGTCCTCTACTACGAATGTGTTACTGTCGATTTCTCCTTTTATGGCTGTTAGTATTTTCCTTATATATTGAGGTGCTATGTTGGGTGCATAAATATTTACAATTGTTATATCTTCTTCTTGGGTAGATCCCTTGATCATTATGTAGTGTCCTTCTTTGTCTCTTCTAATAGTGTTTATTTGAAAGTCTATTTTGTCTGATATGAGAATTCCTACTCCAGCTTTCTTTTGGTTTCCATTTGCATGGAATATCTTTTTCCATCCCCTTACTTTCAGTCTGTATGTGTCTCTAGGTCTGAAGTGGGTCTCTTGTAGACAGCATATATATGGGTCTTGTTTTTATATCCATTCAGCCAATCTGTGTCTTTTGGTGGGAGCCTTTAATCCATTTAAATTTAAGGTAATTATCAATATGTATGATCCTATTCCCATTTTCTTAAATGTTTTGGGTTCGTTATTGTAGGTCTTTTCCTTCTCCTGTGTTTCTTGCCTAGAGAAGTTCCTTTAGCATTTGTTGTAAAGTTGGTTTGGTGGTGCTGCACTCTCTCAGCTTTTGCTTGTCTGTAAAGGTTTTAATTTCTCCATCAAATCTGAATGAGATCCTTGCTGGATAGAGTAATCTTGGTTGCAGGTTTTTCTCCTTCATCACTTTAAATATGTCCTGCCAGTCCCTTCTGGCTTGCAGAGTTTCTGCTGAGAGATCAGCTGTTAACCTTATGCGGATTCCCTTGTGTGTTATTTGTTTTTTTCCCTTGCTGCTTTTAATATGTTTTCTTTGTATTTAATTTTTGACAGTTTGCTTAATATGTGTCTTGGTGTATTTCTCCTTGGATTTATCCTGTATGGGACTCTCTGTGCTTCCTGGACTTGATTAAAGATTTCCTTTCCCATATTAGGGAAGTTTTCAACTATAATCTCTTCAAATATTTTCTCAGTCCCTTTCTTTTTCTCTTCTTCTTCTGGAACCCCTATAATTCGAATGTTAGTGCATTTAATGTTGTCCCAGAGGTCTCTGAGACTGTCCTCAGTTCTTTTCATTCTTTTTTCTTTATTCTGCTCTGCAGTAGTTATTTCCAGTATTTTATCTTCCAGGTCACTTATCCGTTCTTCTGCCTCAGTTATTCTGCTAGTGATCCCATCTAGCGTTTTTTTTTTTTTTTTTTTGGTTTTTGGTTTTTTGCGGTACACGGGCTACTCACTTCTGTGGCCTCTCCCATTGTGGGGCACAGGTTCCGGATACGCAGGCTCAGTGGCCATGGCTCATGGGCCCAGCCACTCTGCAGCATGTGGGATCTTCCCGGACCGGGGCACGAACCCGTGTCCCCTGCATCGGCAGGCGGCCTCTCAACCACTGTGCCACCAGGGAAGCCCTAGAGTATTTTTAATTTCATTTATTGTGTTCTTAATCGCTGTTTGTTTCATCTTTATTTCTTCTAGGTCCTTGTTAAATGTTTCTTGTATTTTGTCTATTCTATTTCCAAGATTTTGGATCATCTCTACTATCATTATTCTGAATTCTTTTTAAGTAGACTGCCTATTTCCTCTTCATTTGTTAGGTCTGGTGGGTTTTTATCTTGCTCCTTCATCTGCTCTGTGTTTTCCTGTCTTCTCATTTTGCTTATCTTACTGTGTTTGGGGTCTCCTTTTTGCAGGCTGCAGGTTCGTAGTTCCCGTTGTTTTTGGTGTCTGTCCCCTGTGGCTAAGGTTGTTTCAGTGGGTTGTGTAGGCTTCCTGGTGGAGGGGATTAGTGCCTGTGTTCTGGTGGATGAGGCTGGATCTTGTCTTTCTGGTGGGCAAGTCCACATCTGGTGGTGTGTTTTGGGGTGTCTGTGGACTTATGATTTTAGGCAGCCTCTCTGCTAATGGGTGGGGTTGTGTTCCTGTCTTGCTCATTGTTTGGCATAGGATGTCCAGCACTGTAGCTTGCTGGTCGTTGATTGAAGCTGCGTGCTGGTGTTGAGATGGAGATCTCTGGGAGATTTTTGCTGTTTGATATTATGTGGAGCTGGGAGGTCTCTTGTTGACCAGTGTCCTGAAGTTGGCTCTCCCACCTCAGAGGCACAGCACTGATTCCTGGCTGCAGCACCAAGAACCTTTCATCCACACGGTCCCATAGCTGTAGTTAAGAGGCCTCAGTTCCTTGCCAAATGGATCTCTCCTTAGGGCTGCTTGAGTGTCCTCATGACATGGCAGCTGTCTTATCCCAGGATGAATGATCCGGCCTGCTGTCCCCATGACTGTTGCGGCTTCAGCCACCAGGGCCCCTCCAGAGCTGGCAGCCTCAGTGAGGCCACCCTCCCCTTGGGCTCTGGGGCAGTTCCGTGACGACGGAGGGAAGAGACCCCGAGCTGGGCGTTCCAGCTCTGCAGAACAAGATCTTTTCTGCTAGTCTTCAGGCCATCTTATGAATAGTTGCTCTATAAATAGTTGTAATTCTGGTGTTCCCATGGGAGAACATAAACTGAGGGTCTTTCTATTCTGCCATCTTGGCCATTCCACAAATTTTAAATTTTATATCAAATTTTAGTATATACTTTTATCAAATTTTAAATGTGTCACTTATTGTATGTCAATTATTCTTCAATAAAACTATTTTAAAAAAACTGGAACAGAGCTCAGAAGTATGTGAGACAATATCAAACAGTCTAACTTATGTGTTATCAGAGTATAAGAAGGAATAATGAGATGATATATTTGAAGATACGATGGCCATGATTTATCAAAATTAGTGAAATATATCTACCCACAATTCCAAGATGCTCTGTGTACCCCAAGCAGGATAAATTCAAAGAAATCCACATCTAGTCATATTCTGGTCAAAATTCTGAAAACCAAGATAATAACAAAATCCTGAAAGCAGAACAAAATACAATCCATGTAGGAAACAGTGAAAAGAAAAATGGCTGACATGTAATCAGAAGAAATGACATCCACAAGACAATGGAACTACATCTGTAAAGTGATGAAAGACAAAAATTAACAGGTTACAATTCTGTATCTAGGGAAAGTAGTCTTCAAAAATGAAGGCAAGGGCTTCCCTGGTGGTGCAGTGGTTGAGTCCACCTGCCGACACAGGAGACATGGGTTCGTGCCCCGGTCTGGGAAGATCCCACATGCCACGGAGCGGCTGGGCCCATGAGCCATGGCCACTGAGCCTGCGCATCCGGAGACTGTGCTCTGCAACGGGAGAGGCCACAACAGTGAGAGGCCCGTGTACCGCAAAAAACAAAACAAGAAACTATTTTTCAAAACAACAGAAATGAGGAAAAGAGTGGCATTGTTTTACATTTTTTGCAGATCTCTTTAATGTCTGACTTATTAGAAGACAAGTAGATTCTCCTATGTGCATCCTCATTCAGTCCGTGGTGATGCACTTTTCTGGTTGAGGTGTAGGAAGAAAATCCAGCCTCATGTCAACACATCATTGCAATAGGGGTGCTGTGTTTTAATAGTTCTTTTAGATAATTATGGATATGCTGCTTTGATACTGCACCAAAATTCAACAACTGGTCTTCTTAAAGGTTAGTTGCAATGTGGAATCTAAATACCTATCAATAAATTCTCATACCATTACATTAAAATCCCTTAGCCTATTTTTTGCATAATGAATAAATCTTTTACTCATAGATTATGCATGTTACATTATGCATTGGTCACTTGGAAAATACTGGTTCACTGAGATATGCAGGTCTTTCAAATGTTAATACATTCTATTACATAATATCAAAAATATTATTAATATCACCAATGATCTCATCAGAAACATTTTTAAATATTGAGAAGCTGACAAACTCACTGGCATTTACAATTATAAATTACAAATTCACTTGAAAGCTTAAATTTTATCATTGGTAACAAATACTGTCATAAGTGGTTGGCTCATTTTATTTGTTTTTGAGAAAATGTCTGTTGATACCCAGGTCTGAATATTTATATTTTATCTGTCAGTAGTTATTTCAAGGAAAAGTGGTTTCCCATGAAAATAAGCAGCAACTTCAGGTCACAAATTCAAACAATTGCTCAAATGCTTTTGTATATTCCTATTTTGTCACACAGAATATTAAAGTCATTACTAAAGGGTGAAGATTTCCATAAAATTAATAAATTTTACTTCAAGAAAGAGAATCTTAAGTGAAACTGACTTAAAAAAAAAACTTTGAGTGTGTCAGTAAAGAAAAGAATGACTACTAGTACACTGGTACCACTGCCCTGATTCATGCTAAATGGGCCAATAGTTTTACTCATTGCTTTTGCACTATCTTTTGCAAAGATTAACACATTTAAAAAGGCAAATAGCATCTGAAATATTATAAAAATAATTTTGATATTTTGGACCCCTTGAAAGGATCCTAGGGCCCCCAAAGAGTTCACGAACCACAGTTTGAGCACTGCTACTTGTCAAGTGATCAGACAATGAGCCACTTTTTTAGTTGTGGTTCTCCCAAGTGTCAGTATTTGAAGATCTTTTCTCTGAGATAGTTGTTTCTACAATCTTCTGCCTTTAGGGAATAGGAAGGAGGTGAAAATTAGCCCAGCAGCAGAAGTTCTGTGAAAATGAAGAGGCTAATGGTTTCACATTCAATATTTAGACTTTACCTAAGTCGACTGTTTTCTTTCCAGCACATCATTCCCAGCTGGTGCCTGTAAGTCACATCCCCTCTTCTTCAACGTCTCCAGAGAATTTCACCTATCTGCATGGGTGGAATAAAGGAACTCTGGGTTTGGCCATGCTGTGTTCATATTTAAACAATCTGTCCTCATTTCTCCCTCATATTTCATGGTGCCTGGTACCATGTTTGTCAACTTTTCTAGCCAAAGAACATTAAACAACTCATATAATGAAATGTCAGGGTACACATGAATTTTCTAGGGTCAAGATCAGAGCTGATACTCTACTCCATTTCTGACACCCTGTTAGCCACCTTTAGAGCCACTGGATGGCCATTATGTATATGTGGCCTGTATCTACACATAATCTTCCTCTGCTTTTCATGACTTCAGGTCTGAGGTGGATGCTGTGACACATCACCTAGATCCCTCTTCAGGAATGAAGAATCATTATCCCAGCTACTGGGAGTGTTGCTGGTAGGGAGCACCCAGCTGTCAGACTCATTTGGGGATTGCCTCAGCTCTAGATAGCCAGTTCACACAAGGTACATTGCTTTCACAGAGTGATTGCAACCAAGCAAATGCTCAATCAAGAAAAATAAAAAAAAAACCACTTTCAAATGGTAGGAAATTTTATGGCCTTTTTACCCACCCTCACTCCACTTTCTCCCAGGTGTGGCATGGTTGAGAGGAAGTAACCCAATTCCCAGTTCCCTCCCTCAGGTCAGAAGGACTAGTCTGTGGGATACCCGAGGAACTGATTTCTGTTGCACTTGACTCCAGAGTTCCGACAGGGAACAACAACATAGCTCAGATCTCAGATTGGCAGAAGTCACTGAAGGAAGTGGAAAGCACAACAGTACATGAAAACTGCAAAGGGATCACTGACCCGTGGATGCCTGGGTCATGCAAGGCCCTGAGAAGCAGTCGTAAGATTCTCCAAGAAGATAACACACTTAACAGCAGCCATGTATTCCAGGGAAATTGGAGGGAGGGGAATGCACACATATGGCACAAGCAAGATTCATGCCCAGGAAAAAAGACCTGAGATGTTAGCTTCATCCCAAGTGGATCCCAAGGCTGAGGATATACCCTGCCAATTACTGAAGGTATTGCATAGTAATCTGCAAAGACAAGGGGAGGTGGCTGTTTTCTCACATGCCAAATTTTCAACAAAAGATCATAAGGCATACACAGAAACAAGAAAAAGGGCCCATTCAAAGGAACAAAATAAATCTCCAAAAACTATCCTTGAATAAATACAGGCAACAGACTCACTAGACAACATCTTTAAAACAACTTACTTAAACATGCAAAAAAGCTAAAGGAAAACCTGGACAAAGAACTAAAGGAAATCAGGCAAATAATATATGAACAAAATAAGAATATCAACAAAGAGAGACAGTGTTGAAAGGAGCCAAAAAAAAAAAAATTCTGGAGGTGACAATACGATAACTGAATTAAAAAATTCACTGGAGATGGAGGGGTTCAACAGCAAACTCAAATAGACAGAAGGAAGAATCAGTAAACTTGAAGACAGGTCATTTGAAATTGTTGAGTCTGAGGATCAAGAAGAAAAAAAGAATGACGAAAAGTGAATAGAACCTGAGGGATTTACAGGACACCACCAAAAGGACCAATATATACAATTATAGGAGTCCCAGAAGATGAGAGAGATTATTTGAAGAAATGACGGCTGAATACTTATGAAATTTGAGGAAAGACAAAGCTCTACAAATTCCAGAAGCTCATCGGTGCTTTGTGACCACCTAGAGGAGTGGGATAGGGAGGGTGGGAGGGAGATGCAAAAGGGAGGGGGATATGGGGATATATGTATACATATAGCTGATTCACTTTGTTATACAGCAAAAACTAACACAACATTGTCAAGCATGCCAATAAAGATGTTAAAAAAAATTTAAAGCAAAAAACACAAACAACAACAACAAAATTCCAGAAGCAGCAAATTCCACGTAGGATAAATCTAAAGAGACCCATGCCAATGCATATAATGAAGAAAACCAAACGTAAAAAGAGAATCTTGAAAGCAGGAAGAGAAAAAGCTAATCATCATGTGTAAGGGATCCCAGGAGGCAATGGAATGATACATTTAAAGTACTGAAGAAAAGAAACTTGTCAACTTAGAACTTTATATCTGGCAAAACTGTCCTTCAAAAATAAGGGAGAAATTAAGGAATTCCCAGACAAAAAGCTGAGGGAGTTCATTACCACTAGATCTGCCCTGCAAGTAATGTTCAAATAAGTCCTTCAAGTTGAAATGGAAGCACAATAGACTTGAAACTGTAAAATTCCTAGAATTAAACACAGAGGAAAAGATCTTTGACATCGATCTTGGCCATTTTTTTCTTTTTTCTTTGGATATGACTCCAAACTCACAAGCAGCTAAAGCAAAAATCAATAAGTGGGACTACACACATCAAACTTAAAAGCTTCTGCAAAAGAAACAGTCAACAAAATGAAAAGGCAAGCTACAGGATGGGAGAAAATGTCTGCAAACCATCTATCTCATAAGGGATTAATATTCATAAGGGGTAAATACATACAGAACTCAATAGCAGAAAGCAAATAATTTGATTAAAAAATGGACAGAGGACTTCAATAAACTTTCTTCCAGAGAAGACATACAAATGGCCAACAAGTACACAAAAAGGTGCTCAACATCACTAATCATCAGGAAAAGGCAAATTAAAACCACAATGAGATACCACCTCACATCTGTTAGAATGACTATCAAAAAAAAAGAGAGAGATAACAAATGCTGATGAGAATGTGGAGAAAAGGGAACCCTTGTGCACTGCTGGTGGAAATGTAAATTGGTGCAGCCACTGTGGAAACAGTATAAATATTCCTCAAAATTTTTTTAAAAAGAACTACCATGTAATTCAAAACTCTCATTTCTGGGTATATATCCAAAAGAGATGAAATCAGTATCTCAAAGAGATATCTGCACTCATGTTCATTGCAGCATTATTCACAATAGCCAAGACATGGAAAAAATCTAAGTGCCTATCGACAGATGAACAAATAAAGAAAATAAAGAGACACACACACAGAGGAATATTATTCAGTCATTGAAAAGAAGGAAACCCTGCCATTTGCCACAACATGGATGGACCTTGAGGGCATTATGCTGAGTGAGATAAGCCAAAGGCACATACTGTATGACCTCACTTATATGTAGAATCTAAACACCTGAACTCACAGAAGCAGAATGGTAGTTACCAGGGGTTGCAGGGGTGAGAGAAATGAGGACATGTCAGTCAAAGGTGCAAATTTTCAGTGATAAGAGGCATAAGTTCTGGGTATCTAATGTAAAGCATGGTGACTATAGTTAGTAATACTGTATTGTATGCTTTAAAGTTGCATAGATTTTAAATATTCTCACAATAACAACAAAATGGTAATTATGTGAGGTGAAGGATGTGTTAACTAACTTTATTGTGGTAAACATTTTTAAATATACACATGTATCAAATTATCATATGGTACACTTTAAACATAAACAATGTTGCAAGTCAATTATATCTCAATAAAGTTGGGGATGGGGGAACTACAATGAGATATCACCTCACTCCTATTAGGATACTGATTATCAAAAAGCCAAGAGACAACAAGTGTTTGAGAGGATGTGGAGAAAAGGAAACCCTTGTATACTCTTGGTGGGAATGTAAATTGGTGCAGCCACTATGGAAAACAGTATGGACATTCCTCAAAAAATTAAAAATAAAATTATGATGTGATACAGCAATCCCACTTCTAAGTATATACCCAAAGGAAATGAAACCAGGACTTGAAGAGATACCTGCACTCTCATTTTCACTGTAGCCTTATTCACAATATCCAAGATACAGAAATAATCTATGTCCATTGACAGAAAGGTGGATTAAAAAGAATGTGATATATACATGCAATGAACTATTATTCAGCTGTGAGAGGGAAGAAAACACTGCCATTTGCAATAACATGGATGAATTTGGAGGACATTAAGTGAAATAAGCTAGATACAGGAAGATAAGCTGGAAAAATAAAGGAATAGAAAGAAGTAAAGCCTCATATGTATGATGAATTGATTTTCAATTAATGTGCCAGGCCAATTCAACTGGAAAAGGATAGTCTTTTCAACAAAGGGTGCTGAAACAACTGGATAACCAAAAAGATAAATTTACACTTTTACCTCATACCATTCACAAAATTAAACTTAAAATGGATCACAAACATGAATGTTACAGCGACAATAAAACTTCTAGAAGAAAGCTCAGGAGAAAATCTTCATGACCTTGGGTAAGGCAAAGACATGATCCATCAAAAAAAAAAAAAGATTAATGAGACGATCAAAATTTAAAACTTTTGCACTTCAAAAGACTCCATTAGGGGACTTCCCTGGTGGTCTAGTGGTTAAGACTCCACACTTAATAAAAAGGAATAAACTATTCTTATATGTTACACGATGAATGAACTTTAAAAATATGCTAAGTGAAAATAAAACCTTAAATTCCACTCCTACTCCATGCTCTCCCGCTTCTGTAAATAAGCAATAGGCCTTATGTAATACACTGTTCTCTGTTGCCCTTATTTTATATTCACTTTCTTTTTCTTACGGCATTGAAAAGTCTTTAATTCTTTATGATCTCTCACAACAGATTCAAATTTCTCCTCTTAAATTTGGAGATCAGGTTTTACAACCTTTAATATGTGTTAGGTTGAAATTTTAGCTACTACTTATTGTGTGTACCCATGATATTTTAGAAAGTATGCTCTGTAATTATTTTGTTCATTTATCAAATGATCTCTATGAGGTAGATATTATGATTCCTCTTTATCAAAGAAACAGGATAGAGAGATTACATGGCATGCCAAGGATTGGCTTCAGTGACTACGTATTTGAAGCCAGAATTTTTTATGGAAGATCATGTTGACTCTACTTGATGTGCCCTAAAGGTATATATGCATTTAATTTAGGTGTGAGTTTGTGTCCTTTTATTGGAGCTATGGACAACTTATTCAGGATAGCTTGGGATGTTATATATATATAATTCTGGTTTGTTGAGTCCATCATATACTATAGATGAAATTTAATAGCATTCCTTCATCCTACCTTGGGAGACTAAAAACATCAAGGGGTTTATCCAGGAATTTTTAAGATCATAGCTTTGAAATGGTAACTATGATAAAGGCTATATTCTAGATGCATGCCTATATTTTAGTTCTTAGGTCTTTATTCATTGTCTTTTGGATTCTTATTGAATTATGTTTACTTCAAGTAAATTCATGTTTTATAGCAACTTTGGTTGTCTGGTAACAAAGCTCTGTACATACTGAAGGCCAAAAACTTGCACGGAGGCCCAAGTTGGGAGTTTGCTAGAAAACGGAACACCTCTGTAGGAAGCAGAAGGACAGTAAAAGAAATGTTATTTGGGGATAGAGTGAGGAGGCTGAAAACCTGAGACAGACACACATTTGTACACAATACAAAAATAGTTGTGTAGGATCATGATCCTGAATTTTCAAGAAAAGGTTTAATTATGGTTATTGCTCTCCATCTTAAAAAAATAAAGAAAATTTAAAATCTGTAAAAAAAATATGCTAAGTGAAAGAAACCATATTCAAAGGACTACATATTTCATGATTCTCTTGGGGACTAGGTCACCATCCTCTCAATCACAACTATATATAAATCAGATACTATTTTTTAATGGAGTTCTCCAGTAACTGGAATATATTTTCTCACTATTCAGACATCCTCTGCTTTGCCATTCACCATTCCCTGTTTCCCTAGTCTCTATATTGGGGTATCCAAGATATTAAAATAATCATTATAAGATTACTTAGGGAGCCTTATTTACAACCTTAAAAGTTATTAGACCAATATATTTGAAACTCCTTGTGCATCTCTTCAGATTTTCTCAGCCACCTCCTTTCTCATTTTGGCCAGTGCCCCACTTCTGCTGGGTCACTTCTCCATTTTCAGACTTGGTTGAAACATCACACCTCAGGATTTAGTGTTTAGCTTCCTAACCAGCTGCCAATGGGCTGGATGATGCAACCTGGAAGTTTAGAGAAGTTAGCTTTTATGAGAATCTATGACTAATTGGTCCTAGACTAAAGGGTGGGAAGCATGACACGGAAGGGAGCTGGGCATATTTTAAGAAGAAAAGGGTACAAATATATTCAGGCAGTTCTCACTTTGCACGGTACCATGTTAATGCAAACGTGTTCATACTGGAGCCTTGTTCATTCTCACTTTTTGTGGTTCTCTATCAAGCAAAGCAAAAGAAGAACACAATTATGTGC
Organism: Phocoena phocoena; assembly: GCF_963924675.1. NCBI lineage: Eukaryota > Metazoa > Chordata > Mammalia > Artiodactyla > Phocoenidae > Phocoena > Phocoena phocoena. Next base: position 27,084,806 of record NC_089224.1, on the reverse strand, counting down.
ATGAATTTCCGTTAATAAGGTACCATGCAAAGCAAGGACTACACACACACACACACACATACTGCATTTACTGAGAACCTGTCATATGAAACATGCACATATTAAGTACTCTGGCTAATATACCTAGGAATATAAAATGAGATATTAGAAACTTAGTCTACATTACCTGTGAGAAATAGATAAGCTATATAGTTCGCTTTTTTTAACTTTTTAAAAATAAATTTATTTTATTTATTTATTTTTGGCTGCATTGGTTCTTCATTGCTGCGTGCGGGCTTCCTCTAGTTGCGACAAGCAGGGGCTACTCTTCATTATGGTGCGCTTGCTTCTCACTGCGGTGGTTTCTCTTGTTGCAGAGCACAGGCTCTAGGCACGCGGGCTTCAGTAGTTGTGGCTTGCAGGCTCTAGAGCGCAGGCTCAGTAGTTGTGGCACACGGATTTAGTTGCTCCGCGGCATGTGCGATTCTACTGGACCAGGGATAGAACCCGTGTCCCCATAATCAGGAGGCAGATTCACAACCACTGTGCCACTGGGGAAGTCCCTGTATAGTTTGCTTTTTAAATGTTTCTACATCACTATTTCATTGTAAATCCTCAAAGAAGCTCTCTACTTACAAACAGTGGGTTCTGCATTAGTATAACTGTAGAGGTTCAAAATTTGCAGTTACCATAAGAGCATAAAAATGTAACTTAAATTTTTTTATTTTTTAATTTTTTTTTAATGTTGAGCCTTCTTTTAATTTATTTTTATTTTTGGCTGTGTTGGGTCTTTGTGCAAGGGCTTTCTCTAGTTGTGGCAAGCGGGGGCCACTCTTCATCGCATTGTGCAGGCCTCTCACTGTCGTGGCCTCTCTTGTTGTGGAGCACAGGCTCCAGACGCGCAGGCTCAGTAGTTGTGGCACACAGGCTTAGTTGCTCCGTGGCATCTGGGATCTTCCCAGACCAGGGCTCGAACCCGTGTCCCCTGCATTAGCAGGCAGATTCTCAACCACTGTGCCACCAGGAAAGCCCTATTTTTAAATTTTTAATAATAGCTTGCATCTGCTAATCCCAAACTCCCAATCCTTCCCTCCCCTTCCTCTTCTCCCCCTTGGCAACTACAAGTCTGTTCTCTATATTTGAGAGTCTGTTTTTGTTTCATAGATATGTTTGTTGGTGTCACATTTTAGATTCCACATATTAAGTGATATCATATATTTGTCTTTCTCTTTCTGACTTACTTCACTTAGTATGATAATATCTAGGTCCATCCACACTGCTGTAAATGGCATTATTTCATTCTTTTTAATGGCTGAGCAATATTCCATTATATATATATATATATATATATATATATATATATATATATATATATATACACACCACATCTTTATCCATTCATCTGTCAATGGACATTTCAGTTGTTTCCATGTCTTGGCTATTGTAAATAGTGTTGCCATGAACATAGGGGTGTATGTACCTTTTCAAATTGTAGTTTTGTCTGGGTATATGCCCAATGTGTCCCCTGCATTGGCAGGCAAATTCTTTACCACTGAGCCACCAGGGAAGTCCCTGGAAACTTTTTAATGATGGCCATTCTAACCAGTGTGAGGTGGTACCTCATTGTAGTTTTGATTTGCATTTCTCTAATAATTAGCGACGGTGAGCATATTTTCATGCTTATTAGCCATCTGTATGTCTTCTTTGGTGAAATGTCTATTTAGGTCTTCTGCCCATTTTTTGATTGGGTTGTCTGATTTTTTGTTATTGAATTGTAGGAGCTATTTGTATATTTTGGAAATTAAGCCCTTTTCTGCTGCAGCATTTGCAAATACTTTCTCCCAGTCTATAGGTTGTCTATTCTTTCTGTTTGCTTGCTGTGCAAAAGGTTTTAAGTTCAATTAGGTCCCATTTATTTTTGCTTTTATTTCTATTGCCTTGGAAGACTGATCTAGAAAACATCGTTATGACTTATGTCAGAGAATGTTTTGCCTATGTTCTCTTCTAGGAGCTTCATGCTGTCTTGTTTTATATTTAAGGCTTTAAGCCATTCTGAGTTTCTGGTGTGTGTGTATGGTGCAAGGGTGTGTTCTAGCTTCATTGATTTACATGTGGCTGTCCAACTTTCCTAACACCACTTGCTGAAGAGACTGTCTTTTCTCCATTGTATATTCTTGCCTTTCTCGAAAATTAATTGTCCATGGGTGTGTGGGTTTATTTCTGGGCTCTCTATTCTGTTCCATTGATCCATATGTCTGTTTTTGTGCCAATACCACACTGTTTTGATTACTGTAGCTTTGTAGTATTGTCTGAAGTCTGGAAACGTTATGCCTCCTGCTTTGTTCTTTTTCCTCAGGATTGCTTTGGCAGTTCTGGGTCTTTTATGGTTCTATATAAATTTTAGTATTATTTGTCCTGGCTCTGTGAAAAATGTCATGGGTATTTTGATAGGTATTGCATTAAATCTGTAGATTGCTTTGGGTAGTATGGCCACTTTAACAATATTCATTTTTTCAATCCAAGAGCATGGGATATCTCTCCATTTCTTTGAATCATCTTCAGTTTCCTTCATTAATGCCTTGTAGTTCTCAGCGTAATACGTCTTTCATCTCCTTGGTGAGACTTATTCCTAAGTATTTTTTTTTGATGCAATTTTAAAAGGGATTATTTGTTTACATTTCTTTTCTGATATTTCATTGTTACTGTAAAGAAATGCAACCAATTTCTGTATGTCAATCGTATCCTGCTACCTTGCTGAATTCGTTTATCAGTTCTAGTAGTTTTTGTGTGGAGACTTTAGTGTTTTCTAGATATAATATCATGTCATCTGCGTATAATGACAATTTTACCTCTTCCCTACTAATTTGAATACATTTTATTTCTTTTTCTTGTCTGACTGCTGTGGCTAAGACTTCCAATATATGTTGAAGAGAAGTAGTGTTACCATTCAAGAGCACAAAATGTAAGTTAAAATTTTTTTATTTTTGAATGTCTTAAAATGCCCCCATTTCTGCTAGTGACAGAAAACTGAAATTATTTTGATTTAAAAGTTTTAATAGTCTATCAAACTCAGGGTTCTTCCCTGACCCATTTTCCTCCTTGAGGGTGATCTGTTTCTCAGGGGCTGACATCTCAGCACCAGGAAGGAGTGTCTGGTCCACATGTTGTCTGAACTTGGTCCTTGCTGGCCGCCACTTCTAAGATCTAGGTTTCTGAAACATGGTCTTTGGCATTAGCCTCTCCTCATAGCATGTTCAGGACCCTGCTCCTGTTCAGGGTCCTACCATGGCCTCCAGATACCAGAGATCCAGTCTCTATCATCCTTACGCCACAAGCCTCCTTCCTAGTTGATGGTCTTCACACCTTCACTCCTCTCTCATACTTAAACACACTTAGGGGCTTTCCTTAGACTGCCCTGAGATATCTGGGATCCTGTGAAGGGAGCTTTCTCCTGTAAGTAATAGCATACCCACTCACTGTGCGGTAGTTCAATTTTCTCACATAACTAGAAGTATGGAGGTGGGCAAATGCTGACATTGGCTCAACAGCTCAATGATGTCAGAATTCCAGGTTGGCACTGACCTCCCTCCCTCTCTGTGGTCTCAAGGTGTCTGCAGTAACTCTGGTCATCACACAACCACATTCAAAGGTAAGGATGCAGCACAAGGCAGTTTCTCCTCCAGAAAATTCCTTATGAAACCCTCTCCCCTTCCACCACCACTCCTTACACCTCATTGGTCGGATCTGGTCACAGTCTACCCCTAGACCAAGAGCTAGGGCACCTTTCCTGAGACAAGGATCCATACTTCAATAAAATTTGAGGTTCTCCTGGAAGGAAGTCATTTGGATAGGTCTTCCACAGCACTCTTCCAACCTTACTGCTGAGGTGCCATGCTGTAGTCTTCCCTACAGGTCTCCTAGATTATGGTGTAGGAAAAGAAGGCAAGTTTGCCACCCCCTGCTCTTGGATTCCCCCCCAATCCATTGATGGAATTCCACCATACCCATCCCAGAGTGCTAAGCTCAGGGACCTCTCCTCCAGCACTCATTAAAGTCTAACTGCAGTCCCATTCTCTCCTTACTTGCTGGTAACTCTTCTGGGGTGGAAAGTTCATTACACATTTTCTTGTATTCTGTTGCCATAATGCAACTCATTGTCCTTGTCCTCTTGACAAGTTTATGAAAAATTTCAAAGTCATTTTAAGTACCTGCTTCTGCCATTAATTTTCCAGAGCCAATTTTGTCACTCAAAGCCAATCATTTGTCCCTTGGTCACTGCTGAGTTATATACTCTTACTTCCATGCGGCAATAAGCTAAGCCTTTTTTGGCCTAATTCTAATGGCGGAAGAACTTCAAAACAAAGGGAAAGACAAAAAATGCTTTATTAAAATGTACCACTGGGACTTCCTGGTGGCGCAGTGGTTAAGAATCTGCCTGCCAATGGAGCGGACACGGGTTCGAGGCCTGTTCCAGATAGATCCCACAAGCCACGGAGCAACTAATCCCGTGTGCCACAACTACTGAGCCTGCACTCTAGAGACCGCAAGCCACAACTACCGAAGCCCATGCGCCTAGAGCCTGTGCTCCACAACAAGGGAAGCCACAGCAATGAGAAGCCTGTGCACCGTAAGAGTAGCCCCCTCTTGCCGCAACTATAGAAAGCCCACGCGCAGCAGTGAAGATCCAACGCAGCCAAAAATAAAATTTTTAAAAAAGTACATTTAAAAATAAAAATTTTAAAAAAGGTAGCACTGTGGTCAGGATGTCAATAGTGGGGAAGTTTTGGGTGGGGGCAGGGATGTAGGGCATATGTGAACTCTGTATTTCCTGCTCAATTTTTGCTGTGAACCTAAAACTGCCCTAAATAATAGTTTATTAATTTAAGTAAAACAACAACAAAAAATTATTAGTTCCAGTTTCATACCTGACTCTGTGCTAGGGGTAATGTTAGGATCCTTGCAAGTCCCTCCCTAACCAGCTCTCTCAGCTGAGATGCAAAGTCCCACAGAGCCCTTCTGACTGAACCTTTCCATCTCAACTGAAACTTCTCATCAAGCCCACAAGGGTTGAAGGGGCCCTGACCAAGGCCACTCAAGTATGGCAGGGGTGGAACAGAGGCCATTTGTCTTTATGCCAATTTTTTTCCTAATGCCCTCTGCTGTGTAGTTACCTGTGCAGTTCCTTCTCTCTCGTCTCCTTACTAGTGGAACCAATTCTGCTCAGCCTGGAAACTGGCCTGCTAAGCCTCTTCCCAGCCTTCCCCATTTCTCAGCATTCCTTGCAGCTACTGTAGTGTGCCATAGCACCAACCGATGACTCACAAGTGAATCACTACGTGATGTTGCTGGGAAAACTCTTCAAACAGGTTTGGCAGCTGAAGTGTTCCTGCCTTTCCCCTTACATCTTCCTGCCTGGAAAAGGGGTGATGGCCAGTTAATAGCAGTCATAGTGTGACAAAGAGGTGACCTTAAGAATGCAAACCATGCTAAAGTCTGCAGAAAAGCTAGAATCTAGACAGCAATCATGAAGCTTCCATACTAGCACTAGGCAACATTCATACTTCTTTGAAATGTATTTATTAACCCATTAATGTTAACAGCAGTTCAATGCAATTACTCCACAGGTAGGCTCTCTATTTAAGATAAAAATAGCCTAAGTCAATCTAAAATTTTAAGTTACAGCTTTTAAGCAAATAGGATTTCAGAATCCCAAGGAGTTAATACAGCAGATGCTTCCTTCAGGTGGTCCAACAGCCAAACTTTTTTTCTTTGAAATATAGTTGATTTACAAACATTGTCAGTTTCAGGTGTATAGCAAAGCGATTCAGTTAAATATTTTTTCAGTTACTTTCCATTATAGATTATAAGACATTGAATATAGTTCCCTGTATGATACAGTAAATCCTTACTGCTTACCTATTTTACGTAGTTTGTTAATACCATACTCCTAATATATCCCTTCCCTCCACCCCCACTTCCCCTGATAACCACGTTTTGAGTCTGCTTCTGTGTTGCACGTAGACTCCTTTGTATTATCATTCAGATTCCACATATAAGTGATATCATGTCTTTCTCTGATTTCACTTAGCTCTCCAGGTCCACCCATGTTGCTACAAATGGCAATACCTCATTCCTTTTATGGCTGAATAATATTCCAGTGTGTATGTACACACACACCTTAAACCAACTGTCTGTTGATGGTCACATGGCTTGTTACCATGTCTTGGCTATTGTAAACAGTGATATGAACATTAGGGTACTTGCATTTTTTTTTTCCCACCAGATGTATGCCCTGGAGTGGGATTGCCGGATCATATGGTAGCTGTTTTTAGTTTTTAAGGAACCCCCATACTGTTCTCCACAGTGGATGCACCAATTAACATTCCCACCAACAGTGTAGGAGGGTCCACTTTTCTCCACACCTCCTCCTGCATCTATTATTTGTAGACTTTTTGCAGTCATTTTGACTGATCTGACACCTGTGGTTTTGATTTGCATTTCTCTGATGTTGAACATCTTTTCACATGCTTGTTCAACCGTCAAATATTTCTGAAGGCACTGATGTCCAATCCCCAAGGAGCCCCTCAGCTCCCCTGCCACCAAGATCCCAACCATGGGAGGCCAAATAGAAAACACAAAATAGAACAATCTGGAAAATTAGTTCAATGGAATGGGGGAAAAATGAGGGCTGGCTGGGGTGTACCAAATATTTTAACAAGGAAGATGGTTAAAGATGATTTAGAATACCTTTATAAGCAAAACTAGAGAAATTTTGAATTACTGATTAAAAAATCATCCCTAACCCTGGTAGAGCCAGTATCATTTTCACTTCTTTTCCTATACATTTTCACTCACACAGGTGTACATGAAATTGATGCAGTTTTGCCACTCATCAACTGAAATCTTAAAAACCTTTGATTTTAAAGGACTGAACATAAAAAAATGCCACAACCAACTATCTCAATTTATAGAGGAAATTTAAAGCCCCAATCAGTCAGAGGCGTGGAACATGCTGAGAACCCACCTCATGACCTTCATTCCACTGTAACGGTCTCTAAGGAGTGGGAAACAGGATGGGAAACTTCACTGACCCTGTAGTATTTTAAATATATTACTGTTCAAATTATTTGAAAAAATTTTAAGCTACTTCTTAGCTATGCTAACTGTACACAAATCCTAGACTCAGCACCATTCCTAGTATATGGTAAATGTTTGAACTAGACTGGGAATTGAAGAGGGATAATGAGCCAGGTAGTGTCTGCTTTAGTAAACGCAAAAGAATGAGAATTATTTCAAGAAAGTAGGATGTCCTAAGCCGGTGTAACTGTGTATACAAAGACACATAAGCATTTCCAAAATTGGAAGTGTAGGATATGGCTCGAGTTAGCTTCATTAACATACATCTGTGAATAATAGTAGAATCAGCAAATTACTGCAAATAAAAAATGAAGTTAAGTACTTCAACAGACCTTAAAACAAATCTAAATACTCACAAATTAAAAAATGCATCTAATTCAGCAAGGATGATGATGAAGGTTAAGAATGATTTAAAAGCACAAGTTTTAAGGTAAAAGTAATATTTTTATTGGAAAGATGTTTAACAAAATATAATGACTCTATCTTATAACCCTTCATTTTTGTTGACCTTCCAGTCCTTGTACACATTAAAGATTCAATCACAGGATTACATACCATAATGAGTGCTCAATACAATGATGGATTCCCACAATATAATACCACCCCTAAGAAGTGCTCCAAATTTTAAGTCCCAAAGACAAAGAAACACAGAAACTTAGCAAGATAAATATTTATAAATACAGTGGAGGAAAAAGCAAAATATTTCAGTAGTTTCATTAAATGCCTTCTTTCAGGTGTAACAAAGGCTACAGAGGGGGATAGAGCTGGCAGTCTCTTGATCAGAAAAGGGATCTTAACCAAATACAAAACAAACTGTGCTTTCCCAAACTTTCCAGCAACCCCAAAGTGAGATTACATGAGCAACTCTGTATTTCAGAAGTCTTAAATCCTCAGTAGTTGATTGATGTTGGTACCATGCTGCTGTTTATAAATCACTAATGCAAGCATGGCTTCCCTTGGTAGTCCTGCAATGTTTTCATTTGTGAGAAAACCTCCAGAAAGAACTCTGTTTACACCAAAGCAAGGTAGCAAAGAAACCGGTTACCGTGGAATAATAAGGCCCTAAGAAAGGCAGCAGGTCGTATAGTTACCTCCTTGTGGGCAAAATCCCTGCCCTAAAACTATGCAACCTACTACCTCTTCCTAGGAACCCATTTTTTTCTTGCCAGTCTTCTACTTAGCAGATGGACTTCAAATTAACCTGTTAAATTAGGCCATATTTTTTTGGTTTTATTTCAAATTCAAACCAATTAGAATTCGGTCACTGATGCTTTTAAAGTTACTGGCCGGAATCCCATGGCGGTCCACTGGTGAGGACTCTGTGGTTTCACTGCTGAGGGCCTGGGTTCAATACCTGGTCAGGGAACTAAGATCCCACAAGCCACAAGCCACGAAGCCAAAAAAAAAAAAAAGTTGCTGGCCATACGCCTTTGGTAAAAACCACAAATGTGTTTGCTTAAAATCAAACCTCTTGCTATGAAGGGATAAAAAGTAATTCAATTACACCAAGAGGATGCAAACCAGAAGCCTAATACCCAGCCCATCATGTACTGTTGGAGCCACGGACGTTTTGAAACATTTAATATAGTACTAAAATTTAAACATATTTCATAAACTCTCCACCTCTCTTGATAAACTAGAGAATTAGGTGAAGTATGTATAAATCCTTCTTACCACTGTCAACTGAAGCAAATTAACTTATGGCCTGTCCCCTTTACATGCTGTTTCCTAGTTATAAACCAGCCACTTCTAGGCCCAGGTTATTTGGATTTTTGACCCTTGACTTCGAGTAAACAGAAGCAAATTCTGATCGTGGTTATTGTTACCATCAAAAACAAGCTTTTAGAGACTCTCTCACTATACCATAAGGTACTTTTAAAGGTTTTCACAAAACGTAGTTCTCCACAACTTGAATCAATTACTGGGCTTGGCCAATAAGGTTATGAAATGTGTCCTTGTACAATCAATAAATGATACAAATTCATTTTTCACTAGACCTAAGGTATTAGTTCAGTTTCCAAATGCAGAATAGTGAAGATATCCACACTGGAGGCACATGTATTGGAAACCCACAAAACAACTGCACTTGCCAAACAATTTCTCAAATATTCCCACTTTTCTTTGGCACACCAAAACGCAATGACTACAAAAGGTCCCCTGCCCAGCATGTGTGTATGTCTAGTCTATAACAAAGACCAATTCTGGACCATGCAGGTTTCCATCTATATGCCAGGGATGAAATAAAACACACAAATCTGACCCAGGATAAATTACCTGGTTTGGACCATCCAAAAGAGAATTTGATGTTTTCTCTCATGCAAAGTTCCTGCTGCCAATGGCACTGCACAGGGATTATCTTAGATATTAAGATTCAGGACAGATGGAAATATTTGGGAAGAGGTGACCTCTCCCTCACCTCCACTTTGCCTCTTTTTCTTCTCCCAAAATAAAAATGGCAAGTACTTAAAACAGAGAGCTTTAGCCTTGCTTGATGGTTTGGCCATTGGAAGAAAACTGAAACATGAACCTCCATGAGTGTTAAAAACTCAAGTAACCCTTTCTAGCATTATCCTCACATTTTCTTAAAAACAACAAACTATGGATTTCCTTATCTGACAACTTCAGGAGACCTCCCTTTGTGAATGAAGGCCCACTTCAGGTTTTGGGGGGTAGGGCAAAGCTAAGATCCTAAGGACTTACCCAGGGAACAAGGGCTGAATGCAAGAGCCCATTTCTCCTTTTCCAGGCTGGAGAGAGAAGTTGTCCAAATCAACAAGCCAGTGAAACAGAGATTACAACGATGCCCAAGGCAGCCAAAAATCCAAACCAGGGAATGAGTCATAATCAACCTGACTCCATTTTAGCTCAGACAGTGCTTTTCCAGTTTGTATTTACCTTTACCACCTAGGATCTCACCCTGGACATCTGTACCAAGAGCAGTTAATCTATTCACAATTCCAAAGAGTCCCCTATTAAGATTTCCTGAAGGTTATTTACTTTCTCCACTCTGAGATTTTTGCTTAATTTCAAATTTCTGAAATATAGCACATGTGAAAAATTTAAATGTTACATTACTGTGTCTACTGTAGGTACACCATATTTGACAGAGAATGTTATTAGCAAAGGACATAAGCAAATTGTAAGTTCAAAGCAATGTCAAAATTCATTCTTCTGAGTTTTTATATGATCTAGATAGAAACAAAATGCAGCAAGTCTACTCCTCAGGGAAGGCAATAGATTGTATAGTTATCTCCTGAACAGGGTAAAATCACTACCCCACAACTATACAATCTACTACCTCACTCTGACAGAGCAATATTTTCTTCTGGAATGAAGAGTACAATCTCTTTATGTTGCATTATCAGCATCAATCAAAATAAAACATACACTTATTCTGACACACAGAAATGAGAGGCAAAAAGTATCCCCACCCCCGATCAGTCTACTTGGTAACGTTTTTAGTCTCTAAAATAAGCAGCAACTTGTACACTATAAAGAAATGCTGCGCTACAGCATTTTTACACAAGTTAATCTCAAATGTTGTACAATCAGTTATTGATTTTATATGAGGCTGCCTGGATGCAGACTTTTCTATCACGTTAGGAAAGACAGTAGATTGTATAGTTATCTCCCAGTGGTGGGTGTGACCCTAAAACTATACAACCTACTACCTCATCCCACAGTGACGAGAATGCCCAGGGTGAATGCTGAAAAGAGACCACAGCTGAGCACCACAGGAAGGCTTTCTCCTAGGTAATCCTGGTTCTCCTGTGTGATTAAAGGAGAAAAAAAAAGTATTAGACCACTTTCATTCACTTAACTTGAACTAAGTTTAACTGAACAAACGCTCCAAAAATCATCAATTTAAACTGTAGCTATATTCCTGAACTATACAGTGCTTTTATTTCTTATTTTTGATTAGTATTATTCTAAATTCTTGATTATATGAAACCATATGCTTACAAGATTCAGAAATCACGGTTTTATCACATCTCTTACTTGACATACACTTTTGATTTTCTTACAGTTTCCTTCCTTGAGAAACCCCCCAAAAAATCCATTACAAAGGAGGAATACAAGACCCTCTAACAAAGTCTCAAAAACTCAAAAGTCCTGTAAAACGCATAACCCATGATTAAACGCAATAATGTACAAAGGAATTATCCAAAAATATACACAAAGAGAACATAATTTTTAAACTAACCTACTCATATATTCCATGTCAGCAAACACTAAGTGATCTTATTAACAGAAAATCAAAGATAATCTACTGGATCTGAGTCAGGATCAGGATCCTTCCTTTAGCTAGAAAGGTATTGTGAAGATCAAAGTCAGAAACCAAGCTATTTAACACTTTGGTACAATACTCTCTGAACTAAGCAACATGATCAGTTTAGTTTTATAATCAAACCCTTAAGCTAACCCATATTAAATATCAGTCTTCAATTTACAGACTTCATACTTGAGATAGCTACTATAAAGATTTGTTAAGGAATGCCCTAAATTTAACGCCAAAAAAAATTACTAAGTAGTGACTTAGTAGTAATAAACAAAACCTATAATCAAAACCACTCTTATGACATATAGCTCAACGTATTAGAATTCAAGGTTCAAAAGTAAACCCCATACACACTGGGTCAACTGATTTTCAACAAGAGTGCCACGACAAGTCAATGGGGAAAGAATAGTTTTTTCAACAAAGAGTGCTGGGACAACTGGATATCTACATGCAAGAACATAAATCGGAGTTCCTACCTCACACCACATATAAAAGTAACTTAAGACAAATAACTTATTTTAAAGAAGGGTAAAGAATACCCATTTCTCCAAAGATATGACCAATAAGCACAAATGGCCAATAAGTCCATAAATAGACAATCAACATCATTTATTAGTCTTCAGGGAAACCCGAACCAAAATCATAATGGGATAGCACTTTCAGACGCACTAGGATGGCCATAATCAAAAAGAGAGATCAAAAAGAAAGGAAGTGTTGTTGAGGATATGGAGAAATTAGATTACATTCCCACTACTGGTTGGAATGTAGAATGGTCAGGTGCTTTGAAAAAGTTTAGAAGTTTATCAAAGTTAAATAGTTACCAAATGACCCAGCAATTCCATTCACAGGTATATTCCTAAGAAAATTAAACACAAAACTTGTACATCAACGTTCACAGCAACATTACTCATTTGGAGTCAACAAAAACCGAGGTTTGTATCCTGGCCCTACTCACTCACTGCCACTGAACCCTTGTACAAGTAACTTAGCCTTTCTAGAGCCTCTGTAACATCAATTCATTGGACTAAATGATCCGTAATAATAAAGGAAAAGATTTACCACACCCTCAATACACGTAAGGCCCCACATTAAGCCCCGTCATCTGTGCCACCTTATTTAATAGTCTCATCATCTCTATTTTACAAAGGCAAAAACTGGTGCCAATAAGTTTAATAACCTGCTCCAAATTACAAGAGATTAACACTGGATCTCCAAACTTACCATACCTGAACTTATTTCAATTCTAAAAGGCCAGATGATTCAAGGTATGAACGTGCAGGCAACTATCTCTAAAAAGTCAAGCACTTATAAACCAATTATCTTTCTCCAGAACCACCAACAGTCCTTACTTTTAAGATGACAGCCAACAGTAGAACCAGCTGGTACCTCTATCCCAATCCTCAAGTCCAGCTGAACTTTCTCGTTTAAAACATGTTTGAATCCTCATCAAACATAGGAATCTAAAATAAACGTAGAATCTAAAATGTATTCTTTTTTCAATCTTGGCAAGTGTGGCATGCTTACTTCATACTATTTTTCTTGATCCAGAAATTCTACCCTTTCTACCCATATTAGTAGAAAGCGATATGACAACTTATATACCAAGGGCTGTTAAAATGCTCCCCAATTTGGGGGGAAATATATACGAACATAATCCAAAAGTTGGGTGTTTATCGGTGAGGGGCACAGGGAACAAATATCTACTATGTAGCATCACTATTCATTAGTGTGGTGGTTTCCACCTTTCCATGATCCACACAAGAAAAATATATTTCTAAATAGTACTCATCATATGTCTATACATACACAATACGAAACACAAATACAGTAAGATACTAATATTTAATACTGTTCACAAATCAACACTAACCCCTACTGTTTTACTTTATACTTTACTATACATATTATATTGATTTTATGATCCACTGATGGTTTTCAGCCTGCAGTTTTTCAGATAACACTGATTAGAGCAAATTTTGGAAACTAAAATCTTACAGCGAAGAGGAGGTAATGTTTAGTTAAGTAAGCTTTCAGAACACAGAACAGAATCCATATACTAGAATTTATGGATTATAAGGACCCATGGAAATGTTCATTAAGAAATAAGGTTAAGTAAAAATCCTAACATGTACACTGATCACAAGTATACAATGTTTGGCTAGAGAAAGAGAAAGGAGTCAGGTAACTAGCTAGGTGTTATTTTCAGTCCTTGAGATTTTCCCCTTTACAAGTATACTTCAGAATCAGAGACCGGGTTTGAATCCTGGTACCCCATTTACCATGTCTTTAGACACATCAAGTAATCTCCGGGCCTCTGTTATTTCAACTCATAAAAATCAGACAAATCTTAACAAACAAATGTTAAGAGGGATTAGAAATAAAATACAAAAAGCACGAAGTACAATGCTAAGTGCACAGTGGATGCCCAATAACTTGTAGCTGAAACCATCAGTATTAGATTTTTAACTAAAAGATTCTTAGACAAGAATATTAGCTAAAACTATCTGAATCTGACCTTTCACGTAATTCCTTTTTCTAAAAGGAACATAAGTTTACATGCATTTTCTATCCTTATTCACTTACTACCTCAATCTGCAGCTTGAACTCCTCCCCTCCCCATTAAAAATCCTAGTGATTGAAAGTCACAATTCAACTTGGACAAAATGTTTCTGTGTAACATAGCAGTACGGGAAAGAAGTGTAGAGCGACGGCTTTGGGGTCAAGCAGCTACCTAGCTGCTGTGTTCTTGGGTAAGTTAAATAAGCTCCTTGAGGTTAAGTTCTCCTCTCCAGCTGGGGAACTAACATCCACACCTTATACAGTTGTTCTGAGTTTTAGAACACATGCAAAGCACCTTAATGACCCAGAAGCACTCAACAAATGGTAACCATTTTTCTTAATAAATTAAATCAATTTGAGAAACTAGGAGAGTAATTTTACTTTCCTGGATATACTTGTAACAGTCAAAAATATTGTACTTATCTTCAATTAAATCATGCTGTGTCAATTTAAAACGTGCTGTGAAGAGGCAAATCTACTTCATGATTAGAAATAAGCTTATCTATTTACATCAAGGTTTCATAACACTCATACTTGAAAATCCACTTACATCTTAGTAAACGACAATGTTATGACATCATTATGTTTAGCATACTTGTATAGTCAACAACTAAAAGTCAGGGTTCTTAACCTGCATCCATAACCGGCTTCAGTAACCACCAGAAATTGTTATGTACAATTTTTCTGCAAGAGTCCATAGCTTTTACCACATTTGCAAAGAAGTCTATAACCAAAAGGTTAGGTGTTATGGTCCTAAAAACATATCTGTATGTACATTCTGAAGGCTACATACTAATTAAAATTATAAATACCACCTTCACATTTGTCAATTTTCCTAAGATAGTATTTTAAACAAATGGCTTTCTAAATTCTTAAAAGTATGCTAAACATAGTCCAAACACAGGCACACTCTACCTTCTGTATACTTAATACCTATTAAGAGTTTGAACTTCTGAGCTAAAATGTTGTTCTTCCAGCAGTCTAATTTCCCATCTTTTATATTAATTTACATATTCCTATAAACAAAGTAGCTCAGAAAGCTTTATTTTTAAAAACCTTTATTCACATGCCATCTTATGGTTGTATAAACTGAACATTGGCTAAATACAGATTTCCTTCATATATTTGGTTGAATATGAATGAAATTATCTGATGATTCTGGCTGAATATTAAAACATTATGCAAAATATAAAAGCATTTTAAATAAGAATATATGCAAACTCTCCAATAATATTTTGATTCCTTTGACAGAACATATGCATTATTTTTACCCAGGGATCACTCCACCAGTGTTCAGCTGACATGTGAAATTGACAAGATTACATTTTTAGATATAACTAAGTTTTTGCTAATGAAAATCAACCTACTTCTAATCTAAGATCTTACTTTCTTGGGTTTTTTTTGGGGGGGGTGGAGGAATTTTTTTTAAAACGGAGGTATAACTGACATACAGCATTGTATAGTTCCAGGTGTACAACATAATGATTCGTCATTTGTATACACTGTAAAATGATCACCACAATAAGTCTAAATTTGTTATCCTACCAAATACTGCACTAAGCCTGAGACTCACATTAAATTTTAAATAGCTAAGTACTAGGTATGTTTTCCAAAAGGACCATTTCCTTTCATTCACTCTTAGACATACAGCAGGTACATAAGACGTTCTGGATTAGATGAAATTATCTAAATTCTGAAATTTTTTAAGAAGTTACCTAATGTCAAGTCAACTCCCAGTATTCCTTTGTAGATTTCCCAATGCAAAATATTAATTTGGGGCCAACTTCCCTACAAGTGCATTCTATCCTACTTCCCTGTATTCGTAAGAGAAGTAAATTCTGCTACAAACCCTATAATGCACACTAATACTTACGGTGAGGCAGGGTATTCCACTTGGGTGGCTTGTTCTGCTTAATGGTCCTTGTATAAACACCATTACTTCTCAATCCTCCCATCCTATTCTGCCTTCTGATCCTTCATTATACTGACGTGTTCCCAGGTTGAAAAGCCACTGTATAATCTACACATCCCCCAAAGCCAAGGAAAGGTGGGTTCCTGTCATTAAATCCATATTCCCCAGTTTACAATAACTGACCATATCTTTAGTTTACAATGTACAAGAAAAATGTTCCCTTCTATGTATTAAGCAATCATATAACTGACCAAATAAAAACTGGGGGGAAGGGAAGAAACTACCAAGTGAACAAATAGCATAACTTCATGATAATGAATACTAACACAAAGCAAAAAAGGATGACTACTTAACAGAAAAACTCCTAAATCATGTGCATCATTAATATCAGTTATTTTAAAACAGATCATCTCAAATCTCTTAACACATTCCTAGAGAAGCAAAAGTAAAGTGTAGTTGTCAGCTGCCTCAGCATACTTAAGTTTTAGACCTAAAAGGAGCCTAAGAAATCACCTGATGCAATTTCCTAACATTTGAGATGAGGCTATAGAAAAAGGGGAAATTTTTGGCTGATAATCTGAAACAGCAAATACTTAGCTAGACAAAGCTAATTTTTGAAAAGCAGCTAAGCAATCCATAATGACTACTATCCATTTGGTAGTCATTAGCCACATGTCACTACTGAGTACTGGAAATGGGACTAGCCCCAAATGAGATGTGCTGTAACTGTAAAATACACTCTAGATTTCAAAGACTTAGTATAAGAAAAAAAGTAGTGGCTCTCATTTTATCTTAAGTGATTGTGCAATGCTTAGAATATCCATACAGTCAAAGAGCATGCAGTGACCAGGCCTCCTTTCCTCCAGTCCTGAGGTCACATGAGGGCAATGCTGACAACTCATTACTGGGGATCCAGATTCTTCTATTCTCATCTAGACATGGAAAAATCATTGGAAGTTAATATTCTGGGATGGAGAAGAGCCTTTACTGTCTAAATAAAAGCTTCTCAGACTATTAAAAATATTAAGTGATTAAACTGCATGGTCACTGATAGCAAATTTACTTCCCCCAACTCCTGAAAACAAAAGTGAGGGAACATGTTCCACCAAATATAAATAAGCTGGGCTACTTTTAATACTCCTTGGAGAAAACCAGTGCTATAAATGAGAAAAATATCTATTAAAAGGATTGTTCTTCAAACTTTTTTGACACCCTCAGAAAAGGTATTTTTGAAGGAATAAACATGGATATAGCTGAATCAATAGTCTCATGTAACAAACTAATATTTTCTATTTTTAAAAAAATTCCGATCACCACCCACTAAAGTGATTTCATGACCCAATAAGCCAGGACCTACAATTTTAAACACTGGTCTAGAACTCTTAATAACGAGCAATTCCCACTATTAACAAAGCTACCATTACATTAGCTATTGAAAGAAAAGGTACACAAATACCTAGTGTGCTGTATTCTAAACCAAGAAATTCTAATTAATGCTAACTATTCTCAAAAAGTTCACAAGTTTCAAAACAATACTTTAACAGCTGTACATTAAATCAAACACCCCCCGAAAACCCAAAGTAACTTACAAAACTTTACTGCCTTTACTACATATACTCCCTGAATATACTGTAAACGAATCAGACTGCCACACAGCAGAAAAACTTGGATAAAAACAATTATTCTACTTTCTGAATTACGTTTAAATTTAAAATTTAACATTAAATTTTCTTAAACTATTGCATGATTTTCAGGCCAACAGATATAAACGAGGACTGCTAAATGAGGTCTTAACTAGCAACTAAGTGCCAAGAAAGCAATAATTATCAGCAAAGTTAAAAAAAAAACTCATCCCGTCTTCTGATTTACTTCAAGAATTTAACACTCATTATCTCCAATGCCTTTTTCCCATCTGCCAAGCCTCTCAAATGTGAGAAGTCTATTTTAAAAAGCCGGAGAGTTAAAAACTGTGCAAAACACACACCCTCATCTCTGATACAGAAGGCAGGGGACCAGGCCCTACTGTAGAAGTTGGAAAGACCGAAGGCTATTGCTAGCCAAGGACATAAAGGTTACGCGTTCCTCACACCGGAGTCCTCCGGGAACGTGTATTAGCCAGCCTGGTTCCAGGGTGGGCAGCCCCGAGTAAGGGCTGGGGCCGCTGGCTGTGGCCCAGGTCGCCATGCACGTGCCCGTCCCCCGGGATACCACTTCCTCCTGTCCGCCCCCTCCCCCGCCAAGGACGGCCGCCGGGGTGGACCCGGCCGCACAACTGCTGCGGGACCCGAGGCTGCGCTCGGCCGGCGGATTAGGGGAAGGGATCCAGCCCAATGCCTGCCTGCCCGTGAGGCCCGGCCCTCCCCCGCACTTCCTACCTTCCCAGCCCCCAAGGCCAAGGTCTCCCAGGCCCACAAACCTGATAGCGGAAGTGACGTCAGGGGGACCTGGCGGCGTCCACAACCAGTCACGCCACAGCGGGAGGCAACGCCGGCCAATGGGCATAGCGCGAGGGCGGGATTCCCCCGCCCAAGTTTGATTGAAGTGGGGGGAAGGGCGGGGTGAAGAATGTGAAGAATGACCCCTCCCCCCAGTCCGTGAGGCGCTGGGCGGGAAGCGGAGGGGGTTGGGGCCGGCCGCGCCACGCGGCGCCCATCCCCCGCCCGCGCTGCCGCCTCTCGCGACCTCTGCTCGGAACCCGCCCGCCCGGCTCACTCCGGCCCCCAGGCTTCCACCAACCTGCCGGCAGCGCTCCCCTTCTCCCACCGCCTCAGGGGGTCCGAGAGAAGGAAAATGGCGGCGGGCCCGCGCTCGCCGTCCCGTCTCTGTACCCACCTCAGGACCGCGGAGGAGGCCGCCGCCCGCCGCCGCCGCCGCCCTCCGCGGAGATGGCCCGGCCCTCGCACCCACCGCCACCCGAGACCCGCACACGAGGACCCGGATGGAGGCGCGGGCTGGCGGGCCGCGGCGGCTTGAGGGAAGGCAGCGCGGGCGTCGGGAGGCGGACGCAGGGGCGGGCTCGAGAGCAGCGCGTGAACTCATTGGCGGGGCCATTTGACTGACGTTTGCATCTCCCTTTTGCCTCGGCCGAGCAGTGCTGGCCGGGACCCCACTGGAGGGCGGCAGCTGGGCCCGCCCCGCGCTGGGCGGCCTTCGGAGGAGGGGCGGGTAGTGCCCGCCCACCTTGTCTGCTCCCTGTCTCTTATTGGACGACTGGGAGAGTGGCGGTGAGGAGTCCTGCCCTCTGCTTGTGATGGACCGGCGCCGTCACGTGGCCTCCGAAATCGCGCCTGGCTGCTGTGCTGTGTGCTCTGGTTTTGGGAGTGTGTACCTTTTGCCCCATGAATCACGGGTCCCCCAGCCGTGCCCTGAGGTCTTAGTCCCGCCCGCTTTGCCTCAATTTACCCAGCTGTATGTGAGGGAGTAGTGTCAGCCGGCTGCGCCAGGTTTTGAAGATACTTGTCTTTTCAAAGCAATCCGTAATTTTCCTACTTTAATATTAACCTAAAACATCGTTCCTCCATGCTTATTATGACTTTCCCAAACTAGGACCCGGGAAAGCACTGGTTGGGTACCCTTTCAGGTCTCCTTATGTATGGGAGCCCCACCACCTGGGCCTCACTGATTTTCATAACTCGCTGTTAGTTTGTGCACAAGATTTTTAAAACAAACAGAAACAAAAAAATAAACAAAAAATGCTTTCTCATGGATAACAGAACTGTTTTTAACAGCACGTACAGTTTACCTGGTGCATTTACATTTATGATCTCAGGTGGCACTATACTACACTCGTATTAGTACATGCAATCAATGCCAAAGGAGTTAATTGGAGAGTTTATTTTGTGGGCTGAAGTGAACAAGAAACTAGAGGAAGGAAAAGTTAAGCTTGGGCCTGAAAGATTAGCATGATTTAGGACTTCTGGAAGGAAGATGTAGTTAGAAAGGAGAGCGCAGGCCCACTGGGCTGGCTGGAGTTGTGCTGTGGAGGAGTGGGATCCTCAACCATCTCTGTCCACAGTACCTCGCACAGTAGAAGGGTGGTAGTCTGGGAATGTAAAAAATTCTGTTAAATGGAACCAGTACAGTGATGTAGGCCGAGGTGAGAGGAAAGTGCAGCAAGGAGACCAGTTAGAATGTTTTTCAGTATTTGAGTTGAGAGGTGCTCTGGGCTTCTACTACACAACAGAGCCCCCATAGCACTATGAACTTTTCTGACATTTCCTTCACATATTCACCTGAAAGTTCTTAGTAAGTTTGAAAAAGTATATATGAAATATATTACCCTCTACTTTCCAATTTGTGCTTCATATTCTACCCTTGAAGGCCAACCAAACGACCCTGAAGTCTATAAAGGAAAAGATTAATAGATTTGACTGAATAAGTGAAAACCCAATTAAAAAAAAAAACTTTAAAGTTAAAAGACAAATTGGAAAAACAACTTTGTAAAATACACAACAAACAAAACATTAGCTGGAATGTCTAGTCGTCAAGAGCAAGGACCTGAAACCAGGCTGCTCAGTTTGAACCCCAGTTCTACCTCTTCCCAGCTACACAGCTACACATCCCACAAATCACTTATTCTGTCTGTGCCTCAGGTTTTCATCTGTAAAATGGGGATGATAACAGCATGTACCTTATAGGATTGTTGTAAGGATTAAATGAGTAAATATTACAAGTTCTTAGAACAGTGCTTGGTAATAAAAGCACTTATATAAGTGTTTGCTAATATGTTATCCTTAATATATAAAGTGGATTTTTTTTCAAATCAATAGTTAAAAAGTGAATGGCCCATTAAAATATAAACGAAAGATATAAACTGTCAGTTCACAAAAGAAATAAAAATGGCTAATAGATGCGAAAAGGTGTTCACCCTCATTAGCAATCAAATAAATAAAAATCACAGCAATCTCCCAGGTCATCACTTAAACATGCCATGAAAAACTATGATGGTGATATAGACCTAAATTTATCAACATAGGAAGATTATCAGGGTTATGCTGTTAAGAGAGAAATAAAGTTACAAAATAACGTGTATGACATAACCCCATAAATCTTAAACAATGGTTAGCTCTGGAATTACTCATGACCTTTATTGTATTTACACACTTCTTACTATGTATTGCTTTCATAATCAGGAAAAGAAGTAAGTGTAAAAGTTATCCAGAGAGGTTAGCTGTTCCCTAGTATCCATTGTCTCCTTTTTCTGTAGTAAACAGAAACCAGGTTTCTAGGTGACAGCAGAAGTAGAGTGCCCTAGGATGCAACCATGTGACTAAGTGCTGGCTGTTGAGATGTGAGCAGGAGCGTGTGCGAGGTTTCTGGGTTCTGCCCTCCAAGGGAGGGGCTCGCTCTTTCTCTCCCCCTTTATGATTTCCAGCTGCCTGGGTGGAATGGAGTGTAGTGGAAAACCACATGGAGAGAATCCTGGTCCCCTGCTGGCAACATAGGGTGCTCTCCACTGAAGCCTGAACTTGAAAGAGATGTGGCTTATTTAAGCCCCTAAAATTTGGGGAAACTTCCACAGGAAGCTAGCTTGACCAAGCGGGCCTGCTCATGCAGTGTGCTCTCATTCTGCGTGTGGATTCTTAGGAGATGGAGGGCACGTACTGTGGAAGGAGCATACCGCTTTTGGAATAGGGCAAACATGGGTGAAAGTCCCAGCTCCTGTGTCCCAGAGGTACACCCTTGGACAGAGACAACGTGTTCATTTAAATCATAGTAGGGTGTGGTTTGGAACTGCTGAGTAATAAACAGAACCCGGTTGTCTTTGCGATCATTATTTGAAAAGGTGGCAAGAGCTGCATTTGAATCCTCACTCGGGACCAAGAGGACGACCTTGCTGGCAATGCAGACCAGCCCACAGTAATCCTTAGGTTCAAGTTCGAGCTTGTCCCCATACTTCACCCTACCCCCAGCCTGGCTTCAACCTCCCTTTCCATACCCCACGCTTGTGGGAGTTCAGGGCCCACCGCTGTTCAGGCCACCTGGAATGCTCATCCCCATCTTCGCTTGGCCAGTTCTGGTCATTCAGATAGCACTTAAACCTGGCCTGCTCAGACAGACCACCCAGTCTAACTCCCCACCATCACTATTTCAACCACTCTATTTTTATAGCACCTTCAGCGTTTTAGCACTCTGAACCCACCTTGCTTGTGCTCTTGTTCTCCCTCCAAGAGAGAAAGAACCTGTCTGAATAGTCACAGCTGTGTCCCCATCTCTGGAACAGGGCCCTGTGCACAAAGTAGGTGCTCTAATATCTCTTGAAGTGTAGAATTAAAAGCAAAGACAATAGGGCAGTTCACAGTGGAGGCTGAGCTCAGAGGATAAGAACTCCTGCAGCAGGAGTCCAGGTAGTGAGCGCCTCGACCAGCAGACAGCGTGAAAAGCAGAGGGAGCACAGCCGGCTGGGCCAGGAAGAGGAGGAGGTTCAGAGACCTGAGAAGACCCACAGACTTCCTTGGCTGGGTTTCCCAAAGTAGCCAAGCCCCAAAGGACCAGAGGCCCAGTGTCCCTCAGGCCCCAGGACAGAACCCTCCCATCACCTTTGTTTACCTGCAACAAAAACTACCCAAGCAAAGCAAACACACTCCTGCAACTCCCTCTGACCCCGCCCTCCATCACTCCCTCCCCAAGTGAGACTGGGGCTCTTGGAGCAGCTGCTCCCACTGGCCCCTCACTCAGCATGCTGGGTCCAGATAATCAATTTGCCTTTTGGTCTCCCTGCTTTACACAGCAGACACCCTTATCTTTAATCTTCCCCTTAATCCTGGGGCCCTGCCTCAGTGCGCCCAGGTTTTAGCTCGGAGCACGAGGAGCGCATTGATCTTGGAGGTTGATGTCTGGCCAGTGCCTCCCCAGATCTCACCCACTCTGACTGCCCGTGAGTCCAGGGGCCTCCTGCTTTCCTGTGTAAGTGCCAGGAAGTGCTGCTGGAGTCACAGCAGAAGGAGGGAGGCCCCAGGTTTGGCAAACACCCCAGCACCCCTGGGGTGAAGTGGGCTGTTATTACACTGTCCACCTCTGCCAGAGCTTGCAAACTGGTGACAGCCTGGGGGTCACATCTGGTTCACAGAAGTGCTTTGTGATGCCCATGCAATGTTTTAAATCTATTTTTAATTAACTGAGAACATTCAAAAGAATCAAGATATTTAACGTTAAAAAGTCTGGATTTCTTGCTTTTCTTAAAAAATCTGGAACACTCAGCTTACATTCCAAAAGGACAATGTTTTCTTTATGCCCAGCATGGGCTCTGCTATTTGTCACAGCCCCCACCTTCCCCCCACCTCTCGCCTTCTTCAATTTTATTACAAGCCTGGCTCCCGTGGTCATCTGTGTTTGTGTCCTCACTGCCTCTGCTCTGGGGTACTGTTCCTGCCCCACTTAGACCATGGGATTTTGGTCTCGGCCAAGCAGAGTCCTTTCCTTGAGGATTTCTTAAACAGGCACTGGGAGAAGAGAACCCCTTAGTCCAGCCCCCAAGCTGTGATGACAGGGGAGAAGGGGGTCATTCTACAGGAAAGAAGCAAAGCAAGCATTGAGAAGCAGAGACAAAGGTGGGGGGGGAGGGCGGGGGGCAGCAGGATCCTGACAGCAACTGAGTCTAGGTCCTATCATCCCCGAGGCTACTCCACCCTTTCCCCAGTTCACAGTCACAACTAACAGTGAGGTAGAAGGAAGGAGAATGGGCTTGAGAATGATACATTTCTGGCCGCTGCGATTTTGGACAAATCACTGATACCCTTCTCAGTTTCTTCATCTGTATAACGGGGACTCTACAGCTTACTTCCTAAGGTGGAGTGGGTTCCAACAATGTCATTTATGTGAAGCATTAAACGCAATGTTTGTGCATAACAGGTGCTACTAAGGATTCCATAAACAGTGAATTTTATGGTAGATGTTTACCAAAAACTGGTCGGCTAGAATTGAGTGAGCTCCTTCCTGAAGAATGGTAGCAGCGTTCTTTAAGGAGATATATCTAGATCAGTACCGCCTTCAGAGACTCTGGGGTAGGTTGGAAGAAGCTAGGCCTCCACCAGGAGGAGTTTGATTTTGCATTACAATCCACCCTCTCAATGACTGTGTCATCTTGGGCTCTTTACTTAAATTCTCTGACCCTGAGGTTCCTCCTGTAAAGTGGAGGTGATAACTCTCATCTCTTTCAGTTATTCTGAGAATGGAATTAGCTCATTAACATAATAATGCCTAGTAGTGTTTGTATCCTAAGCGCTCAACAAACTGTAGTTATTGTGATGGGAAAGGAACAAAAGCCACAGTCCAGAGCTAGCCATAGGTTTCACTTCCGGGGAATCATTGCTATTGCGCTTTCTACTATCTAAGGCTCAACTGAGCTAAAAGTGCACCGTAAGTCATCAGAGCACAAAGCTGTCTGTTCAGTTGTGCCAAGAGCTCACCTCCTGCACCACCCACCCTGACAGCCAAGCCAGCGGCCCCCAGGATTCAAAGCCTCCTACATGAGCTTCAAGCAACTAGCTTTTAAAGCAGGTTTCCATTAAAAAATATAAAGAAAAGAAAAAGCTTTGGCTGATCAATTAGCAACAGAAGACCCCAAATTAAGAGAAACCACTATGTAGAATCTTGTTTTTTTTTTCAAGAAGCAAAATCTAGCAACCTTCGCGTTACAGCCAAAATGATAAAAGTTGCTGACATTTTGAGACCAAAATACTACGTATACGGTTGATTCCCTAGACCCAACCTCACTTCCCTGTGCCAAGGACATGCTAGTGGAAGAAGGAGAAGAAGAATGAGATGGGTTTCCGGGAAGCTTTGCCTCTTCATTTGGTTTTGGCACTGAGCCCAACGCTGCCTTGCACAAAATATCCTCAAGCACTTGTTGGGACAGACGGCCCTGCGTGGCACAGCCTGCCCGCCAGGCCTCTTGGAGCCCAGCTGCGCTGGCCAGCACTTGGTCAGTCTCAGGGGGGACAAAGGCAGTGATGTCTATTCCTCTAATGAGCTCTTGAAAATAGTGCCTGATGGAAATAGTGTCCCTGATGGGGATGTGGGGGACATGCTGCCCTCCATGAGTCTCACCATCTCCCTCTTGAGCCTTTTATGCTCGTGGAGAAATTGTACTGCATTAGCATGAAGCTGCAGGAGCATCTTCATCTGCTGGTAAAGCTGTTGGGGGGCTTCAAGTTCCCGGGCAACCAGCTGTAACTTCTCCAACTTGGAGGAGTGCTCGCTCTCCAGCTGCCTTTTCAAGGTGACAATCCGGCATTTGATGCCCCTGAGCAGGCTGTCTCCAATGGTGGCGATCACGGCCAGTGTGTCCGCGGCACTGGTGAAGAGTTCCCGGATGAACTTCTTCGTGTCCTGTGGAGGCAGCGTGAACATTTCTTAGGAAAGACCCCCAGAGTCCAGGCCTGGGCACCTGGTTCATGGCGTTGCCTCCTCTCCTCCCTGAACCAGGAACTCCTTAGGGGTGGTGGACACTTCTGGCTGCCTGCCCAGTACCAACTTTTCAACTCTTTCCTACCAAAGAACGCTGATTCTTCCAGCCAGCATGTGTGGGCAGCTAAAAATACTCATTTCCTGCTTCCCTTGTAGTTAGGGGTGACCAGGTGTGCAACAGAAGCAGCAGTCTGAGTTGTTGGGTGCAGCTTCTGGGAAAGCTGCCTGAAAGTGGGCAGATGCCTCTGAGACAAGGCTTGACCCTTCCCCTTTCTCCTGATGGGACCCGGGGTCAATGCCCACATGGAGCAGGCTCCTCGTGACCTTGCGCTGACAACAGCACACACTGCAGGGCTGAGAGAAGAGGGCGGAGCATCATGGGGTCACCAAGCTGGTGGCCTTGACTCCCTGCCTGTGGGCATTTCATTAAGTAAAAATAAAACAGAACCCCTCATTTTTTAAAGAGCCATTGCTTATGAGTTTCTATTACAATCAAATGTAGACCCTTACTAAAAGAATACCCAAATGGAAGGAGTTACCTGAATAACTTTTAGGGGAATGAAATCACAAACCCACCCATTGTGATATTGTTAGAAAAAGTCAAGATGTCTCACTCTGGACTCTCCATGACCTACAGTGCCCTTTCCCTGTCCGGCAGGCCTGTCCTCCAGCTCATCCTGTCAACCTCAGCTCTGCATCACCTTTGTGATCACGTCTTCCCTCAGGGGAGACACAAAGTGTAGGGGAAAGCACTCGGATGGTGAGGTCAGGCCAACCCTAGGTGTAATTTTGGCTCTTACAGCTGAATAGTTCTGTACCTTAGATCCCATGTCTTGTGAAAAGGGGATCATGGGTGCTGAGGAGAACTAAATGAGATGATGGATATATAGTGCCTAGCACCGAACCAGAATGCAGTAGGCACTTAACAAATTGATCTTCCATAGAATGAGGAGGTTCTTCCATTCTATATGCTTCTACAGGTCTCATATACGTCACCATGGTTCACAATACAAAAACATTACGAGCGAACTTTGAAATAATGTGACTCTCCGCCAGCTGAAGATTCATCATGAATCACCGTTCCCAAAACCATGTTTTTAAATTGCCAGTTTAGCTGGTAAATAGATTTGCCTGCCATCCTTCATCATCATGAGTTGCCTGCCTAGTATGTGTTTAGGTGTGATGTTTGACCCATTAGACTAGTCTCAAGGGCAACAAAAACAGACATAATAAATATACAGTGGAATCTCATGGTACTGACAAGTGCTCTGAGGAAAGATAAGGAAGATAGAGCAGGATCAGGGGTAGGGCAGAGGGCTGAGGGAGGAGGTGTCTCTCGATTTTGGATGGTTGGGAAGACATCTTGGAGATATCCGAACTCTGGATGATGGTCAAGCAATGGTCATATCTGAGGGAAAGATTTTTCCAGGCAGAAGGGCCATGAGGACAAAGCTTGAGATGGAAACGAGGATGTCTGAGGAGCAGTCAGGAGCCTGGCTCAGAGTGGGATCAAGCAGGGCGGAGAGGCAGGTGGGGCCAGGCAAAGGATTTATTCACAATATAATGCACCCCTCACCAGCTGGGGATTTTGAACAAAAGAATGCCTGATCTAAAATGTTGAAGGATGATTCTGGCTACTAGTGGGGACAGAGTGGGCATGAGGAGCCCATGAGAGAACCACTAGAGAGTCCAGGCCAATGGTGATGATAGTGGGCAGGAGAGATGGGAGAGGTAGGCGAATTGGGGAGGTGGAATGGATTGTAAGTGTGGGCCTGGAGCTCAGGACAGACGTCTGGGCTGGAGAAGAATCTCTGAGAGAGGTGGAAAAACATTGAGCAGGAGTTAGTGGCAGAACTGGGGACAGCCAGGAAAGGCTGGGGTCCCAGAGGTCAAGTGGCCATTTCAATTTACTCCAATCAAGAAAGTGTTACTGGCCATGGAAACAAATGTTTTCTGAGATGTTGGCTCAGGCAAGAGAGAAAGAAATGAATAAAGAGCAGGCCAATGATCTCATTTGTATCCTTCACCCACTTGGGTCTTTTAAATTTTTAAATATTTCTTTGTATTTCCTTTGAGTTTTGAACATTAGTTTGGTTGTTCTTTAGCTTCCAAGGAACTTTATACTTCCGTAACATACAGGGAATATTAAAATGCTACAAACTGTGGATTGTTTTACACTTGTAAAATCTATTTTCTGATAGATAAATGGAAAATTATGTATTTTCTGATAAGTATTTTAGGCTTTATTTAGAGAACAGAGCCACAAATACTAAACAAATAAATCAATAACAGATTTCAACACCTTATTCATTAGGTTGAATGAGTCATTTGAATTTTTGTCTTGATAAAAAGGAATAGGTGATGCAGTAAAATTATTTTTTGTAAAGGGACAGCAAGTCCCACAAAGTTCACAAAAGAACAAGTTTGCTTAACTCTGAATATCATTTAAAATACACTTGGATTCTCCAATCCATGGTGAGGTGGCTTTCTCAAGTGAACATAGGAGTGAGATCAGGAGGGTGTCCTGTAGCAGAGCCTTCCCACTCAGCATCTACCATGGGGGTATCTCACAAAACTACTTGTGTTCGTTCTTCACCACCATTGAACTTCAGCGTAACTCAATCCTTTTCCTTTGACAGAACCTAGATACTAATGACTGACAAATCTACTGGTCAAACCAAAGCATCTGTGAGCAGCAGGGGCATAAATTCATTGCACAGAGCCTCTGTCCTGCTCACCGTTTGACACCTGGTGTCTAGCACTCAAATGGCACCCAAAAGAATGAAAGAATGAGAAAAGTGTATGCTTTCTTTACTGATACTGCCATATGCTTACTAGCTTTCAATAAACCAAATTTTTCAAAACATCCTTTAAGTTCTTAAAACAGCTTTATTGAACATTATTGACATGGGAAAAGTATACAATTTGATAACTTTCAAGATAGTGAACTTATCCATCACCCCCAAAAGTTTCCTTGTGTCCCTTTGTAATTTCCTCCCTCACGACCATCCTTGACCTCCCCTACCCACGCAATCACTGACGTTCTTTCTGTAAATGTATATTAGTTTGCATTTTTCTAGAATCTTATATAGATGGAATCATACTCTTTTTGGGGGAGAGGGTTTGTCTTCTTTAACACAGCAATTTTCAGATTCATTCATGGATTATTGTATGTATCAATGTGTTCATCCTTTCATCTGGACATTTGGGTTGTTTCCAGTTGTTGTCTATTACAACTGTAGCTGCTATGAACATTTGTGTACAAGTTTTTGTATGCATATATATTTTCTTTTCTCTTGGGATTTGAAACCTAGGTGGAGTGAATGGATCATTTATTTAACTTTTTGAAAAATTACTGAACTGTTCTCCAAACTGTTTGTACCATTTACCTTCTCAGCAGCAGTGTATGAGAGTTCCAGTTCCTCCACACCCTCACCAACACTTGATATGGTCGAACATTTCTAATAGGTGTGTAGTGGTATCTCATTGTGGTTTTCATTTGCATTTCCCTAATGACTAGTGGTGCTGAGTATCTTTTCATGTGCTGTTTGCCATCTGTATAGCTCATCTGTGAAGAGTTTGTGCAAATACTTTGCCTATTTTTATTGAGTTGTTTTCTTATTGTTGAGTTTTGAGAATTCTTTATTCTTTATCTTTTATCAGATATGTATTTACAAAGATTCTTTTTCTCCTATGTTTTCTTCTACAGATTGTATAGTTTTAGGTGTTATATATAGGTCTACTATCTATGTAGGGTTAATTTTTGCACATGTTGTGAGGGATGGATGCAGTTTTCTTTCTTTTTCTTTTCCTTCCTTCCTTTCTGCCTTTTGTTGTTGTTGTTGCCGCATATGGATTTTCAATTGTTCCAGCACCATTTGTTGAAGAGGTTATTCTTTCTCCACTGCATTGCCTTTGCAGCTTTGTCAAAAGTCAGGTATCTATGTGTATGGGTTTATTTCTGTTCCACTGTTTTATTTGTCTATCTTTAGGCCACTGCCATGCTCCTTTGATTAACAAAGATTTAGAACAATTCTTGAATTCAGGTAGTGTTAACTTTGTTTTCAAACCCTAACCCTAACCCTTCCCTTTCCACATGAGCTTTAGGATCACCTAGTCAATTAAAAAACAACAAAAAAAGCCTGCTGGGATGTTAATTGTGATTGCAATAAATCTATAGAAATACTTGGGAAGAACTGACATCTCAACCACGATGAGTCTTCCCATGCATGAATAGTATATATTTCTCCATTTATTTAGATCCTCTTAATTTCTCTCAGCAATATTTAATAGTTGTCCGGGTACAGATATCACACATCTCTGGTAAGATTTAGATATCCACAAAGCATTTTAAATCTCTGTTGCAATTGTAAGTGATATTTAAATTTTAAAAATTATCAGTGGTTTGTTGCTAGTATTTAGGAAAAACAATTGATTTTTGTATATTGATCTCATATCTTGCAACATTGCTAAACTCATTTATTAGTTCTGGTAGCTTGTAAAGCTCATCAGAATTTTTATAGAGACAGTGATGTCATCTATGAATAAACACAGTTTTGTTCTTCCTTTCCTATCTGGATGCTTTTATATTAGTTTCTCTTGCCTAATTGCACTGGTTAGAACCTCCATAATCTGCTCTGTTAAATAGCAGTGATGAGAAAGACATTTCTCCGTGTTCCTGATCTTGGAGGGAAAACATTCAGTGTTTCCGGATTAAGCATGATGTTGGTTGTAGGTTTTCATAGATGTCTTTTATTATGTTCTATTCTGTGGTATAATGGGAAATATATGGTCTTTGTCCCTGGTTCCTGGTACAGAGCTCCTAAAACTCTTGGAATTTCCTGAGTGATAGGAGCAGCTCTTATAATTCACAATAAACCCCTTTCAAACATATCTGAGATTATGCTAGTTAGGTGACTCTTGGTGGGTCCCTAGATAGTTTCAGGATGGGGCCTAGTTGCCAGAAAGACTAAACCTTGATTAGAGGTTTGGAAATTTCAGCCCCATCCTCAACCTCTGGGGAGAGGAGAGTGACTAGAGATTGAGTTCGATCGCCAATGGCCAATGATTTGATCAATCATGCCCTAAATAATGGAACCTCAATTTAAAAAAAACAACAACCAACTAACCAAACAAAAAACCTTTAAGAAAGGTTCGGGGAACTTCCAGGTTGGTAAACACATTGATATTCTGGGAAGATGGGGCACCCAGAGATATCATGGAAGCTACCCCTCTAACCACCCCCCAGCCCTTACCTTGTCCTGTGCATCTTTTCCATTTGGCTATTCCTGAGTTGTATCCTTTTAATAAAGAGGTGGACATAGTAAAGTGTTTTCCTGAGGTCTTTGGGTCACTCTAGTGAATTATCAAACCTGAGGAGGGGGTTTTAGGAGACCCCCGGTTTATAACCAGTGAGTCAGAGTACATGTGGCAACTTCAGACTTGTGACTGGTGTCTGAAGTGGGACAGCCCTTAACCTGCAGGGTCTGCACTAACTAGAGATAGTGTCAGAATGAAATAAGTTTTTGGACACCCAGTGAGTGTCTGAGAACCAGAGAATCTGAGATATTACTAGATTGGTGAGTTTTATAAAATTGATGTTAAATTTTTTTCTCTGTCTATTGAGATCATATGATTTTTCTTCTGTTATTATAGTAAATTATATTGATTGTTTTTTGAATGTTAAACCAACTGTGTATTCTGGGAATAAGCCCCTTTTTGTTATGATGTATTAGTCTTTTCATATATTTTTGGATTTGACTCGCAAAATTTTAAAAAGATTCTTGTATCAATGTTCATAAGGGATATTGTAATTTTCTTTGCCTGGTTTTGGTTTCAGGGTAATCCTGGTCCTATAGAATGAGTTGGGACAAATTCCCATTTCTTCAATTTTCTGGAAGTTTGTGTATATTTGGTATTGGTTCCTTAAATGTTTGGTAAAATTCATCAATGAACCTATTCAGGCTTAGCGTTTTTACTATAGGAAAGTTTTTAACTAGAAATTTAACTTCTTTAATAGAAAATGGCTATTCTTGTAACTTATTTCTTCTGGAAGAACTTTGATAGTTTGTGTCTTTCACAATTTAATCTAAGTGTCAAATTTAATGGCA
The DNA here is from genome assembly GCF_963924675.1 of Phocoena phocoena. Lineage (NCBI taxonomy): Eukaryota > Metazoa > Chordata > Mammalia > Artiodactyla > Phocoenidae > Phocoena > Phocoena phocoena. The sequence goes on along the minus strand of NC_089224.1, from coordinate 27,053,422 downwards.
TACACTTTTTCACAATAGTCCCTTATTATCTGTTGGAGCCACTCCTCAGAAACAGAAAGACTGATGACGACACCACACAAACCAAGAGGTGATGAAAAGGGGCTATTACTCACATAATGAGGCTTTCTGGAGGAGAGCAGGGCAGCTTCCAACCAGGTCTGAAAATAGCTTGAGAGAGCAAGGAACACAGATTAGATTGGTTTGGAGATTTTTATGGTGGTTATGAGGTGTTGAAGGTTCCCACAGCCAGGCTGGACTTACGTGGTTTAAACTCCCGCAGGTGTCAAAGAAGGGAGCACCTAGGCTTGCTTATCAGCTTTTCTGGATGTGGAACAGAAGGCAAGGAGGGAAAATGGAGACTTAAAAGCTGTGAGCAGTCAAACATCAAACATGGAGTCTGACTCTTTATTATAGTATCTTTTAAATATCTATAGCATTTGTAGTGATGTTACCGCTCTCATTCCTGGTTTTGGTAAATTGTGTTCTCTCTCTCTCTCTCCTCTCCCCACGCCCCTTTCTCCCTTTTTCCCTCTCTCCCTCTCTCTCCCTCTCTCTCTCTTTCCTTGAGAAGTCTGGTGAGAAGTTTAATTCAAATGATCTTCTCAAAAAACTAGTTTTTAGTTTTATTGATTTTTCTGTATTGTTTTTTGTTTTCTATCTCATTATTTTATGCTTTTGTCTTTATTATTTCCTTTATTCTGCTTACTTGGGTTACTTTGCTCTTATTTTTTACACTTTTTTAAGGTGGAAGGTGAGGTCAGTAATTTCAAATCTTTATTCTTTTCTAATTAAAATTTCCCACTGAGCGCTGCTTTAGTGGCACCCCATAATTCTGATATGTTTTGTTTTCATTTTCATCCAGTGCAAAATACCTTCTAATTTCCCTTTTTGTTTCTTCTTTGATCTATGAGTTATTTAGAATATGCTTTTTAGTTTCCAAATAATTGGAGAGTTTCCAAAAATCTTTATGTTATTGATTTCTAATTTAATTCCACTGTGGTCAGAACCCATACTTTGTAAGATTTGAATCCTTTTTTTAAAAAACTTATTTATTTTTCTGGCCACGCTGCATGGCTTGAAGGATCTTAGTTCCTCAATCAGGGCTTGAACCCATGCCTCCTGCAATGGAAGCACGTAGTCCTAACCACTGGACAGCCAGGGAATCCTTTTAATTTTAATCCTTTTAAATTTATTGAGACTTGTTTTATGGTCTAGCTTGGTGAGCTGTGTGCACTTGAGAATGTGTTCTGCTGTCGTTGGGTAGAATGTTCCATAAATGTCAGTCAGGTCTGATTAATAATGTTCAAGACTACTATTTATTGCTGAATTCCTGCCTACTTGTTCTATCAGTTATTGAGAGAATGGTATTGAAAATTACAGATTTGTCTATTTCTCCTGGTAGTTCTATCAGTTTTTGCTTTATATGTTTTGAAGCCTCCTTATTAGATGCATAAACATTTCAGACTGTTATTACTCTCTTGATTAACTGATCCCTTAATCAAAATGAAATGAACTTCTTTCCCCTTGGTAATACTATTGGAGTGAAATCTCCTTTGTCTGATGTTAACAGAGCCACTCTAGCTTCTTTGGATTTATGTTAGCATGACATGTCTCTTTCCATTCTTTTACTTTTACCTATTTGTGTCTTTATACTTAAAGTGCATTTATCATAGGCAGCATAGAGTTGGGTCTTGATTTTGTTTCATTCTGACAAAAGCCTTCTTAATTGGAGTGTTTAGACCATTTTCATTTAATGTGATTATTGCTATGGCTAGATTTGAGTTTTATCATCTTGCTATTTATTTATATTTGCCCAATCTGCTTTTTGTTCCCTTCCTCCTCTTTTTCTATCTTCTTTAAGATTGTGTATCTTTTATAATCACATTTTATCTCTGTTGCTAGCTTAGTAACTATAGCTCTTATTTTAGTGGTTGTTTGAGAGCTTTATAGCACACATCTTTAATTAATCACAGTCTAACTTCAAGTAATGTTATTCCACTTCACATATAGTATAAAACCCTTATAATAGGGGCTTCCCTGGTGGCACAGTGGTTAAGAATCCGCCTACCAGTGCAGGGGACACGGGTTCGAGCTCTGCTCCAGATAGATCCCACATGCTGCAGATCAACTAATCCCGTGCGCCACAACTACTGAGCCTGTGCTCTAGAGCCCACAAGCCACACTACTGAAGTCTGCACACTTAAAGCCCGTGCTCTGCAACACGAGAAGCCACCGCAATGAGAAGCCTGCGCACCGCAATGAAGAGTGGCCCCCGCTTGCTGCAACTAGTGAAAGTCCGCACACAGCAACAGATCCAACGCAGCCAAAAAAAAAAAAAAATACCCTTATAATAGTGTACTTCCATTTTGCCTCTCATAGGCTTCATGGTATTATTGTCATGTATTTTACTTTTATATGTTGTAAACCTCACAATATATTATTATTTTAAAAACAGTGAGTTATCTTTTGAAAGATTTAAATAATATGAAAACAACCTTACATAGTTACGTTTTTCATTACCATTTCCAGTGCTCTTTATTCTTTTGTGTAGATCCAGATTTTCCTTCTGCCTGAAGGACTCCCTTTAACATTTCTTATAGTGCGAGTCTGCTGGTTATGAATTCTTTCAGCTTTGTATGTCTGAAACAGTTTTTATTTTGCCTTCATTTTTGAAGATATTTTCACTAGATACAGAATTCTAGGTTGACTGCTTTTAAATTCATATTTTAAAAAAATAAATTTATTTATTTATTTTTGGCTGTGTTGGGTCTTCGTTTCTGTGTGAGGGCTTTCCCTAGTTGCGGCGAGCGGGGGCCACTCTTCATTGCGGTGCGCGGGCCTCTCACTATCGCAGCCTCTCTTGTTGCAGAGCACAGGCTCCAGACGTGCAGGCTCAGTAGTTGTGGCTCACAGGCCCAGTTGCTCTGCGGCATGTGGGATCTTCCCAGACCAGGGCTCAAACCCGTGTCCCCTGCATTGGCAGGCAGATTCTCAACCACTACACCACCAGGGAAACCCTTGAGTAGTTTCTATTGCTATGTCTTCAAGTTCACAAAGCTTTTCTTCTCAGTGTCTAACCTGCTGTTAATCCCTCCAATATATTTTTTATGACATTGTAGTTTTCATCTCTAGAAATTCAATTTGAATCTTTTTTTATATCTTCCATGTCTCTAACTTTTTGAAATATGGAATAAAATTGTGCTAATTGTAATATATATTTGTCTGCTAATGCTAACATCTGTCTCAGTTCTGGTTTGGTTTTGATTGATTTATTATTGTTTTCATTATGGGTCATATTTTCCTGTGACTTTGCCTGCCTGGTAATCTTTGGATGCCAGACATTGTGAATTTTACCTTGCTTGATGTTGGATTTTTTTTTATTCCTATGAATCTTAATATTTGTTTCAAAATACTGTTAAGTTACTTGGAAAGAATGATCTTTTAGTGCTTGCTTTGATTATTTGTTTGGTGAGTCTGGAGCAGTGCCGAGTCTGGGACTAAGACTTCTTGAGTTCTCATCCCAGTGTCTCATGATTTATGAGATTTTCCAGTCTCATTCGTGGGAACAGGCATTGTTCTGATCCTGGTTGAGCTCCAGGCACTGTTCCCTCAGTCCTTTCCTATGGCTCCTTCCCTGGCCTGAGGTAATGTCCTCACAGACAAGTGCTAATCTATTCAAGTCTGTTGAATACTCACAGGGAACTCTTAACCCAGACCTCTGGATTCTCTCTCTGTGCAGTCCTGTCTTCTGTAGACTCTGTCATGTGCACTTGAAATGCCTTGACCTCCCCAGAGTCTCAGCTCCATCTCCCGAACTCAAGAAATCTGCCAGGCTTTGTTTGGGTTCCCTCTTTCTGCCCCTCAGACTTGAAACTCTCTCAAGGCAATAAGCTGGGGCAATTGTAGAGCTAACCTTGTTTATATCTTGTCTCTCAGAGATTAGTATCTTTTATTGCCTGAGGTCCAGTGTCTTGAAAACTGTTGTTTCATATATTTTTGTCTTATTTTTCCAGAAGGGAAGGTAAATTCAGACTTTGTTACTCTACCTTGGACAAATAAGGAAATAATAAATGAAATTTTAGCAAATATTTGGTATTTAGAAGAAGATCTACAAAAGTCAGTTGTGGTAGACACAGATATTCTGCGCAGATCCCCCTTTCCAGAGAGGACTTGCTGCATGCCAAGGTATGACCAGCTGCCAGCTGTCAGATCCTTCGGGGTTGCTGTGTCTTTCCCACAGCAGCCCACATTTGGTGGCTGAGCAAGAGGACCTATAATAGCCTGGTCGTTTCAGCCCAACGTGGGGTACACTGATGGGGAAATCTGGCTCCAGATTCCTCACTGGATCAGGAGCTGCTTGTCAAGCTTGTGGTATAGTTTGCCTTCCCTTCTGTTTCATCTATTCTTTCCTCCTTCTTACAGATGTCAATCTTGGATATCTTTTACCCCAAACTGTGTCTCATCTTGTGCTTCCAGAGAACACAACCTGTGATACCAAATGTTAGGTGGCTAGTGTTGCCCAGAGGTCAGTCCCTAAGGGCCTCTGCCCTGGCCATTCTGCAGATGTTCCTTCTCTACAAGAGCTGAAATCTTACCACTAGAACTTGAATTTGTTTCTGAAAGACTATCTAGTCTTGGGTGTGTGTGTGTGTGACTTAAAATTTTGTTCTCTTGAAAAATGTATCCAGAGATTAATTCCTAAAACCTATATTTTGTGGGGGAAAAGTCATGAAATAAGGAAAATAAGCCATAGAAGCTAGGATACATCTTACTTAGTCATCTTAAAAGAGGGTGAAATAGCCATTAAATTATCATCTTGGAGGCCCTTAAAGCAATCAGAATTCAACCATTTCTCAAGGTGCACATTTTAAAACTTGACACACATTTCAGGACACACTTAAGGAGAGTCAGTCTCTAGAGAATTTCCCCTTCATATTTAAACACCCCCTTTGTCCGTCTAGTGCCCTCAAGAGAACAGCAACTGTTTGAACTGAAACCAAACATTGCCCTGCTGTTTACTTGGAGAAAGGACACAAGCCATATGAGCCATAACTGCACTGCCTGTGCTGTGCTCTCAGATTTCTGCAGTACCAGCTGAATATCCTTAGCAAAGCTCACTTTCCTCTCTGCATAGGCATCAGAAATCTTGGCTACTGGGTGAGACTTGTGGTCCCCAAAGAGCTTACATATTCCACATATCGGTTCTTCATCCGTTAGGCACATCTGATTGACAGAAGAAAAGTCGATGATACTTATTTCCCTTCTTGTTCCAGCCCTACACACTCAGGACCTGCCATACCTCAGGCTGGTGACATTCTGAATCTATTCTTAAGCAGGTATCAAGAGTCAGTTACACAGGAGGCCCTGGCACCTGGAGGAGAGAGATGAGGGTAGTACTAGGATGCCTGAATTGTAATTTAGTAAGCACATACCGCATCTGGTATTACACGGATTCCTCACAATGATCTTTTGACTTGGGTAGTATTGTGTACATTTTATACCCGAGAAAGCTGAGAAGGCTCAGAGTTGTTAGGTGACTTGCCCAAGGACACACTACTAGGAAGGGAGAGCACTGGGATTAGAAGACGAGGACTTTCTGGGAATTCCCTGGCAGTCTAGTGGTTAGGACTCAGCACTTTCACTGCTGGAGCCCGGACTTGATCCCTGGTCAGGAAACTAAGATCCTGCAAGCGGCGTGGCACACTCCGCAAAAAAGATGAGTGCTCTCTGACTCCAGGAGCAAAGCCTTTTCCACCTGGCCAAGCCACTGCCTTGTGAGGATTAAATACCATGATGCATGTAACATGCTGCCAAGCATGCGGGATCTTAGTTCCACGACCAGGGATAGAACCAGTGGCCCCTGCAGTAGAAGCGTGGAGTCCTAACCACTGGACCACCAGTGAATTCCCCAAACTGGGCGTATTTTAGATGAAAGGGATTGAGGAGGACCCTCACTGCCCTGCTGGCCCCTCTGCCTCTTCACTCGGCTAAAGGGCACCTTGGAATGAAAACTCTGTCTTGGAATTTTGGAAGGGGAGGTAACTGCTGAGGATGAGACAGAACCATTGAGAATTTGTGATAAGTGGAAGAGATTTTTAAAGCCAGAGTCCAACAGGAATACCAAATCACATCCTATTCTCTTGAGTCCTCTTAGTGGCTTGAGCTAGCCTGCCCCAAGCATGCCACTTATGTCCTTGTAGGAGGAGGGGCTGCTAGAAGGAACAGAGCAGAGTCTGGTGACGCTCGGAGCAGCCCAGTAGATTGGCTGAGGGTGAAGACTTGCAGAGAAACCCTACCCTGTGAGGACAGACGCTTGATATTCTGCACTGAAGTGCTGGGGGCCCCCAGAGCTACGAAGCCCTCTTTTGGAGGCACGTCTATGCTTAAGATTTGGCTGCAGAGCTTCAAGCTAGAGCCAGTTTATGAAGACTCGGGGATACTTTTGACCTTCTCCAAGGAAATCACTGATTTAGTTCATCCCTGACCATTACCAAAGCAACCTAAACCTGGTGGTTGGTGCTACACAGTCTGTGAAACATGGAAGCTCTGCCTCATCCTGCCCCTCCAGGTTTGTTGGGAGAATCAAATGGGCTCAAGGTTGTGAAAGGGCTTTGTCGACAGTGAAGAATGAAAGCTGAAGTGGTTTTATATCTGATTCATATCTGAGTTATATCTGACATGGGGATCATTCTAAAGTCAGTACCAAAGGGGAAGATTACATGTGTCAAATTACCCGTGAAAATCCCTTAGCTAGGGAATACGGAATTAGAGTACAGTCCACATGGTTTTGTATAAATCACACTGTAGACATGTGTAAAAATGTACAATGTGTACAGCATAATACAGAGTACAATAAAGAGTTCATAAGACGTACTGTGTGAAAAACTCATGCTGAAGATTAAACATCGGAACCATACTCAGCTCTCCAAATAGGCATGTGTAACCAACAGGAGGAATGGCAGAACCATTGGTCCCATCTTACCCCACCCTCTCTCTCTGGGGTAATCAAAGGTAGCTAAATCCTCATAAATCTGAATATAATGCAACTTCGTTGTAACTATTTGAGCCTATCTGTGGTCCCTTAAATCTTGCCGTGGGTTGCACGGCTGAACACCACACACCCCCCCAAACCTGGACTCCAGCACTAAGAATGAAGAATGAAGTCAGCGTTGGTATGTGCATTTATTTGGAAAGTAATCCTCTACTATACTCCTGAGCAAATATCCAATTTCAGCCATAATGTTGCCGAGTAATCTGGCAGATTGGGTAGCTACTCAAGAATAAAATAAAACTAAAAGTGTAATTGAATACCAGATTCACGCTTTCTCCATGCTTTTCACATGTCTGAGCAAGCTGATTTTTTCCTTGGTGTGAAGCATCTCAAGTTCTTCCTTAAACTTCTCCAGTATGTTTTCAGCCAGGATGTTCCTCTGCAATCCATTTGTTCCCCTTCCCCTCAGACAAATGACCTAAAACGCACAGCTGGCATGAGCTTGTGGCAAATTCCCATCATCAACTGTGACATCATCATGGGGAAGGATGAGACACCTCCCTCCCTGCACATAAACAGCAGCGAGCGGCAAGAGAGAACAGGCCACAGGCCTGAGTGAGCGCTGACCGGTCTTTCAGAAGGAAATGACTGTGAAGACGCCTCGTCCCTGCAGAATAACTCTTCCCGCTCCAAAGCCCTCTCACCTGGGCTAGTGTGTGCACCATCTGCAGAGACAGTCGCCACAAACTCCATCAGATGAAACAGGAACCTGCCTTCTTTCACCCTGTGAGTCTTGGTTAGTACCTGCTCTGTCTCCTGGAGAAGCCCAGCCCGGTGAGAAGACAGACCCTCACAGAGGACTGTGTTGTTGGATGTGCAGGGGAGCACAAAGAAGGAAGGACTAAGTCTCCCTGGGGTGATGGAGGAGAGCAGGACTGGGGTCTCCAGAAGATGCCTAAATTAGGCATTGAAGACCGAAGTGTATTAAACATGTATTTTATTTACTGTTTATTTTTTATTTACTGTATTTTAGTTACGTCCAGGCACCTGGGGGCTGGGATGGCCCCTCCCATTGGCCAGCCAATTCTTAGAGACAGTAAAGGATTCACCTGGGATCATGCCTTTCACATGCAAACCAATACATCTGGGGTCCACACCCAACCACCTCCTTTATATTTGCTATTCCACTACCCCCCTGCCCTAATCATCCAGGGCTGGGTACTAGACATCTAGGGGCAGCCCTACCTGTCCCAGAGGCCACTGAAATTATTCAAACTGGCCAATCCTAAGTCTTCTCACCCTACTTCACCCGTTCCTTCCTGCAGAAACCACAACAAAGGTCTTTCTTGTCTACATTTCCCCCATCTCCCTGTTTCCTGACCCACCCTGATTTCCACATGTGGCCACCTGTGATGTGGCATGGCCCCTCTTGGGATCTATGAGTTACAAACTATTTTTCAATGGCAGTTGTCCCCTGATCTGTTGGTCTCATCATACCTGAATAATTATAAAACCTACATTTAAAAACACAAGGAAAAAAGACAAGGCCATATGCCACCCTGAGTAAACATAGCAGTCCACCCATCTGGAAACAACCTTAAATTCCATTTGTTTAATAAACTTTTATTAAGCACCTACCATGCTGGGAATGTGATAGTGAACAGGAGAGACACACCTGGCCCTACCCTCAGGGGTTGATACGCTAGAGAGGGGAATAGATGCCAAACAACCAATATGCTAGCTCCGTCCGCTGATTTCCAGCCAGGCAACTTAAATCCTTCTTGGACCCAGTTGTCTTTTCTGCAAAATCCAAGCTCAACAAAAGCCGCCAGCACACTTCCTGTGCTCTTTGCAATTCTCTCAGAGTGTGAGGGTCTCGTGTCTGCACCTGGAAGGGGGGAAGCTGGAGAGCAGCCTCACCCACAGAGTGGGTGGTCAGACGGTTCTGCTGTCTCTAGTCGTTGGGACAAGAAACAGAGGTTTAAGTGTGTTACTTAAAAATCACATTCTAGACACTAACGGTAATGATGAAGCCCCCTGGGGGTGGGGGAGGAGCTGTGGTCTAAATACTCAGCCATCAGAGGAAATGAACGCTAGTAGTGGCCACAACTGATGGTAAAGAAACAAGCTGAATTAGCACAGTATTTTGAGGTATGAAGGTAACCATGGGAAGAACTATCTAGAAAAAGTTAGAAGAGGCTGCTTCTGGGGACTGGGACTGGGGTGGGCAGAGAGTGTGGCTTTTCATTATAAACTCTTTTCTAGCGTTTGCCCTCTTAACCTTGTCTGTGTGTTATTTTGATACGATTTTAAAATAAATGCACAAATAAGTGAAAATTCCAGGTTGAAAAATGAAAAGCATAAATAAATCTAAGCATCTGCTGCTTTTGAACTGCTGTCCCCCAACCCTACACACACACACACACACACACACACACACACACACACACACACACACAGCCTCCTCATTGGCACCCCCGCCTCCATATTCAGTTGGTTACCATTGGAGAGCCAGCACCTGTCTCTCCAATTGGCCCACCCTCTGTTCCTACTGACAGAGATTTCTACATAAGTTCCCTCTTTCTGAAATCTATTTGTTTTATATTTGCTTCCTCCCTTCCTCCCTCCCTCCCTTCTTCCCTCTTTCCTCCCTTCCTTCCTTCCTTCCTTCCTTCGTTCCTTCCTTCCACAAATACCCAAAGGACCTGGAGAAACACCAATCACAGTTCTTATGTCCCAGGTGGGGAGAGAGACTCTACACAAGTCATTGTACAAAAAGTTTCCGTGAGAGTACGTAATGTAGACAATGGTGCACTTTCAACGCCAATGCTGTATGACCCTTTCCAGGTTAAACATTTCTCCTGGTCCCCATTGCTTACAGGACAGAATGTAAAGCCTTATGCATGACTTGTAAGACCTACTTCAATATGTCCTAACCTGCCCTCCTGGTGGATGCCTTAAATGCCCTGATATCTCCCACAATCCCACACTGAAGCCTTCTTATCTACTAAGCAGCTCTAAGCATCTCAGCTGCAGGCCCCTTTCTTGGCCCTTGGCATCTGCTATCCTCTCTTTGTCTGCCCTGCTCTGTAGACTCTCCCCAGCTGTCACCTCCTCTGCAGCCTTTTGTGTCTCCACTGTGGGACCTCTCACTGTACACAGGGCCACTGGCTCCTGCAAGGATGCTCCTCACTCATCTGTGCATCCTTGGGGTCCTGGCACAGTGACAAGGCCCCTGGCAGGTGCTGATAAATGTCCCCCTACCCCAGCACATACTGAATAAGTGAAAACTGGCATATTTTATCTCTTGGTGGTTCTGTTAGAACCTTCTCTCTAACATTAAACCACAATGCATGTCTTCCTGTAGCTCCTGCCCTGGGTCCCACCATGTCTTCTAAGCCTTCTCCCCACCCACCCCCTGATAACCCACCAGAGATGTGAGTTCTGGCCAGCCAGTCTTCATTTTGCAGGCCAAATATCCCTAGTTCTGTTATGGAATAGATCCAAGAAGTGATGACCAGAAAGAAATCTGCTATCTCAGGCGCAGAAGGGCCCCAAGCCTCTCTTACTTTCCTACACACTGGGCAGCAGAACTGTCCGTTGCTGTGGGTGCAGTTCTGGCACGTCAAGATCAGCTCCAGGCACTGTTTGCAGAAGTTGTGGGAGCAGGAGAGGAGCAGCACCGCGAGTGTAAACAGCTCCACGCACACGGGACAGGACAGCACTGCGCCCAGCGCCTCCATGGCGTCTGCAGCCGCCTGCCTCTCCCAGGCCGCCCGCCCCCACCAGGCTTCTAGAACAGGTGCGGAGCACAGCCACGTGAGACAAGTCACAATAGACACCGTCAGGCTTTCCTCAGAGGATGGAAGAAGCAAGGGAAGCTCCACAGACACCTGGGGCACCAGGACGTGTTTGTGTGGAGGCGGCAAACCATGCCTGCCAGCCAAATCCAGCCCTCAGCTTTTTTTTGTACAACTTACAAGCCACAAATGTTTTTACACATGTTAAGGTGTTGTAAAAAACAAAGAACAAACAAATCAAAAAAAAGCAAGAATGTATAATAGAGGCCACATTAGGCCTACAACGTCTAAAACATTTACTTTCTTTCCTTACTGAAAGGGTTGGCTGACCCTGTCTAATTTAGAGGATAAATATAAATAACTGGAATTCAGTCCAGCTCAAATGCACACTCAACCTCAGGAGTCGGTGAGACTGAGTGAGGAGTGGGAGGCCTGCCTCCAGCCCACAGTCTACAAGCTGGGTGATCATAGGCCAGTGACTGCTATCCACTCTCCTATTCCTTCTTCCACAATATGTTGAACTGGGTCATCTCTAATCCTTACCAGCTCTGTAACTCTGCGCATGTAGTCTCTGGCTTTCCTAACCTCCACCCCCTCTCACAAAGGGGACAACTGTACAGGTCTTACCTGGCCCATGGGTTCTTCAGAAGATGAACTAGTCTTAAAAAGAAGCGTTGATTGGGCACCAGGCTGGGCCGGGCAGTTGTCACATTATCTGTCATTTAATCTCCACAACTGGAAGAGGCTCAAGTCATTAGCTCTCACCTGCATCAGGGAATCTGAAGCCCGGAGAAGTAGAATAACCTGCCCAAGCCTTCAGTTCATGAGGGTGGCAGAGCTGGTAATGCACCCGTACTCTTCCTTTGCTTCTGATGGGCTGTTGCCTCACAAATGAGGTCCTCCTGCAGATGTGAAGGTTCCCGGTGAAATGTACAGCTTCCTTACACTCCTAGATGTGCTTATGAGACCTTGGAGAGCAGGGAGAAAGGAGTGAAAACCCACCTCATGTGCTCTCAGCCTCCATTAGACAAACACAGATTGAGCATTGAACATGTTTGAGACACATGATGGTCATGTGGGGGCTTAAGACGCTCATTATTCATGACAGTGACAGCCACTCTGCAGGCTCATTAGGACTGGTGCTCAGCACATACCACCCTGTTTACTTACCACATCACTCCTGTGTAATTGACTCTAATTCACAGACACAGACAAGGCAAATCCCTGCTCTCAGAGAGCTGTCAGTCCAAAGGAGATGGAAGGTACAGGAGAGGTGTGGATGCCCTGGCTGGCCCACCAGCCATTCCTTCTCTGGCTGTCTTCAGGACAGTGGCCAGAAATACCACCTCTGTCTCATCAAAAGGTCTGAACTTGGGCGGTGGTCATGTCAGAGGCTTTTGGCGAATGAGACTTGTATTGAAGTCTGCCGAGAGGATTTGCGGGAAAATTTCTTGCTTCCCTGATGAAAGAGATTGATGCGGATTTCAGCACACTCCCCTTCATCTTCCTGCCTTGTATGAAGATGTAAAACTTGGAGTTGCAGCAGCTACTTTGCAACCATGAGGATCACAGATATGGAGCCCAACGTCAGTGAACAGCTGCAATGATGCCAGTACTCACCTTCCTCCGGTTCACTGTATGTGAGTAAACAAAGCCACCATGAACTGGGTTTGCAATCCTAACTGATAAAACAAGGCAGGAAGTGTTACGAGACATGGAGATAAGAAGCTGGAAGCATTTTGAGAATTATTCGCAGCAGAAAGGATTGGAGACAATGTAGCAGTGCTGTTGCTTACTCCGTAGAGCCATTGCCTTCTGTCTTCCTAACAGCTCCCAGCTACACTCAAGACTCCAAAGTGCTTCATCCTGAGATGTGCCCTGACTGAAACGAGACCCTAACAGCAATGTCATCCCCCCTGGCCAGTCACCCAGACATTTAGAGCTAGCTTGGCTACATGGCCCACTTCTCTCCAATGAGAAATTAGGGGGATTTTGCTAGAAGGTTACTGGGAAATTTTTCCACCATAATAAAAGGGGAAATCTCCCACTCCTCTTTTTCTGGCCTTGAGTACAGTTGTGTGAAGACGTGATGGCTACAGCAGCCATCTATGATCAAGAGGTAAATCCCTGAAGATCAGCAGAGACACTGATCCAGACTATTGATACCGACATCAGTGAGCTGCTGAAAGAACCCTGGGACCACCTGGCTCCAGACTTCTTGTAAGTAAAGAGTAGACATCCTTGTCGCTTAAGCTCTCTCAGCTGGGCATGCTATAGATCTTTCTTGGCTTGTGCACAGGCTTTCTGGAGGACTGGGCATTTGGTTCTGCATGTCCAAGCCTCCCTAAGGGCGCATGGTCAGTCAAGACTGCGAGCTGCAGGCTGGGCAGGTAAGCATTGGACTTTGTCAAATCCCCCAGCCCCTCCCTGTTTTGGGGACTTCCAGCACCAAGCAGGCTTTTGTTCATTAAGTCATTGCTTTTTTTTTTTTTCATTTTTTTATTGTGTTAAAATATACGTAACATAAAATTTACTTTTTTAACCATTTTTAAGTGCACAATTCAGTGGCACTAAGTACATTCAAATTGTTGAGCCACCATTAAAAAGAAACCAAAAACAAATTGTTGAGCGACCATCACTACCATCCATCTCCAGAGCTTTTTCATCTTGCAAAATGAAAACTGTCCCTGTTCAATGACTACCCCCTTCTCTCTTCCCAAAGCCCTTGGCACCCTCCTTCACCACTCAAACTGACAGATAAGAGGTGTGGAGGTCACAGGAGGGTGGATGGACCCAGGCAGGACAGCCTCCAGGGCCAAGTTCTCTCTGGTAGTGCCAAAGGATCTGGAGGGGGTGGACATAGCGGAGTGAACCCTCCTCCCACTCAGGCAGGACTGGGGTGGGAAGAACCCAGAAAGGGTTTGGAGCAGCCAGAGGGGCCAGGGGAGACAGAGCACCAAGGAGAGAGGGTGAGTCCATGCTGCCTCTGAGCAGGTGGAGGAGGACCCGGAGCCTCAGTCATCACCTGTGGCTTCAGGAGAGCAGGGAGTGGAACCAGCGTGGAGGCCAGATGGTTGGATTCAGGAACTGGGAACCCGGGAGAGAGGAGTGGGAGCATCAAGCCCACACACACTCTGCGCGTCTGCCGGGAACCCTGAGCTCCTCCCCGCGAACGTCAGACTGAATGAGGGTGGACACCTTTCTGCCTCTTTGTCTTCCCTCCCTGTCCCCACCGTGCTCCTGCTGAGAGTGGGGTTTTCCCGCTTTTCTGTTTTTTCTGCTTGCCCCCTTTCTGGGGCAGAGTCTTCCCTGCCTGTGTCCCTCTCGGACACCAAATCTGTGCCAGGTGTCTGCTGAGTTGGGGGGCCATACTTTAATGAGAAGCCACCCCTACCTTCCAGGACCCGGCAGTCGGGCAGAAGAGAGCACTCTCACCTGGCCTGGGCCCTGGGAAACTGCGCAGAGAAAGGGTCCCCTCCAGTGGGCCCAGGAGGACGGATGTCACTGGGGGAGGAGTAAAAACTGAGCAGGAGGGCTCAAGGACGTGGGAGTCCTGAGACCTGCGTGCTGCAGATGGCAGTTTGGTGCCCATCAGTCAGACCCCAGAGAGACTGAGGGGGACAGACGTGATGAGATGCGTCTTTAGAAAGGCATGGGAAGTGTGGAGGGAGACCCAGAGACTGGAGCGGGGAGGGAAACCAGGGAATGGAGCTGAAAGACAATTACCCATGAATCTGTGGACAAAGTGGAAGCTCGGGCATGTAGGACGGACCAGGCAGAGTTGAGGAGAGAGGGGAGCCGGGTTCTCTGGAGGAAACAATAAAAAAGAGCTGCTTCTTATAAAGTTACTCACCACCTGGCCCAGCCATCCCTCTCCTAGGCTTTTCACCAAGAGAAGTCAAAACCGAGTTTTGGGGGGAGAACTCACCCACACATGTGTATCGTCCCATCCTTTACTCACAGTTGGCAAAAGCTAGAACCAGCCCAAGCGTCCTTGGGTGAATGGCTAAACGTGCCATGGTCCATCCATACAATGGAAACTTCCTCAGCTCAGAAATGAGCAAACGACAGATAGAGCCAGCATTGGCAAATGGCAAATGCATTTTGTGAAGTGAGAAAAGCCAGACCCCAAAGGCTGCATATTGTATGACATTCTGGAAATGTAAAACCAGAGGGACAGAAAGCAGATGAATGGGTGCGGGGCTCGGGATGAGGGCTGCCAAGGGATACCAGGGGGCTTTCTGCATGGATGGAGCAGTCCTATATCTTGACTGCAGTGGTGATTTTGTAACTGTGTGTTTGTCAAAACTTACAACATGAAAAACAGAGGATTTGACTGTATATTAATTATATCTAATGTACCTGAATTTAAAATAAGCAGCCACTGGGGTGACAGCCTTCTTGAGGGAGGTGGCTGATGCTGCTGTGAAGGGCTGAGGAGGGGCTGGAACGTGGGGTCAGGTACCGGGGGAGGATTTGGGAAGGGGCTTCTCTAGACAAGCCTGGTCCTTGGAGTTGGGGGAAGGACAGATCCTGGAGGCCCCTGTTTCTTCCTGGTCATCCCATCCGTGTTCTGTGCCAGAGACAGCCTGAGCAAAGATGCATAACTTCCCCTATCAGACAGCCCCCCATGCGTGCACTGGAGAGGATCATAGTTCTTTTTTCACTTTCTCCTAAGAGTTACGAGAGCTCCTACACAAGCCATCTCCTCAGCCAGACTCAGACAAAGGGACAGAGAAAAGTGATTTCCTTGGGTCAAGAGTGGATCCCAAATTAGAAGACAGGTTTCTGAACTCCTGGAGCCCTGTTTATCAGGATGTCTATGGGAGCAGACAGCATACACAGCCCTCTACCCACTCACCTCGGAGTGGGTGCTTACCCTCTGGCTGCTTGAGAGGGGCCAGCCTCCAGGACACAGTTCTATATTTTAAGGAGAAAATATGTATGTGTTCCAGCCTTGCTGAAGGCACCTAGGCTGCAAGCCCAGTGCAGCAGCTGGGAAGGGGAGTAGAGGACCCAGGCCTGAGGGCAATATTCAACATCTCATCTCCAAATGACCCCTGAACCTGGGCACAATTTTGGGGACCAGAAAGACCTAGATCAGATATCTCACCAGCCCTGGGGGGAAATGGGGGTTTGTAGTCAACACTGAGTTCATCTAAAGACAGTAAAGAAATGTGGATTTAAAAGACTGAAAGAGGAGGGAGCTCTTTGAAATTTATCACCAAAACAATCCTCAGCTTTATTTCTCCCCCAATCCTCTCCTACAGTCCAGGGAAAGAATGATTTGGTCTCAGAACAAAAGACAAGAAGCACTTCCATGTACTGTGTCTTTGTCCAGAATTCTCATCCCCCTATTTTCTGTAGGCCACGTCCAAGTGTCCCCTGGGCCAGGGAGCCTCTCGCTCTTCCCAAAGGAACTGGGCTCCAGGGCCTGTCCTGCCTGGGCTCCCTGTGCTCCCAGGGCCACCTGCCTCCTTAGAGAGGAGCCAGCTGTGCATCCCGTGTTCCTAAGGGAGGATGGGGGACCTGAAGGTGCTTGAGTGAGGACTGAATGAATGACGCCAGAGAGAAAGAACTTAGATGGTCCCATATTTAATTCAACTTTCTACTCCATGGCTCAGATACAGTACTTTCTGAAGGACCATTTCTCATTTGCCTGAAGGTTTATTTTACACATGGGATTTCTTCATGGCTCACAGTCCCTGGGCTGCAGCCAGGAGGCTTTGTCTATCAGAATTCCTGGGGTAATGATTTCTGGGCACACCATCAGCACCATCATGGGAGGCAACAGGCTGAACCTTTTCTGAAGCTCTTTAATTAAATTGAGCTTTCTATGCCTCAATTTAATTAGTCTGTGGACACTGTGGTGGTCAAAATTTTTAATTGTTGAAAAAAATAATTATGTGGCTGTAACGGCGAAATCTCCTCCGAATCCTTTAAATACAAAAAGCAGGAAGACAAACATCTGGTAACAGAGGTTGTGTTCCGAGGGTGGTGGCCAAAAAAATTCATGCATTAGTCAGAGTCTAGAAAAATATTGAGGGAGGAACGTAAGACATCTGTTAAAAAGCAGATTTTTCCAAACTCAGCTCTTCAGAAATTCTCAGGAAAAAACATTTAAAATAAGAAATAAATTTCAATTCATTTAAAGATATTTTAGATTGTAAAAACAAAGTTCCCACTGTAAAAATATTACAACTCATAGAGGTTCTCTGAAGATTCAGAGTCAACAAACATCAGAGCCCACTTGGTGCCAGCCATTTCTTTTTAACTTTAAAAAATAACACAGTTAATATGTGGGTCTATTTGTGTTATAAAAATTCAAATAATGCAGTTAAAGCTCCAGTCCCCCTTCAAAGTAACCACCCATTTCAATCCCCTCCCTGAGAAAACCACTGTGACCATTTAACATTCCTCCTTCCAAAATGTTTTCTTTCCTCATTTACAAATTTTTATTTATTTTATTTATTTATTTTTGCGGTACGTGGGCCTCTCACTGCTGTGGCCTCTCCCGCCGCAGAGCGCAGGCTCTGGACGCGCAGGCTCAGCGGCCATGGCTCACGGGCCCAGCCGCTCCGCGGCATGTGGGATCTTCCCAGACCGGGGCATGAACCCGCGCCCCCTGCATCAGCAGGCGGACTCCCAACCACTGCGCCACCAGGGAGGCCCTATTTTTTATTTTATTTTAACAAGTTTATTGAGGTACAATTGACATACAATATTTAAAGTGTACAATTTGATATGTTTTGCCATGAAACCAATACCACAATCAATACAGTGACCGTAACCATCTCCCCCAAAGTTACCTTGTGCTCCTTTGTGATTCCTCCCTTCTCTCCATCCCCCACCGCAAGGCAACCACAGATTTGCTTCCTGTCACTACAGATTATGTTGCATTTTTGCAGAGTTTTATACAAAGGGAATCATACAATGTGTACTTTGGTGAGGTGGTGGGCTGACTTCTTCCACTCAGCACAATTAGGCTGAGAGTCATTCCTGTTGTTGTATGTATCAATAGTTCATTCCTTTTTATTGCTGCATGGCATTCCATGTATGGATATACCACAATGTAGTTATCCATTTACCCACTCATGGACGTTTGTGCTCTTTCCAGTTTTTCAGTTTTGGGCTATTCCAAATACAGCTGATATGAGTACTTGTGTACAAGTCTTTGTAGGGACATGCACATGTAGGGGGATTTACTCTTGGGTAAATGCCTGGAAGTGGAATGGGTGGATCACATACTAGGTGCATAGGTGCATGTTTACCTGTGTGGTTTTTTTTTTTTTTTTTTTTTTTTTTTTTGCGGTACGTGGGCCTCTCACAGTTGTGGCCTCTCCCGTTGCGGAGCACAGGCTCCGGACGCGCAGGCTCAGCGGCCATGGCTCACGGGCCCAGCCGCTCCGTGGCGTGTGGGATCTTTCCGGACCGGGGCACGAACCCATGTCCCCTGCATCGGCAGGCAGACTCTCAACCACTGCGCCACCAGGGAAGCCCTACCTGTGTTTTTGAAAGTGTGTACCATTTTATATCCCCACCAGCAGTGCACGAGAGTTCCCGTACTTTGCAATCTCACCAACACTTTGTATGGTGGGTCTTTTTCAT
Organism: Phocoena phocoena; assembly: GCF_963924675.1. Taxonomy (NCBI): domain Eukaryota; kingdom Metazoa; phylum Chordata; class Mammalia; order Artiodactyla; family Phocoenidae; genus Phocoena; species Phocoena phocoena. Next base: position 27,035,023 of record NC_089224.1, on the reverse strand, counting down.
TTTAACCATTCTGAAAGGTGTGAAGTGATATCTCATTGTGGTTTTCATTTTCATTTCTCTGACTAATAATGCTTAGCATCTTTTCCTGTGCTTATTTGCCAACTCTATATCTTTGGTGGTGTATTCAAATCTTTTGCACTTTTAAAAGTTTGAGCTGATTTTTCTTTTGTCATATTGTTGAGTTTTGAGAGGTTTTATATAGTCTGGATTCAAGCCCTTTATCAGTTATATGCTTTGCAAAATTCCCTCCTAGTCTATGGCTTGTCTTCTCATTTTCTTAACAGTGTCTTTTGAAGAGCAGAAGTTTTTCGGTTTTTTAAAAAATTTATTTTATTTATTTTTGGCTGCATTGGGCCTTCGTTGCTGTGCGAGCGTTCTCTAGTTGCAGTGAGCGGGGGCTACTCTTTGTTGTGGTGCGTGGGCTTCTCATTGTGGTGACTTCTGTTGTTGCGGAGCACGGGCTCTAGGCACGTGGGCTTCAGTAGTTGCAGCATGCAGGCTCAGTAGTTGTGCCGTGCGGGCTCTAGAGTGCAGGTTCAGTAGTTGTGGCACACGGGCTTAGTTGCTTCTGCAGCATGTGGGATCTTCCCCGACCAGGGCTCGAACCCATGTCCCCTGCATTGGCAGGTGAATTCTTTTTTTTTTTTTTTTGCGGTACGCGGGCCTCTCACGGCAGAGGCCTCTCCCGTTGCGGAGCACAGGCTCCAGACGCGCAGGCTCAGCGGCCATGGCTCACGGGCCCAGCCGCTCCGCCTCATGTGGGATCCTCCCAGACCGGGACACGAACCCGTGTCCCCTGCACTGGCAGGCGGGCTCTCAACCACTGCGCCACCAGGGAAGCCCCGGCAGGTGGATTCTTAACCACAGTGCCACCAGGGAAGTCCAAGAGCAGAAGTTTTCAATTTTGATGTAATCCTTTTTTATCAACATGTTCTTTTATGGATTGTACTTTGGAAACAGCACATGAAACACTGACCAGTTTAAACTGGTTTTGTTTCCTTAAAACAAGTTGACTAATCAAACCTCGAGCTATTTTACAGAGACAGCACTGCACATATGCAAGACGGGAACCCACGTCTCCTGAATGACCCCAGGACCAAGAATCTTCAGTCTACGAAACTCAAATAATAGAAATGTTGCCACTGGAGCCTTTTATGAAGTGAGAAGTCCTTCAGTAAGGAAAATCCAGCTTCCAGCAGCTGATTACCATATGTGGACTGATCTAAGACTTGCCAATTAGCTTATTCCCCTCACCCCTTACATTTCACCTGGAACTCTGGAGGGAGAGACAGATTTGAGCCCTGCCTCCTGTCTCCTTACCTGCTGACTTTGCAATAAAGCTCTTTCTTTTCTCAAAACCCTGTACCATTGTACTGGTTTTTATGCAGGTCGGGCAGCCAGCCCTTGCTCGGTAACACATTTTTGTGTCATATCTAACAAATCTCTGGCTAACCTAAGGTCACATGTACTTTCTCCTAAAAATTTTATAGTTTTAGATTTTACATTTAAAAGTTGATTTTTGTAGATGATGCAAGGTATGGATCCAAGTACTTTTTTTTTTCATACAAATATCCAAATTGTCCCAGCACAATTTGTGGGCAGACTATCCTTTCTCCATTGCATTGCCTTTCCACCTTTGTAAAAAAGCAGGTGTTCATGTATGGGTGGGTCTATTTCTGTACACTTTTTCTCCTCCATTGATCTATTTGTACAAAATACCACTGTTTTGATTAGTGTAGCTTTATAATAATCTTGAAATCAGATAGCGTTAGGCTGTCAATTTAGTTCTTTTTCAAAGTTGTTTTGGCTGTTGGAGGTCCTTTGCCTTTCCATATAAATTTTGGTTTTGGCAGTGCTGCATGGCATGCGGGATCTTAATTCCCTGACCAAGCATTGAACCCATGCCCCCTGCAGTAGAAGCACCTAGTCCTAACCACTGGAGTGCCAGGGAGTTCCCCTAAATTTTAGAATCATTTGTCAATTTCTACAAGAAAAACCTACTTGGATTTGGGGTAGGATTGTGTAGAATCTGGAGGGAAATGACATTTTAACAATATTGAGTCCTTTGACTCATGGACAGGTATAACTTGTCTTAATTGGGTGTAAGTTTCTCTTGGCAATATTTTGTAGTTTTCAGTGTATAGGCGTAGCGAGCTGAATCATTGCCTTTCCATCCCATCCCCCAAGATATGTCCACATCCTAATCTCCAGAACCTGAGAGTGTGACTTTATTTAGAAGAAAGTTCTTTGTAAATGTAGTTAAGGGTCTTGAGATGAGGAGGTCATCCTGGATTATCTAGATGGGCTCTAAGTTTAATGACAAGTGTCCTTATAAGAGACATGTAGAAGAGAGAGAGAGAGGAGGAGAGGGCAACGTGAAGATGGAGTGATATGGCTACAAGCCAAGACACACCAAGGGATGCCTGAAGCCAGCAGAAGCTGAAAGAGGCAGGAAGGATCCTCCCTTAGTGCTTTTGGAAGGAGCACAGCCCTGCTGACACCTTGATTTCAGACTCCTGGCCTCCAGAAGTGGGAGAGAATAAATTTCTGTTGTAAGCCACCAAATTTGTGATAGTTTGTTTTGGCAGCCTTAAGAAACTAATACAGCAGGTTGTTCACATCTTCTGTCAGATTTATACCTTAGTATTTCTTCTTTTTTGCTGCTATGGCATTGTTTTCCAATTTCAATTGCAGGTTGTTCATTGCTAATACATAGAAATGGAATTGATTTTTATATATTGATATTGTATCCTCTCACTTATTAGTTCTCACAACTTTTTTCTGCAGATTCCATCAGATTTTCTATATAGATGATCATGTCTAAGAATGAAAACCATTTTACATTTATTCACGCACCTCAATGTTCATTTTAGCACTATTTACAATAGCCAGGACATGGAAGCAACCTAAATATCCATCAACAGAAGAATGGATGAAGAAGATGTGCTACACATTGGTCCAACATGGTGGAATAGAAGGATGTGCTCTCACTCCCTCTTGCGAGAGCACCGGAATCACAACTAACTGCTAAACAATCGTCGACAGGAAGACACTGGAACTCATCACAAAAGATACCCCATATCCAAAAACAAAGGAGAAGCCACAGTGAAATGGTAGGAGGGGCGTAATCACAATAATATCAAATCCCATAACTGCTGAGTGGGTGACTCACAAACTGGAGAACACTTATACCACAGAAGTCCACCCACTGAAGTGAAGGTTCTGAGCCCCACATCAGGCTTCTGAACCTGGGGCCTGGCAATGGGAGGAGGAATTCCTAGAGAATCACACTTTGAAGGCTAGTGGGATTTGATTGCAGGACTTTGACAGGACTGGGGGAAACAGAGACTCCACTCTTGGAGGGCACACACAAAATAGTGTGAGTATCAGGACCCAGGGGAAGGAGCAGTGACCCCATAGGAGACTGAACCAGACCTACCTGCTGGCGGTGGAGGGTCCCCTGCAGAGGCAGGGAGTGGCTGTGTCTCACCGTGAGGACAAGGACACTGGCAGCAGAAGTTTTGGGAATTACTCCTTGGCGAGAGCCCTCCCAGAGTCTGCCATTGGCCCCACCAAAGAGCCCAGGTAGGCTCCAGTATTGGATCACCTCAGGCCAAACAACCAACAGGGAGGGAACCCAGCCCCACACCTCAGCAGACAAGCAGATTAAAGTTTTACTGAGCTCTGTCCACCAGAGCAAGAGTCAGCCGTACTCACCACCAGTCCCTCCTGTCAGGACACGTGCACAAGCCTCTTAGATAGCCTCATCCACCAAAGGGCAGACAGCAGAAGCAAGAAGAACTACAATCCTGCAGCCTGTGGAACAAAAACCACATTCACAGAAAGACAGGCAAGATGAAAAGACAGAGGGCTATGTACCAGATGAAGGAACAAGATAAACCTCCAGGAAAACAACTAAATGAAGTGGAGATAGGCAACCTTACAGAAAAAGGATTGAGAATAACGATAGTGAAGATGATCCAGGACCTCGGATGAAGAATGCAGGCAAAGATCGAGAAGACGCAAGAAATGTTTAACAAAGACATAGAAGAATTGAAGAACAAACAAACATAGATGAACAGTACAATAACTGAAATGAAAAATACACTAGAAGGAATCAATAGCAGAATAACTGAGGCAGAAGAGCGAATAAGTGACCTGGAAGACAGAATGGTGGAATTCACTGCTGCAGAACAGAATAAAGAAAAAAGAATGAAAAGAAATGAAGACAGCCTAGGAGACCTCTGGGACAACATTAAATGCAATAAAATTCACATTATAGGGGTCCCAGAAGGAGAAGAAAGAGAGAAAGGACCTGAGAAAATATTTGAAGAGATTATAGTCCAAAACTTCCCTAACATGGGGAAGGAAATAGCCACCCAAGTCCAGGAAGTGCAGAGAGTCCCATACAGGATAAACACAAGGAAAAACATGTCGAGACATATAGTAATCAAATTGGCAAAAATTAAAGTCAAAGAAAAACTATTGAAAACAGCAAGGGAAAAATGACAAATAATATACAAGGGAACTCCCATAAGGTTAACAGCTGATTTCTCAGCAGAAACTCTACGAGCCAGAAGGGACTGGCATGACATATTTAAAGGGATGAAAGGGAAGGACCTACAACCAAGATTACTCTAGCAGTCAAGGACCTCATTCGGATTCAATGGAGATAACAAAAGCTTTACAGACAAGCAAAATCTAAGAGAATACAGCACCACAAAACCAGCTCTACAACAAATGCTAAAGGAACTTCTCTAAGTGGGAAACACAAGAGAAGAAAAAGACCTACAATAGCAAACCCAAAACAATTAAGAAAATGGTAATAGGAACATACATATTGATAATTACCTTAAACATGAATGGATTAAATGCTCCAACCAAAAGACACAGGCTCGCTGAATGGATACAAAAAACAAGACCCATATATATGCTGTCTACAAGACACCCACTTCAGACCTAGGGACACATACAGACTAAAAATGAGGGGATGGAAAAGGATATTCCATGCAAATGGAAATCAGAAGAAAGCTGGAGTAGCAATACTAATATCAGATAAAATAGACTTTAAAATAAAGCATGGGGCTTCCCTGGTGGCACAGTGGTTGGGAGTCCGCCTGCTGATGCAGGGGACGTGGGTTCGTGCCCCGGTCCAGGAGGATCCCACATGCCGCGGAGTGGCTGGGCCCATGAGCCATGGCCGCTGGGCCTGCGCGTCCGGAGCCTGTGCTCCGCAACAGGAGAGGCCACAGCAGTGAGAGGCCCGCGTACCGCAAAAAAAAAATAAATAAATAAAATAAAGCATGTTACAAGAGACAAGGAAGAACTCTACATAATGATCAGGGGTTCAATCCAAGAGAAGATATAACAATTATAAAGATATATGCACTCAACATAGGAGCACTTCAACACATAAGGCAACTACTAACAGCTATAAAAGGGGAAATCGGCAGTAACACAATAATTGTGGGGGACTTTAACACCACACTTACATCAATGGACAGATCATCCAAAAAGAAAATTAATAAGGAAACACAAACTTTAAATGACACAATAGACCAGATAGATTTAACTGATATTTATCAGACATTCCATCCAAAAACAGCAGAATACACATTCTTCTCAAGTGCTTACAGAACATTCTCCAGGATAGATCACATCTTGGGTCACAAATCAAGCCTCAGTAAATTTAAGAAAATTGAAATGATATCAAGCGTCTTTTCTGACCACAACACTATGAAATTAGAAATGAATTACAGGGAAAAAAATGTAAAAAACACAAACACATGGAAGCTAAACAATACGTTACTAAATAACCAAGAGATCACTGAAGAGATCAAAGAGGAAATCACAAAATATCTAGAGACAAATGACAATGAAACCACGATGATACAAAACCTATGGGATGCAGCAAAAGCAGTTCTAAGAGGGAAGTTTATAGCTATACAAGCCTACCTCAAGAAACAAGAAAAATCTTAAATAAACAAATTAACCTTACATCTAAAGGAACTAGAGAAAGAAGAACAAACAAAACCCAAAGTTAGTAGAAGGAAAGAAATCATAAAGATCAGAGCAGAAATAAATGAAAAAGAAACAAAGAAAACAATAGCAGAGATCAATAAAACTAAAAGCTGGTTCTTTGAGAAGATAAACAAAATTGATAAACCGTTAGCCAGACTCATCAAGAAGAAGAGGGAGAGGACTCAAATCAATCAAATTAGAAATGAAAAAGGAGAAGTTACAACAGACACAGCAGAAATACAAAGCATCCTAAGGGATTACTACAAGCAACTCTATGCCAATAAAATGGACAACCTGGAAAAATGGACAAATTCTTAGAAAATGGAGAAATTCTTCCAAGACTGAACCAGGAAAAAATAGAAAATATGAACAGACAAATCACAAGTAATGAAATTGAAACTGTGATTAAAAATCTTCCAACAAACAAAAACCAAGGACCAGATGGCTTCACAGGTGAATTCTATCAAACAATTAGAGAATAGCTAATACCCACCCTTCTCAAACTCTTCCAAAAATTTGCTGAGGAAGGAACACTCCCAAACTCATTCAACGAGGCCACCATCACCCTGATACCAAAACCAGACAAAGGTACTACAAAAAAAGAAAATTACAGACCAATATCACTGATGAATATCTATGCAAAAGTCCCCAACAAAATACTAGCAAACAGAATCCAACAGCATATTAAAAGGATCATACACCATGATCAAGTGGGGTTTATCCCAGGGATGCAAGGTTTCTTCAATATACATAAATCCATCAATGTGATACACCATATTAATAAATTGAAGAATAAAAACCATATGATCATCTCAATAGATGCAGAGAAAGCTTTTGACAAAATGCAATACCCATTTATGATAAAAACTCTCCAGAAAGTGGACATAGAGGGGACCTACCTCAACATAGTAAAGGCCATATACAACAAACCCACAGCAAACATCATTCTCAATGGTGAAAAATTGAAAGCATTTCCTCTAAGATCAGGAACAAGACAAGAATGTCCACTCTCACCACTATTATTCAACATAGTTTTGGAAGTCCTAGCCACAGCAATCAGAGAAGAAAAAGAAATAAAAGGAATACAAATTGGAAAAGAAGAAGTAAAACTATCACTGTTTGCAGATGGCATGATACTATACATAGAGAATCCTAAAGATGCTACCAGAAAACTACTAGAGCTGATCAATGAATTCGGTAAAGTTTTAGGATACAAAATTAATGCACAGAAATCTCTTGCATTTCTGTACACTAATGATGAAAAATCTGAAAGGGAAATTAAGGAATTGCTCCCATTTACCACTGCAACAAAAAGAATAAAATACCTAGGAATAAACCTACTAGGGAGACAAAAGACCTGTATGCAGAAAACTATAAGACGCTGATGAAATAAGTTAAAGATGATACAAAGAGATGGAGAGATATATCATGTTCTTGCATTGGAAGAATCAATAGTATGAAAATGACTATACTCCCCAAAGCAATCTACAGATTCAATACGATCCCTATCAAATTACCAATGGCATTTTTTACAGAACTAGAACAAAAAAATTGCACAATTTTATGGCAACACAAAAGACTGAATAGCCAAACCAGTTTTGAAGGAAAAAAACGGAGCAGGAGGAATCAGACTCCCAGACTTCAGACTTTACTACAAATCTACAGTAATCAAGACAATATCATACTGGCACAAAAACAGAAATAGAGATCAATGGAACAGGATAGAAGGCCCAGAGATAAACCCACGCACCTATGGTCAACTAATCTATGACAAAGGAGGCAAGGATATACAATGGAGAAAAGACAGTCTTTTCAATAAGTGGTGCTGGGAAAACTGGACAGCCACATGCAAAAGAATGAAATTAGAACACTCCCTAACACCATACACAAAAATAAACTCAAAATGGATTAGAGACCTAAACGTAAGACCAGACACTATAAAAATCTTAGAGGAAAACATAGGAAGAACACTTTGACATAAGTCACAGAAAGATCTTTTTTGATCCACCTCCTAGAGTAATGGAAATAAAAACAAAAATAAACAAATAGGACCTAATGAAACTTAAAAGCTTTTGCAAGCAAAGGAAACTACAAACAAGACGAAAAGACAACCCTCAGAATGGGAGAACGTATTTGCAAACGAATCAATGGATAAAGCATTAATCTCCAAAATATATAAACAGCTCATGCAGCTCAATATTAAAGAAACAAACAACCCAATCCAAAAATGGGCAGAAAACCTAAATAGACATTTCTCCAAAGAAGACATACAAATGGCCAAGAGGCAGATGAAAAGCTGCTCAACATCACTGATTATTAGAGAAATGCAAATGAAAACTACAATGAGATATCACCTCACACCAATTAGAATGGGCATCATCAGAAAACCTACAAACAACAAATGCTGGAGAGGGTGTGGAGAAAAGGGAACCCTCTTTCAGTGTTGGTGGGATTGTAAATTGATACAACCACTATGGAGAACAGTATGGAGGCTCCTTAAAAAACTAAAAATAGAATTACCATATGTCCCAGCAATCCCACTACTGGGTATATATATACCCAGAGAAAACCATAATTAAAAAAGACACATGCACCCCAATGTTCATTGAAGCACTATTTACAATAACCAGGTCATGGAAGCAATCTAAATGTCCATCGACAGATGAATGGATAAAGAAGATATGGTACATATATACAGTGAAGTATTACTCAGCCATAAAAAGGAACGAAATTGGGTCATTTGTAGAGACGTGGATGGATCTAGAGACTGTCATACAGAGTGAAGTAAGCCAGAAAGAGAAAAACAAATATCGTATATTAATGCATATATGTGGAACCTAGAAAAATGGTACAGATAAACCGGTTTGCAAGGCAGAAATAGAGACACAGATGTAGAGAACAAATGTATGGACACCAAGTGGGGAAAGTGGCCGGGGGTGGTGCTGGTGTTGTGATGAATTGGGAGATTGGGATTGCCATATGTACACTAATATGTATAAAATGGATAACTAATAAGAAACTTCTGTATAAAAAAATAAAATAAAATTCAAGAAAAACCCAGAGGATATGGTACATATATACGATGGAATATTACCCAGCCATAAAAGGGACAAAATTGTGCAATTTGCAGAGACTTGGATGGACCTAGAGACTGTCATACAGAGTGAAGTAAGTCAGAAAGAGAAAAATAAATATTGTATAATATCACTTATATGTGGAATCTAGAAAAATGATACAGATGAACTTATTTGCAAAGCAGAAATAGAGACACAGACGTAGAGAATGGACATATGGATACCAGGGAAGGAAGGGAGAGTGGGATGAATTGGGAGATTGGGATTGACATATATACACTATTATGTATAAAATAGATAACTAAGGGGAACCTACTGTATAGCACAGGGAGCTCTACTCAGTGCTCTGTGGTGAACTAAATGGGAAGGAAATCCAAAAAAGAGGGGATATATGTATATGTATAGATGACTCACTTTGCTGTACAGCAGGAACTAACACAACATTGTAAAGCAACTATACTCCAATAAAAATTAATAAAAAATTTTTTTTACTTTTTACTCTCGATGCCTTTTATTTCTTTTTTTGTCTGACTGTACTAACTAGAACCTCCAGTACAATGTTGAAAAGGACTGGTAGGAGCAGCCCTCCCTGACTTGTTCCTCATCTTATGGGGACAGCACTGAGACTTTCATCCTTATACATGACATCTGCTGTAGGCTTTTTGTAGATGCCCTTCAGCAGGTTGAGGAAGTTCCTTTCTATTATTTGATGAGAATTTTTATTGGAAATGGATGTTGGATTTTGTCAAATGCTTTTTCTGTGTCTCTTGAAGATGATGATCTGTTTTTTTCTTTTCTGTTTGTTTATATAGTAATTCCCTCATGCATGAAATGATCAGTACTCAGCTGAGCACCCAAGGGGGCCCTCTGCAGATCTCTGGGCTCCTGCCTGTGCAGCTGTCTCCTGGGTGGCACTCTGTCCAGCAGCTCTAGCCACCTGACTCTCCTGACTCTCAGCTCCATTTCCTCCAGTGGGAAACTGCCAGGCTGTTCTCAGTCTCCTTTTCTCTGCCACAGTCTGGAAACTTTCTCAGGGCAGTAAGTTGTGGCAATATTGCGGCTCACAACATTTGTTTCCCATCTCCCAAAAGTCACTGTCTTTTGTTGTCTGAGGTCCAGTTTCTTAAATACTGTCATTGTTCTTGGTGGTGGTGGTGCTGCTGGTGTGTGTATGTGTGTGTGTGTGTGTGTGTGTGTGTGTGTGTTCTTGTTTCAGGAGTGAGGTAAATATGGTCTCTTTTCCGTCTTGGCTAGCAGGGGAGGTCATACACAGAAATTTATGTAAGTTGAAAAATAATACATTGTACAGATTGCTTTTCTTTTTTAAACTTTGCATCATAGAAAATTTCAAAGATATACAAAGAGAAAATGAATCCCTATATACCCAACAACCAGCTTTAACAATGATTAATTTATGACCAATCTTGTTTCATCTATAACTCTGCCCTCATCTTAGGAGACCTTTTCTCCCATTAGGTAATTTTGAAACAAATTACAGACATTGCATCATTTTATTTGTAAGTACTTCAGCTTATATCTTTTTTTTTTTTTTTTTTTTTTTTTTTTGTGGTACACAGGCCTCTCACTGTTGTGGCCTCTCCCGTTGCGGAGCACAGGCTCTGGACGCGCAGGCTCAGCAGCCATGGCTCATGGGCCCAGCCGCTCCACGGCACGTGGGATCTTCCTGGACGTGGACACGAACCCGTGTCCCCTGCATCGGCAGGCAGACTCTCAACCACTGCGCCACCAGGGAAGCTCCCAGCTTATATCTTTAAAATCTGACTTTTAAAAAAAGTAAATGACAATTCCATTATATCATCAACTATATAGATGTTGTTGTCATTGCTGTTTTATAATAGTTTGTTCATATCAGGATCCTGCCCAGGTGTATACGGTGCATTTGGCAGATAGGTCTTTTTAAATCTATAGATTCCCTCCCTTGTGATTTATTTACTGAAGAAATCTGGTCATTTGTCCTAGATAGTTTCCCAGAGAATGGAGATTCTGGTTGCATCCCCAAGTTGTCTTTAACAACAGATGAGCTTAGATGTGATTCCATTTCTAGATTTTGGCAAATATTTAACAGGTCGTTGTGTGTAGTAGCATCATGAATTCATAATCTGATTGTCCCTCAGGACAATGCACGAGGCTAGTGTTCTGCTAGCCTCCTGTGCATACCCCTACCATAGTATAATCATACACCTCATCTTAGTCTGCTGAGGCTGCCACAACAAAATTCCATAGACTGGGTGAGTTAAACAACAGAAATTTATTTTCTCACAGTTCTAGAGGCTATAAATCTGAGATTAAGTTCTGGCAGGTTGATTTCTGGTGAGGACTCACTTCCTGGTTTGTAGACAGCCAAATTCTCCCTGTGTCCCCACATGGCAGAGAGAAAACTCTGGTATCTCTTCCTTTTCCTATAAGGGCACCAGCCCTTTCATATTAGGGCCCCACATTTATGGCCTCATTTAACCTTTATCATCTCCTCACAGGCCCTATGTCCAAATAGATACATTGGGAATTAGGGTTTCAATATATGAGTTTTGGGGAGACACAAATATTTAGTCCATAATACACTTTAAGATTGTCTTTTTAAAACAATAAACTTTTTTTCCAATAAATTTATTTATTTTTGGCTGCATTGGGTCTTTGTTGCTGCATGTGGGCTTTCTCTAGTTGCAGCGAGCAGGGGCTACTCTTCATTGTGGTGCATGGGCTTCTCATTGTGGTGGCTTCTCTTGTTGCAGAGCATGGGCTCTAGGCGGGCAGGCTTCAGCAGTTGTGACACACGGGCTTAGTTGCTCTGCGGCATGTGGGATCTCCCCAGACCAGGGCTCGAACCTGTATCTCTTGCATTGGCAGGTGGATTCTTAATCACTGCACCACCAGGGAAGCCCCTAAAACAATAAACTTTTAAAGAATAGTTTTAGTTTAACACAAAAATTTCAAAGAAACAGTAGAACTCTTGTATATTCCTGACTCAATTTCCCTACTGTTAACATTCTATATCACCATGGTATGTTTGTCACAAGTAAGAAACCAACATTGGTACATTGCTCTTAACTAAACTCAACACTTTACTTGGATTTCACCAATTTTCTCCCAGTGTCCTTTTTCTGCTCCAGAATTCAATCTTGGATATCACAGTCATCATGTCTCCTTAGCTTCCTCTGGGCTGTGAGAGTTTCTCAGATTTTCCTGGTCCTTGATTAACTTGATAGTTTTGAGGAGGACTTCCCAGGTTTTTTGATGAATGTCCCACAGTTTGGGTTTGCCTGATGTTCTACTCATGGTTAGACTGGACTTATGGGTTTTCGGGAGGATGACCACAGAGGTAAAGTGCCTTTCTCCCCATGTCATGCCATGGAAAAATGCTATCAACGTGACTTACAGAGGAGAGGGGGAAGATGGTGGAAGAGTAAGACGCGGAGATCACCTTCCTCCCCACAGATACATCAGAAATACATCTACACGTGGAACAACTCCTACAGAACACCTACTGAACTCTGGCAGAAGACCTCAGACCTCCCAAAAGGCAAGAAACTCCCCATGTACCTAGGTAGGGCCAAAGAAAAATGAATAAACACAGACAAAAGAATACGGATGGGACCTGCACCAGTGGGAGGGAGCCGTGAAGGAGGAAAGGTTTCCACACACTAGAAGCCCCTTCGCAGGCAGAAACTGCGGGTGGCGGAGCGGGGGAGATTCGGAGCCGCGGAGGAGAGCGCAGCTACAGGGGTAGAGAGGGCAAAGCGGAGAGATTTCTGCACAGAGGATTGGTGGTGTCAACCAGCACTCACCTCACCAGCCGGAGAGGCTTATCTGCTCACCCGCCGGGGCGGGCGGGGGCTGGGAGCTGAGGCTCCAGCTTTGGGTTGGAGCACAGGGAGAGGACTGGAGGTGTGAACACAGCCTGAAGGGGTTAGTGCACCACGGCTAGCTGGGAGGGAGTCCAGGAAAAAGTCTGGACCTGCTGAAGAGGCAAGAGACTTTTTCTTCCCTCTTTGTTTCCTGGTGTGCGAGGAGAGGGGGTTAAGAGCACTGCTTAAAGGAGCTCCAGAGACGGGCGCGAGCCGCGGCTATAAGCGCGGACCCCAGAGACGGGCATGAGATGCTAAGGCTGCTGCTGCAGCCACCAAGAAGCCTGTGTGCGAGCACAGGTCACTATTCACACCCCCCTTCCGGGGAGCCTGTGCAGCCCGCCACTGCCAGGGTCCCGGGATCCAGGGACAACTTCCCCGGGAGAACGCACGGCACGCCTCAGGCTGGTGCAATGTCATGCTGGCCTCAGCTGCCGCAGGCTCGCCCGGCACTCCGTGCCCCTCCCTCCCCCCGGCCTGAGTGAGCCAGAGCCCCCGAATCAGCGGCTCCTTTAACCCCGTCCTGTCTGAGCGAAGACCAAACGCCCTCTGGCGACCTACACTCAGAAGCAGGGCCAAATCCAAAGCTGAACCCCAGGAGCTGTGTGAACAAAAAGAGAAAGGGAAATCTCTCCCAGCAGCCTCAGAAGCAGTGGATTAAATCTCCACATTCAACTTGATGTACCCTGCATCTGTGGAATACCTGAAAAGACAACGAATCATCCCAAATTGAGGAGGTGGACTTTGAGAGCAAGATTTATTATTTTTTCCCTTTTCCTCTTTTTGTGAGTATGTATGTGTATGCTTTTGTGTGAGATTTTGTCTGCATAGCTTTGCTTTCACCATTTGTCCTAGGGTTCTACCTGTCTGTTTTCTGTTGTTGTTGTTTTTACTTAAAAAAATTGTTTTTTCTTAATAATTTTTTTATTTTAATAACTTTATTTTATTTTACCTTACCTTATTTTATTTTCCTTTAACCTCTTTCTTTCTACTTTTTCTCCCTTTGATTCTGAGCCGTGTGGATGAAAGGCTCTTGGTGCTGCAGCCAGGAGTCATTGCTATGCCCCTGAGGTGGGAGAGCCAACTTCAGGACACTGGTCAACAAGAGACATCCCAGCTCCATGGAATATCGAATGGAGAAAATCTCCCAGAGATCTCCAACTCAACAACAACACCCAGCTTCACTCACCGACCAGCAAGCTACAGTGCTGGACACCCTATGCCAAACAACTAGCAACACAGGAATACAACCCCACCCATTAGCAGAGAGGCTGCCTAAAATCATAACAAGTCCACCGGCACCCCAAAACACACCACCAGATATGGACCTGCCCACCAGAAAGACAAGATCCAGCCATCCACCAGAACACAGGCATTAGTCCCCTCCACCAGGAAGCATACACAACCCACTGAAACAACTTTAGCCACTGGGGACAGACACCAAAAACAACGGGAATTACGAACCTGCAGCCTGCAATAAGGGGACCCCTTACACAGTAAGATAAGCAAAACGAGAAGACAGAAAAACACACAGAAGATGAAGGAGCAAGATAAAAACCCACCAGACCTAACAAATGAAGAGGAAATAGGCAGTCTACCTGAAAAAGAATTCAGAATACTGATAGTAGAGATGATCCAAAATCTTGGAAATAGAATAGACAAAATGCAAGAAACATTTAACAAGGACCTAGAAGAACTAAAGATGAAACAAGCAACGATGAACACCACAATTAATGCAATTAACAATACTCTAGAAGGGATCAATAGCAGAATAACTGAGGCAGAAGAACGGTTAAGTGACCTGGAAGATAAAAGAGTGGAAATAACTACTGCAGAGCAGAATAAAGAAAAAAGAATGAAAAGACCTGAGGACAGTCTCAGAGGCCTCTGGGACAACATTAAATGCACCAACGTTCGAATTATAGGGGTTCCAGAAGAAGAAGAGAAAAAGAAAGGGCCTAAGAAGATATTTGAAGAGATTATACTTGAAACTTCCCTAATATGGAAAGGAAATAGTTAATCAAGTCCAGGAAGCACAGAGAGTCCCATACAGGAAAAATACAAGGAGAAACACGCCAAGATACATATTAATCAAACTGTCAAAAATTAAATACAAAGAAAACATATTAAAAGCAGCAACGGGAAAACAACAAATAACACACAAGGGAATCCCCATAAGGTTAACAGCTGATCTTTCAGCAGAAACTCTGCAAGCCAAAAGGGAATGGCAGGACATATTAAAAGTGATGAAGGAGAAAAATCTACATCAAGATTCCTCTATCCAGCAAGGATCTCATTCAGATTTGATGGAGAAATTAAAACCTTTACAGACAAGCAAAAGATGAGAGGCGTCAGCACCACCAAACCAGCTTTACAACAAATGCTAAAGGATCTACTCTAGGCAAGAAACACAAGAGAAGGAAAAGACCTATAATAACGAAACCAAGACAATTAAGAAAATGGGAATAGGAACATACATATCGATAATTACCTTAAAGGTAAATGGAATAAAGGCTCCCACCAAAAGACACAGACTGGCTGAATGGATACAAAAACAAGACTCATATATATGCTGTCTACGAGACACCCACTTCAGACCTAGACACACATACAGACTGAAAATGAGGGGATGGAAAAATATATTCCATGCAAATGGAAACCAAAAGAAAGCTGGAGTAGCAATTCTCATATCAGTCAAAATAGACTTTAAAATAAAGACTATTAGAAGAGACAAAGAAGGACACTACATAATGATCAAGGGATCGATCCAAGAAGATATAACAATTGTAAATATTTATGCATCCAACATAGAAGCACCTCAATACATATGGAAAATACTAACAGCCATAAAAGGGGAAACTGACAGTAACACAGTAATAGTAGGGGACATTAACACCCCACTTTCACCAATGCACAGATCATCCAAAATGAAAATAAATAAGGAAACACAAGCTTTAAATGATATATAAACAAGATGGACTTAATTGATATTCATAGGACATTCCATCCAAAAACAACAGAATACATATTTTTCTCAAGTGCTCATGGAACATTCTCCAGGATAGATCATATCTTGGGTCACAAATCAAGACTTGGTAAATTTAAGAAAATTGAAATTGTATCAAGTATCTTTTCCGACCACAATGCTATGAGACTAGATATCAATTACAGGAAAAGATCGGTAAAAAATAAAAACACATGGAGGCTAAACAATACACTACTTCATAGCGAAGTGATCACTGAAAAACTCAAAGAGGAAATCAAAAAATACCTAGAAACAAATGACAATGGGGACACGACGACCCAAAGCCTACGGGATGCAGCAAAAGCAGTACTAAGAGGGAAGTTTATAGCAATACAAGCCTACCTTAAGAAACAGGAAACATCTCAAATAAACAACCTAACCTTGCACCTAAAGCAATTACAGAAAGAACAAAAAAATCCCAAAATTAGCAGAAGGAAAGAAATCATAAAGATCAGATCAGAAATAAATGAAAAAGAAATGAAGGAAACGATGACAAAGATCAATAAAACTGAAAGTGGTTCTTTGAGAAGATAAACAAAATTGATAAACCATTAGCCAGACTCATCAAGGAAAAAAGGGAGAAGACTCAAATCAATAGAATTAGAAATGAAAAAGAAGAAGTAACAATTGACACTGCAGAAATACAAAAGATCATGAGAGATTACTACAAGCAACTCTATGCCAATAAAGTGGACTGCCTGGAAGAAATGGACAAATTCTTAGAAATGCACAACCTGCCAGGACTGAATCAGGAAGAAATAGAAAATATGAACAGACCAATCACAAGCACTGAAATTGAAACTGTGATTAAAAATCTTCTAACAAACAAAAGCCCAGACGGCTTCAGAGGCAAATTCTATCAAACATTTAGAGAAGAGCTAACACCTATCCTTCGCAAAGTCTTCCAAAATATAGCAGAGGGAGGAAAACTCCCAAACTCATTCTACGAGGTCACCATCACTCTGACACCAAAACCAGACAAGGATGTCACAAAGAAAGAAAACTACAGTCCAATATCACTGATGAACATAGATGCAAAAATCCTCAACAAAATACTAGCAAACAGAATCCAACAGCACAGTAAAAGGATCATCAACCATGATCAAGTGGGGTTTATTCCAGGAATGCAAGGATTCTTCAATATGCGCAAATCAATCAATATGATACACAATATTAACAAATTGAAGGAGAAAAACCATATGACAATCTCAATAGCTGCAGAGAAAGCTTTTGACAAAATTCAACACCCATTTATGTTAAAAACCCAGCAGAAAGTAGGTATAGAGGGAACTTTCCTCAACATAATAAAGGCCATATGTGACAAACCCACAGCCAACATCATCCTCAATGGTGAAAAACTGAAACCATTTTCACTAAGATCAGGAACAAGACAAGGTTGCCCACTCTCACCACTCTTATTCAACATAGTTTTGGAAGTTTTAGTCACAGCAATCAGGGAAGAAAAGGAAATAAAAGGAATCCAAATCAGAAAAGAGGAAGTAAAGCTGTCACTGTTTGCAGATGGCAAGATACTATACATAGAGAATCCTAAAGATGCTACCAGAAAACTACTAGAGCTAATCAATGAATTTGGTAAAGTAGCAGGATACAAAATTAATGCACAGAAATCTCTGGCATTCCTATACACTAATGATGAAAAATCTGAAAGTGAAATCAGGAAAAGACTCCCATTTACCATTGCAACAAAAAAGAATAAAATATCTAGGAATAAACCTTCCTAAGGAGACAAAAGAACTGTATGCAGAAAATTATAAGACACTGATGAAAGAAATTAACAATAATACAAATAGATGAAGAGATATACCATGTTCTTGGATTGGAAGAATCAACGTTGTGAAAATGACTCTACTACCCAAAGCAATCTACAGATTCAATGCACTCCCTATCAAACTACCAATGGCATTTTTCACAGAACTAGAACAAAAAATTTCACAATTTGCATGGAAACACAAAAGACCCCGAATAGCCAAAGCAATCTTGATAACGAGAAACGGAGATGGAGGAATCAGGCTCCCTGACTTCAGGCTATACTACAAAGCTACAGTAATCAAGACAGTATGGTACTGGCACAAAAACAGAAAGATAGATGAATGGAGCAGGATAGAAAGCCCAGAGATAAACCCACGCACATATGGTCACCTTATCTTTGATAAAGGAGGCAGGAATGTACAGTGTAGAAAGGACAGCCTCTTCAATAAGCGGTGCTGGGAAAACTGGACAGGTACATTAAAAGAATGAGATTAGATCACTCCCTAACACTATTCACAAAAATAAGCTCAAAATGGAGTAAAGACCTAAATGTAAGGCCAGAATCTATCAAACTCTTAGAGGAAAACATAGGCAGAACACTCTATGACATACATCACAGCAAGATCCTTTTTGACCCACCTCGTAGAGAAATGGAAATAAAAACAAATGTAAACAAATAGGACCTAATGAAACTTCAAAGCTTTTGCACAGCAAAGGAAATCATAAAGAAGAGCAAAGGACAACCCTCAGAATGGTAGAAAATATTTGCAAATGAAGCAACTGACAAAGGATTTATCTCCAAAATTTACAAGCAGCTTATGCAGCTCAACAAGAAAAAAACAAACAACCCAATCCAAAAATGGGCAGATGACCTAAATAGACATTTCTCCAAAGAAGATATACAGAATGCCAACAAACACATGAAAGAATGCTCAACATCATTAATCATTAGAGAAATGCATATCAAAACTACAATGAGATTTCATCTCACACCAGTCAGAATGGCCATCATCAAAAAATGTAGAAACAATAAATGCTGGAGAGGGTGTGGAGCAAAGGGAACACTCTTGCACTGCTGGTGGGAATGTGAATTGGTACAGCCACTATGGAGAACAGTATGGAGGTTCCTTAAAAAACTACAAATAGGGCCTTCCCTGGTGGCGCAGTGGTTGAGTCTGCCTGCCGATGCAGGGGACACGGGTTTGTGCCCCGTTCCGGGAAGATCCAACATGCTGTGGAGCTGCTGTGCCCGTGAGCCATGGCTGCTGAGCCTGCATGTCCGGAGCCTGTGCTCTGCGATGGGAGAGGCCACAACACTGAGAGGCCTGCATACCGCAAAAACAACAACAACAACCAAAAAAAAAAATTACAAATAGAACTACCATATGACCCAGCAATCCCACTACTGGGAATATACCCTGAGAAAACCATAATTCAAAAAGAGTCATGTACCATAATGTTCATGGCAGCTCTATTTACAATATCCAGGAGATGGAAACAACATAAATGTCCATCATCGGATGAATGGATAAAGAAGATGTGGCACATATATACAATGGAATATTACTCAGCCATAAAAAGAAATGGAATTGAGCTATTTGTAATGAGGTAGATGGACCAAGAGTCTGTCATACAGAGTGAAGTAAGTGAGAAAGAGAAAGACAAATACCATATGCTAACAGGTATATATATGGAATTTAAGGGAAAAAATGTCATGAAGAACCTAGGGGTAAGACAGGAATAGAGACACAGACCTACTAGAGAATGGACTTGAGGATATGGGGAGGGGGAAGGGTAAGCTGAGACAAAGTGAGAGAGTGGCATGGACACATATACACTTCCAAACGTAAAATAGATAGCTAGTGGGAAGCAGCTGCATAGCACAGGGAGATCAGCTTGGTGCTTTGTGACCACCTAGAGGGGTGGGATAGGGAGGGTGGGAGGGAGGGAGATGCAAGAGGGAAGAGATATGGGAACATATGTATATGCATAACTGATTCACTTTGTTATAAAGCAGAAAGTAACACACCATTGTAAAGCAATTATACTCCAATAAAGTTGTAAAAAAAAAAAAAGCAAAAAAACAAAAAAAACTTGACTTACCAGTGATGATATTGACCTTGATTCCCTGGCCAGGACCTGTTTGCCAGTTTTCTCCACTGTAACCTGATACACCTTCCTGTCCCCTTACATATTGTACTTTCTGTAAGCAACTTACTAAGTGCATCTCACATTTTAGTGGGGAAGAGAAGGGTATCTACCTAAATTAATCTGGAATTCTTCATAGGAGATTTGTCTCATCTCCTCCACTTATCTATTGCTCATTTATATAATTATGGCCTCACAGATATTTTATACTTTTTGTATGGCTCATGCATTGTACAAAAACAAATGGTGGGCTGGATTTGGCTTGACCCCAAGTCTAGGAGACTCCTCAGGAAGGACTCATGTGAATAATATTCTCTGAGTTATTTTATGTTCATACAAATGTGTGGCCTTTATATATAACGGTTGCATTGCTTGGCAACAAAATCCTTTTTTCCATTTCTTCAAAAAAAAAAGGGGGGGGCTGTTGGAATTGCATTGAATCTTTAAATAGCTTAGAAAATAGCTTGACATTTTAACAAGCTACTCATATATCATTTATCTTCTGGCATGGTGTTGCTTTTGAAGAGTCTGATGTCAGTCTGATTTTACTTCCCTTTTAAATGACTTGGTCTTTTTGTCTGATTCTCCAAAGAGGCTTTTCTTTTTCCTTTAAAGTCCAATAATTTTACTAGAATATGTGTCATTGTTGGCCAGTCTGGGTCGATTTTCCCATGTATTGATAAATGGAGTGAACTTTTAGTATATACTTTTAAGTCTTCTTTTACTGAACAATTTTTTTGGTATTACAGTTTATAATTTGTTTTTTTCCATTATTTTGGCTTTCTTTTTTTTTTTTTTTTTGCGGTACGCGGGCCTCTTACTGTTGTGGCCTCTCCCGTTGCGGAGCACAGGCTCCGGCCGCACAGGCTCAGCGGCCATGGCTCACGGGCCTAACGGGCCTAGCCGCTCTGTGGCATGCGGGATCCTCCCGGACTGGGGCACGAACCCGTGTCCCCTGCATCGGCAGGCGGACTCCCAACCACTGCGCCACCAGGGAAGCCCGGCTTTCTTTTTTGATATTCCTATTATACTTATGTTGAATCTTCTTTGACTGTCTTCTGTATCTATCACTTTTCTCAAATCTTTTTAATCTTTGTAAATTTGTTTTCCTCCTTCCCATCTTTGTTTCTCTTGGATTTATTTGCTCTTGTGCTCCATCTAGTTTAATTTTCAGTTTCTCAAAGCTTTCCTTATTTCTAATTTTCTTGAGTTCATCTGCTTCCTTTCAGAACTTCTTTTTATCCAATCATGTCATTTCTGAGTTTTTCATATTCTAATTTTTTGCTATTCTATCATAGCTTCTATAATCTTAATTTTTGAAGCTCATTTAAATATTAGGTAAGTATTTGCAAGCGTATTTTTCTGGCATCCTTTCTTTATTCATAGAGATGTTATTCTGCACCTAATCCATTAATCTTTTTTATTCTTTTAATAATTTTATATGGGATTGTTGCTCTTTCTATGTGAGATGGGGCAGAACTGCTTCCCTACCTTCATGGTTTCAGGGCTTCTTTCTCTGTGGTTTTTGAAAAGTGATGAAAAAAAAACAAAACAACTCGTACTTTCTGTTCCTCTCCCAACTTTTCAAAAGATCTTGTCTTTCCTTTGTCCTCAATTTCTCCCTCCTTGTCAAATTGAATTCTACTTCCAGCAGCATCTCCTTAGTAGGAGTCACAAAGATATTTATGTTAAGAAGTACAGAACAGGTTTTTGTTCTTCTAAATGAATTATTTTAGAAAATTTTCAATTACTGATATATGTAAATATCAATAAATACAATACAACTAAGCAAAACCTCTTTGAGGAACTTAATGATTCTTAGGAGAGCAAAGGGGTCCTGAGATAAACCAGTCAGAATTGCTGCAGAGGAGCCAGTGTTTGTTGTGTGCATTTGTGTATGCAGAATCCACTGTCATATGCATGTATGTGTGTATCAGTGACTCTACAGCTTTGCTTTGTCACATAGTGTCTCAGTTGCTGAGAATGGAATGCTGAAGTCCCAACCCTAATTGTGGCTTTGTCTATTTCTCCTTTCAGCTCTATCAGGTTTTGCTTCATGTAACTGGACGCTCTGATGGTTGGTGTGTACGTATTCAGGATTGTGTGTCCCTGGCGGGTTGATCCTTTTATCATTGTGTAATGTTTCTGTAATTTTCTTTGCTCCAAAGTCTACTTTATCAGATACTAATATAACCATTCTGTTTTCTTAAAAATAGTGTATGCTATAACCTATCTATAACATTGTATTTTAATGTTTCTGGCAGACAGGATTTATTAATCATTTTTTATCCACTTGGCCAATCTGTATTTTAATTGGTGCATTTAGACCATCTGAATTTAGGTAATTGTCAGAACTTAAGTCAATCATTTTATTATTTGTTTTCTTGCTTTGTGTTCCTCATTCTTGTTTCTTTTCTTTCCTGTTGTAGTTATTTGAACATTAAAAAAAAAGTCCATCTTGGGCTTCCCTGGTGGCGCAGTGGTTGAGAGTCCGCCCGCGCGATGCAGGGGACACAGGTTCGTGCCCCGGTCCGGGAGGATCCCACATGCCGCGGAGCGGCTGGGCCCGCGAGCCATGGCCGCTGAGCCTGCACGTCCGGAGCCTGTGCTCCGCAACGGGAGAGGCCACAACAGTGAGAGGCCCACGTACCACACACACACACAAAAAAAGTCCATCTTGATTATAGTTTGTGAGAGTATCACTTTGCATAGTTTTCCTAGTGCTTACTGTAGGTATTACATATGTAACTTGGCACAGTCTACTGGCACGGATATTTTACTACTTTGAATGAAGTGGAGAAATATTACTTCCATTATGCCCCTATACAGTCCACTCTCTTGTTTTTAAATATAATTGCCCTAGCTATTTTTTCTATATACACAGACATCAGGGCTCTCCCCTCCTTTCCTCTACCCCCTTCCCTTTCTTTTACCCTCATTTATTGAATCCCTTTTATGTGCCCAGTGTTACACTAGGAGTAGCAGTTCTATGGATGAAAAGAATATCAACAAATCCAGCATCCTATGTTTAAGTCCTGTGAGACAGAGATGCATGTGAACACACATGTGAGAGAAGAGGAAACACAAATGTCCCCAAACATGTAATAACACATTGGAACACTATCTCCATCAACTAGATCTGGCAAAAGTCAAGCATTCATCAGACAGTACTAAGTGTTGACAAGGATGCAGAGCAATGGGAGCTCTCATTCATGGCCGCTGGGAGTGTAAACAGGTACAAACATTTTTAGAAATGCTTTGTTATTGCATAAGAAACTGGACATGTGCATACCTTAAAGCCCATAAATTCCACTCTGAGCTACACAGGTTAGAGAAGGCTAGAGAAACTTGCCTGTGTGCACTCATGTGTTTATATTAATGTACAAATATAAACCACCAAGTGTCTATCACAAGTCATAGGGATAAATGGTGGTATATCGACACAATGAAATACCACTCAGCAGATAACACACAGATCACACATCAACACGCATAAATATGAGCATGTTGAGCAAAAAAAAAGCAAGTCACAGGAAAATGCATACTGCATTCTTCAGTTTACATAAAGTTTTTAACCAAGCAATGTGTTATTTGAAGTAAAACTATAAACACACACAAGGTACACTGTAAGCACGGAGGAGGAGCAGAGATTTTGCTTTCTCCTGTGCTCCAGCTGAGCGGTCAGCTCAGGCTGCTGTAACAAAATACTACAGATGGGTGGATTAAACAACAGACATTTATTTTCCCACAATTCTGGAGGCTGGAGGTTCAAGATGAAAGTATTAGCAGCGTGGGTTCCCCAGTGACCTCTCCTTGGCTTGAAGATGGCCATATACTCTGTGTCCTCATATCTTCTCTTTGTGCATGTCTGTGTCCTGATCTTTTCTTCTAAGGACAGCAGTCAGATTGGATTAGGGCCCACACATATGGGCCTCCTTTTAACTTAATCACCCCTTAAAAGGCCCTATCTCCAAACACAGTCACATGCTGAGGTACTGGGGATTAGGACTTCAACATATGAATTTTAGGACATAATTCAGCCTATAACACCTCCCCACCTCCTTGGTCGTCAGGTAGTTGAACTTTTACACTCAACAAAGAGTTAATTAGAACATATTCTGTTTGAAGGGATCAGAGCTGAGTTTTGAAGGACATTCAGAATTAACTGAATAACAAGTGTTGAGAATTAGTCTTCCAGCATTGTATAGAAAGAGTGCAAGTGTGGACTGAAGGGGGTAGCGAGGTGGCATACAATGCAGAACTCAGGGTGCTGATGGAAGGAGAAGATAGCATGGACAAGTGACGTGGCAGATATAGACATGCACTAGACTTGGCTCCTGATGGCGGGATGAATGATGGAATGATTCCTGGGTGTCCCCAGCATCAGCAGAGTGCAAGCACAGAGTAGCACAAATCAACTGCTGAAAGAATAGGAGTTTCATATTAGTCTCTTCCAATTGTATTGGAACTCTAATGTGAGCATACAAGATTTTCTTAGAAAATAATTGATCATCTAAACTTTGCTAAAATAATTCAGAAAATGTAACCTACCAGTCCCAGGTACATTAAATTTAGTATTTGGTTGAACCGTATGAAACGGCCCATATTTGATAATTCTTGACTTGCAGAAACGGCCATTCAATATGGTTCAACCTGATTCAACGTCTGAGTAGTCTTGTTTTATTTTTAAGAGGAGAAAGAAAATGATAAAGCAATTCACTAAATCAAAACCAAGGAGTATTTGAAGACTGTAATCAAATGGTCAAGTAGGAAAGTATTCTAGAAACATAACTTCTCTCCCAAAGAGGCAATTTTAAAACATGTTTTCATTTGCCTCCCAGAGGCAATCTTAAAACTTTTCATTCTTAAAACATCTTTTCATCAAAAAAGCCAGGAGGCAAGAGCGTAACAGCCTTCTATTGTGATATAAATTGCAGTGGATGTATGAAACCTATTTTGAGTGCAAAAGGTTTTACGATATTAAAGTCTTATTGGGACATTATTTTTAGTGACTGGATATTTTAATTGATGGCTTAGAACGAAGGTTTGCCACAGCTCCACTATTGAATGGCTCCATTGTGATTACTTATAAATCAGTTTTATTGTCAGCATTGGGCTAATCAGAGATCAGCTCATGCTTAAAAGCATAACTAAAAAATAATGCACCACTGTGTCACAGGATTTGTTGAATTTTTCTCCTGCCATTTTATCTGTAAATAATTTTCAACACCTAACAATGAAAAAGGCTCCTTTGGTAAGGTGCTAATCTTGGGCCACATTCATAAAAATAAAAAGCACCAAAGGGAATGTGGCTCTTGGTTCACTTGCACTAAAAATATATCAATACTTATTAATTTTGAACAACAAAGATCCTATGAGTAAGCTATCACTTTTAAACAATCACCCAAATTATTTGGGGGCCTTCAGATATCAAGAACTTGGGGCATGCACTGTCTACAACATAGCATCTCTGGAAATTTTTTTAGACCTCTAGAGAACAGCCAGAAATAGCACTCAAGCATATGAGTAAGTGTCCTCCACTTAAGAGAAAATAAGAGATACTTTCTCTCTACTGAAGTACGATATATGGTTATTTTCATGGAATCCAGAGTGATGAAAGCACATACTCTTTCTCAGATGGAAATGGGAAGCTGGCTGAAGCTATGAAAAAGTAGATCAGCATAGCATTTCTGAGTTACGCAAATAGATGAAGCAATCTCTAAAACAGCAGCACTTCATCTCAAGGAGCATCAGCAAATTCTCTGAAATAGGAAAAAACTAAAAAGTGTGATATGCTAGAGATTATATATATATATATATATATATATATATATATATATATATATATACACACACGTGTGTGTGTGCATATATATATAAAACAGTAACAGAGTGAGCTCAGTCTTTCAGAGGACAAAAAATGTGGGATATTTTTGCTGCAGTTATGGATAATGTGATGTTCTATAATGCCATCGTGGAGTCAAGCGCTGAAAGGGCCTCAAGAGGGAGGTGAGCATGGTTCAAAGTCAGTCAGAGGGGAATTCTTTCATCAGCCAAGTGTGAAAAATACTTCTCTCTTGGTCTTGTAAGAGAAGTAAGCAAGACAATGCATGTGCTCAGCCATGGTAGTTAAGTTCTGAATGTGTGCACTTTTGGCCCTTTCCACTCTGCTGACCTAAATTTTGCAGCCCTGTAACTTCTTCCAGTAGGTAGATTTCTATCCTCCGGGCTACAAAGAACTCCCCACCAGTTCAAACACAGGAAGGCAGGAATCTTGCTGACCTTGAGATTTTCCTCACACATTCCTCTTAGAACCCTCGTATCTGCCGGCCTCCATCCCTTTGTCATTCTGAAACGACAGGATGCGGACTGATTAGAGCCTGGCTAGCTGACTATTCAGCCTGTAACTCAGGCTGCCCATCAGGATACTCTAATCACAAAGCCACATCTTTATCATCAGGACCTCAAGAGCACCAAGCTGAAGAACTACAAGACGAAGGTTATGGGGTTTTTTCCCCCACTTTTATTCAAATTAATACAAAAACTGTATACAGTCTAATTAATTAATTTCTAATTAATTTCTCCCACCATCTCTCTTTTTCAGGCTGGTGCACTTAGATTTTAGACATGCACTGCTGCGGTCACATCACGGCTGTGCAGGATCTATCCTCTAATTTGAAACGACCATTTCAGACACACAAGCCAAAAGCCACTTGTCAAATAAGCCATGGGTGGTGCCTGCCCATGTGAGACTGAGATGAGGATAAACACCTTTTTAGGTAAAAAACATATTTTTATAATGTACCTTTGGATAAACGTAATTGTTTTCTCCCCTTCTTTCCCAGATCAGGCACTTGAAAATAAGAAATTTCAGGAATGGGCAATCCAGTTCATTAAAATTCACTGGATTTGATTTCCTAAAAAATTCAAACAGCGTGGCATTTGGCATTTGCCACTAGAGTTAGTAAGACCGATAATGACTAAAATATTTTTGATGTGCTAGAGCTTGGTTCAGAAATGCACAAGTTGGATAAATTTCATTTGTTCTGTCTTTAAGATTAAGTAGTAGCTTTAGTTAGAAACTGGTTTAATATCACTTTAATTGGGAAGAACTATCTGTTCTGTGGCTTGGCCTCTCGTGCCCCACATATTCATTTAAATAATATTTAATGGCTTCAATTGCTGATAGTTTTGTTTATAAGGAATTAAAATAGTTTGAGCAATTACTTCCTCTTATCCAAATGAATGCAACCTACGTTGAGTCAAATTCAGTTTAAAAGTCTTAATTCTCATAGAAGTAAAGCAGCCAAAGATAGGGCCCTGAGGCATCTGGGTTTATGGAACGATAGACTCAGGAGGTGTGGGCTGGTGCTCAAGCTATCACAACATCGGCATGAACAGAACTGCCTCTGGAGAGAGGCTATGGCTAGGGTGCCCGCCCCTGTAAGACAGTTCTTTCTGCTGGAGTCCTGTAGCTTCCCATACTGCCTGTCACTGATCTCACTTTCTCTGTAAAGATGCTGCTCAGCTTAGCAACAGCCCAGGGGAGTGGGAATAAGGTTTGATGTGTTGAGAACTGCTCCTTCCGCCTGTGACAGCAGAGGTCAGTGAGGTTGTCTGGAAGCCTGACAAAGAGCAAGTCTATTTCCTACAGTAATAAGTCCTAAACACTGCACTGTCAATCCTTTAACGTAAAACTAAATCACTCTGAAAAATAATACATTTGAGATCCTTTGCCACACTTATAAAAAGAAAAAACAAATTCAAACAAATATTAAAAAATCCTTTAAAAATGTTGAGTCAATTGCCTTCTTATTAACAAATATAAAGCCGTTTAAGACACTTGGTGACTTCCTTAGGTCGTGTATTGGGGAATAGACACACAGTGAAGTTTTACTACTAAAATTATCTATTTGGTAAAAACTCTAGGAAGAGTTCCATCAATAAGATAATTGTTTTGGAAAGAAGAGTTAAAACTTTTTCCAAAATGTTAAAAAGAATAAGGATGTAAACACCACATTCTTAAAATATCAATACAACAATATTAATCCAGCTAAATAAATAAAAGAAGTGGCACCAACTTTATGGCAATTTTTCAACACAAAAATGTAACTCAAGGATATTTTAAAATAAATAATTGCTCCAAACAGGAACAAGCATTCTTAGCACAAACCAAGAGCATCTGAAATAAAGTGCTGTGAGACGAAGCAGTTCCACATTTCAGCTTGTTCAGCTATGAGCAGAAATGCCATCTAGATCTTCAGGTCTGAAATATTCACGAGGGGAAAGTCAGCTTCACTAAATAGCAGGCTTAGGGCCATCTTTTGTCATTTTTCTTTTTTCTTCCAGTGTGTGCTTAAATATTTTCTTCAGGGTGTTGTAAACTATTGGTCCATTTTCAGAATCAAAATTAACCTGGTAACAAAGAAAACTTATATTCAGGATACTATAACAAGGATTTTAACCAGTCTTTATTTTGGGAGAAAAGAAAGGGGGTGGAGAAAAAAACAAAGACTTATAAACAAAATTATATACAATTAAAAAGCACACACAATGCATTTCACACACTAGTTTTAATTAAAATACTATATTAGAATTGCCAATCATGTCAATACCAAATATATGAATGAAAACTAAAAAAATTAAATCTAGTGCCTGGATATGTACAGTACTCATGAAGCAAGTCAACAGAGTGTGATGGGGGTTTTGAATGCAGAGACTAATCATGGATGGTATAAGGGAAAGGTCTCCTTATTCAAACAATGCACACCAGCTTAACTGTTGGACTGAGGTGACCTGAGTGGGGAGCCTAGCTTTCCACCTGTCAGTAATTATAGCCTCAGGCCATACCTAATCTTTCTGTAAAATGAAGACCACAAGATCCATCTCCTTAGGATTTCTCTGAGTACTAAATATGAGGCTCTAACACATGCTTGGCACATGTAAATACCTCCATAAAGTTAATTTCCTTTCCCATTGGTAGGAAGGCACCACATATACATATTTGGATTTTTTACCCAAGTTCACCGTATTGCAGGGTTAGGAGTGATGTTAGGACAGAGAACCAGAGCAATCACCACACCTCCACCCCACTCCCATCACCAAAGCAATGTGTGACTCCTTAGGAAAGGATCAGGATCACTTGGCCAGTGATCCCTTCCCTCCTGGAGAGAGAGAGTGAAGGCTGTTCCCTTATGAAGGGCTGGGAAGAGTCTGAGATTTCACCCTGATAACACACCTTATAGATGCTAGCAGAAGACAGGAGATTGCTGGGTCAGAGACAAACAACTTTATGACTGAAGGCAGCACACGCTCTGTAATCACATGGGTTCCCTTGCCCTCCAACCCCCCTGGGGATGATGCAGAGGAGCACAGGTGGAGTCTGCATCACAGCTGAGGAACTCCATGCTTAGGCAATCCCCCATGTTTGATGAGGGAGCTGTGGCAAGACTACTAAGCTTTGGCCTGAAGGAAACATGATCTTTGTTACATAGGAAGCAGATGCTACACAGATTTCCTTGAAGAGCTAGCCTGGAATAGAAGCTATCAGGGCCTTTGCTCCTAAGATTGTGCACAAGGGGAGAGACCCAAGAACGGTATTCTAATATTTTTACAGACAGATTTGGGACAACTGGTATATTTAACTTTTCATTAGTATCCCCCTAAAAGGTCAACAGAAGTTGTAAAGAATTCCTACCTCTTTCAGAGAGACCAGTATTCAGGATTTTTTCCAGTTAAATTCATAAATTTAACTTTATCTTAATCATTATTTTGTCTGTCCTATCTGCAAAAACTTATTAACAACAGTTTGAACTGTATACTTTGTTAAACACCAAATCACAACCATCCCCACACAGCAGTGGCCTCTGGGTCTATGAAAACATAAACAGAGATGTAAACGATCACATGACTTTGGTTTTGAGGCGCTGACTCTGGAAACAGTCATGAAGAGACTGAGAGGATGCAAAGTGGTTACTGCTGTAAAGCATCAGATGAGGAACAAAGAAACCTGCCAGAAGGACATCACTTTGGAAAGAGTGGATGGGGAAAGAGATTGGTGAATAAGTACAAATAATAAGTGCTATTATCATTAATGTTTGCCACAGATGCTGTCATCGAAAAACTGGGTTCTATGTTTAATGATATTTTTGTATCACATATGAGAGATACCAAACAAATTGGTTTAAGAGGTGAGGGGAACATTTTCTTTCTTTCAATATTTATTTGGCTGCACCGGGTCTTAGTTGTGGCATGCGGGGTCTTTTGTCGTGGCAAGCGGGCTTCTCTCTAGTTACGGTGCACGGGCTCCAGAGTGTGAGGGGTCAGTAGTTGCGGCGCGCGGGCTTAGGTGCCCTGTGGCACCTTAGTTCCCTGACCAGGGATCGAACCCGCGTCCCCTGCATTGGAAGGTAGATTCTTAACCACTGGACCACCAGGGAAGTCCCAAGGGAAGCTTTTCTCTTGGTATGAAATCTGGCGTGTTTTTTCAGCCAGGAAAGACTGCTGCAGGCCAAAAGGATGTGCATGGAAAGGAAACATTATTTTACTTTTTGCTTAGGATTTGCCAACCAGACACGGTACCGAACTGCTAACGTTGGATGTTAAATTCTCAGTAGATGGTTTCTTGTTCAGACCCGAGGTAGAAATGGCTCAACAAGAAAAGATTCTCTGAGTTCCACTAGGAACATGATTTTAAAATATTTTCTCAACACTCAATTGTTTCTCTCTACACAAAACTTCTTTGTTCCAAAGTTTTCCTTCAAAAAGCCCACAGTTCAGCCTTTTATATCATTGTTAGGAAACTGATATTTTTTAGCCAAAAGTTTGCAACTATTTTCGAGAAATGTCAAACACATTTCCATTAAAGGGAAACATGGCCAAAAGGTTTATTTTAGAGAAGGCTGGTGACCCTCGGATTCTGATTTACAAAGATTATACTGAGTGTGGTCTGTAGGGAGAAAGAGAAGTGCCACCCACCTTAGTGAAGGCTTTAATGGCACGTGCAAGAATGGCTTCCTCCACGTTGGCAGGAATCATCTGCAGGCTCACTATGCAATGCAACACGCAAAGAATAGTCTGTTGCTGCCCCTGTTTTTGCAGAAATCAAAATCAAACAAGTTAGGGGTGGGATGCGGAGGGTGGGAGGGAGACGCAAGAGGGAGGGGATATATGTATACATATAGCTGATTCACTTTGTTATATAGCAGAAACTAACACAACATTGTAAAGCAATTATACCCCAATAAAGATGTTAGAAAAAAAATGCCTCAAGAAATAAACTTAAAACAACTGCTAAGCCAAGAACTGGTTTGTGACCAAGTAATCATTACCTCAAATACTAAACTGTCTACCAAGGGCTCTACCAGTGTTTAGGGTTATGTGTTAACTTGAAAAGCTTTCAGTAGATAATATCAAAGCTGGTTAGTTATTACACAAAGTAGAGTTGAATCTGAAGATAAGTGCAATTTAAAATCAAATGCCTTCCATGCAGTGAACTGAGGACGATCCATTCTTGTTGTTTCTAGACATAATCGTTTCAGTATGGCTAGTAGATGCTGACACGTCACAGCAATACGTGGACTAGATGGCTGGGTACTCAGTGCTCAGTACCTTCATCATGTCTTGCCAGGGGCAGACAATACTGAGTGGGGAGGGACAGAAGAAGAAAGACAGCCACAGCCCTCCAGGAGCACGCCATAACATAAGGGGGAAGGTCCCTGAAGAACGTGTCCCCAACCTGACTCCTGAGGGTTGCTTACTTTGGAGAAACAAAGGAGAAACTCCATCACTGGAGCAATTCGCATTCAATACACGTTGCCGCCCGAGAGCCACTAATTTCACTTCTGGAAATCTACTCTAAGGACATGATCTGAAATGCAGAAAAACCTGCAAGCACAAATTATCATTACAGTGATGCCTATAAAAGTAAAAAATTCTAAATAATGTAAATGCCCTGCATGTGAGGGTTGGAGTGAATGATGAGGAAACAGCACAATGTGACAGAAAGCACATGACCTTTGTGCCGGAGTTTGTATCCTGCTCTGACACATGCTGCACACTGTGGGCAGACTGCTTCACATTCCCTTCTATGAAAAGTGGGGCCTCTACCTCTCTGAGTTATGGAGATGAACAAAGGTGAAAACAGAAATTATGACCTAGCAAGGGCCTGGCCCATTGCCACCCAATGAAAGTTAACTGCCTTCCTTATCCACCCTCCTGTTTCATCTCTAAAATTTAAATGCTCAGAAAATAGCCTAAGAAAGGGACTGCAGATACAGGAAAAACCTTATCTTTAAAGACGTGCATCACACAACTGTGAGCAAGTGCCTGTCTGTATCTCTGTGTGTCTATAGGAAGTAGTAATAGTAGTAGTAGAAGAAGTGTTTACACCACAGCGTAGTAGGTTACTCAAGGCTGATTATAATATTGTTTCCTAAAACAAAACAAAGCCTATTTATAAACGAAAATTTAATATCTCTTCAGGGTTAAAAATATTAAATTGTATAAAAGAATCTACAATGAAAAGTCTCTCTTGCTTCCTAGATCCACTGTCTCCTACTACTATTCTCTAAAGCAGGGGTCCCCAACCCCCGGGCCATGGACTGGTAACAGTCCATGGCCTGTTAGGAACCAGGCCGCACGGCAGGAGGTGAGTAGCGGGCGAGTGAGCCAAGCTTCATCTGTATTTACAGCTGCTCACCATCACTCGCATTACTGCCTGAGCTCTGCCTCCTGTCAGCATTATGGTGAGTTGTATAACTATTTCATTATATATTACAATATAAAAATAATAGAAATAAAGTGCACAATAAATGTAACGTGCTTGAATTATCCTGAAACCATCCTCCCCCCAACCCACTCCATGGAAAAACTGTCTTCCATGAAACCTCTCCCTAGTGCCAAAAAGGTTGGGGACTGCTGTTTTAAAGGCAACCACCCTTATCAGTTTCTTATTTTTCCCTCTATGTTTTATACATACACGAATTATATACATAAATGTATATATGTGACACACACTCTTTTTAAAGAAATACAAATGAATGCATATTCCAACCTACCTCACTCACATTATATGCTCACAGTAAATAAGTAGAAACAAATACTTGAAAATGAAAAAGTGGTTAGTTATAACATATCCCCATGTTAGAGCATTACCTACCCATTAAAGTTAACATTAATGAAAAACTTAAACATGGAAAAATACCTATGTTACAATTTTGAGCAAAAATGAAGTATAAAGTTGTATGTGAAATAATTTTTACCAAGTTAACATATGTATCAGTAAGATTGAAAGAAAAGACTTGAAAATGTTTAAAGTATTTCTCCTGGGGTTATGGGTATTTTCCCTTTTTATTTTTTGTATCTTCTAAATGTTTATACTGGGGATGCATTTCTTCTCTTACCTTGGAAAAATTTAAATTAGACCCCAATAAGGGATTCTGTGTGAATTCTTTTTTTTTTTTTTGTGGTACGCGGGCCCCTCACTGTTGTGGCCTCTCCCATTGCGGAGCACAGGCCCAGACGCGCAGGCTCAGCGGCCATGGCTCACGGGCCCAGCCGCTCTGCGGCATGTGGGATCTTCCCGGACCGGGGCACGAAC
Source organism: Phocoena phocoena (assembly GCF_963924675.1). Classification (NCBI taxonomy): domain Eukaryota; kingdom Metazoa; phylum Chordata; class Mammalia; order Artiodactyla; family Phocoenidae; genus Phocoena; species Phocoena phocoena. The sequence continues at coordinate 27,001,522 of NC_089224.1, read as the reverse complement.
CCGTGTCCCCTGCATCGGCAGGCGGACTCTCAACCACTGCGCCACCAGGGAAGCCCTTCTCTTTTTTATAATGTTTTTTTGTAGTCTGTAAAACTTGTATTGAGGGCCTTAGTTAACTTCATCAAGTGTTCAACAGCTACTTTACCTTCTCTAATAAAAACAGTGCTTCCGCGGCATCCGCAGATCTGTCAACCAACATGTCCACGTCCTCTTTGGTTATCACAGGCTCCTTCAGCTGCTCCACCCAAGACCACATCAAACTGCACAGGATGAAAGGATCCCTTTCGCCACATATTCTTTCCCAAGCTCCATCTCGGGAATTTAGTTCTTTCTAAAAAGGAAGGAAGAAAGAAAGAGAAAAAGAAAGGAGAGAGGAGAGGAGAGGACAGACAGGAAAGGAGGGAGAGGAAGAGAAAGAGAGAGACAAAGTGAGGGAGAGAGGAGGAGAGGGAGGTAGGCACGGTTTGACATCTGATGATCCTTAGGCTGTCCAGGAGAGTAAACTCTTAGGCTCTGGGGTGTGGATTGGGACCCCTCCCAGTGACCCCACTTCCAGCCAGTACCTTGGCCTAAGACATGCACTTTCTCTAAGCCTCAGTTTCCCTTTGTAAAGTTCATCTCCACCCCACAGGTAGACTGGCTAACTGAGAGGGCTGTTAAAGCTCTTGGTACAAAGAAAGGCTTAGCTAACCTGAGTTCTCCACTTTGTTTAGAGACCACAGAAACAGTTCAAGAAGAGGGAACCTTCCTTTTCAGGCTCCTTGGAACAAAACAAATATTTACTGCAAGGAAGTAGAATGGTAGATGAAAAAGTGTAAATGAAAAAGTGTAAAGTGTAAAAGTGCCAAAAAGTTAGTAAATGTGGTATATGTATTTCTTTCAAATTCCTTTTTAGAATCCTATGTAGGATTTAACAAACAAGCCCTGTATTCTGAAATTTGATAGGGTAAAATAACTAGGAAGTCTTGCCAATACTCCAAATATCTGGAGATAATTTAAGATTTTAAAACTTTACCTCACAGAGATCAGGGGAAAAGTGGGATAAGAATTTTAATTTCTGACAGGGTTCAGATTTGTTTTTAATAAATAAAATACGTGTTTGCAATAGTAATAAGCAGAATAACTGCCACCATCCATTCATTCACCCATCCAATATTCATAGAATACTTAGACTATGACAAGAACGATGATAAAAGACTTATCTCTGATTCTTACAGCAACCCAGCAAGGAGGTCTCCTTTACAGATAAATGTACTGGGGGGCTCAGGAAAGATGAAGTAACTTGCCCAGGAGCCCAAAGTGTGAGAGCGCATTCCCAACCCAGATCTGCTCTATCCCAGTCTGTGATGTTTTTCTCATGCTACCAGGGTCCTCCAGCACTGGGTTTCTCTTTATTATGTCATAAATAAGCCAAAACTTTTAGTTGTGGATAGTCCTTCATATCCCATAGATCATGTACATAGCAGAGTAGCTTTTACTCAATTTTTATGTTGGGCAGAAACAACATGACTCAAAGACCCTCTTAGTAGAACAACCATTACATCATTGTTGTTTTCTGAAATCTTCCTGCATTGTTAGGAAAAACATCAGGGATGATGGAAAGTATTAAACACGTGAACTGTATCCTGGCCCTGCTGCCTTTGGACCACATCTCCTCAAGCACATCCCTTGACCTCTGTGACCCTTAGTTTCCTGACCTGTGATACTTAATTCATAAGGACTGAAAGATTAACAAAGAATCTGTAAAAAATATCATCTGTCTCACAGGACTTCTGTGAAAATCACATGAAATAATAGATGTGAAAGGACCTAATAAGGGCACAGGCTGCATTATGCTATTCAAATCATGTTCATTTTACTTTTTCCAGAATTCAACTGATTTGTTTTATTACTGAAAGACCCACAATAAAATCTAGAAAGGAAAAAAAAGGTAAACCTATCCAAATGGTAGGGTAGTATCTACCTCTAGGAAATGCTTTCGTTTATATTATGTGTTCAAACAGTCTGGCCCATGTGGGGCTGACCCACGACGGGGTGGTGAGCTCTCAAGCCTGAACCCGGAGGTCCTGCCACTAGCTACCGTGGCTCACAGCGACGCAGAGGAGACCTGCCCACTGAGTGGAAGGCTTGTTCAGTTTGGAGTAGGAAATAAAGAAAATACTTCATGTTGGAAGAAAGCAATACATTTAACTGTTCATTAAACAAAACACTACAATTCTGATGGAGAAATCGTGTGTGGAAGTGCTCTCCTCCTGTCACACAGTTGCAAGTGAGGGCGAGGCTCCACGCCTACTCTTCCCGCCCCTGCATCTGGAAGGTCTGGCCTCCTGAAAAGTGTACACAGCTTGTTTGATTAACGGTAGGATATAGAAAAGTAGCTACACAAATAATTCATGGTAGGTTATGGGCTAACAAGCCAAAATTTCACTGAGCCAGGCCTCCCCAGGTCAGCCCCATATTTGGGCAGTTTACTTGTTTCTGATAACTAGGTCTATAAGGCCTGCCGTTTCCCTAGACCAGCTGCTTATTTTGGGCAGAGAGCAAGGCTAATTTAAGACTGTCTTCCTAGTGAAGGTACAACACAAAAAGGCGTTAAAATTTAAAATTTCACATTCTAATTTAAGTAAAGGCTAAGAAATAGACCCCAAGAACCCAATCTCAGATAAAACCAGTGGCACAAAGGTATGCTGTGGCCATTCCCATTTGCCTTCTGGAATCCAACACCTGACTTATTGGGGTGGACTGGGAAGTCTGCAGGAGGGAATGCTGAGCAGACAGCATCCATCACTCGTCCTTCTGGCTTTACTTGATAGTTGGGTTAATGAGCTTTGGAAAAGAATTGTCTCTATTTCATTTATATTATCTCTGTCACTGGTTCTCAGAGAGTGGTTCCCTGCTAGGTCTCAGGTTAGAGATACTTCGGGTCAGTTCCTACAGCTGTCTGCTGTGGTCTGTTCATCTGTCCATCAGTCCTGCAAGCCCAGTGAGAAAGAAGGAAACTATCGACATCAATCAATATCATTGCCTTGCTCAGTCAAGCACCCTGCTGAGTGCTAAGCACTAAGGGCTTTCCTTCACAGAGATTGAAATGAACCTACAAAACAGCCCTGTGTCTGCTGTTTCTATGACAGCAAGCTGGTATTATAGCTGAGTAACTTGAAGTTCAAAAGTTACGTATTATACAAACATGTCTTCAAATTCCTGTAACAAATGAATTTGGGAAAATGCATTGTTTTTGCTCTTACACAAATATTTCCCACTCATATATAATTAAATGAAATACAAGTACCTGCCACATTTCTACCTTCTTTTTCACTTCCTCCTTTTCTGCAATCTCATTTAAATTTGCCAGGGCTTTGGCTGCCAGTATTCTCCTTGCTTCAACACTCAAGTCAGAATGTAAAGCCGTGTATGGAGCAACTTCAGACAGGTATTTGCTATCCCGGGTTTCAGGTCCAACCAAGAACTGTGCTTTGGGACTGGACGCACAGTCCACGGGGTGGTGGCAAGTCTCACTGTCCTCCGTAACGGAGCTTGGGCTACAACCACCACGAGTTTCACACTCACAGTGGGACACTTGCTGGTGAGAACAGTTTAGTTCCTTAGGGATATTTGCAAAATTTGGTGTAACTGGTCCCCCAGGGTTGTATGAACCTGAAATACCGGAAGAGAAGGTTCTACTTCGCTGTACTTCCTTTGGAATGTTCGTCCTATGGAAAATTGATGACCTGTCATCTTTGAGTCCTTCCAGGCCTCCCAATTTAGCGTGATTCCAGAAAGAAAATGTACTGCGGACCAGCGTTTCCTTATTTAAATCTAGCTGTGGAGACTGTGGGGAGTAACAATGGCTTACGTGCTTCTGCTGCCTGGCGTTATGGCAAAGCAAGGCCTGGGCAGGCACTGTCCACGGAGTCCTCCCTTGCTCCAGAAGTGACTCAGCTCTCTTTAAGTCCGAGTCACTGTAGCTGAGCTGCCTTTTCAGACGAGTCAGGGGCTGAAGGCACTCAACATTCCGCCTCTTCCAAAGAGGGTCAAACTCTTGCTCACTGGAAAGAATCACATCCTGATTCTCAAAATCTGCCACCACTGCACTGGGGGTGAAAGAGTCCGATGCATCACTGTCATGTCTCAGTAACTCTTTATCCAGCTGCATTGTGACCATCTCAGAAACAGTCTTTTCAATTTCAGCAGAGAGGCTAGGTACTTCTGCCACTTCTTCCATCACTACTGGCCTGTTCTCAGCTAAGTCCAGCAACAATTTGCACACGAGATGGATAATTTTGGGTACATGTTTCAGAAGTCGTGCCTCATAGCCATGAAGCAGATGCCGCTGACGAATGAGATACTGTGCTAAGGTGACAGCATGTGCCTTGGGGTCACAGCAAGAGAATATATTGCGAAGAGGAATCAGAAACTGAGTAAATTCCCTTACACATAGTAGCTGTCCTCGGGTTTGTATGGAATTAGGTCGCTTTGCCCGAACAAATATAATTGCTTGGTCAGCAGTCATTCTTGTTGCAAAAACTAAGTAACATGCTATTAAAACACCTGAACAGTGAAGAAGAGAATATTGATATGAGAAAAGCTTATATTTTTATTTATACTCTTAGGTGATTTAAAATTTGAATATCTGTTAGGAAACCATATAAATAAAGAAACATTTTAAGTACAATGATAACTTTTTGTACAGGTGTTCATCTATTTACTAAGTCTATGTGGCAACCCTCCCCTTGACTGAGAACACTTGGTCACCTCTGTACTCCAGGGCAAGCACCAAGAACTGTCACAGTGAAGTTGAGTAGGTGTGGAGTGAGGGGGGATGACTGAGTGTGGAGGGTGATGACTGAATAAACTGATGACCTGGCCCATTTACCGTCATTAATGCCCAGCTCCAACATGGAAGAAAGCCAATCCTGCTTTCCACACTGAACAGCTCTTAAAAATTTCTATCCAATCAGTCTGTACACTCTACTTGGAACTTCCCACCCCTGCCATCTTTGACATCAACTGGTGGCACATTCCAGACTGGCATTTTTCCTACTTGGGTATTTTTATCTTTGGCAATTATTCACATTCACAATCTATTTTTTTCTCCTGATGATTCTTATTTAAGACTAAACTAATGCCTAAACTAATATGTATTTTCCTCTAGACCATAACTATTTTTCTACAAGCACTTAATATTAAGGAAAATAGCTTTAACAGTATAAACATTATGTATTCTTGTTAATTAATACTAAATTAAAATGAATAATAAAAAGGCAATAATCAATTAACTCAAATATAAAAGTTAATTAACATCAAGTAAAAGGCAATTCAAAAGACATCTGTAAATCACCAAGTTTGTGAATCTCGTTACACATGAAAATCAGAGTCTCTGAAAAATGCATGTTTTCCTAGTACACGGCAAGGTCCAACCTATCTTTCTCACTAGGACATGGCAGTTCTTTAGGGTAAGTATGAAATATCTGCAGAGCTATCATGTGGAATCCCTACAACAGTGAGATTTTGGCTCAACCATGAGAGCTGACAGTCTGGGACAGAACTGAGTCTCTACCCTAAAGATGCTCCCCAGAAGGTGGAAGACCCAGTGGTAGGTATATGGGTACACTGTGGACAGAGTTGAGCTCAGGTGTCTGGCTAGATTACATGACAATGAAGATTCCAACCCTTTTTTTTTTTTTTTTTTTGCGGTACGCGGGCCTCTCACTGCTGTGGCCTCTCTCCCGTTGCGGAGCACAGGCTCTGGACGCGCAGGCTCAGAGGCCATGGCTCACGGGCCCAGCCGCTCCGCGGCATGTGGGATCTTCCCAGACCGGGGCACGAACCCGTGTCCCCTGCATCGGCAGGCAGACTCTCAACCACTGCGCCACCAGGGAAGCCCAATTCCAACCCTTTTTGTGCCCCAATATCAGTATTGCACTGATATTCTGCAGCATTTTTAAGTAAAATCATTGATTTTTATATAGAATTCTAGGTACAGGTAAGACTCTCCTTTATAAACAAAATTTTTACAGCCATGGATTTTAAATCATGGCCCTGCCACTTACTTGATGTAGCAAATTAACCTCCTTCAAAACTTACATTGTTGCTAAAGACTTAAAAAGATAGGTGAAACAATGCTTGCTATTTTCATTATTATTTTGGTTAAGGAAAATTACATTTTCAAAAGACACTGCATATTAAAAACAAAATGTTGATTTTTTTCCTTTAAAAAAGAAAATCAGAAAGATCATTTAGCTAGCTTTGGAAATCCACCTATTTATTACTCAATATGATGAGGTTTTAGCACTAAATCATTCAAAAATACTCTTATGAATATATGGTCACTGAAGCTATCTAAGATATTTCAAGTATCTTTTACTGACTTGTTCCATTTGACTTAAAACTTTGATAGCAATCTGAAAACTATCCTCTAGAATTAGGAAATATTCCTTATATGTTTAAACATGTAGAAGGACAATAAAACCACCTCCTAGAATTTACCTGTTCGACCAAGCCCTGCATGACAATGGATAGCTACTTTTCCTTCTTGTAAGGCAAATGTCATCACCTTCACCATATCTAAGATAGTGGTAAGGGATGCTACACCATAATCCTTCCATCCAAAATTGTAGAAGTAAACTGGACAATGAGAAAGAGAACAAGAAGAAAATCAACATACAGGAAAAATACTTGTAAAGACATTTGAAAAAAGTGAGTGAATTCATGAAAAGTATAAAGCTGTAAGGCATACAGGTCTCACTGGATGAGTAGACCTAAAATAATAGGCTTTTTACATTTCCAGTAAATTTACTGTTAACATTTCTTAAAAAGAACATTCTATATTACTTAACACATTTCCTGCTGAAACTCAGTCAGAAAGAATTAAGGAAAAGCAGGATTGCAAATTAAAGTCAGTGATCTGTGCCAAAATTACTCAACCATGGAGGGAAAGCATGCAACCTTGTTTAGCATGGAAACATGTCTAACTGACTGATAAATGGCATAAGGTAGTACATATAGATTTTCTAACTAGTGGGATAAAAAAGCTAACATAAACTTCTTAAAAACAAGTTGTAGATTGTCACATACAGAATCCCTGCATCCTACCCAGGGGCAGAGCTATGCAGTAGGTAAAAGCATGAATGAGTCCTGGGTTCCAATCCCGCTGCCATGTTTAAGCTGTGTGATCTTGGGCAAGTCAGAACTTCCTCAGCCTGTGTGACCTCATGTGTGAAGCAGAACAACTATATTATGTGACTGCTTTAAGCATTAAATGAGATGACAGGTCTGGATACTGTTTATATTAATTATACAGGCATTATTTCTACAGGGTCTCCTCTCAAGTCGCCTCTCACCGGGAAAAAGAAATCTTATACTTTCAACAGCAATACCACAGAAGCATGATAGCATTATTTAAAGTCAAAGTTAGCTCATCTTCACTTTTTAGAAGCCCTACTACACTACTATGCAGTAACTGTTTATTTCCATCACCTTTTTAACCTAAGAGCTGAATAGACAAAAAGTCTCTGAGTTCTGTCCTTGGTAACTCATGGAGAAGAGGATGGAAGGACTTACTGCCAGCCTCCATGAAAGCTTCAGGAAGGTATGTGAAGCCACTTTCTTGTTCCAGAGGGTTCCCACAGCTGGCATGCTCACCAGGACGCTGCAGGTTGATGATACTTTTTATGCCATGGCTTAAAGGAAAAAGAAAAAAAAAATTAGTCATATTGGGAGGTAGTGTTAAAAAAATTAACCATCTTTGGCATTAATAAACATTATTAACTACTTTCAAAACCCTAATTGTCTTATTTGAAATAAGTTCTTCACACTCCTGTTGGTAAAATGAAAGCACTTTTCCATTTGAAGTCAAAAGCAATAGAAGAGAAACACAAGCTGGCTTGTTAAAGTGTGTAAACACGCAACGTTTACCTTCGGAACTGCTCGATGATGCAGTACTTCTCGAGGAGTTCAGTGGACGGGCGTGCCATGGCCAGGATATTATCAGTGACCCTACAGATGGGAGGAGGGACTGGTGATATGCACAAAACTGAGAAAGCAAGATTTCAAGCCCTTACTTTTTCTATGATTTCAACAATGCTATAAGGTAAGAATCTCCTTATACAAATCCGGCTTCAATTCTGTATTATGATTAGGGCTCTAAGAAACCCTAGTTTCTTAAATCCCTGGAAAAAATTCCAGGACATTAAGTATTTATGGACTCCAGCAAAGTACTTTCAAGGACTTTCATGAGATTATAGTGGACATGACGGAATGATGGAGAAACCTCAGCTGGCAGCAAAGGACATCCTGGATTAGTTATCCAAAGATTACTGACTAAATGAGGAGGGCCAGCTGGGAGGCAGTTTTAGTTACATAGCTATCTGTACCTCAGTTACCTAATGTATTGAGTGGGGATAATGCCTGCCTCACAGGTTGGTGTGAGAATTCAATATGATGTGAATGTAAAGACTTTAGCACAAATCCTATCATGTGGTTATGAATAAATGCTGAGTTATTGTAATTTTGCAAAAAATATGGCTTTGGAGTCAGTCGCACCTGGTTTCAAATGTTGGCTTTTCTACTTTCTAGCTGTGTAGCAAATTACTTAGTCTCTCTGGACTTCAATTCCTTCACCAAGAAAATGACATTAATGATGCCTACTTAAAGAGTTTTATGAAGATAATAATTTGAGAGTGTTCAGCACCGTGCCTGGCTTTTAACCAAATGGATGTTTACTGAGTGTACAAATGGATAGAGACCCAGTAAATGGCTATCACTCTCACTAGGGCTCTGGCTTCACTCTGTTCTGATTGCATTTCTCACCAGTGGCCTGGTGAAAGATACATAAGGTAGACTATTGCAAGTTGTGGGTCATAAGAACCTGAGAGGAGTAACAGAGACATTAGATGAACAGGTCAGGATTCAGAAAGATACTATCCCTCATGCCTGGGGCAATGTCTAAAACTGTTTAACAGGGACCCCCAAAGGTTTGGGACCCCCCCAAATTTAATAGCACTTAGTGTAGGATTGAGAGAGATGTAACATGAAAGCAGCAGAGGCGAAAAAAGTTCAGATAGTTTAGTCAACAATAAACCAAAAATATGAATGTGACCTTAAGCTGCATTATTAGAAATTTACTTGTCTGACGACACCTCAGGAATAGTGTTTGCTTTTTCACAACATTCTTCAAGAAAGATAGTGATAAACTAGAACATGATCTGTGGAGAACAACAGTGACAGTGGACCCCAGACTATAGTACTACACATGTATCCAGAAAATCCAATATGAAAAAGTACAGGGTTGCAAGTTAGTAAGCTGGCTGACAAATATCTAATTTGTAAATGAATTCTTGCTCTATAAAATGATTCACAAGCAGAGTTCTTTGAATAGTGAATTCCTCTTAGTGCATTCCAAATGTGATTTGGTTTTGAATATCAGAATTTTTTAGAGATATCACTACATCAAAAAAGGTATACTCGACAGTTTACTATTAATAGTAAAAGCAGTATGATTCAATAATGAATGAATTACACTTACATACCATAAACAAAGTAAGCATCTTATATCGTCTACTGAACTGACAACTTGTACCACCTTCTACTGAGGCAGACTGGAAGTGTATGTATTTGTATGAAAATGTATCCTTTTATACAGAATACAGGAACAAAATAAAAACGAGGCTAAAGCTTACCTGTATGAAACCGAAAAACTACCTATGTACCTCATAATTTCTCAAATTTATAGTTGAACATTTAAATTATTCTTAGCAATTTCTGAAATTTAAGAGCTATCTAGTTACCATTTCTTTAAGATACTTTACATACAGCATTCCATTCAATTAAAAAAAAACCTATAGGGTTGGTTTCATTATTTCCATTTTACAGATCAGGAAACTGTGGCTCCGACTGCCTGTGTGAGTAGACCAAGATCACACAGCTTGTCAAGTGGCAAAGCCAGGGATGGAGGTGAGGTCCTCTGATTTCAGAACCCCACATTCCTTCTTCTACAGCCCACTGCCTCCTGGTCATCTCCTACATGCCCATTCCATTTTCCCACTTAGCAGTAGGTGGGAGCTACCAAAGACAGACAGAATCACTTACCAGGACGAGTAGACCCCCTTAATAGCTTGCTCCTGTTCACTCCAGCGGGCTGCATTTTCATACTTGCAAGCTTTGCCACCACATGCCATGGAACAGGCCATATGTCCAGGAATGACATGCCGTAAACGCTCTCCAACTTTTGTATACTTTGGTGTTGGACGTCCTGAAGTTCCTAGAACATTCAAAGGGACGATTCAAAATCCTACTCTCCGAACAGAATAGTAACATGGGAAACAGCTTCCATTTTCTCTCAGGATTGTAGATGACAAGCTGGTGCTAAATCCCCTTCACTTTGTCAGGAATAAAACTGTTTCCCTTTCGTGTAAGTACACTACTATCCTTTACTACAGAAAAGGCTTTTGCACACAATAATCTCCACATGTCATATTGGTAATGAAAAGGAAGAAACTGTAAAAGCAGATCTTCTACAAGGGAATGAGTTTTGTGCAAAAACTACATTTTTAATGAAAAAACATAAAACATTCAATCATTTTTATCTCCTATTACATGTCTACTGAATCTCTTAGCATAACAGACAATAAAAAGTATAATGCAGGATTAATTGTCAAAAATTTAAAAAGTATCAACACAGTATAACCTCTTCACAGTTCTTATATTTAAACTCAAAGCTGTGGCAATCTTTAAGAAGAAAAGGAGCTTTACTTTTTCTCTCGGGGCAAGTTGGGTTTCTCTCAGCACAGCTGACGGAGGACATGGCCACCATCACCTGGAGAGAGGATGACGAGAGCATCTTGGCAGTGGAGCTGCGCCGCCCCTGCTGCAGTCGCACGATGGGGTCGGAGGCAGAGTGTCGTCGGCCCTGGAAAAAGGAGCTGAGGAATGGCACAGCAGAAAGCCTCCGGGGTGGATCCTGCATAGCTCTGGGCTTCCAGGAGGGAAGAGCTGGAGGCAAGATGTCAGCGCCAGCCTGCTCCATGATGAAGTTACACTGAAACATGAGCATCACTCTGCGTGATCTAACCACCATTCAGGATAGGCTGACTTGTTTCCATAGTGACAAACAAAGAAACTACTGATTCCCACTCAGATCTGTACAAGCAAAATCCCATATGAATGGATTGTTTTGAACAGACTGTTCAAATATAAGGAAGAATAACATGTATTTTAAATAGATTATACTTAAAATGTGACTTTTCTATTGTTTCTCAAACATTTTAAAAGATCTGACTGCTCAAAGAATTACATCTAAAATACTGTAATGAATTTAGAAAAATGTCTTTTTGATGTAAACATACACATATTAAAATATTTAAATTTTGTTATTCCTTTCATATCTATTCTTTGAACAGTTTGAAAAATATTCTCTTTCCACTGCTCTCTGGAACAGGGCAGATTAAAAAGTTAATTGTAACAAAGTGAGAGAGTGGCATGCATATATACACTACCAAATGTAAAACAGATAGCTAGTGGGATGCAGCACAGGGAGATCAGCTTGGTGCTTTGTGACCACCTAGAGGGGTGGGATAAGGAGGGTGGGAGGGAGACGCAAGAGGGAGGGGATGTGGGGTATATGTATATGTATATGTATAGCTGATTCACCTTGTTAAACAGCAGAAACTAACACAACGTTGTAAAGCAATTATACTCCAATAAAGATGTTAAAAAAAAAGTTAATTGTAATAAAGTGGGATACACTAGATACCTCTAACACTATTAAAACACCATTTAATTTTTCAAAATAAAAAGAAAACCCTATTTTTTTAATAGAACTATTAAAGAAATGCTTGGATAGAACAAATAAAGACATCTGTAGGGCTGATATATTAATCAAAATACATTTATATTCATATTCTTATTTTCAGAATGTGAAAACCCAATTCTTGGTTATTGGATAGTAATAGTAGTCATAACTATAGCCCTCAAAGACACGATTCTGTGCCTTTTGTTGCTGACTATGGAGAAAAGAAAAGCTTCAGTAATGTCTTGGCAGAGGCATAGGAAGAAAATTCACTAAGTATCACATTTTTTAAAGGAACTGGATGAGGGGGAGGTTGCAACTTGATGATCAAGGATATAAAGAACACAGAAAGTATAACAACCACCAACTGTCTGCCTCCTCTCTTGTTAATGTCAAGCTGCACACCCTAACCCCACCCCCGTGTCTCTCTCCCTGTGTCTCTCCAAATGGTATTTCAGCCATGTGCAGGTGGAAACAGTCTACTGTCATAGATAGGGTTCTTCTTTGTTTTGTTCTGTTTTATTTTAACAATTAATAATGCTTTAAAGCATGCTCCTTTTAAAACACAGCCCCCATCTCCCCAACTGGATGTGCTTTGCCAAATAAGACAGAGTAGCTCAATTTGGTGCCCAAATTCCTACGAGTATAGCATCCTGCTCCTGTTATTTTGCATATAGCAATGGAAAAGAATTCCTTTTAACATACCTAATCCAGAAGGCACAGCTTCCACATAGTTTTACAGGAAAGGAAAGAGTAGAGGATGCAGTGTGGAAGGCAAGTTGGAACCTGATGGCAAGAGACCCTAAATGCTCAAACTAAGGGGTCTGAGTCTGCTATCTGGGGAACAGGGAGTCTGACTCAAGTTTCTTAGTGTTAACATTCCCTGCAAAGATAGGGCTGAGAGCCAAGGACTGGGGGCCTGCTGGGACTGTGACTGTGTGAACGGAACTAAGCATGGAAACAAGACAGTACAGGGGCAGACACTGCACTGGGTGCTGAGACTTCAAGCCTAAGTGAGCAGCAGCAAGATACTGAAGCAGGTAAATATGGAAGGCCATGAGAAGAAGGTGCGAGAGAAAATCTGGCAGGCAAGTTCCATCTGAGATGAAAGGCATGTGAGGCAGCAACTAGGAGGTCTCAACCAGTGAGTAGGAAATGCATGATCTGTGCAGCTCTAAGGACATCCACAGAGGAGAGTCCAAGTGACTCTGTTCTCAACAGTTCTGAAAATGAGAATGAATTTGATGAGGATAGGACTTGTCTGGACCAAGCTAAGGAACGAAAAGTTTATGTATTAAAATACAATGTCTTACAGATGTGTGAAACAAGACGTGTGAGTATATGTAACTAAACTGACCCACAAAATGAATAAAATAACTATTTTCAAAAAGAATACAAAAAGAGACCAATTTGGTACAAGTTCTAATATCTTTTATTCCATGAATTAGAAGATAATCCCTATAAAGTCATGGCATGATTGTTTTTCGGCAACATTCTGTGAACAAAAATGTGGTTATGTGGAGATGTGGATTTCTGAGGTCAAGGAGTTTGGCACAATAGCCTAAAAATCAATTTAAAAATTTAAATTGGGGTGAATTATAGATTTCTAATGATGAACTGTTCAGACTTTTAGAAATAACATTTTAATATTTATTTAAATTACCAATAGGGAAAAAAGCGAAGCCTTATCTTTAGATAGAAGGAGGAACAAGACTATTTTAATTTCTATTTCATGTATTATATAAGATGGAAGTATTTTAGAGTAAGAGTAATTCTATGAAGGGGCATACTTTCAACAGAAACTAAAAGGTAAAGAACTGAGTTATTTGTAGTGAGGTGGATGGACATAGAGTGTGTCATACAGAGTGAAGTAAGTCAGAAAGAGAAAAACAAGTACCGAATGCTAACACATATATATGGAATCTAAAAAAAAAAAAAAAATGTTAGATGAACCTAGGGCCAGGACATGAGGAAAGACGCAGACATAGAGAATGGACTTGAGGACACAGGGAGGGGGAAGGGTAAGCTAGGACAAAGTGAAAGAGTGAATGGACTTATAAATACTACCAAATGTAAAATAGATAGCTAGTGGGAAGCAGCCACATAGCATGGGGAGATCAGCTCAGTGCTTTGTGACCACCTAGAGGGGTGTGGGATAGGGAGGGTGGGAGGGAGACGCAAGAGGGGAGGAGATATGGGGATATATGATACGGTGCTTTGTGACCACCTAGAGGGGTGTGGGATAGGGAGGGTGGGAGGGAGATGCAAGAGGGGAGGAGATATGGGGATATATGATATGTATAGCTGATTCACTTTGTTATAAAGCAGAAACTAGCAGAAACTAACACAACATTGTAAAGCAATTATACTCCAATAAAGATGTTAGAAAAAAAAAAGGTAAAGAAACTTTTTTTCTGGCAACTACAGAGAAAGTCTATAGAACCTCGTTATTATAAGCTACATTCACCTCTCTGCTCTCCTTCCCTCCTTCCTCCATAGTTAGAACTTGAGGCCACAAGAAACAACACTACTGTTGTTTCTCCACTTACCTGCTAACAGGATCTATATTTTCCTTCTCCGACAAAGTGTTTTTCTAAATACATAAGAAAAAAAATATCAGTTTTCTATATTCTATGAATATAAAATCATAGGGGACCCTGCCTTATTACTATTTTTACCCTTTTTCTTCCAAATATGCTATCTCTAAAAAAAAAAAAAAAAATCAGGCTCCAAGAAAAAGTAGGAAAACAATACAAAAGATAATCCCCATGACCAATCCTATACTCCCCCCTAAGATGCTGTAATCATCAGTGCATAAAAGACCCCTCTCAAAGCATAAAGAATATGGGTGCTGCACCCTAAACACAACACCTTTGTGGCCAACGGCCTGTTTGTAGGTAGGCAATCAGACCTTCCCAAGTTCAGAAGAGTAGTTAAGGAACCAAATGAGATACTGGTCACTGCAAATGTGAAATTAAGCACAGTAAACAACAAAGAAACCTACCTAAAGTTACTTATGAGCCCTTGGTCTTTTCCTCTTTAATTTCTACATGTGGGTGGTTAGAGCACTAAAGAGCCTAAAGAGATGTGGAGACTCAGGAACTGGTAATTCCCTTTTATACTCAAGAAAGCACTAATAACTTCCTATTTAAACAAACTCATGCAACAATAGGCCCAAGAATGCAGTGGGAGATGGAGGTCCATCTGGGCTCAGTCCTAAGTCAATACAGGAGTCATTTCCAGGAACTGGAAATGGACTAGAATGCTGACTTTACAGCTTCTTGTTTTCCACTTTTTGTGACAGGAGGCTCACTTCTCACAAGGCAACTAACTATTCAACAGTTTGACAGCTCAAGATGTTTTCTAATGTTGAGTCAAAATCCATTTCTCTGTAAACATTGGTCCTGGTTCTTCCCTCTAAAAATTAAAGCATCTCCTTGACTTGCAAGGTTTTCAAATATCTGAAGACAGAACTTCTCTAAGTCTTCCCCTATTCAGGTCAAATCTTAATTTTTCAAACATTCCTAGTATAAGTCATTGTTTCCAGATCCTTCACTATAATTCCCCTTCTTCAGAGAGCCCTCCCTCTCCCCTTTACAGCTAAACTTCTAAAAAAGTTGACTTCATTTGCCATTTCCATTTGTCACCTTCTCGTCCTCAATCTATTCAACTCTGGTCTCTATCTTCAGCATCCACTGAAAATTGATCTTGCTAAGGTCTCTGATGCCTTTTTACAGTTTTTGTCTTATTTTGACTGCTTAGCACATTTAACACAGTTCAACAGTTCAGTTTTTTTTTTATTAACATCTTTATTGGAGTATAATTGCTTTACGATGGTGTGTTAGCTCCTGCTTTATAACAAAGTGAATCAGTTATACATATACATATATCCCCATGTCTCTTCCCTCTTGCGTCTCCCTCCCTCACACCCTGCCTATCCCACCCCTCTAGGTGGTCACAAAGCACTGAGCTGATCTCCCTGTGCTATGCGGCTGCTTTCCACTACCTATCTATTTTATGTTTGGTAGTGTATATATGTCCTTGCCACTCTCTCACTTTGTCACAGCTTACCCTCCCCCCTCCCCATATCCTCAAGTCCATTCTCTAGTATGTCTATGTCCATATTCCAGTCTTGCCCCTAGGTTCTTCATGACAATTTTTTTTTTTTTTAGATTCCATATATATGTGTTAGCATAAGGTATTTGTTTTTCTCTTACTTACTTCACTCTGTATGACACACTATGGGTCCATCCACCTCACTGTAAATACCTCAATTTCGTTTCTTTTTATGGCTGAGTAAAATTCCATTGTGTATATGTGCCACATCTTCTTTATCCATTCATCTGCTGATGGACACTTAGATTGCTTCCATGTTCTGGCTATTGTAAATAGAGCTGCAATAAACATTGTGTATATGTATTTGTTGAATTATGGTTTTCTCAGGGTATATGCCCAGTAGTGGGATTGCTGGGTCGTATGGTAGTTCTATTTATGGTTTTTTAAGGAACCTCCATACTGTTCTCCATAGTGGTTGTATCAATTTACACTCCCACCAACAGTGCAAGAGGGTTCCCTTTTCTCCACACCCTCTCCAGCATTTATTGTTTGTAGATTTTTTGATGATGGCCATTCTGACTGGTGTGAGATGATATCTCATTGTAGTTTTGATTTGCATTTCTCTAATTAATGATGTTGAGCATTCTTTCATGTGTTTGTTGGCAATCTGTATATCTTCTTTGGAGAAATGTCTATTTAGGTCATCTGCCCATTTTTGGATTGGGTTGTTTGTTTTTTGATATTGAGCTGCATGAGCTGCTTGTAAATTTTGGAGTTTAATCCTTTGTCAGTTGCTTCACTTGCAAATATTTTCTCCCATTCTAAGGGTTGTCTTTTCGTCTTCTTTATGGTTTCATTTGCTGTGCAAAAGCTTTTAAGTTTCATTAGGTCCCATTTGTTTATTTTTGTTTTTATTTCCATTTCTCTAGGAGGTGGATCAAAAGGGATCTTGCTGTGATTTATGACATGGAGTGTTCTGCCTATGTTTTCCTCTAAGAGTTTAATACTGTCTGGCCTTACATTTAGGTCTTTAATCCATTTTGAGTTTATTTTTGTGTATGGTACTAGGGAGTGTTCTAATTTCATTCTTTTACATGTAGGTGTCCAGTTTTCCCAGCACCACTTATTGAAGAGGCTGTCTTTTCTCCACTGTATATTCTTGCCTCCTTTATCAAAGATAAGGTGACCATATGTGCATGGGCTTATCTCTGGGCTTTCTATCCTGCTCCATTCATCTATATTTCTGTTTTTGTGCCAGTACCATACTGTCTTGATTACTGTAGCTTTGTAGTATAGTCTGAAGTCAGGGAGCCTGATTCCTCCAGCTCCGTTTTTCTTTCTCAAGACTGTTTTGGCTATTCAGGGTCTTTTGTGTTTCCATACACATTGTGAAATTTTTTGTTCTAGTTCTCTGAAAAATGCCAGTGGTAGTTTGATAGGGATTGCATTGAAACAGTAGATTGCTTTGGGTAGTACAGTCATTTGCACAATGTTGATTCTTTCAATCCAAGAACATGGTATATCTCTCCATCTATTTGTATCATCTTTAATTTCTTTCATCAGTGTTTTATAATTTTCTGCATACAGGTCTTTTGTCTCCTTGGGTAGGTTTATTACTAGATAATTTTTTCTTTTTGTTGCAATGGTAAATGGGAGTGTTTTCTTGATTTCACTTTCAGATTTTTCATCACTAGTGTATAGGAATGCCAGAGATTTCTGTGCATTAATTTTGTATCCGGCTACTTTACCAAATTCATTGATTAGCTATAGTAGCTTTCTGGTAGCATCTTTAGGATTCATTTTGTATAGTATCATGTCATCTGTAAACAGTGACGGCTTTACTTCTTCTTTTCCAATTTGGATTCCTTTTATTTCCTTTTCTTCTCTGATTGCTGTGGCTAAAACTTCCAAAACTATGTTGAATAAGAGTGGTGAGAGTGGGCAACCTTGTCTTGTTCCTGATCTTAGTGGAAATGGTTTCAGTTTTTCACCATTGAGGACGATGTTGGCTGTGGGTTTGTCATATATGGCCTTTATTATGTTGAGGTAAGTTCCCTCTATGCCTACTTTCTACAGGGTTTTTATCATAAATGGGTGTTGAATTTTGTCGAAAGCTTTCTCTGCATCTATTGAGATGATCATATGGTTTCTCTCCTTCAGTTTGTTAATATTGTGTATCACATTGATTGATTTGCGTATATTGAAGAATCCTTGCATTCCTGGGATTAAACCCCACTTGATCATGGTGGATGATCCTTTTAACGTGCTGTTGGATTCTGTTTGCTAGTATGTTGTTGAGGATTTTTGCATCTATGCTCATCAGTGATACTGGCCTGTAGTTTTCATTCTTTGTGACATCTTTGTCTGGTTTTGGTATCAAGGTGATGGTGGCCTCATAGAATGAGTTTGGCAGTGTTCCTCCCTCTGCTATATTTTGGATGCATTTGAGAAGGATAGGTGTTAGCTCTTCTCTAAATGTTTGACAGAATTCGCCTGTGAGCCATCTGGTTCTGGGCTTTTGTTTGGTGGAAGATTTTTAATCACAGTTTCAATTTCAGGGCTTGTGACTGGTCTGTTCATATTTTCTGTTTCTTCCTGGTTCAGTATTGGAAGGTTGTGCATTTCTAAGAATTTGTCCATTTCTTCCAGGTTGTCCATTTTATTGGCATAGAGTTGCTTGTAGTAATCTCTCATGATCCTTTGTATTTCTGCAGTGTCAGTTGTTACTTCTCCTTTTTCATTTCTGATTCTATTGACTTGAGTTTTCTCCTTTGTTTTCCTGATGAGTCTGGCTAATGGTTTATCAATTTTGTTTATCTTCTCAAAGAACCAGCTTTTAGTTTTATTGATCTTTGCTAACGTTTCCTTCATTTCCTTTTCATTTATTTCTGATCTGATATTTATGATTTCTTTTCTTCTGCTAACTTTGCAGATTTTTGTTCTTTCTCTAATTGCTTTAGGTGTAAGGTTAGGTTGTTTATTTGAGATGTTTCTTGTTTCTTGAGGTAGGCTTGTATTGCTATAAACTTCCCTCTTAGAACTGCTTTTGCTGCATCCCATAGGTTTTGGGTCATCGTGTTTTCATTGTGATTTGTTTCTAGGTATTTTTTGATTTCCTCTTTGATTTTTTCAGTGATCTCTTCGTTATTAAGTAGTGTATTGTTTAGCCTCCATGTGTTTGTATTTTTTACAGATCTTTTCCTGTAATTGATATCTAGTCTCACAGTGCTGTGGTCAGAAAAGATACTTCATATGATTTCAATTTTCTAAAATTTACCAAAGCTTGATTTGTGACCCAAGATATGGTCTATCCTGGAGAATGTTCCATAAGCACTTGAGAAGAAAGTGTATTCTGTTGTTCTTGATTATGTCCTATAAGTATCCATCTTGTTTAATGTATCATTTGAAGCTTGTGTTTCCTTATTTATATTTTCATTTTGGATGATCTGTCCACTGGTGAAAGTGGGGTGTTAAAGTCCCCTACTATGATGTTTCTGTCAATTTCCCCTTTTATGGCTGTTAGTATTTGCCTTATGTATTGAGGTGCTCCTATGTTGGGTGCATAAATATTTACAATTGCTATATCTTCCTTGTTGAATTGATCACTTGATCATTATGTAGTTTCCTTCTTTGTGCCTTTGTTTAGAACAAAGAATAGTCTTTGTTCTAAAGTGTATTTTGTCTGATATGAGAATTGCTACCCCAGCTCTCGTTTGATTTCCATTTGCATGGAATATCTTTTTCCATACCCTCACTTTCAGTCTGGATGTGTCCCTAGGTCTGAAGTGGGTCTCTTGTAGACAGCATATATACGGGTTTTGTTGTCGTATCCATTCAGACAGTCTATGTCTTTTAGTTAGAGCGTGTAATCCATTTACATTTAAGATAATTATCAATATGTATGTTTCTATTACCATTTTCTTAATTGTTTTGGGTTTGTTATTGTAGGTCTTTTCCTTCTCTTGTGTTTCCTGCCTAGAGAAATTCCTTTAGTATTTGTTATAAAGCTGGTTTGTGGTGCTGAATTCTCTTAGCTTTTGCTTGTCTGTAAAGGTTTTAATTTCTCCATCAAATCTGAATGAGATCCTTGCTGGGTAGAGGAATCTTGGTTGCAGGCTCTTCCCCTTCAACTCTTTAAATATGTCCTGCCACTCCCTTATGGCTTGCAGAGTTTCTGCTGAAAGATCAGCTGTTAACCTCATGGGGATGCCCTTGTATGTTATTTGTTGTTTTTTCCTTGCAGCTTTTAATATTTTTTCTTTGTATTTAATTTTGGATAGTTTGATTAGTATGTGTCTTGGAGTGTTTGTCTTTGGATTTATCCTGTATGGGACTGTCTGTGCTGCCTGGACTTGATTAACTATTTCCCTTTCCATATTAGGGAAGTTTCCAACCCAACTATAATCTCTTCAAATATTTTTTCAGTCTCTTTTTCTCTTCTTCTTCTAGAACCCCTATAGTTCGCATGTTGTTGCGTTTCATGTTGTCCCAGAGGTCTCTGAGACTGTCCTCAATTCTTTTCATTTTCTTTCTTTATTCTGCTCTGCAGTAGTTATTTCCACTGTTTTATCTTCCAGGTCAGTTGTCCATTCTTCTGCCTCAGTTATTCTGCTATTGATTCCTTCTAGAGAATTATTAATTTCATTTATTGTGTTGTTCATCATTGTTTGTTTGCTCTTTAGTTCTTCTAGGTCCTTGTTAAACGTTTCTTGTATTTTATCCATTCTATTTCCAAGATTTTGGATATCTTTACTATCATTAATCTGAATTCTTTTTCAGGTAGACTGCCTATTTCCTCTTCATTTGTTCGGTCTGGTGGGTTTTTACCTTGCTCATTCGTCTGTTGTGTGTTTCTCTGTGTTCTCATTTTGCTTAACTTACTGTGTTTGGGGTTTCCTTTTCGCAGGCTGCAAGTTTGTAGTTCCCGTTGTTTTTGGTGTCTGTCTCCATTGGCTAAGGTTGGTTCAGTGGGTTGTGTAGGCTTCCTAGTAGAGGGGACTAGTGCCTATGTTCTCTTGGATGAGGCTGGATATTTTCTTTCTGGTGGGCAGGTTCACACCTGGTGGTGTGTTTTGGGGTGTCTGTGGCCTTATGATTTTAGGCAGCCTCTCTGCTAATGGGTGTGGTTGTGTTCCTGTCTTGCTAATTGTTTGGCATAGGGTGTCCAGCACTGGAGCTTCCTGGTCATTGAGTGGAGCTGGGTCTTGGTGTTGAGTTGGAGATCTCTGGGAGATTTCCACCGTTTGATATTACGTGGAGCTGGGAGGTCTCCTGTGGAGCAATGTCCTGAATGTGGCTCTCCCACCTCTGAGGCACAGCCCTGACACCTGTCTGGAGCACCAAGAGCCTGTCGTCCACATGGCTCAGAATAAGAGGGATAAAAACAAGAGAAAGAAAGAAGAAGATAAAATAAAAATAAAATAAAATAAAGAAGTTATTAAAATAAAAACATATTAAAAAAATTTTTTAAGTAATAAATTAAAGCCAAAGAAGAGAGCAACGAAACCAAAACACAAATCCACCAATGATAACAAGCCCTAAAAACTGTACAAAAAAACAAAAATAAGGACAGACAGAACCCTACAACAAATGGTAAAAGCAAAGCTATACAGACAAAATCACATACAGAAGCATACACGTACACACTCACAAAAACAGGAAAAGGGGAAAAAATATATATATATATCGTTGCTCCCAAAGTCCACCTCCTCAATTTGGGATGATTCGTTGCCTATTCATGTATTCCACAGATACAGGGTACATCAAGTTGATCACGGAGATTTAATCCACTGCTTCTGAGGCTGCTGGGAGAGATTTCCCTTTCTCTTCTTTGTTCGCACAGCTCCTGGGGTTCAGCTTTGGACTAGGCCCCGCCTCTGCATGTAGGTTGCCTGAGGGCGTCTGTTCTTGCCCAGACAGGACAGGGTTAAAGGAGCAGCTGATTCGGGGGCTGTGGCTCACTCAGGCTTGGGGGAGGGAGGTGTACGGAGTTCGGGGCGAGCCTGCAGCAGCAGAGGTCAATGTGACGTTGCACCAGCGTGAGGCGCGCCGTGTGTTCTCCCGGGGAAGTTGTCCCTGCATCACGGGACCCTGGCAGTGGCGGGCTGCATAGGCTTCCAGGAGGGCAGGTGTGGACAGTGACCTGTGCTTGCACACAGGCTTCTTGGTGGCTGCAGCAGCAGCCTTAGCATCTCATGCCCATCTCTGGGGTCTGTGCTGATAGTCGCCTGCCTCTGGAGCTCCTTGAAGTGGTGCTCTTAATCCCCTCTCCTCACACACCAGGAAACAAAGAGGGAAGAAAAAGTTTCTTGCCTCTTCGGTAGCTCCAGACTTTTCCCGGACTCCCTCCCAGCTAGCTGTGGTGCACTACCCCCTTTAGGCTGTGTTCATGCAGCCAACCCCAGTCCTCTCTCTGGGATCTGACCTCCGAAGAATGAGCCTCAGCTCCCAGCCCCCAACTGTCTCGGCGGGTGAGCAGACAAGCCTCTCGGGCTGGTGAGTACTGGCTGGCACAGATCCTGTGTGTGGGATCTCTCCGCTTTGCCCTCCACATCCCTGTTGCTGCGCTGTCCTCCGTGGCTCTGATGCTTCCCTCCTCTGCCACCCGCAGTCTCCGCCCACGGAGGGGCTTTCTAGTATGTGGAAATCTTCCCTCCTTCACAGCTCCCTCCCACTGGTGTAGGTCCCGTCCCTATTCCTTTGTCTCTGTTTTTCCTTTTGCCCTACCCAGGTACGTGGGGAGTTTCTTGCCTTTTGGGAGGTCTGAGGTCTTTTGCCAGCATTCAGTAGGTGTTCTGTAGGGGTTGTTCCACGTGTAGATGTATTTCTGATGTATTTGTGGGAGGGAAGGTGATCTCCATGTCTTACTCTTCTGCCATCTTGAAGCTCCCTCCGCCAACAATTTAGTTTTAATTTTTAAAAAATTTTGGAGAGGATTTTATTTTTTTTGGAGCAATATCAAACTTACAGAAAAGTTATAAGCATAAGACCAAGACTACTGTTTCTTGAACCATTTGAGAATAATCTGCAGACATACTGCCCCATTACTCTAAATAACTTAGTATATATTTCCCATAAACAAAGACACTCTCTAAAATTCCCCAAAATCAGAAAATTGATTGATACATTATTAGTTGCCCACTATTCCACAGACCTCACTCAAGCTTCACTGATTATCTCAATGTTCCTTATGGTAAAATCATACTACACAATGTTCAGAATCACACACTGAATTTTAGTTGTCCCATCATTTATTTCACTTTAGAACAAGTTCCTCAGTCTTTCCTTGATATTGATGCCTTTGACTTTTGAAGAGTATAGGCCAGTTATTTTGTACAACATCTCTCAATTTGGGTGTGTCCGCTTCCTCATAATTAGATCCAATAAGTCCTGGTGTTTATTGGTAAAGAATAATATTTAGAAACCAAGTCCAGATGCTAGGCGTGCTCATTACTGTTAACAGTGTTGTTGCTAGCAGGCCCTCTCAGTGGACACAACTAAAGAATATGTGCACTATATACGTGCATACACACACATATCACACATTTAAATTAATATTTACATATGCATGCATATATGTTGAAAACTTATTCAAGTTCACCCTGACATTACCAGTTCCAATCCAAGAGCACAGGTTTCCTCCTAATATCCCCCTTTCCATAATTATAACTCCCTTCTCTGATGGTGAGAATCCTGCTATTATCCTTTACTTCTCTGACTAGTCCCCCTCTATGTGACCAATCTCCCCTCACTGCTGCTGGCCCCCCTTACCTAAGTGGATGCCTCCCTTCCTCCAACTGAACTCTAAGATCCTGAGCTAGGCTGCTGTTGCCACCCACATGTGTGGATGTCTCCTCACTCTGCTTGTGTTCTGATACACTACGAGGGGTCACTCTGCCATGAGGAGCTCTCCTAACCTCATTTGAGCTCTGACACCTATTCTAACACCCAGGAATCAGGTCAGCCTCCCACATGATATCATCCTGCTCAGGAATCATGACTGCCAGGCTGCCCCCCTATATGGATCCGCCTCACCCTGCTTGGCTTCCAGTGCTGCAGCCTTACTCACCCTCTGGTGTGGATGCCTACTTTTTATGGTCCCGCCCAGTGGCTTTTGGACTGTTCAATTCAGGAAGGGAAGGAAAAAGATGAGGAAGAGAAAGCTCCTTCCTTTTTTCCCTTGTTAATGGTGGCAAAATACATATAACATAAAATTTATTATTTTAACCAATTTTAAGTGTACAGTGCAGTAGCATTACATACATTCGGATTGTTGTGCAATCATCACCACCAACCGCCTCCAGAACTTTTTCATTTTCCCAAACTGAAACTGTATACCCCCTAAACATTAAGTCCCCATTTCTCTCTTGCCCTAGTTCCTCGCAGCCACCATTGCGCTTTCTGTCTCTAAGAACTTGACATTCTAGGTACCTCATGTAAGTGGAACCAAATAATTATTTTTGTCTTTTTGTGACTGGCTTATTTCACACAGCTTAATGTCTTCAAAGTTCATCCATATTGTAGCATGTGCAGAATTTCCTTCCATTCTAAGGCTGAATAATATCCCTTTGTATGTACATGCCATATTTTATCCATTAATCTATTCATGGACGTTCAGGTTGTTTCCAACTTTTGGTTAGTGTGAATGCTGCTGTAAATATGGGTGTACAAATATCTGCTCAAGTCCCTGATTTCAATTCTTTTGGTATATACCCAGAAGTGAAATTGCTGGATCATATGGTAATTCTATTTTTAATTTTTTGAGGAACTACCATACTGTTTTCAATAGTGGCTGTACCACTTACACTACCAGTAATACAGTAATATACTAGAGTTCCAATTTCTCAACATCCTTGACAACAATCATTTCTGTGCTTTTGATAATAACCATCCTAATGGATATGTAGTTGTATCTCACTGTGGTTTTGATTTGCATTTTCTAATAGTTAATAATGTTGAGCATCTTTTCACGGTTATTGGACATCTGTGTACCTTTTCATGAGAACAGTCTATTCAAGTCCTTTGCCTGTTTTTGAATAGGGTTGTTTGTTTGTGGTTGAGTTTTAGGAGTTCTGTATAATTCTGGATATTAGTCCCTTGTTAGATACATGATTTGCAAATAGTTTCACCCACTCTGTAGGATGACTCTTCATTCTGTTGATAGTGTCTTTTGATGAACAAAAGTTTTAAGTTTTGATGAAGTCCAATTTATCTATGTTTTTCTTCTGTCACCTGTGCTTTGGTGTCATAATCAAGAAATCATTATGAAATCCAATGTTATGAAGATTTTCCCCTTATTTTGTTCTAAGAGTTTATACCTTGAGCTCTTAAGTTTAGGTCTTTTTTAAAAATTGAAGTACAGTTGATTTACAATTTTGTGTTAATTTCAGATGTACAGCAAATTGATTCAATTTTATATATACTTATATATGTTAATTTATAACTATTCAAATTTGTATGTTAACATATATATATATTTTTTCTTTTTCAGATTAGGTTATTACAAGATATTTGTAATAGGTTATTACAAGATATTACAGTTCC
This sequence comes from Phocoena phocoena, assembly GCF_963924675.1. Taxonomy (NCBI): domain Eukaryota; kingdom Metazoa; phylum Chordata; class Mammalia; order Artiodactyla; family Phocoenidae; genus Phocoena; species Phocoena phocoena. Next base: position 26,976,138 of record NC_089224.1, on the reverse strand, counting down.
CTGTGCTATACAGCAGGTCCTTGCTATTTATCTATTTTATATATAGTAGTATGTATTTGTTAAGCCCAAACTCCTAATTTATAACTTCCCACTTTCCCCTTCGGTACACAAACAAGTTGATTTTCTATGTGAGTCTGTTTCTGTGAGTCTGTTTCTGTTTTGTAAATTGTAATTGTTTATTTGTATCATTTCTTTAGATTCCACATATAAGTGGTATCATGTGATATTTGTCTTTCATTGTCTGACTTCACTTAGCATGATAATCTCTATGTCCATTCATTGCTGCAAATGGCAATATTTCATTCGTTTGTATGGTTGAGTAATATTCCACTGTGTGTGTGTGTGTGTGTGTGTGTGTGTACATATACTTCATCTTCTTTACCTATTCATCTGTGAATGGATACTTAGGTTGCTTCCATGTTTGGGCTATTGTAAAGAGTGCTGTAATGAACATTGGGGTGCATGTATCTTTTTGAATTAGAGTTTCATCTTTTCCTGATATATGCCCAGGAGTGGGATTGCTGGATCATGTGGGAACTCTATTTTTAGTTTTTTAAGGAATCTCCATACTGTTTTCCACAGTGGCTGCACCAATTTACAATCCCACCAACAGTGCAGGAGGGTTCCCTTTTCTCCACACCCTCTCCAGCAATTTATTATTTGTGGACTTTTTGTGGACTTATGCGGTGGCACCTCATTGTAGTTTTGATTTGCATCTCTCTAATAATTAGCGATGTTGAGCATCTTTTCATGTGCCTGTTGGCCATCTGTATATCTTCTTTGTAGAAATGTCTATTTAGGTCTTCTGCTCATTTGTTTTTGATTGGGTTGTTTTTTTCATATTGAGCTGTATTTAAGTCCTTAAACCATTCGAATTTATTTTTGTGCATGGTGTGAAGGAGTGTTCTAATTTCACTGATTTACATATGGCTGCCCAGCTGTCCCAACACCACTTGCTGAACAGACTGTCTTTTCTCCGTTGTATATTTTGGCCTCTTTTGTCAAAGATTAATTGACTGTAGGTGTGTGGGTTTATTTCTGGGCTGTCTCTTCTGTTCCATTGCTCCATATGTCTGATTTTGTGCCAATACTCTGCTGTTTTGATTACTGTAGCTTTGTAATATTGTCTGAAGTCTGGGAGGGTTATGCCTCCAGTTTTGTTCCTTTTCCTCGGGATTGCTTTGGCAACTCTAAGCCTTTTATGATTCCATATAAATTTTAGGTTTATTTGTTTTAGTTCTGAAAAAATGTCATGGGTAATCTGATAGGGATTGCAGTAAATCAGTAGATGCTTTGGGTAGTATGGACATTTTAACAATATTAATTCTTCCAATACAAGAGCATAGGATATCTTTCCATTTTGTTGAATCATCTTCAATCTCCTTTATCCATGTTTTATAGTTCTCAGCATATAAGTCTTTCACCTCCTTAGTCAGGTTTATTCCTAGGTTACATGGTGACCTTTCCTGCAGTTTTGGTTGTATGAGATCTTCTGCCAGCACTCAGTAGGTATTCAGTGAGAATTATTCCAAATATGGATGTATTTTTGATATATTTGTGGGAAGAGGTAAGCTCCATGTCCTTCTACTCTGCCATCTTGATCTCTCTCAGATTCTTGATTTTGAGTTAATTTTGGTATATGGCATAAGGTAAGGGTTCAACACCATTCTTTTCCATGTGCATGCAGTTTTCCCAACAACAACTGATGAAAAGATTATCTTTTCCCCACTGAATAGTCTTGGCACCCTTGTCAAAAATCATTGACCACATTTGCAAGGTTTTTTCCTCCTGGGATCTCTTTTCTGTTTCATTTATATGTCTTTGTTTATGCCAGTACCACACTGTTTTGATTACTGTATCTTTGTAGTAAGTTTTGAAGTCAGGAAGCAAGTCCTCAAACTTTGTTCTTCTTTTTCAAGATTATTTTGGCTATTTGGGGGTCCTTTGAGATTCCATGTGAATTTTAGGGTGAGTTTTTCTATTTCTGCAAAAAACATCATTGGGATTTTGACAGGGATCGCATTGAATCTGTAGATCCTGTTGGGTTGTACTGACATCTTAACAATTCTTCCAATCCATGAACACAAGATGTCTTTCCATTTATTTAGATCTTTAATTTCTTTCAGCAATGTTTTTTAGTTTTCAAATATGTAACTATTGGTGGAAACTGAGTAAAAGGTAAATGAGATCTTTTTGTACTATTTCTTACAATTGCACACTAGTATACAATTATTTCAATATTTTAATTAAAAATGTATATATAATCAAAGAAAAAACAGTCACAAGGCAGGCCTAAGTGAGGGTCATTTAGCAGAGGTCAGGGCCAACACAGGGAAGACAACTAACAGTGTATGGTATGTGACCTGGCAGGGCGTGGGCTCCGTGTGGAAAAAAGAGCTAAGATGGATGATGGCTGGGCAGGGCTGGGAGGGCAGGGCTGAAAAGGAGGGCTGAATAAATAAGGAAACATATTGGGGATAATAAGAGCCAGGTTTCTCATTCTTAGAGAAGAGAATTATAAACAAAAAATGGGAAAAGCTAGAATGATGGTAAAGTGTTGGATTAGAATAGAAAGTACCATATGAAGTCATGGTTTTCAATATGTATAGACAGAAACAAAAATAAATATATATGTAAAAGTAGACATATATATATATATGTATGTATATATATTAACATATATTTTCTAGCTTTGTCCCCTAGGGAGCTTGGGAACTGTGACATTTCAGTGGTAGTTAGCATATCCAGTAGTGAGTACATCTTGGTTTCTAAATACCATTCCCCACTAAAAGGGCTCCTTGGAGAAAAGGTTGATTTCAGGGCTAGGATAGGGAAAGTGCAACATGAGACTGGAAGATCTTGCTGTGCTAGAAAGCAAGGAATGCTGGAGTGGTGGGGACTTGTCAAAATGATACAGCTAAGGGCCAAAGATTAAAGTATCATATTTGAGCATCAAACAAATGATGGTAAAAGATGATATTCCACTGAACAAAAGAGGAATCTACACCGAAATAAATAACTGAGCAAATAAATGGAAAGGGAAAGTTCTTCCTCACAGAAGAATGCCAACTAAGAAATGCCTACGGAATGATGGAATTAGAAAACCTCCATTTAGTTATCTATCATAGTAATAATTAAAAGCTGAAACTACTGGGTAAAAGCTGGACGAGGACCAGGATATATATATATAAGGTCTCAAAGCAGCTCTCCATAAAATATTAATTATGAAGGGAGAAAGAATAATGTATAATAGGTAAATCTTGGCAGATACCACTTTACTAACGTGATCAAACTTAACATTTCCAGTTTTATGGCAAAATGATATTTTGCGTCACTTGACAGGATGTATAAGAAGTGTAGAGTCACTTCTGTGATGTTTCTGCCAAAAATGCGTAACCTCAATCTTATGATGAAACAGTAGATAAACCCATATTGAGAAACATACTGCAAAATAACTGGGCTGTAATGTTCACAAAGGTCAAGAAAGGACTAACTGTGATCATTGAAAGAAACTGAATAAACATGACAAGTATCCTTTTGTTATTAAAAGATATTATTGACACAGTTGATAAAACTTGAATGGGGGTCTCCGGTTGAAAGTACACAGAAATTTTTTGTGTGCTTTTCTGTAAGTTAGGAAATTATTTCAAAAATAAAAGAACTAATATTACAAAAAGAGGGACAGTCAGACAACATGGGAATCCTGATGGAAGAATATAGCACAGTCAATGAAATATTGTGCCAATAAAAAAAACCTGACTAGACTCTACAACAGTCTATGAATCCAATTTATAGGAACACTATGAGGGTATAATCAGCAAATACGGATTGTGACAAAATCTACAAGGTAAAATTTCTGGTTTCTTCAACAAATAAAGTGTAAGGAAAAAGAGACAGGGGGAAACCCAAATTTAAAAGAGATGTAAGATACATATCAACCATGTATGATATATGAAACCATATATATTGTTGGATCTCAATTCAAACAAAGATACATCCATCTATGAGACAATTAGAAATCTGAGCAATATTTAGATACCTAAGCAATTATTGTTAATTTTTTTAAGTTATTGCAATGATGATATATGATTAACGAATGAAATGAAGTAATACGGAAGTAGAGAAAATGAGTGGAGGAAGTGAGTGAGCTGAAATTGTTAAAGTTGGGTGATGGTACCTATATAGGGGATGGTACTTCCATGGCAGGGGGGTAGTACCCACATGGGAATCTTTACTGTATTTTGTATACTTCTGTGAATGTTTGAAATTTCCCAAAATAAGTTTTTTTCCCTCAAAAGTAGTAGAACCAAGATTTAAATTGAGGTCTAATTCCAAAGCTAATTCTTCCTGAGTTTTCTATTTTCCTTAGTATTTTATTTATATATCCCCTAATTAAAATTTCCCATGACCCATTAGTCAACGTTTAAAAAATATACTAACCCCATCCCAATGTTAACCTAATAAAGTATAACTGACTAAATGAAGATGCACTTTAAGAAAGTTAAATATAAAGTAAGTTTTTTTTATTTTTCCGGATTTTTTTTCCTAATTAAAAATTAGCTACACTTATACAATGAGGAAAATTTTATTTAAAAAAATGTTTTTGGAAAGGTGAAAATCAGCGTACCTAGTGGATTACAATAGGGGTTACAACCTTCCTGGGGGCACTTGGAAATGTATATGGTTTTTTTGGTTGTCATTGTAATCTAGGGACATTACTAGATGAGCGGGGCAGGGATACTAAATGTCTTCAATGCTCAGGGCTCTCCTGTACAGTGAACAGTTGCTCTGCCTCAAAAGCCAACAGAATCCCAGGTGAGAAACACCAACTAAGAGGTAACATTCCAAAAGAAGAAAGGATAGAGAAAAAGGCTCATCTGATTCTTACATTCGTTAGGGTGGAAAGTACTCAGGGGAAAAAAAAAACCCATTATTCTACAAGAGAAGCAGCAAATAGACACCATTATTGCATTTGTTTTAGACAGCACTGCTTTCTAAAACCAGGTAAATGAAAATGTATTGTAAATCTGGCACATAGAAGTTGTCCACAGATGGTAATTATCAGAAGTATTAGTCCCTCTAGAGTCCCTCTAGAGTCAGACACAGCACAGACAGATGAAGGAGAATCCACAAGGATCTGGAATTTAGACAAGGTCACAAGTATAAAACACTGGTTTTTCTGATGAAAGAGAGCACCCCCTGGTGGAGTGGTTAGTTTCCAATAAGAGGTATAAACAACTTTGTGAACCAATTATTCCCAGCAAGCATTTAACTCCAATACCTTTAGACCTTTACTCCTTTACTTTTCCTTATATTATCTAATCTATACTTAGAGGGGACAAAACCCTATAGAGGAGCACTAAAGTGAACTTGGGCAAAATCCAGAGTAGGCAATAAGAAAATCATGCAAAGGGTACTGCCAAAAAAAATTATTCAACCTGTCTCTTGGCTAACTGCTGGTGGTAGCAGCAAGACTAGTGGTGCCAATGTGGCAGGAAATCAGGGTGTACTTCCAGCTTAGAACTTTCAACAGAAAGAAACAGTGAGGGTGAGTGTGGCAGTAAGAGTCCAAGTCACAGCACCCTTCCTTTCCTGGGACACCTTGTAAAAATCAGAACTGTAGGGCCATGACAGAGGAAAGAAAAAAAAAAGAGGAGGAGGGCTAGCATGCTTCTGAATGTGCTTTATAAGTGACGCTTGTGAATAACAAAAGAAGAAAAAATTGAAAGGTCGAATTGCAAGTAGGCATTTGATGAGAGGAACAACCAGATAATTTAAGTCTAAGAGGATAATGAAGGAGACAAACATTGTTTTCAATATTCCTTCTTAAAAGGCTAAGGAGAGAGTGGCCAAGATGGTGGAGTAGAAAGACTCTGAGGCCACCTCCTCTCATGAACACACCAAAATCACAACTATATGCAGAAAAACCATGGATGAAAAAGACTGGAACCTATCAGAAAAGATCTCCTACAACTAAGGACCAAGAGGGAAACGACAGATGGGTAGAACAGGTGAACTCAATGATATAATCAAATCCCATGCTCTCCACAAACTGGAGAATAATTATATTGCAGAGTGAGTGAGAATTCTGAGTCCCACATCAGGCTCCCTAGCCCTGGAAGACAAGCCTCCAGAGCATTTGGTTTTGAACTCCAGTGGGGCTTAGTTTTGAACTCCAGTGGGGCTTAGTTTCCCCCATAGAACTGGGGAAACAGAGACTTTACTCCTAAAGGACACACACAAAATCACACAAACCAGGACCCAGGGCAAAAGCAGTAATTTGACAGGAGTCTGGGCCAGACCTACCTGCTTATCATGGCGAGTCTCCTGGAGAGGTGGGGGCAGCTGTGGTTCACTCTGGGGACAAAAACATTGGTGGCAGCCACATTTGGGAACATTCTGCTGGATGAATACTGCTTCTGGCAGCTGCCATCTTGGCTGACTAGCACTAAGACCTGGCCTCACCCAACAGCCTGTATGCACTAGAGCTGGGCAGCCTCCAGCCAAACAACTAACTAGGCAGGGACACAGCCCCACCCATCAGTACACAGGCTGCCCAAAGACTTCCTGAGACCACAGCCACCTCTAAGACACGCCCCTAGACATGGCCCTACCCACCAGAGGGCCAGGACCCAGCTCCACCCACCAGTGGGCAGGCATCAGGCCTTCTCCCCAGGAAGCCTGCACTAGCTTCTAGAACAGTCTCACCCACCAGAGGGGGCAGACACCAGACGGAAGAAAATGACAATCCTGCAGCCTGCGGATCCAGGCCGCTCACAGCAGGCCAAACCCTACCCTGGGACCAGCTGGGTCCTGGCCCTGTCCACTAGCAGGCCAACGCAACCTTTGGGACACCCCAGACCCCATACTCAACTGTGACAGGAACCACTCCCCAGCCCTGCCACCAACTATCTAAAACGAGCTCTGGGATCCCAGAGAGACTCCAACAACTGGCTCTGCCTACCAGTAGGCCAGCACTAACCCCAGGACCTGGCTTCACCAACCAGTGGGCGGGCAACAGCCCTGGAGTCTTCAGGATCCTGACCCTGCCCACCAGTGAGCCAGCACTAGCCCTGGGGTTCCCTAGGATTCTGTAGCCAGCCGCCTTGTGACCAGGCCCCGCTAAACAGCAGCCAGCAGCACCTGCACGATGCAGGGCCTGGCAACCAAATGGGCTAGGGGTCAACCAAGCTTAAATGACCATCCACATAGCCCCCATAACAGAAGAACCCACACATTCCCTTTAGGGGGAAGCTCTAGAGCATATAGCTTGGATGATGAGAGAGGAGTGCACTGCTGTAACACAGGACATCTCCTACAGAAGGCCACTTCTCCAAGGTCAAGAAACGTAACTAACCTACCACATACATAAAAAAATAAATAACAACTTAGACAAAGTGGCAAAGGAACATATTCCAGAAGAAGGAATAAGATAAAACCCCAGAAAAAAACTAAGTAAAGTGGAGATAGGCAATCTACCCAAGAAAGAGTTCAGAGTAACAATTCTAAAGATGATGAAAGAACTCGGGAGAAGAATGGATGCACACAGCGAGAAGTTAGAAGTTTTTAAACAAAGTCTTAAAAAATATACAGAATGACCAATCAGAGATGAAGAATACAATAATTGAAATGAAAAGTACACCAGAAGGACTCAATAGCAGACTAAAAGATAAAGAGAAATGGCTCAGCGAGCTAGAAGACAGAGTGGTGGAAATCACTGATTCTGAACAGAAAAAAGAAAAGAAATGAGGACAGTTTAAGAGACCTCTGGGATAATATCAAGTGCACTCATTTTGGCATTATAGAGGTCCCTGAAGTAGAAGAGAGAGAGAAAAGGCCTGAGAAAATATCTGTAGACACAACAGCTGAAAACTTCCCTAACCTGGGAAAGGAAACAGTCACCCAAGTCCAGGAAGCATAGAGTCCCATGTACGATTAACCCAAAGAGAAACACACCAAGACACATGGTAATCAAAACGACAAAAGTTAAAGAGAATATTAAAAGAAGCAAGGAAAAAGCAACAAATTACATACAAGAGAACTCTCATAAGGCTATCAGCTGTTTTTTTTAGCAGAAATTCTGCAGGCCAAAAGGAAGTGACAACTTGTTGATGTGGTGTATCACACTGATTGATTTGTGGATATTGAAAAATCCTTGCATCCCTGGGATAAATCCCACTTGATCATGGTGTATTATCCTTTTAATGTACTGTTGGATTCGGATTGCTAGTATTTTGTTGAGGACTTTTGTGTCTACGTTGATCAGTGATATTGGCCTGTAATTTTCTTTTTTTTGTGGTATCTTTGCCTAGTTTTGGTATCAGGGTGATGGTGGCCTCACAGAAAGAGTTTGGGAGTCTTCTTTCCTCTGCAATTTTTTGGAACAGTTTCAGAAGGACAGGTGTTAGCTCTTCTCTAAATGTTTGATAGAATTCACCTGTGAAGACATCCGGTCCTGGACTTTTACTTGTTGGGAGTTCTTTTCGATTTCAGTGCTGTGATTGGTCTGTTCATATTTTCTATTTCTTCCTGGTTCAGTCTTGGGAGATTGTACCTCTCTAAGAATTTGTCCATTTCTTCCAGATTGTCCATTTTATTGGCATATAGTTGCTTATACTAGTCTCTTATGATCCTTTGTATTTCTGCAGTGTCAGTTGTAACTTCTCCACTTGCACTTCTACTCTTATTGATTTGAGTCCTCTCCCTTTATTTCTTGATGATTCTGACTAAAGGTTCATCAATTTTGTTTATCTTTTCAAAGAACAAGCTTTTAGTTTCACTGTTCTTTGTTACTGTTTTCTTCATCTCTATTTCATTTATTTCTGCTCTCATCTTTATGATTTCTTTCCTTCTACTAACTTTGGGAATTGTTTGTTCTTCTTTCCCTAGTTGCTTTAGGTGTAAGGTTAGGTTGTTTACTTGAGATTTTTCTTGTTTCCTGAGGTAACACTCTATTGCTTTAAACTTCCCTCTTAAAACTTCTTTTGCTGCATCCCATAGGTTTTGGATTGTTGTGCTTTTGTGTTCATTTGTCAGTACGTATTTTTTGATTTCCTCTTTGATTTCTTCAGTGATCCATTGGTTGTTTAGTAGCATGTTGTTTAGCTTCCACATGTTTGTGTTTTTTACAGGTATTTTTTCATGTAGCTTATTTCTAATCTTATAGCATTGTAGATGGAAAATATGTTTGATATGATTTCATTTTTCTTACAAATTGAAGAATAAAAACTATATGATCATCTCAATAGATGCAGAAAAAGCTTTTGACAAAATTCAACACCCATTTATGATAAAAACTCTCCAGAAAGTGGGCATAGAGGGAACATACCTCAACATAATAAAGGCCATATATGACAAACCTACAGTTAACATCTTACTCAAAGGTGAAAAGCTGAAAGCATTTCATCTAAGATCAGGAACAAGACAAGGATGTCCCCTCTTGCCACTTTTTTTTTTTTTTTTTTTGCGGTACGCGGGCCTCCCGCTGCTGTGGCCTCTCCCGTTGCGGAGCAGCAGGCTCAGCGGCCGTGGCCCACGGGCCCAGCCGCTCCGCGGCACGTGGGATCCTCCCGAATCGGGGCACGAACCCTTGTCCCCTGCATCGGCAGGCGGACTCCCAACCACTGCGCCACCAGGGAAGCCCTTGCCACTTTTATTCAACATAGATTTGGAAGTCCTAGCTGTGGCAATCAGAGAAGAAAAAGAAATAAAAGGAATCTAAATTGGAAAAGAAGACATTAAACTGTCACTTTTGCAGACTACATGTTACTATACATAGAAAATCCTAAAGATGCTACCAGAAAACTACTATAGCTGATTAATGAATTTGGTAAAGTTGCAGGATACAAAATTAATACACAGAAACCTGTTGCATTTCTATACACTAGCAATGAAAAATCTGAAAGAGAAATTCAAGAAACAATCCCCTCCCCCAAAAAGAAACAATCCCATTTACCATCTCATCAAAAAGAACAAAATACCTAGGAATAAACTTACCTAAGGAGACAAAATCCTGTACTCCAAAAACTATGAAACGCTGATGAAAGAAATCAAAGATAACACAAACAGATGGAAAGATATACCATGTTCTTGGATTGGAAGAATGAGTATTGTCAAAATGACTACATTACCCAAGGAAATCTACAGATTCAATGCAATCCCTATAAAATTACCAATGGCATTTTCCACTGAACTAGAACAAAAAAATCTTAAAATTTGTATGGAGACATAAAAGACAATGAATAGCCAAAGCAATCTTGAGAAAGAAAAATGGAGCTGGAGGGATCAGGCTTCCTGACTTCAGACTACTACAAAACGACAGTCATCAAAACAGTATGGTACTGGCACAAAAATAGAAATGTAGATCAATGGAACAGGATAGAATGCCCAGAAGTAAACCCACGCACCTATGGTCAATTAATCTATGAAAAAGGAGGCAAGACTATACAATGACAGAAAAACAGTCTCTTCAATAAGTGGTGCTGGGAAAACTAGACAGCTACATGGGGAAAAAAATGCAATTAGAACATTCTTTCATATCATACACAAAAATAGGCTCAAAATGGATTAAAAACCTGAATGTGAGACCAGACACTATAAAACTCTTAGTGGAAAACATTGGCAGAACACTCTCGGACATAAATTGCAGCATTATCTTTTTCGATCTGTCTCCCAGAGTAACGAAAATAAAAACAAAAATAAACAAAGAAGACCTAATGAAACTCAAAAGCTTTTGCACAGCAAAGGAAACCATAAACAAAACGAAAAGACAACCCACAGAACGGCAGAAAATATTTGCAAATTATGTGACTGATGAGGGATTAGTCTCCAAAATTTACAAACAGCTCCTGTGGCTTAATATCATCAAAATGAACAACCCAGAAGACCTAAATACACATTTCTCCAAAGAAGACATACAGATGGCCAACAGGCACATGAAAAGATGTTCAACATTGCTAATTATTAGAGAAATGCAAATCAAAACTACACTGAGATATCACCTCACACAAGTCAGAATGGCTATTATAAAAAAATCCACAAACAATAAATGCTGGAGAGGGTGTGGAGAGAAGGGAACCCTCCTACACTGTTGGTGGGAATGTATATTGGTACAGTCACTATGGATAACAGTATGAAAGTTCCTTTAAAAACTAAAAATAGAGCTATCATATGATCCTGCAATCCCATTCCTGGGCATATATCCAGAGAAAAACGTGGTCCAAAAGGATACATGCACCCCAATGTTCATTGCAGCACTGTTTACAATAGCCAAGACATGGCAGCAACCTAAATGTCCATCAACAGAGGAATGGATAAAGAAGATGTGGTACATATATACAATGGAATATTACTCAGCCATTGAAAATAATGAAATGATGCCATATGCAGCAACAAGGATGGACCTAGAGATTATCTAGGTCCTAGAGATAACGAGTGAAGTAAACCAGAGAAAGTGAAATATTGTATGATACCACTTATATGCAGAATCTAAAAAAAATGATACAAATGAACTTATTTTCAAAACAGAAAGAGACTCACAGACTTAAAGAACAAACTTATGGTTACCGGGGGAATGGTGGGGTGAAGGGATAGGCAGTTTGCAACTGACATGTACACACACTGCTGTATTTAAAATGGATAACCAACAAGGACCTACTGTGTAGCACAGGAATGCTGCTCAATATTCTGTAATAACCTAAATGGCAAAAGAATTTGAAAAAGAATAGATACATGTATATGTATAAATGAATCACTTTGCTGTACACCTGAAACTAACAGAACATTGTTAAACAACTAAACTCCAATATAAAATAAAAAGTTAAAAAAAACTAAGATAAAAAACAAAAGGGAGTGGCAAGATATATTTAATGGGATGAAAGGGAATAACCTACAACCAAGAATACTCTACCCAGTAAAGCTCTTGGTTCTGATTTGATGGAGAAATCAAAAGCTTTACAGACAAGCAAAAGCTAAAAGGAGTTCAGCACCACCAAACCAGCTTCACAACAAATGTTAAAGGAACTTCTCCAGGCAAAAAAGAAAAATCCACAACCAGAAACAAGAAAATTACAAAATGAAAAAGCTCATAGGTAAAGGCAATCATACAGTAAAGGTAGGAAATAATCCACACACAAAGCTAGTAGAGGGGTTAAAAGACAAAAGTAGTAAAATCATCTATATCCACAATAAGCAGTTAAATGATACACTAAACGATTAGATGTAAAATATGACCTCAAAAACAGTAATTGTACAATATTGTAAATCAACCATAATTCAATAAAAAAGGAAAAACCAGTAATCGTGAGAAGAGTACAAATGCAGGTTTTTTTAAATGCATTTGAAATTAAGAGATCAAAAACTTAAGACAATCGTGTATATATATAGACTGCTATATGAAAACCTCATGGTAACCACAAATCAAAAATCTATAAGTATACACTCAAAAGAGAAAAAGGAATACAACATAACACTAAAGACATTCATCAAATCACAAGAGAAGAAAACAAAGGAAGAAAGGAAATAAAAGACCCATAAAAGCAAATCCAAAATAATCAACAAAATGGCAATAAGAATATACACATCAACAATTACCTTAAATGTAAACTGACTAAATGCTCCAACCAAAAGACACAGAGTGGCTGAATGGATACAAAAGCAAGACTCGTGTATATGGTGCCTACAAGAGCCTTGCTTCAGATCTAGAGACACATACAGACTGAAAGTCAGGGGATAGAAAAAGGTATTCCAGAAAAATTGAAATCAAAAGAAAGCCAGAGTAGCAATACTTATATCAGACAAAATAGACTTTATTTGTTTTATTTTTTAAAAATTGTTTTATTATTCTTATTTATTGATTGATTTATATTTCTTGGCCAAGCCATGTGGCATGTGGGATCTTAGTTCCCCAACAGGGATCGAACCCACAACCCCTGCACTGGAAGAATGGAGTCTTAACCACTGGACTACCAGGAAGTCCAGACAAAATAGACTTTAAGATAAAGACTGTTACAACAGACAACAAAGAACACTACACAATGTTCAAGGGATCAATCCAAGAAGAAGATATACAGATTGTAAATATATATGCACCCAATATAGGAGGCACCTAAATACATAAAGCAAATATGAACAGACATAAAGGAAGAAATTTACAGTACCACAGTAGCAGTATGGGACTTTAAAACCTCACTTGCATCAATGGAGAGATTATACATACAGAAAATTAATAAGGAAACATTGCCTTTAAATGACACATTAGACCAGATGGATTGTATTGATATATATATACGTATATATATATATATATATATATATATATATATATATATATATATATATACACACATATATATATATATATAAAGCATTCCATCTGAAAGCAGCAGAATACACATTCTTTTTAAGTGCACATGGAATATTTCTCCAGGACAGATCACATGCTAGGCCACAAAACAAGCCTCAGTAAATTTAAGAAAACTGAAATCATATCAAGCATCTTTTTAAAAAAAAATAAATTTATTTATTTATTAATTCATTCATTCATTCCTGGCTGCACTGGGTCCTCATTGCTGCACATGGGCTCCATCTAGCTGCAGCGAGAGGAGGCCACCCCTAGCTGCGGTGCACGGGCTTCTCACTGTGGTAGCCTCTCCCACCATGGAGCACAGGCTCCAGGCACGCAGGCCTCAGCAGTTGCAGCACATGGGGTCAGCAGCTGTGGCTCAAGGGCTGCAGAGCACAGGCTTAGCAGCTATAGCGCATGGGCCCAGCCGCTCCGTGCCACGTGAGATCCTCCAAGACCAGGGCTCAAACCCGCATCCCGCGCACTGCCAGGCAAACTCCCAACCACTGTACCACCAGGGAAGCCCTCAAGAATCTTTTTTGACCACAATACTATGAGACTCGAAATCAACCAGAAAAAAACTGCAAAAAACACAGACACATGGAGGTTAAACAATATGCTACTAAACAAGTAATGGATCACAGAAGAAGTCAAAGAGGAAATTAAAAGAAAACCTAGAGACAAATGAAAACAAAACACGACAATCCAAAACCTATGGGATGCAGCAAAACGTTCTAAGAGGGAAGTTTACACTAATACAAGCTTACCTCTGGAAACAAGAAAATCTCAAATAAACAACCTAACCTTTATACCTCAAAGAACTAGAGAAAGAAGAACAAACAAAACCTGACGTTAGTAGAAGGAAAGAAATCATAAAGATCAGAGCAGAAATAAACAAAATAGAGATGACAAAAACAATAGCAAAGATCAGTGAAACTAAAAGCTGGTTCTTTGAAAAGATAAACAAAATTGATAAACCTTTAGCCAGACGAATCAAGGAAAAGAGGGACAGGACTCAAACCAATAAAAGTAGAAATGAAAAAGGAGAAGTTATAACTGACACCACAGAAATACAAAGGATCATAAGAGACTACTACAAGCAACTCTATGCCAATAAAATGGACAACCTGGAAGAAATGGACTAATTCTTAGAAAGGTACACACTCCCAAGTCTGAACCAGGAAGAAATAAAAACTATGAACAGCCCAATTACCAGTAATGAAACTGAATCAGTAATGAAAAAAAAACCTCCCCAACAAGTAAAAGTCCAGGACCAGATGGCTTCACAGGTGAATTCTATCAAACATTTAGGGAAGAGTTAACACCTATCCTCCTCAAACTACTCCAAAAATTTGCAGAGGAAGGAATACTTCCAACTCATTCTATGAGGCCAGCATCCCCTGATACCAAGATCAAAGAAAATTATAGGCCAATATCACTGATGAACATAGATGCAAAAATCCTCAACAAAATACCAAAATCCAAACCAAATCCAACAATATATTAAAAGGATCATATACCACGATCAAATGGGATTTATTCCAGGAATGCAAGGATTTTTCAATATCTGCAAATCAATCAATATGATATACCACATTAACAAACTGAAGAATAAAAACCATGTCATCGTCTCAATAGATGCAGAAAAAGCTTTTGATAAAATCAAACATCCAGTTATGATAAAAACTCCCCAGAAAGTGGGAGTAGATGGAACATACCTCATCTTAATAAAGGCCATATATGACAAACCCACAGCTAACAACATACTCAATGGTGAAAAGCTGAAAGCATTTCCTCTAAGATTAGGAATAAGACAAGGATATCCACTCTCGCCACTTTAATTCAACATAGTTTTGGAATTCCTAGCCACAGCAATCAGACAAGAAAAAGAAATAAAAAGAATCTAAATTAGAAAGGAAGAAGTAAAACTGTTAATGTTTGCAGATGACATGATACTACATATAGAAAATCCTAAGGATGTCACCAGAAAACTACTAGAGCTGATTAATGAATTTGGTAAAGTTGAAGGACACAAACTTGATACACAGAAATCTGTTCATTTCCATACACTAACAATGAACTATCAGAAGGAGAAATAAGGAAACAATCCCATTTACCATTGCATCAAAAAGAATAACATACCTAGGAATAAACCTACCTAAGGAGACAAAAGACCTGTACTTAGAAAACTGTAAGACACTGATGAAAGAAACTGAAGATGACATAAACAGATGGAAAGATATACCATGTCCTTGGATTGGAAGAATCAATATGTTAAAATGACCATACTGACCAAGGCTATCTACAGATTCAATGGAATCCCTATCAAAACACCAATGCCATTTTTCACAGAACTAGAATAAATAATTTTAAAAATTTGTATGGAAACACAAAAGACCCCAAATAGCCAAAACAATCTTGAGAAAGAAGAACAGAGCTGGAGGAATCATGCTCCCTGACTTCAGACGATACTACAAAGCTACAGTGATCAAAACAGTATGGTAGTGGCACAAAAACACACATAGATCAATAGGGATAGAGAGCCTAGTATAAACTCAAGCACTTATGGTCACTTAATCTATGACAAAGGAGGCAAGAATATACAATGGGGAAAAGACAGTCTCTTCAATAAGTGGTGCTGGGAAAACTGGACAGCTACATGTAAAAGAATGAAATTAGAACATTCTGTAACATCGTATACAAAAATAAACTCAAAATGAATTAAAGACCTAAATTTAAGACCGGTACTATACAACTCCTAGAGGAAAACACAGGCAGAACACTCTTTGACATAAATTGTAGCAACAGTTTTTTGCATTTGTCTCCTAAAGCAAATAAAAGCAAAAATAAATAAATGAGACCTAATTAAATCTAAAAGCTTTTGCACAGCAAAGGAAACCATCGACAAAATGAAAAGACAACCTACTGAATGGGAGAAGATAGTTGCAAATGATATGACCAATAAGCGATTAATATCCAACATATATTGATATAAACAGATCATACACCTGATTAAAAAATGGGCAGAAATGAATAGACATTTTTCCAAAGAGGAAATACAGATGGCCAACAGGCACATGAAAAGATGCTCAACATAGCTAATCAACAAGGAATTGCAAATTAGAACCACAATGAGATATCACCTCACACCTGTCAGTATGGCTATCATTAAAAAGAACACAAATGACAAATGTTGGTAAGGATGTGGAGAAAAGGGAACCTTTGTACATTGTTCGTGGGAATGTAAATTGGTGTGGCCACTGTGGAAAATAGTATAGAGTTTTCTCAAAAAACTAAAAATAGAACTACCATATAGAACTTCCACTCTTGGGTATATATCCAAAAGAAAGAAAAACATTAACTCGAAAAGATACATGCACCCCAATGTTCACAGCAGCGTTATTTACAATTGCCAAGATATGGATGCAACCTAAGTGTCCATCAACAAATGAACGTTTAAAGAAGATGTGGTGTATATATACGCAATGGAATTTATTCAGCCATAAAAAAGAACAAAATCTTGCCATTTGCAGTAACATGGATGGACTTGGAGGGCACTATGCTAAGTGAATAAGTCAGAGAAAGAAAAGTACTGTACAATATCACTTATATGTGGAATATAAAAAATACAACAAACTAGTGAATATAACATAAAAGACTCACAGATATTGAGAACAAACTAATGGTTACCAGTGGTAGGGGGAGCAATACAGGAGTAGGGGACTGGGAGGTACAAACTACTGGGTGTAAGATAAGCTCAAGGATATATTGTACAACACAGGGAATATAGTCAACATTTTGTAAGAACTGTAAATGCAAAGTAACCTTCAAAAATTGTATAAAAAAATTAAGAAATAAAAAAGGCTAAGGTCATTAATCAGGATTTTGAAAAGGAATTTTAACAGGTGAAAATAGTAAGGCAGAAATAAACAAAAGGCTGTAAGTAGTAACTGCAACTTGAGATTCCAATATGAAGAATCAGCCTTTTCTTTCATGTGTATTCATATAACTGTATTAAACTATAGTTTACACAAAGACAAAAAGCATATTAAAGAACTATTACCTTTCATGTTTTCAGCATACCCACTGTTATTCACCAAAGTAGAATATGGTTGTTCATTTTGAGGCAAGACTCCCGCAGCCATGGTAGTCTGTTGGGGGAGAAAAGATTACTTTTTGAAGGTTTGCCTATAGAATATTCATATGCTAATCACGTATAATGTGCTAGACTTCTACTGTCTAATACAGCAGTCATTAGCTAAGGCGTTATTGAGCACTTGAAATGTGGCTAGTACAGATTTGAGATATGTTGTAGATATAAAATACAAGATTTTGGAGACTTGTACAAAAAAAGAATGTAAAATATCTAATTTTTTACATTTATTTGGCATTGAAATATTTTTTTTTTTTAAACATCTTTATTGGGGTATAATTGTTTTACAATGGTGTGTTAGTTTCTGCTTTATAACAAAGTGAATCAGCTATACATATACATGAAATATTTTTGATATATTGGGTTAAATACATTTTTAAAATTATTTTTCTGATTCTTTTTATTGTTACTGGAGAATCTAAATTTGAATATGTGGCTCACATGATATTCTACTGGACAGTGCTGTGCTAGACAGTAAGGACATTACAGAGAAAAATAAGACATACTCTTCCTATACATTTATAGACTGTTGGGAAGATAAGATGTAGACACAAATAATGCTAATATGTGCTAAGTGTCACAAGGCAGTCCTGGAAAAGCAAGAGGGCTGTCCAATTTGAGGGCAGGTGCAAGGCTTGAAGAAGGAATTTGTACTTGAACTGGGCTCAAGGAGTAACATTTATTGTGGACATGACAGTACACTAGGCAATTAAACAGAAGCCCTCATTCTTTACTAAAAGTAAGGTAGATAGCTAGTGGGAAGCAGCCGCATAGCACAGGGCGATCAGCTTGGTGTTTTGTGACCGCCTGGAGGGGTGGGATAGGGAGGGTGGGAGGGAGATATGGGAACATATGTATATGTATAACTGATTCACTTTGTTATAAAGCAGAAACTAACACACCATTGTAAAGCAATTATACTCCAATAAGGATGTAAAAAAAAAAAAAAGAGTTTACTGAGTTTATGACTTTATAGTTAACAGTCTTCATCTAGCTCATGCTAAGCTATATGGCTAAGTGATCACTGTGTTCCTATGGTTTCTCCACTGAGGAAAGTTAAGCAAATATTTTTATGTGTCAAAAAGCAAAAACTGCCACCTTTCTGAAGCCCCTATTATGTGTCGGATTGTGAAATAAGGAAAACACATTGATCTTTGTTCCCTGGCTCCTGACACAGAGCAACTAGACCATCGTAAATTCCTAAGTGATAGGAGCCCAAGGAACCTCTTTTGTTCCAATTCTAATGAGGCAACTTTAACTCTAGGTGAGCTACTGGATGGCTCCTGGATGGCGCTGGTCACCGGAAGGACCAAGCCATGATTAGAAGCTTGGAATGTTCTAGAAGGGGAGAGTTGACTGTGGCACAACAGAAAGTCACACACAATGTTAAAGTTTTTTTCTAAATAATGATTTTAATATTTTTATTTGAAAAAGCATGCTTATTGTTTGGGCATCAATGACTGGGGGGTCAAACTATAATTTTTATATGGTTATGTATTTTTTTTAAATGCTCTAAAAATCTGTTGAAATTTTTTGCACCAATAAATTAACAGTGGTAATTAATACAGCCTTAATATTTTTTCCCTAGAGCATTTATTTTTGTGAGAAAAATCACTTCACAAATTTCAGGGGTCCTCCGAGAATTTCAAATTCACTAAAATTTTATTTCTAAAATCAAGTTTTATATGCTTAATAGGTATAAAATTTTTAATCTAAAGTCCTACTCAATGAAACTGTCTCCCTTCAAAAGAAATACAAGAATTAAAATCATAGAGGTGCTCTAACAGGAAAGGAAAAAGAAATTCCTGCAATATTTATATACAAATCTGGTATCATACTAATTAATACAAAATTTTATAATGGGCATAACATTTCAAATAAATGTTACATAAAGACAAGAAGTCAATGGACTAATGGAACAAGTTGTTCCAGGAAACTCAGTAGCAAAAACTTAATTTGAAAGAATATCCATTATGATTAGATTTACAGTAAACATTTTTACCATATTACTTTTCAAAAATTTGGACTTTCAAAACATGTTTTGACCAAAAAACAATTTATCACCATTTTAGAACCATGGAATTTTAGAGCAGTCAGAGTTCTAGCCCAGGTTGTTTTGTAGATGAGGAGTTATAAAGCATGTCCCAGGTGATCCAGCATGTGGTAACAAGGTAGAACCAGTTGTCACTTTTTCTGTGAAGGTTTCCCTGATGCCACCCTAAGCTCTTCAGCTGTAAGGTAACGTAATGAAATGCGACTACTGGACTGGCTCCCCTGCACACCACGGGGTCTCGAGAGGAGAAGCCATGATTTGCTCATCTCTGTCTCTAAAGAAGGGGAGAGTCTGGTGTAAGGAACACATTCACTGCACATCTGTTGAGCTGAAATGGGCATACTAGACTGAGTTTCATGGATCTATTCATGTCTTATTTATGTCTGTATCCCCAAGACCTAGAGCTCATTGAAAACATGGCTTTTCGTGTTGTGGTTAAGACTCCCTGCCTCCAATGCAGGGGGCGCGGGTTCGATCCCTGGTCAGGGAATTAAGATCCCACATGCTGTGCCACGCGGCCAAAATAACAAACAAAAACAAAAAAACAGAAAAACCCCATGGCTTTAAAGAGTGTCGAATTAATTTTACTCTTTTGGGTAGCAAAAAGTACTAATATGATTGTGGACTGTCTTAAAAAACTTTCTTTTTAACTAGCCTCTCAGAAACTCAAAGTTGTAAGGAACCTCAGAAGTCCTCTATTAGAATCCTAACCCACAAGAGCATTCTCTCCACAATGTCTTTGAACAGTAACACTGGCATTATCACACAGCTCTGGTAGTTAGAAGCTCTTTATAACATGGCCACTCTGTAATTTCTGCCCATTGGTGAGAAATATTTCTGCCCTTTGAGACTACACAGAACAATAAATAAACCCTTTCTTCCTCATATCAAAAGCTGGCTGGCGATCATCCCAAATTACATCTTCCCAGACGAACCACCAGCAGTTCCTCCCCTCACCGTTTTTCATATGTAATGGTTCTAGACCTCACAGACCTGGATGCCGTTTTCTATTTACACTCTATAGTTATTCATATCCTAGTACTCAGAGCTGAGATGTATCCCTCAGGTGGGGTGTGATCATCAAAAATTAGAACAAAAACAATCAGCTCCTCTGTCTGCAGTGTATGTGGCTTACCATGATATTTCAGAAGTCTCAAGCAGTTTTCAGCAGTCTCAAGACACATCAGGATACAATGGTTAAATAAAAAGGCTAAAAAATGATCTATAATACATTTTGAGGTTAAAAACTGGACATTCAGTACAGATAATTAAACATATATAAAAGTTTAAAGTGAAATAAATGGTACAGAAGGAGAAGTAAAGTCTCCATTCCTATCTCCCAGCCCAAGCTTTACTCCCCAGAGGTAAACAATGTAAACACAGGCTTTAGTTCTTCTGGGGGGTAGTGACTATATGTACACCTCTGGTTATTATTTTATCATCTTTAAAATGATTCACCAGACTACTGAATTCCTGGTATAAAAGATGAGGAAATTGGCTCATTTACTCTACCAACCTCCCACCATGTCAAACCTTTCCCCACTTAATACATCATTATATTTTTAATTCTTCTGATTATCTTTGTAATTTTAAATAACATCCTTTAACCATCTCTTCTTCTATCAACTTTAAACAATATCTTGACTCCTTACCTTGTAAAATAAGAAAAGTAGTTTATCTGTATTATTCCATTTCACCTTTCCCCTCCACTTCCAAGTTCTGCTAACTATATCATTTCTTTTTTTAAAAGATTTTTAATTTTTAAGCTTTAGCTATATCTGTAATTAAGTTTCCCATGCTTTGTCTATAGGCTCATTCCAATATGTAAGATGAAATACAATATAATTATTGAGTGTATTAGATATTATATATATATCTGTATACACATATGTATAATCCATACATATTTACCTTAAAAAGATTTTTTACCAAGTCTTATGCTTGGACTCATATAAAAAGAAGTGCAATCTTGTATCACAAAACCTGTGCTGCTCAAAGTAAAACATTCCAAGCATTAGTGTCAAGTGGATTATCTTTTATTTCATTAGCTGCTTAAAACAAGGGAAGATTTTGTTCTGCTGTAAATTTAGACAATGTATTTCTTATACAGACTTCCCCGTTTTTTTGTTGTTGTTTTTTTTTTTGCAGTATGCGGGCCTCTCCCTGCCGTGGCCTCTCCCGTTGCGGAGCACAGGCTCCGGATGAGCAGGCTCAGCGGCCATGGCTTAAGGGTCCAGCCGCTCCGTGGCATGTGGGATCTTCCCGGACCGGGGCACGAACCCGTGTCCCCTGCATCGGCAGGCGGACTCTCAACCACTGGGCCACCAGGGAAGTCCTCAAATTCTTAATCATACTATCTACTTGCTTTTTAAAAATATTTTTTCCAAGCCCTTTGGGTTCCTAATTCTAATGTGGATGAAAAGCTTCCTAGGCCCACTAAAGAGTTACCAACCTAGGATTTCTTTTAATTGCACCCCTGAGTTGAGGCCACTGTTCCTCAGATTCTGCTTTGGCTTTGCTCTATCCTCAAGTAATTTTTTCGTGAAAGGTGAATGGACGACGAACTTTCTAAGTCCTCTCATTCTGAAAATATTTATTTTATCCTCATACTTAGCTGATAATTTGGCTACTTACAGAATTGTAGGTTGAAAGCCATATTGTGTCATGTCTACTGTGTTTTAACAAACAACATTGCTGATGAGAAGTCTGGATGTCAATCAGTGTATTAGAAACAGGCCCTTTTCATTAACCTTGATTATTAGTTCCTTCCAATATGCAGACTGAGTCTCCTTCAGAAGCTAAAATTGTTTGTGTACCAAGTACCATGATCTATATTTTAAGTGCTTTACTTTACAAAATCCACGTCATTCTTACAGAATCACTCTATGCAGTATATACTATTATTAGCTCCATTTTCTCAGGTGGGAAACCTTGCTTGAGATTACACATTTTCACTGGTAGAGCTGGGACATGAATACAGCCTGCACGCTTCGAATACCAATCCACTGTGCCCTACAGAAAGATCTGACCAATTTACACAATTTATTAAAAGACAAGTCTTTTCTCTCGTCCTCATCAATGCCAGCCATTTTAAACCTTTTTAACAGAATCATCTCATTATTGTTTTACTTTGCATTTCTTAAGTGAGGCAAAGTAGTTTTTCAGAAGCTTTTTTAAAAAAGTGAATTTCTTGTAAATAAACTGCCTGCTTCAGAATTTAGCCCTTTTCCTACTGGGACATTTGCCCCTTTCTTACAGACTTGCAAGATGTCTTTCTATATTAATATCAACTCTTCATCATATATGCTGCACATCTTTTTATTTATTTATGTTTGATGTGGACCATTTTAAAAGTCTTTATTGAATTTGTTACAATATAGCTTCTGCTTTATGTTTTGGTTTTTTGGCCTCAAGGCATATGGGATCTTAGCTCCCTGACCAGGGAACGAACCCGCACCCCCTGCATTGGAAGGTCAAGTCTTAACCACTGGACCGCCAGGGAAGTCCCTGTACATCTTTTTAAAAATAGCTTACCATGTCTTAAATATGTTGTGTGTTTTGCCTAGCAGTCTTACTCTGTCCTGTAGTTCAGCCTGTAAGATTTTTCCTTTGACTTTTCTGGCTGCAGTGACACAATACAAAAAGCTTTCTCCAATATAAGCTGTAAATCCCAATTTAATGTCTCCCATTTGGGGGTGATAAATGCTGTCCCTTTTTTGCAGGTTAACATTGCTAAAACGTAAGTTAATCTACAAAATTAAAGATAGTCCACCTTTAAAGAATATCATATGTATTCTAATATGACTTTATAAAAGCCATCTTTAAAAGTAGTAAAATAAAATATTCTCCTTATTTGTAAATTATCTACAATTGTGAAGCTTAAATACTATATTTTACCAAACAACACAACATGCTTTATATGAAAAAGTAATTCTTCTAACCTAGGAAAAACAGTGGAAGAATGGAAAATTTTCTTTAAAGGTGTTAGTAACCCAAGAGTTACTATACATGCGTACAGTTAAATTACCAATTTTCAAAGATCTGAAATATATAATAAACATTAGTTTGAGAAACAGAGTATTTCAAGACCATTCAAAATCTAAGAGTTAAAACAGAAAATCAGCTCTATTTGTATCTGTAGGGCCATCAAAAGCATCCAGTGCAGATTCCTTTTCATTCTTCTCGCAGTTGCTGATCACTTGCCTTCATCTAAACTCTAGTAGCCTCAGTTCCACTGCTTTATAAATTAAACAGCGTTCCTGTTTTCCTGAACAACCAGTCAAACTTTCATCCTGTTTTACTTAATCCTTCTTTCTCCTCAAGGAGATCCTCATTACTTATTCAATAGGTCTCAATTGCTGACTTTTTTTTCCTTTCTCATTAGACTAGTTATTTGAAATCAGTATGGCAGCTCCAGAGCTGCCTTTATTTTAGGCTAATTTAGCCCATTGCTTAAGGCCATATCTTTCTAAGGCTTCCACCTGCTTCTCTGGGTATTATGAGGCCTTTCTTCTCTGGCTGGTGGGAACACGAACTATTTCCAGCCCCCTGAGTGCCCTGAAAACTGTTCTGTCTACTCCTTCCTGTATCTTTCCCTAGTCTTGAGTAATTTGCACAGGTCAGTACTCAGCCAAATACTTTAGGCCAGCGAAGACTTGAGGGCCCTCTGCACATTTCTGAAGGCTCTCTTCACACTGCTCCCTTCTCTCCAGTACGCTACGCTGCAAATTCTAGCCACCCTGGCTCTCTACACATCTCTGAGAAGGCTCTGTTTAGGTACCCCTGCACTGCAGCCTACAGATTGCTTCCAGAGAGGCAGCTGGTGCAACCTTAGGCTCATCACATTTCTCTGCTCTCAGATATCACAATTCCAAGCTGCCTGCTTTCCAATGTCCAAAACCCATTTTCTATATATTTTGCCTGGCTTTATAGTTATTTCAGGCAGGAGGGTGATTCTGGTCTCTGTTATTTCATCTTGGTTGGAAGCAGAAATCTCCGTTGGACCTCTTCAAATACCTCAAATTCAGGGGAACTCTGCAAGAGTGCTCATTGTGCATTGACTCTGCATAAAAACATTAATTTACTGTCCAATTATATACAGCTCAACTAGGTTAGTTAAACTATATGGTACAGTCAAAAGTTCTGTTTAAATCTTGACTCAGTTCATTGCCTTCTGTATGAACCATTTTGAGCTTCAATTTTATCTTCTGTAAAATGAGGATTATTATATCTACTTTCCTAGGATGCTGTGAAGATGAGAGGTTGTGTGAGTATGTGTTTCTAGCACAATGTCTGGTATATAGGTATTCAAAAATGCTTGTTTATTTTCATTTGTAAGCCAATATCTGTAATCTTTTGGTTTCTCTCCCTTCTGTCTATACTCACTTCATTTTCCTGTGATTTTTTATAAGAATCTGTAAAGGATTCCCTTCATTATCTGTAAAACAGTCCTGCCAGTAGTTAGTAATGGTTGGGCTTTTCAAGAAGATTTATAAAAACATTATCTCCATTCACAACTGAATTTATTTCATGTGCCTGGTTGTAGATTCAGGAGAAAAAGGGTTTGAATAGTAATCCTATCATTTCACTGCACCATCATATATTACTTAACTTCATGTTCTGCCCCTTATGACAGATATTTTGCTCACTCTATCCTAGAATTTGCTTTTATTCCAAAAGTCCCTCAAAATGACTCAATTGTTAGGATTAATCACACGCTCACTATTTAGTACCTAATACTTAAAAGTCAGAACAGCATGGACTATGACTCATACTGTTAAGAGTCATCACAAAGAGTTCGATACAAAGTATGTTCTACTTCATAAAAAAGTCATTTCACACCAGAGACTGGGTTCTGAGGTGGACTGAGGAGTTCTTAGGTCACTACTTTCCCTTCCATCTTCCAGATACACAGTGAACTGCCAAAATCTACATGTGTACTTTTTTTTTTTTTTTAATTTTTTTTTTTTTTAAATAAATTTATTTATTTATTTTTGGCTGTGTTGGGTCTTCGTTGCTGCGTGCAGGCTTTTCTCTAGTTGTGGCGAGCAGGGGCGGTGTGCCAGCTTCTCATTGCGGTGGCTTCTCTTGTTGCAGAGCATGGGCTCCAGGCGCGCGGGCTTCAGTAGTTGTGGCGCACAGGCTTAGTTACTCCGTGGCATGTGGGATCTTCCCCAACCGGGGCTCGAACCCGCGTCCCCTGCATTGACAGGCGGACTCCCAACCACTGCGCCACCAGGGAAGCCCTACATGTGTACTTTTGGGAGAAAATTTGTGGGGATTACATTAAGAAGTGCCTGGGAAGTTAGAAGTGTGGTATAATCCTTCCTAGATTCTCAAAGCACTACCACTCCAACTTGCATCAGAATCACCTTGGGTGCTTGTGGAAAATGCAAATCCCTTGGCCCACCCTCAAAATGTCTGAGTTGGTAAGTTTGGTGTAACAATTTGTATTATCAAATTGTTATTATTAATTATTATTGTTATTATTACACGCCAGCTCATTCTGGTAAGAGGCCTTCTGCCCACACTTAAAGAAGTACAGTCAATATGATTAGATTCTACACAGCAACCATGACAGAAAAATTTGAGGCTGAAAAACTTAAGTTTGTAGGGGGAAAAACAGAGATGGAAGCCCAAGTCTATAAGTGAACCCATGAAACCTATATAAATATTTTTATGTTCATGAATAATAACTAAAACACATAAGCTTACTTGATGTCAGGCACTGTTCCAAATGCTTTATATATCCTAATTCATATAATATCCATGACAACACTATTAGGTGAATACTACCATTATTCCCATTTAAAAAAAATAGCTTTATTTACTTTTTTTTTAACATCTTTATTGGAGTGTAATTGCTTTACAATGGTGTGTTAGTTTCTGCTTTATAACAAAAAAATAGCTTTATTTTTTAGAGCAGTTTTAGGTCCATAGCAAAACTGAGTAGAAGGTATGGAGATTTCCCATAAACCCCCACCCTACCTCGCACATGCACAGCCCTTTTCCCATTATCAACAATCCCCACCAAAGTGGTACATCTGTTGCAATAGATGAACCTACATTGACACAGCATAATCACCCAGAGTCCATAGTTTACCTTAGGGTTCACTCTTGGTATTAGACACTGTGGAACTGGACAAATGCATGGCATGTATCCACCATTATAGTATCATACAGAATATTTTCACTACCCTAAAAATCCTCTATGCTCCACTTAGTTATGCTCCCTACCCCACCCCAGCAACCACTGATCTTTTTATTGTCTCCGCATTTTGGCTTTTCCAGAATGTATTGATAATACAGTTGGAATCATACATTATGTAGCCTTTTCATATTGGGTACTTTCACTTAATAATATGCAAGTAAGGTTCTCCATGTCTTTTCATGGCTTGATAGCTCAGTTCTTTTTAGTGCTGAATAATATTCCATTCTCTAGATGTAACACAGTTTATTCACTTAACCTACTGAAGAACTTGGTTGCTTCCAAGTTTTGGTAATTATGAATACAGTGGCTATAAACATCTGTGCGCAGGTTTTTGTGTGAACATAGGTTTTACAGCTCCTTTGGGTAAACACCAAGGAGCAAGACTGCTGGATCATATGGTAAGAACATGTTTAGTTTGTACATTATTTCTATTTTACAGATTAGGAAACTAAGGCAAAGAGAAACCAAATAATTTCCCTGAAGTCACATCTATTATTTGAATTGGGATTTGAGCTGGGATTTGAATTTACACAGTTTAGCTCCAGAGTTAGTGCTCTTAACCACTACACATACAGCTTCTCAACAATTAAGAAAGACCTCACACTAAATAAAAGGAATGTCACTGTTAGTCAGCTACACTATGCATTGTAACCTGGCTACGCTGGATTCTGTACCATTTATAAATTCTTCACTTTCAAGAAACTCTTCAGATCTCCTTTCCACAGCAAAATTTTCAAATTTATTTTGCTCTTTGCAGGCAATCTGCTGATTCTTCATTCCAAATCTTCATTCACTGCTGTACCAAAGACAAATATCAAGAACACAGCCCCTTTTAGGTTTAACACATTTTAGCTTCCTCCCTCCCAACAGAAAAAGAAATGCAGCTGGTCTGAACATAACGTTATAAAATCTAAACATATTTTCAATAGAGTCGTTGGCACTGACTGGCTCTGTGATCTTAAGCACACTTACTAACATCTCTGAGACTCACTATCTGCTCTGCAGTAGTTATAAAGATTACCTGAGAGCCAGTACACAGATCTAATTCCATGCCTGATCCATAATTCAGTCTGTTCTCAAGACAGCAGCCAGAGTGATCTTGTTAACTTCATGTCACCCTTCTCTTCGAAACCCTTCTAGTCACCCTATTTACAATTTAAACCAGCTCCCCTTCCCTGTTCCACTTTTCTCTTCAGGACTTATGAATAGCACATAACATAATTTACTTATTTATCCTGTTTATCATCTGCCTTTCTCTACCCAATGAAGACACAGATTTTTGTCTGCTTTGTCAACTGTTATGCCTCAAAACCCCAGAAAAGGGCCTGTCACTAGTAGGTGCTCAAAGATTTGTTGAACAAATACATGAATATACATTCAATAAAAAGTAGCTGTCACCACACCACCATCATTTAATCTCTTTGAACCTCAGCTTTTTAATCTGTAAAGGAGGCATAGTAATAGTGCTTTACTTATCTCAAGATTATCGCTAAAAGCCTATCAATTACATGACAGTACCACTACGCAAATGCAAGGAATGGCATTCTCACTATCTTAGCTTTCCTGATCACAGTTATATCTCCAACTGCTCACCTATTTTCAGCCTGACAAATTTGTATTTCTTCTAATTCCCTGAGGGGTGTAGCTGTTTTTCTTCAGCCAAATACACATGATGACAATAAATTCAACCCTCAGCCCAAATTTTCTCTCCTTTGGGATGCCTTCCCTAATACCAATTACACAGTTTATTCACATCCCCTTATCATGAAGGGCTGACTGAAGATTTATCTAGTGGCCTGGATGCTATAAAACATAGCTTCCTAATACCACAGTAGTATTTTGTTCTTAAAAGAATTAAAGCACTCCTTATGACTCTTTATGTAGTAAAACAAAACAAAACCAGGTTACTTTTAAACTGTAAGTCCTCACCTCTGAATCTGCAACCTCAAAAAAACAAAACAAAAAACTCCAAAAACAACAACAAAAAAAAACCCCAAACCCCCAGAACTATATAAAATCCCCTTTCTCCTCAAATCACTTCCAGAGGGCAGGCAGGCAACATTTAAAAAACACATTTTCTTTTTTAAATCCCTCCAGCCTTTCTAACTATGTAAGTCCTCAGGGAAAGAACTAAGGACTGCTTTGAATATACGATATGTCTGGCAGTTTGCTATGAACTTCACTGGCTTCTGTGATCTCACACCTTAGGCAGGGTCCCTGTCTCTCAGGAGACTCATCACAGATCAGGGAAAAATACTACAGTAGGATTCTCACCATTTCATCATTTAAAGAAATATGCTGTTTGTTTCAGATTCTTCAGAAAACACATTATGATAAAGCAGATAGGTAAGATATTAACAATAGGTGAAGCTGGTTTTCACAAGCAAGGTTTCCATACTCCCTAGCCTTTTCCCACAAACAACCACATCTGGCTGGTTATTCCTACAGGGTTGAACCAACCTCACGTGAACGTCACCACCACAGATACTTCTAAACTCATAAGGAGGTCAACAATTCCTAATTCAACACTCATCAGGATCACTTGGAGGGCTTTCTTAAAAACCCAGACTGCTAGGCCTCACCCCCAGAATGTCCACTCAGTAGGTCTGAGAATCTGCATTTTTAACTAGTGTCCAGTGATGCTGATGCTTTGAGAACTACTGCATTAGGTAAGCAATCTGCATTTACCTAACAGCACATATTCTATAGGTTATTGTCAAAGAGTGTCTCCTGGGTTCTGTTAAAACCTGTCACACAAGCAAACCTTGCTTTTTTCTGAGCCAATCTTCGCAATGTCTTGAAACACATTAAGGAGTCCTACATCATCAACCAGACCTAGAAAAAGCCTCATGTTCCTGGGTGAGACCTGGGCACTAATGTTCCTGCCAAAATTCTATTTTAAACCAAACACATCACCTGGAATCAGGGCATTGCTATGCAAGTGGTATCAGCAAGAAGAAAGACTCTCCACATCAGCCACTTTTTAGTCAAGCACCACACACCACATCATTTTGGAGACCATAGTTAGGATTCCTAACCAACAGATGTCTATTATCTGAATATTCCTTTTAGTAAGTATATAAGTATTACGGACATATAATTACATTCACCTTTAAATACACATATTGTGACACTGTTTAGAATGTTTTAAATAAATTGCAGCTAGTTCAACATGAAAAGCTTAAACTACTAGATGAAGCAGAGTTTACTATTCACTTTACTATTCCCATTTATTTACAGACTGGGAAGGATAACAAGATTTTACACCTCTTAAATTCCTGAACTACTTCTCAAAGAAAAAGCCATCCTGTGAAACATATTTCAAATACTTGGGTGACAAGCTTGGATGACTTAAAACATATGCAGGTGTGTAGCTCCTGGGACACCACAGGCTTAGATTAGACCTTCTATAGCAAGATAGAGAATATCTGGTTTAAGTAGTAGATTGAACTCATACACAAGCTTCCCCTTCCTCCTAAGACCCTGGTGAGAAAAAATTTTAAAAAGAATAAGCTCAGGGCTTCCCTGGTGGCGCAGTGGTTGAGAGTCCGCCTGCCGATGCAGGTGACATGGGTTCGTGCCCCGGTCCAGGAGGATCCCACATGCCGCGGAGCAGCTAGGCCTGTGAGCCATGGTCGCTGAGCCTGCACGTCTGATGCCTGTGCTCCACAATGGGAGAGGCCACAACAGTGAGAGGCCCGCGTACTGCAAAAAAAAAAAAAAAAAAAAAAGAGTAAGCTCACAGAGCAAGTAGCAAGAGTCTTCAATGGATTTTGGAAGAAAGAAAGCAGATAAAAGTAAAGAGGCAACTAAAACTGAGTGGAGGAAGTTGTAGCCTAAAATACAACCATGAAGAGGGTAACAACAGATGGTTATGTCTCATCAGAAAAGATGGAAGACAGTGAGATGACCACCTTCGAAGTGCTGAAAGAAATACATGGTCAACCAAGAATTCTATAACCAGCTAAATTCTCCTTGAAAAATGAATGAGAAATTAAGACACCTCCAGATTTAAAAACAAACAATCCAAAACCATAAAACAGATATGTTGCTAGCAGACCTGCCCTATGAGAAATACTAAAGGAAATCCTTCAGGCTGAAATGAATGACATTATAGGATAACTTGAATCCACACAAAGAAATAAAAAGCACCAGAAAAAGTTAACTAAATGGGTATTATGAGAATAAATATAACTCGTTAAATACAACACTTTTCTTGACCAGTTTTAAGACACTTGCATAAAGCAATAATTATAAAAATAGGTTGATAAGCATATAGTGCATATAAAAGTATAATTTTCTGACAGTAATAGTACAAAAGAGGGAGAAGGCAATGCAGATATACTGGAGGAAAGGTTTTGTATACTTCAATTAAACTAGTATTAATCTGAACGAGGCTCTTTTAAGAGCTAATTGTAATCCTAAGGTGAGTGCTAAGAAAATAACTGAAAATAAACAGAAAAGAAAAAAAAAAGGAAATTGGAAAGGCATAATCAAAAATATCTAACACAACAGAAGGTAAGAATCAAGGAATAAAGGAATGCAAAAGCTGCAAGACATATAAAAACAAGAAAAGGGCAGGTGTAAATTTATCAGTAATTACACTAAGTGTAAGTGGATTACATACTCCAATCAAAAGTCAGAGATTGGCAGAATGGATTTAGGAAATGAGCCACCTAAAATATATATATAAGACCTACATGAGGAAAACTACAAAACACTAATGAACAAAATCAAAGAAGAACTAAGTAAATGGAAAAATAGTCCATGTTCATGGACAGGAAGATTCAATATTGTCAAGATGTCAGTTCTTCCCAACTTTATCTATAGATTCAATGCAATCTCAGCCAGAAAAATCCCAGCAAGTTATTTTACGGACATCAACAAACTGATTCTAAAGTTTATATGGAAAGGCAAAAGACAGAGGATAGCCAACACAATACTGAATGAGAAGAACAAAGCTGGAGTACTTACACTACCTGACTCCAAGACTTACTATAAAGCTACAGTAATCAAGACAATGCGGTACTGGCCAAAATAACAGATCAATGGACCAAATAGAGAACCCAGCAATAGACCCACATAAATACAGTCAACTGATCTTTGACAAAGGAGCAAAGGATCTTCAACAAATGGTGCTGGAACAACAGGATGTCCATAAGAAAAAAACATTAATCTAGACATAGACCTTAGACTCATCGCAAAAATTAACTCAAAATCAATGATAGGCCAAAATGTAAAACACAAAACTATAAAACTTCTATAAGATAATATAGGAGAAAACCTTGGGAACACTGATGCCTTTTGAGATACAACACCAAAGACAAAATCCATAAAAGAAATGACTAATAAGCTGGACTTAATTAAAATTAAAAACTTCTGCTCTGTGAAAGACAAAGTCAAAAGAAAGAGAAGACAAACCATGGACTGGGAAAAAACATTTGCACGAGAGATATCTGGTAATGGACTATTATGCAAAACATACAAACAACTCTTAAAATTCAACAATAAGAGAACAAACACCTGAGTAAAAACTGAGCCAAAGACCTTAACAGAGACCTCACCAAAGAAAATACATGGCAAATAATCATATGAAAAGGAGCTCCACATCATACGTCATCAGAGAAATGCAAATTAATACAACAATGAGATACCATTACACACCTATTAGAATGGCTAAAACCTGGAACACTGATAACACCAAATGCTGGTGAGAATGTGGAGCAATAGCAACTCTGTACATTACTAGTGGAAATGTGAAATGGTACAGCCACTTTGAAAGAGTTTGGTGGTTTCTTACAAAACTAAACATACTCTTAGTATATAATCCAGCAATTACGCTCCTTGGTATTTTCCCAAAGGAGTTGAAAACTATGTCCACACAAAAACCTGCACACAAATGTTTATAACAGATTTATAATACTTGGAAGCATCAAGATGCCCTTCAATAAGTGAATGAATAAACAAGTTGCAGTATATCCAGATAATAGAATATCATTCAGCACTAAAAAGAAATGAGCTGTCAAACTATGAAAAGACATGAAGGAATCTTAAATGTATTATCACTAAGTGAAAGAAGTCAATCTGAAAATGCTACATACTATATGATTCCAACTATATGACATTCTGGAAAAAACAAAACTATGAAGACAAAAAGATCAGTTGTTGCTGGGGATGGGGGAGGCAAAGAGATAAGAAGGGATGAATAGGCAGAGCAAGAGGATTTTTAGGGCAGTGAAAATACTCTGTATGATGTTCTAATGATGACTATGTCATTATACATTTGTCCAAATCCATAAAATGTACATCAAGAATGAACCCTAAGGGAAACTATGGCTGACTATGATGTATCAATGTAGGTTCCTTGATTATAACAAATGTACCATTCTGGTGAGTGATGCTGATAATGAGAGATGCATCTGGTGGGGCAGGGGATATATGGGAAATCTCTGTACCTTCCTCTCTCTGTACCTTCACAATTTTGTTATGAACTTAAAACTGATCTAAAAAAATTAGTCTTAAAAACATGAACCCAAAAAACATAAAACAAAAAGGCATAAATTGGATTCCATTCAAAAATTGTTCCTAGAAACAAAAGAAAGATATTTTACAATGATAAGAGGATCGATTCATCAGGAAGATATAGTGACTATAAGTATACTTGCACTTATAAAGAGAGCCCCAAAATACATGAAGTAAAACTGAAAACCTGAAGGGAGAAATAAACAATTCAACAAAAATAGTTGGAGACTTCAATACCTCTTTTATAAGAATGGGTTGAAAGCAAGGCAGATCAACAAAAAAGAGCTAATTTATTGAAGAATACCATAAACTACCTTGTCATAGCAGATATCTACAGAATACTCCAGATCCAAAAAGAACAGAATACACATCCTTCTCAAATGCACATGAAACATTCTCCATGACAGACCATGTGCTAGGTGACAAAACAAACCTCAATAAACTAAAAAAGAATTAAATCATGCAAAGTATGTTCTTTGACCACAATGAAATTAAATTTGAAATCAATAACAAAAGAAAATGTGGAAAAATATATAAAAGTCAAGCAACATATGCTTAAATAACCAATGGGTCAAAGAGGAAAACACAATGGAAAACATAAATTACTTTGGGATGAATGAAAAAAACAAAACAAAAAAATCAAACCTTATGATACACAGCTATGCTGATACATAGCAGTGCTAAAGAGAAATTTATAGCTGCAAACGCTATATTAGAAAGAGAATTCAACTCAATAACCTTCCACCTTAAGTAACTGGAAAAAAGAAGAGCAAGATGAACCCAAAGCAAGCAGAAAGTAGGAAATGCAAAAGATCAGAATGGGTAAAAAAGAGATAGAGAAAAGTCATGCAGAAAAATCAACTAACCCAAAAGTTGGTTCTTTAAAAAATCAACAAAATTGACAGACTTTTAGCGAGACTTCCGCCCCCACTGCAAAAAAGAGAAGACTCAAGTTATAATAATAAAGAGGGAATATTATAACCAGAAATAAAAAGGATTATAAGACAATACTATGAAGAAAAGTATGCCAACAAATAGGTAAGAAAGATTTTAAAAGTTCCTAGAAAGACACAAACTACCAAGAATACCTTTGAGAAGAAACAAAATCTGGGAGAGTGATGTCAACAGCACAGTGAAATGAGACACTCCCTTTCAATCTACAACCAGTAAAACATCCATAACTCAACTAGGGCCCCTCTACTCAACACAATAGGATGCTGAAGAATACCACACACCTGTACACCAAAAGGTGGGTGGACTGTAACACATAGAGGCAGAACTGAGGGAACAAGAGGCAGTGCCTGCAATCCTAGCACTCCAGCCACAACAGCTAAGCCCACAGCCCTAGAAAACCAGGTAGCAACAGAGGAGGTGGTATACGTGACTCTGACCTCCCAGCAGGAGTGGCGCCCATGGCCACTGGTAACTGGGCAGCAGCAGTACTAGGGCCCAGGACCCCATCCCCCAAGTCACTGAGGCGTCCACAACTCTGGCCAACTGCCACAGTGCCCACAGTGGTGGAGCCTGTGAACCTTACAATACCAGATACAAGCAGAGGTGCCTGCATGACCCCAACTCCCCATCCCTACCCTTGGTTGTGAAGCCTGTGATTCAGGGAATTCTGGACGCGGCAGAAGAGCCCATCATCCCTGTGCCCCAGGAGGCAATGCCACTGACCCTGAAGGCACAAGAAGCGATAATGAGGGTATGGGGCAATACCTCTGATACTGGAAAACAAAAGAAAATCCTCTAATTTCTTACTTGTTGAGTTATTAGAATCCAGTGGGAAAGTATTTGCTTCTTCAAATGCACCAGCAGAGGAACAACTCATCAGGCATCCTAAAGAACCACAGTAACACTGTATCACAAAAAGAAAATGACAAGTCCCCAAAAACCAACAGAAAATTGTGGAGCATTATGATCTAATAGAGAATTCAAAATAGCTGTCATGAAGAAATTCCACAAGTTACAAGAAAACTCAGAAAGGCTCAAGTTCAATTAGCTCAGGAATAAAATTAATGAACAGAAAGAACACTTTACCAAAGAGACTGAAACTCTAAAAAAGAACCCAACAAACTCTGGAGCTGAAGAACTCAATACATGAAATAAAGAATGTACTAGAAAGCACTGGAAATAGAGCAAACCAGATACCACAAAAATACAAAGAATTATAAGAGAATCTTATGAACAGCTATGCGGCAACAAACTGGACAACCTAGAAGAAACAAATTCTTAGAATAATAGAACCTTCCAAAACTGAATCATAAAGACAGAGATTGAAACAGTAATATAAAAACCTTCCGAAAAACAAAAGACCAGGACCAGAGAGCTTCACAGGTGAATTCTATCAAGCATTCAAAGAAGATTTAATATCTATCCTATCAAAGTCTTCAGAAAAATAAAGAAGAAGGAATGCTTTCTAACTCATTTCATGAAGCCAATGTCACTCTGATACCAAAACCAAATGAAGACAACACACAGAAGAGAAAATTACAGCCAATATCTCTGATAAACACACATGCAAAAATCCTAAACAAAATATTGGCAAACTAAATACAACTGTATATTCAAAGGATCACACACCATGATCAAGTGGGATTTATCCCAGGGAGGCAAGGATGGTTCAATAACCTGAAACCAATCACAATGATACATCACATTAATAAAATAAAGCATAAAAACATAAGATCATCTGAATACATGCAGAAAAAGCATTTGACAAGATTCTAACACCCATTTGTGATAAAAACTCAATAAAGTGAGTATAGAACATATCTCAACATAATAAAGGCCATATATGACAAAAGCACAGCTAACATCACCCTCATTGGTGAAAAACAGAAAACTATCCCATTAAAATTAGGAATAAGGACTTCTCCAGTGGCGCAGTGGTTAAGAATCTGAGTGCCGATGCAGGGGACATGGGTTCGATCCCTGGTCCGGGAAGATCCCACATGTCACAGAGCAACTACACCCGTGCGCCACAACTACTGAGCCAGCACTCTAGAGCCTGTGAGCCACAACTACTGAGCCCACATGCCACAACTACTAAGACTGCGCACCCTAGACCCCGCGCACCGCAACTACTGAGTCCACATGCCACAACTACTGAGCCTGCACGCTGCCAAATACTGAAGCCCACACACTCTAGAGACAGTGTGCCACAACTACTGAGCCCGTGTGCTGCAACTACTGAAGCCCGCATGCCTAGAGCCTGTGCTCCGTAACAAGAGAAGCCACCACAATGAGAAGCCTACACACTGGCAATGAAGAGTAGCCTCTGCTCGCCACAAATAGAGAAAGCCCGTGCGCAGCAATGAAGACCCAATGCAGCCAAAAAACAAAAATTTTTTAAATTAAAATAAAATTAGGAATAAGACAAAGACGCCCACTCTTGCCACTCCTGTTCAACATAGCATTGGAAATCCTAGGTAGAGCAATTAGATAAGAAAAAGAAATAAAACACTGTTACTATTTGTGGATGGTATGATTATATATGTTAAAAACCCTAAAGACACCACCACAAAATCATTAGAAGTAATAAACAAACACAGCAAAGTTGCAGAATACAAAATCAACATACACAAATTTGTGGTGTTTTTAACACACTAACATTGAGCTAATAACAGAAAGAGAAATTAAGAAAATAACCCCACTTACAATCACAACAAAAAGAATAAAATATCTAGGAATAAAATTAACCAAGGAGGTGAAAGATCTGTACATTGAAACCTATAACACACTGTTGAAAAATACTGAAGAAGAGATAAATAAATGGAAATATACTCTGTGCTCACAGACTGGAAGAATTAACATTGCTCAAATGTCCTAAAGCAATCTCAGGTTTGAAGTAATCCCTATCAAAAATTCCAAGGACATTTTTCACAGAAACAGAACAAAAACTTCTAAGACTTATATGGAACCACAAAAGACCCCTGAAGAGCCAAAATAATCCTGATGGGAAAAAAAACAAACAAAGCTGGAGGTATCACACACCCCAATTTCAAATATTACAAAGCCATAGTAACAAAACAGCATGGTATTGGCAGAAAAAGTTACATAGATCTATGCAACAGAACTGACAGCAAGAAATAAACCCACACATATATGGACAACTAATTTATGACAAAGGAGCAAAGAAAATACAATGGAAAAAGCCTAGTCTTTTCAATAAATGGAGATGGGAACACTGGACAATCACATGCAAAAAAAGAAAAATGAAACTAGACCACTATCTCACATCATACACAAAAATCAACTCAAAGTAGATTAAAGACTTGAATGTAAGATTTAAAACCATAAAACTCCTGGAAGAAAATATAGGCTGTATGCTCTTTGACACTGATCTTATTATCCTTCTAGATAATGTCTCCTCAGGCAAGAGAAACTAAAGCAAAAATAAACAGGACTCCATCAAACTAAAAAGCTTCTGCACAGCAAAGGAAAATGTCAACAGAATGAAAAGACAACCTACTGAATGGGAGAAGATATCTGTAAATCATATATCCAATAAGGGATTGATATCCAAAATACATAAAGAATTCATACAACTTAACAACAAAAAAACCAAATGATCTTATTTAAAAGTGGGCAAAGGAGCTTCCAAAAGAAGACATACAGAATGCCATCAGGCACATGAAAAGATGTTAACAGCACTACTTATTAGAGAAATGCAAATCAAAACCACAATGAGATACTAACTCATGCTTGTTAAAATTAACAAGCTATTATCAAAAAGGCAAGAAATAACAAGTTTTAGCAACTATGTGAAGAAAAGGGAATGCTCATACACTATTGGTGGGAATGTAAATTGGTGTAGCCACTAGGGAAAACAGTATGGAGATTCCTCAAAAAATTAATACAACTACGATAAGGTCCAGCTATCCCTCTTTTGGCTATTTATCCGAAGAATACAAAAACACTCACTCCAAAAGATACATAGACCCCTGTGATCATTGTGGCATTATGTACAATAGCCATGATATGAATATAACCTAATTGCCCATCTTGTGATGAGTGGAGAAAGAAGGTGTAGATAAATAGATAGATGTGTATATACTAGAATACATACTACTCAGCCATAGAAAAAGAAAGAAATCTTGCCATTTCTTTCAACATGGATGGACCTTGAGAGTATTATCCTAAGTGAAATATGTCAGATGAATAAAGACAAATATCATATAATTTCACTCATGTGGAATATAAAAAACAAATTTTAAAAAGTTGAATAAACTAAACCAAACATAGATACAGTGAGCGTAGTGGCTACCAGAGAGGAAGGTGTGTTGTGGCGGGGGCGGGGCGGGGGTGAAATGGGTAAAGGGGGTCAACTATTTGGTGACAGATGGAAACTAAATTTTTGGTGAGCTGTAATGTATACAGAAGCAGAAGTATATTATTGCACACATGAAGCTTATATAATGCTATAAGCCAATGTTACCTGAATAAAGAAATAATTAAAACAAAGAAAAACTAGAAAATCTGAATAGACCTATATTAAGTAAAGGAACTAATTATTCCAAACACTTGCCACAAAAAAAGCACCAAGCCTAGATGGTTTTACTGGTGAGTTCTACCAAACATTAAAGAATTAACACCAATCCTTTTCAAGCTCCTCAAAAAATAGAAGAGGAACATGTCACAATTCATTCTATGAGTACAGAATTACACTGATACTAAAATGAGAAAAACAACACAAGAAAATTATAGACCACTATCTCTTATGAATATGGAGGAAAAAAATCCTCAAAATATATTAGCAACAAACCAAATGCAACAACATACAAAAAAGTATATACACCATGATAAAATGGAATTTATCTCAGGAACATGAGGTTGGTGTAACACTCAAATTCAATGAAATACCTCATATCAGTGGAATAAATGACAAAAACCACATGATCATCTCAACAGACACAAAAAGCATTTGATAGGCCATATATGAGAAACCCACAGCCAACATTGTCCTCAATGGTGAAAAACTGAAACCATTTCCACTAAGATCAGGAACCAGACAAGGTTGCCCACTCTCACCACTCTTATTCAACATAGTTTTGGAAGTTTTAGCCACAGCAATCAGAGAAGAAAAGGAAATAAAAGGACTCTAAATCGGAAAAGAAGAAGTAAAGCTGTCACTGTTTGCAGATGACATGATACTATACATAGAGAATCCTAAAGATGCTACCAGAAAACTACTAGAGCTAATCAATGAATTTGGTAAAGTAGCAGGATACAAAATTAATGCACAGAAATCCTGGCATTCCCATACACTAATGATGAAAAATCTGAAAGTGAAATCAAGAAAACACTCCCATTACCACTGCCACAAAAAGAATAAAGTATCTAGGATTAAACCTACCTAAGGAGACAAAAGACCTGTATGCAGAAAATTATAAGACACTGATGAAAGAAATTAAAGATGATACAAATAGATGGAGAGATATACCATGTTGTTGGATTGGAAGAATCAACATTGTGAAAATGACTCTACTACCCAAAGCAATCTACAGAATCAATGCAATCCTTATCAAACTACCACTGGCATTTTTCAGAGAACTAGAACAAAAAATTTCACAATTTGTATGGAAACACAAAAGACCCCGAATAGCCAAAGCAATCTTGAGAATGAAAAACGGAGCTGGAGGAATCAGGCTCCCTGACTTTAGACTATATTATAAAGCTACAGTAATCAAGACCGTATGGTACTGGCACAAAAACAGAAAGATAGATCAATGGAACAGGATAGAAAGCCCAGAGATAAACCCACGTACATATGGCCACCTTATCTTTGATAAAGGAGGCAGGAATGTACAGTGGAAAAGGACAGCCTCTTCAATAAGTGGTGCTGGGAAAACTGGACAGGTACATGTAAAAGTATGAGATTAGATCATTCCCTAACACCATACACAAAAATAAGCTCAAAATGGATTAAAGACCTAAATGTAAGGCCAGAAACTATCAAACTCTTAGAGGAAAACATAGGCAGAACACTCTATGACATAAGTCACAGCAAGATCCTTTTTGACCCACCTCCTAGAGAAATGGAAATAAAAACAAAAATAAACAAATGGGACCTAATGAAACTTCAAAGCTTTTGCACAGCAAAGGAAACCATAAACAAGACCGAAAGACAACCCTCAGAATGGGAGAAAATATTTGCAAATGAAGCAACTGTCAAAGGATTAATCTCTAAAATTTATAAGCAGCTCATGCAGCTCAATATCAAAAAAACAAACAACCCAATCCAAAAATGGGCAGAAGACCTAAACAGACATTTCTCCAAAGAAGATATACAGAGTGCCAACAAACACATGAAAGAATACTCAACATCATTAATCATTAGAGAAATGCAAATCAAAACTACAGTGAGATATCATCTCACACCAGTCAGAATGGCCATCATCAAAAAATCTAGAAACAATAAATGCTGGAGAGGGTATGGAGAAAAGGGAACACTCTTGCACTGCTGGTGGGAATGTGAATTGGTATAGCCATTATGGAGAACAGTATGGAGGTTCCTTATAAAACTACAAATACAACTATCATATGACCTAGCAATCCCACTACTGGGCATATACCCTGAGAAAACCATAATTCAAAAAGAGTCATGTACCAAAATGTTCATTGCAGCTCTATTTACAATAGCCAGGAGATGGAAACAACCTAAATGTCCATCATCGGATGAATGGATAAAGAAGATGTGGCACATATATACAATGAAATATTACTCAGCCATAAAATGAAACGAAATTGAGCTATTTGTAATGAGGTGGATGGACCTAGAGTCTGTCATACAGAGTGAAGTAAGTCAGAAAGAGAAAGACAAATACTGTATGCTAACACATATATATGGAATTTAAGGGGAAAAAGTGTCATGAAGAACCTAGGGATAAGACACGAATAAAGACACAGACCTACTAGAGAATGGACTTGAGGATATGGGGAGGGGGAAGGGTAAGCTGTGACAAAGCGAGAGAGTGGCATGGACATATATACACTACCAAACGTAAAACAGATAGCTAGTGGGAAGCAGCCGCATAGCACAGGGAGATCAGCTCGGT
This sequence comes from Phocoena phocoena, assembly GCF_963924675.1. NCBI lineage: Eukaryota > Metazoa > Chordata > Mammalia > Artiodactyla > Phocoenidae > Phocoena > Phocoena phocoena. The sequence goes on along the minus strand of NC_089224.1, from coordinate 26,934,798 downwards.
GCTCTGTGAACACCTAGAGGGGTGGGATAGGGAGGGTAGGAGGGAGGGAGATGCAAGAGGGAAGAGATATGTGAACATATATATATGTATAACTGATTCACTTTGTTATAAAGCAGAAACTAACACACCATTGTAAAGCAATTATACTCCAATAAAGATGTAAAAAAAAAAAGCATTTGACAAAAACCAACAACCTTTCAAGATAAAAACATTCAATAAACTAGCATTACCAGGCAATTTCCTCATATTGACAAAGGGCAACTATGAAAAACCCACAACTAACATCATAAGTAACGGTGGAATACAAACAGCTTTCCCCTAAGATCCAGAACCAGACAGACATACACTCTTATCACTTGTGTTCAACACCGTAATGGGGGTTCCAGTCAGAGCAATAATGCAAGAAAAAGAAATAAAAGTCTTCCATATTGCAAAGGAAGAAATAAAAGAATTTCAATGTGCAGATGATGTGATGATTAGAAGAGTTTAAGGAATCCACTAAAAAAAAAAAACTATTAGAATAAACAAGTTCAGCAAGTTGCCAGGATACAAGATTGATATACAAAAACAACTGTATTTCTGTAAGTTTAAACTAAATATAAATTCTACTTCTATAAGGTCTGTAAGAAAAAGATGCTCTTTTTCAAGCTGAGGCAGTTCCCCTCTATTCCTAACTTTCTGAGAGTTTTTAATGAGTCAGTGTTCAATTGTGTCAAATGCTTTTTCTGCGTCGACTGATATAAGTGTGTGACTTTTGTCTCTTTAACCTGTTAATATGGTCAGTTACACTGATTTTCAAATACTGAAGCAGCCTTGCATCCTCTTTCAGCAGTGTTTTAGGCAGCTCACAAGTTTTTGATATGTCGAAATTTCATTCAGTTTAACATATTTCTCCCACTGATAAAAGCATATCCACTCTTACCACTTTTACACAATACAGTATGGAGGCAAAATTATGTTTATTCAAAGATGACACATCAACTATGTAATCCGATGCAATCCACAAAAAACCTACTAGAAATAAGCCAACTTAACAAGGTTACATGAGCAACATACAAAAATTAATCATATTTTTATATAAATCATAAATAATAAAATTAAAATTAGAAAGCACATTTACAATAGCATCAAATATAATGAAATATTTAGGGCTACATCTAACAAAAGATGTGAAAAGTTTGTATACTGAAAACTGTAAAACACTACTGAGAAAAAATAAAGAGGACCTTAAAAAGGGGCAAGATCTACTGTGTTAGTAGTTCAGAAGACTAGGATATCAATTCTCCCCATAATGACCTATAGATCCATCACAATCTCAACCAAAATTTCATGAGGTTTTTTTTGCAGAAATTGACAAGCCAATTACACAACTTATATGGAAATATAGTAGCCAAAACAACTTGAACAAGAAAAGTTTTCAGTCTAATACTTCCAACAGCAATAAAAACAGTGAGGTAGTAGCATAAAGCCAGATAAATGGAGCAATGAAACAAGAAAAAAGAATGTCCAGAAATACACCCACACCTACTGGACAACTGATTTTTGACAAAGATATAAAGGCAGTGAAGTAGAAAAAAGTATGCTCTTTTCAACAAAGTGTGCTGAAACAACTGAATATCCCTATGCAAAAAACAGGAACCTCTAATGACCTCTCATACCACAAACAAAAACTGACTCAAGGGCTTCCCTGGTGGCGCAGTGGTCGAGAGTCCGCCTGCCGGTGCAGGGGACGCGGGTTCGTGCCCCGGTCTGGGAAGATCCCACATGCCGCAGAGCGGCTGGGCCCGTGGGCCATGCCCGCTGAGCCTGCGCGTCCGGAGCCTGTGCTCCGCAACAGGAGAGGCCACAACAGTGAGAGGCCCACGTACCGCAAAAAAAAAAAAAAGACTCAAAATTGATAATATGCCCAAATTTGGGAATTGATAGCATAAACTTTATAAACATGAAGCAAAAACTGATAAAACTGAAAGGAGAAATAGACAAATTGCCTACAGTTAGCCCTCTATACCCACAGGTTCCCTATTCATGGATTCAACCAACCATGGATGGAAAATATTTGGAAAAAAAATTCCAGAAAGCTCCAAAAAGCAAAACTTGAATTTGCTACATACCTGTAACTAGTTACATAGATTTCAGCTTGTATTTACAACCATTTACATAGCATTTACACTGTATTAGGTATTATAAGTAATCTAAAGATGTTTTAAAGTATACGGGAGGATATGCATAGGTTATACACAGAGACAACACCACTTCATATAAGGGACTTGAGCATCGATGGATTTTGGAATCTGCGGGTGGGGGCGGATACTGGAACCAAACAACTGTGGATAAGTGGGATGACTGTATTTACAATTGGAGGCTTCAACACCCTTTTCCAAGTAATTGGTAGAACAGGTAGGCAGAAAATCAGTAAGAATATAGATGACCTGAACAGCACTAACAATCAACTTGATACAACTGATATTTATAGAACATTCCACCTAACAACAGGAGCACACACAACATTCATCAACATTCTGGTACAGAAAACACAATTTAACAAATAGAACAGAAACCTTACAAAGTATATTCTCAAAGCATACCAAAATAAAACTAGAAATCAGTAATAGAAGATAGCTAGACAATTCAAAATATTTGGAAATCAATTTTTTATATACTTTCAGCTGCGTTGGGTCTTCGTTGCTGCACACGGGCTTTCTCAATAACAGGCGAGCAAGGGCTACTCTTCATTGTGGTGCCTGGGCTTCTCATTGCAGTGGCTTCTCTTGTTGCAGAGCACTGGCTCAGAGCACTGGGCTCTAGAGTGCAGGCTCAGTAGTTGGGCACATGGGCTTAGCTGTTCCACAGCATGTGGGATCTTCCTGGACCAGGGCTCGAACCCATGTCCCCCGCATTGGCGGCGGATTCTTAAACTCTGCATCACCAAGGAAGCCTCAAATATTTGGAAATTAAACAACATAGTTCTAAATTATATATGAGTTAAGAAGTCTCAAGATAAATTTGAAAATATTTTGAACAAAATAAAAATGAAAATACAATTTAACTTGCACAGCATGAATATACTTAATATCATTTAACCACTTAAAATGGTTAAGATGGTAAATTTTATGTTATGTATATTTTACTACAATTAAAAATAACTTTTAAAAATACATCAAATTTTACGGGATGCAGCTAACGTAGTGCTTAGAGAGAAATGTTTAGTATTATATATTTTAGAAAAGAAGAAAGTTCTAAAATCAATAACCTAGGCTTTCAACTTAGGAAACTAGATAAAGAAAAATGAATTAAACCTAAAGTTAAAGGAATGAGATGATAAACCTCTAATCAAAGTAACCAAGAAAAAAAAGAGGAGACTACAAATTAACAGTATCAAGAATAAAACAGGTATCATCACTACTAAAACCAAAGACATGAAAAGATAATAACTGAATATTACAAACAAGTCTGTGCCCATACATTTGATAATCTGGATAAAATGAACCAGTCCTTGAAGGGCACAAACTACTGAAACTTACTTAAGGAAATATAGATAATATAAATAGTCCTATATCTAAAAAAGAAATTAAATTAGTAGAAAACCTTCACCCACACACACACACAAAGAAGGAATACAAGGCTTAGATGGTTTCACTGGTGAATTTTACTACGTATTTAAGGAAGAAATAATACCACATTTACAGTCTCTTCCAGAAAACATGGGAGATCACTTCCCTACTCATTTTATTAGGCCAGCATTAACTTATTCCAAAACTAAAATATACAGTTGACCCATGTACAGTGTTGCGGTTAGGGATGTTGACCCTCCATGCAGTTGAAAATCTGCTTGTATAACTTTACGATCAGCCCTTGGTATCCACAGTTCCACATCTGCAGAGTCAGCCAAACAGGGTTCGTTTAGTACTGTAGCATGTATTTATTGAAAAAAATCTGTGTATAAGTGGATCCACACAGTTCAAACTGATGTTGTTCAAGGGTCAACGGTATTACAAAAAAGAAAACTATAAAAGAGTATCTTTCATGAATTTAGATGTAAATATATTAGTCAACTGAACCCAGCAATATATAAAAAGGGTAATACATCATGATCACATGGGTGTTCATACCAAAATTGCAAGGTTGGTTTAACATATGTAAATTAATCAATGTAATTCATCATTTTAATACATTGAACAAGAAAAATCATGTAATCATATTAATACATGAGCAGAAACAGTTCAACATCCATTCATGATAAAAACTCTCAAAAAACTGAGAATAGAAGGGAACTTCACTAACCTAATAAAGATTACTTTTTAAAAGTCACAGCTAACATCATCCTCAATAGCAAGATGTTAAGTTTCCCCCTAAGATCAGGAACAAGGCAAGGATGTCCTTTCTCACCACTTCTAATTCAACCTCATACTAAAAGTCCTAGCTAGTGTATTCAAATAAAGAAATGAAAGGTATACAGACTAGAAAGGAAGAAATATGCAAAACTGCTTTAATCACAGACAACATAACTGTCTATGCAGAAAACCCCAAAGTATCTACCAAATAACTCCTGTACATAATAAATGAGTTTAGCAAGGTCAAAAGTTACATAGTCAATACACAAAAGTCAACTGCTTTTCTATATACCAGCAATGAATATTCAGAATTTGAATTTTTAAAAATAATAAATTTATAATAACATCCCCCAAAATGAAGCCCTTCGGTGTAAATCTAACAAAATATGTACAGGATTTGAGTATAGAAAACTAGAAATCACTGATGAAAGAAAGAAAATCTAAATAAATAGAGGAGATATTTTGTGTTCTTGCCCTGGAAGACTCAACACAGTAAAGATGTCAATTCTCTGTGGCCTAATAAAATCCCTACTGAAATTCCAGCCATGTTTTTTATAGACATACATAAGCATATTCTAAAATTTTATGAAAAGGTAAAGGTACTAGAATAACTAATTCAATTCTGAGAAAGAAGAACAAAAGTTGAAGGATTTATGTTACCTAATTTCAAGACTCACTGTTACAATAATGAACACAGGGTAAGAATAGACACATCAATCAATGGGATAGAATAGAGAGTATGGAAACAATAGAGAGTATGGAAACAGACCTACAAAAATACTGTCAATTTTTTGACAAAGGTACAAAACAATTCAGTGGAGAAAGAACAGTCTTTTCAACAAATGATGCTACACATTGGAAGTCCATATGCAACAAACTGAACTTTACATCTTACACAAAAATTAACTTGAAACAGATCACAGACCTAAATTTAAAATGCAGAAACTATAAAATTTCTAGAAGAAAATGTAGGGGAACATCTGCATGACTTTGGGTTTGGCGATGAGTTTTTAAGTACAATACCAAAAGCAAAATTCATAAAAGAAAAAAATTTAAGTTGGACTTAATTAAGATCAAAACCCTTTGCTTTGTGAAAGACACTGTTAGGAGAATGAAAAGACACACTGGGGGCTTTCCTGGTGGCACAGTGGTTAAGAATCCACCTGCCAATGCAGGGGACACGGGTTCAAGCCCTTGTCTGGGAAGATCCCACGTGCCATGGAGCAACTAAGCCCGTGTGCCACAACTACTGAGCCTGTGCTCTAGAGCCCACAAGCCACAACTACTGAGCCTGCGAGCCACAACTACTGAGCCCATGAGCCACAACTACTGAAGCCCACATGCCTAGAGCCCGTGCTCTGCAACAATAGAAGCCACCACAATAAGAAGCCTGCACACCACAACGAAGAGTAGCCTCTGCTCACTACAACTAGAGAAAGCCTGCACGCAGCAATGAAGTCCCCACATAGCCAAAAATAATAAATAAATAAGGAAAGAAAGAAAGAAAAGAAAGAGAGAAAGAAAGAGAAAGAAAGAAGAAAAGGAAGAAAGGGAAGGAAGGAAGGAAGGAAGGAAGGGAGGGAAAGAAAGAAAGAGAGAAAGAGAGAAAGAAAGAGAGAAAGAAAGAAAGAAAGAAAGAAAAGAAAGAAAAGACATACTGGGAGAAAATATCTGCAAATCACATACTGACAAAGGACATGTTTCCAGCATATACAAAGAAACTTTTAAGGTTGAATAAGAAAACAACCTAATTTTTTTTTAATGAGCAAAATGAGAGAGGGAAATGGTGAGGAGAGAGGGCAGGAGTGAGAGTGAGAGCAAGACTGACAGGAAGGATAGGTTTCAGGATAGAATATGATTACCATTCCCAAGAAGCCTACTGCTTTTTTCCTGTTTATATATTGGTAAATTATAAAATTATAGATATCCATATAGTATATTTTTATTTAAGAAAAAAACTAAAAGGCCATCAGTGTGTATAAAAGTGTGGTTACTGTAGTATTTTTCTTGTAGACAAGAAACTGGTATTAATTTGAATACTTTTGAGTAAGAAATGGTTGAGCAAATTATAGCACATATTTCTTATGGAATGAAAACCAGCTGGAACAAGTTAGATTTAAATGCACTGACCTGGAACACTGAATATAATACAGTGATAAGTTAAAAAATAATTTTAGTCTAGTTAGGTTTATATGTAAAACATTTCAAATTATAGAAAAAATGCATTTCTGTTACTAGAAGCATAGGGGAAAAACCTGCAGCATATGTGTCAATTTGTTAACACCAGTTATTTTAAAAGATTTAGGTTTGGAGCAAAAAGGGAGCATTTATCCTATTTTATTTCCTTTATACACTTCTGTATTGTCTGAACTTTGCTTTGAAATTAAAAATTAAACCTTGATATTCTATTTTTTAGTTCCTACTGAAATAAAAAAAAAAAATGGGCAAAAGATCTATTTGTAGTTACCAACTGCCAATACTTGGAAACAACCAAGATGTTACCATCTTGCTATGAACACCATTCTGTGATCAAACAGAAAGAGCCATTAATCTATGCAACATGGATAAATCATGGATAAATCCTAAATGCATTATGCCAAGTGAAAGAATCCAGTCTGAGAAGCCTACATCCTGTATGATTTCATTTATATGACTTTCTAGAAAAGACAGAAAACAGATCAGTTTCTGTAAGTGGTCTGGAAAGGTCAGAGGAGTGGCTAGGTAAAGCACAATTCTTTAGAGTCATTAAACTATTTTGTCTAGCACTACAGTGATGGATACATGATGTTATCCACTTGTCAAAACCCACGGAACATCATAGCACAAGGAATCAATGTACTATTTTAAAATGAAAATTAAAACAAAACTCAACTAAGAGGGTGGAGGGGGGGAATTCCAGCATGGAATGCAGACTATGACAAAAGAATTTAATTGTATTACAAATGTATGACATAACCCCACTGGAGGGGATGGGGAGAAACGGCTCTAAGTATCTTTGGAAATGACTGGAGACTGTAGGACAAAACAAAAGGAACTGTATATAAACACTATACTGTAGTTGGTAATGTTGTTTCTCGAGGTACTGGTTAACAATTCTGATACTGCTGTACTTGTACACTGCGACTGATAAAATAAGTAAAAAGATGGGGAATGGGAGAAGCTAGATTTCTCACTGTTGGAATGGGAGTTTACAGATAAGTAAGGGGAAGAGGCTAAAATGAACCATGTAGCTCTGAACTAGAGTCTGAGATATCAGTGGGAACTCCTGTTTAGCTTAAGTTAGGAACTGATGAGTAATAGTAGAAATAATACAGATGTGTATACATACACAGGTTAATATACATACATTTACTTTCTAACACTGACAGGGCCTAAAGGCAGTGACACCCCAGTTTCAATGATGAGCAGATTAGATCAATGCCTGGTTTCTAATACCATTCTACAATAAAAGGATCTGGGGATCCTTGTTGAAATGGCTGATTTTATATAAAAAAGAATGAAATAATGCCCTTTGCAGCAACATCGATAGACCTAGAGATTATCATATTAAGTGAAGTTAAGTCAGAAAGAGAAAGACAAATACCACATGATATCACTTACATGTGCAATCTAAAATATGACACAAATGAACTTATTTACAAAACAGAAACAGACTCACAGACATAGTGAACAGACTTATGGTTGCCAAGGGGAAGGGGAGTGTGGGAGGGATGGATTGGGAGTTTGGGATTAGCAGATGCAAACTATTATATATAGAATGGATAAACAGCAAGGTCCTACTATATAGCACAGGGAACTATATTCAGTATCTTGTAATAAATCATAATGGAAAAGGAAAAAATAAACAACAACAAAAACAAACAAAAAGAAATGGCTGATTTTAGGGGTGGAGCAAGGAATATACAAGATGATCCTGGAGCATCCTACAGTGCCAGAAAGTAGGAAAGTGCTCAAAACACAAACTCCTGGCACTATGCCGAAGTTCTTTCAGCCAACTGGAAGAACTCCCAATGGCAAATGCTAGAGCAATTTGAGCAACAAAATAAATAATACAGCTTTCAGTTATAACTGTCTGGTAAGAGAAAACTTTGACATCCTCAATAATAATAAAATTAGGTCATCTCTGATATTTTTCCAACTTTCAATCATGTAAAATTGTGTCTTTGTGCAAATATATTTTTTGCAAAGTCGGAAGACAGAACATACAAGGAACATAACTGAAAAAAGACAGATAAACTGGAATATGTTTAGAGGGGAAGAGGCCAGGATAGTTAGGGACTCACATGAACAACAGTCCAATTCAATATAATAAATATTTGAGCTGCTACTAGATGCCAAGAACTATGAGAGTAATGGGGAATATAAGGATAAATAAATAGGCCCTGACCTTTAAAAACATAATTGTCTGGTAGAAAGGATGAAAACATATACTCAGGGAGTAATGAAGTGTGGAAAAGGAGTCAGAGTTGTTCACTATGACCTGAGGGACAGGCTTAGGAATGAAGGGTGGATACTGTACCAGGTTCCCTTGGTCTCAATGTCTAGTACAAAGTGAATGATTGCTATATGTTAAAATCTCTTCCCCAAATGCCCATAGGATAAGATTCACTCTGCTGAAACCAATAAATTTCACTGCTTATGTGACAAAAGGATATTACTTCTAGTCTATATTGTTATAGTCACCTAGAAAAGTTAGTTTAAAAAAAGTATAAAATTTAAGTCCAAAATTTAATATAAAGAAAAATAGTTCAATTTTATTTCCATCTTCACCAATGTGAGGAATTTTGAAGTTTGATTTGTCTATCTAGTAGGTCTACCACTGATAATAATCAATTAGACAACAAGACTTTGAAAGGTACAAGCTAAAAGCATAATTATTCTACAACCTTTTTATAGCAATTTAGACCATTAATGGCATTCACACTTTAAAAATACACAATTAGAACTGTGTTTTCCCTGTTTTGAAATATCTAATCATTTGCATAAGATAGAAGAGAAGAAAATTATCTAAATGAGAATACTTTTCCCATGTGCACCAGGAACCACACACAAATAGTCACAGAGAGAAGAAAAACTCCCCTGTGGTCCTGCTTATCATCTTTGTTTTCAATGAGCTTTTGCTCAAAGGAAAGAAAACAATGAACTAGAGTCAGTTGATTCTTTACAGCCTTTTACTGACAAAATTAGGCAGGCTAAATTAGATGCATGGTAGGACCTGTGCAAAACAGACTTATAGAATGGAGGAAATGTGGAGATTACAGGGGCTGAGAAAATGAACTCAGCTATGGGGAAGAAAGGAAGACATAGTAGTCCAATAATAGCATTCACCAGGACATGATAAAGTAAGCTTGTTCAGATAAGCCACCAATATAAAGTACAGAAACATAAGAAGTGTTCAAGAAATGACAGCAATGATGACAATGAATATTATAAAGCATCCATGTCAAGATGATCAACATCTGGGAAGAACCTAGCCTGCAGGAGAATTCAGATGGAGGAGCTGGGAAAGACAGAGGCTAGCATTAGCTGCAGTACATTATATCAGGGACATATTAAAATATTAAAAATTGATTTAAAGTGGTAAAACACTTCTATTAAGGAAGTCAAATACAAAAACTGTACACATACTTTGTAAAAATAAATAGGCAGAGAAAAAGGACTTGAAAGAAATTGACAAAAAATGGGAGTGTGATTGTTTTTTTCCTTTACACATTTCTATATTTTCCATTATTACTTATATTATTTCTTATTTTGTAATCACTCAGATTATTAAAACAAACTTAAAAAGTTAGTATGCTCACGCTTTTCCCTAAAGACACATGATGGGCCAGATATCTATAGATGCGCAAGGGAATTTGAAATTTGTTATGGTTTATAAAAAGGGTGGATAAAAGATTTCAACCTTGGAATAGGAATAAGCCCATCCATTCACAAAACAGGTTCAAAAAAGATAATGTATACATATTCAATGCAAATAGAGTTAAAGCACTCACGGGAGAGCTATCATTTGATATGACCATTATGAATAGAATTCACTATAGAATAGGAAAGAGAAAGGCAAATTAGATTAGTAAACTAATGGAATATTAACAATGGTGGGATGCTAAGTGTTTTTTTCTGTTTGGCCTATTGGTATTTTCTAAATTTTTAAACATTTAAATTTTTAAATGTTCTCCTTTTATAGAAATAAATTTGTCTTCAAAAGATTCTATAGTTGCACTAGTTACAATTATGTACACTTTTGGGTATTTACTTTCATGCTACAATTTAAAACCCATTCCTACCACTGTTTTTAATATCCAATATAAACTTAGTCTGTGGCTTGAGTCATTTATATATAATTTCTCATAGAGTATAAAGACATTGAGAATGAAAACAAAAATACTGTATATTTCAAAACAGGGATATTTAATAGTCAAATATATTTGCACATTAGCAACAGATATAACAAAATTGCTAGAGGGTTTGAAGTAATACACAAAAGGCAAAATGGAATTTAAAAACTGGGCCATTTTCTTTGGAACACAAAAAACTTAAATTTGAATGTCTATTACTCAACCCTAAACATATTTTTATTCAGATATCTCCTCCTCCCCTACAATTCTGAGCAAGAATTCCAGCATATGATTTTTATTTTCCCACATTACTCCAAACCCTCCCAACTCCACTCTTGAAGGGAAGTTGAAATCTGTTATGGTTTATAAAAAGGGTGGATAAAAGACTTCGACCCTAGAATAGGAATAAGCCCATCCATTCACAAAACAGGTTCTCTAGCAAATAAAGTAAAAACTAAAAATGCTGAAGGATTGGCTGAAAAGGTTTGAAAAGATGAGATCTTAAGCGTTAGTTTGAAAAGATGAGATCTTAAGCGTTAGTATGTAACTGACTAGATAAACCTTCCTTCAGAGATTCCCCCAACAGAACCTCCTGGGGGTGGGAGAATGGGCAGTGGGGAGTAAGGGGGACAGAATTAAGGATGGAAAGGAGCAGAGAAGTGGATTTTGTTGGTAGATTGGGTTTCTGAATTTATCCTGCAGAATAATTTAATAAATAGATTCTTGTAGTCCCTATTCTAGCAATAAAACATCTGCTTACAAAGAACGGGAATCATGTGAATAAAAAAGCATATTTATTTGCCATGTAATACTAGATTAAAAAATACAAGCTGTGAAATAGAGTGCAGAGTATGATCTCATTTTTATCAAAGAAATATATAAATAAAATAGGTACACAGAGAAAGACCAGAAGAATATATATCAAAATATTAACAGGGTGTATTTTATTTTCTGATTATTAATATTTTCTAAGTTTGATACCGAATATATATTACCTTTATACCTTTATTTTCTTCCTAGAAAACATTATTTTTAAAAGTCAATATATATTATATGAAAACTTCTTGGGAAACAGTACCGTGAATAGAATAAAATAAAAACACAGTCACAGAGAGTAGAGTTGACATATATACACTACCAAATGTAAAACAGATAGCTAGTGGGAAGCTGCTGCATAGCACAGGGAGATCAGCTTGATGCTTTGTGACCACCTGAGGGGTGGGATAGGGAGGATGGGAGGGAGGCTCAAGAGGGAGGGGATATGGGGATATACGTATACATATAGCTGATTCACTCTGTTGTACAGCAGAAACTTAAAACAACATTGTAAAGCAATTATACTCAATAAAGATGTAAAAAAAAAATCCACAGTCACAACACTAAATTAAACTACTGGGCTATTTAATTCCTAGAACAGAAGATTTTTTTAAATGGAGAAAATATAAATTCTTTAGAACATTTTCCACCTAGAGCTGAATTAGTCTTTATAAAGCTATAAAAGTAACATAATCAAGATTGACTTTGCAAAGGCACGTTTCTAAATGAGAAAATGTTTCCATGAGTAGCTAAGATCACATGGCCCTTCTTAAACTTACAGAAATTTGCCACTGAATCCATAATAACAGATCCATTTAAACTATTATAATTTCTAGCACATACCAAGTATTCAAAAATATTTGATGAAATAAAGTCCTGAGTTCATTTATGGAGCCAGACAACCTTCCTTTTGAAGGGGAGAGTGCCACAAATTATTAGATCAAGTGTGCAGAAGAAATGGTGCTGCTTGAACTGTAGTGAATAGAAATGACTCAGAGATCAAAAAGGCATGCCTTTGTTTCCCTCAAGTACTATTTGTGGGCTTTCTCCAAACCATTCTCCACCTGCAATGGTCAACTCCTTGTGTTATAAACACAGCAGCATCCAGACAGGAAAGTATGATCCAAAGACTGATACTTATTCACACCCAAGAGAAAGAGCAAAGAGAGAAAGTATTCTTTCATAGCAGCTAGAATGAGGCTGGGTGATGGTCTTGAGGTAGAACCTACTACTCAAAAAGTTATGGATTAAAATCATAAAGGTTTATTACCCAAGAGAACAAATGTTAGGTTTTAAACCAAGACAAAAAAAGCATGTCCAAATACTTAACTACATAGCCCAGAAAACATGATCAATAACAAACTGAGAAAATGCTAAAGCTGAATCCCTATTAATATTCTTAAGTTATTTTTTTCAGGCAAGTGTATGTAGATAGGGAGTTTCAAATTTTCATCATTGTAACTAGCCACTTGCAAAATTCAGTTTTTTTAAAAATCCAATTTGCTCAATTTACTGTGATCAGATTGATCACTGTTTAATAAACTAGAAAAATAAAGATATGTAACTTCTAAATTATATCTAAAATTACTGGACTTACATCTAAAGTTTCTTAGACATCTGTTTTATAATGGTCAGTCCATACTCACTGTGTGTGTTAAAATTCCCATGGGCTTAAGAATCAATAAATTTTACAGAAACCATAGAGGAAGATGTTTTTTGGACACAATTTTCTACCAAGCTAGGTACCCATGTTAATTTCTATTAAAGGGAATAATTTCCAAGAAAAATATCATAACTTATTTAAAGTCAAGGTAAAGAACTATCAACATTGACAGTTCTATGGAACCACTGTAAATCACATCTCTTGCATCAATTGTAAAAAGTACAGTATTTCAGATCTCATTTATTTTCCTTAAGCTCTCCATTTTCTGACACACAATCTACGTTCACAATCTTAACTGAGACTTTTTAGAGAATTTTCTAACCAATATTTGTTACAAATTAAACTCAGTGAGGAACACAGTTCCTTATCATGTTAACACTGAGACACTTTATAGTCTTATTGTCCTGGCATTTATCACAATCTGTAATTACCTTGTTTTATTCATTTATTGTCCTTTTCTTATATAATTTTTGTAAGATAAGGGACGTTGTTTGTCTTCTTCACTGGTATATCCCCTACATTTAGATGCCTGGCACTAATAAGTGTTCATAAATGTTTACCGAATTAACAAATGGATGATTTTGGTCATAGCAAAATGTGATAAAGAGCTAGATAGTCTATGCCCTTAGATTTCTCAAAGAAATATTTAAAAGGTGGTTCACTATTATTTTTATGGATTTTGTTTATGCCACACATAGAAGATCCTCAAAAAAACCCTCTGCATCTCTTTTGGAAATGAAAATAACCTCAAATATTATACAGCAGGATTGGAACTCACAAATATGCTCTAAAAAGAGTGAAGGAGAAAGAGAACTAATAGTAGAAAAAGAGTTGTGCTTAGTACTCTGGTGGCTTTATAAATGCTGTCTCAGATAAAACTCTGGTGGCACTGTCCCCATCTTAAAGAGGAGCTAAGTGAGAAAAACAGAGGAAGTCAATGGCCCAAGGTTAAAGTGTTGGAATTGGGATTGGAACATGAAGTTTTCCTTAAACCAAAACCCACTTTATTTTCTCTATCCCATACTGCCTCCACAAGAGCCAGAAAACTAAAACCTTTTCAGCAACAAAGTGCATTAAATGATAGTTAATAATTGCAAAAAAATGTTTTGATTATTCAACTTACATTTTTTAGAAAAGGAAATATATAAGCAAATTAAGTAATTAAACATATATTTTGGTGAGGTTGAAGTTATATGGGAAAGAACAGATAAAGTTACTAGAGAAGAAATATTTCAGTGTACACATTTTCATTCCCACTATACCATTTATTTCAGAACTAAAGAAAAACCTTCAGATTTTGAGGAATTTGGAAGAATGAGACATGCTTTCAAGAGAACTGTGATTTAAAGTTTATCTTCAGCATAATTTTCTGATTTCCAATAGGAATTGTGAAGTTCAAGCCTATCTCTTGGAAGAATTTTCTAAATTTTGTGAACTTGAACAATCTATGATTGCTCAATGATTAACAAGAGGGAGATCATTAATTTACAGTAGAACAATACAACGGAACATGAACATTGTTAGACTGGTAGCATTATGAGTGAATTGTGGCTTTTAAACTTTTTTTCATGGTGTTTTAAAGTTTAATATTAACTTTAAAAGAAATGCCTTGAGTCTGGTTTTTCAGGAGGGTCAGAATAGCAGTGAAGGAAGCTCTACAAAAAAAGGAAGGAAGCAAGGGAGGGAGGAAGGAAGGAAGGGAAAGAAAGAAGGAAGGAAAGGAGGGAGGTAAGGAAGGAAGGGAGGGAGGAGGAAAGAAAGAAGGAAGAAAGGAAGGAAGGGAAAGAAGGAATGAAGGAAGGAAGGGAGGGGGGAGCAAGGGAGAGAAAGAAAAAAAAAGCAAAATTGTCAGCACTTTCTCAAATAGAGCTGTGCAACATGCTGTCTCATAAACTTTGGCTTCTCCCAACAAATGACTTCCTCCCAAAGCTTGGTTGGTCACCTATCTGGAGGAGGAGATGTAATCTCTGCTCTGGAAGGGGAATTTTGAATCCCTAGGGTACAATCCCATGAGGACATGGGGACTGGGTGGGAAATTAGACTAGAGTAGTTGTTCTCCAAATGGTCCCTGGATCACCAAAATGGAATCACCTAGTAAAGTTATTAAAATGCAGATTCCCGGTCCCGGTCCCAGACACTGAATTCACATTTCTGGAGTGGGGGGTGCTGGGAATCTTCATTTTTAAAAAGTCACAAAGTAGAATTCTTGGTTGGGACATAATTGGACCACAGGCTGAGAGGCAACATGATGAGCAGGTGGGTTTGGAGCCATAGAGACTTGGGTTTAAATCCCAATTCTTCCATTTAATAGCTCTGACTGCAGCACATCACCCAAACCCTTTGACTCTCAATTTTCTCATTATAGAAAGTGGAATGACAGTTTGTTTTGGAGACCAAGTAAAATTATGTGTGTGTATGTGTATGGTGTCACAAAACTTTTCTAATAGATGACCTCTCAGGTTCTTCCAACTCTGTCTATAAATGCTAGTTTGTTTTAATCCTTTAATATATACAAGTATCACAGGCACGTCTGTTTACCTCTTCCCTTAAAGCAGTGTTTCTCACCTTTTTCTCATTTCCCCACTCTCTCCCCCAGAAGCCTTTCTAGGCATTTTCTCTTCTAATTCCCCCAGCCCCTATTAACATTTTAACGCCACATGTACATCTGCTTATATTCTGTGGCCCTTTGCAAAGCCACAAGCCATTGTATTTTCTAAGACCTTTCTGACCCCCAGGTATATGAGCACTACTACCCATGTTGAGAATGCCCATCCCAGAGAGACCTGACTTGGTCAAGGTCACACCACAAATCAGGAAGAGAATCTGGTCTACATAGGTCACAAACTGATGGTCTGGAATCGGCCCGTCAACAACTTGTTTGGTTCCCCCCGTGTTTACTTATTTACTTTTAATTAGTTACTAACATTTAAAAATCAGGAGCTTCTACAGGAGAATGGCGACATTCAGCTTCCCAAGATCCAGGTCGGGTCCTGGGTGGGAGCTGAGGGCGGCCCCTCGCGCCCCGGCCCTGCAGCCCCGAGACCCAGGCCAGTCCCCCTCACTGAGGTGCCCTCCAGCACTCACCACGTGCTGATCCAGACGTTTAGGACGGTGTTGGAGTCGCAGGCGCAGCTACGTTAGCTGCAAGTCGCGCACCTCTTCCCCGACTCCTCATCCAGAGTCCTAGCAGCCGCGGGCGGGTCAGCTTCGCAGCTTCCCCCGCCGGCCCTGCCCCACTCGCTCCCCTCCCGCCCGCCCCAGCCTCAACCGAACCCCACAGGCCGCGCTTCGCCGGGATGTCCCGGACGCCCCGCCGCCCCCCGCAGCAGGATAGGCAACACTACCGCCCCTCACGGCCTTGCTCTACCAGGCCGCCCGCCTAGCAGACCGCTCTCCGCCGCTGGGCGCTCGGGGCTGAGGCAACTCTGCCTCTGCGGTCCCCAGTCCGCCCCCGCCTCCTCGTACCGCACCAATCGCCACCGCGCGCTGTCGCACGTGACGCGCGCTGGCGAACGGCAGCTCGACACAGCCCATGACGCAGCTGGAAGCTCCGGGCGCTTTCAAAGCTGGCGGCGGGCTGGGGGGGCGGCGTGGCACTAGCTGGCTACAGGGCCGCGAGAGGGGTCCTGATAACGTGGGTGGTCTCGGGCTCGGTTCTGCACGGCTGCGGGTAGCCGAAGTCCGGCTCTGACTCCCTCTGCTCTCCCCGGAGGACACCGGAGTTCGGTGGGAGAAGGAAGGGAAAGGAGTACGGACGAGGGCTGACAGAGTATGGGGCTTGGCCAGCCTCTCCGCCCTGGACCTGGAGTCTGTTACCCGCCTTTTCTCCCTCTATTGTCATCCTGATCCAGCCCCACTCTTACTGGCCACCTGGCCTCCAGCTAGTCCCAGGATGTTCCCAAGGACACTGCAAGGGATGGGAATACTGGGATTAGAGCAAAGCCCAGCAGTCAGTCTCACACTGGCTGTTAACAGATGGACTGATGGGTTCGCCTGCATCCCCAAATTCCAACATCTTAAACACATATGACTTTTGTCTCCTCTCACAGAAAGTGTTAAGTAGGTACCCCAGGGATCCAAACTCTACTCTATACTTACTCCTTGGCTTCTATCCCCAAATTTGTGCCAAAATTTTTGTTGGAGCTCCAGACATCACGTCTTTTATTTTATTTTACTTTATTTTGTATTAAACTGTAGTCATTGTATTCTTCACCACTACTCTTTGCAGAAAAAGAAAAAAAAAGCCAGTTTCATTTAAGAAAGTCATAGATGAAACAGTAACAATTATTAACTATATTAAAACTTGACCCTTGAAATATACATATCTTTAACATTCTATGATTGTCTGGAAAGGCATTTGGTCTATTAGGTTGAATGATATGATACGACATTGCCGTTTGTTCTAATCAAATACTGTTTGAGTTGTGAGCTTGTAATAGAGCGGGGCGACGTACAGCCATTAGCACTTGGCCAGTTACTGGGCACCATTATTGCGCAGCCTCGGGTGAGCTGGGGGGCCCAGGAAACAGGCTGGGGGCTGTGTCCTGCAGGACTCTAGAGCCCACTCCAAGGCCGCCCACTGGCTGCACCCAGGCCTTAAGGCAGCGGTGAACCTCTCCCCCATCCCCGCCTCTATGGCCCCTTCTGCAACCTCTGCATCTTCAGTCTGTCTGGGTCGCAGTCTGCAGGACCTGGGCCCCGCCATCTGAGCGGCCTAAGGGCCAGTTGGGTCCTGGGGGCCAGGTTCCCTCAGTGATGACAGCTGGGTAGGGTCTGGGGACCTGGCCCTGAGGGAGCTGCCTCTTCAGCCAGGCCTGGGCACTGGCGGGAGGACCCAGACTGGGTGCTGGACAAATGCTCTGGGGCAGGGTAACCGGCCCCTGCAGGCACCCCCTCCTCTTAGCCAGGACCTGGACCTCGGAGGGTGAAAGTTTTGCCTAGGGACCTTGCCCTTTTCTTGTCAAAACAGAGACTAACAATTGTTTGGTGGAGATTTACAGAAACATAGTTACCTGACCATGACCTGACCTCAAGAACAAAGGATCTGACACCAAGAAGTTTGCAACAACTAATCATGTCCCTCCCCCACCTTTCCTGTAAAAGGGCTTTGCTAAAAACTTTCGGGGAGTTTGGGGCTTTTAAGGTGTGAGCCACCCATTTCCTTGCATGGCCTTCCAATAAACCTTTCTCTGTTCCAAACTGTGACGTTTTGGTATTGTTTGGCCTCACTGTACATCAGACAAACGGGAAAAAGACAAGAGAACAGACAGTTTGAATACATCATGATGCTATGGGTGGTATGGGAACACGTGAGAAGGGCATCCAACCTGGAGGGAAGGCGAGGGAGGAAAAGGGAGTTGTCAGAGAAGAATTTCTAAAGAGATGATAACTAAAAAAATAAAAATACAAAATAAAGAGCTAATGACTAAACAGCGTCTTGAAAATTGAACAGGAGACCACCTGCTAAGTGTAGGGAATGGTAGTACAAAAGTATGTAGATGGCAAAGAGTGTGAGTTATATGTGACTACTGGGTATGAAGAGAGAGGGATAGGAGAGCATACTGAAGAGTTAGGCAGTGCCTTATTATGATGGATCATGTATGCATGCCAAGGAGTTTGTATACTATGGCCACTAGAATCCATTCCCTCCTTGCTTTGGGGGGAGTTACATTCTTAATTTAGACACCCTCTACTTCCCCAGCCAATGGATGGGCAGTTGACTCAAGCAAAGCCAATCAGATCATCTACCAAGAGTGAGAGGGAAAGTTGTGGGATGGGGAGTTGAGTGTTTACACATCCTCACTAGAAAGAGGGTGAGGGAGTTGCTCTTGGATCCATGAAAAGATTCCAAGATTGGATGGAGAGCACAACTGATCATAGAGGTTATATGTATGATATTTTCTTTAGCAAACCCAATAACCTATAGTCCCATTACTTCATTTTCACATCTCACAACTGGATATAAATACTGTATTTTATATTTGCAAATGAATCAACAGACAGAAGATTAATCTCCAAAATATACAAACAGATCATGGAGCTCAATATCAAAAAAACAAATAACGCAATTAAAAAATGGGCAGAAGACCTAAATAGACATTTCACCAAAGAAGACATACAGATGGGCAAGAGGCGTATGAAAAGAGGCTCAACATACTAATTATTAGAGAAATGCAAATCAAAGCTACAATGAGGTATAACCACACACCGGTCAGAATGGCCATCATCAGAAAATCTACAAACAATAAAAGCTGGAGAGGGTGTGGAGAAAAAGGAAACCCCTTGCATTGTTGGTGGGAATGTAAATTGATACAGCCACTATGGAGAACAGTATGAAAGTTCCTTAAAAAACTAAAAATAGAACTACCATATGACCCAGCAATCCCACTACTGGGCATATACCCTGAGAAAACCATAATTCAAAAGGACGCATGTACCCCAATGTTCATTGCAGCACTATTTACAACAGCCAGGACATGGAAACAACCTAAACGTCCAACGTCAGATGAATGGATAAAGAAGCTGACGTACATATATATACAATGGAATATTTCTCATTCATAAAAAGGAACAAAATTGGGTTATTTGTAGAGATGTGGATGGACCTAGAGTCTGTCATACAGAGTGAAGTAAGCCAGAAAGGGTAAAACAAATGTCGTATATTAACACATATATGTGGACTCTAGAAAAATGGTACAGATGAACCTATTTGCAGGGCAGGAATACAGACATAGACATAGAGAATGGACATGTGGACACAGGGGGGAAGGGGAGGGTGGGAGGAATTGCGAGATTAGGATTGACATATATACACTACCACGTATAAAATAGATAACTAGCGGGAACATGCTATAAAGTGCAGGAAGCTCAGCTCGGTGCTCTGGGACAACCTAGACGTATGGGATGGGGGGCTGATGGGAGGGAGGTCCAAGAGGGAGGGGAATATAAGTATACATATAGCTGATTCACTTCATTGTACAGCAGAATCCAACACAACAATGTAAAGCAGTTATACTCCAATTAAAAAAATACTGTATTTTAGTTACTGAAGAGATATACTTTTATATATATATATATATATATATATATATAGTGATCATACTTTCTAACCAAAAATTAAATACTTCATATTTAATCAGCACTGTTATGGAAAATCTGGACTATGTGGAAATCATTTCACTATGGCAACTTGTGTGGGGTGTTCCACACAAAATTTTTTTCAGTAATGTGTGCAAAAACCCTACCCAATTTTACTCTCATTCCATGTTCACCTAACAACCTTCCTGGAGTTTCAACTCAATAATAACAAGGTTCCACAGTGGAAAAATGATTACTCTGGAATTATACATGAATTCTTTAGGTTTCGAAATTTCTAAGAGCTTAAAACCATTGCATCCTCTTGCCCGAAACGAGACAGAACTGACTGCCTAGGAAAACTTCTACTTTCAAGACCTCTACCAGTATTATGATTTCAAGACACAGCCAGTAGCTGTGATCCAGAGATAGGAAGCCAGAATTAATAGTAGGTGCTGCTGTTGCAGCTGCTGTAATAACCTCTAGTCCCCTAGGATGGAGAAGGGATACTGGTGAACTGGACAGGAAAACCTTAACATATCCAAGACTTTGTTTCCTAGTAGAAAGAGCTGAAGGTGGAGGCAGAGAACCTATGTCTCACTTCCACCTCCAAATCTCAAAATCCTAATTTATACAAGAACATAGCTTCAAGAGAATGTGGGAAGTACAGTTATCACATCTCCAGCCAAAAGACCTATGGAATGGAAATAGTGAATACCAATTCACATTATCCACCATGTAGAGATGTCATTAAATTGCCTGTTCAAGGAGGGATAATCAGATCTTACTTTTGTCCTCCATCCTCCCCAGGGATACTCTGATATGTATGAGGAAGCTAGACTGGAGTGGTGCACTTCATTTTTGATCTCTTGAAATCAAAGGTGCATGATTTTAAAAAAATGAAAGAATGTAATTACATATAAACGCTAATTTTAAGCAGTTTTACATCTCTCACTAAATAGAACTGGCTTTCATCAAAATACTGATGAAGGAAGAAAGAATGATTGGAGAATTAGAATTAAATTTATTCCTGTGAGTCTGAGTCATTTTATCTTAGTGAATAAAGTTGTGAATTTTAAAGCAGAATGTTTTCTCATGGTAAAAGTCAAATAGAATTCATATGCTAATATATAATTTCTCCCCTTTCACTGCCACCCTAGAGTAAAAGTTTCATTGTCCTCATGATAAAGAACAATAGTGTTGAGAAAAGACAACTTTGTGGGAGGTGTGGAATAAAACCAGAGTTTTGTTCTTAAGTTCCTGGAGAACCACTAGTTAGAGCCACTTGCAAGCAAACTCTTTCTTTCTTTTCTTTTTTTTTTTACATCTTTATTGGAGTATATTTGCTTTACAATGGTGTGTTAGTTTCTGCTTTATAACAAAGTGAATCAGTTATACATATACATATGTTCCCATATCTCTTCCTTCTTGCGTCTCTCTCCCTCCCACTCTCCCTATCACACCCCTCTGGTGGTCACAAAGCACTAAGCTGATCTCCCTGTGCTATGCGGCTGCTTCCCACTAGCTATCTATTTTACGTTTGGTAGTGTATATATGTCCATGCCACTCTCTCACTTTGTCACAGCTTACTCTTCCCCCTCCCCATATCCTCAAGTCCATTCTCTAGTAGGTCTGTGTCTTTATTCCCGTCTTACCCCTAGGTTCTTCATGACATTTTTTTTTCTTGGATTCCATATACATGTGTTAGCGTATGGTATTTGGTTTTCTCCTTCTGACTTGCTTCACTCTGTATGACAGACTCTAGGTCCATCCACCTCACTAAAAATAACTCAATTTCATTTCTTTTTATGGCTGAGTAATATTCCATTGTATATATGTGCCACATCTTCTTTATCCATTCATCCGATGATGGACATTTAGGTTGGACATTTGGACCTATGATGGACATTTAGGTTGTTTCCATCTCCTGGCTATTGTAAATAGAGCTGCAATGAACATTTTGGTACATGACTCTTTTTGAATTATGGTTTTCTCAGGGTATAACCCCAGTAGTGGGATTGCTGGGTCATATGGTAGTTCTATTTGCAGTTTCATAAGGAACTTCCATACTGTTCTCCATAGTGGCTGTACCAATTCATATTCCCACCAGCAGTGCAAGAGTGCTCCCTTTTCTCCACACCCTCTCCAGCATTTATTGTTTCTAGATTTTTTTAAGATGGCCATTTTGACTGGCGTGAGATGATACCTCATTGTACTTTTGATTTGCAATTCTCTAGTGATTAATGATGTTGAGCATTCTTTCATGTGTTAGTTGGCAATCTGTATATCTTCTTTGGAGAAATGTCTATTTAGGTCTTCTGCCCAATTTTGGATTGGGTTGTTTCTTTTTTTGTTATTGAGCTGCAAGAGCTGCTTGTAAATTTTGCAGATTAATCCTTTGTCAGTTGCTTCATTTGCAAATATTTTCTCCCATTCTGAGGGTTGTCTTTTGGTCTTGTTTATGGTTTCCTTTGCTGTGGAAAAGCTTTGAAGTTTCATTAGGTCCCTTTTGTTTATTTTTGTTTTTATTTCCATTTCTCTAGGAGGTGGGTCAAAAGGATCTTGCTGTGATTTATGTCATAGAGTGCTCTGCCTATGCTTTCCTCTAAGAGTTTCATAATTTCTGGCCTTACATTTAGGTCTTTAATCCATTTTGAGCTTATTTTTGTGTATGGTGTTAGGGAGTGATCTAATCTCATATTTTTATGTGTACCTGTCCAGTTTTCCCAGCACCACTTATTGAAGAGGCTGTCCTTTCTCCACTGTACTTTCCTGCCTCCTTTATCAAAGATAAGGTGACCATATGTGTGTGGGTTTTTCTCTGGGATTTCTATCCTGTTCCATTGATCTGTCTTTCTGTTTTTGTGCCAGTACCATACTGTCTTGATTACTGCAGCTTTGTAATATAGTTTGAAGTCAGGGAGTCTGATTCCTCCAGCTCCACTTTTTGTTCTCAAGATTGCTTTGGTTATTTGGGGTCTTTTGTGTTTCCACACAAATTGTGAAATTTTTTGTTCTAGCTCTCTGAAAAATGCCAGTGGTAGTTTGATAGGGATTGCATTGAATCTGTAGATTGCTTTGGGTAGTAGAGTTATTTTCACAGTGTTGATTCTTCCAATCCAAGAACATGGTATATCTCTCCATCTATTTGTATAATTTCTCTCATCAGAAATTTTTTGCATACAGGTCTTTTGTCTCCTTCGGTAGGTTTATTCCTAGATATTTTATTCTTTTTGTTGCAGTGGTAAATGGGAGTGTTTTCTTAATTTCACTTTCAAATTTTTCATCATTAGTGTATAGGTATGCCAGAGATTTCTGTGTATTAATTTTGTATCCTGCTACTTTACCAAGTTCATTGATTAGCTCTAGTAGTTTTCTGGTAGCATCTTTAGGATTCTCTATGTATAGTATCATGTCATCTGCAAACAGTGACAGATTTACTTCTTTTCCGATTTGGATCCCTTTTATTTTCTTTTCTTATCTGATTGCTGTGGCTAAAACTTTCAAAAGTATGTTGAATAATAGTGGTGAGAGTGGGCAACCTTGTCTTGTCCCTGATCTTAGTAGAAATGGTTTCAGTTTTTCACCATTGAGGACGATGTTGGCTGTGGGTTTGTCACATATGGCCTTTATTATGTTGAGAAAAGTTCCCTCTATGCCTACTTCCTGCAGGGTTTTTATCATAAATGGGTGTTGAATTCTGTCAAAAGCTTTCTCTGCATCTATTGAGATGATCATATGGTTTTTCTCCTTCAATTTGTTAATATGGTATATCACGTTGATTGATTTGTGCATATTGAAGAATCCTTGCATTCTTGGAATAAGTCCCACTTGATCATGGTGGATGATCCTTTTAATGCGCTGTTGGATTCTGTTTGCTAGTATTCTGTTGAGGATTTTTGCATCTATGTTCGTCAGTGATATTGGCCTGTAGTTTGCTTTCTTTGTGACATCCTTGTCTGGTTTTGGTATCAAGGTGATGGTGGCCTCGTAGAAGGAATTTGGGAGTGTTCCTCCCTCTGCTATATTTTGGAAGAGTTCGAGAAGGATAGGTGTTAGCTCTTCTCTAAACGTTTGATAGAATTCACCTGTGAAGCCATCTGGTCCTGGGCTTTTGTTTGTTGGAAGATTTTTAATCACAGTTTCAATTTCAGTGCTTGTGATTGGTCTGTTCATATTTTCTATTTCTTCCTGATTCAGTCTTGGCAGGTTGTGCATTTCTAAGAATTTGTCCATTTCCTCCAGGTTGTCCATTTTATTGGCATAGGGGTGCTTGTAGTAATCTCTCATGATCTTTTGTATTTCTGCAGTATCAGTTGTTACTTCTTTTTCATTTCTAATTCTATTGATTTGAGTCTTCTCCCTTTTTTTCTTGGTGAGTCTGGCTAATGGTTTATCAATTTTGTTTATCCTCTCAAAGAACAGCTTTTAGCTTCATTGATCTTTGCTATCGTTTCCTTCATTTCTTTTTCATTTATTTCTGATCTGATCTTTATGATTTGTTTCCTTCTGCTATCTTTGGGGGTTTTTTTGTTCTTTCTCTAATTGCTTTAGGTGCAGGGTTAGGTTGTTTATTCGAGATGTTTCCTGTTTCTTAAGGTAGGATTGTATTGCTATATAGTTCCCTCTTAGAACTGCTTTTGCTCCATCCCATAGGTTTTGGGTCATCGTGTCTCCATTGTCATTTGTTTCTAGGTGTTTTTTGATTTCCTCTTTGATTTTTTCAATGATCACTTCGTTATTAAGTAATGTATTGTTTAGCCTCCATGTGTTTGTATTTTTTACAGATCTTTTCCTGTAATTGATATCTAGTCTCATAGCATTGTGGTCAGAAAGGATACTTGGTACTATTTCAATTTTCTTAAATTTAGCAAGGCTTGACTTGTGACCCAAGATATGATCTATCCTGGAGAATGTTACATAAGCACATGAGAAAAATGCATATTCTGTTGTCTTTGGATGGAATGTCCTATAAATATCAATTAAGTCCATCTTGTTCAATGTATCATTTAAAGCTTGTGTGTCCTTATTTATTTTCATTTTGGATGATCTGTCCATTGGTGAAAGTGGGATGTTAAAGTTTCCTACTATGATTGTGTTACTGTCGATTTCCCCTTTTATGGCTGTTAGTATTTGTCTTATGTATTGAGGTGCTCCTATGTTGGGTGCATAAATATTTACAATTGTTATAAATTCTTCTTGGATTGATCCCTTGATCATTATGTAATGTCCTTTTTTGTCTCTTGTAATAGTCTTTATTTTAAAGTCTATTTTGTCTGATATGAGAATTGCTACTGCAGATTTCTTTTGGTTTCCATTTGCATGGAACATCTTTTTCCATCCCCTCACTTTCAGTCTGGATGTGTCCCTAGGTCTGAAGTGGGTCTCTTGTAGACAGCATATATATGGGTCTTGTTTTTGTATCCATTCAACCAGTCTGTGTCTTTTGGTGGGAGCATTTAATCCATTTACATTTAAGGTAATTATCAATATATTTGTTCCTATTCCCATTTTCTTAATTGTTTTGGATTTGTTATTGTAGGTCTTTTCCTTCTCTTGTGTTTCTTGTGTAGAGAAGTTCCTTTAGCATTTGTTGTAAAGCTGAGGTGCTGAACTCTCTCAGCTTTGCAAGCAAACTCTTTCTAACTTATTTTTGATAAGTGATGAAGTTTCTGGTGACACTTTCAAAATAATGTTTTTTCTTAAGGAATAAAAAGGTTATGGGCTTCCCTGTTGGCGCAGTAGTTGAGAGTCCGCCTGCTGATGCAGGGGACATGGGTTCGTTCCCCGGTCCGGGAAGACCCTACATGCCATGGAGCAGCTGGGCCCATGAGCCATGGCCGCTGAGCCTGTGCATCTGGACCCTGTGCTCCACAACGGGAGAGGCCACAACAGTGAGAGGGCCACGTCCTGCAAAAAAAAAAGGTTACAAGTCAGAGTACATTAAAATGATAGTTTTTCAAGCATTTCTGTGTATTTTAATCCTTACTCTCTTTTTTTTTTTGCTGTTTTTTTTTTGCTTCCCAGATTTGAATCTCTGAAAATTAATGATTGATTTGACCTAACTAAGTAGATTGCTTTATGAATTAGAGCATTAAAAAGAAAATCCTGATATAAACATAAATCTGTAAGCCATATTTCCAAACTTCCACCAAATGCATTCTCTAGTCAATATCAAAACAGTTTATTCCATGGCACCATCTCCTATTATGTTCTCCTCAATAATATACCTTAGCCACTCCTTGACCATCTCTGAATCCACCTACTGTAAGGGAGATAAATGGACAATCATTCTTGAACAGTAAGTTGTTGCTCTTACAGAAGAACTTGCCCTGTTAGTTTAGCTCAAATATTCTATTATTGGGTAGAATGAATGTTCTGGCATAGCAGTTATTCAAGTTGTGATTTTGTTTCCTTATAATCACTTGCAGTTATGCTTGGAGTAAGCCATAATGCAATTGTCTCAATTTAATGTGAGCTGTTTTTAGCAATGCAAAAGCTCTGATTGTGTTTTTTCATTTTATCCCATAGTATAAGATGGGAATCCATGTTTAGTCATATCCACAGATTACCTTAATGAACAAAAATGTATTACATTATCTTTATTTTTTAAAACATCTTTATTGGAGTATAATTGCTTTACAATGTTGTGTTAGTTTCTGCTTTATAACAAAGTAAATCAGCTATATGCACACATATATCCCCATATCCTCTCCCTCTTGCATCTCCCTCCCACCCTCATCTCACCCCTCTAGGTGGTCACAAATCACTGAGCTGATCTCCCTGTGCTATGCCGCTGCTTTCCACTAGCTATCTGCTTTACATTTGATAATGTATATATGCCAGTGTTACTCTCTCACTTCGTCCCAGCTTACCTTTCCCCAAGTCCATTCTCAACATCTCTGTTTTTATTCCTGTCCTGCCCCTAGGTTCATCAGAACCTTTTTTTTTTTTTAGACTCCATATATATGTGTTAGCATACGGTATTTGTTTTTCTTTTTCTGACTTACTTCATTCTGTAGGACAGACTCTAGGTCCATCCACCTCACTACATATAACTCAATTTCATTTCTATTTTTAAATAGATTTTATCTATCTATCTATCTACTTATCTATCTTTCCATTTACTTTTGGTTGTGTTGGGTCTTCATTGCTGCGTGTGGGCTTTCTTTAGTTACGGCTAGTGGGGGTTACTCTTTGTTGTGGTGTGCAGGCTTCTCTCATTGTGATGATGGCTTCTCTTGTTGTGGAGCACAGGCTCTAGAGTGCAGGCTCAGTAGTCGTGGTGCACAGGCTTAGTTGTTCAGAGGATCTTCCCAGATCAGGGCTTGAACCCATGTCCCCTGCATTGGCAGGCGTATTCTTAACCACTGCGCCACCAAGGAAGCTCCTCAATTTCATTTATTTTTATGGCTGAGTAATATTGCATTATATATATGTGCCATATCTTCTTTATCCATTCATCTGTTGATGGACAAGTAGGTTGATTCCATGTCCTGGCTATTGTAAATAGTACTACAATGAATATTGGGGTACATGTGTCCTTTTGAACTATCGTTTTTCTCAGGGTATATGCCCAGTAGTGGGAATGCTGGTTCATATGGTAGTTCTACTTTTAGTGTTTAAAGGAACCTCCATACTGTCCTCCACAGTGGCTGTATCAAGTTACATTCCCACCAACAATGCAAGAGGGTTTCCATTTCTCCACACCCTTTCCAGCATTCATTGTTTGTAGATTTTTTGATGATGGCCATTCTGACCAGTGTGAGGGTGATACCTCATTGTGGTTTTGATTTGCATTTCTCTAATGATTAGTGATGTTAAGCATCTTTTCACGTGTTTGTTGGCAATCTGTATATCTTCTTTGGAGAAATGTCTATTTAGGTCTTCTGCCCATTTTTGGATTCAGTTATTCTTTTCTTTGAGATTGAGCTGCATGAGCTGCTTGTATATTTTGGAGATTAATCCTTTGTCTGTTGCGTTGTTTGCAAATATTTTCTCCCATTCTGATGGTTGACATTCCATCTTGTTTATTGTTTCATTTGACGTGCAAAACCTTTTAAGTTTCATTAGGTCCCATTTGTTTATTTTTGTTTTTATTTCCATTTTTCTAGGAGGTAGGTCAAAAAGGATCTTGCTGTGATTTATGTCATAGAGTGTTCTGCCTATGTTTTCCTCTAAGAAGAAAATACTGTCTGGCCTTACATTTAGGTTATACTGTCTGGCCTTACATTTAGGTCTTTAATCCATTTTGAGTTTATTTTGGGGTATGGTGTTAAGTGATTTAATTTCATTCTTTTACATGTAGCTGTCCAGTTTTCTCAGCATCACTTATTGAAGAGGCTGTCTTTTCTCCATTCTCTTGCCACCTTTATCAAAGATAAAGTGACCAGATGCACGTGGATTAATCTCTGGGCTTTCTATCCTGTTCCATTCATCTATATGTCTGTTTTTGTGCCAGTACCATACTGTCTTGATTACTGTAGCTTTGTAGTATAGTCTGAAGTCCAGGAACCTGATTCCTCTAGCTGCATTTTTCTTTCTCAGGATTGCTTTGGCTATTTGGGGTCTTTTGTGTTTCCATACAAATTGTGAAATTTTTTGTTCTAGTTCTGTGAGAAATGCCATTAGTAGTTTGATAGGGATTGCATTGAATCTGTAGCTTGCTTTGGGTAGTAGAGTCATTTTCACAATGTTGATTCTTCCAATCCAAGAACATGATATATCTCTCCATCTATTTGTATCATCTTTAATTTCTTTCATCAGTGTCTTATAGTTTTCTGCGTACAGGTCTTTTATCTCCTTAGGTAGGTTTATTCCTAGGTATTTTACTCTTTTTGTTGCAATGGTAAAGGGAAATCTTTCCTTAATTTTTTTTAGATTTTTCATCATTAGTGTATAGGAATGCAAGAGATTTCTGTACATTAATTTTGTATCCTGCTACTCTACCAAATTCATTGATTGGTTCTAGTAGTTTTCTGGTAGCATCTTTAGGATTCTCTATGTATATTATCATGTCATCTGCAAACAGTGACAATTTTACTTCTTCTTTTCTTATTTGGATTCCTTTTAATTCTTTTTCTTCTCTGATTGCTGTGGCTAAAACCTCCAAAACTATATTGAATAATAGTGGTGAGAGTGGTCAACCTTGTCTTTTTCCTGACCCTAGAGGAAATGGTTTCAGTTTTTCACCATTGAGAATGATATTGGCTGCAGGTTTGCCATATACGGCCTTTATTATGCTGAGGTAAGTTCCCTCTATGCTTACTTTCTGAGGGGTGTTTTATCATAAATCGGTGTTGAATTTTGTCAAAACCTTTTTCTGCATCTATTGAGATTGTCATATGGTTTTTATCCTTCAATTTGTTAATATGGTGTGTCACATTGAATAATTTGCGTATTTTGAAGAATCCTTGCATTCCTGGTATAAACCTCACTTGATCATGGTGTATGATCCTTTTAATGTGCTTTTGGATTCTGTTTGCTAGTATTTTGTTGGGGATTTTTGCATCTATGTTCACCAGAGATCTTGGCCTGCAGTTTTCTCTTTTTTTGACATCCTTGTCTGGTTTTGGTATCAGGGTGATGGTGGCCTCATAGAATGAGTTTGGGAGTGTTCCTCCCTCTGCTATATTTTGCAAGAGTTGGAGAAGGATATGTGTTAGCTCTTCTCTAAATGTTTGTTAGAATTCACCTGGGAAGCCATCTGGCCTGGGCTTTTGTTTGTTGGAAGATTTTTAATCACAGTTTCAGTTTCAGTGCTTGTGACTGGTCTGTTTATATTCTCTATTTCTTCTTGGTCCAGTCTCTGAAGGTTGTACTTTTCTGAGAATTTGTTCATTTCTTCCAGGTTGTCCATTTACTGGCATTTAGTTGTGTGTAGGAGTGTCTCATGATCGTTTGTTTTTCTGCAGTGTCAGTTGTTTCTTCTACTTTTTCATTTCTAATTCTGTTGATTTGAGTCTTCTCCCTATTTTTCTTGATGAGTCTGGCTAATGGTTTATTCGTTTTGTTTATCTTTTCAAAGAACCAGCTTTTAGTTTTATTGATCTTTGCTATTGCTTCCTTCACTTCTTTTTCATTTGTTTCTGATCTGATCTTTATGATTTCTTTCCTTATGCTAAGTTTGAGTTTTTGTTTTTGTTTTTTATGCTGTTGTTCTTTCTCTAATTTGTTTAGGTGTAATGTTAGGCTGTTTATTTGAGATTTTTCTTGTTTCTTCAGGTAGGATTATATTGCTATAAACTTCCCTCTTAGAACTCTTTTGCTGCATCCCATAGGTTTTGGGTCTTCATGTTTTCATTGTGATTTGTTAGTAAGTGTTCTTTATTTCCCCTTTGTTTTCTTCAGAGAACTCTTGGTTATTTAGTATCATACTGTTTAGTCTCCATGTGTTTGTATTTTTTACAGTTTTTTTTCCTGTAATTGATATCTAGTCTTATAGCGTTCTGGTCAGAAAAGATACTTGATCTAATTTCAATTTTCTTAAATTTACCAAGGCTTGATTTGTGACCCAAGGTATGGTCTATCCTGGAGAATGTTCCATGAGCACTTGAGAGAAAGTGTATTCTGCTGTTTTGGGGTGGAATGTCCTATAAATATAAATTAAGTCCATCTTGTTTACTCTGTCATTTAAAGCTTGTGTTTCCTTATTTATTTTCATTTTGGATGATCTGTCCATTGTTGAGGTGGGTTGTTATAGTCTCCTACTATTATCGTTTAGCTGTCGATTTCCCCTTTTATGGCTGTTAGCATTTGCCTTATGTAATGATATGCTCCTCTGTTGGGTGTATAAATATTTACAATGGTTATATCTTCTTCTTGGATTGATCCCTTGATCATATGCAGTGTCCTTGTTTGTCTCTTGTAATAGTCTTTATTTTAAAGTCTATTTTGTCTGCTATGAGAATTGCTACTCCAGCTTTCTTTTGATTTCCACCTGCATGGAATATCTTTTTCCATCCCCTCACTTTCAGTCTGTATGTTTCCTTAGGTCTGAAGTGGGTCTTTTCTAGACACTATATGTACGGGTCTTGTTTTTGTATCCATTCAGCCAGTCTATGTCTTTTGGTTGGAGCATTTAATGCATTTACATTTAAGGTAATTATCAATATGTATGTTGCTATTACCATTTTCTTAATTGTTTTGAGTTTGTAATTCTTTTCCTTCTCTTGTGTTTCCTGCCTGGAGAAGTTCCTGTAGGATTTGTTGTAAAGCTGGTTTTGTGGTGCTGAATTATTTTAACTTTTGGTTATCTGTAAAGTTTTTAATTTCTCCATCGAATCTGAATGAGATCCTTGCTGGGTAGAGTAATCTTGTTTGTAAGTTTTTCCCTTTCATCACTTTAAATACGTTCAGCCACTCCCTTCTGGCTTGCAGAGTTTATGCTGAAAAATCAGCTCTTAACCTTATGGTGAGTCCCTGTACATTATTTTTTGCTTTTCCTTTGCTGCTTTTAACATTTTTTCTTTGTATTTAATTTTTGATAGTTATATTAATATGTGTCTTGGTGTGTTTCTCTGTGGGTTTATCCTGTATGGTACTCCCTGTGCTTCCTGGACTTGATTGACTATTTCCTTTCCCATGTTAGGGAAGTTTTTGTCTATAATCTCTTAAAATATTTTCTCAAACCATTTCTTTTTCTCTTCTTCTTCTGGGACCCCTATAATTCAAATGTTGGTGCATTTAATGTTTTCCCAGAGGTTTCTGAACCTGTCCTCAATTCTTTATATTCTTTTTTCTTTATTCTGCTCCCTGGCAGTTATTTCCACCATTTTATCTTCCAGGACACTTATCAGTTCTTCTGCCTCAGTTATTCAGGTATTGGTTCCTTCTAGAGTTTTTATTTTTATATATACAGCAGGTTCTTATTAGTCATCAATTTTATACACATCAGTGTATACATGTCAATCCCAATCGCCCAGTTCATCGCACCACCACCCCAACCACCCCGTGGCTTTCCCCCCTTGCTGTCCATACGTTTGGTCTCTATATCTGTGTCTCAATTTCTGCCCTAAAAACCAGTTCATCTGTACCATTTTTCTAGGTTCTACATATATGCATTAATATATGATATTTTTTTTCTCTTTCTGACTTACCTCACTTTGTATGACAGTCTCTAGATCCATCCACATCTCTACAAATGACCCAATTTCGTTCCTTTTTATGGCTGAGTAATATTCCCTTGTATATATGTACCACATCTTCTTTATCCATTCATCTGTCAATGGGCATTTAGGTTGCCTCCTTGACTTGGCTTTTGTAAATAGTGCTGGAATGAACATTGGGGTGCATGTGTCTTTTTGAATTGTGGTTTTCTCTAGGTATATGCCCAGTAGTGGGATTGCTGGATCATATGGTAATTCTATTTTTAGTTTTCTAAGGAATCTCCATACTGTTTTCCATAGTGGCTGTATTAGTTTACATTCCCACCAACAGTGCAACAGGTTTCCCTTTGCTCCACAGCCTCTCCAGAATTTGTTGTTTGTAGATTTTCTGATGATGCCCATTCTAACTGGTGTGAGGTGATACCTCATTGTGGTTTTGATTTGCATTTCTCTAATGATTAGTGATGTTGAGCAGCTTTTCATGTGCTTCTTGGCCATCTGTATGCCTTCTTGGGAGAAATGTCTATTTAGGTCTTCTGCCCATTTTTGGGTTGGATTTTTTGTTTTTTTAATATCGAGCTGCATGAGTTGTTTATACATTTTGGAGATTAATCCTTTGCCCGTTAACTCATTTGCAAATATTTTCTCCCATTCTGAGGGTTGTCTTTTCACTTTCTTTATGGATTCCTTTGCTGTGCAAAAGCTTTTAAGCTTCATTAGGTCCCAGTTGTTTATTTTTGTTTTTATTTCCATTACTCTAGGAAGTGGATCAAAAAAGATCTTGCTGTGATTTATGTCAAAGCGTGTTCTTCCTATGTTTTCCTCTAAGAGTTTCATAGTGTCCGGTCTTACATTTAGGTCTCTAATCTATTTTGAGTTTATTTTTGTGTATGGTGCTATGGAGTGTTCTAATTTCATTCTTTTACGTGTAGCTGTCCAGTTTTCCCAGCACCACTTTTTGAAGAGACTGTCTTTTCTCCATTGTATATCCTTGCCTCCTTTGTCATAGATTAGTTGACCATAGGTGCTTCGGTTTACCTCTTGGCTTTCTATCTTGTTCCATTGATCTATGTTTCTGTTTTTGTGCCAGTACCATATTGTCTCCATGACTGTAGCTTTGTAGTATAGTCTGAAGTCAGGGAGTCTGATTCCTCCAGCTCCGTTTTTTCCCCTCAAGACTGCTTTGGCTATTCGGGGTTTTTTTTTGTCTCCATACAAACTTTAAGATTTTTTGTTCTATTTCTGTAAAAAATGCCATTGGTAATTTGGTAGGCATTATATTGCATCTGTAGTTTGCTTTGGGTATTATAGTCATTTTCACAATATTGATTCTTCCAATCCAAGAACATGGTATACCTCTCCATCTGTTGGTATCATCTTTAATTTATTTCTTCAGTGTCTTATAGTTTTCTGCATGCAGGTCTTTTGTTTCCCTAAGTAGGTTTATTCCTAAGTATTTTCTTCTTTTTGTTGTAATGGTAAATGGGAATGTTTCCTTAGTTTCTCTTTCAGATATTTCAATGTTAGTGTATAGGAATGCAAGAGATTTCTTTGCGTTAATTTTGTATCCTGCAACTTTAGCAAATTCATTGATCAACTCTAGTAGTTTTCTGGTGGCATCTTTAGGAATCGCTATGTATAGTATCATGTCATCTGTAAACAGTGACAGTTTTACTTCTTCTTTTCCAATTTGTATTCCTTTTATCTTTTTTTCTTCTCTGATTGCTGAGACTAGGACTTCCAACACTATGTTGAATAATAGCGGTGAGAGTGGACATCCTTGTCTTGTTGCTGGTCTTATAAGAAATTCTTTCAGTTTTTCACAATTGAGAATGATATTGGCTGTGGGTTTGCTGTATATGGCCTGTATTATGTTGAGGTAAGTTCCCTCTATGCCCACTTTCCAGAGAATTTTTATCATAAATTGGTGTTGAATTTTGTCAAAACATTTTTCTGCATTCATTGAGATGACCATATGGTTTTTATTCTTCAATTTGTTAATATAAGTTATCACGTTGATTGATTTGCATATATTGAAGAATCATTGCATCCCTGGGATACATCCCACTTGATCATGGTGTATGATCCTTTTAATGTGGTGTTAGATTCTGTTTGCTAGTATTTTGTTGAGGATTTTTGCATTTATATTCATCAGTGATATTGGTCTGTAATTTTCTTTTTTTGTATCTTTGTCTGGTTTTGGTATCAGGGTGATGGTGGCCTCATAGAATGAGTTTGGGAGTGTTCCTTTCTCCTCAATTTTTTGGAAGAGTTTGGAAGGATTGGTGTTTGCTATGCTCTAAATGTTTGACAGAATTCATCTGTGAAGCCATCTGGTCCAGGACCTTTGTTTGTTGGAAGATTTTTAATCACAGTTTCAACTTCATTACTTGTGATTTGTCTGTTCATATTTTCTATTTCTTCCTGGTTCAGCCTTGGAAGATTATACCTTTCTAACAATTTGTCCATTTCTTCCAGGTTGTCCATTTTTTTGGCATAGGGTTGCTTGTAGTCGTCTTTTAGGATGCTTTGTATTTCTGCAGTGACTGTTGTAACTTCTCCTTTTTCATTTGTAATTTTATTGATTTGAGTCCTGTCCCTCATTTTCTTGATGAGTCTGGCTAATGGTTTAGCAATTTTGTTTATCTTCTCAAAGAACTAGGTTTTAGTTTTATTGATCTTTGCTATCGTTTTCTTTGTTTCTATTTCATTCATTTCCACTCTGATCTTTATAATTTCTTTCCTTCTACTAACTTTGGGTTTTGTTTGTTCTTCTTTCTCTAGTTCCTTTAGGTGTAAGGTTAGATTATTTATTTGAGATTTTTCGTGTTTCTGGAGGTAGGCTTGTATAGCTATAAACTTCCCTCTTAGGACTGCTTTTGCTGATTCCCATAGGTTTTCGATTGTCATGTTTTCATTGTCTTTTGTCTCTTGGTATTTTTTGATTTCCTCTTTAATTTCTTCAGTGATCCTTTGGTTATTTAGTAACGTAGTGTTTAGCTTCCACGTGTTTGTGTTTTTCACTTATTTTCCCCTGTTATTCATTTGTAATCTCATAGCATTGTGGTCAGAAAAGATGCTTGATATGATTTCAATTTTCTTAAGATTACTGAGGCTTTGTTTGTGACCCAACATGTGATCTATCCTTGAGAATGTTCCGTGTGCACTTGAGAAGAAAGTGTAATCTCCTGTTTTAGGATGGAATGTCCTATAAATATCAATTAAATCTATCTGGTCTATTGTGTCATTTAAAGTTTCTGTTTCCTTATTTATTTTTATTTTGGATGGTCTGTCCATTGCTGTAAGTGAGGTGTTAAAGTCCTCCAGTATTATGGTATTACTCTTGATTTCCTCTTTTACAGCTGTTAGCAGTTGCCTTATGTATTGAGGTGTTCCTATGTTGGGTGCATATATATTTATAATTGTTATATCTTCTTCTTGGAATGATCCCTTGATCATTATGTAGTGTCCTTCCTTGTCTCTTGTAACATTCTTTATTTTAAAGTCCATTTTATCTGATATGAGTATTGCTACCCAGCTTTCTATTTCCATGTGCATGGAATATCTTTTTCCATCCCCTCACTTTCAGTCTGTATGTGTCCCCAGGTCTGAAGTGGGTCTCTTGTAGACAGCATATATATAGGTCTTGCTTTTGTATCCATTCAGCGAGCCTGTGTCTTTTGGTTGGAGCATTTAATCCATTCACGTTTAAGGTAAGTATCAATATGTATGTTCCTATGACCATTTTCTTAATTGTTTTCAGTCTGTTTTTGTAGCTCCTTTACTTCCCTTGTGTTTCCCACTTAGAGAAGTTCCTTTAGCATTTGTTGTAGAGCTGGTTTGCTGGTGCTGAATTCTCTTAGCTTTTGCTTGTCTGTAAAGCTTTTGATTTCTCCATCGAATCTGAATGAGATCCTTGCTGGGTAGAGTAATCTTGGTTGTAGGTTTCTTCCTGGTTCAGTCTTGGAAGGTTATACCTTTCTAAGAATTTTTACATTTCTTCCAGGTTGTCCATTTTATTGGCATAGGGTTGCTTGTAGTTGTTCCTCCCTTTCATCAGTTTAAGTATATCATGCCACTCCCATCTCGTTTGCAGAGTCTCTGCTGAGAAGTCAGCTGTTAACCTTATGGGAGTTCCCTTGTATGTTATTGGTCGTTTTTCCCTTGCTGCTTTCAATAATTTTTCTTTGTCTTTAATATTTGCCAGTTTGATTACCATGTGTCTTAGCATGTTTCTCCTTGGGTTCATCCTGTATGGGACTCTCTGCACTTCCTGGACTTGGGTGGCTATTTCCTTTCCCATGTTAGGGAAGTTTTCGACTATAATCTCTTCAAATATTTTCTCGGGTCCTTTTTCTCTCTGTTCTCCTTCTGGGACCCCTATAATGCGAATGTTCTTGCATTTACTGTTGTCCCAGAGGTCTCTTAGGCTGTCTTCATTTCTTTTCATTCTTTTTTCTTTAGTCTGTTCTGCAGCAGTGAATTCCACCATTCTGTCTTCCAGGTCACTTATCCGTTCTTCTGCATCAGTTATTCTGCTATTGATTCCTTGTTGTGTAGTTTTCATTTCAGTTATTTTATTGTTCGTCTCTGTTTGTTTTTTCTTTAATTCTTCTATGTCTTTGTTAAACATTTCTTGCATCTTCTTAATCTTTTCCTCCATTGTTTTTCCGAGGTCCTGGATCATCTTCACTATCATTATTCTGAATTCTTTTTATGGAAGATTGCCTATGTCTACTTCAGTTAGTTGTTTTTCTGAGGTTTTATCTTGTTCCTTCATCTGGTACATTGCCCTCTGCCTTTTCTTCTTGCCTATCTTTCTGTGAATGTGGTTTTTGTTCCACAGGCTGCAGGATTGTAGTTCTTCTTGCTTCGGCTGTCTGTCCTCTCTAGAGTATTTTTAATTTCAGCAACTGTGTTATTCATCACTGTTTGTTTGCTCTTTAGTTCTTTTAGATCCTTGTTCAATGTTTCTTGTATTTTCTCCATTCTGTTTTGAAGATTTGGGATCCTATTTACTATCATTACTTTGAATTCTTTTTCAGGTAGGTTGCCTATTTCATCTTCATTTATTTCATCTTGTAGGTTTTTACCCTGATACTTCATCTGTAACATATTTTTTTGTCATTTGTTTTTTTAATTTTTGATGGGTGGTGCTATAGTCCTGTCTTATTGGGTGTTTGGCCTGAGACATCCAGCACTGGAGTTTGCAGGCAGTTGGCTAGAGCCAGGTCTTGGTGCTGAGATGAGGATCTCTGGGACTTCTCACTCCAATTGATATTTCCCTGGGTCTGAGGTTCTCTGTTAGTCCAGCAGTTTGGACTCAGAGCTCCCACCATAGGAGCTCGG
Organism: Phocoena phocoena; assembly: GCF_963924675.1. NCBI lineage: Eukaryota > Metazoa > Chordata > Mammalia > Artiodactyla > Phocoenidae > Phocoena > Phocoena phocoena. The sequence continues at coordinate 26,897,123 of NC_089224.1, read as the reverse complement.
GTCCGACCTCCAGTCTGGGAACCAAGATCCTGCAAGCTTCGTGGCATGGTTAAAAAATAATAATAATAAAAAATAAAAGAAAGTAAGAAAGAAAAAATGGAGCAGTACAATATTAAAGAATAAAAAACAAAATAATATTAGAAAGATAAAAAATATATTCAGAAAAATAAAACTATAATTGAAACAAGTGCAACAATGTAAAATAAAACCACAAGAGAAAAAAGAAAGAAAAGGAAAAGGTGGAGGGGGGGGCGTGTGGGGGACAGGAACAAGCCAAAAGGAGAGAACAATAACAAAGTATAAAGAATAAAGTAAAATTAGAAAAATAAAAGATTTATTAGGAAAAATAATAATGTAAAAGAATTAACAACAATGAACCAACAAGGTAAAATGGAACCTCAATCTAAAAGGAGAAAAAAGAAGAAGAAAAATTTTAAAAAGCCTTGGCCACGGGGGCGGAGTTTAGCTGGGGGTCAACTTAGACAGGGGCGGGGTTTAGGGTCGGGTGGGATCTAGGCAGGTGGGGGGGTGACGTTTGATCATGGGGCAGGGCCTAGGCGGGGCGACATTCAAATATGTGGCAGGGCCTCTGCTTAGGACCTGCGGAGAAGGGGAGAGGCAGCATATAGAAAGGACGGCCTCTGGAGTGTGGAATTCCAGAGTTTGGATGTAGGACCCTGGGTGGGGGTGTAGGGGCTGGTCTCGGGTTCTGCACAGCAGGAGGGTGGCTCCGAAGGCAGAGGATTAGGCCTGGGAGCCCAACAGGCTTCCTGGTGCCTAAGTGGACAGGGAAAGCACTGTCTGCGTTCCCTTCCGTTTCTTCACACCCCTCCCCCACTGTCTTCTCCAGGGTCTTCCGTGGCCTATGGACTCCTAACCGTGGGTGGGTCCCGCTGGGTGTAGGAACTCCTCTTCTCCCCCAGCCACTCCACAGTGGTGCTAGTCCCAGAGGTCCACCTTTACTTTTGCTCCCCCTTCCCCCTCTTCCATTCCCTCAGGACCCCTGCTGCTGGAGGGGGCCTAGGTGGGCAAGGGATCAGACCCGGGATCTCCACAGGTTCCTGGAGGACCAAGTGGACAGGAAAAACCTGGCCACACTCCCTTTTGATCCTCTACTCTCCCAGTGGTTCCCCAATTTCCTGCTTTGGCATAGGATCCCTTCCCCTCCCCAGCTGCCCCTCAGGGGCGCCAGTCCCGTTGCATCTCCACTTCTCCACCCCACTCACTCCCCCCATGCCACAGGTCCTACCAGGTTGCTGGGAGTTCCTCCTGTCCCCTAGGTGTCCATGGTCCCCCACTGGTGCCTAGTAGTTGCCCTAGTTGTGAGGAGATGCGAATTCCATGTCCTCCTAGTGTGCCATCTTGACTCCGCCCCACATTATCTTTTAATCAATAAATTCCAGTATGTTCCAAGGTTCCCCCCAAAATGTTGTATCATTATGACACAAATATGACACCATCACAGATAAACTTTCCTCCCAAGGTTTTGAATATATTTTTTTCTTTGAAAATGGGAATACATCTATCTTTAATTATAAAATAAATGTTCATTGAAAAAATAAATTTCAAGACAGGCAGAAAAGTATGAAGAATACTTTTAAAATATATATATTTTATATATATAAAATATATAAAATTTAAAATATATTAATGTGCTTTATATTGTCCAAGACATTTTTCTACAAATATTTTTTCAAACATAAGCTTAATTTTAAATAAGATCATATAACATACTGTTTCATAACCTATTTGTTATTTAACATAACATGGACAGGTTTGAATAGCAAAACCACAAACTTAGTCACCTAGAACAACACTTATTTATTATCTCACAGTTTTTTGTTGCCAGGCTATAATCAGGTGTTGGCTAGGACTGCAGTCTCATCAGAGGCTTGACCAGGGAAAGATTTGCTTCCAAGCTCCCTCAGGTTATTGGCAGGATTCATCTCTTTACAGCTCTAGACTGTGGCTCTGTTTTCTTGCTGACTGTCAGCAGTGGGCTGCTCTCAGCTCCTAGAGTTATATCAAATATCCACCCTCAGTTCCTTGCCATGTGGTTCTCTCCATTGACCCTCTTACAACCTGGAAGCTTCTTCAAAGCCAGCAAAAGAGAGAGAATCATTATCATTTTAATGGTAGCATAATATTCTACTGTACAAATGTCACGTAATTTAACTACCCTCTATAGATATAAGGTTGTTTCAAATTTTTCTTTATTATAAACAATACATCTTTGTGACTTCTCTGGTTACTTCCTTAGGATAATGCCCAGAAGTGGAATTGCTGAGTCAAATGGTATGCGCTTTTAAAACTATTTAAATATTACAAAATAGCCATCCAGAAAACTAATCCCATCATACTTCCAGTAAGAATGTATGAGAGTGCTGGTTCGTGCACATACTTGCCAACACTGGCCTTATCCATAAATTTAAGCTTTGTTAATCTAATGGTGAAAAGTTATATTTCATTGTTTTAATTTGTATTTATTTGATCGGTAAGATGAAACATGTTTATATATTTACTGGACATTGTGTTTTATGAATTGTCCTTTCATGACTTTTGCCCGTTTTTCAATTGTGAAACACTATATGTTAAGTTCTCTTTGTGGACTGCAAATATTTCTCCTAATTCATGTTTGTTAATACTTGGGGGAATTGTTGGCCATATGAAAGTTTTAAACTTTTTTCAGAAATCAGTTCTATTGGTCATTTTCTTAATGCTTTTGCCTTTGATGTCATACTTAGAAATAACTTTCCCATCTGAGAAGTGTAAAACTTTTCACACATTTGTGGTTCTAAAATTCTTATAGTTTTATATCTCATTTAACTTTTAATTGTTCTGGAATTATTGTGTTGTAAGATTGATTAATTGTGACAACCATGACAAGTGTGTGGGTTTTTTTTTCTTGAGTTATTATATGAAAGTTTATTATTATTATTATTATTTTTTTTTTTTTTTTGCGGTGCGCAGGCCTCTCACTGTTGTGGCCTCTCCCGCTGCGGAGCACAGGCTCCAGACGCGCAGGCTCAGCAGCCATGGCTCATGGGCCCAGCCGCTCTGCGGAATATGGGATCTTCCCAGACTGGGGCACGAACCCATGTCCAGTGCATCGGCAGGCGGACTCTCAACCACTGCGCCACCAGGGAAGCCCTCTTGAGTTATTCTAGATGGGCAACTCTAGAGCTATTTTAAAAACGAGTCACTTGTTACTATAGATTTGCAGGAAATAGAGAACAAATCAGCACTGTGGAATGTTTTCTTCATCATGTGCTTCTCTGAGTGCTTTTATTTCCAGTAATATCCACTTTTTCCTGAAGTTTGATGGAACTGTGCCACTTGTGCTGTAATAACACTGTATAAGAGGATGTACTTAGTGATGAAATTGACAACAGGGAATAAATTAAGAGGACCTAGGACAAGGACCAAACCACAAAAGCCCTTAATTAAGAGGTCAGGATGATCTTGCCACAACACAATTACTTTCAAAAGTAATAATGTTGAGGCCAAGGGCACTGAGGCTTCTGTTGAGAAAGTGGAGTTATTCATCACTACAAGTGGGAAACCAAAGATAGTCGGGTAGCAGTGGGAGATTGGGCCTGGCTGGAGTGTAAAGCAAGTCTCTTAGGTACATTCTTCTGCCCCAGTGAGATTCAAAGAAAACTGATTCAAAAGGAATTTTGGTGACCAGAAAGCCAAAGTGGCTTTTGTGAGCTTTGATGTCTCTTAAATGAATGAATGTGTGAAATGAAGAAGCAAAAGCAGATATGAGATTCAAATGCTGTGACTTCTTGGCCTGCAATTCCCAACACTTAGCACAGAGCCTGGCTCAATGTGGGTTCTCAATCAATGTTAATTTCCTCTGAGCCATCCTCTTGCTTGTCTCAACATCTGTCACTTAGCACAGTGACTGTCATATTATTGAGCACTTAGTGAATGTTTATGGAATAAATGATTGCAGGGTTTGAAGAAATAAATGTGTAGGTATCCAAGAGGAAGTTTAGTCACATACCAACAATTATAGTAGCCAATTTATGAAGTGCCAATTTCTAAACTAAGTGCTTTGCACACTTAGTTCATTTAATGTTCGTGATAGCCTCATGATATAAATATTATTATAATTCCAATTTTACATGTGAAGAAACAGAAGATCAGAGAGGAACCAAAGTTATCCAACTAAGTGGAGGAATCAAGGTCTAAAACCCTGAGCTGTCTACATTACAAAGCCCAAGTATTTTCGCAGTTTCCTTTATAGCCTCTAAAATGCTCACAAATCAGTATGGTGAGAAAACTCTAATCATTGTATAGGCATGTACACTCCCAAGGCATTTCATGGGGGTGTGTATCTTCCAAAATGGACAAGACCCACACCCAAAGATTGTGCAAGACCACACTAGCCAGAGAGAGCTCATTAACCTTCCAAATTCCTTCAACTCAGCTCCCCAGGGAAGAAAGAAAACAGATGGTCAACGTGCTGTTCACTTCCTCAGCTGCACGACTATTTCTAAAGACATTTAACTTGACAGGCTGGTTGGACTTTCTAGTGGCTGTGGGAGCTGGAGCATTCACGTTTAGCTTGAGCCTTCACACCTGCTTATTAAATCTGTTCAAAAGGCAGCCACCAGGCCAATAAAGTGGGAAACAGTTTACTAGAAAGAGCGGTGAGAAGGAAATAGGAGATCTGGGTCCAGCTCACTGTTTATTATCATTATTATTACTTTCATTATAAATTTGTTCATTCAGCAAATGCTTTTTGAAATGTCTGTTATATGCCAGACTGTGCTCTAGTCTAGGAATTTAGCAAGAGAGGGTTGAGGGAGACACATCACATAATGATTTCTTCTGCTGAAGGGGAAAACATATATGTAACCGTCATTATTAAGCAAGTTACATCCTGGTCTATGTGCTCCTTTTTCAGAAAGTAAGCCACACCTGAAGGAAGGGAAAATGGGGCTCCTACAAATGAGTGTGCTGACTTACTTTCAATGTTTCTTTCAGATAATAGACAACCTTGCCCCTTGGTGTTCTATAAGAGAGTTATAATTAGATGTTATCATAACTCATAATTCCTGCCCTAAGGAACATTGGAGAGCGGGGAGGTATAGACAAGCTGTCTTCCCTGCTGAAACATTTGCGTGGTCATCTCTGCTGTGCCTACCTCCTTCTGAGTTAGGCCCCGACTTTACCAGATGAACCATGTCAGCTTGGCGGTCCAGTTCGGTTATTTGAAGAAATCCCAGCTTCAGCCGAGGGCTAGAGCCGTCCAGATACATCCAAATACAGTTTAGCATTGTCCTGGATAGGAAGAAATGGCCATTTAAACCCTGTAGCTTCTCTCCATTTCTTGGTGCCCTCAACTAACATGTCATTGTGACTAAGAGTAAGGTTCACACTACAGAGGAGGAAGCCCCTTATTTCTGGCAGGTCTGAAGAGACAAACTTTCCTCTAACTTTTAGGAACTTTGAGTCTAGGGATGCCACATGCTTGTACATATTAACTTCAACTAGACCCTGCCAGGTTGTGCCTTATACCTTAAAGCCACTCTCATATTCATCTTCTCATTAAGCCTTACAAAAGCCTTGTGGGGTATTTACTATTTTCATCCTACCAATAAAGAAACATGGGCTCAATCAAATGTAATGATATGTCCAGCTGCAGAGATGGTGAGTGGTGAAGCTGTCAAAACCATGTCTGTGATTCCCATGCCCTTGTGTGTTGGCAGGATTATCACTTGTTTTCCAAGAGTTCTTGCCCACCTTCCATATATACATCCTGAATAATCCTTGGGATTGAATCTGATGGGTTTTCCTGCCATAATTAAGTTATGTTACCCAGCACAGTTGATGTTAAGAAAAAGAGAGAGGATCTTGGTGGGCCTAACCTAATTGCATGAGACCACTGAAAGGAGAGGATTTTCTGTGGCTGGTAACCAAAGCAGAAGTCAGAGATTTGAAGTATGAGAAGGATTTGATGCACTGTTTTTGGCTTAATGATGGAAGTGGAAAGGACTTGAGAGAGGCCTCTAGAAGTGAGAGCCAATGGCCAGCAAGGAAACTGGGCCTTCAATCCTGCAACTGAGAGGAACCGAGTCCTGCCAATAAGGATGAGCTTGGGAGTGGGTCCTTCCCCAGAGCCTCCAGATGGGAACTCAGCTCAATGATGCCTTAATTTCAACCTCATGAGACCCTGAGCAGGAAACCAGTCATGCTGGGCTGGGCAGGGCCTCTGACCCACAGAACTGTGAGTTAATAAATTGGTGTTGTCTTAAGCCACTAAATTTGTGGTAATTTGTTTTGCAGCTTGCTTTTCTTGCTAAATCATAGGACTTGGAGCAAGTCTTTTAAATTTTCTGGTCTTCATTTTCATTTAAAAGATAATTTATGTGGTCTTTAAAGTCTTTCCAGCTCAGATGATTCTAAGATTCTTAAAACTGTGTTTTTATAAAGATAGAAAGAAAATAGTGCACATGAAAGCACTTTAATCTTGAGAAAGTATACAAATGGAGAATAGTAATCAATCTAATAACGTTACGAGTCATCTGATGCCCTCTTGGGATCTTCTAGGACAGTTTCCCATGAAAAGTAATCTGTATTTTAGGGCTACAGCTGTGAACATATATGGAAGAGAGAATTCCTGACTCCTGAGGGCTTTCTTTCCACTGTAGCAGACATCAGGGAGCACATAGAGGGAAAGACACCCCCCCCCCAGCATCTTGAAGCACCCGAGCTATGGGGTCGGAGGTGCTGTAGAAATGAGGTGCAGCTCCTGCCTTGCAGTGTGGGAGGGTGGTGTCCACATGAATAAGCCGAGACAACAAAGTGATCGGAAGCTACAGAGGAGGAAGAGGCATTGTCAGGGGCATCTATGAGCTTGGGCTGTGTTTTGAAAGGAAGGGGTTTCCCAGCCACACTGTGTTGGAGCAGCCCAAACAGAGGCAGCAGCACATGGGAAAGTGTGGATAACAGTTGCTGATCCTAAAGCCCAGGTGGGTATTCAGTTGATGGGAACTGTTAGTTGATTATTGCTGGAGAATTTGGAGTGGGCACGCTGGAGGGGGATTAGGGTGACTCTGTGCTAATATCCGCGTCTTATATCACCTCTCTAATTTTAAATTCACATAACTGATACTTATTCAACCTGTGCACATCCCTTCTGAAGGATAGTTTTATTGTGTTTTACTTTCTGTAGTTAGAATTATCAAATCAGTAAGCACATATCGAATCTACCCTTTCCAATGACCTCACCATCACCCCTTTCTACCACCCAGCTCAAGATACCATTAGGGTCTCCTGAAGATTAGGAATCATTTATCCAAAATATGAACTTAATGTGAATTATGACTAATAGTGCTGACATAAGAACTGCTGGATGTAAACTCCTTGAGGACAGGAGTCTTGCTTTGCACATCTCCATAGCACTCAGCACAGTTTCTTGCACACAGCAAATTCTGTGTTGAATTAAATTTAGTTTGAGATAAGCTTTATTAGCATGCAGATAAAAAAGGAGCAGAGATCATAACAAAACCTCCCTGATAGATAGTGCTCAGGCTTTTTGCACACACCAAAGCACAGTGGCTTCAAAGCACAGAGCCAATTGGTTAGAGCATGTTTCTCTGAGAGAATACCACATTTCAGGCCGTTGTTCCTGGGAGAAAGTCATTCAGCTGCCAGAGGTGAGCTTGGAGGAAATCCCATCTCTGCACTAGATCCAAGTTGTTCTCATCAGTCACAGGAGACTCACTTATTCCTACTCTATATGACAGCTTTATGAGTTGATAGTTAACTTACACCATTATGGATGATAGTGTGACATTAACTGAGGAATTATCAAAGTAGTTCTAATCAAAGCATTGCTAATCTCCTCCCACCATTATACAGAATTAAAGACCAGACATGATGGAAACTTGGTTGGTCAATCTTTTGTTTCTCTTTGGTGGGAAAAAAATTTCCCCTGAAATCTTTTAATTTTCAATCTGGAAGAAACCTTAGAGGTTATCTATTTCTCTATCATTTGGTCTACCATTAATTTATTCATTGAAAAATGTTAATTATTGAGTGCTTATTGTGACTCAGACACTAGGCTGGCCTCTAGGTTGGAGCTGCAAATGAGATCAATGTGTTTCCTTGTCCTTATATGAAGCTTCAAATCTAGAAGTAAGACATTTCAAGAGTGTAAAGTATTATGATGGCCAAGGGCAAGATGCTCCAGGAGTGTGTTCTCAGGGAACTAACCTAGTTCAGGGAGATGAGATTCTCTAAGGAAATATTTCAAGTGATAAGTAAAGATGAATGTGAGTTAGTGAGGGGAGGGAGATAAGAGAGGGTGGGAGGGATTCCAGATTAAAGGAATAACTACATTCTTGTAAACTAGGCCTTAGGAAACAGAAATTTCAAGACTCAATTTCTTAAGGAGAAAGTATGCTATAAGTGGAGAAGGCAAATGTGAGATCTTAGACTTAGACCAACCTCATTGCATTTACTGAGAATTGTGCCACCTTGTGGCAGCTAGTTATGAATGCACATACTGTGTGTCAACAAATTTTCTTGGAATCCTACGGTTTTTTTGAGCTGGAAGGTCTTTGCTTTAGAAAACAACTATTACATAGGTTCCTAACTTTATCAAGAAGGTTACACATGATTATCTGCCTCTCCTCATGGGTCATGTTTTGAATGATATCTGTCAAACAAGGATACACTTCTTGTTCTTTTTTTCCCCCCTCTGTTAACTGGATAATCCTAGCTACATTATTAAGTTGATATAATTCCATTTAAAAGCAAAGAAACTTAGTTTTTCATTTTATTTAGCTTTGTAAAACCCCAGTTCTGCCTTAGGAAAGTTATCTCCACTCTGTGGACTATTTCATCATCTGAAAATGGAAATGGCAAAATAGATATAAGAATACCTACTTCATTAGGTAACTTCAAGGAAACGTGAGCCTAAGACATGGGTACTTAGTAAATGTTTATTCCTTTTGTAGCCTTTTCGTGGGCAAAAGTTCCATTTTATTAGCTTACTGATTCCTGTTCATATCACTGAAGGCCCCCTGGGAATCCAGGGGTCCAATTCTTGGCGTCTAACTCCAATCAAGTTCAACCTTCTTATCTTACAGACGAAGAAACTATGACGGACTTCCCTGGTGGCGCAGTGGTTAAGAATCCGCCTGTCAATGAAGGGGACACGGGTTCGATCCCTGGTCTGGGAAGATCCCACACGTCGCGGAGCAACTAAGGCTGTGTGCCACATCTACTGAAGCCCGCGCCCCTAGAGCCCATGCTCTGCAACAAGAGAAGCCACCACAATGAGAAGCTTGTGCACCACAACAAAGAGTAGCCCCCACTTGCCGCTACTGGAGAGAGCCCGTGGACAGCAACGGAGACCCAGTGCAGCCAAAAACAACAACAACAACAAAAAAAAAACTATGACACAAGAGAAAGGAATTTGGAAGCCTATGCCTATGGGGGAATGAAGACCAGGGAGAATTCGCATCACCCCCCCACGGTATCTATGACCACCTTGACTCTGGCACACTAGGACAGATAGTTCAGCCGAGGACTCAAATGGAAGGGCTGATGGATTTCTGCCTCCCTGTACTTTGCTGTCACATTTATGGGAGAAGAAAGGAGAATTTAAGTTCTTCTTTGCTAGTGGGTGTCCCATTAACTTTTGCTTTGTCTTCTTACGTTTATTGTATTTAGTTAACAAACAAGTATATATTGCTCAATAAAGTATCAGGTGCTGTTCTAAGGATCTTACAAGCATAAATTATTCCATTTAGCTTGTAACTTTGTCAAGGACAGGGAATTCCTCTCCCTTATGCACCTTGGCACATGGTAGATTCTAGGTAACATTGATTTGCTTACCCATCAGCATGATTTAGAATACTCAAGAAGAGGAGGAAAGTCTATTGGGTTTACCCATACTTTTTTTTTTTTTTTAGAGGGTTTACCCATACTTTTACTCCTACTCTTTTTCTTTCTTCCTTCCTGGAATTCCCAAATTCCTTCTTTTATCATTTTGGTCTCAACAATTCCTTTTAGTGTATGTCTGCTGGTGACAAATTTTAGTTTTCCTTCCTTTAAGAGTATTTTGATTTCCCATTTATTCCTGAGGGATATTTTCACTGGATGTAGAATTCTGGGTTCATAGTTCTTTTCTTTCTGTATTTGAAGCCTGCTGTGTCACTTCTGGCCACCATGGTTTCTAATGAGAAATATGATCATTTGAATGGTTTTCTCCACAGATAAAGTGTCATTTCTCTGGCTGCTTTCAAGATTTCTTGGTCTTTCATGTTCAGGAGTTTGACTATGTTATTTGGCATGGGTTTCATTATGTTTATCCTATTTGGAGTTAGTTCAGTTTCTTGAATCTGTAGGGTTATGTCGTCTGCTAAGTTTGGGAAATGTTCAGCCATTATTTCTTTGAAAACTTTTCAGTCCTATCTTCTTTCTCCTCTTCTTCTGAGACTCTGATGACACATGTAAGATATGTTACAGCTCCACAGGAAATGAGGGCTCATTCATTTTTTAAAAAGTCTGTTTCCTTTCTGTTGTTCTGTTTGGGTAATTTCCTTTTCTCTACCTTCAACTTTATTGATTCTTCACTCTGTCCTTTCCTCTCCATTTTCCATGGTACTCATTCATGGAGTTTTTCATTTGTATTTTTCAGTTCTAAAATTTTCATCTGACTTTTCTTTACATCTCCTGTTTCTTTGCTGAGACTTTCTATTTTTTTCATTTGTTTCAAGCATGTTTATATTTGCTCATTGAAGCATTTTTATTACGGCTGTTTTAAAATTCTTGCCGTATAATTCCAACATGTGTCCTCTTGGTGTTGGCTTCTGTTGTCTTTCCTCAGTCAAGTTGAGATTTTCCTGGTTCTTGGTTTAACTGGTGATTTTCTATTATATTCTGGACATATTGAGCATTATGCTATAAGACCCTGGTTCATATTTAAATCTTTTATTTCAACAGGCTTCTCTGTCTCTGCACTGGTGGAGAAAGGAGGATACCGCCTTGGTACTGTCAAGTTGGGGTGGAAATTCAGATTCCCCACTTGACCTCCACTGATGTGGTGGAGGAGGGTTTCATTACCATCAGATAGGGATGAAAGTCCCAGCTCCCCATTCAACCTTCTCCGACACCATGCTAATGGTTGGGAGGGGCTGTCTTGTTACAGCCAGGTAGGTGAGTGTTCCCCACTAGTTCTTTGAGGATGGGGATGGCAATAGAGCTGCAGTGTTTTCTGTGGTGTTTGACTGGAGTTTTTAATTTGCATTTTCTAGTTCTAAGATTTCTATTTGGTTCTTCTTTATGGCCTTAAAGTTATGGTCTAAAAGTTTTCTGTCTTGCTAGGCTGTTGTGTTCCAATTCCTTTGGCTAGAGAGAATTGGCTTTTTGGAGGGCTTTTCTTGTCTGTACTCATTGGCATTTGCAAGTTTGTCAGCTTCTGTAGCTCCAAGTCTTGAATGTAGGAGGGAACCTAGGGAAAAGAAAAAGACCCAGGGAATACTCCACAGTGCCATTTCTCAGGTCTCAAGATCCCTAGTTGATCCCCCTTCCTTTCTACATCTTTCAGATTATTCTCATGTTCATTTTATATGTAATGTCCAGGATTTTTAGGTGTACTTAGTGGGAGGAACAGGGATAAGTGAGTCTACTCCACCTTGCGTGGAACCAAAAGCCCCCCCCCTTTTTTTTTACTTTTGAAGTGGATCTTAGAAGATATGTTCCTGTTACCCTAAATAGGTATTAATGGGGAGAACAGTTGCATCATGTTGGAAAAGCATGAAATTTTTGTCACCTTTGCCGAACACAATCTTAAATATGCATAGTGAAGTGGGTCATAATGCTGAGTGCTATGGGGCAGGCTGCATGGATTATTTCTATTGTAGCTGAGGTCCCCACCTGCTTTTTGTCCTTCACTTTTGACTACTGGAGCTGAAAGAAATCTGCATTTCCTAGATTCACTTAACAACTGGCTTCTGGTTCTCACAATGGAGGCAGTAGCAGGAGATTGAAATTGGGGGAGAGAGAAGCTTCCTGTTCCTGCTGTGACAGCACACAGTTGCTCTGCAGGTGGGAGGGGCATCACTGTGCCCTCACATCCCAGCACAGGCAGCAAAGGAGTGAGTGGTGGTTTCAGAGCTGGAGTGATGGTGGCCCCTTGGTTCCTGGTTATCACTCTTTCTTTTTCACTCTTCTAGCCCTTCTAACTCATTCGTAACCAATTCCCTATATAAATTATTTTCTGTTTAAATACAGAAAATAATTGGGTTTGGTTTCTGTTTTCTTTCTTTTTTTTTAGACATCTTTATTGGAGTATAATTGTTTTACAATGGTGTGTTAGTTTCTGCTTTATAACAAAGTGAATCAGCTATACATATATATATATCTCCCCATATCTCTTCTCTCTTGCATCTCCCTCTCTCCCACCCTCCCTATCCCACCCCTCTAGGTGGTCACAAAGCACCAAGCTAGGCCATGACTAATACAGTAATCTAGAGTACCAGAAATACTGGTCTGACATAACACAATAAACACAACAGCCCAGCCCAGGGCCAGGTGGGGAAAGGGTAATAATTTGACAATATTTAAATGGGTGGTTTTAAAACATTTGTTCAACTTTTACTTAGAGGAAAGGCTCAGTGCTCTTAACAAATAAAGGAAGGGCCCATAGGAGGAATGTCCCCGGCGGGTTGACCCCAGCCTTTCTGCCACCTCCAGGAAATTCATTTCTGGCCCCAAATTTATAGTCCCCTTTCAGCAAAACAAAAGCCCCACAATCAAGGGCACCTGTTATCTTAGGAGTCAATGTCCTGGTGCAGGCCCCTCAGAACCTTCTTTCCAGGCTCTAATCACATATTCCTTTCCTTGCCCTGCTGTTTCTCTTGAGGGAAAATCTGGAAAAGACTATTATGTCTCTATCTTGGTACTGTTTTCAGTGATATTCAGCTGGCCCACCCCAGCTAAAAGGAAACATTGGTTTTTTTTCCAAGTGAACTGGGAGGGCTGAGTACTCTGGTCTTCCTATAAGGGGTGGCTTGTGCCTTCATACCCACTGCCCATCACTCCTAGTTCCACCGTGCCCCCAATTTATCTGTCAGTAGGGCCATGACATAGAATGTGCACAGAAGTTAGAAAGGATTGCCCTTTGGGTCTTTATAAGTTTAATTCTGGCTTCTAGCTTGGCACCCCCTTCACATGACCCCCTTGGTCACCTCTCCCAGCCTTGGAGTGCAGCTTATGATACTGTTACTGTTGCAAAGGGCTTCCTCCTGCAAAGGGCATGGCTCACTGAACTTTACCCTCCACTTCCTCCACCATTTCCATGATGGCAACTTGAGCTGCCTGGAAATTGGTTTTTTGACATTAAGTGTAATAGCCTTCCTTTTTCTCTTTGAGGCGAGTCCAGAATGATCACTTCAATACCTTTTACCCACAACTATGGGTCAAAATTATTCCCTAGAACATAAGTGGCAGAAAGAAAGGACAAAGCAGAGTAAACTGTGTGTTTCGCAGAACACAGTCAACTTTGAATAGCATGGAAAGCACTCATTAGCCAAGAGGATTTATAGAGCAGCGTGCAATGCTCAAGGCACCAAAATGGATGGGGCGCCTCCTTCCTCAGCTTGCATTAGTTGAGAATACGGAGTGTGATGTGTGTGTAGTATATACAACTTTTAAGAAAAGTATTTCTGAGACCAATAGTATCATAAAGAATTAGCACACTTAAACAGGAACTGTATGTGACCTATTTGTAAAAGTAAAAAAAAAAAAAAAAAAAAAAACTGGTGTGGTCAAGATGGTGGATTGAAAAGATATATGTTTAATTTCCTTATTTCCCAAAACCCAACCAAAATAGAAGTGGAGACATTTACAAAAACTTATTAACCGAAACAACAAAGAGAACACTGGGAAGAAATATCAACATGTGAGAGAGTTTAATATGTTGACTGCAAATTAAATGTGGGTAGAACTCTGTCCTTGAAGGAAATAGGAGAGAAAGCCACTGTCCAGATGCAGTGGCTATCAGTGGTTGGACCACACAAAAGGCACCCCATAATTCCTACCTCCTAACACTCTCAGATTCCACCTTCTGCATTATACCAGGGGAGTTTGAGCATCTTACTGTTATTGAATGCAGTTTGTTGTTGGACCAGGTGTTAGTCAATCAGACAAACAAACTGTTAGAGTCACTCCACATTTAATCTAGGATCTCAGGTACTGGCATACCACATTGATACCTTTTCTTGATTCAACTATCCCACCCAGCCATTTTGCACGCTCTCATTCCTTCCCCCAAAAGGGGACACACAAAGTCCCATTACTCCCATGACACCTGGAAATTCTGTGACCCATAAAGTAATAGAAATTAATCACTATCAAAACTGCTGAGTAAACAATAGGGAAGAAGAGAAGGCAAAACTTGGTTTACACACACACACACCAGGAAAAAAACAAGAAAATGTGTGTAGCTTTTACAATTTTCATTCGTACAACTGGTCTTGAAGCCATAGTCAATATTTGAGTTTTCTTCCTTCACTACCCCATCCATGTTCTCTTTGCTCTCAGCCAACCAACATTTCAGCTGGTTGGGATCTAGCCCCAGTGGTGATCCAAACCTTCAGTATTTGAAACTTTGAATTCTTAATGGTCCTGCTTTTATTGAGAGGCCATAGTTTTCCATTCACTTATATATATATAGTTGTGGCACGCGGGATCTTCATTGAGGCATGTGGGATCTTTCATTGCGGCATGCGAACTTCTCTCCAGTTGCAGTGTGCAGGCTTAGTTGCCCCGTGGAATGTGGGATCTTACCAGGGATCAAACCCATGTCCCCTGCATTGGAAGGACGATTCTCAACCACTGGGCCACCAAGGAAGTCCCTCCATTCACTTTAAAAAATTAGCCTTATTGTTGCATAATTCACATGAATAAATAGCACTCATGTTAGTGGGGAGCTCTATGAATTTTGAAAAATGTACACATCCATGTAGTCACCATGACAATCAAAATAGAGAACATTCTCATCAGCCCAGAAAGTTCCACATGCTCCTTTGCAGTGAATCTTCCTTGCTGGAGCCCCAGACACTGCCGGTTTGCCTGTTAGGGTATTTCCTATAAATAGAGTCACATAATAGGTGCCCTTTTGTGTCTGGCTGCTTTTTTCTCAGCAAAATGTCTTTGTGATGCATCTGAGTTGTGTGTGTGTCAGCTGTTCATTAATTTTTATTGCTGAGTGGTGTTTTCCATTGTATAGATTCACCACAGTTTGTTCATCCGTTAACCTGTTGATAAACACTGGTGTCATGTCTATATTGGGGCATGTGCAAGATCAATTTATTGCCTCTGAACTCCAGATTCACCCCAAGAGCACTTTTTCTTGTGATAATGGCCTGGGTTCTATCAGCATTTCTCCTTTGCAGGGAGCATAATGCCAACATTGTCAGCAGATGGCACTAGAGGGCCAGTGTAGGAGGGAGGGGCCCCTCCTCTTGTCACGCGTGCGCTGCATCCTGCTTTTTCTTGTTTCTACCGCACCCTCGGGGAACACCCAGAGGCGCTCTGCCCTGTCATATGCCCAGAGTGTGTGTCCCTTGAAACTTCTCTGCCTAGAACAGGCCCAGTAGCCACTTTGCTGTAGCCCTTCCAACATGGACTCCATGCACCAGAGACCGTGTACTGTCCTGTTAGTGAGCAGGCAACCTCAGAGGGTCATTTCCTGCTGTCCAGGGACTTTGGATCAGCTCTGGGCAGGCAACCAGCAAAATCCTGTGCCATCTAGTGAGCTACAACCAACACCTCCAACAACAGTGCCTGAACCTCATGCTTGGGGAAGCAGGGCCCCTTCCAAGTTTGTTCTTCCTTACATGTCCTTGCTACATACAAGAACATGTGTGTCGTGTTTTTCCTGCAATGTACCACAGTTTGTTTATCCAGCCTTAGGATTCCCTTTAGAGTTCTCTCTACATCTTTATACTTACTCCTCTAATCACAGCTTAATAATTCTTTATACTAAACTTTCCCTGTTTAAACTATGTGGTTTCTGTCTTTTGCCTGGATCCAAACTAATATAGAATTGGTTCTAGGACTGGTCTCAGGAAATAGATATGTAAAAATGGAATTTGGGGATTGATGTAATTGTGCCCTCAGGTTCCTTGCCAATGGGAAACAGGAGGCTGGTAACCATGACATGGCAGCATCACAGCTGATGATGGTGACCCAGGTGGCTGCTGCTCTTGACCATTAGGGCAGTAATGATTCCTGCAAGGACTCTGGGGTGGGATGTATCCTTTCAGGTGTACTTGAGCTCTTACAGAGAGAAAATGAGAAGCTCAGATGTGTTAACTCTGAGCTCAAGCCATCTCTGAGAACCAGAAGAGGCCATGGCAGCCCCTGAAGAGTCTCACTCCTTGTAGACATAGAACTGATACTGATGGAAATGAAGCACAAAATTTAGTTGTGCAGGTTGAGGGATGACGATTGTTGAATTCACAGTCTTGCCAAGTTTCTCATTTGAAAGTTAGGGTATTGATCAGGAAAGAATGAGATCTTGAAACTTGGAATAGAGAAATCTGGTTGGACCCAGATGAAAACAACAATATCGAACCCCCAAATCATTCTGAGCCTCTCTCACCAGTGGAAGTGGCTTGCCTTTTAGTGGCCAGGGAGAGCTTCAGAGTTAAACGTTGTGATAACTTCACCTGGTCAAATGTCTCAAAAAGGAGTACTCATTCTTTTCAAGACCCACCACAACCACTCCCTGTTGGCACTAGACCCAAAAGTAAGGTCAGATCTCAGCATGATTTCTAGGAACAGATACACACTCTGACCCAGGAGGATATAGTGCAAACATCGAAAGATTCCCAAGATTTCACTAATATATATTGGAAACCTGGGGAACACGTGGAGATAGATTCTAAGCTGTTAGACCAAGGAGAATAGACTAGAACACCAGATCAGGCTGAATTTGTCGATATGGATGTTCTTACTGGAGAGTCTGGATTTAACATATTAACTGGAGGTTGCTTTAACAGCTTATCTAGTTGGTTGGCTCAATGTCAACTCAGCAGTGGCCTACACTTAATGAGGTTGAGATGCTAGTGCTTTCTGGTACAACGTGAAGGAGGGAATCCAAAGTCTGAGGGAGATAGAAATGCAGGACTGGGTTTATCATGTGTGTACCTACCCCCAACTATGCTGCACAAGAGGATCCAGAAGACACTCCCTTCACTAATACATTAAGAAATATGGTAGGTCTGGGAATAAAATAGATGGGCAACCTACTGGAGTGATGCCTGATCTGTATAAAAAGAAAAGCTCTATGTCTGCTAGACCAAAGCCTAGCTCGAGGTGTCACAGTGAAAAGCCATGGCCCATCACCCGGTTTCCAGATATAAGTCAGTTTACAGGCCCTAAATCCGTTGAGTCAAGGGCAGGCTGAGTTCCCTTGAGAAAAGACCCTGTGCTATTATTGCAGGTTCACACACACATATTCCTTGGAGCCTTCGCAAGGGATCTGTGGCTATTTACTAAAGTGGCTGTGCATTGGAGAAAAAGAAATGTGCAGACCTTTTATGGATGAATGGAATCCGGCTCTGAATTGACACTAATTCCTAGGGACTCAAAATGCCACTGTGGCCAGTGAGTCAGTGTGGTAAGGCCATCAATGGAGTTCCTAGGTCTCACAGTGAGCCTGGTTGGTGCACAGGCAAGTGACACATTCTCCATATTGGCTTCTTGACCCATGGAGTGAAGGCCATTATGGTAGGAAAGGCTAACTGGTGGCTCCTGGAACTTCCCCTCCCTACCAGGATAGTAGGATAGTAAACTAGAAGCAGTACTGCATTTCTGGGGAAAATGGAGAAATTACTGCCAGCATCAAAGTCTTGAAAGAAGCAGCGATGGTGATCCTATTATATCCCATTTAACTCACCAGGTTAGCCTGTGCAGAAGCCCGATGAATCTTGAAGAATGACTGTGGGCTGTCATAAACTTACTCAGGTTGTGACTCCAATTTCAGCTTCTGTCTCAGATGAAGTGTCTTCACTGGAGCAAATCAACATGGCCTCTGGCACTTGGCTGCATTTCCCTCTATACCAATTTCCAAGAGCACCAGAAGCTGTTTGCTGTTACCTGGTAGGGCCAATAGTATGCCTTAACAGTGTTTTCCACAGGGCCCCATTAATTCCTCTGCTTTTTGTCAGTGTATAGTCCAAAGTCATCTTGATTGTCTCAACATTCCACAAAACATCACCCTGGCTCACTCTGTGATGACAGTATGCTGATTGGGTCTGATATGTAGGAAGTCACAAGTACTTCAGATGCTTTAGCCCTATGCAAACTAGAGGGTAAACAATAAACTCCACAAAAATTCAGGTGGTGCCAGGGGCCCACCACCTCAGTGAAATTTCTGGGAATTCAATAGTCTGATGCTTGTTGAGACATCCCCTCTCTGGTAAAAGACAAGCTGTTGCACCAGCTGCCACAAAAAAAAAAAGAAAGAAAGAAAGAAAGAAAGAAAAAGTGAGGCATCATGTTTGGTAGGTCTTTGGGACTTTTAGAGGCAATATATATCATATTTGAGTATGCTACTTTGACCCATGTACACAGCCACACAAAAGACTGCCAGTTTTACATGGGGACCAGAATAGCAGAGGGCTCTGCATCGAGTTCAAGCTGGAAGGAAAGCTACTTTCCACTTGCTCCGTATGATCCAGCAGATCCCACGATAGCTGAAGTGTCTGTGGCAAATGCAGTCGCTGTATGGAGCCTCTGGCAAGCACCAGTAGGAGAATCAAGGTGCTGTCCTTTAGAATTTTGGAGTAAATCTGTGCCCACTTCTGCAGAAAACTGTTCTTTTTTTGGGAAATAGCTTCTGACTTGCTACTGGACCTTCATAGAGGCTGAATGTCTAACCATGGAGCATTGGTGACCATGTGGCCTGAGCCTTCTTTCATAAACTGGGTGTTGTCTGACCCACTTAGTCATGGAGTTCAGTGTGCACAGGAGCAGTCTATCATTAAATGGAAATGGTAGATAAGAAACTGTCAACTGAAAGAAAAACACACAGTGTGAGAGTTATGAATTAACTTTTATTTATGGTCTTACTGAGGACTATAGCCCAGGAGACAGCCCTTCAGAAGCTCTGAGAAACTGCTCTGAAGAGGTAGGGAGGGGATTAGTTTATATATGATTTTTTGGCTAGGGAATACATGCAGTCAAGCATGCATCTTTGTAAAAGATGACTGCTAGTCACAAAGAATAGATATCTAAAGTTAATCTATGTATGGGAATATTCAAGAAGCTGGGTTCATTAAAATTCTTCCTGAGATACACCTAACTAAGGGGACTGTTTGTCCAAAAGGACAGAGCATTCTATTATCTCCTTATTCTTTTCTGTCTAAAGCACAGGGTGTACTGTTGGTCAGCAACTGCAGTGGGTTAATATTTGTAGACTTGGATGGTGAGCAAAATGCTCTCATTGCTCCTCTTTTGTTTGCAATTCTTGCCTTTTGGTCATAAATTTGACCAAAGTTTGGAAGGCATTCCATGTCCAATTTTTTCCACGGTGCTAGGAAGACTCATTCCTAGGTCAGGTGAGGATTTCATTGATAAGTCACTCATTGTACTATAACTAAACTGGGCCCTGTTAATGGTAGCCATAAAGGTCTCTGGACTACCTGTCTTAGTAGTCTGTTATGGTCCAGGAAATGATCCTCCCTTGTTGCTTCTTCCCATATATAAAGTTATGCTATTACATTCAATTTTAATCTTGTGTAGAGGTAAATAGCTGGTCAATTGTTTCAAGTCACTTAGTCACCATTATTTTTGTTGAAGGCTCAGTTTTATATTATGAAATACAAGAAACAGCAACTTGTAAAATAGGCAGAATACAAATAACTAGTAGCATTGATAAAGTCATAACTAAATATTTAAGCCAAGAACTTCCAGCACCAAACCAATTCTTTAAGAGATCACCAAGACTACAGAGTGGATTGTTTAAGGCAGAAATCTGATTTTTTCATGTGGGTCATTAAATGTGTCGTATTAAAGACTTCATCTGGTATGAAGACGCAACATTCAGTCTGAATTATGGTGCAGGTGACTCTTTGAGATGCTGTAAGGATATTGAGGGCCATGCGATCTTGTAATACCACTTTTCTCATCAGAGAGACTTCAGAATTCAGTCGACTAATAGCCTGATTACTATCATTTAAGGCCTATTCAGTGAATTTGTTAAGGCTTTGATGTGTGCTATTACATCTTCCAATCCTACTGAAGGCACAAAAAGAGCTGCTAAATGGTCATACCAATGAAATACAGATCCCTTGATCCATTGGGCTAGTACCAGTGGCAGATTTCCTGGAGTCATACCAAAATTGGCATGCAAGTGGCCTTGAGACCAAGGGAATCTTAGGGTGCATCTTTCTATTTATCCTGGCAGAAGCCAGGACCATAAGTTGGTGCCACAAAACCACTGAGTTCCATTAGTTGTGAACTGTTATACTTCTGGTTGACTGACCCAGTCTGTTCTGCGTCAATCACTACCTTTAAGGGTAATGATATATTGGGGTACTGTTCATAAGGCACCCAGCCAAATTTCCAAGTGTCAATAGGCTGATTATCTTTAGTATGGTTTCATCATTCCCAACATAAGGGGGCCTTTAAACTTAAATGACTATAGGCTGGTATTATCCATATAAATCAATCCCATAACTGAGACAGGATCCCTCCTAATAAGCAGGAGCTTGTGGTTTTTGACTAAAATTTAGCTCTTTGCTCTTATTGTATTCAAATAACAGTTAAAGAAAATTCATATTTATGGCTACGGTCAGAGTAAATGAGTATTGATTAACCAAGTGAGGGGATCCCATCTAGTAATATCAATAGTGGCCCAAACAGAACTATGACTTCTCTCTTCTAATATAAATTTACTAAGGGCCATCCAATCAGATCCTTGAAGAAGTGAAACTCACCAAGGTAAACCAGAAGTACTGGACATAGGTAATTTACCACAAACCCAACAATTTGATTGATTTTTAAAATTTGCATAGGATCCTGCCCACAACAGAAAGACATTTGATTCATAAGCAAAAATCCAAGAAATCAAGAGACCACTATAAATAATCATAAGGAGGGTTAGGGTTAGGGTTAGGGACTTTCCATGAAGTCCTTGCAGATATGATTGATCAGTGAATAATACAAGATCAGGATTATCCATACAGATTTCTTGAAGATCAATTCTGGAAGATTAAAGATTGAGATAAAACAATACAGTCATGTTTCTTCATTATTGACATCTGATTCCTCCGGTAGCAAGGTGACTGGATTAACCTTGTTACACCTGTGGAGAGTTGTGTTCAGTGAGAGGAAGAAAATTTCAGTAGAGGTTAGCTGACCTGCTGAACGATGTTGTGTGTGATAAGAGTTTAGTAAAGCTTCCAAGGAGTGGGGGACAAAGGCGGTGAGAGGGTGACTCATGACTGTGTCTTCTGTGGTCTGACATAGCACAGCCATTGCTGTAACAGCCTGGAGACCAGGGGGAGACCCTTAGCTACTGAGTCTGGTTGCTGGCTCTAATGTCCGATTGGCCAGTAGTAACCACATGTTGCTGGGTTAATACTCCTAATGCAGCACATTTGTTTTCATGTACAAAGAGAAAGAAGGGTAAATCATAATTTGAATGCCCTAAGCCTGAGGCCCCTGCCAGGAGGTTTTTAAGAGTTTCTATAGCTTCAGAATGTTCTGTTTCCCAACAAAGAGATTCAGGTTGGTCTTGTTTAAATGAATGAACCATTAAGGGAAAATTTGAAATCCAGTTCCTGGAATAACTTGCAAGGCTTAGAAATCCCCTTAATCACCTTTTTGTTTTAGGAGTAGGGAAGACCAAAATGACTTTCAACTATATCTAGATCAATTAAAAGTCCTTTTTTAGATATCATATGTCCTAAATATTTTACACTAGTCTTGCAAAATTGCAA
The DNA here is from genome assembly GCF_963924675.1 of Phocoena phocoena. NCBI lineage: Eukaryota > Metazoa > Chordata > Mammalia > Artiodactyla > Phocoenidae > Phocoena > Phocoena phocoena. The sequence goes on along the minus strand of NC_089224.1, from coordinate 26,875,143 downwards.
TTTTTCCCTGGACACTTTATGTGCCTTTGAAGCTAGCTTCTGAAATAAGTACAGGGTATCTTTCTGGCTATTTAAAAAGAACTCGAACACAGCAGCAAATGGTCTACATATTGTATCAGAACTGACTTATGAGGGAAATTTGGATCATCTAGATCTGCTTTTAATATCTGAGAAGAGTAAGTGGGGCTTTCAGTATAGCCCTGTGACATTACAGTCCATGTATATTGCCATTCATTCCAAGTAAAGGCAAAAAGATATTGGTCATCGGAATGTACAAAGATACTAAAGAATGCGCTGCAGAGATCTCTCACAGAAAACAACTCACTATTTTTAGGAATATAGGACAGTTTGGCATTACAGAATGGCAAGGAATAATAATAGTTTTGGTAGATCTCAAGTCTTTTTACAAATCTCCAACCTTTGCCATTAGGTTTTTTTAACTGGCAAATTGGGAGTGTCTAGTAACACTGGTTACAAGGGCTGGTGCAACGCACAATGAACCCTTTCTCAATGTAAGCTGACAGCAAAGCTTGTATTCCGTCTATAGCCTCCTGCCTTATTGGGTATTGATGAATACTGGGCAGGGGTTTATTCTGGTCTATGGTAATTTTAATGGGAGACGTGGAACGTATTTTTCCAATGTCAGTAGAATCAAGTGACCATAATTCTTTAGGTACTAAGACTAGCAGTTTTTCTTGTTCTACTTCACCCTCACCATGAGTCACAGACACTATATGATGAAGGAAGCCTGGCAGATTCTTCAGGTCTAAAAATAGTTCCCCCTTAGGAGTAAAAGAAATATGGTCTTCATAAGTTTCTAATAGATCCCTGCCTATCAGGTGAACAGGAGCACTTCCCACCAGGAAAAAAAGAATGCCTTCCTTTAAGTTCTCCTAAGTAAAATTCTGAAGATAATGATTTAAAAGCCTTAATAGGTGCATTAGAAACCCCTACCATCTGTCCTGAAATATTACTCTGAGGGAGGGGGCCTTTAATTTTGGTAGAGTTAAAACTGAAAGGATGACCCTGTATCTACTAGTGCTTTGTTTCTCCTAGTATATTCACTTCAACTTCTCCTAGTATATTCACTTCTACTCCTTCTGGGGTGTTAGGAGAAGAGGAAAGGCTTCCAATGTACCCTCGGAGCAGTCCTATTCTTTTTGGGTTTTTTTAGGATGGAAACAAAAAGACTCATTTGCTTCCATTCCAGGACAAAAGTACAATGTCACAAGTCACTGGAACTATGGGACAGGAAACACTGATGCCTGATTAATAGTGCATGGTAGAAACAAATTATTACTGATTTCAGATCATATGCATAACTATTTATTAAAACCCAAGTCAAATAAAAATATTAGCAGTAAGGCAAGATTTGTAAAAGATATGAAAATACAAGACACGTGCAAAATCGAATGTTAAGGCGAGCAACTTGTGTACTCTATAAATGCCATACACTTTTTTGGATCAGTATCATAATATTTATAAGCAGCAGAAATATCACAGGATACATTTGAGCCTAAAAATGGTACCTGAAACTTACAAAGTTCTATTTTTCTTAAATGCTACTTCCCTAACTTTTAGTGAGAAGTGTCTCTCCATAATCAATAAATACACAATTATTAAATCTACTGGGAGGGAGGATCAAGACTGAGGGGATATGGGGACATATGTATGCATACGGCTGATTCACTTTGGTGTACAACAGAAACTAACACAGTATTGTGAAGCAATTATACTCCAATAAAGACTTTAAGAAATAAATATATAAATAAATCTACTAAGCATTTCATACAGCCAGAGTTAGAAAAAGCATTTACATTCCAACAATGGCTGCTAGACACACTGTTTCTGCACAGATTCAGCTGAGTCCTGTAGATTCATCCCAGTGTTTGTTACAAGTATGGAGGTATTACAGGCTCACCTCTGAAACTTGAAATTTATGTATGCAATTTTTGTAAAGTAGACTGAACAGCAGACTGAATTGGGAAATACAGTCCTTAAGCACATGAAAAATCAGATTTCATTATCACTTGCATTAAACCACAACAATCACTGTCAGTGAGAAATATTACTTTAGGAGCCATCAGGGATTGGTGAAAGGTCTAGGACTCCATCTCTCTTGACTACCTCAGTTCATGCCTTAGGATTTATCCCACCATCCTGTATGGTTTTGGTGCTGGACCAGGTTCATCCACGGGAGATTTCCTTTGTCCAATATGCTCACTTACCCAATTCCCTGCACAAATCCTTCCTTTATAGATTCCACCTCCTTGATGAATATAGAGAAAACCCACTGACCTTTTCCTGATACCTGGATGGTGGGCTCAACGCGAAGGTCAAAGCAATCAGTACACTGCGAAAGGGGTAGCTCCACCCTGAGATATGAGTTTGTGATCCTGTGACCTCACCTCCCCTCAGAACTGCAATTATCATTTCACCTGGAACAGCACTGGCAGGAAGAGGCTTGGGAGCTGTGATTATTTTTTAAAACATTTGCCTAGTTGCTAATTACCAAGGCCAATTATCACTTTCTAGCTAATATATCCTAAGAGACTATTGGCATGTTTGTGACAGATGCTTACTTTTCCATGATCCCTGGAGGCAGACAGGGCTCATATGTAGGGAGCAGGAAGTACTTAGGTTTGACATGTACAGGAATGGCTGAAAGTACATGTCTCAATGGATGTTTGCTTCACTGGGAAGTACTCCTTGGTGTGAGCCCTCCCAGAGTCTGCCATTAGCTCCTCCAAAGAGCCCAGGTAGGCTCCAGTGTTGGGTCGCCTCAGGCCAAACAACCAACAGGGAGGGAACCCGGCCCCACACCTCAGCAGACAAGCAGATTAAAGTTTTACTGAGCTCTGTCCACCAGAGCAAGAGTCAGCTCTACCCACCACCAGTCCCTCCCATCAGGAAACCTTCACAAGCCTCTTAGATAGCCTCATCCACCAGAGAGCAGACAGCAGAAGCAAGAAGAACTACAATCCTGCAGCCTGTGGAACAAAAACCACATTCACAGAAAGACAGGTAAGATGATAAGGCAGAGGGTTATGTACCAGATGAAGGAACAAGATAAAACCCCAGAAAAACAACTAAATGAAGTGGAGATAGGCAACCTTCCAGAAAATGAATTCAGAATAAGAAAAGTGAAGATGATCCAGGACCTCGGCAAAAGAATGGAGGCAAAGATCGAGAAGATGTAAGAAATGGTTAACAAAGACCCAGAAGAATTAAAGAACAAACAGAGATGAACAATACAATAACTGAAATGAAAACTACACTAGAAGGAATCATTAGAAGAATAACTGGGGCAGGAGAACAGATAAGTGACCTGGAAGACAGAATGGTGGAATTCACTGCTGCAGAACAGACTAAAGAAAAAAGAAAGAAAAGAAATGAAGACAGCCTAAGAGATCTCTGGGACAACATTAAATGCAGCAACATTCACATTATAGGGGTCCCAGAAGAAGAAGAGAGAGAGAAAGGGCCTGATAAAATATTTGAGGAGATTATAGTTGAAGAATTCCCTAACATGGGAAAGGAAATAGCCACCCAAGTCCAGAAAGTGCAGAGAGTCCCATACAGGATAAACCCAAGGAGAAACACATCGAGACACATAGTAATCAAACTGACAAAAATTAAAGACAAATTATTGAAAGCAGCAAGGGAAAAATGACGAATAGATTCAATACAAGCCCTATCAAATTACCGGTGGCATTTTCTACAGAACTAGAACAAACAATCTTAAAATTTGTAGGGAGACACAAAAGACCCCAGGTAGCCAAGGCAGTCTTGAGGGGGAAAAAAAGAGCTGGAGGAATCAGACTTGCTGACTTCAGACTATACTACAAAGCTACAGTAATCAAGACAATATGGTACTGACACAAAACCAGAAATATACATCAATAGAACAGGATAGAAAGCACAGAGATAAACCCACGTACCTATGGTTAACTAATCTATGACAAAGGAGGCAAGGGTATACAATGGAGAAAAGAATTCTACCTAAGACAATTCTTTCCTAATTTCTTTTTTTTTTTTTTGAATTTTTGAATTTTGTTTAATTTATTTTTTTACACAGCAGGTTCTTATTAGTTAACCATTTTATACATATTAGAGTATACAAGTCAATCCCCATCTCCCAATGCATCACACACACCCCCACTGCCCACTGCTTTCCCTCTTTCACGTCCATACATTTGTTCGCTACATCTGTGTCTCAATTTCTGCCCTGAAAACCAGTTCATCTGTACCATTTTTCTAGGTTCCACATATATGCGTTAATATATGATATTTGTTTTTCTCTTTCTGACTTACTTCACTCTGTATGAAAGTCTCTAGATTCATCCACATCTCTACAAATGACCCAATTTCATTCCTCTTTATGGCTGAGTAATATTCCATTGTATATATGCACCTCATATTCTTTATCCATTCGTCTGTTGATGGGCATTTAGGTTGCTTCCATGACCAGGCTATTGTAAATAGTGCTGCAATGAACATTGGAGTGCATGTGTCTTTTTGAATTATGGTTTTCTCTGGGTATATGCCCAGTAGTGGGATTGCTGGGTCATATGGTAATTCTATTTTTAGTTTTTAAGGAACCTCCATACTGTTCTCCATAGTGGCTGTATCAATTTACACTCCCACCAACAGTGCAAGAGGGTTCCCTTTTCTCCACACCCTCTCCAGAATTTGTTGTTTGTAGATTTTCTGATGATGTCCATTCTAACTGGTGTGAGATGATACCTCATTGTAGTTTTGATTTGCATTTCTCTAATAAGTAGTGATGTTGAGCAGCTTTTCATGTGCTTATTGGCCATCTGTATGTCTTCTTTGGAGAAATGTCTATTTAGGTCTTCTGCCCAATTTTGGATTGGGTTGTTTGTTTTTTTTTAATATTAAGCTGCATGAGCTGTTTATATATTTTGGAGATTAATCCTTTGTCCGTTGATTCGTTTGCAAATATTTTCTCCCATTTTGAGGGTTGCCTTTTCATCTTGTTTGTAGTTTCCTTTGCTGTGGGAAAGCTTTTAAGTTTCATTAGGTCCCATTTTTTAATTTTTGTTCTTACTTCCATTACTCTAGGAGGTGGATTAAAAAAGATCTTGCTTGATTTATGTCAAAGTGTGTTCTTCATATGTTTTCCTCTAAGAGTTTTATAGTGTCTGGTCTTACATTTCGGTCTCTAATCCATTTTGAGTTTATTTTGCATATGGTGTTAGGGAGTGTTCTAATTTCATTCTTCTACAAGTAGCTGTCCAGTTTTCCCAGCACCACTTATTGAAGAGACTGTCTCTTCTCCATTGTATATCCTTGCCTCCTATGTCATAGATTATTTGATCATAGGTGTGTGGGTTTATCTCTGGGCTCTCTATCCTGTTCCATTGATCTATATTTCTGTTTTTGTGCCAGTACCATATTGGCTTGATTACTGTAGTTTGTAGTATAGTCTGAAGTCAGGGAGTCTGATTCCTCCAGATTTTTTTTCCTCAAGACTGCTTTGGCTACTAGGGGGCTTTTGTGTTGCCATACAAACTTTTAGATTTTTTTTGTTCTAGTGCTGTAAAAAAAATGTCATTGATAATTTGATAGGGATTGTAATGAATCTGTAGATTGCTTTGGGTAGTATAGTCATTTTCACAATATTGATTCTTCCAATCCAAGAACATGGTATATCTCTCCATCTTTTGGTATCATCTTTAATTTCTTTCATCAGTGTTTTATAGTTTTCTGCATACAGGTCTTTTGTCTCCTTAGGTAGGTTTCTTCCTGGGTATTTTACTCTTTTTGTTGCAGTGGTAAATGGGAGCGATTCCTTAATATCTCATTCAGATTTTTCATCATTAGTGTATAGGAATGCAAGAGATTGCTGTGCATTAGTTTTGTATTCTGTAACTTTATCAACTTCATTCATTAGCTCTATTAGTTTTCTGGTGGCATCTTTAGGATTCTCTATGTATAGTATCATGTCATCTGTGAACAGTGACAATTTTACTTCTTCTTTTCCAGTTTGTATTCCTTTTAATTCTTTTTCTTGTCTGATTGCTGTGGCTAGGACTTCCAAAACTATGTTGAATAATAGTGGTGAGAGTGGACATCCTTGTCTTGTTCCTGATCTTAGAAGAAATGCTTTCAGTTTTTCACCATTGAGAATGATGTTTGTTGTGAGTATGTTGTATATGGCCTTTATTATGTTGAGGTAGGTTCCCTCTGTGCCCACTTTCTGGAGAGTTTTTATCATAAATGGGTGTTGAATTTTGTCAAAGCTTTTTCTGCATCTACTTTGATGATCATATGGTTTTTCTTCTTCAATTTGTTAATGTAAGTTATCACATTGATTGATTTGCATATATTGGAGAATCCCTGCATCCCTGGGATAAATCCCACTTGATCATGATGTATGATCCTTTTAATGTGTTGTTGGATTCTGATAGCTAGCATTTTGTTGAGGATTTTTGCATCTATATTCATCAGTGCTATTGGTCTATAATTTTCTTTTTTTTGTAGTATCGTTGTCTGGTTTTGGTATCAGAGTGATTGTGGCTTCATAGAATGAGTTTGGGAGTATTCCTTCCTCTGCAATTTTTTGGAAGAGTTTGAGAAGAATTCTATCAAACATTCTCTAAATGTTTGACAGAATTCACCTATGAAGCCATCTGGTCCTGGGCTTCTTTTTGTTAGAAGATTTTTAATCACAGTTTCAATTTCATTACTTGTGATTGGTCTGTTCATATATTCTCTTTCTTTCTGGTTCACTCTTGGAAGGTTATACCTTTGTAACAATTTGTGTATTTCTTCCAGGTTGTCCATTTTATAGGCATAGAGTTGCTTCTAGTCGTCTCTTAGGATGATTTGTTCTTCTATGGTGTCTGTTGTAACTTCTTTATCATTTGTAATTTTATTGATTTGAGTCCTCTCCCTCTTTTTCTTGATGAGTCTGGCTAATGGTTTATCAATTTTGTTTATCTTCTCAAAGAACCAGCTTTTAGTTTTATTGATCTTTGCTATCGTTTTGTTTGTTTCTATTTCATTCATTTCCACTCTGATCTTTATAATTTCTTTCCTTCTGATAATTCTGGGTTTTGTTTGTTCTTCTTTCTCTAGTTCCTTTAGGTGTAAGGTTAGATTGCTTATTTGAGTTTTTTTGTTTGTTTGTTTGTTTCTTGAGTTAGGCTTGTATTGCTATAAACTTCCCTCTTAGAACTGCTTTTCTTGCATCCCATAGGTTTTGGATTGTCATGTTTTCATTGTCATTTGTCTCTAGGTATTTTTTGATTTCTCTTTGATTTCTTCAGTGATTTCTTGATTATTTACTAACATATTGTTTAGTTTCCATGTGTTTGTGTTTTTTACATTTTTTCCCTTTAATTGATGTCTAATCTCATAGCATTGTGGTCAGAAAAGATGCTTGATATGATTTCAATTTTCTTAAATTTACTGAGGCTTGATTTGTGACCCAAGCTGTGATCTATCCTGGAGAATGTTCCATGCGGACTTGAGAAGAAAGTGTAATCTGCTGATTTTGGGTGGAATGTCTTATAAATATCAATTAAATCTATCATGTCTATTGTGTCATTTAAAGCCTGTGTTTCCTTATTAATTTTCTGTTTGGATGATCTGTCCATTGGTGTAATTGAGGTGTTAAAGTCCCCCACTATTATTGTGTTACTGCTGATTTCCTCTTTTATAGCTGTTAGTAGTTGCCTTATGCATTGAGGTGCTCCTATGTTGGGTGCATATATATTTATAATTGTTATACCTTCTTCTTGGATTGATCCCTTAATCATTTTGTAGTGTCCCTCATTGTCTCTTGTAGCATTCTTTATTTTAAAGTGTATTTTATCTGATATGAGTATTGCTACACCAGCTTTCTTTTTATTTCCGTTTGCATGGAATACATTTTTCCATCCCATCGCTTTCAGTCTGTATGTGTCCCGATGTCTGTAGTGGGGCTCTTGTAGAGAGCATATATATAGGTCTTATTTTTGTATCCATTCAGCGAGCCTGTGTCTTTTGGTTGGAGCATTTAATCCATTTACATTTAAGGTAAGTATCAATATGTATGTTCCTATTACCATTTTCTTAATTGTTTTGGGTTTGCTTTTGTAGGTCCTTTTCTTCTCTTGTGTTTCCCAATTAGAGACGTTCCTTTAGCATTTGTTGTAAAGCTGGTCTGGAGGTGCTGAATTCTCCTAGCTTTTGCTTGTCTGTATAGCTTTATATTTCCCCATCGAATCTGAATGAGATCCTTGCTGGGTAGAGGAATCTTGGTTGTAGTTTCCTCCCTTTCACCACTTTAAGTATATCATGCCACTCCCTTCTGGCTTGCAGAGTTTCTGCTGAGAAATCAGCTGTTAACCTAATGGGAGTTCCCTTGTATGTTATTTGTCATTTTTCCCTTGCTGCTTTCAATAATTTGTCTTTAATTTTTGCCAATTTAATTACTATGTGTCTCGACGTTTTTCTCCTTGGGTTTATCCTGTATGGGACTCTCTGCACTTCCTGGACTTGGGTGGCTATTTCCTTTCCCATGTTAGGGAAGTTCAACTATAATCTCCTCAAATATTTTCTTGGGTCCTTTCTCTATTCTTCTTCTTCTTCTGGGACCCCTATAATGTGAATGTTGTTGCATTTAATGTTGTCCCAGAGATCTCTTAGGCTGTCTTCATTTCTTTTCATTCTTTTTTCTTTAGTCTGTTCTGCAGCAGTGAATTCCACCATTCTGTCTTCCAGGTCATTTATCTGTTCTTCTGCCCCAGTTATTCTTCTAATGATTCCTTCTAGTGTAGCTTTCATTTCAGTTATTGTATTATTCATCTCTGTTTGTTCTTTAATTCTTTTGGGTCTTTGTTAACCATTTCTTACATCTTCTCGATCTTTGCCTCCATTCTTTTGCCGAGGTCCTGGATCATCTTCACTTCTGTTATTCTGAATTCATTTTCTGGAAGGTTGCCTATCTCCACTTCATATAGTTGTTTTCCTGGGGTTTTATCTTGTTCCTTCATCTGGTACATAACCCTCTGTCTTTTCATCTTGCCTGTCTTTCTGTGAATGTGGTTTTTGTTCCACAGGCTGCAGGATTGTAGTTCTCCTTGCTTCTGCTGTCTGCCCTCTGGTGGATGAGGCTATCTAAGAGGCTTGTGCACTTTCCTGATGGGAGGGACTGGTGGTGGGTAGAGCTGACTCTTGCTCTGGTGGACAGAGCTCAGTAAAACTTCAATCTGCTTGTCTGCTAAGGTGTGGGGCCGGGTTCCCTCCCTGTTGGTTGTTTGGCCTGAGACGACCCAACACTGGAGCCTACCTGGGCTCTTTGGTGGGGCTAATGGCAGACTCTGGGAGGGCTCACACCAAGGAGTACTTCCCAGGACTTCGGCTGCCAGTGCCTTTGTCCTCACGGTGCGACACAGCCAATTCTCGTCTCTGCAGGAGACCCTCCAAAACTAACTGGTTGGTCTGGCTCCTTCCCCCGTGTCCCGATGTGCACACTACTTTGTGTGCGCCCTCCACGTGTGTATTCTCTGTTTCTCCCAGTCCTGTTGAAGTCCTGCAATCAAATCCCGCTAGCCTTCAAAGTCTGATTCTCTAAGACTTCCTGCTCCTTTTGCCAGACCCCCAGGTTGGGAAGCCTGACATGGGGCTCAGAACATTCACTCCAGTGAGTGGACTTCTGTGGTATAAGTGTTCTCTAGTTTGTGAGTCACCCACACAGCAGTTATGGGATTTGATTTTATTGTGATTGTGGCCCTCCTTCCATCTCATTGTGGCTTCTCCTTTTTCTTTGGATGTGCGGTATCTTTTGTGATGAGTTCCAGTGTCTTCCTGTCAATGATTGTTCAGCAGTTAGTTGTGATTCCAGTGCTCTTGCAAGAAGAAATGAGAGCACGTCCTTCTACTCCACCATCTTGAACAAATCTCTCCTAATTTCATACACTGAGCTGTACTGTCAATTAAGGTATGAGCAATGAAACGGAATTTGTCCAAGTATCTGAGAAGGATTGGGTCTTCTCATGATGTGGCTGGAACAACCACAGGCTTCCAAAAGCTACTTTCCAAAGCAGGTCAGTCCTATTCTTGTTTAGCTTGAAATTCCAGTCTGAAATCTTGTCTCCTCTCAAAATATCTCTTTCTTTTGCTAGAGTCCCTTTTCTGATGTCCTGGCCTTTTTCAGTAAAAGCAATTTCCAGATCCCTCTGTTAGTTGTGGATTGAAAGGAGCTTGATTAAACATTGACAGACATTGATTATTTAATTGATGCAATTGAAGATTTATACTTTTTATAGAGGTAGTTTTTCCTTCTTTTCAGTCATTTTGAAAAGTTGCTTTGTCAACATTATAAGGGCCATGTAATGAGGACCAACCAAATTGTATTTTTTAGAGTCAATTCCTCATCTAAGGCTTCTAAAAAGGCAGAGTTAAGCAAAGGATCACCTTGGTGATTAGAGAATGATTCAAGTTTCATGTTGGAATGTTGCTTAAAAGTTTTTTCAAACCTCTCATAATAATTCAGAATTGATTCATCTGCCCTTTATTTACACCATTGAATCTTTGTCCAGTCTATAGATTTTGGAAAAAGTTCTGGGTTAAGTCTGTGCAACCTATTAGCTAATTCCTTGCACTCAATTTGAGCCTCTTGACTATGCAAGTCAAAATTCTTTAAGTTGGGGCTTCCCTGGTGGCGCAGTGGTTGAGAGTCTGCCTGCTGATGCAGGGGACACGGGTTCGTGTCCCGGTCCAGGAAGGTCCCACATGCCGCGGAGCAGCTGGGCCCGTGAGCCATGGCCGCTGAGCCTGTGCATCTGGAGCCTGTGCTCTGCAACGGGAGAGGCCACAACAGTGAGACGCCCGCATACCACAAAAAAAAAAAATTCTTTAAGTGGTGTTTTAAGTGGTGCTATCATTCTACTTTTTCTATCCATTTCTTTCCTTTACTTTCAGAAAGTAATAGCTGTATCAATTGTTACAGGTCTGAATATTTGGGCTTATAAGATCAGATAATTAATTCAAATTCCTTAGCAAATCCCAATGGGTCTTGACTAGGATCAGAAAATTCCTTAGTTGAAGCCTTTAAGTCCTGCTTAGGTCCAGGGTGTATATGTAAGCACTAAGGATAGTTTACCACTTCGTAGGGTTCTCCTTAATGGGAATTATAATTATTTTTGATTTTATGTCCTCCTTTACTGGAGGAGAGGGAGCAGGACACAGAGAAAAAGAGATAGTATCAGGACCAGGCAGTTCAGGTAAAAGAGGATGTGAGGGAGGAGCAGAAGGAGAGGCAGGCTCAGCACTAGCAGCCTTTTAAAATTCTGATATAGCTTTCAGCAATTTTTTTGTTGGTTTCTTTCAAAGAAGTTACTTTATCCTTTCCTCTTTTAGAAGCTTCTAAATAACCAATTAAAATAAGCATTCCATTCAGTCTGATCTTATAGTTGGCTTTCTCTAGCTGTGTATGAAAAAAAAACAACAACATAATTTTTGAATGTCAAAAGAACTCCATCTTAACCATTTTAGAGTGAGATCTCCTTTAATATGGTTTCTATAATTAAGTAAATAATTGCAAGTATAAACTCCAAACATACTATACATGAACGTGGCTGGGGTGTTAGTCAGACATTGTCTATCTGGCACCTCTCTTTCTTCTGTTTGGGTGGATTTATTTGCTTTATTCCCCAATTTAAAGTTGGTTTGTTGGGATAAAATTACTATTGAAAACTGTATAGAGGGCCAGTGTGCTGTTTGTGAGCTTAACTCCTCTAGCTGTCACCCTAGAGTAGTTTCAGCTCTTTTATGTGTCTTGGTTTCTCTCTCTGGCAGTCTACAACTGCCATGGGCGCTCAGAGCACTGGATGGCCAATTCTTATATGTGTGTCCCCGGATGAGTGACTTTCTTTCAATTAATGAGTGGGCTTCCTGATGGGAATGCTACATAGTATGAGGGCTTGCTTCTACCACTTCTGTAAATTTCTCAGTTCCTGGAGAAAGCCTTAACTGGCCAGGAGGACCTGTTTCCCTTATCCTTGGAGATGAAAGTATCTTTATCTTTATTTTTATTCTTGTATCTTTATTTTTATTCTGACAAACCCAGTTAAAATAGCCAATTCAAGGAAAGACACCCTGTCATCTCCCTAGTTAATCACCTAGTCCAGACCTTCTCAGTGTCTTTCAACTGAGCAACCTCCTAGTGTCTTTCAACTGAGGAAGCCAGGTACCTCTTCTTGAAATTAAGTTCAAGGAAAACATACTCTTTAGATCAAGTTTACCAACCACTGAATAAAACTCAGGATCATTAACCAAGGCAGGAGATCCTAGACCAGGAGATACTTACCCAGTTGTTTGGACTTGCTGAGGAGATGGATGGACACAAAGGGGCTCTTGCTGGTACCAAGGCTCCAGATCCTTGTAGAGTTCAGGTGAAGGAGAGAAGTCTGCTCTTGGCCCCTTCATGGTCGCCAAAACTGTCAACTGAAAGAAAAACGCAGTGTTAGAGTTGTGAGTTAAGTCTTATTTAGCATTTTACTGAGGATTATAACCCAGGATACAGCTTCTCATAAGCTCTGAGCAACTGCTCTGAAGAGGTGGTGGGGGAGGCTAGTTTATACATGATTTTTTGGGCTAGGCAATAAATGCAGTCAAGCATATGTCTTGATAAAGGGTTACTGCTAGTTACAAAGAGTAGGTATCAAGTTAATGCTTATAGTGCTTTCCTATGTATGGGAAGATGTAAGAAGCTGGGTTTATGAAAATTCTTCCTGAGATGCATCTATCGAAGGGGCTTATTGTAGAGTGCATCCTGTTATCTCCTTATTCTTTTCGGTCTGAAGCACAGGGTATACTGTCAGTCAGTGCAGTGGGTTAACCTTTGTAGACTTGGATGGTGAGCGAAATGCTCTTTGCTTCTCTTGTTAGCAAAATCAAGCTTAGGCAAGTCAGGAAGGTCCAAGTAAGTGACATGAGCAGATGGCTCAGATTCCTTCAATGTCAACTGCTACTGCATTGTCTGCTGTCCCTTAGTGACTGCCTTTGGCCTCCCATAATGTTCCTTACAACCAGTTGATTGAGGAGTAAAAATTTGAGTCTGGTTACCACCCTCACCCTTTGTGTGAGGACACAGTGAAAAGACAACTGTCTATGAGCCAGGCTGTCTATGAACCTGGAAGTAGGTCCCACCACACACTGAATCTGCCAGTGCCTTGATCTTGGACTTTTGGCTTCCAGAACCATGAGAAATAAATGTCTGCTGTTTATAATCCACACAGTCTGTGATGTTTGGTTACAGCAGCCTAAACAGAGTGAGACAAGCTACATCTCTGGGTTCCAGAGTGGGGTGACAGTTGCTTCCCTAACTGCCCAGTCTTGTCAAGAGTCCTGTATTGTCTCTCATCACTCACCAGCTCAGGCATGACATCTGTTTTCTGTCAGGGCCATCACAGAAAGAGCCAGGTATGTGTGCTATTTAGGTTTAAGTGTTAATTTTTAGGTGTGATAATGGGGGATCTGTTTAACAATGAAATGTTTTGACAGTTGTAACCTACTTTGAAACAGCTCTGCAAAATAGATAGACAAAGCAAAGTATCAACAGTTGTTGAACAGGGGTGGATAGGAGTGGCCACTGTGCTAGTCTTTTCATTGTTCTCTCTGTTTGAAAATTTTTGTAATCAAAAAAAAAAAAATTGAGTCTGAGTCTCACCACAGTCGTGGTTTCCTGAATATGCCAAGCTCCTTCCTTTTGCCTCTGAACTTTGCCCAGACTGTTCCCAGGACCAGGAAAGGATTTTCCCTGTGTCTTCACCTACTCATCCTTTGAGGACACCCCCTCTGGCTCCTTCAACACTCCCCCATCCTGCCCAGTGTCTCCCCAAAACCTGGTTTGGATCATGTCACTCCAGATGCTGTCTGTCCAGCTGTGGACCCTACCCCACTTCCCTCTCCAGTCTTCCTCATGTCCTTATAAGGACATGAGGACTTATGTCCTTATAAGAAGAGAAAAATGCCCTGTGGAGACAGACACACACAGAGAAGGCCGTGTAACTCAGGAAACAGAGGTTGGAGTTACACAGTTGCAAGCCAGGGAACACTAAGGATTGCTAGCAAACACTAGAAGCTAAGAGGAATGCCTGGAACAGATTCTCCCCTAGATTTTCAGAGGCAAGGCAGCCCTGTGAATACTTTGATTTTAAGCTTCTGGCCTCCAGAACTCTACGACTAGTCTCTGCTGTTCTAAGCCACTCAGTTTGTGGTATTTAGTTTCGCCAGCCCCAGGAAACCAATGCTGTTGTCATATCATTAGTAAGTGATAGAGTTAGGATTTAAAAAGACTAGTATTCCTATGAAATTTCTGCAATGTCACTTTCTTGCTTGGGTGATTTCAAGCAAGTTATGGCCCTTCTCTATGCCTCAGTTTCCTCATCTGTAAAGTGTTAGTAATAATACTAATAAAGTATTACTAATAAAAGCTGCTTCATGGAGGTGAGACTTCAGTGAGGTGTCAGACATCTGATATTCGCTGGTGTGGATCACCCCACAGTTCTGGTGAGTACAAGGGTGTGTGAATCTCTGGTGACTGGAAAAGCCATGATGAACCGCTGACTCAGAGCAAAGGCCATCTGACATCAGGAGAGAAATCTGGTGCAGCTGGAGGCAATGCCAAGAGAGAATTATGTCACAGAGCATCAGATAGCTGGGATGGAGTCACAAGGTGAACATGCAAGCAAAATAAAACCCAGGTGGATGTTTGAGGATACAGTTCTGTGAGCCACCAGGGCATGCCAGCCTAGCTGGGAGAGAGCAAGGAATGGCAGAGCTCCCTTGAATTGCTCTATCCTGGCTGTCCCTGATGACCCCGTGTCTCTGCTCTGACCATTGCCCACTTCAAAGGAGGTAGTGGTGTCTTTAGGCAGTAAGTCAAGAAGCTTGTACAGCTTCTGGCTGCCTTGATAGAGCTCCTGGACCTGGAACTATCCAGGTGCTGCTATTTATCTCCCCTCAGGGCTGCACAAGACTCCCAGAGTGTTCTGTCACTCTGAGAGAGGCAGCAGCAGCTGGGAGTACCCTCAGAGTGCTGGGACCAGAGGAAGGTCAACAATAGAATAGATTTATTTATTGTGTCTCCTCAGGGCAGAATGGAGACTGTGAGCTTGGGGTACGGGGACAGACTTTGACTCAATACAAGGAAGAGATTTGATGACCAAACCTAAAAGAAGGTAGTGAGTCTTTGACACTGGAAGTACGCAAAAAGGGCTACATAGCACGTTATTGCTGCAAGGGTATATCCAGTGAGAGTAGTGCAGATCAGTGTTCAGACCTGAGTGTGCATCCAAGTCACCAGGGGCTTGGTAAGACACAGATTGCTGGGTATTTGGGGATGCGTAGCATCTTGGTCAGCTGAGGTTGCCAAAAGTACCACAACTTAAACAACAGAAGCTTATTTCTCAGAGTTCTGGAGTCTGGAAGTCTGAGATCAGGGTGCCAGAATGGTCAGGTGAGGGACCTTTTCTGGGTTGCAGAATTCTTGTATCCTCACATGGCATAAGGGGTGAAGGAGCTCTCTGGGATCTCTTTTATAAGGTCACTAATCCCATTCATGAAGGCTCCACTCTCATGAGTTAATCACTCCCTAAAGGCCCCAACTCCTCATACCACCACATTGAGGGTTAGGTTTCAACATACGAATTTGGGGGAGGAATTAATACATTCAGTCCATAACACACAGTCTAGGGTGGGGCCTGAGAATTTGCATTTCTAACAAATTCTACACTTTAAGAACCCCTGGTAGATAATCTGGAGATTTGATAAATCCTGCAATAAATACTGACAACCCCCCCCCCACCGGTGACCACATATCACTTAAGAAATTCATTCTAAGATTAATGAATTTTACAGTGACACTTGCAACTCTCTGCTTACTGAAAACCAATAGGCCAGTCTGGACCCTTGCATGTTTCACTGGCATCCAGGCAAATGTGAGAAGGTAGGAGCCACAGACAAGAGCACTGCCACACACCTGACTCAGCTCTGAGGCTTCCACAAGTTGGGAGAAGATGGCACCACCTCCTCCTGCCCTCATTATGGTCAGGCAAGTGTGTGCCTTGCAAGTTTTTGGTCACTTTCACATTGAGAAAAGATTGTTTTCAGGTGTGATCAATCACAGGTATGAAAGCAACCATCAAAGTTATTTCTGTGTTAAAAGGAGATATCTGACGACCATGATAAGACTGTGGCGTGGGACAGATTTTGACCTTTTGGACGTATCAGTTGTTGGCTGAATTCAGCAGGCATTGCATTGATTTTTTCAAATAGATCAAATATGGAGCTATGACTTAAGAGAAATGGGCCATTGCCCCTTCAGCAAACCACTGGGAAGAAGATGTGGTGCTGAGTACAGCTCTAGCTGTTACCCTGTACTGGTCTCCAGCTGCTGGTAACAAATTAACACAAACTTAGTGACCTAAAGATGCACATTTACCATCTTATAGCTCTGAAGGTCAGAAGTGTGAAATCAATTTCTCAGGGCTAACATCAAGTTGTCAGCAGGGCTGGTTCCTTCTGGGACTCTGGGGGAAAATCTATGTCCTTGCCTCTTCCAGCTTCTAGAGGAAAGAATCACTCCAACTTCGGCCTCCGTTGTCACATTGCTTCTTTAACTCTCCTACCTCCATACTGTAAGGACCTTTGGAATTACATTGAGACCACTTGGAAAATCCAGGAAAGTCTCACCTCAAGAGCCTCAACTCCACCACATCTGCAAAGTCTCTTTTGCCATGTAAGCTAACATAGTCACAGTCACTGGAGATTAGAACAGGGACACCTTTGGAGGCAATTATTCTGCATACCATGCCCAGGAAGAATGCTGCCCCAACTGTGCTGCAGGACCACAGAGCAAGTGGCCCCTAGCTGGGTGCTGAAGGCTGAGTAAGGACCTGCACTGAGGGTAAGAACAGGGACCCTGGAGGACAAGGGACAGATTGGTGTCTGTTGCAGGACTGCTGTGTCAGGACCTGTGCCTGGGGCCTTATACCCCTTTTTCTTTTCATTCTCCAAACACCCCAATGAGATTCTTTTTTTGGAAGAGAAAACTGAGGCTTAAAAATGGTAAGTCAATAGGGAGGGTGGGAGGGAGACACAAGAGGGAGGGGATAAGGGGGTATATGAATACATATAGCCGATTCACTTTGTTATACAGCAGAAAATAACACAACATCGCAAAGCAATTATACTCCAATAAAGATGTTTAAAAAAATGGTAAGTCACTTTCCAGGACTGAATCCAGGCTCATAAGATTTGCAAACTTGTGTTGTTTTTACAATACCATAGTGATAAATGGCACTGAGGTAAGAATTTGGGTGGCAAGTGATGTTGGCCTTAAGCATGGGTTATACATATATGAGAATTAAGAGAAAAAGGAAAAAAAAGTAACAGTATTATGGGCCACCCTTAGTGCCATGCAGGGCACTGTCACGAGTCTTATCTTCACTGCTCATGAAAATCTGACTGGTGAGCTCTGTCAGCCCCTCATCTGCATAAGAAGCTCAGGGATGTTGAGAAATGAGCAGACATAGAAGGTGAGGGCCTGGGTTCATGTCTATCTGGTTGGCTGAGACTGGGTCATGAGGAGTTTCTGTTTCATGCCAAGGATTTGGGACTTCATCCTGGGCACAGCAATGAGGTGCCATTGCTACTCCATTGCTTGGCTGTACATTTGAGACAATTTAAAGAGGAATTCAAATTGGAGTGTAGCAGACTGGAGTGTGGTGGGAAGGCTGGAAGGCCAGGGGAGTGGTTACAGAAGTCATTCTGTGTACATGTGTGATGGTGGGGTTGGGAAGAGGGTCTGGTGTCAAGTGGACAGGGAGGGGTGGAAACAGTCATCTTGGGAGGGCTCCAAGGTTCTTGCCTTAATGGCCAAGAGAGAGAATGGGAGAGACAGTTTTGTTATATTTTAAGGGTGACATTCGTAGTTAATTTTTTTCCAAGACTGTAGAGGAGTAAAAGAAAAGAAGCAAAAGTTTCTCTTTGACTTCCATTCCTCTCCAGTTCCACAGTTAAACTCTCCAGATGTAGCCCCTATTAAAATGGTTTCATCTCTGTACTTTCAGAAATTTTTCTCTGAAAAACAAGGATTTAGGGGGAAGAGAGGAAGGTTAGCCTAGACCCTTGAGTCTGAGGTGCTGTTGGACATCCAGGGAGAAGATACTAGAGGCAATGGAGAAAAGGGGTCTAGAGTTTAATAGAAGGATGTGGACAGAAAATTTTTATGATATAATCTCAGAAAATTCATTTTCTGGAGACTGGATATGCTAGAAACATAATGTTTTTTCCTGGGTATTAATATTATAAGCTTTGTTCCTAAGCACATGGTACCATAGGCGACCACTTCCTTTTTTCAATAAGGTATTTGCACATGTCATGGTAGTAAATCTCTTCTGCTTGAAATTGTTTTAGTTTAAGGATGCTCCTGTCTGGCTTCATTAAGGTGTATATCTACCCTAGCTATTTGGGTAGAGTTCCGTTCATGTTTATGATCTCAGTGTTCAGGGAATTAGAGTTAGATTCGACTACAGGGAAGATTTTAGTTGAGTCGATTTCATCATTGGGCATAAGCTCTTAGCCTCAAAAATGTTACTAAAAAGAAATCAGGGCTGTTTCATTTTCTGAAATGGTGAACCAGTTTGTTTCAAACTAACCCTCACAACCAAGAACAACTAGAAAATCTGGACAAAATCCAAAGACACATCTTTTGACAGAATTACAGAGAGATAGGAAGCCCAGTTAGGGGACCCTGACATGTGGTACATTTTCTCCTCAAGATATTTGACAGAAACAAATGCTGCTGCTGCAGAGGCTGAGAAGCTCAGTGAGACTACTGGTGGTTCCATGGGTCTGGGGGCAACAACTGTCAATCAAAGTTGGCCAAGGAGGGGAGGCCTATCCAACACCCAGGCTCCCAGCTTGGTCCCTGAAGAGTTACAGCCTAGGAGAAAGGGCAAATAGGAAGCAGATCAGCTCTCAAAAGTATAAAAGCCAGCTTTCAGTCAGCTCAGTCCTTTGTTCAAATAAGGTGGTCTGTCCCTTACTAACTGCCTGCCAGAAGTAGAAGTAAATCCTCTCTGCATGAGAAGGAATCCAAAGTCTCAAATTATCTCCATAATTTTTAAACCACAAATATCTGGCACTCAACCAAACATAGGCAGGCATTAAAAAAGACAATAATTAACCAGAAAAATTAAGAGAAGCAAAATAAGACCAAAGACAGTCCCATGGATGGCTCAGATACTGGGATTATCAGACATGGACTTTAAAATAATTGTTTCATATTTCATGTCTCTAATACATCCAATAAGAAAATAGAAATTTTTTTTCAGAGAACTGGAAACTATTAAAAACAATCAAATGGAAATTCTAGAATTGAAAACTATGGTAACTGAAATTAAGAACTTAATGGATGACTTGTACTTCTGTCCATGAAGGATTAAATGTTATGGGAATTTCCCTCTGGCCATAAAAATTAGGAAACTGGACAGGATATCTGAAACAACAGTTTTCAGACATTGGAAATCAGGTAGCACAAGACTGAGAAGCTGAAAGGAAGCAAATGAGGTGAACCCTACAATTACCCCAACTTACTGCCTGGAGCCAACTTCCAAGGAGCAATGCAGGACAGGACAGGAAAACTCAACAATACTCAGAAGTATTCTGAGTTCAAGAGATAGATGTTGGGTTCTGGGCAAGTCAAAATGTTGTAAATTTCCGGACAGAATACAGAGAAGGATTGTGTCATAGAGAGAGTCCCAGGCATCTGCAGAAGGATCCTGTTGAATCTGTATTAGAGTACTTGTGCATGTTTGGGAGGAAACTCTCTCACACCAAGGAAAGAAATCCCAGAAAGCAGTAGACAGAACAATTCCTGGAGTTTAGATAAGTCTGGGAATATTTTGTGTTCCCACAGGCCTCCTAATGCTTGGGGCATTGAGTAGCATGTTCACAAGGACCAGGTCTAGTAGCAGGACTGAATTTTCCCCAGAATAAGAGCTGCTCTGAAACACCCATATTACGTCTTAAAATTAAGCCTTAAAATGATCAAATTGATCTGAAAGTAACATAAATGCTGCCAGAACAAAATACAACCCTCTTTAAAATAAGGTAAAATCCAGCACTGAAAAGCACTGTAAAACTCACAGTGTGTAATATTCAAATACAAGTTACCAGGCAGGCAGAGAAGCAAGAAAACATGACCCATAACCAGGAGAAAAATCAGTCAGTAGAGACAGACTGAGAAATGACAGAGATAATGGAGTTAATAGATAAAAACATTAAAACAACTATAAATCTTATAACTATGTTTGAGGTAATGAAGAAAAATGTGAACATAATGAGGAAAGAAATAGAAGATATAAAACAGACCCAAGCGCATTTCAAGATGTATGTAAGTCAAATCATTATGCTGTACACCTTAAATGTGTACAGTGATGTACATCAATAAAACTGGAAGAGGAAAAAAAAGACCTAAGTGGAAGTTGTAGAGATGAAAAATATGATACTGAAATGAAAAATATATTAGATGGAATTAAAAGCAAACTAGATTCTGCAGAATAACAGACCAGTGAACTTGTACCTGTAGCAATAGAAACTATCCAAAATAAAGCACACAGAGAAAAGGCAAGACTGAAAAAAAGAAAACAACTTTACTGAGTTGTGTTACAATACTGAGTGGTCTAACAGACTTGTAATTGGAGTCCTAAAAGGAGAGAAAAGGAAGAAAAATATCTAAAAAAGTGATACTTGAAAATTTCCAAATTTGAGGAAAAGTGTAAACCCAAATATCCATGAAGTTCAACAAACCCCAAATAGAAGAATCATTTTTAAAAAGCACACCAAGGGGGCTTCCCTGGTGGCGCAGTGGTTGAGAGTCCGCCTGCCGATGCAGGGGACATGGGTTCGTGCCCCGGTCCAGGAAGATCCCACATGCCGTGGAGCGGCTGGGCCTGTGAGCCATGGCCGCTGAGCCTGCGCGTCCAGAGCCTGTGCTCCGCAACGGGAGAGGCCACAACAGTGAGAGGCCCGCATACCGCAAAAAAAAAAAAAAAAAAAAAAAAAAAAAAAAAAAAAGCACACCAAGGTACATGATTACCAAATTGTTGAAAACCAATGATAAAGAGAAAATCTTATAAAGCAGCTAGAGAAAAAAAGGCATATTACAAGAGCAAAGTAAGAATGACAATAAACTTCTGTTCAGAAACCGTGCAAGTCAGAAGACAATAAAGGAACATCTTTAAGTACTGAAAGAAAAAATGTACTACATCATCTATGTGACGTTGCAACAGCCTGAGGTGCACCGTGCATCTCTCAAAAAGGCAAGAAAATCCCCACGTACCTGGGTAGGGCAAAAGAGAAAAGAAAAAACAGAGAAAAAAGAATAGGGATGAGACCTGCACCTCTGGAAGGGAGTTGTAAAGGAGGAAAAGTTTCCATACACTAGGAAAACCCTTCACTGGTGGAGACGGGGTGAGCAGGGGGGAAGCTTCGGAGCCATGGAGGAGAGCACAGCAACAGGGGTGCAGAGGGCAAAGCGGAGAGCTTCCCGCACAGAGGATCAGTGCTGACCAGGACTCACCAGCCTGAGAAGTTTGTCTGCTCACCCACCGGGGCAGATGGGGGCTGGGAGCTGAGGCTCAGGCTTTGGAGGTCAGATCACAGGGAGAGGACTGGGGTTGGTTGCATGAACACAGCCTGAAGGGGGCTAGTGCACCACAGCTAGCCAGGAGGGAGTCCAGGAAAATGTATGGACTTGTCTAAGAGGCAAGAGACCATTGTTTTGGGGTGCATGAGGAGAGGGGATTCCTTCCTTGACTGTCCACAGAAGGCAGAGCACCACCTACACAAGCTCCAGAGATGGGTGTGAACTGTGGCTATCAGCTCGGACCCCAGAGATGGGCATGAAATGCTAATGCTGCTGCTGCAGCCACCAAGAATCCACAACCCCTGGGAGCCTGTGCAGCCTGCCACTGCCAGGGTCCCATGATCCAGGGACAACTTCCTCAGGAGAACACACGGCACACCTCAGGCTATTGCAACATTACATAGGTCTCTGCTGCAGCAGGCTCGCTCTGCATTCCAATTATGACCACTATATGCCTCCCTTCCCCTGGCCTGAATGAGCCAGAGCCTCCCAATCAGCTGCTGCTTTAACCCCATCCTGTCTGGGCAAAGAACAGATGCCTGAGGGTGACCTACAGGCAGAGGTGGGGCCAAAACCAAAGCTGAACCCCAGAAAATGTGCAAACAAAGAAGACAAAGGGAAATTTCTCCGTGCAGCCTCAGGAACAGTGGATTAAATCCCCACAATCAACTTGATGTATCCTGCATCTGTGGAATACCTGAATAGACAATGAAACATCCCAAAATTGAGGGGGTGGACTTTGGGAGCAACTGTAGACTTGGGGTTTGCTTTCTACGACTGATTTGTTTCTGATTTTTATGTTTATCTTAGTATGGTTTTTAGCACTTGTTATCATTTGGATTTGTTTATTGGTTTGGTTACTCTCTTCTTTATTATTATTATTATTATTTAAATTATTATTTTAAAAGTTTTTTTCTTTCTTTTTCTCTCCCTTTTCTTCTGAGCCGTGTGGCTGACGGGGTCTTGGTGCTCCAGCATGGTGTCAGACCTGAGCCTCTGAAGTGGGAGAGGCAAGTTCAGGACATTGGACAACCAGAGACCATCTGGCACCATGTAATATCAATCTGCGAGAGCTCTCCCAGAGATCTCCATCTCAACACTAAAACCCAGGTCCACCCAATGGACAGCAGAATCCAGCACTGGATGCCACATGCCAAACAACTAACAAGACAGTAACACAACCCCACCCATTAGTAGAGAGGCTGCCTAAAATCATACTAAGTTCGCAGACACCCCAAAACACACCAACGGATTCGGCCCTGTCCACCAGAAAGACAAGATCCAGCCTCATCCACCAGAACACAGGTGCCACTCCCCTCCACCAGGAGGCCTACACTAGCCAATGAACCAACCTCACGCAATGAGAGCAGACACCAAAAACAATGGGAACTATGAACCTGAGGCCTGTGAAAAGGAAACGCCAAACACAGTAAGTTAAACAAAATGAGAAGACAGAAATATGAAGCAGACGAAGGAGCAAGGGAAAAACCCACCAGACAAAACAAATGAAGAGGAAATAGGCAGTCTACCTGAAAAAGAATTCAGAGTAATGATAGCAAAGATGATCCAAAATCTTGGAAACAGAATGGAGAAAATACAAGAAATGTGTAACCAGGACCTAGAAGAACTAAAGAGCAAACAAACAATGATGAAAAACACAATAAATGAAATTTAAAATTCTCTAGAAGGAATCAAAAGCAGAATAACTGAGGCAAAAACGTGGATAAGTGACTTGGAAGATAAAATAGGGGAAATAACTATCACAGAGCAGAGTAAAGAAAGAAGAATGAAAAGAATTGAGGACAGTCTCAGACCTCTGTAACAACATTAAACAGATGAACATTTGAATTATAGGAGTGCCAGAAGAAGAAGAGAAAAAGAAAGGGTCTGAGAAAATATTTGAAGAGATTATAGTTGAAAACTTCCATAACATGGGAAAGTAAATAGTCAATCAAGTCCAGGAAGCGCAGAGTCCCATACAAGATAAATCCAAGGAGAAACCTGCCAAGACATATATTAATCAAACTATCAAATATTAAATACAAAGAAAAAATGTTAAGAGCAGCAAGGGAAAAGCAACAAATAACATACAAGGGAATCCCCATAAGGTTTACAGCTGATCTTTCAGCAGAAACTCTGCACACCAGAAAGGAGTGGCAGGACATATTTAAAGTGATGAAAGAGAAAAACCTACAACCAAGATTAGTCTACCCAGCAAGGATCTCATTCCAATTCAACAGGGAAATTAAAGCCTTTACAGACAACCAAAAGTTAAGAGAATTCAGCACCACCAAACCAGCTTTACAACAAATGCTAAAGGAACTTCTCTAGGCAGGAAACACAAGAGAAGGAAAAGATCTACAATAACAAATCCAAAACAATTAAGAAAATGGTAATAGGAACATACATAACAATAATTACCTTAAATGTAAATGGATTAAATGCTCCAACCAAAAGACATAGACTGGATGAATGGATACAAAAACAAGACCCATACATATGCTCTATACAAGAGACCCACTTCAGACCTAGGGCCACATACAGACTGAAAGTGAAGGGATGGAAAAAGATATTCCATGCAAATGGAAATCAAAAGAAAGCTGGAGTAGCAATTCTCATATAAGACAAAATAGACTTTAAAATAAAGACTAATACAAGAGACAAAGAAGGACACTACATATGATCGAGGGATCAATCCAAGAAGAAGATTGTACACATTTATACAATTGTATAACAATTGTAAACATTTATAACCCCAACATAGGAGCACCTCAACACATAAGGCAATTGCTAACAACCATAAAAGAGGAAGTCGACTGTAACACAATATTAGTAGCGGACTTTAACACCCCACTTTTACTAGTGGACAGATCAACCAAAATGAAAACAAATAAGGAAACACAAGCTTTAAATGACACATAAAAAAGATGGACTTAATTGATATTTATAAGACATTCCATCCAAAAAAACAGAATACATTTTCTTCTCAAGTGCTCATGGAATACTCTCCAGGTTAAATCATATCCTGGGTCACAAATCAAGCCTTGGTAAATTTAAGAAAATTGAAATCATATCAAGTATCTTTTCTGACCACAATGCTATAAGACTAGATATCAATTACAGGAAAAATAGTGTAGCAAATACAAACACATGGAGGCTAAACAATACACTACTAAATAACCAAGAGATCACTGAACAAATCAAAGAAGAAATCAAAAAATACCTTGAAAAAAATGATAATGAGGACATGAGGACCCAAAACCTGTGGGATGCAGCAAAAGCAGTTCTAAGAGAGAAGTTTATAGCAATACAATCCTACCTCAAGGAACAAGAAAAATCTCAAATAAACAGCCTAACCTTACACCTAAACCAATTAGAGAAAGAAGAACAAACAACCCCCCCCAAATTTATGCAGAAGGAAAGAAATAATGAAGATTAGATCAGAAACAAATGAAAAATAAATGAAGGCAACAGTTGTAAAGATCAATAAAACTAAAATCTGGTTCTTTGAGAAGGTAAACAGAACTGATAAACCATTAGCCAGACTCATCAAGACTAAAAGTGAGAATACTCAAATCTACAGAATTAGAAATGAAAAAGGAGAGGTAACAACTGACACTGCAGAAATACAAAGGATCATGAGAGACTACTAAAAGCAACTAAATGCCAATAAAGTGGAAAACCTGGAAGAAATGGACAAATTCTTAGAAATGCATAACCTTCTGAGACTGAACCAGGATGAAATAGAAAATATAAACAGACCAGGCACAAGCACTGAAACTGAAACTGTGATTAAAAATCTTCCAACAAACAAAAGCCCAGGAACAGATGGCTTCCCAGGTGAATTCTATCAAACATTTAGGGAAGAGCTAACACCCATCCTTCTCCAACTCTTGAAAAATATAGCAGAGGGAGGAACACTCCCAAACTAATTCTACGAGGCCACCATCACCCTGATACCAAAAATCAGACAAACATGTCACAAAAAAGAAAACTACAGGCCAATATCACTGATGAACATAGTTCCAAAAATCCTCAACCAAATACTAGCATACAGAATCCAACAGCACATTAAAATGATCATGCACCACGATCCAGTGGGGTTTATACCAGGAAAGCAAGGATTCTTCAATATATGCAAAAGAATCAATGTGATACACCATTTTAACAAAGAGAAGGATAAAAACCATA
This sequence comes from Phocoena phocoena, assembly GCF_963924675.1. Classification (NCBI taxonomy): domain Eukaryota; kingdom Metazoa; phylum Chordata; class Mammalia; order Artiodactyla; family Phocoenidae; genus Phocoena; species Phocoena phocoena. The sequence continues at coordinate 26,849,282 of NC_089224.1, read as the reverse complement.
TGATCATCTCAATAGATGCAGAAAAAGCTTTCAACAAAATTCAACACCCATTTATGATAAAAACTCTCCAGGAAGTAGGCACAGAGGGAAACTACCTCAACATAACAAAGGCCATATATGACAAACCCACAGCCACCATCGTTCTCAATGGTGAAAAACAAACTATTTCCTCTAAGATCAGGAACAAGACAAGGCTGCCCACTCTCATCACTATTATTCAACACAGTTTTGGAAGTTTTAGCCACAGCAGAGAAGAAAAAGAAATAAAAGGAATCCAAATGAGAAAAGACGAAGTAAAACTGTCCCTGTTTGCAGATGATGTGAGAATACATATACATAGAGAATCCTAAAGATGCTACCAGAAAACTACTAGAGCTAATCAGTGAATTTGGTAAAGTAGCAGGATACAAAATTAATGAACAGAAATCTCTTGCATTCCTATATACTAGTAATGAAAATCTGAAAGAGAAATCAAGAAAACACTCCCATTTACCATTGCAACAAAAAGAATAAAATACCTAGGAATAAACCTACTAAAGGAGACAAAAGACCTGTATGCAGAAAACTATAAGGCACTTAAGAAAGAAATCAAAGAGACACAGACAGATGGAGAGATATATCATGTTATTGGATTGGAAGAATCAACATTGTGAAAATGACTCTACTACCCAAAGCAATCTACAGATTCAATGCAATCCCTATCAAACTACCAGTGGCATTTTTCACAGAATTAGAACAAAAATTTTCACAATTTGTATGGAAACACAAAAGACCCTGAATAGCCAAAGCGATCTTGGGAAAGAAAAATGGAGGTGGAGAAATCAGGCTCCCTGACTTCAGAATATACTACAAAGCTACAGTAATCAGGACAGTATGGTACTGGCACAAAAATAGAAATAGAGATCAATGGAACAGGATAGAAAGCCCAGAGATAAACCCACGCACAGATGGTTACTTTATCTTTGATGAAGGAGGCAAGAACATACAATGGAGAAAAGACAGCCTCTTCAATAAGTGGTGCCAGGAATACTGGACAGCTACATGTAAAAGAATGAAATTAGAACACCCCCCTAACACCATACACCAATATAAACTCCAAATGGATTGAAGACCTAAATGTAAGGGCAGACACTATAAAACTCTTAGAGGAAAACATAGGCAGAACACTCTATGACATAAATCACAGCAAGATCCTTTTTGACCCACCTCCTAGAGAAATGTAAATAAAAACAAAAATAAACAAATGGGACCTAATGAAACTTAAAAGCTTTTGCACAGCAAAAGAAACTATAAACAAGACGAAAAGATAACCCTCAGCATGGGAGAAAATATTTGCAAACGAAACAACTAACAAAGGATTAATCTCCAAAATATACAAGCAGCTCATGCAACTGAATATCAAAAAAACAAACAACCCAATCCAAAAATGGGCAGAAGACCTAAATAGACATTTCTCCAAAGAAGATATACAGATTGCCAACAAACACATGAAAGGATGCTCAACATCACTAATCATTAGAGAAATGCAAATCAAAAGTATGATGAGGTATCACCTCACACTGGTCAGAATGGCCATCATCAAAAAACTACAAACTATAAATGCTGGAGAGGGTGTGGAGCAAAGGGAACCCTCTTGAAGTGTTTGGGGGAATGTAAATTGATACCGCCACTATGGAGAACAGTATGGAGGTTCCTTAAAAACTAAAAATAGAACTACCATACGACCCAGCAATCCCACTACAGGGCATATACCCTGAGAAAACCATAATTCAAAAAGAATCATGTACCACGATGTTCATTGCAGCACTATTTACAATAGTCAGGACATGGAAGCAACCTAAGTGTCCATCGACAGATGAATGGATGAAGAAGATGTGGCACATATATAGAATGGAATATTACTCAGTTATAAAAAGAAAGAAAATTGAGTTACTTGTAGTGAGGTGGATGGACCTAGAGTCTGTCATACAGAGTGAAGTAAGTCAGAAAGAGAAAAACAAGTACTGAATGCTAACACGTATATATGGAATCTAAAAAAAAAAAAAAAAAAGTTAGATGAACCTAGGGCCAGGACATGAGTAAAGATGCAGACATAGAGAATGGACTTGAGGACACGGGGAGGGGGAAGGGTAAGCTGGGATGAAGTGAGAGGCTAGCATTGACATATATACACTGCCAAATGTAAAATAGATACCTAGTGGGAAGCAGCTGCATCATACAGGGAGATCAGCTTGGTGCTGCGTAACCACCTAGAAGGGTAGCATAGGGAGGATGGGAGGGAGATGCAAGAGGGAGAATATATGTATACATATAGCTGATTCATTTTGTTATATAGCAGAAGCTAACAGAACATTGTAAAGCAATTATACTCCAATAAAGATGTAAAAAAAAAAAAAGACCCAATTATGTGTTGTCTATAAGAAATTCATTTAAATATAAAAACACAGATAGGCTCCTAGCCAGAGCAACTCTGCAAGAAAACTAAATAAAAGGCATCCAAATTGGAAATGAAGAAATAAAGCTGTCACTATTTGCAGATAACATGTAAACCCTAAAGACTCCATCCAAAAATGATTAGAAATAATAAATAAATTTAGTAAGGTTGCAGGATACAAAATCTACATGCAGAAATCTGTTGCTTATTATACACTAATAATGAACTAACAGAAAGAGAAATTAAGAAAAAAATCCCATTTATAGTTTGCATGAAAAAGAATAAAATACATAATAATAAAATTAACCAAGGAGGTGAAAGACCTGTATACTGAAAACTAAAAGACATTAATGAAAGAAATTGAAGAAGACAGAAATAAATGGAAAGATATTACATGCTCATGGATTGAAAGAATTAATAGTTTTTAAACGTCCATGCTACCCAAAGTAATCTACAGATTCAATGCAGTCCCTATGGAAATTCCAATGGTGTTTTACAGAGAAATAGAACTAACAATCCTAAAACTTGTAAGGAACTACAAAAGATCAAGAAGATAAAGCTGATGTCAAAATGCTCCCTCATTTCAAACTGTATTACAAAGCTATAGTGATCAAAATAGTATGGTATTGGCTTAAAAACGGACACATAGATACATAGAACAGAATAGAGAACCCAGGAGTAAACCTATGCAAATATGGTCAATTAACTTATGAAAAAAAGAACCAAGAACATACTATGGGGAAAGGACAGTCTCTTCAATGGTGTTTGGAAAACTGCACAATCACGTGCAAAACACTGAAACTGGACTACTGTCTTACACTATACACAAAGTTAACTCAATGGATTAAATAACTGAATGTAAGACCTGAAACCATAAAACTCGTAGAAGAAAACACAAGCAGTAAGCTCCTTGACATTGGTCTTGGTGACGATTTTTTGGATTTGACACAAAAAGCAAAGGCAACAAAAGTATAAAATAAATTAGTGGGACTACATCAAACGAAAAAGCTTCTGCACAACAAAGGAGACCATCAACAAAATGAATGGGAGAAAATATTTGCAAATCATGTGTCTGCTAAGGGGTTAATATCCAAAATGTATAAAGAACACATATGACTCAATAACAACAACAATACTCTAAAAAATCTGATTAAAAAATGAGCAGAGAATCTGAATAGACATTCTTCCAAAGAAGACCTACAGATGACCAACAGGTACATGAAAAGATCCTCAACATCAATGATCATTGGGGAAATGTAAATCAAAACCACAATGAGATATCACCTCACACCTGTTAGAATGGATATCCCCAAAAAGATGAGCGATAACAAATGCTGATGAGGAGGTGTTTTTCTCTTTCTGACTTACTTCACTCTGTATGACAGACTCTAGGTCCATCCGTGTCTCTGCAAATGGCACAGTTTCGTTCCTTCCTATGCCTGAGTAATATTCCATTGTATATATTTACCACATCTTCTTTATCCATTCCTCTGTTGATGGACATTTAGGTTGCTTCCATGTCCTGGCTATTGTAAATAGTGCTGCAATGAACACTGGGGTGCATGTATCTTTTGGATCTTTTCTCTAGATATATGTCCAGGAGTGGGATTGCTGGGTCATACGGTAGTTCTATTTTTAGTTTTTTAAGGAACCTTCATACTGTTCTGCATAGTGTCTGTACCAATTTACATTCCCACCAACAATGAGGAGGGTTCCCTTTTTCCACAGCCTCTCCAGCATTTATTGTTCGTAGATTTTTTTTTTTTTTTTTTTTTTTTTGCAGTATGCGGGCTTCTCACTGTTGTGGCCTCTCCCGTTGCGGAGCACAGGTTCCGGACGCACAGGCTCAGTGGCCATGGCTCACGGGCCCAGCCACTCCGCGGCATGTGGGATCCTCCCAGACTGGGGCATGAACCCGTGTCCCCTGCATCGGCAGGCGGACTCTCAACCACTGCGCCACCAGGGAAGCCCTGTTTGTAGATTTTTTGGTGATGGCCGTTTTGACCAGTGTGAGGTGGTACCTCATTGTACATTTGATTTGCATTTCTCCAATAATTAGTGATGTTTAGCATCTTTTCATGTGTCTCTTGGCACATGAGGTCTTCCATCCATTTTTTGATTGGGTTGTTTGATGTTTGATATTTTGGGATATTTGATTTTTTTTTGATATTGAGCTGTTTGTATATTTTGGAGATTAATCCCTGTCAGTTGCTTTGTTTACAAATATTTTCTCCCATTCTGAGGGTTGTCATTTTGTCTTGTTTATGATTTCCTTTGCTGTACAAAACTTTTAAGTTTAATCATGTCCCACTTGCTTATTTTTGTTTTTATTTTCATTACTCTAGGAGGTGGAGCCAAAAAGATATTGCTGCAATTTATGTCAAAGGGTGCTCTGCCTATGTTTTCCTCTAAGAGTTTTATAGTGTCTGGCCTTACATTTAGGTCTTTAATCCATTCTGAGTTTACATTAAGGAGTGTTCTAATTTCATTCTTTTACATGTAGCTGTTCAGTTTTCCCAGCACCACTTATTGAAGAGGCTGTCTTTCTTCCATTGTATATTTTTGCCTCCTTTGTCATAGATTAGTTGAACATATGTGCGTGGGTTTATCTCCGGACTTTCTATCCTGTTCCATTGATCTATATTTCTGTTTTTCTTCCAGTACCATGCTGTTTTGATGACTGCAGCTTTGTAGTATAGTCTGAGGTCAGGAAGTCTCATTCCTCCAGCTCTGTTTTTCTTTCTCAATATTGCTTTGACTATTTGGGCTGTTTTGTGTTTCCATACAAATTGCAAAATTTTTTGTTCTAATTCTATGAAAAATGTCATTAGTAATTTGATAGGGATTGCATTGAATCTGTAGATTGTTTTGGGGAGTATAGTCATTTTCACAATATTGATTCTTCCAATCCAAGAACATGGTATATCTCTCTGTCTGTTTGTGTCATCCTTGATTTCTTTCATCAGTATCTTACAGTTTTCTGAGCACAAGTCTTTTGCCTCCTTAGGTAGTTTTATTCCTAGGTATTTTATTCTATTTGTTGCAGTGGTAAATGAAATTGTTTCCTTAATTTCTCTTTCTGATTTTTCGAAGTAGCATAATTTTAAAAGATTAATATATTTCAATTAAAATATATTCAAATTAAGGGAGTTCCCTGGTGGCACAGTGGTTAAGACTCCGCACTCCCAAATCAGGGGGCCCAGGTTTGATCCCTGGTCAGGGAACTAGATCCCACATACATGCCACAACTAAGGGTTCACATGCCGCTACTAAGGACCCAGCACAACCAAATAAGTAAATATATATATATATATATGAAAACATAAAAGATATTCAAGTTAAGTAAAATATTTCATGTACAAAATAAATTTGTGTTCACAAATAAAACTATTATACCTTGCAATTTGCAGTGTTTCATTGTTTTGCAAAACATTGCAGTGTTTATTGTTTTAACTTTTTATTTTGAATTCTATTATAGACTCATAGTAAGTTACACAGGTAATAGAGAAAGGTCCTGTTGTACCCCCCACCCTGCGCACCCCCAGTGACATCTTAGGTTAACTAACTATAGTTAATCAAAATCAAAAGCAGGAAATTGATGTCAGTATACATGCATTGTTCTTTACCATTTTACCACCTGTGTAGTAACCGCCACCACATTCAGGATACAGAACTGTCACACCTTACACTTGGCTCTCTGTTTCATTGTTGTAAGGATTAAACACTAAAAAAAAAAAAAAAAAAAACCAAACTCCCAGTGCTCTGGAAGAACAGCAGATTTGAAGGAGCCTGAGATCTGTCTTTGTCTTCGTAGTCACCCTGCTTTCAGGATGGACATTGTCTTTACCACTGGTCTCAGGAGTGTGTAATCCTACTGGGGCTGCAATCACCAATGGTCCCCAGACCTCACAATCTCAAGATGTATGTCAGACCCTACTGCCTAACTGCCAGTTCTCTGAATAACTTCCACGCAGACCACGGTGTTGGTGAAAAGGTAATAAGTGTGGGCTAGCCTGAAGCTTCCATATGTTCTGAAGACTTAATGATATCAGCAGCAGTTATTTAGAAACTGCTGAAAATGTGGGCAGGGAAGGAGAGTTTCATGACTGACATTGTTTAAAATAGTGAATGCATGGTGATAATAAAAAGCAGACCAACTTTTAGTCAGCTTTGTTATTGCTCTTAAATTCTCGGCAGAGAATGCATCACTTATGGCCTTGCCCGCTGCAGACCCTGCCTCGGCCCCAGCCTTGGGATACAGCCGCTCAGGCCCCTCCCTTGGGCTTGGTAGCACCTTTGGCCCAGATTGAAGTTGATATTTCAGTCTGGACCTTTTACTTGGATGGATGTTAAGCTTTTAAATTAGAGGTTCCAGAACAGGGCTGTTGCTTACTTGTGCAAGTTATTCGCTGCACAAGGGTGCCCAGCTCAGTGGTGAGTGATGGGCTCAAACCCAGCTTGTGCTTGACTGCTATACCTATGCCTACCTTCAGGAAGGGGTGTCTTTGTGTAATTTGTATAAAGATGCTATATGGGCAGTGTTGTGGGGAGAACTGTGCCCCCCAAAGAGATAGGTTGTAGTCCTAACTCCTGGGACCTGTGAATGTCACTTTATTTTGAAATAGGGTCTTCATAGGTGTGATTAGTTATGATGAGGTCAGGCTGGATTAAGGTGCAACATGAACTAAAGACTGGAAGCCTTACAAGGGAGATTTGGAGACATAGACACGGGAGGAAAAGACCCACAGACACATGGGAGGAAAAGACCATTTGACCACAAAGGCCGAGACTGGAGTGATGCAGCCAGAAGTCAGGGATTGTCAGCAGCCACAAGAAGTTGGAAAAGAGGAGGAAGGATCCTCCCTGGAACTTTCAGAGGGAGCGTGGCCCTGCCAAAACCTTGGTTCTGGACTTCCAAACTCCAGAACTGAACAAACAGATTTCGGTTGTTTTAAGCCAGCCAGTCTGTGGTGCCTTCTTATGGCAGCCACAGGAAACTCCTACGGGCAGTGATGGCCCTGTTCTAGAATCCTCCTTTAAGTGTTTTAAAATATCAGAACTTTCCCCCCTAGAAAACATAAAGTCCTTCGCACTGTGTTGGAGGTGAGGTTGGTGAATGTTGTTCTCAAGGATCTTAGAGGCCTGTGGCAGGAATTAAAAAAAAAAAAAAAACATAATACATAAATAAATACCTGTTTCCTTGGGAGTTCTGTCCCACCCCAAGGGCCGGCTGAAGAAAGCTGGGAGCTGAGTTGTTGCTCTGGGAGATGCCAGCAGAGGGCGTGCGGGATGCACACCTGTGCTCAGCATGGGCCTGGCGCCTCTGGGGCTTTCTGCAAGCACAACAGGAGGCTGTGCTCGGAGCCCTGGGGCACCTTCCACAGCCCTCTCTTCCTTTCCTCGGAATTTCCACATGCCAACGTGGCTATCCTGGGGCCACCCCTGGTCTGTCACACCCTCTGAGAAGCCACTCACCCCCCAAGGGCTCCCTCATTGTCCCAGGAATGGGGAACTGCCCAAAGTCACCAGGGGAGAAAGCTGAGGCTGGAGAGAAGGAAGGAGGATTCACCTTAAGTCATCAATCCAGTCGGGGTGCCTGCATCTCCTCTCTCCTCACTCATCTTGGGAAGGTGCCTGGCTTCACACCAAGTTCTGAAACCTAAGGCTGGGCCTGGGGGCACTTGACAGAAGGCAGCCAGGGACTCCAGGCAGCGAAGGAGGCATCCTACAGACTGGGCCCCAGTTCCTGCTCTCAGCTCTGGACCCTGACTGGAGCTTCTTCAGGAAGATGCCTACAGGCAAGGGGGCCTCGGGGGTGGGTGAAAACCACGCCAGCATCTTTACCTAGAACCACCCAGATGCGTCTTTGCATTCAGGCCTCCAAGGTTGCTCTGAAATGCACACACGCAGCTCCAGCATCTCCTACCCTGACCTCCTCACTGGTCCTCTCAAGGCTTCACTCTCCATCTTTTATTCTGGGTATTGTTACATACGGGTTTCATCCCTGCCAACTGGCCACTAAGTTCCCGCACCCAGGACCAGGCAGCCACAGAATTTCTAGTGTAGGATTCAAACTTGATTGTGCCCTTACTAGCTTCCTTGCACAATTTCTATAATACCTCAAGCCTCAGTTTTCTGGTCAGAAGGATGGGGACAACACTGCTTAATGGCAAGGGGCTTAGGTGTATGGTAGTAGACACTCAAACGGGAACCACTAGTAAGGATTTTCTGAGCACTTAGAAGCATCTTATCGTTCCAATTTTGTGAGCACTAACTCTGTTCTTGGTCTTCTGCTAAGCACCTTGAAAGTACTATCTCATTTTATTCTCATGGTAATCCCAGAACATGGGATTGCTGCTGTCCCTCCTGGACAGATGGAAAAACTAAAGCTCAGAGAGGTTTCAATGCTTGTCTCTCAAACTGGTGAAGGATGGAGCCAGAACTGGCAGGGAGATATGACTGGTCATGAAAATACACATGAATTGGTTTGTCACAGAATGTTGGACTAAGAGGGCGCTTGGAGATTGCTTTCACCCCTGTGACCATACCTCACAAAGGGAGAGACAGCCTGGGGATGCCATAGAGCAGGGGGCAGCCTAGAGGTGGGACCCAGGCTCTGAGCTTTGGCTGCCTGCAGTGCTCATCTCAGCTCTACTGGGCGTGTGGTAGGACTGTCCCAGCTCTGGCCGTGTTGTCTGGGAAAGTAACCAACAACACCTCCAAACGGGACCATTTAATCACCAACTTGAAACTCTCCAGAATCCCCTCTTCCCCTCTGCCCTGTGGCCAGCACTCCCCACACAGAGCTGCTCTACGGACCAATGAGTGATGAACTCACAGCAGGAGAGGGAGGCTTTTATTAGAACCTGTCATGACTGATACATGTCCTTCCAATTCTGCCACCAACTGTGTGGCTTGGAGTGAGCCCCTCCCCCCCTCAGCCTTGCATGGAGCGAGTGGAAGCTCCCCTTCATTCAGCACCTGCTATGGGCCAGGTGCTGAGAAAACCTGTGATGAGGAAGCTGGTCTGATTTTTATGTTATGATGGGAAACGGAGTCCCTGAGGGGTGAAGTGACAGTATTGATATAACTGAGCCTCCTCACCAGTGACATGGGGCACAGTTCGCTGGACTACACAGCATTTACAAGGGATTCTGACCCTTGAGATTGAAGGCGCCCCTGAGGAAACAGGGCGGCCAGGCTGGGGGTGTGCAGCAACGTGGAGAGGTCCTGGCCCTGTTGCCTTATCCTTCAGCAGGCAGGATGAGTGAATGGACTCCCTGTGACAAATGCAGGGTTGGGTGAAGCCTATAAGGAAAGGATTTAGCTGGACACTGGGAAGGGGGTGAGCAGTCCCTGGGTGTTGGGACAGAGGTGGCATCCCAGGCCCTCCCAACCCCTCCATCCTACCAGATGTTGGAGCTCTACAGGAACCAACATCACCCCAGTGACAAAGGCCTTAGGAAGGATATTTGGGCGTGACTCTGCTTTGCTGGAATGTCTAACTGGGACAAAGTCTTGGCCCAACTCAAGTGTGTCCTGGCGTCAGGAGCTCCAGCCCACGCTGGGAGGTCAGCAGGACCTGGAAAGTGGATTAGGCTTGTCTCCAAGCCCTGGAGATGGCTTGCCTCGCTTTCCGGTGCTGTCAACTTTCAAGAACAACCACTCCTCACCCCAACCCAGCTGCACACCTCACACCCCCACCCCCACCCCACCGTCAGCAGCACCCACCTCAGGTGCTCCGGGTGGCCGTTGCTCATCTGGCTGCTGCCCAGCAGGCCCGGTTCACTTCGGTGCCTGTCGGGGAACCATGCAGATGTTGAGTTGGGCCCTGACGGTAGGACACGTCTCTTTGACACGTGGTTCAGGACCCACTGTCTCCACCTTGTTGCAGTGCACCTGCCAAGGGGTCATGTTCATCTATGATAGATTTGGGTGAAACTCTGCTGGAGGCTGGTACTTCCTGCCTGAAGGCTCGGGGCTCTTTCGGCGGCAAGCACACACAGCATCCAGATAGCTGCATGGCCGCAGGGCAGTCAGAACCTTCCTGATACTTCATTCATTCACTTCATTCATTCACATTCATTGACTGGGCCAGGCCCCCTGCCAGACCCCGCAGCTGCCAGTCACTTCCTCCTGCCAGGAGCTATAATGGTCATGTCCGGGAGACAAGAGAAGCAAGTGGTAGAGGAAATCCGGGACTGCAGGTGTCAGCGCTGGGGCAGCCCCACTCAGACTGGGGTCAGAAAGTCCATGCAGGAATGGCCATGAGCAGCATCTGGAAGGGTGCAGAGTGCCCTCCTGGGAGAACTCACTGTGCAGGCTTCCTAAACTCCAGTTCCTAAACTCTGTCAATCCTATTTAACAAACACTCACCTAGCACGTGCAGCATGCCAGGGCCAGCTGTGGGCTTTGTGAATATGCACATAGCTGGTCTTCACAATGTTATTATCCTCTTTGCTCAGTGAAAGAAACTGAAGCACAAAGAAGGCTCATGCCCCAGGTCACTGAGCGAAATTCGAACCCAGATCCATGCTGCCCCACTCACACCACCTCCATGATCATGTCATTTCCTCATGAATCACTTGTGCTACTATTTATCTGATTTTTTCCCCTTTAAATGACGTTCCTCTCACTTACTCAATGTATTTAACGTGTACTTAGATTCTAAAAACAAAAACAGAACAACCACCCAGCATCACTTAGGAAAAGTGAAACGTAGTTAACTGTAAAGATGAATCCAATTACAACACAACACTGTCCCTGCACATCCTGACACTGCTGCCTGCCTGTTGCTGCAGAGCTGAGGCTGGACTCATCCACTGAAAGGAGAGTGGCCAGAGTCTGTGAGCCCAGTGAAGCCATACCAGCAGCAAGGTGAGACTTGGGACTTAAAATCAGAAAGATGAAGAGAAAAAGAAAGGGAGGAACTTTCCCACTATGTGATACAGTATTATTAGTGCTGTGTTCATTGCAGTTGTTCACAGAGTCTGTGCAATTCACCTGCTAGAAGTTAACCAGCTCTGCCACTTGCCCACATACAGCCCTGCTTTCTTCTAACTTAGGGGGAATGAGAAGAGGACACAGAGGACTAGAACAGGATTCAGCGGTGTATCAAAACTACACTGACCAGGGCTTGGCCGGTAGGAAGGTCTGGTCTCACAGGCCACAGGCAGAGGCTAGAACCCGTGACCTAAGTCACCGGGTGGGAGGGGAGGCCTCCCGTGGGCAATGCATTTACTGTGAGAGTGGGGCTGGGTGGGGCAGGGACTGAGACCTGGCCGCAGAGCAAACTCCGAATTGGGGGGTGGTGCCCCAGTGCACCAGATCAGCGGTCTGAGAATGGGGTCAAATTCCATGTGTTACCTCTTCTTGCTTCCCAGAGCCCAGGGGATGGGAGAAAGAGGAACTAGACACACACCTTCCCCCACTTCGCTCTCCCCTTCCCCTGGGTCTATGTGCACCGCTGGCCAGCTCTGCAGCATCAGGGAGGTTTAGGGGCAACTTTCCCTCTCTGGGTGGAGTCTTCCTTGGATTCACTCTTAATCACAGTGAGTGGGTAGTTGCAGGACACCAGGACACTGGCGAGCGGAATGATCTCCCTTTTTCTTCACCCCAGGTGAGGAAGCATCATATAGATCCTGCCCACACTGTGGCCAGTTGCCTGCCAAAGGGGCTTCCTTGGGGGTCAGCAGGCGTGCGAGGACAGAGGCACATCGTGGTCCCTTGGCAGGTGTGGGACTCCCAACTTTGCCCCTGCATCACAGTAAAGGCCAAAGGTCCCAAAAGTGGTGTCCTGTCCTCATGTATTCTCTCTCCTGAGGCAGAAGTCAGGTTTGGCCCATGCACAACTCGCTTACTGGATTGGTTTCTACTGCTGCATAACAAGTTACTGCAAACGCAGTTGCTTAAAACAATGCACGTGTTATCTCAGGGTATCTGTGGGTCAGGAGTCCAGGCTGGGCTTAGCTGGGTCTTCTGTTCGGGGCCTCACAAAGTGGCAATCAGGGATGTGGTCTTATCTGGAGGCCCAGCTGAGGACGGGTCCACTTTGAAGCTCACTGTGGCTGTTGGCAGAATCTATTTCCTTGCTCTCAGATCCTTGAGGCCACTCTGGGGTCCTGGCCCCATGGCTCCTCTGTAGGCCCCCTCACAATGTGGCAGCTGTCTTCAAGGCCTGCAGGAGAACTGCTCACACCTCAGGGAGGTCTAAAAGGAGCCATCTAGTTAGGTCAGGTCCAGGATAATCTTCCTTTTGATCAGTTCAATACCAACCAGTTAGGGACCTTAATCACATTAGCAAAAACTCTTTTGCCATATAAGGTAACACAATCAGGGCAATGACAGTCTATCACACATTCAAGGGGAGGGCTTATATAGGGTGTGTACATACACGAGGGGACAGTCTTAGAATTTGGCCTGCCATATGTCCCTTACTCAAAGCTTCGAGAAATTTTGCTCTAATCTGTAACAGAAACATAAAACAGCTAGACAGTAGATTTCTAAATTAAGGTATATTTTTAACATGAAGTATGCAGATAGGACATGTTTTCCTCTGTGGCCTCAACATGTAGCTTATCATCTGGGAAAGGGGCACATAGAACGTGATAGAACTTACCGACAAGTCTCTTCAACCCCATTCAGTTCTATGAAAAGAGAAGGAAACAAATAATTGGCAGGACTCCTGGACACAGTTGGCGGGGGTGGGGGGTTGTGCAGTGCACAACCAGGAAGTGCCATTCCCAGCTCAGTCGATGATACCCCCAGGAGTTACGTAGCCTGTAAATGGCAGTTCTGGTGATGGGGTCACAGTAGAGGTCCCCAGACCTGCTCCAGGCCTGCAGGCTGTCCCTAGGCACCAGGGTGGTTTATAAGTGTAGCTCCCTGGTGAGAACAAGCTGCTGCCACACCATCAAATGCAAAACCATTTGGGAACAAACTTGTTTCTGGAATAAGCCTTTCAGTCTCAAAGTGGGTGACTGCCCAGACATCCCAGAAGAGCTCAACCCCCCACTCCAAGCTCAGCACTTGGGAGGGCTTTCCAGCCCTGGCAAATGTGCTCCTCTGTCTCCTTATACCTGCCTGCCACAGCCAGATACCTACTCAGCTGCCCCTACCGCAGCCTTCCCTGACTCCCAAAGCCACCACAGTTGGTCGCCCTCCGTTCTCTCTGCCCATATGCCCTCGTAGACAGCTGGGGTGGCCTGGGTTGGGGCCAGCACAGGGCTGGCCTGTGGAAGGGGCCCCGTACCTGGCTACCATGCCCACTGAATGGGGATGCCCTGCCTGCTGTGTGCACTCTGGTAGGAATGGGGCCTGCCTCTCGGGACATCCCTGGCCAGCGGTCAGTGAGGCGTGTCCGCACTGATGGCAGCTCCAGTTGATGATCGCCACCCAGCCCGGGCGAAGGGAGCAGGAACAGCAGCCTGGGGAGAGGCGAGAGATGTTGGGTCCAGATTTGGACGCTGTGAGCGTGGTGTGTCTGTGGACACCTGACTGGAAGTGACCTTTGACAGATGGTGTTAGTGGTTTAAACCTTAGTAGCAATAAGGGCTGGAGAGAAAATGGGGGTAAGTCAGAAGGTAGAGGACCCCCCAACACACTCCCCCCACCAAAAGCTCACTGTGGTGCTATGGATAGAGTGCTGGTTCAAATCCCAGCTCACCACTTGGGCAAATGAAGTTGCTCCACTGCACCTATTGTCTTACCTGTAAATTAAGGCTAAAAATACCCTCTTCCTAGAGTGAGATTAAATGAGATAATGTGGGGGGCTGGTGTGACAATGCCCCCACAGAAGACATGCTCCTCAGATGGTTCCTAGGGCTATTTCATGTTGGGGAATACAGAGTAGAACCTGTAACTGGACTGAGAGACACCCCTTCTCAGCAGCAGGGATCAGAAAACGTCCCCATGGGACTTAGGAGAAAGCGTGGAGTGTGGAGCTCCAGCCTGTCATGTCTCTGAAGGCCAGCTGTGGCTGGTGCTAAAGTAGCCAAACATTTAAAAACTGACACATGCTGCCAGTCACTGATTGGAACACTAACACCCTCCAGAAGCATGAGCTTACTGTGTCTGAGTCTGGAAGCTCCTCACCCTTCAAGGGGGCTTACGTCATGTCACCTGCTCTGGGAAGCCATCCACCTCCCCGCCCACCTTGTTGTCACTTGTGAGCACATCTGTCTATCTCTCTCCATGGCTAAACTGCACTCCCTAAGGACATCTCTTCACTCCTCCTCAGCATCCAGCAAGCGTCCGGTACATAAAAGGGAGATAAAGTTCTGGGTTGCTTTTCCTTTTAAAGAGGAAAGGTGGGTCCAATTGAGGCTGGTTAGGACTCAATCTGACCAGCAGAGGGCGCAAGAGCCATTGAAGATGCAGAAGAAGGGGGTGAAGCCTCCACATGAACAAGATTTCCTGGAAATTCTTTTAGCAAGTAACACATTTATAATAGCTATTTTTCTGTCATATTCTTTCCCTTTGCCTATGCCTTGCAGGATTTGTCACTTGGCAGCTGCAAAGGCCTGCAAAGGCTCAGGGCTTGGGAAACTCCCAGAAAGTCAAGGCTGCAGCCCCCTTGTCCAATCCACATTTCAACAGCTGGAGAGGATTTAGCTGGAATTGAGAGGAGATGGGAAAGGACGGCCCTGGAGGGAGCACTCACACCCTTGATGGCCTTTGACCTTCTAGGGCTGCCAGCCAGGTCACTGGCCTCTCAGCAGCTGGGGTTCCCCAGAGGAATCAGCCTTTAGAGTCTGTTAGGGCAGCCACTGAAGAGAGTGAGTGTACTGTTACCCGGATTATGCAAGGAGCTGGAAAGTAGGGGTGAACAATTCCTACTCTAAAGACTATTGTGGGATTAAATGAGATGATGGTTGTAAAGCATCCAACTCAGTGTCCAAACATATTAGTATCAGAAAGATTTTAAATTGTTGAGAATTCTGACATGGGAGTAGGAAATGAACTTGATGATTTGTGTTTCTAAGGCCCTAATACTGCAAAAGTAATGGGTGCTTTCATGGAAAAATTTTTTAAAATTTTTTAAAATAAGGTAACACTTCTGATATGGAAGTGCACATATTTGTGCAATCAGAAGAATTGAATCTAGACTAGGAATTGGTAACTATGTCCCACTGCCTGTTTTTGCATGGCCTATGAACTAAGAATGGTTTTCACATTTTTAAATGGTTGAACAAATAGAGATAAGAATAATATTTGTGACATAATGTTTTGTGAAGATCAGATGAAATTCAAGTTTTAGTGTGCATATAGAGCATGACTGGCACAGAGCCACATTCATTCCTTTACATGTTACCTATGGCGGCATTCATGCTGCAGGGCAGAGTGGAGGTGCTGCACCTGAGCTATATGGGCCACAAAGCCTAAAATATTTACTTACCTGGCCCCCTACAGAAAAATATGTTCAACCCCTGATCTAGGCTGTTAAAACTGGCAAGAAGAAGTTCATTCAATTCACTCCCTCTTGTTTTTTTCATTTTGGGAAACTGACGCTTAGACAGGGAATGGGCTTGCATCATGGGTTCCTTGTGTGCTCTGCATGGCATTTGGGCATTTGCAAGCAGGGCTTCTGTGCCCATTCCTGGCACTGAGGGGCATGTGCAAAATGGTGCAGGAAGCACAGGTGTCTGTGGATGTGCATCAAGCTCCCGGACCCTTTATCTCACTCAGACCAGCAGGAGAAGAAGGACTGGACTGGAGCCCAGGGATCAGAGGCTGGGCCTGGCCTGGCATCTAAGGAATGAGGTGATTGTGCCTTCTCTGTGTCCCCTTTAGCCCCCCGCCCTTGCCGCCTCTCCCCAGTACTCAGGGGGAGAAGGGACTTCTGTGTTAGGGATGACAGATGCAAGTGTGAATTCCCTCTTGAAAGGGGCAATATGATCTGGCCTCACACCTGCTGTTGGAAGACACTCTGGAGAAGATGTGCCCCCCTCTCCTGGCTGGGGGGACAGGTCCAGGGCCTTTTGCGTCACCCAGCTTTGCCACCCAGTCTGCCCACCTGGCTGGGAGGAGACCGTGTCCCAGGTACATAGCCCACATAAGCCTCAGAGGGCTCTGCAAACAGCACCTGGAGGTCCCTTGGTGAGTACAAGGCCCCTCCCCTTATTAGGAGGAAGATAGACTGGGACGTGGGCGTCCTTCTGACTAAAGGAAACAGGGAAAGGGAGAGCAAAGCAGCAGGGAAGAAGAGAACCAAAGCCCAACTGAAGACAGAGAAGCAGGCAGAGGAAGGCCAGTTAAAGAAGAAAGAGGGTAGACGGATGGAGGGAGGGAAGAGAGAAAGGAGAGCAAAGAAGGAAGGGAAAGATAAAGAAAGAAAAGCAAAGCTCGAGCCCTTTTCATGAACCTTGCCCACCAGTCTGGCTGGAGGGACAGGTCTCCGTCATGGGGTCTCTCCTTTTCTGCAGTGTCGCCGAGGCCAGTCCCACGGCTTCAGGAGGGCAGTGACCCGGGCTAGCGGACACCTGCCGGGATGGGGCGGCCAGCACTGACCCTCTCTCTCTCCGAAGGCCAGAAGGGCTTGGAGCCTGAACTGGGGTCCCTGACTGGCGCCCGAGCGGGAGTCGGACCCAGCCTCTTGGTCCTGGCACCCGTGTCCCCGGAGCACGGCGCCCTTGTCTCAGGGCATGTTCTGGAAGGACCCGCACACGCCACTGCCACCACCGGGAGAAGCCCAAAGGAGCTCCCCGGGCTGCCCACATACGGCCTCGGTATCCGCGCGCAGCAGCTCCTGAGCAAGCCTTGGGGCCCCAGCGAGCCGAGGCACCCGCGGCCACCACTTCCGGGCCCAGGTTGTGGCCTCGGGTGCCGCTATTTCTCACGACTCTACTAGGAACCAAGGTAGCTGCTAGAGCCTCCCGGGCCAGGCTGAAATGCCTGAGAGTGGGGGGAGGGGTGTGGTGCAGAATGGCCCGGGGTCTGCGCTGTGACCAGCAGGATCGCTCTGGGTTTCTGGGGGCATCAAAAACCGGGTCTTAGCTACGTCAAGGCAATTACTACCTACCTATGGATCTATCTTTTAAAACTCACACTTCTAAAGAAAAGCACACATTAAAAATTAGCTACAAAACAAAAATAAAGTAACTATTTCCAAAGGAACAAATTTGTAAATTACTTGAAGAGGGAGAATTTGAAAGGGAGAGAGAGGAATGTGTCTCAAGGTGCTGTCCCAAAACGCGCTTTGAGTCCCGAGCTCACAGGTGTTTGAAATGATTCAAAACGAAAAGTCCACACATGACTTTGAAATGTTCATAAAGGAAGGCGTCATTAGAGACCCATTTCGCCAGCGAGAAAGTGATTGTGCGGTCACCGGGAGATGTGACTTGCGAGCGTGGAGACGGAGTAATTTTATAACCTCGAGATTTTCTGTTTTGAAGGCAAGACAGATGTCGGCAGTCTTGGATTCAGACACTAGGCGCAAGAACGGGCACGGGCCTCAGACCGAACGATGCGTTCCCGGCCGAGTGCAGGTGGCTTCCTTCTGGCATTGCCCACGGAGACCGAGCCGGAGCGCCCGCCTGATAGCCACCGCCTCCAGCGCCAGCCTGCCCTGGGCCGGGGACAATCAGAAGCGACAGTTTACAGAAAGAAGCGAGTGGAGGATGACCTTCGTTCCAGGCACTGACCGTGCGCGTCCTCATAGAGGAGGCCCGGCACAGGGCGTGGGGTGCGGGGGCAGGGACAGCGAAGCTCTTCCGGGCTCGGTTTCCCGGTCTGTCAGTTGGGGGTGGGGAGAGGTGTAGGACTCCCCGTTGGCAGCTTCTAGACGGTTGCACCCGGAGGTGAGCTGACCGGTCCAGAAGAAAGCGCCCCTTGGTTCCCATCCCCACCTCTGCTTTGCCAAGTAGGATAAAAACCCGCGACAACTGGGAGGGAGGACGAACGAAAAAGGGCCGGGGTTGGGTGGGTGCTGGAGGGGGAGCTGGGCCCAGAGCACTCCAGGTAATGCAGAAGCACCCAGACCTTGGCCACCAACCTTGCCCAGGCCTGCCAACATCCGGACCCAGCTTCCCCATCTGTATAGTGGTTCGGGGACCCCTTAGCCCAATCGGCTCCAGAAACCGACCCGGGAAGCGCTAGGGGAGGAGGAGGGCTTAGGTGGAGGAAGAGAAGTTCTGGAACCTGGCATGCCTGGCCTGAGAGGGTTCTATTAAGGAGGGAGGTAATCCTCTCCCTCGCGTTGCCCCTCCAACGCGGCTGTGGGGTCTGAGGAGCAGAGCAGCAGTGGGGAGGGAGCCTCACCCGGCGTCCGGGCGGCGCCGAGACCCCCCTACCGCCCGAAGCCCCTCGCCGCCTGGCCGCCGGTGAGGGCGGCTGGCCGCGGGCGCTGAGGTCACCTTTTCCACTGCGCCCGCCGAGAGCGGACGGTTTCCGGGATTTTCGCGGCGGCAACGGCGGCTGGAGGCCCGGGCTGGGTCCCAGGAGTTGGGCACGGCGGCTGCGCCCCTGGGGTGGGGATTGCAGGGCTGGGACCTCGGGAGAGGCCCCAAGGCCCCGTCGCCCGGGGTGCGGGGGGGCTTTCCTTCTTTGGGCCTCTGTTCCCGCAGGGAGGAGGGACCCCCCCTCTCTGGGAATCCTTTCCCAGCCAACAATGCTGCAATTCCCGAGCAGAGGAGGCCCTGCTGCTGTTTTGAACATTTTTTCGCCTAAAAGGGGTTTATCTGTAGTTCCCTCTGGGATCACGCGGTGCACAGACAGACCGGGAGGGGGTAGATCAGAGGCCTACCCACCAAGGGGAGGGCCTTGAGGGGTGACTGGGTGGACCCGGCTTTCTTAGCCCTTCGGACCTCCCAACGCTCCAGGGCATTCCCCAAAAGGGCCCTGGGGCCTCATTCCCAGCGGATGCCGCTGCTCAGCCCTCAGCCTCAGCCACCTGGAACTATCCCAAG
Source organism: Phocoena phocoena (assembly GCF_963924675.1). Classification (NCBI taxonomy): domain Eukaryota; kingdom Metazoa; phylum Chordata; class Mammalia; order Artiodactyla; family Phocoenidae; genus Phocoena; species Phocoena phocoena. Next base: position 26,829,944 of record NC_089224.1, on the reverse strand, counting down.
AGCTGAGGGGAAGCACTCTGAGCACTCAGCACCCGTGAAATAGGGTGGGGGCTAGACAGCACTGGTCTTCTGACTCCCAAAAATCTAGAGGTGAGGCCTCAATACTGAAAATAACCTCCTACCCCTAAACCTGACCCAGGACTGGGGGCAAAATGGATTTGGTGAGAGCTGATCAATGTGATTCCCAAGTCCTCTGATCTGGGTCCTGAGCTCCCACCTGGAGGACCTGAGACCTTCAGGGAGGTAATTGTGTGGAGCAGAGATGGCTCAAAACCAGGTGGCTTCAGTCAGGGGCCCAAATAGGAGGTGAAGGGATGGAGTGGGGGTGGCTAGGCCTAACCCTCACAGCAGACTAGGCCATGCCCTTGGGAAGATGTGGAAGGGAAGAGGAGAAGAAGAAAGAGATGGCCAGTGGGCCCTACTGGGTGGAGGGAGGTGAGAGAAAAATGGGCCCCATACCATATATACAGGGAGCAACCCTGCTCCCTGTGGTCCCTGGGCCAGTACTTTCTTTTTCCTGGGCCTTAGTTTCACCATCTGAGAAAGTAGGTGGTTGGACTGGGTGACACCCAAGCACCTACCTAGGGAGGGGTCCCAGCTGGACTGCCCAGGGCTCCAGGAGACACTGGCTTTTCTCTGTTTGCCGGGTGGCTGCTGGGCCAACAGAGGTGGCACAGAACCACCCCTGTCTGTCTACCTCCTACTGGGATAGAGGCCTGCCTAGTATGGGATACCATCACTCTTAGTAGGCCCCACACTGTCCCCTTCTGAGAAGCTATGTGACTCACAAGATCACCCACACATGGAGCACCTGGAGGCCACCTTTCAGTTCTGATGATGGCCGGGAGGTTCAGAAAGGTGCAGCCCTGGCTGAAGTCACTCAGCCTCTAGGGGGAGAGGCAGCTGGGCTTTTAGAGACTCTGGTAAGACATTCTCTTTGTCCCTATGGACAATGAGTCTTGGGCATCTCCCAGTCCACACAGGGTCTGGGGCAGGTGCCAGGGTCTCACCACTAGCAGCTGGAGCTACAGAAGATGCACCATCTTGGGGCAGGGCCATGGGTGTGGTAGATCCTATTTTTCAGAGGTGACCACTGAGGCCCAAGGCAGAGCTCACATGAGAAGGAGAAGTGGCCGAGGACCCCAGTTGAGGGACTCCCGATGGGCAGGAGGAGAGGGGCAGGCACCCTCCCCAGTCTCCTGGGGACACCCATCCATCTCCACTGATACCCCACCCTCCTTGCCTGGACAAACTATATACTCCTCTCTAACAGACCCTGTGGAGCCCATGGGAACAGCCCCCACCCCCCACCCCCGCCCCCGCACTAAGTCCTCACAGCCTCCCTGGAGCCGAGTGTCAGCATCTTCTCAGGGACAGGTAAGGAGACTGAGGTCCAGAATGGGGCAGTGGCTTGCCTCAAGTGGCATCGCCAAAGAGATGAACTCAGCGGAGAGCTGAGCTTTGGGGTTGTTCACCCCACGGCTTGGACTTATATTCCCCCAATGATGAAGAGAGGGAGCTAGCAAAGCCTCTGGCCTTCCTCAGTCACATTGGGGACTTTACAGTTCAGAGAGGAGGCTGGTCACACCAGAGTTTATCCCCAGACTCCCAGGGCACCCTGTGGCTTCTCACCCAGCTCCACCCAGTACTGGTTTTCTCTGATGCTCCAAAACAGCGAAAAGGCAAAGCTGCAGGCTTTCCTTGTCCTGGCATCCATCTCTTGCTAGAACTAGGGGAACACAACCCACTCCACAGCGTCTAGGGTTGTGTAGATGTGTCCACATACCACTTGGTAATACAAGCAAATTCTGGCTGGAGAAATTTGCCTCTCAGGGCAGTTCAGAAGAAATGAGGCGGTACCTGGTAAACTGAGGCACAGGTGAAGCTACTACCCTGCGAGTTGCACCCGGCCCACTGCTGCACTCCTGCCCGGGCGGGCAGCCATGCGTCCTGGCACGGAGGCTGAGCACCGCCACCCCCTTTCCAGCCGAGCTTCGGGGTCTCTGCCTCTCCTCCTCCTGATCTTTCCGGGGCTCCCTAAACCCTGCCCAGGCCGCTAGCCTTGATAGCTGTCCCATCTCTTTCTTAACTGCCCCGTCTTTCTGTCCTGCTTGCCTCTGTGCTCTCCGGCACGTCAGGGCCCGCTGACTCCCGCGCCTCTGTCGGTTGCTCTCTGCGCACGTCTCGGTGTCCCTGGCATCCTCACGTCACTGTCTCGCATCTTGTGTGGCCCTCGCTGTCTCGCTGTAGACCCTCTCTCACCTCTCTCTCGATCCCTCAGCTCCCATCCCCGGGGGTCTTGTCTCCCGAGCTCTCCGGCTCGATCCTTCTTGGGCGTGCGCTCCGCTGGGTCTCCCTCTGTCTGGGACGGTCGGCCCCTCTCCCGGCCCCCTCCCGCCTGCCACCCTCCCATCTCTGGCCCTCCCTCGGGCTCGGCCTGGGGGGTGGGGGGCGGCGACGCGAGGCGGGGCGGCCGGGCGGGGCGGGGCGGTGACGCGGGGCCGGCGGGGCTAGAGGCGCGGCAGAGTGGGGCGGGGGCGCAGTCCCGGGTCCGACCGGCCGAGCCCCGCGCGCCCCGCCCGCGCCCTGTGCCTCCGCCCGGCCGGCCGGCGGGGGAGGGGGCATGAACCGGCGCCCGCGCGCCGCCCGGATCTGCGGGCCGGCCTAGACCCCCGCGCGGGCCCCGCGCCCCAGCCGCTGCCGCCGCCAAGCCCCGGGGCGCCGCGATGCAGCGGCCGGGGGAGCCGGGCGCAGTGCGCTTCGGCCCGCCCGAGGGCTGCGCCGACCACCGGCCGCACCGCTACCGCAGCTTCATGATCGAGGAAATCCTCACAGAGCCTCCGGGGCCCAAGGGCGCCGCTCCTGCCGCCGCCGCTGCCGCCGCGGGCGAGCTGCTCAAGTTCGGCGTGCAGGCTCTGCTGGCGGCGCGGCCCTTCCACAGCCACCTGGGTACGTGCGGGGCCTGGGGCCGCGGGGCGCTGGCCGGGCTCGGCGGGAGGAAGCGAGCCGCGGCGTCTCTCGGACGCAGCTCCGGGAACGCAGGCCCCCGACCGTTCCCTCCGCGCGCTCCCGGCGGGGAAGCAAAGGGGGCAGGCGCTGGGCCGCGCAGAAGCCAGGCCTCGTGCCCGTGGGCCAGGCCTGCCGGGAGGGCATTCGCTCTCTTCTTCGCTGCGACCCTGCGGTTTCCAGCCCCGAGGAGTCCAGGCCCGGGGACCCGAGCCCGCATCCCCATCGTGGGCGCTGGACCAGACTGCTAATGTCAGACTTCGGGTCAAAGCGACCTCAGGCCGCGGGCGCCTGGGCCTTCCCACAGAGAGCTGGCTGGGAGTGGCCGCGGCTGCCCAAGCCGGGAAAGCCGGACCTTTGGGAAAGAGGCCCGTGTCTCCGAGTGCTATGCTGGGGGCTGACGCTGGCCCGAGCCAGCCCGGAGGCTCCCAGAGCCCGGGGTCTCAGGCTGGCGACGAACCGACCTGTGCTGTAGCACAGAGCCCCTTGGGCCTTGCCTGGGGACAAGAGGCTTGTTTGTGAGCTGCTGCCCGAATGGCCCTTCTGCTCCAGGTCGGCTGCACCTTGGCAGAGCTTGAACCAGCAACTCAGGCTTTTTCTGTCCCTTTCGGTTCTCTTCTTTCCTTGTCGGGGCCCTGTCTTGACCTTCTGTGCCCTCTCCACTGCACCCCTTCTTCTGGCCTTTCCCCGTCTCTCTCCAACCGGCCTCTCTCAGTGGGGTGGGTCTGCCCTTCCTTTCTCACCTTCCCCCAAGGATCCTTTCTCCCCTCTGGGCTCTCTCCTCATATTCACCCGCACATCTTGCCTGGGCCCTTCCCGATTCCATCGGGGCTAGAGCACTCACTGGTAGTGAGATGGCTATCTGGGCAGGGAGCCCTCCTGCGTTCTAGCGTGACCTCAGCCCAGGGAGCCGACTTCCTCCACATGCAGTGACCCTCCAGCCAGTGTTCCGCCTGCCTGGGGGGCCGCAGGGCCAGTTTGTTCGTTTTGAGTCCAATCTCTGCTACCTTTTGCCTCCAGCTGCACGGTTAATAATTCGTTTGAAGCGGGCAAAAAAAAAATCGTTTAGGACTAATGAAAACTGAAACGTCTTCGTGGGGGAGAGTCTAAACGGAGAAAACAGGAAGAACAAATTTCCCATTTCTTGGGATGCTTTGGAATTTCCGGGAAGCGCCCAACTTCACCCCTGCTGACAACCCGCTGTCTGCCCCTCAGAATTGGCTGTTTTGCCCTGCACAGAAGAGCAGATGTGCTTCTTCCACTGAAACTCTTCCCCACCCCACCCCCGAATGCAACAAAGCCTATTTAGTTGGGGCAAATGCTTATCTTCCTAACTCTGTGCCGTTTTTTCTTGGTTTCCCTTTTCCGTGACACATACTCTATGTGTTTGGGAGCTTCGACCTTGTTCATTGAGAATCCTGAAATCTCAGAGCAGCTGGGGCCTGGAGAATGCCAGGCAGAGCCCGGGTGGGGGAGGTCCCCTTCCCAGACTCTGGGGACCCTGGCGTCGAGGAGGTTCAGCCTAGGTGCCTGGCGCAAATCTCTCACTTCCCGGCCAGCACGAAGGTTTTGTGTTGGGGTCACCGGCTGAGCGAGAGCTCTCGGCTAGGGCGCATGGTGCGAGGATCTCCAGGAGGAGGAGCAAGGCCCGAGCTCACCCGGCTCCCCACTCTCTCCCCGCAGCCGTGCTGAAGGCCGAGCAGGCGGCGGTGTTTAAGTTCCCGCTGGCGCCCCTTGGCTGCTCCGGGTTGGGCTCGGCGCTGCTTGCCGCGGGGCCTGGGCTGCCCGGCGCTGCCGGCGCGCCGCACCTGCCGCTCGAGCTGCAGCTCCGCGGGAAGCTGGAGGCGCCTGGCGCCGGGGAGCCGGGCACCAAGGCCAAGAAGGGGCGTCGGAGCCGCACCGTGTTCACCGAGCTGCAGCTGATGGGCCTAGAGAAACGCTTCGAGAAGCAGAAGTACCTCTCCACGCCCGACAGGTAGCGCGGGGCCAGGCTAAGCCCAGCGGGTAGGGGGAGGGGGGCTGCTTGCCCTGCTGAGGGTGCACCCCGCTCTTTCCAGAATAGATCTCGCCGAGTCCCTGGGTCTGAGCCAGTTGCAGGTGAAGACGTGGTACCAGAATCGAAGGATGAAGTGGAAGAAAATAGTGAGTGTTTTTGTGGCATTCTGCGCCCTCTAATTGCGGCCGTGCCCCTGTAGCCTTCTTCAAGAGCTGCTCCACCATGGAGACTTATGCCCAACCCTCCCGATTCCCTCGGTGCCTGGTGCCCAGAGGGACCCTCTCTGCTCTCTGTCCCACTGGGTGCCCTAGCTCAGCTCCTTTCGCGCTCCCTGAACCCTCAGGATTCCTGGAAGACTTGAACCCCTCTGCCGGACCCTTTGGTCGCTTTTCCCTAGCAGCGCTCAAACGGCCGCCATTTCCCGGGGGCTAGGCGCGGCCTCGAATGGCCTCGTTGGGCTCTTCAGGCCCTGCCTGGGCACAGGGCGCAGGGGTCCCCGGCCCAGTCCCAGCTCAATGCGGTGCCGCCCGTCTCCCGCGCAGGTGCTGCAGGGCGGCGGCCTGGAGTCTCCCACCAAGCCCAAGGGGAGGCCCAAGAAGAACTCCATCCCCACGAGCGAACAGCTCACGGAGCAGGAGCGCGCCAAGGAGGCGGAGAAGCCGGCGGAGGCGCCGGGCGAGGCCGGCGACCGGAGCCACGAGGACTGAGCGCGGCAGAGGGTTCGGGCCCAGGGAACCCCAGCGCAGTCCGCGGCCCCCAAAGCCCGCCGGAAGCCGCGAGTCGGCCCTTCTGCGTCCACGCCGTTTGCTTTCTAAACTTTTTATTATTACCTTGAATGCGGACATTTAGGGGCCAAACAAGGAAGGACAGACCCTGAAGCCAAACCCGTGCGCTCGCGGGCCTAGCCTGGAAACACGTCCAGCGCGGCCGAAGGTCGCCTCCTCTCGGAGCTCGCCGTAGCCAGGCGCTCCAGGAGCATTCACGCCCCGATCCTATCCTGCACCCCCCAGTCGCCTCGGGCCGCCCCCCGGGCCCGGACGCCTCCAGGCACGCACCCGCTTCCGCGCGTCGGGGGACCCCGCGGCCCGGCGCAGGCCACCACGGCCCGAGATGGCGCCCGGACAACCCGACATCGCTGGGGCCCCTACCCCTCTCTTACGAAGACGGTGATTTTTTTCCAATAAAATATTTTATGACACAGCGGGACTTGATGGGGGGGCGGTTTCTGAATCCGCGACGTTGGCAGGGGGGACGCGGCGAGGTAAGAGGGACACGCGCAGTGTCTTCTGAAACATCCTTTCCCCGGGCTACGTGGACTTGAGCCGTGACCTGCTCCACCTGGTCCGGGCCGGGCACGCAGGAAGCTCGGTCTCTGCAGGATCCTAGGAATCGCTTCCACTCTGAGCATGAGGGCCACTCTGAACCTCCTGCCCTTCTCAGCCCAGGGCACTCCAGACGGTAGCAAACGGGCTACACAAGGGTCGCCAGCCCAAGGGCACCGCGGCGCTCACTCCGGAAGTTGCCCGGGGCTGAGAGCCGCCTCCTGTTGTTGGTTCAGTCTCCTGGGGCTTTAAGGACTAACTGCGAGGTCCTTGAGATTGTACGGGCCAGCCCTTCCTGAGGCCTATGGGAAACCAAGTACTCGGGGTTTGCACAGAGGCCGGCCACCGTCAGCAGCTCCAGCCTGCAGAGGCGCCTGCCTCCCTGAGTTTTCAAGTTTTCCACGGTATACACAGGAGGGAGGCATCTGGCAGCCGAGCACCGGCACCTGTGGGGGTACCTAACCAAGGCAGAGGGCTGAGGACTCCAAACTGCTCAAGGTCATGCAGGGTGCCCTTTCCAGGGGCGCGGCTTGGTGGCACGTGTTTGCCCTCCCTCCCCCCTCCCCACACAAGGAAAGCCTCGGTTGCCTCCTGGTTGCCTCGTCTCTGGTCTAGTCTGGGCTGGGAGCTTGCATGTTGGTTCCTGTTTTTGTGCTTCCTAGGACTACCACCAGGGTGTGGAAATGGAAAAATGGCCACTTTGCTGGTTAAAGCTAGGGGAGAGATGGAAACTTGGTCCTGCAGAGTTCCAAACAGGCCGGAGATTTGAAACCAGGTCCTTGCAAATAAGAGGGAAAGAGAGTCAGGAACATTATGCAAAACAAATGCTTTGCATTTCAGTATGTGAAAACCGTTATGGCCTCCACCTGCAGCGGCTGATGACTTCCTTTTTAAATCGCTGCTTGATCGCCCTTTCCTGAAACCTGCACTTGGATTACTGGTACCCGAGCATCTCAGGCCTTGGTTTAAGGCTGGGAGGAGTGAGAAAGAGGGTGTTTTCTGAGGGCAGCAGGCAATTCTCTGCAAGCCCCAGCCCTGCCAAGTCTTTGGAAAATAAGCTCCCTTTCTAGGCTCTTAACCTTGAAACAGCTCCCAGAATATTCACTTGTCACTGTCCCCTGAAGGGCCTGAGAAAACCTGCAGTCCGGAGGGAAGGAATGGACCATCAGTGTATGAGTGCACCTTCTAATCCCTTCCAGCCCTTAGGGTTACCCCCAGTTCTGCTCAATGTAGTGGTCCTGCTGTAATCTTCCTGAGCCAGGCCCAGGCTAGCCAAATCAGGTACACTACTGAGTTTAATCCTCTCCACCTCGAAGTGTGGCAGGGGTGGGAGTGAAAATTCGAGTTCTGTCCCTCCTGGGCCTAGGGGACAGTAATTCCACCACAGCCTTTGTTAACTATGCAGAGTTGTGGAAGGAGAGTGGAAGAGGAGAGAGGAGGCGTACTGACCCACACTCCTTCAGTCCATTCTGGGACCTCGTTCGGGGTCCTCAGGTTTTATTAAATCTGAGGAATGCAACCTCGGGCAGATTGCCTTGTGGTTCTATGGTGTTTCCCCAAGACAGCCCCCTCACTGGACTGGAGGAAAGGGCCATAAAGCACTAGGGCTCTAAGAGGGAGGGAGAGGGGAAGGGCGTACAGCAAATCCGGTGCCACAGCGCAAGGGCAACCCCCCCAGGCACAGCTGGGGAACCTGATGGGGGCACTGCTGTCATGAGGTCACCAGCCGGTCAGTGGGGGAGCTGGGCCCCAAATGAGGGGGTCCAGATTCCAGTGCGAGAGGGGGTGGGAGGGGTTTCTGTCACTGCCTGCGTCACTGTGCTCCTCGGCGGACAGGGCGCGGGGTGACTGCAGCAGATAGAGACCCAGAGGCCCGGGAGAGGACGGGGCTGTGTGCCGGCTGCCTCCTGGCACCTCGGGGTTCCTTGCTTGGGTAATTCCTATGAGACCCGATGGAAGCTCAGGCCCGCTCCAGAAAAAAACGAAGGCTCGGAGGCAGAAGTTTTACTGCCCATCCCAAGGCTTCTACCGCGGGCCGTAGCCCGCAGAACCAGGACTCTAGGTGAAGAGCGGCAACCTATCCACGGACGGTGATGCAGTCGCCAGGCCTGAGTGACACCCCATCCCGGCCACCCGGGCCACCCTGTGCGGAAGCCCCCTCCCTGCCTGGTGGCCACCGCTCCCCTCTCTCCAGGCCCGGGCCTTCGGGGAGGGACGGTCTTCTCGCTCCCTCCCCCTCTGCTGCACAAGTCTCTTCTCCGCCCCAACGTCCTGGGAAACAAAACCCGGAGACCACACCGGAGAGCAAAGGAGGTCGCGGCTGTGTCTCCGGAGCCCGGGCCCGAAGCCCGGGCTGGGAGAGGGCTCGGGTGTCTCGCGAGATAAGTGGACCTGGAATGGTGGTGGACGGGGAACGCCCGTGGCGGCCAGGACCCCGTGAGCAGCACCCGGGATTAGCCAGACAGCAAGCGCTCGGAGGCAAGAGCGAAGTTTGCGCTTCTGGGCTTTATGGGGTGGGGGTAGGGGCCTGGGCAAGAAGGGGGACTTTGGGGGAGGTTTGGCTGAAGAGCAAGCCGGAGATGGGGGATTGTGACCCCGTTCCTGAGCAAGTCGTTCTTCTTGTCGGAAGCGGGAGCCTAGCTCTGTGCGGCGCTCAGCTCAGGCCAGGATCGCAGGAAGCGTTCAGGGGGAAGTGGGCCTCTCGCGGCCGGCCTGGGGTCCGCAGCCCGTTTCAGAGCCTCCGACTAGCCGTTGGTTTTGCGCGGAGCCGGCACCACCAGGATATGACAGGCGCAACCGGGCAGGGGCTCCCCATCCCCGCCTCTGCTGCCCCTCTTTTTAACAAATAAAGTTTACTCAGGTTTACACTCTTCCCCTGTTCTGGATTCTCCTGTAGGGTCATTGGTGAGAACCCATAACGTGGAAGAAGAGAAACAGGGACCCCAGGGCCACATTAACCCGGCCAGGTGCGAGGTTTGCGTCTCCTGGAGCCGGAGGGTGCTCTCTTACTGTACCTAAGGGGAAACCAGGGCCTGAAGTGGCGCTCAGCCGCCGCTCAACCTGGAGTAAGCAACACTTCCTAGGGACCTTCCTGGAGCTCCAGGGTCCAAGGAGAAACCAGGCATCTCCTCCGTCTTTGGTTGCCCCACTGCCTGATTTCGTTTCTACACTCAAGGAACCACCTGATCCCCCAAGCCTCTGCCCCCAAGGCCTCTCCAGGCCCAGGTTTCTCAAGGGCTGCAGCCAGGCTAAGAATGACCACAGAGGCCCCATAGACCCCTCCAGCTCAGTCTGGCCCCAGACTTTCTGAGCTGAAAGAAACATCTCCAAAACCATCCTCCCAGCCCCACTTTAGGGAAGTAAGGAAGCCAGGAGTCCTCTTTCCTCATAGGTGGGCAGGGCAGAAAGGTGACAACAGCAACAGGGTCATGCAGCTGAGTCTGAAGTTCTTCATTGGCCTTGGCCCCTAGGCCACTCCACATCCATGGTGCAGCAGAAGGCGGTCCTCCTGCCTTTGCAGGGGCCCCTCCCTTTTGTGACTTCAAAAGTTCCCTTTGTCCTAGTTCTCACATTGTATTACACTGCATCTCATTGACTTTAAGATGGCATCTTCCCATTTCTGAAATCTGGGTTCATATGACAGTTGCGGGGTGTATGTTCCAGGCACTGTGGGCCCTGTGTCTGCAGGATGTGACTGTCCCTAAGGAGGTATCCTTGGCTGGACAGTGGAGGCCCCTCACCTCTCAGGCACCAGCTCTCGATGGAGAGAGCCACAAAGCCTGGGGGGAGGAAGGGATCTTCCTCAAGGTGCAGGAAGACACAGGGCAACAGCATGGAGGGAACTCGGATCCACTCACTCACCAGGCAGAGGCTAAGGGGGACAGGGCTGTGGGTTGCGGGGGTGGGGGAATCAATTCATAGGTGGCTCTGACCTCGGAGAAGTATTAGGAACACCCAGTCCATTGATTTCCCTGATTTTTTCCTTTTAATGTAAACTCAGTAGTGATCTGTGATAGAAATTTATGTCTTATTAAGCTCAAAAGAGATCCTTGAGTAAGTATGGGATAAAAATTCTAGGTGCTAAAAAATCACTGGGTTATGTCTTCATTGGCAACGTTTTAAAATTTTTCCTTCTTAGTGTTTCAGGAAATAACGGTGTCTGACATCAGTGCTCTCATGGACTGTTTGATATTAATCAAGCTCTTTCTTGGGCCATTCATTCATTTAACAAGCAGTAACTGAATGTGATGGGGTTCTCAGGACCGGGACACAGGCCCTTCCCGCCTCATTGGTCCAGTTACAGCCTGGGAAGATAGGTGCCCTACTCCCATTCTGAAGATGAAGGTAATGCTCAGAGATGTTAGGCAACTTGCCCAGGGACACACAGCTGTCAGCAGTGGAATTTGGATCTGATTTCAGCTCTGTGGGTCTCCACTGCCCCTTATCCATCAGCTTGGTATATTCTAGATGGTTTAGGGTCCCCAATGGCCCCTGCCTGCCCGGAATGAGTCTCATCCATTTGTCTACCAAGTATCTATTAAACGCCTGCTGTGTGTCAGGCACTGTGCTAGTCATGGGGCACTCAGTCTCTGATGCAAGGAGCTCATGTTGGAAGCATAGACGCCACAATTAAATCTACAAGATGATTTCAGGAAGTAACAAATGCCTTGTAGAAAATAAAGCAGGTGATAGACAATGAGTGTGATGGCAGCTTTAGTCAGAGTGGTCATGGAGAGTCTCTCTCAGGAGCTGACTCTTCAGCTGAGACCTGAATGACAAGAAGGAATGCCTACCTGGCAGTGGACATAGCAAGTGCAAAGGTTCTGAGGCATTTTGGAGCTTGGCCTTAAAGACACAGAACAAGGTCAGAGTGGTGGGAACAAACGTGGAGAGGTGGGCAAAAGCAGTACGTAAGGAGGTGAGAAGGTAGGTGTCGGTGCTGCCTGGAAGGCGGCGGGGAAGAGGTGGCATTCTGGCTCCTGCCAACGGCAGACCTCTGCCAGTTCATCCCCTCTGAACTCCACGCCACCAGAGCCCTGCGGCCGCTCCGCCTCCACCAGGCAATTTGCTTTTTTGTTCTTTTTCATAAGGATGCAATTTTCTGCGTGCTTTAAGGACATTAGAAGGGTGTTTGACTGACGCGCCATGCGAAACGCATTAGCAAGGCTCGAGGCGCTGCGCACAGGAGGCGGCACCCGCGTGGGGAAGGGGCAGGTGGAGGCGGGAGCAGGCCCTGGGGACTGGCCTGGGGCAGGAGGTAGAAAGACAGAAACCGGAGAGAGGAGAGGCAAAAAAGAGAGAGTTGGAGAGATAGGAGATGCAATAATGGAGTACCAATGTAGAAGCATTTGGGGGAGGGTGCAGAGAGGGAGAGAGAGAGAGAGAGAGGGGGCGAGAGAGAGAGAGAGAGAGAGAGAGAGAGAGAGAGAGAGAGAGAGGAGGTGGAGGGGGTAAAGAAACAGCTAAAGGGGAGTGACGAGACTCAGTGGAGATGGGGAGAAACAGAGGAGAAAGGTGGGGAAAGGGGGCAGAAATGAGAGTTACAGACAGGAGATAATAAAAGGGAAGGGGGGCAAGGAAGGTGGTAGCAGGAATGGGGTTCTTCCTGGGGCACGCTGTCTCCCAGTAGACGGTGGGGAACATGCAAAGCAGTCTAAAGTGCCTTTGCCTGTGGTTGACTTGCTGTACTTCGGCCTCTCAAACATGCCAAGCTCCTTCCTTCCTCAGGGCCCTCGCTCATGCTATTCCTGGGCCTTGATGTTCTTCCCTGCACTCCCCTGCTGTGTGTCCTTTCTCTTCCTCCAGGCTGGGGCTCCCTTGTCACTTCCAGGGTGGCCTACTCTGACTGCCTTGCCTTGCTGGCTGGCACTCACCTCTGCTGTGATGCCCTGTGCATTTGCCTGGAGTCTGTCTTGGGGCATGGCTGTCTCAATCCTGGCATAGACTGACAGCCCCCAGCAGCAGCTCTTTTCCACCTGACATTCTCCTGAGCCACAGGAACATGGATTTGCAGCCAGACAGACCTGAATTCAGACCTCCCGGTTCTTGCTGGGTTGGGTGTGCACTGCAGATGCTCAGAAAACTCCCAGAGCTAGGAGGATGCCAGGCTGGGCTCTTTCCCTTCCAGGGTCCCTGCAGGGTACTTCTTTCCTGTGTGAACAGGGGCAGGTGGGCTGGGCATAAGCAGGGTGGGCTCTGGAGGGGTTTGACCTGGTCCTGGAGCTGGGCACCCTCCAGGTGTTTCCTGGAGGGATGTGGTGTGGGAGCTCATACCAGCATCATCCCCCAGCCTTGGAGCCCAGCTGGAACCCAGTGCCCTCCCTGAGCTTGTAAGTGTGCCACCACTGCCCCCACCATTTATGGAGCACCAACACTGGGCACTGCTTTGGTTAATTGTCATCAAGTTTAATCTTGAAGCCCTTCAAGTTGGAGACTACCAAGTCCATTTCACAGATGAGGAAACTGAGGCTCAGAAAAGAGATGACTTGCCTATACTTACATAGGCAGAGCTGGGGTATAAATTCAGGCCAGAACAACTTACTGTTTCAGCTCTGCATCCTCAACCCCAAGTAGATTCCTAAGAAGGTTTAGCTGAGAGCAATGGAAGGAGCCTGGCTTGGTGGTTGAGGGCCATGCTAGCTTAGGTTCAAATCCCGACACACCACTCACTAGCTGTGTGACCTTGGGTGAGTTACCTGTCTTTTTTGTGCCTCAGTTTCCCTTTCTTTAAAATAGGGACCGATAATAAAACCTCATATCCTCCTTGAGGTGCCCGATCACTTAGCAAGCAGGATTTTCTCACAAAGGATTTTAAAAATTATTTTGAGGGTATGACATGATGTTTGTGTGGTGTCTCAGGGGCTGATGGGAGTGGTTCGGGTGTTGTCAAAGAAGCAGCCCCCTGCCCCACCTTCCTCCCACATGTGTCTTCGTGGCACTTATCATTGTGTGCAATTTTTGGAGCAGTTATCAGTTGATGGATTTCTGGCCAGCTCTCCCACTGAGAAGGCAGAGACCCTGCCTGTTCTGCTTATCCCCGCGCCCTCATTCCTGGGACAGTGCCTGGGATGTGGTAGATGCACAAGAAACATCTATGGGCCAGAAGAGTGAATGCCACTTACAGGCTGGGAGATCCTGGGCCAAGTACTCCCGCCTCAACACGTGCTGAGGATGTGTGTGAAGATCTCATATGACAATAGTTAGCCTGGCCTTCGCTCCAGCAGGCTCTAGAATGTAATGCCTCTCCTCCCAGGGCCTTGTGGTGGTACACTGAGGCAGAGGCAGGGTGATTGTCAAGACCCTGGGTGTGGCCTTGGGGAGCTCTACTCGTTCAGGTGGCTGCTAGGAACCTCAGGACCTTGTCATTGTCAGGTTTACTGTTTAACAGCTCCCATCTGCCCGGGGCCAGGCCCAGAGTCCCCCAGCCAACCCACCCGTCCACCCTCTCCCCTCATCACCCTCTGCCTGGCCTGTGGGTTCCACCATGTCTAGAGCCTCTCACCTTCCGGAGCTCCCTCCCCTGCCTGTGGCACCATTTCTGCTCTTCCTCGGTTGGCCAACAGCAACTATTTCTCAGGCACGGCTTCTCCAGGGACCTCTCTGTTGAGGTTGGGCACCGGGCTATGCTCCCACATCCCCTGGGCTTGCCCTGAACCTGGACACTCACACATATCCCCTCCAGACTGTGGTCAGTCAGGCCTTCAGTGAGTGAATACGTGAGGGAATGGATGAATGATGGCCTAGGCCTGACTTCCACCTGCAAGAGCTGGCTTCAGGCTGCCTGAGGGTTTTTGCTGCCACCAGAGCCCATCCTCACAGTAATTCACACACTATACCCCAACCAGTGGCTGCCAGGAGTTGGTGGGTAAGCATAGAATCTTACCCCCCAGTTGCCCCCATGGGAATTTCCTGGAAAACACCCTTTGTCAGCCATGTGGCATTTTGCCCTTTATAATAGGAGTGCATGGGGTGACTGTCAGAGAAGGTTACCATCGAAGCAGCCCCACTGACAGCTCTGAGTTAATAAGGCTCTAGTAACATGCTATTTGAACAAGGGAATAATTGCTAAATAAGTTTAAGACACTCAGATGTAATAGATGCTTTCTGAGGACCCATTCCAGCTCAGAGCTTCTGGAATCGTCTGATGCTGTTCATCCACCTACAAGAGCTTCTGGATCTCTGATGCTGTTCATCCACTTTCAAGAACTTCTGGAATTCTCTGATGCTGTTTGTCCACCTACAAGAGTTTCTGGAATCCTCTGATGCTGTCTGCCCACCTTCAAGCAGCCACTGGCTTTGCTTCAACACTGGTGTGTGAAGAGGAGGAGACAGGGAGGAGGGGGAGGAGGAGAAAGGGCCCGAGCAAGATGAGGGAGGAAGCAGGACACAGAGAAGGGGGAGGAGAAAGCAGAGAAGTACATCAGTGTTGCCCTGATGTCCAGTCTGTGTGATGCCAGCAGCTGCTGTTCAGAAGCTTCTGGATTCCTGCCTGCATTTCCCACTTGTCAAGGAGACCTTAGGCATTGTGTGAAACAAACTGGTAGAAGCCCTTCTAAAAAACGGGCATGGTGTTTCTTTGTAGCAATGGCCCTGTCCGATGGCCCAGCTGATGGAGGATGTGCAGGTCAAGAGGAGGGAGGGAGGGAGGACACAGAAACCACACCTTGGGGGTCTGTGGGAGAAAGCCCAGGCCTGGATGCTCTGAGCACACACTGCTCATTCATTCATGCATTCTTGTCTTCATTCCCTCCTTTGATCCTGCAACAAAAAGTTATTTATGCCATTCGTACACCTATGTTCATAGAAGCATTGGTCACATTCGCCAAAGGTGGAAACAACCCACGTATCCATTGATGGATGAATGGATAAGCAAAATGTGGTCTATTCATACAACGGAATGGTATTCAGCCTCAAAACAAGGAAATTCTGACACATGTTACAACATGGATGAACCTCGGGGACATTATGCTTAGTGAAATAAGCTAGTTACAAAAAGACCAATTCTGTGTGATTCCACTCATGTGAGGTGCTTAGAGTAGTCAAAATCATACAGACAGAAAGTAGAATGGTGGGTGCCGGGGCGGAGAAGAGGGGAGAATGGAAAGTTATTGTTTGATATGTATAGAGTTTCAGTCTTACAAGATCAAAAGAGTTGTGGGGATGGACAGTGGTGATGGCTCAACAATGATGTGAATGTGTTTAATATCACTGAACCGTATGCTTAAAAATGGTGAATGGTAAATTTTACATTATGCGTATTTTAACACAATAAAAGAAAATCTTAAAAAAATTCATGTGTTCTAGCTCTATCCACTGAACGTTCCTTGAAACAATAAATCCAGTAGCAATGAACACATCTGGTGCCTTCACTGTGGACTCTCTTTTCCCACTAAAAGGAACCAGGGCTCTGTAAGAGAAATAGCTGGTCTATGTCTGGGGCAGGAAACAGGCAAGATGAGCTTGGAGTTTTCTTGTTATAACAGATGGCAAGGAGGTGACTAAGGCTACTGGGTACATGTGAAAAGGACCTGGGGCCAAGGAGAAGAGCCCCCTGCTGGCCAATATGGTATAATTTGAGCAACAATTATAAC
The DNA here is from genome assembly GCF_963924675.1 of Phocoena phocoena. Lineage (NCBI taxonomy): Eukaryota > Metazoa > Chordata > Mammalia > Artiodactyla > Phocoenidae > Phocoena > Phocoena phocoena. The sequence goes on along the minus strand of NC_089224.1, from coordinate 26,814,030 downwards.
TGCAATGATTTGAAACATATCAAATATTTGAAAAAAACTCAAGACCAAGGAAAACTCATTAGTTGCTTTTGGAGGGGGCTAGGTGTTATGGACTCGATGTTTGTGTTCCTCTCAAATTTATATGTTGAAATCCTAACCCCCAAAGTGATGGGTTGGCCCCAAGGCAAGGAGCAAGGAGAGGCTAGGGCTCTGTTTTGCATGAGGCCCTGGGAAGCAGTCCTCGGAGCCCCCACGTGGTCGCCTTTCTCCTCAGGGGACCTGGTGCCTGCAGAAAAGAGCTTTCTTCCAACATCAGCTGCCAGGGATGCCCATGACGGGCTCAGCGTCCCCTCCCAAGAGGCGTGTGCGATGTGAGAGAGGCTGTAAGAGGACGCAGTGCGGCAAGTGGCGCTGCCTCTGAAGGCACCTCCAGCCCTTAGAGGCAGGGTTCTTCTCTCCAGTCTGTAAATGAGGAAACTGAAGCCAAGAACGAGCCAGTGAAATGGGAAGTGTCATTTCTGGGCCCCCAAACCACAGGGTCATCAGCTCTGACTGTGGTGTCTGTGCTGGTGTGTGAAGCGTAGAGAGTGAGGAGGACACAGGCTCCCATGCTGATGGTGCTGTTTACTGTCTGGGTGCAAGCCTGGACTCAGTGTTCCCATCGAGGGAGCGCTGACCTGCAAGGGCATGGGGTCCCATGCATGTCTGAGTTCCTTCCCTGCTAGGGTCCCATGTCTGCAGGACAAGTCCCTGTTTACGGCTGTCTTCACCACAAAGTACTGTTTGTGATTTTTTTAAAAACACACTCTCTGTGAGTGACTCATGCATTTAAAATTATTTTAATATATTTTACACACTTGTGTATAAATGGGGCCGTGTGTTTCTTCTTATTAAAGGAGTCTTATTTAGGCTGGTCATAATATGATCAGGAGGCTCTCTGCTGAGCCCGGGGTATTTATAGGGACTCAGAGTGGTGAATGTGTGCAGGGCAGCTCTGCCGTGTGGGATTCTAGGGGTGCCTATGCCCAGTGGTCCTCTCTGGGGTGCTGCAGACCCCAGGGCCAGGGCGTGCCGGCTGCAGCCTCCTGTACACAGCAGCTTGAGATGCCCACCTGGGGACCCCCAGGACCTGCTCCAAGACTCCAGGAAAGGCGTTGGTCAGGTAAGAAAAGTTGTCAGGTCCTAGTCCACACAATAGGTGGGCATGGAGGGGCAGTGGGCTCCAGGTCCTATCCTTGTGAAGCCAACTTGCTGCACTTTCGAGAACCTGCAAAATGTCAGTTTATCGCTCTGGGGATACAAATGTGGGTGAGAGCCAGCCTGCCTCCATCAGTGGGGACGTGGACGTGTGAGTGGAACCCACTTCCCTTCCTGGTCTCCTCAAGTTCCCTGGCCCCCTGAGACTCCCCCCCACCTTCTATCTGCTCCATCCAACTCTTCAGCCATGCTGGCCTCCCAGTTTTCTCTCCAACACCTGCCCCAGGGCCTTTGCCCGTGCTGTTCCTTCTTCTGGACGGCTCCTCCTCCAGACACTTACACAGCCAACTCTGTCCACTTCTCACAGATGCTCTCTTCTCTGCTGTCTTCTCAGTAAGCTCCCCAGCACCCAGCCCAAGCCAGCACCCCCAGCCTACTTCCTCACCTTTCCCTGCTCCAGTGCCCTTAGCACATATCCCTAGTAATCACATTATCCGTTTTTTGGCTTTATCTTGTTTATGTCTGTTTTCCCCTCCACAATGAGATCTCTTTCATTCCTCCTGCTTCCTTAGCTCCAGAAGGGTGCCTGCACACGGTAGGTGTCTGATAAATATTTGCAGACCGACTGGACGGATGTGTTGATTGATTGAGTCTGGTCTCCTGGTGAATACATTGCCTACATTTTAATTTGGTATGCTTTAGGGGTGGAAGCACTGGGCCACAACTGCACGCAGGTTCAGCTCGGGTGGAAACTGTCAGTAGCTCTCCAAAGTGGCTGCACCATCTCAGCCTCCTTCTGTGGGATTCAGGTTGCTCTAAGTCCTCCCTGCACTTGATGCTGTCAGTCTCTTTCATTTTACCTCATCTGTGCTGGGTGGTGTCAGCTCACTGGAATTTTAATTTGTATTATTGCCTTTCCCTACGTTTGTTGCCATGTAGATATGTTCTTTTGTGAAATGCTTATTCAATACTTCTGTTCAGTTTCCTGTGGGGGCTACATGTTTTTAATTTATTATTATTAAATTTAGGACACTGTACCTATTATGGATAAAACTCTCGGTCATTGCATGGGTTGCAAAGAGAACCTAGTTCCCACGGTATGCCTAGTGCCCACCAACCACACTCCCTCCCTTCACCGTCAGCTGGGAGCTGGGTGTGTGTTGGGATGCTATTCCTCAGACTGCCCCCAGGGGAGGGGCCATAGGGTTACCAGGGGAACTAATAAAAATGTGCCTTATTGGACTTGCTTTCCCAAGGCCTCTTTTGGTCATCCGAACTCCTGCTTCTATTCTGAGTCATTTTAGAGGGCACCTCCTCCAGGAAGACCTCCATACTCTTCCAAGGCTGAGGTGGGAGCCTCCCCAGTGCTCTTACAAATCACTCTGTCGCATCATCGTTGTCCAATTGTCAGAGTATCCATGGATACTCAGGGCCTAATGCCCGCATGCAGTAGTCGCTCAGCGTGTGATGTTAGAATGCTGAACGAAGCCATGAGTGTGAGTCTCAGAGCTGTGTCTTCCCCCGGTTGCAAAGGCTTGAGTGAGGACTCTCATGTCAGGGCTTTCTCATAACAGCCTGAGCTTTAGCTGACTGAGTCCTTGCTGTGTGCCTTTCTTACCTGCAGACCTGCTGCACGATGATTCACTTCATGTTTCTCTTTGAATCTGTTCGCTTCTTTTGGTTAGTTGGTTGGTTGCTAGATCATTTCCTTTATTTTTTAAAAAATCATTTTCTTTTTTCCAATATCTTTTTAAAAGGACTTTATTTTTTAGAGTGATTTTAGGTTCACAGCAAAATTAAGCACAAGGTCCAAAGATTTCTCATATACTCCCACCCTCATCTACCATTATCAACATTCCCCACTAGAGTGGTACTAAGAACCCCTACAGGGAGTGGGTAACTAAGCTGACTCTCCATCCCTCCAATACCTTCGCTGTATCATCAGGAGGCTTCTGTCATGCCCCCAGGCACCTGCTGGACACTTTATAACTTTGTCACATCTCCAGAAACTGAAAAGGTGGTTCAGGTCCAGAGTGCCTCATAGGAAACCTTGGTGCCAGATGGTTTCTGGCTTCAAGCTTTCAGGTATTGGGAGGCACATGCATGTACTATGTATGTGCATTATGTTCTCAAGCCCTCTATCTGCTGAACAGAATGTGGGAACGATGATTCTGAGATGGTAAACAGTGCACAGATGGCCTTGTGCAAGGTCAGGACTGTCGCCAAATTGTTTTTTCACAAACTTACAGAAACAGCTCCCAGGTTTCTGGGTCTTCTAGATTTTAGAATTGGGGCTGTCTTCCTATTTCCTCCGTTTCACAGATGAGGAAATAGAGATGCAGAGAAGTGAGTAGCCTGCCTGGGAAGGGGGCAGGGAAGCCAGGCCTCCAACCGGGTAGAGTGGTTCTGGTGGCTTTCTGCCTGTGTGCCAGGTCATGGGCTTGTCCCAAACAAGGGACAAAAATTGTAGGACAAACCAGAGTGCCCAGCAGACACTTCTTCCTGAAGCTAGAGGAGCTGACTCAAGTGTGCAAGTGTTTTGGACTGACTCCATAGCAAACTCAGAGTCTCCCATCTCAGCTGGATGATGGGCACTGCTTGGAAATTCTCCCGGGGGTCCTGGTCAGTCCTGTCCCTCATCTTCTATGGCAATGATATTTTGCCTTCCCCACCTGTGACAGAGTGACTTCACCCCTTCCTCTATCCCTGTACCCATGCCCTTCTGGAATCTATCCCCGCCTCCCCTTGGGTCCAGTACAATGTGATGGCATTAAAGGAGTGCCAGTTCTGAGCTCAGCCTGGGGTCCTTACAAGCTCAGCTTTCTGCTGGCTCCTGCCTTTGCCGTGAGGACAAGCTGAGATGGTGCGGGCCAGTGAGCCGGTGTTCAAGCGCTACGGTGCCGGTGGTCACTGCACCAGCATTCCTAAGTTACCTCGTGAAGGAGCCCGGCTCCTCCATAGACTTGTGAGCCATAAGCAGCTGCTGTGGTTTGAAGCCACTAAATTTTGGTGGGGCTTCTTACGCAGCAATAGCTAATTGATGCACCACTACTCAGGGACCAGTCTGTCCCCACCTCGTCCTCCCAGTGAAAACCCTGGCTTTCTAACTGAAGTAGGAAAATCAAGCTCATGGTCCTCCTTGGTGCCCCTATTTATGCCTGAACCCATCTTGCTCCTCCTTAGGGAGGGAAGTGGAGTCTCCTCCTGCAAGAACCAGGCTCCCCCTGAGGTCTGGGCCCCACTCCTGTCAGTTTCCCTGACCTCATCCCCCAGGGTATCAGCTTCCTGGGGTTGGCAAAACAAAGCACCATGACTGGGGGTCCCGAAGAAGAAAAACTTATTGCCACTCAGTTCTGGAGGCTAGAAGTCCAAGATCAAGGTGTCAGTGTGATTGGTTTCTCCCGAGGGCTGTGAGGTAGAATCTGTTCCAGGCCTCTCTCCTAAGCTTCCAGTGGTTTGCTGGTGCTCCTTGGCTTGTAGAAGCACCATCCCGATCTCTGCCCTCATCTGCACATGGTATCCTCCCTGTGTGTGTCTATGTCCAAATTTGCCCTTTTTATAAGGACACCAGTCATGCTGGATTAGGGCCCATCCTACTCCAATATGACCTCATCTTAACTAATGGCATCTACAATGCCCCATTTCCAAATAAGTCACATTCTGATGTCAGGATGTTCATACGTCAGGACTTGAACATAGGAATTGGGGGCACACCTGCCTTTGGGATGCAGTGAGTGCAGTGGTTGGGGACTTTGAGGTTGACAAAGCCAGAGGCCTATTGGCTCTGCTGGGCACCCAGTTCAGATGTAGAGCTCTGAGGCCTCTGTGTGGTGGACATGCAAACACAAGTGCACTGCTGGGCTGTCGCCAGCCCTTAGAAAAGAGCATGCAGTAAATGCTCAATAAAGCGCAACTCTCATGTCTTAAATTGTCACTCTGCTCCTGCTACCTCCAGCCTCTCCCTTCTCTGGTGATGTGCAAGTCACTACCACCTGTAAACACCTCCTGCTGTCACCATGTAGGCCTCTCCCACTGCCTCCTGCATCTGGACCCTGTGGCACACGGATTTCAGTGCTCCCTTGAGCCATGCCTTCCAGATTTCTCACCCTCCCACCCCACTCTGGGCTTGGCCATATGGGTAACTGTGGGCCGTAAGACATTAGCAAGCGTGATGCAAACAGAGGCTTTATACACACTTGCCCCATGGAGATTGGCTTCTTGGAGTGCTGGTTCTCCACACCCAGTGCCATGCTATGAGGAAGCCCAAGCAGCCACGTGGAGAGGACACCTGGATGAGAACCAAGAAACCCTGGATGGCAACCCTAGGGATCTCCTAGCCAATGGCTAAAACAGATGGCCTGCTCTGTGGATGAGGCCATCTTAGACCTCCCAGCTGTCCGCAGTCAAACCCAAGTGAGGCAGGAGAAGTATCTAATGAACCCACAGAGTCATGAGAAAAATAAATTGTTATTTTAAGTTACTAAGTGTTGGCAGGATTTGCTCCCCATCAATAGGTAGCCAGAACACCCCCATTCACAGCTAAACTTCTCGAAAGAACTGTCCTCACCAGTTATCTCCAGTTCTCCACTCCCTACACCTCCATGCCCTATGTCTACCTTCTCCCTATCACTCTGCCAACATTGTTCTCAGTAAGGTCTCTTTTATGGCCTTAACTGTGTCCCCCACAAAATCATATGTTGAAGCCCTGACCCGGAGCACCTCAGAATGTGACTGTATTTGGAGATAGGGCTTTTAAAGAGGTGATTAAGGTGAAATGAGTTCCCGCATGTCCTCAGACACAGTGCCTGACACACAGTAGGTGCACAGGAAGGACCTGTGGAGCCTGGTGAGGGGATGAGGCTTTGACAATGAGGACTGAGTGGGCAGAGCAGGGCGGGGAGCCCCGGGTCCAGTGAGGACAAGTGATGGCCGAGGCGTGTGCAGGTGCCCTGGGGGACAGAGGGGTGCCCTGCAGCCTTCTCCTGGATCTCTCCTTCCTCCACCCCTGCCCCCATCCCCACTCCACACCTCTTCTTTCTCCACACTTTCGGAATCCTGGTAGGAAGCCCAGAGCTTTCCACCGTGGACTTGCAGCATCCAACCCTCCCCCAGCGCCAATGGTTTGGTCATTGTTCTCACAACCATGTCAGTATCGAACAAACAGATGTTTATAGTTAATCCCTAATTTTGCCATCAAAAAAATATACAATCTTGGGTAGAAACCGAAGAGGAAAGAATTTTTTAATTTACAGTGTCTCCCCACCGCCCCACTCCTGAAATTTGAAATTGCTGAACAGCCTCCAAATTCAATATTCAAAGTCAAACAAATCTATGTGTTCTCCAAAAGGAAGTATTGAATGTCTGACCAAGATGGAGCGGGACGAGAAAGTCAGGAGAGGGAGAAGCGCCCTGCTCGCCGGCAGAGGCTTCCCAGAACGCCTCTTTTCCGGTGTTTGTTCGTTCTTTCTTCTTCTCGTGTTTTAATGAAAGAAATACCTCTGTGAGTTGGCCTTTCTTGGAGGAGCTGGCTGCAGGTCTCAGATGGCAGTCAGATTAACCAGAGCCTGCCGTTGGGGGCTGGGCCTGGGGCCGGGTGCAGCCTGTGCTATCCTGCGGGGGACAGAGCCGGGAGGAGATTCATGGCTGTTCTGCCATGAATCAGGTCTGTAGCGGGGAGCCTGACTTCAAGGGGTATCAGGAAGGGGTGATGCCAGAGGACACCCTCGATCTGGGCCTGTAGCAGAAGCAGGCAGTCACCCAGCAGAGCCAGGACCAACAGTGTGACCCGCCTGGGGTGTCAGGGTGGAGCTGAGGTTGGGGGCATCTTTCAGGAGGAGCCGTGGGGTCTTTGCTGCTCTTACTAACATGGCATGTCTAGATATGACATTCTAGACCTTGCCCTGGAGCCTTCCCCACTCCTCAGCTGGAACTTGCCTTGTCCCCCCTCTACTCCCAAGGTCCAGTCTTTGGCATTTTGGGGCATGCCGCTGCATGGGGCTGCCCTCGGGTCGAAGTTTGTAGGTGGCAGCGTTCCCTTCATAGTGAGTCTTGTAGAAGATGGGGCAGCCTCCGTTTTATGGATGGGGAAGGTGAAATGAAGTGAGCTGCCACGTTAACCCAGACTCTACTGGGTCGTGAGTGACAGAAAGAAGCCCACGATGGTTTGAACACAGAAGGGAATTTGCTAGCTCATATCACTGAGAAGTCTGGGGACTAAGGGGATCCAGGGAAGGGAACAGATGCCTTCAGCTGGGTGTTCCCTACCCCACCCCTTTGCTCTGGCCCCCTGTCGTGGTGGGGCAAGCTGGTGGCAAGCTCCAGGCTGACTTTTTAGCCTGTCAGCCACCTTACAATAATAATTGTCTTTTTCTAATAGCTCGAGTAAAGATGGGGCCACCTGTCCTGGAGTCCTGTGCTCATCTAGGTAACAATCACAATGGTGGGTGGGGCCCAAGCTATGTCCTCATCCTGCATCCCAGGGCCTGGTTAGTCCCTCAGACCACATAGATGGAGGGTGGGGCTCCCAAGGAAAATCAGAGGATGTGCTTAAAGAAGGAAAGAGGAGGGAAGGGTCTGCTAACAGGTCCAATGCAGCTGCCAAACCTCGCCTCTCATAATGTGGGCACCAGGATTCAAACCTGAGTTCCGGGTGGGATGTCACCGCCGAGAGGGCATTGCAGGATCCATTCTGTTCTACCCCATCCGTGCCACCTCTGCCAAATGACAAGCCAGCCTTCCCCGTGAGGGTCGCCAGGTCAGAATGGAGGAGTGGCCAGAAAGGTCCCCTGAGGAATTCATGCTGCTCAGGTAAGATCAGCAAGCACCGTCTGCCCAGCAGGGTTTTGGACAGGGAAACACTGTCGTTATCCCATCAGAAAGTGATTAGCAGGGCTACATTGTGGCAGCTGAGCTTTGCTGACAAAATACTTTTTGGAGTCCTCAGGTTGCGGCTCATTTATTTGAGTTTCACTCAGCAGGTACTTGCTGAGCACCACTGCTGGAGACAGGACATGAGCTAGTGTGGGGATGTGGTGGAGAAGCGGCAACTGTGGCCCATGGAAGATTGTGGAGCCGTCTCTTCCTACAGTCCAAAGACTTCGGGGGCTGGAGTAGAACAAGCTAAACCACTGGCTGAATGGGTAAAGCATTTACACCTTTCCTTCTACAAACATAAGTTCCTCCAACCAGTTTTTACTGAGCATGGTGACAAGTGCTAGGCAGTCAGCCCCCAGTCCTGTAGGGTTTGCAATCGGGGACATCCTCATGAGTGGAAGCTCCTGGGTTTCTAAGCCGAGCTTTGCTGCTGAGATCCCTTTTCCGTGCTGGGGCCTCACCTTTGCCTTGTGATGTCACCCTCCTGGCTTCAGGGCATTCCCCTGCTGGCGTTCCCACTGTGGGCATACAAGCTTCTCATCACGTGTGGCCCAGTTTAGAAAAGGCCAGAATATTCAAACATAGCTTTTCTGAAGGCTGGAGCAACGCTGGCCAGGAGAACTTTCTTCAATGATGAAGTGCGGCTGATGCCCCAGACCCTCCTCAAGTGACACTGACCTTGGTCCAGCACTCCCACCCCCAGCGGTGGGAGGGCCTGAAGTCTCCCTGAGCCACAGGCCAGTACCGACCTCATGCCAGGCACCACTCTGGGGGCTTACCAGCCTGCAGAGTTTTTGGGCCAGGGGTCAGCATGGTCATTTTGAAAAATAAACGGTATAAATGCACATTTAAGTAATTTATATTAAGTGTTAAGAACAGCAACTCTGGCACTATTACTCATACTCCTGAGGCCATGTAGCCTATATGTCTGTTTGGGAAGCACCACAGGATGGCCACATTCCTTCCCAATGCGGCCACTGATGTTGTGGAAAGCTGTGAATATTACAGAGCAAGGCTGAGTTGATTGACTTGTAGTTTGTCTAAATGAAAGGTCAGCAAACTTTTCTGTAAGGGTCATATTTTAGGCTTTGTAGGCTGCATATGGTCCCTGTTGCACCTCCCACCTCCCCTCTTTCCATCTCTCTGCCCTCCTCCTCCCCGTCTCTGTCCTCCTCCCTGCTTTCCCTCTCCCTTCAGGAGCTGCTGTGCTGGCCGAGGGCTTGGACATGTTCGGTGTGATCTAAGCCCATGGCTTGGCATCCATCCCTCATATGCATTTTGCCAAAGGTCACGTGTCAGGTGCGGGCACTTAATTAGCAGGATCCCTGAGGCGCCAGCAATAGAGTCAGAGTTTGGGAGTTGAGGTTGGCAATGGGCCTGAGGTTGGCTTGGGTGGGTCTTTCTGTGGCCCTGCAGGGGGGCTGTGGGCAGACTTTCTATCCAGAAAGACAGCAGCAGTGTAGAGTGGCTGAAGGTGGTGACGACAGGTGAGGGCTTGCTACCCAGGCCCAGAGGAGGTCTCCATCTAGGGGTGGGCGTTAGCCCCAGTGTCCCCACGATGGAGAGACACCCCCTGTCCTGGCTCTTTTCCCTGAGAGCTGCTGGGGGCTGGGTGGGGGTTAGAGGCCCCTGCGGTTCTCTTGTTTGGCACCCAGCATGTGCAGTGGATGTCTCAGGGCATAGGGACCTCAAGGGCACCTTGCGTGTAAGGGCACAGCAGCATCCAACCATCTCCACACAGCACGACGGCATCCATCCATCCAGCACAGACCCCAGGGCCCAGTAGGGGCCAGGGTGTTCGTCTGATTCTAGTCTCTGTTCCTCATGTACAAAGAGGGACTGGGGCAGTTCCTAAGGTCCCCCCGGCTACCCTCATCATCCCATGCCCCCCCAATATCTATCCCCCCTACGCTCCTCACCCCATTACTGGTCCCCTGTCCCCTGTCGTGGCCGGGCAGTGGCCGGGCCTCACCACCACATGCACTGGATGAGCCTAATTACCATGAAACCTAATTCTTCCAGGCTGCGTGCTCCGGTCAGTGGGGACTCCTGTGTGTTTTCCTTGGCTGTCTTCTGACAAAAGGATTGGGGGAAAGAAAAGCAATGTGGGGCGGGCTGTGGACTGTGAGGGCCCTAGCCTGCCGCTCCACTCAGTAAAGCCCACCAGCGCTCTGATTTCTGGGGCTGGACCATCCTCTTCTGTGGAGTGGCCTGGGGCCCTGCAGGGTTGCCTCCACCCACCCGATGCCAGTAGTAGCCCCTACCCTTGTCGCGATGCTCTAAAGCGTCCAGCTGACTCAGAGGTCTGAAGGGCTAGGGGAGACAGACCTGCACAGACCCAAGGGAAGGTGGCATGTGCCAAAGGACCAGGCAGCTCAGAGCAGGGAGGCGATCTCCCACTTGGTGGGGGAGAAACTTGCCGGGCGGGAGGTGTGAGGGGAAGCGTGAGGTGACGAGAAGAATGAGCTCAGCCCCTCTGTAGGCTGGGGTCTCCACGGTGAGTGTGTACAGTCCAGGGCCAGCAGGGGCTGGGTGCAAACAGAACTACTGAAAATGGGAGAAAGAAAGGAAGCATGGCTCCCGAGGGAGGCTGGGGGGCCCTCTCTGCATCGCCGTCACACAGGTCCAGAGGGTGGGGATTCCACATCTTGAAGGACGAGGGGCTGCGTTCCTCTGCTTTGGGGATGTTACAACACAGCGCCACGGTGCAGGCTTCCTGAGGGGGTTTGTGGTGACGCTGCGAGGTGGGAGGGTGCTCCGGGTTGGGTTCCCGCAAGGCCAGGCAAACTTGGGGCAGTGTCTCCCTCCTAGGTTGTTACCCTCAGAGCAGCCCCGGGGGAAGGGGTGCTCATTATCCTCCTCCATACACATGAGAAACCGAGGCACAGGGTGGCAGTAACTTGCCCAGGGACTCGCAGCTTGAAAATGGCAGGAGCACTCCTACCTATGTAAGCCTACATTTGGGGGGTGGTCCCCCAAATTCATTTCCTGATGGCCTGCTGAGCAAAAGTAATTTGGAGCCAAGTGCTCTAGGTGAGGGTGTCCTTTGGCATATGCAGAACTGATTTGGGCTTTTGAAAGTTCAGTGGGAGTTGAGGTGAGAGAGATGTTAGCTCAGTGGGGCAGGGGTTGGCGCTGGGGTGGCGTGTGGGGAGGGGGAATGGGGTCCACACAGAGTCTGGAAGGTGGGAGTACGGTGGTGGCCAGAAAGCCAGGCCCTGGAGCCTATGGTGTAGCTCCATTGACGCTACCTGTCACAGGGGAGCAGGGTGATGGAGATGTCATCACTGGCCTGTGGCTGTGGAATCCTCCTGCTGTATGAAGGCTGTTCCCAGAATCCAGCCCTCTGGGGTCTCTGTCTCCTGGAGGCTGAAAGCTGTTGACTCCTCTGGCAGGTCAGGAGGCAGAGGTGGGGAAGCGGGCATTGTTCCGGCTCCAGGGCTGTGCTGCCCTCAGTGGTCCTTTCCATGGAGCTGGGTGGACGCCCTTGGCTGCCTGCCTGACTTCTGGGGCCCAGAAGAGCAGAGGCTTCTGGTGCTTTGTGTCCCAGCCCAGACCACCTCCCAGAATCACCTATCCACACGAAGCATCCCCTGGTTCCTAGCACACTCAGAGGCCCAGCGGGGTAGTGCTGGGGCGGTGACTAGAAGCCAAACGTCCCCACTGGACACCGGCTCTGGCTTCTGCCTCTGCCCTCGGGAGTTTCTGTCAAGGATTCCTCAGGTGAACACACACACATGCCACTCACATACACATGCATACATTCATTCTCACGTGCACGCGTGCTCACACACTAGCACACGTCTTACGCACACTCATATACACTTGCACACACATATATACACTCATGCTTACACACACACTCGCATGCTTACACCCCCTTGCACACACAAATGCACGCCCTCCAGAGCTTACAGGAGGAGGGCTCTCAGGTGGGGGAGGATAGCATTTGGTGTCACCCGCTCTGAGGTTAGTCTGCTCACATTGGGCCAGCAGAGGTCCCAGGCTCCCTGGGACCAGCATCGGCATCACAGGGTGGAATGTGTAGCTGACCAGCCCAGGAGGTCTTCCTGCAGGTACAGCTGGGTCTAGCAGCTTCACCACGTCTTCACCTTCTCTGCTGGCTTCTCAGGGTGTCCCCCTTGTGGAATCAGAGCTGGTGTGGGCACCCAGGGAAACTTCGAGTCCCACAGCTGTCAGAGGAGCAGCACTTTTTTCCTCCTGGCTCCAGCTGAGGCTCCCAGACAGCTCTGACTGGTAGACGTGAGCCAGCTCAGCATTTTGGTGGGCGGCAGTGCATTTGCACCCCTGCATTCAGGATAGGGGCTGCCTTCCAGAACCAGATGGACTGAGGAAGGCACAGGTCCCCAAGGGAAAAGGAGGACACAATACCAGGACGCCATTCTGTGGGGAAAGTGTCCTCTGTCCCTGTGCACCCTACAGAGTGTCCAGTGAAACCCATTCTACAGAGGAGATAACTGAGGCTTAGAGGGGCAGAGTGTCTTGTCCAAGGCCACTGAGCTGGGCAGTGGGAGCAATGGTGAGCCATGGGGGGCCTTGAGCACGAGGACACCATGGGCCAGGGTGGAGGATGAAGGAGGAGGTGGGAGCAGGGGAGACAGGGTGAGCAGTTGGAGGGCCTGATGTGGAAAGCGCAGGAGCAAGACCTGTAGTGGGTGGGGCCTGGGTGGCGCAGGGCCCATGGCACACAGGGAATTTGGGCCCACCCCCAGAATCTCCATGCTAACGGAGCACATATCTGGACTGCTGGCCAGAAACGGTGATGAGGCCCTACAGCAGCTCATCTGCAGGTGGGTGACCCCAGCCCTGCCTTCCAGTCTTGTGGTGACTTAGTTTCCTCATGGATCTGGTCCAATCTCCCTGGCACAGGGGCTGACTCTTGTTTATTGAATGACCCCAGCGCCCCAATAATGGTTTGTATAATGTAGAGCAAGAAATGGATATCACTTCTTCAGATTGGGGCAGGGGTCTCTCTAGTTGTAGTATAGGTGACACCCCCTCTCAGCTTGTGAGCTAGTGCAATTCTTTTTGTGCAGTCTGAGACTGTGTCTTCATTTTCGTTATCAATTTCTCATTTCAGCTTGCTCTTGATACGTCATGGAATGAACTCCATTGTTGCTGAGGGCTGAGTTCTGGTTCTTCACATTTGGGTAGTTCTGCCCCTACTGCTGACACGAGCCAAGGCTTGTCCCTATCTGTGCTCTCCAAGGCTGCCTTTGTCCCTAGAGATTTGAGATGTTTTCTTCACCCCTCTCTACCTGTTATAGGGGCCTGAAATGCCACCACGCTTTTGGTTTCTTCTTTGGAAGTCCCTATTAAAAACATGAATGTTCTCTGAGCAGGAGATGGCCTGAATTAGGTCAGTTTTTCCCAAACTCTAGTCATGTGGGCGTCACAGCCTACATGCCTCAGGATCTCATGCATTTAACATCATTCTTGCGGCGGGCCCGCCCTTGTTGTTTGTACTGTGCAGTGCCCAAAGAAGCCGTAACTGCACAGTGATGTCTGTGTGCTGGTCACATCTCTCTAACCTGTGATCCTAGTGTGCTGCCTTCTCCGCCTCTGTCTGCGGGCTATGGAGCTCTTCATGGGCCCTGTGAAGGGAGGGCATGGGCTAACTCCTTTCGTGGTCTCAATGCTTCACCCTCCTTTACAATTCCTCCCAGAAAGAGTTGAGAGCCCATGCCTGGTACTTGGGCCAGTGGGAGTGGGTTGGGGCAATGCTGGCCCTTTTCGGGGCATAGGCCCTGAAGGTGCACATTCCCTCTTGTATGTCTGACACTGTCGCCGATGGACATGCCCCGTTGGCCATGCACATGCCTGCTCGTCCAGGAGACGAGATGGCCACGCCCAGCTGAGCAGCCCGTCCTCAGCCACATTGCCTCCAGGCCACAGGCGTGTGGGGTAAGCCCATGCTTTTGTTGTATGAGCTTCTATGGTTGTTATGCCATGTCACTGCAGCCACAGCTGACCCATACAGGGTGAGTGCCAGGCCTCAGGTCTTGAGGGGCTCTGCATAGGGATGGTCCAGGAAGGGACATACAGGGCCACTCCCACAGCCGGCAGCTCCAAGGCCGCATGTTCCCTTGTGGATGGTCATGCTGGAGGTGGGACCCCTGGGCTCCAGCCCCACCTTGGTCATAGATTTGCTGGTGGTTTTGAGCTGGAGCTCACCCTCTCTGGCCCAGCTTTCTCACCTGGAATCCTCCACATGGAGGTTGACTCGGTCTCTGACATCAGGTCACACTGATCTGCTATTGCTCTATCCAGCAGCCTCTGGTCCACTTGACTATGTGTGACATCTCTGGGTGGTGCCCCCAAGCCACAAGCAGAGAGTAGTAGTTCTTGGTGATGGGTTTAATTATGGCCCCATACTTGAGCTGTCTCCAAATAATAGTGTTTATTAATTTACACTGAGGCATTCTGTGTGCCCAGGGCTACAGCACTTCACGTGGATTACATCCCCAAGGCAGGTTCATTGTGGTCCCATTGTGTGGATGGAAAGACTGAGCCCAGAGGGACTCAATGACTCCACAAAGCTTGAACCAGGGAGGTGATTCCTGTCCAGTCCCATAGTCTTTGCCCTAATCACCCCGGAATGTCTGGGGCATAGTAGGGGTACTCTAAACCCTCAGTGGCCCTCTTTTAGCCTCCTCGGGCTGCCACAACAAAGCCACAACACAGATGTGGGCTTAAATGACAGAAAGTTATTCTCCCACTGTTCTGGAGGTCGGAAGTCTGAGATCAAGGTGTTGGAAGGGCTGGTTCCTTCCACAGCAGCAAGGAAGAATCTGGTCCGGGGCTTTCCCCTAACCTTCGTGGTTTGCTGGCAGTCTTTGGTGATCCTTGGCTTGCTGATGCACCACCCCAATCTCTGCCTTCATCTTCACATGGTGTTCTCCCCATGTGTGTGTCCGTATTCAACCTTTCCCTTTTTATAAGGATACCAGTCATACTTCAGTATGACCTCATCTTGATTAACTACCTCTGCAATATCCCTGTTTCCAAATAAAGCCACATTCTGAGGTACTAGGGGTTAAGACTTCAGTATATGAATTTTGGGGGGACACAATTCAACCCATAACAGCCCCCCAGCATGGATATTGGTGTTGCAGCTACAGCCCTGGCTAGGTTTTGGCCACTAGGGGAGTGGTGGAACCTCTTGGTGGGGTACCCACCCATCTCCCTTAGGAATCTGTGTCTGCAGAGAGCTGAGCCTTGGGTATTCCCTTCAGGGAGAAAGGAAGGGACAGGGCTGTGTGGGGCGTCACGACTTTGCCAGAGAAGGGAAAGCGGTTGTTTACACACACGCTCTCCTGGAATGGCCCCCAGAACTGCAGAAAATACTGCCTCTGGGGCAGGTACTGAATGGGAGGGTACAGAGGCGGGGGCCTTGATGGCACGTCAGCATGTACATTTTGATTGAGGACCATGAAAAAGAATTGCAAAAACGATTTCAAAGACTTTTTATTAAAAATAGCTCCAAACCTTAAAAAACAGGACCTACCAGGTAGGCAGGGTGAGGAGCCAGTGAACTAATGGATGGAAACACCACTGGCCTGGCCTCCACTCGCGGTGCTGCTATTTTTAGCTACCGGCCCGTGCTGGCCTCTGAGGAGGCTCCAGGCTCGGCAGCCTTGGCTGCGCAGAGATGGACCAGGTCCTTCCAACCTTGCCCAGGGGAGCCCTCGGAGCCAGCATGGCCTGGCTTGGCCTGACGTCGATGAACACAGGGGATAGGCCGATTGAGGGGGCCTCCTGATGGGCCGGCCCCACTCCTGCTGGAGGCTCCTGTGGCCTCTGGACAGGTGTGAGAGCTCATAGGCCTCCAGCCTTCACACAGCCTTTTCCGGCCCTGCCAGCCCCGCTGCCAGGCCAGGCAGCCCTCGGGCCTTGGCAGCCCTGCGAAACCTCCAGCTGGGCGGATGATGGATGGGGCCGCGTCAGCACTGGCCTGAGAGTGGATTTTGTGTGTGTGTGACATTTATTTACTGTCCATATAAACACTAACACCTATGAAGCATGATTCCCGTGTGATAGCTTGGCTGAAGGCAGCTCTTAAATACATAAATTATGCACACCTCACTAATGAAGGACCTGACAGCCGGGAAGTTCTATTTACCGCGGGCCGAGTTTCCATACAAAACCCGGCACCAGTGAGCCAGGATTTGCGCACGATCACAGTCCTGCCTGTTC
Organism: Phocoena phocoena; assembly: GCF_963924675.1. Classification (NCBI taxonomy): domain Eukaryota; kingdom Metazoa; phylum Chordata; class Mammalia; order Artiodactyla; family Phocoenidae; genus Phocoena; species Phocoena phocoena. The sequence continues at coordinate 26,797,764 of NC_089224.1, read as the reverse complement.
AGACTCCTACTCATTTCTTTCTTCTTTTAAAAAAAAAATCTCTCCTCTGTCTTCTTTTTTATTCCCCCCTTTGCAGGGTTTGACATAAAACCCAAGTTGATGTGTAACTTCGCTGCCTGGAGCACATGTGGGGAGCCAGCCCATCTGGCGCGGGCTCCGCTGACAGGCGTGTGTGAGAACAATATGTGGTTTGACAAATTTCAAGGCAGGCTTATGAAAAAATAACAGTGGCGCAGCGGTTGCGGTGAATGCCTGTCCACCTGCGGGTGCGGGCAGGGGTGCCAGGCCCATGAGTCAGGGTGCCCGGTGGGGGATTAGGAGGCCCGTGTAAATCACCGTCGTCCTGCACATGTTGACACAGCAGCGTCGTTGTTCCTGAGACCTGTCTCCACCCCCAGGGTGCAGCTGTCCTCAAGGGAACACATCCTCCCTCAGGGAGCCTTGAGACGCTCCAGGCAGGGTGGACCTCCGGCCCGACATCTCTGGAGACTCAGTTTTCTCAAGTGAGAAAGGGGTGCCGGTGGTGGACCCCTGACTTCAGCTGAGCTCCAGCAGCAGAGCCCTTCTTATGTGCCCAGCCTTGTGAGGCTGTTGGGAGAGTCATGGGGCTCTGACTTCCAGGCAGTCCTGTCCTGAAGACTCCAGCCGGTCACCTTGGGCACATTCCAGGGCTGCCATATGCTGTGTGGCCTCAGAGGTCTCTTACCCCTTCTGTGCCTCGATTTCTCCACCTGAAAAGTGGAGGTGGTGACATCACCTGTCTCTGAGAGGTGCTGTGAGCAAGCACTTCACCCATGGAGCCAGACCCAGAGTGGCTAGGATATCTGCGAGGGGCTTCTGGGCGCGCCTTTGGGGGCTAGGGCTCTGCCAAGAGGGAGGCAGGAGGAGGTTGTAGCCTCTGTATGACTGGCTTCTGTGGTGGCCGTGCGATGGCCTCTGAGGGTTTGTGTGTGTGGGTGTGTGGGCAGGGTTGCTCCGGTACCTGGCACTGGCTGACCCTGTCTTTATGGATGGCAGCATCCTAGGAGGGGGCATGGATGGTCCCCGCAGCATTGGGATCCCCAGCCACACCAGCACAAGCTGGTTGCTGTACTCTCCTTGCCTGGGCCACAGCTTGTGGACACATCTTCTTTGGCACATTCCACCAGCCGTGTCTGGGCCTCCCAACCAGAGTGGGGCTCAGTCTGACTCTGTCTGTGTCTCTGGCCTTCATATACAGAAAGGACTCAGTAAATGTCACAGGACAGGTAGGAGGCAGGAGGTGTGATGTGAGCAGATGTGTAGATGCAGGAGTTATGGTCACCTCCCTTGCCTCCAGTGGGGTGAAGCTGCCTTGCCGGGGTGGGGGCTCCCCTCCCTAAAGGGCATTGTTCCCCCACACCCTGGTGCCAGGCCCACAAGGACTTTGCAGGGCTGGATAGTGGTCACCCCCACCCTAGACCCTGTTCCTGAAACGGCACACCTAGAGGGCTACAGCTCCTCCCCATTCTGCCACTTACTGCTGGGAAAGTCGCTTCATTTTCTGGAGTCCCGGTCTCATCCTCTATCCACTGGGGGTAGTAAAGCCCACACGGAGGCCTGCTGCACCCGGGGCAGATCTGAGAGGCTGTGTGGGCCCACAGCGTGTTGGTGTGGTCGTAGCTCTCAGGATGCTGGCCTTATCAGCAAAGTTATGGAGGGCTTCCTGGAGGAGGGGATGGCTGTGGTGGGCCAACAATGGTATACTTACCTGCAGGGGAGTTTGAAGACCACTCCAAGGCTCAGGCTGGGGAAGGGATGTAAATTGCCAAGATCACAGGAGTGAGACAGGAAGCGATGTCACCCAGCCCTGTTCTGAGCAGCCCAGGCTGCTGGGACACTGACTCAGGGGCCCACAGAGCGGGGCCACGTGCCGCCAGCTTTATTAAATTCATATTTCCACCTCTGTCCTGCACAAATATCTGTATTTACCATCAACTTCGGCAGTATTTATTTTCTAAAGTAGTTCTGTTTAAACAAGGAGTTTCTCTCTTAAATTCATCAACTCCAATTTCCTGTGGACCCTGGCCCTCCACGGAGCTGACATTAATCATGTGCATGACTGCAGGTTCTGTGGCCATAAGGCCTCGGGCAGGCGGCATCCACGGCGCGGGGCTTTGCCATGGCTTTCCCTGACTCTTCAAATTAGAGTAGGGGGATCGAACACTGGGTGCCCCACCCTGTCCAGCTCTTCACTGTGCCCGTCACACCCCAAGGTAACCAGAGGTGGAGTGTGGCTGGATGCGGTGGGGCAGGTTGGAGGGGCCAGCACAGCAGTTCCTGGCTCCCACCCTGGCTAAGTGATTCCTTTGGAAATCCTGGCTTGGACCTTGGCCATCAGGACCTAGACCCCAGCTGGCTGTCTGCATCCAATGCTGACCCCATCATGGACAGTCTTGGTGCCTCAGTTTGCTCATCTGTGAAATGAGACACACACATCCCTCCTGCCTGGCTTGGACTGAGTTAATACACATGAAGTGCTGACGATGGCCATGGGCCATGCCTTCTGTTGTTGATGATGTTTGGTGACATTCTGTGACCATCAGGATCCTCAGGCACTGGGCTAGCCCACAGCAGGTGCTCCATGGGTGTCGTTCCTGTCCCATACCCAGTGGTGTTCCCTGGACAAGTCTTCCTGCTGAGTAAGATGCTCTGGTCTCAGCCTCCCTAGGGGGAGGGCGTGTGCACGCACTGCAGAAGTCCTGCACTGCCTGCTGGGGCCTGAACACTGAGGTCCTCTGGAATCCTACAGTGTGAGGGGCAGCCTCGGGCCATGTGGTCACCCTGCCCCACTCCAGCTGGGTGACCATGCTGGCCTGTTTGTTTCCATTGAGCACCTCTAAGCAGTGACTCAAAGTTGTGTTGTGGACTATGACAGCCCAGGGAGCTTGGCTGCCTGCAGTAGCAGGGAGGGGATGACCTGGAAGGTTATCAGGTGAGGGGAGGCTAAGTGTTGGGTTTGGAAAAGATAGTAACTGGGTCAGCCCCAGGAGACTGATGGTAAGGACGTCAGCAACAACTACCTGGGCTAAGGCTTTGTGAGCCCTCACAGTGTGCCAGGCACCGTGCCATTGGATCATCTCATCAGTCCTAATTAGCCTATTGTACAGATGGGGAAACCAAGGCACAGAGCCAGTGAGCAGTTTGTGAGTGGGGGAGCTGGGATTCCACAGCCTGAATTTGGACACGGGTGGCTGGCTCTGCGCCTGTCAGCTGCATAAAGTCCTCAGCTGTGGACACCTTAGGAAGACGATCTCAGGGCTCTGTTTCCTGGTGGGATTTCAGGGAAGATAAGCCTCTGGCTGCATGGAAGGCAGGCACTGGAGAGTGTTTCAAGATGACCATCTCCAAGGGATTTGGAAAGGAACCCGGCTGTTATTTTCAGAACCAGGTGCTATGGACGCCGGCTGGCCCAATCTCCCCCACGTCCATTAAAAGGGCTAAATAATACCTGAAAGTCAGCAGTCCTATCCAAGCTGCTTACTTTGCAGACAAGGGAAACTGAGGTCCAGAGAAGGGGTGGAAGTTGAACCAAACCTCCCACTCACCTGTGCCCGCCCTCCCCCTAAAAGCTTCTCTTTAAGGTACCAAGTGCAGTGGCTATTTCTCAGTTTGCATTCCCCTTCCCCATCTCTCTGGTCATAACTCCAAAGATTAGTGGAGACCTATATCAGTTAGATATTGCCATGTAACAAGCCACCCCAAGACCCAGTGGTTTAAAACAACAACAATAATTTAATAGCTCCAGATTCTGCAGTTTGGGTGGGGTGGGGCAGCTCATCTCTGCATCATGTGGCATTGGCTAGCCCACCCAATCACTCCAAAGTGGTCCCGTTCACAGCCTGGTGCCTGGCTGGGGAGATGGGGCTGTCTGCCAATCTCTCCATACTCTCTCCTCTCCAGAGCCCTTCGCTCCACAGAGCTTCTTGTCTTGCCAGGGCCCAGGAGGGCTTCTGGTCCTAGTGATCTGGGAGGCAGGAGCACTCTGAAAGGGAACGTTTTCCAGGAAGTGGACATGGGAACAACAAGGCCCCAGGAGGCCCAACTTACAGGAATGAGATCCCTCCCCCCGCCTTCCATTGGTCAAAGCAAGTCATGAGGCGAGTCCAGGTGTGAGGGGAGGGGAAATGACATCACTCTTCAGGGAGGAGTAGTTGTGGGGACAGAGAGGAAGAATCCTCAACTTGTCTCTGCAGACAGTCTACGTGGCCCGCACGTCACTTCAGCAACTGTCCTGTTGGTGACACAATTGGGGAAAGCCTATGAAGGAAAGCAAGGAGAAGGTCAAGTCTAGGTTTGACATGGGTCTTTGGGGCCAGCATGGGGGTGGGCTAGAGTGGGGAGAAGCAGAGGCACTTCTATGGACTGAATCCTGCCCCCCAAATCCACATGTTGAGGCCCACCCTCCAGTGTGACTGTATTAGAGATGGAGCCTGTGAGGAGGCAATTCAGGTACAATGAGGTCATAAGGATGGTCCCTGATTCTACAGGACTGGTGTCCTTATAGGAAGAGCTCTCTCCCTCTCTCTGCCATGTGAGGATGCAGTGAGAAGGTGGCTGTCCACAGGCCAGGAAGAGAGTCCTCACCAGATCCTTGATCCTGGACTTCCAGCCTCCAGAACTGTGAAGAAGAAATGTCTGTAGTTGAAGGCCCTAACCTATGGTGTTCTGTTACAGTGGCCCAAGTTGCCTGAGACAGGGACCAAGAAGGTGGATTCTTGTCTGGGAGTTCCTTCCTCAGCCAGCATCATCCCTGACACCATCATGTGGGACATGTTTGTTGGTTTGTGGCCCCCACAGTACGTGGGGATCCTGCCCTCCTCCTCTTTGGCCCCTGTGTTCCTGTCCCAGGGGTGGAGAAAGTGACCTCAGCCCATGGTGGTCAGCAGCTTCATACTGGTCACGGTGGCTGGGTGGGTGGTCATGTGTCTGGTCTGGCCACAGGGCTGGACCCTCAGAGTCCTTGCCCAGTCAGCTGGGAAGGCACCCGAGGGCAGAGGCCCAGTGGGAAAACCAGCATGTCACCCTCGGGGCAAAGAGAAGGGAAAGTGCGTCCTGAAATAAGTCATTTGAACCCTGGGTCCAGCCAGGCCTCTAGCCATTTCCTCAGGCCCTTTGTGCCTGAGCCAGTTTTCATCCTCACCACCAGCCTCTCTGTTCTAGTTGTCCTCACCAGTGTGTCTGTTTTTCAGTGAATATTATCTAAGTTCACCCTCAGAATAATCACATTTGCAACATAGACAGTGCTGTGGTCCCCATTTATAGCTGGGGGCTGATGCGACAAAGTGCCACACACACTAGGGAGCTTAAACAACAGACAATTATCCTCTCCCTGTTCTGGAGGCTGGAGATCAAGAAGTCACAGGCCTGAGAGGAGGACCTTCAAGATGATGGAGGAGTAAGAAGTGGAGATCACCCTCCGCCCCACAAATACATCAAAAATATATCTACATTTGGAACAACTCCTACAGAACACCTACTGAATGCTGGCAGTAGACCTCAGACTTCCCAAAGGGAAGAAGCTGCCCACATACCTGGCCATGTGGCTGACAAGGATCTTGGTGCTCTGGCCGGGTGTTAGCCCTGAGCGTCTGAGGTGGGAGAGCCGAGTTCAGGACATTGCTCCACCAGAGACCTCCTGGCCCCATGTAATATAAATTAGTGGGAGCTCTCCCAGAGACCTCCCTCTCAACACTAAGACCCAGCTCCATCCAATGAACAGCAAGCTCCAGTTCTGGACACCCCATGCCAAAGAACTAGCAAGACAGGAAAACAACCCCACCCATTAGCAGAGAGACAGCCTGAAATCATACTAAGTTCACAGACACCCCCAATCATACCACTGGACATGGTCCTGCCCACCGGAAAGAGAAGATCCAGCCTCAACCAACAGAACACAGGCACCAGTCTCCTCCGCCAGGAAGCATACACAGCCCACTGAACCAAACTTACCCACTGGGAGCAGGTACCCAAAACAATGGGAACTATGAACCTGCAGCCTGCAAAAAGGAGACCCCAAACACAGTAAGTTAAGCAAAACGAGAAGACAGAGAAACACACAGCAGATGAAGGAGCAAGGGAAAAACCCACCAGACGAAACAAATGAAGAGGAAATAGGCAGCCTACCTGAAACAGAATTCAGAGTAAGCATAGTAAAGATGATCCAAAATCTTGGAAATAGAATGGAGAAAACACAAGAAATGTTTAACAAAGACTTAGAAGAACTGAAGAGCAAACAAACAATGATGAACAACACAATAAATGAAATTAAAAATTCTCTAGAAGGAATCAATAGCAGAATAACTGAGGCAGAAGAATGGATAAGTGACCTGGAAGATAAAATAGTAGAAATAACTACCGCAGAGCAGAATAAAGAAAAAAGAATGAAAAAAGGACAGTCTCAGAGACCTCTGGGACAACATGAAATGCACCAATATTCAAATTATAGGGGTCCCAGAAGAGGAAGAGAAAAGGAAAGGGACTGAGAAAATATTTGAAGAGATTATAGTTGAAAACTTCCCTAATATAAGACAGTAAATAGTCAATCAAGTCCAGGAAGTGCAGAGAGTCCCATACAAGATAAATCCAAGGAGAAACACACCAAGACACATATTAATCAACATACCAAAAATTATATACAAAGAAAAAATATTAAAAGCAGCAAGGGAAAAACAACAAATAACATACAAGGGAATCCCCATAAGGTTAACAGCTGATCTTTCAGCAGAAACTCTGAAAACCAGAAGGGAGCGACAGGACATATTTAAAGTGATGAAAGGGAAAAACCTACAACAAAAACTACTCTACCCAGCAAGGACCTCATTCAGATTTTTTTTTTTTTTTTTTTTTGCGCTACATGGGCCTCTCACTGTTGTGGCCTCTCCTGTTGTGGAGCACAGGCTCCAGAATGCAGGCTGAGCAGCCATGGCTCATGGGCCTAGCTGCTCCACGGCATGTGGGATCTTCCCGGAATGGGGCACAAACCCGTGTCCCCTGCACTGGCAGGCGGACTCTCAACCACTGCCCACCAGGGAAGCCCCTCATTCAGATTTGACAGAGAATTTAAAACCTTTACAGACAAGCAAAAGTTAAGAGAATTCAGCACCACCAAACCAGCTTTACAACAAATGCTAAAGGAACTGCTCTAGGCAGGAAACACAAGACAAGGAAAAGACATACAATAACAAACCCAACACAATTAAGAAAATGGTAATAGGAACATATCGATAACCACCTTAAATGTAAATGGATTAAATGCTCCAACCAACAGACATAGACTGGCCGAATGGATACAAAAGCAAGGCCTGTATATATGCTGTCTACAAGAGACCCACTTCAGACCTAGGGACACATACAGACTGAAAGTGAGGGGATAGAAAAGGATATTCCATGCAAATGGAAATCAAAGGAAAGCTGGAGTAGCAATTTACATATCAGGCAAAATAGACTTTAAAGACTATTACAAGAGACAAAGAAGGACACTACATAATGCTCAAGGGATCAATCCAAGAAGAATATAACAAATGTAAACATTTATACACCCAACATAGGAGTACCTCAATACATAAGGCAATTGCTAACAATAAAAGTGGAAATTGACAGTAACACAATAATAGTAGGGGACTTTAACACCTCACTTTCTCCAATGGACAGATCAACCAAAATGAAAATAAATAAGGAAACACAAGCTTTAAATGACACATTAAACAAGATGGATTTAATCGATATTTATAGGACGTTCCATCCCAAAACAATAGAATACACTTTCTTCTCAAGTGTTCATGGAACATTCTCCAGAATAGATCATATCTGGGGGTCACAAAACAAGCTTTGGTAAATTTAAGAAAATTAAAATCATATCAAGTGTCTTTTCCAACCACAACCCTATGAGACTAGATATCAATTACAGGAAAAATACTGTAAAAAATACAAACACATTGAGGCTAAACAATATGCTACTAAATAACCAAGAAATCACTAAAGAGATCAAAGAGGAAATTTTAAAAAATACCTAGAAACAAATGACAATGAATACACAATGGCCCAAAACCTATGGGATGCAGCAAAAGCAGTTCTAAGAGGGAAGTTTATAGCAATAAAATCCTACCTCAAGAAACAAGAAATATCTCAAATAAACAACCTAACTTTACACCTAAAGCAATTAGAGAAAGAAGAACAAAAAATCCCCCAAAGTTAGCAGAAGGAAAGAAATCATAAAGATCAGATCAGAAATAAATGAAAAAGAAATGAAGGAAACAATAGCAAAGATCAATAAAACTAAAAGCTGGTTGTTTGAGAAGATAAACAAAATTGATAAACCATTGGCCAGACGCATCAAGAAAAAAACAGAGAAAATCAAGAAATACAAGGGATCATGAGAGACTACTACAAGCAGCTATATGCCGATAAAATGGACAACCTGGAAGAAATGGACAAATTCTTAGAAAAGCACAACCTGCTGAGACTGAACTAAAAAGAAAGAGAAAATATAAACAGACGAGTCATAAGCACAGAAATTGAGACTGTGATTAAAAATCTTCCAACATGGGGCTTCCCTGGTGGCACAGTGGTTGAGAGTACACCTGCCGATGCAGGGGACACGGGTTTGTGCCCCGGTCCAGGAAGATCCCACATGCCACGGAGCAGCTAAGCCCGTGAGCCATGGCCGCTGAGCCTGGGCGTCCGGAGCCTGTGCTCCACAACGGGAGAGGCCACAACAGTGAGAGGCCCGTGTACTGAAAAAAAAAAAAAAATCTTCCAACAAACAAAAGCCCAGGACCAGATGGCTTCTCAGGGAAATTTTATCCAACATTTAGAGAAGAGCTAACACCTATCCTTCTCAAACTCTTCCAAAATATAACATAGGGAGGAAAACTTCCAAACTCATTCTATGAGGCCACCATCACCCTGATACCAAAACCAGACAAAGATGTCACAAAGAAAGAAAACTTTAGGCCAATATCACTGATGAACATAGATGCAAAAATCCTCAACAAAATACTAGCAAACAGAATCCAGCAGAACATTAAAAGGATCATACACCATGATCAAGTGGGGTTTACCCCAGGAATGCAAGGATTCTTCATCCATGCAAATCAATCAATGTGATACACCATATTAACAAATTGAAGGATAAAAACCATATGATCATCTCAATAGGTGCAGAAAAAGCTTTTTGAAAAATTTCAACACCCATTTATGATAAAAACCATCCAGAAAGTAAGCATAGAGGGAACCTACTGCAAAATAGTAGAGGCCATATATGACAAACATAGAGCCAACATTGTTCTCAATGGTAGAAAACTGAAGCCATTTCCTCTAAGATCAGGAACAAGGTTGCCCACTCTGACCACTATTATTCAACATAGTTTTGGAAGTTTTAACCACAACAATCGGAGAAGAAAAAGAAATTAAAGGGCTCCAAATCAGAAAAGAAGAAGTAAAACTGTCCCTGTTTGCAGATGACATGATACTATACATAGAGAATCCTAAATATGCTACCAGAAAAGTACTAGAGCTAATCAATGAATTTGGTAAAGTAGCAGGATACAAAATTAAGGTACAGAAATCTCTTGCATTCCTATACACTAAAGGTGAAAAACCTGAAAGAGAAATTAAGGAAACACTCCCACTTACTACTTCAACTAAAAGAATAAAATGCCTAGGAATAAACCTACCTAAGGAGACGAAAAGACCTGTATGCAGAAAACTATAAAGGCACTGATGAAAGAAATCAAAGATGACACAAACAGATGGGGAGATATATCATGTTCTTGGATTGCAAGGATCAACATTGTGAAAATGACTATACTATCCAAAGCAATCTACAGGTTCAATGCAATCCCTATCAAACTACCACTGGCATTTTTCACAGAACTAAAACAAAAAATTTCACAATTTGTATGGAAACACAAAAGACCCCGAATAGCCAAAGCAATCTAGAGAAAGAAAAACAGAGCTGGAGGAATCAGGCTTCCTGACTTCAGACTATACTACAAAGCTACAGTAATCAAAACAGCATGGTACTGGCACAAAAACAGGAATATATATTAGTGGAACAGGATAGAAAGCCCAGACATAAACCTATTTACATATGGTCACCTTATTTTTGATAAAGGAGGCAAGAATATACAATGGAGAAGAGACAGCCTCTTCAATAAGTGGTGCTGGGAAAACTGGACAGCTACATGTAAAAGAATGATATTAGAACACTCCCTAACACCATACACAAAAATAAACTCCAAGTGGATTAAGAACCTAAATGTAAGGCCAGACACTATCAAACTCTTAGAGGAAAGCATACACAGAACACTCTATGACATAAATCACAGCAAGATCCTTTTTGACCCACCACCTAGATAAATGGAAATAAAAACAAAAATAAACAAATGAGACCGAATGAAACTTAAAAGCTTTTGCACAGCAAAGGAAACCATAAACAAGACCAAAAGACAACCCTGAGAATGGGAGAGAATACTTGCAAATGAAGCAACTGACAAAGGATTCATGTCCAAAATTTACAAGTATCTCATGCAGCTCAATATCCAAAAACAAACAACCCAATCCAAAAATGAGCAGAAGTCCTAAACAGACATTTCTCCAAAGAAGATATACAGATTGCCAACAAACACATGAAAGAATGTTCAACATCACTAGTCATTAGAGAAATGCAAATCAAAACTACAATGAGATATCATCTCACACCAGTCAGAATGGCCATCATCAAAAAATCTACAAACAATAAATGCTGGAGAGGGTGTGGAGAAAAGGGAACCCTCTTGCACCATTGGTGAGAATGTAAATTGATACAGCCACTGTGGAGAACAGTATGGAGGTTCCTTAAAAAACTACAAATATAACTATCATATGACCTAGCAATCCTACTACTGGGCATATACCCTGAGAAAACCGTAATTCAAAAAGAGTCATGTACCACATTGTTCATTGCAGCACTATTTACAAGAGCCAGGACAAGGAAGCAACTTAAGTGTCCATCAACAGATGAATGAATAAAGAAGATGTGGCCCATATATACAATGGAATAGTACTCAGTCATAAAAAGAAATGAAATTGAGTTATTTGTAGTGAGGTGGATGGACCTAGAGTCTGTCATACAGAGTGAAGTAAGTCAGAAAGAGAAAAACAAATATGGTATGCTGACACGTATATATGGAATCCAAAAAAAAAAAGGTTCTGAAGAACCTAGGGGCAGGACAGGAATAAAGATGCAGACGTAGAGAATGGACTTGAGGACACGGGCAGGGGGAAGGGTAAGCTGGGACGAAGTGAGAGAGTGGCATTGACATATATACACTACCAAATATAAAATAGATAGCTAGTGGGAAGCAGCCGCATAGCAGAGGGAGATCAGCTTGGTGCTTTTTTACCACCTATGGGGGTGGGGTAGGGAGGGTGGGAGGGAGACGGAAGAGGGAGGGGATATGGAGATATATGTATACGTATAGCTGATTCACTTCGTTATACAACAGCAGCTAACACAACAATGTAAATCAATTATACTCCAATAAAGATGTTAAAAAAAAAAAAGAAAAAGATGTTACAGGACTGAGCTCCCTCTGATGGCTCCAGGGGAGGGTTCTTCCTACCTCTTCCAGCTGCTAGGGCTGCAGGTCTCCCTGGGCTTGTGGCTGCATGACTCCAATTTATGCCTCTAGAGTCTCATGACCTCTTCCTTCACATACCTCTGTGTCCTCATCTCCTCTCCTTATAAGGACACCAATTATTGGATTTGAGGCCCACCTTACTCCAGTATGACCTCATCTTGACTAATCACATATGCGAAGACCTTACTTCCTAATAAGATCATGTTCCTAGGCTCCAGGTGGACATGACTTCTGGAGGACACTGTTTTACCCACTATGGAGACTGAGCCCAGAAATGGCCCTCTCCAGCCACACAGACTGGGCAGCAGATATGGAATTCACACTGGGCTTGTGAATGTCCCACCTGCTCTGCCCTCACAGGAAACTTTCCTCTTCCCCTCTTGGGGTTACTGAAAACCAAACGGCTGGTGGTTCTTGGTGGAACTGGCCCCCAGTTACCTTTTTCACTCTGAGCTGTCAATACTGTGGAGTAGAATAATATAGGGGCAGCAAAGGGGCACTGTGGGAGTAGGAGAGTGGCTGCCCTGGCTCCACATCTGGTGAGGACACTGCTCCTCCTTCCATACTTGTCCCAGGGCCACAATAGACATGGCCTTTGGGGCAGGGGGTGTGTAGGCAAGGAGTGGGCAGAGTGGACATCGCCAGTGGGCATCTCCCTGGAACTTGGCAGCAGAGCGGGTTGGGCCGTGGGGACACCTGGCTCTCAAGCCAGCAATGAAGCCCACAGCAGTGAGAACACTTGCAATCTAACGTCTTGGCAAATTTCAAGTATTTCAATACAACACTGCAGTATTGTTAACTGTAGTCACTATGCCATGCATTAGATCCTCAGAACTTATTTGTCTTATAACTGAACCTTTGTAGCACTCAGCCTTTTCTCTTCTCTTAGATTATTTGGTTGAGGGCAGCATTCAAGTACATGAGTAAAACGTCTAGACATTCTCTCTCTAAAAAAATGAAAACCTTACAAGTTAGATTTATGGCCCCACGAATGGCCATGCTCCTCTGATCCCCTGTCGCACGTCCACAGGTGTCCACCTTTGCCTGTTTGGAGCACGTTCTTTTGGCCATTTAAACATGCCTTTATTTATATTCATGTGTATATGTAGAAAACACTTAGTACTGCTTTATGGTGCTTAATCTTTTTGTTGATATTTTCAAATCGACAGAATAGTATGAAGAGCCTGTGTACCCATTGCACAGCTCCACCAATCTCTCATGGCCACTCTTGGTGCCTCCATATCCCCTTCCCCAACAAATTATTCTAAGAAAATCCCAGGCACCACCGTCTCATTTGCAATCATCTCAGTATGTTGCTGTCTCCCCGAGGTAGGTGTCCTTTTCCCTTTAACAACACCATTCCATCAGCACACTTAACAAAATTAGCAGTCATTCCTTAATATCATCTAATGCCCCATCAGTCTTCAAATTTCCCCGATTGTTCAAAAAATGTCTTCCTGCAATTAGTTTGTTTGACTCGGGATTTGCTGGGCTGTCAAAGGCCTCCACGGGATCATGTTTCTACACTTCACTGTGCAGGTTGCTTCCTCTACTCCCCATTGCGTCTCAGAGATCCATCCTGTCCAAACCTGCAGAAAACCTCAGAGGGCTTCCTAATTTATTTAGTCACACCTCTATTGATGAAGGCACATTTAGGCTGGTCTGGGGTTTTGCTACAAAAACAAGGCTGCAATTAACATTCTTGTCTTGTTCTTTCTGTGCCCTCTGAGTGTTTTTCTAGGGACAATGGCTGGCTCTTGGGCAAACCATTTCCCCTCTCTGAGCCTTGGTTTCCCTTCAGTGAAGAGTGGAAATGCCTACATTCTCTCAGCATAGATATTCAGGGTGACTCCCTGAAATAACCCACCATGAGCCCTCATTTTTCTCTGTGAAGGGAGAGGAGGTGTTTTGCCCCAACTTGGAGGCACTGTTACAGCACATCCCAGACACAGGGGATCAGTGGCCAGGATCTGAGTGTCTGATGAGCCTCCTTTCCATTGCTGGGCTGTTTGCTATCCCAGCCTCTCCTGGCTGACTCCCTCAGGGTCTGTGCTGGTTTTCCATGGCTACCATAGGAAAGCATCACAACTGGGGAGCTGAAGCACCACAACTGAAGTGTATCTTCTCCAAGTTCTGGAGGCCAGAGGTCTGAAATAAGACTATCAGCAGGGCTACGTTCCCTCTGGAGGCTCTAGTTGAGGATCATTCTTGCCTCTTCCAGTTTCTGGTGGCCCCAGTCATCCCTTGGATTGTGGCCTCATCACTCCGACCTCTGCCTCTGTTGTCACGTGGCCTGTCCCTGTGTGTGTGTGTGTCTGTGTCCTCACCTCTTATAAGGACACCAGTCATCGGATTTAGGGCCCACCAGGATAATCCAGGATGATATCATCTCAAGATCCTTAACTCATTAACCTGCCAAGACCCTATTTTCAAGTAAGGTCATGCTCAGAAATACCGGGCAGATGTGACATTTGGAGGGACACCATTCAACCTCTACATGGTGTATACCCTGGAGTCGCAGTGAACTTTGGCCTCATCCACTAGGGAATCTGGGAGCTGCTTGGGAAGTTTGGGCAGCCTCAGGGAAGGACACATGCTCCTCCCAGGCAGGAGCCCTTCAAGCCCTGCCTGTACTGTATTCGTTTTCTAAGCGGCACAAGGAGCTGCCATACACTTAGCGATCACAGCAACAGACTGATGATCTCATGGTCTCCGTGGTTGGGAGCCCAGGAGTGGCCTAGCTGGTGCCTCTGTTCAGGGTCTCCAGGCTGACATCTTCCTGTTGTGCAGGGCTGCAGTCTCATCTGGGGCTCGGGTTCTTTCCAAGCTCCCTGTGGTTGGCAGAATTCAGGTCCATGCAGCTGTGGGATGAAGCTGTCTTCTGGGAACTGCTCTCACTCCCGGAGGCCACCCAGTAGCCATGTGGCCCCCAGCAACTGTTCACACCATGGCCATCTGCACCTTCCCAGGCCATCAGAAGGGCATCTTTCTGATGCTTCACCTTCTTTTAAAGCCCTCCCCACAATTAGGTCAGGCCCACCCCAAGTCAGTCATGTGTCCTGTCACAGTCACAGGATAGGACTCTGGGGTAGGCCCTGGGCCATCTCAGGATCCTGCTCACCATACCACCCGAGAGGAGGGGGTGGTGGAGCTTCAGCAGTGAGGGCTGAGTGGGAGTGGGAGGATAGCTGGGGGTGCAGGAGCTGGAAAGGGGTGGCCAAAGAGGTGATATTGCCTGTTCCAAAGAAGTCACAGAAGGGGGCCAACAAGGGTGTCTCCTCAAACACCCACAGATGTCTCCTGAGAGTTCACTTCACCCACTGGCCAGGTTCGGGGGAGTGATGCCTCTGCAAAAGAAATCACTTCCCTCCTCCTCTGTCCCTCCTCACAGTTATGCTCTGACTGGGCGGCTGGTGAGCAGGAAGGAAATGCACTTTGGCCCCTGCAGGGAGATGGAGCCTTACAGATCAAGTTCAGAACTTTCATTGTCCTGCGGGATGGAACACTCTAATCTCTGAACTATCTCCATCCTTAAAAGACAGACCAGGAATTATGGGACACACCCAGCTGTGGTGAGAAAATTCCACATGTTCACCAAACCGATTTTGTTTCCCCATCACATGAGGGGAGTGCCTTTCCCTGCCCGCTTCACAATCCCAGGGCTGGGTGATGGGTTCTAACTGCTACAAGTTGGGCAGGGGAGATGTGTGCCTTTCCTGGCTTGGCTACCAAACCTCCTGCACCCTTTATCTGTTATCATCTCTTGGCCCTTGCATAGGACCCAGTCAAGGATGCTGAGGCCCTTGAGATGGTGGAGTCACCATGTGGAAGGAGGCTGGTTCCCCAGTCATCACATGAATAAGGGAAGGAAATGTCATCAGAGTCATGAAGAGGGTCCCAGAAGCCACTGGAGACAAGGCCTTGCAGGTCAAAGGGCTGGTAGGAGAGACATCACCAGGCCAGTGTATACAGCCCCCAGGGCAGCCCCCGCCTCCTCTACCTCCCTGTGCTGGGGCTCAGTTGTGCCCCTGCAAGAGGTGCAGAATTGCAGGAATAAGTTGACTGAGAGTGACCACAGGAGGTTAAGAGACATGTCTGGGATTTCCTGGGCTGGTAGGAGATCAGTGGGGGACAACAAAGTTGTTTCAGGGATGGGGAAAGTGAGGCTCAGAGAGGCCTGTGGCAGCCCCAACTCTGAGCTCACAGGATGGCAGGCCCCCCACACTGCTGAGTCTTGCTGTGGAGCCCTGGTAATCTAATGAAGCCAGGGCTGCACTCCCGGAGAACGTGTCCATGCCCAGTTCTGCAGCCATTTCAAGGAATCGATGGAGCCTTGGACACAGATGCCCCAGCTGTTTTGTAACTGTGAGCCCAGCAGTGCACTTCCTTTAAACAAGGCTCTGGAAACTTCCAGGACTTTCAAAATTCTTGACCTCATGGAACACATGTCATCTGCAGGGCAGGATTATACCCAAGGCCTGTAGGGGAGGGGAGTCCTGAGTTTCCACATTGTCTCCCGCAGCCCCCTGCCTACCTGGGCAGGGGAGAGAGACACTCTCCAGGACGGTCCCTCGCCTGCCCCCACCTGCCACATTCTTTTCCCATGACATCACCCGGCGCAGGCAGGTGGCAACCCTAAGCCCTGATGGCAGGCGGACAAAGGGCAGGGATTAGGACTGAATGACAGGCCCGACAGCGCCTTGGGTGAATCCTTACTGGGGCTGCCTCTGCCCTGAGCGAGTGGGAAGGACCTGGCCCCAAGGTGCAGTAATAGCTGGGTGTCTGTCATCACTCCCTCCCAGGGTGGCCCCAGGCCTCTTGGAACCCTCACATCACGCTCCTCCTGGCTGCCTCCAACCATCCTGCTACCTGTGCCAAAGTGGCCCAGCTGGGGACCCGCAAGGCCAGGATCTGAAGGCAGGGCTGTAACCCCAAGTGCACACTTCCCTGGCACCAACCTGCTGCCCCTGATTTTTTCTGGCGGTCCCCTGAGCAGGCAGTGCCTGTCTCCATTTTGCAGATGAGCAAACTGAGGCAGCCTGCCACTAGGTGATCATGATGCCTGTTGAATGGAGGCTGGAGATCGGGGCATCACTGTGAGGTCCTGGCTGGGGAGGGCTTCGGGCTGTCCCATCGGGGGGTGCCCCTGAGTGTCCATCCAGCTCTGGGGGATATGTCCTTCCGAGGAGATGGGGCCAAAGCCCAGAAGCCCAGATGGCACTTTCAGCATGTGAGTCTTGCCTGTAATAGGGAGAGAAGCTTCCTGGCTCCAGTGCGCTGGAAGGGAGGTCAGCCCCTGAGACCAGCTGCTGCATTTGGGGCCTCAAACTTGTGACAGCAGCGATGCTCCTGCCCAAAGCTCCTTGGATCTGTGTCCCTTTGTAAAGGGGGTGACCATTCCTATCTCGCTGGGCTGGGGTAGAGACAACCAGTGGCTGTGGACGCAGGGCACTGAGGCAAAGGTGGCTCCTCTTGCTCCTTTCCTTCTCTCCACTGTTCCTTCTTGCCACTCCCCTCTTGTCTCCTCGTTTTCCTTCTCTTCCCTGTCACCCCATTTCCCCACGGCCATTCTCCTGAAATGACTTCAGTCTTGGACTCATAATCTTCCAAAGATGAGCAGCCTCCCAGGGCTGCTTGGTGGCTGAGCACCACTGCCGATGGTAAGCCTTTCTTGTGGGTCTCCAGGGACCCCAAGCTGGGCTCACTCATGAGAGAGTGGCCGAGCTGGAGCCCAGGAGCAGGCATGGTGGATACAGGCACATCGTCCCAGGAGCCACACTACAGCCCGGGCCCCACACGGTCATCAGGACCCTGGCTCCTTCCCCACTGAGGCTCTGCCCACCTCTGGTCCCTCTATCTCTCTTCTCAGCCGCTGATGAGTCTGATGGCGTAAGTGGTGGAGCCATGGAAGGCCTGGGATAGTGTCCTTCAGGCACACCACCAGCCTCTTTCCCACTGGGAGAGGAATGATTCTTTATGCAGCACAGAAAGTGAATACAGAGGTCATACTAAAGAAGCCTGCTCCTGGCCAAGCTGCCGGGTGAACACAGATGCCTTGGCAAGTCCAGCCAAGATCAGTTGAGACTGGGAGAACTGGCTGACCAGTAGACTCATGAGCAAAAGTGAACACTTGCTGATTTAGACCATCAAGTTCTGGGTACTTTGTTATGCAGCGAGAGTTGACTTACATGGTTGTCAACACCTACAAACCAAGAGGGACGGCCTGAGAAATGCAGCATAGGTTGCTCTGGGGGCTTCGAATGTTGTGAGGTAGGGGGTCAGGAAGCTTCAGAGGGCATGCCTGAGCTGAGCAAGTAGGGAAGGAAGGAAGGGCATTTCTGGCAGAGGAATGAGCACAGGGAGGAGAGGAGGAGAGCATGAGCCTTCAGGATCAGGAGTGGAGGGTGAGGCTACTGTGTGGACAGGGGCAGGACCCTGGGTGCCTTGGGTGACTTGTCTGGAGAGCAGCAGTTTGAGCAGCACAGGGACAAGGCTGTGGGGTCTGGTGGATGGCATGGAAGCTGGAGTTGGAGGGGATACAGTGGAGCAGAAGGACCAGTCAAAGGAATTAGGGTGCTCATCCTGAGAGCCTCCTCTCCAGGGGCCCTAGGAAACTGAGGCAGAGTGCTGAGGGCAGATGGGAGTGGAAGAGGGAGGGGAGGCCGTGACTGAAGAGGGAGGAGGGCTTGGGCAGCAAGGGACACACCCAAGGTCCCCAGTCTGGGCCAATGGGACCCCTGCCCAATCTGGGCTGAGATTTCTGGGAGGGAGGGGACTCCCTCGGGGGTCCTGGCTGAGAGGTCCCTGCATCCGGATTGAACATGCCAAGCCAGGGACCTCCCAGGAGAGCTGTAAATTAGAATCACAGCTCATCACTCCCTGGGCTGTTGAGAAACTCACAGTCCCAAATAGGCTCACATGCAAAAGCCCCTATGACCATTTCACAGTCAGGGAGATTGAGGTTCAGAGAGGTGGGGTAACCTGCCTAATATCAAACAGATGGCCCAGAAGGGAAGGGGTCTGATTGGAGGATGCCTGTCCCTGAGGTCTGGGGGTTGAGACTGTTGTGACTCTGCCCCAAGGTGGCTTCGTGTGAGGAGGGGAAGCTGGAGCCCACAAACCACTCCTCCTCTTCCCATCCTGGCTCCACCCTGAGTGGCAGGAGCTGGGGAAGTGATGTTACAACTTGGAAAGCATTAGACCACACGAGAAACCAATTTTTGCCTCCACTTATGTAAAATAAAATAAAATAATAACCCCAAAGCATTTGAAGTTCTGCCCGCCTTGGCCGCCTTCCCTGGGGGTTGGCTTGGAACCACTTCAGACTTGGGTCCTCCGAACGCCCTTTCCCTGTGTGCCCCAGACCCCAGCCTGGCTCTGGCGGGCCCCTCAGTCCTGCCAGGCTACTGACAAACCCAGCCCCAGCCACAGAAACAGGGCAGGCCTGAGAACACAGACTCTTACTCAGGATATTAGAATAACCAACCCTTACAGCCTCAGGAAGTTCATAGTCCTTTAGAATTTAAGGTCCCTCCCGTCTAAGAGGGGCTCTCCCCTGCAGTACCCCAGTGAGCATGTTCTGTTCTCTCTGGCGACTGGGGTGTCAGGGCCCCAAGTCAGGTGGGGAGTGAGGTGTACTGACTAGGTCCTGCTTCTGCTCTCTCGTCTTCTGTGAGCTCTGGGCCCTGGTCCTGTGCCCAAGGAGACCCTCCTCTCCCATCAGCCTCATTGGCTTTCTTTGGGTGCTGTGTAGACCCCATCAACCCCCTTCTGGCCTGGGGAAGGTCAGGAGCTGAGGGCTTGTCTTGCTTTGGCAGTGCAGGCAGCTCCCACGCATGCAACCATGACCACAGTGCTTTTTGAGATGCAATTTTCAGCTCTCATCTGTGTGTCTTTGCTTTCCTGCCCCCAGACTTCTCCCTTCTACCTCTCCTTCCTCTTCCTCCCATCTGCCTTCCCCCTTGTTATGGACTGAATTGTGTCCCCAAGAATGCATATGTTAAAATCTTAACATACCCCAGTATCCCAGAATGTGACTGTATTTGGAGGTGATTAAGGTAAAATGAGGCTGTTAGGGTGGGCTCTAATCCAATATGACTGGTGTCTTTATAAGAATAGGAGATCAGAAACACCCAAAGGGAAGACCATGTGGGGACACAAGGAGAAGGTGGCCGTCTTCAAGCCAAGGAGAGAGGCCTCAAGGGAAACCAACCCTGCCTACAGGCCTGTTGTTTAGGCTGCCGGTCTGTGGTGCTTTGTTATGCAGCCCCAGGAAACAAATTCTCTATCGGCCTTCTGCAGGGATAAAGCTGCTCTGCATCTGATCCACCCTTATTCTGATCTTGCCTGAGGCTATCTGTTGGATTACAAGAGTTTACTAGGCATTGTTCCTCAAAGGCATCTCAAACTTACCTTCTAGGTTTGGGTTCACCAGCAGCTGGTTTTCTATGTCATCCAGGCTCGACTTTCTGGGCACTCTCTACTCCTTTTCTGTTCTGATAGAAATCTGGCCAGTTCTGTCCTGAGCTCCTTTCTTTTCTGTAACCACTGCACAAGCACAGCAAGTTGCAACCCCACACACCGCTAACGTCTGCTCTTCCTACCTCTTATCCCAAAGCCACTCATTCAAAGTTCTACTTGCAGCTGTAATCATGTGGGTCACCATCCTTCCAGCATCTGATAGGGATTTCACCCCACCTCCTGCCCAACCCCAGCACTAACACCACCACACCAGTGTCACGTATTCTGTTGTTTTCTTTCAGTCACCTACCCATTTCTGGTACCGATACTTGGCATGAGTCAGGATAAGTTAGGTTCTTCTGTAAAAACAAATGACCCGATTTTCAGGCTTAGCACCCCAAAGGCTTGCTTCTCATGCCTGCCCAATCTCGCACACAGTTCAGCTGGGGCCCTGCATCCCACAAGTCCCTCAGGGCTCCAGGCTGATGACAGCTTCACCATCTTGCAGCAACACCTGTGACCCCTTGGGCACCACATACTGAAGAAGAAAGAGCTGGGAAGTAGAAGACTGACTTCTCTGTTCCAGCCTAGAAGTGACATTTGCCACTCTGCCCACAGGCCACAGGCCAAAACTAGTCCCACAGAATTGCCTAGTTGCATAAAGGCTGGGAATGCGGAGCGTTTGATGAACTCAAGCCATTTTGTGTGGAAACTCAGAGAGATACAGAGGCAGGAGGCCTTTGGGACACAGATGTAGCCTGCCTCCACTCTGCACCTGCCCCTTGTGTAACACCATCCCTTTGCAGCTCACCTCAGCCTCCTGGGTATTGTTCCTGGTGGATGGAAGTCTCACCTCTGGATCTAGTCCAGAATAAAAGGGAAAACCTAAGGCCCCCACAGGGTCTGCTTTCTGAAGCCCTGGGTTGCCCACCTACCACCGAGTTCACGAGGGCCCTGCCTTAAAACAGGAGGCAAGAGCCTCTGTAGGGGAGGGGAGGTGGGTCTGCAGGGCCCTTTGTCCTCTCCACACCACCCGCCCCCTGCCAACAGAGTTTTGACCAGCTCTGCATTTCTTGAGGGATTGCCGTGGGGCTGGGGCTGGGGTTGGGGGTCCACGTGTCCCTCTTGCCCCTTGTGACCTCTCTCTGCAGAAGGAAAGTTTTCCTGATATGTGCTCCGATGGTCTATTTAGGTGCCCTGTGCATGTTCTCACCAGGCCCAGCCTTCGAGGCTGGCTATGAGGACTTCTGTGATAGATGAGGACTGGGGAGACGCCAAGGGGTTGGCCCAGGTCACAGTCAGCTCCATAGGCCAGTTCCAGCCTAGAGCCCCCCTGCTAAGAGGAGCCATGCCCCCTCTCCAAACTTGGCCCACTTCCTGGCTCCTCCCTCCAGGATCTGTTTCAGACCCTGTGCTTGTTCTGTTCTCTCAGAGCCCTCAAACCATGGAAGACAGAGCCACTGGCAGTCACAGCACCATGAGTGCAGAAGCTGGGGCTTCTGGGTGGGCCCCTGGAAGACTTCCTGGAGGAGATGATGGTGGGTCCAACCAGAAGATGAGCGGGAGGGACCCTGCATAGGGATGGGTCAGGTGGGAGAAAATTCCTCGTGGAGGAAGGAGGATGGGCAAAGGGGCTTCCTGGGAGAGGGACCCTTGCATCTTGGTAGATGGCTCCTCCCACCCATGGCCGTGACATCCCCTCCCACCAAGTCCCCTGGGACACTGAGCTGTCCCCACCCTAGGTGGCCCTCTCAGCCCCAGATTCACCTGCCGTTCCTTTGCCTCCTGCCCCCTTTTGGTCTCTTGCGCCCCCACTCAAGGAACTGCAGCCTCCTGTTCCACCCCTCTAGGCACCTGCCAGGGCTGGGACTTCAGCCCAGCGCCCCCCATTGCCCTCCATCCCAGCCCCCACCTGCATAGGAGAGAAGCACCCACCCCTCACCTCCACAGGTCTCCCCCAGGCTGTGGAAACAGCTTATTACACTTGGTACCGATAATGGCTCCTCAGTTGAATTAAGAGAGTTCATGGGAAACCTAGGCATGAAATCCGTTTCCGTAAAAGTCCAAATTTGGGACAGTGGTAAGAATAGGGGGTGGGGAGGGGACCGTAGATCCACCAAAGAAAACACCCCTGTGCATTTGTTTCCAATTCCCCTTCCATCACGCTTACTCCCTCCCTGCTCTCCCAAGGACCTTGGGCGTGGGGCCAGATGCTGCGTTTGTAATTCTCTTTCATTAATGGGTAATTTCCCCTCGAGTGGAGGCAAGGAGGAGGAGAGAGCCCTGTCGGGGAGGCAAGGCAGCATGTGACGCTCCAGCCTGGAGCCTCTCAGATCGGGTGGGCGTAGCCAGGTCACCTCTTGGCTTCCTGCCACCAGGATCCCCATGGACAGATGAGAAAGCCGAGGTCTGAGTGGGCTCTGGTTTGTCGACTCATACTCAACGGGTAGCCAGGGCCGGGCATCCTCTGATTTCTGTGCTGTCAACAATATCACAGAACAAGAGGGCATGAGAGAGAGGGATCAAGAGCCCAGAAAATGGTCAGATTCCCAAACTACCGGCCCCGGAGATTAATAACCATTCTGTTGGTGTGAGTGGGAGAATAGAGTGGAAGCCCTAGGAAGGAATCCTGGCCCACCTCAAGAGGCTTTGGGAAGTTGGCTTGCCCATGCCAAGCCTCCGTTCTCTACCTGAACATGGAGGTGTTTTGCAGAGGGGATCTGTGCCTTGCTTGAGTGGATCAGACCACCATCAGGCTCCTGTCACTCTGGGATGCCAAGATTTTAGGTTCTGGGACATTTCCCTGCCCACTCTCTCACCAGCCCTGAATCCCACTCACAGCTTTGTGACCATTATCTCTAAATATGCCCAGGAAATGGACAGCTCTGCACGCAGTCCCTTGGTGGGTGTTGTGCGATGTAAACAAGGCCAGTGTCTGGGACTGAAGAGACAGCTCCTGAGATGGAAGCAGGTGGAGGGAAGCCCCATGGGAAAGGCAGGAAGGAGCACAGGTTTTGGAACTCATAGCCTCTCTATCCCTGCAGTGACTATTTGGGGTGGGGGTGTGTGGGGGGAGGACTAGGCTGAACCCAGATTCCTCCATTCCCTCCCCAGTGCGAGGGCCCGGTCTCTCACCCTGCATAGGCCTATTTTAGAAAACAAGTGGGGACTGTGGACCCTCTTCCCACAGACGAGTGCCCCACCTGCCCATCACCAGTCTGGCCTGCTGTTTCTTCAGCTCCTGAGCCCCAGGCAGAACCCTGGTCGGAGGCACACGGGACATATCCGGGAAGCTATTAAACCCGGGCTCTGGCCCAACATAGCTCAACTCAGTTCCCAGCGTGGCCCGGGTGTGGCTCCAGACAGAGGAACCGGGTTCAGAGCCCCAAGCTCTCCCTTGGCCGAGCTGCCCTTGCAGTGGCTGGAAGAACCAGGGTTCACTGGGGGACACTTCGGGACCTGCAGGGGCTTCCCTGAAGTGAGCCAGGGTGTTTGGGAGCAAGCTCCTCCCAGGCCAGCCTTGATAGACAGAGTGTGACTAAAGGGCAAAATGTGAGGTTAATGGAAAGCAAACGCCAAGGGATGCATAGCCCACACGGTGTTTTCTCAGCGGCTTGCTGCATGGCCCATGCTGTTCGGCCAAGGGCTGCGGCTGTGTCAATCACTCAGCGCTGTTTGTCTAACCTCGCCAAGTGTGTTTCTCTTTATTAGCAGAACACAGATAGGGAAGGAGATCTCCCCACAGATGCTGGGCTGCAAGAATGCACCCTCCCAGCAGAGTGGAGGGCAGCAGGAGGGGCCTACGGCCCTAAGGACCCTGCCACAGTCCAGAGCTGCTCTAGAAACCCCACTGTGCTGAGCAGTCACCTGACCAGCCTCTGGAAGGGTACTCTACAGGTGCTCTCTCTGAAACCTGCAGACCCCCAAGGGCACTCTGTAAAATTCTGACCATTTTATAAACACAATGCTGAGCTCAGCTGGCAAGGTGGGCCACCCAGAAACACACAGCCAAGAAGGGGTGGTGAGTGCTGAGGTTGCCACTGATTTCTGCCTTTTAACCAAAATCGGCATTCTGTTCCCATTGCCAGCGGGTTGACCCTGGCCTGGGTCAGCTTCCTCCTTGGTGATTCTAGTTGCATCCCAAAGGCCTCTGTGCCCTCAGATCCTTCTTTCCTTATGCTAGAATAGGACAAGCAAGCTTCTGTTAAGTGCCACTCACAGTCACAGTGCCATGAAAGTGGCGGACTTCCTGGAGGAGGTGAAGGTGGTTACAACCAGAGGATGAGCAGGAGGGGCCCTACATAGGGATGGGGTGGGTGGGAGAGAATTCCTCAAGGAGTAAGGCTTTAGATAGCTGACTTTCTTGGTCTCTCCTCCTGCACATGGAGGTGTTTCACAGAGGGGATCTGAGACTTCCTTGAGTGAATAGTCTCTGTCACAACTACTTGATGCTACTTTTGCAGCTTGAAAGCAGCCATATGCAACTGTAAACAAAGGGGTATGGCTGTGCCCCTGTAAAACTGTTTCTAAAAATGTGCAGTGGGTCAGACTCACAGACTCTAGTGCTAGGTTGATTGCAAAACGTTCCTTAGGCCTTCCTGTATATACACCCTCTACTGTGTGCCATTCAGCTCCTCCCATCAAGAGATGGAGACAGCACCCCACCTGGTGAATCTGACCTGGTCTCTCCACTTGCTTGGTCAACAGAACAAGGTGGAGCCGACAGAGTGTTGGATCCAAGCCTAAGACTTAGAGCCTGGCACACTTCCCCCTCTCAGAGGTAAAGTGTCATTCTCCTCACATCATATCAAGGGTACACACCGCCTACATGACTTAATGTTGGCCTTGATCACCTGGCTGAGGTATCATTTGTCAAGTGTCTCTGCTGTAAAGTTACTCTTTTCCCCCTTTTCCGTACCATGCTCTTTTGAAGGAAGCCACTTAGTACATCTCACACCTAAGGAATGGAGAGTTCTGCTTCCATCCTTGAGGGTGGAGTATCTACATAAGTTATTTGGAATTCTTCTGCATGGGAGATTTGAATCTTCTCCCCCATTTATTAATTTGTTCAGTCATTTGTTTATATTAGTATGATCCCATGGATATTTATTTTATACTTTGGGTTTTAATCCAGTACTACTTTATTTTGTTGCTCAAATTATTCCATCTTTGGTCACTGGGAGTTCTTTCAGTTGGCTCCTGTGCACCTTTGAAACACCTCCATCAATGTGTTTCTGCGTGTGTGTTTTGAGCACTTCCTTATTTTCTGCAACTGCAAGATGCTCCAGGTACATCTTGTATATTTCCTCCCCAGACTTAGAATCACCGATTACTCCAAGGAGCCCTGATTTCTCTTATTGGAGAATGGCAGTAGAAACCAAGATCTTGGTGCTGGGTGTGCTCGTTGCTACTGGGGTATCATTTCTTTTAGGCCCTCTCAGTTAATAGAGCAAAAAAAAGATGTGTTTATAGTAACTTGTATATACACACATATCGATAAATATTTCTATATGGAACCATCTGTATCTATATTAGCTAAACATGAGTTCATACTGATGGCTCCCAATCAAATCCATCACCACATGGATTGTTATAGCTGCCTCTTCTTGCTTATCTATAAACTCCCACCCATAAGTGAGACAGCTGGCACCACCACCCACAAGCCATTTACTTAATTAATACATACTTAATTTTCTGTTTTTAAAATTATGGCCATCCTAGTAAGTGTGAAGTGGTATTTCCACATTGTGGTTTTGATTTATTTGCATTTCCCTAATGTCTAATAAAGTTGAACATCTTTTCATGTACTTATTGGCCATTTTAATATCTTCTTGGATAAGAGTCCTTTGCCCATTACTTAATTGAGTTGTCTTTTTGTTGTTGAGTTGTAAGCGGTTCTTTATATGTTCTGGGTATTAAACCATTATCAGATATATGAGTTGCAATATTTTCTCCCATTGTGTAGTCCATGTTTTCATTTTCTTGGTAATGTTCTTTGATACACAAAGTTTTTAATTTTTTTGAAGTCCAATTTATCTATTTATTCTTTTGTTATTCATGCTTTTGGTGTCACATCTAGGAAACCACTGCTAAGTCAAAGATCATGACGATTTATTCCCATGTTTTCTTCTATGATATGAGTATTACAGTTTTAGCTCTTGTATTCAAGTCATTGATCCATTTTAGTTAAGTTTTACATATGATGTTAGGTAGGGCTCCAACTTCATTCTTTTGCTTGTGGAAATCCAGTTGTCTCAGCACCATCTGCTGAAGAGACTATTATTTTCTCAAGAATGAACTTGGCACTCTTATAAAAAATCAATTGGCCATAGGTGTATAGGTTTACTTCTGGACTCCAAATTCTATTCCATTCATTCATATGTACATCTATCCTTATGCCAGTACCACACTATTGTGATTACCATAGATTTGTAGTAAGTTTTGAAATTGGAAACTGTGAGTCCTTCAAATTGTTCTTCATTTTCAAGATTGTTTTAGATATTTATGGCCCCTGGCTATTACATGTGAAATTGAGGTTCAGATTTTCCATTTCTGCAAAAATACTGTGGAATTTTCATAGGGATTGTGCTGAATCTGTAGATCTTTTGGGTAGTACTAAAAATATTGTCTTCCTATCCATGAACATGGGACATTTCCCCATTTATTTAGGTCTTTAATTTATTTCAGCAATGTTTTGTAGTTTTCAGTGTACAAGTCTTTTACTTCTTTCGTTAAATTTATTTCAGGTATTTTATTCTTTTGTATGCTATCATAAATTGAATTGCTTTCTTAATTTCATTTTGGATTGTTCATTCCTTGTGTTCTAAACACAACTGATTTTCATGTATTGATCTTGTAACTTTTACTGAATTTTTCAACTTGTTTTAGTAGCTTATGGATTCTTTGGGATTTTCTAGATATACGATCATGCCATCTGAAAATGGACACAGTTTTACCTCTGTTTTTCTACTTTGAATGCCTTTTAATTTCTTTTTCTTGTCTAATTGCTCTGGCTAGTCCAGTGAAGTGTTGGATAGCAGTGATGAAAGTGGGCTTCCTTGTCTTGTTCTCAATCTTAGGGGGAGCATTTTCAGACTTTCACCATTGAATATGATGTTTGCTGTGTCTTTTTCATAAATGGCATTTATTGTGTTAAAGAAATTCCCTTCTCTTTGGACTTTTTGGAGTATTTTTATCATGAAAGGATGCTGGATTTTGTCAAATGCCTTTTCTGTGTCAGTTGAGATGATCATGTGGTTTTATTCCTTCTTTCTATTTTTTTACATTGGATTTTTTAATTAGTTATCTATTTTATACATATTAGTGTATATATGTCAATCCCAATCTCCCAATTCATCCCACCACCCCCACCCCCCACCACGTTCCTCCCTTCATGTCCATACATTTGTTCTCCACATCTGCATCTCTATTTCTGCCTTGCAAACCAGTTTCTATACCATTTTTCTAGATTCCACATATATGCGTTAATATACGATATTTTTTTTTCTTTCTGATTTACTGAACTCTGTATGACAGTCTCTAGGCCCATCCACACCGCTACAAATGACCCAATTTCATTTTTTATGGCTGAGCAATACTCCATTGCATATATGTACCACATCTTCTTTATCTATTCATCTGTCGGTGGGCATTTAGGTTGCTTCCATAACCTGGCTATTGTAAATAGTGCTGCAATGAACACTGTAGTACATGTGTCCTTTTGAATTATGGTATTCTCAGGGTATATGCCCAGTAGTGGGATTTCTGGGTCATATGGTAATCCTATTTTTAGTTTTCTAAGGAACCTCCATACTGTTTTCCATAGTGGCTGTATCAATTTACATTCCCACCAACAGTGCAAGAGAGTCCCCTTTTCTCCACACCCTCTCCAGCATTTGCTGTCTGTAGATTTTCTGATGATGCCCATTCTAACCAGTATGAGGTGATACCTCATTGTAGTATTGATTTACATTTCTCTAATAATTAGTGATGTTGAGCAGCTTTTCATGTGCCTCTTGGCCATCTGTATGTCTTCTTTGGAGAGATGGCTATTTAGGTTTTCTACCCATTTTTTGACTGGGTTGCTTGTTTTTATAATGTTGAGCTGCATGAGCTGTTTATATAATTTGGAGATTAATCTTTTGTCCGTTGATTCATATGCAAATATTTTCTCCCATTCTGAGGTTGTCTTTTCATCTTGTTTATAGTTTCCTTTGCTGTGCAAAAGTTTTTAAGTTTCATTAAGTCCCATTTGTTTATTTTTGTTTTTATTTTTATTACTCTAGGAGATGGGTCAAAAAAGACCTTGCTGTGATTTATGTCAAACTGTGTTCTGCCTTTGTTTTCCTCTAAGAGTTTTATAGTGTCTGGTCTTACATTTAGGTCTCTAACCCATTTTGAGTTTGTTTTTGTGTTAGGGAGTGTTCTAATTTCATTCTTTTACATGTAGCTGTCCAGTTTTCCCAGCACCACATATTGAAGAGACTGTCTTTTCTCCACTGTATATCCTTGCCTTCTTTGTCATAGATTAGTTGATCATGGGTGCATGGGTTTATCTCTGGGCTTTCTATCCTGTTCCATTGATCTATATTTCTGTTTTTGTGCCAGTACCATATTGTCTTGATTACTATAGCTTTGTATGATAGTCTGAAGTCAGGGAGTCTGATTTCTCCAGCTCTGTTTTATTCCCTCAAGATTGCTTTTACTATTGTCTTTTCTGTCTCCATACATATTTTAAGATTTGTTGTTCTAGTTCTGTAAAAAATACCATTGATAATTTGATAGGGATTGCATTGAATTTGTAGATTGCTTTGGGTAGTATAGTCATTTTCACAATAGTGATTCTTCCAATCAGTGTCTTATAGTTTTCTGAGTACAGGTCTTTTACCTCCTTAAGTAGGTTTATTCCTAAGTATTTTATTCATTTTGTTGCAATGGTGAAGGGGATTGTTTCCTTAATTTCTCTTTCTGATCTTTCATTGTTAGTTCATAAGAATGCAAGAGATTTCTGTGCATTAATTTTGTATCATGCAACTTCGCCAATATAATTGATGAGTCCTAATAATTTTCTGGCAGCATCTTTAGGGTTTTCTATGTGTAGTATCATGTCATCTGCAAACAGTGACAGTTTCACTTCTTCTTTTCCAATTTGTATTCCTTTTACTTCTTTTTCTTCGACTGCTGTGGCTAGGACTTCCAAAGCTATGTTGAATAATAATGGTGAGAGTGGACATCCTTGTCTTGTTCCTGATCTTAAAAGAAATGCTTTCAGTTTTTCACCATTGAGAATGATGTTTGCTGTGGGTTTGCTGTACATGGCGTTTATTATGTTGAGGTAGGTTCCCTCTATGCCCACTTTCTGGAGAATTTTTATCATAAATGGGTGCTGAATTTTGTCAAAAGCTTTTTCTGCATCTACTTTGATGATCATATGTTTTTTCTTCTTCAATTTGTTAATATAAGTTACCACTTTGATAGATTTGCATATATTGAAGAATCCTTGCATCGCTGAGATAAATTCCACTTGATCATGGTATATGATGCTTTTAATGTGCCGTTGTATTCTGTTTAATAGTGTTTTCTTGAGGATTTTTGCATCTATATTCATCAGTGATATTGGTCTGTAATTTTCTTTTTTTGTAGTATCTCTGTCTGGTTTTGGCATCAGGGTGATGGTGGCCTCGTAGAATGAGCTTGGAGTTGTTCCTTCCTCTGCAATTTTTTTGAATAATTTCGGAAGAATGGGTGTTAGCTCTTCTCTAAATGTTTGATAGCATTCACCTGTGAAGCCATCTGGTCCTGGACTTTTGTTTGTTGGAAAAATTTTAATCACAGTTTCAATTTCAGTGCTTGTGTTTGGTCTGTTCATATTTTCTATTTCTTCCTGGTTCTGTCTTGGAAAGTTATACCTTTCTAAGAATTTGTCCATTTCGTCCAGGTTGTCCACTTTATTGGCATAGAGTTGCTTGTAGTAGTCTCTTAGGATGTTTTGTATTTCTGTGGTGTCTGCTGTAACTTCTCCGTTTTCAGTTCTAATTCTATTGATTTGAGTCTTCTCCCTTTTTATCTTGATGTGTCTGGCTAAAGATTTATCAGTTTTGTTTATCTTCTCAAAGAACCAGCTTTTAGTTTCATTGAGCTTTCCTATTGTTTCCTTTTTTTTTTTGGCGGTATGCGGGCCTGTCACAGCTGTGGTCTCTCCCGTTGTGGAGCACAGGCTCCGGGCACACAGCCTCAGCGGCCATGGCTCACAGGCCCAGCCGCTCCACGGCATGTGGGATCCTCCCAGACTGGGAAACGAACCCGCATCCCCTGCATCGGCAGGCGGACTCTCAACCACTGTGCCACAGGGAAGCCCTCCTATTGTTTTCTTTGTTTCTATTCCATTTATTTCTGCTCTGATCTTTATGATTTCTTTCCTTCTGCTAACTTTGGGTTTTGTTTGTTCTTCTTTCTGTAGCTCCTTTTGGTGTAAGGTTATATTGTTTATTTGAGATTTTTCTTATTTCTTGAGGTAGGATTGCATTGTTATAAACTTCCCTCTTAGAACTTCTTTTGCTGCATCCCATAGGCTTTGGATTGTCATGTTTTTGTTGTCATTTTTCTCTAGGTATTTTTTGATTTTCTCTTTGATTTGTTCAGTGATCTCTTGGTTATTTAGTAACATATTGTTTAGCTTCCATGTGTTTGTGTTTTTTACTTTCTTTCCCCCTGTAATTGATTTCTAATCTCATAGCGTTGTGGTCAGAAAATATGCTTGACATGATTTCAATTTTCTTAAATTTACCGAGGCTTGGTTTGTGACCCAAGATGTGATCTATCCTGGAGAATGTTCCGTGTGCACTTGAGAAGAAAGTGTAATCTGCTGTTTTCAGATGGAATGGCCTATAAATATCAATTAAATCTATCTGGTCTATTGTGCCATTTAAAGCTTGTGTTTCCTTATTAATTTTCTGTCTGGATGATCTGTCCATTGATGTAAGTGAGATGTTAAAGTGCCCCACTATTATTGTGTTACTGCCAATTTCCTTTTTTACAGCCGTTAGCATCTGCCTTATGTATTGTGGTACTCCTATGTTGGGTGCATATATATTTATAATTGTTATCTTCTTCTTGGATTGATACCTTGATCATTTTGTAGTGTCCTTTTTTTTCTCTTGTAACATTCTTTATTTTAAAGTCTATTTTATCTGATATGAGTATTGCTACTCCAGCTTTCTTTCTATTTCCATGTGCATGGAATACCTTTTTCCATCCCCTCACTTTCAGTCTGTATGTGTGCCTAGGTCTGAAGTGGGTCTCTTTTAGACAGCATATATATGGGTCTTGGTTTTGTATCCATTCAGCAAGTCTATGTCTTTTCGTTGGAGCATTTAATCCATTCACAGTTAAGGTAATTGTCGATATGTATGTTCCTATTACCATTTTCTTAATTGTTTTGGCTTTGTTTCTGTAGGTCCTTTTCTTCTCTTGTGTTTCCCACTTAGAGAAGTTCCTTTAGTATTTGTTGTAGAGCTGGTTTGGTGGTGCTGAATTCTCTTAGCTTTTGCTTGTCTGTAAATCTTTTGATTTCTCGGTCGAATCTGAATGAGATCCTTTCCTGGTAGAGTAATCTTTGTTGTAGGTTCTTCCCTTTCATCACTTCAAATATATCATGCCACTCCCTTCTGACTCGTAGAGTTCCTGCTGAGAAATCAGCTGTTAACCTTATGGGAGTTCCCTTGTATTTTATTTGTCATTTTTCCCTTATTGCTTTTAATAATTTTTCTTTGTCTTTAATTTTTGTCAGTTTAATTACTATGTGCCTCGCATGTTTCTCCTTGGGTTTATCCTGCCTGGGACTCTCTGTGCTTCCTGGACTTGAGTGGCTATTTCCTTTCCCATGTTAGGGAATTTTTTGCCTACCATCTCTTCAAATATTTTCTCAGGTCCTTTCTCTCTCTCTTCTCCTTCTGGGACGCCTATTATGTGAATGTTGTTGCATTTAATGTTGTCCCAGGGGTCTCTTAGGCTGTCTTCATTTCTTTTCATTCGTTTATCTTTATTCTGTTCCATGGCAGTGAATTCCACCATTCTGTCTTCCTGATCACTTATCCATTCTTCTGCCTTAGTTATTCTGCTATTGATTCCTTCTAGTGTATTTTTCATTTCAGTTATTGTATTGTTCATATCTTTTTTTTGTCCTTTTATTCTTCTAGGTATTTGTTCTTTAATTCTTTTAGGTCTTTGTTAAACATTTCTTGCATCTTCTTGATCTTTGCCTTCATTCTTTTTCTGAGGTACTGGATCATCTTCACTGTCATTATTCCAAATTCTTTTTCTGGAAGGTTTCCTATCTCTACTTCATTTAGTTGTTTTTCTGGGGTTTTATCTTGTTTCTTCATCCAGTAAATAGTCCTCTGCTTTTTCATTTTGTCTATCTTTCTGTGAATGTGGTTTTCATTCCCCAGGCTTCAGAATTGTAGTTCTTCTTGCTTCTGCTGTCTTCCCTCTGGTGGATGAGGCTATCTAAGAAGCTTGTGCAAGCTTAGTGAAGGGAGGGACTGGTGGTGGGTAGCACTGGGTGTTGCTCTGGTGGGCAGAGCTCAGTAAAACTTTAATCTGCTTGTCTGCTGATGGGTAGGGCTGAGTTCCCTCCCTGTTGGTTGTTTGGCCTGAGGCGTCCCAACACAGGCGCTCACAGGCTCCTTGGTGGGGTTAATGGCGGACTCGGGGAGGGCTCTCGCCAAGGAGTCCTTCCCAGAACTTCTGCTGCCAGGGTCCTTGTCCCCGCAGTTAGCCACAGCCACCCCCCACCTCTGCAGGAGACCCTCCAGCACTAGCAGGTAGGTCCGGTTCAGTCTCCTATGGGGTCACTGCTCCCTCCCCTGGGTTCTGATGCACAAACTACTTTGTGTGTGTCCTCCAAGAGTGGACACTCCACTTCCTCCAGTCCTGTCAAAATCCTGCAGCCAAATCCCATCAGCCTTCAAAGTCTGATTCTCTAGGAATTCCTCCTCCTCTTGCCAGACTCCCAGGTTGGGAAGCCTAATGTGGGGCTCAGAACCTTTACTCCAGTGAGTGGACCTCTTGTATAAGTGTTCTCCAGTTTGTGAGTCACCCACCCAGCAGTTATGGGATTTGATTTTTTTATGATTGTGCTCCTCCTACCATCTCATTGTGGCTTCTCCCCTGTCCTTTGATGTAGGGCATCTTTTTTGGTGAGTTCCTGTGTCCTCCTGTAAATGATTGTTCAGCAGTTAGTTGTGAGTCTGGTGCTCTCACAAGAGGGAGTGAGCGCAGTACTCTGCCATCTTGAACACTATTCCGTCCTTCTATTATTGTGATGTATTACACTGATTTTCTTATGTTGGACCAACTTTGCATTTATAGGATAAATTTCACTTAATCTATAATTTGGTGTATAATCTTGTAAATATTCTGTTCTGTTTGGATATTTAGCTTGCTTGTTCTTATGGAATGAATGTTTACATACCCCTCTCCCCCAAATTAATATGCTGAAGTCCTAACCTCCAGTGTGATAGTATTTGGAGGTAAAGTCTTTGGGAGGTAATCAGGATTAGATGAGGTTGAGGGTGGGACACTCATGATGTGATTAGTGCCCTGATAAACAAAAGGAAGCACCCTCTCACTCTCTCTTTCTTCTCTCTCTTTCTCTCCATACACATGCACTGAAGAAAACCCATGTGAACACACAGTGGAAAGTGTTTATCTACAAGCCATGGAAAGATTCCTTACCCGATCCTGCCATGCTGGTACCCTGCCCTTGGACTTCCAGCCTCCATAACTGTGAGGGAAAAAAATGTCTGTTTTTGAAGACACCCAGTCTATGGTATTTTGTTGCAGCAGCCTGAGAAGACTAAGACATTAGTATTTTGCTGAGGATATTTACATCCATATTCATAAGGGACATAGTCTGTAATTTTCTTTTCTCACGATGTCTTACCTAGCATTGGTGTTAGGATAATAATAGATTATAGGAGTTAGGAAGTGTTCACTCCTTTTCTCTTTTTTGGGAAGAGTTTGAGAAGAATTGGTGTTAAATCTTCTTTGAATGTTTGCTAGAATTCACTAGTGAAGCTATGTAGTTCTGAACTTTTCTCTGTTGGGAAGTTTTAAATTACTGATTTAATATCCTTATTAGCTAAAGGTCTGCTCAAATTTTCTATTTGTTTTTGAGTCAGTTTTGTTAATTTCTAGAAATTTGTCCATTTTATCTAGGTTATCTAATTTCTTCATGCAAAATAGTTCATAGTGTTCCCTTACAAAATCTTATATTGTAGGGTTGGTAGTAATGCCTCCACCTTGAGTTTTTTATTTTAGTTATATGAATTGACTCTCTTCTGCCCCTTTTCAGTCTGCTTAAATTTTGCTAATTTTGATCTTTTCAAAGAATTAATATATTAGTCTACTCAAGCTACCATAACAAATACCACAAACTACATGGCTTAAACAACAGATATTTCTGCTTCTGTCCTAGAGGTTAGAAGTCCATGATCAAGGTGCTGGCAAACTTGGTTTCTGGTAAGAGCTCTATTCCTGGCTTGTAAAGTACAGCCTTCTTAGTTATCCCTCATATCGCTTTTCTTCTCTATGCTTGCTTTTGTCCTCTTTTTA
The DNA here is from genome assembly GCF_963924675.1 of Phocoena phocoena. Lineage (NCBI taxonomy): Eukaryota > Metazoa > Chordata > Mammalia > Artiodactyla > Phocoenidae > Phocoena > Phocoena phocoena. The sequence goes on along the minus strand of NC_089224.1, from coordinate 26,763,046 downwards.
TAAGGACACAAGCCCTATTGAATTATGCCCCCATGCTTATGACCCCATTTAACCTTAATTGCCTCCCTAAAGGCCCTATCTCTAAATATGGTCACATTGAGGGTCAGGGCTTCAACATATGAATTTTAGGGGAACAATTTTGTCCATATCAACCTACTTTTAGTTTCATTGATTTTCTTTATTATCTTTCTATTATTTATTTCATTTATCTCCGCTTGAATCTTTATTATTTCCTTCCTTCTGCTACTTTGGTTTTTGTCTCTCTTTTCCTAGTTCCTTAGGAGTAAAATTAGGTTATTGATTTTTGATCTTTCTTATTTTTTGATGTAAGCATTTACAGCTATAAATTTCTCTCTTAGAACTGCTTTCACTGCATCTCATAAATATTGTTATGTTGTGTTTTTCTTTTTCAATAGTTTAAATATTCCTTAATTTCTCTTATTATTTCTTCTTGACCCACTGGGTATTTAAGAGTGTGTTGCTTAATTTTCATATATTTGTAATTTTCCCAGATTTCCTTCTGTTATTGATTTTTAGCCTCATTTCACTGTGGTCAGAAAAGATATTATATGTATGATATTTAACTTATAAATCTACTAAGACTTATTTTGTGGTCTAACATATGGTATATCCTGGAGAATGTTGGGTCTAGCTGGTTTAGAACGTTGCTCAACTCCTCCATTTCCTTATTGATCTTCTGTCTATACGTTCTGTCTATTATTGAAAGTGGAATTTTCAAATCCCCAACTATTGATGTAGAACTTTCTATTTGTTCCCTCAAATCTGACAAACTTTTCTTCATATGCTTTAGGACTTTTTTTTTTCTCCAGGTTTATTGGGACATGATTGACATATAACAAACACTGTGTAAGTCTAAGGTATACAAAGTGATGATTTGATACATGTATATTGTGATATGATTACCACAATAAGGTTAGTTAACACCTCCATTACTTCACATAGTTACTTTTGTGTGTGTATGGGGGAGGGTGAGAACTTTTAAGATCTACTCTCTTAGTAAATTTCAAGTATACATTACAGTATTGCTATCTGTAGTCACCATGCTGTACATTAGATCCCCAGAACTTACTCATCTTATAACTGGAAGTTTTACTCATTGACTACCTTCATCTGTCCCCACCCCCCACCTCTGCCTCTGGTAATCATCAAGCTCGTCTCTGTTTCTATGAGCTTAGTTTTTATAGATTTCATAAAACGGAGATCATATGATATTTGTCTTTCTCTGTCTGACTTATTTCACTAAGCGTAATGCCCTCAAAGTTCATCCATGTTGCTGCAAAATGTAGAATTTCCATTTTTTTCATGGCTGAATAACATTGCATTATATATCAATTGTTTTTTATTTATTCATTCATTCATCGATGGACACTTAGTTTTGTTATCTTAGCTATTATAAATAATGCTGCAATGAACATGGGGAGGCAGATATCTCTTCAAGATGGTGATTTCATTTTTTTATATATCCAGAAGCAGAATCACTGGATAACATGGTAGTACCATTTTTAATTTTTTGAGGAACCTCCATGCTTTTTCCATACTGGCTGTACCAAATTACATTTCTATCCTCACCAGCACTTCTTATGTCTTGTCTTTTTGATAGCAGCCATTCTAACAGATGTGAGATGATATCTCATTGTGGTTTTCATTTACGTTTCCCTAATGATTAGTGACACTGAGCATCTTTTCATGTACCTCTTGGCTATTTGTAGATCTTCTTTGGAAGGAAATGTCTATTCAGGTCCTTTGCCTATTTTCGATTGGATTATTTGTTTTTTTGTTTTGTTTTGCTGTTGAATTGTATTAGTTCCTTATATATTTTGGCTATTATTGCCTTATCAGATATATGGTTTACAAATATGGGAAACAAATATTCCATAGGTTGCCTTTTCATTTTGTGATTACTTATTTTGCTGTGCAGAAGCATTTCAGCTTGATGTAGTCCCACTTGTTTATTTTTGCTTTTGTTGTTTGTGTTCTTGATATTAAATCCAAAAAATAATCGTGAAAACTATATCAAGGAACATTTCCCATGTATTTTCTTCTAGGATTTTTACAGTTTCAAGTTTTAAAAGTCTTTAGTCCACTTGTAATTAACTCAAATTATTGTTAGTGGTTTAAGGTAGGGGTCCAGTTTCATTCTTTTGCATGGGGATAGCCAGTTTTCCCAACACCATTTATTGGAGACTATCTTTTATTCATAGAATATTTTTGGCTTCATTGTTAAATATTATTTGATGACATATGCATGGATTTATTTCTGGGATGTTGATTCTATTCCATTGGTCTAAGTGTCTATTTTTATGCTAGCCCTATACTATTTTGATTACTGTAAATTTGTAATATAGTTTGAAATCAAGAAGTGTGATACCTCCAGCTTTATTCTTCTTTCTTAAGATTGCTTTTGCTATTCAAGGTCTTGGGGTTTCATATAGATTTTAGGATTTGCTTTTTCTAATTCTGTAAGAAATACCGTTGGAATCTTATAGGGATTACATTGAACCTATAGATGGCTTTGGGTAGTATGGACATTTTAACAATATTATTTCTTCTGATCCATGAACACAGGATACCTTTTCATTAATTTGTTTCTTCCTCAATTTCTTTCCTCAATGTCTTATAGTTCAGTATAGATTTTTCACCTCCTCATTTTATTCCATAGTATTTTGTTATTTTTGATGCTATTGTGAATGTTTTCTTTATTTATTTTTCAGATATTTCATTGTTAGTGGAAAGAAATACAACTAATTTTTGTGTGTTGATTTTGCATCGTGAAATTTTACCCTGAGGTCTTTAGGATTTTCTATATATAAGATTATGTCATCAGAAAATGGACAATTTTACTTCTTCCTTTCTGATTTGGATGGCTTTTTTTCTCTTCTTCTTGCTTGATTGCTCTGGTCAGGACTTTCAGTACTATTTGAGTAAGAGTGGTGAGAGTGGGCACCCTCATCTTGTTTCTGATCTTAAAGGGAAAATTTTCAGTCTTTTACCATTGAATATGATGTTAGCTGTGGGCTTGTCATATACGGCCTTTAGTATGTTGAGGTATATTCCTTCTTTACAAGATTTGTTGAGAGTTTTTTTTTTATCATGAAAAGATGTTAGATTTTGTCAAATGTTTTTTCTAGATCTACTGAGATAATATGACTTTTATTATTCATTATTTTAATATGATGTCACATTTATTGATTTGTATGTGTTGAACCATCCTTGCATTCCAGGGATAATCCCATTTGATCATTGTGTTTGATCTTCTATATTTGCTTTTGAATTCAGTTTGCAAATATTTTGTTGAGAATTTTTTCATCTATGTTCACCAGGGATATTAGCCTAGAGTTTTCTTTTCTGGCATTGAACTTATCTGGCTTTGGTACCATGGTAATGCTGGCCTCATAAAACTAGCTTGAAAGTGTTTCCTCCTCTTCAGTTTTTTGAAAAACAGGCATTAATTCTTCTTTATAAATGATTGATAGAATTCATCAGTGAATCCATCCGGTCATGGGTTTGTCTTTGTTGTGAGAATTTTGATTACTGATTCAATCTCCTTATTCATTACTGGACTGTTCAGATTATTTATGTCTTCATGATTTGGTCTTGGTAGGTTGTATGTTTCTAGAAATTTATCTATTTCTTCCAGGTTATCCAATTTGTTGGTGTATACTTGTTCATAATCTCTTATGATCTTTTGTATTTCTGTGGTATCAGTGTAATGTCTCCTCTTTCATTTATATTTTTGTTTATTTGGGTCCTCTTTTTTTTCTTGGTTAGTCTACCTAAATATTTGTAAATTTTGTTTATCTTTTCAAAGAACTAACTCTTAGTTTTGCTGATCTTTCAAAAATTGTGTTTCTATTTTGTTTATTTTTGTTCTAATCTTTATTATTTTCTTCCTTCTGCTAACTTTGAGCTTAGTTTGTTCTTTTTCTAGTTTATTTGAGATTTTTTTGATGTATGCATTTATAGTTATAAACTTTACTCTTAGAACTGATTTAGCAACATCTATAAGTTTTGGTATGTTATGCTTCCATTTTTGTTTATCTCAAGTTTTTTTTTTTTTTTTTTTTGCGGTACGCAGTCCTCTCACTGTTGTGGCCTCTCCCACTGCAGAGCACAGGCTCTGGACACGCAGGCTCAGTGGCCATGGCCCACGGGCCCAGCCGCTCCGCAGCATGTGGGATCTTCCCAGACCGGGGCACTAACCCGTGTCCCCTGCATTGGCAGGCGGACTCTCAGCCACTGTGCCACCAGGGAAGCCTTCAAGTTATTTTTTGATTGACTGTTTTTCCTTCTTTGATTCATTTCTTTTTCAGGAGTGTGTTGTTTTATTTCCAAGTTTTATGAAATTTCTACCTTTTTGTTATTAATTTCTAGTTTCATACCATTCTGGTTAGGAAAGTTAGCTGGTTTGGAGAATTTAATCCATTGATATTTAAAGTAATATTGATAGACTGAACTTACTCGACATTTTGTTGATTGTTTTCTGTCTTTTTTGTAGATACTTTGTTCCTTGCTTCTTCTCTTTCTGTTTTCCATTGTGATTTGATGACTTTCAGTGGTAGTATGCTTTGACTTCTTTATCATAATCTTTTGTATATTTACTACAGGCTTTTCTTTTGTGGTTACTATGGAGGCTTACATAATATATATATATATATATATTTTAAACACCTTTATTGGAGTATAATTGCTTTACTTGTTGTGTTAGTTTCTGCTGTATAACAAAGTGAATCAGCTATATGTATACATATATCCCCATATCCCATTCCTCTTGCATCTCCCTCCCACCCTCCCTATCCCACCCCTCTAAGTGGTCACAAAACACAGAGCTGATCTCCCCGTGCAATGCAGCTTCTTCCCACTAGCTATCTATTTTACATTTGGTAGTGTATATATGTCCATGCCACTCTCTCCCTTCATCCCAGCTTACCCTTCCCCCTCCCCCGTGTCCTCAAGTCCATTCTCTAGGTCTGCATCTTTATTCCTGTCCTGCCCCAAGGTTCATCAGAACCTTATTTTTTTTTAGATTCCATATATATGTGTTGGCATACAGTATTTGTTTTTCTCTTTCTGACTCACTTCACTCTGTATGACAGACTTTAGTTCCATCCACCTCACTACAAATAACTCAGTTTCGTTTCTTCTTATGGCTAAGTAATATTCCATTGTATATATGTGCCACATCTTCTTTATCCATTCATTGTTGACATATAATATTTTATAGTTAAAACATCTTTTTTTAAGCTGGTAACATCTTAACTTCAATAGCATACAGAAACTTTTTATTTTTACTTATTCCCCCCTCACATTTTAGGTTATTGATGTTACAACTTACATTTTTAATATTATGTATCCAAAAAGAAGTTATTGTAGTTATAATTATTTTTGACAGCTTTGTCTTTTAACTTTTAATCTAGAGTTGTATGTGATTTATGCACCACATTACAGTATTAGAGAATCTGAATTTAACTATACATTTAACTTTGCCAGTGAGTTTTACACATTCATATGTTTTTACAATGTTAATTAGCATCATTTCATTTTGGCTTGAAGACTGCCCCTTAGCATTTCTTGTAAGGCAGGCCTGGTGGTGATAAACTCTCTCAGCTTTTGTTTGGAGAAGGTCTTTATCTCTCCTTCATTTCTGAAGGACAGCTTTCCTGGGTATAGTATCCTTGGTTGACAGATTTTTTTTTTCAATATCATGACTATACCATCCCATTCTCTCCTGGCCTGCAAAGTTTCTTCTGAGTAATCCTCTGGAAATCTTTAGGGGGCTCCCTTGGTTGTGACGAGTCACTTTTCTCTTGCTGCTTTTAAAATTCTCTCTTTGTCTTTACTTTGAAACTTTAACTTTAATCTGTCTTGTTGTAGCCCTTTTAGGGCTCCACCTATTTGGGGTATTTTGGACCACATGAATCTATATGTCCATTTATCTCCCCTAATTTAGGAAGTTTTTAGCTTTTATTGCTTTAAGTGACATTTTTGGTCATTTCTCTCTGTCTTCTCCTTCAGGGATTCCTATAATGTGCATATTTTTCTTTTGATCATATCCTATATGTCCCTAGTCTTTCATTCTTTTTTGCTCATTTTCTTTTTGCTCCTCTGACTGGATAATTTGAAATGACCTAGCTTTAAATTCACTGATTCTTTCTTCTGCTTAGTTGAGTCTGTGTTGAAGTTCTCTGTTGAATTCCTCAGCTCAGTCACTGTATTCTTCAGTTCTAGTATTTCTGGGGGTTTTTTTTAGTGTTTTTTTTTTCTTTGTTGGACTTCTCATTTTGTTCATGCATTTCTCCCCTGATTGTCTATCACTGTTTTCTTGTAGTTCACTGAACTTCTTCAAGAGGATTACTTGAATTCTTTGTCAGATGGTTCACAGATCTCCATTTCTTTGGAGGAATTTATTGGAGCTTTATTTATGGTCTTCTTTGCAGGTGTCATGTTTCCCTGATTTTTCATGGTCTTTGTATACTTGTGTTCATATCTGCTCATTTGAGTGAGTAGTCTCCTCTTCCAGACTTTACAGGTTCACTTCAGTCAGTCAGCTCAGCGTTTTTGGACAGGTCAGCTGGTAACACCTGTGGGCAAGTGGAGTTTGCTATCAGGGTCTTTAGTTGAGCAAGGCCACTGCCTGAGCTCTAAGGTTGGTGGTGGGAGCACTGCTGGCTGGGCTCCATGCTCCAGTGGTGCCTCTGAATGGTCTCCCTTGTCAGAAGAGGCTCCTGGCTGTGTTCTATTGTGTGCCAGTAGCTGGGTTCAGCAATCATCTATGGTGAGGAGGATTTCAGTCTGTGTTCCCTGGCAGAGCAATGCCAATGGTTGGGTTACATGATTTGGCAGAGTATCAGCTGGGCTCCATCATTGCTCTTGGTTGGGTGGAGGCTTGGGCTGGGTTCCCTGCCTGGGTGAGGCAGCAAGCTGTGTTCAGCAATTGGTCAGGGCTGTATGCTGGATTTTGGCTGCTAGATGCAGCTGTAGGTTAGACATCCACCATGGGTGGAGGGTACCACAGCCTGAGCTCAGAGGTAGCCCAGGGTCACTGATCAGGCTCCCTGATTATTCAAGGCAAGAGGCTATACTCAACAGTTGGATAGGGCTGCTAGCTTTGCTCCCTCCCTGAGCTGGACTGTAGGTTGAGGTTATGCTCAGCAGTTGGGTGGGCCTTCAAACTTGATTCTCTGCTCAGGTGGGGCCATAGAAAGGGCTCCATGGCCAGTGTGGCCCATTGGCCTAGGATTCAAAACAGCCAGAACTGCCAGCTGAACTCCCTGGTCAGACAGGACCACCAGCTTGGCTCTGTAGATGGGCAGAGCAGCTGGCTGGGACCTCTGCTTGGACATTCCTGCAAGCAGGGATGTGATACACAAAGATCTGATAGTTAGTTGCTCTCAGTTAAGCCCCCTTCTCTGTCTCTCTCTGATCCCCAGTGACTCAGCTCTGCAGTGATCTCCATGAGGTGAGACCCCAGTGAGCCTCCCAGGAAGTGTCATGCAACACTGAAGAAGTTGGATATCCACTTTGGACTCTCTTTTCCCACTGGAGAAATTGCAGGCTCAGGGGGCCTCTCTTCTTGTTGCACTGTGCCAGGCTGGGGGAAGGGTAATGCTGTCAAAGTGTAGCCACTCCTCTCATCATTATAATGCAATTTGTCTCAGTCTCTGTGATATAGGGGGGTTCTTCAGCCCCATCCTTGGCTTCTGGGACTTTCACAGTAGTGTGTTGTCTGTGGATAGTTGGTAGTTGGTTTTCTTGTGAGGGAGACTGAAGTCAGGAATGACCTATGCCACCATCCTGATGATGTCATCTCTCTAGGCTCTGTTGTTTTGCATATAAGTGTTTATAGGTGTAGTACCTTCTGATAAATTGATCCCTTTATCAATACATAGTGACCTTTTGTCTCTTTTTGCAGTTGTTAACTTAAAGACTATGTTGTCTAATAGAAGTATAGCCATTCCCACGGCTTTTGGGTTGTTATTTGTCTGGAGTATATTTTTCCATCCTTTCACTTTCAAGTTATTTGTGTCTTTAATCTAAGGTGAATCTTTTGTGGACAGCATAATCAACTGTGGACAGTTGAATGTTTTTGTTTTTAATCAATTCTTCCAATCTGCATTTTTATTGGAGAGTTAAACTCATTTACGTTGAAAGGAAAAGTTTACTTGTAAAGAAAGATTTATTTCTGTCATTTTTTAAATTATTATTATTATTTTTTTGCAGTACATGGGCCTTTCACTGTTGTGGCCTCTCCCGTTGCGGAGCACAGGCTCCGGACGCGCAAGCTCAGCGGCCATGGCTCACGGGCCCAGCCGCTCCGCTGGGATCTTCCTGGACTGGGGCATGAATCCGTGTCCCCTGCGTCGGCAGACGGACTCTCAACCACTGCGTCACCAGGGAAGCCCTATTTCTGTCATTTTCTATTTGTTTTCTCTATGTCTGAACTTTTTTGCCACGCATTTCCTCAATTACTGCCTTCTTTTGTGTTTAGTTGATTTTTTGTAGTGGAACTATTTTGATTCCCTTCTCATTTCCTTTTAATTATATTCTTTAATATTTTCTTTATTACCATAAGTGTTACATTTACTATCTTAAATTTACCTTGGTCTAGTTTTAATTGATACCAACTTTACATCAATAATATACGAAAATTTGTTTCTATACAGCTTTGCCCTTTATGTTATTGTTATCATGAACTGCACCTTTATACATTGTGTGCCCAATAACATAAAGTTATAATTATTTTTATGCATTTCTTTTTAATCATGTAGGAAATAAAAACCAGAGTTAGAAACCAAAGATTCAATAATGCTGATGTTTATATAATCCATGTATTTACCTTTAATAGAGATCTTCATTTCTTCATACATCTTTAAGTTACTATCTAGAGCTCTTTCATTCCAACCTGAAGGACTCCCTTTAGCATTTCTTGTAGGGAAGGTCTTGTGGTATTACACTTCCTTTGCTTTTGGTTATCTGGGAATGTCTTACTTTCTCTTGCATTTTTAAAAGACAGGTTTACCAGATATAGAATTCTTAGTTGACAGGTTATTTTCTTTCAGCACTTTAAATGTCATCCCACTACCTTTTGGCTTCCAAGGTTTCTGATGAGAAATCAGCTATTAATGTTATCAAAGATAACTTGCGCCTGATAAGCCACTTCTCTTACTGATTTCAAGATTCTGTCTTTCAACAGTTTGATTACGATGTGTCTCAGCATGGGTCTCTTTGAGTTGAACTTCTTGGATTTGTAGATTCATCAAGTTTGTGAAATTTTTGGCCTTTATTTCTACAGATATTCTTTCTACACCTTTTTTTTTTGGCTGTGCCGCATGGCATATGGGATCTTACTTCCCTGACCAGGGGTTGAACCCATGCCCCCTTCAGTGGAAGCATGGTGTCCTAACCACTGGATCACCAGGGAATTCCCCTCTCTCTTCTCCTTTTGAGATTCCCATTATGTCTATATTGTTCTGCTTGATGTATCCCACAGGTTCTTTAGGATCTATTCACTTTTCTGCCCTATTTTGTTCTCTCTTCTCTTCAGATTCAATCATTTCAGTTGGCCTATCTTCAAGTTTGATAATTATTTCTTTTGCCTGCTCAGATTTGCTGTTAATCCCCTTTAGTGAATTTTTCATTTTGGTTATTGTACTTTTTAGCCCCCAAACTTTTGTTTGGTTTCTTTCTATAACTTCTGTTTATTGAAATTCTCATGTTGTTCATGCATCATTTTTCTGATTTCCTTTAGCTCTTTATGCATGTTTGAAGTCTTTGTCATCTAGTAAATCTGATGTCTGAGCTTTCATGGGGACAATTTTTGTCAATTTATTTTTCCTTTAAATAGGTGACACAATTTTTTTTGTGTTCCTTATGATTTTTTTGTTGTTGTTGAAAATTGAACATTTGAATGCTATGATGTGGTAACTGTGAAGATCAGTTCTTCCCCTTCCCCAGCACTTGTTGTTTTGTTTTGTTTTGATTGTTGAAGGCTGTAGCTTTATCAGCATATTTATTTAGGGATTTTCCCAAAATATTTTTGCAAAGACTTTAACCCTTGTCACATGTGATTACTGAACCTTTTGTTTCTTTACCGCATGTTCAGCTAAGATTTTGACAGAGATTTCATTCCATGCCAAGAACTTAAAGAAAAAAACAAAAAACACAAACATAAACAATAAACAACGAAACCGAACACCTCTCCTAGTCTTTGCAGATAGTCTCTGTACCGGGGCACTCTAATACTTAAGCAGGTTTGCACTGAACCTCAGGATTATCCCAACATGAAAGCTTATGGTCTTTTTTATGTCCTTTCTGAGCACATGTCTTGTCCTGGGCATGTTTCTAAAATCCTCTATATTCTTGGTGCTTTTGAGTGTCCTAATTTCCCAAAGAATCAAGAATTTCCCCAGCTTTTCCTCTCAGGCTTTAGGTAGTCTATTATATGTATCACCATCATCTTTTGCCAGAGCCATCTGTGGGTTGTTAGTTGGCCTTGCAGCATTTTTGAGCAATGCTTACCAGTTTTCTGGCCTGAAGTCTGAGTTAGGTGAAACAGAAATGAGTGCCCTGCATCAGTCCTTTAGGTGACCTCCAGACACATTAGAAGAGATTTTTGCTCTTGCAGAATCAGGGACCATAATCTCATACTGGGAAGCTGGGCTGCTGCTGCTTCAAGACTATCACCGCACCAGGGAGGGAGTGGGCCAAGGGCAAGTAAAAATGCCACAAAGCTTTACTACTGTTTTCAAGTTGCCTTTTCTTGATTCATTGTTCAGTTGGTTGCTGTAAACCTTTGACTGTTTTCCAGAGTCCTGGCAGTTTTTGCTTGTTTTCCGATGTTTCTGTGGAGAGTCAGAAGTTTGGAGCTCATATGTACATTTTGCTGACATCACTCTGCTCATGCATTTTCTTAATAATTTTTAATATGTATATCAAGTCCTAGCCTTGTTGGCTTCCCATCTTTCCTGCCCCTAGGAGCACAATGATCCTATTGTCCTCCTTGACGCTAGGGAACCCGGGGTCATATCAGTATCTAGATTCATAACAGTTCCTCATCCTCACTGCTTCAGTGAGGAAACATCCACTGCATCTTACCTGAAGAACATAGTAAGCTGGAGGGTTTTTTGGACTTCGTAGACATCTGTTCTAGCACACCAATTTATCAGAGTATTTGATCTCACCCACACACTCCGCCGAAGCTGTTTTAATACCTCCATTTCATTTAATGCAGGCCATCATTTTTTCCCCCAAACTTTCGGGAGGCAACCCAGTAGTGTATTAAGAGCAGTTCCTGGTGTCCTGCCTGGTTGTGTCTTAGTCAACTTAGGCTGCTATGATGAAATACCACAGACAGGGGGACTTAAACAACAGAAATTTATTTCTCACTGTTCTGGAGGCTGTGAAATCCAAGATCAAGGAGCTGGCAGATTTGATGTCTGATAAGAACCTGCTTCCTGGCTTACAGATGGCTGCCTTCTCTCTGCATGCTCACATGGCCTCTCCTTGGTGCGTGTGTGAGGTTATGTCTTCCTCTTCTTATAAGGCTACTAATCCCGTCATGAGGATCCCACCTTCATGACTTCATCTAAACCTAAGCACCTTTCAAAGGGCCCACCTCCAAACACTATCACTTTGGGTGGTATGACTTTAACATATAGATTTTGGGGGGATGCAAACATGCCGTCCATAATGGGAGGTAATCCTGAGTCACAGGAGAATGCCCTTGAATGAACAAACTCTCTCCCCTACAGCCTTCGTTTCTGAACCCCAGCCCCTTGGTGCAGCATCCTCAAGATCATCCCCAAGTATATTCTCTCAGTTTGTGATGGAGCACATTAGCCAGGTTCTGCACTTTCTTTAGTGAATCATTTTTCATCTCAGTTAGCAGGTCCTTCTCTACTGGGTCATACTGGGATTCGACTATCACTTTTTATCTAACAACCAAGAGGGAAAGGGAGAGAGGATTTTGTGAAGGGCATTCCCCTGAGCGGAGATATCTGCATGATATTCAAAGGAGGATGCTATTCTCCAGCAAGGAGAGTGACGACTCTTTCATACATGCAGATCAGGGGAATCTGGGGTTTGCTACTGTGAAGCACATCCACCAGGATAGCCTCATCCCAGGTGTGGTCAGCAGAATTATGACCCCTCAAAGGAGTCCACACCCCAATCCCTGAACCCTGTGACTATGGTATCTTACATGGCAAAAGAGACTTTGTAGATGCAATTAAAGCTACAGACTTTAAATAGGGAGGTCAATAGTTGGGTCAATCTATTCACTGGAGCCCTTAAAAACAGGGAATCTCTCCTAGCTAATGTCTGATATGTGGCTGGAGAGGAAGTGAGAGATTGAAGTCAAAAGGGACTTGACCCCCACCCCCCCCATTGTTAGAGGTGCCACATGGAAAGAAAGCATGAGAAGGAACATGGGCAACCTCTAGGAGCAAAGGCCAGCCCCTAGCCAATAGCCAGCAAAGAAAAGGAACCTCAGTCCAATGGGACAAAGAAAAGTATTCATGGGAGCAGACTCATCCTCAGAGGCTCCAGAAAGGGGTACAGCCTGGCTGGCACCATGGCTTCAGCCTTGGAGAACCTGGTTAGGGGACGCAGCTGAGCCCCACTGACCCCAGACTTCTCAACTTCTGGCCTATACAAAGATAAGAGAATGAATTTGCGTTGTCTGAGCTGCTCAGTTGTGGTAATCTGTTACAGGAGCGATGGGGGAAAAAAATACACCAGGGCTCAGGGTTCCACTGCTTCCCACTGAGGCCATGCTGAAGCTGTGAATTTAGGCTTCCTTGTAGTTCAGCCACTCTCAGCTCCTCATAGTACACTGTCCAGCTGCAGGGGCCAGGGGGCTCTTAACACCACTGTGAGGCCTGCGTTCCACACCACCTCAAGTTGGTGATTTCTTGACCTGAGCTCATCATTTCTATCTGACAGCTCATGGCTGGCAACTCCCAGTCTCTCTCATTACAACCACCCGCCACACCATCTCTTGAATGCTCGATGTGCTGCCCAGTCCGGCCTCCCCTTCCAATCACATCCCTTCCCAATGCAGCCAGAGAGGACACCACAGTCGTACTTCTGCAGCAGCCACTGTTCTCCCACTCCACCAGCACTTTGCCCTCTGCCCATGAGGGATCCAACTTCAGAGCCTTGCCCCAGAGCTTGCCTGTGGAGACAATATTCAATAACAAGCCCCAGAAGGGAGCCTGAGTTGGGGGTTCCTGTGAAAATGATATATTAGGAAAGAACAGGGAAGGTGGAGGAACAAAGCAGGGATGTGAGGTCATGAAGAGCCCTTGATGCTATCCTGCAGGGAGGAGAGGAAACAGAGGGACTGTCCTCCAGAACCATCCCAGAGGGGGCGAGGGGCTGGGTGGCTGTACTCCTCCCCACCTTGGTCACTGGCAAAGGTCTGATAAGTCCTGAAAGATGCAAATTCCCGGATGCTCCCCATCCTCCATATATGCAGGCCAAGTGGATTCCAGCAGCTTTGGGGCAGTGCCCCCTGCCCCGGCCCTGCAGATGCTGATGTGGGGTGTGAACTGATGGTGCAGGGTTCCAGGGTAGGAAGGACCGACAGGCTCACTACAATTTGGAGCATGAGAGGTCAGGTGCATTTGCCTGCTTGTTGAATAAATAAAAGGACATTGAGACATTCCCCCGTTTGGTCACTTACTCATCTGAGCACACCTTCCCACTCTGCTCTTGATACCAGCTGCACGCTAGACACAGACATGATCTCTGGGACAGACTCTGTCCCAGAGATCCTCAGAGAGGAAGGGAAGACAGCTGTGTGTGTCCTCTGTGAGTTCCAGGGGCACCAGCTTAGCCTGGGGTGAGCTGTGGGGAAGGCCCAAGGAAAGCTTCTTGGAGGAGGAGATGGCTAAGGGACGCTTTTAAGTAAAAAGAGCAAATAAATCATTGTGTGGCAGGCAAATGGGCAATCTTTTTGCACCAGAGGCCAAGAGAGGCCTGTGAGTCTGTCAGGGTTGGGACCCCTGTACTATCAGGTGCTAGCTGGGTTGTCCCACATAAGTCTCCTCCTCTCCCTGGAGCTCATTTTCTGAACCTGTAGAAGGAGGGAGTTGGCTGAGTTGGAGCAGAGGGCCAGAGGCCATTGTCCACAGTCACCAAGGAGCCAGGACATGACCGCGGCCAGGCCTCCCTGTCCAGCAGGCTGAGTTCTGGTCATAAAGCCCCAGGGCCATTGTGAAGGCTGAGGACAGCTTGCCAGGGCCTGGGGCAGTGTGGAGGCTCAGTACTTTGTGTATGAGTGTGTGCATGCATGTGTGTGACTGTGTGTGTGTGCATGTGTGCACATGTGTGTGGTGTATACATATATATGGTGTGTGTTGTGTATGTGTATATACATATGTGTGTGGTATGTATATATGTGTAGTGTATATGTGTGTGGTGTATGTGTGTAGTGTGTATGTATGTGTGAGTATATGGTATGTGTATACATATCTGTCTGTGTGTATATATGCACTTGTGTACATGTGTGTATATGTGGGGGAAGTATGGTGTGTGTGCCTGTGTATATACATGTGTGTGGTGTGTGTGTATGTGTGTGTACATGCGTGGTGTGTGTGTATATATGTGTGGTGTGGTGTTTGTACATGTGTATGGTGTGGGTTGGTGTTAGTCATCCCTTACCCTCCTGCCCTCCCTTGGGTTAACCCTACAAGCCCCAGGCCCTTGTCCAGGGCAGACGGTGGCTGTGCCACTGGGCCTTCCACCTTGGGCTATTTCTGCTCCAGCCTTGGCCTCCTGGGCAGCAAGCAGGCAGGTGGAGCCAAGTGTCCAGGCCCTGTCAGAGGAGGGAAGGTGGGCCACAGGGGGGCAGGTGGGACCAGGAGGAGGCATTTCCTTCCCCGCCCACCAGACAGATGGCTCCTAACGTGCGACAGACGCTGGAGCTCTGGACTCTCTGTCCTCGCCGCTGCCGGGCCAGGGGTGGGGTGGAGGCTCACAGAGCAGGCCCCAGAGGCTTTCACTGATCCCACAGTGTTGCTCCCAGAGCTGGGATTCCTGGTGCAGATGAGCGGACAGGAGCTCAGTCTGGAAGCCTTCCTCACTGCACAGATCAAATCCTCCCTCATACAGCCAAGTGGGAAACTTCCAGGAGCCCCAGGAAACTCAAGCCCTGAGTGGTACTCTCAAGACCCACTTTGACAGTGTTTTGCAGGTTTGTGTCTTTTGTGCATAAATTGTGGTGAGTTAACCAGCGCCCTCAGTTCATGAGGACTTGCCAGCATGGGCTGGTTTTAACTGCTTCTTGTTTCTGTCCCAGAGGCCCACTCTGATGTGTTTGGTGTTGCTTTTTGTCCAGGATTTATTCTTTGAACACACATTATTTTGTGCATGGAAGTTTTTAATTTAGGTTTTTACTTTTTCTGCTCAGCCCTGCATTTTTAAGTTTCATCTGTGTCTCTTATTGCCTCCTGGTCCTCTGATCAGTGTGTCCACTGAACGCCATCTTCCATTCCCCTGGCCTCCTTCAGCTCCTTCTGTCTCAACAGGGCTGTCCTCACACCCCCTCCTGTCCCCTCTGAGAGCTGTGTGAAATGAGAGTACTCTGAAAAATGATAGAGGCCCTTGGTGTCCCGGCCAGCTCAGAACAGAGGCCCAGGCAGAGATTCCAAAGTCCTTTGGCTTTGGGCTAATGGCAGCCAAGCCCTGGGTAAACGTCTGAGACAAATGTGGGTCTAGGAATGAAAATCCATAGGGTTAGTGTGATAAAGCCAGTGATGAGAACACATGAATACACGCACACAGGTATGTATACATGCATACACACTTGCATACATGTATACCCATATATTCGTAGACACACAGATATATACAAATACACACAGATACATAATATAAGCACACATATACAAAACACATATATACATGTACATACACACATGCACATGTCACCACTGTCTTCCCCACTCACACCCATTGTACATGCTTGTGCCAGGCATTCTGTCAGCTGCATTTCACTGAGGCCCCCCAACACATAAATTCCTGGGGGAATTTATGACCACCTTACAGATGAAAAGCTGAGGCCCCAAGAGGACCGATGCTAAGGGCACATGGCCTGGCCCCAGAGGGTTCTCTCTGGCGGTCATGGGCGGCAGGCGCTGAGTTACAGATTTCTTGAAGGAACTAGCGGTGGTCTCTGTCTTGGTTGGGGGTATAGGGGAAACACCCCCACTGTCTGAAGAGGAGGGTGATGCTGGATCCAAGTGGGAGGTCAAAGGTTGGAGGTCAGTGTGGAGAAAGTGAGCTCTGAAAGCGAGGGGTGTCTGCAGGAACTTCCCCACAGACAAAAGCACTTTGGAGGTCAGGTGGGAGGCCAGGGGTCCTCAGGGAGCCCCCTGGCGAGGTGGTGCCCTAAGTCTGCTTATGTTCCAGTGATAAGGGATGAGGGACAATGGATAAGGGATGGTAGTTCCTGGGTCTTGGACCCTTCAGGAAATCACTTTCAGGTCTGCCTCCAGTGAGTACTACAGGAAAATGGCCTTTTTCTTTAAATTGCCTCGATTTTCAATTTGCTTGGTATTTGAGCAGCAGGAGGCCTGCTGAGGCCTTCTTGTTCCCTGCCTGGAGCAGCCTGGAGCTGGACAATTCCAGAGCCCAGCAAGAAGGGTGTGGCTTCCCTAAGGGCCATGGGACATCTGCGGGCCAGAGGTGTCCATGGGAAGGGCCCTCAGGTGAAAGTGCAGATCTCCAGCAACCCCTCTGCCCCGTAGCCGGGGCTCTGGCTCCTGGAACCTGGGTCTGCAGCCCATCTACCCACACACAGACCAACATTTTCCATCCTTCCCTGATGCCGCCTTCCATGGTCCTCCCCCAGCTCTGAGTCCCCTGCAGCACCCCGAGCCCGCTCCCACCTTCCTATCTGGGCTCCTCCTCTGGAACAGGCCCGGGTCCACAGTAGTGAGTCCGCATGGGAATGAGGCTGACAGGATCACTTTCTCCACAGACACTGGCCGAGCCCCACAGGTAAGATTCCCATCCTCAGGACCCACGTCC
Source organism: Phocoena phocoena (assembly GCF_963924675.1). Lineage (NCBI taxonomy): Eukaryota > Metazoa > Chordata > Mammalia > Artiodactyla > Phocoenidae > Phocoena > Phocoena phocoena. The sequence goes on along the minus strand of NC_089224.1, from coordinate 26,745,994 downwards.
AGCTCTGGGAACAGAAAGTGACTCTAGAAATGAGGAGGAGGGGTACTATAAAAGAAACAAAGCAGGGTCCCCTGAGAAGGTAACATTCAGGGATAGACCTGGGAGAGGTGAAGCCAGGCAACCTCTCAGAGGTCAGAGCAGGCAGGGGCTTTGGGACATTGTGGAGTTGGCTTCTCTCTGAGATACAGGGCCCAGGAGGGTCTGAGCCATGGGGGGATGGTCGAACTTGAACTAAGACCCTGTGGGGAGTGGGTCGCGGGGGTGGCTGGTGGGAGGGGTGCCTGAGGACAGATGGGGAATGATAGGTGAAGAAAAGGTGGAGGATGACTCCAAGGTTTATGGCTTAGGCAGGCAGGTTTGGCGAAAGATGATGGACTTTTAATACAGTCCTGTGGCATTTCATGGCATCCCCAGTCTCTCTCCCTGACACGTGCTCCTGTAGTCTGGATTCCAGCCCAGACTGCAGGGCCCTGGCAGGCATGATGAACATTTACTCCTTGCTGGTGTGAAGAGCTGCCTGAGGCGTGGGTGATGAAAAGTGTGGCTTGCAGACAAGCAGGCAGGCATGCTGCCATCCGAGGAGACGGATTCCATAGGACAAGGAAAGTCCAGGGGACATCCCAGGGGAAGCAGCGTCGTGTGTTTTTCTGAAAATTTTCATTGGGGAGCCGAAGCCTTTAACTCTGAATCACTCATGTTTTTTTGTTTAAACAACAATCAATTTTTAAATGTTAAATATCTTTCAGTGAACGAAGGACGGGAGGCATTGAATGATTCATCCCTGTGATTTGGTTTTTGGCTGCTGGTCCCTGCTGGGGCTCTGAACATCCACTCTGGGGGTCAGTGAGATCTGGGCTTGACTGGCCCAGGGCAGTTCCTGTTTTCACAGAGACTGCTCGTCTCCGCTCTGCTCTATCCCCTGCTTGCCCCTTCTGCCTCTGGACCACCCAGCTCCCTGGACGTGTCTCCTCCATCCACACGTGCTCTCTCTCAGGGGGTAGGCAGGGGGCCCATTTGCCCACCTGTGGGTGGGCTGCTTCAGGAATCATTTGGGATGGGAAGTGGGGCACTGCGGGCCAGGTGATAGGTTGGGGTCCAGTTCTGCCCCCACTCACCCTGTTTCGCATGAGGGCACTGGAGACACCGGGGCTAGGAAAAGAAGAGTGTACCACTGGGTCTGGGCTCTGTGCCCCCCAGGACCACACTCACGGGGCGACAGTGCAGGTGTGTGGGCTCCAGGGTGAGGCTCTTGTCCTGGCCCTGTGTCTTCTGGCTTCATCATCCTGGGTCAGTTGTTGAACCTCTGTGTGCCTCAGTTTCCAAGTCTTGAAATTATGGGGATACCAGCAGCCAGCCTCTGGTTGTCATGACTGCAGGGAGCAAGTGTATGTCTGGGGGTGTGTGGCAGTCACTGGGGTGATGTGTGTCTAGGCCAATGCCAGGGCACGTTCCTATCCACAATGCCCTGAGTCCTCCCAATTATTCCACACAAGCACCCCAACAGACAGGAGGGAAACAAGGTCGGGTGATGGAAGTCCTCGTGGGAGGGCTCACAGTGGGGTGGCCAGGCTGGGCCCTGCTCCAGCTGCCTCTCTCGTCAAGGTCCCTGGAACCCTGGCCAGCCATCCTGCCTTTCTTGCCCAGCAATGGGACTTCCCCAAATTCTATAGCCTGAACTGAGCCTCCCTCCCATGCCCTGCCCCTTACCCAGGGCCCTTGGAATGCCCTCTCTGCCCACAAGGCAGGGCCTGTTCCCCACCCTCCACATTCCCACAGCTTGCCCACCCTCCCTGTCCTGCCCCTACCAGCCATCCCAATCCAAGGGCTGCTCCTGATTTCGGCCCCTGTGCCCCTTGCTCCATGGTCCCTCTGCTCCTACTGTCTCCTTGTGGCCACTGCCTATTCTCCTTCCAGACTGCTCAGATGTCACCACCTCCATGTAGCCAACCCTGATTTCTTCACCCCCACCAAAAGACAGCAGTCCTTCTTGTGCCCCCACGGCCCAATATACATTGTTCATCCTCCACTGCTGAAATCTCCCCCTACCCCAGGCCAGGGGTCTATGTCAAGCCCCCTCTGAGCCACCAGGGCTGAGAAGGGAAGAAGTGGGACCACGCTCTTCACAGGACATGTGCCCGGGGAGGGAGAGGTCGTGTGCAAGGGAGGAGGCAGAGTTGGAGGGTGAGAGACTGGAGATGGACAAAGGGGGACAAAGATCAGAAGTCAGTACTGGACAGATAAGGAAAGAGAGGGACAAGGTGAGAGAGACAGGCAGTGAGGAGACAATGAGAGTGATAGAAAGAGGATCAGAGAGGAAAAGAAACGAGAGAATGAGGTGGGTGGAGAGAGAGAGAGAGAGGGAGAGAGAGAGAGAGAGAGATTCAGGCTGGGGAGAAGGGAGGGAGGTGAGACAGAGAAACAGAATAAGAGAAAGGCAGAGAGAGAAATCAACCAACTAGAGACACTCCCTGCCTGCCCACCTGCCCAGGAGAAGGAAGAGAAGCAGGGGGAGGGTGGAGGGGGGCAGCAGGGGGAGGAGGCCGGCCAGGCTTGGCTGTCTCCTGGGAACCCTGACCCCACCTCCGGCGGCCCAGCCGCTCACCTCACAGCCACGCTCAAATTTCAGGGCTTGGAGCTCACGCAGATTCAGTAACAAATGCATGTGCAACACATTATGAAGAAAGCCTTAAAAAGCCCTCGTTTATCGCTGTTTACGTTACGTGATTGAGGGGAGAATTTGCCAAGACCAAAGGTTACTGCTGGTGTTTCTGTGACGAATATTACCTCAAACTAAAGCAATTAGCTTCAAGGAAACGTGCGCTGTCTTTGGGAGGGCTTTCAAGAGTGACCCGTAATGTGCCTGCGATGGATTTCCACGCTACACAGCACGACCAGCCGCACGTGCACATCTGTTTTGCACGGAGTTTCCGTGTGCACTTGACCTGATCGTCTGCCTCGCTGGGCCTCGGTTTCCCTTTCTATGGAGTTGGGGGCGGCAGGGGAAGGGGGTGTGGACCGGACCCAGGCTCCAGGACTCCTCTTGGCCCAGCCGAGGTGATTTACTTCCACTGGTTTGTGCTTCCTGAGCTTATCCTTTAGCCTTTCTCCCTGAGGCTGTTTCTGTTCACGTTTGGCTGATAAAACCCTTTCTTGAGGCAATTATGGAAATTGCTTGAGTGGTAATTAGTGAAGGGTAATTAGTGAACTCTCCTTTCTTCCAAGGAGAACACGTGACAAATCTGCCCTGCCCTGCTTGCCTCTCCCTGGCTTCCCAGGCATGGCTTTGGGGGCAGTTGGAAGATGGCTGGAGCAGGGCCTTGTGCCTTCAGGCGTGACTGGGTGTGCCTCAGTTTCCCTATCTGTAAGCAGGGTGATGATAGCACCTACATGGTGCTGTGAGGAGGGAATGGAATGGTTCCCGGCATGTCGGCAGCATAAATGAAGGTCATTGTTACTGTTGTGCCCAAGAATCTGGAGGACTGGCCAGTGCAGCTGCAGGGAAGTAGGGAGGGCACTCTCCATTGAGGTGAGAGGGGCAACTCCCTGAAAGGGAGGGGAAAGAGATCAGAACCTGTTGGGGTGTGGGGGAGGTCCTGCCATCTGCTTCCCACTGCCTGTCCCCAGTCACCTTGCAAACCAGCCAGCTGAAGTCACATAGGTGCTGTTGCTGAGCACCCATTATTCGCATTTACCGCTAGCAGAAGGTGGAGATACCAGCTCCCAGGGACACGGAGAGGTGGACTGACCTTAAACGCACAGGTGGCAGCCAGGATCTGCCCCTTATTCTCTGTTGGCACTTAGCGGGGGTTCATCATTGGAAGATGGGACTAATCATATCCCTCCCTCCTACGGCTGTAGAAAGACGGAGTAGATTATACAGGGAGGGCGCTCAGCAGAGGGCATGGAGCAGACCCTGTGTGCAATGAGGCCTGTGAACATAGACTGTGGGGAGGGGGTCAGACCAGGCCCAGGGAGGCCCCAGGGGGGTACAGAACCACCTGGGTTTGTGTGCTGATGGGGAAAACCCCAAACAAATGACCTATCACTGCAAGATCTGGAAACAAAGCAGCAACCAAATTGAATTTGAGAGAGGGTCCGGCCTGACAGCCCAGCGGTCATACTCTTACACATTATACAGTCTCTGGCCTGAGCACAGAAGAAGCACGACTGTCCTCAGGTGGATCAGGAGCCTGAGTCAGCAACTTGGGGCCAGAGGGACAGAGGTCACTGGGAGAGAGGAGTCCCAGAAGCTCTGTCCCAGCCTGTGCAACCTCCACAATGTGGAAAGTATCTGCCCAGAGACAGTCGTAGTGGAGGGAGGATAAAACCGTGAGTTGGAAAGCCAAGGCTCAACTGCCAGGGCAGCCACAGGCCGCATGTCCTAAGCAACAAGGGGGACATCGGGGCTCCCCGAGTTGACCACTTGTTTCTTCCTCCCATTATTTCCCCCATTTTATAAATGAGAAAACTGAGGCTCAGAGGGGCTGTAACTGTACATTCCGGGCTTGAATATATGTCTGTCAAGTTGCTGGATGGAACTGAGCTTTGTTGTAGTCACCCTGCACCCCCCAGTGCCTAGCATGGAGCATGGCATGTCCTGGAAGCCCAATCAGTACCTCCCTCTCCCTGCCACCTGCAGGCCTCAGTGGCACCTCAGCTCCATCAGCCCAGAACTGGATGCAGGGTCACTTCCATCCATACCATCCCCAACAAGTCCTCTCTGACATCTTCTGAGCCAGTGGACAGAGGTGCAAGAAGCAGGCATGCAGCCCCCCAACTGCCCAGGCCAGCAGGAGCACTTTCCACTGCCGGACCCACCAACTGCTCTTGGGTAGGGCCCCATCCTCAGCTGCTCCTCCATGCGTCCAGCCCCAGGTGGCCTTGGCATTCCTGGTCCCTCTTTTGTCAGTGACCACAAGCCCTGTAAACCAAGGATGCCCAGAGGGACCCGACAACCCATCACGCCACTCTGCTTCCACCTCCAGAGAGACCAGCTAATTCCTCAAGGTCACCGCTCACCCTCAGCATAAAGCACTCATTCTTCCACAGCGTGGGGCTGAGGTGGGAAAATATTTTCCAAAGGTCAGTTTTCCAACTATACTTAAAATTTGAAAGTTCATTTCTCTTTTTTTTTTGCCTCCCCTCGGTGTAGCCGTGTTCTGCTAATTTCATAAAGATACCATTTAGCTGAGGTAGGTGGGATTCTGGGCATCAGAACAGCTTCCCAACGTCAACAGCCAGCCGTAACCATAACCACCAACTTCCCATCATTTGTGGGGAAAAAAACATTTCTCTCCCCAAAAATTATGGCCTGTAGGAACCAGACAACATCCCCATTGCTTGGTGGGAAATTACAGAGATTTTCTTATGTACTTAACTTTAAGCCACATTTATAAAGTTCTGCTAGGTCTTAATGACTTGCTCATAGGCCACTGGGGATGCAGGATGTTGGAGGCCCTTGCTTCGGCGTGGGGTGAAGCAGTTGAGCGCCTGTCTCATGGGACAGCGGCTCCTGGGGATCTGGCATGCAACCCAAGAGCTGAGAACCCCCGGGGCCTGGAGGGAGGCAGGCAGGGCTCGCTGAGGGCTTGGGTATGAGTCTGAGAGGGGTCGGAGCAGGCCAGACAGGACTGTCTTGGCTACACCCTTTGAGTGGGAACGAAGTGAGGAACACACAGGCAATAAACAAGGGACTCCCCCTCATCTGCCTCAGCTGACCCCAAAGGGAATTGGGATCTGACCCTCTCCCTACCTCCACTCCATCTGTCCTCCACACTCCATTCTTCCCCAGCCAGACTGTGTCTTTCCCTCATCCAAACCATCCAGGCCCCCATGTGGTTCAGAGGGAGGTGGCTCCTCTCTGAGGTCTACCAAGACATCCACCCTCTCCAGTCACTCTGCTCCCGGCACATGGGGCTCCTTGCTGGTTCTAAGCCTGGGCACAGCACAGCCCCACACAGGGCCTCAGCCCCTCCTCTCTAAGACAGGGTAGCCAAAGTTGTTATGAGGATGAAATGAGGGGATGTAGTGAAGATGGCACCAGAAGCCTCTGGGGGGCAGGTGAGGGGCTCAGAGGGCTACATCGCACCAAGGATGGGAGGCCAGGGTTTTCCTGGACTGGGGAGGGGGCAAACTGCAGGGCAGGATGGAGCTCTCACCTTCTGGGGTTCTCCCCTTCTGTGCCAGTCTGTCTGGGGCACCTCCAGGGGTGAGGAGCCCACAGACCAGGCACAGCTGGGTTGACATGAGAAGGAGGAGTGGCAGCCAGCAAGAAGGCAGAAGCAGAGGGCCCAGAGGACAGGCTGGAGCCGGACCTGGGGTCAGGGGTGCAGGATCAGTGAGAGGCCTCTGTCCTGTGGGGACTGGGAAGGGCAAGATGCAGGTGTGGTGAGGGGCTTGGGTGTGCAGATCCCACCCCTTACTAAAGGGCTGAGGGGCTTACTGGGCCCAGGAAGGGGTGAGAGGAGATTCTTGCCCAGTCTGCCGTAGGGCTGTGCCTCTCAGTTCCAGATTATGAGCCTGGTGGTACCAGCAATGCCAAACTTTAGAAGAACGAAAAATCTAGCTTTTGATGTGAAATATCCCAGTTTTCCAAGTTTGGCACCTATTTCATATTTTTAAACACTGGGCATGTCATACCACACCAGGCTTTGGGTCTCAGTCAGTTCTATCATCTCCCATCTTTCCCCTGACTCCCATGCTACAGCCACTTCTTGTGGTTCCTTGCTCTTATCTCAGGGCCTTTGCTCATGTTTTCTCTGTCCCTCTGCCCAGGAAACCCCTCACCAATAATTGCATGTCCAGCTCCTTCTTCGTTCAGAGGGCTCTGGCCATCTGTCACTCCAGTCCACTGTTCCATTTTGTTTTCTTCCCAGCCCTGCCCTGACTTCACTTTAAATTATCCATCCATCCATCCATCCACCAGCCCATGTATCCATTCACCCACCCATCCACCTATCCACCCACTTATCCATCCTATAAATGCACAGGGACAGGGCAGACAGAGAATGGCTACTGTGTGGTTGAGAGCTGAATGGAGATTCTGGAGGTTGTACAATGTTCAGGAAAATTGGAGTTCTGCCTATCCAGTGGGAAGGGTTACTCTAAACCCACCCTAAATACCTAAAAACAAACTTCACCAAGATCAAGTTTATTAGCCAGTAAACTGACTGCCTGTCAGAAAATCAGTCAACAACACTCTTTAAAGAAAAACAACATCCAGGATCTCAACAGTATAGCATTTACAATGTTTGAAACACAATAAAAATTCCTAGACATGCAAAGAAGAAGGAAGAGGGACTCACAACCAGGAGCAAAAATACAAAACAAAACAAAAAAAACCCCAATGAAACAGACACAGGAAAACATGTTGAATTAGGAGACAAGAATTTTAAATGATTGTTATAGTATACCATATTATTTATTATATTCTGGTCGTGAATTTAAAGTAGAAGATAGAGTGGGAAAAAAAGTAGGAATTTCATCAGAAAAAGTAAAATTATAAAGAAGAATCATGTGGATTTTCTAGAGCTGATAAAGAAAATATTTGCAAAGTGAAATTCCCTAGATAGGTTTAATAGCACTGCAGGAGAAAAGATCAGTAAACTCAAAGACAATAGAAACTATCCAACTGAAGCATACAAAGGAAAAAAAACAGAAAATAAATAAACAGAGCCTCAGAATTGTATGGAAAAATGTCAGTCATAACATATATGCAGTTGAAGTTCCAAGAGAAGAGAGAAAGACTGGGGAAGAAAAATATTTGAAAAAATAGTGGCAGAAAAAATTTGAAATTGGGTGAAAACTATAGACCTACAGATGAAAGAAGCACAAAAGAACTCAAACAGAAAAAGCAGAAAAAAAAAACCACACAAGGGCTTATCATATTCCATTTGTGAAAAAGCAAAGTTAAAGAGAAAAATCTTACACGTGGTCAGACAAAAAGACACAATTATATATAGAGTAACAAAGATAAAAATACCACTGGGTTATCAGCAGAAACAAGGCAAGTCAAAAGACAATAGAATGATGTCAATGGAATGTGGAAAGAAAAAAAAAAACCTGCCAATCTAGAATTCTATAGCAGCAAAAACACCACTTAATAATAAAGAAAAAATAAATGTATTTTTATACAAACAAAAGCTGAGAGAATTTATCATCAGAGATTTGAACTACTAGGAATGTTAAAGAAAATTCTATGGATTGAAAAGAAATATCTGATGGAATCATATTTACTTGAAAAAATGAAATGCCAGAAATTGTAAATGTGTGGGAAAATATAAAAGATATAAAGTCTTATTAGAGAAAGAAAATTGATTTATATTGATAAGAGTGGATTCTTCAGAAAGATATAGTAATTCTAAGCATTAATACACCTAATAACAGAGACTCAAAATGCAGAGAAGTGAAAACAGAGAACTAAAGAGAAATAGACACATCAACAGATATAGTTGTAGATTTAACCTTCCTTTCTGGGTAACTGATTAAAAATAGACAATTTAATAAGGATATAAAAGATTTGAACAACATCGTAAACCAAGTTAAGCTAATTGATATTTATAGAACACAGTCTGGAGAATATGCATTTTTAAGTGTACAATGGAAATTTAGCGAAACAAGTCTTAATCAATTAAAAAAGATTGAAATAATACAGAGTCTGTTCTCTACATACTCTGTAGAGAGTATACTACTACAGAGTTAAATTAGAAATTCATAACAATAAGCTAATAAGAAAATCCTCTAATCTTTAAAAGCAATACACTTCTAAATAGCCCATAGGTCAAAGAGGAAATCACAGGGTAAATAAGAAAATGTTTTAAACTAACAAAAATTAAAACAGAACATATGAAACTTTGTGGAATGAAGCAAAAGTTGTGCTTAAAGGGAAATTTATAGCTTTAAATGTTTATATTATCAAAGACGAAGTGCCTCAAATCAATCATATAAATAACCATATTTAGTGTGTAGGAAAAAAACAAATTAAACTCAAAATAGAAAAAAAAGGGAAATAATAAAGATAAAAATAGAATTCAGTGAAATAGACAAACAAGGAATAGAACAAACAGTAGAGACAATTAATGAAATAAAAGTTGGTTATTTGCAAGGATCAATAAAATTAATAAAAGGTCAATAAAAGTAAAAAGAGAGAAAACACAAATTATTATTATGGATCAAAGAGGAGATGTAATTACAGGTCCTGAAGACAACAAAAGAATAATCAATAAATATCATGGACAACATTATGCCAATAGCTTTGTCAACTTAGATGAAATGAACAAATTTCTTAAGTCATAAAATGCCGAAATCCTCTCTCTTTCTCTCTCTCTCTCAAACACACACACACACACACACACACACACACACACAGAGTAAACATAAATAACCCTACACTTACTAAAAATTTGAAATTTCCCCACAAAGAAAACTTTAGGCTCAGTTGGTTTCACTGATGCATTATATCAAACATTTAAGAAAAAAATAGTATCAATCTTATACTAACTCTTTCAGGAGAAACTTTCCAATTATTCTATGGGGCTAGCATAACCTTAGTAACAAAACTAGGAAAGGACATTACAAGAAAATAAAATTATAGACCAATATCATTTAAAAATATGGATACAGGGGCTTCCCTGGTGGCGCAGTGGTTAAGAATCCGCCTGCTAATGCAGGGGACACGGGTTTGAGCCCTGGTCTGGGAGGATCCCACATGTCATGGAGCAACTAGGCCCGTGAGCCACAACTACTGAGCCTGTGCATCTGGAGCCTGTGCTCCGCAACAAGAGAGGCCGCTATAGTGAGAGGCCTGCGCACCGCGATGAAGAGTGGCCCCCACTTGCCACAATTAGAGAAAGCCCTCGCACAGAAACGAAGACCCAACACAGCAAGAATAAATAAATTAATTAATAAAAATATGGATACAAAATTCTTAACAAATATTAGAAAATCAGTTCCAGGAAAAAACGTTTGTGTGTTTATGTGCACATGCACGCATGCATTTGTTAATATCAGGAATGCAAGATTGGTTTAATATTCAAAAATCAATATAATTTACCACAATAACAGAAAGAAGGCAAAAAATATCATATGATCATCTCAATAGATGCACACACACAAAAAAACAATTTAAAAATTCAACACCTATCCAAATCCCACGATTTGGAGGAAAACAACCCAACTCTTAGCAAATTCTACGAACAGAGGGAAACTTCCTTAACCTGTCAAAAAGTATCTACAGAACTGGAACTGAAAAGAACTAGAACTTGAAGAAAACATAAAAGAAAATTTTTGCAACCTTGAGGCAGCAAAGTTTTCTTAGAGAAGACACAGAAAACACTAGCTAAAAAAAAAAACTATATATAATATATTTTTATATATTTATATATATATATATAAATGAGACTTCAGCAAAATTAAAAACTAATTTTTCCTCATCAAATGACACCACTAAGAAAATGTACAGACAAGTCATCTAATGAGAGAAAAAGTTTTTTTCTTTCTGATTTCTATCATCTTTCACTCTCAGGACTTGTATCCAGAATATATAAAGAACTCCCACAACTCAACAGTGAAAAGACAAATAACCCAATAAAAATGGCCTTGAAAAGATATGTCACCAAAGAAGATATACAGATGATCAATAGGAACATGAAAAGTGCTTACCACTGTAAAATCAACATGAGACAGCACCACTGCATACACACCAGAGGGGCTAAAAGTAAAAAGAATGACAATTCAAAATATAAGTGAGAGTGTGGAGCAATTGCATACCTCATACATTGCTGGTAGAAATGTAAAATAACACAACCACTTTGGGGAAAATTTTGGCAGTTTCTCACAAAGTTGAAAGTATATTCACCATATGACTCAGCACTAGCTTTCTAGATATTGATCAAGGAGAATTGAAATCATGTATCCATCCAAAGATTTGTATTGTAATGTTCATAGAAACTTTGTTAATAATTTAGTTAAATTGGAAACAATCTAGATGTCCAGAAAGAGAATGGATAAACAGACTGCGATACACCCATACAGTGGAATGTTAGAAATGAAGGTACTGCTGATACATAGAGCAATATGGATGAATCTCAGAATCACTGTGTTGAGTTAAAGAACACAAACACAGGTGACTCTGATGCATGACTCAATTTATATGAGCGTGTAAAATAGGATTTGTGGGTGCAGGACAGCGTCCTCTATAGCAGCATGTTTTGAAATCTCTATTCACCTTGTCTTTTCTGCTTTACAATGTATTAGGTCACTAGTCCCTATCAGTGTATTTGGATCTGCCTCTCTCTCTTCATCAGTAGTGTGGCATTCCATTGGGTAGACAGAATATAAATTATTTACCCAGCCTGCTATTGGAAAACAGAAATTGTTTCCAGTCTTTTGTCCTCATAGCACCAGCACAGTGAAACTCCTTGTACATATGTCTGGTGCATGTCAACAAGTCTATCCAGCTGGAGCACAGATTCCTAGAATGGACTTTTAGGGTCAAAAGAATGCATTGGCTTTTTTCTTGGGAAGCCAGAACACAACTCCAAGCTCTCCAGAGAATAAGGGCTTACCTTATTGAGCCATCTTGAGGCACTAAGGGCCATGAGTCCAGAACTTCCAGTATGGACAGGCATTAGGAGTCACTATTAGCCACCAACATAGTTCTGATGACCTCAGACGACAGCTAAGATGTGCTGGTAACACCTGGCAATGGCCATACTATCTGCTAGACCTCAAGGTGTTCCTGCCTACCTACAGGTCAGCAGGTTGAAAGACACCTGGGAGAAGATCTGCCCAGGACAGAGCTTTGTCTGAACACAAATGGACTAGGGCTTCTATCTCAGGGAAGAGGCGGCCAGAGCCCACATGCAGAGCCAGCCCTTCTTGCCAAATCTCCAACTACCTTAGGTTAAAAGACAGGGGCAGTGGCTGCAAAAGCAGACAACTTCTTGGACCGGGACTCATATGTCAAAACCCCAATGTGCCTGCTTGGTACCTCCTGGTCTTTCTCTTCTTGCCAGCTTCCACACTCATCTCTGAGTATGATCCCACCCCCTCAAACCCTAGCCTTCCAGTCTACCCTTCATATCCCTCCAAGGCAATCATTCTTTTTTAAAAAAATTTTTTATCAGAGTATAGTTGATTCACAATGTTGTGTTAGTTTCAGGGGTAATCATTCTTTATGAAAATAAACTTATAAAATTATGAAAAGATTTCTGCTTCTGGTCAATAAAGAGTAACATAGTCCAGATTGACCCTCTCATCTGAAACAAATAAACAAAAAATAAACAGGATATTTGAAACAATGGTTTTTCAAGATATTGGTTATCAGGCAGTGGACTGTAATCTATAAAGGCCAGGAAACAATGGAGGTCAGCCCTGCAATTACTCCTTTGAGAGTTTCCAGGCCACAGTGCAAGGAGAAGGAAGCCAGATGGAGTCTGGTGGTCTTACTGAGTTGAGAAACAAAGCTGAGAGTCTGGGGAGAATAGATAGCTAGAACTGTAGGACAGAGTATTAGTGAGTGGAGACCTGCAGAGAGATAACTTCAAAGAACTGCAGAGGACCCCCACCCCCACCCCAAGCATGTAGCAGAGTATGAATTAGCACTTGCATGGGAGAAACTAGTCAAGGATGAAGAAAGAACTACCAGAAAGGATTATAGATAACAAAGCCCAGTACTCACACAGGACCAGGAACAGTGCCTGTTCCCACCAACCAGATTAGAAAACCTCATGACTAACAGAGCATTGGATAGAATACACAGACAAGTCTTGTCTTCTCAGCAGGGAATCACTTGCCCTAGACTGAGCACTGCTCCAGCACCACCTAATAAATCTTAAAAGCATGACCTCAAATCATCAAACTATTTCCAAGTAATTTAACTGCGTTCCAGAACGAAGCTCAATAATATTTGCAGGAATATGAATTATTCAGCACCCAACTAGGTAAATTCCACAATGCCTGGCAACCAATAAAATTACCAGGCATGAAAAGAAGTAAGAACATACAACTTACAATGAGGAGAAAAATGAATCAAAACTGACCCAGAAGTGACACAGATATTAGAATTAGCAGACAAGAATATCAAACAGCTATTATATTCTATATGTTTAAAAAGTTAAGTAGACACATGAAAGACATAAAAAGGACCTAAAACCAAACTTCTCTTAAAAAGAAAAACAAAGTTGGAAGACTAACACTAGCTGATTACATGACATCGTAAAACTACAGTAATCAGAACAGTGTTGTATTGGCACAAAGATAGTCAAATACATTGATGGAACAGTATAGAGTCCAGAAATCAATTTCTCCCAAATATAGAAATATAGTTAGCTGACTTTAACAATGGTCGAAGGCAATTCAGTGAAGAAAGGATAGCCTTTTTAACAAATGGTGTTGAAACAATTGGACATCAAAAGGGAAAAAAAAATTGAACTTCTGTCCAAAACTCATATCTGAATTTAAACTACAATGGATCATATACTTAAATGTAGAACTCAAAACTATAAAACTTCTAGAACAAAACACAGGAGAAAACCTTGTGACTTGGGCTAGGCAAACATTTACTAGCTACGACACCAAAAGCACCATCCATAAAAGAACAATTGATAACTTGGACATCATAAAAAGTAAAAACATCTGCTTTGCAACAGACACTCTTAAGAGATGAAAAGACAAGCTACAGACTGGGAGAAAACCTTTGCAAAACATATATCGAGTAAAGAACTTATATCTATAATTATTAAGGAATTATCAAAATTCAATAAAAAGTAAATCCAGTTTTAAAACGGGCAAAATCTTTGAATAGGCACTTTACCAATGAATATACATGAATGGCAAATAGGCTCATGAAAAGATGCCCAACATCATTAGTCATCAGAAAATGCAAGTTAAAAACACAAGGAGATACCACTACACACCTAATAGAATGGGTAAAATTAAAAAGACTCACCAGAGACTGATTGAGAATGCAGAGAAACCAAGACCAGAGGGAAGGTAACATGGTATAAGCACTTTGGAAAACAATTTGACTGTTCATTAAAAAGTCATAGTGGGGGTCTTCCCTGGTGGTGCAGTGGTTGAGAGTCCGCCTGCCGATGCAGGGGACACGGGTTCATGCCCCGGTCCGGGAGGATCCCACATGCCACGGAGAGGCTGGGCCCGTGGGCCATGTGCGTCCGGAGCCTGTGCTCGGCAACGGGAGAGGCCGCAGCAGTGAGAGGCCTGCATACCGCAAAAAAGAAAAAGTCATAGTGGGATGTCAGCATGAGGCACTCTGTGGATTCACTCAACAGAGAAAAAAACAAAGCTGGCAATAGTTATTTTTAAAAACCCTAATCATTTAAAGTCTCTGGAAATTGTCCTAAGGGCATATAACAAGGGAAAAAAATTCATTCAAGAAAACATACTAAAACTTGGTAAGAATATCAAGAGTCTGCGTCATTTGAGCCATTTCTTCTCTCCCTCTCCACTCTCAGCTTGAGGGACACTCCACTGTAGGTGAGTATGGCCAAGAAGATGGTGTTCCCTCTCCCTTCAGCTCTCAACCAAGCCTTACTATACCTCACTGAGAAGGGCAGGCCACAAGGATTTCTAATTCCCTGAAATTCCAAGTTGAAGAATTCCTGGTGAGTGTGGCTGGGAGGTCAGGAGCTCCCTTTTCCCACCAGCCTTGCACCTATAGGACAGAGGCTCTACCCTCGGCACAGCAGGGCAAGAATACTAGAGCTCTAATCATCCCTAGTTTAGAGCCGAGTTTCCAGATCAAGAAAGGCAAGTAATGAAGACCAGTGGCTACTGCCCCGTTCAGAGCCCAGAAGAGTGGATTAGATACTATGTCCAAGAGGAGAGGTAGTCCATAAGAAAAGAGAGCTCCAAAGCTCTCCACAAAGGAACTGACATTATTTGAAACAGAGTATGGAGAAGTTTAAGTCTAAAGTTGCTCTCAAAAATAATAGCTCCTCTTAATTAAGAACAGCAAGCTAAACCATAGGCCATCTATGTCACCAGAGAGAACCAGGGAAAGATACAGTAAGAAGACGCCCCCTGGGTTCAAAACAAACCCCAAAGACTGGTCTCAAAATCTACTTCTGTCCAAATATCTGGATCAGACTGCTGAGAAATACATGCCCAAGGGCATTGCCAAAACTATAAAGCAATCAGCTGGGAATTAGTGGTGCCTAAAGGATAGAGAGTAATATCAAATGAAGAACGTAGATTAATAGAGAACTCAGGGAAAGAGATAGTCAAAAAGAGCCCTGCTAAAACCACTGTCATTCCAGGGTGACTCTGTACATGCTCAAGACTCTGCCCTCAGAGAAGCAACAGCAATGGCTTCATGCTGTAGGGGAAGTAAAATTCACTAAAATAATCTAGTCAAGTCACAAAACAAACAAAAAACAACAAAAAGAGCAATCCAAACTTGCTACAATATATTACCTAAAATATCCAGCTTTCCACAAAAAAATTATAAGACATGCAAAGAAACAGGAACATTTTTATACAGAAAAAAAAAGGAGAAGAAAGTGCTTCTAAAAGTGTCCATAAGTCATATTTAATAGACAAAGACTTCAAGGTCACCATTATAAATATTTTCAAAGCCTAAAGGAAACCACGCTTCAAGAAGTTAAGGAAGATATGAAGACAATGTTTCATCAAATAGAGAATATCAACACACATAGAAACTATTAAAAAAGAACCAAATGAAAATTCTGGAGTTGAAAAGTATAATAAATGAAATGAAAAATTTATTAAAGGGGCTTAACCAGATTTGAACTGGCAAAAGAAAGAATCAGTGAATTTAAAGATAGATCAGTAGAGATAATGAATCCAAAAACAACAGAGAGAAAATAGAAGGAAGAAAATTGAACAGAACCTCAGAAAAATGTGGGACACCTTTAAATACTATGAGGTGAAGAGAAAGAAACAGAAATAATATTAGAAGAAATAATGGTTGACAAACTTCCCAATCGATGAAAAACATTAATCTACACATCCATGAACCTCAACAAATTCTAATTAGGAAAATAACAAAGAAATCCACACCCAGATACATCATAGTAAAAATGCTGAAAGACAAAGAGAAAATCGTGACAGCAACAAGAGAAAATGAATCTTATATCCAGCAAAACTATCTTTCAAAAATGAAAGTGAAATCAAAACATTCTTGGGTAAACAAAAAGATAATTTGTTGTTAGCAGCCCAACTTATAAGAAATGTTAAAAGAAGTTCTTTAGGCTGAAAGCAAATAAACGCAGATGAAAATTATAATCCACATAAAAAACCTGTTAAAGTTAATTATGTAATTATTAAAAATCCCAGAAAAAAATTCATATTTTTCTTTCTTCTCTTAACTGATATTAAAAAGCAGTTGTATGAAATAACTTGTACATAAATGGGAGATACAAATTTGTTGGGATACAAATATCATATATTTGACAATAACAGCACAAATGAGGTGGAAAAGAGCTGAGTTATATTGGAATAAGAAAATGACACCAGGGGACTTCCCTGGTGGCACAGTGGTTAAGAATCCTCCTGCCAATGCAAGGGACACATGTTTGAGCCCTGGTCCGGGAAGATCCCACATGCCGTGGAGCAACTAAGCTCATACACCACAACTACTGAGCCCACGTGCCACAACTACTGAAGCCTGCACACCTAGAACCTGTGCTCTGCAACAAGAGAAGCCACTGCAATGAGAAGCCTGGTCATTGCAATGAAGAGTAGCCCCTGCTCACTGCAACTAGAGAAAGCCCGTGCACAGCAATGAAGACCCAATGCAGCCAAAAATAAAAATTAATTAATTTAAAAAAAGAAAATGACACCAGATTGTAACTCAAAATCAGAGGAATTAGTAAAGAGAAGCAGAAATGGCAAATAATAAGGTAAATATAACAACTCAGTAAATGCAGACTTCTCCTTTCTTTTCTCAGCATCTCGCTAAATATAAAGTAGCAAATATAACAGTGTACTGTTGGTTTAGTAACATGTGTAGTTGTAATATGTAAAATAATAACAGCACAAAAGGGGGAGGAGAGGTTAGAGCTATCTAGGAATAACATTTCTATATCTCACTGGAATCAAGTTGGTAGAAATCTGAAGTAGATTCTTATATGTTTGGTAGGTCCTAGAGAAACCACAAAAGAAATAACTAAAAAAAATATACAGACAATGAGTCATTAAGGGAATTAAAATGTTACTCTAGAAAACATTCACTTCACGCAAAAGAAAGAGATAAAGAAGGAAAAGAGGAACAAAAGAAGTAAAGAGATATAGAATAAACAATAAGTAAAATGGCAGATGTAAATCCAACTATGCTAATAATTACATTAATGCAAATGGATTAAACAATCCAATCAAAAGGCAGAGATTGTCATAGTGGATAAAAAAAATCATCCAACTATATGTTGGCTCTAAGAAACACATACTCGATTCAGAGATACAATAGGTTGGAAGTAAAAGGATGGAAAGAGATATATCATGCATACAGCAACCATAAGAAAGTTGGAATGGTTATGCTAATATCAGAAAAAATAGCTTTAATTTTTTTTGCTAGAGACATAGAGGGACATTTCATAATGATATGAATTGCAATACATCAGGAAGTTATAACAATTATAAACATATATGCACCTAACAACAGAGCCCTGAAATATATGAAGCAAAGGCTGACAGAATTGAGGGTAGAGATAGATAATTCAACAATGATCATCAGAGACTTCTATACTGCACTTTCAATAATGCATAGAACAACCAGGGAAAAGATCAACAACAAAAAAGAAGACTAGAATAACAATATACACAGATTAGACCTAACTGATATCTATAGAACACCTAACAGGAGCAGAATACACAATTTCTTCTCAAGCATACATGGAACATTCTACAGGACAGACCATATGGTAGGTTATAAAACAAACCTCAATTAATTTAAAAAGGTTGATATCGTACGAAGTACGACCTCCAATCACAATGGAGTAAAATTGGAAGTTAGTAACAGAAAGAAATTTGGGACATTCACAAATGTGTGGAAATTAAATAACAAACTACTAAATGCCAATGGGTCAAGAAGAAATTGCAAAGGTAATTAGAAAATACATTGAGATGAATAAAAATAGCATATGAAAATTTCTGGGATGCAGCTAAAGTAGTGCTTAGGGGGCAATTTATTGGTGTAAATTACATGAAAGAAGAAGAAAGCTCAAATCAACAACTTTCCGCCTTAAGAACCTAGAAATAAGAAGTGCAAACTGAACTCAAAGCAAGCAGCAGTGATAAAATAAATATTACAGTGGAAATTAATGAAATAGAGAATAGAAAAACAATAGAGAAAATCAAACTAAACCAAGTGTTGGTTCTCAGAAAAGTCTCACTAAACTGACAGACCTTAAACTAGACTGATAAGGGGAAATAAAAAAAGAAAATTCTAAAATTACTAAAATCAGATATGCAAGACAGTACATAACTACTGAGCTTACAGAAACAAAAATAATTATAAGAGAATACTATGAACAACTGTATGTCACAAATTAGATAACTTAGATGAAATGAACAAATTCCTAAAAGAAGACCAAGTAAAACTGACTCAAGAAATAGACTTATGGTGGTGATCATTTCACCATAATATACAAATATCAAATCATTATCAAATATCAAATCACCTCAAAACTAATACAATGTCAATTATAACTCAATAAAAAAAAGAAAAAGAAGAAATAGAAAATCTGAATAGACCTATACAAATAAAGACATTGACTTAGTAATCAAAAAACTTCACAAAAATAAATCGAAGACCAAATTGTTTCACTGGTAAATTCTACCAAACATTTGAAAAAGAGCTAATCCATTAGAACTAATAAACAAGTTCATCAAGGTTGCTGAATACTAGATCAATATATAAAAATTTAATATTTCTAAACAATTCTGTTTGTAATAACATCAAAAAGAATAAAATACTTAAGAATAAGTTTAACGAAAGTAGTGTAAAACTTTTACTCTGAAAACTGAAAATTATTAATGAAAGAAATTAAAGAAGACCTAAATAAATGGAAAGACATGTTTTTCACCTAACCCATGTTTATGGATTGAAAGACTTAATATTGCTACAATGCTAATACTACCCAAAATGATCCATAGGTTCAACACAATCCCTACCAAAATCCTAGCTGAGTCCTTTTCAGAAATTGACAAGCTGATCCTAAAATTCATATAGAAATTTAAAGGACCCAGAATAGCCCCAATAATCTTGAAAAAGACCAAAGTTGAAGGACCCACCTTTCCCCATTTCAAAACTTACTACAAAACTATAGTAATCAAAACAGTGTGGTGCTGACATAGGAAAGACATGAAGATCAAGGAAATAGAACTGAGAATCCGGAAGTGAACCCTCACATTTACAGTCAATTGATTTTCTATAAGATGATTCAATGGATAAAGAATAGTCTTTTTAACAAATGGTGCTTCTGCAACTGTAGATCCACGTGCCAAAGAATAAAGTTGGATCCCTACTTCACACCATATACAAAAACTAACTCAAAATGGATCAAAGGTCTGAATGTAAGAGCTAAAACTGTATGTCTCAGAAGAAAACATCAGTGTAAATCTTCAAAACCTTGAATTAGGAAATGGTTTCTAAGATATGACACCGAAAGAGTAAGCAACAAAAGAAAAAGATAGACTAGATATCATCAAAATTAAAACTTTTTATCCTTCAAAGAACACTATCAAGAAAGTAAAAAGACAACCAGAAAGTGGGGTAAAATACTTGCAAATCCTATAAAGAAATTGTATCCAGAACACATAAAGAACGATTACTACTCAATAATAAAAAACTAAATGACCCAAATTAAAAATGGGCAAAGCATCTGAATAGACAGTTCCCCAAGGCAGACATACAAATAGCCAATAAGAATATAAAAGGGTGCTCACCATCATTAGCCATCAGGGAGATGCCAATGAAAACCATGAGATAACACTTCACACTCACTAGAATGGTTATAACCAAAAGGACAAAGTAGCAAGTGTTAGCAGGGATGTAGAGGAATTGGAACCCTCATATACTGCTGGCAGGAATGTAAAATGGTGTGACTGCTTTGGTAGAGAGCTTGGTGGTTCCTCAAAGAACTGAACATAGAATTAGCATATGACCCAGCAATTCCACTCCTAGGTATTTACCCAAGAGAAATAAAAACATAAGTCCACACAAAGACTTGCATCTGAATGTTCAGAGCAGCTTTAATACCCAAAAATAAAAGCTCCAGATTGGAACCAACCCAGATCAGATGTCCTTCACTGAATGACTGGCTAAACAAACAGTGCTGTGGTGTATTCATTACATGGAATACTGCTCAGCAATAAAAAGGAATGGAGTATTGATACACACAACAATGTGAATAAATTTCCACATAATTATGCTGAATGAAAAAAAGCTGATTATGGCAAACTTTTGAGGGTGATGTACCTGTTCAGCATTTTGATTGTAGTGAGGGTTCCATGGAGATAGATTAGATAGATAGAGAGATGTGTTGAAACATATCAAATTCATCAAGAAAGTGAAAAGACAACCTGCAGAATGGAAGAAAGTATTTGCAAATCATATAACTGATAAGGGTTTAATATCCAGAATATATAAAGAACTCCTACAGCTCAACAACAAAACAACCCAATTATTCAAATAGGCAAACTATTTGAATAGATATTTCTCCAATGAAGATATACAAATGACCAACAAGCACATGAAAAGATGCTTATCATCATTAGTCATTAAGGAATATGCACATCAAAACCAGAATGAGATACCGCTGCTTCACACTTACTAAGATGTTTATAATCAACAAATGGAAAATAACAAGTGTTGGTGAGGATGTGGAGAAATTGGAACCCTCCAACATTCCTGGTGGTAATATAAAATGGTGTAGCCATTGGGAAAAAGTTTGGTGGCTCCTTAAAAACGTAAACATAGGATTACCATATGGCCCAGAAATTTCACTTCTACCTATATCCCTGAAAGAATTGAAAACAAGGACTTGAACAGGTATTTGTACGCCAATGTTCATAGGGAAACAACCCAAGTTTCCACCAACAGATGAATGGATAAACAAAATGTGGTATACACAGACAATAAAATATTATTCACCCTTAAAAAAGAAGGAAATACTGACACATACTATAACATGGATGAACCTTGAAAACTTTAGGATAAATGAAATAAGCCAGACACAGAAGGACAATATTGTATGATTCTACTTATATGAAATATCTAGAATAGGAAAATTCATAGAGACAGAAAGTAGATTAGAGTGCCAGGGTGCTGAGGTGGGTGGGGAATGTGGAGTTATTGTTTAATGGAGACAGAGTTTCTGTTTGGTTTCACAACATTGTGAGTATAAGTCATGCCACTGAATTGTGTACTTAAAATGGTTAAAATTGAAAATTTTATGTTGTATACATTTCACCACAATCGAAAACAATAATGTAATATGCCAAGAACCATTGAATGGTACACTTTAATTAGGTGAATTGTACGGTATGTGAATTATATCTCAATAAAGCCGTTTCAAAAAGTGATCACTTTTTACACTCTTTATATGCATTTCATTGTACATCAATTATACTTGATATAAAACAGCTAACAAAACTAAGCATGGATTACTTTGATAAAAATGAAAATTAAACTTTAAGAAAAAAATTCTCTCTCATTCAACAATACAGATTTATACAGAGAAAAACTTAATGTTTCCCTGCACATCTCTGCTGCCCTGGGATTCATTCTTTCAAATAAGAATCAAGTGCATATCACTTAGCATGTACCAGGTGGATTGTGACCAAGACACGCGTTGCCTCAGTTTATCTCACTGGCCTTAAGAAGAAAGCACTGAGACACTGAGATGCAAGAAAACAGAAATGGGACCATGGCAACTTTACTTAAGCTCTTCAGGCCTTGGTTTCTTTACCCATAAAATGGAATAACAATAATGTCTACTTCAAAGGATTTACAGAGGCATCTTAGAAAAGGCTTAGCAGTATATGGCATGCAGAAAGGGCTGGATACACACCAGCTACGTATGGGGGACTCTGGACCCCCAGTAAGGGATACATGATCCTTGTCTGGACCTCTGACACAGAGCAAGACTGGAGACCCCATGTCAGTGGAGAAAGGTGAGGATGGAGACCAGGTCTGGTGGCTAGCAGTGGCCTTGGTGTACCTATTGGCCCCTGAGAGGTTCTGGAGCAATGGCGGGTGAGTAACCTGGAAGGGGTGTGCAGTGTCTGGAAGAGAGGTAGGAGCTGGTCCTGGGACTTTGGATAGGCCCAAAGTGGAGACCAGGGACCCCACAACCATACAGAATTACAGTATTAATACTGTATTCAGCCCCATCCTGAGATGGGGGTGTATCCACGTCCTCACCTGGAAAAAACAGTGGGAGCCACCTGGCGAGGCAGTGAGGAGTGGGAGGAGGAAGAAGGGGATCACGCTGCACCCCCATCTGCCCACGTTCTCAGTCGCCACGTGGCATGGTGCTCTGGGGTCTGCCCACCCCCTCAACCCCAGGGACCCAGCCCACGCCTCTTCTGCCCTCTCGGATCTGTCCATCCCACCAAGCCCGCCCCCCTCGCCTGGCTCGGACAGCCTGGCTGGGCTATGAATAGCACATGGCCCTTTTCCTTTCCAAATATAAAATGTTTGCTTTCAATCAGGGGCGTCTGGGGAAATGGAAATTATAGGATTGGAGAGTGTCCTTGGGTAAAGAAATACCTCGAATGCCGAAACCTCGCAGGGCCTCTGATTAGGGCTGGAATAATTCCTGCTGTAATATAAACAATCCTTGCTCAGCTAATGGGGGGCGGGGGAGCGGGGCCAGAAAATAGGGGCACATGCTGTCTCTTTGTTCTCTCCCCTCCCAGCATGCCTGTGCGGCTGGGCCAGGGTTCAGGGTCCAGAGTAGACCAGCTTGGGGGCCTCAGGACATCAGAAGCCTCAGCTTCTGGGGTACTGAGTGACCATGGGTGAGACCCTGCCCCTAGGGACCCATGTTCCCGCCATAACATGTGGGACAGACGGGTTCTGTGGGTGTACAGGTTCTCTGTGAGGAGCAGCCAGTCTTGGCCCCTTGGTCCTCTCAGGCTTTGGAGCCCTGGGCCTGCTCTGGGGGCTGGTGGAGTGCACGGGTGGAGGCTGGCTGAGCAGATGGCCAGGGAGAAAGGAGAGGAGGTTGGAAAACGGCTCTGAGCAGAAGTTTTCCAAATGGTTGGTCAGTTAGTCACCAAACACTTCTTAGTGTCTCCTCGAGGCACCAGGATGTGAAGGTGGTAAAGACGCTGTCCCCACCCTGGAGGGGCACAGGGTCTATCTGGCAAATACTCCACCAACACACAAACCATGAGCCTGGCAGAAGTGCCTCAGGGCAGCGGCCCTGGGAAGAGGCTTCTGACATCCCCATGACTCCCAGGTGGGGTACCGGATGGATGGCTCCCCGCCACTCAGAGCATGATTTTTGTGCCTCGGAGGGCCTGTCTGTGTCTCCAAAATCATGCCATTGACTCTCAACATCCCATTAGGTGCCCTGGTTAGCTAGCACCTCAACTAACCAGAACACGGAATATCCTCGGAATCACCATGACATTTGATAACATTCAGCACCAAAGCCAAGCTTTTTTTTCTTTTTTGCAGAGGAAACTCTCAGGCTAACAGCTCTTCTTGATACCCAGTTCTCAGATGTGCAGTTATCTTGATGCAAAACACTGAGAGAAAGAAGGCAGGGAGAGCTCCTCATAAAACAGAGAAATTGGGAAACTCTAGGAAGCGTTTGTAAAAACTCACCAATCACAGACCTATGTGGCCACGTAGGTTAGGGTCAAACTGTGCTTCAGTCCTCCCTAAGGACACAGTCACACAGGCTGGGGGTGGGGGCTGGGAAGGGATCCTGGCTTGCTGTGTCTCTATGGCCACAGCCTCTCATCTGTAAAATGGGTGCAAATGGCAAAGAAAAGCCAACCTAGGTGATACTGAGGAAGATAAATCATGGGTGCTCAAGTCCCACCCTGATGAAGCAGGGGATCCTGGGGGCTGCTTCAGTCCACAGGCATGGCTGGCCCATGGGGTCTGGCCCAACATTCAGTTCCGAGAGTGGCCGGTCCAGGTTGGCCCTACATGCCGGCAGGCTGGCATCTCTGAAGAGAAGAGTAGGCACAGACGGGGCGAGGGAAGAAGGTGGGGCGCCTGGATGCCAAGGAGGGGCAGCTGTTTGCCCCAGGCCTGAGAGCTGGACCTGCAGTGAGAGAGGGACTGGGAACGCACTTGACCACTCTCCCCCACCCTTCCGCCTCCTGCTGCTGCATCCCAGGATGGAGACTAAGGCCACAATGCATTTGGTGGGTCCAGAGCAGGGAAAGGAGGGAAAGAGAGGAAGGGGGCAACGCGGGGACACCTGCCCAGTGCTCCCCAGGGGTGGACACGTACCCAGCCAAGGGGGCAGGGGCTGCTGCCAGACCTCTGCTGAGTGACTGAGTGACGGGACTTGACCCTCACATTGCTGCTCAGCGTCTTAAGTGAGAACATGTTGAAAACACTTCAACGTGGGGAAGCATTCTCAGGCCTCAGAACCCCCCAACTGGTGGCCGCCCTGCCGCTCGGGGCCAGCAGGAGGAAGCCATCACCTGCAGCAGCGGCTCCTGGGGGTGGGGGTGGGGGCCCTGCCCAGGAGGGTGGGGTGGGAACAGACCCCAGGAATGTGATGGCAGCCTCCTCCTAGGCAGATTGCCCCCCACGCACACACCCTGGGCCGCCAGCGGTTCCGTATTTACACTACATTAATAATGGTTTAAACGTTCTCATAAATAGATGCTGATTAATTGGCAATCCATTTGCTGAAGCCTGGGCTGCCAGACGGTTTCCTGGAGGCCCGTTCCACATCCCGATAAACACCATCAGGGAGCAAGGCAGGCGCTAATGTAGTGGGCGCCCCTCCCGCGCTGCAGCCCGAGAGCAATTCCTCAAGCCTGAAAGGGCCCGACCTGGAACTCCAGCCTTGCACAGCAGGGCGCCAGCCGGGTCGGGCCCAGTCTACCCCTAACAGGCTGTGGCTGGCAGCCCCGCCCCCTGAGCTGGTCCTGGTGGAGAAGTCCCCCTGCTGCAGTGGCCAGGTCCTGGCGTCTAGGAAAAGATGGGCCATCCAAGGATCTGAGCTGTGAGGGCAGGAACCGTGTCCTGTTCCTTGTTTGTTCACCTGTTCCTTCATTCATTCAGGCCATCCGTCATTTCTTCATTCAGTGGAGTCTGCCCCTGGACAAGCCCTGGAGGTCATCAGGGAAGGGCCTTAGGCCTGTTAGCACCTTCACAAGCCCTTGGACACCTGAGAGACCATTTTTGGAGGATGCCTGGTGGATGGAGTCCCTCAGTGCAGGTGTGAACCAAGGGCAGGAACTCTGTGCCCCCGGCTAGTGGGGACTTAGCTGAGCTCCACTGCCAACGGACAGCCCCTTTGAGGCATGTTTGCTCCTGCCCTCCCTCAGGTCTCTCAGCTCTGCCTCTCCAGCCTGCCTGGCCCCCCTTCCTGTCCACCTGGAAGCTGTCCCTGTACTTTCCGGGCTGAGCTCCAACCCCTTCCGCATAGGATGGGGACTCAGCTGCATCTCACACTCAGGAGCCCCTTTCCCAAACTGATGTCCCCACCCAGTCCCTAGTGCTGCAGCCCACAGCCTGGTCATGCCCTGGTACCCCCAACACTCACCGGCCTTTACTGAATGCTGTTCTCATAGTGTCCTGTGCGCCCCTTCCACGGAACACTGACATCCGATAGTCACCTGCCCAAGGTCACCAGGCTGGTAAGTGCCACAATCAGTTGGTAAGTGCCAGGTCCACTCCAGAGGGTCCTAACTACTGAGCCATTGTACACTGAGCCAATGTACTACTGAGCCATTTCAACAATGCTGGGTTGTTGAAAGAATGAAAGCAGGAGGGATGAATGAATGAATTCTACCAGCCCAGGTCCAGGGAGCAAAGGCATTGGGGGAGGGGCCTCCCCTGGTGATTGGGTTTTAAAGCTCATGCAGACCCTGAGCCTGAGTGTGGAGGTCAAAGGTGGCTGTTGATGGTTGTCACTCAAGCAAAATAGGCCCATTTTCATTTTTCACTTGGGCCCAGACCCCTCCAAACAGACAGTGATTAGGCCCTGATTGAGCCTTTCCTCTGCCTGATGACTCCCACATGTGACCCGCTCCCAAATTACATGCAAATGTTCCGCCGATGAGCTGCTGAAAGCCCACGGCCTCCCAGCCAGCTCCTGCTGCTGCGCAGGCGCCCTCTGTGCAGGTGTGTGCAGGGCCGGGTCACCACCAGACGCACCTGCAGGCCGCTGTGCTCCGCAGAGCCCCTGGGGGTGACGCACCTGAGCCTGTCTGCTCATCTGTGGAGAAGGCATATTGACAGAGCAAGAGCTGCCTCACCGGCCACAGTGAGCAGGATATTACACTTAAGAAGCTGAAGTGCCTGGGCTCGGAAGAGACATGGCCTAGTTATTCTATGTTGGCCTCTGATTCTATGAGTCCCTGCCTCCCAGAGGTGCTGGGGACAGAATAAACAGACATATCTAGCTGCTTAGAACAATGCTGGGCACGAGTATTCACACTTGTCACTGTCACCGTGACTTTTGGGGACACTGTGCAAAAGGAAGGCTCTGTGTGACAATGCAGCCCCCCCCACCCAACCCCAGAGAAGTCTGGATCCCATCTGCAGACATTTCACTGCTCCTTAAACAGGCCAGCAACTATGGTCATTGGAGACATCTCTGTACCAGCCAGCCCTGTGTAGGCCCCCGCCCTACCCATCCCACGAGGGTGGTGACACCCTGAGTCTCATTTTCAGTGGATGGCACTGTGGTCAAGAGAGGCCCGTGGCCACAGAGCTGGTCAACGGTGGAGATATCTTGAGGGCGGAGCCCATACCTACAACTTCAGAGCTAAGGCCCTGGCCTGCAGATGGCAGGATTCCCCTCTGCAACATCCCTCCCTGGCCATTCGCCTCCTGTGAAGGGGAGCTCAGTCCCATGCCTGGTAGAGTGTTACAGCCCTTTCCCTGAGCTGGGAGGGAAAGGTTCCTACTAAACTAAATCCCCTCCCTGATGACCTTGGATCTATGCTTTAAGGGCCCCCAGTTGGATCTTCACTCATTCATTCATTCACTTATTCAGCAAGACCTTCTCTGACCACCCACCTTAGTTGTCTCCCCTCCCTTGAGCATGTTTCATTCTATTCTCAGTGCTGATACCCCTTTGACATGAGCTGGTTCATATGTTGGTTGGTTCTTGCCTGGATCCCTGTTAGAACATCAGCTTCACCAGGGCAGGAACCATGCTCATCTCCCTCACCTGTGTCAGAGTCATTATGAAATGCATACTCCAGAGAGAGAGAGAGAGACAGGGTGGGATGAAAGGAAGAGAAAGGAAGGAAGAGCAAGAGGAAGAGAGAGGGAGAGAGACAGAGACAGAGAGAAGGAGGGAGGGAGAAACAGAGACAGAGAGAGATGGAGGGAGAGGTGGGAATGAGGGATTTGCACTTTGGATGGGGGAAGAGGGGAGTGAGGGGCCCAGGTAGGGACAGAGGCCAGGCCTTGGAAACAGAGTGGGAAGGTGGGCAGGGCCTTTGGGTTTCACCATGTGAAGTGACCAGATCTGCTTCTAGGGTCAGGCTGAGTGGGAGGAGTGGGGAGTTGGGAGGTGGAGACGTGAGCACATGGCCATGGCGGACAGCTGGGCAGGCTGGGCACTACACACAGGGGCTCTGTGGAGTTCGGCCAGTCCCACTGGACACACTGAGCTCTCTGAAGGGAGGCTGCACCCACCAGCCGGCAGGGACGTCTTTCCCTGAATCCCATAAAGATGCCGTAAGACCAGTGCGGGCCTTGGGTTGGGTGGTTCTGCGGGAAGCCCCTGGACTGCTGGGGCTGCCTGCTTGTGGGTTTGTCTGTGAGTTATACGATGGGAAGCTCGGGACTCTGTTGATGGGGAAGCAAGACTGGAGGGAGGGATCAGGCACAGGGGCCTTGTGTGGAGGGGCACTCCCCGCTGACTGCTGGGGCCCTTCCCTGGCTGCCTGCATCCTCCTCCTCTCAGCCCCACAATCGTCCTCCACGAAGCTGTTATCCTCAGCCCTCGAGAGACTGTGAGGAACCAATGTCCTGCAGGCGAGTGACTTGCCCAGTTGCCCAGGTTGTCCAGTGGTGCGTGCCCCCACCCCACCCCCGTCCCGTCCGCTTGGCCTGGGTTGCCCCCCACGCCCATCCCCTTCGTTCCCGGGCAGGAAGCAGCTCAGCTCAGCCCTTCCCTCAGTGGCAGGTGGGTGGCCCCTCATCAGCCTGATGTGGAAAGTGAAATAACTTCTCCCAATTACCCTTGAATCTGGAAACTTTTTGTGCCTCCGACATTTCCTCCTACCCGGGAGTTAATCAGCCCCTTGGCCATCCCCCCACTGGGCCGGGGCGTGGGGGCACCAGGGGCAGTTGTGCCCCAGAAAATTATTTCTCATCGCCAATTACTGCCCATTAGAGCTAATGGTCGCGCTTAATCACCACACACTTATCTGGGGTTTTTTAAGCCACTGGAATGGGTCTGGACCCTCCCCCTCCTCCCCCTCCCTGTTCTCTCTTGAGCAAAGCTCAAGCCATTGCCAGAAATATATTTTTTTTTAACCAAATCACACATCTGATACCGTTTTGTTTGAAAAATGAGCTACCCTCCCCTTTCTTGTGTCTGCTGGGTACACAGCCAGTAAAGTTTGGGGGACAGAGACAGGACCTCCATGGGGCTCATTCTCAGGACTCTGGGGGGGGCGGTTGGGACCCCTCTGCAAGGGGAAGGACACTTAGCCCCAGCTACAGAAAAGGAAACTGAGGCTGGGGGCCGGGTTGTGTTAAAGGTCACATAGAGCAGTGGCAGAGCGAGGGCCAGAGCGAGGGCTGGTGGGAGTCAGACCTGATGGGTGCAGGAAAGGGGTGGGGCGGGGGTAGAGGACAGCCCTAGGGGATAGTTAACCCTTGGGATTGGAACAAGTTGAGCCAGATGGTGGGGGCTCTCCCACAGCAGCCCTGTGGGGCCGAGACCTTGAATGAGGATTAAACCAGTGTTCAGGTGTCCACCTGTGAAGTGAAAAGGCTCAGATGGTGCCAAAGGTACAGCGGCCCCACTGCATGTGGGGCACCTGGTTGTTCATGAAGCCAAAGCACTTGGGCAGAATCTGCTCCACAACCTCTTTCCACAGAAGTGCCAGAGCCTCTCTGAACCTTGGTTTCCTGATCTGAAAAATGAGGCTCTGGTTCCCCAAAGGGCAGGTCTGCTCTGAGGACTCAGATGCTGGGCCCCACCTGCGGTGTGGTGTGTGGCCCAGGAAACTCCATCCCCAGGTAGGCCGACCCTCTGGGGTGAAGGTGGCTGGGAGGCAAGTGCACCCATCTCCTGCCAAGCAAGCTCGTCTTCCGCTGCCAGGGGCTGCCCAGCCAGATGGCTTGTTCCTTGGAGCCTCACTCCAAACCCAGTAACCTCAGGCAAATCTTCTCAGCATCCACAGAGGTGCACCTGCTCATTAGAGAGTCCTTAAAGGCCTCTTCCGCTCTGGGCCCACTGTGAAGGACAAGACAGGCCAATCCCTGCTTCTGTGGGAGTAGGGGATGGCTCAAGGGGACAGGTAAACAAGTAGACAGATTAGGAAGCCAGATCATTTGAGAGCATCCTACGAAAACCATGATGGAGAATATGAGGGGGAACAGTGTGGTGCCTGCTCGTATATGTCAGGTTTTGAATATGTTGCCCATCACGTGTTTCTGGCCCTGTCTGATGAGAGAGATTTGAAGCTGGCCACTGGGAGCTGGGAGCACCTCCAGCGCTCAGACCTTGGTCTCTAATGTCACAGTCCAGGAAAATGAATTCAGCTCCTCAGAATATAGCTTGATTCCAAAGTCGGGGCAGGGTTGATACAATATAAGCCTGGACTCTTCATTACATGTCAAAAAAAGTACTCAAAAAAAGAAGAAGTAATGATGGCGTGTCAAAGGTTACAGGAGCCAGCTTGTGGGGGCTCCCACTGGCTGAATCTGAGACAAATCGAGCGCCAAAATAGCTAAGGAAAGTGATGATTATGAGCCACCGAAAAACAGGAATTCATGAGCCATCCTTATAATAACGGATAAATAAACAGGGGAGGAGGGAGGCTCTCTTTTTACAGGAGAAAGCTAAGGGTTCTGTTAGCTGGCAAATGACGAGGGAGGCTTAGGTTGAAAATCAGCATTTCGCCGCCTTCGTAAGGCGGGAGTCATCTACAGATACTAAATCCAGTGGAAACTTGTTCAAGGAGCAGGGCGTTCACATGCTCTAACGGAGTCCTCTAACAGACTGTGGGTTAGATGCAAGGAGGCAAAACGTTACAGGGACAGCACTTTGGTGGGTGACCAAGTTTACCCACACCGCAGAGGGCAGGTGGGCCCGGGCCTCCACGTGGTGCCCTGAGAAGGCCACGTCCCTCACATCACTCACACCCAGCTGGAGAGATACAACCCGAACCCACACAGGAGGAAACTCAGACAGAGCCACGTGAGGGTGTTCCACAAAAAAACTCTATTCTTCAAAAATGCCACTACAATAAAAGAAAGAAAGGCGTGGGCACTGCTTCAGACTAAAGGTGACCAAAAACAACACCTGGCCCTGGATCGGATCGAGGGTTGGAGGGGAAAGAAAAGCTATGAAGGACATGGTATATGAATGGCAGATGAGAGAAAAGCGTGATATCAGTGTTAAATGTACTGAAGTGGGAACTGAATCATGGCCACGTAAGAGCGTGCCCTACTCCTGGGAAATTCCCCGAGTCCTGCAACTTACCCTCAAACTGTGTGTGTCTGAGAGACAGAAGGAGAGTCAATAATACATAACAATAAAAAGTTAACAGTAAGTGAGGTCTATGCCGGTGTTCTTTGTTCCATTCTCATTTCTGCAACTTTTCTATAAATTTTAAATGGTTTCCAAATAAAAAGTTAGAAAAGAATGATGTGGGTAAGAGGCAACTTGAAATGGGATCAAGGTGCGTGCTCTGAGGGGACATTTGGGCAGAGGCCTGAAATGTGAGCTGAAACCACTGAAAAAGAGTGTTCCAGAGGGAGGGGCAGCCCGTGCTTAGGCCCTGGGACCACCAGATGGGTGTGCAGGGGCCAGGGTGGCACCCTAGGCGAGGCAGGGAGACTGCGAAGTTGAGGAAGTTGGCAGGGACCCGGCAGGTCCAGGTGAGGAGTTTGGGATTTAGTCTTACTGCCATATGTGCAGTAGGGGCTGGTCCCAGCCCTGGGGATGACGTTGAGTGAAGACAATGTCATTATTAGTCAACAAACAGTTTACCCCCATCCATGACCCAGACAGTTTGGGAAAGGTTATAGGATCCAGGAAGAGGGCTTCCCATGCTTCTGTAACAACCACGGCATCGGGGAAGATTCTGCTAGAAGGAAGGCACAGGTATTTCCCTAAACGTAGTCTCAGGGGTCTGTGAATCAGGACGGTCTGGGCTCTGTTCAGTAGCAGACAAGCCCACATCTAAAGGCTAAGCACAGCAGTCACACCGTGTGCTGATGACCAGCCTTTCACTGTCCCTGGGGACCCCAGCCACTGGGATGAGGCAGGGGACGGGTGGACACACTGCTTCCGCTCATATTCCACTAGCCAAGTTACATGCCACACCCAGCTGAGAGGCGTGTGGGGAACTCCGGGGAGGAGAGGGACAGCCCCCGTTAAGAGCAGCCGTAAAGACAACCATGGGGACAAGGGATGCCCGATCTGTGCAGCTGTCCACCCATGCTGGCTGAGAATGTGTGATAAAGGACTGGGTGTTTGAGGCCCCCTCTCTGAGGGGCCTCTTAAAGTCAGGCCATGGCATTGCCAATGGGGCTGCTGCATGGCTGGCAGTGAGTACATGGCCAACTGCCTGTCCCCAGTAGAGTTCCAGGTAAGTTTTTCTCTCTCCAGCCCTCAACCCTGGTGGAAGTGTCACAGAACGCAAAGAGGAGGAACTAGCTGATAGCCCATAGTAAGAACCACAGGTTGCAAGGCATGGCTGTGTTTGGGTTATTCAGGGCTGTCCTGGAGGAATCAGAAGACATGGCTATTCTAGATCCAGACCCCTGAGTGGCCTGGCTGGTTTGTGTGTTGGTTGCCACAGTCCCCACTACTTCCTACTGTCCCCCAGTGGAGGACCCATGGTGGCCATTTCCCACCAGTCTGTGGCTGGTGTCCATCTGTGAACACCAGAGAGCTCAGAAGGGGTGCACGGCTTTAGCAGTAGGGGAGTGAGCAGGCTGTTGGGGAATTCTGGGAACTCCAGAGGGTCTAATGTGTGGCTGAGCTGGAGGTTCCCTCTGTGGACCCGGAGGCCTTTGGCTTCACAACCTGCTCTCAGGGTTCAGGACTGCTGTCTAGAAGGACAGCACTGCGTCTGACCAGGCCCAGCTTCTTCCTGCTAAAGCTCGCAGTGTCCCCCAGGCCTGCTGGATGTGGTACTTCTGCAAGGGAGGGACCCATCCATCAACGAGTCATCAACAGTCAGGCACAACTCACACACCACCCGGAAGGGGCCAACGCGGAGTCAGCTTGGGCCACTGCAGAGAGCCGCTGGGCCATGGCCTCCAGGCATGATGGATGGGCGTCACCCGGCCACTTGAAGTCGTGTTTATGGCACACCTAAACAGCCGGTCAATCCCCCGAGACCATCACTCACCCCAGCTACCAGGCATCCCTGACAGGACCCCAGGTTGTTTTGCTGCTTTCACTCCAACAGCACTTAGAGTCTTAGCCTGTCAGACCTGAGGGTCCCATCCAGCCAGAGCGTGACAGATGGGCACAGAGCCCCATGGGGCACACGGCTGCCACGATCACCAACTATGAGCCCAGCCAGGGCTCCTGGGGCTCAGCCATCCTGCACAACCACTGGGCTGTCTGCTTGTGCCTGCAGACTTGGTCACAAGGCCCTGTGCATGTGGACACAGGGCTCTTCCCAGATAAACCTGTTGTATGGTTTAACTCAGGCTCTCGTGTTGTCATGGTGTATTCGGGACCAGGGAGAGCTCAACTCCTGCTTTAAGGAAGTAACCTCCTTCCTTCCTTCCCGCCTCCATTCCCTCCTCCCTTCCTTTCCTCCTTCCCTCCCTTCCTTCCTCTTTCCTTCCCTCCTTTCTTCCTTCTCTCCCTCCCTCTCTCTCCTTCCCCCTTCCTTCCATTCAACATATGAGACCGTTGGTTTAATAAACAGAGAATGTGGGAAATCCAGCCCTCCATCACTGTCTGTAGTTCAAACAATCCCAATTAGTCAGGAGACAGGGGTTTCTGAGGAAGAAGACTCTGGTAGGTAAGGAGGTTTCCCCGCTCCAGAGCAGAACTTTTCGTTGGGAGGAGTGGCAGGAGGGTTTGAGGAAAGAATATGGGTTCACCTCACTCTGTTCTTCTGGACAGGTGACTTCCTCCCTGTTCATGAGCCTCAGTTCCCACCCCCCACCCCACACACACACCATGAAGTGGGATTACTTAACATGCTCATACGGGGCTGTGGTGGGGAAGGGAGGGGATAATGGATGTGATGTCACATTCCTCATGGCTAGGCATCTTCTAAAACCCAGAAGTATTGTGAATGATGGAGAAACATAAAACCAGGCCTCACGAGCATTCCTCAGAAAGTACTAACTCCAGGGAGTTGGCATGAAAAAGTAACTGTTTCAAAGAACAATGTACAGACCCACATATGCAAGTATTAACTCAAAATGGATCGAAGACCCAAGTGTAAGAGACAAAACTATAAAGCTCTTTGAAGAAAACGCAAGAAAACCTTTGTGACCTTCAATCTGACAATGGTTCCTTAGATGTGAACATGAGAAGCACAAGCAACAAAAGAGAAATAGCTGAACTGGACATCATCGAAATCAAGAATTTCTGTGCTTCAAATGACCCCATCGAGAAGGTAAAAATACAACAACAGAATCGGAGAAAATCTTTGCAAATCACATATCTGGTAAGGGTCTTACATCCAATATACACAAATAACTCTTATAGCTAAAATAAAAAGGCAAAAAATATCATTTGTCAATGAGGGAAATGCAAATCAAATCCATAGTGAGATACCACTTCATACCCGCTAGGACAGCTAAGCACAAAAGGACAGGTAATAACAAGTGCTGGTGAGAATGTGGAGACATTGGGACCCTCATTGCTGGTCAGGGTAGAAAATTGTGTGACTGCTTTTGCAAATAGCCTGGTGGTTCCTCAAAGTGTTAAAAGTAGTTATCACATGGCCCAGAGGTTCACTTCTACATATATATCCAGGGGAATTGAAGACACGTATCCACACAAAAACTTGTACTTCAGTGTTCAAGCAGTATTTTTCCTAACAACCCAAAATGGTAATAACCTAAATGTCCATTAACAGATGAGTGTGTAAGCAAATGTGGTTCATCCATACAATAGAATATTATTTAGTCATAAAAAGGAATGACGCATTGAAACATGGATAAACCCTGAGGACATTATGCTGAGCGAAAGAAGCCAGTCACAAAAGACCAGAAATTATAGGATCCATTTATATGAAATGTCCAAAATAGAGAAAAGCATAGAGGCAGAAAGGAGATTACAGGTTGCCCTGTCGGGGGCGGGGGGGAGGGGGGAGGGTGAATTAGGAGTAACTACTAAGGGATATGGGGTCTCTTTCTGGGGTGATGAAAATGTTCTGGAATTACTGGTGATGGTTCCACGACTCTAAATACTAAAAGTCACTGAATTGTGCACTTAAAAGGGGTGAATTTTATGAAGTGTGAATTGTATCTTGATACAGGTGTTATACAAAATGTAATTATCTGAGTTGACACCAGGCAGCGTCTCAAAGCCTTTCCTGCCTTTCTCATTCTGGCCCCAAGTTTCCATCAGGTGGGTGAGGGGCCAACAAATTTCATGATGGAGTATGGATTCCTCCACCATTTGGCTCCAAACCTCCTTCAAAACCCTACAGTCTTTGGGAATAATTAATGACTGCTTGGAATTTTGTAACAGAGAGACCAGCCCACTTGTGGTTAATAAATAAAGGGAAAAATTGCTCATCAGATCCCAAGAGGATAAGTGGGTCTAGCATGTTTAACCATTTGCAAATGAGACATTAAAAGCATTTGAATCAGCCCCCCAATTGCTCATATCCTTTGGCAAAGTAACCCCCTCTTGGGAATGTTTTTCCTACAGAAATTATTTAAAAAGCAAAAAACTGCGTGCATGTGGGTGCTCCTGGCAACGCCATTTCACCAGGTGACATGTCTTAGGGTTGGAGGGAGAGCCAAGGTGTAGAAGGAGGCAGAGGCCATCTGGTGAGTGAGTGGCTTCACTGGCGTTGGCCCTGGTGTTAGGGCATTTCTGTGCTATGTCCACATCTTTACACCAAACAAGCACCCACGGAAATCAGAGGAAGCCCAAATCCCAGGGTGGCCCACAGGTTAGGTGGAAGGCCTAGAGACTGAACTTGCAGGACAGGACAGCCCAGCAAGTAGGCAATGCCGTGGGGACCTGCTGGGAGGGACAAGTATATGTGTGTTGGCTCCACAGCGTCCTGGAGATTAGAGGTCAGCAGGGCCAGGAAGAAACTATGTCTCAGCTCACAGTCAGAGGTGGAACCCGGGTAGCAGGAAGCTCCACTGGTGTTTAGAAGAGAGGGTCTCTAATGCAGAGAACTGGCTGTGCAGGTGATGGAGGAGGTGAGAGTTCTCTCTGCAGATCAGTGCCTGCTGGAAGTCCCACCACCTGGCTGGCGGGACACCTGTAGGACAGGGCTGAGCAGAGATGGGAGGGGACTGCTCCTTTGCTCCTGCTGGAGATGGAGGTCGGGGCAGGGGAGAGAGAGGGAGGGATCTCAGGGCCAGCAGCCCACCGCCAGCACAAAGGTAAGGGGCTGGACCTTCTGCTGGGTCTTTGGACAAACCAGGGCCCCAAACCAGGTGTGGACCCCAGCCCACTGGCTGATGTCTCATGCACCCCTTTCAGCCTCAGCCATGGCTCGGGTCACCTTGACTGTGGCACAAGTAATTTCCTTTCCATGATGTGCCTTCTTTTCCTCAGAATAATTTACTTCAAAGGAGACGTTTTGCCACCACCGTAAAAGCCATCCATGGAAACATAACTAGGAACGTGAAGACAATAGGAGCCAAAGAGTGGTATCAAATTCTAGCCAGACCCGCTGCCTTCCACGGTTGGAGTCTAGAAATTGGTGTATGGGGGCTTGCTCCTAGAGCCAGCCAGAGGTTTCCAGAGGACTGGGAAGGTGTGCCACCTTCCACCCCCCTCAGGATGCCCCACACTTGTGCCACCTGAACTGATGTGCCGTGCCACGCACGACCCTCCCAGGGTCCCAGGACCATATACTGCCAGAGCTGGGACTGAACCAGCTGGGTACACGTGGCATCCCTGTCCTCTCAGAACAGCAGAGGGTGTAGTTGGAGCATTTCTGTGTGGGTAGGGCTGCTTGATGTCCATGTCCACAGGAAAAGGACAACCCTGGTGCCTCCAGAACCAGATCCTCCTGTGGTGTTTTGTTCTCGAAGCGTCCTTTGTGTGAGTCTGAACTTACTGTGCCGCCAGCAGCCAGGCTGGGGTGGGGGCGGGGGCTTTGAGCGGGAGATTGCACCCTAATGTCAAAAGCTTTTCCCGAAAGCATCTCGCAGCTGTCAGGGGCCTCAGCAGGCAGGGCCGTCCATTAGTGGAGGCAGGTGATTTGTATTGCTTGCTGCTGCTTGTGTAAACAGAGGGCTTAGGGAGCTGGAGAGGAGGGGAGGCCGGGAATGCACCTGGTACACCTGAGCTGGAGGCGCGCCACTAAATGGTTGTTCACAGACACGTGCCAGGGCCCATCTGCCTCATGCGGGCACTCTGGCACCTTGGACAAGGCCAGTGCCACCTTGAGTATCTCTGCACATAGGGAGAAACAGAGGTGAAGGTACACCCACCCACTCCCACCGGCTCGTCGCCACAGCCCTGCACCAGGCACAGAAGACCCAGAGGGGTGCTAATGCTGAGTCCCCTCCTGCCTCCCGGCCTGGCACCTGGGGTGCACCCATCTCTGCGTTGAGCCAGTGTGAGTCCATTTCAGCTCACTGGGCTTCACGTCGCAGCCTCTCTGCCCCCCGCCCCCACCCCTATCCCAGCACTTACCTCATGGCTGTGATGGTCTGTTTACAAGGCTGTCTTCCGCACCAGACGCAGAGCTCTTGAGGGATTTTAATGACCTCCACCTCCCCTGTCATCGCTAATCAGTGTTTCTTGAATCAATGGATAAAGGAATGAATGAATTCTTGGGCACCTACCACGTGCCAGACTCCACGCTGGGAGCACGAGCGGGAGCAGCATGTCGTGGTTATGCCCAGGGTGACCCTGGGAGAGTGTTGGGATTGGATGGGGAGGGGGCTTGCGGAGAAAAGGGCTCTGAACAAAGACCTGAGGGAGTGCGGAGGGGGCTACATGGACAGACATGTGGGGAAGAGTGCTCTGGGGAATGGCACATGCAAAGACCCTGGGGACAAGGCCAGCCTGGGGAGGTTCAAGGAACAGTGAAAAGGATGTCTCAGCTAGAGTCAAGTGAGGGAGATGACAAATAGAGAGGTACATAGGTAGATGATAGATGGATAGATAGATAGATAGGTAGATGGATTGATTGATAGGAAAGGAGGGAGGGAGAGAGAGGAGCAGGTTCTGAGAAGTCCTGCTATGGGACAGGCTAGCTGACCCCCCACACCTAGCCCCACCTCTCTCCCTCCACTCTCACAGTAAGTGAGAAAGAGCCAGGCCCTCACTTCACTTTGCAGTGAAGCAGGGCAGGAGAGCGCAGTCAGTTCTCTCAGTTCTCGTCAATGAGATGTAGAGAGAGCTCCCTGGGGAAGGGGTTTCTGAGAGGGTTTATCCTCCCTGAGAAGATGAGAGGGACCTTTCCAACTGCCACTCTCAGCCTCCCTCGTGTATACTCCACACCCCTGCCTTTGCTGTGGTCCTGTGTGCACTTGCTGTCTAGAGTGCTGGCAGCCACACTGTGCCCATGAGACACGGCAGAACCCCCAGCCCAGCACCCAGATAGGAGAACAGCTGCTACTCTCCACCACTGACTTGAGTGCTGTGTGAATCCCAGCTCCAGTGCACGTCACACAACTCTGACAAGCAACAACTACCCCAAGAAGCCCTCCTGGACCATCTGAGCTAGAGCCCTCTGTATGCCGGTCCATGACCTGTATTACTCTCTTCATAGCTCTCTTTGTCTCTCCAAAATGGTCTGTTTTCTGTCTAGATACTCCTTCTGGGACATCAGCTTATGGCATTGAACTTGGGCTTGTTTTTCTTACATGTGTGTCTTCTACCTGGAATAGGGTCTGACACATAACAGGTGCACCAAAATATTGTTTAGCACATGAGCCAGTGTGTCAGCATGTGTCAGCATCCAAGGGCCATATTATCATTGCTGTTGTGGCTCCCGTTTCCTCCACCCAGATGAAACACCCATAGGCTTCATTTGCATTGTGAACGCATCTCCTTTTACAGACTATGGAACTGGTGTGGTAATCTGCTTGGGGGGCTGCTGTGGGTGAATGGGGGATGGCACCACAGCTGGGACCAGTGACCCAGGAGGCACAGGACAGATGTGTGGGCACTGCCATGGCCATCGTCTGCCAAGGCCCAAGAACTGCCTAGGGAGCACAGCCATGGGGTGGAGGCTGTGGACCTTCAGCAGACACCACCTGCCTGGCCAGAGCCAGCACCCCAGCTCCTGATGTATTTCGTGACAACCATTACCATCCTGGGATACAATCAGTAAACAACACAACCTCCACAAACACATCATTTCAAACCTCCGTATAATGCCTCATCTGCAATGGAAGGAGACATAAAGGAAATTAATCTAATGTTTTTAAATGTATGTTTTAACATACAAATGTGTAGGAGGCGTGGCTACACCACACAACATCAGGAGGCACCCAGATGATGCATGATTCCGCAAGTACAAACTGGAGTGAAGAGAGTATTCAGCTGCGTGGACTGCCAACACTGTTGTTACCTATGTGAAATTTGGGAGTAGCCGCTTGGTTATGAACACACATCTGCGTGATGCAGCTGTGAAGGGCATGCTGGGCAGGATGGGGAGGGTCTGGGTGGGCCCTCAGAGCCAGGCACACTCTGGTTTGCAGTTTCCTACAAAGGCGAGCAGCACCTGGGAATGCTTTAGGAAATGCAGTGTGACAGTCCCTTAGGTCACACAGGCATTGCGTTCTTGGAAAATTCAGAAATCAGAACCATGAACAAGACACTATGTTTTTGTATAAAACAGAGCTGGGTTCCAGGCTGGGACACTGAAGAGACTCTCCCCGTGTGAGTATGTGTAGCACCCTGGCAAGTGTCTTGGCCCCAGGGACCTGGGCTCTACCTGGCACTCAGAGTCCTACATGCTCAATGCCACACCCGCAAAGGTCCCTCACTGCTCTACAGCCTGGCCCTGCTCTGGACCTCCATCTCCCCTGGCTCTTCCCCAGCTGGGCTCTCGAGCGGGCAAAGATCTCACTCCCTAGGGTTGGCTCATTTCTAATGCCCCTGCTCCCAGAGGCAGGCCTGGCCTAAATTGGACCCAGGCAGGCTGGGAGCCCCTGGTGTCAGCTGCATGAACCCCCCTCCTGGGGCTAGACACAGGCCCGGGCAGGCTTCTGCCTCTCCCAGGCTCCCCCACTACACAGCACAGCGAGGGGCTCCCGGGCAGGTGGTGATGGATGGGCCAAGGAGGCTCCATTCTGCCACGGGTCTCACAGACATTCCTCCCTGCAGATAAACGGCCTCTGAGTGGCCGCCCCCGCAGCAGCCCATCGAAGAGGCCCTCTTGAAAGGCAGGAGATGAGGGGCCTCTGTATATAATAAAGGTGAAAAGTGTCATCCAGACATTTTTATGCTCTTCTTGAGGCCCCAGCTGCTGCGCGGCCGGAAGGACCTGGGGCTTTTAGCAAGTGGCCTGAGGAAGCGGCTGCTTTTAGCAGGTTCCAAGCTTGAGAGGGAGTACAGGGGTCGGAGGCTTGGGCACTGCTCGGGGCCCCCTTTCCAACCGAGTCTGCCTCAGCACCCCATCCTTTGAAGGAATTAGGACAACCTGCCTGCGACTTTGGGGACTTGCTAATCTGCTCAGAGCCATGTCTCTGGAGGGCATGCAGCATGTGGGGTGGGGTCTACAACTGGGTTAATGGGAGGCAGAGCACCCCTCGCAGAGCCTCAAGTGACTACCTGAGCTCAGGTTTGAGGAAAGCCCAACTTCCTCAGGGTGCCCAGCCAAGCGATGCCATTGCTCCCAATGCAGAGGCTCAGAGGCCTGAGTGCAGGCCCTCCTGTACTCAGCGTTCAGCCTCGCAGGCCTGGTGCCCTCTCTCTAGCCAGCACCTTGGGCCTGCTCAGCCTGCCCTCCATCCTGATGTCTTAGCATCCTCCTAGTCCATCAGCCTGTGACCCTGCAGGTCCAGGCAATCCCCAGGCCACCCCTGAACATAAGGGTCAGGTAACATGCAACAGGCTGCAGGGGCGGTAGTCAGTGGACCCACAGAGGGGAGGCCCCCAGGCCTGCTGCTGTAGGGCCGTGCCCTGCAGCAAGAGCCTGAGGCCCATGCAAGGCCAGTGGACTCATCACGCCTTCACGGCAGCCTTGCAACCCCAGCATCAAATTCCCATTTTCTGGAGGGGTAAACTGAGGCATAAGAAGTGAACAGATCTGCTCAAGATAGCAAAGGGGTGGGATTTTGGATTCAAACATGTGTGCATCTGGCTCTAGGTATAGAATTCTTTGCAAACCCCACACCTGCCCCTTGGCCGACAAACACGAAGTACCTTCTTAATGCATAAAGAAGCCGTCTGGAAAAGGAAATCAGAAATGATTTCATATTTGATCAATAGCACTGATTTGCCTCTCCAGGTGCCAGGCAAGGTACCACGTGGAACTCAAGAGTTTTCTGAAAAAGCAGATAGAGAGGTTGGTTATAAGCCACTCAGAGAGGAAGAAGTAGCATGTTCTTTAGCTTTTTCTTACCATCCTGAGCCTAATGCAGAGCCCCACCTCCTGGGCCAGGCTCAGCTTTAGGATCCCCAGCAGCAGGGGTGCCAAGGCCCCTCTAGTCCTTAGCTGGGGGACACTGACCCTCTGTTGACCCCTGAGAACCTCATGGTTCCTGACCCCTTGGCCTGGCCATCTGGATAAGAGAGATAGGCTCCCAGCTCCTACAGGGCTGGGTGAGGGGTCCTCACCACCCCGTCTCCTAGACTCTCACCTTCTTCTCTCCTTGCCCCAAAGCCACCTTTGGTTCCTTCCTCTCAGACCTCAGGACACCCAGCTCCATCTTTTCAGTGAGTCTGAGCTTTTGCAAATACAGGAGGGGCCTGGGGGAGCGTGAGGATCCTGCCTGAGTGTGGAGACAACCCAGTGGGATGGAGCTGGGAAGCGGGATGTCACAGGAACTGCTGGGCCTAAAGCAATCTCCTGGCTTAGCCCTGGACTGGCCCACTCCTTTCTCCTTAAGCCATGGGAGCTGGTTCCCCTGGCAAACCCCAAATACATCACCCTGTCCTTTCTTGGAAAGTACTGCTCTGGGTTCTGAGACTCCTGCTCTTTGTAATAACAAATGGCAGTGGGTCCTTGTTTGATGACTCAGTGCTTAGCCATGCTCAGGTTCTCCCTAACATTTTTAAGGCTGTAGACCCATGAAATCTCATGACCAGGGGCTCCTGGGCCTGCCGACCCTCAGATCCTTCTGAGGGGAGGGTCAGACATCTTGGCCATATTCATGCCCTGTGTCCTCCAGGGAGGTCACGATTGAGTGACCTCGGTAATGGCAGAGCCCCACACTGCCCTTCTGAATGCCAGGTACACCAGGCATCTCTGACCTGGATTCAAGATACCTCAGGTGTCTCTGGCCTTTGGGAGAGATCAAAGCAAGAGGTGAAGAGGGGCTGTCTTATTTGTCCTTAATTTTTAATAGATAACTCAATATATAGTTCAGAATACAAATGACAGTTCCAAATGTGGGATACCCCATCTGTACCAAATGACAGACACCCCACCTCTCCCCCATCCAGGACCTCCCCAAAGCAGTCTCTATTCTCTGGTCTGTGGGTCTCCAACCTGTGTGGGCGGGAAGGGCAAGTGAGAGGATGTCCGAGCAGCCCTCCTGTTGGGAGGCACTGGACATTCACTGCGTCTTCAGCCGGTGGGGGCACAGTCCACAGTGGCACTGGAGCTCCTGCCCACATTGGCTAAGTGTGACGCCACATGTTTGGTTGTCACTGTCCCCTCCCTGCTGTACCTCCCCACCCTGCTGGTGTTTCCTGGAGTCAGCCCCCAAATAAAGGCCTTACATGTCAGCTTCTTGGAGAACACCAGCAGTCTGGCTGAACAAATGGGAGGCTGGGTACCCCTCATCACAGTGGAAAACTTCGGAGGCACAAGTGGGGCCAAGAGCAAGGGTGGGATAGCCCTGAAGTCCGAGCACCTGCTCACCCATGGCCACCACCCCTCTTTCCCCAGTGCAGGCCCCAACCTTCCTGTTCCCACCACTCTGTGCAGGGGAGCCTTTGGGGTTTCTGCAGTGCTTGCTGAATCACATCAAGACCCTGCTAAACACAGACAGCAGCAAAACCCACTTTGACAGCCTGACGCATTTACCCATCATGATCAGATTCTTCCTTCCTCTCCAGCCTCATCCACTTGTCCATCTGCCTTTGCCAGCCTCCTCCCTCCTCTCCCCACTGCTGGACCCTCTCCCCAGCTGAAACCTGCTCACCCTCCAGTCAACCTGGGCCTGGAAGACCCCCGCAACAGGCCCAAAGCTTCCTCTGACCCTGAGACTCCCAAGCACACCTCTCACCCCACCATCCCTAAAGGGTCCCACAGTGCCCTCTGACCCTGGCCCCCACCTCTCACCCCAACCCCTTACACATTCTCAAAAAGGAAACTCCAAAAACAAGGAGACAGCGACTCTCTGGAAGGAGTGGGCATGCCCCGCCGGGGCTCACAGCTGCATCAGCTCTCCCTCTATGTTGATCTGGAGGCCAGGGTCTCGAGGGCTGCCGTGCTGGCCTGGCCTGTGCCCTGAGCTGGGCCCTGCACATAGCTGGTGCTCAGTAAGCATTTGTTGACTTATTGTGTGGTTACCACCCCGCCACCCCCGCCCTGAGATGAGGTGGGCTCTCCCCTTTTGCAGAGGCTGAGGGGTCCAGGCCAGGTGCTCCACCAGCCTAGCAGGGCCAGCACTAGGGACTCTGCTCCCCAGGCCACACAGTACCCACTGCCTGGGTCAGGTTTCCATCCGCCATCATCAGGCAGATGTCATGCTCGAAGGGGCAGCAGTAATTTGGACAATTACGGCTGCTATTATTGCTTCCTCTCCTTAAACAGGGGCCTAAATTACTCAGACACAACCACCAGCCGCTCCCCATGGCAGAGGGGACACGCAGGGGCAGGGTGGGGAAGGGGCACAAGGGCAGGAGGGCAGGAGACCAGGGAGGTGGGAACAACACATCTGCTGGTGATTGTCCAGTGTGAGTGCCTACTGTGTGAAGTTGGTGCGTCACTCCACCCTGGGACTGGCAAGGCCATCGGCAGAGGGAGACTGGTGCCCTGAGGGAGGGTTGGCTGAGCTTGCCCAGCTGGTCACTGCAGGACGGTGTTTGA
Source organism: Phocoena phocoena (assembly GCF_963924675.1). NCBI lineage: Eukaryota > Metazoa > Chordata > Mammalia > Artiodactyla > Phocoenidae > Phocoena > Phocoena phocoena. The sequence continues at coordinate 26,702,278 of NC_089224.1, read as the reverse complement.
GCCCAAAGTCCAGAGTGAGATCTCCTCTTCCAAATCCCAGAACAGGTATGGCCCCGAGGCTGAGTGGAGGATGAATGCGGGGCACTGCTGGGTGCAGGGGAGGGGGCTGGGAAGTTGTGGCCTAGGGCGCTCATCACCCAGGAGACGGTGGCCCAGATGCCAGGACAGGGTCACTAGGGGCCAGGCAGGCCCAGGAGGCTGCCCTTCTGTTGGCAGACAGACACTGGGCACTTGGGCTCCCTGTTGAGTGAGAAATAGCGACTACCCATTTCTGAGTGTGGTTCAGGGAGAGGAGACATTCCTCTCCTCCTGACATTCCCTCTTCCCAGAGCTAATCAGCCACAACAAGATAAAAGCAAATACTTACGTAGCACCTGCTACTTGCTGGCACTGGGCCCAGTTTATGTGTAGTAGCTCATTTAATCCTCAGAAAATCCCTGTGAGGTAGGCATTCCCATCACCCTCACTTTACAAGAGGAGGAGACTGAGGCACAGAGAGGTTCACTAGCTTGCCCAGGGTCACACAGCAGGGAACTCTCCCCTTCCAAGAGCTGCCCACCACTTTGCAGGCCTCTGCGAGGCAGAAGTAACTCGGGAAGGTATTTTCATTGTCAACCCCATCATACAAGTAGGAAATGTGGGCTATAGGAGGGAGGGGACTTCCAGGGTCACACAGGTAGGGCGTTAGATATGCCACAGGCAGTGGGCTATGAGCCAGGTGGTCTGGTGAGAGATCTACAGGAGCACAGAGGGGCGAAGAGTGGCCAGGAAGGAAGATGTTCTTGAAGAGTCCTAGGGTGGGGGTGTAGGTAGAGGGGTGGGGTGGGATTTGGACTGCATTAGGAAGATCTCTGGAACCCCAAGAGGGAAGGATGGGGGCCAGAGTCAGCTAAAGCTACAAGTTCCCCATGGGGCAGCCCAACTGGCTGTTTTCTCCAGAACAAAGTACCCCCATTAGGAAGGAAGAGGGGCAGGCCTCTCCACACCCAAACAACCCAGGTCCTGGTACACTCAGGCCTCCAGGGCTGCAGCCTAGAAGAGATGATGAGGAGGGGTCGGACCAGGGGATGTCACTGCCAGTCACAGTTTTCAGGGGCTGTGTGCCAGTGCTGTGGTGCCTCCCCCACCAGCTCGTCCAGCTGTTACCTCATGTCTATGGGGCGATGTCAGATGCTCATCTTATGGGCAAGGGGACCAAGGCTCAGACAGCAGCAATTTACTCAGAGCTTAGACTGGAACCCCCAGCCCAAAAAGCATTCTCCATTCCTGATGACAATTCCGCTCGTAAACATGCATGATTGACACTCTTAATCATTTACATTTTAAATATTTAACATCAATTAATTTAACAAGCATTAGTGCCTCTTTCTAACTCACTTGCCAAACCTGCACTAGCGAGCATGGTTAAACTCTACTGTCAACGTGGGTCAGCAACTCTGTTCTCCAGGCGTGCACTGCATAGACACCAGAGCCAGGATGCATGGCCTCGGTGTAAGTCCCCGGCTCCACACTTAGAAGCAGTGCAACCAGGACCAATGTCTGCTTCTCTCCTGTGCCTCAGTTTTCTTATCTATAAAATGAACAGTTAAAAATATAAAATAAATGAAAATAAAAAATTATACCTACCTCAAAAAGTTGTTACAAGCATTGTTTTAGCTCAGGTGCAATAACAAGATACAACAGACAGGGAGCTTAAACAACAGACTTTAATTCTCACAGTTCTGGTGGATAAACTCTGAAATCAGAGAACCAGCATGGTCAGGTTGTGGTAAAGGTCATCTTCCAGGTTGCAGACAGCTGCCTTCTTGCTATGTGCTCACATGGCCTTTCCTGGGATCATGTGTTTGGTCTCCTGTCTCTTCCTCTTCTTATAAGGGCACTAATCCCATCATGAGAGTCCCACCCTCATGACCTCATCTAAACCCAATTACCTCCCAAAGATTCCACCTCTAGCACCACCATCACATTGGGAGTTAGGGCTTCAACAAATGGTTTTGGGGACACAATTCAGTCCATTGTAAGGATTACATAATGTAATCTATACAAAGTACTTTGAACACAGTTGGCCTGGCCTGGATCAAAGGGAGTTATGATCACTCTAGATTGACCTGGGCAAGATTCCTGGTCTACCATCTGCCTACTATGTGACCATGGGCCTGTCACAGCCCTCTGAAATCAGTTCCATGATAGCTAACAGATGCCCACAGTAACCGAGCCCCTGGTGTGGCATGGCAGTTTTACTTGAGCTGTGTTGCCCCCCCAGATGAGAAAACCAAGGCACAGAGATGTGAAGTGGGTGGCCAAGTTCACACAGCAAGTGGGAGGGTCAGGGTGTGAACTTGGGCCTGGGACTTGCTATTCCCCATGTGAGAACACAGGGCTGGTACAGAGGGACAGGCCAGGCAGGCAGTGCCCTCCCCACACCTGTTTTCCCAACCGTGGGTCTTACCCAGCACACATGCCTCAGAGACTTTCCCCATCAGGCACACTCACCCCATAGACTCAGAGTGGACCCATCATAGGGCAAGGGGAGACTGGGCCTGAGGATATTGTCCCTGGAGGTAGTGCAGGCATTGAGAGAGACTTCAGAATTGTGCTGGGTCAGCACATGGCAGGTGCAGGAGCTGCTGTCACCATTATAGCTACTGCTACTGCCATGGGGTTGACCACATGAGAACTCCAACAGCCTGAATGCAGTGACGGCTCTTTTCTGCAGTCTGTAGAATGGGTTTCCAGCTTCCGTCCCAGCCAATCACTCCCATCTGTTTTCTCTGGCCCCACGTGGGGAGGTCTCCTGACCTCTCCAAGCCTGATTTTCTTCATCTGGATCTTCATATTTGTTGCTGACTGAGGGACCAAGGTGTGAACAATGCTTCTGCTGGCCCCAGGGGCTCAAAAGTGGTAGCTGTGAGACCCCAGGCAAGGACCTTCATCTCCCTGAGCCCATGTCCTCATCTGAAAATGAAAACATATCTGCTTCTGCCTCATAGGGTTTGTGCCAATTAAGTAAAATAACATGTGTTAAGGGGCTTTAAAGTGGGGCCTGGAATCTGGACAGCACTGTGTGAGGCTGGCTGACCATGACTACTACTGTTATGATTATTACCGTGTGCAAAACAGAGGGAAAGTGAGAACACTGATCATCTGCTTCCCCACCAATAAGGGTCTGCAAGGTAAACACAGCAGCTGAGACCACTGAGGTACAGAGCGGCCACAGAGCCAGGGGCAGAGGCCACACTGGAGCCAGGGTCTGTCCCACTGCACACACCACCTAGGACCCCTGCAGCCCAACGTCTACAAGGCCTGATCCCTGGAGAGACTGGGGCTGTTTCTCAGCCTGGCCTGGAGCAGGGCTCCCTCCCTGCACTTCTCCCAGCAGGCTTCGGTGGGGGCTGATGGTCATTAAGCTCTTCTTGTGCACTAAACACTTCCAGTGCATTGTCTTACATCATTATTGACCCCATTTTGCAGGTTGTGGGGGGGCGGTCTGAGGTCAAAGTGGAGGCATCACTGCCTCAGGTCACACAGCCAGGAGTGGGCAGATCAGGATCTGGCTGGCGAGTCTCCTTGACTCAGAAGAGGTGTCAACTGGAAAGTCAGCTACCGAACAGTCAGTGTCCAGCCCCTATGCAACCTCCTGGCTGGTCTGGCTCCATGGGAGGCAGCTACAACTCCCAGCAATCTGTCTCTTACACTATGGGGGAAAGAACCCGATCGGCCTCTGGCTGGGTTGTGGCTTTCATGGAGACCCCAGCTCCCAGTCTGGGAGGAAGTTGGACTTGCAAACAGGCAGCCCCACACAGTGAGGTGTGCAAGGGGCTGCTGGAACAAGAGGAGCTCCAGGTCCTGTCAGGGAGGGCTCCCCAGGATGTGACTTCAAAGTCAAGGGGCAGGGGTGCTGATGTGTTCACCTAGAATGAAATTGCATCTGTTTTCTAGAAACAATGAACAGGTAGGCAGCTCACCACAGACAGGTAACAAGTGCAAGTTCACACAGCAGGGCTTTCACCCTGCTTCCTCAGACCAACACCTTCAACTGAAATTCCAGAGTCATTGTCCTTGGCGTGCTTCTGGGTGCTGTGCTGCAGCAGGACACTTCTGAGATTCGATCCCCTCCCTGAACTATGATTTTCCACCAGCAAAATTTATTTTGTATACCTCTGACTTCTGGCTACTTGTAAAAGTCTGTAGATTGTCAACCAATGTCCCACAGGTAATCTCCAGAACAAGATGAATTTACTGTCATGTAAATGGACTTGAGTCAGGTGTTTGGGCTATCAGGACTATAATGTCATAGATTTTAGTATTAAGGCCATTGTCTCTTTGTGGGAAATGTCTCTCCCACTTATAAAATTGCTTCAAGACAGTAATGTGGTTTGGAGAGTACAATGTTATAGCACCCTAAACTAAGTAATGAGATCTTGCATAGCCCTAATGCACAGATAAAGAACCAAATGATACTACTCTCAACCAAAAGTACAATGAGGATTCAAGTGATACCATGATCACCTGAATGTACAGAGATCTTACTATCACCCCAAGGACAGATGAGGGATTTAGTGATACCACTATCACCTCAATGGATATAAGACATATGCATTTATCAAAACCCATATAATTGTACAATGGTTCTTAAAAAAGAAGAAAATCTCAAATCAAGAATCTAACTTTACACCTTAAGGAACTAGCAAAAAGGAGAACAAACTAACCCAAGCCTAGCAGGAGGCAGGAAATAATAATGACTAGAGGAGATAAACAAAATAGAGAATAGAAAAACAATAGAGAAAACCAATGAAAGCAAACGTTGATTCTTTGAAAAGATCAATAGACTTGACAAAGCACAAGGCAAAAAACCAAACAAACAAAACAAAAAACAAACCCAAAACAAAACAGAAAGGGTGAATAACTAAAATCAGAAATGAACATAGGGACAATAATACCTACCTTATAGAGATAAAAAGGATTATAAGAAAATACTATGAACAATTGTATGTCAACATGTTAGATTATCTAGTACAAATGAAAATATTTCTTGAAAAACACAGATTACCTAAACAGACTCAGGAATAGAAGAACTAGGGCTTCCCTGGTGGCGCAGTGGTTGGGAGTCCGCCTGCCGATGTAGGGGACGCGGGTTCGTGCCCCAGTCCAGGAGGATCCCACATGCCGTGGAGCGGCTGGGCCCGTGAGCCATGGCCACTGAGCCTGCGTGCCCGGAGCCTGTGCTCTGCAATGGGAGAGGCCACACAGTGAGAGGCCCGCGTATCACAAAAAAAAAGAATAGAAGAACTCAACAGACCTATTACAAGTGAACAGATTGAATCAGTAATTGAAAACATTCCAAAAAGGAAAAGTCTTAGAACAAAGGGGTTCAACAGTGAGTTTTAACAAACATTTATAAAAGAATTAATATCAATCCTTCTCAAAGTCTTCCAAAGAGTTCAAGGAAAAGGAACACTTCTTAAATGATTCTATAAGGCCAAATACCCTGATACCAAAGCCAGATAAAGATATAAGGAAATTAAATTCTCAACAAATGCCCCTTATGAATATAGATGCACAAATCCTTGACAAAATATTAGCAAGTCAAATCCAACAGCACATTAAAAGGATATTCACTATGGCCAAGTAGGATTTATCCCAGGCATACAAGGGTGGTTCAACATAAGAAAATCAATCAGGGAGGAGTCAAGATGGTGGAGGAGTAGGTGAAAGTGGAGTTCATCTCTCCCCACAAATGCATCAGGAATATATCTACAAATGGAACAATTCTCACAGAGCACTGGCTGAACAGTAGCAGAGGACATGGACTCCTAAAAGGATAAGATAGATCCCCACATAACTGGGTAAGATGAAAGAAATAAGAAGGGAAAAGGAAGAGGAGAGGAAGCGTGATGGGACCTGTGCCCTTAGAGAGGAGGCGAAGCTGAAGGAGAGGACAGGTTCCTGCATCTGGTGAAGCCTGCTCACCCACAGGGAGATCAGCTGGGACAGAAGGGTAGCTTCGGGGGCTATCGGAGGAGAGAGCAGCCACCAATCTGTGGCAGGCAGGACAGAATGAAACCTACACAGATGGTCCGTGCCAAGAGCCCTGCATTCCCCAGCCTAAGATGTATGTCTGCCTGCGTGGATGGGGGCTGAGTGCTGGAACATGGGGTTTGGAGAGCAAACCTGTGGAGAGGACTGCTGGCTGTGAGGAGACAGCCTGAGGGGACGGGAGTGAGGAAATCCGGAACTAGGAATTCATGTGGAGGAAACCCCGACTGCCATAGAAGAAAAGCACTATTGTTGAGTGATGCGCGGCCTCTCTCCCCACAAGCAGGTCCCTGCCTCCCTGGGCACTAGGAAGGACTCCCGCCAGGGCCAGTTCTCTTGCACCCACAATGACCACTACCCACCTCATGCCCTGTCCCCACCACGGCTGGCTCTCTCATGCCCGTGGCCACCAGCTCCCCCATGCACCCATCACTGTCAGGGGTCCCATGACCCTGGCAGCCACCACCTCCTCAGCGGCACCCCATCCCACTTCAGTGGGCACTCTTGCGACCCCAGCCATCACCAGATCTGCGCCCCCTCCTCTATGGGGCAGACTCGTGTATACCAGGGCAGCCTCGGGAGCAGATCCCTGTGGGTGGCCCACATGCAGAGGTGGGGCTGAAAACGGCAGCTGAATCCCAAGGGCCATACAACTAAGGAAGAAAAGCTGAAATGTCTCCTTGCAGCTTCGCAAATTACGAATTGACACACCCACAACTGGCTTTGTAAACTTAGCACCTACAGAACATCTAACGAGTGCTCCTGCAGCCAAGGCAGTTCTAGCTTTAACAGCTATAGACTTTGTGGGCACATATATGTGAGGGTTTAGCCAGGCCAGAGTCTGAGCTGCCCCCATATTTCCCACAGTGTGTCCAGATCCATGATTACTGCAATTCTGGGATGTGACTTCAGTGGATCTACACTAGTGGCCTGGTGAAAACAACATATGAGGGACTTCCCTGGTGGTCCAGTGGTTAAGAATCAGTCTTGCAATGCAAGAGATGCTGGTTCAATCCCTGGTTGGGGAACGAAGATCCCACATGCCACAGGGCAACTAAGCCCACGTGCCACAACTACAGAGCCCACGCGCTCTGGAGCTCACGCGCCACAACTAGAGAGCCCATGAATGCTGGAGCCCATGTGCTGCAACTAGAGAGAAGCCCACACACCGCAACTAGAGAGAAGCCCATGCACCACAATGAAGAGCTCACACGCTGCAATGAAAGATCTCATGTGCCGCAACTAAGACCTGATACAGCCAATAAATAAATAAATAAGTAATAAAAAAAAGAAAAGAAAACAATGCCTGAGAGGCACCAAAGCCAATGGCCAGCATATCCATGGTTAAGGTGGGCCCAAGAGCAGTGCCAACAACAGTGTAATCTGAGAGCTCACACAACAGGTGAAAGGAGACACAGTAGAGCACACCTACCTGTGAACACCTCCAGACGAGGAATACTCAGTGGCTTCCCTCCCAGTGGAAGTGCCCCAATCCTGCCTACTTCACACTGCAGATCAGAAATACAGCTAAGAAACAGATCTGGGGGACCTCTACTCCAACAACTAGAGGACACCCCACATCTGACAGGGCAGTGAAAACCACAGAGTAAAGGGGAGGCCCTGCTCAATATCCAGTACAGGCTCTGGTCACCACAAAATCAGGCACACTTCCTATCAAGGAGCTAAGGGCCAGCATACACTAAGGAAAGATGTGGCAGACATCAATAATAAGAACAGCCCTAACATCAAAAACTATTAAACCCATTCAGGCTACATAGGTATGTTCCCACATAAAAGGCTACAGGTATGTTCCCACATAAAAATAGCCCTCCAACGAGAGAGAGTCATGGACATATACACACTAACAAACGTAGTAAGGTAGATAGCTGGGGGGAAGCAGCCGCAAGGCACAGGGATATTAGCTCGGTGCTTTGTGACAGCCTGGAAGGGTGGGATGGGGAGAGTGGGAGGGAGGGAGACGCAAGAGGGAAGACATATGGGAACATATGTATATGTATAGCTGATTCACTTTGTTGTAAAGCAGAAACTAACACACCATTGTAAAGCAATTATACCCCAATAAAGATGTTTAAAAAAAAAAAAATAGCCCTCCAAGACAGTCTGAGGGTCTGGTATTGGGAGGAAGAACCCCCAGAGAGTTTAGCCTTGGAGGCCAGCAGGGCTTCAGGGTAGGATTTTCACAGGGCTGAGGTAAACATAGACTCCTCTCTTGGAGAATGCACACAAGGTCTCATGTGCACCGGGACGCAGCACAAAGCAGTACCTCCATAGGAACATATGCTACACCTACCTAGAGGTCTTGGAGGGCCCCCTGGGGAAGCGAAGGTCAACTGTAGTTCACCATGAGGGCAAGGACCCTGGTAGCAGAAGCCCCAGGGAATATCGATCAGAGCGAGCGCTCCCAGAGATCCACATTCTGACATGAAGACCCAGCCCCACCCAACAACCTGTAGGTTCCAGTGCTGGAACTCCTCAGGCCAAACAACCAGAAAGACAGGAATGTAGCCCCACCCATCAGCAGATAGACGGCCTAAAGTCATACTGAACTCACAGCCACCCCAAAACACACACCTTGACATGGCTGTGCCCATCAGAGGGACAAGACCCAGCTCCAGCCACCAGAGGGCAGGCACCAGTCCTTTGCACCAGGAAGCCTGCACAAGCCACTGGACCAACCTCACCCTCCAGGGGCCAGACACCAGAAGCAAGAAGAACTATGATCCCAGAGCCTGTGGAAAAAAGACCAAACACAGAAAATTAGACACAATGAGACAACAGAGAAATATGTTGCAAGCAAAGGAACATGATAAAAACCCACAAGAACAACTAAATGGAGAGGAGATAGGCAATTTACCTGAAAAAGAATTCAGAGTTATGATAGTAAAGATGATCCAAATTCTTGCAGAAAGAATCGAGGCAGAGATTGAGAAGATAGAAGAAATGTTTAGCAAGGAGCTAGAAGATTTAAAGAACAAACAGAGATGAACAATACAGTTACTGAAATGAAAAATACACTAGAAGGAATCAATAGCAGAATAACTGAGGCAGAAGAATGAATAAGTGAGCTGGAAGACAGAGTGGTGGAAATCACTGCCACAGAACAGAATAAAGTGAAAAGAATGAAAAGAAAGGGGGACAGTTTCAGAAACCCCTGGGACAACATTAAATGCACCAACATTTGCATTATAGGGGTCCCAGAAGGAGAAGAGAAAGAGAAAGGGCCTGAGAAAATATTTGAATATATAATAGCCAAAAACTTCTGTAACATGGGAAAGGAAATACTCAGTAAGTCCAGGAAATGTAGAGAGTCCCATACAGGATGAACCCAAGGAGAAACACATTGAGACACATAATAAGCAAACTGACAAAAATTAAATACAAAGAAAAAATATTAAAAGCAACAAGAAAAAAGTAACAAATAACATACAAGGGAATCCCCATAAGGTTATCAGCTGATTTTTCAACAGAAACTCTGCAGGCCAAAAGGGAATGCATGATATATTTCAAGTGATGAAAGGGGAAAACGTACAACCAAGAATACTCTGCCCACCAAGGCTCTTATTCAGATTCAATGGAGAAATCAAAATCTTTACAGACAAGCAAAAGCCAAAAGAATTCAGCACTACCAAACCAGCTTTACAACAAATGTTAAAGGAATTTCTCTAGGCAGGAAAGAGACCAGCAACCTAAAACCACTTTGGACATACATAGACTGCATAGCAAAACCTTATAGAAACAGCAAACCTAAAACTACAATAGATACACACACAAAAGAGAAAAAGCAACCCAAACACAACACCAAAATGGGTCATGAAACCACAAAAAGAGAGAACAAAAGAGGAAGGGAAGAAAAAGACCTACAAAAACAAACCCAAAACAAGTAACAAAATGGCAATCAGAGCATACATATTGATAATTACCTTGAATGTAAATAGATTAAATGCTCCAACCAAAAGACATAAGCTGGCTGAATGGATACAAAAACAAGACCCATATATATGCTGTCTACAAGAGACCCGCTTCACATACAGACTGAAGACGAGGGGATAGAGAAAGATATTCCATGCAAATGGAAATCAAAAGAAAGCTTGAGTGGCAATTCTCATATCATATAAAATAGACTTTAAAATAAAGATTGTTACAAAAGACAAGGAAAGACACTACATAATGATCAAGGGATCAATCCAAGAAGAAGATATAACAATTGTAAATATACATGCACCCAACATAGGTGCATCGCAATATATAAGCAAATGCTAACAGCCATAAAAGGGGAAATCAACAGTAGCACAATACTAGTGGGGGAATTTAACACCCCACTTTTATCAATGGAAAGATCCTCCAGACAAAAAATTAATAAGGAAACACAAGCCTTAAATGACATATTAGACAACACAGGCTTAATTGATATCTATAGGACATTCCATCTCAAAGCAGCAGAATACACTTTCCTCTCAAGTGCACGTGGAACATTCTCCAGGATAGATCAAATCTTGGGCCACAAATCAAGCCTTGGTAAATTTCAGAAAAATTAAAATCATATCAAGCATCTTTTCCAAGCACAATGCTTTGAGATTAGAAATCAATTACAGGAACAAAACTGTAAAAAGCACAAACACATGGGGGCTAAACAATGTTACTAAACAACCAATGGATCACTGAAGAAATCAAAGAGGGAATCAAAAAATACCTAGTGACAAATGACATTGAAACAAGATGATCCAAAACCTAGGGGACACAGCAAAAGCAGTTCTAAGAGGGAAGTTTACAGCAATAAAATATCACCTCAAGTAAAAAGAAAAATCTCAAATAAACAACTTAACTTTACACCTAAAGCAACTAGAGAAAGAAGAACAAACAAAACCTAAAGTTAGTAGGAAGAAATAAATCATAAAGACCAGAGCAGAAATAAATGAAATAAGAGATGAAGAAAACAATAGCAAAGATCAATGAAACTAAAAGTTTGTTCTTTGAGAAGATAAACAAAATTGATAAACCTTTAGCCAGACTCATCAAGAAAAAAAGGAGGACTCAAATCAATAAAATTAGAACTGAAAAAGGAGAAGTTACAACTGACACCACAGAAATACAAAGAACCATAAGAGCCTACTACAAAGAAGTATACACCAACAAAATGGACAATCTAGAAGAAATGAACAAACTCTTAGAAAGGTACAACCTTCCAAGACTGAACCAGGGAGAAATAAAAAACAGGAATAGACAAACCACAAGTACTGAAATTGAAACTGTGATTTAAAAACTTCCAGAAAACAAAAGTCCAGGACCAGATGGCTTCACAGGTGAATTCTAACAAACAGTTATAGAAGAGTGATCACCTATCCTTTTCAAACTCTTCCAAAATGTTGTAGAGGAAGGAACACTTCCAAGCTCATTCGAAGAGGCCACTATCACCCTGATACAAAAACCAGAGAAAAATATCACACAAAAAAGAAAATTGCAGGCCAATATCACTTATGAACATAGACGCCAAAATCTCCAACAAAATACTAACAAACCAAATCCAACAACACACTAAAAGGATCATACACCATAATCAAGTGGGATTTATCCCAGGGATGCAAGGACTCTTCAATACACGTAAATCAATGTGATACATCACATTAACAAACTGAAGAATAAAAACCATATAATCATCTCAAGAGATGCAGAAAAAGCTTTTGACAAAATTCAACATCCATTTATGATAAAAACTCTCCAGAAGGGGGCAGAGAGGGAGCATACATCAACATAATAAAGGCCATATACAAAAAAGCCACAGTAAGCATCATTCTCAATGGTGAAAAATTGAAAGTATTTCCTCTAAGAAAAGGAACAAGACAGGGATGTCCACTCTCATCACTTTTATTCAACATAGTTTTGGAGGTCCTAGCCACAGCAATCAGAGAAGAAAAAGAAATAAAAGGAATCCAAATTGGAAAAGAGGAAGCAAAACTGTCACTATTTGCAGATGACATGATACTATACATAGAAAACCCAACAGATTCTACTAGAAAACTACTAGAGCTAATCAATGAACCTGGTAAAGTAACAGGATACAAAATTAATGCACAGAAATCTCTTGCATTCCTATACACTAATGATGAAAAATCTAAAGAAAAATTAAGGAAAGATTCCCCTTTACCATTGCAACAAAAAGAGTAAAATACCTAGGAATAAACCTACCTAAGGAGATAAAAGACCTATACTCAGAACACTGTAAGATATTGATGAAAGAAATCAAAGATGTCACATATGGAGAGATATACCATGTTCTTGGATTGGAAGAATCAATATTGTGAAAATGACTATACTACCCAAAGTAATCTACAGATTCAATGCAATACCAATCAAATTACCAATAGCATTTTTCACAAAATTAGAACAAAGAATTTTACAATTTGTATGGAAATACAAAAGACTTTGAACAGCCAAAGCAATATTGAGAAAGAAAAATGGGGCCAGAGGAATCAAGCTCACTAGCTTCAGACTATACTACAAAGTTACAGTAATCAAGACAGTATGGTACTGGCAAAAAACCCAGAAATATAGATCAATGGAACAGGATAGAAAGCTCAGAGATAAACCTACACACATATGGTCATGTTAATTTTGATAAAGGAGGCAAGAATATACAATGGGGAAAAGGCAGCCCCTTCAATAACTGGTGCTGGTAAAATTGGACAGCTACATGTACAAGAATGAAATTAGGACATTCCCTAACACAATACACAAAAATAAACTCAAAATGGATTAAAGACCTAAATGTAAGGCGAGACACCATAAAACTCTTAGAGGAAAACACGCAGAACACTCTATGACATAAATCATAGCAAGATCCTTTATGACCCACCTCCTAGAGAAATGGAAATAAAAACAAAAATAAACAAATGGGACCTAACAAAATGTAAAAGCTTTTGCAAAGCAAAGGGAACCATACACAGGATGAAAAGACAACCCTCCGAATGGGAGAAAATATTTGAAAATGAAGCAACTGACAAAGGATTAATCTCCAAAATATACAAGCAGCCCATGCAACGCAATGTCAGAAAAACAAACAACCCAATCCAATCCAAAAATGGGCAGACGACCTAAATAGACATTTCTCCAAAGAAGATATACAGATTGACAAAAAACACATGAAAGGATGCTCAACATCACTAATCATTAGAGAAATGCAAATCAAAACTACAATGAGGTATCACCTCACAGCAGTCAGAATGGCCATCATCAAAAAATCTACAAACAATAAATGCTGGAGAGGGTGTGGAGAAAAGGGAACACTCTTGCACTGTTGGTGAGAATGTAAATTGATACAGCCACTATGGAGAACGGTATGGAGGTTCATTAAAAAAACTAAAAATAGAACTACCATATGACCCAGCAATTCCACTACTGAGCATATACCCTGAGAAAACCATAATTCAAAAAGAGTCATGTACCACAAAGTTCATTGCAGCACTATTTACAATAGCCAGGATATGGAAGTCACCTGTGTCCATCGACAGATGAATGGATAAAGAAGATGTGGTACATATATACAATGGAATATTACTCAGCCATAAAAAGAAACGAAATTGAGTTTTTTGAAGTGAGGTGGATGGACGTAGAGTCTGTCATACAGAGTGAAGTAAGTCAGAAAGAGAAAAACAAATACCATATGCTAACACATATATATGGAATGTAAAAAAATAAATAAATAAACGAAATGGTTCAGAAGAACCTAGGGGCAGAACAGGAATAAAGACGCAGATGTAGAGAATGGACTTACGGAAACGGGGAAGGGTAAGGGTAAGCTGGGCCAAAGTGAGAGAGTGGCATTGACATATATACATTACAAAATGTAAAATAGATAGCCAGTGGGAGCAGCCGCATGGCACAGGGAGATCAGCTCTGTGCTTTGTGATCACCTAGAGGGGTGGGATAGGGAGGGTGGGAGGGAGATAGGTGGGAGTGAGGTGATATAGAGACATATATAAACACATAGCTGATTCACTTAGTTATACAGCAGAAACTACCACAAAATTGTAAAGCAATTATACTCCATAAAAGATGTTTAAAAATAAACAAATGGGACCTTATGAAACTTCAAAGCTTTTGCACAGCAAAGGAAACCATAACCAAGACCAAAAGACAACCCTCAGAATGGGAGAAAACATTTGCAAATGAAGCAACTGACAAAGGATTAATCTCCAAAATTTACAAGCAGCTCATGCAGCTCAATAACAAAAAAACAAACAACCCCATCCAAAAATGGGCAGAAGACCTAAATAGACATTTCTCCAAAGAAGATATACAGAATGCCAACAAACACATGAAAGAATGCTCAACATCATTAATCATTAGAGAAATGCAAATCAAAACTACAATGAAATATCATCTCACACCAGTCAGAATGGCCATCATCAAAAAATCTAGAAACAATAAATGCTGGAGAGGGTGTGGAGAAAAGGGGACACTCTTGCACTGCTGGTGGGAATGTGAATTGGTTCAGCCACTGTGGAGAACAGTATGGAGGTTCCTTAAAAAACTACAAATAGAATTACCATATGACCCAGCAATCCCACTACTTGGCATATACCCTGAGAAAACCAAAATTCAAAAAGAGTCATGTACCAAAATGTTCATTGCAGCTCTATTTACAATAGCCAGGACATGGAAACAACCTAAGCGCCCATCATCGGATGAATGGATAAAGAAGATGTGGCACATATACACAATGGAATATTACTCAGCCTTAAAAAGAAATGAAATTGAGCTATTTGTAATGAGATGGATAGACCTAGAGTCTGTCATACAGAGTGAAGTAAGTCAGAAAGAAAAAGACAAATACCGTATGCTAACACATATATATGGAATTTAAGGGAAAAAAATGTCATGAAGAACCTAGGGGTAAGATAGGAATAAAGACGCAGACCTACTGGAGAACGGACTTGAGGTTATGGGGAGGGGGAAGGGTGAGTTTTGACAGGGCGAGAGAGAGTCATGGACATATACACACTAACAAACGTAGTAAGGTAGATAGCTGGGGGGAAGCAGCCGCAAGGCACAGGGATATTAGCTCGGTGCTTTGTGACAGCCTGGAAGTGTGGGATGGGGAGAGTGGGAGGGAGGGAGACGCAAGAGGGAAGACATATGGGAACATATGTATTTGTATAGCTGATTCACTTTGTTATAAAGCAGAAACTAACACACCATTGTAAAGCAATTATACCCCCATAAAGATGTTTAAAAAAAAATTATAAAAAAAAAAAAAGATGTTTAAAAAAAACAGTATGGTACTGGGACAGAAATATAGATCGATGGGATAGATTGGAAAGCCCAGAGATAAACCCGTGCACCTGTGGTCACCTAGTCTATGCAAGGAGGCAAGAATATACAGTGGAAAAATGACACCACTTTCCCAGTGGTGCTGGGAAAACTGGACAGCTACATGTAAAAGAATGAAGTTAGAACACACCCTAACACATACAAAAAAATAAACTCAAAATGGATTAAAGACTTAAACGTAAAACCAGATACTATAAAACTCATAGAGGAAAACATAGGCAGATTCTCTCTGACATAAATTGCAGGAAGATATTTTTGGATCCACCTCCTAGAGTAATAAAAGTAGAAGCAAAAATAAACAAATGGGATCTAATTAAACTTAAAAGCTTTTGCGCAGCAAAGGAAGCCATAAACAAAAGGAAAAGACAATCCACAGAATGGGAGAAAATATTTGCAAATGAAGCTATTGATAAGGGATTCATCTCCAAAATATACAAGCAGTATGTAGCTCAGTATAAAAAAACCAAAGAACCCAATCAAAAAATGGGCAGAAGAAATTGGTATAAAGATCTTATTTACAAAGCAGAAGTAGAGACACAGACATAGAGAACAAATGTATGGATACCAAGGGTGAAAGAGGGGAGTGGGATGAATTGGGACATTGAGATTGACATATATACACTATTGATACTATGTATAAAATAGATAACTAATGAGAACCTATGAGAACCTACTGTATAGCACAGGGAACTCTACTCAATGCTCTGTGGTGACCTAAATGAGAAGGAAATCCCAGAAATAGGGGATTTATGTATACCTATAGCTGATTCACTTTGCTGTACAGTAGAAACTAACACAACATTGTACAGCAACTATACTCCAATAAAAAGAAATTTTTAAGACAACCAAAGAAAAAGAAAACAAAAACAAAATTTACAAAAATAAAAATACATCAAATGAAAAGTAATTGGGCAGAAGATATAAATCTAAATAGACATTTCTTCAAAGAAGACATACAGATGTCTAAAAGGCACATGAAAAGATGCTCAGCACCACTAATTATTAGAGAAATGCAAATCAAAACTACAATGAGGTATCACATCACACTGGTCAGAATAGCTGTGATCAAATCTACAAATAATAAATGCTGGAGAGGATCGGAGAAAAGGGACCCCTCCTACACAGTGGGAATGTAAATTGGTACAACCACTATGGAGGACAGTATGGAGGTTCCTTAAAAAACTAAAAGTAGAGTTACCATGGGATCCAGCAATCCCACTTCTGGGAATATATCTGGAGAAAACAATAATTCAAAAAGATACATGCATCCCAATGTTCACTGCAGCACTATTTACAATTGCCAGGACATGCATGGAAGCAACTTAAATGTCCATCAACAGAGGAATGGATAAAGAAGCAACTTAAATGTCCATCAACAGAGGAATGGATAAAGGAATGGTACATATATACAATGAAATATTACTCAGCCATAAAAAAGAATGAAATAATGCCATCTGCAGCAACATGGATGGACCTAGAGATTGTCATGCTGAGTGATGTAAGTCAGAGAAATATTGTATCATACGACATCACCTATAAGTACCAAAAAAATGGTACAAATGAACTTATTTATAGAACAGAAATAGAGTCACAGGTGTAGAAAACAAACTTATGGTTACCAAGGGGGAAAAGGGGAGGAGGAACAAATTGGCAGGTTGAGATTGACATACACGCTACTATATAAAAAATAGATAACTAATAAGAACCTACTATATAGCACAGGGAACTCTACTCAATACTCTGTAATGACCTATATGGGAAAAGAATCTATAAAAGAGTGGATATATGTATATGTATAACTGATTCACTTTGTTCTACAGCAGAAACTAATACAATGTTGTAAACAACTATACTCCAATAAAAATTAATTAAAAAGAAAATCAATCAATGTAATGCATTGCATTAATAAAATAAAAGAGTAAAACTTCAATTGATGCAGTAAAGGCATTTGACAAAATTCAACACCCTCTCATGATAAAAACCTCTTAGAAAACCAGGAATTCAGGGGAAACTGAGCAATGTGATAAAGGATATTTATGAAAACCCACCACTAACATAATCAAAGATAAATGCTTGAAAGCTTCCTCCTTAATATCAAGAACAAGGGAAAGATACAAACTTTCACCACTGATATTCAATTTTGAACTGGAAGTTCTACCAGGGCTATTAGCTAAGAAAAGGAAATAAAAGTCATCCAAGTTAGAAAGGAAGTGGTAAAACTATCTCTATTCACAGGAGACATGTCTTACATATAAATGCCAAAGAATTAAAAATTTAAAAAACTACTATTCAGAAAAGGTTCAAGGTACAAGATCAATACACAAAAATCAGTTGTGCTTCTACACACCAGCAATGAACAATCTGAAAAGGAAATCAAGAAAGCAGTTCCATTTACAAAAACATCTAAAAGAATTGAATACTTAGGAATAAATCCAACAAAGGAGGTGAAAATTTTGTATGCTGAAAACTACAAAACCTTGCTGAAAGAAGTTAAAGAAGATCTAAATAAATGAAAAGACATTCTGTGTTCATGGATAGGAAGACTTAACGTTGTTAAGATTTCAATTCTATACACAGCAATCTATAGGTTCAACAAAATTCTGATTAAAATTTTAACAGCTTCATTTACAGAAATTAAAAAGGTGATCCTCATATTCATATGGAATTCCAAAGGACCCTGAATAGCCAAAACAATGTTGAAAAATAAGAATAAAGTTGGAGGACTCACATTTCCAGATTTAAAAATTTACTTCAAATTTACAGTAGTCAAAACAATGCGGTACTTGAATAAATGTGGGCATATAGATCAATGGAATGGAATAGAGAACCCGGAAATAAACTCAAAATGACCACTTGTGGTTATTTGATTTTTTTAAAAACATCTTTATTGGAGGATAATTGCTTTACAATGGTGTGTTTGTTTCTGCTTTAAAACAAAGTGAATCAGCTCTATGTATACATATATCTCCATATCCCCTCTTCTTGCGTCTCCTTCCCACACTCCATATCCCACCCCTCTGCGTGGCCACAAAGCACAGAGCTGATTTCCCTGTGCTATGAGGCTGCTCCCACTGGCTATCTATTTTACATTTGGTAATGTATATATGTCAATGCCACTCTCTCACTTCATCCCAGCTTATCCTTACCCTTGCCCGTTTCCTCAAGTCCATTCTCTACCTCTCCATCTTTATTCCTGTCCTGCCCCTAGGTTCTTCAGAACCATTTCTTTTTTTTTTTTTAGATTCCATATATATGTGTTAGCATACGGTATTTGTTTTTCACTTTCTGACTTACTTCACTTTGTATGACAGACTCTACGTCCATCCACCTCACTACAAATAACTCAATTTCATTTCTTTTTATGGCTGAGTAATATTCCATTGTATATATGTACCACATCTTCTTTATCCATTCATCTGTCGATGGACACTTAGCTTGCTTCCATGTCCTGACTATTATAAATATCGCTGCAATGAACATTGTGGTACATGACTCTTTTTGAATTATGGTTTTCTCAGAGTATATGTCCAGTAGTGGGGTGGCTGGGTGGTATGGTAGTTCTATTTTTAATTTTTTTTTTAATTTCTTTTTAACATCTTTATTGGAGTATAATTGCTTTACAATGGTGTGTTACTTTCTGCTTTATAACAAAGTGAATCAGTTATCCATATACATATGTTCCCATATTTCTTGCATCTCCCTCCCTCCCACGCTCCCTATCCCACCCCTCTAGGTGGTCGCAAAGCACCGAGCTGATCTCCCTGTGCTATGCAGCTGCTTCCCACTAGCTATCTACCTTACGTTTGGCAGTGTATATGTCCATGCCTCTCTCTCACTTTGTCACAGCTTAGAGTTCCCCCTCCCCATATCCTCAAGTCCATTCTCTAGTAGGTCTGTATCTTTATTCCTGTCTTACCCCTAGGTTCTTCATGACATTTTTCTCTTAAATTCCATATATATGTGTTAGCATATGATATTTGTCTTTTTCTTTCTGACTTACTTCACTCTGTATGACAGACTCTAGGTCCATCCACCTCATTACAAATACGTCAATTTCATTTCATTTTATGGCTAATATTCCATTGTATATATGTGCCTCATCTTCTTTATCCATTCATCTGATGATGGACACTTAGGTTGTTTCCATCTCTGGGCTATTGTAAATAGAGCTGCAATGAATATTTTGGTACATGGCTCTTTTTGAATTATGGTTTTCTCAGGGTATATGCTCAGTAGTGGGATTGCTGGGTCATATGGTAGTATTATTTTTTAGTTTTTTAAGGAACCTCCATACCGTTCTCCATAGTGGCTGTATCAATTTACATTCCCACCAACAGTGCAAGAGGGTTCCCTTTTCTCCACACCCTCTCCAGCATTTATTGTTTGTAGATTTTTTGATGATGGCCATTCTGACAGCTGTGAGGTGATACCTTATTGTAGTTTTGATTTGTATTTCTCTAATGACTAGTGATGTTGAGCATCCTTTCATGTGTTTGTTGGCAATCTGTACATCTTCTTTGGAGAAATGTCTATTTAGGTCTTCTGCCCATTTTTCATTTGGGTTGTTTGTTTTCTTGATATTGAGCTGCATGTGCTGCTTGTAAATTTTGGAGATTAATCCTTTGTCAGTTGCTTCATTTGCCAATATTTTGTCCCATTCTATG
Source organism: Phocoena phocoena (assembly GCF_963924675.1). Lineage (NCBI taxonomy): Eukaryota > Metazoa > Chordata > Mammalia > Artiodactyla > Phocoenidae > Phocoena > Phocoena phocoena. The sequence goes on along the minus strand of NC_089224.1, from coordinate 26,682,230 downwards.
GATTGTCTTTTCGTCTTGCTTATCGTCTCCTACACTGTGCAAAAGATTTTAAGATTCATTACGTCCCATTTGTTTATTTTTGTTTTTATATCCATTTCTCTAGGAGGTGGGTCAAAAAGGATCTTGCTGTGATTTATGTCATAGAATGTTCTGCGTGTTTTCCTCAGAGTTTTATGGTGTCTGGCCTTACATTTATACCTATAATCCATTTTGAGTTTATTTTTGTATATGGTGTTAGGGAGTGCTCTAATTTCATTCTTTTACATGTAGCTGTCCAGTTTTCCCAGCACAACTTATTGAAGAGGCTGTCTTTTCTCCATTGTGTATTCTTGCCTCCTTTATCAAAAATAAAGTGACCATATGTGAGTGGGTTTATCTCTGAGCTTTCTATCCTGTTCCACTGATCTATACTTCTGTTTCTGTGCCAGTACCATACTGTCTTGATTACTGTAGCTTTGTAGTATAGTCTGAAGTCAGGGAGGCTGATTCCTCTGGCTCCGTTTTTCTTTCTGAAGATTGCTTTGGCTATTCGAGGTCTTTTGGGTTCCCATACAAATTGTGAAGTTTTTCGATCTAGTTATGTGAAAAATGCCATGGTAGTTTGATAAGGATGCATTGAATCTGTAGATTGCTTTGGGTAGTATAGACATTTTCACAATGTTGATTCTTCCAATCCAAAAACATGGTATATCTCTCCATCTGTTTATATCATCTTTAATTTTTTTTAGAGGTGTGTTATAGTTTTCTGCATACAGGTCTTTTGTGCCCTTAGGTAGGTTTATTCCTAGGTATTTTATTCTTTTTGTTGCAATGGTGAATGGGAATGTTTCCTCAATTTCTCTTTCAGATTTTTCCTCATTCGTGTACAGGAATGCGAGAGATTTCAGTTCATTAATTTTGTATCCTGAAACTTTACCAGATTCATTGATTAGCTCTAGTAGTTTTCTGGTAGCATCTTTAGGATTCTCTATGTATAGTATCATGTCATCTGCAAACAGTGACAGATTTACTTCTTCTTTTCTGATTTGGATTCCTTTTATTTATTTTTCTTCAATGATTGCTGTGGCTAAAACTTCCAAAACTGTGTTGAATAATAGTGGTGTGAGTTAACAACCTTGTCTTGTTCCTGATCTTAGTGGAAATGATTTCAATTGTTCACTGTTGAGAATGATGTTGGCTGTGGGTTTGTCATATATGGCCTTTATTATGTTGAGATAAGTTCCCTCTATGCCTACTTTCTGCAGGGTTTTTATCATAAATGGGTGTTGAATTTTGTTGAAAGCTTTTTCTGCATCTCTTGAGGGGATCATATGGTTTTTCTCCTTCAGTTTGTTAGTATGGCATATCACATTGATTGATTTGCGTATATTGAAGAATCCTTGCATTCCTGGGATAAACCCCACTTGATCATGGTGTATGATTCTTTTAATATGCTGCTGGATTCTGTTTGCTAGTATTCTGTTGAGGATTTTTGCATCTATATTCATCAGTTATATTGGCCTGAAATTTTCTTTCTTTATGACATCCTTGTCTGGCTTTGGTACAGGGTGATGGTGGCCTCATAGAATGAGTTTGGGAGTGTTCCTCCCTCTGCTATATTTTGGAAGAGTTTGAGAAGGATAGGTGTTAGCTCTTCTCTAAATGTTTGATAGAATTTCCCTGTGAAGCCATCTGGTCCTGGGCTTTTCTTTGTTGGAAGATTTTTACTCACAGTCTCAATTTCAGTGTTCGTGATTGGTCTGTTTATATTTTCCCTTTCTCTTGCTTCCTGATTCAGTCTTGGGAGGTTGTGCTTTTCTAAGAATTTGTCCATTTCTTCCAGGTTGTCCATTTTACTGGAATAGAGTTGCTTTTACTAACCTGTCAGGATACTTTCTATTTCTGCAGTGTCAGTTGTTACTTCTCCTTTCTCGTTTCTGATTTTATTGATTTGAGTCTTCTCCCTTTTTTTCTTGATGAGTCTGACGAATGGTTTATCAATTTTGTTTATCTTCTCAAAGAACCACCTTTTAGTTTTCTTGATCTTTGCTATTATTTCCTGTTTCTTTTTTTTTTACATATTTATTGGAATATAATTGCTTTACAATGGTGTGTTAGTTTCTGCTTCATAAAAAAGTGAATCAGTTATACATATACATATGTTCCCATATCTCTTCCCTCTTGTGTCTCCCTCCCTCCCACCCTCCCTATCCCACTTCTCTAGTTGGGCACAAAGCACCAAGCTGATCTCCCTGTGCTATGAGGCTGCTTCCCACTAGGTACTTATTTTATGTTTGGTAGTGTATATATGTCCATGCCACTCTGCCACTTTGACACAGCTTACCCTTCCCCCTCCCCATATCCTCAAGTCCATTCTCTAGTAGGTTTGTGTCTTTATTCCTGTCTTAACCCTATGTTTTTCATGACATTTTTTCCCCTTGGATTCCGTATATATGTTTTAACATACGGTATTTGTCTTTCTCTTTCTGACATACTTCACTCTGTAGGACAGAATCTAGGTCTATCCACCTCATCACAAATAGCTCAATTGAGTAATATTCCATTGTATATATGTGCCACAACTTCTTTATCCATTCATCTGATGATGGACACTTAGGTTGCTTCCATCTCTGGACTATTGTAAATAGAGCTGCAATGAACATTTTGGTACATGACCTTTTTTGAATTATGGTTTTCTCAGGGTATATGCCCAGTAGTGGGATTGCTGGGTCATATGGTAGTTCTATTTGTAGTTTTTTAAGGAACCTCCATACTGTTCTCCATAGTGGCTGTACCAATTCACACTCCCACCAACAGTGCAAGAGTGTTCCCTTTTCTCCACACCCTCTCCAGCATTTATTGTTTCTAGATTTTTTGATGATGGCCATTCTGACTGCTGTGTGGTGATATCTCACTGTAGTTTTTATTTGCATTTCTCTAATGATTAATGATGTTGATCATTCTTTCAGGTATTTGTTGGCAGTCTGTATATCTTCTTTGGAGAAATGTCTATTTAGGTCTTCTTCCCATTTTTGGATTGGATAGTTTCTTTTTTTGTTATTGAGCTGCATGTGCTGCTTGTAAATTTTGGAGATTAATCCTTTGTCAGTTGCTTCATTTGCAAACGTTTTCTCCCATTCTGAGGGTTGCCTTTTGGTCTTGTTTATGATTTCCTTTTCTGTGCAAATGCATTGCAGTTTCATTAGGTCCCATTTGTTTATTTTTGTTTTTTTTTCCATTTCTCTAGGAGGTGGGTCAAAAAGGATCTTGCTGTGATTTATGTCATAGAGTGTTCTGCCTATGTTTTCCTCTAAGAGTTTGATAGTTTCTGGCCTTACATTTAGATTTTTAATCCATTTTGAGCTTATTTCTGTGTATGGTGTTAGGGAGTGATCTAATCTCATACTTTACAGTACCTGTCGAGTTTTCCCAGCACCACTTGTTGAAGAGGCTGTCCTTTCTCCATTGTACATTCCTGCCTCATTTATCAAAGATAATGTGACCATATGTGCGTGGGTTTGTCTCTGGGCTTTCTATCCTGTTCCATTCATCTATATTTATGTTTTTGGGCCAGTGCCATACTGTCTTGATTTCTGTAGCTTTGTAGTATAGTCTGAAGTCAGGGAGCCTGATTCTTCCAGCTCAGTTTTTCGTTCTCAAGATTGCTTTGGCTATTCGGGGTCTTTTGTGTTCCCATACAAATTGTGAAAGTTTTTTTCTAGTTCTGTGAAAAATGCCAGTGGTGGTTTGTTAGGGATTGCATTGAATCTGTAGATTGCTTTGGGTCATTTTCACAATGTTGGTTCTTCCAATCCAAGAATATGGTATATCTCTCCATCTATTTGTATCATCCTTAATTTCTTTCATCAGTGTCTTATAATTTTCTGCATACAGGTCTTTTGTCTCCTTAGGTAGGTTTATTCTTAGATATTTTATTCTTTTTGTTGCAATGGTAAATGGGAATGTTTTCTTAATTTCACTTTCAGATTTTTCATCCTTAGTGTATAGGAATGCCAGAGTTTTCTATGCATTAATTTTGTATCCTGCTACTTTACCAAATTCATTGATTAGCACTAGTAGTTTTCTGGTAGCATCTTTAGGAATCTCTATGTTTAGTATCATGTCATCTGCAAACAGTGACAGCTTTACTTCTTCTTTTCCTATTTGGATTCCTTTTATTTCCTTTTCTTCTCTGCTTGTTATGGCTAAAACTTCCAAAGCTGTGTTGAATAAGAGTGGTGAGAGTGGGCAACCTTGTCTTGTTCCTGATCTTAGAGGAAATGATTTCAGTTTTTTACCATTGAGAACGATGTTGGCTGTGGGTTTGTCATATATGGCCTTTATTATGTTGAGGAAAGTTCCCCCTATGCCTACTTTCTGCAGGGTTTTTATCATAAATGGGTGTTGGATTTTGTCGAAAGCTTTTTCTGCATCAATTGAGATGACCATATGTTTTTTTCCTTCAATTTGTTAATATGGTGCATCACGTTGACTGATTTGCGTATATTGAAGAATCCTTACATTCCTGGAATAAACCCCACTTGATCATGGTGTATGATCCTTTTAATGTGCTATTGGATTCTGTTTGCTAGTATTTTGTTGAGGATTTCTGAATCTATGTTCATCAGTGATATTGGCCTGTAGTTTTCTTTCTTCGTGACATCTTTGTCTGGTTTTGGTATCAGGGTGATGGTGGCCTCGTAGAATGAGTTTGGGAGTGTTCCTCCGTCTGCTATATTTTGGAAGAGTTTGATAAAGATAGGTGTTAGCTCTTCTCTAAATGTTTGATAGAATTTCCCTGTGAAGCCATCTGGTCCTGGGCTTTTGTTTGTTGGAAGATTTTTACTCACAGTCTCAATTTCAGTGTTTGTGATTGGTCTGTTTATATTTTCTCTCTCTTCCTGGTTCAGTCTTGGGAGGTTGTGCCTTTCTAAGAATTTGTCCATTTCTTCCAGGTTGTCCATTTTACTGGCATAGAGTTGCTTGTAGTAATCTGTCAGGATACTTTCTATTTCTGTAGTGTCAGTTGTTACTTCTCCTTTTTCGTTTCTGATTCTATTGATTTGAGTGTTCTCCCTTTTTTTCTTGATGAGTCTGACAAATGGTTTATCAATTTTTTTATCTTCTCAAAGAACCAGCTTTTAGTTTTATTGATCTTTGCTATTGTTTCCTTTATTTCTTTCTCATTTATTTCTAATCTGATATTTATGATTTCTTTCCTTCTGCTAACTTTGGGGTTTTTTGTTCTCCTTTCTCTAATTGTTTTAGCTGTAAGGTTAGGTTGTTTATTTGAGATGTTTCTTGCTTCTTGAAGTAGGATTGTATTTCTATAAACTTCACTCTTAGAACTGCTTTTTGTGCATCCCATAGGTTTTGGGTCATCGTGTTTACATTGTCATTTTTTTCTAGGTAGTTTTTCATTTCCTCTTTCATTTCTGCAGTGATCTCTTGGTTATCTAGTAGTGTATTGTTTAGGTTCTATGTTTTGTATTTTTTACAGATCTTTTCCTGTAATTGAAATCTAGTCTCATAGTGTTGTGGTCGGAAAAGATACTTGATAAAATTTCAATTTTCTTATATTTACCAAGGCTTGATTTGTGACCCAAGATATGATCTATCCTGGAGAATGTTCCATGAGCACTTGAGAAAAATGTGTATTCTGTTGTTTTTGGATGGAATGTCTTATAAATATCAATTAAGTCCATCTTGTTTAATGTATCATTTAAAGCTTGTGTTTCCTTATTTATTTTCACTTTGGATGATCTGTCCATTGGTGAAAGTGGGGTGTTAATGTCCCCTACTATGAATGTGTTACTGTCGATTTCCCCTTTTACGGTTGTTAGTATTTGCCTTATGTATTGAGGTGCTCCTATGTTGGGTGCATAAATATTTACAATTGTTATATCTTCTTCTTGGATCGATCCCTTGATCATTATGCAGTGTCCTTTGTCTCTTCTAATAGTCTTTATTTTAAAGTCTATTTTGTCTGATATGAGAATTGCTACTCCAGCTTTCTTTTGGTTTCCATTTGCATGGAATATCTTTTTCCATCCCCTTGCTTTCAGTCTGTATGTGTCTCTAGGTCTAAAGTGAGTCTCTTGTAGACAGCATATATATGGGTCTTGTTTTTGTATCCATTCAGCCAATCTGTATCTTTTGGTGGGAGCATTTATTCCATTTACATTTAAGGTAATTATCGATATGTACGTTCCTATCCCCATTTTCTTAATTGCTTTGGGTTCGTTATTGTAGGCCTTTCCTTCTCTTGTGTTTCTTGCCTAGAGAAGTCCCTTTAGCATTTGTTGTAAAGGTGTTTTGGTGGTGCTGAACTCTCTCAGCTTTTGCTTGTCTGTAAAGGTTTTGATTTCTCCATCAAATCTGAATGAGATCCTTGCTGGGTAGAGTAATCTTGGTTGCAGGTTTTTCTCCTTCATCACTTTAAATATGTCCTGCCACTCCCTTCTGGTTTGCAGAGTTTCTGCTGAAAGATCAGCTGTTAACCTTATGGTTATTTGTTGTTTTTCCCTTGCTGATTTATTTGTTGTGTGTTATTTGTTGTTTTTCCCTTGCTGATTTTAATATGATTTCTTTGTATTTAATTCTTGACAGTTTGATTAATATGTACCTTGGCGTATTTCTCCTTGGATTTATCCTTTATGGGACTCTCTGTGCTTCCTGTACTTGATTAACTATTTCCTTTCCCATATTAGGTAAGTTTTCAACTACAATCTCTTCAAATATTTTTTCAGTCCCTTTCTTTTTCTCTTCTTCTTCTGGAACCCCTATAATTCGAATGTTGGTCCATTTAATGTTGTCCCAGAGGTCTCTGAGACTGTCCTCAGTTCTTTTCATTCTTTATTCTGCTCTGCAGTAGCTATTTTCACTATTTTATCTTCCAGGTCACTTATCCGTTCTTCTGCCTCAGTTATTCTGCTATTGATCCCTCTAGAGTATTTTAATTACATTTATTGTGTTGTTCATCATTTCCTGTTTCATCTTTAGTTTTTCTAGGTCCTTGTTAAATGTTTCTTGCATTTTCTCTATTCTATTTCCAAGATTTTGGATCATCTTTACTATCATTTTTCTGAATTCTTTTTCAGGTAGACTATTCCCTCTTCATTTGTTAGGTCTGGTGGGTTTTTATCTTGCTCCTTCATCTGCTCTGTGTTTTTCTGTCTTCTCATTTTGCTTATCTTACCGTGTTTGGGGTCTCCTTTTTGCAGGTTTCAGGTTTGTAGTTCCCGTTGTTTTTGGTGTCTGTCCCCAGTGGCTAAAGTTGGTTCAGTGGGTTGTGTAGGCTTCCTAGTGGAGGGGACTAATGCCTGTGTTCTGGTGGATGAGGCTGGATCTTGTCTTTCTGGTGGGCAGGTCCACTTCTGGTGGTGTGTTTTGGAGTGTCTGTGGACTTGTTATGATTTTAGGCAGCCTCTCTGCTAATGGGTGGGGTTGTGTTTCTGTCTTGCTAGTTGTTTGCTATAGGGTGTCCAGCACTGTAGCTTGCTGGTAGTTGAGTGAAGCTGGGTGCTGCTGTTGAGATGGAGATCTCTGGGAGATTTTCGCCGTTTGATATTATGTGGAGCTGGGAGGTCTCTTGTTGACCAGTGTCCTGAAGTTGGCTCTCCCACCTCAGAGGCACAGCACTGACTCCCGGCTGCAGCACCAAGAGTCTTTCATCCACATGGCTCAGAATAAAAGGGAGAAAAAGTAGAAAGAAAGAAAGAAAGAAAGAAAGAAAGAAAGAAAGAAAGAAAGAAAGAAAGAAAGAAAGAAAGGAAGAAAGAAAAGAGGGAGGGAAGGAAGGAAGGAAGGAAGAAAGAAAGAAAAGAGGGAGGGAAGGAAGGAAAGAAGGAATGAAGGATTGAAAGAAAGAAAGAAAAATAAAATAAAAAGATAAAATAAAGTTATTAAAATAAAAAATAATTATTAAGAAAAAAAATTTTTTAGGGGGAAAAATCATAAATCTTGCTCTCAAAGTCCACCTCCTCACCTCCTAGATGATTCGTTGTCTATTCATGTATTCCACAGATGCAGGGTACATCAAGTTGATTGTGGAGTTTTAATCCGCTTCTTCTGAGGCTGCTGGGAGGTTTTTCCCTTTCTCTTCTTTGTTCTCGCAGCTCCCAGGTGCTCAGCTTTGGATTTGGCCCCGCCTCTGCATGTAGGTTTCAGGAGCGTGTCTGTTCTTCGCTCAGAGAGATGGGGTTAAAGGAGCAGCTGCTTCGGGGGCTCTGGCTCACTCAGGCCAGGGGGAGGGACGGGTATGGAGTGTGCGGCGAGCCTGTGGTGGCAGAGGCCAGCGGGACATTGCACCAGCCTGAGGTGCACCGTGTGTTCTCCCGGGGAAGTTGTCCCTGGATCCCGGGACCCTGGAAGTGGCAGGCTGCACAGGCTCCCCAGAAGGGGGTTGTGACCTGTGCTCGCACAGAGGCTTCTTGGTGGCAGCAGCAGCAGCCTTAGCGTCTCATGCCGTCTCTGGGGCCCCCGCTTTTAGCCGCGGCTTGCGCGCATCTCTGGAGCTCCTTTAAGCAGCGCTCTTAATCCCCTCTCCTTGCGCACCAGGAAACAAAGAGGGAAGAAAAAGTCTCTTGCCCCTTTGGCAGGTCCAGACTTTTCCCCGGACTCCCTCCCGGCTGGCCGTGGCGCACTAACCCCTTCAGGCTGTGTTCACGCCGCCAATCCCAGTGCTCTCCCTGCGATCTAAGCTCCGAAGCCCAAGCCTCAGCTCCCAGCCCCCGCCCACCCCGGCGGGGATCCTCTGTGCGGGAATCTCTCCGCTTTGCCCTCCGCACCCCTGTTGCTGTGCTCTCCTCTGCAGCTCTGAAGCTTCCCCCCTCTGCCACCTGCAGTCTCTGCCCGCGAAGGGGCTTCTAGTGTGTGGAAACCTTTCCTCCTTCACACCTCCCTCCCACTGGTGCAGGTCCCATCCCTGCTCTTTTGTCTCTGTTTTTTCTTTTTTCTTTTGCCCTACCCAGGTACGTGGGGACTTTCTTGCCTTTTAGAAGGCCTGAGGTTTTCTGCCAGTGTTCTGTAGGAGTTGTTCCACGTGTAGATGTATTTCTGGTGTATCTGTGGGGAGGAAGGTAATCTCCGCATCTTACTCTTCTGCCATCTTCCCCTCGTCCGATGCTTCTTTACAGATGATTCTCTATGTGTGACTCTCCACTACCTTTGCACAGGTGACTGTAAATCCCTTGCCACTGCCTGCAGTCTGGCCCTTGGTCACCGTGGCCATCCATCTGCCCCGTGAGCCTTGGAGGGAGGATGAAAGAGGTGTCCCCGTGGCCGGGACAGGCTCCCAGGGAGGCAATGGGAAGGACTCAAGTGAGGAGTCTAGGCGGTTACGGCCACTCCCGCTGCAGATGCCACCGATTCCCCCGGGCCGGAGGTGTCGGAGAGGCAGTGTCCTCAGGAGTCTCCCTTGCTGATTTTAATATTTTTTCTTTGTATTTAATTTTTGGTAGTTTGATTAAGATGTGTCTTGGTGTGTTTCTCCTTGGATTTATCCTATATGGGACTCTCTGTACTTCCTGGACTTGACTGACTATTTCCTTTCCCATATTAGGGAAGTTTTCAACTATAATCTCTTCAAATATTTTCTCAGTCCCTTTCTTTTTCTCTTCTTCTTCTGGAACCCCTATAATTCAAATGTTGGTGTCTTTAATGTTGTCCCAGAGGTCTCTAAGACTGTCCTCAATTCTTTTCATTCTTTTTTCTTTTTCTGCTCTGCAGTAGTTATTTCCACTATTTTATCTTCCAGGTCACTTATCTGTTCTTCTGCTTCAGTTATTCTGCTATTGATTCCTTCTAGAGATTTTAAATTTTCATTTATTGTGTTCTTCATCATTGTTTGTTTGCTCTTAATTCTTCTAGGTCCTTGTTAAATGTTTCTTGTATTTTCTCCATTCTATTTCCAAGATTTTGTATCATCTTTACTATCATTACTGTGAATTCTTTTTCAGGTCGGCTGACTATTTGGTTATTTGATTTTTGATAAGGGTGCCAAGACCACTGAGTGGGGGAAAAGACAGTCCTTTCAACAAATGGTGCTGGGGGAATTGGATATCTACATGCCAAAGAATGAATTTGGACTCTTGCCTTGCTCCATATACAAAAATGACCTTAATATGGTTGAAAAATGTATACTTAAGGACTAAAACTATAAAATTCTTAGAAGAAAACTTTGGGCAAAAATCTTCATAAGATTGGATTTGGCAGCAAATTTATGGATATGATACCAAATAAAATAAAGTAAAATAACAGATAAATTGGACTTCATTAAAATTATGAATTTTTGATTCTATCAGAAAGTGAAAAGGCAACCTAAAGAATGGGAGAAGATATTTGTAAATCATATATCTAACAAGGACTAATATTCAGAATGTTAAAGAACTCTTATTATTCAACAACAAAAAAACAAACAATCCAATTTTAAAATTGGCAAAGATTGAATAGACATATCTCCAAAGAAGATATATCCAATAATAAGCACATGATAAGATGTTCCACTTATTAGACATTAGGGAAATGCAAATCAAGCCATAATGAGATACCACTTCACATGCACTAGAATGGTTATAATTTTTTAAAAATAAAAAATAATAAGAGTTGGTGAGTATGTAGAGAAGTTGGAACCCTTCTGTACTGAAAGTGAAAAACAATTTTTTTGTTTCCTTAAAAAGCTAAACACATGATTATGATATGATCTGGAAATTCCACTTCTAGGTACAGATCCCAAAAAATTGAAAGCAGGGACTTGAACAGATACTGGCCTACCCATGTTTATAGCAGCTTTGTTCCAATAGCCAAAAGGTGGAATCAACTCAAGTTTCCATCAACAGATGAATGGATACATAAGACATTATAATATTCCATTGTGTGTGTGTGTGTGTGTGTGTGTGTGTGTGTGTGTGTGTATGTATATATATAATCATAAAAAGGAGCTGAAATTTTGATATATGTCCTGTGGATGTACCTTTGAAACATTATGCTGAGTAAAATAATTCAAAAACAGAATAATCCAAAACATAAAATAATCCACACAAAAAAATATTGTATGCGTCCAGTTACATGAGGTAACAAAATAGGCAAATTCATAGAGATGAAAAGTAGAACAGAGGTTACCAAGGACTGAGTGAAAGGGAGAATAGGAAATTATTTAATGGGTACAGAGTTTATGTTGAGGATGATGAAAATGTTTTGGATATAGGTAGAGGTGATGTTTACACAATGTTGTGAAAGTATATAGTGCAAATGAGTTTTATACTTGCAAATTATTAAATGATAAATATTATGTATATTTTACTACAATAAAAAGAAATCTAATGAGATGTGTAGGCTTCACACTTAGGAATGGTGCCTGAGGCTTGAGCCCTTACTAGCCCTGTATCCAGGAAATGGTGAAGAAATTTACTGTTTGCCTGATGCCAACCATGAAATAATAGAAATCTGCTTCTTTGTGGTGTGGTGTCACATTTACCTTTAGTTCACTTTCTATATGAGATGATGGCTGGTGCACCTGAAAGGTCTGAGATCTGAGGCTTCATTAGCATATAGGACAGTGTATATGAACTGTTTTGTACCTACTTACTAATAAATATTTTCATTTAAAAAAATCCTACATCTAACATCATAATGCTTTCCTGCTATGATTGGAAACAATTAAAAGATGTCGTCTCTCACCACTCTTATTATATACTAAAAGTTCTAGCTACTGCAATAAGGCAAGAAAAATAAATAGAAGGCACACATGTTGGAAAGGAAATAAAACCGTCTCTGCTTGTAGACAATATGATTGTCTACATAGGATATTCCAAGAATTAAAGAAATTCCTAGAACTAATAAATGAATTCAGTAACGTCATTTGATACAAGATCAACATGAAAAAGCAATTACATTTCTGAATACTGGTAACAAGTGGAAACCAAAAAACGAAAATGTAATAGCATTTTGTAACTGTTCAAAAGATAATAAAAAATTAAGTAAAAATCTAATAAAGAATCTGTGTGATAAAATTGCAAATTGCTGAAGAATGAAAGAAAACTTACATATCATGTTTGTGGATTGAAAGATTCAACATAGTAAAGATGTCAATTCTCCATAAATCTATGTATAGGTTTAAGACAATTATAGTCAAAATTTCATAAAGGTCTAAGTTTTTATAAATGTAGACAAGCTTAGTCTATTCTAAAATTTATGTGGTAAAGCATGGAGATCAAAATACCCAAATTCCTTTTGAAAAAAAATTGAGTGAGAAGTTTCCTTTCTCCCAGTGTTAGGGCACACTATACAGCTATAGTAATCAAGACAGTGTGGTGCTGGCAGAGGAGTAGACATACAGGTCAGTGGAACAGAATAGAGAATCCAGAAATAGATCCACACAAATATGCCCAATTAATTTTAACAATAAACTTCTAATTTAGAACAGTTTTAGATTTACAAAATTACTGCAAAGATACTAGAGAGTGTTTCCATATACTCAGTTTCCCCTATTAATGCCTTTCATTGTCACAATTAATATTGATACATTACTATTAACTGAAGTCCATATTTTATTCAAATTTCCTAATTTTCCACTATTATTTTTACTTTCCAATATCCCATCCAGAGCACCACATAACATTCAGTAGTCATGTCTGTTTAAGCTTCTATTGGTTGTGACAGTTTTTAGACTTTTTTTTTTTTTTTTTGCTGTACGCAGGCCTCTCACTGCTGTGGCCTCTCCCGCTGCAGAGCACAGGCTCCGGACACGCAGGCCCAGTGGCCATGGCCCACGGGCACAGCCGCTCTGCTGCATGTAGGATCCTCCCGGACGGGGACACAAACCCGCGTCCCCTGCATCGGCAGGCGGACTCTCAACCACTGCGCCACCAAAGAAGCCCCTAGACTTTGTTTTTTTGAAAGTCTTGATAGTTTTGAGGATTACTGGTCAGGAACTTTGCAGAAAACTCCTGAATTGGGAATTGTCTGATGTTTTTCTTATGATTAGAATGGAGCAATATGTTTTTCAGAGGAAGACCACAGAGGTAAATTATCATTCTCATCACTTCATAGCAAGGGTACATGTTATCAATATAATTTCTCACAGTTGATATTATCATTGGTCACCTGACTTGAGATAGTGTTTGTCATATTTTTCCATTGTAAATATTCTTTTGTCCTCCATTACCATATTGTATTCTTTAGAAGTATGTCACCACGGGTAAAACACAATTAAGAAGAAGAAAGTTATGTTCCATCTCCTTAAGAGCAGGTTATCTATAAAAATTATTTGAAATTCTGCATAAGAGATTTGTCTGTTTTCCCCATTTATTTATTCTATCACTTATTTATATCAGTATGTTCACACGCATATTTATTTTATACTTTAGGTTATAATTCAATTCTAAGTTTTTTATTCTGCTGCTCAAATTGTTCCAGCTTTAGCCATTGGAGCTCTTTCAGTTGGCTTCTGTATCTCTTTGGCATGTCTCTAAATCACTGTGGGTTTGCTAGTTTTTTTCTTTCTTTCTTTTTTCGGATTTTTTAAAAGCACTTTTCTACTCTCTGGTACTACAAAATTCTGGCTCATTTTGTATATTTCCCACCCTAGTCCAAGAGTCAGCAATTTCTCCAAGGATCCCAACTTCTCTTTATTAAAGAAAGGTATTAGAAACCAAGATCTGGGCACTGATGTGCTTGTTGCTACTAGAGTGTCATTGCTCTTAGGCCGTCCAAACTGACAGAGCAAGGAAATGTATGTGTGATACTTACCCACATTTATACAAGTCTGTAAATAATTCTATGCACAGCCATCTCTATCCATATTAAATTACATGTGTTCTAACTAATGTCATTAACCCTAACCATTGCTACATGTATCATTATAGCTTCCTCCCCTGGTTTACCTTTGACATCCCATTCCAACAGTAAGAAATCTGACTCTCACCATCAGCCATCTATTTATTTAATTGTTCAATTCCAGTATATGTAGTCATTTAAGAGCTGTTAACCCATACCCCCAGAGCAGATGGCTTTATCAACTAGAGTACAATGCACAGTGTACAGGAACACAGTTCCTTTTACCTTTAGTCTTATAGACTTTGCTCATTTCCAAAGTCACTTTCTTATTCCCTCACTCTATTCAGTGAGGCTGTTTCATATATTTTTCAGCTTTATTGAGGTATAATTGACAAATAAAAATTGTATGTATTTAAGGTATACAACAATAAAGATTGTATATATTTAAGGTGTACAACAATATCAATGTTTTGATATATATATACATTGTGAAATGATTACTACAATCAATTTAACATATTTTTCACCTCTACATAATTATTATTTTCCTCCTTTTCCTTTATTTCTTTCTTTTGTTTTTTCTTTTTCTTTCTTTCTTTCTTGCTTGCTTGCTTTCTTTCTTTCTTTCATGGTAAATGGCAAGAATGCTTAAAATTAGCAAATTTCAAGCATACAATGCAGTATTGTTAAATGTAGTCACCATGCTGTACAGTAGGTCTCTGGAACTTATTCATCTTTCATAACTGAAACATTGTAAACTTTGACCAATATCTCCCCATTTCCCCCTGCTCCCAGCTGCGGATAACCACTATTCTACTCTCTGCTTCTATGACTAATTTTAGATTCCACATATACATGATATCATGCAGTAATTGTTTTTCTGTATCTGGCTTATTTCACTTAGCATCATGTCCTCCAGATTCATCAAGCTGTTACAAATGGCAGGAATATATGTGTATGTGTGTGTATGTGTGTGTGTGTGTGTGTGTGTGTATTTGACAGATGAATGGATAAAGAAGATATAATTGTATCTTCTTTATCCATTTGATATAATCACATCTTCTTCATCCATTCGTCTGTTGATGAAAATTTAGAGTGATTCCCTATCTTGCCTATTGTGAATAATGCTGCAATCAACATGGGAGTGCAGATATCATTTTTTTAGGATATGTACCCTGAAGAAGGATTGTTGTACATTGCATTCCCATGACATTTATTTTATAACTGGAAGATTGTACATTTTGATTTCCTTCACCCACCCCCAATAAAACCAATCTGGGGGACTTCCCTGGTGGTCCAGTGGTTAGGACTCTGTGCTTCCACTGCAGGGGGTACAGGTTCGATCCCTGGTCAGGGACCCAAGATCCCACATGCCTCTCAGTGTGACCAAAAATCCCTCCCCCCCCCAAAAAAAAATCAATCTGTTCTCTTTCTATGAGCTTGGTTTTTTGTTCTGTTTTGTTTAAGATTCCACTTATAGGTGTATTATACAGTATTTGTCTTTGTCTGACTTATTTCACTTAGCATAATGCCCTCAATATCCATTCATTTTGTTGCAAATTCTCCTTCTTTTTTTTCAGTACATGGGCCTTTCACTGCTGTGGCCTCTCCCATTGCAGGGCACAGGCTCCAGACGCGCAGGCTCAGCAGCCATGGCTCATGGGCCCAGCTGCTCCGTGGCACGTGGGATCTTCCCAGACCAGGGCATGAACCCATGTCCCCTGCATCGGCAGGTGGACTCTCAACCACTGCGCCACCAGGGAAACCCTCTCCTTCATTTTTAAGGGAAAGCTTTGCCATCCATAGTATTCTTGGCTGGGCGGCAGGTTTCTTTTTAGTGGTGGGGGCAGGGAGGGTGTCTCTAACAGCCTCTCTCACTCTGACTTGCTGAAAGCTTGCCATCTTAGTAATGAGCAGTGTGACTGGGATATCTCTGAGTCTCGGTTTCCTCTTCTGCAAAATGAAGATGATCACTGACCCTGCTTATTGTTCCTTCCTTCTTTTCCTCCTTTCTTCAGTCATTCAGCAGATATTTATTGAGCATCCACTGTCAATTATGTGCTGGGCGCTGTTGATATGGTGGGAACAAAGCAAGCGACACCCTCATAGACCGAGTTTCAGCATAGAAGATGACAGTCACACATAGAAAAGTAAACTGTGTCTGTCAGACAGCCTTAAGTGTGGTGGAGGAAGAGGTGGTGAGTACTGGGTGTGGAGCTTGGCAGTGTCAGGCAGGTGGTCAGAGGGATGGCTCAGTGAGGACATTTAAACAAAGTCTCAAGGGCAGTGAAGGAGAGTCATGCAAAACTCTACAGAGATGAGGAGGGGGCACAGCAAGAGCCAAGGCCCTGAGGGGGATGTGCACATGGTTGAGGAGCAAAGAAGGCCCTGGGCCAGGAGGTAGAAGTGGGGGCCAAAGGCTGAGGTGAGGACTCTGGAAGTTGCTGGAAGGCTGTAAGCAGATGAACGGCTGCGTCTGACTGTGTAGGGGTGAGGAAAGAAGTGTGACAGGGACTGTGAGGGCTCAGTGGCTGAGAAGGAGGTGTGAGAAGGGGGTAGATTCTGGGTGTATTTGAAGGCAGAGGATTCAGAGTTGGAGGGTTGGCTGTGAAGTTTCTAGAAAAAGGCGAATCATGCAGACTCCTGAACACAGGAGGGCAGAAATGTTTTGAAAATGAAGTTCAACAGGCATCTAACAGCCAACCCACCCTGCATGCCCAGGACTCTGGGATGTCTGTGGCAGGATGGAGCTCACTGTGAGCAAGGGCCCTGGCTTCCTGTGAGCCTGCCCATGCAGAGGATCTCAGGCTGGTCATGGACCTGCTCCATCTCAGCAGCCCTGGGGGTCATGTGAACTCTTGAGAGCATGTGCTCACTCTTCCCTGCAGCACCTGGCATCTGATCTTCTCTATATTTTCCCCAATTTTTGGAAGTCCCACCCAGGGAGCACCAGATCTGCCTGGCTGAGGAAGACAGGACCCCACCCAACAACATCTGGAACTGTCTTGGAAGATAAAGTCTCCTTTTCTGTGCTACTCACTAAGAACAAATTTTTCCTCACCTTCTCTCCTCAGAGTAAAGGAAAAAACAGAACAATTTGCACAGTTGTTTTCTTTTGGAACAGACCAGAACTGGATATAAAGGATGGTCAGCAGTTAGGTGGGTTTCCAGACCCAGTTGCTGGCTGACCACTTTCAGAACCTGCAGGTCATGGCCTGTAGATGGCAGCTCAGGAGGGCAGCACGTGTGTCCTGCAGGGTAAGGCCAGGACACATGAAAGCACACTGGACTTCTGGTTGCTCACACCTGCGGGCCTGCAACAGGACATGCTCAGACCTTGGGCTAACTGGCTGAAGCCCTGCTATCTGGGCCTCACCTCTCCAGGTGGTCATTAACCTTGAAGTCAGGGCCAAACTCAGAGTGGGGACTTACTGCCAGGTCTGAAGGCACCTTCCTCAGCTTCTGCCGCAGTAACTCATGTTCATGGATCAGGGTAGCAGCCTCTTTGATTTCACAGCCTTCCTCTCCTCCAGAAGTGCCCTGCACTGTGGGCACAGAGATTGCCAGAAAAATATGCCCCCTAGGGCCATCATGAAGTTTTAGGGGGAAGTGTGTACCCCTTAGAAATGGAAAATTTGAAAGGCAAACCTAAGTCAGGTGGGCTCTGCCCCTTAGGGAACTGGGATGGGTCACAACTCTGCTCTATGCAATGGGATGACAATGGCTCACACCTGCCATATCAAAAAGCACACAGGCCCTCCCTGATTGTACAGGCCAGTCCAGGGAGAGATTCTGCAGCTCTGCCAGCAGCCTGAGGGCACAATACTGCATCAATTTATATCCTGGAGATGTGAGTTAGAAAGGAACCGTATCTGGGACACAAAGGCCTGGTAAGCACTGAGACAGACCCAGGGGCAGTGGTGTCCACTGAGGGACCTCAGCCATAGGACCCTCATCAGAACATCATGAGAAATGCCAAAGCAGTCACTGCCAGTGAGTGGGACACATGACCTAGGGAGAAGCTAGATGCTTTGGAGTGTTCTGGATGTGGAGTTGAATAACTTTACATCACATGGCAAGAGCATTTTTCATATCTGTTACCCTGTTTCTGATTATACCAGGGAGAAATGCTAAGTTTGATAATAAGGTCTTGAATGCCTTTCTAGTTATTTGTAAAAAAAAAAAAAGAGTAGCTCTCAGTCACTCAGCCAGCCACTTCAAGTAGCTACAGTTCAACATCAACACTAAGTTTCCTTTGGGCTTATTGTGACAGGTAACTGCGGTTCCTGGAAAGTGATGCTGTTTATTTTATTATGAGCATGACCTAGTTTCCTTTAGATAAATAGATAGATAGGTAGATAGATAGATAGATGATAGACAGATAGATATAGATATAGACAGATAAGACAGACAGATAGATGATAGCTAATTAGCTAACTAGATAGTAGATAGATGATAAATAGATAAATAGATGTTATATAGAAAGATAGATAATAGAAAGATAGACACATGCATACAATACATACATAAACAGATCAATGATAAATAGACAAACAGATGATAGTAGATAGATGTATATATGTACATTATATACATAAATACAAATATATGTACACATGTATGGATGATTCCATTTATATAATGTTCAAGAACAGGCAACACTTACCAATGGTAATAGAAGGCAGAACATTGGTTTCCTCTGTTGGGGAGGGTGTTGACTGAGAAGCATGAGGGAGCTTTCCAGGGTGCTGGAAATAGTCTATGACCTGGTTAGATGTGTGTGCACATAGCAAAAAGTCACTGACTTAGACATTTGTGTGTGTGTGCATGTGTGTGTGTGTGTGTGTGATTTCTCAATTTTTATAAATTTATTTACTTATTTATTTTTGGCTGCGTTGGGTCTTCATTGCTGTGCGTGGACTTTCTCTAGTTGCGGCGAGCAGGGGTTACTCTTTGTTGTGGTGCCCGGCCTTCTCACTGCAGTGACTTCTCTTGCTGTAGAGCATGGGCTCTAGGCATGCGGGCTTCAGTAGTTGTGGCTCGCGGGCTCTAGAGCATAGATTCAGTAGTTGTGGCGCAAGGGCTTAGTTGCTCCACAGCATGTGGGATCTTCCTGGACCAGGGCTCGAACTCATGTCCCCTGCATTGGCAGGTAGATCCTTAACCACTGCACCACCAGGAAAGTCCCTATTTCTCAATTTTTAAATACTACACCGTTTTCACACTAAAAAATGCAAGATACAAAACTTTGCCTTTATACCAATTAAGTTTTCATCTCACAGATTCAATTTCAAACCATTCAACCAATGTTTCAAACCATTAAAAGAATTTTGAATCTAATTCTATCATCACTGGTATTTTTTATGTACGATTTCAATAGAACAGAGACTAAAGCAAGAACATAACTTTTGGTATTAAACAGCTTCCATAAACTCCTTGAGTTGTTTCATTCCCTGAAATCGTCCTTTCTACTCACACTACTTGCATTTATTCTCTTATCACATGGTTATCATGAAAAGCATTGTCAAATGCTTTTCAAAATAAAGCCAAAATATCTTTACCAAAACAAAGATAGACTAAGTCTCATTTATAACGCAGGTAACTCAATTTTACTCATGTTGTTTAAATCTTCTATACTCTATCAGATATGTTTATGCTTGTTCCATCAGTTACCAAGAGAGATATGGTAAAATCTACCATGATTGTAGACATCTCTTTTTCTTTTCTTTTTTTCTTTTTCTGCAACAGGAAGTTTGTACCTCTTAATCCTGCTCACCTAATCTTTTCTCCCCCACCACCATCCCCTCTGACAAACACCTGTTTGTTCTCTGTATCTATAACTCTGCTTATGTTTTGTTATGTTTGTTCATTTGTTTTTTTAGATTCCACATATAAGTGAAATCATATGGTATTTGCCTTTCTCTTTGTTATTTCACTTAGCATGATATCCTCTAGGTCCATCCAT
Source organism: Phocoena phocoena (assembly GCF_963924675.1). NCBI lineage: Eukaryota > Metazoa > Chordata > Mammalia > Artiodactyla > Phocoenidae > Phocoena > Phocoena phocoena. The sequence continues at coordinate 26,662,510 of NC_089224.1, read as the reverse complement.
GTTGTTGCAAATGGCAAGATATCATTATTTTCTATGGCTGAGTAATGTTTAATTTTATATATATACTACATCTTCTTCATCCATTCATATGGAGGGTAGAGGCCCTAGAGGCCACAGAAGAGTGTGGGTTTTCTTCTACGCAAAATAGGAAGCTGTTGTAGGGATTTAAATGGAGAGATTATGAGACTTGATGTATGTTTACAAAGACCCATCTGGCTACTCTCAAGAGTTGAAGGACCTGCTGGCTGTGTATGGAAAATGGACAGTAAGGGGCTTCAGTGAGGAGGCAAATTCAATTGTCTGAACAAGAGCCCAGGGTGGCAGTGAAATAGTAATAAAGGGATAGATTCTGGATATGATTTTTTAAATTAGCTTTATTGAGAAATAATTTACATCAATAAAATATAGCCACTTTAACTGTACAGATTGATAAGTGTAGACAAATATACTCAATCATATAACCACCACCACAATTGTGATATAGAACATTTCCATCACCCCCAAATATTCCCTTATGCCTGTTTTCATTCAATCCACTCCCATTTCCTGGCAACCACTCATCTTTTTGCTGTCAGTATAGTTTTGCTTTTGCCAGAATCTCATATAAACAAAATCATATGCAGCCTTTTGTGTCTGGCTTCTTTCACTCAGCATAATGATTTTGAGATTCATCCATGTTGTTGTCTGTCTAGTCAGTTCTTCATTTTGGTGGTTGAGTAGTGTTACATTGTATGGAGGTACCACAATATTGTTTATCCATTCACCAGTTAATGAACATTTGGATTATTGCCAGTTTTGTAGACCGTATAAATAAAGATAATATGAACATTAAAGTACAAGTCTTTGTGTGAGTATATGTTTGCCGTTCTCTTGGGTTTATACCTAGAAGTGAAATACTGGAGTCATGTTAAGTATATGTTTAAAATTTTAAGAAATTGGAAAATTGTTTCCAAAGTGTCTACACAGTGTCTACACTTTTCTACACTTTTCGTTCTCACTAGCAATGAGAGTTCCCATTGACTGGCATCCTCAGCAGCACTTACTATTGTCAGTTTTTAAAAATTGTTTATCCACTTTTAGCTTTCTAGAGAATATATAGAGATATCTCACTGTGATTTTAATTTGCAATGCCATAATCATGAATTATATTGAACATTTGTTCATGTGCTTGTTGGACATTTGCATATATTCTTTGGAGAAATGTCTATTCAAATCTTTTGCCCATTAAAACAATCTTGTCATTTTGTTGTTGAATTATAAGAATTCAGCTTTATATATTCTGAACACTAGATGTTTTGTCATATATATGATTTGCAATTTTTTTCTCTCATTCTGTTGGTTGTCTTTACATTTCCTTGATTAGATCTTTTGATGCACAAAAGTTTCTAATTTTGATGAAGTATAATGTATCTATTTTTCCTTTTGTTGCTTGTGCTTTTGGTGTCATGCTTAAGAATCTATTGTCAAATCCAAGGTCATGAAGATTCACCCATATCTTCTTCTAAAAGTTTTATTATTTTCCCTCCTATGTTTTGGTCACTGACCCTTTTAGATTTAATTTTTATAGAGAGTGAGACACGGATAGAATTTCATTCTTTTGCATGTGGAAATCTAGTTGTCCCAGCAACATTGTTGAAAAGACTATTCTTTCATCCTTATAATGACCTGGGCACTCTCACTGGAAATCAATTGACCATAAGATGTATGAGTTTATTTCTGGAATCCCGATTTGATTCTATTGTTCTATATGTCTATCCTGATGCCAGTCTCTTTTGATTGCCATAGCTTTGTAGTGAGTTTTGAAATTGAGAAGCGAATCTTTCAATTTTTTTTCTTCCAGCTTTGTTGAGTTATAAGTAACATATAATACTGCATAAGTTTTAAGTGTACAGCATAATGTTTTGATTTACATATATCATGAAGTGATTATCACAGTTTAGTGAAATACATCAACTCTTAAGGACACAAAATTAAAGAAATGGAAAAAATTTTCCTTGTGATTAGAAGTCTTAGGATTTATTCTCTTAACAACTTTCATATATAATGTACAACAGTGTTAATTATATTCATCATGTTATACATTATATCCCTAGTATTTATCTTGAAAATGGACATTTATACCTTTTGACCACCTTTATCCAATTCTCCCTACCCCCATCCCCTACCTCTGGTAACCACAAAGCAACATGCTCACCAACACTTGCTATTTGTTTTCTTTTTGATAATAGCCATTCTGAAGGTGTAAGGTGATATCTCATTGTGGTTTTGATTTGCATTTCCCTGATGATTAGTGATGTTGAGCACCTTTTCATATGCCTGTTGGCCATCTGTATGTCTTCCTTGGAGAAATGTCTGTCAGATCCTCTGCCCATTTTGAATTGGGTGGTTTTTTTTGATGTTGAATTGTTTGTGTTCTATGTATATTTTGGATATTAATCCATTATCAAACATATCATTTACAAATATCTTCTCCCATTCAGTAGGTAGCATTTTCTTTTTGTTGATAATTTCCTTTGCTGTACAAAACTTTTCAGTCTGATATAGTCGTATTTGTTTATTTTTGCTTTTGTTTCCCATGTCTGAGATGACATACCCAAAAAACTATTATGAAGACTAATGTCAAAGAGCATACTGCCTATGTTTTCTTCTAGACGTTTAATGATTACAGGTCTTACATTTGAGTCTATAATCTTTCAGTTGATTTTTGTGCTAGGTGTGAGAGAGTAGTCCAGTTTGATTTTTGGTTTTTATAATGTAACTGTTCAATTTTCCCAGCACCATTTATTGAAGAGACTGTCTTTCCCCACTGTATACTCTTACCTCCTTTTGTCATAGATTAATTGACCATATGAGTGTGGGTTCATTTCTGATATTTCTATTCTGTTCCATTGATCTATGTGTCTGTTTTTGTGCCAGTACCATACTGTTTTGAATACTGCAGTTTTGTAGTATAATTTGAAATCCAGGCGTATGATACCTCCAGCTTTGTTCTTCTTTATCAAAATTTTCTTTGGCTATTCAGGGTCTTTTGGTTTCCATACAAATTTTAGAAAAATTTGTTCTAGTTTTATGAAAAATGTCACTGGTATTTTGATAGATATTGCATTTAATCTGTAGATTGCCTTGTAGTATGGTCATTTTTAACAATGTTAAATTTTTCAATCCATGAACAAGGTATATCTTTCCATATTTTTGTGACATGTTCAATTTCTCTCATCAGCATCTTATAGTTTTCAAAGTACGTTTCTTTTACCTCCTTAGATTTATTCTTAGGCATTTTATTCTTTTTTATGTGATTGTAAATGGGATTGTTTTCTTAACTTCTTTTCTGATGGTGTGTTGATACTGTATAGATACACAACAGATTTCTGTATATTAATTTTGTATCCTCCAACTTTACAGAATTCATTGATGAGCTCTAGAAGTTTGTTGATGGTGTCTTTAGGATTTTCTATGTATAGTATTGTGTCATCTGTAAACAGTGACAGTTTTACTTCTTCCTTCCCAATATGGATTCCTTTAATTTATTTATTTATTGTCTGATTGTTATGGCTAGGACTTTGAAAACTAAGTTGAATAAAAGTGGTGAGAGTGGGCCTCCTTGTCTTCTTTATCTTAGAGGAAATGCTTTCAGCTTTTTACTGTTGAGAAAGATGTTAGCTGTAGACTTATCATATATGGCCTTTATTATGTTGAGGTATGTTCCCTTTATGCTTACTGTATTGAGAGTTTTTATCATAAATGGAAATTGAATATTGTCAGAATCCTTTTCTGTACATGTTGAGATGATCATATGACTTTTATTCTTCCACTTATTGATGTGGTATATCAATTTGCAGATATTGAACCATCCTTGCATGGTTGTGATGAATCCTGCTTGAACATGGTGTATGAGGCTGTTAATATATTTTTGAATTCTGTAAGTTAATATTTTATTGAGGTTTTTTGCATCTACGTTCATCAGTGATATTGGCCTGTAATTTTATTTTTTATTATATATTTGTCTGGTTTTGGTAACAGGCTGATGCTGGCCTCATAGAGTGAGTTAAGAAACATTCCATCTTCTGCAATTTTTCAGAAGAGTTCAAGAAGAATTGATGTTAAATCCTCTCTAAATATTTAGTGGAATTCACCTGTGAAGCCACCTAGTCCTGGACTTTTTTTGGTTGAGAGGTTTTTTTTGTTTGTTTTGTCTTTACTGATTCAATTTCATTACTAGTTAATTGGCATGTTCTTATTTTCTACTTCTTCCTGATTCAGTCTTGGGAGATCATAAGTTTCTAGGAATTTGTCCATTTTTATTAGGTTGTCCATTTTATTGGCAAATAGTTCTTCACAGTAATCTCTTATGATCCTTTGTGTTTCTGTGGTATCAGTTGTAACTTCTCCTTTTTCATTTCTGATTTTACTGATTTGGGTCCTCTTTTTTTCTTGATCATCTAGCTGGAGTTTTATCAACTTTATCTTTACAAAGAACCAGCTCTTAGTTTTATTGACCTTTTTTACTATTTTTTAGTCTCTATTTCATTTATTTCTGCCCTGATCTTTATGATGAATTTCTTTCTAGTAATATTGTTTTTGTTTATTCTTCCTTTTCTAGTTCCTTACATGTAAGATAGGTTGTTTATTAGAGATTTTTCTCTTTTCCTGAAGTAGACATCTAATCCCATAAACTACCCTCTTAGAACTAACATGCTGAATCCCATAGATTTTGGATTGTTGCATTTTTGTTTTTAATTTCTCTTGGTATTTTTTTATTTCTTCTCTGATTTCTTCAGTGATCCATTGATTGTTTAGTAGCATACTGTTCAGCCTTCACATGTTTGTGGTTTCTGCAGTTTTTTCTTCTAGTTGATTTCCAGTCTCAAAGCATTGTTTTCAGAAAACAGGCTAGTTGTGATTTCATTTTTTTTTAATAGACCTTTGTTGGAGTACAATTGCTTCACAATACTGTGTTATTTGCTGTTGTAAAACAAAGTGAATCAGCCATTGCATACATATATCCCCACATTCCCTCCCTCTTCAGCCTCCCTCTTACCCTCTTTATGCCACCCCTCTAGGTGGTCGCAAAACACCAAGCTGATCTCCCTGGGCTATGATGCTTCTTCCCACTAGCTATTTTACATTTTGTAGTGTATATATGTTGATGTTACTCTCACTTCGTCCCAGCTTCCCCTTCCCCTCCCCCATGTCCTCAAGTCTATTCTCTATATCTATGTCTTTATTCCTGCCCTGCTACTAGGTTCATCAGTACCTTTTTTTTTTTAGATTCCATATATATGCCTTAGTATACGGTATATGTTTTTCATTTTCTGACTTACTTCACTCTGTATGACAGACTCTAGGTCCATCCACCTCACTACAAATAACTCAATTTCGTTTCTTTTTATGGCTGAGTAATATTCCATTGTATATATGTACCACATCTTCTTTATCCACTTTATCCACGATGGACACTTAGGTTGCTTCCATGTCCTGGCTATTGTAAATAGTGCTGCAATGAACATTGTGGTACATGACTCTTTGTGAATTATGGTTTTCTCAGGGTATATGCTCAGTAGTGGGATTCCTGGGTCATATGGTAATTCTATTTTTAGTTTTTTAAGGAACCTCCACACTGTTCTCCACATTGGTTGTATCAATTTACATTCCCACAAACAGTGCAGGAGGATTCCCTTTTCACCACACCCTTTCCATCATTTATTGTTTGTAGGTTTTTTGATAATGGCCATTCTGACCAGTGTGAGGTGTTATCTCACTGTAGATTTGATTAGCCTTTCTCTAATAATTAGTGATGTTGAGCATCTTTTCATGTGCCTCTTGGCCATCTGTAGGTCTTCTTTGGTGAAATGTCTATTTAGGCCTTCCACCATTTTTTAATTGGATTGTTTGTTTTTTTGATATTGAGCTCCATGTGTATATTTTGGAGATTAATCCTTTGTTCATTGTTTCATTTGCAATTCTGAGGGTTGTCTTTTCATCTTATTTATGGTTTCCTTTGCTGTGCAAAAGCTTTTAAGTTCCATTAGGTCCCATTTGTTTATTTTTGCTTTTATTTTCATTACTCTAGGAGGTGGGTAAAATAATCTTACTGTGGTTTATGTCAAAAAGTGTTTTTCCTAGGTTTTCTTGAAGAGTTTTATAGTGTTTGGTGTTACATTTAGGTCTACAATGCACTTGGAGTTTATTTTTGTGTATGGTGTTAGGAAGTGTTCTAATTTCATTCTTTTATATATAGCTGGCCAGTTTTCCCAGCACCACTTATTGAAGAGGCTGTCTTTACTCCATTGCATGTTCTTGCCTCTTTTGTTGTAAATTAGGTGCCCATATGTGCATGGGTTTATCTCTGGGCTTTCTATCCTGTACCATTGATCTATGTTTCTGTTTTTGTGCTAGTACCATACATACTCTCTTGATTACTGTAGCTTTATAGTATAGTTTGAAGTCAGGGAGCTTGATTTCTCCAGCTCTGTTTTTCTTTCTCAAGATTGCTTTGGCTATTTGGGTCTTATGTGTTTCCATACGAATTGTAAAATTTTTTATTCTTATCCTGTGAAGAATGCCATCAGTAGTTTGATAGGGATGGCATTGAATCTGCAGATTGCTTTGGGTAGTATAATTATTTTCACAATACTGATTCTTCCAATCCAAGAACATGGTATATTTCTCCATCTCTTGATGTCATCTTTGACTTCTTTCATCAGTGTTTTACAGTTTTCTGAGTACAATCTTTCGTCTCCTTAGGTAGGTTTATTCCTATGCATTTAATTTTTTGTTGCGATGGTAAATGGGATTGTTTCCTTAATTTTTCTTTCTGATTTTTCGTTGTTAGTGTATAGGAATGCCAGAGATTTCTGTGCATTAATTAGTATCCTGCAACCTTACAAAATTCATTGATTAGTTCTAGTAGTTTTCTGGTGGCATCTTTAGGATTTTCTATGTATAGTATCATGTCATCTGCAAACAGTGGTGGTTTTACTTCTTCTTTTCCAATTTGTATTCCATTTATTTCTTTTTCTTCTCTGATTACCATGGCTAGGACTTCCAAAACTATGTTGAATAAGAGTGGTGAGAGTGGACATCCTTGTCTTGTTCCTGATCTTAGTGGAAATGCTTTCAGTTTTTCACCATTGAGAACAATGTTGGCTGGAGGTTTGTCATATATGGCCTTTATTATGTTGAGATAGGTGGCCTCTATGCCCATTTTCTGGAGAATTTTTAGCATAAATTGGTGTTGAATTTTGTCAAAAGCTTTTTCTGAATCTATTGAGATGATCATGCGGTTTTTATTCCTTAATTTATTAATATGGTGTATCTCATTGATTGATTTGCATATACTGAAGAATCCTTGCATCCCTGGGATAAACCCCACTTGGTCATGGTGTATGATCCTTTTAATATGTTGTTGGATTCTGTTTCCTAATATTTTGTTCAGGATTTTTGCATCTATGTTCATCAGTGTTATTGGTTTATAATTTTCTTTTTCGTAATATCTTTTTCTGGTGTTGGTATCAGGGTAATTGTTGCTTTGTAGAATGAATTTGGGAGTGTTCCTCTCTCTGCAAATTTTTTGAAGAGTTTGAGAAGTATCGGTGTTAGCTCTTCTCTAAATGTTTGATAGAATTTGCCTATGAAACCATCTGGTCTTAGACTTTTGTTTGTTAGAAGAGTTTTAAATACAGTTTCAATTTCATTACTTGTGATAGGTCTGTTTATATTTTCTAAATCTTCCTGGTTCAGTCTTGGAAAGTTGTACATTTCCAAGAATTTGTCCATTTCTTTGTGGTTGTCCATTTTATTGGCCTATAGATGTTTGTGGTAGTCTCTTATCATCCTTTGTATTTCTGTGGTGTCAGTTGTGATTTCTCACTTTGTTGATTTGTGTTCTTTCCCTTTGTGTTTCTTGATGAGCCTTGCTAAGGGTTTATCAATTTTCTTTATCTTCTCAAAGAACCAGCTTTTATTTTTATTGATCTTTGCTATTGTTTCCTTCATTCCTATATCATTTATTTCTGCTCTGCTCGTTATGATTTCTTTTCTTCTACTGATTTTGGGTATTCTTTGCTCTTCTTTCTCAAGTTTCTTTAGGTGTAGGTTTAGATTGTTTGTTTGAGATTTTTCTTGTTTCTTGAGGTGAGAATGAATTGCTATAAATTTCCCTCTTAGAACTGCTTTTGCTGCATCCCATAGGTTTTAGGTCATTGTGTTTTCATTGTCATTTTTTTCTATGTACTTTTTAATTTCTTCTTTGATTTCTTCAGTGATCTCTTGGTTATTTAGTAGCACACTGTTTAACCTCCATGTATTCATGTTTTTTCCTGTAATTAATTTCCAATCTCATAGCATTGTGGTCAGAAAAGATACTTGATAAAATTTCAATTTTCTTAAGTTGACCAAGGCTTGATTTGTGACCCAAGATGTCATCTATCCTGGAGAATGTCCCATGTACACTTGAGAAGAAAATGTATTCTGCCACGTTCAGGTGGAATATTCTATAAATACCAATTAAATCTATCTAGTCTATTGTGTCATTTACAGCTTGTGTTTCCTTATTTATTTTCTGTCTGGATGATGTGATATGTCCATTGGTGTAAGTGGGGTGATAAAGTCCCCTATTATTATTGTGTTACTGTCGGTTTCCCCTTTCCTGGTTGTTAACATTTGCCTTATGTATTGAGGTGCTCCTATGTTGGGTTCATAAACATTTATAATTGTTGTACCTTCTTGGATTGATCTATTCATCGTTATGTAGTGTCCTTCCTTATCTCTTGTAACATTCTTTATTTTAAAGTATATTTTACCTGATACGAGTATTGCTACTCCTGCTTTCTTTTGATTTCCATTTGCATGGAATATCTTTTTCCAGCCCTTCACTTTCAGTCTGTATGTGTCCCTAGGTCTGAAGTGGGCCTCTTATAGACTGCATATATATGGGTCTTGTTTTTGTATCCATTCAGCCAGTCTATGTCTTTTGGTTGTGGCATTTAATCTATTTACATTCAAGGTTATTATCAATATGTATGTTCCTATTACAATTTTCTTAATTGTGTTGGGTTTGTTTTTGTGGGTCTTTTTCTCCTCTTGAGTTTCCACCTAGAGAAGTTTCTTTATCATTTGTTGTAAAGCTGGTTTGGTGGTGCTGAATTCTCTTAGCTTTTGCTTGTCTGAAAAGCTTTTGATTTCTCTGTTGAATCTAAATAAGATCCTTGCTGGGTAGAGTAATCTTGGTTGTAGGTTTTTCTTTTTCATCACTTTAAGTATATCCTGCCACTCCCTTCTGACCTGCAGAGTTGCTGCTGAAAAATCAGCTGATAACCTTATGGGGAGTCCTTTGTATGTTATTTTTTGTTTTTCCCTTCTGCTTTTAATATTTTTTTCTTTGAATTTAATTTTTGTTAGTTTGATTAATGTGTGTCTTGATGTATTTCTCCTAGGGTTTATCCTGTATGGGACTGTCTGTGCTTCCTGGACTTGGGTGATTATTTTCTTTCCCATGTTAAGGAAGTTTTCCACTATAATCTCTTCAAATATTTTCTTTGACCCTTACTTTTTCTCTTCTTCTTCTTGGACCCTTATAATTAGAATGTTGTTGTGTTTAGTGTTATCCCACAGGTCTCTAAGATTGTCTTCAATTCTTTTCATTCTTTTTTCTTTATTCTCCTCTTCAGCAGTTATTTCCACCATTTTGTCTTCCAGCTCACTTATTCGTTCTTCTGCCTCTGTTATTCTGTTATTGATTCCTTCTATTGTATTGTTCATTTCAGTTATTGTGTTGTTCATCTCTTTTTGTTTGTTCTTTAGCTCTTCTAGATCTTTATTAAACATTTCTTGTATTTTCTCAATCTGTACCTCCATTCTTTTTCTGAGATTCGGGATCATCTTTACCATCATTACTCTGAATTATTTTTCAGGTGTTGCCTATTTCCTCTTCATTTATTTGATTTTGTAGGTTTTTACTTTGCTCCTTCATCTGTGACATATTTTTAGCATCTCTCTCTCTCTCTCTCTCTCTCTCTTTTTTTTTTTTTTTGTGGTATGTGAGCCTCTCACTGTGTGGCCTCTCCCATTGTGGAGCACAGGCTCTGGATGCACAGGCTCAGTGGCCATGGCTCACGGGCCTAGCCACTCCGCGGCATGTGGGACCTTCCCAGGCTGGGGCATGAACCTGTGTCCCCTGCATCGGCAGGTGGACTCTCAACCACTGCGCCACTAGGGAAGCCCTCTTTTTTTTTTTATGAGTGGGATTGTATTCCTGTCTTACTGGTTGTTTGTCTTGAGGCTTCCAACATTGGAGCTTATAGGCTGTTGGGTAGAGCTGAGTCTTGGTGCTGAGATGAGGACCTCTGTGAGACCTCTCTCTGATGAATATTCCCTGGGGTCTGAGGTTCTCTGTTAGCCCAGTGGTTCAGACTCGGAGCTCCCACTGCAGAAGCTTTGGCCCAACCCCTGGCTTGTGAAGCAAGATACTGCAAGCCATGCAGGGCAAAAAAAAAAAAAAATGGAGAAAACAATAAAGTAGTAAAAATATAATTAGATTAGGAAAGTAAGAGATATGTTAGAAAGAATATAAAAATAAAAATATAAATGAAACAACTGGAAAGTAAAACAGAACCACTATAGTAAAAAAGGGGAGAAGGAAAAAAAAGGTGGAAAAGGCCTTGGCTGTGGAGGGCGGGGCCTAAGCAGGGACAGGGTTTGGACAGTGAGCAGGCCTATGATTAGGACCACAGGGCTGGAAAAGGTCCTGGGTGGGGTGGGGGGTGAGGCTTAAGCTCAACAGAACAGATGGGGCCCAGTTGGTCCTCCCGCCTCTGGTCTAAGAGGGCGGGGGACCCCACCTGGGAGCCCAGCAGGCTTCCTGGGCTCCAGTGGGTGGGTCAAATGCCCACTGCTCCTCTCCTGCTCTTCCAGTCCTAAAGGCCCCCTCCCTCCTGCCTCTCCTGTTCTCCCCAACCTCCTTCTTATGCCCCTAAGGCTCATGCAGCCTGGAGGGGGCTTTGGAGGATGGGGGACATGGCCTAGGTGTTCACAGTTTTCCTGTACTTGAGTGGGTGGGGCAAAGGTCCTCCTCCTCTCCCCCTCTTCTGGTCCTGAAGAGATCCCCCTACCTGTCTCTTGTGTTCTTCCCTGACCTCCCTCCTATGCCCCCAGGGCCAACGCAGCCTGGAGGGGTCCTATGAGGGCATAGGACCCAGCCCAAGTGCTGGGCTGTCTTCCCCAGCTGATTGAGCAGGGGAAACGCTGGACACACTCCCCCCTGATCCCAGCCCCTGAGGGTCCCTCCAGGGATGGGAACTGCCACCACCCCCCCGCCACCCTTCAGGGGCACTAGCCTGGTCCTTTCTGGCCTCCATTTCTCCTCTCCCCTCAGTCCCCTCACATCCTACCAGTTCCCTTGGGGGCTCCTCCCTTCTTCTTTTCAATTTTGTTTATCTTTTCAAAGAACCAGCTCTTAGTTTTATTGATTTTTTCCCCTTTTTTTAGTCTCTATTTCGTTTATTTCTGCTCTGATCTTTATGATGAATTTCTTTCTAGTAACTATGTTTTGTTTATTCTTCTTTTTCTCATTCCCTAGGTGTAAGATAGGTTGTTTATTTGAGATTTTTATCATTTCCTGAAGTAGACTTGTATTCCTATAAACTTCCCTCTTAGAACTAACTTGCTGAATCCCATAGATTTCGGATTGTTGCGTTTTTGTTTTCATTTGTCTCCTGGTATTTTTTGATGTCTTCATTGATTTCTTCAGTGGTCCATTGATGGTTTAGTTGCATACTGTTCAGCCTTTACATGTTTGTGGTTTTTGCAGTTATTTCTTATAGTTGATTTCCAGTCTCAAAGCATTGTTGTCAGAAAACATGCTTGATATGATTTCAATTTTCTTAAATTTATTGAGACTTGTTTTGTGGCCCAGCATGTGATCTATCCTGGAGAATGTTCCATGTGCACTTGAAAAGAATGTGTATTATGCTGCTTTTCAATGGAATGTTCTCTATATATCTATTAAGTTCATTTGGCCTAACGTTTTAAGGTCAGTGTTCCTTTATTGATTTTCTGTTTGGATAATCTGTCTATTGATGTAAGTGAGGTGTTAAAGTCTCCTACTATTGTTATGTTACTGTCACTTTCTCTCTTTATATCTGTTTATATTTGCCTTATGTATTTAGGTGTTCCTTTCTTGGGTGCATAGATATTTACAATTGTTATGTCTTCTTCTTGGATTGATCTCTTGATCATTATGTAATGTTCTTCTTTGTCTCTTGTTACAGTCTTTGTTTGAAAGTCTATTTTTCCTGACATAAATATTACTACCTTGACTTTCTTTTCATTATCATTTGCATGGAATACCTTTTTCCATCCCCTCATTTTCAGTCTCTGTGTGTCTTTAGATCTGAATTGAGTCTCTTGTTGGCAGCTTATGTAGGTCTTATTTTTGTATCCTTTCAGTCACTCTACATCTTTTGATTACAGCATTGAGTCCACTTGCATTTAAAGTAATTATTGATAGGTATGTACTTAATGCCATTTTGTTAATTGTTTTGGGGTTGTTTTTGTAGTTCTTTTTTGTTTCTTTCTCCCTCTTGTGTTCTCTTCCCTTTTAATTTGATGACTATCTTTAGTGTTATGTTTGGATTTCTTTCTCTTTTATGTGTGCTTGTATCTATTATAGATTTTTGGTTTGTGGTTACTATGTGGTTTATGTATATAGCAATCTATACATGAATATGTTCATTTGCTGATCTGTTAAGTTCAAATTCATTTTAACAACCGTGAATTTTTACTCTTCTCTCCCAATGTTTACTGGTTTTGCCACCATATTTTACACCTTTTTGTTTTGTGTGTCTTTTAACTATTAATTGTGGGTATAGATGATTTTACTACACTTATCTATTAACTTTCCCACTAGCTTTATTCATGGCTAATTTTTTTTTTTTTTTTTTTTTTTTTGGCAGTACATGGGCCTCTCACTGTTGTGGCCTCTCCCATTGTGGAGCACAGGCTCCAGACACATAGGCTCAGCGGCCATGGCTCATGGGTCCAGCTGCTCCATGGCATGTGGGATCTTCCTGGACCGGGGCACGAACCCGTGTCCCCTGCATCGGCAGGCGGACTCTCAACCACTGTGCCACCAGGGAAGCCCTTCATGGCTAATTTTATCTTTACTCTATATTTGCTTTTACCAATAAGATTTTTCCCTTTTTTTTTTTTTCCTTTTTTCTTTTTGGCCATGCAGCGCAGCTTTCAGGATCTTAGTTCCATGACCAGGGATCGAACACATGCCCCATGCAGTGGAAGCATGGAGCCCTGACCACTGGACTGCCAGGGAATTCCCAAGATTTTTTTCATAATTTTCATATTTCTAGTTCTGGCCTTTTGTTTTTCACTTAAGGAAGTCTTTTTAACAAAGTTGTTTTGGTGGTGCTGAACTCTTTTAGATTTTGCTTGTCTGTAAAACTTTGTTTTCTCCATCAAATTCAAATGAAAGCCCTACTGGATAGAATATTCTTAGTTGTAGTCTTTTCCCTTTCATCACTTTAAGTATATCATGCCACTCCCTTCTGGTATACAGAATTTCTGCTGAAAAGTCAGCTGATAGACTTATGGGAATTACCTTATACATAACTTGTTGTTTTTCCCTTGCTGCATTTAATATTACTTTTTTATCTTTAATTTTTGCCATTTTAATTACAATGTGCTTTAGTGTGTTCCTCTTTGGGTTGATCCTGTTTTGGAATCTCTGTATTTCCTTGACCTGGGTTCCTTTCCCAGGTTAGGGAATTTTTCAGCTATGATGTCTTCAGATATGTTCTTTGCACCTTTCTCTCTCTCTCCTCTCCCTGCAACCCCTACAATATGTATGCTAGTACACTTGACATTGTCTCAGAATTCTCTTAAACTGTTCTCATTTCTTTTTATTCTTTTGTTGTTGTTGTTCATCTTCAGTGATTTCCACTACTCTGTCTTCCAGCTTGCTGATCAGTTCCTCTATATAATCTAATCTACCATTGATTCTTTCTAGTGTATTTTTTATTTCAGTTGTTTTATTCTTCATCTCCATTTGGTTCTTTTTATATTTTCTAACTCTTTGTTTAAAATGTCTAACTTCTCATTCTGTTCATCCATTCTTCTCCTGAGTTCATTGATCATCTTTATGATCATTACCTTGAACTTTTTATCAAGTAGCCTGGCTATCTCCACTTCACTTTTTCTTCTGGGGTTTTATCTTGTTCCTTTCTTTGGAACATATTCCTCTGCCATCTCATTTTGCTTAATTTTCTGTTTTTATTTTTATGTGTTTGGTAGATTTGTTAAGTTTCCTGACTTTGTGAAGGTGGCTTTTTGTAGCAGTTTTCCTGAGTCAGCAGCACAGTCCCCTCTGACCACCAGATCAATATGCTTTAGGGCTGCCCCCTATGTGGGATGTGTGGGTCCTACTGTTGTGCTTGGCTGTTAGGAGTGTCTGGCCTCTGGTCCAATTGGTTAACAGACCATGCCTTGTGCCAAGGCTGCCAGCCACTGGTTGGCAGGGCTGTGTTATGATGCAGCTGGCTGCAGAGCTCCATGGGGTCTTGGGACTATTGCTGGCACACTGAGAGTTGAAAAAGTATTCTGGGGTGGGTGGTTTCGGGCCAGTCTTCCTGAATCTAGTTTCAGCTTACTGATGGCTGGGACCGGTGCCTGATATGTTGGCTGCAGGCTCCAGGCTGTCCCAAAGTTGGTGCTGGCATGCTGGTGCATGAGCCTGAATTCTAGGGCAGCTGGCTGATGAGTCCAAGGTATCTTGGTGCTGGCATTGCCTGTCTGTAGGTGGAGTCATGGCCCAGGGTGTCCCAAGGTTAGTGCTGGCTTCCTGGTTGGTGGAACCAGGTCCTGGGGCCTGGCTACAGGGCCCTTGGTGTCCTAATGCTAGTGCCTGCTTGCTGATGGGTGGGCTGCATCATGACATGGCTGGCTGTGGGGTTTTTGTAGTCCTGGGGCTTGTGTCTGCCTGCTGGTGGGCTGGGCTGGAGTCCAGGGGATCCTGGGGCTGGTTCCTGACTATTGGTGGGTGAGGCCATGTCCTGGAGATAGTTCCATCCCACTGGTGTGTGGAACCTGATCCTGGTGTCTCTGGCTGCAGGACCCAGGGGTCCCAGAGCTGGAGTAGGCCTGCTGGTTGATGGGAGGTTGAGACCCAGAACATCCTGGGACTAGTGCTGGCTCACTAGTGGGCAGAGCTGAGTTCTTTGGTCTCTGGTTTCAGGGCCCTAGTGGTCCTGATTTTGGTACCCACTCGTGCGTGGGGCTGGATCCAAGGGGTCTTAGGGGTGGTGCCTGCCCTCTAATGGGAGAGACCTGTCCTGGACTTATGCTGATCCACTTGTAGCCACAGCCAGGTCCTAGGGTCTCTGGCTGCAGGGCCCTTGGGGTCCTAGGGCTAATGCTGGTGCACTGGTGTGCAGGGCCATATCCTGGACCCTCAGGTGGACAGAGTCAGACCCTGTGAGTTCAAGGGGCCTTAAGGCAGCAGGCCTGTTTTTGGGTGGAGCTGTGTCTGTCCAAATAATTGCTTCACCTGATGGGTTCCTGTACTGATGCTGACAGGCTGATAGGTGAGGCCAGATACCAATGTTAATAAGCTAGGTAGAGCATTCGAAAATGGTACTTGGCAGCATCAGTGACTACATGGTAGAATGAGCACCCAAAAATAGCTGCTGCCAGTGTCTATGTCCTTCAGGTATGCTCCAGTTGCCTCAGGGCTGTCCAGAAGGCTCTCCAAGATCAGCTGGTGGGTCTGACCCAGGCTCCTTTCAAATTACTGCTTCTGTCCTGGGCTCTGGAGTGTGTAAGTTTTACGTGCACCCATTAAGAGTGAGTCTATTTTGACGGCCCTTTTCATCTCCCCCAAATTAAGCCCCACTGACCTTAAAGCCAAACATTGGGAGCCTGTCTTCTCAGTGAAGCACCTCTGGGTAGGGGAGCCCAGTGTGGGGCTTGGACCTCTCACTCCTTGAGAAGAACCTTTGCAATAGTAATTATCCTTCTGCTTGTGGGTCATCCACCCAGGGGTATGGATCCTGACTATATTGCAACTCTGCCTCTCCTACCCTTCTTTTGATTGCTTCTCTATATCTTTAGTTGTAAAAAATCTTTTCTGCTAGTTTTCTGATCTTTCTCCTCAATAGTTGCTCTATAAATAGTTGTAATTTTGTGGTGCATGTGGGAGAAGGTGAGCTCAGGGTCTCCCTACTCTGTCATCTTGATCACTCCTCCCTTTAATTTTCTTTATTCTTTTTCAGTATTATTTTTGACTATTCAGAGATCATTGCAATGCCACATGAATTTAAAGCATTTTTTCAATTTTCTGTTTAAAAATGCTATTGAAATGTTAATATGTATTGCACTGGATCCATAGTTCACTTTGAGTAGTATTAACATCCTAACCCTATTATATCTTCTAATCAATGAACAAATGATATCTTTCCATTTATTTTGGTTTTCTATAATTTCTTTCAAGAATACTTTGCAGTTTTCAGCATACAAATTTATCACCTCTTTTGTTAAATTTATTCCTAGGTATTTTATTCTTTTGGATACTATTATTCATTGAATTATTTTCTTAATTTCCTTTTCAGATTATTCATTTGTAGTATATAAAAATACAACTAATTTTTCCATGTTGATCTTATACCCTGAAACTTTGCTGAACTTTTTTATTAGCTCTAGTAATTTTTTGTGGATTCTTTGGGACTATCTATAGATAATATTATTTCATCTTCAAATAGAAATAGTTTTATTTCTTCCTTTCCAATTTGGGTGTGTTTTGTTTCTTTTTCTTGTTTAAGTGCTATGGCTGAAAATTCCAGTACTGTGTTGAATAGATCTGGTGAAAGCAGGCATCCTTATTTTATTCTTGATCTTAGAGGAAAGATTTCAATCTTTCACCTTGAATATGGTGTTAGCTGTGGGTTTTCATAAATACCCTTTATCATGTTGAGGAGTTTCCTTTCTATTCCTAGTTTTCTGATTATTTTTGTCAAGAAAAGTGTTGGATTGTTTTCAAATGCTTTTTCTACATCAGTTGAGATTATCACATGTTTTTTCCCTTAAATCCATTATTTGGTTTATTATGTTGATTGGTTTTCTTATATTGAACCAGCCTTGCATTCCTGGGAATATTGATATTTAAACAATATTGAATTGATATTATGTATAAAATAAACAATGAATGAGAACCTACTGTATAGCACGGGGAACTCTACTTAATGCACTGTGGTGACATAAATGGGAAGAAAATATAAAAAAGAGGGGATATATGTATATGTATAGCTGATTCATTTTGCTGTAAAGTAGAAACTAATGCAACATTGTAAAGCAACATTGTAAACCAATAAAAATTAATTTAAAAAATAAATAATATTGAACCTTCTGATTAATGAACATACTATACCTCTTCATTTGATTTCTCTCACCAATATTTTGTAGTTTACAATGTATGTATTTTGCATAAATACTGTTAAATATTTCACATTTTTGGTGATACTGAAAGGGCAGTTTTTAATTTTTAATTTTAAAAACTGTTCATTGCAAGTTTGTCAAAATACAATTTGTGTATTAACTTTGTGTCCCTAATCTTTTCAAATCCATGTTATAGTAAAGAATTTTTAAAATTTTACTTAGAATTATCTATATTGACAAACATGTTGTTTATGAATAAGGCCAATTTTACTTCTTCCCTTCTAAAATGTATGCTTTTTTTTTTTTTTTGCTTTCCACTATAGTAATGGCTAAGACAATTGAATAGAAGTGACGAGAATACATATCTTTGTCTTGTTTCTAATCTTAAAGTGGGAGAATTCAGCCTGTCATCATTAAGTAGGATATTAACTATAGTATTTTCATATATACCCTCAATCAGATTGAAAAAGTTCCTTCTTTTCCTAGTTTGTTGAGAATTTTATCATAACTGTGCATTGACTTCTGTTAAATGTTTTTGGAAAATTTCTATTGATATAATCATAAGATTTTCCTCCTTATTCTGTTAATATACTGTTACATTGATTGAATTTCAAATGCTCAATCAACCTTTCATTCATGGGACAATCCCTTGATCGTGACGTGTAATATGATTGCATTTATTTCTAGATTTGATTTGCTAATGTATTGTTAGGCACTTGTTGCATCTATATTTATATAGAATGTTGCTCTGTAGTTTTCCTTACATCTAATCACTTTTGTTTTGATAACAGGACAATGCTGATCCCATAAAATGAGTTCAGAAGTGTTCCTTCCTTCTGTATTTTCTGAAAGGGTTAAAGTAGAATTTTAGTTCTTCCTTAAATATTTAGTATAATTAATCAGAGTATAGTTGTTAATTAAATTCTTTAACCTATTAATTCAATCTAGTTAATAGGTATAGGACTATCAGGTTATCTTTTTTTTTTTTCCTGAGTGAGTTTTGGTAATTTATATCTTTAAAGGAATTTGTGCATTTCATATAAGTTGAAAAATTTATTAGCATATTCACTTATCCTTTTAACATTTGTACAATCTGTATTGATGTCTTTTCTTCCTTTCTCAATATAGGTAATTCATATGTATGCCAAAAAAAAAAATCTCACCAGTCTTGCTAGAGCTTTAGAAATATTATTGACCTTTTCAAAGAACCAGCTTTTGGTTTTATCAATTTTTCTCTATTGTTTCTGTATTCTTTATATTATTGGTTTTGGCTCTTACATTTATTATTTCCTTTTATCTGCTCAATTTGGGTTTAATTTGTAATTCTTTCTGAAGGTCTTTAAGGTGGGAGCCTAGAGCATTGATATGAGACTTCTTTTGTTTTCTAATATAAACATTTAATCTTTATGCTTCCTTCTAAGCACTACTTTGGCTGAATCTCACAGATTTCAATATGTTGTACTTTCACTTTATTCAGTTCCCTTGTGGTTGTTTTCTTTTGTTCTATAATTTATTTAGAAGTATATTATTTAATTTCTGAATATTTGAGAGTTTTTCAGATATCTTTCTTTTACTCGTGTCTAGTTTAATTTTGGTGTGTTCAGAGAACACACTTTGCATAATTTTAACTGTATTAGATTTGTTGAAAATTTTTATATCCTAGAATATAGTTTATTTTGGTGAGTGCTCTGTGTGCACTTGAAAAGAATGCATGTTCTGCTGCTCTTGGGTGGTTTATTCTATAAATAACTACTAGTTCAAGTTGGTTGAGTGTGCTATCCAAGCTTTCTAAATCGCTACTGATTTTCCATCTACTTATTCTATCAGTTACTGAGACAGGAGTGCTAAAATCCCCAACTAAAATTTTGAATTTGTCTGCATTTCCTTTGAGTTCTATTAGCTTTTTGCTTCATGCCTTTTGTCTTCTGAAGACTTAAACAAATTTAGGGTGAATTAAGAATTATGCTCTCTTGATGAATTGATTCCTGTTATAATTTTGACATATCCCTCTTTATCCATGATAATATACCTTTCTTTTTTTAAACATCTTTATTGGCGTATAATTGCTTTACAATGGTGTGTTAGTTTCTGCTTTATAACAAAGTAAATCAGTTATACATATACGTATGTTCCCATATCTCTTCCCTCTTGCGTCTCCCTCCCTCCCACCCTCCTTTCTTGCTCTGAAACCTGTTTCTGAAATTAGGATATCCACCCAGCTTTCTTTTGATTGGTGCTTTCACGGTGTATATTTTTCATCCTTTTACTTTTAATCTATTGATGTCTATTTAAAGTGGATTTCCTATAGAAAACACATGTGATTTGCCTTTTTATCCAATCTGAAAATATCTGTTATTTTTGGAATTGCCACCCACTTACATTCAATGTAAATTATCAAACTAGTTGAATTTGTTTTTTATTTGTCCAATATATACTTTGTTCTTTTTCATCTTTTCCTGCCTTCTTTTGAACAGTTATTTTTATGATCCCATTTAATCTCTGCTATAGCTTATTAGTCATATCTTTTTTTCAGTCCTTGAACTAGGATTACAATATAACACTTTACTCATCACTACCAACTTCAAATAATATTGGGCTACTTCACCTTTAGTCTAAGACTCTTTCAACAATATACTTTCATTTCACTCCATTTATTCTTCATGCCATTTTCACCCATGTTACTTCTGCATACAGTATAAGTTCTGCAATGTATTTTTGCTGTAAAAGTCAAATATTGTTTTAAAAGATTTTAAAGTGAGGAAAAAGTTTTTAAGATAGTTACCCACATATTCACCATTTCCAGCATTCTTTATTCCTTTGTCTCAGCCCAAATTCCATCAAGTATTATTTCCCTCTTATTTAAAGAAATTCTTTTGGTATCTCATGTAATGCAGGTCTAATGACAATAAGTTCTTTACTTCTGTTTGATTGAGTCTTTATTTGCCTTTTATTTATTTGCTTATGTAAAAAAACACATCACATAAACCTTACCGTCTTAATCATTTTTAAGTCCACAGTTCAGAGGTGTTAAGTAAATTCACATTATTGTGCACCTATCACTCCCACCCATTTCCAGAATGCTTTTCATTTTATAACACTAAAACTCTGTATTCATTAAACATCAACTCCTCACTCCTCCTCCTAAACCCTAGCGCCTGGCAACCACCATTCTATTTTCTGTCTCTATGAATTTGACTACTCTAGGGACCTCATATAAATGGAATACTACAGTATTTGTCTTTTTGCATCTAACTTATTTTACTTAGCATAACGTACTCAAGGTTTATCTATGTTGTAATGTGTCAGAATTTCCTTGATTTTTTAAGGTTAAATAATATTCCATTGTATGGATATGCCACATTTTGCTTATCTATTCATCCATTGATGTACTTCCATCTTTTGACTATTGTAAATGCTATGAACATTGTTGTATAAAAATCTCTTTAAGACCATACTTTCAATTCTTTCTTCTGGATATATACCCAGAAGTAAAACTGCTGGATAATATGGTAATTCTATTTTTAATTTTTTCAAGAACTATCATATTATCTTCCATAGCAGCTGCACCAATTTACATTCCCACCAACAGTGTACAAGGGTTCCAATTTCTTCACATCCTCACCAAAACTTTTTATTTTCCCTTTTTCTTTTTGATAGTAACTATCTTAATGGATGTGTGATGGTATCTAATTGTTGTTTTGACTTGCATTTCCCTAATGATTAGTGATGTTGAACACTTTTTCATTTGCTTATTGGCTGTTTGTGTATCTTCTTTGGAGAAATGTTTATTTAATCACCTTGCTCACTTTTTTAAAAAAAATTGAGTTTGATTTTTTGTTGTTGCATTATAGGGGTTCTTTACATATTCTTGATATTAATACCTTATCAGATATATGTCTTGCAAATATTTTTTCACATTTCATAGGTTACTTTTTCATTCTGTTGATTGTGTCCTTTGATGTACAGAAGTTTAAATTTTTGATATAGTCCAATTTATCTATTTTTTATTCTGTTACCAGTGCTTTTGGAGTCATAACCAAAAAATCATTGACAAATCCAGTGTCACAAAGCTTTTCCTTTGTTCTTTATTCTAAGAGTTTTCATAGTTTTAACTCTAACGTTAAGATGTTGACGCTTTTTGAGTTAATTTTTGTGTATGGTGTATGACAAGGCCCAACTTCATTCTTTTGCATGTGCATATATAGTCTTCCTAGGACCATTTGTTGAAAAGACTAATTTTCCCCTTGAATGGTCTTAGCATTCCTGTCAAAATTAAATGACTATAAATGTGTGGTTTTGTTTCTGGGCTTTCTATTTTTTTCCATTGTTATATATGTATATCTATATGCCAGTACCACACTATTTTAATTACTGTAGCTCTGTAATAACTTTTGAAATCAGGAACTGTGAGACCTCCAGCTTTGTTCTTTTTCAAGATTGTTTTGATATATTTGCTTTCATACTTAAAATTAATAGACATTATTTTTCAAAGCAGTTTTGGATTTACAAATAAATTGAGCAGAGAATACAAAGAATTTCTTTATACTCCTTCTCTTCCCCACCACCACAGTTTCACTATTATTACATCTTACATTAATACATTTGTTACACTTGATGAAATGATATTGATACATTATTTTTTTAATTTTTGAAATTTATTTTATTATACAGCAGGTCCTTATTATTTATCCATTTTATACATATTAGTGTATCTATGTCAATCCCAATCTCCCAATTCATCACACCACCATTATTATTAATGGAAGTCCATAGTTTGCATATACTTTTTGTGTTGTACAGTTCTATTGGTTTTGATAAATATATAATATCATGTATCCATCATAACAGTAACATATAGAATAACTTCTCCACCTTAAAATTCTCCTGTATTCTATCTATTCATCAATCTTACACATTTCCCTATCCCTGGAAATCACTGAACATTTTACTGCCTCCATTATTTTGCCTTTTCTAGAATGTCATAGTGTTGGAATCATACATCTTGTAGTCTTTTAATATTGACTTATTTCACTTAGTAACATGCATTTCAGGTTACCCTAGGGCTTTTAAGGTATTGATAGATTATTTCTTTTTGTTACTGAATAACACCCCATGTTATGATTGTACCATGGCTTATTTATCGGTTTGTCTATTGAAGGAAACTTGGTTGCTCCAAATGTAAACAATTAGGAAAAAAGCTGCTATAAACATTTGTGTACAGAATTTTGTATGGCCACACATTTTCAAATAAGGTAAATACCAAGGATTTCTTCCATGGCTCTAGGCAGCTTCCTTGGCTCCAAGCTCCTAGAAGTCTCTTGCAAATCCAGTCCCCAAATCCACTCCAGTGACTGCCAGCTTGCTGTCCCTACTCAGCTCCAGTGGCCCAAGACTCTTAGCCCACCTCAGTGCCAACCAACTCTCATGACACCAGGTTCCTGGTAGACTCCTGAAAACCCAGGTTCCTAGCAGATCCCAGTACAGGGATTTTACAGCTCTGAAGTCCTCCTGTTACCCTAGGCTACCAATCAATGCTCACAAACCCAGGTTCTAGGAGGGATTCATAAACCCAGGGACCCAATAATTGTTTTTTTGTTTTTTTTTGTTTTTTTTTTTTTTCTCACTGTTGTGGCCTCTCCCATTGCAGAGCACAGGCTCTGGACGCCCAGGCTCAGCAGCCGTGGCTCACGGGCCCAGCCGCTCTGTGGCATGTGAGATCTTCCCGGACCAGGACACGAACCCACGTCCCCTGCATCGGCAAGCGGACTCTCAACCACTATGCCACCAGGGAAGCCCTCTTATTACAGTTTTTGACTTAAAGTGTATTCTGTCAGATATAAATATAGTTACCTCTGCTCTCTATTGTTTTCCATTTTCCTGGAATATTTTTTTCCATCTCTTCACCTTGAGCCTATGAGTGTCCCTAAAGGTGAAGTGAGTCTCTTGTAGGCAGTATATAGTTGGGTATTATTTTTAACCATTCAATCACTCTATGCCTTTTGACTAAAAGAATCAATAAATTTATACTTAAAGCAGCTATCAACAGGTGAGAGTGTACTAATATCATCTGGTTTTTTTTTTTCTGGATGTTTTGTAGTTCTTGTCCTTTCCTTCATCTTTTGCTGTCTTTCTTTGTGGGTTGATGATCTTCCCTATTGATATTTCTTTCTTTATCATTTGTATATCTACTGCAGGCTTTTTCTTTGTAGTTAATGCCACTTACATAAAACATCTTATAGATATAATGGTCTGTTTTATGCTATAACTTAACTTCGATACATACAGGATGTTTCCTTTATACCCACCCCATAATTTATTTTTGATATAATTTACCTCTTTTATTTGTATATCCATTAACAAATTATTATAGCTATAGTTATTTTTAATACTTTTGTCCTTAAAGCCTTTACACTAAAGTGATTAACACACCACCACCTTACAATATTAGAACATTCTGAATTTGACTATCTTCCAACTTTTACCAGCATGTTTTCTTGTTACTAATATTTTTCATTTTAGCTTAAGAACTCCTTTCAGCATTTCTTGTAAAACAGGTCTAGTGGTGATGAGCTCCCTCAGCTTTTGTTGTTTGGTAAATATTTATCTCTCGTTCATTCATTCATTCACTACTGAAAGGCAACTTTGCTGGGTAAACTATTCTTGGTTGGCACCAAACTCTTTCAGCACTTTGAATATATCACCCCACTCTCTCCTGACCTGCAAGGTTTCTGCTGAGAAATCTGCTGTTCATCTTATGGGGTTTTCTTTATTTGTGAGAATTTTTTTCTCTTCCTACTTTTGAAATTTTCTGTGTTTGATTTTAGACAATTTTATTATAATGTGTCTTGGAGAAGATCGTTTTGAAATGTTGGAACTTTGGGATTACCTATTAGGTCTATGAACTTAGATGTCTAAATATCTCCCCAGATTTGAGAAATTCTCAGTCATTACTTCTTAAAACAAGCTTTCTACTTCTACTCTTTCTGAGACTTCAATAATGTGTAAATTGTTTCTTTTAGTGTTATCCTACATTTCATTTAATTATTTTTCACTTTCTTTTTCATTCTTTTTTCCTTTTGCTCCTCTGACTGGATGAATTCAACTGACCTGTCTTCTAGTTCATTAAATCTTTCTCCTGCTTGGTTGATTCTGTTGCTCTCTTTTGAATTCTACATTTCAGTCATTCAACTCTAGGATTTCTGCTTTTAAAAAAATTCCTATTTCTTTGTTTATCTCTCATTTTGTTCATGCATTTTTTCCCCTAATTTCATTTACTTATCTATCTGGGTTTATTGTAGTTCACTTAATTCTCTAAGAGGATTATTCTGAATTCTTCCTTAGACAGTTCATAGATCTCCATTTCTTTAGGTTCAGTTATTGAAATTTTATTAGTTTCCTTCAGTGGTATCATTTTTCTTTGATCATTTATGATCCTGTGGCCTTACATTGGTGCCTGTGAATTTTGAGAGTGTAGACATCTCTTCCAGTCTTTACAGACTAGCTTCAGCAGCCTGTCAAAAATTCTGGGTAGGGGGTCAGATGGTATCCATTGACAGGCTTGCTGTTGGAATTCTTGGTGACCTGGTATTTGGGTGAGTCAAAAGGGAGAGGCCACAACAGTGAGAGGCCCGCATACCACAAAAAAAATTATATATATATATATATATATATATATATATATATATATATATATATATATATATAAGCAAATACCAACAGACCCAAAAGAAGAAACACACAAAAATACAGACACACTGGACTTCAACTATACCTTAGACTTAATGAACTAAAAACATACACAGAACATTCCACCCAGCGGTAGCAGAATACACACTTCTCCCATGTGCAGACAGGATATTCTCCAGGGTAGATCATATGTTAAGCCACAAAACAAGACTTAGTATATGTAAGAAGATTGACATAATACCAATTATCTTTTCTGACCACAACTGTAGGAAACTAAACATCAATAACAGGAGGAAAACAGGAAATTCAAAAATGTGTGGGAATTAAACAACATATTCTTGAAAAGCCACTGGGTCAAAAGAAATTTAAACATATCTTGAAACAAACAAAAATGTAAACACAATATATCAAAACTTATGGGATGCAGCAAAAAGCATGACTAAGAAAAATTTATAGTGAAAAACATTAAGAAAAAGGAAATATCACAATTAAATAACCTAAATCTTCACCTCAAGTAATAAGAAAAGGAAGAACAAACTAGCCCCAAAGTTAGCAGAAAGAAGGTAATAGCAAAGATTAGAACACAAATAAGTAAAATAGAGATCCAGAAAAATTATCAACAAAACAGAGCTGTTTTTTTGTTTGTTTTTGGAAAGATATATAAAATTGGCAAACTCTTAGCTAGACTAAGGAAAAAAGAGAGAAGACTCAAAATTAGAAATGAAAGAGGAGACACTACACCTGATCTGGCAGAAATACAAAGGTCCATAAGAGACTACTATGAACAATTATATACCCCAAAATTGAATAACCTAGAATAAATGGATAAATTGCTAGAAATATAGAACCTATCAATACTGAATCATGAAGAAATAGAAAATTTGAACAGGCCAATAATGATTGAGGAGATTGAAAGAGTAACCAAAAACCTCCCAATATAGCAAAGCCCAGGAACAGAATATGTTCTATCTTGATTAATGTTCCATGTAAGTTTGTGAAGAATGTGTATTGTTGTGTTGTTGGATGAAGTGGTTGATAGATGCCAATTATATCAAGCTGATGGATCAGGCTATTTAGTTCAACTATATTCTTACTTATTTTCTGATTACTGAGGCTGAAAATTACTGGTAGAAAAGTGTCAAATTCTCTAAATATGTAGAGTTGTCTATTTCTCCTTGCAGTTCTATCAGGTTCTGTCCCACATTTTTTATCTTTTTATTTATTTATTTATTTTTGCGGTCTGCGAACCTCTCACTGTTATGGCCTCTCCCGTTGTGGAGCACAGGCTCTGGACATGCCAGCACAGCGGCCATGGCTCACGGGCCCAGCTGCTCCGTGGCATGTGGGATCCTCCCGAACCAGGGCACGAACCCGTGTCCCCTGCATCGGCAGGCAGACTCTCAACGACTGCGCCACCAGGGAAGCCCTGTCCCACATATTTTGATGCTCTATTGTAAAGTGAAAACACATGAAGAAGTGTTATGTCTTCTTGTAGAATTCACTCCTTCATATATAGTGTTCCTCTTTAACCCTCATTGTTTTCTTTGCTCTGAAATTTGCTTTGTCTTAAATTAATATGTTTTAACGTCTTTATTGGAGTATAATTGCTTTACAATTGTGTGTTGGTTTCTGCTTTATAACAAAGTGAATCAGTTATACATATACATATATTCCCATATCTCTTCCCTCTTGCGTCTCCCTCCCTCCCACCCTCCCTAACCCCCTCCTCTAGGTGGTCACAAAGCACCAAGCTGATCTCTCTGTGCTATGCAGTTGCTTCCCACTAGCTATCTATTTTATGTTTGGTAGTGTATATATGTCCATGCCACTCTCTCACTTTATCACAGCTTACCCTTCCCCCTCCCCGTATCCTCAAGTCTATTCTCTAGTAGGTCTGTGTCTTTATTCCCGTCTTACCCCTAGGTTCTTCATGACCTTTTTTTTTTCTTTTTCTTCTTAGATTCCATATATATATGTGTTAGCATATGGTATTTGTTTTTCTCTTTCTGACTTACTTCATTCTGTATGACAGACTCTAAGTCCATCCACCTCACTACAAATAACTCAATTTTGTTTCTTTTTATGGTTAAGTAATACTCCATTGTATATATGTGCCACATCTTCTTTATCCATTCATCCGATGATGGACACGTAGGTTGCTTCCATGTCCTGGCTATTGTAAATACAGCTGCAATGAACATTTTGGTACATGACTCTTTTTGAATTGTGGTTTTCTCAGGGTATATGCCCAGTAGTGGGATTGCTGGGTTGTATGGTAGTTCTATTTGTATTTTTTTAAGGAACCTCCATACTGTTCTTCATAGTGGCTGTACCAATTTACATTCCCACCAGCAGTGCAAGAGTGTTCCCTTTCCTCCACACCCTCTCCAGCATTTATTGTTTGTAGATTTTTTGATGATGGCCATTCTGACCGGTGTAAAATGATATCTCATTGTAGTTTTGACTTGCACTTCTCTAATGATTAATGATGTTGAGCATTCTTTCATGTGTTTGTTGGCAATCTGTATATCTTCTTTGGAGAAATGTCTATTTAGCTCTTCTGCCCATTTTGGGATTGGGTTGTTTGTTTTCTTGTTATTGAGCTGCATGAGCTGCTTGTAAATTTTGGAGATTAATCCTTTGTCAGTTGCTTCATTTGCAAATATTTTCTCCCATTCTGAGGGTTGTCTCTTCATCTTGTTTATGGTTTCCTTTGCTGTGCAAAAGCTTTGAAGTTTCATTCGGTCCCATTTGTTTATTTTTGTTTTTTTTTCCATTTCTCTAGGAGGTGGGTCAGAAAGGATCTTGCTGTGATTTATGTCATAGAGTGTTCTGCCTATGTTTTCCTCTAAGAGTTTGATAGTTTCTGGCCTTATATTTAGGTCTTTAATCCATTTTGAGCTTATTTTTGTGTATGGTGTTCTAATCTCATACTTTTACATGTACCTGTCCAGTTTTCCCAGCACCACTTATTGAAGAGGCTGTCTTTTCTCCACTGTATATTCTTGCCTCCTTTATCGAAGATAAATTGACCATATGTGCATGTGTTTATCTCTGGGATTTTATCCTGTTCCATTGATCTATATTTCTGTTTTTGTGCCAGTACCATACTGTCCTGATTACTGTAGCTTTATAGTATAGCCTGAAGTCAAGGGCCTGATTCCTCCAGCTCCGTTTTTCATTCTCAAGATTGCTTTGGATATTCGGAGTCTTTTGTGTTTCCATACAAATTGTGAAATATTTTGTTCTAGTTCTGTCAACTAGAATACTATATCTTTTCCCTTCCCTTTACTTTTGTACCCTTAACTGTATTTCAAGTAAGTCTCCTGTATGTAGATCACATAGAGTTGTGTCTTGTTTTATATTCACTCTTACAGTTTTTATATTTTAATTGGTGTATCAAACCAATCACATTTTAACTGATTATTTATATAGTTAGTTTAATATCTACTATATTTTGGAACAGTTTTCTTTTCATTGTTATTGTTCTTTTTTTATTTGTTTGTTTTTTTCTTTTTTTAGTCTTCCCTGTTTCTGCCTTCTTTGGTTGTAATTGAGCATTTTATATAATTCCATTTTTTCTCCTTTCTTGATATTAATTATACTTCTTTTGAAAAACATTAGTGGTTGCCCTAGGGTTTCCAGTAGGCATTTACAACTAAATTAAGTCCACTTTCAAATAACACTGCACTGCTTCATGGGTAGTGCAGGTACCTTATAACAGAGTGTTTCTAGTTCCTCCCTCCTATTCCTTATAACACTGCTGTAACTCATCACACTTATCCAGAGGGTTAAATCACCTAATTGTTGCTGCTATTATTTTGAACAAGCTATTTTAAATGTTTTTTAATTATTTATTTTTAGCTGCATTGTGTCTTCGTTGCTGCACATAGGCTTTCTCTAGTTGTGGCAAGTGGGGCTACTCTTCGTTGTGGTGCATGTGCTTCTCATTGTGGTGGCTTCTCTTGTTGTAGAGCACGGGCCCTAGGCACGCAGGCTTCAGTAGTTTTGTCTCGTGGCTCTAGAGCACAGTCTCAGCAGTTGTGGTACACGGGGCTTAGTTGCTCTGAGGCAAGTTGGACCTTCCCAGACGAGGGATCAAATTCATGTCCACTGCATTGGCAGATGGATTCTTAACCACTATGCCTCCAGGGAAGTCTCAGGACAAGCTATTTTTAAAATCAATTAAGAATATGAAACATAAAAGACTTCACGTTACCTTCATTTATTCCTTCTTAAACACTGTTTCTTTCCTTATGTAGACCCAGAGTTTTGACCTATATCAGTTTCCTTCTCCCTGAAGAACCTGTAAAAACATTTCTTGTAAAATAGATCTACTGGTAACAAATTCCTTCAGTTTCTGTTCGAGAAGTTCTTTTTTTTTTAACTTTTGAATAATTTTTTTACTGGATGCAGAATTTTAGTTTTGTGGTTTTTACTTTCAATACTTTATATATTTCACCCCACTCTCTTCTTGCTTTCATGGCTTCTAAAGACAAATCCAGTGTAATTCTTATCCTTATTCATTGATAATCTGTGTCCCTCCCTCCCTCCATGATCTCCTATTTTCTTTGTCTTTGATTTTCTGCAATTTGCATATGATATGCCTACCTATATATTCTATGGTATTATAATGCTTGGTATTTTCTGAGATTCCTGGATCTGTGGTAAGTTGTCTGTCATTAATTTTGGAATATTCTCAGCTAATTATTACTTCAAATATTTCTTCTGTTTCTTTCTCTTTCTTCCCTGTCTGATATTCCTATTATGCATTTGTTATACTTTTTGTAATTGTTCCACTGTTCTTGAATATTACGTTCCATTTTTTTCACTCCTTTTTCTTTTTACTATTCGGTTTGGGACAATTTTGTTTACATATCTTCACACTCCACAATTATTTCCTCAGCCATGTCTAATCTGCTGGTGAGTGCATCAGAAGCATTTATTTTTATTAGATTGTTTTTTATTTCTAGCATTTCCTTTTGATTCTTAGAGTTTCCATCTCTCTGCTTAGATTCTTGCATATTGTCCACTTTTTCCATTAGATCCCTCGACCAATTAATCATATTTATTTCAAATTCCTCATCTGATGAATCCAAAATCTCTGCCATATCTGCATCTGTTTGTGATGCTTGCTTTCTCTTATACTGTGTCTTTTGCCTTTAAGTATGCATCATAATTTTTACTGAAAGCTGGGCATTATTTATCAGATAAGAGGAACTGAGTTAAATAGGCCTTTAGTGTGAGGTTTTGTGTTTATCTGTCTAGGAAAGAAGCTATGTTTACTGTTTGCTGTAGCTTTAGGTGTCAAAGGCTCAAATTTCCTCTGGTGTCCTTGTTTTTCTCTCCCCTGCTGTTTGTATAGACTTACTTCTTAAATAGGTCTGAGTCTTTCAGACTTAGGCTTTAATCCCCTATTTCTGCATTTTTACTATGCAGAAATCCTATTTATTAGTGATAAGGTAGTGATGGAAGGGAAGCATGTTCTAGTCCTTTGATAGGTATCAACCCGCATCCCAGGCTGTGACTTTCATTAGGGCTTCTCAACTTCACCCCTTTTGGTGAGACAGGAAGGTTAGAGTGGGCTAGAATTGGGTATTTCCATTCCCCCAAGTCCTCGAGGCTCTGAAAAAAATTTAATTTGGTTAGGTTCTGGTAAAATATTTTCCCTTGAGTGAAGACCATTGTTAGAGAAAACAGAATGCTTTTGGGTACTATTCTCCTTTCTCTGCTGGAAGTATGAGGATATTTTTTTCTGATCTTCATCATGAAGACCTGGTGGGGCTCCTTGAGGTAGAACTCACAAAAATGGGGATTCCCCTATTTCTGGTCCACCAGGAATTTTTATCTTTCAAGTTAGTCCATGCTCAGTCTCTAGCAATTAGTCACTTATTCCAAGTGTTCTTACCAGTTGCTGACTCTAGCAGTGGATTCAGGTCATGGTACACTGTGATTCTATCTGCTGGTCTCTCCAGTTTTCAAGGCCTTGTGACATTTTTTTTTATTGCCTCCATAGCTTTACCTTTTCCAAAATATCATATAGTTGGAATCATATAGTATATACCTTTTCATATTGACTTCTTTTTCCTCCATAATTTTTGTGGCTTGATAGATCATATTTTTTTCTCTATAGTGTTGAATAATATTGTGGATGTGCAACAATTTGTTTATCCATTCACCTACTGAATGACATCTAGTTTGCTTCCAGTGTTTGGCAGTTATGAATAAAGCTGCTATGAATATTGCTGTTCAGTATTTATTGTGAACACAAGTTTTCAACTCATCTGAGTAAGTACCTAGGGGAATAACTGCCGCATGTTTAGTAAAAGTATATTTAATTTTGTGAAACTGACTTCCAAAGTGATTTATCAGTTTACATTCCTACTAGCAGTGAAAGCAGTTAATGAGAATTCCTGTTGCCTTATATCTTGGCCAGCATTTGGTGTTGCATTTTCCTTCATTTGCAAATATATATTTGCTGGGTATAGCATTTTAAGTGGACATACTTTTTCTTTTAGTACTTTAAAAAACATAGCAGGAAGACCCTGAGCTCACGTTTTCTCATGGGCACACCAAAATTACAACTATTTACGAGACAACTATTGCTGAGAAAGACCAGAAGACTAGTAGAAAAGGTATTCTACAACTAAAGGTATAAAAAAGAAACCATGAGATGGTAGGAAGAGAAGAGTCATAGTATAGTCAAGACCCATACCTCTAGCTGGGCAACTCACAAATGGGAGGTTAATTACAATTGAAGAGGATCTATCCAAGGAACAACAGATCTGAGCTCCATGTTGGGCTCCACAGCCTGAGGTCTTGCACCAGGAAGACAAACCTCCTGAATGTATGGCTTTGAAGGTCAGCAGGGCTTACTTTCAGGAGTCCCAGCGGGCTGTGAGAAAGAGACTCCACTCTTAAATGGCACACACAAAATCCCACACACTTCAGAGCCCAGGACAGAAGCAGTAATTTGAAGACAGCCTGGGTCAGAGCCACCTGCTGATCTTGAAGAACCTCCTGGATGGGGTGGAGGCAACTGGAGCACACCCTGGGGACATAGACACTGGTTACAGCCATTTTGGGGAGCTCATTCTACCATGTGGACACTGGTTCTGGCAAGTGTCATTTTGGAATCCTACCTCCAGGACAGGGACCTGGCCTTACCCACCAGCCTGTGGAAACCAGTACTGGGACACATCAGGCCAAGTAACTAACTGGGGAGGAACATGGTCTTATCCTCCAGTAGGCAGGCTGCCTTAAGAACACCTGAGCCCACAGCCACCCCAGGACACAGCCCTGTCCACCAAAGGGCTCCAGACCCTGCCCCACAGATCAGTGACCCAGGGCCCCCAAGGCTCTGCAGCCAGAGATCCTGGGACTCAGTTCTGCCTACCAGTGTGCCAACTTCAGCCTCAGGACCACCACAGCCACAAAGTCTGCCATGGCAGGACCCAGCCCATGCACCATCAGGCTGGCACCAACTCTCAGACCTCCTGAGCCCCAGCCCTACCCTCCAGCAGGCCAACACCAGCTCTGAGACATTTGGGACCCTCAGCAAGCTACCTCAGGATCAAGTTCCACCCACCACCAGGCTGACACAAGCTTTAGGACAAACTCAACTCTTCATCCAGCTGTCTCAAGTACTAGCCCTGCCCAGAAGCAGGCCAACACCAGCTCCAGGACCTCCCAGGGACCTGAAGCCAGAGATACTGGGACCCATCTTTCCCCTCCAGTGATCCAGCACTAGCCCTAGAATCCATCTTCACCCACAAGTGGGTGAACACCAGCCTCAGGACCACTGCAGCCAAGCAGCCTGCTATGGCAGGATACAGCCCACACACCAGCAGGACAGCATTAGCCCTGGGAACACCTGCTTCCTGTTTCCCACCCACCAGCAAGCCAACACCAACACTGAGACACCTTAGGTCCCTTAGTCAGCCACCCTGGGATCCAGCCCCACCCAACAAGAGGCCAACAACAGCTTGAAGACACCAAGAACCCTATAGACAGAGATACCAGGACCCAGCTCCAACCATTAGTTAGCTTGCACTAGCCATGGGAACCTGTGAGTCCCAACCTGCCTACTGGCAAGATGAAACCAGCCCCAGGACCTGGCCCCACCCAAAAGCAGGCCAACAGCAGCACCAAGACAGATTGGCCACCTTAACCAGCCAACCCAGGATACAGCACCATGCACCAGTGGGCAAGTATCTGCTTTGGGATACCCCAGAACACTGAGCCAGCCATGTCAGGAAATAGTTGCACCCACCATCAGGTTAACACTAGATTTGGGAACCCTGGCCCTGCAACCACCCACTCCAGAACACAGCTCTGCCCACCACTGAGCCAACACTAGCCCCAGGACCTGCCCCCCAGGGTACTGTCATCAGCCACCTCATGACACAGCCCCACCAAAAAGTGGCTAGTAGCCTCTGCACAATGCAGGGTCTGGCAGGAACTGGATCCAGGGGCCAGCCATGCTTACCACAGTAGTCACCCCACCATAACAGACGGACACACTCAGCCCAGATGGCAGCATCCCTGGAGTATATAGATCTGGTGACCAAAGAGGGGTGCACTGAGGGGATGCATAAGCCACTTCTTCAAGGTCAGTAAATGTAACCAACCTACCAGATACATAGAAATAAAAAGCAGCACATTAGGCAAAATGAGGCAACAGAAGAACATGTTACAAATGAAGGAACAAAACAAAACCCCAGAAGAAGAACTAAGTGAAGTGGAGATAACCAGCCTACCTGATAAAGAGTTCAAAGTAATGATCATAAATATAATCAATGAACTCAGGAGAAGAATGGATGAACAGAATGAGAAGTTATAAGTTTTTAACAAAACGTTAGAAAATTCTAACTTCTTATTCTTAAAGAAGAACCAAATAGAGATGAAGAACACAATAACTGAAATAAAAAATACACTAGAAGGAAGCAGCAGTAGATCAAATGGTGCAGAGGAATGCATCAATGAGCTGGAAGACAGAGTAGTGGAAATCTCTGAAGATGAACAACAACAACAAAAGAGAATAAAAGAAATGAGAACAGCTTAAGAAAATTCTGGGACAACATCAAGTGCACTAAGACACACATTGTAATGGTCCCAGAATGAGAAGAGAGAGAGAAAGGGACAGAGAACATATTTGAAAACATAATAGCTGAAATTTTCCCTAACCTGGAAAAGGATACAGACAACCAGGTTGAGGAAGCACAGAGTCCCAAACAGCATCGACCCAAAGAGGAACACACCAAGACACATTGTAATTAAAATGCCAAGAATTAAAGATAAGGAAAGAACATTAAAAGCAGCAATGGCGGGCTTCCCTGGTGGCGCAGTGGTTGAGAGCCCGCCTGCCAATGCAGGGGACGTGGGTTCGTGCCCTGGTCCGGGGGGATCCCGCGTGCCGCGGAGTGGCTGGGCCCGTGAGCCATGGCCGCCGGGCCTGCGCGTCCGGAGCCTGTGCTCCACAGCGGCAGAGGCCGCAACAGTGAGAGGCCCATGTACTGAAAAAAAGAAAAAAAAAAAAAAAAAGCAGCAACGGAAATGCAACAAGTTGCATACAAGGGAACTACCATAAAGCTATCCGCTGACTTTTCATCAGATACTCTGCAAGTCAGAGAGGAGTGGCATAATATATTTAAAGAGATGAAAGGGGAAAACCTACAACCAAGAATAGTCTACCCAACAAGACTTTTGTTCAGATTTGGTGGAGAGATCAAAAATTTTACAGACAAACAGAAGCTAGAAGAGTTCAGCACCACCAAATCAACTTTACGAGAAGTGATAAAGTGACTTCTCTAAACAATAAAGGCCAGAACCAGAAACATGAAAATTCTGAAAGGAACAATCTCATAGGTAAAAGCAAATATACAGTAAAGGTAGTAAATTAACCATGTACAAAGCTAGTAGGAAGGTTAAAAGACAAAAGTAGTAAAATAATCTATATGCACAATAAGCAGTTAAGAGATACACAAAACAAAAAGATGTAAAATATAATGTCAAAAACAGTAACCATGAGGAGAGGGGAGTAAAAACGCAGGGTTGTTAAAATGCGTTTGAAATTAAGAGGTCAGCAACTTAAAATAATCATATATAGTTATAGTTATATATAAACCTAGTAGTAACCACAAGCCAAAAATCTATAATAGATACACACAACACAAAAAGAAAGGAATCCAAACATAACACTATAGATAGTCATCAAATCACAAGGGAAGAGAACAAAAGAAAGAAACAAAAATGAACTACAAAAGCAACCTCAAAACAATTAACAATAAAGCAATAAATACATAGCTATCAGTAATTACATTAAATGTAAATGGACTCAATCTTGCAATTAAAAACATAGAGTGGTTGAAAGGATACAAAAACAAGACCCATATATATGCTGTCTACAAGAGACTCACGTCAGGTCTAAAGACACACACAGACTGCAAAAGAGAGAATAGGAAAAGGTATTCCATGCAAATGGAAATGAAAAGAAAGTCAAGGTAGCAATACTTATATCAGACAAAGTCTATGGGACACAGCAAAGCAGTTCTAAGAGGGAATTTTATAGACATACAAGTTACCTCAGAAAAAGAGAAAAATCTCAAATAAACAACCTAAACTTACACCTAAAGGAATTAGAAATAGAAGAACAAACAAAACCCAAAGTTAGCAGAAGGAAAGAAATCTTAAAGATCAGAGCAGAAATAAATGAAATAGAGATGGGAAAAATAGAAAAGGTCAATAAAACTAAAGATCTGGTTCCTTGAAAAGATAAACCAATTTATAAACCTCTACCCAGCCACATCAAGAAGAGAGAGGGCCCAAATCAATAAAATCAGGTGTGAAAAGGAGAAATAAAAACCAATGCCACAGAAATAAAAATTATCATATTACTAGAAACTATTTGCCAATAAAATGGACAACATAGCAGAAACTGAAAATTTCCTAGAAATACAAGACTGAATGAGGAAGAAATAGAAAATGTGAACAGACTAATTACCAATACTGAAATTTAATCAGTAATTTAAAAGCTCCCAATAAACAAAAGTCCAGGTCCAGATGGCTTCACAGGTGAATTCTACAAAATATTTAAAGAATAGTTAACACCTATCCTTCTCAAACTATTCCAAAAAATTGCAGAGGAAGGAACATTTCTGAACTCATTCTATGAGGCCAGAATCACTCTATACCAAAATCAGACAAAGATATTAACAAAAAAATTAAATTACAGGTCAATATCACTGATGAACATAGATGCAAAAATCTTGAACAAAATGTTAGCAAACCAAGTCCAACAATACATTAGAAGGATCATACACCATGAACAAGTGAAATTTCTCTAATGGATACATGGATGGTTCACTATCCACAATCAATCAATGTGATACACTGCATTAAAAAAGCAAAGAATAAAAATCATATAATCATTTCAGTAGATGTAGAAAAGGCTTTTGACAAAATTCAACATCCATTTATAATAAAAAAAAAAACTCTCCAGAAAGTTGGTATACAGGGAACATACCTCAACATAATAAAGGCCATATATAATAACCCACAGCTAACATACACTCAATGGTGAAAAGCTGAAAACATTTCCTCTAAGACCAGGAATAATACAAGGATGTCCACTCTCACCACTTTTATTCAACATAGTTTTGGAAGTCCTAGCCCCTGCAATCAGAGAAGAAAAAGAAATAAAAGGAACTCACATTGGAAAGGAAGAGGTAAAACTGTCACTGTTTGCAGATGACATGATACTATAACCTGAAAATCTTAAAGATGCCACAAAAAAACTACTTAATCTCATTAATGAATTTGGTAAAATTTCAGAATAATACAAAATTAATATACAGAAATCTGCTGCATTTCTATACACTATCAACAAACTATCAGAAAGAGAAATTAAGGAAACAATCCCATTTACCACTGCATCAAAAAGAATAAAATACCTAGGAATAAACTTATCTAAGGAGGTAAAAGATCTGTACTTGGAAAACTATCAGACATTGATGAAAGAAACTGAAGATGACACAAAGAGATGGAAAGATATTACATGTTAATGGATTGGAAGAATTAACACTTTCAAAAATGACCATACTACCCAAGACAACGTACAGATTCAATGCAATCCCTACCAAAATGCCAATGGCATTTTTCTCAGAACTAGAAAACATAATTCTAAAATTTGTATGGAAACACAAAAGACCCTGATAGCTAAAGCAATCTTGAGAAAGAAGAACAGAGCTGGAGGTATCATGCTCCCTGACTTCAGGCTATACTACAAAGCTATAGTAATCAAAACATTATGGTACTGGCACAAAGACAGACACATAGATCAATGGAACAGAATAGATAGCCCAGAAATAAACCCACACACTTATGGTCAATTACTCTATGACAAAGGAGGAAAGAATATACAATGGTTGAAAGATAGTTTTTTGAATATAGTGATGCTGGGAAAACTGGACATCTACATGTAAAAGAATGAAATTAGAACATTCTCTAAAGCCGTATACAAAAATAAACTCAGAATGAATTAAAAACCTAAGTGTAAGATCAGATACTATAAAAATCCTAGAAGAAAACATAGGCAGAACACTCTCTGACATAAATTAGAAATATTTTTTGCATCTGTCTCCTAAGGCAAAGGAAACAAAAATAAACAAATGGGACCTAACTAAACCTAAAAGCTTTTGCACAACAAAAGAAACCATCAACAAAACAAAAAGACAACCTACTGAATGGGAGAAAAGTTTTGCAAATGATATGACCAATAAGGAGCTAATGTCCAAAATATATAAACAGCTCATCCAACTTAATGTTAAAAAACAAACAACCAATTTAAAAATGGGCAGAAGACCTAAATTGACATTTCTTCAAAGAAGATATACAGATGGCCAGTAGGCACATGAAAAGATGCTCAACATCATTAATCATCAGAGAAATGCAAATCAAAACCACAATGAGATATCACCTTACACCTGTCAGAATGGCTATCACTTAATGATAGCCACAAATAACATATGTTGGTGAGGATTTGGAGAAGAGGGAATCCTCATACACTGTTGGTGGGAATATAAATTAGTGCAGACATTGTGGAAAACAGTATGATGGTTTCTCAAAAAACTAAAAATTGAACTATCATATGACCCAGAAATTCCACTCAGGGATATATATCTGAGAAAAACAAAACACGAATTTAAAAAGATACATGCACCCCAATGTTCATAGCAGCATTATTTACAGTTGCCAAGATATGAAAGCAATCTAACTGTCCATCAACAGATGAATAGATAAAGAAACATATATATTGGAGATATATGTGTCATATATATATTTATATATACATATATGTATGTATATATATACATATAATGGAATATTACTCGGCCATAGAAAAGAATGAAATTTTTGTCAATTGCAAAAACATGAATGGACCTGGAGGGCATTATGCTAAGCAAAATAAGTCAGACAGTGAAAGACAAATACTTCATGATATCACTTATTTGTGGAATCTAAAAAATAAAACAAACTAGTGGTTACCAGTGGGAAGAGGAAAAGGGGGAGGGGAAGTATAGGGGTAGAGGATCAAGGGGTACAAACTAAAATGAGGGATAAAAAAAGCTACAAGTGTATATTGTACAAGGTGCATATAGCAAATATTTTATAATAATTATAAATGGAATATAATCTTCAAAAATTGTGAATCAATATATTTTACACCTGTAACTTATATAACATTGTACATCAACTATATGTGAATTATAAATAAATAAATAATAAACAAACTACAAGGATATATTGTACAGCTCAAGGAATGTAGTCAATATTTTATGATAATGTTAAATGGAGTAAAATCTATAAAAATATTGAATCATTATGTTGTACAGCTGAGACTAATATTATAAATAAATTCTACCTCAATGAAAACAATTTTTTAATAAATGGAATCATACAGTTTTTAAAAATTTCTCCACTATTTTCTGGCTTGCATACTTTCTGACAAGATGTCTGCTGTTTTTCTTATCTATATTCTTCCGTTGCAGTGTTTCTTTTCTTCTTCTCTTAAGATTTTTACTTTATATTTATTTTCAGAAGGAAGATTATGATGTATGAAGTCTGTAAATATGTTTTATAGTTAGAGTCAACAGGTGATGGATTAGCTGTGGAGGGTCAAGAAGGAAAGGAATCAAAAATATTGTTAAGAGTTTGAGTTTGAGCAACTGGGTGGATGGAGTGAAATTTACTGAGAAGGGAAAGACAGTTGGCGAAGGCCATGGGGAATCAGTTTGGTTGATTCAGAGAAGAAGAAGGCATATCCCTTGGGCTGTGTCAGAAGCAGAGCCATGGACAAATATTACAGATGCATGTAGCTTATTTGAGAGATGACCCCAGACAGCACCAAAAGTGGGAGGGACAAGAGGTAGGGAAGAGAAGGTAGACTAATAGAAGGTGTGCTGTCAAAATTACCACTGTTGGAAAATAGAGCTACTCCCACTGGAGAATTCTGAGATCCAATATAGAACACACTCCTCAGCAGTAGCCAACACAAGGGGAAAAGGAGATGGAGTATTGATCCACTAGTTCCCACCAGGCTTTGGTTGACGGCTGGCCCTGAAGGTCATTAATACTCAGGCATTTCTGGCCTGCCTCACACAGACAGAGAGCAAGGCTCTGGAGTCAGATGGCCTCAGGTAAGGATGCAGATGCTGGCAGTGGAATGTTGGCTGCTGCTGTCCAAGGGTATATGGGCAGGGTCTGAGTGGTAGACCAGAGGACAGTCACCTATCAGCTATTCATGAGCCAGGGGGTTCCAAATTTGGGAGTGAAAGACAGTGCCCCTGATACATCCTGTCATCCTGACTGTTTGCCCGGAAGCTCACCAGCCATCTAATTTAACCCCTGTCAGGGCATGGTGGCTCTTTGCCAAGACCTCAGTAGCAGACAAGCGGAGACCAGTTTCACAAGGCTCCCAAACCCCATTCCCACTGCCACCTAAGAGACTTGTATGCAGAGAGGTCTCTACTCACCATTATATTTCATGCTTACCATGAGGCTGAAAGTTGGCATCTTTCCCATACACATCTTATAGAAGAAACTGGTGCTCAGAGAGCTGCAGTGACTAATGTAAGGCTGCCCAGCAAGAGAGCTGGAGTCAGGACTGAAACTGATCCCTGAGTGACTGCCTTTCAGGAACCCAGTCTCCCAGTCTCCACTCTCTAGAAATGAGCATTAGACAAGGCAGTGGCTCTTATTCATCATCATGTCTTATGAATTAAAAACAATGTTCATGAGGTCATTTCCATGGGGCTTTGAGGTTGGCTGTGTAAATATTTGGCCTTCAGGGCTCTTCTTGGCCAAGCTCCTCAGGGTGCTGACGTTAAACACACTCCTTCAGGAAAAATGCAATTGGTCTCAGGAAGCCCCTGGGGTCCAGCTCTCAGAGGGTGTCTGCTCAGCCTAATGTATGACAACACAAAGCCCATTTTTCCTATGACTTTTTTCTCATTTAAGACAAGAAAGATCGCCCTCCTCTCGACAACACACATACTCAACAGTCATTAATACGCAGGCATTTAAAAACATTTGTGATCAGAAAGGTCTGTGTTTTCTCATTTCTTTACAGAGTCAGGGAGGTTTGAGAGTGAGAGACAGGAGAGATGGAGAAGGAGAGAGAGAGGGAGAGGGAGAGAAGGAGACAGAAAGGGAGGGAGGGAGAGGAAAAGGGAGAAAGAGAGAGAGAGAAAGGGGGAGGGAGGACAAAGGATGAAGGGAGGGAGAGGAGAAAGCAACCTTAGTATCCACCAACAGGACTTTGTTAAAATATGTTCTATCTGTGCATGGGGTGCTGCAGTCATTTAAAACGATGCTGCAGATCTACATGTAAAAGCCTACTATAGCCTCAGGTGACAAAGTAGGTCTCAGAGCAGCCTAAGAAGCTGTAAGTCAGTGCCCAACTAAGTGCACAAAAACTGATAGAAGGGGTGGTCATCAGAAGCTTAGCAGCAATTTCCTCTGAGTGATGGGGTTCCAGGTGGTTTTACCTTTATTCTGTGATGATTCCTCTTGTGTTCGCCCCCTATG
Organism: Phocoena phocoena; assembly: GCF_963924675.1. NCBI lineage: Eukaryota > Metazoa > Chordata > Mammalia > Artiodactyla > Phocoenidae > Phocoena > Phocoena phocoena. The sequence continues at coordinate 26,621,302 of NC_089224.1, read as the reverse complement.
GCCACAGTAACCAAGTACCACTAATGGGATGACTTAGATTTATTCTATCTCAGTTCTGGAGGCCAGAAGTCCAAGATCAAGATGTCAACAGGGGTGTGCTCCTTCTGTAGGCTCTAGAGGAGGATCCTTCCTTGCCTCTCCCAGTTTTGAACAGTGGCTGGCAATCTCTGGTTCTCCTTGGCTTACAGTTGCAGCATTACAATCTCTGCCTCTGTCATCATGTGGCCTCTACCCTCTGTGTCTGTGGCTGTGTCTCCTCTTCTTATAAGGATACCAATCATGTTGGATTAAGACACACCCTACTCCAGCCTGACCTCATTTTAACTAATTGCTTTTTAATGACCCTATTTCCAAAAAGGGTAGAGGTCACATGTTGAGGTCCTGGGGATCAGGACTACAACATAACTTTTGGGGAGAGGACACAGTGATGAAAAATGGCCATCTGTAGATTGTGGGCAGGGCCCAATTCAGGAGGTGAATGTGCCCATCACTTGGGGACTCATCCTCTGTGTTTCTGGACAGTCACACCTTCCCCCAGTACTGTGGGAAGCCTGCAGAGTGTCCCAAATGCAGAGATACTCCACAGGAAAGAAGGGGTCATGCCCTGGGAAGGAGACTGGGTCTTTGGCAAGATTACAGGGGATATCAGGCGAGGGGTCTGAAGGCTAGAGCAAGGTGTCCTCCTAACAATGTATCTTGGTGCATTGGAAGGGTGCTAGATGCATGTTACTAGTGGAAGGTGCAAAGAGAGGCTGGGGCATCTAGGATGAACTAATTGGACAGGGACAACATGCTGGGAATATTAAACCAGAATATTTTATCATGAATCCCTTGTTCATTATGAGGATGGACCTGGAGGACAGGACAATATCATAGAGTCTTCCCTATGGTGGGGATGAAGAGGACTTGGCCTGGTGGAGGAAGAGCAAAGCCCAGGGGCCTGTGGGAAAGAGAAACTGGGAGGTCAGCATGAAAGAAGGTGCACAGGCATATGTGGCTCAGGGCAGGAGCAGTGGGGGAGTGGAATCACTGAAGAACTAGGGGACTTTCCAGATACACCTTCAAAAACTTCTTTTTAATAACGTTGAATTCATAGAAGTGATTATTTGTTAATTTATTTTTAAATTTTATTTTATTGTTTTTATTCTTATCTTTTTAGATTGATAAACACACATCTTAGAGAGCAGAGAGAGCAAGAAGTTAATCACAGGATGTGAATAGCGAGGCATTTAAACATCTGGTTTCACTACATGCCAGGGTAATATTACTATCTTAAGATACTGAAGTCTTTGATTATTCTTTTATTTCAAACCCCACAGTCATTAGGCATAATGATTTTTTTAGAAGTGATTATTTATAATATATGTGTGAGGTATAAAGAATACCAAGAAACAAGCACCTATGTATCCGTCAGGGTCTCTTCATCCCACCTCTCTCCTACCCAGACGTGACTGCCACAACAAATTCTGTGTTAACCTGACTTTTGTCATTCAGACACAATCTTGCCATCTATGTGTGTCTCCCTAAAAAGAACCTTGTGATATATATTCTTTTGTGACTTGCCTCTTTGCTAATGGCCAAGTATGTACCTCCAGTTAATTTGTTCTCAATGCCACACTGTTTTCACTGTATGAATATGTGCAAATTTGTCCACTCTCTTTCCAGGGAACACATGGCTGCCCCACAACCATGCTACTGTGAGAAGTTTCCTGGTGCCTACCTCCTGGTGCCTGTGTGTGGGCACTTGCCCAGGAGGGGAATTGTTGTGGCACAGGATAGGCATGTCAGGTTTGCCAGCTGATGCCAAACTGGTTTTCCAAGCACCCAGGCTGGTTCACATGCCCAGTGAGGGGCCAAGGATCTGTACTTTGCCACACCCTGGCCCTATCAGATTCTCAGTCCTATTTCGCATACATTTTAGAATTGTCAGGATATTGTTTACAAGTGTCGCAAAATAATCAGGAAGTAAGGCAATAAAGTAATTTATCATTCAAAACAAACCCAAACCAAAAAAGGGGGGAGGAAGATGAAAAATATAAGAAATATTTGCTTGAAGGGGAGCAAGGTGAGATCCCCTGGTCCCTGAAGCAGCAGGTATTCTAGGTGGAGCACTGTGGGAACGGCCCTGTTGGCTGATCCAGTCCAGGGCTCCTCAGTGAGAAAAGAAGATTATATTTTTCATGTTTGTTCTTTCCATAAAACCCATGACCACAACCCTCCTCTGGAACCACAACTTCATTCTCTGTGAGTCCTGTGAGCCCCCACGTCATGACCACCTCCCTAGTCCTGGGCTCTGGAGAGGCAGGAGCCAGGAGGCTTCTCATTGTCTTCTGTAGCAATGCTGTGAGAGAGCTTGACTGTCTCTACAAGCCCATCCTACAGGTGAGAAATCTGAGGCTCAGGGGATCACATCAGCCCCCGGCCAACAACTTCAGAGGCCCCAGGACTCCTTCTTGTGAGGGAAACATGCCGTCCAGAACATCTTCTCTCCTTTGCTTTCTTCTCACCTTTCTGTTTGGGGCCATCAGGTCGCCCCATCTTCCCTGGTGCACATATAGGTTCATTTCAGCAGTAGTTGGAGTCTTGGGGCACTGCTGTGAGGCTGGGTTAAGCCAGGCTTTCTGCTCTGAGGAGAAACAGCTCCTGAGAGCTTAGGGTCCCATTCTGGGTACTCCTTGCCTTCTCTCACAGCCCCAGGGGTTCACCTCTTCTATCTCCCTGAGGCTCTACCTTTCCCCTGCCCACTGACAAGAGGAAGGACACCCCTCAAGAGACCACACTTTACCAAGGAGCTGAGGTATCTGGGGCAAGAAGGGTTAAAGCAGCATCCAGGAGCAACCAGGAAGGCTGTCTTGGAGGAGGAGGGGCAAGCAGGCTGGGAAGGGCCTTGTGGCACTCCAAGGCGGATGAGCTGAGGGCAGGAAGAGCCCCTCCTCCCTGCGGCACTCCCTGTGGAGCTGGTGCTCAGAGTGCAGCTTCAATGGTCCAGACCATGTGTAGGTTGATACCCAAGGGCCCCAGGGGTGGTGGCTGACCCCAGGACATGGTGGTCCAAGGGTGTGGTGGCTGACCCCAGGGGCCATGGCAGAGGCTCTTGGAAGGGTGCGTGCAGTTGCTCCCTTCCCAAGGGGCCTTCCTTCCTCCTCATTCTTTCTGGACTTCCCCTCCCCAGTGGGAACAGCCTCTTCCCCCATAGGGCTCTGCATGGGGCCCTCTTTGCCCCCAGAGAACCTTGGGTGTTTGTTTGATACCTTGCCAGAACAGTGTGATGCTCTGAGGTCCCCCATCTCCTCCTTTCCTTTACCTTTCAAAGGTATGGCCTGAGGTAAGCCTGCTGCCTCCCAAAGAGCAAGACAGATGCAGTGATAGCCCTGCCCTGCCTTCCCAAAGCCCTGCTCTCCTCCATCGGCATCACCACCCTCCTTTGCTGACACACCCTCAGTCTCGCTGTGCTGGCACGTTGTAGAGACTTCACATACCTGTTTGTCCAGCATGATGGCCCTATGAGGCCAGTGCAGAGACAGGCTCGGAGAGTTCATGAGGTGACCAGGAGGGAGCCTGAGCCAAGGCTGACTGCAACTCCTCAGCCCAGGGCCTCGCTCAGCATGCCCGTCGTCATCACTGCCTGCCTCTGAGCCGTGGTTTCCTCACAGGAACAGGGGTGACAGGACCCAAGTAGCCCAGTGCCTGTGGAGACTCTGCTCCCTGCCCTGCCCACAGGCAGACACCATGCTCTAGGTGACTGAGCATGGCCGGTCAGACACCATGATCTAGGTGACTGGGCTGGCCGGGTCTCTCGTCCCTAACATGCCTCTAACCCGGTCTCCTAGCTGTTTATCCTCAACCGCGTGAAGAAGTCATAAACCGTGGAGCCTGCCCAGGTATTTATTTTAGTTAGTAAAAATGCCTTGGACTTTGCCAAGAGCCATTTGACTTTAATTGGAAACTTTTGAGGCATTAAGAATGCGCCAAGGTTTAAGACGTGTCCAAAGGCTCTGCAATCATCGATCATGTGAGCGCTGCTTTGGACCAGGTGGAACGAAGACAACCTTTTAGCAAATCCACCTCCCTTAATGGACTCATTTATAATAACTCTGCATTGCTGGGCAGCACGTCTCCCCCAGAACATCATGAACGCTGGCCAGTGCGTTTAAAAGCAATGAACATCTGGTGACTGTAAACCAGGAACCCAGAAAAAAACAAAACATGACATAAAAAAAGGCAGCTCAGGGAGGGCCATTAAGATGGCCTCCATTCTGTGGTCAGGGTAGACATTTCCCCCGCAATGTGAAGGAAGCTAGGGAGAGGCACCATCTGCTGTTCCTCCAAGAAATGTCACCCCAACAACTTTCTTTACGGAGGACTTACCAGGTGCCAGGCTTGGTCAGGAAGCCTTGGCCAACTGCTCTGGCCTCATCTCCTGACATGTTCCCACTGGCCTTTCTCAGACCCCACCCTATTACAAGGCCTTTGCTTAGGCTCTTCCCTGTGTCTGGAGCACTCCCCCTCCCTCTCCTCATGTGTATTAGTTAGCTGTGGCTGCATAACAAGCTACCCCAAAACTTAGGAACGTAGAACAATAAACACTTATTATACCAGTCTCTGAGTCAGGAAACCAAGGGCAGCTTAGCTGGGTGCATCTGGTTGAGGTCTCTTATGAGGTTGCAGTCAAGCTATCAGCAGGGGCTGTAGTCTCCTATGGCTGGGTTGGGGCTATAGGATCCACTTCCAAGCTCACTTACATGACTGTGTGTGGAAGTCTTCAGTTCCTCATCACATGGACATCCACAGGGATGCTTGAGTGACCTCACAGCATGACGACTAGCTCACCCAGAGCGAATGATTCAAGAGAGAGTCAATGTGGAAGGTCCAGTCTTTTATGACCTGATTTTGAAAGTGATACACCATCATTTATGCTGCGTTCTGTTGTTTACTGTGTTGAATAATGTCCCTCAAAATTCATGTATACCAGAACTTCAGAATGTGAACTTATTTGGAAAAAGGGTCTTTGCAGATGTAATTAGTTAGGACGAGGCCATTCTGAATTGGGGTGGCTCCTAAATCCAATGACTAGTGTCTTTATAAGAAGGCCATATGCAAACACAGAGACACAGAGGAGACACAGGGAAGAGGGCCATGTAATAATGCAGGCAGAGATTAGAGTGATACATCTACAAGCCAAGGATTGATTGCTGGCAGCCATCAGAAGCCAGGAGAAAGTCATGGAATGGATTCTACTGCAGAACCTCCAGAAGGAACCAATCTTGCCAACACCTTGATCTTGGACTTCTGGCCTCCAGACTGGTAGAGAGCAAATTCCTATTGCTTCAAGCCCCCCAGCTGGGGGCACTTTGTTACAACAGCCACAGGAAACTAATACATGTTGGCCACATACAGCCCTACAGTCCATGTAGGAGGGAGCATGAGGGTGTAACGAGAGATGGGGACACTGGGACTGCCTACCACATTGCCTGAGCTACTCCACTCATTCTTCAGGCCTCAACGACTGTGGCTTCCTCCAGAAGGCTGGGCCTTGTGCCCTGCATGGATCGTGTACCCTGGAGCATCCAGAGGACCTCTGTAATACACTCCCACTTGGAGTTGTTTCAACTGTCTTTCCACCCTATTGAACTGTAAGGTCCAAGATGAAGGCAGTTCTATCTTGATCACCTCCTGACCACTCTTATCCCTGGTGACAAGCGCATGCCCAGCACACAATAGGTACTCAATAAGTACATGAGTGACTATGGGATGTGCTATACATCTTCTACTTCAACCACCCCTCCATTGTCAGTAACCCTCCTCTGAGGCTCAAGGACGATAGAACTCATCAGGTCTCTCAGCACACCCAGGTATGCCTGGTTCCAAGTTCTGGGCTTTTCCTACTACATCAACACTGACTCAAAACAGCTGCCAGGGCTTCCCTGGTGGCACAGTGGTTGAGAGTCCGCTTGCTGATGCAGGGGACACAGGTTTGTGCCCCAGTCCAGGAAGATCCCACATGCCATGGAGCGGCTGGACCCGTGAGCCATGGCCGCTGAGCCTGCACATCCAGAGCCTATGCTCCACAACAGGAGCCTATGCTCCACAACACAGCACAACAGTGAGAGGCCCACGTACCGCAAAAAAACCAAAAAACAAAAAAACAGCTGCCAGTGGTAGGGTGGGGTGAGAAGGGCCCCAAGGAAAGGTACCTACTTCAGGTATGACAATGTCTCCTATGGGGTGCAGCTGGCCATGGACATTTTACCTGGGAATCACTTGCTGATCATCACTGCCTGCACAAGCTGATTGCTCCTCCTAGACTGGCTGGCTCATCAGGACCTCAGGACCCTCAACTTTACTCCCCAAAGCACTGTGGAGACCAGGCCAGAACAAGAACAGATTTACTGATGGCTCAGAAATGATGACAGGGAAACAGACACAGAAGCTAAATGGACTCAGAGCATACCCAGGCTGCAGGAACGACATGGGCTATGTCCTGTGGCCCGTTCTCCTCCTTCTCATCCTACTCATAGTGAATCACTAGCTACGGGCATGCACAGACAATATTTCCCAACCTCCTGTGCAGCTAGACATGGCCATGAGTCCATCTAAATTCTAGCCAAAGGGATAGCAGAAGTGTCACATGGGACCCCCTGGAAGTGATGTAAGGTGAGAAGGGTGAGTTCTTCTTTGCCCCTTGTCCTACTTTCAGCTTCCCGGAATGGCAGAAGTGATGGCTGATGCTCAAGCAGCTATCTTTAACCATGAGATGGAAGCTGTGTGTTGAGAATAGCTGTGCAAGAAAGGTAGAAGAGTTGGAGTCCCTGATGCCTACCTCTGTGCTTTTTATATGAGAGAATAAACTTCCATCTGTCTTAAGCTACTGTAATTTGGATTTTTCTGTTAATTGTAGCCAAACTTGATCCCAATTTACGGAGGAGACTTTGTCTTTTGTGCTTTAGCCAAGGTTCTGCTATCAGAACTTTCTCACACTACTCTGAGCACTTGCTGAGCTGTGAGGGGACCACCAAAATGAAGCCCTGGATCTGTGGTTCTGATGACCTCTCATTCATGGGGGAGGGAGGTTGATGGTTGGCCATTTTGGATGCTCTCAACACTCCAGCTGCTCCCTCTGCCTTCTCATCCCCAGAACTCAGTCTCCTCTCCTGATCCTGGGGACAGAGAGCTCACATTTATTGAGCACTGACTGTGTAAGGCAAGTTACTAAGACATTCATGTCAATGATCTCACATGGTTCTTCCCATTATTCCCTGAGATGACAGTGGGATTCTAAGGATGAGGAAGTTGAGGGTCAGAGATTCACTACACGCCTCTGTCCCACAAGAGGATATCTATCAGCTCCTAAACATGAGGGTGACCTGTCTATAACACCCCTGTTGGCTGTGCCCAGCTTCTCAGCAAGCCCCCTGTAGCATCTGATCTTCATGGAGTCTAGCTCCACCCCTCCTCCCTACCTCCAGGTCCCTCACCCACCTGGAGAGAGCCCCTTGCCTACCTAGAGAAGCCTCCTCTCTGTCTCCACCCTTACCTCTCACTATACTTGTCCTGCTCACTACATTCCAGGCACTCTGGCTGCTCCTCAAACAGGCCAAGCTCATTCTGGCACCTTTGCCATTGTTCCTTCTGGCCACCCAAAGGTATTATTCATGCTCTGTCATACATCCTGCTGGTTTTCACAATGGTTTTGTTTGTTCATTGTCTGTTTCCTGAATAGGTAGGCATGCTCCAAGAAGCCAGGGACTTGGTCTTGTGTGTTGCTGTGTTCACAGAACATAGAACAGTGTCTGACACACAGCAGGTGCTCAGTAAATATCTATTGAATGAATTAATTAAAATCAATTTAATTAATGTAACCAGCAGAGCTGGGAGAAACTTCAGGGAGCAATGGGAGAGAAGACAGGGAGATTTTAATGGAGAAACCTGAGGCCAAGTCCACTGCAGAGAAAGGACCCACAAGCATCCTGGGCAGGTAAGGTGTATCAGGGATCAACCTCAGGAGCAGAGACAGTAGATGAGATATATACATATATATGACTTGTTATAAGGCGTTGGCTTATGTGATGATGGGGGCTAGCTAAGCAAGTCCAAAATTCATAGGGTAGGCCATCAGGAAAGAATACCATGAGTAGGCTGAAATCTCCATTCATGGGCTGAAGCTGTGGTGCACAGGAGGTATGTGTTCTCTCTTTTGGGGAAGACTCAGCCCTGCCTTTAAGGCCCTCAACTGATTAAGTCAGGCCCACCCAGATTATCCAGGGTACTCTCCATTACTTAAAGTCAACTGATTAGGAGCCTTAATTATATCTGAAAAATATCTTTACAGCAACATCTGGGTTAGTGTTTGGTTGAATAACTGGGGACCATAGCCTAGCCAAGTTGACACATTAAAGAAGCTATTATGGTCCATCCCTTGTCAATGTGGAACTAGATCTCTTTAAACTAGGTTAATCTCCAAATAAAGAAATAACAAAGTCACACTTCCACCTAACATGGTAGAATTATCCTGCATACAACCAAAAATACTCTAACCCTTTCCCCCAAAAGAAGACACAAGATCCTTGGATGATGTTCACTCTTGTCCTTTATATCTTGAAACTTAAGTACTACTTATCAGTAGATGTAGAGTTAACACTGTTAATATATCTTATGTTAGATGATAAAGGCATAAGAGAGAAAAAATTAAAAATATTTGGTTATTTTATATATACAAATATACTTATATCAGTATGAGGAAGAAATATTCCACTATTTCTCATTTCTGTATTCCTCATTTCTGTAACTAGTAGTATGGTAAAGCTGGTATTTATCACTACCTTCTTCCATTGCCTATTCCATCTTCTCTTCAACAATCATCTCAACTGGTTATGGTTCTTTACCTGGTGGAATGACCCAAACATTTATTCCTGAAGGGTCTGGGCTATTGGCTTTTTTAGCTTTGCATTGACCTTAGTCACAGGCCATGGGGGATGCCTTCGGGAATCTCCTCTCTTTCAAACATACTCTTCCTTACCTCAGTTGCATAATAGTAGACAAATTTTCTCTTGGTAATCAGGATCAACCAGCCGGTACACTGAACCCCATCTTTAGCTTGTTTACTCAGAGGCATGAGGAACCCAAAGTGGCCAGGTGGATGCCTTAACTTCTAGTTCAGTGGAATCATTGTTGTGTCTCCTAGTGGAAGCACTTCTCCTTCTAAAACCAAGACCTCTAGGCCAGCAGAGTATAAAGTTACAGGAACAGGAAGCGAAAATTTTGCTAGTGGGTCACTAGTGGTAATAGTGAGTGCTGCCACTCTCATTTCCACCCCTTGATTCCTGGACCCGTGAATCCTGGCTATGGGAGAAATAGCACCATATATTGGACACTGATTCAGAGCATATACAGCCAGCTAGAGAACCTTGCAAGGTATTACAAGGTATTGCCATCTAGCTGGCACTGTAACTGAGTCTTCAAAAGACCATTCCACCAACCTGTCAAACCAGTTGCTTCAGGATGGTGGGAGACATTGTGAATCTAGTGAATTCCATGAGCATCAGCCTGCTGTAGCACTTCTTTTGCTGTGAAGTGAGTTTCTTGATCAGAAGCAATGCTGTGTGGAATACCACGGTGGTGGATAAAGCACTCTATAAGTTCATGCATGGTACTTCTGGCAGAAGCATTCCATGCAGGGAAGGCAAATTCATACCCTGAGTGTTTATTCCAGTAAGAACAAAATGTTGCTCCTTCCATGATGTAAGTGGTCCGCTGTAATCAACCTGTCACCAGATAACTGGCTGATCACCCTGGGGAATAGTGCCATTTTGGGGACTCAGGTTAGCCAAGGTACATCACCTCCATCACTGCCACTATGGTCCCTTTGTTCATGACCCCATTAAGTTATGACAGGGTGGTTGGGGAAAGAGGCTGACTGGTATCCACAGAAGATGTAATTCTGTCCACTTGATTATTAAAATCCTTTTCTGCTGAGGCCACCCTTTGATAAGCATTCACATGGGACACAAATATCTTCACATTTTTGCCCATTCAGAGAGGTCTACCCACATACTTTTTCCCCCGGACTTCTTTGTCACCAATTTTCCAATCATGTTCCTTCCAAGTCTCTGCTCATCCATTCAAACCATTGGCCAAAGAACATGAATCAGTATATAATTGCACATTTGGTTTTTTTTCCTTCCAAGCAAAACTTTGAGTTCTGCCTGCTGGGAGGACTTCCCTTTGCCATTATCCTTCAGTGATGTCCCAGAAAGGGGCTATAGGGCTGCAACTGTTCACTTTCAGATGGTACCCAAATGCCGAGCAAAAACATCTGTAAATCAAACCCAACTGTTCTCTTCCTCTATCAGCTGATCATAGGGAACTCCCCATGAGACCATAAGTCAAGGCTGGGAGAGGGAAGGCAATGTAGCAGGAGTGGGGACCATGGGCATTTGGGTCACTGTTTCATGTAACTTACTTGTGCCTTCAGGGCTTCAGGTCTGATCATGTACATACCATCTCCATTTGATGATAGAGTGCTGCTGTGCACACCCAAATTTATGGCATGGTGGGTCAGGTAACACCCAGTTCATGATGGGCAGTGCAAGTCACTTGGTGACCCATGAATAGTAGTGTTTAGTCTCTACTAAGGACTAATAGCAGGTCAAGGGCTGTTTCTCAAAAGAAGAGTAGTTCTGTGGATGATAGTAGGGTCATCCTCCAAAATCTTAAAGGCCTGCACTAGGATTCACCTATAGCACCCTGCCGAAAGCTCCAAACAGCATCTCTGTCTGCCATTGGATCTGCTGGATTATATGACCCAAGTGGCAGAGCAGCTTGCATGGCAGCCTGGACCTGTTGCAGAGCCTTCTCTTGTTTTGGGCCTCACTCAAAAAGCAGCTTTTGGGGTCACACAGTAAAAGGACCACAGTAACACAGCCAAATGTCCCCAAAATCCAAAATGACCCACTAGGCACTGTGCCTCTTTTTTGTTTGTAAGGGGGCCAGATGCAACAATTTATCCTCCACTTTAGAAGGAATATCTTGACATGCTTCACATCACTTGAGCCCTAGAAATTTCACTGATGTAGAAGTCCCCTAAATTTCAGTTTGACTTATTTCTCATCATCTGACTTGCAGATATCTTACCAATAAGTCTAGAGTGATCGCTCCTTCTTGCTCACTAGGTCCAATCAACATGATGTCATAAATGTAATGGACTGGTGGGATGTCTTGTGGAAAGGAAATATACCTCTGAGGTAAGAAGGTAAAGATGTATTTCTAGCCTTGCCATCTGAAAGCAATCTGCTTCTGGTGGATCTTATGGACAGGTATGGAGAAAAAAGCATTTGCTAGATCAATAGTTGCATACCATGCTCCAGAGGATGTGTTAATTGCTCAAGCAATGAAACCACATCTGGTACAGCAGTTGCAATTGGAATCACAATCTGGTTAAGCTTATGATAAGCCACTAACATTCTCCAAGACCCATCTGTCTTCTGCACATGACAGGAGAGTTAAATGGGAATGTGGTGGGAATCACCATCCCTGCATCTTTCAAGTCCTTGATGGTAGCAATAATCTCTGCAATATCTCAAAGAATTGCTTTTGGTTAACTCTTTTGTAGGTAGAGGCAGTTTTAGTAGCTTCCACTTGGCCTTTTCCACCATAATAACCCTGACTGCACAGGTCAGGGAAATAATATGGGGATTCTGCCAGATACTAAGTATGTTTATTCCAATTATGCATTCTGGAACTGGAACAATAACAACAAGATGGGTTCAGGGAACCATGGGCCCCACCATGAGACGGACCTTAGCTAAAATTCCATTGATCACCTGATCTCCGTAAACCCCTACCACAGGGATATTTGGGGTCTCCTAGAATTAGTGTCAGTCCAGAACTAGTGTCAGAAATCCCTCAAAAGTCTGATAATTCTCTTTTCCCTATTGCACAGTCATCCTGGTGAATGGTCATAGGTCCCTTTTGAGAAGGCTGGTAAAAAGATTAACAGTGTAAGGTTTCACAGTGTAATGGAGTCCTTCCTGAAGGGGATCTGCCTTCCTTTTCATTCAAGGGGCTCTGGGTCTGTAAACTGGCTCAAGTCTGGCATTTGATTGAGGGCTGTAACTCTATGCTTTTATGATTCAGGCTAGACTTTTATTCATTGACCTAGAACTTTTCTGCTCATACAGATCAAGTATTTAGTAGACTACTCATCTATTTCACTTCCGGAAACACCATGATCTTTGCTCAACACATAGGTCTCTGTAAGTCAGACTATTCTGATTGCTTCTTTGACACTACTGTTCATGCCCACTTTGCCTCTGGTGATTAAGGGCTGCCACTTGTCCTCTGTCACCCCAGGATCCAGTTATCCCCATTGCCTTTAGGTCTCTCAATTTAGTGACAGCAGTTTCCACTGTAATTTCTGACCTACAAGGAAGAGCAATCACAGAGCTCTTCAAGGATGCTGGGACTCCCCCCACAAATTGATTTCTCACAGTTGTGATAAAGGTGTGTCCTTCCTTTTGGTGAGCAAAGGGCGATGAGAAGATCTCAAATGACAAACCCCTTCTAACACTACAATTTCCCTAAGCCTTTGGATTCCTTCCTCTGCAGTAAAACAAGGCAGCTCTGGCATCTCAAACTCATCTACTGTGGGTCACCATTTGGTCGACGTTTTAGCCAAGAAACCAAACAAACTGTTAAAGCCCTTTCTCTCCCCTCAAGCTGCAATACTAAATCCAGAATCTCTGCTTAGTGGGTCCATATCAATAAAGTCCTCTTGATCCAACTTTATGTTTCTTCTGCTATTATCTCGTACTCTTAATATTCATTCCCACACATCCCCTGGATTTCTGTCTGTATAAGTTGGGAAAATCATGTCACTCTTTTGGCGGTTGCCCTTCTTCATGGGTCATAATTTTTACCTCATCTTTTGGGGTCTGTTAGGACTTGCATCTAGTCATATGTCTAGAAGAAAAGAGGGGTGGTGGGCGTAGGGGTGGGACCTGAGTAAAATCAGCAATGTCTTGCAAGGCTAGATGGTGGGAGAGGGGGACATTACAGGTTCTTCAGATAAACTTCTCAGGCAGGCTTGGGAGAACTGGTTCTCCTGGTCAAGATGACTTAGCAGAATTTAGGGGTCCAATGTCCCCACTTTCATTGGCATCTTTCCATGTATCCCCCTTCCAACTTTCAAGATACCATTTCTTCCCAATCAATGCCCTCACCTTAATAACAAACACCATGCAGGATTGGGGCTTCTGTTTGCTTTATAAATCAGCCATTCACAAGATGACATTCTATGTTTGGCTTACAGAAATCCCAGCCCTGTGACTATATGAGATAAGCGTTCCTGGGAACATGTAGAAGACTTTAGGTCATCAATGCAGAGTTTGAGTTGGGAATTTGAATCTTGAGCTCATCTTCTTTTTTCCCCACTCTCTTTAACACATTTAGGAGCAACTGCCCAAATCCATTATACTCCTTATTTTGGCTAAAATGTTCTAAGATAGCAAATATGTGGCTACCCAGACTCTTGCCATCTGTGTTTGATTACAAATGTCCAACAGCAATCATCTGAGTAACCTTTTTGCCACATCTTGACACAGACTGCCATTGTCTTCTTTACCACTAAAAGCAGGGTCACTAGTGCCTTTAAATCTAGGAAGATTAGAGAACCAGCTCCAGAAACTCAGAGCCAATACAGGGAACTTATCCATAAGAGTCTGTTTCTCTGGAGACACTTACATTGTGGACATCTGTATCAGCCAGGATTCAAACAGAGAAAAAGACTCAGTATTACAAATATGGAGTGATTATAAAGTTCTACATTTTGATTTAATGTCAGAATGAGCCATAATGGAAATGCCATAAGCAAGCAAAAAGTGAAGAGACAAACATATGTAAGTCAAATCATTATGTAGTACACATTACACTTACAGAGTGCTGTGTGTCAATTATATCTCAATAAAACTGAAAGGAAAAAAATAGTTCATTCCCTTTTATTGTTGAGTATTATTCCATGGTATACCTTATGTACTACAGTTTGTTTAGCCATTTACTTGTGGAGGGCCTCATAAAATGAGTTAGGGAGTGTTCTCTCCTCTTCTACTTTCCAGAAGAAATTATGTAAAAGTGGTGTTACCTAAATGTTTGGTAAATTCTCCAGTGAGACCTTCTGAGCCTGGAAATTTCTAGCCTGGGAGCTTTTTAATTCAAATTAAATATCTTTAATATATACAAGACTGTTGATATTACCTATTTAATCTTGGTTGAGTTTTCATAGTTTGCGGTATTTGAGAAATTTGTCCATTTCTTCCAGATGGCTGAACTCATGAGCATAAAGTTGTTCATAGTATTCCTTTATTAGCCTTTTAGTGGCTGCAAGATCTGTAGTGATGTCCCCTACTTCATTCTTGATATTGAGGGTTTGAATCTTCTCTTTTTATTTTTGTCACTCTTGCTACATGCTTATCAGTTTAATTGATTTTTTAAATCAGCTTTCTGTTTTATTGACATTCTCTAATTTTAAAAATAGTTCCAATTTCATTAATTTCTGCTCATATTTTTATCATTTCCTTCCTACATTTTATTTCCTTCTGGTTTATTTTTCCCTTCTTTTTTAATATCTTGAGGTAGAAACTTAAGATTGTATATTTGAGATCTTTCTTCCCTTCTAATGTAAGCATTTAAGTGCTGTAAAGTTTCTTCTCAGCACTGTTGAGTTGAATCACACATATTTAGATTTTTTTCCTTTGTGACTTTCTCTTTGACCCATAAATTATTTAGAAGTATGTTGTTTAATTTCCAAGTATCTAGAAGTTTTCCTCTTGTTTTTCTCTATTGATTTCTAGTTTGGTGCCATTATGGTGAGAGAACACACTCTGCATGATTTCTATTTTTAAAAATTTGTTGAAGGTTGTTTTATGGCCCAGGATATGGTCTATCTTGGTGAATGTTCCACGGGCACTTGAAAAGAATGTAAGTTCTGCTGTTGTTGGGTGGAGTGTTCTACAAATGTCAATTCGATTCTGTTGGTAGATTGCTTTGTTCAATTCTTCTAAGCATTGCTAGCTTTCTATTTCATGGTTCTGTCAGTTGCTGAGATGGGGGTATTGAGGTCTCTAAATATAACTGTGGATTTGTCTATTTCTCCTTTTAGCTTTACCAGTTTTTGCTTCGTGCATATTGAGGGTCTGTTTTTGTAGGGTTAGGACTGTTAAGCTTCCTGGTAGACTGATCTTTTCTCATTATGTAAGGTGTCTCTTTGTCTCTAATAATTTTCTTTGCTTTCAAGTCTACTATATCTGATATTTATGTAGCTACTTCTACTTTTAAAAAATTAATATTTGCTTAATATATCTTTTCCAATCTTTTACTTTTACTTGTACGATTGAATTTGAAGTGAAGTTCTTATAAACAGCACAAAGTTGTGTGGTGCTTTTATATCCATTCTGCCAAGCTCTGATTCAGTCACATGCCTACCCTTGAGCTTATCCTGGCCCAGGAGAATGCCATGGTCTGACTGGCCAGGACTGGGTCCCAGGTTTGTCTCCACCTATACCACCTGAACCAGGAAAGAGAGAGCACTGTGGACTTCCAAAGAAAAAGAGCAGATGGCAGGACAGAGGGTGGATGGCAGAAACAGCCACCCACTGCCCTGTCCCTCTCACTGACCAGGCACATCCATGTCTAGCCACAGCAGCAGGCAGTCCTGTCATCCTGCCCCACCTCCTTCTGCTGCTTGCAGGTTGGGGTGGGTTCTAGAGGCTCCTTTAAGTGACTGTCCACAACCTCTTCTTCCCTGGAACTGGTGGCTCCAACTGAGTCTGACAGCACTCCAGGTCTATACTCAGAGCCTAGAGCCAGGGAGAGGCAGAGGAGACCAATCCACCTGAAGTCACCTGAGATCACACTCCTGTGTCAAATTATCAGATAATCACAGAAAGAGCAACCAGAATTCTGAGAAGAGCACGTTGGGGACCTCTGTGCCCTCTAGAAAGGCTCATGGGTCATAGGCAGGGGGAGGAGGACTGCATCCTATTAATGGTGTGAGATGGAGCACTCAACCCCAGTTGAGGGCTTGACCTCCTCTTAATGTAGTACCAGGCACTGTCCAGGAGACTTCAAGTCTCCAACCTGCAGAATTGTATCCCAGGTGTGACCCCGCAGCCAGGGAAGTCAAGGAATGTGCCCAGGAATGCACGTCTGCTAAGAGTGGGGTCGGGACTCAGGTGAAGTCCACCTGGTCCCAAAGCCCAGGCTCAGCATAGGAACTGGACTGATGTTCTCCCCAGAGAAATAAAAACAGAGAAGTGTATTCAGAAATTCTTACAGGGGAGCAGGTCACTTGCCAGGTTGAGCACATGGGCCAGGTCTTGGTCCTCCCTGCACTTATCTCCTTACCTGCCAGGTGCAGGAGCATTCCCTCCCTTCTTCCCTCTGAGGGCTGTGTGAGGTCACAGGAGATCTTGCCCAGGCACCTTTGGGTGGACTCTCAGCCCCACAGTGGGTTTACTGCAGGCAGGACAGAATCTATAATTCCTGTCATGGGCTGGGCTGGACTACTCTTACCTCCCACCCTCATCTCCCCCTACTATGTCCAATCCATCCCACAAGGAAGTGTGGGTTCAACATCTTATGAGGACTTGAGTCTTCCCCAGAGTCTCCCGAGGGGCTGTCAGCAAGAAAGTCATGATCTTGGGGTGTCAGGTGGGTGACAGGGCTGCTGGGGCCTCTGTCCTTGGCCCTGCCTTCCAAAGACCCTGTGCCAAGAGTGGGAAGGAGGAGGAGAGAGGGTGAGGGCAAGTCATAAGAAAGAATCAGGGCATGCCTCATACTCATGAAGACTCCCTCCAAGATGTATCAAAAGGGAAAAACAAAAGCACAAAAGTTTGCACAGCTAGACAAAAATGAGATAATATACAGACAAAACACTTGTTTGTGCATAAAGACATTCTAAATGGGTACACAGGAAATGGGCAGGATAGGGTGGTTGACCTGGAGTGGGAGGGGCAGGATTTTCTCTTGTATCCTTCTGTCCCTACTGAATTTTGAACCATGGAAAAGAGATATTGGTTTTTAATAAAGAAGACCAAATTTATTTGGTACTTTAAAAGTTTCTGTGTTTTGTTTCATTCAATTTTTAAATTACTTTAAATAGAAGGATAGTTGATATACAATATTATATGCTACAGGTGTACAATATAGTGATTTACAATTTTTAAAAGTTATCTTCCATTAGAGTTATTATAAAATATTTGCTATATTCCCCATGTTGTACAATATACTCTTTTTGAAATTTATTTTTTATTGAAGTATAGTTGAATTACAATGTGTTAATTACTGGTGTACAGCAAAGTGACTCAGTTATACATATATATACATTCTTTTTCATATTCTTTTCCATTATGATTTATCACAGGATACTGAACATAGTTCCCTGTGCTATACAGTAGGACCTTGTTGTTTATCCATTCTATATATACCAGTTTGCTTCTACTAATCCCAAACTAGCAATCCAATCCTCTCCTACACCCCTCCCCATTGGCAGCTACCAATCTATTCTCTATGTCTCTGATTCTGTTTCTGTTGCATAGATAAGTTCATTTGTGTCATATTTTAGATTCCACATATAGTGATATCATATGGTATTTATCTTTTTCTGACTTACTTCACATAGTATGATAATCCCTAGGTCCATCATGTTGCTACAAATGGCATTATTTCATTTTTTATGGCTGAGTAGTATCCCATTGTATATATGTACCACAACTTCTTTATCCATTCATCTGTCGATGGACGTTTAGGTTGTTTCCATGTTTTGGCTACTGTGAATAGTGCTGCTATGAACATAGAGGTGCATATATCTTTTTGAATTATAGTTTTGTCTGGATATATGCCCAGGAGTGGGATTGCCGGATCATATGGTAATTCTATTTTCAGTTTTCTGAGGAAATTCCATACTGTTTTCCACGGTGGCTGCACCAACTTAATTCCCACCAACAGTGTAGGAGGGTTCCATTTTCTCCAGACCCTCTCCAACATTTGTTATTTGTAGGTTTTTTAATGAAGGCCATTCTGACCGATGTGAGGTCATTTTGTAGTTTTGATTTGCATTTCTCCAATAATTAGTGATGTTAAGCATCTTTTCATGTGCCTATTTGCCATCTGTATTTCTTCTTTGGACAAATGTCTCTTTAGGTCTTTTGCCCATTTTTCGATTGTGTTGTTTGTTTTTTAGTTGTCAGGTTGTGTGAGCTGTTTGTATACTTTGGAAATTAAGCCCTTGTTGGTTGCATCTTTTGCAAATATTTTCTCCCATTCTGTAGGTTGTCTTTTTGTTGTGTTTATGGTTTCCTTTGTGGTGCAAAAGCTTGTAACAATATACTCTTGTAGCTTACTTTATACCTAATAGTTTGTATCTCTTACTTCCCTACCCCTATATTGCCCCTCCCCCTTTCCCTCTCCCCACTGGTAACCACTAGTTTGCTCTCCATATCTCTGAGTCTGCTTCTTTTTTGTTATATTCACTAGTTTGTTGTATTTTTTATATTCCACATATAAGAGATATCATACAGTATTTGTCTTTCTTTGTCTGACTTATTTCACTTAGCAAAATGCCTTCCAAATCCATCCATGTTGATGTAAATGGCAAATTTTCATTCTTTTAATGACTGAGTAGTATTCCACCATGTGTGTGTGTGTGTGTGTGTGTGTGTGATATACCACGTCTCCTTTAACCATTCATCTGTTGATGGACATTTAAGTTGCTTCCATAACTTGGCAATTGTAAATAATGCTGTTATGAACATTGGGGTGCATGTGTCTTTTCAAATGATTGTTTTTATTTTTTTTCAGATACATATCCATGAGTGAAATTGCTGGGTCATATGGTAGTTCAAGTTTTAGTTTTCTGAGAAACTGCCATACTGTTTTCCACAGTAGCTGCACCAATTTATATTCCCACCAACACTGTAGGAAAATTCCCTTTTCTCCACATCCTCACCAACCTTTGTTATTTGTGTTCTTTTTGATAGCCATTCTGACAGCTGTGGTTTTGATTTGCATTTCCCTGATAATCATGCAGTGCTGAGCACCATTTCATGTGCCTGTAGGCCATCTGTATTTCTTCTTTGGAAAAATGTCTATCCACTTCTCTGCCCATTTTTTAATCGGGTTTGTTTTTTTTTTTGATGTTGAGTTGTATGAGCTCTTTGTATATTTGGATATTAATCCCTTTTCAGTCATATCATTAACAAATATTTTCTCCCATTCTGTAGGTTGTCCTTTCATTTTGTTGATGGTTACCCTTGTTATGCCAAAACTTTTAAGCTTAATTAGGTCCCATTTGTTTATTTTTGCTT
Organism: Phocoena phocoena; assembly: GCF_963924675.1. Lineage (NCBI taxonomy): Eukaryota > Metazoa > Chordata > Mammalia > Artiodactyla > Phocoenidae > Phocoena > Phocoena phocoena. The sequence continues at coordinate 26,601,947 of NC_089224.1, read as the reverse complement.
TTATTTCCTTTGTTTCTAGGAGATGGATCCAAAAAACTATTGATACGATTTATGGCAAAGAGCATTCTGACTATGTTTTCCTCTAGGAGTTTTATGGTATCTGGTCTTACATTTAGGTCTTTAATCCATTTTGAGTTTATTTTTGTATATGGTGTTAGAGAATGTCTTAATTTCATTCTTTTACATGTAGCTGTCCAGTTTTCTTGCCCCATTTTTTAAAATATTTATTTTGGCTGTTGGTTGCAGCATGCAGGATCTTTTTCTTTTTTAAAATTAATTTATTAATTTACTTATTTTTGGCTGCATTGGGTCTTTGTTGCTGCACACTGTCTTTCTTTAGTTGAGGCAAGCAGGGTTACTCATTGTTGCAGTGCACGGGCTTCTCATTGTGGGTGGCTTCTCTTGTTGCAGAGCATGGGCTCTAGGTGCGTGGACTTCAGTAGCTGTGGCACATGGGCTGTAGAGCACAGGCTCAGTAGTGGTGGTGCACATGTCTAGTTGCTCTGCAGCATGTGGGATCTTCCTGGACCAGGGCTTGAACCCATGTCCCCTGCATTGGCAGGCAGATTCCTAACCACTGCACCACCAGAGAAGCCCCTTCTCACACCATTTATTGAAGAGAGTGTCTTTTCCCCATTGTATATTCTTGCCTCCTTTGTCATAGATTGATTAAACATAAGTGCATGGGTTTATTTCTGGGCTCTCTATTCTGTTCCATTGATCTATGTCTCCGTTTTTGTGCCAGTACCATACTGTTTTGAGTATAGTCTGAAGTCAGGGAGAATCATACTTCCAGCTTTGTTTTTCTTTCTCAAGACTGTTTTGGCTATTCGGGGTCTTTTGTGTTTCCATACAAATTTTAAAATTAATTGTTCTAGTTCTGTGAAAATGCCATTGGTGTTTTGATAAGGATTGCACTGAATCTGTAGATTGCCCTGGATAGTATGGTCATCTTACTAACAATTTTTCCAATCCAAGAACATAGTGTATCCTTCCATCTGTTTGTGTCATCTTTCAATTCTTTCATTGGTGTCTGACAGTTTTCCAAGTACAGGTATTTTACCTCCTTAAGTAAGTTTATTCCTAGGTATTTTATTCTTTTTGATGCAATGGTAAATAGGATTGTTTCCATAATTTCTCTTTCTGATAGTTCTTTGTTAGTGTATAGAAATGCAACAGATTTATGTATATTAATTTTGTATCCTGAAACTTTACTCAATTCATTGATGAGCTCCTGTAGTTTTCTGGTGGTGTCTTTAGATTTTACTATGTATAGAATCATGTCATCTACAAAAATTGCCAATTTTACTTCTTCCTTTTCAATTTGGATGCATTTTATTTCTTTTTCTTCTCTGATTGCTGTGACTAAGACTTCCAAAACTATATTGAATAAAAGTGGTAAGAGTGGGCATCCTTGTCTTGTTCCTGGTTTTAGGGGAAATGCTTTCAGCTTTTCACCATTGGGCATGATGACGTTAGCTGTGGGTTTGTCATATATTGGCTTTATTTTGTTGAGTAGATTCCCTCTATGCCTACTTTCTGAAGAGTTTTTTTTAATTAATTTATTATTATTATTTTTTTGCAGTACGCAGGCCTCTCACTGTTGTGGCCTCTCCCGTTGCGGAGCACAGGCTCCAGACACGCAGGTTAAGCAGCCATGGCTTATGGGCCCAGCCGCTCCACGGCATGTGGGATCTTCCCAGACCGAGGCACGAACCCGTGTCCCCTGCATTGGCAGGCGGACTCTCAACCACTGTGCCACCAGGGAAGCCCTGAAGAGTTTTTATCATAAATGGATGTTCAATTTTATCCAACGTTTGTTCTGCATCTATTAAGATGATCATATGGTTTTTATTCTTCAATTTGTTTTATTCTTCAACCAATGTTAATATCACATTGATTGATTTGCAGATATTAAAAAATCCCTGCATAACTGAGATAAAGCCCACTTGATCATGGTGTATGATTCTTTGAACGTACTGTGGGATTCAGTTTACTAATTGTTGAGGATTTTTGCATCTATGTTCAACAGTGATATTGGCCTGTAATTTTCTTTTTTGTGTGATGTATTTGTCTGGCTTTGGTATCGGGATGATGGTGGTCTCAGAATGAGTTCAGAAATGTTTCTTTCTCTTTAATTTTTTGGAATAATTTCAGAAGCATAGGTGTTAACTCTTCTCTAAATGTTTGTTAGAATTCACCTATGAAGCCATCTGGTCCTGGAATTTTGTTTGTAAGGAGTTTTTAATTAGTGATTCAATATCATTACTGGTAATTGCCTGATTCATATTTTCTATTTCTTCCTGGTTCAGTCTTGGGAGATTGTACATATCTAAGAATTTGTCCATTCCTTCTAGATTGTCAATTTTATTGGCATATAGTTGTTCATAGTAGTCTCTTATGATCCTTTGTATTTCTGTGGTATTTGTTGTAACTTCTCACTTTCATTTTTGGTCTTATTAATTTGGGCACTCTCCCCTTTTTTCTTGATAAGTCTGGTTAGATGTTTATCAATTTTGTTTATCTTTTCAAAGAATGGGCTTTTAGTTTCATTGATCTTTTCTACTGTTTTTTAAGTCTCTATTTCATTTATTTCTGTTCTCATCTTTTGATTTCTTTCCTTCTATCAACTTTTGGTTTTGTTTGTTCTTCCTTCTCTAGTTCCTTTAGGTGTAAGGTTAGGTTGTTAATTTGAGATTTTTCTTGTTTCCTGAGGTAAGCTTGTATCACTATAAGCTTCCCACTTACAACTGCTTTTGCTGCAGTTCTAAGGTTTTGGATCACCGTATTTTCATTTTCATTTGTATCTAGGTATTTTTTATTTCCTCTTTGATTTCTTCAGCAATCCATTGGTTGTTTAGTAGCATATTGTTTAAGCCTCCATGTGTTTGTGTTTTTTGCAGTTTTTTTCTTGTAGTTGATTTCTAGTCTCATAGTATTGTGGTTGGAAAAGATGCTTGATATGATTTCAATTTTCTTAAATTTACTGAAGCTTATTTTGTGGCCTGACATTTAATCTATCGTGGAGAATGTTCCACATGCACTTGAAAAGAATGTGTATTGTTCTCCTTTCAAATGGAATGCTCTCTCTCTCTCTCTCTCCATATATATATATATATATATATATATATGTATATATATATCACTATATATATATATCACTATATATATATATATCACTATATATATATATCAGTTAAGTCCATCTGGTCTAATGTGTCATTCAAGGTCTTTGTTTTCTTATTGATTTTCTGCCTGGATGATCTGTCCATTGATATAAATGAGGTGTTAAAGTCCCCTACTAGTATTGTGTTACTGTCAATTTTTCCTTGTATATCTGTTAATATTTGCCTTATATATTTAGGAGCTCCTATGTTAGGTGCATATATATTTACAACTGTTATATTGTCTTCTTGGATTGATCCCTTGATCATTATGTAGTCTCCTTCTTTGTCTCTTGTAACAGGCTTTATTTTGTCTGATATAAGTATTGCTATTTTTTAATTTCCATTTGTGTGGAATACTTTTTTCCATCCTCTCACTTTCAGTCTCTGTGTGTCTCTGATCTGAAGTGAGTTTTCTGCAGGTAACATATATATGGGTCTTGGTTTTGTATACATTCAACCACTCTGACTTTTGGTTGGAGTATTTAGTCCAGTTACATTTAAGGTAATTATCAATATGCATGTTCTTATTGCCATTTTGTTAATTGTTTTGGGTTTGTTTTTGTAGGTCTTTTTTTCACCCTTTCTTCTTCTTTTGTTTTCTTGTGATTTGATGACAATTTTTAGTGTTATGTTTGGATTTCTTTTTTGTGTGTATATTAATTATAGATTTTTGGTTTGTGGTTACCATGGAGTTTTTATATAGTGATCTGTATATATATATATATATATATATATATATATATATATATATATATATATATATATATAATTTTTTTAAGTTGCCAATCTCTTAATTTCAAAACAGGTTTTAAAACCCTGAATTTGTACTCTCATCCCCTCATGATTACTGTTTTTTTTGGGGGTGGGGTTTATTGTACATGGTCCTCACTGTTGTGGCCTCTTCCATTGCGGAGCACAGGCTCCAGACACACAGGCTCAGCGGCCATGGCTCACGGGTCCAGCCGCTCCACAACAAGTGGGATCTTCCCGGACTGGGGCACGAACCCATGTCCCCTGCATTGGCAGGCGAACTCTCAACCACTGCGCCACCAGGGAAGCCCATGATTACTGTTTTTGATATCATATTTTACATCTAATTTATTTGTATATTCCTTGACTGCTTATTGTGGTTATAGATGGTTTTATTACTTTTGTCTTTTAACCACCCTAATAGCTTAATGTGTGGATGATTTCCTACCTCTGCTGCATGTTTACCTTTACAGGTGAACTTATTTATTTTGTAGTTTTCTTGTTTCTAGTTGTGGCCTTTTCTTTTTTACCTAGAGAAGCTTCTTTAACATTTGTTGTAAAGCTGGTTTGGTGGTGCTGAACTCTATTAGCTTTTACCTGTCTGTAAAGCTTTTGATCTCTCTATCAAATCTGAACAAGAGCCTTATTGGGTAGAGTATTCTTGGTTATAGGTTTTTCCTTTCCACCACTTTAAATATATTGTGACACTTCCTTCTGGACTGCAAAGTTTCTGCTGAAAAGTCAGCTTTTAACCTTATGGGAGCTCTCTTGTATGTAACTTATTGCTTTTCCCTTGCTGCTTTTAAATATTTTCTTTTTATATTCAATTTTTGTCATTTTAATTACCATTTGTCTTGGTGTATTCCTCTTTGGGTTCATCCTGTATGGGACTCTCTGCGCTTCCCAGACTTGGATGACTGTTTCCTTTCACCACTTAGGGAAGTTTTCAGCTACTATGCTTTCAAATATGTTCTCAGCCCCTTTCTCTCTCTCTCTTCTCCTTCTGGGACCCTTATAATGCAACTATTATTGGGCTTGATGTTGTCCCAGAATTCTCTTAAACTGTCTTCATTTCACTTCATTCTTTTTTCTTTTTTCTGTCAGCAGCAGTGATTTGTACTACTCTGTCTTCCAGTTCACTGTTCTGTTTCTGTGTATCATTTAGTCCACTGATAATTACTTGTAGTGTATTTTTCATTTCAGTTATTCTATTCTTCATCTCTGTTTGGTTGTTCTTTACATTTTCTAACTCTTTGTTAAAAACTTCTAACTTCACCCTCTGTGCATCCATTCTTCTCCTGAGTTCTTTCTTCATCTTTAGGATCATTACTCTGAATGCTTTCTTGGGTATATTGCCTATCTTCACTTCACTCAGTTCTTCTTCTGGGGTTTTACCTTGTTCCTTTGTCTGAAACATGATCCTCTGCCACCTCATTTTGTCAGTTGCTATTTGTATTTTTATGTATGTAGTAGGTTAGTTATGTTTCTTGACCTGGAGAAGTGGCCTCCTCTGTAGAAGAAGTCCAATGCATCCCCTCTCATCACCCAAGCCATATGCTCTAGGAATTCCCCTAAGAGGAATGTGTGGATCCTTCTGTTGTGACGGGTTGACTATATGGGTAGTCTCGTAGGCTTGGTTGGTCCCTAGCCCAGTTGATTGCCAAGCCCTGCCTTGTGTGGATGCTGCTGGCTACTGGTTAGTGAGGACAGATCACGAGGCAACTAAGGCAGAACACCAGGGTCCCAGGGCTACCATTAGCTCACTGGTAGGCAGAGCTGGTGTCAGATTGCTGTGGGTAGGGGGGTTCCTGACACAGTTGGGTCCTGAAGCTTGTGTTGGCCTGTTAGTAAGCAGGGGTGGGGCCCAGCTGCCTCAGGGTAGGCTCTGGTCTCCTGTGGGTGGGCTAGGTCTGCAAGCTGTGGGATTGTTGTTTCCTTAGTTCTGGTGTCTGCCCACTGGTCAGTGAGGCTGGTCTAGAGGCTAGCACTGCCTGCTCCCTGGTGGGTGGAGCTAGACCATGGCCCTCTGGTGGGCAAGGTCATGTGTAGAGGCATGTGGCTGTGGGTTCGGGAATTTTTTAGGCAACCTGTCTGCTGATGAGTGAGGCTGTGTTCCCACTCAGTTGTTTGACCTGAAGTGTCTTAGCACTGCTGCCTATAGGCTGTTGGGTAGGGCCAGTTCTTGGCACTAATGAGCTAGAGGGAGGATCTCACAATGGCACCCACCAGCACCAGCTTCCATATGGTAGAGCAAGCTCCCAAATATGTCTGGTGCCAGTGTCTATGTCCCCAGGGTGAGCAGCAGCCACTCCCTGCCTAACTGGGAGACTCTCCAAGGTCAGTGGTAGGGCTGGCTCAGGCTCTTATCAAACTACTGATTTTTGCCCTGGATCCCAGAATGCATGAGAATTTGTGTGTGTCCTTTAAAAGTGAAGTCTCTATTTCCCATAGTCCATTGGGGCTCCTGAAATTAAGCCCCACTGGCCTTCAAAACCAAATGCTCTGGAGGCTTGTCTTCTTGGTACAGGACCCATGGGCTGGAGAGCCCAACATGGGACACAGAACATGACTCCTGTGGAGAACCTCTGCACTATAATTGTTCTTAAGTTTTTAGGTCACCCACCCAGGGTATGTGACTTGATTATATCACAAGTCCACCCCTCCTACCTGTCTTACTGTGGTTTCTTCATGTCTTTAGTTGTAGATCTTTTCTTGTAGGTTTCAGTCTTTTTCATAGTTGGTTGTTCTACAGATAGTTGTGATTCTGGTATGCTCGTGAGAGGAGGTGAGCTCAGGGTCTTTCTACTCCACCATCTTGGCTGATCTACACCTGTTTTGTTTTGTTTTGTTTTGTTTTGTTTTGTTTTAAGCCAGCTTTGATGAACACCCTGATGGTCTGTTTCTCCCCTAAAGAGTTAAACCTATTTGGACTAGATTCAGATCAAATTACATGACTTAGCCACACTGCAAATGTAGTTCCAAGAATGTCTATCCTGCATCACCTACCTCTCAGTGTCTTAAACATTAGCGGGTAGGTAACTACTGTGAAATTTCTAGGCTGAGACCTTTATATAACATGACAGTTTATTGTACTGTTGTGACTAACCTGAGTGTTCTGTTAGTCCTAACTGGTTTCCTAAAAGTAAGATAGCTGTTTTTTACACAAAGAATGCTGTTGTGTAGAAGCCTATCATTTTCATGGCACTGGGACCAGAAGTTAAGCTTTCAGTAATTGTGTCCAAAAGATAGAAGAACTCCACAGCCAGGTTGTCAGGTTCAAAGCCTGACTCCACCATCTACCAGCAGAATGGCTTTAACTTCACTGGATTTCAGTTGTCTTCCATGTAAATCAGGATATTCATATTATCAGTGGTTCAGTCTTAACGGGCTACCAATGAGTACACACAAAAACACACAAACTCAAAGCCTATTCCACACAAGCAACAAAAAAGTAAATAGATAAATTGGACTGCATCAAAATTAAAAACTTGTGCATCAAAGGACACTATCAAGAAAGTGAAATGATAAGCCACAGAATGAGAAGAAATATTTTTAAAGCATATATCTAATAAGGGTCTAATATCTATTATAAATAAAGAACTCCTACAACTCAATAATGAAAAGATAACCCAATTAAAAAACAGGCCAAAGATCTGAGTAGACATTTTTTCAAAGAAAAACAAATGACCAAAAAACTCATGAAAATATGCTCAACATCTGTAGTCATTAGGGAAATACAAGTCAATAAAGAGATAGCACTTCACATCTGCTAGGATGCCTATTTTTTTTATAGCCCAGAAACTAACAAGTGTTAACAAGGATAGAGAGATATTGAAATTTTGTACATTATTAGTGGAATGTAAAATTGTGTAGCCACTATGGAAAATAGCTTGGTGTTTCCTCAATAAATTAAACATAGTATTACCATATGACCCAGCAAGTCCACTCTTGGGTTTATACCCCAAAGAATATAACATGGCTATTTGAACAAAAACTTGTACACAAATGTTCATAGCAACACTATTTACAAAAGCCCCAAAGTGGAAACATCCAAATGTCCATCAACCAATGAATGGATAAGCAAATGTGGCATATCCATACAAAGGAATATTATTTGACCATAAAAAGCTATATAATATTGACACATGTTATAACATGGATGAACCCTGAAAACACTCTACTAAATGAAATAAACCAGACACAAAAGGCCACACATGATATTATTCCATTTATATGAAATATCTAAAATAGGTAAATCCAGAGACAGAAAGCAAATTCGTAGTGGCCAGGGCAGGAGGAGGACTGAATGGGGATTGATTGCTTCATGGATATGGGAGTCTCCTTTAAGGATGATGGGAATATTTTAGAATTTGGTAGTTGTGATGATGGTTGTACAACACTGTGAATGGACTAAATGTCACTAATGGTAAATTTTATGTTATGTGATTTTAACACAATTAAAAACATAAAATATTAAAAATTTTAAAGCCTGTTCTCCCTAGCCAAAAACCCAGAAGAGTGCGGCCTAACAATAAGAATTCTTTTAGGCAACACCCACCATACTCTAGCCAAGGACAAAGAGGAGGTCTGCACAAATTCCACCTCTGTGGTTTCAGTTGGGCTGATAGAAAGTTGAACCTCCATCCCCCTCCTATAGAAGCAGGCAGCAGGAGAGTTTTTGTGGGATCAAGTAAGCTGCTCATCTTCCATCACTTGCCCAGCAAAAGCAAGCAGTACTTTGATGCTCCCACAAGTATAGCCTAGAAAGCTGAGGCTTCACCCCTCACAGCATCAGTAAGACTGAACAAGGCAGTACAAGTCAGGGTAAATAAACACTTTACTTTCCCCTAACTTTTGGTGTTGGTGAGGCCCAGTAGGGAACTAAATTTGTGTTCCCACCCTGCAGCAAAAAATCAGTGTGAGCCAGCCTTCTAATTCTCCTTCCCTCAGATCAACTCCAGCAGGAGTTGTCCCTGCTCACAAAGAGTGCTTTGATTGGTACCACACTTCGGCTAAAAAATCATCAGCAAGGTTCAGTGGGGAAGTACACATACACACCTACCTGACTCTTGTACTACACATGAACAGGAGGACTACCTGATTAAAAAAAAAAAAGAAGAAGATAATGATGAGATAGAATCCAGAGTCTCATAATGTAAAATGTCCAAAATGCAATACAAAAAATCACTTGTCATTCCAAGATCCAGGAAAATCACAACATAAATGAAAAAGACAAGCAACATATATCAACACTGACATAACTCAGATATTGAAATTATCTGACTAGGATTTAAAGGTAGCCATTATAAAAATGCTTCAATAAGCAATTATAAATTCTCTGGAAACAAATTTTTAAAATAGAAAATATCATTCAAGAAGTAAAAGTTATGAAAAAGAACAAAATGGTAATGATAGAATAGAAAAATACAACAACTAGAATGAAAAACACCTGGTAGTAGAGTGGAGATCATAGATGATAGAATCAGTAAACTTGAGGCCAGATTAAGAGGATTTACACAATCTGAGCAACAGAGAGAAAATGGACAGAAAAAAAATTTAGAACAGTTTCAAGGACCTGTGAGAAAATAAGAAAAGAGCTAACATTCATTTTCATTATAGTCTTAAAAGGAAAGAAGCAAAAGACAGACAAAAAAATATTTGAAGAACTAATGGCTGAAAACCTACTAAACTTAAAGATACCAGCCTGTATATTCAAGGTGAGCAAATATCAAATAAGTTAAGCCTAAGGAAATCCATGTTACAACACAACATATTTAAAATTCTGAAAACTGTAAATATAGGAAAAAATCTTGAAAATGACCAGAGAGAAAAGACACCTTACTTATAAGGAAACATAAATTTGAATTAAAGCAGATTTCTCATCAGGAACTATGTAGGCACATTTTTCAAGTACTGAAAGAACTGTCTACCATGAATGCCAAATCCAATGAAACTGTCCTTCAAGCAATGAAAGATAAAAGAAATATAAGAAAATTTACTGTTATGAGACAGTCTCTTAAATGATGGCTAAAGAAAGCTCTGTAAACAGAAAGGAAATGGTGAAAGAAAAATGTCTGGAATGTCAGAAAGGAAAGAACAACATTAACATGGGTAAAAATAGGAGTAAATGTAAAAGACTATCTTACTTCTCATGAGTTTTTAAATCATATTTGATGATTGAGTCAAAATTATAATATAACCTGATGTGGTGCTCAATGTATGAAGAAAAAATACTAAAGATATATTTTTTAAATGGGGAAGGTAAAAAACATAAAGGAAATTAAGTTTTCTACACTTCACAATATATTCAAAAACACTATACATAAATCAAAAGAGAATACTAAAAAATGTTCAAATAATCCACAGAAAGATATTAAAAGAGAAACAGAGGACTGAAAAATAAAAGAAACAAACAGAAAGCAAAATAAACTGTCAGACTTTAGTCGTAATATTACCAGTAATTACCTTAAATGTAAATAGTCTAAATACACTAGTTAAAAGACAGAAATTGATGGAGTGGATAAAATTGTGACTCCAACAGTATGCTGACCACAGAAACTCAATTCAAATACAACAACTTAGGCAGATTGTAAAATAAATGATAGAACTAGATAGACCATGAAAATATTTTTTTTAAAGTAGGAGTGGCTATTTGAATATTAGCAGAGAAAAAAAAATACTAAAGAGAAAGAGGGACATTACATAACAATTAAAGGATTGATCCACCATGAAGCCATAATGACCCTAAATGTGCATGCACAAAACAACAGAACCTCAAAATATACATGAAGCCAGAACCAATAGACCTTAAAAGAGAAATGGAAAAAATCTGAAATTATAGTTGGGAACTTCAAAAACCTTTACTCAGCAATTGATATATTGCTAGACAGAAAATCAGCAAGGATACAGAAAAACTTAACAATAAAGCCAACCACCATAATCTAATTGAGATTTATAGACTACTCCACTCAACAACAACAGAACACACATTCTTTTCAAGCACCTATAAAACATTAACAAAGATAGACAATATCCTGGACCATAAAACAATCATCAGCAAATTTTTAATACACCATTGTAAAGCAATTATACTCTAATAAAGATGTAAAAAAATTAAATCATACATGGGCTTCCCTGGTGGCACAGTGGTTGAGAATCTTCCTGCCAATGCAGGGGACACAGGTTCAAGCCCTGGTCTGGGAAGATCCCACTTGTCGCAGAGCAACTAGGCCCGTGAGCCACAACTACTGAGCCTGCGCGTCTGGAGCCTGTGCTCCACAACAAGAGAGACCGCGATAGTGAGAGGCCCACGCACCGCGATGAAGAGTGGTCCCAGCTTGCCGCAACTAGAGAAAGCCCTCGCACAGAAACGAAGACCCAACACAGCCAAAAATAAATTAATTAATTAATTAATTAATTAAAAATTAATATCATACAGAGTGTGTTCTCTAACCAGAACGGAATCAAACTAGAAATCAATAAGAGAAAGACAACAGAAATATCTCTAAACAGTTAAAAATGAAACAATACACTTCTAAATAATCCATGGGACAAAAAGAAATTCTCAAAGGAAATTCAAAAATACATATAACTAAATAAAATAAAAACATATCATATTCAAATTTGTGGGATGCAGCTAAAATAGAGCTTACAGCAAAATTTATAGTACTGGAAGTATAGTGTCCATCAATGGATAAATGGGTAAAGAGGTGGAATATGTATATATACAATGGAATATTATTCAGCCATGAGAGAGAAGGAAATCCTGCCATTTGTGACAACATGGGTGGAACTTGAGGGTGTGATACTAAGTGAGGTAAATCAGACAAAGAAAAATAAATACTGTATGATATCACATACATGTACAACCTATAAAATCCAAACTCATAAAAACAGAGAGTAAAATAATAGTTACCAGGGGATGGGTGTGGGAGACAAAACAGCTGTTGTTTAAGGGTACAAATATGCAATGAGTTAGTAAATAAGCCCTGGAGATCTAATGCACAATGAGGTGAATATAGACAACAATGTTGTATTATATCATAAAACCTGCTAAGAGATTAGACTTTAATTATTCAAATCACTAAAAAGAAATGATAATTTTGTGATGTGACAGAGGTGCTAACTATCCCTACATTGGCAACCTTGCTATAATGTATAAATGTATCAAATTAATATGTTGTACACCTTAAATATATACAATGTTGTATGTCAAATATATTTCAGTTTAAAAAATCCCATTTACCATCGCACCAAAAAGAATAAAATACCTAGGAATAAACCTACCTAAGTTCATTTGTATCATTTTTTTTTAGATTCCACATATAAGTAATATCATATGATATTTCTCTTTCTCTGACTTATGTCACTCAGCATGATGAACTTATCTACAAATCAGAAATGGACTCACAGACTTAGAGAATGAACTTATGGTTACCAAGGGGGAAGGGTGGTAAGGAGGGATAGTTAAGGAGTTTGGGATTGACATGTACACACTGCTATGTTTAAAATGGATAACCAAAAAGACCTACTGTATAGCACAGGGAATTCTGCTGAATATTATGCAACAACATAAATAGGAAAAGAATTTGAAAAAGAATAGATACATGTATATGTATAATTGAATCACTTTGCTGTACACATGAAACTAGCACAACATTGTTAATCAATTATACTTCGGTATAAAATTAAAAGTTTTAAAAAAATAAAATGTATTTTAGTATATTAAAAAAAAAAAACCTATGGAGGCAAAAGACCTGTACTCTGAGAATCATAAGATGCTGATGAAAGAAATTGAAGATGACACAAATAGATGGAAAGATATACCATGTTCTTAGATTGGAAGAATTAATATTGTCAAAATTATTATACTACCCAAGGAAATGTACAGATTCATTGAAATCCTTATCAAATTACCAATGGCATTTTTCACAGAACTAGAACAAAATTTTTTTAATTTATAAGGAGACACAAAAGATCCCAAATACCCAAAGCAATCTTGAGAAAGAAAAATCGAGCTGGAGGAATCAGCCTCCCTGACTTCAGACTATACTACAAAGCTACAGTCATCAAAACAACATAGTACTGGTACAGAAACAGAAATATAGATCAATGAAACAGGATAGAAAACCCAGAAATAAGCCCATGCACCTAAGGTCAATTAATCTACGACAAAGGGGGCAAGACTATACAATGGAGAAAAGACAGTCTCTTCAATAAATGGTTCTGGGAAAACTGGATAGCAACATTTAAAAGAATGAAATTAGAACATTCTTTAACACCATACACAAAAATAAACTCAAAATGGATTAAAAACCTAAATGTAAGACCTGATACTATAAAACTCTTAGGGGGAAACATAGGCAGAACACTCTTTGACATAAATCACAACAATATCTTTTTTGATCTGTCTCCTAGAGTAATGGAAATAAAAACAAAAATTAAAAAATGGGACCTAATTAAACTTAAAAGCTTTGCACAGCAAAGGAAACCATAAATAAAACAAAAAGACAACCCACAGAATGGGAGAAAATATTTTCAAACCATGTGACCAACAAGGGATTAATTTCTGAAATAAACAACTCATTCAGCTCAATATCCAAAAAACAAACAACCCAATCAAAATATGGGCAGAAGACCTAAAGAGACATTTCTCCAAGAAGACTTATGGATGGCCAATAGGCACATGAAAAGATGCTCAGCATCACTAATTATTAGAGAAATGTAAATCAAACTACAATGAGGTACCACCTCACACTGGTTAGAATGGCCATCATTAAAAAGTTTACAAATAACAAATTCTAGAGGGGGTGTGGAGAGAAGGGAACCCTCTTACAGTGTTGGCAGGAATGTAAATTAGTACAGCCACTGTGGAGAACAGTATGGAAGTTCCTTAAGAACTTAAAAATAGAGTTATCATATAATCCAGCAATCCCACTCCTGGGCATATATCTGCAGAAAACCATGGTTTGAAAGGATATATGCACCCCAATTTTCACTGCAGCGCTGTTTACAATAGCCAAGACATGGAAGCAACCTAAATGTCCATTGACAGATGACTGTATAAAGAAGATGTGGTACATATATACAGTAGAATATTACTTAGCCATTAAAAAGAATGAATAATGCCCTTTGCAGCAACATGGATGGACCTGGATATTATCACACTAAGTGAAGTAAGTCAGACCAAGAAAGACAAATATCATATGATATTGCTTATATGTGGAATCTAAAAAAATTATACAAGTGAACTTATTTACAAAACAGAAACAGGCTCAAAGACTTAGAAAACAAACTTATGGTTACCAAAGGGAAAGGTGGGGAGGAGGGATAAACTGGGAATTTTGGATTAACATATACACACTATTATATTTAAAATAGATAACCAACAAGGAGCTACTGTATAGCACAGGGAATTCTGCTCAATATTCTGTAACAACCTAAACAGGAAAAGACTATGAAAAAGAATATACATATGTGTGTGTATGTGTGTGTGCGTGTGTATATATACACACACACACATATATATATATACATACGTATATATATTATATGTAATAAAGACTTTTATAAGAAAAAATATTTTTAATTAAAACCCAGTTAAAAAACAGCAACAACCAAAAATGCCTGTTAGGAAGCTGGTCCTAACAGCTGGTCCTAATGTCCTAACATTCGAATCTGCTTAAACAATCAGGCTACGGTTCCATCACTTGGGTCCACTAAGGAGACAATCATGGGAACTTGCCCCCAAATCTCTAAAACCCCAGAAAATAGACCCACAAACACACAGTGTGATGGCTGCAGTGTCAAAGCTGCATATGGTGTGAGCCCTGGGGAGGGAGGGGGTCTAGGCTGCTCTGGGCCTGAACCCTGATGGGAATGGGAGCTAAACACCTGAGGCTCACAGACCTCTATGAGAATATTACAGAGCTCTGGTACCACATGCCAGAACAATGCACATTTGTGAGCATGCATGTGCACACACATATACTGTCATGATAGCATCAGGTCCAGCCATGAACCGCCCTCACACTGAGGACCAGGAGCAGCTTCACAGGTGAGGCAATGATGGACAGAGGAGAGGCACTGGGAGAAGTACCCTTCCAGGTGGGAAGATGCTGAACAGCAAGGCTGTGGGAAGGCTAAGCAATGTGAGGTACCAGGGCCCAGGACACACAGGCAGTGCTGACAGTCCACTATAGAGTTGAATGGGCAGTGGAAGTGGTGCTTCTTAGGAATTTGGACCCCAGATCAGGAAGCCCATGTCTGAGCTGTCCTGCACTGTGACCCTTCTATTGGCCCCAAATGAAAATAATAACACAATGTTACAAAATCTATGGGACACAGCAAAGCAGTTCTAATAGGGATATTTATGGCAATCCAGGAAACAAGAAAAATCTCAAACAATCTAAACTTACTCCTAAAGGAACTACAAAAAGAAGAACAAACAAAACCCTAAGTTAATAGAAGGAAAGAAGTCATAAATATCAGAGCAGAAATAAATGAAATAGAAGCTAAAGAAAATAGAAAAGATCAATGAAACTAAAAGTGTATTCTTTGAAAAGAGAAACAAAATTGATAAACCTCTAGCCAGACTCATCAAGAAAAAAAGGGAGAGGGTCCAAATCAATAAAATCAGAAATGAAAAAGAAGTTACAAATGACACCACAGAAATACAAAGGATCATGAGACTACTATGAACAACTATATGCCAATAAAATGGACAATCTAGAAGAAATGGACAAATTCTTAGAAATGTACAATCTCTCAAGACTGAACTAGGAAGAAATAGAAAATATGAATGGACCAATTACCAGTAATGATGTTGAATCAGCAATTTTAAAACTCCCAACAAATAAAATTCCAGGACCAGATGGCTTTACAGGTGAATTCTAACAAATATTTAGAGAAGAGTTAACACCTATCTTTCTGAAACTATCCCAAAAAACTGCAGAGGAAGGAACAATCCCTAATTCATTCCATGAGGCCATCATGACCCTGATACCAAAACCAGACAAAGATATCACAAGAAAAAAAAATTTTCAGGCCAATGTCACTGATGAATATACATGCAAAAATCCTCAACAAAATACTAGCAAACTGACTCCAACAGTACATTAAAAGGATCATACACCATGATCAATTGGGATTTATGCCAGGGATGCAAGGATTTTTTCAATATGTGCAAATCAATCAATATGATACACCACATTAACAAATTGAAGACCATATGATCATTTCAATAGATGCAGAAAAAGCTTTTGATAAAATTCAACATCAAGTTTATGATAAAAACTCTCAACAAAGTGGGTATGGAGAGAACATACCTAAACATAATAAAGGCCATATATGACAAACCCACAACTAACATCATACTCAATGGTGAAAAGCTGAAAGCTTTTTCTCTAAAATCAAGAATAAGACAAGGATACTTACTATAGCCACTTTTACTCAACATAGTAGTATAAGTCCTAGCCATAACAATGAGACAAGAAAATGTTAAAAGCCATCCAAATTGGAAAGGAACAAGTAAAACTGTCACTATTTGCAGATTACATGATTTTATATATAGAAACCTTAAGGACTCCCTCAATAAACTGTTAGAACTAATTAATTCAGTAATGTTCGGGGATAAAAAAACAGTACACAAGAATTGGTTGCACTTCTATACACCAATAATGACCTGTCAGAAAGAGAAATTAAGAAAAAAGAAAAGAAAACTATCCCATTTACAATTGCATCAAAAAGAATTCAATACCTCAGAATAAATTTAACCAAGGAAATGAAAGACTTATACTCTGAAAACTATGAGACATTGATGAAAGAAACTGAAGACAAAACAAGTGAAGGGAAAGATATACCATGCTCATGGATTGGAAGAATTATTGGAAATGTCTGTACTACCCAAAGCCACCTACAGATTCAGTGCAATCCCTGTCAAGATAACAATGACATTTTTCTCAGAACTGGAACAAATAATCCTAAAATTTGTATGGAATCACATAAGACCCCAAATATCCAAAGCAATCTTAAGGAAAAAGAACAAAACTGAAGGGATCATGTGCCCTGATTTCAAACTATACTACAAAGCTATGGTAATCAAAACTGTATGATACTGGCACAAAAACAGACAATGGAATAGAATAGAGAGCACTGAAATAAATCCATGCTTATATGGTCAATTAATTTATGGCAAAGGAGCCAAGAATATAAAGCAGGGAAAAGAGAATCACTTTAATAAACGGTGTTGGAGAAACTGGACAGCTGCATGCAAAAGAAAGAAAGTAGGCCACTTTCTTACACGATATACAAAAATAAACTCAAAATGGATTAAAGACCTAAATGTAAGATCTGAAACCATAAAACTCCTAGAAGAAAACATAGGCACTACACTCTTTGACATTGGTCTTAGCAATATTTTTTGGATCTGTCTTCTCAGGCAAGGGCAGCAAAAGCAAAAATTAAAAAATGGGACTACATCAATCTAAAAGTCTCTGTACAGCAAAGGAAACACTCAACAAAATGAAAAGGCAACTTAATGGGAGAAAATATTTGCAAATCATGCATATGATAAGGGGCTAATACCCAAAATATACCCAAAAGTCACAGAACTCAGTATCAAAAAAAGATAATCCAATTAAAAAATATTCAGAGGACCTGAATAGTTAGGTTTCAAAGAAAGACATACAGATGGCCAACAGACACATGAAATAATGCTGAGAATCACTAATCATCAGGGAAGTACACAAATGAAAACCACAATGAGATATCACCTCCCACCTGTCAGAATGGTATTATCAAAAAGACAATGAATAATAACAGCTGGTGAGGATGTAGAGAAAAAGGAACTCTAGTGAACTGTTTGTGGGAATGTAAATTGGTGCAGCCATTTTGGAAAACAGTATGGAGGTCCCTCCAAAAAATCAAAAATAGAACTATCATGTGATCCAGCAATTCCACTTCTGGGTATTTACCCAAAAAAAGCAAAAACAATAATTAGAAAAGATATATGCACCCCTATGTTCATCACAGCATTATTTACAGTAGCCAAGACATGGAAAAAACCTAAGCATTTATTGATAGATGAATGGATCCAAAAAATTATATATATATATATATTACTCAGCCATAAAAAAGAATCAAATCTTACCATTTGCAAACACGGATGGACATAGAGGGTATTATGAAATACGTCAGAGAAAGACATATACTATATGATTTCACTTATATGTAAAATTTTTTTAAAAAATGAACAAAACAGAAATACTCCCATAGACAGAGAACAAATTGGTGGTCACTAGAGTGGAGGTGGGTGGGGTTTTAGTAGAGTAGGTGAAGGGGATTAAGAGGTACAAATTTTGAGTTATAAAATAAATAAGTCACAGGGTTATAATGCACAGCACTTGGAATAGAGTCAATAATATTGTAATAAATTTGTATGGTGACAGATGGTTACTAATCTTATTGTGGTGATCAGTTAATAATATATATAAATGTCTAATCACTATGTTGTACTCTTGAAACTAATATAATAGTGTATGCCATCTATTCTTCAATAAAAACAACAACAATGAACATAATATTGGCAATTCTAGTCAGAGCAATTAGGCAAGAAAAAGAAATAAATGGTATCCAAATAAGAAAGGAAGAAGTAAAAAAATTATTTCTGTTCAAATATGAAATGATATTATATGTAGAAAACACTAAAGACTCTACACACAAATAAAGCTGTCAGAGCTAATAAGTGAATTCAACAAAGTTGCAAGATATCAGAACAATACGCCAGAATCAGTTGTATTTCTATACACTAACAATGAAAAGGAAATTAAGAAAATAATCTTATTTACAATAGCATCGAAAAAGAATAAAATACTTAGGAATAAATTTAACAAAGTATACAAAAGACTTGTACACTGAAAACAAACCTTTGCTGAAAGAGATTAAAGAAGACATAGATGTAAAGACATCTCATATTCATGAATTGAAAGATTTAATATTGTCAAGATCACAATGTTGCCAAGAGGGATCTACAGATTCAATGCAATCTCTATAAAAAAATCTACAGCATTTTTGGTAGAAATAGAAAAACCCTCTCTAAAATTCATATGGAATCTCAAATAACACAAATAGCCAAAGGAATATTGAAAAGGCAGAGCAAAGTTGGAGGATTCACACTTCCTAATTTCAAAACTTACTAAAAAAGCCCTACAGTGATGAAAATAGTGTGATCTGGCATAATGACAGACATATAGACCAATGGAATAGAATGGATAACCTAGATATAAACCCTCATATATTTGATTAAATGACTTTCAGCAAGGTTGCCAAGACCATAGAGTGGGAAAAAGTTTTTTCAACAAGTGGTACTGGGAAAACTGCATATCCACATGAAAAATAATGAATTTGTACCCTTATTTTACCCCCAATAAAAAAAATTATCTCAAAATGTGTCGAAACCTAAACATGAGTTGAAACTATAAAACTCATAGTGGGAAAAATAGAGAATAATCTTCATGACATTGGATTTGTCAATGATTCCTTAGTTATGACACCAAGAACATAGGCAACAAAAGAAAAACAGATAAATTGGATTCATCAAAATTAAAAACTTTTGTGCATCACAGAACACAGTCAGGAGAGTGAAAAGACAACCCACAGAATGGGAGAAAATATTTGCAAATCAGATATCTGATTAGGTATTCATATCCAAAATATATAAAGAACTCCTACCACTCAGCAACAAAAATTAAGCAATCTAATTCATAAATCGGCAAAGGGTTGAATAGGCATATTTTTAAAAGATATAAAAATGGCCAATAAGCACATGAAGAGATACTCAACATCATTAGTCATTAGGTAAATGCAAGTCAAAACCACAATTAGATGCCATCTCATGCCTACTAGGATGGCAATTGTTGTTGGTTTTTTTTTAAAGGAAAGTAACAAGTGTTGGTGAGGACTTGGAAGAAATTGCAAATATCACACATTACTGATAGGAACGTAAAATGATCCAGCCAGTATGGAAAACAGTAAGGCAGTTCCTCAAAAAGTTAAACATAGAATTACCATATGATGCAGCATTTCCACTTCTAAGCATATACCCAAAAGAACTGAAAGCAAAAACTCAGACACTTGTACACCCATGCATAGAAACACTGTTCACAATAACCAAAAGGTGGAAACAAGCCAAGTGTTCACCAACAGATGAATGGATAAACAAATGTGATATATACACACAATGAAATATTATTCAGCCATTAAAATGAATGAAATGCTGATAATGCTACAACATGAATGAACCTTGAAGACATTATGCTAAGTAAAATAAGCCAGACACAAAAGGGCATATTGTATGATTCTACTTATATGAGATACCTAGAGTAGGCAAATTCAGACAGAGAGTAGAAAGGTGGTTACCAGGGACTGGCAGAGTGAGGAATGGGAAGTTATTGCTTAGAGGTCACAGAGTTTTTGTTTGGGATGATAAAAAATTCTCGAGATAGATATTTGTGATAGTTATACAACATTGTGAATGTAATTAGTTTCATCACTGTAAAATAATGTATACTTAAAAATGGTAAATTTTATGTTATGTATATTCTGCCACAATAAAATATAATCAGGAAAGGAAAGGAAGGGAGGGAGGGAGGGAGGGAGGAAGGAAGGAAGGAAGGGAGGAAGGGAGGGAGGGAGGGAGGGAGGGAGGGAGGGAGAGAGGGAGGGAGGGACGGAGAGAGGGAGGGAGGAAGGAAAGGAAGGGAGGGAGAAGGCAGGCCAGCCTGGTTGTTATTCCCGGCCTGACAGCGACAGTTTATTGCCTTTCCTGATCCAGCCTCCATACAAACTGTCCTCTTAGGCTGGATATGTATACTTCCAAAGTAAACAGAAGGATAATTTAATCCCCAAAGAAGAGAGTTGAAGGAGGGCAGCAATCTCTCCTATTTTCACAATCTTAATTTTTCAGGTGAAGGAGAAATGCTCATTCTATTTCCAGATGGAAATCCTAGCATTTCACAAAGTGGACTGTGCTTTCCAAGTGGAGTAGCTCTAGAAATGTCCCAGGGTTATGAGTGACTGGATATAACTAACCACACATGAGCCTCACACAGTCAGAACTAATCCTCCCACATTGTGAATGGAGTGTGCTTGCCCCATGTTACCAACAAAGAATCCCAGGCTCAGAGGGGCACTGGGATTTGCCCAGGTCTCACAGTTAGAGTACATGGAAGAGTCTATAATAAAATCTAGGTCTGCCTGAATCTTTTTTCCTGATTTCTAAGAATAGGAGACTTTATCAGGCCAGAGGCCAGAGAAGTGCTGGATTTAGAAGCAGAAAGTTTAGCTCCAGTATTTACCCCCAACTTACTGTATGTCTTTGGTCCAGTTGTTCCATCTTTCTGTGCTTCATTTTCTTCATCAGTAAAAGGAGGATCAGAATCTGCCTCAAGGGGCTTGTAGCTGAGCTCTGTTGAGTTGCTGTGATGTACAGCCTATACTACTTCTTTGGGGGAGATTTACTGGTGGCTGGCCTGATTCCTTTCGTGTGCTTGAGGTGGACATCTTGAGAGAGGTTCATTCTCTTGGTCTGAATTTGCCTACTCTAGGTATCTCATATAAGTAGAATCATATAATATGTGCCCTTGGATCTTGGTGGCATGTACAGAGATGATTTCTCTTCTGGAAAGGAGTAAGACTAAGTATCTTTTGAAGACCTTGTGAAGCCTGATGACCTTTGAGGAAAGTAAGTGGAGAAGGAGGAGAGCTTTCAGTTCCCCTGGGGAGCTATATAAGGAAATGCTGTGAGCAAATGTAAGCATTGGCTTCGGGCCAGCCGCATCCTCCCCGCACTAGCTGTGTGACTTTGATCAGTTCACCTGGGAGCTTCTTATTCCAGGTGCCTACCATCTTCTTCTGAGCCCTTAGAGTAGAATCTTCCTGCTCTGACAAACAGAAGTGAAGTAGATGGCCATGAGTGTGGTCAGATTTCCTTGTGAGGGCAACTCCCTCCCACTGATTGTGTCATTCCTTGAGTGTAGGGGTTTGTTAGTAGCAAACGCATTATGAACACCTACCATCCCAAGCTGCTAAGCCCTGGATGCAAAGGTCCCTACAGCACAGCATTCCCTCACACATCAAGGTGACCAAGTCTCAGAGCCTGTCCTTGGAGCAGGAGTTCACAGTAATAGGGAGACTCTGCAAACTCCCATGCCACAATGGTAACATGAGTGGGTGAAGGGGAACCTGAGGCAAAGTGGAACAGTCTTGCCCCCATACAAAGCTGCCACTCAGCCCATACACTCATGGCCATGTGGGAACTTGGGCCTCATGTGGCCAGAGCTCCCAACTTTTTCTAGAAAATCCAGAGATCCTGATAATTATGTAAAATATCTGTAGCAGTCGAGATTGTCTTGGTTCTGCTACAGTAACAAACCTCAAATCCCAGTGGCTGGAAACAACAGATTTTTACCTTGCTCGTTCATCGTCTGTGTCCCATAAAATCTGCAGGAGCCCCTGATCACCATCATTTACCATGATTTTTGTCCTGTGTGACTCATTGAGAGGATTTAGGGGACTGGCCCAATTCAGTGCTGGCTAGAGGAGCATCCCCCATCCCAGATGTCTCTATGCCAAGGAGAGAGAGCTGGAGGACCTCCCCCTTGCAGTCAAATGCTCAGACTCAGAAGAGACACATCACCTCTGCTTACCTCATTGATCAGAGCCACACATGGGGCCCCATGTGGCCCCACGTGGCACAAGGTACAAGCTAGCCACAACCTTTAGAGGAAGTCCCAGGCAACCACACAGCTAGCCACCCCATCTCCTGATTAGTCAATGTTGGCGTCAACCTACAGGCCACACAGAATCCATCTCAGGTAGGATGTGACCAATGTGCCCAGGGTTGTGTCCTGGGACCGTGAGATAGTAAGGAGAAGTGCTGGAGACCAGATGTGACAGACAGCCAAACACAGAGCCAGCCCACTCAGGCATGGGGGGACTGGCAAATGCTATTACCACACTGCTTTCTCCATTCCTTCATCTCCCCTGAGGTGGTACCTCTCCAGAAGCCTCTGCCCCTCAGGCCTGCAAATACATGTTCTCAGCGGCCTCACTCCTGCCCTTTGACCTCTTTGTCTGGGATCATTCCATTGCACCTGCCCCCCTACCTGGCCAGCAGCCCCCAGGAAAGGCCAGCCTTGTCCCAGTTCCAGGCCCGCAGTACAGGTGTTCAGTAGAGTAGTTTGGAAGAAACAGCAAATGAGCACATGGGATCCCCATTTTTCAGATTAAAAACTATTTCAGCCAATATTGTTGCCCACTTGCACATGTTGGGTACTGAAGCAAGTACTAACCTAATAACCCAGCACAGGGTACTGGGCGCTTCCTGTGTAGCAGAATGTGCTCTCATTCACTTCTCACAGATGCCCCTGAGGTTGACATCATCATCTCAGTCTACAGATGGGGACTGAGGTATGGAGAAGCTAGGAGCTTACCTTTAGCCACCACTTCCACCATCTCCCCACAGCCACCTGAGGGCCCTGGAGTGAGGAGGGGGCTTGGCTGGCCTGCCTGCTGTGGGCTGTGTTCACCACTGGCGGCCATGACCCTCTCACCTGTAGGCTCAGAATCTAGCCCAGGGTTCCATCTCCTTTGCCCCCTCTAGAATGCTCTTGGTGCTCTGGGTGTCAGCAGGGGGCTACCCAGCTCCTGACAGCCAGGCCAGCCCAGAGACAGTGTCCAACCACCTCAGCCCCTAGTGCCCCCATGTTGACCCTGGACACCTACTGTGGTATCCTTCTCAAAGCCTTGTGCTGGGGAGAGGCAGCATCCCATTTTACAGATGAGAAAAACCAAGTCCACAGGGCCGGCAAGTGTGGACGCACATTCCAGCCAGACCTCCCCCCACCCCCGGGGGATGCCTTTGGATAGAGCCACTGCATCAGGCGGAACTCATTTGGCAAGGAGGTGGACACATATCTGTTAAATTATTTTTAATTGTGGTAAAATATACATAACATAAAGTTTAGCATTTTAAGCATTTTTAAGTGACAATTGAGCAGCATTAGGTACATTCATTGTGCTGTGCAAACATCACCACCATCCATCTCCAAAACATTTTCATCTTGCAAAACTGAAACTCTATCCTCATTAAACACTAATTACCCATTCCCTCCTCCTCCAGCCCCTGGTGCCCACCTTTTTACTTTCTGTCTCTATGAGTCCAACTACTGTAGGGACCTCATATAAGTGGAATCATACAGTATGTGTTCTTTTGTAACTGCCTTAGTTCACTTAGCATAATGTTCTCAAGTTTCATCCATGTTTTAACTCGTGTCAGAATTTCCTTTTTAAGTCTGAATAGTATTCCGTTGTATGGTTATACCACATTTTGTTTATCCATTCATACATCAGTGGGTTGCTTCCCCTTTTGGCTTGTGAATAATTCTTCTATGAACATGGGTGTGCTAATATCTCTTCAAGACCCTGCTTTCAATTCTTTGGGGAATACACCCAGAAGTGGCATTAGATCATATGACAACTCTATATACATTGTTTGAGAAAGAGAGATATATTTTTTAAATGACACTTTTAGTAATTTATATTGATTGTAGAAAAGTGGAAAAAATATAGTTGAGAAAAAAAGAAAATCAAAAGTGACTATTGTTTTCAATTTTGCAGAAGAAACCCACTATTAAGATATACGTATGATTCCCTCCAGAGGTGTCAACATGCTTTCAATCAATCCCTCAATTCACCTCCTGTCGGTGTCCTTCACAGCTACTTGCCCTGGGCTCAGCTGGACTGGGTCGTGGGCCTTCCTCATGGGTGGACATTGGGAATAGCGCCCCGGCCCAGGGATGCCACACCAGGCCTTCCCTCAACAGAGACCAGCCATCCTCGAGGTCGCACACCCACAGAGCCTCAGGTCCCCAGCACCTCCCCGGCTGCCCACTCCAGGCCAGGTGCCAGGCCCCGCGTGCCTCGCAGGTGCTGGAGGCCCAGCCTGCCCAGCCTCCCAGCGGCTCCAGAGTCATCTAGAGAGTATATTCGAGCTGTCGTGTGGAGTTGAGTTTCTTTTGGCAAACGCTGGAGACTGACAAAAATATTCACGTCAAAACATTTCTGGTGCAAAATTTATGAAAGCATTTGAATTTGGCCTGGGCATTTTTTTCCTTTTTCCTTCTCCCCCTCCCCGCCTTGTCCTGAGTTGGGGGTGGGGAGAAGAGATAGAGTCCAGATGTTGGTGGGAATTAACTTCTCTTCTTTCCCTCCCCCCAGCCTCTGGCCAGAGGAACGGCCGAATCAATGGCCGCTGTGTGTCCACATAGCACAAAAGGCCGTGCGGCCGAGCCCTGGACTCTCCCTGCCTTGCGAGCACCGAGGAAGTACCCCGGCCTGGAGTTTGCCCCCTAACCCCAGGGTCTGGGGTAATTGTCTGCAGAGGCAGCCTGGGGCCGGGCTGGCCATAATGATTTAGGCAGGATCTATTTCACTTCAAGCCTTTTCTACTCCGAAGAGGCCTAATCGAAAGTAATCTGAAAATTAGGGAAAATAAAAACCATGCCCACCGTTACATAAATACCCATTTCCTCGCATCGGCTGCTCGAAATCACCTCATTCCAGAGCAATGTGATGTTTCCCTGATGGGCAAAGCCAAGCCCCCGGGGGCCTTTTGATCCACACCGCCTGCGCCCTGCTCCCTGACAGGGATCCCAGAACATAGGGTGGGAGCTGGAGGGGGAGGAGAGCGGCTGGCCATGGGGTTGGCCCAGGTCCCCAGGGGGACCAGCCCTGCAGACCTCAAATGTGGCCTGGGGGTAAAGAGGGTTTGGGCTTGAGGTGGCCCCATGGACTGTTCATTTATTCCTCCATCCCATTTTCTCCCCAAGACTCAAGACTTGCAAGGCCCTCAAGACAGCTCAAGACAGCTCCATACCTCAGCACTCATACCCCCTCCTGAGTCATTCCTTTCAGCCCTCAGATACTGCCAGCTCAGCTGTACCCCAGGACCTTTGCACAAGCTGTTCCCACAGTCTGGAGGGCCCTTCCTTGCCCAGGTTTGCACTCGCCTCAGGCCTTTTCTGCTGTCATCTCAGATGGAAAGTCGCTTTCTCAGAGTGGCCTTCCCTTGCTCTCCTTGTCACAGGACCCCTCCTCGCTGCACCCTCACCTCACCCTACCCAAGCCAGGCATGTCATTGCTGGTTTCTTGTTTTTTGAGTCCTGTGCTCAAGCTCCAGGAAACTGGGGCCACATCCAGCTTGGTCGCCATGACTAGAACTCAGTAAACATTTGCTGACAGAATGGAGACGTTTTCACACAGGAATGAAGTTCGGTGGTTTACAGAAGTGGGGTGGGGTGAGGTCTGGAGCCCAGGAGTAAACCCGGGTTAGATTCTGCCTTCACCACCCGCCTCCTCACGGGTCTGGCTGGAGGCAGCAGTGTCCTGAGCCCACAAAGCTCCCAGGCCGGCATCAAGCACACTAAATGGTGGTGTTCAACATGACTACAAATCCGCTGACATTCCATCAAGGAGTGAGGTCTCCCCTCAGATGTTCTGAGCCTGTGACAAAGAAGCTTCTAGATGGTTCCAGAGGTCCCCAGCCATTCAAGTCTTCCAAGTTAGGCCCCACTTGGAATGTATGGACTCCCTCTCTAGCCCAAGCCAAGTGCTAGGCATGGTGGTGTCACAGGGAGCCGGATTCTCTATGTCCTTGAGAGACGGACCCACCCTGTGTCCTTGCACGGACACTGCCCTGTCCACCCACACTTGTCAGCCTTCACTGTGTCAGCCCCTCTGGTTTGAGCTGGGACCCTTTGCAGAGCCTCTGCCTCTGCCAGGCAGGTGGAATGTGCCAGGATAAAGTGCCCCTTTGCTGACAGGAGTGGCAGGTAGATGTGCCCCAACTCACTCAGGTGGGGAAACTGAGGTTGGAGTTGTACATGGACACCCACAAACGTGGCTGGCCAGGTGACACATGATTTGCTACACTCCTTTTTCCCTGTCTCACTTCCTTCCTCCTCTCCTGGCATTTCCTGGGGCTCCACCCACTCACTGCTGCACCCAGACCCTTGTCTTGAGTCTGCTTGAGGAGGAGACAGCCCCTCTGGGCTTCTGTCTCCTCACTGGGATAAGGGACAATTGTTGATGGTGACAGATGATGGGATCTCTGTCAACCAAGGTGAAGGACACACACTGCCACAGCCACAAGGCCAGGGGATCAGCCATTCTTCCTCAGCACAGCCATCTAGCTAGTTTAAACTCAAACCAGAATGGGATGACTGGGGTTCCCCATAATGGAGTCAAGTCTGCTCCCCAAATCCCTGTCTGTCCTTGGCTGCAGAGATCCCAGAACACTAGAATTGGGGGGCTCTTGGGGTGGAGCTCGCTCAGGGACACCAGGTAGGTCAGTCTCTGAGTCCCTGACAGTGGGAGTAAGCCCCTGCCTCTCAGGCTAGGAGTCACCTGGACCAATGCCTACGGCCAGCTGTGCCAATGGTTTTGCAAGAAGGCCTCCAGCCCCAGTTACCTGAGAGGTGGGGCACTGGCTCAAGAATGAGGAGGGCGTTTCCGGAACAAATAATTGTACCAATAACTCACTCACATCCATCACATGCCCAGAGGAGGTAAGAATTTCATACACATTACCATACTTAATGCTCACCGCAGCCCTACAGGTTAGAGATGAACAGCCTCATCTTTTTACAGATGAGGAAACTGAGACACAATGAGGTTGAGTGACTGTGTCCATTGTGATCCATCAAACCACAGAGCAGACTGACCCGCAAGTACTGGCAACTCCTTTTCTGCCCCACAAAGACCCATTTCTGCACTGTCCCCCGCCTCAAGATCTGCCCAGTTCAGACCCCAATGGCGCTGTAGGAAGCACATCCTCCCACTGAGAGCTCAGCCAGGATGGAGGGAAATGCCCAGGAGGAGGGAGGGCCCCTTCGCTGGCACATGAGCAGGGGCAGGCAGCGCTGGGTCAGGACAGAATCTGCCAGTCTTGAGTGGAGGCTGGACCAGGGGGCCCCCAAGTTCCATGGGCCTGCCTATGTGCCACAGGGGGATGAACAAGTTCAGAGGCTCCTCCCCTGACCACGTGCAGCCTGCACCCACACTGCTGTCATACCCAGGCCTTTGTGTTGTCCCCCACCTGGAGCACATTATCACCCATCACACCATCCCCCACGTGGCCAGCCCCTCTCCAGGGCCTCCTCTGGGCTCTGAAGCCCCACTCTTGCCTCCTCTCCTGGCAGCCTGCAGGGTCACATGCATTTCTGCGTCAGCCTCCCCACCAGCCTGGGCCCCTCAAAGACTCACACTGGGTCAGAGCAATGCCCAGCAGAGGGCCCAGTGGCCAGCAGCTGCTGGGGGGTGACGAGTGAATGAGTGAGTGAAGTGAAGGAGCACGTGATGTGGGCTGCACACACCCCTTCTCTGGGTCCCAGTGTCCAAATCTTCACAGAGTATATGGAGATATAAACACATGGCTCCCCAGAGGCTATCTCATACAGGCATGCTTGCCCCCTCCATCCCTTTACGTATGCCCAGTGGACCCCCATACCAGCCCAGGATGGACACCAGCTCATCCACACTTCTCCAGGTCCCGAGAGGGGGGAGTCACCCTACTGTCGCTGTCGTTTCTACTCTGGAACCTGATGCTGCATCCAGCACTGACCGTAGGGTGGAAGGCAGGGGCAGCCATCAGGGCTACCCAGAGAGTAGCCTGGGTTTCAGGAGACAAAGTGGGGTCCCTGTACCAGTTGCTATCACAGGCCTTGAGATAAGGCTTTGTCCAGCAGCCCCTGGTGACCCCTTCTGCTCATCCAGGCCAGGGGTCTCTGAACGGCAGAGACAAGCCCCTGCAGGTCCCACAGGACACTGACCCCTCTCCCTAGACCTTGCTGGTCAGAGTTGCAGGAATTTCAAATCTGCCTTTGGAATGTCCCATGTACTGTATCAGGGGACTTTGGTTGAAACTTCCATTTAACAGTCCTGCACCCTGGCCAAGGCTTCCCAGGCAGGCACAGGGCCCAACCCAGAGCCCGGATATGATCCAGTTCAGTACGGATGAAGGCCACACACATCACCCTGAGAAGATTCAGGAAAGCTGTGAAGCAAGAGAAAGTCATGCAGCTGGGAGTTCTGGAAAGGCTGCTCTGAGTTATAGCAGGAGATGAGTATTGAATAGAATTGCAAATGGCTGGTCCCAGGTAAAAGCCTCCGCAGGAGCCAGGCAAGGTGAGCCAAGGTGGCACACATCATGGAAGCACAAGGCTGGAGTGTCTTCCAAGCTGAGGCTGAAAGGGGCAGGCCCAGGTGGGTGGGCCTGCAGGATGGGCCTGGAGAAATGAGCCTGGAGGCTGGACACCATCGGGAAGCTGGGCAGGAGTTGCTCAGACCTGAGCCAAGTCAGGGAAGGCTCCCCAGGACTAGACTTTGTGGATCGGAGCTGAGGGGTGAACAGAGCTAACCACGAGAGATGGGGGACCCAGAGGCCTCCAGAAGCTGGAAGCCCCCTTTCCCCACAGAGAGAACCCTTCCAGAATCCCTGCCTCTCAGTCTGAGGTGGGGGCCCAAATGGCTCATTTTCAGCCCTTGAAGCTTTGGGGAGTGGGTGCTTTGGGGGTGGGCAGGGACTCCCAAGGGTAATGTGTGTTTACCCTCAGTAGTCGGGGAAGGCAGGCCATGTGAAGGCTCCCGGAGTGGAGCCGGTGCTCTGTTGCAATTACCCGTAAGCCTGGTGTTTACATGGGGGTTTTACAGAGAATTCAAAGCATATCTTCCTGTTGCTTTGGCAGCGAAGGCGTATCAAGTGAGTGTTCAAAAGGGCCGAACCGCCTTTACAAAAATAAAAACCAAATGGCTGAGTAATTTCCACCAGAGAAGGACTTACTCTCGCAATTGCATGGTCTATTTAGCATGCTTTCATAAAACCTTTTAACGAATCAGCCCTGAACTCGAGCGCCAGCCCCAACCCACCTGTCAAAGTTGCATTTCCAAACACAGGTATGGTCGCTTGGGAGACTGGACGCAGGTTTCAGTCCCCCGCACAGGGTAGACGTCCCCAGTGTCCTTTAGGACAAGCCTGGGACAGGAGGCAGGCCCCACGTGCCCAGCAGCAAGGATGCGAGGACTCTGTGCCAGCCAGGGACGGAGGGCCCAACCCAGAGGAAATCCCCGGGCAGGGGGGACAAAGCAGCAAGTCAGTGCTGTGACACCATGGGGACACTGGGGGATCCACAGGAGGCCTGACTCAGCCTGGGGAATCAGGGAAATCTTCCAGACGGAGGAACTGCCTGAACCAGACACTGGAAAGATAAAGTAGGAGAGGACAGACCAGGAGTGAAGGAAGTCTCTGTGAGAGGAGAGCACCCTGAGAGGAGGCCAACCTGGTCCGAGGAGAGTCAGTGATTTGTACGTAGTTACCTAAAGGAGACAAGAAGAAAAATGCTTTCACATAGAAGATTCCATTCCAGAAGTAAATGGTGAGCCATTCAGCCAAGCTGGGCTGTTGGGGGTTGTTAAAGGAGCAGGATCTCAGCCTTAAATGAGGGGAAACATAGAAGGCATTATTAAGTCAACCCTACTGAGATATTGGGTCTTAGGGTAACTATGTGTCTAAACTTAACAAGAAACTACCAAGATATTTCACACATTGGGGCCCACTTGATACTGCTACCTGCAGTATATACAAGTTCCAACATGCTCCACGTTTTCTTCAGCACTTCATATTGTCAGTCGTAGTAATGTCAGCATTTTAGTGGATACTTAGCGAGTGATATCTCATTACAGTTGTAATTTGCCTTTCCCTGATGAGTAATATTGAGACCATTCCATGTGCTTACTGGCCATCTGAATATCTTCTTCTGAAAAAGGTCTTTCAACTCTTCTGTCCTTTTTTGCTGTGTCTTATTACTGAGTTGTAAGCATTATGTGTTTCGGACACACAAAATCTATTTAGATTTTTTTCCCTTCTGCATTTTCGCTTGCCTTTCTTTTTTACCTTTTTATTTTGAAATAATTATAGATTTAAAGCAAGTTGCAAAAGATTTTCGAGGAGTCCTATACACCCTTCACTCTGCCTCCCTCAAGCCAAACATATTGCATAACAGTCGTGCATAATTACAGCTAGGAGATTCACATTGATACAGTCCATGGAGTTTATTTAGATTGCTCCAGTTATAGGTACACTCATGCATGTGTGTGTGTGCATGTATGTGTGCAGCTCTATGCAATTTTATCACATGTAGCTTAATATAGCTGTCCCCAGGATCAAGACACTCCACAAGTCTCCCTCATGCTGCCCCCTTATAGCCACTCCCATCCTATCCCTACCCCATGACAACCAGTAATCTGTTCTCTATCTCTATAATTATGTTATTTAATAAATGTTATATAAAAGGAATCCACAATATGTGTCCTTTTAAATTGGCTTTTCTTCACTCAGCCTAGTTCCCTGGAGATTCTTCCATATTTCTGTGTGTGTCAATTATTCCTTCCTTTTTCTTGCCAAGCAGTGTGTTCCATGGTATGGATATACCACAGTGTTTCCACATTCACTCGTTGAAGGTCGCTAGATCCTTTCTAGGTTTTAGCTATTACAAATAAACATTCCTGTCCAAATTTCTGTGTGAAAATACATTTTCATTTTCTGGGATAAATGCCCAAGAGTACAATTGCTGGGTATTCTAAGTAATTTCATTAATAAGTTTAAAAGGAACTACCCAAGTATTTTACAAAGTGGCTACACCATCGTACATTCAAACCAGGAATGTATGAGGGATCCAGTTTCTCTGCATCCCCACAACATTTGGCGTTGTCACACTTTTTTATTTTAGTTGTTCTGATAGGCATGTAATAATATCATATTCCCCTAATGATTACTGCTTTTGAGCATCTTTTCACAAGCTTATTTGCCATCTGTGGATTATCTTTGGCAAAATGCCTGTTTATGCATTTTGCCCATTTCCTAATGGAATTGTCTCTTACAGTTAGACTTTGAGAGGTCTTTATATATTGTAGGCACTAGTATTTTGTCATATATGTGGCTTGCAAACATTTTTCTCCCAGTCTGTAGTTTATCTTTTCATCCTCTCAATAAGGGTCTTTCACAGAGGAGCGAAAGTTTTTACTTTTGATTCATTTTCCTTTTATGGATCATTCTTTTGATATCAAGTCTAAGAACTCTTTGCCTAGTCTAGGTCCCAAAGATTTTGTCCTAATTTTTTTCTAAAATTCATTTAGTTTTACATTTAAATCTATGATCCATTTTGAGTTCATATTTGTATAAGGTGTGACATTTAGACTGAGGTTCATTGCTTCGAATTACAGCCCACTCTAATCATCTCATTTTGACTTGATTACTTCTGTAAAGACTATCTCCACTGAGACTCAGTTACTTGAGATCATTAAACAAGCCACTTGGCATAAAAGGTGACTCTTTCAATGGGGTCTTTCTTAGACTTATTTGATTTTGATTGGTTTGTGTCTTGCAGACCATAGCTATGAAGTATTCCCCAGTACAGCTCCTCTTTTTTTTTTCATAGTTCTTTTTGTAAAATTTTATTGAAATATAGTTGATTTATGTGTTAATTTCTGCTGCACAGCAAAGTGACTCAGTTATACATATTATATGTATACTTTTTCATGTTCTTTTTCATTATGGTTTATCACAGGATATAGAATATATTTCCCTGTGCTATATTGTAGGTCCTTGTTGCTTATCCATCCTATGTATACTAATTTGCACCTGCTAATCCCAAACTCCCAATCTTTCCCTTCCCCACCCCACCTCACCCTTGGCAACCACCAGTCTGTTCTCTATGTCTGTGAGTCTGTTTCTTTTTCATAGATATGTTCATTTGTGTCATACTTTAGATTCCACATATAAGTGATATCATAAGTACAGCTCCTCTTGACTTGCTAGATGGGAAACTGCCTGATTCATGAGTTGTTCAATAAAGCCAATTATATCTTTTAAATTTAAAAAAGGCTCTATCTCCAAATAAGGTCACATTCTGAAGTATGGGGATTAGGTTGTCAATATATGAATCTTGGGGAACACAATTCAACACATAACACTACTTTAAAGCCTTGCTTTTTAATATAAATTTTAGAAAGAATTTGTCTATGTCTACTCAAAAGCTTTTTGGAGTTTTGACAAGAATTACACTAAACCTATAGATTGACTAGGGGAGAACTGACTTGTTTACCATGTTAAGTCTTCCAATTCATGAAGATGGTATGGATTTCCATTTATTTAGGTATTCTTTGACTTCTTTCATCAACATTTTGTAATTGTCAGCTTTTCTGATCCTGTACATGTTTTGTTACACTTGCACCTAAGTGTTTTATTTTCTGTGGAGTGAGTATAAATGGTATTATGCTTTTAATGTCAATTTTCAAATGTTCATTGTTAGTATATAGAAATAAAATAGACTTTTGTATTTTGATCCTTTATCTTTCAACCTTGCTGACTTAACTTATTACCTCTAAGAGTCTGTTCATATATTTTGCAGATTCCTTTGAATTTTCTACATATACTATCATTTCATCTGCAAATAGGGACAGTTTAATTTCTTCCTTTACAATCTGTGTGCTTTTTTCTTTTCCTTGTCACAGTGGCTAGAACTTCTAGTACTATGTGAAATAACAGTGGTGGGAGCAAACATCTCTCTCTTGTTCCCAAACTCAGAAAGAAAGCATTTAGTCCTTCATTAAGTATGATGTTAGCTATAGGTTTTTTGGTAGATGTTCTTTAGCAAGTTGAGGGAGTTTACCTCTCTATTCCTAGTTTGTTGAGGCTTTTTAGAATAATAAATAGGGGCTTCCCTGGTGGCACAGTGGTTGAGAATCCGCCTGCCAATGTAGGGGACATGGGTTCGAGCCCTGGTATGGGAAGATCCCACGTGCCCCGGAGCATCTAAGCCCGTGCGCCACAACTACTGAGCCTGTGCTCTAGAGCCCATGAGCCACAACTACTGAGCCCGTGTGCCGCAACTACTGGATCCCGCGCGCCTAGAGCCTATGCTCCACAGCAAGAGAAGCCACCGCGATGAGAAGCTCACACACCAGAACAAAGAGTAGCCCCCACTCTCCACAACTAGAGGAAGCCCGCGCGCAGCAACAAAGACCCAACACAGCCAAAATAAATAAATTAAAATAATAATAATAAATGGCTATTGGATTTGTCAAATTCTTTTTCTGCATCCATGGATATAGTCATATTTTTTGTCTTTGACCAGTTGATGCTGATGGTATTGATTGATTTTAAAATATTAAACCAAACTTGATTCCTGAAATAAATCCCACTATGAGTGTCCAGTTTTTTGCTTTATATTCCTGGATTTGATTTGCTCATATTTTGTTGAAAATTTTTGCTTCTAGGTTCATGAAAGATATTAGTCTTTCATTCTGTCTTTCTCTCTCTGCCTCTCCCCTTTCTCTGGTTTTGGTATCAGGGTAACATTGGTCTCATAAAATAAGTCTGGCAAGTGTTCCCTCTTTCTGTACTTTCTGAGATAGATTTTGCAGAAATGGTGCTAATTCTTCTTTAAATGTTTTCTAGAAGTTCCTGGTGAAAAATCATTTTGGCTGGCAGATTTCTTTTCCAGCAGTTTTTAAATTACCAATCCAATTTGTTTTATGGTTATATTACTATTCAATTTGTCTCATTCATCTTGATTGAGTTTTGTTTGTTTTTAGTGTTTGAGGAATTGGTCAACTGATTTCTTCTAAATTGTCAAATTTATTCTCATAGAGTTTATTGCAGTGTTCCCTTACTACATTTTATTTTTTATTTTTTTTTTTAAACATCTTTATTGGGGTATAATTGCTTTACAATGGTGTGTTAGTTTCTGCTTTATAACAAAGTGAATCAGCTATACATATACATATGTTCCCATATGTCTTCCCTCTTGCGTCTCCCTCCCTCCCACTCTCCCCATCCCACACTTCCAGGCTGTCACAAAGCACCGAGCTAATATCCCTGTGCCTTGCGGCTGCTTCCCCCCAGCTATCTACCTTACTACGTTTGTTAGTGTGTATATGTCCATGCCTTACTACATTTTAAATGGCTGCAGAACCTCTTGTAATACCCTCTGTTTCATTCTTGATATTGGTGATTTGGGTCTTCTCTCTATTTATCTTAGTCTTGCTAAAAGATTATCAATTTTGATGATATTTTTCATTAATTTCCTGTATTGTTTTCCTCTC
The DNA here is from genome assembly GCF_963924675.1 of Phocoena phocoena. Lineage (NCBI taxonomy): Eukaryota > Metazoa > Chordata > Mammalia > Artiodactyla > Phocoenidae > Phocoena > Phocoena phocoena. The sequence continues at coordinate 26,566,812 of NC_089224.1, read as the reverse complement.
TTCAGTGTCATAAATTTCTGCTCTTTATTAGTTCCTTCCTTCAGATTGCTTTGGATATATTTTGCTCTTCTTTTTCTAATTTCTTGAGGTATGACCATATATTATTGTTTTGAGAACTTCTCTAAATCCTAATATAAGCATTTAGTGCTATAAATTTTCCTCTCAGCATGGCTTTTGCTGTATTCCACAATTTTTGATATGCTATGTTTTTAGTTTTACCCAGTTCTATTTATTATTGTATTTTCTTTGAAACTCTCTTTTTGTCCAATGGATTATTTAGAAATATGTTGATGATTACTTCCCAAGTGTTTGGAGATGTACCTTTTGTCTTTACCTTATTGATTTCTCAGTATGATTTCAATTCTTTTAAATATGTTGAAGTTTGCTTTATGGCTTATCTTGGTAAACATCCCATGGCTGTTTGAAAAGAATATGTATTCTGCTGTTGCTTGGTGATGTGTTCTGTGTTTTCTCAGTTGCTGAGAGTGAGGTGTTGAATTCCCAAGCATAATTATGGCTTTGTCTATTTCTCTTTTCAGCTCTATCAATTTTTGCTTCATGTACTTGAAAGAGCTGTTAGTGCATGATATTTAGGATTGCTATACCTTCTTGGTGGATTGTTGCTTCTATCATTATGTAATGTTCCTCTTTGTCCCTAGGAATTTTCTTTGCTCTAAATTCTACTTTACATGATATTAACATAGCCACTTATCCTTTTTAAAATTAATGCTTTGAATGCATTTATCTTTTTCCATTCTTCCACTTTCAACCTATCTATGCCATTATGTTTGAAGTGAATTTCTTGATGACAGCCTATAATTGGAACTTTTTTATCATTTTACCAATCTTTGTCTTTTAACTGACGTATTTATATCATTTACATTTAAAGCAATTATTGACATGTTAGGGCTTAAATCTGCCATTTTATTGTTATTTTCTGTTTGTTCCTTTTGTATCTATTCCTCTGTTTATTTTTTCTTGCCTTCCTGTGGGTTATTTGAACAGTTCTGAGATTCCATTTTAGATTTATTTATAATAATTTTGAATAATTTTAAATCTATTGATAAGTATAGTTTCGTTAGTGGTTGCTCTAGGTATTACCACATATAGACACTACTTTATCACAGCCTAGTGGTGTAAGTGTTTTACCACTTTGAGTGATGTGTAAAAACCTTTCTTCCATCTAGACTGTCTTTACCCTGCCAACTTTTAAAATATAATTTTCCTAATTATTTCTTTTACATATTTTGAGCACCACAACACAAGGGTGATACTACTTTTGTTTCAACAACAAAATATGATTAAAGAAATTCTTGAGGTAAAGAGATTACTTCTATTTTACTTCTCTTTCTACCTATTGTGTTTGCTTATATTTTTATCTATTCCTTCTTCTATTTTTACCTATTCTGTTGTCTTTCCTCTCTGAAGTTCCCAGTCTTCTTCTGTTATCATTTCCTTTATGTTGGAGAGATTTCTTTAGCTATTTTTTAAGAGTAGGTGTGCTAGCAACAAATTCTCTTATTGTTTGATTATCTGAGAGTGTCTCTTTATTTCCCCTTCGCTAATGAAGGATAGTTTCACTGAAGATAGGATGTTAGGTTGACAGTTCTTTTCTTTCTCATTTGAAAATCATTGTGTTACTTCCTTCTGAACTTCGCAGTTTCAAATGAGGAATCTACTGTCACTTGAATTGGTGCTTCTTTGTAGGTGATGTGCCATTTCTTTCTGAATTTTAAAAATATTTTTTCTTTGTCTTTACTTTTCACAAATTTAACTCTGATGTGTCATGGTTGGTGTGGATTTCTTTCGATTTATCTTGTTTGGAAACACTCAGCTTCTTGAATCTGGAGGTTTATGTCTTTCATGTGGCTTGGTTTTTATTTTTTAATGGAAACTTACAAAAAGCAAAATATTTTTATTTTGCTGAAGTTTAATTTGCCAATTTTAAATTTACTTTTTGTTCTTTTTTGCCCATTCTAAGAAATCTTTGCCTATATAAGTTCTTGAAGATTTTCTCCTATGTTTTCTTAAAGATGTATAGTTTTAGCTTTTTAAGGTCTCTGATCCTTTTGACATTAATTTTTGTGTATGAATGAGGTAAGGGCCAAAGCTCTATTTTTTTTCCTGGTAGATATCTGGTTTTTCAAGTACCATTTGTTGAAAAGAATTTTATTTTTGTAGTGAACTGCCTTGGTACCTTTGCTGGAAATCGATAGATTATATACATATGGACATTCTTGGATAATTTCTGAACATGCCATCCAGTTTTATTTTTCTATATCTACTACATTGTTTCATTTGCTTAGCTTAATAACAAGTCTTTATAACTTTATGTCAAGTCTTGGAACCAACCAGTGTAAGTCCAATGTTGTTCTTTTAAAATTGTTTGGTTTAGATGTATTAGGTCCTTTGCATTTGTATGTCAATTTCTACAAAAAAGCTTGCTAAGATTGGAATTGCAATAGATGTATAGAATGATTTGGGGGAAACTAACATCTCAAAAATATTGATTCTTCTGAACAATGAATACAATTTATCTCTTCATTTTTTAAGTCTTTAATTTCTTCTGGCAGTTTTTGTAATTTTTAGTGTACGGGTCTTGGAAATATTTTTGTTAAATTTATCCCTAAGCATTTTATGTTTTTATGCTATTGTGAAAAGTATCATTTTATAGTTTCATTTTTCCAGTTGTTCATTGTTAGCATATAGAAATACAATTGATTTTTAAATTCTGATCCTGTATTCTGTGGCCTTGATGAACTGGCCTTTGCCAGTCTCTCCAGTCTTAATACTTTTTCCTCTTTCGCTCTTTCTTTGTTCATTATACATAAAACTGATTTATGTTCCAGGTCTTTGCTCCAGTAGCTCTTTTGCATATTCCTTAGGAATTCCTATGTACACAATAATAGCATCTGTGAATGTCATCTAATATATAGGCCTTTTACTTCTTTCTTGACTTATTGCTTTGGCTAAGCATACTATTGAATAGAAGTGTTAGAATGGATTTCCTTACCTCAATTCTGTTTTGGGGAGGAAGTATCTAGACTTTTATCAAGTTGAAGATATTCCCTTCTATTTATTATATATTTTCATGAAAGATTTGTCTTGGATGGGTGCCTAATTTTATCAAGTGGTTTGTGTTATGTTTGTTTGTTTTTGTTTTTTGAAATATCATATGGTTTTATTCTTTATTCTCTTAACTTGGTGAATTACATTGACTTATTTGAGAATGTTAAACCAACCTCACCTTCCTGAGATAAACCCCACTTAAATATATGATCCTTTTTTTATATTGCTGGATTTGATTGCTAATAATTTATGGAGAATCTTATGTTTGTATTCATAAGGGATATAAGTTTATAGGTTTCTTTGTATTTTTTGGTTATATCTCTAGTTTTGACATCAGTGTAATTCTGGCCTCATAAAATGAGATAAGAAGTGTTGCTTCATCCAGTATTTTTTGAAAGAGTTTATATATTATATCATTACGAAAAGTTAGCTAGAATTCACCAGTAAGGCAATCTGGCCCTAGAATTTTGTGAGGGAGGGCAGGGAGGCTTTTAAATTATTAATTCAAAACGTTTTATACACAGAAGGCTAACAAGATATTCTCTTTCTTCTTGCATCAATTTTGGTTATTTGTGTCTTTCAAGGAATTTGTCTGTATTTTGTCAGTTGTCAAACATTCACATAAAGTTGATCATAATATTCTTTGTTGTTTTTTTAATGTCTGTAAGATCAGCAGTAATGACCACTCTTTCACTCTTATATTGGAAATGTGTATCTTCTCCATTTTTTCTTATCTGTCCAGCTAGAGATTTATCAGTGTTATTCAAAGAACCAAATTGGGAGTTCACTGATTTTTCTCTATTATTCTTCTATTTTCTATTTCATTGATTGTTTCACACAGCCATTTAAATTTAAACTAAAAGCAATTAAAAGTAAATAAAATTAAGAATTCAAAACTCAGTCACACTAGCCACATTTCAAGTGCTCAACTACACTATATGAACATTTTCATCATTCCAAATAGTTTATTGGTAAGGCCTGTTCTGGAGGGAGGGAGGTCTGTTTCTCAATTGGTCCCATCTCCCCTAGCTAGATATTTTCTCTAAGCTTCTTAGGGGTCATGGGAGAGCCAGGTGGGTCTTGAAACCATCCTGTCCTCTTGACCCTGGCCTTGGTCCCAGCTCAGGCCTTGTGGCCACCTCCTTTCTTCCTGGTCCCTTTGCCTCCTCTCAGTCCCAACGGTCTGTTCTCCACTTTTGCTTCCAGAGGGAGCTTCCAACACAGTGATCTGCCCCCGCACCACCCTTCACAAATTGCAGTGCTCCCATTACCTGGGCTCCCACAGGACTTCCCAGCAGAGTATGATCTGTTTCCTCCATAGGCCTGAGCCATGGTTGCTAGGAGCAGCCCCCACTTTTAAATGAGCCACCAAGAACAACCATGTCACTTACATCACTTGGCCTCAGCCACCCACTGGACTACCAGGAAAAAATGCCACCAGCCCCAGAGCTGCATGGCCCCTTCTCTTGGATTTGGTTTATGGCCTAAGCCCCAGAGCCAAGTCCCAGGGAACCTCCTCTCCAGGCCCTCCAGAGCCAGCCTAGGAAGGCAGGTTCCAGATCTTTGAGTCCAGCCAAGTTTAGAGTGAGACAGAGCATCCAGGAGGATGTGAGCACCCCATCAGAGGTATTAGGGGTGTGGGGTTGAAGGCCAGAGAGCACTTGTCTGAATGGGCTGCTAGGCTGTGGCTGGGGATCTTGCACTCTGCCTACTGGGCTCCAAGGAGCCTGTGCCTGCCTGCAAAGGTCAGCCCAGCCCACCACAATGTGAGTGGCCACAACCCCTCCCTGCTGGCTTAGCCATGCCCCTGACTTCCTGCTCATCAGTCCTCAGACTGTGAATCACCAGCAGCCTCACCAGAGGAAGCAGTGATAACCCCAGACTTCAGAAGGGCCACCCTGGATGCTTGTCTGTCCTAATCCACCCCTGCAGGGCAGGAATTAACAGCCCCTGCTCCACACATGCCATTAGTCCCTCTGCCTGGAGCCTTCTTCCTTACAAACTCCCTCTCTCCACTAAAACATCCCTCTTCTCAAAGTCCCCCTTTGTCCCCATCCCACCTTCCTGTTCCCTCCTTCCTCTGGGGTCCCTGGTCCTTCAATCCACCTTGCTTTCCCACTATCCACCAGCCACTGGTGCCCTTGTCTGCCCTGAACCAGGGGCTCCCCATGGCTCCAAGGCCCACGTTGAGGACATAGACTATCCTCTGGGGTGAAATGGGCCAGGAGGGTGCCCATTTGACCACACAGAGGATGCCCTGCTGGGGCTGTGGGCACTGAGGCATGAAAGAATGGAAGGCCTGGATTGTGGGGATCCTGTAGGCAGTTAGTGGGGAGCCACAGAAGGCTGAGCTGAAGAATGACCACAGGAGGTGGTGTCTGGGACTGAATTTGGGGACCGTGAAGGAGAGAATCAGGGAAACAGAGTCAGGACAGGGCTGGTATAAGGCATCCTGGGGAAGGCTAAGTTGGGGCAGGCAGGTACATGAGACCTGAAGAAGCCAGAATCAACCCATCTAAACGTGTTGGTGGAATGACAGATAAGAAGGGCCCCTGAGGCCAAAGTCACTGAGGAGTGAGGGTTTGGAGCAGCTGAGTGGGCACAGCTGAGGGGTCCCCTCCAGAGGACTGCAGGGTGAGGGCAGGAGAGCTGAACCCAGAGAATACCCACATCAGGGGAGAGGAGGAGGGAGGTTTTGAACAGATGGAGAAGGCATCCCTCCTTCCTGAGTGGAGACCATAGCTGGAGCAGGAGCCCCCTTTCCCCCACCTTCAGAGCTGCTTCACAGATTGCAGCACAGCAATTCAAGAAGCACATGGAGCGTTTGACAGGTTGGAAATATATCCTAAAGCCACAGTCACAAAAACTATATGGTCTGAGTCTAGAACAGAAAAAACAGAAACAAAAAATGAAAGAATTCCCCAGAAAGTATCCTTATTTACATCTACCACAAGCCCCCAGATGCCTCCTTCTCATGGAACCACCCCCTAACCCCTAACCCTGGCACTGCTCCTGGTAACTCCCTGGGAAGAGCAGAGTACAGACACCAATAAACTTTGCCAGAGCTTAATCCACAGCCACCAAGAGAAACCCACCAACAAATGTCTGTGTGATATGGGCCACAAATATCTGGATGTTGATGGAGGATAAACTCGGGATCCCTGCTCTTGGCCATTAACTACAGTTCATCCCAGGGGGTCATAGTTAGATCGTTTAAAAAGAAAAGAATAAGAAAGGAGGACTGGGTTTTTCCCCCAGATTTAAGCATTTGAACAAAGATACTGATCCCAGAACACATTGTAGGGACCCATCTGTGAGCCTGGCTTTGGTTTATCCCTATGACCCCATAGAAGGTAAGATCATTGTCCCCATGTCACAGCTCAACAGAGGTGGCATCTCCACCAGCTGCAGGTGCAGAGCAGGGAGACCCATGATGGCCCATCGCAGGCAAAGTCATGCAGTTTTCCTAAACTCTAAAATAAATTAACCCAAAAAGGAGGGAAGGAAGGAAATATAAATGTGGCAGTCCAAAGCTTACTCAGAATTGTGGCCCATTTATATGAGATTTCTCTTTGATAAGCAGAAGCGGTATTATTGGTGTACACCTATGCACAAGGTATCACTGACTCTAGACAACATTCTAGAACAGCATTCTACAAAAAAATCCTCCCTCTTCAAGGTAAAAAGGCACATATTGTAACACACGTGGCTTCACACACTTACTAAATCAGCCAAAATGAGTAGAAAAGATAAACAGCAGCATCAGCCGAGCTGAGCCCACATCCGGGGTGTGGAGACCCTGGTGGCCCGTCGGGGCTGTGCTCTCTCAACAACCGACCCATTCGGGCTGGGCAGCCCGAGACAGCACGCTTGTGAGTGCACAGATGCTCTGGCCCAACTCAAGCCAGGCACAAGGGTCCTGTTCTCCTGACCATCAGGGAGCCCAGGGCGATGGCTCCATTTTACAGGGAGGAAGTTGAGGACTGCAGAGCCAGGACCATCTCTCTGCTCCTTCCTACAAGCTCCAGCACATCCGCTGTTTGGTAAATGCAGTTGGGTGGGGTGGGGGGACAGGAGGGATTGCGATCTTGAAATAACACGGGCTGGAGTGTGGGTTCAGGCCGGCAGGCGGACAATTAATTACGAGGATCCCGCTTTGAGCCGGGCGAGGGCCCAGCTAGGCCGGGTGTTTACATGCACGCTCGTCTGTTTGGGGCCTGCAAATCCGTGTCAGATGTTAATGGAACAGCATCATTTTTCTGCCGAGGTGGCATCCCCTGGGATGTTTGGATGAGGCGGCCGATGGGACTCGGCCTGGGAAAGGCGGGCTGGCGGCTGAGGAGGGAGGTCATTTGTCAGGCTGCCCGACAGCCCGCAGTGCTCCCCTCACACCAGCACCCCTCCTCAACCCTGCAGCCCCACCTGGTGTCCCTCCATCCACCAGGCTCTGGGGACGCAAAACCATGAGTCGTGAAAAGTAAGGATCCACTCCAAAATACGGGAAGGAGACTGAAAACTGGATGTGAATAAACATTTACTTGATCCTCGACACAACCACCTGGGTACACACCCAGCCCAGGGTGCAGCCTCTGCTCCACACCTCACACCTCTGCAAGTCGGGGTGCACATGGCATGTCTGTTGACAGATCTCTCAGGCCAGGCCTGGCCACCTAAGGCCGGGCTGTGTCCTGTGTCCTGCTGCGACTTGCCTCCTGTGTGGGCAGTCCTCTGCAGGCCATAGCAGAGAAGATGTAGGGCAGACCAGGTGGGGACATGCTGTCCCCTCAGCTCCAGATCCCTACTCCCTCTCCCTCCTCATCATCAGGGAAGCTGATGGAAGAAGAGGCCCAGAGAGGGGAAGTCCTGCCTGAGATCACATAGCAAACAGGCTGTCAGGGCAGGCAGGTAGAGTGGGGCGTGCCCCAGCAGAGGGCCAGGTGGGAATGGAGGGCCTGTGGGGAGAAGTCAGCCCTGAAGCACCTCTGTGTGGGGTCACGCTATCAACCACTCTGCAGATGAGGAAGGTGAGGCCAGCCCCAAGGTTCCACAGCCAGGCTGGGCTGGGCCTGCCATGGGCTCCTTGGGCCAAGAGTATAGCCACTCAGGGCTCCCCTGGTGGCGCAGTGGTTGAGAGTCTGCCTGCTGATGCAGGGGACACAGGGTCGTGCCCCGGTCCGGGAAGATCCCACATGCCACGGAGTGGCTGGGCCCGTGAGCCATGGCCGCTGAGGCTGAGCGTCCGGAGCCTGTGCTCCGCAACGGGAGAGGCCACAACAGTGAGGGGCCCGCGTACCACAAAAAAAAAAAAAAAAAAAGAGTATAGTCACTCATGTCAGGGGGCGCAGCCTGGACCAAGGCTTGAGGCAGACAAAGCCTTGCTGGAACCCTGGCCCTGCCAACTTCTCCACCCACACTGCCCCTACTGTTCCTCACGAAGCTGGATCCTGTCCCAGGGCCTTTGTTCTACTGTTCCCTCGGTCGCAACACTCTTCCTCCATGGTCTCTGGGCTCTGTTCAAAGGTCACCTCCTCAGAGAGGCCTCCCAGTCCCAGGACCCGAGCCTGAGGTGTAGGGGCAGTGGTAAGTGATTAGCCTTGGGAAAGCTCATGGCACCCTGCCCAGCACACTGTAGGCACTCAGGAAATGGGACCACACTGGCAGCACAATCACTACATGAAACCTATGGAATTCAGCACCAGACTCTAATGTCTTTGATTTGAATCTTATGCACCTTTATCATTATTGTTATGGAGAATTGCTTTCACAGGGCTGGGAACACAGCCTGAAGTTTTACATCAGCAGCATCTTTTTTTTTCTTTTTTTTCAAAATTTATTTATTTATTATTTATATTTGGTTGCATTGGGGCTCTGTTGCTGTGCGCAGGCGCTCTCTAGCTGCAGCAAGCAGGGGTCACTCTTCGTTGTGGTGCGCGGGCCTCTCATTGTGGTGGCTTCTCTTGTTGCGGAGCATGGGGTCTAGGCGCGTGGGTTTCAGTAGTTGTGGCACATGGGATCAGTAGTTGTGGCTCACGGGCTCTAGAATGCAGGCTCAGTAGCTGCGGCGCATGCGCTTAGCTGCTCCTCAGCATGTGGGATCTTCCCAGACCAGGGCTTGAACCCGTGTGCCCTGCGTTGGTAGGCAGGCTCTTAACCAATGCGCCACCAGGGAAGCCCAGCATCTTTTTCTTTAACCCTTGGACAGTGAGCCCTCTTCACTCTTCCTCCCACACACCATCCAGCGCTCAGTACCGTGGACAAGGAGGGCAGAGACCCCGGCAGCCATGTGTCCAACACAAGACCTGCCTCCGTGTCCTCATCTGCAAAGAGGGTTCCTGGTTCAGGGCTGTGCACAGAGGCAGGGTGGGCTGGGTCCAGAGGGGAAAGTGTGGTTGGGGGAAAGTGGGGGTTGAAGGTCTCTGTGCAGCCTGAGAAAGAGGGAGAGCCCCATGATGGAAGGGAGAGTTGGGCAAGGGGATGGCCCAGCCTGCTGCCCTGCCCAACATTCCACCCCGTCCCCTGTGCTCAGCCCCTCGCTCCAGCCATCCTCAAAGACGGCACCTCACTTTGTCCCCATCTCAGGGCCTTTGAACGGTAGCAATTGTGCAATTTCTCTCTACTCTGGCACAGCTCTTCCTCCTGGGCCTTGGGGAGCTGCCCTCCTGGCTGCTGTCTGCAGGATGGTGTCTCTCATAAGCTCAAGGGCTCTGTAACTGTCCTGCCAGCTCCACTAACTGTGAGACTCTGTGCCTCAGTTTCCTCCTTGATAGGATAGAGACAGTTGTAGGACCTTCCTCAGAGGGCAGTTGTGAGGCGTGAATGCGCTAATACAGGCCAGATACTTAAACAGGTCCCGGCACACTCAGCCCTTAAACAGCTCAGGACCAAGCTGATCTGATTATTATCATCTCCTTCCCAATGCTCACAGTATGCTGTTAACTTTACTTCTCTTTGCCCATTGCTGTCCCTTAGGCAGTTAGCCCCAGGGTCTTGCCCACAGGACAACACGTGCTAAATGAACTGCTATTCGATTGAAGGACTGTTCGTTCATGGCCCTCCCCTGCCCCCTGGTGGTCACTCTCAGTATTGCCCCAAGGCACCAAGTGGGACTCTTTCCTGCAGGTTTGGGGACTGGCTCTGGGTCCGTCCAAGACTCTGAGCACCCAGGCAGGACCATGCAAAGCAGACTGGGCTGCCGGCGGGGCTAAGCTCCCCACCTGCACAGAGACGATGGGAACACGTGCCTGATGGGCACAAGGGGTAGAGGGCGAGACCTGGGGCAGGGGGAGCCTTTGAGGGGAGAGGGAGCCTTAGGAGGAGGGGGATCCTAGGGGAATGTGAGCCAGGGGGAGAGTAAACCCCTTGCCCTCAGCCTACCCTGCAGAGGCTGCTCTCCCGGAGAGTCCACTGCACCTGCTTGCTAACCTGCAGGGGCTCCCCAGGGCCTGCCACATTCCCCGCTGTGTGGACACCTTCCACCTGCTCTGAGCCAGCTCCAGCCCTATCTCCAACCATCTGACCACCCTGAGGTCTGGTCACTTGCCCTGGGGCCTTTGCTTGTGTTGCTGAAGACATTTTCATCTCATGCGCTGCTCCAGGGAAGCTTCCAGACCCCCTTCATTCACCTGGAGTGTAACACAACACCATGGGTGTGTCTCATCACAGCCTGTCCTACTGTACAAGTGAGCAGGTGGCAGTGTGGGTCCCAGGCAAAGCCCAGGCTTCCCAAGAGGAGCAGGGGAACAGGTGCCCTCTCTGAGCTTGGAGTCTTCCTTGGCAAAATCGGCCCCGATGAAGCCTCTGGAAGGTTCTCAGCACCGATCCTGGAACACAGTAGGTGCTCGGGAAATGACTAAAATTCAGCTGAAATTTGGAAGCCAACTTAAGGGGCAATTTGTTTATTTATGCCATGTTCAGTACACAGGACACAGCCGCATGTGAGTCTCAGTCAGACAGAGCTAGGCAGCCTGCAGTAAAAAAACAGCTCCCAACATCTCAGAGGCCTAACGTGCAACCCTTCATGTTTCCTCTTGCGAAGTTTGTTGCTGGTCAGGTGGCTCTCCAGGACCCTGCTGCTGGCATGCTGCGGCCCCCAGGAGCTGCCTCAACGCGATGGTGGTGTTCCACTTACACCTGTTGCCAGGAGGCTGAGAAATTATGGTGAGCAGGGGACAATCCTGGAGCACTCAAGTCTCATCCATGGAGGGCTTCAGTGTGGGCCTCAGTTTATCTACCTGTCAAATGAGGGGCTGGGTCCATGGGGCCACGCAGGGAGCTTGCTCAGCCCCTCCCCTCCAAGTTCACTGTCGCAGGGCTGTCGGCCCTGCATGGAGACGGGGAGAAGACCCTGGAAGGGCCACAGTCAGCACCAAGCACAGAGCAACACAGGCCCCTTGCTGCCCATGCTGCAGGCACACCCAGAAATGCATGCCTCTAGTCCACCTACAGACATTCCAGAACACAAGGGCAGCTGGGGCCACAGTGACGGCCCAGGGCACGACCAGGCCATGCTGCACCAGGATGGTGTGGGTGCAGCCCAGGATAGGGCCTAGGGCCAGGGAAGAGGCTCTGGGTACCTTCTGGGAGGTCTTTCCCAAGCCTAGGGCCCCAGGTCCCAGATGGCCCTCTGAAGACCCAGTCCCTACAGCCATGCTGGGGTGGGAAGACCCAAGGAGCACCCAGATAGCTCAGCCTCAAGGACTCCAGCTCAGAGGCTGGGCAGCCAGAGCCAGGCCTCGGGAGGGTGGGCTGTACAGAACAGCCCAGGGCTTGGCACGGTCCCCCAGCGGCTGTGGGGTGAGGGGGCGGGGACCCCTGGGGAAGCCACAGGGCAGGATCTGGCTGGATCCGGGCAGGGACAGGACAGCTGCCAGGAAGGGTGAATGCCCAGCCATGGGGTTTGCAAAGGCCCCTCTTGCGGGGTCTAGCGGAGCAAATTCAGGCTGTGGAGCTGCCTTGGCTGAACACTGCATACCAGGGCCCAGCAATGTCTGAAATGCCTGGCAGCTGGGGCAGCCCCAGCGTGTGCCTAGGGTCTCCTCTGTGGCAGTCCCCTTTGGCCAGTTGGTCATTTTTTCTCCCTAATCCTCGATCCTCACTGTGCCCTACACTGTTCATCTGTGTATGTGGGGGGGGGGAGGGGTCTGCTTTTGTTCATTTGTTGTAACATCGGCTTTTTTGGGGGGGCTGCATTGGGTCTTCGTTGCTGCGTGTGGGCTTTCTCTAGTTGTGGCGAGCAGGGTCTACTCTTCGTTGCGGTTCGTGGGTTTCTCATTGGGTGGTTTCTCTTGTTGTGGAGCACGGGCTCTAGGCGTTCGGGCTTCAGTAGTTGCAGCACATGGGCTCTAGGGCACACAGGCTTCAGTAGCTGTGGCACGCAGGCTCAGTAGTTGTGGCTCGTGGGCTCTAGAGCACAGACTCAGTAGTTGTGGCGCACGGGCTTAGTTGCTCCACACCATGTGGGATCTTCCCGGACCAGGGATCGAAACCATGTCCCCTGCATTGGCAGGTGGATTCTTAACCACTGCGCCATCACGAAAGTCCCTAACATCAGCTTTAGACTGGAATTCTGCACATGTTCTCGGGTGCCTCTCACCGGACTCAACTAAACTGCGTACCTGTGAACACCAAGAAGGTACTAGAGGCTCCTGAGGATGCTAGGGGCTGGGGCTGGCACTGTCAGGGTCTCAAAGGCTGCCCACTCTGACCAAGGGTCTCTTCTGCCTACTCCTGCAGGCTGGCTCAGGGTGCTGCAGCTTTGGGGTGCAGGGCAGTACATATGCCCTGTGGGCAATCCAAAGGCTTTCCAAGGGGAAAGTTGGCAGCCAGGGCTGGGCCTGGGTAGGGGGCCTGGCCTGACTGCCCACCCTCACACCCAGCCCACTCACTGGCCCACTCCTCTCCCCAACGTCGAGGATCCACACCGTCCTCACCACCTGAGTGGATGACAGTGAACAAGGCAGAAATGACACAGACATGGTTCTGTACAAAACCTGAAATATTTTTACTCTTTTAAAACTTTGATCTAAGTTACCTTAGACCTCATGGACTCGATACAAGAGTAATATGAATTGGGAAATAAAACACTTTAATAGCCACAATAAACTTTGTTAGAAATGTACATGTTGCCAAAATAATAATAATAAAATTAAAAAAATAAAAGAGAGAGAGAGAGGAAGAGAGAGAACAGCTTGATGGCCAGGTTAGATTATATAAATGTTCAACAAGGACAGGAAAGGAAACCTTCAAAACGCCGGGTCGGAATAGTCAGGGCCCCATGAGGCTCACCCCTCCCAGCCTCTGGGTCCCGGGGCTGCATCCCCCAAACAGGATGAGCAAGGGTGGCAAGGCCCACGCAAAGCTGCCTCTCCTCATGGACAGAACACCCAGGGATGGGCATATAAACAAAGCTCATAAGAAATGTACAAATATAAAAAGCTACAAACATTAATAAATTACAGCATCACAAAACACAGAAACACTTCACAAGGTGCTAGTAAAATAACTGTACCCCCACCCCCTTCATCAACAAGAAGGAAAGAAAGAGCTGGTATTCAAGTTGAAGATTCCTCTTCAAATGTGTCTGAAATAGATCTTTTGTGTACTGTTTGCTTCTGTAAAGACAGATATAAGGCTGCAAAGACATCACTTGTTTTTCAGGCAATACCTTAGTTCCTAAAAGAAAAAATAATAATAATAACCATAATAATACAAAGAAAGAAGGAAAAGGAAAAGCATCGGAAACCCAACTGTTCATCATACTCGGCAAAAAACTCGTATAAATGTTAATGAAGGACTCTATAGAAAGAAATTCCTAAAGATACTTTTACTCTTATAAAAAAGAAGTTATTTAAAAAGCTATTTACACGCTACATTCTATGAAAAATATGCTTCAGGAAATACATCTAAAATTAAAATACAGGATTGCCTGAGAAACAAATCCAGCCCCTCCGTGTCGATGGGCAGACACGTGGTCCAGGAGCCACCCATGCACTCGACACCAAACGTTAACAGGTGACAAGACAGAAGTGCCTGGCCCCCAAGTCCTCGGGCCACCCGGCCACCATCTGCCCCACCAGGCATATGGCGGGGTGCCTTGGCTGGGAAGTGCTTCTCGGAGTATAGATGGTCAGGCTGGACGGGGACCACCCATGTGGCTTAGCCTGGGCCCCCTGGGCCCCACACTGTGTCTGGGCCTGAACCCTTCCCTGGGGACCCCATGATGGCTCCCCCTCCCCAACACTGACACACTGACCCTGCTGATGGCCCCAGCCAGCCCTGAGAAATGCCCCAGGCATTCAGGGTGCAACACCCACCATCCGGCCCACCACCCACCAGCCGGGGAGCACAGAGGCTCCTCTCCTGGCTGGGCCCAACAGTCTCTGGACTTGTCTGAGAATCACTTGGGAAGAGAAGGGGGGCACATACACACCCCGATCTCTCCTCCTCTTCCTCTCTAGTGTTCTTTGCCTTTTTTAAAGCCTCTGGAGGCTACCAGCCTGTGGCCAGCTCAGACTCTGGGCCTGGTGAGCATTGGCTCACTCCTCCTTCCTTGAAGGACTCATGCTCCCAGCAGAGCTGCAAAGGCCCTGCAATCACACCCATGCTCGGGGATGCCTGGAGGCTGTCCTGAAACTGGAATGGTCCTCAAACTGGCAGGGCCACGTTTCGGGAACTGGTCACTCTAAGCAACTTGAGAAAGGACGTCTGTCCGTATTGGCGAGCTCCGCCCGCTGAAGCAACAGATGCTCATGTGAGGGGGATGGTTGCCGGGAAGAGGCCAGGCCCTCCCTGGGGTGAGGCAGCAAGGCCACCCTCCTGGGGGCTGATGTTTTAGCAGGGCTCCAAGGGTCCTGAGCGGAGCAGAAGGATCCTGGCTTTCCAATCTTTAAAGGAGCAGTTTTCCATTCCGATGAATTTTCAAAATTTTCCCAAGCCTCTGTTTGGCAGTGGCCATGCCCTTTTTTGTACGCTTTCCTGGGGGAGGCAGAGACACAAAAAGGACAGATGAGTGACAGGAGCAGCATGTGGGATGGGGGTCTGTAACCCTCCTGAGCCCCCACCCTGTCTGTAAAATGCGCCTGCAATTCCCAGGTCCAGGGAGTTCTGCATCCCTCCAAAACCACCAATTGTCAACAAAGCGCCCCACTCAGAGGCTATGTCGACAAGGGGTTGGGCCGTGGTGAGTAGGGTAGGGACAGGCCAGGGATGGCATTAGGGCCACCTAGAGCCACACTCCCCATGTCCATGGCCGGCTGGGCCTCACGCCCATGGTGCAAGGGGTCTGGGGGGTGACAGTGGGGAATGCCACGAGACCCGGCCAGCCGTCCCACCCCTAATTCACACAGAGGAGCCTGGGTCACCTTAGGCTCCTCCCAGTGAATCCTCGGCAAACCACCAACCACACTCTGACTACAAGCCAGGCCCCAAAGCCGAGGCCCTGGGAGTCTGAAGGGCCAGGCCTAACTCCAAGGTAACCAGGACCCCCCTGGTGAGTAACCAGAGCTCTTGGTCTTGAAAGGGACCATTTGTTTCACATACTGACTGAGTGCCTGGCCATACACACACATGGCTGCAGGGACAAAGGAGACCTGTGGTCATCCACAGGGACAGTCTGCAAGTCTAGGTGACTCAGGGTCGGCGGGCAAGGTACCTTTGGCAGCGGTGTTGTTGGGGGATGACGAGGAGGGCCTCCTCGTGGTGAGGAAGACCCCAGGGGCCATGGGCTGAGAGGCACGGCCGGCTTGGGCCCCAGCAAAGGCGCCGGCTGCCGTGTACTCGTGGTCAACCAGGCTGCTGCTGTGGGACTCTGGTGGGGGCTCAGGTGAGCTGCCCTCCTGTGAGGCCTGGCTGCTGGCCGTGCTGGTGGAGGCCGGGGTGGTGGAGGCCGGGGTGGTAGAGGCCGAGGTGGTAGAGGCCGAGGTGGTGGAGGCCGAGGTGGCGGAGGCCGAGGTGGTGGAGGCCGAGGTGGTGCCGGCAGAGGCGGAAGGGGAGGTGGTGTTGGGAGCCAGCTTCCTTTTGGTGTTCTTTTTCTTTTTGCTTTTCTGCTCCTCCTTTGAACAAAACATGCAGGTGTGTCACCCCACAGGGCTGGCCAGGCTTCGGACACTGGGAAGCAGCCTGCAGCCTGGGAGCAGCCTGGTCTGCTGTGCACAAGGCTTCTCCCGTGGAGCTGAGCGAGCCAGCACTGCAGGAGCAGAAAGGGCTGGATCACGCCCGAGTCCCACCTCCAGCCACCACGAGCTCTGCAGAGCAGTACTGGGGCCTGTGGAGAGACCACCAGGCCCCCCTCCGTGAGGTGGGCCGTCCTGGACACAGGGACGTGCGGGATGTGGCACCAGCACTCAGCTGTACTGGACAGACTCAATCTGAGTTTACGTATTGGTGGACACGTAGTATGGGCCCCCGCCCCCGTCACCCTAACCCCCTCCATTCCCCACCACCCCACTCTGAGCTGCCCTGAGACTCCTGCCACCAGTTCCCAGCTTCTCTGCTTCCCACTAGCAGGGACTTGGGAGCCTAGAGGAACCAGGGTCGGCAATACTCAAATGTCCCCAAGGCTGTGACAGCCCCAGACTGGGTGGTCTCCGTACATGAGGGTGGGGGGAGCAGAGGCATCTGGGGAGCCTGAGCCCAGGAGGGGGCCCCCTCCTCACCTGCTGGGACAGTTTGGCTGCGGCAGCTGCCAGCCCGGTCTCAATGGAGGCCACTCTGGTCCCCTCGCGCACAGGCCTGTCCTGCCTTGGCACCGACGGGCCGACCCTCGCTGCGGGAGAGAAGGTCAGCCTGCCTCGAGCAGCCACCCACTGCCTGTGCGCCCTCCTGGGATCCCCCGGCCCTGCCCCAGTTTGTCCCCAGATCCCAGGGACAAGTCACAACTCGGGGAGTGTCAGCTTGGGCCCCAACCTGGTGTGGGGCTGGTTCCCCTACACCAGCAAGACAGGAGAGGTCAGGAGGGAAGTCACGTGCTAGGTGAGCCAGACCCCACCCCGCTGGCTGCCATGATGGGGGGTCAGGTGCAATCGTGACCCTCCCAGGGCTGTTCATTGAGGAGAAACTAGGCAGAGGGCCACCTCAAGACAGGGACACCGCACTGCCCTACTGGCAGGAGCTGGGATGCCTTTGGGTGAGCTTGCAAAAGCACCTGGGCTGAGGTCCCGGGAGAAAGAAGTGGAACCCCAGTTAGGGTCCCGCAGGCAAGTGACACCCCGTCTGAGCCCCCGCACAGAGCTAGTGGGTGTGGAACACGGCTGCTGGCCTTCGTGTGTGGATGGAGCTCCCCTTCCAGCCCCCAGCACTACCTGTCGGGCTGTAGGGAGCATCATCTGAGCCTTTCCTCTTCTTGGAACGGGACTTGAAAACAGGACTGTCCTCATCCGACTCCAGGGAGGGGTAAACTAGAGCGGCAAAGGGGAGAAGGGCTGGGCTGCTGGTGTGGCCACAGGAGGGTGGCTGCTGCAGGCTACTGGCAGAGCTTATGAGCGGCATCCCCCAGGCTGTCCCCAGGCTGCAGAGCACCAGCCCTCCTGGTGTGGCTGCCACACGCATAGGCACAGGTGGCCTCTGAAATTGTCAAGCCCAGGCCCCCTTGAGGTCCAGAGAGGGCCAGACAAGGGGCTCCATCCAGCCCCCATGACCAGCTGTTCCTACCCCAGCCTGGCCACCGCACCCACTTGAATGCCCAATTCTCAAAACGTCTCCTCTGCTGCTATCAGAGAAGAAAACATCTGATGTCCACGGAACTGAGTGGCTCTGAAGGACCCCAGGCTAACCTCAGCAAGTCTCTGGAGGAGGGAGACCCACACGGCAGCCCTGGGTGACTCACTGGGTACCTCCTCCCATTACAGGTTCAACCTCCAAGGCTTGTGACACCCGAACCCAGAAAATGGTGCCCAGAAAATGGAGTTCACTCCGCTGTTGATCTGTCAGACCACGGCAGGCCCCTCAGTGAGGCCTGAAAGTGTCCACCAGATAGGGCAGGTCCAGCCTCACCACGGGAGGGCTCTCCAGGGACAGGGTCTCCAGGACAAATACACTGCCCTCAGACCATCAGGACTGAACTGAAAACAGGCCCTGCACCACGGGGGCCAGCACGGCCCTGACCCTGAGGAGCACAGCGCACCCTGCGGGGGCTGGGACATCTATGGGCAACGGGCTGAGGAATGGAGGCAGGTCTTCACTCCAAGTCCCCTCCCAGGCGGCCAACAGCAGCTCCTTCAGAGCCCGTTGGAACCCAAAGCGCCAGGCCTGGAAGGAAGGGCTGTAGTGGGAGGCGAGGGGCCATGCCCCTGGGCAGAGGCCACAGCTATGGCCCAGCCACCAACTCGCTGCCCACCTCAGACTCAGGGCCACAAAGCCACTCTGGGCCTCGGTTTCTCTGTCTACACAGACATAGGATGGACACGGTCTCAACGTGTCTGAAATGGTATAGCCACGTGGAGAAGAGTCGGGCAGGTTCTCAGAAGGTGAAACAGGCAGCGACCCAGGTATACACCACAGGAGCACCATAGACACAGGCCATACAAAACCCCCTGCACACCAACATTCACAGCAGCACTGTTCACAACTGCCAAAAGGTGGAAGCCATCCAAGTGCCTGTGGATGGATAAAGGGATAAACAAACGTGGTGTGTCCACCTGGTGGAATATTATTCAGCCATCAAAAGGAACAAAGAGCTGACATGTGCTACATCATGGATGAAGCCTGAAGAGTACGCTAATGAAAGAAGACAGGCACCAAAGACCAACACTGTGCACTTCTGTTCACGTGACACACCCTGATCAGGAATACCTGCAAGGCAGCATAAAGCAGTGGTTGCCAGGGGCCAGAGGAGACGTACTGACTCTTAACAGGTACAGCACAGGGCTTCCTTTCTGGATGATGAAACGTTCTCAAATTGGGTGTGATGATGGTGGCATGCACATCCCTCCAAATACACTAAGCACCACTGAGTTACACGCTTTTAAAGGGTGACTTTTAAGGTCTGTGAATCATATCCATAAGAGGGCCCGGCTCCCAACCCCCAGGTCTAGCACCGCTCCCCGCACAGCGGCGCTCACCGTAGTCCGAGTCCTTGAAGCAGGCGTCCAGGTGGTCCTGCTCCTCCTCGTAATCATCCAGGTCCACACTGTTCTTGGCCGCCCTCTTCAGCAGCCGCTTGCCTGCGCTCTTACTGCCAGCCCCGTTCTTCCGGGTGCCATGGGCCGCCAGCGAGCTGCCCTTGGCCTGGCCAGCACCCCATGTGGTCTGCAGGCAGGAGTCGGAGGCCTGCAGGTTGGCCATGGACAGCATTCCCTGAATGGCTTCCTGTGTGCTGGGGGAGGCGGGGGGCTGGCTGGAGGCACAGAGAGACAGGCACTCAGCCCATGGCCCACACATCCTCCCACTCAGCAGCCAGCAGAGGGTGTGGGGAGGAGGACAGTGGTAGCTGATAACTCCCCCATGGAAAGAGCCAGCTATCCCCTTCCCCTACCCTCTGTTCCCACCCCCCAACACCAAAGGAGGGCTGGAGGCCTTGGGACAGAGAGGGGCATAAAAAGAGAAGAGAGGGAGGGGATGAAGAGGGGCAGAGGGATAGAAGGTGGTAGACAAAGGTGCCATTACTCCTGATCTCTCCTACCAAAAAGTCAACAAGCAGATTCCCCCAGGGACCCAGGCCACGCTCCTCCCTCCCTCTTCCACTCCAGCTGGTTTTGTGCACACCTCCACCCACCGTGGACTCCTGCGCTCAGCCCCAGCCCCAAGCACTCCCTCCCCCATGTCTTCAAGGGCATCCTCCCATCTGGTACCTGAGATGGGGCAGCACAGCCCTCTCCCTCCCATGGCACTCGATCTCCCCAGGTGACTCACACCATCTTTTCATGACTGCACCTGCACCAGCACCCAGACCCTCACCCTTGCCCATCACCCCAGGCTTTTGTCCACCTGGGTCAGGATGGCCCACCCCGGCCTCTGGGGAGCCTGGCCATACCTCTCATTGCTCCCTGGGACCCCAGGAAGCAGGACCTGGAGTGGGGCACTGCTTAGCCCTCCTCCCTGGTTACAGACCCAGGAGGCCCAGGAGCCCCAGAAGCGGGCCCGCCCTGTGTGTCTGACATCCAGGGCCCCTCCTGCCTGCCCCATGTGCCCCCAGGGGATGGACCCACCTGCAGGGCTGCCAGACCCAGAAGCAGCCCCCAAAAGTGCCAGTCCACATGGGCCCCTGGTGGTTCTGCATGGTCCCTGCTCCCTCCTCCACTTCCGAGAAGTATTTGAAGCATGTTTAGTAAGACATTAGAACAAGGAGTCCCTGCTCAGAAATAAGGTTCCCAAGATTGAGGCTGGAGGGTGCAGGGAGATGGAGCTGGCCCCAGGAAGCACAGACACAGAGGGTGGTCCCCTGTGGTCCTGGGGGCCAACCGAGGCAAGCTTGGACAAAAGCCATCCTGTGAGGGGTACCGCTGGGCTCCAGGCCAAGGACTCTGCCCCAAGCCAGGAGGAGGCGACGGGCAGGCGCCTCTCTGGGCAGCGCTGCACGAATACCACTTCCCCAAGCCCTGCCCGAGACACACTGGACCACAGTGTTTTGGGGTTTTGCTGGAAGCAAATGGATTACGGCTCCAAAGGCACAAACAATGGGAAAAATCAAGTATGGTCAGACCGCCATGGAGAGTCGGGAGCCTTCCACCAGACTCTCCACCTGCCCCAGCATACCCCCGACCCCCACTGTCCCACGCCATGACGGCAAAGGGCTACCCAGACCCAGCCAAGAGCACACGGCATTTAGTAGCGGTAATATCATTGTTGTACCATCATCGCTGATGCTTTCTGAGCAGGGACAGGCCCCCGACCCAGCACTAGAGCCAGCAAGAGCTGATAGCTGGCCCCCCATCCTCTGCCAGGCTCTCCAGTGCTCTACGAATGAGGCCCTTCCAGGCTCACCCTGAAGGTCTCAGGCACCCTCACCCAGCCTCATGGCCCAGACAAACACCTGGCTTCCTGCAGGGATGGGAGGGTGGGGGCCGGGACACTCACCATGAGGGTCCTCCGGGAGCCAACATGGAAGCCAGCCGCTTGCCTGTGCCATCTGGACCTCATGGTCCCAGCCCAGCTCGGCTGCAACCTGAGAGGGAGGGGCCTTGGAGCCCAGGGCTGCAGGCTGTCCACATGGGCCGGCGAATCAAGGAGCAAAGTCTAACTAGTGCGCATGGAAAATAATACCTTAATCCTCCAATTATCATACCCAAATCCTCTCTTTCCCTCACCCCCAGGCAGTAAACACTAAGCAAACCATCCACAAGAAATTAACATATTTTCCTCCATTTTCTTCAGCTGGCTTTTCCCAAACAGCAAATACTTAAAACAGAGCAAATGGACCATCAAACACTGACCTACACTCCAAATGGGAGACCTGGGAAAGGAACTGCCTGCGGCGGCCGAGGAGACCCAGCCCCAGCAGGCACACATGCACGTGTGCAGGCGTGCGTGAGCACATACGCGTGTGCCTACGGAGCAGTTCACAGCGCGTCCTCAAACTGGCTGCCCTCCTCCCGGCAGGCTGTGTCCAGGTTCAGTCAGGAGCCCAAGCTGCAGCACCCGTGTCCCAGCTCCATGCAGAGTTCTGGCATCAGCCCCATCTGCCCTCATCCCAGGGGTGCCTCTCCCTGGAACTCATGGGGGACCCAGGGTGTGTAGGGCACTTCTCCAGGGTCTGAGCATCAACCGGTCACTGAGGTGCCAGCTAACCATAGCCTTCCCAGAAGAAAGGCACCTCCAAAGAGGTGAGGGGCCAGCCCGGGCACCAGCACCTTCCAGGAAAAGGGGGTTCACAGCCAGGCTTCTCCTCCTGGCAGAGGGCCTCAGGTCAGGGTCCCTCCCACCACTGCAAAGGCCACAGGGCATCTCTGCAGTGAGGGGCTTAGGTTTGCTCATCTACAGAAACCACTTAATGCTGAACAGGAAATCTGCACCCCACAGCTCTGTAGAAGCCTCCAGCCATACACTCCAGTCCCATGAGAGAAGGCGCCTATGGCTGTCTGTGAGCATAACACTGCACAAATAATGGTAATTTATGAAAGAAAATACAACCATTTGATTTAGCAAGAACGCTTTTCAATCAAGCCCTAATCCGCCTCCCGGAGTCCCACTGTCTAAGACGGGGGCTGACATGCTGCCTCCACAGGCTCATGTAGCCCCTGGACCTCGATTCTGGAAGCACAGACTGAGAGGCAGAGGGGGATGGGTGGAGCGCAGATCTGGAGGACCAAGCGAACCCCGAGCAGGTCACATGAGCCCTGACTTCCTCAAGCCAAGTCCTTCCTGGCTGGATGTCACCGCCCAGCATGGTTAACATTCCAGGACCCCCACGCTTGGGTTCCATTATCAGCAGATGGAGATTCTGGCCCTGCCTCTGCCACGTCCTGGCAGTGCGGCCTTGAGCAAGTCACCTAAGCTCTCTGAGCCTCAGTTTCCCCATCAGTGCAGCAGGACTCTCCTGCTGGCTCGAGGACTAGGGGAGCCACCCCCCACCATGGTGGCTGAGGTCCCCAGAATGGGGAGGCTACAGGGGGCGTGGGCCCTGATCCCTTGGTTGTCTGTCTGTGGTACTTGTAGAAATTCCATGTGAAAAAAAAAAAATGGCCATGATGCATAAAAACAAAAGTTCATTGGGATCAAAAGAGAATTTAACTGGGACCACCATGAGAAAAACAAGCCCGGTGGCCTTCCACCAATGCAAAACCCAAAGAGGATTAATCCATTTCTCTCAAATCAAAGGATTGCAACTGGGCAGGCCTAGGTAGAGAAGACCGCCTGAGCTGAGCAGACACATGTCCTGGCCTGCCTGACCGCCCAGAATCTCAGGTCCTCAGGGAAAGAACAGCATATACACCAGCAGCCAGTGGGCTCCTGAGGCCGCACATCTGGATGCACACAGGTCTCAAGGACAGCGTGGCTTGGTTCCCATACACCCCCCCAGCTGGTGTGGGAAGCTGGGACCCCTGGCCAATCCAGCCCCTCCTCAGGGAGTGGGCTCTCACATCCCCGAGCTCTGAAGCCATCATCTCCCTTGCCGCAGATAAGGGCTCTGCAGGGAAGCCAGCTTGGGGTCCCAGAGAGGCCCATTAAATGCCCTTGACCCCGACACTGGGCACACACTGTGGAATTTTTCTTATGTTATTTTTATGGCATTCAGGAAGTGATGAGACAGAGACAGCTTGGCGTCCTGGCCTGGAACAACCCTGACACCCTCCAGGTGCCCAGCCTGGCCCTGCTTCCCCACAGGCACCTAGAGGTATGGTGGCCCCACAGACTCCTCCCTCCATGGCCCCAACGTGGAACTACTTCTCACCTGACTCCCCATCTAGCATCTAGAATCATCCGTCCTCAGAGCTCTGTGCCCTCGCTCAGGAGCTCTGCAACACACAGGACCTGCACAGCCAGCCCCCTCTCACCTCTCTGGCCACCTGGCACCACCTCTGCCAGGCAGGAGTCCTGCTCTGGCCGCCTGGCCTCTGGGACGTGGGCTGACGGAGCCCTGCTTGGCCCACCTCTGTGGAAGCACCCACTTCCCCAAGTTCCCCGTGGGCACCGGGCCTACCTGTTGGGGTTGTACTCGAGCGCGCCGACCTCCTCGCTGGCCTGCAGCAGGTCCAAGATGCCCGCAGCCGATCCCCCGCCATCCTTCTTCACTTTGGCATTGCGGGCGGGCTTAGTGTCCGTGTCTATGTGCAGCGAACCCTCATCAGAGGAGTCATCACTCTGCTGTGGGGACAGAGTAGCCGGTCGGAAAAGGACTTGGGGGTAGGAGTAGGGACTACTGTTTCCCTTCAGTGAGAAAAAGAGGTTTTTAAAGAGCCTGTCCTTGTAATGAGCACCATGGGGCTGGCTGACCAGACACACAGAGCAGGGCACAGGTGCCAGAGTTTTGCGCTGGGATCTTGGAGCCCCGCCTGCACCATTTCCCCAGGTGAACCTTGGTTCACAGGACCTTACATGAGACCCCAATATTGAACATAGATACAAGAGGAGTCGGCGTGGTTGGACTGGGAACAGGCAGTGTGCCTGCACCTGAGGGACACCGGTTAATAGCCCCTGGCAAGTGGCTCTGCAGGGACACCTTGGGCTCTGCAGGCAGGGTATGACCCCAACAGGGAACCTGGCTTTCTTGGAGACAGCCACCGCATCCTGGGTTGGACATACATGGCCTTGGAGGACATCTAACTTAACCCCCACACGTTTAGTGCAAGACCCAAGTCCCAGCAGGTCTGGCCTGCTACTCCCTGTACCCCAGTCCTCCGGCATCGAGGAGCTGCATTATCCTCACGGTGGATCTGACTACGGAGGGCGGTTCCCAAGGCCCCACCGCTCACAGAGACCTGCAGACCTGCCACAAGTCCCACATCTGCTTTTGTCCCTTTGTGCAGGGTCCTGGGGCTCAGAGCTCCACATCTGGAGCCCAGCCAGCCTCCCCAGGAGAACGTCCCCCCCTGCACTCCACCCAGAAAGCTCAGTCACCCAGAAGGCACTCGCTTACCTTGTAGAGAGCCGAGTCCAGCTTTGGCTTCGTAATGGGCGTGGGCAGTGGCTCCTTCTTGTCCAATAGGACTGAAAGCAGAGCATATGGGAGTCAGCAGCAGTTTTGGAGGAGCAGAGGGGGACCCTGGTCCAGCCGCACCCGATGCCCACTCCACATGCCTGAGATGGCCTTTACGGGGCTGGGCCTGCCCCCTCCCCATGTCCCCCCAACTCACAGGACAAGTCCCTCTTCGGAGCATTTTTCTTCCTCCTAATAGGAAATTCGTCAATCTTGAGCTCCCCGTCATCCGACACGTACTCATACTCATCCCGCACTGGCTGGGGCTTGTCCTCCTTGAAGTTCTGCAAGGCTCCAAACACCCCTGGGCCTGGCTGTGGCTTGAGGGCCTTGGAGCTGGGGCGGCAGAAGTAGGCCGGTCAGTGGACATCCACACAGCCTGGCTGGTGCCCCCAGCACCACCCCCACAGGTCTTGGAGGACCAACAGCCAGGCTGGAGCCTTCCCAACCCCACAGCCTCCTCTCCAATGTCGTGACCCCAGTGAACACAGTGCACAACCCACAGGGTATATGCCTGGCCCTTTCTCGGGCTACTTAAGGTTGTGCCCCCCACTGCCCCCTCACCCTAGCCAACGGATGAGCACGCCTTCTTTCAGGCTGCCCTGGGGCCTGATACAAGCCCAGTGTCAGATGGAGCCAGTGCCAACTGGCCTGGGTTTTCTACATAGCTATTCTAGAAAAATAATTTCAGGGCCGAGGTATAGACACAATAGTCTAAAAAGTTTCACACAACTCATCTCTCTCCTGGGGCAAGACAGGGCTACTGCAAATGAGGAGAGTCCAACGCTCCAGCCGCTGTCTCCCTGTGGGCTGAGGGCACTAGCACACACTCAGCAGTGGGGACAGCAGGCAGGGCACAGGCATCTGTGATTCTCAACAGGTACGGCTCTGATTCCCAACAATGGAAACACAGAGGACGGCTGGCAGTGAGCCCTGCTGGGTGTAGTCATGAGCTACGTAACACAACACACATGTACACACACACCCATGTACACACACACAGGTGTGACATAGTTATAGAATCATGTCTCCCTTTCTCCCGTCCATTTCTAAACTCTGTAGCGCAGTCGGTCAGTCATAGAGTTAATGCTGTGCAAAAGCTCCCCGGGACCCAGCAGCTGAGCTTCAGATACATCAAGGCCGTGCTCAGGGCCGTGAAGTCAGGGCAGCCGGGCCCCTGCAGATCAGACCCAACCCACCTGCTCACCAAGCAGCCCTGGCACATTGCCGTGAGCTCTTGGGAATAACAGGCCCACTTGTGCCAGGCTCTTCAAGAGCACAAGATGCTGACAGGCTCTGCTCCCCCACCACCTAAAAATGGCCTTCTCCCCCCCATCTTGCAGATGAGAAAACTCAGGCCTACAGCAGAAAAGTGGCCCCATTCCCACTGGGACGTGTCTGCTTCCTGATTGCTGGGCACCCACCCTAGACTTTGGATTCAGCATACAACTGGGTGTGGGACCGAAGCCACCGAGGGGCTTCTTGGTGGGCACAGGGTGTCTGGCCCACCAACATCCCATCTGGACAGCCCACCACACTGGTCAGCAGATGGAGACCCCTTATACAGTCCAGAACCCGGACACACCAGCTCACACACACATACCCTCCCAGGCTAGGTGCCCCCATCTCTCAGCTCAGTGCCATCTCCTCCAGGAAGCCCTCCCACCAACTCCCTTGGACACACAAGGCCTCCACAGCACCCTAGGCCCCACAAATCCTTCTTCCATGGCCCCAATCACGGCGATAATTTTAGATGGATTTGAGAGTGTTGGATTCATACCAGGCCCTCCCCACTGGCCTCTAGACTCCAAGGCCAAGATCCTGACCCCCACCATGTCCTCTGTGCCAGCCCAGGACAGCCACTCGGCTAACATCTGCCCAATCACACTCTCCTACTCCTTGCTGGCACACACCACTGCCCCCTCCCCACCTACCCAAGCTTTTTGGCTTAGGAGGCAGGAAAGGAGTCTGCCTGGAGGCCCTCATGAGGGGTGTGCCGAGCAACAGCGCCAGCTCAGCATGGGGGCTCACCACGGAGCCCTCCAGGAGGGTGTATGTGTGTGTCGTGTGTGCACAAGCAGGGGATGTGTGTGTGTGATGTGGGGGGGCGGTGTTCAGGGTGTGTGTGTGGCATGTGGCACATGTGCAACCAACCCCTCCTGGCACAAGCACTCACGTACCCTAGCAGTTTCTTGTTGGAGAAGGAAAATGAGAACTTGTTGTCCTTGTTCCCTGACAGAGGAGACTTCTCCAACTTCTGCTCTTCCTCCATCTTCAGTAAGGAGTCGGGTTTGCTGTTCTGAAAAGCAAACGCAGGACCATCCCTGAGCCCCACACAGGCGCCCAGTGGGCAGAGGCAGCCGGACTGGGCAGCCTCCTCCCTCTGACATGTCACCTGGGGACCCACTGCAGCCCCAGGCCCACAGGACCTGCCCTCGGATGCTGCCCAGCTCCAGGGAGTGTGAGCTTGAACCAGGGCAGGCTACAAAGGGCAACGCCATCCATGCTCTTAGGCCAAGATGTGCCCATGCCAGCCCCTCAGAAGGTAGCTCCATGGAAGCCACGTGCACACCCAGACCCTCAAAGACCTTCACGGCACTGCCCACCTGCAGACAGGCAGACACACACCTGACATACCCTACAGGCACACACACATACCACCGAGCCCACACCTGCCCCACACACCACCTTTTCACTAACATAGCCCTCCCTGAGGGTAGATTCACTCACCAGCATACCTGTACACACACATCTCACCTTG
This sequence comes from Phocoena phocoena, assembly GCF_963924675.1. NCBI lineage: Eukaryota > Metazoa > Chordata > Mammalia > Artiodactyla > Phocoenidae > Phocoena > Phocoena phocoena. Next base: position 26,539,414 of record NC_089224.1, on the reverse strand, counting down.
TACTTCCACTTGGCCTCCGACTTGCTCTTAGTCTGCTCTCGGATTTCCAACCTCTCCACGTCGTTCTGCGTGCTGATAACCTCCTTGTTGGGCACACTCAGGACATTCTTTGCGGCCTAGAAAATACTAGCCATTATCTGGTAGTGGACATGGGTGGGCAGCAGGCCTCCATCAGGCTATAGTACAAAGTGAGGACCACACAGCACAGAGTCCCTGCCTCCTGCTGGCCTACATGCATCAGCTAATCCGTCAATCAATCTACCCACCCACCCATCCAACTAACCATCCATCCATCCACCCACCCATCGAACTAACCATCCATCCATCCACCCACCCATCTATTTATCCACCATCTACCTATCTACCCACCCATCCACCCACCACCCATCTATCTACCCATCCATCCACCCAACCATCCACTCATCCATCCACTCATACATTCACCAACCATCCATCTATCCACCAATCCATCCATCAAACCATTCATCCACACATTCATTCATCTACTCTTACTCCTCCCTCCCTTCCTTCCTTCCTCTCGCCTTCCTTCCTTCCATCCATTCATTTATTCATACATTCATCTACCCTCTTCGCCTTGAGGAAGGGAAAATCAATGTGCCCCACTTAAGCCCTGCAACACTAGCTCCAGTGGCCACCAAACCCCTGGGAAGTGAGCAATGACCGCCTGCTAGCAGGAAATCACTCAATGTGGCCTGGTCTCAGGGACTCATGGTCCCCAAAGCCCACACCTAAGACCCTCTGCTCACATTGGTGGGTCCTCAGGGCCAGGCCTGCCTCTCTCACTGCCACAGGGGCTCAGGCCCCCAAGGACACCTGCCCCCATCACTGCCTCCACCCCTGCCTCCCCACTGCCCTCCACTGGTGCCTCACCCACCTTCAGGTCTCAGCCAATGTCTGGGCCCCAGGGAAGACTCAGCCGGCTTGTCCCCCCAGATGACCCTCAGTGGTGCCACCCTGACCCAGCAGAGACTCTGCTGCCTTCATCGTGAGGGTCTCTCCCCAGCTGCCCACTACACCAAGCTTGTTGGGGCAGAGCCCAGCCGCCCTGGGTCTCTAGCACAAGGACATGGCAGCCCCAGCACCATCCCGCAGGCCTGGTCCTTGGAGGTGTCTGCAGGCCTGCTGACTATAGGTGGGGAGGGTGAGGCCACCCACCTTGCCCTTCTTAGGAGGCTCAATCTTGGTCAGTGCCTCCTTGGTGTGGGCCTCCAGCAGGTCCAGGTTGGGGATGGTGGGTGAAGCCGAGCCCCTGCACTTCTTCCCCTTCTTCTTGCCCCCGTCCTTGAGCTTCAGGGATTTGGGAGGCTTGGGGGGCTTTGGGGGCTTGGGAACTTTGGACGGCTTGGGCATCTTCACTGTTTTGGGAGTCTTTTTTTTGGACACTTTCTCCAGGAAGGACCGAGGAGGGCTGGCCTCAATGGGGGATGGGGGCTCCTCCTTTTCTCGGTCCCCAAAACAGACCTCGTCCGAGGAGACGGCCGCAGTTACTTCAGGTCGGGAGGCCTTGGAGGCATTCTAGGAAAAGGACAGGGAGAGGTGACCAACCACACCCTGCCAGGAGGGTCTCACAGCCCCAGGCCATGGGAGACACTGAGCAGAAAAGGAGCATCTGTCTATATCATCAGTGACACGCTCACATTCATCCTACACCATCTGTGTGACAGGCTCACATCCATCTACACCATCTGTGTGACATATTCACATCTGTCCCACACCATCCGTGAGGCAGGGTGCCATCCATCTACATCACCAACCACTTGACCCCTTTACCTCCTTGGTGGGGACTAGACAGGCTCACACAAGCAGGGTCTCAAGGGGCTGAAGTCCCCCCTGCAGAGTCCTTCCCCACCCCCACAGGGAGCTGGAGGGAGACCCCACACTAATTCCCAGGGCTCCCACCAGAAGACTGCAAGTCTACCACTGGGACCTAGGAGTCCAGAGCCATCATGCAGGTGACCCTGCCCCAGAGGGCTAAAGGAGGGGCTGCCTCACACATGGCCATCTCTGGAGGGATGCCCAGGGAAGACAGGCAGAGGCCTCCCTCAACCAGGGTCAGCGGGCCCCCAAGGTCAGCCCTACCTCACTGAGCCGGATCTCTTTGGCAAGGTCTTTGATGAGCTGCGATGGTTTGAAGTGCTCTGGTAGCTCATCCTCATGCTCCGCCAAAGCCTGCAGGACAGCCACGCATAGGGTCAGCGGGTCAGCTGCTGAGTCTGGGCACTGATGCCCACCCACCCTCCACCCACAGGGGCCCCAAGCAGCCTCAGCTTCTGTGGTTCCTGACTCATGCCCTCTGTCCCTCCAGGCTGTCCCCCCATCTACCCACCCAGGACCTCCGGCCCCACTGCCATCCCGACAGGCACAAGGGCAGGTGCTGCCAAAGGTATGGATTGGCTGCATGGGGTCCTAAGGGAGTTAGCCCACTCTGGCCAGACACTGCCCCAATGAGGAGGCTCTGCCATGACTCCACTCTACAGGTGGACAAACAAGTCCCAGAGAGGAGGGGGGTGCCTGAGTCCACCACCAGTTGTGAAGTGAATGTGGGCCATCCCTTCTTCCTGGGCACGAGGCCACTCCACCTGGCCATACAGCTGATGTGAGGTAGGAGGAACACCCTGCATTACTCCAGGCCTTGAGGTAGGAGAAGATGTAGCTGAAAGAGGGCTCTAGGAGGGTACCTGCTGCCCCACCTCCTGGACTCCCCACCCCCACAAGGCCTCCTGTGGGCCTGATGGGATCTGCTCAGACTATGCTGGCACCCCTGATTGGGAGAGAGTCCCTTGGCAGTGGACAGGGAGTCCCAAGGCTGACCAGGCCTCTCCCCTCCCTCTGTACCAACAATCCAGGCAAGATGCCAAAGGAAGTTGGAAGCTGCTTCTCTGGAGCCTCCATTAGAAGTAGCTGCTGCATGGATGCTAGCGAGGGTGCTAATGCTTTACAGGGGGGGGCATGAGGTGGGGCCCAGACATGCTGCTTCAAGAGAGCCATGAGGGGCAAAGGGCAGTGCTACTGTGGTGGTGGTTGGGGGGGTGATGGAGGGGCATGGGGCAAAGGGACTGTCCTAGTCACAGAGCAAAGCCAGCTTCTGAGTTGATGCCTGGGACAGCCAGTAGGACAAAGAGGACATCTCCACTCTCCTCTTCAGAGCCCTGAACATCCAACCAGTCACTGACTCGAGTCCTCCCTGCTCCCTGTGCTTTTGGGTTCGCACAGTGCTGTCTCTACCACCTGATTTCCTCCCACTGAATCTCCCTGCCGCCCAGCCCCCACCCCTCAGGCCAGGTCCCTAGATGGAGGGCTCTGTCCTGCACCTGCCCCCACCAACAGGTGTCTGACCTGGCCAGGTGGCACCCACCTGCTTTTCACATGCTAGTTCCCACCAAAGGAAGGACAAGCCCTGGGAATGACTCCTCGCCTGCCACCCTCCCTTCTGCCCTGGATCACGCCTAGTACACATCCCTACCTGCTTTTTCGTCCATGATCTGAAAGCACCATTGAGAATTTTAGCTCCTTGGACTAAATGAGGGGGCAGCTGCTTCCCAGACTTGTGAGAACCTGGGGGAAGACAGACGGGTTTGCTCAGGAGGGTGCCCACTCTCACCTGCCGCCTGCAGGTGACTTAAAGCCCCAGTGGTGGGGGACGCTCAGGGCCAGACCTTTCAGAGGCCTCTGCCCACTGCCACCTGCCCAACTGCCAACGGCTCCTCTTGGAACCTAGGGGATGCCCACCTAAGATGCCCTGCGAGGGGCAGGATTGGCCTTCCCATTGTCTACACACCAGGCCCCTTATGCAGGCGGCCCAGCTCCTCCCTCCACCTGGTCCCCAGCCTGCATCAGTGAGGGACCACAGTCATGCCCCAAACCAAGCATCCCTAGATGCTTTCTGATTCCCACCCTCACACTGCCCCCTGCATAGCTGAAGGATGCTGGGCAGTGGGTCCAGTTCCTGCTGGGGTGGCTCAGGGCAAGCACCACCACAAACACACCCCTGGGAGCTGGAGCCAGCCCCAAACAAAACGGACAGAGCATTCCCCCTTCAGGCAGAGAGCTCAGCATCGAGGCAGAGCAGCCCCGAGCTCTGACACCACCAGGTGACCATTTGTCTGGCCTGTGGCAAATCCCTGGGTCCTCTCAGCTCTGGGGCTACTGAGCTGCCAGCCCCTTCACACAGGAAGGCCTGAGGCAGAGAGGCAGGGGCAGCTCAGAGAGGCCCAGCTAGTCAGCGGTCACCCTGGTCAGGCTGTCCCAATGTCCCCAAGTGTGACTCCACCCACACGACCCCCATTCCATCTCCCTGGCAAGAGGCCCCTAGGGCAGGGCACTTGCTCTGCCAGGGTGGAGCACAGGGCTTGAATTTAGAGAGTGATGGAAGAATTTCACTGAAACTTGGCCAGCCCAGGTTAAGAACCATTTTCAGCTTTCTCATCTCAAATTAGAGCCAAAGTGCAAAGGCGGTGGTCTCCACTCAGCTCTTATCGGAACACAAAACAGCAGCTTCCTGGAAGGGTGGGTGCTGCTGAAAAAGGAAGCTCTCCATGAAAGTAAATGCTCCTCCTGGGTCCTTCACCCGGCTGCAGAAAGTCTGGAGACCTGAGCAGGGGTTGGCCACCAGGAGCCAAACACTCATCCCGAAGGCATGGCCTGGCAGGGCCTAGGATGGAGGGCCATGCCCACAGAGGGCATTGACCCAGTGGAGCCCACCCCTTCCCACAGGCCTTCCACAGGGGACTCTGGCATGCACACCCACCCACCCACAGTACAGCAGGGATGCTGCAGGGGTCCCTGCAGGCCTCTCAATATCCCAACTGAGCCCTGTCAGTAACCACACAAGGCCACAGGAACCGAGCAGAACACACACCAGGTCTGGGAACATGCGGCCAGTGCTCTTTTTGCAACACCAGATGACCCTGCAGGCAGGAGTCCAGTCCAGCCCCACAGCACACAGACAGGAAAAGCAAGGCCCGTGAGCTAAGGAGACTTGCTCAGGGCCCATGAAGGCATCGCTCAGCCTGTTCCCCAGGGCCCAGCCGCCCTGCTGCATGACGGCAGAACTGTTACCACTCCCCGGCGTCCCTGAGCTCCGCACGCAAACGAACTGTCCAGAGCCGCGGGCTGAGACGCTGACCAGGGGACGTACTTTTGAACGCCTCCAGCAGGTGCTTCCCCATGTACCAGCAGGCAGTTTCGAAGTTGGGAAACTGAGTCAGGCTGCCCAGTTTCAACCTTCTTTCCACTTCGTATGCTCTGGAAGCCATAGCAAAGAACTATTCAGTGCATTAAGCCCTGAGCAGGCAATGATAAAGGAAGGTGAACCCACACTACGACCAGAGGCCACACCTACGCCATGACCGCTCAGGCCTCCCTTCTGGGCACTACGCGGCAAGGTGGACCAGAGGACCACATCAGGATGAGCGCTTTGCGTTAAGGGCAAGCCCCGTGGGCCGCGGCTTCCAGAGCTCTGGGTCAGTGCACAAGGAGAAGGCAGCTCGGCCTTTCAGCTCACCCCAAACCCACTACAGTCCCGAGGCTGTCCAGCGACCAGGCACCTCAGGGGCCCTGGTGAGATCATGGCCCCTCTCCTCCTTCCTCCCCACCACCCAGAGGCCCAGCCAGGACTCAGGAGAGGTATCATCACATCGATGGTGGGGACCCCGCCCAGCAGATCCTGGGAGTCAGGTGTGGCCCTACCTCATCTGCATCTCCACGCTCAGGCTGTGCAGAAAATGTCCCGCGAAGGCCAGGCAGTCCACGGGTGTAAGTGTGGCATAAATCCAGCCTGGGGAGACAGGGATGGGGCTCTCTCTTAACAGTGTTCTCATGCCAGGCTCTTGGCAGCTACTGGGCCTGACTCCTGCCAGCCCTTCCTCTGTGGCCCCATCCACCCGGGCCCCCTGGAAGGTGCTCTGGCCCTGGCTTCCGTGTAATGAGTGGGTGAGCCCTCCCAGAAGGACAGACTGTGTCCGAGCTCACAGTCTATTCTATCCAGCCCTGTATGGTACAGACAGGGAAACTGAGGCCCAGGAGCCAAGGGGACTTGCTCAGACCCACCCCAGGGTCGGGCTGCCTGGCATCCCTGATCTCCACATACAGGGGTGGAAAGAGACAGGCAGAGTTGCCACACCTCCCGGGAGAGCTGGGTTTGCCCCTACAGACTTCGGGAAATAACTGTGATGATAGGAAACAGGGGTAGGGACTAGATCAGGAGGCACTCAGAGGCACGTAAATCAGTGGAAATGTGAGGGCCTCCATATACGACAATTAGAAAATCTGAACACTGACTGGCTATTTGGTGATACTAAGGAACTGTTAACTGTTCCTTTTTAAAGTGTGATGACAGTATTGTAATTATGTTATCTTTAAAAGGAAACCTTACAGATACGGTGAAATATTTATGGGTGAAGCAACATGATATCTGTAAAGGGCATTTATCTGCTCATGTCATGTTTCCTCCTTCTGCATATGTTTGAGATGTTGAGATCAGCGAACACCATCTCTGACAGTGTGGCTGCGCTCTCTGGGCTGGGCTCTTGGGGCCCCATGCAATCCCACGTGCCTGGCCTCTGTGAGCACAGCCAGGCTGGAAGCTGCAGGGGCTCATGGCCCCAAGGTGGCCCCAGAGGTGACCACAGAGCAGGACTGACCCCAAGGCAAGGCAGGAAACAGCCAGGGCATGACCTCCCCTGGCAGACGTCAGAGGTGGGAGACACAACATGGGGACAGGGCACTCACCCGAGGGGATGAAGAGCGTCTGGCCCTGCTTGAGGGTGCACTTGTAGCATTTGTCCACCTGGTCAGCAAAGAACATCTCACTGTGGTTTGAGGCCGACTGCCAACGCTCATACAGGGAGATGTTGGCCGAAGCTGGCTTGATGAGATAGAAGATCTTCTCCCCCTGCCAACAAGAGGCCATTGGCGGAGCCTGTCATATGCTGGGGATGCTGGGGGTGGGCAGTGCCCATCATGTCCTGGGGATGCTGAGAGGGGACGGAGCCCACCATGTCCCGGGGATGGGTCCTAGCTTCAACAGCAACCTGCCCAGGCCCATCATTCCTCCCCTGAAACGCTGGGACCACATGTGCTTTGCAATTCAGATGTCTGCGTGTTAGGAAGACTCTAGGCACTGGCGCCTCCGGCATGTTCAGGGCAACCCCTACCACTCCACACACCATATCTCCGCAGCACTATGGATGCCTATCTGCCAAGGGGAACAACGTTGTGACCTGCTGTCTGACGAGTTACAAGAAAGCTCTGCTCTTGAGAGTGGATTGGGTCCCAGCTGGAGATGGAAGGACAGCCCTGCCGCCAGCACCAGCACCAGTCCAGCCCTGCACTTGGACTAGGGAGATATAGACTATAGAGGTCCTCACTCACGAGGCACACAGGCTGAGGGTGGGGATGAACGGGGGGCGGGGGCAGGACTTGCTCAGGGCCTCGAAGGGCTAGGATCAGAAGCTGAGCTGCCTACCCTAGCCTGGGCTCTAACAGGTCTGGGGAGACCCGAGGCAAGGTGGTGAGCCCAAGGCTTAGGTTCTCCTTTTTTGTTTTTTTTTCACATCTCCCTTTTCCCCTAGCTTCCCTACCTGTCCCCAGCCAGAAGTCCCCTAGCTCTCTCTGCCACTCAGATGCCACTGCAGCCTTGCTCCCCAGCCCCCAGCCCACCCCCTCATCCTCCCAGTGGGGCATGTTCCCTCATCCCTTCTGCCAGGAAGTCTTCCCAGCACAGCTCTCCCTTCCCTGGACATGAGCCCTTGGTCACCACTGCAGTGGGCCTCCTCCAATTGCTTCATGAGCCTCAATCTTTAGAAAAGGCAACACACATGTGCTACTCTGGTCCTGAGGTGCTCCCCCCAACCCCCATGCCTCCCAAGGGCCCAACGTCTGTGTCCCTTCTGTGGAGAAACATCTTGTCCCTCATCCCACCTGATGCTGGCCACTGTTAGGGCCTGTGGGGACTACAAACGGTCCTGCAGGTGGACAGTGGCCTGGTCAAGAGCAGGTCTTGCCCCTGAGGCCCCCGTAGGGCCCACATGGGGAGCAGAGGCCAGCGCTCACCTTGAGCACGTGGTACCATGCAGAGGCACCCCCGGAGTCAATGTGAAAGTCAGTGTAGCTGTCCTTCACACAGATCAGGCAGTACTTGGTCACCTTGGGCTTGGCCAACAGTGCGTCGTCAGGCCAGTAGTTTTCTACCCAGGACAGTTTCTTTACGATGTCAGGAGGCTCCACAAAGCTGGACATTCTGGGGGCACGGACAGGAACAGTCAGCAGTGATGGGAACCGTCAGCACATTTGTTTTGCCCACTGGACAGGATGGGAAAGGTGCTCTGAGATGTGTGTCCCATGCCTATTTCTCCACCTCAGGCTACATGGCATTGCTCCCATTCTACAGATGAGCAAACTGAGGTTCACAGAGGGCAGAATGAGCCCAGCTGCTGGGTGTGGCTGCGGCAGGCATCCAACACTGAGCTCTCACCGAAAGACAGGCATGGAGAAGGCCTGAGAACCATCTACCCCAGAAACAACTTCCTTCTTGGAGAAATGGAAAGAGACTTGTCAGGTGGGCTCATGCTAGTGTCACTGGGCACGATGGGGCCCTGAGAGTAAATATCATTGCTCATGCACAGCCCAGGCGCTTCCTGTCAACACCTAAGGAAAAGCCACTTCTCTCCAGAGCAGACAACAGGGGCGCCTGCAACTCCTTGCCATGCTGGGCCATGTCAGACCAGATAACTGATCTCCAGGGAAGATGAGAAAAGGCAAAGGCAGCCTTTGATTCTATTAAATGTCACTGTCCTGGACAGAATGCACAATACTGCATCAAAAATATCCAGCTCAGCAGCACCTGTGCAGTAACACTTCAGCCAAGCCGAGAACCGGGTCTCAGTGTTCTTGCTGCCTTCGCCACATCTCTGCCTTCAAGGCCATGCCTGCTCGGACATGATATTCACAAATCATAAGCCAGGCCACCCTGACCTCAACAGCCTCAGTCACAGGCTTAAATCTCCAGCATGTTCCAAACTAGTATCCCTCTCCATCCCTCCACCCTGGCCCCACTCACCTGGTGTCAGAGAACTCAAGGTTCGTAAGGTTAAGGACCCGCTTGCGGTTGGTGCTGTAGTAATAGTCCACAAACTCCTTCAGTTTCATCTTGCAGTCCTTCTGCTTGGTGACGTCTGTCACGTCCACACTCCGCTCTGGGCCTGGGGAGGCAGCAGGGGAGGGTGAGCACACCCAGGGAAGATGGTGTGGCCTTCTGTGAGGTCGGGGGCCAGGATGTGCAGAGGAAATGCTCACTCACCCTCAGAAGACAACTGAGAGAGGGCTGAATGCTGAGGCTCTAGGCTCTAACGTCTGACCCTTCCCCCACCTGCCCTGTCTGCTCCTTCCCTTGGGTGGCCATGAAGACCCCCTGGTACAGTGGGGTGGCACAGTAATGAGCCTCAGCTAAGGTGGCCAGATAAGCAAATAAAAATACAGGACACCAGGTAAAAACTTACACTTCAGATAAACAATGAAGATGTTTTTAGTGCAAATATGTCCCAAATAATGCATGGACATACTTATACATAAAAATTTTTTTAAATCAAAAAAATTCTTGCATTTCTAGGACACCAACTCATTATTCTGAAAATTGAAAATAAAAGGAAAAACATTTATCCTACATTTTCTATACTTGATGGGAAAAGTTCAGGGTAAAAACTGTTGATGACAGAAATAGAGTTCTGGATAACCAAGTAACTAACAAGGGAAAGTTCTTTACAGAAGACTCACAATAGACGGAGAGAGAAGGACAGAATTAGCCAACTCTTCCTTTGCAACAGTCCTCACCGGCTGCTCAGACAGTGAGCTGAAAGGCTGATGGAGCATTCTGTGAACAGATGAGACTGCACTGCCTTGACCACTGAAAAGAAGTGGGTGGCAGCACCCCTACCCCAAGAAGGAGTCCTGCCAACAACTTGAACACAAATCTAAGCAACCTCTAACCACCCGTTACAGGAACTATTAGGGTCAGAAGAACACATTAAATGACACCACAGGGACGCTGTCAGCCAAATCCCTAATGTAAGATCTTCCCAAATCGCAAATATGAAAGATTCTCCAGAGAGATTGGTTCAAGATATCGGAGTAGAAGGACATGCGCTTACTCCCTCTTGCAAGGGCACCAGAATCACAACTAACTGCTGAACAATCATCGACAGGAAGACACTAGAACTCACCAAAAAAGACACCCCACATCCAAAGACAAGGAGAAGCCACAATGAGATGGTAGGAGGGGTGCTATCACAATAAAATCAAATCCCATAACTGCTGGGAGGGTGACTCACAAACTGGAGAACACATACCACAGAAGTCCACGCACTGGAGTGAAGGTTCTGAGCCCCACGTCAGGCTTTCGAACCTGGGGGTCCGGCAACAGGAGGAGGAATTCCTAGAGAATCAGACTTTGAAGGCTACCAGGATTTGACTGCAGGACTTCAACAGGACTGGGGGAAACAGAGACTCCACTCTTGGAGGGTGCACACAAAGTACGCTGTGCATCGGGACCCAGGGGAAGGAGCAGTGACCCCACTGGAGACTGAACCAGACCTACCTGCTAGTGTTGGAGGGTCTACTGCAGAGGCGGGGGGTGGATGTGGCTCACCATGAGGACAAGGACACTGGCAGCAGGAGTTCTGGGAAGTACTCCTTGGTGTGAGCCCTCCCAGAGTCCACCAATAGCCCCACCAAAGAGCCGGGTAGGCTCCAGTGTTGGGTCCCTTCAGGCCAAACAACCAACAGGGAGGGAACCCAGACCCACCCATCAGCAGACAGGTGGATTAAAGTTTTACTGAGCTCTGCCCACCAGAGCAACACCCAGCTCTACCCACCACCAGTCCCTCCCATCAAGAAACTTGCACAAGCCTCTTAGATAGACTCATCCACCAGAGGGCAGACAGCAGAAGCAACCAGAACTACAATCCTGCAGCCTGTGGAACAAAAACCACAGTCACAGAAAGATAGACAAGATGAAAAGGCAGAGGGAAATGTACCAGATGAAGAAACAAGATAAAACCCCAGAAAAACAACTAAATGAAGTGGAGATAGGCAACCTTCCAGAAAAAGAATTCAGAATAATGATAGTGAAGATGATCCAGGACCTTGGAAAAAGAAAGGAGGCAAAGATTGAGAAGATGTAAGAAATGTTTAACAAAGACCTAGAAGAATTAAAGAACAAACAAACAGAGATGAACAATATAATAACTGAATGAAAAATATACTAGAAGGAATCAATAGCAGAACAACTGAGGCAGAAGAACGGATAAGTGACCTGGAAGACATAATGGTGGAATTCACTGCTGTGGAACAGAATAAAGAAAAAAGAATGAAAAGAAATGAAGACAGCCTAACAGACCTCTGGGACAACATTAAACTCAACAACATTCGCCTCATAGCGGTCCCAGAAGGAGAAGAGAAGGAGAAAGGACCTGAGAAAATGTTTCAAGCGATTATAGTCGAAAACTTCCCTAACATGGGAAAGGAAATAGCCACTCAAGTCCAGGAAGCACAGAGAGCCCCAGGCAGGATAAACCCAAAGAGAAACATGCCGAGATACACAGTAATCATATTGACAAAAATTAAAGAAAAATTTTTGAAAGCAACAAGGGAAAAATGACAAATAACATACAAGGGAACTCCCATAAGTTTAACGGCTGATTTCTCAGCAGAAACTCTACAAGCCAGAAGAGAGTGGCAGGACATATTTAAAGTGATGAAAGGGAAGAACTTACAACCAAGATTACTCTACCCAGCAAGTATCTCATTCAGATTTGTCGGAGAAATCAAAAGCTTTACAGACAAGCAAAAGCTAAGAGAATTCAGCACCACCAAACCAGCTCTACAACAAATGCTAAAGGAACTTTTCTAAGTGGGAAACACAAAAGAGGAAAAGGACCTACAAAAACAAACCCATAACAATTAAGAAAATGGTAATAGGAACATACATACTGATAATTACCTTAAATGTGAATGGATTAAATGCTCCAACCAAAAGACAGAGGCACGCTGAATGGATACAAAAACAAGACCCATATATATGCTGTCTACAAGAGACACACTTCAGACCTAGGGATACATACAGACTGAAAGTGAGGGGATGGAAAAAGATATTCCATGCGAATGGAAATCAAAAGAAAGCTGGAGTAGCAATACTCCTGTCAGATAAAATGGACTTTAAAATAAAGACTGTTACAAGAGACAAAGAAAGACACTACATAATGATCAAGGGATCAATCCAAGAAGAAGATATAACAATTATAAATATATATGCACACAACATAGAAGCACCCCAATACATAAAGCAACTGCTAACAGCTATAAAAGAGGAAATCGACAGTAACACAATAATAGTGGGGGACTTTAACACCTCACTTACACCAATGGACAGATAACCCAAACAGAAAATTAATAAGGAAACACAAGCTTTAAATGACACAATAGACCAGATAGATTTAATTGATATTTATAGGACATTCCATCTGAAAACAGCAGATTACACTTTCTTCTCAAGTGCACATGGAACATTCTCCAGGATAGATCACATCTTGGGTCACAAATCAAGCCTCAGTAAATTTAAGAAAATTGAAATCATATCCAGCATCTTTTCTGACCACAACACTATGAGCTTAGAAATCAATTACAGGGAAAAAAAAGTAAAAAACACAAACACGTGGAGGCTAAACAATATGTTACTAAATAACCAAGAGATCACTGAAGAAATCAAAGAGGAAATCAAAAAATACCTAGAAACAAATGACAATGAAAACACGATGATCCAAAACGTATGGGATGCAGCAAAAGCAGTTCTAAGAGGGAAGTTTATAGCTATACAAGCCTACCTCAAGAAACAAGGAAAATCTCAAATAAACAATCTAACCTTACACCCAAAGGAACCAGAGAAAGAACAAACAAAACCCAAAGTTAGTAGAAGGAAAGAAATCATAAAGATCAAAGCAGAAATAAATGAAATAGAAACAAAGAAAACAATAGAAAAGATAAATAAAACTAAAAGCTCGTTCTTTGAAAAGGTAAACATAATTGATAAACCATTAGCCAGACTCATCAAGAAAAAGAGGGAGAGGACTCAAATCAACAAAATTAGAAATGAAAAAGGAGAAGTTACAACAGACACTGCAGAAATACAAAGCATCCTAAGAGACTACTACAAGCTACTCTATGCCAATAAAATGGACAACCTGGAAGAAATGGACAAATTCTCAGAAAGGTAAAACCTTCCAAGACTGAACCAGGAAGAAATAAAAAATATGAATAGACCAATCACAACTAATGAAATTGAAACTGTGATTAAAAATCTTCCAACAAACAAAAGTCCAGGACCAGATGGCTTCACAGGTGAATTCTATCAAACATTTAGAGAAGAGCTAACACCCATCCTTCTCCAACTCTTCCAAAAAATTGCAGAGGAAGGAACACTCCCAAACTCACTGTATGAGGCCACCATCACCCTGATACCAAAACCAGACTAAGATACTACAAAAAAAAGAAAATTACAGACCAATATCACTGATCAACATAGATGCAAAAATCCTCAACAAAATACTAGCAAACAGCATCCAACAGCACATTAAAAGGATCATATCAAGTGGGGTTTATCCCAGGGATGCGAGGATTCTTCAATATACGCAAATCAATCAATGTGATACACCATATTAACAAACTGAAGAACAAAAACCATATGATCATCTCAATAGATGCAGAAAAAGCTTTTGACAAAATGCAATACCCATTTATGATAAAAATTCTCCAGAAAGTGGGCACAGAGGGAACCTACCTCAACTCAATAAAGGTCATATACAACAAACCCACAGCAAACATCATTCTCAATGGTGAAAAACTGAAAGCATTTCCTCTAAGATCAGAACAAGACAAGGATGTCCACTCTCACCACTATTATTCAACATAGTTTTGGAAGTCCTAGCCACGGCAATCAAAGAAAAAGAAATAAAAGGAATACAAATTGAAAAAACAGAAGTAAAACTGTCACTATTTGTAGATGACATGATACTGTACATAGAGAATCCTAAAGATGCCACCAGAAAACTACTAGAGCTAATCAATGAATTTGGTAAAGCTGCAGGATACAAAATTAATGCACAGAAATCACTCGCATTCCTATACACTAATGATGAAAAATCTGAAAGAGAAATTAAGGAAACACTCCCATTTACCACTGCAACTAAAAGAATAAAATACCTAGGAATAAACCTACCTAAGGAGACAAAAGACCTGTATGCAGAAAACTATAAGACACTGATGAAAGAAATTAAAGATGATACTAACAGATGGAGAGATATACCATGTTCTTGGACTGGAAGAATCAATATTGTGAAAATGACTATACTGCCCAAAGCAATCTACAGCTTCAGTGCAATCCCTATCAAATTACCAATGGCATTTTTTGCAGAACTTGAACAAAAAATCTTAAAATTTGTACAGAGACGCAAAAGACCCTGAATAGCCAAAGCAGTCTTGAGGGAAAAAAGCGGAGCTGGAGGATTCAGACTCCCTGACTTCAGATTATCTTACAAAGCTACAGTAATCAAGACAATATGGTACTGGCACAAAAACAGAAATATAGATCAATGGAACAGGATAGAAAGCCCAGAGATAAACCTATGCACCTATGGTCAACTAATCTATGACAAAGGAGGCAAGGATATAAAATGGAGAAAAGACAGTCTCTTCAATAAGTGGTGCTGGGAAAACTGGACAGCTACATGTAAAAGAATGAGATTAGAACACTCCCTAACACCATACGCAAAAATAAACTCAAAATGCATTAGAGACCTAAATGTAAGACTGGACACTATAAAACCCTTAGAGGAAAACATAGGAAGAACACTCTTTGACAAAAATTACAGCAAGATCATTTTTGACCCACCTCCTAGAGTGATGGAAATAAAAACAAAAATAAACAAATGGGACCTAATTAAACGTAAAAGCTTTTGCAAAGCAAAGGAAACTACAAACAAGACGAAAAGACAAACCTCAGAATGGGAGAAAATATTTGCAAATGAATCAATGGACAAAGGATTAATCTCCAAAATATATAAACAGCTCATGCAGCTCAATATTAAAAAAACAAACAACCCAAACCAAAAATGGGCAGATGACCTAAGTAGACATTTCTCCAAAGAAGACATACAGATGGCCAAGAAGCACATGAAAAGATGCTCAACATCACTAATTATTAGAGAAATGCAAATCAAACCTGCAATGAGGTATCACCTCACACCAGTTAGAATGGGCATCATCAGAAAATCTACAAACAAAAAATGCTGGAGAGGGTGTGGAGGAAAGGGAACCCTCTTGCACTGTTGGTGGGAATGTAAATTGATACAGCCACTATGGAGAACAGTATGGAGGTTCCTTAAGAAACTAAAAATAGAATTACCATATGAACCAGCAATCCCACTACTTGGCATACGCCCAGAGAAAACCATAATTCAAAAAGACACATGCACCCCAATGTTCACTGCAGCACTATTTACAATAGCCAGGTCATGGAAGCAACCTAAATGCCCACTGACATATGAATGGATAAGGAAGATGTTGTACATATAAACAATGGAATATTACTCAGCCATAAAAAGGAATGAAATTGGGTCATTTGTAGAGACGTGGATGGATCTAGAGACTGTCATACAGAGTGAAGTAAGTCAGAAAGAGAAAAACAAATATTGTATATTAGCGCATATATGTGGAACCTAGAAAAATGGTATAGATGAACCGGTTTGCAGGGCAGAAATGGAGACGCAGATGTAGAGAACAAACATACGGACACCAAGGGGGGAAAATTGCAGGGCATTGGGGTGTGTGGTGGCATGAATTGGGAGATTGGGATTGACATATATGCACTAATATGTATTAAATGGATAACTGGTAAGAACCTGCTGTATAAAAAAATAAATAAAATAAAATTCAAAAAAGAAAAAAAAAGCAAGATTCTCCAGGACTAACAACTCCATTTCTCCAACAAACCAAGGGAATGGAAAGGGGATGGGGGCTGTTACAGAAGAGACTGAAGGGACATCAAACCCAAATGTAGTGTGTGGTCTTGTTTAGATTCAGAGTCAAACATCCAAATATAAAAAGGTGCTTTTGAGGCAACTGGGGAGAATTTAGGTGGTCTTAGGTGATTTTAAGGAATTATTGTTAGTGTCGTAAAGTGCAAGGTGGAACTGTGATTATATACTTATTTAAACTGTCTGTTAGCGCTGTGTACTGGAGTTTTCATGGGCGAAATGATGTATGTACCAGAGACTTGCCTTCAAATACTTGGGGGAGGAGGGAGTTGGGGAGACAGGAAAACAGCCAAAAGCTGATGGGTTTTGTGAGCAGTACTGGGTACATGAGGGTTCACTGCTTATTGCTCTCATTTTGTGTGTGTGTGAAAAGTTGCATAATAAAATTAAGAGCTGAAAGAAAGACATTTACAACAGAAACCTCTGGACCGTCTCCTCCCCTATTCAGTAAGCCGCTTCCCACTCCTGTAAGCACAACTGGTTGGGGGGTTGTGGGGAGGCAGGGACTGCGGCAGACCTGGCCCTGCCCTTTGCAGCTGGCTGAGCCTGGGGCCTGGATGACAGAGTTGTGAGCAGGACAACACTAGCTCCTATGCAGAAACAGCTTAGAAAAATGCCTGGCACCTGGTAGACACTCACTAGTTATTAACTGTTATTACAGGTGCTACGACATGGCAGAGACAGTCCTGGACTGTGGTCATTCCCAGACTGAAAACATGAGTCCCTTCTTCTTCCCTGCCACAAGCCAGCCAGCCCTGGGGCCTCCCCTGGTGGGCTTCGGCTCCAGAGAAGGGGTGTTTCCCACCCCGCCCCCTGTTCTCTGGAATGCCACTGGCTTCCTGTGTGGCTTGTACAGATGATCTCATTTAATCCTCACACCCATCTGCCCCCTGCCCCCCATTCATGAGCCTTACAGATGCAGAGGGTCAAGAGCTCAGTGATGGAACAACTTGTCTGAGGGTTTCAGCACCTGGTGCCCTCTCCTGCCCAGTGTGCGGCCAGAGCTGGCCTGGGCATTTGCCTTTTCAGGGTCTTTCCCCTCCCCTCTCCTCTGGCCACCCAGGCATCCCTGTGAACACCCCAATCCCCAGCAACCATGAGGGCCGCAGAGCCACGGCTGTGAGGCCACCAGCCCTGCCAAGGTCACTGCAAGCACGTGCTAGCCTCTCCGTGCCAGATGATGTCCCAGCACATACAAGCACTTCATCCACCCAGAGGTGTCCTGACCGAGGGTGTCCACAGCACTGGGAGCTGCCAGGGAACACAAGACAGGGCGCCAATAGCACCAGCTAGAACCCAAAGGGATCCAGAAGAGGAGGTAGTCCTGGGGCCATGGGACGGCGTGTCCACGGCAGACAAGGGAGGTCAGCCCCCAGGTTGGCCCCAGCAGAGGCTGAGGAGGACATGGCACGAACATCAGGAACTGTGGACAACACAGCTGGCGTCCTCCCAGGCATGACTATCATTAGCGCCCAACAGTACTATAGCTGGCAGAATCCAGGGGTCCCCATGAAGCCCCCATTTTGTGGGCAGAGTAACTAAGAAGGGAAGGGGCCTGGGTCCCGCATCATTTGCTGGGGCATGGGGTCTCATTCTAAGAGCACCCAGAACGGAACAAGGAGACCCTGAGTCACACTGGCTCACATGGCTCTGAGACACAGTCAGGGCCTAGGCAGCATATACAGGGACTCCTGGCTCAGGAAGCCCACAACTCACTTGCAGGAAAGGGCACTTACCCACGTAGTTCTCGACGTCGCTGACATAGAAGGTGGGGGCTGGGACCGCCAGGCCCAGCCCATCTTTCTTGGGGACAAGGATGGGCTCAGTGAAGCCATGCTCTTCCATGTAGCCCAGCGTGAGCTGGTTGCCCGTCACGCGGGCCACCACGTCTTCCGCGCTGCAGGGAAATACAAGTCAGGGGTCACATCAAGCCCAGGTCCCAGCCTCCATGATAGGCCTGGACAGGGCCTCAGGGCTGCAGACATGGAGCCTGAGCTCCAGGCACACACCGCCCATGCCCCAGAAGGAGGACCTGACATGGTGCCACACTCAGTGGTCACAGGGCAGCCACAAGGTAGACATGACAGGGTCCCACACACTCGTCACAGACAGGAACCTTGAGGTCCAGGAGGTCTGGGCACCTGTCCAGGGCCATGGTGAGTAGAGAATGGGGACACACTACACCCATCCCTCTTACTATGGCAGAGGGAGCCTCCAGACATGTGAGCGAGATCCCTCCCCCACCTCCCTTGCTCTCCACTCAGCCTCCACTCGATAATATTCCTCTCAAGTGCTCAGAGATCAGACCCCTGCATGGGGGTAGGTCTAAGGACACAGCAGATGGAGATAAACCCCTTTACAGAGAGAACCTACCCCCTGGACAAGCCAAACACAGGACCCAGAGCTGGGCTGGGATGCTGTGGTCAGCAGCTCTCCTGCCTCCCTGTGTGTCGGATGCTGCCCTGGGCGCCAGAGACCTGTGGGACCCAGCTGGAAAGACCCCTGTGTGGTGACGCTGGAGAGGGGCTTTCATCAGATGAGCATGCAAGGCCATTAACCCACAGCTGAGAGCAGTGCTGTGGTGGAGACAGCAGGAAGCAGTGCCAGACTGGGCCTGTCGAAGCCTGGGGGAGCAGGAGTGAGAGGGGCAGGGCTCCGAGTAGAAGAAATGTACCAGCAAAGGCCTTGGAGGGAGGAGGATGTGGCAAGTGTGAGGAATAAGAAGGACCTGGGTGGCTGGGGGCGGGGGGGCGGGCAAGCACCCAAGTCGGTGAGGTGGTGGGCCAGGCGACCTCATGCCAAGAGCACTGGGGAGCCACTGGACAACCTGAGAAGGGCAGTGACGGTCAGAGATTCATCTGGCTGCTGTGCGGATGTACAGTGGACAGCAGCAGGACCAGGGTGGGGCAGGGCAACCACGGAGGAGGAGGCTCAGCATGTGGTACCTGGACCAGAAGGTGACAGTGAGAGGGAGGTGGTGGACTCAGGAGATCAGATGGGGGTGGGAGAACAGGGGGAGGCAAAGGTGAATGGCCAAGGGACTGGCCTGAGTGACCAAGGGACTGGGGCCACTGACTGAGGCCTGGAGGTGGGGCAGGAATGGGGGTGGGGGCAGATCCAGAGCTGAGTAGGAACACACTTGTTGGGACTGGCCAGTGGATGCACCAGTTGGACAGAAAGGTCAGGAGCTCAGAAGGACTAGTGGCTGGAGAAAGAAGTTGAGGAGCTGCTGGCCCAGGGACAATCTATGAGGCCAGGGAAACAGATGGTGGGGATCGAGCAGAGTTCCCAGATTCCCTCAGGGAGAGTCGTCAGCAGGGAGGGAGGCAGGGCAGGGAAGGACAGCCAGCAGAGCATGGTGGCATGGTCTCTACAGAGGACAGGACTCAAGGAGAGGGGACTGCACCACTGCTACGTGTTGACAAGGGTCAGTTAAGGTGAGGACTGAAGAGTGATCCTGGGGTTTGACACCATGGTGACAGAGTGTTAGGGATAAATCAGAAGGAGTGAGTGGAGGGTGAGGAAGAAGAAGTAGTGTGGTGGGCAACTGCTGTGAGAAGCTCTGGGAGTACTGGGACAGCACAGTCAGCTGTGGAAGCTACAAGGCAGCCAGAGGTAGAAGGTCACCCTTGATAAACTGGAATCCCAAGCTCTTGTCTCACTAGTGAGAGTTCCAAATTCACACCCATGGGTTGGGTCTGGAACTGTGAAACCCATGAGGACCCAGCAAGAGGCAAACACGAGGGCTTCCCTGGTGGCGCAATGGTTGAGAGTCCGCCTGCCGATGCAGGGGACACAGGTTTGCGCCCCAGTCCGGGAAGATCCCACATGCTGTGGAGCGGCTAGGCCCGTGAGCCATGGCTGCTGAGCCTGCACATCTGGAGCCTGTGCTCTGCAACGTTAGAGGCCACAGCGGTAAGAGGCCCGCATACAGCAAAAAAAAAAAAAAGACCAGAGGAAACCATCCTGTAGGGACACCTCAGAGCCCAGGGCAGACTGGCTGCCATGGGAATGATGCCCTCTGAAGATCACACCTCACAGAAGGAGGTGAACCCCCAGGAGGGAGAGCCAGCAGCCTCATCTGCCCAGAAGAGTAGATCCCAAGAACTGAGGATAATAGGATAATTGAAGAGGCCATTTTAAGACAAGTACATTAAACACATCCAAAGGGATAATGAGAGGATAAGGCAAAGAACAGAGAAGGAGGAAAATAACAGGCAACACTAAAAAGGAATAGAAATTGTAGAAAAAAAAATATGACGATTGAAATTTTTTAAAACTCAGTAGATACATTAAATGGTAGCTGGCTGGAAAAAAAGATAGTGAATTTGATGAAAAGATTTGAAAAATAAGACAGAATGGGGAAGAAGTGCTATTAAAAGAGAAAACAGGACATTTTTCAGAATTGAGATAAAATATGACACCTCAAATTAAAGGCACTTACTGAGTCCTGAACAGGATAAATAAAAACAAATGCACATTAGAGGCACTGCAGTATACCTACAGTATATTAAAAATGAGAAAACAATCTCAAACGTTTTCAGAGAAAAAAACAGATTATTTACCAAAACTGAAAATGAAACAAAACAAAAACTCCAGCGGCTAGAATGATATCAGTAACAATAAATGTCAAAAGACAACAAAATAGTATCTCCAAAAAGTTCAAGGAAAATAACTTTTGCTCTAGAATTTTAGATCCATTTTAGAAAATTAGAATCATGCAAGAACAAAGACAAAATAAAAATATTTTCAGACACAGAGAATATTTTTATAGGCCTTTTCTGAAAGAACTACTAACGGATAAAATTCAGCAAGGAGGAAACCAAATCTAGAAGGAAGGAGTGGGATTCAAGAAATAATGGAAAACTGATCTACAGATTCCACACAATCCCTGTCAAA
Source organism: Phocoena phocoena (assembly GCF_963924675.1). Classification (NCBI taxonomy): domain Eukaryota; kingdom Metazoa; phylum Chordata; class Mammalia; order Artiodactyla; family Phocoenidae; genus Phocoena; species Phocoena phocoena. Next base: position 26,518,412 of record NC_089224.1, on the reverse strand, counting down.
ATACCAGCTGACTACTTTGCAGAAACTGACATGCTGGACTGGGAATGCTGAATGAAATACAACGCACCCAGAGAACCAAAACAGTCTTTAAAAAGAAGAAAGTTGGAGGGCACTTCCCAATTTCAAACTTCACTACACAATCAAGATTGTGTGGTACTGGCATAATATGAGACATATGGATCAATGGAACAGAATTGAGGGTCCAGAAATAAACCCAAACATCTATGGTCAATTGTTTTTCATCAAGGGTACCAAGATAATTCAATGGCGAAAGAATAGGCATTTCAATAAATGGTGCATGGGAGAACTGGATATCCACATGCAAAGGAATGAAGTTGGACCTTTACCTCACAACATATACAAAAATTAACTCAAAATGAGTTAAAGACATAAATATAAGAGCTAAAACTATAAAACTTTTAGAAGAAAACATAGGCATAAATCTTCATGACCTTGAATTTGGCAATGGTTTGTTTTTGTCTAAAACAAAAGCACAAGCTACAACAGAAAAAATAAATAAATTAGACTTAATCAAAAATTTAAACTTTTGTGCTTCAAAAGACACCAAGAAAGTGAAAAGACAACCCACAAAAGTGGAGAAAGTATTTGCACATCATATATCTGGTAAGGGACTTGTATCTAAAATACATAAAGAACTCTTACAATTCAATAATAAAAAGACCAAAAAAAAAACGTTTAATGGGCAAATGACAAATGGCCAACAAGAACATGAAAAGATGCTCAACATCACTAGTCATCAGGGAAATGCAAATTAAAACCACAGTGAGAGACCACTTCACAACTACAGGATAGGTAGAATCAAGAAGTCAGATAAGGGACTTCCCTGGTGGTCCACCGGTAATGAATCCGCCTTCCAACTCAGGGGACGCGGGGTTTGATCCCTGGTCAGAGAGCTAAGATCCCACATGCTGCGGGGCAACTAAGCTGGCTCACCACAACTACTGAGCTCGCACGCCTCAACGAGAGAGAGAAAACCCACGTGCCACAACTAGAGAAAAGCCCGCTAGAGAGAAGGCCACACGCCACAACTAGAGAGAAGCCCGTGCTTCTCAACGGAAGATCCTACATGCCTCAACAAAGATCCTGAATGCCTCAACAAAGATCCCGCATGCCTCAACAAAGATCCCACGTGCCGCAACTAAGACCCAAAGCAGCCAAAAAAAAGAAAGTCAGATAATAACAAGTTCTGGTGAACTGAAACCCTCAGATGCTGCTGGTGGGAATGGAAAGTGATACAACCATTTTAGAAAACAGACTGGCAGTTCCTCAAACAATTAAATATTGAGTTACTCCTAAAAAAAATGAAAATATATGTCCAAACAAAATATTTTACAAGAACATCTATAGTAGAATTCTTCACAGTAGCCCAAAATCAGAAATAACCCAAATGTCCATCAGCTGATGAATGGATAAACAAAATGTGGTCTACCCATACAACGGAATATTATTCGGCCATAAGAAAGGAATGAAGCACTGACACTTGCTACACCCTGGATGAACCTTGAAGACATTATGCTAAGTGAAATAAGCCAGTCACAAAGGCCACATATTATATGATTTCATTTTGATGAAATGTTCAGAACAGGCAAAGCTACAGTGACAGAAAGCAGATTAGTGATAGGACTTTGGGGAGAAGTGGGGAGGAATGAGGATGATAAAGCTACAGGTTTCTTTTTGAGGCGATGGAAACATTCTAAAACTGACTGGTGGTGGTGCAGAGCTGTGAATACACTGAACTGTACCCTTTAAATGGATGGATTGTATGGTGTATGAATTATATCTCAATAAAGGTGGAAAAAAAGAAAATAAAAAAGAAGCCAGAGAGGAAAAATACCTTATCCACTGAGCAGCAAGGCTAAGAGTTACACTGAATTTCTCACCAGAAACCATGCACTCAAGTCGAGCATGGGATGAGACATTTAAAGTGTTAAAAGAAAAAACCCACCAACTTAGAATTCTGTGTCCATCAAATTATCCTTCAAAAGTGAAGAAGAAGTAAAGACTTTGTAAAGACTTTGTAAAGACTTTGTCAGACAAACAGAAACTGTCTTCCAGCTGTGAAGGGACAAGGGTGTTTCAGAGCAGCTGTCTGTACAACCTCACGTCCATGCAGTCACGGTGCCCCCCTCACCAGAAACCATTTCCTGTGGCCCTGATCCTGCTCTCTGCCCTTGGCCCTCATATAGGACAAGGCTGCGCAGGGGGAGGGTGTGCTCTAAGAAGACCTAGGGACACCCCACCAGGCCACGGACACAGAGGAAAGCCCACAGCCATTTGACACCAGGACCTGCCACCTCCAGAGGATGGTCTCAGGCTGGACGCCAGCCCCAACTCCTGGTCCATAAAATGGGGACAGTAGCCTCTCTCTCAGGAAGGTTCCATGGGAAGGCCCATACCAAGTGGGGGAGGTAGGTCCCTTCCCTCCCGGGCTGTGAAGAGGGTCCCCATAAACTGTCCTCGGAGGTGCTGAGAAGGGAGAGATCAGCCCCCATGCCGGGAGCACCTGGAGTTTCGGGGACTGTGCTACTCCCCCAGAGGGAAGCCCATGGCCCTGGAGTCCTAGAGGTGGGGTGCGTATCCAGACCTCAGAGGGAGCAGGCAGGCTGGAGAGGAAAAGGCTGCCACCTGCTCACCTGGGAAAGGTCCGACTCCGCAACTCCTTGATGAAGAGCTGGCTGCCATTCTGCACGGGCTTCACTTCGGGAGTCTGCCCCGGGCCATGTTTGTGCCAGGTTCGCTTCTTTTTCACTGTGGGGGAACAAGAGGCAGGTCATCACTCACAGCCCCCTCCCCTTGCCTCCAGGGACCCGGCCGGGAGGGCAGCCACCGTGAATGCTGCAAGACTCAGACCCCTCAGAGGCAAAGAACTTGGGGTTCCCTGGCTCTGGCCCACCCAGCCTCCCCTGCCTCTCAGGACCTCAAGTTGTCACATGGTCAGGAGCCCCCACCCTCCACATCCTTGAGTCACAGCCCCCACCTCACCTCCCGACCTGCCAGCTCAGACGATGGCACCCGAAAGCTGGGGCCTTCCTGGGACCCCATGTCACTCAGCACTCAGTCTGCTGAGAACTCGTCAGAGGCACCTCCTGAGAAGGTCCCACTAAGGCTCGCTATTCAGGACCCCTCCCACCTGGCCTCCCCTCAGACTTGCCCTCAAACAGCACCAACCCTGTCCTTCCCTGCTGGGACCTTTGCTGCCATGACAGACCACAACTCACAGGCAGGGCAGGCCAGCGCCACCTGCTGTGCCCTCTGCCCTCCCCACCCCCTGCCCACTCCCTCAGGCTGTCCTATTGTCACACATGCTCCAAGGGCACTGGACACACCCACCTTGGACTTTTTACAAGTGAGCATGCACACCTGTCCCTACTGGGCTGTGACACATGTGTGCACACACATACACACGCATGCGCACCCACACACAAGCACACATGCCCCTACTGGACTGAGACAGGCACGTGCACACTAGCACACACACACACACACACACACACACACAAGCACAAACGCGCACACGCATACACACTAACGTTTGCCCCTACTGGACTTTGAGCCCCCAGAGGAAAGGAAGCTATTTCCTTGATACCCTTGCCCCCATTCAGGGCAGCCACAGATAACTCGGTGAGTGAAGATGGGCCAGGCATGGAGACCATCCCTGGGGGCTGCCTGGAAGGGTTTGAAACAGCCTGAGATGAGACAGGAGGTGAGGGAGAGCTGGTGGGGCCCTCAGGGTGCCTGTCCTTCACAGATGGGGACAGGGTGGGGGCTGCAGTCCTCCTGCATCCCAGTGGTTGTGGGGATGAAGGGAGCTGACAACTGCCCCTGAGGAGGACCTGCCTAAAGCAAGAAGGGGAAAGCGCTAGGTGGATGGTGGCTGAGCTGACCTCTGTTCCAAACTGCCACCCCTTCCCCGTCTCATCAAGTCATAGCTCCTTGAGACTGTCTCCCACAACAGGTGATATTTACATCATGCTTGGTCTCCAAGACCAAGGTGTGAGTGGATACTATGGAAATCTGTCAAGATCCTACGAAGGGAGGTCTGGAGCTGGAACTTCTGGTGGCAGCACCAGGCACAGACAGGAGATCCAAAGGGATCCAACTATCTTGTAGTCATGTGATCCTAGGCAAGTTACTAGGTATCTCTGTGCTTCATCATTAATGCTAGTCCTGGCTTCCCAGGCTCCTCGTGAGCGTGGAGTGCCCTGTGTCAGAAGGCCATGTGGGGAAACCAAGTCTTGGAGGGGGCATGCAGCCCAGCGATAGCAGACATGCCGGGGAGCAGTGGGCAGCAGGAGAGAGAAGCAGCATCTCCATTGCCTGCCAGGAGCTGGGCCTGAGAAGTGCATGCTGACCAGGGGCCAGTGGCAGTCCTGGGCCACCTGGGCTTCCCAGGCCCTCACTCGGGACTGGGCAGCTCCAAGAACCTCGTGGAGAGGCTGGAATACACCTGATACTGTGGCTGGAGCAGGTATGCTGGGACAACAGCCAAAGATGAAGCTGTGAGGCAGGGTCTGAGCTCCATGGGGCTACCCTTGAACCCCTCTGCAGCCCTGGCTGGTGGGCTCCCTCCCTCCCCAGGTCCCATGACCCTCCTAAGCCCAGAGGCTGAGCCTTCTCCTGCCTATGGTGGCCCAAGGCACCCTCTGACAAGGTGCCCAGGAGACAGCAGGAAGCTGGTGGGTCTCAGTGGGCCCCCCGGGTTATGGGGGCAAGAGGTGTCCCTAAGGCATTCAGCACCAGAGCCTGGCCCACCATCCTAAGCGTGGTTCATCCCACCAGGAAGATGTGACAGCTACACCCGCCCGAGGCAGGAGGAAAGTAAGAAATTGGTAAGTAACCTCTTAAGCAGTCATAGAGCTAACAAGAGGCAACACCGGGATTCAGAACCACTTTAAGGGCCATGTCACCCGCTTCCCGTGAGCCTTCGTGTCAGTAAGGATACCTTGCCGAGTTCCCACAGGGACTCCTGGGTCTCACTCTAAATCTGTGAATTGCGTAAACCTGTGGGCCTGAGGGTCACAGACCAAAATCAGTCCAAGGGACAGGTGGCAACAGCGTGGAGAGAGAACCCTGAGATCTGGTAAGACACGCAAAGCTAGAGGGTTGTGGCCTCAGGCCCAGCTCACCCTGGGAACCCCGCCTCCATCCCATCATGGTGCTCCCTTCCCCAACTCTATCCTGTTCTGGTCCTCCCCCTGCCATCCCCACCTCACTGTGCCCGTCACAAATCTCACCCAGGCCAGGGCAAGGAAAGGAGGCAGGCTCATGGGCTTAGCTGGCCCCCAGGGGGCACAGGGTCATCGAGGGGCCTTACTGTGGAAGGTGTGACTGGAATCCAAGCAGAAAAAACCAACCAGTGTGTCACAGACAGGCTCTGGTCAGGGCACACACATGTAAAATAAAGGGTGATGGGCAATCTAGGCGGAAGATGCTAAAACCAGTGCCTTCGTCCCTGGTGGGCACACGGGCCTCAATAACAACAAGAAGTCTGGTTCACAGAATTTATAAATCATATATGCACGCACACATGCGTGCACACATGCAAGACACACATACACACACACAGCCAAGGAGGGGCTGCCAGGTCCTGCCAGGCTGAAGTCCCACACTGTCTGCTGACCTAGAACAGCGCTCACAGAGGTGGCCCTGCCCCCCACCCTCCCTGAGCACCTCCCAGGGTAGCGCCTACCCAGGCACTCAGCTCTATATGGCAGGGGGGTGTCTCCCGGCCCCAGCCCTGATCAGCCCCCCACCCCACACCCAGGGCCACGAGATGCAGGACCTGGGTCCACACCCTGTTTGTCTCTCCTAGGCCCTGAGCTTTCCTGGAGGTTCATGAGGTGCCAGAAGTTCAGGTTGAGCCACGGGGTGACAGTCATCCTCCTGTATCTGCTGCAAAGCAGTTACCAGGAGGATCGGGTCATTTAGGGGAGTTGTATTGTGAGCATCAGTGCTGCCAACTTCTAGGGGTATGAGGGTAAGTCAGGAACTTGAGAATCTTCATGCCTAGGAAGTTCAGAAGCCACCAGGCCTTTTCTTCTTCATCTTCTCATGCATTTACCTCATGCCCACATGTGCTGGAGGGCAGAGCACAAGAGCCGAAATGAATACAGCTCCCATGGTCACTTAGTGATGATGGGGCACAGGCCAGGCACAAAGAGAGGCCCAAGAAAAGTCAAGGAGAGGTGAGACCCCACTTCACCCAGCTTCCCAAGGGGCTGGGCTGGGCTCCCTTGGCTGGCCACGACTCACAGAACAGGGGTGCTGGAGGTGGGCTTTCACCCTGTGCTGGCGTCCTCCCTCTATGCCCACTGGATCCACAGGACTCACTCCACAAGGGCTACAGGGGTCCAGCCCCAGAAGATCATGGCACTTCCTCCACATAGACCCGGCCTTAGAACTTGCCTCCCAGCCATGATGTGGGCCACCCTGGATGAGCCTGTGCCTTGGGGAGCCCCCACTGGGCCTCCCACACCCCCAAAGGGCCAGATGGAAGGGGAGGAGGATAAAGTCCTTGTAATGCACAAATAGTTTGAGAAAGGGAATTCTTTTGCATTTCAAAAATACAAAATTCCTTGGCTGTATACTTCAATTAAAAAAAAAACAACTATTATTTTTCCTCCCTGTACTCTTACTTATTAATAATGTAGAACTGACAGGAAATAAAATATTTTTCATTGTTGGAAAAAAAAAAGAGAGAGAGAGAAAGGTGAACACCTAAGATTCCATGCAGGGGGTGCTAGAGAAGGGAAGGAGAGCAAATCCGCAACAATGCACATTCCTGGACCCCTGCAGAGAGATGGCCAGCTGGGCAGAGCTGGGCAGGGCTGGGATGGATGGCCCCTTGGACATCTCCCAGCCTATGTACCCATCTCAGGTTGCCTGGTCACTGCAAATGCTGGACTTTGCAACCCCTGCCCAGGCCTTTGAAGGCGTGAGGGGCCCCAGCTGCATGTGCTGGCAGGAGATGATCAGGAGGGGCCACAGTGGGCCCAGCAAGGCCATGAGGGGCAATAAATGAGGCAGGAGGTGGTTCCTAGATACCAGAGTCCCCTGGCTGCAACTACACAGGGCGGTTCACGCCAGCAAGGTGGGGTCCAGTTGGGGTTGGGGTCAAGTCCAAGCAGAGACCCTGCCCCCATAGTCAGATCCAAGGAGCAGCAGCATGGTGCTATACTTACGGGTGGACTTCCCATGGGTTTTCTCACAGTTTGGGCAGTGGTATATGTCGATGTCTGGGGCCTCCTCCTCTTCCACTCCAACACAGCTGAAACAAAGGAGAAACAGACATCATTAACCAGCAGTCAGCTGACTCCTCAAGAGCTTCCCCAGCAAAGATCTGCGGCACCTCCCACTCACTTTTCAAGAGGAAGGGCAGGGTAGCATGAGGGCAGCTGGGGCAGAGTGTGTGGGGGGACAGTGGCCCACATGGATGGGATGGGAGACTCGAAGTGGAGAGGGAGGGTCAAGGAAGACCTCACCATATGTGACTGGGAAAGGCAGAGGGAACCAGCCATCCTGTGGGCCTGCCTCCATGAGGGCCATTACAGCCCTGTCCCCACAGAGCCCAGGGAGGTTGAGGCCGGGGTGGGGGGGGGGCGTGTCTCAGAGCCAGGGCACCCCCACCATTTCACCATAGGCAGTTTGCAGCCATAGGCAGGGCCCCTCCAGACCCCGTGAAGGGGACGGCTTTAAGTCACCTTCCCCAGGGAGCTGTACCATGGTGCTGGAACAACTGGATATCAAAACGGTGAAGTTGAACCCCTACCTCACACCATATACAAAAAATTAACTGAAGATGGATTAACAATCTAAATATAAGAGCTAAAACTATAACACCCTTAGAAGAAAACACAGGAGTGAATCTTCATGACCTTGGATTTGGGCATGGATTCCTAGAAATGACACCAAAAGCACAAGAAACAAAAGGAAAAAGACATAAATTAGACATCATCAAACTTTAAAACTTTTCTGCATTAAAGGACACTATCAAGAAAGTGAAAAGGCACTATGCAGAATGGGAGAAAATATTTGCAAATCATATTACCTGATAAGGGTCTATCATGCAGAATGCATAAAGAACTTTACAACTTAACAACAAAAAGACAAATCAATTTAAAAATGGTCAAAGATCTGAATAGACATTTCTCCAAAGAAGAAATACAAATGGCTAACAAGCTCATGAAGAGAAGCTCAACATCCTTGTCATCTGGATGCCACTGAAATGCAACTCAAAACCATGAGATACCACTATACACTCACTAGGATGGCTATAATTTTAAAAAGAAAAAAACAAACAGGAAACAAGCAAGTGCTGGTGAAGATGTGGAGAAATTAGAACCCTCTCACATTACTGGTAGGAACATAAAATGGTACATTTTCTATGCAAAACAGTATGGTGGTTCCTCAAAAAGTTAAACAGAAAATTATAATATGACCCGGCAATTCCACTCCAAGGTATAGACCCACAAAGAACTAAGAACAGTTTCTCAAACAAATCCTGGTATACAAATGTTAACAGCAGCATTAGTCACAATAGCCAAAAGATGGAAGCAACCCAAATGTCTGTCAACTGATGAATGGCTAAACAAATTGCAGTGCCGCCACACAATGGAGTAGTATTCAGCCTTAAAAAGGAACGAAGTGCTGATGCACGCTACAAGGATGAGCCTCAAAAGCACTGTGCTGAGCGAAGGAAAGCAGATTCCATTTACATGATCATGCCCAGAATAGGTAAATGCAGAGAGACAGAGGCCGACTGGCAGCACCAGAGGGTGGGGGCAGAGGGGAATGGGGAGTGACTGTTTAGTGCACACAGAGTTTCCTTTTGGTATGAAAATGTTCTGGAACTAGATAGAGGTGATGGTTGCACAACACTGTGAATGTATTAAAGGCCACCAGATTGTTCGCTTTAAAATGGTTAATTTTATGTTATGTGAATTTTATCTCAAAAAAGAAAGAGAAAAGAACCTGGTGGCCCTGTGAGAGTGACACCACCCATCATCTCTAAGGCTGGCTGAGTGCTGACTCTGTATCCGGCAGCATCAAGAACTCTACATTCATTTTTTTGCAACAACCTTGCGGTAATTGGGATAATTATCATTAGCCCTATTGTACAATGAGGAAACTGAGGCACGAGAGGTTAGCTGTCTGCCCACACCCAAAGGTCTCCTCACCGTTCAGAGGGATAGTTCTCCCCCCACCCTCAGCCACTGGCCCAGGAGGAGCACTCAGCAGACAAGACCCTCTGCAGGCCACCAACGCCCCAGGGTCCCTGGGCAGGACCCTGCCTGCCACAGCTGCCGCAGTCCGACAGCCCTGGGAACAGAGCCTGAAGCCCAGAAAGACCTTGGCAAGTGTTTTTTGAAAACATAAAGTTCGGTCCTCACTTCAGAACGTAAACAGTAATAAAGTGAAAGAAGTCTAAAGAGTCAGATGTAAAAGACAAAGCCATCAAAATCAGAACATGAGGGCACATTTGCTCTCATGACGCAAAGTGACTTTCTAAACAAGCAAACAAACAAAAAAGGAAGTGGAAAGGAAACCGGAGAGGACACTGATGGATTGAAACAGTGCTCCAAATCATGAAAACAAACTTCAAAGTGCTATGAAAAGTATGTACAGCAAATATAGCAAAGTTTTTCTATTCTTCCTCCATGAACTATATACTGTGGGGATCTCCCAACAGAACAGGGCAGAGCCAGGAACAGAATAGGCACATGCTACAGCTGTGTGAGAAGGATAACCAACCTCACTAACCACCCATGAAAGGCAAACTAAAATCACAATACATATCATTTTCAACTGACAAATTAACCAAAACCGAACACATTAAACTGGTAACATGCCACACTGGCAAAGGCACAGTGATGACAGTAAACACAGCCAGATCTCCCCAGCCCCCAGGCATGGGGCACTCCCTGGTGGCTGGGGCAGCAGAGGACAGCTTCTCTCCACCCAGGAGGAGGAAAAGCTGGCTCACCTGAACCCCCACCCCCTACCCAGGGCTAGCCCACCAGGCCGGACCCTCTGCTCTTTCCCTACCAGTCTTCCCCAAGCTCCTGCCTTCCAGAGTCAGGCTACAGAGGGTCCTGTGCCTTGCATCTCCTCTGCATGGCAGGCCCTGGGCTGGCTGTCCTCAGTTTGCTCATCCATAAAGTGGGCTCATGATACCAGCGATCACACCAGGGTGAAGACGGCTGAAACCCAGCAACTGTAGAACTGGGCACACAGTGAGCCCCCATCGCCCATACCCACCAGGAGCCATGGACTAAGACAAAGGCAGAGCCCTGCAACTGCTCAGGATTGGCCAGGTCCAGAGACTGGACCCAGAAGTTACACCCCACGTCCACACCTGGAGTCCTGTGAAAATTAATAAACAGACCCTCATTTAAAATGGAGTCAGGAGGCCATAAGGGACAGCTCTTACACCCTATCACTCAATGTCAATTATAGACCCAGAGGAAGAGACTGCACCTTTGTATCTCCAACAGGAAGAATGTTACTACTTTACTACCCAGAAGGAGGAAGAATTTCTCCTTGCCTGGCAACAGCCCAGCCAACCAAAGGCTGTCACACTTAGCCAATGAAAGCCACTATATTTCGAACCCCCAGTTTCCTCCAATGGACTCTTGTTTTACAACAGCTCCTCCCAACTCTCCCTTCTCCTCTATAAAAGAATGTTACTCTCCTTTGTTCCCTGGACTTTCCTGTGGCTTGCCAGAGATTGCATGTCCCAAATTGCAATTCTTTGCTGTGCCTGAATAAACCCATTTTGCTGGTAAAATAGCAGGCTGTGTTATTATTTTAGGTCAACAGTGCATACTGCACGTCCACACGGGACAGTGGCTCCAGGCTATCTTCTCACTGGCAGCCCCTGGAGCTCACAAACACTGAGGATGGCCGACCTCCCCTGATGGGTCTGCCTCTGTCCCATGGCCCAGTGTGAACCCCTGCCTGCCCAGGTCCTAGGCCCCCCAGAGACAAACAAGGAGGCTGCAGCAGGTTCTGCTGCAAGGTCTCTATGTGCTGGTACTGACCCTGCAGGTGGGCAGGATGTCTGAGGTCAGATGACACAGACTTAGGGCCCTTTCTGGAGGTCAGGAGTCAGATGCACCTTGGAAGGTCCAAGGGGCTTCTCTGATGGAGGCTCCAGGTCAATCAGAAGGAAGGAAAACAATGTGCCTTAAAATACAAACCCCCCACTTGGCGTTCCTCAGGCCTAGTTACTGGGACTGGCTCCCCCAAACACTACCTGCTGGTCCCACACATCCCTGAAGCCTCATCATGCTCTGGAAAGCCCACGGCAGGGGCCCCTGTGACAGGTGTGGAAGCTGAGACCCGGGGGTCACGATCATGTGCACTGTGCATGCTGACACCCCAACTCCACCCCTGGGGGTCTTTAGAACACCACCACCTGGTGGGCTCAGGTCTCACCTGGGCCAGGATGGGTCTGGCTGTTTGCTATGTTGTGCAGGAAGGCCCCAGGACTGAAAGAGAAAGTGAGAAGCAGGGAAGGTGGGTTCTGTTCTGCTGGGAACACCTCAGAGCTACCCCTCACCTAGGAGAGGCAGACAGGCCACCCACCCCATGGAGACCACTGCTGGCTCACAACAAGAGCTGGGCACCCAAGGACTGCCCTGATGGACGTGGGGGGCTCAGCACACCCAGCCTGCTAGTCCTCCTGTGTCTACAGCAAGGCACCCAAGAGCCTCGCCTATCCCCTGCCCCCTGCCCCTTGTAGGGCTGCAACAGACGAAAGCTCTATGAGGATACAGTGAGCTTCTTGGTGGAACGTGGGCATCACTCCCCTGGGAAGCAGGCACTAGAGCCTGCCATACACTCCAGGCCCAAGCAGGGGCTCGAAGTTACCTGCAAATGGTCCAAGGGAAAAAGGATGAGGGGCATCACCTGCAAGCTGGGCCCTGGATATGTCCGGGCCCAGCTGCATCCGTGTCCCCAAGATCATCACAACTGCACAAGGTAGCCCCAGCTGCAGCCTGGGAGGGTCAGCCAGGCCTTGGGCTGGGCTGGCCAGGTGAGCCCACAGTGGTGACTGGGGGAGGGCATGAGGGTAAGAGGGAGAGGGGCAGAGGCAGGGAGAGAGAGTGGGGGGGGGGGTAACTCAGGGCACAGGGGAAAAGACCAGCAGCTGGGAGAGGTGTTGTGGGGCCAAGGCAGGGGAGCCCTACACAAACCTCGAGGCTACATGGGGACAGAATCACCCAGGACATCAGTTCTGAAACAGAGCTCCAACTGCGACAGCCCTGACACCTTGGAGAAAAGACGCATTCAGCCAGATAATTGTGCCGTTTGTCCTTTTTAACTCTGGTGAGAGCAGCAGTCCCCCAAGCACCCCATAGGCCACATGGCTTCCTAAAGGACAGAAGCTTCAGGGGCCAAATCCAGCCTGCCCAGCCCCAGTGCCCAGGATGGAAAGCCGTGGCCCACCCAGGGGGTGGGCTGCAGGCAGAAGCACAGGCTGCCAGGGCCACCTAAGACATCAACACGGACCCTGCTGACCCCGCTTTCCCTCCCTTGGAGAGAACCCAGGTCGCTGGCACCCAGGACTCCAGGTCCCTAGGAGAAGACTCAAATGAATGAGTGATGTTTCCACCAACCTGTAGACCTCCCAGGGGCCCAGGGATGGCTCTGCCCATGTGACAGCTGAGGGAGAGGCTGGAACACAGACCGAGGTTGGACCCAGGCCACACAGCATAAAGGAAAACTGGAAACCACCTGCCCGGCACACGCAGACGGTAATGCAGAATGCTCTGTGCGGGCAGGATACTGCTACACTAATTTAAAAATAAAAAGAATGAGGTAGATTTTTACATCCTGACATGGAAAGATATCCACAGTAATTGTAAATTGAAAACTCGTAGGTAATAGGAGAACGTGTATGGTATAATTTCTTTTGGTGGAAAACCCAGAACAAAAATATGGGGTGTGTGAATGTGTGTGTGTGTGTGTGTGCATGAGTGTATGTGCACTGCATGTATGTGTGCGTACATATGTAAGTTGCACATGTGTGCATACATGTGTGTGCAAGTGTGTGTGGGGGCCCATGTGTTCCTGTCTATGTGCTCATTCAGTCCACCGCACTCACCTTGACACTGAGGGGGCAGGTGCTGAGAAACAAGGAGAGACGCAGCTGCATTTTCAGGGGCTCACGACCCAGTGGGGCCGGGAACTGGTTTGATCTGAGCCACCAGCAACCCCGGCATGCCAGAAAGTCAACCCCAAACAAATATTACAGGTAATTTGGTACCCAGAGCCCAGTGAGTAGAAAACAGAATTTTCAAAGGCAGAGGTGAGCGGGGGATAAGACACCAAAGAAAATGACCAAGAAAAAGGGAACTGAGGGGTGGGAAGCTGCAGATTTCAGACACTTGCAAAGGTGGCAAAATCGTCAGAATTGGCAAAGTGGCCAGCCACCCTTGGGAAGTCCTGCTCCCAAGGAAGCCTGGGTTCCCTGCTCTTTGTGCAAAATCTGAATCTGCCTCTTGGAGATGCTCTGGTTGTGAGACCCTTGTGACACCAAGGGCCAGGGGGACCGAGAGAGGAAGCGGCCCTTCTGAGGTCGTCCCACAGTAATCCCTGCTCTGCCCTCCAATAGGGCGACTTCCAGCAGGACTTTCTAGAATCCCAGCCCCAAGCATGCAGGGTATGACCTCATGGTGATAGCCCTGCCAGAGGAGCTCCCCAGGGCACAGGCTCCTGGCCCGGCCTGGGCACCCCACCACACTCCTCAGCTCAGCCTTTGAGAATCAAGGCTGGAATTTTCTCATGAATCCACAATTAGAGTGCATTGTGGTTTTTTTCTATTGTGTTGTCAAGAATGTTGATTTAACATAAACCAAAACTTCTGTAACACTGTTTTGACTGTTTTTTAAGTCAGGGGAGGAGCCTCAAAAAAGGAAGTGGCTCCTGTCAATTCCCGAGGGGAGGGGGACGGGCAAACCTCACCTCACATGCCAGCCCCTGCAATGTAAAGCACCGAGGAGCTCAGAGGTGGCACAGTTGATGTGTCAATAATGGTCATGCTGCAGGTGGGGCCACTGGGACCAGGCACTCATCCTGCCCATGGAGGAATTAACATGGGAAGCAGTCTCCCCAAATATGGTCATGTGTGCCAAGAGCTTTAAGAAGGATTTTATCCTTCAGGCCAGTAATTCCACAACTACAAACCTATTATAAGGCAGAAAGTAGAAATGCATACAAGATTCACATGCAAGATGGTCCACCTCAAGATCATTTAAAACAGCGAAAAATTAGGAGCAGTAAACTTTTCCAGCCAGGAGGTCAGATACCCAGGTCACGCTATGCTCACACAGCAGAATATTATGCAGTCATCAAAACTCAGGCTTTATTTTTGAGTTTACATGTTTAAGATCTGCAGACACTAAAACTACAGCCCTGGCACACAGTGATACAGAAGGGCTCCACACTGGTGCCGGGCAGTGGCATGCTTGTTTTCTCTTTACACTTTTCTGTACTTTCCTCATTTTCACTGAAAATGAGTGTGTATTCTTTTTATAACAAGCAGCAAAATTCCTGCTTTATTTGGAAAGTCAGAACGGTGCCCCTTCCCAGCTCACCTCCTCCCACATTTCTGGGGTCCTGGTGCCCCATTGAGAAGGGCTCCTGAGCTGTCCAACCTGCAGCAAGGCTGGGACACCTATCTCAGGGCCCCTGGGTCTCCCCCAGGGAGCCCGATGGAAGGGAGAGGCCACGTTGGAGACAACAGGGAGAGGCAGGGCAGGCGGACACCTGCATGGAAGCCTGGGCTGGCCAAGGAGCCCTAGAAGGCATGGGGGTGCTCAGTGATTCCCCTCATGATGACTTCATCCTATGTCAAGCCAGCCCCACTTCTCGGCCATCCCCTTCCTCCCTCATCCTCCCCCATTCCAGCCTACAGTCTCCAAAGGATACCCAGAAACTGGTCACTGACACAATTCCACACGATGCAGCCATGGGGACCACAATTCGGTCACCACTCGGCTTCATCAGCCACATGTCAAACTTAAGGTGGTCCTTTAGGCCCTAATCGTGTAACAACTACTAAATCACTGAATGCCCAGCCACTAGTCCAGGAGCCACACAACCTTCTCCACACAACAGGGGAGAAATCACAGTGGGAGAAGGGAACTGACACCCTCAGAGCCACACATGGGCTCAAGGCAGTGCGTCTGGGTTCCACCTCGGGATGCCCCCAGGCAACAGCTGTCCATGGGTTTTGTGGTTTCACCCTAAGAGCCTCAGGCATGTTGTGCAAGGGGGAAGCTGAGGCCCAGAGAGGTCTGCATTTGCCAGGACCACGCGAAAAGGTGGCAAGAGCAGGTGGGGGCAGCCAAGTCTGTTTGCACCCCACAGCTCGTACACCAGGCTCAGGAGCCTTCACAGTTTCCAGTCAGCCAAGGGCCTGCTGTGCAGGAGTAGGTAGCAAACACTTTGCCACAGGAGGAGGTGGAGGGTGCAGTAAGGACTGGACCCCCGAGGCACCTGAGCCCTCATAGGACAAGTTCATAAAGAGGAGCAGGAAAGGGGAAAGAGAAAACAGCCAGACCTGACCCAGCTGGAAAAGCCTGGCCCCCAGGGAGGGGGGCGCCTGTGTGCATGGGATGACAGGGTGTCTGCCATGGCCTGGGGGGCGGTAGGTGACACTGTGCCACAGAGGAGGGTCTCACTACCAACCCTGGAGGGCAGTCAGCCCGGGGAATCAGTATATCAGGACCCCCAAGAGTCACACAGACCATGTGGCTTCCACCTGGACCTCGTGGGGACCCAGCCACAGAGCAATGACAGAGATTTGGTGGGGGTAGGTCTGTCTGCTGAGCTCAGATGCAGACTTGTGGGGAAAATCCACACAGTTGTTGTCAGAAACCACTATGTTTTGGGGTGACTATTACACAGCCACAGATAACCAGGACTATGGGGAGGGACTGCATACTCAGAAGAAATGAAAACAGGTTCCAGAATGTGAAGGACAATTGTCCTCCCAGCCCCTGCCAGTGGGGCAGGTAAGCTCAAAAAGGATTGTAGGTACAGTGCCCAGCGCCATGTCTGGCACAAGCAGGAGCCTGCAGACAGTTTACTGCTCGTTGTAGTCATCGTCACCATCACCATCATCATCAGTACAGTCATCACCATCATGATCAACCATCACCACCATCACCATCATCACCATCATTAACAACAGCAGCAGCATCTTCTCCGGCTGGTCTGATGGATCATGACACATGCTCTCATATCCGTCAGCAAATGGCTAAGAGCAGAACTCCAGAGGGAAACACACAATCCATATGGAAAGAATGTCAACATCTATTCTTCTTCCCAGATGTGTCACATCCACTCCTCCAGGACTCTGAGGGGAATGGACTCCAGCCCAGCCCCTCCCTATCTCCAAGGAGAGAATAAGGGGCCAGTGGCCTCTGACCAGCAGAGCCCTACCCCATCTTGCGCAAAGTTTTTCCTTCCTGGCCGTAATACCTTTGTTTGTGCTTCTCCACACTTTCCTCAGCAGGATGGGGCACCCAGGGGAAACAGAAGCCTCCGGGGGATGGAAGATATGGGGGATTGGAAGCCATGGGGGAACAGCAGCCATCGGGGGGACAAAGCCATGGAGGGGAGGAAAGCCATGGGGGGATGGAAGCCACAGGCAGACACACTGGAGAGGAGTCTCCGTCGTCCTCCAGGCCAACCCAGAGCGCACCACTCACAGGAATCTGGAGGAAGCACCACTGCAGGGGAGGAAAGCAGAGCCCAAAGAGCCTTCACTTCTTTAACTTCCCAATTTATCACAATCTCTAAAAGAAACACTTGCGTCCATACTTACAGTGGAAGCAAACATTCATAGATGTACCTTGTAGGACACGTGGGGTTTCTCCTCTCTCTTAGTTCAAAGGTTTAAACAAGGTGAGTCATGACCCTATAAACTGATGTTTACAAAACCCACTCCAGTGGGTGCAGGTGGAGGTCAAGGTCTCCAATGTCCACACACCTCTCTTGCCAGCCACCTTGGAGCAGGTGACTCACGTCCCTAGTCTCCTTCATCTGGTAAAGGCACCAAAGGCAGTATGAGGGGCGGTGAGAGGATTGACAGGATAGAGAGGAGCAGGGCAGCGGGTAGCAAGCATGAGCCCCGGGAAGGGTCCCAAGTGGGGCGGAGTACAGCCCTGGGGAGTCTACAAACAGGTGCCACTATGAGATGGACAGGACCCAGGCCCTCCCCTGGCACAGGTGAGGGACTCAGGCAGAGGAGGTAGGTGACAGGTCTCTGCCTGCTCAATGTCACCATCACCTGAGAGGGCTCTCCCGACCCACTTCCCATTTTGAAATTTTAAACCCTATAGAAAAATTACAATGGATGCCCATGTTCCCTTCACTCAGGTTCTCCAATGGTTAACAATTCCCCCTTATTTGCTTTATATCTCTGTAGTTTTTTTCTGAAACACTTGAAAATATGTTATAGACATGAGGACCGGCCCCCTAATTCATCAGCCTGCAGTCTCCTAAGAACCAAGCTGTCGCCACCATAACCACAACATCAAAGTTAACACCGTAAGATGTATCCTAATGCACATGTCTACATAGTCACATTTTCCCGGTTGTCTTGACAACACTCCTCACAGCTGTTTGTATATTTGACCCAGAATCACACATGGCACCAGCTGCCCAGCCTCTGGGCTCCTTAAATGGGGGTGAGGGATGCTATTTGTCTTTGGCGCTATTGCCTTTTGCAAGCTCCAAGCCAGTGATCTCCTACAGACACTGAGTTCTGGACTATCTGGTGTTCCTGCCCAAGCACACCTGACACGAGTGCCCCATGGGTGGTGCTGGTGCAGGTCACAGACTCGGGTCAGGCTGTGCCCCCATGGGCATGCACCCTGGAGTCTCTTGGCCAGGGCAAGTCCACTATCAGGTGATGAAGAAGCGACTTTGTGAGGGGTCACTCTGTTGTGCCCACAACGTCGGACCTGTGGCCTCAGTGTCCAGGGCTGATCCAGTTATTGCCCTGGGGTTTCCACTTACCAATATGCCCTAGCAATTATATTGTCTTGGCAATATGTCCAGACAAGATGGTAGAGCCTTTGGGAAGGTTCTGAAGATCTGGACCCCAAGCCCCACCTAACTTACTGGATTAGGCCCATTTCTAAAGACAAGCTGGGGTCTGGGAGCTGCTACAGCAGTGCCTATTTTAGGAAGCCAGGTGGGGCCAGACCTATGCTCCTCTCAGCTCTCACCTGGAGTTTCCATGAGCCATAGGGGCTATAACTTCCTTCTTAGGGGGACACACAACCCCTTCCAGAAAAGCAGCCCACATGCATAGCATGAGTCCCAGGCTCGCTCCTGATTAGCAACCTTGGCCCTCAGCCACAGTCTGTGCCCAGGTGCCAGCTTTGCCTAGGAATTCACTGCTCAACCTCATTTCTGGACTATATTTGCTGATGGAAAACCTCAGGAGTGACTGGTGGAAACCACAGATGCAGCACAGCCCCCTGGGACATAAGTCACTTATCCTCCACGAGTCCTGTTACTCGGCCCTAAGCAAACTTCTTTGCCGGCGCATCTCCAAAGTCCCAAGAACACTAAAGCTCCACAACCTAGAAATCCATAGGCAGCTCCGTCCCAGAGGAAGCAGGGAAGTCCTTGATTTCCTGTCGGCATGGAGACTCCAGTAGAGATCACAACTGAGCAGATGCCGCCACCCCCACCCCCCCACCGCCACCCATAAGCAAACAAGAACAGGATGGAACCAGAGGGAGGTCAGCACTCAAGGGTCCATGACACTCCTGTGGACTTAGCTGAAACAACCCTCCTAAGGGTTGCCTTCTTAAAATCTTACTCCTGAAGCATTTAAAAGTACAAACCACATCTGCAGGTTTAGTGTAGGTAAGTGTTTGCTGGAGAGAAGTAAGCAGGACACAGAGGCTCATGGCACTAATTAACCAAGGCCATGTCAGGGAGGGAAACCTGGCCTTTCCCACACCTCACAGAGACACAGCTGAGGGGGACCCCTCCCCATAGCCCTGCCAGGGTGCCCTGCTGCTGGCCTCAGGGACACTAAACCCAAACAATTCCAAACAATGAACAGCAGCACCAGGAGTGAAAAATACCAAGTACCCAAATCAATGACTGCTTTCCATGGAGTCTTATGTGCCTCTGCGAGACCTCAGTTTAGGTCTGGACCACATGTCAAGAATGGAGCAAACAGCAGAAAGACTTTTTGTAGGAAAAAAAACATAGTGAAACTGCCTGACCAGTGATTGAAATCATGGCTTTTAGTAAACAATTTACAGAAAAGGACATAGTGGTTTTTCAACGTATGGAAAGAGATACAACAGCACTTTCAGTAAGACACGCAAACTAAAACTGCAAGGTTTCCCACCTATCGGCTGGCACAGCCCTAGGAGACTGGAGAGTGCCGGTGTGTCGATGCTGCAGACAGACAAGCATTCTACGTCCTCAGCAGAAACACACATTGGCACAGCCTCTAGGATGGGAGCTGCTGATACTGAGAACACGTGTACCCTTGTCTGTGGCCCTCTTCCAGGAATGCACAGGTACACTGGCGCAGGGGTGTACAGGGCATTTACTGCAGCAGCAACCAGGTGCCCATCCAGGGGAGACTTAGGTAAATGTCTGGAATGCCAAGAAGTACAAACTCTACACTTTCTATCTGGAACCACCTCCAGGATTTATCGTGCAGCAAAGAGCACAAGTTACAGAAGGGGCCAGGGCACACACCCATTTTTTGTGGGGCATTGAAATAAATGCATACACATGCTCCTCTGTAATCAGAATGTTCTGCAAAGACTCAGAAACCTAACCCAAGTGGCCACCTTTGGAGAAGACTGGTGGTCAGCAGGGAGGAGACTGAGCTGCCACCGAAGACAAATTCTTGACTCTTGAATTTTTTCCTGTGTGTGCATATTGCTATCTCCCTTTAAACATTATAAAGAACAACTGTAATCCCAATAAACTGATTAGATTCTAATAGGATATTTATCTATAGGATAAATAGGATGAATCTAATCATCCTATTTTAAAGGATGAAAATAGACTTTTAAAGATATACTCCTCTGACTCTCGAAAATATATCTGCATAGAATGTAGGTCATAAGGAAGTGCTGGCGTGTGCTTATGGTACGTACTCAGAACTTTCTGAGAGCAGGTTCAAGCACGTAAGAATCGAAGGCTCTTGCAGCATCAAAAGTGAAGGGAGGGCTTCCCTGGCGGCGCAGCGGTTGAGAGTCCGCCTGCCGATGTGCCCCGGTCCGGGAAGATCCCACATGCCGCAGAGCGGCTGGGCCCGTGAGCCATGGCCGCTGAGCCTGCGCATCCGGAGCCTGTGCTCCGCAACGGGAGAGGCCACAACAGTGAGAGGCCCACGTACCACAAAAAAAAAAAAAAAAAAAAAAAAAAAATGAAGGGACTCTCAGCAAAAATCCATCCTTCCCAGCACTCTCATTTGTGAGACGAGGACACTAAGGCCAAGTGTAGGCAGTGGGCCTACCCACCCTGCTCTAATTCCTTCAACAAATCAGTTTAATGCTGTTCTGGGACATGGCAGGAAGCAGGCAGCCCAATGCACAGGGACAGCCTTCCCTGACACAGCTCTAAGGAAAGGACAGAAGCCCTAGCATTCACGGGTCTCCACACAACTAGCCCTCAGAGACCCATCACATTTCTACATGGCAGGGACCTGACGGTCATCTAGAACAACCCATCAAATGGGCCCTGACTGTGCACAGGGGATGCTGCATGCCCACAGGTAGGAGTGGGCAGGTGTGAGGGGGCAGAGGTGCAGCCCCCACTCAGCTCAGTGAGCAGCAGAGACGGGAACACCACAGCCCAATGCCAAGCAGGCCCATGGGGGCACCTTGTGGATGTGCACTGAGCTCTGTCAAATCTCCCGATTTTTCAAGAAAATGTGGGAATGCACATCTTTATGTGAAATTTCTTGATTTTAATATGTTGCAGCTAATGGAACTGTTTTTGAAAGCCCTGTGTTGACCAACATCATGGGCCCAGCACACACCTGTGGCCCAGCAGGCAGTTTGCAACCTCTGCCTCTGCCCCCATCACCAGGTCAGAATATACTCCCTTGCTCTAGGCGGCTGAGCCCACCTGAGGCCCTCCTCCACTGCCCGGTGCCAGGGTAGTGAGAGGTCCCGCTGGCCTCCGAGGCCTTCCAGTGCTCCCTCCTTGGCCAGACCTCAGTGATGATGTCTGAGGTAGCAACCCCTCCTCCCCCACCAACACAGGGTCTGCACACATCCTGACCGAAAGGCAGTCCAGCAGCAAGGGGACTGCATCTGTCCTAGGAGATGCTAGGCCTGGAGCTGCTCTGGGACACTGACCTGCAGAACTAACAGCATAGCTGGTATGTGGTCATAGGATGCTGGGAGGCCAGCATGCTGAAGTGCCAGGAGTCCTGGTCCAGCCCAGGCCTGCAGCAGCATCAGGGTGAGCAGGAGGGAGGAGGCTGGCCTGGGTGCTGCCCCTCTGGGCACCTCTCTCAGCCTCCTTGTCCATATACTACAGCAAGAAAACCTGCTTTTCAGCCTCCCCAGGTCAGGAGAGACTAAAAAACTCACAAACTAAAGTATCCAACAACAGGAGAGCTGTTAAGTCAGTTTCCACCTAACAGATCGTCATGCACCCAAAGGTTTGTACTGACAGGGACACGCTTATGCTGCAGTACAGGAAACAGCACACTGAGTCATCCCAACATCCACACAGAAAAGAGATGGGAGGGAGGCTGTGGTGTACAGCAGTTACAAGTGAGCACCTCTGGATGAGGGACAGTTTTCTTGTCTTTAAAATAGCTTTTTTGCACAAAAAATAAGCATACTAAAAGACCAAAAAAAAAAAAAAACACAGTCTGAAGAAACAGAGGAAGCATGAGATATGCCTTCTCAGATATGGCAGAGATGTTGGAATTATCAGATAAGGAAATAAAATAACTATGATTACTATGTTAAGGGTTTTAATGGAAAAAGTGGACAACATGTGACAACAGATGGGCAATGTAAGCACAGAGATGGAAATCCTAAGAAAGGAACAGAAGGAAGTGCTAGAAATTAAAAACACTGTAACAGAAAAAAGAAAAAGAGAAAACCCTGAAACAAAAGCCAGAGGGGTAAACCATTTTATTCATAGAAGAGCAAGGATAAGAATTATATGGGCTTCTCTTTAGAAATCATTCAAGTATGAAGAAAGCAGAGTAAAACATTTAAAATGCTGAAAGAAAAAACACCAACCGAGAATTTTGTATCCTGCAAAATTATCCTTCAAAAGTGAAAGAGAAATGAAGACTTTATCAGACAAGCAAAATTTGAGGGAATCTGTCACCAGTAGACCCACCTTGCAAGAAATGTTAAACGAATATCTTCAGAGAGAAGGAAAAGAACATAAGTCAGAAATTTGGATCTACATAAAGAAAAGAAGAGCATTAGAAAAGGCATAAATTAAGGGAACATGAAATCTCTTATTTTCTTATTCTCAATTGATCTAGCAGATGATAATTTGTTCAAAATAATAATAGCAACAATGGACTTGATTATAGCTTATGGATAAGTGAAATGAATGATGGCCACCTCATAGGAGATGGGAGGGAGGAATAGGGGATACTCTGTTATAAGGAACTTGCACTATCCATAAGTGGTATATTGTTTGAAAGTGGACTTGGCTTAGCCATAAATACATATATTGCAAGCCATAAATATATATATTGCAAACTCAAGAGCCACCACTAAAAGAAAAGGTTTAAAAAGAAGTATATATACTAAGAGAGGAGAAAAAATAAAATCATGTAAAATGCTCATTTAAAACCTGAGAAGGCAGAAAAAGAGTGGAAGACAAAAACCTAAACAAACAACAAGGGCAACAAATAGAAAATGAAAACAAATATAATAGATATTAATCCAACATTTTCAATAATCACTTTAAAAATCAATGGTCTAAATACACAAATTAAAAGACAGAGACTGTAAGAGTCAGGGGGAAAAAACAAAACCACATGTTTTCTATCAGAAACTCATTTTAAATAATAAAGAGATAGATTAAAAGTAAAGGGACAGGACTTCCCTGGTGGTGCAGTGGTTAAGAATCCGCCTGCCAATTCAGGGGACACGGGTTTGATCCCTGTTCTGGGAAAATCCCACACGCCGCAGAGCAACTAAACCCATGCACCACAACTACTGACCCTGCGCTCCAGAGCCCGCGAGCCACAACTACTGAGCCTGCGTGCCACAACTACTGAAGCCTGCACGCCTAGAGCCTGTGCTCTGCAACAAGAGAAGCCACCACAATGAGAAGCCTGTGCACCGCAACGAAGAGTAGGCCCCGCTCATTGCAACTAGAGAAAGCCTGTGCGCAGCAACGAAGACCCAACGCAGACAAAAATTAATTAATTAATTAATTTTAAAAAGTAAAGGGACAATGTAGGGGCAGGGAGGGTATGGGAACTCTGTGCTTTCTGCTCAGTTTGAATCTAAAACTGCTCCAAAAAATAAAAGTCTGTTAGAAAATAATAAAAATTTAGGTGGAGGGGAAAAAGTAAAGGGATGAAGAAAGATATAGCTTCAGAATAGCTAAAGTAATCTTAGACAATGTAAACTTCAGAGTAAGAAAAATCATCAGGATAAAGAGGGGCATTACATAATGATAAATGGGTTCATTTTCCAAGAAGATATAACAATCCTGAACGTGTCTGTGCCTAATAACAGCACATCAAAATACCAGAGGCAAAAACTGATAGGCTTCAAGGAGAAATAGACAAATCCATTATTATATTAGAGATTTCCACACCCTCTATCAATAATTGACATATCCAACAGACCAAAAACTCAGTAAAGATATAGTTGAACTGAACAACACCACCAACCAACTTGATCTAATTGACAGTTATAGAATACATCATCCAACAAAAGCAGAATAAACATTCCTCTCAAGCTCACACAGGACATTCACCAAGAGAGATCACATTCTGGGCAATAAAACACATGCTAACAAATTTAAAAGACTAGAAGTCATACAAAGGATGCTCACATACCACAATGGAATTACACCAGAAACCAATAACAAAAAGATATCTAGAAAACCCCCCAAATACTAGGAGATTAAATAACTCACTTCTAAATAACACCTAGACAAAGTCTAAGGAGAAATTTTAAAATATTTCTAACTAAGTGAAAATGAAACACAACTTAAGAAAATTTATGGGATGCAGTGAAAGTAGTGCTTAAAGGGAAATTTACAGCATTGAATGCAAACATTACAAAAGATCTAAAATCAGTTATCTCTGCTTCTACCTGAGGAAACTAGAAAAAGAAAAGAAAACTAACTCCAAAGTAAGCAGAAGGAAATAAATTTTAAAAAATTAGAGCAGAAATTAATGAAAATGAAAACAGCAAATAGAAAAAAATCAAAGAAAGCAAAATATGGTTCTTTGGAAAGATCAATCAATTAATCAGCCTCTAGCCAAGTTAACAAAGAAAAAGAGAGAGAGAAGACACAAATTACTAATGTCAGAAATGAAAGAGGGGCCATCACTACAGATCCCATGGACATTGAACGGTTAATGAAGGAATATTATGAACAACTCTAAGCCCACAAATTTGATAACCTAGATTAAATAAACCAGTTCTTTGAAAGGTTCAGTCTACCAAAACTCACGCAAGGAGAAATAATCTGCTTATGACTGTATCTATTAAAGAAATTGAATCAGTATTTAAAAACCTTCCAAAATAGAAAGCACCAGGCCCAGATGGGTTCTCTGATTAATTCTAGCAAACATTTAAGGACAATATTATACCAATTCTCTACAATCTCTTCCAGAAATTAGAAGCAGAGGAAATACTTCCTATCTCTTTCTATGAGGCCAGCATTATCTTAATACCAAAACCAGACAAGGACAAAGAAAGGAAAACCATACAAAGACAAGAAAGGAAAACTATAGACCAATATCTTTCATGAACACAGATTCAAAAATCTTCTACAAAACATTAGCAAGTCAAATTCAACAATATGTTAAAAAGACCAAGAGGGATTTATTTCACCTAAGCAAGGTTGCTTCGGTATTTGAAAATCAATTGGGACTTCCCTGGTGGTGCAATGGTTAAGAATCCGCCTGCCAATGCAGGGGACATGGGTTCGATCCCTGGTCCAGGAAGATCCCACATGCGGCCACGGAGCAACTAAGTCCGTGCACCACAACTACTGAGCCTGTGCTCTAGAGCCTGCAAGCCACAACTACTGGGCCCACGCGCCAGAACTACTGAGCCCACGTGCTGCAACTACTGAAGCCCCCGCGGCTAGAGCCCGTGCTCCACAACAAGAAAAGCCACCGCAATGAGAAGACTGTGCTCGCCACAACTAGAGAAAGCCCGTGTGCAGCAACAAGACCCAACACAGCCAAAAATAAATAAATAAAAATTTTTTTAAAAGAAAACCAATTAACATAGTCCACCACATAAACAGGCTAAAGAAGAAAAATTATATAATCATACCAATAGATGGGGGGAGTATTTGACAAAGTCCAACACTCCTTTGTGTAAAAATTCACAACAAACTGGGAATAGAGGGGAATTTCCTCTACTTGGTTACAAAGTCCTAAAAAAACAATAAACAAACACACACCCACAAAACTACAGCTAACATCATACGTAATATGAAAAACTAGATGTTTTTCCCCTACGATCAGGAACCAGGCAAGGATATTCAATACCACCACTCTTATTCAACATGGTACTGGAAGTCCTAGCTAATAAAATAAGACAAGAAAAGGAAATAAAAAATATACAGATTGGGAAGGAAGAAATAAAACTGTCTTTGTTTGAAGATGACATGATTGTCTACATAAAAAGTCCTAAGCAATCAACAAAAACCTTCTGGAACTGTAAGTAATTAGGGCAAGGTTGTGGGATACCAATGTTAATATACAAAGGTAAATTGCTTTCTTACATACCACAATGAACAATTATAAATTGAAATTAAAAATGCAATACAATTTACATTAGCACCCCCAAAAATGAAATACTGAGGTATCAATCTAACAAAATATGTACAAGATCCATATAAGGAAAACTATAAAACTTTGATGAATGCAATCAAAGAACTAATAAGTGGAGAAATACTCCATATTCATGGATAGGAAGAATCAATACTGTCAAGATGTCAGTTCTTCACAACTTGATCTATAGATCTAATGCAATCCCAATGAAAAGGAAAGCAAGTTATTTTGTGGATATTGACAAACTGATTCTAAAGTTTAAATGGAAAGTAAAGAGACAGAATAGCCAACGTTGAAGGAGAAGAAAGAAGTTGGAGGACTGACACTATCCAACTTCAAGACTTACTATAAAGCTACAGTAATCAAGATAGCATGGTATCGGGACTTCCCTGGTGGCGCAGTGGTTATGAGTCCGCCTGCCAGTGTGGGGGACGGGGGTTTAATCCCCGGTCCGGGAAGCTCCCACATGCCACAGAGTAACTGAGCCCGTGCACCACAACTACTGAGCCTGCACTCTAGAGCCCGCGAGCCGCAACTACTGAGCCCACGTGCTGCAACTACTGAAGCCCACGCGCCTAGAGCCTGTGCTCTGCAACAAGAGAAGCCACCGCAATGAGAAGCCCATGCACCGCAATGAAGAGTAGCCCCCACTCGCCGCAACTAAAGAAAGCCCACGCAGCAGCGAAGACCCAATGCAGCCAAAAATAAACAAAATTAAAACAAAACAATGAGATACAACTACACACCTATTAGAATGACCAAAATCTGAGACACTGACAACATCAAATGCTGGTGAAAATGTGGAACAACAGGAACTCTCATTCATTGTTGGTGGGAATGCAAATGGTGTAGCCACTTTGGAAGACAGTTTGTCAGTTTCTTACAAAGCTACGTGTACTTTTACCATTCGATCCAGAAATGGCATTCCTTGGTTTTTACTCAAATGAACTGAAAAGTTATGTCCACACAAATACCTGCACATGGATGTTTATAGCAGCTTTATTCATAATTTCCAAAACTCAGAAGCATCGAAGATGCCTGTAGTAGCTAAATAGATAAATAAGCAGTTGCATATCCAGATGATGAATGTTATTCAGCACTAAAAAGAAATGAGCTATCAAGCCATGAAAGACATGGAGGAAACTTAAATGCATATCACTAAGAGAAAGAAGCCAGTCTGAAAAGACTACATACGTATGATTCCAACTATATGACATTCTGGAAAACCCATAACTACAGAGACAGTAAAAAGATCAGTGGTTGCCAGGGGGGATAGGGGGAGGGATCACAGAGGATTTTTAAGGCAGTGAAAATACTCTGTATTATACATTGATATAATGGCAGGTACATGTCATTATACGTGTGTCCAAAAACATAGAGTGTACAACACCAAGAGTGAACCCTAATGTAAACTCTGGACTTTAGTTAGTAATAATGTATCAATATTGGCTCATGAATTATAACAAATATGTCACACTAATGCAAGATGTTAATAATAGGGGAGGCTGGGGGCAGGTATGAAGGGGTACATGGGGACCCTGCACTTTCCACTCAATCTTTCTGTAAATCTAAAACTACTCTTTAAAAAAGTCTTTTTTCAATCAGAAAGGAAAAGTTCCACGTGTGTCCACATGCTCACTAACTGAAAGATCCTAGAGAGACATGGGAAGCCATCTGGTGAGAATGCTGGAGAAAAGCTGCCAAAACCTTACGTGAAAATCTTATGAAGGAAATACTAATAAAAACCTGTAGAAATAATATCTACCTCAGATATTACTTAAAGTAACTTAAAAATGAGCAAGCAAATGGACAAGGACTAGGATATTAGAAATACTGACTTACTGGGTAATGAGATGGTGAAACATGCTGCTATTTAATTTTGGAATCCTATGCTAATGTAAATCATCTCTCTAAATTTAAAAGCAAGGCCTAGGCCTCCTGTTCACCCCCTCTAAGCCCACTCTTCTCCCTGATTCCCTCATACCAGGAGCAGAGCTCAGGGCTCCAGGCTGAGGCCTCCACTGTGCCTGACCCTCAGCCCCCACCTGGTGAGTGCAGGCCTCCACCCACCACCCACCATCTGCCTCTTAGTCTGATGTCTGGAGCACCATCTGTCTTCTCCCATCTTGCAGGGGCCTCCTTATCTCAGGGTCTTCTCCTCCACACTCTCGGTGCTTCCTCATATGCTCACAGGTCAAGGTCAGGGTGTCCCCCCTAAACAGCAGAAATGCCCCCTTGGCCAGCAGTCTTCCGAGACGACCACAGACACACTAGCAGTGTCCAGTGGGTGCAGACCGGCCCACCCCAGACCCTGAACTGGCTGCGGGCTGGGGATCCAGAGGCAGCCACTGGGTAGCCTCCAGGTGTTGACTAATGGGGCAATAACAAGGTGAGCACTGAAGGTAAGTGCACTGTGCCAGGCCACACAGCCCCATGGGGATGCCATCAGGTAGGAGTTCCGGCAGCATCTGGAACAAGCCATTCTGAAGGGAGAATAAGGCTTCCTTCCACGAGCAGGTTTGCAGTAAGGGGTGCCGCTGGGCGAAGGTGCAGTGTACACTGAGGAGCCTGTGTGGCCCTGGCTCAGGGTGCACCCAGCGTGTCCCGACCCAGGCTGCGGATTGCCATTTGAATCTGCAGACAATGGGGCCATCCAGGTTTCCATGTGGTCAACCCTAGTGGAGAGAATGTTCAGGCAGCAGGTATAGCCGGGCCTGAACGAAGAGGCTGCAGACAGAAACCATCTGTAAAGGCCCTGAGGTGAGGGCTAGCCTGGGGAAGGGGGAGGGGCTGTGACCCCAGCTGTGTGGGCAGGGGGAGTCCAGCACCAGTAGTACTTTGGGGGGGTCCATGGCACCTCAAAGTCAACCAAAGGACAAACTGTATCCAAGGCCTGTGAACGCCCTGTGCTCTGTGCTGGAAACACCAGGCCCAGCCAGGAGCCAACCATCCCTTTCCCGATCTGGCCGCTCCCACCAAGTGGTGACAGGGCCCTAGAGGAGGGGACCCAGTATCAAGATTGGGCCTTGTCCTGCCCGTGCACTGTGGCCCAGGGCACCAATATGAGGTTCCCAGCACCAGTGCCATCATCTGGGCTAGCTGCCTCTGCAGCCTTGGGTCCCTGGGAAGGGAAGCCACAGACCTGGGAGTCCATCTTCATTTCTCAGCTTCCTTCCCACATCTGTGCCTCCACTGGTCCAGGAGAGTCAGGGGTCCTCCCTCTTAGGGAGGGGTCCATCACCCTTCCCTGCTGGAAAGACTCCTAGGCAGGGCCCCCAGCCCCAGGCTCTGGAAGAATTAGAAGGTTCCATCTCCCCATGGCCTCACCAGTCTGTCACAGCACTAGAGCCACCCCTGAGTGCCCTAAGGGGCAATATCGCAACAAATGAGCTATACAACCAGCCTCAGGTCCTTTGACCAAATAAATTCACTGCTGGGACTCTGCCCCAAAGATGTGATTCCAAACAACATAAGAGGATGTTTTTGATGTTCCGGGTGCTCCACAGAGGAAGGCCTGACGCAGGGATGCCACTAACCAAGGGACTCACAGTGAGCCACACCCTGAGAAATCTGAGGCCGTGGAAAAACACAGGAAAACGTTTACAACATCAGGATGTGTCTCCAGCCGTGTGGAAATAGGGGAACAGAAGCAGGGCTGCAGTCGATGGTAGACTATGGGTGGGCCTCCTGCTGGGCCTCATTTCTCCTCATGACACTGGAGGTGTTTTTACTGACCAATAACTCTTCTCACAGTTCTGCCCTGCTCAGTCATGGCACCAGTCCCTGAAAGGCCTTGTCAGAGAGGCAAATCAACGCAAGACCAGCCCAGGCCCACAGGATATCAGACAGAAGCTGGCTGAAAGCCTCTGCACAGGGGTGGGGTTTCCAGAGCCCATGGAGCAGAGAAGAGGGAGCACACTTTAGGGGGCCATCTCAGATGCTCCAACACCCCCTAGAAACTACACCGTGGGGCAGGTGCCGGCTGTGCCCCACAGACCTGGGTGAGGACGGCAGCTCCCTGGGGCCTCAGGAGGACAGATTTCCAAACACAAGGAGATGACCTACCCTGAGGGAAAGTAGGACTGAACCCCCAAGTACATTATACAATAACAGAGTCACCTAATAGAAGATATAAAACAATTTTAAATGATCGTAGGAAAAAAAAGATTCAAAAGCATTAAACGCACACTCACACATGCTGGAAAAATAAAATGATCAGACAAATCTGAAAAACTAGAACTTCTAGAAATGAAAAATGATATTAAAATTTAAAACTCCATGAACAGTGTAAACAACAAATTAGACACATTTGTTTAATGTGCCCATGGAATTCAGAGAATTGGTGAACTGGAGTCACCAAGAATGAAACACAGAAAGAAAAAGATATGGGAAAATGTGAAAGCAAAGTAAAGGGCCATGAAAGAGAATGAGAAGGCCCAACACAAGAAAAAACAGCTTCAGGAGGTGAGGAGAGAATGGAAGAGAGGCCAAGAGATGGAGGCTGAGGGCTGTATGGAATTGAAGAAAGGCTTAGCTCAGCTCTAGGAAGCAAAGCCAAGGCAGGATGGACTGTAAGTAGTTGGAGAAGCATAACGTCCACCTTGCTGCCACTTGCATTAGTCAGGGCCCTGCTTCCCCTTCTCCAAGAATCTCTTCCCATCACTGCCATCAGGTTTGGGGCGGGGAGGCGTGGGGGAGTGGGGGCAGCAGCTGCTTCGCCACCTGGAGTGTCCTGGAAAAAACAGTCCCCTCATCCCCCAGAAACAAAATTTGGGCTTTGCTCCCACCCTCCTGAGAGACTTTCTGGTGTGCCCATTAGGCACTGGGGCTCTCACTGGGCACTGATCTACCTCCTAGGTCCTCCTAGGTCCACAGAGACCCTCCTGGCAACAGTGCACGGGGTCGGGGTGCCAATCCTCCTGCTAGCACACAATTACCCCTCCTGAAATGCCAAGTAATCCAAAACACCGATTTTTGAAGTCCACAGTTGCCCAATTTATCCTCTATTCTTTACCAAATAAACACATTGAAAAAAAGATTAGACACCCTTTGTGTGTTTTCCACCAGTCAGAGCCTGACTGTGGTTTCATGATAGTCTTTCCCTCTCTCAGGCTCGAGCAAAACTTAACTCTTTTATGACGTGATGCTACTTAGAATTTCTCGTGCTGAGCCAATGGGGCTCCAGCCAAGTGCCTCCAGGCTGTGGGGCTGAGACGCCATCCACACTGGCCTGCTGAGTTGGACAGGCGCCAGGATGTGATCAAAGAGTGGCTGTTGGCCTGGGACTCAATCTGCATGACAACATGCAAAGTGGCCCTGTCACTTTCACTTTACAGGTGAGAAACTGTACCAGGTAAGGTGCTCACTCAGGCCATGTGCTGAAGGTGGCCGCACAGATCTGAGGTTGCAAAGCCATCCCACACTGTAGGAAGGCCAGGCAGCCTCACATCAGTGGAGCAGTGGCCCAGGCTCCCACAGTGAGGACAGATTTCAGACTAAGAGATTCACACAGGCGATGCTCTGGAAAATTCCTAGACTCTCCTCCTAGTGCATCTGCTTTCCCTTCAAGAGAAAGCATGTGCGGAATCCATGGCCTTGAGGGTTTATGAGGGCCTCCCCCCAAATTCTCAGGGTGCTGAACACAGGCAGCCATATCCTACTCCACCGCCCTGTGGCTGCCACACAAACATACACACACATGTAACCCACACACACACCACACATAACACACACACACACCATACACATATACATGCAAACACATGCTCACAGACACCACACACATGCACAACACATACGCACATACCCCACATGCCACACACTACACACATACACACACTCTACACACACACACGACACACCCACACACACCACATATACACACACACACACACACACACACACACACACCCCACTGCAGGGTTCTCCTCTCACTGGTAAAGCAGGCTGGACCAAGCTGGGGGGGCACAAGGCATCCCAATAGCCAGATTCCCTCCCTGAGAAGTGCTGGGATGGAGGAAGTCCTACCTTTCCTGGCTGCAACATCTTCACTGACAAAGATACAGGGCTGGGCTACACCTAGGGTAGCCAGAGTTAGCAAATAAAAATACAGGACACCCAGTCAATATGAATTTCCAATAAAAAGAAATTCAAACGAGTTTTTATCTGGCACCCCTACCTGCATTTCTAAGTTCCTTCTGACTCTGAATCCCACAATGTGCGAATTGAGAGTTGGACCCTGTCTGTCCCAGCTTAGACATTTCATGCTTTAGTGCAGACCAGGAAAGGTGAAATGCAGGGGTGATCATCAAACACTCCAGGTGGTAGACTAGCTCCCCCATGAGCTGTTTACTGGCACGGGATCTCACTTTGAAACACTGGCATTCAAATGATGCATGCAGCACACTCCTTTACTTGGTTTTCCAACCCCATCTCCTTGCACGACCTTGACCATAACTCACTTGGAATTTGTCTGAAACCCCCTCCTTGATCCCTCTAAAAATTCACTTCTTGGACTTACAGAACAGAAAGGCTGACCCGGAGGTCACGGAAGGGCAGCAGCGTCACTGTGCGCCGTGAGCCTGCTCCGGGGGGTACATGTATGCTTTCAGGCCATGCCAGTGGCGCCTGATCTCCGCCTGTCACTGCCATAGGGAAGTGAATGTGCTGGACATAAAAACTAACCCTGAGAATAGCCCCAGCCCCACAAGCCACCCTGAAACTGCCGTCGGGAGCCTCTGCAGGGTCCATAGGGACAGGTGTCTGAGCTGCTCCACCTCCGTGAGGGGCATGGTCAGCAGACCCTGGGGGCTCTGGAACAACTGAGGGTGTCCAACTGGGTTGGCTCACCGAGGCCTGCATTGAAGGGAAGAAGGGACTGGAGAACAACTGGTACAAATGACATCACTTATGAAGAACATGCACAACAGAAACAGTTTCTGAGGGTGCAGGCAAGAAGCAAACATGTGGGAAGGCGGGGGCTCATGTTGGACCCCCCGCAGTGTGGGGACAGAGCGAGGCCAATAGGATGGCACGGGATGGAGCTTCTCAGGGAAATGCCCTCCTGGACGTGATCATAAGTCCCCTGCGTGGGGACCTCTGTGCTGGACCCTCTCGTGGGGTCAGAGGTAGCTGGTCCACCAAAACACACTCACCGCACATGCCTGTGGCAGAATCCTCTGGAGGACAACTGTACTTTCTGGGGCTCAGGGCCAATAGGACACCCTACTAGGCTCTTCCCTGGACCAACCACAGCCAGTCCTGGGACAGAGAGACCCAGGCCCACATGGGCCAGCATTAAGGATGCCATTCTTGGGGACATGAAACAATGATGAGACCTGAGCACATGGCAGCCGAAACTTCCAGCTGTGGAGCCACGGAAGGCCTATGGAAGCTCCTCTTCTGTCCATCTTCCAAGCAAAGGGGACCCGGCCCCAAGCCTCAGGGCCAGCCTGTTGGGCCTTTTCACAGCATGAAAGGTGAGTGGGGCCTCCCAGGAGGTACCAGGATGCGGGGCCATGCCCTCCTCCAGAGGCGACAGCTGCAAGGGCCAGGACCAGCATGGGCACGGCGCTTCTGATTGAGACTGGTGGCTTTCCCTGCTCATCATCATCACTTGTGGAAGTTTGATCCAGCCCACAGGGACCCTCATGGCTGCCCATCCCTTGCCCATCCCAGGGTCCCTCTCCATGGCCTTTCTGGTGGGATAGGAGCCAAGTCTCAAAGTTCTGGCAATGAGGAAGTCGGCAAGGCTCCCACAAAGCGCAGCCACATTCATGGGGAGTTGGTGCCACCATTATCAGTCAGTCAGCCTGGTTCTCACCTGTCAGAATAATCAGGGTTCACGGTGGGCTGCGTGCCTGAATGGGCCAGGCTTTCCTGTCTTCTCTTAGCGGCATCTGGACTTTTGCGCCCCCCACCCCACCCCGGGTTGGTGGTCATCAGACATGCAGCAGGCCTCCCACCAAGGCTGAGCAGCCGAAGCCTGCAGGGGCAGACCAGCCAGCCCTCTGGAAAGATGAAGTGCAGAGGCCTAACAGCTGAGCTACAGGAAGTGCTGAAATTGGGAGAGGGTGCTCCTGAGGACCACTGCACACATTAGCACACCCCCCTTCTGGGTGCCTAGAGGAGGAGGATGCCAGGCCGAGGTGCTGTCCTGGGGAGGGAAGGGGGTGGAAAATCAGAGAAGCAGAGAGCCAAGAAGAGAGGAGTTCTTTAAAACCCTCTACTTGTGGCTGTATGGATATTTCCCACACTGTATAGAAAGGGAGGCTGAAAGAACCCACAGATGCAGGAGGGGATGAATGAAAGGGCTTCAGCAGCAGGGGGACTGAAATGTCACCTACAGGATAGGTTCCAGCCCCCCTGAGAGCATGTGCCAGGCTCCTCCTAGAGACAACAGGGGCCCTTCCCCAGCAGATCTCAGAACACTCAACCATCTCCTGCATCCCAGCATAGGCAGGGCTGTTAAAGCCACACCCCTCCATGGGCACTGCATGTCCACCAGCCCCGTGCACCCAGCAAACAGCTGCTTCCAGCTCTGCAGGTAGGGAAACTGAGGTTTGGCAGCCTCTGCTCTCCTCCCCCCGCCCCTTCGCAGCTCCTCCCTCCAGGGCTCTGTCTCTGCTTTTCCCACAGCCGGCAGGCGGGGGTCCGGGAACCAAGAGGAACCAGGACGAAAGTCCCAGAACGCCTGTCACTCCTGTTGCACGTCTTCCAGAACCTCATAGCCAGGCACTTCTTATTTTTTTAAGACATGGCAGAAATTCTGAGACTCTCAGGCATGATTTCCCTAACTCTGCCCAGGGACACACCTTCAGTTGTCTGTATCAGCATCGTCCTGGGAGGGAAGCCCCAGGAAGGGAGAACAACCCCACCCATCTGCCCTGCCTGCCATCTCCTCAAAGCTGTGGGGGCCGGCTGGGACCGCCAGGAGCCCTCACTCTCACCAGGAT
Organism: Phocoena phocoena; assembly: GCF_963924675.1. Classification (NCBI taxonomy): domain Eukaryota; kingdom Metazoa; phylum Chordata; class Mammalia; order Artiodactyla; family Phocoenidae; genus Phocoena; species Phocoena phocoena. The sequence continues at coordinate 26,483,417 of NC_089224.1, read as the reverse complement.
AGACCTAACCCACCACAGAAAACAATCAGATTCAAGAAGCGTGGGATTTTAGGGCTGGGAAAGTACTTGACATCACCTGTCTCCTCCTACAGAGGTCTCGGACACACCTGGCAGCCCATGAGCCCACACTGCTCATCATTCCCTGAGGCCCAGAACCTGCCAGGTGCAGAACTGGTTGAGCTAAGTGAAGAAGGCATGGCCCAACAAGGCTACCAGTCTCTATAGAATAGTCTCTGCCCTGGTTCTCAGGGGGCACCTCCAGACCCCTCTGGGTTGCTGTCCCAGCACTACCTGCAGCTTCCCTCCCTCCCGCTCTTGGCACAGGGTCCTGACAGAAACAAGCAAACCTCCTTGGCTTCTCCTCGCCCACGGCTGTTCAAAGCTACCCCCCAGGACAGCCACCCATTCAACCTGGTTCTGCCTCTTCTGCTTCAAGCATCCTGTAGATGTCTCAGCACAGACCCCACAACCAGAAAACAGGAGAGGAGGGAGCCCGGCTCAAAAGAAAAGTCAGGAACAGCTGGGGGCAGCTCACCCAAGAGGATGGATGGTCGGTAAACGAGGAGCTGGGAAAATGTCCACTCCTGCTGGCTGCCATGGACACAACAATTCAAACAGAAACCAGTTACCAAATCTGACACAGTACAGGAGTAAAACTAACAATAATACGAAGCTTGGTGAAGTAAAGGAAGTGGTCAACTTAGGGATATTGACTTTCTGTTTGATGGAATCGTCTTAGGAATTCCAGGTCTACCATCCCTCCAAGAACAAGGCATCTTTGGGGGAGCCGGGGGTGGGGAGAGACTGGTAAAAGGGCACAGACTCTCAGCAGTAAGATTAATAAGGTCTGAGGATCTAATGTATAAGACAGTGACTAGAGTTCATAACACCGTATTATATAATTGAAATTTTCCAACAGAGTAAAACTTTAGTGTTCTAACCAAAAGAAAAAAATAACTATGTGAGATGATGGGTATGTTAATTGACTCAATTGCAGGAATCTTTCCACATTGTATACATATATTAAATCATCACATTGTGCACCTTAAATATATGACAATTTTGTCAATTACAACTCAATAAAGCTGGAAAGAATAAAACTGAATTTTGTAAAATGTGTAAGACAAAAAGAATAGGGCATCTTTGAATATGCACATATTTGGTGCACACCAGCCATGTGGACACACATATTTGTAAAGGACGTGTGTCCAGTGGGTACATCTGTAGGAATGCTCATCCTCGTGCATTGCAAAGTGCACCTAGCACACTCAGAAAGGATGTGTGCACCGGCATACAGATACACGTGCTCTCAGGGCATTTCAGAATAGGCTTTTTTTTTTTTACTTTTATAAAAGTTTTATATTTATTTATTTTCTTTTTAACATCTTTACTAGAGTATAATTGCTTTACAATGTTGTGTTAGTTGCTGCTGTATAACGAAGTGAATCAGCTATATGTATACATAATATATCCCGATATCCCCTCCCTCTTGCATCTCCCTCCCACCCTCTTATCCCACCCCTCTAGGTGGACACAAAGCACCGAGCTGGTCTCCCTGTGCTATGCGGCTGCTTCCCACTAGCTACCTATTTTACATTTAGTAGTGTATATATGTCCATGCCACTCTCTCACTTTGTCCCAGCTTACCTTTCCCCTCCCCGTGTCTTCAAGTCCATTCTCTATGTCTGTGTCTTTATTACTGTCCTGCCATTAGGTTCTTGAGAACGGTTTTCTTTTTTTTTTTAGTTTCTATATATATGTGTTAGCATATGGTATTTGTTTTTCTCTTTCTGACTTACTTCATTCTGTATGACAGTCTCTGGGTCCATACACCTCACTACAAATAACTCAATTTCGTTTTCTTCTATGGCTGAGTAATATTCCATCGTATATATGTGCCACATCTTCTTTATCCGTTCATCTGTCGATGGACACTTAGGATGCTTCCATGTCCTGGCTATTGTAAATACAGCAGCAGTGAACATTGTGGTACATGACTCTTTTGTTTTTGTTTTTTGCGTTTTTGTTTTTTTTTTTTGCAGTACGCTGGCCTCTCACTGTTGCGGCCTCTCCCGTTGCGGAGCACAGGCTCTGGACACGCAGGTCCAGCGGCCACAGCTCACAGGCCCAGCCACTCCATGGCACGCGGGATCCTCCCGGATCGGGGCACGAACCCACGTCCCCCGCATCGGCAGGCAGACTCCCAACCACTGCGCCACCAGGGAAGCCCACATGACACTTTTTGAATTATGGTTTTCTCAGGGTATATGCCCAGTACTGGGATTGCTGGGTCATATGGTAGTTCTACTTTTAGTTTTTTAAGGAACCTCCATACTGTTCTCTACAGTGGCTGTATCAATTTACATTCCCACCAACAGTACAAGAGGGTTGACTTTCCTCCACACCCTCTCCAGCATTTATTGTTTGTAGATTTGTTGATGATGGCCATTCTGACCATTGTAAGATACCTCATTGTAGTTTTGATTTGCATTTCTCTAAAGATTAGTGACGTTGAGCATCCGTTCATGTGTTTGTTGGCAATCTGTATATCTTCCTTGGAGAAATGTCTGTTTAGGTCTTCTGCCCATTTTTGGATTGGGTTGTTTCTTTGATATTGAGCTGCATAAGCTGCTTATATATTTTGGAGATTAATCCTTTGTCACTTGCTTCGTTTGCAAATATTTTCTCCCATTCTGAGGGTTGTCTTTTCATCTTGTTTATGGTTTCCTTTGCTGTGCAAAAGCTTTTAAGTTTCATTAGGTCCCATTTGTTTATTTTTGTTTTTACTTCCATTTCTCTAAGAGGTGGGTCAAAAAGAGCTTGCTGTGATTTATGTCATAGAGTGTTCTGCCTACGTTTTCCTCTAAGAGTTTTATAATGTCTGGCCTCACATTTAGGTCTTTAATCTATTTTGAGTGTATTTTTGTGTACGGTGTGAGGGAGCGTTCTAATTTCATTCTTTTACATGTAGCTGTCCAGTTTTCCCAGCACCACTTATTGAAGAGGCTGCCTTTTCTCCATTGTATATTCTTGCCTCCTTTATCAAAGATAAGGTGACCATATGTGTGCAGGTTTATCTCTGGGCTATCTATTCTGTTCCACTGATCTATATTTCTGTTTTTGTGCCAGTCCCATACTGTCTAGATTACTGTAGATTTGTAACATAGTCTAAAGTCCGGGAGCCTGATTCCTCCAGCTCCGTTTTTCTTTCTCAAGATTGCTTTGGCTATTCAGGGTCTTTTGTGTTTCCATACAACTTGTGAAATTTTTTGTTCTACTTCTTTGAAAAATGCCACTGGTAGTTTGATAGGGATTGCATTGAATCTGTAGATTGCTTTGGGTAGTAGAGTCATTTTCACAATATTGATTCTTCCAATCCAAGACCGTGGTATATCTCTCCATTTGTTTTATCATCTTTAATTTCTTTCATCAGTGCCTTATAGTTTTCTGCATACAGGTCTTTTGTCTCCTTAGATAGGTTTATTCCTAGGTATTTTATTCTTTCTGTTGCAGTGGTAAATGGGAGCGTTTCCTTAATTTCTCTTTCAGATTTTTCATCACTAGTGTATAGGAATGCAAGAGATTTCTGTGCATTAATTTTGTATCCTGCTACTTTACCAAATTCATTGATTAGCTCTAGTAGTTTTCTCATAGCATCTTTGGGATTCTCTATGTATAGTATCATGTCATCTGCAAACAATGACAGTTTTACTCCGTCTTTTCCAATTTGGATTCCTTTTATTTCCTTTTCGTCTCTGACTGCTGTGGCTAAAACTTCCAAAACTGTATTGAATAAAAGTGGCGAGAGTGGACATCCTTGTCTTGTTCCTCATCTTAGAGGAAATGCTTTCAGTTTTTCACCATTGAGAATGATGTTGGCTGTGGGTTTGTCATATATGGCCTCTATTATGTGGAGGTAGGTTCCTATGTCTACTATGCCTACCATGCCTACTTTCTAGAGAGTTTTTATCATAAATGGGTGTTGAATTTTGTTAAAAGCTTTTTCTGCATCTATTGAGATTATCATATGGTTTTTATCCTTCAATTTGTTAATATGGTGTATGACACTGATTGATTTGCGCCTATTGAAGAATCCTTGCGTTGCTGGGATAAACCTCACTTGATCGTGGTATATGATCCTTTTAATGTGCTGGTGGATTGTTTGCTAGTATTTTGTTGAGGATTTTTGCTTCTATGTTCATCAGTGATGTTGGCCTGTAGTTTTCTTTTTTTTTTTTTTTTTGTGGTACACGGGCCCCTCACTATTGTGGCCTCTCCTGTCGCATAGCACAGGCTCCGGACGCACAGGCCCAGCGGCCATGGCTCACGGGTCTAGCCGTTCCGCGGCATGTGGGATCTTCCCAGACAGGGGCACGAACCCATGTCCCCTGCATCGGCAGGCGGACTCTCAACCACTGCGCCACCAGGGAAGCCCCTGTAGTTTTCTTTGTGTGTGACATCTTTGTCTGGTTTTGATATCAGGGTGATGGTGGCCTTGTAGAATGAGTTTGGGAGTGTTCCTCCCTCTGCTATATTTTGAAAGAGTTTGAGAAGAATAGGTGTTAGCTCTTCTCTAAGTGTTTGATAGAATTCACCTGTGAAGCCATCTGGTCCTGGGCTTTTGCTTGTTGGAAGAGTTTTAATCACAGTCTCAATTTCAGTGCTTGTGCTTGGTCTGTTTATATTTTCTATTTCTTCCTGCTTCAGTCTTGGAAGGTTATGCTTTTCTAAGAATGTGTCCATTTCTTCCAAGTTGTCCATTTTATTGGCATAGAGTTGCTTGTAGTAATCTCTCATGATCCTTTGTATTTCTGCAGTGTCAGTTGTTATTTCTCCTTTTTCATTTCTAACTCTGTTGATTTCAGTCTTCTCCCTTTTTTTCTTGAAGAGTCTGGCTAATTGTTTATCAATTTTGTTTACCTTCTCAAAAAACAAGCTTAAAGTTTTATTGATCTTGGCTATTGTTTCCTTCAATTTTTTTCATTTATTTCTTATCTTGATCTTTTTGATTTCTTTCCTTCTGCTAACTTTCGGGTTTTTTTGTTCTTCTTTCTCTAATTGCTTTAGGTGTAAGGTTAGGTTGTTTATTTGAGATGTTTCTTGTTTCTTGAGGTAGGATTGTATTGCTATAAACTTCCCTCTTAGAACTACTTTTGCTGCATCCCATATGTTTTGGGTCGTTGTGTATTCATTGTCATTTGTTTCTAGGTAGTTTTTGATTTCCTCTTTGATTTCTTCAGTGATGTCTTGGTTATTTAGCAGCATATTGTTTAGACTCCATGCGTTTGGATTTTTTACATTTTTTTCCCTGTAACTGATATCTAATCTCATAGCACTTGATACCATATAGATACTTGATACCATTTCAATTTCCTTAAATCTACCAAGGCTTGATTTGTGACCCAAGATATGATTTATCCTGGAGACTGTTCCATGAGCACTTGAGAAGGAAGTGTATTCTTTTGGTTTTGGATGGAATGTCCTATAAATATCAATTAAGTCCATCTTGTTTAATGTATCATTTAAAGCTTATGTTTGCTTATTTATTTTCATTTTGGATCATCTGTCCATTGGTGAAAGTGGGGTGTTAAAGTCCCCTACTATGATTGTGTTACTGTCGATTTCCCCTTTTATGGCTGTTAGCGTTTGCCTTATGTATTGAGGTGCTCCTATCTTGGGTGCATAAATATTTACAATTGTTATATCTTCTTCTTGGATTGATCCCTTGATCATTATGTAGTGTCCTTCTTTGTCTCTTGTAATAGCCTTTATTTTAAAGTCTATTTTTTCTGATATGAGAATTCCTACTCCAGCTTTCTTTTGATTTCCATTTGCATGGAATATCTTTTTCCATCCCCTCACTTTCAGTTTGTATGTGTCCCTAGGTCTGAAGTGGGTCTCTTGTAGACAGCATATATATGGGTCTTGTTTTTGTACCCATTCTGTCAGTCTATGTCTTTTGGTTGGAGCATTTAATCCATTTACATTTAAGGTAATTATTGATATGTATGTTCCTATTACCATTTTCTCAATTGTTTGGGGTTTTTTATTGTAGGTCTTTTCCTTCTCTTGTGTTTCCTGCCTAGAGAAGTTCCTTTAGCATTTGTTGTAAAGCTGGTTTGGTGGTGCTGAATTCTCTTAGCTTTTTTTTTTTTTTTGGTACGCCGGCCTCTCTCTGCTGTGGCCTCTCCCATTGCGGAGCACAGGCTCTGGACGTGCAGGCCCAGCAGCCATGGCCCACGGACCCAGCCGCTCCGCGGCATGTGGGATCTTCCCGGACCGAACCCAAGTCCCCTGCATCGGCAGGCAGACTCTCAACCGCTGCGCCACCAGGGAAGCCCCTGAATTCTCTTAGCTTTTGCTTGTCTGTAAAGGTCTTAATTTCTCCGTCAAATCTGAATGAGATCCTTGCTGGGCAGAGTAATCTTGGTTGTAGGTTCTTCCCTTTCACCACTTTAAATATGTCCTGCCACTCCCTTCTGGCTTGCAGGGTTTCTGTTGAAAGATCAGCTGTTAACTTTACAGGGATTCACTTGTATGTTATTTGTTGCTTTTCTCTTGTTGCTTTTAGTACTTTTTCTTTGTATTTAATTTTTGATAGTTTGATTAATATGGATCTTGGCGTGTTTCTCCTTGTATGGGACTCTCTGTGCTTCCTGGACTTGATTGACTATTTCCTTTCCCATGTTAGGGAAGTTTTCAACTATAATCTCTTCAAATATTTTCTCAGACCCTTTCTTTTTCTCTTCTTCTTCTGGGACCCCTATAATTCAAATGTTGTTGTGTTTAATGTTGTCCCAGAGGTCTCTGAAACTGTCCTCAATTCTTTTCATTCCTTTTTCTTTATTCTGCTCTGCGATAGTTATTTCCATTATTTTATCTTCCAGGTCACTTATCCATTCTTCTGCCTCAGTTATTCTGCTATTGATTCCTTCTAGAGAATTTTTAATTTCATTTCTTGTGTTGGTCATTACTGTTGGTTTGCTCTTTAGTTCTTCTAGATCCTTGTTAAACGTTTCCTGTATATTCTCCATTCTATTTCCAAGATTTTGGATCATCTTTACTATCAGTACTCTGAATTCTTTTTCAGGTAGACTGCCTATTTCCTCTTCATTTGTTTGGTCTTGTGGGTTTTTACCTTGCTCCTTCATCTGCTGTGTATTTCTCTGTCTTCTCATTTTGCTTAACTTTCTGTGCTTGGGGTCTCCTTTTCGCAGGCTGCCGGTTTGTAGTTCCCACTGTTTTTGGTGTCTGCCCCCAGTGGGTAAGGTTCATTCAGCGGGTTGTGTAGTCCTCCTGGTGGAGGGGACTGGTGCCTGTGTTCTGGTGGATGAGGCTGGATCTTGTCTCTCTGGTGGGCAGGACCACGTCTGGTGGTGTGTTTTGGGGTATTTGTGAACTTATTATGATTTCAGTCAGCCTCTCTGCTAATGGGTGTGGTTGTGCTGCTGTCTTGCTAGTTGTTTGGCATGGGGTGTTCAGCACTGTAGCTTGCTGGTCATTGAGTGGAGCTCTGTCTTAGCATTGAGATGGAGATCCCTGGGAGAGCTTTCGCTGTTTGATATTACGTGGGGCCGGGAGGTCTCTGGTGGACCAATGTCCTGAACTTGGCTCTCCCACCTCAGAGGCTCAGGCCTGACACCCGCCCGGAGCATCAAGACCCCGTCAGCCACATGGCAGGTCTGACTCAAGAAGAAATTACAGTTTTCTTAATAGTTCTCTCCATCCTCCGACCCAGCACCACCAGAATTAGCATTTTGAAAATGAATGGTCACACAATGAATGTGGTCAGGAAATATTTTCTGTAACATCAAATCCTAAATCTCTCAAGGCTTACATTGTATTTTCGGAATTCTTTGCTGTCATTCCTAAAGAAGATCCGATTGGAAGTGGCTCCCCGTATTTTTGGCCTTAGGTTACTCTACTCTTTATCTTTAGGTGGAGCATCTGTAAATAATAATTTAGTATCTGTAAGTATCCAAGTGTATTTGAGTAATCATTTAGTATCTGTAAGTAATGGTTTAAAGCTCTGTGAAGGAGGACTCCCCGTTTATAGAGCAGTGTTTAGCTTCTCAGACTGGAACTAATCTATGCTGGCCTGTGCCTTCAGCATGTCTTGTAAGGCTGGTGTCTGCTGGGATCCCCCCAAGGGCCCCCTCTTGTGTCACACCCCCATCAGTCTTGCAAACCACACATTTTGTGGCACTGAGGCCTCACTTTTCTGCTCTCATGTGGAATGCAGTAACTAGGGGCTTAGCTGCCAGTCTGCAGGAGAGAAATGTGAGGACAGACCTGAAGGAGCTTGGCTTACAGGCTCTGTCCTCCAAAGCTGGCCATATGCTTTGGTCCCCACCTAGGGTGGGACACTCTGGCGTGAGTGTAGCTGGTAACAGGATGGTACTGCTGCTCTGGGAAGTGGTCATGGGGCCTCAGTCACTGCTCCTAGTTAGGTGGTAGTGGTGGTGGGGCCCAACCTCAACCCATTAGCCTGAGGCCTCATCCCTGGGATGATCCCAAAGGGGGCCTCTGACTGGACAGGGTCCTATGGGACATAAAGCTGCACTTGCAGAAAGATGCTTGGGGCAGATGGGGCTGTTGGGTGGCTGACGGAGCCCCTCCTCAGCAGACAGGCCGCAGGCTAGGCTAGCGTGCATTATTGGGGTGGGGGGGTGACATCTGAAGAGGGGTTGCCAGAAGGGCCTTTAGAATCAAGGGTCCTAAAGAAAGCATCCCTCATCCTTGCCTCCAGGCGGCTGTGCAGCAGGAGACACTCGAGCCCAAATGTCTATAAAACCTGTAGTCCACAAAACCTGTGAAATGAGAGGCAGGGCAGGATGACCTCTGTACTCTGAAATCTCATTTTCATGCTCATTTTATTTCTGATTATAAAAGTGATATTATGCTCCTGGAAAACAAGTTGGAAAGTGGAGGTAAGTATGAAAGCAACAGGAAAAAAACCACTCTCACTCTCAACCCTCTAACATTTGCTTCCAGCATGTCTTCTGTTTTAACTGATTCAAACCAACTAACATCCTATATAGACAACGTAGAATCTTGGGGGGTTTTTCCCATTTAACATTATAGCATAAACATTTTCCCGTATCATTGAGATCTTGTTGTAAACATCACTGTTGATGACTGAATAGTTTCCTATTGTGAGTACATTATAATTTACTTAATCCTCCCCTCAATTCTATCATCTAAGAGTCTAGAATCCTTGATATATTAAATGAATATTCAAAATATCTCTTCATATGTTTTTGAACCTGTTGCAGTGGATTTTTAATAGATATTCCAGATAAATGGCATGGTCTCTTTAAAAGTCAGAAGCAGGTTTTGGAGTATTTATTCCAGCAGTTTCTAGGGAAACCAACTGTATGCAGCTATAGAGCAAATACCTCTGTCAGGAAGCTCTGGGAATTACAGCCTTCCCTCTGGATAAAACCCTCAGAGACTCACAAGGTGGCTGGGAAGACAAATTTCACCTGAGAGCAAACGCAATCCAAGGTCATGTTAACAGAAGTACCACTCTAGACTAAGAGAGGTGAGGTCCCTGTCCTCAGCCCCTACCACACCCCTGAGGGCAACAACTTGGAGGGTGTTTAGGGGTGGGGCCTGGGAACAAACTCTGTGCTGTGACCCTACAGGGGGCAGCCCAGAACGAAGGGAAGGCTGTGGTCCCGATTGCTGCTATATCTGGAGGGAGCAGCGACTGGTGTGCTCCAAGGTCCTATCCTGCTGAAACATTCTAATATCTGTTCTTTATCTTTTTTTCCTTTTTTAACCATAAAGGACAAGAAAAGCAAAGATCAGGATATTGAAACCTGGATGGGCTCCAGCAGGCCCTTGCCCCAGACTCCCAGGAGGCACAAATGCAAGGTGTAGGGCCTGGAGCAGACATGTGCTGTGGCCCCCTGAGGTGAGTGCCTTTTGATGGACCCTATCCCAGAGGAGACGGGGGCCATGAGGTTAGGTTGGTACAAGCTGGGCCTCAAGGCACACTTCAACAGCAGCCAGCATGACCAGTGGGCAGGGAGCGTGGTGAAAGGACACTGGCTGTGCTTGATCACCTCCAACCTAGTGGTGTGTTGGGAACACTGAGCATCAATGTTGCCATCCCTAAATCAGGGACCTCGCCTGGCTCATGGAGCGGATCCTGAGGACAAGATGAGGCACACACATACCTTGGACCTCACTGTGCAGAGGGCACCAGAGCCCTCCGTCCATCCCAGGGACACTCACACTGACAGATACCCACAAGCACAGCATTAGGCCTTGTCCATAGTTCCCCCCGACAGACAGGACACTTCCGGGAAGGCCTTGAAGGATTCTCTTGCCAAGCGACGGGTAAGAATGGCAGGCTGCCAAGTGTTGCTGGGTGACCTCGCCAAGAGCCTTTTCCTTCACTAACTGACAGTGTGTGCAGATCACGGTGAACAGGCCGGTGCCGGGAGGTGACTGCGCACTCCCAGAGGGGACACGCTGGTACAACAAGGCTCTGTGACCATGTGCCATCATCCAGACCAGCGGCCTCATCACAGGGACCGTCTGCACAGGGATTCCCCCAAGAGTTTAAAATGAATCTGAATCCTGGAACCCCAGAGTGTTGGGAGGCAAGTGGCAAGGAGACAACCAGGCCCAGCTCTGCCACCCCTCAGGTCTCCAGTGGCCAGCTCTGAGGGTGGCTGAAGATGGGCTGGATCCTGATCCTTGGTTCCAACAAGGGACCTTGGAGAGCTGGCCGGGCCACCCGGGCGACACAGAGGTCCTGCGGAAAAGGCAAATGGGCAGGCAGGGAAGGGAGGCCCCAGCAGGATGACCCCAGAGCGGGGCAGGCCTCTACCAGGACAGGCATCAGGCCACCTCCTCCTGACCCCAGACCTCAAGGCCAGCTGGTCACAGCCTCCCACTACAGACAGGCAGCCCGTCCACACAGCGAGGTGTTCTCGAATGGGGGCCGACAGTCGTCACTCACCGAATCACAGGAGGCACAGGGCTTCCCGCACTCAAACGTGTGCTGCTCAGGACTGGGGGCAGGGGGGCTTCCCCAAGGGCAGAACCAACCAAGAGGGTTCCAGCCCATCTGTGGGGAACACCCCAGGGTCTGGAAAGAGCACCAGGCTGAGAAAGGACACAGACTGCCGGGCAGCCTCTGTTTCTCGTTTGTGAAAGAGGGGCTTGGACCAAATCCTCCATGGGAGGCCCAACTCACACATCCTATTCCAGTAGTGTGTCCGGAGGGCGGGAGCCATTCAAGTGGATGGTGGTAATGTTGGCCCCTAAGGCAGAGCGTAAGAGTGGGGGCGGGGGGCGGGGAACTGCTCTCTCAGCTTTTCAGAGAGGCAGTGCAAAAAGCACTCTAATTACATCTTTCTTTTCCAAAGAGTAGTTTGAAATCTAATAAAACAATACAAGTCTGAGATCTAGAAGAAACTGTGAAAGGGGACCTGCACCATGATCCTAAATGGTAGCCCTTGTGATCAGGACCACGTGGAGAGCGTCCCATGTCCGTGTTGCAGGGACCACCGCAGGGCTGCTGGGTAACACTCAGCTCCCTCACGGGGTCACAGGTAGCCCCGCGAGCTGTCAGGGTGCCCTCACTGGGGCTGGGGTCCTAGGTTCAGGGATGTGTGAAGGCGCCTGGGGGGAGGCCTCACGAGCTGGAGACATGGCTCCTCAAAGGTACACAAACACTGAAATATCTTCAGGGTCAGGATCAGAGGACAAAGGGGTCCAAGAAGCCACCACAACTGGAGCAGGTGGGTGTGCAAGGCCTCCAGTAAACCTGGCTCTGTGGGGAGGACTAGGGGTAGGAAGTGCATGGCAATGGAGCGACATGGACTCCTGCGCTGTGACCAGGGTACGCAAGTGATGTGAAATGCTAACAATCAGGTAAACTGAGCCGGGGCATGCACAAACTCTACCATGGCTGCAACTTTTCTATAAACCTAAAACAAGTCTAAAATAAAAGTTTATGAAGAAAATAAAAGCAAATGAGGCTGACTTCACAGTAAGACTCAAAAGGAAGGGAGAGGGGATATTTAGCAAACAAGTGAGCTTTCACCCTCTGCCAGCCCCGGAGGTTCGCAGGGGCTCAGAGCACTGCTGCAGCAGGAGGAGGGAGAGGACGGGAGTGCCCCCCACTGCCCAGACCCACCAGAGGAAGGCTGCCTCTCATTTCACTTCTCAGATTCAACCTGCTCTTTTTGTCTCTATTAGAAAGCATCTGGGCCACTTACAAAATCCTACAATTGTAGGGAGAAAAGGATTTAAAAGTGAGTGAGCTTAATAATTAGACAACTACAAACTGAAATGATAATATAATAATATATAATATAAAAACTGCACTACAAAACCATAGTGAGATACAATTTTTCACCTTCCAGACTGAACTGACAAAAGATCAAAAAGTTCAGAAAATGTGCTGCCAGTGTGTAGAGAAATCTCTCCAACCTATCTGGCGATTTTAAAACCTGAAATGCTTCCCTTCAACTCAGCACCTTTATGTCTTGGAATTTATCCAACAGATAAATTTGCACATATGCACACGTAACCGTATGTACCAGGATGCTCTCTGGGCAAAACTGCAGTTGCTCCAGATGAGAAACAAGCTTAACACCAACCAGGCCAGAGGAGACGGGGAAAACGCATCCCTGAGCGCAGCCCACACAACAGAGCCCTGTCTGAGAACCGTGTCCCGGGCAGAGCCATGCCCGCAACGTGTGTCTGTGTGCCTATGTGCCTGAGAAAAGAGAGAGGGGGGTGGTTGCCTGACACAAACGTTGTATAGACAGAAATCTCTCTGCAGTCTTTCCTAAGGCGCTGCCATCGAGTTGGTTCTGGTGAGAAGACAGCTTTTCACTACATATTCTTTCATACTCCTTTTTAAAAACCCATGTCCTAGTGTTCCGTTTGCAAATTTTTCAATTAACTATTTTGAAGTGAATAAATGCAGTTATTCCTTATCACAATAAACATAAGAAAAGAAAAGGGGTCAGAAGCTCCATTTTCTACCCAATAAAGGTGAATATGTTTCTGCAGAAGTTCAGTCGCCTCTTGCCCTCAACTGGCGGCAACTGTGTCCCTCAAGGGACATCGGCCATGCCTGGAGGCACTTCTGCTGTCACAGCTGGGTGCTACTGGATTAGTAGGCAGAGGCCAGGGATGCTGCTCCACATCCTGTACAGCAAAGAATTTTCTGGGCCCAATGTCCACAGAGCCCAGGCTGAGAAACCCTACTCTAACGTACACACTATTTCCCCAGACGTGTCCAGTCTGGGGTCAGTTTCCATTATTAAAAAGTTGTTTCTCAAACTGAATGCAAATCTGCCTGCCTCATTCCCCAAGCTTCAATCCTGCACTTGGTTTTTTCACAGTCCCGAGGCTGGGACGGCTGCTCTGCAGGAGGAAGGATCACGCAGGTCTGCACCTCCGGAGCTCAGCTGCTGAGCGCAAGGATGAGCAGAGCCATGTGGTGCTCTCTGGTCCCACCAACACCCACCTTCTACTCCAGAGGGTCCCATCATCTGTGGACGAAAGGAAAGGAACCACGTGCCCTGTGGAGCTGGAGAAGGGCATGGGATGGGCAGGACTGGGACACGGCGTGGGGGGCCTGGGAAAGTGGCTTCATGGCTCCCTGCTCCAGGGTCTCTCCCTCACTTCTGCCCAGCATTACCTTCAGGCCCCATAGGGATTTTAGAGAGTCGGGGTGGGGGGAGTGGCTATGGGACTTGGGAGGGGACATCTCAAGGCCAGGAGAGGGCCACACAGCACACATTGGGCAGAACTGGGCTGAGAACACGGGAAAAGCATTTGTACCTGTCTTTTGGGGCAGAACCCAGGTAAAAGGTCCTCAGAGCCCTAGTCCCACACCTACCTGTGGCTCAGTGAACGGGGGGCTGATATGACCGGCCCCTAGACTCACAAAGATGCCCCACCCTCACTTAGTGAGCCACCCCCAGGTTTACCTGTCCACCTCCACATCTGGAGCCAAGGACTGAAATGCAAATGCCTGATGCTTGTACAGCGGGCACGTTGCAGGCGCCCTGGCAGCCAGGGGTCCAGGTTGCTGAGGGGGATGCTGGAGAGGCCCAGGGGCAGTACCAGGATCAGATGGGGGCCGGCTACACAAGCACCCAGACTGGGATCGAAAGGTCACCATGACAACACAGTATCATGAGAACCAGGAGGCCGAACAGCAGCTAAGACTTCCACCTTCCAACAGCATGGGTGAAGTATGGGGAAAGAGCAGTGCCTGGCAGACTTCGAACTTGCCAAGGGGAAGTCAGAGTGGCAAAGCCGCATGTGCCACTTATCAGCCAGTGACCCAGGCTGGCTGCTGGCCCTCTCCGAGCCAGAGTCTCCTAAGCAGACCCAAGTCTAGTGCCCTTGGGGAGCTGCTGAAAGGACAAGGTGTTGACAGAAAGTATCTGTTGCTGGGAGCAAACAAGAGGCAAGAAACACCCCTCACTATCCCAGGTGCCCCTTTTCTTACGAGCTATAGCTCCAAAACAGCTGGGAGATTAGCCATAGTTATGTCAGACTTTCCAGGAAAGAAACTCTACAAGCACCAATGGCAAATAATCCTGGAGTTCTGCAAATGTCAGCAGAAGGCTGTTTAGTGAGAACCCACCCCAAGCTCTGATGCACACCCGCTGTGTTGCCTCATGCAGTGCTGAGGGATCCCCCTCCCCACAGGGTTTGGGGAGCTCTCCTGGGGAGCTCGCTGCACACCTCCCTGGGCGTTTTTCATCTGGGAGGCACACTGGATCAGGCTGCAGTTTCTTGATTATTCCAGGGTGCCAAAAGTCATGCTGCACCAGGCCTCAGTCTCTTCTGCAGGAAATGGGAGCTGAACCCCTAAATCTTTGTCATCTCTCCAGCTGACGGCAAGTCAGCCCAGGAGGGTGGTGAGATGGGGTCTGGGCAGGGAAGGGTCCTGTGCCTCACTGGGACACGCTCATGTCCCCAAGAAGCACTTTCTCACTGCCCTTCCCACTTAGCCCAACTTCCCTGAAATTCACATTCAGACTCTGACTCGGGGTGTAGTTCTAAGGGGATGGATAAAACGAGAGGCAAATTCACAAAGTTACAAGAAGATTTTCAAGTACCAGAGTTCGTGTAGCTGGGCTGGTTGTACATCAGTCTGGGATTGCCAGCCCAAGTCTGGCTGTCCCAAGGGTAGGTATCTGTGAGCTCAGACCTGGCCCCAGGGCACTAACCAAAGCCCATCCAGCCATTCACACTTAACCGGCACCATGGGACCTGTGCCCAGCCCACGGTGTGTAGGGCACAAGAAGAAATGAGTTCCACTCTGCACTTCTGTGTGAAGCAGAAAACGGCACCACACTTGAAGGACCCAGGCCAGAGACTGTGCCCAAAGCTTCCTAGGCACTTGGCCCACCCCAGCATAAGGCTCACGGTTTAGTCAGCAGCTTGGGCTACCATCCCAGGGGCTTGTTCACTGCCCTCATGTCCTGCTCAACCCAAGGAGCAGTGCCGACCCATGCTACAGGTTTGCATTCACTGGGACCTCCTGCCTTCTGGGGTCCTGGGCACTGTCCCCTGTCATTAACATCAATGAAGGGGCGCTGGCAGGGGGAGCTCCAGGACAGACACACTGCTGCTGTCCCAGCCTATCATGTTGTAGTGTTAACCTCAGGGAGCTGATCTCTCCAGCCTCAGTTTGCTTGCCTCCCAATCAGAGCAGCCCACCACCACCAAGCCCCTCAGGGGCAGTGGGAAGTTCAGCAAGGCCATGTGCAGTACATGCCCAGCAGTGGGCCCTGATCTACTCAGTGGCAGCTTCCTCAACAGTCAGGGTAAAGGAGATAAAGACCTGCATGATGACCCCCACACAATACAAGAAGGAGCCCCCCAACACATGTGTATGAAAAATGCCTAGCCCGGGATGTGACATAGGCAAGGCTCAACAAACACTTAAGATTAAAAAGGAAAGCAGCACCCCTCCCAGGGCATGCAGACACACTCTGGACACAGGACATCCACAGGCACCCAGCTGAGTGTGCACACCCCAGCACATGCATGAACACCCACACCCCACACATGTCTGGTTCTGGAAATTCAGCTGCCACATGTTAAAGGGTGATTTTTTTTAATAAAAAGGGTAAAAGCACCGGCAGTGAACAATACAAAAAGGAAATTACAAAAACAATCCCACTTACAATTGCATCCAAGGGAATTAAGTACCTAGGAATAAACTAAATCAAGAATTTAAAACTTGTACACTGAAAACTACAAAACGTTGCTGAAAGAAATCAGGGGATACCTAAATCTAAATAAATGGAAAGACATCTCATGCTCATGAATCAGAAGACGTAATACTAAGATGTCAATACTACCCAAAGCGATCTACAGATTCAATGCAATCCCTGTCGAAATTCCAACAGCCCTTTTTGCAGAAATGGAGAAGCCGATCCTCAAATTCATATGGAATTGCAAGGAGCCCCAAAAAGTCAACATAATTTTTTTAAAAGAACAAGGTTGGAAGTCTCACACTTCCTGATTTCAAAACTTACTACAGGGCTTCGCTGGTGGCGCAGTGGTTGAGTCTGCCTGCCGATGCTGGGGACACGGGTTCGTGCCCCGGCCCAGGAAGATCCCACGTGCCGTGGAGCGGCTGGGCCCGTGAGCCATGGCTGCCGAGTCTGCGCGTCCGGAGCCTGTGCTCCGCAACGGGAGAGGCCACAACAGTGAAAGGCCCACATACCGCAATTAAAAAAAAAAAAAAAAAAAAAAAGTACTACAAAGCTACAGTAATCAAAACAGTGTGGTACTGGCATAAGAACAGACATACAGACCAATGGAATGGAATAGTGTCCAGAATTAAATCCTCATGTATATGGTCAAATATTTTTCAACAAGGCTACCAAGACTTTCGATAGGGAAAGAATAGTCTTTTCAACAAATGGTTCTGGAACAACTGGATACCCACATGCAAACAAATGAAGTTGGATCCCTACTTCAAATCTTATATAAAAATTAACTGAAAATGAGTCAAAAACTAAATACAAGAGCTAAAACTATAAAACTCTTAGAAGAAACCGAAGGGGTAAATCTTCATGACCTCAGATTTGGCAATGGATTCTTAGATATAACACCAAAAGCATAAGCAACAGTAGAAAAAGATAAATTGGACTTCATCAAAATTAAAATGTTTGTGCATCAATGGGCATGACCACAGAAGTGAAAAGACAACTCACAAAATGGAAAAATATGTGCAAATTTTGTATCTGATAAGGGTCTAGTGTCCAGAATATATAAAGAACTCTTAAAATTCAAAAATAAAAAAAAGAACCCAATTTTAAAATGGGCAAACTGTTGCAACAGACGTTTCTCCAAAGAAGATATGCAAATGGACAACAAGCACATGGAAACATACTCAACATCATCAGCCATTACAGAGATGCAAAACAAAATCATAATGAGATACCACCTCTCACCCACTAGGACACCCATAATTTTTAAAATAGAAAACAACAAGTGTTGATAAGGATGAGGAGAAATCGGATTGCTCCTGCATTGGTAGTAAGAATGTAAAACGGTGCAGCTGCTGTGGAAAAGTTTGTTGGTTACTCAAAAAGTTAAACATAGAATAATTATATGACCCAGCAATTCCCTAAACAATTGAAAACAGGTCTTCAAATATTTGTACACAAATGTTCACAGCATCACTACTGACAATAACTATAGGTGGGAAAAGCCCAAGTATCCATAAACAAAGGAATGTATATACAAACTGTGGTATATCCTTACAACGGAATATTATTCAGCCATAAAAGAATCAGTGAAGTTCTGATACATGCCACAACATGGTTGATCCTAAAAAAACATTATGCTAAGTGAAAGAAGACAGACACAAAATGTTACATATAGTTTGATTCCATTTATATGAAATGTCCAGAATAGATAAATCCACAGGGACAGAAAACAGATGGGTGGTTGTCCAGGGCTGAGAGGAGGAGGGACAGGGAAGTTGTTTAATGGGTTTTCTTTTGAGGTGACCAAAATGTTTAGGAACTAGATAGAGATAATGGCTGCAAGTCATTCTGAATGCACTAAATGCTATTAACTGTGCACTTTAAAATGGTTAATTTCATGGTATATGAATTTCACCCTAAATTTTAAAAAAAGGATGAAAGGCGGGTTTCACCATTTGCCTGGACAAACCACAGGACCTTCAGTTCTTATGCTCTGAGGTCAAAGCCAGTCACTGGCTGGAATTCTAACTATGTTTTTCCACGGATGACCCAGCACTTTGGGTGGAAGTGAAGAGACCCTGCACCCTGAAGCAGAGGGCCAAGCCCCATTCCAAAGAGCACAGTTAGGCTCACTTCCCACCAAACCAAAAAGTTGAGAACCAAGACAGGCAGAAGTAGGTGAACGGAAATGGAGTGAGACAGAGAAGGAGAGGTGCAGGGATGGAGGCACAACTCTAAATGGGAAGCCAGCGGGACACTGGGCACACCTGAGACACAGAGGGTGCTGCAGAGGGTCCAGCTTCCCTACTTGGCACCGGATGTGGCCTTCCTGCTGAGAAGATGTTTCCATCCACATAGCATTTCAAAACCGTGGACAGTAATGGGGTTTTCAGCACCCTCCGCCAAGAATATGCCAAACGCCACTTCTGTCCCTGCACCTGGCAGAGGTACGTACACCTGCTGCAGGTGAGGAGACGAGACGCCCCCCTCATCTGCTTGAAGTGGGAGGACAAGGTGGCCCACCTGGCCCACCACCCAGGTAGCTGTGAGAACCAATAAAGAGGATAACTGTGAACTAATCCTGATGTCATAAAGGCCAGCCTGAGTGTGAGCCCTGCAGCGCTATTAGTCACATCAGTCATTTAGAAGTCAATTGACGGCTTTGCCTTACCCACACCAGAATCTTAGGAGTTAGATTCTTCTAGCACACTTTGTCATGGAACATTATTTTCTGGCCAATACTCCCTCCCAACAGCAAATCTGCTCATTCTTTTTGAAAAAGGCCCTGCCACATGGCCAGGTGCCACGAGCACAGAGGCGAGGGGATGGCCCCAGAGGATTGGGTACCCTGCAGTGGCAGGGTCCACATGAAGTACCTCAAATCTTTGCCCGATCTCAGGCCAACTGCAGCCGCACCTGAGCCAAAGTAGCCCCAAACAAATGTGGGCTGCAGTGCAGAGGCTCACACCAAGCATGTTTCTGGGCCAATATTTTCAATAAAAGCAAACATTCTGGTGATTACCACGAGCTCCAAGTTGCCTCCTTTGAGATTCATCTCATTTGGAAAGGATCAATGGACAGGGGACATCTGCTCTGCCCTCTGTAAGTTGGCAGAACATTCCCCCAACCTCCTCTGGAACTTCTTAAACTCACACAGTGAGAATCCCTCATTTAAAAATGATGAACCGTTATTCCTAATCACGTCAAACACGTCACAACTCCATCGCCATGCGAATGGCACTTCCCCCAGTATTAAGGGATCTCAGGTTGGAAGGCTTAATTGTCAGCTCTGATCACCTAGATTGTGACATTGAGGCCTTACCCCCTGGCAGGCCCTCCTTTCCCTCCAAGTGCGCACACTTTGCTGGCCAACAGAGCCAGCCAACAGTCTCACTCTGTGGTACTGAGCAGCCATGAGGGCCGAGGACTCAGGAAGAGGCTTTGCCCCAGGAAGCTTAAGGCTGGGTGGAGTGAAAGACACAGCGAGAGCCCACAAAGGCCAACCAGTCCTGGGGATGATGGGCACAGAGATAGGGCCCTGGAGAGGAGGGCAGGCAGACCCCAGATGGAAGGACAAACACACAGGAATCAGAGGGGATCTGCACGAGGCAAGGCTTGTCAGCCCACCTTTCTGAGTACTTGCAGAATTCGACCCCTTCTGCACACCCCAGTCCCCACCCCCAGGTCCTGCCTGTCACCTCTCACCTGGACAAAGGCTCCTGTCCCTTCCCACCCTCTTCCCCAACTGTGCCCACAGCAGCCAGAAGGACCCTGTCAAATCCTCAGTCCCCTCCCACTGCTGCTCTGCTCAGAGCCCCCACTGTGGCTCCTGCCTCCTAGCCACACCTGCAGGCCGTCCCTGATGCAGCTTCCTTGCCCCAAACAGTGCTTCCTCAGGGCTCTGAAACAGCTCCCCAGGCTGGCATGGAACTCCTGATCCACAAGTCTGACTCCCATAGAAAACACCCTGTGAGACGCAAGGGAGCTGCCTTGTTACCCCAGGAACCCACAGGGCCAGCACTGCACCCCACACAGAACATGCACCCCATAGTACTTACTGAGGGATAAATGAAACTTCTGCCACTGAAGGACTTGTACAGCACCTTCAGCTTTCAAACTCTTTAAAATCAACTTTACTGATTATGCTTCCAAAAACCCTTCAAGTTTAATACAACAGGAACTTAAAGAGGGCCAGGAAGCTTCAGGATATCTGATACTTTAACAGAATCATTCCTATTTCCCACAGACAGAGACTCTTCACATCAAGATGGTGACAAGGTGAGAGGCCCAGGTCACTCCCTAGAGTAACTGGTCCATGGTCAGATGCCTTGCCGAAGGCAGGGGTGGAAGGACACACGGGGTCTGACAGAAGACACAGTCATGAGAAGCCCCCCAGTTCTTGTCCCTAAGTGGCTTTGTGGCACCCTAATTGGGGAAGAAGTTTCCCAATGCCTGAGTAGTGCCATGCTTCCCTATCGAACACACAGATAAGACAGCTCTGAAGACAACCAGCCGCAAAATCCATCCCTTCCTAGTCAAAGCTGATTCCCAGGCGACACTACAGTAGGTGCCAGTGAAGGCAGACTAGGCTGACAGGGTATCCCAGCCCCAGGAGTGACTAGCCATGGTCAAGATGGGGTGGAACACGAGCTCCTGACTTCCTGGCTGAATGAGTACCAGCACAGTCCAGCGGAGAGACCTCCCCAAAGAATACCAGGAGGGGTGGTCAGGCTGCTCAAAGATTCCTGCCGAGGTGGACACATCCTGGGAGCAGGCTCTTCCCCCAGAAGGGGACTGCCCCGACCATGATCTCAGCCAAAGATGCTGCTAGAGTCCTACCAGCAAAGAGTTGGCCACTGTGAGTGAAAGAAACCTCAGAGATCCCCTTCCAATCCATCCGAAATGGGGTGCATTGTAGGGATGTGAGGGGTCACAGGTGGAACAAGAGGGAGCCTGTTACTTTCACAGTTATGTTTATTTTTACAAGTACTGTCTATGGCAAGTATACTAATGTTCTATTTCAGGGAATGATATGAAGTTTCCTTGGAAAAGAAAGATTCAGGAGAGTAAGGAGACACAAGACTGAAATGGGGTCCTAGAACTAAATAAATCTGCCCGGGGCCTGGAGTTTGGTTAGCAGTACTATCCTAGTGTTTCTGCCTCAGCATAGTTTCCATGCTTCCAGCATAATTTGATAAGATGTTAACTTCAGGGGAGGCAGGGTGTGGGACAGAAGGAAACTGTACCTTTTTTGTTAACTCTTCTTTAGGTCTAAAATTCTCTCAAAATAAGTTACAAAGTATTCAAACTTTTAAAAAGTGAGTTGAGCTGTTGAATATGAAGTAAACAACAGTACAAATGACACATGGATCTGGAAAGAGTGGAGGGCCATCCATCCAGAATATCAGATTTGGAAACATGTGGATCCTGTCACACACCTTCCTGTCACAGTGGAGAAGGGCCACACCAAGAGAGGTGGGGGGTTGGCCCAGGGCTGTGAGGGCCGCATGCAGCCTTGCCCACAAAGGTCCCAACCCCTGACCCTGTGTTCCCCCATCACAGCACCTCCCCTGAGCCACCCAGGGGACTAAGGACTACAGGACGTGTTCTGGCCTCAGGGCTCACTCACTTTCGTAAGGGACCCTTGATTAGATGCAGAGAAGGCGTGCCCCACGGCAGGGGGAAAGCACAAGCACAGCCCCCTTCAGACCCTAGGGTGACCCCACATAAGTGGAAATGAATCTGTGCTGATCAAAATGATCTGTGCGTATATCAGATCAAATCAAAGACCTCACATGAAAAATAAGAAATAAGACCTCCCGAAAACATCCCCTTTAAGGTGTCAGGACGCATCTTTCTCCCTGCCTCTGCCTAAGCCAATCGAGCAAATGCCACCAGCCCCTCAGGCCAGCCCTCAGCCCCTTTCCCCTGCCTGCCCCGCATTCTTGGGTCTCTCCCTACCTCCTCCACTCCTCCCACCCACTACCTCCCTTCTCAAAGTCTAGCTCAGAACTGGTCTTGCCTTCCCCACCCAGAGGAGAGGGCCCCTGGGCAGCCAGACAAGGGTCCTCCCAGGTGCTCACACTCCCCCAGCCTGGGCACCTAGGGAGTTCTGCAGGCCCCCGGTGGGGGTGGGGGAGGAGGGAGAGGCCCTACCACTTTCAGGGCACTCAGGGCCCGCTTCTCAGTATCTCTGGAATTGAGGAGCCATGAAGGATCACATGGCAGCTCTCACCCTTGATCCAGCCACGAACTCTGAGAGGATGCCAACTGGTGGGTGTGCATAGTAGCAGTGTTCTGGGCTCCTCTGCTCTGTGGGGTCTCTGCAACCCTGGACATCCACAGGAAGGCAGCCCAGGAAGCCCAGGAGATCTCAGTGGGAGTCCCTGTCCCATGGAGTCCCACCCATCCTCACTGGGGTCACCGTCACAGGCGCTGAGCTGGGAATCAGGCCTGGTGCTGATCAGCCTGAGCGAGCCCTGTCACATCTGGCTGCCTGGCTCCCCACATGTAAACTGGCAGGACTAGACACCACAGTCCATGTTTAAGGGCCACTGGCCCATCCACAGTTAAAGCCAGGGGGAGGCTCTCCTCTCTGGGGGTTGAGGGACCACCTACCACCACACACCCATCTCCTGCCCCCAGCCCTGCTCCTGCTGGGTTTAAGACTGGAGCATAGAGAGTACACTACCCCGGCCAGCCTCTGGCGGTCCCGCTGAGGCCCAAACACATGAGAACCTGTTGGAGCAGTTTGGGCACCAGTATCACCTCCTCTTCCTCCTCCTCCACTTACTTCTGGGTGGGAAGGGGCCTCGGGTGGGAAGGGGCCTCGGGCTTCTGAAAACTCGGCACAGGGCCAGGTCATGGTCACAGGCAAAGGCCAAGCTTTACCTCCCCCCACCCCATCTTCCTCTGAGAGCATAAGGTCAAGTGAAAACCAGGGTGGGCCTGTGTCTGAAAACAGAGAGGAGGGGAATGGGGAAATGTGATGGCCAGGGAGGAGGCGGCAAAGTCACAACACCCCCACCCACACAGAGACACCATTCTGTCACCCGCACTCCCGCCCGGGGACATGCAGGCCGGCCGGGTCCAGGAGCCCTGCTGGGGCCGGGCAGGGGTCCCGCCCGCCCGGACGAGGTGCCGGAGCTCCGGGCCGCGGCGGAGGGTGGGCGCGTCGGCCGCCACCTGGCCGGGCCCCACGTCCGTCCCAGCCCCGCCGGCGTCCGAACCCGCCACTCGCGCCTCTCCGGGGCCCGCGCGGGGAAAGTTCCTGCAACTTCGCGGGGGAGGCGGCGGGCGCGGGGCCTGGGCCTCGGGAGCCCGGCCTCCGCGGCCCCGCTGTCAGGCGGCCCGGCCGGCTGGGCGCCCCAACTTCCCGGCCCGGCCCCCACCCGCGGCCCCCCGCGGGCCCGCTTTGTGAGCGGCGGCGGCGAGGGGCGCCCGCCCAGCCCCGGCCCCCGCCCCGGGCACAAAAGGGCGCGCGGCCGGCGGGAGGCGGCGGGCGGGGGCCTGCGGGGCGCTCACCGGGCCGGGCCGGGGCCGGGGGCCGGGGGCCGGGGCCGGGGACGGGCGGCTGCGCGCTCACCTGCCGTGGAACCAGTCCTTGCAGGCGTCGCACTCGATCATGAAGCGGGTAACATCGTAGGGGAGCCGGCAGACGCAGTACACGGGCACCGTCGCCATGTTCGCCGCGCCGCCCGCCCGCCCCTCGGCCCGCGCTGCGCTCCCGGGTCGGGCCGGGCGGGCGGGCCGGGCCGGGCGGGGGCCGGGGCCGGGGACGGGGCCGGGGACGGGGCCGGGGGCGCACTACAGCCCGCGCGCACCCGGCTGGCGCGTCCACACAAAGCGGGGCGCGCGGTGCAGGGCCGCGCCGGGAGCCGCCCGCCGGCCCGCGGGGCGCAGGGCGCGAGTGTGCGCGGGGGACGGGCCGCGCGCGGGACACAAAAGGGAATGGACGCGCGGGGGCGGCGGGCGGAGAGCCGCGGCCCCACCGAAGGGACCCCCGGCCGCCGAGCGGCCTCTACGTCAGCGCCCCGGGTGGCGCCGCCTCCGCCCGCCAGCCTGGGCCGCCGCTCCCGCCGCGGGAAGGCGGGCCGGGGACCGCGGGGAAGGCGGGCCGGGGTACACCGCCGGGGGAGACGGTGGGCCGGGGGAACACTGCTGAGGGAGAAGAGGGACCCGGGGACCTGCCAGGAGAAGGTGGGTCGGGGGACCTGCAGGGAGAGAAGGTGGACTGGGACACCCCTCCAGGGGAGAAGGTGGGCTAGGAGACTGTCACCTGGAAGAAGGTGGGTAGGGGGATTCCCCGGGGAGAATGTGGACTGGGGGTACAGGGGGAAGGCAGGTCTGGGAGACCCTCTGGGTGTGAGGTGAGACCCCGAGGAGGAGGACGACGTCCTTCCTGGTTAAGAAGGCCGAGGAGCAACTACTTGGCTCTAAGTTTCATCTGATAAGCAGCGGAGCAGGGGGCAGCCAAGGGTGGGGGGTTCCTCCTGTTCCCTCCTCCTTCCTACCTTACCGACTGAGTTGCTGGCTGGAATACAACTTCCCTTTCCCCCTTACTCCTGGCTGGAGACAGCCCACCCTCCCTCACACGATCTATGGACTTCCCTTGATGCTCAGTCCTCAGAGGAGGACAGAATTCAGGGGACCCGGGAGCATGCTGGCACGGGTCAGCTCTGTAAAGAGAAAGGAGTTACCTGGAATTTGAGCTGCCCAGGAGCCCTGGAGGGAGCCCCCAGGCCTGGGAGACCTAAGGTGCAGGGAGGACAGCAGGTCCCAGGCCTCCTGTCTGTGTCCCAAATTGCTGAGTTCTGCTGGTGGCAACAAGGATATAGGAGGAGGGGGGAACCGAGAGGTGCTGCAGTGTTGCTCTGGGCCCAGCATCCTTTGCCCTAAAGTGGTCCTCCCTCCTCACCTGTGGTGGTCAGGCTCTTTGTTGAGTGTGAGATGGGGAGGAGGCCTGGCTCTGAGGGATCTTTTCCCAAGGCATTCTGTAGCAGGCTCTCCCCTGCCCCCTACCCAGCTGCTGCATCCTTTGGGCATCCGTGATCATTTCAGGATGCTAGAATAGAGCTGGCTCCTAATTCAGAGAAAGGAACCTGTCTGTGCTCCCTCACTCTGTCGGTCTTCCCCACCCTCCCTAAGCAAAATATGCACGGTGCTAGGAGATGCTGGCCACCACAAAGCACAGAATTCCAGGCTTGGGGCAGGAAACCTGGCCCAGCTCACCTCACAGAAGCATCCCTGACAGGTACTCAGCCGAGACCTACAGCTGCTAAGGGCAAATTGCTCCACTTGTAGGCAGCTCTCCCTCCTGTTGAGTCAAAATCTGCCTTCACATTGTCAGCCACCTTCCCTCTACAGGTGACCCCTCAACCGCAGCTTCAGCGGTTCAGCTTCAGGGACAATGTGAGAGTGGGAAAAAGAAGATGTTGAAGGGGGAAATGGGGAGAAAGGGATTATCTCCCTCCCTCACCCTCTCACACATTGGTGAGCTGCCCAGGATCTGGAGCACAAGGTCTTCCAACCTGAATTCTAGCTGCCACGCTCCCCTCCAGAGTCTTAGGGAGTGACTATTAAGCATTGTCCACAATTAACACCCTAATGTGAATTGGTGTGGATAAACAGTACTCAGCCTGTAGATCAAAGTCTGCAAGGAGGCCCCGAAGAGCCTGGCCTGGGCACTGCTGAGTTACCTTCCCCTATGGCAGTACAGAAGCACTTAAACTAGCAGTGTCCACATCCTCCCACTTACCAACCATCGAAGCCAGAAACTTCTGGAGACCAACCTGACTGTGGGCAGTCCTCATCTCTGACACTTCCATTTCCTATTTTACAAATAATGATAGTAGGTACCCAGCATTTGTCAAATGCTTACCAGGTACAGTGCACTGTGCTTAGTTCTTCAGACATGGACCAGAACTCACCCAGCTGCTTGTAAAGCACTCAGCATACCCCCTGGGTAGTGATTATTACATACTCAGCACTCACATTGACACCTTAGATGTTACTGCTGCCACTTTAGAGATAGGTATATAAACAGGTATCAGAGAGAGGTATAGTACTGGTGCCATTTTTCAGAAGTGAAAACTGAGGCCCAAAGCAGTTGAATGCCTCATGGAGGAGGTCAGCTGGCTAGTGAGAGGAAGGAGGAAGCCAGGAACCCAGACTTCTCCAGGGCCTAAGCCTGCACTGCCACCCCTCTGTCACCTCCCAGGGCACCCTGAGCACATACACTAGGCATGGGAGCCCATCCTTGACCCCCAAGTCCTTCACTGACCTCTGGGATGGCTCTGGTCACCCTGCACCACCCACCTCTACTCCTTGCCCTCCACGACTCCCCTGTCTACAGCTGTGTCCACTTGCATCTGGAAGTGTCCACTGAAATACTTTCCTGTTACTCAAAGCTCTTCCAAGGCTGCCTGCCAGCTACAGACTAAAATAAGACTCAGTATGGGTCCCAGACTCTTCCTCTCTTTGGTTTCTCCCAACGAGTTCCCTCTTATCCCCCATCAGAAAGCCTGCCTTATCTCTATGTCCTCCCTCTTTCTCATTCATTTATGTCAACATATATTGAACATCTGCTGTGTGCTGAGCAGTGTTATAGCCATGGAGCACTCAGCAGCCCCAAGTGTTGTGGGGCTTATATGGCAGTAAAGAGAGACAGCAACACATATAGTGGGCTGGGTACCACAGTGCCCTGGGAAAACTGGCACAGGGTGGGGGCTGGGCAGAGGCGGAGAGCTCCTGAGGTGACCTGGAAGCAGAGGCCTAGAAGGGGTGAGTCAAGGAAGGAGAACGAAGGGAAATTACTTGCAAGCACCCAGAAAGGAATAGGGGTGGCCTTAGCACTCTGCCACGCTAAGCTCAGTGGCCCCTCCATGTGGTCTGCCCATTACCTCAGCATCCGTCCCCCAAGTTTGCCTCATTCTCCAGGGCACAGCACCCATGTGTCTGTGCCAGCATCAAGACCTCACCACC
Organism: Phocoena phocoena; assembly: GCF_963924675.1. Classification (NCBI taxonomy): domain Eukaryota; kingdom Metazoa; phylum Chordata; class Mammalia; order Artiodactyla; family Phocoenidae; genus Phocoena; species Phocoena phocoena. Next base: position 26,456,214 of record NC_089224.1, on the reverse strand, counting down.
CACCCCAAGAAGCCTGGCATGCTGTAGGGGTAAGGTGGGTGGGCTTCCAAACTACAAGGCCATGTGCTGCCTGCCCCTCCACCCTGGCACTCTGGTGAAGTATGACTGCAGTGCCGCATACCCTGCAGTGAGCATCTGAGGACAAGACGTGTTTTATTCACCTTATTACCCAGTGGAAAAGCAGCATCTTCCAGTATGTATTTATTCACTCACCTGCTACTCAACAAAGTGTACTGAATTGCAGGTACAGGGCTTTTGGTTTTTTTAAAATTGTGGTAACATACACAGCATAAAATTTACCATTTTAACCGATATTCGGTGTACAGCTCTGTAGCATTAAGTACATTTACAGTATTGTGCAGCCATCACCATCATCCATCTCTACAACTATTTTCATCTTTCCAGACTGAAATTCTGACCCTAACTCCCCATTACGCCTTACCTCCAGCTCCTGGTAACCGCCATTCTACTTTCTGTCTTTATGAATTTGACTACTCTAGGGACCTCACATAAGAGGCATCATACAGTATTTGTCCTTTTGTGATGCTTATTTCACTTAGCAGAATGTCCTCAAGGTTCATCCATGGTATAGTATGTGTCAGAATTTCCTTCCTTTTTAAGAACGAATGATACTTCATTGTATGGCTATGCCACATTTGGTTTATCTGCTTACTGTTGATGGACACCTGGGTTGTCCCCACTATTTGGCCATGAGTATGGGTATACAAATATCTGTTCAAGTCCCTGCTTTCACTTCTTTTGTGTGTATACCCAGAAGTGAAATTGCTGAATCATATGGTAATTATATTTTTAACTTTTTGAGGAACCACCATACTGTTTTCCACAGTAGCTACAGCATTTTACATTTCCAACAACAGTGCACAAGAGTCCTAATTTCTCCACATCTTCATCAACACATTATTCTCTGGTTTGGGATTTGTTTTTTGTTTGTTTTTTTTAATTTTTTTTAAAGCCATCCTAATGTGTGGGAAGTGGTATCTCATTGTGGGGTTTTTTTGAAGTAAATATTTTTATTTTGATTGATTTCTCAATGTATAGTTCAATATAATAGTTTTTTGTTTTGTTTTTTGCTGTACGCGGCCCTCTCACTGTTGTGGCCTCTCCCGTTGCGGAGCACAGGGTCCGGACGCGCAGGCTCAGCGGCCATGGCTCACAGGCCGAGCCTCTCCGCGGCATGTGGGATCTTCCCGGACCGGGGCACGGACCCGTGTCCCCTGCATCGGCAGGCGGACTCTCAACCACTGCGCCACCAGGAAAGCCCAATATAATAGTTTTTAATGGCAACAATTTGGTTCTACTGAAACTCCATGATCATTGTGGTCTTGATTTGCATTTCCCTAATGATTAGTGATGTTCAGCATCTTTTTATGTGCTTATTTATATACCTTCTTTGGAGAAATGTCTTTGCATCTTTTCCTCATTTTTTATTTGAGTTGGTACAGCCCAATTCATCTGTTTTTTTCCTTTTGTTGCCTGTGTATTTGATGTCATATCTAAGAAACCATTGCTAAATCCAGTGTCATGAAGCTTTCCACTGTATGTTTTCATTTAAGAGTTTTGTAGTTTTAGTTCTTAAGTTTAAGACTTTGATCCATTTTCAATTAATTTTTGTATAGGGTGTGAAGTAAGGGTCCAAATTAATTCTTTTGTAGGTGGTTATCTAGTTTTCTCAGCACCATTTGTTGAAAGGACACTCCTTTCCCCACTGAATGGTCATTGCACCCTTGTCAGAAATCATTTGACCATATGGGCCAAGGGTTTATTTCTGGGGTCTCTATTGTATTTCATTGGTTTGTTTGTGTATCTTTATGCCAGCACCACACTATTTTGATTACTGTAGCTTTGTGGTAAGTTTTGAAATTAGGAAGTGTGAGACCTCCAACTTGGCTCTTTTCCAAGATTGTTTTTGCTCTTCTGGGCCCCTTACAATTCCATATTAATCTGAGGATTGGCCTCTCCATCTGCACAAAGAGCTATTGGAATTTTGACAAGGATTGTGTTGAATCTGTAGATCACTTTGGGTAATATTGATATCTTAACAACAGTAAGCCTTCTGATCCATTAACATGGGATGTCTTCCTATTTATTTGTATCTTCTTTAATTGCTTTCAGCAATGTTTTATATAAGTTTTCAGTGTACAGATATTTTGTCTCCTTGGCTAAGTTTATTCTTAGGTATTTTGTTTGTTTGATGCTATTGTATGTGGAATTATGTTCCTAATTTCCTTTATAAATTGTTCACTCTTAGTGTATGGAAACAAAACTGATTTTTGTATGTTGATTCAGTATCTTGCACATTTGCTGAATTTGTTTTTTAGTTCTAACAGTTATTTGTAGAATCTTTAGAGTTCCCAAATCTTGATGATTTTACATGACATAAGGTCATGTTATCTATGAACAGAAATAATTTTACTTCTTCCTTTCTAATTTGAATGCTTTTTAAATTTATTTGTCTTGCCCAATTACTCTGGCTAGAGCATCCAACAGCACACTGAATAGAAGTGGTGAAATGGGCATCTTTCTCTTGTTCCTGATCTTAAGGGAAAAGCTTTTTTTAGTCTTTCACCATTGAATATGATGTTTGGTTTGGGCTTTTCATATATGGCCTTTACTACACTGAAGAAGTTTCTTTCTATCCTAGTTTGTAGAGTTTTTTGTTTGTTTGTTTATCATGAAAGAGTGTTGAATTTTGTCAAATGCTTTTTCTGCATCAGTTGAGATGATTATTTTTCCCCTTTATTCTGTTAATGTGGTCTGTATTACACTGATTGTTTTTTTTTTTCTTCTTGATTTTAAGGATGTTGAACTATCCTTGCATCCCAGAAATAAATCCCATTTGGTTAGGGTATATGATCCTTTTAATATGCTGTTGAATTTGGCTTCCTAGTATTTTGTTGAGGATTTTGCGTCAATGTTTATAAGGGATTGTTTTGTAGTTTTCTGTTCTTGTAGAATCTTTGTCTGGCTTTTGTCAGGGTAATGCTGGCTTCACAGAAAGGATTAGGAAGTATTCCCTCCTCTTCAGTTTTTGGGAATTTAAGAAGGATTGGTGTTAATTTTTCTTTAAATGTGTGGTAGAATTCAGTGCAGCTATCTGGTCCTGGGCTTTTCTTGGTTTTTGATTATTGATTCAATCTTCTAAATGGTTATAGATCTATTGAGATGTTCTATATCTTCATGATTCAGTTTTCGTAAGTTGTATGTTTCCAAGAATTTGTTCATTTAATCTAGTTATCCGATGTGTTGGCACACAACTACTGCTGATGTTATAGCAGTGAACAAGGCATACACCATTCCTACCCCAAGGAGCTCATATGCCAGAGCAGGAGACAGAAAACTAATAACTGTCTTGCGGGGAGATGTCAGAAAGGACATACCAGTTCAAGGTTGGATGTGTGCTTTTGTATCAGATGAAGCCATCTGATGAATGCAAAGAAAATTCTAAGAGCTTCTTGGGCTACTTGGACCATGGTGATCAGAACCAGAACCAACTGAAATGAACAGTAAGCCACAGGATCTTTGAAAGCCTTCTGGGGTTTTCTGATGGGTACGAAAGTGTACCCTTCTTGTTGTCCATCTCTAGGATGGCCCTGTGATGTTTGGAAGCAGTGAGTTTGTAGACCAAACTCACTCAGCTGGATGACCATATAATTTATTATCCAAAAGGGTGCTATTAATAAAACACCAGAACAGGGGCAAACAAGGCTATTCTGGTCAAACTGGGACCAGGGTGGCCCTCCTATAGCCCACACCGGGGTCACTCAGGTCTGCAGGGATGGACATGCACAAATGCCACGAGGGGATGTGGCGCGATGTGGTCTGGCTAGGTCTGCTATGGGTGCCAGTGCCTGCCAGACACAGCAGGCTAAGGCCAACCAGGGTACCCACCCTGATGCAGCTCAAACTCTGCCTGGGTAATTCCCACCTGGCTTCCAGGTCATTCATCAGAGGATTCCCTGACAACTTCCTCCACCATAGTAAGTTCCTCTTTTCCTCTGCATTTTCCTTCATAGAGCATATTATCATTGCTGTTGCATTTTCACATGGGTTTATTTTTTCTCGTTGCATTTCCACATGACTGTCCACTCAGGTGACGTGACACAGCACAGAGAGGTCTCTATTCTGCTCATGGCTGAGTCCTCAGCAACAAGCACAACGCCAGCCCCAGTGGGCCCAGATGACCAACAAGTGGACAAAAGGACCGATGGAGATCCAGGAATCTCTCTAAGCAGGGAAGACCTAAGATCTTTCTTCCCAGATGCATGGGTTTGGGAGCACTTGTATAGGACCCAACATGGTTGCTGGGTTGATACCAAGTGAGGACGAGACCCTCAGCCTGAAATCAGCCTCCATCTGTCTGAGAGGCAGGGTCATAGTTCTTGCTACCAGGCAGGTTCATTCCAGGTAGAACCGTTCACATTCAGGTCTGCCTGGGCCATTTCCAGTCACTGTTCTGGGTGTCAAGAAAAAAGAAACACATGCAGCCAGAGCTAAGTCACACCCAGCTAAGGGTCTGGGGTGGTGGTGCCCACCCCCCATGGTTTCAGAGACCCCTGGGCAGAGTCCAGTCTGCACTTAACAGGACGGCAGCATGCAGAGCGTATCAGCTTCCTGCGGCTGCCATGTCAAGGTACCACACTGGGTGACTTAGGACCATAGAAATGTGTCATCTCAGGGTTCCAGAGGCCAGAAGTCTAAGATAAAGGTGCCAGCAAGGCCATGCCCCCTCTGAAGGCCCCAGGAAGGGTCTCCTCCAGGCTTCTCTCCAGCTTCTGGTAGCTTTTTGGCTTGTGGTAGCATCAGTTCAGTCTTCACATGGCCATTTTGTTCCTTTGTGTGTATCTGTTTCTGTGTCGAAATTTCCCCTTTTTATAGCGACACCAGATTTGTTGGGTTAGGGCCCACCCCACTCCAGCAGGACCTCATCCTAATTACATCTGCAGTAACCCTATTTCCAAAGAAAGTCCTACTCTGAAGGACTGGGGTCAGGGCTCCAAAATATGAAAGTGGAGGGGATACAGTCCAGCCCATAGCACAGGGTGAAGCATCTAGTGCAGAGCTACTTTGGCCCTGTCTACAGGTCCTCGGGTCATCTGTGGCCCAGTCTGTGCTAGGGAAGCTAATAGAGCAAAGAGCAGAGGACAAGCATTCAACAGCCTAGGCCCACATGGGCAGGGCAAAGACAGGGCTCCAGGCAAAGTGGCCTCTGCAAGGTTCATTTGACTAAGTGGGGATTAAGGAGTAAAAGGGGGTAATAAATTAGTCATTCTCAGGAAATGTGAGGGTAGAATAAGTTCCCTGGAAGAGAGAGCTATTCCTGAGAACACCTACATCAGGAACGAACAGTCACCCAGTGCGGCAACAGGCTCCCTCTGAGGCCAAGAGGGGGAACGAGGAGGGAGGTGTCGGAAACTTTGTCCTTGCAGGCAATCATATGGGTGAGGGTACAACTGCTGAATTATTTCTTAACATTCTTGCCTTGGCCTGGGATTTTGGAATCAGGAAAGAGCCAGGGCATTAGACGTTCTCTGTCAATTAGAAAATGGTAAACTGAGGGCACAGTAAACCTAAGAAGGGATATATCACCCTCGCTGGCAATCGAAGCAATGCAGATGAAAACCAGAAAACCATTTTATGCGTCATTCTAGGAAAGAGTCAGGGTCTGGTTAGCACCAAGGACCAAGACAACCTACCCTCACATCCCACCCTTAGGCAGTCCTTCTGGTGAAATGCTAACCACCTGTAGGGTGTGCATGCCTCCCAGGCTGTGACCACCTGGAGACTGGTCACAACCTCTGAAGGGCCACCAGCATGCCCAGAACCCTCACCCTGGATCATTGGCTTTCCCTCTCACTCACGAATTCTCTCCATCCACTGCTTCCTACCCCGGGCCCAAGCCTGACCCCATTCTCCACAGACCACTATCCTTCTCATCCCCCATCCCAGAGGCCCTCCCTGCCTCGCAACCATCACCCTGTTTTATTTTCCTCATCTTCTTGTCTGAAATAGTCTTATTTGTACATAGGTATACTTCACCCAGCCCCCAACTGTAAATGCCCATGAAGGGAGGGCCCTTGCTGCCCTCTGAGCCTCAGGACCTAGGGCAGTACCCAACACAGATGCTCCATCAATACTGGGGGATGCCAAAATAAAGCCATGTCCAGCCACACGGGGCAAGCAGGTACTTCATGGTGCAGCTACCCGTGGAATCGTGGGGCTATGGAAGAATATGAAATGGTAGAAAGAGCCATAAAATATTTTGTAGGTGGGGAGAAAATGTTATAAAACATGTATAATGGTTTATTTTCTGCAAAAAAATTATATATTACATAGAAAAATGAAAGATAGAGGCCAAATATTAACAATATGGTGATTTAGAATATTAACAATATTAACAGTATAGTGATTTTTCTTTTCCTTTTTGTTTACCTATATTTCTTAAAGTTACTACAATAAACATATTACTTTTGAAACCAGAAAAAAAAAATCAGTAGAAGCTATTTTTCAAAAAGGAAGAAAGGGAAAAGAAACCATCAGCCCAGGAGAGTATGTGAATTGTCCTACGAGCAACGCTGGGGTCAGAATTCAGTCCCGAGCCCCAGAGTGCCACGCACAGCTGCTGGTCCCTCACCTACTTCTGGATGCCACTCAGGCCATCCCCCGTGATCCTAGTGACGTGGGAGAGATGGCCAGCCTGTCCCCAAGCAAGCGTGGTATCCTCGGCCTCCCTTTGCTTCCTGCCCAGGCCTGTGCCTCCGTCCCTCTCCCCCTCTCCAAAACACAGGGTTCTTCTTCAGCGGGGAGGACCTGCTCCAGAGAGGAGCGGGGGTGGGGAAGGGGAAGGGTAGCATCATGCAGTTGTCATGATGGGGAGGCACTGCTGGCATCTGGAGGTAGGGGCCGGTGGCACTGAGAATACAACCCTCCCTGAAAAGACAGTCCAATGGAGGAAACTTGACAGGCGTTTGCAATTGACACTAGATTAAACATGCTGGTGAGTCCTCACTGGAATTGAGGTTTCTGTAAAGCGGAAGCCCGCCCCCCCTGCTCCCCAGTGCCTTGCAAAATGAGTGCAAGCAAGGACTGGGGGGCCATCGTGGCCCTTGGTACTGTGGATCAGAGCATGATACGAACGCAGAGGAGCTCAAAGCTACGTCCCTGAGGAACAGTGGGGCCAACACGATTGACCAGACAAGTGTCAGAAAGGAGAGGTGTGGGTGCTTCCTTTATTTCCTCCAAATCCCAGAGCCACAGCCTGTAGGAGTAGAGGGTTAACAGCATTTGGAGTCTGTACACCTGTCAGAACCAGGAGAACACTCAGGGCTTGCTTGGAACAAACTGGCTCAGGACAGTGCCTCATCCGTCCCGGGCACCGGGAACCGTGGTGGGTCCCACAGAGGCGTAGGTGGCTCCCAGGCTATAGGGACATGCGGTGCCGGTGCCCAACCCCAGAACTGGAGGGTTTTCTTTTCTTTTTCTAAGACCAGTGTAAATAACAAACATTGATTGGTATCACTTATGGTAGAAAAAGAGGTCCTACACCAGATGCACATGACTCAATTGTTAAATAGAACATTTTCAAGGTGAACACACATCCTAACCCAGATTTTTTACCTACTTTTGATGATAGCCAATTCCTCCTCGCCCCCCACCCCAAGACACGTGAGCAACTGCTAATGAAAAGCAATAAACAGTCACTTGGGCGACAGCATTTTCAACTCCACTCCAAGGTGAAGATTCCAATCACATTCGAGACTTTTCTCTCAATTTTCTCCTAAGGAAAGTTCCTGAGTCCAGTTATTTACAATATTACAGCACTAGCAGAGCAATGTCTACAACTCATCTTTGTCTGCTGGTTCTTCATCCCCAGTTCGGGGAGGGCCTGCATTTCCATAGTTCGCTAATAACTGGCGGAACAATTTCTTCTAGCTCCTTCTTTTTAGCTTTGAAATCTTCGATGTCAGCATCTTGGTGACCGTGTAGGGAACCCGGCCTAGCTCTCGCGGTCCCCGAGGATCCGGTCAGCTCTCTGCGCGCGGAATTCGGCCCCAGGTGTCGGCAGTGTGGACACCGAACCGGCCACCGCCGACCTCCCGCGGTCGCCTCGCGCCTAGTCTGGGTAGCAGCGCTGGGACGCAGCGGAACGCAGGACTCACGAATAGGAGGAAAGAGGTGCGCGCGCACCGTCAGTGCACGGAGGAACGGGCCTACCCTACTCAAGGCCCCGCCCTGCCCCGCCCTACGCATGGCCCCACCCCCCTCCACGCAAGGCCGGAAGCGCGCATCCCGGGCGCGTCTTCCTCTGACTAGGAGGCCGGGCGGGCGGGGCCTTAAGGCGGCCCTCCCCTCTCCGACCCCGGCCGAGAGCGCGCGCCCGCAGTCCCAGCATCTTTGATACTACGTCTTCTGACACCGCCCCCTCCGCCCCCGTCTCTCCCGTGTGGCCACTCCCCTCCTGCCCACCCCGCGGAGGCGGGGACACAGCCCCACCTCCCCGCACCTCCCGGAGAAACGGTTCCGGAGGAGCTGGGCGGGCCATGCATAGGGGAATGATGGACTAAAGGGCGCCTCAAAGGCTCTGAGCGTGGGCTCCAAAGGGCAAGGACTCAGACCCTGTCTCCACCGCTCACTAGCAGTGTGGCCTCCAATAAGTTAAAAACCTTCGGTGGTGATAACAGTGTCATCCTGATAGCATTGCTGTGAGCATTAATTGAGCTAAAACACCTAGGACAGTGCTTCTAAGAAATGCACGTCCTGTTTTAGTATCATCATTGAAGGTGTTATTAGAACGTGAGAGATTTACAGTGGATGTTCACAAAAAAAGGACCAAAATGTATTAAATGCCTACCGTTCACCCCTGTCCTGTGCTAAGCACTCAGAACTCAATGATGTAAAAACATATGGGGAAATGGCGGAGAAGAGACAAATTTGCCACGCGCAAGAATTCCAAATAACTTACTAGCTAACTCAAGCATGACTCCCCACTCGTGAGTCACTCGTGAGCCACATGGTGGCTCTATCAATGAGCACAGTATGGAAAGGAGTAGGAGCCGGCAACCTTACAGTGAAGAGACCTGACCAACACTAACTCAGCCAGATGATCAAGTCGCTATCAATGGTGATAAGGCATGTTAATTTTATGTAGCCTAACCCCAGTCCACTCATGAAAAAAAAAAAAAAAATCAGACGAATCACAGTTATAAGACATTCAACAAAACATCTGACTACTCCTCAAGGCTGTCACAAGATCACCAAAAACAAGGTAAGTCTGAGAACCTGTCAGAACGAAGAGACTAAGGAGACATGACAACTAAATATAATGTGGTAGATACTAGAACAAAAAAGGACATTAAGTAAAAACGAAACAAATCTGAATACCGTATGGATCTTGTAAAAAACAAAAAGCGGTTTAATCAAGATCAAATGTATTTCTTCCTTGGGCTTTTTTTTTTTAATTAAATTTCTATTTCTAAGCCTGCTCTATCAGAGAATGTCTTTTTTTGTAACTATGAAATTCAGACATCAGCATAACTTGCGTTTTGACCACATATGTTTCTTTAGAGCTAGAAACCTGGAATTACCTGCAATGGGCAAAATATTTCTAAATTTTGGTTATTTGACTAAGCTCTTCACTAGCTGTCTCAATTTGAATTAAACCTCAGTAAAATGTATGTTTTTACAAGGAATTTAAAAGCCGTACCATCTTTATACTAAAAGAATAAAGATTTTTATTAAGCATTGTAAGTTGCATTCAATAGCCTTCAGATACACCACACCACAACCCATCTACAATCAGTCAAACCCAACAGCAGTTCATTCTTGCACAATCCATGAGTTAGGGCAAAACTCCCTTCAACTTACAGTAAGATCCTACTCAGGTCTTGCGGGCAGGGATTGGGGAATTACATCTCATTTCTGATCACTAATGTGTGATGAAGAGCATCAGGAGAATTATATGAAAACGAATAAGAAGTGATTCTGATTTCAAAGTACATTGTTTGGAAACATTAACAAAAACATCAAAATGATATAAGTATACCTGCTTCTACTAAATTCTTGATGGGAAAGTTCTCAAGAACAAGCAATTTGTTTCCTGCTACAGAAGGGGGGGTTGTTTTTTTTTGTTTTTTTTTTTTAAAGATCAAAGGGATTTTTTTTGTTTTTCACAGAATTTCATATTTTGCTAATATGAAGGCATAAAACAGCAACAAAGAACAATAATGCATACAGCAGTGAATACACCAGGGTAATGTTGATATTCGAAACAGCTAGATAATTTGGGGGGTTTTAGAATAAATGCAACAGAGGTCAATAATCACAAAATTTTAAGGTTAGAGCAAGATCAGTCAATGACTAAACAGAGTTAACATCTTTTATAGGACTATTACTGATTATTAGCATTTTTGTTTTGCAAATGGGCACATACTGGTAAGAATGGAAGAAAGGACAATAACATGCATAATATTAACTACACACTTTAAAAATTATGAACCATGCAGAAGTTTAGCTCAAGTAGTAGCACTAATGGTCTACGTCCGATTCAAAACCACATAGTTCATTGATCACAGATGCATGGTATTAAGTCACGAAAAGTTTCAGAACACAGTGTGTTGATTTTGAAAGGTCATTTGCATCTTCTATGATTTCAACTTTATCTCCATTTAACTTGCTTGTAAAGTATGTATGATGTACTGTATATTTAAAATCAGCAGAACGGCAATATTACTCTATAGTTTTTTTAGTTTTGATAGTTGCACTTTTTTTTTTAACACAAAAGAACCACATCAACAGTGATGAAATTTAAGAAAGAAAAACTGTGGTTGTGCCTAATTTCTTTCATAATCATAAAATCAAAGCCTTAGACAAAGCTTTCTTGTGAACAGTAATGCAAAATCAAAGATAATGGCATACATATGGTGCCAAATGCTAAAAATGATATTTTAAGCTATATATACTTAAAGACTGCCAAAATTTGTTTTCTTTATAGTTCAAGAAACACAGCTATAGGCTTTTGTCATTAACCAGTTTAAACTTTGTGTGTACTTCATTTTAAGTGTGGGAGTCAAATGCTCTTCATTTTCTTTCTCTCTTTTTGTTTTATTGTAGCATTTTGACTACAACTGGTTAAAACTAAAAATGTGTTGTTTAAATCTCTGATATCAAAGAGGGATCCGAATTTCCAAAGTCCTCATTTTTCTCTTACGGAAAGGAAAAAATGTACATAACTGTAGGCTCTCTTTCTCTCCAGATATTCCTAAATCCTTACCCTTCCAGCATCCTTCACCCTCTATAAAAAATAAGTTTACTCTTCTTTCTTTAAGACAGCTGCCTCCAGAGCATCAGCTCTACGGCAAGCACTGTCTGTACTTAGTGCATTTAAGTGAGGATTTGTATTGCACGTCTTAGAGTCATTGTTCAAGGCACTTTCCGAGTGGCTGGGGGCCCTGGTGTCGCCCGCGCTCCCATTCATCTGGGGAGCCGGCTTCTCCTCAGCCACCGCTCCGTTTTCGGCCAGGGACCCGTCTGAAGACACAGCGGAGGATTTAGATTCCCCGGATCTCGACTTCAGTTCTTTGGCCACTTCTTCTGCTGAAGCAGCATAAGGAGGCTTGCCCTATTTAAAATGAAGCACAGCAAGCGATAAGGCAGTTTTTGATAAACAGCGGGTGAGAGGAGACACCAGTTGAGGCCTGATGACACTCACTGCAGATTTAAGAACAGAACACAGCGAGTGCATGGCTGTATCTCTCATTGTTAGGTACTCTCTACCCTATGCATTTTATACTGTGTATACTCTCTATACGTTCCATTACATACTCTATATCCTCCATAATCTATATTCTGTAAACTCTACATATTCTATTGTATACTCTATATACTCTCTACATTCTATTATATACTCTATGCACTCTATTCTCTATATATTCTATTATATACCCTATACATTCTCTATACAGTTGACCCTTGAACAACATGGATTTGAACTGCGTAAGTCCGCCATTATGCGGTTTTTTTTCAATAAACACCTACTACAGTACTACATGATCCACAGTTGGTTGAATCTGCGGATGTGGAACTGTGGATATGGAGGAGGGCTCACTGTAAAGTTATATGTGGGGCTTCCCTGGTGGCGCAGTGGTTGAGAGTCCGCCGGCCGATGCAGGGGACACGGGTTCGTGCCCCAGTCCGGGAAGATCCCACATGCCACGGACCGGCTGGGCCCGTGAGCCATGGACACTGAGCCTGCGCGTCCGGAGCCTGTGCTCCGCAACGGGAGAGGCCACAACAGTGAGAGGCCCGCGTACCGCAAAAAAAAAAAAAAAAAAAAAAAAAGTTATATGTGGATTTTCAACTGCGCAGAGAGTCGGCATTGTCCAAGGGTCAACTGTACTCTCTATACTTTACAGTCTATATACACTCTATAATCTATCCACTCTATACATTCTATTTTATATGCTATCCATTCTATCATCTAAATTTTCTATACTCTAAACATTCTATTATATACTCTATCCACTCTGTAGTCTATATACAGAGTGGAACTGGAGGTACCTATCACCCTTGCTTTAGAGACACCCTCTTGTACACCACAGGTAATCATGTTCCCCATTTGGGCTCAGTTTTACACAGTGTCTTCTCATTTTAGTTTTCAATCCTATAGTTCAGAAACACTCATGTAAACTTTTCTAGAAGTCAATACTACTGTCATTCTCTTGGAACCTTGAGAAACATAATTAATATAAAAATATAGGAGGGCCAAGAAGCGGAGAAAAATAATACTGAAGACCTCAAGTACATGCTTTCAAATCTCAAAACCCTCACTCTCTCGAGGAAAAGTCCACTTGCCAGACTAAACACACACTTGTGGCAGTATTGCCAGTGGTGATTAAGCAGTTCCCCCATGGGTGCCTGCTACAGGAAATGTGTTGAGGCGCCTGCTTCTTAGGGAACCTCCCTATAGTTATGAAGGATGCAGGAAGACTAGGAAGGAAAGCCAGCCTGTACCTGCTTGGAAACAGACACTCCCTCTCTCTACAGCTAATTCTTCCCATAAGCCTAGGCCACTGCAAGGGGTCCTGCACCACTATATGTACCACAAGCACGGGGCAGCACTGCCTCCTCTGTCCCACTGACACATCGTATCAGCACTGGCCCCATCAGGATGGCAACAACAGAGAAAGGAAGGCCAGAGACTCTTAGGAAACAAGCTGCCTTTCATCATCTGTCCTTCTCAAGGTGCAAGAATACTACTTTCACTTAAAAACGAGCAACAGGAAGTACCAAGGAATCCACACATTATGGCAATAAAAGATGGAACAACATCCCTAAGGACAATGAAATACATCACAAAGGCATGTCAATAAAAGACCAAGACTGCTTCCTTTGATTTTAAAACAGGCTGTGACAGGACAGGATGAGGAAGAGGAGCACAGATTAAACCAGGAAAAGCCATAAAGTGAGGCGAAAAACTTTGGGAAGAATTTAAAATAAAGAAAAAATAATTCCAGAAATGAACACTAAACTAGAAGAAACAACACCAAATAAACATCATAGTACCTGAAGGTGAAAGAACAAAACTTTTAAAATCAGAGAGATGAAGAAAGGGAAATGCAGATCAAAACCACAATGAGACACCATTTCATACCCACTAGGATGGCCAAACTCAACAACAGATAGTAGCAAGTATTGACATGCATGTAGAGAATTGGAATCCTCATACATTGCTGATAGGAATGGAAAATGGTGCAGCCATTTTGAAAACAGTTTTGCAGTTCCTCAAATGCTTAAACACAGAGTTACCATATGACCCAGAAATTCACTCCTACATGCATACCGAAGAGAAGTGAAAATGTGTAGTTAACAGTTAACAGTACTCTTATATATCTGAAAGTTGTTAACAGTAGTTAACAACACTCTTATAGTTAACAGTACTCATATATTTGAAAGTTGCTAAAAGAGTATATCTTAAAAGATATACTCATCACAAGATATACTCATCACTTAAAAGATTTCTCATCACAAGAAGTAGAAATTTGTAATTATGTGTGGTGATGGATGTTAACTAGACTTATTGTGGTGATCATTTTGCAATAAACACAAATATCGAATCATTATGCTGTACACATGAAACTAATATAATATTATGTGTCAATTACATCTCAATAAAACCGGGGGGAAAAAAACCAAACTTGTACATATATGTTCATAGCAGCATTATTCATAATAGTCAAAGACTGGAAACAATCTAAATGTCCATCAACTGATGAACAAGTAAACAAAATGTAGTACATCTATATAATGAAGCATCACTCAGCAGTAATACAGAATGAAGTCCTGGTAGGGGGCACAACATGTGCACTTACATGAAATGTACAGAGAGCAACTCTAGACAGAAAGCAGATCCACCAGAGACTATGGGGGTGGGGTGTATGACTGCTCATGAATAAGGGGTTTCTTTTGGGGTGATGAATGTTCTGGAATTAACGGTGATTGCGTATGACCTTAGGAAGAGACTGAATTGTACACTTTAAACAGGTGAATTGTATAGTATATGAGTTACATCTCAAAAAAGAAAGGAAGAGACGAAAAGGAATCAAGAGTATGCCAAACACCGAAGACAGACCCAGAAGGTCTAGTACGACAGGAGCACCAGAGATGAAAACAAAGCAAAGCAAAAGAACTGAAATGAAAAACTAGTAATTCAAGAAAATTTTCTGACATAAACAAATTTGAAATTGCATTTGGAAAGAAAGCATTGCATACTGAGTGCATTGACCAAGAATGACCAGCAGCAGGGCATGTCACTAAACTTTGATGGAAAAACGAAAACAATTTAGGCATTTAGCCAAAACAGCAAATGACTTCAAAGGGAAAGACAATTCAATTATTATTAGTCTTTAACAGCAAAGCTTTATAACAGAAGAAAATCAAATAATGTGTAAGTCACTTGAGAAGATGTGAACCAATATTTCTAATTGCTAGGAAAATAAACTGTTTTCAAATTAAACACTGTTTTCCTAAGTCTTCCCTAGGAACCCACTAAAGAAAGAGCCTTAGAGGGACAAAATGGACCAGCAGACTCAAGGCTGGTGGGGCACGGGACACAGTTATCTACAAACCCTGGACAAGTGTGGCTGAAAGGAGTATACTTTGGACAATGCAGACAATAGTAGCAAAGCTGTTTTTCAAAACTGTGAGGATGACAGGGGAAAATGGGGGAAGCATATACCAACATTTTCTTTTAATTGTTCCCAGTGACTGTGCTGGTGATGGAAGAATTAGCTATTCCTAGCAGACTGTGTATGCAATGTGGGATGAAGTAAATAATGAGTTATGGGATGTTCTAATTTAATCATCCTCTGGGTTCTTAGGAACCAAGATTCTCAGAAGGGAAGAAAAGACATACTGATATAAACAGTAAAGGTTAAGTCAAATTCCTAAAATCCTAAATTTGAATTAGAAGAGTCAGTTTAATTAGGGAGGAAAAAAGCAGCAGATTACATGCATATATGTTTGTGTGTGCATAGTATATGTGAGTATGCATGTGTACACCTTTTCCCTCTAGCTCTGTTCATAGGAAAAGCCTAGAAATGGTGATTTGGTGTAGAAGAAAGAAAATAGAGATGTAACAGAAAAGTGACTAAATAAAAGCCTATAGTCCTCAGTTTGAACTGGAAACATCAGTGAGAATTCATGAGAATCATACCTTTAAAAAAATACAATAAAAAGGCACATCGGTTGTGTGTGTGTTTACATATATAAAGAAACAGGACTCTGTGTGCCTATGTACACAGAACACTAGGAACAATGACTGACCCTACGGCACCCAGGGTCCATCGGTTCTCCTACTTGAAATGCCATTTCTCACTAAAGAAACTGAGAAACTAAGAGAAACGACTGTCACTGGTCTGCCGGGCTGGGTGATACACCAGACAGGAAGCTACTGAAGACCAGAGGTCACGGCAAAGGGCCCAGTGGCCAAGGATGGGTGAGGTGAGCTACAAAAAACCATGTGTTGACCTAGTTCCTGTAAGGGCTGTAATACTCAGGCACCAAAAACAGAAAGCAATGGGAAGCATCTTTTTATAAAAATACCCCAGTAAATAAAGAAAAAGAAATGACCGAATGAGAATATCTTCATTTTGCAATCTGCAGTATATGAACAGATTAACAGGTCCTAACATAAAAACAGATAAGCAGACATGAAAGCACACACTACAGTCTTGCCACAGGGACAAACCGAAGTCCGATGCACCATCCAGACCCAGCTACCGGCGGGCAAGAAAGGTCAGAGCCACATGGGAAACAGCACCATGAGTATGAGTGTGCACTCGGCAAAAGCCAGAAGTCTGTAGGTGAAATAACCTGGGCTGTCCTTCAATAGATAAATGAAGGAAAAGAAAGGGGGGGAGGGAAGCCTGCTGATTCAGAGAGACTTAGAAGACATAGCAAACTATAAGAAAACGAACACAATTCAACATCAGTGTCTAGGAATGCACACGTGAGTGATAAAACCAGAAAGAGGCAAGGGAGAAATAACTGAGTGTAAAACTCCAGGGTTGTAGTTATTTTGTGCAGAGGGAGGCAGGGGGTTAGTGTTGGGATTGGGCCCGTGAGGGGCTCTTGATATGGCTGGGAAAATGCTATTCATCACACAGGTGATGGCTACACGGCTATTTGACTTATAACTGATGAAGCTATATTTGTGTGTCTGTGTGGTTTTTGGTATCTCGGTTTTATATTAAAATAAAAATAAAAGTGCTTAAGCAACATAGGGACACATATTCCCCACTAGCAGCTTAGGAAAGGCCCCTGTATCCACCATGTATGACCATAACATACAACCAGAGGCATTTTTATAGGACGAGCTCTGGAGAACCAGTAAGAATGAAGTTCTCCTCCCTCTTGTAAACCAGTCGAGAGGCTAAGAGTGCCTCTAGCTCAAAAGGGCATTTTGGTGAAGGCTGAGGAAGGTCAGGGTGGGCTACAGGAGAGCCAGAACGAGCTGAGTACCTCCCCCTTGCTGGATGCTGTGCTACAAAGAGGGGCTGCCTGGGCCTGCTTTCAGGAAAGAGACTGCCTCTGCACTTGACTTGCTTGATGTATTTCATCAAAACAGAAGCTACCAAGACGCTAAGATCACCTGGCAAAGGCAGAAGTTTTATTTTCTCTTGGCCAAGTAAGTTTCCAAATATGGGTTATTAATAAATGAGTCACAAGAGTGTACTCCTCTTAATGTTTACAAGGATGCTATGGGAAAAAACTGTGTACTTTGACTAAACGCCATAATTCAGTAAATGAGACAACATAATACATTGTTAGGGCTGATTGGTGTTTTTAAAAGATTGTTCTCAAGGGAAGTTCATCAGAATCCAAGTCCTAAAATGGAATATCCAAAGCGGCAGTTCTAGCTCTTTCATGAAGACAGATGTGACTTTATTTTCTCATGAGCTGATCCTTTCAGGGAAGAGCTAGTCAAGATGGTCCAGGAGGAGAAAAAGATGCACTGTTCCAGGATTTAAAGTCACAATTTTCTTTTAAATCCTAAATGTGATTTACCTACATAATGTTTTATAATATAAACAGCATTAATAGCTCCTGGATTATTCTCAGCTAAATTCCTATGTACAGCACGTGAACACGAGATCATGCTCTCTTTACCACAAGTGATGATAAAATGATCTGGGTCTGAGGGAATGTACATTTGGTAAGCACCATGTGCCGCTATTGTGTTAGCTCAACAGCTACAGAAACATTCCGACACCCCTCCTGTCTGGACACAGGCACTGAAACACTGGCCTGGGACGATCAGGCACTCAGGAGTGAACTGGCACTAGCACTATGTTGTGTTATTACCTGAATCGCACCCTGGTTTTTATAGCCTCTGCCATAGTACCTTCCACCTCTTCCAAATGTTCTGATCACTGGAGTGGAAATAACTCCTCTTGGACGCCTAAACACATAAAAGAGGACAAAAACAAAGAGACTTGAATCTGTTACAGATAACATTTAAACATTTAAAATCATATCAAATGGATTTAAAGGTGTCTAGTCTACGCTACAGGAAGCACAAACTTTATTAAATCATGGTCACACCAAAGATTTAGTCCAAGTAATCAATCTTATTTTTTTGGTACATATTCAGTGTATTCAATTTTCAAAATAATGCACTTCAAAAATGTTCTTTTTTAAAAAACATTAAAAACTGGTTAATTGAGTAATTTTGGGATAATTATTTACTAATGGTTTAAATAATTACATAATGCTATATATAATGGAATCCTATACAACCACTAAGAATGGTGTTAAAGCAGAATGTATTTAATGATGTAAAAATGTTCCTAGTAAACTCATGATTAAAGTAATAAGTAAGAGGCTGTGTTTTTAAGCTTATACAAATACATTTTCATTGTTCAGAACTTACCCTCTTGCTGGTCCTCCAACAGAAACTACCTGTAGGGGGAAAGGCCCACGGCCTCCACGGCCCCGTCTGCTCCCAGCCCAGTGGCCAACCACGGTGCCAGCTATTTCTAGCTTCCCTCCCTGAGAAGGTATAGGTTGGATTCCTGCACAAAAGTAGATGAAAAAAAATCTTTACAACCACAGGACTAACAAAGAGAAATAAGCAAGCAGTTTCTTTTCAAATGTGGTTTCCATTTCATATGAAGCCCCTTTCTCTTGCTTTGTGAAGACTTGTTTATTATGTGAACTATCTATGTGCACACGTTTGATTTTAATGGTTTTATTTTTAAGCTGTTGTTAAAAATACACCTGAAAGTAAGACAACTGTGTTGGCTATTTAAAGAACCCATGACAACTGAAATAGGTTACAACTGCAAAATGAGCATGGCTGTTAGGTAGAAATAGATCCAATAAAGTATTGGGTGCATATGGCACACCTTTTATATTACCAAGATGGAAAATCTGCAAACTCAGAATGTCTTTCTCTTTGAGTAATTACTTACAAGTTTACTACCTTAACTAAACATTACAGAAATTGATCAGTAAAGCTAGCCTGTTACTTCTTATTGCATTATTAAATGATAATTTCCCTAGGTAGGGTTACAAATATTCATTGTATTCACTAACTTCTATTAACTACTAGTAGCCTGCATATTCTAAGGTTTTCTGACTTACCTAAGAAAATCCTCAAACAATTAGTTGGTACCAAAATTTCTGATAAAAACAAAACAAAACAGAACCTCAAGCATCTTCTTTTCTGGCACATGGAATGGATTATAATAAATTCTCCATCATCTTGGTATTAGCCATGATGATTAACAGCCAGGTCGCGCTGTTCAACAAAATCTACAAGCCTTACATTTTCTAGTGGCCGCGTTAAAAAAGTACAAAGAAAGACATGAAATAAATATTAGTAATGTATATTTTAGGGGAGTTCCCTGGCAGTCCAGTGGTTAAGACTCTGCGCTCCCAATGCAGGGGGCATGGGTTCAATCCCTGGTCGGGGAACTGAGATGCCGCATGCCACATGGTGCAGCCCCCAAAAAAAAGTATATTTTATTTAACCCAATATACCCAAATTAACATTAATTTCAACATGTAATCAATATAAAAAACAACTACTAATGAGACATTTTGCATTCTTTTTTCCGTATGAAGTTTGTAAAATTAGATGTGTGCTTAGGACACAGCTCAGTTTGGATGAGCCACAGTTCAAGTGCTCGAGAGCCACATGTGGCCAGTGGCTACTACACTGGACAGCACAGATCCGGATTCCAGACACAATTTGGTGGAAGTTAAGAAGCAGGTTCCTCTTGTCATTTCAGACTAAAAAACCACTTCTGACCAAACAATGTTCATAGTCAGAATTCCCCCCTCCTGCCCTCCCTGCCACCACAGTATTTTATCACAACTGCAGGCCAGCATAAGTTTCCAGGTAAGGGTTGCAAGAAGCTGAAGCCGATTGTGAAGCAGAGAAGACACGTTACTGTGCACTGCATGATGCGCAGTAACAGGAGGAAAAGCACCCTGGACAGCCGGGAGAACTAAGGGGAGGCAGGAGAGGGGCATGCAGTAGGAGAGGAGAAGTGGCTCCTACAGCTACAGAGAGAGGGCAGCATTCATCTGTAAGAGTCTTACTACTACAAAAGATGTCTCTAGGTAGCTTCTGTAAGTACGCAAGTAACTGAGCTGGAAAAATATTCCCGGTCAAGAAAGGCTTGCCTACCCTAAAAGTTCTTCAAAATTGTATTTGAGTAATCCTGTAATGTAGACTTGATAGCCATGTTTAGATCTGCAGTCCCAAAATGTGGGATTTATGACAAAGTCACAAGTCATGGGCTTCAAAGTACAGCAAAATCACAAGATAGTATTTCAAGACTAAATGTTAAGACTTTTTCTCTCCCTCACAAGCCTAATACAAATAAGAAGAGAAGCAATGCGAATTTAAAGTAGACTATTTATATATCTGATATTAGATCTTTCTTTAAAAATGTTTCTATGAAACAAACTGCGATAAAGTTTTTTATGCCAAGAATTGTACAATGCCCTTAGAATCTTCTAAACAAGCATCATCCTCTTTACCCAGAGGGGGCTGTTAGGGAATACGACAGGAAAAAAACATCACTGGGTATTACTGGGCAGCCTGTTCTAACACAGGAGACAATGGTTAGGGGGCCAGGTGCACAGAAGAAGGGCTGTGTGTGGACACACACTGGCCCCTCTGGAAGGCAGAGATGGGCCACAGCAAAGCTGCTGCAGAGACCTGGGGGCAGGCAGAGGCTGGGAGAAGAGCAGCAGTGAATGCCAGAGTGGGGACCTATCAGGAAGGATATGGTGCTGGAGTCAGGACAGACGAGGAGGAAGAAGAGTCAGAAGAAGCGGGAAGCTGCTGGCGGACAGAAGCTCTAGGAGGAGGTGTGGCATAATTACCGCCCTGTGACTTGCTAGTCCTGCTGCTGTCACTGCCTGAGAAGGCTCCGCAGTGTCCTGCTGCTGTCGCCACGCGGAAGGCACGGTAAGCGCCTGTCGCTACAGTTTCCCCATAGGGGCCTCCAAAGCCACAGACTCCTGTGGGACCCGGGTGGAGAGAGATGGGAGAAGCCATGAGGAACTGGGTTCAGGGAGAGCCACCAGTGGGCTTTCAGGCAGAGCAACCCCCATGTCCTTCAGCTGTTGTTCTTACACCATCAGCTGCCAGGGAGGAGACTCCTGACCCCTCGTGTCACCAATAACACTGAAATGTCGCCTTGCCTGCTCTTGGAGGAGCCTCTGGAGACCAAACACTATTGCTGTGGGCTCTGCCACAGACTTGGGAGGTGGCCTTAGTGGAGGAGCGCTCCACTGACCCCACACATGAGAAAATCTTAAATCACAAACGTGAGCAGAGTTTTCAGCTACACTGACCAATTTTAAAATCTTATCTCTGCTATTAATAGCTTTTGTAGTTCCCGCTCCCTTTCCGATACATAATCTCTTCCGGGATCAAGTTTGCTCCTTTCTAATGTGAAGAGATGTTGCTGCAAACTTCATAACTAAGCCTGTCAATTATTTACAAGGTCTCAACACAGCAAGATATTGCCCACTAAGAAGGCCTGCACGCTGTACGTGCGTCTGTCTCCCCACTCTAGCAAGTCCCTACATACAGTGATGGACACACTCACCTGCAAAGGCCCGCCCTCGGCCCTGTGCTGGTGGGACAGGCCCGAAGTGCCGTGGGTACACGGAGGTGGGGTAGAAAGGCAGCGCCGCTGGCGGTGGGAAGGGGAGCGGGTGGCTCTGCCGGGAGAAGTTCAGCCCTTCCAGGATGCTCTGCCGCATCTTTTCTACCTTGGCGGCTTGCTCGGCCTGGAAGTCAAGGACTGGCATGTGAAAACTTCACTCACAAGGTTTCAATTGAATCGGAAAGAACAGGAAAGAAATGAGACATGCTGACCACTGTGCCATGCCTACTTATTTACCCATAAATAACACAGTCACAATCTGCTCAGTGATACTTGTTTACAGAATGCAAACATGACCCCAAAAGCAAAAATGCAAAAAAAAAAAAAAAAAAAAGATTAACAGATACCTCTTCATCTCATAATCTTAATCTTATAAAACAGGAATTTAAATTTCTACTTTCTCAGCATATCTTCAGGTGAGAACCATTTACTATAAAGTTTATTAACTGAAAATGAATTTGGTTCTCAAAATCAATGACTAAGTCCAGACAGATCATGCTCACAGCCTTCCTTCCACTTGTGGACCAGGGGGTAGACGATGCCTAGTTCACAACTTTAAAATGTACTCTCCTATCAATTTAATTTTAGGTCAGGTATTTACTGTATTTTACAGAGAAGGAACTGAGGCACAGAGTGATAGATGCTTTTTAAGGGAAGCCTAGAGCTCTCTGAGACTGGACAGGACAATAGCCCAACTGATCTGTCTGTGGGGCTGTCTGTGAGATGACTGTTCAGTCACCTGCACAAATGTGGACAATACAACTTGTGTATGTCAAATTCCACTGTGAAAAAACATCAGAAACATTCAACTTGAGTGTCTTTTGTTAATAAATACACAAATATGTACACCAGCAACCAATCTGTAATCAGAGAAATTGAAAATCTGCTTACTCTGTAAAACTGTCTTTAGACTGAGCTTGACTAAAGCAGCAGGTGGGAGAATGCATGTTTTGTAGTCTAAGGTTTAGAAGCTTGCAGCACACGTGAGCTTCTTTTATACAAAGGGACAAGATAACCTCATAACCTATTTCACTTTATTTTTAAATCAGGATTTTTAAAAAGTACAGTCAATCCTCATTATTCATGAGTTCCACATCTGCACACTTACCCACTTGCTAAAATTTATTTGTAACCTCAAAATCAATACTCCTGGCATTTTCATAGTCATTTGAAGACATTTGCTAAGTGCGATAAAGTTTGAGTTGCGACCTGAGCTTGAAGAAGACACAGCATTGCCTTCGTGTTTCAGCTTTTATACTGTAAACATGTGTCCTGTTCACTGTCTCCTTAGTGCCACACTTTTCGTGTTTTTGTGAATGATTTTGCTGTTTCAAACGGCCCCAAGAGCAGTGCTGAGTACTGACTAGTGTTCCCAAGTGCTAGGCTGTGATGTACCTTACAGAGAAAATGCACATGTTAGTTAAATGAGCTTTGGTGAGGCTGAGTTATAGTGCTGTCGGCCATAAGTTCAATGTGAGTGAATTAACAATATATATGCATTAAGAAGTATTTAAACAGAAACACACGTAAAACAAGGTTACGTACTGACTGGTTGATGAAGATGATGTGACGGGAGTCTTGCAGGAACCTAACCGTATATTTCCCCTAAGAGCAAAGCTTCAGTATTTGCTAATTCAGTGTTCAAGGCGAATATATAGAATATAATTACCGTGAATAATGAGAACCAAGTGTATATCCTGAGCTGGGCACTAAACTGGCATTTAGTTACACACTGGGCTGGGCCCAATCTAAATCAAATTCCTGTCGCACAGGCTTGTTACAAATTCGGTAGGAAAGACGACAGATTAGCCAGTGAGCGTTATTTCATTCTGGTTGGAGGTGGCTACCTGCTCCTCCCCGCCCCACCCAGCCTGCTTTCTTGCAACTGACCTGACCATCACAGAGGTCGATGAGTGGGGTCTTTTCCCGGCTTGCTTTGAGGAGTTTGGACTGGAAGAGCTTCCCATCAAAATACATCCAAGGACAGCAGTGTTCCCAGGGCACTGGCTGGCCACACGCGTCGTTCGCAAACAGGGCCATGTCCACGCCACTCATGAAGAGAGCTGACAGCTGAATGCCGCGGGGGTCTAGGTTCTCAATCTTTAAATGGAAAAGAGTGATTTCTATGGAGTAAGAATACTACAGTATCCAATTCTTACAATGTCTGACTACAACTCTCCACAGGTAATGAGCACACCCCTCAACCAAATGCCCTCTAAGCAGCCCTATCACTACCTTACAGTGTCTTAACACTGACTTGTCTGAACAGAAAGACTTACGTTATTTAACAAATTTAAATTTAAGAGACTGTTTGATAAACACACTGAAATATTTCAATTTGGAATTTGTAAACAGTTACACAAGTATCAAGTAATACTGTATTTAAGGTGGACACATGACAAAGTAACAAATTATTAATAGTCCCCTTAGCAGTTAAGAAGCCCACAATTCATTTACGAGATAAAATTTTACACTGAAGATTCTAAACACTGGTAATATATTAACAGAAATGTTGTAAAAAGGAATACTCTATTAAGATTCTGCATTTTTCAAGCAGTTATCTTAAAAAATTACTTGGTATAATTTCATTCTTAAGTTTGTACTTTATGTTTACATTATTTTATATGTTAATGTTTTAGATAGCAACTTATTAATGAGACTGTCAAAATGTTTTAGGAGAAATGGATAGCTTATAAATGAAAGAACACAACAGCAAAAACACTGTATTTGAACCATGCAGACTATCAGAAGCTAAAGACTTGTATCTGTGGGTTCTTCTCACTCAGTCATTAGTGCTGTGAGCCTTCCTTTGTACACACAGCCCTTTCTTCTAGCATCTAATGTGTAGGATAAGAAACACTGACAAATACAGTCAACTCTTGATTATCTGTGAAGGACCTTGTTTGTGGATTATCCAGGACTGAGCTTTAACTGTCCTGGTTTCTGTCTTCCCACCTTCCACGCTTATTTTCTAAGGTGATGGTCTCTTGAGAATGCAGTCTTTATGGGTACCAAACTAAGCAATGCCTAATTGTGGCAGGTAAACTGGCTTTTCATTAAAGATAAAAAAGATGACTCCAGTGCCAAATACTAATGAATTTGATTATCTGATGTTTTGTGCTGTCAGTGTCAACATTCCCATTATCAGCTAACACTGTGTTTTCCAACCTCCCCCCCTTTTTTTTAAAAATTTGAAGTCAATGCAGTAAAGAACCTCCTGAACCTGGAGAAGTCTGTCCACCACTCCCAGCCCACCTCTGCTGGCTCCTGCTTCTCTAATGTAGTGTCAGAAAAGGGAACTAATAAACATGTTCATTTGAGGGCAGGTGGGGTCAGGATGATAGAATTAGATGCCTTTTTACATTTATGAGCAGAAAGGGGAGAGAAAGAGGGTCAAAATGGAAAAAAAAAAAAAAAAAAAGTCACCTAACTTACTTAGATCCCCACCGGCCTTGCCTTTCTCTGCACTGCAGAAAGGAAGTGGAAACTCCCTTCTTCTGAGTCCTGAGGCAGAAAGAGGGAGTTTCTCCTCCCTAAACACTGACGCTGCGGGAAAGTGGCACAGCAGCGATGCCAGCCCAAGCTTGGAGGCTGCCTGTGCAGAAACCCATCCCCTGGCCCCTCTGCAGGGACCATGGCAACCAGGCCTCTAGCCGCTCTCTCACTGTCAGCCCACAGCCTTCCAGGCCAGAGGAGGGAGGACCAGGTCAAGGCTGAGGGGAAGGGAACGATGGTGCTGATGCTGCTCTAAAGACGTTTGCTTTATAACAAAGTGCCAGTGGGGTCCTTCTGGTGAAATCCGATACTGCTGTCATTTCTTAGTCACTGGTGGTGTTGGTCATATCCACCCTTAGCCCTTATTTAACTAATACAGCTCAAAACCATTTCGGGCAGATGGCCACCTGCGTGCTGAGGCTAAGCAATGGGAGCCAGTGCATGGAACACAGAAGCACCCTAGTTAGAACAAGTAACCTCCCAGTGAGCGGATGGGAGGAATGGATAAATCTACATTATCCACACACATATATATTTATTTTAAATGGCCTCATCATTAGTTGAAGAATTGTGTTTTTACGGGTTTAAAAAATGATTTTCAAGTCAATTTGTTTTAGAAATAACAACTACCATTAATTCAATAGAGAAAAATTCTTAAAATAAAAACTGCCTAGGGCTTCCCTGGTGGCGCAGTGGTTGGGAGTCCGCCTGCCAATGCAGGGGATGCGGGTTTGTGCCCCGGTCCGGGAAGATCCCACATGCCGTGGAGCAGCTAGGCCTGTGAGCCGTGGCCACTGGGCCTGTGCGTCCGGAGCCTGTGCTCCGCAACGGGAGAGGCCACAACAGTGAGAGGCCCGCGTACTGCAAAAAAAAAAAAAAAAAAAAAAAAAACTGCCTAAATAATGTGAATAAAATCTCAATTGCTGTGTGGATTTCACTTCATTCAAAAAAATTTTTAATTACTTTACGTGGTGTTTTATATTTCATCCCCTAAATGTTAATTGCACACATAATACTATCTAATATTTATGGGGCACTTAATAAATATGTATCAGACATCACTCTAAGTATTTTTCCATATATTATTTCATTAACATCTCAACAATCTCATGTATGACACTGCTGTTAGTACTCCATTTCATAGATGGAGAAACTGAGTCACAGAGCGCTCAAGGTCACAAAACTGATCTGGTGGCACCAGAATCTGAACCCTTGATCATAGAAATGGTTGCAATATTCACATTCCAACCTCATTCTCTTATACCACATAAGATAAAATATTCACCGTTATTCAAAGTTCCTCAACTAGAAAAATAGTGACAAAATTTTATGATCTCACAGTAAATACAAATATGGAATGTAGCTCTGGCCAATTAGTTCAAGAACCAAATTCCAGTGAGGTTACTTGGTCCAACTTCTAATTACTGGGCAACAGACTCTTACTTTGATTTGTCATATTTACCTATACGCACAACAATTCTTACAGGTATCACAGACATGCTGCACGTCCCTACTACTGTCTTTAAAGCTCTTCATTTTCCATCTTTTAATTCTGCACTTGGCATGTGAACTGTTAAAAGAATTTAAGGCAATTATAGGGATGTCAAAAGCAAGGGAGAAAGAAACTGGATAAATATTAAAACTGTGCAAAGGTCCTTCTCCTCATCCTTCACCCGCCCTCCTCCAAACACAGTGTCAGTGCTGATTTTACCTTAGTCATTATTTTTGTGCTGGTAACCTAGGAGAAGCGCCACAAAAATAAACCAGGGAAAAAGTGAAGGCCGTCAGTCAATCATTGTCATGGATCCTCAAGGAACCACGCAGAACACTCAACTATTCAGGGTCGTGGCGGGAGGACAGAGACTGGACAAGATGAAACTCTTGCAAATTCATTTAAACCAACCGTTTCAACATCTTTTCGCACCAAACCTCCTATCAGAATAGCCAACAAGAGGCCAAACTGTTCAAAATTAGGTCTTTTCTTTCTCTTCTCCTATTTATTCTCAAAGCATATAATGGACAAAAATGGGAGAAGAAAAACAGGATCTGGGCAATCCACAAACTGGATAATGGCCCCTAAAAGAACAACAAAAATCAAGAGTTGACTATATCCTCAACAGGAAAATGGTATTTTATAGAAAAGCATCGTCATTGCTTTTGAAATATCAAAACAACTTTAATGGTTAAGTGAAAAAGCAATTTTGAAATTTACTCTTCTATCACTGAATTTTGGGACCCTCAGTCTCTGCATAGGGATTTTTGTTCATTTAAATAATGATTATTCCTATCAGTTCTCAATCTGATAGCTGAGAGGATCTCTGATCTTAAAAAAACCCCAACTATCTTTCCACCCAATGAATGCTGTTATTTTCCCTTCCAGCTCTTTCAGAATTTATGGTGCTCGTGAATGAAGCACTAACGATGCAGGCTGTCCTTGGTGAAAGGAACACAGACCTCCAGACCAGCAAGACCCAAAGGGACAGTGGTGGGCTTGAAGTAACTGCACATAAAATGGGTCTTTCTAAACACAGCTCTAGAAACGCCTGGCTTTAGATGAAGAATCAGGAGAAAATTATGAAAGCACTAAGACCTCAAAAGAACCAAAATGAAAGCTCAGAGTGCGACTGTCTTTCAAAAGTTATATCCTATGTGTTGATCCAAAAATGAAAAGGATATGGGAGAAGATGAACTTTGAGTAAAAGCAAGTTGATGGTGAATAAGGCTTGGTGGGCATACCTGATACCTGGCGGTCTGATTTTCAGAACTGGGATGTCAATACTGATGTAATAATCTAAATAAGAGAAACAGGAAGTAGAGGTAGAGGGATGGCACCACACTCTAGTAAAAGTATTTACAACACCCCTGAGCACAGTCTGCTGATGAAGATGGTGGTGATGGCACCACACGCTAGGACACAGGGAGGGAGAGCCTGCACTTAGTACCAGCCTCTCGGGGGGACACCCGGCCAAATATTCTAGAATGAAAACTTAAATTCAAAACCGTTTAAAAAACATAATTTCTGCCTAACAAACAGAAAAGCTTAAACTACAAAGAATACAATTTGAGGTAGATTCTCCTAAGTTTGGTTGTCTTTAGTTTAGCTTGTTTCAAAGTCATCAGAAGCCTAAGGCGACCACAAATGACATGGGCTCCACACAGTTCAGGGTCAACACCGGGTTACTGAATTTAACTCAGTAGTTTAGGGGAAACCAGAGATTTATTGAGCCCCAACAGTAGAATACTGAAAACCCATCAAATGAGCCTAAAACTCTTCTGCAGGGAAAGAACGCCTTCATAAAGAATGGCAAAAAGATCTAAAAGTGAAGGCGATTTTGTCAAAAGAGATTACTTGATTACAAATCAAATTCTGTAAAAAACAAACAAAAAACACAAACAACAACAAAAGAAAACCAAACCAATGGCAAAGAAAAAAAACAAAACCCTGTACATTAAAAAGAAAAGGCAGATCCACTAATTTAGCTAACTCTGAAAAGTCTTGAATTTTCTAAAATTTAGTGTAGAAATTAGAAAGCGAGTACAGCCATGTGGACACAGTGACTAATAAAAGTGCACTGAAAAGATAAGCACACCAAAAAATCAGGTGACAACATGGAGAAAATTAATACTGTCAAAACAATTAAAGAAAAAAAGGAATACTAGAAGGGAAAATTAAAAGGAATACGATGTTAAATGCTGACTAAAAGGGCACAGGGATGATGACATAACATTGTTCTTCAAGTGGTTTTTTTAAAAGGGATTTACAATACTAGGAGGGCAAAGACTATTTTTTAGAGAAAACGAATGTTGTATTTAGGAACAACAGAACGAAACAAGAAAAAGAATCCTGGCCAGATGTTAGTAAATTCTTAGGACCAAGCCCTCCCAGGGTTTGGGATCCCCACCTGAAATAAAAGGCAAGTTTATTTCCTGATGTGGAAAACAAGAATAAACACCCATTGGTAAACAAGGGAAAACCTTTATCGAACAAAAGTAGACTTGACTGTTTCCATAACTGGGAAGGAAATTCCTTTTGCCCTGAAGGCTCTAAGTTCACGTCATTATTATTACTAGTTTAGTGCACTGAGTGACTCCTCCGTGAGGTTAGCTGTGTCTCACAGAACTCCAAAACGAGACTTCCCAAAACAAGGAATGAGGCTTGTCAATTACCTTGAGCTCCTGCAGCTGATCAGGCTCATAGAGTTTGGGGGACAACGCCTGTGCCAGGAAGGCATCCAGCTCCTGGCGACGCAGTATCCGTGCTCCAGGCCATTGCACCATATACCTACAGCGGGTAGACAGAGAAGGCCTGGTGTCAGGATGGAGCAGTCACCAGTCACATGCATAACCTGGTGTTCAGGTTCTAAGGAGACTCAGGATGACACAAGCTAAGGAGGCCTATATGGATTTCTTACCCAGCTTTTCTATTTTCACTGGATGATGCCAATTACAAGTGAAAACCTAATCATCATCTGGGCTGATCAGAATGTTTGGAGTAATTAAAAATAACACTAAATTTAAACACACTGCAAACCAGCTGGTAAGTGATTTTTTGATACAACTTTACTTTTTTGAGGTAAAAGTTAAGCACAAATTTTACCCTGAAAATATATGTTAAGCCCAAATTTATATGATTTATCTATTTTAATTCAAGACAGGATACCTGGGAAGCAGGCCCTAGGTCCAAATAAGCAAGATTTATCTCCTGATGAAGAGTAAGTGTGCGAACCGTCTGCACAGAAGGGGCTCTGGCAGTGGCAGGTGAATGCCCTGCAGTGGAATAGGAAGGGACAGCAGGGACAAGAACTAAAGCTTCAGCCTTCAGAACTGGTACCTGCAATCCCTGGGGACACACAGACTTACTGGGGCCACCCTGGTGTGAGCAGCTAAAGGGAAATCAATTTCTACAACTTCAACTTCCATTTGTACTATCTGCCTGAGAACTGCCAGGTGTCCACTGTCCCTTTTCTCTGCCAATCATTTCCCCTTTACTCACCTGGCCGCACGGCACTGCCCCAGTGACAACCTCCAGGACATTAAGCGAAGGCACAATCCCAAATAGTATTTGGGTGTGAGAGAGTAAAGGGATAACCACTAAGAACTTCATCATAAGTCTCATTGCATGTCCAGTGGTTCCTAAGTCTCTGCATTCAGCAAACTTGAAGGATGACCTAGCCAAGTTGCCAGATGATCACCAAAAATAACTTCTGGAGATACACAGATCCCTATGTGATCTCTGGCAAATAGCTTAAAAGGAGTCTGGAGAACTGTGACATGCCTAACAAAACTCCTTCCAGTCCTGTCTGCTGAGAACGTTTTCTCAGTGCTTAAAATTTAAGTCAACAAAAATCAGCATCAGAGTTGGTACAGAGCCCGCTCTCATTTCTGTAATAATTAACATCCACCCACAGGAACATAAACTTAAAAGGTGAAGGAGGAAGTTTCATCCAGCTGATTAAGAGAAGTATTTTCAATAAAAATCCCAATAGAAAAATGAAAGTGCTTGCTGGTGCCAAGCACTAGTCTGAGTATTTACACACACTGATTCCTCAAGTGGTCACAGCAACTCTGAGGCAGGAACCATTACTATCCCACTGTAGAGATGGGGAAGTGGAGGCACAGAGCTTATATACTTCATGGTAAAATTATGTAGTAGAAGCAGAAAGCGCTTGCAATTTCAAGGTAAACAAACAGTGGATGTATGGTATTTAGAGTCGAGTGATGTAGAAGTTTTACTTCATTAAACTGTCAACATTTACAATGATAAAAATAACACCCTTTGCAATTGTTTGAGTGCCAAATATCTTAAATAAAACAATCATACTGAGTTTTTACCACGGCTTGATGCAAGAAACAGCAAATCTGAAGAAAGTCTCCCTACTTTTCTCTGAAAAAAATTATTGTGAAAAGATTTTGCTCAACATACAATGTTCTTTGCCTAAGTACCCGTGTTATACAACCCTTTTATTTCTTATTTTTTAAAAATTGTGGTAAAATACACATAACATAAAATTTACCACTTTAACCATTTTTAAGTGGATAGTGCAAGGGCATTAGGTACATTCACGGTGTTGCACAGACATCCTCCCACCATCCATCATTACAACTCTTTTCATCCTGCAGATCTGTGAAACATTAACTCGCCTCTTCATCCCCTAGCCCTAGGCTAGATGTTTCTTTAAAAATTATGAATCAGAAAAAGATTGTTTTGGGGACAGGCTGGTTTTCTTAAGATCTTTCCTGGTTTTTCTGGCAGCAAAGACTCTCAGCAGTCAGTTCAGCTGCAACAATGAAAAGCCTTTTGGGTTAGAATACCTACCACTTCCTCCATTTGGCTTTCTATTTACATTTTAACAAAGTCACCCTTTATTTCTTTTTCAATGTAAGTCCTCAGAAGGACTTTCTGGATGTAGAAAGAGTATGAAGTGTGTTCATAAAGATACACATGTACATAGATAGCTTAAATACCATAGAACACGGATGGCACCAATGGCACTGCAGTCCAGGGGCAAAGGTGAGAGCAGCAAAAACTGACCCTTGGTTATCTCACGTGTTCACGCTCTTCCTATCTGTGCACTGACAGTGTTTTCAATCACTTTGTGTTTCTCAGTTCTCTCTAGACATTCTTTTCCATGTCTTCTTCCTGGGTCGGGCCTTAAGTTTCCTACCGTGGAAGTCTGAGGGTATCTGCAGTTCCCCCTTCGTCACCTCTCCTCTCACTACCCTTTAGAAGCACGGAAGCTGGAACAGAAGCAGGTCTCCACATCACTTGGGGGACCAATGTGGTCTGCCTCCTATTGGCACAGATGGGGAGCTGGACCCTGGTATGCTCCTTGGGGTGTTGGAAAAGCCTGCACTTGTTTGGGGGCTCAAGCCCTCTATCTCCCTTATTGTATTTATTAAGTTCCTCCAGAACGTAACTCAGTCTGTCTTCTCAGAAGCTGTCTTGGATAAGGATCTCGTCTGTCTGGTCTCAGCTGTACCCTAGGAAAGGCTGCTTTCTGTTCTGTTCTGGACACTTGCTTCACCCTCACACTGAACCTCTGCTCAGATGCTGGCCCCTCCTCATCTTCACTACAAGGATATCTAGAGATTTGACTGCCATTTCTTCCCCCATTCTCCTTATTGCTGTTGTATGGGTGCTGATATCACTAGTGAAAGCACAGAGAAAACCACCACCTCCCGGCTGGGGTATGCCTGCCCCAAAGGCAGAAGCAGAATCTCACTGCGAAGGAACAGAGGCAAATCTAGACGGAGAAAATAGTCTACCCAGAGGTTGACAAACTGCACCCAGGGGCTGGCTGCCTGTTTCTAAACACAATTTCCTGGAGCAGCCACACGCATCAGTTCACATGCTGTCTAAAAGACGTATGATCTGCAGATCCCTGGTCTGCAAACAAACCAGTGTTTATTCTTCAGAAACATCTCTGCATCAACCCAAAGAAACACGAGAAGCTGTCTGAGATTGGAGGAGACAAGGCACCTGAGCACAAGCACAAGGCAAGATTTTGTTGCTAACAAAGGATGTTATTGGGATAATAGGAGAAATCTGAGTAAGATCTGTAGATCAGATGTATTAGTATTATTTTTCTGATTTTGATAATGCCCTTGTTTTTTTAGGAAACATAAAGAGTTTAGGGGTAAAGGGGTATCACATTCACAACTTCCATTCAAGGGATTAAGGACAAACACACAGACACATGGAGAGAAGAGGAGAAAGCCACTGCAGTACAAGGTTAATATGTGGGGAATCTGGGTGAAGAATAGCCACCAACTTTTTGTACTAATCTTATAATTTCTTCAAGTTTGAAATTATGTTTTAAAAAAAAAAAAAGATTAAAGGAAGGGGAGAGCCTTTGGGATGACAGCCCAACCTTGTGACTGCGGACATTTGCCCCGCCCCAGCCATCAAGGCCAAGGGTCATGCTGTGTGGCCTCCACAGGGCCTTACCATATCTGGGACACAGGCTCTGCCCTTTGTTGCCCCCTCCCCCATCCTCAGCAGACCTTTGTCACACAGCTGCAATTTCGCCAGAGAAAGACCACTGGGCCACGGCCCCAGGCCACAGCCTGTTCTTGGCAGGCCCTTGGAGACATACACCAACCCTCTTACTCATTTGCACCGCGCCCCCCCCAAACCCCTGCTCCATGCCCTTCCCACTCTTCACCCCACGTTCTCAGCAGGTCATACCCATCAATCAAACAGAAGCCATGCAGGGAATCCTTCTTTACCTGCTTGTCCCTGTGGCCCAAAACACTCATGAAGGTAGAACAAATACTCTTAGCAGAAGTGGACCAACCCATTTACTGGTGTCCTGGCCCCAAATCCCCGAGACTGGTCCCATAAGCCATTCTCTCTCATCTCTCCCCAACCACCTCACCTCAGTAAGCCCCTCCTCCTCAGGATCTGAAACTGTGAGTCTTTCCAAGTGGGAAACTCCATGGCTCCAAGCCCATAACGCACACAACAGTCTGCACAACCAAGCATGTCTTCTGGCTTCCACCAGAGTAGCAAATACGAGGGAACCTGAGCTGCACTCATTGTAGCTTCTCGACACCACAGAGATAAGCACAGGAAGAGGTTTGGTGAAATGAGAGATTACTAGCTGCATTTATTAACCTTTTCAAGTTCTAAAATGAGCACGTTTTTTATAAACAACACAAAAAAATAAATAACAGGGACCAGGACAATCCTGAAATCTGGAAAGACTTTCCAAAGGCCATCTGAACAGTGCCTAAAAGAAGCATAGCTGTTTCTGGGGTAATGGCCAAGGAAGGGCCACAAAGACAAAGACAAAGAGTGGGGCCCAGTAATATATCTGGAGAAAAACATGGTCCGAAAGGATACATGCACCCCAATGTTCACTGCAGCACTGTTTACAATAACCAAGACATGGAAGCAACCTACATGTCCATTGACAGAGGAATGGATAAAGAAGATACATACAATGGAATATTACTCAGCCATAAAAAAGAATAAAATAATGCCATCTGCAGCCACATGGATGGACCAAGAGACTGTCATGCGGACTGAAGTAAGTCAGACAGAGAAAGAGAAATACTGTATGATATTGGTTATGTGAGGAATCTAAAATGAAGTTATACAAATGAATGTATTTACAATACAGAAGTGGACTCACAGACTTAGAGAATGAACTTATGGTTACCAGTGGGGGAAGGGTGGAGGGAAGGGATTGTTAGGGAGTTTGCGATTGACATGTACACACTGCTACATTTAAAAAGAATAACCAATAAAGACCTACTGTATAGCACAGGGAACTCTGCTCAATGTTGTGGCAGCCTGGATGGGAGGGGCGCATGGGGGAGAATGGATACGTGTATACGTATGGCTGAGTTGCTTTGCTGTGCACCTGAAACTATCACAACACTGTTAATTCGCTATACTCCAATGTAAAATAAAAAGTTAAAAAAAAAACAAAACCCAAAAGATATATATATAAAAAAAGAGTGGGGCCTGGTCACACTGTCCAGTCTGCACCCACCAGGCAACCCAGTGTCCCAAGAGGCCCAGTGCATGGAGAGACAAGACGTGAAGGCAACGCCACCCCAAGGAGCATGAAATAATGTGAGCACTGTGCCCACATCAACGCAGCAGTGGATTGTCCTGCACTTATGTACAGCTGCTTCTGGCCGAGAGGCAGCCAAACAAGCCTTAGGCACAGCACACATCAGCCTCACTCAGTGCCCAGTGGGACCTTCAGGTCAGGTGTACGGTAGACAGTTAGCTGTCCACCCACTAGATTAAAGGCCACACATCATTTTAAACTCGGAAGAAACACAAACAAAGTAACCAAAATGATTACCACTAATTTGATCTTAGAGCACCCAAAGTCTTAATCTTAACGTTTTGGCTAATATAAAATGAACTCTCCATCAGAGGAAACCAGAAGAGGATTCTAAAACCAAAACAAAAAAACTAGTCTTTCTCACTAGCTAATCCTCAATGGAGATAAAGATAAGAAACTGATACAGTATGCTAATTTTAGTCAACCTCAATTTAATTAAGGAAAGGCTTCTAAATAAGTTATTGGCCTTAAAGTCTGTTATGAATGTAAGAAACTTCAGGAAATAAACACCTGACTAAAGCTCTGCCCCCATCCTCAGGAAGCAGGTGAGACCCAGTGGGGGTCAGGGGACCATGGAGAAGGGGCCACCCCAGGGGGATGGGACACACAGGGCTGGGGCAGGTGACGACCTGTATGGCAGCTGGGCCCCAGGCTCTCACTGTTTGTCAGGGCCAGAGACCATACACATGGGAAGGGAGAGCTAGGATGGGCAGGTTGAAGAAATCAGAAGCGGAAGTCTATAAACATGCAGTTGTTTGTGTGCCTGTATGCATACTGGGGAAGGTCTGGGAGGAGCAAAGTTGCTGTCAAGAGCCTGGTGTCCAATACTGACCCCATCACTAGAAACCAGGGCTGCTGGGAAAAGGGGGCATCCACGGTAAGGTCAGAGTCTCTGCACAGAAGTGCTCACATGGAGGCCAGACTGACGAGTCCCCCAACTGGCCCAACAGGTGACAGTGGAGTACCAAATTACATGACAGCAGTAGTGGACCACAAGTCATCGATGAAGCCAGGAGCCCATGTTGATATAAATACACTGAAGTCTGAGGAGGAATGGCATTTTTACACAAAGTGCCTCCCATGAAGTCATATTAGTTACGAGGGGGACGGAATGGCCTCGCTGGAGAAGCCAGGCAGACACCCCCCTTTGCCAAGTGGTCAGAGCACAGATGCACAGCATGGATGAGACAAGGAGGAGCAGAGGAACAGCTCTTCCCTCTACAGCATCTGCTGAAGACCAACGGAACTTCACCTCCAAATACAAAGGGAGGCTCTGAAACAAAACCCTGAAGTTAAGATAGAAATAAAGTATTAATGTTGATTGATCCTGATGGCTGTATTGTGGTTACATAGGACAGTGTCCTCGTTTGTTAGAAAATCACAAGTATTTCTTTTGAACATCAAGTATTTAAAAAAAAAAAAAAGCTCTTTGTATTATACTTGCAACTTTTTCCTAAGTTTGAAACTGGTTCCAAAAAAACCCCCCAAAAAACCAATTCACCTGATTCAAGTATACAGGCCAATTCAAATTAACTCCAAAACACCAACAGTGTCCACATAGGCATCTGTGGCCCATTGGCTGAGAGGGTCTGGAAGCACAGAGTGCCCACATCTAGGTTTTTAAACCCCTCTCTCCAAGGCAGGAGCCAGCCCCTTAGAGATGGCAGGTTCCAGGGTAGGGAAGATACAGGACAGCCTGGGCATCTTGTGGTGCCAGAAAGCAAGGACATGCTTGGGGGGACAAGGGACATAGGAGCCACTGAACGAACTCCCAAGGTCTGAGCTGGAACAAACTGAACAACCAAATAACAAGGTTATATCAGGTTATAACCCTAGGAAGAGCGATAACCATGAGTCCATACTGATCTACATATGCTTAAATAAATGAAGGAGGAAGAAGAGACACATTTTCCCTGAAGAATAATTACAAATAATACATAATATAGTTCCCCAATAGCCTTCAAAAGCTTTAACATTTAAAGGATAAACTATATTTAAAATCATTATGATATTTACATAAAATACAGGTTCATCAAATATACCTATTCTATAAAACATACTATATAGCATCAATTCAAATCCACATTGCATTTACATGGCCTATATTTCTATAATATATGAAAATATAAGATGAGGACAAACTTCAACCGACAACATGATTCATCTGGAATAACCCCCACCTACTTCATACAGAAAGCGTCTTTGAGAGGCATTTGTACAAGCACCTGCTAGAGAACACACAGCGGCTGAGGCAGCGGCCAGCAGCACCTACCGTAGGACGCAGCACAGCACCGTGAGATGAGTGGGCACGCTGGCTGGGTTGAGCATGGCTGGTGTGTCTGACCTCATGCAGGCCAGGAAGGCCCTCATTCTGCGGTTCTTGTCCTCCACTGCCTTCCCCAGCCAGAGTCTCTTCAGATTGGGGCAGGTCCACTCCCTGAAGGCAAGAGCTTCCACCAATTCTGGGGTTTGCGGAGATTTCCCTTTGTAAGCTGCCCACTCTTTAATGATCACTGGTGAAACTACAGGAAGGAAAATCAGAGAACCATTTATGCCCTATCTCAGCTACTTTAAGCCTAACAAAAACAAACAGCTCTAATAATTACAGTATGGAAGATGTCATTCTGGTATAACAATGGATTCTCTCATTAGTAAGCCATCGGTCATCAATCCTCACCTCTAATCCTCATTTTGTTCTTAATGAACTTCAGTGACTCATTCAGATTTTCAGTCCGGCCACCAATAAATTTCTTCTCAATCAAATCAAACTAGATTTCCCCCATATAACTAATATGTGTAAATCAAGGATGTTAGATAAAATTTGTTTTCATATTATAAATCCATTAATAGTTTTAGTAATAACAATGGGTACAACTTACAGAAAGTATGTGATTATCACAGAAATCCATGGAAAATCCAATTTAGATAGCTAAATTGAACTATTGAACCTAACTGAACCTTTTTCTACATGTCATACTAATTAGATCTGAGAAATAATTTGCATTTGGTAGCCACTTTACTTAAGGACCTCCTACTTTAACAAATGTAACTGTTAAAGTCTATTTTAAAGATTGGCAGGGACAAACTACCACGTAGTGAGATCCCCAAAGCCCAGTAAAGTGGCAGGCGGAAGCGACAGTCCATGTTTTGAAATCCCAAGTGAAGTCAGCACACAGTATTTCTCTTCAGCAAGACTGAAGACAAACTGTAAAATTCCCCATTTCACTTCAAAAAAAAATCAAGAAGTTCTAAGTTGATTTCATACAAAAAAATGACCTTTTATCCACCGTAGTTTTACCACTATTAGCATCAATTAATTCTTAAAACACAAAAACATGCACATTTTCCCACATAATTTCCAAATAAGGGAGAAACTGTGACGGGGGAAGGAAAAAAATAGAGATAAAGCATACTGCAGAGAAATATGTTAAAATTTCTCACCAAAGTGCATTGATGTAAACAATTTCATCAGATCTGGGTGTGAATTTTGTAACAAACAGCTCACTTTGGTCAATAAACATCAGAACTGAAGCAGGGCCCCATGGAGCCCCTGACCCAGAGAGCTGCTAGCATACCCCACCCTCCCCTCACATGGCTGACAGCTGATACAGAAACCAGGATGGTGCTATGATTCTAATGTGATCTTGGATACATCAATTATATCCAAATAACCATACCCCCTCCCTGGGCTCATTTTCCCTAAAGTAACACCTGAGGCAAACCGAGACTGTGAAGAACCCAAATCCTGACAAAATTAAATGATTAACTGGCTCATCTCTAGCTCCACCCCAAGTCTGAACAAATCAGGCAAGACAATCGTCTCTTCCAATGTCACGAAGAACTTCAGGAGTCAGATACCTGGATATACACAGTTGTTAGCAACAGGAAAAGCAAGCTTTTGCACAATCAACCCTAGTCAAGTCAGGTGACAGTGTGCTGCAGAGGAGGGCCATGACCAGCCATTCTGCATGGACCCCAACTCCCAGGAGCAGGCTGCTTGAGCAGGGGTACAAGTCAAGACAGTTTCTGAAAATTTCCTTACAAAAAAGTAACTGTTTTGTCATTGGGAAATCCCTTTAAGTTACATTTGTATATCTTAGTGTTTAAATGTTAAAAAAATTTTTTTAACTTAAAATGTTTGTTTTAAAATCCATCAAGTCAAAACAGAGATATACATGTATATATAAATACATGTCTTTGAATTTATCTATATTTTAGGTGCCAGACACAAACTCACAAGGTCCCCATTGTCCAGCAGACCCTGTCCTCGGACTCACAATCTAGCACTCACCCCCATTCCTGCCAACCTCCAGCGCGCACAGCTCCACGTGTCGCCCACCCGTATGCCCACCCGTATGCAGAGGGTGGCCGTCACCACCACAGGGCCCTCCTAGGTGCAGTACACCCCACCCACCTTTGTCCCAACTACAGTCTGAGAGGCTGGCACATTGTCAGCCCCAAGAAAACAGGTGAAAGGAGGTTACAAGAGAACCAGTATGCTATGTTTCTATTAGGTCAGTTCACAAAGTTCATTTTCATGCCCCCCAAGCAAAAATGCATAAATCTATTTTTTCTATGTAACATCTTCATTTTGATGGCAAAGATTTATTTAATGGAACTAATTAGATTTTATCTTTGGTTGTTAATCTGGGTTAATAACCTAGTTAATCTAAGGTCTCTCACTTTCTTCCCCCAAAATACAAACACACACACACCCACCACACACGCATGCACACAGAGCATAAGTTTACTGCATCTTAAAAAACTCAGATTATAGTGCCAGGAGTCTCCCTTGAGTTTTCTCAAAAGAGGCATTCTTATTAAAGCTGTCTTCATCTTCATCCATTTATTTCTTTCCCCTTTGTCAGCTCTGCTCTTGTCTCTCTTTAATAATTTTTAGCAATCATTTTATTACATTGTTTTCGTTCTAGAAATAAATTTTTGGTGGAAGATTTTCATTCTCAAGTTCAGAATGCTTAGACCTATACATACTTTATGTTCCATGTCCTACATCGAGGATAAGTGGAGGTCAGAGGTACCAGCAGTCCCTTCACAAGTGTGTCTGTTCACTTGAGTGTTCCCTGAAGCTGCCCTACACAGCTGTCCACACTAGCTGGGGCTCTGAGGGACCTAAGTATGCCTGAATTTACCTGGCATGATGCTGTGTTCTCAGATCCTGTTCAGCCTGTATAGGCTACAGATGAGAGCACACTCGTGCCTGAGGACCGCCAGCTGATGCTCATGAACTCCCGTGTCCTAGAGAAAGGACTGCCCCAATACTAGCAGGGACATGCAGTCCATACCCACCAGGAGCACAGGACAGGGCAGGGGAGACTGCAGCTGTAAAGGAGGCATCAGATATAGCAGCTTCCTCTCATATTCAAAGCATTTTTGTTGCTTATCTGCACTAGTCATGACAAGAATGGCTCATATCTAATTTAGGAAATACATGTCTTTCTCAGAGAAAATAAATGTGCAGTAACAAAAAGCTTTGCTCCAAAAGCAAAGATGCTTCCAATTCGCTTTATTTTTTTAACATGTATCTGTTTTTAAACTGAAAACTTGTAGATCTTTTGCGTACACCACCACTTAATAGCTGTGGAACCTTTGGCCCATCACCTAACAGATATTTATTGAGCACCTAGTATGCACTGGGTGAGGCAGGAAAGGCACCCAGGGCTCAGGTGCCAACTCCCACATGCCAGTGTGAGAACAAGGGTCTCCTTAAATTCTGAGGCCTGGGTCCCTCATTTGCTTCACGCTGGCCCAGCCCTGGAACTAGGCACTAAAAAAAGGGGCCAACGACTCACTCTGTTGCTCAATCCAGATGAGGAAACACAAAGGCATCTTGCACCCCTGTTACGTGCTTTCAACTGTGTGAGATCAACTTATGTTGTATAGGCTCATTACATTAGATTAATTAAAGGTTAGTGTTTTATAGATTAATGAATTCCAAGGGACATCCCATTTTCGGGTTGACACATGGCAGCCTCTGTGTTACAGGCTTGCCCTTTGGGGTGGCTGGTACACACACGGTACCTTCTCTCCCTCTGGCTCCAGGCTTCTCCCCGAGTTGCTGCTGCCCAGGAGGGAAGGCTCGGTCTCTGATTCAGCTCACAGGAATAAGCAGATGCAAAGTAGCCAGCTAACAGCAAGTAACCTGGGCTCTTATCATTTTTGCAAAACCCACTGGTTATACAGGGATTATCCAGATGGTACGTGGCGGCTGGATTATGAGAACACTCCAAGTGCATGCAGACGAGAGCACTGGGGTATAAAACCCTCTCTGTGAGGCACCATTTTGGAAAGACATGTTCATGCTGCCTTGTTAAAACAAGAATAAGAGAATCCCAGAGGTTAGCTAATCCAGCTACTGTCCGTGAATAAA
Organism: Phocoena phocoena; assembly: GCF_963924675.1. NCBI lineage: Eukaryota > Metazoa > Chordata > Mammalia > Artiodactyla > Phocoenidae > Phocoena > Phocoena phocoena. The sequence goes on along the minus strand of NC_089224.1, from coordinate 26,415,043 downwards.
TTTTCTGTGTGTCACCATCAATAAATATTGATCTCGTCTTTTCTACTGACAGGAAAACTCATGATTTCAAGTGGACAACTTCAAAGAAACTGAATATTAGATTGTCTTCCTTACCTGAAACTAAACTGAATTTTTACACTGGCAAAAACAACTCCAGGGCACAAGTTTTCTGTATTACTGGAAGCTAAATTTATAACGCAGCTTCTTTACTGGAAGTACCTCTTCAAATACAATTTCCAGACATAAAACACTATTAAGACTTAAGCTGTCAGTAAAAACCCCATGTTTTCCATCAGACGTTAATCATCTACTATTTTCACATTTACACATACGACAACCAGCTACCTTAGAAATCTGTCACAATGCTGAATTTGGGATCCATCCCAGACCAGGAATAATGAACGTTTCATTTTGTAAGCCTATTCCAACTGACTGGTAGTGGCTGCCTATGGTGCCATATGATGAAGTACGTCTCTAAGCTCAGTGCCAGAGCACCATGAGCAACTAGCAGTGCCTGCTGTAAGGGCTTAGGAGTGAGCGTTGCAGCACACACACAATATGGTTACAGGTAAGGAAAAAGACGGAGACAACTTCCAATACTATGGCCAACTGGACCCTTTGGTCTGTGTCTGTGCAAGTGTGTGTACCTGGGGAAGGAGCCACTGTTTTATTCCCTGAGCTCTCCTCTGGAGCTATAGAAAAAAAACAAAACCACACAAATAAACAGAAACAAAACTCTAGTTCCTTCGTATCGGGGCAGAAACAGAAAAATGGGTGCAATGAGAGTTGGTCAATCCTTCCAATGGGGAAAACTGCTGGTTAACTACCAAGCAGCACTGTGTACAGGTTATGGGGTTTCAACCAGCTAGTCCCCCATTTCCTCATGCTGACACATCTGTGAGCACCCTCCACAACTCTCAAAAGTAAAAGACTATGAATTTTTTCCTTAAACCTTTCATATCTGAGCCTGGGGGTATCCTACTGTCCACAAACATATACATGCTCAGTAGGCCACGGGGCACATAGAACATGGTGTTACAGACATGTGGTAAACACTGTTCCTAGTCTTCATTTTTCCCATTTATGTCATTCCTACTATATTAGAAACTCCAAAGCTCAAGGAACTATGACATAAACATTAATCCAAAAGAGCACCATCAAACACTGCCTGTCACACAACAGTGCCTTCCCCAACAGCTGTCTCTTGAGCTCAGCTGCTCAAAGTTCTGTGAGGAAAAGGCAGTTTGCTAATGCTACTTCTGGAAAGCTTTGAAGAATAAAGAAATTCAGGTTAATATATAAACAGCCTTCATAAAATCATAAGAAAAAAATGATAATGATAACCAATTTTCATACATATTGAAACAGCACACTAATTAATAGTCATGCTATAGTATTCTGTTTTATAATGTAATTCACAATGAACAAATTTAACTTATTTATTTTCAATTAGCAGTCCCAATTATTTGGCACTAACAAAATTTCTAAAGCAAAGTAGACCAGGAAAAAGAAATCAATGTTCCTTTTGGCTTTTCTTGATAGTTTAAAAAGTAGAGAATATGGAGAAGTACAAATATAGCATAAGTATACTAAATATAAACATAGTATATAAACTTGCTTTCTATTTCCATAACTGCATCTCACGTGTCTATAATTTATGCCCATCTATTTTCTACAAGCCTGCTATTTTTTTTTTCTGGCTGCACTGCACAGCTTGCGGGGTCTTAGTTCCCTGACTAGGGACTGAACCCGTACCCCCTGCAGGGGAATCCTAACCAGTGGACCGCCAGGGAATTCCCAAGCCTGCTTTTTTTTTTTTACTTAATTTTGAGGTATTGAAGAGACTTGCAGAAAACAGAAGCCAGTTTTATTAAGTGGATAATAATTTTTAAATTCACAAATCACTTCCTGGATTTTTAACGGTTCAGCTATAGATGAGACGACTCATTATCCTGTAGTCTTTTTAGAGCCTGATCCCTTTCTTCTGGCCCCTTCACCATTGGGGAGTACCTGGGGGAACCCCAGTGCCCAGGTGGCTGAGGAGCGCCCCCAGGGAGAAGAGTCAATAGGGCACTAAAGGCCAGAGCTGACTCCAGGGCAGAAGTGCATCTGAGAAGCAGCCACGCCATCTGGATTTCACACACAAAGGCTGCGAGGCCAGGGCTGGCTCAGACCCAGGCGCCTGTCTCCAGGCCCAGCCTTTATTCCAGCAGCTACAGAGACAGCTAGGTCCCTGTTCCCATCTCTCCCTGAAGCAACTGCCACCATCACCATCCAACACATCTGGGTGAATCTGTTTGTGTTGGGTCAGCAGTCTTCTGATTGGACTGGTAGGATTTCCAATTCCACAACAGTGACTTCAGTAGCATGCTGCCACAAGAAAACAAGTATTCTTAAATTCCTAAAAGCAAAATGATAGAACCTAGAAATGGACAGAAAAGAACGGAAAAATAAACTGCCAGCATGTAATTCAGTACGATTTTCAAAGGCTGGAATTTTTTAAGGATCCAACTATAGATATCCTACTTTAACCATATAATGACTTTAAAAATGAAACTTTGGTAAGTCACACGAAAATTCACTGTAGATTATGAACATTTTATCATATGCCTTAAGCAAGAGACTAATGTCCAAATGAATACGTGTCTTATATCTAATGAGAGTTAAGTATTTTTGAACAACCCTACAGACTTCAATATGTCCTTTGACTAGTTCTGACAACAAAGCCCTCTTGGGAAAACTCTTGATGGTCACAGTGACCACACCAGGAACATGCCTATGTACACACAGCATTCTGAAGCCATGTTAGATCAAAACCCTCACATTCAGAAGCAGGTGCATCACCTACTTGAGTAGGTGGGTTTACCTGGAACCCACATAGCTCGGTTTTGGTTACCAGACTACCAAAGTGGAAGGCAAAGTCAGTGGGCATGTGGAAAACAAACTTGTCCCAAGGACCTTACAGTGCACTTTCACGTGGTTTATGAATCTCCTGCAAAGTGCCATTGATTTCGTTTCATCTACGTATGGTCTAAGAGTAAGTGTAGGTAAAAGAAGATTTCAACATATTTTCAAATCTTGTCAACCAAGAACTCCTGAGAAAATGCTCTTTTTGGCATGATCAGACATTGTTGTTTTCCCATCTCATCCAGACCATCAAGAAGCTACAGCATTTTCTCGGTAAGAATAGTAAAACGCATAGTCACTTAGTAGATGTTGCAAGCTTAGAAACCTATATCAGTGGCATCATAAGAGTCGGTGTTTCCCATCAGCCAAAAGTAACATAGCAGTGACAAACAACTGTGTCTGTCCCATCCTTAAAAAGAAGTCAGAGGACTGGGGAGGGGAGCGGAGGCAGGAGGAAAGGAAAAAGACATGCCTGCCAAATTCTCTTTGAAGCTACGGCCTTCTCCCACTCACCTCACCCTTCCCCCGTCCACCTCACACTAGTACACCTTTCTCCTCCTTTCCTTTGTATTCCCCTGTGCCTCCCCCCTCCAAATAAGGTCAAGGCACCTCCATCCATAGCCTCACAGAGCTCATCTGAGTCACCCAGACTGTACCACCCTTCTTCTCTTCTTCTCTTGATCATGCCATTCCCCATGCCCTCCAGCCCCGGCCAGAACTAGCCTGCTACAGGCAAAGTGACCCTGTCAGCATCAGGCCCTATGGTGTGGTTTGCACACTCAGCCCTTCATGACAATGTGCCTCTCTCTTGCTTATGTTCAGAGGATGCTGGTCCATTTAGTTAATACTCTCCCCTGGGTTCTGCTTCCCCTATTGTCTGCTAACAGGCCAGCCTTTCCCAGGCCAGTAAGACACCTGTACCACCCAGGTACAAATTAACTGATGAGGGAGTGGAGCATGCTGTGTGCTGCCAGCTGTGTGTTCCACAGCGTTTTAAAGCCTCAGACTGGCAGCAGGGCAGAACAGACCAAGTCTCTGACTTCCTGAGAGCACCTGGCACCTGCAGCTCACCTGTGATGCAGAATTCCCTGAACCAGACATGAGGGATGCACACTGCCCACTGCTGAGGGCATGAACAGAGCACACCAGCCATATTCAGGCTGCTGTATGAAGCTGTGAATACTGCAAAGGGGAGCCCGACCTGGGATCTACCTGAGGGTCTCCAGGTTGTGATCACTGAAAGCTCCTGAGGAGTTTCTGCATAAAGATAACTATGTTTCTGGAACATACAAGCAAATGAAAGAAACAGCCTTTCACCGTGAAAGCCAATGTGGTGCTGTGGAGCTGAGGATACGGCAGGAAGTGGGGCTGCATGGGACCCTGTAGCACTCAGCATTCTATGCCCAACAGAGACCCAAGGGGCTATAGGGACGAAGATGGAGGTGAACTGAAGTGGACGGACGTCACAGCTGCGGAGCCAGGGTGGCCTGGGTGGGCCAGCACAGAAAACTGACCAATCCCATGCAAAGTTAGAAAGGTCCTTCTTTTCTGAGCAAATAAATCACACAGCGCGAGAAAAGAATGAGGATTTGTACATCCGGAACGTACTGGGCCTTTGAAAAGAGTGTCCGTTGACAACACTCGGTATTCACGTGGTGTCTACAGCCCTGATCAAGGCAGTAGAAGTATCAGCTAGAGGTGGCCCTGCAGAGCCGGTATCACCTTCTCCAGCTACAGTCATACGCCACTCTCAGTACGACTATCTTCAAGTAAGGGTAGTGACAGATTGCTTCATTTTAAAGGCTTACAGAATCACAATTGTGTCACAGTAATTAGAAATAGAAACCTTAGGAATCTATAGTACTGAGTTTTTAGCATTGGAGAATCTCTCTAGTTTTGAGTTCCAAAGGTAAGACCCACTCCCACACTTGTCCCTGAACTGGTCAGCTTCTCCCATGTTACCAGGCCTGTACTGACCTGCCATACAAGAAGGTGATTTATCAGTAAACATCCTTAGTTTAGAGGATGATCTAGTAATCTACCATTTCCACACTTCATAATATTCTTATTTTAGACTGCATGTTTTGTGAAACTTTTCTATATTTCCTACTAAATATACAGTGACTTTTACATTCCCTACATTAGTAGATAAGGTTACCTAGAACAGAAAGGCATGATTTCCCACCCCCCAGATTACACTGGCTCACTAGAAGAGGGAACACTCTGACCTCAACTTTTGCCAAAATTTCAAACATTTTCTGTCTTTCCACTTCTCCCTCCACCCCCAGAGTTGATCAGCCAGAGGTCTCTGAGGGAAATCATTACAAGTCCCCTCTCAGCTTCAGGGATGTGTGCAGCAATACATCAACTGCACAGAAGTGGCCCTGTGCATAGCTGGTGGGACCGCCCCAGGAACACTGACTTCTGGAAAGAGTGGACCATATCTCGTGGACAGCAGAGCAGACACTGCTGTTGCCCTGTCTGGGACATGCTAACCACAGCAGGACAGCAATCGTCAGGACTGTTTCCGGATCAACGTTCAGTTTAAAGCATAAACCTGCTATTTTATCATTTTACTGAATGAACACCATTGCTGGGATGTTACTGAGGAAAACAGCCCGTGGCTTGTCCTCCTTTCCTAAGAGCCCCAGTGAAGCCCACCTCCTTTATGTGGGGACTCTCAGGGCGAACTCAGTTATGATCCTTCTAATGCTTTAAAAATGCACAAGAGATTACGAGGTACCGAGGAAAACAAACAATGGATTTTACAGTACATACATTCTGGTGGAAGTCTGTTCTTTCTAAAAGCAAGTCTCTCAGTTTTCTTTCTGCTTTCTGCCAAGCTAAACAGGACTCCGTAAACATACTGACGAACTGGCCTATAGAGCAGGGCGGCGGGAGGCAGGTCTTTGCTGGCTTCATCTTCAATAGAAACAGCAATTTTGATTTCACCCTTTGCATGGAAGAAAGCAGAATAATATTGCACGTTTTTCATGTTGAATTTACAATAAACTCACAGAAATATACTGTATTATCTCCAGTTAACGAAATTGCAATTCTATTCCAAATCAATTGCTTAATAAGTTGCCTACATCAAGATGTTTAGGAAGAGTTCATTTAGCAGGTTGTAGTCAAAACATATGCTCAAAGAGTCAAAATAAAATCTACATTGTTTTATTTTTAATCTGGAACCAAGAACTAAAGAAAACCATGTAGATGATCCCAAAGTCTCTGAAACAGTCTAGATAGATAACATCAGACAACAAATAGAATAGAAAATGCTGAGAAGTGGCAAATTTTATTTATGAGTCAAGATAGCCATATGTAATGAAATTCATAATTTTCAATGACCTATACAAAATCCAAGAAATGAGCACCCTGAAAACAAAATGGTCACAGATTTTCTCTACCAAGCTCTTCCATAAAAAATTACCATACACAAAAACGATCTACCTAAGAGAACTCTTTCAAGCGTTATTCATTTTTAAAGTGTTCGGCATGTATCAGGCCTCTGCCCCAGTGCACCAAGTACTCAACAGACGCGTCACACTGACTGAGAGGGCATGATTGTCACTAGGGGCAGAAAACAAAGGAGGCCCCGTTCTGTTCATCACCCCCATCCCCCTCTGCCAACACAGCAGGGGCTCTGTTGTGGCTCCAGGAGACAAATGACTGCTACGACCACCTGCACCTGAGACCCTGATCCTGTCTTGAATATTTTATGCCATCAAGGTACATCTCAAGAGATTTCACAAGGAATTTTATTTATGTATATTCATAACATAAAAATATATTTATGACCTCCAGTGTGTATTAACTCTATTGATACATACTTTTAATTATGTCATTGCATTTGCTCTTTCTTTCACATAAATTTTATTTCAAAATTGGTCTTTTCCCTTATCAGAACCTTCATACTCATTAATCTAGTAGCTACATGTGGTTAACGCTCATCTAGTGAGTATTACTCTCTCAATATTATGAGACTTTGATAATTCTCTACATATTATGAAGCTTCACTACAAATGTCTCAGCCTGGACAATTTAATACCAGAGCTACTCAGGTCCCAGGAAACAGTATACATTTTAGTCTAAACTTTTCCCAAATATATTGAAAAATTTTAGGTGGCACCTTAAAATCAGAAGATAGTCGAGTTCACTTTTCTCAACCACAGTGATTTTATCAATATTTGCCCTTGAAATCAGTGAGTACCGAAGAGGAGGACAGGCAGTTTGCATCACTCAGAATGATTTAACCGACAGTCCCCAAGTCAGATCCACCAGCATGACAGGGCACAAACAGCAGGGGGTCCAGGGACCTCATATTCCAAATAACCACAAGGAGAAAGAGCACAATCTTCCCCAAACTCGGGTCCCTTTAAACTTAGCAAAATCATTTTCCCGCAACAGTAACTTTCACTTACCCTTATAATTTATGTTGGACCTGAAAAATAAAATGTTTACTTTATAACCATAATCTGAGAAGTGATACCACACATGCATACCCATGTCAAATAACAGATAAGACTTGGAGGCAATTACAATTTAAAAATACATTAAAGGACCTGAATAAGTAGTACCGGTCTTCTTTTCCTTTATTGTATAAAATATAATATTCTTCATGTCCTTTAATTTATAAAATATAAAAGTAAGCAGTTCAAATTAGTCAATTAACGGTTTAAGTCCAGCTCAGGAGTGCTGTGGAATGGGAGTGACTTTTGTATTTACTGACTCCATTCTACAAACCATAGATGGACAACAGAAAATAGGAAGAAAGAAGTTTGATCATATATGGTGGTATAGATACTGATGAAAACATGTTAAATATACATACAGTAATTCACCAATTCTGCATGAGAAATCTGGTCACCAAGTTAACTTGTTAAATTGTAGGTCTGTGATTATAAACATAAAGACTACAAATCATTGAGGAAATTTAAGTATACATAGATCTATTCAAGACACTAAGATTCAGAAACAATTAATACCACACTGTATATCTATTTAAGCATACATTTAGTAAGATAATAAATCGATGAGGTCCTGTATTTCATTTTTTGCTATAAGTGCTCAGTGAGGTAGAGGAACAAGTCGAATTACATGAACTGCTGTCAGCCACTCAGAAGTTGGGTATTTCTCAGACAGATGATAAATCAGATATTGAATGTGACATCATAATTTAACTTGACACTATGGCATAAACATGATGTAGGAAATTTTGAAATTAGAAATAAAAAGAATAAAATTACAAATCAGAAAATAATATGACGTGCCGTTAATTAGAAGTCTCAAAAATATTTTGTATTAAATTGAAGAGGAAAATAAGACTTTTCCCAAGTTCTTCTTTTATTATATTTGTAAGTATAAATTTCCATCTTTTTTCTCAAAGTTTAGAAAAGGGAAAATGAACTTTGTTTCAAGTAGCTGGTAAGATAAAAAGCAGTTCCAAAAGGAACAAGGACACACTCCGCAGGAGTGACCACTGTGAGATGACAGCCACACCCACAGCCCCTGTGCATACCTTTGTCAGGACGTGAAAGATGTAGGGGTACATCAGCCCCTTCTTGTGCCGGTGCTCGGCCACTCTCAGCACCTCAGGCGCGACGGGGGGCAGGGGCGGGGTGGTGATGTCCATGTGGTTCCTGGTGGGCATGGACAGGAGGCACGGAATTGGCTGAACAGTGCCAATCTGGCTCCCCTTTCCCTCAGCAAGCTGGCTGCCCGAAGAGGCAGTGGACGAACCTTCTGCCTACAGAGCAATGGGTGAGAGGGGAAAATGGTTTCATGTCATATTTCCACTCCTTTAACCTGTCCACTTGCAACACAGAGTCCTATCCAGAGAGATGTGATTAACAACTTCGCCAATGAGGACAAGGGAGCTATGACCCACTCCTCCTTGGACAGAGGAAGTGGTAATCGGACACCCACTATGCCTGTGTTGGGAGTGGGAGCCTGGAGGACTGCTGCAGCTTCTGCTGGGAGACCCCCACCCATGGCTCCTCCCTTGGGATCCCCATGGGGTGAATGGCCTTTTGTGGTTGCTAACCCTGGTCCCACCTGGCTCCCCCCATGTGGCCAACTCCTGTGTTTCTGCTTTCTTTGGAGACCCTTCCTAAACTAAATAGGCATCATCCTCTCTACAGATAAAAAAAACTAATGCTCTGAGAGGGTATGCCTTTCATCTGTTGTAACAAGACCAGTAACTCATGGACCTGGGACTCAAAACTAGGCTCGAGTCAGGCCTGCTCTTCACCACCACCACTAGTTGTTACTTAAAGAAGAAACAAAAACCAAACCTCAGGCATTCTCTTAGGTCATTAAAAGTCCCAAATTAAGTATATGTAGAGAACTATCTACCAAAAATTAAAACCAAACAACAAGCTAGTACCATTAAAAATGATGAGTCAGATCTATATATACTAACAGAGAAATATGTGCATGGCAAACTGTCAGGTGAAAAATACCCATTCTGTTACAACCAATCACCAAAATACAGAATGTATGTACGTGAATAGGAAAGAGTGTGGACACCAAATGATTACCTCAGTGCTGGATTGCTGCAAGGCAGCAGGACCAAGGGGAGGAAAGGCAGTGGGAGAGTCTTAGTTTTCTCTTTACAAATTTTAGCAAATTCCTAATTGTTTACCAAGAGCAATTATTATTTTTGCAGTAAACTTTTTTTTCTCACAATAAATCCTAGTAATAATAATTGCTCACTGATTTTGTGGCACCTTAAAAAATATACATTTTTCTGCTTTGAAACGAAATGTATTCTTTACAGTGGTATGCAACGAGTGCTTAATTTTATCCATTAAAACGTAAAGTGCCAAAATTAGTCTTAAGACGAATAACTCATGGATAACTCACGAGTGTTTTGTACACTTTCCATTCCACAGAATGTAGACACGAACAACTGAAAATGCTTTGGGAGGTACTTTGCAAATAGTAGGTATCCAGAAAGCATTTTTGTTACCTATTTGCAGGATAATCATTCAACAGTGAGAATAACTCAGAGTTTTAAACAGATTTCTGATATTCCATCACCTTGTATAAAACAAGCCCTCTTCCAGCCGGAGACCAGCTCATCCTAAGTGATCACATGTGGGGACAGATGTGGCCTTGTAAGTTAAACAGATATTTCTAGAGATGAATATTAACAGGTAGAAATAGAAAAAAAAAGGAAAATAAAATTTAGTTTATCTTTTTCATTTTTAATGTATACATCCCAGGTGGTTTTCTCACTTAATCACCACGAAAACCCTACAAGAAATGAGGGCTCTGGAAGGCTATGCAGCGAGCAGAGAGAAGAGGATCTCTACCAGGTCACCACCCTGCCTGTGAAAGAAAGCAGGCTGGTGGCAGCGCAGCCCTGGGGTTCCTCCTTCCTCTCTCACCCCTGCCAATGTATTACTCATAAATAACATGCTTAAAAAAAGAGAGAGCATTTTACTTTAAACCAATCCCTGGCACTACATGCTGAGAGAAGGAGAATTTGAAAGAATAAAAGGCATAGACTTACTACCTTTGTTTGGTCTCCTGAGTCTCCCCGTGCTTGAGGTTCTGAATGGCTTCCTGTCTTCTCCCAGCCAATTTTGTTCCCACTGATATGGCTGAACATAAAATGAACAAGAACACTGATTAGTGTCGACCACTTCCCACACATGCTCATGATAATAAAGGCCTGCACTAGGCCTACAGACTCGGTGATACCTTATGCTTTCCTGATCTCACCTCCCCCAACAACCTATCTCCAGAGAGAATCCTATCACAGGAACACTTTCCACCTACTTCAAACAGGTAGGTGGTAACCACCCACTGTGGAAGAGGAATCAAGCGCCTAACTCATGCCTCACTGCTCGGCTTAAAGATGGTCTAGGATGTGCTAGTGCCTCAGGGTACAGAGGATACAAAGGCAGACCTCGCCTTTGGGAGCTCAGTCATCTTGGAGAAGTAAGATTTAAAAAATCATATTTAATTGATAATTATCAGGCAGTAGAAGATTGAATGTTATCTGGGTCACATGTTACTCAATTTATAAATAAATGTAAGGTATTACATGTCAAGTGACAATTCAGGGGGGCATTCCTACTCATGGAAAGGGGCATGGGAGCTAAGGCTCTGGATAACTCACACGAACAAGTCAGAGGCGGGAGGGCGCCTTCCAGGCCCAAGGAGAGGGAATGGATTTGGTGAGCTCAGAGAACAGGGAGTTAACTGAATCTTATTTGGGGAATAACTTTATTTGGCAAAGTAAAAGTGGGAAAAAGAGATGGGGAAGATTACAGAGTATCTTAAACACCAGAATGACGTATTTCAATCAGTGTTCTTAAAAAACTGTGGGTTGTGACCCATTAGTAGCCTGAGAAAACAATGTAGTGGATTTTAAAAAAAATGAAATGGGGACTCCCCTGGCAGTCCAGTGGTTAAGACTCCACGCTTCCACTGCAGGGGGCACAGGTTCGATCCCTGGTCAGGGAACTAAGGTCCCACATGCTGCGCAGTGCAGCCAAAAAAAAAAAAAAAAAAGAAACGGAATAGACCAGATGCAGTGAATGTGGTATGAATGTTATTATTTCAGAAACTCTTTGTGCATTCGTGTATTATGGGCCACAATGTAAAAGAAAATTTACTTCGGTACCTGGGCAAATTTTGTGAAAAGCACTATCCTGGAGAAGGAGGGAATCTAGAGGGGCTTGAGCAGGGATGCAATGCTGGCGAGCTATAGGGATGGCCTGGGCCACTATAGGCATACACCTTTCACTTGTCCCTTCCCCTGCAGGGCTCCACGCCAAAATTATCTTCTAAAACCAGTGCTGGCCACAAGGCAAGCTAAGCCAACGTAAAAAGGTTTTACTTGGTTTGCCTTTCTGACTCACGTGACAGATTTTAAGACTTGGTAATTCTATCTTCCAAGCGACTTCATTTTAGTTCTATTTAAAAAAAAAAAAAAAAAGCAGTTGCAAAAAAGAGGAGAGATGAGAAGCCTGTCCCATCTTAAACCAAGAATCGTGTCCCATGTTGTGATATTTTGGAGTCTAATTCTAGCTCCTTGATCCCAGTCACAGGATGGGATACCCCAATACCTCCACATGAAACAAGATCACCCAGATGCCCAGTTATGCAGCATCCAGGCTCCCTATCTTCAGTGAGGACTCAGAGAAACCACTGTTCTGTCCAAGTTTGCTACTCATGTGTGCAATCTCAGGCTACAACTTTGCAAAACTAGAGGAAACCCAAGTGATGAGAAGGCATAAAAATAAATAAGTATTCCAAGAGCACAGTGATCCATCCTGTTTAAAATCTAAGAGAAAAGCAGCTACTACATGAGTGAGTAGATAAGAAGCTGGACAAATTGATTAGTGAATCAATTATTTGTTGAGTGTCTACTGGTCAGGACATGTTATGTGATAACTGTGCCAGGACCTGTGAAATAGGGAAACAGACAGTGCACAATCTTGTCATACATACATCCAAAGTGAGTATTCCATTAGAATGTGGTACAGAGCTGCTTAAAAGGTTGGTGACTTTTATTCTGTGAAATTTTAAAACAAATTATTTGGATACTTACATGTTTTATAAAGAAACGTAACATTTGTTACCTACAATTTTAAACATTTATGTATAACATATCAATAAAATGCACACGTGAACAGCTTAATGAATGTCCACAAACTGAACACACCATGTAAGCAACCAAATCGACTCAGGGCTGACATCCCAGGATCCCCTTCTTGACCTGCTCCAGACACTTCCTCAAGGGCAACGGTTATTCTGACTTCTAACAGCAAAGACTCCTTCTATCTGGTTTTGAACGCGACATAAAGAGAATCATGCGATTGTACACTTTTTGTGTCCAGTTTTGGCTCAACAATACTATTGTACACAGTGCTGGTTTGGTCTCAGTGCTGCATGCATCCCATTGTGGGGGCATGCCACAGTTGGATCTGTAATCCAGCCCTGCAGGAGATCCCTGCCCTTGATGCACTTAGTGTTTTGTTGTTCTTGTGTTAGCCTTTTGGGAGGGAATGCAGTGAATCTCAGCAGTCTAATTTGCACTTCTCTGATAATGATGAAGATAAGCATCTCTCCATGTGTGACATCTTCTTTTGTGTTGTGCCTATTCAAACATTCTACAATAGGTGGAGAATGTACAGAATGTTCTTATGGACTTATAGGAAGAAATTATATGTTCTGGATACAAGTTCTTGGTCAGGTGTATGGACTGCAATTATCTTCCATGCCCGGCTGGGCTGCCACCCCTCCCACTTTACAACAGATTGATGTTTTTGTATACATGTGATGCCTCATCTTGTACGACTTGGCTGCAACTGGGTGCAGCCTTCCCCAACCACCCCATCCTTGCTATTCTCATTTCTGTGTTTCCTTCATGGCATGCATCATATTCAGCACTAATTCTAATTACTGTCTGTTTTCATCATTCAATTATAAACTCCATGAAGATAATAAGACCTTAGAGTCACTACTGAACAGGTGTCCAACAGCTGAATGAGTAAATCACATAACTGTAGCCTAAAGGTATATGGCAAAGAAGGTATAAAACCTGGGTTTTATATGGGTACAGTGTGGTGGGGGGAGACCATACCAACACTACCACTCAAGTGGAAAGCTTGTCCCACTTAAGATGACATAGAATTTTTATTTATAAATCTTAGTTTTGTTTTATATAGATTATCAAACTAAAAATAATGTCATAATCTAAATGCTCATAAGACCTTTTATTTTTATTTATTTATTTATTTTAATTTTTTTTTTTTTTGGCTGTGTTGGGTCTTCACTGCTGCACGAGGTCTTTCTCTCGTTGTGGCGAGTGGGGGTTACTCTTCGTTGTGGTGCGCAGGCCTCTCGTTGCGGAGCACGGGCTTCTAGGCACGCGGGCTTCAGTAGTTGCAGCATGCAGGCTCAGTAGCTGTGGTGCGTGGGCTCTAGGGCGTGCGGACTTCAGTAGCTGTGGCTCTCTGGCTCTAGAGTGCAGGGCAGTAGTTGTGGTGCACGGGCTTTAGCTGCTCCGCGGCATGTGGGATCTTCCTGGACCAGGGCTCGAACCCGTATCCCCTGCATTGGCAGGTGGATTCTTAATCACTGCACCACCAGGGAAGTCCTTCATAAGACCTTTTAATACTATACTATAAAATCTAAAATTCTGCCTGAAAATAATCTTGACAATGGCCAATTTTTTTAAAGTCCAGAATATTTCAATAGGATAACTATATTACTTTACAACTTAAGAAAACAAAACATTTGAATATAACAAATGCCTTGCTTTGAAGAACAAGATAGATTAGAGATTTCAGAATTATTTGTATATTCAGTTAGGTTCCACTCTATACAACTGCTCCCACCTCATAATCACATTTGGAACCGCTAACATTGACGTGAAGTTTCATCAGCTGTGCCCTGGGGAGACCTGCTGAGACCCATACAGGCCACAGGGAGTTCTGCATGTGTTCTCAAGTTGAATTTTCCTGCTCACCCCAAGGCAAAACTCTGTGCTGGTAAAATTCAGGTTGAGAGAGAAGGAATCCACTCACAGCCACAGCAAAAGTGACTGGATTCAAACCCAGACCCACCATTCCAGACATTACCACATACTATTACCAAAAAGCCATTAAGATGCACTTATGACGCAGCAGGTAATCAACAGAAAAGAACTGCCCTCATACCAGATACCAGATACCCTCATACCAGATTGGTGGCAAGGAGAAAGGCCAGCATCACACCACTAGGTTCTGTGGACTCTCCGGAGGCGATGCAAGGTCTCACTGCATTCCAGGACACCTGGGGCTTTTTCTGCACTAAAGCTGGTTGAAAGTAGCCAATTGTCCTAACCACTGAATTCTCTCCTACACATTTTTGTAGTCAGCAGGTTGGTGATGCTAGGATGGAAATAAGACTGGTGTCTATTTACACCAAGTGTAAAAGTGTCTGACCGGTCACATGCCCCCCTGCCATGGGTGTGGTTTGTTTTTATGGAACAGAAAAGGAAGACAGCATTGACCATAAGCTGACTTACTTGTCAATAGGAAAGAAAGAAAAGTCAAATAAAACTAAAGGGAAGAAGCAAAACATGAAAGATCAAATCTTCAGTAGCACTATCTAGTGTATGTGTGTAAGGTCACAGATATGGTTAAACCATGTAAAGCTTCAACAAGCGTGCATACATTTTCATTTCCATATGCTCCCCAACTCGGGAATGGAAGGGAGACTTGATCCACAGCCTGTTCTCATTCAACAGACCCCCAAGAATTCTGAGGAAGGGACCTGGCAGTCAGGTGCTTCTACTACAGAGGGTGAAGATTTGAGCTCCCTGATAAGGGAAGCCACAAGATTATCACATACAAACATCCTAGGTCCAGTCTCCCTATGCCCCAAATTAAGCTAGCGTCACACATTCAGATTCTTTCATAAAAAGCTGGTAACAGAGAAGTACTGGTCTTGCTTCTGTGCAGCAGTCAGATGGGCCTCGTGTCCCGAATGCTACTCTTTCATGTTTGTCAAGACTTCTCACGCTTTTCCCACCCAAGTGAAGGTTCAGAGACACCTGAGTCAGATGAGCTCGACATAAAATGCCTACATGGGTCAGTAGGTGGCTAGAACAAATACAGACCTTCTCCCTATGATGGCATAGATAATTATTAATTTTTACCAAATATAAAAATTCAGAATCGTTTTTCTGAGAAGATACTAGAAATGTTAGCTTATGTTAAAAAATCAATATATAAATGTAAAGTAGCCATTTGTCTGGCACAACAGCGTAACAATCTGAAAGGAAAAATCTGCAGCTGTATTTAGCCTGTCTGGGACTGGGTACCCTAGGGCAGGGTAACATGTAATTGTCTTTGCAAACTACACAGCTTCTTTGGAGAGGAAGCCTGACAGGACTCAGAGTAGAACACCAATACCACTTAAAGGAAAAAAAGATGCATTAGAAGAAGCATGTTTCCTAGGACACCAGATCAAGGGTGCTAAATGAAATTCTTTAGGTATTTTACATTAAGAATGAAGTCATATGTTTTGGTAGTTTATTGGACCCGTAGTTAGTTTTTAAATAATAATGATAGCTGTCACTTACTGTGGTTACTCATCAACTGATTTAAATCACAAACAACCCAGAGCCCTCCCATTCACATTGGGCATATTGGGCCCAGGGAGCTCTAGGTCACATAACCCCAAGTGGTATCTAGCAAGGCAAGCCATGGGAGGTTGGGGTACTGGGTCCTGACAGCATTGGGTCTCTGCACTGGTTAACAGTCTCTCAGGCACTGACAGCGACCTTCTATAGCCCAGATCTGGTCCCACAGGGACCACATGGGGGCATGCAAAGCTTATACAACAGATGCCGCCATGACACGATTCCTCAAAATCGATGTGTACGTAAGTGTACAGGGAAAGAGAACAAATCTATACAAATGAAGTCACAAAGTGGAGAAAAATCAAGTTAGTCTTCTCTCCTAATAGGACTTTTAAATATCCATTTTAAAATGTCAGTAATGACATGCAAAAACACTGAAGCAATATTCAGTGTACACATACATATTTACATGTATACATACAAATAAAAATACATACTTACATAAGTGTAGTCAGTATAAAAAGGAAAAAGGAAAAAAGGCAAGTTGCTGTCCCTAAGATCTCACTATTGTAAAAACCCTACGTTAGTATATGCAGTAAAAAATAAGGTGTTTGAATATTCACCAATCTTTTGAAAACGGTTGTCTCTCTAGAGGTGGGATCGTGGGGGGTTTCCTATATTGTATTTTCTAATGTTTGAATTCTATAACTGTGTATTGAAATGGTAATTAGAAAGAAGATACAAAATAACTGAAAACTGCAAATTAGCAACCTCAGATCAGACTCAAATTCTAAAAGCCAATAAATCTATGAAAATAATATAAACACCTCCACAAGAATTCAACTGTAATTCTTAATTCAACCAAAACAGAATTACAAAGATTTGACAAAGACCAGGAAAGAAGAAAAGAAAAACAAGAATATAGCCTGAGGTTTGGTTTGGTTTTGTTTTTTACATTTTAACCAATAATAGAGAAAGAAGTACATGCTGATGATACTCTACGAAAAGGAATAGGAAAAGAAAGTTATTTAGTTAGGCAACACATTCCTTTCTTATTTTACTTCAAAATAATTGGTCTGGAATAGCTGCCCAGGCACCGGCCTATGCCCTTTGACACACAAAGAACCACAGCATGAGCAGCAGGCTGCGTTTCTACAGAAGCAAAGCCACCAAGGAGACTCAGGACAGCTTCAGCCCTAGCCGGGACACCCGACTCACAATAGCTGTGTGCAGGGGGCCTCTCGTAGCCTGAGACTCCTTGTCTGGCACAGACCTGCAAACCCTGCAGGGGACACGTGCTGACTTCAAGAGAACAACAACCCAGGAAGTCCATTCCAGCAGTGCGATGGGAAAGACACCTGAACACTCCCAGCTGAAGAGACTAAAATGCCAGGTAAGGTATTAAAAAAAGGGAGGGAGATAAAGGACAGGGCCTGCCGAGTGCATACATACACACATACAGCAAAGGTGCCACCATCTGAACCTGAAGACCAGCCAAGAGGCACTTTCACACCTGGCAACTCCTCCATAGGACACTTTAGCATGTTCTTCCTTTCACATCGGAACATTCTTTGGAGTGGCTCCATAGTATTCCCTATAAGGAATGTCTCTATTGTCTGCATTTTGGGCATACACAGATCTTTTGCTCTTAAATGCTCCCCCACACCCACCTTTGCACACAGACAGTGCAAACCCTACCAGGAGGAAGATCCACAGCCCTCAAGACACCTGTGGGTCATGGTGACCACAGAGACCGAGGACCTGCCAGGAGAGCCTAAACCTCGTGTCCCACCAACTCCACTGATGTCCCCCACTGAACTTTATCTTTGAAATCCAATGTTTGCCAATTTTATAGGTTAAAGAAAGGTACCTTATGTTTTAAGTTGCATGCCTTTGATTTTTTTTTTAGTGAGAGTGAACAACATTCTTTCGTGTTATTGACCATCTGTGTTTCCTCTGTGAACTGCAAGTTTATATTCTTTGCCATATAAAGCAGTTATCTTTCTAATTTGTAGGAAGCTGGGTGGTTTGGGGGGGAGGGGCTTATTTGGGGGGTATTTTGGGGAGGGTTATTCTGTAACAGGCCCCATTACCCGTCAGCACCATCCTTTAAAAAAAAATGCTACTGCTTTTCCACTGGGGAAATGAGGCCATTTATTTTGTGATCTCCCATATTCGGGATTATTTCCCAGTACTGCGGGGAATATGGTGGAAGGAGTGTAAATGCCTGAGGGAACTGAACAGGAAAGGGCACACCCAGCCAGGGCCGGTGCAGGCCTCCCTCCTCTCTATTGTACAAGTTGGTGTCTTAGGGTAGGGCAATTAAAAGTGTTTCTACAGTCAATCTGCAGAAGGTGGTACGACCAGAGGCACTTCAGTTCAACTGTGCAGTAATTCCCCCAGCCAAATGGCCTGGCCACCCAGACACCTGCCCATCCCTAGGACAAAGAGCACCCAGATTGGAGCAAATTCATTTCCAAAGAAACACTGGGATCTTTCTAGCCCCAGGGCCATTCCAAGCAAATACTGTGGATGTTTCCCATCACTCTTAGAACAGAATTCAGAGTGTAGGCCACCCAGCGTCCACCTCACTCGACACCGCACTGGCTTCCCCCCTTCCTCCACCCCGCACTCTGTCCAGCTCTCTCCCCGCTCCGTCACAGCTTGAATCCTGCCTCTCAGGAAGCAATCCCTCCTCCAGACCAACTTGTCTGGTGTCTGCCTCGCATACTCACCACTTGGGTTATCTGTTCATTTGTCTACTCACTTCTTTGCAGGCCTCCATCAGCACGCCATGTCTGCGCTGCCTGCCACTATGCTCAACGGTAGATGGCAAGTGCTCAGGTGTTGCTTGGCTAAATGAATGGATGATTTCTTTCCCTTAAGACCATCCCGAGAGCACAGTGCAGATCCAGGAGTCCCAATTTCAGTCCAAACCAAAGGTAAACCAAATCCTGACTTACTGCCCCTACTTAGTTTCTGAACTAGGAGGGCAATTCTCTGTCCTATGCGCGGCCTCAAACACATAACTTATTCAAACAGAATCCTCACCCTGAAATCATGAACACTACCCTTCTTAGCATCCCGCCACAAGTAAGGGATGCCCATAATCAGATCCTGCTCTGCCTGGCTTATGATCCTGAAGCCTCTGGTACAAGCTCCCTATCCCCTTTGCCTTCCCTCCTCCCTCTCAATTTTAACACACCTATCTCTTATTTGTTACAATAAATGGAAAAACAGATTTAAGGAAATAAAAACATTGCTAAGCCGCATAACTTGGTACAGGCTTAGCAATCTTTCAATTCCAGATTGTGGATGTGCTCTGCCTTTTCTTACCACATTTCACACCACAAGAGGGTGAGATGCCCATGCCATCCCCACATATGGAGTTCACCTTCCAGAGGCTCCTCCAGAAAAACATAGTAAAAATGCCCTGAGTTGGAGGTACAGACAGTTAAGTGCTACAGAGCTCAGAGGTAGGAGAAATGACTAAAATTGAGGAGAAGCTCCAGGGAAGGCAACACTGATCAGAACCTTTGGGAACAGGGCAGAGTTGAGTATGCACAAGAAAAGGGAGGGGCTCTCATGCAATCTTATCCACTCAAGTTCAACTCATATCCTAACAGGGCAGCTTGCCAAATTAAGCAGGCAACTTACATTATCTCCGCACCCCTACCCGAAGGAACAGGATCACCACTGGACCTCCCCAGACCAGGGCCTCTCCTGGCTCACAACGCTCATCACCTGCACAGGACTTCAAGCCACAAACAGTGGCTCTGTGTCTTATTTCTACCTGTGTTTCAGAGTCTAGAAAGAATGCTTCTTACTAAAATGAACCTGCCTATAGATATCTTGGTCTTGCTGACATGAGTCAATTATTAAAAGAAAACTCACAGTTCCTTAGTGAGTGAAAGGGCTCCTGAGACATCTATCAGCTGTTCTCAAACTTCTCTGTGCTGAAGAGTCACATGGTCTCATTTACACTTGCAGATTTCTAAGCCCCAACAAAGCAATTCTCATTCAGTAGGTCTTAAATATATTATCTTTCTAGAAGGTTAATTTAAAAGTCTGAATGTTAAATTACAACTTTTTCCTTCATTTTAGAATTTTAGGATTGCACATACAACAAGTAAATATTTATGCATTTTATGCTTCTGTTTCACAACAGCACACATCCCTGGCTGGCAGCAAACTCCTCAGTAACTGCCACCCAAGGTCAGCAGACTTAATGCCCATTTTACAGATGGAGAGAAAGAGGACAAAAGAGGAAGAATCTCTGGCTTCAGGTGACACACCCATAGAATTTGCAGGAAGACTGGAAACTGTGTCTCAGATTTTCATACAGCAGAAACTGACAGAGCAATAACTGCCCATGGGCATTTACTGAGAATCAGAGTTCAAAACGAGGAAAAAGAGATGCAGATGTAAAGAAAAGAACGACTCTTCCTTTCCTTTCTTCTTTCTTTTTTTGAAATCAGGTTTCTTAGAAACATAAGATTATGTAAGGGGAGGAGGAGGACTGTGAATTTTAAGACCTTCTCGATCAGATTCTAACAAATTTAAGTATTTGAAAATGCATTTATTCAGGGACACACATTGTTTAAAATACTCCTTCTACGGGGAGAATTCCAACCTGGGTCTGGCAGCTTTCCATGGTTTTGGTTGGGTGAACAGTGTTATTTCAAGAACAGTCCTATGAGCTGCTGAGTTGGGGTTCAAGTTGCTGAATTCAGGAGGAAAGGAAATTCTGATTCCCCCTCAATCCAGGAGGCAAGAGACTGAAAGCCACAGGAGTCTAACTTAAAATGCTTTCTGGGGGTGGGACTAGGGGAATCACAGCCCAAAACAGAGTAAGGGTCAGGCAGAACTTGACCAGATAACTTAACCATGTTTGGTGGTCACACAAACTAATTTTCCTAAAATTTCACCCAAAAAGAGCGGGGGGGGGGGGTTGGGGACACCAAGGCTTTGGGCTGGCATAGTACAGATTTTCAACCTTGGAAGCCTCGAGGAAACATCCAACCTTTTCTTTCGGTCTGAGGAGTCTTGGTCCAAGCACAGAGTAACTGTCACCTACCTATAACAAACGGCATGTTTGAGCACAACCATCGGTGCCGTGGGCTGGCCAGCCAGAAGGTGGCTTCCCTGGGGACTACAAGCTACTTAAGAAGCTGCTACACTTCTGGGAAGCACCAACTACTCCATACACCACTCACTTTGCAGCTCCTCCACTGCCTTCATCATTGTCTGAAGATGATGACGTAGAAGAACCAGGAAAGTACGCTGAGTCCACGTGATTGGGACTGCCGCTTGGAGCTGGGTTGATCGGGGAGGACCGTTCATACAGTGGGGTATGCTTTCCTTCATGAGGAATGTTACTGTAGTTCTGCTCAGTCAGATTCTTTCCGCTGGTTTCCAAGGTGAGAGCCGGCTCAGCGAGGCTGTATGGGTGTGGACCCTGGCCCGGAGCACCTGGGCTGGGCACCTGGGGGGCCTGAAACAGAGGGTAGAGATCACACATGCATACACACTGCCTGCATGGCCCGGAACACATAAGCATAATCCGGCCTTGGCTAAGTTTTAATTCAACAAACACTGTGAAGCAGGTGCTTCACATATCCTGAGTTTAAGAAATTATTTTAGCATTCATTAAGATTTGATACATATGCAGCTTTCAAGGCAGCTGTCCCACACCAAGGCTGGGCAAACCAGCTGAGGAAGGAAAGGAAAGGCCTTACCACAGGCTTTGCTTGCAGAGAGGTCTGTGGAATGTTGAGCATCTGGGGGGGGACATACGGTGGCACTATCCCAGGCATTCCAAACGGATTTGGTCTGGCTGTTTCATCAATACGGAAAGAAAACAATAAAACAACTGTGAGCAGGAGGACATTCCCCAGGACACAGCGGTGGCTAGCACACATCTCCACCTGTCTTGTACCTCCTCAGGTGCCAGCACACCACTGGCCCCACTTCCCAGAAACCTTCAGAGATTCATGTTTAACATTAAAAATACTTAATCTTATGATGACCAATTTTATACACTGGGGCTAGAATTCTAACTTTCAAGAGTTTTCAGTTAATGTCTGATGGTCTCTTTGCTTTTGTCCATTTCTTTGAATGCCTGGCTTGTCTCTGTCTTTAACTTAACAGGTGTTCTTATTCTCTCTCTGCTCACTGCTGACAAAGCTGGAAGCCCTGTAGTACTCTAAGCACTAAAGGAACAAAAGAAGGACACAGCACTTCCCCTTCCATACGTGAAACAATGGAATTTTTCTATTTAAACTAAAATTAGGTTCGTAGCTACTAGCACACTTTTAAATACAAAAAGTGAAGTGTGGTAGTCACTGCCTATACTTTTGGTTTGTTTTCATTGTTAAGGAAACCATGATCAGGTTATACATGCATTATACATACACTGCGGGGTCAGTAAAACTTGGGATTTTGTGCTCCCTTAGAAAATGACTTTATAAAACCTGTTCTGATGTATGCTGGCATTTGTCCTTCATTATCCTCGTGCTAACTTGTAACAGTGAAACACAGAATGGAAGCCACGTAGAGAAGCGGCCCCAAACACAACGTCAGGCAGGAGTGGGTCCCATGTCAGCTTAAAGACATGACATAAAGCAATCAACTCAGCCCAAGGTTCAGAAACCTCCATATCCACAACACTCAGTCTCCTTGCGGGTCTGAGGAGAGGTGGGGGTCAGCACAAGCAAGGCCAGCACGGCAATGCCCCCAGCATGCGGTGATGGGGGATGAGTGTGGCCTTCATGTCAAAGACACTTCAAAATATCATGATTTACTAATGTGATAAAAATGAGGAGACTCTTCAGGGCTTTGTTCATTTGCTGAACAGTTAGGTGTGGCGTGCCTGAGAGGACAGGCTGTGAGGGCCAGCCCAGGGCTACTACAAGACCTGGGGGTGTCATCAGGACTCAGACTGCAGGAGACACAGAGAAAATATACCCAGTGAGAACACACAACAGACCCTACTGGTGCCCCCACGGCCACACCGTCTCTTCCTTAGGTTTCTTTTAAAAACAGAACAAAACCAAGCCTAGAGCTACCTCAACGCGAACGTCATTTATCAGGAAGAGTGCTTTTCTAACTTCAAAACCTGAGGGACATCAGGTGAGAAACACACAACCCATAAACCACTACCAACTTGTCAAGAAAAATAAACACACATTTAATTTAACTAAAAAAAATAATAAAGTGCCCCAAACCCTCCCTCTCATTCTCTGAAAGGAAACTCCCACTGATTCCTAACCTGAGGCTCCCTGAGCCAAGCCAGTCCTGGGCCGCAAGGACACTGGGAGCACTGAGGCTTGGGCCGTTGCTCACTTCTTACTACCCCACAAGACTCATGAGCCTCAGAAGCCATGATCTGTTGGAAGATCCCATCTCAAGCGCCTGGTGCTCAAGTTGGAAATACCATAGCTCGCATGAACAGAAAGCTTGGCCGAGCTTCC
This sequence comes from Phocoena phocoena, assembly GCF_963924675.1. Lineage (NCBI taxonomy): Eukaryota > Metazoa > Chordata > Mammalia > Artiodactyla > Phocoenidae > Phocoena > Phocoena phocoena. The sequence goes on along the minus strand of NC_089224.1, from coordinate 26,391,574 downwards.
ACTTTCCACTGAACAGAGATGGCTGTGGGACAAATAGCTGGGAATGGTGATGCTGGCACATGTGCATGTGGGGCTGGTGTCCCATCTACACACTTGTCCACACGCTCACATACACACAAATGTTCACCACACAGACACACGTGCACATTTGCCTGCACTCACACACACAAGGAGACATTCCTGATCAAACAGTAAGTCCATGAGTTATGAACCTCTAAGTGTGAGATACGTGATGCCGTAACTGAAAGTCCCTTCTCAGGTGATTCTGAATTTTAGCCAGATTTTGCGTGAAAGAGTATTATGAAATCCACTTAAGCTCTAATGCTGTAACTTAAATCACTGTAAAAAGTCTAGCATATAATCCCTTGTAGCTGACCTGCCATACTTAACTTCAGAGTAATAAGAATGAGAGACTGGACTCTTCAATTATGCAGCATCATCCAAGTGAAGATGAACATTTATGTTTCACTCTATTTTTGGCCATTATATGCTACAAAATTCCTGAAAGCACAAACTTTCCTTAAAAAAAAAAACACAAGAAAAAACAAAAAGAAAGAAACCCCCCAAAACAAAAACGCACACAAAGCTATAACTTAAAAGCAAAGATTTCCAAGGAAAGAACATTTCCTAAAATCATATTTCAATCACTGACCTCAAATAAACCTTTGAGAACCCACAGGACTAGTTACTATTCTATCATAACCTAGTCTATTAAGTGAATTAATTTGACTACATTTCTCTGATGGCTGCAGAAATGCCTAATAAGCGAGGGCCTGCCTCTGCATACTGCATGCCTTCTTATAAATCAGTTCTTGTTCTCAGTGCCCTCGTGCAGCTAAGCAGAGTCATTGTCTGTCTTCTGTGTGACAAGGACATCTTTCTGAGAATTGACACCAGTTCAGAGTGGAGATTAACACCACCAGTTTCTCATTCTCTTCCTTTCACAAATACTTACTAAGAGAGGTAGGCCTTTGTTAGAAAAGTATGCAGAATGAAGACAGACGAAAGGGAAAGAAGTATTTAATTAGTATTTGAAAAATATTTTCATGATTAAAAAATATTTAAATATTAAAGACTTTGAGAATAAGAGAAAGAAAGCATGCATTGCAGCCCTTACGGCTGTGCTTAGTTAGCTGTGAACTCTCACAGATAAGACACTCTGTGCAGTATCCACTCCCTTGAATTACTTACTGTGCCTGTATGAAGCTAACCAGCTTTTCTCTAAATTAAAATAAGATTAAAAGAAGGAATGGTGTTAACCAAAAAACTCTACTGAGAACTAGTCACCCCTACTCCTACCTAACAAATATTCATCTATTACTGGGCATGTTACTGTGAAGATGTTACATTAAACAAACAATAGCAACAAAGTAATATTTTTTAAATTCTATAATTTAGATGGGTGCTGATGCATGATTTAAGTGTTACACAAAAAGCATAGCTTTGAAAATTTAAAGAATAAATAAACCAATATATTCCCTACCACCAACACTAGTTTTCAATGCTTGCAAAAAAAACAAAGCAAAATTTTCAAACTATGTTAACCATGTTGACATATTTACTCAATACCAATATTCTACAGAACTTAAGGTACAAAGTTATATGGAGAATTTTACGTAATTTGTTTTCATCCTCTCCCAAATGAATAGCTTCCGAAGGCAAGCTAGTGTGGGGGACAGCGGGAACCAACAGGACACTGGTGTGGCCTATGAAGCCTGGTAGGCCGCGCATAGCCAAGGAGGCATGGGGGCTTTTGGGAAGGAGGAGACAGAAATCATCCCAGCTCTTAGAGGACTGAACCTTGTCAGTTTCTAGTGAGTACCAACTCCCAAGAGCTCAGAGCTGGGGCAGCTGATGCCTACCTGGAGCCACAGTACTGGCAAGGCCCCACAGGAAGAGTTAGAGGCCACTGTCCAGGAGAGAAGCCCTCACAATGGAAGGCTAAGTGTAGGGCAAATTAAAGTCAGATCATGAATAAAGCAAGTAGGCACCTGAAAGAATTATGAGCAATGAAAAAACTTAACCTAGGGAAGCACATTTCAGGTTAATACATCAATAAATAAGACCTTTCTGAGAACTAGAGCTGTTCAACAATGACAAGGGCTGCTTTGACTGCTTGACGGTTGGTGTAGGAATATACCACGGTCAGGAGGTATCCTGGTGCTTACACAGCATCCCTGGCTATCCAAATCTCTTCTGTCCTTGAGTTTGGATAGCACATGTGGACCTCAAAGGATACAGTATTATTCAAATCCACGTGACACCTGAGTCTAGAAGAGCAAGAGTCTGAATAGTGAGAACTTATCCCAAATTTTATCCAAACCTATTAAATTCCTGAGTTCACTTAATCAGGTTTGAATCGTAGGCGTTAAGTAGCAAAAGAAAAGAACTCTTAAATTTCATTCAGCCACCTACATGGTTTTATAAGTCTATGATAAATCAAGACAAAGCAGTTTCTGTCCATCTGTGAATTCTAAAAAGCACAACCTAAAAGAAAAGTCTAAAGGCCTTTATTTGGAAGTCACTGATAAACTGAACTAGCAGTCCCCTTCTGTCACTGAATACTGAGAAGCCACCAACAGACCTGATGACAAGCTGTGCCCATCTCAGGAAGACACACCTTGCAGTCTTTTAAACCAGACAGCAACTGAAAGGAGATGTATTTTCAGTTCTTCTAAAATGACCAATTTTCAGGTTTTTTAAAAAAATGACCTTTCAAAAACCCTTAAGACCAGACAACCTATAGCACTGCATACCACATCAACTGAAATAAACTGACTAAAAACTGAATGAAAGGTCACAGGAACAGACTGAGAGAATCCACTGATCTACCTAGGAATCAAGGAGAAAGAATAAGTGGACTTCCTATTTAACATGATAGCATCTTAGCTTCTCTTTGGCAGCATCTATTCTGTCAGACCCATGGGGGCTTGACATCAATGCCATTTGCATTAGCTTTAAAAAGATAAAAATTGAAAAAGATGAACATGCACACATCTCAAAAACAGCAAGTACAGAATGACAGGTACAATACAGCGTTTAATTAAAAATCAAAACACTATGACTTATTATTCCATATATGAGGTAAGGAACTATAAAAACCATTAGAGGGGGACAGACATGACTTTTAGAAAAGCCTAATGTAGGGCTTCCCCAGTGGCGCAGTGGTTGAGAGTCCGCCTGCCGATGCAGGGGACATGGGTTCGTGCCCCGGTCCGGGAAGAGCCCGCATGCTGTGGAGCGGCTGGGCCCGTAAGCCATGGCCGCTGAGCCTGCGCGTCCGGAGCCTGTGCTCCGCAATGGGAGAGGCCACAACAGTGAGAGGCCCACGTACCGCAAAAAAAAAAAAAAAAAAGCCTGATGTATTTCTTTAAGACATTTGTTAAACCTGTTTAGTGGGTACCCTAATGCTCATGATACTATCCTTTGTATTTTTCAGTTACATTTAAAGCTTTCCATAATAAGAAAATTTAAGCAAAAACCTTGGAAAGAGTGGGTTTAGTAATCAAAACTATAAGAATGAATATTATATAACTTGCCAAATTTCAAAAACTTATTAGTAGAGTAGAGCAACAGTATAATATCATATACTTGGTGACAAAAATTTTTTAAAGTGATCATTATAACAGTAGAAAAACTAAAAATATGCTAGTGATGACTACAGAACATGGTTAAGTAGATTACAGCACATCCCCACTGTGGAACATTAGACAAGCTTTAAAAATACTAAGGCAAAAAAAAAAAAAAAAAATACTAAGGCAAACCTTTGTGAAGTTACAGGGAAGCTCCAAAGGCACACTGTTGGGTGGGAACAGGGCAAGTTGCCTTATAGTATGTACGGTGAGGCCCATTATGGGTCCTGCGGCCTGGCTACAGCCAGCACTTGCAGCAGGAGGCCTGTGCCACCCCTGCATAGTGAGCCTGGGCGCATGGACGATGGCAGGTGGATGAGGTCCTGAGGGCCATGTCACCTGGCGTAGGGTAGCAGTGACGCTGAGGAGTTCAACAGTTCGAGCAACAGGAGCAGCGCGGGCAGCGTTCTGATCTCTCTCACTTCTGCTCCCCAGACACATGTGTACATGCCATCGCCCTCTATTCTGGGCAGGTCACACTATGGACTCTGCATGACCTCTGTGTCCCACAGTGGACCCGAATGAGTGACCTTGGGTCCTGGAGACCTAACAGCCTCTTCTCATCAGCTGAGGAAGCCCAGCAGGTGCCACATCCTTCTTCACAGACTGTGTCTTCATGTTCAGGGGGGACATTTCCTGACCAGCCCCTCTCATGCTGGGAGTGTGTGTTGTTGGGGAGGTAGAGATGTATTTTCAAAAAGACTTGTCAACACAACCTAGAAGCCCAGCAACAATCAACAGAACAGTTTGGTGAGCACTGTGCAGACTGTGTAGCCTCAGGAACGCGCCTTCTCAAGACACCAGAAAGTGATGCCTTCCAGTAAAGCCATGGCTCAGAATGAGGGCCCACTGACTGGTCCTTGCTTCTCCCTTACACTTGAAGATGCACCTTTCTGAGCCCTGGTCCCAAGAGCTGTGGTCCAGGAGCACCAACTACGGAGTCTAATTGTTCCTGTTAAGACAGTAGGCATTTATGTTCTCTTGTAGATGGGTCACCAGCGGTTGGCACTGAAGTTTGCCATCTGGCATTCTGTGAATCAGGATCCTCTGACCCAGTCAGGTAGAACGTGGCCAGCCTTGGGGGCCTGTCAGGACACAGACTGATGCAGGCCCCTGACCTGGGCAAGCCCGTCCAGATAAAACACCCATGGGGCCTCTCTGCCAGCACCTAGGAAGTTTCTATAGCCAGAGGTCCTTTCTTTGTGGTCACTATGTAGAATTTGTTCTTTGCTTTAGCGGTGACAGCTCCTATTTCAATATGGTTCTCTTTGCACAATTCTCTATTATTTGTTCACGCTGGCCTGCTGCTCTGAGGGCTCCCTTGGTCCCCACCAGACCCCTACACCTCTGTGCTCCAAGGGACCGGGGGTCACTATTACCTCCAACCTTCCTTCTCCCTTCATAGCCCCCTCTCAGCTTTCATCATCCACCTAAAAGTTTAAGCATGTTCAAAGTTCCCTCCCATTTCAAGCCCCACCCTTTATGGAAGCAACTGGAGGTGGATTTGGAGGACTGGTGCTGGCCACCTACCCCACCCTCTTCCATATTTTACAGCATAGAAGAAGCCGCAAAGCTAAAAAACTATTTTTCCTAGGATCCCTTGCACCTCGTTGAGGATCATGCAGGCACCCGCACCTGCACGGGGTCTGGGAGCTGTGAGTGCCACAAAAGTCTCCCCCTCACCTCTTCTGACAATTGTTCTTGCCACGACTCCTATTCTGGCTGCTGCACTGCTCTCCCTGTGCCCCCAGCTCCACCTCCTTTCCCTGATCTGAGGTACACCATCTCAAGACCTCCATACAGAGGGCCCGCCACAGAAAACCTCCCCAGGGCATCCGACCTACTTCCGCTGCTCCAATTAGTACTCAGGGTACACACACAATAAAGAAAAGCAAGGGGACCATTAATACAAAATTCAGGGTGCCGGAGTACAGGGGAACATGACCAGGAAGAGACAGGGATAGGGCTCTGATACTAGTAATATTCCATTGATGTTTGTTTTATTTACTGTACAAATATACTGTGTGTATGATAGTTTCAAAATAATTTACTGTACAAATATACTGTGTATATGAGAGTTTCAAAATAATTTACTGTACAAATATACTGTGTGTATGACAGTTTCAAAATAATTTAAGTTTTTACAATGAAAAAAGTCTTTCAGTGAGCTTACGTGGTCCAAAGTGTAAGTCTAAAAATCTAAGGCCATGCATGGCCCGACAAGCATCACCTGACCATTCCTTCCCTTGCTTTCCTGTGCTGCAACCACATTCTTCTGTTTCTTCTACATCCTGTCCTCTCACCTCAGGACCTTTACACATTCTGTCTCCTCTGCACATATACTTCCTCTCTATTGTCGTCTTGCTAAATTCCTACTCTACACTCAAACCTCACCTAAACATTAATTTAATTGAGCAGAACTAAACACTGGTTTAATCAAGTACTGTTTTAACCGGGTTGGTCTTCTGTGACCTTCCTGTTCACATTCCTGTATGATTCCTCGTCTCAGTCACCAACAAGGGCAAGGATGACATCTGTCTTGTCTACCACCCCGTCCAACACTCAGCATAGTGCCTGGCAGGAAGTGAATACATCGAAGGCTCATTTACGTTTTTCAAAAAATTAATAGACTATTTTTTGAGCAGTTCGGCTTTACAGAAAACATAAGCAGAAAGTATACACCTTGCATTAGTGTGCTACATTTGTTACAACTGATGATCCAATATTGATGCCTTACTATTAACTAAAGTCTATAGTTCACAGTAGGATTCCCTCTTGGTGTTGTGTATTCTATAGGTTTGGACAAACTTACAAGGACATAAATCCAGCATTATAGTATCATAAGGAATATTTTCACTGCTCTAAAAATCCCATGCTTTGCCTATTTATTCCTCTCTCACCCTCAAACCCTGGAACCCCTGATCATCTTAATGTCTCCGTAGTTTTGCCTTTTCCAGCATGTCATATAGTTGGAACCATACAGTATGTAGCATTTTCAGATTGGCTTCTTTCACTTAGTAATGTACATTAAAGGTTTCTCCATGGGTTTTCATGGCTTAATAGCCAATTTCTTTTCAGCACTGAATAATATTCCATTGTCTGGATGTAGCAGTTTATTTATTCATTCACCTGGTGAAGGATATCTTGGTTACTTCCATGTTTTGGCAATAATGAGTAAAGCTACTATAAACATCCATGTGCAGGTTTCTGTGTGAACATAAGTATTCAACTCCTTTGGGTAAATACGAAGGAGCAGGATTACTGGATCTTGTGGTAAGAGTATGTTTGGTTTTGTAAGAAACTGCTGACCTGTCTTCAGAGTGGCTGTAACATTTTGTATTCCCACCAGCAAGAAATGAGAATTTCTGTGTTCCACATCCTCACCAGCATTTGGTGGTGACAGTGTTCCAGATCTTAAGCTATTCTAGTAGGTGTGCAGCGAGAGCTCATCTATTTTTCACTGAGGAAGGCCAAGAGGACACAGTGCATGCTTCTTCAGACTAACAAGGCCTCTGTTTTATTTGCACAGCTTTCCACAAATACACCAGGATTAGTTCACGCCTACAGAGTCCACGTTCACAGACCTGAGGCGGGCCTCTAACATCTGTTATTTGTTATTTTTAAATTCTGCCAATGATTTTGGAGCACAGCTAAGGTTTAAGAACTACTTGTTCAACCAGGAAGCCAAATATTGCTGACAACTCAATTCTGACATATCTTACATTTAGACTGCAGATTCTCTGGAGATGGTGGACATTAAGTGCTATGATGGAAAGGAAAAAATTATAATCATATCTAGATCCCCCATTCCCAACACAGTGTTTCTGATACAGTAAATGCTTGAAAAATAATATTAATCTCACCTGTAACATTTAAAAAATCTATCTAGCAGATAATTCAGCAATAGACATATATACAGATAGGTATTATATATTAAATATCCATAATCTATAATATGTTATATAATATAGATAATTTCTGGGAGTTCATAGTACAAAAACAGCATGGGCTGGAAAAAATTCTTTTTCCACACTGAAAAAGACCACGCACTATGCAGACCAGGCCTCCCAGCAACGGGACAGGGAGCATGTGCACTTCCTTTGTAAATTCCACACCATCCAATAACAGTATGGAGATCTGAGGTTTTTTCTCAATGCTGCAGAGAACCACAAACTCAGAAGGAAAAGCATGGAAGACATAGCAGTCACCCCCCAACGCCAGTCCACATGGGGTCTGGCCAGGAAGGTTTTTCTTTTGAAAATACAGAACCCTGAGGCTAATTAGGCTTCTGAAAACTGTTCTGTGGTACAACCTAAAATTCCAGCCAGATTTAGAAACCTCTGGGTAGAGTCAACTCTCCCCATTTTTCTGTAAGATTTCTTCAAAACTCTACACATATTCCAGTTTCTAAAATGATTAATACAGACAGGGTCTAATGAATAAGGAAGTTATTTTCCAATATTGGTTCTTCAAAATTCTGAATGCGTTTTCCTATAGAATAATATAATGAACTATGGTTGGAAAAGACCACTTATGACCTACCTATTACTTATAAGAATATTTTTGTGGAAAATATGTCTTAGGTTCTCACTTGGGATGCCAAGAAAGTATTTCCCCAACTCAGTGTTGCCTCTTCTACGCTCTTGATTTCCGTTTCAGTCATCACTCTCCATTTAGTGGGTCCCTAACAGCACATATAGATGAAATCAATGAGCACTTTCTCCAGATACTTTTATTTCTTTATACTTATCAGAAAAAAACCCAATAAAAGTGATTTTTACATTAATCTGTTTCTGCTGGCTCCAAATTATGTATATCTAACCTGAAATAAACCTTCTTTTTCAATCTTGCCTCAACCTCTCTCAATTTCATCCCAATATTCCAGGCCATACACTGAACTCTACACTGCCCCAAACTTCCTGCCCTGTTTTAATTCTGTGACTGTACTTTGTTAAGTCCCTTGCTGTACAATTCAGATTACCGCAACAGTCAGAAGCAATGCGAAATGCTTTATAGAAGGATTTGTAGGTAGTTATCACCTACATTAACCTGCTTGAAAACATCACCCTGAATACCCCAAATTCTTTACCAATTACACCACTGTTGTCCATAAACCACTGAGTGAAAGTGAATTCTAAGAGTATTGACTTCATTTATAAAATACTTACCTCATAATGTCCTTTGATGATTTAATAAGAACATGAAAGCACTTTATAGAACAGTAAATATTTTTAAGAAGTTCAAACTTAAACCTAATTTAAAACTCACCTTCCTCTTCAGAGCATCTTCCAAACTGTTATCAGCTCAGATAAATGCCAAATGTTAAGTCAAGTGTCTTTCTCTATCCTTTCTCTCTCCACATTTTCCTTCTCTTTAAATGTTCTAGTCCCAGGTATACTATAATGAATGTTCAAAGTACAATTGTCGTATGAGGACTAGAATGTCACTACAGACAATCTCAGGAACGTGACTTCTTTCATTATATGAAATAAGCACAACTGAAACAACGGTTGGCAATATGATTTCTCACAGCTTTACTGCTCTGGAGCCTAAGAAAGGCAATCTCACTCAGGAAGGAGGTTGGTATTTAGGGTTAGTGCTTTACAACCTCCCATGAGATATTCACTATCAAGCAGCCTTCAGGCAAACAGTTTATAATTGTTTTTTATTCCCCAATTTCAAATCTCTGAGTGAAATTTGATATTTTGCCAAAAAAGGCAACAAGAGGAGACACAAATCCACTGCATTTATGAAGGCACTTATAGATCCAGAGGGTCTTCTATGTCCTTGGTGCTCTCTGCAAGAGGACACCTCACAGACAGAGATTTCAGCATCACCATCATCTGCTAGCCTTGGTCCTCATGGCTGCCTGCTCTTCTCCTCCACTCTCATAAGTTTTCTCTTGCTCTTCAACACTTTCAGGAATTACCACTGAGTCTGCCCAGGAAGTTCTGCTATACTTATTTGTATAACTATAGAAATCTCAATTCAAAAGAATAAACCAACAAGATTACTGGGTGAATATTTAAATCTCTTTGGTTATTGCATGATCAGTATCTATCACAGAGGCTTTGAGTTACTTACCTAAGTAATGTGGTGGGTGAAATGCCATAGGCTTACTAGTCGCTGAATAATATCCAATTGCTCTCTTAAATCGAATAACTTTGTCATCTGTTCTAGACTGAAATAAACGCAGGAAAACCTTTGTAAATCAGCATGCCACTGGTCATGTGTATTAATATATTTTTATAATTCAGCACATGTATAATAATCTTCAGCCTTTCAAGCTAAATGAGAGTTCAGAAATGACATTAAAATCGTCAAGGAAAATCAACAGATTATCATTCAAGTAACAAATCGAACATTCATTCTCTTAGAGCAATGTACTTATCAGAGTCTGACATGGCAGTCAGGAGACCTGAGTTCTGGGATGCAGTCCTCCAACTTTTCCTTGGCCAGGTCTCTGGTGCTACCCAGAAAGGTTTTACTTTTCATCTCCAGCAAGTGGGGGAGCAGTTTTAGTTCTTCAGAGAGCAAACAGGAAGTCACACAAACTTCACCTCTTCTACTAACCCTGACCCCCCTCACATCCTTACTTTCCAAAAAAGGAAGAAGAAATCCCTGATCATCACCTGAAGGGATGGACAAATCAGAGGTCCACAATTCCATTTGATTCATCTGTCTTCTTAGCAGAAATCCCATTAAATTATGATGGCAAATCTAGGAGCAGCAGAGACCTTACCATTCATCTACTTCAATCCCTCCTCTGTGCAGGCCGGAGGGGAGGCTGGAGGAGCTAGGTGAGGTGCCAGCCCTCCTGGCTGGCAGAGGCCTGACAGCTGGGCAAGCACTCCTGGACACGGCTGGTGTGTGCCTCTCAAACCCCTTCCAAACCCAGCACACACCATAGCACAAAGCGCTACCCAGAAGCTTGTATTTGTACCTGAGAATGCTGGAAAACATCTTTAGCTATGGCATCCAAGTCCGAGGTATCCTGGATGTTGCGAACGTAGTCAGCCACAGCCTTGATCACCACATCACACGGTGGCAAGACCAGCTGGTGGGCCCGGACCTAAGAAGACAAGCACACATGTCAATACACTAATTCTAAACACAGGCCCAGAAACTCCAGGTGATGTTTCCCTTCTAAGGGCCTGATTATTATCAATTTGTGATTTCTTGGCCCCAAGACTTCGGTGGTCTGAGAATCAAGCCCTGGATCTCCCTTTCAGTTGTTGAATATAACTCAGCTGCTTCAACCTGGCTAGGTAAAAGAGCGTCTGACAGCCTTCCATTACTTCTGCGATGTCTGCAACCTGCTCATGTGAGCACAGCACAGAGAAGCCCTGGGCCACAGATGCTTCCTTTCTTTCAACACCAGGCACCAGGAGGCTATGCTGGATGAATGTAGCCCCAAGCACCTGAGACCACTGCAAAAAGCCAAGGTAAGCTCTGAAAGGGAGGACAACGGTATCCCTGACTGCTGAGGGACATGTCTGGTGAAAGACACATGGAATAAAGTGTAGGAATATTTTCTATCCAAGAACAGTTGATACCAGGAAAAGGTAAGTAAGCAAATTTTTTTTAAAAAGGTTTGTTTTGGACTTTTTCATGAAAACTAAAAGAAAAAAGATACCTTAATTTAACAAAGTTAAGGTATGCCCATGTTCTTAGAAACAAAGATGAATCAGGTACTAACTCTGTTTATAAAACGTTTTTAATTGAACGACAGTATGAAATGACATTTTATTTCCTATTTAGTCACAAAGATCATAAAGATAAAAAAGATGGCAAAAACATCTAAAGGCTTTGTGTTTCCAGAGCTGTGCACTCCTGCCCACCACACCTATGAATGTGGTACGTTACACGGCAGGAGGGGGTAGGTTGGCTGTCTGCTAACTTCAGGCCAAGCCTGTTACCCTGGATTATTCAGATGGGCCCAATGTCATCACAGGACCCTCTCATGTAGAAAGGAAGGCAGAGGAGCAGGTTTCACACATGAGGTACAGCAGGACTCCATCGGCCATTGCCAGCTTTGATGATGGAGGAAGGGCCACGAGCCATGGAATGCAGCACCTACAGATGCTGGAAAAGGCAGGAAACTCTCCCTGGAGCCTCCAGAAGAAACATTCTCCCTGGCCCTGCTGATACCTTGATTTTAGCCCAGTGAGACCCACTTTGGTTGTGACCTCTAGAACTGTATTTGCTGTTTTAAGACACCAAACATAAATAAATAAAAAAGGAAAAAAGGAAAGAAAAAACAAAAAATATTAAGAAATAGAATGGAAGAACTTCTGGAAAAATAGATATTTATACTATTAGGGTATCATCACGCAAAGTTTCAGATGCACATGAGTATATTCAATTTCTCTTTAGAAAAGCAATGGGTTTTTTCGGCTGTGCCGCACAGCATGCGGGATCTTAGTTCCCCGACCAGGGATCAAACCCGCGCCCCCTGAAGTGGAAGCGCAGAAACTTAACCACTGGACCACCAGGGAAGTCCCAAGCAATGGTTTTCTTCTGAAATAATGTTTTCTATGTTTGAAAATGTTAGCTGCTCTGTCTCCTAGGGAAGCATTTATCTCCTTGCTCCGGTCAGTGTTTGGTGAAGGTAAATCCCATCACAATGAACTCCAGGGAACTAGTAAAACGTCTGAGGCTGCAGACCACAAGCACATTCCTAGAAACCCAATTCCCCCTCTGCAGAATGAAAAACTACTGACACACACACGCCCCATGAAGAAGAGGTCCCTGGAACAGTGCGTTCCAGCCAGTCTGGGAGAAATGGAAGTTCTGTCCACTCCCTGACTTTTGGGGTGTTTAATAGTCCCACAGCCATGACAGGGAGGAGGGCCAGCTGGTGGCAGCCCCAGGAATGAGGAGTCAGGACAGAAACCCTGAGCAGTCCTACCATCGACATTTCCCCCCTGGTGAGCACATTCCACAGAGAAGGGGACAGCCTTGCCTGAGGAGAGTCTGCAATGGCCAGTGGCCTCCAGGCCCTTGGACAACCCCCTCTCTGGGCCTCGACTTTCTGTCTCTAACTACAGTTTGAGACTAGTTGCCCAAAGAATGCCCCCTGGCAGTCTGAAAGCCTAGCGTTACCTCATTATGTTGCATACAGTATGGAAAGGCCGGCCACTGCAGAAGGAGTTTATATATAGGACAAATGACGAATAACGGGGTTAGAACAGAATTTACTGGGTACATAGGTGTCCAAAATATGAAAAGGGCTTTCCTCCAGCAGTTGGGAGCTAATGCGGTAGTGCAGGCAGCCTCTCCCAGCGTGTGCACCCTGACACCGGGACACCACAGACGACTGGGCAGCCGCATACTGTCCCATCCCACCTCAAGTGAAGATGACAGAGTCTGTCACTTTGGTTCCTGTGGATATCCTCGTCTTCACTACCCCCACTCCCCACAACACTAAGGCTCTAAAATCCTTGAAGTGAGCAGATCCTATAATTAGAGGGCCCCTAAATCCTTCTGAGAGGCTAATGACCACCACCCTGAAACTGCATCCTTTATAATTTCCCATGGCCCGGACTCCTCCCTCACGCCCCACCACCCCTCGTTCCCCCAGCTTCATTCCTAATCCAGCCTTCCAAATCCAACTCAGGGTGAGCACCCACATCTTCCTCTGAGACTGTTGGTGCTACTGCTCCCAAGCTACATCTTGGCTGCTCTTTAAATGCAAGTGATTATAAAAACAAAGTTTCACATAATATCATTGCTGAACCTGATCCACTTCACTGCCATTTGGAAAAGAGCAAAGTGAAAGGATTACAAATCTTGGCAATTTTCAGGAAGAAAGCTAGAAACCTGATCTGATCGACATTCACTTGTGGGTAAGGTATCATTCTAGAAAATAAGAATATGGAGCTGCTCCCCAGGGTCTTGACTTCAAGATGCTCACATTCTTATTGGAGAAAAAATGCTGACCAGACTCCAACAGGGCCCTCAGAGGACACCCTGGAGGACTCAGGGCCCAGCGGAGGAGGGAGAAAGGCTTCTGCATCCTCTGTGGTTCTCAGAGTGCAGGCCCTGAGATCCAACCCAGTGCCGTCTTGCAGCCCCCAGACCAACGAAAAGAGTTGTGTGAGGGGGCTCTGGCGGTTTGTTGTAGGAAGCCCTCCAACCACTGAATCACTGAACACATCCTGAGGACTAGTATCTTCTAAAGGAGTCAAGAGTAAGGAAAACATTTAAACACCACAACCGTCATGGCTATGCCTTGAGATTCTTGAAAAGTTATGACGTGTATCCATATCTTGTATACATTTGCCTGAATATAGCTGTGAAAAGGATGCTAAAATGCAATTAATCACAAACAATGCTAAATGTGAGCTCTGCTGGGGGAAACTGTTATGCAGATATACCGAAGGATTTAATGGATTTGAATTTAAAGTATTTAAAGTATTAAGTGTCAACAAAGAAAAATTCCATCACTGTTTTATGAGCTAGGGTCACCCGTAGGCTCACAGGGAAAGGAGGGCAGGCCTGGGCTCCCTCCTGCAGGAGTGTCTGCATCCAGCTGGGGCTGTACTGTCCTGTGATTTGAGTTCTTCTAGACTATATGCCACACACTGCTCTCAGCATGCATCACTTCATTTAATCCGCAAAACAATGCTGTGAGGTGTACTCTTAAATGTACTCCCCATTTGACAGAGGAGTTCATTCAGGCACCCATATGAGCCAACGAGGTGAGTAGCTGGGCCACCGCCTGACCTGCAGACTGCACACCTGGCCACCACACTCTGGTCTAGTCGTCTCTAAATTATGCCTCTTTTAGCATTAAATGTCCTTTTCTATGATATGATGGTAGACGGCGAGTTCCTTTTTCCTCTAACATTCTTATTTAGAATAATTAAAAGTTGGTGACACAACAGTAGCCCTCCCAACTTTTGTTTTCCCCAACAGATCCGTGAAACCCAAACCCCTGTTGTCGATGAAAGGAGCTACAGAAAGATTTTCAAAAGGAGAGGTATGAAATCAGGCCTGAGTTCCAGACACATGGAGGATGGGCATGAAGGCAGAGGAACAAAGGAGGGAACATTAGCAGCTCCTGTGTAAACCTAAGTAACGATAACACAGGTGGTCGAGAAGGATAGGATCAGCAAGTTGGGAAAGGTCAGATGTAGAGAGTCAGATGCAGAGAGAAGAATCAAAGATAATTCTCAATTTCTAACCTGATGACTGCAGGGACAGTGGTATCACTAGCGGGAAACAAAATACAGGACGATAAACCTATTTAGAGAAGGTGATGACATTTCTAAGTTAGAAACATCGAATTTGGTGCACAGGTGCAGTGCCCAAGTGGAGATGACTTGGTGGACAGTGGAATACACCCTGCGGTTCAGGGAAGGGGTCTCGTGGGAGAAGTACACTGGAGAGTCATCAACATAGTAGTTGAAACCTTAAGGGCAGATGAGATGTGCCAGAAAGAAAGTGTGAGGATCACAGCAAGGTACAGAGATGGATCCTAGGGAATGCACATGCAACCAGAGGAAGCCAGCTCACACGAGAGACAAGGAAAGGATGTGGAAATAAGGAATACAGAACAAAGCTGGGGTCTGGGAATCAAGGCAGGAATTTCCCAGAGCGGTGAGGAGAGCAGGATGACTGACAGTGTCAAGTGCTCCAGAGAGGCTGAAAATCATTTGACAAAGCATTTGTCAGAGCCACAGCCTTGGACAAAGACCCAACTGTGTCCACCAGAAATCGGCGGGGAGGGGCGCAAGGGGGCGGTGAGGGTGGATTAAGCTGTTGGGGACATTATGGAAGGCTGCCTTCGGGAGATTTGAGGATGAAAAAGAGAGTTAGGAGAAGATGGGAGACTAGACCACATTTACAAACTGAGGGCCAACGACCAAAAGAGGGGGGCGTCTACACAGGAGCAAGGAGTTGATTGGACGAAGTAACGCAGGGCTCCCTGGATGTGTTCAGTGACAACAGCTCAAGAATGTCAGGATAGTCTAGTCTCAGGAAGTAAAATGGGCCTGGATGAAGAAGAATGAAAACAGGGGAACGAGAAGCTGAGGACTCTCACCATCCTCAGATAAAGGACCTCTCTGTAAGAGAAAGCGTGAAACTGAAGAGAGGTCTGAAGAGATGATGAATGTTGAAGATAAATATTAAGGAGAATAAAAGGATTAACTGCTGACACTAATAGTTTGGTTGAAGTTGGAGACCATAATTTTAAAAATCAGTTTTACTGAGATATTTTACTTAAAGTAAAATTCATCAATTTTAAGTACATAATTCACTGAGCTCTGATAAATGCATACACTAGTGTAGCCACCGCCATAATTATGAAGTGTAACGTTTCTATCACCTCAAATAGTTCCCTGTGCCCCTTCCCATCATAGCCCTAGGCAACCACTAACCTGCTTTCTATCACCATACTTTTGCCTTTTCCAGGGTTTTACATAAAAGCAATCATATATATTTCTTTGGTGTTTGACATTTCACTTAAGATAATGCTTTTAGGATTCAAACATATTATAAGAAAGCAGTTGGTTCCTTTCACTGCTATCAGCATGTCATTGTATGACTGTCCCACAATTTATTCATCCATTCACCAGCTGACTACTGCTTGGTGTGTTTGAGACTACAATGGATAAAGCTGCCTGGACACTCAGGTTCAATTATTTTTGTGAACATAGGATTTCATTTCTCGTGAGTAAATGTCTAGCAGCAGGATTGCTGGGTTATATGGTAGGTATATGTTTAACTTTGTAAGAAACTACCAGACTGTTTTCAAAGTGACCATTCTGGATTCTGCTTCCCAACAGCCACATCTCAGAGCTATGGGTGCTGACACGCACTGACACTTGGCATCACCTGTCTCCTTCATTTGGCCCATGCCAGTGGTTAGGTAGTGTGGCTCACGATGGCTTTAATTTGCATTCCCTAATTCCATGGAGCATCTCTTTGTGTGCTTACCGAATATTCTGTAAAACGTCTGTTCAAAATTTCACACCTTTTTTTGTTGTTGCGTTGTGTATCTTCTTATTGTGTTGTTCTTTACACATTCTGGATACAAGTCCTTTACCAGAGACAATATTCTGCAAATAGCTCCTCTCCCACTGTTGTTGCCTGCTTTTCATTTTCTTAACTAAGAAATCTTTGACTAACTCAAGGTCATAAAGATCCTCCCTTATATTTTCTTCTAGAATAATTTTTATATTCTTTTAATTTTTGCATATGGATATCCAGCTATTGTAAAAACTAACCCTTCCCCATTTAGTTACTTAGGGACTTCTGGTGAAAATAATTAAATATATATATGGGTCTATTTCTGGACTCTGTTCTGCTCCACTGATCTGTTCAATTACCCTTATGTCAGTACCACACTGAGTTGATTATTATAGCTTTAAAGTGAGTCTAATACTAAGTCCTTTCACTTTGTTCTTCCTTTTCAACATCTCTGATGCTATTCTAGGTCCTTTGCAATTCCACATGAATTTTAAAATCAGTTTTTCAATTTCTACTTTAAAAAAAGCTCGCTTGGATTTTGATTGGGATGCAGTAAATCTACATAACAACAGAGTCTTTTGAGCCATAAACACACACATTTCTTCATTTATTTAGATCTTTTTAAAATTAGAGCATAAGTTTGCAGTGGCATCCATTAGCTGTGTGGTTCTCAAATCTTCTCTAGATAGTACCTATCTAGGGTGGAGGGGTCTGCTGGGCAGGTGAGATGGAAGAAGGAGCAAGAGAAGGGTGATGTTGGTACAACCAGTTCAAGATGACCCACCAAGAGGTCCAGGCCAGCTAGGGAAGAAAGAAACAGTGAACAAATAAATGGGCAGAAGGCCCCAGGACGGGCAAAAGAGCCAAGTGTCAGCTTATGAGAATACTAAAGATAGAAGCAGTGGAGACAAAAGGAAGAAGGGATATTAAAGTGTACAATAGGAAATGGAGCTCTTCTGGGAGAAGACCCAGTATATGACTCTGGGCCTAGAAGGCTGCAGTAGAGTAGACACTATTTTACTGGAGACAATATGCAGCCAAGTTGTCTGTGGGTAATCTCCAGGACGCTGACCTTGCCTGAGTCTCAGAAGAGTTATCAAAGGACACCCTTATGAAAGTAAAATGACAACCCACAGAATGGGAGAAAGTGTTTGCAAATTATGTATCTGATAAGAGACTTGTATACAGAATATATTTTTTAAAAACTCTTACAGCTCATTAATAAAAAATTTAAAATGGACAAAAGATATGAATAGACATTTATCCAAAAAAGGTAAACAAATGGACAGTGAGCACAGGAAAAGGTGCTCAACATCATTAGTCATCAGAGAAATGCAAATCAAAACCACATCACACCCACTGCAACAGCTAAAAATAAAACAACAGACAATAACAAGTGTTGACAAGGTTGTGGAAAAGTCAGAAACCTCACACATAGCCGGTAAGAGTATAAACAGTATAGCTACTGTGGAAACCAGTCTGGTAGTTCCTCAAAATGTTAGGCATAGAATTAGCATATGACCAGCAATTCCAGTCCTAGGTATACACCTGAGAGAAATGAAAACATGTCTACACAAACACTTGTACTTGAATATTCACAGCAGCATCACAAAGCCAAAATGTGGCTGAACAACCTGAATGTCCATTGACTGATGAATGGATTAAACATGGTAGGTATACCCACACGACAGACTATTATTTGGCCATAAAAAGAAAAAACGAAGTGCTGATATATGCTACAGTGTGGATGAACCTTGAAAAAACATTATGCTCAATGAAAGAAGCCAGACACAAGAGGTCATATAATTCCACTTATATGAAATGTCCAGAAGAGGCAAGTCCATAGAGGAAAAAGTAGATTAGTGGTTGCCAGAGGATAGAGGAGGGGGAGAAATGGGGAGTGACAGTTAACAGATAAGATACTGGGTTTCTTTTTGAGGTGATGAAAATATTTTAAAATTAGACAGTGATGATGGTTGCACAAACTCTGTGAAAGCTAAAAACCACTGAATTGTATACTTTAAAGTAGATTTTATGATATGTCATTATATCTCAATAAAACTGTTATAAAAAGAAAATTTAAAAAACACTCTAACCAAGAATGGCAATTTGGAAGTAAACTACCAGCAAACCCCCATTCTGTCACATGTCGTTCTGGACCCAGACTGCGCTAGTCTCAAGAAAAGTGACATCTCCAGTTGAGCCGCCTAGGAGTGCTCAGAGCAGACAGACCACTGGCAAGGTGAGGGGTGTATATGTGCGCACCCAAGACACAGGGTTGGGAAACTGCCAAAAGAGCCACATTTCCAAGAGAAAGTGATCTGTTCCAGTCAGAGCGATGGAGAAGGCCTACTTATAAACAAGGCGGAGATTCTGGACCCACAGGGGAAGAAATATGCTTGACAGTGTCTGTACACATTTTTGAAACTGAGAATATGCCACTTATTTAACATAAAACTAGAAGATTCCAGGTCATGAGAAGAAACAGAGAAAGCAAAAATACCCTCGTAAGCTTCTTTTTGTTTCATTGACCCTATCACTCACCACCCCAGGAATCAGAAGTCGGGCACTATAAACACTCTATCTTTCAGATTGCATTTGGACCACGAATCTCCCCTCCTCTGGCTAGGTCATGCATTTCAGCTCACTCGGAAGAATTCCACCCACAGGCCCAGGGCAGGCCCAGTCCCTCAACAGGAAGGAGCTAAACTGAAAGCAATCCTGTAACACCTAGGGAACACAAACCCTTCCCATGACTCTGTCCCTCCTTCCCAGCAAACTGACCTGTGATCCACCCACAATCTGTAAAACAGAGACAGAAAAGCTATTCTTGAGTCCCAGTGATTTCAGCAGATTATGCCAAGCTTTCCATCTTCACTTTACTTATTTAATATTTATTTTTGATGTAGACCATTTTTAAAGTCTTTATTGAATTTGTTACAATATTGCTTCTGTTTTATGTTTTGGTTTTTTGGCCCTGAGGCATGCGGGATCTTAGCTCCCTCACCAGGGATTGAACCCGCACCCCCTGCATTGGAAGGCGAAGTCTCAACCACTGGACCGCCAGGGAAGTCCCCCATCTTCACTTTAAAACCAAATGGGGACAGGGAAGGAAGCTCTGATGGGAAGATATAAACAAGCAAAAATCTTTTGAGTTCAGTCTTTTATTTTCCATTTAAGGATATCCACATATAAATTTTAAATGAGCAGAGAATAAGACTTCTTACTAAAAGCAAGTTTCCACGACCTAAAAGCTTAAAGCCCAGTACCATGAATCTGTGCACTGAAATTCCAGACTGTTAAGAATGTGCAGCTCACTGAATGCATGATGATGATGACGACATTATAATAATAATATTAGCAGGATGGGGCTTCCCTGGTGGCGCAGTGGTTGAGAATCTGCCTGCCAATGCAGGGAACATGGGTTCGAGTCCTGGTCTGGGAAGACCCCACATGCAGCTGAGCAACTAGGCCCGTGAGCCACAACTACTGAGCCTGCGATGAAGAGTGGCCCCCGCTCCCACAGAAAGGAAGACCCAACACAGCCAAAAAATATATATATATATATACATAAATAAAAAAAGATGGTGGGGGTGGGAGGGAGGGAGATGCAAGAGAGAAGAGATATGGGAACATATGTATATGTATAACTGATTCACTTTGTTATGAAGCAGAAACTAACACACCATTGTAAAGCAATTATACCCCAATAAAGATGTTAAAAATAATAATAATAATAATAATATTAGCAGGATGTACATTTAAAAACAATTCTGGAGTACCAAATATCAATCTGTTAAAAGTGGTTCTCTTCCAGGAGTGCAATTATAAATAGCTCTCACTTCCACAATGCATAATGGTTGAATTTTTCAACCTTCCAGGCCCCTAACGTTATTTTCTCTAGAGCCCGAAAAGTCTTTAGATTTTAGGAAGTACTTCTTAGCTCTTATGAAACTACAGGATGACTTTTTGAGAAAGGAATATATTGAGTTAACTTCAATTAACACTAACATGCAAGCAGGAATTCCTTCTTTGGAAGGTCTTAAGTGCCCAAACTGCCACCTCTTGCAATGCCTTAAAACAGCGGTCCCCAACCTTTTCGGCATCAGGGACCGGTTTCCTGGAAGACAGTTTTTCCACGGACGGGGAGGGGGGATGATTTCAGGATGATTCAAGTGCATTGCTGTTACTGTGCACTTTATTTCTGTTATTATTACATTTATATAATGAAATAATTATACAACTCACCATAATGCAGAATCAGTGGGAGCCCTGAGCTTGTTTTCCTGCAAATAAGGAGCACACAACCTAGATCCCTAGCATGCGCAGTTCACAGTAGGGTTCGCGCTCCTATGAGAATCTAATGCCGCAGCGGACCTGATATGACGAGGAGCTGAGGCGGTAATGTGAGTGATGGGGAGCGGCTGTAAATACAGTTGAAGCTTCACTCGCTCACCCGCCGCTCATCTCCTGCTGTGTGGCCCGGTTCCTAACAGGCCACAGACCGGTCTGTGGCCCGGGGACTGGGGACCCCTGCCTTAAACGGTGGAACTCAGAATCATTGAAGCCCATCTTTCTATTCATGCACAATTTATACTCAACTTTCCTTCAAAAAGGATCCCAGAAAGTCTGATCATCAATCTCACTCTAGTAAGCTTGCATAGTACGTTAGATATACCATAAAACTCAAAATGCCTGAAATCATGCTGCTCTTCTCTCTGGCAGCTGGCTCCAGTGTGAAACCCAGACAGGGGCCACGTACGGTGGATATGAAGATCACTGGTTGGCTGGACACTGATCACAGCAGGTGCAGCTGCTACCCGCTTCCCCTTCAGGGAAGCCAAGAGAGAGGAGATCCTTTGAGTCCAGGCTTCATCCTGAGGGCCCACTGTGAGCCTTGCCATGTGCCCTGACCTTGGGAATGCTGGGGTTACATGGACTGCATGGTGAGACATAGATGGCTCTTCTGTCCACCTCCACATTCCTAGGGACCCTAACATGCTACTCACCCAGAACCAGACTCCCTCCTCCCCGGGGTCAATTGCCACATCCTGTCCCTAAAGACATTGGTAAAAAGGATTACTCAGTGACTTCTGGTGGCATGTAAAAAATATAAAGTTAGAGATAACTTTGGTAAAATTCTAGGTAAATTTAAAACAAAACGTTCCTAATCTGACTTGACAGACTGCCCTGGTATACAGCTGCCTCAGGGAAAAGATAATGCTGGTAAAGGAAGGTGACTTGGGACTTCCCTGCTGGCACAGTGGTTAAGAATCTGCCTGCTAATGCAGGGCACACGGGTTCGATGCCTGGTCCGGGAAAATCCCACATGACGCAGAGCAACTAAGCCCATGCACCACAACTACTGAGCCCGTGTGCCACAACTACTGAAGCTTACGTGCCTAGAGCCCGTGCTCCACAACAAGAGAAGCCACTGCAATGAGAAGCCCACGCACTACAATGGAAGAGTAGCCCCCACTCACCGCAACTAGAGAAAGCCCGTGCGCAGCAACGAAGACCCGACACAGCCAAAATTAAATAAAATTAAAAAAAAAAAAAAAAAAGGAAGGTGACTAAAAATAAGTGAACCTGAAGGTAGGGTTATATAAATAAACACTAAAGACCATTTAAATCAGAAAGAGAGATGTACAAGAGCTAGCACTTAGATCTTTGAGAAGAGGCAGAAGCAAGCAAGGGAGCTTTCAAGGACATATTTTAATTTAATTGGACACATAGAGGGAGATGGAGTTCAAGAGAAACCAGCACCTGCCTGGCCTGGGGCTGATGGGCAGAGCTAGGCCTGGGGGGAGTGGCGGGGGGGAGGCAGTGTGCCAGGGGAGGGGCACACTGCCTGCTTGCCACAATTGGGGTAGTGGTATAGAGAGACCAAAATAGAACCTGATTAGCTGTACAGGAGAACAACACATGTGGGAGGTCTGGGGAGAGGAAAGGCGAGCATAAAACTTGCAAAGCAGCCTGTCCAACGTGAAGGAAATGGTGAAGGGACTCCGGGGCCAGAAGTACTGGGGGGGGGGGGGGGGTCATGAATGACTGACGGGGATAAAAACCTGAAATACATGAAACTGAATATGAAGTTTAGGAACACAAAAACCATTAAAATGAATACAATGGTTGAAATGTTGACAGGGCTAAGATTATGGTATTACATGTTAAGGGGTGATCTGAATTTATTAGATAATAAGTTCATATAACACCAACCCTCTGTGAACAATAAACTAGTAGATATGACTTTGGTGAAACACTGGCAAAATAAAGGATGATAAAAGGAATGCTTGAACTTGGGTATGCAAAATCAGATATCTTTAAAAGCTGTGATTACAACATACTGTGTTAAAAAGGAACAAACAAAAATCATAAGGAAGTTTCATAAACAACAACTAACCAAATTTTCAAAAGATGTAGTTAGTTTTATTACTGTGAAAAAGAAGAGACTAAAAAAGCAGATGGGATACAGATAATTCTATACAGTAGTAATGTTTATGAGAAAAAAACCACATTCAATATCCCACAGTCTTTGTTAAAATGATTAAAACAATACTACACACAGAAAACTATGTATAAAAGGTCAAAACATAAAAGTTATGCAATTTTTTAACTCAAAGCTGGACATGCTTTGCTTTTCAGAATGTGACTTTAAAAATCCTACAACTTATCAAGTCACTGAAAAATTATTTTGGACTGCTTCACTATGCCATAAAAACACCCAGCTAATATTTAAAATACACATGATGATAATGCAAAAAAAATCTGATTTGCTTTAAAATAAAAACCAACAAACAATCCTATAAACAACTTTCAGAGAACAATAGAAAAATGTGAACATGGACTTAATATTAAATGACATTAGGGAATTATTGCTAATTTAGTTAATGTGATAATAATAATATAATTAAGAGATTATCCTTATTTTTAGGTGGTGGTGAAATAAACCACAGTTTTCACAGGTGAAGTGTTATGATATCTGCAACTTACTTCCAAATAGTTGAGTTAAAAAACAAACACACACATACAAATATACTTTAGAAGAAACTGTTAAAAACTGTTTAACCAAGATGGTGGATATATGGATAGACATTTTCTATTCCAACTTTTTACATACTTAATATTTTTCTTAACAAACTATTAGGAAAAATACATGATAATGATGTTTGTAACCTATCAATAGTTTGAGTTGGTTTTCCAGTAATTATTCAAACAGCTCCTCACTTCTAACCTCTGATACATGAAAGAAGGCAAGCTCAATTTAGATATATGTATATGGTCTGGGATCCTGGGAGCCTCTCACCCCTGCTACTCAAAACTCGACAAACCTTCTAAAAACAAGCCTTCATTCTGTCTCAACTTATAAAAGCATACTGCTTAATGAACCTAATGAGCACAATACTTCTGAGTCCACCTGATTTCGGATTATACTTTTCCCATTCTGCAATTCAATAATGGTATCATCAGGAGCTTGGAATCAAGATTACAAATTGTAGCACTCTGTAAATGAAAACACACATGAACACTCTGGCCAATAGCAAAGAGAAAGCTGTTCCCCTTCAAGGACAAAAAAGCAAAAGAAAACAAGTAATTTCTACCAAGAGGAGAAAAACTGACTTTTGAACAGAAGTTGAAAAGCCCCATACAAAGAACTGTTAGGATAAAAAGGAAAACATCAGGACCCATCAATAAGAAATGGAAAAGAAAGGGGATTCTAGGCAGCAAGTAACAAGATGGAAGAGGCAGGAAAGGAATGCCGCTTGAACTTGCAAGTATCACAAAAGCTCACTATAAGCTAAAACACAAAAACTCCAATTTGGAGGGCAATTCTGACAACAGGAAAAAGTGCATTCAGAAACCATTCCATGCAACCTCCCTATTACTATGAGGAACTGAGGCCCAGGCTGCCAGCCAGTGTAGGTCCCGACTTCCCCCACCTAACAAGTGGCAGCTATGATCACAACACTAAAAAGCAGAGAACACCAGAGCCACTTTACCGAGCAAAGGGAATACGGAAAATCACAGGAAGCCACTAACAAGTACAACTCCAAGTTCCCTAGTGGCTCATACCAATTTCACTACTATGTTCACATCAAACTGTAAACCTTCCCACTCTAGAAAATCAAAGTTAAGAGAATCTTCTTGGATGTTCATTACTTTCACAAACAGGAAGGGGAGAAAAATAAGAAAATAAATATTAACAAAATAGTACAAATGGACCACTTCTCTAATGAACTTGGGTCTCCTCCATCATTCAAAAAGCATTAAAACTAAAAAAAAAAAGCATTAAAACGGTAAATAGATTTTTATAATATTTAAAAATTAGTAAGAAAATTATGAAACTTATCAAACTATGCTAAGGTGTTGATCTGACTAACAGAAGATGATATTATCTATTGAAAAAAATTAATATTTGTAGGTAAGAAAATTAATACATAAAAACTTTAGCTAAAAAATTTCCACCTATCTAGGTATACGGCATGAAGAATTCCTCTAAGGGAATTTTTTAAGGACATTTATATATTTCCCTAAAATATAGGTGCTGGGAACAAGATAAGGCAGGTTGTTTGTTTTTTAAGGCAACACAGATTCTGAAGTTAGGGGGAAGCAGGATATTGCTAATTTTGTGGTATATTTCCTTCTACAATAAAGAAGCATTATTTATATTATGAAAGTAATATCAAAATCAACAAATGTTGGAAATGAAATGAATATGTACCTTAAGTGAGGCTAGTGGATGTTCTGGACCAAGTAAACTCCAATGAAAGGAAGCCAGATCTTCATCAGGTAGAATGTGATTTCCTGGAATACAAACAGGGATACCATAAAAGCCATCATCATGAGTGACACAGGGGAAACTTAGTATCATTGCATGTTATAATTTGTAGATTATCTTTGTTAGTTTCAGACTTTGTAATATGACTTCTTAGGACCACCTCATTTGATACACCACATAAAACTTCCACACAGAAATTGAGAATATTTCTTCATCTTTTAATACAAAGCAACACAGCAGACAGACTTCTTGCAGCTGCCTCAAGCACAACGTGAATTTCCAGTAGAGGCTCAACAGCATTCAAACTGAATAAACTGCATAAAAACCTAAGTAATTCCCCAGCACAGTATTATGGTCAGTCTGATAATGCCAGATGCCAAATGTCAATTTGAAACAACTTTTCATTTGTTTATGAGAGACTATGGTTCAAACTGCCTTCTGTGAAGTAGGTTCAACAGCAGAGGCAGAATCTATAGTTATAAAATCTAAGGAAGCTTAAGTAACAATGTTTGCTGCCTGTGACATGGATCAACACCCTCCTCCCATAATTTCCAGCACCACGCACAAATAGATGTACAAAGCACAGACTACAACAAGTGCCATCAAGAAGTGCCAATCAGCTCTATGCACTATCACCAGGGCTGTGTCACAAATAAGAAGTGTATTCAGCTGAGAAACTACATTTTGCAGGGAACATTCTCCCTTCAGTGTAGTGCTTGCATGCCTGATACACTAACATCTTTGGTTTGTTAGTGGTCTTGATACAATTTAGAAGCAGTAATTTCCTAAATCTGTAATTTTTATATTATGATTTATTCACCTCCACACTAAGCAGATTCATTAATCAGCTGCTAACAGAAAACAAAACAAGGTGAGCTCATTTACAATATTGCTAATCATAATACTCTAAACACACAAATACATGATACAGATGTACCAAACTGTCATTATGTCCAGAAGAGCAAAGTTAAGTCCTAATTGTCCAGTTACCGAGTTTTGTACTGCTTTCCTCGGCTCATGGAATGTATAGAACTTTACTGTGAAGTAAGTATTAAGTATCTGAGATTTGTTTTTGAAGCTTCTATCTGAAAAGATATTAAGCCAATTCCAACATCAAGAATAGTCTGTTAGGGCTTCCCTGGTGGCGCAGTGGTTGGGAGTCCACCTGCCGATGCAGGGGACACGGGTTCGTGCCCCGGTCTGGGAGGATCTCGCATGCCGCGGAGCGGCTGGGCCCGTGGGCCATGGCCGCTGGGCCTGCGCGTCCGGAGCCTGTGCTCCGCAGCGGGAGAGGCCACAATGGTGAGAGGCCCGCGTACCGCAAAAAAAAAAAAAAAAAAAGAATAGTCTGTTAAATACCATATGCTAACACATATATATGGAATCTAAAAAAAAAAAGGTTATGAAGAACCTAGGGGCAGGACAGGAATAAAGACGCAGATGTAGAGAATGGACTTGAGCACACGGGGAGGGGGAAGGGTAAGCTGGGACAAAGTGAAAGAGTGGCATGGACATATATACACTGCCAAATGTAAAATAGATAGCTAGTGGGAAGCAGCCACATAGCACAGGGAGATCAGCTCAGTGCTTTATAACCACCTAGAGGGGTGGGATAGGGAGGGTGGGAGGGAGATGCAAGAGGAAGGAGATATGGGGATATATGTATATCACTGATTCACTTTGTTATAAAGCAGAAACTAACACAACATTGTAAAGCAATTATACTCCAATACAGATGTAAAAAAAAAAAAAAGAATAGTCTGTTAAAACTTGGGTCAAATACTTAAATGAGTATTTCACTCAACCTTTCTAAAACAAAACATCTTATATAGCTATACTTTCTATTACAAAAAAGGAGAAATTATACTTTCTATTAAAAAAAGGAAAAATAATCTTTCTTATTTGAGGACGTTGAAACTTTTACACAAAATCTAAACTAAAAATGTTCACCCAATTAAGCGTTTATCTATAACTTGCCTAAATTTTCTGAAGAAATTCCAAGCCTTAATTTATTACTAAATTATTCACGTTACTATTGTTTTTCATTTCTTTTACTATTTCACAAAATAAGTTAGCTAGAAAAGTATTAGTTGGCATTATCTTCCAAGAAATTTATTCAATGTTTCCTTAAATAAGATAAACAAATATCCTTCCCAAATTAGTTAAGGCATCCATATTCTAAAAGCATACAATTTTCCCATTCATTTAAAGTCAATTGTGGTAACATTTAAGTAAATATGAAGCTTTTCATAATGTGCCCATCCACTCCATCACTTTTTAACATTTGAGGAAATATCCTTTTATATTTTAATGTCTGAAAATATGAAAGTACTACATACATTTAGAAATTAGGTTTTAATCCTCCAAATCCCAAGTCACAAGAGTTCACTAAGAAAATGGACAGAAAATAGCCAAGTACTAACTTAAAGACATGTATTTGAGATTAGATCCAAATAAAGACAACTTGTAAAATCAGAATTTTTTTGATTGATTTGTAGCTATACAGTTTGAAATGTTATCACCAAATAATATATGAAAAATTATGGCTGTCTCACTATAGTTTCTAGTTGTATAAAACTTTTTTGGAATGTTTATTAAAAAATCTGATAATTAGGAATTTCTAAAAATAACCCACAATATAATCCCCCTCTTAAACATGACCAGATCAGGCTGCTAAGCACTACAGAACAGAAATTGAGAGAGTACAATAAGATCGCACTTTTCTGGAGACCACATATCTTTCAAACAGGGCCTGTGTGTCCCAAACAGCCCTCAATCCCATCACTGAAATTCATGGATTTTACTCACAGGAGGGCTTTGCTCAGAACACATTTACTTATACTGCAGACATAATTTTTACAAACTCTGAGCAAACTAGAGCTGGATATTCAAGTAGCTAGAAACATGTACATTCCAAGCACAAGAAAGGGAAGTGGACAGAAAAGAAAGAAATAACTACAAACTACAGACATAAAGTGATAAATAAATATATTACTTATTGCCAAGTTATTTTTAAGAGAAAGAAATTAATATATAAAATCTTAGTTGAAACCAGATTTCATCCTTTCTAGGTATTCAGCATAAGGAATTCCTCCAAGGGAGTGTTTTTTTTTTTTTTCTTTTTTTTTTGTGGTACACAGGCCTCTCACTGTTGTGGCCTCTCCTGTTGCGGAGCACAGGCTCCAGACGCGCAAGCTCAGCGGCCATGGCTCACAGGCCCCGCCACTCCACGGCACGTGGGATCTTCCCAGACCGGGGCACGAACCCGTGTCCCCTGCATTGGCAGGCGGACTCTCAACCACTGCGCCACCAGGGAAGCCCCCTCCAAGAGAGTTTTTAAAGACATGTATACATTTACTTAAGATGCAGGCACTGGAAACAAGGTAACGTAGTTTATTTTTGTTGTTTTCCTTTTAAAGTAATGAGAATCCTGAAAATGAGGGGAAAACATGACAGTGCTAACTTCACAGCATATTTTCTTCTATAATAAACATAATTTGTGCCAAAGGTTAAATGTTTAATTTTCATAAGTGAGACTGTGTTAACATTTGTGATTTTTAAATGTTATTTTCCCCAAACTTTAAGGGCATTTTTTTCCACAAAATTAGTTTATCGGCCTAAATGGAACAATACATAAACAAACACTTAAGAACAAATGAAGCACATTTTCAGTGACACCAAAAAATAATGAGTAAAGAATGTTACTGAGGAGAAGCCCAGCCCATTCCCTTTTTTTTTTAAATTTAAGTAAGATACAATCCCAAACATTCTAGCATTGAAATTAAAAAAAAACAACAACAGTATGTCCCGAGTACAGAACTCCTTTATAAAATGAATTTTCACACTGCCCACCTACCTAACAGAGCAGCAAAGATAGGGAAGCGGTTTGGGTTCAGGTCCAGCTGCTTGGCAACCTCGTGCATCAGATATTGGCTTGTGGTGAGACTTTTCCCATTCCGGCTCAGTTTTAGGGCATGGGCACTGAAATAGTAGGGGATGTTGCACAGGGCATAATCAGAGTCGTATGCAACTAAGCCGTGGAAGCCGTTTTCTCTGCAGAAACCGATCACTTCTTGATGATGATCCTCGATGCTCTGTGCAACCTGTGCAAGGGAGAAGACCACTTCGTCAGAGGCCAGGCACCACTTCAGCACGTGCTCAATACACAGACATATCTGTACAGAATCTGTAAATTCCAGATATGGAAGATATGCAAGAGAGCCAAGCAGTCAAAACTAACAATCATAAAGTATGCAGCACATTGCTCAAATAAGAAATTTCAGTGGGAAATAATCTCCTGGTCAGTAACTTACGATCCTATCCAGACTGCAAATTAACTTTCAATTTCTTATCAAGTTCAAAGATCACCCTGTTTAAAAATACCCAATCCCAGGTGGCCCCTGTGACAGTATTTTGAAGGAAAAGAGACAGAAGAGGAAAATAAAGAAGTGTAAAGGACAGAGACAGAAAGAAGCCAGCCACTCTCAGTGAAAACAAAATAATTTCTTCAAAGTAAGTCAAAGCAAATAGGTGAAAATAACCAGAAGGATTAAAAAAAAAAAAAAAAGCCAAGTATTATCCATCACCTACCTATTAGTTACTATAGACCCTGAAGCATTCAGCATATGGGTAATAATAAGAATGAACATGTTTACCCCCAAATAATTGTCACTCGTTTATTCTGTGCAAAGGACCAGGACCATTGTCACTCGTTTATTCTGTGCAAAGCACCAGGTTCAGGACAACTGTGAAGGCTAGGTCTAAATTTACTGCCTTTTTAGTGATGAAAACTACAAGCTGAAGCTTCTTCTACTGGCTCTCCCATTGTGAAAGGTCAACCCCATCTATCTCAGGTGTCTGTCACATACTAGAGGGTAGAGAAGCAATGCCCACAGGAAAGCAAAAAGCCCCCAGAATTTCTCTATTCCAAAAAACATACCAAAGGGCATTGAAAAACATTTTCCTAAAATTATATATATAAAGTCAAAGACAATTCCTCTCCTGCTGTTACCCACACTCATTTAACCAACTAAAATTTGGCAGGTTTTTTTTTTTCCCCCTACAATGGATAAAGGTATTTTAGAAAACAGAATTTTAAACTTAATTGGGTGACTCAGCTGTGGAAAATTAACTCTCCATAGAGCCCTAAAGGTAAAAAAACAAGTGAGTGCCCTTAAACATAAATTTCTAGAACTACACTGCACGATTTGTGGCTATATTGAATTAAAATTTAAAATACATTAAAAATTAAGTTCAAGTGTTCAATGGTCACCTACTAGATGGATATCATTGTAGAGTTACTCATTTCTCACCGACTTTCAGCAAATTTTGTTAGAAAGTTAGTTATAATGAAATCTCAGCAGCAAAGCGGTCCTTTTAAAGATGCATATTTAAAAGAAAAATAATTTTTTGCATTCTCTTAAGTATTTTGATAAAAATATTTTGCTTTACAAAGAAAACAATAACAACAATTAGTCAATTACTCTTCTGTCTTAGAATAGGATGATGCTGTTTTATCTCAATCTAAAAAGAGTACTTTCACTAAAATAGAAAACTACAGTTAAAATTTATTTTAATTAGCCCAGCTTCATCTAGAAATGATAATCTCCAAGTCCATGCTCTCTACCTCAGATCACTTTATTACATAAAACTTTATATTTACAGCAATGTCTTAAGGCATTTAAAAATCACCAGCAATTCCTGCTTTCCAGACATCTTTAATATTGTCTGCACAATCTTCCTAAGAGGCCCTGAAATGAAGAGAGATTGTGAGTTACCACCCCCTCGCTCCAGTCCCCTCAGAGGAGTTCTAGAAAAGGCAGCATGGCTGCTTGCTTCATAGAGCCAGATATCCTGTAGAGGAGATGGGGCAAAATTAAATGCATGAGTTGAGTACTGTACAAGCTATATTTTGCAAGAGAGTTTGTTAACCTATTCTTCCAGGAAACTGAGGCTGCCAGCAGTTCAGAACCTAGCTCTGCCCAGCTCCAGGACAAGAGCGGTCCAGAGACTCATCCTCCCTGAGCACCCACTCTCTGCATGCCTCACAACATTACCTCATTACCCTCACAACAACCCTTGGAGAGGAAAGAAGGAGGTAGCCCTGTGTGGTCACTCAGTGGGGTGTTCAAGCAGGGGAACAGCAGGTATACTGACTCAGAGCTGAGTGTGGTGTCTGCAGCCTCATCCCAGAGACCCAGGGGAAAGCAGCAGGCAATGGAGTCAGAGCAGGTAGGGACAGATCTAATCTGGCAGGTTTTCAAGGAAGGCTGTGGGCATTGTAAAACAACAGGCAATATATTTCCAGAGCTGTAAAGCACTCATACTCTTTGACTCTGGAGCAATCTTACGCCAGGAAATAGAGCCTAATAAAGCAACGTATCTGATAAAAAAAAACGTTGGGAGCGTAAAAAGGGTGAGGGTAGCCTTCCATGGGAAAAATAAGTTAACATTAAGGAGCTGGGTAAACACAGCAACTACACAATGTTGTGGAGAAACTTGAGAAAAGCTTAGAATAAAATATTAAACAAGGGCTTCCCTGGTGGCGCAGTGGTTGAGAGTCCGCCTGCCGATGCAGGGGACACGGGTTTGTGTCCCGGTCCAGGAAGATCCCACATGCCGCGGAGCGGCTGGGCCCGTGAGCCATGGCCGCTGAGCCTGCGCGTCCGGAGCCTGTGCTCCCCAACGGGAGAGGCCCGCAAACCGCAAAAAAAAAAAAAAAAAAAAAATATTAAACAAAACCATTTCAGAATACAATATCCGCTACATACAACCACATAAAACTGCACCTGTGGAAAAAGACTGAAAGGGAGTAAGCAAAAACTAACACAGTTGTGCAGGGTGGCACAATTATACTTAAAAAAAAAAAAGAAAGAAAAAAACTTTAATTTATTATTATTTTTAACATCTTTATTGCAGTATAATTGCTTTACAATGGTGTTAGTTTCTGCTTTATAACAAAGTGAATCAGCTATACATATACATATATCCCCATATCCCCTCCCTCTCCCACCCCTCTAGGTGGTCACAAAGCACCGAGCTGATCCCCCTGTGTTATGCGGCTGCTTCCCACTAGCTATCTATTTTACATTTGGGAGTGTATATATGTCCATGCCACTCTCTCACTTTGTCCCAGCTTACCCTTCCCCCTCCCCGTGTCCTGAAGTCCATTCTCTACGTCTGCGTCTTCATTCCTGTCCTGTCATTAGGTTCTTCAGAACCATTTTTTTTTAAAGATTCCATATATACGTGTTAGCATACAGTATTTGCTTTTCTCTTTCTGACTTACTTCACTCTGTATGACAGACTCTAGGTCCATCCACCTTACTACAAATTACTCAGTTTTGTTTCTCTTTATCTCTGAGTAATATTCCATTGTATATATGTGCCACATCTTCTTTATCCATTCATCTGTTGATGGACACTTAGGTTGCTTCCATGTCCTGGCTATTGTAAATAGTGCTGCAATGAACATTGTGGTACATGACTCTTTTTGAATTATGGTAGGAAAAAAAACTTTTTTAAAGGAAAAAAATCTAATAAAAAGTTGAAACAGCCCTCATATACACCACGCCCACACTGGCCACCTCTATGCCACCGCACTGGGGGCAAATACTCCTCCTTTCACATCCATCTCCTGCCAGACAAGGCACGCAATTTGCTCATCTACGTATCAAGGGCCTAGCTTGGTGCCTGGCACACAGTAAAAACTATTTATGAAATGAAAAACTCTGGGAGTCCCAGTTCAGGGGCCCCAAACAGTCTTTAAATTATCTATAAAGATTACTATAAA
Source organism: Phocoena phocoena (assembly GCF_963924675.1). Classification (NCBI taxonomy): domain Eukaryota; kingdom Metazoa; phylum Chordata; class Mammalia; order Artiodactyla; family Phocoenidae; genus Phocoena; species Phocoena phocoena. The sequence goes on along the minus strand of NC_089224.1, from coordinate 26,358,393 downwards.
CTCTAAACAGTAGAAACCAACAGCCAGTAGAGCCTTATAGAGCAGTTTCATCTATCTCTGGGGAGTGGACTGTAGCGCTTTCCACAGTCACCTCCTTCCACTGACCCTTTTCCAAACACAATTTCTCATTCATTCAGAACACTTGGTTTCAGCCTGGCATTAATAAGCAAAGTGAATGAACTATTAATAATTCACTACAAGACTAATTTGCAAATGTTAACAATATCTTAATCCTCCCCCAAAGCACACCTAACATTAAACAAATAATTGTCTGCTAGAATTAATCTCCTAAAACAAAAGATAAAGGAATTCTGCCCTTAAGTAAGCACAGACTTCAAATCTAAAGCAAGGTGTATAACTGAATCACTTTGCTGTACACCAGAAACTAACACATTGTGTTAGTTCAATCAACTATACTTCAATTAAAAAAATAATAATAATAATAAAGCAAGGTGGAGCAATCTGTGCCCCTTGTCATGCTCATCTTTCCTATCTCAGGTACCCTGAGTGATATGGATGGCGAGGAGAACCAAAATGTCCAGGTTCCAGTTCTGGCTTGATGTCCAACCTGCCTAGCTAGGAATGTAAAATTAATGAATCTTTAAGATTCTTTCAACTTCTGAAATTCTAGTATTCTTCCCCACTGGTTAAAATCCATTTTGCCTTTATCTGAGGAAGGCTACATGGCATTAAAAACCACAAGGTAACAGAGATGCAATCCTTTCCAACAAGTGAACAATGGAAGTGTGGTGTAGCAGTTACTCAATTAGGGAAATAAAAACCCCACAAAACACCTAAATGAAAGAGTCTGGCTGATGGATACATGATTCTGCATTTGTACAAGCTCACATCATTGTACATATCATACAAAGGATAACTTTAATATACACAACTTAAAAAAAAAATCAGCCAGCAGTCAGGGATGGTAGGCCAGAATGCAAACTGACAAATGTATCAAATTGTATTATAAACCGTCTGTCACAGGGGTGCCAATGAACAACTCTGAAATCACTTTCACATGTGTTAAGGTTGGGGTAAATGGATGGTAGATGACCTCAGTGTCTCCCTATCAGAGAACGGGCTTACAAATGTGCAAAGGGAGGAGGCTAGCATGACCCTGTAGTGTTGGGTTAGCCATGGAGATGTCCGTAAGAACCCACAAGTAGATGACAACACAGACAGACAGGCACAGAAATCATTAGAGGTTAAGTGTGTGCACGTGGATTAGTCTATAAACACACACATGTATCTCCCAGGTGTCAGCAGAGAACCTAGAAGCAGCAACACCCCAGGAGAAAGCACATCTGTACCCCGATCTGGTTTCTAAATACCATTCTCCACTAAAAGGCATGACACTGAGCAGACGCCCAGTAGATACACGGAAGGAGGGCACTGCCCCCTCTGGAGCATTCTCCCCAAATCACAAGAAAATATCAGACAGCCCAAACTGGAGGCCAACCTACCAAATGCCTGATCAGTTCTCCAAAAGTGTCAAGGTCACCACAGAGACGAGCAGAGGCTGAGAACCTGTCCCAGATCAGAGATCAGTAAGTAGACAAGACGCCTAAAGGCAACAGGGCATCCAAAAAGGATACAGGTAGAAAATGGAAGAAATCTGAATGAAATACATAATGCAGTTAATGGTACTGTACCAATGCTAATTTCTTAGTTGTAACAGTTGTACCAGCTCACAGGATGCTAAGATGCATGAAAGCTGAGTGAAGGATATTCAGGAACTCTCTGTACCATTTTTGCAACTTTTCTATAAACCCCAAATTATTCCCATGTAAGAAGTTTACTTTAAAAAGAAAAAAAAAAAAAACACAATAGTCTACAAAAGCGGTCCCCAACCTTTTTGGCACCAGGGACCAGTTTCCTGGAAGACAATTCTTCCACAGATTGGAGGCGGCGGTGGGGGGAAGGAATGGTTTCGGGACGATTCAAGTGCATTACATTTACTGTGCACTTGATTTCTATCATTATTCCATTGTAATATATAATGAAATAATTATACAAATCACCATAATGCAGAATCAGTGGGAGCCCTGGGCTTCCTTTCACTTGCCACTCACTGATAAGAGTTTTGATATGAGTCTGCAAGCAACTGATTTATTATGGTCTCTGTGCAGTCAAACCTCTCTGCTAATGATAATCTGTATTTGCAGCCGCTCCCCAGAGCTGGCATCACCGCCTCAGCTCCACCTCAGATCATCAAGCTTTAGATTCTCATAAGGAGCACACAACCTACATCCCTCACATGCACAGCTCACAGTAGGGTTCGCACTCCTATAAGAATCAAATGCCGCAGGTGATCTGACAGCAGGCAGAGCTCAGGCAGTAATGCGAGCCATGGAAAGCAGTTGTAAATACAGATGAAGCTTCTACTCACTCATCCGCTGCTCACCTCCTGCTGTGCGGCCTGGTTCCTAACAGGCCATGGACGGTTACCAGTCCGTAGCCCAGGGGTTGGGGACCCCTGGTCTACAAGACACTAACTGAGAGACTGTTTTAAGCTATTTCATCATGTGAACAAAGCACTGAAAGGCCTGACAGGCAAAGTCTCCGAGAGTCTATCATGTGAAAACACAACTCTCCCCAGACAGTCCAACTAACGGAAGTAGGAAAGCCCACCACAGACGGCATAAATCTATGAATGAAAGAATAAAGTCCAACAACCAAGAATACCTGTAAGAGGCCCACTGAACAATTCCTCAAGACTTATGTCAAAGAGCCTGGTAGAGTCAGGGGTAAAGAATTGGATGCAGTGCAGAGGAGACTCGATGCAAGGTTTGGGTGGGGATAGGAAAACGCCTGGATTGCATCAAAACAGAACCTGAGAGGTAGTTATTTAATTAAAAAAAATAATAAATTCCAGAGGTTAAGCTTCTAGGAATCAGGGTCTAACAGGGTATCGCTGTTTTTTCTCCTTTCAGTGTGTCTTTCTTCCGGTCTGAATGCCTTTCACTCCTGTTTCCCATCTCTTCTACTCACCCTATTCCCCGTGTTCTGTTTCTCCAATTCCCTGGCCTTCCAGCTCCTGGCTCAGACTGGGCACGTTATGCTTAATGAAAATGGTATGTCTAGTTCTTAATTCTTAGTTTAGAAATGAGTAAAAACTATGAAATACAATGTTGGGAAGATTATTTCAATTTGAATTCCCAAAGAGTATAAAGCAAGCTAAAACATTAAGCCCAGACCTATCTACTCACAGGTGATAAAGAAAGGGTTAAGGCCTCCTATGAGAGCCAGCCAGACTTGGAATTATGCATAGCCTCCTCACAGAAAACCACAGGCTAAGTAACCAAAGACCACCTACCACCTTAAAGGCACTAGGCCTCGACTGATTTTTGCCATGGCTGCCATCACCACTGCATCAAAATGCAACTTCAGATCGAGGGAGTGAAACCGTAGAGCTCCTGAGTACAGTGCACAGAGCATTCAACGTTTACTATTTTTTTTAATATATAAATTTATTTATTTTATTTTTTTATTTTTGGCTGTGTTGGGTCTTCGTTGCTGTGAGCGGGCTTTCTCTAGTTGCGGTGAGCGGGGTCTACTCTGTTGCGGTGCGCGGGCTTCTCATTGCTGTGGCTTCTCTTTTTGCGGAGCATGGGCTCTAGGCGCGCAGGCTTCAGCAGTTGTAGCACGTGGGCTCAGTAGTTGTGGCTTGCAGGCTCTAGAGCTCAGGCTCAATAGTTGTGGTGCACGGGCTTAGTTGCTCCGCGGCATGTATGATCTTCTCGGGCCAGGGCTCGAACCTGTGTCCCTTGCACCGGCAGGCAGATTCTTAACCACTGCGCCACCAGGGAAGCCCACTTGATACATGCTTTGGTAGCCACAACTAGGCTGGGAACCACCAAACACCTCGCCTCACCTCTCCACCCATCCGTCACGGAGAAACATGGTATATGCAATCAGTGTTGAAGATCTTCAGTAGCTGGCAAAACGCCCCATTTTAGGTCCCAATGAAGTATTTTGTATTTAGCTAGGGATAATTTTATGTAACTATATATATGCCACAGAATCCTAGGTAAATCTTTTTATCTCAATAGTTTTAAGTTCCATCATTAAAAAGGCAGATACCTCAAAATTCAGTATTTTTTACAAAGAATAATGACTAAAAACTTCTCAAGCTTACTTTGTGAATGTTATTATTTATTAATGCTGAAAGCAGCTATGGGGAAAGTCCTATAAGAATGAAAATGTGACACCATTACTTACTCCTAATCTCCAGTGAAGAAGCACTTGTACAGTGAGGTTTTGTGTCTCTGGCATCAGGTGAACTCCACTGCCTACTTTAATACTTTCTGTACTTCCATTTCTTCATCTGCAAAAATAATAGTACTCTCCTACCTCATAGGGTAGCTGTGATGATTAAATGAGTTACTACATGTAAACAGCTCAGAATCATTCATAAATAATAAGCACTTGATAAATGTCAGGTACTATTTATTTTTAAGTAAGCTATGTGAGAAAGGATCTACTTCTTCATACTTTTCATGCAGGACCTGAAACACTATGAGTTGTCATAAAGAGATTTTCTGACACAAAGAAAAAAATATCATATGTGGTTTTTCTTTAGAATAATTTTACAGAGGCTCAGGGAATAATGTGACACGTCCTCCAACCAGCTACTAGCCTTAAAAGATATAAGTTAACCTGAACGTAAAAGGATAAGTCAACCTAAATTCTTTTGTTAAAAAAAAAAAAAAATCAGGCTCTGACCTTTATCCAACAGGATTCTAGACACTATGTATGAGGTGGGTAAAACTTACTCAGGCTACTTACTCCCTACTCAAGTCGAGCTGAAGAGTGAGAACATGAAAGTCAATGCTAACTTGGTAGAAGATTTTTATTGTTGTTGTTTACTTTAAAAGAGCAATTTTAGTGTCATGACATACATTACCAATGTCTCTAAAAGTAAATCTCTCCTCCTCAAGAAATCTGTAATCATGGCTGAATAAACATCTTACCTTACATAGCTCTTGGTTATTCTATAAGAATTGGTTGCAGTGGTCTTAAAAGCAAGGAAAAACAATTTCTTTTTAAATAAGGGAGTGGCACATGAAAAGATTCTCAACTTCATTAATCATAGGGAAATGTAAATCAAAACCACAAGATACCATTTCACACCAATTAAGATGGCTACTAAAAAAAAAACAGAAATAAGCAAGTGTTGGCGAGGATGTGGAAAAACTGGAACCCTCACACATTGCTGGTGGGAATGTAAAATGGTGTAGTTGCTGTGGAAAATGGTATAACAGTTCTCAAAATATAAAATCACCATATGATCCTGCAATTCCATTTCTGGGCATATACTCAAAAGAACTGAACGCAAGGATTCAAACAGATATTTGCACCCCCATCTTCATAGCAATATTATTCACAATAGCCAAAATGTAGAAGCAACCCAAGAGTCCACTGACAGATGAACAGATAAGCAAAATGTGGTCTATCCCACACAAGAAATTATTATGCATCCTTGAAAAGGAAGGAAATTCTGATACATACTACAACACAGATGAACCTCGAGGACATTATGCTCAGTGAAATAAACCAGTTACAAAAAGATAAATTCTGTGTGATTCCATTCATATGAGGTGCCTTAAGTAGTCAGATTCATAGAGACAAGAAAGTAAAATGGCGGCTGCCACAGGCTGGCAGAGAGGAATGGGGAGTTAGTGCTCAATGAGTTCACTTTGAGAAGATGAGAAATTTCTGGAGATTGACGGTAGTGACGGCTGCATAGCAGTGTGAATGTGGTTTCGCATCTGCTGACATGGAGAGCCGACTGTACTCACTGTACTACACCATTTTACATCAGGGACTTGAGCATCCTTGGATTTTGGTATCTGAGGGGGCTCCTGGAATCAGTCCCCTGCATATACCTGAGGGAAGATTGTACTTAATTCTACTGAACTTAATTCCACTTAAAAATGGTTAAAATGGGCGGGCTTCCCTGGTGGCGCAGTGGTCAAGAATCCACCTGCCAATGCAGGGGACATGGATTCGAGCCCTGGTCCAGGAAGATCCCACACGCTTAGCTGCGGAGCAACTAAGCCCCTGAACCACAACTACTGAGCCTGTGCTCTAGAGCCCGCAAGCCACAACGGCTATGCCCGCCCGCCCCAACTACTGAAGTCTGCACACCTAGGGCCCGTGCTCTGCAACAAGAGAAGCCACCACAGTGAGAAGCCTGCACAATGCAACGAAGAGCAGCCCCCGCTAGCCGCAACTAGAGAAAGCCCACGCGCAGCAATGAAGACCCAATGCAGCCAAAAATAAAATAAATTAATAAAAAAATAAAAATAAGAAATGGTTAAAATGGTAAAACTTTTGTTATAGTTTATTACAATTAAAAAATAAAGATAAAAATTATAATAAGAGGGTGGCACCCCATCTCCCTGTTTTCTCAGAAATCCTAGGCACTTAGCTCCAAGATATAACTTCCTCCTTGTCAAAACAGAAGTTTTATTTTTCCTTTGGATAATGACATTAGCATATATGTAATGTATTATATCTGCCAGCCTACATAAAAGGGTGAGATTTCTTCTTTGCAATCTCTTTAGCAGGTTGCCTGTGATGCAACTGCAATCTGTTTCAATGCTTATTCAATAATAAAACTGTTTTCTTTCTCTGTTAAAAAATTAAATAAGAGAGTGAATGTCCTAAAAGAAATGCAAGTTAAACTTCATACATTTTTAAAATAAAAATAATAAAAGGAATGTTGAGGGCTTCCCTGGTGGCGCAGTGGTTGAGAGTCCGCCTGACAATGCAGGGGACACGGGTTCGTGCCCCGGTCCGGGAAGATCCCACATGCCGTGGAGCGCGGCTAGGCCCGTGAGCCATGGCTGCTGAGCCTGCACGTCCAGAGCCTGTGCTCCACAACGGAAGAGGCCACAATACTGAGAGGCCCGCGTACCGCAAAAAAAAAAAAGGAATATTGAACCAAGGGGGAAAGGGGTGGGGTGGGAGGAATTGGGAGACTGGGACTGACACATATACATTATTGATACTATGGATAAAATGGACAACTGATAGGAACATGCTATATAGCACAGGGAACTCACCTAGTGCACAGTGGTAACCTAAATGGGAGTGAAGTCCAAAAGGGAGGGGATATCTGTATGTGTTTGGCTGATTCATTTTGTTGTGCAGTGGAGGCTAACACAACATTGTAAAGCAACCATACTCCAATAAAAATTAATTTAAAAGAGAAAAGGAGTGTTGAAACACCAACATTATTTGTATTCAGTGTCTACTCAGCCTACTATATTAATCTCCTAATGATTCAGCTAACTCCAAGCAATAGTATTCTTTTTAAAAATCCAATTCCAAAATACATCAAAATTTAACTTTTGGAATTTAGAAAAATGAATCTCAGATTGATGCAATTTATTTCAAAATGGTGACACGTGCAAATTCTTTATTGAAATATTTAATGGCTCACATAGGTACAGGAGATTGAAAAACCATGGTGCCTGTGCTCATCCAAGCGGTCCAGGGAGGCCCTCCCAGTCTGGACTGGCTGGCACTCCTGCCCATGAAGATGAACAATACACTCCAGACCTATGAAAACTCAATCCTCCAGTAATACTCCTTCCAGTATACTTTCCTACACTAACTGGCAAAATACCAACAGGGTAGTTTCAGTTTTTCCAAAGAAATAAATTTATTCTAGAGACAAGCGGGAAATACCAAGTAACCGGGGTACAAAAGAATCACGTTTCTAGATCACAGATCCTTAATTACTGTAGATTTACCATCACCTTTGCAGATAAATCAGTGTGCCAAGTTCAACTCTATACTGGCCCTAAACTACCTAGAAACAATGTTTGATAGAGCCAGGTATAACAAGGGAGAAAAAAAAAAGATGGCTAAGTGAAGCCAATTTCCCTAAGCAGTCACCCCTTTGATGTCTTCAGCACAGCTCCTAAATTAAGAAGCATAAAGGGCTTAATCAAAGATAAAGCCTCTGTGCCAGGTGGCCAAACTGAGACTACTTATCTGTGGAATTGACTAGACTCTGGGTTTGAACACAAACTTTCTACCATCTTTCTGCCATCACTGCCTTGCACAAGGTGACTAACTGGTGAGTCTGGAATTGATTTATTTGTCCATTTCTCAAATATATTTTGAACACGTACTACATGCCAATGTTCTAAGAGATGGATAACATAATGTTCTAAGAGGTGGTCATCCATCATAGGACTTACTTGCTAGAGAAAACATAAACATAAGTAAAAACTAATTCCAGCTATATAGAGACATTTGGAGAATTTTAGAATATTTCTATCTGAACTCTGATTCACTTACATCTAATTGTTCTATTTATAAAACTTTGTCTATAAATCCATTGGAAAATAAATCTAATTTTTCAATTCTAAAGTATTGCTTCTTTAAGGTGGGGGTGGAAAAAATGGGTGAAGTCTAAATGTACAAACTTCCAGTTACAGTTGACCCCCAAACAATGGGGAGGGAGGTGTTTAGGCAAACCAACCCTCCACGCAGTCAAAAATCTGTGTATAAATTTACAGTTAGTCCTCCATCCACGGTTCTGCATCCATGGACTCAACCAACCACAGATTGTAATATTTACTATTGACAAAAATCCACATATAAGTGGACCCACACTGCTAAAACACGTGTCGTTCAAGGGTCATCTGTATAAAATAAATAAGTCATGTGGATGTAATGTACAGCATGGAGAGTGTAGTTAACACTGTATTGTATATTTGAAAGTTGCTAAGAGAGAGCTTAAAAATTCTCATAAGAAAAAAAAGTATAACTATGTATGGTGATGGATGTTAACTAGACTTAATGTGGTGATCATTTCATAATATATACATATATTGAATCATTATGCTGTACAGCTGAAGCTAATATAATGCTATATGTCCACTATATCCCAATTTTAAAAAAAAAGGAACTCCTCTTCATATTACATGGTATTTATTCCTACGGTCAATTTCTTACTAAGGCTGGAATGTATAGTATGTTTTAATTAATTTCTTTCCATTGTATAAATTCTAATTGTATAAAACAAAATGAAGAGCAACGTGGGTCTAGAAATATATAAGAGAGAAGGTGTGTGTATGTACGTATCTTATTTAGAAAACTAAGCTATATTCTCTTTTTTTACTTATCTCCCTGGTATACTTAGAAATCTCTATTTCAAACATTTATATGGCTTTACTAAGGCCCAAAGCTTAGAATTCTTTGACTTGTTCACATCAGGATTTCCTAGCCTTGGCACTGGTGATATTTGGGAATGGATAATTCTTTACTGTGGGGCTGTCCTGTGCATTGTAGAATGTTTAGCAGCATCCCTGGCCCCTGCCTCTAGATGCCTGCAGCCAGTATGCCCTCATCTGTGACAATCAAAAATGTCTCTAGACCTTGACAAAATCACCAGCCCTCTAGCCCCTGTTGAGAATCACTGCTCTTCAGTGACTAAATAGATTGTCCTGTGGCATCAAAGAAAGTTCCAAACGTTGACATGGGAAAATGATGTAAACAAGCCCCCACCCCCAGCCCCGCTTCCACTAGAGTAAACTCCTTAAACGATTCCATTCTTTTCTGTTATATTCACTCCTCCACACCTGGCCAATAGCAGGCACTCAATGTTTGCTAAAGGGAGAATGAATCATCACTGGAAACCAGAGAAGAGAGAATAAGAAATTTAAAGAAAATAAATCGTACTTAATGGCCATTGACCCAGGTGTTGAAAGAAAATAATTTAATTGCCTATATAAATAGAACAAAGTAAATATATGATTAAAAAGTTGAATGCCTATACTAAACATAGGAAATACAGGAGGAGTAAAATTAGTCCCTGGCCTCAAGTAGCTTAGAGTTAGTGGGGGAGATACATATGAAGGTAGCTACAATAAAGCTTTTGAGATGGGCTTTGAGGTAGAACCAAAATTCTGGCAAGCGAAAGTGGGGTAGACAGAGGGAGACATCAGTAGAGTTGGGAAATGGACATTTCTTGGGGAAACAGTAAACAGTCTGGTTGGGAGCATTTTAAAAGTATAACAGAAGAATTCTGAAACTAAGGAAGGTAGAATGGATTCGGATTGCAGGAGGGTCTAAAAGCCTGAATAAGGAGTTTGGATTAATGGTTTTGTTGACAGTCGTTGCCAGGAGAATGACTCACCTGAGGACCCTGCAGGGTGCTCTGACATTGTGTGCAAGATGAGTTCCACTGTTGATACTAGGCACGGGGGCCTGGTCAGATCCAGAGGCAATTCTGACTACTATCCACAGTAAGACACAGTTTAATATAATGGTATTCACCCTTAATACATGTCTTGCATTCTCCTTTTTATTCTATTTTATTCTGTGTGAATTTTTCTAAATGCTGATAAACACCCAATAATTTGGTTTCACAACCCACCAGACCTTTTCGGTAAACTTGGTGAGTTCACATGTCGGGAATACTAGAAATGAGGAACAGAAGTGTAAGTAAGAGACCGCTGGGCTAGAACTGATGTGTCATATTGCAGGGACTGGCAGGATGGAATGATAAAAATGCCAAAGATGACTCCAGGGTGGTAAGTGTAACTTTGAAATAGGTGACCATCAGGCTCAAACCAGTTAGGGCTAAAAGTGAAATCAGAACAGACTGGGAGAAGAGACAATTGTGGAAAGTGAAAGGAGAATGAAGGGTGTATCAGTAAAAGTCAGGCTCTAGGGGGGACATGCAGTTTGAAGTCTTAAAGGTGGTATCATTCTTCCTGCTAATTATAGGACACAAACCCTAGGGTAGCTAAAGTGAAATTACAATAGTCACTAGAGGTGACTAATCTGAGGTCAGATTAGAGAGAACAGTCAGTTTGTGTGTTGAATGGGATATTGGAGAAGTAATCTCTAAGTACATAAAACCAGCTGCTCAAGTCTTTGAGAACAGTAAAAGGGTGCACTGGAAACTGTCAGATGTTGAAAGAATATGTGCATAGTATTAACCTCAAAAGAGGTAATAATAAGAGTATATAACAGAAAAGGTCCACAGAATTATGGCATTTATGGAAAGTCATATTTCAGTAACTCCAGGAAATGGAAGTGCTTTGATAATCAAAAAGGCTTCAACAATGCAATGTTGAAGGGAGGAGGCAATGGGCTTTGGTAAGTCTAACTTTAAACCTAAAAAATGGGTGATAATTGTTGATAAGTATCAGTGCTGAAGTCACAAATTGGTGGCTCAAGATCTGAATCTAGCCCGGAGTCCATTTTCCTTGGCTTAAAGGTGTTTTTTAAATGGAATAATTTCAAATAAAAATCTGGATTTCTGACTTTCCCGAAAAATCTGAAGGTCTGGCAATGTTGGCTCTATAGTCTTGTAAGGCTTTTAAAATGTGCACACTCTTCAATCTACCAAGTTTGTGCGTGCATACCATTTGTAGGGGATAGATAAATCATACACTATGCAGGCATTAAAAAGAATTAGAACTGTAAGTACAGACATGAAAAGATTTTGTACATACTTATAAAAAAACAAACTGCTGAATAATGTAGTGATCGCATTAATGTTAAAAACTAAAACTATTTTGATAACATATGATATATAATATAAAATATACATAGGCAGCTGCTGTGGAAAATAGTACGGTGATTCCTTGAGAAATTAAATATAAAATTACCAAATGATCCAGCAATTCCACTCCTGGGTACATACCCCAATGAACTGAAAGCGGGGACTCCCAACAGATTTTTGTACACCCATATTCACAGCAGCACTATTCATTAGTCACAACAGCCAAAGGGGGAAGCAACCCAAGAATCCATAAACGAAATGTGGTCCATCCACAGAATAGAGTATTTTTCAGCCTTATAAGGGAAGGAAATTCTGACACAACATTACAATATGGATGAACCTTGAAGACATTATGGCTAAGAGAAATAAGCCAGTCACAAAACTGGTACACTTGAAGAAAATAAATATTTTTAAATAAGTATTTTAAATGTATGGCTGGTTTGAGTTATAATGTGGTCAATTCTGAATTGTAAGTATTCCCTGATCAATTAGAGATCTTTAAGAATAACAGTATATTGCTAGTTTTCAGTGTCTCTTGGATAGAAACTGTGCTGCCTGGAAAAAGCAGCAGAGGCGTTTTGCTATCAGATCTGACCTGAGAGTGAACTGCAGGTAGGCACACCCCACAGCATTCTTACACAATGAAACTGAACTTTGACTTCAGCACACCACTTCCCTCTTGAAGAGGTTACTGGTTACTCGTCCCCAGACGTTGCTCAATCAGCAATCGCAATCCCGTTTCTTCCCACATTAACAAAACACTGAGGGCTAAGTGAGACAGCACTGTGAGAGATGACCTAGCATGGGACTGGCACCCTACAAAGTATACAAAGAAAGAGATCATCATCCCAAGATCTCAGGCCACAGCCTAATCTCACATTCTTCCAGTGACTTAAAACAGGAGCTCTGCTTTATGTAAGATCTGAGTAAATACCCCAGAGTACCGATTCAGGATAAAATTTCAAGGACTTCATTATAAACCTGCACACCAACACCACAAGTCTTGAGGCAGAAACATTTAGTAAAGCTCCAGGCATCTAATGCCACCAAGATTTTAAAATCAACATCAGTCCTCACCAAGTTTCAAAGGTTATGATGACTCAAGGCACACAAGAGGAAATGCTCCTAGTAACTAACAGAAGCCAAGTTCAGGCTGGGCAGTTTAATGACCTGAACAAAATTAGCTGATGTGTGGGCCAACTTCTAATGGTTAAAGAAATGCAATTATTACTTTAGCAAAGACATACTCTTCTAAGCCAAAGAAGATTTCTCTAAGCAAAGCTGACGGGAAATTAAGACTTTCTGCCAGTTTGCAGAACCCTGGAGACGGCCAATACGATGGTAGATTTTTGTAAGAAAAATGCCTCATATGCCCAACATTATATATAGTGAGATGTTTGCATCAATTCCTTTGCCAATTTTTATTTAACCTTAAAAAAAAATACAAATATCATACAGTAAAATTAACTTTTATTTACTTTTGATGTACAGTTCTATGATTTTAAAACATGCTACCAGGGCTTCCCTGGTGGCGCAGTGGTTAAGAGTCTGCCTGCCGATGCAGGGGACACGGGTTCGTGCCCCGGTCCGGGAAGATCCCACATGCCGAGGAACGGCTGGGTCCGTGAGCCATGGCCGCTGAGCCTGCGCATCCAGAGCCTATGGTCCGCAACGGGAGGGACCACAACAGTGAGAGGCCCGTGTACCACAAAAAAAAAAAAAAAAAAAATGCTACCACCACTACCATCAGGTTACATCACCCCAAAAAGCTCCCTCCTGCTGTCCCTTTATATTCACACCCTCAGGCAACCACTCATTGGGTCCCCATCACTACAGCCTTATCTTCAAGAGAATGTCATATAAATAGAACCATACCTTTTGAGCCTGGCTTCTTTCACTCAGTATGAAGCTATAAAGACTCATCCAAGTTGTATGTATCAGTAGTTTCTCCCTTTTTATTGCTAAGTAGTATTGCACAGTACCATAGCTTAACTATTCACCTATTAAAGGATATTTTGGTTGTTTCCAGTTTTGGCTATTATGAATAAAACTGCTATGAACATTCAAGTTCAGTTTTTGTGTGAATAATAGTTTCATTAGGAAAATACCCAGGAGTACAACTGCTGGACCACATGGTAAATGCATTTTATAATAAACTAAGGGAGCTGTTTTTTAGGGTGGCGTGCCATCTTGCATTCCCACCAGCCATGTGGGATGATTCCAATTGCTCAGCATTCTTGCCAGCACTTGGCATTGCCAGAATTATTTATTTTAGCCATTCTAACAAGTATGTAGTGATATGCCATCATGGTTTTAATTCACTTAACCATTTGATGGGCATTTTTAAAAAACAGTACACTCCCTTCACTCCCTTAGAGAATGCTGAACATAAATTTTTCTGGCTCAAAATCATCCTCATAGAGTAAACCATACTGCCCTCAGGGGCTACTGAAGTACATAGGGTTGTTTTCTTTTTTCTAAGGAAGCCCCAGAATTATGTGTGTTTTTTATAGCTTTTTCTATCTTCTCCCTTGTGAAGTGTCACTTCCTTCTATTAATGGTGCGCCTGCCTGGCAGACTTTCCTCTGCACCCTTTTCTCAAGCTAAGTTTAGAAATAGATAACTAAGCTTATCAGAATTACATCTGAAAAGGAGAGGGCAGTCTACAAGGGAGAGAAGTTGATTCTTCAAGGAGGAAACAGAAAGCTTTTTTTTTCCTTTTTGGGTCACTATACCAAAGCTTCCTGACCTCTCATTTGGCTGCTGAGAAATTTTTAGTAGCTAGATTTCTTAGGCATTTTCCAAAAAGGTGAGGCTGCCAGTTAAGTGTCCACCAAGGAATTGAGTCTTTACTATATTAAACTGTAAAATTAACACTATATTGTGGTTCTATATCAGGAGTTAAAAGCTTATCTAAAGCAAAATAATTATAGACTCAATTATATCTTGAGTGCAGAAACCTAAGTGGAAAAAATGATCTTAAATCTACTTTCTTACTAACTTACACATTGGTCAAAATTCTGGGCATCCAGCAGGTAAGTGAGACATTTACAGGGGCACAAAGATAAATACCAAGAAATTTTACAATTAAAAAAGAATTTAGCAGTTCTTTCAAAAGATACAGTGACTGTGTACAAACACTGACTCCAATCCTAAGTAAAATTTACGGTGTTCCTTTGAAAGCCACTTGACTAGAAAGCTCATTGTCTTTCCAGTAGTAGTTTCCATCTCTGAACAAGATAAAACTGTTAACACTCAGGGCATCTTCTGGAGGTGGATCACACCTGGGAGTCGGCACTGTCTTACTTCTCAGAGAGCCCAGGCTCCAGGGCAGAAAATGCCAGCAGCAGTCCCTGGCTCTCAGCCGAACTTCCCCAGGGACGCAGGCTAGGTCTCTGCCATACTCACAGACCAATCGCCGCTCTTCCAGCAGCCTCGACCCGCACACTTAGAAACCCTGTCGCCAATTGCAACAGGATCGGGGTGGGACTTCCGCTATCACTTTAGGCTTAACCACCACCATCTCAGCACAGGCAAGAGCAATCAGGAAGTTTGAATTTCACAAACTTTGGGAACAAGCACAGTTTCAAGCAGAAATAAAGGAATGACAAACACGTTGGAAGGCAGAGTGGCAAAAGTCAGAAAACCAAAACGGCCTCCCTAAAAATTTTAAACAAAGAACAATCAAAAAGGAAGCAATCAAAACTCAAGTCAAGGGTCATTGATTTGCATGTTATCTCTGCCGTGGCTGCTAGGTCCTCAAGCACTCCTTGGCCTGGGTTCAGGAAGGAGACCTCTGCCAAAAGGACAGCAGAATGCCGGACAGTCAAAGCTCTGATTACCTGAGTGCACAGCCCAAAGTGGTAGAGTCCTCACTGTGCAGAGAGAAATAAATCCTGGAAACTCTGATTCACATTCTCTTTGCCCTGACTCTGAACTACTCTCTTCACTTCAGATACACAGAACCAAAGACCTTTTCACGTAGACTCTAAGTCACAGAACTGACAAAATTTCAGCATGTCAAAATTTATGATTCTTTGAAATCTAACACACACGAAAATCCGACAATTTCTCTAAAAATTGTCATCTTCCAGGGAACCTGGACCCAGCCCTGCGTTCTCAAGAAGAGGCTAACTCCACAGGCCTTGCCCAGGTCACTGCCCCCAGCTGAGCCGGGGTGACAGCAGTAGGCAGACCTTCCATCCACCCTCAGTGGCTGGAGACCCCTTTCTGTCGCCATCTAGCCCACTTGCTCCCCCAAAAAACCTGTTGCTGTTCAAGCCCTGCTAAAGGAAAACCAGCGTCTCATAAAAGTTCAGGTTAGTAATCTACCTGCTTCAAAGAGTGGAGGAATACTCCGGATCTCAGCGATGGTGGCACTGCACCCTCCAAGCCTGCAGCTATCCGCTGGTCTTAAGGTTCTCGGACGGCCTGGAGCAGCCGAAGTCCCCAGACCCCGGGCACTCGCAGCCGCCGGCCGGGCTCCAGGCCGCGCGTCCATTTTGCAGCAGTTCAGACCGGGAGGGGAGAGGCGCCTGCAGTCTCCCGGACCAGACCCCGAACCCTGCCCAGCTCCAACTTCAGATCCCGACCCGCTCGGACCCCAGACCCCAACCCCGGCCCAAGCCCGCACCCCAGACCCCGAATCAGGCCCAGACCTCTGGCCCGCTCCTTCTCTGTTACCCCAAACTCCAGTCCAACCCCGACCTCGGACTCCAGATCCCGACCCACCCTGACTCTGAATTCAAGCGACTCCGGCCCCACGCCCACGCAGACCCCAGCCCAGCCCCGGCCTCCAACCCCGCCCCCGGCCCCCAGGCCCACGCGGACCCCAGCCAGCCTGCCCGCCCGGCGGGCCGCACCTTGACGTGGAAGCGGATGAGCGCCAGGCGGATGCAGTGCGCCATGCAGACGGGTGGCAGGAACCAGACCTTGGGCGGCGGGGTGCCCTTGTTCTGGACATGGCTGACGATCTGCTGCGCCGTCTGGCGCTCGTTGCCCTGCCGCTTGACCCACTCGTGCAGCCGCGCCTTCTCGAGCGCGCCGTTGAAAAAGACGAAGAGCTCGATGTTGCCGCCGAAGCAGGCCTTGGCTAGCGCGGCCAGGTAGCCGAGCATGTGGTTCCACTGGCCGCCGCTCACCCAGTCGGTGTAGAAGCCGCCGTAGAGGCGATGCAGGCAGTTGTCGGCGTCCACCAGCAGGCGCAGCGGCGTGTGCGGGGGCCGCTGCCGCCCGCCGCCCACCAGGCTGCCCCGGGCCAGCTTCTGCAGCTCCACCGGCACCACGGCGCTCGGGCAGTGCTTCTCGATGTAGTCCTGGAAGCCCTGCACGCCCATGGCGGCGGCGGCGGCGGCGGCGGGCGCGGGGCGGCGGGGCGGCGGGGCCGGGGGCGGCGGGGCCGTGGCGCTGGCCTGGGCCGGGGCGGCGGGCTCTAGGGGGGGCCGGGCCGGGCCGCGGGCGCGCTCATGGCCGCTGCTGCCGCCATGTGCTACCGCCTCCCAGGGCCATGGCGGGGAGGGACCTGCGCCGTGCGCCGCTCCAGGCCCAGGCCAGGCTGAGGCGGCCTCGCGCGGGCGGGCGGGCGGCGGCGGAGGGGCGGGGCGATGCCAGCTGACTTACGTGGGCCGGCGGAAGGGGCGGAAGAGGCGGTGCCGCGGCTGAGCTGCCCGTACCCCGGACTGAGCGGTCGGTATACTGAGGGCCAGGACTCCGAACCTGAACCCCAGTCCCAGACCGAGGAGGACAGACCGGGGAGAGTCCGCGAGGTCCAGTCCAGGGAAGGAGGCGCCGGGCCCAAGCGGCGCCGCTGGGCCTGCGCGAGCTCCCGGGAGGTCCCAGAGCGGTGGCCTCATCTCGTCCCCTTCCTGGTCTCCCAGAGCTGGTCACCCGAGGAGGCCACATCCCCGGCTCCAGGATCTGGTCACCCCGAGACGGCCTTATACCCGGAAGCCGGTCAGGCAGCCCTCTCCCCGTACCCGCTCGGAGGCGGTCACCCCGAGGAGTCCGCGTTCGGTCCTCGGGATCTGGTCACCCTGAAGAGGCCTCATCCTGGAAGCCGGTCACCCCGAGAAGGCCCCGTCCCGTCGTTGGTCACCCTAAGGAAGCCCCATCTTAGTCCCCGGGTCCAGTCATTCCGAGGAGGCCCTGTCTCGTCCCCAAGGACCGGTCAGAGGAGGCCCCTTCCTATCCCAGTACCCTGAGGAGCCCTAATCCCTGGGGTCTGGTCACCCCAAAGAGGTCCCGTCCTCGTCCCGGGGGGACCAGTCATCCCGAGGTGGGACCAGTGCCCTGGCCGGGGTGGCTGCAGAGGGAAAGTGGGCAGGCTGATCAGGAACTGGAAGTTGGGTGCATCTGGGAGGGAGGAGGGAGTAGAAGCCACTGTCCCCAATGGAGAAAGGAATAAGTCTCTGCGCTGTGTCCCCAAGTGTAGTTACCGAGTTCGAGAAATGATCACCTGCTCTCTCAACCTTAATCGCGTTAGTATCTTTAATTAACTTGGGAAATAACTCTCCAGACTTGGTTGTTCACAAGGAGTGGAGTCGTAATTCTGAGGAAGTTGGAAAGGTGGCAGATTGACCCCACTGCCCCCTGGGTTTACTGCTTTTCTGGGAGAAATAGGGTGGTGTGAGCCGGGACCCTCACTGGAGCCCCCTTTTAGGTAGCAGGGTTCCCTTACAGGCAGATCTGACTCAACCCACTCAAAGTGGTTTCACTGTCTGAAGGAGCCTCGGGCTCCCCTTTTTCATTTTCACACCAGTAACAGATTTCATGGCCCAGACACTGAACTGACAATCTATAATGTAGTATACAAGTAGCCTTAGTGTCAGATAATCACCGAAGAGACTTTAAAAACAGATCTGTTACAGCATGTGAAATGCCTCCTTTCTATTTAGTTCCAACTGTAGAATGCCTATCTTCCCTAACTCTCGCTTTCCTGAGGCTGTGCAACCCCTCCTAAGGAAAATGATTTAAATCCTTCCTGCTGTAGTAGCATCTTCTGGAAGGAGATCCTTTCATGACTTCTGTCCCAGAGCTCAGCAGTAATTGCTTTTTAAATGAGGTTAATACTATAAGTGTATTATGCTTCAATAAAATGGTTTTTAAAACATTGTCTTACAGAATGAAGCATTTAAAAACTCAGAACTCTTTGAAGTTTGGAAGTGGTGTTTTTACTTACCTCCAATCCTCCTGTCTGTTCTTTTTTCTGGAGAAACCTCTGTAGAGGAGCAGGCCCCAACAGCAGGTGCAGAGCAGATGGAGCCTGTACCCATGTAGGTTCCAAGAAGCATCCATACTCTCTGTCCCCGAAAAGGCAAGTTGAATTTTTCCATTTCTTATAACTTGACCTCAAATATAGGCCAGTATGATATACACATAAGTAAAATGCTCTTGGTATTTTGATAAGTATGTTTAATTTTTAAAAAACAGACTTTGGCAAGTTAAGCCACTTACTCATACACAAAATTAGAGATGAAGCCAGGATTATGTTATTTAGCCATTTAAAGCCACGTTAAATACTGACACCACAAATATTCAAATTTCCTTCTATAATCCACTGTAGGTTCACAAGATTAGGAGTAGTAATTTTAATCACTCATTGTAATTTAATTTATAGCATTGCATTCCATATTTACTTTTGCTATGTACTGTTTTTATTTCTTTTAAATGTGCTTGCTTTTAACATTTTAGATGCTTTGGTGCCAGTGTCTGGGGTTCTGAGAATAAATTTATTTTCACCTTAAGACAGTATAGAAGACTAAGGTTCTGGAGTCAGACTACCAAATTTGTCTAGTCCTACCTCTGTGCCCTTGCATAAATTACTTAAACTTTTAAAACCCTGCTTTCTATCATCTGTACAATGAGGATATTAATAGTATTTACCTTCCAGATTATTATAAGGATTAAATCATACAATTTGTGTGCTTACGACAGAGCAAATGCTCAATAAATGTTGGCTTTTGTAACTATTACTTCCACATCCTATAATTGTATAAACTTTATCCTTGAGAACATGGATCAGTTATCTTACTTTTTGAAACCTTAAAATTCATTTTCATAAGTATAAAACATAAATTCATTTATGCTTACTTTCCCTGTTTAAGTATGTGTTCGCATTAAAAAAACTAACTCTCGTATGTTTTGAGTAACATTGTTAGTGGCTGGCAAGATGTTTGGCTGACAAATATTTTATATAATCTTCAAATTCAGAGGTTGGTCGAAGTTAAATTTTTTAAGTATCAAGGTAAAAGCAAACATCTGTATTTAAAATTTAATAAAAATTATAATATCTTCTTGGGTTCACAATATGTGATAACTAATGGGTGGGGACTTTCCTATTTGCAACCACCTTTATCTTTGGACATTTCACTTAGAGCGTATGAGAAAACTTTTTTTTTTTTTCCCATGGTTGGATTTTTTTCATTTTATTTCTTGGTTCATTTCAATGACCTGTATCATGAGAGTACAACTGAGCAGGGTTATTTCCTCTTTACAGATTTTCCAGGAACAGCAGATTTGTGGGTAAACTTCAGTTTTGCTCTGTTTGGGGGGATGGGGTGTCCTAAACTCTCCTTGCTCCACTGTCTTCCACTAAGTCAGGGCCCCCCCCTTCCCAGGGAGGTCCCAAAGCTAGCTAGACTTCCAACTAAGAAGTTGGCTCCTAAACTTCTTTTTCTCTGAATGCCAGTAGATCCATCAAGTACACACCAGGGCCCTTCCCATTGGACAGAATTCTCATCATTACTGATACATTTCCTGTTGCCATTGGCATTTTTTAAGTGTAAAAGCAGCAGCAGCAGCAGGATCCATCTCATTAGCATCAAGCCATCAGGACTACTGCCCCCTCTTTGCTTTAAAGGGGCTCTGATGCCGGGACACTTGCAGAAGTATGTGATCCGGCGAGGCAAAGCTGCCCTGTGTACAGAACACCCACCCACCGCAAACCAGTTGTTGCACTGTTAGCCAGAGATGCTTTTTCTAGAAAAGATGGACTGCAAAGGCCACTTGTGCACAAGCCCCTGCCGCAGCTCACAGCTTGGGCCCTCATGCTTGAGCAGTGACGCTACAGAGAATGGGGTGATGAGGTGCGACTCTCTGCCCCACCTCCTCAAGCACACAGCACAGTGAAGGGCTAGGGGAGGCTCCCGCAGAGCAGACCCCAAGTTCTCGCACCGTACCATCTCCCTAGTCCAGACTTCATGGCATGGCCCCCAGTGGCTAAGTTAGGCCTGGGTTTTACCCCTGGTCCCTTAGAGGCACCTGTGCATCTGTCCGCCCAGATTGGAGACTGCACAGAAAGCTAGAGCTAAAGCATCCCGGATCATTCCAATGCTGACTGACAAGTGACTGTGGCCATCCCCACAGGCAAAAGGGAGGGGGGGCACACTTTGCTAGTCTGTGAATTCTCTTGGAACCCCTGACATTTTCTATGTGAGGGTATCTGAGAGCAGCTGCTAGGATTTAGCCAACCCTCCTGCCTGGGGTGACCTCAGCACGTCCCAGCAAAAGTTCAGAAAGAGTGGTGTCTCAGGGTGGAGAGGTGGAACCAGCAGTAGCTGCTTCCCTTGGAAAGCTGCGAGGCTGTGGCGGAGGGCACCTGGCCTCCTGGTCCTAGCGACGGGTGGGTGGGATCTGCCTGCCTCTCCATGTGACAAGAGGTCAGGTTAGAATGTGTGTGGATTCCCCAGGGATGTGCCCCAGGGGGGATGCTCTTATCCTTGCTTTAGAAGGCAGCTGATTGGAAGAAGCTTCTCCATAATGCTCAAAACCTTTCATCCTCGGGAGATCCTCTGAGCGGCCCTCAGCCAACCCCGTGAGCACCGGATGGCATGTTCAAGGCTGCCCCCGACCTACCACAAGTGGGTGAGAACAAACTTTCATAGCCACTCACAGAAATGGGTGACCAACTGTCCCTATTTGGGCAGGACTGAGGGGTTTCCTGGGAAATGGACTTCCAGTGCCAGAACCGGTCCTGGGCGAACTGGGGTGGCAGTCACCTTACACAGCAGCCTGGAGGACTGATGGGGGGCTGGAGTAGTTGTCCTGCCAGAAAGCTGGTCTTCTAAGTGCACCCAGGGAGCTACGCTACACCTCCTTAGGCCAAGGATGGCAGGAGCAACCCTTCCTGTGGCGCTGATTCACCCAGCCCTTGGGATGCAAGGGAGGGGGCTTCGGTGTCCACTGCCCCTGGATACCAGGAAAGATCAGGCAGGCTGGTGACCTCCACCGAGCCTCTGTCTTCAGGGTTCCCCCGCCTGCTCATCTCTGCTTCTGGGCCTTTCTGTGCTCGGCAAAGATTGGTTTGGGCCTCTCCCTATCCTGACCCGGTCCTCCCAGGGCTGCCAGAATTAAGTGCCCAGGGTGCCCTCAGATGGGGTCAGGCCTGCATCTCCCTCACTTCCCAAGGCCTACCTGCTCTGGACCTGCCCCAGGGGAGTGGGAGAAGCCAGAAGAACGGGGAGCGCTGGGGAGTGTTGCCTGGACCCTGCTCTTCTCTGAGCCAGTACCATTCCCACCCACGGGCCCTGAAGTCTTGGCTGGCTGAACCCACTGTGAGAGTGAGCTCTGAGGTAGGGCAGGAAATAGCAGCAGGACTCCTGGGGAAGAGAGGGGGAGGACAGGCCCTGGGGCCGCGGCGACAGGCAGGCGGGGGGCGCACCAAGGGGTGGGGTCACCAGGAAAACGCATGAGTTCTGGTGCTACTCTCCTGATGGTGAGTGGGCCTGGGAGCTTAGAGGAAGGATGGAGGGAGGGAGCCATCTGAACTGTGGAAGGCGTAGGGCCTCTTGAGGGGCCCCACAGAACCCCAGAGTAGGCAGCACCACTGCAAGAAAGTAACTGCCCTCTGGGAGAGGGAAACCTCCAGAAGGTACCCCACTTGAGTATGCCAGAGTCCTGGGCGCTAAGCACTGCCCACACAGGCCATGGACAGAGGACAGGGGGGTCGGGCATGGGGTTAGGAAATGTGTTACGATAGTGCTGCCTCTTGGTGATTTGGCAGGGAGAGGGGGCACTTCCTCGGTGGTCTCCAGCCTCAGGGGAGTCAGCTCTGGCCCAGGCCTCAGCGTTGCCTGTGGCGGAGGAAAAACATAACAAAGAAAAAGCCAGTTACAGATGAGCCCCGCGCCCTGCCCTCCCATCCTCGTTCCCTACCCCACAGCACCCAGGGCTCTGCACACAGCCAGGAGGCCAGGAGCCCCTTCCTCTGGGACTGCTCGCGGCCATGATACAGGACTTGAATGTTGAGGCTGGTGGCTGTGGAGGTCTCCCCGTCGGTTTGTCTGTCCTTGGGTGGGAGTCGGTCCTTGGGCCAGGCCATCAGACCTTGGCCTCCAGCATCTCCAGGAAGAGTTTGTGCATGGGCACCTTGCCTTGCAGTTTGAGGCTGTAGAAGTGCTGCACGGCCTTGGCAGCTGTCTGCCGAAGCAGGGGCAGCGTCAGCAGCAACTTGCTCATCCTCCACGGCTTCTCGTGGCGCTGGCTCAGCTCATAGTCCTGCAGCGCCTCATGCAGCAGGTCCTGCAGCTTCTGGACCGCCTCCAGATCCTCGATGTACATGGAATCTGAGTTGGCCAGGGCCAGGGCCTTGAGCGTCACAATCTCCTCCTTCACCTTGAGCTTCTTGTAGCTGTGCACCAGCTGCAGGATGGCCCGGTAGCGCTCCAGCAGTCCCGCAAGGCGGGAGCGCTCCTCGTCCATGATGTAGTCCTCAGCGTACACCAGCTTGTCGTCATGGGGCAGCGAGCGGTGCACACTGCCCAGGATGAGGATCTCCATCCAGGCACTCTGCAGCAGACTCATCTGGTCCCCCAGAGAGAGGTTGGAGAAGCCTGGGATGTGCTTGGCCCAGCCAATAATGACCACGAGCTCCCTGTCTGCCAGATCACAGAGAGTGGTCAGAGCCTTGATGTCACCCTCTGGCATGCCAGGGGGTGGCATGGCGTAGAGTTTGTCTGGCTCAGCCACCAGCAGGTAAGAGACGATTTTAGTCAATGGCTTTTTAGCAGGAGGAGAAATCTGTAAGCTCAGGTACCGGCTGCTCTCTGAGTCCAGCCGGCACTTGTATTTCTGGCGGCCTCCACGCGCTCAGGCAAGGTGCACACCTTCCTTCAGCATCCCCACTTTGAGGCATTTCATGAAGCGACAGGCCTGGCAGGACTTGCGCCTCCATTTGGTGATCTCATACTTGTTGGTGGCCGGGCAGCTGTACTCAGTGTTCCCTTGGATGGTCCTCTTGAAGAAAGCCTTGCAGGCCTCGCAGGAGGCCACGCTGTAGTGGTAGCCGGAGGCGATGTCCCCGCTCACGAGGCACAGGCTCTTGGGAATGGCGTTGAGCATGTACTGGCACTTGGTGGCCAAGTCCTCCATGATGCCGCCGGCACAGTCCTCGTAGCCCTTGCGGCAGGGGGTGCCTCCCAGCCCTGTGCCCGCGAACATGGGCGGCGAGTCCAGACCGTTGGCGTGGGCGCCCAGGGCCAGGCCGAAGCCGCCGCTGGCGTCGGACGAGCTGCTGGGGCTGTGGTGGCTGAGGGCATCGATGCCCGAGGACGGGCTAGACGGCTCGGTCTCGATGAAGGAGCCGCAGCTGGAGACCAGCTACCGGTCGTCTGCGGATATTCTCTAGAAAACTTTTAATTTCACTAAGAGATTGCCCCACAAGCAAGAAAAAAAATTTGAAAAATAAACAAAAATGCTAAAAAGGACATGGCCCCAGGCTTTATAAAAATTACAAAAAGAAATTTCGGGAAAAAAAGTTATGATTAATAGACAAAGAGAACCAACCCATGTATGCAAAAATTACTGATGTGTGGAAAACCAATGACAGAAATACTTATTTTCAGCTTTCACATTTTAGCCAATTTAGTTTTGATCAATTAATCTATAGCCCAAAGTAGGAAAATATTGTCTATCTTATTTACATGATTCTGTCCCAATTAAAGTGTTTTGTAGTAGAATGATAACTTTACTTAATATTCTACTTAGCTGAGGTTTCTATCCACTAAAAGGTTAAGCTTTCAGTGTTTCAACTAAGGTGACTGAGACCCATGTAAACATTAGCATATAGTAGGAGAACAGCAGGCTGGGGCTCAGCATGAAATGTGTGACCCTAGAAGAGAGCAAATTAATCTCTGCTTGGGATTTGAACATGTAATGTTTACCTAGCACTAAGCTCTAATCTGTTAATTGATTGTCAATTTAAATCCTCTACAGTCTTGAGGATTTTGTTGTTTTTGTATTCTGGAATTAAAAAGTGCTTTTTGTCTTTAGTTATGTGGGTTAAAAGTCATGTTCTCTTCAGAAGTATGAATACATTTTCTCTTTCAACCATAATTTTTTAAAACAGGTATACATTATAGTTCTAAATTGTACGTCAATGGGAAAGTATAAGTGAATTTAATTAAATGCAAATTTCGAGGGCTTTTCAAGAATAGAGGGAGTTTCCAAATGCGTGGCTGACAAACATTTTATATAATCAGCTGGTTACCATCTCAGCTGAAGGGTTACTGTACTCCTTCATTACTAATTTTCCCTTCCCTATCTAACAACAATTGAGAGCTCTTTGGTGCCCATTTTTTCTGAAGTCTATAAAGGATTGTCTGTGTTCCCTCTCCACCACTTGTGGAAATACACAGAGGCCTTCCTGGCATTTCCTGTGTATCCAAGACCTCTTCCTCTCCACATCAGTCCTTACTGACAGGAGGCATCAGTCTGCCTTGACTCCCACCCTCACCTCTGGGAGCTGCTGAGGAGTAAGTAGACAAACATCCATAGGGATGCTTTGGAAGCCAATACTCAGTTGGGCATATATTCTCTCATTTGAATAGAAGAACTTTATAGTCATCCCTTACATACTACCTTATGGAATCTTCAAAAAATAATTTTTTTTTTGGCCACACTGCACCGGTTGCAGGATCTTCAACCAGGTATTGAACCCATGCCCCCTGCAATGGAAGCTCAGAGTCCTAACCACTGGACCACCAGGGAATTCCCCCTCCCCAAATTTTTTTAGTAAACGAAATCTTTTTTTTTAACGTGATATAAATCAAATGAAAATTTTATTTTTTTAAACCAGGAATCTCCATTCATAAGTACAAAACCATTTTAAGATATATGTAGAGACTAGTTATCATTAAATGGTCTATTGCATTTGATAAAAACCATAAAAATGTTTCTGGAAGGAGCAGTTCTCTCCCACCAGAATATGAAAAGCACCCAGCCCTGACAAGGCTGGAACACATGAATCTGACCTCCTCTAGGGTGTCTGGGGCCTCAGACAGGTGAGAGCACATAGTCATTCTCTGGAAACTGAGCTGAGGCTCCTGGCACAGACCCTGCTTCCAAAGGAAGAGGCCAGGCTTGCCTTTGGAACTACAAGAATGCAAGTGCCTCTGGAAGACAGGGAGAAAGTTCTGCCATAAATGCAGATGCCCTCAGGGTGGAGCAGTAGCCTGAGCTTGGGAAAGAGCTGAAGGCAAGAAACAGCCCCTCCTCCCCTGCCCATCACTGCCTCCTCCCCCTCCCTCACTCCTTGCGGGTCCCAGGTAGGTGGTACAGGCAGCACTAGGGGACTGGGGCCTAGAGCTACATCTTCGACTTCAGTGCAACCTGGAATAAGGATTTCAGCACAGTCATGAGACAATGCCTGTTAAGTCTATTTATCTTATAACAGATACCTACAGTTTTGTCAAAGCAAGAAGCACTATAAATACAATATTTTAAAATAAAAATTTCCATGTCCCTAAAAGAGAAAAGATTATATACTGAATAATCTTATCCTAACATTTATGTTCCTTGAACTACACTGTTCAATAGAACTTTTTGTGATGAAGGAAGTGAGCTGTACTGTCTAATATGGTAGCCACTAGCCATAGGTGGCTATTGAGCACTCGATGTATACAACTGAGGAACTAAATTTTTAATTTTATTTAATTTTAGTTTAAATAGCTACATGTGTCTAGTGGATACTGTAGCAAAAGATTTTAATTCCTAACAAACTGAGCAATTGCATCAGTCTGGCCCCATATTAGATTACATTTAATGTCTCCAACCTGATGGTGAAAAGAATATGGCTCCTTTGGTGTTAATATGGTAAGCAAGTACCTGGATTGACCATTTCACCAAAACTATATACAATTTCTTTTTTTTTTTTTTTCAGTACGTGGGCCTCTCACTGCTGTGGCCTCTCCCATTGCAGAGCACAGGCTCCGGACGCGCAGGCTCAACAGCCATGGCTTACAGGCCCAGCCGCTCAGCGGCATGTGGGATCTTTCCATACCGGGTCACGAACCCGTGTCCCCTGCATCGGCAGGCAGACTCTCAACCACTGCGCCACCAGGGAAGCCCAATATATACAACTTCTGAGAAAGATATCTGGATATCTTTAGGAAGGGAAAAGGAATGCTGAATGTCCAAAATAGATATATGTTCATGACATGCATGATAAGACCCTTCCTATACCCTGTCCTTAAAAGATATAGACACTGTAAAGCCATGCCTTCTGAATTTTAAGCCACTGATTATATACTGAATCACTGGTGAGCTATGTGTCTAAAGAACATGTCCTATTTTTATTTGATCCATTTTTCTTTTTTTTGACATTTATTTAACTCACTGCAAATTCACTTAACTACCCTAAGAAATCAATATCTATATCTTAACACAAAAGTTCTCATAAGAAACATCATGGAACTCCTTGCAGCTATCAACATACACCGTGATATTTCCATGACCTACAAGTCTAGAAATCTATGCCAAGTAAGGTTAATTTTTAATAGTTTAATCCAAAAAAAAAATAGTTTAATCCACTAAGTAGATGCTTATTAAGCATTCATATTTGTAAAGTACATATTGTGACTCACATTTATATCTTATTCTCCACAAACTCACAGACTACTAAGAAAAGAATATAATTGCATATATAACTTGTATTACCAAGAAAGATATTGATTAATACCAATGGGAAGATCAGAGAATATATCCTAGGAGATCATATAAGGAAGAAACTAATTTTAAATTGAAGCTTCAAACTTTCATTTTCAGCCAAGATGAAGTAACAGGAACTGACTACCCTCCCACCTGAAACCATAATAACCAAAAAAACCCAGACAACACATGTGAAACGATGGTTCTCAAGACATTGAACATAAGTCAATGAAGGACAGATCCTTGAGAAATGGAAAACAAAGGAGATGAGCCCTACAATTGACCCACCTCACTACCTGTTGAGTTTCCAGGCCATGATGTAAGGACAGGAACCCACAGAGCCTGGCAGCCTCCCTAAATTGAGGGGATGAAACTGGGAATCTGGGTTGCGCAAGAGGGCTAGAATTCACAGGGTGGAGTACTGGAAAGAGGAGTGATGTACAGAGAGAGGACTCCAGAGATCTGCAGAGACTCCTCCACAAATATTCAGCTGAGAATCAATTAGTGAATACATGTGAGCAAGCTACCTGAGACAGAGGAAAAATCCTTTGGGAAGGATGAAAGGATACAGTGCCTGAAGTTCACTTGAGGCCAGAAGTAGTGCTTGTCCCAACAGACTGGAAAATCACATCATTCAAAAGTCATCAGCTAGAGTACTAAAAAGGCTCTTCTAGTAATGAGATAAATTTAACTCTAGACAAGGATTCTGGGAAGATAATGGAGTAGGAATCACCAGAAATCTGTCTCCCACCTAGACAACAATGACACTGGCAGACTGTGTCTGATGTAACTAATTTGGAACTCTGGAGTCTGTTGAAGACTTAAAACTTCTGGGGAAGGCTTAGATGGTAAATTTTGGTTAATTTTAGTCAATTTCAGCTCTTAGCTGACAGTAGTAGCTACACATCCCCACCTCCAGCCACATGGCAGGCATTGAGCAGCTTGCAGGAGCCAGGGTAGACAAAAAGGACCCTGTTCCCTAAATATTGGGGATCTGTGTTCTGGTCACTGCTTCTTCTGATCACAGAGGTGCATGGAAAAAGGCAGGCAGCCATTGTTGCTGCACCTCCCCTCACATACCCACCCCCACCTCACTGCAAGCTTCTCTCCTCTAGCTGAACAGCCTTCTAGGAAATTTAAAGGCCAGTACCCTTTTCTCCTGCCTTAATTTTTTGCTTTTCCCCTTTTGGTAGTCAGACATTAATGAATAGGACATTAAAAAAACAACTACATATATGGGGAAATTAGAAAGTGACTAAATGTGCTCAAAGAAGGGCTCAGAAAAGACCTAAGAAGACATTATTTTTATTTTGAAAAAATGATCAAAACATCAAACCCTGAGGAATGGTGAGAATCTGATTTCCAGAGTTACCAAATTATTAGATTCAAATGTCCAGTGTTCATTCAACAAAAACTCACACAAGGCATATAAAGAATCAGGAAAGTATGGCCAATTCAAAGGAAAAAAATATAATTCAAGAGTCTGTCCATGAAATAGACCTAATGGGATATATATTAAACAAAGACTTTAAAACAACTGTCCTAAGATGCTCAAAGAACTATATGAAGATGTGGAGGAAGTCAAGAAAATGAGGTGTAAACAAAATAAAAGTATAAATAAAGAGATAGAAAGCCTAAAAATAAATAAAAAAGAAATTCTGGAGCTGAAAAGTACAATAACTGAAATGAAAATTTCACTAGAGGGATTCAAAGGCATTTGAGCAGGCAAAAGAAATAATCAGTGAACTAGAAAATAAGAGAGTGGAAAGTATCCAGGCTGAAGAACAGAAAGAAAAATTGAAGAAAAGAAATGGTGCCTAAGGGTACGTGAGACATCATAAAACATACCAACCTACTCATCATTGGAGTCCTAGAAGGAGGAGAGAGAGAGAAAGGCACAGAGAGAACATTGAAGAAATAATGGCTGAAAACTTACCAAATCTGATGAAAGGCATGACTATAAATATCCAAGAAGCTCAATGAACTCCAAATAAGATGAACTCAAAGAGACCCACACTGAGACACATAATCAGACTTTCAAAAGACAAAGACAGAGAATGAATCTTGAAAGCAGCTAGAGAGAAGCAAATCATTACATAATACAAGGGATCTTCAATAATATTATGTTCAGATTTCTCATCAGAGACTTTAGAGGCCAGAAGACAGTGGGCTGATATATTCAAAGTGCTAAAGAAAAAAACCCATCAACCAAGAATCTTATATCCAGCAAGACTGCTCTTCAAAAGTGAGGGAGAAATAAAGACTTTCCCAGATAATCAAAAGCTGGCGGGGGGGGGGGGGTGTGTGTAGCAACTAGACCTGTTTTGCAAGAAATGCTCAAGGGAGTCCTCCAAAGTGAAATGAAAGAACACTCAGCAGTACCTCAGAGCTGTATGGAGAAATAAAGATCACAATAAAGGTAAATACATGGGCAATTTTTAAAGCTAGTATTATTGTAACAATGGTTTGTAATTACACTTTTTGCATTCTACATGATTCAAGAGATTAGTACATTTAATAGGAAAAAAATTAGTGTTAAAGCTAGTATTACTGAAACACTGGTTTGTAACTCCAAACCAATGCTTTTAAAAGAATTATGAGTTTTTGTTTTGGACACACAATGTATAAAGATGTAATTTTGTGACATCAACAACTGAAAGGGGCAGAATGAAGCTACAAAGGAGCAAATATTTTGTATGTTATTGAAGTTAAGCTGCTATAAATTCAAATTAGATTGTTATAGCTTTAAGATGTTAAATGTAATTCCCATGGTAACCACAAAGAAAACAGCTATAGAATATATACAAAAAGAAATTAAGAATGAATTTAAGCAATTTACTACAGAAAAGTCAATACAAAAGAAGGTAGGAATGCAGGAAATGACAACCCCCCCCCAAAAAAAAACCAAAACAAAACTATAGGGCAAATAGAAAATAAATATCATCACAATGACAGAAATAATTCCTCCTTATCAGTAGCTATTTTAAATATACATTGATTAAACTCTTCCGTCAAAAGATAAAGATTGCCAGAATGGATAAAAACACATGATCCAACTAGGTATTGTCTACAAGAACTCACCTGAGATCCAAAGACACAAGCAGGTTGAAAGTGAAAGGATGGGAGAAAGAGTCTATGCAAATAGGAACCAAAAGAGAGCATGAGTAGCTACACTAATATCAGACAAAATATATTTTAAATTAAAAAATCACAATACTGGATGGAACGACTGGAAAGAAGATAAATAAGGAAATAGAGGATGTAAACAAACACTAAACCAACTATATCTAGCAGACATATACAGTACACTTCACCCAAGAACAACATACACATTCTTTGCAAGTGTACATGGGACATTTTCCCGGGTAGACCATATGTTAGGCCATAAATTAAGTCTCAATAGACAACAACTAGGGTGCCTGCTGGACGCTGGTGTGGGACCTTGATGCCCAAGGAGATGGGAGAAGCCCCTGAGTGACTGGGTAGGATGTGGGGGGAGTGAGTGGGGAGGAGAAGTGGGGGCCAGACAAGACCAGTGCCCCTGAGGGCTGGCTGGAAGGGGGAGGGGTTCTCATGCCTGGAGGGACCCTCGGGAGCTCAGGGGATCAGGGGGAGTGTGCCTAGCGTTTTCCCTGCCCAGTCAGGTCCTGGGAAGTCTGCTGGGCTCCCAGGCTAAGTCTCCCACCCTCCAAGGCCCTCTCTGGGCTGCGTTGGTCCTAGGGGCATAGGAGGAGGTGCGGGGAGAAGAGCAGAGGTGGATGGGGAGGGGCCTTCCAAGATTGGAGGATCAGGGAAGGCACGGAGGGCACTTCCCCCACCAACTCAGGCCCCAGGAAACCCACTGGTCTCCCAGACCTGGTCCTCCATTCTCTGGGACCCCCTCAAACCCAATGGGTCCTAGGGTCATGGGAGGGAGGAGGGGGTAAGAGGAGGAGAGGTGGACGGTATGGGGGGGACCCTCGAGGACCAGAGGACCAGGGGAGGTGCGGCAGGTGTTTCTCCCACCCACTCAGGCCCCAGGAAGCCTGCTAGTCTTCTGGGCCCAGTCCTCCTTTCTCCAAGGCCCCCTCTGGCTGCAGGGGTCCTAGGGGCATGGGTGGGGGATAGGAAGAGGAGGAGAGAGAGATGGGTAGGGGCCCTCCAGGATCAGAGGATCGGGGAGGTGTAGAGGTCGTTTCCCCCACCCACTCGGCCTCAGGAAGCCTGTTGGGCTTTGGGGTCTCATCCCCTACCTTCAGGACCCCCTTTGGCCGCGTGGCTCCTAGGGGCATAGGAAGGAGGAAGGAGGGGAAGAAGAAGAAGAGAGGCCAACGGGGAGGGGCCCTTCAGGGGAGGATCAGGGGGGAATGCGCCTAACATTTCCCTCACTCACTTGGGCCCAGTGAGGCTGCTGGGGTCATGGACCTGGTCCTCCAACCTCCAAGGCCAGAGGCTCTCCTGGACACTGCCTACTTCATTGAGTATAAGCCCCACCCCCCACCCGCAGGACCTTTTCCAGGTCTGTGGGTCCTAAGCATAGGCCCTACCCACCACCTAAACCCTACCCCTGCCTAAGCCCGGCCCCCCACAGCCAAGGCGTTTTCCAGCTTTTTTTTTCTCCTCTTTTTTACTATTGTGGTTCTGCTTTACCTTCTGGTTGTTGTTTCGTCTACATTTTTACTTTTTTATTCTTTCTAACACCTGTTAGTTTTCTAATCCTATTTTATTTTTTACTCTTTGTTATTATTCTGTTCCTTTTTTTCTTTTCTCTTTTTCTTTTTTTCCACCCCATGCTGCTTGCGGGATTTTGGTTCAAAAGCTGGGGGTCGGGCCAGAGATACTGCAGTGGGAACTCCAAGTATGAACCACTGACTAACAGAGAACCTCAGACCTCAGGGAATATTCATCTGAGTGAGGTCTCCTGGAGGTGATCATCTCGGTACCAAGCCCAGCAGCCTACAAACTCCACTGCTGGAAGCCTCAGGCCAAACAACCAGTAAGATAGTAACACAGTCCTACCCATCAAAAACAAACAAAAAAAATGACCAAAAATTATGTCACAGATGAAGGAGCAAGATAGAAAACTACAAGACCAAATAAATGAGGAAGAAATAGGCAACCTACCTGAAACAGAATTCAGAGTAATGATAGCAAAGATGATCCAGAATCTTGGAAATAGAATGGAGGCATGGATTGAGAAAATACAGAAATGTTTAACAAAGATCTAGAAGAACTAAAGAACAAACAGAGATGAAAAACACAATTAACTGACAGGAAAAAATACACTAGAAGGAATCAGTAACAGAATAACTGAGACAGAAGAATGAATAAGTGAGCTGGAAGATAGAATGGTGGAAATAACTGCTGAGCATCAGAACAAAGAAAAAAGGATGAAAAGAAATGAAGACAGCCTTAGAGACTTCTGGGACAAAGTTAAACACACCAACATTTGAATTATAGGGGTCCCAGAAGAAGAAGAAATAGAGAAAATATTTGAAGAGATTATAGTCAGAAACTTCCCTAACATGAGAAAGGAAATAGTCAGCCAAGCCAGGAAAGGCAGAGAGTCCCATAGAGGATAAACCCTAGGAGAAACAAAACAAGACACATTAATCAAACTAACAAAACTTAAATTCAAAGAAAAAATATTAAAAGCAGCAAGGGGGGCTTCCCTTGGCACAGTGGCTGAGAGTCCACCTGCTGATGCAGGGGACACGGGTTCGTGCCCCGGTCCAGGAAGATCCCACATGCCGCAGAGCAGCTGGGCCCATGAGCCATGGCCGCTGAGCCTGTGCGTCCAGAGCCTGTGCTCCCCAACAGGAGAGACCACAACAGTTAGAGGCCCATGTACCCCCCTCCCCAAGAAAAAAGCAGCAAGGGGAAAGCAAAAAATAACATACAAAGGAATCTCCATAAGGTTATCAGCTGACTTTTTAGCAGAACTCTGCAAGCCATAAGGGAGTGGCAGGATATACTTAAAATGATGAAAGAGAAAAACCTACAACCAAGATTATCCAGCAAGGATCTCATTCAGATTCAACAGAGAAATCAAAAGCTTTTCAGACAAGCAAAAGCTAAGAGAATTCATCACCACCAAAACAGCTTTACAACAAATGCTAAAGGAACTTCTCTAGGCAGGAAACACAGAGAAGTAAAAGACCCACAAAAACAAACACAAAACAATTAAGAAAATGGGAATAGGAACATACATATTGATAATAACCTTGAATGTAAATGGATTAAATGCTCCAAAAAAAGACACAGGCTGCCTGAAAGGAAACAAAAACAAGACCTGTATATATGTTGTCTGCAAGAGACCCACTTCAGACCTATGGACACATACAGAGAAAGTGAAGGGATGGAAAAAGATATTCCATGCAAAAGGAAATCAAAAGAAAGCTGGAGTAGCAATACTCGTATCAGATAAAATACACTTTAAAATAAAGACTGTTACAAGAGATAAGGAAGAAAACTACATAATGATCAAGGGGTCAATCCAAGAAGAATATATAACAATTATAAATATTTATGTACCCAACATAGGAGCACCTCAATACATAAGGCAAATACTAGCAACCATAAAAGGGGAAATCAACGGTAACACAATAATAGTAGAGGATTTTAACAACCCACTTACACCAATGGACAGATCATCCCCACAGAAAAATAAATAAGGAAACACATGCTTTAAATGACACAATAGACCAGATAGATTTAAGTGATATTTATAGGACTTTCCACCCGAAAGTGGCAGAATAGACTTTCTTCTCAAGTGCACACGGATCATTCTCCAGGATAGATCACATCTTGGGTCAAAGATCAAGCCTTGGAAAATTTAAGAAAATTGAAATCATATCAAGTATCTTTTCTGACCACAACAATATGAGATTGGAAATAAATTACAGGAAAAAAAGCTTAAAATCACAAATACATGGAAGCTAAACAGTGCACTAGTAAATACACAACAGATCACTGAAGAAATAAAAGAAGAAATAAAAAAAATACATATAAACAAATGACAATGAAAACACAATGACCCAAAACCTATGGGACATAGCAAAAGCAGTTCTAAGAGGGAGGTTTAGGGACTTACCTGGTGGCACAGTGGCTAAGAATCCTCCTGCCAATGCAGGGGACACGGGTTCAAGCCCTGACCCAGGAAGATCCCACATGCTGCAGAGCAATTAAGACCATGTGCCACAGCTACTAAACCTGCTCTCTAGAGCCTGTGAACCACAACTACTGAAGCCCGCATGCCTAGAACCCATGCTCTGCAACAAAGAAGCTACCACAATGAGAAGCCTGCGCACTGCAACAAAGAGTAGCGCTCGCTCACTGCAACTAGAGAAAGCCTGCGCAGCAATGAAGACCCAATGCAGCCAAAAATAAATAATTTAAAAAAATAAATACTTTTTTTTAAATGAGGGATGTTTACAGCAATTCAATCTCACCTCAAGAAACAGGAAAAATCTCAAATAAGCAATCTAACCTTACACCTAAAGCAACTAGAGAGAGTAGAACAAAGAAAACCCAAAGTCACTAAAGGAAAGAAATCATGAAGATCAGAGCAGAAATAAATGAAATAGAAATGAGGGAAACAATAACAAAGATCAATAAAGCTAAAAGTTGGTTCTTTGAGAAGATAAACAAGATTAATAAATCTTTAGCCAGACTCATCAAGAAAAAAAAGGAGAGGACACAAATCAATAGTTAGAAATGAAAAAGGAGAAATCACAACTGACACCACAGAAATATAAAGGATTATAAGAGACTACTACAAACAACTATATGGCAATAAAATGGGCAACCATGAAGAAATGGACAAATTATTGGAAAGATACAATTTTCCAAGACTGAACCAGGAAGAATTAGAAAATATAAACAGACCTATCACAAGTAATGAAACTGAAACTGTAATTTAAAATCTTCCAACAAACAAAAGTCCAAGACTAGATGGCTTCACAGGAAAATTCTATCAAACATTTAGAGAAGAGCTAACACTGATCCTTCTCAAACTCTTCCAAAAACTTGCAGAGGGAGGAACACTCCCAAATTCATTCTATGAAGCCACAATCACCCTGATACGGACACCAGCAAAAGATATTAGGAAAAAAGAAAATTATACACCAGTATCACCGATGAACATAGATGCAAAAATCCTCAACAAAATACTAGGAAACAGAATCCAGCAACATATTAAAAGGATCATACACCATGATCAAGTGGGGTTTATCCCAGGAATGCAAGGATTCTTCAATATACACAAATCAATCAACATGATACACTATATTAACAAATTAAGGAATAAAATCCATATGATCAATAGATTCAGAAAAAGCTTTTGACAAAATTCAACATCAGTTTATGATAAAAACACTCCAGAAAATGGGCATACAGGGAACCTACCTCAACATAATAAAGGCCATATATGACAAACCCACAGCAAACATCATACTCAATGGTGAAAAACTGAAAACATTTCCCCTAAGATCAGGAACAAAACAAGATGTCCACTCTCACCACTCTTATTCAACATAGTTTCAGAAGTCCTAGCAGCAGCAATCAGAGAGGAAAAAGAAATAAAAGGAATCCAAATTGGAAAAGAAGAAGTAAAACTGTCATTGTTGCAGATGACATATGTCATTTCTATACATAGAAAATCCTAAAGATGTCATAGAAAACTACTAGAACTAATCAATGAATTTGGTAAGGTTGCAGGATACAAAATTAATGCACAGAAATCTCTTGAATTCCTATACACTGACAA
Organism: Phocoena phocoena; assembly: GCF_963924675.1. NCBI lineage: Eukaryota > Metazoa > Chordata > Mammalia > Artiodactyla > Phocoenidae > Phocoena > Phocoena phocoena. The sequence goes on along the minus strand of NC_089224.1, from coordinate 26,322,190 downwards.
TGAAAAATCAGAAAGAGAAATTAAGGAAACAATCCCATTTACTATTGCACCAAAAAATTGGTACAGCCACTATGGAGAACATTATGAATGTTCCTTAAAAAACTAAATATGTGTGTGTGTGTGTATCAATGGAATATTACTCAGTCACAGAAAAGAATGAAATAATTCCATTTTCAGCAACATGGATGCTTATAGATTATCATACTAAGCAAAGTAAGTCAGAAAGAGAAAGACAAATACCATATGATATCAGTCATATGTGGAATCTAAAATACAACACAAATTAACATATCTATGAAATAGATACAGAGTCACAGATATAGAGGACACATTTGTGGTTGCCAAGGGTGAGGGGGTTGGGGGAGGGAAGATTTGGGAGTTTGGGATTACCAGATGCAATTATATACAGGATGGATAAACAACAAGGTCCTACTGTATAGAACAGAGAACTGTATTCAATATCTTGTGATAAACCATAATGGAAAAGAATATAAAAAAGAATATATATATGTATAACTGAATCACTCTGATATACAGCAGAAATTAACACAACATTGTAAATAAACTATATTTCAATAAAATTTTTAAAAATCAGAAGAAAAAAAGCAATTATATACCATGACCAAGTGAGGTTTATTCCAGGAATACAAGAATGATTTGATATTGGGAAATCAAAATCAAGCTAAAAAAGAAAAATCATGTGATCGTATCAATTGATGCAGGAAAAGTATTTAACAAAACTCAGCCCTCATTCATGAGAAAAACCCTCAGAAAAATAGGAAGAGGCAAACACTTTATTGACCTTATGGAGATCATCTACCAAAACACAAAACAAAACAGACCGCTACAGTTAACATTATACTTAATGGTGATTGAGAACAAGTATATTTTCTTCACCGCTGCTATTAAACAAAACACTGGAAGGTCTAGCCAGAACAATAAAGCAAGAAAGGAAGTAAAAGACATATGGATGGGAAAGGAGAAATAAAATTGTCCATATTTGCAGATAACATGATTATCAACATAGAAAAATACCAAAGAATCTACTAAAATTTCCTAAAACTAACAAGTGAATTCAGCAAAGTCATGGGATACAAAATCAGCAGACAAAAATCAAGTATACTTCCATATACTTAGCAATGAACATGTGGACATCAAAATTAAAAATACAATGCCATTTACAATTGCTTACAAAAGTAAAATGCTTAGGTGTAAATCTAACATAACATACATAAAATTTATATGCTCAAAACTTCAAAATGCTAAAGAAAACAAAAGCAAAAATAGACAAATGGGACCTAATTAAACTTATAAGCTTTCGCAGAGCAAAGGAAACCATCAACAAAATGAAAAGACAACCTACAGAATGGGAGAAAATATTTGCAAATGATATGACTGATAGGGGGTTAATATCTAAAATATATAAACAGCTCATACAACTCAACATCAAAATTTAATCAACCCAATTTAAAAATGGGCAGAAGATATGAATAGACATTTTTCCAGTGAAGACATACAGATGGCCAAAAGGAACATTAAAAGATTCTCAACATTGTTAGTCATCAGAAAAATTCAAATCAATACCACAACAAGATATCACCTCACACCTGTTAGGATGGCTTTTATCAAAAAGACAAGATATAGCAACTGTTGGCAAGGATGTGGAGAAAATGGAACCCTTGTACACTGTTGGTGGAAATGTAAATTGGTGTAGCCACTGTAGAAAACAGTTTGGAGGTTCCTCAAAAAAACTAAAAATAGAACTACCATATGATACAGCAATTCCATTCCTGATTATATGCCTAAAGAAAAAAAAACCACCAATTCAGAAAGATATATGCACCCCAATGTTCATAGCAGCATTATTTACAATATCCAAGATATGGAAGCAACCTAAGTGTCCACCAACAGTTAGATGGATAAAGAAAATGTGGTATGTATGTGCAGTGGGATACTACTCAGTCATTAAAATATGAAAATTTGCTATTTGCAACAACATGGATGGACTTGGGGGGTATGATAATAAGTGATATAAGTCAGATAGAGAAAGACAAATACTGTATGATATCACTCATATGTGGAATCTAAAAAAAAAAACCAAACTACTGAATATAACATAAAAGAAACAGACTCACAGATACAGAGAACAAACTAGTGGTTACCATGGGGAGAGGGAAGGGGGAGGGGCAAGATAGGGGTAGAGGATTAAGAAGTACAAACTATTATGTATAAAATAAATAAGCTACAAAGATATATTGTACAGAAAAAGAATACAGCCAATATTTTATAATAACTATAATGGAAAATAACCTTCAAAAATTATGAATCACTATGTTGTACACATAGTGTACAATTTTAAAAGAAATTTTAAAATGCTAATGAAATAATCATGGAAAAATCTAAATAAAGAGATATACTGTATTTATATGGGACTACAAAAGACCTACAATAGCCAAAATAACTTTGAAGAAAAAGAGAGAACAGAAGTAGAGAACTTACATTACCTAATTAAAAGATTTACTATACGTCTAGAGTAATTAAGTCAGTGTGATACTGGCATCATGATAAAGAGATCAATGTAGCAAAATAGAGAGTCCAGACATAGACCTGCACATTTAGGGTTGATTTTCAACAAAAATGTAAAAGCAACTTATGGAGAAAGGTAACGTTTTCAAGAAGTGGTGCTTACCTAATTGGATTTCCATATGGGAGTAAAAAAAATAGATAAGTTTAATCCATATCTCACAAATATACAAAAATTAGCTTAAAAATTTAGTAAAAAAAAAGCTGTTTGACCTAAATGTGCAACCTAGAAGTGTAAAAGTTCTAGAAAGAAACATAAGGGAAAGTCTTTATGATATTTTCTTATTTAAAGATATTTTAGATAGTGCCAAAGGCATGATCTGTAAAAGAAAAACTGGAAAATTGAACCCCATCAAAATTAATAATTTGAACTCTTAGGAAGATACTGTTAAGATAATGAAAAGACAAGTTACAGTGGTATAAAATATTTGCAAATCATTTATATGATAAAAACTTGTATTCATAATACATAATAAAACTTTGGAAACTCATTAAGAAAAAAAATCCCAATGTACAATTTGGGAAATAATTTGACCAGACTCATCACTAAAGAAAATATACAGGTGACATATAAGCACATGAAAAGATGCTCAACATCATTTTTTATTAGGGAAATGCAAATTAAAGCCACAAAGAAGTGATATCAGGGAATATGGCAGGGTAGAAAGTCCCAGGAATATGACTCTTCATAGAAATGACATCTGAGCTGGTAGGAACTGTCTGCACAACTATTTTGCAACCCTGGTCTAATAGACCTCTTACAAGACCCAGGGGAGTGCTTGATGAAGAAGCTGGTAAGTTTCATTAAATTTTGGTGAATTTTAGTGATTACATGGTAGTGGCTACCATGCCTTACACTCCAGCACCCCAGAAGGCAGCAACCCAGTTCCTGGTGCAGCTTGCTGGGGCCATGGTGGGGTATATGGACCTTGTACTCCAAAAATTAGGATCATAGGTTTTCATTGTTAATCACTGAGGAGCTGACACAGAAGTTAGCCATTGTTTCAAACCCAAAGGGCTAAAATGTCTTCCTGGCTTGGAGAGGGTTTAAAGAGACAGTATCTACGTTTTCCCCTTTTGGGAGCCAGATGCTTAAGGATACCTTTGTTGAGTCACAGGCTGATTGCAGAGACAATGGAACAGAAACTTTAAGGATCACACACAAGGAGTTCATGCTTCTCAAAAACAGTTTGGAAAAGTTACATTGTATGGCTTCAGCCTTCAACAAGCAAATCCAGCAATCCATGATAAGGGGAAGAATTGGAATTCTAGAATTCCCACAGCATTATAGTTTGAGTTACCACAACTCAAAATGTCCAGTTTTCAACAAAAAATTACCATACATAAAAAGAAACAGTAAAGTGAAGCCCCTTCATAGGAACAAAAGAATTAGAAACCATCCCTGAGGAAGCCCAGACATTTACATTATTAGTCAAAGACATTAAATCAACTTTCTTAAATGTATTAAATGATTTTTTAGGAAATCATGGACAAAGAACTAGAGGAAATCAAGAAAATAATGTCTGTATAAAATAAGAATACTGGGGCTTCCCTGGTGGCGCAGTGGTTGAGAGTCCACCTGTTGATGCAGGGGACACAGGTTCGTGCCCCAGTCCGGAAGGATCCCACATGCCACGAAGCAGCTGGGCCTGTGAGCCATGGCCACTGAGCCTGTGCATCCAGCACCTGTGCTCCACAACAGGAGAGGCTACAGCAGTGAAAGGCCTGTGTATGGCAGGGAAAAAAAGGGGGGGGGGGGAAATAAGAATACAAATGAATATAAATAAAGAGAAGGAACTAAATAGAAATTCTGGAGCTGGAAAGCACAAAAATTGAAAGGAAAAACTCACTAGAGGTGTTCAAAATCAGATTTGAGCAGGCAGAAGAAAGGATCAGTTGAAGATAAGGACAATTGAAATAATAAATTCAGAGGAACAGAAAGAAAAAAGAATGAAGAAAAATGAACAAAGACTGAAGGACCGGTGGGATACTGTTAAGTGTTCAACATATGCATTATGGGATACCCAGAAGGAGAAGATATTGAGAAAGGAGCAGGAAAATATATTTGGCCAAAAAAAAAAAAATCCTATATCTGATGAAATACATGAATATGTATATGTATAGTTGAGAAGCTCAACTAACTCCAAGCTGGATAAATGTATAGAGATCTACACCAAGACACATTATCATCAACCTGTCAATACTCAAAGACAAAGAGTGGATCTTGAAAGCAGGAAGGTACAAGTGACTCATCACATACAAGTGATTCTCAATAAAATTAACAGATGATTTCTCCCCAGAAACCATAGAGGACAGAAGGCAGTGGGATGACATGCTTCGTGTCCTTAAAGAAAAAAAAAAAAAAACCCTGTCAATCAAGAATTCTGTATCTAGCAAAACTATCCTTCAAGAATGAAAGAGAAATTAAGACAATCCCAGGTAAGCGAAGGGTGAGAGATTTCCTTACCAATAGATCTGCCCTACAAAAAACACTAAAGGGAATCCTTCAGGCTGAAATGAAAGGACACCAGACAGTAACTCACATCCACTAAGAAAAAATAACAAGCATAAATATAAAATCCATTATTATTGTTCTTTTCATTTGATTTTTAACTTCTCTCTTTTTCCTATATAAACTAAATGGCAAGTGTACAAAACAACAGTTATAAATTCATGTTAAGGGGACTACAGTGCATAAGGTGATAATCTGTGATAATAACAGCACAAAGGGCTGAAGTGGAGAACCCAAAAGGGAAGAAATGGGGATGTATGGAAGCAGAATTTTTGTAAAATATTGTATCATCTTATGTATTATTCAAACTATGTGTTTTTTAAGTTTAATATGTTAATTGCAATCCCCCAAAAGTCAGTAATGGAAAATTGAAGTATAAAAACCATAGAAAGCAAATAGCTAAGTGGCAGAAGTAAATTCTTCTTTTAAAGTAATCACATTAAATGTAAAAGGATTGCTCTCTCCTATTAAAATACAGATTTGGAAGATCATATTTTTAAAAACCAGAATTCATCAACATTCTGTTTACAAAATATTCACTTTAGATATGAGGATGAAAATACATTTAATGTAAAAAGATAGAAAAAAATACTCCATGCAAATAGTAACCAAAAGTGAACTGACTTGGCTGTATTATTCTCAGACAAATAGACTGTAAATGAAAAAAGTTTTCATCATATATTGATAAAATATTTAATATAGCAATAAGATATAACAATTATAAACGTTAGAAATCTACCATCTTCCTATGTTTTCTGTTTGTCCCATATATCCTTTACTCCCTTTTTCTTATTTTTTCTGGTTTTTTTTTGGTCACTTTCGTATTTTGTATGATTCCATTTAATCTTATTTGTTGTTTTAGTACCATTATTCTTTTTTGTTTATTTTATTGGTTGCTTTAGGGTTACAGTATACATCTTTAACTCATATCAGTCTACCTTCAACTGATATTGTACTACTTTATATATAAAAGAAGCTCCAAAATATATGAAGCAAAAGGTGACATGTTGAAGAGAGAAATAGAAAGCTGTATAATACTAGTTGGAGAATTCAATGCACTACTGTTTATAATGTACAGCAAAACCAAGCAGAAGATAAATAAGAAACTGTAGGACTTGTACAAACACTTTAAACTAACTAGATGTAACAGACATATGCAGAACATTCCACCCAACAACAGCAGAATACACATTATTCTGAAGGGCACATGGAACATTCTCTAGTATTTACCATATATTAGGTCACAAAATAAGTCTTAATAAATTTTAAAAAGGTTGAAATCATCCAAAGTATATCTTCTGATCATAATGGAATGAAATTAGAAATGAATAATAGGGGCAAACTGGAAAATTCACAAATATGTGGAAATTAAACAGCCCAGTCTTACAGAAACAATAGGTCAAAGAAGAAATGACAAGAAAAATTACAAAGTACCTTGAGAAAAATGAAGATAAAAACACAATGTGGGCTTCCCTGGTGGTGCAGTGATTGAGAGTCCGCCTGCCGATGCAGGGGATGCGGGTTCGTGCCCCGGTCCGGGAAGATCCCACATGCCGGCGGAGTGGCTGGGCCTGTGAGCCATGGCCGCTGAGCCTGCGCGTCCGGAGCCTGTGCTCCACGACGGGAGAGGCCACAGCAGTGAGAGGCCCGCGTACCACAAAAAAAAAAAAAAAAAAAAAACAATGTACAAAAACTCATGGGATGCACCAAAAACAGTGCTAAAGTGGGAATTTATAGTTGTAAATATATATGTTAAAAAAGGAGAAATAGGTCATATACCATGATCAATAGGTCATACCATATACCATGATCATATTCCTGCATACCCCAGGAATGCAAAGATTCTTCAATATATGGAAATCAATCAATGTGATACACCATATTAACAAATTGAAGGATAAAAATCATCTGATCATCTCAATAGATGCAGAAAAAGCTTTCAACAAAATTCAACACCGATTTATGATAAAAACCCTCCAGAGAGTAGGCACAGACGGAACTTACCCCACAGCCAACATCATTCTCAAGGGTGAAAAACTGAAAACATTTCCACTAAGATCAGAAACAAGACAAGGTTGCCCACGCTCACTACTATTATTCAACATAATTTTGGAAGTTTTAGCCACAGCAATCAGATAAAAAAAAGAAATAAAAGGAATCCAAATCAGAAAAGAAGAAGTAAAGCTGTCATTGTTTGCAGATGACATGATACTATACATAGAGAATCCTAAAGACACTACCAGAAAACTACTAGAGCTAATTAATGAATTTGGAAAAGTAGCAGGATAAAAAATTAATGCACAGAAATTGCTTGCATTCTTATACACCAATGATGACAAATCTGAAAGAGAAATTAAGGAAACACTCCCATTTACCACTGCAACAAAAAGAATAAAATACCTAGCAATAAACCTACCTAAGGAGACAAAAGACCTGTATGCAGAAAATTATAAGACACTGATGAAAGAAATTAAAGATGATACAAACAGATGGAGAGATATACCATGTTCTTGGATTGGAAGAATCAACATCGTGAAAATGACTATACTACCCAAAGCAATCTACAGATTCAATGCAATTCCTATCAAACTACCACTGGTATTTTTCCCAGAACTACAACAAAAAATTTCACAATGTGTATGGAAACACAAAAGACCCCAAATAGCCAAAGTAATCTTGAGAAAGAAAAACGGAGCTGGAGAAGTCAGGCTCCTGGACTTCAGACTATATTACAAAGCTACAGTAATCAAGACAGTATAGTACTGGCACAAAAACAGAAATATAGATCAATGGAAGAGATAGAAAGCCGAGAGATAAACCCATGTACACATGGTCACCTTATCTTTGATAAAGGAGGCAAGAATATACAATGGAGAAAAGACACCTCTTCAATAAGTGATGTTGGGAAAACTGGACAGCTACATGTAAAAGAACGAAATTAGAACACTCCCTAACACCATGCACAAAAATAAACTCAAAATGGATTAAAGACCTAAATGTAAGGCCAGACACTATCAAACTCTTAGAGGAAAATATAGGCAGGACACTCTATGACATAAATCACAGCAAGATCCTTTTTGACCCACCTCCTAGAGAAATGGAAATAAAAACAAAAATAAACCAATCGGACCTAATGAAACTTAAAAGGTTTTGCAAAGCAAAGGAAACCATAAACAAGACAAAAAGACAATCCTCAGAATGGGAGAAAATATTTGCAAATGAAGCAACTGACAAAGGACTAATCTCCAAGATTTACAAGCAGCACATGCAGCTCAATATCAAAAAAACAAACAACCCAATCCAAAAAATGGACAGAAGACCTAAACAGACATTTCTCCAAGGAAGATATACAGATTGCCAACAAACACATGAAAGGATGCTCAACATCACTAATCATTAGAGAAATGCAAATCAAAACTACAATGAGGTATCATCTCACAATGGTCAGAATGGCCATCATCAACAAATCTACAAACAATAAATGCTGGAGAGGGTGTGGAGAAAAGGGAACCCTCTTGCACTGTTGGTGGGAATGTAAATAGATACAGCCACTATGGAGAACAGTATGGAGGTTCCTTAAAAAACTAAAAATAGAATTACCATATGACCCAGCAATCCCACTACTGGGCAAATACCCAGAGAAAACCATAATTCAAAAAGAGTCATGTAAGTCAAAAAGGATCTTGCTGTGATTTATGCCATAGAGTGTTCTGCCTATGTTTTCCTCTAAGAGTTTGAGAGCTTCTGGCCTTACATTTAGGTCTTTAATCCATTTTGAGCTTATTTTTGTGTATGGTGTTAGGGAGTGATCTAATCTCATACTTTTACATGTACCTGTCCAGTTTTCCCAGCACCAGTTATTGAAGAGGCTGTCCTTTCTCCACTGTTCATTCCTGCCTCCTTAATCAAAGATAAGGTGACCATACGTGCGTGGGTTTATCTCTGGGCTCTCTATCCTGTTCCATTGATCTATATTTCTGTTTTTGTGCCAGTACCATACTGTCTTGATTACTGTAGCTTTGCAGTAGTCTGAAGTCAGGGAGCCTGATTCCTCCAGCTCCGTTTTTCGTTCTCAAGCTTGCTTTGGCTATTCGAGGTCTTTTGTGTTTCCATACAAATTGTGAAGCTTTTTGTTCTAGTCCTATGAAAAATGCCAGTGGTAGTTTGATAGAGATTGCATTGAATCTGTAGAGAAATGGAAATAAAAACAAAAATAAACAAATGGGACCTAATGAAATGTAAAAGCTTTTGCACAGCAAAGGAAACCATAAACAAGACCAAAAGACAACCCTCAGAATGAGAGAAAATATTTGCAAATGAAGCAACTGACAAAGGATTAATCTCCAAGATTTACAAGCAGCTCATGCAGCTCAATAACAAAAAAACAAACAACCCAATCCAAAAATGGGCAGAGGACCTAAATAGACATTTCTCCAAAGAAGATATACAGAATGCCAACAAACACATGAAAGAATGCTCAAGATCATTAGTCATTAGAGAAATTCAAATCAAAACTACAATGAGATATTATCTCACACCAGTCAGAATGGCCATCATGAAAAAATCTAGAAACAATAAATGCTGGAGAGGGTGTGGAGAAAAGGGAACACTCTTGCACTGCTGGTGGGAATGTGAATTGATACAGCCACTAGGAGAACAGTATGGAGGTTCCTTAAAAAACTACAAATAGAACTACCATATGACCCAGCAATCTCACTAGTGGGCATATACCCTGAGAAAACCATAATTCAAAAAGAGTCATGTACCAAAATGTTCATTGCAGCTCTATTTACAATAGCCAGGACATGGAAACAACCTAAGTGTCCATCATCGGATGAATGGATAAAGAAGATGTGGCACATATATACAATGGAATATTACTCAGCCATAAAAAAAAACCGAAATTGAGCTATTTGTAATCAGGTGGATGGACCTAGAGTCTGTCATACAGAGTGAAGTAAGTCAGAAAGAGAAAGACAAATACCACATGCTAACACATATATATGGAATTTAGGCGAAAAAATGTCATGAAGAACCTAGGGGTAAGACAGGAATAAAGACACAGACCTACTAGAGAATGGACTTGAGGATATGGAGAGGGAGAAGGGTAAGCTGTGACAAAGCAAGAGAGTGGCATGGACATATATACACTACCAAACGTAAAATAGATAGCTAGTCAGAAGCAGCCACATGGCACAGGTAGATCAGCTCGGTGCTTTGTTACCACCTAGAGGGGTGGGAGGGAGGGAGTCGCAAGATGGAAGAGATATGGGAACATATGTATATGTATGGCTGATTCACTTTGTTATAGGGCAGAAACTAACACACCATTGTAAAGCAATTATACTCCAATAAAGATGTTAAGAAAAAAAAAAAGAGTCATGTACCACAATGTTCATTGCAGCTCTGTTTACAATAGCTAGGACATGGAAGCAACATAAGTGTCCATCGACAGATGAATGGATAAAGAAGATGTGACACATATATACAATGGAATATTAGCCATAAAAAGAAACGAAATTGAGTTATTTGTAGTGAGGTGGTTGGACTTAGAGTCTGTCATACAGACTGAAGTAAGTCAGAAAGAGAAAAACAAATACCGAATGCTAACACATATATATGGAATTTAAAAAATGATTATGTAGAACCGAGGGGCAGCACAGGAATAATGAGGCAGATGTAGAGAATGGACTTGAGGACATGGGGAGGGGAAGGGTAAGCTGGGATGAAGTGAGAGTGACTTGGACTAATATATAATACCAAATATAAAATAGATAGCTAGTGGGAAGCAGCTGCATAGCACAGGGTGATCAGCTCGGTACTTTGTGACCACCTAGAGGGGTGGATAAGGAGAGTGGGAGGGAGATGCAAGAGGGAGGATATACGGGGATATATGTATATGTATAGCTGATTCACTTTGTTTTAAAGCAGAAACTAACACACCATTGTAAAGCAATTATATTCCAATAAAGATGTTTAAATAAATAAATAAAAGAACACACTCAAGAAAAGGACAGAACTCATGGACATGTCTTTTGGCTCTTCGTCCTCTTTTTTCTGGTCTGGAATGCAGAAGCAGTGCCTGAAGGAGCAGCAGCCATTATGTAAGTATGAAGATGAAAGTCATACACTAAGGAAGGCAGAGAGGGTAGGAGGAGCCTGGATTCCTAAAGATGACATTGAGCAACTGTCTGTGTTCTCGAATTCCTTCTCCTGGACTCCTTTCTGTAAGAGAAAAATACACTCTATTTAAGTTTTTTAAAGTTGAGTTTTCTTTTACCTTCAGCCAAATGCAATCCTCACTCAATAAAAATATTTTCAATGGTAATATCAATTACTGCATTGTTTGTAATACCAATAAAATTGAAAACAATCTAAATGTGCATCAGCAGCAGACAGGCTAAATAAATGATGGTACACACATGCAGTAAAATACTCTGTAGCAAGAAAGATGAATGAAGAATACCCACAGGTATTGATAAACAATGATCTTCAAACTACATCATTAAAAGAAAAGAATCAAGATTTAAAAAGGAGAAACAAACCAAGAACTTAACAGCACACCTTAAGAAACTATAAATAGAAGAGCAAACTAAACCCAAAGCTAACATAATGTAGGAAATAATGAAGGTCAGAGTAGAGATAAATAAAATAGAAAGCAGAAAAATAATAGAGAAAATCAGAAGTTGGTTCTTTAAAAAGATCAACAAAATTGACAAAGATTCAGTAAGAAAGAAAGACAGAAGACTAAACTTACTAAAATCAGAAATTTACTGATTTAGGACATTAGTACCAATTTTACAAAAATAAAAAATTATAAGCAACTACTATGAACATTTGTATGCCAACAAATTGGATAACATAGATGAACTTAATGAATTTATAGAAACACAAAATCTACCAAAACTGAATCATAAAGAAATAGAAAACCTCAATAAATCCACATCAAGTAAGGAGATTAACTCAGGAATCAAAAACTTCCCAACAAAGAAAGCCCGGTGCCAGATGGTTTCAATGTGAGTTCTACCCAACATTTAAAGAAGAATTTAACACCAATATTTCTTAAAGTCTTCAAAAAAAATTGAAAAGATGGAAAAACTTTAAAACTCATTCTAAGAGGCCAGAATTACCCAGATACCAAAACCAGATAAAGACTGTACAAGAAAAGAAAATTATAGACCAATTTTCCTTATGAAGATAAGTGCAAAAGTCCTTGATAAATTACTAGCAAGCTGAATTCAGCAGCATATTAGAAGGATTATGCATCATGACTACATGAGATTTATTCCCAAGATGATTCAAGGGTGGTTCAACATAAAAAACTAATCAGTGTAATACACCATGTTAATAGAATGAATTAATAGGAAAAATCCCACATGATCATCATAATTGATGCAGAAACATTAGAAAAATTCAACACACTTTCTTGATTGAAAACACCCAATAAACTGAGACTAAAAGGGAACTTCATAAACATGATAAAGCCCATATATGAAAATTCCACAGCTAATATCATACTCTATGGTGAAAGACTGAAAGCTTTTCCTCTAACATCAGGAACAAAACAAAGGCGCCCACTTTCACCATTTCTATTTAACATCATGCTGAGAGTCTTAGCTGAAGCAATCAAGCAAGAAAAAGTAATAAAACACATTCAAACTGGAAGGGAAGAAGTTAAATTCTCTACACAGATGACATGATCTTATATATAGAAAATCCTAAAGAATCCTTAAAAATATTGTTAGAGCTGATAAATGAATTTGGCGAATTTGTGAAATACAAAGTCAATGTGCAAAAATCAGCTGTATATCTATATACTTGCAATGAACTATCTGAGGATTTATTTAAATTACATTTAGAATAGTGTGAAAGAGAATAAAATACCTAGGAATAAATTCAAGCTGGGAGGCAAAAGACTTGTACACTAAATACTACAAAGCATTGCTGAAAGAAATTTTAAAAACCTAAATACATGGAAAGATATGCCATATTCATGGAGTGGAAGATTTAATATTATTTGAGAAGACAACACTACCCAAAGGGATCTAGAGATTTAATGCAATCTGTACCAAAAATCCAGCGATTTTTACAGAAATGGAAAACCCATCCTAAAATTTAAATAGAATCCCAAGGAACCCTAATTGACATCATTTTTTAAAATTATTTTTTATTTTTTTGGCTGGACCATGTGACATGCAGGATCTTAGTTCCCTGACCAGGTATTGAACCCATTACCCCTGCAGTGGAAGGGCAGAGTCTTAACCACTGGACCAGCACGGAAGTCCCAAGACATCATTCTTGAAAAAGAACAAAGTTGGAGCACTCATATTTCACAACTTTCTTAGAGCTACAATAATCAAAACAATGTGGTACTGACATAAGGACCAATGAGATAGAAAAGAGAGCCCAGAAATATAATCTCACGTAAATGGACAACTGATTTTCGGTAAGGGTGCCAAGACCATTCAATGGGGTAAGGGAAGTCTTCTCAACAAATTGTGCTGGGAAAACTAAATAGACACATGCAGGAGAATTAAGTTGGACTCTTACCTTATACCATTTATAAAAAGTAATTCAAAATGGATCAAAGACCTAAACTTAAGAACTAAAACTATAAAATTCTTAGAAGAAAACTCTTAGAGCTAACATTATAAAACTCTAAGTGAAAATCTATGACATTGGATTAGGCAATGATTTCTTAAGTATGACACAAAACCCACAGAAAATAAAAGAAAAAAAAGGAAAATTTGGACTTCATCAAAATTAAAAACTTTTGTATATCAAAGGTCAGTATTGAGAGAGTATATAGAAACCCATGGAATGGGATAAAAATATTTGCAAATCATATGTCTTATAAGGAATTAATTTTCAGAGTATATGAAAAACTCCTACAACTCAACAACCAAAAAAACAAAAAACAAAACCCCCAAACCAAACAAAATTCAAAAGTGAGTGAAGGATTTTAATAGACATTTCTACAAAGAAGATACACAAACAGCAAATAAGCATGAAAAGATACTCAACATCATTATCATTATGGAAGTGCAATTCAAAACCAAACGAGATACACACCAGAATGGCTGCAATTTAAAAAATAAATAACAAGTGTTGATGAGGATGTAGAGAAATCAGAACTCTCATATCTTTCTAGTGGGAATATAAAATGTTGCGGCCACTGTGAAAAATAGTTTGTTCCTCAAAAAGCTAAATAGAATTGCCATATGACCCAGCATTCCATTCATATGTATTTACCCAAAGGAATTCAAAGCATGAACTTGAACAGATATGCCAATGTTCATAGCAGCATTATACACAATAGCGAAAAAGTGGGCACCACCCAAGTGTCCATAAGCAGATGAATGGATTAATAAAATATGATATATAAATACAATGGAATATTATTTATCCATATAAAGGAATGGAGTACTGATACATGCTACAATGTGGATGAACTTAGAAAACATTATGCTAAATGAAATAAGCCAGACACAAAAGGGTAAATATTATATAATTCCTCTTATATGAAATATGAAGAGTAAGCAAATTCATAGAGACAGAAATTAGATCAGAGGTTACCAGGGGCTGTGGGAGAGGTAGGAGTGGAAAGTTATGACTTTGTTTGAGGTAGTGAAAACTTTTGGAACTAGATAGTGGTGATGGTTGTACAACATTGTGAATGTAATTAAAGTTACTCAACTGTACACTTTAAAATTGTTAAATGGGAAATTCTATGTGATATTTTACCACAATTAAAAAATTAACATTGAATATACCAAAACCCATTGAATTGTACACTTTAGAGGGATGAATTTTGTGTGAATTATGTCTCAATAAAGCTTTTTAAAAACCACAATGAGATTCCACTACACACCTATTTAGAATGGCTAAAATTAACAGTGCCTATTACCAAGTGCTGATGAAGATGCGTTGGAACTGGAACTCTCACACTGCTGATGGGAAAACAGTCTGAACTTTCTTTAAAAGGTCTGGTAATGGGGTCCCTGCACACCAGAGTGTGGCGGTATCCCTGTTTTGTTTTTGTTCCTAAATGTTTACTCTCTCAGCCTTGACCTGAAGTTGACCCTAGCTGTGGAGAAGTACTGCAGAGGCCAAGGAGATAGCAGTCTACTCAACCCTGAGAGAAAACCTGTCTTTCCAGCCAGGGAGACAGGAAGAAGTGACCCTTCTGAAGAATGTGGAAGGAATCTATGTTTCTTTTTTTCCCTCCATTTTCTTTCTTTTTGCCTGAGGGCAGTTCCTTTTGACAAAATCATGGGGCACATTGGCAGGTAACAGAGGGAAACTCCATCTTTCTAGCTAGAGCACCAGGAAAGGGGACCCCTGAGAGCCAGAGAGCCTGGACATCTTGGAGAGAAGAGACCTGGAAAGGGGGCTCCACAATTCTGTGTTCATACCTATGTCTGTGCTCAGTACAGAGCTGCATAGCAGCATTTGAAAATGAACTGACATTGGAACCACCACTAACAGAGGGCAAGACAGGGTTTTTCAGGCTGAGGTTAACCTGGGTGATTGCCTGCTAAAACAAACAAGCAAAAAATCAACATTCTCCAGATAATTTCTTTTTAGAATTTTAGCACATTTAGTCTCCCAACATAAAACAGATGGTTTTTGTTTTGCCCAACATTATGGAATCATACAAATGGCTGTGCAAGCTAAAACCGTGCCATATGATCTTAATAATGAAGGGGTAAAATTATGGTTTACTGTGACTTCTAGAAATTTTCATCAAAACATTAAAAATTCATACTGCCATTTACAAATATATAAGGAAATGAGCATAATAGTAAAATTAACATTTATTTTGCACACTGTAATTGAAAACATTAGCAACACTGAGAATTAAAGTGCTTTTAGTCTTTGTAAAAATGTATCGAGTCATTTGAACAGTGATTGTCTTCTTCATATAACTTATTTGACAACTTGTAATATTCCTTTCTAAGTTTGAATTAGCTTCCAACATTTTCTCCTTTGTGCTTTTAACGCCATGAGATATCTCCAAGTTCCTTTAATGTGAAGTTTTTGCTGGTGTCCCTCTAGAACATCTTCATCCTTTTTGTCACAAACAGTTTCCTTACATATTTGATAAAAATATCTTTATTGAGTTCTTCTGGTTGCACATCTGAGTGTCTGGAATGGCAGCAATATTGACCTCCCCACAGTCAGCTATTTCTTTGATGACACCATTTATGTTGGATTTAAATTTCACTTTTAGTGTTTCCAGTTTTCATTTCTTTGCTGCACTTTCATCATTGGATGATCCATTTTTGTAAATCATCTTGTGAGCTTATCACTGGGAGACAAGGAGGCAACACAACCACATGCTTTGCTGTCTGTGCATGAACTAAGAGATGCTTGTGACCAGTCACTGATAGACTCTGCAAGAAGTAATGTCATTGGTCACTGAGCATGATACCTGAATTATTTATGCAGTGATTGGTGGGGACTGAGGAGCTAGGAGCACAGTTTGTAGCAAGTTTGTACTTTATGCATTTACTCACAGTTAATACACTGTGGTAATTGAAATTTGAACCACGGTATTGGGGGTACTGGTGTCAACAAAGCTGTGGTAACTGCAATTTCAGAATCATAAAATGTCACTTCTACTATACTCTATTCATTAGAAGTGAATCATCAATTCTGGCTCACCTTCAAACAGAGGGAATTAGGCTCCAACTTTTGAATGGAGGATAAATATGGATTTGTGGACATATTTTAGAACCACCACATTCCTGAAGAATATTTTCACTGAATATAGAATTCTGGGTTGATGGTCCTTTTCTGTTAATACTTTAAAGATGTTCTTTCACTGCATTCTGGCCTACACAATTTTTTATTGGGTATCTGTGGTTATCTGCAATTCAAATTGTTGTTCCTTGTGTTGAATGTGTTCTTTGTCTCTGGTTGCTTTCAAGATCTTTTATCTTTATTTTTCAGCAGTTTGATTATGATATACTGGGCATTTTGTTTCGGTTTTACTGAGTTTCTTGAACCTGTAAATTTATATAGTTCATAAAATTTAAAGTTTTCAGCAATTATGCCTTCAGAACATTTTTCTTATGAATAAATTTTTCTCCTTTTATTTATGGGACTCCAATGACAAAAATATTAGGCCTTCTGATATTGCCTCACAGATTCCTGAAGCTCTGTTCATTTTGTTTTATCCTTTTTCTTGGTGTTCATTTTGTTTTATCCTTTTTCTTGGTGTTTCTTGGTGTTGGTTAATTTCTACTGATGTGTCTTCAATTTACTGCTTCTTTGTTCTATTATTTCCATTCTGCTATTCCATCCATTACTCTCTTTTTTTAATTTCAGAAATTGTATTTTTCAATTATAAAATCCCCACTTGGAATTTTGATAGCTTCTATGTCTCTGTCAAAAACTTCTCTTTTTATTTGTCTTAAGAGTATGGTTATAATCGCTGGTTTCAAGTTTTTGTCTGATAATCCAACATCTGCGTCATTTTTGTCTGGACAGGTGTTGATTGGCTTTTCCCTTGTGAGGAGATCATATGTCCCTGGTTCCTTGTGTGTCCAGTAATCCTGTATTGGACATGTTGATTATGTTGTGAGTCTCTGAAACCCGTTAAAATCCTCTTGAGTATATTGATTTAAAGCAGGCAATCAACCCAGTTAAGATCAGGCTGCAAATTCTGTCTCTCCTTCTGTGGGTGGTGATTCCAATCGCAATTAAGGTTTCAAATATTTTGTTCACTTCTTTGAGTCTGTCCAGTACCTTAAGCCTGAGGCCAGAGCTTATGCCAGTTCATATGCAGAGTCAGGGTTTCCACTTCTCTAGTTCCATCTTCTCTAGAATTCCCCAAAACACCTGTTTGGCTCAGAGGAATTTTTTGGAGTTTTTGTTGCCCATCCTGCCTTTTCACAGTACTAGGACTGGAGTTTCCCTCAAGTAGGGCTGAAAAAGGAAAAGAAGGAAGATATAACCATGTCTATATCTGTGTCTATGTCTATGTCTGTATCACCTATATCTATCAAGAATAAGTGTGATGGAACAAACAGGGATTTCCCCCTGCAGTCTCTCTGGCTCACAGACCTCTTTTCTTGGCCTCTGGCCAGAAAGACAGGGCTTCTTTTGGAGTTTTTGTTGTATGTGCCAACTGGGGAATTCCCTGACTGGGTCTACTTTCATGTCAAAGCTGGAAGTGTTAAGAGAACAAAAAAATGGGAAGCTCACTCCTGTACATGTCATTTTTTCAGGTTTTGACTGCCTACCCCACAAAGTGCCTGCCATTATTTACTTTTCAGAGTTCATAGTTGGTTGATATACAATTTTGTCCAGAAATTTTAGTTATAATGGAGTGGGAGAGATAGGCTGTAGTGTGCCTATTCTATCTTGGCCAGCATGAGAAATCCAAAACTTTGAAATCTTGTAAAATGTAAGCTTGAGTTTATTTATTTATTTATTTTAGATAATCAAGTGCTTTTTCCAAGCAGTTTTAGCTTTTTTTTTTTTTTTAATCTCCTTCCCTAGCAACAGGGACTTTTAGAACAGTTTGACAGGTGAATAATCTGACATGCTATGATTTTTATTCCTAAATGAGAAACTACCAAACTGTACCTTCTCTACACTTGCTCCCTGGTTCAATGGACCTTAGCTTTAGAATGTCTTAAAGATGTTTTAAAAAGTTTTTTTATTTCTCCAAGTATAAATACTGCACTTTTGAATCTCAAATTGGCTTCTGCTGTATATTTAAATTTGATACAAGATATATGAAGATTAACTTGTCACTACTCTATTCAAAACACTATTTACATGAAGCAAACTTTCGTAAGAAAAGGTATTTTGAAGGGTTTTGTGATCAGCTTAAAATAATGTCTATTTCTTTGGTTTAAATGTAGGGGGGAAAATTTAACTTATTTCAATTAAAGGAATCTTTTTAAGCAAAAGGTTATTTTAAAATCAAGTCAAACAAGTAGGCAAATTTTAATAAGAAAGTTTGATTTTAAAACATACTTTTAATAATTTTGTTACAGTTTGAAGACAGACAAAATTATACAGTCCATCAGTAATACAACATTATAAACTGTATCTGTAGTCATTTGATGAGTAAGAGTGTGTGGAGGTTCTGATCAGCTCTTTTGTAGTATGGCATAGAAAGGAAGAGCTGGTTAACCTGTTGCTAAGCAACAATGCTTCAGAGACCAGAACTTCTGGAAACCAAAGAGAGGGTAGGGGTATGAATTGTCCAAATTTACAAAGAGAAAGAGAGGGTGCAGTGTACAAATGAATAGAGATCCGGGAAACTACCTTTTGAAAGCTAACCAAAGGAAATTCAAGTGAGTATTTGAGAAATAAACCAAAGGCCCAGTTCTCAAGTTATTCCATGAACATAACACGCTCTGAACCCGAAGGAGTTTTCATGTGTAAGGGCCAAAAATTAACCCACAAATAGCTCAATGAAATCAAAATAATAAAGTGAATTTTTATTAACACACACAAGGAGTTTTGCTAAAAATGCCACGTTTTGTAGGTAGCAAAAAAAAAATCAATGCTAAAATTTTACTGAGATTGTTAAATTTCAAATCTGAAGCACAAAGAATTTAGCAAAATCAAATGAAAAAGTTAGCATTATTATAGATTCAAGAACTGTATTTTCCCTTAAATTAATTTGTTAATGCTACAGAGAAAATGTTTAAAGAAAAATATGACATTAAAATTTCCATCTCTCTTTAGAAAATCTTAAATATGCAAATATAGATTCCTTTCAAGCAAAACCAACTAGTCCTAGACCCACAGCATTACTAAACTTAGGGAAAATACTGAATTGAAAACATAGAGAATAGTTGGAATGGGAGATACCATTATCCCAAGTGCTATGGTTACCAGATTCTTTCCTTAGGATTTTATTAATTTTTTTCTAGCTTTATTGAGGTAAAGTTGAATAATAAAATTATAATATATTTAAAGTGGACAATGTGATGATTTGATATATGTATACATTGTAAAACTATTGCCACAATCACATTCATAACCTCACATAGTTACCTTTTTTCTTTTTTTTTGGCGAGAATGTTTAAGATCTATCTTAGCAAGTTTCAATTATACATTACAGTGTTAACTATAGTCACCATGCTTTACATTAGGTCCTGAGAACTTATTTTTCTTATAACTGAAAGTGTGTACCCTTTAACAAATGTCTCCAATTTCCTCCACTTCTCAGCCCCTGGCAACCACCATTCTACTCTCTATTTCTAACAGTTGTACTTTTCTTTTCTTCTTTAAAATTCCACATATAAGTGATACCATGCAGTATTTGTCTTTCGCTGTCTGGCTTATTTCACTTAGTATAATGCCCTCCACTATCACACATGTTGTTGCAAATAGCAGGAGTTTCTTCTTTTATAAGGCTGAATAATATTCCATTGTTTTATACACACACACACACACACACACACACACGTATCAGATATTTTCTTTGTGCATTCATCCATTAATGGACTTTTGTTTCCGTACCTTGACTATTACGAATAATGCTGCAGTAAACATGGGAGTACTGATATCTTTTCAAGATAGTGGGCTTATTTCCTTTACATATTTATCTAGAAGTGGGATTGCTGGAAAATACGGTAGGTCTAATTTTCATTTCTTGAGGAAATTTTATACAGTTTTCCATAGTGACTGTACCAGTTTATATTCCCACCAACAGTGGACAAGTGTTCTCTTTTCCTGGCATCCTCACCAGACTTTATCTCCTGTCTATTTAATAATGTTAGACATCCTACCAGTTGTGAGATGATATCTCATTGTGTTTTTGATTTGCATTTCCCTGATGATTAGTGTTGGTGAGCACATTTTCATGTACCTATTGGCCACTTTGTATGTCTTCTTTGGAAAAATGTCTTTCTTGTCTTTGCACATTTTAAAATCTGATTATTCACTCGTTTATTTATTTATGTTATTGAGTTGTATGAGTTTCTTATATACTTTGGACATTAACCTTTTATTGGATATGTGGTTTGCAAGTATTATCTCTCATTCCATAGGTTGCCTTTTAACTTTGTTGATGGTTTCCTTTGCTGTACAAAAGCTTTTTAGTTTGACATTTCCCACTTGTTATTTTTGCTTTCATTGCCTGTGCTTTTGGTGTCAAATCCAAAAACTCATTGCCAAGACCAATGCCAAGGAGCTCATTCCTTATAAACTAAGAAATTCATGGTTTCAGGTCTTAAATGCAAGTTTTTAATCCATTTTGAGTTAATTTTTGTGTATGGTGTAAGACAGGGGTCCAATTTAATTCTTTTGCATGTAGATATCCAGTTTTCCCAGCACCATTTGTTAAAGAGGCTATCATTTGCCCATGTGTATTCTTGGCATATTTGTCAAAAAATAAATGATGATAGCAAGACCTTTTCTGGCCACATGGGTGGGTGCTGAGCCTAAACCCCACCCCCACAATACCTTTTCCAGCCATGTGGGTCTTGAGCCAAAGCCTCCCCCTCCCTTGACAAAGACCTGTTCTTGCTTTTTTTTTTTTGCTCTCGTGGTTCTGTTTTGCTTTGTTGTTGTTGTTTTATTTTTTCTAATATATTTTTTACTTTTATTTTTTAAAATTCTTTGTTATTGTTCTACTCATTTTTGTTTGTTGCCTTTTTTTTTCTTTTGCTGTGCCGTGTGATTTGCAGGGTCATGATTCCCAGGCCAGGGGTCAGGCCTGAGCTCCTGTGGTGGATGCACCTAGTCCAAAGTGCTGGACTAACAGAGAACCTCAGACTTCAGGGAATATTAATCAGTGTGAGCCCTCCTGGAGGTCCTCATTGTGGCACCAGGACATGGCTCCACCCAACTGCCTGCAAACTCCAGTGCTGGATGCCTCAGGTCAAACAACCAGCAAGACAGGAACACAGGCCCACACATTGAAAAAAATGAGATAACAAAATAATACGGTACAGACAAAGGAGCAAGATAAAAACCTACAAGACCAAATAAATGAACAGGAAACAGGCAACTTACCTGAAAAAGAATTCAGAGTAATGATAGTAAAGATGATCTAAAAATCTCAGAAATAGAATTGAAGCATGGATAGAGAAAGACACAAGAAATGTTTAACAAGGACATAGAAGAACTAAAGAACAAACAAAGAGTGATGAGCAACAAAATAACTGAAAGGAAAAATACACTAGAAGGAATCAATAGCAGAATAACTGAAGCAGAAGAATGAATAAGTGAGCTGCAAGATAGAATGGTGGAAATAACTGCTAAGGAGCAGAATAAAGAAAAAAGAATGAAAAGAAATGAGGACAGTCTCAGAGAATTCTGGAACAAAGTTAAACACGCCAACATTTGAATTATAGGGGTCCCAGAAGAAGAAGAAAGAGATAAAGGCTCTGACAAAATATTTGAAGAGATGATAGTCAAAAACTTCCCTAACATGGGAAAGGAAATAGCCACCAAAATCCAGGAAGAACAGAGAGTTCCATACCGGATAAACCCAAGGAGAAACATGCTGAGACACATATTAATCAAACTAACAAAAATTAAATTCAAAGAAAAAGTATTAAAGGCAGAAAGGGAAAAACAACAAATAACATACAAGGGAATCCCCATAAGGATATCAGGTGCTTTTTCAGCAGAAACTCTGCAGGCCAGAAAGGAGTGGCAGGATATATTTAAAGTGATGAAAGGGAAAAACCTAGAACCAAGGGTAACCAGCAAGGATCTCATTCAGATTTGATGCAGAAATCGAAAGCTTAACAGAGAGCAAAAGCTAAGAGAATTCAGCACCACCAAATCAGCTTTACAACAAAATGCTAAAGGAACTTATTTAGGTGGGAAACACAAGAGAAGAAAAAACCTCACAAAAACAAACCCAAAACACTTATGAGAGTGGCAATGGGAGCATACTATTATATCGATAATTACCTTGAATGTAAAGGGATTAAATGCTCCAACCAAAAGACAAGACTGGCTGAATGGATATGAGCACAAGACCCATATATATGCTGTGTACAAGAGACCCACTTCAGACCTAGGGACACATACAAACTGAAAGTGAGGGGATGGAAAAAGATTCCATGCAAATAGAAATCAAAATAAAGCCTGAGTAGCAATACTCATATCAGAAAAAAATAGATTTTAAAATAAAGACTGCTACAAGGGATAAGGAAGGACAATACATTATGATCCAGGGATCAATCCAAGAAGATATGACAATTGTAAATATTTATGCACCAAACATACAAGCACCTTAATACATAAGGCAAATGCTAACAGCCAAAAGAGGGGAAATTGACAGTGACACAATAAAACTAGGGGACTTTAACAACCCACTTATACCAATGGAGAGATCATCCACACAGAAAATAAATAAGGAAACACAAGCTTTAAATGACACAATAGACCAGATTGATTTAATTGATATTTATACAACATTCCACCTGAAAGTGGCAGAATACACTTTCTTCTCAAGTGCACTTGAAACATTCTGCAAGATAGATCACATTTTGAGCAACAAATCAAGCCTTGGAAAATTTAAGAAAATTGAAATCATATCAAGAATCTTTTCTGACCACAATGTCAAGAGGTTAGAAATCAATTACAGGAAAAAACTGTAAAAGCAGAAACACATGGAGGCTAAACAGTATGCTACTAAATAACCAAGAGATCACTGAAGAAATCAAAGAGGAAATCAAAAAAATACATAGAAACAAATGACAATGAACACACGATGATTCAAAACTTATGGGACACAGCAAAAGGAGTTCTAAGAGGGAAGTTTATAGCCGTACATTATTACTCAAGAAACAAGAAAAATCTCAAATAAAAAATCTAACCTTACACTTAAAGCAACTAGAGGAAAAAGAACAAAGAAGACCCACAATTAGTAGAGGAAAGAAATCATAAAGATCAGGGAAGAAATAAATGAAATGGAAGTGAAGAATACAAGAGCAAAGAACAATAAAACTAAAACCTGTTTCTTTGAGAAGACAAACAAATTGATAAACCTTTAGGCAGACTCACAAAGAAAAAAAAGGGAGGACTCAAATCAATAAAATTAGGAATGAAAAAGAAGTTACAATGTAACCACTGAAATACACAGGATCATAAAAGACAACTACAAGCAACTATATGCCAATAAAATGGACAACCTGGAAGAAATGGACAAATTCTTAGAAAGGTACAATCTTCCAAGACTAAACCATGAAGAAATAGAAAATATAAACAGACCAATAGAAAGTACTGAAATTGAAACTGTGATTAAAAATCTTCTAACAAACAAAAGTCCAAGATCAGACAGCTTCACAGATAAATTCTATCAAATATTTAGAGAAGAGCTAACACTTACCCTTTTCAAAGTCTTCCAAAAAGTTGCAGGGATGGAACAATCCCAAACTCATTGTATGAGGCCACCATCACCCTGATACAAAAACCAGACGAAGATATCACAAAAAAAGAAACTTACAGGCCAATATCACTGATGAACATAGATGCAAAAATCCTCAACAAAATACTACCAAACAGAATCCAACAACACCTTAAAAAGATCATACAGTATGATCATGTGGGATTTATTCCAGCGATGCAAGGATTTTTCAATATATGCAAATCAACCAATGTGATACACCATATTAACAAAGAATAAAAGCCATATGATCATCTCAATGGATGCAGAAAAAGCTTTGGATAAAATTCAACACTGGTTTATAATAAAAACTCTCTGGAAAATGAGAATAGAGGGAACCTACCTCAACATAATGATGGCCATATATGACAAACCCACAGCAAACATCACACTCAATGGTGAAAAACTGAAAGCATTTCCTCTAAAACCAGGGACAAAACAAGGGTATCCACTCTCACCAATATTATTCAACATAGTTTTGGTAGTCCTAGCCACAGCAATCAGAGAAATAAGAAAAACAAAAGAAAGGAATCCAAATTGTTAATGAAGAAGTAAAAGTGTCACTATTTGCAGATGACATGACACTATACATAGAAAATCCTAAAGATACCACCAGAAAAGTACTAGAGCTAATCAATGAATTTGGTAAAGTTGCAGGATACAAAATTAATGCACAGAAATCTCTTGCATTCCTATACACTAACAACAAAAGATCAGAGAGAGAAATTAAGAAAACAATCCCATTTACCACTATAACAAAAAGAATAAAATACGTAGGGATTAACCTACCTAAAGAGACAAAAGATCTGTATGCAGAGAACTATAAAACACTGATGAAAGAAATTAAAGATGACACAAAATAGATGGAGAGATATACCATGTTCTTGGATTGGAAGAATCAACATTGTGAAAATGACTATACTACCCAAAGCAACCTACAGATTCTATGCAATCCCTATCAAATTACCAATGACATTTTTCACTGAATTAGAACCAAAAATTTTACATTATGTGGGGAAACACAAAAGACCCCGAATAGCCAAAGCAATCTTGAGAAAGAAAACGGAGCTGGAGGATTCAAGCTCCCTGACTTCAGACTACACTACAAAGCTACAGTAATCAAGATAATATGGTACAGGCACCAAGATAGAAATATAGATCAAAGGAACAGGATAGAAAGCCCAGAGATAAACCCACGTACATATGGTCACCTTATCTTTGATAAAGGAGGCAAGAATATATAATGGAGAAAAGACAGCCTCTTCAATAAGTGGTGCTGGGAAAACTGGACAGCTACATGTAAAAGAATGAAATTAGAACACTCCCTAACACCATGCACAAAAATAAGCTCAAAATGGGTTAAAGACCTAAGTGTAAGGCCAGACACTACAAAACCTTTAGAGGAAAACATAGGCAGAGCACTCTTTGACATAAATCACAGCAAGATCCTTTTTGAGCCACCTCCTAGAGAAATGGAAATAGAAACAAAAATAAACAAATGGGACTTAATGAAACTTCAAAGCTTTTGCACAGCAAAGGAAACCATAAACAAGATGAAAAGACAACCCTCAGAATGGGAGAAAATATTTCCAAATGAAGCAACTGACAAAGGACTAATCTCCAAGATTTATAAGCAGTGCATGCAACTCAATAACAAGAAAACAAACAACCCAATCCAAAAATGGGCAGAAGACCTAAATAGACATTTCTCCAAAGAAGGTATACAGATTGCCAACAAACACATGAAAGAATGCTCAACATCACTAATCATTAAAGAAATGCAAATCAAAACTACAATGAGGTATCACCTCACACTAGTCAGAATGGCCATCACCAAAAAATCTAGAAACAATAAATGCTGGAGAGGGTATGGAGAAAAGGGAACCCTCTTGCACTGTTGGTGTGAATGTAAATTGATACAGCCACTATGGAGAACAGTATGGATGTTCCTTAAAACACTAAAACTAGAAGTACCATATGACCCAGCAATCCCACTACTTGGCATATACCCAGAGAAAACCATAATTCAAAAAGAGAGAAGTACCACAATATTTATTGGAGCACTATTTACAATAGCTGGGACATGGAAGCAACCTAAGTGTCCATTGACAGATGAATGGAAAAAAATGTGACACATATATACAGTGGAATACTAGCCATAAAAACAAACAAAACTGAGTTATTTGTAGTGAGGTGGATGGACTTAGAGTCTGTCATACAGAGTGAAGTAAGTCAGAAAGAGAAAAACAAATACCGTATAGTAACACATATATATGGAATCTAAAAAAAAAAAAAAAAAAGGTTCTGATGAACATAGGGCAACAACAGGAATAAAAACGCAGACGTAGAGAATAGGCTTGAGGATACAGGGAGGGGGAAGTATAAGATGGGACGAAGAGAGAGAGTTGCATTGACATATGTACACTACCAGATGTAAAATAGATAGCTAGTGGTTAGCAGCTGCATAGCACGGGGAGATCAGCTTGGTGTTTTGTGACCACTTAGAGAGGTGCGATAGGGAGGGTGGAAGGGAGATGCAAGAGGGAGGGGATATGGGAATATATGTATACGTATATTTGATTCACTTTGTTATACAGCAGAAACTAACACAACATTTTAAAGCAATTATACTCCAATAAAGATGTTAAAAAAAAAAAAAAAAGACAGTATGGTCCTGGCAGAAAAACAGAAATATAGATCAATGGTACAGGATAGAAAGCTCAGAAATAAACCCACATATCTATGATCACCTAATCTATGACAAAAGAGGCCAGAATATACAATGGAGAAAAAACTGTCTCTTCAATAAATGGTGCCTGGAAAACTGGACAGCTACGTGTAAAAGAATGAAATTAGAACACTCCCTAACACCATATGCAAAAATAAACTCAGAATGGATTAAAGACATAAATGTAAGGCTGGATACTATGAATCTCTTAGAGGAAGACATAGGAAAAACAGTCTTTGACATAAATCACAGCAAGATCTTTCATGATGCACCTCCTAAAGTAATGAGAATAAAAATAAACCAATGCAACATAATTAAAATTAAAATCTTTTGTACAACAAAGGAAACCATAAACAAGACAAAAAGACAACACCCAGAATGGGAGAAAATATTTGTAAATGGAGCAACTGACAAAGGATTAATCTCCAAAATATACGAACAGCTCATGCAGCTCAATATCAAAACAACAAAAAACCCAATCAAAAAATGGACAGTGGCTTCCCTGGTATCTCAGTGGTTAAGAATCCACCTGCCATTGCAGGGGACATGGGTTGTCCCATGCACTGGTCTGGGAAGATCCCACATGTCACGGACCAACTAAGCCTGTTTACCAGAACTACAGAGCCTGCGCTCCAGAGACAGTGAGCCACAAATACTGAGTCCACGTGCCACAAATACTGAAGCCCACATGCCTAGAGCCTGTGCTCTGCAACAAGAGAAGCCACTGCAATAAGAAGCCTACACACTGCAACAAAGAGTAGTCCCTGCTCGCTACAACTAGAGGAAGCCTGCACACAGCAGCGAAAACCCAATGCAGCCCAAAGTAAATAAATAAAGTATATAAACTTATTTTTAAAAATGGGTGGAAGATCTAAATAGACATTTCTCCAAAGAAGACATACAGATGGCCAAGAGACACATGAAAAGATGCTCAAAATTACTAATTATTAGAGAAATGCAAATCAAAACTACAATGAGGTATCACCTCACACAGGTCAGAATGGCCATCATCACAAAATCTACAAACAATAAATATTAGAGAGGGTGTGGAGAAAAGGGAACCCTCTTGCACTGTTGGTGGGGATGTAAATTGATACAGCCACTATGGAGAACAGTATGGAGGTTCCTTAAATAACTGAAAATAGAACTACCATGTGATGCAGCAATCCCACTACTGGGCATATACCCAGAAGAAACCATAATTCAAAAAGAAACATATACCGCAATGTTCATTGCAGCACTATTTGCAGTAGCCAGGACATAGAAACAACCTAAATGTCCACTGACAGATGAATGGATAAAGAAGACGTGTTACATATATACAATGGAATATTACTCAGCCATAAAAAGGAATGAAATGGGTCATTTGTAGAGACGTGGATGGACCTAGAGGCTCATACAGAGTGAAGTAAATCAGAAAGAGAAAAATAAATCCTGTATTAATTCATATATGTGGAATCTGAAAAAATCGGTATAGGCGATATTATTTACAAAGCAGAAATAGAGACACAGACATAGAGAATAAATGTATGGATACCAAGGGAGAAAGAGGGAGTGGGATGAATTGGGAGCTTGGGATTGACATATAAACACCATTGATACTATGTATAAAATAGACAATAAAAGAGAACACTCTGTATAGCACAGGGAACTCTACTCAGTGCTCTGTGGTGACCTAAATATGAAGGAAATCCAAATAAGAGAGGATACATTTATCTGTATAGCTGATTCACTTTGCTGTACACTAGAAACTAACACAACATGTAAAGTAACTATACTCCAATAAAAATTTAAAGAAACTTAGTGACTCAAAAAAAAAAAAAAGAAGAAGAAGGAAAGAAAGCCTGAAACCTTTCCAAACCAGGGGAAGGAAGCAGACATCCAGATCCAGGAAGCCCCAAAACAACCAAAAATGATGACTCCAAAGAGATCCACGTCAAGACACATTACAATTAAATTGTCTAAAGTTAAAGGTAAAGAGAGAATCTTAAAAGCAGTAGAGAAAAGCAAATTGTTACATGCAAGTCAACCCCCATGAAACTATCAGTGGATTTTCCAGCTAATATCTTGAAGGCCAGAGTGAGTGAGTTAATATACTCAGAGTGCAAAAAGAAATACACACACACACACACACACACACACACACACAAAAAAAAAACAGACAAAAGGTATAAAAGTTTCCCAGACAAACAAAAGCTGAAACAGTTCATCACCACTAGAAATCCTTTATAAAAAGTGTTAAAGGGAGTTCTTCAAGTTGAAATGGAAGAATACTAATTAGTAACATGACAACATATGAAAGTATAAAACTCACTGGTAAAGGTAAATATAGAGTTAAATTCATATCTCTAATATTATAATGTTGATATGTAAATCATTTCTAACTCTAGTATAAAAGTTAAAAGACAAAAGTATTAAAAATAACCATAGCTATAACAATGTTATAATAATGTTTGTTTATGAACATACAATATTAAAAATGTAAATTATGACATCCAAACATAAAATGAGGGAGGATAAAAATGTAAAGCTTTTGTATGCATTCAACTTTTAGTTTTTAACAAATTAGACTAGAGGAACTTTTATGTAAGCCTCAAGGTAACCACAAATCAAAAACCTATAGAAAATACAGAAATGATAAATGGAAAGGAATCTAAGCATAACACTACAGAAAATTATCAAACCAAAAAGGAGTAGAACACGAGAAGAAAGGAACAAAGGAATTACAAAGCACCATGAAAACAATTAAGAAAATGGAAACAGTATATCCATACCTATAAATAATTACATAAATGTAAATGGACAAAATTCTCCAACCAAAAAACATAGAATATCTAAATAGATTTAAAAGCAAGCAAACAAAAAATAAGATCCAAACTCACGCTGCTTAAAGGGATTCACTTCAGCTTTAAGGACATGTGTAAACTGACAGCAAAGGGAGGTAAAAAAATATTTCATGTAAATAGAAACAAAAAGAGAGCAGGTGTAGTTATATTTGTATCAGATAAAATAAACTTTAAGCCAACAACTGTAACAAGAGACCAAATGGTCACTATATGATGAGAAAGATGTCAATTCATCAAGAGGATGTAACAATTAAAAATATTTATTCACCCAATATCAGAACACCTAAATATATAAAGCAAAGCAAATATTATCAGATCTGGAGGGAGAAATAGACAACAATGCAGTAATACTAAGGGACTTCAATACCCCCACTTTCAACTATGGATATATCATTCAGACAGAAAATCATTAAAGAACCGGACTTGAACTATACCTTAAACTAAAAGAACCTAACAGACATATACAGAACATTTCATCCAACAGAAGCTGAATACACATTTTCCCCAAGTGCATTCAGAACATTTTCAAGGATAGAGCAAATGATAAGCTATAAGACAAGTATCAACATATTTAAGAAGATTGAAATGACAACAATAATCTTTTCTAACCACAATGGTATGGAACTAGAAACCAGTAACAAGAGGAAAATGGGAAAATTCTCAAATATGTGAAGATTAAGCAACATGCTCCAGAACAAGCAATGGGTCAAAAAAGGAATCAAAAATATCTTGAAACAAATGAAAATGAAAACACAACATATCAAATCTTATGAGATGCATCAAAAACAGCTCTAAGAGGGAAATTAGAAAACAATATGGAAACAGTGTGGAAAACAGTATGGGATTTCCTCAATAAACTAAAAATAGGACTACAAGATAACCCAGGAATCTCACTCCTGGGCATATACCCAGAGAAAATAATAATTTAAGAAGACACATGCACCCCAATGTTCATTGCAGCACTATTTACAATAGCCAGGACATGGAAGCAAACTAAATGTCCATCAACAGAGGAATGGATAAAGAAGATGTGATACATATATACAATGGAATATTACTTAGCCATAAAAAGGAACAAAACTGTGCCATTTACAGAGACGTGGATGGACCTAGAGACTGTCATACAGAGTGAAGTAAGTCAGAAAGGGAAAAACAAATATCGTATATTAACACATATATGTGGAATCTAGGAAAATGGTATAGATGAACTTATTTGCAAAGTAGAAATAGGGACACAGAAGTAGAGAACAAATGTATGGATACTAAGGGGGAAGTGGGAGGTGGGATGGATTGGGACAGTGGGATTGACATATATACACTACTATGTATAAAATAGATAACTAATGAGAACCGACTGTATAGCATATGTGGTGACCTAAATGGAAAGGAAATCCAAAAAAGAGGGATATATGTATACATATAGCTGATTCACTATGCTGTACAGTGGAAACTAACACAACACTGTAAAGCAACTATACTCCAATAAAAAAAAAAGAAATAAAAACAAACAAACAAACAAAATAGGCACAACACTCTTTGACAAAAATCATAACAATATCTTTTTGGATCTATCTCCTACAGCAAAGGAAATAAAAACAAAAATAAACAAATGGAACCTAATTAAACTTAAAAGCTTTTGCATAACAAAGGAAACCATTGAAAAAACGAAAAGACAACCTATTGAAGGGGAAAAATATTTGCTAATGATGATACTGACAAGGGATGAATTTCCAAAATATACATCTTATACAACTCAACATCAAAAAACAGAAAAAAAAACCCCACTGATTTAAAAATGGGCAGAAGGGCTTCCCTGGTGGTGCAGTGGTTGAGAGTCCGCCTGCTGATGCAGGGGACACCGGTTCGTGCCCCGGTCCGGGAAGATCCCACATGCTGCAGAGCGGCTGGGCCCGTGAGCCATGGCCGCTGAGCCTGCGCGTCCGGAGCCTGTGCTCCGCAACGGGAGAGGCCACAACAGTGAGAGGCCCGCGTACCGCAAAAAAAAAAAAAAAAAAAAAAAAAAAAAAAAAAAAATGGGCAGAAGACCTAAATAGACATTTTTCCAAAGAAGAAATGCAGATGGCCAACAGACACATGAAAAGATATTCAACATTGTTAATCACCAGAGAAACTCAAGTCAAAAACACAATGAGATATCACTGCACACCTGTCAGAATGGCTAACATCAAAAGACCACACATAACAAATGTTGGTGAGAATGTAGAGAAAAAGGAATCCTTGTACACTGTTGGTGGGAATGTAAATTGTTGTAGCCACTGTGGAAAACAGTATGGAGGTTCCTCAAAAAACTAAAAATAGAACTACCATATGACCCAGCAATTCCATTCCTTGTTATGTATATGAAAAAAAATGAAAACACTAATTCAAAAAGATACATGCACCCCAATGTTTATAGCAGCATTTTTTTACAATTGCCAAGATATGGGACCATCCAAAGTGTCCATCAACAGATGAATGGATAAAGATGTGGTACTGGCCTGAAATGACACGTTAGACTGAATGGACTTAATTAATACATATAGAGTGTTCCATCTGAAAGCAGCAGAATTCACATTATTTTCCAGTGCACATGGAACATTCTCCAGGATAGATCACATTCTAGGCCACAAATAAAAGCCTCAGTAAATTTTAAAAATTAAGTTCATATCAAGCATCTTTTCTGACCACAACACTATGAGACTAGAAATCAGCTATAAGAAAAAAACTGCAAAAAACACAAACATGTGGAGTCTAAACAATAGGCTACTAAACAACAAGTGGATCACTGAAAAACTCTAGTAGGAAATAAAAAATACCTAGAGACAAATGGAAACAAAACCACAATGATCCAAAACCTATGGGATTCAGTTACAGCTGTTCTAAGAGTGAAGTTTATAGCAATACAACCTTATCTCAGGAAACAAGAAAAATCTCAAATACACAACCTAACCTTACACCTAAAGGAACTAGAGAAAGAAGAAGAGATAAAACCCAAAGTTAGTAGAAGGAAAGAAATCATAAAGATCAGAGTAGAAATACATGAAATAGAGACAAAAACCCAAACCAAACCAAACAAACAAATAGAAAATATCAATGAAACTAAAAGCTGGTTATTTGAAAAGATAAACAAAATTGACAACTTTTACCCAGACTCATCAAGAAAAAAAGGGAGGGCTTCCCTGGTGGTATAGTTGTTGAGAGTCCACCTGCCAATGCAGGGGACACGGGTTTGTGCCCCGGTCTGGGAAGATCCCACATGCCACGGAGTGGCTAGGCCTGTGAGCCATGGCCGCTGAGCCTGAGGGTCTGGAGCCTGTGCTCCGCAATGGGAGAGGCCACACAGTGAGAGGTCCACCTACCACAAAAAAAAAAAAGGGGGGGAGTCAGCTGAAATAAATAAAATCAGAAATGTAAAAGAAGTTACAACCAACACCACAGAAATACAAAAGATCATAAGAGACTATTATGAGCAACTATAAGCCAATAAAATGGACAACCTAGAAAAAATGGACAAATGACTGAAAATATACAATCTCCCAAGGCTGAACCAGGAAGAAATAGAGAATATGAACAGACAAATTACCAGTAATAAGTTTGAATCAGTAATTTAAAACTCCCAACAAACAAAAGCCTAAGACCAGATGGCTTCACAGGTGAATTCTACCAAACATTTAGAGAAGAATTAACACCTATACTTCTGAAACTATTCCAAGAAATAGTAGAGGAAGGAACACTTCCAAACTCATTCTATGAGGTTATTATCACCCTGATATCAAAACCAGACAACAATATCACACAAAAAATTACAGGCCAATATCACTGATGAACATACATGCAAAATCCTCAACAAAATACTAACAAACTAACTCCAACAGTACGTTAAAAGGATCATACACCATGATCAAGTGGGATTTATCCCAGGGATGCAAGGATTTTTCAATATATTCAAATCAATCAATGTGATACACCACATTAAAAAATTGAAGACTGAAAACCATGTGATCATCTCAATAGATGTAGAAAAAGCTTTTGATGAAATTCAACATCCATTTATGATAAAACACAGTGGGCATAGAGGGAACATACCTCAACATAATAAAGGTTATATATGACAAACCCACAGTTAACATCATACTCAATGGTGAAAAGCTGAAAGCATTTCTTCTAAGATCAGGAACAAGACAAGGATGCCCACTCATCATTTTTATTCAAAAGAATTTTGGAAGTCCTAGCCACAGCAATCAGAGAAGCAAAAGAAATAAAAGGAACTCACGTTGGAAAGGAAGAGATAAAACTGTCACTGTTTGCAGAGGACATGATACTATACATAGAAAGTCTTAAAGACACCACCAGAAAACTTCTAGAACTCATCAACAAATTCAGTAAAGTTTCAGGATACAAAATTAATACACAAAAATCTGTGCATTATTTCTATTCCTCAAAAAATCTGTGTGAATTTCTATTCACTAACAACAAAATATCAGAAAGATAAGTTAAAGAAACGATCCTGTTTATCATCACCTCAAAAAAGAATAAATACCTAGGAATAAACCTACTTATGGATGCTAAAGACCTCTACTTGGAAAACTTGAGGCAGTGATGAAAGAAATTGAATTGACACAAACAGATGGAAAGATATACCATGTTCTTGGATTGGATGAATCAATATAGTTAAAATGACATACTATCCAAGGTAATCTACAGATTCAATGCAATCCTTATCAAAATACCAATAGCATTTTTCACACACTAAAACAAATAGTTTTAAAATTTATATGGAAACAGAAAAGACCCCGAATAGCCAAAACAATCTTGAGAAAGAAGAACAGAACTGGAGGAATCATGCTCCCTGACTTCAGACTATACTACAAAGCTACAGTCATCAAAGCTGTATGGTACTGGCACAAGAACAAACACATAGATCAATGGAACAGGAGACAGAGACCAGAAATTAACACATGCACTTATGGTCAATTAATCTATGACAAACGAGGCAAGAATATACAGTGGAGAAAAGACAGTCTCTTCAATAAGTGGTGTTAGGAAAACTGGACAGCTACATATAAAAGAATGAAATTAGAACATTCTCTAACACTATATGCAAAAATAAACTCAAAATGGTTTAAAGACCTAATACTATATAACTCCTAGAGGAAAACTTAGGCAGAACATTTTGACATAAATAGCAGCAATATTTTTTTATCTATCTCCTGAAGCAAAGGAAATAAAAACAAAAATAAACAAATGGGACCTAATTAAATTTATAAGGTTTTGCACAGCAAAGGAAACCATCAAGAAATGAAAGGACAACCTTCTGAATGAGAAGATTTTGCATGATATGACTGATAAGGGGTTAATATCTGACATATATAAACAGCTCACACAACTCAACATCAAAAAAACAAAGTTCCCAATCTAAAAATAGGCAGAAGAACTGAATAGATATTTTCTCAAAGAAAAAATGCATATGGCTAATAGGTACATGAAAAGATGCTCAATGTCTCTAATTATCATGGAAATGCAAACCAAAACCACAATGAGATATCATCTCACACCTGTCAGAATGGCTATCATCAAAAAGACCACAAATAACAAATGTTGGCAAGCATGTGGAGAACGGGGAAACTTAACACAGTTGGTGGGAATGTAAATTGTAACCATCATGGAAAACAGTATGGAGGTTCCTCAAAAAAATAGAAATACCATATGACCCAGCAATTCCACCCCTGGGTATAGATCTAAAAATAAAATGAAAATACTAATTTGAAAAGATGTGCCCCAATGTTCATAGCAGCATTATTTACAACAGCCAAGATATGGAAGCAACCTAAGTGTCCATCAACAGATGAATGGATAAAGAAGATGTGGTATTTATATACAATGGTATACTACTCAGCCATAAAAAAGAATGAAATTTTGCCATTTGCAGCAACATGGATGAACTTGGAGGGCATTATACTAGTGAAATAAGTCAGACAGAGAAAGGTAAATACTGTATGCTCTCACTTATATGAGGATTCTAAAAAATACATAAAACTAGTGAATAAAACAAGAAAGAAGCAGACTCACAGATATAGAGAACAAACTAGTGGTTACAAATGGAGAGAGAGAAGGGGGGGAGATAGGAGTAGGGAATAAGAGGTAGAAACTATTATGTATAAAATAAGCTACAAGAATATATCGTACAACATGAGGAATATAGCCATCATTTTATAACTATAAATGGAGTATAACTTTTAAAAATTGTGAGTCACTATATTGTGCACCTATAACATATAATATTGCACAGCAACTACAATTTCAAATTTTTGTAAAAAAGGCATGGTATATACACATATAATGGAATACAACATAGCCATAAAAATAATGAAATTTTGCCATTTGCAACAACATGGGTGGACTTGGAGGGTATTATGCTAAATGAAATAAGTTTAACAGAGAATGACAAATACTATATGATATCACTTATACATGGAATCTAAATACAAGAAACTAGTGGATATAAAAAAAAGAAACAGACTCATAGATACAGAGAACAAACTAGTGGTTATCAGTGGGCAGAGGGAAGGGAAAGTGACAAGAGAGGGGTAGAGTATTAAGAGGTACAAAATACTATGTATAAAATAAGCTACAAGTTTATATTGTACAACACAGGGAATATAGCCAATATTTTATAATAACTATAAACTTTAAAAGTTGTGAATCATTATGTTGTACACCAAAAACCTATATAATATTGTACACCCAACTATACTTCAATAAAAAAAAAAAGGAATAAGCTGGCAGGGACACGGCTGCTTGCCTTGCAGAACTCCTGAGTATTATCAAAACTGAGACATCAAATTATTTAGAGCACTGGTGCTAAAACAAGGTGACTGGTTGGAAGTCTATATGATGAGAGTTTGTTGCTCTGATCTGTTCCCCTCTCATAAACAGTCATGTGATTACCACTTCTCTTGCCCCAGAGGCTTTCCAGTGAACAGTATCTATGTGATACAAATAATAATTTAAATATAAAAACTGTGGTATAATTATACTGAGGGCATGAAGAAGGGAAAGCAAAAGTGCACATGAGCCACCTCTACATCTATCAAAACAGGAACACAGAAGATAATGTCTAAAATAAGTAAATTAGGAAATAACTGCACATGAGCATTATTTAGGAACATGAAGGTAAATGGTAGAAGAAATAGCTTAAAGTTGAATGTAGTTTCTTCTGATGACTTCTTATGTCTACATAAGAGCAGGGAACAATAGGGAGGGAGGGGCAGGGAATATTATTTTTGTTTCTATTACTATTTCACTTTTTAACACTAAAATGATAAATATTAAAACTGGTTTTTAAACAAAGAACAAAAACAAAAGGAAATGCAAAACAACAAGCAAAAGGCCCTATTGGACACCCACTATGTTGATAGTACTATGTGAAGCCCTCTGGGGGATAAAAAAAATTAAGTGAATAGCCAACAAGCTTATAAATAATGTAGTGAGTTTGAAAGGTATCACCTAGAGTATAATAATAATGTATATAGCTCCAGTAAAGTGTGCTTTTGTTCTTAGTACTTCAATTGCCTTACAATAAGCCACCAAGCTTTCAAGAAGAAGGTAGAGGGTCTATCAGATTCTAAAATTAGCAGTTTACCACATGCATTTCTTGTAAAACTGCATTTGTTAAGCCATTGAGTACCATATGTGCCCACAAAGACATTTTTGAGAGGGGTGTCCTCTGACGGGGTCTGGGCTGGGATGTTTACTGATTGGCCATGTGATTCAGGACTGGCTCACCCCTGATGCTTTAGATTCATCATCTATCAAATGCAGGGGTCCAAAGGGTATCTAAGACCTTTTTTTGTCATTTTCTCCCAAGTCAACCTTTCTCTAGTATCATTCATCTTTCTGATTATTTAATTGTCTAGAGTCAGATATTTCCTTATTTTTCTGATTTTAAGGCAATGTATTGTCACTGTCAAATTTCTGTAAAATGAAGAAAGATATAGTAAAGGAAATTTACATGCATAGCCCTACTCTCTGATGGTAACATTGTTAATACTTTGAGGTACAGATTTCACACTATGAGTATTTGGCAAATACTAGGTAGAATATGCAGTAGATATTAAAATCATGTTTTCAACAAATATTTCCAGTGTGGATACCATTCATGCTTTCATGTTGAATATTGTACATATTTTGTTATCTGTGTGTTATGGCTGCAGAGTGTTCTGCTCAATGAATGTGCTATAATGTATCCTATGAATAGACCAAACTGGTTTTTTTTTTGTATATTTTTGTTTGTTTCCTGTCTGTTATTTTAAATAACATTGTAACAAACATCACCAAACATAGATATATTTATTTCTACTCATTTTAAATGATAAATTACAGAAATAGAATTACAAGGGCAAGTAGTATAACCATTAGTCTTTTGATGCATGACCCAATGACCAACGACCCTCCACAAAGATTGTATCATGTACCACTCTACTGCCGTAGAAAAATGTGTCTGTTTTCCTGCCCCCAACCTACTCCAAAAATTATCATTTTCAAAGATTTGCAATTTTCTGATAGGTACAAAAGTGTACTTCTTGTTTTTACTGAGATTGACCTTTTAAAATATTTTTTGGCCATTTACTTGTATTTTAAAATAACTTTCCCATTCATGTCTATTGATACTTTTTATATTGAGATGTTATTGTCTTGTCTTTTATGCTAAATGTAATAACACTTTGCCAGGTATATTGTAATTATTTTTCCCAGTTTGTTTTGGACGATTAGCTTCTTTGAACTTTTTTCAATGTAGAGACTTCCTTAATTTTTACATAGATCAATCGATCTCTTCCTTTACTGTTCTTTTTTTGCTTTTATGCTTAAAAAGTATTTTCCATACCAAACTTGAGATCAAACATTAACTACATTTTCCTTTGTTTCTTCCCCAGTTTCGTTCATATTTAATTCTTTAATAAATTTGGAATTTACTTCAGTTTCTTGTGTGAGATATCATCTAATAAATTTTCCATCTAGTCAATGTACTAATCCCCTTTAATTATTTATTTTAAATTTTTTTAAATTAATTTTTAATGGAGAATAGTTGATTTACAAAGCTGTGTTAGTTTCTGCTATACAGCCAAATGAATCAGTTAAATTCTTTTCCCATAGAGGTCATTACAGAGAATTGAGTAGATTTCCCTGTGCTATACAGTAGGTTCTTATTAGTTATCTATTTTATATAGAGTAGTGTGTGTATGTCAATCCCAATCTCCCAATTTATCCCTCCTCCCACTTTCCCCCTTGGTAAGCATAAGTTTGTTTTCTACATCTGTGACTATATTCCTTTTTGGTAAATAGGTTCATTTGTACCCGTTTTCTAGATTTCACATATAAGCAATATCATATGATATTTGTCTTTCTCTGTCTGACTTACTGCTCTCAGTATAACAATCTCTAGGTCCATCCATGTTGCTGCAAATGGCATTATTTCATTCCTTTTTAATGGCTGAGTAATATTCCATTGTTATATATATATATATATATATATATATATATATATATATATATATATCACACCTTCTTTATCCATTCATCCGTTGATGGACATTTAGGTTGCTTCTATGTCATGGCTAGTGTAAATAGTGATGCAATGAACATTGAGGTGCATGTATATTTTTAAATTATGGTTTACTCTAGATATATGCCCAGGAGTGGGATTGCAGGATCATATGGCAGCTCTATTTTTAGTTTTTTAAGGAACCCCCATACTGTTCTTCATAGTGGCTGTACCAATTTTCTTTCCCACTAAGAGTGTAGGAGGTTTTGCTTTTCTCCGCACCCTCTCCAGCATTTATTGTTTGTAGATTTTGTGATGATAGCCATTCTGACTGGTGTGAAGTGATACCTCATTGTAGTTTTGATTTGCATTTCTATAATAATTAGTGATGTTGAGCATCTTTCCATGTGCTTTTTAGCCATCTGTATGTCTTCTCTGGAGAAATGTCTATTTAGATCTTCTGCTCATTTGTTGATTGAGTTGTTTTTTGATTTTGAGCTGCATGAGCTGCTTGTATATTTTGGAGATTAATCATTGTCAGTTGCTTTGTCTGAA
The DNA here is from genome assembly GCF_963924675.1 of Phocoena phocoena. Lineage (NCBI taxonomy): Eukaryota > Metazoa > Chordata > Mammalia > Artiodactyla > Phocoenidae > Phocoena > Phocoena phocoena. Next base: position 26,282,047 of record NC_089224.1, on the reverse strand, counting down.
AAGCTTTCTCCAATTCTGTGTGTTGTCTTTTCATTTTGTTTATGGTTTCCTTTCCTTAAAAGCTGTGCAGGGGCTTCCCTGGTGGTGCAGTGCTTGAGAGTCCGCCTGCCGATGCAGGGGACATGGGTTCGTGCCCCGGTCCAGGAAGATCTCACATGCCGCAGAGAGGCTGGGCCCGTGAGCCATGGCTGCTGAGCCTGTGTGTCCGGAACCTGTGCTCCACAACGGGAGAGGCCACAACAGTGAGAGCCCCGCGTACTGCAAAAAAAAAAAAATGCTGTGCAGAAGCTTTTAAGCTTAATTAGGTCCCATTTATTTATTTTTATTTTCACACTAGGAGGTGGATCCAAAAAGATATTGCTGTGATTGATGCCTAAGAGTGGTCTGCCTATGTTTGCCTCTAAGTTTTATAGTATCCAGCCTTACATGTAACTCTTTAATGCATTTTGAGTTTATTTTTGTGTATGGTATTAGGGAGTGCTCTAATTTCATTCATTAATATGTAGCTGTCCAGTTGTCCCAGCACCACTTATTGAAGTGACAGTCTTTTCTCCATTGTATATTATTGTTGCCTTGTCATAGATTAGGTGACCATACTTGTGTGGGTTTATTTCTGGACTTTCTATCCTGTACCATTGATCGATATTTCTATCTTGGTGCCAGTACTATAATGTTTTGATGATTGTAGCTTTGTAATATAGTCTGAAGTCAGGGAGCCTGATTCCCCCAGCTCTGTATTTTTTTCTCAATATTACTTTGGCTATTCATGGTCTTTTGTGTTTCCATACAAATTGTAAAATTTTTTTGTTCTAATTCTGTGAAAAATGCCATTGGTAATTTGAAAGGGATTACTTTGAATCTATAGATTGCTTTGGGTAGTATACAATTTTCACAATATTGATTCTCGCAATCCAAGAACATGGTATATCTCTCCATCTGTTTGTGTCATCTTTGATTTCTTTCATCAGTATCTTATAGTTTTCTGGTACAGGTCTTTTGCTTCCTCAGGGAGGTTTATTCCTAGGTATTTTATTCTTTTTGATGTGATAGTAAATGGCATTGTTTCCTTGATTTCACTTTCTGATCTTTCATTGTTAGTGTACAGGTATACAAGAAATATCTGTGTATTAATTATGTATCCTGCAACTTTACCAAATTCATTAATAAGCTCTAGCTGTTTTCTGGTACCCTCTTTAGGATTTTCTATATATAGTAACATGTCATCTGCAAACAGTGACAGTTTTACTACTTTTCTAATTTGGATTCCTTTTATTTCTTTTTATTTTCTGATTGCTGTGGCTAGGACTTCCAAACTATGTTGAATAATAGTGTCAAGAGTGAAAATTCTTGTCTTGTTCCTGATTTTAGAGGAAATGCTTTCAGTTTTTCACCACTGAGAATGATATTTGCTGTGGGTTTCTTATATATGGCCTTTATTATGTGGAGGTATGTTCCCTCTATGCCCACTTTCTGGAGAGTTTTTATTATAAATTGGTGTTGAATTTTGTCCAAAGTTTTTTTCTGTGCCTATTGAGAGGATCATATCATTTGTATTTTTCAATTCTTTAATATGGTATTTCAACTGATTGATTTTTTTGGATCAATGCTTACATGTTTATTGCTATTATTTTTATTTTAATCATTCTTTTTTTAACATCTTTATTGGAGTATAATTGTTTTACAATGGTGTGTTAGTTATGATTTATAACAAAGTGAATCAATTATACATATACATATGTCCCCACATCTCTTCCACCTTGCATCTCTCTCCCTCCCACCCTCCCTATACCACCCCTCTAGGTGGTCACAAAACACCAAGCTGATCTCCCTGTGCTATGCAGCTCCTTCCCACTAGCTCTCTACTTTATGTTTAGTAGTGTATATATGCCCATGAAACTCTCTCAGTCTGTCCCAGCTTACCCTTCTCCCTCCTCATTTCCTCAAGTCTCTTTTCTAGTAGGTCTGTGTCTTTATTGCCATCTTGCCCCTAGGTTCTTCAGAACTGCTTTTTTTTTTAATATTCCATATATGTGTGTTAGCATATAGTATTTGTTTCCCTCTTTCTGACTTACTTCATTCTGAATGACAGACTCTAGATCCATCCACCTGACTAGAAATAACTAAATTTCGTTTCTTTTTATGGGTGAGTAATATTCATTTGTATATATGCGCCACATCTTCTTTATCCATTTATCTGTTGATGGACACTTACGTTGCTTCCATGTCCTTGCTATTATAAATAGGGCTGCAATGAACATTTTGGTACATGACTATTTTTGAATTATGGTTTTCTCAGGGTATATGCCCACTAGTGAGATTTCTGGGTCATATGGTAGTTCTATTTATAGTTTTTTAAGGAACTTCCATACTGTTCTCCATAGTGACTGTATCAATTTACATTCCCACCAACAGTGCAAGAGGGTTCCCTTTTCTCCACACCCTCTCCAGCATTTATTGTTTGTAAATTTTTTGATGATGGCCATTCTGACCGGTGTGAGACGATATTACATTGTAGTTTTGATTTGCATTTCTCTAATGATTAGTGATGTTGAGCATTCGTTCATGTGTTTGTTGGCAATCTGTATATCTTCTTTGGAGAAATGTCTATTTAGGTCTTCTGCCCATTTTTGGATTGGGTGGTTTCTTTTTTTGATATTGAACTTCATGAGCTGCTTGTAAATTTTGGAGATTAATGCTTTGTCAGTTGTTTCAAATATTTTCTCTCATTCTTAGGGTTGTCTTTTCGTCTTGTTTATGGCTCCTTTGCTGTGCAAAAGATTTTAAGTTCCATTAGGTCCCATTTGTTTATTTTTGTTTTTATTTCCATTTCTCTAGGAGGTGGGTCAAAAAGGATCTTGCTGTAATTTATGTCAAAGAGTGTTCTGCCTATGTTTTCCTCTAAGAGTTTGATAGTGTCTCACCTTACATTTAGGTCTCTAATCCATTTTGAGTTTATTTTTGTGTATGGTGTTAGGGAGTGTTCTCATCTCATACTTTTACATGTAGCTGTCCAGTTTTCCCAGCACCACTTATTGAAGAGGCTGTCTTTTCTCCACTGTATATTCTTGCCTCCTTTATCAAAGATAAGGTGACCATATGTGTGTGGGTTTATCTCTGGGATTTCTATCCTGTTCCATTGATCTATATTTCTGTTTTTGTGCCAATACCATCCTGTCTTGATTACTGTAGCTTTGTAGTGTAGTCTGAAGTCAGGGGGCCTGATTCCTCCAGCTCAGTTTTTCTCTCAAGATTGCTTTGGCTCTACGTGGTCTTTTCTGTTTCCATACAAATTGTGAATTTTTTGGTTCTAGTTCTGTGTAAAATGCCAATGGTAGTTTGATAGGGATTGCATTAAATCTGTAGATTGGTTTGGGTAGTATAGTCATTTTCACAATGTTGATTCTTCCAATCCAAGAACATGGTATATCTCTCCATCTATTTGTGTCATATTTAATTTCTTTCATCAGTGTCTTATAGTTTTCTGCATACAGGTCTTTTTTCACCTTAGGTAGGTTTATTCCTAGATATTTTATTCTTTTTGTTTCAATGGTAAATGAGAGTGTTTTATTAAATTCACTTTCAGATGTTTCATCATTTGTGTATAGGAATGCAACAGATTTCTATGCATTAATTTTGTATCCTGCTACTTTACCAAATTCATTGATTAGCTCTAATAGTTTTCTGGTAACATATTTAGGATTCTCTGTGTATAGTATCATGTCATCTGCAAACAGTGACAGCTTTACTTCTTCTTGTCTGATTTGGATTCCTTTTCTTTTCTTTTCTTCTCTGATTGCTGTGGCTAAAACTCCCAAATCTATGTTGAATAATAGTGGTGAGAGTGGGCAACCTTATCTTATTCCTCATCTTAGTGGAAATGGTTTCTGCTTTTCACCATTGAGGATGACGTTGGCTGTGGGTTTGTCATATATGGCCTTTATTATGTTGAGGAAAGTTCCCTCCATGCCGACTTTCTGCAGGGTTTTTATCATAAATTGTTGTTGAATTTTGTCAAAAGCTTTCTCTGCATCTATTGAGATGATCATATGGTTTTTCTCCTTCAATTTGTTAATATGGTATATCACATTGATTGATTTGCGTATATTGAAGAATCCTTGCATTACTGGGATAAACCCCAGTTGATCATGGTGTATGATCCTATTAATGTGCTGTTGGATTCTGTTTGCTAGTATTTTGTTGAGGATTTTTGCATCTATGTTCATCAGTGATATTGGCCTGTAGCTTTCATTCCTTGTGACATCCTTGTCTGGTTTTGGTATCAGGGTGATGGTGACCTCGTAGAATGAGTTTGGGGGTGTTCCTACCTCTGCTATATTTGGAAGAGTTTGAGAAGGATAGGTGTTAGCTCTTCTCTAAATGTTTGATAGAATTCCCCTGTGAATCCATCTGGTCCTGGGCTTTTGTTTGTTGGAATATTTTTAATCACATTTTCAATTTCAGTGCTTTTGATTGGTCTGTTCATATTTTCTATTTCTTCCCTATTCAGTCTTGGCAGGATGTACATTTGTATGAATTTGTCCATTTCTTCCAGGTTGTCAATTTTATTTGGCATACAGTTGCTTATAGTAATCTCTCATGATCTTTTGTATTTCTGCAGAGTCCGTTGTTACTTCTCCTTTTTCATTTCTAATTCTATTCGAGTCTTCTCCCTTTTTTTCTTGATGAGTCTGGCTAATGGTTTATCAATTTTGTTTATCTTCTCAAAGAACCAGCTTTTAGTTTTATTGATCTTTGCTATCGTTTCCTTCATTTCTTTTTCATTTATTTCTGATCTGATCTTTATGATTTCTTTCCTTCTGGTAAATTTGGGTACTTTTTTGTTCTTCTTTCTCTAATTGCTTTGGTGAAAAGTTAGGTTGTTTATTCGAGATGTTTCTTAAGGTAGGATTGTATTGCTATAAACTTCTTTCTTCAAACTGCTTTTGCTGCATACCATAGGTTTTGGGTCGTCGTGTCTCCACTGTCATTTGTTTCTAGGTATTTTTTTGATTTCCTCTTTGATTTCCCTCTATGCCTACTTTCTGCAGGGTTTTTATCGTAAATGGGTATTGAATGTTGTCTCCTGGTTATTAAGTAGTGTATTGTTTAGCCTCCATGTGTTTGTATTTTTTACAGATCTTTTCCTGTAATTGATATCTAGTCTAATAGCGTTGTGGTCGGAAAAGATACTTGATACAATTTCAATTATCTTAAATTTACCAAGGGTTCATTTGTGACCCAAGATATGATCTATCCTGGAGAATGTTCCATGAGCACTTGAGAAGGATGTGTATTCTGTTGTTTTTGCATGGAATGTCCTATAAATATCAATTAAGTCCATCTTGTTTAATGTATCATTTAAAGCTTGTGTTTCCTTATTTATTTTCATTTTGGATGATCTGTCCATGGGTGAAAGGTGGGTGTTAAAGTCCCCTACTATGAATGTGTTACTGTCAATTTCCCCTTTTATGGCTGTTAGTATTTGCCTTATGTATTGAGGTGCTCCTATGTTGGGTGCATAAATATTTACAATTGTTATATCTTCTTCCTGGATCGATCCCTTGATCATTATGTAGTGTCCTTCTTTGTCTCTTTTAATAGTCCTTATTTTAAAGTCTATTTTGTCTGATATGAGAATTGTTACTCCAGCTTTCTTTTGGTTTCCATTTGCATGGAATATCTTTTTCCATCCCCTTACTTTCAGTCTGTATGTGTCTCTAGGTCTGAAGTGGGTTTCTTGTAGACAGCATACATATGGGTCTTGTTTCTGTGTCCATTCAGCCAGTCTGTGTCTTTTGGTGGGAGCATTTAATCCATTTACATTTAAGGTAATTATTGATAGGTATGTTCCTATTCCCATTTTCTTAATTGTTTTGTGTTCGTTATTGTAGGTGTTTTCCTTCTCTTGTGTTTCTTGCCTAGAGAAGTTCCCTTAGCATTTGTTGTGAAGCTGGTTAGGTGGTGCTGAACTCTCTCAGCTTTTGCTTGTCTGTAAATGTTTCAATTTCTCCATCAAATCTGAATGAGATCCTTGCTGGGTAGAGTAATCTTGGTTGCAGGTTTTTCTCCTTCATCACTTTAAATATGTCCTGCCAGTCCCTTCTGGCTTGCAGAGTTTCTGCTGAAAGATCAGCTGTTAACCTTATGGGGATTCCCTTGTGTGTTATTTGTTGTTTTTCCCTTGCTGCTGTTAATATGTTTTCTTTGTATTTAATTTTTGACAGTTTGATTAATATGTGTCTTGGCGTGTTTCTCCTTGGACTTATCCTGTATGGGACTCTCTGTGATTTCTGGACTTGATTAACTATTTCCTTTCCCATATTAGGGAAGTTTTCAACTATAATCTTTTCAAATATTTTCTCAGTCCCTTTCTTTTTCTCTTCTTCTTCTGGAACCCCTATAATTCGAATATTGGTGCATTTAATGTTGTCCCAAAGGTCTCTGAGACTGTCCTCAGTTCTTTTCATTCTTTTTTCTTTATTCTGCTCTGTGGTAGTTATTTCCACTATTTTATCTTCCAGGTCACTTATCCGTTCTTCTGCCTCAGTTATTCTGTTATTGAACCCATCTAGAGTATTTTTAATTTCATTTATTGTGTTGTTCATCGTTGCTTGTTTCATCTTTCGTTCTTCTGTGTCCTTGTTAAATGTTTCTTGCATTTTCTCTATTCTATTTCCAAGATTTTGGATCATCTTTACTATCATTATTCTGAATTCTTTTTCAGGTAGACTGCCTATTTCCTCTTCATTTGTTAGGTCTGGTGGGTTTTTATCTTGCTCCTTCATCTGCTGTGTGTTTTTCTGTCTTCTCATTTTGCTTATCTTACTGTGTTTTAGGTCTCCTTTTTGTAGACTGCCGGTTCGTAGTTCCCGTTGTTCTTTTTGTCTGTCCCCAGTGGCTAAAGTTGGTTTAGTGGGTTGTGTAAGCTTCCTAGTGGAGGGGACTAGTGCCTGTGTTCTGGTGGATGAGGCTTGATCTTGTCTTTCTGGTGGGCAGATCCATGACTGGTGGTGTGTTTTGGGGTGTCTGTGAACTTATTATGATTTTAGGCAACCTCTCTGCTAATGGGTGGGCTTGTGTTCCTGTCCTGCTAGTTGTTTGGCATAGGGTGTCCAGCACTGTATCTTGCTGGTCGTTGAGTGAAGCTGCGTGCTGGTGTTGAGATGGAGATCTCTGGGAGATTTTCACCGTTTGATATTATGTGGAGCTGGGAGGTCTCTTGTGGCCCAGTGTTCTGAAGTTGGCTGTCCCACCTCAGAGGTACAGCACTGACTCTAGGCTGCAGCACCAAGAGCTTTACATCCACACGGCTCAGATTAAAAGGGAGAAAAAGTGAAAGAAAGAAATAGAGAGAGAGAGAGAGAAAGGAAGGAAGGAAGGAAGGATGGAGATAAAATAAAATAAAGATAAAATAAAGTTATTAAAATAAACAATGGACCGATAGAACCCTAGGACAAATTGTGAAAGTAAAGCTATACAGACAAAGTCTCACCCAGAAGCATACACATACACACTCACAAAAAAAGAAAAAGGGGAAAAAATAGTAAATCTTGCTCTCAAAGTCCACCTCCTCAATTTGGGATGATTTGTTGTCCATTCATGCATTCCACAGGTTCAGGTACATCAAGTTGATTGTGGAGCTTTAATCCGCTGCTTCTGAGGCTGCTGGGAGAGATCTTCTCTTCTTTGTTCTCACAGCTCCTGGGGCTCAGCTTTGGATTTGGCCCTGCCTCTACGTGTAGGTCACCGGAGGGCATCTGTTCTTCGCTCAGACATGACGGGGTTAAAGGAGCAGCTGCTTCGGGACTCTGGCTCACTCAGCCGGGGAGGAGGGAGGGGTATGGATGCGGGGCGAGCCTGCTGCGGCAGAGGCCGGCTGGACGTTGCACCAGCCTGAGGCGCGCTGTGCATTCTCCTGGGGAAGTTGTCCCTGGATCCCGGGACCCTGGCAGTGGCGGGCGCACAGGCTCCCCTGAAGGGAGGTGTGGATAGTGACCTGTGCTCACACACAGGCTTCTTGGTGGCTGCAGCAGCAGCCTTAGCGTCTCATGCCAGTCTCTAGGGTCCGCGCTGATAGCCATGGCTCGCCCGTCTCTGGAGCACCTTTAAGCAGCGCTCTTAATCCCCTCTCCTCGCGCACCAGGAAACAAAGAGGGGAAAAAAGGCTCTTGCCTCTTCAGCAGGTCTTGACTTTTCCCGGACTCCCTCCCAACTAGCCGTGGCCCACTAACCCCTTCAGGCTGTGTTCACGCCGCCAACCCCAGTTCTCTCCCTGCACTCCAACCGAAGCCCGAGCCTCATCTCCCAGCCCCACCCGCCCCGGCGGGTGAGCAGACTAGCCTCGGGCTGGTGAGTGCCGGTCGGCACCGATCCTGTGTGCAGGAATCTCTCCGCTTTGCCCTCCACACCCCTGTTGCTGTGCTCTTCTCTGCGGCTCCGAAGCTTCCCCCCTCCGCCACCCGCAGTCTCTGCCTGCGAAGGGGCTTCCTAGTGTGTAGAAACTTTTCCTCCTTCACAGCTCCCTCCCACTGGTGCAGGTCCCATCCCTATTCTTTTGTCTCTGTTTATTTTTTCTTTTGCCCTACCCAGGTACGTGGGGAGTTTCTTGCCTTTTGGGAGGTCTGAGGTCTTCTGCCAGCGTTCAGTAGGTGTTCTGTAGGAGTTGTTCCACGTGTAGATGTATTTCTGGTGTATCTGTGGGGAGGAAGGTGATCTCCGCGTCTTACTCTTCTGCCATCTTCCCGATTCCCCACTCTTTCCTTATTTTTGATCTTAGAGGAAGAGCTTTCAATCATTCACCATTGAATATTATGGTTGCTATGAGTTTTTCATATATGGGTTTTATTATGTGGATATAGTTTCCTTCTATTCTTATATTTTGAATGTTTTTATGATGAAAGAGTGTTGAATTTTGTCAAATGCTTTTTCTACATCAATTGAGATGATCGTGTGGTTTTTTCCCCTTAATTTTGCTAATATTTCATTTTACATTGATCAGTTTTCATATGCTGAATCATCCTTGCATTCCAGGAATAAATCCCACATGGTCATGTTGTATAATCCTTTTAATATGCTGCTGAATTTTTTGTTAGTATTTTGTTGAGGAATTTTTATCAGTGTTCATAGGGATATTGGTATATAGTTTTCTTGGAGTGTCTGGTTTTAGTATAAGGATATACTGGCCTCAAAGAATGAGTTAGGAAGTGTTCTTTCCTCTTCGGTTTTTGGAAAGGTTTGAGAAGGTTTGGTATTAGTTTTTAAATGTTCAGTAGAATTCACCAGTGAAGCCATCAGGACCAGTGGTTTTCTTTGTTTGTATATTTTTATTACTGATTAAATCTCCTTACTAAATTATAGGTCTATTCAGATTTTTCTATTCATGATTTAGTCTTGGTAGGTTTTAGGTTTGTAGGAATTTGTCCATTTCATTAGGTTATCCAATTTTTTGGCATACAATTGTTCATAGTATTCTCTAATCCTTTCTATCTCTGCAGAATAAGTAGTAATCTCCCCACTTTCTTTATGATTTTAGTAATTTTGCTTTACTTTCTTTTCTTTCTCAGTTGCTAAAGTTTTGTCAGTTTTATTGATTCTTTCAATGAACCAACTTCTGTTTTCCATTTTGTGAATTTTCCAGTTTTCTTTAAATTATTTATTTATAACTTCATCCTTTTGTGGTCAGAGGAAATACTTTGTTACCTATTTCTTAAATCTATTGAGACTTAATTTGTGGCCCAACATATGGTCTATTCTAGAAAATGTCCCGTGTGTGCTTGGGAAGAATGTGTATGCTGTTGTTTTTGGATGGAGTATTCTGTATATGTGTGTAGATCTAGTTGGTTTATTTTGTTAAGTCATCAATTTCCTTACTTATCTTCTCTCCAGTTGTTCTATGCATTATGTGAGTGGGGTATTGAATTCACCATCTGTTACTGTAGAACTGTCTATTTCTCCCTTCAATTCTGTCAGTTTTTGCTTCATATATTTTAATGATCTGTCGTTAAGTATATGAATGTTTATAGTTGTTATATCCTCTTGCAGAATTGACCCCTTTATCATAATATAATAACTTTCTTTGTCTCTTCTAAACTTTTTTGATTTAAAGTCTACTGACTCTGATATTAGTATAGCCAGTCTTGCTCTCTTTTGGTTACTATTTGCATGAAATATGTTTTTCCATCCTTTCTCTTTCAATCTATTTATACATTTGGATCTGAAGTGAGTCTCTTGCAGACAGCATGTAGTCTCTTACAGACAGCATACATCATGTGTTTTTGTCTATTCTGCCAATCTCCGTATTTTATTGGAGAGATTAATCCATTTTTATTTAAAGTAATTACTGATAAGGAGGGACCTACTTCTGTCATGCTGTTTTTCTATATACCCTACAGCTTTTCTTTGTCCTTTCTTCCCTGTATTCCTGTCTTCTTTTGTGTTTAGTTGATTTTTTATAGTAAAATGTTTCTATTCCTTCCTAATTTTCTTTTGTGTATATTCTATAGTTTTCTTTGTAATTACCATGGAGATTACATTTAACATCCTAAAGTTATAACATTCTAATTTGAATTTACAGCAGCTTAACTTCAAAAACATATAAACCTCTGCTCTTCCCAGCTCCACTCCCACTCCTTTCAGTTGTTGATGTCACAAAATTATATCTTTACACATTGTGTGCCTTAAAACATAAGCTAGTAATTCTTTTAAATGCATTAGGCTTCTAAATTATGTGGAAAATAATATTTGGTGTTACAAACCCAAATTAAAATAATACTAACTTTTACATTAATAATTTTTTGCAACTAATTTTTGTATGTTGATTCTGCATCCTGCAAATTTACCGAATTTGTTTATTGGTCCAAATAGATGTTTTGCAGTCTTTAAGGTTTTCTACATACAAGATCACACAAACTCATGAAACATTTCTTTGTATTATATTCCTTCTTAATTTCCCTTTTTGTAAATTCTATAGCTATTTTCTTTGTGGTTACCATGGAGATTAAATTTAACATCATAGTGTTATAACATTCCACTTTGAATATATAGCAGCTTAACCTCAAAAACATACAAAAACTCTCCTCATTTACACCTGCATCACCACCCCTTTCTGTTGTTGATGTCACAAAATTAGATCTTTATACATTGTGTACCTAAAACCAAACAATTAATTATTTTAAATACATTAGACTTCTATATTATGTAGAACACAAGACTTGGAGTTACAAACCCAGGTTATAGTAATAGTAGTTTTAAACTAATAATTGTGTTTTGCAACTAATTCTTGTGCATTGATTTTGTATCATGAAACTTTACTTAATTTTTTTATTAGTTCAGGTAGGGGGGTTTGTGGAGTTGAGGGTTTTCTATGTAAAAGATCATACTATATATGAACAGAGACCATTTTACATCTCAATTAGAATATTATTATATCTTTTTTGTGCCTAACTGAGCTGTCTTGGATGCCAGTATTACTAAGTAGACGTGGTGAGAGTGGGCATCCTTGAATTTCCTGATCACAGAAGAAAATCTTTCAGTTTTCACCAATGATTATTATGTTAACTGTGGGCTTTTCATATATAGCCTTTATTATATTGAGGTAATTTCCTCTGTTCTGAGCTTGTTCAGAGGTTTTATCTTGAAATGTGTTGAATTTTGTCCAGTGCTTGTTCTGCCTCTATCAGAATAATCATGTGATTTTTATCCTTCATTCTGTTAAAGAGGTGTATCACATTAATTGATTTTTATATATTGAACCATCCTTGCATCACAGGGATAAATCCCCCTTGGCCATGGTGTATGATAATTTAATGTGCTATTGAATTCCATTTGCTAGTATTTTGTTGAGAATTTTCCATCTATGTTCATTTGGAATATTGGCCCATAGTTTTTTTCTGTTTGTTTTTTTCATATACTGCCTTTATCTAGTTTTGGTGTCTAGGTATTGCTGGCCTCATAAAATTCTTTAGAAGTGTGCTTTCCTCTTCAGTTTTTTGGAAGATTTAAGAAGGATTGGTATTAATTCTTTCTTTTCTTTTTTTCTTCAAATATTTATTAGAGTATAATTGCTTTACAATGGTGTGTTAGTTTCTGCTGTATAACAAAGTGAATCAGCTATTTGTATACATGTATCCCCATGTCCCCATCCTCTTACATCTCCCTCCCAACCTCCCTATCCCACTCTCTAGGTGGTCACAGAGAACGGAGCTGATCTCCCTGTGCTATGTGGCTGCTTCCCACTAGCTTTCTATTTTACATTTGGTAGTATATATAAGTCCATGCCACTCTCTCAAGTCATCCCAGCTTACCCTCCCCCTTCCCGTGTCCACAAGTCCATTCTCTACGTCTGCGTCTTTATTACTGTCCTGCCCCTGGGTTCTTGAGAACCTTTTGTTGTTGTTGTTCCACATATATGTGTTAGCATTCAGTATTTGTTTTCCTCTTTCAGATTTACTTCACTCTGTATGACAGACTCTAGGTCCATCCACCTCAGAAAAAATAACTCAATTTCGTTTCTTTTTATGGATGAGGAATATTCCCATTGTATATATGTGCCACATCTTCTTTCTCCATTCAACTGTCGATGTACACTTAGGTTGCTTCCATGTCCCGGCTATTGTAAATAGAGCTGCAATGAACATTGTGGTATATGACTCTTTTATTATGGTTTTCTCAGGGTATATGAGCAGTAGTGAGATTGCTGCATCATATGGTAGTTCTATTTTTAGTTTTTGAAGGAAGATCCATTCTGTTCTCCATAGTGACTGTACCAATTTACATTACCACCAACAGTGCAAGAGTGTTCCCTTTTCTCCACACCCTCTCCAGCATTTATTGTTTGTAGATTTTTTGATGATGGCCATTCTGACTGGTGTGAGGAGATACCTCATTGTAGTTTTGATGTGCAATTCTCTAATGATTAGTGATGTTGAGCATTCATTCATGTGTTTGTTAGCAATCTGTATATCTTCTTTGGTGAAAGGTCTATTTAGGTCTTCTGCCCATTTTTGGATTGGGTTGTTTCGTTTTTGATATTGAGCTGCATGAGCTGCTTGCAAATTTTGGAGATTAATCCTTTGTCAGTTGCTTCATTTGCAAATATTTTCTCCCATTCTGAGGGTTGTCTTTTTGCCTTGTTTATGCTTTCCTTTGCTGTGCAAAAGCTTTTAAGTTTCATTAGGTCCCATTTGTTTATTTTTGTTTTTATTTCCATTTCTCTAAGAGGTGGGTCAAAAAGGATCATGCTGTGATTTATGTCATAGAGTGTTCTGCCTATGTTTTCCTCTAAGAGTTTGATAGTGTCTGGCCTTACATTTAGGTCTTTAATCGATTTTGAGTTTATTTTTGTGTATGGTGTTAGGGAGTGTTCTAAGTTCATTCTTTTACATGTAGCTGTCCAGTTTTCCCAGCGCCACTTATAGAAGAGGCTCTCTTTTCCCCATTGTATATTCTTGCCTCCTTTATAAAAAATAAGGTGACCATATGTGTGTGCATTTATCTCTGGGCTTTCTATCTTGTTCCATTGATATATATTTCTGTTTTTGTGCCAGTACCATACTGTCTTGATTACTGTAGCTTTGTAATATAGTCTGAAGTCTGGGAGCCTGATTCTCCAGCTCCATTTTTCTTTCTCAAGATTGCTTTGGCTATTCGGGGTCTTTTGTGTTTCCATACAAATAGTGAAGTATGTTGTTCTGCTGCTGTGAAAAATGTCATTGGTAGTTTGATAGGGATTACATTGAATGTCTAGATTGCATTGGGTAGTATAGTCATTTACACAATGTTGATTCTTCCAATCCAAGAACATGGTATATCTCTCCATCTGTTTGTATCATCTTTAATATCTTTCATCAGTGTCTTATAATTTTCTGCATACAGGTCTTTGTCTACTTAGGTAGGTTTATTCCTAGCTATTTTACTCTTTGTTGCAATGGTAAATGGGAGTGTTTCCTTAATTTCTCTTTCAGATGTTTCTTCATTAGTGTATAGGAATGCAAGAGATTTCTGTGCATTAATTTTATATCCTGCTACTTTACCAATTTCATTGATTAGTTCTAGTAGTTTTCTGGTAGCATCTTGGGGATTCTCTATGTATAGTATCATGTCATCTGCAAACAGTGACAGCTTTACTTCTTCTTTTCTGATTTGGATTCCTTTTATTTCTTTTTCTTCTATGATTGCTGTGGCTAAAACTTCCAAAACTATGTTGAATAATAGTAGTGAGAGTGGGCAACCTTGTCTTGTTCCTGATATTAGGGGAAATGGTTTCAGTTTTTCACCACTGAGAACGATGTTGGCTGTGGGTTTGTCATATATGGCCTTTATTATGTTGAGGTAAGTTCCCTCTATCCCTACATTATGGAGAGTATTTATCGTAAATGGGCGTTGAATTTTGTTGAAAGTTTTTTCTGCATGTATTAAGATGATCATATGGTTTTTCTCCTTCAATTTTTTAATACGGTGTATCATATTGATTGATTTGCATATACTGAAAATTCCTTGCATTCCTGGGATAAACCCCAGTTGATCATGGTGTATGATCCTTTTAATGTGCTGTTGGGTTCTGTTTGCTAGTATTTTGTTGAGGATTTTTGTATCTATGTTCATCAGTGATACTTCCCTGTAGTTTTCTTTCTTTGTGACATCTTTGTCTGGTTTTGGTATCAGGGTGATCATGGCCTCATAGAATGAGTTAGGGAGTGTTCTTTCCTCTGCTATACTTTGGAAGAGTTTGAGAAGGATAAGTGTTAGCTCTTCTCTAAATGTTTGATCGAATTCGCCTGTGAAGCCATCTGGTATTGGGCTTCTGTTTGTTCGAAGATTTTAAATCACAGCTTCAATTTCACTGCTTGTGATTGGTCCTTTATTTTTTCTATTTCTTCCTGGTTCAGTCTCAGAAGGTTGTGCTTTTGTAAGAGTTTGTGCATTGCTTCCAGTTTTTCCATTTTATTGGCATGTAGTTTCTTGTAGTAATTTCTCATGATCCTTTGTATTTCTGCAGTGTCAGTTGTTACTTCTCTTTTTTCTTTCTAATTTTATTGATTTGAGTCTCCTCCCTTTTTTCTTGATGAGTCTGGCTAACGGTTTGTCAATTTTGTTTATCTTCTCAAAGAACAAGCTTTTAGTTTTATTGATCTTTGCTATTGTTTTCTTCTTTTCTTTTTCATTTATTTCTGAATTGATCTCTATGCTTTCTTTCCTTCTGCTAACTTTGGGTTTTTTCTGTTCTTCTTTCTCTTATTGCTTTAGGTATAATATTAGGTTGTTTATGTGAGATGTTTCCTGTTTCCTAAGGTAGGATTGTATTGCTATAAACTTCCCTCTTAGAACTTCTTTTGCTGTGTTCCATGGGTTTTGGGTCATCGTGTTTCCACTGTCTTTTTTTTTTTTATTTTTTTTTGATTTACTCTTTGATTTCCTCAGTGATCGCTTGGTTATTAAGTAGTGTATTGTTTAGCCTCCATGTGTTTGTGTCTTTTACAGATTTTTTATGTAATTGGTATCGAATATCATAGTATTTTGGCCAGTAGAGATACTTGAAATATTTCAATTTTCTTAAATTTATCAAACTTTGATTTGTGACCCAAGATGTGATCTATCATGGAGAATGTTCCATGAGCACTTGAGAAGAAAGTGTATTCTGTTGTTTTTGGATGGAATGTCCTATAAATATCAGTAAATCCATCTTGTTTAATGCATCATTTAAAGCTTGTGTTTCCTTATTTATTTTCATTTTGGTTGATCTGTCCTTTGGTGAAACTGGAGTGTTAAAGTCCCCTACTCTGATTGTGTTACTGTTGATTTCCCCTGTTATGGCTGTTAATATTTGCCTTATATATTGAGGTGCTCCTATGTTGGGTGCATAAATATTTACCATTGTTATATATTCTTCTTAGATTAATCCCTTGAGCATTATGTAGTGTCCTTCTTTGTCTCTTGTAATAGTCTCTGTTTTAAAGTCTATTTTGTCTGATATGAGTATTGCTACTCCAGCTATCTTTTGATTTGCATTTGCATGGAATATCTTTTTCTATCCCCTCACTTTCAGTCTGTATGTGTCCCTAGGTCTGAAATGGGTCTCTTGTAGACAGCATATATAAGGGTCTTGTTTTTGTATCCATTCAGGCAGTCTATGTCTTTTGGTGGGAGCATTTAATCCATTTACATTTAATGTAATTCTCGATATGTATGTTCCTATTCCCATTTTCTTAATTGTTTTGTGTTCGTTATTATAGGTCTTTTCCTTCTCTTGTGTTTCCTTCCTAGAGAAGTTCCTTTAGCATTTGTTGTAAAGCTGGTTTGGTGGTGCTGAATTCTCTTAGCTTTTGCTTGTCTGTAAGGTTTGAATTTCTCCGTTGAATCTGAATTAGGTCCCTGCTGGGTAATCTTGGTTGTGTGTTTTTCCCTTTCATGACTTTAAATATGTCCTGCCAGTCCCTTCTGGCTTGCAGAGTTTCTGCTGAAAGATCAGCTGTTATCCTTATGGGGATTCCCTTGTGTGTTATTTGTTGTTTTTCCCTTGCTGCTTTTAACATTTTTTCTTTGTGTTTAATTTTTGATAGTTTGATTAATAAGTGTCTTGGTCTGTTTCTCCTTAGATTTATCCTGTACGGGACTCTCTGAGCTTCCTGACTTGATTGACTCTTTCCTTTCCCATATTAAGGAAGTTTTCAACTATAATCTCTTCAAGTATTTTCTCAGTCCCTTTCTTTTTCTCTTCTTCTTCTGGGACCCCTATAATTCGAATGTTGGTGCATTTAATGTTGTCCCAGAATTCTCTGAGACTGTCCTCAATTTTTTTCATTCTTTTTTCTTTATTCTGCTCTGTGGTAGTTATTTCCACTATTTTATCTTCCAGGTCACTTACCCATTCTTCAGCCTCAGTTATTCTGCTATTGATTCCTTCTAGAGAATTTTTAATTTCATTTATTGTGTTGTTCATCATTGTTTGTTTGCTCTTCAGTTCTTTTAGGTCCTTGTTAAATGTTTCTTTCATTTTCTCCATTCTATTTCCAAGATTTGGGATCATCTTTACTATCATTACTCTGAATTCTTTTTCAGGTAGACTGCCTGTTTCCTCTTCATTTGTTTGGTCTGGTGGATTTTTACCTTGTTCCTTCATCTGCTGCGTGTTTTTCTGTCTTCTCATTTTGCTTAACTTACTGTGTTTGGAGTCTCCTTTTTGCAGGCTGCAGGTATGTAGTTCCCATTGTTTTTGGTGTCTGCCACTGTTGCTAAGGTTGGTTCAGTGGGTTGTGTCGGCTTCCTGGTGGAGGGGACTGGTGCCTGTTTTCTGGTGGTTGAGGCTGTATATTGTCTTTCTGGTGGGTAGGACTAGGTCTGCTCATGTGCTTTTGGGTGTCTGTGACCTTATTATGATTTTAGGCAGCCTCTCTGCTAATGGCTGGGGTTGTGTTCCTGTCTTGCTAGTTGTTTGGCATAGGTTGTCCAGCACTGTATCTTGCTGGACGTTGAGTGGAGCTGGCTCTTAGCATTGAAATGGAGATCTCTGGGAGACCTTTCGCCATTTGTTTTTATGTGGAGCTGGGAGGTTTCTGTTGGAGCAATGTCCTGAACTCACCTCTCCCACCTCAGAGGCATAGGCCTGAAACCCGGCCAGAGCACCAAGACCCTGTCAGCCTCATGGCTCAGAAGAAAAAGTAGAAAAAGTAGGAAAAAAAGAAAGAAAGGTAAAGAAGAGAAAGTTATTAAAATAAAATAATTGTTAAATATAAGAAAATAAAAAGTAATAAGATAAAGAAAGAAAGAAAGAAAGAAGAGAGCAACCAAACAAAAACCCAAACCCACCAATGATAACACGTCCTAAAAACTATACTAAAAAACAAAACAGGGGCTTCCCTGGTGGTGCAGTGGTTGAGAGTCTGCCTGCCGATGCAGGGGACATGGGTTTGTGCCCTGGTCTGGGAAGATCCCACAAGCCGCGGAGCGGCTGGGCCCGTGAGCCATGGCTGCTGAGCTTGTGCGTTCACAGCCTGTGCTCTGCAACGGGAGAGGCTGCAACAGTGAGAGGCCCGTGTACCACACACACACACAAAAAAAAAAATGAACAAAAACGGACAGACAGAACCCTAAGACAAATGGTAAAAGCAAAGTTATTGAGACAAAACCACACAAAGAAACAGACACATACACACTCACAAAAAGAGATAAAGGAAAAAATAATATATTTTTTTTTTTAAAAAAGGAGGAAGAGAGCAACCAAATCCATAAACAAATCTACCAATGATAATAAATACTAAACTAAGATAAACATAAAACCAGAAACAAATTAGATGCAGAAAGCAAACCCCAAGTCTACAGTTGCTCCCAAAGTCCACCGCCTCAATTTTGGGATGATTCGTTGTCTATTCAGGTATTCCACAGTTGCAGCATACATCGAGTTGATTGTGGAGATTTAATCTGCTGCTCCTGAGGCTGCTGGGAGAGATTTCCCTTTCTCTTCTTTGTTCGCACAGCTCCTGGGGCTCAGTTTTGGTTCTGGCCCCACCTCTGTGTGTAGGTCACCTGAGGGCGTCTGTTCTTTGCTCAGACAAGATAGGGTTAAAGGTGCAGCTGATTTGGAGGCTCTGGCTCTCTCAGGCCCGGGGGAGAGAGGGGTAAGGAGTGCGGGGCGAGCCTGTGGCGGCAGAGGTCAGTGTGACGTTGCAACAGCCTGAGGCGTGCCATGTGTTCTCCTGAGGAAGTTTCCCCTGGATCAAGCACACCCTGGCAGTGGCGGGCTGCACAGGCTCCTGGGAGGGAAGGTGTGGATAGTGACCTGTGCTTGCACGCAGGCTTCTTGTTGGCTGAAGCAGCTGCCTTAGCATTTCATGCCTGTCCCTGGTGTCTGCACTGATAGCAGTGGCTCACGCCCTTCTCTGGAGCTCATTTAGGTGGTGCTTTGAATCTCCTCTCCTCGCACACCCTGAAACAGTGGTCTCTTGCCTCTTAAGCAGTTCCAGACTTTCCCAGACTCCCTCCCAGCTAGCTGTGGCACACTAGCCCCCTTCAGGCTGTGTTCACGCAGCCAACCCCACTCCTCTCCCTGGGATCTGACCTCCGAAGCCGGAGCCTCAGTTCCCAGCCCCCATCCGTCCCGGCGGGTGAGCAGACAAGCCTCTCAGGCTGGTAAGTGCTGGTCAGCACCGAACTTCTGTGCAGGAATCTCTCCACTTTGCCATTTGCATCCCTGTTGCTGCACTCTCCTCCATGACTCTGAAGCTTCCCCCCTGCCACCTCCCATCTCCGCCAGTGAAAGGGCTTCCTAGTGTTTGGAAACTTTTCCTCCTTCACAGCTCCCTCCCAGAGAGGCAGGTCTCATCCCTATTCTTTTGTCTCTGGTTTTTGTTTTCTCTTTTGCCCTACCCAGGTATGGGAGTTTCTAGCCTTTTGGGAAATCTGAGGTCTTCTGCCAGCGTTCAGTAGGTGTTCTGTAGGGGCTGTTTCACATGTATATGTATTTTTGATGTATTTGTGGGGAGGAAGGTAGTCTCCACGTCTTACTCCTCTGCCATCTTGAAGTTCTCCACCCTGGTATTAATTCTTCTTTAAATATTTGGTGGAATTTACCAAAAAAGCCATCTGGACATAGGCTTTTCTTTGTTCAGAGGTTATTGATAACTGATTCAATTTTGTTACTCATTATAGATGTGTTCTAATTTTCTATTTTCATGCTTCCTTTTTCTTAGGTTGTATGTTTCTAGGAATTTATCTATTTTTCTAGGTTATTCAATTTGTCAGTGTTTAGTTGTTTGCAGTAGTCTCCTATGATTCTTTTTATTTCTGTGTCATCATTTGTAGTCTCTGTCTTCCATTTCTGATTTTATTTATTTGGGTCTTTTCTTTTTTCTTAGTCTAGCTAGATGGCTGTCATTTTTATTGATCTTTCAAAAAACAAAGTCTTCATTTCATTTATTTTTTCTATTCTCTATTTTGTGTATTTCTGCTCTAGTTATCATCATTTTCTTCCTTTCCTAAATTTGAGCTTACTTTGTTCTTCTATTTGTATTTCCTTGAGGTATAAATTTACATTGTTTATTTGAGATCTTTATTCTTTTTAAATGTATGTATTTATCCCTATAAAATTCCTTCCTAAAACTGATTTTTGTATATCAGAAGTTTTGGTATATTGTGTTTTCATTTGTCTTAAGCTATTTTCCACTTTCTCATTTAATTTCCCATTTAATTTCTTCTTTGACCCACTATATTTTCAAGGTAATTTGTTTAATTTCCTCCTATTTTTGAACTCTCCAGCTTTTCTTCTGCTATTGATTTCTATTATTTCACTGTGGTCAGAAAATATACATGGTTAGATTTTAATCTTCTTAATTTTCTTTTACGACCTAGCATCTGATCTATCCTGGAGAATGTTTTGTGTGCACTTGAGAAAAATATGTATCCTGATGGTGTTTAGTGCATGTCATGCATGTGTCCATTAGGTTCATGTGATATGTATTGTTCAGTTCCTCTGTTTCCTCATTGATCTGTCTAGCTGTTCTTTTCATTATTGAAAGTGGGTTATTGAAATCCTCTATTTTATTGTTTTGGTCAATATTTCTCCCTCTACCCTGTCAATGTTTGTTTCATATATTTGGATGCTCTGGTATTGGTACAAATGTAAGTACAAATTGGTAGAAATAAGTACAAACGTATTTGTTACTGTTACATATATATATAGGCAAATTAATTCTTTTATTGTTGTATAGTGTCCTTCTTTTTCTCTTTGAATACTTTTTAAATTTAGAGACTATTTTGTCTGATATAAGTATAACCATTTTTGCTCTTTTGGGTTACCATTTGCCTAGAATATCTGTTTTCCATTCTATGACTTTCATTTTTGTGTGTGTCATTAAATCTAAGTGAGTCTCTTATAGACAGTACAAACTTGAGTCTTGATTTTATTTAGTTCTGTATTTTGTTATTGTTATTGTTGTTTACACAATTGACCACTATGTCTTTTGATTAGGGAGTTTAGTCTGTTTAAATTTAAATAATTAAGATAGGAAATGGAGTGTGGGGATGCTCTAGACCGAGTACTGCCCCCAGTGTCTTTCCAAATTTTCCTCCTGCAGCGGCGGCAGCAGCGCTTGGCAGTGGCAATGTGAGACTGCGCCAGGGGCAAGCCCCCGCCCGGGGTGGTGCTCAACTGAGAGGGGGCTCAGTGCCCAAAAGGGTGTGTGTACGGTGGGGGTGGCCAGCTGGGACCAGCTGGTGGTCCTGGAAAACATCCCACACACCCACACCCACACACCCCTTTTGTGTTGCAGGCTGCCCCTCCAAGAGCAGAGGCAGTGAGAGGATGTGTGTGCACAGGTGTGCATGGGGAAGCAGTAGGGATGGAGCCTGGCACCAACTCCTGGTTCTCCCTCCAGGGAAACCAGGAAAACGAGAATTAGCAAGAGCTTGACAAATGCCTGGCTTTGAATTGGAGACCATTCACCTGCCTATTGCTTCATTCCTAGAAATTTCACTGCAACTAAGTAAGGGGGAAAAAATACCTGAAAGAAAGAAAGAAAAGAACAATATACCCCAGAATTCCTAAAGAACACCGTGTGGATGAAAGGCTCTTGGGGCTCTAGCCAGGAGTCAGTGCTGTGCCTCTGAGGTGGGAGAGCCCACTTCAAACACTGGTCCACAAGAGACCTCCCAACTCCACATAATATCAAATGGCAAAAATCTCCCAGAGATCTCCATCTAAATGCCAAGGCCCAACTGCACTCAACAACCAGCAAGATACAGTGCTGGACACCCTATGCCAAACAACTAGCAAGACAGGAACACAGACCCATCCATGAGCAGAGAGGCCGTGTAAAATCATAATAAGGCTAGAGATACACCAAAACACACCACCAAATGTGGAACTGCCCACGAAAAAGATAAAATCCAGACACATCCACCAGAATACAGGCACTAGTCCCCTCCACCAGGAAACCTACACAACCCACTGAACCAATATTAGCCACTGGGGACAGACACCAAAAACAACAGGAACTATGAACCTGCAACCTGCGAAAAGGAGACCACAAACACAGTAAGTTAAGCAAAATGAAAAGACAGAAAAACACAGCAGATGAAGGAGCAAGGTAAAAACCCACCAGACCTAACAAATGAAGAGGAAATAGGCAGTCTACCTGAAAAAGAATTCAGAATAATGGTAGTAAAGATATCCAAAATCTTGGAAATAAAATAGAGAAAATGCAAGAAATATTTACCAAGGACCTAGAAGAAATAAAGAGGAAACAAGCAATGATGAACAACAATAAATGAAATAAAAAATACTCTAGGGCTTCCCTGGTAGTGCAGTGGTTGAGAGTCCACCAGCCGATGCAGGGGAAACGACCCCCGGTCCGGGAGGATCCCGCATGCTGCAGAGCAGCTGGGCCCGTGAGCCATGGCCACTGGGCCTGCGCGACCACAGCCTGTGTTCCACAACGAGAGAAGCCACAACAGTGAGAGGACTGCGTATTGCAAACAAAACAAAACAAAAAAAACCTATAGAATGGATCAATAGGAGAATAACTGAGGCAGAAGAACGGATAAGTGACCTGGAAGATAAAATAGTGGAAATAACTACTGCAGAGCAGAATAAAGAAAAAAGAATGAAAAGACCTGAGGACAGTCTCAAAGACCTCTGGGACAACATTAAATGCACCAACATTCAAATTATAGAGGTCGCAGAAGAAGAAGAGAAAGAGAAAGGGACTGAGAAAATATTTGAAGAGATTATAGTTGAAAACGTCCCTAATATGAAAAAGGAAATGATTAATCAAGTCCAGGAAGCACAGAGAGTCCCATACAGGATAAATCCCAAGAGAAACACACCAAGACACATATTAATCAAACTATCAAAAATTAAATACAAAGAAAGCACATTAAAAGCAGCAAGGGAAAAACAACAAATAACACACAAGGGAATCCCCATAAGGTTAACAGCTGATCTTTCAGCAGAAACTCTGCAAGCCAGAAGGGACTGGCAGGACATATTTAAAGTGATGAAGGAGAAAAACCTGCAACCAAGATTACTCTACCCAGCAAGGATCTCATTCAGATTTTTTTTTTTAACATCTTTATTGGGGTATAATTGCTTTACAATGGTGTGTTAGTTTCTGCTTTATAACAAAGTGAATCAGTTATACATATACATATGTTCCCATATGTCTTCCCTCTTGCGTCTCCCTCCTGCCCACTCTCCCTATCCCACCCCTCCAGGCTGTCACAAAGCACCGAGCTAATATCCTGTGCCTTGCGGCTGCTTCCCCCTAGCTATCTACCTTACTACGTTTGTTAGTGTGTATATGTCCATGACTCTCTCTCACCCTGTCAAAGCTCACACTTCCCCCTCCCCATATCCTCAAGTCCGTTCTCCAGTAGGTCTGCGTCTTTATTCCTGTCTTACCCCTAGGTTCTTCATGACATTTTTTTTTCTTAAATTCCATATATATGTGTTAGCATACGGTATTTGTCTTTTTCTTTCTGACTTACTTCACTCTGAATGACAGACTCTAGGTCTATCCATCTCATTACAAATAGCTCAATTTCAATGACAGACTCTAGGTCTATCCATCTCATTACAAATAGCTCAATTTCATTTCTTTTTAAGGCTGAGTAATATTCCATTGTATATGTGTGCCACATCTTCTTTATCCATTCATCCAATGATGGCCGCTTAGGTTGTTTCCATCTCCGGGCTATTGTAAATAGAGCTGCAATGAACATTTTGGTACATGACTCTTTTTGAATTATGGTTTTCTCAGGGTATATGCCCAGTAGTGGGATTGCTGGGTCATATGGTAATTCTATTTGTAGTTTTTTAAGGAACCTCCATACTGTTCTCCATAGTGGCTGAACCAATTCACATTCCCACCAGCAGTGCAAGAGTGTTCCCTTTTCTCCACACCCTCTCCAGCATTTATTGTTTCTAGATTTTTTGATGATGGCCATTCTGACTGGTGTGAGATGATATCTCATTGTAGTTTTGATTTGCATTTCTCTAATGATTACTGATGTTGAGCATTCTTTCATGTGTTTGTTGGCATTCTGTATATCTTCTTTGGAGAAATGTCTATTTAGGTCTTCTGCCCATTTTTGGATTGGGTTGTTTGTTTTTTTGTTATTGAGCTGCATGAGCTGCTTGTAAATTTTGGAGATGAATCCTTTGTCAGTTGCTTCATCTGCAAATATTTTCTCCCATTCTGAGGGTTGTCTTTTGGTCTTGATTATGGTTTCCTTTGCTGTGCAAAAGCTTTTAAGTTTCATTAGGTCCCATTTGTTTATTTTTGTTTTTATTTCCATTACTCTAGGAGGTGGTCAGAAAAGATCTTGCTGTGATTTATGTCATAGAGTGTTCTTCCTATGTTTTCCTCTAAGAGTTTGATAGTTTCTGGCCTTACATTTAGGTCTTTAATCCATTTTGAGCTTATTTTTGTGTATGGTGTCAGGGAGTGATCTAATCTCATACTTTTACATGTACCTGTCCAGTTTTCCCAGCACCATTTATTGAAGAGGCTGTCCTTTCTCCACTGTACATTCTTGCCACCTTTATCAAAGATAAGGTGTCCATATGTGTGTGGGTTTATCTCTGGGCTTTCTATCCTGTTCCATTGATCTATCTTTCTGTTTTTGTGCCAGTACCATACTGTCTTGATTACTGTAGCTTTGTAGTATAGTCTGAAGTCAGGGAGCCTGATTCCTCCAGCTCCTTTTTTCGTTCTCAAGATTGTTTTGGCTATTCGGGGTCTTTTGTGTTTCCATACAAATTGCGAAATTTTTCGTTCTAGTTCTGTGAAAAATGCCAGTGGTATTTTGATAGGGATTGCATTGAATCTGTAGATTGCTTTGGGTAGTAGAGTCATTTTCACAATGTTGATTCTTCCCATCCAAGAACATGGTATATCTCTCCATCTGTTTGTATCATCTTTAATTTCTTTCATCAGTGTCTTATAATTTTCTGCATACAGGTCTTTCGTATCCTTAGGTAGGTTTATTCCTAGATATTTTATTCTTTTTGTTGCAATGGTAAATGGGAGTGTTTTCTTGATTTCACTTTCAGATTTTACATCATTAGTATATAGGAATGCCAGAGATTTCTGTGCATTAATTTTGTATCCTGCTACTTTACCAAATTCATTGATTAGCTCTAGTAGTTTTCTGGTAGCATCTTTAGGATTCTCTATGTATAGTATCATGTCATCTGCAAACAGTGACAGCTTTACTTCTTCTTTTCCGATTTGGATTCCTTTTATTTCCTTTTCTTCTCTGATTGCTGTGGCTAAAACTTCCAAAACTATGTTGAATAAGAGTGGTGAGAGTGGGCAACCTTGTCTTGTTCCTGATCTTAGTGGAAATGCTTTCAGTTGTTCACCATTGAGGATGATGTTGGCTGTGGGCTTGTCATATATGGCCTTTATTATGTTTAGGAAAGTTCCCTCTATGCCTACTTTCTGCAGGGTTTTTATCATAAATCGGTGTTGAATTTTGTCAAAAGCTTTCTCTGCATCTATTGAGATGATCATATGGTTTTTCTCCTTCAATTTGTTAATATGGTTTATCACATTGATAGATTTGCGTATATTGAAGAATCCTTGCATTCCTGGAATAAACCCCACTTGATCACGGTGTATGATCCTTTTAATGTGCTGTTGGACTCTGTTTGCTAGTATTTTGTTTAGGATTTTTGCATCAATGTTCATCAGTGATATTGGCCTGTAGTTTTCTTTCTTTGTGACATCCTTGTCTGGTTTTGGTATCAAGGTGATGGTGGCCTCATAGAAGGAATTTGGGAGTGTTCCTCCCTCTGCTATATTTTGGAAGAGTTCGAGAAGGATAGGTGTTAGCTCTTCTCTAAACGTTTGATAGAATTCACCTGTGAAGCCATCTGGCCCTGGGCTTTTGTTTGTTGGAAGATTTTTAATCACAGTTTCAATTTCAGTGCTTGTGATTGGTCTGTTCATATTGTCTATTTCTTCTTGATTCAGTCTTGGCAGGTTGTGCATTTCTAAGCATTTGTCCATTTCTTCCAGATTGTCCATTTTATTGGCATAGAGTTGCTTGTAGTAATCTCATGATTTTTTTTTATTTCTGCAGTGTCAGAAATAAAAATTTTTTTATTTCTCCTTTCTCATTACTAATTCTATTGATTTGAGTCTTCTCCCTTTTTTTCTTGATGAGTCTGGCTAGTGGTTTATCTATTTTGTTTATCTTCTCAAAGAACCAGCTTTTAGTTTTATTGATCTTTGCTATCGTTTCCTTCATTTCTTTTTCATTTATTTCTGATCTGATTTTTATGATTTCTTTCCTTCTGCTAGCTTTGGGGCTTTTTTGTTCTTCTTTCTCTAATTGCTTGAGGTGCAAGGTTAGGTTGTTTATTCGAGATGTTTCCTGCTTCTTAAGGTGGGCTTGTATTGCTATAAACTTCCCCCTTAGAACTGCTTTTGCCGCATCCCATAGGTTTTGGGTCGTTGTGTCTCCATTGTCATTTGTTTCTAGGTATTTTTTTTATTTCCTCTTTGATTTCTTCAGTGATCACTTCATTATTAAGTAGTGTATTGTTTAGCCTCCATGTGTTTGTATATTTTACAGATCTTTTCCTGTAATTGATATCTAGTCTCATGGCGTTGTAGTCAGAAAAGATACTTGATACAATTTTAATTTTCTTAAATTTACCAAGGCTTGATTTGTGACCCAAGATATGATCTATCCTGGAGAATGTTCCATGAGCACTTGAGAAAAATGTGTATTCTGTTGTTTTTGGATGGAGTGTCCTATAAATATCAATTAAGTCCATCTTGTTTAGTGTATCATTTAAAGATTGTGTTTCCTTATTTATTTTCATTTTGGATGATCTGTCCATGGGTGAAAGTGGGGTGTTAAAGTCCGCTACTATGAATGTGTTACTGTCGATCTCCCCTTTTATGGCTGTTAGTATTTGCCTTATGTATTGAGGTGCTCCTATGTTGGGTGCATAAATATTTACAATTGTTATATCTTCTTCCTGGATCGATCCCTTGATCATTATGTAGTGTCCTTCTTTGTCTCTTTTAATAGTCCTTATTTTAAAGTCTATTTTGTCTGATATGAGAATTGCTACTCCAGCTTTCTTTTGGTTTCCATTTGCATGGAATATCTTTTTCCATCCCCTTACTTTCAGTCTATATGTGTCTCTAGGTCTGAAGTGGGTCTCTTGTAGACAGCATATATAAGGGTCTTGTTTTTGTATCCATTCAGCCAATCTGTGTCTTTTGGTGGGAGCATTTAGTCCATTTACATTTAAGGTAATTATCGATATGTATGTTCCTATTCCCATTTTCTATACTGTTTTGGGTTCGTTATTATAGGTCTTTTCCTTCTCTTGTGTTTCTTGTCTAGAGAAGTTCCTTTAGCATTTGTTGTAAAGCTGGTTTGGTGGTGCTGAACTCTCTCAGCTTTTGCTTGTCTCTAAAGGTTTTAATTTCTCCATCAAATCTGAATGAGATCCTTGCTGGGTAGAGTAGTCTTGGTTGCAGGTTTTTCTCCTTCATGACTTTCAGTATGTCCTGCCATTCCCTTCTGGCTTGTAGGGTTTCTGCTGAGAGATCAGCTGTTATCCTTATGGGGATTCCCTTGTGTGTTATTTGTTGTTTTTCCCTTGCTGCTTTTAATATGCTTTCTTTGTATTTAATTTTTGACAGTTTGATTAATATGTGTCTTGGCATGTTTCTCCTTGTATTTATCCTGTATGGGACTCTCTGTGCTTCCTGGACTTGATTAACTATTTCCTTTCCCATATTAGGGAAGTTTTCAACTATAATCTTTTCAAATATTTTCTCAGTCCCTTTCTTTTTCTCTTCTTCTTCTGGAACCCCTATAATTCGAATGTTGGTGCGTTTAATGTTGTCCCAGAGGTCTCTGAAACTGTCCTCAGTTCTTTTCATTCTTTTTTCTTTATTCTGCTCTGCAGTAGTTATTTCCACTATTGTATCTTCCAGGTCACTTATCCGTTCTTCTGCCTCAGTTATTCTGCTATTGATCCTATCTAGAGTACATTTAATTTCATTTATTGCATTGTTCATCGTTGCTTGTTTCATCTTTATTTCTTCTAGGTCCTTGTTAACTGTTTCTTGCATTTTGTCCATTCTACTTCCAAGATTTCGGATCATCCTTACTATCATTATTCTGAATTCTTTTTCAGGTAGACTGCCTATTTCCTCTTCATTTGTTAAGCCTGGTGGGTTTTTATCTTGCTCCTTCATCTGCTGTGTGTTTTTCTGTCTTCTCATTTTGCTTATCTTACTGTGTTTGGGGTCTCCTTTTTGCAGGCTGCACATTCGTAGTTCCCGTTGTTTTTGATGTCTGTCTCCAGTGGCTAAGGTTGTTTCAGTGGGTTGTGTAGGCTTCCTGGTGGAGGGGACTAGTGCCTGTGTTGTGGTGAATGAGGCTGGATCTTGTCTCTCTAGTGGGCAGGTTCACGTCTGGTGGTGTGTTTTGGGGTGTCTGTGGCCTTATTCTGATTTTAGGCAGCCTCTCTGCTAATGGGTGGGGCTGTGTTCCTGTTTTGCTAGTTGTTTGGCATAGGTTGTCCAGCACTGTGGCTTGCTGGTCGTTGAGTGAAGCTGGGTGCTGGTGTTAAGATGGAGGTCTCTGGGAGATTTCCGCCGTTTAATATTATGTGGAGCTTGGAGGTCTCTTGTTGACCAGTGTCCTGAAGTTGGCTCTCCTACCTCAGAGGCAGAGCCCTGATTCCTGGCTGGAGCACCAAGAGGCTTTCATCCACACAGCTCAGAATAAAAGGGAGAAAAAGTAGAGAGAATTAGTAGAAGTATGAGTAAAGAAAGAAGGAAAGGAGGAAAGGAAGGAAGGAAGAAGCAAAGAAGGAAAGGAGGGAGGGAGGGAGGGAGGGAGGAAGGAAGGAAGAATGAGGGAAAGAAGGAAAAAAGACAAAAAGAAAGAAGATACAGTAAAAATAAAATAAAGTATAATATAGTTATTGAATTAAAAAATATTTAGAAAAAGAAAAAAGGGACGGATAGAACCTTAGGACAAATGTTGGAAGCAAAGCTATACAGAGAAAATCTTACACAGAAGCATACACATACACCTTCACAAAAAGAGGTAAAGGGGGAAAAATCATAAATCTTGTTCTGGTGGTCTTGAGGAGACCACCTCCTCAATTTGGGTTGATTCGTTGTCTAAAGGAGGAAAGGAAGGAAGGAAAGAAAGAATGAATGAATGAAGGTAAAGTATAATAAATTTATTACAATTAAAATTAATTATTAAGAAAAAAATTTTTTTTTAAAAACCATGGACCGATAGAGCCCTAGGACAAATGGTGGAAGCAAGTGTATACAGACAAGATCTCACACAGAAGCATACACGTACACATTCACAAAAAGAGGAAAAGGGGAAAAAAAATCATAGATCTCTCTCCTAAATTCCACCTCTTCAATTTGGGAACATTCCTTGTCTATTCAGGTATTCCACAGATGCAGGGTATATCAAGTTGATTGTGGAGCTTTAATCCGCTGCTTCTGAGGCTGCTGGGAGAGATTTCCCTTTCTCTTCTTTGTTCTCACAGCTCACAGGAGCTCAGCTTTGGATTTGGCCCTACCTCTGCGTGTAGGTCGCTGGAGGGCGTCTGTTTTTTGCTCAGACAGGACGGGGTTAAAGGTGCCGCTGATTCGGGGGCTCCGGCTCACTCAGGCCGGGGGTGGAGGGGTGAAGGAGGAGCACTGCATGCGGGGCGGGCCTGCGGCGTCAGAGGCGGCGTGACGTTGCGGCAGTGGCCGGCGTGACGTTGCACCAGCCTGAGGCCCGCCGTGCGTTCTCCTGGGGAAGTTGTCCCTGGATCCCGGGAACCTGGCAGTGGCGGGCTGCACAGGTTCCGCGGAAGAGGGGCACGGAGAGTGACCTATGCTCGCACACAGGCCCCTTGGTGGCGGCAGCAACAGCCTTAGCGTCTCCCGCCCGTCTCTGGGGTTTGCGCTTTTAGCCGCGGCTCGCACCCGTCTCTGGGGTCCGCGGTTTTAGCCACGGCTCACGCCCGTCTCTGGGTTTCGCGCTTTTAGCCGTGGCTCGCGCCCGTCTCTGGGGTTCGCGCTTTTAGCCGCGGCTCGCGCCCGTCTCTGGAGTTCCTTTAAGCAGCGCTCTTAAACCCCTCTCCTCGTGCACCAGGAAACAAAGAGGGAAGAAAAAGTCTCTTACCTCTTCGGCAGGTGCAGGCTTTTCCCCGAACTCCCTCCCGGCTAGTCGCGGTGCACTAACCCCTTCAGGCTACGTTCAAGCTGCCAACCCCAGTCCTCTCCCTGCGCTCCGTCCAACACCGAAACCCGAGCCTCAGCTCGCAGCCCCGCCCGCCCTGGCGGGCGAGCAGACAAGCCTCTCGGGCTGGTGAGTGCCGATCGGCACCGATCCTCTGTGCGGGAATCTCCCCGCTTTGACCTCCGCACCCGTCGCTGTGCACCACTCCGCAGTCCCGAAGCTCCCCCCTCCGCCTCCCGCAGTCTCCGCCCGCGGAGGGGCTTCCTAGTGTGTGGAAACTTTTCCTCCTTCACAACTCCCTCCCACTGGTGCAGGTGACGTCCTTATTCTTTTGTCTGTTTTTTCTTTTGCCCTACCCAGGTACGTGGGGAGTTTCTTGCCTTTTGGGAGGTCTGAGGTCTTCTGCCAGCGTTCAGTAGGTGTTCTGTAGGAGTTGTTCCACGTGTAGATGTATTTCTGGTGTATCCGTGGGGAGGAAGGCGATCTCCGCGTCTTACTCTTCCGCCATCTTCAAGGTCCCCCCCTCATTCAGATTTGATGGAGAAATTTAAACCTTTACAGACAAGCAAAAGCTGAGAGAGTTCAGCACCACCAAACCAGCTTTACAACACATGGTAAAGGAACTTCTCTAGGCAAGAAACACAAGAGAAGGAAAACACCTACAGTAACGAACCCAAAACAATTAAGTAAATGGGAATAGGAACATACATATCGATAATTACCTTAAATGTAAATGGATTAAATGCTCCCACCAAAAGACACAGACTGGCTGAATGGATACAAAAACAAGACCCTATATGTGCTCTCTACAAGAGACCCACTTCAGACCTAGGGACACATACAGACTAAAAGTGAGGAGATGGAAAAAGATATTCCACACAAATGGAAATCAGAAGAAAGCTGGAGTAGCAATTCTCATATCAGACAAAATAGACTTTAAAATAAAGACTATTGCAAGAGACAAAGAAGGACACTACATAATGATCAAGGGATCGATCAAAGAAGAAGATATAACAATTGTAAATATTTATGCACCCAACATAGGAGCACCTCAATACGTAAGGCAAATATTAACAGCCATAAAAGGGGAAATTGACAGTAGCACAATCATACTAGGGGACTTTAACACCCCACTTTCACCCATGGACAGATCATCCAAAATGAAAATAAATAAGGAAACACAAGCTTTAAATGATACATTAAACAAGATGGACTTAATTGATATTTATAGGACATTCCATGCAAAAACAACAGAATACACATTTTTCTCAAGTGCTCATGGAACATTCTCCAGGATAGATCATATCTTGGGTCACAAATCAAGCCTCGGTAAATTTAAGAAAATTGAAATCATATCAAGTATCTTCTCCGACCACAACACTATGAGATTAGATATCAATTACAGGAAAAGATCTTTAAAAAATACAAACACATGGAGGCTAAACAATACACTACTAGATAACCAGGAGACAAAATTCAATACCCATTTATGATAAAAACCCTGCAGAAAGTAGGCATAGAGGGAACTTTCCTCAACATAATAAAGGCCATATATGACAAACCCACAGCCAACGTTGTCCTCGATGGTGAAAAACTGAAACCATTTCCACTAAGATCAGGAACAAGACAAGGTTGCCTACTCTCATCACTCTTATTCAACATAGTTTTGGAAGTTCTAGCCACAGCAATCAGAGAAGAAAAAGAAATAAAAGGGATCCAAATCAGAAAAGAAGAAGTAAAGCTGTCATTGTTTGCAGATAACATGATACTATACATAGAGAACCCTAAAGATACTACCAGAAAACTACTAGAGCTAATCAATGAGTTTGGTAAAGTAGCAGGACACAAAATTAATGCACAGAAATCTGTGGCATTCTTATACACTAATGATGAAAAATCTGAAAGTAAAATTAAGAAAACACTCCCATTTACCATTACAACAAAAAGAATAAAATATCTAGGAATAAACCTACCTAAGGAGACAAAAGACCTGTATGAAGAAAATTATTAGACACTTATGAAAGAAATTAAAGATGATACAAATATATGGAGAGATATACCATGTTCTTGGATTAGAAGAATCAACATTGTGAAAATGACTCTACTACCCAAAGCAATCTACAGATTCAATGCAATCTCTATCAAACTACCACTGGCATTTTTTACAGAACTAGAACAAAAAATTTCACAATTTGTATGGAAACACAAAAGACCCTGAATAGCCAAAGCAATCTTGAGAACGAAAAATGGAGCTGGAGGAATCAGGCTCCCTGACTTCAGACAAAGCTACAGTAATCAAGACAGTATGGTACTGGCACAAAAGCAGAAATATAGATCAATGGAACAGGATAGAAAGCCCAGAGATAAACCGACGTACATATGGTCACCTTATCTTTGATAAAGTTGGCAAGTATATAAGTGGAGAAAAGACAGCCTCTTCAATAAGTGGTGCTGAGAAAACTGGACAGCTACATGTAAAAGTATGAAATTAGAACACTTCCTAGCACCACACACAAAAATAAACTCAAAATGGATTAAAGACCTAAATGTAAGGCCAGACACTATCAAACTCTTAGAGGAAAACATAGGCAGAACACTCTATGACATAAATCACAGCAAGATCCTTTTTGACCCACCTCTTAGAGAAATGGAAATAAAAACAAAAATAAACAAATGGGACCTAATGAAACTTAGAAGCTTTTGCACAGCAAAGGAAACCATAAAAAAGACCAAAAGACAACCCTCAGAATGGGAGAAAATATTTGCAAATGAAGCTACTGACAAAGGATTAATGTCCATATTTTATAAGCAGCTCATGCAGCTCAATAACAAAAAAACAAAGAACCCAATCCTTAATTGTGCAGAAGACCTAAATAGACATTTCTCCAAAGAAGATATACATGCCAACAAACACATGATATATACAGATATACATGCCAACAAACACATGAAAGAATGCTCAACATGATTAATCATTAGAGAAATGCAAATCAAAAGTAAACTGAGATATCATCTCACACCACTCAGAATGGCCATCATCAAAAAAATCTAGTAACAATAAATGCTGGATAGAGTGTGGTGAAAAGGGAACACTCTTGCACTGTTGGTGGGAATGTAAATTGATACAGCCTCTATGGAGAACTGTATGGAGGTTCTTTAAAAAACCAAAAATAGGGCTTCCCTGGTGGCGCAGCGGTTGAGAGTCTGTCTGCCGAGGCAGGGGACACGGGTTCATGCCCTGGTCGGGGAAGATCCCACATGCCGCAGCGCATCTGGGCCCGTGAGCCATGGCCGCTGAGCCAGCGCGTCCGGAGCTTGTGCTCCGCAACGCGAGAAGCCACAACCGTGAGAGGCCTGTGTACCGCAAAAAAAAAAAAACTAAACTAAAAACTAAAAATAGAACTACCATATGACCCAGCAATCCCACTACTGGGCATATACCCTGAGAAAACCATATTTCAAAAAGAGTCATGTACCAAAATGTTCACTGCAGCTCTGTTTACAATAGCCAGGACATGGAAGCAACCTAAGTGTCCATCAACAGATGAATGGATAAAGAAGACGTGGCACATATATACAATGCAATATTATTCAGCCATAAAAAGAAATGAAATTGAGTTATTTGTAGTGAGGTGGCTGGACCTTGAGTCTGTCATACAGGGTTAAGTAAGTCAGAAGGAGAAAAACAAATACCGTATGCTAACACATATATATGGAATCTAAGGGGGAAAAATGTCATGAAGAGCCTAGGGGTAGGATGGGAATAAAGACACAGACCTACTAGAGCATGGACTTGAGGATATGGGGAGGGGGAAGGGTAAGCTGTGACAAAGTGAGAGAGTGGCATGGACATATATACACTACCAAAGTAGGGTGGATAGCTAGTGGGAAGCAGCCGCATGGCACAGGGAGATCAGCTAGGTGCTTTGTGACCACCTAGAAAGGTGGGATATGGGGGGTAGGAGGGAGGGAGATGTAAGAGGGAAGAGATATGGGAACATATGTATATGTATAACTGTTTCACTTTGTTGTAAAGCAGAAATTAACACACCATTGTAAAGCAATCATACTCCAATAAAGATGTTTTTTAAAAGTTAGGAAATGATTTAGTATTGCCATTTTGTTCATGGTTTCTCTCTGTCCTGTACCTTTTTTAAATTGACTTCATGTTGTCAGAGCAATTTGGGGTTCACAGCAAAATTTATGAGAAGAGAAAGAGATTTCCATATACCTATTGCCACTGCACATGCAGAGCTTCCCCCAATATCAACATCCTCCACAGAGTGGTACTTTTGTTAAAATTGATTAACCTACATCAACATTCATTATTGACCAAAGTCAGTAGTTTACCTTAGCGTTCTCTCTTGATGTACATTTCACAGATTTAGACAAATGCATAATGACATGTATCCATCATTAAGGTATCACACAGTTGTTTTCAATGCTATAAAAATTCTGTGTGCTCCACCTATTCATCCTTCTCCTTCACCCATTCCTGCATACAGTATGTCATATAATTGGAATTATACATTATGTAGCCTCTTCAAATTAGTTTCTTTCATTGAGCAATATGAACTTAGCTTTCCTCCATCTCTTTTCATAGCATAATATCTCATTTCTTTTAGTGTTAAATTATATTACATTGCCTGGATGTACCACAGTTTATTTAACCATTCACCTCCTGAAGGCCACCTTATTTGCTTCCAAGTTTTACAAGTTATGAATAAAACTACTGTAAACATCCTGGTTTCTGTGTGGATGTAAGTTTTCTACGCATTTGGGGAAATACCAAGGACTTCCATTGCTGAATGGTATAATAAGAGTATGTTTAGTATTGTAACAAATCACCATGTTGTCTTCAAAAGTGGCTGAATCATTTTGCTTTCCCACCAGGCATGAATGAGGATTTATGTTGCTCCACATCCTCGCCAACATTTGGTGCTGTCTCAATTCTAATTGGTGCATAGTTGTTTCTCACTATTATTTTAATTTATGTTTCCTTGAGGACAAGTGATGTGGATCATCTTTTAATATGTTTATTTGCCGCTGAATAGGTGCTTTTGTGAGATGCATGTTAAGGTCTTTGGACCATTTTTTAATAGGGTTATGTTTTTACCTTGAGTTTTAAGAGGTCGTTTTATATTTTGGATATCAATCCTATAACAAATGTGTCTTTTGCAAATAATTTCCCCCAGGCTATGGCTTGTCTTCTCATTCTCTTGCCTTTGCCTTTCACAAGGCAGAATTTTTTCATTATAATGAAGTTCGTCATATCAGTTATTTCTTTCATGGATTGTACCTTTGGTGTTCTATCTAAAAATTTATCACCAAATCCATGTTCGCCTAGGTTTTTTACTGTATTATCTTTTAGGAGTAATATAGCTTTGAGTTTTACACTTTGCACTTTGTGAATCATTTTGAGTGAAAGGTGTAAATTCTGTCTAGATTCATATTTTTGCATGTGGATGTCCAGTTTTACCAGCAACACTTGTTGAAAGAGTACCTTTCCTCCATTGTATTGCTATTTCTCTTTTGTCAATGGTCACTTGACTATATTTATATGGGTCTTATAGCTTTTCTGGACTCATTACCCTCTTTTGAAGTCTTCTTTTGTGTTTTGTTAACTTTTTGTAATAAATAACATGTTTTGATTCCTTTCTCATTTTCTGTGTGTTTATCATGATGCTTACATAAAATACCTAGTAGTTATAGCAAAATATTTTAAGCTAATAACTTAAATCCAATCACATGTAAAAACTTTTATTTCTTTCTCCCTACACTTTGTTATTGATGTCACAAATTATCATTTTATATTGTTGTCTATTTAACTGTTTTAGTTATAGATATCTATACTTTTGTCTAACTTTTATACAGAATCAACACTTATTTATGCACTAAAATTACAGAATTACCATATTCTGTATGTCTCTACATATCTAACTTTACCACTGAGCTTTATATTATCATATGTTTTGTGCTGTGGTTTAGCATTTTTTTAAATAAACATTTTATTTTGGGATAATTTTAGAAAAGTTGTAAAGCTAGTACAGAGTTCCCATATGCCCTTCATCCAGTTTCCCTTAATATTGACATCTTAAATTACCATGATGCATTTATCAAAACTAAGAAATTAACATTGGTACATTAGCATCTTTTCATATCAACTTGAATAACTCCCTCTAGTTTTTCTTGTAAGGCAAGTCTACTTATATTGACCTCCCTCAGCTTTATCTTATATTTTTTCTCTTTCATTTTTGAAGGATACATTTTCTAGATACAATATTCTTTCTTGGCAGTTTTCCTTTCAGCACTCTGATATATCATCTCACTCTCTTCTGGCCTGTAAAGTTTCTCCTGAGAAATATGCTGATAGTCTTAAGAGAATTCCCTAATATATGACAATCACTTTTCTCTTTTTGTTTCCAACCTCTCTTTTTCTTTGCCTTTTGACACACTGATTATGAGGTGTCTAATTGTGACTTCTTTGGCTCATTCACATTAGAGACATTTGGGCTTCTAGAATCTGAATGTCCATTTCTTTCCTCAGACTGGGAAGGTTTGAAACCATTATTTCTTTAAATGAGTTTTCTGCCCCATTCTTTCTCTTTTCTCCTTCTGGAACTCCCATCATGCATATAATGTAGGCTTGATGGTGTTTCATAAATGCCTCGATTTTTTTCGCTTTTAAATTCCCTTTTCTCTTCTCTGATTGGATAATTTCAAATGATCTCTCTTTGAGCTCACTTATTCTTCCTTCTGCTTAATCAAGTATCTTGTTGGATCCCTCTAGTGAATTTTTTTAGTTTATGATATTTTTTCAGCTAAAATTATTTTCAATGTCTTCTTTTTTTTTTTTTTTTTTTTTGTGGTACGTGGGCCTCTCACTGCTGTGGCCTCTCCCGCCACGGAGCACGGGCTCCAGACGCGCAGGCTCAGCGGCCATGGCTCACGGGCCCAGCCGCTCCGCGGCATGTGGGATCCTCCCAGACTGGGGCACGAACCCACGTCGCCTGCACCGGCAGGCGGACTCTCAACCACTGCGCCACCAGGGAAGCCCTCTTCTGTTTTTTAATACTTGATTTTTTTTCATGCACACTTTCCCTGAACTTGTTGAGCATTTTTATGATGGTTATTGTGATTTTTTTTTTGTCAAGAAATACATGTACCTCATTTCTTTAGTATCAGTTATTGGAGATTAATTCTGTAATTTTGTTTTGACCATGTTGCCCCATTTCTTTATGTTTCTTGACACTCTGTGTTATTGTCAGTGTATTAAACAATCACCTGTCCCAGTCCCTATACTGGCTTCATATTGGAAAGACCTTCACCAGTCAGCCAGGGTAGAGATTTGTCAGTTTCTTTTTTCAGAAGATCATACTCTTTTGCTTCCTCTGGTGTTTTCTCCCTGAACTGCAGGTGGTCTGGAGCAATAGTAAACTGTCCAAATCTGTTGTTTTCTCGTCAATCCTCAGACATCTAGGTTACACCTGGTCCCTTTAGCACTCTGAGATATATAAGATAGAAACCAAGCCTTAAACAACCCTTAAAAATTCTAAACATAGGACAAATGTCTTCTCTTTTTCTCCCCAGGGAAAAGTCAGTGGCTGTGAGTTTTCCCAGTCATGTTGTGCTGAGCCAGAGGAGGGACAATGGCCATTGAGTGAATAAAAGTCCAAACCACTGCCTTTGGTCTCAGAGGATCCTAACCTTGATTTTCTGTAGTTTGAATATATCATATCCAGGAGAAATTTTCTTTTTAAATTTGTTTATTTATTTAGGCATTTATTTTTCTTAGTATTCTCTGAACTCCCTGGTCTGAGCTTGGGTGTCTGACACTAATTTGGGGATAATCTCAGTTATTATTTCTTCAAATAATTCTTCTGTTCCTTTTTTCTGTTTTTTCTCCTTCTGGTACTAAAATCACACATATATTACAATTTTTATAATAGTCCAACAGTATTTACCTATGCTTTTCCATTTTTTTCAGTCTTTTTTCTGTTTGATATTTAGTTCTAAAAGTTTCTATTGACATATCTTGCAGCACAGAGAAAATTTCCCCAGCTATTTCCAGTTTACAGTGAGCCCATCAAAAGGAAGAATTCTTCATTTCTGTTAAAGTCTTTTTAATCTCTAGCATTTCTTATTTCTTAGAATTTTCATCTTTTGTTTACATTGCCAATCTGGTTTTGCATGTTGCTTCTTTTTTCCATCAAATCCCTTAATGTGTTAATCATAGTTATCTTGCATTACATCAACACCTTCACAGAATAATTGAAAAGTATGTTACTTTGTGCAGATTTGACATTCTTGCTTTTATCTTATCAGACAGTTTCATTTCTGGAAAAGACCATGGTACCCATTCATATTTTGGATATTTCCATAGGGTACCTCTAATTATCAGTACACTACTATAATGAGTTTATTTCCTTGGGAAGATGATTGTTAAATATTAAGTAAGTTTACCTTCTCAATCCACTATTGAAATAAATGTCAAGTATGACACAAATGGTCAAGGAACAAGATGATGCTAGAAATAGGTTACTTTGAGGTAGCATATAACCCTAGGGATGCTTACAAACATGTGGGTAGAAGGGAATTGCAATGCATAAGGCTGTGTGTGGTAAAGAGAATAACGCACCCCCAAATATGTCCACCTTATGATCCTCAGAATCTCTGAATATTTCATTTTACATGGCAAAAGAGATTTGCAGACATGATTAAGTTAAAGAAAGAACTTTGCAATGAGGATATTATCCTGGGTTATCTGTGTGAGCTCAAAGTGATCACAAATATATTTATGAGGTAGGCAGGAAGATCAGGGAAGGAGATGTGATGAAAGAAGCAGAGAGAAGAGAAGTTGCTGTGCTTCTGGCCTTGATGATGGATGAAGGGGCTCCAGACAGGGAATACAGGCAGCCTCTAGGAGCTGGAAAAGCTGGAAGGAACCCCAGAAGGGAACAGCTTTGCTGACACCTAAACTTTACCCAGTGAGACTGAGTTTAGATTTCTGTCCTCCAGAACTGTAAATAATCAACTTGTGTTGTTTTATGCTAACAGGTTTTGTTGGTTTTGTTTATAGCATAAATAGGAACCTAACACCTGGGGCTAGGAGCATTTCAGCCTTTTACACCACCATGCCTGAAGGAACAGGGGAACCCCAGTGACACACAATATAGACTTAGCCTTGAAAAGGAGCATGTACTTAATCCCACAGAGTCAGCTCAAAGTGACATTGTCAGGAAGGAGTCAGGAGATTGTATGCCTTGGTT
Organism: Phocoena phocoena; assembly: GCF_963924675.1. Taxonomy (NCBI): domain Eukaryota; kingdom Metazoa; phylum Chordata; class Mammalia; order Artiodactyla; family Phocoenidae; genus Phocoena; species Phocoena phocoena. The sequence continues at coordinate 26,242,553 of NC_089224.1, read as the reverse complement.
CACCCTTCTTTTCTCCAGTCTCCTCTGGCTTGCCCAGAGGTCAACCTAAGGAAAGCTGGAAGGACAGGAACTTCTTGGTAGTCAAAGCCCCATAGATGCTACTTTTCTGCCCTCCACCTTAGTCCTGGGCTTTAGATGATAATTACACAAATTAACCACTGCCCACCCCTGACCACGTTGTTTGTGATCTTGTGTCTTTGGCTATGCTGTGCCTTCTGCCAGAAATATCCCTGCCTTCTTTATTTTCACCCCACTCCTACACCATAATCATCTAAAAATCCTGGGTAGTCTAGATCTGGTCTCAGAATAGGAATTCCCTGGGGCAATGCAAGGTCTCAGACCCACACTAGACCTGATAAATCTGCATCTGATTGTAACAAGGTTTCCAAGTCATTGTCATGTCCCCAAGGTTGGAAGAGCATTGTAAATGACTCACTCTCATCCTTAAGTTCAAATCAGGGCCATCTCCTCCAGGGAGACTTCCCTGAACCTCCCCCCACCTCACATCCAGCAGGGACAGTTAGAGAGACAGACACAGTCCCAGATATGAGTGTAGCTCCCATATTCATGAGCATTTCTAGTTCACAAGACTTTTTCCTTCACTGGCTGTGAGCTCTGTGGGCTAAACTTCTAATTCACTTTGGTATGCCTAAGAGTACAATCATAGAGATTCAACACAGGCTGTAAATGCCTCACACTGGGAATTCTCACTGCACTTGGGCTTTCCCATCTTGCACATGGAACCTCTGTTGTAGGAGCCCCTCAGAGGAGAACTGAGTGGTCATGAAGCCACATGGCCATGAGGGCTTCAGCTATAGTGGAAACCAGTGCATACCCACATGGACATTCCTTACACCACCAGCTAGTCCATATCCACAGGAGGTGGCATGTCTTGGTGACTTTCCAAGGTTCCTGTGGAGAATTTACTAAGGCTTATTTAAAGGAGTGCCTAACAATAAATATACAAGGTTCCTAGAATCTGCTGAGCCCTACGTCATTCCTCTTCTCTGCGCCCACAACCACCCAAACTCTCCTGAATCTGTCTCTTCTCCATCTTCATGACAACCACACCAGGTTTAACCCCCAGGGCTCCCATACATACCCCTGTAAGGCCCCTCACCCAATCCTGCCCCTCACATTCCATTCCTTCCACAGACAAAGGGATTATATGAACATATATCATCTGTCCCCCTCCCACCTCCTCACCTCTCCGGGCAGCTGCCCAGTGCTCCAGCAGTAGATGGGAGGGTAGGAGGAGAGAGGGTAAGGTAGGGTTTCTGGGACCCTGGACAGCTTCTCAATGGTATCAGATGACATCTCCTCCTCCCCCTCCCTCCAGTCAAGGTGGGAACAGCTTCCCCATTGCTAGTGTCTGGGCGCCTCAGTATCTCTTGTCCATTTCCTTATCCCTGTCGACAGTGGGGAACCTGTGTCTCCATCACTGTCTCTTTTTCTGCATCATTTGAATGAAGTGCTTTTGTTGGAATCCTGTTTAATACATCTGACAATTCTCCTTTGGTGTGTATATATTTAGGGATCTTTTTGGTATATATGAATAGCATGTATGCAATTATTTCTTTCTCTATTATATACTTATCTAAAATTTTTTCAAAGTTTAGCTGTCTTTAATTTTACATTTTCCTCATATACAGATGTAAACAACTAAAATGCTTGCATCTGCATTGTGCGTGTGTGTGTGTGTGTGCGTGCGTGTGCGTGTGTGTCTGAAATTGTCATCTATGGAAAACTGTTTTTCTGACTGGGTAATATTTACAAATACACAAATAATACCTTAAATAAATAAGAAAAATAAAACAAATATAAGGTAAGAAACAAATGATTGTAAAATACCAAATCTTACAAATTAATCTATGAATAAGTGTTAATATAATAACAACATTGTGCAGATTTATGGGGTGTTTTGTTACATTTCTCTTTTGTTTTGTTTTGTTTTGGCCGTGCCATTTGGTTTTTGGGATCTTCTCAGTTCCCCCACCGGGGATAAAGCTGTGGCCCAGCTGTGAAAGGGCAGAGTCCTAACCACTGGACCGCCAGGGAATTCCCCATTTCTCTTTTGACTTTCTTTTTAAAATAAATATTTTATAAGGTAAATGTATATAGAGAGAATTCTAAAGATAGCTTATAACATGATAAAATAAAATGTATTGTTTTAAATTTCTCTATCCATGTCAAACGTTGCCGAAGATTGCAATATTAGGGAATCTGTACTAAAATTTAAAAGCAATGCATATACTATGTAATTCTACAGTATCTCATGACCTGGAATAATAAGAATTATATTAAACAAATCTTTATGTAAAAAATACTATCATACAATGCTCTATCAAAGTTCAATAAGAATTATGTAGCATCAATTATGTAATAAGTACTAAACTCAAAATAGAGAAATGGAAATGACCTTAGGGGAGAAAACACAGGCAGATGCTCTGCTGTGGCTGTAGGTGTCCTCCTAGCTGCTGTGAAGCTGAGTCAAACCTGCAGGTGACCCCGGGCCACAGAGCCCTCCCAGCATGAGGCCCCTCTCTCCTGGGAAACTTCAGGATGCAGTGGAGCCCCTGGTATAATACTTCTGGGCCTCTGAAGGCTGCAGTTTGAGCACAAGGCCCACTTGGGACAGGATGGAACTTAGACTTGACTTTAGCCAGTGTTTGCCTGTGGTGAACATTTTCTTCCCCCAGCCACTGGACCTTTCTCTCCATTGACAGAGCTGCCATCCAGCTTTCCTGAACTTCCTTCTCTTACAAGAGGATCTCCTTTTGACAGAAGGACGTGGTTCTCTCCAATTTTCTGCCCATGTCTTCAGCCATCTTCTTGTACAGGTTGCAGGTCTGACAGGTGGAGTTCAGGCTCCTGGACACTTTGAGAAGTTTCTTCCCAATTTCTAAATAGTGTGTTTCCTTTCAGATGCTTCTTTTCTCCATTTGCATGTCATGTTCTTCATGTAATTCAGGCCTTATTTGAAGTCTCAGCTGGAGCTTCTGAATCTCACTTTCAAGTCGTGAATTTTCAAAATGCAAATATGCTTCCTCGGTTTGGGGGCTTGTTATTTCTCCTGTCAGATCTTTAATCCTCTGAATTTCTTCCAACAATTCTCAGGAGAGTTTGTTTTCCCCATGTGGACATTCAAAGGGGGCATTTAGATTACCATCTTCATGGATGGACTTCAAGTTCTGATGGACTTCTGACAGACAGAAGGGATGATCATCATTTTCTGCTTCCCTCCTCTCTCTTTTCCAAGTTACCATCATCCATGTGATCTCTAACCAGGTCAAGCAAATTGACCATCTTTAGCATATTCTGGCCCAGGGACTTTGGCTCAAATCAGCTCTCATGGCCTGTTGCATTTGGGCATTTGAGAGCTCCAGCCTTTCTTTCTACTCTCTTCTCCAGCACTCTCTGATTCCATCTTGAAATTTCTTGGGTGAGTAGTTCTGGGCCTTTCTGAAGATCAGCATTGTCATTCAAACTGTCTGTTATTTTCTTCCCAGGTTGCTCTCCATTGTCCTGTGGTGCTTCTAATCAGGATTTTCTTCAGTCACCTGGGAAAGTTTAGGAGTCTGGCCTTTCCGCCCTTCTTTAAGAAATTCTACAGTGTGCAAAAGTGAAGACCAGCTCAGATTTTCATTCAGTGCAGCCAGAGAGAGGGTTTATAATGTGGAAGGACCACCCCCCACCACAAGGGACATGAGAGCATCAGTGGCTTATGTCACTGGTCCAATCTTCTCCATGCCTTTCCCATAGGCTTCACCCTGGACAGATCCCCTTCTGGGAAGCTCTTTTCCTCTTTTTAAAACCATTTCAAAGCTTTATTATAAAAACCACCACAGCAGTACATTCCAGGAACTCCCAGGGAAACCCACAGACACCTGGCCCATGTCTCAAGCTTTCAAACATCACAAGCAGGGCAGCCCACATCTGCTTCAGGACCAGCTAGGGAGACATGTCGGTGGCCATGACCAGCCCACCTTGTCTCTGAAGGGCTTGGCAGCTCTTCCTCCAATTGCCAGTGTCCTGTGGGCAATAAATAACCAAATGGAAGACACTTTTGGAGAGCTCTTTTCCTCTCCTTATCTGTGTCTACTTTTCACTGTAAAAACCCACCACAGCAGTACATACCAGGGTCTCTCAGGAAAACACAAAATCTCCTGACATATATCTCAGGTTTTTAAACATTACCAGCAGAGCAGCTTACCATTGTTCCAGAAACTACTGAGGAGGCATTTTCATTCCAATAAACCAGTCTCCTTATCTCCAAAGAGCCTCACTTCTCAGCTTCTGATTGTCAGTCCTCTGGACCACAACTGACCACATGGAACCCCGTAGAGTAGTATTCTGTCCCCAATGCAAACAAGTGCCCAGTAACCAGGGCTGACCACTGTTGGCTGGGTGAGGGGAGACCAGCCAGGTTCCTGGAAAACATGCCACTTACCTTTGCTCTGCTCACTGCACAGGTAGAAAGTGATATTATTATACAGTGCATGGGGGAAGTGGGACAGTCTGACTACAGACTGCAGCTTGGGCATTTCTCAGCCTACTTGGTCCCACAGCACCCCTAGAGGGTCATGGCAGTGCCAGGTCACTTCCCTTCTCTGCACCAGTGTATCATGGCACAGGAGGGCCCCTAGCTGAGGGGCTCAAGTTGTCCCAGAGTTGATGTTGGCCTGCTGGTGAGCAGGACCAGGTCCCAGGTGTTCCCAGCTGGTGCTAACCTGCTGGTGGGTGGGCTGGATCTTGATACAGCAGGCTGTGAGGCTGGGCTGAGTTGTCCTGGAGCTGGTGCCCATTTGTTGATTGGCAGGTCTGGGACCCAGGGGATTCCAAACTAGTGACAGCCCAGTGGTGTGTACGTCTGGTCATAGGGCTACTGCCCATTGATTGGTGGGCAGAGCCATGCCCCATGGTGTCTGGCTATAAGGCTCTGGTTGTCCAGGGCTAGTGTGGTGACACTGGTGTTGGGGTCAATTATTGGACCCTCTGGTGGACAAGGTCCTGGGGTGGTGATGAGCCCAGTGTGTTTAAAGCAGCAGGCTTACTGGTGGGTGGGGCTGTGTTTCCTCCTGGCTAGTTGCTTGGCCTGAGGCATCCCATTACTGGTGTCAATAGGCACTAATAAGCTAGAGGTAGAATTCCAAAATGGTGCTTTCCAGCACCAGTGTTCTCATGGTAGAAGGAGCTCCCAACATTCCCAACATTTGCTGCTGTCGGTGTCTATGTCCCCAGGGTGAGCTCTAGTTACCTCCTGCCTCTCAGGGAGGCTCTCCAAGATAAGCACGTTGATCTGACCCAGGCTCCTTTCAAATTACTGCCTCTGCTCTGGGTCCCAGAGCATGTGAGATTGTGTACGCTTTATTTAAGAATGGAGTCTCAAGACTGGTTCAAGATGGTAGAGTAGAAGGACATGAGCACTGGAATCACAACTAACTGCTGAACAACCATCAACAGGAAGATGCTGGAACCCACCAAAAAAATATCCCACATCCAAAGACAAAGGAGAAGCCTCAATGAGACCATAGGAAGGGCACAAAGGTAATAAAATCAAATCCCATAATATAATTGTTCTCCATTTTGCAACCAAAAACTGGAGAACAATTATACCACAGAAGTTCTCCCACTGGAGTGGAGATCCTGAGCCCCACGTCAGGCTTCCCAGCCTGGAGGTCCAGCAGCAGGAGGAGAAATCCCCAGAGAATCTGACTTTGAAGGCCAGCGGGATTTGATTGCAGGACTTCCATAGGACTGGGGAAAACAGAGGCTTCACTCTTGGAGGGCACACACAAAGTCTTATGTACACCAGGACTCAAGGGAAAGGAGTAGTGACCCCATAGGGGACTGAACCAGACCAACTTGCTAGTGTTGGTGTGTCTCCTGTAGAGGCAGGGGATGGCTGTGGGGACAAAGACACTGGCAACAGCAGTTGTGGGAAATACTCACTGGCGTGAGCCCCCCCAAAAGCTGCCATTAGCCCCACCAAACAGCCTGTAGGCTCCACTGCTGGGTCACCTCAGGCCAAACAACCAGCAAGAAGGGAACACAGCTCCACCCATCAGCAGACAAGCAGATTTACTGAGCCCAGCCCTGCCCACCAGAGCAAAAAGACCCAGCTCTACCTACCACCAGTCCCTCCCATCAGGAAGCATGCACAAGCCTCTTAGATAGCCTCATCTGCCAGACAGCAGAAGCAAGAAGAGCTACAATCCTGCAGCCTATAGAATGAAAACAACAATCACAGAAAGATAACCAAAATGAAAAGGCAGAGGATTTTGTTCCAGATGAAGGAACAAGATAAAACACCAGAAAAACAACTAAATGGAGATAGGCAACCTTTCAGAAAAAGAATTCAGAATAATGATAGTGAAGATGATCCAAGATCTCAGAAAAAGAATGTAGGCAAGGGTCAAGAAGATGCAAGAAATGTTTAACAAAGACCTATAAGAACTAAAGAACAAACAAACAGAGATGAAAAATACAATAAGTGAAATGAAAAATACACTAAAAGAAATCAATAACAGAATAACCAAGGTAGAAGAACAGGCAAGTGACCTAGAAGACAGAATGGTGGAAATCACTGTCATGGAAAAGAATAAAGAAAAAAGAATGAAAAGAAATGAAGACAGCCTAACAGACCTCTGGGACAATGTTAAACACACCAACATTCACATTATCGGGGTCCCAGAAGCAGAAGACAGAGAAAGGACATGAGAAAATATTTGAAGAGATAATAGCTGAAAACTTCCCTAACATGGGAAAGAAAACAGTCACCCAAGTCCAGGAAGTGCAGAGAGTCCAGTACAGGATAAGCCCAAGGAGGGACATGCTGAGACACATAGCAATCAAACTGACAAAAATTAAAGACAAAGAAAAAATATTAAAAGCAACAAGGGAAAAATGACAAATAACATACAAGGGAACTCCCATAAAGTTATTAGTTGATTTCTTAGCTGAAACCCTGCAAGCCAGTAGTGAGTGGCATGATATATTTAAAGTGATGAAAGGGAAGAACCTACAACCGAGAATACTCTACCCAGCAAGGCTCTCATTTAGATTTGATGGAGAAATCAAAAACTTTACAGACAAGCAAAAGCTAAGAGAATTCAGCACCACCAGACCAGCTTTGCAACAAAAGCTAAAGGAACTCCTCTAGGTGGGAAGAGACTAGCAATGTAAAACCACCTTGTACATATATAGACTGCTATATCAAAACTTCATGGAACGTATGGTAGTTCTATTTTTAATTTTGTAAGGAACCTTCATTCTGTTCTCCATAGTGGCTGTATCAATTTACATTCCCACCAACAGTGCAAGAGTGTTCCCTTTTCACCACACCCTCTCCAGCATTTATTGTTTCTAGATATTTTGATGATGGCCATTCTGACTGGTGTGAGATGATATCTCATTGTAGTTTTGATTTGCATTTCTCTAATGATTAATGACGTTGAGCATTCTTTCATGTGATTATTGGCAATCTGTATATCTTCTTTGGAGAAATGTCTATTTAGGTCTTATGGCCATTTTTGGATTGGGTTGTTTGTTTTTTGTTATCAAGATGCATGAGCTGCTTATAAATCTTGTAGATTAATCCTTTGTCAGCTGCTTCATTAGCAAATATTTTCTCCCATTCTGAGGGTTGTCGTTTGGTCTTGTTTACGGTTTCCTTTGCTGTGCAAAAGCTTTGAAGTTTCATTAGGTCCCATTTGTTTATTTTTGTTTCTATTTCCATTTCTCTAGGAGGTGGGTCATAAAGGATCTTGCTGTGATTTATGTCATAGAGTGTTCTGCCTGTGTTTTCCTCTAAGAGTTTTACACTGTCTGGCCTTAAATTTAAGTCTTTACTCCATTTTGAGTTTATTTTTGTGTATGGTGTTAGGGAGTGATCTAATCTCATACTTTTACATGTACCTGTCCAGTTTTCCCAGCACCACTTATTGAAGAGGCTGTGTTTTCTCCACTTATAATCTTGCCTCCTTTATCAAAGGTAAGGTGACCATATGTACGTAGGTTTATCTCTGGGCTTTCTATCCTGTTCCATTGATCTATATTTCTGTATTTGTGCCACTATCATACTGTCTTGCTTACTGTAGCTTTGTAGTATAGTCTGAAGTCAGGGAGCCTGATTCCTCCAGCTCCATTTTTCATTCTCAAGATTGCTTTGGCTATTCGGGGTCTTTTGTGTTTCCGTACAAATTGTGAACTTTTTTGTTCTAGTTCTGGGAAAAATGCCATTGGTAGTTTGATAGAGATTGCATTGAATCTGTAGATTGCTTTGGGTAGTAGAGTCATTTTCACAATGTTGATTCTTCTAATCCAAGAACATGGTATATCGCTCCATCTATTTGTATCATCTTTCATTTCTTTCATCAGTGTCTTATAATTTTCTGCATACAGGTCTTTTGTCTCCTTAGGTAGGTTTATTCCTAGATATTTTATTCTTTTTGTTGCAATGGTAAATGGGAGTGTTTTCTTGATTTCACTTTCAGATTTTTCATCATTAGTGTATAGGAATGCCAGAGATTTCTGTGCATTAATTTTGTATCCTGCAACTTTACCAAATTCATTGATTAGCTCTAATAGTTGTCTGGTAGCATCTTTAGGATTCTCTATGTATTTTATCATGTCATTTGCAAACAGTGACAGCTTTACTTCTTCCTTTCCAATTTGTATTCATTTTATTTCCTTTTCTTCTCTGATTGCTGTGGCTAAAACATCCAAAACTATATTGAATAAGAGTGGTGCGAGTGGGCAACCTTGTCTTGTTCCTGATCTTAGTGGAAATGGTTTCAGTTTTTCACCATTGAGGATGATGTTGGCTGTGGGTTTGTCATATATGGCCTTTATTATGTTGAGGAAAGTTCCCTCTATGTCTACTTTCTGCAGGGTTTTTATCATAAATGGGTGTTGAATTTTGTCGAAAGCTTTCTCTGCATCTATTGAGATGATCATATGTTTTTTCTCCTTCAATTTGTTAATATGGTTTATCACATTGATTGATTTGCATATATTGAAGAATCCTTGCATTCCTGGAATAAACCCCACTTGATCATGGTGTATGATCCTGTAAAACAATTTTACTCCAATGAAGATGCTAAAAAATATTTAAAAATGAAAATAAATTAAAACTCAAAAAAAAAAAAAGAAAACCTCAAGGGAACTGAAGACCCAAAAACTAAAATAGATACACACAAAAAAGGAAAAGCAACCTAAACACAAGGCTTAAAATGGTCATCAAACCACAAGAGAAGAGAAAAAAAGAGGAAGGGGGAAGAAAAGACCTACCAAAACAAACCCAAAACAATTAAGAAAATGATAACAGGGACATACATATCAATAATTATCTTAAATGTAAATGGATTAAATGCACCCACCAAAAGACATAGACTGGCCAAATGGATACAAAAACAAGACCCATATATATGCTGTCTACAAGAGACCCACTTCAGACCTAGGGACACATACAGACTGAAAGTGAGGGGATGGAAAAAGATAGTCCATGCAAATGGAAATCAAAAGAAAGCTGGAGTAACAATACTTATATGAGAAAAAGTAAACTTTAACATAAAGAGTGTTACAAGAGACAAGGAAGGACACTACATAATGATCAAGGGATCAATCCAAGAAGAAGATATAACAATTGTAAGTACATATGCACCCAACATAGGAGCAGCTCAATATATAAGGCAAATGCTAACATCTATAAAATGGGAAATTGACAGTGACACAATAATAGTGGGGGACTTTAACACCCCACTTACACCAATGGACAGATTTTCCAGCTAGAAAATTAATAAGGAAACACAAGCCTTAAATGACACATTAGACCAGATAGACTTAATTAATATTTATAGGACATTCCATCTGAAAGCAGCAGAATACTCTTTCTTCTCAAGTGCACACAGAACATTCTCCAGGATAGATCATATCCTGGGTATGATCAAGCCTCAGTAAACTTAAGAAAACTGAAATCACATCAAGCATCTTTTCTGACCACAACACTATGAGATTAGAAATCAATGACAGGAAAAATAATCTGTAAAAAACACAAACACATGGAGGCTAAACAATGTGTTACTAAATGACCAATGGATCACTGAAGAAGCAAAGAGGAAATAAAAAAATACCTAGAGTTAAATGAGAACAAAAACATGATGATCCAAAACCTATGGGATGTGGCAAAAGCAGTTTTAAGAGGGAAGCTTATAGCAATACAATCCTACCTCAAGAAACAAGAAAAACCTCAAATAAAATACCTAACCTTATACCTAAAGGAACTAGAGAAAGAAGAAAAAACAAAACCCAAAGTTAGTAGAAGGAAAGAAATCATAACGATCAAAACAGAAATAAATAGAGACAAAGAAAACAATAGAAAAGACCAATGAAACTAAAAGCTTGTTCTTTGATAAGATAAACAAAATTGATAAACCCTTAGCCAGACTCATCAAGAAAATAGGGAGAGGACTCAAATTAACAAAATTAGAAATAAAAAGGAGAAGTTACAATGGACACCACAGAAATACAATGGATCATAAGAGATCTACATCAAGAGATTTTTGTAGGCAACGATACACCAATAAAATGGACAACCTAGAAGAAATGGACAAATTCTTAGAAAGGTACAACCTTCCAAGACTCAACCAGGGAGCAATAGAAAATATGAACAGACCAATCAAAAATATTGAAATTGAAACTGTGATTAAAAATCTTCCAACAGGTATTTCCCTGGTGGTGCAGTAGTTAAGAATCCACCTGCCAATGCAGGGGACACGGGTTCAAGCCCTGGTCCAGGAAGATCCCCGGTGCCACAGAGCAACTAAGCCTCTGTGCCACAACTACTGAGCCTGCACTCTAGAGCCTGCGAGCCACAGCTACTGAACCCACGTGCTGCAACTACTGAAGCCCATGTGCCTAGAGCTCATGCTCCACAACAAGAGAAGCCACCACAATGAAGAGTAGCTCCCTCTCACCACAACTAGAGAAAGCCTGCACATAGCAAAGAAGACCCAATGCAGCCAAAAATAAATAAATAAAAATAATTTTTAAAAAATCTTCCAACAAACAAAAGTCCAGGACCAGATGGCTTCACAGGCAAATTCCATCATACATTTAGAGAAGAGTTGATACCTATACTTCTGAAATTATTCCAAAAAATTGCAGAGGAAGGAACACTCGCAAGCTCATTCTACAAGGCCACCATCACCCTGATATCAAAACCAGACAAAGATACCACAAAAAAAGAAAATTACAGGCCAATATCACTGACCAACATAGATGCAAAAATCCTCAACAAAATACTAGCAAGCCAAATCCAACAACACATTAAAAGGATCATACACCATGATCAAGTGGGATTTATCCCAAGGATGCAAGGATTTTTCAATATCCACAAATCAATCAGTGTGATACACCACATCAACAAATTGAAGAAAACCATATGATCATTTTAACAGATGCAGAAAAAGCTGCATCAAAATTCAATACCGATTTATGATGAAAACACTGGAGAAGGTGGGCATAGAGGGAACCTACCTCAACATAATAAGAGCCATATGTGACAAACCCACAGCCAACATCAGTGTCAATGGTAAAAAGTGGAAAGCATTTCCCCTAAGATCAGGAACAAGATAAGGATGTCCACTCTTGCCGCTTATAAAAAAACATAGTTTTGGGAGCCCTAGCCTCGGTAATCAGAGATGAAAAGAAATAAAAGGAATCCAAACTGGCAAAGAAGTAAAACTGTCACTGTTTGCAGATGACATGATACTATACATAGAAAACCCTAAAGTTGCTACCAGAAAACTGTTAGAGCTCATCAATGAATTTGGTAAAGTTGCAGGATACAAAATTAATACACAGAAATCTCTTGCATTCCTATATATTAACAATGAAAGATCAGAAAAAGAAATCAAGGAAACAATCCCATTTACCATTGCATCAAAAAGAATAAAATACCTAGGAATAAACCTAACCATGGAGGCAAAAGACCTATACTCATAAATCTATAAGATACTGATGAAAGAAATAAAAGATGGCACAAACGGAGAGATATACCATATTATTAGATTGGAAGAATCAATACTGTGAAAATGACTATGCTGTCCATAGCAATCTACAGATTCAATGCAATCCCTATCAAATTACCAATGGCATTTTTCACAGATAAGAACAAAAAATTTTGCAATTTGAATGGAAACACAAACGACCATGAATAGCAAAAGCAATCTTGAGAAATAAAATGGAGCTGGAATCAGGCTCTCTGACTTTAGACTATACTGCAAAGCCACAGTCATTAAACCAGTATGGCACTGGCACGAAAAAAGAAATATAGATCAATGGAACAGGATAGAAAATCCAGAGATAAATCCATGCAACTATGGTCAATTACTCTACAACAAAGGAGGCAAGACTATATTATGGTGGAAAGACAGTCTCTTCAACAAATGGTGCTGGGAAAACTGGACAGCTACATGTAAAAAAAATGAAATTAGATCATTCTTTAACACCATACATAAAAATAAGCTCAAAATAGATTAAAGACCTAACCCATTTTGAGGAGGATGAATTAGGAGGTTGGGATTAACATATACACACTATTATGAATAAAATAATCAACAAGCACCTACTGTATAGCACAGCAAACTCTATTCAATATTCTGTAATAACCTATATGGGAAAAGAATCTGAAAAAGAGTGGATATATGTATATGTATAACTGAACCACTTTCCTGTACACCTGAAAATAACACAATATTGTTAATCAACCCCAATTGTTATACCCCAATATAAAATAATAATTAAATTAAAAATTAAATTAAATTTAAAAATAGAAAGAGCAAAATACTATTACAAATTGGTTTAATTGACCATTTCTTTATACCAGTATTCTTCAACAGTATCATTTCAATGACTACATCTCATCTGATTGTATGGATGTGCCATTATTTATATAGATTGCCTTTTTAAAATAGTTTTTATTTTGAAACAGCCAGAAACTTACAGAAAAATTAGAAGCAGAATATAAATGTTTTTCTTGAACCATTTAAGAATAAGTTGCCAACCTGATACCTCATTAACACTGAATACTTTAATGCATGTTTCCTACAAATAAAGATATTTTCTTACGTTATGCAAAACAACAATCTAAGTCAGTAAATTCACATTGATATACCACGACCATCTAATCATCTGACTCCATTCAAGTTTTGCCAATTGTTCCATAATGCCCCTTACAGCAAAAGGATCAGTGTCAGAATCACATTTTGTATTTTGTTGCCACATCCTTTTGGTCTCCTTCCATCTGGAACAGGCCTCTGTCTGTGCCTTTCATGCCCTTGACACCTCTGAAGAATACAGTCAGTTATTTGTCAGCTGTTTCTTGATTTGGTTTGTCCACTGTTTCTCCATGATTCAATTCAGGTTGTGCATCTTTACAGAAATTCACAGAAGTGAAGCACATTTGGAGTATATGTTCTCTTCACTGCTTCCTCTTAGGTGGCACATTATTTTTGCTTGTCCAATTACTGAGGATGATTGCTTGATTAAGGAAATGTCTTCCAGGCCTCTCCTTTTCACCTTTGTAATAATAAGTACTTTGTGGAGGAGGTAACTTGAAACTGTATAAATATCTAATTCCTCATTCCACTTTATTCATCTTGGTCAAATTTGTTTTAGCAATTCTAGGGCTTATGCTTTTATATATGTTTTTTAAAAAGATTATACTCCATTTATAGTTACTATAAAATATTGGCCATATTCCCTGTGCTATATAATATATCCTTGTAGCCTATTTATTTTATACACATTAGTTTTTACCTCTTAATCCACTATACCTGTCTTGCTCCTCCTCTATTCTCTCTCCCCACTGGTAACCATTAGTTTGTTCTCTATATCTATGAATCTGTTTCTGTTTTGTTATATTCATTCATTTGTTTTCTTTTTTAGATTCCACATTTAAAGTGATAACATACAGTATTTGTCTTTCCCTCTCTGACTTAATTCACTAAGCATAATACCCTCTAGGTCAATCCATGTTGTTGCAAATGGCAAAATTTCATTCTCTTTATGGCTGAGTAATATTCCATTGTATATATATACCACATCTTCTTTATCCATTCATCTGTTGATGGACACTTATGTTGCTTCTATGTCTTGGCTATTGTAAATAATGCTGCTATGTACATTGAGGTGCATGTATATTTTCAAATCAGTGTTTTTATTTTATTGGGATATGTATCCAGAAGTGGAATTGCTGGATCATATGACAGTTCCATTTTTAGGTTTTTTTGAAGAAAGTTTATATAAATGTTAGAATAAGCTTATCTTTGTCTCCAAAAACTAGCAGAGCTCTTGATAGGAAGTTGCATGACACGTGTCGATTAATTTGTGGAGAATGAACATATATCTTCAGACTCGCAGTCCATAAACACAGTATGTCTCTGTATTTATTTATTTAGTAAACTTGTTGTGTTTACAAAATAAACAAATACACTTGTATTCTTAGTTTAAGCCAAAGTGCTTAATTTTCTTTGGAATGATTTTAAAGGGTATTGTGCTTACTATTTCAGTTTCTACATATTCATTGTTAGTATATAGAAATTTTTATTATTTTTTTGTATTGCTCTGTGTCCATGACCTTGCTGAACTCAATTATTAGTTCTCAAAGTTTCTTTTGTAGATTCCTTGGAATTTTCTACATAGTCAATCATGCCATCTTCAAATAGGAAGAGTTTTATTCCTTCCTTTCCAATCCATAAGCCTTTTATTTATTTTTCTTGCCTTACTGTAGTCAGTACAACTTCCAGTACTATGTGGAATGAGTGATGAGAGTGGACAGACTTGCCTTGCCCCCATTCTTAAGGGGAAGACAATTTTTCTTTTATCCATAAGAGTAATGTTAGCTGTAGGTTTTTTATAGATACTTATCAGATTGAGGGAGTTCCCCTCTACTCCCAACTAGCTGAGGGTTTTTATCATGAATGGGTGATGGGTTTTGTCAAATGCTTTTTCTGCATCTATTGATATGATCATATACATTTTCTTCTTTAACCTGTTGATGTGCTGGATTCCAACAACTGATTTTCAACTGTTGAACTAGCCTTGCATAACTGGAATAAACCCTACTTTGTCATGGTATATAATGCTTTCTTTACATTGTCAGATTTAGGATTTATATCTAAGTTCATTACAGATATTGGTCTGTAGTTTTTTGTTTTTGTACTGTCTTCAGTTTCACTATCAAGATGATATTGGCCTCATAAAATGAGTTGAGAAGTGTTTCCTCCTTTCTTTTATTTTCTAAAAGAAATGTGTAAAACTGGTGTTAATCCTTCTTTAAGTGCTTGCTAAAATTCTCCATGAAGCCATATAAGCCTGTGGATTTCCTTTTAGGAAACAATTTTTTTTAATGGTTATAAGATCATTCTGGTTAACTTTTTCATCTTGGTTCAGTTTTGGTAGTTTGTGGTTAAATTGGTCCATTTCTTTAAAGTTGTCCAGTTCATTAGCACAAAGTTGTTTGTAGTATTTCTTTATTATCTTTTCACTTGTTGCAAGATCTATAGTGATATCCCTTTTTTCATTTCTGATATTGGTAATTAGTGCCTTCTCTCTCTTTTATTTATTTATTTTTTTAACATCTTTATTGGAGTATAATTGCTTTACAATGGTGTGTTAGTTTCTGCTTAACAACAAAGTGAATCAGCTATACATATACATATATCCCATATCTCCTCCCTCTTGCGTCTCCCTCCCACCCTCCCTATTCCACCCCTCTAGGTGGTCACAAAGACCGAGCTGACCTCCCTGTGCTATGTGGCTGCTCCCCACTAGCTATCTATTTTATATTTGGTAGTGTATATATGTCCATGCCATTCTCTCACTTTGTCCCAGATTACCCATCGCCCTCCCTGTGTCTTCAAGTCCATTCTCTATGCCTGCATCTTTATTCCTGTCCTGCCCCTAGGTTTTTCAGAACCTTTTTTTTTTTTAGATTCCATATATATATGTGTTAGCATATGATATTTGTTTTTCTCTTTCCGACTTACTTCACTCTCTATGACAGACTCTAGGTCCATCCATCTCACTACAAATAACTCAATTTCGTTTCTTTTTAAGGCTGAGTAATATTCTATTGTATATATATGTGCCACATCTTCTTTATCCATTCATCTGTCATTGGACATTTAGGTTGCTTCCATGTCCTGGCTATTGTAAATAGTGCTGTAATGAACATTGTGGCACATGACTCTTTTTCACTTATGGTTTTCTCAGGGTATATGCCCAGTAGTGGGATTGTTGGGTCGTATGGTAGTTCTATTTTTAGTTTTTTAAGGAACCTCCATATTGTTCTCCATAGTGGCTGTATCAATTTACATTCCCAAAAACAGTGCAAGAGGGTTCCCTTTTCTCCACACCCTCTTCAGCATTTCTTTTTGTAGATTTTTTGATGATGGGCATTCTGACCGGTGTGAGGTGACACCTCATTGCAGTTTTTTTTTTAACATCTTTATTGGAGTATAATTGCTTTACAAGGGTGTGTTAGTTTCTGCTTTATAACAAATTGAATCAGTTCATATGTTCCCATATCTCTTCCCTCTTGCGTCTCCCTCCCTCCCACCCTCCCTATCCCACCCCTCTAAGTGGTCACAAACCACCTAGCTGATCTCCCTGTGCTATGTGGCTGCTTCCCACTAGCTATCTATTTTACGTTTGGTAGAGAAAAGGGAACACTCTTGCACCGTTGGTGGGCATATATACCTCATTGTAGTTTTGATTTGCTTTTCTCTAATGATTAGTGATGTTGAGCATCCTTTCAATTGTTTGTTGGTAATCTGTATATCTTCTTTGGAAAAATGTCTATTTAGGTCTTCTGCCCATTTTTGGATTGGGTTGTTTTTATTTTTTTTTTAACATCTTTATTGGGGTATAATTGCTTTACAATGGTGTGTTAGTTTCTGATTTATAACAAAGTGAATCAGCTATACATATACATGTGCTCCCATGTGTCTTCCCTCTTGCGTCTCCCTCCCTCCCACTCTCCCCCTCCCACCCTTCCAGGCTGTCCCAAAGCCCCGAGCTAATATCCCTGTGCCTTGCGGCTGCTTCCCCCTAGCTATCTACCTTACTACATTTGTTAGTGTGTATATGTCCATGACTCTCTCTTGCCCTGTCAAAACTCACCCTTCCCCCTCCCCATATCCTCAAGTCCGTTCTCCAGTAGGTCTGCGCCTCTATTCCTGTCTTATCCCTAGGTTCTTCATGACATTTTTTCCCCTTAAATTCCATATATATGTGTTAGCATACGGTATTTGTCTTTGTCTTTCTGACTTACTTCACTCTGTATGACAGACTCTAGGTCTATCCATCTCATTACAAATATCTCAATTTCATTTCTTTTTAAGGCTGAGTAATATTCCATTGTGTATATGTGCCACATCTTCTTTATCCATTCGTCCGATGATGGGCGCTTAGGTTCTTTCCATCTCCGGGCTATTGTAAATAGAGCTGCAATGAACATTTTGGTACATGACTCTTTTTGAATTTTGGTTTTCTCAGGGTATATGCCAAGTAGTGGGATTGCTGGGTCATATGGTAATTCTATTTGTAGTTTTTTAAGGAACCTCCATACTGTTCTCCATAGTGGCTGAACCAATTCACATTCCCACCAGCAGTGCAAGAGAGTCCCCTTTTCTCCACACCCTCTCCAGCATTTATTGTTTCTAGATTTTTTGATGATGGCCATTCTGACTGGTGTGAGATGATATCTCATTGTAGTTTTGATTTGCATTTCTCTAATGATTAATGATGTTGAGCATTCTTTCATGTGTTTGTTGGCATTCTGTATATCTTCTTTGGAGAAATGTCTGTTTAGGTCTTCTGCCCATTTTTGGATGGGGTTGATTGTTTTTTTGTTATTGAGCTGCATGAGCTGCTTGTAAATTTTGGAGATTAATCCTTTGTCAGTTGCTTCATTTGCAAATGTTTTCTCCCATTCTGAGGGTTGTCTTTTGGTCTTGATTATGGTTTCCTTTGCTGTGCAAAAGCTTTGAAGTTTCATTAGGTCCCATTTGTTTATTTTTGTTTTTATTTCCATTACTCTAGGAGGTGGGTCAGAAAGGATCTTGCTGTGATTTATGTCATAGAGTGTTCTTCCTATGTTTTCCTCTAAGAGTTTGATAGTATCTGGCCTTACATTTAGGTCTTTAATCCATTTTGAGCTTATTTTTGTGTATGGTGTTAGGGAGTGATCTAATCTCATACTTTTACATGTACCTGTCCAGTTTTCCCAGCACCATTTATTGAAGAGGCTGTCCCTTCTCCACTGTACATTCCTGCCTCCTTTATCAAAGATAAGGTGTCCATATGTGCGTGGGTTTATCTCTGGGCTTTCTATCCTGTTCCACTGATCTATCTTTCTGTTTTTGTGCCAGTACCATACTGTCTTGATTACTGTTGCTTTGTAGTATAGTCTGAAGTCAGGGAGCCTGATTCCTCCAGCTCCTTTTTTCGTTCTCAAGATTGCTTTGGCTATTCGGGGTCTTTTGTGTTTCCATACAAATTGCGAAATTTTTTGTTCTAGTTCTGTGAAAAATGCCAGTGGTAGTTTGATAGGGATTGCATTGAATCTGTAGTTTGCTTTGGGTAGTAGAGTCATTTTCACAATGTTGATTCTTCCTATCCAAGAACATGGTATATCTCTCCATCTATTTGTATCATCTTTAATTTCTTTCATCAGTGTCTTATAATTTTCTGCATACAGGTCTTTCGTATCCTTAGGTAGGTTTATTCCTAGATATTTTATTCTTTTTGTTGCAATGGTAAATGGGAGTGTTTTCTTGATTTCACTTTCAGATTTTTCATCATTAGTATATAGGAATGCCAGAGATTTCTGTGCATTAATTTTGTATCCTGCTACTTTACCAAATTCATTGATTAGCTCTAGTAGTTTTCTGGTAGCATCTTTAGGATTCTCTATGTATAGTATCATGTCATCTGCAAACAGTGACAGCTTTACTTCTTCTTTTCCGATTTGGATTCCTTTTATTTCCTTTTCTTCTCTGATTGCTGTGGCTAAAACTTCCAAAACTATGTTGAATAAGAGTGGTGAGAGTGGGCAACCTTGTCTTGTTCCTGATCTTAGTGGAAATGCTTTCAGTTTTTCACCATTGAGGATGATGTTTGCTGTGGGCTTGTCATATATGGCCTTTATTATGTTGAGGAAAGTTCCCTCTATGCCTACTTTCTGGAGGGTTTTTATCAGAAATGGGTGTTGAATTTTGTCAAAAGCTTTCTCTGCATCTATTGAGATGATCATATGGTTTTTCTCCTTCAATTTGTTAATATGGTTTATAACATTGATAGATTTGCGTATATATTTTTTTTTTTAAACATCTTTATTGGGGTATAATTGCTTTACAATGGTGTGTTAGTTTCTGCTTTACAACAAAGTGAATCAGCTATACATATACATATGTTCCCATATGTCTTCCCTCTTGCGTCTCCCTCCCTCCCACTCTCCCCATCCCACCCTTCCAGGCTGTCACAAAGCACCGAGCTAATATCCCTGTGCCTTGCGGCTGCTTCCCCCCAGCTATCTACCTTACTACGTTTGTTAGTGTGTATATGTCCATGACTCTCTCTCGCCCTGTCAAAACTCACCATTCCCCCTCCCCATATCCTTAAGTCCGTCCTCCAGTAGGTCTTCGTCTTTATTCCTATCTTACCCCTAGGTTCTTCATGACATTTTTTTCCCTTAAATTCCATATGTATGTGTTAGCATACGGTATTTGTCTTTTTCTTTCTGACTTACTTCACTCTGTATGACAGATTCTAGGTCTATCCATCTCATTACAAATAGCTCAATTTCATTTCTTTTTAAGGCTGAGTAATATTCCATTGTGTATATGTGCCACATCTTCTTTATCCATTCATCCGATGATGGGCGCTTAGGTTGTTTCCATGTCCTGGCTATTGTAAATAGAGCTGCAATGAACATTTTGGTACATGACTCTTTTTGAATTTTGGTTTTCTCAGGGTATATGCCAAGTAGTGGGATTGCTGGGTCATATGGTAATTCTATTTGTAGTTTTTTAAGGAACCTCCATACTGTTCTCCACAGTGGCTGAACCAATTCACATTCCCACCAGCAGTGCAAGAGTGTCCCCTTTTCTCCACACCCTCTCCAGCATTTATTGTTTCTAGATTTTTTGATGATGGCCATTCTGACTGGTGTGAGATGATATCTCATTGTAGTTTTGATTTGCATTTCTCTAATGATTAATGATGTTGAGCATTCTTTCATGTGTTTGTTGGCATTCTGTATATCTTCTTTGGAGAAATGTCTATTTAGGTCTTCTGCCCATTTTTGGATGGGGTTGTTTGTTTTTTTGTTATTGAGCTGCATGAGCTGCTTGTAAATTTTGGAGATTAATCCTTTGTCAGTTGCTTCATTTGCAAATGTTTTCTCCCATTCTGAGGGTTGTCTTTTGGTCTTGGTTATCGTTTCCTTTGCTGTGCAAAAGCTTTGAAGTTTCATTAGGTCCCATTTGTTTATTTTTGTTTTTATTTCCATTACTCTAGGAGGTGGGTCAGAAAGGATCTTGCTGTGATTTATGTCATAGAGTGTTCTTCCTATGTTTTCTTCTAAGAGTTTGATAGTTTCTGGCCTTACATTTAGGTCTTTAATCCATTTTGAGCTTATTTTTGTATATGGTGTTAGGGAGTGATCTAATCTCATACTTTTACATGTACCTGTCCAGTTTTCCCAGCACCATTTATTGAAGAGGCTGTCCCTTCTCCACTGTACAGTCCTGCCTCCTTTATCAAAGATGAGGTGTCCATATGTGCGTGGGTTTATCTCTGGGCTTTCTATCCTGTTCCACTGATCTATCTTTCTGTTTTTGTGCCAGTACCATACTGTCTTGATTACTGTTGCTTTGTAATATAGTCTGAAGTCAGGGAGCCTTATTCCTCCAGCTCCTTTTTTCGTTCTCAAGATTGCTTTGGCTATTCGGGGTCTTTTGTTTTTCCATACAAATTGCGAAATTTTTTGTTCTAGTTCTGGGAAAAATGCCAGTGGTAGTTTGATAGGGATTGCATTGAATCTGTAGATTGCTTTGGGTAGTAGAGTCATTTTCACAATGTTGTTTCTTCCCATCCAAGAACATGGTATATCTCTCCATCTATTTGTATCATCTTTAATTTCTTTCATCAGTGTCTTATAATTTTCTGCATACAGGTCTTTCGTATCCTTAGGTAGGTTTATGCCTAGATATTTTATTCTTTTTGTTGCAATGGTAAATGGGAGTGTTTTCTTGATTTCACTTTCAGATTTTTCATCATTAGTATATAGGAATGCCATAGATTTCTGTGCATTAATTTTGTATCCTGCTACTTTACCAAATTCATTGATTAGCTCTAGTAGTTTTCTGGTAGCATCTTTAGGATTCTCTATGTATAGTATCATGTCATCTGCAAACAGTGACAGCTTTACTTCTTCTTTTCCGATTTGGATTCCTTTTATTTCCTTTTCTTCTCTGATTGCTGTGGCTAAAACTTCCAAAACTATGTTGAATAAGAGTGGTGAGAGTGGGCAACCTTGTCTTGTTCCTGATCTTAGTGGAAATGCTTTCAGTTTTTCACCATTGAGGATGAT
The DNA here is from genome assembly GCF_963924675.1 of Phocoena phocoena. Classification (NCBI taxonomy): domain Eukaryota; kingdom Metazoa; phylum Chordata; class Mammalia; order Artiodactyla; family Phocoenidae; genus Phocoena; species Phocoena phocoena. The sequence goes on along the minus strand of NC_089224.1, from coordinate 26,220,892 downwards.
GTTTGCTGTGGGCTTGTCATATATGGCTTTTATTATGTTTAGGAAAGTTCCCTCTATGCCTACTTTCTGGAGGGTTTTTATCATAAATGGGTGTTGAATTTTGTCGAAAGCTTTCTCTGCATCTATTGAGATGATCATATGGTTTTTCTCCTTCAATTTGTTAATATGGTTTATCACATTGATAGATTTGCGTATATTGAAGAATCCTTGCATTCCTGGAATAAACCCCACTTGATCATGGTGTATGATCCTTTTAATGTGCTGTTGGATTCTGTTTGCTAGTATTTTGTTGAGGATTTTTGCATCTATGTTCATCAGTGATATTGGCCTGTAGTTTTCTTTCTTTGTGACATCCTTGTCTGGTTTTGGTATCAAGGTGATGGTGGCCTCGTAGAAGGAATTTGGGAGTGTTCCTCCCTCTGCTATATTTTGGAAGAGTTCGAGAAGGATAGGTGTTAGCTCTTCTCTAAACGTTTGATAGAATTCACCTGTGAAGCCATCTGGTCCTGGGCTTTTGTTTGTTGGAAGATTTTTAATCACAGTTTCAATTTCAGTGCTTGTGATTGATCTGTTCATATTTTCTATTTCTTCCTGATTCAGTCTTGGCAGGTTGTGCATTTCTAAGAATTTGTCCATTTCTTCCAGATTGTCCATTTTATTGGCATAGAGTTGCTTGTAGTAATCTCTCATGATTTTTTTTATTTCTGCAGTGTCAGTTGTTATTTCTCCTTTCTCATTTCTAATTCTATTGATTTGAGTCTTCTCCCTTTTTTTCTTGATGAGTCTGGCTAGTGGTTTATCTATTTTGTTTATCTTCTCAAAGAACCAGCTTTTAGTTTTATTGATCTTTGCTATTGTTTCCTTCATTTCTTTTTCATTTATTTCTGATCTGATTTTTATGATTTCTTTCCTTCTGCTAGCTTTGGGGCTTTTTTGTTCTTCTTTCTCTAATTGCTTGAGGTGCAAGGTTAGGTTGTTTATTCGAGATGTTTCCTGCTTCTTAAGGTGGGCTTGTATTGCTATAAACTTCCCCCTTAGAACTGCTTTTGCTGCATCCCATAGGTTTTGGGTCGTTGTGTCTCCATTGTCATTTGTTTCTAGGTATTTTTTTATTTCCTCTTTGATTTCTTCAGTGATGACTTCATTATTAAGTAGTGTATTGTTTAGCCTCCATGTGTTTGTATATTTTACAGATCTTTTCCTGTAATTGATATCTAGTCTCATGGCGTTGTGGTCAGAAAAGATACTTGATACAATTTCAATTTTCTTAAATTTACCAAGGCTTGATTTGTGACCCAAGATATGATCTATCCTGGAGAATGTTCCATGAGCACTTGAGAAAAATGTGTATTCTGTTGTTTTTGGATAGAGTGTCCTATAAATATCAATTAAGTCCATCTTGTTTAATGTATCATTTAAAGCTTGTGTTTCCTTATTTATTTTCATTTTGGATGATCTGTCCATGGGTGAAAGTGGGGTGTTAAAGTCCCCTACTATGAATGTGTTACTGTCAATTTCCCCTTTTATGGCTGTTAGTATTTGCCTTACGTATTGAGGTGCTCCTATGTTGGGTGCATAAATATTTACAATTGTTATATCTTCTTCTTGGATCGATCCCTTGATCATTATGTAGTGTCCTTCTTTATCCCTTTTAATAGTCCTTATTTTAAAGTCTATTTTGTCTGATATGAGAATTGCTACTCCAGCTTTCTTTTGGTTTCCATTTGCATGGAATATCTTTTTCCATCCCCTTACTTTCAGTCTGTATGTGTCTCTAGGTCTGAGGTGGGTCTCTTGTAGACAGCATATATAAGGGTCTTGTTTTTGTATCCATTCAGCCAATCTGTGTCTTTTGGTGGGAGCATTTAGTCCATTTACATTTAAGGTAATTATCGATATGTATGTTCCTATTCCCATTTTCTATATTGTTTTGGGTTCATTATTATAGGTCGTTTCCTTCTTTTGCATTTCTTATCTAGAGAAGTTCCTTTAGCATTTGTTGTAAAGCTGGTTTGGTGGTGCTGAACTCTCTCAGCTTTTGCTTGTCTGTAAAGGTTTTAATTTCTCCATCAAATCTGAATGAGATCCTTACTGGGTAGAGTAGTCTTGGTTGCAGGTTTTTCTCCTTCATCACTTTCAGTATGTCCTGCCACTCCCTTCTGGCTTGTAGGGTTTCTGCTGAGAGATCAGCTGTTAACCTTATGGGGATTCCCTTGTGTGTTATTTGTTGTTTTTCCCTTGCTGCTTTTAATATGCTTTCTTTGTATTTAATTTTTGATAGTTTGATTAATATGTGTCTTGGCGTATTTCTCCTTGTATTTATCCTGTATGGGACTCTCTGTGCTTCCTGGACTTGATTAACTATTTCCTTTCCCATATTAGGGAAGTTTTCAACTATAATCTCTTCAAATATTTTCTCAGTCCCTTTCTTTCTTTCTTCTTCTTCTGGAACCCCTATAATTCGAATGTTGGTGCGTTTAATGTTGTCCCAGAGCTCTCTGAGACTGTCCTCAGTTCTTTTCATTCTTTTTTCTTTATTCTGCTCTGCAGTAGTTATTTCCACTACTTTATCTTCCAGGTCACTTATCCGTTCTTCTGCCTCAGTTATTCTGCTATTGATCCTATCTAGAGTACTTTTAATTTCATTTATTGCATTGTTCATCGTTGCTTGTTTCATCTTTAGTTCTTGTAGGTCCTTGTTAACTGTTTCTTGCATTTTGTCCATTCTACTTCCAAGATTTCGGATCATCCTTACTATCATTATTCTGAATTCTTTTTCAGGTAGATTGCCTATTTCCTCTTCATTTGTTAGGTCTGGTGGGTTTTTATCTTGCTCCTTCATCTGCTGTGTGTTTTTCTGTCTTCTCATTTTGCTTATCTTACTGTGTTTGGGGTCTCCTTTTTGCAGGCTGCACGTTCGTAGTTCCCGTTGTTTTTGATGTCTGTCTCCAGTGGCTAAGGTTGTTTCAGCGGGTTGTGTAGGCTTCCTGGTGGAGGGGACTAGTGCCTGTGTTGTGCTGGATGAGGCTGGATCTTGTCTCTCTAGTGGGCAGGTTCACGTCTGGTGGTGTGTTTTGGGGTGTCTGTGGCCTTGTTATGATTTTAGGCAGCCTCTCTGCTAATGGGTGGGGTTGTGTTCCTGTTTTGCTAGTTGTTTGGCATAGGTTGTCCAGCACTGTGGCTTGCTGGTCGTTGAGTGAAGCTGGGTGCTGGTGTTAAGATGGAGGTCTCTGGGAGATTTCCACCGTTTAATATTATGTGGAGCTGGGAGGTCTCTTGTTGATCAGTGTCCTGAAGTTGGCTCTCCTACCTCAGAGGCAGAGCCCTGCCTCCTGGGCTGGAGCACCACGAGCCTTTCATCCACACGGCTCAGAATAAAAGGGAGGAAAAGTAGAGAGAATTATTAGAAGTATGAGTAAAGAAAGAAGGAAAGGAGGAAAGGAAGGAGGGAAGAAAGAAGCAAAGAAGGAAAGAAAGGAGGAAGGGAGGGAGGAAGGAAGGAAGGAAGGAGGGAAAGAAGGAGAAAATGTAGAGAGAATTAGTAGAAGTTTGAGGAAAGAGAGAAGGAAAGGAGGAAAGGAAGGAAGGAAGAAAGAAGCAAAGAAGGAAAGAAAGGTGGGAGGGAGGAAGGAAGGAAGGTAGGAGGGAAAGAAGGAGAAAATGTAGAGAGAATTAGTAGAAGTATGAGGAAAGAAAGAAGGAAAGGAGGAAAGGAAGGAAGGAAGAAAGAAGCAAAGAAGGAAAGAAAGGGAGGGAGGGGGGAAGGAAGGAAGGAAGGAGGGAAAGAAGGAGAAAATGTAGAGAGAATTAGAAGTTTGAGGAAAGAAAGAAGGAAAGGAGGAAAGGAAGGAAGGAAGAAAGAAGCAAAGAAGGAAAGAAAGGAGGGAGGGAGGGAGGGAGGAAGGGAGGAAGGAAGGAGGGAAAGAAGGAAAAAAGACAGAAAGAAAGAAGATACAGTAAAAATAAAATAAAGTATAATATAGTTATTGTACTAAAAAATATTTAGAAAGAAAGAAAAAAAAAAAAAGAACAGATAGAACCCTAGGACAAATGTTGGAAACAAAGCTATACAGAGAAAATCTTACACAGAAGCATACACATACGTGTTCACAGAGGCAAAGGGGGAAAAATCATAAATCCTGCTCCCAGAGACCACCTCCTCAACCTGGGGTGATTCGCGGTCTAAAGGAGGGAAGGAAGGAAGGAAAGAAAGAACGAAGGTAAAGTACAATAAAGTTATTACAATTAAAATTAACTATTAAGAAAAGAAAATTTTTTTTTAAAAAAAACCATGGACGGATAGAGCCCTAGGACAAATGTTGGAAGCAAAGCTATACAGAGAAAATCTTACACAGAAGCATACACATACACGTTCACAAAGAGAGGCAAAGGGGGAAAAATCATAAATCCTGCTCCCAGAGACCACCTCCTCAACCTGGGGTGATTCGCTGTCTAAAGGAGGGAAGGAAGGAAGGAAAGAAAGAAAGAAAGAACGAAGGTAAAGTACAATAAAGTTATTACAATTAAAAGTAATTATTAAGAAAAAAAAAATTTTTTTTTTAAAAAACCATGGACGGATAGAGCCCTAGGACAAATGTTGGAAGCAAAGCTATACAGAGAAAATCTTACACAGAAGCATACACATACACGTTCACAAAGAGAGGCAAAGGGGGAAAAATCATAAATCCTGCTCCCAGAGACCACCTCCTCAATTTGGGGTGATTTGTTGTCTAAAGGAGGGAAGGAAGGAAGGAAAGAAAGAAAGACAGAACGAAGGTAAAGTACAATAAAGTTATTACAATTAAAATTAATTATTAAGAAAAAAAAATTTTTTTTTAAAAAAACCATGGACGGATAGAGCCCTAGGACAACTGTTGGGAGCCAAGCTATACAGAGAAAATCTTACACAGAAGCATACACATACACGTTCACAAAGAGAGGCAAAGGGGGAAAAATCATAAATCCTGCTCCCAGAGACCACCCCCTCAACCTGGGGTGATTCGCTGTCTAAAGGAGGGAAGGAGGGAAGGAAAGAAAGAAAGAAAGAACGAAGGTAAAGTTCAATAAAGTTATTACAATTAAAATTAATTATTAAAAAAAAATTTTTTTTTTTTAAAAAAAACCATGGACGGATAGAGCCCTAGGACAAATGGTGGAAGCAAGAGTATACAGACAAGATCTCACACAGAAGCATACACGCACACATTCACAAAAAGAGGAAAAGGGAAAAAAATCACAGATCTCGCTCCTAAATTCCCCCTCTTCAATTTGGGATCACTCCCTGTCTATTCAGGTATTCCACAATGCAGGGCACATCAAGTTGATTGTGGAGCTTCAATCCGCCGCCTCCGCGGCTGCCGGGAGAGACCTCCCCTCTCCTCCCTGCTCTCACAGCTCACAGGAGCTCAGCTTTGTACCCGGCCCTGCCCCTGCGCACAGATCGCTGGAGGGCGTCTGTTTTTTGCTCAGACAGGACGGGGTTAAAGGAGCCGCTGATTCGGGAGCTCCGGCTCACTCAGGCCGGGGGTTGGGGGATGGGGGAAGGAGGGGCACTGCGTGCGGGGCGGGCCTGAGGCGGCAGAGGCGGCGTGACGCTGCGGCAGAGGCCGGCGTGACGCTGCACCAGCCTGAGGCCCGCCGTGCGCTGTCCCGGGGAAGTTGTCCCTGGATCCCGGGAACCTGGCAGTGGCGGCCTGCACAGGCTCCGCGGAAGAGGGGCGCGGAGAGTGACCTGTGCTCGCACACAGCCTCCCTGATGGCGGCAGCAGCAGCCCCAGCGTCTCCCGCCCGTCTCTGTGGTCCACGGTTTCAGCCGCGGGTCGCGCCCGTCTCGGGGGCTCGCGCCCTCAGCCGCGGCTCGCGCCCGTCTCTGGGGTTCCTTTAAGCAGCGCTCTTAAACCCCTCTCCTCGCGCACCAGGAAACAAAGAGGGAAGAAAAAGTCTCTTGCCTCTTCGGCCGGTGCAGGCTTTTCCCCGAACTCCCTCCCGGCTAGTCGTGGCGCACCAACCCCTTCAGGCTATGCTCAAGCCGCCAACCCCAGTCCTCTCCCTGCGCTCCGTCCAAAACCGAAACCCGAGCCTCAGCTCGCAGCCCCGCCCGCCCCGGCGGGTGAGCAGACAAGCCTCTCGGGTTGGTGAGTGCCGGTCGGCACCGATCGTCTGTGCAGGAATCTCCCCGCTTTGCCCTCCACACACGTCGCTGTGCACTCCTCCGCGGTCCCGAAGCTCCCCCCTCCGCCTCCCGCAGTCTCCGCCCGCGGAGGGGCTTCCTAGTGTGTGGAAACTTTTCCTCCTTCACAGCTCCCTCCCACTGGTGCAGGTTCCGTCCTTATTCTTTTGTCTCTGTTTTTTCTTTTTTCTTTTGCCCTACCCAGGTACGTGGGGAGTTTCTTGCCTTTTGGGAGGTCTGAGGTCTTCTGCCAGCCTTCAGTAGGTGTTCTGTAGGAGTTGTTCCACGTGTAGATGTATTTCTGGTGTATCCGTGAGGAGGAAGGCGATCTCCACGTCTTACTCTTCCGCCATCTTCCCGCCGCTCTACCTGTTTTTTGATATTGAGCTGCATGAGCTGCTTGTAAATTTTGGAGATTAATCCTTTGTCAGTTGCTTCATTTGAAAATATTTTCTCCCATTCTGAGAATTGTCTTTCTGTCTTGTTTATGGTTTCCTTTGTTGTGCAAAAGCTTTTAAGTTTCATTAGGTCCCATTTATTTATTTTTGTTTTTATTTCCATTTCTCTAGGAGGTGGGTCATAAAGGATCTTGCTGTGATTTATGTCATAGAGTGTTCTGCCTGTGTTTTCCTCTAAGAGTTTGATAGTGACTGGCCTTACATTTAGGTCTTTAATCCATTTTTGAGTTTATTTTTGTGTATGGTGTTAGGGAGTGTTCTAATTTTATTCTTTTACATGTAGCTGTCCAATTTTCCCAGCAACACTTATTGAAAAGGCTGCCTTTTCTCAATTGTATATTCTTGTATCAAAGATAAGGTGACCATATGTGCGTGGGTTTATCTCTGAGCTTTCTATCCTGTTCCATTCATCTATATTTCTGTTTTTGTGCCAGTACCATATTATCTTGATTACTGTAACTTTGTAGTAGAGTCTGAAGTCCGGGAGCCTGATTCCTCCAGCTCAGTTTTTCTTTCTCAAGATTACTTTGGCTATTCGGGGTCTTTTGTGTTTCCATACAAATTGTGAAGCTTTTTGTTCTAGTTCTGTGAAAAATGCCATTGGCAGTTTGATAGGGATTGCATTGAATATGTAGGTTGCTTTGGGTAGTATAGTCATTTTCACAATGTTGATTCTTCCAATCCAAGAACATGATTTATCTCTCCATCTGTTTGTATCATCTTTAATTTCTTTCATCGGTGTCTTATATAGTTTTCTGCATACAAGTCTTTTGTCTCCTTAGGTAGGTTTATTCCTAGGTATTTTATTCTTTTTGTTACAGTGGTAAATGAGAATGTTTCCTTAATTTTTCTTACAGATTTTTCATCATTAGTGTATAGGAATGCAAGAGATTTCTGTGCATTAATTTTGTATCCTGCTACTTTACCAAATTCATTGATTATCTCTAGTAGTGTTCTGGTAGCATCTTTAGGATTCTTTATGTATAGTATCATGTCATCTGCAAACAGTGGCAGTTTCACTTCTTCTTTTCCAATTTGGATTCCTTTTATTTCTTTTTCTTCTCTGATTGCTGTGGCTAAAATTTCCAAAACTATGTTGAATAATGTTGGTGAGAGTGTACAACCTTGTCTTGTTCCTGATCTTAGAGGAAATGGTTTCAGTTTTTCACCATTGAGAACAATGCTGGCTGTGGGTTTGTCATATATAGTGCCTTCTCTCTTTTATCTTTGTCAGTCTTGCTAGAAGTTTGGCAATTTTTATGTTTTTTTCAAAGAATCAGCTTTTAAACCAAAAATTTATTTTCTCTATTGTTTTCCTGTTTTCAACTTCATTGATTTCTGCTTAATCTTATTATTTCCTTCCTTCTACTTGCTTTGGGTTCATTTTGTTCTTCCTTTTTTAGTCTAGTTTTCTGGATTATTAATCTGAGACTTTTCCTCTTTTCTAGTATCAAACTTTAGTGCTATAAATTTCCCTCTCAGAAATGCTGCCACTGCATCCCACATATTTTGCTATGTTTTATTTTCATTTTTATTTAGTTCTATGTTTTGTTCTGAGTTTTCTTTTTTTTTGGAGTTTTTGAAACTTCTTTGAAGACTTCCTTTTTAACACATGGATTATTTTGGAGTATAGTTTTGTAAACTTCCAGGAATTGGAGATATTCCTATTGTGTTTTGTTTTGTTTTTGTTTTTATTGATTTATAGTTTTATCCCATTATGGCTGGAAAACATATGCTGTATGATTTCAGTTCTTTTAAATTTGTTGAGGTATTTTTAATGGCCTTGGATATGGTCTATTTTGGCGAGTGTTCCATGGGCACTTGACAGTGTGCATTCTGCTGTTGTTAGGTGGAGTATTCCATAGTTGTCCTGTAGGTCTTATTGAGCACATTATTCACATCTTCGGTATCTTTACTAATTTTCTGTCTAGTACTCCTTTAGCCGGGTGTTGAAATTACCAGTATTTTTGTGGATTTGTGTTCTTCTCCTTTCAGTTCTATCAGTTTTTGCATCATGTATTTGAAGTTCTATTGTTTGGTTCATACACATTAAGAATCTCAGTGTCTTATTAGTGATTGATACTTTTATCATTATGTACTATCGTTCTTTTTTTCCTAGAAATTTTCTTTCTCCTCAAGCCTACTTTAGCTGATATAGTAATCGAGCAGGACTGTATGGGGCTTGTGCAGGACAGATCCCACCCCGCATGTCCTCCATCTGCCTTTTGTCTATAGAAAAACTTTAGCCAAAGAACAAACTTAATCAGATAAATGAAAAAATACAGAAGCAAAGAAAAGCAGTCAAACAGGACAAAATGATAATAGTTTAGCCATTAAACAACGTCAAGGACATTTAGTCCCCCCTCAATAGCTATAGCTAATATTCTGAGCCATATCCTTTGAGCTGTTTTGCAGATACTGAAATCCCCATCGGGTGGAAGAAGTTAACTACTTGGTGACCAGGCTGTAGCCATGACATAAGCTGCTCCATCTTACACAATTCCAAGAACTGACCTCAAAGAAATGGAAACAAAGCAAACCTGGAGTTGAAGATTAACTGTACTTAAGACAATCAAGATGACGCTGATCAGACCACTGCATGACCAATTTCAAGATGACTGTCAGAGCTGACTGCTGTTCTGCACAAAGCCCCCTCCCTCCACCTATACACCCCTGAAACCCATTTAAAATCTCTTGCCCCCTGATTGGCAGTGGGGAATTGGTCCTTTGGAACACGAGCCCACCTTTTCCCCAGGATTGCTGGCCTCCTCAATAAAGCTATCTTTCCTTTTACCCAACATTTCTCTCTCAGTATCGGATTCTTGAGTGACGAGCAGCTAAACCTGAGTTCAGTCACTCCTGCTATTTGTTCATTTTTTACCTTCCCATGTCATTGTGTTTGAAGTGACAGTATAGATCTTGTAGACAGTATAGATCTGGGTCTTGTTTCAAAATTCACTCTGCCAGTCTGTCATTTAATTGATTTATTTAAACCATTTACATTCAAAGTAATTACTGATATGTTAGGACTTTAGTATACCGCTCTATTATTTGTTTTCTGTTTGTTTCTTCTTTTTCTCATTCTTCCATTTGTTTTTTCTTGGCTTCCTGTGGGTTTCCTAAACATATTATTAGGATTCCATATTGTCTTATTTATACTCTTCTTAGTATAGAGCTTTGTGTAGTTTTCTAGATACTATAATATATTGTTAGCAAAAAGTTTCGTTTGGTTTTTTCCATAAGATGACTCTAGTAGTGCTTAGTTGTCTTTAACTTCATTTGAAACAATTTTGTTAGATTGTATTGTGACAGCTGTCATATCAGTGTGCATTAATAAAAAAAGAAACATCAGGGCTCCCCTGGTGGCGCAGTGGTTGACAGTCCGCCTGCCGATGCAGGGGACACAGGTTCGCGCCCCGGCACGAGAGGATCCTGCGTGCCGCGGAGTAGCTGGGCCCGTGAGCCATGGCCACTGAGCCTGCGCGTCTGGAGCCTGTGCTCCGCAACGGGAGAGGCCACAACAGTGAGAGGCCCACGTACCGGAAAAAAAAAAAAAAAAGAAACATCAAAATTGGTGAATTTTTGTGTAGCTATTTTAATATTCAAGATAGAAGAAAAAAAGCAACATTTTTAGCATATTATGCTGTATTATTTCAAGAAAGGTAAAAACACAACTGAAACGCAAAAAAAGATTTATGCAGTGTATGGAGAAGGTGCTGTGACTGATTGAATGTGTCAAAAGTGGTTTGCGAAGTTTCATGCTGGAGATTTCTCACTGGATGATGCTCCATGGTCAGGTAGACCAGTTGAAGTTGATAGCCATCAAATCGAGAACAATCAAGGTTATACCACACGGGAGATAGCTGACATACTCAAAATATCCAAATCAAGCATTGAAAATCATTTGCACGAGATTGGTTGTGTGAATTGCTTTGATGTTTGGGTTCCACATAAATTCAGAAAAAAACAAACCCTTCTTGACCATATTTCCTCATGTGATTCTCTACTTAAACATAATGAAAACATTATGTTTGTAAAACAAATTGTGATGGACCATGAAAAGTGGATACTGTACCATAATGTGGAATGGAAGGCATCGTGGGGCAAGTGAAATGAGCCACAACCAACCACAACAAAGGCTGGTCTTCATCCAAAGAAGGTGATGTGTATATGGTGGGATTGGAAGGGAGTCTTCTATTATTATCTCCTTCTGGAAAATCAAACGATTAATTCCAACAAGTACTGCTCCCAACTAGACCAACTGAAAGCAGCACTTCACAAAAAGTGTCCGGAATTACTCAAAAGAAAATGCATCATCTTCCATCAGGATAATGCAAGATCTCATGTTTCTTTGATGACCAGGCAAAAAGTGTTACAGCTTGGCTGGGAAGTTCTGATTGCTCCAGACATTGCACCTTCAGATTTCTATTTATTTCGGTCTTTACAAAATTCTCTTAATGGAAAAAATTTCAATTCCCTGGAAGACTGTAAAAGGCACCTGGAAAAGTTCTTTGCTCAAGAAGATAAAAAGTTTTGGGAAGATAGAGTTATGAAGTTGCCTGAAAAATGGCAGAAAGTAGTGGAACAAAATGGTGAATACGTTGTTCAATAAAATTGCTGGTGAAAAAGAAAAATGTGTCGTTTATTTTTACTTAAAAATCGAAGGAACTTTTTGGCCAACCCAATACATAAGCAATTTATCATAGCCTACAGATATCAGACTCTTACCATTTCACATATTGAAATTTTACTTTCACTTAGGTTTTTTCACCTTCTCTACTTTTTGAATATAATTGTTTCCAGTTCCACAATTGCTGTTGTTATTATCTTTGCATCAACCATCAGATATGATCTTAAAATTCATAGGGACAAGTATATTAATATTTTATAAATATATTTATAAATATGGATAAAATATATTTATCCATATTTTTACCCTTTCCATTGTTCTTTCCTTTCTAAATCCTTCATTTGTTATCATTTACTTTATGTTTGGAGATCTTCCGTTATCATTCTTTTGGGGTGGATCTGCTAGCAACAAATTCTCTAAACTTTTCTTCATCTGAGGATGTATTTACCCTTCATTCCTGTAAAATTACAGGAAGTCACATTTTCACCAAGTGTAGGGTCCCCAGCACCCCGATCTGCATGTATATGAGATTCAAAATAAGATCTAGGGATCGTGTTGTTCTTCAAGTGCTAAAGTTCCTAACCAGTGTACCCTCCTCTTTCTACCATTCTGAGCCCTTTTATGATTGTCTGTTGAGTTATTTTCAGGTTATTTAGTTGTAGTTAGAGGGTAGGGACAGGGAAAAGTGGGTCTATGGTATCTCTTCCTGGAATGGCAGGTCTAGAGTGCTTTCTGAGGACAAGCTTCATCATAAGCATGTCAGAGCAATCTCTGTGTACAATTGGGCTGTTGAAATTTCTTCCATCCTCCCATGCCTGGAAGCTCCCCATCCTACTATCTTTTTTACATTCCAATTCAGGGCATTTTCTGACTCCTCCATTCATACCCAACTAAGAGATACAGCAAAACACTAGTGGTATAAAATTTAGAAAACTTGGGCTCCAACCAATGCAGCTGCTGTGTGAACTTCGTTAAGTCAGACACCTAATTCCTCTGTGTCTGTTTTGTTATCTTTAGAATAAAAGGTTTGGATTGAATCAGTACCTTCCAAACGCCTACAGGGTTCATGCAGGTCATAGAAATAAATGAAGCCTAACCAGGTCTAAGATAATACAGAGTGGTGGGGTCTGTGGCAAACGGGAGAGTCCTGCCCGGTGTAAAGACATTCAGGTCAAATCTTTAAAATGCCCAGTGAGGGCCAAATCAGTACACAACTACTCCTCCCCATTTCAGAATCTAGAGAGATGAGAATAGTCCTGGTGCTGACCACATTGTTCAGTCCAGTCCCCAGCAACTCTCAGGAAGCTCTTGATTTCTTTATTGTTTTAACACAGCAGTATAACCCCGGGTATATTCAGTCACCAGGAGTGGTGTGTACCTTTCAGAAGATGTGTCTGTGTACCTTTCAGAAGTTGTGTGTACCCTTCAGAAGAAGAAGGAGTAGCTGTATGCATTTGGCGTACATTTCTACCCCATGCTCCACATTGGTCTCTGTCTCAGGGACTCAGTGACAACTCACTGAGTCCTGGCCCCTAAATGGAACAGAGAAGGTATATGGCATATTAACTGGTGCAGCACATCGTGGGAGAAGCAGGAGTAGACTGAGCCTGGGGAATACCTGGCTGCTGCATGTCTTGCCATCCTTGAATACAGCAGCTGTTAGAGAAGGGCCTGCACGAGGGGCCCAAGAGCTGGTGAAGGGCCCTGCTCTCTGAGGGTTGATTTATGAACTCCAGGCTCTGTAGCTTTACTTGCAAACAGCCAAGATCTAGAAAGAGCCCATCAACAGGTAAATGCATAAACAAATTGTGGTCCACCTATATGATGGAATTCAACTCAAAAATAAAAAGAGACGAAGTATTTATACACAAAACAGTATGGATGACTCTCAAAATAATTGTGTTGAGTGAGAGAAGCTAGACAAAAAAGAGTTATATTGTATCATTGGTTCCCTGCATAGAAAACTCTGGAAAGTGCACATGTAACAAATCTTTGATGACGAAAAGCAGATCAGTGGCTGCTAGGGAGAGGAATGAAAGATTAAAAAGGAGCACAAGGGAACTTTTGGAAATGACTAATAAGTTCGCTCTCTTGATTGTGGTGATGTTTTCACAGGTGTATACATACTTCAAACTTATTAAATTGTACACTTTAAATATGTGTATAATTGCGTGTCAATTATATGCCAGTAAAACTTATACTTTTTTAAATTAAAAAAAAAAGACGTAAGAAGGACACTCTTTGTTCTTGTCAGTTTTGTTGTTGTTGTTGTTGTTTTTAAATCATGAAAACGAGGTGGTATCTTTGCTCCTGTGGCTCAGTGCATACCCATCACAAGGCAAAACAGCTGGCTTTATCTTCCTCCAGATTGTGTGTCTGATTAGTTGGTCAGATAACATCTCTTCCTTCAATCAACATTTGGTTTGCAGGGAGCTCCAGGACAATCCAAAAGTCTGTTAATAACCCTGAGAAGAAGAGCCCCACATGATCTTGGGAGCCATGGCTGCCTTCTTGAGGGAGAGGCAGCTGCTGGCTGCCCAGGGCTCTGAGGGCCCTGGAGGGAAGGTTGTCTGAGGAGCCCAGAGGGGACAGAGCCCAGACCTCACAGTGACCTGGCCAGCATGCCGGGCAGTGCACTCAGGTAAACTGGTCTTCCTTTCCCTTGCTCTGTGTTTCAGGTCTCCTGGGGGAATGTGACGGTCTCTTGGCCCAGCAAGTAAAATGTGTCCCCCACCCTCAGGAGGACTGTCACCCCTCCTGTGGCTCAGATCTTGGGCTAAATTTCAAGTTATATCATCTGGGTCTGGGGCCCCATGTGGCGTATTCCTCGAGGTCACTGCAAGCTGCAGTTGGCTACAAGTGTCTGAGCCTGCCTCCACCAGGCCTGAGAGCAAGGACTCCACCTCAGCACACAGGACTAGACCCTGCCTGGATATAGTAGAGGGCATTTTGTGGCTGAGAACTGGAAATGCAGGGAGCCAAGTCATGGGTCAGTCTCACAGCGTGAGTGGGAGGAAGGGCCTGGAACATAATGCTCTTGCCTTCCTGGTCAGTCTCTCTCACTGGTCAGGCTTTCTCACTAGTCACTGCTCCCTCATTGGTCAATCTCTCTAATCAGAGCCTTGCTCTTTTCATTCATCCCAAAAATGGTTTTTGAGTGCTTACCATGTGCTGGGAGCTGGGGATTTGATGGAGATATAATGGTGACCCATGTGGCCTTCCCATCCAGTGCACATCTTTGTAACATGCTTGCACACAGATAACATGGGTCTTGCACCGGGAAGGTCTAAAGCTGAGAACGTCCTGCCATGCCGTGAGGGTTTGTCAGTAGAGCTCCTTGAGACATTTGTTGTGAACAGACCCAGAACTGATCCCTGACAACTATCTTTTTCCTCACAAACCCACCAAAATATCCAGGCTTATATTCTCCTTTCCATTCTGACATTTTGAATGTGTGGATGCGTGTGTGGAGTAGGAGGTATGGGAAGACAGGAAGTCAACTTTGCACTGAAACAAAATAAATCCAACATTCAGCTTCTCAGATAAAGTAAGAAGCTAAATCATTCCACATAGTCAGCCCCATGCAAAGTCGGGACATTTCCGAACTGAGCACATGATTAACATCGAGGCAACCAGAGACGTGTAACATCGCAGCCCAACACCATCAGTCTGCCAACAGCCAGGGTCTAGTGAGGGCTGGACACTCAGGGAAGCATGTCTACATGCTTCTAGGCCAGGGACACCCAAGTCCCACCCGCTGTTTATGACCTGGGATGGGTTCCTAAACCTCCAAGCTTCTGTGTTTTCATATGGGAATGAGAATCAGGCATTCCAGGATTAGGAAAGTTTCTACACATGAGAGTTTTACAGCCTGGCCAGGAGCACTTGCTAGATGTGAGCATCCTGATAAAGTAGGATCCACACATTCAGCCCCGGAGTACATAATACTCAGAGCACAAGTCATCCATCAGAAGTCATTCTAACCAAGGCAAACTTTTCACTTATGTTTCTCTGAAAACATAATCCAGGGCATACCAGAGTGTGTTACAGGGACCCCCGGTAGTCCAAATATGCTAATAAAACCACATTTCACTACCAAAAAAGTGGACATATCTATTTTAATAGCTGTGTTTATTTTAATACAAATTAGACAAACAACAATTAAAACAAAAAATTATGTTCTATACTGTATCCTACCAATACCACTTAGAACCAGGTTATGTTGAGAAAAATGAGCTGGTTTAAAGAAAATAGGAATTCATATCTCTTAGACACAACAAAACATTGTGAGAGAAGTACTGAACAACTAATGTTTGGGAAATTCGACTTAATCCATGCATGATTTAAAACATTTCCCTTTATTCCCCTGTTCCCTCCTCCAACTGGTGCCCCTTCAAACCTGCGCACAACCCCACACAGGAGGGCTGGAGCCAGAATTCTCCTCAAACTGTCAGGGAGGGCTGATTAGACAAAGTCTGAATTCCGTTCAAGGGGTGGGGGAAAGGAGGTGAACACACTAAAGATGAAACCTAATAAGTTGTGTTCTCAGATAAATAACAGTAATTTGTTTTAAGACTCCTATAGAACCGCAAGTTCCAATAGAACGTCCAGTGATGATATAAATGCCCTGGGTTGTCCCAGATGGTGGCCACCAGTCACATGTGGCTTTTGAGCACTTGAAGTGTGGCTAGTGTGATGAGGATCTGAATTTTTAATATTATTGCATTTCAATTAATTTAAATGCAGATAGCCACGTGTGGCTCCTGACTTCCATTTTGGAGAGGGAGCTCTTGGTGGCCTGCTGGTTGCTCTGGGATACTGAAAGCAAATACTCCTCAGTGGCAGGGGGCTTATAGTGTTAGTTAGGCAGTGGTAGGGAAGCAATGGGTTTAAACCAAAGTGTGCTTTGTTTTGTAGAAACTAACTATTAAATGGCAGAATGTTCCAAACACCTGATGATCCGAAAAGGTTACAGTACATTCCAAGTCAACAAGATACCATAGTGTGAGCAAACAACCAACCACCTGCTTGCTTGCAGTTTTTGGCAACCTAGAGTAACCTTTGCCTCATTACAATACTTACAGATGATCAGTCTGCCCTTTCATGAATATGCATACCCCCAGGCTTAACCCTGCCCCACCCTCCGCCCCGTCCAACCACACGGGGAGACAGTGCTTTGAGAGCTATCTCTCTGCCTCCCTACTTGTCACAATTAATAAATGCTTCTGCTTTAATCAAAAGCACTTGTGTGTTCATTGGCCATGCACCCCAAGCAAGGGACACATGGCGTCTGCTAACAACAGCTAGGTCAGATCTAACTATTTGTGTGTTTTATAGCAACAAAATGATCCGTCATTGATTAATAGATACACGCTACTATACATAAAATAAACAACAAGGATTTACTGTATAGCACAGGGAACTATATTAAATATCTTTTAATAATCTATAATGGAAAAGAATCTGAAAAATATATATACATATATAACTGACTCACTTTGCTGTGCACCTGAAACTAGCACAATATTGTAAATCAACTGTACTTAATAAAAAAAATAATAAAAAATTTAAAAAATGACCCATCGTTTATTGGGGGTAAAACACTGGTCTTGGAGCCAGGAGTCCCTGAGTTTTTTGTTCTCCATCATCCAATAACTTTATATCTATTCCAGGAAGTAACACTCTCTCTCTCCTCCCTCTGCCTCTGTCTCCGTCTCTCTCCCCTTCTCTCATAAAAGAAAATTCCCCTCCTCAACATCAGCTCAGCCCCGTTTCCTGACTATACTCTGCTTTGTGCCTCTCTTAGGACTATTTTTATTCTCATTTATTTCTTTGTGGTTATGTTGGTTTATTATTCACTAAAATAATTAATGATTAAAGGGTCAGAGTTTATTTTTGAGAGACTTATTCTCTCAAGGCAGAAATTTAGATCTGTGCCCTTTCTGTGAAATTTTTGGAATTAGTTTTTCTAAATCTAGAGAATATTTGATGACACCCAGTGTTCTCTTTCTTGGTCACATAAATACACACATATCATCATCATATCCTCTGGCAGTTTTCGTTACTTATAATTAACCAGCAATTTTTTTCTTGTTAGGTCAGAATTAGGTCTAAGGTCATAGAAAGATATATTATGCTGTTAACTATAAAAGCTTACAAAATAATAGATGTATTTATACATAGAATGCTAATATTTTGGTTAGTGTGTGTGTATGTCCAGAAGAAAATTCACCAATATGATGAAGTGTGTGTCTTTTGGAATAGAATCGTGAATAATTTTTTCTTCACTTTCTTCTTTTATTTAAATTTATGAAGTTATTTTAATATTCCAAGTTATATATTTCAATTTTTATTTCTAAAAGCTTCTAACTTTAGAAATGATTTGTTCTCAAATCTACAGTTTTTATTTTTCATCTCTTTGTATTTCACAAATGAACACACTTCTCTATCTCTTAGCTACACATATCTTTTTAAAATCTTCATCTTCCTCTAGTAACTCAATTTCCTCTGATGTAAGTTCTTGTGATGTTTCTCCCTCTCTCTCTTTCTCTCTCTCCCTGCCTCTCTCTCTCTTTCCCCAGTGCTGACCAAGGTAGGCATTCCTTGCTTCACCCTTAGGAAACAGGAGGTGGGAAGGGGGTCATCCTGCTGGGTGGCTCCTGTGGTCCCTCTATACTACCTGAGCCCCAGGCCCCTCTGCTTCAAAGCACTGGTGACTTTGGTATTGATCCCACCTTTTGCAGTGTCCTTCAGAGACTCCAAGTCTCCTCTCCATCTTTCAGTGGCTCCTCACAACCTACTGTCTCCATGCTTGCTTCTCTTCTGAATTTGACCTTCATTATTACACTGTATACTTTTGCATGAATTTGGCGGTGGGTGGGGGAACTGCAGCATGTGCTCAGCCTGCTATCTTGAAACAATTTTGTAATGAACAAAGTTAATACTTTTTACAGAAAAAGTTTCTTGACTATGTCCCTTTTGTTGGCCTTCTGAGGGATGGAAGCCAGGTAGGTCAGAATTATTCAGGTGTTGGCATTTGGCCCAATGGGATTCCACAGAAGCCCTTGGTCACTGCATGCTGTCTGTATAGGACTTAGAAAGGCACACCCATGCCTGGCCATCCTCCACGGCACTGTCCCTGCTGGCCCGGACCTGTTGGTGAGTAGCTGACCTTGCTCTGCTCCACAGCCAAGTCTGTGCGAACCCAAAGGGAACGCCTTTCCCTTTGAAAGCTAGGTTCTAGAAGGGAGCGTCATGGGGTCGGGAGGCCACAGTGCTTGCCAAGCAGTCTTTGCAGGCTCGGTCGGTGGCTGCCATGCTGCTGTCCCTGCCATCTCTCTGGACTCAACAACAGAAGCAGAACCCATCAGCTAGCCACCTGGATTCCCAGTTCCACTCTCTGGGATTCTGGTTATCTTCTGGACCTCAGGGCTCGTCAGTGTCTTAATTGATGTTTATGGATCACTTGGGAAATCTTTAATGAAAAGCTTTGAGAAGTAAACAGCATTCTCAGTTTAACGTAATACAGCAGACTATTGTGGAGAAAGCTTATTTAAATTCGTCACCCAGGATTTAATATCTCAAATGCAGTCATTTGGAGATGCAAAGAACTGGCCCCAGAAGCCCAGTTAGCCCAGCACCTAAGGGGCCAAGCAGGGCTGAGGAGCCGGGAGCCCATCTGCCCACCCACCTAGAGGGTTGGCTTGCCTGCACACCTGAGCACTCTTGCCCAGTCATGCTGACCAGCTGGGGTGGGGGCAGCTCACTTCACCCCTGACCAGGCCATTGGACAACTCCATCCCAGCCCTTCAGCCCTGTCTGCAAGGCTTGAACCTGGCAAAAAAAAAACAAAAAACCCAGCAAGTGAACGGGGTGTTGTTATTCAAGCTGTTGCAGTAGCAGGGGGAGGAGATAGGTTAC
Source organism: Phocoena phocoena (assembly GCF_963924675.1). Classification (NCBI taxonomy): domain Eukaryota; kingdom Metazoa; phylum Chordata; class Mammalia; order Artiodactyla; family Phocoenidae; genus Phocoena; species Phocoena phocoena. The sequence goes on along the minus strand of NC_089224.1, from coordinate 26,201,715 downwards.
GGGTGGTTGATTACAGGTGGTTGGTTTACATGTAGGTGATGGACACGTGGCTAACTTACAGGGGGTGATTTACAGGTGAGTGATTTAATGATTGACTCACGGGTAATTGATGTACAGGTGGGTGATTTACAAGTGAATGGTTTGCACTCTGCAGAAGTCTCAGTCAGCCCAAATCACAGGAAATGGTTTTCTCGGCATCTAGGTGGTTTCACGGGACAAAGCACTCAAATCTCTGCTAATCAACCATGAGAGGAGGAAGGTGTTGCAGGAGGGGTTGGGGGGTGGGGAGGCGGGGCTGTGTCTGCTCTGAGAGGAGAAAGGAACCTCCTTGTCAGCAGCTTCAGCCAGAAAGGGAATGGCTTTGTCCCAGGGGCACAGGTGTCACCATGAGTCTCATGGTCACAGACAGCAAGCCTCACCTGTCACGTGGAGGAGTGTGGGACATAGTAAGGGGCAGGATTTATAAAGATCACTGTTTTCTGGTAGCACAGGGCTCAGATAAGTTTCCACACAGTCAAACCTAAAAATTGTAGACTGGAGGCTCCGGGGCCTCATCTTTTGCTCTGCTTTTTGGCCTTGTTGGTTTGGATGAGTCCCCATATTTACAAATCAGATTTTGTATCAAAACCCATGGCCTGTTTAATTTTGGCCCTGGGCCCACCCATGGGTACTCAGTGCCAGGCCTCCCTTGGCCCAGCTGCCCCAGCCACCTGGTGCCGGTCCTGGAGGCAGGGCAGCCACTTCCTCCCTCAGTCTCCTTCAAGATAAAGCTCCAGCTCCGCACCCATGTACAAAGTGCAGCTAGGTGCTGGGACCCAACAGGTGCCCCCGTCCACGTGCAACACGAGGGCCCCCAGGCCTGAGGTCAGAAGCCTCAGTGCAGAATCACATGAGCCCATCTTGGGTGGTTCCAGGTGCACCTCCCGGGGCCAGCACTGAGAATGCTGGAGGGCAGGCAGAGCTCCGCACCCACAGTCCTCTCCTGACCATGGCAGCAACCCCACTCAGCCCAGGTGGCTCCCACTTCCAGTAAAGACAAAACACAAAAGAACCTCTCCAAAGCTGTGTTTTATAGCACATGACACAATAGAACAGGGGCATGGGAGGGAGGGTGCTCCTGACTCATTTTCCCCTCCTATAAAACAAGCAGGTTGGCCAAGAATCCAACCCTTACAAGGTTGGAGGTGCCATCAGCACTGACATTCTGGGTGTTTAAAAGCCAGTCCACACTCTCAGGTTTTACTAAGACTTCACATTGAGGGTCGGAGCCTGCTTTGAATAAGAGCTCTGTTGCACTGAGCACAAACACATAATTTTCTTCTGATGTCTACTGACCACATAACTGCACAGGGAGGGCAAGGGCCTGTGAGAACAAGACAATTACAGGCCCATTCCTCTTTTTTTTTCTGAGCTCAGCCACTGAGAAGTTTTAAAATACTCTGTTTTAAAAACTCTGCAGTTATTTTCAGAGTCCTCCAAACACTGCTGGAAATAAATGATGTCAGAAACAGAGAGTATTTTATTTACAGCTCTAGTGAGACCCTAAAAACAGACCCCACTCTCCCTGCACAGGCTCCCCACCCCTCAGGAGAGTTGGGAGCATGGCCTTCCATCTGCCCTCACCCCTAGCCCCACCAAGCTGGGGGACAGGAGAAGTGTGCACACCAGTTATGATATGATAGGTTACGCATCACGTAAAGGGAACAAAGACTTCTTGATTTTCCCATGTGGGGTAAGAGCTGTTTCTCTCAAAGGCCAAGGAAGGCAAGCAAGAGGACTCCATGAATTTCTCTTCTGAAGGTTCATTAGGGGGCAGGCCAGGCTGGCTTCTGCAGTGAGCACAGCACCTTCTCTGTTGAGGCCACACAGCTGGGCCTGTGGTCCAAGGCAGCCTGCAAACAGGTGTGGTGTGACTTGAACAAAGTCTTGTATTGTTTGGGGGGAAACATTCAAGTATCAGCTAACTGGAGAGTGTAATATAATGATGAGCCCCTTGGACCCATGGCCAACTCTACAATGACCAGCTAATGTCTCATTTTACCATGTGTTACAGGCTGAACTGTGTCCCCCACAAAATTCATATGCTGACACTCTAAGCCCCTCAGAATGTGACTATTTTTAGAGATGGAGTCTTTAATGAGGTGATTAAGGTAAAATGGTGTCTTTTTATGGATGGGCCTTAATCCAATATGACTGACGTCATTATAAAAAGAGATTAGGACACAACACACAGAGACAGATGACCATGTGAGGACACAGGGAGAAGATGGCTATCTACCAGCCAAGGAGAGAGGCCTCAGGAGAAACCAGCCTTGCCTACACCTTGGTCTCAGACTTCCAGACTCCAGAACCGTGAGGAAATAAGTTTTGGTTCTTTGAGCCACATCATCTGCAGTATTTGTAAGGGCAGCCCAAGCTGACTAGTACACTGTCTCTACACTCACCCACTGCCCTTGCCCTGGGTGATTTTGAAGCAAATCCCACATATGGTGATTTGTTCTGGCATACAGTTTTGGGGGTTTTTTAAGGAATACAATTTATTTCCAATTATATCAATATAAAAACTGAGGTTTTCGGCTCCACTTAGAAAAGCAGTCCTGGCCACACAAAGGATTCTGGTGGAGTGCTGGTTGGAGCTGGAGCCCTGCATGTTCATGGACTCAAGAGGAGGTGCCTGCGGAGGACAGGATGGCTGCCTCCCTTCTCCCCTCTGGGTGATTGTGGCATCCCAGGATTTGTCACTTCCCTTCACCAAGCTGACCAGATGAGTAGGAAAAGAACGTTGGATACAGAGGCTCCAGGCCAGCCCTTACTTCACATTTGCCCCATTCAAACCATGTGCCCTGCATGGCCAGCACAGTTTCTCTTGCCAATAGCACTGACCTGCTGGGGAATGGTGTGCCCCTACTAGAGCCTGGGGAGATACCAGAGTACTGAAACCAGAGGCAATGCAGTCTTACTCTGACCTGCTATGACCCAGGCCAGTGGTCCAGATGGTGGGCAAAATGGTGCAATTTGCTGGAAGATGTATGTGAGATAGAAGCTTCAAAAACTTGACTCTGACATAGACCAAGAAATGGGGAAGGCCACGCAGCAGGGTGTCAGTGTTTAAATCTCTATCCCATCATTTACCAGTCGGGTGTTGAGGCGTCTGAGGTGCCATGCCTGAGTCTGCCCCGTGTAATGGAGACTGAGAGAGGTAATCCAAGCACAGGCCGGGAAAAGCCATCTCCCCAGCACGTGGCAGTCTCTATCACCCCCACCCCTCTGCCTACCACAGCTGGGCCACAATCCCCTTCCTGGCCTCTGACCTCTGAACAGCGCAGGAGCAGCCCCTGCCTGGGACTAGAGCTATGCAAGCTGCATTCCCGAGGCCCCAGCAGCCTCCCCAACCTCAGCCCTGCTGGCCAGCTCCAGGTTGGCTTCTCCTTGCGGCAGCGCGTGGGGCCTGTCCTTTCTCCAGCTCCAGGTGGACCATGCTCGTTCCCCAACCACCAACACATTCATTCACCAGCTAAGAGCCACTGAGAACTCCTGAGGGCCCAAGAAGTAAACAGAGCAGGCCCGTTGTGGTGGAACACGCATTCTACTCTGGAAAGACAGGAAATCAGGAAAGAAACAAAACAATGCAGAGTAACTAATGATCAGAATAACTAATGCTCAAGGTGACAAAGACAACAGAGGCACAAGCCAGCTGGGACTCAAGCCAGAGTAAGGATCTGGGCTGCATGGGAAGGTGTAGGTGGGCACTGAAGGGTAGCAGCTTACTGAGGTATAAATGACTACAACACACCATACATATTGAAAACGTAGAGTGTGATAAATTTTGACATGCATATACATTGGTGATATCTCCACTAATAGAGCAGAGTCATCGTTCACCTCCAGAAGTTTCCCTCTGCCTCTCTGCCATCTCCCAGCCCCTCCCTAGGCAACTACTGGTGGTCTTCCCATCACTGTAAGTCAGCTTGCACTTTCTACGATTGTATATGAATGGAATCACATGGCAGTCTCCTCTTTTGTTGAGCTTCTTCACTCAGCATAACTTGTGATTTATCTGTGTTGCTGGCCATCTTGGTGATTGATTCCTCCCTGTTGCTGAGCATCAAATGTAAAGATGGAGCACACACGTACTCCAGGCTGCAGAGGGACAGTCGGGTGTTCCAGTTCTTGGCTAGGCTAGAGAAAGCCGCTGTGAACATTTGTCGGTAAGTCTCCGTGAGGACCGCTTTCATTTCTCTTAGGTGAACACCCGGAAGCGGAATGGCTGGGTCATAGGGTAAATATACATTTAACTCTGTAAGAAGCTGCCAAAATGTTTCCCAAAGTACTCACACCATTTTGTATTCCCACCAGCAGTGTGAGAGTTCCAGTTCCTCCACATCCTCACCAGCACTTGGTGTGCTTGGTGTTTTAGCCATTTCACCGTGTGTAGTGGCATCTCACTGAGGTTTTAATCTATATTTTTGTAATGACTAATGATATTGAGAGTTTTTCATGTGCTTGTTTGCCATCCATATCTTTTCTTTGGTGACGTATCTCTTTAGATCCCTTGCTCGTTTAAAAAAATTGGCTCATGTTGTTACTATCGCATTTTTAGAATTCTTTATGTCTGGATACAAGTTCTTTATCAGGTATCAGTTATGGCTTGTCTTCTCATTCTCTTAAGAGTGCCTTTTGAAGTTTTTAATTTTAGTGAATTCCAATTCATCAGTTTTTAAAATTGTATTGTGCCTTTGGTGTTATATTTAATAAATCTTTGCATAGCTCAAGGTCACAAAGATCTTTTTAAATTTTTTCCAAAAAGTTTTACACTTATAGGTTTCATATTCAGGACTATAATCCGTTTTAATTTGATTTTTGTATATGGTAAATATGGATGAAAGTTTTATTTTATTTTTATTTATTTATTTATTTATTTATTTATTTATTGCAGTACGTGGGCCTCTCACTGTTGTGGCCTCTCCCGTTGCGGAGTACAGGCTCCGGACGCGCAGGCTCAGCGGCCATGGCTCACGGGCCCAGCCGCTCTGTGGCATGTGGGATCTTCCCGGACCGGGGCACGAACCCATTTCCCCTGCATTGGCAGGCGGACTCTCAACCACTGCACTACCAGGGAAGCCCCCGAAAGTTTTATTTTTTTACACGTGAATATCCAACTGTTCCAGCACCATTTGTTGAAAAGATGATCCTTTCTTCACTGATTTGCCTTTGTGATTTTGTTGAAAATCAGGTGCTCATATATGTGTAGGTCTGTTTCTGAGCTCCTTATTTTTGTTCCATTTATTTATTATTCTATCTTGATGCCATTAGCACACAATCTTGGTCACTGTTGCTTCATATGTTTTAAAATCAGGTAGTGTTAACCTTCCAACTTTGTTCTTTTTCACAGTTGCTTTGGCTGCTCTAGGTCCTTTGTGTGTGTTCCCACATGAATTTTAGAACCAGTTTTTCATATCTACCCCCCAAAAAACCTCCTGGGAGTTTGGTTGGAATTGCTTTGAATCTGTAGATCAATTTGGAGAACTGACGTTTTAACAACAGTGGGTCTTTCAACCCATGTCTCTCCATTTATTAGTCTTCTTTGATTTCTCTCAGCTTAATACAGGTTATATAGGTCTTTCACACCTTTTATCAGATTTATTCCTAAGTATTTCATGGTTTTTGGTAGTATCATAACTGTTAATGTTGTATTAATTGTTGAAAGTTGAACCATCCAAGAATTCTTGAGACAAATCCTACTTACTTAGTCAAAAAAGATTATCCTTTTCATATATTGTTGCATTCCATTTGCTAATATTTTGTTTAGAATTTTTGTATTTTTGTTCATGAGGGATATTTGTCTCTAGGTTCTGTGGGATTTTTTAATATCTTTGGCATAGGATAAGGGCATCAGAATTATCTGGAACAGTTTGTATAGAACTGGCATTATTTCTCTCTTATCTAGAGGAATTCACCAGTGAAGCCATCTGCACCTGGAGTTTTGTTTCTGTGGGAAGGTTTTTAACTACAAAATAAATTTTTTCATATATACAGGGCTATTCAGCTTATCTATTTCTTCTTAAGTAAGCTTTGGTGAGAAGCTTTGGTGGTTTGTGTCTTTCAAGTAATTTGTCCATTTCATCTAAGTTATCAAATTTATTGGTGTAAAGATGTTTGTAATAGCCCTTTAAATCCTTTTAATATCTATGGAAACAGAATTGATGTCATCTCTCTCATTTGTGATACTGGTAATTGCGTCTTCTTTTTTCAGTCTAGCTAGTGCTTTTTCAGGCTTTTAAAAAAAATTTTATTGGGGTATAATTGATTTACAATATTATGTTAGTTTCAGGTGTACAGAAAAGCTAGTCTGTTATACAAATACATATATCCACTATTTTTTAGATTCTTTCCCCATATAGGCCATTACAGAGTATTGAGTAGAGTTCCCTGTGCTATACAGTAGGTCCTTATTAGTTATCTATTTTATATATAGTAGTGTGTATATGTTAATCCCAATCTCCCAATTTATCCCTATCCCCCTTACCCCCTGGTAAACATAAGTTTATTTTCTATATCTGTAACTCTATTTTGGTTTTGTAGATAAGTTCATTTGTACCCTTTTTTAGATTCCATGTATAAGCAATATCATATGACATTTGTCTTTCTATGTCTGACTTAGTTTACTCAATATGACAATCCGTAGGTGCATCCATGTTGCTGCAAATGGCATTATTTTGTTCTTTTTTATGGCTGGGTAATATTCCATTGTATATATGTACCACATCTTCTATTTTCAGTTTCTAAGGAAACTCCATTCTATTCTCCACAGTGGCTGTACCAGTTTGCATTCCCACCAACAGTGTAGGATGGTTCCCTTTTCCCCACACTCTCTACAGCATTTATTGTTTGTAGACTTTTTAATGATGGCCATTCTGACCAGTGTGAGGTGATACCTCATTGTAATTTTAATTTGCATTTCTCTAATAAGTAGTGATGTTGAGCATCTTTTCATGTTTTTTTAACCATCTGTATGTCTTCTCCGGAGAAATGTCTATTTAGATCTTCCACCCTTTTTTGTTTTGTTTTGTTTTGTTTTTGCGGTACACAGGCCTCTCACTATTGTGGCCTCTCCTGCTGCAGAGCACAGGCTCCAGACGCGCAGGCTCAGTGGCCATGGCTCATGGGCCTAGCCGCTCCACGGCATGTGGGATCTTCCCGGACCAGGGCACGAACCCGTGTCCCCTGCATCGGCAGGTGGACTCTCAACCACTGCGCCACCAGGAAAGCCCTCTCGTTTTATTTATGGTTTCCTTTGCTGTGCAAAAACTTTTAAGTCCCATTTGTTTATTTTTCTTATTCTAGGAGGTAGATCAAAGTAGATCTTGCTGTGATTTATGTCAGTGTTCTCCCTATGTTTTCCTCTAAAAGTTTTATATTATCCGGCCTTATATTTAGGTCTTTAATCCATTTTGAGTTTGTTTTTGTGTATGGTGTTAGGGTGTGTTCTAATTTCATTTCTTTACATGTGCCTGTCCAGTTTTCCCAGCACTACTTATTGAAGAAACTGTCTTTTCTCTTGTATATTCTTGCCTCCTTTGTTGTAGATTAGCTGACCATAAGTACATGGGTTTATCTCTGGACTTTCTATCCTGTTCCATTGATCTATATTTCTGTTTTTGTGCCAGCACCATACTGTTTTGATGACTGTAGCTTTGTAGTATAGTCTGAAGTCAGGGAGCCTGATTCCTCCAGCTCCGTTTTTCTTTCTCAGGATTGCTTTGGCTATTCGGGGTCTTTTGTGTTTCCGTACAAATTGTAAATTTTTTTGTTCTAATTCTGTGAAAAATGCCATTGGTAGTTTGACGGGGATTGCACTGAACCTGTAGATTGCTTTGGGTAGTAGAGTCATTTTCACAATGTTGATTCTTCCAATCCAAGAACATGGTATATCTCTCCATCTGTTTGTGTCATCTTTTCTTTCTTTCATCAGTATCTTTTAGTTTTCCAAGTACAGGTCTTTTGCCTCCTTAGGTAGGTTTATTCCTAGGTATTTCATTATTTTTGATGCAGTGGTGAATGGGATTGTTTCCTTAATCTCTTTCTGATCTTTTGTTGTTGGTGTATAGAAGTGCAAGAGATTTCTGTGTAGGTTTTTCAGCTTTATTGAGTTTCTCATGTATTGGCTTCTGGTTACATTGATATTCTCTATTGTTTTCCTGTTTTACTGATTTTTATTATTCATTTTCTTATGCTTACTTTGGATTTAATTTCTTTCTTTGCTAGTTTCTTAAGGTGGAAGATGAAGTTATTAATTTGGTCTTCTTTTCTAATGTAGGCTTAGTGCTATCAATTTCCTCCTAAGTATTGTTTTCTCAATATCCCACCAATTTTGACATGTTGTATTTTCATTTTTATTCAGTTTGTTTTCTAATTTCTCATTTGATTTCCTTTTTAATCCATAGGTTATTTAAAAGTGTGTTACCTCATTTGCAAATATTTGGGTATTTTCCAGAGATCTGTGTTTGACTTCTAATTTAATTCCATTGTGGTTGGAGAATGTCATCTGTATGACTTGAATCCTTTAGAATTTATTATCACTCATCTTAATGGCCCAGAATCTGCCTTATTTTTTTTTTTTTTTTTTTTCGGTACTTGGGCCTCTCACTGTTGTGGCCTCTCCCGTCGCGGAGCACAGGCTCCGGACGCGCAGGCCCAGCGGCCATGGCCCACGGGCCCAGCCGCTCCGCAGCACGTGGGATCCTCCCGGGCCGGGGCACAAACCCGTGTCCCCTGCATCGGCAGGCAGACTCTCAACCACTGCGCCACCAGGGAAGCCCCAGAATCTGCCTTATTATGGACCACGTACACATAAAAAGAACGTGTGCTCTGCTGTGGGTGAAGTCTTAGAAATGTTAAGCCAAGCTGGTTGAGAGTGGTGCTCAAGTCTTATGTGTTCTTAGTGATTGTTGTGGTCATGTCATGGAAACAAGAGGGACCTTAACCCAAAATTTGGTTTGGATATTGAGACTGATGATGTGTGCGCGCGCGCACACACACACACACACGTTGCGAGAGGATAAAAAGGTTTGTTTCTCACATAGGAGGCTTTAGGATCCAAAACAGATTGAGTGAGTGGGGAAAGGAGACTGGCTGGGAAGGGAGACTGGCTTAGGGTTTTTATGGTGGTTAGGGAGTAGGGTCAGGATTCCACTTATAGCATGAATTTCCCATGGTGCCAAGGGATGGAGCACTAGGGCTTCTTATCAGCATGACGAGATATGCAGAGAAGAAGAAGAGGGAGGGTGAGACTTAAAAGCTGTCAGCACTCAGACATCAAAAATGGAGTCAGGGGCTTCCCTGGTGGCGCAGTGGTTGAGAGTCCGCCTGCCGATGCAGGGGACATGGGTTCGTGCCCCGGTCCGGGAAGATCCCACATGCCTCGGAGTGGCTAGGCCCATGAGCCATGGCCGCTGAGCCTGTGCGTCTGGAGCCTGTGCTCCGCAATGGGAGAGGCCACAACAGTGAGAGGCTCGCGTAACGCAAAAAAAGAAAAAAAAAAAAAAAATGGAGTCAGGCTCTATTACAATGGCTTTCTGTCTACATGCTCTGCCATTTATTCAAATAGCTGACTGTGATTGTGAATTTGTCTATTTCTCTTCTGTTTTCCTCCGCATTTCCAAGTTGTTATTAGGGGTAGAAACATTTAGAATTGTATCTTTTATTGGTGAGTTGACCTATTTTCATTATGAAATTATATCTTTGCCCTCATAATAAGCTTTGCTCTGAAACCTGCATTGTTTGATATTAATAGTCACCGTAGCTTCCTTTTGATTGATGTTAGGATGGTATATTTTGGTCCATCCTTTTACCCAGACCTATTTGTCTTTATATGTAAAGCATGTTTATTGTACACAACATAAAATTGGATTTTTTAATCAAATGTGACAATTTCTTTTACTCAAAGTGACCAGACCATTTACATACCATTACAAAACGTGGCTATTGATATAGTTAGGATTAAGTCTATCATCTTGTAATTTGATTTTTATTTATCTTATCAGTCCTTTGTTCCCCTTTTTCTCTTTTCTGCAGTTCTGTCCATTTGAGTTCTAAACCAAGAGCTCTGTGGCCCTCAGCATTGGTGTGCTGACCAGCATCGTGCAGCTGGCCTGGTGTGTTCACCACTGGACATTGTCCCTCCAGTCCACGATGCTGATGCTTTAGGGTTGGGGAGGGGTTCCCTATCTACCCCATGAGCTCATGTGGGGCTCAGCAAAAGGAGCAGTGGGTGTTTCCTTTCAGTTTTCTGCCACAAATATGTCTTGACCTCCTCTCCCTCCTTCTTTCTCTGCCTGTATATATACATTTGGTATTCACTTAATTTTAGTTTTAAAATGCGTGTGTGTGCAAATAGAGACAAGTGTAGTTTCCATCTTACAAACAGATTGTGTACTAAAATTATTTAGTAAGCCATGTGTTATGGACTGAATGTTTGTGTCCCCCTCAAAGTTCATGTTGAAGCTCTAACCTCCAATGTGACTATATCTGGAGACAGGGCCTTTATGGAAGTAATTAAGATTAAATAGGTCATAAGGGTGGGGCCCTGGTATGATAGAATTCGTGTCCTTATAAGAAGAGGAAGAGAAAATAGAGCTCATTTGCTCTCTCTCCACATGCACACAAAGAAGAGATCATGTGGGCACACACTGAGATGACGGTGCCTACACACCAAGAAAAGAGGCCTCAGAATGAAACCTACTTGCCAGCACCTTGATCTTGGACTTCTGGCCTCCAGAACTGTGATAAATAAATATCTGTTAAGTCACCCAGCCTGTGGTATTCTGTTATTGCAGCCCAAGACACCATGTGTTTTATTTCCCAAAGAAAGGACATAACATCAAGGCTGAGCTCCCTGGCTAGAGTATGAAATTGTTTGACTTGGAAATATAGTGCTAGAATAGCATAACCCGTTACTCAGAACCCTTGGGGATGCTTACTTTTGTTTCTCCAAGTTCTCCCGGGTCATGGAGAATCAACCAGCCCTTTAATAAAAGGCACATTTCAGATTTGAAGCTGTTCAACCTGAGTGGAGGCTCACATACCACAGCAGACACCAGAGAGTGGGCTGCGGGGAGCCCTCCAGGACAGAATGAGAATGAAAAGCAGAGCCTGCAGCTCACCACCATGGCCCTGCAGGGGGAACTCAGGGCAAACCTGGATGATGCTGCTGTCCCTATCCTGGGAAGCCTGTGCTGGGCCTGGAAGCTGCTGTGCGGGAGGCACCAGGCACAAGGTGGATCTTTTCCGTTCCAGTAATCCTATAAGTAGCAACAAGCTACTGCAGACTTCTACTCACAGGGAGAGTTTTACTTTTGGCAACAATTCATTGTGCAGCAGCTGTGTTCATCGACAGCTGTTCTGGAAGGTGTGGGATACAGAAGACGCCCTTAAGGTCTGCCCTCAGGAGGCTTAAACCGAAGTATGACACATGAGACAGACACCCAAGATCTCCTATGGGGGTCTGGTGAGATGTTCCTGCCAGCCGCATGACAGAGCTCAGTGGAGGAGAGACTCCAAGTGTGTTGCAGGACTGTGAGCAGCTGGGGGCAGAGTTAGGGTGGGCGAATCATGTCCTAGCAGCCAAGTCTGAAGCTGAGGGACATGTCTGGCAGGTGTGGCCAACCACCGAAAGTCTCAGACTTCAACACAGGGGATTAAGGTTTACCTGGGGGCTCCAGAGAGCCACTGGGCATTTCTTAGCAGTGGATGAGGCTGGGCGTACAGGGCCCCAGAAGACCAATGTGCAGGATCCCCCCTGGGGTTGTAGCTTGACCATCAACATCACTGGCCTGTCCCTCTGCCTCAATACAGCAACAGAGCTGCTTCCAGAGGGCCATCCCCACTTGTAGGGAGGACCTGGCTGCTCCTGGAATCAGGGTGAGGCAGACTCTGCTACTTGGGGTCCCAGGCGGTAAGGTACCCACCAGCTCCTCCTCCAAAGATGTGCTGGGGGAAGTGGGTAAGTGCTCAGTGATGCTGTGGTGTGAACAGGTATTCAATCTGTCCAGGTGTTCCAACCCAATCTCTCTCTCCCCCTTGCCTCACCCGAAACACACCCCCTAGTAAAGGAATCTGACTGTTGCCTACTCAGAAATTCTGGAGGAAGCTTGGGCCCTCACAGGTGTTTGCATCCAGGGGCTGTTACGACTACCTGTGAGCCCCTGCTGGGTTTCCAAACTTCAGCCATCTGCCTTCGCAATTTTTACCATTTGCTCGTGTGCTTTTACCTTTAGTTACTACCATCTTACCACCAATTTTTACCATTAGCACCTGTACTCTTACTTGCTTAAAACGATTTAAACAAATTTGCTGTCTGAAAAAGTAAGCTGTGCATTACTTCCATCAATAGAAAACCAGTAACAGGAGCCACAAACAGACAATGACAAAATGAACACAATGAAAATACACGATGTCATTACATCTGTAATGACAGACGTAACAATGGCCTGTTCTACTTTATCACAGAGGAGAGCACACACCAGGGCATGTCCACTTGGCCCGGGCAGCAGCACCAAGAGCTGGCAAGGGATGAGGTGGGCAGCCCCCATATGCATCCCCAAACCTCACCCGCACACCCTCTGGGAAGCTGTGGGGAGGCAGGGAGGCTGCTCTGCTTTTATCAGCCAACTGGACAGGAGTTGAGTCTCGGGTTGGCATTTTGTGTGATGACCATAAATGATGTTTGGGGACGCCTGCGGCAACTGCAATGTTATACACAGCATCTGTGGGCTCCAGTGGTGACATAACCCCTACACCACATTCTTCACTGAAGGAAACACTAAACTGAAGTCAGAGATTAATTAACACAAAGATACAATTTTCTCATCTCAAGGAGTGGGACCCCCTCAATTCTACCCAAACCCCAGGCCCCAGTGTGAGCCCCCATTCCTGCTGGCCAAGCTGCAACTTTACTACTGCATGTTACCCTGTGAGGCCACTAGCAGGTTTCCTGTCTTTCACACTGTGCTTCAGACACCCTACCACGGTGGTGGTGCAGTCCTGCAAGGGCCAGTGGGCCTATCCTGCCATCTACCGAAGCCAGGGGTCTGAGACCCGAGGCGGGCCCCTCCCAATGGTGCATGTGGATTCTGGAGGAAGGGCCATTTCAAGCCACTGTGGATGCCTGTCCTGTGCCCGGTGGATTGATGTGACAGAGTAAGGAAGCCCAAAGGGCAGCATAATGAATGGAGCTGTGTGCGCAAGCAAGGGTCCAAATCTGTGCGAGCCAGGGAGCCGTCACCAGTGATGGGCATCACTGTTCAGCCTCCAAGGGTCTGATGCCTCCAGGGCTCTGCAATAGAATGGGGGCTGCCCTGGTTATGAAGGAGGAGAATGCCTGAAAACTGGGGCCAGGCCGCCTGAGATCCACAGCCTCAGCTGCTTCTCTAAGAGGTGGGACCTTATCACACGTCTGACCCATCCCAGCTGCTGTCTGGACACAAGGACCATGAGCTACCCAGTGTACTGTAAAGCACCATCTAAAGTGTTCATCACCACACTCAGGAACCCCTCAGCTAAGGATACTTACCCCCAGACCTGTCCCGCTGTGTGGTCCCAGGAGTTTCTCCGACACTCTCATTCACTTACCAACCATCTCAGGCCACCTGCCGGTCTGGGGACCACAAGAAAGGAGTTTGAAAAACCAACGTCCTGTTTCCCCCAAAATATTTTTTATTCTTGCTTACATTTGTGTTTCCAATTGTGAATAAAAAATGCTTAGAAAGTGGTTACAAAACATCGTGAACCGGACACGAGGTGTGGGCTCGCCTTCTCTGCATGAGATGACACGGGGCCTGGCGTCTGGGTCTGGGTCGGCCTGCCTGGGCTCAGTCGGGCTTCTCACTTTCAGAATCTAGAAAACAAAACCGCCACAGCTCATTACAGGCCTGACGCGGTCACACGAGGCCCTGGAAGTTGGAATGGCGACACCAGAGTGGTCACGCTCCTTGGAGGGCTGGGCTGCCGGACCATGACCCAGGCACTATGCATACATACCCCGGGCTGCCTCTGCCATCTGGCCACCTTCCACACTGAGCAACCGCCCAAACCAGGCAGGGTCTTGCAGGGCCCACTGCCCTGGAGAGCAAGGTACCTCTGGCTCCACAGGCACAGCAAGCAGAGTCTGCTTGCCGACCTGCCCAGCCTCTGCTCAGAGCTAGCGCTGAGGCGGAGCACTGCACGTGGCCAGGGGCACAAAGCCTGACTGCATCTCGGTGGAAATGCAGGACGAACAGACCAGGGCTGCCACCCCAGCCGCGGGGAGCCGGAGGCACCACGACCCCCAGCTTGAGTACACGCAGAACACACGCAGGGGCACCAGCTGCTGACCATAAGGCCATCAGGGCCGGTGAGCCAGGAAAACATGCTGAATTCCACGGGGCCCTCCCCAAATCCGCACCAAGGCCCTGCACCTACAGGACAGCAGAGCCCCTCAGGTGACCCCAGGGCAGGTGGCCCAGCCCCCCACCCAGCTCTGTCCAAAGTGAGTCACACAAACCTGGCTTTCTGTGAGACAGCCAACATGGACAGGGGGCAGAGACACCATTTAGTTGGCCGTGAGACTCATGCCCTCCATGGGGCAGAGTCCACTGTACATCTAAATGCAGTTCAAACTCAGAGTTTGAAAGCCGAGTGAACAAGCCAACCTAGGCCCGAAGCCACAGAGCTGGCATGGGGTTCCCGCCCAACAGCCCACTCTCGTCCTCTGAGCCATGTCGGCGCAGCGTCAATCACACCCGGCTCCTGCCAGGAAGAAAGCACCTGCCACTCAGCCCCCAGGCCCCTCATGGCCACCCCGGCCTCCTGGGCAAGGTGTTGACAGCAGGCATGGAGCTGAGAGTGAAACTGTCAGGACAGGGCAGTGCTGCCTGCCAGGGCTACCCACCCCATGCTCCCTTTGAGACTGGCTGTTCAGCTTTTACGTGGACACAAGATAAGAAAAAGATGTTGTTCCACACTGTTTTCAAGCAAAAATGTTTATTTTTCTCCTTCAAATATACAATCTCTTGGGGAGTCTGTGCCACTGACCGTTCACATTCAAGGCCAGGACTCCAAACCACATGTCTGGTACAGCAAGGGGAGCGGGAAGAGGGCGGCTTCCACCACCCTCAGGAACCAGGCGCACATAATTCTCAACCCAAGGACCAAGGGGCACATTATAGAGAACAGAAATCTCTTACTATAGTGTCACGGCCTGGCAGAAGAGTCTGTATAATCACCTAGAAAATTCAATTCTAACTGAATTGATGGAATAATATATTTAAATCAAAATAATTCAGCCAGTCCTAGTAAAGTCCCAAAGTACAGCAGAACTATACAATTCATAGCTGGGCAGCCCAACCAGTGGCCCCCCAGTGGGAAATGGGAAATATCTTGGTCAGTGAGAAGCAGGGCCTTCAGCTCCCACCCTGGGCTGTTTGGTGCCTGTCTGGGATGAGCCCCACTGAAATTTCCAGGAGAGGAACACTCCCACCCCTAGCAGGGCAACCTCAGTGCCTGGAGAAGTCTGGAGGCCAGAGGTGGGTGGAACAGCCTGTGAACACATGGCAAAGCTAGGCCCAAGTGGCCACAGGCCTCAGTGCAAATGACAGAAAAGGAAGGCAGGTCAGTAGGAGAGTTGGCAGGCCCCCAGAGCAGAAGGGGTCCACTGTCTCTGCAAAGCAGGCGGCCTGCCTGTGCTCCTGCACCAGACACACACTTGTACCTCCCCCACACTCACAGCAGCCCTGCGGGCTTTGGGTCATGAGGGCGTGTCTGCTTACCTAGCGCTTTACAGCAGGTTCCACAGAGCCAAACACAGATGCTAACATTCCTGACTAAGAGACCAACTACCAGTAGCAATGCACTGCCCCAATAACCATGCATCCCTGGGCAGTTTGCTGGCAGTGCCCGTGGCACTGCAGTTGAGGGAGTGTGTCCATTTGTTTGCTATCTATGACCATACAGCTGGAGAGACCTCGTTTTACGAGTACAAAGCAGAACTCTTCTAGCATTTGCAACTCTTCAATATTCAAGGTCACTAGTTCAATTTCTTTTAAAGCACGTACAACAGAAAAGTCAAGATCAGACTTTAGCTTCAGATTTTCAAACCATTCATGTCTCTGCAACTTAACAAGGGAAATAGAGATATCAATACACAAGCCAACTGTAAATGAAATACATCTTTTCTGATACATGATCTTTTAAAACATCTCTTTCCATCAGGGAATGGAAAAGCTGGAATTCAAGGCACTGTACTTCTGCAGGGTGATTACAATGTTCTAACCATCAACTCAAGTACAGGAAGTGAGTGCAAAGACAGCAAGTGTGGACCACGGGAAACTAAGAGGGAACAAGGTCTGCAGCAATAAAGAAAGCAAGGACTGCCGCCCTGGCTGGGCACCCATGGGCAGGCGGGGCAGGACTTGGAGGCCAAACCACAACCTGACTCCTCTGGGCTATTCAGTTCAGTATGTTCCACTTGGCAAGTGGTGAGACAGAGGAGCTATGTGATCCGCAGCCTGGGGCCAGGCATGCTGACCATAGGTGGCCACAAGAACATGGGGAGTGCTGGCGTGCCTGTTGCACCCAAGCCTGGCCCCTCATTGAGGCTCCAGCTGCCTGCTTGGGCTGCCCAGGGCCCCCAGGACACTGGAGCTGGGATCAGGCTTCCACACTGGCCCAAAGGCAGTGCGTAGGGTGGGGCTGGAAAGCAGGAGAGAGCAGTACCTGGCATGGGCACAGGCTGGGCTGAAGCAGCTCCAGGAATGACCGCGGTGGGTAGAGGGCTGGGTGCCGGGGCCAGACATGGCATCCCCACTGCTGTTCGAGACGTGTTCATCTACAAGACAAGAAACGTGGCTTCAATCAGCTAGCCTCCCTCAGTGGCCTTGGGGGTCCCCACAGTTTCTCCATCCTCAGGAGAGGGTGGTCTCAGGACCTGACATGGGGCACCTTTAATGGCTGATGCCAGAGTGGAAGTACGCAGCTGGGAGGCAGCCGCCGTCCCTCCCTCCTTCCACAGAGCTGCAGCCTGCCCACCTCTGGGCCACATGCCCCGACTGTCCACAGGCCAGAGTGGGCTTCAAAGCAGACCCCTCAGGACATGAACCCTGAAGTCGCACTAAGGGGACCACACACTCCAACCCAAGGCCTCCTGCTTGATTGGTCAGTGCCATTATGGCAGGACCAGAACAGCTGGGAGCTGTGCAGGGTTGTGTGCCCAGAGATCCAGAGTCAGTGGCAGGGCAGCCCTTCTGCTCTCTGCACCTCAGATATAACCCCACAGGAGAAGCAGCACAAGGACTGGGAAATGAGCTGTGATGGCTGGTGAGGCCAGCATGGCCGTGATGCAGAAACCTGATGAGGCTACTGCAAGAAAACAGGGTAGGGCCCAACAGCCTTCAAACTGTCTAGACAAAATGTTGGCAGATCTGACCAAGCAACTATAAAACAAGATAAAACATCAGAGCCAAGTGAGGTTTGCCCCAGGAATGCAATGATGTCCCAGTAGAAATCACTGCATCTCACCACAGTTACATCCCAAGGGAGAATTCCACGTGATGCTCCCCACAGATGCAGGGAGAGTGTCTGAGGAGTTCCACCCTGCTTCATGGTAAGCACAGCTGCTGAAGCTGGAGGGTGCCTCCTCCATCTGGAAGGGCCTCTGCAGAACCCACAGCCAACCCTGTGCCGATGGTGAAATGCCAAATGTACTTCACCCAAGGATCCCCCTGTCCCTGGCCAACACTGTGTGGAAAGTTCCAGCCAATAAAAGAAAAGGAATAAGGGGCACAGACTAGAAAAGAGAAAGGAAAACCATCCTTATTTGCAGATGACAAGATCGTGTATGGAGAAAACCCCAAAGAGCAGACAAACCAATTTCTAGAACTAAAAAGCACATTTAGCAAGATTGCAGGCTACAAGGAACAGAAAACAACCATATTTCTATATACTACCAACATATAACTGTAAAGGGAAATTTTAAAGCAATAAAATTTACAACCACATTCCAAAATGTCAACTATCTCAGGGTAAATTTAATGAAAGCTGTGTAACACCTTTACACTGAAAACTATAAAACTTTGCTGAGAGAAAATTAAAAAGACATAAACAAAGCAATGCCATGTTTATAGAAAGACTCACTACTGTTAATGTGTCAAATCTTACCCAGATGCTTAACAGATGCGATACAATTGGAATCAAAGTCCCATAAGGCTATTTTGTAGGAATATACAAGCTGTTTCTAAAATGTAGGTGGAACTATTAAAGACCTAGAAAAATCAAGAAATTCTTGGGAAGGGACAAATTAGAAGTATTAACAAACTATACATAAAATAGATAAGCAACAAGGATTTACTGTATAACACAGGGAATTACACCCAATATTTTGTAATAACCTATAATGGAATATAATTTGAAAAAAGAAAGTAACCACTAGCTAAGGCTTCAGCAAACAAAACCAGCAAATGCTGGGGAAGGAGAGAATCTGTTTTCCAGAGTTATCACTTATAATATTCAGATGTCCAGTTTTCAACAAGAAATCACAAAATCTTTGCAAAGAAAATGAAAAGTATGATCCATACAGAGAGAAAATTCATTAATAGAAAATGTCCCTGAAGAAGTCTAAACATTGCACTTACAAAATAAAGACTTTAAATCAACTGCTTTAAATATGTTCAAAGAGTTAGAGGAAACCATAGACAAAAAGAAAACCAGGAAAATGATTCATCAACAACATGAGAATATCAATAAAGTGACAGAAGTTATAAAAGGAACCAAATATTAGAGCTGAAATATTAGAGTTAAAAGGTATAATAACTGAAATTTAAATTCCACTAGAGAAGCTCAAAAGCAGATTTGAGCAGGAAGAATAAAGAAACAGCAAACTTGAGACCACAGAATTGAAATTATCAAGTCTGAGAAACAGAAAGAATAAAAAAAAAAGAATGAAGAAAAGAAAAGTATACAGAGCCTATCAGGGAGAAGAGAAAGTGAAGGACAGGAAAAAATACTTGAAGTAGCGAAAGAAAAGACTGTCAACCAAGATTCTACAACCAGCAAAATGAACCTTCACGATGAAGGAGAAATTAAGACTTCTGGATAAACAAAAACTAAGGCAGGTTGTTACTAAAAGATATGCCCCACAAGAAATGCTAAAAGAAGAACTTTCATTTCAGGCTGAAATGAAAGGATAATAGACAGTAACTCAAAGCCATGAGACGAAATAAAGAAAGCAACTACACAGCTAAATACGTAAGCCAACACTATTGTACTTTTGGTTTTAATTCCTTTTGTCCCCTATATGATTTAAAAGAATGCATTAGATTATAAATCTGTATGAATGGGCACACAATGTATAAAGATGCAATCTGTGCAAAAACAACACAAAGGAGGAGGGATGGAGACATATATGAGGAGAGTGTTGAAACAAAGTTGGTATTACTCAAACTAGGTTGTTATAAGGTTAAGATTTTAATTGTAATCCCTAAGGTAACCAATACGAAAATAACAAAAACGTGTGCAGAAAAGTAAAAAAAAGCGGGGGGGGGAGGGGATAAAAACCTGTAGAACATACAGAAAAATAAATAGTTAAACCAGCAGAAGTCCTTTATTAACCATAATTACTTTAAATGTAAATGGACTGAACTCTCCAATTAATAGGCAAAGATTGGCAGAGTAGATAAAAAAGCATAATTAATCTATATGCTATCTACAAAACACACACTTTAGATACAAACACACAAAGAGGTTGAAAGTAAAAGGATGGAGGACAGGAGATCAAGATGGCAGAGTAGGGGCTTCCCTGGTGGCGCAGTGGTTGAGAGTCCGCCTGCCGATGCAGGGGATGCGGGTTCGTGCCCCAGTCCGGGAAGATCCCACATGCCGCAGAGCAGCTGGGCCTGTGAGCCATGGCCGCTGAGCCTGCGTGTCCGGAGCCTGTGCTCTGCAATGGGAGAGGCCACAACAGTGAGAGGCCTGCGTACCGTAAAAAAAAAAAAAAAGATGGCAGAGTAGGAAGGTGCTGAGCTCACTTCCCCCCAAGAACACATCAAAAATACATCCATAAAGTAGAACAATTCTCTCTGAAAACAAACTGGAAATGGACAGAAATATTCTTCTAAAACAAAAGTTGTAAAAGAAAGATCCACACGAGTCAGATAAGAAGGGAAAAGAGCTATCAGGTTGGGACCCAGGCCCACAGAAGAAGAGGGGGATATCACCACTAGGAGATCCTCCCTGGGGACTGAGTGGTTTGAACCACATATTGGGTACCCCAGCCCTGGCGTCCAACATGCTGACATTCACATTACAGGGGTTCCAGAAGGAGACAAGTCTTCTTACTGGTTTGAAAACTAATAGGACTTCGAGGAGGGCTGTGAGAAACCTAGACCTGGCTCGTGACACAAGCTTGCTTGCTCCCAGGAATGAGGTGTAGAATGGAGATGAAAACTGCCCCAGAATTCCGGATGGTTTCATGAAACCACCTAGCATGCATCCAGCTCATCTACCTCTGAAGAGCTTCCCACTAGGTTGAAGGCTGCCATTGCTGAGGAAAGTGTGCAGTTGGGGATGGAACTGACTCAGACCCAACACTGTATATAAATGGGGCAAGGGCAGCCTTTGCTGGCACTCACAGAGGCAGCAGATCAGGAGCTGTATGGAGCTGACTAGCATTCTGGGATTGTCCCAGTGTACACCCTGGCCCACACCAGGTGCCCACTGCAGCCCTTTTGCTCCAGCACTGTGCCCCCTGGAGCCAACGTGTCATTGCTGGGAGAGGGAAGAGAGCACACTTAGAGGGAAAGGAGCCAGCTCGGACCCCACCCCTGCTTCAGCACCTTGGGATGAGACCCCACCCCTGATAGGGTAGTGATGACGACTCAGCATAGAAGAAGCTTCAGCTCACCCATGGCTCTGGCTCTAGCCCCTCCATCCCCAGCCCCACCACCCACCAAATTGATACCAGACAGCATATCCTGGGGGAAGACATGACCCATGCTCACTTCAGATCCAGCTCTCGCACCGAAACTACTGAACACGTGCAGACTGCATAGAGATGCTCCCACACAAGTACAACCCTTCAAGACCGAGATAGGTAACTGTTTCACCTAATTTTATAGAGATAAGAAACATTAAGCAAAATGAGAAAACAAAGGAATGTCTTTATAACGAAAAAACAAAGAAAAAACTCTGAAAAAACAACTAATGAAAGAGAGAAAATTTACCAGATAAAGAGTTCAAAGCATTAGTAGTAAGAATACTAACTGAACTAGGGAAAAGAATAGATGAGGACAGAGAGAATTTTAACACGGAACTAGAAAATATAAAAACCAGTCAGAACTGAAGAGTGAAATAACTAAAATGAAAAACACACTAGAAGGAATTAACAGACGGTAATATGTAATAGAGAAGAATGCATAAGTGATCTGGAAGATAGAATAATGGAAATCACCCAATCAAAACAGTAAAAAGAGAAACAAATTTTTAAAATATGAGAACAGTTTAAGGGACCTCTGAGACAACATCAACCATGCTAACCTTCACATTATAAGGGTTCCAGAAGGAGAAGAGAGTTGAAAATGTATTTGATGAAATTATGGCTGAAAACTTCCTGAACCTGGAGAAGGAAACAGATACCCAGGTACACAGAGTATCCCAAACAAGATGAACTGAAAGAGACACAGACCAAGATGTATCATAATTAAAATGGTAAAAGTTAGAGATAAGGAGAGAATTTAAAGGTAGCAAGAGAAAAGCAAAGAGTCACGTACAAAGGAACACCCATAAGTCTATCAGCTGATTTTTCTGCACAAACTTTGCAGGCCAGAAGGGAATGGCATGACATATTTATAGTGCTCAAAGGGAAGAATCTACAACCTAGGACAATCTACCCAGCAAGATTATCATTCAGAATTAGAAGTGAGATAAAGAACTTCTCAAATAAGAAATAACTAAAAGAGTCATCAATACTTAAACTAACCCTAAAAGAAGTCTTAAATGGTCTTCTCCAAGTGGGAAAAAAAAGGCTACAACAAGATGTAAGGATTTATAGGAAAGGAAAAACCCCACAAGTAAAGGCAAATATATAGCAAAGGCTGTGGATCAATCACTTAACATAAGCTAGTACAAAGATTAAAAGACAAAAATTGGAAAATAAACTATAACCACAATCAACAGTTAAGGGATAAACATGAAGATGTAAAATATGACATCAAATACATAAAATGTATGGGAGGGGAGTAAAAAAATGTAGATCCTTTAGAATGTGTTTGAACTTAAATAACTACCAGTTTAAAACAAGCAGATACATAGGTCAACGTATATGAAACCCAAGGTAACCACAAATCAAAATCCTACAATAGATACACAAAAATAGGGAGAAAGTAACACAAGCATGCCATGATTTGATAAAGAAAATAATCAAACCACAAGGGAAGAAACTAAAAGAAGAAGAAAATAATATAGAATGATAAAAACAACCAGAAAACAAGTAACAAATGGCAGTTAAGTACATACCTATATAGAATTACTTTAAATGTCAATGGACTAAATGTTCCAATCAAATGACACAGAGTGGATGACTGGATAAAAAACAAGACCCATCTATGTGCAAGAGACTCTCTTTAGAATTAAAGACACACAGACTAAAAGTGAAGGGATGGAAGGAGCTATTTCATGGAAATGAAAACGACAAGAGAGCTGGTAGCAATACTAATATCGTGCAAATTAGACTTTAAAAAAAAAGTCTACAAAAAAGACAAAGAAGGATATTATATAATGATATAGTGATCAATACAAGAAGAGAATATACATTTATTAATATGTATGCACTTCATATAGGTGCAACTAAATATGGAAAGCAAATATTAACAGACATAAAAAGGAGACACTGACAATAATAGAATAATAGTTGGAGACTATAATGAAATATTGGTCTTAAATGACACATTAGACAAATTGGACTTAATAAATATATATAGGACATTCCATCCAAAAACAGCAGAATACACATTCTTTTCAAGTGCACGTGGAATGTTCTCTAGGATAGATCACATGCCAGGCCAAAAAACAAGTCTCAATAAATAGAAGAGAACTGAAATTACATCAAGCTTTTTTTTTCAACCACAACAGTATGAAACTAGAAACCAAGTACTGGAAGAAAAATGGGAAAAGCACAAACACATGGAGACTAAACGACATGTTAATAAAAGAAACAATGGATGAATGAAAAAATCAAAGAGGAAATCAGAAAAAAACGAGACAAATGAAAAAAACCGCAACTTTGCACAATCTACAGGACGCAGCAGAAGCAAATATAAGAGGGAAGATTATAATAATACATGCATACCTGAGTATACAAGAAAAATCTCAGATAAACAACCTATCCTCCATCTAAATGAATTAGAAAAAGAACAAAGCCCAAGTTAGCACAAGTAATACCTAGTGAAGAGCTAATACCTAGTGTAACAAACTATTGTTACAGAACAGCTAATACCCAGTGTAACAAACTATTCCAACAAAATGAAGAGGAGGGAACACCCCCAAATTCATTCTACGAGCCCACCATTATACTGATACCAAATCTAGAAAAAGACATTACAGAGAAAAGAAAATTACTAGTCAATATCTGTGATGAATATAGATGCAAAAATCCTCAAAAAATATTGGCAAACCAAATTCAATAATATATAAAAAGGATAATACACCATGATCAAGTGGCATTTATTCCACAGATTCAAGGACAGTTCAATATCCACAAGTCAATCAGTGTGATACACCACATTAACAAAAGGAAGGATAAAAATCACATTATCATTTCAATAGACACAGAAAAAGCATTTGACAAAATTCAACTTCCATTCATGATAAAGACTTGCATCAAAGTTGGTATAGAGGAAACATATTTCAACATAATAAAGGCCATTTATGACAAACCCACAGCTAACATCACACTCAACAGTGAAAAGCCAAAACTTTTCCTCTAAAATCAGGAAAAAAACAAGGATGCCCACTCTCGCCACTGAGAAGTAGTACTGGAAGTCCTAGCCACAGCAGTCAGACAAGAAAAAGAAATAAAAGGCATCCAAATTGGAAAGGAAGAAGTAAAAATGTCACTATTTGCAGATGACATGATGTTATACTCAGAAAATTCTGAAGTTCCATCAAAAAACTATGAGAACTAATAAATGAATTCAGTAAAGTTGCAGGATACAAGATTGACATACAGAAATCTATTGGTTTTCTAAACACTAATAATCAACTATCAGAAAGAGAAAACAATAAAACAATCGCATTTAAAATTGCATCAAAGAGAATAAAATACCTAGGAATAAACTTAACCAAGGAGGTGAAAGATCTATAACCTGAAGACTCTAAAACATTGATGAAGGATATTTAAGATGACACAAACAAATAGAAAAGATATTCCATGTTCCTGAATTGGAAGAATTAATACTGTTAAAATGGCCATACTACCCAAAGCAATCTACAGATTTGATTCAATCCCTATCAAATTACCCATGACATTTTCCACAAAACTAGAACAAATAATCCTAAAATTTATATGGAACCAAAAAGGCTCCCAATTACCAAACCAATCTTGAGAAAAAAGAACAAAGCTGGAGGTATCACACTCCCCAACTTCACATTATACTACATAGGTACAGTAATCAAAAGAGCATGGTACTGACACAAAAACAGAAACATACATAATGGAACAGAATGAACAGCCCCTCCCAAAACCCATAAACTTATGGTCAATTAATCTACAACAAAGGAGGCAAGAATATACAATGGGGAAAAGGCAGTCTCTTCAGTAAGTGGTGCTGGGAAAACTGGACAACTACATGTAAAAGAATAAAATTAGAACATTCTCTAACACCATATAAAAAAATAAACTCGAAATGAATTAATATCTTAAATAAGACTGAAACCCATAAAACTACTTGAGGAAAATTTAGGCAGAACACTCTTTGACATAAATCAAAGGAATATTTTTTTGGCTCTGTCTCCTAAGGCAAATGAAACAAAAGCAAAACCAAACATGGGACCTAATTAAACTTAAAAGCTTTTGCACAGCTAAAGAAACCTTCGACAAAAAGAAAAGACAACCTATTATCGAGAGTGAGAAAATATTTGCAAGTGATATGACTGATAAGGGGTGAATATCCAAAATACATAAACAGCTCATATAATTCAATATCAAAAAAACAAATAACCTGATTAAAAAATGGGCAGAAGACTTGAATAGATATTTCTCAAAGAAGACATACACATGGCCAAAGGGCACATGAAAAGATTCTCAACATTGGTAATCAGAGAAATGTAAATCAAAACCACAAGGAAGTATCACCTCACACCTGTCAGAATAGCTATCATCAAAAAGACCACCAATAACAAATGTTGGCAAGGATATGGAGAAAAGGTTACCCTAGTACACTGCGGACGGGAATGCAAATTGGTGCAGCCACTATGGAAAACATTATGGAGGTTCTTCAAAAAACTGAAAATAGAACCACCATATGATCCAGCAATTACTTTCCTGGGTATATATCCATAGAAAATGAAAACACTAATTTGAAAAGATAGAGTGATCACAGCAGCTTCATGTACAATAGCCAAGATATGGAAACAACCTAAGCAACAGATGAATGGATAAAGAAAATGTGGGTTACATATATAATGGAATATTACTCAGCCATAAAAAATGAAATTTTGCCATTTGCATCAACATGGATGGATCTGGAGAGTATTATGCTTAGTGAAATAAATCAGAGAAAGAAAAATATTGTATATGATCAGTTATATGTGGAATATAAAAAATAAAATAAACTAATATAACAAAACATATAGATTCACAGATATATAGAAAACAAACTAGTGGTTACCAGTGGGAAGCTGGAGGGAGGGAGGGGCAAGATAGTGGTAGGGGATTAAGAGGTACAAACTAATAGGTATAAAATAAATAAGCTACGAGGATATATTATACAGCACAGGAAATACAGCCAACATTTTATAATAACTAATGATGTACATCTATAAAAATACTGAATAACTATGTTGTACACGTGAAACTAATAAAATAGTTTAAATCAACTGTATTTCAATTAAAAATTCTTTAAAAAAAGAAAAAGAAAGTGAAATGATGGGAAAATAAACTCTTGAGAGCTGATCCAAGATGGTACAGTGGAAGGAGCTTGGGCTTACCTCACAACAAAACCACAACTAACTGCTGAACAGCCATCGATAAAAAAGACTGGAAGCTGCCAAAAGAGATATTCTACATCCAAAGATATAAAGAAGGAACCACAACAAGATGGTAGGAGGGGCACACTCACAATATAATCAAATCCCATTACCCTGGGTGGGCGATCCACAAACTGGAGAACTATTATATTGCAGAAGTTCTCCCACAGGAGTTAGAGTTCTGAGCTCCACGTTAGGTTCCCCAGCTGGGGGTCTGACATCAGAGGGAGGAGCCCCAGAGACATTTGGCTTTGAAGGCCAGGAAGGCTTGATTGCAGGAGCTCCACAGGACTAGGGGAAGCAGAGACTCCACTCTTGGAGGGTGCACACAAGGTCTCGCATGTACTGGGACCCAGGGCAAAGGCAGTGACTTCACAGGAGCCTAGGCTGGACCTACCTGCTGGTCTTGGAGGATCTCCTGGGGAGGGGGTTGTGGCTGTGGCTCTCCCTTGGGATGTGGACATGGGTGGTGGAGATTTCAGGGAGTGTGCAGCTACATGAACTCTCAAGGAGGCAGACATCTTGCTTGGGTCATCAGCACCAAGACCTGGCCCCACCCAACAGCCTGTAGTCTCCAGTACTGGGACGCCTCAGGCCAAACAACAGCCCTACCCATCAGCAGACAGGCTGCCTAAAGACTTCTTGAGCCCACAGCCACCTCTAGACACATCCCTTGACACGGTTCTGCCCATCGGCCCACCAAAGGGCCAAGATCCAGCTCCACCCACCAGTAGGCAGGCACCAGACCCTCCCACTAGGAGACCTGCACAAGCGTCTATACCAGCCTCACCCACCGGGGCAGACACCAGAAACAAGACTACTACAATCAGGCAGCCTGCAGAACTGAGCCTGCAAATACAGGAATTTGTTCCAGACAAACAAACAAGATAAAACCCCAAAGAACAACTAAGCAAAGTAGAGACAGGCAATCTACCAGAGAAAGAATTCAGCATAATGATAGTAAAGATGATCCAAGATCTCAGAAAAAGAATGGATGCACAGTGTGAGAAAATACAAGAAATTTTTAATAAAGAATTAGAAAATATAGAGAACAACCAGAGTTGAAGAATACAATAATTGAAATGAAAAATATACCAGAAGGAATCAATAGCAGAATAAATGATGCAGAAGAACGAATAAGTGAGCTGGAAGACAGAAAGGGGGAAATCACTGCTGCAGAACAGAATAAAGAAAGAAGAATGAAAAGAAATGAAGACAGTTTAGGAGACCTCTGGGACAAAATTAAATTCACTAACATTCACATTATAGGGGTCCCAAAAGGAGAGGAGAGAGAGAAAGGGCCTGAGAAAATATTTGAAGAGATAATAGCTGAAAACTTCCCTAACATGAGAAAGAAAACACTCACTTAAGTCCAGGAAATGCAGAGAGTCCCAGGCAGGATTAACCAAAGCAGGAACATGCCAAGACACAGTAATCAAATTGACAAACATTAAAGACAAAGAGAAAATATTAAAAGCAACAAGGAATAAGCAACAAATAATGTACAAGGGAATCCCCTTATGGTTATCAGTTGATTTTTTTTTTTTTTATCAGTTGATTTTTTCAGCAGAAACTCTGCAGGCCAAAAGGGAGTGGCACGATACATTTAAATGAAGAAAGGGAAAGAATATTCGACCCAGCAAGGTGCTCATTCAGATTCAACAGAGAAATAAAAAGCTTTACAGACAAGCAACAGGTAAAAGAATTCAGCACCACCAAACCAGTTTCACAACAAATGCTAAAGGAACTTCTCTAGATGGAAAAGAAGAGGCCACAACTGGAAACAAGAAAATTACAAAATGGGAAAGCTCACCAGGAAAGGCAAACATACAGTAAAGGTAAGAAATCATCCACACACAAATAGGATATCTAAACCCATAATAGTGAGAGGAAGAGAGTACAAATGCAGGATATTTGAAATACATTTGAAATTAAGAGCTCAGCAACTGAAAACAATTGTGTGTGTGTACATATATGTGTGTGTGTGTGTGTATACGGCTGTATCAAAACCTCATGGTAACCACAAACCAAAAATATATAATAGATATACACACACATAAGAAAAAGGAATCCAAATACAACAGTACACAGAGTCATCAAATCACAAGAGAAGAGAAAAACGGAGGAAAGGAAGAAAAAGACCTACAAAAACAAACCCAAAACAATTAATAAAAGGGCAATAAGAACATATGTATTGATAATTACCTTAAATGTAAAAGGATTAAATGCTCCAACCGAAAGATACAGACTGGCTGAATGGATACAAAAATAAGACCTGTATATATGCTGTTTATAAGAGACCCACTTAAGCTATAGAGACACATACAGACTAAAAGTGAGGGGATGGAAAAAAGTATTCCATGCAAATGTAAATGAAAAGAAAGCTGGAGTATCAATACTCATATGAGACAAAATAGACTTTAAAATAAAGACTGTTACAAAAGACAAGGAAGGACAATACATAATGATCAAGGTATCAAGCCAAGAAGATATAACAGTTGTTAACATATATGCACCTAACATAGGAGCACTTCAGTATATAAGGGAAATGCTAACATCCATAAAAGAAAAAGTTGACAGTAACACAATAATAGCTGGTGACTTTAACACCCCACTTTCATCAATGGGCAGATCAACCGGACAGAAAATCAATAAGGAAACACAGGCCTTAAATGACACATTAGACCTAATGGACTTAATTGATATTTACAGAACATTCCATCCAAAAGCAGCAGAATACACATTCTTCTCAAGTGCACATGGAACATTCTCCAGGATAGATGACATCCTGGGCCACAAAACAACTCTTGCTAAATTTAAGAAAACTGAAATCATTTCAAGCATCTTTTCCAACCACAACGCTATGAGATTAGAAATCAACTACAAGAAAAAAAACTGCAAAAAATACAAACACATGGAGGCTAAACAATATGTTACTAAATAACCAACGGACTACTGAAGAAAGCAAAGGGGAAATCAAAAAATACCTAGAGCTAAATGAAAACAGAATCATGATGATCTGAAACCTATGGGACACAGCAAAAGCAGTTCTAGGAGGGAAGTTTATAGAGATACAAGCTTACCTCAGGAAATAAGAAAAATCTAAAATAAACAACGTAAAGTTACACCTAAAGCAACTAGAGAAAAAAGAACAAAACCCAAAGTTAGTAGAAGGAAAGAAATCATAAAGATCAGAGCAGAAATAAATGAAACAGAGACGAAGAAAACAATAGAAAAGATCAATGAAACTAAAGCCTGGTTCTTTGAAAAGATAGAGAAAATTGATAAAACTTTAGCAAGACTCATCAAGAATAAAAGGGAGAAAGCCCAAATCAATAAAGTTAGAAATGAAATTAGAAATGAAAAAGGAGAAGTTACAACCAATACCACAGAAATAAAAAGGACCATAACAGACTACTACTACTACTATAACCTAAAAGAAATGGACAAATTCTTAGAAAGGTACAATCTCCCAAGACTGAACCTGGAAGCAACTGAACATACGAACAGACCAATTACAAGTACTGAAATTGAATCTGTGATTTAAAAAACTCCAAACAAACAAAAGTCCAGGACCAGAGGGCTTCATAGGTGAATTCCTTCAAACATTTAAAGAAGAGTGAACATCTATCCTGAAACTATTCCAAAAAGTCACAGAGTAAGGAACACTTCTAAACTCATTCTCTGAGGCCACCATCACCCTGATACCAAAACCAGACAAAGATATTACAAAAAAAGAAAATTACAGAACAGTATCACTGATGAATACAGATGCAAAAACCCTCAATAAAATACTAGCAAACCAAATCCAACAACACATTAAAAGGATCATACACCATGATCAAGTAGCATTTATCCCAGGGATGCAAGAACTTTTCAATATCTGCAAATCAATCAGTGTGATACACCACATTAACATATTAAAGAATAAAAACCATATGATCATCTCAATAGATGCAGAAAAAGCTTTTGACAAAATTCAACACCCACTTATATGATAAAACCTTTCCAGAAAGTGGGAATAGAGGGCACCTACCTCAACATAATAAAGGCCAACATCATTCTCAATGGTGAAAAACTGAAAACATTTCCTCAAAGATGAAGAACAAGACAAGGATGTCCACTCTCGCCACTTTTATTCAACATAGTTTTGGAAGTCCTAGCCACAGCAATCAGAGAAGAAAAAGAAATCAAAGGTCTCCATATTGGAAAAGAGGAAGTAAAACTGTCACTGTTTGGAGATGACATGATACTATACATAGAAAATCCTAAAGGTGCTACCAGAAAACTACTAGAGCTCGTCAATGATTCTGGTAAATTTGTAGGATACAAAATGAATACAAAGAAATCTGTTGCATTTCTATACACTAACAATGAAAGATCAGAAAGAGAAATTAAGGAAACAATCCCATTTGCCACCACATCAAAAAGAATAAAATACCTAGGAATAAACCTATGTAAGGAGACAAAAGACCTGTACTCTGAAAACTATAAGAGACTGATGAAAGAAATCGAAGATGACACAAACAGATAGAAAGATATACCATGTTCTTGGATGGGAAGAATCAATATTGTCAAAATGACTATACTGTCCAAGGCAATCTACAGATTCAGTGCAATCCCTATCAAACTACCAGTGGCATTTTTCACAGAGCTAGAAAAAAAAAATTAAAAATGTGCATGGAAACACAAAAGACCCTGATTAGCTGAAGCAATCTTGAGAAATAAAAATGGAGCTGGAGGAATCGGGCTCCCTGACTTCAGACTATACTACAAAACTACAGTCATCAAAACAGTATGGTACTGGCACAAAAACAGAAATATAGATCGATGGAATAGGATAGGACATCCACAAATAAACCTACACACCTATAGTCAATTAATCTAGCAGAAAGGAGGCAAAAACATATAATGGAGAAAAGATAGTCTCTTCAATAAGTGGTTCTGGGCAAACTGGACAGCTACCTGTAAAAGAATAAAATTAGAATATTCTCTAACACCATATATAAAAATAAACTCAAAATGAATTAATGACTTAAATAAGACTGAAAACCATAAATCTCCTAGAGGAAAACATAGGCAGAACACTCTTTGACATAAATCATAGTAATATAGTTGCAGACTTTAATACTTCACTTTCAATGAAGGATAGGACAACCAGATACAAGATAAGTAAGGAAAGGACCTGAACATCACAAGCCCATTAGGCTTAACAAACATTTACAAAACATTTCACCCAATGACAGCAGAATTCTGCAGTGTAAGCCCTAACAAGTAGCTTTTCTTTCTTTTTTTTTTTGTAATGCAAGTGCCTGACTTAAGCTTTGATTTCCTGAGGCACCCACTCAAATAATAACACTGCCAGCCACACAACTAGATAAAGACCTACCATCCCCTTCACCCACCCCCATCCGAGCTCCTGTAATTTAGAAATCTCTGATTGATTTTAAATAACTGACCATTTGGCTATTTGCCTTTTTCTTTTCTTCTTGCACTTTAATTCCCACTCTTACATTTTAAGTTCACAAATAAGGAATGAACTAGTGAAACTCCAATAAAAGCAGAACCCCAGGCCTGCCTGTCTGTTTCTCTCACCCTCTCTCTTTCTCTCTCCCTCCTTGCCACCTCACTATGTAGCCCCAGGTGTGTCATGTAACCCTCCCCTCCAGACCTGTAAGTAATAAACCTTGTCCTTTCCACAGTTTACTGATGGTTATTGCTGAAGAATCTTGCAATCATATTAAGAACCACAAGGGTTGGTCCAGCCATATGACTGGTTCTGAAAGGGGAACCCAGGCCCAGGTGAGTGCTCCCAGGCATTTCTAGCTGATAGTATCACTACTGATAGGCTGAGGGTGGCACAAAACAAAGACACATTCTTTTAAAGTGCACAGGGAACATTCTCCAAAACAGGCCATATGTTAGTCCACAAAACAATTTTAAAAGATTAAAATGATACAAAGTATCTTTTCTAACACAATGAATGAAATTAAAAAAAAAATTAAGCTAGAAAACTGGCATATATGTAGAAAGTAAACAATGCACTCAAACAACCAAATAGCCAAAGACGTAGTCACAGGGAAATCAGAAAACACCTTAGAAAAAATGAAAAGGAAAACACACCATATTAAAATTTATTACATATAGCAAAAGAAGTGTCCAGAGGGAAATTTATAACTGCAGATGTCTACATTAAAAAAGAAGAAATATCTTAAGCCAATAACTTAACTGTATACCATAATAAACTGAGATAAACAAAATACAAAATAGAAAAACAATAAAGGAAAATCAACAAAACCAAAAGTTAGTGTTTTAAAAAGATCAAAAATTGGCAAAGTCTTTAGCTACCAAACTGGATAACTCAGATGAAATAGACAAATTCCTAGAAACACACAAACTTCCAAAACTGACTCAAGAGGAAATAGAAAATCTGAATAGACCTGTAACAAGTAGTGAGATTGAATTATTAATAAAAAACCTCTCAACAAAGAAAAGCCCAGGACCAGATGGCTTCCATGGTGAATTGTACCATTTAAAGAAGAATTAACACCAATATTTCTCAAACTCTTCCAAAAAGTTGAAGAGGTGGGAACACTTCCTAACTCATTCTATGTAGCGAGCATCACTCTGGTATCAAAGCCAGATAAAGACATCATAAGAAAAAAAATTACAAATACCTGTGATAAATACTGATGTAGAAGTCTTCACTAAAACATTAGCAAACTGGATTCAATAGCATATTAGAAGGAGCATACACCATGACCAGGTGCAACCCTGCAAGGATGGTTTAATATATGAAAATCAATCAATGTAACACACCATTAATGGAATGAAGCGTTAGGAAAACCATAATTCAAAAAGAGTCATGTACCAAAATGTTCATTGCAGCTCTATTTACAATAGCCAGGAGATAGAAACAACCTAAGTGTCCATCATCGGATGAATGGATAAAGAAGATGTGGCACATATATACAATGGAATATTACTCAGCCATAAAAAGAAACGAAATTGAGCTATTTGTAATGAGGTGGATAGACCTAGAGTCTGTCATACAGAGTGAAGTAAGTCAGAAAGAGAAAGACACATACCGTATGCTAACACATATATATGGAATCTAAGAAAACAAAATGTCATGAAGAACCTAGGGGTAAGACGGGAATAAAGACACAGACCTACTAGAGAATGGACTTGAGGAGATGGGGAGGGGGAAGGGTAAGCTGTGACAAAGTGAGAGAGTGGCATGGACATATATACACTACCAAACGTAAAATAGATAGCTAGTGGGAAGCAGCCGCATAGCACAGGGAGATCAACTCAGTGCTTTGTGACCACCTAGAGGGGTGGGATAGGGAGGGTGGGAGGGAGAGAGATGCAAGAGGGAAGAGATATGGGAACATATGTATATGTATAACTGATTCACTTTGTTATAAAGCAGAAACTAACACACCACTGTAAAGCAATTATACTCCAATAAAGATGTAAAAAAAAATAGAATGAAGAGTTAAAAAATATAATCATCTTAATTAATGCAGAAAAACCATTTGACAAAATCCAACACTCTTTCATGACAACAGCACTCAACATGCTAGAAATAAAATAGAATTTTCTCAGTATGGTAAAGGCCATATGTGAAAAAACCCTTGTTAACATCACACTCAATGGTGAAAGACTGAACATTTTTCCTTTAAGATCAAGACAAAGATGCCCACTTTTTCCATTTCTATTCAATATAGTACTTGAAGTTCTACCCAGAGAAATTAGGCAAGAAAAGGAAATAAAAGGCACCCATATTGGAAAGGAAGAAGTAAAAGTATCTCTGTTCAGAATAACATTTCTTATATGCAGATAACCCTAAAGAACACACACACACACACACACACACACACACACACAAACTGCTAGAACTAATTTATGAATTCAGCAAAGTTGCAAGGTAGAAAATCAACACATCAAAATCAGTGGCTTTTTTTTTTTTTTTTGGCTGCTCCACGTGGCATGTGGGATCCTAGTTCCCCAACCAGGGATCAAACCTGCATCCTCTGCATTGGAAGCATGGAGTTTTAACCACTGGACTGCCAGGGAAGTCCCAGTTGTATTTTTATACACTAGCAATGAACAATCTGAAAAGAAAATTAAGAAAACAATTACATTTAAGCACAAAAAAGAATAAAATACTTAGGAATAATTAAACTAAGGAGTTGAAAGACTTACACACTGAAAACTGCAAAACATTGCCAAAAGAAATTAAAGAAGACATAAGTAAATGGGAAGACATCCCATGTTTGTGGATTTGAAGACTTAATATTGTTAATATGTCAATACCACCCAAAGCCAATCTATAGAGATTTGATGCATCACTATCAAAGTCTCAATGGCATTTTTTCAAAAAATAGAAAAACTCATCCTAAAACTCGTTTGGATTCTCAAGGGATCCCAATAAGCAAAACGGTCCTAAAAAAGAACAAAGTTGGAAGACTCATACTTCTTGACTTCAGAACTTACTGCAAAGCTACAGAAATCAAAACAGTGTAATATTAGCAACATGACAGACTGTACACCAACGAAATAGAATAGAAAATCCAGAAATAAACCTTTGCATATATGACCAATTGATTTTCAAAAAGGGTGCCGAGACCATTCAATGGGAAAAGGACAGTTTTTTCAACAAATACTGCTGGGACAACTAGATATCAACATGCAAAAGAATAAACATGGTCCCTTACCAAACACCATATATAAAAATTAACTCAAAAAGGATAAAAGGCCTAAACATAAGAGCTACAATCATTAAACTCTTAGCATCTTTAGAGAGCACTTAGAAGGAAACACGGGGGGAAAGCTTTATAACATTGGATTTGGCAATAAATCATTGCCAAATCCAATGACATAGGCAACAAAAGAAAAAATAAACTGGAATTCATAAAAATGAAAAAGCTTTATGCATCAAAAGACATTATCAACTGAGTAAAAAGGTAACTCACAGAATGGGAATTATTTTTGGAAATCACATATCTGAAAAGCGATTAATATCCAGAATATAGAGAGAATCCCTCCAACTCAACAACAAAAGAAGAAACAACTCAATGAAAAAATGGGCAAAAACCCCTTCCACCATGTGAGGATACAATGAGAAGTCTGCAACCTGGAAGAGGCCCTCACCCTTGCATGCTGACATCCTCATGTCAGACGTCCAGCCTCCAGGACTGTGAGAAATAAATTT
The DNA here is from genome assembly GCF_963924675.1 of Phocoena phocoena. NCBI lineage: Eukaryota > Metazoa > Chordata > Mammalia > Artiodactyla > Phocoenidae > Phocoena > Phocoena phocoena. The sequence continues at coordinate 26,166,227 of NC_089224.1, read as the reverse complement.
CTGTTGTTTATATTTAAAAAATAGGCAAAAGGCTTGAATTATTTTTCCAAAGAAGACATACAAACGGCCAATAAGCTCATGAAAAGATGCTCAACGTCACTGATCATTAGGGAAATGCAAACCACCTCACACCTATCAAGATGGCTACCATGAAAAAAATCAGAAAATAGAAAGTATTAGAGAGGATGTGGAGGAACTGGAGCCCTTGTGTACTGTTGGTGGGGATGTAAAATGATGCAGCTGCTCTGGAAAGTAGTTTGGTGATTCCTCAAAAAATTAAAACTAGAATTACCATATGATCTAGTGATTCCACTTCTGGGTATATACCCTAAAGAACTGAAAGCAAAGACTCAAAGAGATATCTATATACCCATGTTCATAGTAGCATTATGCACAACACTTAAAAGGTAGAAGCAACCCAAGTGTCATCAACGGATGAACGGATAAAAAAAAATGTGGTATGTACGTACAACGGACTATGACTCAGCATTTAAAAGGAAGGAAAGTCTTTCAAGACACTGATGAAAGAAATCAAAGATGATACTAACAGTCCACCTAGAGGGGTGGGATGGGGGGCTGGAAGGGAAATGCAAGAGGGAGGAGAAATGGGGGTATATGTATATCTATAGCTGATTCACTTTGTTATAAAGCAGAAACTAACACACCATTGTAAAGCAATTATACTCCAATAAACATGTTAAAAAATTAATTAATTTTTAAAAAAGATGATACAAACAGATGCAGAGATATACCATGTTCTTGGATTGGAAGAATCAACATAGTGAAAATGACTCTACTACCCAAAGCAATCTACAGATTCAATGCAACCCCTATCAAATTACCAGTGGCATTTTTCACAGAAGTAGAACAAGAAATTTTACAATTTGTATGGAAACACGAAAGACCCCGAATAGCCAAAGCAATCTTGAGAAAGAAAGACAGAGCTGGAGGAATCCAGGCTCCCTGACTTCACACTATACTACAAAGCTACAGTAATCAAGACAGGATGGTACTGGAACAAAAACAGAAATATAGATCAATGGAACAGGATAGAAAGCCCAGAGATAAACCCACACACATATGGTCACTTTATCTTTGACAAAGGAGGGAAGAATATACAATGGAGAAAAGACAGCCTCTTCAGTAAGTGGTGCTGGGAAAACTGGACAGCTACATGTAAAAGAATGACATTAGAACACTTCCTAACACCATACAAAAAAATAAACTCAAGATGGATTAAAGACCTAAATGTAAGGCCAGACACTATCAAACTCTTAGAGGAAAACAGGCAGAACACTCTATGACATAAATCACAGCAAGATCCTTTTTGACCCACCTCCTAAAGTAATGTAAATAAAAACAAAAATAAACAAATGGGGCTTCCCTGGTGGCGCAGTGGTTGAGAGTCCACCTGCCGATGCAGGGGACATGGGTTCGTGCCCCAGTCTGGGAAGATCCCACATGCTGTAGAGCGGCTGGGCCCATGAGCCATGGCCGCTGAGCCTGCGCGTCCGGAGCCTGTGCTCCGCAATGGGAGAGGCCACAACACTGAGAGGCCCGCGTACCACAAAAAAAACAAAAACAACAACAACCAAAACAAATGGGACCTAATGAAACTTAAAAGCTTTTGCACAGCAAAGGAAACCATAAACAAGACCAAAAGACAACCCTCAGAATGGGAGAAGATATTTGCAAATGAAGCAACTGACGAAGGATTAATCTCCAAAATTTACAAGCAGCTCATGCAGCTCAATAACAAAAAAACAAACAACCCAATCCAAAAATGGGCAGAAGACCTAAATAGTCATTTCTCCAAAGAAGATATACAGATTGCCAACAAACATATGAAAAGATGCTCAGCATCACTAATCATTAGAGAAATGCAAATCAAAATCATGGTGTCACCTCACACGGGTCAGAGTGGCCATCATCAAAAAATCTACAAACTATAAATGCTGGAGAGGGTGTGGAGAAAAGGGAACCCTCTTCCACTGTTGGTGGGAACGTAAATTGATACAGCTACTATGGAGAACAGTACGGAGGGTCCTTAAAAAGCTAAAAATAGAACTACCATATGACCCAGCAATCCCACTATTGGGGCATATACCCTGAGAATACCATAATTCAAAAGGACACATGTACCACAGTGTTCATTGCAGCACTATTTACAATAGCCAGGACATGGAAGCAACCTAAATGTCCATCGACAGACAAATGGATAAAGAAGATGTGTCACATACATACAATGGAATATTACTCAGCCATAAAAGGAACGAAATTAAGTTATTTGTAATGAGGTGGATGGACCTAGAGTCTGTCACACAGAGTGAAGTAAGGCAGAAAGAGAAAAACAAATACCGTATGCTAACGCATATATATGGAATCTAAAAAACCGGTACTGATGAACGTAGTGGCAGGGCAGGAATAAAGACACAGATGTAGAGAACAGACTTGAGGACACAGTGGGGGAAGGAGAATCTGGGACAAAGTGAGAGAGTAGCACTGACTTATATACACTACCAAATATAAAATGGATGACTAGTGGGAAGCTACTGCATAGCACAGGGAGATCAGCTCGATGCTTTGTGACGACCTACAGGGGTGGGATAGGGAGGGTGGGAGGGAGGCTCAAGAGGGAGGGGATATGGGGATACATGTATACATATAGCTGATTCACTTTGCTGTACAGCAGTAACTAACACAACATTGTAAAGCAATTATACTCCAATAAAGATGAAAAAAAAGTAATAAAAAATAAGTAAATAAAAAGGAAGGAAATTCTGACATACACTATAACGTGGATGAAACTTAAAGACATTATGCTAAGTGACATAAACCAGTTATAGACACATACTGTATGATTCCACTTATATGAGGTACCTAGAGAAGTCAAATTCATAGAGACAGAAAGTAGAATGGTAGTTGCCAAGGGCTTGGGGGAAGGGGAGCATATATATACAGGCAGTTAGTTTTCATTGGGTATAGAGTTTCAGTTTTGCAAAATGAAAAAATTGGAGATGGACGGTGGTGATGGTTGGACAACAATATGAATGCAATTAATACCACTGAACTGTATAGACTTAAAAATGGTTAAGATGTTAAATTATATGTTATGTGTATTCTACCACAATTTTAAAAAACTGAAGCTTGAAAGCATTACGGTAAGCCAGTGACAAAAAGGCAAATATTGTATGATTCCACTTATATGAGGTACCAAGAGAAGTCAAATTCATAGTAGAATAGAGGTTACCAGAGTTACCAGAAAGAGGGACTGGAGAGTTATTTCTTATTGAGTAGTTTCTGTTTGGGATAATAAAAAAGTTCTAGAAATGGATAGTGGTGAATAGTTAAAAAAAAAAAACAAAAAACACCTTATTAAGAATCCCAGGGCTTCCCTGGCGGCGCAGTGGTTGAGAGTCCGCCTGCCAATGCACGGGACACGGGTTCATGCCCCAGTCTGGGAAGATACCACATGCCGCGGAGCGGCTGGCCCCGTGAGCCATGGCCGCTGAGCCTGCGCGTCCGGAGCCTGTCCTCCGCAACAGGAGAGGCCACAACAGTGAGAGGCCCGCGTAACGCAAAAAAAAAAAAAAGAATTCCAGACATCTGAACAACAGAATTAGCAGAGCTGACCGACAGGGCCTGGCCCAGCACAGATACTGAGAGCTAATGTGGTGGAGTCTGGACAGAAGAGTAGAGACTAGCCTGCCCAGGGCTTCAGGTGCAGAACCTGCAGGGCCTTGGGGCTGTGTTATGAATTCTCAGTTCTGTCCCAGAATAATGGAGAATAGATTTGAAGAGTTAAACTCATGGAGGTGCAGTGTCAGGAGGTTACTACAGAAGAGGAACAAAAGTTCAGACTGGGAGTGTGGACATGAGAGGGAATGAAAGAGGATGACCTCAAGCACCTGTGGAGCAGTGGCTGACAGCTTGGGTCAAAAATCCAGTCCCAGCAAGTTTTAAAGAACTGGAAACACACAAAATCTGTTCTCTTATCACAGTGCAATTAGGCTTAAAAAATCCCCAGAAAACCACTATCAAAAAGCTCATGAGGAAATTAATAACTATATTACCTCAAATCACCATGGAAATTATAAAATATTTTGATCAGAGGTTAAAGAAAATGCTACATATCAAAACTTTTGGAATGCAGCTAATACCACTAGAAGGAATTTTATAGCCTGAATGTCTGTATTATAAAAGAAGAAAGGCTCAAAATCAATGCACTACACATCTCAAGAAACTTTTTACAACAAAAAAGTAACCCAAAGATAGAAGAGAAGAAATAATAAAAGGAAGAAGCTAATCAAATATACAATAAAGAATTACCATCAAAGTGATAAGTTCTTTGAAAAGGCGAATAAAATATATAAATTCAGAGAAATCACCAATATCAGAATGAAAAACAAGACATCACTGCAAATCCTGCAAACTGTGAAGAGAAAATATTATAAACAACTTTATACCAATTAATTGGAAAACTTAGATAAATTTAGAGGTGTATCAAATCGTTAGAAAAGCAGTATTTGACAGAAAGAAGAAATAGAAAACCCAAATGGTACTAAAACTGTAAAAGAAATTAAATCCATAATGGAAACCTTACCCTCAAGGGATGTAGACATGGGTGATAAATATGTAACAGCAAAATGTCAATCATAGCTCATAGGTAGAAGGTACCTGAGAGTTCACTGAAGAATTTTCAATCGTTTGTATGTCTGAAACTTTTTGAAGTAAAAGATCATAGGGGAAACCTTCCCACACTAAAAAAAAAAAAAAAATGGCCATCATCAAAAAATCTACAAACAATAAATGCTGGAGAGGGTATGGAGAGAAGGGAACCCTCCTTCACTGTTGGTGGGAATGTAAATTGGTACAGCCACTATGGAGAACAGTATGGAGGTTCCTTAAAAAACTAAAGATAGAACTACTATATGATCCAGCAATCCCACTCCTCGGCATATATCTGGAGAAAAACATGGTCCAAAAGGATACATGCACCCCAATGTTCACTGCAGCACTTTTTACAATAGCCAAGACATGGAAGCAATCTACATGTCCATCAACAGAGGAATGGATAAAGAAGATGTGGTACATATATACAATGGAATATTACCCAGCCACTAAGAAGAACGAAATAATGCCATTTGCAGCAACATGGATGGACCCAGAGATTGTCATACTGAGTGAAGTAAGTTAGACAGAGAAAGACAAATATCATACAATACCACTTATATGTGGAATCTAAAATAAAAAATGATACAAATGAACTTATTTACAAAAGAGAAACAGATTCACAGACTTAGAGAACTGAACTTATGGTTACCAGGGAGAAGGGTCCAGGAGGAATAGGGAGCTTGGGATTGACATGTACACACTGCTATATTTAAAATGGATAATCAACAAGGACCCACTATATAGCACAGGGAACTCTGACCTAAATGGGAAAAGAATTTGAAAAAGAATAGATATATGTATAACTGAATCACTTTGATGTACACCTGAAACTAAGACAACATTGTTAATCAACTATACTCCAATAAAAAATTAAATGTTAAAAAGAAAAACAAAACCCTCCTGGCCCAGATGGCTTCACCAGTGAACTTTGCTAAACATTTCAGGAAAAAATAACATAATCTTGCACAAACTCCTCCAGGAGACTGAAAAAGAGGGAATACTCCTTCAAGTAGGCTTTGAAGTCAGCGGTCCTAATACAGGAACAATTCACACAACAAAACCTAAGACAGCAGCTCCTCACTTCTGTCCCACGTGGTCTGGGGCACCTGAGCTAAAACTCAATAGGGGGTGTCCCCTGGGTACGTCGTGCAGACCCCACCCACTTTGCCAGCTTGGGCTCTGGTGGAAGACAGGTTGAGGCAGGCTCACCAGGATGAGGCCACACCTGCAAGCTGCTGGCCAGTCCCACCTAGACACTGCCCAACACTGGGCTAAGGCCTGCTGCTCAGAGGTTCTGCTGAGATCTGGAGTCACAGCTTCATTCCCATTCTGTGTCTTCGACTCTGGGCAAGCCCAGGCCCACCCCCACCCCACCGTGCCCCACTTACAGCCCGTGCCTCGCCAGAGGCCGGGGGCCAGCCTGCCATGGCCTCCATGTCGTGCAACTTCTGTGTCTGCTTCAACTGGTTGAGTGACGGCTTCAGCTGCGTGGGCCCAACCGTCTTGCTTGTCCACTCATCCACCAACTTGTGCAGGTCGTCCGTGAAGGTGCCTTTCTTGTTGTTGCTGTTGTTCACCTGCGCCTGGATGTGCAGGGCAGGTTGGGGGCCCGGCTCAGGGCCCGGGACCAGGCTGCTGGTGGAGGACCCTAGAGAGCACACACAGGCCAGGGTTGGTGACACCACACGCCAGCACCACTGGCTGGCTGCAGTCATTCATACAGTGGTCTCGCTTAAGCCAGGCAACACCTTGCTTCAGGAGATGGTCTGCATTGGGGGGGTCCATGCAGTTTTAGACACAGTGGAGCGACCTCAGGGGACTGGGCATTGCCAGGCAGCCATCACCCATCTCATCAGCCAGGGGACAGGACCCCAGCTGCTGGCAGCCTCACTCAGCATCCTCTGTGCCCACACTGCCCAGGACCACCAGACCCCCGTGTGAGAGTGTTTAGAAAACTCCTGGTGCAGCTGGACACAGACTGGGGGCAAATTCCTCACGCTTCTGCGCTCTCAGCTCTAATATGAGGATTCAGAGGTGATTCAACAATACTTTAGGCAGAATGCTTAGCAGCTGCTGCTATCCTTCCAGCAAAGGGAAAATGCTTGCAATAGGCTGGATTGCTGATGTTTCCGTGAATGATAATGACTTGGTGATTTGGAATTTAAGACACAGAAATCACGCCTCTCCTCACCAGAGTGTGTAATAATAATAAAGGATACAAATACCCAGAGCCTTCCGACATGGGTCTACAAGCTTGGTGCCAACTGAGGGGCTGATGCCTATCGCAGGAGGAACTGGGAGGCCCGGCTGCCCGGGAAGGCCTGGGGCTGTGGCTTAGGTGGAGCTGGACAAAGGTGAGCGCACTTGGCCACTTCAGTCAAAGATCTTTCTTTAATGACCAAAACAGGACTTTTAAATTTTTTTGAATTGTGTCCCTTTCCTTCCCCAGCACGTAATTTCTTATTGGCAATTTTGGATAAACCAATTTTTTAAATTTCTGCATTAAATAAATAACCTAATGACCATCTCTTCAAACAAGCCATTGCAATATGTAGTTTACTTTAGAGGCTAGCAATGAAACAGCACAGACACAAACAGTTAAACATTAGTGATGAGATTTTACACACGCTGCTATTTCTACATGAACATTTCAGCCAGAAAAGAAAAACAGATAAATTAAAAAAAAAAAAAAAAAAAAAGGCATGAGATGAGAGCAGTGGGCGGCCCAGGTAAACTGATACCCATTTTGTCCTGGCATCTCTCCTCTGTGAGGGGCACTCATCTTTAGCACTTCAAGGAAATACTCATTCCTACGGTTTTGGAAAAGGAGCCAATTAATGATTGGTAATATGTGGACGTTCCGGAGAAGGACAGCCTGTTAGATGTGAACTGGCAAGAATGCACAAACTCTAGGAGCCATGGAGACTCAAAAGGGCGCCCGAGGGCGGCTATCTCGCCAGGCGGAGGCCAAGCAGCACCCGTGAAGGGTGGGCGCAGAGCAGGCCCACGCCCGGCCACCCGCTGGGCCCTTGGCTCCCGGTCTAGTCGCGGAAACCCTGATGCACACTAGCGACAATAAAGCCCATGCGATGGAAGCGGACAAGGGGTAAAAAACCCGATAATTACGACTGCTGTGCTCTTTGCCTAGACAGAGACGCTTCAAGGCAGACCCTGCAAGGGAAGAAGAAATGACACAAGACCACAGGGTTAGGCAGGACAGCACACATGGGGGACAAGCCACCACACTCTAAGCAAAAGTCATCAGTGTGTGAGGAGGAGCAAAGGCCAGCAGTTCAGAGAGAAGGGACCAGCCTCCTGGGCTAACTGGGCGGCCCCCAAGTCAGTGTGGAGGTTCACACGAGCTTCGCCGAGGGGCGGAGGTGCAGGGCCAAGCCCCAAGCTTCAGGTAGAAGTGTGTGTGTCTCTAGAAGCATATTCAAAAAACAAAAGAGAGAGAGAGAGAAAGGAGAAAAAAAAAAAAAGCAAAGCACACTGCTTGGCTTTCAAATGTAAGGTTTCTGGGAGCCCCGCTGGTTGAGGCAGGAAACCCACTAAGAGTCAGCCAGGAGAGCTCTCAATGGAGCAGAGCCTAGCTCTGCCCAGAGGGAGGCCCATGGGCAGTTTTCCAAGTGCAAAAAGATACATTGTTTTGCAGGTTTGAGGCCAATCCCAGATCCTGGACAGCTGCCCAGAACAGGCCAGTGGCAAGTGTGGTGGGGAAATCTGAGGGACCCTATCTAGAGAGGTGGGAGGCAGGGCCGACCCTGATTCTCTGTACCGCTGCTGCCTCATCTGGTATTCCAGGTCCACTGGGGCAGGGCGAGGCCTCCTTATTGCACCATGACTAAATGCTACCAGGCCCTGTGCTCCCCAGAGGCTGTCTGTGCTAAGACAGATGGGCAGTGACTTTAGTGTCTGGCACTGACAGTCAGTGCCCACCTGGAGGGCAGATGAGCTGCCCGGGAGGGGCTGCCACACCTGGCTTACCCAGTGGCATCCCAGGGAGCCAAGCAGGCAAACGTGGGATGGGCAAGGACGGCTCAGGTGTCCCCAAGGTCACTCAGCAAGGCCACACTAGCACGGAGGGTGTCTGTGCTCCGGCCCACGGCCCCCTCGCCTGGAGCACAATTCCCTGCACACCCCATACGCCCTGGAGGGTGCCCGCCACACAGCCATTCCCAGCAGTCTCGCTGTGGAAGGCAAGATGCTGCCTCCTGCATTTGGGGAGGGAGACAAAGGCTCCTTGGGGAAGAGCTGTGCCCACTGGGCTCAGAAACCTAGCTCAAATTGAGTTGCACTTAGTTTTGTTCATTCTGTTGTGTTCTATGAGGCTGACTTGATAAAAAGGGAGGTGATATTCTGTTGGGGTCTCTAATGTGCTAATAAACCCAAAAAGGCCAGCAATCCAGACTGACTGATTCTCAGTGGGAACTTTGAAGGGTTTTTGCCGGTCTGTGTCCTGTGATGGACCCCAACTGAGAGCACAAGGCCCTCTGGGGTCTCTGAGGCACGAAGGGAGGAGGGTCCTGGGCTCTGTGAGCATGCAGGGCACCAGATGAGTGCACGTTTCCTAGTCAGACTCCTGTGGTTGTAGCGTCCTCTGGGCCATAGCAGTCCCCTAGAGATGACCCTGGGACATGGGACTAATCACTCTGCCAGGTCCCTGCAGCCTCACAGTAGCAGGTTCGTTCAAAAGGCTTCTCTGTGCCTGCCTGGCACCTCCTAGTGCGGCTAGAGCTCTGCACTCAGAGCTGCCTCCCGTCACCCTCACAGGAAAGAGAACACGCCAGCCAGCCCCAGGAGCTGCCTGGTCAGGAGTGCTAGACAGAGCCTGGGCCTGTGATCAGGGCCCCAGACCGACCTTCCCGGGAACCCAGGGTCAAAGCCATCGGCCACCAGGACACGATGCTCAGAGCCAGAGAGTGATACCAGCCCACTGAGACCTCCACACCCTCACAGGACACAGCCCGAGGAGATGGAGCACGGAGAGCCCCCAGCCTTCCATGCCCTCGCTGAACACAGGCCCTGAGATGACCAGGATACAGACGGCTCCCAGCCCTTAGGGTGGACCTTTAAACACAAACAAACCGGATTCGGGTCCCTCCACACTGAGGCCACACTGTCCGGCTCAGTGCAGAACCACTGCTGGGCAGGCATCGTGCGGCTAACCAGTCCATACTCACACCAGAGCCCTTGTCCATCCTCAGGGGGCCACTTGAATCTCCTCCCCCGTGTCTGTGCCCTGGCCTGGGCCCTGCCCTCAACACCCACCATGCAGACAGATTCCGATGAACAAGCCTCCACCCAGCCCTGCTCAACCCGTACTGTGCTAGTGTATACATCGAGTTCCTGCCTACAGAGCCAGCAGGCTACAAGGCAGCAACACAAGGGCACCAGGGCCACACAGGACCCACAGATGGGCCCACATGGGACCCACAAGGGGCCCACTTACGGCCCACAGGAGGCCTACAGGGGACCCACGTGGGCCCACAGGAAGCCCACATCAGGCCCACATGGGGCATAATGGTTTTGACCAGCCCCACCCCTGGTTTCCCATGAAGAGTGAGTCTTCCCCTGTAGGACTTCCGTCCTTAGCCAAGGCTTGGCAAGAGCTGGCTTAGAGGCCCCAGAACGACTCAGAGAAGCTTCCACAAGGGCAGATGCTAGGGACGCAGGGCTTGGCAGCCTCTCCCAGCTGTTGGGAAAACTGTTCTTCCCAGACTGCAAAGGAGCAACACACTGGATGACCTAAAGCCTTGTCATGGTGCAGCACGTGTCTGCAGGAGTCGCCCACAGAGCCACCAGCCACCTGCCCCCACAGCCAGGCCAGGGGTCTCAGGCAGCACCCAGGCCTGTGTGCAGTGAGGCCCCCACACCACTTGCCCCCACATTCACTTTGGCATGGAAACAGAGGCTGCTCCTGGTGTGGACGGTCAGCACTGTCGGGAACGCAGTGCCGTCTAAACCCTTGGACCGCTCAAGGGACACCTCAAGTCCCAGAGTATCCAATGCGGGCAGACTGCTTAAGAAGTGGGCCAGGCCCTGTAGCCACGACCACACCTGCTGTTTGTCAGTGTTCAAATACTAACGAAGCTCACAGGAACTGAGGCCAGCAGCCTCAGTGCGGACCAGCCAGGGGCCTCCCCACCTTCCCCATGACAAGAGGGGTACCTCCAACGGTCAGCCTTTCACCCGACAGTGGCATTAGACACTCTGTTCTGGAACCAGAAACAAATGGCATATAGAGCCAAAACATCATTCTGGGCGTCTCTGTATCCAGCTACCTAGTCTCAAGCCAAGACAAGTGCTGAAACCCTTCTGTGCAGCATGAACAGGGAAGCAGGATGTGTCTCGGCTCTGCCCTAGGGTGACTCCACCCTGAGCTTCATTCCCCAGCTGGCACAGGGCCTGCCCTTAGGACAGCTCAACCTGAGTGGTCGTAGGGTGGGGTGGGGCTTTGTGAGGGGGTGTCTCCTCCCTGCCTGAGTCCCCACAGGGAGAGATGAGAACACTCCCAGGTGAGGGAAGGACCTGGGGGCTGCACAGCAGCCCCTGGGGGTCCCAGAGACAAACTTGCTACAGCATGGGCACCTGGCCTGCTGCTGATGGACATGTGCGAAAACCACAAAGCAGACCCCATCGTTCTACATGCACAGAGAAAGTCCTGGAAGGGTACCCGCACCTGCCTCTGTTCAGATGAGGAGGAGCCAGAGGCAGGGAGGATTAATGGGTCTGACAAAAGCTTCTGACCAACAGCACACAACCACTTCTGAACACGACCACGCACCCCCACCCCGCACCAACTCCAAGCTTCCCTGAACCCTCCACTGGCCGCAAGGAGGGTCCTGTGCCCAGAGCCTCACCCCCACATCTGCCCTTCCCTGCGGGCCAGCTCGCCTACTGCTCCGATGGCTGGCCTGTCCCGGCACCCGCCCCGCGGAGGCGTCCAGGCTTTACCCTCCCTCCCCCGGCTCTCCATCCTGTGCGTGGTTGCCTCACCCACCCCAAGTTACCTCCTCACCTCCTGAAGCTGCCTGCAGCTCCACCCCAGTTGCCCCCACCCATCTCCAACCTCTCTCATCTCCTCTGAGCTTCAATGAAGCTGGGACCTTCTTTCTGTACTTCAAAGCTTAACACAGGTTTTATTTTCCTAGAGACTTGTCTCCTGTTCAGTTCAAGGCAGCAAACTGAAAACCCTCTTTTGGCTTTAGCTGGCTAGCTGCCCCCACACCCCCAAAGCCATGGCCCTCAGCACCCAAGCTCAAGCTCCCTCCAGCCCTCGCAGCCAACCCAGATCCCACCGAGTGGGCACACTTCAGGGTCTTCCAACTGCTCTGCATGCCCTCCTCTCTACAATCTTTGCCCGAAGTCCCCCTGCCTCTCAGCCCTCAGGGGCTGCAACCAGCTTTGAATTTCCCTCCAGTCTCTCACAGGCATGTACTCAGTCTCCTCTCGGACCACAACGCTCCTTGGTCACCCAGAAACCAGCAGACTGAGGACCCCTAGAGTGCTTGGCAAATGCCAGAGCACGTGGGACAGGAGGGGGTGTCCTGGGGCATCCCACCCCATTAGAGCAGCAGGAGCTCAGGCTGAGCCTGCACATGCCCCCAGTTGGAGGCCTGTGGGTGAGAGGGCCCAGGGCAGGAACCCACAGCACAGTCTCGGACCAGCAACCTCAGACCACGTGGGGGCCAAGCTGTGGCCCGAAGACTAGGAACTCAGCCAAGGTGTGCCTAAAACGGCCAGGGTGTGAAAACAAGCAGTACCATCAGATTCACAGCATCAGAGGAAATAAGGCCTTACAGGCCAGCAGGTACCACTACCTAAAATCAACCTGCCTAGGCCTGGTCCCTGTCTCCACCAAGCCGTGCCTCACACATTCCTTTCCTCCTGGCCACAGAGACAGAAGTAAAACATAAACCCTTTGTCCCTACTGTGCCTCAAAAAAAAAATTTTTTTTTATCCTGGAACAATAATTAACGATGCAAATGAAAACCCTTAGAAAAAAAAAGAACCACGTGGGTAGAAAGGTAGCATGGCAATGACCTCAGGGGCGAACATGGTGCTGACCACTCGCACACTTTTATTCTAAGTGCCCTGCTCTACTCTGCTTCCCATGCCTGGCCAGCCACCCTCCCGGCAGTGATACACATACTTGTCTGACCGTGAGACACCTGGAGACCCAGGTGCCCTCACCACAGCTTCTCAGGCAAGAGCCAGGCACACACGGGCAGAAGAGGACCAGTGAGTGATGCCGTGAGGTAAGCAGGGAGCCAGGATGCATGCAGGCCTCCCAGCCCCCCACCCAACTTAGCAACTAACCAGTAGCCCCATGACACTCGAGCTGAAATAGGGCCCCTGTTAGTGGACAAGAAGCACTGGGCAGTCCCTGAGCATTCCTATGTGGTCCTATGCCTCCAACCTGTCCCTCCCACAGGAGGGTGCCAAAGTCCCTCTGATGGGGATGGACACTGAACTCTGATGGACGGCTGCCATGGACGTGGCCTCAGATCACAACAAGCACAATGTATCTTTATTGTACCAGCAAAAGTCACATGCCCTAAACCAGCATGTACAATCCAACTGGTTAAAAGCTTAACTTTTCTGTTGAAAAACAAAAACCTGAAAACCTCACAGCTTTTGAATCATTTGCCAATTGATCTGAGGAATGAAAACGATTTTGGACAGCCTGAGCAGATGTGCCATTCCTGGACATGGAGTCCTTGGGTACTAGGAGGGTGTTCCAGGGAGGGTGTTCCAGGGAGTCTGACTGGGACTTGAGTTTTGGTTTAGCAGAGCTTTGAGGAACTGAATAATTGACTTCATCTCTGAGGTCGGTGAGATGAGAAGGAAATACACCAAGTAAAGTGCTCCAGCTAGAGACAAGACCAGGAGGGGCCGGGCCCAGAAAGGGAGGCACAGCAGGAGGCTGGGAATCACATCTCTCAGGGTTAGAGATTCCTGACGTGACCAGAATGGAGAGGGGGGCTAGGACATCCTAGCTGGAGCACGTTCTCTCAGCATTTCCACATGCAGGGAGTGGGGCAGTGGGTTAACAGTACTGGATGTTGTGATACGGCCCTTGTACAGAAGTTACACCCTCCAGTGACCTTCTAGAACTGTCTCAGCTTGCTACATGCATGTCTTCAGAGTCCAGACACGTGTGAAACACACCATGCGTCTAGAGAAGGCCGGGGTTGTCTTTTTGTTGTCGCTGGAGCTGGGGACAGCGGACGTGTAAATTTGCCACAATCGCAACAGAAATAAAACTACGTCCAACATAAAAAAAGAAAAAAACACTAAACAAACGAGTGACGAGAGAAATGCAGAGCACCTGGGGGCCTGGCGGCAGAGCACCCAAGGCCAGGAGTGGGTGAGCCACTGCACATGCTTTTGGTGTCCGGGCATGAGGCAGCCAAGAGCATGCACTGGCGCTTTCTGGGGCCAGAAGGGTGGGCATGGACGGGGTTCCGTTTCTTATATTAAATAGGTGATTTCAATGGGGTGGGGTAGGCGTCCTACAGAATGTATGGAAGGTAATGAAGACAGGGAGGGGCAGGGGAGAAACCAAGGGCCAGGAGGTGATAAAATACAAAAGAACAAATACAGACAGATGGACACAGACACGGGTCCACTGAGGAATCGAGCGCGAGGTTTGCTACTAGACTTATAGGTCACTCTCTCAGACGTTGGGTGGTAAACCGTCCAGCCTGCAAATGAATATAGAGGGAAGAAAACAAAGAGACAGGCATCAAGTACAGTCTCTGGGATTCCTCCTACACACCACAAGCCATATCAGCCTCTTCACTTAGCATCCACGGCTCCACCTAGCCCAGCCCAGAGGACCACAGCCACTGACCATGTAATGCAAAGGAGGCAGTGTTGGAGCGGAAGAGAAGCGGACCCCAGGAGAGCGTGCGGGGCAGGGTGGGGGGTGGGCACCGGCAGCGGTCACCACGACTTCTCTGGACAGAGATGGTGGGGGGTGGAGCACCTCATCGCGTAGCTGCTACGTCCACGGCAGCGGTGACGAGCATTTCCTCCTCAAGGCCAATCTCCCAGCTCGAGAGCTGTGCCCTCGTCCCCCCAGCTGGCCCTCCTGACGGAAGGACCCATGTTTAGTGGGGAACGGGGTGGGACGGGGTGGGCTAGTGCCTGGGAACCGGCGCAGAGCACGCAGCAGACGCCACATCTGACCTCTCACTGGTCCTGGCGCCTTCCCCAGGCCGGCTCTTGCAAAGCGCACCTCCCTCTGAGCTGCTTACAGCAAGACTCGACGATGGGAAGGCCATCCACTTTTTTCATTCAAAAGCTACGTCTATTATTTTTTTCCTTAAGAAGCTGTCGGCAGCCTTGGCCGCAGCTCACGTCCCCTCTATGCCACACGGGCCCTATGAGGCTAGCACATGCTCGGAGACGGGCGAGCTGGGAATCACCTGGGCCATGCGCTCCGCCTCCATCACTGGCCAAGCCGGAGCAGATGTCTGCAGTCAGGGAGGCCCGCACGGAGCAAGGCTGCTGGGTCTGAACTGCCTTCCCACATGGGTCTGAAGCTGCTGCGGGCCCTGCCCCAGCTTGGGCAGGGTCCTTAGCAGGAGGGGCTCTGCTGCAGTCTGACAAGTGACCTGGGTTGGGGGGAGAAGGGGTGACAGGCACGATGAGGCACCACAGGACAGACCAGCCAGCTCAGGCCATGTCTATCCTCCCTGCTCTTTGCTGGGTGACCTTGGGGAAGCTGAGTCCCTGCAGGCAACGGGGGCATGGCTGGGTCGCCCATGTGGGGGTGTCAGGAAGATCAAAGAAAACGACCACTCTCTCTACTAATCACCAACACTGTGCCAGCCTGTGTGGTGCCAGTGCAGTGAAAAGGCCACAGCACACCTGGAGATGCACACCTAGGCTCAAAGGGGACCTGTGGATTTCCTTACTCTCATAAGTCTCATGTTAGCTTTAGGAATTGGCATGGAATTCATGTAGTTTTGTGTAATCCTTGGATGTGTGTGCCCTGCAGGTTATCTGTAACATGGAGAGGGAGGGCTTAAGGTTAACTCACTGCTGGCTTCCTACCTGGCGCATTTGGGGATTTCAGCTCACTGGGTCCCCACCCCAGAGTGTGGGGGCTTGGGGTCAGGGTACACTCGGTTAAGGGCTAGGGGTGGGGGAGCCTTACCATCCTCTCCCCCCCCACCAAGGCAGCTGTTCGACCCCCTCTGTCAGGGGGTGACATATGCCCGAGAAACGGGGTCAGAGGAAGCAGCCTCCATCCCAGGCAGCATTCTGCAAGGAGGAGCACACTGCAACCACAGGTGGCTGAGGACTCCACGAACGCCTGCCCCTCAGTCCTTCCTTCCTGGCAGGAGGGGCAGAGGCCCGAACTCTCCCAGGCCTGAAACGGCTTCCCTGCTCCAGTGGAAGGAGATTCAAGAAGCGCTTTTTCAGGACCTCGTGCCTGCCTCCCACCTGCCCGGCTCCCACGCATGAGGGCGGCCAGGAGGGCCCTGGGCCAACCTGTGCTGGAGGCCACGACCTTGAGCTGCTGCACCAGGGGGTTTAGCAACTTCCCCGCCTTCAGCTTGCTCTTGCTGGACTTTCTCCGGCGGCCGACTGGAGGTGCCGTGTGGAAGAGACCCAGGTTGGGGGGCAGCGGCTTGCCTAGGCGGCGGTACAGGGCCTCGATCTCCTGCTTCTGCTGACTCTGTAGCTCCGAGATCTCCTTCAGATGCCTGCAGGAGGGAAGGGAAGAGGGAAGCCAGGTGGGCATTCTGCTTGATTCCAACACGAGGCCCCTGCAGGAGAGCCCGGGGCTGGCAGGACAGGTGTGAGGAGTGCGGCAGGGAGCCCACAGGATAGCCTGGGCAGATGGGCCACGCACAGGGGACACAGGGGGCATTTAAACATCACTTTCTGTTTACATCTAAGCCAAGTGGGAGTATCACTGGGGGCCTCTGGCATCAACACACCCAGCAATAGAGAACTGCATGAAGCCCAGCCTAAGGAGATTCAAGTTTTCTGATATCCAGACTTGTAACATTGCTGTGTTTTTTAGTGGTAGGGGGAGCGGTATGAACAACTTCACACATTTATGCTTACAACACAAACCCTAATCATGAACATGGGTGAAGCAACAAATAATCAGTGCTCAGAACTGGAGGATTGCCTCAGCTTATCAGGCGAATAAGTGTTACTTCCTCCATGTGAGGGAACAGGGCCCAAGAGGCCTCTCAGAGGAGAGGAAGGCTGCACAAGCAAGTCTACAGAAAACATGTTATTATCCAGGGACCCAGGGCTCCAGCCCTGGCCAGTGGAGCTTCCAGCTCAGGTTGACCCCACAAGCAACATCATCCCTGGGAATAGAGTCGAGATGACCGGTCATGTGGGTAGGAAGCTGCCATGACGACTCGGGTAGAATCACTGGTTGTGGGCAAGGGCAGTTTCTAGAACAGTCCAGGAAAGGGCCGGGTGGTCCCTGCTGGCCTTCCTCAGGGAGCATGCAGCTAGGACCAGTGTTGGGGCAGGGGAAGGGGAGAGCGGGGCTGAGGTGAGGGCGGGGCTGGGGCTCTCCGTGCAGAGCCAATAGTGGGAGAGAGGCACGGGCTCCTCCTGCCCACGTCTCCCATCTCTGGGCCCACTCCAAGAGCCCATGGCCACTCCTTCCCAAGGACTCCAGCCTCTCCCCACCTTAGTAACTGTACAGTGAGGCGCTCTTGCCCTGAAGGAGACTTCACGGTGTAGCTGTACCTCAGTGACCCTGACCACAGCAGGTGCAGGTAGAACTTGCAGGGGGAGAGAGCGAGTGTGAGCAAGGCCTGTGTGTGAGGCCAAAGGATGAGGGGAGGTGTGGCCCTCAGAGACCAGGGACCAGGTCTGACAGCAGGGACATCACCTGTACCCTGTCACCCGGCCCAGACAGCTCAAAGTGCACATGGCAGGACCTGGACTTCAGCTGCCGGACACTTCCCTGACACCATGGCCCGGACCCGACCTGGTCCGCAGGACCTACTTCTCTCGAAGACTCTGCAACTCCTTCCTGATATCAGCATCCTCGATCTCTGAGTCATTGTCACTGCTGATGTAGGAGGACTGGGAGTGGAAGGAGGTCACGCTGATGGTGGGCACCTTCACGCCCATCCTGCTGGGTGTCTCCAGGCCTGGGGAGCCAGCCCGAGAGGACCTGTGCAGGAAGGCAGTGGCCTTCTTCACAAAGTCACTGGCCACACCACCACCGCTGCCAGGCAGGGAGGTGTGCTTCTGCATGGAGGGCCTCCTTCGAGGGCACTCGTCCCCAGAGTCACTGGACATGGGCTCGCCCATGCCGACCTCGATGGAGGAGGCTGTCTGTGCCCGCCGCACAGCCAGCTTCATGTCTGGGCTGTGGGGGGCCTCGTCCAGGTACACGTCAGGTGGGGCTGAGTACCGCAGGCTACTGGGGGAGGCCAGAGTCCACTCATCCTGGGTGCTGACCACTGAGAACCGGCCTACAGTTTTGGCTGGCGAGCTGCCATCCTGCTGCCCTGGCCACTTCTGAGGGGATCCCGAGATCAGAGTGCTGTGTGTCTGGGGGTGGCTCTCCAGGCCACGCTGAGTCAATGTCCCCGGGCAGCTCTGCGTGGACTCGGCCAAGGTTTCCCCAGGGACCCTGCTGGTCCAATCTGTGGGCTCCAGACGTGCAGGGATGGCAGAAGCAGGGGCATCCTTGGGAAACAGTGGAAAGGAAAAGATTCCACACAAACACCATCAGAGAGCAAGCCCGCCAACCCACTGAGCGTCTCACTGGAGAAAACTCCTTACCTGGGGGACACTGGGTACTACGGGCGAATCTGAGGCCACCTGTCCTCCTTCACAGCCCAGCATGCTGCTCAAAGATGATTCTGCTGTAGGAACATCAAAATCATTACTCAGGCTGGTACAGAGAACAAGGGCAGGAATGGCCCCAAAGCAGCCAGTCAGAAGAGAAAGGGAGTGGCACTGAGAAGGTATGTGTGCAGCTAGGAAAACGAAAACTACTGACATCCTAACCCTGTCACTTCACAGGAGACTCCCTAGAACCCAGAAAAGCAGGGAGACATCAGCCCAACACCACTCAGGTCCCTGAAGACCCCTGCTCCAGACCCTCAGGCACAGCCAGGCCCTCTACATACCTGATGACTATCACCTGTCTCACCTGTCCTCTCTAGACCCCTGATGATGTCACCCTGTCTCACCTGATATTTCTATCACCTGATGGCATCACCTTCTCTCTCCCTGACATGTTCCGATGATAAAAGGGTCTTATGAGGTCCTGGAAAATCAGATCAATAAGGCTAATTCCTAACCCTGCTGCTCCAATGTCTAGGGAAGGTCCCCGTCATCTGAGGCTGTCTCAGTTCCCCATCTACAGGTGATATTTCTGATCAGCCTTCCCAGGTTGCTGTGAAGAGTAAACAACAGAAGCAGAAGGACCTCATGTGTGGGAGCCTGGCCTGAGCTGAGACCTGCACACAGCAAGAGAAAGCTGAGGCTGTGCGTTAATCCGAGCTGGACTGACATGCTGTGGGGGGTTGGGGGTGGTGACAGGGGCTGACAGAGCCTCCAGCCAGGCTGGGGGGCTGCCCCCCTCACAGATTCCTGGGAAGACCTAGACCCGTCTGTCATGCAACCCCAACCCTAGGCAACACATGACACTCCTCCCCACGTGCCTGTGGCGGGGATCCTCCAACCTTGCTTTGCACACTTCCAGGGACAGGAGGCTCATTACCAACAGCTCTGACTGCCAGAAAAGTTCACCTCTTCCAAACTAGAATCTGTCTCCTTAGAACTCTCCTATGAGTTTTGTACTCTGGAAGCTTCCAGCACTTGAAGCCACTGATGCTGCAGAAGGAGGCCCATGGTACACATCTCACGGACAAAAGTCAGGAGATGGAGCAGGCACTCAGATACAACCTCTCACCTTCTCCCTTCCCCAGCACACTCCTGCTTCACCCCATGACCCTCATCTTCCCCAGGTAAACATCATATGCTATAGCTTCTGACCCCAATTACAGCTGCCTCACCCCTCTCAAGTGTGGCATCTATAAGAGAATGCCCTGTCCAGGGGTCTAGCCAGAATCCAACGGTCCACTCCCCTTGCTCTGTGAACTGGGGGGCTGTGCCTGCCACTGACACACACCCAGGTTTCCGTTACAAGGTCAGCTGGATCCTTATCTTGCTAATCTCCCAAGAAATTCCAGGCCAAGAAGGAACCAACACCTTAGAAGGTCAGACCAACTCCCTTGGGCTGAAACACAGGTGCTCAGATAATGAAATGAGAACTACAGCCAGAGTTCCTGCAGAGATGCATAATACCCAGGAGCCACGGAGGAAATCCTGTTTCAGAACTTCACAGATGGCTCCAGCCTGGCAGCTCCCGTGGACCTGCTGGAACTCCCCAGCCCCAGCCCTGTACTCTGTCCAAAATATAAACAATCATCTTGTAACCTTCTAAAGAAATGGAAGCTAGGGGTGTCCACCAGAATATATTGAGAGCACTGGGGGGCCAGAGAGGCCCTGATAACATCCCAACACGCAGTCCACAGGGCTTTCACCCATTTCCACAGACAGAGGACTTTCTCTCCCTGGAGTGTGAATACATGGTTTGTGCTAGAACTCAGTGGGTTTTAACTAAGGCTTTATCATGATGAGCTCCTGCCACATCTGGGTCCCATCCAAGATGCTGTGGGGATGAAGGGTAAAGAGGCAGAATGTTTCAGAGTAAGGAAGGCTGGTAGCGCCTATGGCTTGTTACCTGTCACTGGCAAGGACGTGGCCTGCTCCAACGTGACATCTAACCCAAGGGCTGTTTCTGACTTTTCCAACTGAAGAAAGAAACAAAAAGGAAAGAGCTGTGAGCCTCACTTGCTAACACCTCTGCAGCAAAACTGCAAATCCTCTCCCCCAGTCCAAAGGCTGGGCTCCTCCTCCCTAGGCCACTCGAGCAAAACACGCACGGGTGGGTCAGGCAGGGGTCCCTGAGAATAGGACGGCCTGGGCTGGGGTAAGGCGGCTCTATATGGCCAGGATGCCTACTGGCCTGGGTTAGAGTCAGTCCCCACCCCTGTCCAGACCCCCACCTGGGGACAGTGCCTCTGGGTGAGGTGGTACTCACCGCAGGCTGGGGCAGCAGGGCCAGCTCACCGCCAGAGGCCTCTGTGCAGGGTTCATCCCCTCTTGGGGGCTCCGGGGTGAAGTCTCGGTCACCTGCCTCCACAGGGGTCCCGGCCAAGGCTGAAGAGGTGGGCACATGCTCCTGGTAGAGCAGAGTCCGCAGCTTCTCATCCAGGCTCTTGATGGTGCTGTCCACGAAGCCCACCCTTGGGGGTGGCCCTTCCCCATCTGACTCCAAGGCTGAGGGCGGCTGAGGGGGGGCGGTAGGTGCCAGCGGGGGGCTGGGAAGTTGGGGAGTGGCCAGGCTGATGGCCCCCACCACAGAGGGGAGTGGAGGAAGGGGCTGGCCCAGGGTGGGCTGAGGGGCCCCGCCAGGGGCACCAGACACAGGGGCCAAAGCCAACAGGGGCTCCCCCCTGGTGCTGGGCTCTCTGGCTGAGCCAGGATCCCCCAGACCCGTGGAATGGGATGGGGCCTCCAGAGATGGGGCACAAGGCCCTCGGCCTGTGCCAGGGGCCAGTGCAGGAAGCTGGCCATCATGAGTCTCCACCAGTAGCCAGGGGGTCTTATGCTCACTGGCCGGCCCCTGAGGGGTCCCTGGGACCCCTGCCTGCATGGCAGCCCCTGTTGCTGGCTCTGGCTTAGGACTGGCAGCTGGTGGGGCCATGTCTTGGGGCACAGCAGTCACAGGAGGGGATGATGGCACCAAAGGGGATGGTGCACCACCAGGAGGGTCCCTGGGGCCTGCTTGGCTCAAAAGCTGCAGACTAGCCGAGAAGCTGGGTTCTTCCTTCGAAGACAGCTGCTCTTTAGAGAACACTGGATCTAGAAGAAATAGGAAAAATGCCTCTATACTAACCTATTCTGGTCCTATTTACCTGGCACTTCGCTAGCCAAAAAGATGCTTGCTATGAGCTGGCGGTGCCCTACACACCAGTCCTCTCTCCTTTTCTCAGACGTGCCAACGTCATGCACGTGCTGGCCTCTGCCTGAAACATCTTGCACAGGTCTTCCCGCAGCCCCACTTCCCACCTCAGGCTATGCACCAGCAGTGTCCCATCCAGCTGCACTAGCACACCCACACCTTCCTTCTGATTTTTCTGTAGCACTAAGCCATCAGGCATAACCCATCACCTGTCTGTCGACTGTCATTCCAGCTCCATAAAAATATGGCTCTGGTCACCCTTGCACTGGTCCATTCCACAAAATTGTAAAATGAAATTATAAAATCTAAGTAGTGAGCTGTACACACTCCCCTGCCCTGGAGTGAGCAGGAACTTCTGATGAACCCGACACCGTGCTTTGGTAAGATCAGAAGCTCAGACCAGAGAGAGGAGATCAAGATGGAGGAATAGAAGGACACCTTCTACTAGTTCACCTCCTTCTATGAACACTTCAAAAATATATCAAATGTGGAGCAATTCTCACTAAAATCAAACCAAAGACTGGCAGGAAGACTCTTATACAACCAAGGCAGTAAAGATCCACATGGAGTTGGGTAAGAAGCGATCAGGTCAGAACTGGCACCCCTAGGAGGGGACACAGAGTAGAGAGGGATTACAAGGGCTTGGAGATCCTCCCTGGGGAGTGAGCCGTTTGAACACATATTGGGCTATAACAATCCTAGAATTCACTTGTGAAGAGTGTGAACACTCTTGCTTACTCCTAGGAACGAGACAGAGGAAGCAGATTGAAACTGCCTGGGACTCTGGTCAACTGTTCCAACACGTGCCCTAGCCCACACTGAACACCCACTCTGGCACCTCTAGCTCCAGCACAGCTTCCCACTAGGCCAAAGGCTGCTGTCATGGAGTAAAGTGTGCATTTGTGGGAGACAGAGCTGGCTCTGACCCAGTCCTGCATCAGAATGGGGTGGAAGCAGCCATTACTGGTGTTCACAGAGGTGGCAAATCAGTCTAGACTGGAGCTCTGACTGGTGTGCAGGGACAGCACCAGCACACACACTGGCCTATATCAGGCACCACTCAGACACTCTTGCTCCAGCATGGATCTCCACTGGTGCAAAGTTGCCATTGTCGGGAGGGTGAAGAGCACACACTTAGAGGGAAAGGAGGTAGCTCAGACCCCACCCTCAGGGATTCGGCTCCAGACCTCGGGACCAGACACCGCTCCTAAAAGGGCAGTGATGACCACTGAGCTTAGAAGCAGCCCCAGATCATATCTGGCTCTGCCTCCACCCTCTCCATCTCCACCAAGGTGATACCAGTCAGCGCACTCTGGGGGAAGACATGACCAATGCTCACTTCAGATCCAGCTCTCCCGCCAAAGCCACTGGGCAGACAGACTGCATAGAGATGCTCCCACACAAGTACAACCCTCCAAGACCAAGACAGGTAACTGTTTCACCTAATTTCATAGAGACAACGTTAAGCAAAATGCAAATACAGGGGAATCTGTTTGAAATGAAAAAATGATGAAAATAAAGAAACCTGAAAAATCAACTAATGAAACAGAGATAAATAATTTACCAGAAAGAGTTCAAGGCATTAGTAAAAAGAATGCTAAATGAACTAAGGAAAAGAATAGATGACACAGTAAGAATTTTAACAAAGAAGTAGAAAACATAAAAAATAAACAGAGATGAAGAATACAACAACTGAAATGAAAAACACACTAGAAAGATTTAATAGCAGATTAAGTGATACAGAAGAATGCATAAGAGATCTGGAAGAGAGAATAATGGAAATCATCCAATCAGAACAGAAAAAGAATATAAAAAAATGAGAACACTTTAAGGGACCTCTAGGACATCATCAAGCATACTAGCATTTGCATTATAGGGGCTCCAGAAGAAAAGAGAGAGAAAAGTGTCAAAAATGTATTTGATGAAATTATGGCTGAAAACTTCCTAAACCTGCAGAAGGAAACATATCCAGGTACAGTAAGCAGAGAATGCCCCAAACAAGATTAACTGAAAGAGACACACACCAAAATGTACCATAATTAAAATGGTAAAAGTTAAAGACAAAGAGACAATTTAAAGGCAGCAAGAAAAAAACAGAGTCATATACTAAAGGAACACCCATAAATTTATCAGCTGATTTTTCTGCAGAAACTTTGCAGGCCAGAAGGGAATGCCATGACATATTTAAAGTGCTGAAAGGGCAAAATCTACAACCTAGGATACTCTA
The DNA here is from genome assembly GCF_963924675.1 of Phocoena phocoena. Taxonomy (NCBI): domain Eukaryota; kingdom Metazoa; phylum Chordata; class Mammalia; order Artiodactyla; family Phocoenidae; genus Phocoena; species Phocoena phocoena. Next base: position 26,142,282 of record NC_089224.1, on the reverse strand, counting down.
CCCAGCAAGATTATCATTCAGAATTAAAAGAGCAACAAAGAACTTCTCAGATAAGGAAAAACTAAAAGAGTTCATCAATACTTAAACCACCTTAAAAGAAGTCTTAAAAGGTCTTCTCCAAGTGGAAAAAAAAAGGCTACAACAAGATGTAAAAATTTATAGGAAAGGAAAAATCCCACGAGTAAAGGCAAATATATAGTAAAGGCTGTGGATCAGCTGCTTACATAAGTTAGTACAAGATTAAAAGACAAAAATTAGAAAGTCAACCATAACTACAATAAACAGCTAAGGGATAAACATGAAGATGTAAATATGACATCAAAAACACAAAATGTAGCGACTTCCCTGGCAGTCCAGTGGTTAACACTCCACACTTCCACTGCAGGGGGCACAGGTTTGATCCCTGGTCCTGGAACTACGATCCTGCATGTTGCTCAGCACAGCCAAAAAAAAAAAAAAAACCACAAAATGTGGGGGAGAGGAGTAAAAAAATGTAGATTTTTTTAGAATGTGTTTGAACTTAAATGACTACCAGTTTAAAACAAGTAGATATATAGGTCAACATATATGAACCCCAAGGTAACTACAAATCAAAATCCTACAATAGATACACAAAAAATAGGAAGAAAGTAAGACAAGCGTACCACTAAGGAAAATCATCACACCACAAGGGAAGAAACTAAAAGAAGAAGAAAAGAATATAGAATGACAAAAACAACCAGAAAACAAGTAACAAAATGGCAGTTAAGTACACACCTATATGTAATTACTTTAAATGTCAATGGACTAAATGTTCCAATCAAAATACATAAAGTGGATGACTGGATAAAAAACAAGACCCACCTATGGGCAAGAGACTCTCTTTAGAGTGAAAGACACACAGACTAAAAGTGAGGAGATGGAAAGAGATATTTCATGGAAATGAAAATGATAAGAAAGCTGGTAGTGATACTCATATCTTACAAATTAGATTTTAGAAGAAAGTGTAGAAAAGACAGAGAAGGGCATTATATAATGATATAGTGATCAATACAAGAAGGGAATATAACATTCATTAATATATATGCACCCAATATAGGTGCACCTAAATATGGAAAGCAAATATTAACAGGAGAAATTGACAATAGAATAATATTAGGAGACTATAACACCCTACTTACATCAAGGGACATATCATATAGAAAGAAAATCAATAAGGAAATAGTGGTCTTAAATGACACATTCGACCAGATGGCCTTAATAGATACATACAGGACATTCCATCCAAAAACAGCACAATATACATTCTGTTCAAGTGCATGTGAAACATTCTCCAGGATAGATCACAGGCTAGGCCACAAAACAAGTCTTAACAAATTTAGAAAACAGCAATTACATCAAGCATTTTTTCTGACAACAAGAGTATGAAACTAGGATTCAATTACAGGAAGAAAAATGGAAAAAACAAAACATATGGAGATTAAACAATATCCTATTATAAAAACAATGGGTCAACGAAGAAATCAAAGAGGAAATCAGAAAACATCTGGAGAAATGAAAATAAAAACACAACTTTCAAAAATCTATGTGACACTGAAAAGTGGTTCTAAGAGGGGAGTTTATAGCAATATAGGCCTACCTCAAAAAGAAAGAAAAATCTCAAATAAACAACTGAATTTACTGTCCAAAAGAATTAAAGAACAAACAAAGCCAGCAGAAAAAAGAAATAATAAAGATCAGAGAAGAAATGAATAAAACAGAGACCAAAAAACAACATAATAATCAATGAAAACAAGAGCTTGTTTTTTTTTTGTTTTTTTTTTTTAAAGACAAACAAAATTGATAAGACTTTATCAAGGCTCATTAAGAAAAAAAGAGAGAGGGCTCAAACAAATAAGAAATAAAGAGGAGAAATTACAACTGATATCACAGAGGTATGAAAAATCATAAGAACAGTTATACAGCAACAAACTGGACAACCTAAAAGTGGATAAAAAATCCTAGAGCCACACAATCTTCTAAGACTGAATCAGAAAGAAATAGACAATCTGAATAGACTGGTCACTAGTAGTGAAATTGAATTCATAATCAAAAAACGCCCAGCAAACAAAGGTCCAGGACAAGATAGATGGCTTCACAGGGAAATTCTATCAAATATATAAAGAAGAGCAAATACCTAGCCTTCTCAAACTATCCCAAAAACTGACGAGGAGAGAACATTCCCAAATTCATTCTACGAGGCCACCATTATCCTGATACCAAACCTAGAAAAATATACTACAAAAGAATTACAGGCCAATAACAAGCATATAAAAAGATGTTCAACATTGCTAACTATTACAGAAATGCAAATCAAAACTACAATGAGGTACCACCTCAAACCAGTCAGAATGGCCATCATTAAAAAGTCTAAAAATAATAAATGCTGGAGAGGATGTAGAGAAAAGAGAACCCTCCTACACTGTTGTTGAGAATGTAAGTTGGTGCAGCCACTATGAAAAACAGTATGGAGGTTCCTCAAAAAGCTAAAAATAGACTTACCATATGATCCAGCAATCCCACTACAGGGCATATATCCAGACAAAACTATCATTCAAAAAGATACATGCACCCCCTACGTTAACAGCAGCACTATTCACAATAGCTAATACATGGAAACAACCTAAATGTCCATTGACACATAAATGGACAAAGAAGATGTGGTACAAAGAAAAGGAAGAAGTGGTACAGATATACAATGGAATACTACAGCCATAAAAAAAAGAACAAAGTAAGACAGCAGAAGCAAGAACACTACAGCCTGTGGAACAAAAACCACACTAACAGAAAGACAGACAAGATGAAAAGGCAGAGAGAGCTATGTATCAGATGAAGGAACAAGATAAAACCCCAGAAAAACATCTAAGTGAAGTGGAGATAGGCAACCTTCCAGAAAAACAATTCAGAATAATGATAGTGAAGATGATCCAGGACCTCGAAAAGGAATGGAGGCAAAGATTGAGAAGATGCAAGAAATGTTGAACAAAGATCTAGAAGAATTAAAAAACAAACAGAGATGAACAACACAATAATTGAAATGAAAAATACACTAGAAGGAATCAATAGCAGAATAACTGAGGCAGAAGAACGGATAAGCGACCTGGAAGACAGAATGGTGGAATTCACTGCCACTGAACAGAATAAAGAAAAAAGAATAAAAAGAAATGAAGACAGCCTAAGAGGTCTCTGGGACAACATTAAAAACAACAATATTCACATTACAGGGGTCCCAGAAGGAGGGGAGAGAGAGAAAGGACCAGAGGAAATATTTGAAGAGATTATAGTCAAAAACTTCCCTAACATGGGAAAGGAAATGGCCACCCAAGTCCAGGAAGTGCAGAGAGTCCCATACAGGATGAAAGCAAGGAGAAACATGCCGAGACACACAGTAATCAAATTGGCAAAAATCACAGACAAAGAAAAATTATTGAAAGAAGCAAGTGAAAAATGACAAGTAACATACAAGGGAACTTCCATAAGGTTAACAGCAGATTTCTCTGCAGAAACTCTACAAGCCAGAAGGGAGTGGCATGATATACTCAAAGTGATGAAAGGGAAGAAACTACAACCAAGATTACTCTACCCAGCAAGGATCTCATTCAGATTTGATGGAGAAATCAAAAGCTTTACAGACAAGCAAAAGCTAAGAGAATTCAGCACCACCAAACCAGCTCTACAACAAATGCTAAAGGAACTTCTCTAAGTGGGAAACACAGAGAAGAAAAGGACCTACAAAAACAAACCCAAAACAATTAAGAAAATGGTCATAGGAACATACATATCAATAACTACCTTAAATGTGAATGGAATAAATGCTCCAACCAAAAGACGCAGGCTTGCTGAATGGATACAAAAACAAGACCCATATATATGCTGTCTACAAAGGACCCAAATCAGACCCATGGACACATTCAGACTGAAAGTGAGGGGATGGAAAAAGATATTCCATGCAAATGGAAATCAAAAGAAAGCTGGAGTAGCAATACTCATATCAGATAAAATAGACTTTAAAATAAAGAATGTTACAAGAGACAAGGAAGGACACTACATAATAATGAAGGTATCAATCCAAGAAGAAGATATAACAATTATAAATATATATACACCGAACATAGGAGCACCTCAATACGTAAGGCAACTGCTAGCAGCTATAAAAGAGGAAATCGACAGTAACACAATAATAGTGGGGGAACTTAACACCTCACTTACACCAATGGACAGATCATCCAAACAGAAAATTAATGAGGAAAAACAAGCTTTAAATGACACAACAGACCAGATAGATTTAATTGATATTTATAGGACATTCCATCCAAAACCAGCAGATTACACTTTCTTCTCAAGTGTGCACGGAATATTCTCCAGGATAGATCACATAATGGGTCACAAATCAAGCCTTAGTAAATTTAAGAAAACTGAAATCATATCAAGCATCTTTTCTGACCACAATGCTGTGAGATTAGAAATCAATTATAGGGAAAAAGAACAAAAACCACAAACACATGGAGGCTAAACAATACGTTACTAAATAACCAAGAGATCACTGAAGAAATCAAAGAGGAAATCAAAAAATACCTAGAGACAATGAAAACACGATGATCAAAAATCTATGGGACGCAGCAAAAGCAGTTCTAAGAGGGAAATTTATAGCTATACAAGCCTACCTCAAGAAACAAGAAAAATCTCAAACAATGTAACATTAAACCTAAAGGAACTAGAGAAAGAAGAACAAACAAAACCCAAAGTTAGCAGAAAGAAAGAAACCATAAAGATCAGAGCAGAAATAAATGAAAAAGAAACAAGGAAAACAATAGCAAAGATCAATAAAACTAAAAGCTTGTTCTTTGAGAAGATTAACAGCATTGATAAACCACTAGCCAGGATCATCAAGAAAAAGAGGAAGCAGACTGAAATCTATAAAATTAGAAATGAAAAAGGAGAAGTTACAACAGACCACAGAAATACAAAGCATCCTAAGGGACTACTACAAGCAACTCTATGCCAATAAAATGGACAACCTGGAAGAAATGGACAAATTCTTAGAAAGGTAAAATCTTCCAAGACTGAACCAGGAAGAAATAGAAAATATGAACAGACCAATCACAAGTAATGAAATTGAAACTGTGATTAAAAATCTTCCAACAAACAAAAGTCCAGAACCAGATGGCTTCACAGGTGAATTCTACCAAAGATTTATAGAAGAGCTAACACCCATCCTTCTCAAACTCTTCCAAAAAATTGCAGAGGAAGGAACACTCCCAAACTCATTCTATGAGGCCACCATCACCCTGATACCAAAACCAGACAAAGATACTACAAAAAAAGAAAACTACAGGCCAATATCACTGATGAATATAGATGCAAAAATCCTCAACAAAATACTAGCAAACAGAATCCAACAACACATTAAAAGGATCATACCCCACGATCAAGTGGGATTTATCCGAGGGATGCAGGGATTCTTCAATATATGCAAATCAATGTGATACACCATATTAACAAATTGAAAAATAAAAACCATAGGATCATCTCCATAGATGCAGAAAAAGCTTTTGACAAAATTCAACACACATTTATGATAAAAACTATCCAGAAAGTGGGCATAGAGGGAACCTACCTCAGCATAATAAAGCCATATATGACAAATGCACAGCAAACATCACTCTCATTGGTGAAAAACTGAAAGCATTTCTTCTAAGATCAGGAACAAGACAAAGATGTCCACTCTCACCACTATTATTCAACATAGTTTTGGAAGTCCTACACACGGCAATCAGAGAAGAAAAAAAAATAAAAGGAATACAAACTGGAAAAGAAGAAGTAAAACTGTCACACTTTGCAGGTGACATGATACTATACACAGAGAATCCTAAAGATGCCACCAGAAAACTAATAGAGCTAATCAATGAATTTGGTAAAGCTGCAGGATACAAAATTAATGCACAGAAATCACTTGCATTCGTATACACTAATGATGAAAAATATGAAAGAGAAATTAAGGAAAAACTCCCATTTACCATTGCAACAAAAAGAATAAAATACCTAGGAATAAACCTACCTAGACAAAAGACCTGTATGCAGAAAACTATAAGATACTGCTGAAAGAAATTAAAGATGATACCAACAGATGGAGAGATATACCATGTTCTTGGATTGGAAGAATCAATATTGTGAAAATGACTATACTACCCAAAGTAATCTACAGATTCAATGCAATCCTTATCAAATTACCAATGGCATTTTTTACAGAACTAGAACAAAAAATCTTAAAATTTGTACGGAGACACAAAAGACCCTGAATAGCCAAAGCAGTCTTGAGGGAAAAAAACGGAGCTGGAGGATTCAGACTCCCTGACGTCAGACTATCTTACAAAGCTACAGTAATCAAGACAATATGGTACCTGCACAAAAACAGAACTATAGATCAATGGAACAGGATAGAAAGCCCAGAGATAAACCCATGCACCTACGGTCAACTAATCTATGACAAAGGAGGCAAAGATATACAATGGAGAAAAGACAGTCTCTTCTATAAGTGGTGCTGGAAAAACTGGACAGCTACATGTAAAAGAAATTAGAACACTCACTAACACCAAACACAAAAATAAACTCAAAATGGATTAGAGACCTAAATGTAAGACCGGACAGTGTACAACTCCTAGAGGAAAACACAGGAAGAACACTCTTTGACATAAATCACAGCAAGATCTTTTTTGATCCACCTCCTAGAGTAATGGAAATAAAAACAAAAATAAACAAATGGGACCTAATGAAACTTAAAAGCTTTTGCAAAGCAAAGGAAACTACAAACAAGACGAAAAGACAACCCTCAGAATGGGAAAAAATATTTCCAAATGAATCAACGGACAAAGGATTAATCTCCCAAATATATAAACAGCTCATGCAGCTCAATATTAAAAAAGAACACAACCCAATCCAAAAATGGGCAGAAGACCTAAATAGACATTTCTCCAAAGACGACAAACAGATGGCCAAGAAGCACATGAAAAGCTGCTCAACATCACTGATCATCAGAGAAATGCAAATCAAAACTACAAGGAGGTATCCCCTCACACCAGTTAGAATGGGCATCATCAGAAAATCTACAAACAACAAATGCTGGAGAGGGTGTGTTGAAAAGGGAACCCTCTTGCACTGTTGGTGGGAATGTAAACTGATACAGCCACTATGGAGAACAGTATGGAGGTTCCTTAAAAAACTAAAAATAGAATTACCATATGACCCAGCAATCCCACTACTGGGCAAATACCCAGAGAAAACCATAATTCAAAAAGGCACATGCAGCCCAATGTTCATTGCTGAGCTATTTACAATAGCCAGGACATGGAAGCAACCTAAGTGTCCATCAACAGATGAATGGATAAAGAAGATGTGGCACATATATACAATGAAATATTACTCAGCCATAAAAAGAAACGAAATTAAGTTATTTGTAGTGAGGTGGATGGACCTAGAGTGTGTCATACAGAGTGAAGTAAGTCAGAAAGAGAAAAACAAATAATGTATGCTAACACATATGTATGGAATCTAATTAAAAAAAAAAAGGTCATGAAGAACCTAGGGTTAAGACGGGAATAAAGACACAGACCTACTAGAGAATGGACTTGAGGAGATGGGGAGGGGGAAGGGTAAACTGTGACAAAGTGAGACAGTGGCATGGACATATATACACTACCAAACGTAAAGTAGATAGCTAGTGGGAAGCAGCCACATCGCACAGGGAGATCAGCTCGGTGGTTTGTGACCACCTAGAGGGGTGGGATAGGGAGGGTGGGAGGGAGGGAGACGCAAGTGGGAAGAGATATGGGAATATATGTATATGTATAACTGATTCACTTTGTTATAAAGCAGAAACCAACACACCATTATAAAGCAATTATACTCCAATAAGGATGCTAAAAAAAAAAGATGTGGTACATATATACAATGGAATATTATTTAGCCATAAAGAGGAACAAAATTGGGTCATTTGTAGAGACGTGGTTGAATCTAGAGACTGTCATACAGAGTGAAGTCAGAAAGAGAAAAACAAATACCGTATATTAACGCATATATGTGGAACGTAGAAAAATGGTACAGATGAACCAGTTTGCAGGGCAGAAATAGACACACAGATGTAGAGAACAAACGTATGGACACCAAGGGGGAAAAGCAGCGGGAGGTGGGGTGTGTGTGATGAATTGGGAGATTGGGAGATTGGGATTGACATGTATACACTGATGTGTATAAAATGGATGACTAATAAGAACCTGCTGTATAAAAATAAGTAAATAAAATTAAACTAAAAAAAAGAAAAGCAAGATGCAGAAAAGTGTGAATAAATGACCCTGTTTTTGTAAAACTAACAATAAAACTAACAATAAAAATATTTCATGTACATCTATATATGTGTCACAATTATATGAGCATTTTTTAAAAAAGAAAAAAAGAACAAAATAATACCATTTGTATCCACATGGATGGAACTAGAGATTATCATACTAAGTGAAGTAAGTCAGACAAAGACAAATACCATATGGTACCACTTACATGTGGAATCTAAAATACAATACAGGGCTTCCCTGGTGGCACAGTGGTTGAGAGTCCGCCTGGCGATGCAGGGGACACAGGTTCATGCCCCAGTCCGGGAAGATCCCACATGCCGCGGAGCAGCTGGGCCTGTGAGCCATGGCCGCTGAGCCTGCACGTCCGGAGCCTGTGCTCCGCAACAAGAGAGGCCACAACAGTGAGAGGCCCGCGTAACCGCAAAAAAAAAAAAAAAAAATATATATATATATATAACACAAATGAACTTATCTTCGAGACAGAAATGGACTCACAGACATAGACAACAGACTTACTGTTGCCAAGGGGGAAGTGGGGTGAGAGAGGGATGGATTGGGAGTTTGGGATTAGCAGATGCAAACTATTATATATAGAATGGATAAACAACAAGGTCCTACTGTATAGCACAGGGAGGGAACTATATTCAATATCCTATGATAAACCATAATGGAAAAGAATATTTTTAAAAATGAATGTTTATATAACTGAATCACTTAGCTGTAGAGCAGAAATTAACACAACATTGTAAAACAACATACTTCAATTAAATTTTTTTTAAAAAAGAAAATTACAGGCCAATATCTATGATGAATATTGATACAAAATGTTCAAAAAATATTAGCAAGCCAAATATCAACATAATACATAAAGGATCATACACCATGATAAAGTGGGATTTATTCCATGGATGAAAGAATCCACAAGTCAATCAGTGTGTTACACCACATTAACAAAAGGAAGGATAAAAATCACATGATCATCTCAATATACTCAGAAAAAACATTTAACAAAATTCAACATCCATTCATGAAAAAAACTCTTCTCAAAGTTGGTACACAGGGAACATATCTCAACATAATGAAGGCCGTTTATGACAAACCCACATCTAACATCATACTCAACAGTGAAGAGCTAAAAGCTTTTCCTCTAAAATCAGTAACAAGACAAGGATGCCCTCACCGCTTCTATTTAACAGAGTACTGGAAGTTCTAGCCACAGCGACCAGACAAGAAAAAGAAATAAGAGGCATCCAAATTCGAAGGGCAGAAGTAAAATTATCATCATTTGCAGGTGACATACTATATACAGAAAATTCTAAAGTCTCTACCAAAAAACTATAAGAACTAATAAATGAATTCAGTAAAGCTGCAGAATACAAAATTGATATACAGAAATCTATTGCTTTTCTATACACTAAAAATCAAGTATCAGAAAGCAAGAAAACAACTGCATTTAATATTGCACCAAAAAGATTTAAATACCTAGGAATAAATTTAAACCAAGGAGATGAAAGATTTGTAATCTGACAACTATAAAACATTGATGAAGGGGAGAGACCTTCAAGATGGCGGAGGAGTAAGACATAGAGATCACCTTCCTCCCCACAAATACATCAGAAATACATCTACATGTTGAACAACTCCTACAGAATCTAATGAACGCTGGCAGACCTCAGACTTCCCAAAAGGCAAGAAACGTCCCACGTACCTGGGTAGGGCAAAAGAAAAAAGAAAAAACAGAGACAAAAGAATAGGGATGGGGCCTGCACTTCTGGGAGGAAGCGGTGAAGGAGGAAAAGTTTCCGCACACTAGGAAGCCCCTTCACTGGTGGGGATGGGGGGTGCCGGGGGGGAAGCTGTGGAGTCACAGAGGAGAGCACAGCAACAGGGTTGCAGAGGCAAAGCGGAGAGATTCCCGCACAGAGGACCGGTGCCGCCCAGCACTCACCAGCATGAGAGGCTTGTCTGCTCACCCACTGGGGCAGGTGGGGGCTGGGAGCTGAGGTTCCAGCTTTGGAGGTGAGATCCCAGGGAGAGAACGGGGGTTGGCTGCGTGAACACAGCCTGAAGGGGGATAGTGTGCCACAGATAGCCGGGAGGGAGTTCGGGAAAAAGTCTGGAACTGCCTAAGAGGCAAGAGACCATTGTTTCCAGGTGCGCCAGGAGAGGGGATTCAGAGCACGGCCTAAATGAGCTCCAGAGATGGGTGGGTTATCAGTACAGACACCAAAGTAGGGCATGAAATGCTAAGGCTGCTGCTGCATCCACCAAGAAGCCTGTCAAGCGCAGGTCACTATCCACACCTCCCCTCCCAGGAGTCTAAGCAGAGCGCCACTGCCAGGATCCTGTGATCCAGGGACAACTTCCCTGGGAGAACACACAGCGCACCTCAGGCTGTTGCAATGTCACACCAGCCTCTGCTGCTGCAGGCTTGCCCCGCATTCCATACCCCTCCATGCACCCAGCCTGAGTGAGCCAGAGACCCCTAAGCAGCTGCTAATTTTAAACCCCGTCCTGTCTGAGCGAAGAACAGGTGCCATCAGGCGATCTACACGCAGAGGCGGGGCCAGATCCAAAGCTGAACGCCATGAGCTGTGCAGACAAAGAAGAGAAAGGTAAATCTCTCCCAGCAGCCTCAGGAGCAGCGCATTAAATCTCCACAATCAACTTGATGTACCCTGCATCTCTGGAATACCTGAATAGACAACGAATCATCCCAAAATTGAGGCCATGGACTTTGGGAGCAACCGTAGACTTGGGGTTTGCTTTCTGCATCTAATTTGTTTCTGGTTTAATGTTCATCTTATTTCACTATTTAGAGTTTATTATCATTGGTAGATTTGTTTATTGATTTGGTGGCACTCTTCCCTTTTTAAAAATATATATATATTTTTCTCTTTTTGTGAGTGTGTATGTGCATGCTTCGTGTGATTTTGTCTGTATACCTTTGCTTTTACTATTTGTCCTAGGGTTCTATCTGTCCATTTTTTTTCTTTTTTATTATTACTTTTTATTTTTTTAACTTTTAATAATTTATTTTTCATTTTAATAACTATTTCGATTATTTATTTATTTTTCTTTGATTCTTTCTTTTTCTATCCCATTTCTTCTGAGGCATGTGACTGGCAGGGTTTGGTACTCTGGCTGGGTGTCAGGCCTGTGCCTCTGAGGTGGGAGAGGCAACTTAAGGACATTGGTCCACCAAAGACCTCCGGGATCCATGTAATATCAAACAACGAAAGCTCTCCCAGAGATGTCTATCTCAATGCTAAGACCCAGCTCCACTCAACGACCAGCAAGCTACAGTGCTGGACACCCTATGCCAAACAACTAGCAACACAGGAACACAACCCCACCGACCAGCAGAGAGGCTGCCTAAAATCGTAAGGTCATAGGCACCCCAAAACACACCACAGGACACAGTCCTGCTCACCAGAAAGACAAGATCCAGCCTCATACACCAGAACACACACACCAGTCCCCTCCACCAGGAAGCCTACACAACCCACTGAACCAACCTTAGCCACTGGGGACAGACATCAAAAAAAACCCAGAAACTACGAACCTGCAGCCTGTGAAAAGGGGACCCCAAACACAGTAAGTTAAGCAAAATGAGAAGACAGAGAAACACACAGCAGATGAAGGAGCAAGGTAAAAACCCACCAGACCAAACAAATGAAGTGGAAATAGGCAGTCTACCTGAAAAAGAATTCAGAGTAATGATAGCAAAGATGATCCAGAATCTTGGAAATAGAATGGAGAAAATACAAGAAACCTTTAACAAGGACCTAGAAGAACTAAAGAGCAAACAAACAATGATGAATAACATGATAAATGAAATTTAAAATTCTCTAGAAGGAATCAATAGCAGAATAACTGAGGCAGAAGAAAGGAAAAGTGATGTGGAAGATAAAATAGTGGAAATAACTACCGCAGAGCAGAATAAAGAAAAAAGAACGAAAAGAATTGAGGACAGTCTCAGAGAATTCTGGGACAATATTAAACACACTAACATTCGAATTATAGGGGTCCCAGAAGAAGAAGAGAAAAAGAAACGGACTGAGAAAATATTTGAAGAGATTATAGTTGAAAACTTCCCTAATAGGGGAAAGGAAATAGTCAGTCAAGTCCAGGAAGCACGAAAGGCCCATAAAGGATAAATCCAAGGAGAAACACGCCAAGACACGTATTAATCAAACTATCAAAAATTAAATACAAAGAAAAAATACTAAAAGCAGCAAGGGAACAACAACAAATAACATACAAGGGAATCGCCATAAGGTTAACAGCTGATCTTTCAGCAGAAAGGCTGCAAGCCAGAAGGGAGTGGCAGGACATATTTAAAGTGATGAAAGGGAAAAACCTACAACCAAGATTACTCTACTTAGCAAGGATCTCATTCAGATTCAATGAAGATTTTAAAAACTTTACAGAAAAGCAAAAGCTAGAGAATTCAGCACCACCAAACCAGCTTTACCACAAATGCTAAAGGAACTTCTCTAGGCAGGAGACACAAGAGAAGGAAAAGACCTACAATAACAAACCCAACATAATTAAGAAAATGGTAATAGGAACATACATATTGATAATTACCTTAAATGTAAATGGATTAAATGCTCCAACCAAAAGACATAGACTGGCTATGGATAAAAAAGCAATACCCATATATATGCTGTCTACAAGAGTTCCACTTCAGACCTAGGGACACATACAGACTGAAAGTGAGGGGATGGAAAAAGATATTCCATGCAAATGGAAATCAAAAGAAAGCTGGAGTAGCAATTCCCATATCAGACAAAATAGACTTTAAAATAAAGACTATTACAAGAGACAAAGAAGGACACTACATAATGATCAAGGGATCGATCCAAGAAGAAGATATAACAATTGTAAATATTTATACACCCGACATAGAAGCACCTCAATACATAAGGCAAATGCTAACAGCCATAAAAGGGGAAATCGACAGTAACACAGTCATACTAGGGGACTTTAACACCCCACATTCACCAATGGACAGATCATCCAAAATGAAAATAAATAAGGAAACACAGCTTTAAATGACACATTAAACAAGATGGACTTAATTGATATTTATAGGACATTCCATCCAAAAACAACAGAATACATGTTCTTCTCAAGCCCTCATGGAACATTCTCCAAAATAGATCATATCTTGAGTCACAAATCAGTCTTGGTAAATTTAAGAAAATTGAAATCGTATCAAGTATCTTTTCCGACCACAACGCTATGAGACTAGATATCAATTACAGGAAAAATATCTGTAAAAGATACAAACACATGGAGGCTAAACAATACATTACTAAATAACCAAGAGATCACTGAGGAAATCTAAAAATATCTAGAAACAAATGACAATGAAAACACGACAATCCAAAACCTATGGGATGAAGCAAAAGCAGTTCTAAGAGGGAAGCTTATAGAAATACGATCCTACCTCAAGAAACAAGAAACATCTCAAATAAGCAACCTAAACTTACACCTAAAGCAATTAAGAGAAAAAAGAGCAAAAAAACCGCCAAAGTTCACAGAAGGAAAGAAATCATAAAGATCAGATCAGAAATAAATGAAGAAAATGATAGCAAAGATCAATAAAATTAAAAGCTGGTTCTTTGAGAAGATAAACAAAATTGATAAACCATTAGCCAGACTCATCAAGAAAAAAAGGGAGAAGACTCAAATCAATAGACTTAGAAATGAAAAAGGAGAAGTAACAACGGACACGACAGAAATACAAAGGATCATAAGAGATTACTACAAGCAACTGTATGCCAATAAAATGGACAACCTGGAAGAAATGGATAAATTCTTAGAAAAGCACAACATTCTGAGACTGAACCAGGAAGAAATAGAAAGTATAAACAGTCCGATCACAAGCACTCAAATTGAGACTGTGATTAAAAATCTTCCAATAAACAAAAGCTGACGACCAGACTGCGTCACAGGCAAATTCTATCAAACATTAACAGAACAGCTAACGCCTATTCTTCTCAAACTCTTCCAAAATACAGCAGAGGGAGGAACACTCCCAAACTCATTCTACGAGGCCACCATCACCCTGATACCAAAACCAGACAGAGGTCACAAAGAAAGAAAACTACAGGCCAGTATCACTGATGAACACAGATGCAAAAATCCTCAACAAAGTACAAGAAAACAGAATCCAACAGCACATTAAAAGCATCATACACCATGATCAAGTGGGGTTTGTCCCAGGAATGCAAGGATTCTTCAATATATGTAAATCAATGTGATTAAACCATACTAACAAATTGAAGGAGAAAAACCATATGATCATCTCAGTAGATGCAGAAAAAGCTTCTGACAAAATCCAACACCGATCTATGATAAAAACCCTCCAGAAAGCAGGCATAGAGGGAACTTACCCCAACATAATAAAGGCCATATATGACAAACCCACAGCCAACATCGTTGTCAATGATGAAACACTGAAACCATTTCCTCTAAGATCAGGAAAAAGACAAGGTTGTCCACTCTCACCACTATTATTCAACATAGTTATGGAAGTTTTATCCACAGCAATCAGAGAAGCAAAAGAAATAAAAGGAATCCAATTCGGAAAAGAAAAAGTAAAGCTGTCACTGTTTGGAGATGACATGATACTGTATATAGAGAATCCTAAAGATGCTACCAGAAAACTACTAGAGCTAATCAATGAGTTTGGTAAAGTAGCAGGATACAAAATTAATGGACAGAAATCACTTGCATTCCTATGCACTAATGATGAAAAATATGAAAGAGAAATTAAGGAAACGCTCCCATTTACCACTGCAACAAAAAGAATAAAATACCTAGGAACAAACCCACCTAAGGAGACAAAAGACCTGTATGCATAAAACTATAAGACACTGATGAAAGAAATTTAACATGATACAAACAGCTGGAGAGATATACCACGTTCCTGGATTGGAAGATTCAACATTGTGAAAATGACTATACTACCCAAAGCAATCTACAGATTGAATGCAATCCCTATCAAACTACCACTGGCATTTTCACAGAACTACAACAAAAAATTTCACAATTTGTGTGGAAACACAAAAGAGTCTGAATAGCCAAAGTAATTGTGAGAAAGGAAAACGGAGGTGGAGGAATCAGGCTCCCTGACTTCAGACTATACAACAAAGCTAAAGTAATCAAAACAGTATGGTACTGGCACAGAAACAGAAATATAGATCAATGGAACAGGATAGAAATCCCAGAGATAAACCCACATATATGGTCACCTTATTTTTGATAAAGGAGGCAAGAACATACAGTGGAGAAAAGGCAGCCTCTTCAACAAGTGGTGCTGGGAAAACCGGACAGCTACATGTAAAATAATAAAATTAGAACACTCCCTAACACCATACACAAAAATAAACTCAAGATGGATTAAAGACTTAAATGTAAGGCCAGACACTATCAAACTCTTAGAGGAAAACATAGGGAGAATACTCTATGACATAAAACACAGTAAGATCCTTTTTGACCCATCTCCTAGAAAAATGGAAATAAAAACAAAAATAAACAAATAGGACCTAATGAAATTTAAAAGCTTTTGCACAAGAAAACCATAAACAAGGCAAAAAGACAACCCTCAGAATCGGAGAAAATATCTGCAAATGAAGCAACTGACAAAGGATTAATCTCCAAATTTTACAAGCAGCTCATGCAGCTCAATATCAAAAAAACAGTCAACCCAATCCAAAAATGGGCAGAAGACCTAAAGAGATATTTCCCCAAAGAAGATATGCAGATCGCCAACAAACACATGAAAGGATGCTCAACATCACTAATCTAGAGAAATGCACATCAAAACTACAATTGGGGCTTCCTTGGTGGCACAGTGGTTGATGATCTGCCTGCCAATGCAGGGGACACGGGTTCAAGCCCTGGTCTGAGAAGATCCCACATGCCGCGGAGAACCTAGGCCCATGAGCCAAAACTACTGAGCCTGCGCGTCTGGAGCTTGTGCTCCACAAGAGAGGATGCAACAGTGAGAGGCCCACACACCGCGATGAAGAGCGGCCCCCGCTCGCCGCAACTAGAGAAAGCCCTCGCGCAGAAGCGAAGACCCAACACAGCCAAAAATAAATTAATTAATTAAATTAAAAAAAAAAGAAAACTACAATGAGGTATCACCTCATACCATTCAGAATGGCCATCATCAAAAAAATCTACAAACAATAAATGCTGGAGAGGGTGTGGAGAAAAGGGAGCCCTCTTGCACTGTTGGTGGGCATGTAAATTGATACAGCCACTATGGAGAACAGTATGGAGGTTCCTTAAAAAAATAAAAATAGAATTACCATACGACCTAGCAATCCCACTACTGGCACATATGCTGAGAAAACCATTATTCAAGAAGAGTTATGTACCACAATGTTCACTGCAGCTGTATTTACAATAGCCAGGATATGGAAGCAACCTAAGTGTCCCTTGACAGATGAATGGATAAAGAAGACGTGGCACATATATAATGGAATATTACTCAGCCATAAAAAGAAATGAAATTGAGTTATTTGTAGTGAGGTGGATGAACCTAGGGTCTGTCATACAGAGTGAAGTAAGTCAGAAAGAGGAAAACAAATACTGTATGCTAGCCCATATATATGGAATCTAAAAAACAAACCAAAGAATTGTCATGAAGAACCTAGGGGTAAGACGGGAATAAAGATGCAGGCCTACTAGAGAATGCACTTGAGGACACAGGGAGGGGGAAGGGTAAGCTGGGATGAAGTGAGAGAGTGGCATGGACATATATACACTACCAAATGTAAAACAGACAGCTAGTGGGAAGCAGCCGCATAGCACAGGGAGATCAGCTCGGTGCTTTGTGACCACCTAGAGGGGTGGGATAGGGAGGGTGGGAGGGAGAGAGACGCAAGAGGGAAGAGATATGGGAACATATGTATATGTATAGCTGATTCACTTTGTTATAAAGCAGAAACTAAAACACCATTGTAATGCAGTTATACTCCAATAAAGATGTTAAAAAAATTGATGAAGGATTTTAAGTTGATACAAAGAAAGAGAAAGATATTGAATATTCCTGGATTGGAAGAATTAAGTGTTAAAATGGCCATACTGCCCAAAGCAATCTACAGATTTAATTCAATCCCTATCAAAATACCCAGGACATTTTTCACAAAACTAGAACAAATAATCCTAAAATTTATCTGGAACCACAAATGATCCTGAATTGCCAAACCAATCTTGAGGAAAAAGGACGAAGCTGGAGGTATCACACTCCCTGCCTTCACACTATACTACAAAGCTACAGTAATCAAAACAGGATGGTACTGGCACAAAAACAGACACATATATCAGTGGAACAGAACAGAGAGCCCAGACACTTATGGACAATTAATCTGCAACAAAGGAGGCAAGAAAATACAATGGAGAAAAGATAGTCTCCAACAAGTGGTGCTGGTAAAACAGGACAGCTATGTGTAAAAGAATGAAATTAGACCATTTTCTCACACTATATACAAAAATAAACCCCAAATTGATTAACGACTGGAAACCATAAAACTCCTAGATGAAAACATAAGCAGAATACTCTTTGACATAAATCTAAGCAATATTTTTTTGATCTGTCTCCTAAGGCAAAGGAAACAAAAACAAAAATAAACAAATGGGACCTAATTAAATGTAAAAGCTTTTGCACAGCAAAGGAAACCACTAACAAAATGAAAAAACGACCTTCTGAATAGGAGAAAGTATTTGCAAATGATATAACAGGTAAGGGGTTAAATCCAAACTATATAAATAGCTCATACAACTCAATATGAAAAAAACAAACCACCCAATTTAAAAATGGGCTGAAGACCTAAATAGACTTCTTTTCAAAGATGTACAGATGGCCAGTAGGCATATGAAAAGATGCTCAAAATCACTAGTCATCAGAGAAATGCAAATCAAAACCAAAAGGAGATATCACCTCATACCTATCAGAATGGCTATCAAAAAAAAGACCACAAATAACAAATGTTGGCAAGGAAGTGGAGAAAAAGGAACCATCATACACAGTTGGTAGGAATGTAAATTGGTGTAGCCACCGTGGAAAACAGTATGGAGGTTCCTCAAAAAAATAAAAATAGAACTACCATGTGATCCAGCAATTCCTCTCCTAGGTACATATCTGGAAAAAATGAAAACACTAATTTGATGTAAAAGATACATGCACCCACAATGTTCATAGCAGCATTACTTACAATAACCAAGATATGGAAGCGACCTAAGTGTCCATCAACAGGTGAATGGATAAAGATGCATTATACATATATACAATGGAATACTACTCAGCCATTAAAAAGAATGAAGTTTTGCCACCTGCAACAACATGGAGGGATCTGGAGGGTATTATGATTAGTGAAATAAGTCAGAGAAAGACAAATACTGTATATTATCACTTATATGTGGAATCCAAAAAATAAAACAAAACAAATAGACTCACAGATATAGAGAATAAACTAGTGGTTACCACTGGAGAGAGGGGAAGGATAGGGGAGGGGGAGGGGCAAGATAGGGTTAGGGGATTAAGAGCAACAAAATACTATGTATAAAATAAGTTACAAGGATATATTGTATGGCACAGGAAATATATCCAATATTTTATAACAACTTTAAATCAACTATAATCTATAAAAATATTGAATCAGTATGTTTTACACTTGAAACTAATGTAATATTGTATATCAACTACACTTCAATATAGATAGGTAGATAGATAAAGTGGAGATAATAATTAAAAAAAAAAAAAAAAAGAAGCTCAGACCAACAGCATCCTGTCAGGGGCTGGAAAGGGATCCTGGTAGGAAGGTACCCTGGGAACCAATTGGTAGAACATAGCTCAACAGTATCCCACCTAGGACCTCTCAGAGCCTCTGTGTGCTCACAGGAGTGGGAAAGTTGAGAGAATACAGGATGCAGAGTTTCCAATACTTACTTGGTCTTCGAGCCTACTTGTCTTTTTTTAAAAAAACAAACTTTCTCCTTTTAATAACACAAACAAAATTTACAAAACGAAAGGTTTTAAAAGCTTACCAAAAAAAATG
The DNA here is from genome assembly GCF_963924675.1 of Phocoena phocoena. Classification (NCBI taxonomy): domain Eukaryota; kingdom Metazoa; phylum Chordata; class Mammalia; order Artiodactyla; family Phocoenidae; genus Phocoena; species Phocoena phocoena. The sequence continues at coordinate 26,122,835 of NC_089224.1, read as the reverse complement.
ATAGTGGGGGAGAGTGCCAGGTTCCTAAGCCCCCAGACTCACATTGCCCCTCCCCAGCATATGTAACATAACTTTCACATTTGTTTTTCTTTAAAGCACTGCCATGCAAGTATGTGCTCTAAAACACCACAGTTGAGTTTTGCCTGATTTAGAATATTGTATCAGTGAACTCACACTGCATTTATCCTTTCCTGTCTGGCTTCTCTCTCACCATTATATCTGGGAGATTCATCCATTTGGGTGTCTGCAGACTGTTTCACTCTAGGACTCTCCCACGACTCACCAGTAATTGTGTGGCTGATATGCTTTGGCTTGCTGCAAGTTGGAGCGTGACTAATACTAACACACAACAGTGAGTGTGCCTGTGCACACTGCAAAGCTGTGCAAAGCTGCTGGGTCAAAGAAGCTTCAGCCTTTAGGAGAGGACACTAACCGGCTTCCCAAAGCACGTGTGCCAGTTCCCCCTCCCATAGCAGCCTCTGAGCACTCCTGGGGCTTCCTACCCTCCACAGGTTATCCTGAAGAGTGTAATAGGATCTTAATATGATTTTGTCATTTGCTTTATTGTGGTAAAGTAAATACACTCAACAGGAGATCTACTCCCTTAACATTTCAAGTACACAATACAGTATTGTTTTCTATAGGTGCAATGTTGTATGGCAGATCTCTAAAACGCATTCATCTTGCCTAATTGAAACTTTATACCCATTGAACAGCAACTTCCCATTTCTGCCCCCCACCCAGGATCTGCCAACCACCCTTGTACTCCGGGCTTCAATGAGTTTGACTACTCTACATACCTCATAATAAGTGGACTCGTACAGTGTTCGTCTTTTGTGATTGGCTTACTTTGCTTAGCATAATGTCCTCCAGGTTCACTCATGTAGTCACAAATGGCAGGATCTCCTTTTTTAATGCTTAATAATATTCCATTGTAAGTAAATACCACATTTTCTTTATCCATTTGTATGGTCAGGCCACTAAAGATGGCTGTTCTCTTGCTCTCTGTACATCCCCTGCCAGAACAGTGCCTGCTATACCTACACCCTACTCATGACTGACCTTCCAACATACTTGCCCTAGGCCCCAGCTAGTGATAGCTTATCAAAGAGTGGTGAGGGGCGTGCCCCTCTGTTGGTTTCCCTGGTAACTAATAAGCCAACCTGATATATTTCCCCTTTAACTGGCAATCTCCCCTTCCCCCTAGGAGCAAAGGCTGCCACCATGTCCTGCCCACCATGTGCCACACACGGTAGGGTGGTGCTCCAGGACCTTGCTTCAGACATGTAAGCTCCCCCATCAATTAAATCACTGATGTCTCTGTTACTGACTCTGGGCTCTTTCTCTGGTCTTAAAGCTGGGCAAGTGCAGGCCTTGTAGCCCTCCAGGGTGCAACCCAACACCATTCACCTACTGATTGACATTTAGGTTGTTTCCATATCTTGGCTATTGTGAATAATACTGGGATGAACATGGGGGTTGTGCAGACTTCTCTTCAAGATAGTGATTTTACTTGATTTGGATAAATACCCAGAAGTGGGACTGCTGAATCATACAGTAGTTGTTTTTTCTTTTTAAGAAACCTCCATATTGTTTTCCACAGTGGCCACACCATTTTACATTCCCACCAATAATGCACAGGGTTCCCATTTATCCACGTCATTGCCAATGCTTGTCTTTCTGTTTTTATTTTATTTTTTTATGATAGCCATCCTGACAGGTGGTGAGGTGGTACGTCATTGTGATTTTTATTTGCATTTTCCTGATAACTAATTAAATTAGCACCTTTTCTTATCTTTATCTGGTTATCCTCTATAACATACCTGTCCTAGCCCCTTGCCTATTCTATTGAGTTATCATTCTTTTCCTTTTGATTGTAATAGTTCCTTATGTATGCTGGATGAGAACCAGCTTTTGTTGGTTATAAATATTGAAAATATCTTCTCTCACTCTGTAATTTGCCTATTTGCTCAATTCGTGGTGTCTTTTGATGAACAATAGTTCTTAATTTTAATGTAGTCAAATTTAACCAAATTTTTGCCAGTCTTTCCTTTAGAGTTTTTTTGTGAATTTTATTATGTCTACACTGGAGTCATAAAGATATTATATTCTCTTATATTACTTTGACATTCACAATCTACTTATAATGAGTTTGGTTTATGGTATAAGTTTAGAAACAAGGATGGTTTTCCCCCATATGGACAGCCTATTGTCCTCTTTTTTTAAGAACATCCTGTCCCCATCGTTTAGCAGTTAGACTTTTCTTGTCAACAGAGATATGGGCTTGCATCTGGGCTTTTACTCCATTGTTCAATTTGTCTGTCCTTGTACCAGTATCATTTCATGGCTGTACGTTTACGTTATTGGTCATGGCATTCAATAGAACGGTGTCCTTCCCCTAGAGAGTGTTTTGGTTTTTTCCGGCCTGTGCATTTCCACAAATACTGTATATTCAGCTTATCGATGCCCGTTAGACTATTGTTAGAACTTTTAACATGGAGATTGGGGAGAGTGGTGAGCCTGGAAAGGGCATGAAAGCTCCATGCCCTTTCCCAATGCCTTGCCTTATATATCTCTTCGTCTGGCTGTTGATTCATATACTTTAGTATCCTTTTATAATAAATTGATGATCTAGTAAATAACATGTTTCTCTGAGTTCTGTGAGCAATTCTAGCAAATTAATCCAACCCAAGGAAGGGGTCACAGGAATCTCTGATTTATAGCCAGTCAGTCAGAAGTATGGGAAACAACCTTGACTTATGATTGGCATCCTGACTTAAGAGGGCATCATTGGAAACTCCAGTTTGTAGCCAGTTGGTCAGATGCACAGATAACAACCTGGGCTTATGACCGGCATCTGAAGTGGCAGGTGGTCTAGTGGGACTGAGCCCCTTACCTGTGGAATCTGATTCTATCTCCAGGTAGAAAGTGTCAGAATTCAGTTGAATTCTCAGACACCTTGCTGGCATCTGAGAACTGCTTGTTGGTGTAGGGAAGCCCACACACACACACAGACACACACACACACAGACACACACACACACACAAAGTTGGAATTGGGTCAAGGAACCCATTTACAATGTCCTACTCTACACTGCACTATCGAAGACCTCCAGTAGGATACTAAAAATCAGTGGTGATAATGGGTATCTTTATATTGCTCTGCATCTCAAAAAGAAAGCAACATATCACCATTAAGAATATTTGCTGTGGGGCTTCCCTGGTGGCGCAGTGGTTGAGAGTCCGCCTGCCGATGCAGGGGATATGGGTTCGTGCCCCGGTCCGGGAAGATCCCACATGCCGTGGAGCGGCTGGGCCCGTGAGCAATGGCTGCTGAGCCTGCGCGTCCGGAGCCTGTGCTCCGTGACGGGAGGGGCCACAGCAGTGAGAGGCCCACGTACCGTAAAAAAAAAAAAAATAATAATAATACTTGCTCTTGTTTTTTAAATAGATATCCTTTGTCAGATTAAACAAATTCACTTTTATACCTATGTTCCTATTATTTAAAGTCATTAATAGATGTTGACTTTTATCAAATGCTTTCCTCCATCTATTGAGATGATCACTTGCTTCTTTAACCTGCCTCTGGCAACCACCATTCCACTCACTGGTTCTATGAGCTCAACTTTTTTTTTCCCCCCAAATTCCACATACAACTGAGATCAAGAGTATTTGTCTTTCTCTGCTTGGCTTATTTTACTTAGCATAATGACCTTCATTTCATCCATGTTGTCACAAATAGCAGGATTTCCTTCTTTTCGTGGCTGAATATTCCATTGTGTGTATTTACCATGTTTTCTTTATCCATTCAACTAGTGACACTTAAATTGTTTCCATATCTTGGCTACTATGAATAATGCCGCAGTGAACATGGAGGTGCAGATATCTCTTCGAGACAGTGACTTCAGTTCCTCTGGATAAATACCCAGAAGTGGGATTGCTGGAACATATGGCAGCTCTATTTTTAAGGTATCAGGTCTTAAGTTTAAGTTTTTAATCCATTTTAAGTTGATTTTTGTGAGTGGTGTGAAATAGGGGTCCAATTTCGTTTTTCTGTGTTTGGATACCCAGTTTTCTCAGAATGATTTATTGAAGAGACTATCCTTTCACCCACTGTGTATACGTGGTGCCCTTATCATAGATTAGTTGACCATATATGCTTGGGTATACTTCTGGGCTCTCTATTCTGTTCCACTGGTCTATGTCTATTTTTTATGCTAATACCATATACTGTTTTGATTACTACAGCTTTGTAATATAGTTTGAACTCAGGGAATGATATACTTTGTTATTTCTCAAAATTGCTTTGGCTATTTGGCTTCTTTTGTGATTCCATATGAATTCTAGAATTTTTTTTTCTATTTCTGTGAAAAATGCCATTGGAATTTTGATGGGGATTGCACTGAATCTGCAGATGGCTTTGGGTAGTATAGACATTTAATTCTTCCAATTAAAGAACATGAGATATGGTTCCATTTATTTCAGTCTCTTTCATCAATGTCTCATAGTTTTCAGTGCACAGGGCTTTTATCTCCTGGTGAAATTTAATCCTGGGTATGATGTTATTACAAATGGGACTGCTTTCTTAATTTATCTTTCAGCTAGTTTGTTATTAGTTTATAGAAATGAAACTGATTTTTGAATATTGATTTTATATTCTGCAACTTCACTGAGTTTATTAGTTCTAACAGTTTTGTTTTGTTTTGGTTTTGGGTTTTTTTTGCGGTACATGGGCCTCTCTCACTGTCGTGGCCTCTCCCGTTGCAGAGCACAGGCTCTGGACGCACAGGCTCAGTGGCCATGGCTCACGGGCCTAGCCGCTCCGCGGCATGTGGGATCTTCCCGGACCGGGGCACGAACCCATGTCCCCTGCATCAGCAGGCGGACTCTCAACCACTGTGCCACCAGGGAAGCCCTCTAATAGTTTTTTGATGGAGTCTTTAAGGTTTTCTATATATTAGATTATGTCATCTGCAAACAGATACAATTTTACTTCTCCCTTTCTGATTGGGATGCCTTTTATTTTTTTTTCTTGCCTAACTGCTCTGGCTAGGGCTTCCAGGATGATGCTGAATAGAAGTAATGAGAGTGTGCATCCTTGTCTTGTTCCTAAACTAAGAGCAAAAGCTTTAGCTTTTCACCATTGAGTATGATGTTAGATGTGAGCTGGTTGTATATGGCCTTTATTATGTTGATGTACATTCCTTTTACACCTTATTTGTTGAGATCTTTTTAATCATGAAAGGATGCTGAATTTTTTCAAATGCTTTTTACTGCATCTATTGAGATGATCACAAGATTTCATTTTTCATTCTGTTAATGTGTTGTATCACATTTATTGATTTGCTTATGTTGAACCATCCTTGCATCTCAGGAATAAACCCCACATGATTGTGGTGTATGATTCTTTTAATGTGCTGTTGATTCAATTTGGTAGTATTTTGTTGAGAGTTTTGGCATATAGATGCAATATAGATTCATAAAGGATACTGGCCTATAATTTTCTTTTCTTGTAGTAGCGTTGTCTGGCTTTGATATCAGGGTAATGCTGGCCTAGTAAAATTAGTTTGGAAGTGTTATCTCCTCTTCAATTTTTTTGGAAGAGTTTACAAAGGAATGGTGTTAATTCTTCTTTAAATATTTGGTAGAATTCACCATTGAAGTTATCTGGTCCTGGACTTTTCCTTTGTTGGGAGATTTTTGATTACTGATTTACTCTCCCACTAGTTATAAGTCCATTCAGATTTTCTATTTCTTCATGATTCAGTCTTGGTAGGCTGTATGTTTCCAGGAATTTATCCATTTTTCTAGGTTATCCAATATTTTGGTGTGTTGAGTTGTTCATGTTATTCTCTCATGATTCTTTGTATTTCTGTGGCATCCGCTGTAATGTCTCCTCTTTCAATTCTGATTTTATTTTCTTAGCCTAGCTAAAAGTTTGCTGATTTTGTTTAACTTTTCAAAAAACTATCTCTTAGTTTTGTTGATCTTTTCTATATTTTTTCTAATCTCTATTTCTGCTCTGAATTTTGTTGTTTCCTTCCTTCTGCTAACTTTGGACTAATTTTGCCCTTTTTCTAGTTCCTTGAGGTGTGAACTTAAATTGTTTATTTGACATCTTCCTTGTTTCTTAATACAGGTTTTTATCACTATAAATTTCCTCTGAAAATTGCTTGTGCTGAATTACATAAGTTTTGGTATGGTCTGTTTCCATCTTCATTTGTATCAAGATATTTTTATTTCTTTTTCTATTTCTTTCACCCATTTGTTATTCAGAAACGGGTTGCTTAATTTCCACATATTTGTGCATTTTCCAGCTTTCCTCCTGTTATTGATTTCCAGTTTCATACCACTGTGGTTGGAAAAGATAAACTGATGTGATTTCAATCTTCTTAAATTTGTTAAGACTTGTTTTGTAATCTAACAAATGATCCTTGAGAATGTTCCATGTGCACTTGAGAAGAACGTGTATTCTGCTGCTGTTGGGTAGAATGTTCTGTTTACGTCTGTTACGGTCCATTTGTTCTGAAGTGCCACTGAAGTCCAATATTTCCTTATGGATTTTTTGTCTGGAAAGTCTCTCCATTATTGTAAGTGAAGTACTTAAGTCCCCTACTATTAGTGCACTGCTGTCTATTTCTGCCTGAAGAGCTGTTAATATTTAATATATGTAGTTGCTCTGATGTTGGGTACATATATTTACAATTGCTATATCCTCTTGATAAACTAACTGATTTCTTTATCATTATATAATGACTTTCATTGTCTCTTGTCATAGATCTTGACTTACAGCCATTTTGTCTGATATAAATGTAACTGCCCTGCTCTCTTTTGGTTTCCATCAGCCTGGAATATATGTTACCATCCTTCAGTTTCAGCATATGTATGCCATTAAAGTTGAAGTGAGTCTCTTGTAGGCAGCATATAGTTTTGTCTTTTTTTTTTAATTCATACCACCACTCTATATATTGATTAGGGAATTTAATCCATTTACATTTAAAGTAATTATTGATAAGCAAGGACTTACTATTCCATCTTCTTGTTATCTTACTGTTTTGTAGTTCCTTTCTTCTTTTCTTTCCAGCTTCCTTTGTGATTTGATCATTTTCTGTAATGGTACACTTTGTTTCTTTTATCTTTTATGTATAGGTATTTACTTTGTGATTACCATGAAGCTTACAATAAAAATATAGTTAAAACAGCCTATATACTTACCTTTACCAGTGAATTTTTTACTTTCTTGTGTTTTCATGAGGCAGGTACAGTGGTGATGAACTCCCTCAACTTTTGTTTGGGAATGTATTTATTTCTCCTTCATTGCCAGTTAAAGTAGTATTCTTGGGTCACCAGGGTTTTTCTTCAGCACTTGGAATATATCACTCCACTCTCTCCTGCCCCACAAGGTTTCTTCTGAGAAACCTGCTAAAAGCCTTTTTGCATATAAAACGAGGGGTTTTTTTTTCCCTCCTGCTGCTTTCAAAATTCTGTCTTTGATTTTTATAGCTTTATTATAACGTATCTTGGTAAAGCCTTCTTTAAGTTAAATCTATATGGGGACTTAAGATATTCATGTACCTGGACGTACATGATCTCTTCCTAAATTTGGGAATTTCTTAAAATAAGCTATCTGCACTTTCTTTCTCTCTCCTCTCCTGGGACTCCCACAATGCAAATATTACTTACTTGATGGAGCACCATAATTCATACAGGCTTTCTTTACTTTTTTTCATTCCTCTTTCTTTTTTCTTCTATGACTGGGTAATTTCAAATGACCCATCTTCAAGTTCACAGATTCTGTCTTCTGCTTGATCAAGTCTGCTGTTGATGCTCTCTACTGCATTTTTTTTTTTATTAATCTCATTCACTGTATTTCTTCAGCTCCAGAATTTCTGTTTTGGTCTTCTTATGATTTCTATTTCTCTGCTGAACTTCTCATTTTGTTTGTGTATTGTTTTCCTAATTTTGTTGTGTTGTCTACATGTGTTTTCTTGTAGCACACCAAGTTTCCTTAAAACAAGTTTGAATTCTATGACAATTCATAGATCTTCAATTCTTTGGGGTCAGTTACTAGAAAATTATTCTGTGCCTTTTGGTGGTGTCATATTTCCTTGCTTTTTCACGTTTCTTGTAACCTCGTGTTGATATCTGTGTATCTGAAGGAGCACTCATCTCTTCTAGACCTTACAAACTGATTTTGGTGGGGAAGACCTTCACATGCCAGTGGGTGCAGGGACACTGGCTGGGTGGGGTATAGTGATTACAGGTACAGGGCAGGCCCAGCAGTGTAGTCTCTGTGTGGTTCCATCTAGCTGAGGTGAGCACTAGCAAAGATGGCAGGGGTCCTCAACTGCAGGTGGCTGCAGTGGCTGTGGAGGCTGTTGGGATCTACAGTGGTAAAAGTTTCTGGACACCTCCTGATCTCTTTTTCTCCCATGGGGATTTTGTTGTTGAGGGGATACCTCTTGGCACTGGGCCCAGCTTGTGGGCACCCTCCTGGCAGTGGTAGCACTGGTGTTTGATGTATAGGTGCCGATGGCACAGAGACAAAGCAGAGGTCTGGAGTGCAGGCACTCACAGAGCAATGATGGCTCCAGGTTCTGGGGTGCTGGCTAGCGCACAATGGTGGTGGCTCTAGTGTCTCAGGTGCAGAAGTGTGGTAGCTTATGGTAGCTACCATGGAGCTGGTATCGGAAGCATGGGTGCAACAGCAATAGCCAGGCTTCTGGTGTCTGGGGTATGCACAGGGTTGGGGGAGGCAGCTGGCAGCCCTGGTCCCAGGGCAGCAAGAGAGAAGCTCCTTCCAGGGGAGGGGGAAATAAGGTGCAGCAGCAACTCCCTCCCTGGGCTGTTTTGTAGTGGTGATGGCTGTTGGTTACCTCAATGGTGAAAGCTCCCAATGGCCTCTGTGGAGTATACAACTGGGGCCCATGCCAGCTAACACTACAGGATCCTCTGCTGTGAAAGCTGTGGGGAGCCCACAGCTGCTATGGGGGCTGTTGAGGTCCTTAGCAGCAAAGGCTAATGGGGCCTCCATAGAGCAGGCCACTGGGGACCACAATGGCACTGGCAATGTGGCTGATACAGATACCTCAGCCTTCTTTGGTCCTTGCCATCTCCTGACATCTCATCTAAGCTCATCTCCCACAATCCCTTCTGTGCAGTTATTCTCCATTTTTGCTCCACTGTGTCCTTAACTGGACTCCTGAGCCATCCCACAGCTGCTTCCATTTATGGATCAATGTCCAATTGTTTTTATGGGAGGATGAATGCTGATATCTCCTACTTTGCAATCTTGCTGATGTCACTCCTCCCCCATTATCTTCTGAGGGAGGGTCTATTTCAATGTTTTTTTTAATCTGGGCAGAATTCTCCACTCCTCACATGAACCTTTTGTTCTCTTCCTTTTTTCTCAACAATTATCACCTCTTTTCCAACATTTGAGCAAGTCCACCATTCTCACTATCATAAACATGTTTCAGGTTTGACTATGTAGCATTCATCCCCTCCCTCATGCAGCAGCACTCTGAATTTCCTCTAGGGAACCACTGTCCAGGGATGTGCATGTAACTTGGGCACAGGTCAGTCTGTGCATTCCAGCCACCTGTCACATGACTGCTTTAGAGACAGATATTATTCCTAGTTCTGCATTGTGGAGTTAGGCCCAGAATTTCTGAATCCTTCTGAAAAGGGAGAACTCTCTTTCCTGACTATACTTGAATCTGGAAGTCTATACACTGAGCTGTTCCAGCAATCTTGCCACCACAAAGCATAAATGTGAGACGGTTTTTAATTACTGATTTAACTTTTTAATGTTTATAGCACTCTTCAGATTTTCTCTTTCTTCTTACATTTCTCCAGGACAACATCCATACCAGTTTTCATATTTATTGGCATGGAGTTATACAGAATGTACACTTATCTTTTTCTTAATGATTGTCAGATTGTAGCAATGTCCCTATTTTTCATTCCTGATATTGATTGTGCCTTCTCTCTTTCCTGCAGTCAGTATCACCAGGGGCTCACCAATTTTATTTGCCACTTCAAAGAACCAGCTTTAAGCTTTGTTGACACTCTATTCTATATTTATTTTATATTTCATTAATTCAGGCATTTATCTGTTTTATTTCTTCCTCTTAATTGCATTCAATTTTCTCTTCTCTTTCTAACTTTTTACAGTGGATATACTTTGAGTGTCGATTTTTAGCCTTGTTGCTTTTCTAGTATGGACATTTGAGGCAGCAAAGTTTCTGCAAAATATAGATTTAGCTGCAACCCACATGTTTTGATAAGTAATATTTTCATTTGCATGATTTTATATCATTATAATTCAGCATATTTTCTCAATTTCCACTATAATTTCTTTGCTTCATGAGATATTATAGATGCAATTCTTAACTGTCATACATGTGGAGACTTTAGGTATCTTCTTGTTTTCAAATTCTAGCTTACTGCCAACTGTAGTTAGAGAACATGCATTGAATAATTTTGATCCTTTTTAATTTGAGATTTGCTTTGTGCCCTGCATATGGCTGATTTTAAAATATTCTTTGTGGACTTGAAAAAATGTGCATTCTTCAGCTGTTGGGTGTCCTACATATAGAACAAGACTGCTAATTCTATTGCTGAAATCCTTTATATCCTTATTGGTTTTTGTCTTCCCATTCTAAAAGTTAAAACTCCCCTGATGATTATAGATTACTCTATTTTTTCATTTAGTTGTGTTAATTTTTACTTTATATATTTTGAGAATGTGTTATTAAAAGACATGCAAATATAGAATTACTTGATCTTCCTGGAAAGCTGAATCTTTCACCATTACTTTTTTGTCTTAAAATCTATTTGTCTGATATAAAAAGATCTACTCTATGGGACTTCCCTGGTGGTCCAGTGGTTAAGACTCTGCACTTCTACTGCAAGGGGCACGGGTTCGATCTCTGGTTGGGGAACTAAGATCCCACATGCCACACAGAGCAGCAAAAAAAAAAAAAAAAAAAAAAAAAAGAAGAAAAAGAAAAGAAAAGATCTATTCTAGCTTTCTTTAGGTTAGTATTAGCATGCTCTTTACTCTTCACCTTTTGTAGTCTTACACCTTAGTTTGTTATTCGTTTGTTCTCTTTCACATTTTGACAACCTTTGATATTTATTTCATTTACATTTAATTTAATTACTCATTTGTTGGGGTTAAAACTACCATCTTACTAATGACTTTCTATATTTTCATCATGTTCAATGTTGCTTTTTCTCTCCTTCTTTGCCTTTTGTTTTGTAAAAATTCTCCCCCATCCACCCACTCCCCATGAGTGTGAAAGTTATCTACTATTTTACAACTCTTACAAGGGTATTCTATAGACTACAATATACATTCTTGATTTCGACCCTCTTCCCCTACAGTGCAAGAACCCAGGAGTCCTATGAGTATAATTCCCTCCCCCTGATAAATATGCCCTTATTTTCATGTATTTTAACAAAACAAATATATTTCAAATCTCTTAAGACATTATGTTTTTATACAGTCGACATTCCTTTAGACCTGCCAATGTGTTTATAATTCCATTACTTTTATTCCTTCCTGTATTTCTGACCTTCCATCTGGGGTTTTGCCTAAAAATATCCCCCCTGGTATATCTTTGTTTGAAATATGCAGGTGATAAATCCCTTTAGTCTTCATTTCATATTATGTAGGACGATACCACCAGGTAGAGATTCAAGGTTTATGCTTATTTTCTTTAGCACTTTGAGGATAGCAGTATTCCTTGGTCTACTGGCAAACACTGTATCTAGTGAGATGGGAGCTGTCCAAACAAGTACCTGCTCTTTCCTCTAGCATCCTTTAAATTCTTTGGTCTGCCTTTGGTATTCAGTACTTTAACTATAATATATTTAAGTGTAGTTTTTCTCTCAGAGTTTGGAGGGCTTCTTGAATTTGTGTCTTAATGCCTTTCAATTCTCTGCATTACCTCCTAAAACTTGATTTTGTCTCATTCTTCTACTTTCTGGGACTCCAATTATATATGTTTAACTATCTCATAGTAACCCTTACATTCCTTAGCTCCTCTTTTGTTTTTCATCAGTTTTGATATCTTTATTCTACTTTAAGTATTTTCTTTTAAGTTACCTTTCAGTTTGCAAATTCTCTCTCCAGCAGTGTACAAACTATCCAGTGAGGTCTTAATCTTAACTACTGTAACTTTCAGCTCCAGAATTTCCATTTGAGTTTGTTTTTGAAGGGTGAATTTTTTGGTTTGGTTTTTTTGGTATACTTTCCAATTCTCTCCCAAAAGTTTCACTCTAGTCATTTATTTATTTTAACACTAAGTAAGCAGTTACCTGTCTGGTAACTCCACTATCTGGAGCCCCTGAGAGTTAGCTTTCTTTGTAACTGTTGTTTGGTTTTTAACCACTATGTTGAAGAATAATTGACATGCAATGAACTGTACATATTTATAGTGTAGAGTTTGTAAGTACTGACACAGGCATATAAGCAAAACTTTCACCACCATCAATATAATGTATATGTCCATCATTCTCCCAACTATTTCTTCATGAACCTTGTAATCTATACCTCCCTTCCTTTCCTACCACAACCTCATTCCCAGACAACCACTCATCTGTTTTCCATCCCTATAAATTAGTCTGCATTTTCTAGCCTTTTACATAAATGCAATCATGTAGCATGCATTATTTTTTTGTTTGGCATCTTTCACTGACGTATTCTGAGTATCACCCATACTATAATGAACATCAGTTGTTCATTCCTTTTTATTGCAGAGTAGTGTTATACGGTATGGATAAATCACAATATGTTTTTCTGTTCATGTGAGCTATTGCTACGTTCCAGCTATTATAAATAAAGCTGCTATGAACATGCTGTGTAAGTGTTTGTATGGACATCTGCTTTCATTTCTCTTGGATACGTACCAAGGAACAGAATAACTAGATCCTATGGCACTTATATGTTTATTTTTAAAAAACATTACCAAGTTGTTTTCCAAGGTTCTCCAGCTGTTTTCCATTTTATACAGTGTATAAGAGTTTCAATTCCCCCACATCCTCAGCAACACTCGGTCTTTTAAATTTTAGCTATTTTAATAGGTGTGTAGTGGTATCCTCTTGCGATTTTAATTTGCAGCTTCTTACTGAATAATTACCTTTTCATATACTTATTTGGCACCCACAAATCTTAGGTGAAGTGTCTGTTCAAATATTTTTGTTAGCTTGTTTATTTTCTTCTCACTGCATTTTGAGAGTTCCTCATATTATCTGGACACAAGTCCTTTATTGCATATATGGTTAACAAATATTTTCACCTAGTCTCTGGTTTCTCTTTTCATTCCCTTGCTGTTTCTCAAAGAGTAGACATTTTGAATTTGATTAATTTACCAATTTTTTTCTTTTGCAGATCATGCTTTGGTGCTATATCTAAGAAATCTCTATCTAACCCAAGGTCACACAAACATTCTCCTGTGTATCCTACTATAAGTTTCATTGTTTTCAGTTTTACATTTAGGTTTACATTCCATTTTGAGTTGATTTTTGTATATAGTGTTAAGTATGGATATTCATTTTTCACATATGAATGATCAATAGTCGTAAGACTGAAAAGATTGTCCTCTCTTCACTGAATGTCCTTTGAATGTTTATAAAAAATTAGGTGTCTCTATGTGTTTGGGTCTATTTCTGGACTCTATTTTATTCCATTGATCTATTTATCTGTATTTATACCAATACCACACAGTCTTGATCACTATGGTTTTATAATAATTCCTGAAATCAGCTAGTGTTAGCATTCCAATCTACTTCTCTTATTTCCAAATTCCAATGGCTTTTACATTTTCATAGGGTTGGCTTTTCAATTGCTAGAAAAAAAACTTCTGGGATTCTTGTGGCAGCTGCATAAAATTTATTGATTAACTGAGAAAGAATTAACTCTGTAACAATACTGTGTCTTCTGACCCATGAATAGGGTACTTCTTTAGGTCTTCTTTGGTTTCCACCCACATTGTTTTGTAGTTCTCACTGCACAGGTCTTACATATACCTTATCAGGTTTAACCCTATATAGTTCATATAGAGTTTGCTAACGATGTTTATAGCTGTTGAATTTTGTGAAATTCCTTTTCTGCATTTATTGAGATAATCTTATGCATTGTCTTTCCTAATTTCTCAATATGGTAAATTACATTTCTTTCCTATTTCCTATAGTTTTTTGGACATATGGAATACAGTTGTAGTAACTGTATTAATGTGCTTGTCTGCTAATCCTTACAACTGTGTCAGCTATGGGTTCATTAGAATGAGGAATTTTTCTCATATTGTCCTTCCTGCCTGGTAATTTTGATTGGATACCAGACAATGTAAAATTTGCCTTCTTGGGTGCTGTATGAATTTGTATTCCTAGAAACATTCTTTGTTGTGGGATGCAGTTAAGCTACTGTGGCTTGATATTTTCAGATCCTGTTCTTAAGTCTAGGGCTAATTATTCTCCACAACTGAGGCAAGGCCCTTTTCAGTACTCTACCCAATGTCCCTTGAATTATAAGTCCTTCCAGCTAACTGGTAGGAACAGACATTCTGGTCCATATGGGCTTTAGTACCATTCCCTCTAATCCTTTGGGGTGCTTCATTTCCTGGCATTGGCTAGTTTCCTCACATACATTACTCTGCAAAATAATCAAGGAGAATCCTCTGTCAATCCACAGACTTTTCTCTTTGTGCTGCTCTCTCCTCTCCAGAACTCCACCCAGCCAACTCTTGCCCTCGGGCTTTCTCAGACTCTCAGGTCAGTCTCCTCACCACAGGTAGTCTGCTGAGCTCTACCTGGGTCCCTCCCTCCATGCTCTGGGATGTGAAAACTTTCTCAGTGCAGTCAGCTGAAATGATCATAGATTTTTTCAGGGATCAATGTCCTTCACTGTCTTATGTTCAAAGTCTTAAAAAACATTCTTTCATATATTTTGCATGCTTTTTTAGTTGTTTTGAGGGAAAATAAATCCAGTGCCTATTATCCATCTTGGCCTAAAGTAGAAGTCTGAGGGTCTCTTTTATTGTCTGTTGTTGCTGCTGCTTTCCTTTCATGCTATCTTGCCTCATTATCAACATATATATTCAACATATATTTTTTTTTTCACTTTTTAAATTATCATACAGTAAAATGGAGTTTTTCTTTAGATGTAGAGTTCTGAGAACTTTAGCACCATATATCCATAGAATTATTACCATAATCAATACAGAACAATTCAGTCACCTCAAAACAATGTCATTGGTTTATCCCTTTATACTCACATTCTCCCCCTACCTCTGACTCCTTGCAAACACTGATCTGTTCTCTATCTATAGTTTTTTTGAGAATGTCATTATAAATGGGATTATACAGTATGTAGCCTTTTGAGACTAGCTTCTTTCACTCAGTAAGCCTTTGGGGTTCACTCATACTGTTGCATGTGTCAATAGTTGTTTCTTTTTCAAAGCACCATAGTTTGTTTTTCCATTCACCCACTGCAGGATATTTGGGTTGTTTCCAGTTTGGGCAATTAGGCAACTGAACTGCTATAAACACTTATATATGTGTTTACTGAACATGATTTTTTATTTCTCCTGGATAAATACTGAGGATTGAAATTGTTGTCATATACTAAGTATATCATCTTTTATTTTTAAAATGCCCAACTATTTTCCAGAATAGCTATACCATTTTGCATTCCCACTAACATGAGAGATCCAGTTGCTCCATATCCACACCAAAACTTAGTATTGTTAGCTTAGCCATTCTCACAAGTGCGTGGTGACCCTTCACTATGGCTTTTATTTGCATTTCCCTGGTAGTCAATGACATTAATTTTTTTTAATGTGCCTAACTGCTATCCTTATGTTCTCTTTAAGGAAGTTGTCTATTCAAGTCCACTGTCCATTTTTTAGTTGAGTTCTTTGTTTCCTTACTGATGAGTTTTGAGAATTCTTTATATATTTCAGGAACGAATACTATGCTGAATATGTAATTTGCAATTATTTTCTCCCAGTCTGCAGATTGTCTTTTCATTCTCTTAACAGTGGTTTTCACAGAGCAAAAGAGTTTTATTTTGATGATGTCTGATTTATCCATTTTCTTCTTTTATGGGTTATGCTTTTGGTGTTAGATCTAACGACTCCCTGGCTCAGGTCACAAAAGGTTTTCTCCGATGTTTTTTTCTAAAAGTTATAGTTTTACATTTTATATTTGGATATACAATGAAATTTGAGTTAATTATTATATAAGATGTCAGGCATAGGTCAAGGTTCAATTATTGCATATGTATAAGCAACTAGTCCAACACCATTTATTGAAAAGACTATCCTTTCTACATAGAATTGCTTTTGCATCTTTGTCAAAAAATCAAATGGCCGTATTTCTATGGATCTATTTCTGGGCTTTCTATTCTTTTCCACTTATCTATGTGCCAATCCCTTTGCCAATACTGAGCTTTCTGGATTACTGTAACATTAAAATAAGCCTTAATACTGAGTCGTGTGATGCCTCCAACTTCATTCTCCTTTTTCAAAACTGCTTTAGCTATTTAAATTACCTTTGTACTTCCATATAAATTTTAGAGTCAGACTGCCTATATCTGCAAAAATTATCCTGTTTGAATTTTTACTGGTATTGCATTAAATCTATATATCACTTTGGGAAGAACTGACATTTTTACTATGTTGAGTCTTCCAATCCATAAACATAGAATGTTTCTCCATTTATTTAGGTCATCTCTAATCCATTTCATCAATATTTTGTAGTTTTCACCATACAGATTCTGTATATGTTTTGTTACATTTATAGCTATTATCTTTTTTTTGAGTCACTGTAAATAGTATTCTTTCAAATTTTTAGTTTTTAATTGTTCACTGTCAGCATAGAAATATAGTTATGTTTGTTGTTGATTATATATCCTGTGATTTTGCTAAATCCTGTGTTCTAAGAGTTGTCTGTTGTTAAGAATGCTTGTGATTTTTTCCACATAAAATCATATTAGCTGCAGAGACAGTTTTATTTCTTCCTTTTCAATCCACATGCCTTTTATTTCTGTTTCTTGCCCATCTGGAATCTAAGATTTCTAGTGTGATGTTGAATAGGAATAGAGAGAGTGGACATCTATGCCTTGATCCCAATCTCTGGGAAAACACATTTAGCTTTTCACCACTAAATATGATGCTAGCTGTCAGTTTTCTGTAGATGCCCTTTATCAGGTTGAGGATGTTCCCTTTTATCACTAGTTTGCTGAGCATTTTTATCATAAATGGATGTTGTATTTTGTCACATTTTCTGTATCAACTGATATGATCATGTATCTTTCCCTTTGTAGAGAAAGGAAATTCCCATTGACATTATATGGTGAATTAATTGATTTTTGAATATTGCCTTCCCAGGATATACTCCACTTTGTTATGGCATATTACTTTTTTTATAAATTTCTAGATTTGACTTTTTGATATGTTATTGAGTGTTTTTTTCCCCCTCTATATCCCTGAAAGATTAGCATCTGTCACTCTTTTTTTGTACTGCCTTTGTGTGGTTTTGATATAAGGGTGACGCTCGCTTCATAAAATTATTTGAGAAGTGTTCCTTCCTCTTCCATTTTCTGGATGAGACTGTATAGAATTGGTGTTATTTCCTTTATTAAATGTTTGATAGAATTTACCAGTGAAACTATCTGGGCCTAGAAAATTCCTTTGGGAGATTTTTTGATGCAAATTCAATCTTGTTAATAGGAGTATTCAGGTTATCTATTCCACCTTGGATGAGTTTCAGTAGTTTGTGGCTTTCAGAATTAGTCTGTTTCATCTAAGTTGTCAAATTTATGTGTGCAGGTTTGTTCATAGTATTCCATGACTAGTATCCTTTTACGCAAGATCTGTAGTGGTCTCCTTTTTTATTCCTGATATTGGTATTTTGTGTCTTTTTCTTTGTCAGTCTTACAAGAAGTTAATCATTTTATTAATTCTTTTCAAAGAATCAGTTTTTGGTTTCATTGTTTTTATTATTGTTTTTGTCTCAAATTTCATTGATTTCTGCTCTTATCTTTATTTCCTTCCTTCTGCTTGCTTTCGATTTTGTTCTAGTTTTCCTAATTTCTCAAAATGAAAGCTTGGGATACTGATTTGAGATCTCTTTCTTCCTCTAACCATTTAGTGCTATAAATTTCCCTTTAATTACTGTTTTAGCTGCATCCCACATATTTTAATATGGCCCTTGCACTTTGCTGGGCACACAGCACCTGCTGGCAAAACATAAGCACAGGTAAAGCCAGGCTGAGGACAATGAGGTGATGTGGAGCAATACACAGGAGGCACACCTAATTATCAAGGAGGAAGGTTTGAGGGGTTCTGGCTGCTCATACCTTGGCTGGTGTCTGGCTGCAGGGAGCTCAGAGGAAGTGGGGGTGAAGATTCGGGGGCCTCTGCTGCTGGATGCTCAGCCACTGGACAGATGATAAACCACCTCTTCCCAGTGTGAAGGACTAAGAGGCAGGGCAAAAACAGCTGGTGAGAGTGAGCAGGTTTCTCCCAAGGCTGGCATGACCCCTCCCCACCAGCACCAGACCTGCCGTATGGGGATTTGGGGAACTCCTCTCACACCAGTGGGGAGGATGTGCAACCCACTCAGGGGGTCCTCACTGGCAGAGGCTCTCACAAGTCCCCCCAGCACAGGCTTATGTCCCAGGACACCTGTGGTGCATCACTGAAGGGGTAATGCTGGCTGGGGGACCAGCAGACAGCAGTGAGTCCACACAGTGCTCCATCCCAACCCAGACCAGATATGGCTTCTCAGACAGGGCAGCTGTCCCCCGATGGGGGCACGCTCACCACACACTCCAGAACCCCCCCGCCGTGTGGTAGTCAAAACCCCTTACAATATGCTCATTGTGGGGCTCTTATCAAATGCCTGCTGGAAGGCAGAGAAGGGACAATGACAGATATGCCTCCTCCAAATGCATGTCTGATTGGCAGGTGTAGGCTTGAAAGGAGACATACCATTTTGCTGATACACCGGGGCATTCGCTTGGGGTTGGCGACTCTCCTGAAGGAGGTAAAGGATCAGAACTCAGCAGACTGCGTGGAACAAGAACTTCCTTCAGAGCACAGCACTGCCTCAAATCATCTGAGGGGCCTCAGGAGCTCGGACATTTCTAACTGAACTGAAGGCGCCCACCCTCCCAGCCACCTCACCCAACACTGCATGGCCTACAGACTCCTCCAGCAGGCGACATCACAGTGTTGTACTCACAGAGCCTGGAGTTGGGGGATAAGCAGGCCCAGACCCTCCTGGGACCTCTTACCCGGGACTTACCTCCCCAGAACCCAGGCCACAGGTGCTGAGGTGCGGCGGGCTCACCCCAGGGTCAGAGCCACGGTCCACATCCGTGTCCTCACTGAGCATGTCCTCTGCCTTGTCCATGACGTCCTTCATCTGCTCAATGAATGTCTCCCGCTCAGCCTGCAGGATGAAGTCGTGATCTACCTGCAACAGCACATGCAACCCTGCTGGTGGGGATGTACCTCGGGCCACTGGCCACACTGGGTCTTCACTGATTGATTTGCTTGACTTCTACTCTGGACTAAGCCCAAGAGGGGAGACACAGCCAGGAAGCCCAGTTCCCAACATCAGGGCTGCACGGTTTAGCAAGAGAAGCCACAGCTTGAGAAGCAGGCCCTCCAGGTGATGGGCCAGTGCTGCCCACAAAAGGCAGCCACCTGCAGAGGCGGGAGGACAGGTAAGGCTGGCAACCAATATTCTCTTCAGTGGGGTTGGCAGGCATGCGCCCATAGGACACAGGGAGACAGCCTCACAGTCAGTCCCAGGGGAAGGGCCACTGACTCATCTGACCAGGCAGGACACCTAGCCTCACCATGTAGGTAGCAATCTCGTCAGGTGCATCCCCATCCAGGTCGAACTTGAACGTCACCATCTTGTGGTTGTGTGTCTCCAGCTGGCACTCCACCATCTTGTCACCTGTGTTGCACACCTACAGGACACTCAGGCAGTGAGACCAGGGAGGAGACCGTGACTAGCCAGCCCTGTCTTGCCGGCCCGTTCTGCCTGGCTACTCACATTCAGGATGGTCAGCCGGGGCCGGCTGGCTCTCTCCTGGCGGGAGCGTGCACGCGTGGACCTGCGGTGATGTTTCCGAGCGGCCTTGCCTTCCAGCTTCCCCCCACCAAATGCACCTTCACAGCTGTCACTCATCTCTCTTCCAGAAGTGACGTCAGAACCTCCGTAGCTACACAAAAACCAAGAATGTTACAGTACCCAAGGGAAGGGCCTGCAAGCCTGCCTCACGTGGAAACTTGGCTTTTCGGGAAACAGCCAGAAGCTTTACTGTCTGGGTGTGCTCACCTGGAAAACCTAGAGAGTCTAAAGCTGGCCATGCCCAGGAGAGAGACCCCTGAGCCTGCTGCCCTTCTCCCCCTGTAACATCTGTCCTAGGCAGTGTTGGAGTCGTAGAGAACACATGGCCTTTCTGACCCAGGACCTAGGTCCTCTCGGCTCCTGGCCTGTGAATCAAGCTTATTCGGCTTACAGTAAATGTCAGGATTAAGACACAATCCTCCCCCGTGCCTCGGTTCCCCCATCTGTTCAACAGCAAGGGGAACACGCCAACCAGATGGAGCTGTTGTAGGATTTGAGGAGACTTTGCGGAACACCAAGTTTGGTGCTGGCATTACCAGAAGGGTGGGACACATGGTCACTTCCTGTAACCAGTTCCCTCCCCAAATGCAACATTCTCCGTGCTTGAGGTGCTGGGAGACCCAGGATGTGGGCTGGACTCTGCTCTGCCCTCCAGGCCTCCCCACGGTCCCCAGACCTGCTGACTCTCTGTCCGCAGCCTCTCCCTTCTAGAAGGTCCTCGGCATTGCAGACCAGCACAAGGACCCAGAACACAACTGGGAGTATCTGACTACCAAATTTCAACAAGCACTGACAAAGACCCCAGAGGAGCTACCTGAAGCTCCACCACGTCAGACTTGGAAGTGAGCAACATTGTTAGAAGCCCTGACACATGAGGGCAAAGTGTGCTATTACCTCTCACAGCTCTGAGGGAGGCTCGGCTGCTTGTCCTGCGAGGCCTGCTCCTGAAATAAAACCATGGAAAGGAGGACAGGTCACATCCATTCCCCCGCGACACAGACGCATCAGTCTGCTGTCTCCCCACCTCCACAGCCCAGCCCGCCACCCGCTTCCTTCTGACTGCAGCAAGCAAACCACGCAGGGTGGCAGGAGTGAGGGGTTTTATGTTAACGCTTGGAGCCAAGCAGATTTCTAAAAGCTGGGGCCACCCCCTTCCCAAACACGCTAACCCACTTTGATCATCCCCATGAGGGAGCACATGGCCCAGGAAGAATTGTCACAGGCCTTCCCATCGCCTCCAAAGAAAAGCACTCTGAATCCATGTGTAAAAATCACGGTCTCCAGCTGGATGTGTGATTAAAGAAAGTGTGACATCCAGGGACAGCAGAGGAAGATAAGAACAGCACCCATGGTGTCCCTGAGCACATGCTTCCACCTTCCCAAGGGCACTCCCGACTTCTAGGGCTGAGACCCAAGGTCATGGCACAGGAGGGCTGCCGTGGTGCTGGGATCAGGGTGACGGAATGGGGGCTGAGCCCCAAGTGGGGGGCCACACACCTCCGGGGGCAGCTCCACTGTCAGCTGAACGGCTGGGCAGGGACCAGTGACCCCAGGCCCGCTGGGCAGTGGCAGGTTAGCAGGTGGCAGGAGCGCAGTGGTCTGGACAGGCAAGCTCTGAGCAGCCGCCATCACTGTGGGAGCCAGGGAGCCGGGGAGCTGAGGCAGGAGCTCAGGGGCAGTAGGCGGCAGCACTTCTGGCAGAGGTGGGGAGAGAACGGCAGCTGGCGCGGGCACTGTGGGGACCTGGGTGGTGACATCCACGGCATATGGAGGCGGGTGGCCAAGCAGGATCTGGGGGCACAGAGGACAGGGATGCAAATTGGGGTGCAGGCCATTGCATTTCCTGAGGCTCCCGGACCAAAGCAGGCACTTCCACCATCCAGGCAGGTGAGCAGGAAATGCAGACATCCCTCTCCATCCACCCACACCCCACAGACAAATCCAGGAATGTTTGTATGCAGATTTAATGAAACAAACAAGAGCAGACACTCTCATGTCCCCATCTGTATAAAATCAAACCTAAAACTGCACTTCATCTCTGAACTCCTAGCTGAGTCAGGCTGAGAAGCTGTAAGTATGGCATACACTTAGCACCTGTCTGGGCTCCGTTGCCACCACCCTACAGGGCCAGGCCACCACACTACTCCATCCAAGCCTCCTGTCAGGTCAAAACCCACATTCCGGGGCTTCCCTGGTGGCGCAGTGGTTGAGAATCCGCCTGCCGATGCAGGGGACGTGGGTTCGTGCCCCGGTGCGGGAAGATCCCACATGCCACGGAGCGGCTGGGCCCGTGAGCCATGGCCGCTGAGCCTGCGCATCCGGAGCCTGTGCTCCGCAACGGGAGAGGCCACAACAGTGAGCGGCCCGCGTACCGCAAAAAACAAACAAACAAACAAATCCTGCATTTCAATCCCAGCCATGGCAAGAGGGACTGTGGACCTATGCCTTCCATGGGGTGACTCAGGAGCTGGACCAGATCCCCTACTGTTCCCTCTTGAAAAGCTCTCATGGGGGAAGGCTAAGATAGGCTAAGGGCTCCAGTTCGGGGTTGAGGTTGGGAATGGGAATGACCCGCCACTGGGCCTGCTGGTATGAGACCAATAAGACACGTGGTACGTGGGGTAAGATGCGAAAGCCACAGCCTAGCCGAGGAGCCCTCTCTCCTGGAAAGACACCCCAGCTGGTGCATTCAGAGGAGTCTCTTCCCTCAGCACAGGGAAGTCTCTGGGCGGCCAGACAAGCTCATCAATAAACTCCAGACCCTCTGCCAGCTGGACCACAGAGAGGCCACCAGGCCTGGCCAGTGACCTCTAAGCACCCAGCACCTTCTCCAGCCACTGGCTGAGCCAACAACCCAGTGCCAACAGTGTGCCAGGCCAGCATGTGGCGTAAGGCACGGGCCCAGCAATGACACCACAGACCCCCAGGCCTCCACTCGGCCCTTGGCTTTCCCCAAATGGCCCTGACCCGAGTCAGTGTTACTCCAAGTAACAGACCAGGGAGGTGCCTGCTCAGTCAAGGCACTGGACTGATGCACCTCCTCACACTGGTTTTCAAACAAACACCAGCCTACTGGTCAATGAAAATCGTCCCTTCCTTCTCCGAGTACAAATCCCTTCTTCCGCACCATCGGCGGAAAGGCCGCCGGGTACACAGGCTGGGCAGGGAGCTGGGCCACAGTGGGGTGAATGGACAGGGCAGCCACACCCTGTGGACAGAAACATCCAGGAGAATCTGTGCATACTTATGACATAGTGCCTTACTCTAGAATGGATTCAGTACAAAATGAGCTAGGGGGACACCTGGCCCCTTAACACTTCCAGGATGACTCTTCATGACCAAATCAAAAGGGCAGGAGCCTGAGCTCAAACGGCAAAGGACACGCCCAACAGGCACAAAGCTGTTGAGGCTTAGAGCCAGGGTGGGGCCAGGTGGGAGGGCGCCCAGGTAAGAGGCTCCCTTACTTGGTGCCTTACAGGTGGGGGGATGCCCAGATGAGAGCCTCCCCAAGGTGAGAGCCCCCCACAAGGTGAGAGCCCCATGCCAGCTCCTCTCCTCATGTGAGGGTGGATAACTGCCCTGGAACTCCAAAACACGCGTGGGCTGCGCAGGTGTGTGGAGCCACGGGGAGGTCCACCCAGCCAGCAGGGTACGTGTCCCTGTATCCCTTCACTGTCAGCCCAACAAGCTGCCCATGGTCCCCACCTGATTCTGAGACATCATCCTTGTCTGCCATGACTGCCTTGGAACCAATAACCCATGGACACCCAGCACTGCCTAGTCCACAACCAACAGATCCCGTCTGAACACCATCTGCCTCAGTTCCCAGTTGCTGAGATGGGGGTTACCCGCCTACTTTACTTTGACAGGCAACAAGACAGGCAGCGTGAGCCTCTCCAGCGTCCACGGAGCGGATGACACAGCTGCACTGAGACTGCCAACCCTATCCAGGTGAAGGCAGGGGCCACAATGCCCAGTGGCCAGGGGCCGGGAGCCCCCCACCACAAGCAGCTGCTACTGACACTTGGGAAGGAACCAAGAGTGGAGCTTCTAGCCACCCCAATCCCCAAGGCTCCTAACACGTGCTGGGAGGCGAGAGGAGGCAGCAGACACCCCCCATGCTGGATGAGACGCTGCAGCCATGGGACAGAGCTGCCTGCTTGTCCATTCCCACTCTGCTACCGGGGTCAAGGTGCTGAGAAGGAGCAGAGGTCCATGAACTCCTCATGTGCTAAGGGGTCTCCCAGTGCCTAGAGCGTGGGCCCTGGCCAGCAGGTGGGTTACCTGACTCCCAGCACCGGCGGCCGGAGCAGCCTGCTCGGCAAGGCGGGCAACACTTGGCTTGTGGGGTTGTGGCAGCATGGGGGGTGCCGGGTGGGGAGGGGCAGCCCGCACATTCTGCGCTGCATGGAGGGGAGAAGGCGGGACGTCGCTGGGCACCATCTGCGGAAAGGCCGCCGGGTACACAGGCTGGGCAGGGAGCTGGGCCACAGTGGGGTGAATGGACAGGGCAGCCACACCCTGCGGAGCCACAGCCAGCAGAGGGATGCCAGTAGCAGTGGCCGCCACGCTTGGCACGATGGTCTGGCATGGCACGGCCAGTGGTGCCCCTGTAGGGTGGGGCAGCTTGACTGTCTGCAGAGGCAGGGCCGGTGACGTGGGCAGGGGAGCAGTGGTGGCACTGAGTGGGAGGCTTGGCAAGATGACAGCCGGAGAGAAATACTGAGAGGGGGGAGGCACGGCGGGCCCACTGGTGGCTGGCAGGTCAGGAAGGGCTGCAGGGAGGCTGTCGACTGTGGCCAGTGGAGCGATGGGGGGGACAACAGGAAGTGGAGGCATCTGAAAGAGAACAAGCATGTCAGCCCCACCAAGACTTGGCCGTGCCTGCAGCACATCTGTACTGGGTGAGAGGATCCACGTCACCCACAGCTTCTGCCCCTAACACACTTTTGTGTAGCTTCTATGGAAGGGAACAAAAACAAACCCAATTTAAATGGAACCAAGTGTATGATACCACCAAACAGAAGGAAAGGCAGGAGGCCTCAAAAGGGTGTGGGGTGCAGACATGACCTTCAAGACAGCCCCGCCTTCAGCACCACCTCAAAGGGGCTCAGGCTGGGCCACTCTGAGGCTACTGCTAGGTGACTGCAAGGACATCAGGGGTTATAACAGTGACCATCAGATTCACAGCTTTGGCATGTTCTCATTCAGAAAGACCAGGACTGCCAGAGCTACCGGGACTGGCCCCAAACATCTGAAATTACTTTGCCTGATTCCCTCCAATCTGTATAAATTCACACTGAGACCAAATTCTTCAACAGGTTATCTCAAGAAAAGCATATCTTCCAGCCCCTCCTTGCTGGCCGAATGCCCCTGTGCCATGCATCCTGGGAGAGAGCAGCATCTCACAACAGCAGAGCTCTGGAACCTTCAGTGTCTGCTCTTCCATCCTGGAGACATCCCGTGGCTCTAGCACTTCAAACATTTCAGCAGATTCTCTGACAGTTCTCTCTAAAATAAAGCTTTTCTGGTTGCGGGCACATGAGCATTGCATAATATGTGCTTTTGTGTAATTATAAGACAGCGAAAATATGCAAACTGACCTCTGTGTATTTGAAAAGCAACTAAATGCCCCGACCACCGGGAGCAAAGTGGTGGGTTAACTAGATGATGAAAGTGACTCCAGTGCAGGAGTAATGAGGACAAGGCTGGTGACAGGCAACTGCTGACATGAAAGAACCTTCTGGGTGGTGCCTATAAACCGCAGGAACACTCACAGCTTCACTTCCCATCCTAGCTCTGCCAACACACTGTAATGGGATCCATGAAACGAAAGCCGTCCCGTGATCAAGGTTCACTGGAAACATGCATGACCACTGACAGCATTAGCCTGAGTGACAGCACCCAAGCATCAACCACGTGCTATCAAGTGATATTGGTCACGTGATGCTCCCCCGAAGACGGGCATCGGAAGTCACTTTTACAGTCAACTCTTCTTTGTAGTTGGCAAGCTGCTCGGCTGTCCCCTGGACTCCCAAGAATCCATGGTCAGCACAGCCTCGAGTAGCTCCGTGGAGGACGGTGACTATAGCTACGTGCTCACAGCCCCATCCTGGCTTCTCTGGTCTGACTCTGGACTAAACCTTTCCCCATCCCAGATGCATCTGGGGCAGAAGTCAAAGGCAGGAGAGCACGGCAGCCCAGCCGCCCTGTCATCAGGGAGTGTCTCTCTCTTGAGGGACCCGTGCGCCCTGAGGACAAGGAACAGCCAACCAGACTGGGTGAGAAGGTGAGGCTGTAGAGCAGGGGACAGAGGGGTACCTGTGGAGGGACTTGAGCAAGTGGCTGCAGGGGCGCCGGAGGCATCTGGAGGGGCTTCAGCTGAGCAGGGGCCACCACCTGGGAGGCTGGAGCCAGGTATGGAGGCAGGTTGGGGGGCACCGGTTGGAGAGGGCCCACAGGCTGTGGGGCCAGGACCTGTGGCAGGGGTACCGGCTGCGTCAGGTGAGGAGGCTGGGGTACCACCGGCTGCGTCAGGTGAGGAGGCTAGAAAGAGAGAGGGGCTTCTCTTAGACCAGTGCCCTCCTGAGACACACCTATGTACTTAGAAACAACAGAAAAAATCAACTCACACACATGCACACATACATATACCCACACACATGTTCAAACACCCAGGCTGGAGCCCGGGACACACAGATCTGGGAGGACCATTGTGTGCAACGGGGGCCTTCTGAGTGCTGCGGAACCCTGAACTCCACAGACACAAGAGACCAACCCCCACTCCCATCTACACCGTGGGCCCTGGGGAACTGCAGAGAAGGCGTATAGGGGGCCTGGACCTGCCAGGAGGCTCACAGACACTGGGCTCAGGCCAGCCAATACGGATGGGCAGGGCCTGGGGAGACCGAGGCACCCATGGTACCCATAAAGAGGAGCAGCCAGCACTCACCTGGTGGGCGGGGGGTGTGGGCTGGCCTGGGCCTGTCGGCACAGGGGCACTGGGCGGCGGCAGCCCAGGGGCGAAGCTCATGGCTGGCTCCGGGAAAGGCTGCTGTGGGAGCAGAGGGTGGGCGGGGGGCGGGATGGAGGCCACCGACAGGCCAGGCTGCAAAAAGCACCCAGAGCCACACTCAGGAGCTGTCCTAAGGAGCCCTGCCAAGCACACACTCACCATCTTCAGGGACCCATCTCTCACTCCCCGTGCCTGCCATCCTGCCAGGGACCCTTTCCGAGGGACACGATGCAGCAGAAGCAAGGTGTGGAGGTCCCTAAACCAAGAACAGCCACACCTCCCAACCAGGGAATGTCCTAGAACTTCAGCTCCACAGAATATCATGCTGTGAGAAAAAATCATTAAAAGAGATTTGTGGAACCCTGGAAAACACTTGTTATGACATTAAATGAGGGAAAGATAAAAAGGCATACGTGTCTTGTTTATAGGACAATATAAAATGTGTACATGTGGATATATTCACAAACAGAATATGGAAACGTGGGAATAAAACGTGGGACAGAGCTGGAGAGAGGGGTGCCCTGAAGAGCTGCGAGTCTCCCATGACTCACCCATCAGGAAAAAAACAAGGCCACAGACGTGAGCCCTCACCGCCAAGCACAGCATAGATATGGACTAGGAAAGAGTCTGAAATCTGAGTATTGGAATGTTTGATGCTATTAAGAACAGCTGCTAACTTGTTCATTTTTAGGTGCAATAATTGTACTGGGTTTTGTTTTCAGAGTCTTGATCCTGAAGAGATATAGACTGAAATATCTTGGGGCAAAACATCTTTCTGTCTAGGATTTACTTCAAAATAGTGGGGATGTGAGAAGCAGGTGAGAGCTATGGAAAAAAACACAGAGATGACTTCTGAAGGTGAGAGCACACCGACATCAGAAAGTTCTCTCACTTGTTTTCTAGATGAAACACGTGATTTCCAAAACCATTACCACTCATTTCACCTTCTGCAGTAAACGCTTTATGAAAAGCAGCATGGGGTAGAATGGAACCTCTCCTTTGCATTCACTTGAAGCCACAGGGCGGAATGAGTCACCTGTGCACATGTTCCTAGAGCCGCAATCCCTAGCCCAGCGGGAGTCAGGAGCTCAGGCAGCCTGGAGGTCTCAGAGGAGCGGCTTGTACTCCTGACTCCACCATCTGTGCCACTTCTTCCCTGGGTCCCAGGGGCAAATCACCATGGCAACCCTCCCCAGGAGCCCTCAGTGCACCCTGGGGACCCCTTCTGTCCAAGGTGTTTTTGCATAAATAGGCAAAAGATGGGAGAGAACACTCCAGCCAATTTTGGGTGCATCCTGGCCAGGCCCTCGACCTACCTGTGCACGGGCATCCCGGCCTGTGAGCCAAAACTAGGACAGGGGCAGTGCTGCAGGAACCTGGGTGGAGAGCACACTGTGGGGCCAGGGAAAAGTATGACCCTGCCCTAGAGGGGATGAGGGCCGGTGGAAGGTTCTGGCTCAGCCGTAGCATGGGTGACCTAAAGCTGAGAACCACTGCTCTGAGAAGCAGGTGGCCTTCTCATAAATGAACTCTTCCTGCTCTAAAATCATATTTCACTTAATTTTGTGAAACGAGTCAAACTGCAAATGAATACTGGGTTCCAGTCAGCAGAGGCGAATGCTTCAATTGCTTTTCCAAAGGGACCTTCTGAGCCTGAGCAGTCAGGAGGGGAGGGAAGAGAGACAGTGGCCAGGAAGGCTGGGGCCCGGCACTCAGCAGCCCCAAAAGGCAGCCACGGTGTGAGAGTGCGTGACTGAAAGCACACGTGAGAGCGTGGAGTGAGAGCACATGTGAGAGCATGTTGGGAGCCACTGTAACGCGAGGCAGGAGACGCTCTTCGGGCAGGGGCACTGGCCCTGACCACTTCTGGGCCTGAGGGGCATCTAAATCTCTCCCTGGACCCCTCTCCACAGCCTGGCTCAAGGGCAACTTCCCTGGGACTGACCATTTGGGACTGGGAAGCAAGCAATTGTTTTGCTTTCTTTAACATTAAAAAAAATCAAAATAAAAAAGCAAATGCTAAATGTGACTCCCTCATCTAGCAATTTCCACCTCATCTAACAAATTATTCCACAGGCATAAAGAAGCATGAGGCCCTTTCAATCCTACTTCTCAAACATCACTGAAAATGCTTCCTGTGATTTGGTCGTTTCCATACCTCTAACTTTTAATGGCTGCATAATATGTGGTGGAGAAATGCCAGGAGATACTTAACAGTCCCTCAGTGAAGCTAGACACTGAGACAAAATCAAAGGTTTCATTACTATAAATGATGCTTTTCTGTCACCTTTGCAACAGTCAGAAGTAACTTTTCAGGCTCAGCGTCAGTCACAGGGCGGGACCTTGCCAGGTTTATCACAGCTTTGCAAGCACTGGGTGTCACTGGGCTCTGTTTCCAGTATTTTCTCATCTGGCAGGTCTTCCAGGGTACACCATAGGCTGCTCCAGCCTGCAGCCCTGCAGTTACTGGCAAGAATGGACCTCCCACGGGCCTGCTTTTGCATGGCTGGGAACTGACAACAGGCCAGCACCGACTAGATGGACCATCACAGACTCTAGTCCATGTGGACAGGAACTCTGGCCAGAAGGGGTGGGCTGACTCACCACGGCAGGCTGCTGGTAGGCCCCCAGTGAGGGCAGGCTATGTGGCAGGACAGGCCCGTCACTCACGCTCACAGGGGGGCTGCACACACACTGGGCGGGGGGCTGCACTCCATCCGCCAGCGAGCCCAGCACAACGCTCTGCTGGCTGCTCTGCGAGTCCGAATACACCGTGGAGCCCTGGCCACTGTCAAACGTGCTGTCCGCTGGGGAAGGAGGACAAAAGCACAGCTCAAAGCGGGCACCCCCAAACATCACCCCCACAGCACTCCAGCAAGTCTCAGGGAACGCAAACATGGGCTAGCTTGTCCTTGTGTTTTCTTCTGTAAAACAAAGACTTGGTTACATTTCCAGATCACATACATAATAAATGTGTGTCATTAAAAAAAATCAACTAAAGAACGGTACAGGGGGCTGTGACTGTACCACCCAGCAATGGCCCTGGCAGCCTGCCCACACACTGCCTGACATCTGTTGGTGCTCACCATGGGCCACCATGGATCCCAGGTGGGTACCTTGCACCACCCTCAGTAGGCAGGACAACTTCCACCAGCTTACAGATAGGGACCTCATCTGGCACCTGCCCTGGCCTTGAAAGTGAGCACTTTCAGCTCTTCAAAGGCACCAGATGGAACGTCCAAGTTAGGAAAAGCTATAGTCATGCGGAGGAAAGAACTACCACCTGAGTTTTATAGCGGGGGAGGGAGGTCTCAGGACCCTGACCACCTCCACTCACCACAGCAAAGAGCCTGAAGTAGGAAGACCTGGGTCCAAATCTAGCCCCTCGCTTCACAGGCCCAGGTGTAACGTGGTTGGAAAATGGGGCGGACGAGGTGCCAGCCCCACAGAGAGGCCATAAAACGGGGACCCAGAGATTCCATGGCCCAAGGCAGCCCCCCAAGAGGCCAGCCTCACCCAAGATCAGCCCAGATTGGCCATCAAACCCAGCCTGGGTGGAAGGAGCTGCCTGCACATGGGGGCACAGACAAGACTGCCACGGCCCACAGGCTGGTCTCACCAAGCCTGGGAAGACACCTGGGAAGACAGGGCACCTGCATGGTCATGCCAGGCAAGAGTGAAAAGCAAAAACCTATTTGAAGTGGCACTTTTGTTTTACTGCCTCCAGATTCCAAAAGCTACATAAACGTTAGGATTTGTCACCTATGAACACCAAGCTATTTCTATGGGGCACCTTTTAGTGTTGGCCTCGTGTCCATTTGTAATTTAAACAAATACAGTAAAAGAGGGCACTCTTGTTGGCTTTGCAACAAAATAATTTTTCCCAAGAGCTGATCAGAACTTATTTTGACCCAGGAAGACTTAAGAATGGTGAGGTTTGATTGTGCAAAACCAATTTAACAAGTGGCTCTGAGTTTTGATGAGGTGGCTGGTAGTCATTGCTACTTAGAGACAGAGACAGAGAGCATGTGCAAGTGAGAGACAGAGTGTGGGCACATGAGACAGAGACAGAGAGGTGAGTGCATGAGAGAGAGTGTACAGACCAGTTTCAAGTAGAGTGACTCTAACCATGTATGTGACATTTTAAATTTCTAAAGTGAATGTGTTTATTTGTATAATAAAAATTATTTTTAAACATCCCTTTTAACCTATTGACAAATTGTGTTCTCACGGTCACAGATGCTGGCCCAGGCTTGAGCCTGATCTGGTTAGCTGATGGGCAGCTAACAGAAAACAGAGTGGGGAGTCAAAACATATGATATTTGCTGCACCTTCCAATATATGAAAGTGTGTGTGCGCCCGTCTTGCTATCTAAGACCAGGTCCCCTCCAGTGATGTGTGTGCTGCCTGCGCCTACATTAGTTCATCTTTATGAAGCACAGTGTGGTCCAGCCAGCCCCAGGCACTGCGGCCAGAGGGATGGCTTTCTGTTCTGACCCACTGCAAGGTGCAGAAGAGCACGTGCAGGGTGCTGTGGGCTACAGATCAGAGGGAGACACAGGGGTGCCCACGTGTGCCCACGCGCCTGTGCACATGCACCTGTGTGGGTATATTCTATGTGCACACGTGTATGTATGTATACATATGCGTGTTGAGCGTGTGTGTGGTAGACTGCAGGTACAGGTTACGTCTGGAAGTTATCATCTCTGGAAGTTAAAGTTAAAAGACTTAAAACATCAGTGACCTCCAGGGAGGACAATTAACTGGCTTCTGCTGTATACCCTCTTGGATTTTCTGAATTTTATAAAATGTGACTAAATGTAGTCTACTTTAGAGAAATTATGGTAAATAGGTAAAACTTTTTGAGAAGTATGGCCACTACGTGAAGCACACCCATTCTTAGTCAGTCAGGGAGGGGATCTGTCTGCAGACGGAACGCCCACCCTAAACTCATCTGTTGATTCACATCTATGCAACGGGTCGAGCCTGTGTCACAACATCTTACCACAGCAGAGCATTTTCTAGGTCACAGACTGTATCTGTTCAAAGTTCAACAAAAGGAGATTTCTTAATTCCTGTCCTAGAAATTTTTCAACTAAAAGTTATGTTTTCAGAGTGTGTAGTGGTATGTCAGGCGTGGAAAGCCTTTTCCTGCAAAAACTTTATGCTCTTGAACTAATTTTTCGGTTTATCAGAAAATGGAGTGATGATGTAGCGATTCTGTTCTCCAAAGCAAACTTGAGCAGGTAGGAGAGAAGTAAACAGTAGGCAACCTATCTCAAAGTGATGGCCAGCCAGCCGATGGTTTGAATTCAAACAGCCTGCTCTGAAGAATGTTTAGCTATTTTACTGATAAAGAAAGGATGTAACTATTAAATAGATTACACAGACTATTTTGGTCTTTCCACACAAACAACCTGAAATAGTGGCTTGGGCAGGTGGCTCAGCTCTCCATGCTTATTCACAGAACAGACAGAAAAGGCTACATCCCCCATCCTCAGCTCACGGCTAAATTTTTAGGATACTGAGGACTTCCACTTAGACATGGAGAAGACACAGGATTCTTCATTCCAGTGGTCTGAGATGAAGCCAGCTACAAAGTGACTCCCACCAATCCATCAGTGACACTCTCTGGGAAACACACTAAAGGTCTCAAAGGTTCAGTACCAGAAGGGAGATAACCTTGGGGACGGACAATCCGAGCAGCAAAAGTCACAACCAAGACCATGGCATGACTAGAGGCTGCAGCCACTGGCAGCCCCAGGACCACAGCATGTGGCACAGACGCCTCCACTGGTCAGTGACTCCAGGCCTGAGGTCCAGCCCTCAGGTCCCCTGTGAGGCTGGGACTGATATATTCCAGACGGGATAAGTAGCTGAACTTAAACAAGCTCTATCCCTGCTGGCTCGGGGGGCACAGGAGGTTCTGGGTCTCCCTGGATATTTGTCCCCCACCTGTCCTGAGAAGCTGGACTTCAGGGAGACTTAAACCCCTCTGGGAACAGATCTCTTTGCAACGTGGAGATGCTTCCAGTGCCCTCCCTGGAAGAATGTTTGCCCACACCAATCATTCATACCCACGGGGTGGGCTAAGGGGAGGGCGGCAGGGCAGGGGGGCCCTGGGGAGGGCAGCACTCACAGGCCAGGGAGGTGGCGCTGGCCGGCAGCGCCGGGGTGAGGAGGTGCTGGTCGGCCTCGGGCTCCTCCAGCTCTGGCGGCCCAGCCTGAGAGTGGTAGGTCACCTGGACCTGCAGGGGTGTGGGTGGGCCCCTGGCCTTGTCAGGGCTGCCGGGGTCCCGCTGCTCCTGGGGCTGCAGCGCTGGCCAGATCCTCTTCCGCCGCCACTGGATCAATGCCACGCGGTCACGGATGGACTTGGCCACGATCTTCACATCGCTCTCATGGAAAAATCCCGACTCAATCTGCAAAGGAAATCACCGTGTCACTACTGGGATCGGCCCCACCCACATGCCCCACTACCAGGCAACCCTGCCGTATGCACTGCCGCCTCCTGCTCGTGGGGTCTCTGCCCAAAGTCCCCTCCTCGGGTCCCTCACCCCCACCACCAAGCCCGCTCCTCTCGTGGACACTCTCGTCATCCCATAAGTAAATATCCTCCCGCCATCGACTGTATATCCACAGGGAGAGTGACCATCTAAACCTACACTGACCCGGCTCCTGGCGGCGACAACACAGCAGATGCTCGTAACCATGGGCTGGATGTGTGAGGGGGCAGGGAAGATCCTAATCTGCCTCTGGCAGGGCCAAAACTCAGAGTAGCCCCTCACTGGCTGGGCCCCAGGGCTTTCACGGAGCCCCTTGCTCAGGCTGGCCGAGGGCGGGAAAGTGGTCCTGGCTGCATCTGTGTGCTCAGGGACAGGGACAAGTAGCCTCAACCAGTCCTCAGTGCTGTCCTGGACATCCTCTGAGAAGTCACAGAGGCTGGGGGAAGGAGGCACGTTTAGTAACAAGAGACCAGAAAGGTGTGTACCCATGCCTAGCAAAATTCTGAACCCACTTTTCCCAACGGAGCATTTGAGAGCATTTGAGAGCATTTGAGAGCATGTGTAAATGAATCAAGGATCTCCAGGAAACATCAGAGTGCTCTCTGAGAATATTTACGGCAAAACCACAAAACAGCGGAAGCCAGGCTCCTCACCGTCACTGTGGGATTCCCCACGTGAAACAGGAGAAAACCAGAGAACAAACCTTGTGGCGCTGGAATCATGTGAACTCATGATTTTCAAAGTACAACACACACAAATATGCCAGATGTAGACGTGAGTGTGTACGTTTATGGTGTAGCATGTGCTTCTGAACTGAGTGGGCCCAGGCCAACGACCGGAGCTTGGCCGCTGTGAGAGTGGGTTCAGGCTTGCAGGGAAAGGGCGAGGGGAGCTGGACATCTCACTGTGCCTGAAATCAAGGACATGCTCAGAAAATGACAGACATGCAGGACAACATGGAAGCTAGCACCCAGGGCCTCCCACTGGTTGAATCTGGGGCATTCTGAGCACCAAAATAAACAGTGATGTATGATGGCTTGAAGGACGTGTCTACAAATGCACACAGGAGAAACGAAAGTGATCTGTGGTGGCAGAAGTGATGGGTTTGCTGCCAGCGTGAGGGTACACAAAGGGGGCCCACATACAGGCAGTCTCTGTCTCTCTGTCTCTCAATCTATCTCTCAGCCTCTGTCTCTCTGTGTGTCTCCCTCTGTCTCTGTCTCTATCTCTCTGTCTCTCCCTCTGTGTCTCTGTCTCTCTCCCTCCTGTGGATCACCTGCTCCCATGAAGCCATGTCATGAGCTGCCCTATGAATGTCCCACCTGGCTGGGAACTGAGTGTCCCGCCACCAGTCAGGTGAGCAAGCAGACACAAACCCTCGGCCCTGGCAGACACACTGGCTACACCTCATGAGGAGCCCTGAGCCAGAAGCACCTGCTGAGCTACTCCCGGATACCTGACCTCGGAGACTGCGCAAGACCATAAGTGTGTACAGGCCTGTGTTTGGGGTAATTTGTTGGCAGCGATAGGTAACTCACCAATGGAGCATACAACCTACTGAATAAAAGAGAAACTGTGAGTGCACACAGATATAAACAAACGGCAAGCCTGGTGAAAATGGAATATTTACGTAGTTTCAAGGTACCTCCCCACAAAATAGTTATTAATTATAACTGCACATGGACACCCCTGGCAGAAACCCTCAACCACGTGATCTCAGGGAGTGTCCTCAGTGGGCTGACCGTGGTGAGCGACCCTGATCTGCGCTCTTGCCATGAAGGCATCACTGGACAACTCGGACCCTGGATGGGGCTGGGTTGCTCTCCCAGTTCTGACAGCCGAGGTGGCTGTTAGGAAAGTCCCTGTCTGTGGGAAACAGGCACGGGTCTGGCCAAAAGAAGTCACCTTGAACAGTTCTGTTCCACACTTGCAACTTTTCTATAAGTTTGTGATTATTTCAAAAGACTCATTTCAGAAGACAACTCCATTTGACAGAATGAACTGTGCTGAAATCCTGCAGACATCCACCCTGAGGCCCCCGCCAGGCTCAGGCCAGGACGGGGAGGTGTGAGCAGGGCTGGGCACGTGGCCAGGACTTGCTGAAGAGGCTGAGCCAGGGTTCAGCACCCATCCTCAGTGCCACCCCCACGTGGCTGACCTGACCAGAGGCCGCTGGAAAGAAAGCAGCCCACAGACACGCTTGCCTGCCATTTCTATTTTCTGCCCATGACCCATTTTCCCTTCCATCTCCATTTTCACAGTCACCCCCCAGTGATCCTCTCCAAGGTGTTTCTTCTATTTTTTCCCAAACAGCAGAGAATTTGGCCACACTGGAACATCCTATTATCTGGAGGCTGTGTAGGAGAAGGGCTGGCACCACAAACACGAGAATCCCTGGGCTAGGCTACAAGTTCCCTCCCCTCCCACCCTGGGGGTCTACACGAGGGGTCACTTCCAGATCAGAGCCAGCCCAGGTCCCCAAAGAGCCCACCCTTCTCTGAGCCCTGGGGGCATCTTTGTTCTGATCCACATTCACACAGGCCTCCCCAGTGCATCCCCCACCCACCACCGGTACCCTCCCCACGCCCCCTGCTGGGGGTAGATTGTAGAGGGAGAAGAGAAAGCTATCCCATGGGCCTGCCTCCCACCCCCAGGTAGCCTCAGGAAGACAGCCTCATCATCTTCACCACTCAACAGTCAATAAGCTCAGGTGTTAACAACAGGGCAGCCCAGACCAGGTGCCAAGTCCTAGAACTGGCAGTGCAGTGACACCCCTATGCTTTCAAAGCACTTCCTTTGTAAGGTTACCATCTGTTTATGATAACCAACACTGGTGTTTCATTCGTAGTCATCTCCTCTTTAAATTACTTTAAGTTTTGAAGAAGTGTGTGTGTTGAGTTAAAGCCATCAGCAAGTGAACACCCAGCTGAGCAACCTGGGAGCTGCGAGCTCTGAAACTCTGCCCAGCTGGGGCTTCTTCGGAGTCCTAACACCTGACCCAGGGACAGCCCAGGAGAGGCCCAGGCAGCTGCCATCAGGACCCCAGGGAGAAGGAGAGCCCCAGACCCCAGGGTTGGCTCTGGTATTTACGGATGGGTGGGAAGGGGAGGGGAGTAGAGGGAAAGTTAGACCCTGGCCAACGGCTGCAGGACCAGCACTGAACCTGCAAGGACCAGCCAGGAGCCAGGTCTCGCCAGGGTTCAGGAGCAGCAGCCAGTAACAACCGGGGCACTCACACAGGTGGAAGACCCCGCTGTGTGAATGTGGCCACTTTCATCACAGGCACTCCAGGGCTCTGGGCTCATTCTGTTTCTTAAGCAGAGTGTCGGGTATGTGTTGTTTTTCTATTATTCCTTGACTGAACACAGTGATGTACCTTCTTCTGCAAGGATGCCATACAGCACAGAGGATGTTCCCCATAAGAAGGCGCTTTTAAAGGAGACAGAGGAGAGGGAAGGGGGAGGCGCCAGGCCCAGGGCTTGCACTGTGAGCTCTTGGAGACACCTCCCACCCGTGAGTCCAGTCAGGTGCCAGGGACTTGGTGAGGACCAGGCCGTGGCTACAGGCACAGGCATGTACGCAAGGACCTGGGGGCTGGGCAGCATCTGTGCTGCGGCCAGGGGCCAAGGTATTTTCTATGTTGAGGCAGAGAAGGGATGAGTCCTCTCAGGAGGGTGGGCAGGTCCTGGGAAGGGGCCCAGGCCACGTTTGGGCACCACTGTCTTATAACTGAAGAGTGTCTGGAACAGAACCAAGAACAGAGCTGGAGCTGAAGGAGGTACCTGGTCCAGCTGAGACGCAGATGGCACCGGCTGTCTGGGTCCCAGATGCCTCCAGGACAGGTCACCAGGTGGAAACTGTGTGCCCTGTCATTCTCATGCCAACACTATGCAATGCTCATGGTGGAACGAGAACACTGCTCTCCACCTGTGCTTCCTGAGGTGCCTGCACCTCGACAGACACACCCCCTCAAGGCTGTCCAGGGACCCACCTCATCTCCATGCAAGCCTAGCCAACCCCCCCGAGGCCTCCCTCTGCTCCTCCTGCCCCCGGGACACCTGGAGCTGCTAGCCAGGTACCCCCAGTCCCCGCGGTCCCTCCAGGACACTTTCCATATGCAACCCACCTTCCTGAACCTCAGCTCACAGGATACCAGCCTGCACACCACCTTGATCGTTACTTATGTTTTTGCTTTAAACTTCAGCAGAAAGCATGGAGAGACCACAGTGTCGCAGTATGGAAAAACAGAGATCCTGAATTATAGGACTGATGGGCTGGTAATTCTCTTTTTTTTTCTTTTTTAATTTTTTTAATGTGGAGTCTAAAAAAATAATACAAATGAATCTATATACAAAACAGAAATAGACTCACAGACATAGGTTACCAAAGGGGAAAGGGAGGGGGAGGGACAAATTAGGACGATAGGATTAACAGATACAAACTACTATACTAAAATAGATGAACTGGTAATCATCTTAATGCAACTCTCAACAAATATGTAGCAATTCAACAGTGCGCACTATGCAAGGTCATAGAAAGATCCTCCCAGAAGCACAGAGCTAAATGATACTGTTAAATCCGATTACAGCAGAGGTGTCTGTTTCTAGGCCCAGGAATGTGACCAGCAGCTGAGAAGGAGTCCTGACACGGGCTCCGTTTCATTAGCAGGGCGTCACACCTACCACACATGCCATCAGGGGCACAGGCTGCTGTTCAGTGGAAGGCAGGGTCCTGACTGGCCGTGCACCTCCCACTCCTGTCCTTGCCCTAACTTGCTGCAACCACCTAAACCAAGTTCCATGGACCCCTCACCTGACACATGCCCAGTCCCCTGAATTCCCCTTGGTCCGTGGCTCCCACACCTTACATGGCATGGCCAGCCTCAATTTCCTTATCTGAGCAGAGCCTCACTGAGCAGTGGTCAGCACAGCCTGGCCCCACAGATACGCTCCCCACAGGAGCCTGTGCAGGCAACCTCCCCTCCACTTCTTGTAGCCCACCTTCCAGGGCCATGCTGGGGTCTTTCCCTATCAAACTAGCAGTGGCATTTTTCACAGAACTAGAACAACATAATTTAAAATTTTTTATGTAACCACGAAAGACCCCGAATAGCCAAAATAATCTTGAGAAAGGAGAACAGAGCAGGACGAATCATGCTCCCTGACTTCAGACTATACTACAAAGCCACAGTAATCAAAACAGTACGGTACTGGCACAAAAACAGACACATAGATCAATGGAACTGGAAAGAAAGCCCAGAAATAGACCCATACACTTATGGTCAATTAATCTACCACAAAGGAGGCAAGTATATACATTTGAGAAAAGACAGTTTCTTCAATAATTGGTGCTGGGAAAACTGGACAGCTACATGTAAAAGAATGAAATTAGAACATTCTCTAACATCATATACAAAAATAAACTCAAAATGGATTAAAGACCTCAATGCAAGACTAGATATTATCAAACTCCTAGAGGAAAACATAGGCAGAACACTCGCAGCAATATTTTTTTGAATTGGTCTCCTAGAGTAATGGAAATAAAAGCAAAAATAAACAAATGGAACCTAACTAAACTTAAAAGCTTCTGCACAGAGTGACGGAAACTATAAACAAAACAACAAGACAACCTACAGAATGGGAGAAAATATTTGCAAATGATGCAACCAAAAAGGGATTAACTTCCCAAATATACAAACAGCTCATATAGCTCAATACCAAAAAAAAACAAACAACCCAATCAAAAAAATGGGCAGAAGACCTAAGCAGACATTTCTCCAAAGAAGACATACAGATGGCCAACAGGTACATGAAAAGATGTCCAACATGACTAATTATTTGAGAAATGCAAATCAAAACTACAATGAGGTATGACCTCACACTTGTCAGAATGGCAATCATCAAAAAGTCTACAAATAATAAATGTTGGCAAGGGTGTGGAGAAAAGGGAACCCTCCTACACTGTTGGGGGGAATGTAAATTGGTGCAGCCACTGTGGAGAACAGTATAGAGGTTCCTTAAAAAACAGAGTTACCATATGATCCAGCAATCCCACTTCTAGGCATTACCCAGAAAAGACAAAAGCTCTATTTCAAAAAAAAAAAATACATGCACCCTAATGTTCATAGCAGCACTATTTACAACAGCCAAGGCATGGAAACAACCTAAATGTCCACTGACAATTGAATGGATAAAAACGATGTGGTACTGTATATACATAAAGGAATATTACTTAAATAAAATAAAGGAATATTAGCCATAAAAAAGAATGAAATGATGTCATTTGCAGCAACCTGGTTGGACCTAGAGATTATCATACTAAGTGAAGTAAAGTCAGAGAAAGACAAATATCATACAATATCACTTATATGTGAGATCTTAAAAAATGATACAAACGAACTATTCACAAAACAAAAATAGACTCACAGACATAGAAAACAAACTTACGGTTACCAAAGAGGAAAGAGTTGGGAGGAGGATAAATTAGGAGTTTGGGATTAACAGATACACACTACTATATATAAAATAGATAAACAATAGGACCTACTGTATAGCACAGGGAACTATATTCAATATACTGTAATAACCTATATTAGAAAAGAACCTAAAAAAGAACACACACACACACACACACGTATACATGTATATACACATATAAACAACTGAATCACTTTGCTGTATACCTGAACATTGTAAATCAACCATACCTCAATTTGTAAAAATATATTTTATTGTATTAATTTTTAAAAAAACCTACTGGGGTCCAGGGAATCCACTTGTAAAGACTCCATCAGCCATACCCTTGTGACTTACTACATTTTTGATAGATGTGCTATTTTCAGTGACACATTTATTTTAAAAAAGAGGAAAAAAGGGCATGCATTTCTGTGGTTATGACAGGCACAGCCAAGCACTTACTCTCCTGCAACAAGCATGCATATTTTTACTCTTGCTCAGATTTTCCAGTCAAAATCAGTGTCTTATTTCTCACGGATACTTCTTTCCCTCTGTGATACAAAACATCTCTATTCTCCTGCTCTCACCAGGCCCTCCAGACCACAATGCTCCACAGAAACAAAGTGAAATAAAGATCAAACCCAAAGGCCTACACCTGCACAAAGTTAGCAAGAATCTGGTCAAAACAGGGCTCTTCCTGATATGCTGAAGTCCCCAGGGATCTCTCCGACCAGTCCAAGATATCCTTTCACTGCACCATTTCCAAGGTGATGTCCTACATCTGTGCAGCAGGGTGATTCAGACCTATGTCCTTCACAGCTGCACTCGACCAACAGGGATCCTTGTTCCCAGAACTACCCACCCACTGCAGGACCACACTCCCTTTCTGACTTCATTCTAATCTTTGGAAACCACACGCTTTCAAGGAACGCACCCAGATTTGCCAAGGAACAAGCACACATTACCATTTCCTGCGCCACGTCATCCGGTGTCTCCCTCTCCAGGTCAAAGGTGAATTCTATGGCCCCATTGTCCTTGGGCTTGCCCTTCAGTTTCTTGGGGTCCTCAACCCAGAGCCGCAGGGCGATGGTGGACTTCCTGCCATGGTCCTCCTCGGCCAGCTCCACCCTCACACCTGTGTCCTCTGCGAAGAAGGCGTGGCTGAGAAGGTCCTTGATCTCGTACCTGGGGAGGGGATGGCTGTCAGGCAGGACAAAGGCACACTTGCTGAGGGGGTCCTGGACATGGGGTGCAGGGGCCACGACCAGCCCAGTTCCCTCTAGAAAGTCCTCTGACTGTACTACCCACTGGGCAGTCTCTGCCCTCGCGGGCAGCACAAAACAGTACATCGCCATTCCTTAACTCCCAGGGGAAGAGAAAAAACCTACTACTGAAGACATCTAACTGCATAATACGTAAGCCTTCTTTTTTTCTCTCATTATAAAAATTAAACATCCCCACTTTTAAGAGACTTGGGTAATTCGGAAAAGAATGTTTAAATCAGGCTCTGCACTGTGTAGTCAAAGCCTGCTGAGGTGCTAGGGAGCTCTCAGTTGTCACAGGATACCTGGCTCCAGGTAAAACTGAACTGGACCCAGAAGAGGCAGGCCCCCACCTCCCCAGCTCACCACCTGAGGGACCCTGGCCTCAAGGAAGCAGGGACATTTTCAGAGGCTCCTCAGCACGGTAATGGGGGGTGGGTGTTGCCATGCTAACCACTCTGCCGCCCAAATCCACATCCCTAAATGCTCGTCTAGTTCCCGTCTCTGGCACAAACAGATCCCTGTTTTGTCCTGGGACCGGCTTCCTCCCAGCATCCTGTCTGTGGTCACCGTGGCCTTCGAGTTCCAGTGGCTCATCCCTGATTGCTGCTGAAGACAACACATCCCACATGCCGCCCAGACAGCCACCATGAATGAACGGGGGAGAGTAGGGTGAGCAACCCTCAGGGAGGGTGACAAATGCCTGTGGGGACCCTGGGGAAGGTCAGGAGTTAGGGCCCCTGGGGGTGCAGAGGTCACAGCCCTGGGGGCTCTGTCTGTCCTGGTTTGGGAGGTGGTCTCTGTACTTTTCTGATGTGATATACTTTTCACAGTCGTTTAGTATTTTTGTTTAAAAAACAAAACACAATAACCTGCGGGGGGCAAGAGAGAAGGCCTGGGGATCAGGACAGGGCCCCAACATGAGAGATGACAGAAAAGGACAGTGATCAATGCTAGGCACAGAAATGGGGGAGAGGGCATGAGCTGGGTGTGCAGGGGCAGGCAGGGCACATGAGGAAGTGAGGAAGAGGTATGTGGGGAGAGGAGGAGGAATGGGGAGGTGGCGAATGGGCAGGAGAAGAAGGGCAGGAGGGAGAAGGAAGAGAGAGGGAGGAGGGAGGGAGATGGGAGAAAGGAGGGGATAGGGAAAGAAGGGCCAGAAGAGAAGAAGGAAGGAAAGAAAAGGGAGGGATGGAGGG
This sequence comes from Phocoena phocoena, assembly GCF_963924675.1. Lineage (NCBI taxonomy): Eukaryota > Metazoa > Chordata > Mammalia > Artiodactyla > Phocoenidae > Phocoena > Phocoena phocoena. Next base: position 26,080,241 of record NC_089224.1, on the reverse strand, counting down.
ATGGGGAAGGAGGGAGGGAAGGAAGGAAGGAAGATAGGATGGAGTGGGGAAGAGAGAGAGGAGGGAGGGAAGAAAGGAAGGAGAAAGAGAGAGGGAGGAAGGAAGGATTGGGGAGGAGAGAAGAGGGAGGAAGGAAGGATTGGGGAGGAGAGAAGAGGGAGGAAGGGGGTAGGGAGGGAAAAAGGGAAAGAGGGAGGAGGGATGGGGGAGGGAAGAAGGAAGGAGGAAGGCTCCGAACACACACCTAGCATCCTGGCTGACCAGCTGAGGAAGGAAGGGCCCTGACCTGAGGTGGGAGCTGGTCTGCGGGGCATCTCAAGGGCTCTGACTTGAATGTGGGACTTTGAGATGGGTCAGACAAACAGGTGCATGAAAGACGCAGCCTGGAGCTGAGAGAGAGGGCAGGATGAGACTCACTGGGGAGCCTGGCATGGGGGTGTCCTCTAGGCTGGGGGGATGGATAGGCTTGCTGGGGACAACACAGAAAAAAAGCAACAAGGGAAGAATGAGGCCCCAGTAGCGCCCACATTCCAGGCTGGGTGGGCGAGAAGCAGCCAGCAAAGGGGTTGGGGGCTCTAGGACAGTCCCCAAAGCCAGGGAGCATGTTCCAGGCAGCAGAGCTCAGGCAGGGACTGCCCACCAACCGCCCAGCAGGCTTCTTGGGACCCGGTATGCCTGTGGCCTAAAGTGGCCTATCTCCAACGCTCTTCTTCTCTTGGGAAGCGATTTCAGCCAGAGCCACAGCCCAGATCCAGTGCTGCCTGGGAACTCACCTTTCCTCCTTGTTTTTGCAGATACACTCCCCAATAATCTCCTTGATTTCAGGATCATGCACTTTCTCAAAGCTGGCCGGCTTGATGCCCTGAAGATGACATGAGCAGAGTCACCTAATACCAAATTGGGGTCTGTTTCTTGCGCACCTCACACTCACCCCAGCAGAAGAGAAGGCAGGAAGTGCATAAGCCTTGTTTAGGGTTGGGGTTGGGGTCGGGGGGGCTGTTTCAGTCTAAGTCCCCACTGAAGGGCTGTCGGGAGTAGTGAGGTCCGGGGAAGAGAAAGATTCAGGGGACACTCAGAGCAGACATCAACGATGCTCACTCTGCCCAACCCAGCTCCCCACAAGGGAGCATGTGCACTCTTACTGCACAGCAGAGGGGGCGGGAGAGGCACACCTGCCCAAGGCCACCCACCAGCCAGCCAGGGCCTCCCATGCCAGCTGCCCAGAGGGTCTTGGAGGCTGGAAAAGGAACCCTAAAGAGCTGGCCTTTCTCGCCACAGCCCCCTGGAGGGTGCAGAGGTCACTATGTGGTCGCCGTTGCTGGCCCCACTGTGGTCACCGGTGGGGCTGACTTCCAAGGCCTGGTGGCTTGAGGGGGCTGCAAGCAAGCATCTGTGCCACGGAATTCCAGAGCCAGCAGCCACATCAGATGACTTTCAGGCAGCGGGAGCAGGAGGTGGCTGAGCATTCATGCTGACCATAGACCCAGCGGGTGCTAGGGGTGTGCAGCCAGAGGCATGGGGGCAGCAGTGTCAATCCCACAAGCAGATAGGATTCCAGGAGAAACGGGCTGGACTGCCGGGCTTATTTGCAATCTGTTCAGGATGGGGTTTGGGGGGAGGGGATCCTGGTTTTTAAACATTTTGAACACAGTGAGGGCTCAACCGTCACGTTCTTCCTCCTTCAAAACGACTTTGTCTTCAAAGGTCTTGTCCTGGCTTGGTTTTTTGTTTTTTTAAAGCATACATTTTCCCACAGAAAGGGATGGGGGAGAGGGGAGGCGCACCCCCAGCCGAGGGGCAGACCTGGGAGTGCAGTATCCCCAGCAGCTCCCACCACCCAGCTGGGGCCCCATGGTGCCCACCAAACCCCTGCCCACGACCCCTAGCCATAACCAACGGGGGTCAGGTTATGCCTGACATGCAGGGGAGTCTGTGCAGCAACAGACACAGCACCCTGGGTTTCAGAAGCAGATAAGGGGTCCCCCTAAGATGAGAACCCCGTGCCACACCACTGAAGCCAACAGAAAAGTTTACCTATGCCAGAAAGAAAGGCCACAGTCCTACGGGGGTGGGGGCAGGTGGTCTGAGAAAGTATAAATACAGGTAAGTGTGTACGTACACTGTCATTTAAATCTCTGGAGCTGAGGCCCCCAAAGCAGGTGAAGAATGTACCAGAAGAACAAGTGGCTGTTTTGAAGGGGCTCGCGTCTCTGGGCTCAGAAGCACAGAGTTGGGGCAGCTGAGAACTATGGGCACCAAGACCCCAAGAGACCCCCAAGGACAGGAGCAGATGCCGGAGGCTGGACCAGTGTGTGGGTGTAGCGTGAGGGCCCAGAGGACCCAGAGCACAAGGGTGTTATTGCAAACAGAGGAAACACCAAGGATCAGGGGATGCACCTTTCATCTGATTTCCTCAAGGAAGCAAGGTGGGGCCGAGCCTAGCTTTACCCAAACCAACATGGGTCCACGTAGGAGCCGTGGGACCCTGACTAGCGTCCTGTCTCCCAGGGCCTAAATGGGAGGCAGCAGGGCTGGTGGAAGAACCAGAGTGGCCGAGGAGCACGTGCCCAGGGGACTCAGTCCCTGTCTCCCCAAGCCCAGCAGAAGGACCACCACCCCATCCACATGTGCAACCCGAACCAAGGTCAGCAGCTGCTCCACCTGCACCCTGGGCACCAGCACCGCTTCACGGCCTGGCAACGCAGCTCTAACCTCCCTTGGGTCCCTCCCCTGTCCTCCTGGAGGACCACTGCCCACAGCCGATGGGCCCACCTCTCCGGTCAGCACCACTGGGGAGCTGCACGCCTATCTGTGGGTCTCTGACCCATGCCCACAAGTGCTGCCAACCGAGGATTCTCTCTTCCCACCTTGCACCCTCAGCGGCACACAGGAGGGGCTCAAAGCAAATAAATGACCAATAGATAACTTAGAATTAAGAACCAAAGGACAAAAGCAAGCTGCAACCTGAGGGAAGGGCTCAAGGTGGAGGGCGGGATAAGGGCGGGCGCTCTGGAGTGGCGAGAACCATGGCTCCTCATGCTTCTGCAGAAGTGAGGAGGCTGCATCGGGGGCGGGGGCGAGGCAACCAGCACTCGGGTGGTGGGGCCTTGGGGCCGCAGGTGCAAATGGACAGTGAGCTACCAGGGCCCAGAAAAGCCACAGCCACAGCTGCCCTGCCCTGGATGCTCCCCTTGCGTTCCCCACCCAGCAGGACAGCCACAGGGAGAAGAACAGGATGCTGTTTTCACAACTGAAACCATCCAGTTAAAGCCTAGGGACATGCCAGAAGATGGGAAAGCCAGCAGCCCCCAGGTGGCACAGAGGAGGGGTTCTATGGACAGGTCGCCTGGGCACCTCCTGGAGAGGCCCCTTGAGTGCTCCAGCCCCGCAGCGCTGCGTGAGGCCCCAGTGACAGCCTCCAGGATCCGCCCACGGCCCACATTACAACTGCTGCTACTCCATCACAGCTCAGAGACCTGAGTTACCCCCTAAGCCTCTATTTCCCCACCTGTAAAATGGCTTCCTTCCCGTCCTCACACAGCTTCTGTGAGGATTTTACAAAGCACACAGAGCCCAGTGCGGGACACACAGCCCGTCACAGTGGCCGGTGGACTCACACAGGTGACCTTCCTGTAGATCTGGGCAGCGTTCTGGCACTCTGAGTAGGGGTACTCCGAGGTGGCCATCTCCAGCATACACATCCCGAAGGCGTAAACATCCACGGACTCGTCGTAATGCTCCTCGTACATCTCTGGCGCCATGAACTCGGGGGTACCTGCGCCCAGGAGCAAAAGATGCAGGGTCAGTGGTCACTGAGCCCAGGAGACCCTTGGGCCTCTCAGAGCCCCACGCCTCCTCCCCCATCCACAAGCCAAGGCTGGCCCTGCCCCCATGCTCCTTGTCATTGGTCCTGGAATGCAGGATTCAAACAGGATTCTGCTTTACTGACAGAAGTTCCCCAAACCTCCCCCTGGACCCTCCTGATTCCAGGTTGGATCAGTTCACAGCGCCATCCGCTGACCACAGAGCTAGGAGACCATTACTTCCCAGGAGACAGGGTTTGTGCCAGAAATGGCAGAGGTGCCTCTTTGAGGAGGCAGAAGCCTGAGCACACCCGTCCTGGCCACAGGCCCAGATAACCCCAAGCAGACGAAAACGTGTGGCCACCACAGAGCTCCTTAAACTGCAAAACCCCAGAAAGCCTCCCATGTCCCTAGACAAGCAGAGCACCCAGCAGCCCAGACGGTGATCATCTTCGCTGAAGATGGCTGCCTGGGGACAGCTGGGCAGGCGCCATTCACCTGGCAGGTACCAGCTAGGTGTTATGGTGAGAACTGCCCATCCTTTCTAAGCACAAGAGATTTTAAAATAACGCCTACTCTGAATTTTTAAGGCCATGAGAGACTCACATCGGCTGAGTCAAATAAGCCATATATACGACTGCACAGGCAGGCTGACCGTCCCATGTAAAACGATAAGCACAGACCAAAATGACTCATCTAGGAGGTGGGGTTATGGCTGCTTTTTCCTTTAGTTACACTAGTCTGGTGTTTTTAATTTTCCTGTAACAAACATTTGCTTTAAAAATCACAAACTCCTTTTATTAAAATAGGTCCAGCTGAGCACCTGTCAAGCTGAATGCAAAGAAAAGGGGCTATCAATTTCAATAAGGCTGCTTTTAATTTTCACTTCTCCATCTTTGTGGACTTTGGAAGATTCTCAAAAGGTTCCAGTTTTCTTGAAAAGCAGATGCAAAACAGCACAGACTATTGGGTTAAAAAGCACGGGGGGTTGTGGGGGGACCTGGGATGCAGAGAGATTAAGGGTGATTTTAATTTTTTCTCCTTTACCTATAATTTCAAATTTAAGATGTACTATATGTTTAGTAAAAAAAGTTAACAGTTTGGGTAAAAAAATGGGAAAAACAAGAATCTATGTTATGATTTACATACATGCATAAAGAATTCTGGAAGATTCCATCAGAAATAATGATGAGTAGAGAGAAAACAGGAGTTCAAGGGACCTTGCACAAGGAATTTTTCATCCTTTTGGGCTTTTGAACCATATGACTGTACTGAAAATTTTTTGCACTTGGCTATATCCATCTATAGGGGAAGAGGGAGAAAGGAGCCTCAGGGCTGCTGGCAAGAAGCTGGGAGCTGAGCTGGCCTGGGGGGACCCCACTCACCTGGTCAGGACTCCCAATCACCCAGCTCAGACTCTTCTGAGACCCTTGGGAACCAGGAATGCTGCTTTACAGGAAATACCCCAAGGCCCCCAGATGTCCTGGCTTTGGGGGGGTGGGTAGGGTGGGCAGTGGGTGTGTGTGGGCCCCAGCTCCAATCCGGGATGGTGGGGGATGCCAATTCTGCACATGCGCTTGGGCCACAGACACTGGACCTTTTTCTCTTTCCTTACAATGTAGGCATTTAAATTTACATGTTAAGAAGAGAGACACCTGTCTCTCCAGGGACCTCTGGGCACATCTCCTCAGCCCCATGGCCCTGCATCCCCCACATCCCAGCCTCCATGGCTGTGAACACCTGCAGGAAGGACTGCGCCCACTTCACCTCCACCTACTCAGGACCCAGCACAAACGCAGTGAGAGCACACCATGACAGCATCAGATCCAAGCGGCCCTCAGGGACAAACCCCACAAGGGTCATGGATAGCATCTGGGAGGCTGCCACCCAGATGTCTCAAGTGGGCTATGTCTTATCTGCACAGAACCTCTCTGATGGCTGCACCCAGAATGGGTCCACAGCATCAACCACCCCTCAGGTACCCTGGACACAGCATGGAGGGGAAAGCGTCATCCTAGGGGATCCCCCACCTGACCACAGAGCCCCCCACACTCAGCTAAGACCCCTTGCTGAGGCCAGGGCCTTGCTGTCCAGGGCCTATTTAGATGCGTTAATCAGCCCCCACTTACAATGAGTGTGGAGTCTCGTGGGCTCCGGCTGAGCAAAAGGTGGGGTGATCAGGGAGCCCCATGAAATCAGGCACCCTTTGTGGGGCTCACTGTGCCTCCTGGAAACACCCAGGCTTCGTCTCACCCCAACAACTGGAAAGTCCATTTCCAAGAGGGAAAAGAGGCACCAAGGAAATCCCCACTTCCAAGGCCAAATCTGCAAAACCTGCCTGGAAACCTCCAGCAGCTCACAGGCCTTGGGGGTGTGCCCCACAGCTAGACCCTCACCTGCTCCACTTATTTCACAGATAGGGAACTGAGGCCTGGGTCAACCCTTGCCCTACCACTCAGCTTCCCTGTTCAGCCGGAGGCCCCATGTTCACAGGGCACCCCCAGTGGCCACCTTGCCCCAGATGTCACATTCCAAACCCACTACCCTGCCAGAGAAGTTTCCAAATTCCCACCGGTTTCATTTTCCACAAACAGGTCAAGTTCTGTCTCCAACCATACAGTAAAACCATGAACTCGCAAAGCCCTGAATCACCCTCTCATTCTGCTTATGTGGGAAGAAGCCCTCGCATCACGGCACGCAGGAGAGCCTCTCCCAATCCCACCTGATCCAAGCTTCCAGAGCCACATCCTGGAGCCACCTGACCCTGCAGCACACTGGCATTTTCCAGACATCTTGAACCCCGTGAATGGCTGCCCCACAGTCCCTCCAAGCACTCTCTTTGCAAAGCCTGGAGGGGCTCCCACCGGGCCTGGTGGACACATAGTGCCCACTGTGTATCAGGACCACACCAGGACCCCACACGGTGCTGGCACGAGCTGCAGACCATCTCCTCATGGCAACTACAGCAACAGAGTGGCTTCTCAGAGGAGGACAAGAAATGCAGAGACAGGAACGGCCAGCAAACTGCCATCCACATGGAATCCCTCAGCCCCCATGCCCCACACGCTCACTCCGTGCCCCAAAGTACCCCAAGGGGTCCTTTCTGTGGGCCTCAGGGCCTGGGGCACCCTACCCACCCCTCAGCCCACTGAAGCCAGCTCCAGCCTCACTGACCACAAAGTCCCCACATCCCTCTGTCCTCCGGACCTCCTTCCCACTCCCAAGTACCCACAGTACTAACAGCCCCTTGGTGCCAGTCAGCCTCACCACCCAAGGGACAGAACCAAGGGACTCACAGGGCATCCAGGGCTGCAGCCCGGCAGAGGGGCACAGGAAGGGAGCAGAGCTAGTGCACCTCACTCTTGCGGGACGGTGACCCCGAGGGGTGGGGAGGTGCCCTGGAGACGGGCTTACCTATCACACTCTTGGCAAAGGATGCTCTCTTGAGGGTGGCCAGGCCCAAGTCGCCAATCTTCACAGACCCTGTGGGTCCGGTGATAAAGATGTTGTCGCACTTGAGGTCCCGATGGATGATGGGGGGCGTCCTGGTGTGCAGGAACAGCAGGCCCTTCAGGATCTGCCGGCACCAGCTGCGCAGGACCTTGGGCTTCATCACCTTGAACCGCTTCAGGTACCTGCGGGTGGGGGTGCGGCTCACCGACGGCTCGTGTGGGGAAGGGGCTTCCGATTGCTGGGGGCTGTGTATTTATCACCCAAACAGGGGCACTTCTGAGAGAGGGGTGCTGGCCACACCAGCCAGGACCACCCCAAGCAGATAGGACGTCTGGGGCCTCAGCCATCGCGACTCTTGAGCCCTGGGTCAAGCCCACCCCGAGGCCCCGGCTGGCTGGGCAGGTGGCATGCTCACGTCTTCAGCGTCCCCGAGGTCATCAGTTCAGTCACCAGCACGATGCACCGCTTCCCCCTGGCACTGGACTCCCAGAAGTCATAGAAGCGCACAATGTTGGGGTGCTGCAGGCCCTTCAGCATCTCAGCCTCCTCCTTAAACCGCTGCCTCTCCAGTTTGGTGAGCTTCCGGTCCTAGGGAGAAACACACACAGGCTGAGAGGGACGCCCCGCGCAGCCTCAGGCAGAGGCCTTCTAGGGAGTCAGGGCCAGGAATCTGCCAGGCCACTCGCTCGTCTCCTTCCACACAGAGCACAGCAGATGGAAAGGACTAGACATCTAGGGTCGAGGGAAGTCTGACCCAAGTCCTTCCCCTCTTTATCCACAGAGAGCAGAGCAGGCCTCTGACATAGAAAGCCGGCACAAGCTGCTCCTGGCTCTCCGACATCTGCAACATAGGACCCTGAAGCCTCACTGACCCTGAATGAGCTCCTCCTTGCTCAAGAAGGGCTGAGGCAACATGGTCTCGGGAACCAGAGACACCTCCAAAACCCACACTGCAATACTCATGAGCTTCTCCCCTAAAAACAGCTCTGAAACCTTGCTCCCTCCACACCTACTTATTGAGTATTATTAAAAGAAAGAAGCATCCATTTACTTCTAATTTACACATAACTTTGAGAATACGTTCACAACCACAGCAGATGACAACCGGAAAATCAGGAGATGCTGACAAGAGACAAGAACAGAGAAGAAGAGCAGAGTCCCAGCCATGCCTGCATCAGTCCCAGAGGACATGGCAGACACACCTCCTGGGGCCTGGGAACGCCTGCACCTTGAGCACTAAGTTGGACCTTAAGTTTAAGTGGGGAACTATAACACCACCATCAAAGTACTACGAGTCACCTCTGGGGTGTCGCCCATAAGTGTGCTCCAGCCACAACTCTGGAGGAAGACCACTGACACCCGCAGCACATTCCAATACCGCAAGCACCTTGTTTGTCCCCACCCCATCTGCTCCAGCATTTCCCTGACCCCCATCCATCACCAACCCTGCCCCCTGCCTCATCCCGCCCCTGCAGCCTAGATCCTGGCCCTTCCCTTCCTAAAACCTTCCAAAGGATTCCCACCTCAGAGCACTCAGAGCTCTGTTGTTTTCAACTTCAGCTCATGGATGAATCTTACCTCTAGGGACCCCAGCATGGCCTTCTCCCCAAGCCTGAGTGTGTACCCCCAGTGTCACCTCCATCACAGCCCAATCAGCCCACAAAGCCCATGCCTTCACCCTCCCACCAGGAGGACTCTCAGAAAGAAACATAAATACAAATGAACACAAAACGTCAAGTTTTGAGGAGTTCTAGGAAAACAGAAATGGGATAAATCTGGACAAATGGAGCAAGAAATCAGAGCTGAAAAAAATCACAGGCCAAAACCCCTCGGGTCCTTAGAAAGACCTCAGAGGACATCAAGCCAGACTCCAACCAATTCAAAGAGAAGAGGAGGGCCCTGGAATCATGACGAGATCAGCTGGTTAAGGAATCCTATCCCAAGTGACACAGTACGCATTAGGCATTCTCCCTCCCGCCAGGCCCACCCCAACAAGCCCTCATCAGACACTCCACGCACAAGTGGAACTGGACCGCGTAACCAGCAGCACAGCAAAGACATACCAAGACTGATCCCAGAAAAACAAACAATTCAGGGACAAGTGACTTCAAAAGAAAAGTCTAGTTCATGTCCTCAAAGATCTAAGAGGCTGACACACATAGATAAGAGCAGCTTCTGCTTAAAAAGAAACAATCAAGGAAGAGCTTTTGCAAATTAAAGCTCCATATTTTAAGAATAAGATATTCTGTAATCTAGTGAAACACTAAATACAAAAAAGTAACCATTTAACCAAGACAATAACATGGAAACGTGTTCTACTCATCAAGGGTGATGCTTTGTTTCAGAAAATAAGTCAAGCCACCAACGTATCCTCAATACGTGTATTTGACATGGGAGTTACATCTAGAATACAGATGGAACTCCCATACCTCAACAATAAAGACATGAACAGCAAAGTCACAAAAGAAGATGCAGAAATGGTCAATGAGCACATGAAAACATGCTCAGCATCATGAATCACCAGGAAAATGCCAATTACAAGCACAAGATACCACTTCACACCCACCAGAAGGGCTAAAATAAAAAGATGGATCATTCCAACCACTGGGCATCTGAGAGCAGCTGATCCCTCTGGGCACACAGCTGTTGGAAGTGCAAGCTGGCACAAGCCTCAGTGAGCCCTTGGCAGGTTCACCCCTGCTCTAGATCCAGCCACTCCCCTCCAAGGTAACCACCCCAAAACAAAGGATTGAGAGCAGCTCCATTCATAATATCTCCCAAACTCCAGAAAAGGCAGAACTCACAGGTGGGGTTGAAACCAGAACAAGGGCTTGCCTCTTTGGTGGGGGAAGATGCAGGAGCTGAGAACCTGGGGGGGTGTGGGGGGCGACGGGAACACTCACTCGACATTGTAACAGAGGACAAGGGTTACACCTTCGCATGCATCTGTCAAAGCTCATCAGCTATGCACTTGAGATCTGTGTTTCATTATGTGTAAGTTATACCTCCATTTTTCAAATGTAAAAAATAAAGTGAAAGCATCTGAAAACCAAATGAGAGAAATAGAAGAAAAACATCAAGAGGCATGAAAGAACCAGCTGGAAGTCCTAACAACAAGGAACAGGAGTTATACGAGCAGAAAACAGATATCAGCAAGGAGGAAGATAGCAGAATAGCATTTCCCTGAGCTAAAAGAACTATTTAGAATAAAAGCAAGTGCCGAGGCCAGGTCAGAGTAAATGAAAAGTGACCCACCTCCAGTCTCATTCCAGCAAAACTGAGATTCCCAAAGACTGAGATCAAGTTCTACCTGCTGAGGAACACCCAGACAGGCATCCAGTCTCACCGGCAACACTGGCAACAAACCTGGAATTTGGTGCCGGCTCAAACCTGGAATTCTATCACCAGCCAAAGGGACATCAAACCACGAGGCCCAAAGACTTATTCTCAGACACTCGAGAACCCAAAGGTTACTTCCCAGCACCCTAGGTGAAACAGCTACTGGAAGTGTTTCTGCAAAACATAGAACAACACAGAAAGGAACTTGGTGAGGCCAACTCCACTGGCCCACAATGGACGACTGAACTTGGCTGCACCAGGTGAAGGAAACCAGAAAGGACGTGGGGTTGCCCCACTGTGCCACTCCCTGCCCCAACAGATAGCTTTGGGCGATGACATTTCAGTTATATTTCAGTTACTAGACCTTCCAATGGTCTAGTCACTGTTTCTAGAGGAAACTCACAGGATTATTTATAGTTATAATAAAAACTGTTTCTGCCAATATTTCAGCATCAACCAACAGCAAAGTTAAAGATTTCATTATATTATAGTTCGGAGCAAAAGGTTCATGTTATAAATAACATAACTAACAAAGCTAACATATGTGCCCTGCATATGCTATAGTTTTCATTTTTAGATGCCAGCTAAACAGGATAAATCCAAGACCTGAGTATAATACAGAAGTCAGCTCTTTAATGACAGCGCCTCTTGGAGCTGGACTGGGTGTGGAGGTGGGAGGGAGCAGACCTTATTTTATGTTCTAAGCCACTGCGCTATTTTTAACTAGGTGACACACCACTTGATAATTTAAAAGGTCAGTTGGCATGTCCTCAGAGAACTGCCCAGAGCCGTCGCAGTGTGCTGCCCAGCGTCCCCCTCTCAGAGCTGGCCGGGGTCCTTTTCACTGTTTGTTGATTGCTGGCTGGCCCCATTAGCTCAGTGACTCCATGGAGGCAGGACCACCCCAGTGACTGACGATGCATCATCACTCTTTATGGGGTGAATTCAGTAATTGAGGTGCTGGGGGCTCAAGTCATGAATCAGGATAGGAAGAGGGCACCTGAGCCCTTTGAGAACCCCCAATCCTGCCAAAGTCAGGTTGCTCTTGAGGTCTGGTGTTGAGTGGTGAGCTCTGGCTGCTCACATAGTACCACTATGGGACAGTTCAGAACCCCACCGCACAGGGAGGTGAGTTCTCTTAGACCAGCCTCCCTCCCGCCAGGTCCCTGGTGGTGGATTAATTATTGGTAAATTATTTATTGGGTAAAGATGGCGAGAGTCAATCAGATTATAAAGGATAAAAGCATTCTGGGACAATGCTGGCTCTTGTCTCCTATAGGGAAAAGGTCCAGCCAGTCACAGATGGCACCCTCGGAGTGGGGACAGGGAGGACGGGTGGTCAAGGTGCTTAGAGGAAGAAAGCCCTGGGTCCGACAGGCCCTCCCAGGCCACCCAGGGGACCAGCTCTGCCCAACACCACCACCAGTGAGGGCTGAAGCCATTAGACGCAAATGGCCATACCGTCTGCTCGCAGGGGATTCTGTGACCATCTCCTTTCGCCAGGCAAAGCCCAACCAACCCCATGATGAGCAGAGCTGCCCGGCGGCCCTGAGTCCTGCCAGGGAAAGGCAGGATCCACACACACAGTACAGAGACGGGACATGAGTAGCAGGGAGAGAATGCCCAGAACAGCCAAAGTCCTGGGAGTGGCAACCTGGACCTCGCTCCAACCCCGTTTGGTCATAAAACAAAAGAAAGCCTCAAGGGTCTTTGTTGAGAACAGTCCCATGTACAGGGAATCACTCCAGGACAGGGGCTCTGGGGACAGAATGGGCCCAAGGGTGGGCGGTCACTGGCCCTGCCTAGTATCTCTGCACACTCTAGGCCCCAGATCCCATTGGTGGGAAGAGCCTTCCCAAGTCTAGAGGATTTGACCCAGGCTCAACCCGCTGCAGAGCTGGCCCATTCCTCACCACTCTTTCACCATGAAGCAGAGAGAAGGCGCAGAGTCTGGGGTCCAGGTAGGTGCACAGGGAGCGGAGATGTCAGTGGAGAAGAAGAGGATGCTTGGTCCCCCAAGTCCTGCTTCTGGCGAGGGTCATGTACCTCTCTCAGTCACCAGATGGTCACTGAGGCTCTGGGCATGCAGGAAAGGGCTGTGGACAATCTCAGGGGGGAAGGGAGTGGCAGGCAACAGATAAATATACAATTACACTGCACCAAAAAACAGAGGAAAGGGATAGGAGGGTGGGGCAGCTAGGGGCACCCCTGAACCAGAGAACACCCCCATGGCTTGGGGAGAAGGGCAGCCCCCACCGACCTAGGGCACTGGCAGGGTAGGGATCCCAGGAAGAAGCATCCTGTATGAGGGAGTGAGGTCCCAGAAAGAGTGGGCTGACTGTAGTTTACGTCAGCACAGGGGCTGGCGGCTGCAGGGACAGCAGGCAGGTGGCTCACCAGGGGTATCCTGACCTCTCAAGAGCTGAGCTCCACCAGGTAAGCAAAGGAGAGCTCTGGACAGAGGGTAATATCTCATGCTTTGGGTTGTGACCTGTTCCCTCTAATATTTAGTGTGGTTTTCTGGAAGATAAAGGTTATTTTATTTTTTTAATTTAACATCTTTATTGGAGTATAATTGCTTGACAATGTTGTGTTAATTCCTGCTGTACAACAAAGTGAATCAGCTATATGTATACATATACCCCCATATCCCCACCCTCTTACATCTCCCTCCCACCCTCCCTATCCCACTCCTCTAGGTGGTCACAAAGCACCAGGCTGATCTCCCTGTGCTATGCGGACGCTTTCCACTAGCTACCTATTTTAAATTTGGTAGTGTATGTAGGTCAATGCTCTTCTCTCACTTCGTTCCAGCTTACCCTTCCCCCTCCCCGTGTCCTCAAGTTCATTCTCTATGTCTACGTCTTTATTCCTGTCCTGCCCCTAGGTTCATCAGAATAATTTTTTTTATAATTCCATATATATGTGTTAGCATATGGTATTTATTTTTCTCTTGCTGACTTACTTCACTCTGTATGACAGACTCTAGGTCCAGCCACCGCACTACAAATAATGCAACTTTGTTTCTTTTTATGGCTGAGTAATATTCCATTGTATGTATGTGCCACATCTTCTTTATCCATTCATCTGCCGAGGGACACTTAGGTTGCTCTCATGTCCTGGCTATTGTAAATAGAGCTGCAATGAACATTGTGGTACATGACTCTTTTTGAATTACAGTTTTCTCAGGGTATATGCCCAGTAGTGGGATTGCTGGGTCATATGGTAGTTCTGTTTTAGTATTTTAAGGAACCTCCATACTGTTCTCCATAGTGGCTGTATCAATTTACATTGCCACGAACATGCAAGAGGGTTTCCTTTTCTCCACACAGTCTCCAGCATTTATTGTTTGTACATTTTTTTTTTGGTAGATTTTTTGATGATGGCCATTCTGACCAGTGTGAGGTGATACCTCATTGCGGTTTTGACTTGCACTTCTCTAATGATTAGTGATGTTGAGCATCCTTTCATGTGTTTGTTGGCAATCTGTATATCTTCTTAGGAGAAATGTCTATTAGGTCTTCTGACTATTTTTGCATTGGGTTGTTTGTTTTTTTGATATTGAGCTGCATGAGCTGTTTGTATATTTTGGAGATTAATCCTTTGTCAGTTGTTTCGTTTGCAAATATTTTCTCCCATTCTGAGGGTTGTCTTTTCATCTTTTTTATGGTTTCCTTTGCTGTGCAAAAGCGTTTAAGTTTCATTCAGTCCAATTTGTTTATTTTTGTTTTTATTTCCATTTCTCTAGGAGGTGGGTCAAAAAGGATCTTGCTGTGATTTATGTCAAAGAGGGTTCTTCCTATTATTTCCTCTAGGAGTTTTAAAGTGTCTGGCCTTACATTTATGTCTTTAATCCATTTTGAGTTTATTTTTGTGTATGGTGTTAGGGAGTGTTCTAATTCCATTCTTTTACATGTAGCTGTCCAGTTTTCCCAGCACCACTTATTGAAGAGGCTGTCTTTTCTCCATTGTATATTCTTGCCTCCTTTATCAAAAATAAGGTGACCGTATGTGAGTGGGTTTATCTCTGGGCTTTCTATCCTGTTCCACTGATATATATTCCTGTTTTTGTGCTAATACCATACTGTCTTGATTACTGTAGTTTTGTATGTAGTCTGAAGTCAGGGAGCCTGATTCCTTCAGCTCTGTTTTTCTTTCTCAAGATTGTTTTGGCTCTTCGGGGTCTTTTGTGTTTCCATACAAATTGTGAAATTTTTTGTTCTAGTTCTGTGAAAAATGCCATTGGCAGATTGATAGGGATTGCATTGAATCTGTAGATTACTTTGGGTGGTATAGTCATTTACACAATGTTGAATCTTCCAATCCAAGAACATGGTATATCTCTCCATCTGTTTGTAACATCTTTAATTTCTTTCATCAGTGTCTTATAGTTTTATGGATACAGGTCTTTCGTCTCCTTAGGTAGGTTTATTCCTAGGTATTTTATTCTTTTTATTGCAATGGTAAATGGGAGTGTTTCCTTAATTTCTCTTTCACATTTTTCATCATTAGTGTATAGGAATGCAAGAGATTTCTGTGCATTAATTTTGTAACCTGCTACTTTACCAAACTCACTGCTTAGCTCTAGTAGTTTTCTGGTAGCACCTTTAGGATTCTCTATGTATAGTACCATGTCATCTGCAAACAGTGACAGCTTTACTTCTTCTTCTCCAATTTGGATTCCTTTTATTTCTTTTTCTTCTCTGATTGCTGTGGCTAAAACTTCCAAAATTATGTTGAATAATAGTGGTGAGAGTGGACAACCTTGTCTTTCTCCTGATCTTAAGAGGAAATGCTTTCAGTTTTTCACCACTGAGCAAGACGTTGGCTGTGGGTTTGTCATATATGCCCTTTATTATATTGAGGTAAATTCCCTCTATGCCTACTTTCTGGAGAGTTTTTAACATAAATGGGTGTTGAATTTTGTCAAAAGCCTTTCCTGTGTCTATTGAGATTATCATATTGTGTTTATCCTTCAATTTGTTAATATGGTGCATCACGTTGATAGATTTGCGTATATTGAAGAATCCTTGCATTCCTGGGATAAAACACACTTGATCATGGTGTATGATCCTTTTTCTTTTTTTAAATTTATTTATTTATTTTTGGCTGTGTTGGGTCTTCATTGCTGTGTGTGGGCTTTCTCTAGTTGTGGTGAGCGGGGGCTACTCTTCGTTGTGGTACGAGGGCTTCTCATTGTCGTGGCTTCTCTTGTTGCAGAGCTTGGGCTCTAGGCGCACAGACTTCAGTGGTGTGGCACATGGGCTTAGCTGCTCCATGTCATGGGGGATCTTCCAGGGCCAGGGCTTGAACCCGTGTCCCTTGCATTGGCAGGCAGATTCTTAACCACTGCACCACCAGGGAAGCCATGTGTATTATCCTTTTAATGTGCTGTTGGATTCAGTTTGCTACTATTTTGTTGACGATTTTTGTACGTATGTTCATCAGTGATACTGGCCTGTAGTTTTCTTTTTTGGTGACATCTTTGTCTGGTTTTGGTATCAGGGTGATGGTGGCCTTCTAGAATGAGTTTGGGAGTGTTTCTCCCTCTGCTATATTTTGGAAGAGTTTGAGAAGGACAGGCGATTAGCTCTTCTCTAAATGTTTGATAGAATTCACCTGTGAAGCCATCTGGTCCTGGGCTTTTGTCTGTTGGAAGATTTTCAATCAGTTTCAATTTCAGTGCTTGTGATTGATCTGTTTATGTTTTCTATTTCTTCCTGGTTCAGTCTCAGAAGGTTGTGCTTTTCTAAGAATTTGTTCATTTCTTCCAGGTTATCCATTTTATTGGCATGTGGTTGCTTGCAGTAATCTCTCATGATTCTTTGTATTTCTGCAATGTCAGTTGTTACTTCTTTTTCATTTCTACTTCTGTTGATTTGAGTCTTCTCCCTTTTTTTCCTGATGAGTCTGGCTAAAGGTTTATAAATTTTGTTTATCTTCTCAAAGAACCAGCTTTTAGTTTTACTGATCTTTGCTATTGTTTCCTTCATTTGTTTTTCATTTATTCCTTTTCTGATCTTTATGATTTCTTTCATTCTGCTAACTTTGGGGGGTTTTGTTCTTCTTTCTCTAATTGCTTTAGGTGTAAGGTTAGTTTATTTATTTGAGATGTTTCTTGTTTCTTGAGGTACAATTGTATTGCTATAAACTTCCCTCTTAGAACTGCTTTTGCTGCATCCCACAGGTTTTGGGTCATAGTGTTTTCATTGTCATTTGTTTCTCGGTATTTTTTTATTTCCTCTTTGATTTCTTCAGTGATCGCTTGGTTATTTAGTAGCATATTGTTTAGCCTCCATGTGTTTGTTTTTACAGTTTTTTTTTCCTGTAATTGATATCTAGTCTCACAGCGTTGTGGTCGGAAAAGATACTTGATATGATTTCAATTTTCATAAATTTACCAAGGGTTAATTTGTAACCCAAGATATGATCTATCCTGGAGAATGTTCCATGAGCACTTGAGAAGAAAGTGTATTCTGTTGTTTTTGGATGGAAAGTCCTATAAATATCAATTAAGTCAATCTTGTTTAATGTGTCATTTAAAGCTTGTGTTTCCTTATTTATTTTCATTTTGGATGCTCTGTCCATTGGTGAAAGTGGGGTGTTAAAGTCCCCTACTATGAATGTGTTACTGTCGATTTCCCCTTTTATGGCTGTTAGTAGTTGCCTTATGTATTGAGGTGCTCCTATGTTGGGTGCAGAAACACTTACAATTGTTATATCTTCTTCTTGGATCGATCCCTTGATCATTATGTAGTGTCCTTCTTTGTCTCTTCTAATAGTCTTTATTTTAAAGTCTATTTTGTCTGATATGAGAATTGCTACTCCAGCTTTCTTTTGATTTCCATTTGTGTGGAATATCTTTTTCCATCCCCTCACTTTCAGTCTGTATGTGTCCCTAGGTCCAAAGTGGGTCTCCTGTAGACAGTCTATATACGGGTCTTGTTTTTGTATCCATTCAGCCAGTCTATGTCTTTTGGTTGGAGCATTTAATCCATTTACATTTAAGGTAATTATCGATATGCATGCTCCTATTACCAGTTTCTTAATTGTTTTCGGTTTGTTTGTTTTTTTTTTTTTTTTTTTTTTGCGGTACGCGGGCCTCTCACTGTTGTGGCCTCTCCCGTTGCGGAGCACAGGCTCCGGACGCGCAGGCTCAGCAGCCATGGCTCACGGGCCCAGCCGCTCTGCGGCATGTGGGATCTTCCCGGACCGGGGCACGAACCTGTGTCCCCTGCTTCGGCAGGCGGACTCTCAACCACTGCGCCACCAGGGAAGCCCCTCGGTTTGTTTTTGTAGGTCTTTTCCTTCTCTTGTGTTTCCTGCCTAGGGAAGTTCCTTTAGCATTTGTTGTAAAGCTGATTTGGTGGTGCTGAATTCTCATAGCTTTTGCTTGTCTCTAAAGGTTTTAATTTCTCCGACAAAATGGAATGATAACCTTGCTGGGTAGAGTAATCTTGCTTGTAGGTTTTTCTCTTTCACCACTTTAAATATGTCCTGCCACTCTCTTCTGGCTTGAGAGTTTCTGCTGAAAGATTGGCTGTTAACCTTATGGGGATTCCCTTGTATGTTATTTGTTGCTTTTCCCTTGCTGCTTTTAGTATCTTTTCTTTGTATTTAATTTTTGACAGTTTGATTAATATGTGTCTTGGCATGTTTCTCCTTGAATTTATCCTATATGGGACTCTCTGTGCTTCCTGGACTTGATTGACTATTTCCTTTCCCATGTTAGGGAAGTTTTCCACTATAATGTCTTCAAATATTTTCTCAGACCCTTTCTTTTTCTCTTCATCTTCTGGGACCCCTGTAATTTGAATGTTGGTGCGTTTAATGTTGTCCTAGAGGTCTCTGAAACTGTCCCCAATTCTTTTCATTCTTTTTTCTTTATTCTGCTCTGCGGTACTTATTTCCACTATTTTATCTTCCAGTTCACTTATCCGTTCTTCTGCCTCAGTTATTCTGCTATTGATTCCTTCTAGAGAATTTTTAATTTCATTTATTGTGTTGTTCATCATTGCTCTTTAGTTCTTCTAGGTCTTTGTTAAACGTTTCTTGTATTTTCTGACTTCTACATCCAAGATTTTGGATCATCTTTACTATCATTACTCTGAATTCTTTTTCAGGTAGACTGCCTATTTCCTCTTCATTTGTTTGATCTGGTGGGCTTTTACCTTGCTCCTTCATATGCTGGGTATTTCTCTGTCTTCTCATTTTGCTTAACATACAGTGTTTGGGGGTCTCCTTTTACCAGGCTGCAGGTTCATAGTTCCCATTGTTTTTTGGTGTCTGCCCCCCGTGGGTAAGGTTGGTTCAGTGGCTTGTGTAGGCTTTCTGGTGGAGGGCAGGGGTGCCTGTGCTCTGGTGGGTGGTGCTGGATCTTGTCTTTCTGGTGGGCAGGGCCACGTCCAGTGGTGTGTTTTGGGGTGTCTGTGAACTTAGTATGATTTTAGGCAGCCTCTCTGCTAATGGGTGGGGCTGTGTTCCTGTCTTGCTAGTTGTTTGGCACAGGGCGTCCAGCACTGGAGCTTGCTGGCTGTTAGGCAGAGCTAGGTCTTAGTGTTGAGACAGAGATCTCTGAGAGAGCTCTCGCCAATTGATATTATGTGGAGCCGGGAGGTCTCTGGTGGTCCAATGTCCTGAACTCAGCTCTGCCACCTCAGAGGCTCAGGCCTGACACCAGGCCAGAGCAACAAGACCCTGTCAGCCACACGGCTCAGAAGAAAAGGGAGAAAAAAGGAAAGAAAAAGAAATAATAAATTAAAAAATAAAACTAAGACTATAAAAATTTTTTTAATTATTAAAATAAAAATAAAATTCAGGTATTCCACAGATGCAGGGCACATCAAGTTGACTGTGGAGATTTAATCCACTGCTCCTGAGGCTGCGCGTTGAAATTTCCATTTCTCTTCTTTGTTCGCACAGCTCCTGAGGTTCAGCTTTGGTTTCGGCCCCACCTCTGCATGTAGGTCGCCCTCAGGCATCTGTTCCCCACCCAGACAGCAGGGGGTTAAAGCAGCGGCTGATTAGGGGGCTCTTGCTCACTCATGCTGGGGAGAGGGAGGGGTACAGTACTTATAATTGGAATGCAGGGCGATCCTGCGGCAGCAGAGGCCAGCATGACGTTTCAACAGCCTGAGGCACGCCATGTGTTCTCCCGGGGAAGCTGTCCCTGGATCACGGAAGCCTGGCAGGGGCGGGCTGCACAGGCTCCTGGGAGGGGAGGTGTGGATAGTGACCTGTGCTTGCACACAGGATTCTTAGTGGCTGCAGCAGCAGCGTTAGTGTTTCATGCCCGTCTCTGGGTCCGAGCTGATAGCCACAGCTTGCGCCCATCTCTGGAGCTCGTTTAGGTGGTGCTCTGAATCCCCTTTCCTGGCACACCCTGAAACAATGGTGTCTTGCCTCTTAGGCAGGTCCAGACTTTTTCCCGGACTCCCTCCTGGCTAGCTGTTGCACACTAGCCCGCTTCAGGCTGTGTTCACGCAGTCAACCCCAGTCCTCTCCCTGGGATCTGACCTCTGAAGCCCAAGCCTCAGCTCCCAGCCCCCTCCCACTCTGGCAGGCGAGCAGACAAGCCTCTCAGGCTGGTGAGTGCTGGTCAGCACTGATCCTCTGTGCGGGAATCTCTCCGCTTTGCCCTCTGCACCCCTACTGCTGTGCTCTCCTCCCTGGCTCCAAAGCTTCCCCACCCACCCACCCACCCCCACCAGTGAAAGGGTTTCCTAGTGTGTGGAAACTTTTCCTCCTTCACAGCTCCCTCCCAGAGGTGCAGGTCCTGTCCCTATTCTTTTGTCTCTGTTTTTTCTTTTTTCTTTTGCCCTGCCCAGGTACATGGGGAGTTTCTTTCCTTTTGGGGAGTCTGAGGTCTTGTTCAATAGGTGTTCTGTAGGAGTTGTAGGAGTTGTTCCACATGTATATGTATTTTTGATGTATTTGTTGGGAGGAAGGTGATCTCCCCATCTTACTCCTCCACCATGTTGAAGGCCCCCCCTTACTGTAGTTTTAAAAATAAATTCACTTCTTTTAAACTCAAGTGCTCTCCTTAGCCACATCTAAGCAATAAAATATGTGAACTCACAGAAGAGGGAAGTATGCTTTTTCTAATTCATTTTAAAACAAAGGCATCAGAGAGCGTGTACTCTAGAGCACGAGCTCGCACCTCTCCATTCTTTGATCAAAGAATACAGTTTTCCTTTGCTTCTGAAAACATAAAATAAAAGATAAACTAAACTAAAATAAAATAAAGGCATCATTATTAAAGTATAAAGTCCTCCTACCGCTGCCTTAAGATGGTTTCCCACTTCTGAGGAAGCGTAGACCCACCATGAAGGGTCTATGGAGTCACAGAAAAAGGAAGATCCCACTGGGCACGGACTGAGAGTAAAATCTCAGGGGACACACAGGTCAGGGAGGGTCGGGCACTCCAACACTCACACCTTCTTTGTCATGGGTGCCAACAAGCTTGTAATTCCCTGAGGAGGAAACATGAACATCACCATCCAGCCCCTCACTGCTATCATACCATCTTCTTTGGTGTGGGGCAGTAGATTTAGGTGCACAGATGACTCAAAATTAAGGGCCTTTGCTCTTCTAAGGCCACCCAGGCCGCTGCCCTTCCCACAAAAGGCAGAGCCACCAGCAGCAGCAAGGGCCCCACTGGGCCCCGCCCCTTCTGCCGCCTACAGAAGGACTATGTAAAATTAGGTGCCTTCACCACGTGTGAGCTGGGATCCAACTATGTCATAAGTTTAAGTAGCTATAAAGGACGTCATCTCCAGCATACTGTAAATACCGTTATTATTTTAATGCTCTATGAAATGGTCCCATGGAACTTCATGGTCTTCCAGCTGTATTATAAAAGTACACAAGTGCAGATTCTTATTTCCACTCCACAAACCTAATGTAATACAGTTTTTCCTGAAAGTCTTTACTGATCACCTGGCCACACTCGTCTGTCATAAAATGATGCACGTTGGAATTTAGGGTTTTTATTTCCTATGGTCATACTGCTTTGAGGGCCAAACGTTTTTCTTCTGCGCTGCGTTATTATTACAAAAGAGTAGTGCATAGTTGATCAAACAGATAACAAACTTTTCTGAACACGCAGATCTTACTGAGCCAGGTGGAGCCTGTTCCCTATCACTTCACACATTCTCCATTGGTGAACCTTAATTATCACTGAGGCTGAGCCAGCATCAGTTCTGTTCATCTCTGGTTCACATCAGCCAGCAGATGGGGTGAGGGAGCAGTTATGGTTCCAGCACAGAGAAGTTCTTCAGGACCAGCCGGCAGCCCCATCAGGGCCTCCTCCATTTCTATGGACATAGAGTGTGTCACCCCGTCCGTGGGAGCCCCATCCCCAGACCCTCACTAGGGTCTAGAATTACTTTCTACTCTGGGCAGGGTCAGAGGTGAGGTCCAGGCTGCCTACCCTTTAGGAAGCCCGTATCCCTGGCATGAACACAGTGGGTCCGTTTTGGGACAGGCTCTTTGTGCTGGGCACCCCTGGGGTGGAGGCCTCTGCCCCATGCCCCATCCCAGGCTCTGGGTCATGGGCAAGCTACAGGACCCCACCCACCCCAGGCCCGCCCACCCTCCTCATCACAGGACACAGACCAGGCCATGGTGAGAAGCCAGCGGGAGCTGCCATACTTGGTAGGGACAGGTGGAGGAAAGGAGCCCAAAAGAGGAAGAGGACCAGATGGGGGATGGGGGATATCTCTGAGAGAGCAGACAGGCTGGGGCGGGGGGGCGGGGGGGGCGGGGGGAGGAGGCAGCACCTGATCAGGGACACAGCCACAGCCCACCAGCATCCCCAAGAGCAGGAACTCGCTGGGCAGGCCCGAGCCTTCCTGCAGTACCCACCCCCAAGCCCTCCACCCCACAAAACCTTTTATGGGACCTCAGGCCTCACATGGGCCACAGGCAGACCTGAACCAGCCCGCAAATAGTCCCAGGTAATGACAGATGGCCACGGCCGAGACACACTTCCTCCTGTCACAGCGGCCTTGAACAGGCCTCCCTGGCAAGGCCTGGGGAGTCAGCCCTCCACAGTCCATCTAGTCCCTCCTGGCCTGGCCATGGGGTCTTGACTCTACAGCTGTGGTCTCATCGCACTTATTCCCCCTCCATACAATGGGAAAGGATGGAGATCTAGTGGGGGTGGTACCAAACTCAGGTCCGTTCTCTCCTAGAAGCAGGCGGACAAGGGAGAACAGGGCAGTGGGGCAAGGGAAACTAGGAGGCCAGGGCAGCAGACCCATGCAGGACGATGACAGCCAAGGGAGAGGAGGGAAGGCTTTGCTTTTCTCAGGGGAACATCTGCTCTAACCCTGGGACCCTGGGCCACAGCAGTGGGTCATCATGGTATGAAATGCAAACAGGAGGCTGGTGAGCATGGGAGTTGGCAAGAGAAATCCCACTGGCCACTCCCTGCGTCAGCCCTGGCTCCCCTACAACCTCCCAACCAGGAGCACTAGCCTGAGGTGGCCCCTAGGCCCAGCAGGCAGAGGCTGGGCGGCAGCCACCCCTACATCTGACCACACCACGAGTCTGGTTTCTAGGAAGGGCTGGCCCCACCCCAGGCCACTTCTCCACAGGGACACCTAAAGATAGATATGGACGCACCACGGACATGGGTCAGCCGAGATGAACACCTCAACCAAGGACAGCACCTGTGGGGAGGAGCAGGCAGGACAGCAAACACTGCCCAACACCAGGGCTGGGCTGTTGACCGGTCACTCCTCTGGGGCCTCCTCATTGGCCCCACTTCCTGTACAGGGTTCCCCTGTGGCTGGGGCACCCTAGGGTAGCAGTGGGGTGCAGGGTCCTTGTAACAATCTGCTGAATGCTGTGGACACTCCACCAGAAAGTAAAAAGTATTTACCCTCCCCCACACACCTCCAAGCCTGGGAACATGCAGACCTGCAGCGCTGGCTGCTCAGGAGCAGAGAGGAGGGAGAACCCAATGCCTCCTACTGCAGAAGGCCCCATCCAGCCAAGTCCTCTAAGCCCCACCCCAGAAAAAAATGGCCCAGACTCACTCCTCTCCTGTCCAGAGGCCCTGGGCAGCCCAAGTAATCTGACCAACAGAGGTAAGATGACCTCACGGACCAGGCTGCAGACCGATGGCCTCAGGCTAGTGTCTGCTGAGTGAACATACTCCCAGGACTGAAACACCCATGGTGTCCCTCTGGGCCAAGCACTGCTCCAGGGTACAGGGCAGGGGGATGCCCCTCTGGGCCAGACGCTGTACCAGAACACAAGGTGGGGGGAGGCACTGACAGATGGACAATACATGCGATCAAGGCCACAGAGGACCACAGAGACTCAGCGTCATCTGGAATGAAGGAAAGCCCAGTGGCTCCCATCTGCTCCAATCCTGTGAACCAACTCCTTGGTTCCTCCCCAAGATGGCAGTAAAAGCCCTGGGGCCACAATCAAAACAAGACAGCAGGCACATGGGGCACATGCATGTGAAATGAGCAATAAGGTCTGCGTCTGACTCCTCTGAAGAGAAGGGAGCCCCACATTCAGCACATTCTCCCCTAGAGTCGTGTGGCCTAAGACAATAGCTACAAGCCACATGTGGCTATGAGCACTTGACATGCAGCTGGTCCAAACTGAGATGTAATCGAAGTGTAAGATATATACTAGATTTCTAAGACATAGCATTTTTAAAAGGAATTTTTAAAGTCTCGTTAATAATCTTACATTAATTAGGGCTGCTCCTTGAACAATATGGGGGCTGCGGGCACTGACCCTCCACACAGTTGAAAATCTATATACAAATTTACAGTTGGCCCTCCATATTCATGGTTCTACATCCATGGATTCAACCAACCACGGATCGTGTAATACTGTGGCATGTATTTAGTGGGGGAAAAATCCATGTATTAAGTGGACCCATGCAGTTCAAACCCATGTTGTTCAAAGGTCAACTGTACATGTTAAAAAGATATTTTTGGTATATTGAGTTAAGGAAAATATATTATTAAAATTAACTCTAGGGGGACCTTGAAGATGGCGGAAGAGTAAGACGCGGAGATCGCCTTCCTCCCCACGGATACACCAGAAATACATCCACACGTGGAACAACTCCTACAGAACTCCTACTGAAGGCTGGCAGAAGACCTCAGACCTCCCAAAAGGCAAGAAACTCCCCACGTAACTGGGTAGGGCAAAAGAAAAAACAGAGACAAAAGAATAAGGACGGCACCTGCACCAGTGGGAGGGAGCTGTGAAGGAGGAAAAGTTTCCACACACTAGGAAGCCCCTCCGCGGGCGGAGACTGCGGGAGGCAGAGGGGGGAGTTTCGGGACCGCGGAGTAGTGCACAGCGACGGGTGCGGAGGGCAAAGCGGGGAGATTCCTGCACAGACGATCGGTGCCGACCAGCACTCACCAACCCGAGAGGCTTGTCTGCTCACCCGCCGGGGCGGGCGGGGCTGCGAGCTGAGGCTCGGGTTTTGGTTTTGGACGGAGCTCAGGGAGAGGACTGGGGTTGGCGGCTTGAACATAGCCTGAAGGGGTTAGTGCACCACGACTAGCCGGGAGGGAGTTCGGGGAAAAGCCTGCACCGGCCAAAGAGGCAAGAGACTTTTTCTTCCCTCTTTGTTTCCTGGTGCGCGAGGAGAGGGGTTTAAGAGCGCTGCTTAAAGGAACTCCAGAGACGGGCGCGAGCAGCGGCTAAAAGCGCGAACCCCAGAGACGGGCGCGAGCCGTGGCTGAGGGCGCGAGCCCCCGAGACGGGCGCGAGCCGCGGCTGAAAGCGCAAACCCCAGAGACGGGCGCGAGCCGCGGCTAAAACCGCGGACCCCAGAGACGGGCGGGAGACGCTAAGGCTGCTGCTGCCGCCACCAAGGGGCCTGTGTGCGAGCACAGGTCACTCTCCACACCCCTCTTCCGCGGAGCCTGTGCAGCCCGCCACTGCCAGGTTCCCGGGATCCAGGGACAACTTCCCCGGGACAACGCACGGCGGGCCTCAGGCTGGTGCAACGTCACGCCGGCCTCGGCCGCAACGTCACGCTGCCTCTGCCGCCGCAGGCCCGCCCCGCACGCAGTGCCCCTCCTTCCCCCATCCCCCAACCCCCGGCCAGAGTGAGCCGGAGGCCCCGAATCAGCGGCTCCTTTAACCCCGTCCTGTCTGAGCGAAAAAACAGACGCCCTCCAGCGACCTACACGCAGAGGCAGGGCCAAATCCAAAGCTGAGCTCCTGTGAGCTGTGAGAACAAAGAAGAGAAAGGGAAATCTCTCCCAGCAGCCACAGAAGTAGCGGATTAAAGCTCCACAATCAACTTGATATACCCTGCATCTGTGGAATACCTGAATAGACAAGGAATGATCCCAAATTGAAGAGGTGGAATTTAGGAGAGAGATCTATGATTTTTTTCCCTTTTCCTCTTTTTGTGAATGTGTACGTGTATGCTTCTGTGTGAGATCTTGTCTGTATACTCTAGCTTCCACCATTTGTCGCAGGGCTCTATCCGTCCATGACTTTTTTTTAAAAAATTCTTTTTCTTAATAATTAAGTTTAATTGTAATAACTTTATTATACTTTACCTTCGTTCTTTCTTTCTTTCCTTCCTTCCTTCCCTCCTTTAGACAACGAATCACCCCAAATTAAGGAGGTGGTCTCAGGGAGCAGGATTTATGATTTTTCCCCCTTTACCTCTTTTTGTGAAGGTGTATGTGTATGCTTCTGTGTAAGATTTTCTCTGTATAGCTTTGCTTCCAACATTTGTCCTAAGGTTCTATCCGTCCCTTTTTTTTTTTCTAAATATTTTTTAATTCAATAACTATATTATACTTTATTTTATTTTTACTGTATCATCTTTCTTTCTGTCTTTTTTTCCTTCTTTCCCTCCTTCCTTCCTTCCTCCCTCCCTCCCTCCCTCCTTTCTTTCCTTCTTTGCTTCTTTCTTCCTTCCTTCCTTTCCTCCTTTCCTTCTTTCTTTACTCATACTTCTACTAATTCTCTCTACTTTTTCTCCCTTTTATTCTGAGCTGTGTGGATGAAAGGCTCTTGGTGCTCCAGCCAGGAGTCAGGGCTCTGCCTCTGAGGTAGGAGAGCCAACTTCAGGACACTGGTCAACAAGAGACCTCCCAGCTCCACATAATATTAAACGGTGGAAATATCCCAGAGACCTCCATCTTAACACCAGCACCCAGCTTCACTCAACGACCAGCAAGCCACAGTGCTGGACAACCTATGCCAAACAACTAGCAAAACAGGAACACAACCCCACCCATTAGCAGAGAGGCTGCCTAAAATCATAATAAGGCCACAGACACCCCAAAACACACCACCAGACGTGAACCTGCCCACTAGAGAGACAAGATCCAGCCTCATCCAGCACAACACAGGCACTAGTCCCCTCCACCAGGAAGCCTACACAACCCACTGAAACAACCTTAGCCACTGGAGACAGACATCAAAAACAACGGGAACTACGAAAGTGCAGCCTGCAAAAAGGAGACCCCAAACACAGTAAGATAAGCAAAATGAGAAGACAGAAAAACACACAGCAGATGAAGGAGCAAGATAAAAACCCACCAGACCTAACAAATGAAGAGGAAATAGGCAATCTACCTGAAAAAGAATTCAGAATAATGATAGTAAGGATGATCCGAAATCTTGGAAGTAGAATGGACAAAATGCAAGAAACAGTTAACAAGGACCTACAAGAACTAAAGATGAAACAAGCAACGATGAACAATGCAATAAATGAAATTAAAATCACTCTAGATAGGATCAATAGCAGAATAACTGAGGCAGAAGAACGGATAAGTGACCTGGAAGATAAAGTAGCAGAAATAACTACTGCAGAGCAGAATAAAGAAAAAAGAATGAAAAGAACTGAGGACAGTCTCAGAGACCTCTGGGACAACATGAAACGCACCAACATTCGAATTATAGGGGTTCCAGAAGAAAAAGAAAGAAAGAAAGGGACTGAGAAAATATTTGAAGAGATTATAGTTGAAAACTTCCCTAATATGGGAAAGGAAATAGTTAATCAAGTCCAGGAAGCACAGAGGGTCCCATACAGGATAAATACAAGGAGAAACACGCCAAGACACATATTAATCAAACTGTCAAAAATTAAATACAAAGAAAGCATATTAAAAGCAGCAAGGGAAAAATAACACACAAGGGAATCCCCATAAGGTTAACAGCTGAACTCTCAGCATAAACCCTACAAGCCAGAAGGGAGTGGCAGGACATACTGAAAGTGATGAAGGAGAATAGCCTGCAACCAAGACTACTCTACCCAGCAAGGATCTCATTCACATTTGATGGAGAAATTAAAACCTTTACAGACAAGCAAAAGCTGAGAGAGTTCAGCACCACCAAACCAGCTTTACAACAAATGCTAAAGGAACTTCTCTAGACACGAAACACAAGAGAAGGAAATGACCTATAGTAGCGAACCCAAAACAATATATAAAATGGAAATAGGAACATACATATCGATAATTACCTTAAATGTAAATGGACTAAATGCTCCCACCAAAAGACACAGATTGGCTGAATGGATACAAAAACAAGACCCTTATATATGCTGTCTACAAGAGACCCACTTCAGAACTAGAGACACATACAGACTGAAAGTAAGGGGATGGAAAAAGATATTCCATGCAAATGGAAACCAAAAGAAAGCTGGAGTAGCAATTCTCATATCAGACAAAATAGACTTTAAAATAAGGACTATTAAAAGGGACAAAGAAGGACACTACATAATGATCAAGGGATCGATCCAAGAAGAAGATATAACAATTGTAAATATTTATGCACCCAACATAGGAGCACCTCAATACATAAGGCAAATACTAACAACCATAAAAGGGGAGATCAACAGTAACACATTCATAGTAGGGGACTTTAACACCCCACTTTCACCCATGGACAGATCATCCAAAATGAAAATAAATAAGGAAACACAAGCTTTAAATGATACATTAAACAAGATGGACTTAATTGATATTTATAGGACACTCCATCCAAAAACAACAGAATACACATTTTTCTCAAGTGCTCATGGAACATTCTCCAGGATAGATCATATCTTGGGTCACAAATCAAGCCTTGGTAAATTTAAGAAAACTGAAATTGTATCAAGTATCTTTTCCGACCACAACGCCATGAGACTAGATATCAATTACAGGAAAAGATCTTTAAAAAATAGAAACACATGGAGGCTAAACAATACACTACTTAATAATGAAGTCATCACTGAAGAAATCAAAGAGGAAATAAAAAAATACCTAGAAACAAATGACAATGGAGACACAACGACCCAAAACCTATGGGATGCAGCAAAAGCAGTTCTAAGGGGGAAGTTTATAGCAATACAAGCCCACCTTAAGAAGCAGGAAACATCTCGAATAAACAACCTAACCTTGCACCTCAAGCAATTAGAGAAAGAAGAACAAAAAAACCCCAAAGCTAGCAGAAGGAAAGAAATCATAAAAATCAGATCAGAAATAAATGAAAAAGAAATGAAGGAAACAATAGCAAAGATCAATAAAACTAAAAGCTGGTTCTTTGAGAAGATAAACAAAATAGATAAACCACTAGCCAGACTCATCAAGAAAAAAAGGGAGAAGACTCAAATCAATAGAATTAGAAATGAAAAAGGAGAAGTAACAACTGACACTGCAGAAATAAAAAAAATCATGAGAGATTACTACAAGCAACTCTATGCCAATAAAATGGACAATCTGGAAGAAATGGACAAATTCTTAGAAATGCACAACCTGCCAAGACTGAATCAGGAAGAAATAGAAAATATGAACAGACCAATCACAAGCACTGAAATTGAAACTGTGATTAAAAACCTTCCAACAAACAAAAGCCCAGGACCAGATGGCTTCACAGGTGAATTCTATCAAACGTTTAGAGAAGAGCTAACACCTATCCTTCTCAAACTCTTCCAAAATATAGCAGAGGGAGGAACACTCCCAAATTCCTTCTACGAAGCCACCATCACCTTGATACCAAAACCAGACAAGGATGTCACAAAGAAAGAAAACTACAGGCCAATATCACTGATGAACACAGATGCAAAAATCCTCAACAAAATACTAGCAAACAGAATCCAACAGCACATTAAAAGGATCATACACCATGATCAAGTGGGGTTTATTCCAGGAATGCAAGGATTCTTCAATATACGCAAATCTATCAATGTGATAAACCATATTAACAAATTGAAGGAGAAAAACCATATGATCATCTCAATAGATGCAGAGAAAGCTTTCGACAAAATTCAACACCCATTTATGATAAAAACCCTCCAGAAAGTAGGCATAGAGGGAACTTTCCTAAACATAATAAAAGCCATATATGACAAGCCCACAGCAAACATCATCCTCAATGGTGAACAACTGAAAGCATTTCCACTAAGATCAGGAACAAGACAAGGTTGCCCACTCTCACCACTCTTATTCAACATAGTTTTGGAAGTTTTAGCCACAGCAATCAGAGAAGAAAAGGAAATAAAAGGAATCCAAATCGGAAAAGAAGAAGTAAAGCTGTCACTGTTTGCAGATGACATGATACTATACATAGAGAATCCTAAAGATGCTACCAGAAAACTACTAGAGCTAATCAATGAATTTGGTAAAGTAGCAGGATACAAAATTAATGCACAGAAATCTCTGGCATTCCTATATACTAATGATGAAAAATCTGAAAGTGAAATCAAGAAAACACTCCCATTTACCATTGCAACAAAAAGAATAAAGTATCTAGGAATAAATCTACCTAAGGATACGAAAGACCTGTATGCAGAAAATTATAAGACACTGATGAAAGAAATTAAAGATGATACAAATAGATGGAGAGATATACCATGTTCTTGGATGGGAAGAATCAACATTGTGAAAATTACTCTACTACCCAAAGCAATCTACAGATTCAATGCAATCCCTATCAAACTACCACTGGCATTTTTCACAGAACTAGAACAAAAAATTTCCCAATTTGTATGGAAACACAAAAGACCCCGAATAGCCAAAGCAATCTTGAGAACGAAAAAAGGAGCTGGAGGAATAAGGCTCCCTGACTTCAGACTATATTACAAAGCAACAGTAATCAAGACAGTATGGTACTGGCACAAAAACAGAAAGATAGATCAATGGAACAGGATAGAAAGCCCAGAGATAAACCCACGCACATATGGACACCTTATCTTTGATAAAGGAGGCAGGAATGTACAGTGGAGAAAGGACAGCCTCTTCAATAAATGGTGCTGGGAAAACTGGACAGGTACATGTAAAAGTATGAGATTAGATCACTCCCTAACACCATACACAAAAATAAGCTCAAAATGGATTAAAGACCTAAATGTAAGGCCAGAAACTATCAAACTCTTAGAAGAAAACATAGGCAGAACACTCTATGACATAAATCACAGCAAGATCCTTTCTGACCCACCTTCTAGAGTAATGGAAATAAAAACAAAAATAAACAAATGGGACCTAATGAAACTTCAAAGCTTTTGCACAGCAAAGGAAACCATAAACAAGACCAAAAGACAACCCTCAGAATGGGAGAAAACATTTGCAAATGAAGCAACTGACAAAGGATTAATCTCCAAAATTTACAAGCAGCTCATGCAGCTCAATAACAAAAAAACAAACAACCCCATCCAAAAATGGGCAGAAGACCTAAATAGACATTTCTCCAAAGAAGATATACAGAATGCCAACAAACACATGAAAGAATGCTCAACATCATTAATCATTAGAGAAATGCAAATCAAAACTACAATGAGATATCATCTCACACCAGTCAGAATGGCCATCATCAAAAAATCTAGAAACAATAAATGCTGGAGAGGGTGTGGAGAAAAGGGGACACTCTTGCACTGCTGGTGGGAATGTGAATTGGTTCAGCCACTGTGGAGAACAGTATGGAGGTTCCTTAAAAAACTACAAATAGAATTACCATATGACCCAGCAATCCCACTACTTGGCATGTACCCTGAGAAAACCAAAATTCAAAAAGAGTCATGTACCAAAATGTTCATTGCAGCTCTATTTACAATAGCCAGGACATGGAAACAACCTAAGCGCCCATCATCGGATGAATGGATAAAGAAGATGTGGCACATATACACAATGGAATATTACTCAGCCGTAAAAAGAAATGAAATTGAGCTATTTGTAATGAGATGGATAGACCTAGAGTCTGTCATACAGAGTGAAGTAAGTCAGAAAGAAAAAGACAAATACCGTATGGTAACACATATATATGGAATTTAAGGGAAAAAAATGTCATGAAGAGCCTAGGGGTAAGATAGGAATAAAGACGCAGACCTACTGGAGAGCGGACTTGGGGATATGGGGAGGGGGAAGGGTGAGTTTTGACAGGGCGAGAGTCATGGACATATACACACTAACAAACGTAGTAAGGTAGATAGCTGGGGGGAAGCAGCCGCAGGGCACAGGGATATTAGCTCGGTGCTTTGTGACAGCCTGGAGGGGTGGGATGGGGAGAGTGGGAGGGAGGGAGACGCAAGAGGGAAGACATATGGGAACATGTGTATATGTATGGCTGATTCACTTTGTTGTAAAGCAGAAACTAACACACCATTGTAAAGCAATTATACCCCAATAAAGATGTTTAAAAAAAAAAAAAATTAACTCTACATGCTCTTTTTACACTTTTTTTTTTTTTTGTGGTACGCGGGCCTCTCACTATTGTGGCCTCTCCCGTTGCGGAGCACAGGCTCCGGATGCGCAGGCTCAGCGGCCATGGCTCACGGGTCCAGCTGCTCCACGGCATGTGGGATCTTCCCAGACCGGGGCATGAACCCGTGTCCCCTGCATCAGCAGGCAGACTCTCAACCACTGCGCCACCAGGGAAGCCCTCTTTTTACACTTTTAATGTGGCTATTAAACTCTGTATCACACATATGGCTCACAATACGTTTCTGTAGGACCAGTGTTGCTTTGCCTTAGAGCATCGGCACTATGCAGTAGACTAGACACTGAAAGGCTGGGCAGAGCTTCAGTAGTCTGACAGGGATTGCTGAGGAAGAGAGGCCTCAGAGAATACCCAGGCTTTAGTCTAGTCCCCCCAGGAGGGCAAAGTGCTAGGAAAATGGATAAAATGGAACAGAGCAGCCCTCACAAAGGGTGAAGCTCAGCTTTGAATCAGCTCAATTTCAGACTGGATTAACATGATCTCCTCTAATTCTAACTGCCTCTGGGAACAAAAGTAAATCTTCTCTAGAGAAAGACAAAATCACCCACAACCTCCCCCAAATACCTCCGTAAGTTTTAAACACATAAATCTGAAATGGCCAGGCAGACTAGGAGACTAAGCCAAATGAGAGAAAACCGAGAGAGAAAAAAAGACAATGGCAATAAACTACAAGAGGACCCAAATATTATAGTTATTAGACACAGACTATAAAATCCTGATTACTGTGGTCAAGAAAATAGATAGTGAGACAGATAATTTCACCAGAACTAAAATCTATGGAACAGGAATCAAATGGAAGCTAAAACCAAGAAATGAACCTGGGAACTCAATATATGGGTTTAACAGCAGGTTAGACACAGCTAAAGACAGGATCAGCAAACTGGAAAATAGGTGAGTACAAAGTATACAGAGTGTAACATGGAGGCAAATGGATGGACAATACAGGAAAGAGGATTTTGAAAAACTCATAGAACACAGTGAAAAGGTCCAACCTATGCGTAAATGGGGTTCTGGAACAAGAGGGCATAAAGAATGGAACAAAAGGAATATGTATAAAATAACAGCCCAAAGTTTTCCAAAACTGAAACAAGACATCCAGACATTGATTCAGTAAGTACTATAAACCCTAACCAGGTAAAATACAAGGAAAATCACACCAGGGCACATTGCAGCAAAACAAACCTCCTGCAAATTCAAACACACAGGAAAATCTTAGACACAATATCACAAAAGGCAGGCAGGGGTGGGTAGATGAAATTCCACGTTCCAAGACCCCTGCCTTGCCCAGGATGTGGTAGAAGTTCTAGTTCATACCAGGCTTTAATAATCAAGGATACATTGTTGTAGTCTCTAGCTGGACTACTAAAAAACTTAGAAAAGGAATGCATAACAAACTTTCTAAGTACAAACTCTAAACTGCCCAAAGCCCAGAGCTCTACGATTGGTTCGTCCAATAACAAGGCAGACACACCTGAAACCACACCTCAGTTGTTAAAATGACCACTATGTGGATACACAAGTATGCAATGAAATAATGACCAAAAATTACAAATACACAGTGAAATGAAGTAAAATGAAATGACAGGTGAAATAAGCACACCACCCCAATTATCCTGCTCTCTGTCACCCTCCATCCTGCCCTCCTGGGTTATCCAGCCCTATAGCCCAGGTCTCCCCAGGGCATACCTGCAAAAGACAACCATCTTTGTGGCCCCAGTAACCTATGGGACAATGGTATGGTCTTCCCAAGATCAGAACAGAATCCCAAATCCAATGCAGAGCTAGTGCTCAGTGGGGCACTAGCTCCTTTCTGTAGGAGGGTTTGCTCCCCGGGGGATGGTAAAGCCACCTCCCCATTTCACGACCAAGACGTACAGATGCCATGCCTGGCATCCCACAGGGGCTTCTCTGCCTCCACCTGTTACGTCTCACCTCCAACAGCTGGAAAGGCTCCTGAGGCCCAGGAGCGAAACTCTGAGGTCTGACACCCTGTGAACTCAGGGTCGGGAAAGCTGGTGTCAGTGAGTCTCTCTCCTTGTCACTTACACCCTGATGGGTGAAGAAATGCCTCCAGCTCCTCCACACCTGTACCTACCTCTCCCTCAGGCAAACATTTACCAACAGCCATGACCTGCTGTGCAGCCACACGCTGGGCTCACTAAGGTGACCTTAAGACAAGACCCCTGCCTTTGGTGTTCAACCCTATGAGCTATGCAAGTCGGTGCTGCCCCCATTTTACAGAAGAGGAAGCTGAGGCTCAGAGAAGCTCAACACCTCCACAAGCAGCAGGTCAGAACGCGACACCCAGCCAACCTGGCTCCCATTGCCTCCAGGTGTGTGCGGGCTCCTGGGAACATGGTTGACATGGGTGAAGCATGGCTGCAGAAGACGGGCAGATCTCAGAGTAGGATGCACACATCGCTCCAGGTGGGGAGGCCTGAAAGAACCCATGCACAAGCAGAGAGCAGGGTGAGTTCCCGAAGTTCACCCTCCAGCTCACCCTTCCCAGGGCTGCTCTGCAGATAACCAAGTCCTGCTCATACCCCTTCCCAGACAGCCTGCCGCAGTCAGCACCCAGGCTGTGGCAGGCGTCACAGCCACCAGCACAGGATCATGTGGCACCTGGCCTCCCCCACACCCATCCCAACTGCACTCACTCCAGAGTCTCTTTACCCGGCCCCGGGAGCACAAACAACTCCACCTCCCCCAGACCCCTGGTTCTCCCCAAATACACAGGCAGGAACATCACAGTGTGGAGAGATGGCAGGGAGAGGTGGGGATGCCACTCCCCATGAGGGACAGTGCCCAGAGCAGTCAGCACATCAGCCACCTGGCCACAGGGCCTGCCCACCCAGGTACGTGGGTCAGAGCCCTGACTCTACCCAACTCCACCATCCTCACAGCACAAGCACAACCCCCCTCCCCACCAGAGCCCAGAGCCTTGAGAAAGTGACAGAGCTCTTCAGTGACCTTCAGCACCCTTCACTCCTCAGACCACACGTGGGCTCCTCCCTTGCTGTGCCGCAAGGCACCCGCAACTCCCTAGGTCAGGGCCAGGGCTTAGGCATCACGTGACCCACATGAACCAGCCCCATCAGCTTCCTTGCCACTGACATGGGGAACCTCCTTGTGTGGTTTGGCAGCACAGGAAATGCCTAAGACCGGTATAGATACTCAGCCAGTGTAAACCACAGGAGACAGCCAACTCATTCGCTCACGGCCTTCTCTGCCGGGGTCACCATCATCTCGTAACTCTTTGCAACCATCCTCCCTCTGACCCCTGACCCAGGAAGAAGCCTGGCGGAGGGTACCCTGCAAGGCCACTGGGCAGTGGTGACCCCAATGCTCATAGCACCCTCACTAGACTACCAGAGGCAGGTGCTTGCCCGAGGCCACACAGCCGGACACTCAGCTCCCTGCAACGCAGGATTTGTTGCCTCTGCCGGGCACAGCTGTCTCCTCTGAGCTGCTCCTCCTCAGCAATGCACCCCAAACCCTACGTCTGAGCAGCCAGGCAAGTGCTGAGCACAGCCCGACTGCACGTGTGTGAAGGCGCACACGCAAAAGGACACGGGTAGGAGCGGCAGACACATGCGGGAGCAAGTGCTTACACTTGCACCAGTGACAGGAATCGGGTGTTTCTCCCCCGTAAAAAGCTATTTCCTCTACTGTATTTAAAATATTTCCCAGAGAATACAGCATAAGAGAGTGGCAGATAATGTTAACACAAAAACTCCATTTTCAGTTGCTCATGCCAGCAGGCACCGCAATCCAGGAAGCGCACCCACAGCCTGTCTCGAGCCCTGCAGCTCCCACCTGGGACTCTCACTCTTGTGCTCCCCACCCCCCCAGGGAAGTCATCCAAAACCACGATGCCTGTGTGTGTGTGTGTGTCTGGAATTCTTCACTGGATGGTTATTTATAATTTCGAGAAATAACCAGACATCCCAGGACAGGCGTGGCAGCGGTGATGTGGGTCATGTGGTCCACAGAGCAGTTACAAACCCCGATTACTGAGGAAAGTGGTGAGGCAGGTAAGGGTGAAAAGCACCAGGCTGGGATTTAATAAAATTCACACAGTGAGAACAAAACAGCCAATGAGAATGGGGGCTGCATTCAGGGAGGAGGGCATAGGGACTTTTTTCTTCCTTCCCTCTGTTTCCCCCATTCTCTGCGATCTGCTGAACTTCATGAAACTAAAAACAAAAAGCACTCACCGGCTACACCCCTGGACCATGTTCTGGGCAGCAGCAATGCTTACTTTTACGGCAAGGCTGTTTTCCTCCATAGAGTGAGGTTACCATGGCGTTTACTTCAAATGCTCCCTTTGGCATCTGTTCTATAAATGGCTTTGGGTTTGCACCGAACGCACTCACTGGAGACAGAATTCCTAATTCTGTAAAACCCACAAATGGCTGAATGCTTCTTCCTGTTGAGCTCCATCTCCTCCAGGGGGCAAAGAAGAGGGACCAGTCCAATCCCCCTGAGTGTGCACTGAGCACTTACTGTGTGTTGCTTAATGGGAGACGAGACCGTCTGCGGAAGCTGGGGGGAACTAGGGTCCTGCCTGTCAGGGATGGCAACTGAGGTCCCCCCAGAGATCTGGGCAGGTCTGACCTTGGGCAGGTCTGCACTTGGGAGTTTATTTGAGAAGATAAAGTACAGGAGACTCTCGATAATAATTCAGGGTGGGATGAGGTTTGTTAGTCTACTTTTCCTATTTGGAATTTCCATGATGATAAGTCAGCAATAACAATTGGGATGTTCTGGCCCTCAGTCAGTACCAGTGGCCTTGCCTCTGATTTGGACGCCCTGGGCATGACCTTTCCAGGGAGACCTGGCCAGGCATGGGCATCATGGGCAACGCCATGGCCCCCTGCAAGCTGTCATCACCCCCACTTGGAAGATGAAGAGATGATGGGTCAGCGGGCAGCTCTTAGTCACCCTGGGGTGCAGCACACCCAAACCACCTCCCCAACAAGGAAGCCAGGAGAGGGGGCTGGACTCCCTCCCCGAGGGGCCACAGCTCCCCACCAATGGCAGCAGATGCACTGTGGACCATCCTCAGTGACTGTTTGTCAAGGGCAGGCCCGGCACACGTCAACCCCAGCACTGGCTCACAGGAAGACCTGTCCACCCCATCAGCCATGTGGCCACCAGCCTCCCTGGCGTCCCAATCAAGGACACCTGGGAACCCACAGCCCACAGCCACAATGCCAGGGTGTGCCAGGGCCAGACAGGGCAGATCCCATGCCCCTGGGGTCTCCTGGGCATCCCAGTAGCAACCCCGGCAAGGGGTGAATTTGTGTCAGGGCAGGTGCCACACGTTGGGGTCACCTATAATCGCAGCTGCCAAGACCAGGGTAAGGGAGGGGTACAGTCCAAGTCCCCAAAGAAACGATGGAAGAAGCTGACCCCAGATATCATGCCATCCATGGGCCTTGGGGGGACAGGAAGACGTCTCAGAAGGAGATGTCTAGCAGAAGTGCCCAAAACCACCCTGGTGGGATCAGTATCCTCATCTGTAAAATGGGCCCTGGGCAGCAACACAGGAACTTGCTGCATTAGGCTCCACACAGGGCCAGGGCTGGGTTGGTGCCCAAAAAGCAAATGCCCCGGGTACTCCCACTGAACTATTATTATGACCACTCGCTCAGGCCCAAGGCTGAGGGGCTTCAGTCAAACCACTTCACATGTCCAGGCTCACCCCCTGGGTTTCTCCTGTTGTTCCAGAGTCACTGCCTAAAGCCCCCAGTACAATCTGTGGACCCCATGATCTACGGCCCCAGAGGCTGCTCAAAGGAGCCAGCATCTCTGAGTGAGTCTACAGGATCCCACGGGGAAGGGCCTGCATCTACACAACCACAGGGTGGCTCTCAGGCCCAGTGCCCCCCAGTGCAAAGGCCTCCTTGAATGCTGCCCCCACCTCTGTCTGTGTAGTGCTCACTCAGAGAGTAAAAGTCAAAACCAAAGATAAAATAAAAATCTCTCTGCAGTGCCAAAAATACCTCCCCATGGGATGAGGAGGCAGGCACCGGTTTCCACAGCAGCAACTGTTGCTATGGATACAGGGCTCCTGCCAGAAAGGGGTGGGGACAGAGATGGGGCAGGGGGACTAGTGGGGGAAGGGAATACAGCAATGGGATATGGGGGGACGGAGATGGGGTGGAAGAACAGAGAGGTACCAGCAGGGGGCAGGAGAGACAGGCTGGTCAGCTGGAGGGAGGGACCTGGCCAACCCTGGCCCTCATGCCCCCCATCACTGGTAAAGCTGATGTGCAAATACAGACTTTGGGGAGGGAGGTCGCTAAACAGTAATACTTGTACCAGAACGGAAGGAGGAAAACAGGATCTCCCACAAATGTGAACGCTTTTCTGATTTGAGTGCAACAAGTCCAACATATTCCCCCAGAGAGCCTTGATTCCTACTATTCACTGACTTCTCTCACCTAAAACTGTTACCTCCTATGGGCTGAGTTTACTCTCGGCCTGTAGTGAGCAGCAGGACGGCCCTCCAGGAGGGAGCCCAAGGGAATGGCCATAGGACAGCTGGCCGTGGCCTCTCCTGCACTCCCTCTCTCCCTGCCATGGAGACCCCAGCCCTGGGAGATCCCACCTGGCAGGTAAGTTCCCCTCAGCTCTGTGACGGGCAGATGGGGGCACATGTGCCACCAGCCCCAGAGCCAGGTCCTGGGCAGGAGCTTTTAGAATAGAACCCTAAGGGCCCATGGGCTGGCTGCTCAGCCACCCCTGCCCAGAGGTTCCCCACTGTGCACAGGCTTCCGTTCACAACTCTCCCCAGAGGCCTCCCTACCCCTCCGTGGGGCCACAGGCTGTTCATCACATGTCACAGTTGGAGGCTTCATTACTTTCTGCCTCCCCCAGCAGTGATGTGAGCCAGGAGGCTGCCTGCATGGACAGGTCCCCAGGAAGGGGCCACGGCCACTCTCTGTCTCTACTGCTCCCACCACCTCACATGCAGCTGTCAGGCCCGTGTCCCTGAACCCTGTTTTCACATCAGCCCCCAAGGGCCTGCAACAGCCCCTCATACCCATTGACCAGGTTATGACACCGCCGGCAGCTCCAGCACTCAGGCCAGACACATCTCTCCCCAAGCCAGCTGTCCCCCTACACCCAACTGGGGGAGCACGGTCCAGAGGCACCACCAGTGGCTCCACCCACAGCCCATAAACCCCCTGACACTCCTCCCACAGGCAGCCTCTCCTGGCCTGCTGGGTGTCCAGCCCCGAGCTGTGCTCTGTCCACCAGGAGGCAGGCTGGCTAGCTTCCTGTCACTGCTGTACA
Organism: Phocoena phocoena; assembly: GCF_963924675.1. NCBI lineage: Eukaryota > Metazoa > Chordata > Mammalia > Artiodactyla > Phocoenidae > Phocoena > Phocoena phocoena. The sequence goes on along the minus strand of NC_089224.1, from coordinate 26,040,630 downwards.
AGCTGCCACCACTACAGCCCAAACAGCACACATTCTCTCAAAGTTCTGGGGGGCCAGAAGCAAGAAGGCAGACTCATGGGCAGAGTCAAGGTGTCACACATCTCCCTGCTTCCTTCTGGGGTTCCATGGAGAATCCATCCCCTTGTCCAGCCGGTAGAGGTCACCATGTTCCTCAGCTCATGGCTCCATCCTCCGTCTTCTGTAGCCACGTCTCCGTAGGACCCTCCTGCCCCCTCTTATAAAGGACCCAAGTGATGACCCTGGGCCCACCTGGATAATCCAGGATCATCTCCCACCTCAGGGTCCTCAATCCAACTGCATCTGCAAAGTCCCTCTAACCACATAGGTGGCATATTCAGAGGTTAGGGTATAAGGCCGTGGACGCCTCCATCATCTAGCTTCCCACACCCCTTCCTGGCCCACCTGACCCTGGGCCTGGACCCAGCAGCCGCCTACTTCAGGCTGCCTTCCAACCTTCCTTGGGGCCGGCTGTCACCCAGCTTCACATCTGATGTTGAGGCGGCAATGCCATCTTTTTAAATTCATCTTTCCCCTCTCAAAATGAAGAAGGAAGCCCCACGTGGGCCCTCTTTCATCTACATCCCAACTATCACTGCCCACACAGGCGCCATCTGTCCACGTTGCCATGCCTGTGTCCCCTCCTGGCCACCCACCTTCCTCTGGGCCACATCCCGCCCCCCAGGCCCAGTGCCCTCACTCCAGCTTCATGTCACAAGCCAGGTTCAGCAATGCGTGCTCAAGGCCCCCGAAAGTGCCCCCCACCTGAGTCAGACTGGCTGGCCCCCTTCCCACAACCCACAGGAAAGGTCCTTCCAGGTCCGGCAGCGGGGCCTCCAGCCTTGCCCTGCACCAGCAAGACTGTGGGTACTCTGAGTGGCCGACAGGAATCCCAAGCAAAGGCAGCCCAGGGCAGTGGAGGACATCTCCAGCAAGCACAGCCTTCATGGGCCTCAGAGAAGAGCCAGGCTCCTGGGGCAGCAGCCCAGGACTCAATGAGAAACGTAGTTAGCACGGGGCCTCAGTGAGCTTTCAGGAAATTGCTGTAGCTGTTATCACGACCATTAATAATTATACTCAGAGGCAAGGCCCTTTGAAACCTTTGTAATTCAACCTCCACCAAACTACACCTACCCTCCTCTCCACCCACAGTAGTTTCCTTCCTCCAAAGAGAAAACCCAGCAGAAACCCTTTGTTGAAAGGCCATCAGCCATGGAACACCTGCCTGGAACACCCACCCCCTCCCCGGGAGCACAGAGGCCCACTGGCAGTTCCTGCCCCGCCCAAGGAGAAAGGCTTCACCACCTGGTAGGGCCGTGGCCCTGACTCCAGAGCCCTGGAGGCCTGCTCCCCGTCGGCAAGGCTGCCTCAAAGGGCCCGTCTTTCCCACAGAGGCGCCCACGGGGCAGGCAGGCCTCTTCTCTGGCACACAAACCCAAGACGACAGACACAAATGCACACCAAGGCCAGCAAGGCCTGATGGGGCTTCTTCACCGCACACGCAACCTGCATGAGCCACAGCCAGTGGTGGGGAAGCCAGAGTCAGGTGCCACTGCTGCCACATGCAGGCCACAAGGGAAGGACTATGGAAGCAGGACCACTAAGGGCAGGGCCACGGGGGCAGGACCACAGGAGCAGGGTCATGGGGGCAGGGCCACGGGGGCAGGCATGCAATGACAGCCATGACAGCCCAGCTAAGCCCACCAGGGCCTGACAGTACTGGCCAGCCACAGACCCCTCTGCTATAAGTCTGGCACCTGTGCAAAACCCTAGTCCCCCAGCTCTTCTGCACTCCTCCCCAGGACCTGTGGCCAGGGGTTTGTCCCAAGTCACATCTGAAGGGCAAGATCCCACTGTGACCTCTGGCCTGGCCAACCCCACTCACAGAGGCCCAGCCTGGCTCCAGGTGGAAAGTTGGCTACGCTGCCTCCACTCTGCCTTGCCAGATCAAGGACACAAAGGGCCTGCCTCAAAAATGCATCTATAAAGCTCTCCAGGAAGCAGCCAGCAGGGCCAGAACGTTCCAGAGTCACCATCTTGCTCCCCTCCAGGAACAGAGCAGGGCTTTGTCTTTTATTATCACCGTCATCAAATATTTACAGAGGCTGACAGACATCTCAGGCAGGGCAGCCGTGAGCCAAACACCACTCTTCCCAGGACAGGCGGAGGTGCAGGCGAGTAGGCAGGGCAGCCAGAGGGGTGAGGTTTCCTGCAGGGCAGCCGCTGCTCTCTCCGACTGGAGCAAACATGCCCACCATGGGTCTGGGTCCTTGTTGTCTGGACACAGAACCCAGAGCAGGCTGCCTCTATGCTGTCCCCACTGCAAGAAGTACACAGGAACAGGCTGAAGGGCTCTCCACACTCAGGACTCAAGAGCAAGGGAGTGAGCGGGCACCCACTCCAGCCCAGGCAAGCAGGGGCCTAGAGCTGCCAAGGACAGGGAGAGAGCAGCCCCAGACCCCCATGGCCACCTTAGCCTCCTCCCTCCAATCCGTTACAGTCCAGACTGGAAACCACCCAAGTCTGTCCATGGATCGACAGGCAGACTGTGAACACCTACACAGTAGAAAAGGGACTGACTGCTGATCGGTGCAGCCAGGGCTGAGTCCCAAAGGGCATACTGACATGTGTGGGCAGCAGACACAAAAGGCTGAACACACACTGTGTGATCTCCGTGCAGGAAATTCTAGGGCAGGCAGGCAATCTACAGGACGGTAGGCGGGCAACAGGACCTGGGGCCGGGCTTACAGGGAAACGTCTGCCTCTGCCAGGTAGGGCTCACAATGCACTGAGCTGCTCTGTAGGCTCCAGCAGTTTGACTTCCACAATAATAAAGCAACACCCCTCTACTGTTCAGCATTTTATTTTCCTTTACTTTCAAAGAATACCATCTATCCCTTTCTTCTTAAAAACTCTTTCACTGTTTATTTTCATCTGCTTTTGCTTCATTTTATTTCTAACTGATAGCTTTTAATGTGTTTTGCCACTTTCCCTAAACTCATCCTGTCCTCTTCCTCTGAAGTATGCCTAGCTGAGTTTATTCACTTCCAGTGTCCTTTTTAACCTTCTTTTCACAAACAGCAAACGCAGTCATCTGTGCAGACCTCCTCTCAGGCTGAGCCGGGTCTGCGGCCACAGCAACCAGACCCCAGCACGGGCAGACCACCTGAGGGCCCCAAAACCCACACCAGTCCTGTATGTATCCCGGGGTGCTGTCCAGGGGATGTTAACCTCCAACTTGCAAAAGCAGCTAAGCAAGATGGGAGGGGGCAGGCAAGCCCTTCTGAGGCTGGGCCCCAAACCCCAGGAGACAGTATAGGTGGGGAAGGTGGGTCCACTGGCATCTAAAGGCCAAGAATCCCACTCACAGTCAGGGCCACCAATGCCTGGGAACACCCTTGCCTCTACCACCCCCAGGAACCAGCCCCCGCTGTGAGACTCCAAATCACTCACAGCACCACATGTGTGCTAACAGAGAAGCCTCAGTGTTCTCCATCAACCTCTGGTAAAACCTGAACCCCCAGCTGCCCATCCTGGCCACCCAAGACACCAAGAGCCAGCCACCCTCCCCACACAACACAGCCCCTACCCCTCTCCATGAAATCGCTCCTCCCCAACTGATAACCTTCTCCCCACGTCGTGGCTCCAAGTTCAGGACCACTCAGCACACACACAAGGCCCACAGTCCAGGCCCCAGGCCCTCAACCCAGAGTCCTCACCCAGAACGCTCAGAGGCTACTACCATGGGGCAGAACCACCCCAATCAAATGTCCCTAGGGAAATGTCTGGAAGCTTGTCAAAGCACAGACAGCCACCACTGAGGGCAGCTTTTGTCCCCCTAGGAGTCCAACAGTCCAGGTGACCAGGCCAAGACCTACGTCATGCAGGGTGGGGGCAACCATCCCAAGCAAAAGCTAGAGCAGATCATTCGCATATGTCATAGGTCTAGTGCATAGGCAGGGAGAGGCGGGGGTGCTGCTTGGGTCCCCAGGGCCCGAGAATGTGCAGACATCGAGACTGTTCCATAGGGTCCCCTAGAATCAGCCCACTCTGCCTGTGGCTGTGGCCATCCAGACCCAGACCTTTGGGAACATGCTTCCAACTAGGAACACAGGATGGCCCCAAAGACCTGAGAGGATGCAGGGGGTCTTTCAACAGTGGCAGGGGACCCTCGCAATGCTGATAACCAACGACCCTGCAGTCCCCTTAAGTCAAATACTGCTATTGCACAAAAACACTTGAGGGTGGAGTATTTCCAAAATCCAAGCACATGTGGGCCCCCACCACACCCAGGAAGGCACCTGGTGACTGCACCCCTGCCCTGCTCCCCATCCAGTCTCCTCCACCCTTCAAGCTTTCAGTGTTCTTCCAACAAAGCCAAATTTACTCTCCTGCTTGAAACTCTTAATTAGAGAGAAGAAATGCCACAGAACCTGTCAAGGTAGGTGTCAGTGGATTGCTGCCGGCCAATGCAGCAAAAGGACTTCCTGGCTTGAAGACACAGCCCAACAGCCAGCTCCTTCTGGAGGACCACAGCAGCACCCAGGCTGAAAAGCTGCATCCCACAGGGTGCAGGGGGAAGCACCCTGACGTGTCTGGCCCCAGTCTGGAGATGACAGGAACATGCAAAACCTGGGCCCAGCTGTGGGCAGGGCTGGGTGTGAGCCCACCCTGAACTCACCCCCCAGGGGAAAGGGGAGGCTCGTGGATCCACTCATCCCGGTGGTGGGCTCTCACCACAGCTCAGGGAGGTGGGAGCTGCAGGCCATGTGGTGATTCACCATCACTGCACACGTTAGCACAAATGCTACAATTATGACTTTGCAAAATACCCAGAACATAAAAAAGAGACAAGAAGGGCATGTACCAAAGTGAAAACAGCTACGTCAGAGGAAAGAGATTTGGGGCAGTTTTTTCTTTTTCAGGTTTCAGCATCTGTCATGTCCGTCACCCTAACCGTAACTCAGGTAGCTTGAAACGTCCCCCCCAAAACCCCACAGTGGCCTCCCCATCCATCGTCCGCCACCCCCTCCATCCTCACAACCCCCACTCATTGGAGGGGGTCCAGGGCTAGCACGTTGAGGGGAGGGATTGTTCTACATTAAAACTGACACGACAACCAAATGCAACGCATGACTCTTGACTGCATCCTGGATCCAAACAGGAAAACCATCAGGAAGGCACAGTCCACGTCAGACGTGTGGCTGACAGCACCCAAGTTAGATTTGAGTGTGACACTGAGCTATGGTTTTGTAGGAAAACGTCCTCACTCCTATATGAGATGTGTGCTGAAGTTTTCAGGGCAAGGTGGAAATGGGCCAGAATAAAACATATGCAGAGGTACAGAGATAAAGCAAATGTGGCAAAATGTTTACAGCTGGTAACTCCAACCTTCCCATCCATGTTTTTCAAAATAAAAAGTTTGTGGAGAAGTGTAAACTGGATTGCTGGCAGAGAGGAGAAAGCTCAGAGAAAGAGGAAAGAGGAGAGGGTAGGGCCAGTGGGTAGACAGCTAGGAGGCCATGTCACAGGGTCCCAGCCACAGACTCCTGGAGGCGAGAGGTGGAAGGAACAGGGCATGGCAGCCCCTGGAGGCACCTAGAAGCAGTAGGGTATGTGGGTTGTTCTGTTCGGAAGACAGGCCCAGGTGGAAGGCCTCATCAAACATGGACACCAATCAGATCTTGGAAGGATGAGGTAATGAGCACCAATAAGACCTTGGGGGGATAAAGTAACCAAGACAGACACGGGCAGGCACCCCTCGCACTCGCCCACTGCCCGCCACCCCTGTCTACCAACAAAACCCACTGTGCCCAGCCCCAGGGAATAGATCATAACCCATCTATGCCATCAAGCCTTTCCCAGATGCCCTTGCAGCTAAGGGAGACCACACAATCTCACTGTAACCAGAAAAACCAAAGAGGCTTACTGGTAAACGTTTTCCTTTATGGATTAAAATATGGACACCTTACCTAACCTCCACCTAACCACCTGCTTGCTTCCTGTCTTCAAATATGGTTGTGATGCCTGGAACTATGGCAGCCTTTCTGCCACCATGAGGCGACAGGACTGGGGACAAATCCAACAAGGCTGAGGAAAGCAGAAGGGAAAGAGGGACAGCACCTTTCTCCCTGCCAACATTGCTGAGTCACTAGGGCCCTGGACAGGCATCCCCAGATTTCAGATTCTGGGGATGATCAAAAGTCTGCACTGCTTAGCCACAATTGGTTTGCAGCTAAGAATTTTCCCAGCTTATCCACTCCTGAGAAAGCACACAGACAGCCAGGAAAGCAGGAGGCCTGGGGGAAAAAGTGGACATCAGGAGGACAGGTCCTTCCAGGCAGCTTCTGGCCTGAGACAGGTAGGGAGTCTTCTCAAGGGCAAGGCCAGCTTTCCATGTCTAGATCCAAGTGCTGACAACAGCACCACCAATAAGTGAGATGGGAACCCCCACGTCTGCAATGTCTGCAACGCAGCCAAGACATGCCATGGGAACACTGGAACTCTATGTTCCAATGTTGGAACTGCTGGAACTCTACCAACAGTCAGCCAACACTCCTCGGAGCCCATCCTGGTCCCATGAGATCTTCGCAAAACTAAAGAAAAGGGGGAAGGGGTGCAAGGCCTCCCACACCCTGTCAAGAGCTTCACAACACAGCGAGTATTTTAAAGGCTCTGAGAAGTCCCACAACAGCAATTCATGCTTGACCCAGCACTCTTCAAGCCTATTTAGTAACACCCCTTTCCAAAGCAACCCTCTGAACACACATGCAAAATGACAATGCAGGGGAGAAGCAGGAAACGTGCCACCAGCTGCTGTCTCTCTGTGTGAGCTTGGATGTGAGCCACCTTCCCCGAGTCTCCTCCTCATCTATGAAAACAGAGTCCCAAAACTTCTCAAAGTGGTTCTGAGGACCTGATAAACTCACACATGGGTCCAGACACCCAAGAAAGCCCTCACCATACCACAGCTTCTTTCCTGCCCTCCTGCCCATGGCCAGCTGACAGCCTCCTGCCAAGGAGGCCCCCGAAGCCAAGCCAGGACAGCCCTGTGCAAACCACCAAGACTTGGGGGCACCAAGCCTCGCCCAGCACCGCTCTCTACTCCACTGGCTCCTCTGCCCATGTGCCTGGGCAGGGCTCATGCCATGCCATCTTTAATTTCTGGAGCCACCATAGAGAGATCCCATTCCTGAACACCTGAGAAATACGCCCAGCTCAAGGGCTGACCAGCCTTGGTCCTCAGGGAGGTGGCGCATGAGGGGGACCACTGTCCAGTCCTCCTGACTTGTGCCATGAAGGCATGAAGACCGCTTGGCACAGAAGCCCCTGGAAGCAGATGCTCAGGGAGCCCACAATCCAGGGCCACCTCTCCATGGCCAAGGACGCTCTGCCCAGACTGCAGCCTCCCCCCAGAGCACGGCTGGGCAGGGCTTTCTGGAAAACCCCTCCAAGAGGACCGGAACACAAAGCACAAAGACAGGAATGGACCCCAAACCAGATCCTCTCCTTGCAAACCAATAAATTGCATTAAGAAACACTCTAGAAACAAATAAAAAGATAAATTGTAAAAGCAGTGATGGGACTTCCCCGGTGATGCAGTGGTTAACAATCTACCTGCCAGTGCAGGGGACACGGGTTCGATCCCTGGTCCGGGAAGATCCCACGTGCCGCAGAGCAACTAAGCCCGTGCGCCACAACTACTGAGCCTGCTCTCTAGAGCCCATGAGCCACAACTACTGAGCCCATGTGACACAACTACTGAAGCCCACATGCCTAGAGCCCGTGCTCTGCAACAAGAGAAGCCACCACAATGAGAAGCCCACGCACCGCAACAAAGAGTAGCCCCTGCTCGCCGCAACTAGAGAAAGCCTGCACGCAGCAAGGAAGACCCAACACAGCCAAACATACATACATACATAAATAACTTTATTTTTAAAATATATAAATAAATAAAAATAAAAGCTGTGACACTTAGTAACTATAGCTGTATTTATAAAATACATGGGGAAACAAGAACTTGAAGGTAACGTGCAAAAATAGTAAGTAGTTATATTCACTTGAATTATGAGTAGTTTTTTCATTTCTGCATACTTCTTTAATGTAGCTGTTATGCTGCTTTGTTTTGCTTTTTAATTAATGAACTATTTTTTTAAAAGAAGTTCTCGGCTTACAGAAAGACTGAGCAGAAAGTACAGAGTTCCCTTGTACTCCCTCACACCTGCACACAGTTTTCCCTATTATTAATATCTTGCATTGGTGTGGTACTTTGTTATAACTGGCATGCCAATATTGATATTATTATTAACTAAAGTCATTGTTTATATTATGGTTCTCTCTTGGTGTTGCACATTCTATGGGTCTGGACAAATTTATAATGACAGGTATCCATCATTACAGTATCACACAGAATAGTTTCACTGCCCTAAAAATCCTCTTGTGCTCTACCTATTCATCAGTCCCTCCCCTGGCAACCACTGATCTTTTAACTGTCTCCACAGTTTTGCCTTTTCCAGAATGTCATATAGTTGGAATCATACAGTATGCAGTCTTTTCAGATTGGCGTCTTTCACTTACTAATGTGCATTTAAGGTTCTTCCGTATCTTTACATTGTTTGAAAGTTCATTTCTTTTTAGCGCTGAATAATATTCCACTGTCTGGATGTACTACAGTTTATCTGTTCAACTACTGAAGGATATCTTGGTTGCTTCCAAGTTTTGGCAGTTATGAATAAAGCTGCTATAAACATCTGTGTGCGGGTTTTTGTGCGGACATAAATTTTCCACTTATTTGGGTAAATACCAAGGGGCATGATTGCTGAATGATATGGTAAGAGTGTAAAGTTTTGTAAGATGTCGTCATACTGTCTTCCAAAGTGGCTGTACCATTTTGCATTCCCACAAGCAATGAATGAGAGCTCCTGTTGCTCCACATACTTGTCAGCATTTGGTGATGCCAGTATTCTGAATTTTGGCCATTCTAATAGGTGTGTAGTGATATCTCATTCTTTTAATTTGCATTGCCCCAATGAAACATGATGTGGAGTGTCCGTTCATATGCTTATTTGCCGTCTGTGTATCTTCTTTGATGAGATGTTTGTTAAGGTCTTTAGCCCACTTCCCCCCACCCCCACCCCCGAGCTTTCCTCTGTTCAAGAAGCCAAGGTCAGAGGCAAGGAGGGGACCATGGTTCTGTGTTCCCCTTCCGTGACCCACAAAAAAGGTCTTGGCCTATTTTTTTTTTTTTATAATGACGACTTTTTTCTCTGAACTTTATTAATTTATTTTATTTATTTTTGCTGTGTTGGGTCTTCGTTGCTGTGCGAGGGCTTTCTCTAGTTGTGGCAAGCGGGGGCCACTCTTCATCGCGGTGCACGGGACTCTCACTATCGCAGGCTCTCTTGTTGTGGAGCACAGGCTCCAGAGCGCAGGCTCAGTAGTTGTGGCTCATGGGCCTAGTTGCTCCGCGGCATGTGGGATCCTCCCAGACCAGGGCTCGAACCCGTGTCCCCTGCACTGGCAGGCAGATTCTCAACCACTGCGCCACCAGGGAAGCCCCTATTTTTTAATCTGGTTGTCTGGTTTCTTATTGTTAAGTTTTAAGAGTTCTTGGTATATTCTGGGTAACAGCCCTTTATCAGATAGGCGTTTGACAAAGATTTCCTCCCAGTCTGCATCTTGTCTTCTCATTTGCTTATAGGCCTTTGCAGAACAGAAGTTTTTCATTTTAATGAAGCTGAACTTAGAAAGTTTTTCTTTCATCGATCATATCTGTGGTGTTGTATCTAAAAAGTAACTGCCAAACCCAAGGTCACCTACGTTTTCTCCTATGTTATCTTCCAGGAAATTTACAGTTTTGCATTTTACATTTAGGTCTATGATCCATTTTGAGTTAACTTTTGTGAAAGGTGTAAGGTCTGTGTCCATATTCATTTTTTTGCATGTGGATGTACAGTTTCAACAGTACCATCTGTTGAAATGACCGTCTTTCTCCATTGTGTTGCCTTTGCCCCTTTGTCAAAGGTCAGGTCATATATGTGTATCTGTTTCTGGGCTCTCTATTCTGTTTCATTGATCTATTTCTCTATACCACACTGCCTTGATCATTTTTCTTTTATTCTTTTCCAAAACTTTAACACTTATTTAAAGAACACTGACATAAATTGGAGGTAATGATCAAGTATTCCAGGAAATCTTAGAATTCAAGTCTCTCAGGAACAGAACTGGATATGAAAAATACCTGAAGCGGGAAAACCTACAGCTGACTCAGGTTGCCAACCTCAGACAGGCTGGGCTTCTGCATCCTCACCAGGGGGCCTCTCCACCCCAAACACAGCTCCTGGATTGTCTGTGGCCAGAAGCAGATCCTAATATGCTTCTTAGAGATTCCACCTGCTTCATTCACACCCTTTCCTTATCTGCAGCTCACCAGCCTGGTGCTCAGGTAGAGCTGCAGGGGCACAGGCCCTCAGCCTGCCTGCACCTGGAAGCCCCTGGGCCACCCCAGGGGCCCACCTCCAGCCTCAGGCAGGCCTTCCTGCTCCTCCAGGTTCAGCTTGCTCTCCACTTCAATCTCAGCTTCTTAAACTGTTTACCTGCAGGGTGAAAAGAGGCTTAACTCTGAGTGCCCACTCTCAGCAGTGCTGCACACTCGGTGCTGAATGCACCTCTCCACAGTCCCCATGGCCCTGTAAGGGTTGGCTAGCACCATCCCCATTGCACAAGCAGATAAACCGGGGTTCAGAAAGGCAGGTGCCCTCTCTATGGCCTCCCCACTGGGAAGCTGTGGGGCTGGGGTCCGAATGCAGCAGGACACGCTCCCAGAGTGTTTGTATGCACTGCACAGTGTGCCCTGCCTGGCTGCGAGGCTCCTAAGCACCCCTTCCCACCACCTCAGGCAGAGGCTGGCACCATTCAGCCAAGGCAGACCACAAAGGAGACCCGAGCCTGCGGCCTGAACCCCTGCAGGACTGAGTCAAGCTCTTCTCCATCGAAGTGGTGACCTACAGCTCCGTGTTCTCACCTTCGGCATCATCCAGCTCCAGCCTGAAGCCAGCCCAAGCTACTGGCCCCAAGAGATGCCTACAGCCAGGCAGAGGGCTGCTAGAGTCAGCCATTCTGGAAGGTGAGTAGCAGACACCCAACAAGTCCAGCCAGCCCAGGACCGCAGGACAGTCTCTCCACAGACTGACTCCCTTGCTTCCTGCAGGCTTCTCGCAAACACCCCTCCTCTGTGAGCACCTGCTCTCCCACCATGACTCTCCTGCTGACTGTGGTACACCAGGGCTGGAACCAGGACACATGCTCAAAAAATGCCTGCTGAGGGCTTCCTTGGTGGCGCAGTGGTTGAGAGTCCGCCTGCCAATGCAGGGGACACGGGTTCGTGCCCCGGTCCGGGAAGATCCCACATGCCGCGGAGCGGCTGGGCCCGTGAGCCATGGCCGCTGAGCCTGCGCGTCTGGAGCCTGTGCTCCGCAACGGGAGAGGCCACAACAGTGAGAGGCCCGCGTACTGCAAAAAAAAAGAAAAAATGCCTGCTGAGCCAATAAACCACACCAGCCTGCGCTGCTGAGCCCGGGCACGAGACCCAGCATTGGGAACCCTAGGGAACGTCCAGTCTCTACGCTCCTCTTATCAATTCTTTCCCTTGCCACCATAATGTTCCAGCTAACAGTCCACCAGCAAAGCTTCACCCACCTCAGAGTTACACAGTCACCACCTGGAAATGGCACGAGAGGTGGGGAGATGCTCACCAGCCCTCCACCCAAGTTAGACAGTCTGGGGATCTCCCCCTCTGGGGTCCAAGTCAGTGGGCAATTCAGGCCTGAGACGCTCAGCCTGGTACCCTCACACGCCAGGGCCCTGAGGATACCTTGAGAGGCACATACTCGGCCACAGGAGCACCTGCTTCCAACAGGGAATAAGCTGCAATGCCCTATGTGCCCACAGTGGTGACCCACAGCTCGGGCTGCTTGTTCATCATTGCTGACCACACTCACCTCCCCAACAAAGCTTGGGGATAGGGGAGGGGCCTCTGGGTTCTGGATGCCCACACTTCTGCACTGATGGGCCCCTCCCCAGTGCATTTCACAGGCCTCTCAGGAAGTTGGCACCAGCCTTTCTCACCAACCAAACCAGAACTGTGGTCAAGATGACACATGAGGGGCTTCCCTGGTGGTGCAGAGGTTGAGAGTCAGCCTGCCGATGCAGGGGACACAGGTTCGAGCCCTGGTCTGGGAAGATCCCACATGCTGCGGAGCGGCTGGGCCCGTGAGCCATGGCCGCTGAGCCTGTGTGTCCGGAGCCTGTGCTCCGCAACGGGAGAGGCCACAAACGGTAAGAGGCCCGCGTACCGCAAAAAAAAAAAAAAGATGACACATGAAACATCATTTGGGAAAGCAAGCTCAGTGTTGACACCCAACTGCTTTCAAATTACACCTCTTCCAACAAAATTGTACCCTTAGAAGATTTTTTAAAAATAAAAATATAAAAGCAGGGTGACCGCCAGCCAAATTGAGTTGAGCCCTTTCTAAGCATCTTGCTCCAGCAAGTGAGCACCATCTCCTCTGCACATCCCCTCATCTCCCCATGTCAGCCAGATCGGGCTGCTTGTGGCTCCTCTGAAAGCAACACCTGACCCTCCCACATGAGGCCACAGGGGAGACCTCTCAACCCTGGGCCTGCGGCTGCCCAGCACCACAGGGCACATGCCTGGTCTATGAAAGGCGATGATGCACCTATACGGTCAGGTGTGTGAGCTCAGCACCCAGTACAGGTGGGGCACCCACAGCCAGGGGAGCGGTGCCAGACCACACCAATAGCAGGCAGACCTGGCCACCCTCTGAGGACAGCAAGGGGACCCGGCATGCTCAGCACAGCTGCACACGACAGGCACCTACAGGCATTATCCACTGCCAGGGTGCAGGAAGGTGACACAGAGGTCTGGCTGTGGTGGGTGAGTTGGGAAAAAACGAGTCCTCCATGGCCACACGAAGGAGACATCAGCAGATCCTGTGGTCCCCACATCCACAGCCTCTCCCTGGCCTGGAGTCCAGGCCATCACCACCCCACGGGAGCCCAGGGACCTCTGGGCAGTGCAGAGCAGCAACAGGACAGCTTCATGATGACACCTGAGGGGTCCAGACACCTGTCCCTGGCTGATGGGGGCTCAAGCCCCATGGTACCTCTTCAGGACTCTCATGGCCCTCAAAGTCCCTGCAAGTACTCCAGGCAGAGGGTCAATGACTGACACCTCCATGAGGCTAAATGACTCCCACACTGGGCACAGGCCAGGACACAAGCGAGGGAAACATGAGTTGCGGGTGGAGTCCCCCAAGAGGCCGTGCCCAACCCTGTAACTGCAGCTCAAAGCAGCCTTCTGTGAGCAGGAGGCAGCGTAGAGGACCCTTGGAGACAGGGGCCTGCTGATGGGAGGGGGCAGCACTGACCAAGGGGGCTGAAAACCAAGGCTCTCTCCAAGTTCTCGAGGAAGACACTTAAGCAGGTGGTCCAGGAAAGGCCAACAGGCCGCCTCCAAGGAGGCTTCTGGACACTGGCTGGGATCTGGGTTGGCTGCATTTTCTCTGCTCGGAGGCCCCACCCCTGGCTCAGAGGCATCAGCAGGTGAGAGAGGGTGCCTGAGTCACCTGAGACCATGTCAGTGGTCTACACCTACCCCCACCCCAGGCAACCCAGAGTCAACCAGAAGCCTCCAGCTATCCCGTGCACTGTCTGACAGGATGGGGTCTGTGAGGGGCCAGAGCTGGCCACAGGGACGTGGGAAATGTGAGCCAGAGTAAAGGCAGTGCTCTGGGTGCATTTGTACTTTCCCTGTTGCTATTATGTGTCCTGGTGCCAGAAATGAACATTCATTCAAAAGAAAACAGAAGGGGAGGTAATATTTTAAAATGGCTTCCCCCCAAAAATCAATGTCAGCTTCAAACGTCTGGAGAATTCAGGAGATGAAAACACCTCGCTGCCCTTCACTGTGATATGAACACATATTGCCCTTTCTGCAAAGCTCTTTCGACACTAAATTATAGAAGGAAACTTGAAGTCGTGGGGATCTTTACATCCTCCAAGCCAGACTTATTAGGTCCAAAAATGCGGCCTTTTCTCCCCTTGGCAGGGAACCCTGGAAAAAGCAAGCGGGTGACACTGTCTCAGTTCTGGGGGAGGCAGGCAGGTGCCAACATCCCCCATGGTCCCAAGGTTGAGAGGAGGAAACAGACTTTTGAGGGTCGATTTCCAGGGCATTCCAAAGATGCCAGCTGAGGAGCTTATGGGGCTTGGGGAAGAGAGGGTTGGAGGGCAGGAGGAATACTGCAAAGCTCCCTGTACTGAAGGGCAATGCTCCTGGCAACCCACCCTCCAGTGGGAGCCCTGATGCTTGGGAATTCTGGGGGCTGAGTGGAGGATGAACATCTCCACCCTGTGCACTAGGAAACCCCCTCCCCAGGCGCAAAGCCAGCACGCCACCTGTCGCCCACCCTGGTGCTTGGTGGTCCGAGAGGACTAACCTGGCGCTCTGCCCTCCACCCTTATCTCCTCTCCTAAGGACGGCCACGCCAGGTGGCCTCTTCCCATGATGCTGCAATCCCCCTCTACCATCTGTATCCTCACAGGTGACCTTGGTGGGCTCTCAACAATAAAATGGGGGAAACAACAGCCTCCTGTTTGGTGAAAAAGGAGAGTGCACACACAGCAGGCTCTCAGCTGCTGTCCTAAGCTGGTTCCCAGCCCCCTCTGGTGTAAAACCCTCTCAGACCTACCCATCAGAAGGCAGCTGACCCTAACTGCTGCATATCAGCCCTCTTGTTGGGGGAGATACAGGAACAGCTTCCCAGCTGGCATGGGGCCCCCAGTAACTACTGTATAAGAAGCAAAACCAGACAGATTAGAAGCCATCTCCCACTTTCCTACTCCCACCCAGAGTACAGGAGTAAAAGCCCCCTGGACAGCAGCCAGGCTCCACTCCGGTGCCGCTCTGCTTAGGGACCCAGAGGCAGAACAGCTTGCCTTGCCTTAAAGGGAATGGGAACTAACAACCTCCTCCAAGGGTCACATGCGCCTGCAATGCCTCAACCAGATCAGCTGGGCTCTGCTGCTGAGGTCTAACTCAGCTCCTGCCTGCTGCAGCACCCCCACTCCTGTCCTCCCCCCGCAGAGGCATTCCGCAGCAGAGCACCAGTGGGTGCTTGGAGTGCCACACCAGGTCACTAGCAAGAGCGAGAAGGCGAGGAGGGAAGACACACAGCCACACTCTGGAATCAGGAATCCTCTTTTCCCTCTCCGGTCTTCCCTTTCCGGGTCCTCTCTCCCCTGTGCGTTCACACACAGCAGTGATGCCCAGCTCACTCCTATGCCATCCCAGCACACCATCCCCAGGGCCACAGACCACAGACCACTGAGGCCACCCCTCAGCAGGTCCCCGAACCTGCAACCGCGAGGGAGGGGAGTTCTCAGTCCCTCTCAGTGAGGGACTCGATAGGCCCCCCCTGGCTCCACCATGAAAAGTCCCTATTTCCACAACAACCAAGGAGCTGTGAGGAGGGGTGGTCTCCGAAGCTCTTTGTCTCAGGAGAAAGGCTGAGGACAGGTGGACACTGGACAAATTAGCCAGCTCACATATACACACACACACACACACAGGCCACCCTGCAGGGGCCCAGAGGACAAAGCAACCAAATCCCACTTCTGAGCCAAAAAGGCAGGCTGCCTGCAGTGTGGCAGGCAGCCTGCATCAGGACTGGCAGGCCCAGCTAACTTTCCAGGGCGCTGGGGTAGGCTTACATCCGCATGGCCAGCTCTCACAGAGTCCAGCCCCATGCCTGACAGCTGTTCCCCCAAACAAGGGAGGGCCAATAAACACCCACTGTGACAGGTGCTGCCCCAGCTTCCACGGCCGGCCCAGGACAGCCTGAGTTACCATTTATATAATCTTCCAGGGCTGGGGCTGACATAGCCAACATGAGGGCAAGGTTATGAAAAATGCAAGTCCAGAGCCTTTGCATCCACAAAAACCAAACCAAAACAAAACAAAACCCCACCTGCATTTTACATGACTGGGTTTTAAGACTTCTCACATATCCATTTTGTGAACTAACAGGACATAGTGACAACACTTCCAGGCTTTGCCCCAGAGGCCCCAGGGCCCACCATCCCTCACCATAAACAGACCCCAGGTGAAAAACCCCTCAGACATCCCCAACTGGGGCATCCACACTCCGCAAGACACAGTAAGGTGCTCACTTAAGAGCAGCTGAGAGTCCCCCAAACCACCCTGTGACCACTTGGACACAGGGCCCTGCAGCCCACACACTGCTTCTGCACAGACACAGACGATCCAGACAGCCTGGGTCAGTACAGCCCAGAAGAAGGAGCGGCACTGATCGGCACTGAAAGACACGCCCTCCAAGTGCCCAGTCTCCATCATGGGCCCACATCGTGCCACACTTAGACACCACACACTGGGAGGTCCAACCTCCGTCACCCAACCGTCACCACACAGACCACCAGCGCAACCAACCACCCACCCAGAGGGTGACACACAGAGGGCCGCTGCCAGGGGTGGCTAAGGCCAGGCATGGCCCGATGCCACAACGCACTCGCCCACCACCACCTGCGTCCATCTCGCCCCTCACCTGCAACTCGCACCAGGCTACCTCCACCCAGGTCTCCGTGTCCAGCCCCTTGTAGACCGTCTTGAAGGAGCCGCGGCCAAGCTCAATGTCGAACTTGAGGAAGCGGCCGTCCAGGGAGGTGGCCACAGCCTTGAGGTCGTCCTCGTCGTCCTCCTCCTCCTCGGGCTCCTCCCGGCGTGCGCGCCCGAGCTCTGGCCTCGCCTCGAGAGCCCCCACGTCCTCCTTCCTCGCGGCCGCCGCCGCCTCCTCCTCTCGGGGACCGCCCTCGGGGGCAGGCGCGGGCGAGGGCGCGGGGTCCGGGCCAGGCTCCTGCGTGCCCGCGGGCTCATGGCCGGGGTCGGCAAGGTCGCCCAGCGGCGCGGCAGGCGCGGCAGGCGCCGGGACGGCCGGGCGACCGCGGGCGCGCTCGGCGATGAGGCGGCGCGTCTTGCAGAACAGCAGCACCCTTCGCTGCAGCGGCTCCGGGGGCTGCGCGCCCGGCGACTCGGCCCCCTCCAGGCCCAGCGGCTCCTCCTGATCAGAATCCACCACGCTGCGTCGCAGGAAGCGCTGGGGCCCGGGCCGCGCCGCCCGCGCCCGCGGCACCGCCGCCGGCTCCGCCATGCCCGCGGGCCCCGCACAGCGCCCCGCCTCCATCAGTGCGCCGGGGGCGTCTCGGCGGCCGCCATCGTCGTCCATCTCTGCGAGCAAGGACACACAGGCCCGCGTGAGCGCGGGCCTCGCCGCACCTGCCCGGGACGTGGGATGAGACAGCGCCGCCCCAGGGCCCACGGCCTGCCCGCCCCGGCCGCGGAGGGGCCTGCTGGGCTGTCCCTGGGGCGGGCGGGGGAAGGGGGGCTGCAGACCGGACCAGGAGGCCGGGCTAGATGGGAGGGAGCCGTGCCCTGCTCAGGCCTGGGCCGGAGAGGAGCCCTGCTGGGCTGTCCCGGGGGACACGAGGGAGGCTGCAGAAGGGGCCGGAAGGCCGGGGAGAGGGGCACCTGCGCCCTGCCCAGCCCCGGGGAAGGGGGCCTACTGGGATGTCCCTGGGAGGTGGCGGTGGTTAAGACGGGGCCGGGAGGCCCGGGCTGGGGGAGTGCCCTGGGCCGCGGAGGGATGAAGGAGGTTGGGGAAGAAGGAGGTACTGGCCAGGCGGCGGCTCCACAAAGGACGCTGCCCAGGGCGCAGGAGGGGCGCGCGGGGAGGGGGATGCGGCGGCGCGGCGCGCACACAAAGGCGGCGGGCGGGGGGCTCGGCACTCACAGGGCGAACGGGCGCCGTCCATGCCCGCGGCTCGGCGGCCCGGGCGGGCGAGGCCGCGCTCAGGGCCAGGATCCGCGCTCGGGGCTGGGGTCTCCGCTCGGTCCGGGGTCGCTATCAGGGCCGGGGTCTGCGCTCCAGACCCGGGTCACGCTCAGTGCCGTATCGCGGCGCTACTTCCTCCAGCCAGCCCGCTGCGGGGCCGCGCTCCCGGGTGCTGCTTCAGCTCCGCGCGGCTGCGCTCCCGCACCGGCTCAGACCCTGCGCGCGAGGAGGGCGGGGCATTCGGCTGCCCGCCCCCGGCCGGAGCGGCGGGGCGGGGCCTGGCACGCCCACCTGTCCTCCGGCGCGCGCGGCCACCTGCAGGCCAGCCCCCGGGGCCGCGCAGGCCCACTGCGGCCCTCATGTTCCCCCTCCGGCGGGTACTGCTGGACCCTGAGGATCTTTGGAATGCCCCATGCGGCTGCTGGCCGCGAATGGTCTGTTATCCCCCCCTGCAAACCTGGCTTGGCCATCCTAGTTTGTCCACCTGGAAAGGCTGCCAGTTCCAAGACGCGGTCAGTCCAGGAAGACACCCTGAGTTGCAAGCCTATCCATTTCAAGCCTGTCCATGATGACGTGCCTAGGCCTATCAAAGGGAAAACTGAGAAGGGATGGAGCTAAGCATGTTCCAGACAGACGCATGCAAGCCAATGTGGCTTCCACCGTGCTCCCTGGGACATACTCGTGGCAAGTGGGCATCATGCCTGCCAGATAATGGAGGAGATGACTGGCAATTCACGTCATCACCGGCAGACTGCTGCCCACCGACAGCTGGCAGATGTACATAATACGGCAGCAGTATCCCCACACATTGCAGCGGCAACCTAGGTGCTGGGGGACTACAGAGGACCTGTCCTTGACTCAGCGCTATGTGCTCTCTGAGCCCACAGAGGTAGTTTTGGGCAGCCCTGTTTGCATACCTCTCATGACAGGGAACTCACTCTCTCTGCCGGCCCATGACCCATGAGAACACAGCTAAGCAGTTAGGTCACAGTTTGCTCATCCATGAGATGGACATAATGGTCAGTACACAGCTGGTGTTCAACAAATGCTTACAGAGGCAGGGAGGAGAGGAGACAGGGCCTACCCTCTGCCTCTGCTCCAGTCAGTCCCCAGCAAAGCCCACTGGTAGGAAGGTCAGGGTCTGGCCTTGCCCCAGGGAGCCCCAGTCAAGAGGTACTTTTGAGGATGGGTGTGCCTTTGAGTGGGCTCAGGGGTCAGTCTAGTGGTCAGACCCAGCACAGCCGGGCCACCTCCCTGAGTGCCCCCCACAGGCTACTACATGGGGAGGTGGCTCCTCACTTGACTATGTGGGGCCCACCCCAGGGCAGGTGAAACAGTGGAGAACCCAGGTCCCATAAGGAGACAGGGGCAAATGGGGGGACTGTGCCAGGAGAGCAGAGTTGGAGGCAACAGGGGTATCTGGGGGTGATGGGGGCAGCAGGGGTGTCCTGGGGTGATGGGGGCAGGGTAGGCTTCTCAGGGAACTGAAGGAAGGGTGCTGGGGCAGACAGATGGAGTGCGGTTATATGGACCTCGCAAGCTTGGGCTCTTAGGCCCTGGAAGCTCCTGCAACTGGGTGGGCAAATAATGGGGCCCCTGGGGCTCTGGCCTCTTGAGGAAGTCTCCCCATCCAGTGGGGGCCGAGAAGTTCTATAACACAGTTTTTTTCCTCTCTTATAATAAGATGATGTAACATTTCTTTTACTCTGTTCTCTGTAAAAATTTGAAAATGTGTTGATTTTTTAAATAACAGCTTCATTGGGATATAATTTAGATACCATAAAATTCACTCTGTACAATTCTGTATAATTATAATTCTATATAATTATAATTTAGATACCATAAAATTCACTCTGTGTACAATTCAGTGGTTTTTAGTATATTCATAGAGTTGTGTGACCATCACCACTGTCTAATTCCAGAACATTTTTTATCACCCTCAAAAGAAACCCATGCCCATTAGCAGTCACTCCACATTACCCCTCTCTCAGCCCCAGGCTAGCAGTAATCTACTTTCCGACTCTATAGATTTGCTTATTCCTAGCATCACGTATAAATGGAATCATACAACAGTCCTTTGTGACTGGTTTCTTTCATTCAGCATAATGTTTCACTTAGTCCACATTATAGCATGTATCAGTACTTCACTTCTTTTTGTGGCCATATTGATTTTTTAAGAGCAAGTACTCATTAAAGAAAGTTAAGATAGAAAAAGTAGAAATAAAAACTTTTTTAAGTTGTTACCCAAGTGTTATCCCATGGCACCTCCTGTGGCAGGCACATGTCTTTGCATGTGCAGCTGTCCACTCAGGAGACACTCAGAAGGCTTGCATCAAATAACCAAATAATGGGGACTTCCCTGGTGGCGCAGTGGTTAAGAATCCTCCTGCCAAGGCAAGGGACACGATTTCAAGCCCTGGTCCAGGAAGATCCCACATGCCGTGGAGTAACTAAGCCCGTGCGCCACAACTACTGAGGCTGAGCTCTAGAGCCCGTGAAACACAACTACGGAGCCAATGTGACACAGCTACTACTGAAGCCCACATGCCTAGAGCCCATGCTCTGCAACAAGAGAAGCCACTGCAATGAGAAGCCCGCACACCGCAATGAAGAGTAGCCCCCACTTGCCACAACTAGAGAAAGCCTGTGCGCAGCAACGAAGACACAACGCAGCCAAAAAATAAATTAATTAAATAAATAAATTTATTTTAAAAAATAATAATAACCAAATAATGATTCAAACCTTTTCTTTCCTATGCAGCAAGTTACCATTTAATTTTACACAGTTAGGCTCGCACCAGATGCTAGGTTCATATCCTAGCTGATTCAGTCCAGAGAATGTGGCTTTAGCCCTCAGATGTCCTGGAATGTGCAGGTGTTTGAAATCCTCTACCCATCACCCTGCTGAAGTGAGCCTGCTGCCAGGTGTGGGGGATGCTATCAACACTCAGGCTCCCCTCAGGAACCACTCCCAAACTGCACCACTCAGTTCCTGGCCCCCAAGAATTTTGTTTTAATGAACACAACTTTTAGAAACAACTTTTAAACTTTTCTCGTTAAAAGTCTGAAGAAGAACAGCTAAGACCACTCAGTGGTCATTCCTACCCATTCAGTGGCCTGAGCCATGGGGGTGCAGATCAGTCTCAGTGGGGAACTGCTAGGTGAGCACAGAGGGCACCTGCACACCTTCAGACCAGCCTTCGACCTCTGCAGGAGTTGCGGTAAATTCGGGAGCTGGAGCACTGCGTTCGCCCTGTCATCCTTGGTCACAGCCTGCCCTTCATTCTCAGCCTCTTCAGCACTCGGTAGAAGTAGACGGGGTGTGGCTTCCTCTGGTTGCCCACAAGAGGTGATGTCAGTGTCCACCACCTGAGACCCACTGAGTGAGCCCTCTTTTAGTGTCTCAGAGCAGGATTGAAGTTGATCTGCAAAGAGAAGGGCCAAGTGGCCCTAGAGACCTGCATGGATCACAAAATATGGAGACAGGCAGAAGAAAACACAGGTCATTTTCCACGTTTTCATCTCTCCTAAAGCCCCAGGAATTTGACCTAGGGATCTTGAGTAACTGATAGCCATCCAAAATGGGGGTGGGTCACTGAGCCCAGCGGGTGGTAGGGCCTCAAGTAAGTCATGCTGTTGAAATAATAATAATGATGATGATCCCCAGTGCTGAGCTAAGTCTTTGCAGGAATTCTCTTGTCTTGCCCTACACTGTCCTAGAGGGCCCTGTTATCAGATGGGAAGCAGCAAAGAGGCAAAGAGACTTGCCTGAGTTAGTCGACTGCAGGCAGTGGGCCCAGAGGTGAACGAGGCCAACTTACCCACACCCCACAGTGAGCTGCCTCTCAGCCTGCAACGGCTGCCATCCAGCCTTTTCAGGACGTTGTGGCCAGTCCTCGCCCATTGACTTTCACTAGCTCCAGGGGCCGGTCTTCGGCAAGCTGGCACATCCTCCATCGTGCCAGCTCTCTCTCATCCTCTCTTAGCACCTCTGTCCACATAGCCCCTGGAGCTCTAGCTCTGCTGGCTCTGCTGTCACATGCCCATGACCCAATCCACCTTCAGCTCCACCCCATATAGCACTGGGGCTGGGAGTCTGTGCTCCACCTCTCCCAGCCCCCAGCTGCTTCAGGGAGGCATTGCCAGAGGAGGTGCTGGTGGCAGCAGATTGGAAGGGGCTCCCATCCACATCCACTGGGGAAGAAGTAGAAAGAGCTCTCCATCAGGCTTCTTTTAGTCCCCAGAGCCAGTCATACGGCTCTGCTCCCCTTTGAGGAAGCAGCCAGAGCACAGCAGCTTCCCCCTTTACACTCCCAATCCCCGGGGACTGAGCATCCCCTGGGGTGGCTTTCCTTCCAAGCTTCCTTCTGTCCATACCCAGAGTGTGCGCTGCAGTCTGGGTTTCAATGGGAGCAGAGCCCCCATTGTGCTCACTCAGCCCTGCCAGCAGCTGGCATCTAACCCCTGGTATTGAATGGATTTCCACCCAGTCTCAGCCTCAGCTCTCTCCTCAACTCTAAACTCCTTCCTCTTAGGGGGTCCGTCTTAATGGGCAGGCCGAGGAGTCAGGACCCTCCTTCAATTCTAGCTTGACCTCAGGCCCAACCACATCTATCCACTGCCCTCCAGAGCATCCACATCCCGGTGAGGCCCCAAATTCTGGGCTATGTTCTCCTCTTGGTCCTGGTGGTGCATGCCAGCCCTTGCTCACTGTGGATCCACTGCCTCTGTCTCACCCTGCTGCCCAAATGGATTCACTGAGCAGATTGGCACAGGCTTCCTGGAAAGCAGTTCACAGTTGGAGCAAGAATCTAAAAAATGTTTATACCCTTTAAGTCAGTAATTCCCTTTTGGGGAATTTGTACAAGTGAAGTGACCAGCTATGCAGATAGTGGTGCATAAAGATGTTCACTGAAGGGTTGTTTATTATAAGCATTAGGAATAACGTAAATTTTCAGCAATTGGAATATGGCTCAGTAAACTGTGTTATTCCTATGTAGTCAAATATGATGAAGCCATTTAAATGCACTTCATGGAGTTTTATAATGAGGCAGGAGATGATTTGAAGTGACAGTGCACAGGAGAAAAACCGGAAGGGAACACACCAAAGTGTTATCAGTGGATGCTTCTGCTTTTGTGCATTTTTCTTGCACTTTGGACAAGAGGCAACTCCACCTAATGTCTGGCCTGTGTCTTTGGGAAAGAGGGGCACACTGATCCAGCAAGGGTCTAGAGGCAT
Source organism: Phocoena phocoena (assembly GCF_963924675.1). Taxonomy (NCBI): domain Eukaryota; kingdom Metazoa; phylum Chordata; class Mammalia; order Artiodactyla; family Phocoenidae; genus Phocoena; species Phocoena phocoena. The sequence continues at coordinate 26,017,446 of NC_089224.1, read as the reverse complement.
GGATCCGATTCAAACCCTGGCACCACGCGTTGGCCATGACCTTCAATTCATTAATTAAGTTCTCTGAACCCCAGTTTCCTCAGTCACCAGGTGGCAGTGGCACCCAGTTCCCAGGGTTGTGAAAGAATTGCTAAAGGAATCCCCAGGCGTCCAGCAGCAGCCCAGTAGGACTGAAACATGATAGCCATCCTGGACTCTGCCTTGCCACCTGTCTCCTTGCTGGTGGGACCTGCCATGGAGAGAGGAATGGCCCCGATTCAAGAGAGCCATTCAATCCCCATTTCCACAGGGGGACATGGAGGTTTGAGGTCTTAGTGATTTGCTCAGGACCACAGAGCTAGCCAGTGGAGGGGCAGACATGTGGGCTCGTACAGAGAGAGCAGAGAGAAGGAGCATGGAGAGCCAGGTGCCACAGTGGCTTGGCAGGGATCCTCAGACCAGAGCCACGCCACTGTCCAGGGCAGGTTCTGACCGGTGGCCGAGTCAGGTTGTCCTGCCAGCTGGGGTAGCTGAGTACCCCAGGGGTTCCCAGGGGTCTCTCCCACCCAGAGTTTCCACTTTACGCTCAGTGGGCCCCATCAGCCCCCATCAGCTCCCAGGGGAGCCACACAATTTTCCATGTGATGCAGAAGAGGCATTTTCCTCTGGCTGGAGACTCAGCCTGCTCGACTTGGGGTTTTCCAGCAGACCCGGCTCGAATTGCAGTGCCTGCCCCTGGGGATGCCTGTTCATTCAGAATGAAGAGGTGCCCAGGTGACATAATACGTCATCAAACACCTGTCGAGCCTACTGGGGGCCAGGCCCAGTGCACACAGTGGAAAATGGCCACATCACGTGAGGAAGCACTGCCTGTCTTTCAGCTATGCTTCTTTCTGCGGTGGCTTCATGCACAGTCTGACCCTTCCTGGAGAAGGCACGCATGTCCACCAGCAGCGCCACGTCAAAATTCCCAGCTTTTCCCTCCATAGCCCCAGAGAAAGCCCAAGAACGGAATGTCTTTAGCTGACAGGTCACGTGGTCATCCCTGAACCACCCCTGTAGACAGGGCTGGGATGTTCTGATGTGCCAGACTGGGCACGTGTCTCCCATGGATCCAAGGACTGCATGTGGGAGGAGGGCTTGTTCCAAAATAAGGGGAAGCATCCCACCTACACCCTGGCATTGACCTTGGGGAAGCAGGCTTGGTTCCCCTTTGAAGAACTGCACCAACCTCCAGGGAGCCCCACGCACGCTTCCTGCCCTCGTGGCCTCAGTTTTCTCATCTGCTAAATGGCTCACTTCATCACGCCACGCAAGGGAGAATGCGAGGCTCCAAGACAACCTGGCACACAGTAGGTGCTCCTTAAACACTAATGCCGCCCTCCTGGGCTCAGTGCTCCGTACACACCTGCCAAAGAAGCAGGTCAGAGCCGCTGGGGCCATCAGGCTGCAACATGTTTTTCTAGGAGGTTTTATGTGAACTACACATCCAGGAATGAAGTCACTGATCAATAACCCACAGCAGTGACCCCTCAATTAACAAATACTTATCCATCTTAGAGACAGAATTGCCATTTTGCAAGATAATTGAGCACCAATGACCAGAAGCATACTCTGCTTTGAATAAGGACCTGAAATATGACTGGCATCCACAGGGCATCAGTGGGGTACTACAGGCAGCCTCAGGGCCTGGGGTGATCTCTGCATCATTATCACAGGGACAGCCAGGCAGGAGCTGAGCCCTAGAGCCCACAGGATAAGGATGTGGGGCATAATGTGCTGTGTTGGGGCTTGACATGTTTCTGGTCTGTGTCTCTGAGGATGTGAGTGGTGGTGGGGGGCGGGGGCAGGGTGCCTTGGTTCTGAAGCTGAGGGGCGGAGGCCAACGCAGACACCAGCAAGAGCAAAGTAGGTCTTTTAACAGGAGGAGAAACCGAGGCTCAGAGATGAAAAGGGCAAGAGCATACAGTGAGCAGGCTACAGAACCAGGGCTCCAGGTTCAAAAGAGGCTTCATCTCAGCTAGAGGGAGCTTTCCATGAACATTCGTCAGATGTGTGCGTGTGTCGGGGGGAACTTCCAGACACAAGAGCAACAGGGGACTGGGCAGGGAAGAGAGAGGGGGGATTTAAAAAGGAAAGGTAAAAAATAAAATTAAAAATAAAAAGGAAAGGTAGGGGATTTCCCTGGAGGCACAGTGGTTAAGACTCTGTGCTCCCGATGCAGGGGGCCCGGATTTGATCCCTGGTCAGGGAACTAGGTCCCACATGCATGCTGCAACTAAAAGTTCATATGCCACAACTAAGGAGGCCACATGCCACAACTAAGGAGCCCACCTGCCACAACTAAAACTCGGCATTACCAAATAAATAACTTTTTTTTTAAGAAAAGGAAAAGTAAAACTGACCAAATTTTAAAATATTAAGAAATAAGATCAAAAGGCAGGCATTTCCTTGAGGAAAAAGATTCACAGCAGATACAAAAGGTAAGGGGAGTTATCATTAATATGCAAAAACTCATATGAGTCAATATGGGTTCAGTATGAGTGGAAAAATCCAAATTCCCAAAAGAAAAGAGAGTGAAAGTCACGCTCAGACAAGCACAGAAAGTCATGGAATGTGTAGAACCACAGTTTCATCTCACCAGGAACTGTCATAAGGCAAGACAAACAGGCATCTTCACGTGGAGATTAGCAGTCCTGGTTTAATAATAAGGCCCGATGCAGACAGGCAAGCTGTGAGCAAGTCAGTTGGTCCAACCTTTCAGGAAAGCAGCTTGGAAAAGCCTCACACTTATTCTTACTTTGATTCACTTTTGGGATCTACCCTGAGGAAAGCAAAGATTTAGACCTAGAGTGGTTTACCTTAGAGTTACTATAAATGCCAAAACATTGGAAATGACAAAATTCCAGGGGGAGGCCTGGGTGACCCTTCATTATCCTAGGCCAAAGGGTTTATGATCACTTGTTACTGCAGTGTGGACTGATACACTCCACACTGGATTCCTGGCACAAGAAAGCTTGGTGGATCCTGGAAGCTCAAGGAACAATTGTTAAAAGAGCAAATAAAGGAATGATCTCAGAGAAAATACACCAGATATCAGCAGTGGTTATTTCTATTTGGGTGAATTCCATTTTTTGCTTTTATGCCTTTCTGGCAGCCACAGCTGTACCGTGCACTCACCTGCTTGGCCAACCCTGAACCAGCTGCTGAGTCAGAAGTTTATGCATTTGTAATTGTGTCAGATTTTGTCAAATCGCTCTCAGGAGATGTCGTACCAATTTACACTCCCACCAGTGATGTAGACATGCACACAAAGCACGTTAATTGACTTTTGCATTAGGAGAAACGCCATATCCCAGCAAGGCTTTAATTTCCATGTCTCCCATCATGCGTGAGCTCAGCCTCTGCCCATGGGTCCAGACCAGTTTTCTTTTCTTTGAGCTGTCCTCAGAGGGGCTGACGTCTCCCTGCCCCGCCGACCCCCAGAACACCTTCGCTCAGCTTCTGAGTGGCTGGCTCCGTCTCTTCCGTCAGCCTTAGGGTCAGAAGTCACCTCCGCAGAGAGGTGAGGTCCCTGAGGGGCCCACAGCCTGAACTCATCCTGATCGAAGCATCTGCTTCTCCGTAACAGACACTCAGGTCCCAGCCCAGGGACCCTGCCCTTCTGGTGCTGGTACCTCCATCTTCCCAGCAGGCCCTGAGCCAGTTGGAGATGAATCTGTGCTAACTGACCATCTCATTCTTCTGAGCTCCCCACTGAGCAAGGCGTTTAGCCTCAAGACAGAGGCCTGTATGTAGCCATCAGGAGTGTGGCCCGGACTCAAGTCCAGCCCCTGGGCCACTGTAGGCCACACCACCCTGAGGGAGAGATGCCTAGGCTGGGTGCCCTGCAATAAGTTCACCTCTTGCACCTCAGTTTCCTATCTGCCAACCCCCAATGTCACCATAAATATGACAGAGCAGACATCTGCAGTGCTTCCAGTAGGCAGCCTAGGCCAGAACATAGGCGGATCGGTCACTGCAGCTCTAGGCAGCTAAGGACCATGCCCCTGAGCTCTCCATCCTCCCCCAGATTATGCTGGGGCAGGGTCAGCGTCTCCCCTCCCAGGGCCCACTGTCAGCCTGTGCCATGGTTGGGGTGAGGGGCTGCTGGATTGATCAATTAGTCCATGCCTGGTCCCTGCCAGCCAGACCCCCCACTCCGTGGTCCCCATGGCTGCCTGCAGCCCATGCCCGGCTCCGGTGGTAGAGGCCAGCATCCCCCACACCACATGGACCGATGACTGTGGGCAGTGCTGACTGGAGTCCAGGGTGTTCTCAGGGTGGCACCTGGAGAGGGGCTAGCATGGTCCAGGGGTGCACAGGGACCGGCCATTCACAAAGCACCAGCACCAGCATTCACTCACGGGGTCCCAAGGTAGCCTGGCCCAAAGGAGGTGATCTCCGCAAGGGCAGGGACATCCATCAAGTCACCTCAGCTGGGTCTCCATGAGGCTGCATCCTGCTCTCTTCAGAGTGACCCAACCCCCCCTCAGTCCCTCCCTCCCTGCAGCCCGGGCAAGCCAGGGCGTGAACACCTGCTTTGAGAGCAACAGCTTGGGACTCCATTCACAGCAGCATTTTAATCCCACCTTTTCCAACAAGAATACAGCATAGGACTCAGCATTCCGGGAGCCCAGCAGGTCTCTCACACTCCACCAGCTGCCTGTTTCCCTCCACATGGAAGTGCCGGCTTCTGTGTCCTCAGAGGCATTTTCTACACATGGACCCTTTCCCTCCTGGGTTTGCCCAAGTGGGGGTAGGCCAGGCACACTGCTGCCTCACTTTCCTCAAAATTCTGGTCATTGGTTTGTCTATTTATATTGTAAACACTTTCTATTGCAAAATGCAAAACAAACCCAGAAACGTGCATTAAACAGACTGAAGAATCACTACAAAGTACACACTCACGTGACACCTGTGGTGATGCCAGAACTCTGTCCTCCTGGGTCCTGACACCCCAGAGGTGGCCCCAACCCTGCTTTCACAGTAATCACAGCCTGGATGCTGTTTTGTTGTCTGTCATTTTGCTACCAAATGAACACCTGCAAACCTTGCATATGACTTTGCCAGGGCAAGGGCAGGGCAGGAGAGGCACTGGGTGAGCCTTTCCGACCTCAAAACCACAAGGGCCCAGGGAGCCTAGCTCGAGTCTGAACGCCCTGTCTGCAATGTCATGGAGCAGGGCGTCACGCCCAGAAGTCCTGCTGCTGCTTCCACTGAGAGCGTCCACAAGGCCTGTGGTCGGTGTGTAGGTGCCTGCAGCACGGAGGACCATGGCCCTATACTCCGTCACTCAGGTGACACTGATGGGCTGTTTGGGGAAGGTTGCTCAGAACATCCTAGTGAGGGTTCCCACACTTCCCTTGGGCCTGTGCCAGCAGGGGAGCTGCTCTCATGGTGGGCAGTCCTGGGGGGCTGTCCCACTCCCCCCAGCCCTCCCCGGGGAACCTAGCCCAGCCAATGGGTGAGTGGACCTTGCTGTATTCACGCTCATTGAAGACCATCACTTCCAGTTCACCTTCCTCTGTTGACGGCCACGTGGCGTTTTGTTGCACCATGTGCCATGTTTATCTTCCCAAGCCCTGTGCGGGCATTTTGGTGACTCCACCCTTTTGCTTCTTCAAAAACAGAATAACCTGTGGAAATGCAGCTCATGGGGTAAATACCTAGACGTGGAGTCAGCTAGCCCCAGCACCCCTATCCACACCAAGGTCCCATCCAGGTCCCCAAACTCAGCTGAAACTAACAAAGCCTGTTGGCCTTGGCTTTCACCAGCCCGCCCTGCTGAAACGGGAGGCCACACCTCAACTCTTCAGGGTCTGCACATGGTCCTCCCACTGGCAGTGTGGAGGCCAGAGCCAGTCCTGTGAACTCTCTCACAGATGGGGCCTCTCTCCCTCACTCCCACCTCGGGAATCACCTCACACCCACCTTTTCTAGTATTTAAGGCATTTTCTTTGAGATAAGTGCTTGCATCCCCATAAACATCTGCTACTTTTTCTCTTATGTCTTGACTGAAGCAGTGTGCTATCAGAGAAAGTTCTGAGAAGGGGACTTCACCTATAACCCCAACTCCCAACACGACAGCCACCATGCTGTGCTGTGTCCCCTCTAGACTATTCATGGGCACACGTGTTTCAAAGTGTTCATTCATTCCTTCAGCAAACACTCACTAGGTCTTTCCTAGTGGGTCCAGGACCCAGCCCAGAACAGTCTAGTCACTGATGAGATTCAAAGACCAATTCCCACCTGATCCAAGCAGTGTCTATGTTCATCGCCGACTCTGCAGGTTCCCTGTGGAGGGGGGCTGGGAGGTGAATGGTTTCCCTGGGAGCACCGAGCCTGCAGCCTTGCACCCTCATCTTCTTCCACAAGAATTTAACACAAATGGCGCGAGGCCCTGCAGCCACGGGTGGAGGCAGCCGGGAGGCGCAGCTGTCTTGAGCGGGTGGTGGCACCCTTCTCCAGCCTCGGTTTCCCCACTTGCAAGGTGAGGACGGGCAGATGAGTGAATGAATGTGGTAGTCTCTGCTCAAAGGATTAGAGGATGGAAAGAAGGGAAGGAGGGAGGGAGGGAGGGACACAGAGAAGGAGGGAAGGGAGAAGGTGGAAGGAAGGAGGGAGGGAAGGGAGGAAAGATGAATAGGCAAAAAGACAGGATCACGATCTGTTAAGGATAAACTAGGAAGTTGCCCCCGTATGGTCAGCTGTGAAACCCTGGACAGGTTCACTGACCTCTCTGAGCTCTCCTTGTTGACCTGCAGGATGGAAACTATAATAATAGAGGGGAAGATAGCTTATCCTGGATTCCCAGCACCTGGAGCTCCCAGACCCGGCACTGTTCTGGCATTTTTCTTGTCTGGGCACTTTAAGAAGCACATCGTGGTGCTCAGTGCCCAGTCATGGTCAGCTCGTGATATACACCCCACTGTGCTGGGCTCCTCGGGGTGGGGAGGTGCTGCTTCTATCTGACTTCACCTTAACCTCACTGCGGATCAGCAGTTCAGTCACAGGGCCAATTATAAAACAGTGTTTATTTGTTATTTAGTTGAATGAATTAATCTACTCTGAGGTACTGTGTGTACCTCTGGAGATATTTTTTGAATGCACGCATGTTGTGCATGACAGAGAAAATCAACATCATCTGGTCCAGCCCCCAGCTGATACAGGAAGCCCCTCCCCAGGACCTGAGGGGTGACAGCCAGCCCTGCTGGCATCTCTCCAGGATGGGAGCACACGGCCTTCAAGATGCCCAGACTTACTGCAGACCTGATGTTCCTGTGCTGTAACTGCCCTGGGACCGCCAAGCAGGGTCCCAGAAACAGTGAATATCCCCACCCCACCTACATAGCCAGGCCCCCAGCTGTGCTCATGTTTGCCACATTGCAGTTTGCCATCACATCCCCCCACCTAGCCCCAGAGAAAGAATCACAGTGTGAAATGAATGAGGACATGAATTTGACAGAAAGCTGGAAATATATGGAAACTGGGCAGAAATGTTTAAGAATGCCCTGGGTTGGGGGGCCAGAGTTGCAAGGACATGACCAACCCTCAGCCACCACATATCACACTGAGCAAGAAAGTCTTTTTTTAATTGAGACATCACTTATATACCATAAAAATCCCCTTTTAAAGTGTACAATTCAGTGGTTGTTAGCACATTCACGGACTTATGCAACCATCACCACTAATCCAGAATGTTCTCGTCACCCCCAAAGGATACCCCGCCCTCCCGACTGAAGCAGGGAGCACGATGGCCTTCAACTACAACCACCTACCTCTTCTGCTGAAGAGATGAAACAGAACTTAGAAACGATGTTTGCACTGAAGACCAGAAAAGGAGATACTACGAGACTGAAGACAGAGGTAAGCTAAGAAACATCCACAGCGGTGACCAGCCCAAGTTCTTTGAAAAGTATCTCAGAGACGTCAACTGTTCTTTCAAGATTCAAGATGGACAAGAAGCAATTGACTGGCTTCTTGGTTTAGCTGTTAGTCTTGAATATGGTGATAATGCTGAAAAATACAAGGATTGGGTACCTGATAATGCAAAAAAATGCTGACAATGCAACTAAAAATGCAGAGCCCGTGATCAATTTGGATGTAAATAATCCTAATTTTAGGGCTGGTGTCATGGTCCAGGCTAACTTTCAGAGTCAGCTCATGGTGGTTACCTGGCAGTGCTTCAGGCAATTCGCATTTTGGTCCAGGAGCCCTGACACAGGATGTAGCTGCTAGCACAAACCCAGCAGAAGAGGGCTTGCCTGTTGGTTTAGACAAGTATATTCTTGGTTTTGACACAAGAGACGTGGTCCTTAATGAAGCTGGTCAAATTCTGCACTTGCTGCATATAGAAGAGCTCAGAGAGCTGCAGACAAAAATTCATGCAGCCAGAGTGGCTGTTCAGGTGATTACTGCTGATCCAAAGACAGACCACTGACTGGAGAAAGTTGGAAGATGAACATTTTAGAATTTTAGCTTCCCCTTTACCTAGTATTCTCTGGCATATATTTGGAAATCAAATACCACATTTTCAATGGAAGAATCCCAGAAATCTGCCTATGTTCTAGAGAGCTACCATCATTGCCTTTTCTTTAATAAAGTCTAGGAAAGTGGAAAACAAAAAATAGATCCTGTACCCATCAGGCAATCGCTCACCACTCAAGGTCCCCCAGACCTTGACAAACACGAATCTACTTTCTGTCTCTGGATCTGCCTATTCAGGACATTTTATATAAATAGAATCATACCATACATGACCTTTTGTGCCTGGCTTCCCGCACTCAGCATGTTTTCCAGATTCATCCACATTGTAGCATGTACTGGCACTTCACCCCTTTTATGGCTGATTAATATTCCATTGTTTGGATACACCACATTTTGTTTAATCCATCATCCAATGGTGTATGTTTGGGTTGTTTCTGTTTTTTGGCTATTATGAACATTCGTGTACACATTTTTGTATATATCTAAGTGGAGTTGCTGGGTCGTAAGGTAATTCTGTGTTAACTGTTTGAGGAACCACCAAACTGTTCTCCACAGTGGCTGCACCATTTTACTTTCCCACCAGCAGTGTATGAGGGCTCCAATTTCCCCACATCCTTACCAACACTTATTTTCCATTTTTTCTATTCTAACCATCCCAATGGGTGTGAGGTGGTATCTCACTGTGGTTTTGATTAACATTTGTGATGTTGAGCATACTTTTATGTGCTTACTGACCATTTGCATATCTTCTTGGGTGAAATGTCTATTCAAGTCCTTTGCCCATTTTTGAATCGGGTTGTTTGTCTTTTTGTGGTTGAGTTTTAGGAGGTCTCTGCATATTCTGGACACTAGACCCTTGTCAGATCTGTGAATTGCCAATATTTTCTCCCATTCTGTGGGTGATCTTTTCACTCCCTTAATAGTGTCCTTTGATTCCAAAAGTGTTTAATTTTGATGAAGTGTATCTGTTTTTCCCTTGGTTGCCTGTGCCCAACAAAACCTTTTTTTTTTTTTTTTTTTGCGGTACGTGGGCCTCTCACTGTTGCGGCCTCTTCCATTGTGGAGCACAGGCTCCGGACGCGCAGGCTCAGCGGTCATGGCTCACGGACCCAGCCGCTCCGCGGCATGTGGGATCCTCCCGGACCGGGGCACGAACCCGCGTCCCCTGCATCGGCAGGCGGACTCCCAACCAATGCGCCACCAGGGAAGCCCCCAACAAAACCCCCCAACAAAACCCCCCAACAAAACCTTTGACAAAATTCTCCACACTCCTCAGACAAAGTCCTGTGCCCTCTCCCTGCTCAGTCTCCTGGACAGCAGGTCCGTTCTCAGACCCTGGTGCGCTGCGCCCCCTGGTGGCGCCTAGCCATTCAGGACACGTGGGCGATCCAGGCAGCAAGGCACAATCAGGCTCTGAGGGCATCAACGTTAGATGTGACAAAGCAACATCTGTGCTCAAGGCTACTTTCTTCCTCTGGGCAGAGAGAAAGAGGAAAACATTGCCGCTTCCCAGTCCCAGACACAGCTGACCACTGGCCATCTCTCTTTGTATCCTGCCCACTATACTGTGAGGTGAAGATTCCAGTCCCCACTCTACAGAGGAGGAAGCTAAGATTTGGGGAAGTGCAGTAAGTGCCCAAGGTCCAGAGTTACTGATGGAGCTTCAGGGACGAGCTGACTCTTTCATTTATTCTTTCAACAAACATTTGTGAGGATGTATCCCCACAAAGACCCCAGCTGAGCCCTGACCAACTCAGTCAGGGACAGACTTAACAGGATTGATGCCATTGGGAACTTCAGGCCAGGACCCCAAGGATCCTGGCCCGGGGTCTGGGGTCAGCATTTGGTGGGGAGCGTGGAAGAAGGGATGTCATTGTTCCGGGGCTGGCAGCCCAGAGCTGAATGCTGACTGAAGAAAGCCTGGGAGGGAGATGTCAGAGGCCTCATTTGTCCTGCTCCTGCTGTGAGTGGAACCCATTGCCCATGGAGCTCCCGAGTCCCCCAAGAGCCAGCCAGGTGGGCCCCATCACCCGACAGAAAAGTCAAGAAAAAGTGCAAAGTGCAGGATGGTGAGAACGCAGCCCTGCCCTCACCTGTGTGTATGGACAAAGAACCTTGGTCTGTGTCTGCTTCACTCCTTCCCAACAAGAGATTCCAGAAGGAAACCCAAGACCCAAAGGCAGTGGTTTCCTGGGTGTGGGTACACTGAGCAGGTGGAGGCAGGCATGAGGGGAGGCCTTCTTAAAGTGTCTGAGTCACCTGAATATGACTTTTCAAAAGATAAATAAAAAAGAATGATCAAAGTGTCCTAGAATTGATTGAGGTGGTGGATACACAATTCTGAATATACTAAAACCACTTTAAGTGGATAAAATGTATGGGGTGTGGATTCTTTCTCAAGCAAGCTGTTAAAAAAGGGGAAATTTTCTGTGGTCCTGAATGTTCTCCGTGAAATTGTGGGAAGGACAGCACGAGTAGTGGGCTTCCACTGGCACAGACAGGCTGGGACACCTCCACGCATAGATGTATTTGCAGGCTCAGGACCACCAAGGGGTGGCTGAAACACAGATTCCTGGCTCTCTCCCAGACCATCCAACTCAGCAAATCTGGAACAGGGGCCTAAGAATCTGCATTTCTGAAGTTTCCTGATGATGCTGGGCTGATCCTGGGACCCACTTTGAGAATTGTTGGCCCAGACAACCTCTGGTAACACTGGGTACTTCTGGGGGCAGGTGTGAGAGGGAGAGGTTTCACCACACACCGTTTTGAATCTCATACTGCGGGATCAGGCTACTTAGCAAAAAGTACATAAATAAGATTTAAACTTAAACAATGGTTAGAACTTATCAGAATTAGGTGTGTGTTGGGCTTCTCTAGTGGTGCAGTGGTTGAATCCACCTGCCAGTGCTGGGGACACAGGTTTCAGCCCTGGTCCAGGAAGATCCCACATGTCGCGGAGCAACTAAGCCCATGCGCCACAACTACTGAGCCTGCGCTCTAGGGCCCGTGAGCCACAACTACTGAGCGTGCGTGCCACAACTGTGAAGCCCCTGCGCCTTGAGCCCGTACTCCGAAACAAAGAGAAGCCACCGCAATGAGAAGCCCGCGCACCGTAACGAAGAGTAGCCCCCACTCGCCACAACTAGAGAAAGCCCGCGGGCAGTAACAAAAACCCAACACAGCCAAAAATAAAATAAATAAATGTATCCAAAAAAAACCCATTCTAACTTAAAAAAAAAAAGAATTAGGTGTGTATAGCAGAGATGGCTAAGTGCACTCCACTATCCTTTCTCTTCCTCTATCATAGAAACTTTAGTTGGGAACATGGATGGATACCTGGAAAAGAAAGTACATCTCCCTGATTCCCTTCCATCTAGGTATAGCCACGTGGCTAAGTTCTGACCATAGATGTGAGTGGAAGTATCCAGAAACTTCTAAGAAGTGTCTTAGAGAGTTCCCTCGCGGTCTAGTGGTTAGGCCTCAGCACTTTCACTGCCGTGGCCCTGGGTTCAGTCCCTGGTCAGGGAACTAAGATCCCGCAAGACGCACAGTGCGGCCAAAAGAAAAAAAGGAAGTGTTTTAGAGCGTAGGATGTACACTTCTTTCTCTTTTCCTCCTTCCTGCTGGATAGATGCAAGCATGATGGCTGGAATTCAAGCAGCTATTTCGGCCACAAGGTGGAGACTACGTATTGAGAACAGAACAGGAAGTTAGGAGGAAACTGGGTTTCTCACAGCATGGAACTGCCACACCAGGCTCATCCTGCTTGCCTTGGGACATCCTCTACATGATAAGAAAGAACATCTTTCTTGCTTAAGCAACTGGTATGTTGGGGTTTGTGTTACTCATAGTCACACTTGCCCCGAGCATATAAAGTAACTGGCACAGCATCTGGCCCATCACAAACATCCCAGCTGAGGATCCTACCCAGTCACACATGTATGACGGGAGTGGAGGAGGAATGAACCCAGGTCTGTAAGCCTGGGAGGGAAGCTGACACAAAGAAGACCACGAAATTCCACTGCCCCACCCCAGCCCTGGCCCAGCTATTGGTCATTGGTCCTTGGTCTCTGAAGGCCAACACCTAACAAAATGACATGTGTTAAGCCACATGTTTTTCTGACTGTACGTTTTGCCAATTCAATTAGATTTTCCTCTTGTTGATATTGGAGTGAGTCTTCATTTCCTGACCATCTGCTGTTTGGGTGGCAGGAAAGTCCTCTGAGTGCTAGAGGAGAAGCCCAGATTGAACGTGCTCCACGGACGCCCCAGGAGCAAAGGGACTGATGGCGGTGTTCCCGGGGAGGTCCCGACAGCCGCACCACACACAGGGAAGCTCAGGCGCTGCAGTCGCCGGTCCGAGCCTGCGTGGAGTTCTTCCCACTCCAGACGCTCGTAATATTATTCAGTTTAAAAAGGAAGGAAATTCTGATACATGATGCAGCATGGTTGAACCTTGAGGACATTATGCTAAGTGAAATAAGCCAGTCATAAAAAGGACAGATACTGTATGATTCCATGTGTATGAAGCATCTACAGTCATCAAATTATAAAAACAAAAAGTAGAATGTGGGGTGCCAGGGGCTGGGGGAAAGGGAATGGAGAGTTAGTGTTTAATGGGGACAGTTTCCGTTTGGAATGATGAAAAAGGTCTAGAGATCTTTTGTACAGCAATGTGAATACACTTAACACTACTGAACTGCACGCGTAAAAATGACTAAGTGGTAAAGAAAAAGATTACCTACCTGTATCTATATTGATAGATCTCTTGTATCTCATTGGTCACAGACCTTCTTGGAGAGTATCTCTGTGACTGTCAATCTGTGTCCAGTCAGAGGGTAGGGACCACACAGTGACCTGAACAGGATGTCTAATAGGCCCAGTTAGTAAGCACTGATGAGACATAAAAGAAAGCTCCAGGGAACCCAGGGCTGAGGGACGGCACTGGCAGAGGCCAGCTTGGAAGGAGCTAGGCCTCAGTGGAGAAGGCATGCCCGAGCCCACTAGATGTCAGGGAAATCTGCTGGTTTGTGTGGGCCAGGCTGGTGTGCAGCCACCATGGCGCAGGTGCTGTGCCTGGTGGCCAGGTACATAGCAAGCTCAGGGCATCAGGATGCAGGTGGGGGCTGAGAGGGGGAAAGCTGAATCTAGAGGCCTTGGAAAGGTAATCACCAGGGTGGGGCTACAAGGTCACAAGGGAATGTCATTTGGGGTGCATGGCTGGGCACCAAATGTGCTGACCCCCACACCTCAGACCCCCAGGCATCAGAGCCTCCTCTCCCTTCCACGCCTCCAGTGTCCTGAACTGGGGGAGCCTGACATTTTGCTCACCAGGAAGGAGAAATGTCCAAGGGTATTTGGAGCTCAGAGGCGATGAACTGGTACACTGACCTCGGGAGAATAAGAGGCCTCCAGTACAGGATGCCAGAAGAAATAATTGGTAAAGGAATATAAAATTATTATTTTATCTGAATTTATCTGAATAAAATCTGATACATTGGACTACATAAAATTGAAAACTTCTGCTTATCGAGGAATGGGCTGCTGATACACAAACAGCACTGGTGAATCTCAGAAATATTTTGTGAGTGAAAGAAGCCGGACATATAATAAATGAATCCATTTATTTGTGGTTCCAGAACAGGCAAAGTGAATTAGAACAGTGGTGGCCTCTGTAGTGCGGGGGAGAGGGCTTGACTGCACAGGGGCCAGAGGAAACTTTCTCGGGGACAGCAATGTTCTAAGACTTGATATCCGTGATGGACCATCTAAACAGTTCTCAAAACACGTCAGTCTGGACCTCCAAGATGAGGGCTTTCTTGGTGTATGTGAGTTATAATTCACTGCTAACATCTAAAGCATATCTCACCCTGTCTAGCCCTGGCTGGGGAAGTAGCTCCAACACGGGCTCTCCCTGCAAAGTTCAGAGAAGACCGCACGGCCAGAGGGCAGAGGCCAGCCTTTAGACGAGTGCATCCCTCGGGTTCCCTCTGCCCTCCCCAGCCCACACCCTGGTGACTAACTTCTGCATCCAGGAGCTACCTGCACACCTCTGGCCACCCCAGCTGACACAGGGCGTTCCCTAAGGAGTGTGTGATGGACAGTGCACTCAGTGGGTGGTGGGCTGGGAGCAGAGGCCACATTTGGTGGGGGGGTGGGGGGGTTCCTCGGTATCACTGGGGGGCTATGGGCATCATGGAGGCCTTGGACATCATAAAGGTCATGAACATCACAGGGGCCATGAGCATCACTGGGGACATGTACATCACAGGGGGTCATGGGCATAATGGGGACCATGGGGCCTGTGGGGGTCATGGACATCATAGGAGCCATAGGCATTTGGGACCATGGGCATCATGTGGGCCATAGATATTATGGGAGATATGGGCACCAAGGGGACCAAGGACATCATGAGGTGTCATGGACATAATGGGAGGACATGGGCATCACAGGGACTGTGGGCATCATGGAGGAAACGGATATCATAGGGGGATATGAGCATCATGGGGGCCATCAGCCTCTGGGGCCAGTGAGGTGGGAGATGTCCCCAGCCTTAGGCTGGGCTCTCACTTTGGCCTGAGTGGGTGGTGCCCAGGAGCCCAGGGTTATCCCCGCCCCATCCCTGGGGATGCAGAACCAGGACCCTGGCACTCTCTGAAGCATCCCTGATCCTACCTGGCCTGCGCCCTCTCCTGCATCCACTCCTGGGGAAGCATAGGAAATGCTGGGAAGCTGTCATCTGAGAGGGGACAGTGAAGCCAATAGATGTGCCTTTGACTAGGGATCAAAAAGACCAGCAACACTTTTTAAGTTGTTTCTTTTAACGCTTTTGTCTGGTTATAAAATAATGTAGGAAGTATACACACAGAACTATAACTGACAGAGGCAAGCCCTCTAAAAACAAAAGGCGTTTTTTTTATGCCATTTTTGTTATGGATGAAGAAAGAAGCCAGCGGGCTTACAAGGTGTCACATGCCCACTGGAGAAATCTTGGTAAGTCAGCAAAGGTGATTAGGAGGAAGACCTCATCCTACCACCCAGGGAAAACCATGGTTAACATTTCAGTGGGTTTTTTCTAAGCAAGTGTGTTTGTATCATTGAAATCACTTAATTTTGCGACCTCTCCCCATAACAATATAGTGTCAGCCGTAACAAGCTGCCCTGTAAGCATCTCTTGCAATGGTTACATGATATTCTATCACGGAGGGGCCACAGATTATCCTTTCCCTGGCAAACATTTAAGTTGCCTACAATTTTTCATTACTTCACATAATGCTATTGGTGAATTATTCATACTGCTTTTATCCTATTAAACAATATCTCTTTAGAATAGGTTCCCAGCAGCAAAGTTATTTGGGTCAGAGGATATAAATATTCTGAAGGCCCTTGATATACATTGCCAAATTGTTGTGTGGAAGAGTCAGTCACTGGGTTTGCAGATGCTTCTCGTGTAGCAACTGTGGAAATTTGTGTACATTCAGGGTTTGTTGTTCATCGTGAATCATGGTTTCAACATATAGGTCTTTAGCTCTGAGGCTATTTTTTAAAATATGTGGTAGCCATTTATATTTCTTTTGATTCACTGGCAGAGACAATGCTCAGAGTTTGTCCAATTATTTTCTTGGCCCCATACATCTGGGTGTGATCACATGACTAATTCTCATGTGTGAGAGGAAGTGACCTGCTACTAGATTGAAACATGCTGGGTCCCTGGGCACCACTTGGTTGAAAAGCAGGAGAGCTCCCTTACCCACATCAGGTGTGTGAGAGTAAGAAATAAACCACTCTGTATTAGCCACTAAGATGCTGGGGTTTATCTGATACCACAGCAGAGTTTGGCCTCTCAACCAAAATACTCACACTATTAGTTATCTATCACTTTGAAACAAATAAGTGGCTTTAAAAAATAATCATTTAGTGTCTCTAATAGTTTCTGTGGGTCAAAAATTCAGAAGTGTCTCTGCACTGTGGCTCTGGCTCAGGGCCTCTTATGAGGCTGCAGTCAGATGTCAACTGGGGCTATAGTCTCACCTGAAGATTTGAGTGGAGCTGGGGATGCACTTCCAAGGTGATTCACTCCCTCATGGCCAGCTGGTACCGGTGGCCATTGCTTGGAGGCTTCAGCTCCTCCCCACACTGGGCTCTCCTCAGTGCTGCTTGAGCATCCTCACAGTATGGCAGCTGGCTCCCACAGAGAGAGTGATCCAGGAGAGAAAGGCAGAAGCCACAGTGCCCTCTATGACCAAGCCACAGAAGTCACACACCATCACCTCTGCTGTAATTTATTGGCCACGTACACTAGCTCTGATTTACTGTAAGAAGAGACTACAGAAGGGTGTGAAAATGAAAGCAAAGATTATTGTGGCCATCTTTTTTTTTTTTTTAATTTTTGGCTGCATTGGGTCTTCATTTTTGCACGCTGGCTTTCTCTAGTTGCAGGGACAGGGGGCTACTCTTCATTGCAGTGCACAGGCTTCTTTCTCATTGTGGGGGCTTCTCTTATTGTGGAGCACGGGCTCTAGGAGCACGGGCTTCAGTAGTTGTGGTTCATAAGCTCTAGAGTGCGGGCTCAGTAGTTGTGGCACACGGGCTGAGCTGCTCTGCAGCATGTGGGATCTTCCTGGACCAGGGCTTGAACACATGTCCCCTGCATTGGCAGGCGGATTCTTAACCACTGTGCTACGAGAGAAGTCCCTTGTGCCCTTCTTGAGGCCAGCTATCTCACTCCCTAAATCTGCTTTAGAAAGTTATTCTTTAAAAAAGTCATGCGTATGTGCAAAGGTTTAGGTACCAGGAGAGGATGATTATTGCTTTTAGAAGCAGAAGAAAAAGGTGGGGGGACATAAATTCCATAAAGTTGAATAAGGCATAAGATGACATTAAAATAGAATTGTATGCAGTCATATGTTGCAGAAGAATTTTTATGACATGGAAAGTTGTGTTTGTAACATAATTAAGCAACAAAATAACATAAGTAGAATGATTCTGTTGTGTAAAGAACATGTCTTTATAAAAAAAGCATAGAAAAGGTATGAAAGGCTATAGGTCTGGGGTAATTTGGATTATAAATGGGCATGTATCCACACACCTCCCCTTCAAATGTGAGTGGAGGACACTTTCCCACCATGTTGATCTTGGGCTTGGCCAAATGGCTTGCTCTGGCAGCAGCATCAGTAGCCGATTCCAATCCTAAACCTTCAGAGGACTTGCATGCTCTTCTTGCCAATCTGGGAGCTCCGGACTCCCAACAGGAGAGGAGCATGTCCCAGGAGAATGGGAGACATGTGGAGCACACCTGGACCACACCTGAAGCTGAGGCTGAGCCCCATCCAACCCACAGGTGCAAGAGCAAGACGTACACCCTCACCCTCCTACACCTCCTAATATTCCCGATGGCTGTGACTGATGATACAACATGAAACTAGGAGAAGCTGTTATTCCTGCATGATAGAATCATTCTCCTTTTTTTCTCTTACCTTCATTTTCTAAATTTTCTGAAATGAACACATTATATTATTATATTAACTAATTATATATTTTATTCAATATATTCATTATATAATACATTACATTTTATTATTTAATTATATTATTTATATAAATTTTTATTGTTTATTTAAATGTTTTTATTATTTTATATAAAGAATGTGTGCATGTGTGTGTATGTGTAAAACAAGGTTTGGGGAAGTTTAAAAAGAAAACCTTACCCTAAAGGCCACCCTGTCTCTCTGTTCCCTGCCTCCTGCAAATGCACGGTAACCAGTGATAATCACAAGGCACATTTTGATATCCTGTCTTTTCTCTGAAGTTACATTGTAAACGCTCTTTTTGTTACTATATGTCCTTCATGAGTAACATTTACAGTGATGACAGAATATCCCACCAAGTGAATATAACAGCATTCTCATGTGTTTTACCTGCTGGAAATTTAGGTTACAGGCATAACTTGTTTTTACAGTGCTTTGCTTTATTGCACTTTGTAGATACTGCATTTTTCACAAATTGAAGGTTTGTGGCAACCCTGCATCAGATGATAGTTAGCATTTTTTAGCAATAAAGTATTTTAAAATTAAGGTATGCACATTGTTTTTTTAGACATAATGCTATTGCACACTTAATAGACTACAGTATAGTATAAACATAGCTTGAATTTGCTCTGGGAAACCAAAAACTTTGTGTGACTCACTCATTGAGATGTTCATTTTATTGCAGTGGTCTGGAACCAAAGCTGCAATATCTCCAAGGAGGTATTTCAGAATTGTCGTTTAGTGAATGTGTGACCATGAGTATATTCATGCATGTGCATTGTGTTTTTCCCTTTGCTTCCCAAAGATAAAATCACAGACTTGAGACACACAGGAGGGGATGCATATTTTACTCCCTCTTGATATGTATTTAAAAGTTTGCCTTCCAGAAGAAATCAGCCAATGTACCTCTCCACCAGCTGTACTTACAGGTGTGCCGGCCTGCAGAAGACACCACAGATCACCCACTGCATGTCCCTCAGGAAGTGAGACCTGATTTGATTCTAGAGTATGGGGGGCAATTTGCCCATCCCACCCTGTATCTATGGGTAGCTAATGAGACGTAAGCAGAATTACTGAGTGAGTCATCTGGAAAGCTCCTTAAGAGGGGATAACTGGAAATGAGCCCTTTTTGCCCCCATGCCTGCTTTTTATTGTGATGGTTGGATCTCCAGCAGCCATCTTGGGCCATGAGGCTATTTTGAGGATGGAAGCTCCACACTATGCAAGGCAGAAAAGAAAGATCTCCCCCACTCCCTCCTGCTGAGCTGACACTGCACTGTTGCATATCTCAGCTACTCTGTGGGTTTTGTGAAACTGTGTGAAGTCTCTATCTCATTGTATTATATGCAGGCAAGACTGAACTCTCCTACAGATGTCTGGAGTAAGCTATGGTGTAGTTTTTTGGGGGGCACAAAATAAGCATATTACAGCAGAAAAAAAATAATAATACTGTGGAGGAGCCATGCCAGCCTTAGATTTCCTGTCTCCAGGCTTGTTTCAAGGTGCGAGTAAAATAAATCTAGTATTAGTTAAGTCTTTGAATTTTAGACCTCTATTACTAGTAACTGAGCTACTTCTTAACCTCTCCAGAACATTACTAGCATTGGCTTTAGCACATTACATTTTTTAAAATTATGTACAGGTGTCAAATAAGACTTAACTGTTGCTTAATTGTGCATTTTTGGAGGAACGTTACAGGCAGAAGGAGTAGCACAAGCAAAGCTGTGCAAATTGGGAATGACAGCCGTTTTCAAAAACACAACAGTCACTTCCTGGGGCACGACACCGTCTGATTTCATCTTACTGAGAGGGTTTCAGGTAAGACATAAATGCACGTCACTCCCATCATAGAGAACCATTGAGGCAGAGCATCCCTATGGAAACTCAACCTGTGTTTTCACGTTTCCAGTCTCTCTCTCCTCTCTTGCTCCCGCTCCCCCTTTTTCCCTCTCTCTCTAACAGTTTTAGCAGGAGAGGGATCAGCGAGTCCCCTGCCCAGGACAGGGTGAGTAACTCACATAAAAAGAGACAGGTTGCACAGCTTGGAGAAAGAGCTGGAAAACTGACACCCTCAGAGCAGGACAGCCCAGCCCTGCTGGCACTCTGTGAAAGGCTATTTCTCTCCTCCCTGCATTCAGACAGAGACACACCATCCAACCCAATAAATGCCCCTTTGTGCTGGATGGGTTTCCATCAACTTATGAGATGTCTTTAATGAGAGCTGGTTGTATTCTGCCCAGCCTCTGCCCAGCAACAGGCCTGCCAGCCCGGACACCATAAGAGCCAGCAACAGGAGATGGACGTTGTGGGGAGACACCCCGGAGTTTTTAGCATCTGCACAGTGCAGACAATATCCACGGGCTAGACAGGCAGCTGGCCCCACAGAGAGGCCAGTGAGTCACATGCAGGGCCTGGCTCTTGGACCTGCCTTGAATATTCAGCTGGAGGCCCCAGTGGTCTGGTGGTTCGGCCCCCAAGCAGTGGTGGCCCCAGAACCAGCCCCTGGGGTCAGCCAGCTCCCATCCCACTCCATGTCAGACCAGGAGGACACACCTGCTTCCTACCTGCTCCTGAAGGGACAAGGGTCCTTTCCTTGGGCAAGCCAATTCACCCCTCAAACCTCCACACCCTCTCCCTTAGATGGGAGGTAGCAGTTGTGGAATTGAAGTGGAATATCTCAGCTTCCAAATTCTTCTCATCAGCCTTAGCTGAAAGCAAGGAAAGAACCAGGGGTTAGCCAACCAAACAGGATTCAAGAGAGACTTGAAAGAAGAGGCTGTGGGGACCAACATTTTCAGACTGAGAAGCACAGCCCAGGCATTACAGCAGGCAAGCAGCAGCCAGAGGGTAACGAGCAAGTTAAAGTGAAACCATCCTGCTCCCTCACCTCGTTGCCCTACAGTTGTTCTTAGCAAACAAGGTCCTCTGGGAACCCCTGCTTTTTGACAACATAGGCTTTACCAGGATGAAGGCAGCCTTGCTATCTGTTGGCCCAAATCTGCTCATCAGCTGTGAGAAATGACCAATGACAGGACATCACCTGGTCATCGGGAACCCAGCCAGCATGAAAACTGTGTAGGCTGACCCTGGAACCTATACAGGATCCCTCTTTAGGACTTTTTTCTTCACGGATTTATGCAAGTAAAATAACTAAAAATGGTGCCTTTGCAGTATAGTCATTTCTAACATGCTACACTGAGGAGTCAATTTTTCCACAGCAGAAGACACATGCCCCATGCTGAGGGGCAATCAGTGAGTGCATCTGTGGCAGGACCATGGCAGGTGCTCAGAAGTGGGGTCTTTTCCCCTCTGCACCCCTCAGTCAAATCCACTTGACTCAAATTCCAACGTTGGGGCTCAGAGTGGGGTCCCCAAAGCAGCCACACCAGCCTCCCTGGGACCTGGGTAGAAATGCAGGGGGTGGGCGGCAAGTAATGTCCCTCAGCAGTTCTGATGCTGGCCTAACCAGGATCAGAACAAGGATACCCCTTTGGATGGCACTGCATGATGTCCAGCAGGCACAGGGGCCAACCACTGTCCCCTCCCCACCTCAGAGCAGGAGAGATCTACGCCTGGGCTCAAAGCCCCCACCCTGTTGTGGCTCCTAGGGCATTTGCAGGGGTCTCCCTAAGGAAAGTGAAGCCATGGGTCAGCCTGAGATCTGAGGTGGGCCACGCTTCTCCAGGGTAGACAGGAAAGGGCCTGAGATGGCTGAGTGCTCCTGCAGGACTCACCCCAGCCTCGCGGTAGCTCCCAACACCCATCTGGGGTAGGTGGGGTGGACTCAGGAGACCTGGGTTCAAATCTCAGCTCTTAGAGCCTTAGTTTCCCCACATGCCGAAGGGGTTCATAGTGAGATAGTGCACACCAAAGCCCCATACCAGGGTCCCTTAGCAACGCCTGCTAGTTCTATCCTTGGCTTCTCAGTGGCAGTGTCTCCACTTGTCCACAACCTGTGGGAAGCCGTGGGTGCTAAAGGAGACAGCCCCCAGCCTGAGCTTCAAGAGCCTCAGTGGGGGTGGGGGTCGTGGAAGGTGGTGGGAAAGACCTGGGGATGCAGAAAGCATGCCCTCAGGGGCATCTGGAGGTTTCCTGGAGGAGGCAGCCCCCAGACTTGGATAATGAAGAGACTGACCCTGGGCCGGGAAAGGCAGGAAGGCGGGGGGCTTGGGGCTGGGTATGTGCGGGCCCCACCAGTCCCTCAGCAACTTTCCTCTGAGCACCTGTGTGGAGGTTTCAGACCCAGTTTACTATGGAGGAGCCATCGCCTGTCCACAGGACCTCCTCGTGGCCTGAGTCTGGGCCTTTTGCCCAGCTGGCTCCCTGGACAGGCCAAGGCTAGCAATCGACCTTCGGGAAAGGAAGGGGGGTACTTAGACTAGACCTGACCTGCCAGCAGACACCTCTTTGCCAAACCACAAGCCACCTACCCCAGCAGAGCTCCAGACACCTGTCCTCACTCCCACGCTCACCTGTGGTCCAGTGGCTTCGTGGTCTGAGTCAACGGTCAGTGTCAGAGCCAAGAATATGGAGCTCCATCATTAGTGGTTTGCAAAGCATGGGCTTGGCCGAGCCAGCTAGGCTGAGGGACTCCTGGAGACTGGACAAAGCGCACATGGCCAGGGCATGCCCCGGGCAGCCACCAGGTGTGGGCTGAGGGTTAGCAGTACGTGGGGTTTTGCGTCTGTGGTTGTGGGGGAGGGGGCAGTCAACACACAAACAGCAAGCATGGTGCTTTCAGGAGCTGACCCAGGGCACGGGGTAAGGGAGGCCAGGGGCTACTGCAGACAGGTGGTCTACAATCAGAGGTTATGAAGAAGCTGGCCACATGGAGACCTGGGGGTAGGATCTTCAGGTTGGGAATATGGGGAGTGCAAAAGCCCTGAAGTACAGATGAGTCCAAGGAACACACTGAAGGGCAATGGGCAGGGTGAGGAGGGGGGAGGGTGTAGGGGTTTCAGTTGTACAGGTTCCAGGAGTCAGGATTTTCATCAGAAGACTTCAGAGGGACTTAAGCTGGTCAGTGATATAATCTGATTTACTTTTTCAAAATAGGATTGTGGGGAGGGATGAGTGTTTTAATCTGTTATATGTCTTGTGTTTATAGAAAAAAATACCTATTTATCAATGAAAAATATAACATATAAAAACTAGGACTGAGATCAGCTGTATCAGGAAAAAGAACAAAATTACAGTACCCTAAAACAAGATAGTTTTTTTTTTTTCCACATTTAAGAAGTATTGAAAGGACAGCCTCTTCAATAAGTTGTGCTGGGAAAACTGGACAGGTACATGTAAAAGTATGAGATTAGAACACTCCCTAACACCATACACAAAAATAAGCTCAAAATGGATTAAAGACCTAAATGTAAGGCCAGACACTATCAAATTCTTAGAGGAAAACATAGGCAGAACACTCTATGACATAAATCACAGCAAGATCCTTTTTGACCCACCTCCTAGAGAAATGGAAATAAAAACAAAAATAAACAAATGGGACCTAATGAAACTTCAAATCTTTTGCACAGGAAAGGAAACCATAAACAAGACCAAAAGACAACCCTCAGAATGCGAGAAAATATTTGCAAATGAAGCAACTGACAAAGGATTAATCTCCAGAATTTACAAGCAGCTCATGCAGCTCAATAACAAGAAAACAAACAACTGAATCCAAAAATGGGCAGAACACCTAAATAGACATTTCTCCAAAGAAGATATACAGGGTGCCAACAAACACATGAAAGAATGCTCAACATCATTAATCATTAGAGAAATGCAAATCAAACCAGTCAGAATGGCCATCATCAAAAAATCTAGAAACAATAAATGCTGGAGAGGGTGTGGAGAAAAGGGGACACTCTTGCACTGCTGGTGGGAATGTGAATTGGTACAGCCAGTATGGAGAATAGTATGGAGGTTCCTTAAAAAACTACAAATAGAACTACCATATGACCCAGCAATCCCACTACTGGGCATATACCCTGAGAAAACCATAATTCAAAAACAGTCATGTACCAAAATGTTCATTGCAGCTCTATTTACAATAGCCAGGAGATGGAAACAACCTAAGTGCCCATCGTCGGATGAATGGATAAAGAAGATGTGGCACATATATACAATGGAATATTACTCAGCCATAAAAAGAAACGAAATTGAGTTATTTGTAGTGAGGTGGATGGACCTAGGGTCTGTCATACAGAGTGAAGTAAGTCAGAAAGAGAAAGACACATACCGTATGCTAACACATATATATGGAATCCAAGAAAAAAAAATGTCATGAAGAACCTAGGGGTAAGACAGGAATAAAGACACAAACCTACTAGAGAATGGACTTGAGGATACGGGGAGGCGGAAGGGTAAGCCGTGACAAAGTGAGAGAGTGGCATGGACATATATACACTTCCAAATGTAAAATAGATAGCTAGTAGGAAGCAGACGTATAGCACAGGGAGATCAACTCGGTGCTTTATGACCACCTAGAGGGGTGGGATAGGGAGGGTGGGAAGGAGGGAGATGCAAGAGGGAAGAGATATGGGAACATATGTATAACTGATTCACTTTGTTATAAAGCAGAAAGTAACACACCATTGTAAAGCAATTATACTCCAATAAAGATGTAAAAAGAAAAAAAGAAGTATTGAGGTAGGCAGCCTAGGGAAGGCCTGTGATCCAAGCACTGGGGACACAGGCTCCTTCTGTCTTTGGTTCTGCTGTGTGAGACTACCATGCCCAAAGTCTCATGGTCCAATATAGCTGCTGGAGCTCCAGCCATTA
Organism: Phocoena phocoena; assembly: GCF_963924675.1. NCBI lineage: Eukaryota > Metazoa > Chordata > Mammalia > Artiodactyla > Phocoenidae > Phocoena > Phocoena phocoena. The sequence goes on along the minus strand of NC_089224.1, from coordinate 25,992,637 downwards.
CAGCCACATTCCAGCCAATGCAAAGGCAGAAATAATAAAAAATGGCATACGCCCTCTGTTTAAGGTCCTTTCCCTAATGTTACACACCCCTTCCATTGCCAGAATGTAGCCACACGGCCACACTTCGATGCAGGAGAGGCTAAGGAATGCAGGAGAGACCCCTATTCTGGGAAGCCATTTGCTGACCTAAAAATCAGGAGCCTGTGACTAAGAGAGAAGGGAAGAACCAATAGTAGGGATGACCACTGTCCCTGCCACCTTTGCCCTGCTCCTGGGGACAAGGACTTTGCTGGGCATAGATACCCATAGATGGCAAGTGGAGTCAGCCCCTTGGGGACTGGGAAGAGACCAATGCACAGACAGGCAGGATAGATGGGTGGATCAGGGCTCCACAGAGGAAGTTGCATCTCACTATTCTCTCTCCACAGTACTGGGTGGGCACCTCCAAGCCAGCTGACCTGCCTCTCACTCGCTCTGTCGATAGCTACATGACAGTCCAGAACATGATGAGCACAACTCAGCGACAACCTCATGGGAGGAACTCACTTTGTTTTGGGGTTGAGGGCCTTACTGTGTGACTTTGGGCATGTCATGTCTCACTAGAGGATCAAGTGAGGTGGTGCATATGCCTGCCTGGGTGCCTATCTCATGCTACCTAGTCCATTACCATGCTTGACCCAGGCATGTCTGCATGACCTTGGCCAGTGCCTCCCCATCCCCATCTTTAAAATGGGGGTGATGACACAGAACCTCCTCACAGGCCTGGCCTCCTTCCTCTGTCCTTCTGGAAATGAGGTGGCAGCCCTGCCCTGCCTCCCGGCTCTGTGCACTGAACTGGTGGGAGCAGCGGTGCCTGGAAGTGCCTGTAGGAAATGCAGAATCCTAGGCCCACCCCACTGCCATAAGATGGTTCCCCTCAGGTGGGTGGCAGGCAGGCGGGCCACCAGCTCCCAGGGAGTGCCCATTGCCCCAGGCTGTCCTCCTCCTCCCGCTCTCCCTGGTGGTGGGCATGTGTGGGCCAGCTTGGGCCCTGGCAGAGACAGGAGCTATAGCTGCAAAGCCAGCCTCCCGGGGTAGGGTTGAGCACAGGCCTGCTTCACTCAGCCTGGGGCACCTCAGACGTGCCACACCACGTTTCCAACCTCGGTCTCTCTCTCTCTGTAAAATGGAAATGCCATCTCTGCCTCCTTGCCTCTCATGAATGGAAAAGGGCCAGGGATTCAGCCACTTTCGAAGGTTCCCATTCATGTGGTCTATCTGAATGCACATCTTCCCAGATCCCAGGTGACACAGTCGTGATCTCCCCACAGTAATTCGGGGGCACAGGCAATGTTCATCCCCCTCCTGGTGGTGTGTTGGGTGAAGTGGGGCCCAGGCCCTTCTAGCCATGAGACTCCCATTCCTCCTGATAAGGAGTGAAGTGGGTCAGGCATCCTGCTCTCTGTCTCACCCAGGGCATGAAGCCACCGCCCTAAGAGCCACCAGACTCTGGGGCCTGTTCTGGGTGATGTGGCCCTTGGCTATCACTGGCCAGCAGGATTTCAGCACCTGCTCAAGATGGCAGCATGAGGAGGGGGCTTAGGTCAAGGCCACCATCACCCGCACTGCCGGGAGCTGGTCTGGGCTTCACCTGGGCTGGGTCAATTCATCTTCGCAGCATCCCCACTTTACAGACAGTAAATGTATCCCCAGTCACACAGCTCCGAAGGGGCAGGTGACCTCAGCATCACGCTGCGTGTGTGTGTCTGCACATGTACGTTTCCTGCACATGCAGCCTCTCTATCACGTGTGTCTCTCTGCTGGAGCACAGCTGCTGGCCCTGTCCCTCCCCAGCCCACCCCGTCTCCTGGGACATTACCCAATGGTCACTTCCCCATGGACCCAAGCCTCATGGTCAGCATCTGGGAACCGGCCTTGGACAGTCATGCTGGTCTCTCCAGCATTAGAATTTGAAACCAGGTAGATGTGGGGACACACGGTAGGCACTGCCCCTTTCAGTCTGTCCTGGGAACAATCTGGTAAACAGACCCAGCATAGGCAAATGAAAATGACAAAGCAGACAAGGGAAGTCCCTCCCTGAGGACAGGCACACCTGGAGAATGAGACCCTGCCCAGGGCTGACCAAGCCCCCCACAGGTCTACCCTGGGAAGGTGAAGTGCCTGCCTGGGTCCCTTGGTGGTCAGTACAGAGCACAGTTACAAACCCAGGTCTAAACACCCAATTATTCCACCACGATCTTTCCTGGCTTCCGCCTTTTGGACAGAGGGAATAATGAACCTCTGCACAGAGCTGCCATGTGGCCCACACGAGAGACCCCTATGACACCCACAGAAACCCTCTCACTCAGCAAACAGGCAGGAACAAAGCTCTCTCCTCCCACCTCTCTTCACCTGCCCCACCCCCACACCTGGGGCCTCCCCTGCAACCTCAGAGCCCTCTCTCCTGGCTGCCCTCTCCCTGGCCCCTCCAGGAGCCAGCACTGCCCCTAGGGCAGAGAGGCTAGTGCTTTTGTATGAATAATACCAACTTAAAAACTCTGGATTTCCAGCTGCTCATGAATAGTTAGCTGTGGGTTATGTGAGAATAACAGTAACTACTACTTGTAATGGCCACCATGCCCAGGCCTGATCAGACCCCCAGGCACTGCTGTGTCCCCACTCATGGTGGCTTTCTGAACTAGGACTGAGGCAGTAGCCACCTCTGTGAGCCTCAGTTTCCTTAGCTATGAAGTGGGCCAGCAGCAGTTCCTCCTTCATGGGACAGCTGTGTGTGGGCAGAACTGATGTCCCTTTGGGATGCATTGGGCCCTCAGGGGTGCTGCGACTGGGCAGGCCCTGCTCACACCTGCACAAAAGGGAGGGCTATTGGTCTGAACTGTGGGCTGCAGGACTTCAGGGCTAAGGTTAGGACAAGCTCCCAGGGCAGCCCATACAGACCCTAGACACTAGGCCCCCACCATGGGCAGAGCACTGAGGGACCAAATCTAAACACCTCATTGAACAGAGAAGGAAACCAGCCACAGCATACAGCGGGCGAGCGCCCAGCTGGGTTCAGCCAGTGCTGTGGGCACCCCACAGCCCCCAGCCTGTCCCCCACCACAAATGGTTTGGACATGCCAGCAGGTCAGGAGGAGGATCTGGTGCAGGGTTTAGCGGAAGATTCCTTTTTCTGATAAATCTCCAGGGTGACTTGCATTTTCCATGCCTTCTATTCCACTTTCAAAACTCCCTCTAGCAGCGGGGGTGAGGCTCTGGGCAGGGGGAAACAAGGAGGGTCCAGTGTGGAGGGCAATCACAGGTTAGACAGGCACTAGGTTACAACGCCCATGGGTATCCACCTGCTGGCTGGGTAGAATAGCTGGGAGAGCATCCAGTCCACTCTTACAGGACTGCACAATCTCCCCAGTTCTGAGCATGGCCCTCCTGGGTCTCTTCCCAGCTGTGCCTCAGTTTCCTCCCATCATGTGAGGGGGTAACACCTGCTTCCCAGGGCTGTAAGACAAAAAGTGATGCACCTGGCCCCACGCAGGGCTGTCCCACGCCACCTCCCATTTGCCCCAGAAGTCCTGTTCCAGCCCACAGCACCTAGAACAGGGCATGGCATACAGCAGGCACTCTGTGGTTACAGGATGAATGAATGAACCTCCAGCTCCAGGCCAATGTAACTCACTATCTCCTGACCTTGGGCACTGCTGCTTACCCTCTCTGGTCTTTGGTTTATGTGGAGGGAGAAGGTCATGCCCACATGGCCTTGGTCTCCCTCGCAGGCAGGGAAGCTGACGCACAGAGGTCAAGCCACCTGCCTGAGCCACTCTGCTGAAGACATCAGCAGACACCGTGACAGACGGCGGAAAAGGGGCAGGGGTGGGGAGGGGGAGGGCGGCTCGACTAGGAGTGAAAAGCAGGTGGGCCTGGGAGCCGGGTCAGGGTCAGGACAGGAGAACACAGAGGCCTGTACTTTTGCATACCTGCCAGGGGAGATAATGCCTGGCCCCTTCGTACCTGCCTGGCTTCTGGGAGAGGCCCGCGTCCTGGCCGACAGAGCCAAGGGCTGGAGGAACCAACACGCTCAGGCCACCCCCAACGGCTGGCACGGGCACACACAGGGTGCCACCCCAAACAAGGGGGCCCTGCCTGAAGACACAGAGGCTGCTTCATGAGAGGCAACGGCGGGCACTGGCACACAAAGCGGGCCCAACCTGTGGTGATCCGCTCTCTGCCTCCCCCCTCCCTCCCCTCGTGAGTGCGTGGGAGGCCTTCCTGCCCCCATTTCCTAGACGAGAAGGCCGAGGCTCAGAGGGTGTGAGACCCACACGACTCGTTGACTCAGGTTCCGGGTGCGGGGTGGACGATGTGTTGGCGAGACCTGCAGTGGGGCCCCCGGGGTGAGCCTCACCCCATTAAAAATAACAAAATAAAACCCACACCCGCGGGAGCGCCCTTTCGCCTTCACAGCGCGTTCGGCAGTTAGCGAAGAGGCCGGGGAAAGGCCGGTTCTTGTCCTCGTTTTATGGATTAAAAGTGTCCACGACAGGAGCACAGAGGGCGACGTACTTTACCACGAACACGCGAGGTCCGGGGCCTAAGAGTGCCGAAACGCAGCGCGGGATCCCGCGGCCCTTGCCGCCCACACTGGGAAGGAGAGCGGCAGTCTAGGTCCAGCCAGCCAGGCCTCCAGACCCGGTCTGGGGGCGGAGTCTGAGGGCGGTGGCGTGCGCTGGGCGGGCCGGGGGGCGGGCCGACGGGAGGGGGCGCGGGTGCGCAGCAGGGTCTCAAAGGCTGAGGCGCCGGCCGCCCTGAGGCCCGGAGCAAGGCTGCCCCAGCGCCGCACCATGGACTCGCGACCCGAGGAGTATGAGCTCAATGGCGACGTGCGCCCGGGCTCGCTTGGCTCCCCGGACGCGTCGGTAAGCACCCCTACCCCCGTGGGGCTCTGCGACCTTGGCCGATGCCCGCCCTCTCTGAGCCCGGCGCCAGCGGCCCCTAGGGACCTATGGGCGCCGACCAGCTGCGCGCCGCGTCCTTAATGAGGGTGGCGGTGGTCGCCACGCCCCGTGCGTTCCGCCCCCTACCCGCGCGGTCGGGGGCCCCAGCGGTGGCCCTGAGGCTCCAGCCACCCCGGAAAGTGAGCGGGGGCGGGGGCGGCTGGCAAAATGCCGGACGTGGCCTGGGGCAGGTAGCGCCCACACCGAGCTGCACAGCCGAGGGGCCTGGGCGCCACCTTCTCTCCTCCCCCCGCCACTTCCCGCGGGCCCCTGCCTTCCTGGCTCCCACACCACACTCCAACTTTGCCTCTCCACCGGCTCGATGCGCGCCCGGACTGGGCGGAGTGGATCTCGGCTTCTGGGCCCCAGGCCAGCAGTGGGCAGACAGTTACGTCACCCACGGTGTCCACGGAGACCGCACAATCTTGTGCGTGCCCTGATGGGGAACTTGGTGCCGCTATGGCCCCCTCTCCTCTCTCCACCCGCACGAGAGGCTCTATTCAGAGCCTGCCCTGCTGGCCTGGAAGCACTGTGGGCATGAGGCAGGCCCTGGCAGTGGTCCCATATTACAGCTGGTACCCTCCCACCCTGGGGTCCTGTCCCACTGGCAGGGCCAGAGTAGCGGTTCCTAACTGGCTTTGCCTTGGACTAGCACTTCCCCAGGGCCTCTGTTTATGGCGCAGTCCTGAGCACCGCCCTCCCAACTTGTTGACTTTGGACATTCTTTCAGTTTCTGACCCCCTGGGGTTGGGGGTAGGGACGGTGGCCATGTGCGCCTGACTGAGGCAGAGACCGGCCCTGCTCAGGTGTGGGTGAGCAGTCCTAGGCGATGTTGTAGTAACAGGCCACGTTTAGGGGATGGGGGGAGAACATGTGGGGCAAGCAAGGCCTTGGACTGGGGGAACGGGCCCTCAGCAGGCAGGATGGGTGTGCTCAGGGATCACTGCGTTCATTGGCTTTGGGACCAGTTGCAGTTGCTGCAGCCCTGTACCACTCAGTCTGAGAGCTGAGACGGGTCCAGACGGAGAAGCCACGGCCAAAGTGCTGAACTCCCAGGGGTTGGTTCTGAAGGCAGGTGGGAGTGGGGTCAGGAAGGCTTCCTGACCAGTGGGGACATTGGCACTGGAATGGGGTACAGGTATGCCTGGGAAAGGCATCCCAGGCAGGGAGAACAGTGAGAGAAAGGCCCAGGGGCTGGACCACCAAGTATCAATACATTGGAGCTGGGGAGCTGGAGGTCGTATGGGAGGTCAGACCTTGCCAGCTATGGAGGCCATGGAGGGGCTGGAAGCTCATGTGATAGTGAACACATTCTTCCAGGGTGGCTCCAGTCACAGGCAGGGAGGCTCTGGGAGAGATGGTCAGTACTGAAGGCTGCTCTGCTCACCCTGCCTGGGGCCCAGGCCCACCCAACACTGCTCTCCAGCCTCCGCCTTCCCCTTCCCACCCTCAGGACCTGCCTCACTGTGTTCTTGAGCACATCACTCTGTGTCTCAGTTTCTCATTTGTGAAATGGGGTGAGAGTAGTACCTCCCTCAGAGGGTTATGGTGAGGATAAATGGGCTAATGCGTGTGAAGTACTGTAGGAAACTGGGCACACAGCATTGTTAACATTCCTGCCTGCCACACAAGACCCTCTCTCAAAGATGAAGCCCAGGCAGGGTTTGGTAAGGGCAGCACCTTCCCTCAGGTGCAATCCCTGTGGACAGGCATGGCCCTCCCCCTGCACCTCACCTGGCTTTTCCACAGCCTTCTCTCCTGGCGGTCCCTGCCTGAATCTGAGGCCCAAGCTCCTGCTTGAGGAGGACTAGAAAGGCTTGCTGGGAGGAGGGGCAAACCCCAGGATCTTCAGATGTGTCCCCACTTAAGCAAGAGCCCCAGACAGCAGGGTGTGTGGGCTGGGTCACCAGTATGTCCTTGGCTGCAAGAGGACTGAGTGGGAGGCCCAGGCCCAGAGCCCCCATCAGTCTCGAGACGCCCTGCCATGCAGCCTTGGGCAAGTGCAGACCCTCTCTGAACCTCAGTTTCCTCCTCTGTGAAGTGGGGCAGGATCACTCACCTCCCAGGGTGGCTGGGCTCAGGGAAGAGTTATATGTGTAATCCATGGGCAGATGAGCCCTGTCGGGCCAGGGTGGTGGGGGAGCTCTGCAGATGTCCCGCTCCATGTGCCCCATATCCCTATGGCCTCCACACAAGGCCCGTCCACTCAGATGCCCCACAGGAGTGAGTTGGAGTCTTCACTAAGTCAACTCACTTTCGGCTGGCAGCAGCAGGAATAGTAAACATCAATTTTATTGTGAAAATAAATGTGGTCCTTGACTGTGTCATGCCCGGGGATTTATCTCAGGGGGCAGCTGCGTTGGACCCTGCAGCAGACTCTGGGACCACAGCCAGCTGAGGACACAGCAGGGAGGTGGCAGGACAGGGTGCAGTGAGGCTCCTGGGGCCACATTTGGGCTTGGAAGCCAAGTCCTGGGAGGGAGGGGTATGTGCACAGCCTCAGCTGCTGGGGGAAGTTTGCTCCTTTTCTCTTAAACTTTTTTTTTGGCTGCACTGCACGACATATGGGATCTTAGTTCCCCAACCAGGGATCGAACCCATACCCCCTGCATTGGAAGCATGGAGTTTTAACCGCTGGACCTCCAGGGAAGTCCCAAGTTTGCTCTTTTTCTCATTTCTGCTCTCCTGGCAGATCCCGAGGCTGGTGGGGTCTTGGCCACGTTCCAAAAGGCAGCCCTGATGTGGCTGCGGGGTTACTGCTAGCCATTGCTGAGTCCACAGGAAGCGGGACTGCCCAACCCAGCCCAGCTGCAGCAGGGAACCCCCCCGCCCCCCACCCCAGGAAACTTCCTGCCATGCACTCAGACATGGAGCAAGAGACATCTCGGGGCTGGCTGTGTGCGGACGGTATGGGGACAGTGCAGGAGTAAGCCAGTGTTACCTGGAGCAGGCGGTTTCATGCTGAGTCCGGCGGGTGGCCACAATAACAGCTTATGCCCCGCACTAGTGGGTCAGACAAGGGACACCCCAGGCCCCAACATATCCTACTCAGTCAGTTCTGAGGTCCCAGCCAGAGGCAAGGACCCCAGAGCCCGCACATCCCCTGTTGCCCACTGAGCCCAAGGGGAGGGGCCTTATGCAGCAGTGGCTGCAATAGCCCAGCATCTGGAGCTGGACCTACTCAGCTCATGCATTTCTGGGGCTAGTACTTTCTCTTCCTTGTTATGGATTTTTTAAGTGGAATTAATCACAAATTGGTACAGTTCATTTTGGAGGCAACCTTTCAAAGTGGTGAGGCCTGGGTGGTGAGGAAGAGGAACATCCAGTCCTGCCCTGCACCAGCTGTGCTCTGACCAGCCACTGGGCCTCTGAGCCCTTCATTCACTCCCCTTTATGTGCCCATTTTATAGATGAGGAAACTGAGGCACAGACCAGTCATTCTGTTGGTCCGTGGTGTGGCAGGATATGGAGATGATAAAGGATAGGTGCTGATGGAAGGCCCACACCCCAGCTCCTCCCAGGATAGCTGATGAACCTCATAGATTTATTGGGGGCTTGGTTCTACAGATATGAAATTGGGCTCTGGGAGCGTGGGCAGGAATTCCCATGTGGGCTCCTTGTTCCATACTTGTACATGGGGTTTGGAGTCAGTGGCAGAATTGGGGCAGGCAGGATTGGAGGAAGTCCATAACCAAAACCCTGAGGGGTCCTGCAGGGGTTCAGTGGGCCACAGCCCTGGCCTGCCCTTGTCTCCCAGGGGAGCAGAGAGTGTACAGACAGGAGGCTGGGGGTGGGCCAGACCTCATGGGCCCAGCTGTAGGCCATGGGCAGCCCATCCAAGCCCAGGGTGTACTGGAGGATGCATTGTGCTGAAACTGGGTTCTCTGAGTACCACAGACCTGCTTTGAATCCTGCTTCTGTCCCAACTCCTCTCCCTGTCCAAGCTGAGGTTGCCCAGCAGTGTGACCCTGGGCCAGGTGGCCTGGGTCCTTGCAAGCTGCCTACCAATGGCTGGGATGAGACCCTCTGTCCACAGAAAGTGGGCTCAAGGAGCCAGCCCTGTGGGCATCTGCCAAAGTCAGCTCCCTCCCCACAGGCTCCTTCCTGGCTTTTAGGGGAAAATGTCTGGCAGCCCCAAGCTTACTCAGCTTCTGGTATGCCGTTGAGGTTTCAGGGAAGTCCTCTTGGCCCTAGGGACACATTAAACTGGGTATTTGTTCCCTGCACTGCCCAGGTCATGGGCAGGGGTCTCCGTGAGAGGGTCCCAGCATGGCTTCTGGCAGCTGGGTGGCCAGGTGGCCTGTCCAGGCCCATAGAGCTCTGCACCTGTGAGAGGTGGGCTCTGACCGCCCCCCCCCCAGCCCCAGTGACCTTCTCAAGATAGCAGCCTCCCTGGGATTCACCTGTGCAGCAGTCACCTCTAGGGCCCAGAGCTCCCTCCACAGCTCAAAGCCCCTCCGCAGAAGGCCTAGGACACAAGGTCAGGCATGGGAGAAGCGGATCAGCCCTGCAGCCTCCTCCCCACCCAAGCCCCTACCACACAAACCTCCTGGGCTCTCTGACCAGGGAGGACATGAAGCTGTGCCATGTCCTGCGTGGCCCTAAGCTTTGAGGTGGATAGGCTGGTTCAAATTCTGATCTGCCCCTCCCTCACAGTAGCCCTGGGTGAGCCCCCCTGAGCCTTAGTCTCCCACTCTATAGAATGGGAGAACAGTGCTCTTTCTCATTGTTAGTGGGGGCACTTGGTAGGTTGTAGAGCTTCCCAGACTGTGGCCTGGGGTGTACAAATGGGGAAACTGAGGCCCAGTGAGGGGGAGCGTGTTGTCAAGGCTACACTGCCAGGCTATAGTGAGCTGGAGCTTGACCAGAGCTCCCCCCACCAGCCCCCCGGCCTGCAGCCTCTGGCCAGCGCTCCTTATCACTGCACAGGTTGAACAGGAAGCAGATGGCCGTATGGGCAGGAAGTGCCATGTATCATGAGGGGCACATGGCCTGGGGCCCTTGCTTCCTAACTGGGACCCTGAGACAGTGGCCAGACCCCCCAGAACCTCCTGGCATGTTTGCTCCGTGGCCCTGTTGCACACATGGGAGACTGAACCCCAGAGGGGCCTGGCTGTCCTGAGGTCACTCAGCTAGAGCCAGGGGCTGGGGACTTCTGAGCACTCAGGCTCACAGATGACCCAGACCCCAGACCCCCACTGCAGGCCCCAAGGGGACTGTCGTGTCAGCTCTCAGGGCTTCTGAGTCCTGGGACCTGGGTTCAAATCCCAGTGCAACCCTCACTTGCTATTGGCTTTGGACAAGGTTCCTCCCCATATAGCCTCAGTTTACCCTCGGTAAGTGGGGCGTGAGGACAGGGGGACTCCCTGGAGCAAAGCACCTAGCTAAAGGGTGAGTAAGATGATGGGCTGTGCCCTGGGCACCCAAGATGGAGGACAGCGGGGCACAGGCGCCCTGTGCTGGGGGCACTGCTGCTGATGGTGTCATTCTGTATTTGAATGTGCATGTGGCTGCATGGGCATAAAATATTTCAACAGTTCAAGAGAGCTCAAGAATAAAAAGGAATTCTCCCTCCTCCTCAGAAGCCTCCACAGTTAGCCTGGATGTGTACATATGTGTGTGTATGTGTGTTTGTTAATGCATATATACGTATGTATTGTATATGTGTGTATACATGTTATGTATACATGCGTCTGCATGTGTGCTCATCTGTGTTTGTGCATGTGTACTGTGTATACATGTTTGTGTGTGCTTACACACATATATGTATTGTGCTTGTGTGTAGATGTGTATTGGGTACTTACGTGTGTGTGGAAGACATTTTGGCACTTCTGGTTTATGAAACATAGGGGCACATGGCCAGCGGGCCAGTGTCTCCAGGATACCCACACCCAGAGGAGCACACAAATGGTGAAGCATGGCCAGATGGGCCGCTTTGCAAGAGCAGAGCTGGGAGACAGCCTGGTGCTTTTGCGGGGGAGGGCACAGACCCTGGGGAGGAGTGGTGTGCCTTGGGTGTTCTTGGTCTAGGGGTGTGGCCCACCCAGATGTGAGTGCAACTGTAGGCCTGGCATGGAGAGGCAAAGGGGGGAGTTGAAGAAAGAAAGGGGAGACCTCAGGCTGCACATGGAATTTCCCAAAGAGCAGGCCAGGGCCCTGGGTCCAGTGGAGGAGGCTTTCCCTGGGGGCTCTTGGGTCTAGAATTTTAAACCAAGTAGATTTGCTACTTAAGAACAACTGACACTGAGGGAAAGCAGGACATAGCAGAGCCGCCTACGTTCCTGTCCTCCCTCCTGGGCATGTTATTCTAGGTTAACTTTGAAAGACATAATGTAAAAATGAAGACCCCGCCCTTCTGTAGTTCTGTGAAGTATGTCCAGCTGCAGAAAGTAGAGGCTTGCCCTCCCCAGAACCCCCACCTCCCATCCCTGCCTCTTCCATGACTCTAGAAACAAGATCTGAATGGCCCCAGGAGGCCTAGTGGCTCAGGGATTCCTGTGGACAAGCGGCCAGGGCTGAGGGGTACAGATTTGTCCTGGGAGGTTGGGGAGGGGCCTGGCCAGGGGCAGCTTGAGGAGAGCAGATGGGCTGGATACAAAGAGGAGGCCTGGCAGCTTAGAGCTGGCTTCAAGTGAAACAGCCGCCCCAAGAGGTAAACTCCAGTCCTGGGAGGGGTCTTTGTGGCCTGGACTCCAGCCTCGGAGGCAGACCTTCTCCTGCCTAACTACCCTCCCCGCTCCTGCCCTGGGACAGAAGAGCCTATCCTACAGGGGGAGTCAGCTCTGGGTGGGGCCCTGGGGCATGGAGGGCCCTTGGGAGGGACAGGGGCCCTGGCCTTGAGGACTGGGGATGTTCTCAGGCAGAAGTGAGGGAAGTTATCAGAACTTGTGTTCCTGTTTTATCAACGTGAACATGAAGGCAGAATGAGCCCTGGAGATCCACTGTGCAGCATGTCGTGACCAGTACAGCACTCTAAGGGTGATATTAGTATTATCACAAATACTAATAATAAAGGGTCAGGAGAAGACTCTGGATGTGTGGTGGCCTGGATGTGGTGATGGTGTCACGGTACACACTTAGCTCCAAACTCTTCAAGTTGTTCACATTTATTATGTACAGTTTTTGTGTGTCAATCACACCTCAGTAAAGTGGTTTAAAAATTTTTTTTAATAAAAATTAAGGAAGAAGCTAAGCTCAGTTGCATTGTAAAATGCTGAGGCATCTGTTGAGCACCTGCTGTGTGCCTGCACAGCTGGGAGATGGCCTGGGTGGATCGGCCATCCCAGGAAGACTTGTTTCAGGTCTGGGCGAGTATGCAGGGATCTGGAATCCAGATGCCGTCATGTCACTTCCCGCCCTGGCACCAATCACCTCCTGGAGAGGAGGGCAGGCAGGGGCATGCAGGGAAGGCTGCCAGACAGCCCCGCCCATGGCAGGCAGACAGTTGGCGGCATTTTCCCATCTAAAACCAGAGTGTGTGCTAAGGTTGTGTTTTGTTTCCTTTCTCTTCCAGGACTTGATTCCTAGGGTGGGTCTTGCAGGGGCTGCACAGCCTTCTCTGGGCCTCTTGTTCTATTAATAAGCACTTCCCTTTCGAGCCCTTATCTGGGCCCTCACCTGCTGATCCGATCAACCCCCACATCCCTGGGAAGGAGACCAGGCTCAAAGGGGGGGACACCAGGGTGGGCCCAGGCCTGCAGCCCCCTGCCGCAGAGCCCAGGCTGACCGCCCCCCTCCCTGCAGCCACCCCGCTGGGGCAGGAACCAGCCCATCAACATGAACCATTATGCCAATAAGAAGAGTGCGGCCGAGAGCATGCTGGACATCGCATTGCTGTTGGCCAACGCCTCCCAGCTGAAGGCTGTCATCGAGCAGGGCCCTGGATTCGCCTTCTTCATCCCCCTGGTGGTCCTCATCTCCGTCTCCCTCATGCTGCAGATCGGTGTGGGCGTGCTGCTCATCTTCCTTGGTGCGTGCCTGGGCAGGGGGCCCCAGCAGTGGGAGGGCCCTGGGGTACCCCTGCCCCACGGTCAGCTGATTCTGCCTGCACGCACCTTGGGATGCGTCACTGAGTGTTTTCCAGGCCCTCACAGAGCTGCACGGGAGCCCTGGCCCTTCTCACTAGGCACGTGGTCCAAAATGTAGCTCCCACCGTGGCCCCCAGAGGGACCCCATGTCTCCATCTTTCCACTCACCCAAGCTGAGGACACAGGAAAATGTCATAACATGTGCTAAGAGTTGATATGTACTGGGCACCTACTGTGTACCCTCTAGACCTTATGGCGGTCCGTAGGGACTAGGTGGTAGTCCTGCCCCCAAGGTGAGGGTCAGGGCTAAGAGCAGCAAGAGCTTTGGGCTCCCCACAACCGCTGCCTGGCTGTGTGACCTCAGGCAGGTTACACGACCTCTTGGACCTCTGTTTGCTTGCCTAGAAGGTGGACATAAGGACAGCCTTGGGTAGGTGTGAGGATGGCTAGATTATCATGCACCAGCACTCAGAAAGGTGCTTGCTTGTGCACATTGTGCCTTAAAATCCAAGCCTGGGCCTTGGGCCTCCATGCCTTCCACTTCGTGACCAGGCAGCAGGCCCCTCTGAGCTTCTGTTCACTGAACAAGGGGGAATGCAGTGGTCAGGCCACAGATACCAGACTGCCCAGGCCAGAGCCCATTGTCTGTAATGTATTAAGGCAGCCATGTCTCTCTCTGGGGGACAGAAGAGGGCCCCTTGGTGTTGCACAGCCCTGGGCAGTGTCTGCTCCCTCTCGCCCACAGTCAGGTATGACCTCAACAACCCTGCCAAGCATGCCAAGCTGGACTTCCTCAACAATCTGGCCACCGGCCTGGTCTTCATCATCGTCGTGGTCAACATCTTCATCACTGCCTTTGGCGTCCAGAAGCCCACGATGGACATGGCACCTCGGCAGTAGGGGTTCGGGTGAGCTGTCAGGGCCGGCCCCGGCAGGGTCTACACGTGCCTCTACCACGAGCCCACCCACTCACCCCACTGGGTCACCGACCCAGCATGGGGGACTCAGGGTCTTTCATGCAGAGCCCCTGTGACTGCATCTGCCCTCACCTGGGCCTTGCAGGGTGGGCGCCCCTGGCCGTGTGCAACCCCACACCACACTCAGCCCACTGTCCTCGCTCAGAGAGACCCAGCGCCTGCCGAGGGTCACCCCACTTGGGAGCAGGAGCCACAAGGGAGTGGAGTGACCCTCATAACACACTCAGCAAGCCCCTACTATAGGGCCTCAGACACAGGCAACCCTGATTGTCATGAGGGCAGATGCAGAAGGTCAGTGGGTCTGGCATGTGTCATGTGTCCAGAGTCTGGAGCCCTGGCCAGGGCAGCACAACACAGGTCCACCCACCCTTGGGTCCAGCAGTCCTCGGACCTGCCCCAGAGGAGAGGTAAGTGCCACAAACAGACAACTATCCATCCACTAGCACAGCAGAGTGGACAGGAGACCATCCCTACACAGCAAGCACCTGTGTGTCAGGGGCATACTAGAAAGCCTTACACATTGACCAAGTGGACAATGCCGTAAGATGCTGGGAGCAGGGCCTTTGTGTGGCCCCATTGTGAGCATCTGGCCTCCACTTGCCCATGCCATTGCTATTGGCCCCACCAATAGCATCCGATTCACTGCCCAGCTGCTGGTACCAGTTTGTTGTTAAGTCTGTGCCCCGTGGAGGCCTCTGGATGCCAGCCTGCTCCCTCACTCATTGCATGATGACTGGGCCACTTATTAATCACCTGCTTGTGTGCCCCAGACACAGTCCTGACTCTCCCCAAGCACCAGCCTGGCAAGGAGACCTTGTGGGCCCCACGGCACATGTCCACCCGCCGGCCCATGCTCTCAGAGGGCCCCTATCAGAGCGTGCTGGGACCAGGCTTTTAAATCCTGACAGTGACCCAGAAGGGGAAACTGGGGCTCTCCCAGGTCAGAATTGGGCTGTCTGATTCCGGAGTCGGAGTGACCCCAACATTTGTGGGCTGGTTGCCAGACACAATACTGAGGCAGGGTCACCAGAACAGAACTGGAGGCCCCTCTGGCCTTGGCGACCCTCATGCCTCTCCTCTCCCTTCTTTGCAGATGCCCCCGGATCGTGCCTGGCCGCAGCTGCCTAAACCCAGGAGGCGCCTTGCCCTTGAGGCCCACCCTCCTGTGCGTGCATTCCCCCAAACCGCCATAGCCCAGGCTGGCCCCGCTGGACTGCATCCAAGCAAGCCACCCACGGTCAGGCCACTCCGGCCAGCACAGGGCCTGCCCCATCCTCAGCTGCTCCTCCTCCTGGAGCATGGCGCAGTGATGCCCAGAAGACAGAACTGTAGAGTCCTCAGCAAGGGTCGTCGCTGCCGTGGACATGCAGCAGGCCCAAGGATGGGGGGCAAGAGGCTGGCGCCGTCTCAGGACATTTCCAGAGGGATGAGGAGGCGCCTGCCCTCTGCCAGTGCAGCAGTGTCCTGGCCTTGTGTGCTGCCCACCCTGAGTGACCCATGACCTCTGCACTTCCTGACCCAGGACCGTAGACCACCAGCGACCCTGTGGGACCCCCACCGTGGCCACTGACTCAGGCCTCGCACCCTCTACCAGCAGTGACTCGGCAGGGCCCTACCCCTCCTTGGCGGTCTGAGCCCCCACTTTTCTAAGTGCAAGTAACCAGTAAAGCTGATGCTCCCCCTCGTGTGGCTCCCAGTGCCATCCTCCCCTCCCCCAGGCCTGGGTGCTGTGCACCGTGCCCCTCAGAGCACCAGCCTGTGCAGGCCTCCTCTCTCTCTCCCCACAAGCCTGTGACCTTTGTGGGGAGCAGCCTCTGTTGGCATCTCCAGACATCACCCCCATGTGTCCTCGGGGACCGGTGACCCCTGACCAGACCCTCATGGAAAGTTCCAGCACTCCCACATTTCCTGCAGTTTGCATGCCCACACAGGTCCCTTCTGCACCCACAGTACTGGCTCACCTTGTGGTGGTGCTGGACACTGCTGCTCACTCAGGCCGAGGGGACTGAGGAGAGTGGGGCTGGTGCTGAGCAAGCCTCGACCCTGCAGAGGCACCAACAAGGGCCAGGTGCTGTCTCGGGGGCACCTTGGGGCCACATCTCACCTGGCTGGGCCCTCCAGCTCCCTCAGTCCACCCTGTGGCCTCTAGGGCCTGAGACCTCACTCTCTGTCTCCTTGTCACCTCCTTTCTGACTCCTGCTGGCCCCACCCCCTCATCTCCTTGAGGCAACAATGCTCTTACTTGGTCCTCTCTAGGTGAGATACTGGAGCCCTGGGTGGGGATGCAGCCCCCAGGAGCTCCCAAGGCCCCTCCCCCATCACTTCTCTTGCCCTCTCCACTTTGAGCCTGGGGGAGCTCCAATACCTTGTTCCCTTAAGACATTCAGGTGACCCCACAGACTCTTCCGTGGGGCTGAAAATTCAACTCTGCACAAAGTGATCGACAAACAGGAGTGCTTCTGGGTGAGGTGATCTAATCCTGGTCTTTACTTTAAATAAATAATCCAGGAAAAAACAGGGAAATGGATGAAATAAGATTGAAAGTGCTAGTGGCTGCAGAGCTGGGGCCGCGGGGCCAGCTCTCTGCTCTTCTGAGTGTCTGAATGTCCCATAAAGACGGTTTTTAAAGGTGATCCACATATGGGATGAGGTCCATGAAGAAGCAAGACCAGCAGGTAGGCAGTGGGTGGACACATTTCCCAGAGGATCCAATGAACCTGGGGCCACCCCAGCCAGAGGGCTCAGATGCAGAGGCGTGCAGGTGGCTGGGCCCTGGGAGCAAGTGGTACAGAGGACCACCTCTCCTGCCGCTCACTATGAGCACATCTTACCTTGGCTGTCTTGTTATTGCCAGGAAGCAGCAGAGGTCAGGCTCCTGGCTGTGAACCTTCCCTACCACCTGGCCCTCATGGTGGGTCCAGGATGGTGTCCGGGTCCATGCCCCCAGGTCCAGCCCTGCCCAGGGCCCAGCACAAGTGGATGCTGCCCAGCACCACGTGCCTGGTATAGGCTGAAGCAGTCTGTGGCTTGTGGTGCGGGCTGGCTGGCAGCCACACCAGATGGATGCCAGCCTGTGTGGACCATGGACGTGGCCAACAGATGGCCTAGTTCCTCCTTTGGCCAGGACAGGAAGCTGGCCCAGATGTGGCCAGAGAGGTTAAGCCCCAGATGGCTGGACTGGGTCCCAGGTCACCAAGCCAGGCTGGCCTCCACGGGTGCTAGGGGCATTGGGGACAGGGCATGACAGTGGGTGGGTCTGTGCATCCCAGCCCCCTACAGCCCCTACCCCAGCTGCTCCGCCAACAGGTACACATGACTGCCCCCCCACCAGCACCCAGGCTCCTGCCTCTACAGTTCCGGCCCCCTGACCCTCACTCCAGATGTATTCCTGTCTTAGGTCCATGGCATGTGCTGCTGCTCTCTAGGGTCAGGGCTGTGCCCTGAGGTCTTCCCCACTGGCCCTCCTGACCACCACTGCTGGTCGCTGTCATGGTGGGCCATTTGGGTTTACTCTGCCTTTGGTGCCATTGGCTAGCGTCACTGCCCACAGTGTCCCCCTGGGGCCCATATCTGAGCCCTGACTACCCCTGCACCGTCTGGCCCAAGACCAGGGCTGCTCCCTGAGAAGGAGGGTCCTGCCCACCATCTCCCTGAAGGCTGAGGGAGCTCTGCCTGAGCTGGGGGAGGAGGTGGGCCCCTACTCATACTTGCACTTCTATTTGGTCTGACCTGGCTCTCCCACTGGTTGCAACCACCCAAAGCCTATGTCCCCAGCACTGTGTCTGACATACAGTAGGTACTTAGTAAACATCTGCAATAGATTCACTCCTCCTCGAGTTCCGAGCCCTGTGCATGTGTCACAGTGGCCAAGGGATGGACAGAAAACCGAGGCCCAGAGAGCGAGTCAGGGCCAAGCCAGACCCAGGGGGGTGTGACAACCCTCAGGGAGTCCTCTGACACCCTAACACATCCACGGCTTGTTAACTACCCCCTCTGCCCTACCATGCAGCTGCCCCACCCGGGGACACTTCTCTGCCCTCCCTGGGGATGGCAGAGACCCTTAAGGAGTAAGAAGCAAGGAAACATACGTGCCAAGTTGGGGGACTCCACAAAGGGACACACGGGGAAGTCAAGAGCTGGGGAGCTCTCAAGACCGATGCTCTGGGACCCAGGACTGGGAGGGAGCCCCAGGAAAAGACAGGCTGTGGTGCACGAGCCCTGAGGCCACATGAGCTGGGGCTGGCCTTGAAGGAGTGTGGGGTGGTCAGTGCAGGGGAGGGGGAAGTCATGCAGAGCTTGTTGAGCAAGCTCTGGGGGGACTGTGTGCTTAACCCTCTTACTGTAAAAGATAGATGATGACTGATGGATGGATGGATGACAAAAAGATGATAGATTGATGGACAGATGGGTAGATGATGATAGATAGATAGATAGACAGATAGATGATAGATAGGGGTAGGGATAGATGAGTCATCCCCAGGTCACCCCTGGCAGAGTCACCAGATGAGGAAGTAGCTCTGTGCCAGTGGAAGCCCAAACAGGACCCCTCTGTCCCTCTGGGAACCCTTGTGCTTGTCTCATTTCTCATGTCCCCTGCATGTGTCCAAGGACACCACAGTTTATTCCTGCCTGGCTCAAACCCTGGGAGTATTCTAGGTCCATTTCACTCTACAGGTTCTCCTTCCCTGACTCTCCATCCCCACTGTCCATCCTTCAAGGCCATGGCCCACTTGACCTGGGTGGGGGGAGGACAGGGTAAGTCAGGGAGCTCTGAGGAAGGTAGGCCAGGATGGGATGGGGGCCAGTGGACCAAGAAGGTGGACTTTTGCTGCAGGATTGGGTCATTCCTCCTTCCCACACCTGCCACACCCACCTACCCATTTCCCTCCCCTCTCTCTCAGGCACCTTCTCTCCCACCTGCCTTTAATTGAACTTAGTTCCTCTTTTCTCACCACATTATTTATAAAAATCAAGGAGCTGAATGTTTTAACATTTTTCTTCCCTTTCTCTCAAGTATTTATTTCATGGGAAACTAAGATAAGCTGCTGGACCTGTGTGTGGCCCAGGGGAGATGCCCCATGGCAGCAATGCCCCCTAGGCCCTGCCCCAGCCCTTGGTGTCCTCAGAGGAGAGATGGGGCTCCAGTCCTGCCTCCAGGTGGAATAAGAATTGAGGTCCCAGCTGCCACGTGGCCAGCGATGAGGAAGGTCCCCTGCTCTGTGCTCCCAAATCCCCATCCAGTCTACAAGACTGGGGTCCCAGAGCCCATACAGCAGGGACCTGACCCAGCGCTTGGTCAGGCCTAGGGCTTATGCAGAGGTTTTGGGGGCACAGGGTGAGCAGTATCTTCTCTGAGATAGTCCACAGAGCACTGACCTGGGGGGAACTGGATAAAACAACCCCGGATTCCAACAGTGTCAGCACCCACACCTGAACCCTGTGCCCTCTCCCCAGAGGGAAACCCTGCATTGTGCAAATTGCAGTTGCATTTCTGGTTCTGCAAACACCAGCCTGTGACCTCACCCGGCCTGAACCACATCACTCTGGCAAGAGTATCTAGGGCCCTAACTCCCTCCATCACAGGTCCACTACTCTTCACACACACACCTCCTTCTTCACAGACACACTTCTCCCAAATGCCCGCATCACTTCCGTCCCTCCCATACTCCTCACACCCTCCCTCATTCCTCTCCCTACACATGGGGGTTCTTCCCCACCCCAGGCAGACTGGAGATGGGACAGTCATCCCAGCACTGTGATAGCCAGGATGAGGAACTACTCTTTTCTTACTAGAGTTTTTGGGGGACTTTCCTGATGGAGATGGCATTTTACCAAAGACCCAGGTTGAGTAGATGGGGGGTGGAGGGCGGATGGTTAGTAAAGAGTGTTCCTGCTGAGGGAATAGCATGTGCAAAGGTGCAGAGGCATGGATCATGGGCAGTTCCAGTTGTTGAGGTATGGAGGTGGGGACGGGGGACAGAGGGTCAGGGGGCCAGCAGGGGAGACTATGGCCCATGGTGCCTTTCACACCCTGATGGACTTACTTCATTCCAGGTCATGGTCACTGACAAGGTGGTTGGCAGGGCATGGCCTCACGTGGGGAGGTACTGTGCCTAGACATGGATGCCCCATTGTTCTACCTCCCTCAGTCCCAGCCCAGGAGTGGAGGCATTGTATGGCAGCAACAAGCCAGGGGCAGGCAGATGGCAGAGGGGCCTGGCTGCTGGTCTGGGCTGTTGTCGCAGACTTCAGCTGCAGGCACGGAGTCCAGGCACAGTCGGGGAAGGGGCCGTTGAGGCGGGGATCCACAGAAGGGTCCAAGAACAGCCTGAGCTCGGGGGCTGATTTGGACCTCCAGGGCAAGGCCTTGGTAGGTCATGGATGGAAGGAGAAAGTCAGCAGTCACAAGAAGTAGCCCAGCTCGAGCCAAGGGAATAGGTGTCCTGGACTATCACAGCTCACCAGACGGGTCCTGAGACCTGGGACAGGCACTCACCGCCCCCCACTCAGGGGATGGAACCCTGCCACAGGGTCTCACAGGTCTTGGGGGGTGGACAGTACCCAGGACTTCCCTGCCATAGGCCTGCGGGGCCTGTCTCTGGGATGTTCCCTCAAAGGTGCTGTCTTAGTTCGGGGCTGCTATAACAAAGGCCACAGACTGGGTGCTGTATAAACATTTATTTCAGGGGGTTGGAAGGCTGAGATCAAGGCACTGGCTTATTCAGTGTTTGCTCTGCCTGCACCCTTCACACAGTGGCCTCATTTACTTTTACCCAGATGTCTCTATCACCTACAGTCAGGCGTCTGTCACCTTCACCCAGTAGTGCCCTTTACCTAGTTGTGTCTGTCACTTTCACCAGGCATGTGTCACTTTTACCCAAGCGTGTCTGTCAGAGAGCAGGACAAGCATCAAGAATACCCCAGGCGGGCTTCCCTGGTGGCGCAGTGGTTGAGAGTCTGCCTGCCGATGCAGGGGACACGGGTTCGTGCCCCGGTCCGGGAAGATCCCACATGCTGCGGAGCGGCTGGGCCCGTGAGCCATGGCTGCTGAGCCTGCGTGTCTGGAGCCTGTGCTCCGCAATGGGAGAGGCCACAGCAGTGAGAGGCCCGCGTACCGCGAGAAACAAAAACAAAAACCGAAAAACAAGAATACCCCAGGCATCTGCCCACGAAGCAATTACCCTCAGAATCAGAATCCTGCTCACTCACAATGGATGGGGGGGCTGCAGACTGGACAGGACATGCTGGGCTGGGCCTCAGGGGTCTGCTGACCTCGAGAACCCCTGCCACCTTCTGAGCTCAGAGTCCAGAGCAGGTGCAGGGACTAGTCCCCTGGTCTGGCTGGCCAATCGGGAAGGTGGCCTCCAGTGTCTCTGCAGCAATAAGAGCCAGTTTACATGGGGAACTGTCTGCAAGAGACCTGGGGTGCGGTGCACATTCACAGCCCTGAGGAGGCTGGAAGGGAGTGGGCACGTTCACAGCATCCCTAACCCTGGACCCTGAACAAGATCAAGAGGAACCTTCACGTGGTGCGCAGCCAGTGGGGGATCCGTTCAGCCCATTCAGCTCAGGGTGGCACCTGTGTCCTCCCCACTGAGCACAGACAACTGCACTCCTTTCACCCAACAGGAGTCTGTCCCAGAGAGAACATGCATTAGCTATGCCTTCCAGCAAAGTGGTAAATTCATGAAGCAATTTCCAGAGAACAGTACTTGGAACAGTGCTATCCAGCTCAGGATATCCATGCTCAAGGAGGGGTCCCAAGGTTGTGTCCCTTTTTACAGATGGGTAAACTAAGGCTCAGAATTTGGAGACACACACCCACAGCCTGCAGTGCAGAGGTGGAGGAGCAAGTGGGAAGCTGCACTGTCCCAGGCTTCAGGGCAGAAAGGAGAGCTCCTATGCCTGGCTCTCCCTTGCCCTGGCCCTCACTTTAATGGCTGGGCATGCAAATGAGCGAACTAGCCCACGAGCTGGCTGAATGAATCAGCCAGAGACCATGTCCTGAAGCTGATTCCTCTGCCTTCCATCTTGTTTCCTCCCCACATGCTCTGAGAGACTAAAACCTGGGAGCGGAACCCCTCCTGGGGCCCCAATGGTAGCGTCATTCCTGGAGTCAGGCTGTGGGTTCCTCCGGAAACCCCCTATGGAAAATGCAAGCTCATGATGATTCTTGGGTTGACAAACATACTTCTGTTTCCCCAAAGAGGCTGGAGAGGGAGGAGCTGACAGGGTGGGGGCAATGGGGAGAGGAGCCCATCAGGGGCCAGGCCCAGGCCCTGGGAGCCCATGCCTAGTGCGGTGCACGTGTGTATCTGAGCACTGTGCACGTGTACATGTGCACACTTTTCGTGTATGTGTG
Source organism: Phocoena phocoena (assembly GCF_963924675.1). Taxonomy (NCBI): domain Eukaryota; kingdom Metazoa; phylum Chordata; class Mammalia; order Artiodactyla; family Phocoenidae; genus Phocoena; species Phocoena phocoena. The sequence goes on along the minus strand of NC_089224.1, from coordinate 25,970,286 downwards.
CACGTATGTTTGTATGCCTGTGTGTGCATGTGTACGTGTGTGGGGAGGGCACTCTTGGCAGCTGTGTGGCCCTGGGCTCTGAGCTTCCACTCCCTCATCAGTAATGAGGGTGGTGACAGGGATCCACATAAAAGACAGGTGCCAGACAACCACAGCCTGCAGGAGGGTAGTAGGCACTGGGGATGTGGCTCACAGGGCCCCCAGAGCCAAAGGCAGAGCACACTCTTGGACGTGTACACTCACCCTCTTGTGTCCACGAGGGACATTCCCATGACAAGATCCTGAGCCGGAGGCTGGCAGGTGAGACAAATAGGTACAAACACCCTGGTCAAGGGGACAGGCCCATGTCCCCAAGACAAATACAGGGGCTCAGCTCTGAGGACAAGGTGCTGGGTATGGCCAAACCCCAGGCTGTTGGGGGAGGGCGTGAGGAGCCAGAGCCCAAGACTTCAGATGGCACAATTACATTTTTCATCTCTAAAAGTTCTAGAAGTTTTTGTGGACTCTTTTTTTTCTGTCTCAGCCTCCTCTCCACCTGGGATCAGGGACAAGACTTTGTGTTCATTTCTAGGCTCTGACCATATCTGTGTCAACTGAACCCTCCCCAGACCCGCCAAGCGCGGATCATCACCTCCCGGGGGGAGGGGCTCCATTTCCAAGATAGTAGTAGTATGAGGGGCCTCGAGGGCCCAGGATCTGGGTGTTGGCTCTGGTGACTGGACAGAGACAAGGGGGATGATAGGGGAGGGGTATCTCCTTGGGACATGTCACAGGAAGGGAATGAAGATGGTGGTGGAGCCCCTCATGCACTGGGTCCCCCCCCTTTCCTGGCTGAGTGATCTCTCCTTTCAGTCTTAGATTCTTCATCAGGAAATCAGGGACAGCAGCCCACCTCCTGGGGCTGCTAAGAGGAATCAAATTAACACATGCTGGCACTAGGTATCATGAGGCATTTGGTTGGCGCCCCTCCATGGGCCAGGGCTCGGGTAACAGAGCAGCCCAGTGCGCCCTGTCCATCCTCGTCTTCGCCACCTGAGGCTGAGGGCTGCGGAAGGAGGGAAGATGGGCAGGGGCAGGTGTGGGGACCTACAACACCCAGGCAGGGGATGGCAGGAGGGGTTCAAGGTAGGGAGTTCTGGAGAGAAGTAGTGGAAGGTGGCCAGGGAGGGAGGGAAGGGGAACACGTGGCAGGGGATATCTGGAGGTGGGCACTGGGGGACACAGGAGGGGTCATCTGGGGCAGGTAGCCCACATGGAGGGGTGAGGCCCAGGCCCACAGGGGTCTGAGAAGGCGGCCTGAGCAGGACCTGGGTCTTGGGTTGGACTCGGGAAGCCAAGAGCCCACAGGGTCAGCCCCAGTTATACATGCTGTCATGCCTTGTGTTGGAATCATCTAGAAAACACTCCTGAGAGAAGGAATAAGACTCAAACATTTAATATTGTTGAGCACCTTTGTACAGTGAAGGTAAAGTGCTTGTTACATAAGTTATACACAGTGAGAAATAAACACTTAGAAAAGCCAGCCAGCCCCAGGGCAGCAAGCAGCCAAGGTGGGCAGGGATAGGATCGGTCAGAGCCCCCCCAGGTCATCTGTGAGGAAGGCCAGCAGGAAGCGGCTGACGTGCCTGTCGACGATGACAGGGGAGAAGCCCAGGACACGCCTGGCCCCTGGCAGCACCTTGGGGTCTGGAAGACAAGGGGGTCTCAGAACCCATCGAGAAGGCGCCTTCTCTCAGCCTCATGGCATCGCCAGCCCCACACCTGAGTGATGTGGGGTCCCCATGCCGAGTGGGCCTGCTTGGCACTGGCTCCCCACACAGGACCTCAACAAGGTCAGCATGGCAGGAAAGGAACCGCAGGACTGCCACGCTGGGCCACAAGTAGGGGGCCTCAGGTGTAGGCCTCCGTCCATCCGGCAGGGCTCTGCCCCATGGTCTGGAGAGGACTGGGCTGAGGCTTGGCCAGGCAGCACCCACCTGGGGGGCAGCAGTAGACGAGGAGTGCCAGCCCTGCGGCCAGGCCGAGACAGGTCAGGAAGGCCACGGGTCCTGGGGAGAAATGCACGTGAGCAGCTTCCCGAGCCCAGGAGGGCGGAAGGGGTCCAGAGGCCTCGAGGGACAGGCTCACACCCTGTGCTGGGGTCAGCTGGGCAGGGACACACCCAGTGAGCACCCTGAGGGGGTCTGTCCAACAGGAAGCCAGGAACGGAACCCGACTTGGAATGGAGAAGCCCCCAAGGCAGAGATGGAGCCTTGGGTGGGGGAACAGAGAGAAGGGACATGGGAGGCGGTTACCCCTGTCACTGAGCTCACGGCCTGCGGTGCCCGAGTCTAGCTCTGTGCAATCTGAGTTCTCTGGAAACAAAATCACAGGGTGTAGTTAGTCGTGGGTGGGCCAGAGGGTAAGGTGGTTGCCCCGCCCTCGGGAAACCAAGGGGGCTGTCAAGCCCCCTCCCCCAGACCACCCAGGCCCCTCAGGTTGTGCCGGTGCTAAGCCCTCCAGGCTGTGTTTGGGGGAAGTCAGCGCCAGGGAAGGAACCCTGCACAGTTTTGTGTCTTCTCCTTTTGTCCACTTCATGAGAACTTGAGGACCATGGAGTAGGGGGTTCATTGTTCCCTGGCAACCACAAGGCACCAAACACAGCACAAACACCTGCCTGTCCAAAGTCTGATGATGTTGATGTGAGGGCAGGGCGCTCTTTCTCTTTCCCCAGACCCCACTGGGGCTCCCCCTAACCAGCCAGCTGCCAGACAGCCCTGAGGGCACCCTGGTAGGTACTTGACTCCAGGCAGGCTGTGTGGTCCTGACCTGTGGTGACAGGACCGTCCCATGCTGGAGCTCAGGGCCCAGTCCTGCCAGCCTGTCCTTGGGAGCAGGGACACTAGCCCCAGGTCCAGCCGAGTGGCCTGAGGCGAGCCACCTCTTCCCTCCTGGCCTCCAGCCTCTCATCTGAGGACTGAGGGACAGTAGCCACTCCTCCTGGGGACCTGGGTGCAGAGGCCTCAGGACTGAGCTGCCATCCCCGCTTGTACCTTCCCTGCACCCAACCTGGCAGCTCAGAGGACCCCTCGGGGCTCACAAGCCTCCCGGGCCCACAGGCCAGACCCTCTAAACCAAAACACATGTGTCTTGGACCAGCCATCTGTGTCAGAAACTGTTCTACAGAAACAGCCATGCCATGAGGATCTACCTGTGCGAAAGTGGACACAACCTGCGTCGTGGGGGTTGGGGGGGTCAGTTCACTCAAGGCTGGTACAGCCTACAGCCATGAGCTATTTCTGATCAGAAGTGTAAGGGTTCCCAGATTCATTAGATTACAGAGAGAAGGGCAGAGCTGCATGCAAGAGATGCTACCTTTTGTGTAAAAACTGGCACAAGAAAAAGGGAGACAGAGGGACAGAGAGACAGAGACAGAGAGAGGGAGACGTGGAGACAGAAACATCTATATTGTCTGAAATACTCTGAGGGCCACACAAGATGCAACCAGAGGGCAGTCTCTGGTGAAGGGCTGAACAAGAAGATGCCAAGCCCTGGGGACTGGGACACGCACTTACGCAGGGCGTGCCGGCTGGGCAGGCAGCTGTGCAGGGGCTGGGCATGGATGTACAGGGCCCGGTAGAACTCCTGGCAGTCCCGCTCACCGCTCCGCTGCAGGTGGCCCAAGAGGTCGCAGAGACGCACTCGCAGAGATACCTTGGGGTTCCGGAACTGGAGGAGGAAGGGGCACAAGACAAGGTCAGGCTGGAGCACTCTGGGCTCAGCACCCAGCCCCAGCTTCCTCAATGGCTGTGATACCATCTAAGTGCTTGGAACATGCACGGGAAGGTAGCAATTGCTACCACAGCCTCATGCACTCCCATGTGGCACCCAAGACTGTGCTGCATGGCCACTAAGCCTTGCACTCCCACTGGAGGCCAGGACACGTCAGCAAGAAAGATGGCGGTGACATTATTCCAAGTGTGGAAACTTAGTGGCTTGCTGACTTGGTTTTCCCATTTGTAAAAAGGGAATAATAAACCCACATGGTAGGGTCATTACAGGGAATCTCTGAGGTAATGATAATTTCTAGTTTACACTCTACAGGAATGTGATTCAAGTTTTAAAAAATAAATCAAGGGTTAAGGAGAAAAAAAGGTGGCTTTTTTGATGTGATTGACTGAAAAATATGTGGTTGTAAAGGTCAATGGACAGGGTACTTGGCATTGACCCCCAGAACCTGGAGGCCATGGCTCGGTGCTGCCACCTGGTGGTGGTGTACCATGCTACAAGGAACTAGAGTCAAACCACAAAGGTACAGAAACTGCAAAGCAAAGGTAGATAGATGTGCAGCAGAAGCCATGGGTACCTATGAGGAGAGGAACTGTAGTTTTGTGTGTGGAGGAGTTTCCTTTTTCTCATGTAAACAGCTGAGCTTTTCAAATTGTGTTTTTACAATGAATGTGTATTCGACTTTTTTTTTTTTTCGACTTTTAATTACAAGATATAAATTTGAGCCCCTACTTTTTAACTCACTGTACTACTTCTGTAACTTAAGAAGCATCTGGGCCAGTAGCAGGGTCCGTGTTGATTCTAGTTCTGTTGAGGATCAATCTCACCTGTCCCTAGGAGAGCCCCCAACCCTCCAAATAGCCCTGCAAGTGAAAATGTTACCCTGTGCCAAGGCAGGAAGCTCAGGTCCAAGAGGAGAAGAGCTCGCTCAGTCACCCAGATGGGAGGCAGGTCCTGCACCCCAAAGCCCCGGCTGGTCTCTAGCACCCACCCCCAGCCCCACAGGGGAGCCAGAGAAGTGGGTGGGGCGAGCAAGGAGCACCCACTCTCACCAAGTGTCCCTGAATAGGATGGGCCAGATTACACCCAAACGTTTGCCCACTTTGAACTTTTGGAAGATTCAGAGTGAAGAGCCCTATGGCACTGGGTAGGGCCTGTATGGTATCCCTGATCCCAGCACTCCCCCTGTTCCCCCTCCCAGGTTTGTCTCATGTTGTGGCATGTTATCACATGTCTCCTGTGATCCTCCCAGCATTTCTGGAAGGGGCCAGAAGGCTTGATGACATATAAAGAGACTAAGGCTCAAAGAGCTGATGTTCTGGGCCCAAGGTCACCCTAAGGAGACAGGTTTTCACCTCCAAGCTGTCCTGCCCCCCGCTTCTCCCAGCCCAGAGAGGAAAGGGATGGGAAAGCAGCCTCAGGTTCCTTGGCACCTTTTCTGCATCCTTGTTGCTGAGTATCTGGGGGTAGTAGCGGTTCAGCTGGAGGATAATCCTGTCCACCTGCTGCTCACTCAGGCGCCCAAGGCCTGTGAGGAAAGGCATGTCCTGGACCAGGCGGTCACAGTAGGTCTGCGCTGAAACAGAAGCATAGAACACAGAGGGAATGAGCCAGCTCAGCCCAAAAAGGGGGTGGCGAGACCCACACACCATGATGCAGCCATGGCAGGGACCCCTCGCAGCAAGGTCCCCATGCCCACCGAGAGGTGTACCAGCTGTAAGCATCTGGACAACTGCTGACATCCCAGCTCACGCACAGCCCAGAGTTCCCCCATGTCACGCCAACACCCTTGCCAGAAAGTGGGGTGGGTGGGTGCAGTGATAAAGGTTCAGAGTGCTCAAAAGCAGAGCAGAGCCTCTGGCTCCTATCTTTTATGCCTGAGAGCTTATCGCAAAAAAACTCAGAAGGGCGAAGAATCTGCTGTCTGTTGGGCCCCCTCAGTGCCCTCTGGAAATAGCCAGGCCCGAGGAAGGGCACGGGCAGCCTGGAGAAGGCCCAATCTCGAAGCTCCTACAGTCACTGTTGTTGTTTGGAGTGGCCTGTGCTGGCATGGCCACCAGACACAGTGTATCTGCAAGGCCTTGAGAAGCTGCCACCAACAGCAGACCAGCATGCTTGCTGCCCAGGAGGCTGCGGAATGCCTTTTCTTTTGTTTTTTCTTTCAGAATCACCATTAAAGCATCACTGTTGCACTATCTTTCCCATTAAGAATGTCCCTTAGAATGACAAGTCTTTAAAGGCAAGGGGTGGAGAGAGGTTGGTGGGCAGTTGACAAAGAAATCTCTGAGGGAGGGTCCCAAGTTCCTGCAGCACTAGCTGCCTGAACAAGTGCACCACCTTACCTACCTGTGGCAGCTTGTCCTGTTTCCTGGTGGACCCAGGGGATGGGGGGTAGGCAGAGCTGTATAGGAGGAGAGTTTTTGTATGTGACTGAAGTTAAGTTGGTATCAATTCAAATTAGATAGCTGTAACTTTAGGGTATTATGTGTAATCCTCATAGTAACCACAAAGAAAATGTCCATAGAATATACACAAAAGGAAATCAAAATGTGTTACTACAGAAAATCAACACAAAAGACGGGAAGAAATGAAGGAAAAAAAACTATGAGACATACAGAAAACAAATAGCAAAAAGGCAGAAACAAGTTATCCCTTATCAGTAATTACTTTAAATGTAAATGGATTAAACTCTCTAATCAAAAGACATAGATTAGGAAAGTGGATTTGTAGTATCATGATTTATAATAAGAAATATATATTTGATCTTTGTCCCAATTCCTGGCACACAGTTTCTAAAACCCAAGGAATTTCCTAAGTGATGAGAGCTGTGAAGGTGAAAGGATATCTTGTACCTCATAACAAGCCCCTTCCAACCTCATCTGACTTTGTATTAATGAGGTGATTTTGGGAAAGCCCCTAAATAACCACAGGGTGGGAGCTGATTGCCAGTGGAACCGACCACGTAATTCGAGGGGTGGAACTTTCAGCCCTCCCCATCTCACTTCCCCCTGCAATGTCTGGGGAGGGGAGAGGGGCTGGAGGTTCAATCAATCACCAGTAGTCAATGATTTAATCAGTCATGCCTACCTAAGGAAGCCTGCATAAAATCCCCCCAAAATGGGGTTTGGAGCACTCTAAGTTACTGAATATGTGGAGGTGCTGAGAGGATGGCCTGTCTGGGAGGAGCATGGAGCTTCCATGCTTTGCTTCTCACATGCTTTGCCCTATGCATCTTTTCCATCCGGATGCTCATTTGTATCCTTGAAATACCCTTTGTAACAAACTGGCAATAGTGTTTTCCTGAGTTCTGTGAACTATTCTAGCAAATAGGGTCACAAGGAGAGGGTCATGGGAACTCTGATTTATAGCCAGTCAGTTAGAAGCACAGGTGACAACCTGGATTCATTATTGGCATCTCAAGTGGGGGTAATCTCGTGGGACTGAGCCTAAAGTTAACCCATGGGATCTGACACTATCTCTGGATAGATGGTGTCAGAATTGAATTAAATTATAGGACTCCCAGTTGGTGTCCACCAAAGAACTGGAAAATTGCTTGGTAGGGGGAAAAACCCACACATTCCATAACCAGAAGTGTCAGAAGTATTGAGAAATATAAGTGCTGTATGTAAGAGTAGAAGAGAAACAGAATTTTTTCCTCTCAGGATTTAAAAAACATGATTTAACTATATACCGTATTCAAAAGACTCACTTTAGGTCTAAAGACAGAAAAAGGTTGAAGGTGAAAGAATGGAACAAGATATTCCATACAAATAGTAACCAAAAGAGAATTTACATTGCTATACTAATATGAGGAAAAAACAGACTTTAAGGCAAAAGCTGTTGTGAGACAAAGAAGTACATTATATATTAATAAAGTGATCAATCACCAAGAAGTTAGAACATATATGCACCAAATATCAGAGCCCCAAAATATTTAAAGCAAACATTGGCAGAATTGAAGGGAGAAATAGAAAGCTTTATGATAATAGCTGGAGACTTCAACAGACCACTTTCAATAATAGAATAACCAGACAGAATATCAATAAGGCAATAGAGGATGTGAACAGCCCCATAAACTAATGATACCTAACAGACATAGACACAACACTCCACCCAACAGTAGCAGAATATACACTCTTCTCAAGTGCACAGGGAACATTATCCAAAATAGACCACAAAACACAGTTAACCACAAAATGTGTCTTAATATATTTTAAAGGATTGACATAATAAAAGGATCTTTTCTGATCACATGGAATAAAGCTAGAAATCAATAACAGTAGGAAAACTGGAAAATTCACAATTATGTGGACATTAAACAACAAATGCATCAAAGAGAAAATCACAAGAGAAATCAGAAAATACCTTGAGAAAAATGAAAATAAAAATACAGCATACCAAAATTTAAGGGATGCAGTGAAAGCAGTAGTGAAAGGAAAATTTACAGCTGTAAATGCACATACTAAAATAGAAGATCTCAAATCAATAACCTAATGTTACATCTTAAGGAACTAGAAAAGGAAAAGCAGACTAAACCCAAAGCTCGTAGAAGGATGGAAATGATAAAGATTAGAGTGAAGATAAATGAAATAGAAAAACAATAGAAAAACAAAACCAAAAGTTGGTTCCAGAAAAATCAACAAAATTGGCTAACCTTTAGCTAGATTAACAAAGAAAAAAAGAGAGGAGATTCAAATTACTAATATCAGAAATATTACTATGAATTTTACAGAAATAAAAAGGATTATAGGGCTTCCCTGGTGGCGCAGTGGTTGAGAGTCCGCCTGCCGATGCAGGGGACACGGGTTCGTGCCCCGGTCTGGGAAGATCCCACATGCCGCGGAGCGGCTGGGCCCGTGAGCCATGGCCGCTGAGCCTGCGCGTCCGGAGCCTGTCCTCCGCAACGGGAGAGGCCACAACAGTGAGAGGCCCGCGTAACGCATAAAAAAAAAAAAAAAAAAAAAAAAAAAAAAAGGATTATAAAAGAATACTGTGGACATTTATACCAACAAATTGGACAACCTAGATAAAATGGACAAATTCCTAAAAACACACAATCTACTGAAGCTGAATGATGAAGAAACAGAAAATCTGAAAGGACTTATTACTAATAAGGAGATTCAATCAGTAGTTAAAATAGTCTCAACAAATAAAAGCCCAGAATCAGATGGCTTCACTGGTGAATTCTACCAAACATTTAAAGAACTAATACCAATCCTTCTCAAACTCTAAAAATAAAGTTACCATATGATCCTGCAATCCTACTCCTGAGCATATATCCGGAGAAAACTCTAGTTTGCACCCCAATGTTCATAGCAGCACTATTTACAAAAGCCAAGACATGGAAGCAAGCTAAATGTCCACTGACAGATGAATGGATATAGAAGACGTGGTATATATACATACACAATACAATATTACTCAACCATAAAAAGAATGAAATAATGCCATTTGCAGCAATATGGTTGGACCTAGAAATTATCATATTAAGTGAAGTAAGTCAGACAGAGAAAGACAAATATCATGAGATATCACAGTTATATGTGGAATCTAAAAAAATGACACAAATGAGCTCATTTACAACAGAGAAATAGACTCACAGACATAGAAAACTTATGGTTAGCAAAGGGAATGGGGGAGATAAATTAGGAGTCTGGGATTAACATATACACACTACCAAATATAAAACAGATAAACAACAAGGACCCACTGCATAGCACAGGAAACTATACTCAATATCGTGTAACAACGAATAACGTAAAAGAATCTGAAAAAATATATACGTAGGGGGCTTCCCTGGTGGCACAGTGGTTGAGAGGAGGCCTGCCGAAGCAGGGGACACAGGTTTGTGCCCCGGGTGCGGGAAGATCCCATGTGCCGCGGAGCGGCTGGGCCCGTGAGCCATGGCCGCTGAGCCTGCGCGTCCGAAGCCTGTGCTCTGCAACGGGAGACGCCACAGCAGTGAGGCCCGCGTATGGCCAAAAAAAAAAAAAAAAATATATATATATATATATATACGTACATATGCATAACTAAATCACTTTGCTGTATACTTGAAACTAACACACACTGCAAATTAACTATATGTCAATTTAAAAACTTAAAAAAAGGAATAAAATGCTTAGATTATATTTACCCAAGGATGTGGAAGACTTGGACACTGAATCTACAAAACATTGCTGAAAGAAATTTTAAAAGACACAAATAAATGGAAAGACACATCCCATGTTCATGGGTTGGAAGACTTAATATTGTGAGGATGACAATACTACCCAAAGTGATCTAAGAATTCAGTGTAATCCCTATCCAAACCCCAATAAATGTTTTTTGTTTTTCATCCTAAAATTCATATGGAATCTCAAAGGACTTTTATGGCCAAAACTATCCTGAAAAAGGAAAGAATGTGGATGACTCATACTTCCTGATTTCAAAATTTACCACAAAGCTACAAGAATCAAAACTGTGGTACCAACATAAGAACAGACATATAGAACAATGTAATAGACTAGAAAGTCCAGAAATAAACCCTACTTTGAGTGGGAAAAAAAAAGAGTGAAGACAACCCACAGAATGGGAGAAGTATTTGCAAAGCATGTATCTGATTAGGCATTAATATATACAGAGAGAGGAGATAAAAAGAACTCCTATAACACAACAACAACAAAAAATCCTATAAAGTAACCAATACAAAAATGAGCAAAAGACTTGCATAGATATTTCTCCAAAGAAGATGTACAAATGACTACTAAGCATATGAAAAGATGCTCAACAACACTAGTCATTAGGGAAATGCAAATCAAACTACAATGAGATACCACTTCATACACATTAAGGTAGAATAAATACATGGAGAGAGAGGGAATATGAATATGAGGATGAGGAGAAATTGGAACTCTCATGCATTACTGGTGGGCATGTAAAATGGTACGGCCACCATGGAAAACAGTATAGCTATTCCTCAACAAGTTAAACAAATACTTCAGCAATTTCATTCCTCAAAAGAACTGAAAGCAGAGACTCAAACAGGTATGTGCACACCAAGTTCAGACTAGCATTATTCACAAAAGCCAAAAGGTAAAAACAACCCAAGTGTCCACAGACAGATGAATAGAGAGACAAAATGTGGTATACATACAACGGAATATTATACAACCGTAAAAGGGACAGAATTTTAGTACGTGCATTTGACAACATGGATGACTGTGAAAACATTATGCTAAGTGAAATAAGTCAGACACAAAAGGACAAACGTTGTATGATTCCACTTACATGAACTATCTAGAATAAGCAAATTCTAAAGACAGAAAGTAGAATAGTGATTACCAGGAGCTGAGGGTAGGGGAGAAAGGGGAGTTATTGTTTAATGGGCACAGAGTTTCTCTTTGGGATGATGAAAAGTTCTGGAAATGCATAGTGGTGACAGCTTCACAACACCGTGCATGTATTTAATGCCACTGAAATGGTTAAAATGGTAAAATTTTATGTTCTGTATATTTTACCACATACATACATATAAAGGTGAATGGATAATATGTTAAACTGTGGTTCAGCTTAGTAAGTTACAACGGAATATAATTCAGTGTTAAAAAGACCTATGAAGTCACAAAAAGACATGGAGGAAACTTAAATGCATTTTGCTAAAGGTTAAAGAAGCCAATTTGAAAAGGCTATATACTATATGATCCCAAGTATATGATATTCCAGAAAATGCAAAACTATGGAGAACAGTCAAAAGATCAGTGGTCGGGCTTCCCTGGTGGCGCAGTGGTTGAGAGTCCGCCTGCCGATGCAGGGGACATGGGTTCGTGCCCCGGTCCAGGAAGATCCCACATGCCGTGGAGCGGCTGGGCCCGTGAGCCATGGCCGCTGAGCCTGCGCGTCCAGAGCCTGTGCTCCGCAACGGGAGAGGCCACAACAGTGAGAGGCCCGCATACCGCAAAAAAAAAAAAAAAAAAAAAAAAAAAAAGATCAGTGGTTGCCAAGGGTTAGGGAAGAGGGAGGGATAAATATGTAGAGCACAGATTTTTAGCCAGGTAAAACTACTTGTATGATACTGTAACAGCGGACACAGGACATCACAAATTTTTCAAAACTCATGCAATATACGACACAAGAACTTTATTTAGTAATACCTAAAGTTATTAATATTCTGTCAATATTGGTTCATTAAGTGCAACAAACATACCACACAAATGCAAGATGTTAATAATACAGGAAATGGGGTGTGGGGACCCTCTGTGCTATCTGCTCAATTTTCTATAAACTAAATATGTTCTAAAAATAAAATCTATTAATTAAAAAGAAATCCTATTTGGAAATTCCGTAGCTGAATTTTAAAGAAAGAAAATGAGAGTCACAGAAAGCAGATGAATTCTTGGATTGGGTGGGGTTCCCTGGAAAGGAGCATGAAGGAACTTTCTAGAGTGATAGAAATGTTCTGTCTTGCTTAGGCCTGGGCTGGTTGTTCCATGGGTGCATTCATTAGTCAAAACTTATAGAATTATTCACTAAAAATGAGTGTATTTGTAAGTAAATACTACCTCAGTAAGGTTGATCTTTTTAAAATAGGGTCATTGAGGTGGAACAAGTGGGGCCTCCTCCCTGATTTCTTCCATGGGGCCAACTCAACAGACTGTCTCTCTCATCTCTCTCTCCTCCTCCTGGATGGTCTTTTCTCCCCCAGAATATGAATTTCTATCTTCTGATTCTCCGAGCCTCTGAAAGTCAACCTTGAAAATGGACTTGTCAGCAGCTCCAATTTGGTGAAGAAGCCATGGACAGGGATGCAGAGAGACCTGCCACCACCACAGGGCCGGACCCTCCTGGTCACCTGGCTTCAGCACCTACAACCTCTCTGATTAAAGAGTTAATATTGGCCATAGTTCATGGAGTATGCCCCAAGCTTGGGCATTCTGTGGGCTCTAGGCATACAGATAATCGTCATTCTTCCATCAGCTCTGCTACACAAGCATGACTACCACCCCCATTTTCAGAAGAAGAAACTGAAGCACAACGAATAGGCTTATCTGAGACCTGCCTAAGACCTCAACCAGCTAGGGAGTGATGTATCGAGGTCAGGACCCAGGCACAGCACAGTGTTGGGGCCAATTCTTGACATCTAAATTTTCTGCCTCTCTAATCAACCTACTAATTAACTATGCAATTAGCTGCATCATATCTGTTCCTGGCCAAGCCATAGGCTGTCTTGCCCAGCACTACCAGTGTGTGCACCTGTGCATAGTGCCAGCACACACTAAGCACTCACTAAAGAGTTTGGGAATGAATGGACGTAGGTCCAAGGCTCAAGGGCAAGGGCTGTCAGTAGATGGTGGCCAGCATCTTGCAGTGGCTCCTCCTACCCTGCAGGCTGCTAGCCAGGTGGGGCCTCCATTGCCTGCAGCTGCCAGGCACGGATGGCATAGCCTGGGGGCCAAAGCTCTGGGCTCTGCTGTGCGCTGTGCACACAAACCACACCCAAGCAGCCATTCAGAGGCATGAGAAAGCACAAAAAAGGAAACCACTTTGGTCCCAAGTGCTGATAAACAGTCCCAGACAGTTTTTACAGGATAAAGGGAGAGGAATGCGCTGGCATAAAATTCACCAGACCTTCACCAGCAACCTCTGCTAAGCCCTACCTCCCCCATCATCTTGCCCTCCTGGCAGCACCACAACCATGGACAACCCCTCCCCCCCCGCCAACCTGTTAGCCTGGCTTGGCAATAGAGGCCCTGTGGGAGCTGGCCTCACTTGCCCTCACCGGGCCTCCCAGGCCCCTGAGCCATTCCTGCACAGCAACCCCCAACTGCAGTGTACTGCCCAGGATTCCCGCCCTTGGCACAAGAATACCTGTCCCTGTGGTTTCCGCCTGGCTAACTCATGCTCACTGCCCTCCCGCCAAGAGACCTTCCTGAGCTCCCCTGCCGCCCCACCAAACCAAAGTCCAGATGCTTGGACCTCAACCTCCCCTCCCAAATTGAATCTCCCAGAATCCCCTCCTGTCCCAGTGCCCAACCTGGCCTCAGGCATGGAGTTGAGATGGCGCACTCCCCAGCACACCACAAGGCAGGGACTGGTTCTGCAGCAACAGCAGTTGCTGCAGTGACACTCGGCCAGTGCTGGCCCTGAGCAGACGCATCAGGCCCCACACACTCACTCTGCAACCCTTTGTAGAGGCCCCAGAACCAACACGAGGCAGTTTCCTGTTGGTGCATGGAGACAGTGAGCCAGGAACTTGAGGCCCGCAGCCTTGCGAGCCTGCCCATTTGACCCTCCCAGGCCTGTGCTCTCTGGGCCCCAGTTCCCCATAACAAAAATGAAGGGCTCTGAGGGAAGAGGTCTCTAGAGGCCCAGGACACAGAGATGGCAGGGAGAAAGGGGATTGGTGGGCCTGGGCAGGGTCTAGTCCTGGCTCTGCCACTGACTGCCCTAGCAGTCTGGGGCACCTGCCCAACCTGACACTTTATTTCCTCATCCACACAGAGATATTCCACTTTTCCCCATACAGCGGTTCTGAATGGGAAGCACCTGATGTAAGACCAGGTGCACAATAGGTACAACAGACCCTGGAACAATGCAGTGGTTGGGGGCGCAGATCCCTGAGCAGTCGAAAATCCACACATTACTTTATAGTCAGCCCTCCATATCCATAATTTTGCAACCAAGGATTCAGCCAACCTGAGGTCATGTAGTACTATAGTATGTATCGAAAAAAATCCACATATAAATGGAACCTCACATTTGAAACCTCAAAGGGTCAACTCTACTCAGAAACAGCAGCCACAGATAAAAAGATTCAGAGAGATGACAGGGGAATGCACAGCAGCTGGGGTCTCTTCTGGCTAAGGCTGGGACACTGGTGTCCTGGAAATCACCAGGTTCCTGCCCATGAAATCCTATTTGTGTGCAGGACTCAGGCTGGAACTCCAGTGAGTTCTGGGGAGAGAACAGGGACTTCTGGGGCCTTCCTGGCCCCGTGGGCCACCCCTAGGTAACTTCTACCTCATGAAGCAGCCTGACCATGCTGTCATGGGCTCTGTCACCAGCCTGTCTCTCTCATGGAGCTTCTCCTACAGGGAAAGGTCCATAGGGAAGGGTCACCCTGTTCAGTTAGGGTCAGGAAGGTGGTGGGCGGGTCCCCACTCCAGAGAGGCCCTTGGCGGATGACTGGGCTGGAGCACCCATCCAGGGAAAAGAAGGAGGGACTGGGGCAGTTCAGTATGGGGCACAAAGCCTTCGGGGACCGAATCGGTATCCACAATTCCCCTGGGCCTGTCGCTGGGCAAGGGGTGCAGCCTGGGAGGCACCACAGAGTCCCATGGGTACCACACACTGCCCAGGTATGCACCACCTGTTGGGCATTCTTCTCAGGTAGCTGTGAGGACGGAGTGTCTATATTTCCTGATAGAAGCACAGTAGAATCACTTTTATTTTCACCTCCCACTGTCAGGCCTCAACCCTACCTCCCCCACCCGCCCATGCAGCATCTCCCCACCTACAGACGTGCACTAGCCGCTGCCCTCCCGGAACCACCCACGACGTGGCCCCCACCCACTAGAACCTTCTTCCATGGCCTGACCTGGTCTCAGAACCATCCCAGGCCCAGCCTCTGTCCCCAAGAACCCTCTAGGGCCTCACCTGGCCTCGCCGTCCAGACCCCTCCAAGGTGGGGCCCCCAACGCTCAGAAGCCTCCAGGGCATGACGTGGCCTTGCCCAACAGAACTCTCCAGGGCTTGTCCATGGCCCCCGCCCCCAAGAACCCTCCAGGACCCGGAGTGGCCTCGCCCCCCAAGAAGTCGGCACCGGGCCGCGAGCCGGCCTACCGTCGTCTCGTCGACAGGACACTTAGTCACGGGCAAGGTCACTCGCCGCCGCGAGGAGCGGCCCCTGGTGTGGCATCGGGACACCCGGACCCTATGAGCCACCGTGGCCGCGCGCCCGTCCCCGTATGGCAGGCACGACCCCGGACCGCTCTCACCTGTCATGGCGGCGGCACGCCGTGCACCCAGCTGGCCCGGCCAGTCCCCCTGCCGCTGTCTGTCAGCCTGGCTGTCTGGCCGCAGCCCGTCGACCCCTGGGACGACCGCCCGCTCTTTCCCTGTGAGCCCCGCCCCCGGCATCGTCGCGGAAAAGCCCTAACCCCGCCCTCACTGAGCCCGCCCCTTCCCGATGGGCCCAGTCCGTAGCGTCGGCTGCGTCGCCTCGAGGGCTCTAAATCCCCATCCCTCGCTCGAGCCCCGCTTCCTAACGCGTGGGCTACGAACGCTGCCGAGCCCTTAGCCCCTCCCCTCACTGGGCCCGGCCTTCCGAGCGCCGGGGGAATCGGCTATGTCACTGCGAGAGCTCTAAACCACGCCCTCACTGAGCCCCACCCTCGTGGACATTAGCTCTGTTGCTGCCACAGCTCTTGAGCCCCGCCCCTCGCTGAGCCCGGTCCTCATCAGTTACTGGGCGTCCAGAAGCCTTAAGCCTTGAGCCTAGCTCCCGCCCGCAAGGGAAGCTCTCAGCTCCACCTCTCACTGAGTTCCGCCGCCGCTGTCCTGGGCTACGTCACCACCAGATCCCTGAGCCCTGCCCTTTTCCACGCGGCCCCGCCCCCGCTTGCGTCGATGGCGTCGCCGCGACCACTCTAAATGCCGCCCCCGTTCTAGCCCCGCCCCCTCCGGCCCCAGGTACGTCGCCGCGCAACTCTGAGTCCCGCCCCTCACCCGAGCCTCACCCGGGTCTCTGGCGCAGCCTCGTTTATACGCTATGTTCTCCGTCCTGGCCTTTACCCACTTTGGACCCGTTCAGTCTTGGCCTCACGGGGCGGCCAGGGTCCGGACCTGGATGAGCGCTTCCGGGCACAGTCCACCGTGCCCGTGCGCCGACCCCTCCACCCCATGAAGGAACTGGAGGATGGGTGCAGCTGTCGGATGGAAACCCCAAAACTCTTGGGCCGAGTCGTGGTGGTCACCGCGGGAACCATCCCCGCTCCGAACACTGAAAGTGAGTCTGGCCCGCCTTACCGGAAAAGCCCAGCCGGGTCCTACCCCAGTCCGTGGGACAACACGGGCAGTGCCAACCTGGGGCAGGAGGGCTGTATAGCATGACCTGGGGGTGCACTAGGGGAAGTCCAGGCCTGCTCGAGGTCCCACGGCCGCCCTCCTGGAGGGGGCCTCCTGCCCACCAGTGGAACTGGCCTCACACCCCCACCCCCATTACTCTGCATCCCTCATGCTGGGTCATGACTCTGCAGACAAAAAGTGTTGCCTGTGACATCCCAGTAAACATAAATGTTACCCACTATTAAGCCATTAGGCACTGCAGCACCCCCCTTGGGGGGAATTCAGGATGGAGAAAAACAGGATACAGACCCCAGATAGATGAGATGCATATCTAAGGAATAATTTCAAGAAGCCCAGATTCTTGTATCTTCCCAAACAGAAAAGCACTATGATCATTAGCTTGACATGTCTGTTTTTGTGATTAGTAATCTTTTGATACTCGACTACATGGGTTTTTTGGGGTTTCTTTGTGGTTTTTTTCTTCAGCAAAAACTCTTGTGTATCCTGGCTCCTGTCAACTGGAAAAAATGCACAACCTAAAAGTTGAGAATTATGTTTTATTTGGTAGACTTTCTGAGGATTTCAAGCCTGGGAGGTAGCCTCTCAGATAGCTCTGAGGGACTGCTCCAAATAGGTAAGGGAGGCGCCAGGATATATAGGAGTTTTGCAACAAGGACCAGGTAGTTGGGACATCAAAAGATTACTGTATAAGACTTCCCTGGTGGCGCTGTGGTTAAGAATCCGCCTGCCAATTCAGGGACACAGGTTCGAGCCCTGGTCCAGGAAGATCCCACATGTAGCGGAGCAACTAAGCCTGTGCACCACAACTACTGAGCCTGCTCTCTAGAGTCCATACTACTGAGCCCGCACGCCACAACTACTGAAGCCCGCACGCCACAGCTACTGAAACCCCTGCACCTAGAGCCTGTGCTCGGCAACGAGAAGCCAGTGCAATGAGAAGCCTGTGGACCGCAATGAATAGACCCCACTCACAGCAACTAGAGAAAACCTGTGCGCAGCAGCCCCAAAATAAATAAATAAAATTTATGTTAAAAAAAAAAGATTACTGTTTGTTAAAGAAAACCAGGTATCTCAAGTTGATGAATTTAGTACTTTTCTTTGTATGGGAAGATGCAAGAGTCTGGGCTCATTGAAATCATCCCTTTGATATGCACCTTACCTATCTATGGCCAGTATCCTTTTCTTTCCCATCCTGAGTCCCCTGACTGTGCACTGCTGGGGTTGGCTGCAGTGGCTGAGGGTTTGGGGAGTAAGGGGCAGTCCATTTGTCTGCATCCTGAATTCCCTCAGCGCTCTTCATAGGGGGCAGTGGTAGTGGCTGATGACTGCAACATCCTTTTTTTGTGTGTGTGGTACTCGGGCCTCTCACTGTTGTGGCGTCTCCCGTTGTGGAGCACAGGCTCCGGACGCGCAGGCTCAGCGGCCATGGCTCACGGGCCCAGATGCTCCGCGGCATGTGGGATCTTCCTGGACCGGGGCACGAACCCGTATCCCCTGCATCGGCAGGCGGACTCTCAACCACTGCGCCACCAGGGAAGCCCACTGCAACATCCTTTTATGTTTACTGATACAGCAGGCAACATTTTTCATTCACAGAACAGTTCCTCAGAGCTACCTGAGAGGCTGTCTCCAGGGCTATAGTCCTCACTAGGGTCCCTGAATAAAACATAACTGGCAACTTTGAGGCTGTGTGTTTTTTAAAAGTCAACAGCTCCTAGCATTTACTTCTCTTAGTTCCTTTCACTCTCTAGGAGTAATGTCAGTGGCATAAGTGTGGGGTCTAGATGGACAGAGGACACAGTGAGGAAGGGGGGCTCCTAGGCCAGACTCCTTCCTGGGTGGCCAACATTCCATGCCACTCCCACCAAGGGACAGATAGGGAAACTGAGGCTCAGAGCAGCAGATTTCTGGACCTTGCCCCTGTTCAGCAATGCCAGGGCCTCCAAAGTGCAGGATTTTCTAGAGGGACCCCACTCCCTGGTAGACAGGCCCTGTGCCCCCTGGGATGTGCATGCCAGGCAAGCTAGGGCAGGGGATCCCCACCCTGTGAGTGGCAGCAGACGCTCAAAGGGTCAATGGGTGGGCCCTGGGCACTCCCCTCCCCAGATGGGGCGGGGAGTGTGTGCAATGTCTCCCTCCTTGCCCACTGCCCCACTGCCACTGCACGATTCGGATCGAAAGTGAACACTCAGGAAGTTGGGCCATCTGAGGTGGGAGGGCGGGCCTCCTGGGGACCCTCCCCAATCTGCTGAACACTGTGGGTCTCACATGCAGAGGGAAACATCTCCCTGTGTGGACTTACTGGTGCGAACTGACGTTGCTCCCCACCTGTCCCTTAACATCCGGGATGCACTGGCCCTGACCCTCACCCCCACCCCCACTGCTTTCACTTCTGACTTTTGCTTCTGTAGAATTTTGTAATCCTGGCATGCTTTATGTGATCAGAAAGTAAATACAAGTTTAAATCAGGCAGGGAGAGCTCTTCCCACGTGGTGTCTGCACTTGCCACTTGCCTGATCTCCTCAGGACTGCCCTCCCCTCCAACATGTAGGCAAAGTCAAAAAGCAAACAAGAAACTGGGACATGTTAGCAGCTCATCTCCCTAATTAATAAAGAGCTCCTAGAAATCAGAAAGAAAGCAGTCAACATTCATATACTCAGAGAAAGAGGAAATGCCTAAGGAGCTGCTCAATTTCACTCATAATAAGAACATTGTGTTCCATGGGTACAACTGGCACAAATCCAAGATCCTGATCAGACCTTCTGTGGGCCAAGCCGTGGGAACACCTCACCACAGGGCACCACCACAGGCTCCCCATCCTGTCCCCCCAGGCACTTCCTGCTGCCCATCTCCCAACTAGAATGTCAGTTCCCAAAGGCAGGGCCACATCTACTTTGGTCACAGTGCCAGACTTATAGCAGGTGCTCTGTAAATGCACTTAGAGCCTAACTAGATGAGCTGAATAAAGCGGCAAGCACAGGCCAGAGGCAGGAGGAATGCAGCGTGCCTGTGGACTGAGAAGCAGCCTGCCTGGGTAGAGCTGACCATGCGAAGGATTGGGGTGGGTGATAAAGGGCCTGAACACTGCAGAGGTGCAAGGGCATTCTCCTCCCACGTTCTCATATGGCCAAGGGGCACAATTCATTCATTCAATCATTAATTTATTTAGTAAATATCTCCTAAACACCCACCATGAGCCCAACCAAGAGGTAGACTGTCACTGGGAGAGCAGAGGAGCCCTGATCCCATGGAGCTTCCATCAATAGCAGCAGAACACCTCTGAGTGCAGGTGCTGAGTGTTGTGAAGAGCAGGAGGCTAGAGGCTGCCTGGGGAGGCTGCCAGCCTCCAAGATGGCCCCTCACATTGTTACAGAACTCAGGTTTGGCTGCTCACTGCTCAAAAGTCAATAATTGAGGACCAAGTGTCGATAGAAAGAAAAGGTGCTTTATTCTGAAAAGCCAGCAATCTGGAGAGAAGGTGAACTCTTGTCTGGAGCCCAATTCCAAAGATTCTGCTCAGCCATGACAACTTTTAAAGGGAACAAGGGGAAACGATCTCAGTGAATCATTAATGTAAGAGGTCAGATTCATCGTCATTTTTCCATTGCGTGCAGACCTGCTGGCTTCTCCTGATCTTCCTTTGGATGCTGTCTTGCTCACATGGTCCCCCTAGAATTGGATGTTCCCTTGCCCATGTGGTCTGCCTTGCAAATGTACCAAGGGTAAGATAGAGGTAGAGAGTCATTCTTTAACTACGTAATTCTTCATTCTTACTCCTTTTAATCCAGGAATGAACACATTAGACTAGGCATTGTGTACATCCAGTAAAGCAAAACTCAGGAGCTGTGTTACATGTTGCCTAGTGATCTCATCTTTCTGATTAAGGTCTGAGGAAAACAGGGATGAGCAGATGGAAAAGGGGCAAAAGAGCTGCTGCAACACTCTGGGTCACACCCCTGTGCAGTCTTCTCCACAGCAAATCAGGCCAGTCTTTGTGACTGGTGAAATGTGGCGGAGGTGATGGTGTGTGACTTCTTTGGCTGGGTCGTAAAGGGGATTGTGGTTCCTGCCTTTCTCTCCTGGATCACTGTCTCTGGGCGAGCCAGCTGCCATGTCATGAGGATGCCCAAGCAGTGCTGAGGAGTATAGGGAGGAGCTGGACCCCCAGCCAACAGCCAGCATCAACTTGCCATGAGGGAGTCCCTGGCTCCAGTCAAGCCTTCAGCAGAAAGCCTGTCCAACATCTGACAGCAGCCTCAAGAGAGATCCAGAGACACAGCCACCCTGCCAAGCCTCACCTGAAACTGAGAGAGATAATAAATGATGATTATTGTTTCAAGCAGAAGGGTGAGGTCAGGTGGTGACAGGCAGGTCACACAGGGTAATACAGGCCAGGCAGCTGGGAGCTGACAACATGAGGGTTATGAGCTGGGGAGGCGGGGTCGGGGAATGGAGATCTGCTGTGATTTATATGTTCTAAAAATAACCCCCTGTACACACAAAAGTATTGAAAGCAGGGTCTCAAAGAGATGTTTGCACACCCCTGTTCAAAGCAGCATTATTCACTGTAGCCAAAAGGTGGAAGCAACCCAAGTGTCCATCGAGGGATAGATAGATAACCAAACGTGGCATATACATAAAATGGAATACTATGCAGCCATAAAAAGGAAGGAAATTCTGACACATGCTACAAGATGGATGAACCTTAAATACATTATCCTAAGTGTGATATTACAATTTATAATGAGAAATATATACTTGGTCTTCATTCCAGTTTCTAAAACGCTTAAAATTTCCTAAGTGGTAAGGTAGCCAAAATTCGGTCTCTGTACCCTGGTACCAAATTGAATCGCAGAAGCAGTTTTGGGTGAATTAGAAAAGAATAGCTTGTTGGTGGGAATGTAAATTGATACAGCCACTATGGAGAACAGTATGGAGGTTCCTTAAAAAACTAAAAATAGAACTACCATACGACCCAGCAATCCCACTACTGGGCATATACCCTGAGAAAACCATAGTTCAAAAAATACATGTACACAATGTTCATTGCAGCTCTATTTACAATCGCCAGGACATGGAAGCAACCTAAGTGTCCATCAACAGATGAATGGATAAAGAAGATGTGGCACATATATACAATGGAATATTACTCAGCCATAAAAAGAAATGAAATTGAGTAGTTTGTAGTGAGGTAGATGCACCTAGAGTCTGTCATACAGAGTGAAGTAAGTCAGAAAGAGAAAAACAAATACCATATGCTAACACATACATATGGAATCTAAAAAAAAAATAAATGCGTCTGAAGAACCTAGGGGCAGGACAGGAATAAAGACGCAGATGTAAACAATGGACTTGGAGACACGGGGAGGGGGAAGGGTAAGCTGGGACGAAGTGAGAGAGTGGCATGGACATATATACACTACCAAATATAAAATAGCTAGTGGGAAGCAGCCGCATAGCAAAGGGAGATCAGCTCAGTGCTTTGTGACCACCTAGAGGGGTGGGATAGGAAGAATGGGAGGGAGACACAAGAGGGAGGGGATATGGGGATATATGTATACGTATAGCTGATTCACTTTGTTATACAGCAGCAACTAACACACCATTGTAAAGCAATTATACTCCAATAAAGATGTTAAAAAAAAAAAAGGAAAAGAATAGCTTTATTGTTTTGCCACGAAAAGGGGGCCACAGCAGGCTAATGCCCTCAAAACTGTGTCCCAACCTGGACGGGACAGTGAGTTTTATAGTAATGGTTCAAAGAGGAGAGCGTGATCATCTTGAGGACATTCTTCCGATTGGTTGGTGGTGAGGCAGTTGGGAGTCAGCATCATCAACCTTCTGGTTCTAACCGGCCTGGGGTCTACCTGCTTGTGGGCAGCATACAGTTTACTTCTCCCATGTGATGGGGGTTTCAGTACCTGCAAAGCAGCTCAAAGATATTGTTATGTATATCCCTAGAGGGGAACCAGGACCACTGTTTCTTGACTGCTCCTCCCTTGTCTCCACATCCCCTCCTTTCCCTGATTAGCAACTGTTTGAACCTGCCCTTTGGAACTCAGGGAAGGTCATGGAGGCTGAATGAAGCCTATTTCCTGTAAGCAAGAAGTGGGGGGCATAGAAGGACTTTTGTGCCCAGGAGCCCCACAGGGTCCTGCTTGGTTTCAGTAAGAGAGAAAAATGTGTCTTATGTTAATGAGGCAACTTTTGGAAAGTCCCTAGGTCACCTGAGGATGAAGGTTGATTGCCAGAGGAACTAATACTGTGATTAGAGGGTTGGAACTTTCAGTCCCACCCCCTTACCTGGACTGGCAGAGGGGCTAGAGGTAGAATCAATAACCAATGGCCGGGCTTCCCTGGTGGCGCAGTGGTTGAGAGTCCGCCTGCTGCTGCAGGGGATGCGGGTTCGTGCCCCAGTCCGGGAGGATCCCACATGCCGCGGAGCTGCTGGCCCCGTGAGCCATGGCCGCTGAGCCTGTGGGTCCGGAGCCTGTGCTCCGCAACAGGAGAGGCCACAACAGTGAGAAGCCCATGTACCACACACACACAAAAAAACCAATGGCCAATGATTTAATCAATCTTGCCTATGTAATGAAGCCTCCTAAAACCCCCAAAAGGATGGGGTCTAGAGAGCTTCCATGTGTTGGTGAACTCATGGAGGTGTGGGAAGAGTAGTGCACCCAGAGAGGGGACAGAAGCTCCACACCACTTTCCTCATACCTTGCCCCACGCATCTTTTCCAACTGGCTGTTCCTGAGTTATGTCCTTTTATAATAAACTGGTAAACTAGTAAGTAAAATGTTTCTCTGAGTTCTGTTACTCTAGCAAATTAAGTGAACCCAAGGAGGAGGTCATTGGAACCTCTGAATTATAGCCAATTGGTCAGAAGCACAGGTGACAGCCAGGATTTGTGATTGGCATCTTAAGGAGGGGGGGCAGTCTTGTGGGACAGCCCTTAACCTGTGGAATCTGATGCTATCTCTGGGTAGATAATGTCAGAATTGAGTTGAATTGTAGAAACCCCAGCTTGTGTTGAAACCGTGCACCTCAGATTGGGACTTGAACCCACGTGGCTGGGGCTCGAACCCGGCCAAAACCCTCGGTCTTCCAACCAATATCACACACCTGGTTTCAGGACTTAATGAAGCTCAGGTTCTTGATATCTCATGGCAGAAAGAATTCAGTGAGAGACAAAGTGTTAGGTAAGAAGTAGATTTATTTAGAGAGAAACATACTCCACAGTGTGGGCCATCTCAGAAGGTGAGAAAGGCACCAGGATATGGGGCTCTCAGTTTTTATAGAGGTGGGTAATTTCATAGGCTAATGAGTGGGAGGAGTATTCCAGCTATTTTGGGGAAGGGGTGGGGATTTCCAGGAATTGGGCCACTGCCCACTTTTTGATCCTTATGGTCGATCTTGGAACTGTCATGGCACCTGTGGATGTGTCATTTAGCTTGCTGATGTGTTACAGTGAGCATATACTGAGGCTCAAGGTCTAGTGGAAGTCGACTTATCCACCATCTTGGACCCATTTGGTTCTATTCAGTTTGTCATGTTCTCGAGCTATGTCATTCTTTCAAAGGTTGTGCTCTGCCCCCTTCCCTCTTGTTTCAGTGTCTGGAGAATTGCTTGTTGGATGTGTGGGGAAACACCCTACCACATTGGAAATTGGGTGCTAATGATGCCGAAAGCTTGGCCTCTCTGCACCAGTGCTGAATCGAATCTTGGAGACAGTGTTTTGGGTGAAGTAGAAAAGAATAGCTTTATTGCTTTGCCAGGCAAAGAGGGACAAAGGGGCTCCTGCCTCAAAAAACTATGTGTCCCAACCTGGGAGGATTTGATGAAGGGTTTTATAGTAATAGTTCAAGGGTGGGGTTGCTGGGCAAGATTAGGGTGTGTACGGGGCTTGCACTCCCTTAATCTCATCTCAGGTGGTAGATCTCCTTAATTTTTTTTTTTTTTTTTTTTTTGCGGTACGTGGGCCTCTCACTGTTGTGGCCTCTCCCGTTGCGGAGCACAGGCTCCGAACGCGCAGCCTCAGCGGCCATGGCTCACGGGCCCCAGCCGCTCCGCGGCATATGGGATCTTCCCGGACCGGGGAACGAACCCGTATCCCCGGTATCGGCAGGCGGACTCCCAACCACTGCGCCACCAGGGAAGCCCTAGAGCTCCTTAATCTTGTTGGGTTTACTCTGGTCTAATCTTGCCTCAGGTGGTTTCTTGGCTGCTCCTTCTTTGATTAGCAACTGTCTGAATCTGCCCTTTGGAACTCAGGAAAGGTAATGGAGGCTGGGGTCTTGCCTACAAGAAATGGAGGACAAAAAGGCTTCTGTGCCCAGGAGCCCCACAGGGTACTTCTTGGTCTCACTCAGAACACAAAAGACTGAATGAAATTGTTCTCAGAGAGACAGCAGTGAGTGGTCTTGAAACAGGATCTTATTTCCCTGCCCAGGAATTGAACCTGAGTAGCCTGGATGAAAACAAGAATCCTAGCCACCAGTCCACCAGGGGCTAGAGGCTAGAAGCAAAGTTGCCCTAGCTCTTGCCCCTGTTTGAAAGCAAGAATGTTTCAAGGAGGCAAAAAGTGCAAAAACAGGTACAAAGTTTATTATTAGAGACACAGCACAACATGTGGGATAGACACAGAGAAGCAGTTTATTTAGACAGAAGCAAAGCAGAAATATACACCTGGAGAAAAAGGGGGTGGGCATCCCCCCTAATGAGGAGGAGCAAAGTAAAGAGGTGGTTAAATCATTTATACAGGGGCAGTTCTTCTGGGTCTTTGTTCTCCTCTGGCCAATTATCTCGCTTCTTTTACCACATCTGACCTTAGGGACCTTCCTGATATGAATGCACATCTTTTTGCCAAGATGGATTCCAGCACAAAGGCTAAAGGAAGGTTTGACAACACCTATTATTGGATAACGCCCCCTCCCTTTTTAACCCCCAAGGAGCCTTCCTGTGCCTGTGCAGTTGGGGAGGTTTCCTTGCCCTCAGGAGTGATACATGTGGTTATCTTATCTCTTTACTCAGCAGAGCCCAGCTCCTGCCATTAACTTTGTCCTTGGAGTGTCAAGGAAAACAAAGCTCCAATTTACTCCACTTGACAAACCCCAGCTGCTCAGCCCAGGGGCTGTCTACCTCCTACCTCAAAATAAGCTAGTCACAAAAGGACAAATAATGTGTGATTCCACGTATCTGGGGTACCTAGAGTAGTCAAACGGCGGGTGCCAGGGGTTGAGGGAGGGGTGGAGGAGTTATTGTTTAATGGGAACAGAGTTTCTGTTTGGGAAGATGAAAAAGTTCTGGGTATGGATGGTGGTGATAGTAGCACAACAACGTGAATGTG
Source organism: Phocoena phocoena (assembly GCF_963924675.1). Taxonomy (NCBI): domain Eukaryota; kingdom Metazoa; phylum Chordata; class Mammalia; order Artiodactyla; family Phocoenidae; genus Phocoena; species Phocoena phocoena. The sequence continues at coordinate 25,944,103 of NC_089224.1, read as the reverse complement.
CTTAATGCCACTGAACTTTACACTTAAAAATGGCTAAGATAGGGGCTTCCCTGGTGGCGCAGTGGTTGAGAGTCCGCCTGCCGATGCAGGGGACACGGGTTCGGGTCCCGGTCCGGGAAGATCCCACATGCTGTGGAGCAGCTGGGCCCGTGAGCCATGGCCGCTGAGCCTGCGCGTCCTGAGCCTGTGCTCCGCAACGGGAGAGGCCGCAACAGTGAGAGGCCCGCGTACCTCAAAAAAAAAAAAAATGGCTAAGATAGTAAATTTTATGTTATGTATTTTTTACCACAATTAAAAAAAATAAAAGTAACCCTTTGGTAGCTGTATGGGAACTGACTCTGGGGCCAGGAGGATGGGGCTTGAATGGAGGAAGGGAGACCAAGGGGCAACCAGGAGGAGACTACTGGAATGGTTCAGGTGAGAGGAGGAGGCTAGAACCAGAGTGGTGGTTGTGGAGGTTAGAGATGGGGTGTGTTCCGGTTGAATTTGGAGGCTGAACCAAAAGGACTGCTGCAGGATTGGTTATGGGGTCTGAGAGAAAGTGGGGCTGGGGTTTTGGGCCTGGGGAAGGCGAGGGGGAGAGGTAGAATGGAGAGTTCTTCTCTGGCACACTGACTTCAAGAAGTGTGAGCATATCTAAATCTTGGACTGCATGGCAATAGTCTGGGCCCAGGCCATAGGAAACCAACAGCCCCTACTTCCTGTTTCTGGGATGTCTACCCTTGAATCCCAGCCACCACGCTTGAAGAATACTCAGGCTACATGTGGTGTTTCCACCTAGAGCCCCAGCTGAGGTCCCAGACAACTAGTTTCAACTATTAGCTGTGTGAGTGGTCGCCTCTAGAAGATTCCAGCCCTGGACTCTGCTAACTGCAGCTGTGGGGGAGGCATGCTCGCAAGAACCCACAGAACCAGGAGAGATGACAACATGGTGGCCACAGTTTAAAGCCACTGAGTGTTGGGATGACTCACTATCCAGCAGTGGATAAATGGGACACATAGGTAACCACATTGTTGAGGAAATGACACATGAGGTACAATTTTTTCCCAAATGCTGTGCCCCAACTGCTGGGTAATGAAGTCTCCCGTGTGACATCTTAGCCTGATTCTGCACAGCTACTTCTGGGGCCAAGAATGGCACTGTTCCAATTTTTAGGTCTGACTGGTATTTCTCTGATAAATTAGCTGTCATAGCAATTGAAAACCATGGGACTCGCCAGCACTGTATGTGAAAGAGCTGATGCAGGATGATATGGTAGTCCTGGTGTTGTTCTCACCTGCCTGTTCCCTCTCCTTCTGCACACTCAGGAGAGTCACTCTCCTGGCCTCTGAGGTCAGTCTGGTTGATGTGTCTTGCACAGAAGTGAGGTATGTCCCCTCCAGGCCAGAGGATTGCATTGCTGGTCGAAGAGGCTCCAGCATCCCTTCCCCTTCCTGGAGACTGTGGAGGTGCAAGTTGGAAAGGGGCTGCTCCACTGGTGAGGCCCTACGACTCCACTGAGCAGAGCCCCTGCTGATTGAACTGGACACACAATGTGAACAAGGAATAAATGATGTTGTTTGAGCCCCTGAGACTTAGGGGGTTGTTATGGACTGTGTTCCCCCCAGTCCATATATTGAAGAAGCCCTAACTTCCAGTGTGGCTCTATTCGGAGATGGGCATTTAAGGAGGTAGTTAGAGTAAAATGAGGTCCTAAGGGTGGGGTTCTGATCTCATAGGATTAGTGTCCTCCTGAGAAGAGACACCAGAGAGCACTCTTTCCCTCTCCCTCTCTCTGTAATGCTCCAAGACCATGTGAGGACATAGCAAGAAGGTGGCCATCTGCAAGCCAGTAAGAAAGCCCTCACCAGAAAACAAATCAGCCAGCACTTTGATCTAGGACTTCCAGCCTCCAGAACTGTGTGATATAAATCTCTATTGTTTACATTGCCCAGCCTGTGCTATTTGTTACAGCTGCCTGAGCTGACTGAAACAGGAGCTGTTTGTTTCAGCAGCACAGTCTCGCCTATCCTGAATGATATAACAACAGTGGTTAATGTTTCTTGAGCTAAGAAGTCAAGTGTGGGAGTGAGTCATGTGGCCTGCAAGGGAGGGGGCACAGCAGGTGCTAAGGCCCATCGGTGGGGGTAAGCTTGGCATTTTGAGAAACAGCAAGAAAAGGTGTTCACGCCTCTCTCTTCCTAGTAAAGCTGGAATTGGTTTTAGGGGAGATTTGGGGCTGGCTCCCCCTCCCCCTTCTCTGGTGCTGAGTGAAGTCCCTCTGCTCTGAAATGCCTGTGAGAGAACGTAGCTCTCTTCCTGCTCCTTGGCAGGCATGTCTCCCAATCCAGCTGAGACTCCTGGCCATGGTATAGATGGGGTCAGGGCCCAGCATGCTGCACCACAGAGGCCTCATGCCCCACAGCTCTCCTAAGCAATGGCTTTGATGTCCAGCCTGCACCCTTTCCAGCTGGTCACCATGTCCCTTCCTTCCTGCCCCTGTAGCACCTTGTGGCCATCTGGACACCTTTCCCTGTAACTCTCAGCTATTGGGAGCTGGAGCAGGATGGGGCCATCCCCTTTGCACCACTTCACCCCAATCCTCCTGTCCTCTGCTCCAGTAGCCCAAGGTTAGGTACCTGGGACAAAACACGCACCTCCTGTTGAAGGCACCCCCAAACCCTCATGGCAAGCCTCCCATCACCTCATTCTGATAAGGGCATGGAGAGGGCCTGGTGGAGTTAGCACTTATGACAGGAACTCAGAGTCTTGCCCAGTGTTGCTGAAGCCCCGTAAGGAGCCTAGCGGTTTCTGACAGCATCCACACGCATCGAGATCACACCCTGCAGGATCGGGGTGAAACTTCCACCCCTGCCTGGCCGCATAAAGTTGAGCCCACAGGCGCCTTGGAGGCATATAGTTGAGGGCCACTGCTTGCCACTCCCAGAAAAGCTGGAGAGGGCCTGAGTCTACCAGGGACCCCACAGCGTGAATGCTGCATTGTCTGGTTGAGGGCTGGGTCTGAGCTTACCCACCCAGTGTCCGCACACGTGACCTCCCCACCACCGACCGGAGCACCACACACTCCCTCTGGCCTCACAGTTCCACTCTGGAACTCACCTGATGGAAAAGTATCCCAGAACAGAAAGGATGTTGGTACCAATGTGGCAGCTGAAAATGTGAAACCACCCAAGTGCCCCCTGCTGGGGGCTTCCCAAGTGAATCAGAGGACAGATGGACTGTCCTGTGTGGCCTGTATCAAGATGTATTTGTTAGTGATGGAAACCATGACAAACGTGGCTTCAGGGTAGCACAGGCTCCCGAGGACCACCAGCTCTTCTTTGTCAGGCTCCACTCCTCATGGCCCCAACGTGGCTGCAGGGCCTCCAGGAAGCAGGAAAGTTCAGAGGGCAAACATCAGTGAGGTTTCTCAATGGCCAGAGATCACACCCCAAATCTCAGAAGGCTGGAAGTCAGATTTCAACTGGCCCAGGAGAGAAGTGGAGTCCAGCTGCCTCCCCTCGTTCAATGGAATGCAGCAGTAGTGACCCAGGGTGACTTCTGAGGCCCTGACAGGTAAGATTTGCACTCGGGACTCTCACTGTGGAATGCCATGATGTGAGGAGGTCCAGGCCACTTGAGGCGGCCACCACCCCATGAGGTCTCGGCTGACACCTGGCAGCAACCCCGCCAGCCTTGGATATGACCCAGTGCATGCCGCCAGCTGCCCACAACCACAAGGGAGAAGCCCCAGTGAGCACTGCCCAGTAGAGCCCAGCAAACCTGGAACCCTGAGCTGTAATAAGAAGGAACTATAGTTTTATGCTACTACACTTGAGATTTTTGTTATGCAGGGACTGAAAATTGAGACAGTGATTTTTACCTTTGCTGATTTTCAAAGTATTGTTTATTTCATACCCCTTACCACAACTTTACAGATAACAGATGCAGCACCCCAGCTGGGTCCCTGCTTATGGATACAAAGCAGCCAGCTGTAATTGTTGAGAAACCTGCTGCCACCTTCCCACTCTGCTATGCAAAACTAGATGGGCTTAAAATGCCCCCCGGTCTCTTCAAAGGAACCTGACTAGAGGGAGGCTGCAGCTGGTTCTGTGAACCTCAGCAGTGGTTTCAAGGAAGCCTATCTATAAAAACCGCTACAGCTGGGCTCCCCTGGGACAGACACCCCCCAAATAGGGTCCCCAGCTCAGTGCCCCGAGGGAATCCCTAAACCCGGAAGCTGATTTCACTGACCAGTCTTGAGCTGGACACATGTTGAGATGCAGTGGCCGGCTGGTGGGGTCAGCCTGGCCCTCCCACTGTGGGCTCTGGCCTCCACCTTAGTCACCCCGGGACATAGGCTGCAGGCTGTCTGAGCATTCCCACAGTTGGCCTGGAGGCAGGCAGCATCTGCCCTGGGTTCGCTGTATGCACCATCACCTGGGCACGTGGTGAGCTGGTGGGACCGCTGGGGGTCCAGGGGTCCTTGTCAATGCCTTGGGCCATGCTGGCCAGCTCTCTGGTCCCCTCGCCAAGGTCTCTGCAGGAAGAGGAGGTGTGAGCCTGGGGGCAGAGCGGGGGCCCCATTTAACCCCAACTCTGCCACCATGCAGGGTACCCTGGCCCTGATCTTCAGCAGGCCTGGGATAGACTGCTGCCCCTAGGTGAGGGCGCCCGTTTCCTCTTGCCTTGCACCCAAGGAGGCCCCTCCATCGGTGCCCCTCCCTGGGCCTCAGGCCCCTCACTCATACAAGGGGGATGACTCAAGGAGCATCACACCCACCTTCCAAGGGTGGGAAGGGGCTTCCTGGGGCTTTGTAGAGGAAGGGAGCTTATTCAGAGTGTGTGTAAACTATGTGCACCAGGATGCCCTAGGCAGAGAAGGGACACTGGGGCCCCAGGAACATTCTGGAGGACACCCTCGCACTTGCCAGGCTCTCCTCTGAGTCTGGGACCAGATCTCCCACCTTCCATATCTTCAGTTCCCTAGTGGCCTCCCCTAGCCCCCAAGCCACAAACCCACCCATTCTCCAGGCTGAGAAAACCCTGGCCCCACCCTTGTCCACCTGGCCCTGCTCCCATCTCCCGTTTACACTGGACTTTACTTCCGGAGGCTGCCTGGCTGCTTCCTCCCCTTAAGATGCTGTCTTTCTCCTTCCCCCCCAGTATAGGCTCTCCTAATCTGTTCACCTCAGGCATCATTTCTTCCAGGACGCTTTCCCAGATCTATGTTGCCACCCACACCTAGTTCTCAGAAAAGCTCTAGGCAGTAGTAGGACTTAAATTATCTGTTGGTTCAATGAATATGTGAATGAATCAATTAATTAGTGGAGAGGAAAGTCAGCTTAGTGAGCAAGTCCATGGACTTTGGAGCCACAGAGCCTGAGTTCAAACCTAGCTTCATGCTTAGTAGTTATGTGATTCTAGACAAGTTTCTTAAAATGGGATAAAAATAGTGCCCACTCCCATGGTTAGAACAGGTAATATTTGGAAAAGCCAAGAACAGTGCCTGGCATAATGTGAGTGCTGGGAAGTGTTTATGAAATAAAAGTAAGGTCAAGGGGCAAACCTCACCTTACTAAAGACGATTTCACCACCAATCAGTGGGAGACCTGGGGTATCTGGGCCTTGCCTAGGATGGCACATCCTGAGAGGCAGCAATTCCTTCCCCTATTCCACTGGGGTTTCCCAACTGAGACACAAGACAGCGTGTCACAGGTCTATAATGGGGAGAGGGTGCCACAGGGCAGCGGGCAATGCAGAAAATTCCAAACCTGCCAAGGAAACGTGACTATATGAAAAGGATGTGCACTAGCAAGACCACCCCAACATAACTGAAACAAAAAGGAAAGTGCTTGCAGCCAACTGACAGGTAAGGGTCTCTTCCATAATGTACACAGAGCTTCCACTATTTATGAGAAAAGACATCAGCAGGAGATTCAGCAGAGCAAAGTGCAAGTGACTAAAACCAGCAATGCAACTGCTAAGCAAAGGTATGGAGAAAACACTCTTTCTCAATGTTAAAGAAATGCTGATGAAAACCACCTATGTAACTCACCCCTGCTAAGTAAGCGAGGGAAAACAAATCATTAACACTCAGTGACAGTATAGGTGTAAAAATGGCTCAACTAGTGCCAGGTTCCTGGAGAAAGAATTTGGTAATAAAAATATTCGGACTACTTGGCCTAAACAGTCTGTTCCTAGGATTGCCCCAAAATGTCATCTCAAAAAAGAAAAACAGCTCTAAGCACAAGCATTTACCCAAACCTGAGCACAGCAGGTGAAGTATCTGGAGCATAGCTCCAGGGGCCTCAGACCACCATGGCAACACAATGACACGTCAAGTCAGGTGGAAAGGGCGCAAGGCGGCATTTCTGCCATGGCCATCGTGACCTAGGCCTAATGTGTGTCAAAAGCTCAAGGGAAGGAGGTAGGAAACCAATTCCTTCCCACAGGCCTCGCCACTCCAGGAGTCAGCTAGGCCCGGTGCATTGAGTGTGGACATGGGACCAGACAGACCCTCGCCACGCCTGCACAGGCCACCACCTCCAGCGCCTCAGTTTCCTCACGTGCACACCAGGATCAAGAGCAGAATTAACAACAATGGCTGGCACTCACTGAATCTGTACTCTGGGCCCAGTCAAGGCCATTGACTTGTATCACCTCAACAGGGCCAGGATGTGAGCCCTGCCATAATCCTCACTGTACAAGGGAGGAAAACAAGGCATGAGCAGCTGTCACACAGCGAGGCGTCAGGCCGGGGGCAAGCACTTGGTTCCCTGGGAGGTTCCTGTGGGGACAGGCTGAGGAAATGAGCAGACTGCCTCTGCGACGCCAGGGCGGGGCAGAGAAAGCACTAAATGGGCCAGAACATCTGTGCAGAGAGGAGGCACTTGGAGAATAAAGGGCATGATCAGGACGCACCACAACAGGGCTCCAACCAAGAAAGGACTGGAGCCCATAGGAAGCATGGGTCCAGATGAGGCAGGGGAACGGTGACCCCTGAGGTTAGCAGACGGGGACAAGAAACCCGTTACACTATTCCCTCTGCTTCTGTGTATTCGTGAAATTTCCCCATAATAAAGTTTGAGAAAAGATTACCTATGAGTTCAGAGTGATACAAAAACAACAAAACAAAATGAGAAGGAAAGGAAGGAAAAAACAGAACTCATTTTCATTCCTCATAGAGGGAATAACAGAATCGCAACAGAATTAAAATCATTATTCTGTAAACCCCAGACCGATTCTGGCTGGAGCATCCCTGGATGCTAAGGCCACAGGTCAGACGTCATGGGGGCAGCAGAATAACCCTTAGCAGAGTCCCTTCTTCATCACCTGACAACGGACTCATCTCAGCCAAGAGCACCCAGTCCTCGTGCCTGCAGGGCGACAGCCTGACCCATACCTGTGATTCACACCAGCACCGCCCATGGGGCACCCACATGAGAAACACTGCCTGAGTGCAGTCATGAGGGAATGTCAAGACAGTCCAGAACACGGTGTCTGTAGGGGACCACTGGCCTAGAGTCCGCAAAAGGCAATGCTGCCAAAGACAAATATCCTGCCCCATTTAAGGAGCCCAGAAACCGGGCAGCCCTGTGATCCTGGGGTCAGAGGGTGCTCACTCAAAGCTAGTAACAACCCTGAGAGATGTTCTATCTGCAGTCCGTGTTAAGCCAAGATTAGACTCCTTGAGTCAAAAAAAAGTATGTAAGAAATGTCCTTGTATTGGTTCATAAAAAGTGTGTGTGTGTGTTTTTAAAGAGACAAGAAGAGATAGAAACTGAGAGACAGAGGAGCAGGGAGGGAGATGGGAGGAGAGACCAAGTTGACAGGGCACCATGGGTCCTGGTGAAGGATAATACTCGTGTCCAGAAGCTTCCTTCTCTAGACAAGGGGTGACAAGATAAAGAAACAGAGTGGAGGGCAACTTTAGGCACTAGGGTGCAGGGTCAGACACGGGTACTAGAAGGACCATCAGCCCCTGTGTTAGGGATGGGAGTTGAGGCCCTGGTGAGCCTGGGCTCGCAGCATGCTGGGGCCTCCCTGCCCTCACCACCGCCCCACCGCCCCGTTGCTCTGCCCATGCCCACGTGGTGAAGCTGTGGTTGTCGTGAGCCTGGATGGGCTGGATCCTGGACTCGCCACTGATGCTGCGTTTGTTGTTGAGGCCCTTGAGGCCGAGGCAGGCGGCCTGTACTGTCTCTAAGTCCTCGCCTCTCAGCTGGAACCACAGCTGGGCCACCCTGGAGAGAGATGGGGGAAGGACATTCAGGTGCATGTGTGTCCAGGACACCGCCTGCAAGCCTCTGCAAGGCCGATAGTATTTTAGGGCCAAACAGTTCCTGAGCAATTACTCAGCTCTGCTGCTGGAGGGAGAAAGCAGTCATGGATGATGAGTAAATGTCAGGAAAACTATACTTACAAAGACAGGCAGTGGAAAGTTCTTGAGATGAATCAAGCTGACGGTGGCGCAACACTGTGAGTGTAACTAATGATCCTGAATTGTGCACTTAAAGATGGTTAAAATGGTAACTTTTATATTGTAAATATTTTACCACAATTTTAAAAATAGCAAAAAGAATAAAAGGGTAGGTTTCCGTGAAGAAAAGTAGAGGTGGGCCAGACTCCACCTGCAGGCCCTAGTTAACCGTCGTGCAGTCAGCCCTTCACGTCCACACAGAGCAGAGCATATAGTGCGTGTGTGCACAGTCTGCAGAATGAGGCAATCCCCTGTGTACCTGTCACCTGTCTTATGGAAGACCAAGCGAGTGAGCCATGTGCCCTCCACGGCCTCAATGCTCTGTGAACAGCAAGATGCCAAGATCCCAGCAGCCCCGCTCCCTGACACGCCCAGGAGTCTTGGAGTGACTTGCAGGTGCCCTGCGGCAGTGCCAGGTCACTGTACCTGTTGGATCGCCGCTGCTCACTCCTCTTCACACACTTCATGAGGCAGCAGGTGAGGAAGGCCATGGACATGAGCATGATGATGGCACAGCTGACGATGGAGGAGATCACAGCCACCTTGAAGCCGAAGGTTTCATAGGGAGGCACAGCTGCGAGTGAGACAAGTCCAGCTCTTGGGCCCAGCCTGCCCTCAGGGAGCCCTGTTCCATGGGGGAGGCAGGGAGGCGCTGGCAGCTGAGGTGAAGGTCTGTGCAAATTGTTGTAGGGAGTGGGGCTATCAGGCAAGATTGCCCCCCAAGAAGGGGGTGTTTGAGCAGGGTTTTGGAGGGTGTGTAGGAGTTTTTGCTGGCACACTGGGGGAAGCTCTGACAGCGAGTTCAGTGATGATAGTCCCCTTGGCTCCCACCCACTGCAGACTGGGCCTCTGAGACCAGAAGACAGCAGACAACACACAGTCTATTTTCACAATGCCTCAAGTGGGTAAAACCCTATGGGGGCCTAGGTGCTTTCTCGGGTCACTTTCCAGGAAGATGCAAAAGCAAGAAAAATGCCAGTGTTTGGGGTCAAAGGGCCTTTGGCACATTATCAGCTGTGCGACCAAGAACTAGCTATGTACCAAGAACTACTTCTATCAGGTTCTAAATGATGTTCTTAGGAATCAAGGCCCAGGATCCTAATTTGAACAACACTGCGTACTCTCCCCTGTAGTGGACACTGATCACGCTCCCCAGTCCCTAGTCCCCCAGCCCTAGCTGGACACTGGCCGTCCAGACTGAAGACTACATCTCACAGCTTCCCTTGCAGCTACATGTGGTCACATGATCATACTCTGGCCAGTGGTGAACAGGGTGGAGGAGTGTGGGACAACTTCTAAGAGCCTTCCTTGCCCTGCAACTAATCCTGTAACAACTGCCTGGATCATGCAGTTGAGATCATGCCTAACAGAGCCATAACATGGGAAGGACTTGGGTCCCCACCATGGGGTGCCATACAAGCCTAGGACTGCCCATCCTGAGGGCCATGGGCAAGAGAAAGCTCTCATAGCCCCCATTATTTTGGTAACCCCCATTATCTTGGGTTTTCTATCTCTTGGAGTCTAATCCTAACAGATACTCTCCTTCTCAGAGATTCAACCACCACATGAGTATTATAAAGGCTCTGAGAAGTCCTGCAGTCTATTAACCCAGGCTTTTCCAAAATTATATTGACTATAGAGCCCTTTTCAATGCACAGTACACATTAACACAATATATGTATCCTCACTTTGGAAAATGCTTGCTGGGTATTATCCTTTAACACCCTGTATAACAAATACAACTAGAAAACCATCTCCTCCCCCAGACTGGGGCCCCATGGCCAAGCAATCCTATTCCCCAGTTCTAGAATTCTTGGCACACGAAACATCCTATTAATGTTTGCTGCATGTGTGTATGAAAGAACGTAGTTTTCTGCTTAACAGATGAAGTACTAGCTCAGACGGCACAAGTAACTCTTGGAGATGACAGGCCGAGTCAGTGGCAGAGCTAGAATTTGGAGCAGCTGCTAGGATTTGAGTCTACACTGCTGACACGGAGCCCCAAGGGACCACCAGCACTGGGAACAGGACCCTACACAGAGGCCCATGGAACTTTCTCTGTGGACACCCACACCATCCATGTGACAAAATCAGCAACCCCCCACCAGGGGTCGCTGCTGAGCTGGGTGCGGCTCACAGGGAATGGGCCTCACTCTTGCACATGGGGGTCTCTGAAGACCACTCAGCAATGCTCCCCTTCCAGACACAGGTGAGGAGGCCAGACCCAACCATCTGGTGGCCCGAGGGGCAGTGGAACACGATGACAGTCCCCACAGAAGTACCGTTCCCATGAAGTACTTGGAAGGTGCCCTGCAGGGGCGGCTGCACTTGCACACACATGCCTAGGAGAGAAGAGAGGAGAGACAGAGTGAGGACCTCACCCTGGAGGGCAGGGGCTTGTCAGGAGCCCTCATCTGGGACAGGCATCATTGACCCAATGACCACACGATGCTCTGGAGAAGGTCACACAGCCACCCAGACAATTGGAAGTGGCGTCCGTGTGACTAGTGGCTTGGGAACAGAAGTGGAGCTAATCCCTACATTAAGTGAAATCTAGATGCTCTGAAGACCATGGTGTTGTTAAAAGAAACACACATCTAAAGACAATAAAAGCAAAAGGACAATTATTACCCAAGTGCAGCTCAAAAGGCAGAATCAAGGGGGGAAGAAAGGAGAGAGATCAACAGATGTGATTTCATTAAAAGTAAAAAACAAAAACTTTTGTTACTCCCTAATAACTGAAAAACAAACAAATTCAGATGAAAATATTAGGAAAAGGTATTTGGAAAACAGAGGGCAAAGGTTCAACACCCTTAATTTATAAAGAGATCTTACACGTCAATAAAAGCTGAACATCCAAGCAAAGCAGAATGGACTGGTGTGTGAACAAGCAATCACGAGATACACGTAGCCAACAGACATGAGAAAATGCTTGCCCTCATAGTAACCGAAGAAACACTAATTCAAATGAGAGCTAATCTTTCACTCCTCCACTTGGCAAAAAGGAGAAAAAAAAAAACATGTGTGACGTTAGCAAGGGCCTGGGAGCCACTCCCCTCAGACTTGCTGGTGGGGGCACAGATCCAAACCTTTCTGGACAGAGTCTGGTAAAGTGTATTAAGAGTTTTATGCTGTGTATACATCTGAGAATTTAGCCAAAGAAGTAGTTATGCATCTGCTGCCAGGATTTCTATACCAGGATGTTTGTCTACACCCACATCTCCAGCTGTGGGGATCAGTACAGTTAATCAAAGTACATCTGACATGAATGCCAGCAATGCTATCCTAAAGTGTTACAATGATGTCCTTATAAAATTGTAACAATGCCAACAGCTGGCACATAGAATTTACTGTGCTGGACGCTGTTCCAAACGCTGTACGTGTATTAACTCATCAATCCACAAAATACCTCCCCGCTTGACAGGAAAGCAAACTGAGGTACAGGGTGGTTTAATCATTTCCTGAAGTCACACAGCTCCTATGTTGTAGGGTAGAGATGTGGAACCACACAAGGAGGCTCTGGGCCTACCTTCTCAACACACACGTGTGACAGATACATCACGTGTCCCTTGTGTCTGGCTTCCCTTGCTTAGCACAATGATGGGAGAGGTGCCGTGCTGCGTGTGTTGGCAGCTGTCCATATTTATGGTGGAGCTGAGTCCCGTTGTATGGGTGCCCTTGTTTGCTTCCCTGTTCCTGCTGATGGGTGTGTGAGTTGTTTCCGGTGTTCAAGAATACGGAATGAAGCTGCTACCGATGTTCTGGAGCACACCTCCTGGTGCCTGAGTGCAAGAGGCTCTTCCTCCTGCTTTTCTGGAACTTTCTGATTTTGAGCACTGTATACTACTAGTGTATAAAGCAGTTAGTCTCAGACAAAAGGGAGACTGACCAGAGGCAGCGTCTGTGTCCAACTCCCTCCACACATCCGAGGCCTAGGTGGGAGCGGTGGTGGGGATTCGGACAGAGGCTGGCACTGCCAAGGCTAAGGACCCCATTATTCCACACCAACCCAAGACAACCCTTCCCCTGTCCTCCACGGGATACCTCCAGCTAGGACTGTCCCCTGGGCACCAGGTACAGATGTCCAAAAGCCCACTCGGCCTGCCACATCCAGCCAAGCTCCTGCACTGGCCAACGTGCTCATCACTTGGCCTGCCCCATTCTAACTTTGATGTTAGCCACTATGCCCTCCATCCTTTACTTGCTCCAGCCCCCAAACTCGGAACCTACCTGGACTCTTTTTCTCAATCCACAACCAATTCACCAGCAAACTTTGTGGGCTCTGTTTTCAAAATATATACCCAGAATATCTGTAGTGGGCTGGAGAGTCCTCCAAAATCCACATCCATCTGGAAGCACCCATGAGGGGGATCCACTGTGGAATGCATGGTACCCCATTTCACATAGGCTGTGGGGACAGAGGACACCCGGAACTGCCCAAGGGCAGCAGCTGTCACTCAGGAGGGCCACACACATGCACTCACATACCCCGTGATAGTGCTTCACATGTCTGTGTACAACCAGCCCTGTCCAGAGGGGAAACTGAGGCTCAATGAGGTCAAGCCACCCCTTGCATGGCCCCATTGGCCCTACCCCACTTAGGGTGAGGGTGTTAACAGGGCAGTGGCAGAGCCAGGCTTCAGCCTCAGTCTTGCATTCTGCCTTTGGAGGCTAAGGCTCCTTGACCCTCGCTGTGGGCAGTGACACTGAGGGACAGCATTTGACTGAGATTGGCCAAGCTCCCCCTAGCTCTGCCCTACCAAGAACCTGGGGGGTGCCTCACCAGGCTGAAATGCTGGGGGGAGGGGTGTGAGCCTGGGTGGTCCTTGTGGTTTGTGTACCTAGCAGAGATGGGGGGCTGACATTCGAACAGCACAAACAACGCTGGGCACCTAATAGATACTTCACTGTATTTCAGCCATATGAGGAAGACCATCCATCTCCATCTTACAGATGGGGAAACTGACGCAGAGCAAGGCTGGATGACACGCTGAGGGTGGTAGGGGTGGAAGTGTGCTGGGCCACGGCTGCCACGTAAACTGCACATCTGGGAGGATTCAGGCTTCCCTGTCTGCAGATGTCCATCATTAGTGTCACACTAACAACGGCAACGCAGGTCCGATAGAAACATCTGGTTAAGAAGGACCCCGATTCCTGACCTCACGCAGCACTCAATCATCTGCAGAGGACAGCAGGGAAGAAATTGTTATTATCGTCATTTTAACATGAGCAACCAAGCCTGGAGTGGTGGCTGACCTGCTCAACACCCACAGATAGAGAGGGCACCCGCAGACAGGACTGACGCAGAGCTTAAGACTCCTAATTAACAGCAGAACAAGGGAGTGTGGGTATTTGCAACATACATGTAACAGAGCATCTTTCCTACATAAACAGCACTTATGTAAGACATGACAAAAATCACAACACAAAAAACGGTTAAGTTAGAACAGAAAAATATGGAAATAGCCCCAAACCAGGGGGCAGAGCAATTAATTAAGAAAATTAAACAGCATCCGCATCAGAAAGGAAGCAGCAAAACTTCTCTATTAAATGACATGATCCTGTATCGAGAAAATCCCTAGGAATCTGCTAAAAATCTACAGGAACTAATAAATGAGCGCAGCGAGTTTGCAGGATACAAGATCAACACACAAAAATCCATTGTTATTTCAGTACAGTGGCAATGAGCAAACTAAAAATGCAATTAATAAGACAATTCCATTTACAAGAGCATCAAAAAGAATAAATTACTTAGGAATAAATTTAACAAAAGAAGTGCAAAACTTAAACTCTGAAAACTACAAAGCTTTGTTGAGAGAAATTAAAGAAGACCTAAATAAATGGAAATACATCACATACTCATGGGTCAGAAGACCTAACATGGTTTAAGATGGCAACGCTCCTCTGCTCATCTACAGATTCAACATGACCCCTAACAGATCCTAGCTGCTACCTTTGAAGAAATTTACAAGCTGATCCTACAGTTCATAAGGAAATGCAAAAAGACCTAGAATAGCACAAACAGCAATCTTGAAAAAGAAGAACAAAGTTGGAGGACTCGTACTTCCTTATTTCAAATTCTACCACAAAGCTACAGTGATGACAACAGCGGCACTGGCATAAAGAGAGACATATAGTCCAATGCAAGGCTTTAAACTCCAGAAATAAACTCATATTTACAATCAATTGATTTTCAACAAGGGTGCCAAGACAACTGAATGGGAAGAGAACAGTTTTTCAACAAGTGGTGCCCGGAAAACAATACTTACCTGCAAAAGAAGAAAGTTGGAGCTCTCCTTACATCATATACCAAAATTAACTTAAAATGAGTCAGAGACCTCAATATAACAGATAAAACTATTAAAAAAAACTCTTAGAAGAAAACATAGAAGTAAATCTTCCTGACCTTGGATTAGGCAATGGTTTCTCAATGATACCAAAAGACAAACAACAAAAGAAATAGATAAACTGGACTCCATTAAAATGAAAAAATTTGTGCTTCAAAGGATACTATCAAGAAAGTGAAAAGACAACCTACAGAGTGGGAGAAAATATCTACAAATCATCTATCGGATAAGGGACTGTATTCAGAATGTATAAATTATTATACTGAATTATAAAAAGACAACCCAATTTATAAATGGGCAAAAGATATGAACAGACATTTCTCTAAAGATATACCAGTGGCCACCAATAAGCACATGAAAAGATGCTCAACATCATTAGCTTCAGGGAAGTGCAAATTAAATGCACAGGGAGGTACTTTTTCACATCCGCCATGAAAAAGACCCATAAAAAAAAAACCAGATGATAACTGGTGTACCAAGAATGTGGAGAAACTGGAGCCCTCACACGCTGCAGCTGGGAATGTAAATGGGTCAGCCGCTTTGCAGTTTCTCCAACAGTTTCGCAGAGTATTTCCAAAAGATGCAGCAATGCCCCTCCTAGCAATATACCCAATGGAAAGGAAAACACATCTACATGAAAACTTGTACACAAATGTTCACAGCAACAATATTCATAATAGCCAAAAAGTAGAACCCACCTAAATGTCCATCAACTGATAAATGGATAAATAAGATATGGTCCACCCATACAATGGAATATTTCTGGAAATAAAAAGGAGTGAAGAACTGACATGCTACATGGATGAACCTTCAAAACACTACGCTCAGTGAATGAAGCCAGCTACCAGAAAACCACATATTGTACGATTCCACTCATATGAAATGTCTACAATAGGCAAATCCATAGAGACAGAAAGCAGATCAGCGGTTGTCTGGGGCCAGGGAGAGGGGGAGTTGGGAGGTGACCTCGATGGGTCTAAGGGATGCAGGGCTTCCTTTTGGGGTGATGAAAATGTCCTAAAATTGAGTGTGGTGATGGTTGCACATATCTGTGAATATACTAAAAAGTGTGAATATACATCAAATTGTACACTTTAAATGTACAATTTAAACGTGTGAATTGTATGGCACATGAATTATACCTCAATAAAGCTGTTAAAAAATTCAGGGGAGAGATCTAGCAGCTGCCTTCCCCAGCTCAGGCTCCAAAATGGGAAAATCCTTCGCCAATTTCATGTGCAAGAAGGACTTTCATCCTGCCTCCAAATCCAACATCAAAAAAGTATGGATGGCAGAACAGAAAATATCATATGATAAGAAGAAACAAGAAGAATTAATGCAACAATATCTTAAAGAACAAGAATCATATAATAGATTGCTTATGGGAGATGAACATGTGAAAAATGGCCTTAATTTCATGTATGAGGCTCCACCAGGGGCTAAAAAAGAAAACAAAGAGAAAGAAGAAACAGAAGGAGAGACCGAATACAAATTTGAATGGCAAAAAGGGGCCCCACGAGAAAAATATGCCAAAGATGACATGAACATCAGAGATCAGCCCTTTGGTATTCAGGTTCGAAATGTGAGGTGCATTAAATGTCACAAATGGGGTCATGTCAATACAGATCGAGAATGTCCTTTGTTTGGTCTTTCTGGAATTAATGCAAGTTCAGTTCCCACTGATGGCTCAGGACCATCGATGCACCCCTTGGAGCTAAGCAGAGATGAGAAACAGTGGGTTTGCACTGAAACGAAACGTACTGGGGAGAAACTTGACCGCAAATGATCCATCACAGGAATATGTTGCAAGTGAGGGTGAAGAAGATCCAGAAGTCAAATTTTTAAAGTCACTAACAACCAAACAAAACCAGAAACTTCTCAGGAAACTGGATCAACTTGAGAAGAAAAAAAAAGAAAAAGAGAAAAGACAGAAAAAAGAAAAAGCTTCAGAAGAGCAGAAGTAAACACAAAAAACATAAAAACAAATCCTCCTCCTCTTCTTCTTCCTCCTCTGGTGGCACTTCAGAAAGCAGCAGTGAGAGTGACAACAAAGAAAAAAGAAAACACAGAGGGCTTCCCTCGTGGCGCAGTGGTTGAGAGTCTGCCTGCCGATGCAGGGGACACGGGTTCATGCCCCGGTCCGGGAAGATCCCACATGCCGCGGAGCGGCTGGGCCTGTGAGCCATGGCCGCTGAGCCTGCGCGTCCGGAGCCTGTGCTCCGCAACGGGAGAGGCCACAACAGTGAGAGGCCCGCATACCGCCAAAAAAAAAAAAAAAACAGAAGAAGAAAAGAAAGAAAAACAAGCATTCAGGAAATTACAACAGTGGTTCTGAAGAGACGGACAAGTCTAAGAAGAGAAAACTTGATGAAGAACGTTCTGGCAGTCACAGTAACAGGGAAAAGCCTAGGTTTTTAAAACAAGAGAGTTCTGGGGAGAAGAGCAAATGGAGGCATTCTGATTCTGACAGAAAGCCCAGAAGCCATAACCAGAGTCCAGAGGAGAGAGGATCTGGAAGAAATGAGAGAGGCAGCAGAAGCCAGAGCAGGGATGAGAGGAGTAGGAGAAGCCGAAGCAGAAGTCATGGTGGTTACAAGCCAAGAGAAATAAGAAGACGGCCATGGTGAAGTCCCAGTGAAGAGTGGGACAGAAGAAATGACACCAGAAGCCATGGCACAGATAGATACAGAGGAGGGAAGATGCACAGAGCATTATCAGGAGACAGGTACACTACAGTGATGCAAAGAGAATGGAGAAGTAGAGAATAGAGACTTGTATGTGACAATTACCTGGAAATAAAAATATTTCCACTTTCTTCTTGAATACCTTTAGCAAGGGCTAAATTATGTACTATTGTCTTTCTAATAAAAAAGCTCTATTTTTTCATCTCTGTAAACTGTTATATTAAGTACAAAACTACATGAATCCCATAAGAATGAACTTGGCAAATATTTGTAAGTGATCTATTTTGGGGCTGTAAAAATATTTTCTGTTCATTAATGTTTCTTGTGCGCTATACTAAAACAAAAGCCCCATGTAACTGCGTGACATTTTCTTTGTTCTGAAACATCATTAAAAGAATGACAGACAGTAAAAAAAAAAAAAAAAAAATTCAGGGGAAATATTTATTTTAATTAAAGAAATGCAGATTTGAAACCTAAGTTATTACTTTTGGCTTCTTAGCTTGGTCAAGATCACAAAGACCAGGCCACCAGGTTGGTGAGGGTGTGGGGAAAGGGGTGCATAACCCCTGGGGCAGAGGGCACAGCAGGGAGGACCTGAGAGGCTGTCCTGCCCTGTAGCAGAGGACAGGCAGGTGCTTGCAGGCAGGAAGGGTGGGGGAGCCTGAGCTGGGAGCCCCAGGGAGACAGGGCAAGGAGGACACAGCACCCACCCTGAACCTCCAATCGGACATTTCCTGATTACCCTCACTGGTCTTGGGTCCCCTAGTACTCAGTAGTACAGAGGGATGCCAACTTTGATTCCAGAGTATAGGCCCTTAATTAATCACCACGCTTTGTCTCCATAGGTGCCAAAGCAGGAATGAATGAATGCATGAATGAATGAATGAATGAACAAACTAACAGTTGAAAGCTGTGATCAACACTCCCCCAGGAAGAACCTTTCTTTTTCAGGATCCGTGGACTTGGACATGTGCTGTTTGTTCTTCCAGCCAGGGAAGCGGACTGGGGTTTTGGAACTGGGTAGACACAGCAGGGTAGCCACGGGCCAGCCACGTGGCCCCTTCCCCAGGGTCACCGGGCAACCAACACTTCCCAGTCCCCAATTTAGAGCTGCTACTTCTCCATTCTTCCATGGCTAAGCATCTTCTTTCTCCCGGGCCCCATATGGCCCTCAGAGAAGGGAGGCCCCTGTGGGGGGATCAGCAAGGGTGAGAGCTTTGTGGACACTTGTCTGCCCAGCACCTGCACCAGTGCCTGGCGAATGAAAGGAGGAAGGGATAAACTTGTATTCATCTTTTAAAGATGCAACTAGGACTTTATCAAAAAAGTAAGATGCCTTGAGGGAGGGACAAAGAGATGGCAAGAGATATGATGAAGCAGGCCTACTGAAAAGTTATGGGTAGGCTAGAGCTGGGGGGTGTGTGGTTATAAATTCTTTCAACTCTGTGGTATGTTTGAAAAAATTTTAAATGTGGGGAGAACGCCTCAAGCGTCACTACTGACTGCCTGATATGCCCCAGCTGGCCTGCCAAGCCATGAGGGGTGGCTGTCCAGCTCCCTAACCAGAGCACAGCCCAGACCCTGCATTACCTAACGGCCCTGGCATGGAGAGTCACAGACAGGAGAAAAAGCTCCAGAAACAGAGGCAGCAGGCTGGTTCTGCAGCCAAACGTGTCTGGGTGTAAACCACACTTAACCAGCTGGGTGACCAGGTCACCAATCTGGTCCTCTGACCCACCTGTAAATACTGCAGAGGGCAGGACAGGGGCTGACTGAGATGATGTGCAGCTCCAGCTCCAGCTCCAGCCAGGAAACCACCACTGTCGTAGGGAAAGGGCTCGCCTGTCAACAGCCACATCCTGTGCTACTGCTGGGTTCCGCTATGGTTAAGGGCGCCCATCGTGACACAGCACTGCACGCTATTTCACCACCCAAGGGGGCCACACATCTTAAAAGACAGAACTAACCCCTCACCCCAAGAGGCCCAGAGCCTGTCCTGTCTCCTGGAGCCTCATCAAGGTGGGAGGGTGAGAGGCGACGCCACAGAAAGGAAACAAGCCTGACCTGCAGATGCCTGCATGGTGTGCATCCAACTGAAGACTTAAGGGAAAGGTATGAGAAAATTTGAAGCACAGGCCCAACGAAAATGCCGCTGCCCCATTAACTATGCACTCTGCATGGCTGGGGACAGGAGGGGCCTCTGAGAGACTCGGAATGGAGGGCTTTAAATGCAGTCATGGCCTCTCTCCCCAGGCCTCGTACTCTGCGTTTCCAGCCAGCCAATACAGGGGTCTCACGCCCATCAGAGGCAGGGAGCCCCTGCTCTTAGCATAAGTGTATTGTTTGAACGGTTCTTCTTTTAAAAATGAAAATGAAAGGTCAGAGGAAATAACTCTGGTAAGGAAAGGTAGAGGGAGGATGAGCCTTGCCCATGGCCCCCTCCTTGCAGTGACCTTCCCCTACGTGGGAGGCAAGGAGCTCAACACCCAGTAATCCAAGAGCCCAACCAGGCTCAGAGGAGAAGGCAGAGAAGCCAAGTGGGCCTGGTCTGCTAGGAACCCAAACCCCACCCAGCCCCTCTCCACCAAGTCTGACCCTGCTCCACCACCTCTAGTCTCAGTTCCTGGACCTGGTCCTTGCCCTGCTCAGACTCATCTTCCCAGCCTGCAAAATAGGGTGACCTGCCCCCCGGGGTGACAAGAGTGGGACCACCTGGTGGAGACCTTAAGCCTGTGCCTGGGAGCTCAGGAACGCCGCCTAGGAGTAGGCTCAATACCTCATCCTACCCCCCACCCCAAGTCCACAGCACCCAGGATACCTGCACCTGCCACCCCTACCCGCCACCCGCCAGACTCCAACAGGATGGCCTGCATCCCTTCTCTGGGCCTGGAAGGCCAGCAAACACTTTGGGCTGGGCCCATTTTCCAGATGAGGAAACTGAGGCCCACAGACTTCTGAAGGCCCCGGGTGTACACTGGCAGGGCCCCCACCAGACCTTTCTACAGGACTTGTGACACGTAGCCCAGATGGGGCAGGAAGGTGGCACAGCATCAAGGGACTACAAGGGCTTCAGTCTACCCATCTTCTAAGGATATTCCATGAAACCACCAGCTGGCTCCAGAGACCACATCCCCTAACCACTGCAAACCCAGCCTCTGCTCACACTCCTCACTGCACCCTCCACAGCCTGGAGACCCCTGCACCCCCTAGCTGGGCCCCCAACAGTCCCTCCCCACACTTGGTGTCTAAGAGGCAAATCCTACCTCCTCCATCCCCTGCTGAAAACCCTCACAGACACCCAGTTACCCCTGTATACCCTTCCTAGGACTGGTCCCCAAAGGGGACCACCCCCAGCTATCCTTTCCTTCCAGCCCTGTTGCCTGGCCCCGTCCACTTGCGGCCCGCCTCAGACCCTGGATGCTACACTTCCCCAGCCTTCCTTTGGCTGGACCCCTGCACCCCTCAACCTCTGGTGCATTTTTTTTCTCTGCACCCTGCATGATACTATCTTTTTTACTATGTACAAATAAATCTCAGAGGAGAGGAAAAACAACAGAAAAAAACAAAGGGAATGGACTTGATGCAAGCAAGATACAAAACAAAAGCAAACCCTATAGGCTCACTGGACAGTAGAGAGGCAGACCTGCCCATCAGGTGTTCGCCCGACACTCCCAGCTCACTCCCCAGCCCCAGGCAATGCTCTCTCCCACCTCTAACACACAGGGGAGGCATGGCCTGACCTAGACAGCCTGTCCTCCCAGCCCATGCCTCCCCCAGCCTGCCTGGCCAGTGCGGGTGAGAACAATCCTTGCTTGTTAATCTTTTATCTGGAACCTTGGACCACAGGACCATCCCTCCCATCCTCCTTTCTGGAGCCAACATGGCCCCCAAACCCTGACCTCACCCGCTGAGACCAGGTAAATAAGTTACCTTTTATGCTGGCTGTGACTGTGGACAATAGGTACAGTGGGGTGATGGGGGGAAGCAGGCCACTGGACCAGCCCACTATGGGCCTGGGTCCCTGTGGGACTAGAAAGTCGCTTCTGAGTCTCAGTTCTGAGTCTCAGTTTCCCCAAGTGGAAAGAGGAACCCTCAGGAGGAATTTCTCAAAGAGAAATTAAAGAGTGACGTGTACAGAGGTACTCTATGGAGAGTGGGACCCCCCCAAGACCGCAGCAGTGGGGACAGCCACATGCAGAAGGCCCATGCCCAGGTCGTGTGTCCTGAGGCAGGTGCAGGGTTCAGAGCTACTGCAAGCCTGGCCCTTGGCTATGGTCCAGACCCGGGTCTCCCAGGCACTTCCCTGACAGCAGGTCAGCTCACACACCCAGAATATATATTCTCCTCCAGAACATAACCAGGTAAATTCCAAACCAGGTAAATTCCAAACCAGGAAGAGCGCACTTCCCCATTCCCCCCAAATCTCTCAGGGGAGAACATCGAGGCTCCAAGGAGCCTCGTTCATCCAGCAGCTCTGCCTGTACCATGGTGGGAGGCCAGAGCTGGGCCTTAGGGGCACATAAACCACATTTAGATTCCCACCTACACCCTCTGGGCTTTGGTCTCCTCCATGAAATGGGCCCAGGGCTGGCCCAGTGGCTGGGCGGCAGGAGTGAAGCGAAGAGGCTGTCCACAGAGCACGTCCTCACCCACCCAGCAGTCCTCCTGCTGCCCCCTTTCAGGGGCATGGGGGAGGGTCACCTCTGGCCACTGGTCTTCCTCTGGCAGGGCCGTGTTCCTGGACAATCTCCTCCATCAGGGAGTGCTGGAGCTGCCCTGGGAACAGGGCCAGGGACAGGCCAGGGGCCTAAGGGCAGTGGGAGGGTGGCCTCCCAGTCAGCCATCCAGAGCAAGGCCATAAAGATTTAAGGCCTTGCTCTGAGCTGGCCTTCCCCACCTGCCTCTCCCCGGTCATCGTGCATTGGAGATGAGGGGAGAATCCTAGGACTCTGTGTCTGACTGGACTCTCATACCTCCTCTAGGAAAAGCAGAATAATGTGCCCATTTTACAGACTGCAGGAAAAACACCCATCCCATTGCTGTGCCAAACTGTCTCTAAAGACCCCCATACCCATCACTTCACTGCCCCACAAGGAGAGGTGGGTGCACATTTCAGAGCCCAAGAGACTGGGGCCATGGAGCAGAGGAGTGGATGAGTCAGCATTACCTTGGAGCAGAACCATGCAAGGGTGGGTGCACTGGGCCCTCCCTGGCTCCCCCTGGCCTGTCCACAAGCCTGGGGCAGGTATGCAGGGCCCACCACTTAGCACATGGAGAAACTGAGGCACAGAGATAAAGAGACGCACCGCAGGTCATTGTGTGTGTGTGGGTCCAACCCTAAATTCCTGGGAAGGACTCACAGGCTGGGACCCACAGGACTCACATCTGGGAGGAGGCTGAACAGCAGCCGGTCAGAAATAGGGCTGGGGCCAGGCTTGGCAGGCCAGAGGGCAAGAACTGGATTCTGAGACCCTCTTTCCCCCAGGAGAGTCCTCTGCAAACAGCCTTTTGTATGTAGTCAGGGTCTCCCCTTCCCTGTCCTTGGCTGACCTTGGGCAAGTCCCTCCACCTCACAGTGGACACTCACCTCCCCAGGCAGTGCTGTACAACTTGCACACACATTGTCCTCTTCACACACGGGGCAAAACACCAAATTCAGGATTGGGCATCAGGCTGCCCAAGGGAGTCAAAGAAAATAAACCGACCCCACCACACCAGGGGCAGTATCAGGTCTTAGCTTCCACACCACCAAGCCACATGCCTCTGCTTTGTGACTTACTTCCCTGGGCATGTTTCCCCATCTGAGAAGAAGCCAGCATTCCCCCCAAGGTGGCAGGTGTCACTGTTTTAAGCATGACTGGCTGCATCCCGGGTGTGCGTGCGTGCGTGTGTGTGTGTGTGTGTGTGTGTGTGACCTGTGCCAGCCTGCTCTTTCAGGCCCAGCTTCCACTTGTGCAATTCAGCGCCTGGCCTGGGGCACAGGTGTGCAAAGACCCTGAGGTTTAAGGGGGAGCGGGCAGTGTGCCCTAAAGTGAGCCTCCAGGAACATCTGCGGCTCAAGGTCTGGCTTTATCTTTGTTTCTAAAAGGGTTAGATTTTAGACGCATTCATGGAGCAAGGTCGACATTCGAATCCGGGGCTTCAGCTGCAATCCCCCTATCCGAGCAAGGCAGGAAGGTGAACCCCCTACAAAACAATCTCGAAATCAAACACTGAAGATAACAGCCAGCCCACCCCTCCTTCCGGAGACCCCGGAGCCTCACCGCAGCTGCAGCGGGACCTTGAGCAGTCACTCCCCTCTCCCAGGTTCAGTTTCCCCGCCTGTGAAGTGGGGCTGGGGAGCTAGCTGAGGATCCAGAACACCTCCCTAGGTGAGGCCAGTTTCGATTTCCCCACGTCCGTCACACCGACATCCCCCGCACTGACGCGGCCCCCATTGGGAAGAGGCGCGCACCAGGGTTGGCGGGCAGCTGGACGCCGCCGCCTGGTTTCTGGCCGCTTGCCGCTGGGCTTCAGCTCCGCTGGGGCGCCTGCTGGGCGGACTGAGAGCGTCGGGGAGGTCTGTCCTCCGACTGTGCGCCTCACCGCGGCAGTGCCGCACCCACCGACCCCGCGGAGGGCTGTGCCCCCCGCGCCTCAGCTTCCCCGTCTGAGAAATGGGCGCAGAGCCCCGCTCGAGGTCTGCGGCCTCGGCCCTCACCTGTGCAGTTCCCCGGGGCGGGCGTGGCGTCCCCCACGCGCCCCCCAGGCCTCGCCCTGCGGCTGAGGGTCGTAGCCTCCTCGCGCATCCCTGCGCGCTCCGCGGCGTTCGGCCAGACTGCCGTGCAGGGGCCAGCGGGGGCGGGGCCGCCCGGTCACGCCCATCCAGGGTTGAGGGCGGGGCCGACCCCGCAGGAACCCAAATCCCCGAGGGGCTAAGCCAGCAGAGCGGGAAGTCTCGCTCCAGGGCTTTGCGTAGGTGTTGACATCTGCCCCTGCGCCTCCGACCACCAGGGCCCCCCACAGACCAGGTGTTCTCGGTGAGTAACACATGTGAACCCCATCTGCGTCACTGTGGGTCAGGCCCTCTGTGGTGGGTGTCGATATTGTAGGTCCTAGTGCGGACCCCCGAGTCGTGGGGGTCAGGATTCAAACCTCCAGGGTCTGGCCCTGGCCTTACACACCCGGGGGGCCTGCCCTCTCCTTGCTCCTCCTACCCAGCTCCCTCTGAAGGGGCCCCTGGCTAGGCTCAGAGCTGCGGCCCGCCCCTTCCTCTCCCTAGGACCCCACCCAGCCCAGGCGCAGCACCCCGCCCAGGCCCAGGCAACCACTGAGGGAGCTCTAAGACAATAGACGCCCCCCCTCCCCCCCCCTCCCCGGCCAGGGCATCTCAGGGCAGCTCCTGATCAGGTGACCAGCCCGGTAGAGCTGAGGGAACGTAAGTGGAGGATTCCTGGGTCTATCTTCGTTTGCAATCCTAGTCTAATAATGGATCCTTATGTCTGTCTTGGTCTACACTATCTATTCTAATGGTGGATCCCTGGATCTATCTTGATCTCCACTACCTAGTATAATGGAGACTCCCTGGGTCTGTCTTGGTCTGCACTTCTAGATTAATGGTGGGTCGCTGAGTTTATCCACCATTAGACTAGGTAGTGGTGACCAAGATAGACATATTGCTCCATCATTAGACTAGGAGTGCAGACCAAGATAAATCCAGGGATCCATCCTCATAATAGGTAGTGGAGAACAAGAGAGACACATGGATCCAACATTTGAGTACAGACCAAGATAGATACAGGGATCCTCCATTAGACTAGGTAGTGGAGACCATGATAGATCCAGGGGTGCACCATTAGCATAGGTAGACCCAGGGATCTTCCATTACTAAGTAGTGGAGACCAATATAGACACAGGGATCCACCATTAGATTAGGAGTGCAGGCTAAGATAGATCCGGGAATGCATCATTCGACTAGGAATGGAGACCAAGGTAGACCCTGGGACCCTCCATTAGACTAGGTAGTAAAGACCAAGATAGATCCAGGGATCCAACAATGGACTAAATAGTGGAGACCAACCTAGGCACAAGGATCCACTATTAGACTAGGAGTGCAAACCAAGACAGACCCAGGGATCAAACATTAGACTAGGAGTGAATACCAAGATAAATCCAGGGATCCACCATTAGGCAGTTAGTGACAGAGGGAACAACTGATGCAAGGCCTTGAGATCTTAATTCTTTGGAAGCTTGAGGTATAGCCAGAAGTCCAGTGTGGTCACCCCTGCAAGTCTGTGAGGTGGCCCAGCTGGACAGGGCTGGCTCTGGAGTGCCTGGCAGGTGGCAGCGAAGAGGTAGGTGTCTTGTGGGACAATAGAGCAGGGTTCCAGCAGGCCAGCCCCTCCCCACCTTTGCTTTCATAGCCTGGTAGAAGCTGATGTTCAGTGCGATACATAAGGGCCCTGCCCTTTCCTGGGTCAGAGTTGTTTCAACCCATAATATCTAATTCTCACTTCAGACTTGTGGGTCACACATAATGACTTTCTTCATTTCCCTTGATGTGAACCAAGCATGTATGTCCCATCTGCCACATCAGGAAGCCAGGTGGATCCACAGGGCCCACTGTGATCTGCCCCCTTCAGACCACACTCAGGGACATGGGACCCCAGAATTCCCTACCACATGGCCCCGTGCCTACCTCTGGGGTCTTGTGACCTTCTCATTGGCTCTGGTCTTTTGTGCACACCACTGTACCCAGGACAGCTGCCTGTATAGGTGCATGAGCAGGGCTGGGAGGGGAGGTCTGGTGTCGCCCTTGAAACTACAGGATAGAGCTGGTGGAAGCTTCCTGCGGGCTGCCTACAATACCACACTCTGGCCCAGGCCTGGTATGTGTATGCGTCCTGGGGCTGCTGTAATGAGGTACCACAGACTGGTACTTTAGGACTACAAAAATGTGTAATCTCAGGGTTCTGGAGGTCAGAAGTCTGAGACCAAGGTGCTAGCAGGGCTATGCTCCCCCTGAAGGCACTAGAAAGGGTCTTCTCCATGCCTCTCCCCAGCTTCTGATAGTTTCTTGGCTTGTGGCAGCATCATTTCAGTTTTCATACAGCTGTTTTGTCCCTTTGTGCATACCTGTCTCTGTGTCCAAATTTCCCCTTTTTATAGGAATGCCAGTCCTATTGGAATAGGGCTACCCTAATGATCTCACTTTAACTTGATTGCCTCTATAAAGACCCTATTTCAAAATAAGGTCATGTTCTGAGGTACTGGGGGTTAGGACTTAATCACTTGAATTTTGGGGAGGACACATTTCAGCCCATAACAGTCTATAACATAACAAGAATGAGACAACATGTTTTCTTGGCCATCTGTGGCATGGTTACACGTTCTGGGTATTCAAGCATGGGGCGCTGGCCTCAGTTTGTACCATTAGGGAACTGGTGGTGGCCTGAGACTTCTGTCACATGCTACAGGAAACTCTACACCTCATTATGCCTCAGAACACCCACTTGTGTCAAAGACATCTTCAGAAGCAGTGGGAGGCACTGGGTTTGGTTCTGGAGGTGGAACCTCAGTCAGTATGAACCTTGATCTGGACCACCCCATCTACCTTTTCTGGGGCTTCTTGGAATAGCGTGCTCCTGGAGAGCACCAGAAACACCTACCATGGGTAGGGAGGGAAACTGAGGCCGGGGAGGCGAAGGCACTAGTCTACCACAGACTCAGACCGCTTGGGCCACCACCTCGCCCCCCATCCATGTCAGGGATCGCGGTTCTGACAAGCATCCTGTACCTGAGCGTTAGTATTCTCATCTGAGGGTAGAAAAGATCCTGCTACCCTCCCAAGGTGAGGGAGACTGTGACATGGTCAAGGATGGAGCATCTCCTGAAAGCTGGGTTACACAGGCCCTGCCAGTGTTTGGACTTGCTGCCATCCCTATCTGCCCCCCAGCTCTCCAAGTCCTGGCCCAGACTGGGAGCAGTGCCTGTGCTATGCCAGGCTGGTGTCTCCTGGCCCTCAGGCCTTGGCCACCTACTCAAGGGAGCCCTCCCTAATGCCCTTCCTGGACAAAGCCGTTCCAGGCTGCATGACCTCAGGCCTGTGAAGCAGACAGGACATATGGCTCCCTGGTGGAGGCAATGGTGAAGAGGCAAGAAGAACTAGCAGAGACACTTGAGGAACTGACTGAAGCCTTGGCCTCTCTGCATTTGGGGGTCCAGCCCCTACCCCATTACCTCTTCCCCATCTGCGTTGGTATCTGGGAGCGCAAACAAACATTTGTTGAATAAATGAACTGGCAGGAAGGAACCAGGGAGGTTCGTGAAGGGGGAGGGGTCTAGAAGCTCTAGGTCTTGGTGTTCTGCTCTATAAAATGGGCTTACACACATGCTACCAGAGACTTTGAGGGGATGATGAAGATCTGGCTTGGGGGTCTCCTCTTCCCTCAAGGCTTAGCCTGTCCCAGAGAGCCTTCCTCAACTTGATTGTCCTGACACAGCATCCACAGGCCATGGTGGCGGGGTGTGGGGGGAGGCGTTGGTCATTGGTGTGTTTCCCTCAAGTTGGATAATCACTTTAGAAATGTAAAATGCTTTTTGTTTTTCTTTAAATGTTCTTCATTTTTTCCACCACTCAATATAAAAATAAGATTTTTATCCTAAAAACCTCTCATAAAGGACCAAATCCAGAAAATTCCATTCCAAAACAAGAGTCAGGGAAGCAGGGTGGTCTCATGGGCTTTGCCTCTTTTTTAAAAAAATTATGTTTTTAAATTAAGAGCGATTATTTTAAAAAGTAATCTAAACTTGTAGCTCCAACGAGCTGGGTATTTGCGGAGGGAATTTTCCCCAAAATATCTTCTGCCAGGCTGTTTGGCATCCTCCACACACACTAGTCCTCTGGCTGCTCCACAGGAAAGCAAGAGCTGGTCCTCTTCTGTAGGGAACCCCTGGCTGGAAACCCACTCCCCACCAGGGCCCAGGCTCTGACCACTGGGATGTCCTCCCTGGCCCTAGGTCTGTACAAGTGAGGCTTTCCTTGGCTTTCAGGATGGAGACAGGTGAATCACCCTAGGTGACATCAAGCCACCACCCACAGGTTCACAGTGATGACTTGGAGACATGTAGCAAGGAAGCTGGAAGGAGGCAGGCCTATGGGCTATACGCTTTCCTAGGGGGGCAAAAGCAGGTGATGGATTCACAGAACAGATAGGACCAGGCCCTCCTGAATGCCAGGCCTGCTCAGCAGCCAGGACACAGGGGGCACAGGAGGGACAAAGGCTGATGGGCTGCTTCCAGGGCTCCTCCTCCACCCCTGGGCAGCCAGACTATGGGTCAGTTTTTCCTGCCTCTTGACTCTTCTCTGAGTTGTCTGAATTGTTTACAATAAGCATGAATCTGTTCTCTCACCACAAAGCAGGAAACTCATAAAGATTTTAAGGGTGGGATACATGTAAATGATAACACACATTCACAGGACAGTTCTGAATTCTACCTGTCAGAAAAGATATGGACTGGCCCCTCATTAGCAGATGGGGAAGCTGAGGCTCAGAGAAGTGGAACTGTCCTATCTAAGGCCATTTGCCAGCTAGGATGATGCCTCATGACTGTGGTCTGAGGGCTCACTCATGATGATAGGGTTTGGCTGTGCCCCCCCGCCCCTGCCGGGTGAGGGCAGGGGTATGTTTTCACAGCCAGAAGTTTTCCTAGGTAAGCCTGGGGTAAGAACTACATAGGTGGGTCCAGGGCAATCCAGAGGCTTAGTGGTTATGAGCCAGTTAAGCTTCTTTGATGCCATGCACCTGCGCAGCCAGCTTGGAGGGAGCCTGAGTCCCCAGTCACAGAAGTATGAGAGCCTGCCTCCCCCTGCCTAACACAGACCCTGTGGCCTCTTGGCCCTCATCAACCCCTCAGGTTCAGGGCATTTTAGCTACTTCTGCAGCCTGCTGGTTGACTTTGGGTAAGCCCTGCCCCCTCTCTGGGCTCCTGTCTCCTCCCCACCTCCTCCCAAGCCACACCTGCCGAGGCTATGGCTCAAGGGCACCTCAGAGGCCCAGGCTTGCGGCCTGGCACATGCCTTGTGGGAAGGCATTCCCTGGGCCTCCTAGGGGGTGGTGTCTCGCAAGGTCTGGAAGGCTGGCCAAGGCCATCCGCATGGACAGATTGGAGAGACCTGGCCTGGGACAGGTGCTTGGAGGGCTCCCATTTCACAGATGGGGAGTCTGAGTCCTGGGGAAAGGGTCTGTCCCTAGCAATGCAGCTCATCCCCAAGGCCCAGCCTCTGGGGCCTGACATTCTGGCTCTCTTTGCCTCTCAGTTTTCCCAAGATGGGCATGTTAGCACTCCTCATACCAGGGCCAAAGGAAGGATGAGATGTACAGTGCAAGTCCAAGTATGTGAGCCCCATAGTCAGGGCTAGTAGGAGGGTCAGGACAGCAGAGAGCAGGAAGGGGCTCCTCTGAGTCCTACAGGCTATATACCTGCTCTCACCTCCTCACTCCCTGTGCTGACAGCTGTGCTTTTCCAGTAATCATCAGGAGCGCTTTGCTGTCCCCATTTTACAGGTGAGAAACTGAGGCTCAGGCCTGTGAGTCACACATTTGCTAAGTAGCTGCTTTAGTCAGCTGCAAAGGATAGAAACCCAGCGTCAACCCAGAGGAGATGGCTGCTGGCAGCTTCAGGGTTCAGAGGGAAGTCCTTGAAGCTCAGGATCCCAGAACAGGGGAGCAACTCTTTCAGCATCCCAACACCTCATCCCAGAGATGCACTGGACCATGGGTTCATCCCTGGACCAATCGCTGTGCCAGGCAGAGGCACTCGATGAGCCAGGGTTCCAGGAACCTGTGGCTGCATAACCACAGATACTGTTTACAACAGCAACAGTCATTTCTGCTCATGAGTCTGCAGTCCAGGCAGGGCTCAGCACCTTGGCTCTGATCCACGGTGAGACTCCACTGGAAAGGCATCCCAGAGCATTGGCAGCTCTCCACAGGGCTGCTATAGCTTCCTCATGGCATGGTGCTGTCTTCTAGGAGCAAGCATTCCTTAAGACAGGGAGTGGAAACTGCCTGTTTATCCAGGCCTTGGCCTGGAATGTCACTTCTAGCGGATTCTATTCATCAAGCAGCCATGGGGCTCAGGTTCAACGAGTAGAGACAGACCTCACCTTTCATAGGGAGGGTCCTCAGCAAATTTGAGGGCCACAAGCACTAGGCCAGACTCTTCTCGGGTGTCTGATGTGCACCTGCACACTGGCGGGCCATGCCAAATTAGAGAGCTCAGGTCAGATTCAGACCCCAAAAGCAGGTGTGGCCTTCCTGAGTTCTGATAAAACATGCACGAGCAGATGCAGACACAGGAGGACTGGAGGACGCTAGTGCATGGTGCTAAGTGCTGACAGGGGATACAAGTAATGTCTGTGTTTTTGATGATCGTCCACATTTTCTGAACTGTTCAGAGGAATGTACACTCTATTCGTCTGGCCTTGGGCTGTCACAATGCTATCTGAGGGCAGGCGGGCAGAGCCTATAACCAGAGACAAGGTCATCTCTCACGTACCCACGTGTGGAGTCCTGATTATTGTGCCCAGGAGTCTTCCTTCCCATCGAGACCCAGCTCAGCCCAGGTGGTTCCAGGCTCATGTAGATCTTGGATATTGCTGTACTCTTTTCTCCCCTGTCCTCTGTACCCCCATGGTCCCGGTCCTCCTGGAGACCACCTTGTTCTCAGCTCCTTTGAGAGGCTCAAGGAGGGCCAGGGGAGGCCAAGGCTAGCCCATCTGGTGAAGGCCAAGACGCTGAGGGTGCTGCACGGGCTGGATCTCTTTGTATCTGTGCGCTCACTGGGGCCCCTGTGCAGCAGACAGTCTGTCAACTGAACACTGTGACCCTCTGTGGGGAACATGCCCCTTCAGCCTTCAGAGGACTGTGAGTGCAGAGGTCCTGCCTTCCCTTGCTTTAAGAGATGGCCACCACCTCTTAAAACCAGACTCAAAAGGTGATTAGGTAAAAAGGTCCCTGCCCAGCTCTTCCTTGACTCCCTCTCTTATTCCATCCAGTCATCAAATACCTGCTCCTGCCTGGCTCTGTGCCCCATGCTGCTGACCTCTGTGATCTCTTGGGTCCACAGGGCCCAGAAATAAAGCCCTCAGTTAAGCTGACTTTCCTTGCAGTCTACCCAGCCCTGTGGCTCTCCTCGTGCTTCCACAATTCACTCAGGTGCCACTGCTTCCAGGAAGGACTCCTTGCCTACCCAGGCTGGCTTGAGGCAGACCATAGGCTTGCGACTCCTTCTCTCCCACCCAATAGAGAGATTGTACCTGGAGTGCAGGAACCACACCTGGTTCATCTCCTTGGCCCCAGAGCCCAGCACAGGCTGAGCACAGGGCAGGTGTCACTAACTGTTTGAGGAATCTGAGAACGAGAGATGGTCCAGGTAGAAAATGTTGGTGACACCTTGGGCAAACTCCTGCTGTTCCTTTCTCTCCACTCACCAAATTGAGCTGTGGATCAGATTGTGGAATTTGGCATCAGTGACCTTAAGCTCAAACCCTGGCACTGCTGTGGTGACTTTGGGCAGGTCATCTGTGACAGATGCTGCCTGTGCCCACCATGTCTCCTCTGCTAAGCTCACTCAGGGCCCTAGGCCCAACTCCCAGCTGCCTGAGTCTCCCTCTGGGGTCTTGTGTTAGTCATGTCTTTTATTTTCTATGTTCTGATGCTTTGACACAGGCCAGGCTGACCCTGGAGGAATGGCCTCCAAGTCCTAGAGAGAGTAAAGCGGTTGCCATGAGCACATCTTTCATATGCAAGCCAACACATCCAGAGCTAACGCCACAAGCACCTCACACTCCAGACCAGTGTCCACCCGCCCTAGTCACCCCAGGGCCAGGTACCAGACAGCTAGTCTCTGTGCCCTGGTCCACTAAAATGATTCAAACTGGCCAATCCTAAGCCTGCTCACTCGTTCCTTCCCATGGAAACCACAGTAAAGGCTCTCACCACATGTCCCCCTCTCCCTCTGCCTCCTGAGCAAACCTGGTGCTTCCCTGTGTGGCCCTACACGGTGCGGTGTGCTCCCAGCCCCCTGGCCCCTCAGGCAGGTTAGCTCTGAGGTGCTGGTTCTATACAGTGAGAAAGCCGGGCCCTGGGGCTCTCCTGTTGAACATAAATGGTCACAGAACATCAACATCAGACAAGGTCACTCTGAGACAAAGAAACAATCAGCTGTACCTATCCTGGTGATATAAGTGGCTGCTGCTTTGTTACCAACTACCACTTGTGCTTCCCTTCATTCCTTATACTTTCTAATAAAACGTATTGATACTCAAACATAGAACAAACCCCACTTCCTAACAGCATCCAGTCCAGCTCTGCTTCTTTGAACCTCTTCAAAATTGCCTTACATGAGCCCAAACCCTACTCAAGTCCTCCCTAACACCATTGCACTGAGATGCCTTACGATTTCGCGTGGAAAGTGTTTCCCCTCACCTCATCATGGCAGGTCTAAACGATCCCGGCGTCATCCTGGGGTCTCTGCTGGGACAGGGTGAGTGGCACACAGGCTTCCCCTACAGCCAAACTTCAGTTGCCTCCAGACCTAAGTTGCTTGATACCACACTCTGTGTATCAGTGTCCTGGGGCCACTACAACAAAGTATCACAAATCAGGAAACATAAAACGACGAATGAATCCTTGGCCTTCCTTGGCTTGTAGCTACACCACTGCAATTCCACCTCCACCATCACATTTCTGTGTGTCCTTTCCCTCTTCTTTTTTTTCTATTACACACTTTAAATATATGTAGTTTATTGTGCATTATACACCAATAAATCAGTTAAATAAATCATTAAATTATTTTGCAATTTTCCTGCTTCTGTCTTGAAAAAATAATCTGGAAATATTATACCTCCAAAATAATAGAGAAATATTTAGCAAGTCTTTCCCTCTTCTTATAAGGACACCAGTGATTGGATTTAGGGACCACCCTAATGCAGTAGGACCTCATCTTAACTAATTACATCTGCAAAGACCTTCTGTCTTGGTCACATTCTGACATTCCAGGTCGACATGAATTTTGGTGGGGGACACTATTTAACCCATCATAATCTACCCTTTGACCCCCTCAAAAGTCACTTTGGTCCCACTTTCAAAATATATCCACCCCATCCCAACATCTCCCAAAGTCTTAACCCATTCCTAAAGGGAGAAGAAGGAAGGAACGAAGGAGTCACTGGTCCAGAGCAAGTCTGAAGCCCAGCATGCACATTTCAGTAGATTTCAAGGCCTGCAAATAACACTTTGTGGCTTGATGCTCTGTCCTTTGGGTGCATGAAGGTGGCCCTGCTCTCTGGCGCTTTGGCAGCAGCTGCATCCTACCTTCTCTGGTCTCTGCCTCTGCATTCATGGCTCTGCCCTCCAAGCCATTCTTTCTTCACTTCATCTCTAGGCCTCTCAATCTAGATTGGCAGAGTTTCCACTAATGTAACAGTCTCAAAAGCCTTGTTGGTCTTCTGCATAATTCACAGGGAGCTACACCATCAGGTAAGAGGCTCCACAGATCTTTCCTGAATAGCCCCACCTCTCTTCCTGCATTCCGCTGGGATGGTGGAGTATACCCGCAAGTCACAGATTTAATCTCTTCAACACTAGGTTCTCCCACAACATCTTTGGTGCTGTCTTTAGACCACACTTTCTGAACAGTGAATTTCCTAATTTTAACAGGTTGAGGACTTCCCAAATCATCAACTGCTGGTTCCTTTTGCTTAACAGTTCCTTCTGCAATTTATATCTTTCCTCTCAGATTTTACTACAAGCAGCAAGGAGAAACCAGGCCATATCATTCGTATTTTGCTTAGAAATTTCCTCAGCTAAATATCCAAGTTCATTGCTTACAATTTCTACTTTCCACTCAACACTAGAATACAATTCAGCCAAGTTTCTGCTGCTTTATGGCCTTTCCTCCGGTTTCCAATAATTGGCTCTTCATTTCCATCTGAGACCTCACCAGAAGCACCTTTCATGTTCATACTTAATACCAACATTATGTTCATGACCATACATGTATTCTCTGAGACAATAGAAACTTTCTCTACATTCTCCTCACTTCTTTCTTTTCTTTTTTGGAGGTTCTTTTTTTTTTTTATTGAAGTATAGTTGATTTACAATGTTGCATTAGTTTCAGGTATACAGCAAAGTGATTCAATTATACATACGTATATATCTATTTTTTTCAGATTATTTTCCCTTATAGGTTACTACAAAATATTGAGTATAATTCCCTGTGCTGTACAGTAGGTCCTTTTTGTTTATCTATTTTATATATCGTAGTGTGTATATGTTAACCCCAAACTCCTCATTTATCCCTCTCTCCCACTTTCCCCTTTAGTAACCATAAATTTGTTTTCTATGTCTGTAGGTCTATTTCTGTTTTGTATATAGGTTCATTTGTATCATTTTTTTTAGATTCCACATATAAGCATTAACATATGATATTTGTCTTTCTCTGTCTGACTTATTTCACTCAGTATGACAATCTCTAGGTCCATTCATGTTGCTGCAAATGGCATTATTTCGTTCTTTTTTATGGCTGACTAATATTCCTGTGTGTGTGTGTGTGTGTGTGTGTGTGTGTGTGTGTGTGTGTGTGTGTGTGTAGATCACGTCTTCTTTATCCATTCATCTGTCGATGGGCATTTAGGTTGCTTCCATGTCTTGGCTATTGTAAATAGTGCTGCAATGAACATTGAGGTGCATGTATCTTTTCAAATTATGGTTTTCTCCAGCTATATGCCCAGGAGTCCTCACTTCATTTTGACCTCTCTCTCCCCAGAATTGCCTTTATTTTCCATATTTCTACCAACAATCTCTTCAAGGAAATCTAGGCATTTTCTATCATGTGCCTCAAAACTCTTCCAGCATGTATACATTACCCAATTCCACAGCCACATTTTTAGGTATCTGTTATAGAAGCATCTCCCTTCCTGGTACAAAATCTGTGTTAGTTTTCTAGAGCTGTTGTACAAATTTCCAAATTTAGTGGGTTAAAACAACAGAAGTTTATCCTTTCAAAGTTTTGGAGGCCAGGGCTCTGAAATCAAGATGTTGTCAGGGCTGTGCACCCTCTGGAAGCTCTAGGAAAGGATCCTTCCATGCGTCTTCCAGCTGCTGGCCACTCTGGGTGAACTTTGGTGTTCCTTGGTTCATAGCTGCAGCATGCCCATCTCTGCCCCCATCATCACAAGGCCTTCCCTGTGTGTCCCCTCCTCTTCTTATAAGGACACCAGTCATAGGACTTAGAGCCCACTCTATTCTCATCTTAACTAACTACATCTGCAAAGAACTTATTTGCAAATAAAATCACAGTCTGAGGGTCCAGGTGGACATAGATTTAGGGTGGGGGATACCATTCAACCCAGGAAGCCAACTTGTGTGGGCTTTCTTCCCTTCTCTGTCTCATTCTCCATTCCCCTACTATTCTTCCTGTGTTGACTCCCAAATAAACTCCTTGCATTCAATCCGTGTAGCAGGATCTGCTGCTGGGAGAAAACTACCGAAGACACAGGCCCCCTGCTGTGAGCCAATGGGGACCCACCTAAGACATGCCTGCCCCCACCCTGTGACCTACTGGCAACCCATTTAAGACATAACTCCTGGTGCTGAGCTACAATGTCCCCCTCTGTGAGTGGAGTGAAGATAATGGCCCTTTCCTCTGAGGTTTCGGGAGCACAGAGGAGAGAATGCCGTAGGGCTCTGGGTTTAGGACCACACACAGGGAATGGCCACTCCCTACTTCTGGGAAGTGGGGTGCTTTGGGAATGACCCCAATATTTTTCCTTGCAGTGGATGGGCTACTCTTTTGTCAGTTTTCCAGTGCCCCTAGGGGGCAGATGTCGTTCTGGGGGGCTATAATGTGCTTTCTGAGTTCTGATAGAGCACAAGGAAGTGGAGCTCCCTCTCCAAGATGGAGATTCATGGGATGGTGGCATGTGCATTTTGAAGTGCTTAGGACCAGGCTCCCGGGGCAGGCCTGGCCCTGGCAGGAAATGGAAGATTTTTGTCCCTCTCAGGGATACTGCCAGCCTGGATTCTGCTGCAGAGAGGGGGTCAAGGCAGGACTTTTTGGAGGGTGCAGGCTGGTCCCTGCAGATGGGGTCTGGGGGGTGGGGCAGGACCATAGAAGAAATCAGACTCCAAATGAACTGTATTCTCTCATGGCTGCTTCAGGTGAAGTCAGAGGTGGGTTTCTTCCTGCCTCTGTTCTCCCATCCTGGTTTGGGCTCCCCGGGAGGCCCTTCCATCCCATTCCAGGATGGCCCCCTCCACCCTCAAGCGGGGGACTATCTTAGGTCACGTGGCCATCTTGGACCAACCCCAGCAGAGGAAGCGGGAGAGCTGGTCAGTGAGCCTGTGCCACAGGAGGGCTAGCTGGAATCCTTCCCCTGTAGCCTTCACTTTCTAGGATCTTGGGGCCAGGTGGCCCACCCAAGCCACCAGCTCTTCTCCTTGGCAGGAAATTCCCTAGGCACTACCTGGTGTTTGCCATCCTGCTGGTCAGAGAGGACCAAGTCCAGTTTGGGGACAGCACAGAGGGGCCATCAGGAAGGTAAGACAAGGCTGAGAGAGCAATGTGGGTGTGCCACCATCCTCAGGGAACCCTGGTATGCTCCCATCAGTGGCGGGGGGCCACTGAGGCCCAGCAGACAACGGCTTGAGCACACCTGGGCTTTGAGGGAAAGAAATCTGCAGGCTGCGAGATGGCGCGGGTGCCATGGGACAGTGGCTTCCAGGGCCTGCAAGGGCCTCCATCAGAGCTTTGCACCTGTGAGCAGGGCACCAAGCCCAGAAATTTGTTGGGTCAGCAAGACCAGGCCTGGTGGGCCTTGTGGCCAGGAGGGCGGGGGAGGCCAGCTTTCTAGGATGGAATGTGCAGAATGTAGGGTGGGAACCTGGCTGCTCCCCATGGCCTGCCCTAGCCCCACTTACTTCTCTGGCACTTTTTCTCTCTCAGTTTTCTCTCTTGTAAATGGGGGGCAGTGGTGGGTGTGGGAGGGTATGTGACCAGGGAGCAGCCTGGCCTCTTGTCACAGCTGGTTGCCTTGGGACCATCTGGAGCTCCTCAGATCACTTGGAGGACTTAGGAATACCTGGAGCCCCCAGGAGACACCTGGAGCCTCACAAGGACCATCTGGAGCCCCTGGGGACCATCTGGGGCGCCCTGAGACAAACTGGAGACCCTAAAGAATCCCTGGGGCCCTCAGAAACACCTGGAACCCCTCAGGACCACCTGGAGCCTCCTAGGAACCCCGGAGTCCCTCAGGGACTGCCTGGGGCCCTCAAGACCACATGGAACACCTTGTGACCACCTGGAGCCCTCTGGGACCACGAAGAGCCCCTTGGAGACCCCGCGAGGAGGGGGAGGTGACTGAAAGGAATGGGCAGTGGCGGGGTCCATCCATAGTGCAGCCACCCTCTGTTGCCAGCTGGGCCTCCCAGAAGGATCATTCAGAGAGAGCTCATCTGTAGAAACATTGCAGTGGCTTTTGGGGAGGTGAGCCCACCCTCCTTCCTAGATGCCAAGCACCTGGACTAGCTGCTCACAGGGGCTTGGATTCTAGGGCCCTGTCAGACCCCAGGAGGTGGGGAGGCCCTTTGAGCATCTGGGGGATGAGGGCTAGAGCCCCCCAAGGCCTGGGCTCTGAGGCTTAGGGTAAGCAGGGACTTCAGGGACTGATCCTGCCACTTCCATGTGCACAGTGGTCCGCTGTCCCCTTGGAGGGTGGTGAGGGATGGGCACAGGTGTACGGCGGACCCACCTGGGTCCAAATGCCCCTCTGCTGATTTCTTGGGGCATGGCAGCCCCTTTGGGTCTTGTGTGCTGGTTTCTGCAATGGGACCAGACATCTGAGGAGGAATTGGCTGTATGTCCTGGAGACCTGGGGACCTCAGAGGAGGCAGGAGAGCACTGGGTCTTTATGATCTCAGGCAGCCTCTGTCTCTCTCTGAGCCTCGATTTCCCCATCTGTTAAAAGAGGATTCCAGACCCAAAGTGCTCTGGGGCTGCATGGCAAGAACAAAGTCTCTGAGCTCTCACCCAAGCTGTTGGCAAATATTAACTGAGCACATACTCTGTGCCAGGCACTATTGTAGGTGTTTCATTCTGCTCTCAGAACTTCTGTTCTAGATGAGGAGACAGAGGTTAAACAAGAGAGCAAATACCCCAAGAAAAAGTAGAAAGACTGGGGCAAGGGCTCTTTGTTGAGGTTCACAGAGCAGACTCTTGCAAAGTCCTGCAGGAAGAAACCCCAGGCAGACAGAACAGCATGTGCAAAGTCCCTGAGATGGGAAGGAGACTGGTGTGTTCTGAAGGTCCAGTGGCTGGAGCCTGGTGACCTGGGGTGGGAAAGGAGCAGTGCGGGGGCGCCGGACAGGAGAAAATGAGGCTGGAAGTGTGACAGGGCCAGAGGCTACAGGGCCTGAGTCCAACCCCTGAGTCCCAGAAATCCAAGTGGCCGGCACACAGGAGGTATGCCAGCAGTGCCTGCTGCATGAAGAAATGGACAAAGAGTGAATGAGTGACTCCTGGCTGGGTCCCTAACTCATTGTGTGACCTTGGGCAAGTGTATTTCCCCCTCCCTGGGGCTTAGTTTCACTGCTACTAAGACACCCTGAGTTGTCATTATTTGCAGCGAATGGCTGGGCTGGGTGCCTGGCTGCAGCAGGCCCTTGTGTATGTTGGCTCCTTCCTCTTCCCAGGACTGTGAGGGACACGGCCAGCATCCCCCCTGGGCCTAATGGGGAATGTGTGTTCCCCAGGCTGAAGAGGAGCAGCCCCTGGGGGCACAGAAGACCCTCAGCTCAGGCCTTTGACTCCTGTGACAGTTGGGTACTTCAGACCCTTTTCCTGCCCCGTCTGGCATTCTTTAGGACCCCAGAGGCCCCAGGGCCCACCTCCTGCTCCGCCCACTGGCCTCCCTTCTCCCTCTGTCCAGGGGATGGCCTCCTGTCCTGCAGGGTTGGGGGCTGGACTTGGGGAGGAGGAGGAGGAGGGACAGAAAAGGAAGGTCAGTGGAGAGGCTGAAAGCCAGTGTGCGTCCAGCCTCCACCCTCTGTGGGTGGGCAGTGCAGAGTGCCCAGGCCTCAGGCTATGGGAGCAAGATGAAGGTGGACAGAGGTGGGCAGTGTGCAGGTAGGAAGAAGCCCAGGCCCAAGGGTCACCCAAACACATGGTGTGGAGACTCCAGGCAGGCAGCCTGCTTCTCAAGTCCTTACTGGGGCATCCAGAGGGCCAGGCCAGATACCCCAGCCGGAAGGGTCCCTGGGGACAGACCTGCCTTCTGGGGCCATGCACCAGCCACCCACCCCATGACTTCAGACTCCACAATAGTTATTAACATTTATCAGGATATTTCACAAGAACACCTGAGTTTCTTTCATCTCCTGAAAAGCTGGAAGCTCTGGCCACACAGGTCCATGCCTGCGTGGGGACAGCTGGCAGAGGCTCCCCTATATCACCATGCCTGCTGGCCTCCAGCATGCCTGTCATGGGGGTCTGTGTTGAGACTTGCTGGAGACACCAGGCCCTGTCTCCAGCTCTGCCCTGGTTGCCTCCATCGCAGCCAACTGGATCTGTTAAGACCCCCAAGCCTGCCCCGTGGCTCTTGCCTCCTGGAGCATCACCAAATGAGACTCCGTGGAGACCCCACGACCAGGCCTTGTCTCCCCCATGCTCCCTCTGCTCCTCGCTGTGTGTCACTGGCTCCTCCATGCCTTGGTGGCCCTGCACTCAACTTAGGCACCCTTCCTGCAACCCCTCCCCCAGGGTGTCCTGGCTGGGAGTGGGGCTCCCAGGGACCTCCTGCCACACCCTCTGCCATGCCCACTCCCCTTCTGTTCCTCCCCTGTGGCTGCACATCTTCTCAATGTCTCAGTGGGAATAGCCACTCCAAACAGAGGGATTTCCTTTCCTCTGTGTTCTCAGGGCCCAGCACTGTCCAAAATGGACAGCGAGGACATTTTTCCGGGTCCTGCTGCAGCCACAGCCTTTGGGACGCCTCCTGCTTTCACCCTTGTAGCTGGCCCCAGGACATATGGACCGTGATGGAATATAATGTCCTGGTGTACCCCGAGCTGCTAGGGACAGAATGCCCACCTTACCAGCCTTCCAATGTGCTGACTGAGGACAGGACCCTCCTGAAATTACTGTGGAAGCTTGCGTGCCGGGCCCCCCAGGCTGTTGGCTGGGAGAGGATAAGGCTCAGATCTGCCCTGGGGCACAGAGAGCTCACTGGGAACCAGCCACGGGGACCCTGGGCGGGAACCCACAGTGGGGGCCGCGGGTGAGGACCCTGGATGAGGGGCCCAGTCTTGCCCCCTCAGACCCCAGCAGAGTGGCACCATGTCCAGCA
Source organism: Phocoena phocoena (assembly GCF_963924675.1). Classification (NCBI taxonomy): domain Eukaryota; kingdom Metazoa; phylum Chordata; class Mammalia; order Artiodactyla; family Phocoenidae; genus Phocoena; species Phocoena phocoena. Next base: position 25,903,224 of record NC_089224.1, on the reverse strand, counting down.
GGTCAATGCCAGCTGCCCACTTGGTCTGGAACTGTGGGACTCTTGGGGGCATCCTTTCTGTGACTGTTTCCTCAACTGTCAAGTGGGAACATCCTGGGGTTTAGGTGAGACTGGAGTATTACAGAGTTGACCCTGAGAAGGAGCCCCACTAGGCCCACGCTCAGTCAGTGCATGAGGCAGAAGGAGCCCCACTGAGCCCCACGCTCAGTCAGTGCATGAGGCAGAGAGCAGAGCTCCAAGGGAGAAGGGGCAGGACCAGCGGGAAGAGGCCGGCTGGGCTCCAGGTCCCTTCAATGCCTCTGACACCTGCTGTCCCTGCCTTGGCTCCATGGGCAGGGACTTTGCTGTATTTCCTTGAGTAAGAGCACGGTTGGAAGGGCCTGGCCTCCCCTTCCCAGTGGGCAAGTTGCTGGTATCAAGCAGCTTCAGAACACCCACTGCAGGGTGGTGAGCTCTCACAGATGCAGGACTGAGGCCCAGGTATGCAGCAGGTATACAGCTGCAGCAGCATCTAAGCATAGCAGGGTGGGTATGTGGGGGACAGCGCTGACTCATGCCTAAGCTCACCTGTGCCCTGCCCACCTCACCTGGGTCTCTACTTTACCCGTGTCCTGTCCTACCTCACCTGGACCCTGACCACCTCACCTGGGCCCTGCCCACTTCACCTGGGTCCCAACTCACCTGTGCCCTGAGCACCTCACCTGTGCCCTGTCACTCCTTGCCTGGGCCCCACCCCTGCCTCACCCATGACCGGTCATCCATTTCTGGCTCCCACAATGACCCTCTCAGCCCACAGGTATGTGCCCTGCAAGTCTGCCCATAGCTGGGCAGTGACAGGCATCCCTTCAGGGTGCCTTGCGGATGTTAGAGGGATGGGGGTCCCAAGGGACTGGACACCCCTCAGTCATCAGTTCCTAGGTCCCTCTGCTCTCCCTCAAGGCCCTCGGGGCTCTGGTGCAAATAGACCTTCCTGACATCTTTGTGAGTAGCCAGCACTCCCATGATCCTGTATCTAAGTCTGGCTCCACTTGCTACAGGCGCAAATGGCCCTGTCTACCTCACTAGCATGACCAGGGACACAGAGCAGGTCTCCAGGCATGGCACCTTGTCTGAGGCCCCCCTGTCTAATGCCGCTGCATCCTGGGGCAACCACAGGGGTGTTACTTGCACCCTGCAGGCCTGGATTGGGGTCCAGGGCGTCATGACCGGCTGTGCCCATCTGTTACCCTCATTCTCCAGCCAACCAGGCCCACTGTGGGGAGACCCTGCCCCAAGGCTGTGTCCACCTGTTGGCTGCCAGCATTTATTTATGTAGATAAGCACTGTCCACCACCGACCAGGGGAGGCAGGCACAAATCTCAGGCCACAAATCACGACGCCTGTGTGGTCCCCCTGTAGTTTCACAGCATGGCTATTCAGGAACCCACCACTCGCTCCCTTGGGCATCTCCAAATGGGGTGGCGAGCTACGAGGTGGCACAGGGTGTGCCCAGTCCCCGGGAGAGGAAAGAGGAGAGAGGAGGAGTCCAGGGGGCCAGTATGGTTCAGCTCACATGGATGTAGATGGTATAGATGGGTGGGCAACCGTCAGGAGGGGTGGCATGACTGCAGACATCCACCAGGTGTCCCTGGGCACCACCCATGAGCTCCTTCTGTCTTCCAGTGCAGATGACCCCTCACTGCCCATTCGGAGTTTTCTTGACAGTCATCCCACGCCCCACTCTGGGCCACACTGCTGGGCCTGCAGGCAGAGGCCCGGGTCTTTGGGGGACGTGCTGGGTGACCCTGGGCAATTGGCTGCCCCTGTTTGGGCCTCACTTTTCTCCTCTCTGACATGGAGGAACCCTCCAGGGCCAAGTGCTATGTGGCCTGTTGGTCCCTCAGCAATCCAGGCTCCCTTCATGCCTGCATGTGGCCTGATGCCACCTCTCAGATGAGTACAGGCCCTGCCACGGTGGCTGTTCAGCTGGGAGACACGGCAGAGACTCAACTCATGGGGCAGCTGGGGCCTGGGGCTGCTGGGCCCCTGGGCTGGCCTGGGCCAGATGCCCGTGGGCTGCTGAGCTCAGGGCCTCCAACCACTGCTGCTGCAGCTCGGCGGACGGGGCACTCAGGTACAAAGACTGCTGGGCCTGCTGCAGCTGCCACATGTGTCCAGCATCCAGCCTCTCTGTGGGGTCTGGCACACTCACCCTGCAGCCAGAGAGAGGGATGGCATGCAGCAGCTGGCCATCCTGCAGGAAAGGAGAGGAACGTCAGCACCCCGGCCTCTGGAGTCCTGGCATCACTAAGTGGCCCCACAAGTGGGCAGCAGAAGGGTGATTCTGGACAGCCGGGGAAACTGAGGCCCTAGGGTCACATGAGCCACCCACCACGTGGGGTTGGGCCCAGGCTGCATGGCCCAGGCCTATCTGGGCGCCACGGGCTTGAGGCTGTGGGCTGCCAGAGCAGGGTGGACCCCCACCCCCACTGTGGCCCAGCGTTCAGAGGACACACCTGGCTGCCTCCTCGAAGGTGCAGCACCAACTCCAGGGAGTCCGACTCAGAGATGGCAGCCCACACCTTGCTCCAGGCTGTGCCGCCATCCGACACCAGCAGGGGGCCACAGAGCAGGCTGGGCGGGGGGTCCACCGTGGCTGGCTTCTGGGGACACAGAGGACAAGTCAGGTGGAGTCTCCCTTGTAAGAGCCACTCTCCAGGAAGCACCAAGGCTGAAGCTCTGGGGGGAGAGAGGAGGGGGAGACAGACTGGACAAGGCCTGGGCCAGCCTGAGCTTCCCCAGGGTCACTGCAAGGCCACTTGGGATTGGGCTGGACCTTCTAGGCAGTGAGACCACAAGAAGGGTCAAGACAGAAATAAAGATAAGGTAGGAAAAAGTGGAACAGCAGTGAACCAGAATATGGCGGCTGTGGATGATTTCCCTGTACACACACACACCTCTCACACATAACATCACACACCACACACATTCACATCCTCCAGGACTATGAAGAAATAAGTTTCTGTTGTTTAAGCTGTCCATCCTGTGGTATTTGTTATACAGCCTGAGCTGACTAATGCACCATCTAACTCCTGAGTGCAAATGGTTCCCAAGCTCTCGGCCATGACTGGATCCTAAGAGCCCAACACGCACACACGTGATATTTGGCATTTAACTGCTAGCTGCTCTCAGTGGCCTATGGACCCAACTGAGCCCTACCAGTCCTGGTCCCAGGGAAGGCGACAGCACTAGGAGCAGTCTGTCAAGGCTTCTGGGGTCTTGTGTCTGGAAGGCTCACCAGCCCCAGCCCACCCACCTCTGTGCTCTGCTTGGGCTCCAAGGGCTCCTCGAGGCTGGGGCTCGAGGGGGCCACCGGCTGGGTCAGGAAACACTCTCGGCAGACACGACTCTGCCTGCCGTTCTCAGCCTTGAACTCGGAGCACTTCCCACAGATGACCTGCAAGACAAGGGCACCTGTGACCCCAATGCCCAGGGACAGAAGACTATCCAGAAGGAGGCTGGAAGGAGAGGTGTAACGGCCTGTGGAGGGGAAGGGCTTGTCTGTGAGCCATGGGAGTCGGGAGCCTTGTCCACAGGGCAAAGACCCCAAGTCTGGCCCCTGCTGGGCCTCCAGAGCCTGCCTTCTTGCTCAGAAGTTCCAGGATCCAGGGGTCTGTGTGCATGGAAAGAAGATTTGGAGGAGGAACTAAGCACATGGAGGTCCCAGCAGCTGGCCTCCTCCCACCTGGACTCACCGCCCCGCACAACTTGCAGTGGTGCTTCCTTTTGGTGATGGAGTTGAAGGTCTCACCACAGCTGCTGCAGCCCTGCTTCTCCTTGTCACGTCTGGTCTTAGACGACCCTCTCCTGGGCTCAAGCTGTGGGAGGCAAACGGCTGCAGTCAGCTTCCCAGCGCATGTGGAGTGGCAGCTGTGCGATACACAGGCAATGCACATACAGGGCAAGAAAGCCGGACGTGCAGAAGGGAATTAAGCAGGAGCCACCCTGGCCATGGCCCCCTGCCCAGCCTCACTCCCCAGAAGCTGCCCTGCTGTCACACGGGGTGAGATTCCAAGGGGAACAGGAACTCTATGCTTGGAATGACTTGTCCCACCACGGAGGTCAGTGACTTTGCGTGTCTGCAAAGATAACAACCGGAACCCACACTGGGGGAAACGGTGGCTGCTCTGCACAGGAGCCCAGACGCCAAGGACTGGGGTGTCTGCACCCAGCATCCAGCCAGGTGGCCCTTGCTTCCATGCTCTGCCCTTTATTGGACCCCAGAGCATGGTCCCTGCTCCATGCCAGGCACTCAGAGGTGTGCAGTTGCCCGCCCAACACGTGTGAGAGTACTCTCCAGGGGTGGGAGCAGGGTCAGGGGCTGGACTCCCCTCTCTATCTCCTCCGATGCTGCCTGAATTTCCCACAAAAGAGGGCAGTGATGAGTCCTTTCAGCAAGACAACGGGAAGTCATGAAACATGGTGTGTGTTCAGAGAGGTTAGAAGATCTTTAAGACTAGTCGCAAGAACACACTATAAAATGCTTTTACTTCTTTTTTGTTTGTTTGTTTTCTTTTACGTTTAAACAAGCTGTTTTGTGTAAGGTTTCTCAAAAAGTTTTACAAGAACTACATCAAACTCCTTGGAGCGAAGAGGAATTGGAGAGTGGCAGGCAGCAGTGGGAGAGAGGTTTTCATTTTATTCTATCACTTTACTTTTTTTTTAAAAAAAAGTATTTATTCCTTTTTTAGTTAAACATATTTACAAATTTTAAAAAATCTAATGCAGTCTAAAACTAAGGAACAGGTATATAAATCATACATGGGAGGTAGATGTCAAGGCGACATGTTGGAAGACTGTTCAAAGGTGTCAAGTTATATTGCTAAGGGAAACAAGCAAGTTGCAAAATAATGTACAGTAGCGTATAATGTTTATACCAAAAAGAGTACGTGCATGAAAAAAAGACTGGAAGGAAGCACACCTGATGATCTTATTGGCTGTTTGGGGTAGAGTAACTCTTATCTGACTCTCTTATCTGGATTTTCTCAAGTGTTCACCGAGAACAGCTTGTGAAAGAGGAAGAAAACCAATAGACACGTAGAAAAGCAAACCAGCCACTCACTGACCAGCCCCCCTAACCCCCCCACCTCCTGCCTCACATTCCCATTGAGGACTGTGTTCCCTCTGCACTGTGGACAGCGGTTTGAGAGCTGGGTGAGGGAACCTATGTGGTCCACTCTGGCTGCCTACCCCTGGCCATAGTGACATCAGTCGTGTCCAGGACCCCAGCCCCACCAGATGCAAGGGCTTGGGAGGTGAGCAGGAGGCAGGAGGGAGTGAAGGTGGGAGTGGGCACCGACCATGCAGGGTGAGGCTGGGGTGGGGGCTCAGTAGCGCTGTCTGATTAGGTTTCCCCATATGATTAGGAGTGGTGCAAGTTGGGGGACAGCTCCCAGGCCCTTGCCCTGCCCCTCATCAGCCATGAGACCCTGCACAAGTCACTTCTCCTCTCCAAGCTTGGTTTCCTCATCTGTAAAGTGGGGTGAGGAACCGCCCCTGGCCCTGAACCCCATCACAGCACAAGAATCCTGACTGGTTTTGCTGATTGCCCTTACATGTTACCATGGCTCTCAGGAAATGCCCCATCGTTTGATGAAACAGCTTTCTAGCTCTGAACCACCCCAGCCCCTTAGCATTTCCTCTCTGTGTGGGTAGGGGGTGCTGGGGTCCCAGCAGAAAACAGAGTCAATTCACCACAAACTTAAGACTTTAAGAAATGTCACAGATATGTATCAAATTCCCCAGAATGTCAGAGCTAGAATGGCTACTGGAAGTGCTTGTCTCAACCTCTCCCCTGCACAGATGGGGAAACAGAGGCCCAGAGACAATTTTTCTGTTTAAAAGAGAAACACTTAAAATAAGTTTAACATTAGTGTTTCTGAGCAGAATAAAATGAGGTCTGAGATTTGTTTTAAAATATTCCAGAAGAAAGAAGAGTATGTGGGGGTGGGGTGAGGATAGGGGTGGAAAGACAGATAAAACATGAACAGCACAAAGTTGAAGTTGCTCCAGGCTGGTGTGGGGGGTCTCGCTGTCTGTTATTTCTACTTGTGTGTGTCCAAAGCTTCCCTAATAAAAATTTGAACAAAATAAGCTAAAAATATGTTTAATATAAACTCTGCAAGTTTAAGGAGAAAGAGATGCACTGGTTGGGGGTGAGGGAGACAGAAGGGAGGGGCTTGGGCATTGGAGGCTGTTACGGGCTGAATTGTGTCCCCCAAAAGTCATAGTTTGCAGTTCTAACCCCCAGCACCTCAGAATGTGACTGTATTTGGAGAGAGGGCCTTTAAAGGGGTGATTAAGGTAGAATGAGGTCACTAGGGTGGGCCTTAATCCAATATAACTGGTGTCCTTATAAGAAGAGGGGATTAGGACATGGTCACACACAGAGGCAAGACTATGTGAGGACACAGGGAGAAGATGGCTATCTACATGCCAAGGAGAGAGGCCTGTGAACAAAAAAAGAACAAAGAGTGCCACTCATCATCCAGTTATATAAGGGTTAAGATGTACCCACTGCAGTCACCCACGACAGTGCACTCGGGAGGGAATTCAGGATGAAAAAAACAAGATGAGGCATTCTGTGTGTTGGAGAAACAGGCCCCGAGATAGAGGCACATCTCAGAAAGAATTTCAGTGACCCCAGATTCTTGCATCTTCCCATGCAGAGAAAATCACTTAAAAGTATTAGCTTAAGATATCTGCTCTTTGTGATATAGCAGGAATCTTTTACCAAAATGTATGCTTGACTACATGTATTTCCTAGCCAAAAAATTCGTACATATACTGGCTCCTCCCCTCCCTCTTACAAGCAGTTCCTCAGAGCTATCTCCCAGGCTATAGTCCTCAGTAAGATCCTGAGTAAAACTTAAACTCAACTCTAAGTTGTGTGTTTTTCTTTAAGTCGACAGGCCTCAGGAGAAACCAGCCCTACCAACACCTTGATCCTGGACTTCCAGCCTTCAGAACTGTTAGGGAATAAGTGTCTGTGGCACTTTGTTAAGTAGCCTGAGCACACTAATTCTGGCCTATGCTTCCAAGCTCTGCTGCCTCTGCTCATAGACCCCACTGTGGGCCCCACCACTGTGAGGCCAGTGCTGGCCCCCTGGTACGAGGAGCCCTGGGACCAGCTGGTGCCTCTGAGGGTGATAGGGACGCTTGCTCTGTCCAAGACCCCATCACCCTCCTCCTCCATCTCATGACCCCTGACCCCATGGACACTGGGTGTAAGAAAACCTTGGGCCCCCTCTCGGTTTATTCCATGCAGCTCAGGATCACAGAGCCCTGTGGGTGGAAAATGGGTGGCACAGACCCGACAAGCAATACTGACGCTCCCCACAGCCACATGCCTTACTGAAGGCAACCCCTGTCACCCGGCCTTGGCTGCCAGCCACACTCTAGCCCTGAGGCACATCTGTCTGCCCCACTCAGGGCTCCTCCCCTTGAGACCATCTCTCAGGACTGCTGGGGCTCAGACATGAGAAGAGAGAGGAGGGGCCATCCCTGGGTCTGCTGTGGCCCAGGAGCCTCAGCCCTCTACCAACCTTCATGGTGACCCTGCCATGCCTGTTTTCCAGGTGAGGACACCAAGGGCACTCGAGGTGGGAGTGGTCAGTGGCAGGTGGCTGGATCCGCATCTTGCCTTCAAGCACTTACATGTGCTGCAGAACCTGGGCTCTCCAGACCCTGCGAACAGCGCTGCACAACTGCTGAGAACACAGAGAGGCCCTGGGGGCTACTGGGGCATCCCTGAGGGGCAGGGCTGCCCACAAGATGGAGGAGAGGCTGTAGCGGGTCAGGGGTATGTGGCCAAGAGCTCAGGTGCTGAAGGTCAGCAGGGACCCTGTCCTGGCCAGAGGGACCAGAGGGCAGTTCCTAGAGCCGGGCATCTTGGGGCTGGGGCTTGGAAGAGCGACCCATCCTGGCTTCCTTTTTTTAGGCTGCAGTTCGGTGATCAGACAGGGTCTGAGTACCAGCTTTCTTGGCTGGGTACCAGCTTCCTCGGTGCTGAAGACTGTAAGCCACCATGGCCCATGCTTGATGCAGCTCCCCCAGGCATTTCCCGACACCGAGGGCTGGTGACCAGGTGGCTGAGGTGAGCCCACCTGCAACGTTGAGGACAGGTCTTCCTGGCCAACCATACTTCCTTTTTGGATGAGGATATAGAATAAGTCAACCAAAGGGAGGGGCTCAGATTTTCTTTTTGGATGTGGAGACATTGGAAAGGCCTGGGCCAAGTCTAACCAGGGAGGTGTGGAACCGTGGCTTCCCTAGTAACAGCCAAGCGACTTCACCCAAAGCGCTCCAAATGCACAAGCGTGGGCCTGGGAGGTCTGTGCTGAGGGCCTGTTTTATTCAACGTTTTCTCTTCGGCAGATTCACTTACAAAGCAGGGAAGCAGGAGGAAAATTCAGGTAAGAATTGGGTCCCAAACAGTGGCCCTGACAACCAGCCTCAGAAGATGGAGCCACACAGCTATCATCAGTCCTAAAGGGTGTGGACGTAGGCCCGGGTCTTAGGCCCGGCCCTGTGGTGGGTGCAGCCCAGGCCCTCTGCCCTTCACAGGCAGCCCTGTCCTGGGCTTGGGGTGGAGGGGCAGCACTAAGTTTGTGCATGCTGAACGACGGGTGGCAGGGATGGGGCCTTTCACGACATCGTGGAAGGGTCCATATGTTGCCATGGTGGCTCTGGAGCCCAGGGAGGCCTTGACATTTCTGTGCTTCCGTGAAGAGAGACACAACTTTTGCAGAACGAGGAAGTCTTTGGATTCTGCAAGACTCCCTTGCAAAACTTCCTGGTTTGGGTTTAGCTTTTCTTAGGAAAGAGGGCCTAGTGGGAACTGTGTGTCTGAGGACAACACCAGGAAATCAAATGAGCACACCAAGAGTGAGTTTACATTTCCTCTCCAAAAGCTTACATCTGGCATGTTGTAGCAAAGATCACTCTTTCTAGTGTCAGAATTAAAACCCACTTTGGGGTACTTTCCACAAATATCCACCGAGCACATCTCGGACTCGCCCTGTATGGCAGGAGCTTCACTGAGCTGCCCTCCTGGGTCCACCAAAACCTGTGCTCGTCAGAAACACAAATGAGAAAAACCATGGCTGGGCCATGTGTGCTGGGGCCGGAGCTGCAAGTCTGTTGCTGACAAGCGTTTGTCTGTTGTAGGACCTGGGCCTGGCTTGGGGTGGATAAAGGGACTGGGACAAGGAGGCCTGAACTTGAATTGTGATCCCGAGCATCTGGCAAGTCAATGATGCTGCAGAGCCCTTGGAAGGCTGAGCCCCTGGGTAGAAGAAGGTGGGGTGGCCTGCATATCTACTGGCTGAGCGTCGCCATCGATGCGCAGCAAGTCTGCAGCCTGGCCTGGGCAGACCCCTGGACTGCGCTGAGGCCCTGTGCCTCAGGGGCTCTCAGCTACCTTTTTACCTGTCAAAGGAGTTGGGCAACCAATCGGAGGGGCACCCGAGTGGCCAACAGACACCTGACACAGCTTCTCTCTCTCTTCTCCCCACCCAAGGGAAGGTGAGGGTAGAGGGGGACGAGTTGCCCAAGGCCTCATGTCAGGACCCACTCCACGTGTTAAAACATTAAACATGTGACCTTCAGGTCCCTTCCAGCTAGAACATTCTCCGATGGGCACTGCCTGTCGTGTGTGCCAGCCCCACCTCCTGCTCCTCTGTCTCTGCCTTGGCACTGGATCTTCCTCAGCCCTGTCTCCCTGACCACACAGCCCACAGCCACTTCTACTTTACCCCGCATCCACGGACTGAGGCCTGCCTGTGGACTCACCCTACAAAGAATGGGGGTTGCTCACGGCCCTTGATGCCTTCCGGCATGCCCCAGGCCAAGGGTCGGATAGCAGAGGGCCCTGCAGGGGGTCCAGCTCAGCTCCTCTGCAGAGACAGGGAGAAGCAGTGCTTCATGCAAAGGGCCATCATGGAGGTTGTCAGAGACCCTGGCCAAGGGACCCTGGAGCTGACTGGAAAGCTGGAGAGGCCCCATGTGTCATTTTTCTCTGGGCAGTTAGTTACACAGATGAAGTTTGAGTGTGCAAGCTGCTTTTCATGATGTTCCTAGACGTTCCAGAAAGGAGCCCAATAGCACACTGCCAGCCTCACACGCACAGTTTGGTGATTCAGAAAGCTGATGGTGGGTTGCTTCATGTGAGAAACACTTGTCAGTGACTCTGGGGTCAGCTGCGAGGGCTTCACAGATGAGGCCTTGGGGCACAGTAGGCATAATTGAGGCATTCTGCACAGAGGGGATAGCAGGCGCAAAGGCCCTGGGACATGGCCAAGTGAGGGAGGCCAGGGCATGGTGGGGGAGGGTGGACTGGAAGGAAGGCAGGGCCAGACAGAGCCACAATGCAGGGAGCCCCTCAGGGAGTTTGAGGGGCTGTGACAAGACCATGTCTCCCCTGCTGATAATGCTGCCTTCAGATTTCCTGACTGAGTTCAAACAAATTAGCACAGACTCCCTTTGGTTCTCGCAGTGCCGCCCTGTGGCAGCAGTAGCACTCAAGTAAGGGGGTTCCCTCCTCTCACTTTGTCCCTGAAGCCCATTATGCCCTAGAAATGCTCCATCCCTCCATGGGAGCCCAAAAACTCCTCAAGGTTTTCCCAGTGCCTGGCAGTCAGAGACACGTCGGGTCAGGGGTCGTGTGGTGACCTGGCAAAGCTTCTGCTCTTGTAACAGAGCAGGGGACTGGAGCATCTGGGCACACCTGTTCTGGGGCCTCAGCTGGGGCCCAATGCTACCCAGCAGCATGGATTGTGTGGGAGGAGGGGACTAGTTTTCTTACTAAAAATCTAAGCCAGGACAGGAACATTTACTCCCCGTGATGAACTAGACATCCGTCCCTCCCTCTGCTGCTGTCCCAGGAAAGTCAAGTCCCACCACAAGGCCTTTGAGCAAAAGGCCAGGTCTCCTCACCTATCAAGCCCGTTTCCTATTCCTAAAATGGGTTGACCCTAACAAGTCCCAACCCAGAATGGCTGTGATGACCAGCAGGGTGGCCCTTGTAGCCAGGAAAGAAGGAGCTCTGCAAGCTGGTGCTAAATTCAGGCAGACTTTGCTGTCCAACTGGGGAGCACCTGCCACCAAGGGAGTGCTGGCCCAGATGAGGGATGTGAGAAAGAGAAGTCAGGGGGAGGGAAGGAGAGGCAGGCCCAGTGGAGAGAATGTGGGGGCAGTACCGACCTACCCATGGAAGAAGTTCCCCTTTAGGAGCAAACCCCCTGTTAGGGGTCAGGCTGGGGCTCAGGCCTCCACGCATTCCTTCTGAGCCTGGAAAATTCAGGGATAGGGCAAAGCGAAGATGCCCAGGAGAATCCCCTCTCAGGATGCAGGGTACAGCAGCTCCTTGGTAGTCTAGGCTTATAATTGTCATCAGACTTCACGACTATTAGGCCCAGTGGTTAATAATGATGCTTCCCTGTACTGGATACTCATTGCATGTGAGGCGCACACATTTACCCTGTTACTAATCTCCCAAACTGACAGAGCAGGAGGGACTCGGGCATAGTCCCGTGGCCTGGCCCTGTCAGGGTGGGGACATGCACACAGGCTATCTGACCCTGGACCACGCCTTCTCCGCCCACATTGACTGAGCCTCCTGAGGGCCAGGTACCGCCTTGATCCACATTTCATCCAGGCATACTTTACCTGTGGTAAAGAGCACAAGTCTTCAGAAGAACTCAGCTGTGTAACCTTCACCCACCCAAGGAAATGGATATTTGGGTCCCAGCAGGCTTGCCCCAGCCCTCCACCAACAGGCCCCAGAGGCCATCACTGTGAGGACCCAGGTCACATGGAAGGGGGAGGCTAAACCCTCACCCTCAGGTCACCCTGGTCTGACCCCAACTTCCACCTCCCACCCCTGTCAAAGCTGGGGGGGTCACTCACCCCTGCAGTACCCCCTCCACCAGTGGCTACCGCTGCAGGCACCTCTGAGTTGGCGCTCACCATCTGGAGGGGACAAGACAGCTGGCATGAGCAGAGGTTCTGTGGCCACATGCTGACATCCAATGCAGCGTTGGAATGCCACCATTCCTTCTGTCTGGTCACAGGGTCAGGAGGAAGACTGTCGGGGCCTGGTGTTTGCTATGACTTTGGGAATCTGTCCTCCCTGGCCTGAAGGCATCTCAGAAGAGTTATCATTTCCCAGCTGGGGTGGAGGGCAGTAGGCAGGTATGAACCTCCTTGAGGCCCACCAGGCCTAACCAGCTGCATCACACCACGTGAGGTGGCCCTGGCATCTGGCTTTCCTCAGGCATCTGTGGAGAGCTCGGTGCCCTGCCTTCTACGGTCAGGCTCTGTCCCTGCACCAACTTTAACGGCAGGTATGGGGTGGGGTGGGGGGTTCTGTTTCCAGGTCACCTCTTTTCAAAGTAGGGGACAGTACTTTCCTTGCCCGGGGACAACACAAAGTTTTCTTCTAAAATAGTCCAGAAAGCAGACAAAATGGAGATTTGATGCAAATATTAAGTGGATAATGAGGTGGCCTGTCGCCCACAGACCAGTGAGACCACAGGGAGGGCCAACCCGGCCTGATGTCTGGGACTCAGGGCTGCTCAGCCAGGCTGGGCTGGGTATCCCTTAGCTTCAGGGATGTCCCTGAGGCATGGAGTGAGGGACCCTCACTGTGAAGTCATGTTTGGTTATACCTAGACAGAGGGGATGGCCAAGGCCTAGGGTGGACCCATGTGGCCCTGGGTGGGGATCCTGCTTCCTGGCTCCCCCCAGGCCTGGGGACAGCTTCCCATGGGGAGCAAGCTACCCCTGCTGATAAGATCACAGCCCCTAGGTGCATGTGATAGGACAATGCCTCATGTAGCAGCTTTATCCAGGCCTGTCCTTCCCTCCCTCCTCTCCAATCACTGACCACCCCAGCTATAAGGTACAGGCGTCCCCACATGGATGCTCAATAAAGGTGGGCATAAGGAGAGCATGGGGACCAGCTTCCCCCCCAAACACCAGTCCTTGTGCAAAGGGCCTGGGTTGCCCCAGGGACACTGGCACTCACAGGCGGGTCTGGAGTGAGGGAGGGATCCTCATCCTGGCCGAAGGAGCCACTGAAGGCCTTGAAAGTCTGGCTGTTCTGCTTGTGCTTCTCAATGGTGGACTCAATGACCTGAAACAAAACCACAGAGAGCAAGGTCCCTCAGAGAGCATTCCAGGAGGGTGAGGACAAGGGTCCCGTGGTCATTGCGTTTTCCCCTGACCAACAGCCTCACATGTCCTCTGAGATGAGGAAACAAGGCTCAGGGATGTGATCAGTGACTGACCAGGTCCCCACTCCAATCTCCATGGGTTCCAGTGCCACCCCACATGCAGTACTCCAAGCCACGGGCAGATGCTCTTGGAACATTTTATATGGATTCGAGGCCATGTTTCCACTTCCTGCAACAGCATTCCCATCTAATATCTGTTTGAATTTCCTTTTTCTCTTCTCACTCAGATTTCTGTCTTATGAATTTTGGGAGCCACTAATGGTGGCTAACCATCACTAATGGTTAGCGTTTGGCCTGGTGGTGGTCTGCCAACCCCGGTCACTGCCTTGGCCTCCGCTCTGACGTGGCCCTCCTGACCTGTGTCCCTACCATGGCTGGTTCTGAGCTGAGCCTGCTCTGGCTGCCCCAGGACACTGCCTGGCCTGTCTTTGGAAGCACAGGCTCCGTCCTGGAAGTCAAGCTGCTCGTCCTGCAAGACCCACCGCTCCTGCCAGCCATGGAGAGAAGGACAACACGGACCCACCTTGGAGCTGCCAGACTGGAGATCTTCCCCAGGGTGAGGGCACCTCCCTGCATGTCCACCTCCAGGCCTTTATGTTTATTTGTTTACTGGGGAGCCCCAAATAAGAGAATGGATTCAAAGGTTTGTGGAGTCCGAAGGTGCTTATAAACTTGGTCACCCCATCACTTCAAGGTGGATAGATGGGTGGGTAATACCTGGGGGGGACACGGGGCCATCCCATCCCTTGTTCCAACATGAAATGGCCATGCCGCTCAAGAATTTGGTCATTTGGTTACTTTAAAACTTTAGGAGCTTCACCTGAATCCATTCTTTCTTTTCCTCTTCTGTCCTATAAAAGCCAAAAGAGTATTTTATTCATTTAGTCTTGGATACTGACTCTAAACCACCTGATTCCTCTCAGCCCTGAAGTACATGCCTGTGCTGCTCACTGCCTGGAAGTGCAACTCACGGCTTGGGAGAGCGGCCCCAAAGGCTCTGGAACACTGTGGCCAGTACCACCAGGTGCAGTCAGGCGAGGTCAAGTGTGGCCAGGTGGAGTTAAGTGTGGCCTTGTGGGTGCAGGTGGGGTCAGGTGTGGCCAGATGAAGTCAGATGTGGCTAGATGTGGTAAGCTTGGTATGCAGAGCCCTCTGCAGTGGATGTAAACCAACACTTTGGTGGGCCACAATGGGTCATTGCAAAGATCTCACGTCATTGGCGGAAGTGAGAGATGGGCTCTCCCAAGCCCCGCCACAAGTCACGCACCATCTTACAGGGTAGTGTGACAACAACCACCAAAATTTAAAGTGGACATGCTACCCTTTGGCCAGCAATTTTACTTCAGGAGTCTACCAGATGGACGTAACGACACATATGTACGAAACTTGGTTCATGGACACTGCTTGCAGCACCATTTGCAACAGCAAGACCCCAGAGGACCTAGGTGCCCGTCAATGGGAACCAGCCAACGATCATATTGGAAAATTATGCTGCTTTAGAAAATGGTGCTCATATATGGGATGATTTCTGATAAATTAAATGAAAAAAGCAAGATGCAGAACAGACTAGATAGAAAATGGTCATCTGTGATTTAAAAAATAGATACAGGGCTTCCCTGGTGGCACAGTGGTTAACAATCCACCTGCCAGTGCAGGAGACAAGGGTTCGAGCCCTGGTCTGGGAAGATCCCACATGCCGTGGAGCAGCTAAGCCCATGCGCCACAACTACTGAGCCTGCATTCTAGAGCCCGCGTGCCACAACTACTGAAGCCCATGCACCCTAGAGCCCGTGCTCTGCAACAAGAGAAGCCACCGCAATGAGAAGCCTGCGCACCACAACGAAGAGTAGCCCTTGCTCGCTGCAACTAGAGAAAGCCTGCGCACAGCAACAAAGACCCAACACAGCCAAAAATAAATAAATAAATTTATTTTTAAAAATAAATAAAAAATAGATACATATGTATGGGGACAGAAATTCCAGAAGAATACTTCAGAGATGGTTAAGAATGTCTGCTGGGGGTGGGGAACAGGGTGTGGGCAGAGGCTTAATTTTCATTGACTTCCCCTTAGTACTGTTACATTTTAAACCACAAATAAGCGAGTAAAATGAACACAAACACATCGAAAGTTTATCCAGTTTAGAAAAGGAAGCCATCTGCTAAAATTTCAGGTCAAACATATTCACACAGCAGCAGACACCAAGGCAGCTGAAACCTACCGAGTTTGTAGCTCCAGGGACCTTTTCTTTCCAGTTATGATGAATGTGTAGGCTGCATTTGACTTGACGACA
Organism: Phocoena phocoena; assembly: GCF_963924675.1. Taxonomy (NCBI): domain Eukaryota; kingdom Metazoa; phylum Chordata; class Mammalia; order Artiodactyla; family Phocoenidae; genus Phocoena; species Phocoena phocoena. The sequence goes on along the minus strand of NC_089224.1, from coordinate 25,887,659 downwards.
TCCTGCACCTGAAGGCATACAACAAAGGACAAAACAAAAACAGTAAGTCACTTTTAGCAGGTCCTGAACTGTGGACTCACACTCTCAGACTTGGAGGTCTTTCCCTGAGAAGGGGTGGGGAGAGGTGACCCAGTGAGTCTGCAGGGGAGTGCTCGGCTTAGGGTCATGGTTGCTGCGGGCCACTCCATGAGTCAGTCCATGGTGGAGGGTGGACCACCGACCTGCTCAGGCAGGGCTAGAACCGCTCATTCACTGTTCTTGGAACTGTGCCGGCCAAATCTGCCTGCTCTCAGGGCTTCCCAGGAAGTCAGCCCCAGTGCCTTTCCCCACAAAGGTACCCACAGGCACTCCCGACACAGGGATGGGAATCTTAGGAGAAGAGCCAGGAGGATCTCCACTACCCTGCCGGGGTTTCTGAGGCCCCATGGGCAGGTACCTTCTATCTGCAGGTGTCTGCAACAGGGAGCCTTCCCTCATCCCCTCAACACTCTACTCCCACAGCCCTTGGCTGGATGTGGCCCACAGGCTGGCCACTGTCAGAAGGGATTTTTTTGTATCACTAATGCAACCCTTCACTTTTTAGAATAAAGAAATACTTTGATTTAGCCAGTATTTTTGGAGTGCCCGTTAATTCAAAGCACTCTCCCACAGAAGAGGGGGACTGACTCCAGCTCCAGCAGCCCCACAGCACGAGACATCAATGGACGCAAGGAATAGGGACAGCAGGGACAACAGGTCATCTGGACCTTGGGTACAAGTGCCTGCAGAACCTCATCTGGGCTCCAAATTGGTGCAGGAGTGGAGAGAGCATGGACCAAGGACAAGGGAACAGGCAGGATGGGCACCCCATCTGCATTCACCCCAAGTTTCCCTTAGAGTCTGTAAGTGGGGCCCTTAGGGCTGACTTCACAGGGGACAGGAGATGGCCCAGGTCCTGGCATTGCCCTTCATCCTGCCAACATGAAGCCGGCAGCGCACTGGCAGGTAGGCCAAGTGGAGGGACAGGGGATCCTGCCCATTCAGCCCAGGATGCTAGGCCAAGGCGCCCTCAGAGATGTTCCCCCATGCCTGGGTCAGGATAGAAGCAAGGCTCAGACAAGTAGGCAGGCAATCAGTTGCACAGCAGTGAGTACTTTGGTGGCTAAAGCGCTGTGTCCCTACACCTGCTCTGTGCTTTCTCAGGGGAACAGATCGGTGGGAGGGGCTCACCCACCTGGAGGTCGGAAATGTCCATCTTCTCCCGGACACTGAACTTCTGGCCCATGAGCCGCAGTTTGGGCACACAGTAAAGGATCATGCTGTTGAACTGCGATAGTGACGGGCACGTATGGGGTGAGGGGCGGTTGACTCCACAGAGGAGCACCCCAGGGAGGAGGTGGGGCGTGGCTCTGGCAAGAGTGGGCAGGGCTAGGCGGGGCTGGGCTGAATGTGGGAGTGGTGAGGGCACGCTGGGGGTTGGACTGGGGGAGTGGCTGAGTGGTGGGGCGGAGCTCTGCAGCTGGTTGGGCCTGGGCTGGATGAGGGTGTGGCTGAGTGGCTGGGTAGGCCCAGGCTCTGCCGCTGGGCTGGGTGTGGCGTGGCAGGGGCGTGGTTCTGCAGCTGGGCTGGGCAGGACTGGGCAGGGCTGGGTGTGACCGATTGGGGGCTCACCAGGAAGAGGTGGCGGTCCTGGGTCGTGCCGTTCTTGGCTGATAGCTTCTGGATGTGGCCCTCCTTGATCAGCTCGTTCGCAGGGTTGACGATGTCCTCCTCCCCACCCAGTCTCTCGTATACCTCCAAGAGCTTGTGCATTTTCTCCTGAGAGGGACACGGGGCTCAGGCAGCTGCACCACCACAGGGATTGGAGGCCTGCCAGGGCTGGGGACCCAGTGGTGTGTGGAACCCTGCCCTGCAAGTGTGGTCCAGAACCAAGGAGGGACCACGATCCTGCTGACAACGGTGGGAGGGAAAACACGGGCCTTGAACAGAGGTTCACCTTGCAGAGAGTAATACATAATAACAACAGTTAGCACCATTGCTATGTGCCACACCCTGTTCTAAACACAATGTGGGTATTAATTAATTTAATTCTAGCACCCGCCTTAAGAGGCTGATGCCATTACTATCTTCAATCTATAGACAGAGAAACTGAGGCACAGAAAAATCAAGTGAGTTGCTGGAGATGTCTCAGCTAGAGAACTGGGACTGGCTCTCTTAGCCTCCACAGTGAAGGGCATTGGGTCAGAGGAGATACGCTGGGCAGCTGCAGCTTTTGCCCTGGACAGTCATCCCCTCTTGTGGTAGCCTTACCTGGTTTCCTGCTCCACCCTCAGATGGCCCAGGGCCATGATGAGACCAGACCTCTGCCTATCCACAGGTCATCGCCCTCTGTTCTCGAGACTGGTTGTGTGGTCATATGGCCAACCAGCACCCTTGTGGTGTGAGGGGAGAGGGTAGGCAGCTCGTTGCTCCAGCTCTGGGCCAAGAGGCCACAGGCCCTGACCAGGAGCTTGAGCCAGGAATGAAGGAGTGAACTCAGCAAAAGGCAGAGCTGAGCCTACAGGAACCTTAACCCAGCAACAAGGAGCATGGATCCACCATGCTACAGCAGCCACTGCCCTTGGACCTGACCAATCTTAGCCTGCACTCCTTGGAAGCAGGCTGGTTTGGTAGCTCTTCTGCCTCTGGTATGGAAACAGGTGGTAGATGTGGGCATGGGAGCCAGCATGGAGAGTGAGGAAGAGCAGGCTAGGCAGGGCCAAAGGGCCTTGTGTGTACTGGGGGCTGGGCGTGCAGTGGACATGTAGGAGAGCTTATGTGTGTACCTGTGAGGCAGTGGCAGGCCAGGAGGCTTCTGGACAGGGAGTGACAAAATAAGCAACCTATAGAAAGCTCTGAGTAGAGAAGTACAGACCAGAGACCAGGGAGATTGGAGGTGGGGAGGCAGGGGTGGTGGTCCAGGTTGAGGGGATTAGGGATGGACAGGTAGAAGCATGAAGAGGGTCCCATGAGCACACATTGATAAGCCTTCCCCCACACCTGACCAGAGCCCCCTGCCTGTCACAGAGGCCTCACCAGACTTGGAGCGAGAACTGCCACACAGTGGACATGCTACTGTGGGACAGGAGTCCACCCCAAGCCCCTCAGAGATGTAGGCCCATGGGGGCTCCTCCATGGGCTCTGTGTGAGCTCATGACCACAGAGTTCCATGAAGCAGCTCTTTCTCCTCCATTAGATTTAGTCTTGGGGAGGAAAAAAAGGGGAGATTAGATTAAAAGTATCTAGAGTGAAATGTCACCTGTTTAGGTTGCCATGGGTGCCCCACTGTGGGCCTGACCTCAGGCGCATCTGGTCTGGGGGCTCCAGACCCAATCCCGGGGACAGGCAGGTAATGAGGACACAGAACGTGGACCACACATAGCAAGAGCTGCCCCAAAACAGGTGGCCCGTCTCTCATTTCTCCTTTTTGAGAGATGTGGGGTCAAAGAAATATTTCACTTTCTTTTTCCTCTCAAAAAACAACAGTGCCCATGTGAAAGTAAATAGGTCTCAGGACTGAGGCAACCAGGGCTGGGTAGGGACTGTGGCGGCCTGGAGAGCCGGCCCACTTAGGGGGCACCTCGCCTCGTCCCAGGTTGTAGTGTGGGCCTGGGGTTTTCAGAGTTTTCCAGTAAAGCCAGGAATTTGGATTCTCCTGTGAAATGACCTGATCTCTAATTCTGGACAAGGATTTAGAAATTCTTACACCATGTCCAGGCAGTGTGCAGGCCAAACAAGGGCCTCTGAAGACAGGGCCCACTGGGTCAAAAGGCATTGGTATGAGCTAGGAGGCCTCCCCATCGGCAGAGCCTATTACTCGGGGGCGTTAGATCAAACAAGTGGACACCATCTCCTCCACCTTCAGGCTGTATTTGGAGGTGGGGCCTTTGGTAGGTGATTAAGTTCAGATGAGGTCATGGTCATGGGGTGGGGGAGGGGTGGGGGCATGATGAGATTAGAGCCCTATTAAGAGAGACACCAGAGAGCCTGCTCTCTCTTTTTGCTATGTGAGGACACAGCGAGAAGGTGGCTGTCTACAAACCAGGAACCAAATCTGCCAGCACCTTGGTCTTGGACTTCCAACCTCCGGAATGGTGAGAGTAAATGTCTACTGTTTAAGCTGTCCAGTCTACAATACTTTGTTAGAGCAGCCTCAGCTGACAGAGCTTCAGTGAGTGAATGAACGAAAAATTAATGATGCTGACACCAAGAGCTAACACTAAATTATGCCAGGTCCTGTTCTGAGCACTTCATGTAGAGTGATTTAATCCCTACAACAGCCCAATGAAACAGATTCTGTCAGTGACCTCATTTTACAGATGGGGAAACTGAGGCATGGAGCGCTATATAACTTACCAGCAATCACCAAGCTAGTAAGGGACAGGCCTGTCTGGCTCTCAGTGGAGTCTCTGTCTTCCTGGGGGACAGGTGGGTAAGTATGCATGCTGACAGTGCCTGGCCCACCCTGTGCCCTCCCTGCCCCAAACTACTGGTCCCTTGGGCATCTTCCAGGGTCGCCCACACTCACCATTTTCCGAATGGCAGCGTTGGAGTGGTTGGCAGCTGTGGAGATGAGCTCCAAGGACCCTGCAGGAAGAAGACAGAGTCAAGCTGCAGGGCGCCTGGTGGCTCCACCCAGGTAGTCGCCCCACGAGGCTTAGTGTCAGGTTCTGCCCTGCTCCTGCCCTTTCCCACGGCTGAACCAGGCTGCTCATGAGACCTGGCCCTGGGTGTGGGGATGCGACCCTGCAGATGCATCCCATTTGCTGAGGGTCCGCTGGGGCTGGCATGCCACTCCCCTGTGCAGACCTTGCCCCATGCTGCCTGCCAGCTGCTGCCCATGCACCAGGAGCAGCCTTGCCAGCCCCATAAGGTCCTGCGTGAGGCCTAAGCTCTGCCAACACTTAGCAGCCCCCTCCACAGAACCATCATCCACCCCTCGCACTGCAATGGGGGCAGGGGCGGTTTTCCCTTACACTCAGACTCTCAGTCACCTCCTTGTTTAGGGGTCACTTGGAGCTCTCTCTGTCTCTCTGTCTCTGTCTCTGTCTACCTCTTTGTCTCTCTCTTTCTGTCTCTGACTCTTTGTCTCTCTCAGTGTGGGTTTTCAGCAGGGGCCCCAGCTCCCACCGCCCAGGAGCCCCTCAGCCTGTGGCCGGCTTGGCTCACTCTCTGCATCCTTCCAGTCTGGGGCATCCTCTGGGAGCCTCTTCAGATAGTCCTTGAGCAGCAGCTCATAGCGGGGGACCCTCTGCACGGGCTCCAGCATATGGTGCTGCAGCGTCAGGTTTCCGCACATCTCCTGCTTCTGTGGGGGAGATAGAGGCAGTGTGGGGCACCCCTGGACACACATGTGGATCCCCCAGGAGGCTGCCTGGAGTACTGTACCCAAATGACTGCAGACCGCATCTTACAGCAGAGGAAACTGAAGTTTGGAGAGGTTGAATGATGGAGTAAGGAGCTGGACCCCAGGCAGGCCTGCTCTAGACCCAGCGCTGGCCTTTTTATACACATCCTCATTGGAGACTGTTCTGTGGGGACAGCTGGGAGGACCCAGACATAAGTGAGGGGGTGAGCGTGCAAGGAGTGCAGGCAAAAGGAGAGAAGGAAACACTCTGATAGTATCAGAGCTATCCTCTCTGGGGAGGGACAGGGATGCTGAGAGATGCAGGGGGATCTAGGACCCTACGCTGAGAAATCATGGGTGACTTGATTACAGTGGGATCTGGGGAAAACACAAAAAGTTATCAAGGGGCCACCCCAAATCCGAGCCTGGCCTCCAAACCCTCAGCACAGAGGGACTCTGTGCCCATTAACCCTTCAGGGTACAGTGAGGAATGTAGGTGCACGTATGCATGTGTGAACACATATGTATGTACACACATGCACATGTGCCTATGTATTACGTGTGCACATGTATGCATGTATGTGCATGTGGCACATACTTGAAATATTTTTTAAAGCATTACTTTATTTAAAATTGGTGAATGTGGCTAATTAAAACCCCAAAATTTTGTATGGAAAACAAAATCATACATAAAGTTAAAAAATAAAACATCAATGGAGAAAAATAATTTGCAACACATTTGACAGTTAACAGCTTACATTCTTAACATATAAAAACCTCATGAATCAGTAAGAAAAAGACCAACATGGCAGTAGACAACAGCAACCAGAGGTGTGAACAGGCTGTTTGCAGAAAAAGAGAAAGAAAAGATCAATGCAACATTTTCCTAAGTGCTTCCACTAGCCATTGAGAGATGCTGTGGAGGGAGACCAGCAAGTTTGGATCCAGGTCCTATTGAATAATAGTTTCTGATGACATAGATCGCACAAACTTTTTTTTTTTTTCTTGCGGTACGTGAGCCTCTCACTGTTGTGGTCTCTCCCGTTGCGGAGCACAGGCTTCGGACGCGCAGGTTCAGCGGCCATGGCTCACGGGCCCAGCCACTCCGCGGCATGTGGGATCTTCCCGGACCGGGGCACGAACCCGTGTCCCCTGAATCGGCAGGCGGACTCTCAACCACTGCGCCACCAGGGAAGCCCTGCACAAACTTTTTGAGCCACGATTTCCTCACCCATGAAATGAGAATGATGATTTGTCCCTGGAAGTTATTTTAAGGATCAAAGCATCAATAGAGCATCTGGACACATCCCACAATTTTACTGATTTTCTCCATGTTGAAACACAAAGCCAGCACTGTGCCCATGAAGCAGAGGTGGGACCGCCCTACCTGGATGCCTTGGACAGTGTCCTTAAATACCGGTGAGCGCTGGGTCCAGGTGCTCACCAGCTCCACGGCCCGGTCAAAGTTCTTGACATATTCACCATACATCTTGAGGAATGGGGCCAGCTTCTGCAGGATGTCTCCAAGCCGGGGGTTTGTGTCCCTTTGTGGGGGAGTGAGTGAGATCGTCAGGCAAACAGCTCCACTGAAGTGCCAGGGTGAGACAGGGACTTCACCAGGGAGCTATGGGACAATGGCCTGACTCCCAGCTCTGTGTGATGGTGGGCAAACTGGTCACCTCCCCTAAGCCTTACTTTCCTTCTCTGTATCACATGGGATGGAAAATAGTGTGTTACCTAGAGGATCATGTAAAGTACTTCAACCATGCAGTCATAGAACGATTGCTCAAGACCAGGAGTTGTTAGTAATAATGGAATCACTTTAATGATGAGCCACAGTTATCAAAAAGAATCAAGAAAACCCCATTATACTTCTTCTATATGAGCAAAGATTAGGAACAATGGGGCAATTTAACTCTGGCAATGTCATGGGAAAGCAGCACCGTGTAATAATGAATGGTTTGGACAGGGATTTGGAAATAAATTTCAAGGAGCAGAAAATATATAACCTTTGACCTTAGAACTGTGGGGGATTTATCCTAAAGAAATAATCAAAAAGAAGAAAAAAAGACATATGCATAAAGTCATCCTTGGCAGCATTACTAGGAACATGCACTCAGAGGCCCACCACCTGTGAAGACGGATGGGCAAGCTGCTGGACTCTCGCACCCTTATTACACAAGGAGTGTCTGTGTGCTGACAGTCACTCCAGGGCCTTGAGGAGAAAACTTATATCTAGCAGGTGTGCACTGCATCAGCCAGAAAGCCAATCTAGCCCTGAGCTTTAACCTCATGGCCTTGGACACAGTATAACCTGCTCTGCAGGTGGAGCATGTCTTTCTAAATATTTACAAATTGCCCTGGACCCCTGCTGAGCCTTGCAGGTGCAGGGACAACCCCCAATCAAGCCCCCTGGCCTCTGTGTTCTCCCTGGCCTGGCTGCAGCTTGGAAATGGCCTCTTCTCTTACCACAGAACCACACACTGGCTCAAGCCAGGCCAGTGAAGAGGGGAGACAGCAGAGACCCCAAAGCAAAGCTGCAGCAGCACCCAGAACAGAGAGGGAAGCACATAATATGGAGAATGGCAAGCTGGGGGCCATGCCTGTAATGTTTTATTATCATTTCTTACAGCTGGGCAGTCCCTCTGCCACAAATGAACGGAAGCGGCAGAGGGACAGAGGGACAGCCCTCTGGGGACACTGCTGAGGAAGAAAAACATCTCATTTTTTAAAGCAGAGGTGCAATATACACTAGGAGGGAAGATAAACCAATAAGCACTGTCTATTCACTGGTGTTTGCAGATGGCAAACCTCATTTAAATTCCACAAAGCCCTGAGCAGGTATTAAAGTCCTTTTAATTTGCAGATGAAGAAGCTAAGACACTGAGAGGGCTTGGGGTCAGGGTTGGCCCAGGACCCTACAGAAAGAGAGCCCAGGGCACTATGAGACAGGCTCCCCAGGTGTCTCCTGGCTTTTGGGCATACAAACCCCAGATTTAGAGGCTGCTTGGCAGACAGTATTCAACAAAACCACTGCAATAGTGTCACCATGACCCTCAACCACCAAGGGCATTGGAGCCAGACTCCCTGGGAGATGCCAGCCCCTACACTTCCCAGGCACCATGAGCTGCACTTACCACTCATTCATGATCCGTGTCTGCAGCTCAGGAAGGAGGAACTTCCCGTGGAAGCAATAGATGGAGGAGATGTTAGAGAAGATGCCTGTGGTGACTTCCGAAGGGATCCCTGCTTCCATCAGTCGGGTGCAGAAAACCTGGGCACGGAGAAGCCCATGCAGTGGTCACTGAGTGTGGGTCACTGCAGATGGTTACGATCATGCTTCTGCTGCAGGTATGGGAGCTCAAGAGAGGCTGCCGTTGCCTTATGTTTTCTTAGTGAACCTTCCACTTCATCAAACTGGCTCAAAGAACCTTATGGTCTTAAAGCAAGCTTACTTATGGCTAAGAATTGAGGGGTGAGGCAGGGACAGTCCCCTCTAGATGGGGACAGGCCATCTTTCTTCCATCTGCCCTTCAAGGGAAATGGATGGTCCTGATTTCCTTTCTTTGCTTTGTGAGCTACAAACAGAAGAAGCACCTGTCAAAACCCAGTTTCTGTTGCAGTTTTACTTCCTGTGCTCATAAACCCCACGTTGCCAGGTGGACAGGGAGAGTGCCACCCACTGTCCCAACTATTTGTGCAGGAAGATGTCCAGAGGCCATTTACATGCTCAGATAATTTAACTGCCAAGAAGAAAAAAAACCCCAAGGTGACTGGATGAGACCATTGCCCCAAAGCCACAAGTTCTGAAAGCAAAAACTAAGACTTTCTGGAGGAGACTTAAATTTGTCCAAGTTTTAGTATTCATGCCAGTCATACTCCAACTGCAAGCCCTAGCCAATGCTAAGAGAGAAAGTTTGCCTCTGAAACTGTCCACTGAAACTCTGGAAGTGGACAAAGGCAGGCCCAAGCCAGGACGGCTACCTGGTCTAGCAGGTGTAGACGCTTCACGTAGGTCTCCTCAGTATGCAGCAGCTCCTGGGCAATGTGGAGCAGCTTCTGGGGCTCAGCACACTGTGAAGAGAAGAGCCATAGCTCACCTAGGGAAGATGAGTTTGGGGGAGGCAGCATATGACAAAGGCTACCCGCTGTATGCCAGGGATGACCAGGGGCCCCAAAAGACCAGAGGAAGCTGCTGCGACTGGGATGTGGGGCTCAGTTCTTGCAGATGGAATTTCCAGGGAAGTTTCTGGGGAAGACATAATAGTTTCTACCAACCCCCCCAAACCTTCTGCAGCCCAGAGAGAACTCTATCTTCCCGGGGCTTTAACTACAGAGGAGCTGCAATAGCCACATCAAAATATATTGTGGAGTGACATCAGCAAGGTGGCAGATTAGAAAGCTACAGGCCCTCCCAACAGGCACATGAAAAGATGCTCCACATTGCTAATTATTAGAGAAATACAAATCAAAACTGTAATGAGGTACCACCTCACACTGGTCAGAATGGCCATCGTTAGAAAGTCTACAAATAAATGCTAGAGAGGGTGTGGAGAAAAGGGAAACCTTCTACACTGAGAATGTAAATTTGTGCAGCCACTATGGAGGTCCCTCAAAAAACTAAAAATAGAGTTGCTATATAATTTTGCAATCCCACTCCTGGGCATACATTCAGACAAAACTATAATTCAAAAAGATACATGCACCCCAATGTTCATTGCAGCACTATTTACAATAGCCAAGACATGGAAACAACCTAAATGTCCATCAAAAGATTAATGGATAAAGGAGATGCGGTACATATATACAATGGAATATTACTCAGCCATTAAAAAGAATGAAATAATGTCATTTGTAGCAACATGTGCTAGAGATTATCACACTAAGTGAAGTAAGCCAGACAGAGAAAGACCATATGATATCGCTTATATGTGGAATCTAAAATATGACACAAATGAAATTATCTATGAAACAGAAACAGGCTCACAGACATAGAGAACAGACCTGTGGTTGCCAAAGGTGAGGGAAGGGATGAATTGGGAGTTTGGGATTAGCAAATGCAAACTACTATATATAGAATGGATAAACAAGGTCCTAGTGTATAGCACAGGGAACTATATTCAATATCTTGTGATAAACCATAATGGAAAAGAATATTTTAAAAATATATATGTATATATATAACTGAATCACTTTGCTGTGCAGTAGAAATTAACACAGCATTGTAAATAAACTATACTTCAAGAAAATATATTAAAAAAAAAAAGAAAGTTATAGGCCCTCCTTCCCCCACACGAGTTAACAATATACAAACAAGAATACCTCTGTGGAAACTCTGGAGACCAGCTGAGAAGCTACAGCTTCCAAGGCATTGTAAAACTAAGAAGAGATTCTATCAAATAGAGAATGAAAATTGGCATGTTTGGAACACCCTTTTGTGTTCCTCCCCCATGCAGCATAGCACAGCACAACTGGGAAGAACCGCCCCCCCCCCTCCCCAGCTAGGGCTCCTCCCTCAAGATGGAAACAAAAGAGTGAACTGTGCATCCAAAATTTTGGCTCATCTGGAAGCTGCCTGAGGGACTGGTTTCTGTCTTGCCTGATTTGGAATGCTGTCATGACCAGCGCCAGAGTTGGAAAACAGAGGCAAGCAGCATGTTAGAGCTGATGTTCTGCAGGCAGATGCCAGGGGAGCAGGAGATCAGAAAAATTTTAATAGGTCTTAGAAATTCCAGCCTGATTGGCTAAGGTTTTCCCTGCACAAAGCCAGCATGCAAAGACTGGAGAGATGGTTGTTTTTCAGATGCCCAAATTCCAGCAAAAATTTACAAAGAAACAGGGAAACATAGTGTGATTAAAGGAACAAAATAAAATTCCAGAAACCAGACCTAAAGAAACATAGCTCTATGAGCTGCCTGTAAAAACTATTAAATACCTGTCATATAGATGCTCAATGAACTAAAAAAGAACACAGACAACTAAGTGAAATCAGGAAAGTGATGCATGAACAGAATATCAATAAAGAGATAAAAACTATTTTAAAAAAAAGAGCCAAACAGAAACTCTAGAACTGAAATTTGCAATAACTAGACTGAAAAGTTCAAGCTAGGTCATTTGAAATCATAAATCAGAGAAACAAAAAGAAAAAACAATGAAGAAAGCAAAAAGAGCCTAAGAAACTTATGGGATACTACCCAAGGGACCAATATATGCATTTTGGGAGTCAAGTACAGCATACTTGAAGAATTAGTGGCTAAAAATGTCCCAAATATGAGGAAAGAAATGGACATATGAATTCAAGAAGCTCACAGAACTCCAAATGGGATAAATCCAAAGAACCACACTGGGACACATTATAATAAAAAAAAAGGGGGGGGGGAGGAGTGGGATGATATATTTAAAGTACTGAAAGAAAAATAAAACTGTCAACCAAGAATATGTATCCAGCAAAGCCATCTTTCAAAAATGAAGAAGATGATACCAAAACCAGATAAACATATCACAAAAAAAGAAAATTACAGGCCAATATCACTGACAAACATACACACAAAAATCCTCAACTAAATACTAGCAAACCGAATCTAACAACACATTAAAAAGTTCATACACCATGATCAAATGGGATTTATCCCAGGGATGCAAGGATTCTTCAGTATACACAAATCAATTCCTGTGATACACATATTAACAAATTGAAGAATAAAAACCATATGATCACCTCAACAGATGCAGAAAAAGCTTTTGACAAAATTCAACACCCATTTATGATAAAAACTCTCCAGAAAGTGGGCATAGAGGGAACCTACCTCAACATAATAAAGGCCATATATGACAAATGCACAGCAAATATTATTCTTAATGGTGAAAAACTGAAAGCATTTCCTCTAAAATCAGGAACAAGACAAGGGTGCCCACCCTCGCCAACATTATCAAACATAGTTTTGGAAGTCCTAGCCATGGCAATCAGACAAGAAAAAGAAATAAAAGGAATCCCAATTGGTAAAGAAGAAGTAAAACTGTCACTGTTTGCAGATGACATGATACTATACACAGAAAATCTTAAAGATGCCACCAGAAAATTACTAGACCTAATCAATGAATTTGATAAAGTTGCAGGATACAAAATTAATGCACAGAAATCTCTTGCATTCCTATACACTAACAATGAAAGATCAGAAAGAGAAACTAAGGAAACAATCCCATTTACCATTGCAACAAAAAGAATAAAATACCTAGGAAAAAACCTACCTAAGGAGGTAAAAGACCTGTACATAGAAAACGATAAGATACTGGTGAAAGAAATCAAAGATGACACAAAAAGATGGAGAGATATACCATGTTCTCGGATTGAAAGAATCCACACTGTGAAAATGACTATACTACCCAAAGCAATCTACAGATTCAATGTAATCCCTATCAAATTACCAAGGGCATTTTTCACAGAACAAGAACAAAAATTTTACAATTTGTTTGGAAACCCAAAAGACCTCAGATAGCAAAAGCAATCTTGAGAAACAAAATTGGAGCTGAAGGAATCAGGCTCCCTGACTTCAGACTATACTACAAAGCTACAGTCATCAAAACAGATGGTACTGGCACAAAAACAGAAATATAGATCAATGGAACAGGGTCAAAAGCCCAGAGATAAACCCACGCACCTATGGTCACCTAATCTATGACAAAGGGGGCCAGAATATACAATGGAGCAGAGATAGCCTCTTCAATAAGTGATGCTGGGAAAACTGGACAGCTACATGTAAAAGAATGAAATTAGAACACTCCCTAACATACATAAAAATAAAGTCAAAATGGATTAAAGACCTAAATGTAAGGCCAGACTGTATAAAACTCTTGGAGGAAAACATAAGAAGAACACTCTTTGACATAAATTGCAGCAAGACCTTTTTTGACCCATGTCCTAGAGTAATGAGAACAAAAACAAAAGTAAACAAATGGGACCTAATGAAACTTAAACCTTTTGCACAGCAAAGGAAACCATAAATAAGACGAAAAGACAACCCTCAGAATGGGAGAAAATATCTGCAAATGAAGCAACTGACAAAGGATTAATCTCCAAAATATACAAGCAGCTCATGCAGCTCAATATCAAAAAAGCAAACAACCCAGTCCAAAAATGGGCAGAAGATCTAAATAGACATTTCTCCAAAGAAGATATACAGATGGCCAACAAACACATGAAAGGATGCTCAACATCACTAATTATTAGAAAAATGCAAGTCAAAACTACAATGAGGTATCACCTCACACTGGTCAGAATGGCTATCATCAAAAAATCTACAAACAATAGGACTTTCCTGGTAGCACAGTGGTTAAGAATCCACCTGCCAATGCAGGGGACATGGGTTCGAGCCCTGGTCCAGGAAGATCCCATGTGCCACAGAGCAACTAAGCCTGTGCACCACAACTACTGAGCCTGCGCTCTAGAGCCCGTGAGCCACAACTACTGAAGCCTGCGCACTTAGAGTCCATGCTCCACAACAAGAGAAGGCACCACAGCGAGAAGCCCACACACCTCAATGAAGAGTAGCCCCCGCTCGCCGCAACTAGAGAAAGCCTGTGTACAGCAACGAAAATCCAAAGCAGCCAAAAAGAAGATGAAAAAAAAAACTACAGACAATAAATGCTGGAGAGGGTGTGGAGAAAAGGGAACCCTCTTGCACTGTTGTGGCAATGTAAATTGATGCAGCCAGTATGGAGAACAGTATGGAGATTCCTTAAAAAACTAAAAATAGAACTACCATATGACCCAGCAATCCCTCTACTGGGCACATACCCAGAGAAAACCATAATTCAAAAAGATATATGCTCCCCAATGTTCATTGCAGCACTATTTACAATAGCCAGGACATGGAAGCAACCTAAATGTCCATCAACAGATGAATGAATATAGAAGATGTGGTACATATATGCAATGGAATATTACTCAGCCATAAAAAGGAGAAAAATTGGGTCATTTGTAGAGACATGGATGGACCTAGGGACTGTCATACAGAGCGAAGTAAGTCAGAAAGAGAAAAACAAATATCGTATATTAATGCATGTAGGTGGAATCTGAAAAAATTGGTATAGCCAATCTTATTTACAAAGCAGAAATAGAGACACAGAAGTAGAGAACAAACATATGGATTCCAAGGGGGAAGTGGGGGATGGGATGAATTGGGAGATTGTGATTAACATATAAACACTATTGATACTATGTATAAAATAGATAACTAACGAGAACCTACTGTATAGCTCAAGGAACTCTACTCAGTGCTCCGTGGTGGCCTAAATGAGAAGGAAATCCAAAAAAAGGGGATATATGTATCTATATAGCTGATTCACTTTGCTGTACAGCATAAACTAACACGTTGTAAAGCAACTATACTCCAATTTATAAAATAAAAAATATATAATAATAAAAATTTTTTAAATGAAGAAGAAATTAAGACTTTCCCAAATAAACAGAAGATAAAGAGTTCATTACCACTAGACCTGCCATACAAGAAATGCTAAAGTAAGTCCTTCAAGTTGTGAAAAGATGGTAGATAGCAACATGAAGCTGTACAAAAATATAAGGTTCTTCAATAAGGGTAAATGCATGAACAAATATAGTAGCCTGTACTATCATAATTTTGGCAGAAAATAACACAAAAAGGACAAAAACATTTAAAAGCTATAAATCTATGTGAAAGTACATACTATACATATAAATACATAATTTGTGACATCAATAACATAGAGTGTCTGGGAGGGGGAGCTGTAAAGGAGTAGAGTTTTTGTATATCATTGAAGTTAAGTTTTGTTCAGCTTAAAATAAAATGTTATACAGATGAAAAGATGCTCAACATCACTAATTATTAGAAAAATGCAAATCAAAACTACAATGAGGTATTACCTCACACCAGTCAGAATGGCCATCAGCAAAAAGTCACAAAAACTAAATGCTGGAGAGGGCGTGGAGAAAAGGGAGCCCTCTTGCCCTGTTGGTGGGAATGTAAATTGATACCTCCACTGTGGGGAATAGAATGGAGTGTCCTTAGAAAACTAAAAATAGAACTACCATATGACCCAGCAATCCCACTACTGGGCTTATACCCTGAGAAAACCATAGTTCAAAAAGACACATGTACCCCAACATTCATTGCAGCACTATTTACAATAGCCGTGACGTGGAAACAGCTTAAATGTCCTTCGACAGATGAATGGATAAAGAAGATGTGGCATATTTATACAATGGAATATTAGCCATAAAAAAGAACAAATTGGGTCATTTGTAGAGATGTGGATGGACCTAGAGTCTGTCATACATAGTGGAGTAAGTCAGAAAGAGAAAAACTAATATCAAATATTACCGCATATACGTGGAATCTAGAAAAATGGTACAGATGAACCTATTTGCAGGGCAGGAATAGAGATACAGGTGTAGAGAATGGACATGTGGACACAGGGGAGGGGAAGGGGAGGGTGGGATGAATTGGGAGATTAGGTTTGACATAAATACACTACCATGTGTAAAATAGATAGCTAGTGGGAACATGTGGTATAGCACAGGGAGCTCTGCTCAGTGCTCTGATGACCTAGATGCGTGGGATGGGGGTGGGTGGGAGAGAGGTGCAAGAGGGAGGGGATATATGTATACATATAGCTAATTTACTTTGTTGTACAGCAGAAACCAACATAACATTGTAAAGCAATTATACCCCAATAAAAAATAAAAAGCAGATGGAAGATCTTTAAAAAAGTAAAATACCATAACTTTAACTATTTTATGTAATTGCAATAGAAAAAATATATAGAATATACTCAAGAGGCAATGAGAAGGGAATCAAGCATATTATTACAAAAAAATCAATTAAACTTAAAAAAGGAAAGCAGTAAGATAGGGACAAAAAAGCTACAAAACATACAGAAAACAATGAAGAAAGCAATAGTAAGTCCTTCCCTACCAGGAATTACTTTAAATGTAAATGAATTAAACTCCCCAATCAAAAGATATGGATTGATTGAACAGGTTAAAAATAAAATCCAATTATATGCTACCCACAAGAAATTCACTTTAGATTTAAGGACATACATAGACTGAAAGTGAAAGATGGAAACAGATATTTCATGGAAATGGTAAACAAAAGAGATCACGAGTGGCCATATTTACATCAGACAAATGAACTTTATGACCTTTTTTTTTTTCTTTTTTTTGTGGTACGCGGGCCTCTCACTGTTGTGGCCTCTCACATTGCAGAGCACAGGCTCCGGACGTGCAGGCTCAGCAGCCATGACTCACGGGCCTAGCTGCTCCATGCATGTGGGATCTTCCCGGACCGGGGCATGAACCCGTGTCCCCTGCATCGGCAGGCGGACTGTCAACCACTGCGCCACCAGGGAAGCCCCAGACAAATGGACTTTAAATTAAAAAACCATTACACAGTACAAAGAAAGACATTATATAATGTTAAAAGGACCAATTCACCAAGAAGTTATAACAATTATAAATATTTATTCATCAAACCTCAGAGCTCCTAAATATATGAAGCAAACTTTGGCAGAATTGAAGCAAGAAACAGATAGCAACAGAAGAATAGTAGGAGATGTCAGTACTCTACTTTCAATACTGGATAGGACATGCAAAACATCAATAAGGAAGCAGGGGATTTGAATAATACTGTAGAACAAATGAACCTAACAAACATATGCAGAATATTCCATATAACAACGGCAGAACATGCATTCTTCTCAAGTGCACACAGAGCGTTCTCCAGGTCAAACCACGTGTTAGGCCACAAAACAAGTATTAACAAATTCAAGAAGATTGAAATCATATAAAATATCTTTTCCAATCACAACAGAATGAAACTAGAAATCAACAGCACAGAGAAAACTGGAAAATCCACAGATTTGTAGAAATTAGACAATACGCACTTAAACAGGAGTCAGTAATAGAGATTAGAACAGAGATAAATGAAACAGAGGGTAGAAAAACAAAGGGAAAAAACCAACAAAACTAAGAGTTGTTTTTTGAAAAGATAAACAAAATTAACAAACCTTTAGCTAGACTTACCAAAAAAATGAGAGAGAACTCAAATAAATAAAATGAAAGAGGAAATATTACAATTGATACTAAGTTGAATACAAGGGATCAGAAGAGATGGCTCTGAAAAATTAAATGCCAACAATTGGATAAGCTAAAAGAAATAGATAAATTCCTAGAAACACACAACCTACCAAGACTGAGTCATGAAGAAATAGAAAATTTGCACAGACCGATAACAAGTAAGGAGGTTCAATAAGCCATAAAAAACTTCCCAACAAAGAAAAGCCCAGAAACAGATAGCTTCACTGGGAAATTAATACCAATTGTTCTCAAATTTTTCCCAGAAAATTAAAGAATAAGGAACACTTACTAACTCATTCCATGAGACCAGCATTATCCTGATACCAAAACTTTGGGGCCTTGTTGACCCTGGAGGGACTGTCCCTCCCAGGGTTCGCTGATTCCTAGAGATGTAAAGGATTCGCCGGCAAGAATGTCTTTCAAGTGCAAACCAACCCATCCAGAGCCCACACCCAACCACCTTCTTTATACTTGCTTTCCCCTATTCCCCTGCCCTAATTACACAAGCTATCCAGGGACAGCCCCTGTGCACAGAACCCACTGAAATTATTCAAACTGGCCAATCTTAAGACTGCTTACCCTGTCTCACCCATCCCTTTCCTCAGAAACCACAATAAAGACTCTACTGTAACTTATATAGTATTTGTACATAAACTATACTTCAATTAAAAGAATAAAATCATTACATGATTAAAAAAAGACTCTTGCTCACAATTTCCACTCCCTCTGCCTCCTGCCCTACCCTGGTGCTTTTCCCTCTGGTTCCCCATGGTGTGGTGTGCCCCCTCCTCTCGGGAACTATGAGTAATAAACTGTCTTTAAATGGCAGTCATCTCCTGATTTGTGAGCTTCACCATTCCTGAATAATAATAAAACTTAGCTTAAAACATGCCCCCAGCCCACTCGCTGAGAATTTGGCTTTCAACAGTGCAGGGCTGTGGCTGCCCTTTGCCCACGAAGCCTGCCTCTTGATGTGGCCACGTTAGTCCATACCATCTCTACCAGGAGCCAGCAGGTCTGACCCTGGCCAAATGCCACTTGTGCTTGTCTTGGGACCAAGTCACTTGCAGCTTACCTCCGCTGTTCTCCTCCCATGCACAGGCGGTCTCTCTAAGCCGAGGCTGTCGGCTTTACTTCCGTGTCCCCACAAGTCCCAGTGTAGAGCCCAGAGCCCAAAACGCTAAAGGGACACAGATGAGCTTACTTGCAAGGCCAAGCCCCCACGGGCGGGCACGCCTGCTTCCCGGAGCCATCTGCACGGGGCTCCCCTCGCGTGTCTGGGCTCCCTTCCTGACTCTGCCACACACCATGGGAAACCCTGGGGTTTCCCCATTCATAAAATAAGGTGACAAGCATGCTGTCTTCCTCATGGGGGCTCTGCAAGGCAGGCAGCAAGCACTGGCAGAGAGTGGTGGCAGCGCTGTTTCCGCTAAGTTGGACCGCCACAGCCACCCTGGGGTGGGGTCCCTGTGCCACCGTGGGGCCATGGAACTAAGGCTTGGGAGTGAGATCATTGTCTGATGTGTCAGGGAGACCCCTGCCTGTGTGGTCCTTCCCCAGAGCCTGCCCATCAACCCATAGCAGGGGCTTCTCTGAGCATGGTGTCTGAGTGTACACCCTGCTACTGGCACCAGGCCTGGGTGATGGCACTGTAACCTCAAATACCCTCAGAGGAGAGCTCTGCAGCCCCTGACACCTGGGACGGGAAGGTGGCCTACCTTGGCTGGATCCGCGTCAGCCCTCAAGGGGCTATTCTCGGGGTCTGGCTCCTCACTGCTGCCCTCACCCATATCGCTATCGGCCTCCTCCCGTGGGGCCTTGCCACCTGGGGCTGTCTCCAGGTGCAGCCCTTTGATGGTGGGGCCTGGGCCCGCCTCGCTGCTGTCCTCGCAGGAGAAGTGCTCGCCGACCACGCTGCAGGAGGGGCTGTCTATCCCGCTGTCCCGGTTAGGGATCTTAGTGCCGCTGCTGGGCTCACTCACAGAGCCCACGTCCCCCGCAGAGGCCTGGCTGCCAGGGCTCCCGGAGGCAGGGTCACCACAGTGGGCTCCAGGCCCAACAGGGAGTGCTCGGAGCTTCCCCGGGTCTGTGCTTGGATGCTCCAGGGAGGAGCTGCTAGGCCCAGCATCTGGCTCCCCCCGGGTGGCAATGGGGGCTGGGGGCATTGAGGACACCCCTCCTGGCTCCATCCTCAAAGTTGAGTTCTCTGAGCTCTGTGAGGGGCTGGCCGGGGTCTTCCTGTCAGGGAGAAATGAGCATAGTCAATGCCAGCTGGGCTATGGACTAACCCCCAGGTGGGGCCCTCTGGAGAAAATCAACATGGAGGAGGGGGGCTGGGGCTGAGTGTGAAGTGAACACCCTGGTCAGCCTCAGCTGGGTCCTGACTAGGCAGGCTTTGGGGCAATGGCAAGTGGAAAGCATTTTATTCTAAAAATAAATTTCTTCATTAAAAAAAGAAGGAAGAGAGAGAGGGAAGGAGGGAGGGAGAGAGTGAGAAAGAAAGAGAGAAAGAAGGAAGGAAGGAAGGAAGGAAAGAAGGGAGGCAAGAAGGAAGGAAAGAAAGAAAGAAAAAAGAGAGTGAAAGAGGGGCTTCCCTGGTGGCGCAGTGGTTGGGAGTCCGTCTGCCGATGCAGGGGACGCGGGTTCGTGCCCCGGTCTGGGAGGATCCCACGTGCTGCGGAGCGGCTGGGCCCGTGAGCCATGGCCGCTGAGCCTGCGCGTCCGGAGCCTGTGCTCCGCAGTGGGAGAGGCCACAACAGTGAGAGGCCCGCGTACCGCAAAAAAAAAAAAAAAAAAAAAAAAAAAAAAAAAAAGAGAGTGAAAGAAAAAAAAGGAGAGGGAGGAATGAATTCTGTAGCGTGAAGCTACCTACCCCTCAGTGAATTCAGAATATATGTATAAACGAGTAGCAATAACCACCATGAGCACAGTGAATCTGGTCTGTACTGTGCTTTGGTGTCTGTGGCACTCTATCCTACCATGTAGCTCTGAGGTGAGGCAGGATCCCCATCGAGACCCTCCCTCAATATCACTGTCGATATTCTGTCTGACAGGTGACCTGTCATTTTCCAGAGACCTGGAGGCTGAGGAGGCTGGATCTTGGTTCCCAATTCCTCTTCCTGCTAAGCACTGGAGCTACTTCATGCCCTCACATGGTGCCTCTTCTGGAAACCTTCGTGGAGGAAAGGCACCTTCAAGTGTCAGTCTAGGTGCACAGAGAGGGTCAAAGGTGAGACTAGACTGGGAGGAGATTGACATTCCCCAAAATCTTCCACTTGAAACCCCAGTGGAGCTGCAGAGGAGGTCAGGGACCAGGAGCAGCAGTCACTTATTCCTGGCCAATAGGTGGGTTACCTGAGGCTGTCAGACTCCGCAAGGACACTGAGGTGGAAGGGTGGGTGCCAGGCTCCCTGCTGGCTGTGTTCCGGGTCCTTTGAGTTGGCCAGTCCAGGCCTTGCACAGGGTTGGAGGGCTGGGGGGGATTTGCTGAAAATCTTTTTCTTGCCCAGCAGTTTTGAAGTGGAGCAGTTCAGGAGGTTCTAAAAAAAAACGTGAAAGGAGAATGAAAACCACCTTCTCCGCTGGCACTTGGAGCAGCGTGGGTGACAGACCCAGTGCTCAAGGGAGAACATGGAAGGGCATCTTCATGCCACCACCCAGTGCAGGAGACCCCCGGGCAGGCCATAGAGGTCTGCGGGTGGATGGAGCATGGCTGAGTCCCTGGCCCCCGTGCAGCAGCTTCTAGGCCCTGGCTTAAAACTGGGGCCAGAACTGAGCTTGTCCCCAGTCATGCAGTGACTCAGGGAGAAAGGGTCCCCTTGAGTGTGCAGTGCCCACTGTATCTGAGGAGAGCTGGCTGGCATCTCCACGCACCCTCCCAGACACAGGCACTCACTCAGCTCTGCGGCCAGTGGCTTCTTCACACATTCCCTTCCTCCCTTGCTAAACAAAATAAAGAACCATCGGTGGAGATGCAGTTTCCCCTCCCTGCAACACACACAACCAAAAAGGTGTCCTGAAGCCTGACCCTCGGCCACCCATGCAACAGAAGGGCCTCCGGTCAGAGTGTGCTCAGAAGAGAAACATGAGCCACCTCTGTGCGTGCGTGGCCTTGAGCGCTGGCGAGGCCCCAGGAGTCAAGCACCAACTCCAGCCCCTGTGATAGTCTCCTACGCTCTTGCCTTCCAGTGCAGTCAGATTTCTTCTGAGTGGACCTTTTTTTTTTTTTGCTGTACGCGGCCCTCTCACTGTTGTGGCCTCTCCCTTTGCAGAGCACAGGCTCCAGACGTGCAGGCTCAGCGGCCATGGCTCACGGGCCCACCCGCTCCGCGGCATGTGGGATCTTCCCGGACTGGGGCACGAACCCGCGTCCCCTGCATCGGCAGGCGGACTCTCAACCACTGTGCCACCAAGGAAGCCTTGGACCTTTCTTTAAGTGACACTAAAACCAGTACAGGGTGCACATTTAGTATTGGCTACTGCCACGTTCTTAAAGAGCTTAATGGGGAGAAATATCAAGATTTCTAAACAGAATATGCATGCTTTGCTACATTTTTCTCATAGCACAGGTGATAAACTCCAGTTTCCGGAAATCAGACATGACACAGCAGTCAAAATATGCCAGATGGAATGCAGGCCACGCTCAGCTTTGGTGTGTCCAATGCAGCCATCTGGTGCCAGGTGGAGCCTGCTGCAATCACACCTCAGGGATTCCTCCTTCTGGTCAAGATGGAATAACAGAAACTGGAGATACTCTTTCCCTGGAAACAACCAAATCATGGATAAAACATACGAAACAACAGTTGAGAGACACCTTACACCAGGCAGCAAAGCGCGGTGCTCCTGAGAGGTGGGTACAAGTGCAGTGATCCCTCTCTCACCCCAGCTTCCTGCCCAGAGAAGGGGATCTCAGGTAGACCTCTGAGTAAGGAGACAGAGCTGGGAGTCCAGGAACATGAAGGCAGCTGGAGGTCACAGGATAGAGCACTAGAGAGAGAGCTGCACAGAGAGAGCACAGAGAGCTGACAAGGGCCCTTGGAGATGGCTCAGTGCATGTGTGAGGAAACTGCAATGCTGGAGAAAGATCTACGTGAGAGGGTCAAAGGGAACATCGCCTGGTGCTCACACAGGGCAAGGAATATGCCTGTTTCCACCAGCTAGACTGGAAACCCCAAGATCCACAGGGAGTTAGAGAACTTGGAAGGGTCTTGCCTCAGTGTGGGGCATAATTAGCCCCATGGTGAGCTCTGCTCAGGTCCCACCTAACAAATACTGATGAATTTTAACAGGAAAGTCCATCTGTTTACAAACGACTTAACTGCCTCCCTAAACAATGCCTAAGGACAATTATAAGAGCACAAACATATTCAACATCCAGTAAGGTAAGATTTATAGTGTCTGGCATCCAACCAAAAATTACCAGACACTGAGGGCAGGAATACACAACCCATAGTGAGGAGAAAAAGGCAGTGAGTTGAAATTGACCCACATATGATACAGATGTTAGAATTACCAGACAAGACAAGGTCATTAAGGCAGCAGCAGTTACCCGCATTATATTTAAAAGGTCAGTAGAAACATGAAGGATAAAAAAAAGATGCAAATCCAACTTCCAGAGATGAAAACCACAAAGTGTGTGATCAAGACCCACTGGAAGGGACTGATGGCAGATTAGATATTGTAGAAGAAAAATTAGTGAGTTTAGAGAGACAATAGAAGCTATCTAAAATGAAAGAGCGAGAATGAATTGTGAGATGTGGAGAAACTTTAAGCAGCATAATATCTGTGTAACCAGAATATATATGTGGAGTCGCAAAAAAGGAGTGAGCTTGAAAAATATTTGAGAAAAATAATGACCAAAATTGATACCAATTCTACACAAATCTTTCAACCATTGAGGGGAAAAGAGAATACTTCTGAACAACATGGATGAATCTAGAAATAATCGTGCCAGGTGAAAGAAGACGGACAAAAAAAAGGCACCTACTTTTTTCTCATTTACATAGAGTTCTAGGAAATGTACACTAACAGGTGCTGCCAGAAAGCAGACAGGGATGTCGCCTGGAAGGAGGGGTAGGTGTGGTGTGGGGGTTACAACGGAACACAGAGAAGCCCTCAAGGGGTGACAGCTATGCTCATCATCTTGGCAGTGGCGACACTTTCACAGGTGTATATGTGTATGTTGAAACGTCAAATTGTACATTTTAAACATATGCAGTTAATTGTATGTTGATTATACCCCGTGGAAGGTGATACCTCTGAGCTGTGCAAACTTGGTGAGTTGCTGACACTCACCAAGTGTCATTTTCCTTGTTACAGAAGGGACAATGAATCATGTAGAGGAGAGTGGTGAGGGGTGTGGCAGGCCCAGAGGCTGGGGAGGCTGGCCTGCCTGGATACCCTTCAAAGGGAGGAAGTGTGCCTTTCCTCTGGAGGCCCTTTAGCCATGACCATCTTATCTTCCAAGGGTTTTAGTGCAAGGGCAACTGAACCATGCTCGGCCAGACTGGGAAGCCCAGGGCTCAGCATAAAGACACCCTCCAGGGAGCAGAGTACGTGGTGGAGGAAGGTCCTCGTTGCAGAGCAACCTTCCTAAAGATCAGACGACCCTCTGATCTGATTTGGGAAGCCACAGGATACAGCCCACAGCCTCGCTTACCTCAGGACTGGTCTCCCTGCTGCCTGTCCAAGGCCAAAGTGAGTGCAGGGCAGGCCAGTCCAGTTCCAGCCTCCCCTCCACACTGCTCAGAGCCGGAGGCTAGGGTAGGGTTGGGGGAGAGGAAACACATGTCCAAGGGTGCCCAACATACACACATATGAACACACACATGCCTCCACACGTGTACACACATATGCACATGCACACATACACAAATACATATAAACACATATCCAATTGTACATACACACCCACACACCCCATGTGCCAGGAGATGTGCTGTGTGCTTTTGTACCCTTGCTCAGTCACAATCACCAAGGTGGGTGACATTCCATGTTTCAGACAAGGACGCCAAGGCTGACCCTGGCCATGCTGGCCTGGGGTAATCAGCACCCAGGAGCTGGGTCCCCCAGACATGCTGCTCTGAACCCCCTGGACTGGGCTCCGGGCTCATTCTGACATGCCCCAGGCCAGGGACGTGTAATCACGGAGAAGCCAAGGAACATCTGTCATTTCTGTCTTCCCAGCCACTCAGCTCTCCCTTTAGAAGCCCTGAGCTGAGGGAGCCCACCCCAGGTGAGTTGAGCCTGCTGCCGAACTCAGGACCCAGGGCCCCTGACACCCGAGGCTGCCACCACCCAGCATCAAAGGCCCCAAACCTGGGACTGGGGGAGGTGTGGGGCCTGGAGAAGTACAGAGAAATTAAATGTGCCCCACTATCTAGTGCGTTGTGGACCGTTAAGTGGCTCCATCCACAGTAGCCAGTTGGATGGGGTAGCATGAATGCTGTGGCGCCTGCCCTGGAGTCTCTGAACCG
Source organism: Phocoena phocoena (assembly GCF_963924675.1). Lineage (NCBI taxonomy): Eukaryota > Metazoa > Chordata > Mammalia > Artiodactyla > Phocoenidae > Phocoena > Phocoena phocoena. The sequence goes on along the minus strand of NC_089224.1, from coordinate 25,862,707 downwards.
CTTGGTAGCTGCCTGAGATGGGCAGGGATAGTCTTACAGACCTGCCGCTGGACGTCCCCACCTTGGAAACAGTGTAGGAACCCCCACTAAAACCACCATTATGCCCATCTCACTTGCTGCCTGTCACCTGGTACCCTGGAGGCCCCAAGTGGGCAGAGACCTTGGTGTCTTGTCACTGACATGGCTTAGTGGCCCCGGCATGTGGAGCCCCAGCTGACAGCTGGCAGCAGCCATCAGATGTGTGAGCCTGAGAAGAAGACTTTGAAACAGTTCCAGCCCTCGCTGGCAACAGTTCCAGAGAAAGCCTGAGTGAGAGCCATGGGAATGCACCCCACGAGCCCCAGAATCATGAGAGATGACAATCCTTGGTGGGGTTGCTCTTTACCCTACCATGTCCAGGTGGTTGGTTACGTGAAGGAGGTAATCCAAACAATACTGAAAGCGCCATAGGGCGATACCAGAAACTGCTGGGCTGCACGCAGGTTGCAGGCTGGGAGACAAGGCTGCAGAAACCCACAAGGCTGTATTAGCAGTGACAAAAGTCTGGCTGCGTTGGCCATGCCAGATGTAGCAATCAATGACATGTCAGCAAAGCTGCCCAGTGACCCAGGGGTGCCTGCGCTCCAGTGTCAGGATCCAGAAGTGCAATACTTGCCTTGGGGCCTCAGCCCGGGAAGTGCCCTGGCTGCAGCTGGTACAGTCTGCGTTCTCCATCCTGTGTGCTGAGAACACAGAGATGGACACAGGTACTGTGGGGTGCCACATGCTTCAAAATTCGCTGGGGTCAGTGGGACCTCGGGGCGGGATGGGGCCAGCAGAGTGGGGAGGAAAGGAGACGGATCAGCACAGCACCATCCCAGCTTGCTGAGACACCCTGCTCAGATGTTCCCCAAACAGTTCACACCATCACTTTAAAAAGTTACTGTTTTTTTTTGTTTGTTTGTTTTTGTTTTTGCAGTACGCAGGCCTTTCACTGTTGTGGCCTCTCCCGTTGCGGAGCACAGGTTCCAGACGCGCAGGCTCCGCGGCCATGGCACGGCATGTGGGATCTTCCTGGACCGGGGCACGAACCCCTGTCTCCTGCATCGGCAGGCGGACTCTCAACTACTACGCCACCAGGGAAGCCCACTGTTATTTTTTTAAACCGCATGAGTGATGGGTCATTTTTTTTTAAAGAAAAAGATATTATGGAAAAACAAAAAAGAAGCAAAAGTTACCTGTCCGTTCTAGTACTGGGATACTGGTGACTGGGCAGGGGCCTGCAGGCTGGACAGCCGGGGTGTGAGGTAGGTGCGGGTCCTAACGCTCCTGGGTGTGCTGCAGCTTTTCTTAGAGAAGCTGCATTTGTTTCAACACCAAATTCCAACATGAATCCCTTATGTCCTCAAGAACGCATTTCTCCCAGAAGAATTGAAAGCAGAGACTCGAACAGATGTTTGCCCCCTGTTCACATGTGAACAAAGGTTCAGAGCAGCATTTTTCACAGTGGCCAAAAGGTGGAAGCCTACTTCAACATGAATGAACCTCGAGGAAGTGTGTGTCTGGAACAACCCAGACACAAAAGGATAAATATTAAGATTCCGCTTGGGTGAGGTACCTGGAGGGGGCAAATCATAGAGACAGAAAGTAGAATGGTGGAACTGAGACTGGGGAATGGGGAGTTAGTACTGAATGGAATAGATTTTCATTTTGGAATGATAAAAAAGTTCTGGAGATGCATGGTGGCGATGGTGCATAACAACGTGAATGTACTTAATGCCGCTGGGCTGTACACCTAAAAGTGGTTAAAACGGTAAATTTTATGTTTTGTGTATTTTACCACAGTAAAAAATAAAAAAGTTTTTAAAAAAAGGAATGCATTTCAGAAAGGTTTGCATAGAAATTTCTGTAAATTAGGGTCAAAGTGACAGTGATTCGAAAGCACTGAAAACTTACTCCCTGCCCTGCATTCCTGTCACCCTGGGCCTCAAACCCAGGCTTTTTCTCCACTCACCCACCCGGAAGCCTCGAGGCCCACAGTGACGTGCGATTGTGGAGAGGCCTGGCCCTGAGCAAGAGCTGCCTGTCAACCTCTCACCCCGCTGCTGATGCATCGTCACCCTGCACTGCCCACGCTACTCCTCAGGAAACATGGCCCCCAGGGCAGGGCCTCGAACAGACCTGGGGGGTGGTTGGATGGTTGGACTGTGGCCCATGCTCTGTGTGGCTCTGGCTCTGACCTCGGCCTCCAGACCATCTTTTGGTCCCCCACCTGACGAGGTGAGGCTCAGAGACAGCTCATGGCCCAGCACAGAACATGGGTATCATTATTAGAGGCTCAATAAATGATTGTGGGGAAAATGCAGGATGATTTCCCAGTTGATTACACTCCTGAGACCACAGGTGCCTCACTGGGAGGGAGGTGGGAGGGCTAGAGCCCCCTGCCCACCAGGGAGGGCCAGCCAACTCCAGCTATGTAGAGGCCCTGCCTGGACTCCTCCTTGCTCTGACCCCAGGCCGTCTTCTTGGGCCTATGGGGGCATGACAGCCCCCATGGATTGCATGATGCATCTTTGGCCCTCCTGCGTGGATCCAGGGAGGCAGCAGCACAGTGGGCCTGAGGCCCTGCATCCAGAGTGATCAGTTTCTACCACTTATTGACCCAGTAACCAGAGATAAGCTCAACTTCCCCAAACCTCAGTTTCCTTGTCTGTAAAATTGGACCCAACAACAGTCCTGCAAAGGTTCTTAAAGCTTGAGGCAGTGCACAGCACTCTACCCTCAACTGGCCATGTCATACATTTTTAGTGGCCCTAAATGACAAACATGGGCAGGACACCTCACCAGGGTGATGGTCTTCAGCCATTAGCATCGCCTGAAGCTCCCAGGTCCCCTGTCACAGGGCCTGCTCAGCTGCAGTAGGAGTTGTGTGAAATCACACAATGAGCCCAGTAGTGATGACGTGTGCCCAGAGCTGGATTGCCAGAAACTCAGGGAACGCACTGGGTGCAGTGTAAGGAGCTATGACAAGAGGGGTTACATGCAGGGCTGCGCTGTGCGCAGGGTGGTTGTGCCTGGGAAACGGACCGCTGCACTGTTTCCTTCTTTTTCTTTTTTTTTTTTGGCTACGCTGCGTAGCATGTGGAATCTTAGTTCCCTGACCAGGGATCCAACCCATACTGCCTGCATTGGCAGCATGGAGTCTTAACCCCTGGACTACCAGGGAAGTCCCTGCACTGTTTCGACTTAATCTTTTTACTTATGTATTTACTTAATATTTTTCTTTATTTCGTGTTTTTAAATTTTCTATACTTATTTCTGTTTCATATTTTGTTTCCGTTTTAATTTTACTTTCATCTAGAAGGAGTATAAATATAAACACTACAGACACTGTACATTACCATACATTAAAAGCAACTATAAAAATGAAGTCACAACCTTTGAAATAAAAAATAAATCCTTCCTTGCACAGGCAGGTAGATGTGTGATAAAGCAAATAGAATCTCAGGAGGGGACACTGTAAAATTCTTGGAGCTTTGCTGTATGTTTGAAATGTTTTATAATAAAGCTTTTGGGGAAAAAGGTTGACCTCTGCAGTACCCAAGACCTCCAGGCCCACACTTGGGGTGGGGCAAGGGGGGCTCCTTGTTCCATTCTGACCTCCTCCATTGGGCACCCTGGGTTCACTACATACTTCTCTCTACTTTTGATTATGTTTGAAATTTTTATTTAAAAAAGTAATGAAACAAAACAGACAAGAACTTTCCAACAGCTTCCGATTGACACTGAAATCCTTGAGCACAGAGGTAACTCTGCCGCTCCTTCCCCACTGAGCCACCTCAGGGCCTTTGCAAGGTGCTCCCTCTAGAGGAACAGCCTGGTGCAGCTCCCTGAACTCACTTCCTGCTCTGTGACAGGCCTTCCCCAGATGAGGCCGCCCCTCCTCCATCCCCGCTACTCCTCCAGGCTCACCCACACCTCCCACCTCCACTCCCCACTGGCTGCAGCCCACACAGGTGGAAATCTCACCTCCTTCACATGGTCCCCCACCTGGCAAACAGCAGGACTCAGTAAGCATGTTCGGTGAGAAAGTGAATAGATGAATTTGAATCGGCATCGCAAGCGGTCTTATTTCCCTTCTAATATGTACTTTTACATAACCATACAAAAATGTCCTCTGGCTGAGTCCAAATTTTGAAAATATAAAATGCAAATCAATATTACAGAAGGTCAAATCCCACCTCCTACAGTCCGTCACTCGACAGCCCCACGGTCGTCTCATCTAACTTCACAGTGACCTTGTTAGGTAATTACAGCGAAAGGGACACCCAGACAATGGATTCACCTTCCTAAAGCCACACACCTGTACCAGCAAGAGCTCTGTGTCCTGGGCACCGAGGGGCTCCAAGTGGGCCCCACCAAAACCCCCAGAGCTGATGTGTAAGGACAGCCACCACCCACTTCACTGGGGACCTAGGTGACCAGTCATCACACATGGGGGCTCAGACAGAGGGGACAGTATCCCAGACAGATGGAACAGCATTACAGACAGAGGAAACAGCATCCCGGGCAGAGGGAACAGAGCCTCAGACAGAGGGAACAGCATTGCAGAGAGAGGGAACAGCATCTCAGACAGAGGAAACAATGTCCCAACAGGGGAAACAGCATCCCAGACGGAGGGAATAGAGTCTCAGACAGAGGGAACAGTGTCCCAGGAAGAGGCAACAGCAACTCAGGCAGAGGGAACAGTGTCCCAGACAGAGGAAACAGTATCCCAGGCAGAGGGAACATTATCTCAGACAGAGAGAACAGCATCTGAGGCAGAGAGAACAGTGTCCCAGACAGAGGGAACAGCATCAGATAACATCAGACAGAGGGAAGAGCACAAAGCAAATAAGAGTCAGCCAGGCCATCTGAAGAGCTGACAGTGTGCCGAGGTGGGTGAGCCCAGAAAGGGAGGGGATGGGACCTGGTGGTTGGAGCCAGGATGGATCTCATAGCTGTGGGTAGCCAGGGGGTCATGCAAGTGAGTGACACCCCATCCAGGTTTGGATTTCACATCTCGGCTATGGTTAATACTGCCCCAAGCTTACATTTTTACCCCTATGTTCACCCACTTTTTCATGGACCTGTTTCCTCATCTGTCAGGGGGGTCGTCAGATCCCACCTGGAGAAGGTGGCAATGATGCAGCAAGGCAGGTGCTCCTGGCACTGGATCAGCGACTCTTCCATGGTCACTGTTCTGAGTCCAGGGACACCTGCCACCCTAGGTTCTCAAGGGGCTCCGGGCAGCAAAGCCTCACCCTTCCTCTGGGGCCTCACTACCACATCTCAGCTTTAACCCCAACAGACCTACCACAGTCCAGGCTTCTGTGTGTGCAGAGCACACAGTCTTGTCCCGCTTTGCGAGGCACTGCATATTTGGAGGTGCTGGTTTTTGTGCGGAGACAGACATCAGCCAGAGGAGCGGAACCAGGGCCTCTGGCCTCCTGCACCCAACCAGCTGGAGACAAACCACTTCCTCCCCCTCCGCGCCCGGCCCCACCTAGCCCCAGGGCCACTTGCCAGTCAAGCTGTCAGGCTTCAAAGGTTTGACTTTTCCCGGCTTGGCGTCTTGCAGTCCATGGTCTAGGGCAAACGGTGGGCCTCAGTTTCTCTGTGACCTTCAGTTTCCTCTCCTGAAAGAACAGCGGAGCGAGGTCACCCCGGGCTTTGTCTGAGGACTAATCCGAATAGTAGCAGAGCTGCCCGAAGCACACCCAGCCTCCAGGGGGCTGTGCTCACCTCCGGAGCCCGGCACCACTCAGACCCCAGTTCACATACAGGAAAGCTAAGTGGTCGAAGCATCTGCCCAAAGTCACAAGCTGGGGGAGGGGCTGCAAGCCAAACGTCCCAGTTGGCCACGAACACCAGCAGGGCACCAGCCACCTGCTGCCCCATGCTCAGTTTCCCCTCTCCAGTGGGGTCTCAGAGAACCCCAGGCCCAACTTTCCACCTCCCAAGGGGACTCCACAGCACCTCACCGACTGCAAGAAGCTGTAAATGGGCTGATTGCCAGCAACCACAGGGACTCCCACACTACAAACCCCAGAGGGTCCTGGGAGCCAAGTGCTCTGGGTGCAGTCGTACCCTAGAACGTGTCCGCTCTGTACAACAGGCACAAACACGACTGCCTCTGGTACCCCATGGCTGCCCATGAGCCTCCTCCAGTCTGCGAGCCTCTCACAGGTGGTCCGCCCACCACCCTGCACTGTCTGGGCACAGTGTGGGATTCTGAGGAGACCCTGATGGGCTTGGCCTTCCTTCCTAGTAGCACTATCATGGACAGGCCCTGTCTGTCAGTACCTAAAATGCAGATTGCAGAGGAATCTTCTGGAGCCTCACCATGTGGAAAGGCCTAGCCCCCTAGGGACCGTGTTTGGGACCATTCATCCGTCCTCCGTAGGCCCAGCCTACTCAGGGACCCTCGCCTCAGGTTCATCTTTGCTAGAGTCTAAGCCACTGCAGATGACACCCAACACTGTCCTGGCAAGTGTGCTTGTTTGCTGTTCGATGATGCCCACAATAACCTGACTTGTTACAAATCATGCCAGAGGCACCACAGGAAGACAAAGGGACACAAGACATCACTCAGCGCCACCACGGCAGCTTCCTGCCTTGAAAACATCCGACCCTGAATGGGTCCTGCTCTGAACTTCCCCTGACCCTGAAAGTACCCCTTACAGGACCAGCACAGCCTCTCAGGGCTGGCGAAGACCCCGAAGCCAGCACCACTCACCTGTCTTCTGCGGCACACACACTTCTCTCCAGGACTGACTTCAGGCAGCAGCAAAACACAACTTCCTTTTGCTGGTTTTCGCAATATGGGTCACTAAACGACAGTGCATTTGCATTTCCGCACTATCACACATCCAAGCTCACTGGTTCTTCCCCTGCCTTATTTGCAAAAATACAGCCCAAACCGGCTGGAACGCTGTCCAAGGCCCAGGCCAGCCTGGCCTGTGTTGGTTTAAAGTTTAACAGGCTGCTTGGGTGTCCCTGAGTTGTTCTGGGCGTGGAGGCTGCAGCCATTCTGCCTCTGCCTCTGTGGGTTTTTCTAAGCAGACCTCCAGGCGCCTGTCGCTCAGACCCTCAGAGCGGGATCGTCAGTGGGTTCAGTGCCTGAGCGGTGGGGCTGGCCCCAGACCACACAGGCAGTGGCCCCTAGATCAAAGAAAGGGCCCAATGGGCCCCCAGAGGTTTCTTCAGGTCTTTGGTTTGGTGGGAACGGTGAAAATGGCCAAAGACGGTTGGAAAATTGAGAGGTCCCACTGAAAACAGATTATTTCAAGATGCTCCCAGGGGTGAAGCCAGTCCCCCACCACTTCCTGAGGAGACCTGTTCCACAACAGATGCTCCAGCCCAATCCAGCACCCACAAGGAGGGCTCCATGACTTCTAGGGTGAAGGTAAATACATAAAGATACAGGATTCCTACAAGGCTTAGACCACGAATTCTGACCTAATTTAAATGATGGATTCTTCATCCAGGCTTACATGCTTTTTAAAAAACAAAGCAATTTCTCTGGGCCTTAGTTTCCTTGTTGTTGCAAGGGTGTCACCATAGAGCCCCCCTCAGAGGCAGTACCTAACACACAGGGATCATGTGAGTGTAACGAATGAAATCATCGAAAGGGCCATTTAATGAGATCATTTCTCCAGCCCACCCTGACCTCCCTTGGCAGAGCACACAGCCATGTTTCTCCACGAGTTCCTAAGTGATGCCCACAACAACTGGAGAAGGGACTTGCTTCCTCAGTTCTACTAAATATTTACCCGTTGTTTGGGAGGGGGTAGGCTGAGACATGCTACCCACTTTCACCTCCAGATAGTCTTCCTTTCAACCAAAGATCTGAAGAATTGTACAGCTAGGACTCTGATGAGCTCTCACTCACCTCCATGAATAATTGCAGTGAAAGCCACCATGCGCCAGACCCTAGGAGTATGGCCACCCTGGACCCAGGCCCAGCTCTAGGATACATAAGTGCATCTCCCTCCAGGAATCTGAAGACCAAGGTGAGGATGAGTTCCATCTGGCCCCCAGCCTTTGCTGAGGTCTCAGAGTAGCCTGGCCAGAAGGTGACAGAAGACAGGGTGGCCTGTGTTTCAGGGGCACCTGGCTTCACATCCTGGCTCACAGGTTGTGTGACCTCCACACATCACTGAGCCCCTCGGAGCTCCAATTCTTCTCATAAAATGGAGATAATACAGGATGCGTGGTTGGAGTTTTTGTGAGGAACGAGAGCCTGGCCTGTGGCAGATTGACCACTGGAATGCTTCCAGCCCAGGCTGGGAAGGACAGTGCCTGCCACCATCCTCCAGCACAGCCCTTCCCCTTGTTGACATCCCTCAGACAAGAGAGGGGCAGGGGGACTCCATCAGGACATGGAGACCCAAGCCCAGACTCTGCTGTACAGAACTGACCTAAGAAAGCAGAGATGAACCCTGACAGCACAGCAGCAGACCAGGTATAATGACCCAAAGGTCATGTGGTGGCGGGGCTTGGCCAAAAAGCAGAACTGGGGTGAAGTGCCCTCTCATCCTGAGATGGGGGTCTCCACTGGGAGGTGACACCATCCAACAAGGAGTGTGCTTGTAGCAGTCGGCTCCCAAGATGGTTCCTGGTGATCCCACTCTTCTGCAGCCATGCCCCCTTTGAATAGGGTTGACCCCGTAATGCAGCCAATAGGACACTGCAGAAATATCGAGGGTGACTTCTGAGGCCAGGTCACCCATCACATTGCAGCTTCTGCCTTTCCCTCCTGGGTCAGTTGCTCTGGGGGAGCCAGCTGCCACGTCATGATAGTGCTCAAGCATCTCTGAGGAGAGCCCCATGTGTGGAGGAGCTGGGCCCCCAGCCAACAGCCAGCACCAACTTGCCATGAGGGAGTGAATTACCCAGAGTCAAGTCTCTGGGTAAGACTGCAGACTCACAAGAGACCCCAAGCCAGAGATAAACTGTATCCAAATTGCTGACCCACCAAAACTGAGTTGGTAAGTGTTTACGGTCTTCTTAAGCCACTAAGGTTTTGGGCATTTTGTTACGCAATAATAGATAGATCTGTTATGCAATGATATAATATGGTCGTCAGGAAATGGGCATCACCTTAAGGTCAGGGGGCATCAGCCCAAGGTGAAGAGGTGACTACAGGGTATTAATGGTACACATTCCTATTTCTCTATCCAATTATTTCATCAGTGACCCAACGGTCCAAATTGTTTCCTCAACCCTGAAGGGTTCCCTGGTAACAATGGTGAAGATTCTGTTATTCACTCTCGATGGCCCTGAATAGCTTCACAAATCAGAGGCTCTTCAGGGGAAGGCCAAGTGCCCCAAACCGTCCTCCCTCTGCCCATCCATCCTCCAAAGGGGATGCTCACTCCTCCCCCAAGCAGCTCACTGCACAGGGGGCAACACTGATCAGGAGGGCTCCCCCTACAGCCCCAGCTCTGCCCCAGAAACCCCCAGCCCCACCTACCAGGACAGCTGGCAAGGACCTGGGGGCGGCCCTAGGTCTGAGGAAGGCAGAAGAACCCTGAAAGCAGTCACCAAAAGGGACTTGTGTGGAACCAAAGGCTGGAGAGAATGGGTGAGCAGAGACCTTTCTACCAGGGGGAATGTTCACTCATTTCACTCAAGAGGTGATCGAAAGGGAGAGTGCCTCAGGCCAGCCATAAGAAACTGGTCTTGGGGACATTGAATGGGACAGAGCCCACATCCGGAGGTGGGGCTGCTGCCTAGCTCTCAGCCCTCACAGAGGAGAGTATGGGGCAGTCTCTTGGAATAAGGCACAGGCCGGCGCGGAACCCAGGAAGGTCTTGTGATACGATTTATTTTGTGTTATGATTCCTACTCATCTTGTGTGAAACGCATAAGATTTAAGCTACATTAAGTAATTCAAGGTGGACTCACAGTGGTGAACGTGAATTTCCATACTGGTTGTTTTGAAATGTCCAATACAGGACTGTGAGTGTAATACACTGAGAGTGTAATATAGATAAGGAGCTTGTTTGGCAACATCCTTGGAAAGATTTCGGGAACAGAGGGGTGACTAATAGAGACAAAACTCCCTGGGGCGTAACCATGACACCTTACTGACTTCTTAAAAGTTGAGACCACTGAACCAAATGACTTAAAGGCTCTTTGCTGGAGGACCCACCTCCACGCTGCTGAGAGCTGTTCCAGACGGACCTGCCGGAGGCTCTGTTGGAGCAGAAGCGACTTTCCACTCACACTTGTCAAGACACCCGTTGCTGGACCAGAGACTGCTACTGGTGCTGAGATGCCTCCTTCCGGGACTTGTCCCTGGAGTGGTTCGTTACCCCCTTTCCTGTTTTCTCCCTACTTTGACTAAACTGTGTTGTGTGTTGATTGTGTGCAATAAACCGAGTGATTCGTGAATTGAATGTTAGCTACGTTTTGTGTATCTCCAATCCCGTGATTCTTACCTGACTTTACTGTTGTGCCTTCAACAAACAGGTCTGTACGAAGAACAGTGGAAAGCGTGAAGAAAGAGGCCTTGGGGGTTAAGTCCAGGGTTTATGGAGTCTCTCTATAAATTTGTTTGTCTCTCTGTACATCTGTACATTAATTTCCTGCCCAACCCTGAACTCCCTGGTTCTCCATTCACTCCGAGAGTGCTGTGTCCCAGCTTGAGGAACAGAGGTCATCCAAAATGAGTATTTTTTTTTTTTTTTTTGGTGGTACGCGGACCTCTCACTGTTGTGGCGTCTCCCGTTGTGGAGCACAGGCTCCGGATGCGCAGGCTCCACGCCCATGGCTCACGGGCCTAGCCGCTCCGCAGCATGTGGGATCTTCCCGGACCGGGGCATGAACCCACCTCCCCTGCATCGGCAGGCAGACTCCCAACCACTGCGCCACCAGGGAAGCCCGAAAATGAGTATTTTTATAGTATAAAATATTGAACATGAAATGGCCACATCTGGTTGTTTCTTATTTGCACTCCCTTGAGTGTGAGAAGTACAGGACAGTACCGCCTCCACTTTCTTCTGGAGAGTGAAGTGACCACATCTTATCACTCCCGACCTCCCCGGCTGATGATGGGCCATGTTGTCAGCACTGGACAATGGGAGCAACATGCCCCCTTCAGGCCTGGCCTCTCAAAAAATGCCCACGCAATCTTCCAGCTCCCTCTTCCCCATCTGCCAGGCAAATGCATGGAAGTCAGGCCAGGAGCTACCAGCTGGAGAGGACTGGACCCCAGACTGTCGACGAGCTAAGCTGGACCTTTGTCCCCCAGAACCCATTCTCCCTGGGGACCTGAGTTAGGGCTGGTCACAAGGAAATTTGCCCATGATCTGGGAGATGAAAGTGAAGCGGTGCCTCCCTTTCTTTTTTTTTTTTTTTTAAACATCTTTATTGGGGTATAATTGCTTTACAATTGTGTGTTAGTTTCTGCTTTATAACAAAGTGAATCAGCTATACATATACATATGTTCCCATATGTCTTCCCTCTTGCGTCTCCCTCCCTCCCACTCTCCCCATCCCACCCCTCCAGGCTGTCACAAAGCCCCGAGCTAATATCTCTGTGCCTTGCGACTGCTTCCCCCCAGCTATCTACCTTACTACGTTTGTTAGTGTGTATATGTCCATGACTCTCTCTCGCCCTGTCAAAACTCACCCTTCCCCCTCCCCATATCCTCAAGTCCGTTCTCCAGTAGGTCTGCGTCTTTATTCCTGTCTTACCCCTAGGTTCTTCATGACATTTTTTTCCCTTAAATTCCATATATATGTGTTAGCATACGGTATTTGTCTTTTTCTTTCTGACTTACTTCACTCTGTATGACAGACTCTAGGTCTATCCATCTCATTACAAATAACTCAATTTCATTTCTTTTTAAGGCTGAGTAATATTCCATTGTGTATATGTGCCACATCTTCTTTATCCATTCATCCGATGTTGGGCGCTTAGGTTGTTTCCATCTCCGGGCTATTGTAAATAGAGCTGCAATGAACATTTTGGTACATGACTCTTTTTGAATTACAGTTTTCTCAGGGTATATGCCCAGTAGTGGGATTGCTGGGTCATATGGTAATTCTATTTGTAGTTTTTTTTTTTTTTTTTTTTTTGCGGTACGTGGGCCTTTCACTATTGTGGCCTCTCCCGCTGCGGAGCACAGGCTCCGGATGCGCAGGCTCAGCGGCCATGGCTCATGGGCCCAGCCGCTCTGCGGCATGTGGGATCTTCCCAGACCGGGGCACGAACCCATGTCCCCTGCATCGGCAGGCGGACTCTCAACCACTGTGCCACCAGGGAAGCCCTATTTGTAGTTTTTTAAGGAACCTCCATACTGTTCTCCATAGTGGCTGAACCAATTCACATTCCCACCAGCAGTGCAAGAGTGTCCCCTTTTCTCCACACCCTCTCCAGCATTTATTGTTTCTAGATTTTTTGATGATGGGTGCCTCCCTTTCTGAAAGTCATTGTGATTAGATGAGAGAGACCCAAACAGGAGTGCTAGCAGGTTCCAGCTCATCCCCATTCCTCTCTCTCTCTGTCCCACTCCACATCTCCCAACAACCACCATCAACCCAGCCCCAGAAGCAAGGTCACAGCCTTCCTCGAGTATCTCCACCAGTCCCCCTTCATGGTTCTGGTCTGCTGGTAGGACCCTTCTTTCCCAGCTGGTGTTTAGTAAGCACATGCCTGAGCCAGACTCTGCCTGGGCTGGATTTGTGGGGTAACTTGGCACCCACAGGCCCACCCCAAATGCTGCTCAGAATAAGATCAACCACCAGGGTGCATCCTCTGGTCATGCAAGGGTGTCCCTGGCTGTGGACATCTGATGGCCCCAGAATGTGCAGGATCAAATGTGTGGCCAGACCTCACTGAGGTTTTCCTGCAGACACAGAGGCCAGGGGACAGCAAAGGCACTAGCTCTGGGCAAAAGTCTCCTCTCACCTATACTGTATGTGTCATTGAGCTTTGCGATCATATCTAAGCCCCGTATGAGACTCTGATGTTTAAGACTCTTTCCCATGCGGACAAATTCAGAGTTTACTCATAGCTGCCAGCAATGGAAAAGCCCCTGTTAGAAAAGGGGGTGCCTAACCCACCTGCGTACATTCTGAGTGGACGCTCAGAGATCCCATCAAATCCTCTGTCTCTAAGCAGAGCAGAGAACAGAGCCTCCAGTTTCCTCGTCACCAGGAAGTGGCAGGGCTGGGGGTAGCCCTGTCTTCTTGCCTGTGCTGATCTGAGATGACCTAGCTCTCGCTGTCCTTCAGTGCTGTAGGTGCCAGCGACCTCTCCCAGGACACTCTTTTGAACCATCAGGTGGACACTCTGGACCAAGGGTATTGGGCAATCGCTGCTTCAGTACTGGGCAACTTGGGAGACACACGGAGCAGCCACTCTTCTGGATCCTCCAAGAGCTGTCAGCCCACTGGTCTCCTATCAGAGCCCCTCAGCACTGCTGCTGGCCCCTGCATGCACTCCCTGCCCCACGGTCCTCTCTGTGTCCTTGGGGATCAGGCCAAAACCACACGCCAACACCACTTCAGTGTCCCTGATGGTGTATCCTGTGCCAACACAACGACCCAGAGCAGGCATCAAGAAATCCCTCCTCACCGGCCAGGCAGCAGGCAATCCTCACGGGACAGCAGTGTGGAACCAAGAAAATGGCCTGCAAAGTGGTCCCGACCAAAGGGGAAAACTACCATTTTCCAGGACCTTTAGAAATGTTTTTCAGAACATTGAAAATCTCTCACTGTTGCTATAAATATAGAAAGATGAAAAATGGTAAAACCAACATTTATTCAATATGCTGTGACAAGACATTAGAAACATTAAGACAAGGTGTTTTATTTCCTTGTATAAAAACTTATACAAAGAGAACCTAATTCTCTCTTCTATCTATCTTTTAGTAGAACTCTGGGCACATATAACATTAAAATCCAATATACTCCAAGAGTGAAACCTAATGTAAACTATGGACTTTGCATGATTATGATCTGTCAATGTAGGTTAGTCAACTGCAACAAAGGTACCACTCTGGGGGAGGTGCTGGGGTTGTTAATGAGAAGGCTATGTATGTGTAGGGACAAGGGGTATATGGGAATATCCCTTTGCCCTCTTAACGTTGCTGTGAAAGAAAAACTACTCTTACAAAATAAAAGCTTAAAAAAATTTTTTTAAATATAATACACTAAATATAAGATGGTACCCCAGATTGGATGCTGTGAAATCTGACTACAGACTGCAGTTTATGGTATTCTACCAATGCCAATTTCTTGACAAATGGAACCTGGTTTTGTAGATGCCCATGCTGGAGCAAGCTGGGTGAAGGGTATAGGAACTTGTATTATCTTTGCAGCTTGTCTGTATATCTAAAATTACTCCATAATAAAGGGATTATAAATTCAGTACTGAATATTTTAATGAGATGGAACAGTCCTGTTTCGAGGCCATGAGCAAGGTAGGCTTTCTCACAAAATCTTGTCTCTTACAGCATTTCACATTCTAAATAACTTCCTGGCTCATGTGTCAATCAGTGAGGCAGCATGAGGGACAAAAGGATGATAAAACCAGCTACCAGATGTAAAGTAATTTGTTTGCTGTTTATCAGATTTATACATGTGGAGTTAGATGAGTTAATCTGACACAACCTAAATTTGGTTTTATTCCAAAATGGTTCAGTTTTTTTTTTTTTTTTTTTAAGATTCAGATGGCTGATCTGCCATCAGATGAGTCATTCTCCATCATTTAGTCCAAATAAGGGTGTTGGGGGTGGGGGGTGGTGAGTGGAACTGTGGAATGATCCACAAGCCAGTAACTCTGGGCGAACGGCAGGAATAGATAATCATAGAAAAGGAAATGTGAGTGGTTCTTAAACGCCTCACACGTAATGAGAGAACTACAGATTACAGCCACACTGAGATACATTTTCTCCCCGTCAGATTGGCAAAGACTGGAGGAGGGGGGAGGTGAGGCTGTGGGAAGAGGCTCCTTCCACATGGTGGATGGGAGGGTGAAAGGACACATACGCCCTGAATTCAACTCTCCAGAAATCAGTTCTGCAGGCACACTTGCCCAGGTACACAACAACAGTGTGCCAGGTGGTTCCCTGCATCGGGGCTGGTAAGAGCAAGTCTGGAAACAACAAAGACCCACCTAGGGAGGACTTGCTGATAAATCACATGGCCACCTGCTAACTGCAGAGAGAAATTTACACAATGGGGGGATCTGGCAAAGCCACCTCAAAGGATGATGCAGCTAGTCACTAAAATGAGATGACCAGAGCCTGAGTGACACAATAGGAAGTACCTAGCCACAAAACGTTCCATCCATGAGCTCTGAAAGGTTTTGTTTTCAAATGGTTCTGACAAAAAAAAGTCTGCCTATGTATATAGAGAGAGACAGCAAATATGGGGAAATATTGACACTTGGTGAATCAATTCTTACAATTTTTCTGTAAGCTTGAAAATGTTTATAAACAGTTTAAAATGGTTATCTATAGAGAACAAGAGGAAAGGGGTGAATGAAGATAGGGGTGGGAGTGAGATTTCTCTTGTAGCTTTTTGGTTTTTTAGCCATATAACCTAATTTTATTTTAATCATTTTGTAAGACTAAGATAATTAAAACAAACAAAAAAATTCTACTTCCTCTCATGGCTGTCTCTATGACAAAGCACAGAGCCAAGACATGAGATAGCACTCCACAGGCACCAAACACTGGAGGTTGGCTTGGAAAGGGTCAGAGTAGTGCCTGAGGTGCACCACTCCCCCACCCCCCACCACCTTGTGGGAGGCAATTTGGAGCTTCAACCAAAACAAGGATGACAATACACAGGTCACCCCCTTCCACACAGCTCTGCCTGCTCCAGGTGTCTATCCTTCATGTTCACACAGATGAGCAAGGACATGCAGTACAGTCGTATTTGTAATAGGGGAAAATTGGAGGTGTTCTGGATGTCCAACAATAGAGAACCAGTTCAATAGATTACCACAGCATAGGTCTTACTATAAAATATAAAATGATTTAATTTATTAAGTAAAATCATTACTATAATAATAAGATTAAATTAAATAAAAAATCAAGACAGTGTGATATTAGCATAGGGACAGAGAAATAGATCAATGGAACAGAATAGAGTCCAGAAATAGACTCACATTCACATGATCAAGTTGATTTTCAGTGAAAGTGCCAACACTTGTCAATAGGAAAGGAAAATCCTCTCAACAAGCTGGAATAAGTGGTTATCTACATGGAAAAATGAACCTTGACCCTCCACTCACACCACACACATAAAAATAACTGGAAATGAATCACAGTCTTAACTGTGAACAATAAAACTAAAAATGTTCTAAAAATAAATAGGTGAAAACATTCATGCATTCAAGGTAAGCAAAGATTTCTTAGGCTATAAAAGGCACTAGCCATGTAAGAAAAACTTGACGAACTGAACTTCATCAACATGAAAACCTGTGCTCATCAAAAACCTGTGCCCATTAAGAAAATGAAAATGCATGCCACAGACTGAAAGCAAATATTTGTAATACATCTATCTGACAAAGGACTTGTGTCCAGAATATATAAAGAATCCCTACAAATCAATAAGAAAAAAGACAAATGATCTAACAAAAAAATAAATTTGAGGAAAAGACTAAACAAAGCACTTGACTAAGAAAAGTTATCTAAATGGGCAAAAAGCACATGGGAAGGTGCTCAGCATCACCTTTATCAGGGAAATGCAAATTAAATTCACAATGAGATATCACCATGCCCTACCAGAATGGCTACAATGAAAAATACTGACAATACTAAGTGTTGACAAGAATGCTGAGCAAACAAAACTCACACAGTGCTGGTGGAAGCATAAAATTGTACAACTGCTTTGGAAAACTGCTTGGCATTTTCTTATGAAGTTAAACATACATTTTCCCTGTGACCCAACAATCCCACTCCTAGGGGAGTCTACCCAAGAGAAAAGAAAACATCTGTCCACACAAAGACCTGGTCACAAATGTCTATAGCAGCCCTATTCATAATAATTCATAACTGGAAAAAACCCAAACGGTCACCAACTGGAGAATGAATAAGTGAAGTGTGGTATAGCCATAATATGGAATTAAAAGGAATGAATTACTGATACACCAGTGATACGGATGCATCACAAAAGAAGCCAAGCACAAAAGACTAATTTAGATGAAGTTCAAGAACAGGCAGAACTCGTCTATGAAGTTGAAGTGTGGTATTATCTGGGGCTCTGTGGTGAGGGTGGGTATTAGTTTGCTTGAACTGCCATAACAAGATTCCATAGAAACAACAACAAAAATTTATTATCTCAAAATTCTGGAGGCTAAAGTCTGAGATTCATGTGTCAGCAGGGCTGGTTTCTCCTGAAGCTTTTCTCCATGGCTTGGAGATGACAGTCTTCTCTCTGTGTCCTTACATGGTCTTCCTTCTGTCTGTGTGTGTCTATGTCCTAATCTCTTCTTCTTATAAAGACACCAGTCATATTGGATTAAGGTCTACCTGCAAGACCTCATTTTAATTTAATTAACTCTTTAAAGGCTCAATCTCCTAATATAGTCACTTTCTGAGGTGCTGAGGATTAGGATTTTAACATATAAATTTTGCAGGACACAATACAGCCCATAACCTCCCTTAAGAATGAGAACAAGGCAAGGATGTCGGCTTTCACCATTCTTATTCATCAGAGCAGTGGATTCTCTAGCCAGTGCAATAAGGCAAGGCAAGGAACTAAAATGCATACAGAACAGGATGGAAGGAATAAAAACATCCATATTTACAGATGACATGATTGTCTACAAAGAAAATTCTAAGAATCTACATCATACTCACTGGTGAAAAGCTGAAACCATTTACTCTAAGATCAGGAACAAGACAAGGATGCCCACTCTCCCCACTTTTATTCAACATAGTATTGGAAGTCCTAGCCACAGCAATCAGACAAGAAAAAGAAACAAAAGGAATCCAAATTGGAAAGGAAGACATAAAAATGTCACTGTTTGCAGCTAACATGATATATACAGTAAGTCCCCTACATATGAACCTTCAAGATGTGAACTTTCAAAGATGAGAACATGCATTCCACCAATGTCAGGTGTGAGTGAAATTGCAGCTTGCTCTTTGTCTCCTATTGCTGATGATCTTTCAGCTCTACTATCTCCCACCTCCTCTCCCTCCTCCAGTCAGTAACTCTTCTTGCCTGTTTACTTGATGCCAGCCCCTGTATGCCAGCTGTTGTACTGTACTTTTCAGTTACTGTATGATTAAAAAGTGTTTTCTTTGTTTGCTTTTTATGTATTATTTGTGTGGAAAGTATTATAAACCTATCAAAGTACAGTACTATATAGCCGATTGTGTTAGTTGGTTACCTAGGCTAACTTTGTTGGACTTACGAACAAATTGGACTTACAAACGCATTCTTGGAATGGAACTTGTTTGCATGTTGGGGACTTACTGTATAAAAAATCCTAAAGATGCAACCGAAAAGCTATGGGAACTAATGAATGAATTCAGTAAATTTGCTGGATACAAAATTAATATACGGAAATCTGTTGCATTTCTATACACTCACAATGAACTATGAGAAAAAGAAATTAAGAAAACAATCCCATTTACAATTGCATTAAAAAGAATAAAAATACCTAAGAATAAATCTAAACAAGGAGGTAAAAGACCTGTACTCAAAAAAACTCTAGACGTTGATGAAAGAAATTGAATACAACACAAACAAATGGAAAGATATACTGTGCTCATGGATTAGAAGAATTAATATTGTTAAAATAACCATTCTACCCAAGGCAATCTACACTTTCGCTGCAATCCCTATCGAAATACCAATGGCATTTTTCACAGAACAAGAACAAATAATTCTAAAGTTTGTATAGAAACACAAAAGACCCCGAATAGCCAAAACAACCTTGAGAAAGAAGAATAGAGCTGTAGTTATCAAGCTCCCTGACTTCAAACTACACTACCAAGCTACAGTAATCAAAACAGTATGTTACAGGCACCAAAACAGACACATAGATCAATGAAACAGAATAGAGAGCCCAGAAATGAACCCACAATTAAATGATCAATTAATCTATGACAAAGAAGGTAAGAATATACCATGGGGAAAAGATAGCCTCTTCAATAAATGGTGTTGGGAAAACTGGACAGATACATGCAAAAGAATCAAACTGAACTATGTCACACCATATACTAAAATTAACTCAAAATGGTTTAAAGACTTAAATATAAGACCTGAAACCATAAAATTCCTAGAAGAAAACATAGACTGTACCCTCTTTGACATCAGTCTTAGCAATATTTATTGGATATATCTCCTCAAGCAAGAGAAACAAAAGCAAAAATAAGTAAAAGGAGCTGCATCAAATTAAAAACTTTTGCACAGTGAAGGAAACTATCAATAGAATGAAAAGGCCTCCTACTGAATGAAAGAAGATATTTGCAAACAATATATCTGATAAGAGGTTAATATCCAAAATATACAAAAAATTCATACAACTCAACATCGATCCAATTAAAAAACGGGCAGACACTGAGGTTGCTTCCATGTCTTAGCTATTGTAAATAGTGCTGCAATGAACATTGTGATACATGACTCTTTTTGAATTATGGTTTTCTCAGGGTATATGCCCAGTAGTGGGATTGCTGGGTCATATGGTAGTTCTATTTTTAGTTTTTTAAGGAACCTCCATACTGTTCTCCATAGTGGCTGTACCAATTTACATTCCCAGCAACAGTGCAAGAGGGTTCCCTTTTCTCCACACCCTCTCCAGCATTTATTGTTTCTAGATTTTTTGATGATGGCCATTCTGACAACAAATACCATACGCTAACACATATATATGGAATCTAAAAAAAAAAAAATGGTTCTGATGAACCTAGGGGCAGGACAAGAATAAAGACACAGATGTAGAGAATGGACTTGAGGACACGGGGAGGGGGAAGGGTAAGCTGGGACGAAGTAAGAGAGTAGCATTGATATATATATACTACCAAATGTAAAATAGCTAGCTAGTGGGAAGCAGCTGCATGGCACAGGGAGATCAGCTCCATGCTTTGTGACCACCTAGAGGGGTGGGATAGGGAGGGTGGGAGGGAGGCTCAAGAAGGAGGGGATATGGGGATATACATATGCATATAGCTGATTCACTTTGTTATACAGCAGAAACTAACACAACACTGTAAAGCAATTATACTTTAATAAAGATGTTAAAAAAAAAAATGGGCACAAGACCCGAATAGAGAGTTTTTCCAAAGAAGACATACAGATGGTCAACAGACACATGAAAAGATGCTCAACATTACTAATCATCAGGGAAATGCAAGTCAAAACCACAAAGAGATATTACATCACATCTGTTAGAATGGCTGTTATCAAAAAGACAACAAATAACAAGTGTTGGCGAGGATGTGGAGGATTTACATTCCCACCATGCTCTGCTGGTGGGAATGTAAATTGGTGCAGCCACTGTGGAAAACAGTATGGAGGTTCCTCAAAAAATTAAATATAGAACTACCATATTGTACAGCAATTCTACTTCTGAGTATTTTTCTGAGGAAAACAAAAACACTAATCTGAACACCCCTATGTTTATTGCAGTGTTATCTACAATAGGCAAGATATGGAAGCAACCTAAGTGTCCATTGATCGATGAATGGATAAGGAAGATGTTTCATGCACACACGCACACACACACAATGGAATGTTACTCAGCCATAAAAAAAGATGAAATCTTGCCATTTTCAATAACATGGTTGGACTTTGAAGGTATTATGCTATGTGAAATCATTTGGACAGAGAAAGACAAACACTTGCACAAGTGAGCCCTGTGCCTGTACCTCTTCCACTCACTGGTCACATGGGGTACACATGCAGCAGGAACTGGGGGCACCTGTCAGACTCCAAGGATAGGACAAAGTGTCCAGCACTGTCATTCTCCTTTCCACAAGGCAGGCGAGAGCCACAGAAATGATAAACTCGCCGGGCAGGAGGCTGGGATGAGAATCCAACAGGCTTTGAATGGGGAGGCAACTTAGCTTTCAGGCCCCAAGACAAATCCTAATGAATATTCTACTTATCAATAGACAAGACCCAGGAAAGGAAAAGGGAAATCTTTCCAGACCCACAAAAACCTCGCCATCTTTGGGTGGTGAGCTTCTGGGAATTTTCATTCTCCTCTTAATGCTTCTCGTTAATATCTAAATTTCTACGAAGAACATTTATTGTATTTGCAATTGGGAGAAAAGCCAACCTATTTAAAAATAAGAGAATAAAGGCTTCTCCATTGCTCCTTTGATATTCCAAACCTCCAGCTATTACATAGTCAGAGCCAGCTGTCTCCACGTCTGTTTACGTATGGAAATTTTAATTTCTACTTAGCTGTCCTAAATCTCTCTTAGGAAAAATGCGGTCAAGAAACCCCAAAAGAAGGGACTCTGAGTGTAATTCTGTTTTCTGAAAACACGTTTTTACAAAAAGTTTTCTATGTTGCTCTAAACTGAAAGTGTGTTTTGTTCAAAGGCCTAAAATATTTCCTAAATTGGGCACTGCCTTGAACGTCACCCACCTTCACCAGCAGTCAGGCAGCTAGGAGGGTGAACAGGCCAGCACCTGGAGTCTGTGAGGCCACATCGTGGGCAGGTGACAGTGGGAGAGCCCCTTCACACCAACACAGGGCTACGGGGTGGGCAGTGAGGAGCGGATTAATCATCATTCGCTTTACTTTCTTATTAAAAAAAAAAAGGAACTGCTCTAAAAATATTTGAGACGAAACTTAGTCATCTCAGCCAAGAGAAGCCTTTGGCATTGCACTGGAGAAGCAATCTCAGCCTCAAAGCCTTGGATGAAGTGGCATTTAAGAGCTTTCCAGAGAGCACAGGATAATTACAGAGAGGCCCTGGTGTGGGCTGCAATGACATTCAAGCCTGAAGTGGAAGCAACCTCTTATCTTTAACAAAGAGCTCTGATGATCTACACTGAAAGGAAAGTGCTGTGTCCAGGGTACATTTTTTTTTTAATCCTGTAAGAAAAAAATATCACTGTGTAAATAGAGAGCTATATGAAGGAGTAAGACAATAAGAGTGGCTTTGCCCCACTCTTCAGGTCCAGGTGTCTGGATACAGGGTGATTCCAACGTTGTTCTGGCAACTGCACAGCCTCAACCAGAGCATGGCCGAGCCCAGAGAGGTGCGGGGTCTCCCCTGTGTGCTCAAGATCAACCCACATTAGAGTTAGCCAGGTGGCATTTGCACAGTCACTTGGACCCTTCCTTTCTTGTTCAGCTCCTTAGTCTCTGCTCCTGATTAACCAAAGGCAATTCAGAAATCAACAGCTCTGCTTATTTAGAGGGCTTTGTTTCAGGGCACTGCTGTGCTGGAGACTCTGGGAGAAGGTAACTAGAGAGAACTGGAATCTACTCACAGCACCACTGTCCTAGTGAGAATAGGAAGGGAGGGAAGAATGGGTAGAGGGAAAGGGAGGGGAAGGGGAGAGGACCTGAGTGTCCCTTAACAGAGGTCTAAAGCTGAGGGATAGTGTCAGGAAGCAATAGCAGGCTGGGAGCATCTGCCCACCACCCTGCAACTGATTATTTCTTAAGCAGCATAGTTTATTTTGCAGACAAAATTTTTTGGAACTTGGTTTAAGGCAAAGGATCATGGAGAGAATAGAGAACAGATGCCCCCTTTGCCATGGAAGATCTTAGACTCCCATACACGTGGGGAATGGGGAAGGGAGGAAGGACCTTCTCTGCAGCAGCTCCTGACCTTAGCAAGGTTACCATTTCAATGGTTTCCTGCAGACACTCCCTGCAAACGATGCACACGCACAGTTGGACACAGGCCAGGCTCCCACCTACACCAGGGTTCCCTGACCAATCACCTAGGACAAAAAAGCGACAGCCACACTCTCCTGGACCCACGCTGGAGAAGCAACACAGGCTGCTGAAAAGTCACAGCCTGTTGACCAGGACGCTTACATCTCAGAGGTCAGCGGTTTTATCCAATTTGCAGCCTGAGCACTAGCTATGAGGGCTCCTTTAGACACGATGTTAAGAACATGGGAGTCGACAGATATAACCCCACATCTGCGTGGGACAGCAGTTTCTTTTAGGATGCTATAAGTTCAGTGTAAGATGCATTCAGCAAAAAATTCTAGCCTCATCCAGCTTAGTTCCACGTGAAATATTCTGAGGTGCAAAATTACGTACTAGGAGAACACAGGCCTTCCTCACTTATCCATTCAAGCATATATCACTAGTAATTTTTCATTTTAAAAGCCCCAGGTGGATCTCTAGAAAGCCAGTTGGAATTCCCTCTAAACACTCTCAACTTAGCCTTTATCTCCCAGCCAGGCCAAGGGGGAGCGAGTCGTCCACGCCCATGGTGTCCCCTCTCCCTTGTTCCTGCAGGGGACAGGGGACAGAGTGCTGGGAGGGACAGCCAGGAGGATGGTCATTTAGGGGCTCCCACTCCTCAGACCCCCTCTGAGTGGGCTCCTTGAGTCTGTTTCTGGGTTCCATTCTTTAGACTGAAGAATGTTCACAAGCTCTGATAGCTCACAAGGGCCTGACCTGGAAGTGGGGAGGAGGCTCGGAGTAAACTGGCCAACACTGAACTCACAGGTACAGAGCCTTCTCTCTCCCCTGCCTTCTTCCAACACCCGGGCTCTCAGATGGCTAGGCTCAAGTCCAGAACTCCCACAGAACTCAGTCATGGGGCTTCACGCGCCCCCCCCCCCCCACACACACACACAAGTTCTGTCTGCAAATACAACCAGCTCTTACACTGTATTCACCTGCTTCTCTCTTTTATTTTTTTTTCAGTACGCGGGCCTCTCACTGTTGTGGCCTCTGCCGTTGCGGAGCACAGGCTCCGGATGCGCAGGCTCAGCGGCCATGGCCCATGGGCCCAGCCGCTCCACGGCATGTGGGATCTTCCCGGACCAGGACACAAACCCGTGTCCCCTGCATCGGCAGGCAGACTCTCAACCACTGCGCCACCAGGGAAACCCCGACCTGCTTCTCTTTATCCTGAATACTTTAGGCTAAACCAAATCCTTTCTGGAACAAGATGGGAAGGAAGGAAGGGAGAAAGGGAGGATGAGAGAGAGGGAGGAAGAGGGGGAGAGGGAGGGAAAGAGGGAGGGAAAGAAGGGAGGAAAAGGGAAAGAAATGAGAAGGAGGGAGGTCAGCTAGCTGGTTAGTCGTTGGGTAGTAGCTGGCTGGTCAGTTAGTCAAACCCTAACAGGGATCTTGCCTGTGGCTCTGGGACAGGGGATGGCTGAGAGCCTCTCAGGGAGAGTAGAGGGAAGGCAGGGGGGACCACACTCCTTGGCAGCACACAGAGGGCAAGGGCACAGCAGTGCACATGGGGAGGGTGCTGGCTCAGAAGGGATGGCTTCTCGGTTCTTCCCGGGAAAATTGCTGCAAACACTGGTGCCTCACCGCTCACTGGACACAGTTGGCCCACGCAGACATCTGGCGGCCCTGGGTGGGCTGGGAGTAGTGAGCTATGGCCGAACTACAAACCTGGTTCTGGGGAACCCCTCCTCTGGGTGTCCTGGAGAAGGTGGATACCCCCAAAGCTGGCCCGAAGCTACTGGACTGAAGCAGAACTGGAGCCCAGGAGCTTGGGTTGGGTGTCCCCTCAGCCCTGGTAGGTACTTCAGTCAGACAGACTCCACCTGCCGTAGATTGTACCCCTCAGCTCCTTTTACACACAGCAAGCCCCACTGGACAGCTGGGGGAACTGAAGCACTGGCCTAAGGTCATGCGGTGGCAGGGGCCACCATCACCTGGTTGTGTGCCCCCCCACCAACTCGCTTGGCAGGCAGACGTGTCCTGCTCTGAGCCCCCCAGACCTGTGTGAGCTGGTCTGTTCCCAGTGCCTAGAGCAGGGCCAGGCCCCCCACAGCCCCAGCTGAGGTCACCAAGTGAGCCACTAAGGGCCTGAGGACGAGCTGTCAAGACCCCCTGAAGTGCAGATGAGGAAACTGAGGCCCAGCCCAAGCTCTTCTTTATGGGATCTCTGTCAGGATCCAGCCCAATCGGCTAGGCTTGGACCCTCGCCTACACAGAGCAGACCCTGCGTCCAAAGCCAGCTGGCCTTCAGCTGACCAACTGGCTAGACATAGGGGCCTGGAAGGAAAAGCCACGCCTGCCAAGACATGTTTAACTTTTCTGCACAATGTAACCTCTCGTAAACAACCTATCTGGAGCTGGGGTGTGCTGTCATTTGAATTGAGTCTGTGTACATGTGTGTACAGACACAACACACAGAATCATTCTTTTCACTTCAAGCTGATTCAAGCAAGCTGATTCAACCCAGTCACCCTAGAAATCCACAACAACAGTAAAGAAGTTCTCACTGTCCTGATTCATAGATATAGAGCAGGAAACACATCACCAAAGAGCCAGGGACAGTCTGGGCTCACCAAGGACCTGGGAATGAGCACCTTACAGCCTCTTTAAAGAAAAAGTCCCCTTGCCCACATTTATCTGAACGGCTGGTTTTCCTAATGTAAAAGAAATAAAAAGAAGACAACCGTGGAACCTAAAATGCATATTACTAGGTGACAGAAGCCAATCTGAAAAGGCTACATACTGTATGATTCCAACTGTGTGACATTTCAGAAAAACTACTGGAGTTCAGGACTTGCCAGGGGTTAAGGCAGGAGGGATGAATAAGTGGAGTACAAAGGATTTTTAGAGCAGTGAAACTACTCTGTACAATATTATAAAGGTGGATACCTGCTGTGATACATTTGTCCAAGCCCATAGAATGTACACACCAAGAGTGAACCCTAATGTAAACTGTGGACTCTGGGTGATTATGATGTGTCAGTGAAGGTTCATCAGTTGTAACAAATACACCACTCTGGCGGGGGATGACGATAATGGGGGAGGCAGGGAGCAGGGGCAGGGGAGTATATCAGAAATCTCTGTACCTTCCCCTCAATTTTGCTGTGAACATAAAACGACTCTAAAAAAAATAAAATCTATGTTTTTTTAAAAGACAATCCTGACATCTGAAATGGGGTCCCTGTTATCATGGCAACCTCAGGAAGTGGTATTTCTAAAGCACACACTCTATTCCTTTCCCATCCATTTAAAAAGAAAGGAGAAGACTGAGGTGAGGGTGAGGGAAATCCAGAATTAGACCAGGTCCCATTACAGAATCCAACATCCTGCATTTGTTTAAAAAATATTCTGGACAATTCCATTCAAGAGCCAGGGACCCTTCAGCAAAGCCAGCCCAGGTCGTCAGCCTAGACCCAGTGTGCTGAGATGCAGGGGGACCCCCTCCTCAAGTCACGCAGCAGCAGTGTTCCATCCTCTAGCCCTACAACCCTGGAGAAGAAGGAGCACCCAAGGAACCCAGAGAAGTGACCCACCTAGGACTTCACCACCCGAAACGAGAAAAAGTCTCCCCTTTTCAGACACCCGTCTACTCACCACCTTCCCTTAAGGAGGAAAACCAAGAAACACGGAAACAAGCAGAGCCAGGGGTTCTCCACAGGCCTGTGCAGCGCCATCAGCCACTCCTGCCTGGGACAGCTTGCAGGAGGGGACCCCAGGCAGATCACCAAGAAGCAGGACACCGCCCCAGGTTCCCACACTGGGGCGGGGCTGGCCTCCTCCCTCTGGGCACGCTGTGCTGTGGGCAGTCAGACCAGGGTGAGGCTGGCAGGGACCCCACAAACTCGGGGCTGGTGGTCTGGAGTGGCCCTGCCTGCCGGTTTCAGCCCTCAAGGGGCCTCAGTGGCACCCACGGCAGCCTCTTTTCTTCTCTGTCTTGCAGCTGCAGGGAGACGCTGAGCCCTGACAAAGCCCGCCTGCTCCTCCAGAGCCAGCAGGAGGGGTGAGGGGAGTGCAGCCCGCAGCCCGCAGCCTGGGATGCCCACTGTCACCATGGCAACAAGGAAGGGTGGGGGGGGGGCGACAGGCTAGTGGGACCTGTAGGGCCAGGGAGTCCATACAGTCATGGGCTAAGGAGGGGGCACCGGCAGGTTGGGAGGGGTCTTGTTTCTTGTTCTGAACCACCACCCTCCCTCTTGCAGACTTTTTAGAAAGTTCTGAGGCAACAGGGCATTTAAAATGTTTCATCACCACAATGAACCCCCCCCTTTTTTTTTTTTTTTTTAAACCCCACAGTTGTTTATTTATTTATTTTTCTGGCTGTGTTGGGTCTTCGTTTCTCTGCGAGGGCTTTCTCTAGTTGTGGCAAGCGGGGGCCACTCTTCATCGCGGTGCGCGGGCCTCTCACTATCATGGCCTCTCTTGTTGCAGAGCACAGGCTCCAGACGCGCAGGCTCAGTAGTTGTGGCTCACGGGCACAGTTGCTCCCACAGCATGTGGGATCTTCCCAGACCAGGGCTCAAACCCGTGTCCCCTGCATTAGCAGGCAGATTCTCAACCACTGCGCCACCAGGGAAGCCCTGAACCCCCTTTTGTAGTGTGTGGACACTTAATACATGCCTAGGTAAGCATACAGGGAATATGCATCTGCTTAAAGAGTTCTTTGGAGACTATGGGTGTGCATGCGTGTGCGTGTGTGTGTGTGTGTGTGTGTGTGTCCCCCACACTCAGGCTTACCTCCACACTCACATTTTACCCTCACACTTGCCTGCACCCCTCAGTTTGGGGGATGCTAACTGAAACTTTGATCCTTAGGGCATGTCAGCTCCCCTGAGCCCTGTCTGTGAATGTGACACAGACTTGTTTATTTCCTGTCGCAAACCTGTAAGGTGAGTACTGTTATCACGGAGTTTTCTGCCAAGGAAGCCAAGGAGATAAGTGCCCCCCTGAGGTCATTCCCTCTGTAAGTGACTAAGCCTGGACTGAATGGCCACGTCACACACTGTTGTAAGTGCCGAAACCACGACCAGCAAGCACTGAGCAGACATAGGGCATGGGCGTGAAGCAGGCAGCCCGGCCCAGGCCAGCCATCGTTCCTGGCCTGGTACCCTGAAGCCTTGAGCAGCTGTGCCTCAGCCTCCCACCAGGTCTGAGTGTCCTTCACCCCCCATGCCTGCGATCTCACTAAATATCTTCGTAATTCAATGTCCGAGGCCTTCCAATGCCCACTGAGGTCCCCTTGGCGAGGGACCTGGCAGGACACAGAGGGTCTGAAACCCCAAAGTCTTCACTTCTCACCCTGCAAATTTATCTATACATATACACATGCAGTAGCATTGCAACACCTTGCAAAGAGAATGTGCTAATATGTTACTTACGAAATTATAAATAAGTGCAATGAAGAGGAAACCTTTTAAAGGAAAAAGATGCCCTGAGTGCAGATGAAACCCAGCTTCAAGTCTCAGCTCGCCCCTTGTCTGACCAGTGACCCCATCTTCTCATCTGTAAAGTGGAGATCTTGCTAGCGGGGCGCACTCCAGAGTTGCCGGAGGATTCCATGGGGTGCTGACGCATCCCACTTCAGTGCAGGGCCCAGCTCACAGCAAGTACCCAGTTAATGCCAGCATGCCAGTGTTTACATGTGTTTTTTTATTTTCCAACCAGAATCTACAATATCTTGTTTTAGAAAGTGGTTCCCTCACCCCACAGTATATTGCAAACTTACCCCTATTTGTAAATACTCTCCTATAGCCATGTGATTCTTTCTGCCCCAGCCAGTGCTGCTTCCCCTGGGCTGAGTTGGTGGAGAGTGATGGAGAGCTTCTCTCCTGCTGCTTCTCCACCCTCTGCCCCTTCAGCCCGACACAGGGTGGAAATGGGTGGAAACTAGCAATCAAGCGATTTCTCCTTCTCTGATGGGCACCTCTCTCTCCTCTAGCCCTGAACCACAGAACGCACCCAGCCTTAATTGCTTTCATAACACCACGAACAATGACCCATTTTACATGCTCACATGGATGGAGAGATTACTCTGAAGTCAGGATAACACTTGCTGTCCAGACTATGTAGACCTAAAACCCTCTGGATCTCATGGTTCATCACACGCCCACAGTCTAAGTCTGTCAGGTTGGGCTTCCCTGCAGTCCCACGTTTCTGGTGTGCTCTCAGTTCTCATGTTGGAAAAGGACAGGCAGCGTGGCAGGCATTCTTCGCTCCAATTCCATGATGCCTGTGACCCAGAATGCCAGCCTCCTGGGGCCACTGTCCCTGTCAGTGAGGGACATGCACACACACGTGTGCTCACATGTGAGTGACATGCATGCAGTGTCAGGGACAGGAGGTAACACTGCTCTTCTTGTCTCATCCCCTGGAGACAGCTCCAAATGTCCCAATGTGGCCTTTACTGTGCCCGTAATATCCACAAATAAAAACACAGGCTTGTGAGCTAGGAAAAATGCCATTGTCTCACTAAATGCCCGTTTGCTCCTGAAGTGCTGATGCACAATTGTGTAGCCATTAAAATAATTAGGAGGGTTGTGTAGCAGTATGGGAAAAAAGGCAGAGTCGTAGAAACTGAATTACCACTTTGTAAAACCAACTTTTGCAAATGAGGAGGGGACGAAGCAACAGTGGATTGTACAAAAATGGTCTTTTTTCTCATGCTGTTGTGCTGAAAACTACGTAATAAACAAAAACCAGGAAAGAAGGGAATTTCCTCTGTTTCCTGAGCAGGAATTATGTTTGACGTGCTTTCCACAGGTGGCTTCATTTAATCGTACAAATCCAGGTCTTTTCCCCCAAAGCTAGCACCCAGATGTCTCTCAGAGAAGGGCTTCTTTGCAATCTAAAATATCAAAGGGGGCCAGCCCTGCAACATTTCTGGGGTTCAACCCCAAGTCTTTCCCTGGGAGGAACCCCCCACCCCACCAAGAAGGGCCGACCTCATGCAAGCCCATCCAGATGTCATCCGATAACTCATTCCCAAGGGGCCTAGACACATGGTTGACTTTTTTGTTAAAAAAAACTTCAGCAAAAAATGGTGTCTTTTATGTAAGGTTTGAGCAGTGTGATTTTCCTGTGGCATGTAGAAAAAATGGCAGAAATACCATAATTCCAAGCATTTATCTGCTGGGTTTAAAAATATCCAAGCAGCTGTCCCATCAATGGAATGTTTCTCCTTTGCTAACCAGGAGAATAAAGGGCAGAAATGCTTTGTCCCCAGAAAGCATTTTCCCTTGACATGCTTTCTTTTCTTTGCAGCATTTGCCTGTAAGCTTTTGACATTTCATAGAAGCACAAATCAAAGCTTCCTATCACTCAGCAGACTCAGTCTCGTACCCACTCCTGCCAGCCCCCACCCCATGGGTCTGATCCTGGAGGAGAAAGAACAGGTGGTGGCATCAGTGCATTCCAAACTCCTGTGCTAGTGGGATGAGCTAGCACAGTGCACACCTTCGGCATCGGGTGTGTGTCAGACCTGCCGGGCCGACAGCCCAGAAATCAGCCTCCCTTGGACACGCTGAATCAACCACCCAGACACACAGGAACTCTGAATAAACTATTACTGTATATCAAATATAAATTAAATAAAACTGTTTACTAAATATTTACATACTGAATACATAATGAATAAGTCGTTTTGAACACTTGGTGCGTGTCAGGCCCTCACATGAGGATATCCTCATTTGCCCCCAGAGAGGTGGGCATCATTAATTCCACTCACAGATGAAGACGTGGCAAAGCGTGTAAAATGCCTCAGGAAGAGCAGTTCTGGGTGAGAGAGCAGTAAGTGCCTCCTGACTCAACAGTTCAGCCCTCCTTCCTGAGTTCCTGGTCTCACCAACCTCGGCGGGGGCACCAATGCTGACCCACCTGGGTCCTATCCTGACAGCAGGTGAGCAGGAGCCACAAGCACACCCACACACATGTACACACGCACACACATGCACATGTGCGCTCCCACCCCACGTGCCATAGCACTCTCCTCAATCTCTCGGTTCCACCACAACAAACCCAGAATTCTCTAAAGGATGGTAACTAAGAAACTAGGAGACAAACGGCGCCAGGCCTGTTTTAGGCTCGGAAGGAAGCGGTAAGCCAAACTGACACAGGAAACCTAGAAGCAGCAGGACAGACACGTCCTGTGCCATCTGATCCTAACAGCCCTGATGTGAAGCCAGTCTCCCAGCACGGCTGCCGGAGGCCAGCGCCTGGCTCCCCTCCTGCCCTGGGCCACACGACTTAAGGCTGGCCAGTCCCCAGTGGGCAGGACCTGGTGAGCCCCTCTCTCCCAGGGAGGCCCAGGCCCAGCTGCTCAACCCATCAGCCTGGGGACACCAGGGTCTCTAAGTAAGAAGCCCTTCCCCAGGTGACTTCAGGAGTGCCCCCATACCTGGTAGCCTGGACCCCCTCCCCTTGATGCCCTTACATTCCATCTGGTGACAGTGGTCCCTGGAGCATGGCGCTGAGGCCTGAGGATGGATGGATGGAGGGAGGTGGCCACCACAGCCTAGATGAGGGAAGCCTGTTATGTTTGCTAAGGCCTCATCCATAACATGGGAAAGACGGACATTCTGCGCTGCCCCAGACAGTGCCTCAGTGGGAACGACATGCACAACTTCACAGGAGTTTTGAAGTTCAGATCCGTGCTTCGCTGCCCCAGGCCCTCCTGCTCCCTTCCCAGCTCTGGCCTCAGCTCCGAGCTCTTGGGTGATGCATCCCAGGTCTCTGATCCTCTCATTACTGTCTGTGCCGCTGAAACACACAGAACACACAGAGTTTGCTCCGGGTTGGGGGTCCTCTGCCACCACCGCTGACATGTTTTCACCATGAACTTAAACAATGGCAAGTGCAACTTCAGCCACTGAAGTTTAATGCTCTAAGAATATGGTGTTTAAAACCCAGACCAACTCTTCCTTGGAAAAAACAGTGTATTCCAAATCTCGATTTTGGACACTTCCTTCACTTAGCCAAGAAGAGCACCAGTGGACAAAGAAGCCCATTTAGACCCTGCCCTGATGTCCCCAAGCTTCAGATTCCATGTGTACCTGCAGGGGGGCTGGGGGCTTGAACCTGAGGGCAGCCAATCCCACCTGGCCTCCAGCTGCCAGCCTTTCACCCTGCAGCCCAGTGTAGCTCAGCCCAGTGCAGACCACCTGAGCTCAAACAAACAAACAAGATGGGGCTTGTCAGTAGAATTCAGGACTTGACCTGGAGGAGCTCCTACTTGCCAAAGCTGGAATAATTCGAGCAACAAAATTAATGACGGTGTCAGATTTTAACCCCCAGAATAAAAGAAATATCCATGAATCTGTACTGATACTAACAACTGAGGAAGTCGATAAACAAATGCGGGAGAAGAGACAGATCTTCCTTCTAGAATTTCAAGCAACAAATGGAGATGGGAAGAGGGACACGAGAATCCCCATCAAGCAAACACTAGGAACAAATGCTGTAGACAAAATGTCCCAGTGGAGGTAAAAGGCAACGGGGAAAATGTGAAGAGAAACAGGATGTGCACCGTCTCCCCCAATATACTCATCAACTACGAAGGCAAGGGAGGAACATTACAGCAGAGAAATTTAACCTATTTAACCAAGTGATCAAGCTGATGTAACCAGGGATATGCTGCCAGAGTCACAGATGCCCTAATAGGATGCACTAAGGGACCTTCAAGATGGCAGAGGAGTAAGACATGGAGATCACCTTCCTCCCCAGAAATACATCAAAAATACATCTACATGTGGAACAGTTCCTACAGAACACCTACTGAATGCTGGGAGAAGACCTCAGACTTCCCAAAAGGCAAGAAAATCCCCATGTACCTGGGTAGGGCGAAAGAAAAAAGAAAAAACAGGGACAAAAGAATAGGGACGGGACCTGCACCAGTGGGAGTGAGCTGTGAAGGAGGAAAGGTTTCCACACACTAGAAGCCCCTTCGCGGGCGGAGACTGCAGGTGGAGGAGGGGGGAGACTTCAGAGCCACGGAGGACAGCGCAGCAACAGGGGAGCAGAGAGGGCAAAGCTGAGAGATTCCCGCACGGAGGATTGGTGCTGACCGGCACTCACCTCACCAGCCCGAGAGGCTTGTCTGCTCACCGCCCGGGGGGTGGGTGAGGGCTGGGAGCTGAGGCTCGGGCTTCGGAGGTCAGATCCCAGTGAGAGGACTGGGGTTGGCTGTGTGAACACAGCCTAATAGGATGCACTGAGGACACAACATCGTGACTGTGATATTTTGCCAAAATGCATAATCTCACTCCAACCATGAGAAAATGGAGGACAAGCTCAAATTGAGGGACATTCTGTAAAAACAGAGATCGGTTTAATCTTTAATCCAGATCAGAAAGGCAAGGAAAGCCCCAGGTATCATGACAACCTGGGGGAGATTCAGGAGAAATAATGAATGTAGTGTGGGATCCCAAAATAAGAAAAAATGTCAGTGAGCAGTTTGGCAAAATTCAGAAAAGTTCTGACATTTAGTTGATAATATACTATGGTAAATGTGCTTGTTTTGATCATTGTACTATGGTCATTAAGAGTTTATATTAGGGGGAGATGGGTGAAATGTACTTGGGAACTCAGTAGTAGTGTTTCAACTTTTCTTTAAGTCCTGGCATTCAAGGCTCCTCAGTATGGCTCCAGCCTTCTCTGGGACCAGAAACACATTTTCTTTTTTCTAGTAACAGGGCATTTAGTTCGGCCTTTAGGAGG
The DNA here is from genome assembly GCF_963924675.1 of Phocoena phocoena. Taxonomy (NCBI): domain Eukaryota; kingdom Metazoa; phylum Chordata; class Mammalia; order Artiodactyla; family Phocoenidae; genus Phocoena; species Phocoena phocoena. The sequence continues at coordinate 25,829,115 of NC_089224.1, read as the reverse complement.
AAAGCTGTTCTAGTTAAAGTAAGGCCGAGGGCCGCACCTTGTCTCCTCGACCCTTCACACCCACCCAGCTCAGAGGCCTGTCCTCAGGGACACCCTCCTGCCCCCACCACCCACACGTTGGATAAGACTCCTTGTTGTCTGAGCCCTGGGGCACCCTGGTGGATGCCCAACAGCAGTGACTATCTCTTGACTGTTCTTTGTGCCCACATCTCATCTAGAGAGGCAGGAAGATGGAGCGCTTAGGGACTGTGTGTCCTTGGGCAAGATACTTACCCTCTCTGAACCTCCATTTCCTCATCTATATCATAAGAACAATAAAAGAACCAACCTCTTTTGGTTACTGGAAGGATTAAAAGAGGCAGCACAGGCAAAGGTTTAGTACAGCGCCTCTTATTGGTGCCACAACGATATCATCTCTCCTTGGAGCTGGTGTCCTTGGGACTGTCTGGACGGCACCTAACAACATCTCCCCAGGCCACCATCACAACCCCTTTGAACCTGGAACTGAATTTAAATAGACCACAGCACATCCTAGGCACCCTGGAACAAATATGTGGCCTCACATCACTCCTAACATTACTAAGCTCACATTCAGATACATCTAGGAGTAAACCCAAAGTGAAAACACTCCAATTTTCAGTTGTCAGAAACTCAGAAACTGCACAAAACCCACCCCCAAGGAGGTTAGGCTGCTTTTCTGAGTGACCCTGGAGCCTGTTTACAAAGCTTCCACAGGCTCTCTGGGGGAGAGTGGGTCCGGAACAGCACTGGGCTCAGAGCAGCCACTCAAAAATTTGTAAAGTCTATTAAAATAAAAAATCAGGGCTTCCCTGGTGGCGCAGTGGTTGAGAGTCCGCCTGCCGATGCAGGGGACACGGGTTCGTGCCCCGGTCCGGGAAGATCCCACATGCCGCGGAGCGGCTAGGCCCGTGAGCCATGGCCACTGAGCCTGCGTGTCCGGAGCCTGTGCTCTGCAACGGGAGAGGCCACAACAGTGAGAGGCCTGCGTACCGCAAAAAAAAAAAAGTCAATATTGGGGCTTCCCTGGTGGCGCAGTGGTTGAGAATCTGCCTGCTAATTCAGGCGACACAGGTTCGAGCCCTGGTCTGGGAGGATCCCACATGCCGCGGAGCAACTAGGCCCGTGAGCCACAGCTACTGAGCCTGCGCGTCTGGAGCCTGTGCTCCGCAACAAGAGAGGCCGCTATAGTGAGAGGCCTGCGCACCGCGATGAAGAGTGGCCCCCACTTGCCACAACTAGAGAAAGCCCTCGCACAGAAATGAAGACCCAACACAGCAAAAATTAATTAATTAATTAATAAACTCCTACCCCCAACATCTTCTTTAAAAAAAAAAAAAATCAATATTAATCCAATTCCTTAACCCAACGCTTTGGAGGAATCAGACAGATGTTATCTATTCTAAAGTGCTTTGTACTTGTCTCAAAAACCAAATCCTACGATGATAGATGCAAGGTACACCCGCAGACTCATTCATTGTATATACTAGCTATGATATGTTTATTAATGCTTAGCAAAATAAACATGAATATGTCTAAAAAAAATTTGTGGAATGAATGATCTCAGAACTCTTAAGAGGTCTCCAGAATCATTTAATTCATACACACCTTCTCTTCATTTCATACCTGTTGAATTATTTTAAATGTTTTTGTTGTTGTTGTTTGTTTGTTTTTAACAATAGCCAAGCCAGGAAAGATTGGTGAAACAGATGAACTAGGGCCATTTGTAACTACAGCAGCCAGCCACTGGTCTAGCCTGCCAACGTGCGCCAAGGGCAGGACATCCCTGCCCTTCAACCCAGGCACCCCCAATCCTGCACCCCTGAGATTTCTCAGTGAAAATCAACAGCAGCAAAGCTCTACCCCTGCAGCACCTCTTCAATAGTAAACACATCTGAATAAAATGTCTTAGCACCAGCTGATCAGGGTATACATAATTGTGATGCAACATTATAAATAATCTAAATCATGGCAAAGTCTGTATAAAGTTTTTAGATTTAACATAGAATGGGGGAAAATCCAAATGCAAAACCACAGTTCAACACCACATTTATGTTGAAAATCTCACAAAGATGGCCAAAAAGGGCTGGGATAATGAATATCCCCCCTGCCCCCAAACAATTTTTCTTCAGAATCCATGCTATTTCATCTTTTTGACCAAGTGTGAGGAAAATCTGTGGAAAGACTGTAGAAAACTGTGAAAGTAGGAGACAACTAATAATAATTCAAACGATCCTTTTCCATAGAAATACAAATGAACCTTGCAGGTGGAAGGCAATGGATTTTTGCCCCGTGGACAGATGGCTTTGCACTTATCTGTACATTCACTTGGGCTCCCCTTACTGCCTAAACATATGCTGCTGAACCATTTCCATTGAGAAATTTTAGGGGAGTGGAGGGTGGGGCGGTACCTGAGCTAGAGGGCTGGAGTGTCTTTGTGATTCTCAGATCAGATCTTTGGCATGTGCTCACTTCGTATCTGTGTGAGTCATGTTACCTTTTCAAAAAGTGAAAATTCTCTGAACACAGGTTTTAATGAAGTGCCCAGACCTAGCATTTAACTCCACCTGGTTGGGACTGTTCGCCCCCAAATGGGACTATGCTCTCACAATCCCCTGTAGGATCACAGAACCAAGGCCTTAGCACCACAGGTCCTAAGGTTAACCCCAAGCTTAAAGGCCTAGGGACCCCCAGTCAACTTCCCTTTAGAACACCTATAAATTCTAAGTTGTAGAAATATCTGGAAAGTCTAGAAGAGTAAGGGCATTGGACAGTCTGAAGACTGGATCTTACCAAGCTTGTTTTCTGAAAAGGACGTATAAAAACCCATGGTGAGGGCTTCCCTGGTTGCACAGTGGTTAAGAATCCTCCTGCCAATGCAGGGGACACGGGTTCGAGCCCTGGTCCAGGAAGATCCCACATGCCGTGGAGCAACTAAGCCCATGTGCCACAACTACTGAGCCTGCGTTCTAGAGCCCACGTGCCACAACTACTGAAGCCCGTGTGCCTAGAACCCGTGCTCCACAACAAGAGCAGCCACCGCAATGAGAAGCCCGCGCACCGCAACGAAAAGTAGCCCCCACTCACCGAAACTAGAGAAAGCCTGCATGCAGCAACGAAGACCCAATGAAGCCAAAAATAAATAAATAAAATAAATAAATTCATTTTAAAAACCATGGTGTTTTGATTTGCATTTCTCTAATAATTAGTGACCTTGAGCATCTTTTCATGTGCCTCTTGGCCATCTGTATGTCTTCTTTGGTGAAACGTCTGTTTAGGTCTTCTGCCCATTTTTTAATTGGGTTGTTTGTTGTTTTGATATTGAGCTGCATGAGTTGTTTGTATATTTTGGAGATTAATCCTTTATCCATTGTTTCATTTGCAAATATTTTCTCTCATTCTGAGGGTTGTCTTTTCGTCTTGTTTATGGTTTCCTTTGCTGTGCAAAAGCTTTTAAGTTTCATTAGGTCCCATTTGTTTATTTTTATTTTTATTTTCATTACTCTAGGAGGTGGGTCAAAAAAGATCTTGCTGTGGTTTATGTCAAAGAGTGTTTTTCCTCTAAGAGTTTTATAGTGTCCGGTCTTATATTTAGGTCTTTAATCCATTTTGAGTTTATTTTTATGTATGGTGTTAGGGAGTGTTCTAATTTCATTCTTTTACATGTAGCTGTCCAATTTTCACAGCACCACTTATTGAAGAGGCTGTCCTTTCCCCATCGTATATTCTTGCCTCCTTTGTCATAAATTAGGTGATCATATGTGTGGGTTTATCTCTGGGCTTTCTATCCTCTTCCATTGATTTATATTTCTATCTCTGTGCCAGTACCATACTGTCTTGATTACTGTAGCTTTGTAGTATAGTTTGAAGTCATGGAGCCTGATTCCTCCAGCTCCGTTTTTCTTTCTCAAGATTGTTTTGGCTATTCATGGTCTTACAAATTGTATGGTCATACAAATTGTAAAATCTTTAGTTCTAATTCTGGAAACAACCTAAATGTCCAACAACAGATAAATGGATAAAGAAGATGTGGTACAAATATACAGTGAAATATTACTCAGTCATAAAAAGGAACAAAATTGGGTCATTTGTAGAGATGTGGATGGACCTAGAGTCTGTCATACAGAGTGAAGTAAGCCAGAAAGAGAAAAACAAATATTGTATATTAATGCATATATGTGGAATCTAGATAAATGGTACAGATGAACATATTTGCAAGGCAGGAATAGAGATATAGATGTAGAGAACGGACATGTGGACACAGGGGTGGAAGGGGAGGGTGGGACGAATTGGGAGATTAGGTTTGACATAAATATACTATGATGTGTAAAATAGATAGCTAGTGGGAACTTGCTGTATAGCACAGGGAGCTCAAGTCAGTGCTCTGTGACAACCTAGATGGGTGGGATGGGGGGAGTGGGAGGGGGGGTGAAGATGGAGGGGATATAGGTATACATATAGCTGATTCACTTCATTGTACAGTAGAAACTAACACAATATTGTAAAGCAATTATACTCCAGTAAAAAAAAACAAAACCCAAAAAACATAGTGTTTATTGGTTCTAAAAGATTTTCTGTAGGCTTCTCAGAATTTTCTACATACAAAACCACATCATCTGCAAATAGAGATGGTTTCACTTCTTCCTTTCCCATCTAAATGCCTCAGACTGACATGCCGTAGACCGAAATTCATATGTTGAAACCAGTGTGATGGTACTTGGAGGTGAGGCCTTTGGAAGGTGATTAGGTCATGAGGGCTGTGTCCTCATGGGATTAGTGCTCTTATAAAAGATACTCTAGAGAGCTTCCTCATCCTTTCCTCCAGGTGAGGTTACAGTGAAAGATAGCTGTCTCTGAAGCAGGAAATAGGCCCTCACCAGACACCAAATCTGCTTGTGCCTTCATCTTGGACTTCCCAGCCTCCAGAACTATAAGAAATTTCCAAATATCTGTTGTTCCTTATAAGCCACCCAGTCTATGGTATTTTGCATACCAGCCTGAATAAACTAAGACATAAAATTCTGCTTACTTACAGTTGGTTATGTTCTACAAAGTCAACCCAAACACCGAATTAGCAAATATGAACTGCTGTTCCTAAGAGAAATATAGGGTTAGGATCCCACTAGTCTCATATGACACTTTTCCATCAACCAATCCATACATAGTCTTTTTTATATGTATTTTTGTTTAAAGACACCTGATTTAATTTATACTGTTGATTTGTTCATGAATTCTCAGTCACCAGAACATAGCTCATGCCCGAATGAAGTTCGTATAACACACATATTTTCTCCCCAAGACACATCGTAGCGTTTTTGCACTTAGAAACACCAGTCAGCACTTCAGCACTACTCTGGGGGCCATTTTAAACAGTAAAATCACCAACAAAAAGCACAAAAATGCTTAAAATGTGGCATTAAATAGACATCGAAAAGGAGTTTACAGTATGACAGCCGAAACAAGAAGGAAAAGTGTCCCCTTGTTTGACCTCAGCTGGGAACATGTGCGTTGGCCACTCAGATTTCAGCTGCTCGGCACATTTCTGTGAATGACCACAAAAGCACAGCAAGTGTTGATTTTGGAGTTACAAATAAATTTTAACAAGCAAGTGGATATGCAAATATGGCATCCATGAATAATGAGGATTGACTGTACATTGATTGATTTTTGTATATTAAACCAACCTGCATTCCTATGATAAGTCTAACTTGGTCATGGTGTATAATCCTTTAAATGTGCTGCTGGATTCTGTTTATGAGGTTTTTTACTGAGGATTTTTTGAATCTATAGTTGGCCCACCATATCTTAGGGATCAGTGGATTCAAACAAACGAGGATGGGAAATATTTGAAAAAAATTCCAGAAAATTCCAAAAAGCAAAACTTGAATTTGCTGCACCAGCAACTATTTACATAGCCTTTACACTGTATAAGGTATTATAAGTAATCTAGAGATGATTTAAAGTGTACAGAAGGATGTGTGTAAGTTATATACAAATACTATACCGTTTTATATACAGGACTGAAGCATCCTCAGATTTTGGTATCAATGGGGGTGGGGGGGCTGGAGGGAGTGTGTCCTAGAACTAATACCCCGAGGATACTGAAGGATGACTGTATATTCATAAGAGATGTTGGTCTGTAGTTCTGTTTTCTTGTGATAATTTTTTCTAGTTTTGGTATCAGAGTAATTCTGGCCTCACAGAATGAAATGGGAATTGTTCCCTCATGTTCTATTTTTTGAAGGGTTTGTGAGGAATTAGTGTTAATTCTTTAAAGTTTTGGTAGAAGTCGCTAGTGAAACCATTAGGTCCAGGGCTTTTCTACGTGGATGGGTTTGATTACTGATTCAATCTCTCTACTTGTCAGGGGTCTATTCAGATTTCTTATTTCTCCTTGAGTCAGTTTGGTGTCTTTCTAGGAATTGGTCCATCTCTTCCAGGTTATCTAATGTGTTGGTGTACAATTGTTCATTGTATGCCTTTATAATCTTTTTTACTTCTCTAAGATTGGCAGTAATATCCCCTCTTTCATTTCTGATTTTAGTAATATGATTTTTCTTTCTGTTTTTTCTTAGTCTAAGTGTTCATCTATTTTGCTAGTCATTTAAAAGAACCAACTTCTTGTTTCAATGATTTTCTCTATTTTATTTTCTATTTCTTATATTTCTGCTCTAACCTTTATTATTTCCTTCCTTCTGCTTGCTTTGTTTCTTAAGTTTCTTAAATGGAATATTTCTAAAAAACAGAACAGGTCCCTCCCTTCCTCAAAACCCTGCCATGGCTCCTCCCTTTTCACTGTGGCCCAGAAGAACCCCAGTGAGCTGGCTGCAGACATCTCCCCTACCTTTTCTCCTGGGACTCCCCTCAACCCATTCTGCTGCAGGGATATTGTTCCTCTTGTAATCCCCCAATGAGGCACATGTGTTCCTGCCTCAGAGTGTAAATGCCCTGCAAGGAGGCATGTCACATGTATCAACTTACGGGCAGCCCCTCACAGAGGCCTCCTGGGGCCACTCTGGTTTCCACCCATCCAGAACTCCCCACCCCATCACCTCTTTTATTCCCAGGACTCATCACCATCTGTTCTAATCTTGTTTATTTGCTTCCTTTACAACCTATACTCCGCCATGTGGGCAGCTGAGCTGGATCTTCCACAGAGCCCCCATCACACCCAATTGTCCTTGTCACTGTCTACTTCCACTGCCCTTAATCTTACCAAAACCAACCAGCTCTTCCCTGCCACTGAGCAGGGAGATCCTTCTGACCGCTCGTCTCCCCTAGCCATTCCTCCCATCCAGGTCCTTGTTTCATTTCCACACAAGCTCTCCAAAGCCAGCCTTATCTTGTCTACTTGTTTCCCACCTCTTCCAAAATGTAAGCTCTGTGGCATCCCAGGGCCAGAGTAGCAGGCTGAGTGTTCAATGATCAGGTATGGCCACTGCTGCTCCCTGCCAGCCTAGAAGACCCAGTGATTCTGATTGTGTCCAGCTGGACAGCCAGTGTGGATGTGTGAGGGTTCCCTGACCTTAGAGGCCTTCCCAGAGCCAGATGTGATCCACCAGTGATGCTCTCCTCGGTGGTGGCAGGGTCATTGATAATGTGACCTCCCACATGTCCCCACCTGGGGACCCTCACAACCTCCAGAGGCTGAATGGCTCTCAGACAAGTCACAGATTGTGCCAGGTCACTGAGTCCAAGATGGGTGGCCCACTGGGGTCCAAATCCAACCCCCTCCACCACCTCCCAGCCAGGTTCTAGGGTTCTTAGGTGGGGGCGGGGTTTTTGCAGACCTACTCTGACCCCTCTCCCTTCTCAGTTTCTCTGGGCCTCTCCCCCACTCAACTTCACAGGAACTCAGCCCTCTTCCTCAGCCCTCTTGCTGTGGGGGGAGGGAGCAGGAGGTTGAAGGAGGGGAGGAGAGGGTGAGAAGGGCCTTGGGAGGAAACTCCTTCCAGACCCTCCCCCATTCTCCCCGCAGAGCCCCATCCCCTGCCTGGGCTGCCCTCCTCTGTCCCACCTTCTCTCATCTCCCCACCTCTGTGGACAGATCACATCAGCAGCCAGCACAGGGCATTATGGGACTAAAGGAGCATGCTGAGCATAAGCCTGTCCTGAGAGGGACTCCTACCCTTGTCAGCACCACCATTACCATCAACCATCAACCCTTACCTCCACCATCACCACCACCACCACCACCATCACCATCACCATCACCAATGCCAGGCCAAGGTGAGGGGTGTGACTTTGATGAGCTCTCAGGAGAGGAGGGAGAGTGTGGGGAGAAAAGAGGTGCCCCCAGGAGGATGGCGCATGGGATGTGCAATGCAGGGAGGACTGAAATGTGCGGGCTGGGCCAAGAGCAGGCCATACACTTATCAGCGCCCCTGCCCTTGGCAGGGTGGGGTTTCTTGTCACTTGGTGTTTTGCTTTCCAGAGCCCATACCCTAGTAGTGATGTGTCCTGCAAGCATGCAGGCAGATATATGTAAAACTAGCCACTGCACCAGTGAGCTCAGAGCTCCAGGCTGTACACACCACCAAAAACTCCACACAGCCAGAGCCTCTGCTTCTAGAATGATGTTCCAGGGTCAGCAGAGGCCATCATGACAATGTGCAGCTTCAAGGTCAGAGGTCATCACAGCACCCTGGAAGGGGGCTGGAAAAAGAGGTCAGGGAGGCTTTCAGAAATCATTACTCCCACACTCATCCCCCATCTCAGCCAGCCTGTACCAGGAAATGGGGCCACAGAAGAATGAGGAACCAGACAGATGAGGTTCCTGTCCTCGAGCATGGGGCTCATGTTCTTGCGAGGGAGACAGAATAAACAAATGAACCAGACGGTTCTGGACACAGGCACTAGTCGCCTCCACGAGGAAGCCTACACAACCCACTGAACCAACCTTAGCCACTGGGGGCAGACACCCAAAACAACGGGAACTATGAACCAGCAGCCTGCAAAAAGGAGACCCCAAACACAGTAAGTTAAGCAAAATGAGAAGACAGAAAAACACACAGCAGATGAAGGAGCAAGGCAAAAACCCACCAGACCTAACAAATGAAGAGGAAATAGGCAGTCTACCTGAAAAAGAATTCAGAATAATAATAGTAAAGATGATTCAAAATCTTGGAAATAGAATAAATACAAGAAACGTTTAACAAGGACCTAGAAGAACTAAAGAGCGAACAAACAGTGATGAACAACACAATAAATGAAATTAAAAATTCTCTAGAAGGGATCAATAGCAGAATAACTGAGGCAGAAGAACGGATAAGTGACCTGGAAGATAAAATAGTGGAAATAACTATTGCAAAGAAGAATAAAGAAAATAGAATTAAAAGAACTGAGGACAGTCTCAGAGACCTCCAGGACAACATTAAATGCACCAATATTCGAATTATAGGGGTCCCAGAAGAAGAAGAGAAAAAGAAAGGGACTGAGAAAATATTTGAAGAGATTATGGTTGAAAACTTCCCTAATATGGGAAAGGAAATAGTTAATCAAGTCCAGGAAGCACAGAGAGTCCCATACAGGATAAATCCAAGGAAAGAACATGCCAAGATACATATTAATCAAACTATCAAAAATTAAATGCAAAGAAAAAATATTAAAAGCAGCAAGGGAAAAACAATAAATAAAACACAAGGGAATCCCCATAAGGTTAACAGCTGATCTTTCAGCAGAAACTCTGCAAGCCAGAAGGGAGTGGCAGGACATGTTTAAAGTGATGAAGGAGAAAAACCTACAACCAAGATTGCTCTACCCAGCAAGGATCTCATTCAGATTTGATGGAGAAATTAAAACCCTTCCAGACAAGCAAAAGCTAAGAGAATTCAGCACCACCAAACCAGCTTTACAACAAATGCTAAAGGAACTTCTCTAGGCAAGAAACACAAGAGAAGGAAAAGACCTACAATAACAAACCCAAAACAATTGAGAAAATGGTAATAGGAACATACATATCGATAATTACCTTAAATGTAAATGGATTAAATGCTCCCACCAAAAGACATAGACTGGCTGAATGGATACAAAAACAAGACCCGTATATATGCTGTCTACAAGAGACCCACTTCAGACCTAGGGACACATACAGACTGAAAGTGAGGGGATAGAAAAAGCTATTCCATGCAAATGGAAATCAAAAGAAAGCTGGAGTAGCAATACTCATATCAGAATTTCTGGAGACTGAAAGTTCAATGAAGAAAGCAAAATAAGGGAAGGTGATGGCGATGTGGGAGGGAGGGAGGGAGGCTCTGACCTGCAGAGGATGGGAAAGGCTGAGGGAACAGCAGGCACAAAGGCCCTGAGGCAGGAACAGAGATGCTTGTGACCTGAGCAGGAGGCTGAGGCCATCCTGGAGTCCTTGTCAGCCTAGAAGAGTCTGGGTTCTGTTCTAAGAGCTGTGGAAAGCCCTTATAGGGAGGACAGATGACTTACAGGTTGAAAGGCTTCTGGCTGCTGGGTGGGGATGCACTGCAGGGAGCCTTGAAGGATGAGGGTATAAGCAGCAGAGCACAGGAAAAGGTAGCATGAGTCAAGGGGGCCAGCGCAGAGGCGGTGGGAGTGGCCTGGAGTGAGAGCTGGGGGCCAACCGAAAGTTCCCAACTTGAACACAGGGGAGGATAAAATTCATCCTGACCATGATGGGAAGCAGGAAAGGGGCTGAGCAGCGTGAGGCTTTGCCCATCTCCTGAGGTTGACCCAGATGGCAGAGGAGGAGAGAGGAGAGGGCAGGGACGGTGGGGCAAGACAGAGAGGGACAAAAGGAAAGGGGAGAAAGGGAAGTCATCACAAAGAGCCCCTGCTGGAGTGCGGTGTTAAAAAGCATTCTGAGTCCAGGTTCTGGACCCACAGGGAGGTGTCCTGAGACCTGTGCTGTCAGTGTTGATAGGGGACTGTGCGGCCATGACTGTGGGCCCTGCCTGCCTCTCTCACGGGGGATCCCAGCTCTGTGCACAGAGCTGCCACAACACTCACTCTCGAAGCTGTCAAAAGGCCCCTGAGCCTGAGCCTGAGCCCCAGTCCTTTATCAATGAGCTCAGTGGCCTTAGGAAAGCCTCAGTTTCCCTGTCTGTAAAATGGGCATCCCCCTAACCTTGAGCACTTGAGAAGAAACCATGTGGATCCAGTGAGATTGGCAACACCCTGGGGATGTAGGTGCATTCTTCACACCAGGGGAGGGATGGAGACCTGCTCCCCCTGCCTGACCCTGCAGACATGCACCTTTGTGAAGACAGAACTGACACCCCCAGTTTCGTGACTCTGGGTCAGAAGAAAAGTAATAAGCCAATCCCAAGGCTGGGTGGGGGCCCTCGGGGTTCCCACCCTGGCTCTTCCCCTTGTTTTGTGGCCTGGGCAGATGAGAGACTCATACGAATTGGCACCTGGAAGGCCCAGTGCCTGCTGCAGTGAGCACCCCATACCACCCCTTCATTCACTGTCCCCCCGTCCATACCCCCCAAGAAGCCCCTCCCCCTTAAGTGGAGACCACATGCCTCCTGGATCCTGTCCCTATCACTGTGGAGGAGTTGATGGGCAATGCCTCTTAAAGCACCTGGTATACCGTAAGTGCTCAATGAATACTTCCCTTCATCTCCTTAGATTCATTCACAGACTGTCCTTTTACCAACAGGAGAGGCTCCCATCCCAGGGGGCACATATGTTTACCAGATACACACTGAGCCGCCCAGTGCCGGGCCTGGGAAGTTCAATAGGCGACTGGGGCTGATCCTGTCACACGCACCCCACACCACAGTGTCAAGAGCAGAGTCCTCAACCTGTGCCAACCCCAAGCCAGAGGTGTTGAGGCCCCGCAGGCAGCTCCCAATGAACTAGTTTTACTCCTAAAATTGCATCTAACACATGGTTTTGACAAGACCCTTTAGAATCAAAGCTCCCTTCAACATTTATAGTTAAGGCATCTCAGGCCAACCCTTATGAAATGAGTTAAAAGACAGCAGAGCCTTGTGACTCAAAGACAGTGAATGAACACACGGGGTGAACCAAAGATGAGCAAAGTGACCTTGTGCACTGCCCTCCGCCCCATCCCCGCTGACCCCTGAGTCATTTTGCTCAGGTGAAACAATTATTCACAGTTTAAATCTTCACAATTAAATCTTCCCGTTATGTCACTGATTTAGGTCAACCTACGTATTTGAAACCACAAAAGAAATGGTCTTAGGAACTACTCAATAGCTGAAACACATCCAACCTTATTACCAAGTTGGAAAAGTTGCAAGAGGCAAAACAGTTGATGGATTTTCAAAAAACCCTTCGCCAAGTTCTTACCCAATAGAATTACAGTGCTGGAGCTTCCGCAGAGTCAGGGCCTCTGGGGAGGAAACTGACTCAGAAATGCCACTTGTTGTGGCTTAATATATATCCACAGTTCTTTGACTCTCTCCTCTCCAAAAGGTGGAGCCTAGCTCCCCTACCCTTGAGTGTGGGCTGGGCTTAGTGATTCACTTTTAACCAAAGGAAAGTGGTGGAAGTGAGGTGATGTGTCTTCTAAAGTTAGGTCATAGGAAAACCTTCTGCCTTTCTCTCCTGGATTGTTCATTCTGGGGGAGCCAAATGCCATGTCATAAGGACTCCCAAGCAACACTGAAGACAGCCCTGAGTGGGGAGGAGCTGAAGCCCCCAGCCAACAGCTGGCCATGAAGGAGTGAATCACCTTGGAAGTGGATCCCCAGGCCCAGTCAGGCCTTCAAGTGAGACTGTAGCCCTGACCAACATCTGCACCTCACAAGAGACACAGAGCCAGAACCACCCTCCCAAGCTGCTTCTGAATTTTTGACCCATAAAAACTGGGGGGATGATAAATGTTTACTGTTGTTTTAACTACTAAATTTTGGGATAATTTGTTACACATCACTAGATATGTTATACACCATTGAACGGTGGCCACTTCTCTGGCTAGAAAAGTACAAACAAGGAGGTCCTTAGAACTTGGAGCTGAGATCCTTTAACTTGGGGCCCTACCCAGATTCCCTTCACCCACCAGTGGCCCTCAACCCCCGCCTCCCACTATAGAGAGTACTGGCTGCTCTCAGCCTGCACTGCCCATTACACTCCACCCCTCATCAGACCTTGGCCAATGACTGATGGGGTATCTGTGTTGTGTCATTCATTCTACCATACCCTGTGGATCGGGCTGAGGCTTGGCCCTGGCAGAGACCCTAACCTGGCATAACTCCCTCTCTTATGCCACCCTGTACTACTTCCTCCAGAGAGCCCTCCTCAATAAGCCACTGGCACAAAATCCCCCTGCCTGTCCCAGTAGGACGTGTGTCATCTTAGCGAGAAGAACCCAGTTGCTATCATGTGATAAAGCCTGGATGAGAGTCCAACTCTAGCTCTTTCCACTCCATCACATTGCTTCCCTAGAACGTGGCACGTGGCAGACAGTGTGTTTATTGAATGAGAAGGTGCTAACAGCCTCTGGGCTTTAAAATACTTCATGGGGCCTGCCTGCCAGAGACAGGGTAGGAGTTCAGCTTTAGAGTACAGGCCCTTGAGAGCTGGAGGGCCACGTGGGGAAGTGGCAGTACATGACCTGTGTTCCGCTCGGGGTCCTGCCGCTGACCACTGCATGGTCTCAGACATGTCCCTGTACTCTGAGCCTCCTGCTTTGTATCTACAGAGTGGGGGTCATGTGGTAATCTTGCTCTAGCAAAGCTGCTGTGAGAAGGAGGCCATCACCCTGCTTCCAGCATAGCAAGTACACCCTGACCACAGAGATGTCTTATAAATTCATCCCAAGAACTAGATGGTGCCTGCCACAGAGCAGGGATCCATAGTGTGTGTGAAACAAATGAATGAATGAATGAATGAATGAACACAAGGGATGGCCTCTGCAAGCTCAGATTACCATCTCACAGGAATGGATCTCTGTGAGGGGAGGGGTGGCTGCAGAGCAGGACCCTCCCACCCAGAGCCCAAGGGTAGCATTAACTCCTCCTCCCTCCAGCTGTGATCCTCTGTCCTCTCCTCCAGGGACATCTTCATACTGCAGGGAAAGATCCAGTTCTCTCCACTCCCTTCCCACTGCTTGGATATTCATCAGCAGATACAGATGTCTAATGATGCTGGCCACAAAACGCTGAGGGTGAGGGAGACAGAGGGACAGAAAGGAGGAGTGAGGATGGTAGGGACAAGAGCAGAGGCGGCTTCTGTGGTTTCTGAGGCCACCAAGTCCTTCGAGAGTCTGTTCTCTCTCAGTTGTGAAAAACAACACTTTCTACAGCAGGAAACAGCTTTGCTGCTTCTATTTCCACACTTCAAAGGTGGCTTCAGCAATGAAAGGTGGCTTAGCTGTTGTCCGCATCAGCACTATTGCAGGACACAGGTGCAGAAATGGCTTTGCATTTAGGATTTCTCTTTGGGACCTAATGACTTTGCTGAGGGTCTTTCACAGGATGGTGCTGACAAGCCAGGGCTGCTCCCACCTGACAGGTACAAACTCAGGCTTAATTTTCTGCAATTCTGGGAGACTTTTCTCTTTTCACATCAAATTTAGCTTTGGAGTTTAGCTGGGTACTATGATGATCTACAATGAGAGATTTAAATGAAAGGGTCAGAGCGATGTGACAACCCATGAGGAGGCAGGTGAGATGCAAAGACTTGAGAGACTCCACGCACCATTGCTGCCTCTTAATATGGGAAGGGGTTACCAGCCAAGGAAAGCAGCATCCTCTAGGAGCTAGGAGGGATCCTCAGCTGACAGCCAGCAAAGAAATGGAAATCTCAGTCCCACCACCTCAAGGAACTGAATTCTGCCAACAACCCAAATGAACAAAGAAACAGATTCTCACCTGGAGTCTTTGGAGGGAGCGCAGCCCTGCTGACACCTTGATTTTAGCCCCTTGAGACCTAAACCCGACCTCTGACCTAAAGAACTGTATGAGATTTAAGTTTGTCTTGTTTTAAGCCACTGAGTGTGTAGACATTTATTACAGCAGCAATAGAAAACTAATACAGGATTTTTCTTGGAACTAGAGAATTTATTGAAAATTTTATCTAAAATACTAAAAGCCCCAAAACTAAGACAAATTTGAAAAAGAAGACCAAGTGGTGAAAAAGTGAACAAGTGGGTGTAGTGGGTTGAATCATGTCCCTCAGAAATGTATGTCCAAAGACATATCCCTGTGAGTGTGACCTTATTTGGAAATAAGGTCTTTGCAGATATAACTAGGTGAAGGATCTCAAGATGGGATCATCCTGGATTAGGATGATCTCAAGATGGGATCATCCTGGATTAGGATGGGCCCTAAATCCAATGACCAGTTTCCCTTTCAAGAGAAAGTGTAGAGAGACACATAGAGAGAAGGCTGTGTGAGTACAGAGGCAGGGTTGGGAGTGATGTGGCCACAAACCATGGGATGCCTGGAGCCACCAAAAGGTGGGAAGAGGCAGGAAGGAACCTCCCCTAGAGTTTCTGGAGGGAGCACAGCTCTGCCGACACCTTGATCTCGGGCTTCTGGCCTCCAGACTGTGAGAGTATAAATTTCTGTTTATCTCACCAAGTTTGTGGAAATTTGTTGCAGCGGCCACCAGAAATGAACACAGTAGGGGAACATGTGCTATAAAATTCCAAGATGTGTTATACATAGTACTGATGTATTATCACAGACAGAGACAAATGACAAACAGATCAGACCAGAATGCCTTGGCATATACCTGTGTGGAATGAAAAGCGCTTATCACACAGATATGGCTCTGTAAACCTGGGGAGATGAACTCAACTCGATCGTGAGGCGTTATCTTTCTTGTGCATGGCTGGATATGGCTTATTAATGCTTGTTCAGAAGTGTTGCAACTTTGCTCATGAGAATATTGGCCTGTAATTTGCTTTTCCCACATAAGGCAAATTATGTGGGATTTGTCAGAGTTTAGCATTAAGCTTATGTTAGCATCATGAAATGAATGGCGAGTGTTTCTTCCTCTTGTATATGTATATATGTTGGAAAGTTTGTGAAGTATTAGAATTATGGGTTCCTTCCCAGGCTGGTAGCACTTTCTGATAAAATCATACTGGGATTTTTTTCGGTGTGGGAAGATTTTTAATTACTGATTTTATTTCTTAGTGGCTATAAGATTATTCAGGAATATTTCATATTGAGTCAGCTTAGCTATCATATTTTTCTAGATATTTATTTCATCTAGGCTTTCAAATTTACGGCATAAAGATATTTTTAATAACCTCTGGCTAATTTTAATTTTTTTAACTGTTTGTGGTATTATTATCTCTTGTAAATAGAAATAAAATAGCAGGAAGAGCTGGAACTTGCTAACAGGGCCACTGGTGCAGGGATATTTACTGAAGCCTTGCTTTTAATTGTCAAAAATCAGATGTCCATAATTTGGAGAGGAAATTAATGCACTGTGGTATATTAATACAATGGAATGCAGTACAGCAATAAAAAGGAATGAACTAAATCTACACATATCAACACGGATGAATTAATAAACACACAGTTGGATGAACAAAGCGAGTTCCAGGCTTTATATACTGTATGAAGTCATTCGTGTGAATTTAGAAATGAACACTTGCACTTACATTGCAATACTAAGAAAGCATGGGCTGCAGGAAAGCAAATTCATGATGATGTTGTTTCTGGAGATGGAGGGGTGTGGACTGGGAGTGGAGCTTGGGCACTGCAGCCTTGGAATGACTTGGTTCTCAAAAGAAAACCTGAAGTAAATATGATGCAGCGAGAGAGGGGCGGCACAAAATGTAGTGGAAAATATTTTACAGGAACAAATGATTCTCACTTAAGCCTAAAGTTTTCCATTTGGGGCAGTTTTATGTTCCTACAGATTTTCTTTTTCCCCTGAAGACTTTAACTGTTATAGAAACTGATTAGTTGTTTGTTTTTTATTTTAAGGTTCTCCCTGGCTAATAAAGGCAGTTCTTTTGGGCTTGGTCCCTCTTGACAGAGCTGTAGGGCACTGACTCCGTGCTGGCACACCAGATCTAGGCCTGCAGTCCCGGCTCTCTGGCTTTGCCAAGGTGGCTTTGGAGGTGACATCACCCACCTGGACTCTCACTTCTGCCGAGTCAGTCCCAGGGAAAAGCCGCCTTCATGCATCCTTGCAAATGGTACCTCACTGAGTTACCAGAGGCATCCCACTTAAACCCACCCCTTATGAGTGCTTGTAGAGCCCTGGGCCAGGACAGCTGCATCCTGCCCAGGTCAGGGAGGCATCTAGTTCCCTGGGCCGAGGGCAGGGCTGGCTCAAGTGTGACTAGATGAGACTTTCATTCCAAGTTCAACTTAATTCAGCAAATATTCCCTGGAGCCTCCTCTTTGCTAGGTACCATGGGCAAGAATAGGATGCACTATATGATTTGTAGGGCCCAGTGCAAAATGAAAATGTGGGCCTATTGTTTAAAAAGCAGGAGAAGAGGACTGTGCAAAACTTCTTTTCTTCCACGGTCTCTCTCTTACCTTATCATGATGTCTTATATTTGCTATATAATTTCATTTATAATAAAGAAAAACTCAAAATTTAAATTATTAGCATGACTTTTACTGTTAATCTTTATAGGATATAATGCCAGTTTTAAATGCAAATATAAGAGCATTTAACTCACCAAAATTATACAAATTCACACAATCTATATTTTGTAGCTCATTCCTGACGGATGGCACTGCAAGCTGGACCAAGGAAGGTTGGAAAGAGGAAGAGAGGGTCCCGAGCTCAGAGCCAGCTGAGTGAATGCTCCTGGGCTCAAGGTATTTGCAGGGGTACAGACCTTCATGGGTACCCGAGTCGCCCTCCTGCCTGCTTGGGGGGCCTCTGAGGAAATCAGGGCCTCTCCATTCCCCATGGCCATCATCCAAGATGTTTTTAAACCTCAGTCACGCTCAGAGCCTCTGTGCTACTCAGGAGGTCCCTGCACCTGACTGAATGTTGTCAACTACAGATTGGCACTCGCCATTGGCGCTTGCCATCTACCTCTACAAGGGTTAAATCACGTGCTGCTGCAGCTGCTGACCTTCAACACCCCCTGAAAGGAGCTCAGGGTGGATGACCTTCAACACCCCCTGAAAGGAGCTCAGGGTGGAGAGCAGAAATGAGGCGCTCTGTGCTCTGGGAAAAACTGGCAGACAGGTCTTCAGATAGGTAGATATTTTCAGGAGCTGATTTTATGAGCCCAATTCTTATATCTCCTCATGTCTAGAAAAGCACTAAAATCCTTCATGGTGATATCTGCTCCTCGTGACTAGCAGTAACCTTCAAGAGACTCGCAGAAACCTTCTACAAAAAAATATGTGCTGGATTACATGTACTCCCCCTTCACCAAAATCACATACATACTGACCTTCCCCCCTACCTCTTTGGAGCAGTTTCTCAGACCTATCTGAAATGCTGTCTCCTGGGATATAGCCCTCATTTTGCACATTGTGCCCTTTTTTAAGTCGACAATGCTCTGCTGTCGCCATCTGTGATCTTAATACATTCACCTTTAACCTTGTGTTTTGTAAGTGAAGGCAGACATGACAATGGTTCTGATGTGGGTGTCCTGCTGAGAAACACACATACACTTCCAAGTCCACCAGCTGGGTCCTGGACACCTGCCTTAGGTTTGCTACCTCACTTGTGGGGCTGCACGTGCCCAGCGAACCCAGCACTGCCTGTACTTTCCAAACACAGAGCCTTGGTCAAGTGTCTCATTTTCCTCATCTGTAATGTGAAGATGATCATTTATACCTTACCAGAGCCTAAATGGGGTCTTCAGGCCCCAGCATTGCCCCACACAGCTGGCCCAGTGTTCATGCTTGGGGACAAACCCTGCTCAAGGCCCTGAGCCAGCACAGGGACAGCCAACCACTTCCCAGGACCCAGGCCCATGTCCTGGTCAGTGTTCTCAGCACAGGGTCTCCTGTTCCCCACCCCCAGACTCCAGGCTACTGCGAGTGCCCACATGCTTCTGTGTCCAGCCCCTCTGAAATGCAGGCCACATAAAGCCCAGCTGAGGAGACTAGGGAGCACACAGTCACTTCCAAATACCAAAAAGATGTCAGGCCAGACTGTGGCCACCTCCTTCTCCAGTGAATCAAAATACTCTCTGCTTAGTGCTTTTCCCAACAGGTAAGAGCAAATGGTAAATCTGGCTCACACCTAGATAACACTCAAGCTGCACCTGCCCTGTACTTGGTGCTTTAAAACCCAAACTTGGGCACCTTCCCCAAAGCCAGGGAGGCACCTGTTCTCAGGGTTGTAGAGGCTCAGAAAGGTGAAGCAAAGCACCCTGGTCACACAGCCAGGAAGCAGAGTACCAAGGCAGCTGGCCTCCCCTCTGTGCCTCAATCACTCAGCTGTGATGCCTCCTGGAAGGGAGAAAGCAAACATCCTCTCTTCAAAGTGGGGAAGTTCCAACTCTTGCAGCAAAGTTGTGTGGTCAAAGGACGGGAGTGGTCATGGTTAAGGGGTACTGAGCTCTTCACCTGCATTGTCTCATTGGAACCCCACAACCCTGCTCTTTGAGATGGGCTCCATTATCAGCCCATTTGAGTTGGAGAAACTGAGGATTAAAGAGCTTAAACAACTTCCCTAGGTCACGCAGCTAAGAAATACTGTTTGTGACTTCTAGGGTTATAGTATTAACCACAAGATGAGTTCCTGAGATGGGCCCTGTGAGCAGAGGATGTTAGCTAGACATCAGCCCAGAACTGAAGTGTTAATTACAGCTGAATGACAAGGTCAGCCTTAGTAATAAGCCTGAGATCCTGGTAGCATTTAATACCTAACCTTTCTCCCTGGTCAGGTCCTCAGCATTAGAAACCTGAAACACTTCTAATATTAATACATCAAAATAGTGTCTTTCAAAGTGATTCCTTCTGCCAAGTATAAATAAGCCCCATACCCCACAACATATGCAAAAGCTTGGGAGAACTGGGTTTTGCAAGGCTTGTCAGGCCTTTACTATGCAAATGTCTCCAAGAAGGAGAATCACCAAGTAGCTGCTCCCAAAATTTTGTGACTAGTCCCTTTTACCCAGGAGCGGCTGAGGGAATGAGTGCCACATGGAACAGTTTAGGAGAGCATTTAAGACTGACACGTGTTTATACCCTGTGAGTGTGGGGAGAGAGGGGGGAAAACATGCCAAGATAGTTTCTGAATCTAAGAAATAACTCATACCAACCTGGAGTTGTCAAGCCCTCAGGTCTGCAGACAGTCATTTTCAGTCATCTCTGACATTCCAGACATACTCAAGGGAATGGCTCTGGGCTGTGGTTGGCTCAGCTTGGAAGGTCAGCAAGTAAAAGGTGCTTATTAACCATTGGTTGATAAATGCAGTTGGTAAGTAATTAGACCAGGTCCCTGCTGTCAAATTCTATTTAAGTCAAACTGATCTATGCTAATGGAGGTCAATAAATTGGATGAATCCAATATAGTACCTTCTGAAGAGATTTATGACAGTCAGCTATTTCTACACACAATTGTGACCTGATTCTCTCAGAATTAAACCTTTCAGTGTTTCAGGATGCATTCCTCTTATGACCTGGGAATTGCAAATCAAGACAACAAAATACTATTTTCACATCATATTGGCAAAACTTAAAAAGACCAATACTTCAGGTTGGCAAAGATGTAGGGAAACAGCACCTTGCGTCTATTGATGATGGTGAGAAGTGGAATATTGCCTGCTGTATCAATAAACAAAGAATGACACAGTCCTCAGCGATTGCAGCCACTGTCAATGGTGAGCGGTGAGCCCTGAGGGAACTCAGGAAGGAAAAGAACACCTGCCATCTCGCAGCCATCAGACTGCAGGCCCTCCCTGTGGTGAGCCCTGAGGAAACTCAGGATATGAAAACATAGGATACTGACCCCAGATAGCTGAGGTGCATCTCAAAGGAACTGTTTCAGTGAGCCCAGACTCTTGCATCTTCCCATACATGGAAAAGCGCTAAATTCCTTAACTTGAGATGTCTGCTTTTCTTTCATTAATAATAATCTTTTGACAGTCAGACTACCTGCTCTTTGTTGCAGAATTCCTGTATATCCTGGCTCCCTCCTGGTCTCCTTGGAGCAGTTCTCTCAGGGTTACATGAGATGCTGCCTCCCGGGCTTGAAGTCTTAAAACTTTCCACCGAGTAAAACGTAACTCTCAACTTTTAGGTTGTGAATACTTTTTTAGTCAACAATGGGAAGCAAAGGTCTACAGGCTTTTCTGTATCTGTTTGTGATTAGAAGACACTAAGGAGCACGTTTATGTGGCCCATTTGAAAAGTAAAGGCAAAACCTAAAATAAATTTGAGAAATAAAATATTTAGGTTGATTGTAAATTAAACTAAAGAATTTTATGAGTTGATTTTTTTTTTTTAGTTGAAAACTTTGTTTTAAACCTCAGTTTATCAACTCAGATATTCATGAGTTAAGAATCTCTGTGCTATCCTGATGGAGCTTCTTCTGTAGACTTACATCATTGTGATCTCGGGTGGCCTCAGCCTGCAGTGGCTTGAAGCAGGATTTCTGGTTCCTGGTCAGAGATTGAAGTCAGGCCAAGGCAGTGAGAGTGCTGAATCCTAGCCACTAGACAGTGGCCAGTGACAAGGCCCTGGCCCATATGGCTTTGCAGAAAATGAATTTCCACAAAGAAACAGAAAGTAGTGAAACAAGTAAAGTGTTTATTAGGAGGAAAAAGAGTATGTGTGGATAGACATACGGGCAGACTCAGAGAGAGAGTCCCGCCCTTGTGTAGTTTGAATCACTTACATGGGGTATTTATTTCTTCCAGGTTTCCTTTGGCCAAGCATCTTGTTTTGCCTGGTTCTGAGTCCGTATTTGGTTTATCTCAGGGTCCTCCCATGTGTGCATGTGCATCTCTTAGCCAAGATTGGATTCTAGCAAAGAGGCTTATGGGTAGGTTGACGTCACTCCCTTTTTGACCTCCAAGGAGCCTTTCTGTGCGTGTGCAGTTGGGAAGGTCTCCTTGACCTTGAGAATGAGAAATATGTGGTCTCTTTCTTTTATCCGGGCAGGGCTCAGCTCCTCTCTCACTCCCACTATTTTGGAGTATCTGTCCATAGGGGACAAACTCCAGCTGCTCACACTGAGGCCCATCTATCTCCTGCCTCAGCTGGACACTTCATAGAGTCACTAGGTGGTTCCTTTACTCATAGAACCATGTGTTAGATTTGTGGGGAAGAACTATAAGACAGAGCTACTAAACTATTAAAGACCTAACAGTCAAACTTTTTTATTCTTAGGTATTGTTATACTCCAACTATCTGTACTATGGTGTGATAGCTTAGGAGTGAATATAATTTGAATTTATGAATGGTAAGAGGGTGTCTAAAATTCAGAATGAGGCAGATCCATCTACTCTGACCCTAAGCATGGCCCTAAAGAAAATTACTTGAAGAAATTGGATTCAAAGATTACAGGTGGGGAATTTTTGCAGTATGTCCATATGCAAGTGGAGATCAAAGAAGCATTGACTGACATGACAACTATGGGCTGAGCAAAAATTCTTTTTAAAAGGGCTATCTTGAAGATTAGGATTCAACCATTGGAGGAACTACAGTGATTTACAATGGAAGAAATCATAACATGTGAATTCCTTAAATAAAAATGTATTGACAAAAAACTGCATTTCAACAGTGCCAACTAAATCTGGACTATTCTTTACCAAAATATATGGTTCACACATACCTCTTTTAATTTTTTTCCTATGGCCCATTATTTCTTTTCTATATGTTTTTTTTTTTTTTTTTTTTTCCGGTAGGCGGGCCTCTCACTGTTGTGGCCTCTCCCGTTGTGGAGCACAGGCTCCGGCCATGGCTCACGGGCCCAGCCGCTCTGCGGCATGTGGGATCTTCCCGGACCGGGGCGCGAACCTGTGTCCCCTGCATCGGCAGGCGGACTCTCAACCACTGCGCCACCAAGGAAGCCCTCTTTTCTATATGTTTTTAAGAGAGCTTCCTTATTTAATGTTTCACTGACATGAATATTGAAGTACACTTATATGTACACATTGTCTACACACATAGCATATGTAAAACGTATACAGTACACCTCATACATAGGAAATGAAGTATTTTCATATATTTAGCAACACAGGAAAACTGGGGGAAAATACAAGAATGTTAAGTGCTGTAGATTAAAGATAATCCTATTTTTATTAGTATGCTTGGCTTGCTTGAAATTCAATTTCTTTAAAAATATGCTGGACATCCTACCTGGTATCTGAAGGCTGCTGGAACAGAAGCCTCCATCTCAGGTGCCTGCCCTTCTCAGAAAGGAATTTATCTGGAATTTATCCCCTGATCCACCTATGTATCTCCTCCAGCCTCAGTTGTGTTTGATTGTCTAGCCTTGCTGAAATGGTAGTTTAGGCCTGGGCATGAGTCCAGCCTTGGCCAGCGCAGTTTCCTTTGGGTTGCTGAGAAGTTTTCTGTGAATTTAAGAAGAGACAAAAATGAGTTTCTCCTCAAAAGTAATGCAGAAAAATCCATGATGAGCAAAATATCCAAATCTTAAATAAAGGCAGGATACATCAGAGCTGGGATGAGGATGTGGCAGTGAGGGGAGCAACTCAGTGGCAGTCTGTCCTCACTGCACTTCTGTGACAAGTCTTAGTGGTAAGCAGAAGCAGAAACTGAGTGCTTGAGTCCTTCCAGTGAAGCTCAGCTAGAGAGATTCTAGGAGTGGAGTTGATCTCAAGGACTCTTGAAATATTTGACAAACCTCAAAGGATAAGCCCAAAGAAATCCATGCCTAGACTCATAATCAATCTGCTAAACATTAAAGACAAAGAAAAAATCTTGAAAACTGAGAAAAACAATATGTTACCTACAAAAGAACAAAGACGCAAATGATAGGATTTCTCATCAGAAATCATGGAGACCAGATGGAACTGGTGTAATATATTTAAAGAGCTGAAAGAAAAGAACTTTTACCCAAGAATTCTATAACTACTGGTAGAAAATATCCTTCAGGAATGGAGATGAAATAAAGACATTCTCCCATGAAGGAAAACTAAGATAATTTATATCTAGTATACCTGCTCTAAAAGGATTACTAAAGAAAGGTTTTCAGACAGAAGGGATACAATATCAGAAAGAACCTGAGAACATCAGGGCTAAAGGAAGAGCAACAGAAATGGGTGAAAATAATAGACTATTGGATTCTTTAAAACATGTTTAATAATTGAAAAAAAAATTGATGAGATTTTTCAAAATATGTTGATGTAAAATATAGGACAACTATAATATAAAGAGTGGAGGGTAAAAGGGATTGATGTGGTGGTAACGTTTCTATTCTCCTCTTGAAGTGGTAAAATTCTGAATCTAAATAGACTGAGAAGTTAAGTGTGCATATTGCAATTAGTGTCAAAATGTAACACTAAAGAGTGCTCAAATACCCAAAAGAAAGTAGGAAAGAGGGAAAAGATGAAATAAAAGCAGGTATAATAAGTAGAAAGCAAATAATATATAATGTACATATAATAATATAAAACTAAACTTAAATACAAACATCAATAATTACATAAAATGTAAATGGTATAAACACACCAATTAAAGGACACATTGTCAGAATGTTTTTTTTGTTTTGTTTTGTTTTGTTTGTTTGTTTTGCGGTACGCGGGCCTCTCACTGTTGTGGCCTCTCACATTGCGGAGCAACAGGCTCCAGACGTGCAGGCTCAGCGGCCATGGCTCACGGGCACAGCCGCTCTGCAGCATGTGGGATCTTCCCGGACCGGGGCACGAACCCATGTCCCCTGCATCGGCAGACGGACTCCCAACCACTGCGCCACCAGGGAAGCCCAGAATGGTTTTTTAAAATGACCCAACTATATACTGTCTACAAGAAACTCCCTTCAAAAATATGTGATTTAGCAGGGACTTCCCTGGTGGTCCAGTGGTAAAGAATCTGCCTTCCCATGCAGGGGATGCAGGTTCAATCCCTGGGCGGGGAACTAAGATCCCACATGTTGCAGGGCAACTAAGCCCATGTGCCATGACTACTGAGTTCACGCGCCTCAAATAGAGAGCCCACATGCTGCAAACTACAGAGGCCACGTGCTCTGGAGCCAGCACGCCATAATTAGAGAAAAGAAAACACACATGCCACAACTAGAGAGAAGCCCGCACACCACAACGAAGAGCCCGCGTGCCCCAGTGAAAGATCCCACGTGCCTCAACGAAGATCCCACTTGCCACAATTAAGAACTGATACAACCATAAAAATAAAATAAATAAATAAGATAAGTGTTAAAATATGTGATTTAGGAAGACTAAAAGTAAGATTATGGAAAAAGATTTATCATATAAACAAAAACTGGAGTAGCTATATTAATACCAGATAAAACAGACTTCAGAGAAAACAGAGTTATCAGGAAAAAAAGGGACATTACCTAATGATAAAAGGGTCATTTTATCAATACATAACAATCCTAAATGTATATGCAATTAAAAATAGTGTCAAGGGCTTCCCTGGTGGCACAGTGGTTGAGAGTCCACCTGCCGATGCAGAGGACATGGGTTCGTGACCCGGTCCGGGAAGATCCCACATGCCATGGAGCAGCTGGGCCCGTGAGCCATGGCCGCTGAGCCTGTGCGTCCGGAGCCTGTGCTCCACAACGGGAGAGGCCACAGCAGTGAGAGGTCCGTGTACCGCAAAAAAAAAAAAAAAAAAAAAATGGTGTCAAAATATAGAAGCAACATTTGACAAAATTGAAAGGAGAAATAGACAAATCCGGGATTATAGTTGGAAATTTCAGTATTTCTTATTTAGTAATAGATAGAACTAGTATCAGAAAATCTACAATGACAGGAAGGAGGTCAAGATGGAGGATCAAGAGAAAAAAACAGATGGAGGATTAGGAGGAAGAGGAACTCACCTCCCACCGTGAACACATCAAGAGTACATCTACATGTGGCACAATACTCACTGAAAACTACCTGGAGACTGGCAGAAAGACTGTTGTACAACCAAGGCTGTAAGAAAGATCCACACAGAATTGGGTAGGAAGGGAAAATAAGTGATCAGGTCAGGACCTGTGCCCCTGGGAGGAGATAAAGAAGAGGACGGGATTACACAGGGAGGGATCCTCCATTAGGGAATGAGCAGTTGGAGCCACATAGACACCCCAGACCTGGGGTCTGACACTGGGAAGACTAGTCCCTTTAGCTGGTTAGAAAACCAGTGGGACTAAGAAGAGGGCTGTAAGAAACTAGACTAGACTAGACTCCATCCAAGAGGAGTGCACACACACTTGCTTACTCCTGAAACAAGGTGGAGAAAGCTGATTGAAACTGCATAGGACTCTGGATGGTTACCTGCAACCACCCTGGCATGTGCCCTAGCCAGAGCTGAGCACCACTCCAGTCCCACTCGCTCTTTGGCATAGCTCCACACTAGGGCAAGGGCTGCAGTGACCAAGAGGAGTGCTCAGTTGTGAGGGATGGAGCCAATTCTAACACAGAACAACATCTGAATGGGGCACAGACAGCTCTTACTGGCACCTATGGAGGCAGTGCATCAGAAGTGGCCTGAGACTCTGACTGGAGCTGAGACTGACACAGCCCATGCCCAGACCCACACCAAGCACCCACTGTAGCACTTCTCCTATCTGGATGAGAGTGCCAGTGCTGGGAGGTGGAGGAGCACACACTTAGGGAACAGAGCCAGCTTGGAACAGACCCTCAGGGCTTCCCCTCCAGCAACTTGGGACCCACCCCCACCCCCAATAGGTGATGTGGGCCACTGAGCAGAGGAAAAGCACCTACTCACACCTGGTTCTGGTTTAGCCCCTCCATCTCAGCCTCACTTCACCAAGGTGATAGCTATCAGGACACTCTGGAGAAAGATGTAAATCATGCTCACATCAGATCCAGCTCTCTCACACAGAAGCCACTGAGCAAGTGCAGGCTGTATAGGGATACTCCCACACAAGGACAGATAACTGTGTCACCTAATTTCATAGAGAAGAGAAAGTCAAACAAAATGAAAAAAAAAAACAGGAAATTGTTTAAATTGAAAGAAAAAGAGAAAACCCTTAAAAAAAACCTAATGAAACAGAAATAAATAATTTATCAGATAAAAAGTTCAAAGCATTAGTAATGAGGATGCAAACTGAATTAGGGAAAAGAATAGATTAACAGAGTGAGAATTTTAACAAGGAACAAGAAAATATATAAAAAATAACCAGTCGGGGGCTTCCTTGGTGGTGCAGTGGTTAAGAATCCACCTGCCAATGCCGGGGACACAGGTTCGAGCCCTGGTCCAGGAAGTTACCACATGCCACAGAGCAAATAAGCCCGTGTGCCACAACTACTAGGCCTGCGCAATAGAGCCCGTGAGCCACAACTACTGAGCCTGCATGCCACAACTACTGAAGCCCGCACACCAAGAGCCCATGCTCCACAACAAGAGAAGCCACCGTGATGAGAATCCCACACACTGCAACAAACAGTAGCCTCCTCTCGCCACAACTAGAGAAAGCCCACACATAGCAACAAAGTCAGAACAGAAGAATACAATAATTGGAATGAAAAACACACTACAAGGAATTAGCAGCAAACTAGATGATGCAGAAGAATACTTAAATGATCTGAGAGATAGAATAATGGAAATCACCTAATCAGAGCAACAAAAGGAAAAACAAAATTTTAAAATGAAAACCATAATTCAAAAAGAGTAATGTACCAAAATGTTCATTGCAGCTCTGTTTACAATAGCCAGGAGATGGAAGCAACCTAAGTGTCCATCATCGGATGAATGGATAAAGAAGATGTGGCACATATATACAATGGAATATTACTCAGCCATAAAAAGAAACGAAATTGAGTTATTTGTAGTGAGGTGGATGGACCTAGAGTCTGTCATACAGGGTGAAGTCAGAAAGAGAAAGACAAATACCGTATGCTAACACATATATATGGAATCTAAGAAAAAAAAAGTGTCATGAAGAACCTAGGGGTAAGACGGGAATAAAGACACAGACCTACTAGAGAATGGACTTGAGGATATGGGGAGGGAGAAGGGTAAGCTGTGACAAAGTGAGAGAGTGGCATGGACATATATACACTACCAAACGTAAAATAGATAGCTAGTGGGAAGCAGCCGCATAGCTCAGGGAGATCAGCTCGGTGCTTTGTGACCAACTAGAGGGGTGGGAGGGAGGGAGACACAAGAGGGAAGAGATATGGGAACATATGTATATGTATAACTGATTCTCTTTGTTATAAAGCAGAAACTAACACACCATTGTAAAGCAATTATACTCCAATAAAGATGTAAAAAAAAAAATGAGAACAGTTCACAGGACCTCTGAGACAACATCAAGCACACCAACATTTGCACTGTTGGGGTCTCAGAAAGAGAAGAGAGAAAGGGGTTAAAATGTAGTTAATGAAATTATGGCTGAGAACAGCTTGAAACTGAAAAAGGAAACAGATATCCTGATATAGGAAACAGGGTCCAAAACAAGATGAACCCAAACAGACCCACACCAAGACTTATAATAATTAAAATGGCAAAAGTTAAAGAGAATTCTAAAGGCAGCAAGAGAAAAATAGAGTCATATGCGAGGGAACCCCCATAATGTTATTAGCTGATTTTTCTGCAGAAACTTTACAGGCCAGAAGAAAGTGGCATGATATATATAAAGCACTGAAAGAGAAAAATCTGCAACTTAGGATACTCTACCCATAAACATTATCATTTAGAATCGAAGGAGAGATAAAGAACATCCCAGACAAGCAAAAACTAAGAGTTCATCAATAATAAAACTACCTTAAAGAATGTTAAAGAGTCTTCCCTAAGTGGAAAAGAAAAGGCTTTAACACGAAGTGTCTATAAGGGAAAAATCCCGCTAGTAAAGGCAAACATATAGTAAAAGCTGAGAATCAAACACTTAAAAAAGCAAGTTTGAAGACTAAAAGACAACAAAATTGTAAAATCAACTGTAACTAAAATGAACAGTAAAGGGATAAATATGAAGATGTAAAATGACATCAAAAACACAAAATGTGGGGGAGGAAAGTAAAAACATGTAGATTTTTTAGAATGCATCTGAACTTAAATCACTACCAGTTTAAAACAAATGGATATAGTTATAGACCAACATATATAAACCCCATGGTAGCCATAAATCAAAAACCTACAATAGGCACACAAAAACTAGAGAGAAAGGAACACAAGCATACCACTAAACAGAATCATCAAACCACAAGGGAAGAAACTAAAAGATGAACAGAGAAGAGTGACAAAAACAACCAGAAAATAAGTAGCAAAATGGCAATAAGTACATACCTATCAATAATCACTTTAAATGCCAATGGACTAAATGCTCCAATCAAAAGACATAGAGTGGGTGATTGGATAAAAAACAGGACCCACATATATGCTGCTTACAAGAGAATTACTTCAGAGCTAAAGACACACACAGACTGAAAGTGAGGGAATGGTAAAAGATATTTCATGCAGATGAAAACAACAGAAAGCAGGGGTAGCAATATTCATATCAGACAAAATAGACTTTAAAACAAAATCTATAACAAAAGACAAAGAAGGTCATTATATAACGATAAAGGGATCAATAAAAGAAGAGGGTATAACACTCATTAACATATATGCCCCAATACAGGGGCACCTAAATATATAAGGTAAATATTAACAGACATAAAGGGAGAAATTGACAATAACAGTAGGGTACTTTAACACTCCACTTACATCAATGGGCAGATCATCCAGGCAGAAAGTCAATAAGGAAACAATGGTCTTAAACGACATATTAGGCAAGTTGGAATTAATAAGTATCTATAAGACATTCATCCAAAAACAGCAGAAAATACATTCTTTACAAATGCACATGGAATATTCTCCAGGACAGATCACATGCTAGGCTGAAAAATGGGTCTCAACAAATTTGAGAGGATAGAAATTATATCAAGCATTTTTTCCAACCTTAATGGTATAAAACTAAAAATCAATTACAGGAAGAAAAATGCAAAAAACACAAACACGTGGAGACTAAACAGAATGATACTTAAAAATCAATGGGTCAATGGAGAAATCAAAGAGGAAATCAAAAAATACCTCAAGACAAATGAAAATGGAAACACGATTTTCCAAAATATATGGGATGCAGCAAAAGCAGTTCAAAGAGTTTATAGCAATACAAGCCTACTCAAAAAACAAGAAAATATCAAATAAACAACCTAACCTACCATCTAAAGGAATTAGAATAAAAATAAACAAATCCTAATGTCAGCAGAAGGAAGGAAATAACAAAGAGCAGAGAGGAAATCAATAAAATAGAGACACACACACACCCCAAAAATAGAAAAGATCAGTGAAACAAAGAGCTGGCTTTTTGAAAAGATAAAGTTGATAAACCTTTAGCCAGGCTTATCAAGAAAAAAAGAGAGAGGACTCAAATAAACAAAATAAGAAAAGAAAGGAGAAATAGCAACTGATATCACACATACACCAAAACATCATAAGACAATACTATGAACAGTTATATGCCAACAAATTTGACAACCTAAAAGAAATGAACAAATTTTAGAAACATACAACCTTCCAAGACTGAATCAGGAAGAAATAGACATTTTTTAATAGACTGATTACTAGTAGTGAAATTGAATTAGTAATCAAAAAACTCTCAGGAAACAAAAGTCTAAGACCAGATGGCTTCACAGGGAAATTCTACCAAACACAAAAAGAAGAGCTAATACCTATCTTTCTCAAAGTATTCTAAATAATTACAGAGGAGGGGATACCCCCAAATTCATTCTATGAGGCCATCATTACCCTGATATCAAAACCAGACAAACACACTACAAAAAAAGAAAGTTACATACCAATATTGCTGATAAATATGGATGCAAACATCCTCAACAAAATATTAGCAAAACAACTTCAACACTATATAAAAAGGATCATATACCATGATCAAGTGAGATTTATTCCAGGGATGCAGATTTGGATCAATATCCATAAATTAATCAACATGATACACCATATTAACAAATTAAAGAATAAAAACCACATGATCATCTCAATAGATGCAAAAAAAAAACATTTGACAAAATTCATTTACGATAAAAACTCTTATCAAACTTGGTATAGAGGGAACATATCTCAATATAATAAAGGCCATTTATGACAAACCCACAGCTAACATCATATTCAATGGTGAAAAGCTAAAAGCTTTTCCTCTGAAATCAGAAACAAGAAAAGGATGCCCCTTTTGCAACTTCTATTTAACATAGTATTGGAAGTCCTAGCCACAGAAATCAGACAAGAAAAAGAAGTAAAAAAATGCAAATTGGAGGGAAAGAAGTAAAACTGTCACTATTTACAGATGACATGATACTATATATAAACCTTAGAGTCTCCACCAAAAAACTATTAGAACTAAAATGAATCCAGTAAAGTTGCAGAATACAAGACTAATATACAGAAATCTGTTGGTTATCTGTATACTAATAGTGAACTATCAGAAAGAGAAAGCAAGAAAACAATGCCATTTAAAATTGGGATAATTTTAAACCCCCCAAAATAAAATATCTAGGAATAAACTTAACCAAGGAAGTGAAAGACCTGTACTCTGAAAACTATAAAACATTGATGAAGGAAATTGAAGGTGATACAAAGAAACATATGTATCCAGTATTCACCAATTAGAAGAAATAATATTGTAAAAATGTCTATACTACCCAAAACAATCTACAAATTTAATGCAATCTCTATCAAAATACTCATGACATTTTTCACAGAACTAGAACAAATAATCTTAAAATTTATATGGAACCACAAAAGACCCTAAGTTGTCAAAGGAATCTTGAGAAAAAGAACAAAGCTGGAGGTATCATGCTACCTGACTTCAGACTATACTACAAAGCTACAGTAATTAAAACAGTATGATACGGGCATGAAAAAACACACATATATCAATGAAATAAAATAGATAGCCCAGAAATGAACCCACACTTATATGATCAATTAATCTGTGACAGAGGATGCAAGAATATACAATGGAGAAAAGACCATCTCTTCAGCAAGTGGTGTTGGGAAAGTTGGACAGCCTCATGTAAATGAATGAAATTAGAACTCTCCCTCACACCATATTTTTAAAAAACTCAAGGTGGTTTAAAGACCTAAATATAAGACATGGTACCATAAAACTTCTGGAAGAAAATATAGACAGAACCCTCTTTTGACATAAATCATAGCAAAATTTATTTTGGATCTGTATCCTAAGGCAAAGGAATCATAAGCAAAAAAATAAATAGATGGAAACTATTTAAACTTAAAAGCTTTTGCACAGAAAAGGAAACCAGGAAAATGAAAAGATAATCAACTGAATGAGAGAAAATATTTGCAAATGATATGACCAATAAGGGGTTAATATCCAGATATATATAAACAGCTCATACAACTCAATATCAAAACAAAACAACAACATTAAAAAATGAGCAGAAGATCTGAATAGACATTTTTCCAAAAACATATACAGATGGCCAACATACACATGATAAGATGCTCAACATTGCTAATTATCAGACAAATGGAAATCAAAACCACAACAAGATACCACTGTACACTTGTCAGAATGGCTACCATCAAAAAGTCTGCAAATAACAAGCATTGGAGAGGACGTGGAGAAAAGGGAACCTTTGTACACTGTTGGCGGGATTGTAAATTGGTGCAGCCACTATGGAAAACAGTATGGAGGTTTCTCAGAAAAACTAAAAATAGAATTACCGTATGATCAAGCAGTTCCACTCCTGCGTATATATCTGGGAGAATGAAAATACTAATTCAAAAAAGATACATGCACCCCAATGTTCATTGCAGCATTATTTACCGCAGCCAAGATATAGAAACAACATAAGTGTACATCAACAGATGAATGGGTAAAGAAGGTGTGGAGTATATATAAACAGTGGAATATTACTCAGTCATAAAAAGGAATGAAATTCTGCCTTTTGCAACAACATGGATGGATTTGGAGAGTATTATGCTTAGTGAAATAAGTCAGACAGAGAAAGACAAATACTTTATGTTATCACTTGTACATGGAATCTAAATAATAAAACAAACCAGTGAATATAACAAAAAAAGAAATAGATTCACAGATATAGAGAACAAACTAGTGGTTATCAGTGGGTTGAGGGTAGTGGGGAGGGGCAAGAGAGGGGTAGGGGATTAAGTGATACAAACTACAATGTATAAAATAATTAAGTGGGCTTCCCTGGTGGCGCAGTGGTTGAGAGTCTGCCTGTCGATGCAGGGGACACGGGGTCGTGCCCCGGTCCGGGAAGATCTCACATGCTGCGGAGCGGCTGGGCCCGTGAGCCATGGCCTCTGAGCCTGCACATCCGGAGCCAGTGCTCCGCAACGGGAGAGGCCGCAACGGTGAGAGGCCTGCGTACTGCAAATAAATAAATAAATAAGCAACAAGGATATATTGTACAGCACAGGGAAGTAGAACCATTATTTTGCAATGACGTTAAGTGGAGTATAATCACTATAATCACTATGTTGTACACCTGAACTAATATAATATTGTGAATCAACTATACTTCCAATAAAAAAAAAAGAAAATCAGGAAGGATATAGAGTAAATGAATGACACCATCAACCAAATAGAACTGACATTATTGAAAAATCCTCCCAACAGCTGAAGAATATACATTCTTTTCAAGTGCATATGGAACATTCACAAAGATAAATCTTACCCTCAGTCACAAAGCAAGGATTATTTTTTTTAATTTGAAATAACACAAAGTGTCTTCTCAGACCATATGGAATTAAACTAGATATCAATAAGAGTAACACAATAAGGAAATTTCCAAACACTTGAAAATTAAACTATGCACCTTTCAAATAATCCATGGGTCAAAGAAGATATCTCAAAGGGAATTAGAAATATTTTGAACTGAAAGAAAATAAAAATATTGATACATCTCAAAATGTGTTGGGGGAGACCTTCCACATGGTGGAGGAGTAAGACGTGGAGATCACCTTCCTCCCCACAATACATCAAAAATACATCTACAGGGCTTCCCTAGTGACACAGTGTTAAGAATTCACCTGCCAATGCAGGGGACATAGGTTCAAGCCCTGGTCCGGGAAGATCCCACATGCTGCGGAGCAACTAAGCCCACGAGCCACAACTACTGAGCCTGTGTGCCACAACTACTGAAGCCCACCTGTGCTCCACAACAAGGGAAGCCACTGCAATTAGAAGTCCATGCACCACAGGGAAGAGTAGATCCTGCTACCTGCAACTAGAGAAAACCCCGCACAACAATGAAGACCCAGCGCAGCCAAAATAAATAAATTTATTTTAAAAAATACATCTACTTGTGGAACATCTCCTACAGAACACCTACTGATGGCTGGCAGAAGACCTCAGACTTCCCAAAAGGCAAGAAACTCCCCACGTACCTGGGTAAGGCAAAAGAAGAAAGAAAAAACAGAGACAAAAGAATAGGACAGGACCTGCACCTCTGGGAAGGAGCTGTGAAGGAGGAAAAGGTTCTACACACTAGGAAGCCCCTTCACTGGTGGAGGGGTGTGTGGTGGGGGAAGCTTCAGAGCCACGGAGGAGAGTGCAGCAACAGGGGTGCAGAGGGCAAAGCGGAGAGATTTCCGCACAGAGGATTGGTGCTAACCACCACTCACCAGCCTCAGAGGTTTGCTGGCTCAACCACCGGGGCAGGGAGCTGAGGCTCGGGCTTCAGAGGTCAGATCCCAGGGAGAGGACTGGTGATGCCTGCATGAACACATCCTGAAGGGGGCTAGTGCGCCACAGCTAGCCAGGAGAGAGTCCGGGAGAAACTCTGGACCTGCTCAAGAGGCAAGAGACTATTGTTTCGGGGTGCACGAGGAGAGCGGATTCAGAGTACCGCCTAAATGAGCTCCAGAGACGGATGCAAGCTGGAGCTATCAGCAAGGACACCAGAGATGGGAATGAAAGTATAAGGCTGCTGCTGTAGCCACCAAGAAGCCTGTGTGCAAGCACAAGTCACTATCAACACCTCCCCTCCAGGGAGCTTGTGCAGCCCACCACTGCCAGGGTCCTGTGATCCAGGGACAACCCTGGAGAACACACAGCGTGGCTCAGGCTGTTGCAACCTCACACCGGCCTCTGCCACTGCAGGCTCACCCCGCATTCCGTACCCCTCCCTCCATTCAGCCTGAGTGAACCAGAGCCCCTTAATCAGCTGTTACTTTACCCCATCCTGTCTGGGCGGGAAACAGATGCCCTCAGGCAACCTACATGCAGAGGTGGGGTCAAATCAACAGCTGCACCCCAAGAGCTGTGTGAACAAAAAAGAGAAAGGGAAATCTCTCCCAGCAGTCTTAGGAGCAATGGATTAAATCTCCACAATCAACTTGTTGTACCCAGTATCTCTGGAATACCAGAATAGACAATGAATCATCCCCAAATTGAGGCAGTGGACTTTGGGAACAACTGTAGACTTGGGGTTTGCTTTCTGCATCTGATTTGTTTCTGGTCTTATGTTTATCTTAGTTTAGTATTTAGAGTTTGCTATTATTGGTAGATTTGTTTATTGATTTGGTTGCTCTCTTCCTTTTTTAATATATAGATACATAGATTTTTCTCTTTCTCTTTTTGCGAGCGTGTATCTGTATGCTTCTTTTTGTGATTTTGTCTGTATAGCTTTGCTTTTACCATTTGTCCTAGGGTTCTGTCTGTCTTTTTTCTTTAAAAATAGTTTTTAGTGCTTGATATCACTTGTGGATTTGTTTGTTGATTTGGCTGCTCTCTTCTTTCTTTCTTTCTTTTTTTAAATTACTTTTTTTTTTTTTTTTTTTGCAGTACGCGGGCCTCTCACTGTTGCGGCCTCTCCCATTGCGGAGCACAGGCTCCAGACGCGCAGGCTCAGTGGCCATGGTTCATGGGCCCAGCCGCTCCATGGCATTAGGGATCTTCCCAGACTGGGGCACGAACCTATGTCCCCTGCATCGGCAGGCAGACTCTCAACCACTGCACCACCAGGGAAGCCCTATTTTACTTATTTTTAATAATTTTTTTATTTTAATAACTTTATTTTATCTTATTTTATTTTTTCTTTCTTTTATTCTCCCTTTTATTCTGAGTCATGTGGCTGAGAGTGTCTTCTTGCTCCAGCCGGGTGTCACACCTGGGCCTCCAAGTTAGGAGAGACTAGTTCAAGACATTGGTCCACCAGAGACCTCCCAGCTCCATGTAATATCAAACGGTGAATGCTCTCCCAGAGATGTCCATCTCAATGCTAAGACCCAACTCCACTCAATGACCAGCAAGCTACACAGCTGGACACCCTGTACCAAACAACTAGCAAGACAGGAACACAACACCACCCATTAGCAGAGAGGCTGCCTAAAATCATAATAAGGCCACAGACACCCCAAAACACACCACCAGATGTGGTCCTGCCAACCAGAAAGACAAGATCCAGCCTCATCCAACAGAGCACAGGAACCAGTCCCCTCCACCAGGAAGCCTACAAAACCCACTGAACCAACCTTAGCCACTGGGGCAGACACCAAAAACAACAAGTACTATGAACTGTAGCCTGCAAAAAGGAGACCCCAAGCACAGTAAGTTAAGCAAAATGAGAAGACAGAGAAACACACAGCAGATGAAGGCACAAGGTAAAAACCCACCAGGCCAAACAAATGAAGAGGAAATAGGCAGTCTACCTGAAAAAGAATTCATAGTAATGATAGTAAACATGATCCAAAATCTTGCAAACAGAATGGAGAAAATTCAAGAAAGGTTTAACAAGGACCTAGAAGAAGTAAAGAGCAAACAAACAATGATGAATAACACAGTAAATGAAATTACACATTCTCTAGAAGGAATCAATAGCAGAATAACTGAGGCAGAAAAAAGGATAAGTGACCTAGAAGATAAAATAGTGGAAATAATTCCACAGAGCAGAAAAAAGAATGAAAAGAATTGAGGACAGTCTCAGAGACCTCTGGGACAACATTAAATGCACCAACATTCGAATTATAGGGGTCCCAGAAGAAGAAGAGAAAAAGAAAGGAACTGAGAAAATATTTGAAGAGATTATAGTTGAAAACTTCCCTAATATGGGAAAGGAAATAGTCAATCAAGTCCAGGAAGTAGAGAGACTCCTATGAGGTTAAATCCAAGGAGAAACATGCAAAGATACATATGAATAAAACTATCAAAAATTAAATATGAAGAAAAAATATTAAAAGTAACAAGGGAAAAACAACAAATACCATACAAGGGAATCCCATAAGGTTAACAGCTGATCTTTCAGCAGAAACTCTGCAAGCCAGAAGGGAGTGGCAAGACATATTTAAAGTGATGGAAAGGAAAAACCTACACCAAGATTACTCCACCCACAAGAATCTCATTCAGATTTGACGGAGAAATTAAAACCTTTACAAGCAAGCAAAAGTTAAGAGAATTCAGTACCACAAAACCAGCTTTACAACAAATGCTAAAGGAACTTCTCTAGGCAGGAAATACAAGAGAAGGAAAAGACGTACAATAACAAACCCAAAGCAATTGAGAAAATGGTAATAGGGACACACATATTGAGAACTACCTTAAATGTAAATGGATTAAATGCTCCCACCAAAAGACATAGACTTGCTGAATGGATACAGAAACAAGAACAGTATATATGCTGTCTACAAGAGACCCACTTCAGACCTAGGGACACAGACAGACTGAAAGTGAGGGGATGGAAAAAGATATTCCATGCCAATGGAAATCAAAAAAAAAATGGAGTAGCAATTCTCATATCAGACAAAATAGACTTTAAAATAAAGATGAGGGCATCCTTGGTGGCGCAGTGGTTGAGGGTCCACCTGCCAATGCAGGGGACATGGGTTTATGCCCTGGTCTGGGGGGATCCCACATGCTGCGGAGTGGCTGGGCCCGTGAGCCATGGCCACTGAGCCTGTGTGCCCAGAGCCTGTGCTCTGCAAAGGGAGAGGCCACAACAGTGAGAGGCCTGTGTACCACAAAAAATAAAAAAAAATTTTAAATAAACATGATTACAAGAGACAAAGAAGGACACTGCATAATGATCAAGGGATTAATCCAAGAAGAAGATATAAAAATTGCAAATATTTATGCACCCAACATAGGAACATCTCAATACATAAGGCAAATGCTAACAGCCATAAAAGGGGAAATTGACAGTAACACAATCATACTAGGGGACTTTAACACCCCACGTTCACCAATGGACAGGTCATCCAAAATGAAAATAAATAAGGAACACAAGCTTTAAATGACACATTAAACAAGATGGACTTAATTGATATTTATAGGACTTTCCATCTAAAAAACAACAGAATACACATTTTTCTCAAGTGCTCATGGAACATTCTCCAGGATAGATCATATCTTGGGTCACAAATCAAGCCTTGGTAAATTTAAGAAAATTGAAATCATATCAGGTATCTTTTCTTAACACAACGCTATGAGAATAGATATCAATTACAGAAAAAATCTGTAAAAAATACGAATACATGGAGGCTAAACAATACCTACTAAATAACAAAGAAATCACTGAAGAAATCAAAAACACCTAGAAAGAAATGACAATGAAAACATGACGACCCAAAACTTATGGGATGCAGCAAAAGCGTTCTAAGTGGGAAGTATATAGCAATACAATCCTACCTCAAGAAACAAGAAACATCTCAAATAAACAACCTAACCTAAAGCAATTAGAGAAAGAAGAACAAAAAACCCCAAAGTTAGCAGAAGGAAATAAATCATAAAGATCAGAACAGAAATAAATGAAAAAGAAATGAAGGAAACAATAGCAAAAGTCAATAAAACTAAAAGGTGGTTCTTTGAGAAGATAAACAAAATTGTTAAATCATTAGCCAGACTAATCAAGAAAAAAAGGGAGAAGACTCAAATCAATAGAATTAGAAATGAAAAGGGAGAATTAACAACAGACACTGCAGAAATACAAAGGATCATGAGAGATTACTACAAGAAACTATATGTCAATAAAATGGACAGCCTGGAAGAAATGGGCAAATTCTTAGAAAAGCACAACCTTCTGAGACTGAACCAGGAAGAAGGAGAAAGTATAAACAGAAAAATCACAAGCAGTGAAATTGAGACTATGATTTAAAATGTTCCAACAAACAAAAGCCTAGACCCAGATGGCTTCAAAGGCAAATTCTATCAAACATTGAGAGAACAGCTAACACCTATACTTCACAAATTCTTCCAAAATACAGCAGAGGGAGGAACACACCCAAACTCATTCTACAAGGCCACCATCACCCTAATACCAAAACCAGACAAAGATGTCACAAAAAAAGAAAACTACAGGCCAATATCACTGATGAACGTAGATGCAAAAATCCTCAACAAAATATAGCAAGCAGAATCCAACAGCACATTAAAATGATCATACACCATGATCAAGTGGGGTTTATCCCAGGAATGCAAGTATTCTTCAATATACACAAGTCAATCAATGTGATAAACCATATTAACAAGCTGAAGGATAAAAAACATATGATCATCTCAATAGATGCAGAAAAAGCTTTCGACAAAATTCAACACCTATTTATGATAAAAACCCTCCAGAAAGTAGACACAGAGAAAACTTGTCTCAACATAATAAAGGTATATATGACAAACCCAGAGACAACATTGTTCTCAATGGTGAAAAACTGAAACCATTTCCTGTAAGATCAGGAATAAGACAAGGTTGTCCACTCTCACCACTATTATTCAACATAGTTTTGGAAGTTTTAGCTGCTGCAATCAGAGAAGAAAAAGAAATAAAAGGAATCCAAATCGAAAAAGAACTAAAGCTGTCGCTTTTTGCAGTTGACATGCTACTATACAGAGGGAACCCTAAAGATGCTACCAGAAAATTACTAGAGCTAATCAATGAATTTGGAAAAGTAGCAGGATACAAAATTAATGCAGAGAAATCTCTTGCATTCCTACATACTAAAGATAAAAAATCTGAAAGAGAAATTAAGGAAACACTCCCAGTTACCATTGTAACAAAAAGAATAAAATACCTAGGAATAAACCTACCTAAGGAGACAAAAGACCTGTATGTAGAAAACTATAAGACACTGATGAAAGAAATTAAAGATGATACAAAGAGATGGAGAGATATACCATGTTCTTGGATTGGAAGAATCCACATTATGAAAATGACTATACTACCCAAAGCAATCTACAGATTCAATGAAATCCCTTTCAAACTACCAATGGTATTTTTCACAGAACTAGAACAAGAATTTTCACAATTTGTATGGAAACACAGAGGACCCCAAATAGCCAAAGCAATCTTGAGAAGGAAAATGGAGCTGGAGAAATCAGGCGCTCTGACTTCAGACTATGCTACAAAGCTATAGTAATCAAGACACTATGGTACTGATACAGAAATAGAAATATAGATCAATGGAACAGGATAGAAAGCCCAGAGGTAAACCCACGCCCATGTGGTCACCTTATCTTTGATAAATGAGGCAAGAATATACAATGGAGAAAAGACAGCCTCTTCAATAAGTGTTGCTGGGAAAACTGGACAGCTACATGTAAAAGAATGAAATTAGAACACTCCCTAACACCATGCACAAAAATAAACTCAAAATGGATTAAAGACCTAAATGTAAGGCCAGACACTATAAAACTCTTAGAGGAAAACATAGGCAGAACATTCTGTGACATAAATCATAGCAAGATCCTTTTTGACCCACCTCCTTAGAACTAGAACAAGAATTTTCACATATACCCTGAGGAAACCATAAATCAAAAAGAGTCATGTACCACAATGTTCATTGCAGCTCTATTTACATTAGCCAGGACATGGAAGCAACCTAAGTGTCCATCAACAGATGAATGGATAAAGAGATGTGGCACATTGGAATATTCCTCAGCCATAAAAGAAACGAAGTTGAGTTTTTTGTAGTGAGGTGGATGGACATAGAGTCTGTCATACAGAGTGAAGTAAGTCAGAAAGAGAAAAACAAATACCGTATGCTAACACATATATATCTAATCTTAAAAAAAAATAAAATGGTTCTGAAGAAACTAGGGGCAGGACAGGAATAAAGACGCAGACATAGAGAATGGACTTGAGGACACACGGAGTGGGAAGGGTAAGCTGGGACAAAGCGAGAGAGTAGCATTGACATATATACACTACCAAATAGCTATTGGGAAGAAGCTGCATTGCACGGGGAGATCAGCTCGGTGCTTCGTGACCACCTAGAGGGGTGGGATAGGGAGGGTGGGAGGGAGACACAAGAGGGAGGGCATATGGGGGTATATGTATATATGTATAACTGATTCCCTTTGTTATACAGCAGAAACTAACACAACATTGTAAAGCAATTATACTCCAATAAAGATGTTTAAAAAAATGTGTTGGATGAAGGTAGAATAGTGCTAATGTGGAAATTTATAGCATTGAATGGTTATGTTTAAAAAGAAGAAATGTCTGAAATCCATCATCTGATCTCCAACCTTGAGAAACTAGATTAAGAAGAACAAAATAATTCTAAAACAAAGAGAAAGTAAACAATAAAGATAACAACAGAGGGAACATAACTCAATATTTTGTAATAACCTATAAGGGAAAAGAATCTGAAAAGGAATATGTGAATCACTTTGCTGACCACCTGAAACTAACACAACATTGTAAATCAACTATTTCAGTTTTAAAAAAGAAAAAAAAGATACAGCAGAATTCAAAGAGATTGAAAACAAAAACGTTAGAGAAACTTGATAAAACCAATAGCTTGCTCTTTAAAAATATTAACAAAATTTAGCAAGACTGGCAGAGAGACAGGAGATGTAAACAACCAACATCAGGGATGAAAGTGGGACTATAACTACAGAACCTACAGACATTGAAAGAGGAGTCAGAAAAATATTATCTTTTCTTTTGAAGTATAGTTGCTTTACAGTGTTGTGTTAGTTTCTACTGTACAGCAAAGTGAATCAGCTATATGTACACATATATCTCCCCTTTCATGGATTTCCTTCCCATTTAGGTCACCACAGAGCACAGAGTAGAGTTCCCTGTGCTATACATTAGGTTCTCATTAGTTATCTGTTATATACATAGTATCAATAGTGTATGTATGTCAATCCCAATCTCCCAGTTCATCCCACCCACCCTTCCCCCTTGCCATCCCTACTTCTGTTCTCTATGTCTGTGTCTCTATTTCTACTTTGCAAATAAGATCATCTATACCATTTTATTAGATTCCACATATATGCATTGTATTTTTTTTTCTCTTTCTGACTTACTTCTCTCTGTGTGACAGTCTCTAGGTCCATCCACATCTCTACAAATGACCCAGTTTCATTCCTTTTGATGGCTGAGCAATATTCCATTGCAAATATGTACTACATCTTCTTTATCTATTCATCTGTCAGTGGGCATTTAGGTTGCTTCCATAACCTGGCTATTGTAAATAGTGCTGCAATGAACATTGGGGTGCATGTGTCTTTTTGAACAGTTTTCTCTAGGTATATGCCCAGGAGTGCGATTGCTGGGTCATATGGTAATTCTATTTTTAGTTTTTTAAGGAAACTTCATACTGTTCTCCATAGTGGCTGTATCAATTTACATTCCCACCACCAGTGCAAGAGGGTTCCCTTTTCTCCACATCCTCTCCAGCATTTGTTGTTTGTAGATTTTCTGATGATGCCCATTCTAACTGGTGTGAGGTGATACCTCACTGTAGTTTTGATTGGCATTTCTCTAATAATTACTGATGTTTAGCAGATTTCATATGCTTCTTA
The DNA here is from genome assembly GCF_963924675.1 of Phocoena phocoena. Lineage (NCBI taxonomy): Eukaryota > Metazoa > Chordata > Mammalia > Artiodactyla > Phocoenidae > Phocoena > Phocoena phocoena. The sequence goes on along the minus strand of NC_089224.1, from coordinate 25,786,317 downwards.
GCCATCTGAATGTCCTCTTTGGAGAAATGTCTACTTAGGTCATCTGCTCATTTTTGGATTGGGTTGTTTGTTTTCTTAATATTGAGCTGCAAGAGCTGTTAATATATTTTCGAGGCTAATCCTTTGTCCGTTGATTTGTTTGAAAATAATTTTTTCCCATTCTGAGGGTTGTCTTGTCGTCTTGTTTATAGTTTCCTTTGCTTTTCAAAAGCTATTTTTTCATTAGGTCCCATTTGTTTATTTTTGGTTTTATTTCCATTACTCTAGGAGGTGGATCAAAAAAGATCTTGCTGTGATTTATGTCAAAGAGTGTTCTTTCTATGTTTTCCTCTAAGAGTTTCATAGTGTCTGGCCTTATATTTAGGTCTCAAATCCATTTTGAGTTTATTTTTGTGTATGGTGTTAGGGAGTGTTCTAATTTCATTCTTTTACATGTAGCTGTCCAGTTTTCCCAGCAACACTTATTGAAGAGGCTGTCTTTTCTCCATTGTATATTCTTACCTCCTTTGTCATAGATTAGGTGACCATAGGTGCATGGGTTTATGTCTGGGCTTTCTATCATGTTCCATTGATCTATATTTCTATTTCTGTACCAGTACCATATTGTCTTGATTGCTGTAGCTTTGTAGTGTAGTCTGAAGTCAGGGAGTCTGATTCCTCCAGCTCCATTTTTTTCCCTCAAGACTGCTTTGGCTATTCGGGGTCTTTTTTGTCTCCATACAAATTTTGAGATGATTTGTTCTAGTTCCGTAAAAAACGCCATTGGTAATTTGATAGGGATTGCAATGAATCTGTAGATTGCTTTGGGTGGTATAGTCATTTTCACAATACTGATTCTTCCAATCCAAGAACATGATATATCTCTCCATCTTTTAGTGTCATCTTTAATTTCTTTCAACAGTGTCTTATAGTTTTCTTCATACACATCTTTTGTCTCCCTAGGTAGGTTTATTCCTAGGTATTTTATTCTTTTTCTTGCAGTGGTAAATGGGAGTGTTTCCTTAATTCTTCTTTCAGATTTTCCATCATTAGTGTATAGGAATGCAAGAGATTTCTGTGTATTAATTTTGTATACTGCAACTTTACCAAATTCATTGATTAGTTCTAGTAGTTTTCTGGTGGCATGTTTAGGATTCCCTATGTATAGTATCATGCCATCTGCAAACAGTGACAGCTTTACTTCTTCTTTTCCAATTTGGATTCCTTTTTTTTCTTTTTCTTCTGTGATAGCCATGGCTAGGACTTCCAAAACTATGTTGAATAATAGTGGCAAGAGTTGGCATCCTTGTCTTCTTCCTAATCTTAGAGGAAATGCTTTTAATTTTTCATCATTAAGGATGATGTTCGCTGTGGGTTTGTCGTATATGGCCTTTATTATGTTGAGGTAGGTTCCCTCTGTGCCCACTTCCTGGAGAGTTTTTATCATAAATGGGTGTTGAATTTTGTCGAAAGCTTTTTCTGCATCTATTCAGATGATCATATGGTTTTTATTCTTCACTTTGTTAATATGGTGTATCACATTGATTGATTTGCATATATTGAAGAATCCTGGCATCCCTGGGATAAATCCCACTTGATCATGGTGTATGATCCTTTTAATGTGTTGTTGGATTCTGTTTGCTAGTATTCTGTTGAGGATTTTTGCATCCATATTCATCAGTGACATTGGTCTGTAGTTTTATTTTTTTGTAGTATCTTTGTCTGGTTTTGGTGTCAGGGTGTTGGTAGCCTCATAGAATGAATTTGGCCATGTTCCTTCCTCTGCAGTTTTTGGAAGAGTTTGAGAAGGTTTGGTGTTAGGTCTTCTCTAAATGTTTGATAGAATTCACCTGTGAAGCCATCTGATCCTGGACTTTTGTTTGTTGGAAGATTTTTAATCACAGTTTCAATTTCATTACTTGTGATTGGTCTGTTCATATTTTCTGTTTCTTCCTGGTTCAGTCTTGGAAGGTTATACCTTTCTAAGAATTTGTCCGTTTCTTCCAGGTTGTCCATTTTATTGGCATAGAGTTGCTTGTAGTAGTCTCTTAGGATTCTTTGTATTTCTGCAGTGTCTGTTGTAACTTCTCCTTTTTCATTTCTAATTTTATTGATTTGAATCCTCTCCCTCTTTTTCTTGATGAGTCTGGCTAATGGTTTATCAATTTTGTTTATCTTCTCAAAGAACCAGCTTTTAGTTTTATTGATCTTTGCTATTGTTTTCTTTGTTTCTGTTTCATTTATTCCTGCTCTGATCCTTATGATTTCTTTCCTTCTGCTAACTTTGGGTTTTGTTTGTTCTTCTTTTTCTAGCTCCTTTAGGTGTAAAGTTAGATTGTTTATTTGAGATTTTTCTTGTTTCTTGAGGTAGGCTTGTATAGCTATAAACTTCCCTCTTAGAACTGCTTTTGCTACATCCCATAGGTTTTGGATCATCATGTTTTCATTATCATTAGTCTCTAGGTATTGTTTGATTTCCTCTTTGATTTCTTCAGTGATGTCTTGGTTATTTAGTAACGTATTGTTTAGCCTCCATGTGCTTGTGTTTTTTACGTTATTTTCCCTGTAATTCATTTCTAATCTCATAGCGTTGTGTTCAGAAAAGATGCTTGATATGATTTTAATTTTCTTAAATTTACTGAGGCTTGATTTGTGACCCAAGATGTGATCTATCATGGAGAATGTTCCATGTGCACTTGAGAAGAATGTGTAATCTGCTGTTTGGGGATAGAATGTCATAAAAATATCAATTTAATCTATCTGGTTTATTGTGTCATTTAAAGGTTCTGTTTCCTTATTTATCTTCGTTTTGGATGATCTGTCCATTGGTGTAAGTGAGGTGTTAAAGTCCCCCACTATTATCGTGCTACTGTTGATTTCCTCTTTTATAGCTGTTAGCAGTTGCCTTACGTATTGAGGTGCTCCCATGTTGGGTGCATATATATTTATAATTGTTATATCTTCTTCTTGGATTGATCCCTCCATCATTATGTAGTGTCCTTCTTTGTCTCTTGTAACATTCTTTAAAGTCTATTTTATCTGATACAAGTATTGTTACTCCAGCCCTCTTTTGATTTCCATTTGCATAGAATATCTTTTTCCATCCCCTCACTTTCAGTCTGTATGTGTCCCTATGTCTGAAGTGGGTCTCTTTTAGACAACATATATATGGGTATTGTTTTTGTATCCATTCAGAAAGCCTGTGTCTTTTGGTTGGAGCATTTAATCCATTCACGTTTAAGGGAGTTCTTTCCAAAGAATTCTGGAGAGTCTGTGTTAATTTGCTATCTTGATAGCTTATAAAGCCACTTGACATTAGCCACAGTTTTAGTAATCAATTCTCTCTAGGTAATCTCTCCTAGATTAAAAACCTAACTAATTTTTTAAAATAAAAAATAAATTCAGTAGCTGAGACACATGTATTAGAAATAATACATGCTCAAAAATCACAAAAGTTTTCTACAATATAGAGAAATCAGTACATTTATTGAGCCTCCCTGAATATTATAATTTCAATCCAATGAAAATTTCACACATTAAAAGGTAAGTAGAGGGCTTTCCTGGTGGTGCAGTGGTTGAGAGTCTGCCTGTTGATGCAGGGGACACGGGTTCGTGCCCCAGTCTTGGTGGATCCCACATGTCACAGAGCGGCTGGGCCTGTGAGCCATGGCCACTGAGCCTGCACATCCGGAGCCTGTGCTCCACAACAGGAGAGGCCACAACAGTGAGAGGCCCGCATACGGCAAAAAAAAAAACCCACAACAAACAAAAAAAGGTAAGTGGAAATGAAACAGACTTACACAAATTATTTATCCCTGAATTTCTTGATCATTTCCCCCAAATAAATAAGATTTGATTCACATGACAGTATTATTTTGAGTTGCATACCAGAATTTATTGAACAGATATTTATTAAAACTAGAGTTATTTGTAAGTAGAGTTCTCAAAATTAATCTATTAGTTGATGAACTTATTTATCAGTAAATTATGTGAAAAATTAAAAATGCCCACTGCTAAATTCTCTGCATGGCTCATGACTGAGCCCCCCTTCATATCAGTGTCTGTTATTCTTCCCGCCTATTAAGTGGAGGAGAAAGGTAAAAGCCAATAGAAAACACAGACAGAAAAAAGGAAAATGTGACCGAGAAGAGAATGACACCAGAAACTTCATGTCTCCTAGAAGAGTTCCTTTAACTCCTCATTTCAAATCCTTCTTTTTAGAAACCTCCTAAATGTAGGGGACCCTGGACTTTGAACTAAATTAGATCCTAACTTCTTATTTTTTAGTTATATATTTACTTGTTTTTACATCATAAATATACCACACACTTCAAACATCATTTTTTTAATTTTAAAAAAGATATAAATTGAAAAATATTCTCATTGGCTTTGCTGATAATTTACTGACAAATAAGTTTATCAACGAGCAGATTAATTCTTCCAACCCACAATAAAAATTTTAAAATCACCTTAAATAGTTAAAAACACCAACAACTACAAATATTCCTAATGACATTTTTATTTGAGTTGAGTTTAATCTAGGAAATTACCAGAGAAGTTTAGTATTTTTATTATTTTGAATCTCCCTATTCAAGAGCTTAGTAACTTTCCAATTGTACAAGTATTTGTTCTTTTTTTCAAGTCTGCTTAACAATTTTCTTAATAGGTCTTTGTGTTGGGGGGGTCCCCACAAAAACCATCAGGTTAATGATTCACTAGAATGACTCACAAGACCCAGGAAAGCTGTTATACTCATGGTTACTGTTTATTACAGCAAGAAGATACAGATTAAATCAGCAAAGGAGCACAAAATAAGTCTTAATAAATTTTAAAAGACTAAAATCATACAGATATCATTTCTGTTCAAAATGAAATAAAACTAAAAATTAATAAACATAAAGAAAACTGAAATTTTCAAATCCATGTGAAAATTATAAAACACACCTGTAAATAAACAGTGAATCAAAGAAGAAATCACAAGGGAAATCAGAAAATACCTTGAGACAAGTGAAAAACCCAAAAAATGCAGCATACCAAAACATATGGGATGCAGTGAAAGCAGTGTTAAAGGAAATATATGGCTCTAAATGTGTACATTAAAAAAGAATAATCTAAAAAAATCAATAAGCTAACAGTATATTTTAAAGAACTAGAAAAAGAATAAACACAAAGCTAGGAGAAGGAAGGATATAATAAAGAATAGAATGCAGATAAACAAAACAGAGAGTATGATAGGATATCATATGATATTGCTTATATGTGGAATCTAAAAAATGATACAAATGAACTTATATACAAAACAGAAATAGAACCATAGACATAGAAAACAAACTTATGGTTACCAAAGGGGAAAGAGGGGGAGGGACAAATTAGGAGTTTGGGATTAACATACACCCTACTATATATAAAATAAATAACCAACAAGGACATACTGTATAGCACAGGGAACTATACTATATATATATATATATATAATTTTTTTTTTTGCAGTACATGGGCCTCTCACTGTTGTGGCCTCTCCCATTGTGGAGCACAGGTTTCGGACGTGCAGGCTCAGTGGCCATGGCTCACGGGCCCAGCCGTTCCATGCTGTGTGGGATCTTCCTGGACTGGGGCACAAACCTGCATCCTCTGCATCGGCAGGCAGACTCTCAACCACTGCGCCACCAGGGAAGCCCTGTACTCAATATTTTGCAATAACCTAGAAGAGAAAAGAATCTGGAAAAAAATTTATATATATATATACATATATATATGAATCACTTTTTTGTACACCTGAAACTAACACAACATTGTAAATCAACTACACTTCAATTTAAAAAATAAAAGGGGGCTTCCCTGGTGACCCAGTGGTTAAGAATCCATCTTGCAATACAAGGGACACTGGTTCAGTCCCTGATCGGAGAGCTAAGATCCCACATTCTGCAGTGCAACTAAGCCCGCGTGCCACAACTACAGAGCCTGAGTTCTGCAACTACAGACCCCATGAACTCTGGAGCCCATGCACCACAACTAGAGAGAAGCCCGCCTGCCACAACGAAGAGCCCATGAACCACAACAAAAGATCCCCAATGCAGCAACTAAGATACAGTGCAGCCAATAAGTAAATAAATAACTATTTAAAAAATTAAAAATGGGAGTGCGCCAGAGCCCCCGAATCAGCGGCTCCTTTAACCTCATCCTGTCTGAGCAAAAAACAGACGCCCTCCAGCGACCTACACGCAAAGGCAGGGCCAAATCCAAAGCTGAGCTCCTGTGAGCTGTGAGAACAAAGAAGAGAAAGGGAAATCTCTCCCAGCAGCCACAGAAGTAGCGGATTAAAGCTCCACAATCAACTTGATATACCCTGCATCTGTGGAATCCCTGAAGAGACAAGGAATGATCCCAAATTGAAGAGGTGGAGTTTAGGAGCGAGATCTATGATTTTTTTCCCTTTTTCTCTTTTTGTGAATGTGTATGTGTATGCTTCTGTGTGAGATCTTGTCTGTATAGTCTTTTTTTTGTTTGTTTGTTTGTTTGTTTGTTGGCCTCTCCCGTTGCGGAGCACAGGCTCCAGACGCGCGGGCTCAGCGGCCATGGCTCACGGGCCCAGCCGCTCCGCGACATGTGGGATCTTCCCAGACCGGGGCACGAACCCGTGTCCCCTGCATCGGCAGGCGGACTCTCAACCATTGCGCCACCAGGGAAGCCCCCGTCTGTATAGTCTTGCTTCCACCATTTGTCCTAGGGTTCTATCCATCCATGGTTTTTAAAAAGATTTTTTTTCTAAATAATTAATTTTAATTTTAATAACTTTATTATACTTTACCTTCGTTCTTTCTTTCTTTCTTTCTTTCCTTCCTTCTTTCCCTCCTTTAGACAACGAATCATCCCAAATTGAGGAGGTGGTCTCTGAGAGCAAGATTTATGATTTTTACCCCTTTACCTCTTTTTGTGAGGGTGCACGTGTATGCTTCTGTGTAAAATTTTGTCTGTATAGCTTTACCTCCAACATTTGTCCTAAGGTTGTATCTGTCCCTTTTTTTTTTCTTCTAAATAAGTATTTTTTAATTCAATAACTTTATTATACTTTATTTTATTTTTACTGTATCTTCTTTCTTTCTGTCTTTTTTCCTTCTTTCCCTCCTTCCTTCCTTCCTCCCTCCCTCCCTCCCTCCTTTCTTTCCTTCTTGCCTTCTTTCCTTCTTTGCTTCTTTCTTTCTTTCTTTCTTTCTTCCTTCCTTCCTTCCTTCCTTCCCTCCTTTCCTTCTTTGTTTCCTCATACTTCTACTAATTCTCTCTACTTTTTCTCCCTTTTACTCTGAGCCGTGTGGATGAAAGGCTCTTGGTGCTCCAGCCAGGAATCAGGGCTCTGCCTCTGAGGTAGGAGAGCCAACTTCAGGACACTGGTCAACAAGAGACCTCCCAGCTCCACATAATATCAAATGACGTAAATCTCCCAGAGACCTCCATCTTAACACCAGCACCCAGCTTCACTCAACAACCAGCAAGCCCCAGTGCTGGACAACCTATGCCAAACAACTAGCAAAACAGGAACACAACCCCACCCATTAGCAGAGAGGCTGCCTAAAATCATAATAAGACCACAGACACCCCAAAACACACCACCAGATGTGAACCTGCCCAATAGAGAGACAAGATCCAGCCTCATCCACCACAACACAGGCACTAGTCCCCTCCACCAGGAAGCCTACACAACCCACTGAACCAAACTTAGCCACTGGAGACAGACATCAAAAACAGCGGGAACTACAAACCTGTAGCCTGCAAAAAGGAGACCCCAAACACAGGAAGATAAGCAAAATGAGAAGACAGAAAAACACACAGCAGATAAAGGAGCAAGTTAAAATGCACCAGACCTAACAAATGAAGAGGAAATAGGCAGTCAACCTGAAAAAGAATTCAGAATAATGATAGTAAGGATGATGCGAAATCTTGGAAATAGAATGGACAAAATGCAAGAAACCATTAACAAGGACCTAGAAGAAATAAAGATGAAACAAGCAACGATGAACAACACAATAAATGAAATTAAAAGTACTCTAGATGGGATCAATAGCAGAATAACTGAGGCAGAAGAACGGATAAGTGACCTGGAAGATAAAATAGTGGAAATAACTACTGCAGAGCAGAATAAAGAAAAAAGAATGAAAAGACCTGAGGACAGTCTCAGAGACCTCTGGGACAAAATTAAATGCACCAACATTCGAATTATAGGGGTCCCAGAAGAAGAAGAGAAAAAGAAAGGGACTGAGAAAATATTTGAAGAGATTATGGTTGAAAACTTCCCTAATATGGGAAAGGAAATAGTTAATCAAGTCCAGGAAGCACAGAGAGTCCCATACAGGATAAATACAAGAAGAAATACGCCAAGACACATATTAATCAAACTGTCAAAAATTAAATACAAAGAAAGCATATTAAAAGCAGCAAGGGAAAAACAACAAATAACACACAAGGGAATCCCCATAAGGTTAACAGCTGATCTCTCAGCAGAAACTCTACAAGCCAGAAGGGAGTGGCAGGACATACTGAAAGTGATGAAGGAGAAAAACCTGCAACCAAGACTACTCTACCCAGCAAGGATCTCATTCAGATTTGATGGAGAAATTAAAACCTTTAGAGACAAGCAAAAGCTGAGAGAGTTCAGCACCACAAAACCAGCTTTACAACAAATGCTAAAGGAACTTCTCTAGACAAGAAACACAAGAGAAGGAAAAGACCTATAATAACGAACCCAAAACAATTTAGAAAATGGGAATAGGAACATACATATCGATAATTACCTTAAATGTAAATGGACTAAATGCTCCCACCAAAAGACACACAATGGCTGAATGGATACAAAAACAAGACCCTTATATATGCTGTCTACAAGAGACCACTTCAGACCTAGAGACACATACAGACTGAAAGTAAGGGGACGGAAAAAGCTATTCCATGCAAATGGAAACCAAAAGAAAGCTGGAGTAGCAATTCTCATATCAGACAAAATAGACTTTAAAATAAGGACTATTAAAAGAGACAAAGAAGGACACTACATAATGATCAAGGGATCGATCCAAGAAGAAGATATAACAATTGTAAATATTTATGCACCCAACATAGGAGCACCTCAATATATAAGGCAAATACTAACAGCCATAAAAGAGGAGATCGACATTCATACTAGGGGACTTTAACACCCCACTTTCACCCATGGTCAGATCATCCAAAATGAAAATAAATAAGGAAACACAAGCTTTAAATGATACATTAAACAAGATGGACTTAATTAATATTTATAGGACACTCCATCCAAAAACAACAGAATACACACTTTTCTCAAGTGCTCATGGAACATTCTCCAGGATAGATCATATCTTGGGTCACAAATCAAGCCTTGGTAAATTTAAGAAAATTGAAATTGTATCAAGTATCTTCTCTGACCACAACGCCATGAGACTAGATATCAATTACAGGAAAAGATCTGTAAAAAATACAAACACATGGAGGCTAAACAATACACTACTTAATAATGAAGAGATCACTGAAGAAACCAAAGAAGAAATAAAAAAATACCTAGAAACAAATGACAATGGAGACAGGACAACCCAAAACCTATGGGATGCAGCAAAAGCAGTTCTAAGGGGGACGTTTATAGCAATACAAGCCCACCTTAAGAAGCAGGAAACATCTCGAATAAACAACCTAACCTTGCACCTCAAGCAATTAGAGAAAGAAGAACAAAAAAAGCCCAAAGCTAGCAGAAGGAAAGAAATCATAAAAATCAGGTCAGAAATAAATGAAAAAGAAATGAAGGAAACAATAGCAAAGATCAATAAAACTAAAAGCTGGTTCTTTGAGAAGATGAACAAAATAGATAAAACACTAGCCAGACTCATCAAGAAAAAAAGAGAGAAGACTCAAATCAATAGAATTAGAAATGAAAAAGGAGAAGTAACAACTGACACTGCAGAAATAAAAAAGATCATGAGAGATTACTACAAGCAACTCTATGCCAATAAAATGGACAATCTGGAAGAAATGGACAAATTCTTAGAAATGCACAACCTGCCAAGACTGAATCAGGAAGAAATAGAAAATATGAACAGACCAATCACAAGCACTGAAATTGAAACTGTGATTAAAAATCTTCCAACAAACAAAAGCCCAGGACCAGATGGCTTCACAGGCGAATTCTATCAAACATTTAGAGAAGCGCTAACACCTATCCTTCTCAAACTCTTCCAAAAAATAGCAGAGTGAGGAACACTCCCAAATTCCTTCTACGAGGCCACCATCACCTTGATACCAAAACCAGACAAGGATGCCACAAAGAAAGAAAACTACAGGCCAATATCACTGATGAACATAGATGCAAAAATCCTCAACAAAATACTAGCAAACAGAATCCAACTGCACATTAAAAGGATCATACACCATGATCAAGTGGGGTTTATTCCAGGAATGCAAGGATTCTTCAATATACGCAAATCTATCAGTGTGATAAACCATATTAACAAATTGAAGGAGAAAAACCCTGTGATCATCTCAATAGATGCAGAGAAAGCTTTTGACAAAATTCAACACCGATTTATGATAAAAACCTTGCAGAAAGTAGGCATAGAGGGAACTTTCCTCAACATAATAAAGGCCATATATGACAAGCACACAGCAAACATCATCCTCAATGGTGAAAAACTGAAACCATTTCCACTAAGATCAGGAACAAGACAAGGTTCCACTCTCACCACTCTTATTCAACATAGTTTTGGAAGTTTTAGCCACAGCAATCAGAGAAGAAAAGGAAATAAAAGGAATCCAAATCAGAAAAGAAGAAGTAAAGCTGTCACTGTTTGCAGATGACATGATACTATACATAGAGAATCCTAAAGGTGCTGCCAGAAAACTACTAGACTTAATCAATGAATTTGGTAAAGTAGCAGGATACAAAGTTAATGCACAGAAATCTCTGGCATTCTTATATACTAATGATCAAAAATCTGAAACTGAAATCAAGAAAACACTCCCATTTACCATTGCAACAAAAAGAATAAAATGTTTAGGAATAAACCTACCTAAGGAGACAAAAGACCTGTATGCAGAAAATTATAAGACACTGATGAAAGAAATTAAAAATGATACAAATAGATGGAGAGATATACCATGTTCTTGGATTGGAAGAATCAACATTGTGAAAATGACTCTACTACCCAAAGCAATCTATAGATTTAATGCAATCCCTATCAAACTACCACTGGCATTTTTCACACAACTGGAACAAAAAATTTCGCAATTTGTATGGAAACACAAAAGACCCCGAATAGCTAAAGCAATCTTGAGAACGAAAAAAGGAGCTGGAGGAATAAGGCTCCCTGACTTCAGACTATGCTACAAAGCTACAGTAATCAAGACAGTATGGTACTGGCACAAAAACAGAAAGATAGATCAATGGAACAGGACAGAAAGCCCAGAGATAAACCCACGCACATATGGACACCTTATCTTTGATAAAGGTGGCAGGAATGTACAGTGGAGAAAGGACAGCCTCTTCAATAAGTGGTGCTGGGAAAACTGGGCAGCTACATGTAAAAGTATGAGATTAGATCACTCCCTAACACCATACACAAAAATAAGCTCAAAATGGATTAAAGACCTAAATGTAAGGCCAGAAACTATCAAACTCTTAGAGGAAAACACAGGCAGAACACTCTATGACATAAATCACAGCAAGATCCTTTCTGACCCACCTCCTAGAGTAATGGAAATAAAAACAAAAATAAACAAATGGGACCTAATGAAACTTCAAAGCTTTTGCACAGCAAAGGAAACCATAAACAAGACCAAAAGACAACCCTCAGAATGGGAGAAAATATTTGCAAATGAAGCAACTGACAAAGGATTCATCTCCAAAATTTACAAGCAGCTCATGCAGCTCAATAACAAAAAAACAAACAACCCAATCCAAAAATGGGCTGAAGACCTAAATAGACATTTCTCCAAAGAAGATATACAGAATGCCAACAAACACATGAAAGAATGCTCAACATCATTAATCATTAGAGAAATGCAAATCAAAACTACAATGAGATATCATCTCACACCAGTCAGAATGGCCATCATCAAAAAATCTAGAAACAATAAATGCTGGAGAGGGTGTGGAGAAAAGGGAACACTCTTGCACTGCTGGTGGGAATGTGAATTGGTTCAGCCACTATGGAGAACAGTGCGGAGGTTCCTTAAAAAACTACAAATAGAATTACCATATGACCCAGCAATCCCACTACTGGGCATATACCCTGAGAAAACCAAAATTCAAAAAGAATCATGTACCAAAATGTTCATTGCAGCTCTATTTACAGTAGCCCGGAGATGGAAACAACCTAAGTGCCCATCATCGGATGAATGGATAAAGAAGATGTGGCACATATAAACAATGGAATATTACCCAGCCTTAAAAAGAAACGAAACTGAGCTATTTGTAATGAGATGGATAGACCTAGCGTCTGTCATACAGAGTGAAGTAAGTCAGAAAGAAAAAGACAAATACCTTATGCTAACACATATATATGGAATTTAAGAAAAAAAAATGTCATGAAGAACCTAGGGATAAGACAGGAATAAAGACACAGACTTACTGGAGAACGGACTTGAGGATATGGGGAGGGAGAAGGGTGAGCTTTGACAGGGTGAGAAAGAGTCATGGACATATACACACTAACAAACGTAGTAAGGTAGATAGCTAGTGGGAAGCAGCCGCATGGCACAGGGATATTAGCTCGGTGCTTTGTGACAGCCTGGAGGGGTGGGATAGGGAGAGTGGGAGGGAGGGAGACGCAAGAGGGAAGACATATGGGAACATATGTATATGTATAACTGATTCACTTTGTTATAAAGCAGAAACTAACACACCATTGTAAAGCAATTATACCCCAATAAAGATGTTAGAAAAATAAAAATAATTTTTTAAAATAAAAATATAGATGCAAGGGAAGAGATATGGGAATATATGTATATGTATAACTGATTCACTTTGTTATAAAGCAGAAATTAACACACCATTGTAAAGCAAGTATACCCCAATAAAGATGTTAAAAATAAAATAAAATAAAATAATTCATGAAAAAAATATATATAGATGCAAAGAACCTCAATAAAATACTATCAAGTTAAATTAAGCCAGACTTCCCTCGTAGCACAGTGGTTAAGAATCTGCCTGTCAATGCAGGGGACATGGGTTCAATCTCTGGTCCAGGAAGATCCCACATGCCACGGAAAAACTATGCCCATGCACCACAACTACTGAGCCTGTGCTCTAGAGCCTGCAAGCCACAAATACTGAGCCCATGCTCTAGGACCCACGTGCCACAACTACTGAGCCCCCATGTTACAACTACTGAAGCCCATGTGCTTAGTGCCTGTGCTCCACAGCAGGAGAATCTACTGCAATGAGAAGTCCACACACCACAAGGGAGAGTAGCCCCCCCTCACTGCAACTAGAGAACAGCCCATGTGCAACAACAAAGACCCAATGCAGCCAAAAATAAAATTTTAAAAAAACCTAAATTAAGCCACATTTTAAAAGGATTATATACCATGTCAAGTGCAGTTTATCTCCAGAATGCAAGGGTGAATCAAAACATGTAATACACCAATCAATGTAATACACCACTTTAATAGAATGAAGGGAGGAAAAAACACTTTATCATCTCCATTGATGCAGAAAAAGCATAGAAAAAAATCCAACACCCTTTCATGATTAAAAAAAAAAACCCTCAACAAACTAGAAAGAAACGTCCTCAACATACATGAAAAACCTACATTATACACAATGGTGAAAGACTGAAAGCTTTTCCTCTAAGATCAGGAACAAGACACAGATTCTTATTCTCACCAGTTCTATTCAACATAGTACTGGAACTTCCAGCCAGAGCAATTAGGCAATATAAAGAAATAAGAGACTCCCTCTTGCAAGAACACCAGAATCACAACTAGCCGCTGGACAGTCATCGACAGGAAGACACTGGAACTCACCAAAAAGATACCCCACATCCAAAGACAAAGGAGAAGCCACAGTAAGACGGTAGGAGGGGCACAATCACAGTAAAATCAAATCCCATAACTGCTGGGTGGGTGACTTACAGAGTGAAGAACACTGATACCGCAGAGGTCCACCCACTGGGGTGAAGGTTCTGAGCCCCACCTCAGACTTCCCAACTTGGGGGTCTGGCAACGGGAGGAGGAATTCCTAGAGAATCAGACTTTGAAGCCTAATGGGAACTGATTGCAGGACTTCGACAGGACTGAGGGAAACAGACTTCACTCTTGGAGGGCACACAAAAAGTAGTGTGCACATCGGGACCCAGGGGAAGGAGCAGTGACCCCAGGGGAGACTGAACCAGACCTACCTGCTAGTGTTGGAGGGTCTCCTGCAGGGGCGGGGGGGAGGGCTGTAGCTCACAGTGGGGACAAGGACACTGACAGCAGAAGTTCTGGGAAGTACTCCTTGGCATGAGGCCTCCCAGAGTCTGTCATCAGCCCCACCAATGAGCTCAGGTAGGCTCCAGTGTTGAGTTGCCTCAGGCCAAACAACCAACAGGGAGGGAACCCAACCCCACCCATCAACAGTCAAGTGGATTAAAGTTTTACTGAGCTCTGCCTACCAGAGCAACAGTCAGCTCTATCCACCACCAGTCCCTCCCATCAAGGCTCTTAGATAGCCTCATCCACCAGAGGGCAGAGAACAGAAGCAAGAAGAACTACAATCCTGCAGCCTGTGGAACAAAAACCACATTCACAGAAAGATAGACAACATGTAAAGGCAGAAGGCTATGTACCAGATGAAGGAACAAGATACAACCCCAGAAAAACAACTAAATGAAGTGGAGATAGGCAACCTTCCAGAAAAAGAATTCAGAATAATGATAGTGAAGATGATCCAGGACCTCAGAAAAACAATGGAGGCAAAGATCAAGAAGATGCAAGAAACATTTTAAAAGACCTCAAAGAATTAAAGAACAAACAAACAGAGATGAACAATACAATAACTGAAATGAAAACTACATTAGAAGGAATCAATAGCAGAATAACTGAGGCAGAAGAACGGATAAGTGACCTGAAAGACAGAATGGTAGAATTCACTGCTGCAGAACAGATTAAAGAAAAAAGAATGAAAAGAAATGAAGACAGCTTAAGAGACCTCTGGGACAACATTAAACGCAACAACATTTGCATTATAGGGGTCCCAGAAGGAGAAGAGAGAGAGAAAGGACCAGAGAAAATATTTGAAGACATTATAGTCGAAGACTTCCCTAACATGGGAAAGGAAATAGCCACCCAAGTTGAGGAAGTGCAGGGAGTCCCATACAGGATAAACCCAAGACACATAGTAATCAAGTTTGCAAAAATTAAAGACAAAGAAAAATTATTGAAAGCAGCAAGGGAAAAATGAAAAATAACATACAAGGGAACTCCCATAAAGTTAACAGTTGATTTCTCAGCAGAAACTCTACAAGCCAGAAGGGAATGGCATGATATACTTAAAGTGATGAAAGGGAAAAACTTACAACCAAGTTTACTCTACCCAGCAGGGATCTCAATCAGATTTGATGGAGAAATCCAAAGCTTTACAGACAAGCAAAGGCTAAGAGAATTCAGCACCACCAAGCCAGCACTACAACAAATGCTAAAGGAACTTCTCTAAGTGGGAAACACAAGAGAAGAAAATGATCTACAAAAACAAAGCCAAAACAATTAAGAAAATGGTCATAGGAACATACATATCAATAATTACCTTCAACGTGAATGGATTAAATGCTCCAACCAAAAGACACAGGCTTGCTGAACAGATACAAAAACAAGATCCATATATGTGCTATGTACAAGAGACCCACTTCAGACCTAGGGACACATACAGACTGAAAGTGAGGGGATGGAAAAAGATATTCCATGCAAATGGAAATCAAAAGAGAGCTGGAATAGCAATACTCATATCAGATAAAATAGACTTTAAAATAAAGAATGTTATAAGAGACAAGGAAGGACACTACATAATGATCAAGGGATCAATCCAAGAAAAGGATATAACAATTATAAACATATATGCACCCAACATGGGAGCACCCCAATACATAACGCAACTGCTCACAGCTATAAAAGAGGAAATCGACAGTAACACAATAATAGTGGGGAACTTTAACACCTCACTTACATCAATGGACAGATCATCCAAAATGAAGATAAATAAGGAAACAGAACCTTTAAATGACACAATAAACCAGATAGATTAAATTGATATTTATATGACATTCTATCCCCAAACAGCAGATTACACATTCTTCTCAAGTGCACATGGAACATTCTCCAGGATAGATCACATCTTGGGTCACAAATCAAGCCTCAGTAAATTTAAGAAAATTGAAATCATGTCAAGCATCTTTTCTGATCACAACGCTATGAGATTAGAAATGAATTGCAGGGAAAATAATGTAAAAACAAACACATGGAGGCTAAACAATACGTTACTAAATAACCAAGAGATCACTGAAGAAATCAAAGAGGAAATCAAACAATACCTAGAGACTAATGATAATGAAAACATGACGATTCAAAACCTATGGGATGTAGCAAAAGCAGTTCTAAGAGGGAAGTTTATAGTTATACAAGCCTACCTCAAGAAACAAGAAAAATCTCAAATAAACAATCTAACTTTACACCTAAAGGAGCTAGAAAAAGAAGAACAAACAAAACCCAAAGTTAGCAGAAGGAAAGAAATCATAAGGATCAGAGCAGGAATAAATGAAACAGAAACAAAGAAAACAATAGCAAAGATCAATAAAACTAAAAGCTGGTTCTTTGAGAAGATAAACAAAATTGATAAACCATTAGCCAGACTCATCAAGAAAAAGAGGGAGAGGATTCAAATCAATAAAATTAGAAATGAAAAAGGAGAAGTTACAACAGACACTGCAGAAATACAAAGAATCCTAAGAGACTACTACAAGCAACTCTATGCCAATAAAATGGACAACCTGGAAGAAACGGACAAATTCTTAGAAAGGTATAACCTTCCAAGACTGAACCAGGAAGAAACAGAAAATATGAACAGACCAATCACAAGTAATGAAATTGAAACTGTGATTAAAAATCTTCCAACAAACAAAAGTCCAGGATCAGATGGCTTCACAGGTGAATTCTATCAAACATTTAGAGAAGACCTAACACCAAACCTTCTCAAACTCTTCCAAAAAACTGCAGAGGAAGGAACACGGCCAAACTCATTCTATGAGGCCACCAACACCCTGACACCAAAACCAGACAAAGATACTACAAAAAAAGAAAACTACAGACCAATGTCACTGATGAATATGGATGCAAAAATCCTCAACAGAATACTAGCAAACAGAATCCAACAACACATTAAAAGGATCAAACACCATGATCAAGTGGGATTTATCCCAGGGATGCCAGGATTCTTCAATATATGCAAATCAATCAATTTGATACACCATATTAACAAAGTGAAGAATAAAAACCATATGATCATCTGAATAGATGCAGAAAAAGCTTTCGACAAAATTCAACACCCATTTATGATAAAAACTCTCCAGGAAGTGGGCACAGAGGGAACCTACCTCAAAATAATAAAGGCCATATATGACAAACCCACAGCAAACATCATCCTCAATGGTGAAAAACTGAAAGCATTTCCTCTAAGATCAGGAACAAAACAAGGATGTCTACTCTTGCCACTATTATTCAACATATTTTTGGAAGTCCTAGCCACAGCTATCACAGAAGAAAAAGAAATAAAAGGAATACAAATTAGAAAAGAAGTAAAACTGTCACTGTTTGCAGATGGCATGATACTATACATAGAGAATCCTAAAGACACTACCAGAAAACTACTAGAGCTAATCAATGAATTTGGTAAAGTTGCAGGATACAAAATTAATGCACAGAAATCTCTTGCATTCCTATACACTAATACACTATACACTAATGATGAAATATCTGAAAGAGAAATTATGGAAACACTCCCATTTACCATTGCAACAAAAAGAAGAAAATACCTAGGAATAAACCTACCTAGGGAAACAGAAGACCTGTATGCAGAAAACTATAAGACACTGATGAAAGAAATTAAAGATGATATCAACAGATGGAGAGATATACCATGTTCTTGGATTGGAAGAATCAATATTGTGAAAATGACTATACTACCCAAAGCAATCTACAGATTCAATGCAATCCCTATCAAATTACCAATGGCATTTTTTACGGAACTAGAACAAATCATCTCAAAATTTGTATGGAGACACAAAAGACCCGGTGTAGCCAAAACAGTCTTGAGGGAAAAAAATGGAGCTGGAGGAAGCAGAGTCCCTAACTTCAGACTACACTACAAAGCTACAGTAATCAAGAGAATATGGTACTGGTACAAAGACAGAAATATAGATCAATGGAACAAGATAGAAAGCCCAGAGATAAACCCATGCACCTATGGTCAACTAATCTATGACAAAGGAGGCTAGGATATACAATGGAGAAAAGACAGTTTTTTCAATAAGTGGTGCTGGGAAAACTGGACAGCTACATGTAAAAGAATGAAATTAGAACACTCCCTAACACCATACACAAAAGTAAACTCAAAATGGATTTGAGACTTAAAAAGACTGGACACTATAAAACTCTTAGAGGAAAACATAGGAAGAACACTCTTTGACATAAATCACAGCAAGATCTTTTCTGATCCACCTCCTAGAGTAATGGAAATAAAAACAAAAATAAACAAATGGGACCGAATGAAACTTAAAAGCTTTTGCACAGCAAAGAAAACCATAAACAATATGAAAAGACAACGCTCAGAATGGGAGAAAATATTTGCAAATGAAACAATGGATAAAGGATTCATCTCCAAAATATATAAACAGCTCTTGCAGCTCAATATTAAGAAAACAAACAACCCAATCCAAAAATGGGCAGGAGACCTAAATAGACATTTCTCCAAAGGAGACATACAGATAGCCAAGAAGCACATGAAAAGCTGCTCAACATCACTAATTATTAGAAAATGCAAATCAAAACTACAATGAGGTATCACCTCACACCAGTTAGAATGGGAATTATCAGAAAATCTACAAACAACAAATGTTGGAGCGGATGTGGAGAAAAGGGAGCCCTCTTGTATTGTTGGTGGGAATGTAAATTGATACAGCCACTATGGAGATCAGTATGGAGGTTCCTTAAAAAACTAAAAGTAGAACTACCATATGACCCAGCAATCCCACTACTGGGCATATACCCTGAGAAAACCATAATTCAAAAAGACACATGCACCCCAATGTTCATTTCAGCACTGTTTACAATAGCCAGGTCATGGAAGCAACCTAAATGCCCATCAACAGATGAATGGATAAAGAAGTTGTGGTACATATATACAATGGAATATTACTCAGCCATAAAAAGGAATGAAATTGAGTCATTTGTTGAGACGTGGATGGATCTAGAGACTGTCATACAGAGTGAAGTAAGTCAGAAAGAGAAAAACAAATATCCTATATTAATGCATGTATGTAGAACCTAGAAAAATGGAAAGAAGAACCAGTTTGCAGAGCAGAAGTTGAGACACAGATGTAGAGAACAAACATATGGACACCAAGGGGGGAAAACTGTGGTGGGGTGGGGATGGTGGTGTGCTGAATTGGGCGATTGGGATTGACATGTATACACTGATGTGTATAAAATTGATGACTAATAAGAACCTGAAGTATAAAAAAGCAAACAAAGAAACAGCTAATACTAAACTTTCTTTGGATTATTTGTATGGAAATATGTTAATATAAATGTTTCAGACATTACATGAAATTTCTAAAAATCTTATATGTTCTGGTATAATAAGTCATAATTCTAGTTATTACTTTAAAATGTATATCTCAGAAATAACTAAATTTCCTTGTAAATTGCATTATTATGAACTTTCATCAAATCTTTAACCGTGGTCATTTTTAAGTCTTTTGTCATTTACAGAGAGTTCTAGGTGTACTCTGATGCTTTTGCAAAAATGTTCCTATGCAAGGGTTTCATCTTCAAAGAATTCATGGAAAAGACTCTGACAAGTACAGGTTTCTGGTAACTG
The DNA here is from genome assembly GCF_963924675.1 of Phocoena phocoena. Taxonomy (NCBI): domain Eukaryota; kingdom Metazoa; phylum Chordata; class Mammalia; order Artiodactyla; family Phocoenidae; genus Phocoena; species Phocoena phocoena. The sequence continues at coordinate 25,766,219 of NC_089224.1, read as the reverse complement.
ACTATACTGCTGAACTGAATGAATAAGCATTTTCAGAACTCTAATGGAAAACTGATGAATTCATAAAAGTGCTAACAAAAGATCAAGATGAAAAAAAATTAATTATATGGGACTGAGTGAACTGATGAGGATGATTATAATTTTTGTGACTTTCTGTTTGAATAAAAAAAAAATCCCACAAGGACTCAGAGGCAAAAAATATACAAATCAACTTTCATTGCAAAGTAAAGGAGCTGTTACAGTGGAGGATTACTGGACTGAATGTCAATATTATGACATAGTATGAATGTGTTTCGTGTTTGGTAATTGCAATCATTGTTGCTTTTGTTGTGGTCATCCATTTACAATGCTTGGTGTCTGTTTATTTATCTCTTGTAAAAATAAAATACAGTGTGTGTGTGTGTGTGTGTGTGTGTGTAAAAAAAATAAAAATAAAAATAAAGCCAAAAAATAAATAAATAAATAAAAGCCACCCAAATTGGAAAGGAAGAAGTAAAATGATCTGTGTTGATGATATGATCTTATATGTAGAAAACCATAAAGATTAAATAAATAAATGCAGAAAAGTTTTAGGAATCAAAACCAGGAGTGAATCAGGGCTGATCCTTTCTCTGGAATGTACAGAGTTTGAGTATCCCAACCCCACTGAGTTAATCCTTTACTGCACAGGCCATCCCCTGACATTTAGCCTAGATTCTCTTACAACAAAATGATCATATTTGTCTGAGCATCTGTAACTAGTATAGCATTTATGAACCAGATAGCAGAAGTCTCAATACAAATATGTCGAACATTTGGGGGAGTCAGTGTGGGGTAGGGATAGATTGAAAGAACAACTAACTTATTCTATAAAGGCATTACATACATTTTCAAATTTCTGTACTAATTTACTGACTTATTTCTCCCCTTGATCCACCACTATTTGCACCTGAAGATCATCTGAAATAGACATTTAGCATAGAAATTAGCTTATAGTTAACTAAATCCAGTTCTTCCTCAAGCCCATCATTTTTCATTGGTATTACATCTTGAGGAGGCTTTAACTCAATTTCCCAATACTTTTGATCATCAATATGAGTATTATCACATGATTTATCTGAGTACAGTTGTTGAATCTTACCAACAATGCCAGTGTGACACCTTACTGCAGTGTGGATGTAGTACCATTCAGTTTCACTAAAGAACAAATAGAGTAAGAATTTCAGTGGCATTTACTAAGCCCTCTCAACAGAATAGGCCCATGCCCACATACCAGATAACATCATGGACAGGCATCATTACAACTGGCCATGACCCAATTATTTCTGGGTCCCAAATCAATGAGGATGTTGTGGGTCACTCTGCCTCAGTTGACAGACTATACTGAGACTGGTTTCCATTGTGTGCTTTTATTACTTCTTTTCTTCTTTTGAGACTAGTGTGATCTTTTTCTTCTTACTGAGGTATACCTGATTTACAATATTATATAAGTTTCAGGTGTACAACAAAGTGATTCACAATTTTTAAAGGTTATACCCTATTTAAGTTTTTGTAAAATATTGGTTATATTCCCTGGGCTGTACAATATATCCTTGTAGCATATTTATTTTATACATAGTCGTTTGTAGCTCTTAATTCCCTATGTCTATCTTGCCCCTCCCCCTTCCTTCTCCCCACTGGTGACCGCTACTTTGTTCTCTATATCTGTGCTTATTGTGGATGAAGATGGTTTTACTACTTTTTCTTTTACTCTTCCTACTATCTTTGTGCATAGATGGTTTACTACCTTTTACTGTATATTTGCCTTTACCAATGAGTTTCTTTCCCTTTCATAATTTTCATGTTTCTAGTTGTGGCCTCTCCTTTTTCACTTAGAGAAGTCCCTTTAACATTTCTTGCAAAGTTGATTTAGTGATGCTGAATTCTTTTAACTTTTGCTTGCCTATAAAACTTTTGATCTCTCCATCAGACCTAAACAAGAGCCTTGCCAAGTAGAGTATTCTTGATGGTAGGTTCTTCCCTTTCATCACTTTAAATATATCATCCCACTCCCTTCTGGCCTGTTGAATTTCTGCTGAAAAGTCAGCTGAGAGACTTATGGGAGTTCCATTGTATGTAACTTATTGCTTTTCCCTTGCTGCTTTTAATATTGTCTCTTTAGCTTTAATTTTTGCCATTTTAATTACAATGTGTCTTGGTATGTTCCTCTTTGGGTTAATCCTATATGGGACTCTCTGTCCTTCCTGGACTTGGATGTCTGTTTCCTGTCCCTGGTTAGGGCAGTTTTCAGCTATTATGTCTTCAGGTATGTTCTCAGCACCTTGCCCTCTCTCTTTTCCTTCTGGGACCTCCATAATGTGAATATTAGTGTGCTTGATCTTGTCCCAGAAGTCTCTTAAACTGTCCTCATTTCTTTTTTTCTTTTTCTGTTCAGTGTCAGTGATTTCTACTATTCTGTCTTCCAGCTCAGTGGTCTGTTCCTCTGTATTATTTAATCTACTGTTAACTCCTTCTACTGTAATTTTTATTTCAGTTATTTTATTCTTCATCTCTGTTTGATTGTTCTTTATATTTTCTAACTCTTTGTTTAAAACTTCTAACTTCTTGTTCTGTGTATCCATTCTTCTCCTGAGTTCTTTGATCATCTTTGTGATTATTACCCTGAACTCTTTCTTGGGTAGATTGCCTATCTCCACTTCACTTCTTCATCTGTGATTTTATCTTGCTCCTTTGTTTAGAGCATGTTCCTCTGTCACCACATTTTGCCTAACTTGCTGTTTTTATTTCTATATATCTGGAAGGGTCGGTTATGTTTCCTGACCTTGGAGGAGTAGCCTCTTGTAGGGGACATCTTATGCATCCCAGCAGCACACTCCCCTCTCATCACCAGAGCCATATGTTCTAGAGGTGCCCCTTATGTGGGCTGCATGGGTCCTTTTGTTGTGGTGGGCTGACTACAGTGGGCAGTCTGGTAGGCTTTGTTGGCCCTTAGTCTAGTTGGTTGCCAGGCCTTGCCTTATGTGGAGGCTGCCAGCTGCTGTTTGGCAGGGGCAGGTCACAAGGCAGCTGACTGCAGAACCCCAGGGGAGTCTGGGGCTAGTGCTGGCTCACTGGTGGGTGGAGCTGGGATCCAGGAGATCCTGGTGCTGGTTCCCACCCACTGGTGGATGAAGCCTGGAGCTAGTGCCTGCCCACTGGCAGGCAGAGCCAAGTCCTGGGATCTGGCTGCAAGGCTCTGGGGTCCCAGAGCTGGTGTCACATTGCTGTGGGTGTGACTTGTTTCTGACACAGCTGGTTGTGGGGTCCAGTGTGTCCTGAAGCTTGTGTTGGCCTGCTAGTGGGCAGGGTCAGGGCTCAGCCAGTCCCAGGGCTGGTGCTGGCCTGCTGGTGAGTACGCTGGGTCCATAGGTTGTGGGGCCATGTTTGTCCTGTGGCTGGTGTCTGCCTGATGGTGGGTGAGGCTGGCCCTGAGACTAGAACAGGCTTGCTTATTGGGTGGAGTCTGTGCCCAGCTGGTCCCAGAACAGTCCCAGAGCAGGATTTGGCCTGCTGGTGGGTGGGCTTGGTCCACAGGTTACAGGACCGTGTTTGTCCTGCAGTGAGTGTCTGCCCACTGATAAATGAGGCTGGTTCAGAGGCTAGAAGAGGCTTATTGGTGGGGGCAGGGATCTGGAGCTGGTACCTGCCCACTGATGGGTAGAGTTGGGTCTTAAGTTCTCTGGCTACAGGTCCCTGAAGGTCCCAGTTCTACTGCCTGTGCACTGGTGTGTGGGACCAGATCCTGGGCCCTCTGGTAGCCAAGGCTGTGTCCAGGGACAGCTCAGAGAGTCTTCAGGCAGCCTGTTTGCTGGTTGGTGGAGCTCTGTCCCCACCCAGTTAGTTGCTTGTCCTGAGGCATCCTGGTGGTACTGGTGCCTACAGGCTGTAGGATAGGGGTGGGGCTTGGTCTGAGGCTGCTAAGCCAGAGGGAAGATCCAAAATGGCACTTGCCAGCAGCAGTGGCCCAACAGAATAAGCTCCAAAAAGTGGCTTCCACTAGTGCCTATGTCCTCAGGGTGAGCTGCAGTTGCCTCCTGCCTCTCTAAGAGACTCTCCAGATCAGCAGGTAGGTCTGGCCCAGGCTCCTTTCAAATTACTGCATCTGCCCTGTGTCCTGGGGCATATGAGATTTTGTGTGCACCCTTTAAGTGTGGAGTCTCTATTTCCTCCAACCCTCTGGGACTCTTGAAAGTAATCTCCACTGGTCTTCAAAGCCAAACATCCTGGGGGCTCATCTTCCCAGTGCAGGACCCCCAGGCTGGCCCCTCTCACTCTTTTGGGAGGATGTTTGCAATTGTAATCATTCTCCTGTTTGTGAGTCACCCACTCAGGGGTATGGGACCTGACTATATAGCAACTCTGCCCCTCCTACTTGTTGTGGTTCCTTCTTTATATATTATCTGATAGGTTGTGGTCTTTTTCATCAATTGTTGTTCTATAAATAGTTGTAATTTTGGTGTGCCCATGAGAGGAGGTAAGCTCAACGTCTTTCTATTCTGCCATCTTGGCCAATCCCTCTTGTGTGTTTTTACATACCAGGGCTTTTCCCTCCTACAGGAACAAAGAACTATCAATTCGCTATTAAACTGCTGTTCTGAGGATTGTATGCAACATTACATGTCCACTTATTGAGGTGTCTCTTTGCTAAGGTGGGTCGTAAAGTGCGTTCCTTGGTCTGAAAAATGTGACTTGGCAGTCAAAATGGATACAGTATCTTCTGTTTGGTCCCTTTATGGTATTTTGAGCATTTGCATCTACCAAAAGGTAAGCAAAGCCCAGTCCAGAGTCAGCGTCTATTCCTGCCTGGACCCATTTATACCCCCTGAGAATACTGGCAGTGATCTCATATAGTCTACTTACAGCTGCATGTAGGATCTCCAAATGGGCATCAACATGTTCTACTTTAATGTGCCCCTTTAGTTCCTAGAGTGGTTTCATAGGGCCATGCCCTACATTAACATACATTTAATAGTCCAATTTTCCAAGGCCTTTCTGCCTAGTTATATGTCAAGTTTATTGGCCACTGCCCATGAGTCAGTAAAAACCCACACTGAAGGGCTTTTATCATTTGTGTTTCAATTATTTCATTACAACAAGAGAACAGCATGCGGTTCAGCCTATTGAGCTGATTTGTTCTCCAACTAGAGTTTTTCCATCAGTCAATCATAGTGCACTGACCTTCCAGCCACTATGCTGTCTGTCTACCTTGGCACTGCCATTTGTAAACTAAATGGCTCTTTATTAGTCAATAGAGAGCCGTGGACCCAGCAGGTGCTCAGGTGGTTCCAAAGCTGCCTTACAGGAAAGAAGACCACCTGCCCATGAATATGATGAGTACTTCCTTCCCTTCCCCCACAGCACATTCCTGTATAAACCATGTCCATATTGTTTTGGAACTCTTCTGGGCACTGCCTTTCTTGTATTAGAGTGTGTCTCTAATATCACCCAACATATTATGGGTATTTCAGGTTTCAAAATTATTTTATACCTTCACTCATAGGGATAGTGTCAATTAATAACAAATCACAAGCTAGTAATTGTGTCTCAAACAGAATACATGGTACCACCATGTCTGGAAATTTTCCAGTCCAAAATCCCAGTGGTTGCCACTGGGTGGCACTCATGGGCTTTTGCCATGAGCTCCAGTCTGTGTAAATGCTCCATGAGCAAGCAAGCCATCCTCCTTCTCCATGGGCCACACGGGGCTATTGTACAGAGAATTTTTAGGTACCAGGACTCCAACTTCTAATACGTCACTAAAGTGGTCATCTCTTTGTCCACCAGACATCCAATACTGTTTCAAATTAACAACCTGTATGGGCTCAGACAATTCCATATTTCCCATTAATACAGTTTTATGTCTTCTGTTTTACAATACTAGGTAGGGGAAATGACTTCCAGTCAGACATACTATCCATTGATTAATGCATTTAGGTAAAAGAGATGCAACCACTTCACATAAAGTCCATTAAAACATTCCAATTTTCCTCCAAATTTTCATCTATCAAACTATCAATCATTTCTTCCTCTATCCTTCCAATTTAACTGTAGCCCCCATCAGGACCTCACCACCAAGTTTTTTTTGTTTTTTTTTTCTTTTTCACCACCAAGTTTTGAATCACAGTGCACAGGGGTCCCAATGTCAGGATGTCCCAGAAAAGTTTCTTCTCCAATGCCCGGCCAATTTTCCCCCATATATCTGCATGGCCTTGAGACCCTAAGTGGGGACTGGGTCAGAAGACACTGATCAATACTGATCCAGAATAATTTGCTGGACCATCACCTCCAGTGACTCAAGATTAGATTTCTCATAGTCATCTTTGCCTTCTGGTTTTTAATTCCTCCAAAGTAGAGTAAATAGAGCATATTTGTTTAGGTCTCTTCAATGTTGGGGGAGTAGCATGGGTTCCTGTTGGTCCATCCAACCTCCATTAGTGTTGCATTAAGACTTTGGTTTCAACTCCATCAATGTTCATTTTATTCATTCTATTTCTTAATTGTTTAAAGATTTCCATGCTTCTGGGAAAAATCTCTTGACTATCCCCAAATTACTGGTTTCGATAATTTCTCTGTGTTGTCTCCCTGCCACCTGGACTACCTTCTTGGTTATCAGGATTCTTAGAAGTCCTTGTTATTTTTGATCCAAAATAATTTTTCCCTTTGGTCATGTCCCTGAGGCTAGTAGCCATAGCTCAGATCAGCTGAAATACAAGCTTGACAAACAGCATCAGGTTCCCCATTCAACACTTTCCTTTAATTTCATTTTAGCTATTCAGACAATTGTATAATTAACTTGTTTTTCTCATTATTTTGCATTTTCTTTATATTTAGTAAGTCAACTTCTCAGGCATTGGGTCTATCAGTTCTAAATTCCATTGTTAACTTTTACCTCTAGTAATTGATCACAGCACAGCTACTGTTTCATACCATGGGTATCAAAGTTTCATCAACACCACTCCTTCAGCCTTCCTCTTCCAAAAGGATGCTTTCATAGTGTTTCAGTAAGTCAGGATCACTACAGCCCAAACCCCACTTGATACCAAATGTGTCATGGATTCCCCAAGGCCACCCTCAGGTTTGGTGATTTGCTAGATGATCTTACAGGACATAGAAAAGTTGCTATACTCACAGTTATAAATTATTATAGCAAATAGATACAGATTAAAATCAGCAAAGGAAATAGGTACATAGGTAGAGTCCAGGAGAAACCAGGTGCAAGCTCCCAGGTGTCCTCTCTCAGAGGAGATGCACAGACAGCACTTAACTATTCCTGCAATAATGAGTGACAACATGTGTGAAGTGTTACTAATCAGGGAAGTTCACCAGAGCCTTGGTGTCCAGGAATTTTATTGAATGTCTGTCATGTAAGCAGGGAGAACCTTAGTCTTCAGCCCATCCAGATATCAGACTGACATAGCATAACCCAGAGCCCCAGGCAAACAAAAATAGGCATTCATTATAAGCCACACTGTTAGCATAAATTATCTAGCATGGCCCAAGATCTTGGGTAAACAAAGACATTCTTATCAGACAGGATAGTCCAAGGGCTTAGAAGTTATCTGCCAAGATCCAGTTAATCGCTACTCATTTCCTTGGAATGTGCCAAGTTTAAGCATCCCAAGATTTCTGAGTTAACCCCTTACTACACAGTCTTGAATACTTTTGGTTAGCTTCCTACTAGGTATTATATATTTTTATTTGCTAATTCTATTACTTATATTATTAAAGCTATGTGTGCATATATATTAATATACCACACTACTTTCTGAATTCCCTTACTAGTTGTTAAATCTGGTTTTCATGGGTTTCCCAGGTACACAATTCTGTCACTTCCAAACACTTATAGTACAAGTTTTCTGATTGCTGCCATAGGCTAAAGTAAAACATCAAGAAAGTGTAGTTCCTGATATTTATGTTACAAATCCTTATCATAAGATTATTTTATAATCATTGATACTCTATTAATTTCTAGAATGCCAGATATCACTTTCATTCTTTAAAAGTACAGGAAGGCATTGAGACCAACACAGTTCATGAGTTTTCACTACCTTTAGCTCCTGTGTGAATAACATTTTTGCGGCTTTCAGGTTCAACCAGAGTCTGTATATTTAATGTTAGATGGATAAAAATAAGCCTTTAGAAAGGTTACCTTGAAAATAATAAAATCTAAACCTACAGAAGAACATTTAAAATACACAGATGATTTGACCATGCCCTCTGCATCCTTGTCTCCTTCTCCAATGTCTTGGCTCACCCCCTTTCCAGGAAATCAAATCATAGCCTTAGCCGGCCTCTATTTCTCTGGGCCTTTACATATAAATAATACTCCTTTATGCTGTATCCTACATGTATTGCCAGAGCATCATTCTAAGACACAAGTCTGATTATGCTCCAAATTCTCTATTTCTTATGTAAAATTTAAATATTAGCACAGCACAGAAGAACTTTACAACCTGACACTAGCTCTGTCCTATCTAGTACATACTCTTATCATACAAACCTACTCGATATTCCCCAAACATTTCATGCATGTTGCTATGGACTGGATTGTGCCCTCTCCCATATTCCTATATTGAAACCCTAACCTCCAAAGGGATGGTTTTGGAGATGGGGCCTTTGGGAGATAATTAAATTTAGATGAGGTCATAAGTGTGACCCTCACAATGGGATTAGTGCTTTTACAAGATGAGACACCAGAGCCTTCTCTCTCTCTCTTCCATGTGAGGACACAGTGAAAAGACAGCCATCTGTAAGGCAGGAACAAAGGCTTCACCAGAGAGTAACCATGCTAATACTTTGATCTTGGGCTTCTAGCCTTCAGAACTGTGAAGAAATAAATTTCTGCTGTTTAACTCACCTAGTCTATGGTATTTTTTTATGATAGCCTAACAATTTTCTACCAATTCCAATGTGTGTGTGTGTGTGTGTGTGTGTGTGTGTGTGTAGGGAGAAGAGTGGTTTCACCACCAACAAGCAAATCTTGGACACCAGCTGAAAGTCCTACAGTTTAACCCAATTCTGACACTATTTACTTGGAGATAGCATCAGATTCCACAGGGTAAGAGCTCAGTCCCACATGACCGCCCTCTAGTTCAGCTGTCAATTGCAAGCCCGTTTTGTCACCTGCACTTCTAACCATCTGGCTACAGAATGGAGGTTCCCATGACTCCCTCCTAAGATTTGATTAACTTGCTAGAGTGGCTCACAGAGCTCCAAAAACCTGCTTATTCACTGGATTACCAGTCTATTACAAAGGATATAAATCAACAGCCAAATGAAGAGATACATAATGTGAGGTCCTGAACAAGGCAGCTTCTGTCCCCGTGGAGTTTGGGATCCAGCATGGTGGCATGTGGAACCATTCTGGTTCTCCAGCCCAGTTCTCCAAAGCCCCTCTTTTTGGGTTTATATGGCGCCTTCATTATATAGGCATGATTGATTAAATTGTTGGCCATTGGGTTTTTCTTATAAATCACAATATTGCACAGCTGAAACTGACCAAGAAACATGTTTATATCCCCCAGAAGGAGTGTTTGCTGTTCCTCCTGTTTATTTCTGCCTAGAGGTCCCGACTCATTTTCAAGACCCAGGTCAAATGTTACCTCCATGATGTAGCTTTCCTGACTTTATTTTTCCTCCCGCACATACAGGACCTGCAACATAACTGTGGCCCAGTACAAGTGAAAATTCATGACCTCGTATTCAGCAAGCAGCAAAAAAGTGCTGTGAAAAGTACCAATACAGAAAGTGCTTTTCTTTCTTCTGCTTTCTCTCGCTTGTTTTTATTTGCTACCTAATGTCATTCTAAGTAAAGAAAAAATAAATTTTAAAATTATAGTATGAATTTTACCATTTGTCTTTATATTGTGTGATGCCAGTTTTAAATGCAAATATAAGAACATTCAGCTCATATGTAGAATCACTGAAATTACACAATCCATTGCTCATACGTGCGTACAGATTCCGTTCTTACCTGGGCAGAGGAAATGCTGCACAAACTTAGGTCAACTGTTTCTATTTAACTTCTTGATACACTCACATTCTGCCAACTCTTTCATCTTTCTAGTGAGTGAGGGAAAACTAAAAGAAAAGCATCTGTGAGCAGCCCTGTCTTCCCCTTTCCTTCCATGTCATCATTTTCAGCTAAGTGTTTGGCCAACGTGGGGGAAGAAACACAGATAAGAAAGAATAATGATAGGTCATTGATGTTTCCTTGAAGCCACTGTCTTCTTTCTGTGTTTGAAGCAAGTTCTGTATTTAAAGCAAGTTCTGCTTGAAGTGGCTCTCAGGCAGTCCCCGCAAAGCCCAGTTCACCCAGCTGTAGCCATCACAAGCTTACCTCATACTTCTCCACTTGGCTCCTTTGGCTGTACACCCAAGCCCTCTCCATGCATGACTACACCAGACTTGTTCTGTTGGGCAAGAGATGCGTCTCTCACTGGGCTTCTCTGAGGGCCTGGCCCTGTCCTTCCCTTCATGTGCCAGGCACTGTGCTAGGTATGGGCATGCAGCTGTCAGCAGCATGACCAAGGCCCTACTGTCATGGGACTTGTGTTCTATAGGGACAAGCTGGAGGTCGATGGAAAGAAGAGAGAGAAAATAGATAAACAAAAAAGCATGGTAAGTGCAGTACCACTGCTCCCCAAACCATGCAGGGTGAGGGGAGGACAAGGCAGCAGCAAGAGGTCCCATGAAGCTGGGACAGGAAGGCAGAGAGGAGGAGTCATCAGAAAGGTTGAGATGAGCATCCTGCTGGAGGAACACAGCACCCATATCCCTAAGTGAGTGGCAGCTGGTGAAGTGGAGCATGCAGGAGGAGAGGGGTCCGTCCAGGCCAGGCAGGACCTCTGAATAAGGATGGGACCCCCGAGCTCCTTCTCAGAGCAGTGAGGGCACTGAGGGATGTAAGCTTCAGGCCTTCCACCTGCCTTATTTTTTGTGGATCACGGTAACTCCTGGTGGGGAAAGCATGGAGAGTCAGCTCAGGAGATCTTGATGGTGAGCTGGTTGAGGAGGTGGCAGTGGAGATTAGAGAAGGGGAAGGAATCCTGTAGTCAGCACACTGTGCGCACCACAAATACTCCGAGTGCATTGCAGTAAGGTCGGAGCTGTCAAGTACTTCTCTCTGGGTAGACTTTCTAAGTTGGGCAGGTAGTTATATACTCCTGTCTTCAGTCCTCCCTCAGATGCTTCTTCCTCCAAAATAGGGGTTGACAAAGCACAGCCCAGGGCCAGAGCCAGCCTGCCACCTGTTTTGGTTCTACCTGTGATATAAAATGATTTTTACATTTTAAAATTGTTGGAAAAAATTAAAAGAAGAATATTTCATGAGGTGGGAATTATATGAAATTTAAATTTCAGTGCCTTTAAACAGTTTTATTGGAACACAGTCACACCCATTCATGGACGTACTGCCTACGCTGCTTCGTGCTAAAAGGACAAGTTGAGTAGTTTGTGGTCCACAAGGCCTAAATATTTACTCCCTGGCTCTTTACAGAAAGTTTGTCAATGCCACTCTAAAACCATGGGAGAAGGCAAATCTTTCCTTCTCACTTAGTAACGACCAGAGATGAACATAAGGAAAGAACACAGTGGTGCAGAGGACAGCATGCACTAAGGCATGGAGATAGGAATGAGGTCAGCATCCACACACACCAAGAGCCCACTCTGTAAGAAAGACCCTGTGGGGACTTCCCTGGCAGTCCAGTGGTTAAGACTCCATGCTTCCAATGCAGGGGGCACAGGTTCAATCCCTGGTCAGAGAACTAAGATCCCACATGCCACAGGGCATGGCAAAAAAGAAAGAAAGCAAGATAGGCCTTGTGGAGGAGGGAATAAGAGTAGATGGGGTGAGTGGGCCATGTCTTGTCAGGAAGGGGCAGAAGAAGGTGTTGTTGTGGTACCATTTGCAATCTGAACCATGGGCTTAATGTGGAAGCCAAGCCACAGAAGGTCTCAGGAGGCCACTATGTCATTCCAGCAAGATGTGAGATCCTAAAGGGGCAGATGAAAGATGTATCCAAAAGTGGAAGCAATAAGAATTGGTTCATCTTCAAGGAATTCATGGAAAAGACTCTGACAAGTACAGGTTTCTGGTAACTGACTATACTGCTGAACTGAATGAATAAGCATTTTCAGAACTCTAATGGAAAACTGATGAACTCATAAAAGATGAAAAAAAATTAATTACATGGGACTGAGTGAACTGCTGAGGATGATTATAATTTTTGTGACTTTCTGTTTGAATAAAAGAAAAAAATCCCACAAGGACTCAGAGGCAAAAAATATACAAATCAATTTTCACTGCAAAGTAAAGGAGCTGTTACAGTGGAGGGTTACTGGACTGAATGTCAATATTATGACATAGTATGAGTGTGTTTCGTGTTTGGTAATTGCAATCATTGTTGCTTTTGTTGTGGTCATCCATTTACAATGTTTGGTGTCAGTTTATTTATCTCTTGTAAAAATAAAATACAGTGTGTGCCTATGAGTTGTGGAAAAAAATTTTCAAAAGGTTAAAAAAAGAAATTGAGCTATTTGTAATGAGATGGATAGACCTAGAGTCTGTCATACAGAGTGAAGTAAGTCAGAAAGAAAAAGACAAATACCGTATGCTAACACATATATATGGAATTTAAGGGAAAAAAATGTCATGAAGAACCTAGGGGTAAGATAGGAATAAAGACGCAGACCTACTGGAGAATGGACTTGAGGATATGGGGAGGGGGAAGGGTGAGTTTTGACAGGGCGAGAGAGAGTCATGGACATATACACACTAACAAACGTAGTAAGGTAGATAGATGGGGGGAAGCAGCCGCAAGGCACAGGGATATTAGCTCGGTGCTTTGTGACAGCCTGGAAGTGTGGGATGGGGAGAGTGGGAGGGAGGGAGACGCAAGAGGGAAGACATATGGGAACATATGTATATGTATAGCTGATTCACTTTGTTATAAAGCAGAAACTAACACACCATTGTAAAGCAATTATACCCCAATAAAGATGTTTAAAAAAAAAAAAAAAAAAAGAATTGGTAACTGACTGCTTACAGGGAAAGAGAAAGAATTGAGTCAAAATTGACTCCAGTTTCTAGCCAAGTTTGAACTGGGGAAAAAGGATTCGCCACAGAGAGAAGAAATAAAACTGCTTTAGATACAATGGAGGTGAGGTGACAGCGAGACAATTAAAAATATCCTTTAAGCAGACATGAACTAGAAGTCAGGACAAAGAGTCTAGATAAAATTCTAGGCAGCCATCAATTCAGAAACAAATGCAGTCTCCAGGGCAAGAACTTGAAGCAAGGAAAGCCACAGAATAAGCCCTGGTTTCTATTAGGAGGTTAGAGGGGAAATCCATAGGAGGAAAGAGAAGAAGCAGAGACCAGAGAATCTAGATATTATCACAGCACAGAGGCAGAGGGAAAAGACCCTCAAGAAAGGGCCACCACTGTAGGGGCCAGAAGGCATCCTGCAAGGAAGACTTCCTGTCAACTCCTTGCAGTTAAGTGTGAGAAGGAAGGTGGAGCAGACAATATGGAGGTAGATAGTCGTGACCAATGATGTCACATGGAGGAGAATAAGGGGGAAATCACCAACACGAATGCATGTGTGTGAAAAGAATATTAAAGTTAAATTACTAAGTGAAAAGTTAAAATTGTAGTCTAATATCTCACAGTAGAGGAGAAAAGCAAAACAGAGATTAGAGTTTTTGTTTTTTGTTACTAAGAAAAAGATTAAAGTCACACTATAACAAATTTTAGACTTCCATAAGAAAATAACTGACAGAGATGAACGTTGAATTGAACATTACATAATTAAGAATCTAATTTTACTGGACCTGAGATGAATAAATAAAACATATACCAGGTTTATTACTTTTTTCCCTTAAGTTTTCAAATTGAACAGGGTAGTCTTAAGTTATATCCCACATTAAACTAAAGAATTTAGGTTTAAAAGCTGGAAAATAAATTAACAAGTGATAAGGGATAGGACAGAGGTCAAAGACAAAGAGAGAATACTGATATCACATAGACAGATGGAGAGGGATCATTCACACGGAAAGCAGAGTATTTGCATAATGTTTCACTGAATGTGAACTACACACAATGTACAAAGTAAATGAGATATTGCTCTTCCTTCAATAGATTTACTGTCTAAAATGCTGTATTTATAAAACAGAACCTATTTTCTTAGTGAATCTGAGAAAGAACTCTAGTAACCTGATTTACTTTATAATCATTCAACCTAGATTTTTGTTGACTCCATAATAGCAAATCTACTGGTTGGAACTAAGGGGGTAAAAAAAGCACAGTCTAAAACGTAAATTCCATAATGATTTTAACTCTCAGCCGTGTATGAAGAAAAATCTTCATTTTGTGCCAGGAAAAGCCTAAACTCCTAAAGTTCTTACATCTGAATTGTGGAAGACAGAAGCCCTGATGTTATCCATATTCAGCAAGAGGAACATCTTGAGAGCTCCTTCCCAATTAGAAGCTTTGCTCTTCTCTCTACTTCTCAAATACAGGCAGAAAAGATAACTTGTAAAATGTAAAAACTAAGTAATTGGAAGAGAGAGAGAGAGAGGAAGGGAAAAGGGAAAGAAGGGGGAGGAGGAAGAGAAGGAGAAAAGAAGAGAGAACACTACCTAACACCCTAAAATGATCTGACGAGGACTTTTCCTTAATTTATTTTTGTTTCCTTACCATTTCTGTGGTCTTCAAAAATGAGTCATAATTCAGCTGCACATATTAAAACCCCCACAAAAACACTACATTTTATTTCAGCTTGAAAGTAGACATGTGATTTGGAGTTTTAAAGTAATATAGAACCAAGTCATACTTTCTCCCTTCAAGATCCACTTCAAAGCTATTTATGATGTGTCAGCTCTGGTGTGAGGTCAGCCATTTGCACATCATATGACACAAGTTTAATTATGGGAATGTTAGAGAAATATAAGTAAATTAAAACCGTGCATCTCAGAAAGAAGGTGCACGTTCCCACAGAATTCATTTTGTGGGGCCTTTAGGGACTTTCCACCCCCTCACTTGTTCCCGTAAACCAATTCTTCTCCCTATCGTGCGCCACTCCTTCTCCCTATCGAAACCAATTCTTCTCCCTATCGTGCGCCACTCCTTCTCCCTATCGAAACCAATTCTTGGAGTTTTTCAGTTGACGGGGACTTGCCAGACAGCGGGTAATTTTCCAGTTGCCCGTAACAGGTATACGCCCTAACCGCCACAATGAACAGACAACTATAACGGCCAGAAGGTGGGACAAAAGTTCCTAAGCCAATGAATTCAAAAGTCACCACATTTACCCAATCATTGTGAGAATATACCCGCCCTATGAGTAAATAAACCTATAAAAAGTATGTGATTCCGCTTTTAGGGGTTCCCCATCGGCCTCCTGCGTGAGGTTCAGGGAACCCCGGTGCATCGGCTCCTAATAAACCTCTTGCGTGTTGCAACGGCTCTCGACTCTTGGCGGTTCTTGGGCGAGTTGGAATCCCTCGTAGACCGCTTGGGTCTAACATTTGGGGGCTCGTCCGGGATCCCCACTCGCCCCCGGGTCACAAGAACATCGGGAGTCGGAGGTATCAGGTAGGCTCGAGCCCAATTGTCTGTTTGTTTGTCGTTTGTTTGTTGCTAGCCGCCATTAGGAAAAAGCCGTGCGAACCGGCTTACTGTGGAATCTGTATTGGACTCCTGGCTAGGCAGACGTGCCGAAAGCTGGTGTCCACGGGCCCCGGGGGACGCCCTGGTGGTCCATCTGGAAGGAGAAACAAATTTTGTCTCCCCTTCATCTGGTTCTGGCAGGTTATATAAGCTGCCATCTGAATTTGAGTTGGTTTTGGGTTTAAGTTCGCGGCGGCTGGTTCTGGCAGGTTATATAAGCTGCCATCTGAATTTGAGTTGGTTTCGGGTTTAAGTTCGCGGCGGCAATATCAATGTGTGTCTTTTGAAATTTTATTGTTTTTCTGTACTATTATCTTTCTTTTGACGGACGACAATGGGACAAACTATGACGACTCCTCTTTCTCTTACCCTAAGCCACTGGACCGAAGTTAGGGCTAGGGCCCACAACCTTTCGGTAGAAGTAAGGAAAGGAAAATGGCAAACGCTGTGTACCTCTGAGTGGCCTACATTTCAGACAGGGTGGCCACCCGAAGGATCTTTTTTGTTAGATAAGGTTGGGCTAGTCAAGTCTAGGGTCTTTAACACAGGACCCCACGGACACCCAGACCAGATACCATATATCTTGGTCTGGGAAGATCTAGTTCTCTCCCCGCCTCCGTGGGTCCGGCCCTTTGTTTCCTCAACAGGCACGTCTGCATGCGCTCCAGCACAATCGGAGATATTGGCCCTGAAGAAAACCCCAGACACGGAAAAGTCATCTGCTGCCCCGGACCCGCCAAAGGCGATATATCCTGACCTGCAGTCTGATTTGCTTCTTCTAGATTCCCCACCTCCTTATCCTCCGGCCCTAAATCCCATGTCGCCCCTAGGACCCCCAGCTTCACAACCCTCCGCACCAGTAGGGCCACCTGTTATGGCGGAAAGGGGGGGTCCCTCGGCGGGCACCAGAAGCCGGAGGGCTGTTTCCCCGGATTCTACTGCTTTACCCCTTAGAGAATATGGCCCCCCCGATAACCACGGGAATAGGCCCCTTCAATACTGGCCCTTTTCCTCCGCAGATCTTTATAATTGGAAGATGCATAACCCTACTTTCTCTGAAAACCCACAGGCTCTTACTGCTCTAATAGAGTCTCTTGTCTTCTCCCACCAACCCACCTGGGATGATTGTCAACAGCTCCTCCAGACTCTCCTCACAACTGAGGAGAGGCAACGGGTTCTCCTGGAGGCTAGAAAGAATGTGTTAGGCGCCAATGGACAACCTACCCAGTTGCCTAATGAGATTGATGCCGGTTTTCCACTCGTCAGGCCGAATTGGGACTTTAATACCCTGGAAGGTAAGGAGCACCTGAAAATGTATCGCCAGGCTCTGGTGGCAGGTCTCCATGGAGCGGCCAGGCGCCCCACGAATTTGGCTAAGGTAAGAGAGGTAACTCAGGGGCCCCAGGAATCGCCAACCGTGTTCCTAGAACGCTTAATGGAGGCTTTTAGACGATTCACTCCTTATGATCCAACCTCTGAGGAACATAAGGCCACCATAGCAATGACCTTTATTGACCAGGCGGCCCCTGATATTAGAAAAAAGTTACAAAGGCTGGATGGCCTACAAGGTTTCTCCCTTCAGGACTTAGTAAAAGAGGCAGATAAGGTATATAATAAGAGGGAGACAGAGGAAGAAAGGGAAGAAAGAAAGCAGAAGGAACAAGAGGCTCGTGAGGTAAGACGAGATAAGAGGCAAGAAAGACATTTGAGTAAGATACTGGCCACTGTAGTCAGAGGAGGAAACAGTAGAGACAGAAATAGACAGGAAGGGCGAACAACGGATAGAAGGCGGCCATTAGACAAGGACCAATGTGCCTACTGTAAAGAAAAAGGTCATTGGGCAAGAGAATGCCCTAAAAAAAGGAACGGGGGAAGGCCAACCAGAGATAAAATCTTAACATTGGAAGAGGAAGATTAGGGAAGTCAGGGCTCGGACCCTCTCCCCGAGCCCAGGGTAACTCTTAAAGTGGAGGGGGAACCCGTCCAGTTCTTGGTGGACACCGGAGCCCAGCACTCAGTCCTCCTTCATTCAAAGGGCCCCCTTTCAACTAAAAGGTCATGGGTCCAGGGGGCCACTGGAAATAAGCAGTACTCATGGACCACCCGAAGGACAGTAGATCTTGGGGTGGGACGAGTAACCCACTCATTCTTGGTCATACCTGAGTGCCCATACCCTCTGCTAGGTAGAGACTTACTCTCTAAGGTGGGGGCCCAAATCCACTTTCAACCAGAAGGGCCCACCATAACTGACAACCAAGGGAGATTACTCCAAATCTTGACCATGAAACTGGAAGATGAACACAGGATATATAAAACACCCTCGCCTCCACAAGCTGACATGCAGGATTGGATGACTAGGTTTCCACAGGCTTGGGCAGAAACTGCCGGTATGGGAATGGCAAAATATCGGCCCCCTATGGTGGTAGAACTTAAAACAACCGCCACCCCAGTGACGGTCCGCCAATACCCCATGAGTAAAGAAGCCCGAGATGGCATCCGTCCTCAAATACAAAGGTTACTGGAATTAGGGATCCTGGTAAGGTGCCAATCTGCATGGAATACCCCTCTTTTGCCAGTTAAAAAGCCAGGAACTAATAATTACCGACCGGTACAAGACCTACGAGAGGTAAATAAGCGGGTGATGGACCTCCACCCCACGGTACCCAACCCCTACAATCTCTTAAGTACTCTTCCACCTCAGCACACTTGGTACACTGTTTTGGATCTTAAAGATGCTTTCTTCTGCCTGAGACTTTCTTCTCTCAGTCAGCCTTACTTTGCCTTCGAGTGGAAGGATCCAGCCTCTGGGATGTCAGGCCAGCTGACATGGACTCGCCTGCCACAAGGATTCAAGAACTCCCCCACCATTTTTGATGAGGCTCTCCACCAGGATTTGGCATCTTATAGAGAATCCAATCCCCAGGTAACTCTACTTCAATATGTCGATGATATTCTTTTAGCTGCTGAAACCCAAGAGGACTGCATCAAGGGAACCGAGAGGCTGTTAACAGAACTGGGAACATTGGGATATCGGGCTTCAGCAAAGAAAGCACAAATATGTCAACGACAGGTTAGTTACCTGGGGTACTTGTTAAAAGGAGGACAGAGATGGCTTTCGGAAAGCAGGAAAGACACTGTTGCCCGGATACCGGCCCCCAAGAGTCCCAAACAAGTTAGGGAATTTTTGGGGACGGCCGGATTTTGTAGGCTATGGATTCCGGGGTTTGCTGAATTAGCAGCCCCTTTATATCCCCTGACCAAAAATGGCATCCCTTTTGCTTGGGGTGATAAAGAACAACGGGCTTTTGACCGAATTAAACGAGCCCTACTATCAGCCCCGGCTCTGGGGCTACCAGATGTTACTAAGCCTTTTCATCTGTACGTGGCCGAGAATAAAGGCATCGCAAAGGGAGTACTAACTCAGAAACTGGGCCCCTGGAATCGCCCGGTTGCGTACCTATCAAAGAAATTGGATCCTGTGGCAGCAGGATGGCCCGCCTGTTTAAAAATAATCGCCGCGGTGGCCGCTTTGGTCAAAGATGCTGACAAACTGACTTTGGGGCAGAACCTAACGATAACAGCCCCCCATGCATTAGAAAGTGTAATTCGCCAGCCACCCGACAGATGGCTAACAAATGCCAGGATGACTCATTACCAAGCCCTGCTGTTAAACTCAGATCGTATTAAGTTTACCTCAGCCACAGGACTCAACCCGGCCACCTTGCTACCCGACCCTGACCTGGAAAGCACTACCGTCATCCATGATTGTCAGGAAGTACTGGCTGCAGCACACCGTAGCAGACCAGACTTGATGGATCAGCCCCTCCCCAACGCCGACGTTACCTGGTTTACTGACGGAAGCAGTTTCCTAGAGAAAGGTAAGCGTCGGGCGGGAGCTGCCGTGGTAGACGGGAAAGAGGTCATCTGGGCAGCCACATTACCGCAAGGGACATCGGCCCAACGGGCTGAACTAATCGCCATGACTAGAGCATTGGAACTAGCAGAAAACAAAAAGGTAAACATCTATACGGACAGTAGGTACGCATTTGCTACCGCCCATGTCCATGGGGCCATTTACCAACAAAGAGGGTTGCTCACCTCGGCGGGCAAAGAAATTAAAAACAAAGAAGAAATAGTGGCACTGCTAGCTGCCCTCATGCTCCCCACTAAAGTCAGCATCATTCATTGCCCCGGACACCAGAAGGACAATACCCCGGTGACAAGAGGCAACAACATGGCAGATAGGGTGGCACGAGAAGTGGCTCTACGGGAAATCATACTAGAACTATCAGATGAGAGTCCTGGGAAACCAAATGATAGGGGAACAATTACCCCAGCCATAACTAAAGGAACATTATCTCCTCAACAAGCAAAATCCATGCTACAACAGATTCACAGATGGACACACTTGGGAACCAAGAAGATGGTATCCCTATTACATAAGACAGGTTATGATACCTCTGGATTAACCAAAATAGCTGAGCAGATTGCACGAGAGTGCATTCCATGCCAACAGGTAAACTCCCATAAAGGAAAACTTGAGGTCGGAAAAAGGCTCAGAGGAGACCGCCCAGGAGCCTATTGGGAGGTCGACTTCACTGAAATATGCCCTGGAAGGTACGGTAACAGGTATCTTCTAGTTTTTATAGATACCTTCTCAGGATGGGTAGAAGCTTTCCCGACGAAGAAGGAGACAGCTACTGTGGTGGCCAAAAAGATCTTAGAAGAAATTTTCCCCCGGTTCGGGGCACCAAAGGTAATAGGATCAGATAATGGTCCCGCCTTCGTCGCCCAGGTAAGTCAGGGTGTGGCCAAATACCTGGGGACTGATTGGAAATTACATTGTGCCTATAGACCCCAGAGTTCAGGACAGGTAGAGAAAATGAATAGAACTCTAAAAGAGACCCTAACTAAATTGTCCATAGAGACTGGCGGTACAGATTGGACGGTGCTCCTTCCCTTAGCCCTGTTCCGGGCTAGAAATACCCCCTCCCGCTATTATCTTACTCCATTTGAAATACTATACGGGGCCCCACCTCCTCTTTTTACGCTAAGGGAGAAATTAAGTCCTGACTGCCAGAATAACACTGACTTATATGCTAGGCTGTTGGGACTCCAGTTGGTCCAAAAGGAGGTGTGGTCCCAGCTGGCAGAGGCTTACCGACCAGGAACACCAGCAGAGGCTCATCCCTTCCAAGTCGGAGATTCCGTGTACGTCCGTCGGCACCGAACCCAGACTCTAAAGCCTCGGTGGAAAGGACCATACATCGTCCTGCTCACCACCCCCACGGCTATAAAGGTAGACGGCATCGCTGCGTGGATCCACGCTTCACACGTGAAGGCCGCACCAGCATCTGCAACATCGGAATGGCGAGCCCAAAAGACCAGCAACCCGCTCAAGCTCAAGCTTCTGCGATCATCAGATTTATAACTTTAACTTTGTTACCCCTACTGACTGTGAGTAATTTTAGTCCTCACCTGCCCCAGCATTTAACCTGGCAGGTAATTTCCCAAACTGGAGATGTAATATGGTCTGTTAGCCATACTGCTGCTCCTTGGACCTGGTGGCCAGACCTTTTCCCCGATGTTTGTAAATTAGCCATAGGAGCTCCCAATTGGGACACAGCACACTCCCATGATCGTCAAAATGCCCCATCCATACCCGGTCGGGCCGGCCAATACAGCTGCCAAAACTCGGGTACGCGACAGAAACTTAGCAACCCTACCTTTTATGTATGCCCGGGATTTCATCGCCATAGGTCCCTAAATTATCAATGTGGGGGAAAGGAACATTTTTATTGTAAAAGCTGGGGGTGTGAAACCACAGGAGACACCTATTGGAAGCCCACCTCTGGCTGGGACTTTATTAAGGTGACAGCCAATTATACACACCCAACCAACCCCTTAACTTATAGGCCTGAATGTACTAAATGGTGCCATCCCCTTAAGATCTCTTTTAGTGAACCAGGAAAAAAGGATAAAAACTGGATAAATGGCCATTCATGGGGAATCAGGTTTTATAAAGAAGGATATAATGATGGATTACTAATGACCATCAAACTAAAAATTGAAACCCCTACTCCAGTTCCTATAAGCCCCAACCCTGAGATAGGGCACTCTTCGCTACCTTTGGTCCCTCCCACAGCGTTACCAGAGATAAGAAACCAAACTTCTGAGCCAAAAGGAATAACAATCAAGCCCAAGACCCCCCGGGACCGAATGCTCTCATTGGTCCAGGCGGCTTTTGAGGTTTTAAATGCCACAAACCCGGAGGCTACCAAATCATGTTGGCTTTGCTATGCTGCTCCTCCCCCTTATTATGATGCTATAGGATATAATTCTAATTATAATAATGTTAACACTCCAGATCAATGTCGATGGAAACAAGAAGGAAATAGTAAATTGACCCTGGCCTCAGTATTAGGAAACGGTACATGTGTAGGAACGCCCCCCTCGTCCCACCGACATCTTTGTGCCAATTTAAGCCTCCCACAGGGCTCAGGGTATCTCCTCCCTCCTCCGGATGGATGGTGGGCATGTAACACAGGATTGACCCCCTGCATTTCTTTAGAGGTCCTTAAAGCTTCAACCGATTTTTGTGTGTTAGTTCAGCTGGTCCCCAGACTCATTTATCATTCAGATTCATCCTTTCTAGATGAATATGAGGGCAGAGGAAGGTTTAAGAGGGAACCCATAACACTCACCCTGGCTGTACTCCTAGGACTAGGAATGGCAGCCGGGGTAGGAACGGGTACAACAGCCCTCATCCAACAACCCCACTATTATGATGCCTTAAGGCAAGCTGTAGATGTTGACCTCCGGGCATTAGAAAGTTCCATAACTCAGTTAAAAGAATCCCTCACCTCGCTTTCAGAGGTGGTAATGCAAAACAGGAGGGGATTAGATCTGCTGTTCCTTAAGGAGGGCGGACTATGTGCTACACTAAAAGAAGAATGCTGTTTTTATATTGATCATTCTGGGGCTATTACCAAAACTATGGACAAACTTAGGGAGCGCCTGGACAAAAGACAACAGGAAAGGGAAAATCAAAAAGGATGGTTTCAATCATGGTTTGATAAATCTCCCTGGCTTACTACTTTAGTTTCCACCTTGTTAGGGCCCCTCATTATTTTATTGTTGCTTTTAACTTTTGGACCATGCATTCTGAATCGCCTGATAGCCTTTATTAGAGAACGCATTAGTACGGTACAAGTTTTAATGCTAAGGCAACCATACCAAAACTCGCAAAAAGAAACTGAAATTCCATGATTGAAATTAGTTACAAAAAAAAAAGGGGGGGAATGTGGGGCCTTTAGGGACTTTCCACCCCCTCACTTGTTCCCGTAAACCAATTCTTCTCCCTATCGTGCGCCACTCCTTCTCCCTATCGAAACCAATTCTTCTCCCTATCGTGCGCCACTCCTTCTCCCTATCGAAACCAATTCTTGGAGTTTTTCAGTTGACGGGGACTTGCCAGACAGCGGGTAATTTTCCAGTTGCCCGTAACAGGTATACGCCCTAACCGCCACAATGAACAGACAACTATAACGGCCAGAAGGTGGGACAAAAGTTCCTAAGCCAATGAATTCAAAAGTCACCACATTTACCCAATCATTGTGAGAATATACCCGCCCTATGAGTAAATAAACCTATAAAAAGTATGTGATTCCGCTTTTAGGGGTTCCCCATCGGCCTCCTGCGTGAGGTTCAGGGAACCCCGGTGCATCGGCTCCTAATAAACCTCTTGCGTGTTGCAACGGCTCTCGACTCTTGGCGGTTCTTGGGCGAGTTGGAATCCCTCGTAGACCGCTTGGGTCTAACAATTTATGATTCTTTTATGGAAGTTATGTCACTGAGTCCAAGCTCGCTCTGCATGCTGCGTGACAGGCCGATAAATCGGGAGATGAGGTGTTGAGGCAAGGAATATGACTTTATTCGGAAGGCCAGCAGACCGAGAAGATGGCAGACTAGGGTCCCCTCCCAAAAATCTTACGGGGTCTGGATGCCAGTTTCTTTTATAGAATCAGAGAGAGAGAGGCGGTGAAGAAGTAAAGTAAAAAGGGCCATCAGTCTCGCAAAACATCTCCTGGAATGGCCAGCCTTGGGGAGGGGATGTGTTAATTTCTTCCTTTCCGCAGCCATTCACAGGTGGGCAGAGTCAGATTGTCTCCCTGTGAGCTGAACAAAGGCACTTTAGTTTCATATTCAGGCAGAGGGGCAGGGTTCCCTGAGGCAGACCATTATGTATGATTATAATAACAAAAGCAATGAAAAGCAAAGGTTAAAGTCAAAGAAACAGATCCAACATGGGGGCAAAACTGCCTCATCCCTGTTACAGTTAGACATTGAAAATGGGATATATTAATCTGTAGAAAGATAATTGTCCAATCTATGAATAGTCACAATTTATTTCCTATACTAAGGAATGCCAAATCCTAATTAGATGCTCCCCTCTTGCTGTTTTTAGGCATTTATACAAAAATACTAAAACTGTCAGATTTTTTTAAATGGAACATAATTTTTAAACTGTGCTTAGCAGCTAGATCTCTGAAAACACCTTTCAAAATAGAAATAGGACATTTTTGAAAAGTGATATAGAAATTAAAATTAGGTGTTTAATGAATTATTTCTGCTTCTAAGATGGAGTAACACAAAAACAGATGAAGTATATGAAACAATTATTTTTCTGATATTGGCTCTCAAAGGTGAAGGAAAATGACCCTGAGAGGGGAAGCAAGTAAGGAGAGACTTATGACTGCCCACAGTTCACTGCCTGGAGAGAGCATCCAGGATGCAGCAGGAGGAGGTGACTCCAGGGGGCACAGGTGGTCCACCTGAGTTGAGGAGAAGGAACTGAGAGTCTGGGGAGAACAAAGCCACTAGAGTTTACAGAGCACAGTGCACAAGAGGAGAGAACTACATGGAGAAAGAGCTCTGAAGAATTCCAGAAGGTTCCCTTAGAATACTGAGAACTGAGCAGTGTGTGAGTGTGGGGATGCCAGCCAAGGCTAGGGAAAGAAACACGAGTGAGGAGTGAGAGAACAATCACCAGAGATTTGCATGGCTGGGAATAGTTCCTGCTCCACCAGTCAGAAGAGAAATCATTGCAATTCTCAGGCTATTAGATAGGGTACACAGGAGGGTACTTCCTTGGTGGTATAGTGGAATCAGCCCTAGAACAAAAGTTGCTCTGGTTGTTACCGAATGCAATTCATGTGCCTGACTCACATTGAGGCCAAATATACCAAAACATCAGCATTTAGAGCAGAGAAAAGTTTATTGCAAGCCCAAGCAATAAGAATGTGTGGCTCATGCTCAAAATCCCTGAACTCTCTGATGGTTTTTAGGGAGAAGTTTTTATAGGCAAAATTTGGAGTGAGGGCTGCAGGGTGTGTGACTTTCTTCTGACTGGCTGGTGGTGAGGTAACAGGGCAGTGTTCCACGAATCTTATGTTTAGCCTGAAGTTACCATGCTCTACCTGGGTGAGGGCCTTAGTTCCTACAGAAGAACTCAAAGATATTGTTATGCATATTCCTTGAGGAGGAACCAAGACACTTCCCCAAGGTTACACTATTGTTTCTTGACTGCTCCTCCTTTCTTTCTGCATTCCCTCCCTTCCCTAATTAGCAACAATTTGAATCTTCCCTTTGGAACTCAGGGAAGGTCAAGGAGGCTGAAGCCTTTTGCCTGCAAATAAGAAACGGGGGACACAGAAGGGATTTGTAGCAGGGAAGGTCCCACAGGGTCTTGCTCCATTTCATGGTCTTACATAACATCTCTCAAGAGCAAACCTTGAAAGATCAAACTGTTACCAAGTGACTTAGCTGCATCTCTAAACAATGTTCACAGGAACCCAAAATTAGCCAGCATTCAGCAAGGTAAAATTCACAGGGTCTGGCATGCAAAGAGTTAGGAAAATATGACCCATAATGAGAAGAAAAATACCAATTAATAAAAATAAGCCCAGAGATGATACAGTTATTAGGATTAGCAGATAAGGACATTGAAATAATTATCATAGCTGTATTCCATGTTCAATGTTCAAGAAAGATTGCACAGGTTATTAGGGATAGGAAAAATATGAAAAATACCAAAATCAAGCTACCTAAAATGAAAATACAATCTCTGAGATGAAAAATACTGGATGGGACTAACAGCAGATTAGACAATAAAGAAGAAAAAATGTGTGAACTTGAAAAAATAGGAGCAGAAACTATCCAAAGTGAAACACAAAGAAAAAAGATTGAAAAAAGTTAATGGAGCATCAGTGAGCTGTGGGGCACATTCAGTCAGACTAATACACATATAATCGGAATGAAACAGGAGGGAAGGGGGCAGGGCACAAACTTTAAAGGAATGACATAGCCCAAGGACATGACATAAACTGATTAGAACAAAATGGGTCCAAGATGGCCGACAAGTTGACTTCCATTAGACCTTGAGCCTCAGTATATGCTCACTGTAACACATCAGCAAGCTAAATGACACACCCACAGGCACCATGACAGTTCCAAGGCCAACCATAAGGATAAAAAAGTGGGCAGTGCCCCATTTGCTGGAAATCCCCACCCCTTCCCAAAATGGCTGGAATACTCCTTCCATTTATTAGCCTATGAAATTACCCACCCCTATAAAAACTGAAAACCCCGTACCCTAGTGCCTTTCTCGCCTTCTGAGATGGCCCACATTCTGTCTGTGAAGTGTGTTTCTCTCTAAATAAATCCACTTCTTACCTATCACTTTGTCTCTCACTGAATACTTTCTGAGATGAGACATCAAGAACCTGAGCTTCATTAACTCCTGAAACTAGGTGTGTGATTTCGGTTGGAAGACTGTGGGGTTTGACCTGGTTCGAGCCCCAGTCAGGGTTTTGGCCAGGTTCGAGTCCTGGCCACATGGGTTTGAGTCCCAATCAGGGTTCTGGCTGGGTTAGAGTCCTGGCCTCGTGGGTTCAAGTCCCAATCTGAGGTGCACGGTTTCAGGAGTTCCTGTAGGAAAAAAGAGGTAAGGGGAACATTACTGAAAAATATAACATCCACCAAATTTCCTAATCTGATAAAAACTCTAAACCAGTGGTGCTCAACTGGGGGTGACTTTGCCCTTGAGGACATTGGCAATGTCTGGAGTCATTTTTGGTTGTCACAGAGGAGAATAATACTGGAATCTAGTGGGTAGAAGCCAGGAATGCTAAACATCCTATAATGCATAGACAGCCTCCACCAGGCCCCATAGTGCTGAGACTGAGAAACTCAGCTCTAAATCCGCAGGTCCAAGAAGCCCAGTCAGCCCCAAGCACAGAGAGAGAGTGGGGGAGAGAGAGAGAAGAGAACAACATGAAGGCATGTCATAATTGGATTGCCTTAATCTGTGATAAAGAGAAATCTTAAATGTAGCCAGAACAAAAAGGCATATTATGTCACAAAATCAAAGGTAAGAATGATAATGGACTTCTCTTCAGAAGCAATGAAAGCCAGAAGATACTGCAGCAACATCTTTAAAGGACTGGGGTCTAAATGTGGGGCTGTAAACCTACATTTCTATAATCAGCAAAAATATTTAGAAAACTAAGGCAAAACAAAGACTTTTTATGATATAGTGAGACTGAAAGGATTCATCTCCAGCAGATTTGTAGTATAGGACATAATTTTTAATGTTCTTCAGGAAGAAGAAAATCATACCACGTTGAAATCTGTGAGGAGAAATAGAAAAGTCACAATTGTAACAAGAGATTCCAACAACCCTCTCTGAACAACTGAAAGAATGAGTAGGCAGAAAATCAGGAAAGGCATAGAAGACTTAAACAAGACTTGAACAATATTATCAATCAGCTTGACCTAATTGACATTTATAAAATACTCCACCCAACAACAGCAGAATACATATTTTTCCAAGTGCACATGGGATGTTTACTGAGACAGGCTACATCTGGGCTATAAAACAAGTCTTGATAAATTTAAAATAATTTAAAGCATACAAACTATGTTCTCTGATCACAATAGAATTATCTTAGAAATAAATATTAGAAAGATATCTAGAAAATCACCAAATACTTATGAAACCAAGCAGGACCCTGTGGGACTTCTGGGCACAAAAGACTTTCTGTGTCCCCCGTTTCTTGTAGGGAATAGACTCCAGCCTCCATGACCTTACCTGAGTTCCAAAGGGCAGATTCGAGCAGTTGCTAATCTGGGAAGGGAGGAGATGCAGAGACAAGGGAGGAGCAGCCAAGAAACAATAGTGCAGCCTTGGGGCAGGGTCCTGGTTCTGCCTCAAGGGACACACATAACAACACCTTTGAGCTCTTTGCAGAGCTAAAACCGCCAAGAGGTAAAAGATGCTAGCATTCTTCATTCCAGAGAAGACCACCTGAGGCCAGATTAAAGGAACCAGAGAAGTTCATCAGGAGACTACCTGAGACCAGATTAGAGTGCAGGCCCTGCACACACCCTAATCCTTATCAGCAACCCTGCCCTTGAACCGTTACTATAAAACTCACCAAATCCTCCTGGGTTGGGACACACAGTTTTGAGAGGCATGAACCCACTGTGTCCCCCTTTTCCTGGCAAAGCAATAAAGCCATTCTTTTCTACTTCACCCAAAACTCTGTCTCTGAGATTTGATTCGGCACTGGTGCACAGATGGCCGAGTTTTCAGCAGCAGTTTTAAGTCAAGGTTCACTTTTTTCCTATGGATATCTGATTGCTCTAACACCATTTGTTGGAAAGACTATTTTTCCTTCATTGAATTGCCTTTGAATCTACATTAAGAATCAGCTACCCATACTTGTGGGGTTATTTCTGGAGAATCTCTTCTGTTCCATTGACCTATGTGTTTATTCTTGCACCAGTACCACACAGTCTTGGTTACCATAGCTATGTAAAACTCTTAAGATTGCTTCCCAATTTATTCTCCTTTTTCAAAATTTTATTATTCTAGTTCCTTTGACTTTCCAAATACATTTAGAATAATATCATCTATATTGACAAAATCTTGCTGGGATTTTGATAGAAATTGCCATAAATCTGTATATCACTTTAGAGGCAATTGACATCTTTACTATGTTGAGTCTTCCAAACATGAATATATTATATCTCCATTTATTTAGATGTTGTTTGATTTCTTTCTTCAGAATTTTGTAGCTTTGAGCATTGAAGTTCTGTGCATGCTTTCTTATATTTACACCTAAATATTTCACCTCATCTTGAGCTATTGTAAATGCATCCTTAAGTATGATCCTGTCTGTAGGTTTTGTAGATAACTTTTATGAGGTTGAAGAAGTTCCTTTTACTCCTACATTGCTGAAAGTTTTTATCATGAATCTGTATTGGGTTTTCTCAAATGCTTTATTTTTTGCATGAATTGAGATGAACTTATGATTATATATTATTCTATTACTATGTATTACATGAATTGATTTTTAGATATTAAACTCACTTTAGAATAAATCTCATTTGGTCCTGGTGTATAACCCTTTTTATGTATTGCTGAATATGACTTGGGAATATTTTGTAAAGGAATCTTCTGGCTGTGACAAGACTGGATATTGTACTAAATTTTTTTCTTGTGATGTATTTGTCTGGCTTTGGTATCAGGGTAATAATGCCCTCATTGAAGAAGTAGGGAGTCTCCCACCTCCTCAACTCTCTGAAGAATTTGTGATATACTATTATTATTTCTTCTTTAAATATTTGATAAAATTCATCAGTGATGCCATCTGGGCCATGCTTTTCTTTGTGGAATTTTTTTATTCCTAATTAAATAATTCCTACTTTCCTTGTTATAGGTCTATTCAGATATTCTATTTGTTCTTTTTTTAAAAATATTTTTCACCTCCTTTATTTTAGCATTGGTGTTTTGACTATAGGTTTTTTTTCTTTTTTTAAGAATTGGGGACTTCCCTGGTGGTCCAACGGTTAAAAATCTGCCTTCCAATGCAGGGGATGTGGGTTCAATACCTGGTTGAGGAACTAAGATTCTACATGCCATGGGGCAACTAAGCCCATGCACCACAACTAGAGAGCCTGCATGCTGCAACTACTGAGCCCATGGACTCTGGAGCCCATGAGCCACAACTAGAGAGAAGCCCACAAGCCACAATAAAGAGCCCACTCGCCACAGAGAGTGGTCTGTGTGCCACAATGAAAGGTCCCGCATGCTGCAAGGAAGATCCCGCACACCACAACTAAGACCCAATGCAGCCAAATAAATAAATAATTGAAGTACAGTTGAATTACAATGTTGTGTTAATTTCTGCTGTACAGCAAAGTGATTCAGTCATATATATATATTCTTTTCCATATTCTTTTCCATTATGGTTTACCACAGGATATTGAATATAGTTCCCTGTGCTATACAGTAGGACCTTGTTGTTTGTCCATCCTATATATAACGGTTTGCATCTACTAAACCCAACCTCCCACTCCATCCCTCCCCACTGCCGTTGGCAACCACAGGTCTGTTCTCTATGTCTGTGAGTCTGTTTCTGTTTCATAGGTAGGTTCATTTGTGTCATATTTTAGATTCCACATATAAGTGATAGCATATGGTATTTATCTCTCTCTTTGTGACTTACTTCACTTAGTATGATAATCTCTAGATCCATCCATGTTGCTGCAAATGGCATTATTTCATTTTTTTTAATAGCTGAGTAGTATTGCATTGTATATATGTACCACATTTTCTTTATCCATTCTTCTGTCAATGGACATTTAGGTTTTTCAGATATTCTGTTTCTTCTTGACTCAATTTTGGTTATTTGCATCTTTCTAGGAACTTGTCTATTTTAACAAAGTTGTCTATTTGTTGCTATAATTAGTTCAGAATATTCTCTCATAATTGTTTTGATTTCTGTAAGGTCAGTTGTGAAGTCCACTCTTTCATTTCTGGTTTTGGTAATTTGTGTCTTGTCTCTTATTTTTTTGGTTAATATAGCTAAGTTTTGTCAATTTTGTTGGCCTTTTCCTAGCATCAAATCTGGTTTTGTTGATTAGCTCTATTAATTTTTTTCTGTGTCATTGATTTCTGCTTTTAATATTTATCATTTCTTTCCTTCTATTTGCTTTATAATTGTTTGCTCATTTTTTCTAATTTCCTATGGTGAATGCTTGAGTTGTTGGGTTGAGATACCTTTTTTCTTTTTTGACTTAAGACAGTAAATTCTCCTCTAAGCACTGCTTTCACTGAATCTCCTATATTTTGATTTGTTGTGTTTCTGTTTTAATTGAGTTAAATCTTTAAATTTTAATCTTCTGCTATCTTTTTGGGGGCCATGGATTATTTAGAAGTTTAATTTACAAATACTTGAAGTTTTCCCAGATTCTTTCAGTTATTGATCTCCATTTTAATTCCATTGTATTCAGAGAACATACTTTGCATAATCTTTATCTTTTTCAACTTAGTGAGGCTTGTTTTGTGTCTCAACATATGACCTATGCTGGAGAATGTTCCATGAATTCTTGAAAAGAATATGTATTCAGCAGTCATTGGTGTATGTTCTGTAAATGCTACTTAAGTCAAGTTGGTTGATAGTGTTGTTAAAGTCTTCTTCATCCTTTCTGATTTGCTGCCTGGTTGTTCTTTCAATTGCTGAGAGTAGAGTACTGAAATTTCCAACTATTATTTTTGAATTGTGTATTTCTCCTTTCAGTTCTGTCGAGATTTGATTCATGTAAATGGAGACTCTGTCATTAGGTGTGTGTATTTTTAAATTTTTATATGTTCCTTGTGTATTGATAATGAATTGCCTCTCTTTGTCTCTAGTATTATTTGTTTCCTCAAATTCTACTTTGTCTGATTTCAAGACAAACTAGAATATAGCCCTTCCGGTTCGCTTGTGGTTATTATATGCCTACTATATGTTTTCCACACAAATTTGTTTGAATCTAAGATGTGTCTATTGTAGAAAACAAAGTTATATCTTGATTCTTCATCCAGTCTCACTATCTGTGCCTTTTAAGTTGGATGTTTAACACACTCATATTTAATGTAATTATTGATATGCTTGGACTTAATCTACCAATTTGCTACCTTTTTTCTATATGTCTCATATCTCTTTTCTTCTTCCATTCCTCCTTTACTATCTTCTTTTGTTCTAAATGAAACTTTAGAGAGCACTATTTATTCCTCTATTGACATTTTAACTATTTTTTTAGTTATTTTATTAATGATTGCTCTAGGGATTACAATATGCATCTTACCTTATCACAGTTTACTTTAGAATAATACTAACTGAAATTTGGCCAAATAGAGAATATCTGCTCAAATTTATCATTTCTTTCCCTGGCCTTTACACTATTATTGTGACATCTACTGCATTTATATATATTATAAATCTGGATTTATCCATTATTGTTGTTGTTTTGTTTGTGTACTCTGTCTCCCCAACAGTGTATGGTTGCTGATGTATCTGCTCAGTTGTTTGTTCTTATTTTTGTGTTTAAGCCCTCTTTCCCAGGTTTTGTCCTGGTGACTGCATAGCTTAGCATTCAGGTAAAGGTTAATCAGATTGTTCTCAGAGCTACTGCGGTTTCCACCTTCTGCTGATGGGTCTGTGTGTGGGCACAGGAGCACCTTCTAAGCTCAAGTGACTTTCAAGTGTACCTTGGCTTTCACATTCCACTGAAATCTCTTGCATCTTCACTCCATAAAAAGGCATACTGTGATGGCTGGAGATGTGCAAATGTCTTCAGTCTGCTGTAGTCTTTCTCATACATGTGCACACACTCTGGGATATGTTGAGTTATCAAGTCCCCATTGCTGTCTCACCTCCTGGAGCTCCCTAGTAAATTCTCAGCTTTCCTTCTGGTCCATTGCTTGCTCAAAACAGTCCTGAACTGTTAGCAGAGCTTCAGGTCTTCCCTGATCACTTGCTAATGAGATCTACTTTAACTGAAATAACTCCAGATCAAGTGAGATCTCTTTGGCAGTGGAATCAAAGGTGATAGTTTTCTTGCCCTGCCTCCACATTTAAAAAAATAAATTTATTTATTTTTGGCTGCATTGGGTCTTCGTTGTTGTGCGTGGGCTTTCTCTAGTTGTGGCAAGCGGGGGCTACTCTTTGTTGCGGTGTGCGGTCTTCTCATTGCAGTGGCTTCTCTTGTTGCGGAGCACGGGCTCTAGGTGCGTGGGCTTCAGTAGTTGTGGCCCATGGGCTTAGTTGCTCCGCGGCATGTGGGATCTTCCCAGACCAGGGCTCAAACCAGTGTCCCCTGCACTGGCAGGCAGGTTCTTAACCACTGCACCACCAGAGAAGCCCCTGCCTCCACATTTATTGAACTATGATGATGGGAAGTGACAGCAGCTTCCCCAAGAAAGAACATCACATGCTCTTGATGTTTGTAACTGAATTTCAGTAGCTTTCATGAATAAAATTTTCTCAGTTTGATGTGTGCACTTGGTGAATTTCCAAGCACTGAAATAGTTGTTTGACAGTTTTGACAGTTTTCTCCAGCTTTGATAAATGATTTTTGGGAAGAGGATGTGTGGACTTGCTAACAGGACCATGTCAAAAATCCAAATAGCAAGTGTGCAGGCCTATCGCAGCGGTCAGGGGGCAGGCAGGGCATGGGCATCATGTGGCTCATGTACCTGCTGAGCTGGCTGTTGCTCTTCATCCAGGTGGCCTTCATCATGCTGGCCATTATAGCCAGACTCTATTACCTGGCAGAATTGATAGAAGAATACACAGTGGCCACTAGTAGGATCATAAAATACATGACCTGATTCTCCACAGCTGTATCGATTGGCCTCTACATTTTTGAGTGCTTCCCCACCTGCATGATTGACATGGGTCTCTGCACCAACCTTGTCTACTTTGGTCTCCTCCAGACCTTCCCCTTAGTCATGCTGACCTCGCTTAACTTCATCCTGTTGTATGGGTTAGTGGTGGTGAATCATTACCTAGAGTTTCAATTTTTTGCAAAGGAGTATTATCTTTTCTCAGAGGTCCTGGCTTATTTCACTTTCTCCCTGTGGATAATCCCATTTGCATTCTTTGTGTCACTGTCGGCTGGGGAGAACGTCCTGCCCTCCACCATGCAGCCAGGAGACGATGTGGTCTCCAATTACTTCACCAAAGCCAAGTGGGGCAAATGCTTAGGAATGCTGGTTGTCTTCTCCTTTATCAAAGAAGCCATTCTACCCAGTCGGCAGAAGATATACTGACCCCCTGGGGAGGGGATGCTGGGGCAAGATCAGGAGAGTCAGGCCCCTGGGCCTCTGCACTAGGTGGGGGACAGTAGCTAGAAGGCACCTTCCCCCAGCCTTGGCCCTCCTTCCCTGACTCCCCCAGATGCCCCCATCCCCACCCTCCTCAGGAGGTTCAGCTTGGCTCAGATCTGATGCTGCCAGAGGCTGAGACTTTAGGGAGGATGCTGTGCCTGCTTAGCCAGGAGGCCGTGGTCCACCTTTGGAGGGCAAAGGCTGAGCTCCTGTGGCCCTCCTGCCCCCTCCTGTGATGGGTCTGGAGTTCTGGCTCAGCCAGGGCAGGCAGGGCAGGGGCCATGAAGCTGGAGAGCAGATGGTGATAATTGCTGTGGCAGATGGCCGTAGGGGGGGCCGTGGCTTAGCACTTGTAAGAGAAAGTTTTTGCTGTTGAACTGCGATTTCTGTCCAAGTGCTGATTGTCATTTGAATAAAGATGCTAGATAGCACTGTTTGCCATAATACCCTGAAAAAAAGAATCCAAAGAGTATTTTTGTTGCAAGAATTCTCTTGCAGTGCTAGACATTGTTTACCTTCACTCACCATCCATTTCTACATTTATTCTTCTACTCCTTGTGAAGGGTGGGAAGGTTAAATACTACATTTCCCAGAGACTTTTGCCCTTAGGAGTCTGGATTGATTGACTTGGGTTCTGCCAATAAGATGTGATTGCATGAGATATGGAAGGCAGAAGGGAGGAGGGTGCCATTCTCTTGGCAGAGATGGCACTGATGTGTAGGTTCTGGCAGATGTGAACTTTTGCAATGGCCCAATTCCAGGTCCCACTCACTTTCACCCAGTTTCATGGGTGTGGCAGCTGTGATCTTGGCAATGGTTTCATGCAGCTTCTTGATCTCTGGATTACAGCTGCTATGGCAGGACTCTGAGGCCTAGTCATAGCCCCACTGACTTCAAATCTTAAAGTCCTTTCCATGATTTTGCAAACAACTAATTCCCTGTATTAAATCCCTATCTGTTTGAAACATCTAGAGTGACTTCTATCTCCTGAACTACAACTTCATCTATACAATTATGTTTTGGAGACTTTGGGATGATTAAACTCTTCTTTTAGGCAATGGTTACTCTCCCTTGAGGGGTTATTATCCAGGCCTGACTGAGAAAATCACATATCACCCATAGTTCCTGGAATGGGATGTGGCAATCATATGAGACTTGGATTGTCTTCATTGGGCAGGGTTGATATGTATTTTATGTAGGTGTGGGCATTATTTAAAGTGTGTATATGGGAAAGGGGTGGTGAGAAGTGTTGTTTGTTGGTGAAATCTCAAACATTTCAGCCCAGATGCCC
The DNA here is from genome assembly GCF_963924675.1 of Phocoena phocoena. Lineage (NCBI taxonomy): Eukaryota > Metazoa > Chordata > Mammalia > Artiodactyla > Phocoenidae > Phocoena > Phocoena phocoena. The sequence continues at coordinate 25,731,020 of NC_089224.1, read as the reverse complement.
AGATCCCAGCTGCATGGAGCCTGGGAGGTGAGGATCGGCTCCTTGTTTGAGCTTCAATACTGGGAGGTTGGCCCATCTTCCATCAAAACTCACATGATGGGGGAATTCTCCCAACACAGGAAAGGGTTCTGATCCTAGAGGCCCAGAAATAACACAGATTTTTCACAGTGGTAATGGGATGAGAGCCTGGAAAGATGGGGAGGCCACATGGGGGAGCTATGTTTAACACAGCCTTGGAAATTCATCTGGAAATGCCATGTTGGCTGGGGATCCAGGAGGACCCAGAGGTGGAGTAAGACATGAAGAACAGTTTAGGTGGCAGTGGGGTGATGATGATGAGTGAGAGTGTAGATTCCCCTCCCCATCTCCCAGAGCTCAGGGGTTCAAACCCATGGCCATATCATTCTCTGTTCCTCAATTTCCTCATCTGAAAAATGGGGATAATAGCTAGGCCATTAAGCTTTTGTAAGGATTAAATAAGATAAAGCAGGCACATGAGAGCAACCAATGGATCCATTTAAAACAAGAAGTAGGTCGAAGCAGGAGGTCAGAATTCATGTCCACTAGCAGGGACAGCCACCTAGAAGTCAAGTGGCACTCAGATGATAGCTATTCAGAGACAGGTAAATGACTTTTTTTTTTGTCTTCTCATGTTTTATGAAGGTAATATCATTACAACATTAAAACACTTGAAATTTTTTATCTTAAAAATTTCAAAATAGACCCAAAAGTCAAGAGCATAATGTAGCACCCACCCAGCTTCAACTACCATCAACAACTTCTGAAATTTCATTATCCTCATCTCCCCTTTTCTCTGGAGTATTTGAAAAAATATGCTAACCATCATGTTCTCCACTTGTACATGCTTGCAGGTGTATTTACATCCAAACAGTCATTTTTCTACATAATCACACTTTAAATTAACAACAATTCCTTTATCAAAAATGTTTAAAGAAAAATAATTCCCCATACTCCCATCACTATTTAAACCACAGTGATTCCACTTCTCTTCCAGTTCTGCAGGAAGTGTGCAAGGCCCAGCTCCAAAGTTCCAAGCACAGGAACTCTCTCTTCTGTTTCTTCCCCCTCTTAAAATTGTATCATGTTCAGTTCCATGTAGCCCCACTATCTTAACCAGGGGAGCTGGGTGAGTTAATATACCTTTAAAAATACCTTACAGACCATTTAGCTCTTATGAATATTGATGCAAAAATCTTCAATGAAATACTAGCCAACCAAATTTGGCTGCATATTAAAAGGATTACACCATGACCAAATGGAATTTATTCCCAGAACGCAAGGATGATTCAACATATGAAAATCAACCAATATATCACATTAACAGAATGAACAGGAAAAAAAAAACACACACATGATCATTTCAATTGATGCAGAAAAGCTTTTGACAAAGTCCAACACCCTTTCATGATAAAAAAACTCAACAAACTAGGATAGAAGGAAACTTCCCCAACATGATAAAGGCTATATACGAAAAAATCCACAGTGAACATCAAACTCAATGATGAAAGACCTAAAGATTTCCCCCTAAGATCAGGAGTAAGACAAGGATGCCTGCTTTTGCTACTTCTTTTCAACATAGTACTGGAAGTTCTGGCCAGAGCAACTAGGCAAGAAAAAGAAATAAAAGGCATCCAAATTGGAAAGGAACAAGTAAAATTATCTTTGTCCATATCTTATACATAGAAAATGCTAAAGATTCCACACCAAATAAACAAACCCCCAAACCTATTAGTGCTAATAAGCAAATTCAGAAAAGTTATAGGATACAAAATCAACACATAAAAATCAGTTGCATACACTAACAATGAACAATCTGAAAACAATATTTAGAAATTAACTTAACCAAAGTGGGTAAAAACTTGCAGACCGAAAATTACAAAACACTTCTAAAAGAAATTAAAGAAGACATAAATATGGAAAGACATTCTGTGTTCATGGACTGGAAGACAATATTGTTAAGATGTCAATGCTACTCAAAGCATCCTATAGGTTCAATGCAATCCCTATCAAAATCCCAATGATTTTTTTGCAGAAATTAAAAAAAAAATCCTAAAACTCATATGGAATCTCAAGGGACCCCAAATAGCCAAAGCATTTTGTAAAAGAACAAAGTTGGAGGATTCACACTTCCCTATTTCAAAACTTACTTCAAAGCTACTGTAACCAAAACAGTGTGGTACTGGCATAAAGATAGACATACAGACCAGTGGAAAAGAAATTCCAGGGACTTCCTTGGTGGCTCAGTGGTTAAGAATCTGCCTGCCAATGCAGGGGACATGGGTTTGATCCCTGGTGTGGGAAGATCCCACATGCTGCAGAGCAACTAAACTACTGAGCCTGCACTCTAGAGCCCATCTGCCACAACTACTGAGCCCACACACCACAACTACAGAAGCCCACACACTCTAGGGCCTGTGTGCTACAACTACTGAAGCTGTGTTCTGCAACTACTGAAGCCCACGCACCTAGAGCTCGTGCACCACAATGAAGAGTAGCCCCCGCTCGCCACAACTACAGAAAGCCCATATGCAGCAATGAGGACCCAATGCAGCCAAAAAAGAAAAGGTCCACATCAAAAAAATAAAATTAAATTAAAATAAGAAGAGTGTAAAAAAAAAAAAAAGCAAAAAGAAAAGCAATTCCAGAAACAACCCCTTGCATATAAGGTTGATTGATTTTTGACATGGGTGCCAAGACCATTTAATGTAGAAAGGACAGTCTTTTCAACAAATGACACTGGAAAAACTGGATATACAGTATATGTCTGAACCCCTAAGGCCTGGCACAGAGTTTATCAAATGAATGACATTTGGGTCAAAGACTCATCCTACATTACACAATATGAATACGTGGGGGATGCCATGCCATTTACTCTGCTGTCAGCTGAGCTAAGTATGCCTAGGCAGGGAGTCACCAACAGGGGATGGCTTTGCTCCTTGGTCTACAACCAGATAGTCACAGGCAGAGAGGAGACAGAATTCCAGGAGGAGGAGGGACTTTTGTGAGCACCCAGAGCTCCTGAGCAAATAGCAAAAAAGGGAACCTAATAGCAAATAGCCTTTGAGCAAATACCTTTGGTAGCAAAAAAGTGGCCACATCTAGGCCAGGTCCCAGCCCGGACACTTGTGTGCATGAGCATCCTGCCCCTTTGCCCTGGATGGGAGGAGTGGGGGACCCGGAGCCTTTGCTTATGAAGGTAGAGCGGGTTTCTGAGAGGATATCACTTACCTTTGCCTCCAGGCTAAGGGTCACCCAGTCATTCTTGGCAGGGGGGTGCACTATGGGCACCCAGCATCCCAGTGTGACAAAGGCCTCCATTCTCCCATGTCATCCATCCTGGTGAAGGGATATGGGGTCCAGGGAGTGGGGATAATAAGGACAGCCTGGTCTCTGCTGAGTCCTGAGCCCCTGCAGGACCCTGGCTGGAGGCCCTGGTGTGTGGGTCAGGAGACTGCTGAGGCCTGGTCAAGGTCCCTGCCTCCTGGAGCTGACATTCCAGGAGGAGACAAAGGTGCAAACGTGAATAAGCACAACATGCAGGATGCCATGGAGGAAGATAAAGCCAGGAAGGAGAACAAGTCATGAGGGCAGAAGAGCCACTTCCCAGAATGTGAAGTGTCTTGGGGGGTGGCTGCTGTAATTAGGCTTTGCCTCTGGGAGGGGGCTATGATCTTAAGTTTTGTGCCCCACCAAATCCACACATTAAATCCTAACCCCCAAGGTGATGGTGTTAGGATGGTGGGGTCTTTGTGGGTGATTCGATCATGAGGGTGGCGCCCCCATGATAAGTGGCCTTATAAAAGAGACCCCAGAGAGCTGCCTCACCCCTCCTGCCATGTGAGGACACAGTGAGAGAAGAGGAAGCCGGTTCTCACTAGACACTGAATCTGCTGACACCATGGTTTTGGACTTCCAGCACCTTAAGAAATAAATATCTTTTGCTTATAAGCCTCCCAACTGTGGTATTGTTACAGCAGCCTGAATGTACTAAAGGAAAGAGTTTTGAGCTGAGGGGGTATGACTTGCCTTGGGCTAAGGATCCTACTGCTGCTGTTAGAGAAAAGATAGGGTGAGGGGGCTGGGGGAAGGCCAGTGAGAAGATGGCTACAATAGTCCAGTTGGGAGGCAATTGGGTTCGAGCCAAAGAGGGGGCAGTCAGGAAGGCAGCAGGCCAAGGCTAGGTCTGGGTCTGTCATTTGCTCACAGATTGACAAATCAGATGGAGGGTGTAAGAAGCCAAAGGTGATAACTAAGGATTTTGCCCTGAGCCTGTTTTCTCATTTGTAAAACATGTAGCATAAGCCCCACATCCCGGGGTATTGGGAGGACTCGATGAAATGATGGAGGTCAAGCACCTGGCAATGTTGGAGGCCCAGTTGGAGCCCAAAAAGCACCAGACCTGCTTCTCTTATCTTTGCCAATCCCCTATTCCAGCAGCCTCACTGGCCACTTCCTGTGCATCTTCTGGGTCTCCACTCAGGTGTCATATCCTCAGGGAATCTCTTCCTGATGACTATTCCCCCAACACTGTCACACATCATGGCTCCTCCAGTGACAGGTCCTCTGTCCCCAGCACCTATGAGCGTCCTTGCCTGTCCCCTTCCACCACCACCCTGTCTCCAAGTTCTAAGCTCCGTGGTCAATGCCTGCCTGCACCAGATTCCCACAGCCTTTTCTCTTCTCCCTCCTCAGGCCAGCCTCATATGAAGGCATGGAGTTGGGTGGAGGTTTGGAGTTTGGCCAGTTTGGGTCAGAAGGGGCCACCAATTCTCAGAGCATCTTCTTCTTATGTTCCTTCTCCCTTCTTTTCCCTAACATCTCTCCTACTTAGGCTGAATGGTGAGCCTAGGCCTGAGGGTTTCCTAGGACTTGGGACTCTCAGTGCTAAGACAAGGACAGACAGGCCGATTGGGCATCTTACTCCTACTGTGATTGAATGCCCTAAAAATTATTTTTTAATTTCACAAGTAAAATTATGACATATTCTCCTCATACAAATAAAACATTAAACCACTAAAAGGAATCAGGGCTCCTTGGAGAAATGGCTGATTCCAGGTCTGGGCCCAGAGTACAAGATGATCCTGGAACAACTTTGTTAGAATGTAAGAAAATTCTTAAAAATCGTGACATGTTGAAAGGATACAAAGCCAGCTGGTGGAGCTCCCACTGGCCAAATCTGCCACATTTGAGCATCTAAGTGAATATGGAGAGTAATGGATTATAACTCATTAAGTAAAATAAGAATCCACAGATCCATACCACTAATGAATGTAGTATCTTCCCTAGAGTACAAAGTTAGTAGGTGGAAAAGGAATGATGGAAATAGAATAGTCTGATATATACACTACCAAATATAAAATAGATACCTAGTGGGAAGCAGCCGCATAGCACAGGGAGACCAGCTTGGTGCTTTGTGTCCACCTAGAAGGCTGGGAAGGAGACGCAAGAGGGACGAGATATGGGGATGTATGTATATGTATAGCTGATTCACTTTGTTATACAGCAGAAACTAACACACCATTGTAAAACAATCATACTCCAATAAAGATGTTTAAAAATAAATAAATAAATATATAGAAAAGAATAGTCTGGTAATAATTCCTTTAGGCAAGAAATATCAATGAAAACTAGTGAGTTCAAAGTTTAAGGAGCTCAGCCTAAGCTATTTTGTGATCTAATCCTGGCTACAATGCTTGCCCTTGAACAGGTCTCAGTAATTAATGATCTTAAGGGAACAAAAGAATGCAGAAACATTACCTGCTATCAGGCAAGAGAAGTAACAATAGCAAAGATAATATATCAGTTGTGAAGACTGCCAGTTATCTTTCAGTGGTAAAGGTTAGCCTGAAGCACTCAACCACCAGATCAACCAGAACCTAAGGGAGGAAGATGTTGACCTTTTCTGACCCTGGTGACTTCAATCAACTAAAGTTTGGATTCTGTCAACTGTCAGCTGAGCCCCTTCATGAGTATGCATGTACCCTCAGCTGACAACCTCCCCAATTTTACTGTTCTGGGAGATGCTGCTTTAGGAAAGATCCCCGGTGTTCTTACTTGCTGCAAGTAATAAATCCTTTCTTCTCCTGATCAAAAAAAAAAAAAAAGTCTGAGGAGCTCATATAACTCAATATCAAAAAAACAACCCGATTAAAAAATGGGCTGAATAGACATTTTTCCAAGGAAGACATACAGATGGCTTACAGGCACATGAAAAGATGCTCAACATTGCTAATTACCAGAGAAATACAAATCAAAACAACAGTGAGATATCACCTCACACCTGTCAGAATGGCTAGCATCAAAAGACCACAAACAACAAATGTTGGTGAGGATGTAGAGAAAAGGGAACCCTTGTACACTGCTGGTGGGAATGTAAATTGGTGCATCCACTGTGGAAAACTGTATGGACGTTCCTCAGAAAAGTAAAAGTAGAAATTACTATATGATCCATTAATTCCACTCCTGGGTATATATCCGAAGAAAATGAAAACACTAAATTTGAAAAGATACAAAGTGCCCCAATGTTCCTAGCAGCATTATTTACAATGGCCAAGATATGGAAACAATCTAAATGTCCATCAACAGATGAATGGATAATGACAATGTGGTGTATACACACACACACACACACACACACACAAAATGGAATACTATTCAGTCATAAAAAAGAATGAAATTTTGCCATCTGCAACAACATGGATGGACATAGAGGATATCATGCTAAATGAAATGAGACAGAGAAAGACAAATACTGTATGTTATCACTTTTATGTGGAAACTAAAAAATAAAACTAGTGAACATAACAAAAAAGAAACACTCACAGATGTAGAGAACAATCTAATGGTTACCAGTGGGGAGAAGGAAGGGGGGAGGGACAGGACAGGGGTAAGGGATTAAGAGGTACAAACCACTACGTATAAAATAAAGCTACAAGGATATATTGTACAGCACAGGGAATACAGCCAATATTTTATAATAACTATAAATGGAGTATAACCTTTAAAAATCGTGAATCACTACATTGTACACCTGAAACTCATGTATTATAAATCAAATATACCTCAATAAAAATTTTAAAAGCTTGAGGAGTGACGGGATATTTGCAAAGTCTGAATTGTCTTCTCACAGGATAGTATCAATGATTACAAAGGAGTATCCAGCAGCATCCCGGCCATGGGTTTGCGAGTCTCCTGACAGGATTCTGTGAGAATTTAGCACCACCTCGTTGATATTCCAGCCAAAGTGCATAACCTAATGTAACCGTGGGGATGCATCGGTGTGTACATCTCTGGCCTGCACGCCTCAGAAAGGTCAAGGTCATAAAGACAAAGAGGGAGAAAGTCTCCCAGATTGAGGGACAGTAAGGACACCTGACTGCCATTTGAGGCGTGACGCAGGACCGGGTCCCGGACCGGAACCAGGCTACGAGGGTAGCGCAGGGAAGCCATGCTGGATTCGAGGCCCCGTCGGTGTCGGCGGTCCTGAATTGGATCATCGTAGGACGCATGGAAATGCCTAATTCTTAGGAAACACGCACGAGGCATTTCGTATTTCGCTGGGGCGAAGGCGTCTCTTCCGCTAGCGGTTTGACCATCTCTCCCACTGGATACGTCCTGGGCTCCGCAGGCCTCGCCCGTCTGAACTGTCGGGTTATAGTCCCCACTGCCACCCAGCCTGCCGTCCCCGCGACGCTCCGAGCTCTCCACATAGGGTGGTTCAGACCGGTGGCCGGCTCCACCCAGCCCCTGCACATCGCAGTCCGCGTCCGGCCGGTGACCTACCGCACCACCTACCCACGCCTCGCAGGCCGGGGGGCGGGCACCGGAAAACACCAGTTTCCGGCTCCGCGACGGCGGATGCCCTAGCCAATCACGGGCGGGGGCGGGCGGGCGTGTGGAACTAAGGGCCTTGTAGTCGGCGCGCTGGTGGGACTACGACCCCCACAATGCTCCGCGCGGCAGCAGCGGAGGCTACAGCATTGGAAGGGGCCTCCCGGCACGGGGCGCGGGCCAATCACGGGCGGGGAAGGACGGGCGCTGGGCGCGACGGGCCTTGTAGTTGCCGCGGGTGGGACTATGGCCCCCACAGTGCCCCGCGCGGCGGCGAGCTCACGGCGGCTGCGTGGCGGCGGCGGCCGGGGCGCCGTCGGGTTGGGCGGCGGCGGCGGCGGCGGCGGCGGCGGTCGGGAACCCGGCCTGAGCCTCGGACCGAGTGGCGTGACTCCGGCCGTGGTCACCATGTCCGCGCCGTCCGAGGAGGAGGAGTACGCGCGGCTAGTGATGGAGGCGCAGCCGGAGTGGCTGCGCGCGGAGGTGAAGCGGCTGTCGCACGAGCTGGCCGAGACCACGCGTGAGAAGATCCAGGCGGCCGAGTACGGGCTGGCAGTGCTCGAGGAGAAGCACCAACTCAAACTGCAGTTCGAGGAGCTCGAGGTGGACTACGAGGCCATCCGCGGCGAGATGGAGCAGCTCAAGGAGGTAAGGAGCAAGGGCCGCCGGCGCCACGCCCTCCGCGCCCCCGGCCAATCCCGACCCCGGACCCGGACTGACCTCAGCACTGACCCCAGAGCCGGCCCTTGACCGTGGCCAAGACTACCCCCGAGCGGACCCCCAACCGGCCTCCGACGCAGGCCAAACTGACCCCTGACCCCGGGCCGGGTCGACTCCCCAGCCGACCCCTCACCCCAGGCAGCCCGGATCAGCACCGGGGCGCCCAGGGTCAGTGTGTTTGGCCGGCCGGGAGGCGGCCCTGCGGTGGGTGGCGGGCCCCAAGTGTGGTGGGCGATGCGCGTTCTAGAAACTCTGGCCTCCGCGGCAAGGGCTGCGGTGGAACCGTGTGGTCAGCTTTTCTGCTACTGATGGCAGGTCTCGGGCACGGTGGGATGGCGTCCTCTGCGGTGTTTGATTTTCTGAGTGCGGGGGATGGGGACGTGGGATGGATGCAGGTGACCGGCTGGGAAAGACTGGGCGTGTGTCTCCATCGTCTCCAGGCACATCACCTCCTTTCTCTGGGCGCAGCTGCCTTCAGAGGTTTCAGCGCCAGGAGACCAGGAAAAGGCGAAGTCGGGGGCTTGTCTTGCATGTGTTCATCACAGCTGGCGGGGGTACCCCACAGCCTCTCCCCATGCTCAGCTCGCAGACCACCCCGCTAGTTACTTCTCTGTAATGCAGTGCTTCTGTCCACTTACCGTCCTGGTTGCCCTCCCAGGCCCTTCCCTGAAGTTGGGGGACAGGTCTGTGGGTGTTTGTCATGGATAAGCCTTGTGTCTCCTGTGTGATTTTTACTCCGGGGTGAGCAGGTCGGACCCCCAGGCTGCCAAAGAGCCTTGCAGCGAGAGAGCTGCGCAGTCCTGCCGTGAAGTGATTCTCTTGGGTGATTTAAGCACCATTTTCTCTCAGTCCTCCTTGCCTCCCCAGCCTTGTTGTGGGGGTGGGGAGGGAGAAGTTGCTTACTGGGTGGAACACCCAGGTTTGGATCCAGGTCTTGCCTTTTGCTGGTGATGTGGCTATGAGCAGGGACCTTAGCTTCTTCCTCTGCAACATCCCACCCAGAAAGCGTTCCTCTGAGGCATATTTAAAGAGCCTGGACAAGGTGTTAGGTATCTAGCCTGTCAGTGCCTGAGATAGTCTGCCCCTTCCCTACTTGATTTTTATCCTGTCCAGGTAGGCTCCTGGCCCTTGGTCTCAGGATCCACCATGCTCGCTGCTTCCCGGACTGCCCACCTCCCAGCACCCCACTCCCAGTGGCCTCAGGAAGGTGCCTGGGCTATTTTAAGCCTCCGTGTCTCACTGGGGAGACCAGTTGGGTCCCCTTCTGATAGTGCAGGGAATTAATTCATGAAGGTACTTAAATCTATGCTTGGTGGAGCAGGTGCCCTGTAGAAGACTGATAGGGGCCCCAGGGAGGGTGATGGTGGAGATCATTCGACCCGAGGTCTTGTATCTGTCAGCAGGTATTGGTGCCTACTCCAAGCCAGGCTTATCTGGTACTAGATCTACAAGAGGGATGACATGTGACCCCTCTGGCAAGGGCCTCATCTTAGTGTGTGGGGTAGGGGAATGTGCCCAAGATGGAGGGATGCTGAGGGGGCCTTGAGAATATGGAGTGGGAGACCTTAGGCACACCCTCTGCAGCTCAGAGGTGAGCCTGGTCTTCCCTTAGCCTCTCCCCTCAGAGTTCATAGTGAGCTCGCACTGGCAGCATGTGCAATCCCCTTCTGTGTTCACAAGCTCGAATTCATGTCCGCTGTAAGAGCAGACCAGAAGGGAAAGTTGCACAGGAATTAATCATTCCCTGCTTAGGGACCTTTCAGTTGTCAACTCTTTACTGTCACAGACATTTGGCCAGTGTAAGAATCTTGACTCAGTTTTGTGGCGTGTGTCTGGAGGATGGGTCCCCAGGGGAATTGGGAAGATGGTATATCGGTCTCCACAGGTGTTCTTCAGGCGGCTGCTTGCTTAGTTTGATGTTACCGTCTGGCTCTCGCACACACTGGCCACATGGCCTTGGACACATTGTCCCACTGTCCTGAACTTCAGTTTCCCTCATTGTAGGTGGGATGAGAACAGTTGAGCTGGAAGTCTCAGCAGAACTAGAGGAAGGTGCATCAGAGTCTCAGTAGATGTTGCCAGAAAGCTCACACCAGTTTACTCAAAGCCATGTCAACACAGGCTCTTGTCAGCCTCTCTTAATTCTTGTTATTATTATACTTGGAAATATTTACTCTTATTTTAAAAATCAAGATTTAAGGAGACCATATCTGTTGGGTCTTTTTAAAATTTTATTTGTTTTCTCCTGTAGAGAGATGAGCCATCTTCATTCTTTTAAAACTTTATTTCTTTAACTAAAGTGGGTTCAATTACTAACAAATTATGCTACAAACAGAGGGGCCTGTATTCCTGTTGAGCATTTGTAGATAATACTGTCTTAGAGGGAGAGAAGCTGGCTGGTCTGTCCCAGGTGACTGGGTTGTGACCAGACCTGAGGGAGGGTCCTCTGTGGGGCCAGTGGCAGTGGTGCTGGACCTGCAGCCTTTCTCACATGGTGAGTGTATGTGTGTCTGTGTCCTACTGACACCATGGTGTGCGGGAGGAAGGGTACCCACTGGCCCATTTTGCCTAACCATTTTGCTAGTGATTGAGCTTGGCTTAATAAGGGCCCTGTATGTCACAAGTTCTGCTGTGCCCCCTTCCCCACCATGGTGACAGATTTTGGTCAGCCATGTGATGTTTCCTGTCCTCAGTAGCCATGGAACATCTCACTCTGTGTCCTTAGCTGCAGTTTGAAAAGGACAGGTGTGCTGCCCTTTTCAAGACAGTTCCTGCCTGCATGGCTCAGGCAGGTACCATGAGTGAGTGGTCCTTGTAGGTTGGGAATGTGAGGGCTGGAGGGCATGCCGCAGGCAAGTGGTGGGGGTCCTGGTGCAGTCTAAGCCCCACCCTCGCTTGGCTCCCAGAGAGAGCAGGAAGACAAAGTCTGGATGCCCTTGCTGACTTACGTGCTACCTCGGGATCTTGTCTGTGCAGTATACTTATATCCCAGGGAAGCCGAGGGTGGAATTTGGTGAGCTGAAGCCTGTCACAGGCTGGGACTGGTGCCTGGCACACAATAAGTGCTTACGCAATAAGTGTGTGTTGGCTGGTGTCATCAGCTCCTTCCTTCCCTCCACCTCACCCAGGCCTGGATCTCCTCCCAGCTGTCCCTGTAGTCACCTTGTCTCTGCTCCTTGTTCTCGCAAGGTCTGGAGTGGCCCCGCTTCGTGTCCCAGAGGGCGGCCTGAGCCTGCTGCCTGGGGCCTCTGGCCTGGCTCAGCCTACACTGCTCTCTGCATCCTGGGTGCCTTCACTGCCCTCACCATCCCTGCCTGTTCCCAATCTTGGATCTTGGAAGCTCTGCCTGCCCTTCAAGCCCTGGACACTTTTCAGAGCCTCCTCTGGACTTGCCTGAGCCCAGCTCCCAATACCTGGATATCCCTCCCATCCTGCAGGCTCTGGCTGCATGAACAACTGTGGCAGAGCTGGTGGGAGCAGCTGTTCTGTCCTCTTCGCTTCCTCCTTCCCATCCCTCTTGTAATTTCCTCTCTCAGAGGATGGGGAAACCAAGGTAGGGATGGGTGTGAGTGATTGAGGAAGGTCCAATAGCTCAGACCAAGTTGGAAGTTTTCTTTGGGCACCAGGTTCCTGTCCAAGTCTGTGTAGAAGTTCCGGCCATGAGCTGGCTTCACAGAGGAGGGTGGTGTGAGGGCTGCCGCTCAGGCCTCACCCCCGTTGGTGAGCTGTTCCTGCCATAGCCTCCGCATGCCCCACCGACTCCTGCAGTCCTCATGCCATCCCTTGGGGTCACCACCCTGTTATGTCTGTTGTACTGCTGGGGAAACCGAGGCATAGAGAAGCTGAGTTTCACTCAAGGCTCTGAGCCTAGGAAGCCTGTCCCCAAGAGAGCAGGCACCTGTGGAGGAGGGAAGGGCAATTGGAGGCCTCTGTGCAAGGCGCATCCTTCTCAAGTGTTTGTTTTGAGACAGGAAAAGTCCTGATTTGGACTAAACCCTGTGAGGATTCTGCTCATCTGATACCACCCTAGAACTTGGAGCAGAGAGCCATTGGGGGTTGGGAGACTCTAGGAGACCTGTGGGCCTTTCAGGGCAAGCTGTGTGGTGGTCTGCTGTCAGCATGAAGAAGGCTGACTTGTGGTGGAAGTTGGGATCCAGGGAGTCCTGGAGGTGCTGAGACAGCCCTGCTCCCAGGGGTCTAACAGCTGGGAGAGGCAGCTACCAGCATCCAAAGGCAATGACCACATGCCCCACTGTGGCTGCATTGCTAGGCATTCCCCACTTTCCTGCCTGCAGAGCTTGTGTCTGGCAGGGCGTTGTGAAGCAATCTTGAGGGCTCTTCCATTTTTAAAAATTCCCAAGACTCCCGTGTCACCTGGCATTCTGTCTTCCTGCAGGGCCTGGGGGGTTAAGCAGCTGTGTACCTCAATGTTCTCAGGGTGTGGCTTTGGATGGGTGGTTGGACACACTATGAAGGAGCTGCTTTTCCATAACTGGTGCAGGAGGGAGGCCAGGCCTAAGAGTGGCACTGCCTGGGCAGGTGAGGAGGTACTGCATGTGCTGTCCAGGGCTGTGGTTTCCACACTTTGGCTCCAAGGGAGCAACTGGACCCTTCCTGGGCCCTCAGGAGCTATGTGGCCCTGGAGGAATGGCTCTTCCCTCAGGATCAGGCTGGTGTACCTGGGGCACTTGGGCAGGTAGTGGCCGAGGCTCCTTAAGTTTGAGCAGCTGCCTCAGAGAGAGCCATGGCCAGGTAGACACAGACTCCTGCTGGGCCTTCCCACCTCAGGGACCCCAACCCCTTACTGTGAGGGAGGAGAGATCAGTTTACCCTTGTCAGTTTGGGGCAGCCACCCCTCAGTCAGACCTGCTTCTCCACATCCGTGCACTGGATAAAGGGCCACTACACACACTGAAGGTAAAGAAAGATTTGGTTTCTTCTTAGACAGCCAAGTGAAGGTGGCTAGCAGGCAGGGGCTGGCCAGGACCCTGCAGGCTCTGATGGATGAGACTCTCCTGGGCCCCAGGCCCCATACTGTCCAGTGTTTGAAGTATGGCCCCTCAAGCTGTCCCCCAGAGCCGGAGAGGGCCCCGTGTGACTGCCCAGCCGCGGTCCTGGGCATCAAACCTTTCTGTCCCAACCCTGCTGTGCCATGGGAGGTGGACTGACAGATGGGGCTGCAGGGGCAGGGTGTGTCTCGGGGACATGTGGTGGAACAGGCAGTCCAGGCTCAGGCAGGTGATGACATCAAGGAGTATCGGGGCCTGGCTTCTTCTTTAGAGCTTAATATGCTTAAAAAAATTGTTCATTCACTTTAAGAACATCAAAATGTAGAAATGAGCATGTCTCTGTAGGAATTATGGAGTATGTATGGGGAACTACCGGGTTTTTCTACTTGCCAGCTTTTTTCTTCCTGTGTATATATGTGAGATACATATGATCTATAAAAACTAGAAAGTGCTTTGAGCATCTATAACAGTTGTTTTTTGAAAGACACAGAGTTTGGTGTTATTCTTTGAGTTGCAGAAAAGTAGGTTTCATTCAAGTGGTCGAAGACATGGAGGTTTCCATGGGTTTGGAAGGTTCTGTGCACTTCCAGTCTATTGTTGTATCATGTGAAATAATTGTCGTAGTTTGAGTTTTATGGGTTTGCATTTTTAAGGCAGTTTTTCTGCACTGTTACCCTCCTAAAGGTCTTCCATCTTTAGGGGAAGTTTTAAGCATAACCAGAGCAGAGAGATTGGCCTGCGTGTTTACGCGCCCACTTTGGCAGCTCCAGCTTTGGCAGCCTCCGTTCTGTGCCTCACTTCTACTGTAAGTACATTGGTGTGTTGTGTTGAGAAATTAATCTGTGATTCTGTTTTTTTATAAAAACAGAATCTCAGATTAATTTTCATACCTCACAAGATTAACAGTGACTCTTTAATGTCATCTTCTATCTGGTCAGCATCCGGATTTCCCTGTTTGGCTCATAGTCGCTTTACAGTTGTTCTGTTTGCATTGGGAGCCAGGCAGGGTCCACTTGGTGCACCTGGCTGAGGTCGCCACTGCTTACAGGGCCTCATGTGACCATCCTGAGGCTGCCCATCCTGCTTCCCCACTGGCAACCTGGAGTAGCTGTCCCCGCCCCCATGCAGGCCAGGCACCTCACTCTTGTCTTTCCTTTTTCTTTTTCTTTTTTTTTTTTTGTGGTACGCGGGCCTCTCACTGTTGTGGCCTCTCCCGTTGCGGAGCACAGGCTCCGGACGCGCAGGCTCAGCGGCCATGGCTCACAGGCCCAGCCGTTCCGCGGCATGTGGGATCTTCCCGGACCAGGGCACGAACTCGCGTCCCCTGCATCGGCAGGCGGACTCCCAACCACTGCCCCACCAGGGAAGCCCCTCCTTTTTCTTTTTTAGGAAATTGGCCATAGTGCTACCTTCAGCTGATACATGGCCTTCCCCTTGCACTGCTGGGTCATTGTTGCCCATCCAGTTCATTCATTAGACCAGCTTTTATTATGCCGCTGAGGCTCGTGGTCACCTGTCAAGTGTATTCTGACTGTGGTGCTGAGAGGTGTCCAGCTCTCTCTGAACCGGGAGGGAGGAGCTCTCTTTGTCCCAGTTCCATAGGTGAGGATGCTGGGGCTCAGAGTGAGGGCTAACATCCCACACCATGTGCTAGCAAGGCTTGACATGATCTTGAGTGGTCCTCTTCCTGGGCCTTGGGTTCCTTGTTTTAGGCCAGCACATCCCTGAAGCCCTGGCAGTGGACCAGATTCTCCCTCAGTGATGGTGTCAGGGCAGGCCTGGGACCTCACCCTTCTAGCTCCTGGGGTCCCCTGGGCATTCTCCTCCCACCTTCCCCCTCACATCCTGCCCCAAATTCTCTGCAGGGGTCTAGACTTGTCCACCAACCTGAGAGATTCCCTGGGTGTTGTAGAACTGTGACCCAGGATGATCAGAGGGGACGTAGGCCCCTGGAGTTGCTGCGCCCAACAGGCATGAACCCGAGGCTGTACCTAATGTTGCCCCATTGCCGGTTTGGAGAGGCTGGGATTGCAGTGAGTGCAGCAGCAGCTCACAAGCAGGTCTGCATTCTCATCAGCACTTAGTGTTGTTGGTTTTGTCATCATGGCCAGCATGGTGAGGGAGAAAGGGTGTCTCAGAGGGTTTGATTTATTTCTTATGGGAGCAGTCAGTTCTGCCATAACACTGATTTTTTTTTTTTTGCGATACGCGGGCCTCTCACTGTTGTGGCCTCTCCCGTTGCGGAGCACAGGCTCCGGACGCGCAGGCTCAGCGGCCATGGCTCACGGGCCCAGCCGCTCCGCGGCATGTGGGATCCTCCCGGACCGGGGCACGAACCCGTGTCCCCTGCATCAGCAGGCAGACTCTCAACCACTGCACCATCAGAGAAGCCCCATAACACTGATTTTGAAAATGCAAATTTTTTCCAGAGTGATTGGTATTTGAGGGAACAATATGAGCATAATAAGAGTTATGTGTGATTTTGTCCTCAGAAAACACCAGGTGAACACAGAACCTGCACCCAGTGACCCACCCACCTGCATCTGGTGTGACTTTCCATCTCATTTCAGAGGGCCAGCTTTCCCCCTCTGGAGACATCCTATCCACGGGCAAACCTCAGGGTTTTGTCAAGATAAAGTGCCATGTGTTGCAGCATTTATGTGTTTTTAAACTACCTGACACTTCTAAAACTCTGCTGCCTTTTTTCATTAATTAAAAAAAATAAACTGCTTTAGGGCTTCCCTAGTGGCACAGTGGTTGAGAGTCCGCCTGCCGATGCAGGGGACACGGGTTCGTGCCCTGGTCCAGGAAGATCCCACATGCTGCGGAGCGCCTGGGTCCGTGAGCCATGGCCGCTGAGCCTGCACGTCCGGGGCCTGTGCTCCGCAACAGGAGAGGCCATGGCAGGGAGAGGCCCGTGTACCGCAAAAAAAAAATAAAAAATAAAAAATAAACTGCTTTAGATCCACTGGCTGAGGTGTTTGTCAGTCTCCACTTCAAGGTGCTCTTTCATCCTTTCCAAACTGCACAGCCGCCACCCTAAGGAGAAGGCGGGGGCAGGAGAGGGTCATGTTCACTGCCTTGAGCGGAAGCGTGTACATACATTGTTCAGAATTTTTCCCCATGGGAGACATGTCTCTTCCCAATTTATTTGTTTATTCATCCATTCATTTATATTGGTATGGACTCACGGATATTTATTGTATATTTGGGCTTTATTTTGTTGCTCAGCTTGTTACAGCTTTGGCCCCTGGCAGCTCTTTCATTTGGCTCCTGTGCCCCTTCAACATACCTATCATTGTGATTGTTTCCTTCCTTCCTTCCTTCCTTCCTTCCTTCCTTCCTTCCTTCCTTCCCTCCCTCCCTCCCTCCCTCCCTCCCTCCCTCCCTTCCTGAGAGCCTCTTTACTTTCTGGTGCTACAGGGTTCTCCAGAGGCATCCTGTATGTTCCCTGCCCCAGCACAAGAGTAAGCATTCTCCAAGGAGTCCTGGTTCCTTTTATTGGAGAATGGTATTAGAAGCCAAGATCTGGGTGCTGGGTGTTTGTTGCTGCTGGAGTGTCCCTGCTTCTAGGCCCTCTCAGCCAACAGAGGCAGGAGATAGATCTGGCCCACATATACACACACATCTATAAACATTTCTAAATGTAGTCACATGTATTTATATTAAGCTGAACATGAGTTCCTACTGATGTCTCCAGCTCTGATCTATCACCACGTAGATCATTCCCACCACCTCCCCTTGCTTATCTGTATGTAACCTCCCTCCACCAGAGAGACACCTGGCTTCCCCATCCCCCACACAGCTACATAATTGTTCCATTCCAGCACACATCACAGTAGTGTCAGAACTGTTGACCTATACCCCTTTGTGAAATAATTTAACAACTAGAGTTTAGTGCTCATGTGCTGTTCTTTTTGACTTCAGTCTTATATACTCCACTGATTTCCAAATACATTACTTAAGCAAGCACCTTATTTGCTATCCCCTTCAGTGAGGTGGTTTCGTCTATCTGTAATGCAGTTAGATTGTTTTACCACATTCTGTGTTCCAGCCGAGGATCCCCATACGTCCTAAATGATTTTTTTAAAAAAATTTATACATTAAGGTTCACTCTTTGTGTGGCAAAGTTATCTGGGTTTTGACAAACAAGTAGTGTCATTTATCTACCATTACAGTATCATACAGAATTGTTTCACTCTGTTAAAAAAATCCCCTGTGCTTTATTCAGCACCACTCCACCCCAAAAAAAGAACCCCTGGCAACCGCTGATCTTTTACTTTCTCCATAGTTTTGCCTTTTCCAGAATGTCATATAACTGGAATCATATAGTATGTAGCCTTTTCAGATTGGCTTCTTTCACTTAGCAATATGTGTTTGTTTGTTTTTTTTTTTTGCAGTACGAGGGCCTCTCACTGCTGTGGCCTCTCCCATTGCGGAGCACAGGCTCCGGACACGCAGGCTCAGCAGCCCTGGCTCACGGGCCCAGCCGCTCTGCGGCATGTGGGATCCTCCCGGACCAGGGCACGAACCCGTGTCCCCTGCATCGGCAGGTGGACTCTCAACCACTGCACCACCAGGGAAGCCCCAGCAATATGTGTTTAAGATTGATCCATGTCTTTTCATTGCTTATTAGCTCTTTTTTTTTTTTTTTAAATCACAGAATGATATTTCATTGTTTAGATGTACCACAGTTTGTTTATCCATTCAAAGTGGGCATCTTGGTTACTTCCAGCAGGGAGCAATTATTAATAAAGCTGCTATAAAACATCCATGTGCATGTTTTGCGTGGACATAAGTTTTCAGCTCCTTTAGGTGAACGCCAAGGAGTGTGCGACTTGCTGGATCATGGGGTAAGAGTATGTTTAGTTTTGTAAGAAACCGCCAAACTGTCTTGCAAAGTGGCTGCACCATTCTGTATTCCTACCAGAAATGAATGAGAGTTCCTGTTGCTCCACCTCCTCACCTGCATTTGGCAGTTACTGGAGTAGGTGTATAGGGGCATCTCATTGTTCTCATTTGCATTTCTCTGCTGACATATAATGTGGAATATGTTTTCATGTTTGTTTGCTGTCTGTGTATCGTCTTTTGTGAGGTGTCTGTTCTCATCTCTTACTCATTTTAAAATTGAATTGTTTGTCTCCTTATCGTAGAGTTTTAAGAGTCTTTTACCTATTTTAGATACAAGTCCTACTTTGCAAATAAATAACCCAGTCTGTGGTTTGTCTTTTCATTCCCATAATAGTGCCTTTCACAGAGCAGTTTTTAATTTTTAAAAATTTATTTATTTTTATTTTTGGCTGTGTTGGGTCTTCGTTACTGCGAGTGGGCTTCTCATCGCGGTGGCTTCTCTTGTTGCGGAGCACGGCCTGTAGGCATGCGGGCTTCAGTAGTTGTGGCTCACAGGCTCTAGAGCTCAGGCTCAGTAGCTGTAGCTCATGGGCTTAGTTGCTCCGTGGCATGTGGGATCTTCCCGGACCAGGACTCGAACCCGTGTCCCCTGCATTGGCAGGCGGATTCCCAACCACTGCGCCACTAGGGAAGCCCGAGAAGTTTTTAATTTTAATGCCATTTTGTTTTCATGTTAAGATTGTCCTCACCAAACCCAAGGTCATATAGATTTTTTGCCTATGTTTTTATTTAGAGGTTTTATTAGTTTTGCATTTTATATTTAGATCTGTGGTTCATTTCAGGTTGATTTTTGTGAGAGGTATAAGGTCTTTGTCTAGATTCATTTTTCGCACATGGCTGTACAGTTGTTCCAGCGTCATTTGTTGAAGAGACTGCACTTTCTTTATGAAGTTGCTTTGCTCCTTTGTCAATTATCAGTTGGCTGTATGTGTGTGGGTCTACTCCTGGGAGTTCTGTTCTGTTCCATTCATCTGTGCAATTATCCTTTTTCCAACACCCCACCCTCTTGAATGTTGCTGATTTTATTAGGTTTCTGTCTTTTTATGTGTTAATGGTGAATCTTTCCCTTAAGCCCTGTGGTTTTTGTTATGTGACTCGGCACCCCTGACTGGGATCTGCTGGCCTAGGTCTTCAGCCCTGGGTTGGCAAGGTTGGTCCTGGTCATCATCAGTTGGTGGTCCTTTTTTTTTCAATCTTGAGAAAAAGTAATAGAATGCAAATTGTTAAAAACAAAAATCACTAGTACAGTTGGTTAGATTTTTGATAGAAGAGGAGTATGGTGCTTCTCTGTGTCTTTGTGTCTGTTTTTAAGGTGGTCCATGGGACCTTCTGTTTGAGCAGCTCAGTCAGGGTTGACTCTACTCCTGGGAAACCACCGAGAAAGCTGCTTAACTTACTAGCCTTATGCACTTGACCCAGGCAGCAGTTAGGGGAGGGGTGTGGACTCAGCCACTGCTCAGACCTGGAATTGGGTCCCAGTTGGGCGTTTACTAGCTGCTTGCCCCACAGGCAGAAGCTGGTGGCTAGGTCCCTCCAAAACTGTGACAGATGCATCCCCATCTTGGTTTCAGGTACCTTCACTATTATTTCAGGTGCTCACCACCCTATGTGAGCCCCTTTCCAGCCTGCCAGGCCTCTAGGTCTGGCCCTCTTCTCTGGTGCTAGGGTCAGACTCCACCCCAGAGATGCCCGCCCAGCCTTTCCCTATGCCAGCTCTGACTCTTCACTACCTTTGGAACAGGTCTGTAGGGACCCACAATGGATTTATGGTTGGTGTGGGTGGTGTTTACGTGCCAGGCCGCCAAGTCTGCATCTCTCGCAGACTCTCACTACCAAGCACACCTCTTTTTCCTCATGCTCTCTCAGCATCAGTGTCTCACCTCCACTGTGGGATGCCCCTTTGTGCCTGTACTGGTTGAAGTCTGGAACACATCTCTGTTTTCAGGACCCACAGGAGCCTGTGAGGCTTTGGGGAGAGGTAGCGTGCCTGGGCCAAAGGCGCAGGGCGGAGGGTCAGGTCCTGATGTGGCACTTTCTTTGGCTGCGATTTGCACAGTGGCTGCTGCAACTTAAAGCGGTGTTGGTGCTGTTGTGATTGGGCTGAGAAATGGCCCCGGGCAGTCTACTGGAGGGTATCCAGGATGAGTCAGGAGTGTTAGGCTTTCATGCCCAAGCTATGATGAAGTGAACCATGTGTGCGTGTGTGTGCATGTGTTCACATGTGTGTGTGTCACAGACAGCACAGGAAGGATCCCTGCAGGCCTAACTCTTCTGGGTGACCTCGATGTGTGCAGGTTGGAGTGGCGAGGCTGGGAGACCAGGTACCTGGCTTCAGTACAGGGTCTCAGCCGCCCACCCTAGCCTCAGATTCTCACCTCTTCATGAGCAGTGCAGCATCCTTGGTTCCTCGGGGTGTGGGAGTCCTTCATGACAGGGACTTACCCTGTCAGGGTGACTGTGACAGAATGCCAGACATGAGGGACACTTGGTTCCTGACACCCTTTATCTCATCATGGCTACAGCTGCTGACAGGCCCGTCTGCCTTCCAGAGCCTCTTAGGGCAGATGTGAGAATTGAATCATCATTGCGGCCCATGCCTGTACATAGTTCCATTGGCTCCACTCTTGTCTCTAAAGCTGCAGACCTCTGGGTTCTTGAAGGAACATGGCCTGAGTTACAGAGTCTCTGGCTACTTGCTGACTGTGAGGCTTGCTGGATGTCCCTTCCTAAATGGGGCTAATAACGTGAGGATATGTGTTGAGATTAGAGATGAGGTGAGAAACCGCAATCCACTCTCCTGGTGTTTCCAGCCGGGTATAGTCCCGGCTGTTCTGCCTACCAAATGTCTTCTGAGGCTTGGGATAGATGGGAGCTGGACAGCTCCCTCGACTGCAGGCCATTGAATAGAGGTTTGTGTCGGGTAGCCAGCTGCCTCGGAAGACAAGGGCTTGTCCCCAGGCCCCAGGATTGACAGAGGAGCCAGGGTCTGTGGGGAGTGCCACTGGCTACAGGGCTCAGCTGGCCAGAAGCCTGTCTGCTGACACTGGGGCAATTAGAGTGTAATCTTCTCTAAATGGCACCGATTCTGGCTAAATCCCTCCTGCTCAGGAGTGGATTTCCAGTTTTCTAAAAGCAGCTTAGTGTTTGGACACTGCCCAGGGCAGCTGGGGTTTGTGGTTGGTGATGGGATGGATGTGGACCTGTGGGACAGGCGTGGGGGTTGGGGGTGATCCCT
Organism: Phocoena phocoena; assembly: GCF_963924675.1. Lineage (NCBI taxonomy): Eukaryota > Metazoa > Chordata > Mammalia > Artiodactyla > Phocoenidae > Phocoena > Phocoena phocoena. The sequence continues at coordinate 25,709,294 of NC_089224.1, read as the reverse complement.
GGGTGAGTACCACCCCTTGGGGCCAGTTTTTCTGATCCCTACAGCCAGTGTGCAGGTGCTCTGATGGGAAACTAAGACAAGAAGCCACACAGTGGGAAGGGCAGGCCAGTGGAGAACAGCTGTCACACACGTGCCCCTCCTGGGCCTTTGGAGGGAGTCTGGGACAGGGTTGGGCCCTTGGCATGCTGATCTGATGGATGAGGCTTATTTGCTTGGGCAGGGTGTATGCAGGTGTGCTTGTAGCCTCTGTTCTGCTCCAGTTCCCAGGTGGAACCCTCATCCCCAGGAGGCCCCCATCCTCTCCTGCAGGGGAGATCTGTGCAGCCTTCCCTAGCTCCTCCCTGCCCTCCTGCCAGGTGAGGCTGCTGGGGGCTCCTTGGAGCCCAGCTCCACCTTCATCCCACCCCGCCCTTCCCAGCTCTGGGAACTACTTTGCTGCAAAGAAGAAAAGTTGTTTTTGGAGTGAGAAGCCCTGTGGTGCCATTCAGGGGAATCACCTGACCTCGCTGAACCTTGGTTTGCTCACCTGTGAAATGGGAGTGATAAGTTTCTACTTTGCGTGGCTGTTGTGAAGATCAAATAAGATTCAAACCCACCTTGGTCACCTTTGGGGGGTAGCCAGGCCTTCCCAGGCTGCCTCCAAAAATGTCTAGAGGCCTGGGGCCATGCCTGCCACCACCTGTCTGTTCAGGAAACCTGTGAGACAGGGAAGAGGGAATGGGTCTGGGGTAGGTCCTTCTTGGAATGGAAGGTGGGAGCAGATGAGAAGAGCTGGCTGAGGGTGGTGAGCTGAGTTCTCCCATGGAGTGCATGGGGTGTCCTTTTGTGTGGGTTTGCAGGTCTCTGAGGGCCTGTGTAGGGAATGGGTCTGTTTCTGGTTTCTCAGCTGGCTTGGGTTCCCTGGGAAGCTCATGCAGAGCCAGTGTGGTGTATTGAATTTCCTGCACGCCAGGATCACCAGGGAGCTTTCAGAAATTCCAAAACATTGGCCACGCCCAGAAGGATCAAACAGTTTCAGGGTGGGACTTGAGCATCAGGAGATTTCATGTTTCTGGAAGGATCCCAGTGGGAAGATGCATCTGGGAAACCTATCATGTTACTTGCAGCTTATGCTAGGGATCTGAACCCTCCCTGGCCACATGGGTGGGCTGTCATTCTGTACTTCTGCACAGCTACAGGATTTATCCGCATCTCTCCACCTTGGTGCACAGTGGGGGCCCAGGAATGCCCTTGGCTGTGTCCACGTGCTGTCGGGAGGGCCTGCCTCTTTGTCTGCTTCCCACGGCCAGGTCATGGGCCACTGGCTACCCGGGGCTGGCCCTGGAAAGGACCCCTCTCTGGAGGTGTGCATGAGCCACAGGCAGACCCAGGTAGAGGGGTGAGCCTAGGAGCTATTCCTGCTGCCAAGTCATGGGGGTGTGTCTCCTGCTGGCTGGGGAGGAGCAGTAAAGAGGAGATGCCTGCAGGGCCCGCTTCCCAGCTCCCGCAAGCACCAAGCCTCACCCAGCACCCCTACCACCTGTCTATTCACTGGACCTTCTGTCCCTGTCCACTCACTTCTGATGTGGGCCTGTCACCCCCTTGCGGTGTCCCCACATCCTCCCTATTCTCCTGTCAGTCTGCATATATTTACTGAGTGCCATACTCTCGCTGGGAGTGGGCTTGCCCACTCCAGGCCTATACCCAACTTAGGAGGCACAGACTCCTTAGGCACAGGCCAGGCATGGGGTGCCGTAAGGTGCACCACTGCTTGCATTCCCACAGGCCCACCTTCCTTGTGTGAGAAGCCACCTCACCCCCACTGCCCTGGCCTGCACTATGTGTCCAAGGGGTTTGAACCCTGCCTCCCCCCAGCCCAGCTCTGCATCTGTGAACTCAAATGGTAGAGCACCAGCCCTAGGATGGCTTTCTGTAGGGAAGGTGGAAGGTCCCAGAGTAGCCCCTGACACTCTTTTTTGTCTGTCCCCTGCTGTCCCTGGGGCTGACTGCCCTGAGTGCCCCCCCAACCCAGGCCCCCTTGACCCCTGGTGACACCCTAGGTCTGAGATATGGCCTGATAGGGACCCAGTGGAGATGTCACAGGGCTCTGTTAAGCCCTCCAGAAGGTTCTGTCCTTGTGTGTGAGCTTGGCATGTCATCCTCCCTCCCCACCTTGGTTTCTCTTCCTGGAAGCTGCTCCTGGCCAGTTTGGTCTCACCCACCTGTCGGAATTTGGGTGATTCACTGCGAGGCGAAGCTGAGCCCCTCTTCCAGTGGCAGACTGCATTGTTCAGGTACACCTCTGACAGATGCTTCTGGAGTGACAACTCTGGCTTCTGCCCAGAGGATTCTATCTGTAATCAGCTCTCATTTTAAAATTGGGGCATAATTTACCTATTACAAGACACAGAGTTGTTTGTGCTCCTGTGGCTGCCCTGCCTGAGGGTTGTCCTCACATGCCTTCCAGCCCACCCCATCCAAGACAGCCCTGCCGACCTTCTGCTGCAGTGATTAGGTTCTTTTCTAGACTTGCATATTGACGGGCTACACCCAGGTGGCCTTTTTGTCTGGCTCCTCTGAAAGGCATCAGAGCTGTGAGTGAGTGTTGGTGGTGGCTGTTCCCTCTGAGCAGCAGTGCCTGAGTCGTATGCCTGAGTCACCAACACCTCCCCTTGGAGGACATCAGGGTCACCTGTGCAAGGCTCTGTGTGGACCTGCATTCTCAGTTTCCTCGGTGACACCCGAGGGACAGAACTCACTTCCTTTTGTCTAGGACAGATACACACAGTTGGCCACCCTGGTCCCTTGGCCAAAAGGCCAGCTCCTCTGCAGTCTCTGCCCCTTTATTTAGCTAGTGCTTGAGGGTGGCAGGGCTGTGCCAGGAGAGAGGTAATCTCCATAAGTTATGTGAAGTAGGACCAAGGACCAGCACGACCAGCCTCAGCCAGATCTGGGGATTAACAAGCACTGCCCCAGTAAGCTGGAACATTCCAGATTCCAAGCTTGAGACTGGCAGAGCTGACTGGCAGGTGGGCCTGTACTTGGGAAGGTACATTTCTGGCTCCTGGTGTGATTCTTAGGTGTGGGCAACTGAACAGCAGAGTCATGGGTCCAGGTGCTGGTTCTGCCTTCCAATCTGTTACGCCTCTTTCCTGCCTTTTCTGGCAGTCCCACCTGGGAAGTCATACGGAGTTGCTTGTTCTCAGAGTTCAGTTTCTTACCTGTGAAAGGAGATCCCTCCTGTGAGAGAAGCTAATGGGCTCATGTTGACACAGATTGTGAAGTGCACAGGCCTCGGGTTATTGCCCACCCTCCTGGGCCTCTCCCACCTGGTTCATCTCTTCCGTGGACTCCCGTCAGAGCTGGAAGAGGGGCCTGGGAAAATGGGCCTTGGAGCCATTCTGTTTCTGTGTGCTGTGTGATTCGCAGGGTCTTTCTCAAGGACGTCTGTCCTGGATGCATCCTTATTGATTGCCAGCTCTAGCCCTTTTTATGCCCCTCTCTCCCTACCCCATCCGGTCCACCATCCAAGCTGGTACTTTGTAGCTGTTGTAACTTGTTTCTCTCCAGTTGCCAGCAAGACTGTGTTCCTGCATGGGGCAATTGGAAGCATATGGCCCAGAGTGAGCATGCAGTCCATTTTTTTGTCCCATTTCCTGGCTGGACCTTGCATTCTTATGTCAGGTTTTTGCTGAAGTGCATTTATGGAAAGTTGATCTCTCATTGTCTCTCTGATACCTTCTGTTTCATTAGTAATGAGTAATTGGTCTCCCTGGGCTATATTGAGATCTGGGGTACATTTGGTTTGGGTTTTGTTAATCTTATAACTGTAATTACATACAGTAAAACGCACAGACTTTAAGCGCATGTGCACACCAACCCAGGCACATTTGCATCCTGCTTCCTGTTCTTTCTCATCACCAGGAGTGGTGGTAGCTAAGGTTCTGAGCATCTCACCTCATTGTACATTTAGATAACATTGCAGATGTTGCATCCTTTTCAATGGTTTGTTTCTATTTCAGTATGCAGTTTCATAAATCATTTTGTTTACTTTTTGAGATATAGTTTACTTCCTATTTATTTTTAAGCCCTATTATAGTTTTGACAATGGTTAAAATTAGTTTTTATTGGAGTATAAAATATAGAAACTACACAGATCATACTTTTACAGTTTGATGTTTCCATTACAGCTCCACAGATGGAGCAAGGAGCATGTTGTCAGCATCCCAGAGACTGTTCTCTAATGCTTGTTCAGGGTTAATAATTCAGACACTGCCCCATACATTGATCTTACCTGTTTTCGACTTACTCTAGGCAGTCCTACAGACCTTGGGTTTTGTGTGTTCACTCAGCATTTTCTATCTAGAGACACTGTTGCCTGAATTTGCAGATTGTCAGCACTCATCACTGGCAGGGTTCCATGTGGACACACCATGCTTCCTTACCCAGGTTTGTGCTGTTGGACTCTGTGCCTCTGTGAGCATGCATGTAGATAGCACCCAGGGTGGGCACTGGCATTTTCCATGTTAAATTCTGGCCTTTCTGATCTGTGTGTCCTAGTCGCCATCCTGGTGCTAGTTTGCATTTCCCCGTGGACCTTTCCTATGTTGACTGCCTATTTGGAAACCCTCTTTTGTGAGGAGCCTGTTCAAGAGCTTTACCCTTTTTTCTGTGGGGTGTCCACTTTTTTCTTCCTGATGTGTCAGAGTTCTTAATATATTCTGGACATGAATCTTCCTGTCCTCCAGCAATAGTTCTGACCCTGGTGCAGCAGAAGGAGCTGGTGTGAGGGGGTAGGGATGGCCCAGAGTCCCAGCTGTGCTTCTGCCCAGGATAGCTGAGCATGATAGCTGACAGCTTGACATGGCCCCGGCCTCTGGGACCCTTAGTTTCTTCTTCCATAAAATGGGAACCAGAATTCTCCTGAGAACTTTGAGCTAGGCATTAAGTGAAATAATAGATTTAAGGAAAATTATAAGAGTGGTAGCTATTATTATTACTAATATTAATCTTTTTTTAAATGGGAGGAGATCTTACACCTACTAGGATGGGTAAAATCAAAAGACCAACAATAACAAGTGTTGATGGGGCTGTGGAGAAATCAACACTGGAATGGAAAATGATATGCTGCTTTGGCAAGCAGTTTGGCAATTCCTCAAAATGTCAGACATAGAATTACCATGTATATGTACCATCGGTTCACTCCTACATATATACCCAGGGAAATGAAAATATGTGTCCACACAACAACTTGTATGTAAGTGTTCACAGCAGCATTATTCATAGTAACCCTAAAGTGGAAACAACACAAATTGTCCATCAGCTGATGAATGGATAAATAAATGTGGTCCATCCACATTTACTGTTTTGTAATACTATACAGTGGGATAGTATTTGACAGTAAAAAGAAGTGAAGTGCTGGTACACGCTACAACATGGATGAACCTTGAAAGCATTATGCTCAGTGAGAGAAGCCAGTCACAGAAGATAACGTGTTGTGTGGTTCCCTTTATATGAAACATCCTGAATGTCTAAGCCATAGAGACAGAAAGTACATTGGTGGTTCTTAGGGTCTGGGGGAGGGGAGCTGGGGAGTGAATGCTAATGGGGAATGAAAATGTGGGTTATGAAAATGTGAAGTTAGATGGTGGTGATGGTTGCTCAACCCTGTGAATCTACTAAAAACCACTGAATTGTACATGTTAAATGGGTGAATGTTATAGTATGTGAATTATACCTTAAATTTTTTTTCATTGGAGGCAAAGGGGAGAGAGTCTCTTTGCTAAATCATCTGGATAAATTGCACTATTGCTCTCAAGTAATCCCAGAGGATTTGGGGCAGCTTCCTTCAGCCTTATAGCTGTGGTGTCCCAGACACATGAGCTCCAAGTGACAAATCAGGCACCTTACTTACCCTTTTAGGTTCAGCCCTTCTTGTTAGCCTATTTATCATTTTCTTTGAATATCATTTTCTGGTTAAATTAATATTCAAGGTTAATGTTTTTTGATGTTGAGATTATAAATGTAATTGTTTTTTTTTAAGTACGTTTTCCTAGCCTAATTTAACTTGGGAGGATTGGAGATTTCTAAATGACCTTTTTGGAGGTGTTTCTTTGTGCGTTTTCTGGAGAAAATTAGGCAATCAGACCTGCAGACAATATGGAATTAATATATCCTTTCTTCTGTTTCTTTCTTCCAGTCTCTGAAGTGTGGTGGCAGGTTATCTTGCCTTGTCCTTTTAAGTGGAGTGGCTCTAGTCCTTGTCCATTATTTATTAACGCGTTCTGTTCCTTGTTAAGTTGGCTCTCATTTTAAATGTCTAGGTAGATTTACTGCAGCTATAGGTGCTCTTTCTATGAAATTAAGAAAGAAAGTTACCATATCCATTTTTCTAAAACTTCAGTTGAGGAGTGAATTGAAAGCATCTTTGTGCAGATGACATTCTTACATCCTTTCTAAACATTGGTTTGTCTGTGACAGGGATGTTGATAGTTCACCTTCTGACAGCACTATATGGTTTACTTCTGTGCTTGCTTATCCTGATCCTGAACAGGCGCCAAAGCAATATTTTTAAATTGAATTAAATTAGTGCCTCTGGTTTTGTGTTCCTGGGGCAGGTGACTGATTCCCAAGGTGAACTGTTGGCTTCTGTTTGCTGAGGTCTCACCTAAGTTTTTGCATGCACAGTCAGCCCAGGTGTCCTCGGACACCCCCCCACCCACACCAGCTTTTTTTTTTTTTTTTTTTTTTTTTTTTCCACACCGGCTTTTGAAGGAAGGATTTGTGGATCTCCTCTATGAGTTACAGAGTGTCCATTGAGCCTGTGATGACTGCCCCTCCCTCCCCTCCCCCTCATCCTGTCTTGTGCTGTGAGTGGACATGGAAGTGGACAGAGAAGTCCCAGGTTCCAGTCCTGCAGCACAGTTCAAAGTTCCAGGGAGTGGGGTGGCAGGGCGGAGGGGACTGGCTTACAGCTCCCTGTTTTAGGGGCATGTGCTTTTCCTATGGATATAATCATCACCAGCTTGAGAAAATACACTAACTTAGTGGCTTTTTTTTTTTCTTTTGTTTTGGGTTTTTGTTGTGTTACTTCCCCTTTCTAAGACCTTTGCCTCATTACTTTGTTTAGTTTCTGTTTCTTTTTATCATTAATATGGATTTTTAGTGTAACCCCTCCCGCAGCATGGTACTGCTTTGGCAGTGATCCCCAAGTTCTGATATGAGATGTTTCTATTTTTTGTTTATTTGGTTTCCTGTTGTTTGTTCTGTATGCCCTCTCTGGTCCAGACATGACTTAAGAGATCAATTTCCATGTGTTCGGGTGTGAACTGATTTTATTTAATAGCTTTTGTTTTCTAGAACAGTTTTAGGTTTACAGAAAACTTTTTGAAATACATTTAAAATTTTTTCTACAGTGATGCACACGTATATGTAGTTATATTCCCTTTGTCAGATGACTGTGATATCACTCTGTCCCATTGTGATACCATTTCCTTAGGAAAAAGCTTGAAAGGAAGCGTGTGCCCTTCATCCTTCTGTTGAGTCTTCTTTACGTTGATGCTAATTCTGACTCATTTGAACCCCGGTCGAGTTCTTTGCCAGTTGACACGTTCTTGCATGTCTACCATTATACAGTATTTTGTACCCGGCTGTTTTGGCCAGTGAATTAAGTGTTGATAGGTTTAATCAACCTTTGAGAGACTTTAATCTCCTAATGCTATAAAATCTTTATCTCATAATGTTATAGAGCTTGGTATTTGTGTCCAGTTCATAAGCCTTAGTCCCGTTTTGAGGTTAATGAGGCTCACGTGGTTTCTTGGGGCTGACAACCTCGCACAGAGAGTGTGTGGCCCCATATCACAGGTCCCCCCATCATGTCTTCTTTCCATTTCTCAGAGTTGCCAGATCCCCCTTGACTCAACCGAGTGGTGAAGCCCTGTGGTTTGTATGTACTAGTTTTGGGGTGGGGGAAATCCATCAGCCGTCAGTATCTGCTGAACTTCTGCGGCAGTCTGCACTGAACTTGAGTTACTGGTTCCTCTTCCTTACCTAGCTCCCTGCATAAGGATTGGGAGGGAGGCCAGCTCCCAAGGCTGCTCCTTCCTGCCTCAGAGCAGAAGCAGACAACTACAGCTTTCTACTGATTAGTAAGTGCTCTGTGCTCCAGGTGGGGCTGAGCCTGGGCCGCCAGGTCCAGCAGGAACAAGTGTGCCAGCAGATGGTGACCATGTGGAGTGATGACTGGAGGGAGTCCTCCCTCCCTGAGCACCAGCTGCCATGTGGCCCAGCTCTGCCCCAGGCTGGTGCCCTGCACCTTGGGGCTCTCAGCACACATTTGCTCTGAGGAGCTGCTTCCCAGGGTGAGGTTCTGGTAGGGACACCACTTAGAACCAGAAAAGAAGTGAGGGACACTTTAGGGACTTCTCACTCAGGTTGGGGGATAGAGAGAGGCTGTGGTGCTGACTGGTTATAGTAATCAAGACCATTTGTGAGCTGAGGGTGGGTGGTGTTTCTGTCCATTCAAGTGGTTCCCCAGGATGCCAGACTTTGGAGTCCCAGCTGGGATAGAATTGGGTCCTGAGGGCCTGACAGTGTTGGCTCTCCTGGTACCACTGGCACCCACCTGAGGCCAGACACTCAGTAAGCATGCTCTTGCTAACGGCAAACTGAATGCTACCTGGAAAGGTCCTTGTGAAGCTAGCCGGTGGGATTTCCTATAAGCCTGCACAGGAAGACGATGTGGGGTGGGTACATAATGACCATCCCCAGCCCCTGGTCCCAGGAACAGGATTAGGCAGGAAACCCAACAGAGGGGCCTGGATGGGCAGCTAACAGAAGTGGGGAATTTCCGGGATGCCCACACCCTGCTTGGTAGCCCTTCAGGAAGAGGTAGGAACTGCTGTGAGTGGATGGGGCTGGGTCAGCCCAGGAATTCCAACAAGCAAATCCCAGGCTTCATTTTGAAACTGCTTCCTGGAATCACGCCTTACCTCCTGGAAATGCTTATTAGTCCGGTTCTCCTCGTTTGGCATGTATTGTGCCTGTTGTATCAGATCATCACCCGAAAAACTGGTTCACCTCTTTGTGGATATCAAGCCAAAAGACACGACCAAGCCAAAGAGCAGGAGAAGGAAGGGTTTATTACTTGGCAGCAAGTAAGGAGAGTACCAGGGATCTTTTCCAAAGCAGTGTCTCCCCAAACATCAAAATTGGGGAAGTTTTTTCCTTTTCTTATTCAATATTATTTTCACTTTATTACTCAAGAATATTTCTGAGCTGGATAGTGTGGCAGAACCCCTATCAGATTTGTCAGTGAAAAGAGGCAAGAGGAAATGTAATTCTGCGGGCAATATAATAAAGATACAGTTTTAAAGAAAAAGGGCAAAGAAAATGTAAATTTGGTCTGTCTTCTTACCTATAAAGAAGGTAGGCACAGGAGTAAATTATTTTTTATGTTACATTTATTTCTAAAGGTTTATAAGATATGATTTTAAAATGGGTGTATTTTATGGTTTCTATATTAATTGATACAGACATAGCAAAATACCTATGTGTATAAACTATTTGGCCAGTATCTGCTCACTTCATACCTTTAAGAAAGAGAATATAAGGTTATTTGCAATAATAATTAACTAGTTAATAACATAAAGCAAGCTAATTTTTTTTTTTTTTTGTGGCACGTGGGCCTCTCACTGTTGTGGCCTCTCCCGTTGCGGAGCACAGGCTCCGGACGCACAGGCTCAGTGGCCATGGCTCACGGGCCTAGCCGCTCCACGGCATGTGGGATCTTCCCGGACCGGGGCATGAACCCATGTCCCCTGCATCGGCAGGCGGACTCTCAACCACTGCGTCACCAGGGAAGCCCAAGCTAAGATAATTTTTAAAGAATGTTGACCTGAAAAAGTGTAATGATTCTCAGTGTAGGCGTTCCTATGTGGAACAAATTATGTGTGAATTACAATACAGTTTAAAAGTACACATGCATATAACTATCCTCTAAAGAGCCTTATAATTTTTGAAGATAAATCTACCACATTTCTGAATAATGTGTTTCAGTCCATAATAATCATCAAAAAACGATCAAGGCTGCCTTCCACATAAAGTGCCCTCTGCCGGACAATATGGGGAAATGAAGAGCTCCATCAAACTGACACTTTGCCATCTGCATTGTGAGATTATGTTGCACAGAAAAGTTCAATTCCTAAGTGATGTTATACTGTATTGAACAAATATAGAGAATTCAACAATCATAAAATTCCCTCAAGAATTGAGGAAGTTTTGGGCTTCCCTGTTGACGCAATGGTTAAGAGTCTGCCTGCCAATGCAGGGGACACAGGTTCGAGCCCTGGTCCGGGAAGACCCCACATGCCGCGGAGCAGCTAAGCCCGTGCACCACAACTACTGAACCTGCACTCTAGAGCTCGTGAGCCACAACTACTGAGCCCACGTGCCGCATCTCCTGAAGCCCGTGCACTCTAGAGCCCGTGCTCCACAAGAGAAGCCACCGCAGTGAGAAGTCCGCACACTGCAAACGAAGAGTAGGCCCCGCTCGCCGCACCTAGAGAAAGCCCGCACGCAGCAACGAAGACCCAACACAGGCAAAAATCATAAACAAAAATAAATAAATTTATTTTTTTTAATTGGGGAAATTTTAAGATAATGGCACATGCATATTCATGAAGGGGCTTGGGCAGTGTATGCATATTCATAAAGGGACCAGAGCAAAGGAGAAATCAGCATAGAATTGGGGCACAGATCGATAGAGTCCAGGCATTAGTTGGAAGTCACAAGGGTCAGAAAAGGTCCATATCATTATCTCTTAGGTTCCAGTTGATCTGTTGTTTGAGCACTTCAGGCCAATCTTTACCATTGAAACAGAACTGGGAGTCTTTACAAATATATATTATCTTTGTTATTATTATTTCTCTTACTTGATAATAGGGAATAATTTGTTCCCACATTCTTTTCTTCCTTTAAGATAATTACTGAGACCTGCTCAAGGACAAGCGCTGTGACCAGGCTTAGATCACAAAATGTCTTTGGCCAAAAATGGCTTCTCTTATGTCAAGAAAGCCATGCCTGATTCTTTCTCCAGGGACCCCCTACCCTATCTGCTAACAAGATGGCCAGGCTGGGTCAGGAAGAAAGGTCCTCCAGAGCAGCCCTGTTTGCAGCCTGGTTCCCACTGCTGCTTCTGCCCTGCTAGGGTCAGGAGCCAGGCTTGTGCTCAGTCCCCTCATGCAGACTTGTTTCTGGCCCCTTGTAGGTGTGTCAGAGACTAAGGATCAACCTCTTTGAGCTAGGACTGGTGACCCGTGCTCATTGCAGAAATGCTAACATTGTTCTCTTGATGGGAAGGGGAGTGGGCAGTGAGGACACTGCAGAGCAGACTCTTACCCAGGGTCACTCTTCAAGCCCTGGCAGTCTTCATAAGTGGGCTCAATGGGGCTTATTTCACCTGGGGCTCAGGGCCCATCAGCTGGCTTGGGACTGGGCATTCTAAATACAGCCCAGTTTACAGTTGGGCTCAGCGAGGGGAGGGACCTGTCCAGACTCACAGCCAGGATGGACTTGTCCAGACTCACAGCCAGGATGGAGCAAAGGCAGCAGATGCCACAGTACTCATACCTTCTTTCCTGCCCAGTGAGTGCTAGGGTCTGCCATGGCCGAGGAGGAAGGGGCCTTCTTGTTCAGGGCTCAGAGGCATGGCATAAGGACCCAGCTCTCCTCCTAGCCCACCTTGTCCTGCCCTGGGCTTTCGTCATGCCCATCCCTGCACCTGCAGCACCCCTTATCCTTCCAGGCTCTGATCCGATGCACATTTCCTCCTCTGCACCTGGCTTAGGGATGGGCCCCGTCAACATACACTTAATAGTTTTTCTATAGTGAGCCACAGAAAGTGGATGCCAGGTGATGATGAGGTGCTGGCCCAGACTAGGGGTCAGCAAACTGCTGCCTGAGGGCCATATTTGGCTTTCAGTCTGGTCTTGTAAATAACATTTTACTCATTTTTGCCTCTGTTGTCTACGGCTGCTTTCACACCACAGCAACAGAGTTGAGGGTCATTGCAACACACCCCATGCCTGTGTGATGGTTAATTTTGTGTGTCAACTTGGTTGGACTAAGGGATGCCCAGATAGCTGGTGAAACATCATTTCTGGTTGTGTCTGTGAACATGTTTCTGGAAGAGATTAGCATTGATTCAGTAGATGCCTCCTCAAGTGTGGGTGGGCATCATCCAATCCATTGGGGGCCTGACTGGAACAGAATGTGGAGGAAAGGTCAGTTCACTCTCTGCTTGAGCTAAGATGTCCACCTTCTGCCCTCAGGCATCGATGCTGCTAGTTCTCTGGGCTTTGTACTCAGACTGATTACGCCACAGGTCTGCAACTTGCAAACAGTAGATTGTGTGACTTCTCAGCCTCCGTAACTGCCTAAGCCAACTCCTATAATAAGTCTCCTCTTATGTATATCTACATATATTCTCTTGCTTTCATTTCTCTGGGCATCCCTGACTAATACAGATTTTGGTGCTGAGAGTATGGAGCTGTTTCAGCTCTCTTCCTGTTTGACTCCCTGTTCCCTCCCTCCTGTCCTTGTCTCTGCCCTGGATGCCCCACCCAGAGAGCCTATGTGGCAGCCAGGGCTTCTCTGGAGGGACCTTCTGTGTCCGAGGGCACCTGAGGTCTGTGCCCTGATCCAGGCAAGTTAGGGAGAGGCGGATGGGGCCTTTTACCTGGAAAGTCCACAGACTCCCTGTAGACACCAGGCTCTTGGTCCCTGTCCAGTTGCTGACCCCCGTGTGGGCCATGTGGGCCTCACACCCATGGACTGAAGGCAGAAGCCCCAGCATCATGCTAGCCTGCTTCAGCTTTCCCATTTAGCTGTGCTCCAGTACAACTTTAGCTGTAGAATGAGGCTTGGACCAGACATGGGCCACAGTGTGCTGACCTCCATTCTTCTCATCAGGTGGAAGAGGCAGGAGCGGGGCTGTTTGTCTACTGGTGGGTCCCAGCCCTTGGTGGAAGCAGAGGTTTGGTTTGTTGCATGAATGTCCTCATGGGAGTCTGCTCCCTGCCAAGACCCCACCCTCATAAACAGTTGATGGTCGGCTAGTTGTCACCCTCCCTGCACTCACTCCATCCCCTCTGTGTCCTGCTCTCTGGGTGCCCTGTGCTCTGGACCATGCTGCCCTCGATGCCTCACTGCCAACACACCGAGTTTGGTGGCTGCACTGAACAGCAAGGTGGGGCCACCCAGAGCCTGAACTTCGTGACAGGAACTCATCCTCTCTTGTCTCTAAGGGCTCCCGCAGTGAGACTTCAGGCTTGAGAGAGGGAGGGTCAGGGTGGTACCGGTCTCGTTTACCAAGGTGTGCAAGTGCCCTGGTCGCTGAGCCGTCATCACTGTTGCCACTCCACAGAAACTAGGCAGCATGCTAAGTTACTTGGGGAAGCCCCCAGGCCTGACTCCTATCCTCACCCAGCCCCTCTGCTCCCCACTTGGGTCTTCCTGCCCAGGCTGTCCCTGTGGTCTCTGAGACTCTCAACTCCTCCATTCTCAGAAAGCGGCTCCTGATACTTCCCAGAGAGCCTGGGATCTCCTGCCTGGCATGTGCTCACACCGTTCCCCGGGCTTTGGCCCCTCCCACCACATTTGGCTTTGAAATCTTACGCCTGGAACCCTGCAGCTCCCCTTCCTGGGCTGAAGCTTGCCCTTGGCCCCCTCCCCATTTGGCACATGCAGCCTCCCCCACCATGTCTGGTTCTGGCTCCAGGTGTCCACATAAATGTGGATGTACTTGAAGCAAGGCCCAGCGTGACCTCACAACTGAGCTCACTGGGCCTGGGAAGCTTCGGAGCAGTGGGCAGGGTATGGGCTGCAATCCTGTGTCAGGAACAGCGTCAGCCGGCTCACAGCTGGAGCAGCCCTGAGGGGACATCACAAAGGCACTAACACCGCTGCCTCAGAGTCAAAACAGGCACGCTGTGGTCCAGGAGGTCGTTGCCTTTCTTCCCCAGAGTGGCAGGAAATTTTGTGGACAGACCTGGGATGGAGGCCAAAGCTGGGCCCCTGAGCTGCCCAGAAACTTTTGGAGGCCCTCCAGTAGGCACCGGCCTGGGAAGTGTGCAGTGAGGTGAGGACAAGCATTTCCGCAGCTGGACACCCCAATCACATGGTAAATGGTGCTGCTCTGAGTGCTTCCTGGGATAGGGAGGCAGGTTTTGAGATAGACTCAAGCCTGCACAGGATGGTGCAAGGTGGGAGTAAGGATGCTTTGGTCAGAAGAAATTCAGACAGGTGGGCTGAGTGACCGGGGCATAGATAGTCTCCACTTCTCCCAACTTCAACCTCCTGGCCTGTGAGCTGGGGCAGTGAGCATAAGGGTGAGGTCTCCAGGTATGATGCTTCAAAGACATCCAGGTTGTTGTCTTAGCTTTATTGAAGTGTAAGTGAAATACAATAAATTGCATATATTTAAAGTATTCAGTTTGATAAGTTTTCATATGGGTGTATACTCATGAGGTCCACAGTGTGATCGAGATAATGAAGGTATTCATCATTCCCATGTTTCCTCATCCCCATTTGTAATTTCTTTCCTCCCCATCCCCAAGCGACCATGACATATACATTTGTTTGCACTTTCTAGTTTTAAATAATGGAATCATACGACACATACGATTTTTTTTTTTGTTCTGGCGTAATTTTTAGATGTACCTTTGTTAATGTGCATATCAATAGCTATTCCTTTTTGATTGCTGAGTAGCATTCCATTGTGTGGCTGCTCCACACTTTTTTTTTTTTTTCTCCACACTTTTAAAAATCTATTTTCCTATTGATGATCATTGGGTTGTTTTGAGTTTTTTGTTTTGTTTTGGCTGTTACAGATATACACATTCCTATATGAGTCTTTGTATAGACAATATGCTTTCATTGCTCTTGGGTAAATACCTAAGAGTGGATGGCTATGCCATATGTCAGATGTATGCTTAACTTTTTAGGAATCTGCCAGATTCTTTGCCAAAGTGGTTGTACCATTTTACTCTCCCCATCAGCAGTGTAGGAGAGTTCTAATTGCTCCACCCTCATGCCAACCTTGATAGGGTCAGGCTTTTTTTTTTTTTTTTTTTTTTTTTTGCGGTACGCGGGCCTATCACTGTTGTGGCCTCTCCCATGCAGAGCACAGGCTCTGGACGCGCAGGCTCAGCGGCCATGGCTCACGAGCCCAGCCGCTCCGCGGCACGTGGGATCTTCCCGGACCGGGGCATGAACCTGTGTCCCCTGCATCAGCAGGCGGACTCTCAACCACTGTGCCACCAGGGAAGCCCCTCTTCTGCCCATTTTTTATTGGGTTATTTTTCTCACTGAGTTTTGAGAGTTCTTATATTCTGGATACAAATCCTTTATCAAATGTCTGATTTGCAAACATTTTTTTCGCAGTCTATGACTTGTCATTCTCTTAACTTTCCTAACAGCATAAATTTGTAGTTTTGGAGTCCAGATTACCAGTTTCTCCTTCTGTGGGTCATGTCCAAAGTCACCAACATTTTATCTTGTTTTCCCCTGGAAGTCTTATATTTTCAATGTTTAAGCCTATGATCCATTTTAAATTACTTTTCATATATGCTGTAAGGTATGGATTATAGCTCATTTTTTTATATAAGGATATTCATTTATTCCATCATCATTTGTTAAAAGATTATCCCTTCTTCACCAAATTGCCTTTGTACCTTTGTCAAGTCAGTTGGCCATACGTATGGGTCTATTTCTCAATTCTCTGTTCCGTTCAGTACCTCTGTTTGTCCATCTTTATGCCAATAGTATGCTCTCTTAATTACTGTAGCTTTATAATATTGAAACCAGTTAATGTTAGTCCTACTCCTTTGTTGTTCTTTTTCAAAGTCATTTTGATTGTTCTAGGTCCTTTGAATTTCCATAGGAATTTTAGAATGAGATGTTCAATTTCTACCAAAACAAATACTGGGATTTTGATTGGCATTGTGATGAATTAAAAGATCCACTTGTGGAGAATTGACATCTTAACAATATTGAGTCTTTTGGCCCATGAATAGGTATATCTCTCCATGATTTAATTTCTCTCAGCAATATTCTGTAGCTTTTAATGTATAGGTCTTGCACATCTGTCAGATTTAAGCATAAAATATTTTTAATGCTATTGTAGATAACATTTAAAATTTTTTCACTTTCTGATTGTTCAATCCTAGCATATAGAAATAAGCTTGATTTTTGTATATTAATCTTGTGTCTTGCAGCCTAGCTGAACTCACTTATTAGTTCTAGTGGCTTCTTTGTAGAATTCTTTGGATTTTCTATACAGACTGTTGTGTGATGTGTAAATAAAGACAGTTTTACTTCCTCCTTTCCAATCTAGATGCCTTTGGTTTTTCTTGTTTCATTGCACCGTAGGCTGGGAACTCCAGTGCAAGGTTGAACAGAACTAGGGAGACTCAGTTTTTCGTCGTTAAATAATATTAGCTGACAGGTGTTTGGAAGATGCCCTTTATCTGGTTGAGGATGCTCCCTTCTGTTTGCTGAGAGTGCTTATCAGGGATGAATGTCAAATTTTGTCAGGTTTTCCTGCATCTTTTGAGATGATCCCATAGATTTTCTTTTTTTGTCTTAATATACTGAATTACATTGTTTTTTTCCTAGTGATTGCTAATCAACACTACATTCTTTGGATATACCCCTCTGGATCATGGTTCCTTATCCTTTTTATATATTGGTAGATTTTTTTGGTTTTGTTTTGTTTTTGTTTTTTGCGGTACGTGGGCCTCTCACCGTTGTGGCCTCTCCCATTGCGGAGCACAGGCTCCGGACGCGCAGGCTCAGCGGCCATGGCTCACGGGCCCAGCCGCTCTGCGGCATGTGGGATCTTCCCGGACCGGGTCACGAACCCGTGTCCCCTGCATCGGCAGGCGGACTCTCAACCACTGTGCCACCAGGGAAGCCCTATTGGTAGATTTTTGTACTGTCTTTGGTTTTGGTTACAGGGTAATGCTGGTCTCATAAAATTAGGTGGAAAGTATTCCCTGCTTTTCAGTTTTCTGAAAGAATCTCTGTACAGTTGGATTTATGTCGTTCTTAAATGTTTGGTAGAATTCACCAGTGAAGCCATCTGAGCCCAGAATGTTCTCTTTGGGGATTTTAACTACACATTCAATTGCTTTAGTACATATAGGACTATTCAGATAATCTATTTCTTCTTGAGTGGGCTTTGGTAGTTTTTGTCTTTCAAGGAATTTGTCCATTTCATCTAAGCTGTCATGTTTGTTGGCATAAAGCTGCTCATGATATTCCCTTATTATGCTTTTTAATGTTTGTGGTGCTCCTTACCCCCACCCCAGTTATTCTGGCTAGAGATTTATCAATTTGATTAATCTTTTCAAAGCACTTGCTTTTGAATTAATTTATTTTATCTATATTTTTTCTATTTCATTTGTTTCTACTCTGATCATTATTACTTCCTTTTTTTCTTTGAATTTCATGTGCTCTTCTAGTTTTTTGTTTCTGTTTTTACTTTTTATTGAGGAAAAACATACAAAGCACAAAGCATAAGTGTGAACTTCCAGATGCTGAAAACACCCATATAACAAGCACCCAGATCAAGAATCAGAACATCTCCAGCCCCAGAAGCCTCTTTCAAGGGCCCTCCCCCAACCCAACAGTCACCACTGCCCTAATACCAGCAGAGATTAGTTTTACTTATTCTTAGAACTGTATATATAAATGGAATCATACAGTATATCTCTTTTGTGTCTGGCTTCTTTCACCCAATATTATATGAGATTCGTCTCTGTTGTCTAAATAGCAGTAATTCACTCATTTTCATTTCTGTGTAGTATTTCGTCATGTGACTATATCATAATTTTTCCTTCTGTTGACAAAACTTGGGAACTTTCTGGGTTTTTTGTAAATAATGCTCCTATAAACACGCAGGGTCAGAGAACAGGTGTGTGCTTAGTGTTAGTAGATAATAGTTTTCCTAAGTGGTTGTACCAGTTACACTTCCACCACCAGAGGATAAGAGGTCATGAGGGCTTTAGGCAGGGCATAACAATATGTGTCCTAGTCCACCATCCTGCTGTCCAGTGTTTGTTGAGCAACAACAAACAGTGAATACACAAGCACACAGCTGAAAAGAGAGACAGTTCTGACTGGGGCTGGCTGAACTCTCATCACCTACCATGTGGGCCCAAAGACTAGCCGTAAACAAGAAACAGCTCCTCCCCTAAGTAATACACAGTCTATACGGAGGGTTTAAAACCATGCTCCCAGTGGGGTTTATAGGGTCTGTGTTTAGTACAGAATTTGTGTCTGGGACATAGAGGTGAGGAACATGGCAGCCACCAAGCAGGACTTGAAGGCCTTCATCCCTCGGTCTGTAGAAGGCCCAGAGAACGTTTGGGCTAAGGCCTGGAGGAGTGTTGTCTGGAGAAGACGAAGCATGGTGAGCTGGGGTGAACGTGGGGCTCTTAGGAGCTTTGCACCTGGGGCCTAGGCTCTTAGCCTTGTGAGCCTCAGTCGTCTCATCTGTTAAAAGGACTTAACCCCACAGGGCTTTTAGCTGTACCTTGAGCTTTGTGTCCATTACCTGGTCTAGTTTTTAAGGTGGAAGTGAGGTTATTGATTGGATTGGTGTTTGGTTTTGTTTTTTGGGTTTTTTTTCCTGTAACATAGTCATTTAGTGCTATAAATATCCTCCTAAGTCCTTGCTATAGTGGCGTGGCGTCCCACAAATTCTCACATTCATTTCATTTTCATTTAGTTAAAAATACTTTCTAGTTTCACTTTTGAATTCTTCTTTGACCCATGTGTTGGTTACGTGCCAAATATTTGAGGATTTTCTAGAGAGCTTTACATTATTGATTTCTCATTTAATTCCCTGTGGTTAGAGCAAATTCTCTGTATGGCCTGAATCCTTCGGGGGCATGTTTAATGGCCCAGAATATGGTTTGTCTGGGTAAATGTGTCATTGAAAAGAATGTGTGTGCTGCTGCTGTCGAGTGGGAGATTCTACACATGCCAATTAGGTCAACCTAGTTAATAGTGTTGTTCATGTCTTCTGTGTCCTTACTGATGTTCTGTCTACTTGTCCTATGAAATCTTGAGAGAAATATGAGGAGGTGGATGTTGAACTCTCCAACTATAATTTTGGATTTATCTATTTCTCCTTGCAGTTCTATCAGTTTTTTTTTTTTTTTAATTCTATAGTTACTCTGATGTTTTTTTTTAAGTTATCCTTTCTTTTTATGTATGTATGTATGTATGTATGTATGTATGGCTGGCTGTGTTGGGTCTTCATTTCTGTGCGATGGCTTTCTCCAGTTGTGGCAAGCGGGGGCCACTCTTCATCGCGGTGCGCAGGCCTCTCACTATAGCGGCCTCTCTTGTTGCGGAGCACAGGCTCCAGACGCACAGGCTCAGTAGTTGTGGCTCACGGGCCTAGTTGCTCCGCGGCATGTGGGATCTTCCCAGACCAGGGCTCGAACCCGTGTCCCCTGCATTGGCAGGCAGATTCTCAACCACTGCGCCACCTGGGAAGCCCAGTTCTATCAGTTTTTGCTTCATAGAATTGTAAGGTTCTCTTTGTGACTTAGACTCCTTTTTTTGGCTGTGTTGGGTCTTTGTTGCTGCGCGCAGGCTTTCTCTAGTTGTGGCGAGTGGGGGCTGCTCTTTGTTGCGGTGCATGGGCTTCTCATTGCAGTGGCTTCTCTTGTTGCAGAGCACGGGGTCTAGGAGCGTGGACTTCAGTAGTTGTAGCACGTAGGCTCGGTAGTTGTGGCTCACGGGTTCCAGAGAGCAGGCTCAGTAGTTGAGTTGCTCCACGGCATGTGGGGTCTTCCCGGACCAGGGATCGAACCAGTGTCCCCTGCATTGGCAGGCAGATTCTTAACCACTGCGCCACCAGGGAAGTCCCTAGACTCATTATTATGAAATGACCCTCTTTGTTGCTGGTGATATTCTTTGCTTTGAAATCGACTTTATCTGATATTAATAGAGCCATTCCAGCTTTCTTTTGATAAGTGTTAGCGTGGTTTATCTTTTTTCATTCTTTAACTTCTTTGAACAACTTTAACGGCTTTATTTATTAATATAATTCACTTACCATACAATTCACTCATGTAAAATGTATGGTTCATTGGCTTTTATATTCAAAGTTGTGCATCTATCACCACAACCAATTTTAGCACATTTTCATTAGCCCCAAAAGATACCCCTTTAATTGTCACCCACTCCAACCTCTCAACTCCACCCCCTGCCATGGGCAACCGTTGATATGCTTTCTATCTTTATAGATTTGCCAGTTTTGGACATTTCATATAAATGGAATCATAAAATACGTGGCCCTTTGTGACTAGCTCTTTTCACATAGCAGAATATTTTCAAGGTTCATATATGTTGTACTGTGTATCAGTAATTCATTTCTTTTTATTACCAAATAATACGCTATTGTATGGATAGCCCACATTTTATTTATCCCTTCATCAATTGCTGGACATTTGGGTTGTTTCCACTTACTGTCTGTTATGAACATTTGTGTACAAGTTTTAGTGTGGATATATATTTTCTTTTTTTTTTTTTTGAGTCTATACCTAGGAGTGGAATTGCAGAATCATATGGTAATTCTATGTTTAACTTTCTGAGGGTGTGCCAGGCTGTTTTCCAGAACAGCTGCACCATTTTTCATTCCCACTAGCAATGTATGAGGGCTCCAGTTTTTCCATACCTTCACCAGCACTTGTTATTTTTCTTTTTTTAAAATTTTATTTTTCAATTATATCCATCCTAGTGGGTGTGAGGTGCTATCTCATTGTGGTTTTGACTTGCATTTCCCTAATGTCTGCTGATGCTGAGCATCTTTTTATGAGCTGATTGCCTTTTTTTTATATGCTCTGGATACTAGACCCTTATCAAATGCAAAATTTAAAAATATTTTCTACTGTTGTATAGGTTGTTTTTTCACTTAATAGTGTCCTTTAATACACAGATTTTTAAATTTTGATGAAGTACAATTTATCTTTTTTTTTTTTTTTGCGGTACGCGGGCCTCTCACTGTTGTGGCCTCTCCCATTGCGGAGCACAGGCTCCGGACGCGCAGGCTCAGTGGCCATGGCTCACGGGCCCAGCCGCTCCGCGGCATGTGGGATCTTCCCGGACTGGGGCACGAACCCGTGTCCCCTGCATCGGCAGGCCGACTCTCAACCACTGCACCACCAGGGAAGCCCCCAATTGATCTATTTTTTTCTTTTGTTACTCATGCTTTTGGTGTCACCTGGAAGAACCCATTGCCAACGAGGTCATGAGGATTTATCCCTATTTTCTTCTGAGAGTTGTAGTTTTAGGTCTTCCATTTAGGTCTCTGAACCATTTTGAGTTAATTGTTATATATGATGTAAGGAAGAGATCCAGCTTCATTCTTTTGCATGTGGATTTCCATGTGTCCTAGCACCATTTGTTGAAAAACTATTCTTTCATCACTGAATTATTTTTGCACCCTTCTCAAAAATCAATTGACCACATATGTGAGTGTTTATTTCTGGACTCTTCTGTTCTGTTGGTCTATGTTGTCTATCCTTATGCCAGTACCACACTGTTTTGATCACTGTAGCCTTACATTAAGTTTTGAAATCTTAAATTTGAGAATTTCAAAACTTAATATGAGTCCTCCCACTGTGTTTTTTTTCAATATTGTTTTAACTGTTCTGGGCCCCTTTCAGTTCTGTATAAATTTTCATTTCTGCCAAAAAAGGTCATTGGAATTTTGATAGAGATTGCATTGAATCTCTTAATTATCTTTTAAAGGGATTTACATAAGAAGAAGAACAAGCCTTTTATATTTACTCACGTAGTCACCATTTCTGGTGCTTTTAACTCCTTGTAAATCTAGATTTCCATCTGGTATTGTTTTTCTTCTCCTGAAGGATTTTATTTAGCACTTTGTAATGCATATCTGCTGGTGATGAATTCTTACAGATTTTGTATGTCTGGAGTCTTTATTTCACCTCTATTTTTGAACAGTTCTCACTGGGTATGGAGCTACAGTTAGTAAGTTTTTTGTTTTGTTTTTTCAAGATGTTGCTCCACTGTCTACAGGCTTGTCAGAGAAATCCTGTGTCATCCTTATGCTTCCTTCTCTATAAGTAGTGTGTCCTTTTTCCTATGGCTGATTTTAGTTTTTTTTTTTTCCTGCATCACTGGTTTTAAACAAGTCTGTGATATGTTTAGTGCAGTTTTCTTCGTATTTCTTGTGCTTGGAGGTTGATGAGCTGCTAAGATTTGTGGATTTATAGTTTCCATCAAATTTGGAAAAATTGCAGTCATTATTTCTTGAAGTTTTTTTTTATCCTCATCTCTTCCTCTCCCATAGGGACTCTTAACTACCCGTGTGTTGGGCTCCTTGCAGTTATCCCACAGCTCGCTCACACTGTGTTTGGTGTTTTAGTCTTTTTTTTGTCTATGTGTTTTACTTTGTGTAGTCTTATTGCTGTTTCTTCAAGTTTACTAATCTGTGTTGTGCAGTTTTCCATTAGTCCCATCCAGTGCCCCTTTCATCTCACACCTTGTAATTCCATCTCCTCTACCTTTGGTTGCTGCTTGGCATGGCTCAGTGTTCCTGAGTCTGTAGAAATCAGTCCCGCCCCGTCTCCCGGCTCTGTCACTGTGTCACTCTGTCCTCTCTTTTCCTCGTGGACTGGCTTCTCTGCCCCTTTGCAGGCCCAGTCACCAGTGATTGGGTGCCAGGTTCTGGGTTTCACTGTGTTGGGAGATGGTGCGGTTGTTCCTGTGTGTGTTCGTGTGCTTTATTCTGGGATATAGTTTGATCCTTTCATGTTTTGCCCTTAAGCTTTGTTGGTCGGGACCAGAGAGCATTTCCCCAGCTCCACTTTGCCCTGACCTGCAAGGGCTCTACCTGCTGCCTGTGGGTTAGGGCTTCCCTCTTGCTGGTAGGAACAAGTGCTGCTTACAGCCTCTGTCCCTATGGGTGGCCGTTTCCTGGCTTCGGTGGCTTCCTCACAGGCTTGCACTGACTGTCCCCTGCGAGGACTGAGGGCCCCTCTGTTCAAAGGTCTACTGCCTTCACTGCCTTGTCCACTCACTGTCTTCCAGTACCACCTCCTTCTCTCAGTCCTGCCAGGCCTCAGTTTCTTTCTGCATGGTGGCTGAAGTTCCTTCCCGGAGGAGTGGGAGGGTGTCATGGAGCTTACCTGTGCCCTGCCTCTCACTGTCCGGTGTTCAGTGACTTGAAAACTATTGCTTAGTCACATAAACTTCCCAGTTGTTTTTAGTTTTCCACATGGGAGGGAGATCCAGACTCTGTGAGTGTCTTGTCTTGGCAGGGAGGTGTAAGTCTCCAGCTCCATTGTCTTTGAAAAGCTGCCTGGGTGCTCATGGGCCCCAGGCTGGGAGCTGGGTGGAGGTGAAGATTCAGGCCAAGGTGTGAATGTGTGTGTGTGTGTGTGCGCGCCCACGCGTGTTTAGCCATCCCACCTCAGGATAGCCTCTGAGGATGACATGGTGCCTCAGGAGACGTCGGTGCTCCAGCTCGAGATCCAAGGGCGTGTTCTGCTCTGCTTACCCCGTTAGGCTTGTCTGGAGGTTTGGAGAGACACCCATGACCTGGCTGATGCTTTCCAGTACACCTGCCCCATGGGTTGGGTTCTTCCTGCACTTCTGCCAAGTTCTGGTTCGCCCAGGGCTGGTGTGCAGCTGGGGGTTGGGGCTGCCACCCAGGATACGGCAGGTCCTATGTAGACACAGATTTGTACTTTAGTCTTTCCCTGGGACCAGGATGGAAGAGGTGGAGGACAGCAACAGAAATCATAGAGCTGAGCTGACTTGATTTAAAAAGGAGCCTGTGTCTTCACAGAGCAGGTTGTCAGTGGCTGAGAGCAGATGAACAAGACTCGCTCTTGGGAGGGAGAGCAGTTACCCTGACCATACCCTACCCTACTTTATTTAGCCAGTCCCCTGCCAACAGAGAAACAAGACACTTTCTACATTTTGATTTTTTATATTACAAACAGTCCTGCTCAGTAACATCCTTATACATGGCATTGCACATTTTCCCAGTTGTTTTCTTGGACTAAATTCCTAGACTTCATATTAAATAATAAGTGAATGAAAATGTTTCTGTTTCTCTCAAGAGATAAAGCCATCATTTTCTTTGCTCTTTAGGAGCCCTCTCTCTTTTATTTTTCTTCTGTGAGCCAGGAGTCCTGTAAAGAGACAAGGTCTCCCCTCAGAGGTCTGCATGGGGTGGCCAGTGGGAAGGGAGTCCCTGGGGAGGACACACACTACAGGCCTATGTGGGTCACGTCCTGGCTACTGTGGTGGTGCAGGGTGAGAGGGAAAGAGAAGCAAAAGTGCTTACTAGGGGCCGTGACACCTGGGGGGACACGGCACGATGGCAGGTCCGAGCCAGCCGGGACCTGGGGCATGGACTTGGGCAGGCCAGCACCAATCCTGGGTGTACTTGCCCATGGGAGCTCCTCCCTGAGCCAGCCACATGCACCTTTGCCTCTTACAGCCCAAAGCTCTTGCTGGGTCTGGGGATGGTGGGTCCTCTCCCCTCTGGTATTTTTATCTCTGTGCTCAGGCCCTGGACAGGTGGGCAGGGTCTCCTGACTAGGACACACATGGGGACCTGTTGGCTGATTCTGAGTGTTCTGGTTCACACTCCTGTCCCCTCACTTGTGCCAGGCTTGGGCTTCCACCTTCCCAGGCCTTCCCAGGCACAGGTGTCTCCCAGGATGAGTGAATCAGGATCAGGCAGGGGAAGGGCACTTCCCTGAGTCTCGGTTTCCATATCTGGAGGGAGACCTCAGACCCACCCTGGTTCTGGGGGCTTCCCTTCCTGGCCCTGAAGTGGGGCCAATCTGCTGATGGGGGCCACACTGGCAGAGATGGTGGCTGGGGCTTCCTATCCCTGCCTCGCCCCAGTTCCTCCAGCCCGTCCCTCTATCCCATCCCACCAGGGCTCCTCATTAGCCCCACTCCCAGCTCTTCTGTAACATCACAGCCCTCGTGTAGCCCTTAGGTATCTTGCTCCTCCTGTGTCCCCCTCTTCCCCCACGTGTCTGGCCACAGGGTTGCCTCCAGGCTCCCTCTCAAGAGCATCTCATCTCCTGCAGGCATTTGGACAGGCCCACACGAACCATAAGAAGGTGGCTGCGGACGGCGAGAGCCGGGAGGAGAGTCTGATCCAGGAGTCAGCTTCCAAGGAGCAGTACTATGTGCGCAAGGTGCTGGAGCTGCAGACAGAGCTGAAGCAGCTGCGCAACGTGCTTGCCAACACGCAGTCAGAGAACGAGCGCCTGGCCTCAGTGGCCCAGGAGCTGAAGGAGGTAAGCAGCAGAACTAGGGTGGGCTGCTTGACTGTGGGTGGGTGGGAAAACAAGCCAGTGCTTCCTGGGGGCAAGGCCACCCACAAGTTGTTCTACTCCCTGCCCAGTTTTATGTGGTTCATGGTGGTCCAGGAAGGGCTGAAGGTGGCAGGATCCCAGCTCTGCCCTTGGGCTGATGTGAATCCTGGGTTCCTCATGTGAATAACAGAATTATAGTGTCCACCTGCCAGCTCATGACAACAAAATCAGAAGGGACCACCACAGATAGCTCCTAGGATCAGCTCGGCCCCTGACAGGGGCCTGGCCATGAGAGGCGTGGGCCGGTGGAGAGGGGAGGGCAGGCATCTAGTGCCCTCTGAGAGAGGTGGGAGGGTGGACCACCATTCGCAAGATGGGGTGGGACAGCATCAGGGGAGCAGCAGAAGTCTACATGAGCTGCAGTCCTGGCTGTGGCCTTGGTGGGGGGGTCCCTGGTTGTTAGAGCCCACAAGTTCTCATTAGAAAGGGCAAGAGGCCTTGTTCTGGGCTGTGGGAAGACCCACTCTCTGGCCTCTATTCTCCTGGGTTGGGGCAGGGGGGGAGCAGTGACAGGTGACCAGAACAGCAGATGGTTCTGAGCGGTGGGCAGCTCTGAGGTCGACACCTCAGATGTGAGGATGTATGACAGTCAAGGTCCCACAGGGCTGGGAGGGGACACTGGCAAGGTTTGGGGCAGAGCCCAGGATCTGGCAACAGTGGGGAGTAGTCACCCACCCTGGTTTGGGATCAGAGATCACCAAGGCTTGTGGGCCTGGGAGGAACTTGGCTGGATCCAGGGGGAGTGCATGATCTCATTTCCTCCCACAGGAGCATTCTAGTCAGGGTGGGGAGAAGGGGCCATCGGAGCTGTAGATTTGACCACCCAAGTTGGAGACTAGACTCTTTGCTGGCTAAGCACCCTTTTCCGGAAGAGCCAGTAGAGGTGCTCTGCCCAGCCCAGACTCATTCTGCTCCTTCCCCCTTCTAGAAGGGGGCAGTCAGGAGCGTGGCGGGGGACTTGCTGACTACTGGCTTTGGTGTCAGGAAATGAGCTCAGCCAGTCCCACACACTGCTATTAAAGAGCAGGTCTGGTTGGGCCAGGATTCCTGCTGTTCCTGTTAGTGCTTCAGGAGGAAGCCTACATCCTCAGTTCATACATCCTCAGTTCAGCTTTCTCCTGAGGCCCCACCTGTGCCCCTGATACATCCTCAGTTCATCTTTCTCCTGAGGCCCCACCTTTGCCCCTGATCACTGTAGGAGCTCTGTAGGATCACTGTGGAGCCATGCCAGGTTCTTGGTTGGAGTGGAGGCTCTCCATCACTGCCTACTCAGACTAGAGCCCTGGTCAGTGTCCCCATGATTTGCTGGCTCTGTCTGTACTCTGCGCCCATCCCACTCAAGTTACTCTTCCTGCTGGTCCTGGCCCTGCTGCTTCTGCCTGAGCTCCTCCATGGCCGTCCCCCATCCTACAGGAGGCTTGCACCAAGGCTCGGGCCTGGCTGAGGAGCCTGCATCATGAGGACACAGCACCAAGCACTGTCCCTGATAAGCACCAACCTGTACCTGTCTTGGTGTGACCCAGCCGAGGAGGCTTTGCACAGTCTCCATAGGAGATGCCCCTTCCACAGAAGGTCATTTCCCTCCCTGTGCCTGGTCCTGCTGCCGTCCATGTTCAGTGACTGATGGGCCAGCTGTGCTGTGCCCTCTGACCCCCACCCCCATCCCCATCCTTCCACCCTGCGATAACTGGCTTAGGGGTTCAATCCCCCATGCCCAACTCTCCAAGAGGAACTTGTGGCCTCCATCATGTGACACGTGTAGCAAACATGCTCAGCATGTGAGACAGTTCCAGCTACCCCATAACTTGTCCTCTCAGTGACGCTGTGGGCATCCAGTTACTTCCCTCATCTCACAAATTGGGAAGCCAAGGTGCAGAAGGTTTGGCTGCATGCCTAAAGTCAGTGGGTCCTGACCTCTGCACTGTGAATGGACGGGCCCTGTTGACTTCTGTCCTGGGACATGGCCTTGGGCCCCATTTTGCAGATGGAGAAGCAAGAGACCCAAGGAGCTGGGCACGGCCACAGCTGGCTGGAGGCAGAGTCAGGTCCTTGGCACATGCCAAGGCCTTCCACGGATTTGCCTTGGGAATGGAGGAGTGAGGGCTTCCTGGCGAAGCAGGACTGTGAGTTGTGGAGGGGTCAGCAGCATCTGCCCAGTGGGACCCCCTACTAGGAAAAATCTTTCTGTCCCATTGGACCCTGGCCTTGCTTTCCTGGTGGACTCTGCACATGTCAGGCCCTGCACAGGCCCAGGAGTAAGTGACAAAGATGTCCCAGTAGAAGTCATGTCGGTTGTCATCTCCCCTGTCCTGGCTAGGAGCCAGGAAAAGGCTTATTTCCTGCTGTGGTGGCATCTGGGCCACCAGGAGCTGCTGGAAGAAAGCAAGGTGTTTGGCCACAAAGTGAGGTGTGGTGGGTATTAGGTCAGGGGCAGCAGCCCCATGCTCCAGCGTGGAGTGGACAGGCTTGGACAGAAGGACACCTGGCTCCAGAGCCAGGGCATGGAGTTGTCACATGGGCAGACAACCCAGAGGTTGCTAATCATCCAAATTCCTCACTTACTAATTCTGCTTTCCACCCAGCCCTGGTATACAGCTCAGTCTGGTTTTCTGCCGCTTTACAGCAAGGACAGCCTTTCCACTGTTTCTTGTTCCCTCCTAAGGCCTTACTGGGAGCACTTCTAACTAACATTCGTACCTCTTCTAGTGTTATTTTGTGATGGTATATGCATTCCCTAAGGCAGCTGAAGATTTCTCTGTGACTCTTCTCTGAGCCTCACCAGAGTCACCTGAAACGATTACATTTCTACCAATAGTCTCAAGGCAGTCTGGCCTTTTCCTGTCCTCCTCAAAGCTCTTCCAGCTTCTGGCCATCCCCACCTCCACAGCCACTTCCACATATTCAGGTATTTGTTACAGCAATGTCTTTTTCCTGGTATTAAACCTATATTTGTATATTTGTTTTTTCGGGCCACCATAATAGATTGCCACAAACTACTGGCTTAAAACCACAGAATTTTATTCTCTAAGATTTTCTGTATCTGAAATGAAGGTGCTGGCAGGACCGTGTTCCAGGTGGAGCCTCTCCAGCTTTTGGGTGCCGGCAACCCTCAGTGTTCCTTGTCTTGTTCACATTGTTCCGGTCTCTGCCTCTGTCTTCACCTTCTCCCTGTGCAGGCTCCACAGCTCTGACGGGGCTGGGGCATCCCTCCCACCTCCACCCTGGCCTTACATGGGGCCACAGCCCTTTCCTGGGGCTTGGGCTATGGCCTCATGGCTAAACATCTTGTCCTTTCCTCTGAGGGAAAATACTGACCAGCTTTGGAGCGCTCCTGTGCAGGACGGTGCTCCCTCCCTATGCCTTAGTTCCAGCTGTGCCGTGATGGGGCTTCTGCAACATGGGGTACTGGCTGCTCTGCATTCCAGACTCCCAGACCTGACTTCAGTACAACACCCCTCCTCACTTACTCAGGGCCTCACTCAGCAGCAGCTGACACCAGTTGGCAATGTGTGTGCTGTGCGTGGGCGACTATACACGTGCCTCAGTGAACAAGACAGAGCCTAGAGCAGCACCTAGCACAGTTGGTACTCAGTAGGGAAGGAGTGGGTGATGCCCCTCGGGGCGGTCGAGCACCAAGTGCAGTGCCAGTATGGAGACAGCGCCAGTGAAAGGTTTTCTGAGCCACACAGAGAGGCCACATGTTGTCCAGGTCCGTTTCTGTGAAAGGCAAATCCACAGACTGAAAGCAGATTGGTGGTTGCTAATTGGTGTGTGGTTTCTTTTTAGGGTGATGAAAATGTTCCAGAACAGGTAATGGTGCACAGCTCTGAATAAGCTATAACCACTGAATTGTACACTTTCAGTGGGTGAACTTCATGGTGTATGAATCATATCTCAATAAAAAAAACAAAGACGATTCCTGTGCAGGAAGACTGTGCAAGGGTTCAGCTCAGCAGAGGTTTCTGGTGCAGCCTGGGCACATAGGTTCTGGGGTGCAGAGGGCTTTGGCCTAGGCAATCAGGCTGGCCCGTGGTCTTATCTCTTTCTGTCTTCTTTCTGTCCACCTCGGGACCACTTGTTTTATTGAGGGGAGTTGTTAAATTTTAAATAAAGCCCATTTACATTGTTCGTGACCAACAGCTGCCCCTGCCTGCTGCCCCTGTCTCACCATCTTACCTCCTGTGTCCTCCCATACTGAGAGTGGGCAGGTGGTCTCAGCAGGTGCATCAGGCCAGAGTGGGCTGAACCACAACAGGTGGGGAGCAACCAGCTTGCCTTACACAAGGTGGATGCAGCAAGCATGGTTCTTGTATAGCAATCATTGTGTTAGTGAGGACTCTACAGAGAAGCAGACCGATAGGGGTGTGTGTGTATATAGAGAGAGATTTATTGTAAGGAATTGGCTCACTCAGTTGTGGGAGCTGGCAGATCCAAAATCTGCGGGTTGTGCCAGCTGGCTGGAGGCCCAGGGAAGAACTGATGTTACAGCTTGAGTCTGAAGGCTGTCTTTTTTTTTTCCTCAAGGCCTTCAACTGACTGGATAAGGCCCACCCACATTATGGCACGTGATCTGCTTTACTCAGTGGGTCTACTAATTTAAATGTTAATCTCATCTAAAAGATACCTGAATGGCGACATCTAGGCCGGTGTTTGACCAATGCCAGGACCTAGACGAGCTAACACTAAGATTAACCATAACAGTCAGTTGGGTGGTTAACAAGGGAAATGGCCAGAGTCGAGGTGTATGCAGAACTTCGTTAGGAAGCAAGTAAGTATATGTTTCTTCCCATTGCCACTCACACTGTTATTTTGTTTATTTTTGCCTAATAGGAGTTTTGCTTTCTGGGGGCCTTGCATTTCTCCAGTCAGTAACTTGGTGTCTGTTTTTTCTGATGTTGGCTCTTGGGTACCTCCTTGGGTCACTTATTGAGAAGACTGCATCAGTCCATTTACTGGAGATTTTGGTAGTGAGCGTTTGTCAGGAGTGCTTGATACATATAATGACTCACTCCGCTCTCTGTTGCTTTCTTGAACTTTTTTTCTTATTGGTCCTATTTCATTTTACCAATCCAACATTGCTGTTCCGTGTGTACCTATATGGAATCTGCACGGATTCCATGTGATGCACGGATGTGATCACAAGAAACCTCAGCACCAGCAGAGAGGCCAGTGTGCTGGGTGAGGAGGACAAAGCTGTGGGGCCCAGTGGGTGATGGCGCTTCTAGCCGAGGGTCCAGGTGGGGTGGTGTTGGCCTGGGGGGGTGTTAGATCTTTGCAGGCATGTGGGGGAAGCTGCTTGGATTGTTGGGAACAGGGATGTGGGGAGAGATGGAGAGTGTTTGTCTAGGGGATGATTCTGCCCCCGTGGCACACTGGCCATGTCTGGAGGCAGTTTCAGTGGTCACAACAGGGGTGGGGGCTGCATCCAGTAGGCAGGGCTCAGGTTGCTGCTAAGCATCCTACAGTAGACAAGATGGCCCCAGAATGTGGGCCAAGGGACCCAGGTCCTGGCACACAGCGCATAGTGGCAGCCAGTTGAGAATTCCCACCAGTCTTGATTGCACAGTTAATGACAGGTCTGCACTGGCCTCTCTCCGTGCATGATATTTGAATCCTCAAGGCACCTCGGAGGCAGGAACTCTTTTTTTAACAACTTTATTGAGATAATTCATATCCCTTACAACTCACCCACTTAAAGTGTACAGTCAGTGGATTTTAGTATATTTACAGATTTATGCACCATCCCAAATCAATTCTAGAATATTACATCATTCCAAGAAGAAACCCCATTAGCAGTCACTCTCCATCCCATCTTCTCCCTGCCCCGCAGCGACCACCCATCTGCTTTCTATCTCTGTGGATTTGCCTATTCTGGACATTTCATGTAAGTGGAATCATACAATACAATACGTGACCACTAACACCTCTTTTTTTACTCATGTTGTTTTCAAGATTTATTTGTGTTACAGCATGTTATCTCATCAGTTGGTGGACATTTGAGTTGTTTCCACTTTGCTGTTGTGAATAGTGTCTGAACATTTGTGCACAAGATTTTGGTGGACATGTGTTTTCCTTTCTCTCCAGTGCATGCCGAGGAGGGGCATTGATGGGTCAGATGTTAACTCTGTGCTGAACTGTTCGAGTAGCTGCAGACTGTTTCCACAGCACTGCACCATTGTACATGCTACCAGCAGCATGTGACCGAGGAACTACTTTGAACCCCATTCTACAGATGAAGAAACCAAGGGTCAGAGCAGGCTGAGATCCTGCATTGTTCACTGCAATACCTCACAGCCCAGGGCCCCAGCTCCTCGCCAGGTGGCCACATCGGGTACCAGAGCAGGCCTGGGATTCCAAGTCCCAGCTATATGGCCACTATGGTGGGCCTGGCTGCACTGAGCTCCTTCTGCCCCAGGGGTGGTGAGACCAGCTAGGGCAGGCTGCTCACACCTGCCTTCCTCCTGGCAGATCAACCAAAATGTAGAGATTCAGCGTGGCCGCCTGCGGGATGACATCAAGGAGTACAAGTTCCGGGAGGCCCGCCTGCTGCAGGACTACTCGGAGTTGGAGGAGGAGAACATCAGTCTGCAAAAGCAGGTGTCTGTGCTCAGGCAGAACCAGGCAAGTATCTGGGCTGGGCAGGTGGGACAGGTAGGTTGGCTCTGGGCCACGGCCCTGGCCTAACCCTCACTTTCACTAGGCAACATTTTAAGTCACCTGACAAATTGGCAGTGTGGATGTGTTCTGATTTCCGTGGCATCTCTGGTGATGAGCAAGTCTCATGCTTCTGCACTGTTCATACCACGTGCACGTGTGTCCCAGGTGTGGGCTGACCATTTCCTGTGTGCACCTCATGCCTGTAACCCTCTAAGCATCCGTGTCTTCCCAGCTGTGTAGTCAGCACAATGGTGCTTCTTCCCCATTCCTCAGGCATAGAAGAGTGTTGACCTCTTTCACAGGTGGAGTTTGAGGGTCTCAAGCATGAGATCAAGCGTCTGGAGGAGGAGACCGAATATCTCAACAGCCAGCTGGAGGACGCCATTCGGCTCAAGGAGATCTCGGAGCGGCAGCTGGAGGAGGCGCTGGAGACGCTGAAGACAGAGCGGGAGCAGAAGAACAGTCTGCGCAAGGAGCTGTCGCACTACATGAGCATCAATGACTCCCTCTACACCAGCCACCTGCACGTCTCCCTGGACGGCCTTAAGCTCGGTGATGACGCCGAAGCCCTGGCCAATGGCTTTGAGCACGGTGGCCTGGCCAAGCTGCCGCTGGACAACAAGACCTCCACGCCCACCAAGGACGGCCTTGCTCCACCTTCCCCCAGCCTCGTTTCTGACCTCCTCAGTGAGCTCAACATCTCTGAGATCCAGAAGCTTAAGCAGCAGCTAATGCAGGTGAGCGGGTGGGTAGCCCCACCCCACCCAGGTCTTGTCACAGCCCCGGGCCTTGGGCCCACGTGCACCATTCCCACCTCCACTCCTGTCCCCCATGGTGTTGGCCAGACCTCCTCGTCACCAGGACAGCGCTTTCCTGACACTTTGTCAATGCTGTGCACCTTCTTTTACTTACGTTTCTTTTACATAGGAAATTCTGTATTGTTAACCTAAGTGGAATTGCAGCATTATAGGTGGAAGTTGCCCAGAGAATTAGGTTTCTGGTTACAAGTTTGGGCACCACCAGAGGTTTTCTTATGTCCCTCTGAGGTCCCTGTGTGTAGTTTCCCATGCTGTGTCCTGTAGACACGTCACGTCAGGGTTTCCTACCCCAACTGAACAGAATCCCAGGGTCTGCACCACAGCCCCTTGGTTCACCGCGTGTCTCTGAGGAGGGACTCACCAAGCCCCGCAAGCATCTGGGCAGGGGGAAGAGCCCTCATAGCCCCACACATGACACCTCCGCCCGAATTTATCACAGAGAGGCTAGCAGGGTGATGGTCATGGCATGGATGGGGTCACTCCTGGGACTGTCCAGGGGTCTTCTGAGCGCAAGTACTCCTGTGGGCTGTTGACGGGCCTTTTCTGTGCCTTCGCAGATGGAGCGGGAGAAGGTGGGCCTGCTGGCAACGCTGCAGGACACACAGAAGCAGCTGGAGCAGGCCCGAGGGGCCCTGTCGGAGCAGCACGAGGAGGTGAGCCGCCTCACAGAGAACCTGAGTGCTCTGCGGCGCCTGCAGGCCAGCAAGGAGCGGCGGACAGCCCTGGACAGTGAGAAGGAGCGAGACAGCCATGAGGATGGTGACTACTATGAAGTGGACATCAATGGGCCTGAGATCCTGGCCTGCAAGTACCGTGTGGCCCTGGCAGAGGCTGGTGAGCTTCGGGAGCAGCTGAAGGCGCTGCGCAGTGCACACGAGGCCAGCGAGGCCCAGCACACCGAGGAGAAGGGCCGGTATGAGGCCGAAAGCCAGGCGCTCACTGAGAAGGTCTCCCTGTTGGAGAAGGCCAGTCGCCAGGACCGCGAGCTCCTGTCCCGGCTGCAGATGGAGCTGAAGAAGGTGAGCGACGTCGCAGGCGAGACACAAGGCAGCCTGAGCGTGGCCCAGGACGAGCTGGTGACCTTCAGTGAGGAGCTGGCCAACCTCTACCACCACGTGTGCATGTGCAACAACGAGACGCCCACCCGTGTGGTGCTGGACTACTACCGAGAGGGCCCGGCTGGCGCCGGCAGCTGCAGCCCCGAGACCCGGGGGCGTCGCTCACCTGTCCTGCCCAAGGGGCCGCCTGCTGCAGAGGGTAGGGCCAGGGACAGCAGCCCCTCACCTGGCTCCTCACTGCCCTCGCCCCTGAGTGACCCACGCCGGGAGCCCATGAACATCTACAACCTGATCGCCATCATCCGTGACCAGATCAGGCACCTGCAGGCGGCTGTGGACCGCACCACAGAGCTGTCGCGGCAGCGCCTGGCCTCACAGGAGCTGGGCCCAGCTGCGGACAAGGACCGGGAGGCGCTCATGGAGGAGATCCTGAAGCTGAAGTCGCTGCTCAGCACCAAGCGGGAGCAGATCACCACGCTGCGCACGGTGCTCAAGGCCAACAAGCAGGTGTGCATGGCGCCCGGGTCCGTCAGGGGTGGGCACGTGGGCGGGGGGTTTCTCACCCTCCCTTGCCTCCTGTCCCGTGCTGTTCCTGCTACTTAAGGAAAGATGTGAGAAAACCTCACCTCAGTGCTGTGGGGAGGGGCTGAGGCCTTTGAGAGGGCTGGCTGGGGCCTTGGTCTGTGGCACTGAGGCAGCAGACCCCTCCTGACGCCCCTCACCTGCCCGTCTTTTGCATCTCTGACCCCCTAGACAGCAGAGGTGGCCCTCGCCAACCTAAAGAGCAAGTACGAGAATGAGAAGGCCATGGTGACCGAGACCATGATGAAGCTGCGCAATGAGCTCAAGGCCCTCAAGGAGGACGCGGCCACCTTCTCCTCACTGCGTGCCATGTTCGCCACCAGGTAACGCTCACTGCTCCTTTCGCTGCTCAGCAGCCCAGGGGCCCAGTTTTGTCTCCACTTTACGCCTAAGATGAGAAAGTTGGAAGCAGAAAGCTGAAAGAGTGGGTCCTTATGGCCAGGCTGGAGGCATGAGCTTCGAAGGAGAAACAGGCAAGTGGGCAAGCCAGTGATAACAAATGAGTTTGCCCCCAGAACTTGGTGGGAAGTTCATGTATTTAGAAGGAAGGTTTCCCTCCCAGCAGGGGCGGGGTCCCAGTGCTGCCCCTCTGACCCTGCCAGTTAGAGTTTGTGGGGGTGGTGGGCGGCATCTTTCTTTAGGCCAGTCCTGTGGTCAGGAAGCCAGGCAGGTGCAGAGCTGGAGGCTGCTTTTGGGGCCTGCTTCTGGGTGTTTCCCTATTCAGAGAGGCATGGTGCCATCTGCTGGCCAGTGTCAGTCAGGGTTGGGAGGCTGAGGCTCTGGGTTAAACAGTGTTGAAACTGAGCTCAGGGCCTACTTTGCCTTGTGCTAGGGTGCTGGGCACTCCCTGCATTTCAGCGATGTGGGAGGAGGGGGCAAAGACAAAGAAAGAAGCTTCCAGGCCTCTCTGGAAGCTTTCTTTCCTCCTGGGCAAAGTGCTTGGGAAAGCGCTCAGTTAGTCCTCAGCACATGGTATGTTGACCCTTGCTTCCTCAACTTGTTTTATTTAAAAGCCTGACTTCTCAGATGGTGCCAAGATTGCAAACCTCGGGGCAAGGGTTAAAACTTGCTGATGGTCCTTGGCCTTGGTGGATGGGGGTGTAGGGTGGGTGTGCCCACCATCCCCTTCACCCAGGCCGCACTCCCTCCCTCAGGGACAGACCCAGGGTGGGCATTTCTCTCCCAGCTCCTTACCTAGTTGGGGAGCATGTGCCACAGCTCAGCAGATACTAAAATAGGGCTGTTTATGACATCCACATGTGCTTTTCCCAGGCTCTGGTTAGCCATTTGTTCTAGACTTACTAAGCACCTACTGTGTGCCTGGGCTATTCCGGGAGCAAGCCAATTCCTGCCCTCGGGTTTATCCCCACATCCTGAGAGCCAAGTGATATCACACCTCCAGCCCACTGCCCCTGAGCCACCTGGAGGCCTTGAAGGGCAGCCACCACCTCCTTTAGTGAAAACTGGCTTCAGAGAGCCCCTCCCAGAGAAAGCCAAACCTCAGAGGGGCACATCCTCTTCATCTCTAGCCCAGTGAGCAGATGGGGTCTGCTCACCTTCTGGAGCTCTCAGTACGGGAGCCATGATCACACGCGCCACTGGCTCTCCCAGGTCCTTCAGCCGCGCTCTCGCCTCTTGCGTCCCCGCAGGTGTGACGAGTACATCACACAGTTGGATGAGATGCAGCGGCAGCTGGCAGCTGCTGAGGACGAGAAGAAGACACTCAACTCGCTGCTGCGCATGGCCATCCAGCAGAAGCTGGCGCTGACCCAGCGGCTGGAGCTGCTTGAGCTGGACCATGAACAGACCCGGCGAAGCCGTGCCAAGGCCACCCCCAAGGCCAAGTCTGGTACCCCGAGCGTAAGTCACACCTGCGCCTGCGCTAGTGACAGGGCTGAGGGTGCTGGGCTTGCTGCCCAGGTGCTCTGTGGCGAGAAATATAACGTTTACTGCGATTAGGGCCGCAAGGGTACACGCTGCAGCTAACCTGCCGCATATCACCTGTCCGCTTCACCTCAACTAACCTGGCAGCAGCGGGACCGTGGTGCTAGGCTGGTCTTAACTGTGACTAATGCACAGAGGGAAGAATTTAGCAGAGGCAGCCTGCTTCTCCACCTGGACACTGCAAGCTTTGTGTCTGTTTCTCACCCCTCGGGACCACCCTTCACAGCAGCTGCTCTCTTGGAGGGGTGGTCAAGGTGGGGTTGGAGCCATGTGTCCTCACAAAAATGTGGCTTCCCAGGGCCCGCGTGCCATTGGCTCTCACTGGGAGGGGCAGAACTTGCATTGAAACTTGCATGTTCCCTGCATGTGTCTAATGCAGTTGTACTGCCCCGGCACCCAGAAACCAGTGTTAGAGGTTCCAGCCTGAATCCCAGGTGCGGCCTCGGAGGACACTGTGTGCTTGGTACAGATTACGGAGACAATTATTTTGTAGTTTGTGCGGCATCTCGTTACAGTTTATATTTGGGACAGAATTACAGAATTCCTTCCCCTAAACCCAGAGGAAGAGCAGCCCTGTGGCCCATGTCCTCCAGCCCAGGCGTACACGTGCTCAAGAGGCGCACAGGCATACCTAACCACACCCCAGACCAGAGCTCAGCAGCCTCAGCTTCTCTTTCTGAGATTTGTACGCTTGTCTGGTGGCCTGCAAGGTGACAAACCGGCAGGCCAAAAAGGCTTGGGTTTTTTCTAATGAGAAAAACTTCCCAAGTGCCTGGCCAAACCTCTGTCCTCACAGGAAGCCCATCCTTTTGTACTTAGAGTGTCCCCAGCTTCCAGTTGGATTTTTTCACTCTCTGCCCATTATCAGGCCTTCCTCTCAGGGGGCTTCAGACTACAAGAAACAGGGCTGTGGAAACCCCCAACCTGAGCTTGAGTTACCAGCGGGCCAGGCTGAAATGAGGGACTGGGTCCCACACCTATTAACTGAAGCCCGGCCTGGTGTGGGAAGGGAACCTTGAATGGACCCAGGGCTAGTTTCAGGATTCACGGTAAGAGGAATATGGTTCTTGATCATCAGTGCAATTCCAGAGGTGGTGACAGGCAGGAAAGGCAGCCATAGTACTCCCCCATGCTCAGAAGCTGCACCCACACCAAGAGCTTTGGCAGCCGAACTTCTCTCAGTGTTTCTCTCCAGGTCATCCTTGGGGCCCACCAGCCATGAAGGTGCAGTCTCCCTGAATAGCTCTTTGCCTCCTCTCTCTGGGGCCCAGAGGGGGAATTTTCATTGTCCCTGCACACAGGTATCTGCCCCCATTCCACTCTTTCCCTTAATTCCCAAGCATGTCTCAATTCCCACCAGATGCCAGGTTCTACCCAGACCAACTTGGATTTGGCAAACTGCGGAGTGAAGATACACAGGATGGACCATACCTGTCCCTTCTGTGTGCCTATACCCAGCTCCAGGCTGTTTTGCAGATGGGATGTCAGGTCTCGGATTCCCCTCCCACTTGAGAAGATGTCAGGCCATCTCCCCTCTGCAAGCAGGACTTCCGGGGCATGGCTGCCTGCTGGCGCCGCATACTGCTTCTGCCTCCTTGCCAAGCCTGGCACACAGCTTCTCTCCATACTTGTAAAGTAAAGGGTCTTCATGAGGTACTCGGGGCCAGCGGCGCCCCTTAACACATGCAGGTCTTCTCTGCTGCCAACTAACACACCCATGCCCTCACAGCTCGGTGAGAGCTTTAGTTGTCTGACGGGTGACCGGTTCTAACGTTGTCTTGTTTTCTCCCATTTTCAGCTGTAGAGTAGCTGCTGGGAGGACTCGGCCGCCGGCCCTGTCACACTGCAGCCCCCTCCCCTCCTCTCCCATGGGCCCACGCAGAGGAAGGAAGGGCAGCCTAAAAGTCCACTTAGAAACGTTTTTGGATATGCTACTGCAATTCTTTTCAAAATAGCATTCCCCAAGTTTTTAATGGCAGAGGAAATAAAAGCTTTAATGTTGAGAATGCCGGCAGCTGCTGCTTGGAAAGGCCTTTGTACAGGCGCTGAAGAACCTGCTTGGACAGCGACCACCAGGCTTGCTTAGGAACCCTCTAGAAACACTCACCACTGGGGTCTCCCTATTACAGATACTCCTTTTTTACCCAATCCACCTGTGCACTTTTGATATTTTGATATTATATTTGCTTCCTTCATCCCTGGCGTAGAGATGGTCTCAGATGCCGTAGTCTGTCTCGTGGTCCTGTAGCTCCCAACGGTGTGTTGATCTGTTATCAGCACATGGCACAGGTGTGTCCTCCTAGCGTGTAGCTCTAGATTGTTTAGGTGAAGGCTTCAACTTGGTAAGGAGCCCGGCTAAATGTATCCATGCTGTGGTTCAGCAGCCTTTTAATTATACGGCATTGTGGTTCATGTTTGAAATTACAGATTTTAAATGCCATGTTCATTAAGAAATCCAGGGTATTCGGATTCTGGGGTTTTTCATATTGTATTATTATTATTCTTAGGAATAGTTCAATGTAACAAGAAGAAAACTTGACCTTTGCTCTGGTTAAACAGTAAAAGGCACTTGAAAACAAAAAGATAAATTATTGAATGAGTAGTATTACCTACAAATTCCAGAATTTTCTGGGTTTTAGGACATTGTGAAGCATGACTGATTAACAGAATTTTATACAACTGTACCAGTGAAATTCCAAATTGGAATTGTTTTGTTACTCCGGTTGTTGTGCCAAATTGTGGTACACTTAGAAAATTCTACAGTCGTCGATTTTTAGGGTGTTATATTTCAACGCCTTTTTGTTAGTAATCATTGCCAGTAGTGCCTTCATCAGTTTAGGGAGGTGTTCCAGCGTAGTTTATTCTCTAAAATGGACAGTGAAGAGCTAGTTGGGAATGTTGAAGGCCAGTGTGGACCAATCAGTGTGAACAGGTGCACACCTTCTAACCTGACCCTGGGCATCTTCATTGAGGGAAAGAAAACAGCAATTGTGCAAAATTCTGTTAGTCAGTGATTCTTTACTGTGCAGATCCTTGCAAATTCAGGGGCTGAGAAAACGAAAGTGAACACAAACCTTGAGTGTGCTTTGGGAACCAAATGGACTTCATGGGACAAGCTAAGCAAGCTATGTGAACAACACGCCACGTTTGTGAAGAGTGGGGCGGGTGGCAGGGGAGCCGGCACCGTCGGCCTCGTGCATTGGGGTGAGGGCTAGCCATAGTATTCTTTGCAAATGTGAGAGAGAGACATTATATATTCTCTTGCTTGGTGTAACTAATCACTGTTAATTTCAGGAAACAGAAGTCACTAAAGCTCCTTGGCAAACCAGATCTGTGTCCTGTCCTGATTTGCTGAGTGAGGTTGTGCAAGTGGTCAAATTGGTACTCAAGGAGGAGGAAGAAAAAGTGTCCTCTCTCCTCCAAAATACAGGACAAATTATAATAATATAAGTAGCAAGAATAGAAGAATTCTGTTTCCTGGAATAAGCATTTTTATTCCTAGTTGTAGGGACCCCTATTTTTACCTTCTCTTACAGTGTTGATTCATAAGAAATAATGTTACATTTACAAAAACTTCATCTGTACGGGGTATTTATTTGCAATGATGTCTGTGTACTGTATTTTTTCTGTGCATTACCTTAGTGTCAGAATGTCTTTATTTTAAGATCATATGCATGTTCTCCTGCCAAGGAACCTTTACACAGACCCAAACAAACAAAAATGCCTTCAGATTCTGAGAAAATGAGACACAGCATGGAAAAGGAATAGGAAGGAGAAATCGCTCACAACTTGGGACACAGACATATGGTGCAAATGTCTGTAAAGCCAGTGCACATAGGAACAGTGGGCCTGGGTAAAGGGTCACGTTGGTAGGACCAGTAAATAAAGAATAATAAAAAGACAAAGCACAAAACTTGTTCTCTGTGGCTGCTCTGACCCCCTGCTCCAGATGACTGTGGGTCCAGCAATGCACTATAATTCCAGCACCTAAAACAAGAAAACCAGCCTATCGTTAACCCTGGTGGTGGAAACTGGAAGCAACCTGAAGCCCATCTCAGGAGGCTTGGGGGGAAGGGGAGACAGGGGGTGCCTCCCGTGACGGGCGTCAGGTGTCGTGAGCACCCAGCAGCGTGGCAGTGAGAGCACATTGCTTTTGCATTGTACTGACTAGGAAGCAAAGAGATTTGCATGACGAGGGATCCTTTGCCCTCCAAACTCTTGCTCTTTGTGCCCAGGAATGAATAGGTGCAGGCAACAAGAGTTACTTGTTTCTCAACACAAAACCATGTTCACCTGCAGGAATGTGTTCAAGGCACGCTGAGCCCGTCCCAGTGATTTGCTTGTGAGTGTGAGCATAGGGTACAAATCATGTCTGAGGGAATAGGAAGTCCTAGGGACAGTTTGCCACCTCTCTTTCTGATGGTCGCAGTCAGGCCTGAGTGATTTCACTCAAATCTCAGGGCTTCCCTTGGGGAGGCTGTCTGAGGTCAGGATCCTGCTACCCTGGCATCTCCCCTCCACCCGGAGTCTCCCTTGGCTTCATGGTCCCTGAGAGGCCCCCTCCTTCTCACGATCCCCACCCATCCCACTTTAGTAGCATGGACCCATGTTCGGTTTGAACCTTTCTTTCCAAAGAGAATTGTTTTTGTAACTCAGGAGCTAGAAGGAGTCTTCTTTCCCTACTGTCCTGTCATCCCAACAGTTCCCTGGAAGAGGTTGGGAAGAGAGCCTGCGACAGATCTGGAGGAGACCCCCAGGAGGAGGGGGCATTGGCAGTGAGCTGAGCAGGGCAGGCTCTTTTTCAGGTGGGGATACCACCTGGTCCTTGGCCCAGTCCTGCTTTTTGGGGTGTTTGATTTGCACAAGCGCATATGCTGAGGCCTTCCCTACCCCTCAGTGTGCTTCAGGTCCTTGAACATGTGCTTCTTCAGGAGTGGCAGGCTCCTGAGCGGGTGGGGTCCTGGGGAGCCTGTGGGAGGGGGCAGTTGGAGCTGAAAGGCTTTCCACTTGGTCTTCCTTTCCGAGAGGGAATGTCCCCATTCCTGCCACCTCCTCCATCTCCCTGCAGTGATTTTCACCCCCACACACCCAAGCAGGTTACCAGAGCTGGAAACAACAGCGCCAGCTTGGAGACACTGCCTCCTGCCTTTGGGAGCCTCCTGGAAAACCAGATATGCCTTCAGTCTGACATCACCTCGTGTGGAATTTTGGCAGGGATCAGATGCCATCAGGTTTGCCTCTGTGCTCATCTTTCATTTGTGCCCAAACAGAGCTGGAAGAGCGATGTGTTATCATTTTGTCAGATTTCTTGTGGGAAAGCACACTGGCTCTTGTGAGTTCACCTCAGTTATCCATGAGCTTGCCTTGGTAAGCCTAGGTCCCTGGAGCGGAGGCTCCCTCCTCCCCGCCACCCGCCCCCCCCCCCCCACACACACACACAGAGTTCCTCCTCCTAAGCAAATGGCAGTGCCACAGTACCTTACCCACAGAAAAGGCCTCCCTGCCTGGATAGTATGAGCACACCCCCTCGTGGGCCTCCATGAGAACAATAGGAATCAGTGGTCACACACACACACACCAGGATCCATTTTCATCTCTTAAGGAACCAAGATTTATTTACCCTAAAGTGTTTGTGAAGTATAGCACACATACATAGGAGTGCAAGCAAGTGTCCAGTGGCTGTATATTTGCAAAATGGACACACTCTGCAGCCACCATCCAGATGAGAAAGCAAATGAAGGCAGGCAGTCCCCCAAAGCCCTCGTGCTTTCTGTACCCACTCCCTTTCAGGGATAACTCCCTGAGTCTTGTCAGTTCAGGCCACTTGTGCCATTTTCTGTACTTTATATAAATGGAAGCATACAGTAGAGACCCAGACCTATAATAGATTTGCTTACCAAACTACATTTGATTTCTCACACTGTCATCGAACTATGGGTGTCTCACTTTTGGTTCAAAGACATAAATCAATTGACTGTAAAATGACGGGAAAAGATATTCCATGCAAACAGTATCCAAAAGAGAACAGGAGTGACTCTACTAATATTAGACAAAATAGACTAATTAAGACAAAAATTGTTACAAGAGACCAAGAGGAGCATTATATAATGATAAAAAAGTCAATTCACCAATAAGATATAACAATTATAAACATATGCAACAGACAACCGAGCCCCCAAATACAGTGATAATACAAATTATGGAATACAAAAGAATAGACAAATAGATCGATGGAACCGATTAAAGAATGGTACTGGAACACCTGGACATCCACATGCAAAAAGTTAATCTAGACTCAGACTGTAAACGCTTCACAAAAATTAACTAAAATGGATTGAAGACTTATACATAAAACTCAAAATTGTAAAACTTCTAGAAGATAACATAGGAGAAAATCTAGATGACCTTGGGTTTGGCTTTTTAGATACAACACCAAAGGCATGATCCATGAAAGAAATAATTGATAAGTTAAGTTTCATTGCAATTAAAAACTTCTCTGCAAAAGACATTGTTAAGAGAATGAGAAGATGGCTGTCTTCTGGAAAGAAGCTATTTGCAAAAAACATAAACGTTTCATTTTGGATAAAATAAAAGGGAATACTCTTACACTGTTGATGAGAATGTAAATTGGTGCAGCCACTATAGAAAACAGTTTGGAGGTTCCTTAAAAAACTAAATATAGAGTTACCATATGATCCAGCAATCCCACTCCTGGGCATATATCTGGAAAAGACAAAATTCTTAATTTGAAAAGATACATCCATCCCAGTGTTCATAGCAGGACTACAGTAGCCAAGACATGGAAGCAGCCTAAGTGTTCATCAACAGATGAATGGATAAAGAAGATGTGGTGTATATATATATATGCAATGGACTATTACTCACTATAAAAAAGAACGAAATAGGGCTTCCCTGGTGGCGCAGTGGTTGAGAGTCCGCCTGCCGATGCAGGGGACACGGGTTCGTGCCCCGGTCTGGGAGGATCCCACATGCCGCGGAGCGGCTGGGCCCGTGAGCCATGGCCGCTGAGCCTGCGCGTCCGGAGCCTGTCCTCCGCAACGGGAGAGGCCACAACAGTGAGAGGCCCGCGTAACGCATAAAAAAAAAAAAAAAAAGAACGAAATAATGCCATTTGCAGCAACATGGATGGACCTAGAGATTATCATACTAAGTAAAGTAAGTCAGATAAAGACAAATATGATATCACTTATATGTGGAATCTAAAAATTAGTATAAATAAACTTATTTACGAAACAGAA
This sequence comes from Phocoena phocoena, assembly GCF_963924675.1. Classification (NCBI taxonomy): domain Eukaryota; kingdom Metazoa; phylum Chordata; class Mammalia; order Artiodactyla; family Phocoenidae; genus Phocoena; species Phocoena phocoena. Next base: position 25,665,549 of record NC_089224.1, on the reverse strand, counting down.
ACAGACATAGAAAAGCTTATGGTTACAAAAGGGATAGGGGAGTGTGTGTGTGTGTGTATGTGTGTGTGTGTGTGTGTGTGTATGTGTATGTATTCTAATCACTGCTGTAAACCTGAAACTAACATGGTATTGTAGGTCAGCCATACCTCAATAAAAATAAATTTAAAAAAATTTCAGAATACCTTAATACTGTAATGGTAGTGTGTAAATCACTTAACTCTAGTATAAAAGCTAAAAGACAAAATTTAGCTACAATAATTTGTTAATGGTACACAATATAAAAATATGTAAATTGTGATATCAAAAACATAAAATGGGGGTGTAAAGCAGTACAGTTTTTATATGTGATCAAAGTTAAATTGTCAATTAAAAATAACTATGTTTTATGTAAGCCTCATGGAAACCACAAAGCAAAAACCTATAGTAGAAACACAAAAGATAAAGAGAAAGGAATCAAAGCACAACATTACAGACATTATCAAATCACAAATGAAAATAGGAAGAAAGGAACACAGGAATTACAAAGCAGTCAGAAAACATTTAGCAACATGGAAATAGTAAGTCCTTACCTATTAATAATTACTAAGTGTAAATGGATTAAGTTTTTTAATCAAAAGATACAGAGACGCTGACTGGGTTAAAATTGAAGGAAAAAAAAAAAAAAAAGACCCAACACCCTACAAGATCCTGCCTGTAATCAGTCCAGCTTTAATGACAGTTGTAGACTGAAAGCAAAGGTATGGAAAAAGATATTCTACGCAAATGGAAACCAAAAGAGAGCAGGGGTAGATATACTTCTGGCAGACAATATAGACTTTAAGTAAAAAAATGTGACAAGAGACAAGGTCATAAATAATGAAATAATGATAAAGGGGTCATTAAGAAGGTATAACAATTGTAAATAGGTATGCACCCAACATTGCAGCATCTGAATATATAAAGCAAATATTAACATGTGAAGGTAGAAATAGATAGCAATGCAATAATAATAGACGTTAATATCCCACTTTCAACAGTAGAGCATCCAGACAGGAAATCAGTAAGGAAACATTGGACTTGAACTGCATTTTAGACCAAATGGACCTAACAGATATATACGAAACATTCCATCCAACAACAGAAGATATACGTTGTTCTTAAACACACATGGAACATTCTATCATACATTAGGTTACAAAACATAAGATCTTAACAAATTTAGGAAAACTGAAATCATAACGAGTATCATTTCTGACCCTAATGGCATGAAACTGGAAATGATTGACAGGAAATTTTACACACACAAAAAGGGAAGTTAACACACACCTGAACAACCAGTGGATCAAAGAAGAAATCAGAAGGAACATCAAAAAGTGTCTTGAAACAAATGGGAAAAAAACATACCAAACTTATGGGATGCAGAAAAAGCAGTTCTCAGTAGGAAGTTTGTAGTGATAAGTGTGTACATTAAATAAACAACCTAGTGTTCCCTGGTGGTCCAGTGGGTCAGACTCTGTGCTCCCAATGCAGGGGGCCCGGGTTGGATCCTTGGTCGGGGAACTAGATCCTGCATGCATGCTGTAACTAAGAAGTCTACATGCTGCAACTAAAACCCAGTGCAGCCTAAATAAGTAAATAATTCTTTTGCTGTATTCGGGCCTCTCACTGTTGTGGCCTCTCCCGTTGCGGAGCACAGGCTCCGGATGTGTAGGCTCAGCGGACATGGCTCACGGGCCCAGCCGCTCCACGGCATGTGGGATCTTCCTGCACCAGGGCATGAACCTGTGTTCCCTAGCATCAGCAGGCGGACTCTCAACCACTGCACCACTAGGGAAGCCCCAATAAATAAATATTTTTGAAAAATAACCTAACCTTACATGTCAAGGAACTAGAAAAAGAAAAAGCCCAGCATTAACACGAGGAAGAAAGTAGCAATTATAAGAGTAAAAATAAGTGAAATGGAGATTAGAAAACAATAGAAAAGGTGAACAAAACAAGAGCTGTTCTTTTTTTTTTTTGCGGCATGCGGGCCTCTCACTTGTGGCCTCTCCCGTTGCGGAGCACAGGCTCCGGACGCGCAGGCTCAGCGGCCATGGCTCACAGGCCCAGCCGCTCCGCGGCACGTGGGATCCTCCCGGACCGGGGCACGAACCCGCGTCCCCTGCATCGGCAGGCGGATTCTCAACCAGTGCGCCACCAGGGAAGCCCAAGAGCTGTTTTTTGAAAAAATAAAATTGACAAACCTTTAGCAAACTTACTTTAAAAAGAAGATGCAAACAAAGTCAGGAATGAAAAAGGAGGCATTACAACTGTTACTACAGAAATATAAGAATCATAAAATACTACTATGAACAATTATATGCCAACAAATTTGATAGCCTAGAAGACAGATATAAATTTCTAGAAACACAACCTACCAAGACTGAATTGTGAAGACATATAAAATCTGAACAAACCAGTAACAAGTAAGGAGATTGAATCATAATGAAAAACACCCCAACAAAGAAAAGTTCTGTACCTAAGGTTTCACTGGTGAATTCTACCAAACCTGTCAAGAATTAATACCAATCTGTCTCAAGCTCTTTCAAAAAATTGAAGAGAAGGGAACACTCCCTAATTCATTCTATAAAGCCAGCATTACGCTGATACCAAAACCCAACAGGGACACTATAAAAGAAAATTACAAGCCAATACCTCTGATGAACATAGATGCAAAAATCCTCAACAAAGTCCTAGCAAACCAGATTCAACAGCACATTAAAAGTTCATCAAGTTGAATTGGGATTTATCCCTGAGATGCAAGAACAGTTCAACTTACATAATAAATGTAATATACATTAACAGAATGAAGGAAAACACATGATCATCTCAACTGAGGCAGAAAAAGGGACTTCCCCGGCAGTTCAGTGGTTAAGACTCTGCGCTTCCACTGCAGGGACGTGGGTTCAATCCGTGGTTAGGGAACTGTGATCCCACATGCTGCACAGCATGGCCAAAAGATAAATAAAAAATACAGAGGCAGAAAAGGCATTTGACAAAATTCAGTATCCTTTCACAATAAAAATAGCCAACTAGGAACAGGAGGAAACTACCTCACCATAATAAAAGCCATATATGAAAAAGCGACAGCAAATATCCTACTCAGTGGTGTAAGACTTGAAAGCTTTTCCTCTAAGAGCAGGAACAAGGCAAGGATGCCCACTTTCACCACTTCTAGTCTACAGAATTGGAAGTTCTAGCCAGAGTAATTAGGCAAGAAAAAAATAAAACAAAAGTCATCCAAATTGGAAAGGATGGATTAAAATTTTGTCTGTTTGCAGATGATATAATCTCATATGTAAAAAAACTGAAACGTTTGCACAGAAAATACTGTTATAATTAATAAATGAATTCAGCAAAGTAGAAGAATACAAAGTCAATACACAAAAATCAGTTTTGTTTCTATACACTAACAATGAATAATCTGAAAAGGAAATTGAGAAAACAGTCCCATTTACAATAGCATCAAAAATAATAAATACTTAGGAATAAATTTAACCAAGGAGGTGAAAGACCTGTACATGAAAATTATAAATCACTGATGAAAGAAGTTGAAGAAGGCACAAACGGAAGGAAAATCCTGTGTTTATGATTGCAATAATTATTATTCTTAAAGTATCCATACCACCCAAAGCAACCTATAGATTAAGTGAAATCTCTTATGAAAATTCTAATCCATTTTTCACTGAAAAAAAAAAATCCTAAACTTTGTATTGAACCACAATAGACTTCGTGTACCCAAAGCATTTTTGAGAAAGAAGAACAAAGCTGGAGGACTAACACTTCCTAATTACAAAGATATAATAAAATAATATCATACTGGGACTTCCCTGGCAGTTCAGTGGTTAAGACTCCATGCTTCCACTGTGGTGGGGCACAGGTTCAATCCCTGGTCAGGGAACTAAGATCCCGCATACCACATGGTACAGCCAAAAACAAACAATATGATACTGTCATAAAAAGACACACTGACCAGAGAACTCTGTTCCATTAGAAAGTCCATAAACCCACACATATATCGTCAACTAACCTTCAACAAGGGCGCCACGAACACACAATAGGGAAATGATAGTCTCTTCAATAAATGGTGTTGGGAAAACTGGATACTTACTACAAAAGGATGGAACAGGACACATATCTTTCATTATTTGAAAAAATCAACTTGAGAGCCATTAAAAACTTAAATGTAAGTAAGTCCTGAAACCATAAAAAAAGCTCCTTGATATTCATCTTGGCAGTCATTTCTTGGATATGACACCAAAAGAACAGACAACAAAAACAAGTGGGATTACATTAAATGAAAAAGCTTCTTCACAGCAAAGGAAACAGTCAACAAAATAAAAAGGCAACCTACATAATGGGAGAAAATATTTGCAAACTATATATCTGATAAGGAGTAATATTCAAAATATGTAGGGAATTCAGTGGGGAAAAAAAGTAACCTGATTAAAAAGTGGGCAAAGGACCTGAATAGACACTTTTCCAAGGAAGACATAGGTATGCCATTAGGTACATAAAAAGTTGCTCAACATCACTAGTCATTAGGGAAATTCAAATCAAAACCACAATGAGATATCACTTCACACCCATTAGGGTGGCTATTATAAAAAGACAACAGATAACAAATGTTGTTGAGGATGTAGTAAAAGGGAAACCTTTGTACACTGTTATAGGAATGTAAATTGGTACAGCCATTAGGGAAAATGGTACAAAAATTCCATAAAATTAAAAACAAAACTGCCATATGATCCAGTAATCTCTCTTCTGGGCTTTTATCCAAGGGAAACAAAATCAGTATCACATAGAGATTTGCAGTCCTGTGTTTATTACAGTATTTTTCACAATAGCCAAGATACGGAAACAAGTTAAGTGTACCTTGACAGATGAATGAAGGTAATGTGGTATATACATACAATGGAATATTATTGATCCGTAAAAAGAAGGAAAGCCTGCCATTTGCAATGACATGGATGAACCTGGCAGGCATTATACTAAGTGAACTAAGCCAGGTAGAGAAAGATAAATGCTGTGTGCTGTCATTCATATGTGGAATCTTGAAAAAAAAAAAAAAAAAATCTCATAGAAGCAGAGTAGAATGGTGGTTGCCAGGGGCTGGGGCTGGGGAAAATGGGGAGATATTGGACAAAGAGTACAAACTTTCATTTATAAGATGAATAAATTCTGGGGATCTAATGTACAGTGTGCAAATTAAATATGTAAAGCTGTATATAATTGGATCAGCATATAGTATAGATTACTATAGTTAGGAATATTGTATATATAAAATTTGCTAAGGCAGTAGATTTGAAGCTTTCTCACCACACATACACACACAGAGGCACAAAAGGCAACTATGTGAGGTAATGGATGTGTTAATGGTAATCTTTTTACAATGTGTATGTATATCGAATCATTGCATTGTACACTTTAGATCTATACAATTTGACTTGTCAATTATACCTCAGTAAAGCTGGAAAATAAAATGACTGAAAGGGGAGAGGATAGAGGTGTAAAAGGAGCAAGTTTTTTTTTTTTATGTTATTGCAGTTAAGATGGTATAAATTCAGATTAGAATGGTATAACTTTAGGATGTTAAATGTGATCCTCTGGTAAACGTAAAAGAAAATATCTATAGAATATACACAAAAGGAAATTAGAATGAAATTTAAAGATTTTACTACCAAAAAATCAACTAAACATAGAATAAGACAAAAACACAGAAAATGAGGATGAAAAGATTATAGGGCATAAAAACAAACAAAAAACCGCAATGACAGAAGGAAGTCCCTCTTTAATTACTCATTAATTACACTTAATGAGTAATTAAGTGTAAATGGATTAAACTCTCCAATCAAAAGACAGATATTGGTAGAATGGATTTTTAAAATGATCTGACTATATGCTGTCTATGAACAACTCAATTGAGATCTAAAAACACAAAAAGAAAAGGATATATGCAACAACATAGGAGGATCTTGAAGTCATTATACTAAGTAAAATAAGCCAGTTACAAAACGATAAAAATACTGTATGATTCCGCTTACATGAGGTACTTAGGGTAATCAAAATCATAGAGATAGAAAGTAGAATGGTATTGCCAGGGGTTGGGAGGAGGGGGCAAAGGGGAGTTATTGTTTAATGGGTACAAAGTTTAAGTTTTATGAGATGAAAAGAGTTCTGGAGATGGATGGTGTTGATGGTTGCAAAACATGAATGTACTTAATGCCTTTCTACTGTACACTTCAAAAGGTTAAGATGGTGAATTTTAGGTTATGTGTATTTTACCACATTTTAAAAATTGGGGAAAAAAAGATGCTCAACATCATTAATCTTGGGAAAATGCAACTCAAAACTACAGCGAGATACCATCTCATACCCATTATGATGCCTACTATCAAAAAAAAAGGAAAATAAGGTATTGATAAGGATGTGGAGAAATTGGAACCCTTGTGCACAGTTGGTGGGAATGTAAAATGGTATAGTCAATGAGAAAAACAGTACGGTGGATACTCAAAAATTAAAAATGGAGATACCACATGATCCAGAAATTTCACTTCTGGGTGTGTATACTCAGAATAATTGAAAGCAATATCTTATGAAGATATTTGTACACCGATGTTCATAGCAACGTTATTCGCAGTAGCTAAAATGTGGAAGCAACTCATGTCCCTTAATGGATGAACGGTTATGCAAAATGTGGTGTATGCATACAGTGGAATACTATTCAGCCTTAAAGGTAAGGACATTCTGACATGCTACAACATGGATGAAACTTAAGGACATTATACTAAGTGAAATAAGCCAATCATAAAAAGACAAACACTGTATGATTCCACTTATGAGGTACTCAGAGGAATCAAAATCATAGAGACAGAAATAGAATGGTGGTTGCCAGGAGGCTGTGGGTTGGGAAGGATGGAGAATTCTTGTTTAATGGGTATAGAGTTTCAGTTTTACAAGATGAAAAGAGTTCTGGAGGTGGGTGATGGTGTGGTACATAACAATCTTAATATACTTAATACCACTGAATTGTGCAATTAAAAATAGTTAAGATAGTATATTTAATGTTATGTGTATCTTACCACAATAAACCACTTTCAGTAATTGAAAGAACAACTAGGCAGCTAATTAGAAAGGATAAAGAAGATTTGTACAACACTTATCAAGCAACTTGACCCTAGCTGACACTTATAAAACACCCAACTGTAGAGTACATATTCTTTTCAAGTATTCATGGAACATTCTTCAGCACAGTCCATATTTTGAGACACAAAACAAGTGTTATAAGGTTGAAAAAGATAGAAATTATACAAGGTATGCTCTCTGACACAGTAGAATTAAAGTAGAGGTCCATAATTGACAGTAGTATGAGAAAGCTCAGAATATTTGGAAATCAAAAAAAACACTTCTTAATACTCTGTGTCCAAAGAAGAAATTAGAAGGAAATTTTAAAAATATTTCTACTGAAAGAAAAGAAAAATGCAACAAATCAAAATATAGGAGATGCAGCTAAAGAAGTGCTTAGGGAAGTGCTTTAAACACTTAAGTCAGAAAGAAAAAAAGGTATGCCAAACTAACAATTGTTTAGGTTGTTAAGAAAGTATAAAAAGAAGTATAGAGAATTCCATGGAGGTCCAGTGGTTAGGACTCTGCACTTTCACTGACGTTCAATACCAGGTCGGGGGGACTAAGATCCCACGAGCTGCATGGCCAAAAACAAAAACCAAAAAAGTACATTTATCATAACGCAAATAGAATGAAGGAAATTTTAAAGATAAAAAGCATAGGGAGAGAGCAAGATGGTGGAATACAAGGACATGGAGCTCACCTCCTTCCATAAATGCATCAAAAATATATCTACATGTGGAACAATTCTTGCAGAATACTGGATGCTGGCAGAACTCATTAAACCAAAGCTGCAAGAAGGATCACCACATAACCAGGTAGAGCAAAAGAAAAAAAAAAAAGGAATCAGAAGGAGACCTGCACCCCTGGGAGGGAGCTGTGAAAGTGGAAACATTCCCTCACCCTGGGAACACCCTTCCCCTGCTGGGAGGTCAGCTGGGACAAAAAGGAAGCTTCAGAGGCTCAGAGGAGAGTGCAGCAACTGGCTTGTGGCAAGCAGAACAGAAAGAGACCAGCACAGATGGTCCTGGCCACCTGGCTGCACGCCCCAGCCTGAGATGTGCATCTGCTGTTGCATGCAGGGGCTGGTTCCTGAAACTCAGGCTTCAGCAGACAAACCTGGAGAAAAGACTGGAGTTGGCTGCATGGAGACAGCCTGAAGGGGCTGGAGTGTGACTCAGGCCATAATTGGGGGTGTACACAGGATGAAGCCCAAATCCCCCATAGAAACCCCATTGTTAACACACATGAAGGGAGGGGCAGGGCCCCACCATAGCAGTCTCATTTTCTGCGTGCTCACAGCAGGCACAGCTCCACCTCTCTGAGCTCTGGGAGCATGCCCATGGTTGCCCACACATGGAAGTGGGGCTGAAATCAGCCGTGTCTGGTGGCTTTGCAACTTTGACTGATTTATGCTGCTGGTGCCTTTGTAAGCTCAGTGCCTGCAGGACATCTTAGCGAATTACTGGTGCTCCCACAGCTGTGGGAGGTCCAGAGTTAGCAGCTTCAGGCTTTGCAGGTGTACACACGCAGAGGCAGGGCCAGGGTCTATGCTGACTCTGTAGCACCTGTGGTGGGTCCAGATGTGCGACTATGCATGACTACAGTGGGTCCCAGTGCCTGACTTCAGTTCTGCGCTGGTGGATTTAGGAGCACAGTGCCTGAGAGACATCTGGCCAATTGCCTGCATTCCCACGGCTGAGGCGGGGCCAAGGGCAGTGCCAAAAACAGTGTACTTTGTGCACGTGCACAATGGATAGCAGATGACACAACAGAGCGCACTTTGCAGTGGAAACCTCCTGTGGAGGAATGCTCAGTGGCTTCTCTCCCAGCGGAAGTGCTCCAGTTCCACCTACTTCACACTGCAGCTCAGAAACAGATCTGTGGCTTCTACTCCAACAACTAGGGAGCAGATCCTGCTCCTGACAAGGCTATAACAGCCAAAGAGCAAAGAGGAGGCCCTACTCAACATCCAGTGCAAGCTCTATTCAACATAACACCAGTCACACCCCCATCAAGGGGATAATGGCCAGCACACCCAGAGAAAAGATGTGGCAGGCAACCATACCTAAAACAGCCCTCACACCAAAAATGTTAGATTCATGCAGCCTACACAGGGACACTCCCACTTAAAAACAGCCCTTCAGGACCACAGTAGATAATTGTTTCTCTTAAACTCAGAGAATCAGAGAAATATAAGTAAAATGAAGAAGCAAAGGAGCCACTCCCAATTAAAAGAACAGGAGAAATCCCCTGAGAGAACAAAGAAAGAGACCTTTCCAGTCTACTAGATCCCAAGTTCAAAAAGGAAGTAATAAAAATACTGAAGGAATTAAGAAAGGCTATTGATAGAAATGTAGATCACTGTAAGAAGGAACTAGAAAGTATAAAGAGGAACTAAGTACAATTAGAAAACTCATTTGCCGAGATGAAAGCTGAGCTAAAGGTAATAAATAGCAAACTAATGTTGAAGAACGAATAAGTGATCTGGAAGATGGAATAACAGAAATCACCCAATCAGAACAGCAGACAGACAAATGAAAAAAAAAGAAAGAAAGCAATATACGAGATCTATGGTATAATATAAAGTGAGCCAATCTATGCATAATAGGGATCCCAGAAGAAGAAAGAGAATAGGGGATCAAAAAGTATTTGAAGAAATTATAGCTGAAAACTTCCCAAACCTAAGGAAGGAAATAGATATCTGGGTACTGGAAGCAGAGGGTCCCAAACAAGATGAACCCAAACAGACCTACACCAAAACATTATAATTAAAATAGCAAAAGTTTAAGATAAAGAAAGGATTCTAAAGGGAGCAAGAGAAAAACAAAGAGTCAGTTACAAGGGAACCCCCATAAAGCTATTAACTGATTTTGCTACAGAAATGTTGCAGGCCAGCAGGGAGTGGTGAGATATATTCAAAGTCCTGAAAAGGAAAAAACCTGCAATCTAGGATACTCTACAAAGAAAGATTATCATTTAGAATAGAAAGGGAGATAAAGAATTTCTCAGACAAGCAAAAACTAAAAGAATACAGCAGTACTAACCCTATCTTAAAAGATATATTGAAAAGTGTTCTCTAAACAGAAAAGAAGCCAGAATCTATAGGAAAGAGAAAATCACAACTGGAAAATAAATCACTTAAATAAGCCACTACATAGAATTAAAAAAAAATAAATTGTGAAAGCAATGATAACTACAGTGAACAGCAAAAGCATAAACATGAAGATGTAAAAGAGGACATTATAACAACAGAATGTGGGGGAGAGGAGTAAGAAAGTGTAGGTCTTTTTTAACGAATGTGTTTGAGCCTATATGACTACCAGTCTAAAGCAAGTAGATACAGTAATTTGTTAATATACTCGAAAAACAGGGTCTCCACAAATCAAAAACATACAATAGACGTACGAAACCCAAAAATAAACGAGAGAACTCAAGCATAATACAAAAAGTAATCAAACACAAAAAGAAAAAGGAACAAAAAGAAATACAAAATCAATTGGAAAACAAGGTTTAAAATGGCAATAAAACACATCTATCAATAATTACCTTAAATGTCAATGGTCTTAATGCTCGAGTCAAAAGACATAGAGTGGCAAATTGGATAATAAAACAAGAGCCTACATATGCTGCCTATAAGAGACCCACTTTAGGGCAAGGGACACACATATACTGAAAGTGAGGGGATAGACAAAAGATGTTTCATGCAAACGGAAATGACAAGAAAGCCGGGGTAGCAATACTCATATCAGGCATAATAGACTTAAAAAAAAAAAGGCCATGAAGAAAGATAAAGAAGGACACTATATAATGATAAAAGGATCAAGAAGAGGCTATTACACTCGTTAACAGATGCAGCCAATATAGGAGCACCTAAATACATAAAACAAATAGTAACAGCCATAAAGGGAGAAATTGACAGGAATACAATAATAGGAGACTTTAACACCCCACTGACCTCAATGGATATATCTTCCAGACAGAAAATCAGTAAGGCTGGAGATCCCAAATGAAACAATAGCATAATTGGACTTAATTGATATCTTCAGGACATTACATTAAAAAAAACCGAAAATACACATTCTTCTCAATGCACATGGAACATTCCCTAGGATAGACCACATACTAGGACACAAAAACAAGCCTCAACAAATTTAAGAGGATAGAAATTATTTCAAGCATCTTCTCTGACCACAATGGCATGAAACTAGAAATCAACCACAGAAAGAGAAACAAGAAAAAAACACTTATATGGAGGCTGAACAACATACTACTGAAAAACCAATAGGCCAATGATGAAATCAAAGAGGAAATTTAAAGATACCTTGAGACAAATGACAATGAAAACACAACCATACAAAATCTATGGGATGCAACAAAAGCAGTTTTAAGAGGGAAATTTGTAGACATACAGGCCTTCCTGAAAGAGCAAGAAAAATCTCAAATAACAATCTAACCTACCACCTAAAAGAATTAGAAAAAAAAAGCACAAACAAAAGTCAGCAGAAGAGAGGAAATAATAAAGATTGGAGAGGAAATAAATAAAATAGAGATTAAAAATAGAAAAAATTAATAAAACCAAGAGCTGATTTTTTGAAAGGGTAAACAAAATCAACAAACCTCTGGCCGGCCAGGTTCACCAAGAAGAAAAGAGAGAGGACCCAAATAGACAAAATTAGAAATGAAAGAGGAGAAATAACAACTGATACCACAGATACACAAAAAAACCTTAAAAGAATACTATGAAAAATTATATGCCAACAAATTGCATAACCTAGAAGAAATGGAAGGGTTTCTAGAAACATATAGCCCACCAAAACTGAATCAAGAAGAAATAGATAATTCAAACAGACCAGTTACTAGAAGTGAAATCGAATCTGTAATTTAAAAAACTCTGCAAACAAAAGTCCAGGACCAGATGGCTTCACTGGGTAATTCTACCAAACATAACAAAGAAGAACTTATACCGATCTTTCTCAAACTCCTCCAAAAGATTGAAGAGGAGCAAACACTCCCAAAGCCATTCTCTGAAGCCACCATCACCTTTATACCAAAACCAGACAAAGACACTACAGAAAGAAAGAAGGAAGGAGGGAGGGAGGGAAGGAGAGAGGGAGGGAGGGAGGGAGAGAAGGAGGGAAGAAAGAAAGAAAGAAAGAAAGAGAAAGAAAGAAAGAAAAGAAAAAGAAAGAAAGAAAAAAAAGAAAGAAAAAAAAAAAATTACAGGCCAATATCTTAGATGCAAAAATTCTCAACAAAATATTAGGAAACCAAATCCAACAGCACATAAAAAGGATCATACACCATGATCAAGTTGGATTCACCCCAAGGTCACAGGGATAGTTCAACATATGCAAATCAATGTGATATGCCACATCAACAAAAGACAAAAACCATATGATCATCTCAGTAGATAACAGAAAAAGCATTTGATAAAATTCAACATCGATTCATGACAAAAACTGTTACCAAAGTGGGTGTAAAGGGAACATATCTCAACATAATAAAAGCTATTTATGGCAAACCCACAGCCAACATAATAATGGTGAAAAGCTGAAAGCCTTTCCGCTAAAATGTGAACAACACAAGGATACCCAGTCTCACCACTTCTCTTCAACATAGTATTGGAAGTCCTAGCCACAGCAGTCAGACAAGAAAAAGAAATAAAAGGTATCCAAATTGGGAGGGAAGAGGTAAAATTGTCATTATATGCAGAATGACATGATATTATATATAGAAAACCCTAAAGACTCCACACAAAAACTACTAGAACTGATAAGCAAATTCAGCAAGGTAGCAGGATATAAGATTAACAGACAGAAATCTGTTGCATTTCTTTACACTAACAATGAAATATCAGAAAGGGGAAGTAAAAAACAATCCCTCTTAAAAATTGCATCCAAAACAAAACAAAACAAAACTTTGGAATAAAACTTACCAAGGTGAAAGACTTACATGCTGAGAACTATAAAACATTGATAAAGGATATTGATTCAAAGAAATGGAAAGATAGCCCATGCTCTTGGATTAGAAGAATTAATATTGCTAAAATGGCCATACTACTCAAAGCAATCTACAGACTTAATTCAATCCCTATCAAATTACCCATGACATTTTTTACAGAACTAGAACAAATAATCCTAAAATTTATATGGAACCATAAAAGATCCAGAATTGCCAAAGCCATCCTGAGGAAAAAGAACAAAGCTGGAGGCATAACCCTCCCAGACTTCAGGCAATATTACAAAGCTACAGTAATCAAAACAGCATGGTATTGGCACAAAAACAGACATGGATCAATGGAAGAGAATAGAGAGCTCAGGTATAAACCCACATACTCACAGTCAATTAATCTTCAACAAAGGAGGCAAGAATATACAATGGAGAAAACATAGTCTCTTCAGCAAGTAGTGCTGGGAAAGGTGGACAGCTGCATATAACTCAATGAGGTTAGAACAGTCCCTCACACCATACACAAAAATAAACTCAAAATGGCTTAAAGACTTAAATATAAGCCACGTCACCATAAAACTAGAAGGGAACATAGGCAAAACATTTTCTGACATAAATTGTACCAATGTTTTCTCAGGTTATTTTCCCAAGGCAATGGAATAGAATAGAGAGTGCAGAAATAAAACCTCACATATATAGTCAAGTGATTTTTGACAAGAGTGCCAAAGATCTTTGATGGGAAAAAGACAGCATTTTCAACAAATTGTGCTGGGAAAACCCAGCACATGCAAAAGAATGAAGCTGGACCCTTACTAATGCCATATACAAAAATTAACTAGGAAGAGGATTCTGGGAAGATGGTAGAGTAGGAAGAACCAAGAATCTCTCTCCTCACCTGGACAACAGTTGCAGTGGCAGAATCTGTCTGATATTACTATATGGGACCTCTGAAGTCTGTTGAAGGATTGCAACTTCCAGGAGAAGGCTTAGATCATAAATTGCCATCAATTTCAGCTCTTAGCATATTAGCAGCTACCCATCAACCACCCACAGCCACATGGCAAGCAACTGTACATATGTTTCTAGAGCAGATTGCATACAGCCTGTGGGAGCAAGGGTGGGTAAAAGAGACCCTGTCTTCCATATATTGGAGATCTGTGTTCTGATTGCTGCTTCTGATCATAAACGTGCAAAGATGTGGGCAGCCATTGTTGTTCCATCTCCTCCCATTGTTGCAATTCCCTCCTCCTCTGGCTTAACTGACTTCCAGAGATTTAAAGGGCTAGCACTCTTCCTCCTGCCCCTTCTTTTTCTTTTTTCTTTTCCCCTTTCAGGAACCAGATTTTCAAGACTAGGACATTCGAAAACAACTGCATATGTGAGGAAAATTACAATAGAAAGTGACTGTGCATGCCCAAAGAAATGCTCAGAAAAGACCTAAAAAAACCTGTTAAGTTTACACCTCAGACTGATCCTCAGCACAGAGACAGCCTACAAGAATAAAAATAATAATAACAGAAAGTGGCAAACTCTGGGAAAGGGGGAAATCTCATTTAGCACATTTTTAGATTCAAATGTTCAGTGTTCAACAAAAAAAAATCACAAGATATACAATGAAACAGGAAAATATGACCCATTGAAGTAAAAAAAAAATAAGTTAACAGTCTGTTCCTGAAAAAGAATTAATGGTTGAGAGACTTCCCTGGTGGTCCAGTGGGTAAGACTCTGTGGTCCCAATGCAGGGGACCTGGGTTCATTCCCTGGTCGGGGAACTAGATCCCACATGCGTGCCACGACTAAGTCCACATGCTGCAACTAAAAAGGCCCCTCATGCCACAACTGAGACCCAGTGCAGCCTAAATAATAATTTAAAAAATTTTTTTAATTTAAAGAAAGACATAATGGTTGATATTATAGGCAAAGACTTTAAAGCAACTGTCTTAAAGGTGCTCAAAGAACTAAAGGAAGATGTGGAGAAAGTTTTTAAAAATGTGAACAAAATGGAATTATCAATAAAAAGATTTTAAAAACTGAAAAGAAACCTAAAAGAAATTCTGGAGCTAAGTGAAAAAGAAAAATTCACTAGAAGGATTCAAAGGCAGATTTAAACTGGCAGAAGGAAGAATCAGTGAACTTGAACATAGGACAATGCAAATTATTGAGACAGGAACAGAAAGAAAAAATGATTAAAGTGAACAGAACCTAAGGGAGTCCTGCAAATTGAAAGGACACTGGATAGCAACTCAAAGCAGTGTGGAGAAATAAAGTTCTCAATAAAGGTGAATACATGGGCAATTATAAAATCTAGTATTATTGTAACATGGTTTGTAACTACACTTCTTGTGTTCTACATGATTTAAGAGACTAATACATTTAAAGAAAATAAACAATTATTAGTGTAAAAGCTAGTATTACTGTAACTTTCGCTTAAAACTCCAAATCTTGTTTTCTAAATAATTAAGGAGACTAATGCATTTAAAAGAATTATTAGTTTATGTTTGGGGGCACACAATGTATACAGATGTAAATTGGTGACATCACAACTGAAAAGGATGGGGACAGAACTGTAAAGGAGCAGAATTTTGTATGTTATTTATGTTGCTATAAATTCGAATTAAAATGTTATAACTTTAGGATCTTATATGTAATCCCCATGGTGACCACAAAGAGAATAGCTAAGAAATATGCACAAAAGAAAGTAAGAATGGAATTGAAACATTTCACTGCAAAAAAACAACTAAACACAAAAGAACACAGGAATACAGGAAATGAGAGACAAAAATAGCCATAGGACTATAGAAAACAGATAGTATAATGACAGAGGTCTCTCCTTGTGAATAATTACTTTAAATGAAAAGGGATTAAACTTTCCAATCAAAAGATAGAGATTGGCAGAATTTATAAAAACACATGTTCCAACTATATGCTTCTATAAGAGACTCACTTGAGATCTAAAGACACAGACAGGATGGAATGTGAAAGAATGGGAAAGATATTACATGCAAATAGTAACCAAAAGAGAGCAGGAGTGATTATACCAATATCAGACACAATAGACTTTAAATCAAAAAAGATTACAAGAGACAAAAGAATCTTAACAAAATACTAACAAATATAATTCAGCAGTATATTAAAAAATTTATACACCATGACCAAGTGAGATATATTCTTGGAATGTAAAGATGGTTCAATGTATGAAAACTGATTAATGTAATGCACCACATCAACAAAATGAAGGGGAAAAGCATGTGATATCTCATTGAAGAAAAAGCAATTGACAAAATTCAACATCATTTCATGATAAAAACACTCAAAAAATAGGAATATAGGGAAACTATCTCCACATCGTAAAAGCCATATATGAAAAATCCACAGCAAACATAACACAATAGTGAAAAGTCTTTCCCTCTAAGATCATAACAAGGCAACAATGCCTGCTTTTATTACTTCTATTCAATATAGTACTGGAAGTTCTAGCCAGAAATGTCAGGCAAGAAAAAGAAATAAAAGGCATTCAAATGGAAAGAAAGTAAAATTATCTCTTTTTGCAGATGATATGAACTTATGTGCAGAAAATCCTAAAGAACCCACAAAAAAGATCTGATAAACTGAGCAAAGTTTTAGGATACAAAATCAATGCACAAAAATCTGTTGCTTTTCTGTACAAGAACAATGAACAATCTGAAAATGAAATTACAAAAGCCATTTCATTTATAATAGCAAGGAAGGAGGTAAAAGACTCCTTCATTGCTATTATAATTTAATGAAGGAGGTAAAAGACTTGAACAACAAAAACTACAAAACATTGCTGAAAGAAATTAAAGAAGACATAAATAAATGGAAACACATCCCATGTTTATGGATTGGAAAACTTAATATTGTTAAAATGTCAATATTACCCAAATCAATCTACAGATTCAATGCAATCCCTATCAAAATCTCAATGACGTTTTTTGCAGAAATAGAAAAACCTATCCTAAAATTCATATGGGACTTTAAGGGACCCCAAATAGCCAAAAGAACCTGGAAAAAGAAGAATAAATGTAAAACCTAAATCATTAAACTGTTAAAAGGAAACATAGGACAAAACTTCATGACATTGGATTTGGCAATGATTTCTTGGATATGACACCAAAGGCACAGGCAACAAAAGAAAAAATAGACAAATTGGATTTAATTTAAATTTTTTAAAAATTTGTATATCAAAAGTCTTTATCCACAGAATGGGAGAAAATATTCACCAATCATATATCTGATAAAGGATTAACACCCAGAACATAAAAAGAACTCCTAAAACAAAAACAAAAAAACAAACAACCCATTTGAAAAATGGAGAAAGGACTTAAGTAGACACTTCTCCAAAGAAGATTTTCCAATAGCCAATAAGCACATGAAAATATGCTCAACATCCCATCAGGGAAAAGCAAATCAATACTATGAGATACCAGCTCACACCCATTAGGATGGCTACTATCAAAAAACAGAAAAAAAAAAAACCACACAAGTGTTGGCAAGGCTGTGGGGAAATTGGAACTCTGCACTGTTGGTAGGGATATAAATGGTACAGCCACTGTGGAAAACAGAACGGAAAATGAAAAATTAAAAATAGAATTACCATATGACCCAGCAATTCTATTTCTGGGTATATATATCCAAAGGATTTGAAAGCAGGTTCTCATAGAGATATTTGTACACCCGTGTTCATAGCAGCATTATTCACAATAGCTGAAATGTGGAAGCAACCCAAGTGTCCACCACTGGATGAGAGGATAAACAAAATGTGGTATATACATATACTTAGCCTTAAAAAGAAAGGAAATTCTGACACATGCTTCAACATGGATGAACCATGAGGACGTTACTGAGTGAAACAAGCTAGAGACAAAAGGACAAATATTATGATTCCACTTATATGAGGTACCTGGAGTGGTCAGATCATAGGGACAGAAAGTAGATAAGTGGTTGCCAGGGGCTGGAGGAGGGGAGAATGAGGAGTTATCATTTAATATGTACAGAGTTTCCCTTTCATAAGATTAAACGAGTTATGGGGATGGATGGTGGTGATGGCTGCACGACAGTGTGAATGTGTTTAATACCATTGAATTGTACACTTAAAATGGTTAAGATGCTAAATTTTATATTATGTGTATTTTTGCCATAATAATTTAAAAACTAAGAAAAGAAAAGTTACGTTGAATCATATCACTCCCGTCTAAAAATTCCTCCACAGTAGCGGGGTAGGTTGTGTGTGTTTGGAACACATATGGGAACGCTGTACTTTCTGCTCAGTTTCTACGTAAACCTAAAACTGCTCTAAAAAATAAAGCTTATTAATTAAAAAAAAATCTTCCATGACTTCTTAGTGCACTTAAACAAAGACCCCGCCTCCTCATCTTGCCTTCCTTTGCCCTTCCCGCCTAACTTCAGTCCTGCTGGCCTTCGGTCCCCTGAGCAGGCTTCTCCCTGGATCACTTCTCACATCCCTACTGTCGATCTGATACCCCCCTCCCCCATTATAGCTCTCATTCCTCTCTACTCTGGGGTGACATGCACAATGCCCCACCATGGGCCTCAGACAAACCAGTGGTATTTTCCTTCCTGGGAATGTATATACAGTGGTCAGTCTCAGGAGGGCAGTTTCCACCCAGGGGGCATTTGGCACTATTTCGAGACATTTTTGGTTTGGGGAGTGTGCTACTGCCCCCTACCATAATCCAGCTCTTTTTCATTACTGCCTACAAGCACTTGCATTATCCAGTGATTCAGGGAAGTTCCATTGTGCTTTGGACCTTCTCCCCAAGTCCCCAAAACCTCCTCCCTCACCGATCCCTGCAGGGGCTGGCTCTGGTGACCCGCCTGCTTCTTATACTATCCTGGCGAGGCCTCCTGGGCATCTTCTGTTCCCCTCTTCAGTCTCTTGGGGACTTTGCTCTGTTCCTGCCCTTCACGCACCACTAGGTCAAGCTGAGTTCTGAACCCAAGTCTCGACTGTGTATGTTCTCTGACACCAGGGGTTCATCCTCACTGCTTCAAGCGTGGGTCTTCACTCCACCCTGGTCCACTGCTCTCTGGCCCAGGCGAGGGCCAGTTGCAATCCTGCTGAACCACAGGCAGGCTGAGATGTTTCCTCACCGTCTCTCGGCTATAGAGTTGCTCACCAACAGGGCGCACTGGCAGGGAACACAAAGTCCAGGGCACTCTGCTGGACACATGAGGCTCTTCCCTCCTTCACTTTTGCTAAATCAGGTAAATCAGCCAACACCCTCAGCCCAGTCTGCAGGCCACCATGTATCTCCAAGAATGGCCTTTGTCTCTGCCTTTCACAGTCCCCCCAGAACAGACACCGCCTCCTTCTCCCGGTCTTGTGCCATAGTCTTCTACCACGCTCATTCTCCTTGCTCATCACTTCTTAGTCACTGACTGCCTGGAGCACTCCTGAGAAACACCATGCACACTTGGCGTGGCAAAGCGGCAGTGCTACGTGCATGTCCCAAGGGGAGAGAGAGGAGTTTGGTTTCATTCACTCATTCATTCATCCATTCACTGGACAGGTATTTATTGAGTGCTTACTGAGAGCTAGGCATGGCTGGACACTGGAACACACGGGCACCACAGTGGCTGGGCAGTTATGGGGTTAAAGTCCAGTGTAGGATGGGCGCAGACATTGAAGAAATATACAAACAGGGCTTCCCTGGTGGCGCAGTGGTTGAGAGTCCGCCTGCCGATGCAGGGGAAACGGGTTCGTGCCCTGGTCTGGGAGGATCCCACGTGCCGCGGAGCAGCTGGGCCCGTGAGCCATGGCCGCTGATCCTGCGCGTCCAGAGCCTATGCTCTGTAACGTGAGAGGCCCGTGTACCACAAAAAAAAAAAAAAAAAAAAAAGAAAGAAATATACAAACAAAAAATGAACTTGTGTGG
This sequence comes from Phocoena phocoena, assembly GCF_963924675.1. Classification (NCBI taxonomy): domain Eukaryota; kingdom Metazoa; phylum Chordata; class Mammalia; order Artiodactyla; family Phocoenidae; genus Phocoena; species Phocoena phocoena. The sequence goes on along the minus strand of NC_089224.1, from coordinate 25,645,537 downwards.
TGGTAGATATATACATCCTCCCCATCCCCTGGTAACCACCATTTTACTCCTTTTTTTTTTTCTTTACAGCTTTGATTTTTTAAAAATTTTATATTGGAGTATAGTTTATTAACAATGTTGTGTTAGTTTCATGTGTACAACAAAGTGATTCAGTTGTACATATACATGTATCTATTCTTTTTCAAATTCTTTTCCCACTTAGGTTATTACAGAATAACCAAGAAGGACCTACTGTGCTATACAGTAGGTCGTTGTTGGTTTTCTATTTTAAATATAGCAGTGTGTATATGTCAATCCTAAACTCCCAATCTATCCCTCCCTCACCTTTCTGCCCTGGTAACTATAAGTTCATTCTCTAAGTCTGTGAGTCTGATTCTGTTTTGTAAATAAGTTCATTTGTATCATTTTAGATTCCACATATAAGCAATATCATATATTTGTCTTTCTCTGTCTAACTCCACTTAGTATGATAATCTCCAGGTCCATCCATGTTGCTGCAAATGACATTATTTCATTCTTTTTAATGGCTGAGTAATATTCCATTGTATATATGTACCACATCTTTGTTATCTATTCATCTGTCAATAGACATTTATGATTTTTTTTTTTTTGCTTTTGTGATACGTGGGCCTCCCACTGTTGTGGCCTCTCCCATTGCAGAGCAACAGGCTCCGGACACACAGGCTCAGCGGCCATGGCTCACGGGCCTAGCCGCTCCGCGGCATGTGGGATCTTCCGGGACCGGGGCACGAACCTGTGTCCCCTGCATAGGCAGGCGGACTCTCAACCACTGCACCACCAGGGAAGCCCGACATTTATGATTTTTTTAAAGATTCCACATACGAGTGATATGATATAGTACGTGTCTTTCTTTGCTTGATTTATCTCGCTTAGCATGATGTGATCAAAGTCCATCCATGTTGTTGCAAATGGAAGGATATTTTCCTTTCTCATGGCTGAATAATATTCCATTGTGTATATATATTATACCATATCTTTTTATCCATTTATCCATTCATCCATTGATGGGCATTTGGGTTGTTGTCATATCTTGGCTATTGTGAATAATGTTGCAATAAACATGGGTGTGCATGTATCTCATCAAAATTCTGTTTTCATTTCCTTTGAGTGTATACCCAGAAGTGGAATTGGTGGATCATATGGGAGATCTATTTTAATATTTTGAGGAACCACCATACTGTTTTCTGTAGTGGTTGGACTAATTTACCTTCCCACCAACAGTATACAAGGGTGCCCTTTTCACCACATCCTCTCCAGCACCTGTTGTCTCTTGTGTTCTTGGGCATAGCCATTTTAACAGGTGTGAGGTGATATCTCATTATGGTTTTGATTTGCATTTCCCTGATGATTAGTGATGTTGTGCATCTTTTCATGTGCTTGTTGTCCATTTTTGCCTGTTTTAAATTGGGTTTTTTTGTTGTTGTTTTAGTTCTTTATGAATTTATATATATTTATGTATTTTGGATACTAACCCCTTATCTGATATTTGGTTTACAAAAATATTCTCCCATTCTGTAGGCTGCCATTTCATTTTGCTGATTGTTTTTCTTGCTGTGCAGAAGCTTTTGAGTTTGATGTAGTCCCATTTGGTGATTTTTGCTTTTGTTGTTTGGCATCATGTCCAAAAAATATCATTGCCAAGACCAATGTCAGTGAGTTTCTTTCCTTTTTTTAATGTTTTATTCTAAGAGTTTTACGGTATCAGGCCTTTGTTTCCATGTTTAAGTCTTTGATTCGTTTTGAGTTAATTTTTCTGAGTGACATGAGATAGGGGTTCAACATCATTGTTCTGCATATGTTTCTCCAGTTTTCCCAGCACAATTTGTTGAAGAGACTATCCTTCCCATATTGGGTGTTCTTGGATCCTTTGTCAAATATTAGTTGACCGTAAATGCTGGGATTTAATTCTAGGCTCTTTATTCTGTTCCACTGGTCTATGTGGCTATTTTGTGCCAGGACTCTATTGTTATTAGTATAGCTTTGTAGTATAATTTGTAATCAGGAAGTATATTACCTCTGGCTTTGTTATTTTTCCTCAGGATTGCTTTAGCTATTTGTGATTGTCTGTGATTCTACACAAATTTTAGCATTGTTTCTTCTATTTCTGTGAATGCATTTGTTATTTTGGTGGGAATTGTATTGAATCTGTAGATGGCTTTGGGTAATATAGTCACTTTAGCAATATTTATTCTTATGATCCATGAACACAGGCTGTCTTTCCACTTGTGTCTTTGATTTCTCTTTTCTTTTTAAAATATTTATTTATTTAATTTATTTGGCTGCACTGGGTCTTAGTTGCAGCATATGGGATCTTCCTTGTGGCATGTGAGCTCTTAGTTGTGGAATGTGGGATCTAGTTCCCTGACCAGGGATAGAACCTGGGCCCCCTGCACTGAGAGTGCAGAGTCTTAACCACTGGGCCACCAGGGAAGTCCCGTATCTTTGATTTCTTTCTGCAAAGTCTTGTAGTTTTCATTGTATAGATCTTTCACTTCCTTGGTTAAATTTATTCCTAGGTAGTTTTGATGCTGTTTGAATGGGATGGTTTTCTTTCTTTTCCTGATTTAGTGTAAAGAAATGTCACTGATTTCTGTAAGTTGACTTTGTAACCTGCCACTTTACTGAAATCATTGATTAATCCCAACAGGTTTTTCATTGACTTTTTTGGGATTTTATATATAAGATCATATCATCAGCAAACAGCAACAATTTTACTTCTTCCTGACTCATTTGGATGAATTTTATTTCTTTTTCTTGCCTAATTGCTCTATCTATGACTTCCAGTATTATATTGAATAAGAGTCGTAGGAGTGGGCAACCTTGTCCTGTACCTCATCTCAGAGGAAACCCTTTCAATTTTTCTTCATTGATTACAATGTTAGCAGTGAGTTTATCATATATAGCCTTTATTATGTTAAAGTATGTTCCTTCTATACACAGTCTGTTAAGGGTTTTTATCATGAAAGAATGTTGTATTTTGTGAAATGCTTATTCTGCATCTATTGAGATGATCATGTGATTTTTAGCTTTCAGTCTATTAATGTGATGGATTACATTTATTCATTTGCCTATGTTGAATCCTCCTTGCATTCCAGTGATAAATCCTACTTGGTCATGGTGTGTAATCCTATTTAATGTATTCTTGATTCTGTTTTCTAATATTTTGTTGAGAATTTTTACATCTATATTCATCAGGGATATTGGTCTATATTCATCTATATTCTTTTCTTGTGATATCCTTGTATGATTTTGTTATCAAGGCAATGCTGGCATTGTAGAATGAGTTTGGAAAGGTTCCCTCTTCCTTAGTATTTTGGAAGAGTTTGAGGAGGACTGGTATAAATTTTTCTTTACATGTTTGGTAGGATTTATTGGTAAGGGTGTCTGGTCCTTGAGTTTTTTGTTTTGGGAGTTTTTTGTTGTTTTTTTTTTTTACTGACTCAATCTCTTGACTCATTATTGGTATGTTCTGATTTTCTATTTCTTCCTGATTCAGTCTTGGTAGGTTTTGTGTTTCTAAAATGAATCCTTTTCTTCTAGGTTGTGTAATTTGTTAGCATATTATTGTTCATAGTAGTCTCTTACAATTCTCTGTATTTCTGTAATATCAGTTGTAATGTTTCCTTTTTCATTTCTTTGTTTTTTCATTTCTAATATTACTTGAAGTCTTTTCTCTTTTTTCCCTTAGTCTAGTGAAAGATATGTCAATTTTGTATCTCTTTTAGAAGAACCAGTTTTTAGTTTTGTTGATGCTTTCTATTGTCTTTCTGGTCTCTATTTTATTTCCACTCTGATTTTTATTATTTCCTTCCTTCTGCTAACTTTGGGATTAATTTTTTTTTTCTCCCTAGTTCCTTAAGGTTTAAGCATAGGTTATTTATTTGGGATTTTTCTAATTTCTTAAAATATGCATTTTTGCTATAAACTTTCCTCTCAGAGGTGCTTTTGCTGCATCCCACAAAATTTGATATGTTATATTTTTATTTTCATTTGTTTTGGGATAATTTTTTATTTCCCTTTTGATTTTTAAAATCTATCGGTTGTTTAGAAGTGTGTTGTTTAGTTTCCACATATTTGAATATCTACTCACCTTCCTCTTGTGTTGATTTCTAATTTCATGTGATTGTGGTCAGAGAAGATAGTTGGTATGATTTTAATCTTAGATTTGCTTAGTTTAGTTTTGTGGCCTATCATGTGATCTATCCTGGAGTATGTTCCATGCGCATTTGAAAAGAATGTGTATTCTTCTGCTGTTGGATAGAATGCTCTCTATATGTCTGCTAAGTCCATTTGTTCTAAAGTGTGGTTCAATCCCAATGTTTCCTTGTTTATTTTCTGTCTGGATGATCTATCCATTGCTAATAGTGTGGTATTAAAGTCCCCTACTTTTACTGTGTCGTTGCCTATTTCTCCTTTAAGGTCTGTTAGTATTGGCTTAATATCTTTTGGTGCTTAGATACTGGAGGAGTATATATTTATGGTTGTTATACCTTCTGAAATACTGACTCCTTTATCATTATATAACATTTTTAGCTTGAAGTCTATTTTGCTTAACATAAGTACCAGCTACACCTGCTTTCTTTTGGTTACCATTTGCTTGGAATATTATCTTCTACCCCATCACTTTGAGCCTGTTTGTGTTTGGAGCTGAAATGAGTACCTTAAAGACAGCAGATAGTTGAGTCTTGTTTTTTAATCCATCCAGCCACTCTGTGCCCTTTGATTGGTAAGTTCAAACCATTTACATTTATGGTGATTGTTGATCTATGAGGACTTACTACTGCCATTTAATCTTTTGTTTTCTGGTTGTTTTGTATCTTTATTGTTTCTTTTTCCTTGTGCTTCTGTCTACCTTTTTAAGTTGGTGGTTTTCCATGATGATTTAATCAGTTTCCCCTTTCTAAATGCTTCATGTTTTTTCCCTAGATTTTTGTTATGTGGTTACCATGAGGTTTGTATAAAATGTCTCATAGATAAAATAGTCCTTTTCTGCTGAAAGCAACTTGTCTTCATTTCCCCACACAAATTCTATTCTTTTTCCTCCTCCCACTTTATATTTTTATTATCACAAATTATTCCTTTTTATGCTGTGCCTTGCTTGCCAAATTGTAGTAGCTATAGCTATTTTTAATGCTTTTTTCTTTAACCTTTATGATATAATTAAGTGTTCAACACTCTATTCTAAAATAAAGTTACAATTTTCTGATCCTGTCTATTTACCACCTTACTCAAAGTTTTTTGTACTTTTGTCTTTTCATTTCAGGTAGAAGAGCTCCTTTCAAAATTTCTTGCAAGGCAGGTCTAGTGGTAATGAACTCCCTCAGCTTTTGTTTCTCTGGGAAAGCCTTTATTTCTCCTTCATATATGAATGATAACTTTGCTGGTTAGCGTATTCTTGGCTGGCAAATTCTATCTTTCAGTACTTTGAATGTATGGTTGCACCCTCTCTTGGCCTATAGAGTTTCTGTTCAGAAGTCTGCTGATAGTCTAATGCAGGGCTCCTTGTAGGTTACTTTCTTTTTTCCCTGGCTGCTTTTAAAATTCTTTCTTTATTATTGACTTTTGACAGTATCATTTTAATGTGTTTTGGAGGACGTCTTTTTGCACTGAGATAGGAAGATGATCTTTTAGCTCCATGGACTTGTATGTCTAGTTCTTTTCCCAGGTTTGGGAAGTTCTTAGCTATTATTTCTTGAAATAATCTCTCTGCCCCCTTCTTTTCCTTCATGTATACCCATTAATCTTATGTTGGCTCTCCTAATGGAGTCTGATAACTCTCCTAGTGTTTCTTCACTTTTAAAAAGTCTTAGTTCTCTCTCCCTTTCCACCTGAATCATTTCTAGATTCCTATATTCCAGATCACTTATTCCCTCTTACATCTGATCTGCTTTATTTCCAATGCTTTCTAATGTAGTCTTCATCTCCTTTATTGATTTTTTCAGCCCGAATTTGATTCTTTTTTTTTAGAATTTCAACACCTTCTGTTTATTAATTTTATTTCTAAGTTCACTGAATTGCTTTCTGAGTTTTCTAATCATTCATTGAATTTCTTCATAACAGCTATTTTGAAATCTCTATCAGGAAGATTCCAATCTTCTGTGACATTGACTTTGGTTGCTGGAAAATTGTCATTTTCCTTTTGTGATACCATATTATCATGATGTTTCACGGTGTTTGATGAAATATGCCTTTGCTGCCACATTTGAAGTATCAAACCCTTTTCTTATTTTGAAAAGATTTTGCTTTGATTTTAACAGTTCAATGGGTTGGCAATTAGAGGCCTTTCTTTTGTTTTACAGCAGGTGGCACTATAGCAAAAGTTTTTGGTTTCTCTTTACCTGTGCCGCCTCTTGGCTGTATTTGGAGCACATGTTCCACCTTCTACCTCTTCCGCAAGAGGGGTTGCTGGCACCCGCATTGCTGCTTGACCACCAAGGTCACTAGTGACCTATCCAGTTCTGGAGTAGTTGGGGTTGCAGGCCCCCCACCACAGTGTCTCCGGGAGTCTCAGGCATTGCTGCAGGGAAGGAGGGTTGTGGGGGCATTTAAAATTTCTTAAGTAACTTCCATTCTGATTTCCATAGTGGCTGCACCAGTTTACATTCCCACCAACAGTGTACAAGGGTTCCCTTTTCTCCACACCCTTCCCAGCATTTGTTATCTCTTGTCTTTTTGAGAATAGCCCTTTAACAGGTGGAGGTGATATCTCATAGTGGTTTTGAATTGCATTTCTCTGCAAATTAGTGATGTTGAGCACTTTTTCGTGTAGCTGATGGCAATTATAATACCTTCTTTGAGAAAATGTCTATTCAGGTCCTTTGCCCATTTTTAAATTGGATTATTTGGTTATTTTGCTAATGAGTTGTGTATTTTGGATACTAACCCCTTATCAGATATAAGGTTTGTAAGTATTTTCTCCCATTCCAAAGGTTGCCTTTTCATTTTGTTGATTATTTCTTTTGCTGTTCAGAAGCTTTTTAGTTTAATGTAGTACCACGTTAATTTTCGCTTTTTATTGCTGTGCTTTTGATGACATCCAAAAATCCATTTCCAAAGACCAGTGTCAAGGAGCTTTTTCCTTATGTTGTCTTGTAGGAGTTTTATGGTTTCAGGTCTTGTATTTAGTTTTAGATTATTGATTTTAGTTTTTTCTTTTTTCTGCTATATGCATTCACTGCTATAAATATGCATCTAAACATTGATTCCACTGCATCCCACAAATTTTGGTAAGTTGTATTTTCATTTTTTTCAAAATATTTAAAAAATTACTCTTGAGATGTCTTCTTTGATTCATGTGTTATTTAAAGTTTGTTTTTTAATCTTAGTTCACTCATGCTGCTATAACAAAAATACATAACAACAGAAATTTATTTCTCATAGTTCTGGGGGCTGGGAAAGCCAAGATGAAGGTGCCAGCAGATTCAGTGTCTGGTGAGAACCTGCTTTTTGCTGTGTTCTCACATGGGAGAGAGCTCACAAGGGAGCTCTCCGGGGCCTCTTTTTTAAAGGCACTACTCCCATTCATGAGAACTCTACCCTCATGACTTAATTACTTCCCTAAGACCTTCACCTCCAAATGCCATCACGATATTCAGGATTAACTTTAAAATTATGAATTTGGAGGGTCACAAACATTCAGTCTAAAGCAAATCCACATGTATTTTGGGATTTTTCAACTATCTCCTATTATTGAATCTAGTTCAATTTCACCGCGTCCTGAGAGTGTACATTGTATGATTTCTATCCTTTTAAATTTCTTAATGTGTTTTGGCACCCAGAATGTAGTCTATCTTGGTGAATGTTCCATGTGAGCTTCAGAAGAATATGTATTCTGATGTTGTTGGATGAAGTAGTCTACAGTTGTTAATTACACCCAGTAGATTGATGGTGCTGTTGAGTTCAACCATGTCCTTAATGATTTTTTACCTGCTGGATCTGTCCATTTCTGTTAGAAGGGTGTTCAAGTCCCCCACTATAATAGTGAATTCATCTATTTCTTCTTGCAGTTCTATCAGTTTTTGCCTCATATAGGCTGATACTCTGTTGTTAGGGGACTTCACATTAAAGACTGTCATAACTTCCTGGAAAATTGCCCCCTTTATCATTATGTAATCACTTCTTTATCCCTGATAACTTTCCTTGCTCTGAAGCTTGCTGTGTCTGAAATTAATATAGCTGTACTCACTTTTGATTTGTGTTAGCATGGTATCCCGTTACTTTCTCCATCCCTTTATTGTTCTCTTAAATAATATAGAAATCAAAAAGTTCAGTTACAAGAGACTGTTATAACAATATTAGATTTTAGAATTGCCCATGTATTTACCTTTATTGAGATCTTTATTTCTTCATATGGTTTTGAGTTTTGTCTCCTGTTCTTTCCTTTTAATCTGCAGGACTCCCTTAAACATTTCTTGTAGGACAGGTCTAGTGGTCATAAACTCCCTTAGCTTTTGTTTATCTGAGAGTGTCTTTTTTTATTGATTAAATTTTATTGTAAGGAATAAAAAACAATGTAATAAATATATCACCAATCATGTACATATGCAGTAATATATACATAGTCATAATTCCTTTTTAACTAATATGTTTGATATAAATGATATTTCTACTGTGCTTAAAATCATCTTTTATAAGTTTAAAGTTTTTCTTTGCTATCCTTTTCATTTGTTGGGATTTTCTTTTTTAAATATATATATATTTAATAATCACAGTGTGCATGTGATTTTTAAATTTTTATTTATTATTTATTTTTGGCTGCTTTGGGTCTTTGTTGCCGCATGCGAGCTTTCTCTAGTTGCAGCGGGTGAGGGCTACTCTTTGTTGCAGCACAGTCTTCTCATTGCGTTGGCTTCTCTTGTTGTGGAGCATGGGCTCTAGGTGTGTGGGCTTCAGTAGTTGTGGAACGTGGTCTCATTAGTTGTAGTTCATGGTCTCTAGGGTGCAAGCTTTACAGTTGTGGTGCATGGGTTTAGTTGCTCCGCAGCATGTGCGATCTTCCTGGACCAGAGCTTGAACCCGTGTCCCCTGCATTGGCAGTCAAATTCTTAACCACTGTGCCATGAGAAGTCCCTTAAATATTTTTAATACAATTTTTAAAGGTTACATTCCATTTACAGTTATTACAGATATTGGCTATATTCTCCGTGTTGTACAATACATCCTTGTAGCTCATCTTACACTCAATAATTTGTACCTCCCACTCCCCCAGCCCTATATTGCCCCCTCCCACTGTAACCAGTAGTTTGTTCTCTATATCTGTGAATCTGCTTCTTTTTTGTTGAGTTCACTAGTTTGTTGTATTTTTTAGATTCCACATATAAGTGATATCATACAGTAATCTGTCTGACTTCTTTCACTTAGTGTAATGCCCTCCAAGTCCATACATGTTGCTGCATCTTCTTTATCCATTCATCCATCAGTGGACACTTCAGTTGCTTCCATATCTTTGCAGTTGTAAATAATGCTGCTATGAACATTGAGGTTCATGTATCTTTTTGAATTAGTGTTTTTGTTTTTTAAGGATGTATATGCAGGAGTGGAATTGCTTGGTCATATGGTTCTATTTTTTGTTTTTTGAGAAACCTCTACACTTTTCCACAATGGCTGCACCAGTTTACATTCCCATATTCCCCAGTGTGTGAGGTTTTCCTTTTCTCCACATCCTTGCCAACGTTCATTTTTGTATTCTTTTTAGTGATAGCCATTCTCACAGGTGTGAGGTGATATCTCATTGTGGTTTTGATTTGCATTTCCCTGATGATTAAAGATGTTGAGCCTCTTTTCATGGCCTGTTGGCCATCTGCATTTCCACTTTGGAAAAATTTCTGTTCAGTTTCATTTTTTAATTGGGTTGTTTGTTTTTGTGATGTTGAGCTGTACAAGCTGTTTATATATGTTGGATATTAATCCCTTATTGGTCATATCATTTGTAAATATTTTCTCCCGCTCACTATGTTGTCTTTTCATTTTGTCAATGGTTTCCTTTGCTTTGCAAAAGCTTTTGAGTTTAATTAGGTCCCATTTGTTTGTTTTTGCTTATATTTCCTTTACTTTAGGAGACAGATTCAAAAAAATTGCTGCAATTTATGTCAAGGAGTGTTCTATGTTTTTCTCTAGGAGTTTTATAGTATTTAGTCTTACATTTAGGTCTTTAATCCATTTTCAGTTTGTTTTTGTATATGGTGCTAGAGAATGTTCTAATTTCATTCCTTTACATGTAGCAGTACAGTTTTCCCAGCACCACTTATTGAAAGATTGTCTTTTCTCCTTTGTATATTCTTGCCTCCTTTGTCATAGGTTAATTGATGATAAGTGCATGGGTTTATTTCTGGGCTCTCTATCGTGTTCCATTGATCTATGTGTCTGTTTTTGTGTCAGTGCCATATTGTTTTGATTACAGTAGTATAGTCTGAAGTCAGAGAGTATGACTTCTCCAGCTCTGCTCTTCTTTATCAAGATTGTTTCTGCCGTTCAGGGTCTTTTGTGTTTCCATACAAATGTTTACATTATTTGTTCTAGTTCTGTGAAAAATGCCATTGGTATTTTGATAGGGATTGTATTGAATCTGTAGATCATCTGGAGTTGTATGGTCATTTAAACAATATTTATTCTTCCAATCCAGGAACACAGTATATCTTTCCATCCCTTTGTGTCATCTTCAGTTTTGTTCATCAGTGTCTTATAGTTTTCTGAGTACAGGGCTTTTGCCCCCTTGAGTAGGCTTATTCCTAGGTATTTTATTTTTTGATGCAATGGTAAGTGGGATTATTTCCTTACTTTCTCCTTCTGATAGTTCATTGTTAGTGTATAGAAATTCAGTAGATTTCTGTATATTAATTTAGTATCTGGCAACTTTACCAAATTCATTGACGAGATCTAGTAGTTTTCTGGTGGCATCTTTAGGAATTTCTATGTATAGTGTCATGTCATCTGCAAACAGTGACAGTTTTACTTCTTCCTTTCCAATTTGAATTCCTTTTATTTCTCTTTCTTTTCTGATTGCTGTGGCTAAGACTTCCAAAACTCTGTTGAATAAAAGTGGCAAGAGTGGGCATCTTTGTGCTGTTCCTGATCTTAGAGGAAATGCTTCAGCTTTTCACGATTGATATGTTAGCTGTGGGGTTGTCATATATAGCCTTTATTATGTTGAGGTAGGTTCCCTCTATGCCCACTTTCTGGAGAGTTTTTATCATAAGTGGATGCTGAATTTCATCAAAAGCTTACATCTATTGAGATGATCATATGGTTTTTATTCTTAAGTTTTATTCTTAATGTGGTATATCATACTGATTGATTTGCAGATATTGATATATCCTTGTATCCCTGGGATAAATCCTACTTTATCATGGTGTATGATCCTTTTAATGTATTGTTGGATTCTATTTGCTAGTATTTTGTTGAGGAATTTTGCATCTATGTTCATCAGTGATATTGGCCTGTAATTTTCTTTTATTGTGGTATCTTCGTATGGTTTTGGTGTCAGGGTGATGGTGGCCTCATAGAATGAGTTTGGAAGTATTCCTTCTTCTGCAATATTTTGGAATAGTTTCATAAGGATAGGTGTTAATTCTTCTGTAAGTGCTTGATAGAATTTGCCTGTGAAGCCATCTGGTCCTGGACTTTTGCTTGTTAGGAGTTTTCTAATCACAGATTCAATTTCAGTACTTGTAACTGGTCTGTTCATATTTTCTATTGCTTCCTGGTTCAGTCTTGGGAGATTGTACCTTTCAAGAATTTAGCCATTTCATCTAGGTTATCCATCCTATTGGCATGTAGTTGCTTGTAGTAGTCTCTTATTGTCCTTTTTATTTCTGTGATGTCCATTGTAGCTTCTTTTTCATATCTAATTTTATTGATTTGGGCCCTCTCTCTGTTTTTCTTGATGAATCTAGTTAAAGGTTTATCAATTTTCTTTATCTTTTCAAAGAACAAGCTTTTAGTAGTTGATCTTTTCTATTTTTTTTTTTAGTCTCTATTTCATTTATTTCTGCTCTGATCTTTATGATTTCTTTCCTTCTACGAACTTTGGGCTTTTTTTGTTCTTTAGTTGCTTTAGATATAAAGTTAGGTTGTTTATTTGAGATTTTTCTTGTTTCCTGAGGTAAGCTTTTTTAAAATTAATCTTGGGCTTCCCTGGTGGTGCAGTGGTTGAGAGTCCGCCTGCCGATGCAGGGGACATGGGTTCATGCCCCACAGTCCGGGAAGATCCCATATGCCATGGAGCGGCTGGGTCCGTGAGCCATGGCCGCTGAGCCTGCATGTCCAGAGCCTGTGCTCTGCAACGGGAGAGGCCACAACAGTGAGAGGCCCGCATACCACAAAAAAAAAAAAAAAAATTAATCTTAATTGGAGTATAGTTGATTTTCAATGTTGTGTTAGTTTCTGATGTACAGCAAAGTGAATCAGTTATACATATACATACATCCACTCTTTTTAAGATTCTTTTCCCATACGGGTCATTAGGGACTATTGAGTAGAGTTCCGTGTGCTATACAGTGCGTTCTTGTTAGTTATCTATTTTATATGTAGTAGTGTGTATATATCAATTCTAATCTCCCAATTTATCCCTCCCCTGCTTCAGCCTTGGTAACCATAAGCTTGTTTTCTGCATCTGTGACTTTATTTCTGTTTTGTAAATAAATTCATTTGTACCATATTTTTAGGTTCCACATATAAACGATATCATATGATATTTGTCTTTCTCTGTCTGACTTAGTTCACTCAGTATGACAATCTCTAGGTCCATCCATGTCACTGCAAATGGCATTATTTAGTTCTTTTTAATGGCTAAGTAATATTCCGTTGTATATGTGTACCACATCTTCTTTATCCATTCATCCATCAATGGACATTTAGGTTGCTTCCATGTCTTGGCTATTGTAAATAGTGCCACAAAGAACATTGGGGTGCATGTATCTTTTCAAATTATGGCTGAGGTAAGCTTGTTTCACTATAAACTTCCCTCTTAGAACTGCTTTTGCTGTATCCCATAGGTTTTGGATCATCATGCTTTCATTTTTATTTGTCTCCAGGTATATATATATTTTTTTAATTTTACTTTATTTTTTTTTGCGGTACGTGGGCCTCTCACTGCTGCTGCCTCTCCCACTGCAGAGCACAGGCTCCGGACGCGCAGGCTCAGCGGCCATGGCTCATGGGCCCAGCCACTCTGCAGCACGTGGGATCCTCCCGGACCGGGGCACGAACCCGTGTCCCCTGCATCGGTAGGCAGACTTTCAACCACTGCGCCACCAGGGAAGCCCTCTCCAGGTATATTTTGATTTCCTCTTTGATTTCTTCCATTGGTTGTTTAGTATCATATTGTTTAGCCTCCACAAGTTTGTGTTTTTTACAATTTTTTTTTTTGTAGTTGATTTCTAATCTCATAGTGTTGTGGTCAGAAAAAATACTTGATACAATTTCAATTTTCTTAAATTTAAAGAAGCATGTTTTGTGGCCCAGCATGTGATCTATCCTGGAGAATGTTCCATGTGCACTTGAAAAGAATGTCTATTCTGCTGCTTTCAGCTGGAATGCTCTATAAATATCAGTTAAGTCCATCTGCCCTAATGCCTCATTTGAGGCCTATGTTTCCTTACTGATTTTCTGTCTGGATGATATGTCCAGTGATGCAAGTGGGGTGTTAAAGTCTTCCATTATTATTGTCAATTTCTCCTTTTATGTCTGTTAACAATTAATTGCCTTATATATTGAGATGCTCCTATGTCGGGTGCATATATATTTACAATTGTTTTATCTTCTTCTTGGATTGATCCCTTGATCATTATGTAGTGTCCTTCTTTGTCTCTTGTAATAGTCTTTATTTTAAAGTCTATTTCGTCTGATATTAGTATTGCTACACCAACTTTCTTTTGAATTCCATTTACATGGAATACCTTTCTCCATCCCCTCACTTTCAGCCTGTCTGTGTCTCTAGATCTGAAATGGGTCTCTTATGGACAGCACATATATGGGTCTTGATTTTGTATCCATTCAGCCAGTCTGTGTCTTTTTAAAAATTATTTATTTATTTATTTACTTATTTATCTGCATTGGGTCTTTGTTGCTGCGCATGGGCTTTCTCTAGTTGTGGCGAGTGGGGGCTACTCTTTGTTGTGGTGCATGGACTTCTCATTGTGGTGGATTCTTGTGTTGCAGAGCACAGGCTCTAGGCACGCAGGCTTCAGTAGTTGTGGCACATGGGCTCAATAGTTATGGCATGGGCTCTAGGACTCATGGGCTTCAGTAGTTGTGGCGTGCAGGCTCAGTAGTTGTGGCTTGCGGGCTCTAGAGTGCAGGTTTCAGTAGTTGTGTCACACAGGCTTAGTTGTTCTGCAGAGTGTGGGATCTTCCCAGACTAGGGATTAAACCCATGTCCCCAGCATTGGCAGGCGGATTCTTAACCACTGTGGGAAGTCACAGTCTGTGTCTTTTGGTTGGAGCATTTAATCTGTTTACATAAGGTAATTATTAATATGTATGTTCTTACTGCCATTTTGTTAATCGTTTTGGATTTGGTTTTGTAGGTCTTTTTACTTCATTTCCTCTTTTGTTCTCTTGTGATTTGATAACTTTCTTTAGTGTTGTAGATTCCGTTTTCTTATTTGTGTGTATATCTATTATAGATATTTGGTTTGTGGTTACCATGATTTTTTGATATAGCAGTCTCTCTCTATATATATACATAATTGTTTTAGGTTGCTGATCTCTTGGTTTCAAATACATTTCAAATATCCTGCATTTGTACTCTCCTCCTCTCATGATTATTGGTTTAAGATATCATATTTGTGTGTGGATAATTTCCTACCTTTACTGTATGTTTGCCTTTATTGGCAAGCTTTCCCATTTTGTAATTTTCTTGTTTCTAGTTGTGGCCATTTCTTTTCCACCTAAAGAAGTTCCTTTAGCATTTGTTGTAAAGATGGTTTGGTGGTGCTGAATTCTTTTAGCTTTTGCTTGTCTGTAAAGCTTTTGATTTTTCTGTTGAATCTGAACGAGAGCCTTGCTGGGTAGAGTATTCTTGGTTGTAGGTTTTTCCCTTTCATCACTTTAAATATATTGTGCCACTCCCTTCTGGCCTGCAGAGTTTCTGCTGAAACATCAGCTAATAATCTGATGGGGATTCCCTTGTATGGTATTTGTTGCTTTGCCTTTGTTGCTTTCAATATTTTCTCTTTATCTTTAATTTTTGTCAATTTGATTACTATGTTTCTCAGCATGTTCCTCCTTGGGTTGATCCTGTGTGGTACTCTCTTCACCTCCTGAACTTGGGTGACTGCTTCTTTTCACATGTTAGTGAAGTTTTCAGCTATTATCTCTTCAAATATCCTCTCAGGCCCTTTCTCTCTCTCTTCTCCTTCTGGGACTCCTATAATGCGAATATTGGTGCATTTGACGCTGTCCATTTACATTTAAGGAAAATTTTTTAAAATATAGATTCCAGATTCCATTCTTTTTTTTAAAAGTATTTATTTATTTATTTATTTTATTTGGCTGTGTCATGTGTTAGTTTTGGCACACAGGTTCTTCGTTGTGGCATGCAGGCTCTCTAGTTGTGGTACATGGGCTCCAGAGTGTGCAGGCTCAGTAGTTGTTGCACAAGGGCTCCATAGCACATGGGCTCAGTAGTTATGGCACACAGTCTCTCTAGTTGTGGCATGTGGGCTCTAGAGTGTGCAGGCTCAGTAGTTGAGGCACGCAGGCTTAGTTGCCCTGCAGCATGTGGCATCTTAGTTCCCCGACCAGGGATTGAACCCATGTCCACTGCATTGGAAGGTGGATTCTTAACCACAGGACCACCAGAGAAGTCCCCATTTAAGGTAATTATTGATATGTATGTTCTTATTGCCGTTTTGTTAATTGTTTTGGATTTGTTTTTGTAGGTCTTTTTTCTCCCTTTCTTCTTCTTTCATTCTCTTGTGATTTGATGATTATCTTTACTTTTATGTTTGGATTCCTTTTTCTTTTTTTTGTGTGTGTGTATATCTTTCACAGATTTTTGGTTTGCACTTACCAAGTGGATTTTGTATAGCCATATATATATTAAGTTGCTGATCTCTTAATTTCAAATGCATTTTAAAAACCCTGCATTAGTTCTCTCCTCCCTTCATGACTGCTTTGTATGTTATCATATTTTACATCTAATTGTTTTATGTATCCCTTAACTGCTTTTTGTGGATATATATGATTTTTCTACTTTTGTCTTTTCACCTCCCTACTAGCTTTGGTGTGGATGATTTCTTACCTTTACTGTATGCTTGCTTTTACCAGTGAGCTTTTTCATTTTGCAATTTTCTTGTTTCTAGTTGTTGCCTTTTGCTTTTTGCCTAGAGGAGCTTCTTTAACATTTCTTGTAAAGCTGGTTTGGTGGTTCTGAACTCTTTTAGCTTTTGCTTGTCTATAAAGCTTTCGATTTATCCATCAAATCTGAATGAGAGCCTTGCTGTGTAGAGTTTTCTTGGTTATAGGTTTTCCCCTTTCATCACTTTAAATATATTGTGCCACTTCCTTCTGGCCTGCAGAGTTTCTGCTGAAAAGTCAGCTGATAGCTTTATGGGAGTTCCTTTGTATGCTGCTTTTCCCTTGCTGGTTTAATATTCTCTCTTTATCATTAATTTTTGTCATTTTAATTACAGTGTGTCTTGGTATGTTCCTGTTTAGGTTCATCTTGTATGGGACTCTCTGTGCTTCCTGGACTTGAGTGATTGTTGTTGTTGTTGTTGTTTTCCCCCAGGTTAGGGAACTTCTCTGCTATTATGTCTTCAAATATGTTCTCAGGCCCTTTCTCTCTTCTCCTTCTGGGACCCCTATAATGCAACTATTAGTGCATTTGATATTGTCCCAGAGGTCTCTTAAACTGTTCTAATTTCTTTTCATTCACTTTTCTGTTCAGCGGCAGTGATTTCCACTACTCTCTCTTCAATTCACTGCTTGTCCCAGAGTAAGGTCTGGGCTGCTGTGGGCACACTGGTTCTGCAGGCTGTGGGATTGTGGTTTTCTTGCATTTGGTGTCTGCCCCCTCGAGGGTGAGGCTGGTTTAGAGGCTAGTGCAAGCTTCCTGGAGGGCCAGTGCCTGCCCCCTCATAGTGGAGCTGGGTCTTGACCTGGCGGGCAGGGCAGTGTCTAGGGGCATGTCTAGAGGCACATGAGATTTTGTCTGTGCCCTTTAAGAATGAAGTCTGTATTTTCCCCAGTACTGTGGGGCTTCTGATAGTAAAGCCAAATGCTCTTGGGTCTTGTCTTCCTGGCACATGCTCCCAGGGCTGGGGAGCCTGATGTAGGGCTCAGAACTCTCACTCTTATGGGAGAATCTGTTCAATATAATTATTATCCAGTTTGTGGGTTGCCCACCTGGGGGTATGCGACTTGATTGTATCATGAGTCCACTGCTCCTACCTGTCTTGTTGTGGTTCCTTCTTTATGTCTTTGGTTGTAGAAGATCTTTTCTGGTAGGTTCTGTCTTTTTCGTTAATGGTTGTTCTGCAGATAGCTGTGATTTTGGTGTGCTCCTGAGAGGAGGTGAGCTCAGGGTCTTTCTACTCCACCATCTTGGCTGATCTGTATCAGAGAGTGTCTTAATTTCTCCCTCACTTTTGCAGGACAGCTTTGCTGGATATAGGACTTTCGGTTGACAAGTTTTTTTTTTTCTATCACTCTGGTCCATTGTCTTCTGGCATCCAGAGTTTCTGATAGCAAATCTGCTGATATTGAGGATCGATTTTATGTGACAAATGACTTCTCTCTTGCTGCTTTCAAGATTCACTCTGTCTTTGTCATTTGACAGTTTGATTATGTGCCTTGGTGTGGGTTTGAATTCATTTTACTTGGAGTTGGTCGAAATCTTTGGATATTTATGTTCATGTATTCCATCAAATTTGGAACATTTGCAGCCACAGTTTCTTCAAATATTCTCTGTGCCCCATATGCTCTCTTTTCTCCTTCTGGTACTCTCTCAATGCATATGTTGTTCTGGGAGATTGTATCCCACAGGTCCCTTAGGTTCTGTTAATTTTTCTTGAGTCTTTTTTCTTTCTGTTTTTCAGCTTCAATAATTACCATTGTCTTGTGTTCAAGTTCACTGATCGATTCTATCTTCTGTCTGCTCAATTCTGCTTCTAGTAGTTTTTTCATTTCAATTATTGTAATTGAACTAAAATTATTTTAATTATTATAGTTGAACTAAAAGTTCTTGAATTGCTTTTTAGCTTCTCTATCTCTTTATTGTTCTTTCCATTTTATTCATACATCATTTTCTTGACTTTCCCTATGTCTTTCTTTAATTCTTTGAGCATTTTTAAGACAGTTGTTTTAAAGTCTTTTTTTCAGAACAGTTTCTGTTGGTTTATTTTTTTCCTTTGAATGGGCCATACTTACTGTTTCCTTATATGATTTTGTCAAACACTGGACCTGTAAATCTAATAATGTGGTAACTCTGAAAATCAGATTCTCCCCCTTCCCAGGGTTTGCTATGTTATTATTTTTGTTTTTTAGATTGTTGTAGGTCAGTTTTTTTTTTTTTTTTTTCTTTTGCGGTACGCGGGCCTGTCACTGTTGTGGCCTCTCCCATTGCGGAGCATAGGCTCCGGACGTGCAGGCTCAGCGGCCATGGCCCACGGGCCCAGCCGCTCCGCGGCATGTGGGATCCTCCCGGACCGGGGCACGAACCCATGTCCCCTGCATCGGCAGGCGGACTCTCAACCACTGCGCCACCAGGGAAGCCCCTGTAGGTCAGTTTTTGTGCTAAGAATTAGCCTGAGGTATAAACTTAAGGTCTTATCTCAGATTGTGTCTTTCCTTGGGCTTACACAGCGACTTTCTAATTTCCAGTATACACAGTTGCTATTGAATGTCCTAGTTTTTAATATGTTTCTCCCAAAAGGGCAAAAGAAAAAAATGAATGGGGTGGCACCACGCTTTTTACTCCCTTAAAAGTCATTTCAGCAGAAGGGGGAAGGGCTTACAACGAGGAGGTGTAAAAATAATGGCCACCCACCTCCTTGTACCTCTTTGATCAGAGGCAGCAATTAGTGATCAGAACACAGATCCCAAATATTTGGATGACATGGTCCTTATTGCCCAATCTGACTTTCTAGAACAAATGCATAGCTGTCTGCTATGAGTCAGGAGGCTGGGGGATGGGTAGCTACTACTGTGCTAAGAGCTGAAATTGACCAAAATTAACTGCAATTTACCATTCAAGTTTGCAATAGACTCTAAAGTTACCAGATAGTTACATCAGACAGATTCTACTAGTGTAATTGTTGTTTGAGGGGAGATAGATTCCTGGTCCTTTCTACTCCCATCTTCTTAGAATCTTCTTTCTCTCCTTCACTTTTTTTTTTTTTGCACTATGCGGGCCTCTCACTGTTGTGGCCTCTCCTGTTGTGGAGCACAGGCTCTGGACGCACAGACTCAGTGGCCATGGCTCGCGGGCCCAGCCACTCTGCGGCATGTGTGATCTTCCTGGACCAGGGCATGAGCCCGTGTCCCCTGCATCAGTAGGTGGACTGTCAACCACTGCACCACCAGGGAAGCCCTCTCCTTCACTTTTGAAGCTAATTTTTCAGAATACAGACTTCTTGGTTGATGGGGGTTTTCTCTCAACACCTTAAATATTTCACTCCATTCACTTCTTGCATTGTTTCTGAGGAGGAGTCAGATATCAGTCTTACCTTTTCTCCTCTATAGGTAAGCAATTTTTCCCTCTGGTGTCTTTCAGGATTCTCTGTTTTTAATTCTCTGCAGGTGAATATCATATGCCTAGGTGTAGTTTTATTTTGGCATTTAACCTGGTTGGTGTCCTCTGAGCTTTCTGGATCTGTGGTTTGATGTCTGACATTAATTTGGTGAAATTCTCAGTCATTACTGCTTCGACTTTTGCTTTTGTTCCTTTTGATCTTTCTTCACTTTCTGGTATTCCCATTATACATATGTTACACCTTTTGTAGTTGTCTTCTGCATTCTTTTTTTTTTTCAGACTTTTTACTCTTCACTCTTCAGTTTTGGAATTTTATCTTGACATATCCTCATGCTTAGAGATTTTTTCATCAGCTGTATCCAGTCTACTAGTGAGTCAATCAAAGACATTCTTTCTCTGTTACAGTGTTTTTGATCTCTAGCATTTTCAAAATTCTTTCTTAGATTTTCCATCTCTCCATTTACTTTGTCTACTTTACCTATCTGTTCTTACATGTTGTCTACCTTTTTCATTAGTGCCTTTAGCATGTTAATCATTGTTATTTTAAATTCCTGGTCTGGTAATTACAACATTCCTGCCATATCTAAGTCTGATTCTGATACTTGCTCTGTCTCTTCAGACTATGTTTTTGCCTTTATTATACCTTGTTTTTGTTGAAAGGCAGACATGGTGTACTGGGTAAAAGGAACTAAATAGGTCTTTAGTGGTATAATATAAAATGTGGAAGTGGGGGAAGTCTTCAACAGTCCTATGATTAGGTCTC
Organism: Phocoena phocoena; assembly: GCF_963924675.1. Taxonomy (NCBI): domain Eukaryota; kingdom Metazoa; phylum Chordata; class Mammalia; order Artiodactyla; family Phocoenidae; genus Phocoena; species Phocoena phocoena. The sequence goes on along the minus strand of NC_089224.1, from coordinate 25,625,057 downwards.
AGTTTTTTGTGGGCATGTTGACCTGGGATCTGATCTTCATAAGTAGCTCTCAGTTTTTTCCCCAGCTTAGGTGGGACAGGATGTTTGGAGGGGGTTGAGAGTGGGGTAGTTCCCTTCTCCACGTGGAAAGCTAGAGGGGGTTGAATTTGCATATTACCCTTTCCCCAGGTTGGTTAGACTCTGATAGAACCCAAATACCTTAGGCTCTGGTAAAACAGTTTCTCCTGAAGGCAGACCTTTTAGGAAGTACAGAATGCTCTGTGTGTTTCAAAATGATTACTTTTCTCTTCTTCCTGCTGGAAGCACAAGGGGATTTTTCTCCAACATTCACTGTGAGAAACCTGCTAGTGCTCCTGGAGGTAAATTTACAAAAAGTGTGGAGGCCCCCAGTGAATGGGGCCTATGGAGTTTTTAATCTCTCATACTTGTCCACACTGAGCCTCCAGCAATTAGTCAATTACAATTCAGGTTTTCCTACCCAACATTGGTTCCTGCAGATGTCTCTGCCTGAGGGTTTCTACTCCAGTAAGCTGATTCTCTGTATCTGCCTGTCTCCCCAGTTTTTGTGGCAGTAATTTGCCCTGTGACCTCACTTCCTCAACAGAGCTAAGATTTGTTGATTTTCAGTTTGTTCAGCTGTTTACTTGTTAAGCTAGAGTGACAGTTTCCAAGGTTTTTATACGTCAGACCAGAAACCAGAAGTCCTATTTTTAATAGGCAGCACATACATATGTACAAAATTTAAAAAGGAAAAAAGGTTACACAGGGTATACAAGGAATTTTTTTTTTTGCTAGCATCACATTTTACTCCTAGTATGTAACTGTTACCAATTTCTTGTATCCTTTCAGAGATACCCTATGCTCATAGAAATATTTGGCTGATTAGATATGTATGTTTGTGTTGTATATTTTTATATGAGTGGTATCATAATGTACACAGTATCTTAAAATTTACCTTTCTCATTTACCAACGTATCTTGGAGACATTCTTCCTTTGTAATAGCTGCATAGTATGTCTCTGATGGATAATTTAGATGTTTCCAACTTCCTTTTTTTTTTAATCTGCTATGTGCATTGCAGTTTTGTGACTTTTGTTGTGCTGAGATTTTCTTTTTAGTGGTATCATGTACATTCATAATGTACATTCACCACCCTCCATCTCCGGAACTTTTTCCTCTACCCAAACTGAAACTCTGTAGCTTTTTAACACTAATTCCCTGTTACCCCTCTCCCCAGTCCCTCGGAACCACCATTCTACTTTTGTCTCCATGAATTTGACTACTCTAGGTGTTGGTACCTCAAGATTTTAATTTTTAATGTAGACAAAGTTATCAATCTTTTGTTTGATGGATTGTACTTTTCTGTGTTGTCTAAGATGATAATGATGCCCTGGGATGCCCTTATTGGAAGGGTTGGGCCTCCTTAGTCATGCTGTGGCACCATCACCCTTTCCCTTGGACTTTCCTGGAGTGTAAAAGCTGGAGAAAGGAGAAGGTGGATGAGGAGCAGAAATTCTGGGCATCAGACCCCAGGAGAGTGACTAATTCAGGTAATAGCATGCCCAACATCATCATATCCCTGTGTGGAAAGAGGCCAGGTTCCCTCCAAGGACTCTTGACTCACCTTCCAGTCAGGATACCTTGGAGTTGGTGGGATTACCTGTGGTCAGCAGTTCAGGTGGCCTGAATATCCTGGAGTCCACCCTCAAGAACACATGCCTAATTCTATGTAGCTGAGCATCCTGAGGCCACTGCATGCAGAGCTTTATTATTTTTTTCTAATTACAAAGATAACTCATACTTTGTATGCAAAATTCAAATGTTACAGACACATGTAGTGTAGTCAGTACACATCACCTGTGGTCCCATCCCCAAAGAAAATCTCAGTACACAGCAAGGCACCTATTTTTTTGTTTTAGGTTTGTTTGTTTATTTATTTATTTTGGCTGTGCCAGGTATTAGTTGTGGTTTGTTTGTTTGTTTATTTATTTATTTATGTAGGCTGCGCCGGGTCTTAGTTGCAGCACGTGGGATCTTCGTTGCGGTATCTTTTAGTTGCTGCATGCGGGATCTTTAGTTGCGGCATGTGGGCTTCTTAGTTACAGCGTGCATGTGGGATCTAGTTCCCCGTTGAGGGATCCAACACGGGCCCCCTGCATTGGGACTGCAGAGTCTTACTCACTGGACCACTAGGGAAGTCCCAGGCACCTATTTCTTGATCGTTTTTCTTTTCCATTCAAAAACAAACACCTATTTCTGTATTAAACATACCATGGCCATCTTTCCATATTCATACATAGTGATAGATCTAGATCTATCTAATTTAAAAAGTATTGAGAATGTATTCATTTAAATTTTTATTACAGAAGTGTTACATGAATACATACTCTGAGTCAACAACATACAAATATAAGAGGAAAGTGACATTCTTCTTTTGTTTCTCCTGCTCTCCTCTTCCCAGATAGGAAAATTTCCTTTCCCTTTTCTTTGCATTTACACACAGACACAACACATACACACACACTTGTTTCACTTAACCATAGACCTTGAACATCTTTCATGTCAGTACAGATCTAACTCATTTCCTTACTGCCTGTATAATTTTCAAGTATACCATAATTCAGTGGTTCTGGGATTCATGTGGGGAAGTTGTTAGAACACGAGTTGCTAAGCCCCCCTGCAAGTCTTCTGCTGGGGTGGGCTGGTGCAGCCTGAGGCTGTCCTGAGGTGCCCACATTGGGAACCAAGTCCTGTCCATCACTCTTGTGTTTGTACAAACATCCTGTACATATCTCTGAGCACTGGAGGGAGGGTTTTGTAGGGTAATTTGTAGGCATGGAAATGGATCAAAGGGGATTAGCTATAGCTACAATACTTTTAATGACATGGCCAAACTGGGCTCCAACAATGCAGATCCTCTCCTCCACAGTGCACACGTCCCGCCTGTGTATACCACGCATATCAAACACTGTGCAAAATTGCTTTTGCCAGTTTGATATATATTTTAAGATATATACTTATTTTAATTATTTAATTATGAAAGAAGCTGAACAATGAATGCCTTCCTTTTTGTGAACTTTTAATTTTGGATTTTAGATTTATAGAAATGTTGCAAGATAGTACCAAGTTCCCAAATGCCCTATCCCAATTTCCCTCCACGTTAACATACCTAACTATGGTACATTTCCCAGAACAAAGAAATTAACAGTGATCCATTACTAATAACTAAACTCCAGATTTTATTTGGATTTTACCAGTGTTCCCACCAATGTCCTTTTCTGTTCCAGCATCCCACATTGCATTTAGGTGTCTTGTCTCCTTAGGCTCCTCTGGTCTGTCCATGTCTCCTATGACCTGGGGAGTTACAAAGACTCTTGGTCAGTTATTCTGCCAAACGTCTCTCAATTTGGGTCTGTCTGATGTTTTTCTAATGATTAGACAAGGATTATAGTTTTAGGGGTGAGGGGAATACCACAGAGGTGAAGTGCCTTTCTCATCATGTCATGTCATGCCATATCACATGATATTGCATGCTTCCTTCAAAAATAAGAACTGTTTAGTAAGGAAAATTCCAGACACACATAAAAATAGGAAGAATAGAGTAAGTACTCATCACTGGGCTCCCAGTCACTAGTGTTTTGCCACTTTGGTTCTGGATGGCTTTTCAATGTGGTTGGAAGATGAGTTTCCCATCTCATCTTTCTTCCTTTTCTCTTCTCTTTCCTTCCTTCCTCTCTCTCTCATTTCCTTTTTCAAACAGAAAGGTGACACTGATTAACTGTGGTGGGAATCTAGCTGGGACCTAGATGGAGGAGCATAAAGCATCTAGGCAAAATGTCCTCATGTAGGAATCCCAGCTAACGATGGCCTTTTGGTCTTTGCCTCACTTCTAGCTTTTTCTTGAAGAGGTGACTGGTCCAGCCTAGGGTACCCTTATTATTAGCTTGGACTCTAGGATCTGAGTGAAAGGAACCCAATTCAAATTGTTTAAGCAAAATACAGAATTCACTAGCTCAGAAAATTAAAATCAACTGAGTTGGACTCAATCCTCTGGCTCACTTTGTGTCCCCTTTCTTGCCACTTTCCAGCTGTTTCCCCTCTGTTGCTGCCACCTGTGGTGCCTGGATCACTGCTGACAGCATGTGGTGACCCCCCCAGCTTCTCAGCTGAGGTTGATTCTCCCCACAGTCATTTCAGTGCAAGCCAAAGGCGTGCGCTTGGTTGGACAAACCTGGATTACTTCCCTGTGCTTCCTGAACCAACCACTGGGAATGCAATTCTTGATTGCACAGCCTTGAGGCTAGAATCAAGTTCATTTAAGTCAGACCACATGGGTTAAATAAAGGAAAAGGTACTTCCCCTAATAAAAACTGGGTTGATGCTATAAAAAAGAAGGGAGTGTGGATCCAGGGTATGAAAAACAACTGATAAACCCTGTTTATCTGGGACCCCTTTCTCATGTCTTTCTTTTCCAGCCTTTCCTTCTCCCAACCCCTGCAGATGAGCCCACTCTCCTTTGTGTCCCTCACTGTTTAACCCACCATGATTCTTTCAGAGCATTTGTCCCTTTGATAAGGTGGGTGTGGTCCACCCTAGGAGCATCTGTGGAGAATTTTTAAACAATCATAAAATCAAGATTTAATCTTTTAAATAACCATACACTAGTAATTCTAAACAGTGTCAGTGATAAAATGTTCCTTGAAAAAAAATCCCAACAAACCAAGATACAGAACATTTCCAGCACCACAGAGGCTTCCTTAAGGAAATGTTTTTTTTGTTGTTGTTGTTTGTTTGTTTGTTTTTGCGGCATGCGGGCCTCTCACTGCTGTGGCATCTCCCGCTGTGGAGCACAGGCTCCGGACGCGCAGGCTCAGCGGCCATGGCTCACGGGCCCAGCTGCTCTGCGGCATGTGGGATCCTCCCAGACCGGGGCACGAACCTGTGTCCCATGCATCGGCAGGCGGACTCTCAACCACTGTGCCACCAGGGAAGCCCAAGGAAATGTTTTGATACTTAACAATCTGATCTGAATTCTGCATTCACAGATGCTGAGAAAATCTCAGACATGTTTAGGGTCCCCTGGCCTTGTGGGGGTGTTAGGAAGGCCTTCTCACCCTTTGTTGGGTGTCCCCCCCACCCCCCCAAGTAATCCCCCAGTCCCCTTGGGGATTACTTACCTCCAGGAGTGGGCTGTTTCTGCCCCCATTTCTCGACCATCCCTGGAGTGGGGCCTGAGCCTACCTGCGCCAGTCCTTTGGGGCCCAGGGTGGGGGAGATGTTCAAAGCTATCAGCTCATTTTCCTGACTCACTAGCTTCATTTCACTACTATTCCCAAGGCCTTGCCAGGTGCTCTAAGCTGTTCTCAGAGTAGGGTCTGCAGGTCTTTCCTTGTTGAACCACATACCTGAGGCTGGGTTTTCTTCATATACTTCAACCCTAGCAATATATTGCAACAGATTCAATGCAGAAGCAGATGTGAGACTCCAGCTATCTTCTATGAAGCCAGACTTTAAAGAGGTTTGCAAAAATGTGAAACATTTGCCACTCTTCTCTATATTTGGGGGAATTATAGCTACATTTTAAAAAAGGGTAATGTTTATTTTAAAATGAAAATAATTTTTAAAAATTTGTTTTAATTTATAATATGGTAAACATAGAAAGATATAAGCCATATTAGCAAAAACTTTTTGAGGCCTTCAATCTTTTTTTTTTTCTTGGCCACACCACACGGCTTGAAGGATTTTAGTTACCTGACCAGGGATTGAATCTGGGCCCTTGGCAGTAAGAGCATGGAGTCCTAACCACTGCACTGCCAGGGAACTCCCGTCAGTCATTTTTAAAAAGTATAAAATGGTTTTGAGAGTAGGAGTCTGAGAATCGCTAATCTAATTTAATCCTCATAGCAGCTCTATAAGGTGTATCATTAGTCCCACGTCAACAGTGAATAAATTGAGGCCCAGAGAAGGGAAGAGATCTGCCCTTCGCTTCACTGCCATTAAGTGGCAAGGGCAGAATTCAGACCTCCTGCTCAAGGTACATCCCTCAAGATTCAATGAAACCTACTCCTCCTGTAGGCAGATAGGGTAGGGTAGGTCCCCAGAGAAAGAAATCCAGGCATGGCTTTCTTTTTTCTTTTTAATACATGGACTCCCGTATTTAAAAAATTTTTTTTATTTATTTATTTTTGGCTGTGTTGGGTCTTCGTTTCTGTGCGAGGGCTTTCTCTAGTTGCGGCAAGCAGGGGCCACTCCTCATCGCGCTGCGTGGGCCTCTCACCATCGCGGCCTCTCTTGTTGCGGAGCACAGGCTCCAGACACGCAGGCTCAGTAGTTGTGGCTCACGGGCCCATTTGCTCCGCGGCATGTGGGATCTTCCCAGACCAGGGCACAAACCCGTGTCCCCTGCATTGGCAGGCAGATTCTCAACCACTGCACCACCAGGGAATCCCCTGGGCGTGGCTTTCTTGACATAAGAAAAGCCATTTTTGGCCTAAGTCATTTTAAGCCTGGCCACAACGCTTGCCCTTCAACAGGTCTCAGTAATGATCTTAAGAGAGAAAAAGAACAAACTGTTATCAGGCAAGAGAAGTAACAGTAGCAAAGATAATATATCAGTAGTAAAGACTCTCAATTCTGTTTCAATGGTGAAGAGTAGTCTTAAGTGCTCAACTACCAGATCAGTTGGGACCTAAGGGATGATGTAGACCTTTTCTGACCCTCATGACTTCATTCAACTAAAGCTTGGACTCTGACTGCCCAAGCCCTTTATGAATACACGTTACCTTAGCTTAAAACTTCCTCAATTTTGCTATTTGGGGAGACACTGCTTTGGGAAAAAGCCGCAGCATTCTCCTTACTTGTTGCAAGTAATAAATCCTTCCTTCTCCCACTCTTTGTCTTCTGGCTTGACACCAACCAAAAGGCAAAGCCAGTTTTTCAGGTAACACTCCGACAAGAGCGCCATTTAGGAGTCCACTTGCCTCTTTTGACGTATCCTCATTTGTAAGATGTGGACCACAATGTTTCCACTTCCTGGGACTACTGGGGTGATTCTGCATCAGGTAAAGAGCAAATGAGGATATTAATAACCCGATGAGTGAGAAATGTATCCCATTCTACAGAAAATAAGGCTGAGGCCCCATGACTAAGCGGGCTCCAGCTCTAGGGACCACCCGCCCCCGGCCCGCCTGGACCGTCCCCTTCCAAGCTCCCGACTTGCCTGGGCGTCCCCCGCCCCCAGCCCCACTGGGACCCCCTGGCTCCTAGCGCGCCAGTACCGCTCTAACCCCAGCCCGCCTGAACTCATGTTCCCCAGCAGGCCAGTGCTGGTCGCTGGGTAGCAGACAGCTCCTCCCGCTTGCCTCACTTCCGGCGCCCAGGCCGGAAGCCTCTCTTCCGGTTCTCAAGATCGCGCTCCGGAAGTGAGTCACTCTGCCAGCACCTAAGATGGCCGCCAGTCCATCAACCACCGTGGTCAACAGAGGAGAAGCGGGCGCGAACCCGGAAGTTGCCCGGCTCGGCCATGGGAGATGTTGGGGGCGTGGCTTCCGGCGGCCAGCGCCTGCGAGTGCGGGCGGCTGGGTCTAGCTGAGGCGGCGGCTGACAGGAGCTCCTCCCCGGTCGGCTGCGCTGGTGCCTAGGCGAACCCGCGGCCCTCAGCTCGTGGCCCCGCGAGGCTCCAGGGCCGCACCGTGGGATGGACGAGGGGAAGATGGACGAGAATGAATGGGGGTACCACGGTGAAGGCAACAAGAGCCTAGTGGTGGCCCACGCACAGGTGAGCGGTTGACTGTCGGCGCCTTTCAGGGCCCTTACCCTACTCCTGGTGGGTTCCGCGTCCCCCCAGCACCCCCTCCGCTCAGGTCGGTTCTGCATCCTCTCAGGACCCACTACCCCCGGATCGGTTCCCCAGCAGCCCTCCTTCCGGTCGGTTGCGCGTTCCCCCAGTGTCACTGCCCCGCGATAAGTTTCGCGTCCCCCCAGCATCACCCCACCCTGTCGGGTCAGTTCCGCGTCCCGCTGGTGTCACCGCCTTCCCCCAGATCAGTTCCGCGTCCCCCCAGCGCTCTCCTCTCCCTAGGTTGGTGCCATGTCTCCCCAGCACTCCCCTCCCTCCAGATCGGTTCACTGTTCCTCCAGTGTCACATTTTACCCCCGGGTTTGTTCCGCGTCCTTCCAACGCTCCCCATCCCGGCCTCACACGGTGCCGCCTGCGACTGCCCAGCTGCGGTGAGGCCGTCCGGAGTAACCTTAGGGAAGATACGGGGTACGGGCAAGGTCAGGAGAAAGAAGCAAAGTGCTTGGGGTGCTGTTACCTCCCTGAGATGCAGGGAATTGCTCTTCTCCTGCTGCTGTTGTTAATATTAGTGGAGCATTGTCTACAGGTCCTTCTACAGATGTCTACAGAATCTTTTAGAATTTAAAGAATTTCCCTTTCTTAATTCAGTAAGGAAGAGAGTTTCAGAGAGTACAGTGAGGACTCCCAGTGAGTTGAATCCGGGAAGAGAAGCTTGTGGATTTGTGTGAAGGCCCAGATCTCTCTGACATCTTGCTGTCTAATACAACCAGGCAGGAATGTGGTGGGCTGGGGGAGGAGTGATAGGTGTCATTGAGGGCTTAAGAGTATGGGAGTTGCAGTTACACAGAGCTGGGCAGAATCCCAGTTCTATCACTGCCTGGCTCAGGCTCAGTTTCTGCATTTTCAAAGTGGAACTAGTAACAGAATCCCCTTTGCGGAATTGCTAGAAAGATGAGGAGCTGGACAAGTTATGCAAGAGATAACTATCATCCACCTTGGACTTGGCGGTTAAAAGAGCTGACCCAGCCCAACAGCTCCTGTGGGGAGCTCATCTAACAATTCCTCAGTAAGATTGCATGGTATATCATCATTTTATATAAAGCTAATTAAGGCTTCTTTTGGCTAATGTACTGAGTTTCAAAAGTAGCCTCAGATGAAGTAGCAAGTTCCAGACTCAGTGTAAAAGAGCACCAGGCCTTGGGCCCTCAGATGCCTTCTCCATTGTCCCTGACAAGCATGTGTTAGACCCAAGCGGTCTACGAGGGATTCCAACTCGCCCAAGAACCGCCAAGAGTCGAGAGCTGTTGCAACACGCAAGAGGTTTATTAGGAGCCGATGCACCGGGGTTCCCTGAACCTCACGCAGGAGGCCGATGGGGAACCCCTAAAAGCGGAATCACATACTTTTTATAGGTTTATTTACTCATAGGGCGGGTATATTCTCACAATGATTGGGTAAATGTGGTGACTTTTGAATGCATTGGCTTAGGAACTTTTGTCCCACCTTCTGGCCGTTATAGTTGTCTGTTCATTGTGGCGGTTAGGGCGTATACCTGTTACGGGCAACTGGAAAATTACCCGCTGTCTGGCAAGTCCCCGTCAACTGAAAAACTCCAAGAATTGGTTTCGGAGTGGCGCACGATAGGGAGAAGAATTGGTTTCGATAGGGAGAAGGAGTGGCGCACGATAGGGAGAAGAATTGGTTTACGGGAACAAGTGAGGGGGTGGAAAGTCCCTAAAGGCCCCACACATGTGTCTGCCCTCCAGGGCAACTGGCCCCTTCCCTTGTTGCACAGCCCCAGGTGTTAGGGTCATGTTTCTTTTTCCTCCCCGCCCCCCCTTTTAAACTGAGTCATCAGGCTATCCTGTACCTGTTCTCTTCATTCTTTATTTAAAATCTAAATTTGCTTTACTATGCTCATTCCTGCATGGTTGTTGTTAGCTCAACATTTGAATTTGAAGATTATCATCACGTGTAGTCTTGTAAGAAAAGGTTCCCACCAAGTGAAGGCGCTGAGTAAAGGGAGAACTCTGACCCTTGGGTCTGGAGAAACCTTTGTGCTTTGCCTGGGCCTTGAGGGAGGACAGAGCCCTGGAAGGCAGCTTTCAGGACCCTACTGTGCCCAAGGAGAGGGTGTGTGTGTGTGAGTGGGATAGAAGAAGGTGGGTGAGCACCAAGTATTTCTGCTCCCATGGGTGGACTCTCCAGACCCACCTCGTTCATTCTGAAGTAGAGGGTGACCCTCACCAGGTTTCTTTCAGATCCGGAGACGGTCTCTTTCTCAGAGTGGGCATCGTCTACTTTCAGAATTGAAAGGTCCTTAAAAAGTTATGAGTCTGTCCCCTCTCCTTTCCAGTGTCAGAACCTGACATACCTTCAGCCAGCCATTCCTGAGGCCTGGCATCTGCACTGAAGGAACATGGGATAAGACACAGACAGACAGCCTTCCAGGCTGGTGGGTTGGGAGGCTTCCAGGAGCACAGGACTTGTAGAAAATGGGGCCTGGATATGGAGGAGCTAAGTGCAGGCCGAAGGAGGCCATAGCGTGGTGTGTGCTCAGGGTTGGGCAGTAAGAGATGACAGTGTGAGGCCTGAACCGTATGCCAGTTCTTGACAGGTTGCTGTCAGTTTTCCTGTGGCCCAGTGCTCAGCATCCTTGGGTCCAGCTGTGCAATTTAACCCTTTCCCAGGCACTGGCCCTTGGCACTGGCACTGACCCTCTGAGGTGCTCTAAGGCTGTGGCCAACCTGACACTGTACTCTAGTGGGTGCCCGGAGTCCCCGGCACTGACCCTGTGGGGGGTCTTGGGCAAGGACATTTCCCTTGTGGGCATGTACTTTCCTTTCCTTACTGTAGCCTGAGGGTGCTGTCACTTGTTCTAGTGGCTGTGCCAGTTCATGCTGAGCTGTGGTCACGAAGCCTGGCGCTGCCCTCAAGTGTGCTGCCGCCAAGTGGGATTTCTCTCCGTGTGGTGGTGTTGCTTTTACATCTGCAGTGACTCTTCTTTACCTTGGTCTTGTTCGCTTTGGCTTGGCATCTGTCCTGTGAAGGTCACTGTAAGTCTGGTTTGTCATTTGATCTCCTATGTGCCTTCAGTGGGGAGAGTCACCCAGGGCAGGCCAGGCAGAGACTCCTCCCCAGGCACTGAGCTGCCTTCCAGCTGCCCTCGCCTCTGGGGTGCAGGGCAAACAGGGGCCCACTCCCTTTATCACACTAAGCTGTTGTGATGTTTTCCTCCTTGTTGACAGAGATAACATGAAAGACCCGCCAACCAAGATCTTTTATCAAAAGTTTGTTCCTGATCTTTCAGGTTTTATAGCCTTTCTAAGATTCTGATTGGGCTTCAGATCCTTTCTGCAATTGTTTTGATGTCCTGGGGTGTTTGTCCTGAAGATATGGGGTTCAGGCAGTCAGGAGCTGTGTGTTTCTCTTCTCTTGTGTTTTAGGATTTGTAGATCATACTTCTTAATGGAGCTGTTGGAAGCAAATGAGTTGTCCTCTCTTTTTTTTTTTTCTTTCTTTCTTTTTTTAATGGCATATTCCCAAGTCCTGGGCTAAATTTTCTCCTGAATCTAGTATAAAGAGTCTTAACGTTCTGTTGCCTATAGTATTTATTTTTAACAAGTAACTTATTCTGCATTTGAGATTTTTAATGATATTCATACAGGTTGATACAGCTGATGTGCTTTTCTTGGTGATGTCTCATTGAAGAGCTGTGCATGTAGCCCTGTCTTTATTCCTGGGATCACCTGCAGTTGAAAGGTTAGGATTTGTTATTTCCAAAATATATTCCCTTTGGTGGTTTCCAGTCCTGGCCTTGGTGAGTGCTGAGCTCTGCCTTTCTAGCATGTAGGGCTCTGCTGGTCTAGGTCTGGTATCCTAAGGTGGCACGGTCACTTCCCCCGCCCCGACAATACCTTCTTCCTCCTCAGCAGAACTCAGGACAGCAGCTGCCCCTTTTACCAGGACGGTAAGGAAGGTTTCTGTGTCTGCTGCAGAAGGACGAGACCACAGCACTGGGTCACCTACCTCTTGGTTTGTTTGGACACCTGCTCTGTGGCCATCATGTGGCCTTGGAGAACCTGGGGTCCTTGAAGGCTCCACTCTACGACACCCTCACTGTGCGTTCCATGCATTTGTGGTGTGTCTTTATAAAACATTCTGATTCTCTTCTGGCTGTTGGATTTTCTATCCTTTAGGGACCATCTGAACACCTCTTCTGCTGCAGCCCCTAAGTGTCCTGCCCCCAAATGTTACCTGGGCTTACACCTCCACTGTCCTGTCCCCCACCTCACAACTTGCATCTGTGTCTGCTTCAGTCCTGAGGCAGCTGTGGGTCCATACAGGCAGGTGAAACATGGGAAGGAAAATGTCCTGCCCATTCTAGACACCTGCTGTCCCCACCTGTGGTCTCCACCTCCTGTCTGGTCTCCCTTTGGAGTCCTTGGCCCCCCTTTATGACAGGGGTTCCCAACCCCCGGGCTGTGGACCGGTATGGGTCCGAGGCCTGTTAGGAACCAGGCCGCACAGGAGGTGAGTGACGGGCAAGCGAGCGAAGCTTCATCTGCCGCTCCCCATCGCTGACATTGCTGCCTGGACCACCCTCCCCCCCACCCCCCAGCCTCCGCCGTGGAAAAATTGTCTACCACAAAACTGGTCCCTGGTGCCAAAAAGTTTGGGGACAGTTGCTGTATGAGATGTCTCGAGTCACCCTCCATCTGTTCTGTCTGAGGCTGTCAGCCCAACAATGCGTCCCACACATTGTCCCTCTTATCCTTCTGTGGGCCCTGGGGTGTGTTTCTGGTTGTCTCTGGTCAGCAGAGGCAAGTGACTTGGCTTGGTATTCTGTCATGGGTATTCTGATGGAAGACTTGGGCTGTGCCCGAGTGGGGTGTCTGTGGGTGGTGGCTTCACTGAGAAGCAGGGCTGAGCCATTTTGGGATGCCTGGGGCAGCACCCTGAGGGTCAATTCCTTCTGCTGTTGTGTTTATCTGTCTCCCTTTCCCTTGAAAGTTGCCTGATCTCTGCTTCCCTGGGGTCTTCTTGGGGCCCCATCCTGGGTTATATCCTCACTCTGGTGGAAGACCTGACTTGGGCTTGTCCTCCAGCAGTGAGGCTTCAGCGACTGATCACTTCACACCTTGTCTTTGCCAAGAGGCCCTGGAGTCTTAATTCCACCCACAAGTTTCCTTCCTTGGGCTTCACATGGGCAGGTGACCCTTTTATATATTGTTTTTGTGGTCTTTTATTTTTATTTAATACCAATCATTTGTTCCTCTCTCTGCCCCAGAAAATACAGAATACTACAAGGAAGAAAGTAAAAAGCATCCAATGTCTCCCTACTAAGAAAACAATTTTTGTTAACACTTGGTGCACTTCCTTCTATTATATGCTTTTATTGGGTACTTAAGCATCCTTATCTGTCTGTTTTTGTTTTCTGCTTTTTCACTCAACCCTACAGCATAAATATGTAGATAATTCTTCACACAAGTTTTCAAGGCTGCAGAGCACTTAGGCAGCCAGAGTTCCTGTGCTGTCAGACATTCACATTGTTGTGCTTTTAGAGCTGTTGTGAGCCAGGCTTTGCTGATGTCTTGGTGTTTTGAGGACTTGGGTGGGTTCTCAGAGGGGATCGAAGGAACATCTCCTAGGCCTCGTGGCACATGACATGCCAGTACTCCCCCACCCCTGCCATGGCCTGGGACCCTCACAGCACTGAATGCTTTCTATTCCTTTTATGACTGGCGTGTTGTACGTTTTGAGGTTGTTTAATGTGTATGTGTTTATATGTGTCATTTCTCCATTCACTGACTTTTTCAGCTTGTTAAAATCTTTGATTTTCATCTAGTGTTCCACGGTATGAGAGAGCACACCATGATTTTCTGTCCTCAAGGACAGAGAAGGTGTGGCCCTGGCCTAAGATTCCCTGTCCTGCTTTGGAACAGGGAAGAGCTGCTTCTGCCCCAGACTGTGCAGAAACTCTTGTTAAGCCCCTCTTCTTAGTCTCACCCCTTTCTCTTCGTTCTTAGCATTTTAGCCTAGACACTGTGAAGAGGGTATGTTTTAAAATCTGGTTTCAGATATTTAGTTTAAAAGGAAAGGAGTTGTTTCCTTCACAACTGGTTAAGACCTTGTGAGCTTGCAGGGCCCTGGTGCTTACCAGATTATGCGTTGGTTTCGGCTCCTTCATGGGAATCTCCCCGTGGGTGGCTGGATCAGTCCCACTCCATGCCATGGGTGGCCCTTGGACTAACTGCGTCTTTGTGCCAACCAGGGCTGGTGAGGTTGATTTCTCACCTTTTCTCTGCTATCCACTTGAATAGGTGTTGTCTGGTCCTATGGCCAGCCTCGTGGCATGTAACAGGGCCACCAACCCAGCCCAGTCAGACCTTTACAAGGGGCAGTTAGCACTCACCGTCCAGAATAGGTGTGCCCACTGAGTGCTTGTGTTTGTGGAGACTGGCCTTCAAGGCTGACACTGCAGCTCCTATGGGGCAGGTGGGCAGTTTCTGGCGACGGTTTTAAATGGGTCCCTAGAGAAAGCAGTTTTCCTTGAAGCAGACACAACATGGCACTCACAATTTCTTAGCAGGTCTTGAGAAACAGTGAAGTCCAGGTGAGAAGTGAGTGTGCTTTTAGGGGGGCTGAGTTTCTGGAAAGTTGCCTAGAATTAGGGTTTCTGCATATCAGCTTTTGTTTTTCCTTGAATTTTTTTTTTTGTGGTACGCAGGCCTCTCACTATTGTGGCCTCTCCCGTTGTGGAGCACAGGCTCCGGACACGCAGGCTCAGCAGCCATGGCTCACGGGCCCAGCCGCTGCGCGGCATGGGGGATCTTCCCGGACCGGGGCACGAACCCGTGTCCCCTGCATCAGCAGGCGGACTCTCAACCACTGCGCCACCAGGGAAGCCGTTTCCTTGAATTTTGATGGACTCCTTGGCCAGTTGATGTCCGTGATCGAATATTGATGTCTGCCTGGATTTGGGAGGGGGTTAGGGCCATGTGCACGTCCTCGACCTTTGCTTTCCCAAGTCTGAGCCTGGGGCTCAGGGAGATGATGGATGTCTGGGGTTTTGAGAGGCGTGTGCGTCATCTGAGTGGGGCAGGAAGTGCCGGGGGGTCTGTGGGCTAGGGAAATGGATCTCGTCTCTATGGGCCTTCCTTGCTCTCAGCCATGTTTTGGGTTCTAAAGCTGCACTTTCTGAGTCTCTTCAATCACCAGCTCCTCCCACCCCACCTAGATCCCAGTGCTCCAGACAGTGCCCGAACTCCTGCACCTCTGCTCTCCTTCTCCTATTCACTGCTTCTCCCTGAGCACAGTCCAGGTTCCTGACCCAAGCCCTTCTGCCTGGAACTCCCTATCTCCATGAGAATGGTTTCCAAAGTTGTCCACATGGAATTATCTCCCCCATTACCAAGGCTCCACAACACATCCAGGTTATTTCCTTGGGGAATGGCCATTTCAAAGGCTGCACTAGTTTAAAAGGTTATTTTTTCCCATTTTTTAAACTTTTTTAAAAAACATTTTTGTAATGTATGTTATATGAGCATTGTAAAAAATTGGAAAACCCAAATAAACAGAACTTTAAAAAATAAGTTCCCAGTTGGTGCTACCTGGACACGCGGTTACGTATTCAGAAGCCCTTTCAGACAGTTCATACAAACTCAGCATGCACATACTTTATTTAAAATTTTTTGTTTTACAAACTTTAAAAAATGAAGAGTAATAAATCTACAGAAAAGTGGTCAGATCATATGTGTATACACAGCTTGATTATGACAAAATACATGGACCCGTATTCTCATGACCAGCCCCTTCTCGAGCCTTTCTTAGGGACCATCCCACCTGCCAGAGATCTTAGTCTTGTCTGTTTTTGAGCTTTACATAAATAGAACTATACCCATACATCATTCTCTAATACACACACACACAACACACACACACATACACACACACACACGTGTATGTACATATTTATATAAAGGTAAGTTCATTCTATAAGTGCTATTCTGTAATCTTTTTCATTTATCAGTAGATGATGACTGTACCTTTGTGTCTGTAAATACGGATCTTCCTTATTTTCTTGTAAATGACGGCATAGTATTTCATGGTCTGGAATATGTCCCTCTGTATTTAACCATCCTACTATTGTTGGATGTTTAGGTTGTTTCCATTTTATTTGGAATTATAAACAGTACCTTTATATGCAGTAGCTAAAATCTTCTGTGCGTCTTTAATTAAGATAAATTACTGGGAGTGGGCTGGCTAGGTCAGAGAACACAGGTTTTCCTGGTTGCTTTGTGTCTTCAGACGTGTGGCCCAGTACTGGCCCCCACCTCCTCCCTGGGGCACTGGCTGTCTGTGGGGCTTCCAGCATCTGCACTGCTGAGGATGGCTCCTTATCCACAGCCACCCACCCTTATCCCCGGGCTTTGGGTGGGTACTAATCAGACTTTGTTTTATTTTCCAATAGCGTTGTGTGGTGCTTCGTTTTCTGAAGTTTCCTCCTAATAGGAAGAAGGTAAGATCAGTGGATTTGCCACCCAATCATTAAAATAATTATTTAAGAAAACTTTGATTTTTTTCTGATGCAGAAGTTTTAATGCTAACTTTAGAGATTTGAATATGATACAAGCATTCAATGCCGAAAGCAGTGTGTCCATCTTTTGTGCTGGATTCAGCACTTTGACCTGCTGGGGTCACTATGGGTCATCATGGTTAGTCCCTGGGTACTGAGCCAGGAGCCTCCCTGACTAGTTCAGAGAGCTCTGCTTGTGGCTGGGGAACCCAGGGCCAGGTCTTGGCTTTGCCCTGGCGATTTTCTTACACCCGGCTGCCTCCGTTTCCCCATCTGTGGAATTGTATCAATGAAAATGAAGTCTGTGATGCTGTGGTAGACAGTCAGTGTTACAAGTCACAGCAGGCAGTTCAGATGGAGCCTTGTGTTTCTATTCACTGAGTCAACCAGGCAGAGTACCGTGGACACCCTCAGAAAGCCATTGTTGTTCTGTTGTATGCCCGCTGACCACTGAGCTGCAGTGTCTCTCTACATTGAGGCGGGATGTCATTGTGGTGTTTATCTAAGTGGTCGCAGCGGTCAATATGGCATAGCCCTGTGGGAGCCTTTACTCTTTCATGGTCTGGGGGGAAGGAGGGAGGTCCAGAGGGGCTAGGTGTGAGCATAGGCTCTTATCTTAAAAGGGGAGAAGAGGCAGGAGCTGCACGTCACACCCACACAGTGGGGGCAGGGCTGGTGGTTGTTGGGTGGTGAGTAGAAATTGGGCTCAAGATCAGGGTGTAGGAGACATGCATGAGTCACCACCTCACCTCGTTTGAGTTATGGAGAAACAGCCAGAAAAGAAGGTGAGGTGGATGGCTGATAGGTATCAGTGGTGACTGATTGTGCAAATGAAGGGCACACTTGCAGGTTAGCTTAATAGAAAGAAGAGTGGGGACTGTGGGAGAAAGCTGGGGGCTGCCATCACGGTGGGGCTGCAGTGAGATCTGGGGACAGTGTGGTTAGTGCAGAGAAAGATGGCACAGGATGGGAGGGTTCAGCTGCTGAAGAGAATTGTGCAGGGTGGTTCTGTTTCTGTGGAATCCAGGTGGAAACTAGAAACATCTCGGAGGCTGCCTCTAGCCCCCCTCCCCTCCCCTCTATCCCCACTCAGGGTCTACAGAGCCTAGCCTCGGTGAAGGGCCAGCGTTCTCTGGATGCCTCTATTTTCAGTTTTTCCTGTTTACATTTATTGAGGCAATGTCTTCCAAGGTAACAATTCGCCTTTCTTTATTATATAAATGGCACTGTGTGATGCCAGCTGCGTTATTTGCGGGGAGTTGTGTGTGTTAATTCTGTCAATAAGAAGAGCTTTTTGTCAGAAGTCCTGTGTCCACAGCTCTACGTACGGAGCCACTGGGCGTGTTCTGGGGTTTTTTGACAGGCTTCGTTCTAATACAGTAGTCCCCCGAAATGCAGACTGTGGTCTGCCTGTTTTATGGTGCCTGGGTGGCAGCTCAGACTGAGACCTCCCCAGAGCCGGAGCCATGTGTCAGGCGCCTCCCAGCCTGCGGTTGAAGAAGACAGTCCTCTCACTCCTGAGCGAGACCTGTGATCAACCCTTTGCACTTCTCGCCTTGGGTCAGAGTGAGGGATACAGCAATGATTTCCTGTCTCACCTAAATCTCACAGTTTATTGATTCTTTAAGAACCTCTGAGGAGAAAATATTTTATTTCTACATCTAGAAGCTGAAGAATAACATCTAAATACTGATTTTTGGATGGGACCGATTTTTAAAGTCGAATTCCTCAGAAGGTGTGCACGGGCCACTGGCGGGATCCACGTGTGTTCCTGGTGGGGAGGAAGGCAGGGGCACAGATATGGTTCTCAAACTTACGGTTTCACAATCACATGGGGCCCTGAGTACAATGCAGAGGTGGGCCTGGGGGCCCTGTGGGACAGAAGCTCCAGTGAGTGTGGCAGTCTTCATGATGAGGCTCACCTTCCTCCAGGTCCAGGGCCACTGGTGGCTTTTTGTGGCCACATACATGGCAGCCCTGTATGTGACAGGGGCTTGTGGTGGTGTCAGAGTCTAGGAGGTCCCGGTCGTTGAGGTCTTCTTGTCCTTCTCTTTTGCAGACCTCGGAAGAAATATTTCAGCACCTACAGAACATAGTGGACTTTGGCAAAAATGTCATGAAAGAGTTTTTGGGAGAGAACTATGTTCATTGTGGGGTAAGTGATTTTTTTTTTTTTTTAATGTAGTCTAAATTCATGGGCCTGTTCTGTATCAAAGTACCAACTTCTCATTTATAGTTTGGAAGTTGCTTAATGATACCGCCCCCCCACCCCCCACCCCCACACACACTGTGTTAGTTACAAAGTTTCCAAGTGCTTTTCTCATTTGTTGCACTGTGAAATAGCAGAGCAGATAGTGTTATTCCCATTTTCTAGCATGAGGTTCAGAGATACTTTCACTTGCTGAGACTCCTGGTCTTCACCATCCTGCCCTCATGGAGGCATTCAGTTTGGTGAGAGCTCTCTAGTGAGGTCCAGGCAGCAACACTGACCTTCAGTGGGCACGTTTGAGCAAGTTAGGGAGAAAAGGGGATCCCCATGCTGGGAGGTGTGACCTGGTCTCACCTAGCTGAAGCCCATGTGGGGTGATGGCCTCCACCTACCTGCAGGTGGTCTGTGTTGCTGGCTTTTTCTCGTCTCAGTGACTGAGAGGAGTGCCTGTTACAGGCAAGGTCTGCTGTTCAGACACTCATGGAGAGGGCAGTGTAAGAAGCCACAGTGGACTGGCCCTGTGATCCTGGCAATCCTCAGAGCCAGTGGCCTTGGTCCATGCCTGGGACAGCCATTCTTCTGTCTCCACTTTGATCACTGCTGCTTCTCTGCTTACACTGGCCTGACTGCTTGTCTTAGATCAGAGCCCTGAACAGACTAGCAGGTTTGTCATTTTGAACAAAGGGAGCACTGCCTCCGTTTTGTAAATTCTGTACCTTGTGTCCATCCTGAGAAAAATGATACCAAGAAGGTTGAGTAAAAGTTTCTTTGAAGCTTCAGGATTGCCTAGCAAAGTAGAATTTAAATGGCTCCGACGGCAAAACATCCTCCAAGGAGGGTCGTCCTTTGACAGCTTAGGAAGTACTGTGGATGATGTTGCTTTGGGTCCCTTAGGGCTGTAGTCTAATCTGTAGGCTGGGACTAAGGATCCTTTTCCAGGGTGGCCCAGAGCCGTGGAGCTGGCAGTGTGGTGCTGACTGTTGACTGGGGGCCTCAGCACCTCCCAATGTGGACTCTCTGAAGGGCTCTGAGCATCCTTGTGACTTGGCCCTGACTCCCCCAGTACACCATCTGAGGGATGACCTGTTCAGGAGTTGTGTCTGTCGTTTCCACAGCATCCTGGGGCCTTTATGGGTCAGCCCTAGGCAGAGTGGGACTACACAGGGGCAGAGGTCACGGGGGCCATCCTGGGGGCTGGCACCACCCTAGTGAGGTCCCCAGCTGTCCTGTTGAATTGTGAAAGCCTGAAACCCACCACCTGTGAGAGCCTGAGTCTCTGAGCTATCTGCGTGCTGGGTGCCACCTACTTCTTGGCCTGGACGGTGTGTGAGTGCGTGCAGGTATGCCAACTACCAGTGTCCTTCTTGGGGAGAGAGCATGCTCATCTGGCCAAGTGGGAGTGTTTCTCTGTCTCACAGCACTTGGGGGCTCTAGACTTTTCTTCCAGGAGGGGCCAGCAGTGAAGGAGAATGGTGAAGAGCTTGGGGTTCCAGCCAGTGGCAGCCCGGCAGGTGGGAATAGCATTGGGGTGTCCCCCCAGGGCCCAGGGCATGCTCTAGCTCCAGGTTTGATTCTGTTTGTCCACAGTGCACAAGGCTCTGGGCATATGAGGTGAGCCCACCAGGTCACATTTCGGGAATATTCATCCCGTTGACATACCTCCTTCACGTGAAGACACTGCCAGAGTGAAACACAACCTGCTTTTCCTCCAGGTAGTTGTAGTATCAAGAGAGGACTGCCACTCAGGCCCAGCACTGTTGAAATGTGGGATACAGAGCACATCTCTGGCCCGAACAAGACCATGTTCAGGCAAAATCAGCATTTGTAAATGATGCTGTTTTCTCTGACTGATGGCATGATCTAGGTTAAAGTGGAGCCCTGGGGAGAGTGTTTCCCTCTTCTGTGTCCTGGGATGAGACATAACTAGCACAGTGGTGAGAGAGCAAGGCTCAGACAGAGTGACAGACACACCCCTTGTACCCGTGCTGCCTCCGGCCCTGCCTGGCTGGTTTGGGGACTGGTCTAGGCCTGTCTTCATGTGAGCTGGAGGCTAGGTGGGACAGGGCATGATGGAGAAGGTGTGGCAGGTAAGTGGACAGGATCCCGGCATTCTCATTCTAGGCAGGTATCGTGCGTCGCCTTGGGATTCCTTTAGAAGTCAGAATTCTGCCACCCTGGAAACATGGGGAAGGTGATGAGCAATGTGGATTAAATAGAAACTCTTAGTTTGGGAGACTGCAAGAAATAGTAGAGAGTAGTTGCTCCTTCGTTTTTTGACCCAGAGCACCAAATATTGACCATCCTGAGTCCTGTGGCTGATGGGTACCCAGGACATCTCACCCAGAGATTAATATTTGGTCAGACCCTGTTCCTTGAGCTGCTTCTCAGATGGAAATGTGAGGAGCCTCAGGTTGTCTGAGAGATAGCTGGTGAGGAACTTCTTGCAGGCAGAGAACTGCCTCAGGCCCCTGCTCTGCCGTCCACAGACACTGAGAATGAGGATGAGGTCGCCGTGAGAACAGAGGAGCTGGGTGAGGAGCCCTCTGTGGAGACTGACTAGGTGACATGGGGCACGCTTCTGGCCACCACCACTGTGGACACCAGCTGCTCTGAGGAGGGCCTGTTCCTCTTAGTGCACAGAAACTTTAGCCTGTCTGTTTAATCTGGACATGTCCTTAAAATAACAGAGCAGCTTTTATTCCTAAAACCCACATACTGAGTATTTTTTTTAATGTGGTAACATATACATAACATAAAACTTACCATTTTAACCATTTTTAAGTGTGTGGTTCTGTGGCATTAAGTACGTTCACATTGTTGTGCATTCCACACTGAGTACTTCTTATTTGTTCTTACAGGAAGTTGTTCAGCTGCCTTTAGATTTTGTGAAACAGCTTTGTTTAAAGATACAGTGTGAAAGACCAGGTAAGGGTTTCTAACTTACGAATTTATAATATTCCATTTGAAATGTGTTTGATGTTATTACTCATCTTAGGTAGATACAGATACAGTTTTTAACTTTATTATCAGGGATAGAAATCCTAGGAGCTCATGAATACAATTCTGGGCATCAGATTTGCAGATCACTGCAGGGAATATATGACCAAGAACAAATTAATAAAAATAAAAATGCATTTGGGAGCCAAGAGGGAGCTGAAGGAGTTCAGGGAGACTTAGGGAAGGGAAGGTGGGCTCCAGGGGGTGCCTGGAGGAGTCCAAAGGAAAACCAGGGTAGACCTGAGCCCTGGAGGGTGGGCTAGGCCCTAGAGGGTGGCAGTCCTGAAAACCTTCTCCCAGAAACTGGCACCACCCAACCTGCTCATCCTCTTGAGGTAAGGTGAGAGACTTGAATTTTTGTACCTCCCCGCTTCACCTCATGTACTTCCCCACCATCACCATACATACCCCACCCCCCATCACCACACATGCTTTCTACCCATCACTACACATACCTTCCCCTAGTCACCTCCCAGACCTTCTCCCATCACGTCCCGTACCTTTCCCAATCACCACAAATACGTTCCCCCATCATCTCCCAAACCTTCCCCCATTACTTCCCATACCTTCCACTCATTACCAAACATACCCTCCCCCCATTACCTCTCATATCTTCCCCCCATCACCACACATACTTCCCCCCCGTCACCCCCCAAACCTTGCCCCCCTTTACCTCCCACACCTTTCCCACATCACCACACATACCCTCCCCCATCACCTCACGTACCCTCCCCGCAGTCACCTCATGTACTGCCCCACGTCACCTCACGTATTTTCCCCTCAGTACCTCATGTACCTTCCCTACACTTGCTCGTGGCAATAATGACAGTAACCATGTCAAAGCTTTTCCTGTCACAGTCAGAGGCAAAGATGTAAAATCTGTGTTGTTGAGGAGTGAAATGTCTCCTCCTAAAGCACAGCCAGGCAGTCAGGGTGTGCAGTGAGTCAATATAAAATCCTTTTCATGTTTGATTAGGATAATGAAAGAAAACGGGATGCTGTGCCCTGGAGCCCTCAGTTTGGGGAGCAGTGAGGAGCAGGGCTTCATGGATGGAGAGGACCAACGAAGGGGAACGAGGCAGCAGCTTTGTTCAAAGCCTGGACTGTGTCTTGGCTCTGTTTTCCCCATCTAGACAAAGACAGACTGAGGCCTGCTGTGGTTCTGCCATCTAGTTACTAGTGCCACACAGTGTCATTCGTTTTATAATTGGCAGTTATACGACGTAACAGTAATAAGACCGTCCCCTGTTGTAATAATGACTCATAGTCAGCCTTGTTATGTGGAAGGAGGAAAGCTGACTTCTCCTGGGACCAAGAGGCCATATCTTATGTGACTGTCTACAATATAGCTTCTAGCAGTCAGTGCTGAGGAAATATTGGTGTTTGTGTATTCTGAAGGAAGCTTTAAAAGGAAGGTAGTGGCTGTTGCCTCCTTCCTCTCTGAGCTCCTGGGTTAAGGGAGTCACAGAATTGGGGAGCAGTTCCCAAGATCACCCTCACTCATGAGAGCTGCAGTTTGGGGGGTCCCCAGGACCAATCTCAGGTCTGATAATTTGCTAGAAGGACCCACAGAACTGTTATCCTCATCGTTATGGCTTATTACAGCTAAGGGGCACAGATTAAAACCAGCTGAGATAAGAAGGGTTAGGGTTTTTGCTGGGGCTTGGGCATATAGACACAGCTGACCACCTGTGTGGCTGCCCTCAGCCTCCAGCCCCTCTGGAGGTCAAGCTGATACTATAGGCCCCAAACTCCTACCACAGATCACAGCATTATACTCATGTGACTCTAGGTCCCCAGGTAAACTCCTCAGGCAAGACATCCCAAGGCTTAGAGGTGACCTCTCAAGAGTGGAGACCAAGGCCAGCCCTCTCTTGGGCAAGGCTGATCCTTCCCCAACAGGAGTCCAAGTTGCCATGGAGTCATCTTGTCTCTCTTGCACTGATCCTCAGTTATTTTCCTTGCTCTGTTTTCCAGAATCTCGCTGTGACAAGGACCTGGACACTCTCAGTGGTTATGCTCTGTGCCTTCCCAATTTAGCCAGACTTCAGACCTACCATTTTGCAGAGCACCGGCCGATTCTGTGTGTAGAGATCAAGGTGAATTTCTGTCAAGGGGGAAATGGTGTGGGGGAAAAGGGAAAGGTGGGTCCAGACTGTAAATCTATGAGTCATCTGCCTGGAGTGCACTTTGCCCATGCTGGGCCCCATGACCTAGGCAGCCCCCCAACTCGCAGAGAGTAGGCTTACTTCTTGCTTCTTCTGTGCGTGCCTCTTGCACCGTGCTATTCTGGTTCCTTACCCTGGCCAGACCTGAGGGGCATGGCTTCCCAGACCCCCAGGTTTAGGCTCGTTCTCAGGTGTCATAACAGGGAACTAGCCAGGGACAAGCCCTAGCCGATGGCCACCAGAAGGAAGCATGGGCTCCACTCTGCTTATTTTCCTTGGAGGGTGCAGCTTGCCAGTGCCTCTCTTGACCTCCTTCCCAGCTGTGCCTGCTTGGCTGCTTGGTGACACTGCATGCCATGCTCCAAGGGCTCAGCTTGAGGACCACCCTTTAGACTGGGTGACACTCTGTTCCTTTGCTTCTCAGGAGAATGCTCAGGAGAGACCTCCAGGAGGCATAGAAGCCTTTGTGTCTCTCAAGGCCCTGGTTTGTCGTGGCAGGGATCCTCAGGAGGAGGTGACAAAAGATGTCACTTGTCTAGTGCAGGGCAGTGATTGCTGGATAAGGACCAGGCCGCTGCTTCAGCTCTGTGGCTCAGTGTCCAGAGTGGCCACCTGAGTCTCCCTCAAGAAGCCTGCCAGATATCTTGTTATTTGTTACCTTCCTCCAAACCTCTGGTGGTGACTTGTGGGTCATGCTCTTGGCCCTGAGCATTCACATCCATGGGTGTTCAGTGTGGACTGATGTTCTGCTTCTCCAAGCAGAGGATGAGTGTCTCAGGCGTCACAAATGATGAGCAGTGTGATCTTCAGTGCCCGGACGCTAGGCAGTGGTCTTTCATATTGTATGTGCCCAGACATCATGGCTTTTAAAAGGCAACTAGAGTTTCAGATGTTCTGGGAGCCCAGCAGCCACCATATGGGCACCTTCCCCTTCACACATTCTTATCAGAGGGACCAAGGGTTCTTCTTCTTGGGGCTGGAGTGTGTGGCAGATCTGCACTCCTAGAGTCTTTCCAGTCTTGTTCTATGATGAAAACACAAAGCTACTCTTTGTTGTCAAGCTAGCAATTGAGGCATCACTGTTCTTCCCCAGTGAGAGTTCTGGCTTTGGATTCTCTAGTGGCAAAGAGATATTTATGTGATGCAGTGGGGGAGGCATCAATTCCCACTGGGGACTGAAGATAAAAGCAACTTTTGGGAATGTTTATATCTAACACTTGCTGATTCTCCTGGGAGCTGCACTTCATTATCCTGTAGTTATATGTCTACCTAAAGGTATGTGTTTTCTCCCTAAGCTTTTTTTCTTCCTTACTTGTTTATTTTGCAGCCAAAATGTGGGTTTATTCCTTTCTCCAGTGATGTTACGCATGAGATGAAGCATAAGGTGTGTCGTTACTGCATGCACCAGCACCTCAAGGTGAGAAGAGTTGACCAGCTGGGTTCCCTCCCTGCACAGAGCCTTGTGGTGAATGGCTGGGCCACCTAGAGTTTTCAGAGGAGTAAAATAAAACATAGATATGATTTACTTTTTATTTCAAAAGTACTTCATGTTCATCTTTTCCTTCTTAATTGAGATATTTGCATATCCTAAGATTTACACTTTTAAAA
Organism: Phocoena phocoena; assembly: GCF_963924675.1. NCBI lineage: Eukaryota > Metazoa > Chordata > Mammalia > Artiodactyla > Phocoenidae > Phocoena > Phocoena phocoena. Next base: position 25,599,700 of record NC_089224.1, on the reverse strand, counting down.
TATATAATCCAGTGGATTTTAGTTTATTCATAAGGTTGTGCAACCATCACCACGATCTAATTCCAAAACATTTCATCACCTCGAAAAGAAGTCCTGTGCGCATTAGCAGTCACCCCCTGTCCTGCCAACCCCTGGCAACCACCTATCTCTGTGGATTTGCCTATTGCGGACATTTCCTATAAATGGAATCACACAAATTATGGCTTTTTGTGACTCTCTTCTTTTACTTAGCATAATATTTTTGAGGTTCATACACATTGTGGCATTTATCAGCACTTCATTTCTTTTATGGCTGAGTAATACTCAATTGTATGGAAACATTTTGTTTATCCATTCATCTATTGATGGACATGTGGGTTTTTTCCTTTTGGCTATTGTGAATAATTTTGCTATAAATGTGCGTGTACATGTACATGTTTGATTCACTGTTTTCAGTTCTCTTGGGTATATTCCTAGCAGTGGCATTGCTGGGTCTTAGGGCAATTCTGTTTAACTTTTTGAGGAAATGGCAGATTGTTTTCTACAGCTATAGCACCATTCTATATTCCCACCAGCAATGTATGAGGGCTCCAGTTTCTCCACATCCTCGCTTGCACTTGTTATTGTCCCTGTTTGTGATTATAGTCATCCTAATGGATAGGAAGTAGTATCTCATGTGATTTTCATTTGCATTTCTCTAACAGTGATGTTGAGCATCTGTTCATGTGCTTATTGGCTATTTGTATATCTTCTTTGGAGAAATGTCTGTTCAAATTCTTCACCTGTTTTTGAAATGAGTTGTTTGTTTTTTAGTTGTTTTAGGGGTTCTCTGTTTATTTTAGATGTTAATTTCTTTATCAGATATGTGATTTGCAAATATTTTCTCCCATTCTGTTGGTTGCCTTGCCTTTTTACTCTGTTGATAGTGTCCTTTGTTGCACAAAAGTTTTAAATTTTGATAAAATCTAATTTGTCTTTTTTTTCTTTCATTGCCTATGCCTTTGGTGTCATATCCAAGAAATGTTTACCTAAACTAAGGTCATGGTGCTTTTCCCATATGTTTTTTTCTAAGAATTTTGTAGTATTAGCTCTTATGTTTAGATCTTTGATCCATTTTGAGTTAGTTTATGTATTTGATGTTAGGTAAGGGCCCAACTTCACGTGATATCCAGTTTTCCCAGGACCACTTGTGAAAAGACCATCATTTCTCCATTGAATGGTCTTGGCACCTTTATCAAAAATCTATTGGCCATATATATGAGGGCTTATTTCTGGCCTTCTATTGTATTCTATTGGTCTGTATGTCTGTCCTTATGCCAGTACCACACTCTTGATTGCTGTAGCTTTGTAGTAAGTTTTGAAATCGGGAAGTGTTAGTCTTCTAGCTTTGTTCTTCTTTTTCAAGATTGATTGTTCACGATTGTTTTGGCTATTTGAGGCCCCTTAAAATTACATGTGAATTTGAGAATTGGATTTTTCATAACTGCCAAAAAAGACTTTGGAATTTTGACAGAAATTTCAGGAATCTATAGGTCACTTTGGGTAGTACTGCTATGTTAACAATACTAAGTCTTATAATCCATGAACACAGGCTCTCTTTCCACTTACTTAGGTTTTCTTTAATTTCCTTTCAGCAATATTTTATAGTTTTCAGTGTACAAGTCTTTCACCACTTTGGTTAAATTATTTCTAGGTATTTTATTATTTTGGAATATTGTAAATGTGGTTATAAGTAGGATTGCTTCCTTAATTTCCTTTTTGGTTTGTTTATTGCTAGGGTATAGAAACACAACTAATTTTTGTGTGTTGATCTGGTACCCTACAAGTTTGCTGAATTCATTTATTAGCTCTGGTAGCGTTCTTGTAGATTCTTTGGAATTTTCTATGTACAGGATCATGCCATCTGTGAATAGAGTTTTACTTCTTCTTTTCCAATTTAGATGTCTTTAAGCTTCACGATTTCCAAGACAGCACCTGGGATTTTTGATAAGGATTCCAACGTATTGCAGATTAGTATGGGAAGTATTGCCACCTTAACAGTATTAATACTCTGTGAACACAGGATGTTTTTCCATTTATTTAGGTCTTTAATTTCTTCCAGCGATGTGATAAAGTTTTCAGCCTATAAATCTATGTGTCTTTTGTTGAACTTATTCCTAAATTTTTTATTTTGGGGGATGCTATTGTAAATGGAATTTTTAGAAATTTCATTTTCAGATTGTTTATTACATAGAAATACAACTGATTTTTTAATATATATATTTAATTGTGATGAAATACACATGACATAAAATTTACCATCTTACCCATTAAGTGTACAGTTCATTGACATTAAGTACATTTACATTGTTGTGCAACTGTCACCATCATCCATCTCCAGAACATTTTTCATCTTGTAAAACTGAAACTCTGCATCCATTAAACAACTCTACATTTCTTCCTTTCTCAAACCCCTGGCAACCACCATTGTAGTTTCTATCTCTATGAATTTGACTACTGTAGGGACCTCATATATGTGGAATCACACAGTATTTGTCCTTTTATGACTGGTTTATTTCACTTACCATAATGTCCTCAAGGTTCATCCATACTGTAGGTTGTGTGAGAATTTCCTTCCTTTTTAAGGCTGAATAATATCCCATTGAATGTATATACCATATTTTGTTTATCCATCCATCCATTGATGGGCACTTGGGCTGCTCCCATTTCTTGGCTATTGTGAATAACACTTTTGTGAACATGGGTGTACAAATATTTCTTTGAGACTCTGCTTTCAATTCTTTGGGGTATATACCCAGAAGTTGAACTGCTGGATCATATGGTAATTCTGTTTTTAATTATGAGTACAATATTGTATAGAAATAGTAGGAGTGGGCATCCTTATCTTGTTCCTGATATTAGGGGTAAACCTTTCAGAATTTCACTGTTGAATGTAATGTTCTCACTGTGAGTTTGTGAAAGATGTTCTTTTAGAGTTTTTTTGTTTTGTTTTTATTAATCATGAAAGAATGTTAGATTTTGTCAAATGCTTGTCCTGCATCTGTTGAGATGATCATGAGTTGTTTTCCTCTTTCTATTAATATGATGTATTACATTGATTGATTTTCATATGTTGAACCACACTTGTATTTGATTGATAAATCCCATTTGATGATAGGTGTGTAATCTCTTTAATATGCTGCTAATGTGGTTTGTTAGTTTTTGTTGAGGATTTTTTCTTGAGGGATATTTGTCTGTAGTTTTCTTTTCTAGTGATGCTTTTGTCTAGTTTTGGTACCAGGGTAATAACTGGCTTCATAGAATGAGTTAGGAAGTGTTTTCCATCTTTTACTCTTCAGTTTTTTGGAAGAGTTTGAGTATTGGTATTGATTCTTCTTTAAACATTTGGTAGCATTCAGTAGCAAAGATGGGCCAGATGGTCCTGGGGTTTTCTTTGTTGAAAGATTTAAAAAAAATCTTTATTGAATTTGTTAGAATATTGCTTCTGTTTTTTATGTTTTGTTTTTTTGGCCCCAAGGCATGTGGGAATCTTAGCTCCCCGATCAGTGTTTGAACCCGCACCCCCTGCACTGGAAGGTGAAGTCTTAACCATTGGACTGCCAGGGAAGTCCCCGTTGAAAGATTTTTGATTACTGATTCAGCCTTTTGTTATGTCTGTTTAGATTCTCTGTTTCTTCTTGAGTCAGTTTTGGTAGCTGTATGTTTCTAAGAATTTGTTCATTTCATCTAATTTGTTGGCATATAATTGTTCATAGCATTCCTCTAAAATTCTTTTTATTTCTGCAAGGTTGGTAGTAATGTCTTTTCTTTCATTCTTGGTTTTAGTCATTTGAGTCCTGTCTTTTTTTTTTCTTGGTCTAGCCAAAGGACTGCCATATTTGTTGATCTTTTCAAAGAAACAACTTTTGGTTTTGTTTCTTTTCTCAGATTTTCCCTTTCTATACTCTGTTTCATCTGTCTCTGCTCTAATCTACTACTTCTTTCTCTCTGTTTGCATTGGATTTAGTTTGGTCTCTAGTTTTTTAGGGTAGAAAATTAGGTTATTGATTTGAGATCTTTCTTCCTGTTAATATAGGTGTTTACAAGTATAAATTTCTCTCTAAACATTGCTTTCTCTGCCTCCTATAAATTTTGTTATGTTGTATTTTCATTTATCTCAATTTATTTTCTGACTGCTCTTTTGATTTCTTATTTGACTCATTGATTAGTTTTCATGTATTTGTGAGTTTCTCAAATTTCCTTTTATTATTTGTTTCTAGTTTCATTCCACTGAGTTTGCAGAGTCATCTTTTTAAATTTATTGAGACTTGTTTTGTGGTTTAACATATGGTTTCTCCTTGAGAATGTTTCATGTTTACTTGATTAGAATATACTCTGCTGTTGTTGAGTGGAGTGTTCTATAGATATTTGTTAAGTCTAGTTGGTTTATAATGTTGTGCAAGTCTTCTACTTCCTTGTTGATATTCTGTCTAGTTGTTCTACCTATTGATTTAACATCTTAACCTAAACAATCTAACTCAATAACAATTCAACTTCAGCAGTATACATAAGCTCTGCTCCTATATAGCTTTGTTGCCTTCCCGCTCTGTTGTGCTGTTACTGTCATACAAATTACATCGTTATGCATTGTATGCTTGTCAATACAGATTTGTAATAATTGCCTTATGCAGTTATAATAATTGCCTTATGCCATGCAGGGGACATTCTGTCTTTTGAACCAGGTAGAAGAAAAAAGTTACAAACAAAATATATTTATATTATCCTTTATACTTACCTATGTAGTTCCTTTACCCAGTGCCATTTATTTCTTCATGTGGATCTGAGTTACTGTCTAGTTCCCTTTTAGTTCAGCCTGAAGATTTCCCTTTAGTATTTCTTGTAGGGCAGGTTTTCTAGCAACACATTTTTAAAGTTATTGTTTATCTGGCAGTGTCTTAATTATTGCTTCATTTGAAAGGATAATTTTATAGGCAAGACTTCTTGGTTGATAGTCTTTTCTTTCAGCACTGTGTATGCCATCCCAGTGCCTCTGGCCTCCATGGTTTTCAGTGAGAAATCAACTGTTAATCTTATGGAGGATCCTTTGTACATCATGAGTCACTTCTCTCTTCCTGCTTTCAAGATTCTCTCTCTCTTTGTCTTTGGACAGTTTTATTATGATGTGTCTAGGTGTGGAACTCTTGGACTTTATCCTAAAATCCACTGATTGTTTCTTCTGCCTACTCAGATCTGCTGTTGAGCCCTTCTTGTGACTTTTTCATTTTAGTTATTGTATTTTTCAATGACAGAATTTCTATTTGGTTCCTTTTTATAATTTCTATCCTTATTAATATCCCGTTTGTTAATACATTGTTCTCCTTGTCTCCTTCAGTTCTTTGTCCTTGGTTTCCTTTAGCTTAAAGCTTATTTAAAATAGTTGAGTTAAAGTCTTTGTCAAGTAAGTCCAATGTATGAATTTCTCAGGGACAGCCTATTGATCGTTTTTTTCCTGGGTATGGACCATACGTTTTTGTTTCTTTGCATGTCTTGTAATGATTTGTTGAAAACAGGCATTTTAAGTAATATAACATGACCACTCTGGAAATCAGTTTCTACAACCTTTCTAGGATTTATTGTTGCTGCTTGTTGTAATTGTTATTGTTTTGTGATTTTTCTTTGCCAAGTTTGAGAAGTCTGTTCTTTGTTGTTTGTGGCCTCTGATGCTTCATTAGCTTAGGTGAGCAGCTAATGGTTTAACAGAGATTTCTTAAATGCCTGATACCATTAAGTCTCCCAGGCATTACTGAGGGGCTCTGTGTGTGCACTGGGGCCTGCCATCAACACTTAGCAGGGCAGTTGCAACTCTGCCTTAGCCTTCACTTCTGCAGAGCCTCAGATCACCAGAAGGTGGTGGCCTTTTCAGGTCTTTCTGGAGCTTGTGCATGGCCTCCTAGATGCCCAGGATATACTGGAGCTTTTCAAAGCCCTGTGTACATGTCCTTCCTCTGCTTTTTCTTTTTAGTTTTAGGTTAGCCTATTGTTTGCCACAACTGTTAACCAGTATCTCAGGAAGTCATGAAGTTAAACAGTTGCCTCTGAATATTTTTCACAAATGTCCCTGGGGGAAAATGCCCCCCCCCCTTTTTTTTTTTTTTTTTTTTTGCAGTACGCGGGCCTCTCACTGTTGTGGCCTCTCCCATTGTGGAGCACAGGCTCCGGATGCGCAGGCTCAGCGGCCATGGCTCACGGGCCCAGCCACTCCGCGGCATGTGGGATCTTCCCGGACCGGGGCACGAACCCGTGTCCCCTGCATCAGCAGGCGGACTCTCAACCACTGCGCCACCAGGGAAGCCCGAAAATGCCCCTTTTGTAATTGGTTAGCTCTGAGTCAAGTAAGTGAAGACAGGAAACCAAGAGACAGGTCAAATAATGACCACTCTCTGGAAATGAGGCTTTGGAGAAGCTCCTACACCATTTAGCCTTCTCCAGTGGCTGCCACATGCCACACTTCTGTTTTCACTGTGATTGGGGATGTTGGTTTTTAGGGTTCCCTTGGTGCTAGACAGAAGGGGTAAGAATAAGGCATTAAAAGTGCCACATAGCTCACTGTTCTTATTTAGATATGGCCATTTTTCTTGTATAATACTTTCCAGATTGTTGTAAGCCTTAGGTTAATTTTCTGGTTTCTGAAAATTTTGATCCTGACTGTTTTTGCCAGTTTTCTCCTTGCCCTTATGGGGGAGAGAATTTCTAGAGGTCCTTAGTCCATCTTTTCTTTGTGGTGTTATAACTTTCTAGGCTCTTAGGAAAAAGAAGGTATGTGAGCCATTCCCTTTAGGAGATAGTTTTCATTGTTGCGATTATGATGGATTTTTAAGAACTGTTTGTTTGGTTTTTTTGCTATGAAATAGTACCTGCTTGTTTAATTGTTAAAATATGTAATTTTATGAATTAGGTCTCCTGCCTTCCCAGAGGTAACTCACGTTGTCAGTTTGCATGTCCTTCCAGACTTCTTTCTGTGCCAACAAAAATATACGTGTTATTCAAGTGGAAGTGAGGTGATGCCTTTCCATACACATATTCTCATGTGTGCTCACACGTGCATGTGTGCACACATACACTTTTATAAAGCAAATATGGAGTCTTGCCATAAGTTATTGTTCTGCTAATTGCTTTTGTCACTTAAATAATCCTTGGAGATTGATTGTTGTGTATCCTTCAGGGCTTTTTCAATGCATATTTAGATACATGCATGTATAGATACACATATCCTTTTTTTTTTTTAAAGCAAAAGTGATTTCATATACATTGTTCTGCCAATTGCTTTTCTCCTTGAATAAATATTGGTGATTTTGAGCTCTGCCTCTTTCTGTTAGTGGCTGCATATTATTTATTCATTCAACATGTGGCTTGCTGTGTCCTGGCCCATACGAGCAGATGTCCTTTGATTTATTTAGTTGTTTCTAGGTCTTGCTGTCACAGTTAGGTCGCAGTGAATCCTTGACCCAGCGATTCCTCATACATTTGCCAAATCAGGGGGCACGCACATTTAAAATTTTGATGGAAACCAGCAAGTTGCCTTTCAAAAGGTTGTACCAATTTATCTTCTCGCTGACAACATGAAATTGCTAGTTGGGTGCACCCTCCCCTTCCTGGATATTATAATTGTAAAGATTTGTTCATCTGATTACCAAAATTCAGCCATGTCATTTTATAAAGGTGCTTGCTGCCACTTCTCTGCTCATGTGGAGGGGCTGGCAGCTACGTGAGGCTCTCAGAGGAGGGCCGAAATTTCCTGGGGTCACAGTCAAGCCCCCTGCCCCAGCTAGTGATGTGCACTTGGAGGTGGTGTCATCTGCTGGGCCCTTCAGCTGCCTTGGTCATCTCACAGTCACTTGGGCTGTTTTGTGTGTTAGAGTTGGAGTGCTCCCCCAGTCCACTCATTGATACCATGTGGTGGTTTCTTAACAGGTAGCAACTGGGAAGTGGAAGCAGATAAGTAAATATTGTCCCCTTGATCTCTACTCAGGGTAAGCGAACACTTCTCCTTTGTCCCTAGTGCTGCCTTTCTTGGCGGGGGTTGGGAGTGGGCCGCATTCTGTGAAATGGGGGCTACTTGACTGCAGATAGCCAGGGCCCTGGGCAGGGCCCAGGGTTCTTGCCTAGGGTCAGTGTTGCCTCCATAGGTTCCTGCAGATTACCTGTGGGAGCCAGTGGCTGGGAAGGTATTGCCAGAGGAAGGGGCAGAGAGCAGGGTGGGGATTAGGGGCAGGGATGGGGGTGCCTCTCTGAGTAGGGCTGGGGAGAATGCAGCTCCTTAATCTGCAAAGCTCAGAGACCTCGAGTGGCAGCTCTTGGGCATGTCCCCTGAGCCACGGGCAGGTGAATGCAAAGTCTGCTTTAATTCTGTCAATAATACTTTCTCTTTTCAGAAATAAACAGAGAATGTACTTTGCTTTGAAAAGCTTGTTACAGGAGGCACAGAACAACTTAAAGATCTTTAAGGTAAGAGCTGCTTCTGTCTTATGGCACTTTTAGGGTGGAGCCTGTTGGTGTCTGAACTGAGCTGGATGAACCCATGGTGCTTTGGTCCCTTACAGGGCTCTGTGACCTTGCAGATGAGGGCATCTGGGCTGGGGCTGGCTTAGCATGATACTTTGGGTCCTTTTTCCAAGCCTCATTTCATGGGCATGTCATCCTGGGACTCCTGGGATGTGTGATGGTGACTCCTTGACCACTGGGTGGCCTTGGGCTCCTTTGACACATAGACCCTGACTCTGGTTCTTGGAGAAAGATGGCCCTGACTGTGTCCCAGGAGCCTGTGTGGTTGAGATGGGAGCAGGAGCTGGGGCAGGGCATCCTAGAGGGTGGCCTTTCCTCCCGAGTAACTTAGGGAACTTATAATTTGGGGATCTCCTTGTCAATTAGTGAGTTCTCAGAGTCCTGCATCCTGATCGTGGGAACGGTTCTGCATGCAGAATATTCACCATCTGGCACTGGTACCTTCTGCTTCCTCATTGCCACCTGCTGCCGGCACCCTGACCAGACTTGCTGAGGCCCTATGGTCCCCTGGCCTGCTGCTAGTGGGAGGAGGAGGAGAGGCTGAGGGACAGGAGTGTGGAGAGAGGGGGTGTGGGGAGAGGGGAGGAGGGGCCCAGATCTGGAGGAGGGCTTGGTGTGGCCTGTGTTGGAAATGTGTCCCCTGGGATCCCCCTGGTCACCTCCTTTTCTGCTTACCACTGACTGCCCCCCGTCCTGGTTATCTTCTTATTAAGTATGACATATAAGCGAGAGTTTGTGACAGGCTCCAGGTTCACAGCCTCTGGATCTGTGTGGAGTAGCAGGGCTGTTGGATGTGGACAGCCTTGTGCCCTCTGTGTCCTGCTCCGTGTGGATAGTGCTGTTCTGCACACTGGATGCCCCTCAGAAGTGGGCACAGAGAAGTTCGGAGGGAAGCCTATTCTTGCCTTGCTTCCCCCCATGGTTCAAAAATCTGGTCAGAGTGAATCAACTTTACCTTGTCTGCCTCCACCTTCCCAAATCTAGAAAAAGAGGACATTTTAAAATCAGTTTTTATTTCTAAATCTTATAAAGACTTCAGGAATTGTATATTTAAATCCTAAAGATAAGTTCCCTTTCATCTGGGGATTTATTTGGAACCTATAATGAGGCTGGCATTTTGTCCTAAATGGACCCTTTTCTGACTGCCCCCGCCTAGGCTGGCCCACACTTAAGCTGAGTGGTGAGTCTGGCTTGGCCCCTGGATGAGCTGACCTGTCCTGGGGCCTGGGACCTGGGACTGAGAACCCTGGCTATCTGCTGCTTCTGTTGAACTCAGCTGGGGGAAGAAAATCCAGAGGTTGAGATAATAGTTTCAAAAGAGATGGATTAAAAGAAGTGACACGGAATGGCTTTTTAAAATAATCCCCGGAGCAAGTCAGTACATTATTGCAAGTGCCAGTATCCCTCAGGAGCAAGCTCTCTGGTTCTGAAGCTCACGCCTTCCCTTGTTGTGAAATTCCATGTGTGGAGAAGTTTCCTGGGCCACGGTCGGTGCTGCCACCGTGCTTTCTGTTGTTGGAGCCTTCTCCTTGTCTGTCCGAATGTCGTTCACAGACTCCGTCTGTGGCTCTGTCCACTAATACTGGACACTTGTGAGATGTGGGAGACATGCGGGGTTGTCACAGAGCCCAAGACGATAGCTCTCTGCCAAATGTCACATGAGGTGCTTGAGCAACCATATTTGTATATGTAAAATGCCCATCTACCTGGATTCCAGACACTGGGGAGAAGAGACCTTCTATTGTCCAGGGGTCACTCAACTGCTTATGGGCCTGGAGGAGAGAGTTTCACGGTAGGCCAAGACTGCCCTTGCACTGGACCGCAAGCCAAACTCTGGCCCTACCTCCTGGTTGCAACCCATTTTGACTGGTTTTGGCTTGGTACTTCATCTTGGCCTGCTTTCCTCCTGGGAGCTCCTGCTTTTCCTTTGCCTGGCGCACCCTCCTCCCTCTGTAAGGCCATCTCAAGGGTCAGCATCTCTTGTTGGTTTCCCCTGGTCCTTTGGCCAGCAGTGGCCACAGTTGTGTTCCCATCTCCCTGGACACCCACATCTGTGAACTCTGATGGTGCTAACAGGGGCCTCCCAGGGGAGGCATCATGCTGCTGAATCCCGGGGACTTGCTGAGGGAGGAATGTCCAGTCCACACTTCTCACTGGGTTGAATTGACCCCCATCTGCCACCTGGGGGCGGAGCAGGGATCGTCCTCATCGTATTATCTACTACTGCATAACAGCCACTTATCATCTCAGTTGTTGTGGCCAGGAATTAAGGAGCAGCATAGCTGGTTCTGGCTCAGGGTCCTTTTTGAGGCTGCATCCCATATGAAGGCTCAGCTGGGGCCAGGGCTCTGCTCCTAGGATGGCGCCGCCACAGCCATTGGCAGAAGGCCTTAGTTCCTGGCCACGTGGGACTCCACGGGGCTGCTCAGTGTGGCTGCTGTGATCTGAGAAGAGAGTCATCAGGACAGAAGCCACAGCATCTTTTATAACTTAATCTTGCTGGGGGTATGCTATTGCTCTGCTCGTATTCTCAGTCACACAGACCAAACCTCCACAATGCAGAGAGGACTACAGATTATGAGTGTCAAGGGATGGGGGCCATTGGGGACCTACCTGGAGGCTGCTGACCACGCTGTCTCACAGACAAGGAAACTAGGGGCAAGGGATTCATCACTCCCCTGGGACTGGCTGATGCCCAGGGTGTGGGGACCAGGATTTCCTTAGGGGTTTTCCTCCTAGATACCACAGACCCCTGTAAAAGTCACAGGGTTGTACCCACCGAGCGTCCTTTCATGTAGCCCTGGGGACATTGGTGCCATAAGGAATTTCTTTGCTGGACTTGGTTTTAGAAGGCAGGATGGCCTCAAAGATGAAGATTTCTATACTAGTGATGCTGTTGGCCTTACCCACCCTGGCTGGAGCCTGGCTTAGTCTTTCGCAGAGGACAGAAGCCCTCTGGGATGCTGGCGGCCGATGTCCACACTGGCTGAGAAGTTTGCTCAGGGTCAGATGACACCGTGTGTCCCTCAGTAGCACAGTAGTGTCACTTGGCCTCTTGCGTAACAGGCTAGGGCCTTTGGGAGTCTGTGCTTTGGGCCGAGTTTGCTTGAGCTTGCTAACATCCCAGGTGTTCTGGTCTGAAGGTTTGTATCTCAGGCCCAGGGCTCTGATCTTTGGTTCTTGAGAACTTTTCTCCTTTTTCATGTTCCAGTGGGATTTTTCTCTTGGTCAGTGACATGGTACATGAGGGTGGGTTTCCCCAGAGGGCTGCAGTATGCGGAGACCCCAAATGGGGGCATGTAAAATGTCCGGTCCTTTGGCCTGTCTAGTGGATGGGGACGGAGGTGTCTTCCTACCGGCCTGTTGGAGTTGACGTTTCCCTGTTTCTTTCCCTTCCTGAAGAATGGTGAGCTGATTTATGGTTGTAAAGATGCCCGCAGCCCTGTGGCTGACTGGAGTGAACTTGCACACCACCTGAAGCCATTCTTCTTCCCATCCAATGGCCTGGCCAGTGGGCCCCACTGCACAAGGGCCGTGATCCGGGAGCTGGTGCGTGTCATCACACGGGTGCTACTGAGTGGCTCGGACAAGGGCCGGGCGGGCACCCTCAGGTCGGGGCCTGGGCTGCGGGGCCCACCCGTCTGTGAAGCCAGCCCTTTCAGCAGGAGCCTGCGCTGCCAAGGTAGGCCTGGTGGGTGGGCTGGGTGCAGGGGGAGCAGAGCCTGTGGCATGGCCTGCGAAGGTCCTGCCTGGCCTCACGGAGCTTCTGTGGGAGCAGCCTCAGTCTTGTCAGGGCTCCCCAAAGCTGGGCCTCCCTGTCTCTCAGCCCCAGGTGGGGATACTGCCTTTCTCATCTCTTATCTGGGTTTATAAGTTGCAGCATATATTTGGGCTATAGGGTTTTCCCTAAATATCGTCCCACACATCTGTGCATCCTCTGTGGTTTGCTGAGTGTTTTCTCTACATTGTCCTGTTCCATCTCATTGCAACCCTGAGGATAGGTTTTCCTTGGCCTTTTTCTTAGATGGGAAGAATTGAGGCCCGGAATGTTTCAGTCCCACAGTGCAAGGCCCTTTAGGGCAGGTGGGTGGCCTCAGTGGGTGGCAGTTTGCAGACAAGTTGTGAACTCAGGCGTGAGGGACCTGTGGCTCTGGGTGCCTCCTTCTCAAGGCCCCATTCCTCACAGACTCGCTGTGGGCTGACTTTGACTCAGTGGGCCTCCAGACTTCAGGGCGATCCGGTGACTGATTTGGGTTTTTGCCATGAATGTTCATGGCCTCCTCGTTTGCCATCTTTGGTCGCCTGCTGGCGGGCTCCACAACACACTCAAGTATGTGGCATGCGGAGCCATAGCCAGGAACTTATTTTGAGGGGCCAACCAGGAAGATTCAAATTATTCAGTTTTTGTGCTGATGATCCCTGTGGGTTCTCAGAGCCTCTGAGGATGGCCGTGGGGGTGTGACATAGGAAGATGGTAGCCCTGCTCCTGCGTGGATTTTAGGTGCTACTGTTTTGCCATACAGCTTCCTAAGCACAAATCACCCTTCTTCTGTCCCCCATTTCACATTTTTCTTAGTACAAATGAATTCTGTGGGTATTTTTCTTGTTGCAAAAGTGATACCTAGTCATTTCAGACAATTTTGGTAAACTTATGCCCATATTTGGGTACTTAACTGCTTTTAAGTAGATGGAACGTGTTTGGAAGGACACACAGATGGACACTGGTCTGAGGCATTGTTGACACCTGTGGACTTTTCTTCCAGACCTTCCCTGCATATGTACACAGACATAAACCTGACCCATGGAATGTGCAATGTGTTCTACATACTATTTTGTAACCTGATATTTTTGCCTGATCAGTATAAATCTGTATCTATATCAGCAATTGTATTTTTTGAAATTTTATGGACCATGAGGTAGATATTCCACTGTATGAATAGCCTATAATTTTAACAAATCCCTTCTAGCTGGGTCTGTGCACTTTCACTCTGTCTTACATGACTGAGCATGTTTTGCCAGAGGTGGGGGAGGTCAGAGGTCAGAGTGTCAGAACTGCACATGGCCACAGCTGCTCCCTGTGACTTGGACCCATACTCATATATTTGTTTGTTCATAGGACATGGCTGTTTCTTTAAAGGGTGGGATAAATGGGCTGGGACTCTGTCTCCCCAGCCCTCGAGACCCCCGGTGCATGGCAGGGTCCCGAGAATGCTCGAGTGTGGAATGGACCTTGTTTCCGCACCATCCCTGCCATGACAGCTCCCTGCTCAGTGTGGTCACTTGTCTCTCAGTACGGGCTGTGGCTCTGGGCTTCACAGATGCAGTCTTGCAGTTTTGGAGATGTCAACATGGTCGTTTTAAATTTTGTGTCTTGTCTTATTTAGACTGAGGGTCATCTCTCTAAACTCAGATCTGGGCTGGTGTGATGGAGGTTGAAGGATGTTGAAAGGAAGGAGAGGCACAGAGTGAGGTGTGGGTCACCTGCCTTTCTTTTGTGCCTGGTCCTGAACGTCTGCTTGTCCCAGCCCCAGCAGCTCCGTGAGGCAGGGTGCGGCCTGTGCCCGCCACCTTCTTTAGTCCTTGACAGTAAACCTCTCATTTTCCCCTGATGTTCTTGGTAGGAAAAAACACCCCGGAGCGCTCAGGGTTACCGAAGGGCTGTCTTCTGTACAAAACCCTCCAGGTGCAGATGTTGGACCTGCTGGACATCGAAGGCCTCTACCCTCTGTACCGGCGGGTTGAGCGGTACCTGGAGGAGTTTCCTGAGGAGAGGTGAGGCCCAGGTCCAGGGCTCCCCTGCCCTTTCTGGGCCCCCATGGGGCCCCAGCAGCCCTGAGGGAAAGATGGGGATGAGGGGAGCAGGTCGGCCCAGTGGGAGGACAGCATTGGCCTCCCAGGAGGATGACTCACCCCAGCTACCTCCCCTCCCTGCCCCCAGATGCCAGGCTCGGCCCAGAGATTCAGTGCCATGTGAAGGAGGACCAGGGTCCTGTCAGATCAGTGGTCATTTGCCCATTTCTAGAAAGGAAAAGCACATCTTGTGAACCTGACAACCCTGCATTAGGCAGCTCCATGTCCTGAGTTGGGCTGAGCCTGCAGGGGGCAGTGCTGCTCCACAGCCAGTGAGCCGTGCTCACCCAGCCACCGCTGGGCTTTGGCCTTCAGGCACTGCCTTGTCCATCTCCTGGCCATCTTGATGGGGGTTGCTAGGGTCCACACCTGTGGCATGTGGTGGAGGCTGGGGCCATTGCCCAGGCCTGGCTTCGCTTCCTCCCTAGCACCCCTTCACTAGCATCTCTTACCTGGACACCATTTGTCATAAACAAGAGACGTTCAGCCTTGGCTCTCCTGGTTCTGGTCTTGCAAGATGCTTCATAACGAAGTTTAGCATTAGGAAGAGATGAATCCATTAATGTTCTTTAAAACCAGATGTATGATTCTTAAACTGCTAACAGTTTAACAAATGATTTCCAGGCAGCTTTGTTATCCTGTTTTTTTGTGCTTTGTCCTTCAGAAAAACATTGCAAATAGATGGGCCTTATGATGAAGCATTTTACCAGAGGCTGCTTGATCTTTCCACTGAGGATGATGGCACAGTGGCTTTTGCACTGACAAAGGTGGGTAGATCCTTCCAGAAACACACTGCATGCTTCTTAGGCTCTTAACACTAACTCGGGGTTTTCCTAAGAAGTGTTTCCCAGTACCTACCCCTGATGGTTAAAGCAGAAAAATTGGGGATTAAAAAAACGTGGCTAAAGTTTCCCCCAGATGGACTGGGCCGGGTGGTAATAACGTTACTTTAGCTTCTAGGAAGGATTTCCCTGTGTTCACTTGGCTCCAGGCCACCCTGGGCCCAGCCCTCTCTCCACCCTCCCTGTACTGGGGTCCAGGACCTGAGGCCACTGCTCTGTGCTTCCTTCTTAGCAGCCTTAGAACAGGCTAGCGCCAACCATTCCTCTCCTTACAGCCCTCAGTGGGACTCTAGGCCCGGACCCCACCTGTGGTTGTGTGTGGCTGGCTTCCTTCCTCCCCATACCTCAGGCCAAGGGGCACCCTGGGAGAATCTCTTAGGGAAGAGGCCTCATCCCATTCTTTCCAGTTCTGTAAAATTGGAATTCAGGGGCTCCATGAACTTGGATAGGAAAAAAATTACATCTTTGTTTTCACTAACCTCTGATTGAAATTAGTGTTTCCTTCCATTACGAATGTGGCAACAACCACTGTGTGGTCAGCAGGACCCCCAACTTTGCCATTTAGAGAAATCAGACCTTTTAATATCACACTGTAGTTGCTACAGATATCTCATGATATCTTTATATTCTTCACTCCTGAGATTTTGTTATGTAATACTACATAATATATTTGTTTTAAAAAATAGTTCAGTATTTGACATGGTCAAGCCTCTATTTTTTATTTTCTGCATTTAAAAATGTTATTCTGAGAGGGATCCATAGGTTTCATTGGGCTGTCAAAGGTTTTGCTAAAATGGTTAAGGAACACTGTTCTAGTGGGAGCAAAGTGACAAAAAGGTAGGAACAAAACAGAATGACCTCCTTCTCTACATCCTCTGGGCAGCTGCCCTGGAGCCCTTAGTTTAACTGTCCTGGTCCTGACAATGTGTCTGTGGTTCTCACTTGTTAAGAGTCCTCACTCTTGTCCTTGGGTGGGTGCTCCCTCCCTCCCAGGTTGGGTGCTCCCTCTTCTGCAGCTGTTGGGCTTTTGAGGAGGTCCCCTCCAAAGCCAAGGGCCCTGAGGGAATTAGCTGAGGTGCTTGGGCATAGAGCTGTCCTCAAGGTGGGGAGAGACCCAAAAGGGGGCCTCTATCGGAATAAAGTGACGGACTGCCCTGCATTGTCTGCAACTTGGGTACATTGATTTAGTAATAAGTATCAGTATTCCATTTTTCAAGAGAAGAAGCATAGGACTTTGCTTCCTTTTTTACACATTTCTATATTTTTCAAAATTGTGATAAATAAGCATGGATTACTTTTTAATTTTATTGCAATTTTTAAACCTCATATGTAAACATAATCTTATAAGAGATTCAAGCAATCATTACACAACTATCAGAATGACTAAAATAGTAACATTGAAATAACACTGAATGCTGGTGCAGAGAAACTAGATTTGCAGAGCTAAACATGCATGTGCCCTATAACCCAGCACCTGCACTCCTGGGCATTTGTCACAGAGAAGGGAAGACTCAGGCTCACCCAAAACCCTGTACAGGAGTGTTCATAGCAGCTTTATTTGTGATAGCTAGAAGCTGGGTACAACTCAAGTGTCTGTCAACAGGTGGCCTACAACAGGTTACATAAACTGGAACTGTTGAGCAGTAAAAAGGAACGAAATCTCAATAGACACAACAACCTGGGTGAATCTTCAGAGAAATGTGCTGAGTGACAAAAGCCAGTCCCAAAAGATCACACACTATGATTCTGTTTAAATGACATTCTTGAAATGACAAAGATGAATGGTTGCTGTGGGATGGGGAGGAGGTGGAAGGAAGCGGGTGTGGTTATAAAAGGTCAACAAAGAGGGATCTTCTGGTGATGGAACTGCTCTGTATTTTAACTGTGGTGGCAGATGCATGAACCTACATGTGTGATAAAATGCACAGCACACAGGACTACATGTAAAACTTGGGAGATTGGAATAAGATCATGGAGTGTATCAATGTCACTATCCTGGCTGTGATTATTATACTATATAGTTTTGCAAGATGTCACCATTGGGGGAGACTGGGTAAAGGGCACTCAGGATCACCTGCATGTGAACCTACAATTATCTCAAAACAAATAATTTAATGAAAAAGATTCAAGCAGTGAGTATATTGTCCGGGAATATCCCACAGGCCGCGGAGCGGCTGGGCCCGTGAGCCACGGCCGCTGAGCCTGCGCGTCTGGAGCCTGTGCTCCACAACGGGAGAGGCCACAGCAGTGAGAAGCCCGCGTACCGCAAAAAAAAAAAAAAAAAAATGTGACGTTATTCCTGCCCAAGCAATAGGTGTCCACTGTTAACAGTATGTATCTTTTCAGAACTTCACACTAACACTCACACACACACTCACTCATACCATTTGGGGGATTATCCACATTATACGTGTTCTTCACTAGCTTGCATTTAACCTAACATGGCTTGAAGTCTGTCTGTGTTGGAATATAAGGGTCTGCCTCTTTTTTTGTTTTAGGGATTTAGGTTCTGTTAGTTGGAATCTGAAGAAGGTGGAAGTGAAGCTGAAGCTGGGGGAGCAGGTTGAGAATATTCCTAGGCTACAGACTATTGAAAGTTCTTTCATGAATACTGTTTATCTAATTGAGCTTTGTACCTCTGATGAAATGAGAGAGGTGCGAATATTGTATTTATTTCGAAGCTCAGGAAACTGCAGCCCAGCGTATTTCTTGCTTTCTGACTATCGTTTAGTATTCTGTAATGGGAGTCAGCAAACTTTTTCTATAAAGGGCCAGACATCACAGCTCTCATCCCAATCTAGAAAACTGATACTGGTGCACGGTGGCTTGGAATGGGCTGCAAGGGCCCATACGGTGATTGCTATGGGCAAGGCACAGGAGTCTTATCTGGAAGGTAGAGAAGGGTGTATCCAGGGCGTCTGGTTTGGGGTTGACAAAATGTGTTTAGGGCTTCTTTCCAAGTTCTGCTTTTACATGATCTCTGGACCCCTAAACTGATGGTTCTCAGTCCTAGCAGATCCAACACTCTTTTTCTATAGCAAATACTGTAATTCCCCCTTTACTATCTTGAAATGAAATTCATAGATAATATAACCTACCTAAACACATCTTAACTGTAATATAGATTTTTGTTTTGTTTTGTTTTTGTTTTTTTGCGGTACGCAGGCCTCTCACTGTTGTGGCCTCTCCCGTTGCGGAGCACGGGCTCCGGATGCGCAGGCTTAGCGGCCATGGCTCACGGGCCCAGCTGCTCCGCGGCATGTGGGGTCTTCCCGGACCGGGGCACGAACCCCTGTCCTCTGCATCGGCAGGCGGACTCTCAACCACTGCGCCACCAGGGAAACCCCTGTAATATAGTTTTAACTGTAATATAAATGGGGAGAAAAAAAAAGGCAAGTATTTTGTCATAAAATAACATGTATTTAAATTAAAAAAAAAAAAGGCAGGGGTGGCAGAGAGTAAATGCTTTAGGCTTTGGCCATCTGGTCTCTGTTGTAGCTACTTAGCTCTGCCATCATAGCTCAGAAGCAGCCAGAGACAAATTTAAATGAGCATGGCTGTGTTCTAGTAAACCTTTATTTACAAAAACAGGTGGCAGGCTGGATTTTGCCCCTGGCCTGTAGTTTGCTGACTTCTGTTCACTTTTGCTTGTTAGTTTTTATATTCATTTTTTTCTCTGTTGGTTTGGGAGTTAGACATTCTGCTACTGTCATTTTTCTGGTTACTTGTTCAATTTGACCATGCATATTTAAAGACTAAAATTAATAATTTAACCCCCACTCCCACCCCAACACCTGCCACACAGACACATAATATTGGGTTGGCCAAAAAGTTCATCTGGGATACTTTAATTCCAGTTATCGCTCCCAACTTATATGCAGTTATTGTCATGTAAGTTTTTGTCATATAACTTTTCTTGGGCGTATACCTAGGAGTGGAGCTGCTGGGTCAAGTGGTAACTTACGTTTAACTTTTTCAGGAACTGCCAGACTGTTTTCCAAAATGGCTGTACCATTTTACATTCCCACCAGCAGTGTACAGGGTTCCAGTTTCTCCATATCTTTTACAGAACTTGTTACCTGCCCTCTATTTGTCTTATTGTTTTTTTTTTTAAAAATCGCAATTTACAGTATTATTTTTTACAGGTGTTTGTTTAGATCTACCACGTTTACCCATATCTTTGCTTAACATTCTTATATCTCAGATCTTTCCTCTTTTTCCTATAAAAGTTTTATTGTGATATGTTACATACCATACAATTTACCTGCTTAAAGTATGCAATTTGGTGGTTTTTACTATATTCACAGATATGTGTAAGCAGCATCACAGTCAATTTTAGAACATTTTCATCACCTAAAAAAAAATTCTGTACCCTTTAGCCATCATCTCCTTATCTCCTCATCCCCAACAGCCCTAAGCAACTACTAATCTACTTTAAAAAATTAATTTATTTATTTTTGGCTGCATTGGGTCTTTGTTGCTGTGCGCGGGCTTTCTCTAGTTGTGGTGAGTGGGGGCTACTCTTTATTGTGGTGCACAGGCTTCTCATTGCGGTGGCTTCTCTTGCTGCGGATCACGGGCTCTAGGAGCGCAGGTTTCAGTATTTGTGGTGTGTGGGCTCAGTAGTTGTGGCTCGCAGGCTCTAGAGCACAGGCTCAGTAGTTGTGGCACATGGGCTTAGTTGCTTTGCAGCATGTGGGATCTTCCTGGACCAGGGCTAGAACCCATGTCCCCTGCATTGGCAGGTGGATTCTTAACCACTGCGCCACCAGGGAAGCCCCCTAATCTAATTTTTATCTCTATAGGTTTGCCTATTCCAGATATTGCATATGAATGGAATCATTCAATAGGTGGTCCTTTATGACTGACTCCTTGCACTTTAGCATAATATTTGCAAGGTTCATGTGTATTGTAGCAGGTATCAATACTTCATTTCTTTTTATGGCTGAATAATATTCCATTGTATAGATCTACTGTATTTTGTTTATCCATTCATCAGTTTGATGAGCATTTGGGTTGTTTTCACTTTTTGGCTATTATGAATAATGTTGCTATAAATATGTGTATAAATTTTTCTGTGGACATATTTTTACTTTTCTTGGGCATATACCTAGGAGTGGAGCTCAGGAGCTCAGGAATTTCAGGAACTGCCAGACTGTTTTCCAAATGGCTGTACCATTTTACATTCCCACCAGCAGTGTACAGGTTTCCAGTTTCTGCATATCTTTGACAACACTTTGTTACCTGCCCTTTTGTTTTTAGCCATCCTGGTGGGTATGAAATGGTATCTCATTGTGGTTTTGATTTGCATTTCTGTGAAGACTAAGAGCATTTTTTAATGTGCTTATTGCCCATTTGTATATTTTCTTTGGAGAAATACCTATTCAGGTCCTTTGATCACTTTTAAATTATGTTATTTGTTTCATTGTTGAGTTGTAGGGATTCTGTATATTGTGGATAGTAAGCCCTTAACAGATATATGATTTGCAAATATATTCTGTCAGAGACCTTTTCACTTTTTTGATAATGTTCTTTGTTGTAAAATATTTGCAATTTAAAAACTTTACTTGTTCATTTGAAATATAGTTGATGTACAATATTATGTTAGTTTCAGGTATACTACATAGTGAGTTGACACTTGCATACGTTATGATATGATTACCATGATAAATCTAGTAACCATCTGTCCCCATACACAAAAAAGTTTTTAACTTTGATGAGGTCCAGTTTGTCTGTTTTTCTCTTTTCTTGTTTGTGCTTTTGGTGTCATATCTAAGAATTCATTGCTAAATCCAAAGTCATGAATATTTTCCCCTGTTTCTTCAGAGTTTTAGCTCTTAAATTTAGTTCTTTGATCCATTTTGAGTTAATTTTTATATATGATTTGAGGTAGAGATCCAGCTTCATTCTTTGTATGTGGATATATAGTTGTCCCAGCACCATTTGTTGAAGAGACTATTTTTTCCCATAAATGTATGGGTTTATTTCTGGATAGTCAATTGTGTGCCATTGATATATATGTCTATACTTATGCTTGTACCCTGCCTTGATTACTGTTGCTTTTTAGTAAGTTTTGAAATTGTTCTTTTGCAAGATTGTTCTGGCTATTAGGAGCCCCTTGTAATTTCATTATGAATTTTAGAATCAGCTTGCCAAGTGCTACAAGGAAGCCAGCAGAGATTGTGATAGGGATTGTGGTGAATCTGCAGATTGCTTGCATATGGCCATCTTTATAATAGTAAGTCTTCCAGTTTGTTAACATGGGATGCTGTTCCATTTATTCAGATCTTTGTTTTTCTTTCAACAGTCTTTTCAGAGATACATTTTGTACTTTGTTAAGTTTATCCCTGAGTGTTTTCTTTTTGCTGTTGTAAATGAAGTTGTTTTCTTAATTCCATTTTTAGATTGATCATTGCAAGTGTATAGAAATACAATTTGTTTTTGTATATTGATCTTATAGCTTACAACCTTGCTGAATTTATTAGTTCTAATAGTTTTTTACTGAATTTCTTAGGATTTTCTCTATATAAGATCATTTAGAGATAGTTTTACTTCTTCCTTTCCAGTTTGGTTGCCTTTTATGTCTTTTTCTTGCATAACAGCCCTTGGCTAGAACCTCTAGTGCAATGCTAAATGCAAGAACAGACCTGTCTGATTTGTTTCCGGTCTTATTGGGACAGCATTCAGTCTTTCATCATTATGTGTAATGTTAGCTTTGGGCTTTTCGTAGCTATCCTTTATTGGGTTGAAGAAGTTCCCTTCTTTTCTTAAATTGTTGAATGTTTTTATCATGAAAGGATGTTGGATTTTGTCAAATGTCTTTTCTGCATCGATTGATATTTATTATCATGTGTTTTGTTTTTCTATAGATATGACATATTATTTTTGGATGTTAAAACCAACCTTGCATTCCTGGGATAAACCCCACTTGGTCTATGATTCTTCTTATGTATTGCTGGATTCAATTTGCTATAATTTTGTTGAGGCTTTTTGTGTCCATTCTCATGAGAGGTATTGGTCTGTAATACTGGCCTTGTCGAATGAGTTGGGAAGTATTTCAGCCTCTTTTTCTTGGAAAGATTTGAGAATGACTGATGGTAATTCTTCTTTAAATATTGATATTTGATAGAATTCACCAGTGAAGCCATCTGGGTCTGGGCTTTTCTTTGTAGGTAGTGTTTTGATACCCAGTTAAGTCTCTTTACTTGGTATAGAAAATTGTGCTATTTCTTCTTGAGTCAGTTTTTGTAGTTTGTAACTTTTTGGGAGTTTTTCCATTTTATCTAAGTTGTCTAATTTATTGGCCTACAGTTGTTTACAGTTTTCCTCTTCTTCTTGAAGTATATCTTTTAGAAGTTACTTTAGTGAATGTCTTTTGGTAAATTCTCTTTGTATCTGTTTATCTGGATATATTTATATTTTGTCATAGTTTTGAAAGGTAATTTTTTCTAGGTACAAAGAAGAGGTTGATTATTTTTCTATTAGCATTTAACCATTTTATGCAACATTATCTGACTGTGGATGTTTCTGCTGAGATGTTTTCTGTCAGTCTGTCTTTCCTCAGGAGGTGATTATTTTCTCTATGGTTGCTTTTAAAGTCTCCTCTTTTTAAATCTGACATTTTAGTGCAATGTGATTAGGTGTGGTGTACTTTTAATTTATTCTGCTTGGTGTATGTTGTGCTTTCTCTATTTGTGGATGTGTCTTTTATTAGTTCTGGAAAATCCTCAACCATTTTCTCTTCACATATTTTCTCTTCTCCATTACCCTATTCTCTTCTTCTGGGACTCTAATTAGATATATATATCAGACCTCATTTTTATCATTTTCTTCTGTTCTACCTTTCCATTCACTGATTCTTTCTTCACCTGTGTCTAATCTGTTCATTCATTTGTTTAATGAGTTTTCTACTTCATTAGTTATATTTTTAATTTCTCTCAAAGTTCCATGTGGCTCATTTTCATAGCTGTTTGGTATTTTTGATAGTTCCTTGTTGCTTGCCCTCTTTTAAATCCCATCTTTTATTTCTTTAAACAATTTATGAATAGTTGTTTTATATTCTGTATCAAAGTTACAGTAAAATCTTGGAGGTAAAAAATCTCTTGTTATTTTACTGACTCATCCTTGCTGCTTTATTTGCTTGGGTTTTTAATTATGTATGATTGTGAGCTCATATTTGTTTGATTTTGATCTATGAGAATCTTGGGGACCTAAACAGGGGATGCTTTCCTCCAGAGGAAATATGGATTCTTGACTTAAGGGAGAAGTATCAGGTTTAGACCCTGTACTCCATGGCTTATTCCTAGAAACCATGCCTGCACTGATATTGCCTACAGGGCAGCTTAGCCTTCCAGTTGCTCCTTGCTCAAAACTCTAGTTTCAGCTCCTGTGGGAGTGAGTGTGAGAAGAGGGGATTGGGTTGGGGATTTCCTTTACCTTCTGCAAGCCTAGCAGTGCATTAAAAGTGTTAACAGGGATATCATTGTTTTGTAGGAGGTGCCTTGGAAGTTCTCCATACACCTAAAAGTGTTGTTCTCCTTAATATGGTCACATAATTAATTGTCATTTATTTGGGTGTTATCTTTAATTTGTTACTGTTAAAAATGTTTACATTCACATTTTTGTACTTTAACCCTTGTGCACTTAAGCGTATCTTCCAGAGTGATTCTTAGAAGTTGAGTTGCTAGATTTATTTTTTGTAGATTGTCATATTGTCCTCCTGAAAAGATTTTGCCAATTTATATTCCTTCTTGTAACAGTCAAGGGTCCTGTTTCCCACATGCCCTCCAAATTACTTGATATTTCTAGTATTTAAAAGTTTGATTTTAATTTTCTAGGCTTTTGTTTCATTAACCATTTGTAATGTTGAAATACAGCACATATGGAAAAGTGCACAGAAAGAGGTAAAATTTGTCATAAAGAAAACTCTTGGAGAACTACCAGTTAGGTCTGAATATGGAACACTGGCAGCTAATTAGAATCCCTATTGGTTTCCTGTACAGTTATTCCTCTTGCCTTTCTCCCTCAAGTTAACTATTGTATTGACTTACATACCTATAGTTTAGTTGTTTTTGAACTTTATTATTACAGAATCATGCATATATCTTGTGTCTTGTTTTTTTTTATGTTCTATATAACATGTATAAGATTTACTCATGTTATTGCATGCATTTCCATATTTTCAGTGCTTTGTAGTGATCTATTTAAATGGATATCACCCATTCTACTGTTGATGGATATTTGAGTTGCTCCCAGTTTTGACCGTTATGAATAAAGTTTCTGCAAAACATTCTTGTACAGATCTCTTAGTGTACATGCACATACGTTTCTCTTGGGTATATTCCTAGGAGTGGAATTTCTGGGTCAGAGGTGTGAGCATATTTAGCTTTAGTAGGTACTATGAAATAGTTTTACCTGTTTATATTCCCTACAACAGGCTAGGGTAGTTCGACAGACTAGGGGGTTCCTGTGGCCCCATACCCTCTCTGCCACTGGGTTGTGGGTCTTTTTAATTTTAGCCATTCTAGTGAATGTGTAATGGTAGCTTATTGTGGTAATGAGATTCAACACCTTTTCATATGTTTATTGGCCATTTATATTTTCTTTTCCATGAGGCACCTATTTAAGTCTCTTGCCCAGTTTTTTGTATGGTTGTCTATCTTTTTCTTATTGGTTTGAAGGAAATCTTTATGTATTCT
Organism: Phocoena phocoena; assembly: GCF_963924675.1. Lineage (NCBI taxonomy): Eukaryota > Metazoa > Chordata > Mammalia > Artiodactyla > Phocoenidae > Phocoena > Phocoena phocoena. Next base: position 25,574,790 of record NC_089224.1, on the reverse strand, counting down.
GGATAGATGCTCATTGTCAGATATGTGTGCTACAGATATCTTCTTCCACTTGCCATTTTACTCTCTTAATAAAGTCATTTTCAGAAGGGGAGGTCATAATTTTAAGGTCATTTAATTTACATCTTTTTCCTTCTTTAGCAGTCTTTAAGTTTTATCTACCTTAAAGTCACACAGATATTTTAGAAACTTTGTTTTGCCTTTCACATTTGGTGGGTACCTTCTGCAATTGATTTTTGGTATGGCATGAGGTAAGGTTTTATTTTCATATGCGGTTGTCCTAGAATCATAGGAATTGTCCTGATCACTCTAGAGTCATAATGAATCTTGATACCCAGTAGAGTAAATCCTTCTACTTTCTTCAGGAATGTCTTTCTTTTAATTAATGCCTTGGCTCTTCTTGACCTTTTGCTTATCTGTACAAATCTTAGAATCAACTTGTTCACGAAAAGGAACAGACTCACAGATAACAGAGAATAAATGAGTGGTTATCACTGGGGAGAGGGATGAGGGAGAGGCAAGATAGGGGTTGGGGATTAAGAGGTACAAATTACTATGTATAAAATAAATAAGCTACAAGGGTATATTGTACAACACAGGGAATATAGCCAATAGTTATAAATGGTGTATAACTTTAAAAAGTTGCGACTCACTGTGTTGTACACCTGAAGCTTATATAATATTGTACATCAGTATACCTAAAAAAGAAATTGTTTTTTAAAGAATGAACTTTGTTCAGTTCTACAAGGAAAAGCAACAACAGACCTTTTGGGATTTTGATTGACTTGGCTTTAAAATGATGACAAGAGTTGACATCCATACAATATTAAGGCTTCCAACATGGGCGTTTTCTTTTTATTAGGTGTTATTTAAAGTCTGATAAAACATTTTATGATTTTCTTTAGAGAGATCTTATATTTTATTAGATATATTCCTAGATATTTGATGGTTTTAGATATAGATGGTATCTATGTGGATATATAGGAATGTAACTGATTTTTCTCCTTTGACCTCTTTATCTGTCAGCCTTGTTGAAGTCACTTACTAATTCTAACAATCTATAGCTTCTGTTGGATTTTCATTATATATAATATATATATGTATGATTATATATAATCATATTGTTTGTGAATTTGATTTTTTTTCTTTCCGATCCTTATACTTTTCACTTATTTATTTTGTTTTGCCTAACTGCATATAGTTAATTTTTGTTCCCACTCTCAAAGAGAAAGTATTTACCATTAAGTAAATTGTTTGCTGTAGGTTTTTTTGGGTGTTGCTTAGTTTATTTTTAAAATAAATAACCATTATCAAATTAAGGAAGCTTCCTTCTATTCCTGATTTGTTAAGAGTTTTTATCAGGAGTGGGTGTTGAGTTTTTCAGTGCTTTTTCTGTTTCTCTTGAGAAGATCATGTGACTTTTCTCCTATTTTCTTTTAATGTGATTACAGGTATACCTCAGAGATATTGTGGGTTTGGTTCCAGACCACCACAATAAAGCAAATATCTTAATAAAGCGAGTTACATGAATTTTTTGGTTTCCCAATGCATATCAAAGTTATGTTTACACTATATTAAGTGCACAATAGTATTATGTCTTAAAAAATGTATATACATTAATTAAAAAATATTTCATTGCTAAAATATGCTGACCATCACCTGAGCCTTCAGCAAGTAATCTTTTTGCTGGCAGAGGGTCTTGCCTCGATGTTCATGGCTAATGACTGATCAGGGTAGTGGTCAGGGTGGTGGCTGCTGGAGGTTGGTGTGGCCATGGCAATTTCTTAAAATAAGACACCAGTGAAGTTTAACACATTGGTTAACTTTTCCTTCCATGAATGATTTATCTGAAGCATGAAATGCTCTTTGAAAGCACTTAACCCACAGCAGAACTTCTTTCAAAATTGGAGTCAGTCCTCTCAAACTCTGCTGCTGCTGCTTTATCAACTAAGTTTACATCATATTCTCAATTCTCTGTCATTACAGCAATCTTAGCAGCATCTTCACTAGTAGATTCCATCTCAAGAAACCACTTTCTTTTTGCTCATCCAGAAGAAGCAAGTCCTCATGCAGTAAAATTTGCTCATAAGATTGCAGCAATTCAGTCACATCTTTGACTTCAGAGTTGAAACACCTGGGTTTGAGTCTAGCCTAGCAGTGCAGAGTGGACAGGTCGTTCTATGTCTGTTTCCTTATCCATAAACTGGGACACTAGCAGTGCCTGCCTGTGGGGTTGCTGTGGGGATGAAGTGAGTTAACACATAGTTGGTGATCCCTCTGTTTTGCAGTGTCATTCATGGGAACTGCATGACATTCTAGTGTGCTATGTGATCTGGGGACATTTTGTTGCTCTAAGCAGGGCCTTGGTGTGTGTCTGTGTGCCGCTATCTTGAGGTATAGAGTGGTATGCTCAGTGCTGTCAGTGTGGCTAGCACATCAATAGCTGACGCCACTTACTGCTTTTTCTTCCAAGGTGGGCTGTGATTGTCTTGCCGAAGACAAGCCCTAGGTCCCAGGTTTTGGAATCAGGGTCCATACACTGCCTGCAGTGAGAGGTCAGAGGGCAGCACTGGCCTCTAATGAGTTCTTTGGGACTGGGTCTTCCTAACCTACCCCCAGGTCTGGGACCAGTTCTTGGACCTCTCCAGTGGGGAAGGGTGTGTGTGGTAATGCCATGGAGCTGACCTCTCCTTCCCCTGCAGGTTCAGCAGTACCGGGTCGCCATGACTGCGAAAGACTGCTCCATCATGATCGCACTCTCTCCTTGTCTGCAGGATGCAAGGTGAGGCACCTGCTACTGTGTCATGTGTCCTTGGTCTAGCAGGGTTTTGTGGATTGGCAAGAGAGTTGGTGTCCCTATATTTAGAGAGGCTCTGGCAGGATCATGTTTATTAACAGGCCGATTTCCAAGGCCTACTTGATATCATGGGGATTATTAACTCTTGCTCTTTAGAAGTTTGTAATACAGTCAAAAAGACATTATTGAGAATAATTTTAAAAGCTTGTTCATTCAAGTTTACTATTATTTTCTAAGAAAATATCTCAAGGGCTTGGATACTGTGGTCCAAATTCTTTCTCTCAAAGAAAATCCCAAGCTACCATCATGGCTCAGAGGCCCAAGAAGCTGTAGGTTCCTGTGGGCCTTATTTTTCCTCCTTTTACCAGGTCCTGATGTGCCGACCTTTATAGTCGTTTCGAAGCCTTTAAAACAACATTCCATTGTTCTGCTTCCTCTTTGCAGCATCTTCTCCTGGACATCATTATCCAGTCCCCTCTCTGCCTTTTTTAGGAATTCAGGATGAACCTGATAATCTTCGCTCAGTGATTAGATGGCATCTTCAGCATTGATCTTCAGGGTGCCAAACCCCACACACAGTTTTGCAGAATGTTTCACAATCATCTGATGTGTGTTCCTGGGTCAAGATGATCTCGTCACTGGCTTCCAGCCACCTGTTTTTCCGATGCTTTTGAACTAAACATTCCCAGGAGTCCTGCTTCTTGGCAGGCACAGAATTGTCCACTTTCTGATAGGAAACACAGAGGGACATTTATAGGGCGTAACTGAAATATTTAAAAAAAAACAAAAAAAAAGGTTGTTCTATTTAGTTGAAAACTCTCATTATCCCCTAAGAAAATGCCCCCAGTGGTTAGTGACAGGAATCCATTTGGATTAAGCAGTGTTGTTAGATGAGAGAAAACCACACAGATGTGATTATCTATTGCCCTTCCTGAAGCAAGGATGCAGTCAGGATACAGAAATGTGAGGGGCTGAGGGCCAGGAGTCCTGACACCCTTGGCCAGCTGCTCAGCAGAAACCGACATGGTGGGAGAGGAACGGGGACACGTGTCTAGAAACTTCTGAGCCGTGTGATCACCAGTGTCATCCCCAGGGCAGAGAAGCATTTCAGGTGTCAGGAACCTCAGGCCTGGGCTCACTGGGAGCTTGAGGTCAGCAAACGGTCAGACTCTCCTCAGCAGTGGCTCTTGGGCCGTGCTCCCACCAGCCTCTGCGTGATGGACTCCGCTTTTTATTCATGTCATCTTATTGGGTGTTGGTTCTGATGTGATGTGAGGTATCCTATAAAATGTGCAGCCCTGTTGAGGGCCAGAGGTGTTCACTGTCCCAGCCCCGCTGTGTGGAGCTTGGGTTTCAGGCCCTGAGACTGAGACTCAGAAGCAAGACCTTAATTTGTACACATGTTCTCTGCTGTTCAGGAGGGAGTAGCTAAGACCCCAGCAAATGAGCCAGGGATTCGTTTTTCCTGTAAATAGTATTTCTGAGCAGGAATTGAGCTAGAGTCTAGGCCTTGATTAGGTTCATTAAATAGGAATGTTTTATCTGCCTTCCCTCTCCCAGGCAGGAGGTTTTGAAATTGGTATTTTGTTTGCTTGTTTTGTTTTTTTAATAATTTTGAAATTTAGAAGAGTAGTACACATGGAGAAACCAGGACTCCTGAATACTTCTCTCAGGCTAAACTGAGCTCATATAATGTATTTAACCAATCATTTGGATGCATACTATGTATCAAGCACTCTGAGAGCTAAGTGATATATATAGCAATCTTAGTACAAAATTCAGAATTAGCCTGAAAGTGTTTTTTAAGTACAAGTAATTGTTCATATTTTATTATAAGCATACAACTATTACAATATTTAGAAAGACCACAACTAAACCCTAAGAAACAAAACACGAAACACTACAGATACAATTTGAGAATAAAACGTGAGACTAGATCTCTCTCTCCAAAAGTGAAAAAGTATAAAGGAGCAAGAGTTTCTCACCAGACGCTAAAGGACACGAAAAGAGAAGTCTGTCCTCAACATTTTATCCGTTTGGCTGTTGAATAGCCAGATCTACTTTCCCCATTTTCTTAGGTTTTGTAATACTTGGCTCACGATAAAGTAACTTTCTTAGCATTCGTTTATACTACTGGGGTATGGTGAATGTCAATCGAGTATTCTACATAATTGCTTTTCCATCTTTCTGCACATTAACTCTCTCTTGTCTGGTGTGCTGGCGGGTATCACAGTAGGTGCCTCTCTTGCAGAACCTTCTAGCACTAGTACATACAGTTGGCATAGACAGAGATGGAATGCATATTGATGCACAGAATGGGTGCTCTTTGTGGGTTGGGTTGAGAGGATTTGGGAGGTTTGTGTATTCTGAAATTGTTCTTTTGCTTCCAGCTCTGATCAAAGGCCCATTGTCCCTTCATCGAGATCCAGGTTTGCCTTCTCCGTGTCTGTGCTGGATCTTGACCTCAAGCCCTATGAGAGCATTCCTCATCAGTATAAACTGGATGGCAAGATAGTCAACTACTATTTAAAGACTGTACATGCCAAAGACGCCACCGTGATGTCAGCTAGGTTCAAGGAAAGCGAAGATTGCACATTAGTTCTCCATAAGGTCTAACTTTTTTCCTGTAGTGGTTTTGAAACTTGAACATAGAATGTGAAGGTTGAATGATAGAGTTTCTGTTGTGTTGGGTGACTTTTGGCTGTGAATGTTTTTGCTTTTCAACCCCTGTTCAGGTGGGACTGCCTCTGGGAGACACAGAGTGGAAGAGCACTAGAGACATCTTCCAGGACAAGGAATGTTGGACGTGAGCCCAGCAGTGTGCTGTGCCCGGGAGGCCCCTCTGGGCAGTTCTCCCTTTCCATGCAGGGCTCACGTCTAATCTCTAAAAAGCCTTATAAGACCCAAGGTTTGGCTCTCCTACCACCAGAATTCTAACACAGAAAACTTGAATTGTCACATACACCTTAGAGTTTGGACTTTTAAGAAAACACAGATACTACTGGAACTTTCCCAGCTGAGTTACTTGGTCACTTTTCCAATGCAAGCCATGTGTCAGCGCAGGTTTAGTGGTTCCCTGCTGTGGAGAGCAATAAGTTGTTGATATGGACATCAGTTTTGAGCAGTGGACTCAGAGTCCCTGTGGAGATGCCATACCCACCGCTCTGCACAGGGTCAGCAGGGAGCGTGGCACTCAGGGCAGGGGTTGACACCACTCATGCGAGCACTGACATTTTTTTTGTGCCGCATGATTTTATCCTCTTTAGGGGAGACAAGGTGTTCTTTCCCACCCGAAATTGCTGCTGTGGGAGCTGGAAGCAGGGCTGCAACTCTGAGCTGCTGTGCCCAGCGTGGGTGTCATGGGGTGGCTGTGCTCCTGCCAGCTCTGGGTTCCTGGCATTTTTGGGTGTTTGGGAAACCTCAGCTACTTCTGCCAGAGCCAGCATCGAGTTTTCCCTCCTTCCCCATACCTGTTCCTCCCTTGGGTTTCACTAAGATGTGTGGTGTTAGTGGCCTTGAGTGGTGCTGGACCACCTCCCCATCGGGGCTGCCCAAAGCCCTGCTTCCGCAAGACTCCTGGCTGGCACTATGAGGGTTCTTGTTGGGGTCACCAAAAGTGTGCCCAGCTGCTATGAAAACTGTTGGGAATCTTGGCTTCAGTTTTTATTCTATGGTAGGTTGTATAGATTATTTATATCATCATTTTGAGGGACTAATGAAGGCTTATTGTAATATAATATTAGTGAAACCATGGGATTGTATGAAAATACTACACAAAAAAATAAGAATATTTTGCTGATTGTAAATTTTTGTGGGGAATTTTGTGATAAATTGAGAATTATGCTTATTAGAATCAAGCCAGCTCTTCCAGAATTTATTCTCCAATTCTGTCCTATCATTTACTTCTTACTACCGTTTACCACTTACTACTTAATTCTACACTCAGAGGTTCAAAAGCATATTCAAATGACACACATCTCTCATTCACGTGGTGTGTTGGGGTACAGGGGCTTTGGAGATTCCACTCATAGGGATGTGCATGGAGCCGCGTTCTCATGGGCAAGTTGCAGGCTCCAGAGTGCGTGGAAGTAGGCAGCTTCCAGAGTTGTTTTGGCCCGAGGTTCCTTGTTGCTGGCCTGGGGTGAGGACGGTCTTGGCCAGGGTGTGCAGAGGACCCTGAGTGCCTGTGTGCAGAGCTCTGGAACGCCACCTCCTCAAGGAGGTGGGCTGGGTAGCCTCCTGTTGCCTGTCCTGGCTGGTCTGGACTGTCTGAAAACCATCACCCTCTACTTGGGGGGAAGAGGTGATAGATGAGTGTCCCCTGCTAGAGGGTCTTGACCCAACCCTTTGCTCTTCTCACACTCCACCACGGCCCCTGCTCTGAGGCTTTCATTTGATCGAAACAATGTTTTCACCCATTCTACTTTAAACTGGCAACTCAGGTCAGTGCAGCACTTAGACTCTGGGGGACTTTAATGAAAACACTGTTTCTTCTGTGCAGAGGGACCAGGGGTGCTAAGGTCCTGTGTGAAGGGACAGTGCCGTATTTGCTGTCTTACTGTGTTTTTTTATGCTAACCGCTCTACTTTTTTTGTGGAAGACCAAGAAGAGTGAATGTCAGAGGACTTGCTGCTGAGAGGTGCTGTGAAAGCCTCCAAGTGCTGCTTTCCAGAGCCAGGAGGCGAGGAGGGTGGTGTGGCTCCCCAGAGGTTTCTGAGGAATGTCTAAGAGATGAGGCTGCATTGGCAAGCCCTCCAAGAGTCCCTAGGTGGTGGGTGACAGGAGGAGGGTCAACCTTTGAGATGGGCTGGGGCCACCTCTGCCGTCATATTCATACCATGGGGGGGCGCAGAGTGGCTCCCCACATCCCAGGGTGGGCAGCCACTCCTGTACTTCCTCAGATGTTGAGTTTACTTTTAAAAATACACTATATGTGTCACTTATTTGGTATTTTGAATTTAAATAACTATTTATTTTTCATGTCCTGACAACTTATATATAATGTGCCATAACTGCATAAACATGTTCTAGAGGTAAGGTTTCTAAGTGGAAAAGAGCAAATTTTTATATTCAATAAAATCACATGCCTCCAGGTGCAGCATCTTACTTCTATGTGTAGTTTTTCACTGTTTGGGAACTAGTTGCTTGCCTCTGTGTGAAGTGATTTAATCAGACTTTCCAGAGTGGCTTCAATGCCCAGCACGCCCAGTAGGGTTCGGAAGCTGAGAGGAGCAGTTTCTATGACTCCGTTCTTGTCCAGTTCCAGGGCTGTAAAGAAAACAAACTGGGTGAGAAACTTCACCGAGACAATGCCCTCATTCTCTGCTGGCCACACTGAATGGGAAGGCAGGACGACTGAATCATGACCTTGAACAGAGCACTTACCCAAATGCCTGTGGCAGAGACATTGAGCACTCAGCCTAGGAGGGCCGTGGGGGAGCAGTCCCCCTTGCCTGTGCTTTTTGAGTGATTATGGACAAAAATATTTTGAAAACTGATTTAAAAAGTACACTAATGAAATTCTTGACTTTTGATTCTTGCCATATAAACCCAGATGAAATAAGTAGGTGTCTGTGTTGAGCATAGTGAGAAATCACCAGAACGTCCCTACCTTGCAGCGGCACTTTGGTGAGAAGATCCAGCTTTGGCAAAACCTTCCCTTCTTCATCTATTTGTATCCTCCAAACAATTACTAGTTCAAACCTGAAAGAGGTAAGGTGCATTGCTAAGTGCTCTTGAAATCAGACTAAACTGTATGCAGCACCTGCCTCTCTCTCTAGAGGAGAGGATGCCCACCCAGGCAGGAGTGCTGCTGTCCTCCCAACCATCCTGGGAGTTCCTGCCCTTCCCCAAGGCCGTGCTCGGACTCCCCTGATCTTAAAGACCCACAGATGAAGAGAGAATATGGCCAGTGAAACATGAAAAGATGTTCAACATCATGAACAAACAGGAGAATGGGAACTAAGACCATAGTAAGCTACTGTTTGTACCCACTGCATATTACTGTGATCATACAAGTGAAGTACAGGATGTAGAGCAATAAGAGCTTAAAAATTACTGGTGGGAAACATAAATTGATAAACTACTTTGAAAAGAATTTGGCAGTGATAGCTGAATCTGCCCTATGACCCAGGAATTTCACTTCTAGGTATATGCCTAAGAGAAGCTTGTGTACTTGTGTGCCAGAGGACATGAACAGGAATGTTAGAAATAGTGGAAAATGATGACTAACCCAAATGCCCAAGACCTGAAGGATGCAGAAATACATATATTCACCTAATGGAGTATAAGCACTGAAAATGAATGAATTACAGCTACATGCACCATCAGAGGTGAATTTTGGAAATAATGTTGAATAAGGCAAGTTCCAGAAGCTTACATAACTACAACACCATTTTAAGGCTTGGAAACAAAACATCTTTAGGCACAGGTCACAGAAGCACATCCTGTCCATGTGCACATAAAGGTGCCCATGGTGGGTGGAGGGAGACCCAGATGAGTTCTCCCCTCACTCAGTGCTTGCTGACTCCCCACATTTCTTGAAATAAGTTGGTGAAAATACAGCTCCACCCCTCGTGGCCTCCCCTCCTTGGCCTCCTAAGGACCCCAGCAGTGAAACTGGCACCTTTTCCTCACAGACCCCGTCTGTGTTTACAGTCCCCACATGGTCCCCCTTGTGCTCTCCTGCCATCAGCTGCTTATCTGTTATGACTCCACAGACATAGCTCAAGATGTCAGTTAGGTGGTTTACATTTGTTTTCTATTTGTAATCCTCATTTTTAACAGGAAACAACCATCTGGGTGTTGGGGAGGGACTTGGTGGGGCCTGTGCACTCACCCTGGTCGGCTGGGGTTCCTGATGCCCATGCAGCTGGAGGAGGCCCCCTCTGAAAGGTGCACAGCCTCTGGGTACTTTTCCTGTGGGGAGAAGAAACGGTTAGAGAAATCTGTGGGGTGCAGGGACGCTGTTCCAGGTGACTGAAAAGAAGCAAGAAACCCTTTTCAGGTGTGTCTCGCATTCCCTGAAAGTCTTTAATTTTCAGGTGTGCCATTTTCTCATCCAGGCATCATGGCGTCCTGGCCATGGCCATCCCCACTCCTGCCTTCTGTGGTCATCAGCACTGCCTGTTCTAGATCTCCACTGATACACAGCCTCCAGGATTCCACACCATCAAGTGCCCAGTGTTAACAGGTTACAGAACTCCATTCTGATTTCACTGGCTTGTCTACCCAGGGCCCCGCAGCGTTTGGCCGACCTGCTTCCTTTATCTGTGTCTTGTGACCAGGACAGCTTGAGGAGGCTGGTCAGGCATGCCGGCCAGCTGACCCACCAAGGTGATGCTGATCCTGATGACTGAAGTGAGGTGCTGTCTGCCAGGTTTCTCATTGTAAAGCAAATGTTTTTCTCTAGAGTGCTAGCATTTGGCCTTAAAAGCCTTTCAAACTGAGGCCTGTGGGCTGGTCCCCGCCACAGTGGATGCTTCCACCATCTGTCCTCACACTTGCTGCCGAATGGCCCTAGCCTGCATATTGGTAACTGTGGGCACTTGGCTCCTGCACAGCCCGCGCGGGGCCACCTGGACTCTCCCAGTGACCTGTGTGTCTCCCCTAGGCATGGTGTCTGGCTATTCTGGATAATTGTGTTTCAGGGAGCATGCTCTGCTAAAAGTTAGCTTCATGATGAGATCGTGTACCATTTTAGAGTCAAAAGTATCCTCTCTAAAATGGAAATGAAGTCGAATTTCACAAGTTTCTAGGCTTGCAACTCTAAAGTAGGGTTGGCTTTTCCCTCCATGTAATGTAATAGTTCTGGAAATGTCTGCTTCTATTATTTGTAGGGGGCTCTGGGAACCTCTAGCATTAGACTTGACTTGTAGATCGTTAGAATAACAAAGCTTTGCAAGAATCTGAACAGAATGTTCACAACAAATAGAGTAATGAGTGGCCCCATCTTCTCAATTCTTGGAAAAACTTATTTTTGTTTGTTCTTGTGAGAACAGATTGCGGGGTTGGGGTGATATGATAGAGACTAAAAGTCGGCTCCACAGTAAGATTCTAAGTTCCAAAAGGGTCAGCTTTTGAAAGACACATTTTCTTTCCCTCTTCTCACAGCTCCTGCTGTAGAAACGGACACCTGGACTGATGCTGAAATCACATGTAAGCCCGGCCATGTCCCAAATCCAAACCCAAACCCAGCCATCGTGGCTGCCCCAAACCTCATGGAAGGAAAGTGAGGTGCGGCTTCCTCTGAGAAATGTCTGATCTAGCAGCCAGTCAGAGAAACCCCTCCTCCTGCAAGAGAAGGGGCAGGGCTGGAACTGTGGGTGAGCAGAACTTGCCTGCTTCAGAGGATGGGGCCTTCCTGAGGATGCAGGTACTTCATGGGCTGAAGAAAATCAGCTCCCGTCAAATGAGGTCTTGTGGGGACAAAGATGTGTCATAACCTTTAAAGGGCCAGCCACATATCAGTGAGTTTGTTGCCAGCGTGTGAGGCCAGTGCTCTCAGACCCCTGTGTGAGAAAGATGCTGATGGAGCGAGAACACGTCCAAACACCAAGCCATGCTGACCAAAGGCTGGGTTGGGCCTGGTTTAAACTTAGATGATTTCTAATTTCAGCGAAATAGTTTTTATGAGAAAATGTATACCTAACTTTTTAAAATGGAAAGAGTGCTGGGTGATTTTTAAACCTCAGGCTCTTCTAAATTAATAACAGCTGTATGAGGAATGTAAAGGAGAACATGTGAATGTGGCAGTGTAACTTCCAGGCTGAGCTGGAAGCACATGGCCTGGGCCAGTTCCAGCCTGAGGCTCAAGGGCTTGGTCTGCTTCCAAGCAGACCTCACAGCCTCTCTAGGCCTTCTCCTCATGAGCAAAAGGAGGGTTTAGATTAGAAACTTTCTCTTACTCTCTTTAGTTTTTAAAATAAAAAACCAAAAGTAGAAACACTAACGTTAGGAAGAGATCAGGCATTTAGTATGTGTTTCTGGGGACCTTTTAGGGGCTTGTGTGGAAAGTTCCCTTTTATACAAGTTAATAATATTGCCCTGTTTATCCAGCTTCATTCACTTGTCTGGTGACCTCAGATATTCAAAGCTGACAGGAAGAAAGCAACTAAAGGCTGAAGAGTAGCCCAGAGACGCAACATAAAAAGCACAGTCTAGATACCGTCAACGATAGTTAGAAATACAAAGGGTGGGTCTCATCCACATGAGACATGTACAGGTGGCTTCGAGGGAGAAGACAGATAAGTTGTGAAATGTGATACAACTCTAAATGCAAAGCGGGCCTGAGGTCATAGCATAAGATCAGCATATTTCAATAGCGATTGAAAGTTTTACATATTACCATATTTGACATTCAGAAAAGCCAACTGAATCACCAAGAAAGGATTAAGATGATGTACTCTGATAAGGCAGCAATCTGGCCAATATATTTTAGAATATTTAACATGAAAAAATAGCCTCACACAGAAAAAGTTGACTGGAAAGTTATCAGCCTGACCTGGAAAGCACCTTAGATACTTCACATGCTGCCACTGGTGAAACTAAGGTCGAGGTCTGGTACATAAAGGGAGCAAATGGGAGGCCTGTGCTTCCCAGCGTTGTTGGGAAGGCTGGGAAGAGGCTGCATGGTGCGGGTCCTTTGCACACACTGGGCCTGTCAGCCTTCCGTAGGAAGCTTGTTCTAAGCGGTGATTCAAAATGGATGTTTATTTAGCTGCTTGCCATATGCCTGGACTTTTCAGTCAAGAACTCTCCTGGTGTTTATGATGGAAAAAATGGTAGCTGTGAGAAAGTTGCCAATTTGTTATTCATCCCAGTTTTCTACCTGAGATCTACTCTGCTGTTGGAATGGCTGCTGGATGCTGGTCCAAAGGGAAGAGAATTTTAAACAGAACTTTAGAGAAAACCAGCCTTGTGTTACGGATCAGTCATACCATCCCGCTTCACCCCCCACCCCCACTTAAATGAATGGGAAACCTTGAGTCTTTAGTTGAAATGTATCCTTGAGTGTCCATAGATATACTAATTCATCTTGACTTTAATATTTTCCCAAAGATTATGTCTGTCTGATTCGGTAATGTTTTCCCCTAAATTGAGGTATAATTCACATTAACAAAATTCACTCCTTTAAAGTGTATAATTCAGTGAGTTTTGGTATATTCACAAGATTATGCAACCATCACCAGTTTCTAACTGCAGAACATTTTCATCCCCTCCTCCCCTGCCCCCGCCCCGTAGAGAATCCCTGTTCCCTTTAGTTACTGTGCTGTTGGGGAGAGGTGGGCATGGGTAGGAAGATGTGCGACTCCCAACACAGGTCAGTCTGTGGAAGTGCCCATGAAGATGGCAGAGGTGGAGGCCAGGTGTGGGGCAGGGAGTACAGGCAAGGCTCAGGGAGGAGGGAGTGGTTGACTATGTGGCTCCCTCTGTGGTGCTGGGACAAAGGTATTGGTGGGGCCGTGAGGAATTGTGCTGGATTCTGGTGGATGAAGAAGATTCCAGGATGAGGAAGGACACGGACACAGGCTGTTCCACAAGGAGAAGCAGGGAAACAGTGGAGCTGCCAGGGAGGGATATGAGGTGCTGGGATTGGGTGTGTGCAGATGGGAATGGGTACAAAGGATGATGGCCAATCCTCAGATCGTCATGGCATTGGGACAGACTTAGGTGGATGGTGGCAGAGGCAGCTGATAAAGTTAATTTGTAAATCAGGACCCATAAAATGGAAGTTACCCCTGAGGCCTGGCCCACAGCACACATCTAAAGCTAAGTCAGCCTGCATATCTGGACAACACCTAACCCCAATCACAGTCCTCCGATTCAGCTTTAATGAGCTCACTACACCCTAGAAAATGGGATCTCCTAGCCAATCCTGCTTTGTTTTTGTGTGGGCTCTTTAACAAGTCTATAAAACTCCCTTGGGAACAGTGCTCCCCTGCTTGTGAGGCCCTGGACTTCCCCAATTCATGGATTTTTTCATTTGAATAAAACACATCAAACTTGTTACTAAATTGTATTGCTTTTGTCACTTGGCACAGTACACAGATTCCAAGTTGCTGGGTGTAGGAAAAGGAGGGAGAGCCCATCTGCCTGTAGGCCTGGGTTGGGGCATCACCTGTAGCAGCTCTAGGCTGGGGGCCTGTGCAGCTCTGGGAGGGTGTGCGGCCAGAGTCAAGATAGGCATCCACACTGTGCCCCACACCCAAAAATCCTGAGACAACTGTTCCAGTTGTTCCCAACATCAGAAGGCTTAGAAATGCCTACAACATCTGCACTTAGAAGACAAGGTGCTCTTATTTTAAAGATGAAGCTAAGAAACGTTAAGTGGTTCGTCTGTGCCAGTCACAGGTGCAGTTTCTTTTTTTTTTTTTAAACATCTTTATTGGAGTATAGTTCCTTTACAATGGTGTGTTAGTTTCTGCTTTATAACAAAGTGAATCACCTATACGTATACATATATCCCCATATCCCCTCCCTCTTGTGTCTCCCTCCCACCCTCCCTATCCCACCCCTCTAGGTGGTCACAAAGCACCGAGCTCATCTCCCTGTGCTATGCGGCTGCTTCCCACTAGCTATCTATTTTACATTTGGTAGTATATATATGTCCATGCCACTCTCTCACTTTGTCACAGCTTACCCTTCCCCCTCCCCGTGTCCTCAAGCCCATTCTCTATGTTTGCGTCTTTATTCCTGTCCAGGTGCAGTTTCTTTACACACATTTTACATCTATATAATCACAGATGTCACATATGATGTTATGGAGTGAACAAGTGTACCATTTTGGGGCCTCTGAGGCCATTCTGCCCGGGTGGGACCCTCTGTTATCTCCCTGCAGGCTCACTCACAACCATTACACCCACAGTCAGTCGTCCGTTTCTAGAGCGAGCAGTAGATAAGATACCCATCACCCCTGGACACTCAGTGGGCATTTCCCCAAATGGGGCCATCTTCCTGCTTTACCAAAACATAACATTCCAACCAGAAAATTTCAGATGTCCCCAGCTCCCCTCTGTGCCCATCATAGCCCCTGCCCCCACCCCCAGTCTCCAGTCGGTCCCTGCTTCAGGTCTTGGCGGTTTGGAGAGTGAGACCTCTTGGGCTGCAGACGGGCCTCAGCCCAGGTCTGACGTCGCCTTGTGATGCTACATCAGGAGTGCCACAGAAATGCTGCTGTGCTTTTGGGGTGACCCAAAAGTCACCCTTTTCCCTCCGTAACTGGTATTTTCCAAGGGGACATCCTGAGACCAGGCCACTGTCTGGCTCCTCAGTCAGATGTCCACTCACCAGCCTGGGCCTGCTGCTGCCTCACAGCTGAGTCAACCACATGAGGGTTGCCAAAGGGTGACAGTCTGTCTCCATCATTCCTTCCACATTGACGAGAAGATTTCCACCAGAAGAACGAGCTTTTACTTCTCCCTTATTTATTTATTTTGTATCAGTATTGACCCTAATTTATTCAACAGGTATCAGTGTTTCTCCGAGGAGCTAAGACCTGGGCTTATTGCTCCTGGGGCTTCAGTGCATCCAGGCCCCCTCAGGGGAAAGAGCTTGGTAAGACAGGTTGGTGTGACACACGCACACACCATAGCCCCTTCAGAATCCTTCTGCACATGCATATTAACAAGCAGGAGATCACCCCAACACCTCGGTCCACCCCTCAGAATTCTCTAGCCTTCTTTCTTCTGTGGCTCTAAAATCACTCTATTCCTAGGAAGGGATAATGTTTACACATATAATCCTTCTATAACTTCCCTGTTTAGAATGGAAAGGGGAAGGTTAGACAAGCAAAATCAGTCATATATACAGCCAAGAAACATACACCATGCAATCAATCTGAAGGCAAGTGTACCCTTAAAAGATCAACCCCATTAAGATTACTAGACAGTAAACATCACTTCGGGTGGGGATACACGTCCAAACAGTAGTTCTGTTTTTAAGATTGTTTTTTTCATTCTAAGCTAATTGGCTAGCAATTGTATGCTTTTAAATGTAGTCTGTTCCCTCCTAGACTGATAATTAAAAAGGCAAGCCAAGTTGGTTTCTTTTAAAATAGTCAGAAATGATAATTAAGAAGCTGAACACACACACACATATAAACATAATCAATGTTAGAAACTCTTTAGAGGTAATTTCACAACTTTCTCTTCATAACGTTTTTAATATGTAATTATGCAAGCAAAATAATGAAATGCAAGCAGATGATGAAAGTAATATTCCAGATATTCACTGGCAATTTTATCATTACTAAGGTTGAAACTCTCTCATTATTTCATAAATCTCAAAGTAATGTCCAAAGCATTGAAACTGATTATAATTTAAAGTAGCTATGGTCTAATTTAAATTTTTTCATAGAATCACAGACTTTTTAAGGTGTTTAGTTTCTTTTTCAAAAGACAAATTACACACCCATACTGCCACACATAATTTATCGATCTCTTAACATTTGCAGGCCCTATGCACTTGACATGCATTAGCTCATCAAATGTTCACAGCAGTCATATGAAACCATTGGTATAATGCCCATTTAAATGAAACTGAGGGGACTTCCCTGGTGGCACAGTGGTTAAGAATCCGCTTGCCAATGCAGGGGACATGGGTTCAAGCCCTGGTCAGGGAAGATCCCACATGCCGCGGAGCAACTAAGCCCGTGCGAAACAACTACTGAGCCTGCGCTCTAGAGCCCGCGAGCCACAACTACTGAGGTCTGCATGCCTAGAGCTCGTGCTCCCCAACAAGAGAAGCCACTATGCAATGAGAAGCCCGCGCACCGCAACGGAGAGTAGCCCCCACTCACTGCAACTAGAGAAAGCCTGCGCGCAGCAATGAAGACCCAACGCAGCCGAAAAAAATAAGTAAATAAATAAATTTAAATAAATAAATAAATGGAACTGAAGCTTGAAAAATTAAGATACTTGCTCAAGCTTGCACAACTAGTAAACTGATTCAAACCTAAGGCAATAGGTTTCCAAAACCTGAGCTCATAAACAATTCTATCATTTAACATTTCTAAATTCAAATATAGTTGTAATACACAGGTCAAGTGTGATTACAATCAACTTGTAACAGAATTCATGCTGGCAACTGATTTTGATGGTAGCAACAGAAACATTTTTGTTGGGAAACATAATAGCCCCTACAGGTTTGTTCATATATTCCATGTGGTATAAGACTTAAGTCCCCAACAGTGAAGGGTTCCTGATCTAGTGAAGGCAACTTGTTGTGTCTATTTTTTTGGAGGGGTGGGAGGGGGTGGCCCACACCATGTGGCTTGTGGGATCTCAGTTCCCCAGCTAGGGACTGAACCCCGGCCACGGCAGTAAAAGCCCGGAATCCTAACCACTAGGCCACCAGCGAACACCCCTGTGCTTATTTTTATTAGAAGAAGTCCACAGTTTTCTCTCCAGAGGAGTCAGGTTGCAGAGTCCAGGCTCTTTCTGGAGGTTCCTAGCTTTTTCACATAGGCCTTCTGTCAGGGTGAGGACGGACTGACTCTCATATAGACTTTCTACTAATTCTCCTATCCACAGTCCCTCTATCAGAGCTTCCACAGAACAAATCAACTTCCTTCAAGGGTTAGGTCTCAGCTTTCTCTGGTCCTCATCAAACAACACACTGTTATCTGCTTCCTGTATGTTACTGCGGCCTTCCTCTGGCCTATTCTTCATCCTTGTGCAGTATGTCTTTTAAAACACTCTCTACTGTCATTTCAGAAGGGTTTTAGCAGGGTGCCCAACAAAGGCAGTGTGTTTCAATTGTCCATTTTTGAGGCCTTTCATGTTTATATTTTCAATTTTCCCTCATACTTGATGAATAGTTTGGGTATAGAATTTAAGGTTTAAATAATATTTAAATTACATTTTATATATAGAGCTAATGATATATGTCCAAACTTGTATTCTAGAGTCCTATGTTAAAATGCCTTCAGTTTTTAAAAATGGGAAGAAAATATATGAACCATTGTCAACTCATGTCCGTAGAAACAGAGGAACCCCAAAATAAAATAGGGTACAAATAATTTATGTAAATAAAATTTTAAATGGTTGAAATTTTGGGGGCTTCCCTGGTGGCTCAGTTGTTAAGAATCCGCCTGCCAATGCAGGGGACACGGGTTTGAGCCCTGGTCTGGGAAGATCCTACATGCCACGGAGCAACTAAGCCCGTGAGCCACAACTACTCAGCCTGCGCTCTAGAGCCCGTGAGCCACAACTACTGAGCTGGCGTGCCAAAACTACTGAAGCCCACTCGCCTAGAGCCCATGCTCCGCAACAAGAGAAGCCACCACAATGAGAAACCCGCATGCTGCAACGAAGAGTAGCCCCCGCTCGCCACAACTAGAGAAAGCCCACGCACAGCAACGAAGACCCAACGTGGCCATAAATAAATAAATAAATGGTTGAAATTTCGTATTACATCAAATCCTGATGGTTTAAAGAAAAATAAAATAAAATGAATATTAGGCATGAGAATTAAAATGTGAGAGGGAAAACAAACCTTGGTAAAATAGTCCAAAGGACGATAATAATTTATTCTATTTGCACAATACTTCTAACTTTGCCAGGTCTTTACATATTTAATCACAGGATAACTTTATGAGGCAGGGATATAAAATTATGTCCATTTTAAAAATAAGAAAAAAAAAAAAGGCTCAGAGACTTGCAAGGCTGCTCCAATGACCCCAAGCCCAAAGTAAAGAAGCCAAGCTGAGCTGGCCTCCTGACCCCAATGCCTTTCTCGAAGCAAATTTCAGGTGACCCACAGTCCGGCTCAGTGCTGATCAGAGTGAGGGAGGTCAGAGTGAATTCACCCTAAAACCAATAAGGCTTATACGCTTCAGGGACCAACACCCCCCTCCTCATACATGGGCTCCTTTCAAGACCCTCTACTGAATTTTTATTTTAAAAACAAACTTTTAAAAAACAGTTTTAGACTGACAGAAAAATTGGGAAGATAGTACAGAGTTCCTATATCATTAACATCTAATATTGGTGTGGTATATTTGTTACAATTAATGAACCAATCTTGGGACATCACTTTTATAACTAAAGTCTACACTTTATTCAGCTATCTTAGTTTTTGCTTAATGTCCTTCTTCTCTTTCAGGATTCCCACCCAGGATCCCACATGACATTTGTGAGAGAGAGAGGAAAATTCACCTAGATCCTTACTCTATACACCTCCTTATGTCCTGCCACGGGTGTAAGTATTTTGCTTATTATTATTATTGTTTTGAATAAGGGGCTCGCATTTTTCCCTTAAAGACTCGAGAAAATGCATAGTTGTTTTTGGGGTCTTAGAATAACACATGTCTTGTCATCTGGCCACAAATGATATAAGCATCTCCTTCAGGACTGGGCAGTAGGAAGGGGCCAGCTGATCCTGGGCTTGACTTGAGACTCAAAACAGGTAACAGGAGAGTAGCAAACATGGAAAATGCTTTCATTTATGCATTTCTCTACAGACCATCCATGAACTGGCAAAATGCATTCTGTAACAGTTCAAATTTTCAGCATGGAATATCTCTTAAATTGATTGAGGGCAGAAGGATTTTCTTTGCTGCCTTGTCCTGAAACTGCTTTATTCTCCTAGAGGAGCTCTTTATTTATTATTTTTTTAAATGTTTGTTTATTTATTTAGGCTGCTCCGGTCTTAGTTGCGGCATGTGAACTCTTAGTTGTGACATGCACATGGGATCTAGTTTCCTGACCAGGGATCAAACCCAGGCCCCCTGGACCACCAGGGAAGTCCCTAGAGGGCCTCTTAAGTAAAAGTATTTCAAGTTCATCCTCTCATACATCATGAGGCCTACACACATGATGAACTTGGATTGACTAGTTCATTCACTCAGAATGATTTGCAGAGTGTCTACTGTGTGGAGCTATTGTGGACTGTAGACCCGTTTTTCTTTGCCTGGCAAGCTTTCTTATTACCCCTCCTCTGGTAACAGACCTGTCCCTGTTCACAGGATTGGCTCAGGTCATCACAGACTGTCAGCTCCTCACAAACAGCATATGATGTGTCCTGGGCCAACTGACAGGTAGATGCTGGGAGGACAAAATCTTTTGCTACAGGGATTGCTCAGCAGACAGCCTCTTCCAGGCTGTATGAGGCCCGTGTGTTGTCCAGAGAACCGTGCAGAGATGAGGGCCTCACAATGGCAGGGAAAATCCTCTTATCTTGGTGTGATCCCCAAACGCAGGCAACCTTTCTTTGATTGTCTGAACTACTCCAGCCCTCTACTACTACTGGAGTGACTAACTTTCCTTTTTTAAAAAAATATTTATTTATTTTTGGCTGTGTTGGGTCTTTGCTGCTGCATGCGGGCTTCCTCTAGTTGCAGCGAGTGGGGGCTACTCTTTGTTGTGGTGCGTGGGCTTCTCGTTGTGGTGTCTTCTCTTGTTGCGGAGCACGGGCTCTAGGCACGTGGGCTTCAGTAGCTGTGGCACGCCAGCCCAGTAGTTGTGGCTCACGGGCTGTAGAGCACAGGCTCAGTAGTTGTGGTGCACGGGCTTAGTTGCTCCGTGGCATGTGGGATCTTCCTGGGCTAGGGCTCCAACCTGTGTCCCCTGCATTGGCAGGCGGATTCTTAACCACTGCACCACCAGGGAAGTCCCTAAATTTCCTTTTTTGCTAAGCCAATGTGAGTTAAAATTCTGTCCCATCCTCTGTCACTTGCATTGAAAGAGCTCTAGTAAAAACCACGGGCACTTTGTTAAATGCTGGGTATGTCCCGGTGAACAAAATAACACTGAGCATCAGGAAAGTACAAATAAAAACCACAGTGGAATACCACAACATACATACCTGAATGGCTACAAACAACTGACAAAAGCGGTGTTGAAACTGAATTGAGCAACTGGAACCCTCACACCCTGCTGGTGAGAGTATAAATGGGCAGTTACTTTGAAAAACTGTTTGGCAACACCTCAAAGCTGAACATACATCTACTCTAAGATTCAGCAACTCTACCCAACATAAACATGTACATGTGTCACCAAAAGACATGCACACAGCAGCACTATTTACAATTGCCAGGACCTGGAAGGGCCCAGGAACAGAATACTGGGTGAATGCTTTGTGGCTTATCCACAGGACGGAAGGCTACATGGCAACAAGGGGAATGATCACCAGTTATACTCCACATGGACGGACCTCATATGGACACCGTATGCAGTGACAGGTGCCAACCCCGTCCTGTGGAGTCCTGAGGCAGGTGGGTGGGCCCTGGCCCTGGCGCTGTGGAAGAAATGACAGAAGGGAGCACAGGGGCTCTGGGGGCTGCTCTTTGCTCTGCTTCCTCTTCTGGCCGGTGGTTCTATGATTTTGAAAGAAATTATCCAACTGTATATTTATGATGTGTGCCCTTTTCTGTGTCTATATATTTCAACAAAAAGTTAAAATACAAAAGACAGCATCCCTGAGCCCATGAAGCATACGATCTAGTGGAGAAGACAGACATTAAACAAGTAAATACACGAATGCCTCCCCTCTGCCACTGCCATCCAGCGTGGAGAATGCTTTGTTCTTTTCTTCATCTGGAAGCTCTGTTGCCATCAAGATTACTTTGCTGTCTCTTTTGTGTCTTTTCCAACTCTGTCATATCTGTCCTGAAGAGCAGTGACCATAAATGCATGAAATATTGTGTACAGATGTTCCAGGATTTGGGACAAAGAACATAAAATCTATTTTCTTTTACCTGATCTTCCTAAATTAAGACTAGCAATCTGCAAGCCTTTCTTGATGTAGAAGTATCTGAAATACTGTTTTGGGAAGCAGTCAGTATGCCTTTTCTTGGGTCATGATTAATAGCCAAGGGCACATCTTTTTGTTTTTTTTGGTTGCTGCGCAGCATGTGGGACCTTAGTTCCCTGACCAGGGATTGAGCCCGTGCCCCCTGCAGTGGAAGCTCGGAGTCTTAACCACTGAACCACCAGGGAAGTCCCCAAGGGCACGTCTTTTGATAAGTATTTTCTGGATTTTATTTTTTCTTGAAGGTCTTATCTTATGCACAGTAAATTTTTATTACTTTTATGTGTGCTCTGGACAATGTTTTCAGTGCATTCCCACCCTCTGGGTATTTCAATGTGTGGAAATGCTTAAAGTTGTCTGAAAATATGGAGACCTTACTGTTGACTCCCTCTTGGGTCATTTACACATAAGTGCAATTGTTTAACACTTCTCTATTCTGAAAATATGGTCACATGATTTTGTTCAACTGGAATTAGTTGAATCACATTTGAAATAAAAAAGGGCCAAAAGCTGCAGCTTAGAAATTTTTGTTACATGAAAATTTTACTTGTAAAGACATTTGTTTGAACGTTTATAAGCTTTCTACTTATCTTTCCTAATCTCCTTCTATTAAAGTTCAGCTAACTTGTATATTTAAATAATATCTGAAGAAACATACTAATTTCCAGAGGCTGAGGCTGACCAAAGAAATGGAAAAGGCCTGCACAAACTTTAGCTTTATTTGGGAATAGAGAGACACCGTGTTGACGGGCTGGAGGGGAACTCGGGCCCCAGGACCCCAGAGGCTTGCACAACTGTCCAATGTGGATTATGCGCCCGGCAATAAGAGAAAATGGAAACAGAGGATGTGGGCCAACAAAGTCAAGCTTTTTTTTTTTAAAGATAAAATAGCCAAAGGACAGATTCTAATTTCCTAAGGGTCATACTTTAGCCTCAGACAAACGCACATTCCATGCTGTTTTAAATATCAAAAGCTGTAAGCAGAACATTTACACATTTGTAACAGAAAGAGGGTTCTTTATTTACAAGTGCCATAAGCACTGAATACTAACCAGATGTAGTTTACTGCCTCTTATAAAGCAGAAAACATACAGAGACGAAACCAAAGTTTGAGCTTGAAAAAAATCTTAAAACAAGTGGTTAACAATTTGTTATACTAACAGAACTAGAGAAGTTGAAAGCCCTTTGCTGAAGCATGCCTCCGCTGACACACTATTAGTGAACTTGCTTAAGCAGGGCCCTCTTGTTTCTTTCAAGAGCACTTGCAAATATATGGGCTTTTCTGCCCACACCTTTGTATGTGAAAGTGATGGTGTTCTGGTAGGATGTTCCTAAGTGACTGGCCTGAAGACCCTGACTTATGCAAACATGGTTATGAATGTCTGAAATCATTTAATTAATTATAAGAGGAAGGTGATTACCTCAAACATGCTTTTCCGAAGTAACGAAATCTTCAAGTTCTTGAGGCAAAAAATATAATCAGCCTTTTCTTTTGGGGGGTGGGGTGGGCAGTGATACTGTGCAGTTCATGTTTATCAGAAAAATACACTATTTTAAACATGTTAAAAACACTGTAATCAAAGATTGGATAAAGACTAATAGAGTCAGGAAATGTGAACATATGGTTATTTTCAATTTAAATTACAACTAGACTTTGTAAGATAAGGTAGTTTAGAAAGGCATTCAACAACAATTTGAACTATCATAAATAGCTTGAAGTAAAATAGTTCAGTGTGAAAAACAGATCTGCAGGATGCTTATTTTGAAATCTACCTTAAAACCATACAAAACCACTTCAGATCCACTAGAGTACCTATTATAAAAAAGACAGACAGTAGCAAGTGTTGGTGAGAATGGGGAAAGTGGAAACCTCAGGCATTGTTGGTAAGATGTAAAATGGCACAGCCACTTTGTAAAACAGTTTGACAGTTCCTTTTTTCCTCTTTTTAAAATGTCCTTTATAAATTCTGAGATGATATATTCACGTACAAAGTAAAGTTATAATTGTTCCTTTAAACGTAGTCCCTCTTTTCACACAGAATCCTGTCATTCAAATCTTTCTGCACTGGGACAAACAACTGAGGATATCTGACAAGGTAATAACATTCTTCTCTTTAAATATAGCATCTATTTCATTCTCTCTGTCTGGAACTTTTATTAGATTACGCTGAACCACCTAACTCCATGCTTCTTAACTGAACTCATTTGTTTTCCATCTAATTATATTTCTGTTCTTTGGGTGATTTCTTCAAATAAATCCTCTAATGTTCTCTTTAGTAATATGTAACGTGTTGTTTGACTTATCCACTGGTTTCTAAATTTTTAAAATTCTAATCACATTTTAAAAATTTAGAGTCAATTTGTTTCTTTTTCCAATAGGCTTCTGTAAAAAATTGTCCTATATTTTAAATTAGATCTATTTGTTTAGTTATTACTTTGATATCTTAAACCTTGTACTTTGTAGTTTTTGTCCAGATTGTTCTATAATTCTCACTTAACAGAAGTTTGTTTTATACAATTAATGTATAATTAAAAAAATATTTAATTAATTAATTTAATTTTGAGCTGCGTTGTGCCTTAGCTGCGGCATGCAGGATCTTCTGTTGTGGCACCCAGGCTCTTTGATGTGGCGCGTGGGCTTCTCTCTAGTCACGGCACGCAGGCTCTGTAGTTGCGGCATATGGGCTCTTTAATTGTGGTGCGCGGGCTCCAGAGCGCATGGGCTCAGTAGTTGTGGTGCACGGGCTTAGTTGCCCCGCGGCATGTGGGATTTTAGTTCCCCGACCAGGTATCGAACCCGCATCCCCTGCATTGGAAGGTGGATTCTTAACTATTGGACCACCAGGGAAGTCCCAATTAATGTATAGTTTTTTAATGTGCACTTGCTTCATCTGGGGTCATTTTTGTCTGTGACAGTTGTGTATGTGTGAGAATTTCCCTCCAGGGAAGTTTCAGGGTGGCTTCTCTCAGAGCCTGGGGGAGTCCCTGTATCTACAATTTATATTCCTTTCCAGATTTGGGCTTCTACCTAGCCCACACGTAGGCAAGGTAAACTGAGACCTTGTATATATCTATGTCAGGGATCTGAAGAGGTGAGTTTCTCCACCTGCCAAGTTCCCTGCAGCTTCTTTGGGGTGGCTGGCACTCTTTCCTCTTCCTCTTTCAACTGACGGAAGTCTTTGAGGCCCCAAGCTCTGGGAGGAGGATCCACCCCAGCATCTGATGCAGCCCAGGCTGTCCTCCATCTCTGACCCAGGGCCCAGATCTGCTCTGAGATGCTGTGGGCTGGCCAAAACCAGCTCCTGCTCTCGCTTTGATTTTTCTCCTTATTTCTGGCTCTCAGGACATTTTTACTTCTTTCTTTTGAGCTTGACTATGTACTTAAAACATGTTGTACTTAATCCAGAAGTTCTGTAAGATTAAAAGGGCAGGGGAGGGTACATATGGTCATCTCGGCCTGCCGTATTTCTTTTTTTTGTTTTTTTTTGGCCAGGCCATGAGGCATTAGGGATCTTAGTTCCCCGACCAGGGATCAAACCTGTGCCCCCTGCAGTGAGAGTGTGGAGTCTTAACCACTAGACCACCAGGGAAGTCCCTGCCGTATTTCTTTAAGTCTCCTCTTGCTTTCTTTTTGGTGAGAAATATCACATTTTCATTTCTCTTTAATTATACAAGTAATTAACAAATGCATTCTCACTATAAAAATTAAATGGTTAAAGCTAAGTTAAACTCTTCTTTGATGTAAGCCCAATTCTAGTCTCCACCCCTCTCTCCTCAGATGAGTATCTTGCAGATCTCTCCTCATATTACAGATCTCTATGGACCCACAGCAAATAGGAAAGTTACACCTCAATTAAAAATACCTCAGTAGAGAAAATTTAATAAATACAATCATACTACACCATATTGTTTTCGCATTTCTTTTTTCTTTTTTTGTGGTATGCGGGCCTCTCATTGTTGTGGCCTCTCCTGTTGTGGAGCACAGGCTCCGGACATGCAGGCTCAGCGACCATGGCTCATGGGCCCAGACACTCCACGGCATGTGGGATCTTCTTGGACCGGGGCATGAACCCGTGTCCCCTGCATCAGCAGGCGGACTCTCAACCTCTGCACCACCAGGACAACCCTGCATTTCTTTTCTTCACTCAACAATGTGTATTGAAGAGCTTTTCCTGTGAAGATAGAGTTGCTGTGTTCTTTTTAATGACTGTGTAGTATTCCATTGTGAATAATTTTCAAGGGTGTGTCAGCCTATGAGGGAAAAGTTCCTCAAAGGAAGGGGGTGGGGCTTCCCTGGTGGTGCAGTGGTTGAGAGTCCGCCTGATGATGCAGGGGACGCGGGTTTGTGCCCTGGTCCAGGAGGATGCCACATGCCGCAGAGCGGCTGGGCCCGTGAGCCATGGCCAGTAAGCCTGCGCATCTAGAGCCTGCGCGTCCAGAGCCTGTGCTCTGGAATGGGAGAGACCACAACATCGAGAGGCCCACGTACCACAAAAAAAAAAAAAAAAAAAGGAAGGGGGCACTTTCAGAAGAAGGAAGGGAATGTGTTGGGCACCAGACAACTGATGTCCACCCTCTACTACCATGTCCTACCAGGCACTCATCGCTACATACTCTAAGTATGGTGTTGAGACCATTCCACAGACCATGATGGACACCCCCCACCAAACTTGGGGTCAGATGTCAACACTGATGGTTCCACACATTGCAAGAGGGTGTGAAGAGATTTATTACTCACACAATGAGGATTCTGGGAGGGAAGGGCAGCTAGTGTCCAGCTGTGGATGACAGTCATGAAATGAGCCAAGTTGGTACTGGGGGCGGGGGGCAGTGGAGTGGTGAGGGAGAGTCCCTGAGAAAATATGAGGAAGCAGGATTAATTACAGTGGTTTGATTCAGTCTTTGATTCCTATCTGATATGAAGCATAATGCTTGCATAGGGTTTATGATGGTTCAAGAAACTGAACTACGATGGATCGACTTGGAGGGCATTACACTAAGTGAAAGAAGTCAGACAGAGAAAGGCAAATACTATATGATATTACTTATATGTGGAATCTAAAAAATACAACAAACTAGTGAATATAACAAAAAAGAAGCAGACTCACAGATACAGAGAACAAATGAGCGGTTACCAGTGGGGGCATGGGGAGAAGGGTAATGTGGGCGGTACAAATTTTGGGTGTAAGATAGGCTCAAGGATGTATTGTATAATACAGGGAATATAGCCAATATTTTGTAATAACTGTAAATGGAAAGTAACCTTTAAAAATTGTATTAAATAAATAAACTGAACTAAGAAGAGTCATTGAATTGTAGACAGAAAACATGGTCACTGCTAAGTGCTTGATCATTGCTAATTCTCCCTTCCAAAGACGTAAATAAGCCATTTTCAGCATGAAAGCAGTTAAAATTTACTTTCACTGTTCTGAATTACAGATATCAAATGGCATACCAACATAAACAGATGATGGCATGGCTCCTCCTGCAATCATGCTGG
The DNA here is from genome assembly GCF_963924675.1 of Phocoena phocoena. Taxonomy (NCBI): domain Eukaryota; kingdom Metazoa; phylum Chordata; class Mammalia; order Artiodactyla; family Phocoenidae; genus Phocoena; species Phocoena phocoena. The sequence continues at coordinate 25,547,746 of NC_089224.1, read as the reverse complement.
TGATTTTATAGTGAAAATATTGTTTGTTTCACTAAAGCCTGCTTGAAATTTGTCAGTTAAAAAGCAAAACAACTCTCAACCAGAGAGGAATTTGCTTTTTGTGTGTTATAACAAATGGTTTTTAACCACCTCTAAAAAAGAAAAAAAAAACCTCTCAGTAATTTAAGTATATATTCAGAAGAAATTAAACAAAGCAACCACAGTCCTTGAACATTGTATATAATAATTAAAGGACAATTCTCATGAGAAAGAGCTAAAAATTATATAAAATCTCAATAATTGAGACTTCCCTGGTAGCCTACCAATGCAGGGGACATGGGTTTGATCCCTGGTCCGTGAAGATCCCACATGTTGCAGAGCAACTAAGCCCGTGCAACACAACTACTGAGCCTGCGCTCTAGGGCCTGCATGCCGCAACTACTGAGCCCACATGCTGCAACTACTGAAGCCTGCACACCTAGAGCCGTGCTCAGCAACAAGAGAAGCCACTGCAATGAGGAACCCACGCATCTCAATGAAGAGTAGCCCCTGCTCGCCGCAACTAGAGAAAGCCTGCACGCAGCAACAAAGACCCAACGCAGCGAAAAATAAATTTTTTAGAAAATCTCAATAATCACTTATAAGTATTGTTATAAATGAAACAAACTAAAAAGAAATAATCAGTAAATATTTACTGACAGATTAATAGGCACAAAGCTTGCCTTAGGCTACACAATAGAGCACTCCAACAGTATAAAGATGTTCTCTTCAGGAAGTAAAGATAAATACATGCTGATTGAAGAAAGTTATATTAAATTTTAATAAATTTTCTCTTTCTTACAAAAGCTTTACCTGGGATTGTCTATGTGAAAATACTTTTGTTAAATATGTTTAACTCTGTACTATATTATATCACCAACACCCAGCCAAGCTTTTATGACCTGCACTTGCCCTAGAGATCATAGTTGATAGGACTAGGGGTGAACACATGACCCAAGCTGGCTAAATCAGGTTTTCTGGAAAAATCTGAAATTAAGGGCCATACCACCAATCTGGGAAGTTGCTTGAACTGAAGGTAAATAGGCTTGGGTTCTTTGAGATGGGCCATTGGCCACATTCCTGTCAACACAGTGGGAGCTGTCCTGCAGAAGGCAAGACCTACTGAGAGGAGAATGAAGTGAACATACAGAAAATGGTAGAGATGATTTAACTCAGAAAAAGAAAGCAAGATGAGAGTCCGTGAGGACTGCCTGGACCATGAGGGTGACCTCATTCCTGGTCCCAGGCCCTTGGGAATCCTTAATGCCCTTCAATAAGAGGGTATTCTCAGTGTCCTTTCAATACACCCATGTTGTACTTAGGCTTATTTGAAGTTTCTATTACTTGCAATCAAAATGTATTTACAAACAAAATGGTCATTTCAATTCCATTAGTGACAATAAAGAGTATGGGATGGATGAGGGAGATATTTTTGCAGAAAGACTATCTAGGTCATCATGAGTGAACATAGATATTAAAAGAGAGGCAGAATCAAGCTCTGAATTATTTGTTCTTTGCCTTTGGTCAATCTCCTCAGTCCTGAAACAGTTCTTTTTACACAAATTTTCCAGCTTTACACTTATTTTCCTATGGAGGAGATTCAGTGACCTCTTCATTCTGCCATATTTGAAGTTCCACCACAAATGACTTTAAAAATTTTTTTTATCTCTTTGCCTCTTTTTGATTAGCTTTTAAAAATTTTGCTTTTTCCCATATATTAGTTGGGATGTCACATGCTCTATTTCTATATGTCAAATGGTTACCTTAGATATTTTATCATGCATACTCATCAAAGTCCAAATTAATCTGTGTCTCAATCCTCCTCACGAACAAAGGACTTTACAGCATTTTAATTTCAGTCACACTTGTACTTTTGAATTCTAGCTTAAAAAAAAAAAGACTTCCCTTGACATTATTATGACTTTATTATATGGTCACTGTTTGCTGTATTTACCATATTCTTTGCTCCTATTGCTTCTTACATCTCAAGCCTTCTTAGATCATTTTCCCTCTGCCTGAAGAATATCCTTTAATTCTAACATGAACATCTGTTAGAGGTGAATTCTCTCAGTTTCTACTTGTATGACTTTCACTTTTATTTTTTCCAAATTTTATCGAGATATAATTGACATATAAGATTGTATTAGCTTAAGGTGTACCATGATTTGATATATTGCAAACTGATCACTGCTGTGACATTTTTATGCATATTTCTGTATACACATGTGCACACATTTCTTTCGAATATATACCTAGGAGTATGTGTATCTTCAACTTTTATAGATAATATCAAAGTGTTGGTACCAATTTACCGTCAAACAGCAGTATATGAGAAGAGCTATTGTTCCATATTCTAACAATTGGTACTATCAGTCTTTTTACTATTAATCATTTTGGTGGGTGTGCAATGGTATCTGATGGTGATTTAAAATAGATTTTCCCTCATTTGACTAGTGGAGTTGAACATGTACATGCATTTATTGGTCATTTGAATTTTGGGATCAGTCTGTTCAAATTGCTTGCCCATTTTTCCCTATCAGTTTTTGGAGTTCTTTACAAATACTGCCTGGGATATACCAAATTCTCAATAAAACACACTTGTCATATAAACTACTTATGATTGATTTTGCCATTTAATGTACCAAGATATATCCCATATCAGTAAACACAAATCTACTTTGTTATTTTTAAGGCAATAAGGCAAGCCATTGTATAGATATACAATATATTGTGACTTAACCAATTGTCTATTGATAATCTTTTAGGTTATTTGTAATTTTTCACTATTTTATATACTACAATGAATATCCTTCTAAGATATTTTTGTACATTTTTAGAAGCAGAATGGTTAATGTTGAGTAAAGGCTGATAAAATGACCTATATAAAAAAATCTATCAATTTATATTTCTACCAACAATGTGTAAAAGTGCTTATTTTGGAAAGAGTTTGAAAATTCTCTTCTTTTAGTTCCTGTAATTTTTGTAAACCTTGCCCAAAGGCCTGGATAAAGACTTTATTATATATAAATGGATATATATATATGTGTATTCTTTTTCATATTCTTTTCCATTATGGTTTATTACAGGATATTGAATATAGTTCCCTGTGCTATACAGTAGGATCTTGTTGTTTATCTATTTTATATATACTAGTTAGTATCTTCTAATCCCAAACTCCCAACTTATCCCTCCCCTTTCCCTCTTGGTAACCATAATTTTGTTTTCTATGTCTGTGAGTCTGTTTCTGTTTTGTAAATAAGTTAATCTGAATCATATTACTCAGCCATAAAAAAAAAAACGAAATTGAGTTATTTGTAGTGAGGTGGATGGACCTAGAGTCTGTCATACAGAGTGAAGTAAGTCAGAAAGAGAAAAACAAATACCGTATGCTAACACATATACATGGAATCTAAAAAAAAAAACAGGGTTCTGAAGAACCTAGGGACAGGAGAGGAATAAAGACGCAGATGTAGAGAATGGACTTGAGGACATGGGGAGGGGGAAGGGTAAGCTGGGACAAAGTGAGAGAGTGGCATGTACATATATACACTACCAAATGTAAAATAGATAGCTAGTGGGAAGCAGCCACACAGCACAGGGAGATCAGCTCAGTGCTTTATGACCACCTAGAGGGGTGGGATAGGGAGGGTGGGAGGGAGACGCAAGAAAGAGGAGATATGGGAATATATGTATATGTATAGTTGATTCACTTTGTTATAAAGCAGAAACTAACACACCATTGTAAAGCAATTATACTCCAACAAACATGTTAAAAAAATGAATCATTTTTTAGATTCCACATTTAAATGATATCGTATGGTATTTGTCTATCTCTTTCTGAATTACTTCACTTACTATGATAATCTCTAGGTCCATCCATGTTGCTGTAAATGGCATTATTTCATTCTTTTTTTATGGCTGAGTAGTATTCTATTGTGTGTGTATGTGTGTGTGTATATATATATACACTACATCTTTTTTTTTTACATCTTTATTGGAGTATAATTGCTTTACAATGGTGTGTTAGTTTCTGCTTTATAACAAAGTGAATCAGTTATACATATACATATGTTCCCATATCTCTTCCCTCTTGCGTCTCCCTCCCTCCCACCCTCCCGATCCCACCCCTCTAGGAGCTCATAAAGCACCAAGCTGATCTCCCTATGCTATGCGGCTGCTTCACACTAGCTATTTTACGTTTGGTAGTGTATATATGTCCATGCCACTCTCTCACTTTGTCACAGCTTACCCTTCCCCCTCCCCATGTCCTCAAGTCCATTCTCTAGTAGGTCTGTGTCTTTATTCCTGTCTTACCCCTAGGTTCTTCATGACATTTTTTTTCTTAAATTCCATATATACGTGTTAGCATACGGTATTTGTTTTTCTCTTTCTGACTTACTTCAGCCTGTATGACAGACTCTAGGTCCATCCACCTCATTACAAATAGCTCAGTTTCGTTTATTTTTATGGCTGAGTAATATTCCATTGTATATATATGCGCCACATCTTCTTTATCCATTCATCCGATGATAGACACTTAGGTTGTTTCCATCTCCTGGCTACTGTAAATAGAGCTGCAATGAACATTTTGGTACATGACTCTTTTTGAATTATGGTTTTCTCAGGGTATATGCCCAGTAGTGGGATTGCTGGGTCATATGGTAGTTCTATTTGTAGTTTTTTAAGGAACCTCCATACTGTTCTCCATAGTGGTTGTACCAATTCACATTCCCACCAGCAGTGCAAGAGTGTTCCCTTTTCTACACACCCTCTCCAGCATTTATTGTTTCTAGAATTTTTGATGATGGCCATTCTGACTGGAGTGAGATAATATCTCATTGTAGTTTTGACTTGCATTTCTCTAATGATTAATGATGTTGAGCATACTTTCATGTGATTGTTGGCAGTCTGTATATCTTCTTTGGAGAAATGTCTATTTAGGTCTTCAGCCCATTTTTGGATTGGGTTGTTTGTTTTTTTGTTATTGAGCTGCATGAGCTGCTTGTAAATTTTGGAGATGAATCCTTTGTCAGTTGCTTCATTTGCAAATATTTTCTCCCATTCTGAGGGTTGTCTTTTGGTCTTGTTTATGGTTTCCTTTGCTGTGCAAAAGCTTTGAAGTTTCATTCGGTCCCATTTGTTTATTTTTGTTTTTTTTTCCATTTCTCTAGGAGGTGGGTCAAAAAGGATCTTGCTGTGATTTATGTCATAGAGTGTTCTGCCTATGCTTTCCTCTAAGAGTTTGATAGTTTCTGGCCTTACATTTAGGTCTTTAATCCATTTTGAGCTTATTTTTGTGTATGGTGTTAGGGAGTGATCTAATCTCATACTTTTACATGTACCTGTCCAGTTTTCCAAGCACCATTTATTGAAGAGGCTGTCCTTTCTCCACTGTACATTCATGCCTCCTTTATCAAAGATAAAGTGACCATATGTGGGTGGGTTTATCTCTGGGCTTTCTATCCTGTTCTATTGATCTATATTTCTGTTTTTGTGCCAGTACCATACTGTCTTGATTACTGTGGCTTTGTAGTATAGTCTGAAGTCAGGGAGCCTGATTCTTCCACCTCCGTTTCTCATTCTCAAGATTGCTTTGGCTATTCGGGGTCTTATATGTTTCCATACAAATTGTGAAATTTTTTGTTCTAGTTGTGTGAAAAATGCCAGTGGTAGTTTGATAGGGATTGCATTGAATCTGTAGCTTGCTTTGGGTAGTAGACTCATTTTCACAATGCTGATTCTTCCAATCCAAGAACATGGTATAACTCTCCATCTATTTGTAACATCTTTAATTTCTTTCATCAGTGTCTTATAACTTTCTGCATACAGGTCTTTTGTCTCCTTAGGTAGGTTTATTCCTAGATATTTTATTCTTTTTGTTGCAGTGGTAAATGGGAGTGTTTTCTTGATTTCACTTTCAGATTTTTCATCATTAGTGTATAGGAATGCCAGAGATTTCAGTGCATTAATCTTGTATCCTGCTACTTTACCAAATTCATTGATTAGCTCTAGTAGTTTTCTGGTAGCATCCTTAGGATTCTCTATGTATAATATCATGTCATCTGCAAACAATGACAGCTTTACTTCTTCTTTTCCTATTTGGATTCCTTTTATTTCCTTTTCTTCTCTGATTGCTGTGGCTAAAACTTCCAGAACTAAGTTGAATAAGAGTGGTGAGCGTGGACATCCTTGTTTTGTTCCTGATCTTAGTGGAAATGCTTTCAGATTTTCATCATTGAGGACAATGTTGGCTGTGGGTTTGTCATATATGGCCTTTATTATGTTGAGGAAAGTTCCCTCTATGCCTAATTTCTGCAGGGTTTTTATCATAAATGGGTGTTGAATTTTGTCGGAAGCTTTCTCTGCATCTATTGAGATGATCATATGGTTTTTCTCCTTCAATTTGTTAATATGGTTTATCACATTTATTGATTTGCATATATTGAAGAATCCTTGCATTCCTGGAATAAACCCCACTTGATCATGGTGTATGACCCTTTTAATGTGCAGTTGGATTCTGTTTGCTAGTATTTTGTTCAGGATTTTTGCATCTATGTTCATCAGTGATATTGGCCTGTAGTTTTCTTTCTTTCTGACATCCTTGTCTGGTTTTGCAATCAGGGTGATGGTAGCCTCGTAGAATGAGTTTGGGAGTGTTCCTCCCTCTGCTATATTTTTGAAGAGTTTGAGAAGGATAGGTGTTAGCTCTTCTCTAAATGTTTGGTAGAATTCGCCTGTGAAGCCATCTGGTCCTGGGCTTTGGTTTATTGGAAGATTTTTAATCACAGTTTCAATTTCAGTGCTTGTGATTGGTCTGTTCATATTTTCTATTTCTTCCTGATTCAGTCTTGGCAGGTTGTGCATTTCTAAAATTTGTCCATTTCTTCCAGGTTGTCCATTTTATTGGCATAGAGTTGCTTGTAGTAATCTCTCATGATCTTTTGTATTTCTGTAGTGTCAGTTGTTACTTCTCCTTTTTCATTTCTAATTCTATAGATTTGAGTCTTCTCCCTTTTTTTCTTGATGAGTCTGGCTAATGGTTTATCAATTTTGTTTATTTTCTCAAAGAACCAGCTTTTAGTTTTATTGATCTTTGCTATTGTTTCCTTCATTTGTTTTTCATTTATTTCTGATCTGATTTTTATGATTTCTTTCCTTCTGGTAAATTTGGGGTTTTTTTGTTCTTTCTCTAATTGCTTTAGGTGCAAGGTTAGGTTGTTTATTCGAGATGTTTCCTGTTTCTTAAGGTAGTATTGTATTGCTATAAACTTCCCTCTTAGAACTGCTTTTGCTGCATCCCATAGGTTTTGGGTCGTCGTGTCTCCATTGTCATTTGTTTCTAGGTATCTTTTGATTTCCTCTTTGATTTCCTCAGTGATCACTTCGTTATTAAGTAGTGTATTGTTTAGCCTCCATGTGTTTGTATTTTTTACAGTTTTTTTCCTGTTGATGTCTAGTCTCATAGCATTGTGGTTGGAAAATATACTTGATACAATTTTCTTAAATTTACCAAGGCTTGATATGTGACCCAAGATATGATCTATCCTGCAGAATGTTCCATGAGCACTTGAGAAAAATGTGTATTCTGTTGTTTTTGATGGAATGTCCTATAAATATCAATTAAGTCCATCTTGTTTAATGTATCATTTAAAGCTTGTGTTTCCTTATTTATTTTCATTTTGGATGATCTGTCCATTGGTGAAATTGGGGTGTTAAAATCCCCTATTATGAATGTGTTACTGTCAATTTCCCCTTTTATGGCTGTTAGTATTTGCCTTATGTATTGAGGTGCTCCTCTGTTGGGTGCATAAATATTTACAATTGTTATAGCTTCTTCTTGGATCGATCCCTGGATCATTATGTAGTGTCCTTCTTTGTCTCTTCTAGTAGTCTTTATTTTAAAGTCTATTTTGTCTGATATGAGAATTGCTACTCCAGCTTTCTTTTGGTTTCCATTTGCATGGAATATCTTTTTCCATCCCCTTACTTTCAGTCTGTATGTGTCTCTAGGTCTGAAGTGGGTCTCTTGTAGACAGCATATATATGGGTCTTGTTTTTGTATCCATTCAGCTAATCTGAGTCTTTTGGTGGGAGCATTTAGTCCATTTACATTTAAGGTAATTATTGATATGTATGTTCCTATTCCCATTTTCTTAATTGTTTTGTGTTTGTTATTATAGGTCTTTTCCTTCTCTTGTGTTTCTTGACTAGAGAAGATCCTTTAGCAGTTGTTGTAAAGCTGGTTTTGTGGTGCTGAACTCTCTCAGCTTTTGTTCGTCTGTAAAGGTTTTAATTTCTCCATCAAATCTGAATGAGATCCTTGCTGGCTTGAGTAATCTTGGCTGTAGGTTTTTCTCCTTCATCACTTTAAATATGTCCTGCCAGTCCCTTCTGGCTTGCAGAGTTTCTGCTGAAAGATCAGCTGTTAACCTTATGGGAATTCCCTTGTGTGTTATGTGTTGTTTTTCTCTTGCTGCTTTTAATATGTTTTCTTTGTACTTAATTTTTGACAGTTTGATTATTATCTGTCTTGGCGTGTTTCTCCTTGTATTATCCTGTATGGGACTCTCTGTGCTTCCTGGACTTGATTAACGATTTCCTTTCCCATATTAGGGAAGTTTTCAACTATAATCTCTTCAAATATTTTCTCAGTCCCTTTCTTTTTCTCTTCTTTTTCTGGAATGCCTATAATTCGAATGTTGGTGCATTTAATGTTGTCCCAGAGGTCTCTGAGACTGTCCTCAGTTCTTTTCATTCTTTTTTCTTTATTCTGCTCTGCAGTAGTTATTTCCACTATTTTATCTTCCAGGTCGCTTATCCGTTCTTCTGCCTCAGTTATTCTGCTATTGATCCCTTCTAGAGTATTTTTAATTTAATTTATTGTGTTGTTCATCTTGCTTGTTTCATCTTTAGTTCTTCTAGGTCCTTGTTAAATGTTTCTTGCATTTTCTCTATTCTATTTCCAAGATTTTGGATCATCTTTACTATCATTATTCTGAATTCTTTTTCAGGTAGACTGCCTATTTCCTCTTAATTTGTTAGGTCTGGTGGGTGTTTACCTTGCTCCTTCATCTGCTGTGTATTTTTCTGTCTTCTCATTTTGCTTATCTTACTGTGTTTGGGATCTCCTTTTTGCAGCCTGCAGGTTTGTAGTTCCTGTTGTTTTTGGTGTCTGTCCCCAGTGGCTAAAGTTGGTTCAGTGGGTTGTGTAGGCTTCCTGGTGCAGGGGACTAGTGCCTGTGTTCTGTTGGATGAGGCTGGATCTTGTCTTTCTGGTGGGCAGGTCCACATATGGTGGTGTGTTTTGGGGTGTCTGTGGACTTATTATGATTTTAGGCAGCCTCTCTGCTAATGGGTGGGGTTGTGTTCCTGTCTTGCTAGTTGTTTGGCATACGGTGTCTGGCACTGTAGCTTGCTGGTCGTTGAGTGAAGCTGGGTGTTGGTGTTGAGATGGAGATCTCTGGGAGATTTCGCCATTTGATATTACGTGGAGCTGGGAGTTCTCTTGTGGACCAGTGTCCTGAAGTTGGCTCACCCACCTCAGAGGCACAGCAATAACTCCTGGCTGCAGCACCAAGAGCCTTTCATCCACACGGCTCAGAATAAAAGGGAGAAAAAGCAGAAAAAAAGAAAGAAAGAAAGAGGATAAAAGAAATAAAGTAAGGTAAAATACAATAAAGTTATTAAAATAAAAAAATAATTATTAAGAAAAAAACTTTTTTAAAAAGTAAAAAAAAAAAAAAAAAAAGGACAGATAGCACCCTAGGACAAATGGTGAAAGGAAAACTATACAGACAAAATCTCACACAGAAGCATACACATACACACTCACAAAAAGAGGAAAAGGGGAAAAAATAATAAATCTTGCTCTCAAAGTCCATCTCCTCAATATGGGATGATTCGTTGTGTATTCAGGTATTCCACAGATGCAGGGTACATCAAGTTGATTGTGGAGATTTAATCCACTGCTCCTGAGGCTGCTGGGAGAGATTTCCCTTTCTCTTCTTTGTTCGCACAGCTCCTGGTGTTCAGCTTTGGATTTGGCCCCACCTCTGCATGTAGGTTGCCAGAGGGCATCTGTTCTTCGCTCAGACAGGACGGGGTTAAAGGAGCAGCTGCTTCGGGGATCTGGCTCACTCAGGTTGTGGGGAAGGAGGGGTACGGAGTGCGGGGCGAGCCTGCGGCGGCAGAGGCCAGCATAATGTTGCACCAGCCTGAGGCGCGCCGTGCATTCTCCCGGGGAAGTTGTCCCTGGATCCCGGGACCCTGGCAGTGGTGGGCTGCACAGGCTACCCGAAAGGGAGGTGTGGACACTGACCTGTGCTCACACACAGGCTTCTTGGTGGCGGCAGCAGCAGCCTTAGCATCTCATGCCCGACTCTGGGGTCCGCGCTGTTAGCTGCGGCTTGCACCCGTCTCTGGAGCTCCTTGAAGCAGCGCTCTTAATCCCCTCTCCTTACGCACCAGGAAACAAAGAGGGAAGAAAAAGTCTCTTGCCTCTTCGGCTGGTCCAGACTTTTTCCCGGACTCCCACCTGGCTAGCCATGGTACACTAACCCCTTCAGGCTGTGTTCACGCCGCCAGTCCTCTCCCTGTGCTCCGACCCGAAGCCGGAGTCTCAGCTCCCAGCCCCGTCTGCCCCAGCGGGTGAGCAGACAAGCCTCTCGGGCTGGTGAGTGCTGGTTGGCACCGATCCTCTGTGTGGGAATCTCTTCGCTTTGCCCTCCGCACCCCTGTGGCTGCGCTCTCCTCCGCGGCCCCGAAGTTCCCCCCCTCCGCCACCCGCAGTCTCCGCCCGCGAAGGGGCTTCTGGTGTGTGGAAACCTTTCCTCCTTCACAGCTCCCTCCCACTGGTGCAGGTCCCGCCCCTATTCTTTTGCCTCTGTTTATTGTTTTTTCTTTTGCCCTACCCAGGTACGTGGGGAGTTTCTTGCCTTTCGGGAGGTCTGAGGTCTTCTGCCAGCGTTCAGTAGGTGTTCTGTAGGAGTTGTTCCATGTTTAGATATATTTCTGTGGGGAGGAAGGTGACCTCCACGTCTTACTTTTCCTCCATCTTCCCCCTCTCTCCTACACTACATCTTTTTTATCCATTCATCTGTCGACGGACATTTAGGTTGCTTCCATGTCTTGGCTACTGTAAATAGTGCTGCTATGAATACTGGGGTGTATGTATCTTTTCGAATTAGAGTTTTCTCTGTTTATGTGCCCAGGAGTGGGATTGCTGGATCATATGGTAACTCTATTTTTAGTTTTGTAAGAACCTCCATACTGTTTTCCATAGTGGCTGCACCAATTTACATTCCCACCAGCAGTGTAGGGGAGGGTTCTCTTTTCTCCACATCCTCTCCAGCATTTATTATTTGTAGACTTTTTAGTGATGGCCATTCTGACTGGTGTGAGGTGATACGTCATTGTAACTTTGATTTGCATTTCTCTAATGATTAGCAATGCTGAGCATGTTTTCATGTGCCTCTTGGCCATCTGTATGTCTTCTTTGGAGAAATGTCTATTTAGGTCTTCTGCCCATATTTTGACTGGGCTGTTTGTTTTTTTGTTATTGAGTTGTATGAGCTGATTGTAGATTTTTAAAATTAAGCCCTTGTGCATTACATCATTTGCAAATATTTTCTCCCAGTCCGTACATCATCTTTTTGTTTTGTTTATGGTTTCCTTTGCCGTGCAAAAGCTTAGAAATTTGATTAAGTCCCATTTGTTTATTTTTGCTTTTATTTCTATTGCCTTGGGAAACTGACCTAAGAAAACATTGCTATGATTTATGTCAGAGAATGCATCACCCAGATACCAAAACCAAAGATGCTACCAAAAAGAAAATTACAGGCCAATATCTCTAATAAATATAGATGCAAAAATTCCCAACGAAATATTAGCAAACTGAATCCAACAACACATAAAAAAGATCATACACTACAATCAAGTTGGACTCATCCCAGGGTCACGAGGTTGGTTCAACATATGCAAATCAATCAATGCAATACAGCATATCAACAAAGGAAAAGAGAAAAACACAAACGATCATCTCAATTGATGCAGGAAAAGCATCTGATAAAATTCAACATCCATTCATGATAAAAAATCTTACCAAAGTGGATACAGAGGGAACATATCTCAACATAATAAAAGCTATTTATGACCAACCCACAGCCAACAAAATAATGAACAGTGAAAAGCCTTCCCACTAAAATCTGGAACAAGATAAGGATGCCCAATCTCACCACTTCTATTCAACATAGTATTGGAAGTCCTAGCCACAGCAATCAGACAAGAAAAAGAAATAAACCAATCCCTTTTAAAATCACATCAAAACAAAACAAAACAAAACAAAAAAACCACTTAGGAATAAACCTGACCAAGGAGGTGAAAGATTTATATACTGAAAACTATAAAACATTATAAAGGAAACTGAAGATGATTCAAAGAAATGGAAAGATATCCCATGCTCTTGAATTGGAAGACTTAATATTGTTAAAATGGCCATCCTAACCAAAGTAATCTATAGATTTAATGCAATCCCTATCAAATTACCCATGACATTTTTCACAGAGCTAGAACAATTAATCCTAAAATTTATATGGAACCATAAAAGAACCAGAATTGCCAAAGCAATCCTGAGGAAAAAGAACAAAGTTGGAGGCATAACCCTCCTAGACTTCAGACAATACTACAAAGCTACAATAACCAAAGCAGTGGTATTGGCATAAAGACAGACACATGGATCAATGGAACAGAATAGGGAGCCCAGAAGTAAACCCTCACACCTATGGTCAATAAGTCTTCAACAAAGGAGGCAAGAATATAAAATGGGAAAAAGACAGTCTCTTCAACAAGTGGTGCTGGGAAAGTTGGGCAGCTGCGTGTAAATCAATGATGTTATAACACACCCTCACACCATGCACAAAAATAAACTCAAAATGGCTTAAAGACTTAAATGTAAGACATGTCACCAGGAATTCCCTGGTGGTCCAGTGTTTAGGACTCTGCACTTCCAATGCAGGGGGTGCGGGTTTGATCCCTGGTCAGGGAACTAAGGTCCCACATGCCGTGCAGCACAGCCAAAAAAAAAAAAAGAGACCATAAAACTCCTAGAAGCAAACATTGGCAAAACATCCTCTAATTAGGTCTTGAAATCCCCCCTACCCTCATAGAGAAATCTTCTCCCTCTCTTGAATTATTGTAATCATTTCTTAAGTGGAGCCCTGTCCCTAGACTTGATCCTTCCACTCACTTCATAAGCCAAACTACAAAGTTATCCATCTATTGATAAAATGCCAAACTGGTTATGCTCCTCTCCTGTGGCCTTTGGGTAAAGCTCCAAACCTCCAACATCCCTTTTAGAGCCTGTGGAGATCTGGCTGCTTCTCTCCTGCACTCAGTCCTCCACACCTCACAATCACTTTCGCTTCCCAAAAGATGCCAGTTTCATCAGGTCTTTCTCCTACACTATCCCCTCTGGCTAGAACATTCTCTCTTACCTTATCCCTCTGTACACAAACTCTTATTTAACTTTTAAGTTTCAGTTTAAATATGTCTATAGTCAAATTTAATTTAGGTTTGAGATGACTCCTAGACATTGAAACAGATATGTCAAGAAAGCAGCTAGAAACTTCCAGCATACAGATGGTAATACAGATGATCAAACTCACCTGGAGAGAAATTATAGCTAGAGAAGAGGTTTCAGGCCTGAGATCAAGTCGATGAAGAGGAGGAATCAGCAAAGGAGATTATTAAGTGTGGCAAAGGAGTTGGGCTGTAAAAACCAAGAGATATGAGTGTTGGAAAGAGGGGAAGAATCATTTCTGCTGAATGTTGCTAAAAATTGCTCTGACAGCTCCAGATGGGTATCTCCTGCATATTTCCAATACCACCTCACAACCCAGCCACAGAAGTGATCATACTGTTTAATACCAAGGCAGCCATTTGTCTGATCCCTTAGTAGTAAGAACTGACTTTAATTGACTGTAAGTAAGAACTCTGTCAACCTTATTTATCGTTATAGATTTCTGCAGTGAGCTCAAGATGCACTCAGTAAAAAAAACTTGTTGAATGACTTAATCACCGGCACACATACGTGTAAGTCCTCAAGAAATTTACATACATTTGGGGAAAACATATGGAAACCACTATTTATAATACAAAGCAGGGTGTAATCAGTGCTGGCAAAGTAGTACAGCCAGCGTGCAATGGTTGAACTGTGGAATGGGAGAAAGCTTCCTGGAAAAGATGATACTGAAGTTAGGGACTGAAGAAAAGAGCAGGCTATCAGAAAGTGGAGCCTTGAGGTTCTTTTTTTTTTAACATCTTTACTGGAGTATAATTGCTTTACAATGGTGTGTTAGTTTCCGCTTTATAACAAAGTGAATCAGTTATACATATACATATGTCCCCGTATCTCTGAGGCTTGAGTTTTTAAAACAATAAAAAATTGTTGTTAATTACCCAATTGTGGCAAGGCAGAGATTATTTACATATGTGCCTGGGAGTGGCAACACTCAAACTCTTCACTCTGGCAGAAATGCAGGGTAAATATGAGCATTGTATTTAAAAATACTATTATTTATGCATTAGTTACCTGAACAGGGTATGACCATGGATAATTTTAGTCTTCTTTACATTTTCTAGCAATTTCTAAATTTACTATTCTGCTATAATTCGCAGAGAGGGGTTTAGTTTTATTCTTTTTAAAACCAGAGTTTCATCTGGGCAAATTGAGAAAAGAACTTAATTCAAAAATGATATCTTTGTACATACACAAAAAAGTCAGTAATTTCCAGGATACTATTAATAAAAATTCCAAAAATCTTAGAAGAGTTTGAAAACTGCATTCACAAATCTGGCAGAATTAAAATTAAATTTCTGTTTAAAAATGGAAATACAACATAATAAATGAAGTTAACATTAATTTTTTCCTACTCTTGGATGCTGAAAGATTCTAATGGAAATGAAAAAGATGAGATCACCCACCAGTAATGGGGAAAAAATGAGGCCATGGACAAACACACTATGTTTTGATTTATTAAACCACAAGCAAGCTTCACTTTATCCCCCATGAGTGATGGCTTAACCGGTTGCCAAAGTCTTCTTTTCCACTAAATACCTTTGTAAATATTGTGGTTACTCTGATTTATAGCCATCTCCTTCAGACAGTGTATCAGTAGAAAAGAATCCCTTTCCCAACAAATGTTAAAACTACCATCTGTGTAATCGTCTCACAAACCTCACGCTACACATGGGTTTCAGGGTTTGCAGGAGGAAAATTATAGGAAAAGACCAGTTCTGGAGGCTGTGTCTGCAGTGACTCATCCCAAAGTGGGAACGCCATATCCAGAACACCAGAGAGAAACACCTGAGTTGTCAACAGGGGACTTTTCTAAAGATAAGAACCTAGTTCCAGAGAAGGATGTGACTCACCCAGTCCTCCCTGGGAGGCAAGAGGCCAAGATGAATTCTGGCCCTGATGCCTCTGAAGTGACGTTTACCACGTCTGCTCTCCAAACACTCAGGCAATCTGGTTTTCATCTTGAAGGCGTCTGACTCCTATGGCTTTATGGGTGTGTGGAGCCATAATGGTGATGAGAGTCGGTTTCTGCTGATGTGGGCTGCAGAATATAGTTCTACCCATCCTCCCATTTCTGCTGGGGGAAGGAGCACTGCAGGGGCAAGCTGTAAAGTGACTCTAGCTTGACTGTTGTGGAAAGAAAGAAATAAGACTAACTTGAAGTCACTCTTAGTTCTCCCATTTCTCAGCAAGTCAGGCAAATCATTTAACTCTTTGAAACTTTAGTTTCCTCATTTAGCCTCTGTAATACTTCAGCTTTCTTCCTCTGTAAACTGGAGGATAACAAGGTACATCACTGGGTTGAAGGATTTATTGAGCACTGTGTCCAGCAGAGAACTAGGCGTCTGGCACACAGTGGAACTAGTTAATGCTGCTGGTTCCTTTGTTTCTCTTCCATCCCCATCATGTATAGGAACAGGAGAGGACCTGATTCTGCCAATGCACATACTAAAAATGTCTATTCCTAGGTTATTTTGCAACTCTACAAAACTAAGTGTTATAATAATATGCATTATATTTTTAGCTTTGAATGCACACTCTTACGGCAAAAAATGACTTACTGTAGTTTTTAAGAATGGAAATTAAACCATAAATACCAAATGTATTTTCTTTGCACAAAATTTCTCCTCTACAAAATTTAACCTAAACTCTCTTGAACTGTTGTCAGAATATTACAAGTGTTAAAACAGGTTAGTTTGGATAAGCAAAACAATATCCTGGCTATAGGGACATAATATAAACTCACATCTCCTTTCAAGCCTAAACTTAAATAAACATCTATAAAAAGCAGAGACAAAACCAAAATTTAAAACCTCTCTGAGCAGTAAAACCAGCAATTAGGTAAATCTTGCATTTCTGTATTTCCACGAGTTATCTACAATAAGGAATACAGTAGGAATAACAAATTTTGGAGGGTAGATAGTACATCTTGTTATTCTGGATGTGCTGATGCAATGTGTGGGAGAGATCTAAGCCAAGTTGAACAAATGGAAGTTGGCAATTTGAATATAAAGCTCAGGAAACAGTTTAGAGCTTAGAATAGATCTGTAGCTTATTGGTATATGTTAAAGCAATGTGATTACTGCTCATTTATGTTTGCTTAATGGATGAACAAGATCGTGAAGGAGAGCAAGGACAGATAGAGAAGAGGGCTATGGAGGATGGGGAACATCATTGTTTACAATGTGTAAGTGTGTGGGTAAGGGCAGTAAAAGATGATGAGAAAGAAAGTAAGAAAGATAGAAGTAAGAACAGACTGACTTCCAAGAATAGGGCAATCAATAAGAAAATGACAAAAAAAAAAGAAGGCTGATTAGATAGCTTCTGAGGGCCACTGGACATTTGAGAGGACACTTTCACAACAACCATAAATGCCACAGCAGAATCGCAGTAGTAGCAGAATTTGTTAAGGAACAAATGGGAAGTTGAATACATGGAGGCATTTCCTATAGATATTCTTTTAAGAAATTAAGGAGAAAATGGGAAGATAAAATAGATGGCAGTTTGAGGACAGCCAGACAGGATATAGTAAGATTCTTTCTGGCTTACAGAAGCTGAATATATTAGTAGGTGAAGAAGAACAAATTATGATTATGAAAAATGCCATGTTACTGATTCAAGGACACCAAGATTCCACTGAGACACAGTCACTGCCATCATTGAACACCTGGGCATGAATGTCACACTCTCGAGACAGTTGAGTCATTTAGGTTTAGGTCATGAATACAAAAGAATGGATACCTGGGAGGTGTGAATTCATACATAAGACCAGACTGGCAAATATTAAAGGTCTCCTCCCGATCCACAGATAAGTTTATAAAGATGCTGTCTTCAGTCATGTATGAGAACCTACCTGCTTCTCACACATTTATTTGCTGTACTTTTTGTACCCAAATCAGATTATTTCAGAATAGTTTCCTTGATTTGTATTACACTACAGTAGCACTTCGCTTATCTCAAGAGCAAAATACATTTAGAAACATACGATATCACAGAGGACATCATTTTTGGGAATTGTGGTGTATCACGTAACCACTACACCTAAGTCCTTACCATATGATTTCTCCACTCAGAATATTTTCTTCTCTGAAAACTATGGTTTCCACTCATGATATTTCTTAGTTTGTAATCCTAGTCCCACACTTAGACCTGGGTGAGAGTGTATCTCTGGAGTCTCTGAAATGGGCTCCACATTGGTCTTCCTCTGGCTCTCCCCTTCCCACTAAGCAAGGGGCCCACATGCTTTCTTACAGCTAGCACCTCCCCCTCAAGATCATGCTGTGGGCATGCACCTAACACCCCAGAGTTTCCTGCCCTAGTGTCTCAGTTTCCAGGGCCCATGTAGGCCTCTTCCCTGGCTCTATCACCCTAAGGACACACCCAACTGCTGGTGTGAGCAACCCTAGGCCCAAAGGGTTTGCTTGTGTGCAGTTGAGGAGGAACTTGGAAGCATGGGCTGGGTGTCCACACAAGCAGGTCAAAACTTGGGGCAGAACATGACATGGGGTAGGAGGGAAATGGCCACCATCCTGCTCCTTCCTGAGCCACCATATTCTTGTGGAGGCAAATTCTGAGAAGTTCAGCTTTCCAGGTAGTTATAAAGGATGCTGGACAGGGTAAGAGAATGGAGCCCCAACATAATTTATTTAACTATTTCCTAGCTTGATTTATAATTTTGCACATTTGTAATATCATATATGAACCTTCACCCATACTCTTGCCTTAATCCCTTCATCCCTTCCAGCCTCCCCAAATGATTGTTCCTGCAGCACAATAGGAAATCAAACTAAGATGAAATGAAGAAATGATAGGCCCTAGGAACACTTGTTATATCAAATGTAATCTCTTACACTTTACTCAAATCTTAATACAAGGAATGGCACTAATTCATTAGATTTTTCCCTTATCAAGACTCAGCAGGGACTTCCCTGGTCGTCCAGTGGTAAAGAATCCACCTTACAATGCAGGGGACGCAGGTTCGATCCCTGGTCAGGGAACTAAGATCCCACATGCCGTGGGGCAACTAAGCTTGCGTGCCTCAACCAGAGCCCACGTGCTGCAAACTACAGAGCCCACGTGCTCTGGAACCCACGCACCACAACTACAGAGCCCACACGCCCTGGAGCCTGTGAGCCACAACTAGAGAATAGAAAACGCGCATGCCACAACTAGAGAGAAGCCAGAGCACCACAATGAAGAGCCCGTGCACCACAGCGAAAGATCTTGCATGCTTCAGTGAGGATCCCACATGCCGCAACTAAGACCCGATGCAGCCCCAAATAAATAATAAAATAAATAGATAACAATCTTGAAAAAAAAAGACTCAGCACCCCAACATCCTCAAGTGGCATCATTCGTTCACTTGAGTTTGTCTCCACACCTAGAAGTAATGCAGAGAAACCCATCAATGTGTCCTCTGCCCGGTATGCTAAGCATGGGATTGCAGGGTCTGTTCTAGAGATCTGGGAGTTCAAAGGAGGGATGCAGAATTAGTAGACTGGAGGACCCATGGATAGAGAATCTGACCTAGAACTTGCCTCTGTCCATGTCACCTGTTTTACTAAGAATAGCTTCTGATCAAACTCTGCTCAGGGAGTGAGGGAAGTTCCCAGAGATGGGTGGACCTCTATGGTCCCTGTGGTCTGACAATGCCATCTTAAGAAGGCAGAATCAAAGACACATGGAACCTTAGCATTAAAATGATATCATCGAGGGCTTCCCTGGTGGCGCAGTGGTTGAGAGTCCCCCTGCCGATGCAGGGGACGCGGGTTCGTGCCCCGGTCCGGGAAGATCCCACGTGCCGTGGAGCGGCTGGGCCCGTGAGCCATGGCCACTGAGCCTGCGCGTCTGGAGCCTGTGCTCTGCAATGGGAGAGGCCACAGCAGTGAGAGGCCCACGTACTGCAAAAAAAAAAAAAAATGATATCATCGAGTCCATGTATCCCTGGGATAAATCCCACTTGATCATGGTGTATGATTCTTTTAACGTATTGTTGGATTCAGATTGCTAGTATTTTTTTTTTTTTTTTTTTTGCGGTATGTGGGCAGCACAGGCACTGGACGCAAAGGCTCAGCGGCCATGGCTCACGGGCCCAGCCGCTCCGCGGCATGTGGGATCTTCCCAGACCGGGGCATGAACCTGAATGCCCTGCATCGGCAGGCGGACTCTCAACCACTGCGCCACCAGGGAAGCCCAGATTGCTAGTATTTTGTTGAGGATTTTTGTGACTATGTTCATCAGTGATATTGGCCTGTGATTTTCTTTTTTTTTGCGGTATCTTTTTCTGGTTTTGGTATCACAGTGATGGTGGCCTCATAGAATGAGTTTGGGAGTATTCCTTCCTCTGTGATTTTTTGGGAATAGTTTCAGAAGGATAGGTGTTAACTCTTCTCTAAATGTTTGATAGAATTCGCCTGTGAAGCCATCTGGTCCTGGACTTTTGTTGGCTGGGAGTTTTTTTTTTTTTTTTGCCACACTGCACAGCATGCGGGATCTTAGTTCCCTGACTAGGGATCAAACCCGCGCCCCCTGCAGTGGAAGCATGAAGTCTTAACCACTGGACCACCAGGGAAGTCCCTGTTGGGAGTTTTAAAATCACAGTTTCAACTTCAGTACTTGTGACTGGTCTGTTCATATTTTCTATTTCTTCTTGATTTAGTCTTGGGAGATTGTATGTTTCTAAGAACTTGTCCATTTCTTCCAGGTTTTCCATTCTTTTGGCATATAGTTGCTTGTAGTTGACTCTTATGATCCTTTGTATTTCTGTGGTGTCCACTGTAACTTATCCTTTTCCATTTCTAATTTTATTGATTTGAGCCCTCTCCCTTTTTTCTGATGAGTCTGGCTAAAGGTTTATCAATTTTGTTTATCATTTCGAAGAACCAGCATTTAGTTTCATTGATCTTTCCTACTGTTTTCTTCGTTTATATTTCATTTATTTCTGCTCTGATCTTTGTGATTTCTTTCCTTCTACTCACTTTGGGTTTTGTTTGTTCTTCTTTCTCTCATTGCTTTGGGCATAAGGCTAGGTTGTTTACTTGTGATTTTTCTTGTTTCCTGAAGTAAGACTGTATTGCTATATACTCCCCTCAGAACTGCTTTTGCCACATGTCCCATAGATCATTGTGCTTTTGTTTTCATTTGTTGCAAGGTTATTTTTTGATTTCCTCAGTGATCCTGATCCATTGGTTGTTTAGTAGCATATTGTTTAGCCTCCACATGTTTGTGTTTTTTCAGTTTTTTTCTTGTAGTTGATTTCTAATCTCATAGAGTTGTGGTTGGAAAAGATGCTTGACATGATTTCAATTTTCTTAAATTTACTGAGGCTTGCTTTGTGGCCCAGCATGTGAACTCTCCTGGAGAATGTTCCATGTGCACTTGAGAAGAATGTGTAATCTGCTGCTTTTGGATGGGATGCTCTATAAATATCAATTAAGTCCATCTGGTCTAACATGTCATTCAAGGCCTGAGTTTCCTTACTGATCTTCTGCCTGGATGATCTGTCCATTGATGAAAGTGGGGTGTTAAAGTCCCCCACTATTATTGTGTTACTGTTGATTTCTCCTTTTATGTCTGTTAACATTTGCCTTATATACTGAAGTGCTCCTATGTTGGGTGCATATATATTTACAATCGTTATACCTTCTTCTTGGATTGATCCCTTGATCATTATGTAGTGTCCTTCTTTGGCTCTTGTTAACAGTCTTTATTTTAAAGTCTATTTTGTCTGATACTAGTATTGCTACACCAACTTTCTTTTGATTTCCATCTGCATGGAATACCTTTCTCCATCTCCTTACTTTCAGCCTGTACGTGTCTCTAGATGTGAAGTGGGTTTCTTGTGGACAGCACATATATGGATCTAGTTTTCGAACCCTTTCAACCAGTCTATGTCTTTTGGTTGGATAATTTAATCAGTTTACATAAGGGAATTGTTAATATATTCTTATTGCCATTTCGTTGTTTTGGATTTGTTTTTGTAGGCTTTTTTTCCTTTCCTGTTTTGTTTTCTTGTGATTTGATAACATTCTTTAGTGTTGTGTTTGGATTCCTTTTATTTATTTGTGTGTATACCTATTAAGGATATTTGATTTGTGGTTGCTATGAGGTTTTGATATAGCAGTCTATATACATACATAATTGTTTTAGGTTGCTGATCTCTTAATTTCAAATGCATTTCCAATATCCTGAATTTGTGCTCTCCTCTTCTCAAGATTGCTGGTTTTGATATCATATTGTGTGCAGATGATTTCCTACCTTTACTTTATGTTTGCCTTTACTGGTGAGCTTTTCCATTCATAAATTTCTTGTTTCTAGTTTTTCAATATCCGTAAATCAATCAGTGTGATACATCACATCAACAAATTGAAGAATAAAAACCATGAGATCATCTTAATAGATGCAGAAAAAGATTTTGACAAAATTCAACACCAATTTATGATAAAAACTCTCCAGAAAGTAGGCATAGAGGGAACATATCTTAACATAATAAAGGTCATATATGGCAAACCTACAGCTAACATCATAATCAACAGGGAAAAGCTGAAAGCATTTCCTCTAAGATCAGGAATAAGACAAGGATGTCCACTGTCACCACTTTTATTCGACATACTTTTGGAAGTCCTAGCCACAGCCATCAGAGAAGAAAAAGCAATAAAAGGAATCCAAATTGGAAAAGAATAAGTACAACTGTCACTGTTTGCAGATGACATGATACTATACATAGAAAATCCTAAAGATGCTATCAGAAAACTACTAGAGCTCATCAATGAATTCAATAAAGTTGCAGGATACAATATTAATACACAGAAATCTGTTGCATTTCTATACACTAACAACAAGAGATCAGAAAGAGAAATTAAAGAAACAATCCCACTTACCGTCACATCAAAAAGAATAAAATACCTAGGAATAAACGTACCTAAGGAGATAAAATACCTGTACTCCAAAAGCTATAAGACACTGATGAAAGAAATCAAAGATGATACAAACAGTTGGAAAGATATACCATGTTCTTAGATTGGAAGAATCAATATTGTCAAAATGACTATACTACCCAATCTACAGATTCAATGCTATCCCTATCAAATTACCAATGGCATTTTTCACAGAACTAGAACAAAAAATCTTAAAATTTGTATGGAGACACCAAAGACCCCCAAATAGCCATATCAATCTTGAGTAAGAAAAACGGAGCTAGAGGAATCAGGCTCCCTCACTTCAGACTATACGACAAAGCTACAGTCATCAAAACAGTATGGTATGGGCACAAAAACAGACATATAGATCAATGGAACAGGATAGAAAGCCAGGAATAAACCCACACATCTATGGTCAATTAATCTATGACAAAGGAGGCAAGACTATAAAATGGAGGACAGACAGTGTCTTCAACAAATGGTGCTGGGAAAACCAGACATCTACACATAAAAAAAAATGAAATTAGAACATTCTTTAACACCATACACAAAATTAAACTCAAAATGGATTAAAGACTTAAATGTAAGACAGGATACTATAAAACTCTTAGCAGAAAACATAGGTAGAACACTCTGAGATAAATCGCAGCAACATCTTTTCTGAGCAATCTCCTAGAGTAAAGGATATAAAAGCAAAAATAAATAAATGGGACCTAATTAAACTCAAAAGCTTTTGCACAGCAAAGGAAACCACTGACAAAACGAAAAGACAACCCACAGAATAGGAGAAAATATTTGCAAACAATGTGACCGATAAGGGATTTGCCTCCAAAATTTACAAAAAGCTCATGCGACTCAATATCCAAAAAACAAACAACCCAATCAAAAATGGGCAGAAGACCTAAATAGACATTTCTCCAAAGAAGATATACAGATTGCCAACAAACACTTGAAAGGATGTTCAACATCACTAATCATTAGAGAAATGCAAATCAAAACTACAATGAGATATCACTTCACACTGGTCAGAATGGCCATCATCAAAACTTCTACAAACAGTAAATGCTGGAGAGGGTGTGGAGAAAAGGGAACACTCTTGCACTGTTGGTGGGAATGTAAATTGATACAGCCACTGTGGAGAACAGTATGGAGGTTCCTTAAAAAACTACAAATAGAACTACCATATGACCCAGCAATCCCACTACTGGACATATACCATGAGAAAACCATAAATCAAAAAGAGACATGTACCACAATGTTCATTGCAGTACTATTTACAATAGCCAGGACATGGAAGCAACCTAAGTGTCCATCAACAGATGAATGGATGAAGAAGATGTGGCACATATATACAATGGAATATTACTCCGCCATAAAAAGAAATGAAATTGGGTTATTTGTAGTGAGGTGGATGGACCTAGAGTCTATCATACACAGTGAAGTAAGTCAGAAAGAGAAAAACAAATACCATATGCTAACACATATATATGGAATCTAAAAAAAAAGGTTCTTATGAACCTAGAGGCAGGACAGGAATAAAGATGCAGACGTAGAGGATGGACTTGAGGACATGGGGAGGGGGAAGGGTAAGCTGGGATGAAGTAAGAGAGTAGCACTGACATATATACAGTACCAAATGTAAAATAGATAGCTAGTGGGAAGCAGCTGCATAGCACAGGGAGATCAGTTTGGTGCTTTGTGACCACCAAAGGGGTGGGATAGGGAGGGTGGGAGGGAGATGCAAGAGGGAGGAGATATGGGGATGTATGTATGCATATAGCTGATTCACTTTGTTATATAGTAGAAACTAACACAACATTGTAAAGCAATTATACTCCAATAAAGATGTTTAAAAAATACAAAAATGGAAGTATTTAGAATTAAATATATTAAAAGATGTATATAGTCTCTCAAAGAAACTTATAGAACATTACTGAACACAACTGCTTACTTGAAGGAACACCGACAGGTTAAATTTTTGATAATTTGGGAACAAAATGAAAAATGACATAATGGACTATAATGGATGGCATAAAAAAAAAAGAATCCATGAGTTCATGCTGATAGCAAAAACATTCAAAAGGAGGGTGGGAAGGATGGAAAGCTCTTCTTCACAAAAGAATGCCACCGAATAAGAAATGAATGATGGAATTTCAAATCACTGTTTTGCAACCTCCATAGTAAGAACTGATCATCAATGGATGCTAAAATCATTAGGTGAAAGATTATAGGGAACAGATTGTGTCATATAATGTCATCCAGTAGGTTATTTATTAATTTCAAAGGAAAAAGGTCCCTTTTCAAAGATGAGATTTGGCAGACATCACCTTAGTGAGGAGATCAAACTTAACATCAGGAATAATGAGACATCAGATCAAGTATGTTCTGAGGTCAGCACTGAACAGGGAACAGTACCTTTCATCCAATACATCTGCCAAAAATTTTAACCAAAATCTAATCATGAGGAAAGAATAACCTATCCAAGTTAAAGATTTACAAAACAATTTACAAAACGTTGTTCAAAAATGTCAATGTCATGAAAGACCAAAAAAAGAGAGAGAGAGAGAGAGAGAACTGGAGAACTGCTGCTTTAGACTGATGAGACAAAACATGTCGGGACTTCCCTGGAGGCACAGTGGTTAAGAATTGGTGGGCTTCCCTGGTGGTGCAGTGGTTGAGAGTCCGCCTGCTGATGCAGGGGACACGGGTTCGTGCCCCGGTCCAAGAAGATCCCACATGCTGCGGAGCAACTAGGTGCCACAGCTGCTGAGCCTGTGCTCTGGCGCCTGCGAGCCACAACTGCTGAAGTCCGTGCGCCTAGAGCCTGTGCTCTGCAACAACAGAGGCCACTGCAATGAGAAGCCCATGCACCTCAATGCAGAGTGGACCCCGCCCGCTGAAACTAGAGAAAGCCCGCACACAGCAACGAAGACCCAACGCAGCCAAAAATAAATAAACAAATAAATAAAGATACATGTCAACTAAATTAAAAAAAAATGGGCAGAAGACCTAAATAGACATTTCTCCAAAGACAACATACAGATGGCCAAGAGGCACATGAAAAGATGCTCAACATCACTAATTATTAGAGAAATGCAAATCAAAACTACAATGAGATATCACCTCACAACTGTCACAATGGCCATCACCAAAAAATCTATACAATGAATGCTGGAGAGGGTGTGGAGAAAAGGGAACCCTCCTACATAGTTGGTGGGAATGTAGATTGGTACAGCCACTATGGAGAACAGTATGGAAGTTCCTTAAGAAGCTAAAAATAGGGCTTCCCTGGTGGCGCAGTGGTTGGGAGTCCACCTGCCAATGCAGGTGACGCGGGTTCGTGCCCCGGTCCAGGAGGATCCCGCATGCCGCGGAGCATCTGGGCTTGTGAGCCGTGGCTGCTGGGCCTGCACGTCCGGAGCCTGTGCTCCGCAGCAGGAGAGGCCACAACAGTGAGAGGCCCACGTACAGCAAAAAAAAAAAAAAGAAGCTAAAAATAGAGTTACCAGATGATCCAGCAATCCTACTCCTGGGCATATGTCCAGAGAAATCCATGGTTCAAAAGGATAAAAGCACGCCAATATTCATTGCAGTGCTGTTTACAATAGCCAAGACATGGAAGCAACCTAAATGTCCATTGACAGATGAATGAACAAAGACGATGTGGTACATATATACAACAGAATATTACTCAGCCATTAAAAGAATGAAATAATGCCATTTGCAGCAACATGGATGGAACTGGAGATTATCATACTAAGTGAAGTAAGTCAGACAGAGAAAGACAAATATCATGATATCACATATGCGGAATCTAAAAAAAAATGATACAAATGAACTTATTTACATAACAGAAACAGACTCACAGACTTTGAGAACCAACTTATGGTTAGCAGTGGGGAAGGGTAGGGGAGGAGGGATAGATTGGGAGTTTGGGATTGACATGTACACACTGCTACATTTAAAACAGATAACCAACAAGGGCCTACTGTATAGCACAGGGAACAGTGCTCAATATTCTGTAATAACCTAGGGACTTGCCTGGTGGTCAGTGGTTAAGACTCCATGCTCCCAGTGCAGGGGGCCCGGGTTTGATCCCTGGTCAGGGAACTAGATCTCACATACCACAACTAAATATTCCACATGCCACAACTAAAGATCCTGCATGCAGCAATGAGGATCCTGCATGCTGCAACTAAGACCCAGAGCAGCCTAAATAAATTCTGTAATAACCTAAATGGGAAAATAACTTGAAAATGAATAGATACATGTACAACTGAATAACTTTGCTGTACACCTGAAACTAACACAACATTGTTAATCAACTATGCTCCAATATAAAATAAAAATTAAAAAAAAAAAAGAAAATCCCTTAGCCCAGGAAAAAAATGATATCATCGAGTTCAGTGTCTGAGAATTACCTTCTGCAGCATTTCCAGTAGAATGTCATCTGGTTTCTACTGGACTTAGCATCTCAGTAGGCAGCTCAGTTGGACACTTCTAATTATGAGAAAGGGCTTTTGTTTTTTAAACTCAGCCCAAATCAGCCTGTCTGTATCATCTGTCCATTGATTTTGGTTCTAGTCTCTGGAGCACAGCAGAACAAGTCCATGGCCTGTTTTAATATCTACAGTCTCTTCTGTCTTCGTTCCTCAGTCTCTCTAAATTCACCTGGCAGGGCCACTTCTCTCAAAAATCAAGTAGCCGAATGTGAATGAATTCTTGTGCTACTTTCTGTTCCATTGGTCTACTGATTTTCCTTGTGTTATTACCAAACTGTCTTAATTACTGTAGCTTCTTATAATAAGACTTGATATTTAGGACAGAAAGTCCTTTAGCCTCTTCTTCAAGAATGGCTTGGCTATTCTTTGGCCTTTGTATTTCCATGTACATTTTAGAATTTGTCTAGTTTAATAAAAACAAAAAAAGACATCTTTTTCTTTAATTCTCTAACCATAGAAAGACACAATTGATTTTTATTTATTAACTGTATATCTGGAAAACGTGTTAGATGATTTAATCATTTTTCTGAAAGTTATTTCAGATTTTCTTTTTCTTTTTCTATTAAGGTAACATTGATTTTTAACATTATATAAGTCTCATGTGTACAACATTATATTTCTACTCCTGTATACCCTGCAATTTGCTCACCACAGAAAATTTATTTTCCATCTGTCACCACACAGTTGAGCCCCTTTACTCATTTCACGGTCCCCAACCCCTTCCCGCCACCATTTCAGATTTTCTATGTATACAACGATTTTACCTGGACTAATCAGAGATTTTTCCTTCTTTTACTTAATTTTCTTTTAAAATAAATTTATTTCTTTATTTGTTTTTGGCTGCATTGCTGTGCACTGGCTTTCTCTAGTTGTGACGAGCAGGGGCTATTCTTTGTTGTGGTGCGTGGGCTTCTCATTGTGGTGTCTTCTCTTGTTGCGGAACACAGGCTCTAGGCGTGCGAGCTTCAGTAGTTGTGGTGCACGAGGTCAGTAGTTGTGGCTCGTGGGCTTGAGAGCGCAGGCTTAGTAGTTGTGGCCCACGGGCTTAGTTGCTCCGCGGCACATGGGATCTTCCTGTACCACGGCTCGAACCGGTGTCCCCTGCACTGGCAGGTGGATTCTTAACCACTGTGCCACCAGAGAAGTCCTTGGTTTTCTACTTATACATTTAAAACATTTTTTTCTTTTTCTTGCCTTACTGCACTGGCCAGGACCTTCAGTGGGCCTGCTTGTCTTATTCCCAGAAAGAGAAAACTTTCAATATTTCAACACTGAGTATTTTTTAATAATAGCTTTACTGAGATATAATTTATATATCATTAAATTCACCCTTTTAAAGTATACAATTTAGTGTTTTTAGTATTTTCATAGTTGGGAGCCATCACCACTACCTACTTTTGGAACATTTTGGTGACTCTATAAAGGAATCCTGTACCCATTAGCAGTCACTTCCCATTGTGCCATCCCAACTCTTACCCTTCTC
The DNA here is from genome assembly GCF_963924675.1 of Phocoena phocoena. Taxonomy (NCBI): domain Eukaryota; kingdom Metazoa; phylum Chordata; class Mammalia; order Artiodactyla; family Phocoenidae; genus Phocoena; species Phocoena phocoena. The sequence goes on along the minus strand of NC_089224.1, from coordinate 25,519,252 downwards.
ACCCCAACAACCACTCATCTACTTTCTGCCTGTATGGATTTGCCTATTATGGACATTTCATATGAAAGAGTCATACAGGGCTTCCCTTGTGGTGCAGTGGTTGAGAGTCCGCCTGCTGATGCAGGGGACACGGGTTCGTGCCCCGGTCCGAGAAGATCCCACATGCTGCGGAGCAGCTAGGCCTGTGAGCCATGGCCACTGAGCCTGCGTGTCCAGAGCCTGTGCTCCGCAACAGGAGAGGCCACAACAGTGAGAGGCCCGCGTACTGCAAAAAAAAAAAAAAAAAAAAAAAAAAGTCATACAATATGTGGCCTCTTGTGACCGGCTTCTTGCACTGAGCATAATCTGTTTGAGGTTCATCCATGTTGAACATGGATGCATCAGTGCTTCATTCCTTTTTATTGCTGAATAATATTCCATTGTAGAAACAGACCACACTTTATCTGTTCATCAGCTGATGGATATTTGAGTTGTTTCCACATTTTGGCTGTTATGAATAGTGTAGCTACACAATTCAAAATTCGTGTACAAGTTTCCATGTGGATTTATGTTTCCACTTCTCTTGGGTATATAGATAGGAGTGGAAATATGTTGTTTTTTTGTAGATAACTCTGACAGACTAAGGAGTTCCCTTCTATTTTAGTATGGTAACAGCTTTTTCTCTCTTCCTTCTTTAAACATTAAGGTGATAATATAATGTTTGGATTTTATCCTTAAATCAACCAGGTATTTCTTAAATAAACCTAGTTTAGTCATGATATATTATCCTATTTATATACTGCTAGATTTCGTTTGCTAATATTTTACTTTTTTTTAAATCTATGTTCACTAGTCAGACTGATCTATAATTTTCCTTTCTTGTAATGTCCTTGTCAGGTTGCAGTATGGTATGGTTATGCTGACCTTAAAGAACTGTTTGGTAGAATCTGTTGATTAATATAGACCTATAGTATTCTATGTGGGAAGGTTTGAAATTATGGTTTCAATAGTAGACAATTCAGATTTTCTATTTCTTCTTCTGACAGTTTTATTAAATTGTCTTTTTCTAGGAAGTATCCATACTGTCTAAATTTGCTGGCATAAAGTTGTTTATAATATCCTCTTATTTTAACTGTTTTCACTCTGTAGTAATAGAAATTTTCCTATTCTCGTACTGGTGATCTGTGTTTTTTCCCTTTCTCCTGCATCAGTCTTGCTACATATTTTATTAGTTTTGTTAAAAAAAATTTTTTTTTGGCAGTGTTGATCCTGTCTCCTGCATGAATTTTTCTATTTCATTGATATTTTTGCTTTTAATTTTTTTTTTTTTTTTGCGGTACGCGGGCCTCTCACTGTTGTGGCCTCTCCAGTTGCGGAGCACAGGCTCCGGACGCGCAGGCTCAGCGGCCATGGCTCACGGGCCTAGCCGCTCCGCGGTATGTGGGATCTTCCCGGACCGGGGCACAACCCCGTGTCCCCTGCATCAGCAGGCAGACTCTTAACCACTGCGCCACCAGGGAAGCCCTGCTTTTAATATTTTTGACAAACACCACCAGGGCAAAAAGGCGGTGCTCATGAACCCTCTCAGATCTAAACCCAGTGATTCCTTATGGTCTTTTTTTTTAACCTCAATGACGATTTTAAGATGTTTTTAAATAGTGATCCAGTTTTTTTAGTTGTCTTTGATGGGAAGGTTGGTAGAATCATCCAATCCTCCAATATGGGATATAGAAAACTGAAAATTTTAACTGTGTATTTAAAAAATTTATGCTACTTATATATATTACCTATTCAAAAATACAAAAATCATTTAAAAAATAAAGTGGCAGGTAAATGGACATTTTACATATTTCCGGTGGGAGTATATATTACTAGAATGTTTTTGGAAAGCAATCTGGAAAAATGCACCAAAACTCAAAAAGGGGAAAAATCCAAATGTCCACTGATAGGGGAATGTATCATGGCATATTCATACGTTAGTACTCCACTTAAATGTAAATAGTCCTCTGAGAGGATAAATTCAATGAAAGCAAATGAAGCACTGTCACACTTCAGCGTGAGTTAGCTGAAAAGGCATTTACCTATGGCACTAGCAAGGGATATAGAATAGGCCTGAAGCAAGATAAGACTCCCATTTCTGAGAGGGGAAATTTAGCTTTATCTGAGCAACTACACCCTTAAAAGAAAGACTAACTCATTGAAAATATTGAAAAGGTGACTTTACTCAAACACATGTTTTGGAGTTGGAACCCATGCTGGCTGTGCTTGTAGCCTGGGCACTCAGGGACCTGTTGACACCCTGTTTGGTGACCAACACCAAACTCTGCAGAGTGGCTGTCAGAGCCAAGCTTTAGAACATAGTTATGGCTGCAGTACTAAAAAGGAGGAGAACACCAATACCAGCATTTCCCATGTACTACTGTGGTTAACATAGTTTCTGCAGGACTTATGTAACAGTCCATTAACCCACAAGATTTTAGAGCAGGGACCTCAGAAACTGTATAATCTGGTTCTCCGCAACTTTGCCAATCTTGGTATGATAATCTTGGCTATTCCTCTATGCTGCTATTTAAGTTTCTTCTTTTTCTGATTGTCCAAAGTTTTTTTAAAAAAAGTTATTCTTTTTTTTCTGATCTGGTTATGAAAAGCTCAAAACGTTATAAAAGTACAGAATTACATACTAAAATCCTCCCATAATTCCATCACCCAAAGATAACCACTAACTGTTGTTTATCTCTTCCAATTTGTTCTCTAGGAAGATGTTAAATTGTATACATTAAAAGAAGGGAACATAATAGCACGTGTACTATTTTAAAATTTCTTTCTTCCTCTTGGTATATTGTGGACAATTTTGCATGTCTGTATAACAGTTACTTCGGTATCTCTACGTAGCTTTATGGCAGCCTACTGTTCCCTATCAGTATATAACTGGTTAATTCCCCTCCCCCCTTGGGAACAATACTTCAAAGTACTTTCCTAGAGGCACACTTGTGCAGAGAAAGATGTGTTTCTACAATGGATTCCTAGAAGTGAAATGCTGGGACAGAGTATAGCTATTGTTAATTTGTCCTGTTTCTTATTTATTTATTTATTTGGCTCTGCCGGGTCTTAGTTGTGGCACATGGGATCTTTAGTTGCTGGCATGTGGGCACTTTTAGTTGGGGCATACGGGCACTTTTAGTTATGCGGGATCTAGTTACCTGACGAGGGATTGAACCTGGGTCCCCTGCATTGGGAGCGTGGAGTCTTAACCGCTGGACCACGAGGGAAGTCCCTATCCTGTTTCTTTTGAGGACAACTTAACAATAGCTATACTCGGTCCCAGCATTTCACTTCTAGGAATCCACTATAGAAGAGTTTCTCAGACTCACAAACTTAGAGAACAAACTTATGGTTATCATGGGGGAAGAGTGGGGGGAAGGGATAGTTAGGGAGTTTGGGATTGATATGTATATACTGCTATATTTAAAATGGATAACCAAGAAGGACCTACTGCATAGCACGAGGAACTCTGCTCAATGTTATGTGGCAGCCTGGATGGGAGGGGAGTTTGGGGGAGAATGGATACAAGTATAGGTATGGCTGAGTCACTTTGCTGTGCACCTGAAACTATCACAACACTGTTAATGGCTATAGTCCAATATAAAGTAAAACGTTTTTTTAAAAAAATATAAGTTTCTGTTTGCCCTAAGCAATGTGTCCAATACTGCATGTCATCCACATTGTTTTCCTCCCAAAACAATGTATATATTTCAAATCAGGCCACATTTTTTTTTTTTTTTGCGGTACGCGGGCCTCTCACTGCCGTGGCCTCTCCCGCCACGGAGCACAGGCTCCGGACGCGCAGGCCCAGTGGCCACGGCCCACGGGCCCAGCCAACCCGTGGCACGTGGGATCCTCCCGGACTGGGGCACGAACCCGCGTCCCCTGCATCGGCAGGCAGACTCTCAACCACTGTGCCACCAGGGAAGCCCCAGGCCACATTTTTTTTAAAGACTTCTTTTTAGAGCAGTTTCAGATGCACAGAAAAATCGAGAGGAAGGTTACAGAGGTTTCCCATATATCCCTAGCCCCCCCCATCACACAGCCTCCCCTATTATCAACATCCCCCACTAGAGTGGTGCATTTGTTATAACTGATGAACCTATACTGATGCATCATAATCACCCAAGTCTATAGTTTCATTATGGTTCACTCTTGGTGTGTACATTCTATGAGTTTAGACAACAGTGTAAACACGTGTATCCATCATTATGATATCATACAGAGTATTTCCACTGCCCTAAAAATCCTCTGTGTTCCACCTATTCATTCCTCCCACCACCAACCCCTGGCAACCACTGACCTTTTTTTTTAACTTTTATTTATTTATTTATTTATTTTTTGTGGTACGCGGGCCTCTCACTGTTGTGGCCTCTCCCGTTGCGGAGCACAGGCTCCGGACGCGCAGGCTCAGCTGCCATGGCTCACGGGCCCAGCCGCTCCGCGGCATGTGGGATCTTCCCGGTCCGGGGCACGAACCCGTGCCGCCTGCATCGGCAGGCCGACTCTCAACCACTGCGCCACCAGGGAAGCCCCCACTGACCTTTTTACTGTCTTCATAGATTTGCCTTTTCCAGAATGTCACATAGCTGGAATCACATAGTACATAGCCATTTCCAAATTGCTTTTTTTTACTTAGTAATATGCATTTAAGGTTGCTCCATGTCTTTTCATGGCTTAATAGCCCATTTCTTTTTAGCACTGAATAATATTCCATTGTAGGATGCACCACAGTTTATCCTTTCACCTACTGAAGGACATCTTGGTTGCTTCCAAGTTTTGGCAACTATGAATAAAGCTGCTGTCAACATCTGTGTGCAGGTTTTTTTGTGGACATAAGTTTTCAACTTATTTGGGTAAATACCAAGGAGCATGACTGCTGAATTTTTCTAGGAAACCACCAAACTACTTTCCAAAGTGGCTGTACCATTTTGTACTCCCACAAGCAATGAATGAGAATTCCTGTTGCTTCACATTCTCACCCGCATTTGGTATTATCAGTGTTTTGGTTTTTGCAATTCTAATAGGTCTATAGTGGCTTCTCATTCTTGATTAAATTTCCAAAGCTCTTTTCTGATTGTGGGTAGGTATTTTGCGGGGGGAGATGAGGGGAACTCCTATCTCTAATGTTAGAATCTTTGCAAATGTTTGGTAATCTTGGGCTATCTGCATATGTTAAGAACACTGACCCAAAGCTCTGAATGTGTGGGTGGAGATAGTCAACTTTGTGCTTGTACTGGGTTGAGCTAGTCTGGATTCTGAAGATGGGGGTTCACTTTTCTACTAGACACCCAGGGCCAAGTGGATGAGAACATGGGTTCAATTTGGGGGTAAATGCCTAATACTTTGAACAAATGATGGAGACATCAGGAAGGTTGGGGTCATATGCCCTGCTTCTCTTGAGTACAGTTTCCCAACGAATCTCACCATTCCCAGGATCTATAATTTCTAAACCTGGAACACCCTCAGAGTTACCTTGTCTCATATGTGTTTTGTTGTCGTCTGCCAGACAGAGCCTATGTACCTTCAGTTTTCAAGAAATTTCTCAACATTTCTTGTCTTCTAATAGTACTAATTATTTTGTAGTGCAGTGTTACATTTTTAAAAACAAACATAGTTTTTGTTATTTTTAGGAATTTGGGTGGCCCATGTGCTCAGTCCATCATCTTGATTTGATCTAACCAGGTCATGTTAAGATTTTGGAAAGACAAAAATGTATCTTCTCTCTGTCAAATAATTTAGACCCATGAGGTAAGTAAGAATTTTAAAAAATAGATATTATAATTACCTAGTCTACGACAGGCATTTTGTATGTGCTATTCATTCTATCTGCACAAAAATTTGAAAGATAGCTATTACCATCCCAGCTGTACAAAGAAAAAACTTTAGTCACAAACAGCAGTAACTCACCCAAGGTCCTCTATAAGCAGCACTGTGGGCCAGGAACCTTGATCTGTCTCTGACCTGCTTATTTGCAGATGAAGAAACTGAGGCTGAGGTAGATAATTAATTTGCCAGTTACCTTAATCAGAAGCCTCATAGCTCCCTTGAATATTTTCTTCTTATTGCTTAAGGTTGGAAGTTACATAATTTCAATGACATTAATATGTAACAGCTTTCTGTTTTGTTAACAATATTGTGTGTGAGACTGGTGTGGCAGGCAGAGAGCCGATGAGAGAGTTAAATAACATTAACCCAATTAAAGGCATTCCAGGAATGCACAGTCCTCTAACTTGGAACGTTAAGATTTTTAATGTAATTAGTCTATGAAAATCACGCATTTCTTAATCAAGCTCCCCTTTTGTGCTTCCAACTCCGCCTTCTCAGCCTACAGACTAATGCTTTTTCCCCCCTCTGCTGCTTTCCACTTTTCCCATGATTTAGAACAAATATTTGCCTTGGTAACTATTTTCCCTGGTTACTCTCTTGGCTGATTTTCTGCACAAAGAACCGAAAGGCATGTATCCCCAAGGGAAGCAGTTATTTTAGATTTTGCAAAGAAGTCAGTTAACAATTTTCAACAATCCCTTCTTTGTTTTAAAGAAAGCTCTGGTTTTGTTTCATTTTCATCTGGAGACTTAAATGACACCAAGCAAAGCCTACTTAGTTTAGATTTCCAGGTAAAATGTTTTAAATTTTAAGTTTCTACTAAAGCATGTGGAATGGTTTTAATATTTGGCTGTTTTATGTTGCAAATATGTTTAACCCTTGAGGAAATAAGCTCTTACTAATAGATTTTAAAAGTTTAAAGTGTACATTATTTTGTTTACTTGTTTTTTTCAGGATGACTACTTCCGAAGTATTTAAAACTTTATGAAATTAGGATTCAGTATATTTTTATATGTTTAAATAGAATTACATGCTCAATAGAAGTATAAGTTGGTTTGAAAATTTCATTCTTTTCTATTTTTAAGTCCTAAAAGAGCATAAAGGATTAATTAAAAATGTTTTTCATTATAAGCTTATAGAGTGAAGTTAAAAGGGATAATAGGCATCTCATGCCTTTGTGTAGAAGTTTAAAATTTAATTTAAACCCTTTTAAAACTTACTTAAGACAGATGACGAAGAATTTTAATGGAAAAAAATAATAAGTTAACCAAGATTTACAGATGATATTTAATGTTGGGATAAACACAATAAATGCTAAAATGAAAGAAAATTTTACTTGATCAAAATAATACCTACAGTGATTAGACCTATTGTGTCATAAAAGTTTACCTCTAGAAACATATTCACTCAATTATAAAGTTGTTTTTGGAATAAATATTAAAGGCAATGTGAAATTCTATAAATCACTGAAAATAACAAAGGCCGAGGCATCAATGATAAAATTAGTATTGAGAGGCCATTTCATAAACATTATTTAAACATTTTAATTAGATTATTTAGATTCTGATTTTCTTAAAATTAAGATAGCTCTGTAAATTTATTTTTGTACATATCTATTTAGATTTCTGGATAAGTAAAAGTGAGCCAGTTTGGGAGGGGGGTGGAAGACAAAGAGGGATGGGGATAATGGGAGAAGGGTGAGCTTGGGCAATGCTCTGCTAAGTAAGAGGCTCAGGGACAACACGATGCCTGAGACGCTCATGGAAGTTTATCTCCAGAGCCCTTAGATCCAGGGCCTGACTCCTCATAACTCTCACCTACCACAGGATGGAGAGTCACATATATGACTGTCAAGCAAAAAAATCTCCATGTACAGATTTTATGTAGAGCACATTTTATGTAGAGCACATTTTATGTATGCTCTCTGTCAGAGCTCACTGCCCCCGCCACTCAGCAAATTCTACTTCTACCCTGTCTCACAGTGCAACTTTTCATATTGCTTTCCCCTGCTGCTGTTGCTATTTCTTCCCAACATATTACCTTGCTCTCTGAATGGGCTTTGACAATTTTAGCCACCAATCAGCTAGGGGATTTGCTCCTCCCTTATATTTTGCATGTTAGTTTTTCTAAAACTAATATAGATTATGAAAAGTTGTTCTAATATAGTTTCATTTCAGTGACCTACAGTAAAGGGTTTGAAATTACTGTAGTAATTAAAGTACCTATATACTGAAAAAGAGATTGCATGCTGAGGTTAGTTGACATGAAAATAACTTAGAGGCTGCTATTTGTTGAGCCAAGGGAAAATGGTGACAAGTCAGCATATGATCCAAGTACATCCTGACTACAGGAGGATAATTCTGGCAGATGAAGTTATAAAAAGAACTGAGATTCAAGAGGGCAAACTAAGCAGATATCACTCTTTTCCTCTTACCAAATACCTAGACATAAGAGAAGATATATTACAAACAAATACACACATGGATATATAGCTGCAGTAGGAAATAAGAAGGGGAGCTTCTGGTGAGACAGAAACTGTGAGGAATGCTTCAAATACAGAGAGAAGATGGGAATGAATTTAAAGAGAAAAACCATAGCCTTGAATAGGTATGGGAGAGAACTGTGTAAAAAGAGCTTGTGTGGAAAAGAAAGAAGTCATTAGAGTAAAAGATCCTAAGAAGGATACAATAAGGACAAAAACAAAACCCATACATTATAGTAGAACTTCTGAATATTAAAAATGAGTTCAAAATCTGAAAAAAAAACTTCTACAGAGAGAGGAAAAAAGACTTTTTACAAAGAGATGAGAATCAGATTCAATTTAAACTTTTCATCAGTAACAGATATAAGAAACAAATGGAACAATACCTATGAAGTATTGAAGGAAAATTATTCTAAAATCATAATTCTATTTCCAACTAAACAAAATGATATTTTCTGACATATATGAATTCAAAACTTTTACAACCCAAAACATTCTCTTAAAGAAAAATGATATATTTCAGGGAAATAAAACTAATCTGAGGGAACTCATGCTTCTTATAATGGCAGACTATGCAATTCAGACCATTCAGCCTACTGAGAATAATTAGAAAAAAATAGGAAAAATAACAGGGCCAGTATTTGGGATAGGACTGGAATCCTAAGAGGTCTGGAACAGCTTTTCTTCTGGAGGCATCTGTGGAACCAAAAGAGGTGACTGAGAAGCTTAGTATAGCTTTAAAACAGCCTCTCAAGTCAAGACAGAAACAAAACTCAAGGAATGGGGCCAATCAAGCAGCAGGGGTGGCAGGCAAAAGTGATGCAGATGAAATCACCAGGTTTTGGTTTGGGACTTAAGGTATAATTACTAATTAGTTATAGTGAAACTCAGCTTCAAATCATTCAATTTATGATTGTTAGTGCCCTTAACCTCATGTCTGAATGTAAATCCTTTTAGGATAAATAATAAATATATCATTGTAGGCTTCAAAGTATATTCACAATTTTTCATATACAATGGCTGGCAATCAAATGCCATCAGGCATAGGAAGAAACAGAAGAAAATGGCTAAAAACCTAGAAAGAAATAACAGACAATAGAAATAGACATATAGAATGTCCTGAAATGGAGTTTTCAGACTCAGACTTAAATAAATGTGATTAATAAGTTCAAAACGTGAAAAACAAGATTGAAAATTTCAGTAGAGAAACAGAAACAATAAGAACCCACTGAAAAGCCGAAAAACTAAAAAAACACAATAATAGAAAAATAGAAGTCAATGGATGGATTTAATAGCAGATAAACCATAGCTGAACAGATAATTAGTGAATGGAAGGGAGGTTAGTGGAATAACCAGAATCAATCACAGGGTGAGAGAAGGATAAAAAATACAAGAGAGGGAAAGTGACATTAAAGACATAATGAGAAGGCTATCATACGTGTCACTGTAGTTTTGAAAAGAAAGAGGAGAGAGAAGTAGGAAAGTATTATTTGAAGAGGTAAGGGCTAAGAAATTTCCAAATTTGATAAATATCAGTCCACAGATTCAAGAAGTGCTATGAATCCTATATAGGATAAAACCAAGTAAATCATATCTATGTACAACAGAGTAAAACAGCTGAAAACCAAAGCCAAAGAGAATATCTTAAAAGCAACAAAAAAAGTTACTTTTAAAGGAGAAATAATTAGACTGACAGATGACTACTCAACACAAAATATGGAAACAAGAAGACATTGGAATGAAATCTTCCAAATGCTGAAAGAAAACACTTGTCAACCTAGAATTCCATATTTAGCAAATACATCCTTTCAGAACGAACATAAGATATAAACATTTTCATATGACCAACAAACAAAAGAACTGGTCATCAGCAGTCCTGCACTAAAGGAATTACTAAAAGGTATTCTTTTAGGAAGAAAATAATCCTGATAGAAGACTGGAGATGCAGAAAGACGTAAGAAGAAAGAAAAAGGATAAATGTTTAGGAAAATCTAAATCAGTGGTTCTTAATTGGAGGCAGGCTGAATCCTTCCACCCCCAAGACACATCTGGTAATATATGAAGACATTTTTGGTTGTTATAACTGAGAGGAGGTATCTACTGGGTAGGAGCCAGGGATGCTACTAAATATACAAAGGCCAGCCCCACACCACAACAAAGGAATTATCCAACCCAAATGTTAATAGTGCTAAGGTTGAGAGAGCCTGATCTAAATGAACTTTTAGCATAAAATAATAATAATCTTTTGAGGGTTTAACAAATATAAAGAATTAAAATATACGACAAAAGTAGTATATGTTCTAGGATGAGGTAAGTAAAGTTAAAGTCCAGAAAGAGGTAAAGGTACTAATTTATATTAGACTTGATAAGTTAAGGATGTATGTGGTAATCTCTACAAAGAACTTTATAGTGAAAAGTATACAATTACTAATGGAATAATAAAAACTAAGCAATCAATTGAAAAGAAAGCAAGCAAGAATGGAAAAAAAAACCACACAAAGAACAGGCAGGACAAATAGAATGCAAATATTCAGAAAATATATTTAAATTCAAACATATCAAGTGTTACAGTAAATAAAAATAGACTTTCTATTCCAATTATAAGATAAAAATTGTCATATTGAACTAAAAATGATATGCTAATAGAAAATATATTGAAAATGTGAAAGGCTGAAAGTAAAATGATGCAAAAAATATATTAAGCAGACATTAATAAAAAGAAAGCAGCTACATTAATTAGACAAAGTAGATCTTATGACAAAACACACTACTAGAGAAACAGAAAGTACCTAATGATAAAAGCACCAGAAATATATAACAATTCTAAATGTGTATATACCTATACCATGGCCTCAAAATATATTAATAAATATGATCAAAGTGACTTATATTAAATTTCATCTAAAAATAAACCCAAGAGACAACATAGTTAAAAACAACAGAAAATCTATTATTACATTATTTATAAATTAAAATTACAATTAAGAACATAAAAGTGCTCACTTTGGCAGCACATATACTAAAATTGGAACAATACAGAGAAGATTAGCATGGCCCCTGAACAAGGATGACATGTAAATTTGTGAAGCATTCTGTATTTTTACATAGAGAACAGACTTGTGGTTGCCAAGGGGGAGGAGGGGAGGAGGGGAGGGAGAGGGATGGGCTGGCAGTTTGGGCTTGGTAGATGCAAACTATTATATTTAGAATGGATAAACAACAAGGCCCTAATGTATAGCACAGGGAACTATACTCAATATCCTGTGATAAACCATAATGGAAAAGAATATAAAAAAAGAATGTATATATGTTTATAATTGAGTCACACTGTTGTACAACAGAGATGGGCACAACATTGTAAATCAACTATTCTTCAATTTAAGAAAAAAGAACATAAAAAATATTTCCAGAAGATATATGCACAAGAGTGTTTTGTTTTGTTTCATTTTTTGGCCACGCCACGCAGCTTGTGGGATCCTAGTTCACTGACTACAGATTGAACTCGTGCCCTTGGCAGTGAATGCTCAGAGTCCTAACAATTGGACCAAAAGGGAATTTCCACAGGAGTGTTTACAACGGACGAAAAGTGGAAAAAATTAAATATCCATCACCAAATTGTTTGTTACATAACTTATGGAATGAAAATAGAGTGCACAGACCAGACAGATTTACATACATTGACATATATGTCCATATGACCACAATTTATTACTGAATGGAAAGAAAACAGATTGCAGTATATCGAACAATTCCATTTATGTTTAAATATATATGTTCATATATGTTTAGAAGGTATCATGAAAGATACCCTTAAACTAGGGGATGGGAAACTATGGCCCATAGGCCAAATTCTGTTTTTCAAAGTGCCATCAGAATACAGTTGTGGCCATCCATTTACTTGTCTATGGCTATTTTTGGCTACAATAACAAAGTTGAGTAGTTTTAACAGAGACTGTTGTCCTGCAAAGCTAAAAATATTTACTCTCTGGACCCTGAAGAAAAAGTAGGTCTACCCTTGTACTAAACTATGAATTATGGTTAAGGCAACTTGTTTTTTATGCCTATGTATCATTTTGAGTTTTTAAAAATTATGTACTAGTTTTAGAAACTTAAACACATCTTAAAAAGCATTGATAAAAAAAGATTAAGAACTCAGGAGAAAGAAAACTGTGTGAACATGGCTTATCTTTAAATCTCTTATGGGCCATGATATGAACAACAAATTGTATCTCAATCTAAGGAAGACTTTTCTGACAGAGCTGTCTGAACATGGAAGATAAAGAACTTCCCATTACTGGAAAAGCAGATGACTTCAAAGATTCATTCAAAATCTGAGTTCTATACAGTGAAGCACCATTATAAATGATATAGATTGCTAGGAAGCAAAAGCATCACCTGGCCACAATGAAAACACAAACTGAAAGTAGGATCATAAATCAATGAACATGCAACTCTGACTAAATAAGCATATAAGCATACCACAGAGATGTTGTGTGTTTGGTTACAGACAACCACAATAAAGCTAATACTGCAACACAGGGAATCACACATTTTTTTTTGGTTTCCCAGTGCATATAAAAGTTATGTTTACAGTATACTGTATTCTATTTAATGTGCAATAGAATTATGTCTAAAAAGATAATCAATGTTCCTGTCTTAATTAAAAAATACTTTATTGCTAAAAAAATGCTAGCCATTATCTGAGCCTTCAGAGCATAATAATCTTTTTGCAGCAGTAACATCAAAGATCACTGATCACAGATCACCATAACAAATATAGTAATTTGGTAATAATGAAAAAGTTTGAAATATTGTGAGAATTACCAAAATGTGACAGCATGAAGTGAGCAAATGTTGTTGGAAAAAAGGTTCCGATAAACTTGCTTGATGCAGGGTTGCCTCAAGCCTTCAATTTGTTAAAAAATGCAGTATCTGTAAAGCATGATAAAGTGCAATATAACGAAGTATGTCTGTACTGTCTCCACAGTTTTGTCTTTTCCAGAATGCCATGTAGTTGCAGTCACACTGTACTAGCCTTTTCAGATTGGCTTCTTCCACTTAGTAATAAGCATTTAAGATTCTTCCATGTCTTTTCATGGTTTGAGAGCTTTTCTTTTTAGTGCTGAATAATACTCCACTGTTTGGATGTAACACAGTTTATTTATCCATTCACCTACTTAAGGATGTCCTGGTTATTCCCAAGCTTTGGCAGTTATGAATATAGCTGCTGTAAACATCCATGTGCAGGTTTTGGTGTGGATATAAGTTTTCAGCTCATGTGTGTAAATATTAAGAAGCATGACTGCTGGATTGCAGGGTAAGAGTATGTTTAGTTTTGTAAGAAATTGCCAAACTGTCTTACAGAGTGGCTGTATGGTTTTGTATTCCCACCAGCAATAAATGAGAGTTCCTGTTGCTACACACCCTTACCTCACAATTTGTCAGTGTTTTTGATTTTGGCCATTCTAACAGGGTACAGTGCTATCTTGTTGTTTTAGCTTGTAATCTACTATTTTAAAAATCCAGATTTGGGAGAAGAAAGTAGAAATTCTGGATGATAACTGTGGATTTGTCTAGTTCTTCTTGCAGCTATACCAGTTTTTTTCTTCATGTAATTTGAATCTATACTGTTCAGTGTATAAAGGCTTAGAATTGTTACATCTTCATGAATAGATCCTTCTATCATTACATAATGGCTCTCTTTATTCTTCTTCATCTTATACTAATATAGCCATCCACTTTTTTTATTGAGTTAAATATGTCTTTTCTTAAAACTTTATTTTATTTATTTATTTTTTTGGCTGCGTTGGGTCTTCATTACTGCACGTGGGCTTTCTCTAGTTGAGTCGAGCGGGGGCTACTCTTCATTGCAGTGTGCGGGCTTCTCACTGCGGTGGCTTCTCTTTTGTGTAGCAGGGCTCTAGGCATGTGGGCTTCAGTAGTTGTGGCACGTGGGCTCAGTAGTTGTGGCTCACAGGCTCTAGAGTGCAGGCTCAGTAGTTGTGGTGCACGGGCTTAGCTGCTCCACGGCATGTGGGCTCTTCCTGGACCAGGGTTTGAACCTGTGTCCCCTACATTGGCAGGCGGATTCTTGAGCACTGTGCCACCAGGGAAGCCCCCACTTTTCTTTTGATTAGTGTTACCAAAGTATATATTTTTCCATCCTTTTAATTTTAATCCATTTGTATCTTTATTTAGCATGAGTTTCTTATAGGCAGCATAGAGTTGGGATTTTATTTTATTTTGTTTTGTTTTATTTTATTTTGTTGTGCTGGGTCTTAGTTGAGGCTGCGGGCTCCTTAGTTGTGGCATGTGAACTCTTAGTTGTGGTATGCGTGTGGGATCTAGTTCCCTGGCCAGGGATTGAACCCAGGCCCCCTGCATTGGGAGCATGGAGTCTTAACCACTGGACCACCAGGGAAGTCCCTAGAGTTGGGTCTTAATTTTTAAAAATTCAATGTGGACAGTCTCTGTGGCAATTAATGAATTCACATTTAATATGATTTACATGTAATATGTTTCGGATTATTTTTATTACTCCACTTTATCACCTTTATTGGTTTATTAGCTATAACTCTTGTTTTTTTTGGTGATTACCTTAGGGCTTATAGTATGCATCTTTAACTTATTACAATTATCTTCAGTTGATATTCCACTTTGCTTATAGTATTAGAACATAACAGTATATTTACACTTCCTCTTTCCTCCTTTCTGCTTCTGTTGTCATACATTTTACTTTCACTTAAGGTAGAAACCCCAAAATACAGTATTATTATATTAATCAACACAACTGTTAAACAGATGACTGTATTAAACTAGCATCTTTTAAAGAGATTTAAAAATAAAAAAGAGTATTTATCTACATATATGCCATTTCCTGTGGTATTCATTCCTTTGTGTAGATCCATAATTCTATCTGATATAATTTTCCTTCTACTTTAGCATTTCTTACAGTGCAATTCTGCTGGTGATTAATTCCTTTAGCTTCTCTATGTCTGAAAAAGTCTTTATGTTGCCTGTGTTTCTGAAAGACATTATCACTGAGTATATAAGTTGATTTTTTTCAGTACCTGAAAGTCATTGTTCCACTGTCTTCTGGCTTGTACTGTTTTGAATGAGAAGTCTTTTATTCTATTCTTAACTTTGTGTCTTTTTCTCTGGTCACTTTTAAGATGTTCCCCTTATTACTGGTTTTAAAGCAATTTGATTATGATGAATATTTGACATTATTTTCTTCATATTTCTTATTTTGGGGGTTTATTGATCTTGGATATGTGGGTTTATAGTTTTCATCAAATTTGGAAAATGACCAGTCTTTATTTCTTCAAATATTTTTTGTGCCTCCCTAGTCCTTCAGGGACTGGAACTGGACAGAAATTGATCTTCTTGAAGTTGTCCCACAGTTTGATGATGCTCTGTTCATGTTTTTTACTGGTCATGTGTGTGTGTGTGTGTGTGTTTCATTTTGGATAATTTCTGTGACTATGTTTTCAAGTTTACTAATTTTTTCCTGCAATGTCTAATGTGCTATTCATCCCTTGCAGTATAGTTTTTCCTCTCTCACATTGTAGTTTACATCTTTAAAAGTTCAATTTGGATTTCTTTAAATATCTTTCCTCTACATTCTTGAACACGCAGATTATGGTTTTAATAACTTTTAATGACCTACTTAATAATTATGTCAGCTGTGCTATGGATGGGTTTCAATAGATTGATTTTCCTCATCATGGGTCAACAATTCCTGTTTCTTTGTGTGCCTGGTAAATTTTTGCTGGATTTCCCAGTACTTGTTGGGTGCTCTGGGACATAGTTAAGTTGTTGCACACAGTTTGATCCTTTCTGGAGGCTTGCTATTCAGTGCTGTAAATGGGATCAGATCAGCCGTTAGTCTAGGGTAAATTGTTTTCTCTGATGTGCCGATGCCCTTCTGAGCACTCTGTCTGATGCCCTTTGCAGTACAGGTTCTCCACTATGACTGCTGGACACACAGAGTCTGCCCAGCCTTTTCTAGCCTAAAGGATTTTTTCTTTTTGTCCTTCATGGTAGTTCTTTCTCAAGTGTTGAGTAGTTTTCTCATACAAATGTGCTAATCATACTCGGTTGAAGACTTGATATCTTTGGAAGTCTTTTTCAGGGTAGCTCTCACCTCCCTGTGCTCTGCTCTGCAAACTCTTGCCTCTCTGGCATCCCCAGGACCCCAGGTTTTTTGTTTTTTGTTTTTTCAACTCAGGAAGATTGTTGGGCTCTGCCTGGGTCCTCACCCTGGGCTTCAGCCTCAGAAGGAACTCCCTCCAGGCAGTGAGCAGGAGCTCAACTTGGACTTTCCCCCTCTCAGGGATTTCTGTTCTGTGCTAATCCATGTTTAAGGTTTGAAAAAGTATTCATTTCTCAAATATGTTTTTCAGCTTCACCATGTGCAGGGCCCTGTACTCCTCTTGAGACCAGCTGATTAAAAGTTACTCTTTGTCCCTCTTACCTCTTTATAACTGATACTAGTTTGCTGTTATTTTTATTTGGTGCAATTATGCTCTTTCCCCCAACAAAGAAAATTAGAACACTAGAGAATAAAATAATAAAATATAAGAGCCGGGAAAATGAATTGTGGATGATGTTAGTCACAGAATGACTTGGCAGAGAGGTGGAGAGAAACCTCCTGAGTAACCTCTGAAAACCTACAACACAGTGGTCCAGAGAGGGGTTGGCACACTATGGCCTGGGGGCTAAGTCTGACCCACTGCCTGTTTTGGAATTTGTGTACACAATTGTGCACATATCATGTACACAAACTGTGTACATATCACGTACACAAACTGTGTACATATCACGTACACAAACTATGTACATATTGTCTACCTTCATGTTACAAGGGTCGAGTGGAGTAGTTATGACAAAGACTGCATGGCCTGTAAAACCTAAAATATTTGCTATATGGTTCTTTATAGAAAAAGTTTGCTCATGTCTGGTCTAGCAATAAAGTACTAAAAATTATTTGATTCTGACAGAAAAATTCTAAATTCTGACTTGGCAGTAATACTATAGCATAGAGCCCATATATTATATGTGTTATATCTCACAGACTTGCTGCTGAGGGATATAGGCAATTATAGGCCAATTTTCAGAGGTAAAAATTTAGTCACTAACTCTGAAATTCTGTTTCATTCTCATCCTAGGAATCAAATAGTGAAAAAGCAAGCATGAAGTTTTCAAGCTTGTATTGTTTTCTTCTGCTTCTCGTTATTCAAACTGAGTTTGGACAAAATGAAGAAACTTCTAGGAAGGAAAGAAGGAAGATGTATTATAGAAGACAGAGAAAAAGTTCCTCGCCCATCCACAGATCCAGTAGACAGCTTGGAATTCAGCAAATGAGGATAGTTACACCAGCAGCAACACTTCCCATGGTTAACTTGGATTATAGTACGGAGGAAAAGTTTGAATCCTTTTTAAGATTTCCCGGAGTAGAATCAAGCTATAATGTATTACCAGGTAAGAAAACAGTAGAAGAGAGGAAGAGAGAGAAACTCCAAAAAGAAAATTTTTTAAAAATTCAAGTTATTATATTACCTTTTGGTTTAATCTACAAAGATAAATTTTGAAATAATTTAAAAACCCATTTGCAGAATATACTTATAATACAAATTATTGTAAAACAGAAAAAATATTACTTATCCTATAACTACATTTATAAAATCAGAGTTACTATTTTGGTTTATTATTTCTAGTCTGTTTACTATGCCATGTATTTAAAATAGTTGTAATCATAATATAGTAATATACATGTCAAAACTGCTTTTTCATTTATCATGATAGATCATCTAGGATATAGAAATAAATGATTCAGATGAGTCTATGAACTCACGGCTATTAAATATTTTCAACCAAACATGAAGTTAAGCCACTGAATTTATTTGATATAGACCAAACTACTGAATTTTTAAAGTTTGAAAAGATTGGAAATTCTTCCGAAGATTTCAACTAGGCATTTTTAAACACTAATATTTAATGGTCCACATTTTTCCAGGTTTGGAAGGAAAAAGTAATTATATTATACATATGGTACCATTACATAAAACTTTCAAAAGACAAAAGAATGTATCACCACATAATGTTCTGTGACCAATACTTCATACATTGTCTCAAGAAAACCAAATGCTTCTAAATGATGTTATTTCCACGAAGTTAACAGAAATAACATACAATTACCATGAAAAGAGACAATTTAGGTCACATTTACAACATGATTGAGAGAAGAAAGAGCCTGGAGGCATGGAATTTAAAATGATGGTTATAGCGTACCCATAACTCTTAAAGGACGATGAGGTCAATTTCCCTAATTAAGTGGAAAGATATCCAAGCTATAATAATAGAAAATAAAAAGGTTGAAAAGTAGTATGCATAATGTGATCTCAAATCTGTTTTAAAAAATATGCAGCATAGGGTGATGTGCATTAAAAGGTATAGAAGATGTATACGAAAGATTTCTAAATTGTCCTAAAATGTTTTCCAGTGGTCTTACAGTACTTTTTAAAAAAATTGTGGGTTTCCCTGGTGGCACAGTGGTTGGGAGTCCGCCTGCTGATGCAGGGGACACGGGTTCCTGCCCTGGTCCGGGAGGATACCACATGCTGTGGAGCGGCTGGGCCCGTGAGCCATGGCCGCTAAGCCTGCGCATCCGGAGCCTGTGCTCCGCAACGGGAGAGGCCGCAACAGTGAGAGGCCCGCGTACCGCAAAAAAAAAAGAAAAAAAAAAAAAGAAAAAAAAATTGTGGTAAAATACACATGACATAAAACTTATCATTTAACCATTTAAAAGTGTACAATTCAGTGGCATTAAGTATATTCACAATGTTGTGCAACCATCACCACTATCTCGTTCCTGAACACTTGCTTCACCCTAAAAGGGAACTACATATATATTAAGCACTTACTCCCCATTTTCTCCTCCCCGCAATCCCTGGCAACCACTAATCTTTCTGTCTCTATGAATTTGCCTATTCTGAATATTTAATATAAAAGGAGTCCTATAATATGTGGCCTTTGGTGTCTGACTTCTTTTACTTGGCATAATGTTTTCAAGGTTCACTCATGTTGTACAGTGTATAAATACTTCATTCTTTTTTTATGCTGAATTATATCTCATTGCAGAGAAATACCATGTTTTGTTTATCCTTTCATCCATTGATGGATAATTGCGTTGTTTCCACCTTTTGGCTACTGTGAATAGCACAGCTACGAACATTTGTGTACAAGTTTCTATCTGAATTCCCGTTTTCAGTTCCCTTGGGTATATACCTAGAAGTGGAATATCAGGTACCTAGGAGCTGGGCCATGTGGTAATTATATGTTTAATTTATTGAGAAATTGCCAAATGTTCCCCACAGAAGCTATATCATTTTATATACCCACCGGCAATATACAAAGACTCCAATTTCTCCACATCCTTGCCATTATTTTCCATTTAAAAAATATAGCCATTCTTGTGGATGTGAAGCGGTTATCACATTGTGGTTTAATTTGTATTTCCCTAATGACTCTCAGCATCTCTTTATGTGCTTATTGTTCATTGTATATCTTCTTTGGAGAAATGTCTATTCAAGTCCTTTGTCCATATTTTAACTGGGCTGGTTTTCTGTTGTTGAGTTATAAGAGTTCTTCACGTATATTCAAGATATTAGACCCTTATCAGATATGATTTGCAAATATTTTCTCTCATTGTGTACATTGTCCCTTTGACTTTCTTGACAATGTTCTCCAATGGACCAAATTTGAAATTTTGATACAGTCCAATTCATCTATTTTTTCTTTTGTTGCTTGTGCTTTTGGAATCATATCTAAAAATCCATTGCCAAATCCAAGGTCATGCTTTATTTTATGAATATTATATTTTACATCTTATATTTAGGTTTTGATCCATTTTGAGTTAATTTTTATATTTGGCATGAGGTAGGGGGCAACTTCATTCTTTTGCATACGGATATACAGTTGTCCCAGCACCATTTGTTGAAGAGACAACTTTTTTCCCCATTGAACGGGCTTGGCACTTTTGTCAAAAATCAATTGGCCATAGATGTAATGGGTTTATTTCTGGACTGTCAATATTCCACTGGTGTATATGTTTATCCTTATGCCAGTACCATACTGGTATAAGCTGATTATTGTAGCTTTGTGGTAAGTTTTGAAATCTGGAAGTGTGAGCCCTCAAAAAATTTTTTTTTCTTTCAAGATTTTTTTTGGCTATTTGGGGCCCCTTATAATTCCTTATGAAATTAAGGATTAACTTTTCCATTTCTGCAAAAAAGGCTGTTGGAATTTTGATACACTATAGTACTTTTATAATCAGGAGACAACTCCTGATTATATCTATTTTTTTTTCCCAGGGGAGAAATTGGATGGGTGGGATTAGTTTACTATAAGTATCCAAATGAGAGATGGGTAGGGCTTGAACAGGGTTGACACAGCAGTAAGGGAAAGAAGGGGACAAATGTGAGAGCTCATTTGCGGGGACAGTGGCTCAACAGATGGAAAAGAGTTATCAGGAATAACACTAGGATTGGAAGGAAAACATCCCCTCTAATATTCAAATTGACTGTCTAATGGCCTGCTTAGTTGACACACATATCCATGTATCTACAACACTGTATGTAGAGAAAACAATATACTAAAACCCACTGCACTGTGTACTTTAAAAGGGTATTTGAATTGTATTTCAATAACACAACTATTCTAAAAAAAAAAGAGATTGTTGCAATGTCTCATCGAGAATTCAACGTAAAAAGCACCACAAGCATACAGTCTTATTTCACCTCTCCATCTGCAAATCAGGAAGGGTACAATGTGGGCTCATTCATCATTAGTGCTGTTCCAGCTCTCTGCTCTCTGGCACGTGATGGAACTATACTGCTTTTTCTCTTCTGAAGTTAGATGTAGCTGTATAATTTGCCTTGGTCAATATAATTAGACATGTTTAGAGCTTGTGTGTTATTTGCAACCTCACATTCCCACTGCTGTGGTCATCAGGGCAGCCTGCTTGGAGATGAAGCCTATTTTTTATCCTGACAATATCTACATTGGACACATAGCAGCAACAAGAAATAACTGAGATTTAGGGGTTGTTTGTTGCTGTTGTATAACTTAGCCATCCTGACAGATGCAGGATGGAAGTACAATTCAGGCTCAAGTTACCATGAGGAGGTCACTCTCAGAGCCTAAGTAAGAGGGGTTGAGAATACAGCATGTGAAAAGCATTTCAGAGGTTTACATCTGTAAGATACTTTTATCCTCTGCATGAAAGAACATAGAATGTTACTTGTGTGGGTCTATCACATTGGGCTCACTTCCATTCACAAGTGCTAGTAATCATACAAGGAATTTAAATGTTACTGTTCTCTTCTAGGAAAGAAAGGACACTGTTTGGCAAATGGGATGACCATGTATAACAAAGCTGTATGGTCTCCTGAGCCCTGCACTATCTGCCTCTGCTCGAATGGAAGAGTCCTTTGTGATGAGACCAAGTGCCACCCTCAGATGTGCCCCCAAACAGTTACACCTGAAGGAGAATGCTGCCCCGTCTGCTCTGATACTGGTACAAATATTTAGCCCAAACAAAATATCACATGTGATTTAGTCTTTAACTTCCATTTGTTTTTATTTTGTCACTACCTTAAATTTTAAATTATGATAAACTAGTCATCAGGGTACTTAAAATATTGGCACAATGATGATAAACATGGAAATTATTTGGGAAATTGCATGATAGGGGAGAGAAAAATAAAACATCTTGGCTTTAGAGTTCTAGCTCTATTAGAATGAGTAAACTCAGACCAGATCACATTCCACATTTGACTCGCAGCATTACAGATGTAGTGATAGAATTTACATAGCAAAGAGCTCCCATGTTCTTAGTATGCGTGAAGAACTCTGCTTAGTTCCTTACATGCATTATCTCACTTAATTCAACTCAGTGTGTTTACAGTTATCAACCCAAATGAAGATGAAGAACTCATGGTGAACAAAGGGAGGAGTGGCTTGCATCTAGAGAGAATAAAGCCCAGTTTTCCCAGTCTATGTGCAGTCATTACTGCTCAGGTAATCCTAGAGAAATAAAGGGCAATGGCCCTGGAGCAGTGGCTTTCTGTTGTGGCACTGCTGTGCACAGAAAGATCACACTATGAGGTTTTGTTGGCTGCTCACTGTGCCTTATCTATGAGGCTGATGCAGTAGAGGACTCTAGGGAGGAAGCCTCAGGACTCCTGCAAGAAAAGCCTGGCCAATAGCTTATGAAATAAATAAATATGTGTTAAATAATTCGATGGGAAGGGATACAGATATCTTCTGTTGCCTATGATCAAGGTAGATTGTTTCCAAGCACACAGGATGATCACAGGGTGGTTACCCACAAAAGTCTCCTACCAGGAAGAACTTCCGAACATTTAAGAACTGTATTTTGGTGTATACTACTAATTATTTTACTAAGGTATTATGACTTTAAAAAATGTTAGAAAATAAAAGTGTTTAATGAACCTGACTCCTTGGGATATGAAACAGAAGATTTATAAAGGCAAGATCCAGAAATTCTCAGACATTTTTCAAAGGACTTGAACTATTATTCTTGAAATGCTGTGGTTATTTTGGAAAAATAAACTTGGATATACAGAAAAGATTTTAAACGTTTCAATATGATAGTTTTAGTTTCATTTTGCTAATTTTTTCCTACTCTCCTTTTGCATGTTCTGTCAGAGATGTGAAAAACATAACTCACAGACTTTATAATACATACTGAATTGAAATCTCAAGTAATTCCTTCACATAATTATATTTTGAGTTCTTTTTTGGGGGTGATTTATGTATGGCATTAAATAAAATCATAGAAATGATTAAGTAAATTTTTATATTTTGATGAAAGAAAATCTATGTACTGAGCTCACTTTTCCCTAAAACTCTTCATTCAGAGGGTGAGTCTAAAATCTGGTCTCTGTCAAGTCTTCCCCACTTTCTGCCAAAGATAATAACAGCTAAATACAAATGTAGATAAACTTTCTACTATTATATATTATGCTATCATCATCATGGAATAATAAAAAGTACTCTTGTGCATATGTCTAGGTTAAAGATTCATCATCTAAATCCAGGACATCTTCTATATAGGTCTCAAGAAGTAAAAATAATTTAAGTACAGAGTCTGGGAGGAAAACAGAAGAGAATTTTCTATAACTCTAAATTTCAGAGGATGCTTTTAGGCCCATGGAGCTGAAAGAAAATCAGACAGATATAATAAATCTATAAATAAAAGCCAATTTCACTACCATAAACAAGTAAAAGGTACATCTCTTTCACTTTTTTATGTCTGACAGTGTACAAATTCTTACATTATCAATAAGCCCAATTAACTGAACAGTATCTACTATAAAGTTATCACATCTGATTATATTACAATCTCACAATAGGACTGCTTATGGTAAGCAACATATGGTAATATTCCCTCTTTAGTCACCAGATAGCATGATACTTTAGTAAAAATAAGTATTAAGGCTCACAAGGAAAAACAAGAATTGCCTATAAAGTCTTATAAAACAGAAATAAAGTTTATTTATTTCTATTAAAACTTCAAACAAAAATTTCAAGATGCATTTCACATTTAAACTGCACTCATATACCTACAGGGAATGTTATTTACTAACCTAATTTTCACTATGATTTTTCCTTTCATTAATACCACAACTTGCCCCTGCTGTCTTCTCCTTATGTGGTCAGTAGCCTCCTATTTGCTACTCAGTAGTATAGCATTAAATGACAGAACTGAATTTTCTGGTGATTCTTCAGAACAAAGAGAACCTACCAGTTTACTTCATAAGCAACAGCCGTCTCCTTGGGTGGAAATGCATCAAGCACTGAGAAAAGAGGAACTTCAATTTGAGGAGGAAGAAGAAGAAATTAAACAAGATGAAGATAGGGAGCAAAAGGAAAAGATCTCTAGACCTGGAGACTGGGGGAGACCTCCCAATGAGGGACAGAGCAGAGAAGGGGGAGAGCAGAGACCTGGAGAGGAGGGGAGGCAGGCCCATCGACACAGAAACCCAGCAAGGGAGAATGAGGATGAGGACGAGGACGAGGACGAGGACGAGGATGACGATGACGCCGTCAGAGGAGATATGTTCAGGATGCCCTCTCAACTCCCAATCCCAGCTACCCCCAGAGGCATACCACCTCTGCCAAGCAGGTGCTCTCTGTCATACAAAACCATCTCCTGTATCAGCGCCGACCTCACACAAATACCACCGCTAACAGCACCAGAGATAACAAGTCTGGAGCTCATAGGTAAGAGATGTTGACGTTAAATTGATTTTGTGGTTAACTCCCATTGTCCTATGAATGTTATATTTTAATTTTATAATATAAGTTGACACCAAACAGATTAATTTCACAATCTTCAAACATAAAAACTTTGCAGAAGAGATGTGTTTACTGCGGAATAGCACCATCAGTTATAAAGTAAATTCCTCCAAATCAAACCATGATTTCACATTGACTTTTTTCTAAAGCCAGGTTTAGAAGGTATAATTTATATATAGTAAAACACTATTAGCATGTTATTCTTTGAGGGTTTTTTTAAGATTTTTTTTTTGATGTGGACCATTTTTAAAGTCTTTATTGAATTCGTTACAATATTGCTTCTGCTTTACGTTTTGTTTTTTGGCCGCAAGGCATGTGGGATCTTAGCTCCCCAACCAGGGATCAAACCTGCACCCCCTGCATTGGAAGGTAAAGTCTTAACCACTGGACCACCAGGGAAGTCCCTGTTATGCTTTGAGTTTTGACAAATGCTTACAGTCAATACCACAATCAAGATATAACATTTCCATCACCTCACCAAATTCTCTCATGTCCCTCCTTTCACCAGCCCTGATGTTTCCTGAGTACCTAGAGAGTAGGTACTCTACTCTCTAGAGTACCTTTTCTAGGATGTCATAGAAATGGAATCATACAGCATGTAGCCTTTTCAGCTGGACTTCTTTCATTTATCATAATGCTTCTGAGGGCTATGCAGGTTGTGGCGTTTATCAGTAGCTGGCTCCTCCTTACTTCTGAGAGGTGTTCTGTTGTTTGGACAGACCACAGGTCTCAGGTGAAGAACATCTGGATTATTTCCAGTTTGGGGCAATTATGCATACAGTTGCTATAAACATCCACATATGGATGTTTGTGCCGACCTAAGTTTTCTTTTTCCTAGGGTATATACCCAGGAGTGGGATTGCCGAGTGCTACAGTAAAAGCATGTTTAACTTTATAAGAAACTACCAAACAGTTCCTTAAAATGGCTGTGACACTCCTTCCAGCAGTATCAGAGAGTTCCTGTTGTTTTCCCCCCTTGTTTTAGCCATTGTGGTAGGCATGGAGTGGTCCAGACTTTTTGCCCACATTCTTATAGGGCCAGGAAGAGCTCTGAGTGGAGGAATGGTAGGACAGATATGTGTGTGAGCCTGGCTGGTGGGGAGACTGGGACAGTGAATGAGTCTTGGCAATAAGGCCCATGCTGGGGATAGCTCTGAAGATGCAGGGGTGAGAGAATCTGAGTGGGGTTTCAGATGTGTCTTGGGGGAAGTAACAGAAATAAACTACCACAGAAATAATAAATGATCGTATAAATAAATACTCAATGGTCACAGCGTGACCCCTTTAATCAGGATAGCCAATCTGCAATAGGACATTTCTGGTGTTATGGCCTTCCTGATACCATGTTCACATGACCTCCTAAGGAATTCTTCTCATGCCCAGAGTGTCCTGCTCCAGCAATGCCCCCTCCTTCTATAGCCTGCATGCCAGGTGTGCTCTGCCATTAAAACAAAACAAAACAAAACAAATTGTGAAAGTCTAAAGTCTTATGAAAGATGAATGACCTGTGCTCAGTCACAGTATCTTGGTTTTATAAGAAGGTCACCACATGATTTTTATAGTACTCACTATTTCTGATAAGCTCATTTTCTGGCTTTAAAAATCATTGACTACTGTACTTAATTAAATGTCAAACCAAAACCCCATAAATTAAAGCATGCAGGAACTTCTATAGATTGAAGTCACAGAATTATAAGATCTGGAGGCAATCTGAGAGATTATCTCCCCAAGCTTCTTACTTAGAGGAAACTGATGCTCAAAGAAGGCAAGTCACATGCCCAAGGTTTCATTGTAAAAAACAGTATATTTCTGGTCCAGGGTCTAGGAAATGTCAATAGGGAAATACAAAGAACTATAAAAATCAGTTTCTATAGCACCTTCCATAAACACATCTTTGTTGTAAAATGCATAATGTTAACAGAATTGTCTACCAAACCACATTCTGGCTGTTTTAAAGCAGCTTCATCTAAAACATGATGTACTAGAGCATGACAAGTCCTTAGAGTGAAAATTTTGACCATATGAAATAGTCTAGTCCCAGTCTTGTTTTTTTCCTAAACACTCATTTTCTTATATAATACATATTGTCCTTGCTATAAGTACTGCTTTTCCTCCAGATAAAGCTCTCTTTTGCTATCTATGCATGTGCATGTATACATATATTTATAGGTACATAGGCCTAAAACACAATTGCTACGTGTCCTAGGAAATTCTATCACCTCCATTCCGGATGAAGCATTTAATGGATTACCGAATTTGGAAAGGCTTGATCTGAGCAGAAATAATATCACCTCTTCAGGCATAGGTCCAAAAGCATTCAAGGTAAATAATATGCTCTGACTTCTAACAATCCACGTGGATGGCTTTTTCATGACTTGTACTGTCAGTGGGTGGAGATGGAGAAGGAAGGAAAAGTAAAATGTTTTACTGGAGTTTCCTCTGAAGAAAGTTTCTGATGTCCCTAAACTGTAGTCAAGTTTTATCTTGAATATAGTATATTGTTTTATAGGTTTCTAGCTGTTTTTCCTATGCTTTGTCCTTAAAGCACCCACAACAGCATGAATGACAAAACTAATGTTTTGAATTTATAGAGGAGTTTCTCCCTAAGTAGCAGAAAACATGTTGAAATATGGTCTCTTAGTACATGAGGTATTTCTGGGAAAAAAGGAGAGCTTATCTGGAAATTCTGTTAACATTTTCAGGCCAGCAATACAAAATTTCCTTATTTTGTGCTATCTGCAAAATCTGATAAAGGATACTTCAGCAGGAGGGGGTTCTAGAAAAACAAATGGGCTCAGATGAAAATTAACATGGGGATATGCTAGGGAAAGAGAAAAGCATAGAGTAAACCTTTGAAAGAATCACATTTAATTAAAATTTTTTTCTAAAAGGGAGAAAACAGAGTATCAAGGACTTTCAGAAAAACAAAGGCAGAAGAAAGGAGGGGTTTATGTGTGTAAACAAATACTCATAAATGTGTGCGCTTAAAGAAGCCCAAGTAAAACAAGTTACATGCCAGGAGGTCAAACTTTATCCCCTTGGATGGTCTTCTGTCCACTCTTTGGACAAATCACTGGCCTCTTACAAGCTCAGTTCCTGGTTCTCATATAGATTCTGGACTGCAGACGAGAGAGCTCCAGACACTTGGTGTCCACGTTCATGTGAAAGACCTGGAGTCCTGCCTCATGCTAGTCGTCCTGATAGAACAACAGTTGGGACCTGTGCATTTCCTGTATTTGATCAAAAAAGAGGACACTGTAGGAAATTACCTTTTTCTTGTTTTGGGATTCTCTGTCCCATTTCCAAACTGCTGAAATTGACTCTGAGCACCACTGATGTAAATCATTCTGTAACTTTGGTAGTGTAGGTTAGTTTGGCCAACAAACATGTAACTACAAATGTGGATATGCACTCTCCAGACAGTCAAAACTGTTTGGGTACCATATAGAAACAGTTTGTTACATTTGTAGCATTTAATTTTGAAGAATTTCCACAATCGTTAGTGCTATTTTATGACTCTGTCTCTACTTAGTATAGATGGAAAACTGAGTTCACAAACACATTGAAAGGGTTCAAACTGCTGTCTTGTTAGCATCTATGACAGATTCACATTATTGCATGTTTTAATTAACTTTGTGTCTACTGCTGAGAAGTTGAAAACCTAAGATCTAGGAAAATATGACTGGTCCAGCGGTGACAGGAGCTTTCTCTTGCTTTCTAAAGTCACCATAAAAATATGGGTGAGTGTGATGCAAAATCACCAAATGTAGTTTGCTGAAAATACCAGGGAATAAATGCTATTAACAGGACCAACATCTACGTGGCAGGGAGAATATGGGGATTCTTGTCTAAGCCTGAGCAACTGAAGGTTTGTGAAACTTTAGTAACTACTGCAAACTGACCATTAAATGACATATATGACTGTACATCTGCAACAAGATAAAAAAGTAATTTTGAGATTTGCCTTTTAAGCTTCTAAAGAATTTAATGCGCCTGAATATGGATGGAAACAATTTGGTAGCGATTCCTTCAGAACTACCACCTACATTAGAAGAACTTAAAATCAATGAGAACAATCTTCAGGTTATTGATGAAGAAAGTTTATCAGGTATTTAACGTTTGACTTTATGATATGTGTCCATATAACCTTTCTTCTGTAGTTGTGTGGAAATTTTATTTGCAATATTGCTAAATGAATAGCTAGTAAAATTTTTTTGGTCATGTTACCATTTTAAGTTGATAAAATTTATTTTAACTATTGACTGGTGAAACTTAAAAAAATGTATTTTAAACTGCCCGTTGTCTTAAAAATGCATTTTATAAATAAACTTTCACTGATTTCAGGTTTTCATCATTCACAATACAATAACTAAATTACAAATCCATAATATCCTAAGAGTTACATTAACATTCCCCACACAGCCAGGTGTTCTGGTGCTGTGTTTGTACCGATGTTTTTGGTATCAGTGGTGATAACACAGTATCATGGCTTGTTGAACGGGTCTCCTTAGATGCACAATACACCCCATACACAACTCCCACTGTCTCTGAACATTTTGCTATTTTTAACTTGACATGTTTTGGCAAATGAGAATTATGCATAAAATATAAGTAAATGAGCAACTATGTGAGGCTGAGGGGTAATCCTACAAACAAAGTACATAAACTTTAGCACATGCACTCTATATGGCAGTCACTTTGGCTTTGACAGTCTTGTTCCCTAGAGGGCTGCTCTGGCACTTGTCCATGAGACACATGCACCCCACAGGGCAAGACAAATGATGCCCATGGGTGTGTGGTTGCCACGACAGCCTGGCTTTCCCATGGATGGGTTTTAGTGAAGGTGCCCCACATTCTGTACATTTAATACAACTGGAATTTACTCTTAAGACTGTTTCTGGACTAGCTGGATAACTAAAGTTGTCATATTATGAACTCTGTATAAAAGAGGCAGTATTACATTTACCTTTTTGTGAATTCTAGCTATGTCTTTATATGCTTCTTTAAGACAAAAACTGCCTACTTTTTCTTTTTATCTTCCTAACAGTCTAGTGTAGTTCTTGAAGTATAGTGCTTAACATTTTTTATTTGATTTGAAATATATTTATTAGGTTAATGTTGATAACCAAGCCTTTAAAGGAATAAAACAATTCCATTATTTCCTTTCATTCCTCAAAAAACTTCATAAGGACAAAACACTTCTGGTGATGGGGAAAAAACAATAATGAGAACTGCCAAATCTGAGGATTACAGAGTTATGGAAATACTCTATTTCCAGATGGATTTCGGGGTACTTAACAAACAAAATTGGAAGGTCTTTTGTCATATGGAAAAGACATTAGAAAGTTCAATTTCTAACTGCTAGGTGAAACAGACCAAAGGAACACTTAATTTAGGACAAGTGTACTAATGGGTTATATGTGATCTACATGTGAGATGGTATTTATAGCAGTGTTATCAAAATGACATGTTTTAAGTCCTTATTTGGAAGGTTCTCTCACACATTCCTACAACTGCTTCTCCACACGCACTTCCCCCTCGTGAAAAAATTTCATATTCCCAGAGGGTTGACTGTGTTCCAGGGTGAACACTGGCCTCTTCCTTGATCTACCTCCCATCTCTACAGTCTGAGCACCTCACAGGCCTTGGCCCTGTGCAGGCGGCCAGTGAGGAGCCTCTGCACTGTCACCTTGTCCAGAGAGGCCCCTGTAGTGTGTGGCCCAAAGGCCTGTGTCTTTAGTCCCGTTCCAGTGCTGGTCCCTCAGGTACTGAGTTCTTAGTTCTGCTCTAATGCTGTCCCCTCAGGTACTGGGTTTTCTCTTGACTGCTGTAGCCACTGGGGCTCCTCAGCTCCTGTGAGTCCCACTGCTGTGGATGGTCAGGTTGGCTGGCAGTGAGCAAGGCAAGCCCAAGCACAGGCCACTGCCAGTGCTGTGACACTGCTTTTCTGGGTAGAAGCCCCTGACTTGACCATCAGTGGTCTGTAGCACTTCTGTTAGCTCCCTCATGACCCTTCAGGTTTTATATATATAGTTCCAGAGAAGTGGGGAAGCAGGGCACTCCAGGGAGAGAAGCAGTATGTACAAAAGTGTGAAGAAACAAAACAATTTGGATGCTATGGGAAATCCAGTTTCATGGATCTTGGATGCAGTGTGTGATGGGGAGTGAAGAACAAAAGATGATGTGAAAAGGTAGGAAGGAACCACACAACAGACAGCTCTGCACATGCTATGCCAAGGTGCTGGGAGTTCATCCAGAATCCACTGAGAGATGTGCATACCCACTATAGAGAAAAGGAAGGTCTTAAAATTGAAGGGAAGGTGAAAAAATAGAGGGGAGGGATAGCAGAAAACTGGACATGCTAAAAAATGTTCCTGTCCTCATTAATCTTAAAAACAAAACAAAACCCATGATCATGGTGTCCTTTCTAGCAATGATGGTGGTGTGGCTATCCAGTCAGAATATCTATGAGGTCAAGTTCTCACACAAGTCTACCCATGTCTATAACCTGTTATGTAGCTCCCCGCCCACAATGGGAAGGACTTCCTACCAACTTCCTGCTAATAAATCCTCTTTCTGCCACAGTGTAACCTACAAGAACCTTCTCTACCTCCATCCTGTTGCCTGTTACATATAGGAACATACATACTATCTATGTATATACAATATACACATAAGCCAGAGAATAACCGTAAAGTAATGTATAATATTAATTTACATTGTTGTGTTTTGTTTCTCTTTCTTATGAGTTCATGTAATGACCACCAGTCTATTTCTATTATCTATTTTCCTCTGAAAAAGTTGTATTACATTCCAAAACCTCAACTATGTACTAGATAATTATGCTGGATTCTCAGTATCTTTAGTTGTGGAAATTAAAGAGTTTTGGCTATATGAGGAAATAGAATCACTTATCATAATTTACTAGTTGGCCTCCATAATTCCTCTCTGTCCTCCAGCTGATGTTAAAAACACCAGCAGATTAATATTTTGTCATGCTGTTCCCTATCCAGAGGCTGCTTGTTGCCTAGAGAAGGAAAGTCAGACCTTATTTTCTGGTGCACAAAGTCCCTGCACAGCCCACCTCTGCCCTCTCAACAACCTTCATCCCCTCTTGCATATGGCCCACTCCAGGGCTGGTCTCTTTCCTACTCCTGAGCACACCCATGTGGGTTCATGCTTCCATGAGTTCACCTGGCTGTCTCACCCTCCCATGTCTACCTACATCTTTCTGTCTTGAGAATCTAGCCCCACTCACACTTCCGTACCACTCAGGTATACACTGCCACCTCCTCCTTGTCATGTTCTAGAACCCATGATCTGTACTCCTGATGGTAGTATCTTTTGTTTATCCTTAGACTATGTTTTACTTCTCTGATATGCTTAAGAGTAGGATCTGAGTTGCACAGAGCATTTCAGTGCAGTACCCATGACTTGAGTTGCATATGAAAACATCCCCTATTCTGAAAATTTTGGCCACTGAACAAACTCCAAAGTTACACCCTGAAGGTCTGACTCAGATACCTCTGGGTATCTTCACTGCTGAGCTGTCCATTTTCCTTTAAGTTTCCAGTTGATTTGGTCATACCACTCCTGAGACCAGTAGAAACAATTTAGAAAAATCTTGTTTGTAAAAAGGCCTTTCTTGGTAGCTCAATCTGAATGTGTGGAGAATTTTTGATCATTCTCCTTTCAAAACGTCTGTCTGGCTGCACTGTCTTGCCAAGAGTGAACACTGTGATGGGAATTCACTGCTAAAATTCTCTTGTTCAGAGACTGAGGGTTTGCCAGGCAGAGAGTGCTCCTTCAGTGTCCTGGAAAAAGGAACCACCCATTGCATTACATTCCTCATACAGCCTTGATTATGCTGCCATTTCATACCTGTCTGTCTTTGCAAATACTTTGAATGACCCTCTACAACCTTCTACTTCTCATCTGCCTGCGTTCCAAGTCCCTGCTTGGCCATTGCTTCCTCTGTGGGGTGCCCTGGCCCCCCAACTCCCTCCTCTGGCTTCTGTTCCTTATACAAACTTTCCTTTCCATACTGTACATTCTTGACTTCCTTTGTCATAGATTAATTGACAATAAATGCATGGGTTTATTTCTGGGCTCTCTATTCTGTCCCATTGATCTATGGGTCTGTTTTTGTGCCAGTACCGCACTGTTTCAATTACTGTAGGTTTGTACTATAGCTTCAAACCAGGGAGTGTGATAACTCCAGCTTTGTTCTTCTTTCTCAAGATTGTTTTGGCTATTTGGGGTCTTCTGCGTTTCCATACAAATTTTAGAATTATTTGTTCTAGTTCTGTGCAAAAGGGTATTTTGATAGGGATTGAACTGAATCTGTAGACTGCCTTAGGGAGAATGGTCATTTTAACAGTATTAATTCTTCCAGTCCATGTACAAGGTATATCTTTCCATTTGTTTGTGTTGCCTTCAATCAGTTTTTTTTTCATGAATGTCTCTTGGTTTTCTGAGTACAGGTCTTTTATCTTCTTGTTTAGATTTATTCCTGGGTCTTTATTCTTTTTGATGCAATTGGAAATGGGATTGTTTTCTTAATTTCTCTTTCTGATAGTTTGTTGTTAGTGTATAGAAACTCAACAGATTTGAGTTTTGTATCCTGAAACTTTACTAAATTCATGTACTAGTTCTAATAGTTTTTTGGTGGCAGTCTCTAGGATTTTCTGTATATAGTATCATGTTGCCTGTAGTGGCAATTTTACTTCTTCCTTTCCAACTTGGATTCCTTTCACTTCTTTTCCTTGTCTGATTGCTGTGGCTAGAACTTCCAACACAATGTTGAATAAAAGTGGTGAGTTTGGGCATCCCTGTTTTATTCCTGATCTTAGAGGAAATGCTTTCAGCTTTTCACCATTCAGTATGAAACTGGCTGTAGGTTTGTCTTATATGTTGAAGTATGTTCCCTCTATACCCACTTTGTTGAGAGTTTTTATCACAAATGGATGTTAAATTTTGTCAAAAAAGCTTTTTCTGCATCTATAATAAAAGATCATTTGACATTTAGTCTTCAATTTGTTAAGGTGGTATATCACATTGATTTTTATTGTGGATATTAAACCATCCTTGCATCCCTGGGATAAATCCCACTTGATCTTTTTGAATTTGGTTTGCCAATATTTTGTTGAGGTTTTTTGCATATACATTCTTCAGTGATATTTGCCTATATTTTTTTCTTTTTGTGTGTGTGTGGTGTTTTGTTTTGTATGAGGGTTACAAACTTTGATCATACAGCACAACAGTGATTTCTCTACAGGTCTGCCTCTCCTAGACCATGCATTCAGCATTGAGTCCTGGCTTATCTGAGCATTTGGGATTTGCAAAGTACTAGGGAAAAGGCTCTAAGGGGGCAGGGGGATACAAATAAAGAAGCTATAACATCAGTCCTCCAAATAAACTGAACATTTCACATGACATTTTGAAAGCCTATAGAAATTACATGTTTTTTAGTTATCCTAATGTCCCAATAATTTTATTTTTTTATAGACTTAAATCAATTGGTCACCTTAGAATTGGAAGGAAACAGTCTCAGTGAAACTAATGTCAATTCTTTAGCTTTCAAACCTTTGAAGAGCCTATCCTACCTGCGTCTGGGAAGAAATAAATTTAGAATTATACCACAGGGTCTTCCTGCTTCTATTGAGGTACCAATATCTTACTTATAATATTTTATATTTTAAATACAGTACACTATGACAAAACAAACAATATATTTTAAAAGGTTATTGTGATGCATATTAAACTCAATAGTTTTGGTGCTATATACAGAATTTACTATAATTTGAGCACTGTTTTCAAACAATACAAAATTATGAGTCAAAATTATAACTACTAGTAGAAAATCTTGATAAAGTGAAAATTGGTTCTGCCAACGGCTCTTGGGGAGAACAGGGAAGATGAACTGAGTATTCAAACAGAAACTACAACTTGCAAAAAGTACCTTGACTTGCAAAACTGTCTCAAACTGGAACTGTGACATTCATCCCAGTCTGTTCCACCCAGAGTCCCACATGGACTAGCAGTGACCCTGTGAAGATGGACAAGATTTGCAGAGAAGGCTGCTGACTGTGCCAGCAGCACCCACCCCCACCCCCTTCCCACAGCTTACTAGTTCTAACTAGCTCCTACCAAGGGCCCAAGCACTGTCGTGTCTCCATCCCCTCTGGAGACACTCCCTGCTGCCCAAGTGTGTGGTCTCTCTTGCTACAACAAGGAACACACTTAACTAAGGGGAGACTCTGGGGGTCTTCCCTGCTGAGTGTACGCCCCAGCTTCCTGCATTAAGAGGCCTGGCAGATCCAGCTGACTCCTAGGCCACCTCCTCTGAGCTCTGTTTCTGCCGCATACACAATCAGACAGCAGGACGAAGCTTCCCTCTGCTGTGGATGCAGTGAGCCAAGAGAGGGCCATTAATCTCAATACGATACTGCTGCTACCACAGCCACCATGCTTCCTCTTCCTACTTCCAGATTAAGACAGACCTTTAGAATTTACCAAAATTGTAAAGATTGAGGTTCTATAAACTGGCTTTATCTCAGAATCACTTGGATTCTAAAGAAATACAGATTCCTGGACCTATCCCAGACATGCTAAATCAGGTTCTTTGGAGAATGGGGTCAACAATTTATATTTAAAAAATTAAAATTTGAAATAGATAATGCATGCACACAGTAAAACACACACACAACACTTGAATAGTACAAAAGAGCAATGTGTCTCTATTCCACGTCTGACCCTCTCATCCCTGGTTTCTCTTTCCAAAGACCCTCTCGCTAGCTTCTTGGGAGGTGTTGTCCATGCAAGTACATGTACTGTGAATCCTTCCAATGCACTGCTTCACAGCTGCAGTTTCAACGAATAAATGAGTGTGCTCTGATTTAGGTTGGAATTTATACTTTAAAAAGCTCATGAGTGATTCTAACATACAATCAAGTTTAGGAACCACTGATCTAGTTCACCCCTAAATATGTATGAAGGTAAAAGCAAAAAGCTAAAAATCACTTTACTCACTTCCAACAATACCAAAATTAAATGACAAAGAGGGGGAAATTACTACAACAGGAATAGAAAGTTGCTCTGAATATATATACCAATTGTACTTCTGAATTCCAACAAGATCCCTGAGTGAAAAATTCCTTGTAATGCCAAATGAATTTAACTTGAAGGCAGCTAGCTGTTGAAAACTTACTAATGGTTCTAGCAAACTTCACCCTGATGTTAAATGAAGGCTCTTAATTAACTGTTAATTAAAGTAATTATAATACAAACAAATCTAAAAATGTGAGCCTAAAAAAATTACAGACAGCATGGACTGGTAGGAAGCAGGGTGACCTAAGCTGGGGCCAGCCAGCATGAGTTTCCCTCATGTATTAGCTGTGTAACCTTGCAAACATCTTGCCATCTCTCCAGGCCTGAGTTTCTCTACTGCTAAATGGTGATAATTTCTACTTATTTCCTACTTTCTAGGATCTTGAAGCCCAAATGAAATAATTTATGTGAATAAGTTTTGTAAATTAGAAAGCTTTATACAATTATTATGGTATGCTATATCATATATCATTTTATGGTTAAAAAATAATTAAATAAAATTCATTTATTCCATAACCATGACAGATAGTACATTTTATTTTACTAGTTAGAAAATCTGACAACTTAAAAATATGAACTCATTTTGAAGTGCTGCAAGACTCTTTAGCTAACACTAGTGACAACAGTCTATAACCTGATTTTAATTCTGTGAGATTGAATATATTTATCAACTAATATGAAAAAAATAAGTCTCTTCTCTTAATTATAGGAATTATACCTAGAAAATAACCAAATTGAAGAAATAACTGAAATTTCTTTTAATCATACCAGAAAGATCAATGTCATTGTACTACGTTATAATAAAATTGAAGAAAATAGAATTGCTCCTTTAGCCTGGATAAATCAAGAGTAAGTACATGCTACAATCTGACTTTCTTAGATGATTTCTTTCCTTTGCCATTATTAAACAGGGTATGAACATGGGCAAGTGAGGGAGGTGACAGCATTCTTTCTTAGTGAACCTCCCCCTACATAAAACTTGGCTATTTGCATAGACTTCAAACCACTCATGATATGACTGATGTTAGGACGGCCATGGTCACTGCTGCTGGGGACACCCTACAGTGTGCAAGTGCTAAGCCCAAGCAGTGTGACCTTAGGTCTGATCACTGTTCTGCTCTCTGCTGACCTCACAGGCAGTCATGAAGTTTAAGTGAGATAATCCCCTACCCATAGTGAGGAAAGAAGCTGCCCTCCTCCCGCCTTCTCCCTCACCATTAGGTGGAAGCACCAGCATTCACTGTTCTATACCACACTGTCTTCATTCCTTCAAACTATTTCTCTATTTCAAGTGCTACAAAACAGACTAAAGAATGCCTGACCCAACAGCAGAAGCAAAAAGCAGAGCCCATCTTCCTGGAGAGGAATCAGTGGCCCCAGGCTGTAGCCTCAGAGAAGGGCAAAGTGTGGAGGCCTTGCTCATCAGCAATGAGAGGATTAGCTACACAGGGAAGCAGGGTCAGGCCCTGGCAGCAGCTGCATCAGAGCAAATCTAGAGTCATGTGGTGACGGAATGAGGGATCTGAGTGGCACCATGGGGACAGGCATCTTTCAGAAGCAGGACAGAGATGAAAAGAGGCCTTGAGGGCCAATTAGGTTCAGCAGGATGTGGCAGTGGCAGGGCAACTGAGTCTTCATCAGGTGAAAAGTCTTCATGGGGTGGGCAGAAGCCGCAGGTAAGGCTCTGAAAAAAGCCAGATAGTTTACCACATTTCCCAGATCTTCTGGCTTATTAACAACCTTTTCTAGATGCCTCATTCTCACCCCAAGTCTCAGGTCCCAGGTCATCAGATCAAATGTGGAACAAGAGTGCAAAAACTCCTCAACACTGCTACTTTCTTGCTGGAACCAGAGATGATTTTAGGGTTTGATGTCAGCTAGGACTCTGGACTTCATTTCTGGTACAAGTTTGACCTTAGAGATATTTGGGGGACCTCTTTGGGTCTCAGCATTACCCCTGGGATATGAGTTTTTCTCTCTGAACTCTGGTGCTCCTCTATTAGAGAAGAACTCAAGCAGCTGTGTGGTACCTGGGTAAGAGCACTAGCCTTGCAGCCAGACCACCATACAGCCACACTTGCACTGGGAATCATTACAGCACACTGAGTACTGGCAGGAAAATGGACAAGCATCTTGACTGGCTTGTCAAAACTTAGAGCTTACAGTCACTGCCCTAAAGTCCCCACTCTGTTTACTCTTTTCTAGAAATCTAGAATCAATTGACCTCTCCTACAACAAGCTCTACCATGTCCCCTCCTATCTACCCAAGTCGCTGCTGCACCTTGTGCTCATCGGCAACCAGATAGAGCGCATCCCTGGCTTTGTGTTTGGTCACATGGAACCAGGCCTGGAATACCTGTACCTGTCATTTAATAAACTTGTGGATGATGGCATAGACCAAGTTTCCTTCTATGGGGCTTATCATTCTCTGCGAGAGCTGTTTCTGGATCATAATGAATTAAAATCTATACCACCTGGGGTACAAGAAATGAAAGCACTACATTTTCTGAGATTGAACAACAACAAGATACGGTAAATTCTGGCCTTTTCAAGTATCCATTTAAATTGTCATGGGTGACAAAATATAGGATTAAACAACAATGACATGATGTCTGGAATTTAAAGAAAAAAAGTGACAAGAGGTTGCATTAAACAAGATTGGCAAATGTTAATGATTGTTGAAGCTGGATGATAATAGGTATGTAAGGAATCACTATAGTGTTTTCTCTACTTTTCTATGTATGCAAACTTCCATAGTAAAAAAATGTAAAAATAGAGTATGATTATATAATACCTAGAACCTTAGAGGCATGTTCAAATGAGGCTTCAATGCAGTAGACTATGGTGCTAATCCCACCTCCATATGTAATTTCAAACACTGTAATCTGCAGAACACACAACCTAAGTATATGCTAAAATTAAAATTGCTTCTATCAAGATTTTTCTGAAGACAAAATTCTGAATAAATTTATTGAGACTCAGCTCCCTCACTTCTGAGGATACATTTTTCTGTGTGTGTTCTGTCTGCTGACAGAGTCATCACCCCTGCCTAGAAAGTATGAATGTCTCAAGAATTAATCTGGAACGCTTTGGTAGTGCAGCCAACGAGGGAGGCAGATTCCAGAGCTCTGTGGTCCTGTCCTTGGAGATTATACCCCTTACTCTTTTACCTGTCTCTACATTTCCAAACACAAACTCCTGAAAAATAAAACAAAGAAAGAGTCAAAGGTATATAGGGGAAGAGGTGGGGATGGGAAAGGCTTTAAAGATTCAGAGTCAAAATTTTTGGGCCAAAATAATTCCTAGGTCATGCTTATATGCTTCCTATTGCATTGCATCAGGAGGCATACAATAACTGTTCCATTCTGGTGGGATTTAGGCGGTCACGGCCTGATATCTCCATTATAACCTTTCTCCTCCACCACTGAACCAATGGTTTTTTCACTCACAGATGCTTATTGCTTGCATCTGTTATTTCCTTAGGGGTAATAAAATGGTGAATTTCTATTTTTGTCATTCTTTCCACATTTTATAGCTGGACTTCCTCTGTAAATAATATTCTCTTTTCAATTAGGGCAACTTTGTTACTCTGAAAGGTAGGCTCAGTTCTTTCCTTTAAACTGCCTAGCAGAGTAAGAAGTTGGTTACAGATTTGTAACTGTGTGAGGTGATGGATGTTACCTAAACTTACGGTGGTGATCATTTCAACCACATACACATACATCAAATCATTACGTTGTACACTTTAAACTAATACAATGTTATGCCAATCTTTATAAAACTGGAAAAAATTATATATATGCATTAAACATGAAGGAAAAGGACTATAAAATATATTAAAATTTTAACAGTGGCTGTCTCAGAATAAAAAAGAAGTTGGTGCCTAAATATTTTTGCTTTATTAATTTGTTTTTGGCTTCCTCTCTTTCTCTGGAGAATCAATATGAACTTATGGCTTTATATATTAAGAATGTTTCAATCAACTGCAATCATTGTTCTTAAACTGTCCCATCTTTGGCCAATGGTAGCCCTTTGAGTTGGTTCCTGTGTCCTTGGATAGGCCTCTGTAGATCTTGAATGGCTCACTTTTATATTCCCCACTACAGCCCGATGCCAGCCTTCTTCCAAAGAGCCCTAGCTACTCTCACTGGGGAATCGTGTTCAGAGGCCCCAATCTGGGCACCAGGCATCTTCCTTTCAAATGTGTTGTTATTGTTTCAAGGCCTTTCAGTGGACTGCCAGAAATATGTATTTTGTGAAGAAAAAAAATGAGTTCATACTGATATTCCCAAGTCAAATTTAATGTTATAGAGAAGTCCTTCTGTTTTAAACTTGCTTATCTTACACTGAAAATTTAGGTTCCCAACAATAACTTATATTTACTATAAACAATAGTTTCAAAATGATAATACCATTATTACAACTAACAACAAAAGTATTTAATTAAGTTTTTATGTTTTTAGTAGTTCTACTTGTCCTAAGAATATATTCCATGAAGGATGTATAGCTTAAATACAGAAGTTTTCTCTGTAACAATAGGTCAACAACTTAATATTCAAATAGGTCTTTAATTTGCTTTGGTTTTTAGGAATTGCTACTTTCTATATAATATTTTTCTATGCCTGTCCCTTATACCATACTCCACCCTTTCCCATAGGTTACGTTTTTTAAATTTTATTTTTGGCTGCACTGGGTCTTCATTGCTGTGCACGGGCTTTCTCTAGTTGTGGTGAGCGGGGGCTACTCTTTGTTGCAGTGCACAGGCTTCTCATTGCAGTGGCTTTTCTTGTTGCGGAGCATGGGCTCTAGGCACGTGGCTTCAGTAGTTGTGGCATGCAGGCTCTAAAGCACAGGCTCAGCAGTTGTGGCGCACGGGCTTAGTTGCTCCGTGGCATGTGGGATCTTCCCGGACCAGGGCTCGAACCCATGTCCCCTGCATTAGCAGGCGGATTCTTAACCACTGCGCCACCAGGGAAGCCCCTAAACTTTTAAATTAATTTCCCATTGATGATCCCAGTGTTATTTTTTTAAAATATAAGCATACATACATGCATTCATATTCCCCACTGCCTCTCACAATTATACAAATTATTACACCAAACGATTATTATTTTTTTCTCTCTGGAAAGAGTGTATTTTTTCTGTTCTTCACTTTTAAAAATTATCAGTATATCCTGGATATCACTCCATATCAGTATGTAGAGAATTTCCTCATTCCTTTTTACAGTTGAATAGTATTCCACTATATGGACATTTTATTCAACCAGTTCCTTATTGATAGACATTTGATTGTTTCCAATTTTTATACTATAAATAATCCCACAATGTACAACTCTGTTCAAATGTAATTTTGTATTTTTCCAATCTAACTTTGGGATAGATCCCTAGAAGTGGGATTGCTGAGTGAAAGGTATAAAATACACATGTAATTTTGCTAGATACTGCCAAATTCCTATCCATGGGGCTGT
Source organism: Phocoena phocoena (assembly GCF_963924675.1). Taxonomy (NCBI): domain Eukaryota; kingdom Metazoa; phylum Chordata; class Mammalia; order Artiodactyla; family Phocoenidae; genus Phocoena; species Phocoena phocoena. Next base: position 25,477,957 of record NC_089224.1, on the reverse strand, counting down.
ACTGTTTTGAATTTCCTTCAGTGATGTTTGATCCTATAGAGCCTCATCATCAGAACATGTTAATGAACTTTTGGATTTTTCTGGGAGGGCGTTGGGCAAATCTGGTAAGTGAGAGTGGTATGCCTCTCACTTCAATTTACATCTTTCTTATCATGAATGAAATTAAGCATCATGTTTACATGCCATTTCATTTTCTCTTCTGTAAACTGGTTACTCAGGTATCTTTTTTTTTTTTTTTTCTCATTTCCCTCTCCTCCTAGGTTTTTAGGTCTTTGTATATTAGCCCTTTATCAGTAATATAAGTTGCAAATACTTTCTCCTAGTTTGTGATTTGTCTTTTAACTTTGCATTAAAAAAAAAAACAAACCTGTAGTCAATTTATTAATCTTTTCTTTTAGTGCATCTGGTTTTTGAGTCACACATAGAAGATTTTTCCCCCACTCCCAGGGTATGACCATGTTTTATTCTACTATTCTATGGCTTCATTTTTTCACATGTAGATCTTTGACATATTTGAAATTTTTTCGGGTGTATAAGAAAAGGATCCAATTTTATTTTAAAAACAAAAGAGTTTTTAAAACAAATGTAAAATTTAACTCCTAAATTATGAAGGCAGAATATTACTTGGATCATTTATGACTTGCATGTCTATTTTTCCTTAGGAATATTCTTCCAGAACAAATTTGCAATTCTGAAGAAGATGGTGATTCAACCCTGGAACATCTTCATCTTGAAAACAACTATATTAAAACAAGAGAAATATCATCCTACGCATTTTCATGCATAAGATCATATTCAAGTGTCGTTCTTAAACCACAAAATATCAAGTAATTCCACGTTTTTCTTTGTCATTTGTAAATTATACTCACATATCTGTTTCAGTAGCATCTTTCATCAATAAGAGAGATATAATGTCATGTTATTCTTAGTATCATTATGCTAGCCAACCTGATTCGCCAATGCACATAAGAACAACCAAAGACATATCTACAAGGTTTAGTCTTCTAGCAGTTTTAGTGAAGGTTTCAGTCTTACACTCTAGAAAGAGGCCATCTCATTGCACAGTTTTCTCATGAGAATAGGATGTGTGTGCTACTGAACTAGACTGGAAGAATCTGGAACAAAATAAGCATGTCCTTTACAACAGATATTAGTATTGCTATTAGCTAAGAACTCCCTAAGTCCTTTTAAAAATTATGTATATTATGGTTCAAGACCAAGAAGTTGATAACAGGAAAAAATAATAGGTAGAATTTATGAACTAGTGTTCTGTTTATTATTCTACTGTTAAAGCAATAATTTATTAATTTTCTATAAGACCCTATGATACAATTACTGGTATAAATAAACTTAATTATTGTCTTAGCTTTAGTTCCTTCTATTAATTACACGTGTGGAATTGAAACACTACTATAAAGTTAATTTCCTGGTTTTGAGAATTGTACTATGGCTAAGTATGTGGTTATTAACATTAGGGGAAGCTGGGAGAAGTGTATATGTGAATTCTATATGATTTTTGTAATTTTTCTGTAAGTCTAAAATTTCTCTGTAAGTCTAAAAAGTTTAACAGTATTTTAAGATCACCCTCATTATTCTTTGCTCAAGATCAAAAGATTTTATGGGAAGCAGTGGAGTTTGCTTAAAATATATGTTAATTTTCCTTGACTAAACCTTGTAAATGTAAACCTAATGCATAAATTAAAAAAATTTTTTGCTCCTCTGGTCATTGTTAGTACCTCTTTTCTTTGCCCTAATTTGCTCAAATGTATCCTTTTACTCAGTTCAATTTAACATAAAGCTATTAGTATTCACTATATACTAGACCCTAACAAAACCATATAATATATTAAAATTTTCATTATATAATGATCTTTTATCTTTATTTCTAAAGTAATTTGTAAAAGACACATACAGAAACCACATTGACTTTTCTTGTTACTCTCAGTTTTGTACCTTGAAAAAACACCAGATTAGGAACTTAAGTTCTAGTCTTGGCCCCCTTGGGCAGGTTACTCTAATTTTTCAAACTTCAGTTATTCAATCTTTTAATAGTTCTCTCACTATCCTCAGAATCTTCCAGCCCCACTTCACAGAGTCATTATGAGAACCAGAGAATAAAAAGCATCTAGGAAGTGTGGTATGCACGGTGAGTATACTTATAATTGCCAACATTTCATATAAAATTGACAGCAACCAGCATATTCAACCAAAGTTGATTATTATCTGGACAGCTTTCAAAATGTGTAAGTTTGATTTATCCCATTTAAGCTAATGTTATTTCTAAGCCCCTTTTCTTAATATCTAGGTTTTTGAGATTACAAAATGAACAAGAATAATAATATGATACAAACTGTTAGAATCAAGGGTCAAAGGCTTAAGCCAAGTTGCTAAGAAGAGAAATAAAATCCTATGGAACAAAAGTTGAGATTTATAACTAGTTTAGGAATGTAGAAGCATTGCTAATTTAAACTGGCCAAGTTGAATGTAAGAGACAGATGAAAACAAGAAGATATGGTTATTCATTTAATCAACAAGAACCCTTGTGCAATGCTTCTTGCTGTGTGAATATAAATGCATTGACATAAGTGGTTTAAGGCAACCTAAACAGTAAACAAAATTAGTGTCAGAGGGGACTCAAACTGAATAAGGTGAGTCAAAAGAATTAGCATCCTGGACAACACAGACGAATACTGAAACACTCCAGCATTCATTTCTCATTCTGACTTTAATCAGATGTGTCCCAGGTGCTGTTCTACAGAGACAGGGATGAATAGATCAGATGAGGTCTCTGCTCTCTGGCAATGCATACTGCGTTAGGGGCAATAAGCAGGAAATCAAATAGACAATCAAATCAACAGGCCAAGTGTAATGAAGTCAGCAGAACAGGGTGGTGATGCAATGAAGCATGCTGAGTTCCTGAGGCCCCTCTGCCTGGGCCTGGGGGTACTCTCAGCTCGTGGGTTTCTAGAGTGTGCAAACAGCACAAGTTGCAGTAAGACACAACAATCCCTGGAAGCCTTGGAGTAACATCAGGCCCAGGAACACACTGAGACCCTATTGTGCACTCAGGGACACCCTGTTGGGAGCAGAATCTCTAGAAAGGCTAAAAATCAGAATGACTGATGAAAGCTTTGTTTTTAAGTTGTAAGATGCTTTTATTTCTGATTTTATAATTTAAAATATAAAATATATCTAGCATTGAACTTGTTTGCTTTGAAACTTCATCATACTCTGGATAGAAGCTTTAATTCCATTTTTAAAAATGTGATAAATGTCCATATAGCAAACATTGTTCATGATATATAATGTTTAAAATAAAGAGGTGCTCTGTTTGGCTTCAGAAATATGCTGTAATTACTAATACATATGTACACTAAGGAAATCCTGGCCCAGCTATGGTCTGAAAATATTAATGGTGTGTCATCTTTGCACATAAGTACGAGGAGTACTAATTAACTTTTCAATTTTGAGATTTGGCTTATTGTAGATTAAAATATTTCAAAAAGCACTAAAGATAAGATGTGGTTAAAGAAACATATAGCCTAGAATCATAAGGAAATAATTACACCAGGAATCAGGACACCTGGGAGCCCATCTTGGTCTCCAATAATTATGTAGTCATTTTACTTTTCTGAGATCACTTGATTCAATTATAAAATAGCATGCTGTGTGAATATAAATGCATTGATGAACACATCAGTGGTTTTCAAGCATGGCTCATTAGGAGTTCATGGTGCCCTGGGGTGGAAGTGTCCCTAAAGAGGAAGTACACAGACTCTCTTCAGACAAAACAGCTTTGCTACCATCAGGAAGGGTTAGCTGCCACTGTTCCTGCCTGCCTCCCTAACCACCCTTATTTCTTGAAACCAGTAGACAAGGTACTATATAAATGACACATCAAGTTTTAAGAATCATAAGGAATATTCAGCCAAAGTCCCTGGTCCTTATCCTCTGCTCAGCTCCTCCCACACTTTCAGAGAACTTCACTGGAGAGCTCTGGTCTGAAGAAACGCTTCTCAGGTATGCAGATTACAGCTGCCTGGACACAGCCAACCTCTGAGTATGCCAGGGCAAGGAAGTTTAGTAGATGTGTCTGTTCCTTTGGAGCTCCTAGGGTGGGATCAGCCCTGAGCACTTCTGCCACAACCAAAGACTACTGACCTCCAACCTGAAACACCCTGAAAGGCAGTCAGCATGAGTACGTGTTCTGTAGGACAGGCACAACATGGCACAGTGCTGTAGCGTGCACAGACTGGGCTCACATCCTCGTCTCTGTCAGACTGTGTCACTCCCTATGGAGAAGGCAGGTCAGGATGACCCCAGCATCCTGAGGGTGAGTGTGTGGCGCTTGGGAATGACAGGGAGTAGGTGGCTGAGTCTGGACTTAACATGCATCTTCTGAATGAAGACCACAAAGTGAAAAGTCTGGACACCTGAGAGTGCGTATGGCACACCTCTAAATCTGAGGGTGCAGCGCACCTGGTTTGGCAGGTGCTGCCAACAGGAGCGAGAAGATACAACAATCTCTCCTTGGGCTTGTATTGTCAAATGACTCTATACACATCCCTTAGGAGTCAGGCTTGTGAGGTTAAAGTTAACTACTCTTAGGGATGACTGCTTTTATTAACATGGAAAACACCACCCACTACACTAGTTGAAATCTGCCCCTGTTCTGCATGGACACCACTAAGAGCAGTGAGGATGACACCCCATTCACACATAAGAATGTGATTATTCCAATAACTGTTCAAACTATGTAGTATAAACCTTTAAATTCATTGGGAAGTGTTAATAAATTATAATGCTTGTTTCAAGATAATTTTAGATTTGGTAAGTATGTGGAAATTTAAGCCACAGATGATGGGTATATAGCTAAAGGAAAAAATCCCCAATTTTTACTGGTACCACACATTATGTTAAGCATAATGCTGTGTACTATAGGCAAAAATGGCTTCCCTGAATTGACAAATTTAAATCAGGAGTAATAAAGGAAGCCTGTGGTATATATGATACAGGAAATAACTAGCACTGAGTTTGGAGAAGAAAAGATCAACAGGCTTGAGCTGGGCCTCGAAATAGGATTTGAATCAGTTGAGGGGGAAGGAATGACTGACTAAAAGAGGCATGAGCCAAGCATAGTTGAGGTTCACCAGTGGAGGAAAGATTATACAGGAAATAAGAGGCCTGGGACGGCTTGGAAGGCCAGCAAGAAGAGACCAGACTTACTGTGATGAGAAATGTAGTGCACCACCAAAAAACTCTGAAGGGAGGAGTATGTCATGAAAGCAATGGTTTCAGGAAGGAAAAAGAGCCACCACTGTAATAATCTAGAAACAGAATAAGTGGGACCCACACAGCACAGGTGACAGGAAGAAGAAGCAGGAACAGGAATAGGTATGACAGAGAGTTTGAAAGAAAGAAAAAAATATCTACATTCTCATCGTGGAGATTAAGTCTGAGGGCAAGTTTGCCATAATTAGTGACCACCTGTGGTCTTCTGAGGGGCTCAATCTCAGGAGGACATTATGAGCCATGAATAACTGAGAATATATTAAAAATAAAATGAACTGATTAAATGTAAAAAGAAAGAAAGAGAATAAAAGAAAAGAGAAGAACTATTAGTGGATAGTGATCTACCATGTAAGGGACACACACAAAGAGAAAAGGAGACAAAAAGGAGAACTGCTCTGAGTCTCATTGATACTGCTGAGAAGCTGTAAGAAAGGGACAGTTTGGGTGAGAATATGCTGAAGTTGGGCGGTGGGGGGGGGTGTGTGGTCACCATGGTATTCAGGCAGGAGGGTGGGAATGCACTCAGCTGGAGTGGAATCCAAAGGAAAGGATACACATTGAGGGGCAGGTGAAGAGAAGGGCAGGGGAGTGGAACCCTAATGAGCACCAACTTCCAATTTCAAGGGGAGCAAGTACATCATAAGTCTCCATCTGACTTGAGCCATATGATCTGATCTCAAGGAGCTTCCAAGGCACAAGACAAGCTGTGCCTAGAAGCTCAGCTCCCTGGGAAGTGACCCCTCCCTTCGGCACTCGGCATCTGTTCCACCAACCTCATGAAAGACAGATCTGGTATTATGAGTTAGGTCTGCACTGATTATTTCTTTGCATGTGGGGTGTTGTACGGTAAATGGGTGGGAGGTGTATCTTGTTTTCCCCAAAAGACTGTAAAACTTAGAAGAAGAGAGACAATTCATTTCTTGGATCCCTGCATTCTGTGTACAAAGTAGGTACTAAAATGACTGTTGATTCCTCAGTCTAAACAATCAGCTCATGAGTTGTCCAAAGTTGATCTTAATACTACTCCTAAACAAAACAAAAAGAAATCTGCAAAATTTAAGGATTTTTAAAGGAAAAGCAATAAATATTTATAAAGGGTCATAAAATTAATAAGGAATAATTTCTCATTAATATTTCCTGACATGGACATTAGAAGACACAAAGTATATTTTATAAAAAATTAAGTCATGCTTTGACAACTGGTAATACTTAGTAATCAACTGATTGTCCTCCATAACAGCAACTTTGACAATGTTTTCCAAAGCCATCATTTAAACATGAATTACTAGGTTCATAGATGCTGACATAAAAGAATGCAATACTCATGTTCTGCTGTTTAAGTGAAACCTCAAAGGGCTGGAAAAACCCTCTAGGATATCTATTCTATCTCTTTCCCTTATTTAGAAAACAGAAAGTTTCCTCATAGGAGAAGTACTTACAAATTGGTGATAAATGAATTATTCAACTGTCCATAGTTGAATTCAGACTCTCAAATTAAAATTCAAAAATATTAAAAGTACTTATGAAAATAGAAGTTTCTGGCCAGCTCTAACATATACCAGATGACTCCAGAGGCCCTTAAACCCTAGAGGTCTGTGAAACAGGAGGTCCATCTCTTGAAATGAAAAAACAAGAACGAGTATCTTGGGTCTGAACTGGAATCCTTATTAGCTGTGGGCTTGGTCAAGTTACTTAGACTCTGATTTCCAGTTTCCTTACCCATGAAATTGAGGAGAACATCTGCCTACCAAGGCTGCTGGGAAGGTTAAATAAGGTGATGTCCATGACAGTACTGAGCACAAGGTGGACGGCAGATGAGTGTCCATTCCTTCATGGATAGGCACTGGGAAACCAGCAGGTAGGAAGGTTCAGTGACTTGCTCAAGGCTGCCAAGTCTCATAATATGGTAGATATTAATTATTAAAGGACATTGATTCCTTAGATTGTGATATACAGTGGAAAAAGGAGTGGGCCTATTACAGCAGGGCAGGAGTCAGCAAATGCTCTCTGTAGACGGCTGCACTCAAGTGGGACTCTGCAGTCATGTCAGCGTCTCTCTTGAGCTTGGCAGTCTTTGTGCTGTGTCACTGCATGCTCATATCCATCACACAGAACAGAATGAAACTAGCTTAGAACAAGGGCTAAGCAAGGGCTCGAGCCTTACCTGAGCAAGGGCTCTCTAAACACAGAGTAAAACCAGGACTCACAGAATCTAAACTACTTATTGTCATAGATATGGCAATAGTTTAGAAGCAGATTAAAAAAAATCCTGATTATAGGAAACAAAAGTAATTCTAACTTATAAGTGTGATTCACTGTAATAATATAACACCAAAAAGGGAGAAAAACTGTATTTAAAATAGCCAAACTAGAAGAATATTTGATCAGTAAACCTGTCCTGCAGATGGATTCCTACCTCAGAGATAACCCACAAGTGGGTCTACAGGGATACAGTAAGAGTCTGCGTGTAAGCCTTGGCCAGGTGCGGCATGCTCTGGGCAGATGGTTCTCCTGGGGAGTTTAAGTATTTACTATCCTTGTAAACATCAGCTCTGATTAAACCTACTCCAACAGACCCAGAGGCATTTGTGAAAGATTTTCAGAGAAACTAAAATCTACTGTAAACAGTATAGATATATATGTGTATATAGATATATAGATAGATATCTATATATCTATATCTATCTATCTATCTATATATAGATATAGATACATTTCATCCTATATGTCTTAAACAACGCTTTGGCATATTAACGTATTACTCACATGTCATTGCTTCAACATGCTGTACAGGAACAGTTGAAACTATAAGTCATGTTGGAATTTGGTCTGTCACACGCTGTTATGTGCAAAGAGGTGAATGTTTCTAACTAGATTAATAGAGCTTAGTGATTACACAAATAAAAAATAAAGGCATGACTGTTTCTTCTTTGACATTATATTTCCCTTTCTACATGAAAATGGATTAAAAAATTTACAGTCTAGCATATTTTTCCCTTTGCACAAAATATGAAGAATGTGAATCCACACAAGGGAAAGCAGACTGCATTAAAAATAACATATGATTGCACTAAACACATATTAGTTTGGAAAAGAAAAGGAATACATCATGTTATTAGAATGTCATGGTGTGTTTCTAAGTAACAGAATCCCTGTGGTCAAATAAACTTACATTGAACTATCAGCTGATATAAGCAAATCTTTTTATAAATTGGAATCTGCTGAAGGTTCATTTGCTTTACATAAGTTGAGAATTACATTCACAATTACCAAATTTATACATGAACTGTCTGAAATGCTAACTAGTATGTGATACTCAAAATAAAGAATGCATTATAAATTGTAAATCTACTCTAGGTCAGTAGTTCTTAACTATTTGAAGGATGGACCCCTCCCTTTGAGGATATGATAGAAGCTATGATGGACCTTCTATGCAGAAAAATACACATATACAAACATTCTGCATGTATCAAAAGGCTCATAAAACCCATCCTAAATCCTCTAGGGACTCTTGTACAATAGCTAAGAATCTGTAGGTAGAGTAACATCTTAATTAACTTCAAATAAATTTTACATGTAAATATTTCGCTAGAGTTAAAGATAAATCAAAGAGTTAAAATTAATTTAAGGCAAATTGCCTTATTCCCCACAACTATTTAGCATTTATTTAGCAATATTTTTATGGCCATAGAAAAGTTGAAAGAATACAGTGAACATCTACATATTCTTCACCTACATTCACCAATTAATATTTTGTCACCTTCATTTTATCTTTTTCACTCTTTCCATATCCCTGTCTATACATATATATGTATTTGTGGGGTACAGGGGCTGGACCATCTGAATGTAAGTTGCAGATATCATGTCACCCTAGTACTTCAGTATAAGTCTCCTAAGAACAAGGACATTTTCTTACATAACCATGAGACAATGATTACATTCTCTCACATTATCAAACCTCAGAAATTTAACATCGATTCAGTTTCAACATACAGTCCATATTCAGATTTTCCCAACTGTCCCAACAATGTCCTAAATTGCTGTGCGTGTGGTATGTGTATATGTGGCTCAAGATCTAATCAGAGTTCACTTGCCTTTAGTCTCCTATAATCTAGAGTAGAAATTCTCTGCCTATGTGTTTCACCCCTTCACTTTTTGAAGGGTCCAAGCCAGCTATCATGTAGAATGTCCCCTAATATGTATTCGTCTGATTGTTTCCTTACGATTAGATTTAGGTGAAACGTTTTTGCCAAGAATCCCACATAGGTGATGTCATGTACTTCCTTTTGTATCATATCAGGAGGCACAAAATGTCGGGCTGGCGTGTTATTGGTGATGCTGAGACATTGGTTAAGGTAGTGTCTTCATCTCCTTGTAATTAAGAAATATCCTGCAAGGTAAGACTTTAGGTCTGTGTGAATATCTTGCCATCCAATAACCTTTCACTTAGTGGTTTTAGCTTCCATCTTTGCCTAAATCAGTGACTATGTTGGAGGTTGCACAGTGGTGATTTTCTAACTCTGATTCCTTCTGTACTCATTAGTTGGCATTCCTCTACAGAAAAAGCTATGATCCTTTTGGCCCTCTTCCCTCTGTTATAAAAAGGATTTTGCATTTGATGTGCTATAATCCATTGCCATTCTTATTTGAGGTATTCAAACTATGCCTTCACCTAGCTTCTATGTTCTGTTCACAGTCTGCAGTAATCTCTGAGTGCTTTTGTGCCTGCTGGTATGATGAAATGTTGCAGGCACACTTTACAGATTCCCTGGCCCTGATCTATTACTTGACATTTTTCTCAGGGGCCTTGCTCCTTCTAATGAAAAATGGCCCTTAGAAACACAGATCTGGAAGTTAGATGCGCTCCCTGCTTTTAGGTCTTCTTAGTTAAAAGAGCCTGGAAATTTATTTAAAACAAAACCATTACTTGCACCCATTCCTGAAAGCAAACTGACCTTTGAGGCATTACTTAAAAATATTTGATACCTACATTTTTATTATAAATTCAACTCAATCCATTTTAAATGACAATTTATGGCATTAATTCATCTTCAGAGCAAAACATGCAACAGGATGATGACAGGAGCTCAGCCTGCAAGTTGCAGAAGCAAGTCCTTACCAGCACAGGGTATAGAAGAATGGGAGCTGAGAACCAGGAACCAGAAGCCCATTTGAAGAAGGTTGCTGCCATGAGCTCAGCCAATTGCTGGAACTGCACAGGAATTCAGGGCCGGTTTTGTCAAACTGAGTTTTTAAGATATGGTAAATTTAGACTTTGATATAAAATTTCCTGGTTTTTAAAAATACCATATGCTCCAAACAAACCATATCTGTGGGCTGAATACTGCCCATGGGTCATGATCTACTGTATAAAGTCAATTCTCATTATAAACCACAGAGCCTAGTCCACCATGAAGGATGCTTGAACATTCAAAACAACCCATAAAATCATATCAAACCCATGAATTCACTTCTTTCAGAAGTTTTTGTGAATGCCTACTATATACAACCTCTGTTATGCATAAAGAGCATACATTATTTACATCCTAGGATTTGATGGTCTAGAACATTCTTGAACTAGGTATTTGGAAGGCACATCCCCTCGTTCCCTCAGGGTTTCCCTGACAATCCCCCATCCCATTTTGCTTTTCTTCATGGCACTTAACACCGTTCTTTGAATAAACGGATGGACAAAATTTTCCTTGTAATTTCTCCTATGAGAGACTAGTACACAATCCATTCCAATGTACTCAGAAGGTTAAGGTAAACAGGGGAGGAAGCACCAGATACCAGCTGACAAACATCATAAAACTCAATCGTCCTAGTGATACTTGAGCTCGGGAAGGTGTCTCATGTGACCACAGTCACCCCTACTCCTCACCCATTGGAGTTTTAATTTGCATGAGATGATTTCTAAGGTCCTTTCCAGTTCTCATTTGTTTGGGCTTTGACCACTGTTCTCCATTTCTACATTAGCAGAAGGTCAGGAAAGGGTCTTAAAAATTATATGCAAGCGTGGCTTAAGCAATTTATTTTTATTTCCATCATGATTGGAATATACTGGGCCATGCAAGAAATTTGTGTTGATGTTCCTTTTATGCAATCAATGTTTCTGTTCATAGAATGTCAGTAGAGCGAATATTACTTTTCTAATTTTGAAACTTATTGCAGTTTATTAGTGCAGATTATTAACTTAGTGCAGATTATTCATGATTCCCAAAGACACTGTTTGATATAGTAACACTAATTCTCCAGTATTTAGACCAAGGCCCAATGAGGCAAAAGCCAAACAATAGAAAACAAACATGTAGAAAAGAATTAGGTCCCCTTCATAGGACCCTTATAGGAACCAAAAAAGGAAGATTTTTTCCTCACAATACTCTAAGGAAGAGGAGGTACACTGATGTGTCTGGAATGACAACCCGCAAAGGTGTGGAGAAAAAACTCCAGTTTATATCCAAATGGTGTGTTTGTGCACGCTGGGCTATCTCTGCAGTTGTGAGGTAAAGCTTCCCACCTGCAGCTCCAAGACTGTGGGAGGGGTTTTGGGCCCTGGGCTGTACCTCTAGTCACAATGTCAGCAGAATAGGGTGAATAAGCCAGAAAGACCACCTGCATCTTGGCATTATACTCCAGGGCCCATTTCTTTCCTTAAGCCTTCTGACTAAAGAGCACAACAACATGCTGGAGGAAGATAAGCTCAGGGCTCACAAGTGAGGAGAGGAGAGAGGCTGCAACACATCTTTAGAAAAACAATCTCATAGGAAGTGCCTCCCAGCTCTCTAGACAAGGTGGCAGAACCCTGCCTAGACGGGTGGTCGTGGGGCAGAGGCCATGACTGAGAGGTGAGGAGAGGCTGGTAGAATGATGTGGGAGAGGAACACTGTGTGAGCACAGGCAAAGGTAGAGAGTGGGAGGCACACATCCCACTGAGAGGAGGCGCTGCCACTCAGCCCCAGCCAAGTGTTGCCATGCAAAAACAGGAGCCACCCAGTGGCAAGGCTTTACTTTATCAAGAGAAGTTGAAACTTCATAATTTTTTTTTTTTTTTTTTTTTTTGCAGTACGCGGGCCTCTCACTGTTTTGGCCTCTCCCGTTGCGAAGCACAGGCTCCGGACACGCAGGCTCAGCGGCCATGGTTCACGGGCCCAGCCGCTCCGCGGCATGTGGGACCCTCCCAGACCAGGGCAAGAACCCGTGTCCCCTGCATCGGCAGGCAGACTCTCAACCACTGCGCCACCAGGGAGGCCCCATAATTTTAAAAAAATATTTATTTTATTTATTTATTTTTTTGGCTGCATTGGGTCTTCATTGCTGCATGTGGGCTTTCTCTAGTTGCAGCAAGTGGGGGCTACTCTTCGCTGCGGTGCACGGGCTTCTCATTGCAGTGCCTTCTCTTGTTGCAGAGCACAGGCTCTAGGAGCGTGGGCTTTAGTAGTTGCAGCATGTGGGCTCAGCAGCTGTGGCTCACGGGCTCTAGAGCACAGGCTCAGTAGTTGTGGCGCATGGGTTCAGTTGCTCCACAGCATGTGGGATCTTCCCGGACCAGGGCTTGAACCCCTGTCCCCTGCATTGGCAGGCAGATTCTTAACCACTGAGCCACAAGGGAAGCCCCACATTTTTAAATATAGAGCAATTCTACCTGACAGAAACACATACACATGAGCCTCAAATGACAGATAAAGGAATGCTTAAAAGTTCATAGCTACACTCCAAATGGAAATTAACCCAGTTGAATGAATATATATATATATATATATATATATATATATGAATATACATATAAAATATATAATTTCTGGCATATTCATACAGAAGAATGTTATATAATATGGGGATACCTTGGAGATATTGCGGGTTTTGTTCCAGACCACTGTGATAAAGTAAATATTTCAATAAAGTAAGTTACATGAACTTATGGGTTTCCCAGCGCACTATACTGTGATCTATTAAGTGTGCAATATCATTCTGTCTTAAAAAAAAGAACAAAACTTAATTTAAAAAAAAAAAAAAAAAAAAAAAAAACTTAATTTAAAAGATTTTATTGCTAAAAAATGCTAACCATCGTCTGAGCCTTCCGCAAGTTGTAGTAGTAATATCAAAGACCACTGATCATAGATCACCATAACAAATATAATAACAAAGGAAAAGTTTGAAATATTGCAAATTACCAAAATGTGACACAGAGACATGAAGTGAGCAAATGTTGTTGGAAAAATGGCACCAATAGATTTGCTCGACACAGGGTTGCCACAAACCTTCAGTTTGTCAAAAAACACAGCATCTGTGAAATGCAATAAAGTGAAGCGCAATACAAGAAGGTATGCTTATAATGAGAATGAACAAACTATTGCTAACCACAATGACCTGGATGGATCTCTAAAACATAACGTTGAGTGAAGAAAGCCAGACTCAGAAGAGAATGCACTGTATATATAAAGTTCAGAAAGCTATGGTTTTTGAAGTCAGACAGCAGCCTCCTCTGAAGACAGAGTGATTCTGAAGGGTCCAGGAGTGCTGGGATTTCTTGATTAGGTGTTTGTGAAAATTAATTGGGCTGTACCATTACAATGTTTATTTTTTTGTAATGTATACTTCAGTTAAAAGTTAAAAAAACAAAACAAAACACTGTGAAGGACACAGATTTCTGCCCAAGGAGCTTCTCATTTATGGCCACTGCTTTGATGGAGCTCAGGTTAATAAAATCCAGTTCAACACTCACGATGTCCCAATTCATCAAGGTAACAGACAAATGTTTCGAACTAAACATAACTGAATAAATGGGAACATGAGCATTATAACCAAACAGGAGGCCTGCCAAACCTCAGGTGCTGCACCCAGGGCAGGCCTAAAGCTCTGCAGAGGCCAGCATACGGGACTGTCTGATGTGAGGGCCACAGAAGTATATTTTATTTAAGTGGGGGCTGGGTGTCCTGCACATTGGAGGCACAGTACTTTTTCTATGGCTTGCTTCAACATGTGCCATTTCTCTGGGAATCAGGAACAAACGACAGTCAGATTCTTTGTGTCAGGAGAGACCAGACTCTGCTAAACTACTGGAAACGCGCTTTGCAAACAGGCTGGCCCCCAAATCTGCACGTCATGAAGATGCTAGTTTGGCGTTACCTAGTACTTAGGTACCCAGACTTAGAAAAATGTCCTCTTGAAGGATGATATCTTAATTGATGTGGGAATTGGGCATTCTCTCAGGCCTAATTGTGAATGTTGTCTTCCTGCTCCCATGTCCTCCCTAAATGCTATGTGGTCATAGGTGATATTCTCTTGAAAAGTGAAAGTCCAAGCAGGCTTCACCTGTATCCTTGCATCAATGTCTGTATCACAGCATATAGGCTGGGGCCAGAAGCATTATATAGGGCCTGGTCTGCAGTTCCCCAGACATGCCTGTGGCAAGGCCAAAAGCTTTTAAAGAAATTCTTGAGACGTATGCTTGATGTAACAGCTTCAGTCATCAGAAGAAAATTAACAGCATGGCTCCTTTCTTAGGTACATCTGGAGATTGGGTTTACATTTCAATAATGTACTCTTTCAGTATTCCTTCCTAAAACTCATAAATATTTTGTTAGTCTATATAGAGTGAGTGATTTTTAAATTTGTAACTTATAAGTATTCATTCATTTAAGAATTTCATATTTTTTTCAAATCAGGTATTTCTTGAATGGCTTTGACTGCACTTTCAATGGCCAGTTGCCATGAATTATTAAACTCTCTCTTTTTTTTCTTCAGAATCTTCCAGTAGACGTCTAGAGTTTAGCTAGAAGTCTTGGCTACGATACAAACAGTGATGGAAAACACATGAGCAGTAACAAGTTTTAATCTCGCTTCTCAGTACTAACATGCGCTAATCTGTGGAAGCAGCTTATTCCAGTGTCACCCAGGGTGCAGCCACACCAGGCTCTGCAGAAGGCTGTTTTTCTTTTAAATGTAATAGCTTCTCATATTTTCTTCTTAAATAGTAGCTGAGAACATTTACGTTATAGATAAGTAGTACATGGTGGAAAATTCTACTTTCAGGAGAACTTACTCTCTTCTTACAAGGTATGTTTTCATGTCTTTTTTTCATGTACTAGTGTACAATTGTTTTAGTCAATACTAAGAGGACATTAATGTTATTAACATAAATGCTTGTAAATTATATAATATAGTTTAAAGTTTATCTGTATAATTTCTTAAAAAATAGCACTTAAATACATATCTAAAATTACTCTAGCTTTTATGTTTTACATATAATGGATTTACTTTCAACATAATTGCGACTTTTTAAAATAGCTAAATGATAACCTGTCATTATACTTTACCATAAAAGTTAACAGGATTGATTTTTAAAATCATTTAAGCAAATATCTTGTGAACATGTTCTTTTAAGAAAATAACATTACCTTAATAATGAATGATAAGAAAGTTTGGGGATATTACAAATACATTAAGTGAAAACAGTAAAAGATTTTTTCAAAATGTGAAACTATGATATTTTCTAAGGTATTTTAAAAATATATGAGTTATTCAAATGTTTTTACTTACATATTTGAATATTCATATTTTGCCTTGATAAATGTATTCCTTATTCTTATGTAATGAAATGACACTGGACAGCTAAAATGGAGATCCATATAACTCTAAGAAAGAATATGTATCAGCAATAGTTTAATTAGCCCTATATTCAATGTGAAAGATTAGAAACTTCTTTTCACAAAATCCAGTTGGAGTGTAAAACAAAGATTTCCTTTGTCCCCTCCCAAAGTAAATTTTTTATTTAATATTAGATTTTAACAAATTAAACAATGTATTTGATATTCTACTCCCTCATAATCTAATACAGCACAGCATTCTTTCTTGTTAACCTATTTGGAGGTGTGGCAGCCATAAACAGTAGCCACATGGTATATAGGATTAAGTCACAAAGAATCTGAGGGGGTATATATCTCTCTAAAAATAAAGAATTAAAAAATCCCACCAAGAACCGAGTTGTTTAAAAAAAAAATCATAAGCCCACACACGTGTAAAAGCATCTTGATGTTTTTAGTATTTAGCCATATAGGGTAGTGGTGGAAAGAATTGAGGATATGCAGTCTTCTGTTACAGCTACTTAATTAAAAAAGAATATTCAGATATCTGATCTGAGGTTTGAGACAAGAGATTAACTTTACAAGCACAAGTTTTAAGGAAGCATAGGAAACAACAGAAAAATGAAGAGGTAGGAGTTTTTTGGTTTTTTTTTTGTTTTTTTTTTTGAGTTTTTTGTTTTTAAAGACAGTAGCTAGGTTGCTAGATGCATTGAAAAACTGATGAAGGACAAAACATATAAAAGGAAAAGCAGCCAGCAAGTTCTTCAATCAGCTGCTATTTATACTTTCAAGGTAAAGTTAAGTATCTCTTTAAGGAAATCATAGGCTTTAAAAGTATCAGTTTCCATGACAAAAAGGTACTGTGAATAAATTTCCAAAGTTTAACTTACTTGTCCATTTACAAGGCTGTGCCTTGACTACACCAGAATTTAGTCTGGATTCCTTCTGCGAATACACGGAGCATGTTATATCACATTTATATACTGAAAACTATTATTGGTACTTGTGAATCGAGAGGAATTTCAGCCAAGCAGAACTTTAAGCATAGGATTTCAAAGTACAGTGACTTATTTTCCTAATGATAGTGTCTGAGAGGAAATACCATTTCACTTAGACAAATCTTCCATTCCAGTTTGTGGAACATTTAAGCAGAAAATAGGAGCTTATGTAAATTCAGAAAGACACTTCTCAAGCTACATTTCCAGTCCTAAGAACGTGACCAAGCCTCTCACCCCATCCTCTCTGAGGAGAGTCTGGTTACTGTCTGGAAGTCACTGTGGGAATAAGACCCATTTAGAGGAGGCCAAGCAGAAGGGTGGACAATGCAGCAGTGAGGAGGCCAGCTTCAGCTTCTTCTGCTATAAAAGAGGGCATGGTAGCAAAGTCTCAAAGGCCTCTCCTGGCTCTAATGTGCCATGGCTTAGTAATAACAGCAGTAGCACTGAAATAATATTTCAAATATTATTCAGAGTAAGAGAAATTTGAAACCAAATTTCAAAGTTTTCCATGAGTAAGAAACTCTGTCAAAACGTCTATATCAGGGAAATACTGAGCTTTCTTGAGAACAAGACATAAACATTTTTAAAGGTTTTAAAAATAACAATCTAAATACTGCCAAAACTAAATAAGAGCTTGAGCCATATTAATAAACACAAAATTTAAAAATAAAACAAACAACTAAGAGTCATCATTTAAATGAGAAACAATATTCTCTACACTGTCTGAATAATGGGAAAAAAACATTGTTATTTAGTGTTCCCTCTTGGACATTCCAATATTTTTCTACTGATAATAAATTGCTTAACTAGAATAGGGCAAGGTTTGGGGTCTATAATCACTTGTTTTTTTAATCAAGGCTTTGCCATCTCAAATGAAGGGAATAAATGGTTAATTCCTCATGGAATCAAGGTTCTCCTGACTTCTCTTTTCAAGTAAACAGGATAAGAGAATGCAAAAAGATCAGGTTAATTTCATATAACTAACAGAAAACAAGTAGCACAGAGAGAACAATGTGACAGAAGGCATTTTTGGTCTCAATATAAAGAATTTCCTGTCAACCACAGATGGACAGCAGTGGAACTGGATGCCTCTTGAGGAGGTATGCTCCCTGAGTCCTCTCACTGGAGTCATGCAATCAGAGAGCAGACACACCATCTGGTCTACAATGTTCTGGAGGAAACTTCAACACTGGGAGGGAGTTTCAACTAAATGACATTCCTGCTTCCACATGTCTCCTCTCTCACCAGGGAAGGGTCCAGAAGGGCATGACTGGTGGCTGCCCCCACCAGCCAGCAACTGGAAAGCTTGCCAACTACCATAGACAAGCCACTGCCTAACATAGCAGGCCAGAGTCACAATCTTATCTAAGGCAGGGAGGAACTCATGTAGCTTATCAGTGTAAGAAAGAAGAGAGACGAAGGGAGGGACACTGGCTGATGCTCCTCCTGACCCCACAGGTAGGCTGACCAGCAGCCCTTTTGGAGGGAACATGTAAGAGAAATAAGTCCTCTCCCTCATGATTGGCTTTCTTCCTCTCTTTCACCTGAGCACTGATCTTCTGTGTCTCCTCCCAGCTCTGCTCCTCATACCAGTGTCCCTCTAAGTCTGTCACACTGCTCTGCTCCCCCTCATCCCAGCCTGCACCCCGCTCCAGGGCTCTCCTACATCATAGGGCAACATGACTGCAGCAGGAAATGGGGTTTGCAGGAGTGAAGGCAAGTCCCTGGCCCTGCTGCCAGGCTACAGGGAAAGCCAAGACATTGCATCCTGGCCTCCCACTTTGGATCTCTAACATATTCCTCTTGTTATATATATATTTTAAAGTTTTACCATTTTCTTAGGTCTATATTTCTGGTATATTATGCATTACATAGATTTTTCTGGTCTAGATGGGGAAGCTACAGCCTATTTATCTCTAAGTTTCTACAAAAATAATGAAACTCAAACAACCAACCAACTCAAAAATAACTTTTTATTAAAACTCTTTTATCTTCCATGGACCAGAGTAAATGGTGCTAGCCCTCAAGAAATTGTGGCTCCAGACTATTTTGAAGGTAGGCACTGTTGGTTGAATTTTGAGGGGACAGTGTATGGGAAACCTTTAATTGTACTGTCTAATGTTTCTAGAAGTGGTAAGAAAAGGCAAAAGTATATGGAGGACCAGAGTAAAGACCATTTTCTTGCAGATTGCTATTTAAAATATTTAAAAAGCAAAATAATAATTTTAAAAATATGCACCATAGACAAGAAAATAATCCTTCACTCATAAGCCCACTATCCCTCTTATTAGGTTTGTATATTCTATTTCAACCTTTTTTTCATGTATGTATATTTTATAGATGTCTTTATTTCTATTGGTCTCAAATAGTAAACTGAGATTTATGAGGAGTACACAATTTATGAGGAGTACACAAACTTATGGTGAAGAATTTTATTTTCAGAGTTTGGGGACCACACATCTGGAGATTATTCCAAAATGTTAGAGCCAGAGTGTACACAGCCAGCACTGACCACCCACAGTTTAGTTCTATTTACTAACTTGAGCATTTATTTTCTAGTTTTCCTATTAGTGTACCTGACATTCAAGTATTAACTTTTACAACAATCCCACACTTACCTGAGAGTAGCGGATTAGGAGCTGTGGTTGTGTTTTGAGCAAGGAAGCGTGGGAGAAGTGGATAGGGAGAAGCATGTCCATTGAACATCCAAACATGTTCTACTTCATGGATTATGTATCCTAACCCTGTGCCTGGTACACAGTGGGTACTTGATAAATGCCCAATGAAAAACTCCAGCAACCTCAAAGAAAGCCAGAGACATGGCCTCAAACGACATTTAATTCACTAACTTCTCTACCAAGGTCAAATAAGGTTGGGGCAGCTATGGACCTAGAAGATAGAGCTGCGATGCAGAACAATCTTAAAGAATAAATTGGTACCAGAGACAATCTTTGGTTTTGCTAAGGACCAAGAGCTAAATTAGCTCAAGAATGAGAATTGTGGAAGTCAAGGCAAGGCAGGGCACCAAGCATTAAGGAGCCAGGAACCACAAAGAAGCCTACGGTCAAGAAACATAATGGAGCATAGTTAGGCAGGCAGCTAAGAAGCAGAAATGATGTGCCAAAGTGATGCTGGAAATGAAGCCTAGTTGACCAAAACCAGGTGCCTGTGCCAGGATTCCAGGGTGACTGGAATAGTAACCTGCCTGTCCCCAGGGCCGGCTGACAGAAGCTGCTGGCCCTTGAGTTGCCAGCACAATCTGTCTCTGCACCATACAAATCTGACCACACAACCACTCCCATTTCCACCCTCCGAAAGCTGTGAGTGCACTCCTTTATGTACAGATGTACACAGGACAGCAACATGTGGACTGGCTGGAAAGGAGGAGATGATAGAGGCCACTAGATAAAAGAAGATAAAGGAGAGTGCTCCTGTGTGGGTTGCAGCAGAAGATGCAAAGAATGGGTTGGGACACGTGAGCTCTAACTCAATTTCCACTTCAATTTGGTTATGTGGCCTTGGGGAAGCCACTGAAGCTCTTTGCACCTCTCAGGCCTCCTGGTTAATGTGAGAGACGTATCTAGAATAAACTGAATTGACAATTCCACAGGCAGTGTAGAGATGGAAGGACAGAACTGGTTCTGAAGTGGGATTCAGAATAAGATTATAAAAATATAAAAATATTTTCTGTTCTGTGTCCTGTAATCTCCCCTTTCCTAGCACAATTGAGTGTGAGTTCTCATAGGGAAACCTGATAAGGCTGGTCATATCCAGCCGCCCAGTGGGCAAAATGTACTTGTTGCCATATAGATTTCTAAGAGTTAAATAATGTTAGTTATCAGGTTAATCACTGATGACAGTAGGGTTTTTTAAAAAACCTTTCTCTGATGATTAAAAGATATATAAATGAATATTTTAATTTAGTTAATTCATTTCTGATTCTTAAGTCCAAAAAAAAGCAAGGCTGTGGAGAGATATTAAAGCTGATTTCTGGGTTCTAGAAAACTGTAAGAAGCTGGCATAATTCAAGGATTTGGAGGGCCAGGTCTTCCTGAGGCTGGACCAATTCTGACTGTCTCTAGAAGCCCTCTGTGGCTAAGGTGCTATCTGGTGCTCAGGCATAGCAGGACAGCTACACTGCTGGATGATCTGGCTGGGTGTGGACTCCCTCCTGCCAGGATACAGACTCACCATTGGGCATTATGTGAAGCTAACTGCATGCCCCAAAGGGAAGACAGGCATAAGTCTGTTTTAGATGATATCATAATGCTTTTAATTTTTGAAAATTACAAAGAATGTATGTTTCACAGTTGATGGTTAAGAAACCATGATATGTAAACATACCTGTAGGAATATCCACCATCAGATGACAACAAATCTATTCTCAGAAGGTTCTCATTCGTACATTCCAGTTTTGTGTGGGCTTTAAAAACTACAACTGAAAGCACCCCATGCCTTCCCCCTGCAAAAAAACTAAACAAAAGGAACTCAGTGGAAAGATCAGTAAAAAAGAATAGCCTGGACTAAAGATGCTTTGGATCAGGTATTAGATAATGGAACAGATTGAAAGGAAGAAATCCAATAACACTGTGGAAAAAGTAACCAACTCTCAGAGTGAGGCTAGGGAGGATGGTGGGAGAGAAGTTAAAAGAAAACTTCCAGATGTACTAAGGGGATATGAAGGATTTTACTTTAAAAGTGACATAGATATTAAGGCAATGGAAGGATTTTAGGAGCAAACAGTCAGGTATGAGAATATGTTTTTGTTTTTAAAAGCATTTATTAGTTTCCTAAGTATAAATGTAGTTCTTATTGCTCAGTATAGAAATTAAAGAAAAAAAAAGACACAAGTAATTCATGACTCTACCATCCAGATATTATCATCAATTAGGTATATTTGTGCCAGGTTTTGTGTATGTATGTGTTTGTAAGTATACTATGTATAGATTTTTTATATTTTCTTTTATTTCAAAAAACAGTTTTTCATATTTTTAAATATCTTTGCAAACATTTTGTGGGTTCCAAAGTATTTCATGGAATAAATATACCCTATTTTATTTTACTATTTCTGTTTAACCATTAGTATTATCTTTAATTTTTTTGCTATTATATATGATTCTCTGATGAACACCTTTATGCACATTAGAATTGTTTCCTGAGACTAGATGCCAAAAGTAGAACTGCTAGATGAAAAATAAAGATATTTATAAAGCTTCCAATGCATATTGCTGAACTGCTTTCCCAAAACTTTTAATAAACTTACTCTCACACTGGTAATAAATTAGAATGCCATTTCATTGTACTCTTGCCAGCTCTGAGAAATGTACAGCAGCAGGAACTGTATTTATTTAAACTTTAATGTAATCCTTAATGTCTATCTACTTAGTTCTAGACTGGTCCCCTACACAGGACAACATGAAGGAGTATGTGCTCCTAGTGTTCTTGACTTTGTGCTCTGCCAAACCTTTATTTCACCCTTCGTACCTGACACTGAAGAATATGATGCTGAAGGACATGGAAGACGAAGGTGACAGTGATGCTAACAACTCTCTTTTCCCAACAAGAGAGCCAATTAACCCCTTCTTCCCATTCGATCTGTTTCCAATATGTCCATTTGGATGCCAGTGCTACTCAAGAGTTGTACACTGTTCTGATCTAGGTAAGGACACATGTCAACTTGTTTTGTAGAATAATGTCATTTTGACAAAATTTAAAGGATAGGGAAAGACCTCACTGAAATTTCAAAAATCAGCTGATTGTAAAGGAATTTTTCACTTAAATTTTTGAAAAGTATAACAAACCCCAAAGTACAACCAAACTTATTTTTTAAATCCAGAAAATCAGAGGAAAACAATGGAAATTTCATATACAGAACATTTCCTTCTCTTCCCAAATTTGAATCAGTATTACATTTTAATTTCCTTTAGAGAGAACGGATGTCACTGTGGTTTCATCTTATAGAGTGTCAGCTGGTTGAAACTGTGCTTCCTAGCAAAATTTTACCATAACAAAATAAGTTGCCCATCCAGAACAATAAATAGTTATAGAGTTTGTGATATCTCTAATCTAGACATTTTAAAGACAATACTCTATTTGTTTTGAATGTTTTGGGTTTAAAACTATCTAGAAAATAAATGGCTGAACTAAAAACCACTTTCTAAAGTCTCTTAAAAATGTGTAATTCTCTGCTGAGTATTTTATTCTTTTAATACTTCTAATGAAGGTGCTCTCAAATAAAAGGGCATACTCAGGGAGAGGTGTAACAGGAATGCACATCAACAATTGTTGTACTCAGCTATTTGTAAAGGAGGAGATGGCTCAGACCTGACCCACTGTGGAAACCAAGAGTATGGCACACACCTACCATTCTGGACCTGGAGGCCCCTTAAGGCCACTTCCAGAGCACATATGAGCAGACAGTGCCTCTGAAAGCTTTAGATTCATTTCCTACTGCCACAGCATTCGTGGTAATAGTCAAAGCTTGTTACAGTGAACTCCAGAGACTTTAAAAAAATGTGTTACTGGGCGTCCCTGGTGGCGCATTGGTTGAGAGTCCGCCTGCCGATGCAGGGCACACGGGTTCGTGCCCCGGTCCAGGAAGATCCCACATGCCGCGGAGCGGCTGGGCCCGTGAGCCATGGCCACTGAGCCTGCGCGTCCGGAGCCTGTGCTCCGCAACATGAGAGGCCACAACAGTGAGAGGCCCGCGTACCGCAAAAAAAAAAAAAAAAAAAAAAAAAAAAAAAAAAAAATGTTATTATGGGACATAATGAGAAAGGTGAACAAAAAACATCCCAAAACGAGGATATTATTATGAGCTAGAATCGCTGGTAAAGTCTTAATGGAATATACAGGCCAGGAAAAAATGGGTTTTAAGCTTTACCTTTGACATTCTTGTGAGAAAGAGATGACAAGATGCAAACAACGTTTGCTGGTCTGGAAGCACAGGCAAGAATGACTGTGGGAAGAGCGGCAGGAAGGAGAAATGTAGAAGCTGAAACAGACCCTGGTGTGTTAGATTAGGGAGTATCGGAAGGTCTTTTTTTTTTTTTCTTTTGTTACTGTCGTTTTTAAGCTGCATCCCAGGCAGGAAAAAACTTCACTATCAATTTGTAGAGTTGAAGCCTGAGAAAACACTTTGCTAAACAAAGATCAGGATAAAAATGTATATATCTACTTTGATACTGCTGGATGTAAACTGGGTTTGTTCTGGGTAAAACTTTGACTAAGGAGATGTTCACCTTTAGCACACACCATCCTTGTGTGATGGCCTTCATGTTCACTCCAGCACAAAGTCTTCTACTTCAACTTAAAGACCTTGAAGGAAACACTGCATAGCTCTGCTCCAGTATGTGACTGTCTTCAAAGAACTGAGAAAAACCAAACTGCCTCATGACAGACAGTTGGTTGCAAATAGTGTTTTACTTACATGGTCTCTTGAACATTTAGCTTTGAAAAAAATCTAATAAAATTCACCCAAGAATATCTGTAATAGTATGACACATACCTTTAAAATGACACAGCACTGTTAGCAGCATATAGTGGTCCCCCATGACAACTGAAGATGAAAAGGACACTTAACAATCTTTTTCCCTCAGGAAATGAAATTTTTTTCAGAGCTTCCAAATTCATCAGGGGTAGGGTAGGGGAAGGTTTGTCAAAGTTTATGTTACTAGATCCTGTCTGCAGAACCTCTACCTTCCTATAAGAACTTCCACTTCATTTTCTAAAACCAAAGTAATCTCCTAACAAAACTGCTGTTACCTTGGTAACACATCAAGTTACCCCCTTTCCCCCCTTTCCATCTATGTCAAACTTCTTAAAAGAATTGTCAGTTTTAAAGTATAAAGGGCAAAGAATTGAGGGCTGTCAAGTGAAATGTTGATATTCACAGTATTTCAATATTGGATTCTTCAATTTGGGCCTATTAAATATAATACTACTCTTTAGGAGTAAGGATGCCTCCACTAAAAGTGTAGTAATATCTAAAACTCACTTTAAAATACATAAAAAAGATAAATTGATGGATGGACAGCAAGTACAGTATAGTAAAATGTTGATGGGAGAAAAAGGAATATGAATTTTCACTGTAAAATTGTTTAAACTTTTCTGTATGTTTGAACATTTCAAAAATAAAATGTTGGGGAAAACCAAGAAAGCCCCATGCTCATCAAGCATAAATACCATATGGAATGTCTGACAACAATCAGAGGTGCACATGTTCAGCCATTTAGGGAAAGCAAGGAAAGTAAGGAAGAAATGCGCCACATACAGCTCCTGGCAATTTTCTGCTTCTTTAAGAGAGGAAAAACACACTTAAGTCTTTAAATAATGTAATTAACATTTACTGAGTACCTACACAAAAAGGAAGATGCAGCTGCTGAGATGAGAGAAAAGAAAGCTATTACTAGAGTACACAGCTCGAAAAGAGCTAAGGCTGTGGGTGATAAATTCAGTAAAGGTATACTACACACCTAGATGTTAATTATATGTTATGGATGAATAAGTTTTCGTAAATCAAATAATTTACGACTAATTAGAGGAGCTCATTATTAAAGGAAATGGGTAGTAAAGTCTTTGATAGTGTACACGAAAATAATTTATCTATTTTCTAAGCACAACTTTTTACATGTTGATGCTTCTTAAAATGATCAAAACCCACAGGCTCCAATTTAGCACTACAACTGCCTGAAAATCTGCAAAGAATGTTAATATTCTTTAGTTAAAAGTACATCAGCAGAAGCTGTGCCTCAGCTGTAGATCTCCTCCTCGTCATATTAGAACCCCCCAACTTAGCTCCATTTAATGTCACCTTGCAGCAGACTGAACGGTGATAGCTAGAACCAGCTAGACACCTTGTAAAAATAAAGTTACTTGATAAGATCTTTAGGCCTTTCCAAAGAACAATGTTTTTGTCATCTGTTACATGTTGAGTCATCTATTACTTAATGGTAACCATGAATTTTAAAAAAAGCACATTTCTATCACATCAGCAATTTCATCTTTAGCATATAACATATATGCAACGTGTTTGTTTATTTCTCAGGTTTGTCCTCTGTCCCAAGCAATATTCCATTTGATACCCGAATGGTTGACCTTCAAAACAATAAAATTATGGAAATCAAAGAAAATGATTTTAAAGGACTCATCTCACTTTATGTAAGAATACATGCAAATATTTAAGTGAAAATCTCTGTCACTGCTAAAATGATTGCTTGTATTTGTGTAAACAAGTCTTACTTTTCTGTGTATGATGAGTGACAAAATCCCCGTTATTCAGCAGTGGTCTAGTTAATGAAAAATTATAGATTTAATTCAAGTAATAATTTAGTTCAACTGATGTTTACTGAATAACAGACAGGTGGAAAGGCAGAGGGCTAAAAATTCAAATAAGTGGTCCTTATGATCTATTTAGGTTCTATTTAGGTAATCATAGTCATTATACACTAAAATAATAAAACTGATTATTTTCAGGAACTCATTGGTGCACAACGTAAGAAAAGCAGTACCCAAACCCACAAAGCTCTAACAGCAGCACGTGCAATATAACATAATTGACTAAATATACTTGTATGGCTTTTTTTTCTAGATCTCAAAAGATGAAAAAGAACTTTTCCTTACTATACTCATTAATATTTTAATTTTCTAAGATTTAAAAGATTCTTATTTTTCTATTTAGCATTTTGAGCCTCTAGATTTTAGCAGGTAAAATTTCTAATTCTATTTGAAATTGGGTTTGAGGGAGAGCCTGATTCCACACTGTCACAGACATGGGGTGTGCGGCACACACAGAAAGGAGTATATTTTACCAGTGGTAACAAGATGTATTTTAAATTCTTCTAGGCTTAACCTATCTCAGTTGAAATTGTTAAAAGTAGTGATGTATCTGAAAGGAAGGTAAGAAAAAGGAGACACTAAGGGCCTATGGTGAAACCAGTAAACATGATAAGTAAAGGGAGTTTAACTGCAGAAGTATTTGTATTTCTTCTGTGAAACAGCAACAATGTGAATAATACCAGAAAGGCGTATATTAAGTCATTCTGGAAACAATGGGAAGGTTGTTGTAGAATGAAACCAGGGACAAAAATCATAAAAGGAAATAATCTAGAGCTGCTCCCTGAAAGAATGAGAGGATCCAGATTAGCAGAGAGGAATAAAAAGTCCTAGGAATGCCATTGCCCTTGTGAAACATTGAAAATTGTTTCTGCAAAATCTGGCACGTTTTGAAAATAGTTACTAGGTGAGTGGCAAGCCCTGGTTACCAAGGATTTTCCCAGTTTTGGTTCTGAAGTTCCACACCCCAGCAGCTCAAGATGGCTGCAGTCAGGACCCTCAACATGTCGCAAAGGGCTTGGCTGTAGGGAACAAAGATTCAGGCTGCATTAAGCTTTCACTCTCTGGGGTTTTGTCTTCTCTGAAGAGTGCTGCCACGTTGCACTGAGAAACAGTCACAGAACTGAGAAGAGGTGGAGTCATTCTCCACAAACTACTACCATTTCCCCATTGTCTAAAATATGCCAGAATGCTGAGGGCACTTTGTAAGAGTTTATTCTTACAGGCCTCTATTCTGGGGAAAATGGTAAACATTAGTAAACAAGACAGAGGTGAGGTTTTAAGAGTAGATACAATCATGCAAAAATGTACTTGTTGTGTACTGAAGTTAATTTTGTAGAGTGAATAGCTTTTAAGATAAGATAAAGAGGGCTTCCCTGGTGGCGCAGTGGTTAAGAATCCACCTGCCAATGCAGGGGGACATGGGTTCGAGCCCTGGTCCGGGAAGATCCCACATGCCACGGAGCAACTAAGCCTGTGCGCCACAACTACTGAGCCTGCGCTCTGGAGGCCGCGAGCCACAACTACTGAAGCCTGTGCTCTAGAGCCCGTGCTCCACAACAAGAGAGGCCACCACAATGTGAGGCCCATGCGCCACAACGAAGAGTAGCCCCCACTCGCTGCAACTACGAAGAGCCCCCGTGCAGCAACAAAGACCCAATGCAGCCAAATAAATAAATAAATTTTAAAAAAAGATAAGATAAAGATAATACCATCCATCACTTCCATGAAGAGAAATGGGAGAGGGGAGCCTTAAACACGTGTCACCTACTCAAAGACAAACCAAAGGTGTGAAACCAATCGTTAAAGCTTTGCACTGTTCCAACTCAGTAGTAAATTTTTCTTTATTTAAGCTTAGATTGGGCTGGAGAATTATTTACATTGTTAATAAAGTATATGAATGACATAATTTGCATTGATTTCCATGAGTGACTAATCACTGTAGAATATTGGTAAATCATATCCACTTCCTGATATGGTATAACTTTTTATGCTTTATCTAGGCTTTGATTCTGAACAACAACAAACTAACAAAGATTCATCCCAAAGCCTTTCAAACCACAAAGAAGTTGCGAAGGCTATATCTGTCCCACAATCAACTAAGTGAAATACCACTTAATCTTCCCAAATCGTTAGCAGAACTCAGAATTCATGACAATAAAGTTAAGAAAATACAAAAGGAGACATTCAAAGGAATGAATTCTTTACATGTGCTAGGTAAGTTTTTGCAAATAAATGGAACATTTTAAAATTATAAGCAATATGCAGATGTAGAGATCTTTATCATCATTAACAACTTTAGGACTGATAATTTCCAAAATTAATTTTTTGAATCTAGTAAGCTGTACCTAGATAAGCCATTCATAAATCAATGAAAGTATCAAACAAAATTTATAGCACTTAAAGAAATCCACCTTTTACAATATAAATACACATGCACTCTGCACTCTCAAGAATCCCTTAGTGTGGTTTCTGTTTTCTGACTGCACTTAATTGGTTAAAATCTGTTATTCTTATTTAATTTAATGGTATCATTTTTAATGTATTGTAAAAACTACTCAAGTATAACCTACAACATTAATTCAGATATTATTTGGAATGTACATCTAACTTTTCATTATCTGCTTTGAAGATTATTCATCTAAGGTGTTTTTACTGTATACTTCCAATTCTACACACTATTTTACTTCTAACACCCATGGTATAACCATGCCATCTTCCCCTACTATATCCATTCAAAATTCCTAACCAATACTCTCATTCATTTATTTACTCATTTAATTCAACCAAGTGCCTGGCACTTAACCAAATAGCTTCACTTTCTGGCATTCCTCAGTTATATTTCTGTTAATCAAGTAATTTCTAATTGACTTACAATTTTAAAAGTTTAGGTGACAAATAAATAAATGTACAGTGGAAAACACAAAGGTTTTAAATTATACGAAGGATGGTCTTTTTTCCTATGTTACATTACTATAACGAAACCTTGATTACGATCACGGTTCGAAAAGAGTGATAAGTAAGTTACTGACTTAGTAATTCAAAGCAAAATAGTAAAGCTGTTATATATTCCAGCTTATGTAATACAAAGCAGTCTTTTTCTGAGACTGACAGAAAGGAGAGTAGATAGACACAGAAACAGATATACTGAGTGATGGAGAGTGAACGATAATGCTCACACTTCTTAGAATTTTCTTGGGACGTGCATCTCTGCTTTGTGAGTTTCCTTCACATACAACATATGTATGCTAAATTATATAATTTCCCCCCACAGAAATGAGTGCAAACCCTCTTGATAACAATGGGATTGAACCAGGGGCATTTGAAGGGGTAACAGTGTTTCATATCAGAATTGCAGAAGCAAAACTGACCTCAATTCCTAAAGGTTTGTATTTATACAGTATTTATTGAATTGTCATTTTAAAATGACCATTAAATGTAAGGTTGTAAAGTGTACACACTGTCAAAACCACACTGCAATTAGAATCCTTTTTACCAGTATATCTGGTCAGTGTAGTATGAAATTTAGTGTTTTCTCATGTACACATCAAGAGCCATATGTAATTCTTTTTTCTTTTTTTGACAGTATGAAACCAGAATCTTTTTTTCCCAGTACGAACAAACATTAAGAAGCAAAGCTTTTTATTTTCTGTCTCTTTCCTAACATTTACTCATCTATACTTGTCATTCTGTGAAGTGTCTGTTAGAGGTGAGAATTCTGTAGAGAAGAAAGCAGAGGAAGAAGCACAGGGCCAGAGACCTTTCTCCCAGCCTTGCAGCAGTGGTTCAGGGTGGGGCTTGTGAGGAGGGATTGGCGCAGACGCTGGCTCTGGCAGGGATAGGTGTATACTCTGGGCAAGGCACTCTATACCTCATTTTTTTACACAGGGGTGCTGTGTAGATTAATGGGCTGATGCAGAGAAAGGTCTGAAGACAATGTTGGGCACATAGTAAACGCTCTCTCCTGACATAACCAATAACAGAATGAGCACCGTGCTCTTTATCATATGAGCTGAAGCTGGTGCCTCAGAGTAAAATGCTTAAGTTTGCTACTGGACCAGTTTTCTAATGCATTACTTCTAAGCTCCCAGCCTGATGATTAACTAGATTGGATTTGCCTTTCTCCAAACCCATGCTCAAGGTCACACCTTCCTCCTCCCTGACAAGTTCTCTCTTCTATGCTAACACCTGGATCAGAAATAACCCCTATGATTAATAACACATTTTCCTTTCAAACAGCCCTGTCTTTCAGTATCCACAGTAAAAGCAGCAATAACCTGTTTTCTTCTATTTTACCATAACCCCTTTTCTACTACTCAGATGATCCAGAAGATTAACAAAACAAATACATGCTGATAATTTAAAAGACCCAGCAAAGCTGCTGTTATTAATTAAGGAAAGCTGCTATTATTAATCTTTCATTTAGGAGGAAAATCGTCTAAAGTAAAAGTAGAAAGACAATTTCTTTTAGTATAGAAAAAATCAGTTTAATTCAGAACTACACAATTAAAAACAACCTTAATTTAGGAAGGAGATGGCTGTTTTTCTACAAGAAACATAAAATATTATATTTACCTTCTAATCTTTAGAACAACAACAAAAATACATACTGTACCTAACAAGTTAAATAAAATCCCTTTCATAAGCTGGAAGCTGACATAGAGTGAGGGGGAAGAGGAAGAGGACAGGACAGAGTAGAGGCAGAGAGGATAAGAGGATATACTGGAGCAGAAGAGTAGGGCGCCACCCCAGAGCTGTGGCTCTGAGGTCCTGCAGTTATCATCACTTTTTATATTTACATCAGCAGCTTTCTTATACTACAAAACATCCTGAGAGTAATTCTCTTCAAGTTTCAAAGTGTATCTTAAAAATGAAGTTTTAACTCCTCGTGAAATTCTCAAGATTCTTCCAAAGTCTAAAGGAACATTTTATGTTTTTAGAAATTTAAATTTCAAATCTCCAAATTTACATAACTACTGCTTTAAGATCCTTATGACATTCGAATGCCAGTTTTTTGTTTTTATGACTTATTTGCTCAAATGTTAAGGCTGACTGCCCAAATGTTATAATTCAATCATCACTACCCATTGTGACAGGATGAATTAGGCCGAGGTCCAGAGGGTTCTTACCAGACCTGACAAGTTAACATAAGAAGAGTGAAACTGTTTTCCTTCCTATTCATCTGGAAAATTCTGTTACATAATAGTATTGTGTTGAGGGGAGGAGAGACCTGTTTGAAGATAGAGTAGGTATAGAAATATCTGTATGAAAGTATACTATATTTGTTGGCAGTCACTGAACTATCCAAATCCATGAGAGGACAGTCCCCTTAAATTCTACAAACCCTCTTCCAAGAAGTTTTCCTGACTCAACATGCACAGAGATCTCTCATCTTTGACTTGCTACAGCATATTCTAGAATAGACTGGCACACTCTAAAATATTTTTCTAGTAATTTTTGTATACATGATAGACTTGCTCAATTAGTGTTTAAGGTCTTTGAAGATAGAACTTACCTTCAACAGTCTTTACTACTAATAAAATAAGGAAATGTTTTAGCAAGAGTTGAAAAACGAATGCATTTCCTAGCTAGCTAACAAGAACTTTTGACTGAAAAATAATATCTTATGTGTAGGATTAATAAAATGAGATCTGACTGAATTTTCTGGTTAGTGTCTTTCATTCCAGCTTCAGTTAATCTGGGGAGGGCTGGGGTCAGAATATGAAGGTGTGAGAAGAGAAGGTGCAAACATTCACAAGGTACCTGCCATGTGCCAGGTGGCACTGAAGATGCTTCCCTTAATTTATGCAGAAACTACTACTAATTGAAAAGAATAAATACTGCAGTGGATCAAACATATCAAACAGGGAAAAAATCCATATGTTCATAATGATATAAAAAAAATTCATTGGTCACCTCTGGGCATTGCACTAATTCATTAATAAAAAAAAAGCAAGCATTTATGCTGCTTTTTCTATAAAAACTGTATTATAAAGTAAATAATTAATGAAAGAAAATTCTTTAGAGAACAATCTCATCTAATAAATGAATAACGAATGACAAAATCAGAAAATCACTTTTCCCATTCTGAATGAAATAATAAATCTAGGTAGCAGTAATCAATAAATGAGTGCAAAGACTGTCAGATGAAAGAGCAATTTGCTGAATCTAATCTGGTCTCTATATCTAACTACAGGTCATAAGAAATAAGGGGGCTAGAAACCATGATAAACTATATTATGTGGAGGCCAACAGCCCAATCTACAAAGGAGTATCTCAAGCAAATTAATATCTGAAACGAATCAATAGAAGAGGAGAAAAAGGAAAGAGTAATAGAAGAAGAGATTTAAAGAGATATAAGACCCAAATATATCCTGTAAACTTTATTTGGATCCTGACCTGAACAAGTCAACTGTAAAACAATACATTTGAGATCATTAGGGAGAGGAATATTAGATGATTAAAGAATTGTTGCTAATTTTGTTAGATGTGATACTAACATGATGGTTATGTAAGGGGAAAAAAAGATGACCTTATGGGTTAGAGATGTCTAGTGAAGTCTTTACAGGTGAAATGACATTATGTGTGTGAAATTTGATTTTAAGTACTCCAGCAAAAAAATAAATGAATAAATAAAAACAAGTCAATAAACAAATCAATAATAAATAACTATTGGCGTAGATGAAACAAGATTGGAAAAATGGAGATAACTGTTGAAGATGGGCAACAGCATGGTGTCTCATAATACTAGTTTCTATTTTTGTATATGTTTGAAATTTTCCATAATAAAAAGTTTAAAAAAGAGCAGATTCCCCCAAAACTGCCTAAGCCTATAATGTGAAACTTAACAAGTAAACAAATAATCAATAGGGCTTGGTCTTAACCTGATCTAACATACATATGTCTTTTCTTATCGCTAGAACTACCTTCAACTTTACTGGAGCTACATTTAGACTATAATAAAATTTCAACTGTGGAACTAGAGGATTTTAAACGATACAAAGATCTGCAAAGGTAAACATCCCCCAAATCCTAACTTGGAAGTGGTAGTCCATATGATGAAGATATTAATGAAACTTCTTGGAGAATGTGTACAGGGACATAAAATTAAGGGAAAACTAGAAGGAACTGCTATCATTCTGTCTCAGTAATGGAAGAGGGACAGCAAGTGGAATGAGAAAAGGACACTTTCCAAATGTCCCTTTTGTTGCATATAGGTTAGACAGAAAATTTTCTGACAGTGGAGGAGAGGGCTGTTACATCCTGAAATAGGTTATTAAAGGAAACCATGAAATACCTTTCTCTGAACATATATACAAATATTTCTAACTCAGTTGTGGTGTTTGCAGCTAAGTGTATCATACCATCTGCTCAAGAGCTGATGCATTTTATGTCATTTTTAGGCTGGGTCTAGGAAACAACAGAATCACAGATATCGAAAATGGAAGTCTTGCTAACATACCACATGTGAGAGAAATACACTTGGAAAACAATAAACTGAAAAAAATCCCTTCAGGATTACAAGAGTTGAAATACCTCCAGGTAAAATATTCTACTTGTGTTTTGCAGATATTAGTACTTTTCTTTGTTTTTATGAAACATATTAGTATCTGGAGCAAAGACCAATCAAGTAGCAATGGTAATCCACACCCTAAAGACCCTCCAGGTTGGCCGAGGTGTTTTATGCCAAGGAGAGCGTTAGAATACCAGTTTCTATTGAGATATCAGCTAAAACGCTCAGGTAGCCATTTCCATCCCTCTGTTTCTTCTACTGAAACTGCTAAGGCCATTGTGGTGAAGGTACGGACACAGCTAATTTCAGGTTTCTGGGGTGGCAGTGGCTATGTAAAGGCAGGACCGGTCAGGAGGAAATCAAATAAAATTATATAACCTTTCATTCTGGAAACATTTCACAAAGGCAGAGCATGTGGATGAAGTCACAGGTATTTTCACTATCAATGTGGTGCCACATTAGAAGTGTGCATGCTTTTTAAAATCTCAGGCCAGAATATATAATGAAAAGTCAGTATTTGGAGCATTAAGGGTGCACATAATTTTAGGAGTTTCACAGATCCTCCTGATTCCCATTTGTGGACCTCAAATTAAGAATCTCATGTTATGTTAGTCCATTTTTCTCATGTGCTTTCCTTGATATACAATTCCTCATCTTCCAAGGAAAAACACATTGAGAACAAAACTGGGCCTTGAGCCATTTGCTTCTAGATTTCTTTCTAATTTTTCTTTAAACAAGTTTTGTTCACTACACAAATAGAAGCCTGTGAAATAGAAGCCATCAAAATGGATGTGCTATATAGGCAGATGCTCATTTCAAGATTATAACTTTTGCTTTGATTTTTTCAAACGCTGCGTTTAAATGTTTATTTAACCAGTGACCATGACCAGAGTCTTTCCTCCCTCAAGCTGTCCAGTCTTTGAGTATTTTACTCCACAACGCTGATCCCAGCTTCTGGGTGCCTTAAATCTATCCATACTATTGCTAGCGTTTTAAAAAATGAACAGAATTATAACACATAGTCATAAGGATACAATTCAACGGATGTCCACAAAGCAAACACACTCATGTCCAGCACTGTTCCCCATTCTCAATTAGGTGAATGCTGTGGTAAACTACATCTTGCACTGCTGCTGGGCTGCCAGGAAACCATATAATGCATCTGTCACAAAATCTCCAAGATTAATAGAGGGCGGCAGGGACTCCAACAGAAAACTAAAGGTTTTAGCAGTGCCTACAGTTCTCATGACTGGCTCAGATCAATCTCACCAAGGCAAAATCTAGAGGTAACAAGAGCTAGAACTGGTATCTTAGCCTTGCCAGCAAAAGGCTCCTTCTTCCTAATATGCCGAAACACTGTTAATTAAGTAGATTGTTTTTACTTCTCAGAAATCTCAGTTGCCAAAAAAATCCAAGGAAGAAATTTAAAGGGCTATTAAAGGGAATGAAGGGAAGGTCCTATATTGTCCATTCTTTCTGAGTAATAATTTAATAAGACACATACACAGCCTATAAAATTGTATTTTATCCATTGGAGCAAATAAAAATTCAACTATTGATGTTGTATTACAGATACATATTTAAGATGTCGATAGACGTATTTTTCTATAAAATTTACAAAAAAGCAGCTCTACACTTCTCCCTTTGATCACAGAAAATGCTGGCTAAAAATTCTTCACATTCATATTGAAAGTCATTCTTAGAGCATTAAATTTCATTCTTCTGCTCACTTCTAATACTTTTAAAACACATTATTGTAAATATGGCACTGAAGTAACCATACACACACACACGCACACACGTATACGTGTGTGCGTGAGTGTGTGTGTGTGCGTGTTTGTGTATAGAGACAGAGAGAGACAGAGGCAGAGGAGAGTGGCATGTGCTGACCAGGCAGTGTGCCCTGGGCACTGGCATGAGTGCTACGCCACACTTCACACATAGAGCACTTTTGTATATAACACAGGAGCCTGCATCCTTGTAATAAGTATTTAACAGGCATAAACAGGCACATATACTTTAAGCAAAATGTATTCAAATCAGTGTAAAATAAAGAGACAAACCCATGAACAAATGCTGACTATAAGCAGAATATCTTCTTTTTACATTTATCATGTATTTTTAATAAACTCTTTTCCCACTACAACAGATAATCTTCCTTCATTCTAATTCAATTACGAAAGTGGGAGTGAATGACTTCTGCCCAGCAGTGCCAAAGATGAAGAAGTCTTTATACAGTGCAATAAGTTTATTCAACAACCCAGTGAAGTATTGGGAAGTACAACCTGCAACATTTCGTTGTGTTTTGAGCAGAATGAGTGTTCAGCTTGGGAACTTCAGAAAGTAATAATTAGTAGTTAGTGATATCCATTTAATGTAAAATTCAAAAATTGTTACATTTGGGATACTTGAACTCTATTTAAAATGGTGGTATTATGCACATAAGCAAAAAATCTATTTCCATGTGGTAAGTCCACTGACTTACTGTACGACAAAAAATTTCAACAGAATTTTGCAAAAACTACAACAGGATTAAAGGAAATAAGTATCTGTTGCAGTTTCCTTTTACATATAAATGATTTTGCATAAATCTCATGCTTGAATGTTCTTTCTTAGTAACAAAAAATAAGACATTCAGTATTTAACACTGTGTTATCAAGTGCATTTAAAAAAGAACTGTACTGTAAATGGAATGCTTGACTTAACAAACTTTGTGCTCTTTCATTTGCTATTAGAAAAAGAAAATTGACAAGTACGGTTATATAGAGTATGTTATATTATCCTTATTCTGTCTTTAAAAACTTGGGTATTACTGTAATATTTCTAATAATGTTGAAGTATGGTTTGATATAATCTTATTCAAATTCTCATGCCTTAGAGCCTTACTGTCTTTATGTTTAAAACTCCTCATAATAAAGCCTTCACTAAGTGTTTATTACCAACTCAACAGATGCTATTCATAAACAGCTTTTTTCAAGCTGTAGCACATGCTTTTCTTTTTAACTATTATTACCTGATTATAAAACCTCTATAGAAATGCATAGTGAGTGTTTATATAAAATCTCACACTTTTTATTATCACAGTTATTATAAGCTTTTAACAGTGTGTCAATTGTTAGGTTATATAACACTGTCACCTCAATGCTAAGGAATATTTTTGAGATGTCCCTTTGTAAGACCTTCGTTGGAAGAGACTGGATACTATCAACTCTACACCAAACTGTCTCCTTAAATATGCACAAACTGGATAACTCTGAAAAACACACCTGGTATAACCGAATAGGCAGAGCATTAAACAGAATGCACAGGTCTGTATAAAAATTAAGAGTACTTTAACGTATATTTTTGTTGGTGTTCAACATAAGTAAAACTAGAAAATAAGGAAAACATTAAAACATTGGTTTGAAATAAAATATTTTGCTTTGGTTTAATTTTTCTTCTCCCATTCAGGAACATAAACTATTTTTCATAAAACTCTTATATTTTTACTAAAACATTTTTAGTAAAGTGTTAATGCTTATTCTTAATAGTACCGAAATATCCCAAATTATACCTATGCCATGAAAGATAATCACCTTTATGGTAAATCACCTCAAAAACTAGACTTTAAATAATTTTGGGGAGAGCAGTACCTTACAGATATGTAAAATGGGGTGGAGGGTCTGGATATCTAGGTCAAGAATGGGTAAATAGGTCTTCTTCTTCATAGTGAGGTTCCCCAACTCTGGCACTGCTGACACTCTAGGCTGGATCATTCTCTGTGTGGAGTGCTATCCTGTCCTTTGCAGAATGTCTGGCAGTTCCCTGGTCTCTACTCACTAGATGCCAGCAGCACTTGCACGCTGGCCCCACAGTGTGACAATCAACAATTTCTCCCCAAAACGCCAATGTCCCGGTGGAAGGGGTGGAGCCAAATTGCAGCTGGTTGAGAACTACTGCTTTATATAAAATTTACTTAATTTCTAAATTCTGACACAAATTTGGAAACCTGAAACAAAATAGTTCGTATTTTTGTTTGGTAAAACTGTAGGGGCAAGATTAAAATAATAGCACCAATAGTGATATAACAGAAAGAGCCCAGGGATACAGAGCTCCGAGCTGGAAAAACATACACAGAAGTCCAGTTCCACTTATAGTCTTGGGCAAATCACAATCTCTCTGAACCTGTCTTCTCATCTATAAAGGGTAGGTATGAGAATACTGATCAAATAAGTTGCTATAAGAACTGAATAATAAAAGTATATGTGAAAATGCTTTGTAAACCATAAAGATTCATGAAACATGCATAACTGTTATACTGGACAATAATTCACTGCAAGAAAAATTAAAGATTAAGAAGTCCTTTAAAAACAGAAGAATACCTAACAATGATAATCATCCTAAAATTAAAATGCTCTAAAGTTCTAATAGTTTTAATAAATAAAATTCATTTTTCTTCCTTTTTTGAAATTCATTTTTCTACAATATATCATAAAAATAAAATTGTGACATCATGCCACTTATAAGAACATAAGTAGAAGTGAAATGTTCACTGAAATTGTAAGAATCCAGTTCTTGAAATTAAATTAAATTATAAGGTTAGTGCTAAGGTTAGAATCATCTAAACAAATAGATTAGTCTATGATCTGAATAGAGAAGCTTAAAGTAGCTAAATTAGCCTTTCCTAAAAAGAAAAGACAGCAAAAATTTTTTAAATACTGGAAATGATTCCTGAAATCACTGCAATTAATTTCCGGTATTTAATGTTTGTGTTTTTCATCCCACAGCTGTTAACCATTTTTGGTTATATGTTTGCAAAAGACAAATCACTAATAAAAATCATAAGCAACCAAAACTGCATTAAAGCTTCTGCCACAATCCCATTTTATGGTAAATACAAAATACTACCCACTTGAAATCCATTAAAATTTGGAAACAAATGAATTACTACAACTTACTGGGTTTATTAAGGACTTCAAGGTAGAAAAAAAGAATCTCAATGACCATCTATCCTTATTTCCTCTCAAATACTACAATAAAAATGATCACTGAATTCATGAAACAAATATAATACTTTTAGAAAATCACTTGAAGTCACTAAAACTAAAGCTTTTTTCCTAAATCAATTTTGTTCCTCCTTAAACTACCGCATTTTCTTTCGTTTGTAATTCCATCTTTTGGGAAAAGAATTGTCTTACCTTGGCCTTAATTACTTCTCTACTCACATGGTCCTTTACCTACTGCAACTGACTTAATTCTCTTGAATTTATTTCCCCAAATTGTACCATACGAATAATACTTAATACTAATAGGTGGTATGTAAAGAACATTTTCAGACATTCTTCCAAAAGCCTTACTTG
Source organism: Phocoena phocoena (assembly GCF_963924675.1). NCBI lineage: Eukaryota > Metazoa > Chordata > Mammalia > Artiodactyla > Phocoenidae > Phocoena > Phocoena phocoena. The sequence continues at coordinate 25,438,899 of NC_089224.1, read as the reverse complement.
CATTTATTCATTTAATCCTCACAATAGCCCTATGAGGTAAAAAGGAACAAAATTGAGTTACTTGTAGTGAGATGGATGGACCTAGAGTCTGTCATACAGAGTGAAGCAAATCAGAAAGAAAAACAAATACCGTATGCTAACACATATATATGGAATCTCAAAAAAAAAAAAAAAGGTTCTAAGGAACCTAGGGGCAGACGAAGAGAATGGACTTGAGGACACGGGGAGGGGGAAGGGTAAGCTGGGACAAAGTAAGAGAGTAGCAGTGATATATATACACTACCAAATGTAAAATAGATAGCTAGTGGGAAGCAGCTGCATAGCACAGGGAGATCAGCTTGGTGCTTTGTGACCACCTAGAGGGGTGGGATAGGGAGGGTGGGAGGGAGACGCAAGAAGGAGGAGATATGGGGATATATGTATATGTATAGCTGATTCACTTTGTTATAAAGCAGAAACTAACACACCATTGTAAAGCAATAATACTCCAATAGAGATGTTAAAAAAAATAAAATTAAGATATACAGTGTAAAAAAAAAATAGCCCTATGAGGGAGCTACATTTACTTATTCCTATTTTTTGGGGGTGTGAAAATTGGAAAACAAAGATTGGATACCTTGTGGCAGACCTAGGATTTGATCCCAGCAGTCTGGCTCCAGGCTTTTAACCACGATGACACACTAATTTTTTAGTCAGTGATCAACTTTATAAAAAGGTGGACAGTGCTTCCTCCTGGACATTCTTTGCTTACTTCGCTTCCACCTATCATGCCTTTCAGTTTGCTCTTTTTTTTTTTAATAGTTAAGATGTACCATTGTACTTTATTTATTTTTAAAATTTACTTATTTAATTTATTGAGTTTTGGCTGCATTGGGTCTTCGTTGTTGCGCGTGGGCTTTCTCTAGTTGCAGTGAGTGGGGGCTACTCTTCGTTGCAGTGTGCGGACTTCTCATTGTGGTGGCTTCTCTTGTTGCAGAGCACGGGCTCTGGGCGCGTGGGCTTCAGGAGTTGTAGCACGCAGGCTCAGTGGCTGTGGCACACGGGCTTAGCTGCTTCGTGGCATATGGGATCTTCCCGGACCAGGGATCGAACCCATGTCCCCTGTACTGGCAGGCGGATTCTTAACCACTGTGCCACCAGGGTTGCTCTTTAATGGCTAGTGTTCCCCAATATTGTTTTGGCCTCTTCATTTTGCCCCTGGTAATCTCATCCATTTCTAAACATTAGCCATAATGTCTCATGTGAAGGCCTCTGAAATCCATGTCTCAAAAGTGGATCTTAGGTATCACCTCACACCAGTCAGAATGGCCATCATCAAAAAATCTACAAACAATAAATGCTGGAGAGGGTTTGGAGAAAAGGCAACCCTCTTGCACTGCTGGTGGGAATGTAAATTGATACAGCCACTATGGAGAACAGTATGGAGGTTCCTTTAAAAACTAAAAATAGAACTACCATATAACCCAGCAATCCCTCTATTGGGCATATACCCTGAGAAAACCATAATTCAAAAAGAGTCATGTACCACAATGTTCATTGCAGCTCTATTTACAATAGCCAGGACATGGAAGCAACCTAAATGTCCATCAACAGATGAATGGATAAAGAAGATGTGGCACATATATACAATGGAATATTACTCAGCCATAAAAAGAAATGAAACTGAGTTATTTGTAGTGAGGTGGATGGACCTAGAGTCTGTCATACAGAGTGAACTAAGAAAGAGAAAAACAAATACCGTATGCTAACACATATATATGGAATCTAAAAAAAAAAATGGTTATGAAGAACCTAGGGGCAGGATGGGAATAAAGATGCAGACCTACTAGAGAATGGACTTGAGGACATGGGGAGGGGGAAGGGTAAGCTGGGACACAGTGAGAGAGTGGCATGGACATGTATACACTATCAAAGGTAAAACCGATAGCTAGTGGGAAGCAGCCGCATAGCACAGGGAGATCAGCTCGGTGCTTTGTGGCCACCTAGAGGGGTGGGATAGGGAGGGCGGGAGGGAGGGAGATGCAGAGGGAAGAGATATGGTGATATATGTATATGTATAGCTGATTCACTTTGATATAGAGCAGAAACTAACACACTATTATTGTAAAGCAATTATACTCCAATAAAGATGTTAAAAAAAAAAAAAAAAGGCGGACCTTGCTGCAGAGTAACAAACTCTCAAAAGCAAGTCCAGGGCTTCCCTGGTGGCGCAGTGGTTAAGAATCCGCCTGCCAATGCAGGGGACAGAGGTTTGAGCCCTGGTCCGGGAAGATCCCACAGGCCGCGGAGCAGCTAAGCCCATGCACCACAGCTACTGAGCCTGCACTCTGGAGCCCGCAAGTCACAATTACTGAAGCCCGAACGCCTAGAACCCGTGCTCCACAACAAGAGAAGCCACAACGAGAAGCCCACGCACCACAACTAGAGAAAAGCCCGTGCACAGCAACTAAGACCCAATGCAGCCAAAAATATATAATTAATTTTTTTAAAAAGTGCTTAACCCATCTTTTAAGACTTCCATGATCTACATTTAAGTAATGCTTTCTGAGCTTTTTGGTTCATGTTTACATCTTTTTATACTCCAGCTGAAGATTACTTGCTATTTCTCAAATATACTCTGTATTTTCTGGCTTCTGTGTCTTTATTAATGCTGTCTTTTGCATCTATCAAAGTCTTATCCAACCTCAAATGTCTGTGTCAAAGGTCACCCATCTCAGTTCATCTTCCTGATTCTCCCATAAACGGATGTGGCTTCTCACACCCTACCCTCCAAATGTTCCCAGTATTTTGATGTGCTTCTCTTTTGTACTTATCAAAATCTAACTTATTCTAGCTATTTATACATGGGTTTTTTTCTTCACATTCTCTAGAGGATTGTAGATATCTTGAGTGTAAGCACTTGATTGCAAAGTCATCTTTGCATCCCCTTTTTCTCCGCCCCCCCCCCCCAAAGCCTACCACACTTCATTGGCTCAAAACATTCTTCTGGATTAAATCAGCAAAGGGTGCTTATCGAAGGGAAAGAAAAAGCCTTTATCCTCATTCGAACAAGGCAATGTGTTTTTATCCTACATATCTTTCTTTCATCCTAGAAGCTCCCTCTCTGGCTCCAGTTCTCCCACAGACCTGATGCAGATGTACTGTGTGTTCCACATTACTATGAAGTAGGGGCAGGTGGCATTTTTTCCCAGTGCACATTTTTTCTCAATACAGTTTCTATCACAGGCTCTGGGAAGCTCTAAAACAGATCCGCCACCACAGGAATAAAGACGACCAGTGCTGTAACAAGGTACATATTCCCAGCAGTGACATCTCTCCCTTGGTAAAATAACAGCATGAAAATAAAGATAACTGCTTTAAAACGAGCCCTTCCATAGTCAAAGGAAAGAGCTTACAGAGGACCTTTTAAAACGAAACCTTCTAAAGAAAGGGGAAGAGCTTACTGAGGGACCTTTAAAACGAGCCCTTCCGCAGACAGGGGAAGAGGTTACAAAGGCTGCAAGGGGCAGAAACACAAGGACAAATTAGGCCAAGGGGCAAAAGCATGTGCCATGCCAGCTCTACATGGAAGGTGCAATTAGTCGTATGAATTCCTAATATTAAAACTTGCAGTTTGAGTGCTGGAGATTTCCTTTTTTTTTTTTTTTTTAAATTTTTAGTTTTTAACACTTTATTGGAGTATAATTGCTTTACAATGTTGTGTTAGTTGCTGCTGTATAACAAAGTGAATCAGCTATACGTATACATATATACCCATATCCCCTCCCTCTTGCGTCTCCTTCCCACCCTCCCTATCCCACCCCTCTAGGTGGTCACAAAGCACAGAGCTGATCTCCCTGTGCTATGTGGCTGCTTCCCACTAGCTATCTTGGCATGGACATATATACACTACCAAATGTAAAAAAGAGACTTCCTTTTTATTAAGGAAAATTTTCAATAGAAGCAAAAGTAGACAAAACACTACAATGAACTTTCATCTACTTCTCACTCAGTTTTTAAAATTATCAACTTAAGCCAATTTTATTCATTTAAACTCCCAATGCTATTATTTTTAATAACAGCTTTATTGTGGATATAATTCACATACTGTACAATTTACCATTTAGAGTATACAGTTCAAAGGTTTTTAATATATTCAAGCTTAGCAGCCATCACCACAATCAATTTCAGAACATTTTTATCACTCCAAAAAGAAACCCTGTCCTGATTAATGTCATTTACTCCCAGCCTTAGGTAACCACAAATCCACTGTTTCTATCAATTTGCCTATTCTGCACATTTCATATAAATGGAATCATAATATGTGGTCTTTTGTGACTGGTTTCTTCCACTTATAATGTTTTCAAGGTTCATTCATGTCATAGCATGTGTCAGTACTTCACTCCTTTTTATTGCCAAGTAATATTCCATTGTATAGATGGACCACACTTATTCATCCATTCACCAACTGATCAACATATAAGTTGTTTCTACTTTATGGCTGTTATAAATATGTGCATTCAAGTTTTTGTGTGAACATATGTCTTCACTTTTCCTGGGTATATACTTAGGAGTAAAACTGATGGGTCAAATGGCAACTTTATGTTTAACTTTCTGAGGAACTATAGATTGTTTTCCAAAGTGGCTGTGCCATTTTTAATTTTCATCAGCAATATATGTAGATTCCAAAATCTCCACATCCTCACCAACACTTGTAATTGTCCATATTTTTTATTTCAGCTATCCTAGGGAATGTGAAGTGGTACTTCATTGTGGCTCTGATTTGCATTTTCCTGATGACTAGTGATGTTGAGCATCTTTTCATGTGTTTGTGGACCATTTGTTATCTTTGAAGAAACATTTATTCAGATCCTTCACTCATTTTAATATTATTATTATTGAGTTGTACGAGTTCTTTATTTATTCTAGACACAAGTTCTTAATCAGATATATGATTTGCAAAATTTTTCTCCCATGTGTGGGTTTTTTTCCCCCACTTTCTTGATAGTATCTTTTGGCACAGAAAACAATTTAAATTTTAATGACATCCAATTTACCTATTTTTTCTTCTGATTCTTGTGCTTTTAGTGCCACATCTAAGAAACTGATGCCTAACCCAAGGTCATAATGACTAACATTATATTTTCTTCTAAAATTTAACCATATTAGCTCTAACACTTAGGTCTTTGTTCCATTTTCAGTAAATTTTTACATGTGTTCCAGTTGTCTTAGCACCATTCGTTCAAAGCAGATCAAGATATAAAAGATTTCTATCACTCCAGAAGGTTCTTCCGTGCCCATTCCCAGTTCATATTCCCACTTCATCCAGCAAACATCCATTCATTCACTCACTCCACCAAGCAGACATACCCATCCCAGAACCTTGCCACCCTCTCCTAAAAATTTCAGTATGTGTCAGTACTTCATTCCTGTATAACCCTCTCCTAAAAATTTCCTTAATAACTGTTAACTTGAGTAAACGTAAGTAATAGGAATTCTGCTTCCTGGATCCACATGGCCTACCCTCTCCTTTAACAGAAAAGAAAATATTCCCATTAATTTGGCATTCCCATTAATTTGGCAAAGGGAAACACATCTTATCACCCTTTCCTGAGTCTGAAAACGCTATTGTTTTGTACTCAGTCCCAGTCAGTGGGGAAAAAAAAATTTAATGGATTATATAGACAACTACTTTTTAATTGTGTATATTATCTTGGAACTTTACTCTGTGAGGGTGGAAAGTACTGGCTGCTCCATGAGCCTTTGAGTGCTTCCTTGCTCTCTCTTTGCCATCTGTGGCTGGTTGTATGCTGGTCTTTTTAAATTCTTCTCTCTATACCTCCTTATTTGATGAAGTTTCTATGATGTCTTCCAGTTTTGTTATCATGTGGCTTATTGATTTGAATTGTACTTTTATCTCATGTGGTTTACTTAGGAGTTAACCGGGAGAAACACAAAGCAACAGTCCAATTGTCTGAAGAGTAAAGATTTGCAAAATATCTTCTTGAAATAAGAGCTATCCTCTCAAAAACAATTAGAAAGAAGGTACAATATCATTTGCATATGATTCGTATGCAAAACCCAAGAGAATCAACCTGAAAAACCCAAGAGAATCAACTGAAAAATGATGACAGTGTCACACATATAACAAAAAATGGGTATCCATAAACACATAAAAAACCCCTAAAAATAAATAAGAAAAAGACAAATAACACAACAGAAAAATGAGCAAAAACATTAACAGGCATACCTCAGAAGAGAAAATCCAAATGGCTGAAAAACATTTGAAAAAATGTTCAACCTCTTTAGTAATCAGGGAAATGGAAATTAAAATCACAAGTAATACCATCATATACCTAAAATTTGGGGGGAAAGTTAGGTAATGTCAAGTATTAATGAGATCTAAAACAACCGTAGCCTTTCATTCCCACCACCTCCACTTGCTTATCTGTAAGTTCCCTCCAGTGGTGAGACACCTGGCTCCCCCATTCACCACACAGTTACATAACCATTCCTTTCCAGCATACATCACAGTAGTGTCAGAACTATTGACTTAAACCCCTGTGCTCGTTCATTTTTACCCCTCTGCCTTGCTTTGTTCTTCTCCATTGCACTCCACACCACTTGATATGTTTATTTTCTCTCTTCCTCTTCAGTGATAATAGGGACCTTTACTGCTGGGTTCTCAGCACCTAAAACTGCCTTGAACAAAGTAGGTGCTCAACAAATATTAGCTGGATGAATAAATGAATTAAAAATCTTTATTATGGTTTATTACCATAATTACCAGTCTCAGTCAGACCTTTCCTAGCCAGCACTAGTTATCTGGCTCTGAGATAGTTTATCTACTTCAGTCAAATTATAATCATAGAATATAATTTAGACTTTCACCAATTCAACTGACTTCTCTCCCTAATTGCTACAATTATAATCACCAACTGAGGGAATTCCCTGGTGGCCCAATGGTTAGGGCTCTGCGCTTTCACTGCTGAGGGTGAGGGTTCAGTCCCTGGTCAGGGAACTAAGATCCCGCAAGCAGTGCAGCACAGCCAAAAATAAATAAATAAAATTAAAAACAATTTTAAAATAAAATAAAATAACCACCAACTGAATCACTTGCAGCTTCTAGTTTTCCTCTAAGGCCTGACTCAAACCACCTTTCCCACCCCCTGCCAAACCTAAACCTCCTAGACACCATCAACCTCATTTAAATTTCCTAGATACTTTCAACTCTGAGTGTTCTAGCTATCTATTGATAAATATTTTCACATTTGTTAGGAACATGAACAACATAATCACTATCATAAGTTCAAATCATAGAGTTAAAAGAAGAATTTAATAAAAATTAAGCTGTTAATTTTACATTAACCTTCCAAAAGAACTGTGAGGGCATGTAGAATGATTTTTGGAAAAAGTACAGATTTGCTCTCTTTTCCTTAGCACGAAAGTCTGAGTTTTAAGAACAAACACTAAAAGGAAACATATGGAAAAGATCAGTAACAAGATGAAATCTTGGCCCAAATATGGTCTGCCACGTTTTACATACCAGTGTCTCAAATAATAGATGAGATTTTTACCGTATTGCCAAAACATCTCTTGAAACACTGTACACTTTTTAAAAATCTGAAGTATAACGAAATAAATCTTGTGCATTCTTTATGAAAACCTAATGGAAAATACTATTTTGAGGAAACAAAAACAAATTCCAGGAATCACGTTACCTTATTAGTTTGTACAAGCTTGAAAGAATCTCCCAAAGAATGAACTCAAAGTTCACTGCCAAGAGATACAAGTTAACTCTGTTTAAAATATGAAAATATTGGTATAAAAATATAGCATTTAAGTAGTTAACTGCCACTCTTCAAGAGAGACAGCCCAGTGAAATTTGTAAATTTTCTACATCTGCAAAATAAAAGCAATAACAGCTGGTCAACAGAAGTTCCTAATTCCATCTTATTCAATACTATAAAATTATTTTTTTGTACTAGTAAAAACAGACAAATCAGAGATATACCTTCTGAGTGAATTCCATAACTAAGAGATTAATTTTATTTCAAAGGTTATTAGAACACATGCTAGTGGATGTATTTGGGAGGAAGGTGAGAAAGGGGATAGCTGATAGAAAAGAAGGTATACTTCTTTGTATGGAAAAGTGATATATTTAATCTGTGTCACTAATGACCATCTATTTCATTTTTAAAATAAACTAGATGTGAAATGCTGTATGTTTCTAATCCTGGTTCCTTGTCTTAATAAAGGGAAGCACTGGTGTGAATACATGGTATCAGACAACCGAGGTCTCAAGATGACTCTGAGTTCTACCTTAAAATGCCAAGACACTGAGCTCCATGTTACAATGGACCTTACTTTGAAGAATTCTTTGGCATGAAAATGAAAATAAAAACAGTAATCAGTACATGCTGTTTCATTTAGTTCTGTTTGCCTTTCATACTAGAGGAAATTCTTGCCATACCTCAAACCAAAATTAAGGGGAAAAGAAAGAAGTAAGCCACATAAATCTGACCAAGAACACAAGCATTTTAATTTGAGTCCACAAAGTTTTGGGTAATGAAAAGAAATACATAATTTTAATTCAACCCAAGTATTTTCCAAGTAGATTATATTTGCTTAAATTGCTATAGCAATTCAAGGGACAGCCCTGCGTGGACACACAGTTACTGTGGATTTTTAAGAGATTCAGTTTAAGAATTTAGGAATTTCTGATTCATTTACAGGATTTGCAAATTCATCAGCCCCTGAAAACTAAAGCAAACTCAACAGGTATGATGATAAAATAATTTTCATTTTTTAAAGAAAATATTCCAACTGTTTAAAATATATTTGATTTAACATTAAAATAGATTGTAGCCATCATAAATGCACACTTTTATAAGCAATATCTGGTAAAAGCTACATTAAAATTTGATTAGCAAAAATATTCAGGGAAATAATATAGGAATTTAATTTTCTAACTTAAGATTTACCCAATAAATGATTTTTGTTTAGATTTTTTTTTACTTTGAATGAAAGATTCCACGTTAATGGAATAATTTTCTCTCTCCCTCTCTCTCTCTCAACTTTAAGTGACAAAAAACCAGCGAACGCCTTTGAGCCATATATCTGAGCAATGCTAGAGATTCTGGTTTTAGAGAAATGGGTATTTGTACAAATTTCACTAGAAATTTTCTCAAAATTTCTTTATTAACCAAATCCCTGATGTTACGATGTGTTTGCCTCTTCCTCAAAGAGAAAATACAAGTACTCTATCTAGCACTGAATGTTCTAGTTTCTTGGGTTTCAGTTAATTAAGATCCAAATGTATTATGGCTAAAAATAATTTTGAGACTTTCATATTTTTAATAGCAAAAGAGTTTTACTTCCTTAGGCCTTGTGTGTGACAATGATGTACACAACTTTAATTTTACAGGGTTAAATTTAAAACTGCTTTGGAAAAAATTCTGAATCATATCCTAATACTTGGTTTCTTATATTTTAGTTTCTGTGGCATACCAATAAAATAATTAAGTTTTTAAAATAATAAAATGCTATGAAGCTTTCCAATTACTTTAAACTTTCCAGGACAAAGTTTCACCTCATTTTGATTAGTAATTTAAATTAGAACTTTCTTGATGAAAGCACAAGTGCTTTTTTCCAGGTAAGAGAAATGTTATGACATAGAAACTTTTTTAGCTATAATATGAAAAATTCATATTAATGAGTAATTTTAAAAACCTGGTAACATATTTCAGTTTGCCTTAAACTTTCTTTTTCACATGTGTGATTTTTCTACTAAACAAGGTAAGGAATACAGGTAGGAAAGTGAATACAGTATATTGTAACAGAAATATTCAATAGAAAATAGAATAGCCATGTTCTCTGTGAAATGTTCATTTAGAGAAATCACTGTGGTGAAATAAATGCCTAGAAATAATCAACATTAGTAGCAATAAACATCACTAACAAGATGTAATCTATAACAAAAAATCAATCATGCATTCAACAAATCTGTGAGCACTTACAAACTGTGCATTGTACTACAGTCTGTCAAAAATTAGAGGTTGAGAAATGAGATGATTGACAGTGAGTTATAATGTTTTGCTATGAGTTATCCTATAGGAGACAAGGCATAAATTGCCGAACATAAAAGGCAGAAGTAATAAAAGTATGCCTTGCAAATGGCTGGTAAAAGATTAGCTGAATGAAAAATTTGGATAAAAAGAAATAAGAGCACTATAACAGGGAAAATGATCAGGGGTGAAGTTGAGGAGTAAGAAAAATAGAAAATAATGGGTATATCAATGGAGATGGAATGGATTTTAGATCAGAAAACAGCACTTATTGAAAAGGGAGTGGGACAAGGTTGAGCTAGAGGGCCGAGGTCCTCAGTGGATGAGGACAATGATGATGAGCTCAGATTTAGAAGAGAAACTGTCTTCAGGGAAAGACCTTTCTTCTTAGGCGGCCAAGAAGACCAAAAGCAGATAATACTAAGAATCCCTTTATTTTCAGAGAGGCCCTCGTCATGAGGTCTTGATTCCTAGGCAAAGGTAAGTGCTGAACCAAAAGTATCATCCAGGTCTCCTTTTTTCCCAACAATTTCTTGTAGTTGTTGAACAGTCATAACTTTAATTCTCAAATGTAAGATTACTAACTGATGATTACTGATGTTCTAACACAAGGATAAAATTCAGAGTTCTGATGAGCAGTACTCTTTTCAAAGTTCAACTGTGTATCAGTCAGCTTCTGAGACCCCCTACATGGCCTGACCCTGCACAGCTGCATGTCTCTGCCTCTGCTTCTACTTTCATCTCAACTCCATGGTGCAGTGCTTTAAATGAAGTATGACAAGCACTTAAAAAAAAGTTGATATGTTATAGTATAATGAGTATAAAATACTATAATTTTAACACATAAAATATTATCAACTAGAGAGTAATATGTATAGGGTGTTCTATACCCATTCCTGCGAATCTCCCGAAGTCTTGGCCAAATGATGTCTGCAAAGGTTTCCCTGTCTCCCGCAAGCAGGGTTAAGACACTGGTTCCCACAGCACTGGTATCTCTGCTGCAAACCATATTTCCCTCTGCCTGAGAATATGGTTCACTGTGCTGTGCCTCTCTTGTCTACTAAATTGTATGCACTAAATTGTATGCTCATGTCTTCATATTTTCTTCATTTCTGTATTTCCCACCAAGCACAGTGCCTCACCTCAAAAATTCGAGACAATCATCAAGTAACCCAATCAAACTAACTAAATCATAATCATTAGTAATATTTGCAAAGCTCTTTTCTAACCATGTCCACACACAACATCTAGTACAGGGTCACTAATTATAGCAGGTGAAAAAGCACTCCTAATCATACCCACTGGGAGCTTCCCAGTGCCCTGTCTGGGTCAGCCAGCACTGAACACTGCCCTTTGGGATGAGACCATACTCTTTCACTTCTCCTCTCAGGACTCTATCTTACTTGATGCATGAACACTGCAGTGTGAAGATTATGGCTCAGCTATATAAATGAATTAAACTAGGTGTTCATTCCCAGAGTGCAAATTCCTGAGGTCACAATTTAGGCCTCTAGGTTCTGGTTGAGATTGGCTGTAACATTGTGCTCCTTCACAAGATTGGCTGTCTTATTGTGCTCCTTCAACAGTTAACCACCACATCCCAAACATCTCACCCTTTGTTGCTTACATGTTTTTGCTCATCTCTTCTAGCTGCAAATCTTCCCTATTTCCCTCTGTGAGAACCCTCACATTCCTTCAAAGTCTAATGCAAATGCCATGTCCTCCATGAATCACATGGATAAAAAGGAACAATGGATGGAGTCTATTTAGATTTGCAAAAGGAAACTTTATGAATTTCAAAATCAATATTGTTTAAAAGATGAAACCATTACCATTTTGGCATTTTATGTAGGAAGGGATAAGATTAAATAGAAGTCAATATATTAGAGTAAATGATTGTCTATTCTATTTTCTTGGTGAAAAAAGAGGCAAAGTCATCATCTGATTCTCCACTAAGACCTAAACTCCTGGGAGACAGGACAGTGTGTTTTTAATATCTGTGTATCCAGAAATTAACTCCAAAATATCAGTGGAAGGAAAGAAGCTAGGAAGGTAATAGGAAAAATGTATAGAATAACCAATTAGAAACTAATTTTGTAGAATGTAAATATTGTGTGTGTTTGTGATTTAAAGTAGTTATTCAAGTAGAGTCAGACACAAAATAATTGGATTCTGCAAACTATTTCACATGGAAAATTTGAAGTCACAGTTAGTCTTGGACAGAAAACACTAAGTGGAAACATGATAGTTATTTTTAATATCTCAAGCTTTCACGTAAAATGGAGTGTTCTATGTTCTTCCAAAGAGCAGAAAAGAACATCAGCAAACAAAAGTTGCAGTGGGAAAATTTTGGTTAATATCAGGATATTATCTGATATCTGATATATCTGATATCTGATATATCTCCTAAGTAACTAAAACATAGAGTCTCTCTTCTCATAGGCAGTAAACATCACTGAAGGGGCCAAATAGTCAGTGAGAACATCCAGCATTTATATGGAAAGAGCACTTGGCTTTGGGGTAGAGAGATGTCATGCTATCATTGTAAATCTATAGTCTAGTAAACAAGACAAATCGAGATTCTCTTAAAAGATAGTTACTTAGTCTGGTTCAATGCAGTATGTGACTTTTTAAAAAATACCACCTTATACATTAATTTTGGTCTGAGCAGTACCCATTAATTCTGGACATTCTTTTATATATTTCAATACAGATATAGATATTATGCATTTTATATAACTGTCAATTTATATACAAATTATTCTAAGTTTACTCACTTTTCCCACAATATATTTCCTTTTTGCCTTGTAATAGGACAAAAAAAGGAACATGGGCGTTTCAAGTCCAGTGTGTGTCCTTTTCTTCCTTCTTGGAGTCAAAGTATATTGCCAGTATGAAAGTTATCAATGGGATGAAGATTATGACCAAGAACCAGATGATGTCTACCAACCAGAATTCCAATTTCATCAAAATGAAGATTATGGAGTTCCATTTCATCAGCATACTTTAGGTTGTGCCAGTGAATGCTTCTGTCCACCTAACTTTCCATCATCAATGTACTGTGATAATCGCAAACTCAAGACTATCCCAAATATTCCAGCATACATTCAGCAAGTTTATCTTCAGTTTAATGAAATTGAGGATGTGACTGCAGATTCATTCATCAATGCCACTCATCTTAAAGAAATCAACCTCAGCCACAACAAAATTAAATCTCAAAATATTGATCATGGTGTGTTTGCCAAACTGTCAAATCTACTACAACTCCACCTACAGCATAACAATTTAGAAGACTTTCCGTTTCCTCTTCCTAAGTCTTTGGAAAGGATTCTTCTTGGTTACAATCAGATCTCCAGACTGCAGACAAATGCTGTAAATGGGCTAGTAAACTTGACCATGCTTGATCTTTGTTACAATCAAATTGATGATTCTACATTACAAGAAAAAATCCTTGCGAAAATGGAAAAACTAATGCAGCTTAACCTATGTAATAACAGATTAGAATCAATGCCTCCTGGTTTGCCTTCTTCACTTATGTATCTGTCTTTAGAAAATAATTCAATATCTGCTATACCAGAAGATTACTTCAATGAACTCCCAAAACTTCATGCTCTAAGAATGTCACACAATAAACTACAAGACATCCCATATTATATTTTTAATCTTTCCAACCTTATAGAGCTCAATGTTGGACACAACAAACTGAAGCAAGCATTCTATATTCCAAGAAATTTAGAACACCTATACCTAGAAAATAATGAAATTGAAAGTATGTAAAATTTCATTGTTTTGTGTGTATTGTTTTTATTTTTATTATTTATTTATTTAATTTTAATTTATTTACTTATTTATTTTTAATTTTTATTTTATATTGGAGTATAGTTGATTAACAATGTTGTGTTAGTTTCAGGTGAACAGCAAAGTGATTCAGTTATACATATACATGTATCTATTCTTTTTCAAATTCTTTTACCATTTAGGTTATTATAGAATATTGAGCAGCGATCCCTGTGCTATAGAGTATGTCCTTGTTGTACATATCAATCCCAAACTCCGAATCTATTCCTCTCCCCCACTCTTCCCCCCTGGTAACTATAAGTTCGTTCTCTCAGTCTGTGAGTTTGTTTCTGTTTTGTAAATAAGTTCATTTGTATCATTTTTTCTTAGATTCTGCATATAAGTGATATCCTATATCTTTCTTTCTCTGACTTACTTCACTTAGTGTGATAATCTCCAGGTCCATCCATGTTGCTGCAAATGGCATTATTTCATTCTTTTTTAATGGCTGAGTAATATTCCATTGTATATATGTACCCTATCTTGTTTATCCATTCATCTGTCGATGGATATTTAGGTTGCTTCCATGTCTTGGCTATTGGAAACAGTGCTGCAATGACATTTGGGGTGCCTCTATCCTTTCGAACCATGGATTTCTCCAGATATATGCCCAGGAGTGGGATTGCTGGATCATATGGTAGCTGTATTTTTAGTTTCTTAAGGAACCTCCATACTGTTCTCCATAGTGGCTGTACCAATTTATATTCCCACCAACGATGTAGGAGGGTTCCCTTTTCTCCACACCCTCTCCATCATTTATTGTTTATAGATTGATTGATGATGGCCATTCTGACTGGTGTGAGGTGATACCTCATTGTAGTTTTGATTTGCATTTCTCTAATAATTAGCGGTGTTGAGCATCTTTTCATGTGCCTCTTGGCCATCTGTATGTTGTCTTTAGAGAAATGTCTATTTAGGTCTCCTGACCATTTTTTGACTGAGTTGTTTGGTCTTTTGTTATGGAGTTGTATGAGCTCTTTATAAATGGAGACTAATCCCTTGTCGGTTGCATCGTTTGCAAATATTTTCTTCCATTTTGTAGGTTGTCTTTTCATTTTTTTAATGGTTTCTTTGCTGTGCAAAAGCTTTTGAGTTTAATGAGGTCCCATTTGTTTATTTTTTTATTTCCATTACTCTAGGAGATGGCTTAGAAAAGATATTGCTGTGATTTATGTCAAAGAGTGTTCTGCCTAAGTTTTCCTCTAAGGGTTTTATAGTATCTGGTTTTACATTTAGGTCTTTAATCCATTTTGAGTTTAATTTGTGTATGGTGTTAAAGAATGTTCTAATTTCATTTTTTTACATGTAGCTGTCCAGTTTTCCCAGCATCATTTACTGAAGACACTGTCTTTCCTCCATTGTATAGTCTTGCCTCCTCTGTTGTAGATTAATTGACCATAGGTGTGCGGGTTTATTTCTGGGCTTTCTATCCTGTTCCATTGATCTATATGTCTGTTTCTGTGCCAGTACCACACCATTTTGATGACTGTAGCTTTGTAGTATAGTCTGAAGTCAGGGAGCCTGATTCCTCCAGCTCCATTTTTCTTTCTCAAGATTTCTTTGGCTATTCGGGGTCTTTTGTGTCTCCACATGAATTTTAAGATTTTTTTTGTTCTAGTTCTGTGAAAAATGCCATTTCATAGGGATTGCACCAAATCTGTAGATTGCCTTGGGTAGTATAGTCATTTTGACAATATTGCTTCTTCCAATCCAAGAACATGGTACATCTTTCCATCTGTTTGTATCATCTTCGATTTCTTTCATCAGCATCTTATAGTTTTTGGAGTACAGACAGGTCTTTTGTCTCCTTAGGTAGGTTTATTCCTAGTTATTTTATTCTTTTTGACATGATGGTAAGTTGGATTGTTTCTTTAATTTCTCTTTCTGATCTTTCGTTGTTAGTGTATAGAAATGCAACAGATTTCTGTGTATTAATTTTGTATCCTGCAACTTTACTGAGTTCATTAGGAGCATCATTGTCTTTTAAAGACAGAAAGAAGAGTATTTTGACCTTTTAAAGAACAAATCTTTAAAAACATATGCTTTACAAATTGCTGAAAATGGTTGCTTTGAAGCTGGCTAGGGAAATGGCAGAAATTGGCCCCAGAGAAAGGTGTACTCCAAGGTTTATGGTCTTTTCTATTAAATGTTATCACCTTGAACATTGAGAATTAGTACTGTAGAGTATACAAAGAAATATGAGATCCTGAGTAGTAGAACTATAGGTGATTTTCACTTTTTTCTTTTTGAGATTGTTTCTACTAAGAATTTATTACTTAAATAATTTATTTAATACTTAAATAATTACTTAATAGCCAATGAAGACAAAGTTTATTTTGATAATATAAAATTCATTTATAGTTTCATTTTCATTTTACTATTTGATTACTGTAAAAAATAATTAAACCTAATTCCACTTATAAGTATTTTAATTAATAAAACTATACCCCATAAACATTTTAATAAAATTCAATACAGGATTATGGATGTAATACAGCAGGATTAATTTTTAATTTGTATTTTTCAGATATCAATGTCACATTGATGTGTCCATCTGTTGACCCACTACATTACCATCATTTAACATACATTCGTGTAGATCAAAATAAGCTAAAAGAGCCAATAAGCTCATACATTTTCCTCTGCTTCCCTCATATACACACTATTTATTATGGTGAACAAAGAAGCACTAATGGTCAAACAATACAACTGAAGACCCAAGTTTTCAGGAGATTTCAAGATGATGGTGACAGTGAAGATCACGATGATCACCATGAAGCCACAGAAGAAGGAACAGAAGAAAATGCTGACCCTCACTATTATGGAAGTCAAGAATGGCAAGAAACTATATAGGTATACATTTATAACTTCACGAAATCTTATTATTCAGTATAAATTTAACTAAATATGCATAGCTCGTAGTAATATACCTGGAATTCTGTACTAGTATGAGATCAAGTTGAATTTAGGTTGTTGACAACATCTGCATCATTACACAGGATTAGAACTTACTCAAAATGATATAAATCTTTAGAAATGTAAATTAGAATGATAAGTAGGAATCAAAAACTACACTTTGAATATTAAATTATCATCATGTTGAGAAAAAAAGCAAGTATGATCACTTCTATTAACAGTAATTTTTCTAATAATGATGTAAGAAGTAGTGTTAGAAGCTAAGAACTGTAAGCCACGTGCTTTAAATCACTATGAGCATAGTGTTTAAATGCCAGAAGGTTACATTAATGTAACAGCAGCTACTCATTTAAGGACTAGACTAATTTTTTGACCTAATGTCCAGAAAAGCTTTCACACTTGTATTTGAATATCATCACCATGACAGCCACCAGCTGGTCCTACCACTTAGAGCACAGAATGATATTCTTGATTTTCAAAAGAGGCTATCGTACTAAGGATCCAAGGCACACAGACTTATGAAATCAACTAGTCTTGTTTTCCTCTCAGAGCACGAAAGCAACAAATATTTAAACCCTGTATTTGGATACCTAAAAAACACCACATCATCTTATCACAATCCATATTTTAGCAAATTTCAGCAATTGTACAAAACAATCTTGACTGCGTTCCAGTGTTTCTATAGTAAATTCACTAGAGAAAGGTTTTAGTTACATAAAGATTTGCTAATAAATAACTGCTCTGTTCACAAGGTTAAGTTAATGTTAGCACAAGAAAGTATATGAACATAATTAAACACTTTTATTTTCCTAGCACAATATATTAGAAACATATATGTATATCAGCCAATGTTTATTTACATAGTGTTAAAGTTGAATAGAGTTCCTTTGAAATTTGAATGACAGGCTTTGATATCTTCTTTAAATCCTTAAAAATCATATATCATTTTGAAGCATTTTAAGTATGCCTTATAATGAAGTATAACTTCTATGATGAACTTTCTTGATTTACCAGGCTAATATTTCACAGAATTCCTCAGATAAGGAATAAACACAAATCTGGAGCTGCCTACACAGGAAACCCCTCAAACAAACAGTAACAATTTAAATAGTATGCAAAAAGACAAATTAAAACTATAGTTTAAAAGCAGTTGTCTAGTGGTGAGTCTATTTTTCTGGAGATGACAGTTTAAAATGAAGCCTCTAATGCTCTTTATATCTTTGAGTAGGTTATTAGCATGTAGCAGAAACAGAACACCCACATGTCCCCAGGGACAAGCTCAACAATCCAGAATGAACATGAACAACACTCCATTCATTCATTCATTCAGCAAGTCATTTGGTATGCAGGGCTTAGTAATGAGAGGTCAAACATAATACATATGTACACTTGTGACGCTATGAGACACAGGTGTGAGGGTAAAGGTAAGAGCAAAACGATAGTGATGTGGGTAGAGCACATTTTCCAAAGAGGTAAAAAACTTTAAGGACCATCTCCCCCTTTAATGAAATTTTTAAAAATAGGGTTATAAATTTAAACATTTATTATGAGCTAATATGTGGAAAATACTGTGGGTGTTTTAGGAGATCAGAAAGAGAAGACTATTTCTTACCCAGAACAATTTAAAATTTAATGAGGAGCCATCAGGAAAATGTAAATCAAAACCACAGCAAGATATTCCTTTACATTCACTGGATGGCTATAATCAAAAAGGCAGACAAATAATAAGTATTAATGAGGAGGTACAGAAAGTGGAATCCGCTGGTGACACAGTCAAATGGTGCAGCTGCTTTGGAAAGCAGTCTGGCAGTCCTTCAAAAAGTTAGTTACCTATGATCCAACAATTCTACTCCTAGATATATACCTAAGAGAACTGAACACATATGTTCACACAAAAACATGTACACAAATGTTCATAGCAGCAGTATTCATTAATAGCCAAAAAGTGGAAACCACTCAAATGTCCTTCAGCTGATGAAAGGATAAACAAAATGTGGTATATCCACACAATGGAAAATTATTCAGCCAAAAGAAGGAATGAAGTACTGATACATGTTACTACATGGATGAACCATGAAGACATTACGCTAGTGAAGTCAGTCACAGAAGACCACCTATTGTGTGAT
The DNA here is from genome assembly GCF_963924675.1 of Phocoena phocoena. Taxonomy (NCBI): domain Eukaryota; kingdom Metazoa; phylum Chordata; class Mammalia; order Artiodactyla; family Phocoenidae; genus Phocoena; species Phocoena phocoena. The sequence goes on along the minus strand of NC_089224.1, from coordinate 25,419,974 downwards.
TCCATTTATATAAAATGTCTAGAAGAGGCAAGTCTATAGAGACAGAAAGATTATTGGCTGCCTGGGGTTGGGGGGCAGGAGAATAAAGGGAAACTGGGGGATGACTGACAATGGATAGAGTCTTTCTTTTGGGGGTGATGAAAATATTCTGAAATTGATTATAGTGATGATTGTACAAGTTTGAAAATACTAAACACTATTGAATTGTACACTTTAAAAAAGTGAATTGCATGAGATGTGAATTATTTCAATAAAGCTGTTATTTAAAAATTTAACAGAGACAATAAAATCTAATAACTCACTCTAACAAAAGGAAGAAAGAAATACAACGTGGCAGTAACTGAAACACGACGTGAACACAGATATGCCGACTTTATTTCTGGCCAGGATGTGAAGCAGTTGAAGGCTTCAAAGAGGTGGTACTTTGATGTGTGAGTAGGGACTGATTGGCAAGAGTGGAGAAAACAGGTCCTACGGTGAGATTAATATAAAGATGTGGTAATTACTTATTTCACCTCTTGCACAGTTAAAACCCTCCAAATTTTCAGAATTCTGGAGCACCTATTTTTATCTCCTCCTAAATTGACAAATGAAAATACATTTTAATCTTCAATGAATAGGCTTAGTGAAGAAAAAACCTGCACAGTTTAGCAGTTCGTAACAAGGAACTTGAAATCAGATATACCTTGGTAGAAGCCTGACTTCACACATGTAACTAAGCAAGATGACTCTGAGTAAGTTACTTCTTGAAGCCTCCCTTTCTGCATTTCTGTAAGGAAGGTGGTTCTCACAGGGCTGTTATAAGGACAAGTAGAGATAGTATACATACCAAAGCATTTAACAAACTGCATGCCAGTTACAGGTACCCTACAAGCAGTAATTACTGCAGTATGTCCAGCCCAGCAGCCCACTGGATACATGTGCCCCCAGCCATCAGCTGTGCTTCGCATGCCTTGGCGCTCTCTCGGGGACCCTCTAGAATGGAGTTAGCATCTTTCAGGTTCCTTGCAAGGTTCCACTTGTACAAAAGACTAGTAAACAAGACAGAATTTACTAAAGATTTCATTAGGGAGAGAGAGGAGGGAGCTTAAATCATATACCCACCACAAACATATTCCAAGTCATTATTTGATGGTTCAGCTTCCAAAGCACCTCTAGATGGCCTACAAGGGTGGGAAGCAGAGTTCCCTCCATCCCTCAAAAGGCACTTGGCGGGCTTCCCTGGTGGCGCAGTGGTTGAGAGTCCGCCTGCCGATGCAGGGGACACGGGTTCGTGCCCTGGTCTGGGAAGTTCCCACATGCTGCGGAGCGGCTGGGCCCATGAGCCATGGCCGCTGAGCCTGTGCGTCCGGAACCTGTGCTCCGCAACGGGAGAGGCCACAACAGTGAGAGGCCCGCGTACCGCAAAAAAAAAAAAAAAAAAAAGGCACTTGGCTGCCTGGCTCCTCTGGCTAGAGTAGTCAAACTCTTCCTGTCTATTAGGAAGAAGACGTCACCTCTGCTCTCCCTTTAAAGGCATGTATATATAAACACGTCACAAAATGTCCTCCAGCTGCAGGGCCAAGTAAGGAGGCAGGTTAACAACCATCTTTTGTTACTCAAAAATGTCCAGAGGAACTCATGCCTACCCCAAGTATTTCTCATTAAAAAGAAAACAAAACAAATAACCACCAATGCTTTCCCTAGGAGGATGGAAGAATAAAGTTCTACCTCCTACTAGAGCTGCAAACAAAACCAGATGATATATTTATATCAGGAAAGAAAAAGATGAAAATTCATCAATTTTCTCATTTACACTTCAAGGTATTAGCTATATTAACTCTGAGGCTGAACTGTGTGTTTGTGACCACTAACAAATAAATCCAAATCATACGATGAACCCAAGCTTAATTAGCAAACATATTAGAAAGGAAATAAAAATAAAGGATATTTAATAAATTTGCTTATAATAATACTGGTTGAGAATGTTTAGCATGTGTTTAAATATTACCTGAAAACTATACATTTTTACTTTATTCCTCAAGTTGGAACCACTAACCCAAAATGCAGATGTATGCATATCACGTAACATACTAAACCAATTCCATGGGGAAAAAACAGAAGAAATAAACCTGTCTCTTCTGTATACTTTTACTATAGCAAAGGATTCATATGACCCATGGAAAGCTAGAACTAAAACCCCAATTTCCTGATTCCAAATACATCTTTTCTAAATCTTAGAAATAAAGAATAACAGCAGCTGGAAACAAAATTAAATCATAACCGCTAAAATTCCAAAGTTTCTTACACGTTCCAATTTCCTAAATAAGTATAACCTGGTATGCCTAGCAAGTAAATAACATGGCATTTATGGATATGTCTGTCCTTGCATGTTTAGGTTGCAAATTTATTATACCTAGACTTATGTACTACTCAGAAAAATTAAAATCACAAATACGATACATTTTTAACATTAACCCTTCTTTATATTGAGTCATAATTCCCCTCCCTTTAAACTTAAGCCTTTAGTCCGGGAAGTACTTGGGTTTGCATCTTTATCTCATTTGACCAAACAACTAGGCTTCAGGCATAAGCAGAGATTTGAGACGGAGATTCAAATCATAGACTTCCCATAAAATCCTAGAATGTTCATTAGAAACAAGTCAGAGGTCATTCCCACACTGAAGGAGAGATGACTACACAAGGCAAAATTCTGGGACACCTTCAAAGATATAAAACCCTATAAAGATACCAAGGATAATGTGGCAGGGTCACCAAAAAGAACTCCACAGAGATAACCCTCTCAATTTTGGATAAATGCCTGCTCTTGAGCCTTAGCTTTCATCTTTTATTACTGTTCAGTGAAAGCTAAACAGCTTTCTACCAGGACACAATAGTTCCTTCTGGAGTAGAAAACAATCTAACTTTGAAACATATTTTATACTGGAAACTATGTAGTAAAGAATTTGACACCAAAGAGGGGTTTGGGCTTTGCTGTCAGCTTCTAGGAGATAATCTCTATCTTTGTTTAGAATGGGGGTTAACACATCCAATCTTAGGGTGGGACGGGCCATACCAAATAGTCTTAGGTTGGCCATGCCAGAAAGACAACCATGTGATTTCGGATGTGTCATATAGTATCAGTCAACCTGGTGGCAGAGTTCAACCATGTGGGATACTCAATTGATCATGCATATGTAATGAAGCCCCAGTAAAAACTGAACTGTGAGGCTCAGTAGTGCTTTCCTGGTTGGCAATACCCATATTCCTTGTCATACATCAATGCTGGGTGGGTAACGCATCCTAAGAACAATGGAAGCTCCGCACTTGGAACCCTCATAGACTCTGTCCAATGCGTCTCTTCCTCTGGCTGATGTTTATGTGTATCCTTTCCCTGTGATAAACCATAACCATGAATAGAATGGTTTTCAGTGAGTTCCATGAGTCCTAGAAAATTATCAAATGTGAGGGTAGTTTGGGGAACCCCCCAAACTTTCAGTTGGTATAAGAAATGAGGATGGTTTGGGAGACTGTGCTCTCAAACTCTGGCTAACTGTGGGTGGGAACATACATATTTTCCAGTGTAATTCTGAATACTTCTAGAATCTTACCTTGTATAGTCATCTCCCCTTCAAGTGTGGATGTGACCTCTAACTTGCTTCTAACCAACACAATATTGCAAAGAGATGGCATATATATGATTATGGGTGCATGACTGCTACAAAGAAACTGTGAGATAATAAATGTGTGTTATTGTAGACCCTTAAACTTGTAATAAATAACCAATAAAATAGATAAGCAGTGATATTCTTCAGAAATGCAACATTAGAGGGATACTTCTAAAATGAAAATAGAATCATGTCACTCACTGGCTTAAAAATCTCTCAGTGGTCTCTCACTGGCTACAAATAAAACTCAAACACCTCAGCAAGGTATAAAAGACTCTCCTTAATCTGACCTCTAGTCCCCTGTCTGATCTCTTAACATGAGCCACCCCCCTCACCTCTTCTCTCTCCCTCCAAGCTCCAGCCATATACGACTAATTATCCATTTCCTTAAGGATCTACCCTCCCCACCTGTGTGCTGCTCCCATTCCTAGAGCACTTCTCCCTCGGCCTGCCCCCCACCCCCCACCTCATTGTCTCTAGAGAAGTCAGTACGGTGCAGTCTCTGTGGCTTCACCCTTTCCCAGGCCACTGCAGAACTCTGTGCACATTTCTCTGTAGCAGGTCTCTCACTGTGCATTCTGTCACTTGTTTGTTGCCCTTCTTGCTAACTTACAAACCCTTCCTTTTTGAGGGGAGAAAATGAACTTTGCTTGTCTGAGTTTATTTTTCTGTAGTACTGGCAGAGAAATGGCACTCAATAAACTTCTACTAAATGAATGAATGCCAATAAAACTATATTTACTGGTCATAATTTTTCAAGAAAAAAAATGTTATATCCACAAAATAATTTTCATTACTACAAAGTGTCAAACTGTGTATACCATTAGTAAACTATGAATCTCTAAGATTCTCTAATCTATTTAACATCTATCCAGTTCATTTCTCAACATCCCATTAAACCTGCCACACAACAGAAAACAAATCAATATCTGCTGTTTCATTATTAGATATTTTCAAAGACTTTAAAGCCATAAAATTGACAATTTATATCAACCAAAACCAGAGAATATCACAACTAAATTTAAAATAATTCACATTCAAATAAAAACATGAGTATTCAAGTCTTAGTTTATCCAAGCTTTAATTCGAAAAACTCTAAAGCCAATTTTGAATAGAAAAGAGAAAAAATTAGTATTCTTTCATTTTCTACTTTTTAATAAAGTATTTATCCATATCCATATTTATTGAATTTTTAGCATAGAGGAGAAAGAAATATTACCTTGACTGCTAAAGGTACCAAAGAGTGAGAAAATTAAAACAAATCTTTAAAGATGTTCACATAGTTATCTAAATCCCACTTCAACTTAAAAAAATCAAATTTAATATTAAAATAATTAAAACAGCTTCCTTCATTTAGCAAACGAAAATATATTTTACTATCAAACCCCAAATTATAAATAAAATTTATTTTTAAAAAGCTAATTCTGACACTTGAGTTTTTGTTATATGTAACAATATAAAGGGGGAGAGGGACCTCAAATGACTAAACTAAAAAATAATTTGTGCTAAAACTAATTTCTACACCGGAAACTTTTTGGCTATATACTAATTAAAGTACTAGAACAACATTTTTACTCTTCATAAAATTAAGAGCATAGATTATGCTTTAGTTTGGTGTTTTATTTCATTCAAAAAGCAGATGTTTTATCTACTGGGAAAGCACTAAAATGAAAAGAATGATTTTTAAACTATGTCATCTTCATAAACTAATATTCACAAAAACATGAGTATTTATTACACAAGGTAAAAATAACAAAATTATGGTAAACAGTAGAAGCAATCTGAGTACAGCAGTTACAAATACTTTAAGCACAGTTCTCTAGTACAACACACTACATTTCACCCTAGAGAAAGAATGTTGGCAAAGATCTCTACCACATGGAAAGTGCTTTGAAAGCTGTTGGGCCCTGAAATTCTATTCAGCAGTTTGAAATCAATCCACAGCTTTTCTCATTCACCCGCCCACTTGGGGCTAATGCAAGCCATGACCATCTACTGAGTAAAACCACAAAAAACTTCAAAACAGCTACAACGGTAGGCTCTTTTTTCACATATTATTTTAAATATCGTTTGTTAAAATGTGACACCTAACAATCTTAGTAAATGTAAAGGCCATCTTTAATTTTTTTATGTTTCAGTTATTTCGAACAATTATTTTTTAACAAGCACTTAAGTATATCATTGCATAACTTTAATGTCCATGCAGGCAAGAACAAGGTGCTGCAAAAGTCACAAAACCATGTTATTCTTAATTTTCAACCATTGATTTTTGACAAAATGGTATCTACAATGCAGCACCAGCAACTATGAGTGATTCTGTCTGAAGTTACTTATGAAAAAGTGTAAAATGTGCACCACCAGATAAAATCCAGCAGTGAGCCTAAAAATCTTTCCCATTTCATTCCCTCTAAATCTTTGATTAAAGTTCTGTATTTTTTCTAGTCTGCAATACTATTTTTGCATTTTTCATGGTTTAAATTTTAAAAGAAATGCTATTAACTAAAAGAAATGATATCTATAAAAAATTATAAAACTAAGAAAATTTAAATTATGGCTTTTCCCATATTCTGTACCACCTAAAAAAGTGTTAATGACTACTTTTCATAATGTTAAATTTAAAATTTAATTATAAAACTGTTCCTGGAACTTGTTTCTGCTCATACCAATACAAATCAAGAGTTCGTCTAAAGGAGCAAAGTTGAAATATGATATTTTTTAACTCACATGAGACAGGATCATGGGACTTCAATTTAACTGTTTATATTACAGGTATCCTAAGAAGACTTCAATTACAAACAAGTACCTTTGTTCAAGGCACCTAATTATTAAAAAACTGAAATTATCAACATTGCTTGGATTTTTGATATAAAAGGAACTAAAACCATTTTCTGAAACTATTTTTCAGAATGTGGCTGATACATAAAAACTTTTAGCATCTAATTAAAGATCACTAAGGGTTAAATACTTGTTCTCTGGTCCCTACTGCGTATACCCTGCCAAAAAGTCCTCTAAGCTTTTAAATATTGCTTCAATGGTCTGCGTTTTTATTTCCAGGGTAAAAGAGAGTATTGTCCCACAGTCAGCAGGCCACTAGCTTATTAACTTCCAGTCACTTTCATTTTTGCTAAAATGAAGACTCTGAAATCTACACTTCTCCTGTTCCTGTTTGTGCCTCTGATAAAGCCAGCACCACCATCTCAGCAGGATTCACGCATTATCTATGATTATGGAACAGACAATTTTGAAGAAAGCTTATTTAGCCGAGATTATGAGGATAAATCCCTGGATGGAAAAAGTATTAAGGTATTTTATTTCTACTCTAAATTTAATTTCTAAAATGGTCGCCCATTTAAATGTATGTTTTTGTTTTTTCTGAATGTGTCTGATAAGGTAAGAGGAAAGGAAAAGCACATTAAATGCTTCAAAATAATTCAAAATAACTGTCCTAAGATGATATTTTTAAAGTATGCATGCTTCCCAAATTAATACATAGAATCCATAATAACCAAACAGTATCTATAGCAACCAAAACATAAGATTTAAGGAAAACTAAAATTTAAAACATAAAATTTAAGGAAAATTAAACTTTGAGAGGATCTCTGACCAGTTGAGATTTATATGTTAAGTAATATTACATAATGTCCTATATATGCATATTAAAATAAAATAGGAGAAATGTGTATTAGGAGAAATAAAAATGAATCACCAGCTTAAGGTTTATTGTTTTAGGAAGAAGTGGTTCAAGGAAATAAAGAGTACTGCTTATTTTGTACCTACAGCATTTCACAATAATTCACATATGTCAAAAACTGAAAACTACTTAATATAGCTTAATTTTTAATCGGTTTTAACAATTCAGACTCCATCACTTTACCAAGTAACGGTAACTGTCATTGTCTACAGGGATGACTTTCACACCACATCTTCATATTCTACTTGTACGGGGGCTAAGTAATTACTTGTGGTTTTACTGGCACACAGAAATGAACACTGGGAAAGGAAAAAGTTAATACAGCACATAAGTATCTGTTGCCTGCCTACCGTGTGTCTGTATGTCTCTCTCTCTCTCTCTCACACACACACACACACACACACACACAAATGGAAAATGAGCAAAGCAGCCAAATATATAACAATGTTGATTGCTTCAAAAGTTCTCCACTATAAATAAGATGACAAAGATTTTAAGAGTGAACAGTTATAATTGCTTCTTTCTTTTTTTAGTACAGATGAGCAAATGTTAACTGTACAATTTCTTTCAATGGAGTTGGTTAATATGCTATTATTATTATTATCACATATATATAATATAGGTATACATATATAGTTATAGCTTAGGGAAAAAAAAGGCCCACTATAACAACAAGTTGTTGGCTCACATGGCTGATTTGAATCTATCAATCAGTTTAAAGAATACTTTCAAAAATCTACTGGTCCCTAAAAAGTAGTAAATAAAAAGTTCTCTGCTTCTTCTCTTTACATTGCTTTAGGATTCTCTCTATCTTAATATAAATGCAGGGACCAAGATATTTGTGAAGTGGAGTAGAATTCAACGACATTTAATAGACAAATGGAAAGGGGAGAGGCTGTTCAACCAGAACACTTATGGGAGAATGTTGTCTGTAATCCCTCAGTTTTACCGTCCAAATTGGTCCTTGTCACACCTGAAAATAAATGTTTATTTTTTCAATAGGAAAAAGAAACTATGATAATAATACCCGATGAGAAAGGTTTTCAATTACAAAAAGATGAGAGTATAAAACCATTATCCCCCAAGAAAGAAAATGATGGTAAGTATGAATACTCTAGCATCAAATTTTTTTAAAGGAGCTTTAAAAAATAGCTTATAATGGAACTTTATTCCTTATAGTAATCAAAAATTGCATCAGGATATAGTAGATCCGAACAGTGGAATTTTATCTCTAATGATAAAGTCAAACAGGTATATTGTGAGTTTTCATCATTTGCCATTCCACATTATGAGTGAGAAATGTGGAATAGGAACATTCAAGAACAAAGTTTAGTCTACGTTTAGCCTCTACAAAGTGTGTGCTTCTGTCTATATTAAATCAGTTCAAGAAATACTTGTTAAACACCAATTATTTTCAAATACTATGTAGCCTGAGGATAAAGTAAATAAAATATAATTCTTGCCTTTAAGAAACTCACAGAAGAGAGACATAGTTATATACATAAATAATTATAATGTACATTTCAATTAAAACAATAGAAAACTTATAAAATAACCAATTACAAAGTCCTACTTATTAGTTTCTATTTGGTTTATTCTTGCTCTATCACAGAACATTACTTCACATGACAATATGAAAAAAAATCAGACACTAATTTCTATATTGCTACAATAAAATTAAAATGGACAAAACCAGGGCTTCCCTGGTGGCGCAGTGGTTGAGAGTCCACCTGCCAATGCAGGGAACACGGGTTCGTGCCCTGGTCCAGGAAGATCTCACATGCCGCGGAGCGGCTGGGCCGGTGAGCCATGGCCGCTGAGCCTGTGTGTCCGGAGCCTGTGCTCCGCAACGGGAGAGCCCACAACAGTGAGAGGCCCGCGTACCGCAAAAAAAAAAAAAAGGACAAAACCAGAAAATATATCTTAAGAAATTTGAGAAGTATCGTAGTGAAAGTAGACTTGAAGAAATGGAAAGACATTCTTTGCTCTTGAGTAGGATGATTTAATATCACAAAGATGTCAATGCTCCCTAAATTTACAACAATGAACTTCTTTAAAGAGCTGGTAAGGCTGATCTTCAAGTTCAGAAGGAAAATCAAACCTGCATGAAATCACCTATCAGAACATGCTTTAAAGCCTGCATACTTAAAATAAGTGTAATACTGGTGCATGAACGAAAGTCCACAGACAAAAAGAAATACATGTAGAAATTTAGTAAATAATAAAGGTAACATCTTTAATCACTGAAGCAAAGATGATATTTTAAAAAACTGGGGCTGGGACAACTAAGTAGTCAACTGACAAGGGATACAATTAGATCCCTATCTTACACAGAAAAACTCCAAATAAATTAGGGTCTAAATGCAAAAAGTGAAACCATACAAATAGTAGAAGATAACCTGGGTGTGGGGTATCTCAAACTCCAGAGACGATAATAGAAAAGATCAATAAATTTGACTCCATAAATGAAACATCTCCATGGCAAAAACCATCATAAACGAAGCCAAAGGCAACTGAAAACTGAGAAAAATATTTGTAATATATATCACTGATAAAGAGTTAATATCTCTAATTTCTAAAGAACAAGTAAAAATCCAGGAAAAAGAAACTGATCAAAAATCCACTGGAAAAATGGACAAAAGATATGAACAGACAATTCACAAAATGATATAAAAATGACGCTTAAACACATAAAAGATGTTCAATCTCACATATAAGTTTAAATTATGCTGAGATAAAATTTTTTAACCTATCTGACAAATATATTAATATATTCCATTGGCAAAACTGTAGGGTATCAGACACTGACATACTTTGCTGGTGGTAATACAAACTGGTAGAATGGACAGGAATTTGGTAATATCTAACGAAACCTAATACGCATTTACTTTGTGACACAGCAATTGACTTCTAGGAATTCACCCTAAAGATATACCTCCAAAAGTAAGAAAACACATATGCAAAATCTCTGAAGCATTGCTTGCATCTGCAAAATATTGGAAACAATCTAATTATCCATACACTGAAGAGTGGTTGAATAAAGTATGGTACATCCACCCAGGGGAATACTATGCAGTTGTAAAAGTGAATGAGGATGATCTCTATAACTAATATGGAGTGATTTTCAGAAGAGAATATGTGAAAAAAAAATGCAATAGAGTATCTACAGTATGCTGTCTTTCACCTAAGAATGAAGGGGGGCTTCCCTGGTGGCGCAGTGGTTGAGAGTCCGCCTGCCGATGCAGGGGACACGGGTTCGTGCCCTGGTCCGGGAAGATCCCACATGCCACAGAGCGGCTGGGCCTGTGATCCATGGCCGCTGGGCCTGCACATCCGGAGCCTGTGCTCCGCAACGGGAGAGGCCACAACAGTGAGAGGCCTGCGTACCACAAAAAAAAAAAAAAAAAAAAAAAAAAAAAGAATGAAGGGGATATAAGAGAATATACATACATCAGCCCACTTTGTGAAAAGAAATTCAAGAAGGGTAACTAAAAAACTGAGACTAGTTACCTATGGGTTACAGATGGGACTAAGGGTAGAAAGGAGGGGGAGATGGTAACTAGGGGTACTAGGGGAAGGTGCTAGAACTTCTTGGAGTATACACTTGTTGTGGAGATTTGATTTTAGAATAATGTTATATTCAAATAAGCAAACAAACAAATACATTTATAAATAAAACCAACTAGGAAAAGATAAAAAGAACCCAAACTGGCAAACAAACAGAAAAATAGAAACTTAATTGCATTTCAAATCAATAACATAACACACTACAGGGGGAAAAATCTAATCGAAGTAATCCTTAAACACAGTATTTTGACTGTATACTTTCAGGCTAAAGACAAAATAAAATAGGCAAATACTAAAATTCTAGTGGGTAGGTTTGTTTTCCATAGTATTATAGGTTAGCAATAATGAAACTACTTAATGTGTGTTCTGGGACTGAGTAAAGTAAATGCACAGTGGATCACAAGAGCCAGGTTTCTCATTGTCAGAGAAGGGTGTTACAAATATGGTAAGGGGGAAGGCTAAAATGAACACTGTTGAGATGGAGTGGAATGAAAGATATCAGAATCAACTCCTGGTTTGTATACAGAGATACAGAAATAGATATATACATGTTTGCCTCCCTGTATGAGTGTGTATGTGAAAATATGCATATGATGTGCTTATGTTTTCGTATGAGCATATGACACATATTATATACATGTATATATGTATGTCTGCATGTGTGTACTTGTGTATTATGTCCATGTCCATATACATATACTTGTGTGTATGTATGTGTATTATATATGAAGAGTGCGCCAAATAAAAATACATATATTTCCCAGGCCCCTTTGCTGAAAAAGCCCAGAAGCAATGAGATCCCAGTAGCAATGAGCACATCCACACCCAAATGTTGGTTTCTAAATACCATCCTCCACTAAAAGGGACCAGTACTCCTTGAAATAATAGCTGATTTCAGGCCTGGGGCAAGGAAAGGGCAAGATTGGTCTGGGACATCTTAGCATGCCAGAAAATAAGTAAGTTCTCAAAAAACAGTGGGGACATTTAATTTTTAAAATTAATCAAGATATAAAAAATACATAGGTATAAATGTGTAAAAGATGTACAAGACCTGCTCATTGAAATCCAGACAATATAAAGGGATCAATTGTTATTCATTAGAATAAAAAATGTTTGCTCTTCTTTTTTATTTTTTTCTGGCCCCACCATGCGGCATGTGGAATCTTAGTTCCCCAACCAGGGATGGAACATGCACCCCCTGCAGTGGAAGCGTGGAGTCTTAACCACTGGACTGCTGGGGAAGGCCCCAAATGTTTGCTCTTCAAAAGACATTGATAAGGAAATAAAAAGATAAGCCACAGACTGGAGGAAAATATTTGCAAAACATAAATCTGACAAATGATTTATACTACAGAATATACTTTTATAATTCAAAACTAATAATACAAAAACCTATTTTAAAAAAAGGCAAAAGATATGAATAGACACTTCACCACAAAAAAATATGTGGATGGCAAATAAGTATATAAAAAGATGCTTAGCACATTAGTCATTAGGAAAATGTAAATTAAAACACGCGATACCACAACAAACCTTACTTGAAAGTCTAACATAAAAAAGTCCAACCATACATACCAAATGTTGACAAGAATGTGGAGCAACTGGAACTTTCACACACTGCTAATGAGAATGTAAAATGGCACAACCACTTTGGAAAACACTTTAGGACATTCTTCAAAAGGCAAAATACATACGTATAATAAGACCCAGCCATTCTACTCTTAGGTATTTATCCAAGAAAAATGAAAACATTAAGTTCATAGATAAATGTTCATGGCAGCTTTCTTTGAAATAGCCAAAAACTGGAAACAACCCAAATGTCCGTAAGAGATGACAGTATAAATGGTATTTATTGAGACAATGGAATAAATTGGAATGAACTCAGTAATAAATAGGAATGAATTACTGATACATACAAAATTATTTTGAGAAATAATTATGCAGAGTGAAAGAAGCCAGACAAAAGACTGCATGATTCTTTTGATATAAAAGTTTCAAAAATGCAAACTAACATATAATGACAGAAAGGAGATTAGTGGTTGCTGGGAGGGAGAAATTACCAAAGGGCATGAGGAAACTTCTGGAGTGATGGATATGTTAATTATCTTCATTGTGGTGATGGTTTCATGGGCATATACACATGTCCAAACTTATATATTATACAAATTAAATATGTGCAACTTACTGTATATCATGGAACCATAAAAAGGCTGTGGGAGGATAAACAGAGCTTAAGAGTTCTCACTGACTAATCTGTGACAAAGTGATTATCAAAATAAATAAGACAGTAACGTATTATGGGATACGTTATCCATGGGATGAGGAATTCATAAGTTCATACTGACAGAAATAAACAAATAAGAAGGGAATGTTCCACCTTATATCAGAATGCCAACTAACAAATATAGAAGAAATGATGGAATTAGAAAATAATTGGCAATTATCCTAGTGATAAATGATTCAAGTAAGAATCTTCAACAGATGATAAAACTAGAGGGTGAAAGTTTGATGACAAACCTGATGTTTAGAATCTCAAAGTACTCCTCTAGAAGGTACAAATTACAAAGTGAAAAACAGTAATTTTACAGAGTGAGAACCATGGCAGATACTAACTGAACCAAGTGACCAAAGACAGCATCATAAGGAATGAGACAGATACATAACACTAAGGATGTAACATTATTTCCATGGTATTCCTGCCAAAAAATGAGGAACCTCATATAAACCCTAATTGAAAGATATTCTGCAAAATAGATGCCCTGAAAATAAAAGTTTTTAAAAATTCAAAAATTTCCAAAAGGTATGAAAAACAAAGACAAGGAACTGTTGTAGGTTGAAGGAGATGAAAGATGCACAACAAGTAAATGCAATGAATGATGTAGGGTACAATAGGGATTCTAACAGTACCCATGATGACTCCAATTTTTAAGTTAATAGTTTGCTTATTTAACTAAGTGGTTTCTAAACTCATTAGAAATGTGTTTGCACCACTCCAAGTGATAAATCAAGCTTATATTTACCTTAAGTCCTGCTTTATGATTTTTGATACTCCAATGAAGAAATGTAACTGTCAATCAATTCAGCAATTAAATGATCACTGCTAAAACAGATAGGAGAATAAAAGAGATTGTGGATTACAGAATTTAAAATAAAATTCTGGTGAGTTATCAGATACAATATAGATTACTAGCTATCATGGCCATAACATCTTTCCTGTTATCACTCATAATTCTGTAAAGGATCTTTTCAAATTGGTAATAACATAAATGATAGCAAGAATTTTAACACTAGAGGTCAAATATTTTTAAACTACTGAATTTTATGATTTTTGTTTCCCAATTTAGAAATGCCCACATGCCTGCTATGTGTTTGTTTAAGTGGCTCTGTATACTGTGAAGAAGTTGACATTGATGCTGTACCACCCTTACCAAAGGAATCAGCCTATCTTTATGCACGATTCAACAAAATTAAAAAGTTGACTGCCAAAGATTTTGCAGACATACGTAAGTTAATTTTAAATAAGATATTAGTGTTAACTCGTGTTAGTATTTAACTCGTATAAACACAAGTTTCTAGGTACCTGTGGCCTATCACGTGTACGGTAGTGACTGTTGAGGTATTTTAAGTATCCACCACACTTCACTTCACATCTCCTTTCCATTCAGATGTTCCCTGTCATCTTTCTTTACTGGTGACTACGGAGTCTATGTTGACAGCCCATCTAACATATGGGCAACTATATCTTCTCAACCCCAATATTTCAAGATCCATTTGCCTCAGCCAGTCAGCAATACAAATATAATCAGGATATTTCTCCAATGACAATGTTTTATTTTCTACTTTCACTATAAAAACACAGAAACTGCTTTTTCTTACTTTAACTCATGGTTCTTAAATCTGGCTGCATATTAAAGTATTTTTGATACCAGGTCCTAGTCCCCAGAGATTCTAATATAGGTCTCTAAATTTAGAGGCCCACGTGTTGTCATTAACCACAACCAAACTCTTCAGATGACTCTAATACAGAATTAATGCTGAGAGCAGTGCCATTTAACTCCTTCCCAGGTCATTAAAAATCCTGGACTTCTGGTGTCCAATCAAAGCTTACAACAGCTGCCAGGAGAGTGTTGCCATGAGCACACCCAAATCCCCTACTTCTGCAGTATGAAGTCCAAGTCTGGATCACTAATCCCTCATAAATTTTCTAGATTCCAATGCTGTCAAGGGCTTCTGAAGAAAGTCACATCAAGAAATGCACACTGGCCGCGCTACACATTTACAAGATTAGCCATAACTAAATTCATGCTGTCACCAGTAGCTCCCAACTGACTGAATACAGTTGTTCCTCTTTTGTGGATTCCATGTTTTCAAACTCACCTACCTGGTAAAATTTATTTGTAACCCAAAACATCAATACTTCTGGCACTTTCATGGTCATTCGTAGACATATGCACAGTGGCAAAAAATTTGAGCCATCCAAGATAGGCTGAATGAGATGCTTGGCCTTTTGTTTCAGCTTTTATACTGTAAACAAGTATCCTCTTTACAGTCTACTTAGTGCCACATTTTTCACATTTTTGTGCTTTTTGCTGTTTAAAATGCTCCCTAAGTATAGTGCTAAAATGCTGTCTAGTGTTCCTAACTGCAAGAAGGCTGTGATGTGCCTTACAGAGAAAACACATGTTAGGTAATCTTTATTTAAGTGTGAGTTACAGTATTGATTGGCTGTGAGTTCAATGTTAATGTATCAACAATATATATTAAGTAAGATGCCTTTAAAAAGAAACACACATAAAATTTTCCACTGATTGGTTGATGAAAATGTGTGATGAGAGGCTCTAACCCTGTATATTCCCTAGGAGCAATGGTTCCATATTCACTAATTCAGCATTTACACTGACTTTATAGACATGACCACCTTGAATAGTGAGAAGGGACCATATTTTCTAATCATCCCAGATGGACAAAAGTGATGCACACATAAATACACACATTGAATTTCTCTATCTCTCAGTATGCACCATGGTAACAAATTAGGGAACATTTTTGCCTTTATTGTTGTCAAGCAATAAGGCATGGAGAGATTAAGATATCCTCAGTCACAATATAACAGGCTGGCAAAAAATCCAAAAATATTTACATGATTTTATTCAATCAGATGTAATGCTTACTTTCCATAATTTGCAACAAAAAGTTTCATTCAAACTACTTGAGCATACTGAGAATTCAAACAAAAAAGGATGGAAGGACTCTATTAACTTTAAGTTCCCTTCCAAACCTGAGGTTTTAGAACTTCAGTGAGAAAGACCATCAGTGTCAAGCACAGAGTAGATGCTCAGTGTTCAACAAAACTTACTGAGCTACTAATTGTAGACACTCTGCTAGGCACTAAAAATAAAAGACGTTTGAATGACCTGATAAACAAATGCTTTTCCTCAGTCCAGACAATTAAGAATTTAACTTCATATATTTTTTTAAAAATTTCTTATTTTTTGTATATTTTTCCTTCAAGCTAACTTAAGGCGACTTGATTTTACGGGAAATTTGATTGAAGATATAGAAGACGGTACTTTTTCAAAACTTTCACTGTTAGAAGAACTTACACTAGCTGAAAATCAACTACTGAAACTTCCAGTTCTCCCTCCCAAGCTTACTTTATTTAATGCAAAATACAACAAAATCAAGAGTAGAGGAATCAAAGCAAATACTTTCAAAGTAAGTATTTTATAGTATGACTGAGCACAATATAAAAATATCGGTTATACAGCCAATAATTACATGATGAAAGAAAAAGAAACTATGGTCTAGAATTTTGTTTTAAAACTATTTTAATGTAATAAATGAAGATATTATTTACATGATAAATAGTGATACTACTAGGCTTATTTAGTCTAGCTTATGCCTGTACCTCACTTAAAATACCTTTATCTTGTTTCATGGGACTACCTGGTGTCATATCTTTTTCCCTTGTTCACACAGCAATATTTATTTATACAGACAAGGTTTGCACCCTCGTGGCACCAACAGTCTGCAAAACCTCAAAATGGGAGTGTTCCTGTGTTTCTTTTTTCCTTACAATATTAGTAATTTACAAACACCAGAAAAAATCATGTTCTAAAGTAAACACTGAATTTTATTTTTAATACTTAAAAATATTAGACCATAGACTTCTGTAGGTAGACATTCTTTTGAATTACATGATGGCACCTAATACAAAATTCTGTATGTAGTAAAAATTACACATATTCCTTAATTTAGTAATACAAGAAAATAAATGCACATGAAAAGGGCAAGGTGATTTCCTCTGATTTAGATAGCCAGGTTGTCTCAAAATGCAGAGCCTACAGGGAAGTAACCTCAGCCCAGGACTTCCATAGCTCTATGTACTCATTCCCAGTCCTGGAAGAAACCCCAGATAAAAGGATGAGACAATCATGCTACTGTTGGCAACAGAAGACCTCGTTCAAAAGGAAGGTTTGGGGCTTCCCTGGTGGCGCAGTGGTTGAGAGTCTGCCTGCTGATGCAGGGGACACGGGTTCATGCCCCGGTCCGGGAAGATCCCACATGCCGTGGAGTGGCTGGGCCTGTGAGCCATGGCCGCTGACCCTGCGTGTCCGGAGCCTGTGCTCCGCAACGGGAGAGGCCACAACAGTGAGAGGCCCGCGTACCGCCAAAAAACAAACAAACAAAAAAAAACAAAAAGGAAGGTTTGTAGCTCCTTAGGACAACTCCTAGCAGTTCCTCAGAAGTTAAGGGACTCTTAGGGGACTTTTAAAAACTGGACTCATTTTAAAAACAAAAAAATGTTTGTAATTTGAAGATATGCAATTTGAGCAGGTAAACCTTTGAATAACTGACATGTTAAAGACCTACAGGAGTGGGGACTTCCCAGGTGGCGCAGTGGTTAAGAATTCATCTGCCAACACAGGGGACACGGGTTTGAACCCTGGTCTGGGAAGGTCCCACATGCTGTGGAGCAACTAAGCCCATGCGCCACAACTACTGAGCCTGAATTCTAGAGCCAGTGAGCCACAGCTGCTGAAGCCCGTGCATCTAGAGCCCGTGCTCTAGAAGAAAAGCCACCACAATGAGAAGCCCACACACTGCAATGAAGAGTAGCCCCTGCTTGCTGCAACTAGAGGAAGACCAAGCACAGCAACAAAGACCCAATGCAGCCAAAAATAAATAAATAAATAAATAAATTTATAAAACAAAACAAAACAAACAAAAAAGCTAATGCAAGAATTAGCCCCCACAGGAGCTAATCAACATTTCACAAAAGGAATGTCTGAATATTTCGGATTTTACACGTGGATTACAGAAGGGATTCATGACAAGTTGGCATGAAAATGATAAACTCAGCTATTTTCTAGTTTTGCTTAATGCCCTAGGCTGCCAAAGCCACTGGTAAAATCAGGTTACTCTAATCCATGTTAAAGAGGCCCACTGGGGAAGACAGGAGTTTGGTGCCCATATGGTGAATTGTAGGATGCTTAAGAAAGGATTAGGGCTTCCCTGGTGGCGCAGTGGTTGAGAGTCCGCCTGCTGATGCAGGGGACATGGGTTCGTGCCCCGGTCCGGGAGGATACCACGTGCCGTGGAGCAGCTGGGCCCGTGAGTCATGGCCACTGAGCCTGTGCGTTCGGAGCCTGTGCTCCGCAACGGGAGAGGCCACAGCAGTGAGAGGCCCGCGTACCGCAAAAAAAAAAAAAAAAAAAACAAAGAAAGGATTAAAATAACAGCAAATTAAATCTAAAAAAAAAAAAAAATTACCAAATTCTGTCACAGGATGCATATCAAAGGTAAGGTAAAAGATTATTGTTAAGGGAAACTACATCTTGAGATCATATTATAAAATTATACACAATAATGGATTACTGATCATGAAGAGTAATCCAATGTAGAGTCCTTGGGGTGTAAAAAAGTCATACTTGGCTACGTATTTAATAAACTGCTTTGGGAGACATCTTACTAACAAGCATACACATCTCTTAGGAATATTCATTTTACTACAAATTGGTGGAGCTGAAATGGAAAGTTGTGAAGGTTCAAGAGAGGTTATGGCAGTACCAGATGAAAATATAATCCTGCATAAGAATTAACCTTATTACCTGCTCCCAAGAGAAATTTAAAGGGCCCCAGAAATTGGCATGAGGGCTGAGGCTGAATATGATGGTATTCAGAAGTGAGATGAGGGGACAGAAATGTGGCGATGCATCAGGACTCTACTGCCCTTCGTAAAGGACCAAATATACTACTTGTAAAATCAAAAGCACCAAACAACAACAAACAAAGCAAACAAAAAAATCCCACCAAACCTAAAACTACCATACCAATGATTAATAGTATTGATATGTGTCTATATCTATATCTATGTATTTATACATATATGTGTGTATATAGCTTGAATCATGTGAAGAAATGCAATGAGCTCAATAACACTTAAACAAAAGCACCTTTTCCTTACAGAAATTGAATAACCTCTCCTTCCTCTACTTGGACCACAATGCCCTGGAATCTGTGCCTCTTAATTTACCAGAAAGTCTGCGTGTAATTCATCTTCAGGTATGATTGCTCCTTTCACATTATCTGACTTTAATTCAAATTATTATGGGTCAATCTTACGATTCATTAGGAAGCTCACTTATTTACACATAAATTTTGCCCATCAAAAGTATTAATATTTAGCCAAATGTTCTCTCCTGCCCAGAAGCCCTGGTTCTATCCAGAGCACAACCAAAGGACCAGTAACACTAGGTGGGAGGTCTGCTCTTATAGTAGGATTTGTCTCCAGGTGTGCACTTGGCATCTCCTAGTTAATCTGACATGTGGATTTGAAGTTAGGGGACACTTATACCTGTGGTTTATGGTTCCTTCTCCAAATAGCAGTAAACACTTGCTTTTGGAGACTTCCCAGCTGACTTTATTGTCCAACATCAACTTAGGGTAATAGAAAAGTGAAAAGGGAATAAAAATAAACTAAAAGTGGTCTTTTACCATCACAAGAATTCCCATTTTTTCTTTTTATTTCTTTAAAGTATATTTAAGGAAACAGTACCCATTTTGAGTTGACACTCTAGAATAGGATACTTTATCCAGCTATTATAATCTTATTTATACTCAGAAATTTGTTATATGGGTTTTGCTCTTATAAATAGCCAGTAGTCTGTTCTTCCAAAGTAATACTGTAGACTTTAAAAAGGGAGGCTCAGATTGCTCAGCAAGGGTTTTTATTACCATGAAGATATATACACAGTACGTACAATATTTTAAAAATCACTTTTTAGATAAAATATTCTGTGAGATCTCATTACACAAAATACAAAAGGATGATTTCAGGTTTCTAAACCATTTTTCCCTTTTATTTTCTAGTTTAACAACATAACTTCAATTACAGATGATACATTCTGCAAGGCTAATGACACCAGTTATATTCGGGACCGCATTGAAGAGATACGCTTGGAGGGCAATCCCATCATCCTGGGAAAACATCCCAACAGTTTTATCTGCTTAAAAAGATTGCCTGTAGGGTCATACATTTAACCACTATCAATGCAGCACATAAGCTAAAGTACACCCATACTTATAATCTGTCTCAACAATGTCTAAAGGAGCTTAAGTATTTAATATTAATTTTGTATCCTACTATGAAGGAACTTATGTTTTAAGCAAGGATGTTCAAAAAACCTTACATATAACAACGAGCAAAAAGTAAGAGTGAATCTTTAAGTTCAAAACAAAGTAATGTGAAAATATTTGAACAGCATTACAAAATCCCTGCAGTTTATACTGGAGTACCATTTAAAAGGTATGTTTTTATATAAATACACAAATTTAAGATGTATTACGAAGTGAAAGGATAAGTCCAAGAAACTTTCAACTGTTTGTCTTTCCTGGCTTCTACCGGATCCCTAAAGCATTTAAGGCATATGTTCCAAACACTTTGAAAAGCTAAATATTTCCAGGGACCTCTCACTTTTCTTTTATCACTCATACATTATTCATTATGAAGTAGGAACTCTGTTTTCTTTCTATTAAGGCAGCTACTATATTTTTACTTAGCCTCAGAAATAGGAATATAGTCTCACACCTAGGCAAAACTTTCCAAATAAAGCATAATTTTACTCTCTGATAAAGAGCTAATATAGTAATGTTCAGTTATTCTGCTTTGTGATCACACAATTAAAGGCTTTAGTAAAATAGTACAAAATTTTCTTTAATCTAAATATTAACATTCTAAGTCCACCATAAAACATTTTAGGAAGCCAAGCACATCAAAATCAGTATGCTTATTAAAAAACCTGAAAGTCCATCCTGTTTCTCAGAACATAGCCATAAACTTCTCCACTGTAAAGGCTTTCAATTATGATATATACTGCAAAATATTTTCTTTTTATACTATAGGAATGAGAATCTCATCAATAAATTTATCCAAATGTAAGACATGAAAACAAAGTGAATTCTGCAGTGTTACTACTACACACCACCTTCCCACCCACCCATACACATCCATGTTCTTGAGAATAGACCACACATTCACAAGAAAGCATCTCAGCAACATTTTCTAGAGACCCATGATTAACTGGTATGTTTAAAGATGAGAATTCATCTTTAATCTAATAGTGATGATAAAGTTCCTAAAATTACTTTCCTCTTGCGCAAACCCCACTCAAAAGTCTTAGTCTCCACACTGCTTTGGGGTTGCATATAAAATGATCAGTGCTTTAGAAACAAGAGTCTGAACTGTGTATATAAAAATTGCCAACACTGTTTCCAACATAAATTATGCATTAAAATCAAGTTGGTCTCTGTATACTACTCCCAGAACAAACACTATTGGTGGTTTTTCATTTGCTTCTGTTTTTTCCATACGTAGAATGCCCTGTTTTTCAATTTTCCCATTTGTCAAGGTTGACCCCAAAATGAAATTTTTTCACTAAAACACCTGTGATGTCTTAACACCACAATAATTACTGCTACAACACTAATGCGTTCACTGATTTTATTGTGGTAACTGGCAACAATAACTATTATACGGCTTTCTCGTTTTGTGTGCGAGCCTCATTTCTGTGACTGAGAAAGCTCACTGAGCACACTGAACACATCCAATATTCCCTTTATACATTCAAAGTGCTAGCATAATAGTGTGCACATCTAAATTGAATATATAGTAAATAGTGCAAAATAAAATCCATTTAAACAGAAGGGCTCTGTTTTATTTGGAAAAATAGAATAAACTACCATAATCTTGAATAAATCAACAGAAATAAACTGTAACTTTATCTGGAAAAACAAACTTAATAAAGGATTGCTGAGTGGTGGAACCAACAGTGGGGAAAGGGGTCAGTACTTTCTTCCCATTTCCAGATGTCAGAATAATAATGTATTCCTATGTTCTTTATATTACTAAACTTAAAGGGGAAAAGCACCATAAAATAACTCTCAAATTTTAGAGAATTTAAAAGCCAGTGGTTTATATAAAATAGCAATTAGGAAAGAGCACAGGTTTAAAAGTCTGAATTATGGAATTATCTTAAAAAATAGTTTTGAGACTTCTAGATAAGAAGATATGAACCTAGGTACCCGACAACCTTATATATACCTTTAAGTCACAAATAAAATAATGAAGTAAAATATATGCTGATCCCCATTATCTTAAATAGATATTGCTTCATTCTTGACACTGATAATGAAACAGAGGATTAAAATTAAAAATATTTTACCCCTACAAACATTCCTGAAAGAAACTAAAGAAGATATGCATAAATGGGAAGACATCTTGTGTTCAAGAATGGAAGACTGAATAGTTAATATGTCAGCACTACCCAAAACAACTTCAAAATGATAGGAACAGAGTAAAGGGACAAAGCAGGTGATTAAATAGTTAATCCCACTAGGCGACTGTAAGTAAGGAAAAGTATGGGAGACCCCTGTAAGTTAATGATCGCTCAAGAAAGCAGGTTTGCTTAACCACAAAGCCAAGCATGCCTGCTTAGCAAGAAAACCATGCAACAGAAACATGAGACATGCCCCCAAACAATAAACAATGGTGGCATGAGACCCACATTCTGACCAATGAGCTCAGTAAGTTAATGACCCCTAGGACATGCTCTCTGCACACATAAAAAACAGTAATTTATGGAAAGGTGACATCTCAAAGTGAAAGACCCTCATTGTATGGAGACCTGAAATAATATTTCCACAGTGCCATGACAGTCCTGGCTTGACCACGTAGGGACAAGAAAACTCCCCTGTCCAACCTAGAGGAGGAGTTGATGATGGAAGCGTGATATCTACTCAAGAATGAGGAAGAAGATGGTCTTTTCCTCCTCCCCACTTTTCCTTTGATTATAAAACTGTAGCCAACTAAGTTCTCAGGGCGCATCACCCCCTAGCCCACCTGCTTTTAAGCCTCACAAGCATCCTATTCTAATAAATCACTTCTTATCTATCACTTTGTCTCTTGCTGAATTCTTTCCACAATGAGACATAAAGGACTGGAGCTCCTTGGAACCCCCCCGAAACGCCACCTAGTGGTTTCAAAAGCAATCCCTATCAAACTCCCAATGACATTTTTTGAAGAACTGGAAAAACCCACCAAAATTCATATGGAATCTCAAGGGACTCCAAACACCAAAAAGAAATTTGAAAGGAAGAACAAAACTGGAGGATTCACACTTCCTCATTTCAAAATGTAACTATAAAGCTACAGTAAACAAAAGTGTGATACTGCCATAAGGACAGACGTACAGACCAATGGAATAGAATAATGAATCCAGAAACCTTTGCATATATAGTCAAATGATTTTTGACAAAGGTGTCAAGACCACTCAATGAGGAAAGTTCAGTCTCTTCAGCAAGCGATGCTAGGAAAACTGGATATCCACATGTATAGGAATGAAGTTGGACTGCTGGCTTACAGAATATATAAAAATTAACTCAAACTGGATTAAACACCTAAACTTAAGAGCTAAACTATAAAACTCTCAGGAAAAAATAAAGAGAAAATTCTTTATGATGTTGAATTTGGCAATGATTTCCTGGATATGACACCAAAAGCACAGGCTACAAAAGAAAAGAAAAGAAACTGGACTTCATCAAAATTAAAAACTTCTATGCATCAAAGGACACTATTGAGAGAATGAAGGAATGGCAAATTAGTGTTTAATGGGACAGATTTTTACTGGTGATGGTTGCACAACAATGTGATGTTTCTTTCCATTCTAGTAACCTTGTCACCAGCAAAGGACCAGCTCAAAGAAGCACTTTATCCTCTACAGGAAAAACACACCAATTATACTTCTACACTTGCCTTAAAAGCACCTAGAGGAAAATCAGTTTGAAAATGGGACTAGTGCTCACATTTCCCACAACCCATTCTAATGTATAAGGAAATGGCCGTATTAGGTGATTCATTACCATAACTGCCAGCAGACTCCTCAATCATTATTGTATTTTACCAATTCTGAAGAAGAGCTATTTAATTGTCCTGGTGCAAGAGCACCTGCAAGTAAACAACATAATCCTGAGCACTCCTCAAGGGACCACAGTACAGGTACAGTACAGGTACTGACATGTTTCATTCTAAAGAAAATCTTATGCTTGACAGATATTACTAGCTCAACCAAATAAAATGCAAATAATGATAAAAAAAAAAGATGCCAAAATAAATGAGAATTAGTACCAGTCATAAAAACAATAGTCAGGACTCAGGATTTTGAGGGAACCTGAACCTTGAGATACTATTTATGTTAACTCTTTCAGAACTGGTTTCTGTGTGCAACACTGCTGTCAATAATTTGATACTATCTAACTAAGTAGGACCTGGGGGATTACAATGCAGCCAAATATAGTTCTAGCTATGACAGAAAACAAAGGGAATTTAAAAAAAGTCTCTGAATGTATATGTATCAGACCTAAGAAGCATTACTTTACAAGAATCAGACTTCAATATTTAAACTTGAAATATACAATAAATAAGAAGCTCAAAATACAGAGTGTGGCTCAGGAAGTAAAGATCACACTGTGACGTTACAAGGCTGCTATGCCTATGTCCTTTATTAGCATTTGGCATTTTACTTCAAGTGTCCTTGACAGATTAATTTTTCAAAATGTGCACTGTAAAGTAAATATATTATATATATATAAGACTATATTCTTTCAATATAAATGGTTAACTGACTTGTACAGAAGCAATCCTCCTTCACTTATTCCAAATAACTGCAAATCTAGAAGCCAATAAAAACATTTTCTATTGTTTGAAAACTTTAAGAATGTTATCTTAAACCCCCAAATTAACATCAGCTTCACTTTCCATATACGTTTAAATTGAAAGACTTTAGACTCTACCTTGAAACGTTTAAATGTGCGCTTACGATATTCACACCATTCCACAAAGAAGTGTAGGCTTCGGAAAAACATAAACAGATCTCTTCTTTCTTCTGCTCTGTAAAAATAAAAGGCTCTATGATTAATAAATATCGTTTATTATCGTTCATTTAAGCGCTCCATCTGGCTTTATATTATTATTGTTTTTTATAGATTTGAAACTAAAGCTAAAAAAGTACTTAATATATTTCTATACACTGAACTCTGCCCTTTGGAGTATATGCCCCTGTGTGATTTCTCAGGCTGGAATTCCCTTTTCTCCATCTTCCAATGTTTAAATCCTACCCAGTTTTCAAGATACCACACAAATGCCACTTTCTCCGTGATATCTCATTTGATGACCTGCGGTATAATAAAGACTATATCTGGTCTTTGTCACTAGTTCCTAACAGAGCTTCAAACACTCTTGGAATTCCTGAGTGACAAGAGTGCCTTTTTTATGCTAATGAGGTGAATCAAGGTGGTCCCTAGGTAGCCTTAGGATGGGAACTGTTCACCAGAAAGACCAACCACATGATTAAAAAGTTGGAACTGTGGGCTCACCAGTTCTCCAGGGAAGAGAGGAGAGCTGGAGGAGTTTAATCACACGGCCAATCATGATGCCTATGTAAGGTAACCCATATAAAACGTCTGGACAAAAAAACTCAGTGGCACTTTCAGGTTGGTGAACATGTGGATGTGCTAGGAGGCTGATGTGCCCAGATTCCATGAAAAGAGGGCACAGACGCTCTATGTCTATCCTCCTCCCCCAGCCCCCACGGCACCCCGACCCACCCCTAGACCTTGGTCTATGAATTGTTTCCATTTGGCTGTTTCTGGGTTGTAACTTTTACTGAAGTCTAGCAGTCTTATGGAGGACTCTGCCCTTAACCTGTGGGTCTCTGCTAAATGGGTAGTGTCAGAATTGAACTGAATTACAGGACACCCAGTTGGTGTCACAGAATTATTGTGTCTCACCACCACACCATATGTCCTATTCCAAAATAGCTAGAAATAATTTCATTCCTATGCCTATGAGCTCCCATAGGAATTTAGCTCAATTCTCTTAATACTATACCTATTGTTATATTGACACCTACAAACACTTCTGAGCAACTTATAGGCAAGATGCATGTGTTCATTTAATCATTCATTCAATAAATGATTGTGGGAGTACAGTTCCCATTCTAGTCACAGTAGAGTAAGCACATTGAACCTCAATGTTCCCATTAATTACAATTTAGAAACATGGAAATAACACATAAAGCAAATATTGGAAGATTCTGATATGTGGACAGAAGAAGCAAAACAGGTAGAGACTTCAGGAATTAAGGGAGGACCAGATAATGAGTTCCTTGGGGTTCATTTTTACCTCTTGTACATCCCAATCTGGATGCTAGAGCAGACTGAAATTAAAAAAACAAAAAGGCCCAGGGAAAGACTGCTCCTTCTAGCCAGCAGAAGTCATACAAGATGAGGAGTGAAGACACTGGTTTTAGTGATGATTATTTGGACTTGACACCAAAAGCTAAGGCAACAAAGCAAAAATAAACACGGAACTACATCAAACTAAAAAGTCTCTGCACAGTAAAGGAAACCATCAACAAAATGAAAAGGCAACTTGGCGAATGGGACAAAGTATTTGCAAACCAAATATCTGATGGGGTTAATATGCAAAATATATAAAGAACTCACATAACCCAATAGCAAAAATCCAAACAAGCAGATAAAACAGGCAGAGGATCTGAATATAAGCATACCTCAGAGATATTGCAGATTCAGTTCCAGACCACCACAAAAAAAGCAAACATCGCAATAAAGCGAATCGTACAGATTTTTTTAGTTTCCCACATATTAAAGTTATGTTACACTATAGCTTCATGTCTTAAAAAAAAAAAAAAATCAAGGTACAGGTCTTCCCCGGTGGCGCAGTGGTTAAGAATCCACCTGCCAATGCAGGGGACCCGGGTTTGGGCCCTGGTCTGGGAAGATCCCACATGCCATGGAGCAAATAAGCCCGTGCGCCGCAACTACTGAGCCTGTGCTCTAAAGCCCACGAGCCACAACTATGGAGCCCACGTGCCACATCTAGAGAAGCCCGTGCACTCTAGAGCCCATGCTCTGCAACAAGAGAAGCCACCGCAATGAGAAGCCCACACACCGCAACGAAGAGTATCCCCCACTCGCCACAACTAGAGAAAGCCCGTGTGTCACAATGAAGGCCCAACACAGCTAAAAATAATAAATAAAAATAAATTAATTAATTTTAAAAAACAAGGTACATATCTTAATTAAAAAATACTTTAGGAGTGGGGGAGAAATAAGTGCAGGGTACAAACTTCCAGTTATAAAATAAATAAGCCACAGAGGTGTAATATACAGCATAAGGAATATGGTCAATAAAATTTTAACAACTTTGTGTGGGAATGGATGGTTACTAGACTTTTCATAATGTATGAACATTTCATAATGTATGAAAATGTCAAAACACTATGTAGTACACCTGAAACTAACATAATATTGTATGTCTACCATATTTCAGCTTAAAACTAAGTTTCTATAAGATATAAATACACTTGCTATATATCTGGACCCAATCAGTCCATATCTGATTGAGGACTCCTGAATATTAAACTGATCTAATGTTCACAATAAAGAGGAAAAAGTTCACAAGAAAAAAAATCACTTTACTGCTAAAAACTGCTATCCATCATCTGAGCAATTCAGCAAATCTTTTTGCTGGTGGAGGGTCTCTCCTCGGCATTGATGGATGCTGACTGATGAGGGATGTTTACTAAAAGTTGGCCACCACCCTTATTCTTCAAATAAGATGACAATGAAGCTTGATGCATCAAGTGACTCTCCCTTTCATGAACGATTTCTCTGTAACATGCAATGCTGTTTGGTAGCATTTCACCCACAGAACTTCTTTCAAAACTAGTGTCAATACTCTCAAACCCTGCCACTGCTTTCTCAACTAGGTTTATGTCACAGTCTAAATCCTTTTTTGTCATTTCAACAATCTTCACAGCATTTTCACTAGGAGTAGATTCCATCTCAAGAAACCACTTTCTTTTTCTTCATCCATAAGAAGCAACTCCTCATCCATTAAAAGTTTTGTCATGAGACTGTAGCAATTCAGTCACATCTTCAGGCTCCACTTCTAATTCTAGGTCGCTTGCTATTTCCACCACAATTGCAGTTACTTCCTCCACTGAAGTCTTGAACCCCTCAAAATCATCCACGAAGGTTGGAATCAACTTCTTCCAAACTCCTGTTAATGTTGATCTTTTCACCTCTTCCAATGAATCATGAATGTTCTCTCTTTTTTGTTTGTTTTTTCTTTTTTCTTTTGGCTACGTCGGGTCTTAATTGCGGCATGTGGGATCTTTGTTGAGGCACGCGGGATCTTTCGTTGCAGCACACAGGATTCCCTCTAGCTGTTGCGTGGGGGTTTTCTCTTCTCTAGTTGTGGTGTGCAAGCTCCAGGGCACATAGGCTCTGTAGTTTGCAGCACGCGGGCTCTCTAGTTGAGGAGCGCACAAGCTCAGTAGTTGTGGCACGTGGGCTTAGCTGCCCCATAGCATGTGGGAACCTAGTTCCCCAACCAGGGGTCAAACCCACGTCCTTTGCATTGGAAGGTGGATTCTTTACCACTTGACCACCAGGAAAGTCCCATGAATGTTCTTAATGGCATCCAGAATGGTGAATCCTTTCCAGGTTTTCAACTGACTTTGCCCAGATCCATCAGAAGAATTCACTATCTATGGCAGCTACAGCCTCACAAAATATATTTCTTAAATAATAAGACTTGAAAGTTGAAATGACGCCTTGATCCATGGGCTGCAGAATGGATGTTGTGTTAGCAGGCATGCAAACAACATTAATATCACTGTCCATCTCCATCAGAGCTCTTGGGTGGCCAAGTGCATTGTCAATGAGCAATAATATTTTGAAAGGAATCTTTTTTCTAAGCAGTAGGCCTCAACAATGGGCTTAAAATATTTAGTAAACCATGTTGTAAACAGACATGCTGTCATCCAGGCTTTCCATTTATAAAGCACAGGCAGAAGAGATTTAGTATAATTCTTAAGGGCCCTAGGGATTTTGGAATGGTAAATGAACACTGGCTTCAACTTAAGGTTACCAGTGGCATTAGCCCCTAACAAGAGAGTCTGCCTGTCCTTTGAAGCTACCGATATAAGGCTGTTTTGTCTTCATTGAAAATCTGTTGTTTAGTGTAGCCACCTTCATGGATTATCTTAGCTGTATCTTCTGGATAACTTGCTGCAGTGTCTACATCAGCCCTTGCTGCTTCACCTTGTACTTTTATATTATGGAGATGGCTTCTTTCCTTAAACCTCATGAACCAAACTCTGCTAGCTTCAAACTTTTCTTCTGTAGCTTCCTTACCTCTCTCATCCTTCATAGAATTGAAGAGAGTTAGGGCCCTGATGTGGATTACACTTTGGCTTTGAGGAAATGTTGTGGCTGGTTTGATCTTCTATCCAGACCACTAAAACTTTCTCCATAGGTGCAATAAAGCTGTTTCACTTTCTTATTTGTGTGTTCACTAGAATATTACTCTTGATTTCCTCCAAGATAGACAGACAGATATACACACACAGGGAGATACATATCCCTATCTATCTATCTATCTATCTAATGGAATATTATTCATCCATAAGAAGGAAATCCTGATATTTGTAACAACATGGCTGGACCTTGAGGACATTATGCTAAGTAAAATAAGTCAGAGACAGAAAGATAAATACTGTATGATCTCACTAGTATGTGGAATCTAAAAAACAAACAAACAAAAAACAAACTCGGTTGCAGAGAACACATTGGTGGTTGCCAGAGGCAGGGGATTATGAGGTCAGCAAAATGGGTGAGGGTGGTCTAAAGGTACAAACTCCTAGTTATAAAATAAGTAAGTCATGGGGATGTAATATACACCATGGTGACTGTAGTTAATAATACTGTATTGTATATTTGAAAGTTGCTAGAAGAGAAAATGTTAAAGTTCTCATCAGAAAAAAAAAAAGTAACTATGTGGTTATACATGTTAACTAGAGTAATTGTAATGATCATTTCACAATTTATACATATATCTAGTCATTACATTGTACACCTGAAACTAATATAATGTTATAGATCAACTATATCTCAATAGAAAAAAACCAGTGTTCAAAATCATGCAATTTAATCTACTGGACATAATAAAGTTTCTTTTGTGGTTTATTACTTAATAGCAAAAGTTTTCAAAAATTAGGCAATAAAATTTTTGATGCAGTTAAAAAAAAGAAAAAAAAAAAGATGAGAAAAGGGAAACCATGCAGTACAGAACCCTAATGCCAAAGAGGAGCCGTGTCCCTAATCCTCCCAATTAGGCAACTAGTACTGCTGGTAATAAGCAAAAGCATAAGCACATGGATAAAGGGAAGAGAATTGAGAGCCCAGAAATAAAATCATAGATCTACGGTCAACTGATTTTCAACAAGAGTGCCAAAACCATTCAACGGGGGTAAGAATATTCTCTTCAAAAACTGGTACTGGGACAACCAGATATCCAAATGCTAAAGAATGATGTGGCACCCTTACTTTGCACCACATGCTCTAAACTCTAAATGGATCAATGACCAAAATATAAAAGCTAAAACTATAAATTCTCAGAAGAAAACACAGAGGCAAATATCAACCTTAGATTTGGCTGTGGTTTCTCAAATGACAATAAAATCATGAACATCAAAATAAAATATAGATAACGTAGACATCATAAAAAGATCTCACATGCTGCGGAGCAGCTAAGCCCGTGCACCACAGC
Source organism: Phocoena phocoena (assembly GCF_963924675.1). Lineage (NCBI taxonomy): Eukaryota > Metazoa > Chordata > Mammalia > Artiodactyla > Phocoenidae > Phocoena > Phocoena phocoena. The sequence goes on along the minus strand of NC_089224.1, from coordinate 25,388,875 downwards.
TACTGAGCCTGCACTCTAGAGCCCACGAGCCACAACAAATGAGCCCATGTGCCACAACTACTGAAGCCTGCACACCTAGAGCCTGTGCTCTGCAACAAGAGAAGCCACCTCAATGAGAAGCCCGCGCACTGCAACAAAGTGTAGCCCCCCTCACCGCAACTACAGAAAGTCCACGTGCAGCAACGAAAACCCAATGCAGCTAAAAAAAAAAAAAACCTCATCAGAAGTGTTCCATAGCAGAATGGAAATGGCAGGGGAAAGAAACTTAAAGATAGACCAATAGAAATTATTCATACCAACAGAGAGAAAAAAGATTGGGGGAAAAAAAGGTAAGAGATTCTCAGAGTTGTGAAATAATAACAAAAGGTTTAACCTTCATGTCATCAGCCTCAGAAGGAGAGGGGAAAGGGCCTGGGACTGAAAAAATATTTGAAGAAAAAAGGACTGAGTACTTCCTAAATTTGACTAAAAAAATATACCTACAGATTCCCAAAGATGTCTAAGCCCAGAGAAATGATGATCACATTTCTAAAAATGAAAGACAAAGAAAGTCCTTGAAAGCAGGCACAGAGAAATGAGGCATTACAAATAAGGGAACAATGGTTTGAATAACTGTCTATTTCTCATCAAAAACCATGGAGGCCAGAAGCAAGTGGCACAACATTTTTTAAGTGTTGAAAGAACAGAACTGTCAAACTAGAATTCTATATCCAGAAAGAAGCTTCCTCAAGAATGAGAGTAAAGACATTCTCACATGAAGAAAATTAAGAAAATTTGCTGCCAGAGCCATCATTCACTTAGTTTCCTTTAACTCTTTGAGCATATTTAAAACAGTTTCTTTGTCTAATAAATCCAAAGTCTGGGCTTCCTCAAGGACAGTTTCTATTGATTGATTACTTTTTTCCCTGTGCATGGGCCTTACTTTCTTATTTTGTTTTTCGTTCTGCCTGTTTTGTAATTTTTGTTGAAAACTGAACATTTTAAACACTATAGTGTGGCAATTCCTGGAATCTGATTTCCCCTCTCCCCAGGGTTTGCTGTTGTGCTTTTTGTTCCTTTTGTTGGTTTAGTGACTTTTCTGAACCAATCTGTAGAGTCTATTTTTTGTTGTGCGTGACTACGTAAGTCTCTGCTCAATTAGCTAATACTTGGACAGAGATTTACTTAAACACCTTGAATCCATGTCTCCAAGTCTTTGCCAAGGGGCTTTCTGTTGGGCATAGCTTCAATACTCAGCAAGGCAAAGCTTCCCTGGTGGCGCAATGGTTGGGAGTCCGCCTGCCGATGCAGGGGACGCGGGTTCGTGCCCCGGTCTGGGAGGATCCCACATGCCGCAGAGCGGCTGGGCCCGTGAGCCATGGCCGCTGAGCCTGCGCATCCGGAGCCTGTGCTCCGCAAAGGGAGAGGCCAGAACAGTGAGAGGCCCACAAACCGCAAACAAAACAAAACAAAACAAAACTCAGCAAGGCAAATGCCATCTCAGGTCTTTCCTGAGCATGCACACAACCCAGCCTTCTAGATTCCCAGGGATAGGTCAGAGATTTTTGAAGTCCCTAGCCATTGCATTCTATAGCTTTTCCTTTTAAGCTTTTTCATTAACCTATTAATTGGCCCAGCTGTTATCCACCGCCTCAGGCACCCATGAAGTTTAAAAATTGCCTCCAGGGCAACCCTGGCAGTCCAGTGGTTAGGACTCAGTGCTTTCACTGCTGGGGCCCAGGTTCGATCCCTGGTCAGGGAACTAAGATCCCACAAGCTTCATAGCGTGGACCAAAAAAAAAAAAAGCCTCCAAATATCTTCAACAAATTCTCCCAGAGAAAAGCCTTTCACACTAGATTAGTTCTGAGTCAGGTCAAATAAATACAGCCTTCAAAGTGAGATCTTCCAGGGAATAAAGAAACAGGTCAAACAATGACAACTTACTGGGAAATGTGGCTTTGAAGGAGTTTGAACCTATTCTGCTCCCACTGGTGGCTGCCAGGCTTGCTGGTTATCACCAGGATTACAGGCTTTTTGCTGTCAAGGCTAACACAGAGCTGGTAAAGGAGAGATAGGTATAGGGCATTTAAAAAACACAAAGCTCACTCTTGTTATCAAGATTCTGCCATTTTTCCTGAATAAATGCTCCCTGGATTGCTACAACCCTTTGGTTCATTTCTAGAATTCCAAAAAATTTGATTCTGACAGTTTTGGCCAGTTTTTTTGTTGCTTTTACGGAGGAGAGAATCTTCAAAGGTACTTACTCTGGTAGTTTCACTGACATCTATGCCTTGAATTTTAAAAGAACTCAGCCAGGGCTTTGTATTAATCATGTCTTTTATTTTCTGTATTCTGATGCTTTGACATCTGGGGCCTTGCTGACCCTGGAGAAACTGTGCCTCCCAAGGTTAGCCTATTCCTAGCGATAGTAAACAACTTGCTCCTGAATGCTTTTCTAACGTGATACAACCAGTCCAGAACCCATATCTCAACCACCTCCTTTATATTTGCTATTCCCGTATCCACTTGCTCAGGGCTAGGTACCAGAGGTATCTAGTGACAGCCCCTATGACCCACAGCCTCCTGAAATTATTCAAACTAGCCAACCTAAGCCTGCTCACACTGACTCACCTTTTCCTTACCTCAGAAACCACAGTAAAGGCTCTTGACCAGTTTCCCATTCTCCCTCTGTCTCCTGACCTACTCTAGTGCTTCTCCCTGTGGCCCCCAGTGGCATGATGTACCCCTCCCTCTTAGGAACCAGCTAAGTAACAAACTATCTTTTCAATGGTAATCATCTTCCTGATCTGTTGGCCTTACCATACTCAAATAATTTTTTTAAAAACCTATTAAAATAGGTTCCCATGCACTTATTACTAACTTTTAAACATTAGCCATGTAGTATATATGAGCATAGATGTTTATTTCACATGTAAGCTGTTGGTTCCTGTAGATAGCAAAAAGACTACCCCAGAACACATACACAGTAGTGGTGAGGTTTATTCTCTCCATACTTGGTCACTCAGTCAAATGGTCCTGTAACCATGAGTTAATAAACTCATTGGAACTGCTTCTCAGAGGGACCTCACCAAACTAGTCTTCGTGGAAGCTATAGTGATATTTCTATGAAGGTGACTAATTTGGTGCAGCTCTTCACTGAGTAAATGGCCCTCTGAAGCTGCTTTGAAGCTAATCTTGGTGAACTTATCAGAACTTGGGATAGTAAGTAACTTGTGGAAGTCAGTAAGGGGATTAATTGAATTGTGATTTTTGGAAAATGACCTAAATTGCCTCAGACATACGAAAAACGAGCATGTCTGCATAATAATCATTCAGCTTACCTGTACAATGACTAATCTGAGGAGTAGTTTTGTCCTAAATCCCTTCCAGTTATAGCTTTTTATGCTTTTCTGTGCTTTTTTTTTTTCTTCAAAAATAACAACAAAAATAGTGAAGAAAGCATCTGGCGTATAGAATTCATTCTCAAAGAATCCTTGTAACTCGATCAGTTGAGTATATTGTAAATAGTGGTGGGCATGTATTCTTACTGAAGGAGTTTAGGAATCTATGCCACAAGTAATATCACACAATAGGGAATCTGTAAGATGAAGTAATTCCATGTAGAGTGGGTGGCCCAGAGAAACAGTGCTTTGTAGATCCAGTTTTGCTGAGAAGCATTCCCCAAATATCACTCCATGTTGTAAAGGGGAGACCCAGCTCATGGATATTCTTCTAATAGCTCTATTATTCCAATTCCAATAAGTTCCATTATTTCTCAGAAATATTTTTATTCTTTGATTTGTTATTCTGCATATAAACTTTTGGAATGGGGCAGAAGCTTGCAAATACTTTTATCCAGTTCCTTCATTTTGCAGATAGAGCTCCACAGAGTTTAAATATCTTTCCTAATTCAGTGGTTAGTCATTAGTTTAAAGGAAAAAACCCAACGAAATGTGTTATATGAAGGTACACTGTCCTTGTTATCACATATTTGTGATTTCCACTAAGGATAAGATATGCACACTAAGTGATTATAATACAAGGCAAAATAGGATTCATTTTTAGAGAGTACCTAGAGTTGGTAACCAGCTGGGTACAATTAGGCAAGTTTAGCTCCCTAACTTACTCACAGTCACCCTCTCAGTGAGGTCTTCTCTGGCCATACTATTTAAAAATGGATACCTCTCCCTCATCCTGTACATTCTCTGTTTCCCATCCCACGTTATTTTCCCCCATACCATTTATCTCTATCTAATATATTATTCATTTTATATATCAGTTTATTTATTGCCTTTTCCTCTTCCTAGAAGATAAGTTTATGAGGGCAGAGATGTTTTGTTTTGTTCACTGCTACATACTAAGCACATACAATGTTTGCCACGTAATAGGTATGCACTTACATTCCCATAGCATTTATCCCATCATCATTTACCACACGTTATTGGTTTTGCTCACTTACTAGTTTGTCAGCTTCATGAAGTCAGAAACTATGTATCTTTTGTTCAATTATATTCTTAGAGACTAATACAGTACAAAGTACATAATATGCTTTCAACAGGCAAGTATTTATTTATTTTTAAATTTTCATCCTGGGGCAGGAGAGGTATATTTTAAGCCTGGAAAGTCTTTTTATCCCTGAATATAAGGAAGTGCTCAAAAATATGAAAAGAAGAGTAAAGAATTATAAACCTTTAAAAAAAGAACGAATGATACCATATCTATAGTAAATATATATGTACACATATACACATATATTGATACACAGGGGTGAAGGGAGATATATTTCTCAAGCACAAGGACTAATGCTTATTGAGAAATGTAAAGGGAAGTGCTGGAGTTGAAAAATCATCATTTTGCAACCACCACAGTAAAAAGTAGATCAGATATGAATCACCAGGGGTGCTAAATATAGGCAGAAATTTTAATGAAGAGTAGTATCTGCATGACCATAAAGTATCTCCCCATAGACTGTCTATTAGTTGTAAGGAAGGAAAAAAAGCAGTGATGATACAGTGGAGAATCACGCAACAGTTTGATTGATGATCAAAATTAACATCACCTGTAAGGGACAGTTATCTGAGAAGGACAAAACATCACCTATACAGTATTTTGCCTGAGAATACATAACAGTAATTGACGATGAGAAAAAAAATCAAAGACTAAATTAAAAACATTCTATGAGTGGCAGGGAGGGGGAGGTGGAAGAACTGTATTTTTTAAAGATGGCAAAGTCATAAAAGGCTCTAGAATTGCTCTAGATTAAAGAAATCTATAAGACATGACAACTAAATGCAATACTTGACTCTAGCCTGGATCACGCACTGCAGAGGAAAAGAAAATACAATAAAGGACATTATTAGATCAAATAACCAAATTGGAATATGGATGGCAAAGTAGATAAAAGTATTATATCAATGTCAATTTATGGAGTCAATCACAGTACTATAAGAGAATACCTCTACTCAGATTGCACACCAAAGCATCTAGGAGAACACAACCATGATATATGTATCAGGAAGAAAAACAGAAATGGTAAAAATCTGGGTAAATATAATAATCTATCACTCTTAAATTCTTTAAATTATGTATCATGGTTGAGGGTAAAAAAACCATAACTGTCTGATGAGGTTTTCAGTGCATACATATGAATGTAATTCATATAAAAGCTATAACATGAAGCAGGGAGAGAATGGGATCTATACTGTTATAAGGATTCCCAGACTGTAAATGCAATGGTAAAGTATTAAATCTAAGTAGACTGTTAAAAGTTAGCTTATGCAGTTGAAATCCCTCCAGCAGCCAATAATAATAATAATATAATAATAATAATACTTTTTAATGTCTGATAGTGGAAATTACTCTCCAAAGAATATAGGTCCATAAAGAGCAGTAGTTACTTCATTAGAGTGTACAAGGCCAAAATGACAAGATGTTTTAATCTCCATTAAACAAGGGAACAAAAAATAAGCTCTTAATCATGTGATGAGGGAGTGAGCCAAGAAATAAATCTTAAAAACTACAATGGCCAAAGTTTAAACACACACGCACACTACAGACACCCAGAGAAAGAAAGAGAAAGAAAAAGACTGTTCTCTTACATAATTTTTTTAAAAGAACTGTATTTAAAAGTGGATTAAGTCACAATTCCTTCACCCCCATTCATATCTCCACAGTCTTCCATTATAGAAAGAAAGTGTGTGTGTATGTGTTTGTGAGAGACAGAGAGAGACAGTGTGTTTTTTTTTCTCTGTGTGTGTGTGTGTGTGCGTGTGTGTGTGTATCGGCTCTTAGAGCTGTAAGAGTGATTGCAATTTATCTATTTTCCCAAGCATAGTTCAAACTTCACTGGATGTAAAACAGATGTTATGGATTTCCTTCACAAAATGTTGGCAGTGGCACATTTCCAATGCAACTAGAGGAATCAAAAAAGTAACTCCAAATGTCTCTTTCTCAAGGATAAAGCAAAGCACAGAGAGAAATTTGGAATAACACTTTTAAACTTTTCTTTAAAAATTAAATTCCTAGGAATATTAGGTCTAAAATCAAATGATTATCAGAACTTAATTCACTAAAATATTATCAGTTACTCTCACACACTGCCAGTGGGGATGCAAAATGGTATGGTCACTCTGGTAAACAGTTTGGCAGTTTATTATAACTTTAAACATATTCTTATCATATGACCCAGCAACCTCACTTCCGGTTATTACCCTAGAGAAAAGAAAATTTACATTCACATAAAAAACTCTATTGAGCAGCACTATTCATAATCACCAAAACTGGAAATAACCTGAATGTCCTCCAATAGGTGAATGGATAAAAAAACTATTATACATAAAATGGAATACTACTCAGAAATGAAAAGATAGATGAATCTCAAAGGCATTATGCTAAGTAAAGAAGCCAATCTCAAAAGGTTACACACTGTGTGATTTCATTTATTTGACATTTCATAAAGGAAAAATTCTAGTAATGAAGATCAGAGCAAGTATTGCTGTGGGTTAAGAGTGGGGAGAGGGTATAAGGGCTTTTTGGCATTGATGGAACTGTTTAATACCCTGATTGTACTCGTGAGTACACAGGAACGATCTAATCAGCATAACACAGAAGGAAAAAACTGAATTAAATGAACGGAGCCACAGGGACATGTAGGACACTACCAACGATTTTACATTCATGTCATCAGAGACCCACAAGCAAAGAAGAAAAAGTGCTGAGTGAAAAATATATTTGGAGAAATAATGGCTGAAAACCAAATTAGGTAAAAAGACATAAACTTACAAATTTAAGGAACTCAGAAAACCCTAGGGAGAATAAACTCAGAGAAATCCATGCTTAAACACATCATAATCGAACTACTGAAAATTAAAGAAAAAGAAAACTTCCTCAATCAGTAGAGGAAAACAGACACATATCATATAGAAGAACAAGGATTCCAAGACAGTGGATTTCTCAACAGAAACAATGGAGGCCAGAAGGAAGTAAAACAACATTTTTAAAGAACTGTCACCCAGAATTCAATATCCAGTGAAAATACCCAAACACATGGAGGCTAAACAATATGTTACCAAATAACCAAGAGATCACTGTAGAAATCAAAGAGGAAGACAAAAAATACTAGAGACAAATTACAACGAAAACAAGATGATATAAAACCTATGGGATGCAGCAAAAGCAGTTCTAAGAGGGAAGTTTATAGCAATACAAGCCTACCTCACGAAACAAGGAAAATCTCAAATAAACAACCTGACCTTACACCTAAAGGAACTACAGAAAGAAGAACAAACAAAACCCAAAGTTAATAGAAGGAAAGAAATCATAAAGATCAGAGCAGAAATAAATAAAATAGAAACAAAGAAAACAATAGCAAAGATCAATAAAATAAAAGCTGGTTCTTTGAGAAGATCAGCAAAATTGATAAACCTTTAGCCAGACACATCAAAAAGAGGGAGAGGACTCAAATCAATAAAATTAGAAATGAAAAAGGAGAAGTTACAACAGACATGGCAGAAATACAAAGCATCCTATGAGACTACTACAAGCAACTCTATGCCAATAAAATGGACAACCTGGAAGAAATGGACAAATTCTTAGAAAGCTATAACCTTCCAACACTGAACCAGAAAGAAACAGAAAATATGAACAGACCAATCACAAGTGATGAAATTGAAACTGTGATTTAAAATCTTCCAACAAACAAAAGTCCAGGACCAGATGGCTTCACAGGTGAAGTGTATCAAATATTTAGAGAAGAGCTACCACCCATTCTTCTCAAACTCTTCCAAAAAATTGCAGAGGAAGGAACACTGCCAAACTCATTCGATGAGGCCACCATCACCCTGATACCAAAACCAGAAAAAGATACTACAAAAAACAGAAAATTACAGACCAGTATCACTGATGAATATAGATACAAAAACCCTCAACAAAATACTAGCAAACAGAATCCAACAACACATTAAAAGGATCATACAGCATGATCAAGTGGGATTTATTCCAGGGATGCAAGGATTCTTCAATATATGCAAATCAATCAATGTGATACATCATATCAACAAACTGAAGAATAAAAACCACATGATCATCTCAATAGATGCAGAAAAAGCTTTTGACAAAATTCAACACCCATTTATGGTAAAAACTCTCCAGAAAGTGGAAATAGAGGGAACCTACCTCAACATAATAAAGGCCATATACAACAAACCCACAGCAAACATCATTCTCAATCGTGAAAAACTGAAAGCATTTCCTCTAAAGCCACAGCAATCAGAGAAGAAAAAGAAATAAAAGGAATACAAATTGGAAAAGAAGAAGTAAAACTGTCACTGTTTGCAGATGACATGATACTATACATAGAGAATCCTAAAGATGGCACCAGAAAACTACTAGAGCTAATCAATGAATTTGGGAAAGTTGCAGGATACAAAATTAATGCACAGAAATCTCTGGCATTCCTATACACTAATGATGAAAAGTCTGAAAGAGAAATTAAGGAAACACCCCCATTTACCACTGCAATAAAAAGAATAAAATACCTAGGGAGACAAAAGGCCTGTATGCAGAAAAGTATTAAGACACTGATGAAAGAAATTAAAGACAATACAAATGGAGAGATATACCATTCTTGGATTGGAAGAATCAATATTGTGAAAATGACTCTACTACCTAAAGCAATCTACAGATTCAATGCAATCCCTTTCAAATTACCAATGGCATTTTTTTTACAGAACTAGAACAAAAAATCTTAAAATTTGTATGGAGACACAAAAGACCCCAAATAGCCAAAGAAGTCTTGAGGGACAAAAAAGGAGCTGGAGGAATCAGACTCCCTGACTTCAGACTATACTTCAAAGATACAGTAATCAAGACAATATGTTACTGGCATAAAAACAGACATATAGATCAATGGAACAGGATAGAAACCCAGAGATAAACCCACGCACCTATGGTCAACTAATCTATGACAAAGGAGGCAAGGATATACAATGGAGAAAAGACAGTTTCTTCAATAAGTGGTGCTGGGAAAACTGGACAGGTACATCTAAAATAAAGAAATTAGAACACTCCCTAACACCATAAACAAAAGTAAACTCAAAATTGATTAGAGACCTAAATTTAAGACTGGACACTATAAAACTCTTAGAGGAAAACATAGGGAGAACATGTTTGACATAAATCACAGCAAGATCTTTTTTGATTCACCTCCTAGAGTAATGGAAATAAAAACAAAAATAAACAAATGGGACCTAATGAAACTTAAAAGCTTTTGCAAAGCACAGGAAACTACAAACAAGGTGAAGAGACAACCCTTAGAATGGGAGAAAATATTTGCAAACGAATCAATGGACAAAGGATTAATCTCCAAAATATATAAGCAGCTCACGCAGCTCAATATTAAAAAAAACAAACAACCCAATCCAAAAATGGGCAGAAGACCTAAATAGACATTTCTGCAAAGAAGACATACAGATGGCCAAGAAGCACATGAGAAGCTGCTCAACATCACTAATTATTAGAGAAATGCAAATCAAAACTAAAATGAGGTGTCACCTCACACCACTTAGAATGGGCATCATCAGAAAATCTACAAACAATAAATGCTGGAGAGGGTGTGGAGAAAAGGGAACCCTCTTGCACTGTTGGTGGCAATGTAAATTGATACAGCCACTATGGAGAACAGTATGGAGGTTCCTCAAAAAACTAAAAATAGAATTACTATATGATCCAGCAATCCCACTACTGGGCATATACCCAAAGAAATCCATAATTCAAAAAGACACATGCACCCCAATGTTCATTGCAGCACTATTTACAATAGCCAGGTCATGGAAGCAACCTAAATGCCCATCGACAGACGATTGGATAAAGAAGATGTGGTACATATATACAATGGAATAGTACTCAGCCATAAAAAGCAACAAAACTGGGTCATTTGTTGAGACGTGGATGGATCTAGAGACTGCCATACAGAGAGAAGTCAGAAAGAGAAAAACAAATACCGTATATTAATGCATATATGTGGAACCTAGAAAAATGGTACAGATGAACTGGTCTGTTGGGCAGAAATTGAGACACAGAAACAAACACGGACACCAAGCGGGGAAAGCGGCAGGGTGGTGGGGGTGGGGGTGTGATGAACTGGGAGATTGGGTTTGACATATATACACTCATGTGTATAAAACTGATGACTAATAAGAACCTGTTGTATAAAAAAATTAAATTAAATTAAAAAATTGTTTTAAAAACGAAAGAGAAATACCATTTGATATCGCTTATATGTGGAATCTAAAAAATGGCACAAATGAACCCATCTACAAAACAGAAACAGAGTCATAGACATAGAAAACAGACTTGTGGTTGCCAAGGGGGAGGGGGAGAGGGAAAGGGATGGACTGGGAGTTTGGGGTTGGTAGATGCAAACTATTATATTTAGAATGGATAAGCAAGGTCCTAATGGATAGGACAAGGAACTGTATTCAATATCTCGTGATAAATCATAATGGAAAAGAATATAAGAAAAGAATATCTATATGTGTATAACTGAGTCACTTTGCTGTACAGCACAGATTGGCACAACATTGTAAATCAACTATACTTCAGTAAAAAAAAAGACAATGGATAGGGGTTTAAGAGCAGATTATGGGAGACTGGGACTGACATATACACACTACTATATATAAAATAGATAACCAATTAGGACCTACTTTATAGCACAGGGAACCCTACCCAATACTCTGTAATGGCCTGTATGGGAAAAGAATCTAAAGAGAGAGATGATATATGTATATGTATAACTGATTAACTTTGCTGTACACCTGAAACTAACACAACGTTGTAAATCAACTATACTCCAATAAAAATTTAAAAAAAAATTTTTTTAAAGAGCAGATTAGTCAGAAAATGAAGAAATAATTACTGAACTGAAATACAGATCTGAAGAACAATCAGGAATAAGCACAAAGATATGAAGAGATAGAAAATATAAAGAAAGGGTAAGATGGATACAGAAGATGAAAAAATAATATGCCCCAAATTCCAGAATGAGAATCAAAGAAAACCAAGATAGAGTTCCACTTCTACTTAAGATGTAAAAATCTGCAGAGAAGGTCACTCTCAATCTAACATCCTGGAAAATCTGAATAATCTATAAAATCATAAACTTTCTTGAGCCCATCAAAGACCTGAGGTTACAAGGCAATCAAATAAATTAAAATTTTTCTCCCTCTAAGGAGAAACAAGACACATAAACTATTCACTTTTGGTTAAACATAGGGGAGGGAAGCAGTTACCATACAAGTGGATAACAAGAAATGAGCTAAAATTTCAACAAATTCTTGAAGGACAAATGTGGGGTGGATGTCATTTTGGAACAGATGGGAACCCCACACACAAAGGGACTCCACCAGAAAGATCATGGCAGGAGCCCAGAGAGAGCTCGCCTCAGTGGCACAGGCACAAAGAGGTGATCAGCTGCTGCTGGGGTACAAAATGAAGCCAGAACTTCTCTTTGGTAGGAAGCAAAAACCCTAAGCTGCTAAAGAAGCAGCAGCAAAGCAGTGCAAGAAAAAAAAAAAACCTTGCCTCCAAGGGAGGAGTAAAAGTCAAACCCATATGATTCTGGGAGAGGGGCAGAAAACACTCCTGCTACCAAGAGAGAGATCCATTGCTTTGGAAAAAGGAGCAGAAGCTTAAATCCCTCTGTTGCACGGGAGGGATACAAAACCCTTTGGGTGTATGATCCTACACCAAAAGCAAGCATAACCCTGGGGTGTGGGGGGAGGGGCAAGGAACTCTCTCCCCGCAAGATCAACACCAGACCCAGGCTGAGTTTGGCTGCACTGGGGAGGAGGAGCACAAAAACTGGTGTTCTCAACCCCTGAGGTGCAGGTCTACAGGACCTGCCCAATACTAAGGATGGACCATGGAACACAGATCTCCCTTTGTTCCCACCATGAGCCTAGCACCAAGAAACAGGCATCACCACCTACTGCTGAGGGAGTGTCAAGTGCAGGGAGAAACATTCCCCACTGAGATGCAGATATACAGGGACTTCTAAAAGTTGAGAGTGAAGCTGGAACACTGATGAAAACCCTCCAGCTCCCCAAACCCTATTCTAAGCATAAGGAAGAACTGAATTTGAAGTTGAGTTTGAATTCACTGCTGGAAGAATTTGAAGCCTTTGGTGTTTAAAAATAATGAAAGAAACAAAAATCCCAAACCCAGCTCAACTGCTAACTACCCTGAATTAAACCCCATACTAAGAGCCCGATAAAAGAAATGTACCCATTTCTGGGCATAACTACTATTTGTTTCAGACTCTACTGTTTTCCACAGACAATGCCCATCAGTCAATAAAAAATTATGGAACACAAAAATTCAAGAAAAAACAAACTATTGTAGACTAATCACCAGAACTGAACTCAATGATGACTCAAATGTTGGTAATATCAGATATGGGCTTTAAAATAACTATGATTGGGCTTCCCTGGTGGCGCAGTGGTTAAGAATCTGCCTGCCAATGCAGGGGACGCGGGTTCGAGCCCTGCTCCGGGAAGATCCCACGTGCCGTGGAGCAAATACGCCCGTGTGCCACAACTACTGAGCCTCCGCTCTAGAGCCCGGGAGCCACAACTACTGAAGCCCGCACGCCTAGAGCCCGTGCTCCGCAACAGGAGAAGCCACCGCAATGAGAAGGCCGCGCACCGCAACGAAGAGTAGCCCCCACTCGCCGCAACTAAAGAAAGCCCGCACGGAACAATGAAGACCCAACACAGCCAAAAATAAGTAAATAAATAAACAAACAAATAAATAAATTTAAAATGAAATAAAATAACTATGATTAAAAATCAGAGACAAATAAGAATGGTGGGGCTGGGCAGAGAAGGAAATGGGGAGCTACTGTTTAATGGGTATGGATTTTCAGTTCTATACGATGAAAAGAGTCGTGGAGATGGATGGTAGTGTTGGTTGTACAACATTATGAATGTATTTAATACCAATGAACTGTACATTTAAAAATGGTTAAAAAGGTAATATATATTATATATATTAATATATAATGTTATAGTGTTACACACACAAGTGCTTGCAAAATTGGTAAAATCTGCAAAAGCTCTCTGGATTTTACTAATATCAAATTTCTGGTTTTGATAGTATACTATAATTATGCAAGATGTTATCACTCTCAGAGGCTGGATGAAGTGATCTCCTTGTATATTGTTTTTATTGCAACTTCTTGTGAGTCTCTAATTATTTCCAAATTGAAAGTTTAAAATGTGTAAGAATAGATGAAATAAGATTGGAAAAATACTGATAACTGTTGAAGGTGCCTAATGGGTAGCTACAGGTTAATTATGCTATTATTTTTACATATCCATGTATCCCCCCACTTTTCAAAAGTTTGATTCACACCACTTCACTTTTACCAAAGACCTACATTATTACCTCTTTTTGCTAATCGAAAGAAATCTGATGGAAGAATTTTCACTTTTACGAAAAAAGGCAAAAAATGAAAATAACATTCAGGGTTTGTTTTGGAGCGAGCCATCATAAAGACAACATGCACCCTGAGCAGTGAAGTGGCACCACCAAGCTCCTTCCCCAGAAACTACACTCAGCATCTCAGCATCAAGCCACCATAGCTTTGAAATGTGTCTGTGAGCATTTGTGCTGTATCTTGATTTATTTTGTACATCTGTTAGCAAAATGTGTCCTGAGGTAACTGCTTCTTCACTTTACACCATTTTGGCTTACAAAAGGTTTCATAGGAATGCTCTATTTTCAGATGTGGGAGAACCTATATTTAAAATTTTCCATAATAAAACATTAAAGAAAAAAATAACTATGATTAATAAGTTAAAAGATCTAGTGAAAAAAGGTAGACAACATTCATGAAGAAATGGGGAATTTCAGCAGAGAGATAAAAATTAAGAATCAAATGAAAACACTAGAAATAAAAAAACATTACTTTAGAGATGAAGAATTTCTTTAATGGGCTCATTGGCAGAATGGACTTCAGCTGAGGAAAGAATCTGTGAACTTTAAGATACAGTAATAGAAATTATCCAAAATGAAATGCAAAGAAAAAAAGAGTGCAAGAAATAGAACAGAGCATCCAAACACTGAGACAATATATCAAATGTTCTAACATATGGCTAATCAGAGTTGGAGAAGAAGAAAGAGAACAGGACAGAAAAAGTATCTGAAATGATGTGGTTGAGAATTTTCACATAAACACACCTTAGAAATAGCACGAACTGTCAAAAAACAGTATTAATAGAAACGTTTGAAAGCAGCCCAAAAAATGCATGCACAGACAAAAACAATATAGCAGACTTCTTTTCACAACCCATGTACTCCAGTAAACACTGAAAGGATCGCTTTAAAGAAAGCAAACTGAAAGAAAAAGTGTCAATACAATTGTCAATGGTCAACAACACATTCCTGGTTTTCCTCCCATCTCTCAGTTTTCTAATTTCTTTGCATGATCCTTTAATTCTATTCAGCAGGACATTTTAGAATTCCTCAAGGTTCAGTGGCAGCCTTTTTCCTATTTTCACTCTATATTCTCTCCATAAGCAGTCTCATTCCTGCTCAAAGTTTTAACTTTACCCACTGGCAGATAACCCCAGTGTTTATATCTCCTACCTACACCTCTTCTTAGCTTCCTACTTCTTATTTTTACTTCAGTGTTTCAAAGGCCCTTAAGTTCAACATGTCCAAACTGAAGTCACCAACTCATCTGACATGGTCTTCTTCCAACTTTTCCTATCTCAACAAATGCAATCACCATCACCAAGGAGTTAGCACCTGTCATGACTCCTGACTCCTCTTATTTAACCAACACCATGCCTATTCAATTGTACTTCCTAAATATCCCCCAAATCCATTCAGCCCTCTATCTCAACCACCATTATTCTAGTCCAAACTACAAACTTCTGTTTCCCTGAACTGTTTTATAGGCTAGTCACTGACCCTCCTGTATCCAATTTTGCACCCCTTAAATCCCTTCTCCCTGCAACATCAAAAATAATTCTTTCCAGGATGTCACACTTCTGCCTCCCTTAGGCTCTCCTTAAAATCTTTCAATAGCTTCACACTGGTCTTAGGACTACGGTCAAACTCCTTATACCAAAATCCATAGTGTGGACCTTACATACGTTGCTAACCACATCTTATACCATTCTCCCCTGCTCTTGCCCTCTCCAGACACTCTGGCCTCCTGTCCCCCCACCAGCACAGTGCCTGTGTATAAGCTATCCTATCTAGGACCTCTTTTGTTAGTGTATGCCTGCTCATTTATCAGATATCAGCTCAAGTTTCAGGAAATTATTCTATGTTCTCCCTGAAAGTCAAATTCCTGATACATGCTTCAACAGCACTGTGCAACTCTTATTTGTAGCATTTGCCACAATGATAATTTTAGATTTATTTCTGCAATTATTTAATATAACTTCACTCTAGGCTATAAATTCCATGAGGATCAAGGATTATATCTGGTTTTGCTTACATTTTATTTTAATGCCTAGTACATGGTGAATGTACAATAAATTTTAATTGAGTGAATGAGAGACATAGAAAATACAGGCTTAAATATAAGCCACAATAATGGTGTTATGCTTTCAGAGATATTTTGATATTTACTTATCAAGAAAAAAGAACAGGTAAACTTAAAATTGTAAACTGAAAGAAATTCCTAAGAAAAGAAAAGTAAAATATCTTACCTAGACACAAATTCACTTAATTCTGAATATTCGGTGGGTTCCATTATTATGCTGAGGTCAGTAATAACAGAAGATAAACTCTCCTCATTCTAAAACAGGAACAAAAAAACTTTTTTGTATCAAAGCACAGTCAACTTTTAAATAAAATTAAGAGACAAAACTACTTTCAAAATATGCAAAATGAAATGTCACCAAGTAATAGGAAAAAGTAACCAAGAAAAAGTACGGCAAATATGGGTTACTTCTTAAAAAAATTTTTATTGGAGTGTAGTTGATTTACAATGTTGTGTTACTTTCAGGTGTACAGCAAAGTGAATCAGTTATACATATATAGATATGCACTCTTTTTTAGATTCTTTTCCCATATAGGTCATTACAGAGTATTGAGTAGAGTTCCCTGTGCTAAATGTCCTTATTAGTTATCTATTTTATATATAGTAGTCTGTATATGTCAATCCCAATCTCCCAATTTATCTCTCCCCTCCCCTTTACCCCCAGTGACCGTAAGTTTGTTTTTTACTTCTGTGACTCTATTTCTGTTTTGTAAATAAGTTCATTTGTACCATTTTTTTAGATTTCACATATAAATAATATCATATGATATTTACCTTTCTCTGTCTGACTTACTTCACTTAGTATGACAATCTCTAGGTCCATCCATGTTGCTGCAAATGGCATTATTTCATTCTTTTTTTTATGGCTGAGTAATATTCCATTGTATATACATACCACATCTTTATCCATTCCTCTGTTGATGGACATTTAGGTTGCTTCCATGTCTTGGCTATTGTAAATAGTGCTGCAAAGAACACTGGGGTACATATATCTTTTTGAATTATGGTTTCCTCCAGATATATAACCAGGAGTGGGATTGTTGGATCATATGGTAGCTCTATTTTTAGTTTTTTAAGAAACCTCCAAACCGTTCTCCATAATGGTTGTACCAATTTATATTCCCACCAACAGTGTAGGACGTTTCCCTTTTCTCCACACCCTCTCCAGCATTTATTGTTTGTAGATTTTTTGATGATTGCCATTCTGACTGGTGTGAGGTGATATCTAAATAGTTTTGATTTGCATTTCTCTAATAGTGATGTTGAGCATCTTTTCATGTGCCTTTTGGCCACCTGTATGTCTTCTTTGGAGAAATGTCTATTTAGATCTTCTGGTCATTTTTTGATTGGGTTGTTTATTTTTTGATATTGAGCTGCTTGAGCTGTTTGTACATTTTGGAGATTAATCCCTTGTCAGTCAGTTCATTAGCAAATATTTTCTCCCATTCTCTGGGTTGTCTTTTTGTTTTGTTTATGGTTTCCTTTGCTGTGCAAATGGGTTACTTCTTAAAAGAGTGAAATCAGATCCTCACTCCATACCAAAAACCAAAATGAACTCCAAGTGAATTACTTACTTAAATGTTAACACTGAAACCATAAAGTATTAGGAGGGAATATAGACATGCAACTGATTACTGAATGAGAAAGAACTTTCTAAGCAAACAATAACAACAAAAAAGCAAATACGATTACATAAAAACACAAACTATCAATACAAAATGGCTTTATAACTAAAAGAAAAGAAATAAACAGGAAAATTTGTACTATAAAAATGACAAGGAGATATGAAAACTTAAAAGAAAAAGGCACATAACATGCACTAAAAACTCAGAGGTAAAAGACAAGTTACATGGAAAAAAATGTTTGCTCTGACAAGTGATAAGATAAATGTAAATTAAAACAATGAGACGACACTTTTACCTATAACATTGTTTTGACAATGCATCACTTAAAATGTTTATATTCTCTGTCTAAGCAATTTGAATTCTATGAATATATCATAAAGAAATGAAGACAAAGGCTAACAGCTTCTTATTATAAAAAGCCAAAAACAAGTCTATATTCAATAATGGGGATTGTTAAATAAACTGTTAAGTACTTTGATCTGCAAAATCCAGGTTTTCTCCTTTACTCTAGTAAATTTTCTTCTATTATATATTTACCTATAATTTCTCTTTCATTTTTTCTTGTTTTTGGAAAAATCATATGAATCTTCATTGTCTTCCAGATTTTTCTTCTTTTCAATTGCACTTGTAGGTGATTTTTCTCAAGCCTATCCTCCATATTCTACTCCTAACTACTTCTAATTTATTTTTCAGCACTATAATCATTTTATTCTTCCTTTCTTTCTCCCAGCTCTCTCCCCCTCTTATTCAATTTTCTTTGAATGCTTTCATTTGAGAGTGCAGTTATAATATAGCATGTTCTTTTATTTCCTGGATTAATTATTTCAAAGAGAATTTATCTACATTTTCTAATTCCTTTCATGGCAAGGTTTCTAAATGATGACTAACAAATTCTGTACCATTTTTATGTTCTGTACTCTGTGGATCTTTTTTGTTAACAGGAGTAGATCTAGCAATTTCTTCTATTTCCTAAGGATATAGAGTTAGTGGATAATGCTTGACTGTTTACCATTTGTCTGGGTAATATCTGACTTGTCTTTCTGTATTTTCAGCTGCTGGAGAAATGGATATTAATGGCTTATAATCACTGTTTAGTTTTTTCCGCTGCTCAAGAATATAGTGGGAATTGTTAGGAGCAGCTGTAGTCAAAGTAGACTGTTTGTGGGCATCTACCACCATATCTCATAAAAAAAAAAATTCCAGGGCTTCCCTAGTGGCGCAGTGTTTGAGAGTCTGCCTGCTGATGCATGGGACGCGGGTTCGTGCCCCGGTCCGGGAAGATCCCACATGCTGTGGAGCAGCTGGGCCCGTGAGCCATGGCCACAGAGCCTGTGTGTCCGGAGCCTGTGCTCCACAACGGGAGAGGCCACAACAGTGAGAGGGCTGTGTACCGTAAAAAAAAAAAAAAAAAACCAAAACAAAACAAAACAAAAACACAACAAATCCCAGAACATTCAAACAACTCAATAATGAAAAGACAAATAACCCAATTAAAAACTGGGCAATGGATCTCAACAGACATTTCATCAAAGATGATATACAAATGGCCAATAAGCTTATGAAAAGATGCTCAACATACTAATCATAATCTGGTACTTCCATCTGACCAGTAATTCTCTACCTAGATTTATATAAGAAAAATGAAAACATACGTCCACTTAAAAACTTATACATGAATATCTTCAGAAATGTTATCCATAACAGCCAAAAGGTGAAAACAAGCAAAATGTTTCTCAGCTGACGAATGAATAAACAAAATGTGATAGATCCTCACAATGCAACCAAAAAAAAAAATTTAAAAAAGAAGTAAAAAAAAAAAAAAAAAAAAAAAAAAAG
The DNA here is from genome assembly GCF_963924675.1 of Phocoena phocoena. Taxonomy (NCBI): domain Eukaryota; kingdom Metazoa; phylum Chordata; class Mammalia; order Artiodactyla; family Phocoenidae; genus Phocoena; species Phocoena phocoena. The sequence goes on along the minus strand of NC_089224.1, from coordinate 25,369,377 downwards.
AATGAAGTAGTGATATATGCTACAACATGAATGAACCCCGAAAACATTGTGCTAAGTAAAAGAAACCAGTCAGGGCTTCCCTGGTGGCGCAGTGGTTGAGAGTCCGCCTGCCGATGCAGGGGACATGGGTTCGTGCCCCGGTCCGGGAAGATCCCACATGCTGCGGAGCAGCTGGGCCTATGAGCCATGGCCGCTGAGCCTGCGCGTCCAGAGCCTGTGCTCCGCAACGGGAGAGGCCACAACACTGAGAGGCCCGCGTACCGCAAAAAAAAAAAAAAAAAAAAAAAGAAACCAGTCAAAAAATTTGTAATCATACAAATTATATGATTCCATTTCTATGAAATGCCGAGAATAGGCAAATCCATAGAGATAGAAGATAGATGAGTCAGGTCTGGGCAGAAGAAAGGCAAATGAGGGGTGATAAAGAGCATGGGGTTTCTCTTTTTTTTTTTTTGCGGTACGCGGGCCTCTCACTGTTGTGGCCTCTCCCGTTGCGGAGCACAGGCTCCGGACGCGCAGGCTCAGTGGCCATGGCTCACGGGCCCAGCCGCTCCACGGCATGTGGGATCTTCCCTGACCGGGGCACGAACCCGTGTCCCCTGCATCGGCAGGCGGACTCTCAACCACTGCGCCACCAGGGAAGCCCTGGGGTTTCTCTGTGACGTGATAAAAAAGTTCTAAAATTGATGTGGTGATGGTTGCACAAAGCTGAATAAATTAAAAACTGATGAATGTATACTTTTAATGGGTGAATTATATGGTATGTGAACTACATCTCAATAGAGCTGTTATAACAAAAAAAGGTGGGGGGAGAAAAAAAATCTCAGAGAAATGCCTTGTCTTTTGTTTGAGTATGTGTAAGTGTTTTGGATTTTGGCCTTATACCCATTCGAATAGGCAAAGTATCCTGTCAGCATAAAGCCTATGATTTACTGGCCCCTCCATTTTTTATTCATTCATTCATTCATTTATTTTTGGTGTGTTGTGAATTCTTCAATATATTTTTTCTCCATCTCTCTCCTTGCCAGTCATACTGCTAACGAGGTCAACCCACCCCAGTTGGCAAACAAGGGAAGGACCTTGTAAACAACCTGACCTCAAAGACCCTGCATGAGTCTCAGCAGCACATTCCTTTCTACCACAGTCAATTTAAGCCCGCATTTCTCATTCTTCTCTACAACTTAAGGATTTAGGGTAAAGACATTCAAGAAAAGGGTCCTGTAACTTCACAAAATACCCTACATCAGATTTCAGTGTTTTCTTTCATTTGGGTTTGAATGTCATCACATCAGGTAAATTTTCTCTGGAGCCTATGATATGGGACTGTATTCTTTTTTCTTTTTTTTGGATTGTATTCTTTTTAAAAAAACTTTTTTGAGATATAATTGACATATAACACTGTATTAGTTTCAGATGTACAAAATTATGATTACATATTTGTATATATTGTGAAATGATCACATAGTCAATATTCAACACCACACATAATTACAAAAATTGTTTCTTTGTGATGATCTGAAGATTTACTTTCTTAGCAACTTTCAAAAATGCAATAAAGTATTATTAACTATAGTTGCCATACTGTACATTAGATCCCCATGACTAATTTATTTTCTAACTGGAGGTCTGTACCTTTTGACCACCGTCACCCATTTCCCCCAACCCCCTCCCCTGGCAACCACCAATCTATCCTCTACATCTATAAGCTTGCTCTTCTTTTTGTTTATGCTGTTTCCTAGATTCCATATATAAGTGAGATCATACAGTACTTGTCTTTCTCTTTCTGAGTTCACTTAGCATAATGCCCTCAAGGTCCATCCATGTTGTCACAAATGGCAAGATTTCATTCATTTTATGGCTGAATAATATTCCATTTTATATACAGACCACATTTTCTTTATCCATTTGTCCATCGATGGACACTAAATTTGTTTCCATGTCTTGGTTATTGTAAATAATGCTGCAATGAACATGGGGGTGCATGTATCTTTTTGAGTTAGTGTTTTTGTTTCCTTTGAGTAAAATACCCAGAAGAATTGCTGGATCATGTAACAGTTATATTTTAACTTTCTGAGGAGCCTCCATATTGTTTTCCATAGTGGCTGCACCAATTTACATTGCAACCAACAGTGCACAAGAATTCCCATTTCCCTACATCCTCACCAACACTTGTTATTTCTTGTATTATTTACATTACACATTCTAACCGGTGTGAGGTTATAGCTAATTGTGGTTTTGATTTACATTTCCTCGATGCATAGTGTAATGTTGAACACGTTTGCATGTACCTGCTGGTCTTCTCTTTGTCTTCTCTGGAAAAATGTCTAATCAAATCCTCTGCCCATTTTTAATCAGATTGTTTTTTGCACTATTGACTTTTATGAGTTCTTTACATGTTTTGGATATAACACTGTATCAGACATGACTTGCAAATATTTTCTCCCATTCAGTCTTGTAATTTTGTTGATGGTTTCCTTTGCTGTGCAGAAACTTTTTAGGTTCATGTAGCTACTTGTTTATTTTTGCCTTTAGTGTCAAATCCAAAAAATCATCACCAGAATGATGTCAAGGGGCTTACCACCTATGTTTTTTTCTAGGAGTCTTATGGTCTCAGGTCTTACATTCAAATCTTTAATCCATTTGGAGTTAGGTTTTATGTATGATGTAAGAGTGGTCCAGTTTCATCCTTTTGCATGTGGCTAACCAGTTTTCCCAACACCATTTATGGAAGAGACTATCCTTTCCCCTTTCTATAATCTTGGCTATTTTGACATAAATTAATTGACCGTATATGCATGGGTTTATTTCTTCAGTTCTCTATTCTGTTCCATTGACATATGTATCCATTTTATGCCAACACAATATTGTTTAGACCACTATAGCTTTGTAATGTAGTTTGAAATCAAGATGCGTAATGGCTCCAGGTTTACTCTTCTTTCTCAAGATTGCTTAGAGGGACTTGGTGGCACAGTGGTTAAGAATCCGCCTGCCAGGGACTTCCCTGATGGCACAGTGGTTAAGAATCTGCCTGCTAATGCAGGAGACACAGGTTCGAGCCCTGGTCCGGGAAGATCCCACATGCTGCGGAGCAACTAAGCTCGTGCACCACAGCTACTGAGTCTGCGCTCTAGAGCCCCCAAACCACAACTACTGAGCCCGCATGCCACAACTACTGAAGCCTGTGCGCCTAGAGCCTGTGCTCTGCAACAAGAGAAGCCACCGCAATGAGAAGCCTGCGCACCGCAACGAAGAGTAGCCCCTGCTCGCCACAACTAGAGAAAGCCTGCACACAGCAACAAAGACCCAACGCAGCCAAAAATAAATAAATAAATTTATAAAAAAAAAAAAAAAAAAAAACAATGAATCCGCCTGCCAATGCAGGGGACACGAGTTCAATCCCTGGTCCAGGAATATCCAACATGCCGTGGAGCAACTAAGCCCATGCGCTACAACTACTGAGCCTTCTCTCTAGAGACCGCGAGCCACAACTACTGAAGCCCGCACGCCTAGAGCCCATGCTCCACAACAAGAGAAGCCACCGCAATAAGAAGACTGCACACCACAACGAAGAGTAGCCCTTCCTCACCGCAACTAGAGAAAGCCCGCATGCAGCAACGAAGACCCAATGCAGCCACAAATAAATAAATAAATTTATTAAAAAAAAAAAAAAGATTGCATTGGCTATTTGGGATCTTTTGTGGTTCCAAACAAATTTTAAGAGTTTCTTCTATCTCTGTGAAAAATATCGTTGGAATTTTGGTAGGGATTGCACTGAATCTGTAGATAACTTTCATCAGTATGGACATTTTAACAATATTAATTCTTCCTATCTATGAGCATGGAGTATCTTTCTACTTATTTGTGTTATAAACTTCTTTCATCAATGTCATAGTTTTCAGTGCACAGCCCTTTCACCTCCTTGGTTAAACTTATTTGTAGGTATTTTATTCTTTTTGATGCTACTGTAAATGAAACTGTTTTCTTAATTTCTTTGATAGTTCGTTATTAGGGTATAGAAATGCAACAGATTTATTGATTTTGTATTCTACAACTTAACTGAATTAGTTCATTTGTTCTAACAGTTTTTCTGGTTCATTTTTTTTTTTTTGGTGGAGCCTTTAGGGTTTTCTATAAATAATAACATGTCATCTATGAATAGTGACAGTATGACTTCTTTCTTTCCAATTTGGATGCCTTTTATTTCTTTTTTTTAATCTAACTGATCTGGCTAAAACTTCCAACACTGTGTTGGATAAACACGGTAAGAGAGGGCACCCTTTGTCTTATTCTAGATATTACAGGAAAAGCTTTCAGCTTTTCACTATTGAGTATGAAGTTAGATGTGAGCTCATCATACATGTCCTTTATTATTTTGAGGTATATTCCCTCCATACCCACTTTTTTTAACATTTTATAATAACTTTATCTTTTTCTAACATCTTTATTGGAGTATAATTGCTTTACAATGTTGTGTTAGTTTCTGCTGTATAACAAAGTGAATCAGCTATACGTATACATATAACCTCATATCTCCTCCCTCTTGCGTCTCCCTCCTACCCTCCCTATCCCACCCCTCTACGTGGTCTCAAAGCATGGAGCTGATCTCCGTGTGCTATGCGGCTGCTTCCCACTAGCTATCTATTTTATTTATTTATTTTAATTTTTACTTTTTTAACATCTTTATTGGAATATAATTGCTTTACAATGTTGTGTTAGTTCCTGCTGCATAGCAAAGTGAATCAGCTATACATATACATATATCCCCATACTCCCTCCCTCTTGTCTCCCTCCCACCCTCCCTATCCCACCCCTCTAGGTGGTCACAAAGCATCAAGCTGATCTCCCTGTGCTATGCAGCTGCTTCCCACTAGCTATCTATTTTACATTTGGTAGTGTATATATGTCAGTGTCACTCTCACTTCATCCCAGCTTACCCTTCTCCCTCCCCATGTCCTCAAGTCCATTCTCTATGTCTGAGTCTTTATTCCTGTTCTGCCCCTAGGTTCGTCAGAACTTTTTTTTTTTTTTAGATTCCATATATATGTGTTAGCATACGGTATTTGTTTTTCTCTTTCTGACTTACTTCACTCTGTATGACAGACTCTAGGTCCACCCACCTTACTACAAATAACTCAGTTTCGTTTCTTTTTATGGCTGAGTAATATTCCATCCATCTGTCAATGGACACTTAGGTTGCTTCCATGTCCTGGCTATTGTAAACAGTGCTGCAATGAATATTGTGGTACATGTGTCTCTTGGAATTATGGTTTTCTCAGGGTATATACCCAGTAGTGGGATTGCTGGGTCATATAGTAGTTCTATTTTTAGTTTTTAAAGGAACCTCCATACTGTTCTCCATAGTGGTTGTGTCAATTTACATTCCCACCAACAGTGCAAGAGGGTTCCCTTTTCTCCACACCCTCTCCAGCATTTATTGTTTGTAGATTTTTTGATGATGGCTATTCTGACCGGTGTGAGGTGATACCTCATGGTAGTTTTGATTTGCATTTCTCTTATAATTAGTGATGTTGAGCAACCTTTCATGTGTTTGTTGGCAATCTGTATATCTTCTTTGGAGGAATGTCTGTTTAGGTCTTCTGCCCATTTTTGGATTGGGTTGTTTTTTTGATATTGAGCTACATGAGGTGCTTGTATATTTTGAAGAGTAGTCCTTTGTCAGTTGCTTCGGTTGCAAATATTTTCTCCCATTCTGAGGGTTGTCTTTTCGTCTTGTTTATGATTTCCTTTTCTGTGCAAAAGCTTTTCTATACCCACTTTGTTGAGGTTATTACCATAAATCGTTGCTGAATTTTATCAAATGCTTTTTCTGCATTTATTGAGATAATCATATGATTTTTTATCCTTCTTTTTTGTTCATGTGGTGTAGCACATCGATTGATTTGCAAATGTTGAACCATCCTTGCATCCCTGGAATAAGTTCCACTTGATCATTGTGAATGATCCTTTTAATGTATTGCTGAATTTAGTTTGCTAATATTTTGTTGAAGATTTTTACATCTATGTTCACCAGGGATATTGGCTTATAATTTTTTTTCTGTGCCCTTGTCTGTTTGGGGTATCAGAGTAAGCTGGCTTTCTAAAGTAAGTTCAGAAGTGTTCCTCCTCTTTTTGGAAGAGTTTGAGACACACTGGTATTAATTCCTCTTTAAATGTTTGGTAGCAGTCATCAGTGAAGCCATCTGGTCCTGGATTTTAGTTGGGAGGTTTTAAATTACTGATTCAATCTCCCTATTAGTAACTGGCCTGTTCAGATTTTCTATTTCTTCCTGATTCAGTCTTGAAAGGTTGCTTTTAGGAGTTTATCCATTTGTTGGTGCATAATTGTTCACAGTAGTCTCTTATGATCCTTTGTATTCCTGTGGTAGCAGTTGTAAAGACTCATCTTTCATTTCTGATTTTACTTGAGTCTTTTTTTTTTCTTGGTGAATCTAGCTAAAGATTTATCAATTTTGATTATCCTTTTAAAGAATCTGCTCTTAGTTTCTTTGATCTTTTCTAACACCTTTTTAGTCTCTATTTCATTTGTTTCTGTTCTGATCTATGTTCATAGGTTTCTTGTTTGCTTTGTTTGTTTGTTTGTTTTCGGCCCCACCAAGTGGCTTGCAGGATCTTGGTTCCCCAACCAAGGATCAAACCCAGGCCCTTGGCAGTGATAGCACAGAGTCCCAACAACTGGAACACCAGGGAATTCCCTCTGATCTATGTTATTCCCTTCCTTCTGGTAACTTTGGGCTTCATTTGTTCTTCTTTATCTTTATACCTCAGTTCCTTGAGGTATCAAGTTAAGTTTTTTGAGATTTTTCTTGTTTCTTTAGATAGGCATATATTGCTATGGTCTTCCCTTTCAGAACTGCTTTTACTGCAGTCCATAAGTCTTGGTATGTTGTATTTCCATTTTCATTAGTCTCAAGGTATTTCTTTATTTTCCTTCCATTTCTTTTTTGACCCATTGGTTGTTCAGTAGCATGTTTTTAATCTCCACATATTTGTGAAATTTCCAGTATTCTTCTTATAATTGATTTCTAGCCATACCACTGTGGTTGGAAAAGATGCTTGACATCATTTCAACCTTCTTATATTTAAGACTTATATAAGTTAAGAATATATGTTCTATCCTGGAGAATGTTCCATATATACCTGAAAAGAATGTGTATGCTGTTGCTTTTGGAAGGAATGTTCTATATAAATCTGTTAAGTCAACCTGGTCTAACGTGTTCTTTAAGGTCAATGTTTCCTTATTGATTTTCTCCCTGGATGATCTATCCATTGATGTGTGATCAATTTAAGGTCCCCTATTATTATTATATTGCTGTCTGTTTCTCCTTTAGGTCTGTCAATATCTGCTTTATATATGTAGGTGCTCCTCTGCTGGGTGCATAAATATTTATAAATGTTATATCCTCTTGTTGAATTGACCGCTTTATCATTATGTAGTGCTCTCCTGTCCCTTATTACAGCCTTTTTTAAAAGTCTATTTTGTCTGATATAAGTATAGCTACCACAGATTTCTTCTGGTTTTCATTTGCATGGAATATATTTTTCCACCCCTTCACTTTCAGTCTGTGTGTGTCCTTACACCTGAAGTGAGTCTCTTGTAGGCAGCGTACAGAGGGGTCTTGTTTTTTATTTGTTCATCCACTCTATTTCTTTTGATTGGAGAATTTAGTCCATTTACATTTAAAGTAATTATTGATAGGTATGTACTTAATGCCACTTTGTTCATTATTTTCTAGTGTTTTGTAGTTTCTCTGTTCTTCTCTTGCTTTCTTCCTTTGTGGTTAAATGACCTTCTTTAGTGGTATGCTAATATTCCTTTCTCATTACCTTTTGTGTATCTACTATAGGTTTTGGCTTTATGGTTACCATGAGGCTTACAAATAACAACTTAAATTTACAACAGTCTCTTTTAAGTTGATAACAACTTAAACACATTCCAAAGCTCTACATGTTTACTCTCCCCCTCAACATTTTATGTCCTTGATTTTACATTTTACGTATTTTTATCATGTATATCCCTTAAATAATTATTGTAGTTAGTTGTTTTTACTATTTTTGTCTTTTAACCTATGTATTAGCTTTATAAGTGATGAATTCACTACCTATACTACATATTTACATTTACCAGTGAGATTTATACTTTCATGTTTTCCTGTTACTAATTACTGCCATTTCTTTTCAGCTTAAAGAAATCCTTTTTACATTTCTTTTAAGGCTGATTTAGTGGTGATGAACTCCTTTAGCTTTTGCCTATCCACAAAATTCTTTTACCTCTTCTTCGATTCTGAATGCTAACTTTGCCAGGTTGATAATTCTTGGTTGGAAATTTTTTTCTTTCAGCCCTTTGAATACTTATGCCACTCTCATCTGACCTGCAAAATTTCCCCTGAAAAATCTGCTTAAGGTCTTTAGGGTGTTCCCTTGTACATAACAATTGTTTTTCTCTTGCTGCTTTTAAGAGTCTCTCCTTGTTTTCAAATTTTGGTATTTTAATTTTAATGTGTCAGTGTGGGGTTTTTGCGGTTTGTCTTATTTGGAACTCTCTGGGGTTCCTGGATCTGGAGAACTGTTTTCACAGTTTAGGGAAGTTTTCCACCATTACTTCTTCAAATATGTTTTCAGACCCTTTCTCTTCTCCTTCTGGAACTCCTTGTAATGTGAATGTTAGCACACTTCATGTTGTCCCATAAATCCCTTAAGCTATCTTCACTTTTTTTTCATTCTTTTTCGTTTTTGCTGCTTTGACTTGGTGAGTTCCTGTGCCCTGTCTTTGAGTTCACTGATCTTTTCTTCTGTCTCATGCTGTCTGCTATTAAAATCTCCAATGTATTTTTCAGTTCAGTTATTGTACTCTTTAGCTTGGGGACTTCTGTTTGGAACTTTCTTATATTTTCCATATTTTGTTGAAGTTCTCTGTGTGTTTATCCATTCTTCTCCTGAGTTTGGCTAGCATCTTTATGACCATTACTTTGAACTCTTTATCAGGTAAATTACTTATCTCTGTTTCGTTAAGGATTTTCCCTGAGGTTTAATCTTATTCTTTCTTGTTTCACACATATTCCTCTGTTTCTTCGTTTTACTTGATTATCTATGTTGGTTTCTCTGCATTACATGAAACAGTCACCTCTCCAGTCTTGAAGGGCTGGCCTTGTGTAGATGAACCTTACTGTTCAACCCTGCCCTAGTTCTTGGTTGTCTCTCAAACCTTTATGATTATCCAAGCTGCCAATTTTATTTTTTATAGCTCCCAGTAGTTGAAGTTGTGCCAGGACCAAATATTCTTTTTAATTTAAAATTTTCCCTATTTTTGAATCTTTTTTTTTCATTTCATTGCATTTCAGGGAGAACAGTTATGAAAACATACTTAACTGTCACTTCCCCCAGAAACTGCCACCCATTTGACTTATTATGCTGCATGGACTGTGAATGCTGACACATGTTAATTCTAATGTTCTTGCAACTCCTCACAAACAGTACATTAGCACTAACAACACCAGAGAGTAAATCTGGGGAAAAGAGTTGTATGTTCCAACTGCATCTGACAATAATAGCTGTGCCAACATGGGTAATCATTCAAACATTCTGGGTGTATTTCCCTATAAGAGGGTTGACCTAGATAATCTATAAGGTCACTTTTGGTCCCAGCATTCTATTAATATGATTTTAGGTCACTTTGGTTTCTAACATTGTACTACCATGATTTTATTATAACAATATTCTACAAGTAAGATAATTTTATTGTTTAGGTTACTTTTTAATTTTCTGATAGTTAAATGTCACCCTCTAGTGGAAATTTTGTTTTAAAAAGTGTTTTAGAACACAGAAGGTTGCTATTTATTTATGACTGTTTTTTTTCTATCAGTCTCAACTATAAAAATCTGCTCAACACGTAAAACGGTAAAATTATTTTAGAAGGCAGTTTGGTACTATCAATCAGAATTTACATGTAAATCTGCTTTAACCTGGCAATTCCATTAGAGATATAGTTCTAAAAATATACTTACCCAAGTAGGTCTAGAACATCTGAGGGTTTACCAATAAATAATAAAAATCATAAAACTGGAAAGGTGCAGAGAGAAAGGGAGTGTTCTTAACATAGCCTGGGACAGCATGCTCTTTTTGTAGCAAATTAGGTAAAACCAAGCAGTTGAAAAGCACCTACATACTTTGAAATGTATATAATGACAACTTATGTCCCTTTAGAGATTCAGCAATTACTGTGTTCTATGTCTTTCAAAGAACATAAATTGTTCCTCTCCTTATATATTTTTTTTCTGCATCCCCTAAAGCATGTGGGACAGAAACTGCTGGTAGTCCCCAATATTTGTACTTCTTTCTTGCTCCGATTTTTTCACTGGCTACATGGCCATGCATAATGAAGGCTAAATTTCCAGCCTCCCTTGCACTAATTTATTGGCCATTAGAATGTAGGTGAAAATTATGGGTGTTACAACTTCTGAGAAGTGTCCTTCAATGGAAAAGGTGAGCCCTGGTTTGCCCAGCCCTTTCCTGATGTCTGAAATGCTAAAGTGATAACTGCACTATGATTTGGAAGTCACATGGGTGATGGCAGAGCCTGATGATCATGAAACCACCATACTAGCCCTTGAAAACATATCCTGCAATTTTGTTTAAGCAATAGAGAAATAAACTAGTACTTTGAACCTCCCTTATTTTTAAGTTTTCTGTTATGTGCAGCTCAACTAATTCTAATTCATTCAACATGTGAGCTAACAGTATAACTTTAGGCCAATACTAAATGGTTACAAAATTTTCAATCATGCTTTGGTGGTATGAGGATCAGAATATTAGCTTAAAAGGTGAGGTCTGGGCTGGTGCCACTACTGCCTGGTAGGAGGTAGGGAGCATAGCCACGACAGCAGGGGTAGCAGGTCCTGTATGGTAGGGCTCACATGGCTCTGGTCCTGTCTATGTGGCTTCATGGTGGCCACCCAGGACCATCAAGCTAAGCTACTGCAGGAGCTGCAGGGGCCCAGTGCCAGTTCATGCTGGGAATGCCTCTGGTCAGGTAATAGCCATTCTTAAGAAGCACGTCGCATTATAAAAAATGCCCCCAAAGTGAAACCTCATCCTTGATCTAACTCATGATGTGATCAAATTACCACTTGATGCTTTTCTTCAGAGGCTTAAGGTGACCACAGTACGGAACTTCAACAAAATGAAATTAAAATATTCCAGTCTATTTTATCTCTCAGGCCAAAGCCCCACTAATGAGCACACTAATCAATCTGGCCACAACCTATCCTGGAATGTATAGCTCCACTGAGCAGCTCATTCACCTCAACTTCAGAGGATGGTCTTTCTTTTTTCTGTTGGACTTGTGGATATCCTCCCAAGGAGAAGCCTAATTTTGCTAGCAGTCTAACTTCTCTCCAGATAAGTCAGGAAGTGACTATAAAAAAGGTGAATGCCAACAGCAGAAAAAGCCTGTAGGACCCCAAGGCTACTAGGATGACCCTGAGCAGTTTCCTGGACAATGTATACACTGATAGTGCAGATGTTCTCAGACATGGAACTAGACCTCAGACCTCTGACTCTGCCAACCCGACACAGATTATAGGCCTGGCCATTAATGGAGGCCAGAATGCAGGTAAGCATTTGGTATCTCACCACTCTGAGCTTAGGATTACATTAGCCATAAAGAAAGAAAAGGCAGTTGTCCAACTATGCATCCTTATGCAATGAGACAACATCCAGGAATTTCTGGGCCACACAAAGGAGAAGTCTGGAGTCCTGGCATGGGCTTTTTATCCTAAACGAGATCAACCCATTTGGGTCCATATTCTGTTTTAGTCTTCAGCAGATGATGTTTGAGGTCATACAGAACTACAATATCATCTTGGTGACTCTGCATGGCTCTAAGGCCTGGTGCCAACCTGGGATCAGTTTACCTTCCCTAGGGACACTCATCACCCAGGTCCATGACATCCTACTCAACCGGCTTTGGCAATGCCACACTGTGGATGTTCTTGGTCACTTTGACAGACTAAACGGGGATACTCTGAGGTGGGAGCAAGCTGGAAACTCTGCCATCAGATGAGAGGCCTAGATATCCCTCAGTCAGTTCTCAGCCTGCCGGGGTCTGTGGTGACAACCACGGACATAGACTGCAAAGAGTTCTCAAGAAGCAAAACCTCTAGCCCGGACACCTGGACCCAGTTACTCTTGACTAGTTGAGGACAGTTTCTGATATGTGACATCAACTCCTGTTGCATACAAAAAGGGACAACTTGAGGCTGTTTCTGTGGCTGAGGATAAGCATGAGGAACCCAGGCACATGACTGTGAATGCAAGCAAGCAGCAGATCCATATGACTTGGTTGTGACAACTGGTCTACATCCACTTTAGTTATCTGACGAACTGAGGCCAAGGCAGCGTGCCTGCCCTTCCCTGTACCTCTCCTCTACACATACCCTCTGTAGGCCCAAACTCATAAAACCAACGGGTTGAAATTGCCTTCTGCTATCAAAGCACGTGCCCAGGATTGATCATTTCTCAAAATTATGCCTGGATCCCATTCTTCTTGGAGCCAGACTTTGAAGATGTCTGAGTCTTGTTCTGCCCTATCCTGGCCAGGGGCTGCACGTTAATATTCTGTCTGCTTTCTGATTTTATGTGAAAATCCTACCAAGAGTATCTTCCTCCTATGTTGTGTCTCAGCAATCCTGTATAACTTGCTGGCATAACCGTGAACCACCTTGAAGTCTAACCCTCCAGCCCTGAGCAGTCTTCAGACTGTAGTGATCCCACATGGCCACAACTATAGGAGAGGCCCTGAGCATGAACACCAACTGTGCTGCTCCCAAATACCTGACCCACAGAAAATGGTGAGATAATAAATGTGTTTTGTTGGTTTAAGCTGTTAAATTTGGGAGAAAATGTTAAGCAGCAATAGATAACTAATAGATAATTGATGACTGAGATATCAGCTGATGACTGAGGGCATCCAAGACTGTTCCCATGACCTTGGGGCTTGCACTGGAAGCCCAGGAACATCTTACTAACTGCCCTCCAATAAAGCACTATGCTCTCAGCAACAATCCTACTGCACACAGTTGCTGGGGTATTCATACTTAAAATTTATTTTTAATGGTACCACTTTGCACAAATGTGCTACGAGGGGGCCCTAGCTCAAGAACGTCTCCTCAACTCAGCCACTGCTGAAGACTGGGGTGTGGGAGTTTTTATTTCATAGCAGCAGAATCTGTGTTATCTACCACATGTATTCTTAATTTACCTGGATTTCCAGAAGCTGAAATTCAAGTTGAAACGTAATCATGTGGCAATTTCCTGATAATCTGTGTCTCTGCAGAACTTTCTTTATACCTGTAAATCATAAAAATAAATATTTTTGTTTGAAAATAACAATTTCCTTTAAATATCTATTATTTAATTTTGTGTGGATACCTATAATATACGTGGGTATATATGTGAGAGTGTATTTGCATTGAAAATACCTGGAAGAATGTGCACCAAATTGATCGCCTTTGCAAAATAAGATTAAAGACAACTTGTACTTTCTAGTTATCGATTATACCAAAGATTAAGGTAAGAAACAGAAACATGCTAGTATGACCCTAGACAAACTTGAATCATGATAACTGTTAGGTATTTTTCATTTTTTCAACATTATCTAGACCTAGTTAGACAATAAATTAAATCCATGTATTTACCTCAGTTAACTCTCAAAACTTTACTAAAATGACAGCAAAAGTATTTTTTTAGGTAAAACATGAATACACTCAAATGCATAAAATGCCCTGTTCTTAAGTATACATCATGATATATATATGTGTGTATATATATATATATATATATATATATATATATGTATATATTTACAAGCGTTTCCCATGTAACCACCACTAAGATCAAGATACAGAAAGTTTAAAGTACCCCATAACGTTCCTTCATGCCCTTTCCAGGCTATACACTATGTCCCCCTCAAGAGATAACCATTATTCTGACTTTATTACCATCTACTTTTGCTAATGAAGGTATTTTTAAATGAGCACAATTCTCTTTTTAATTTTTATTTAGTTTTTTTTTTTTTTTTGCGGTACGTGGGCCTCTCACTGTTGTGGCCTCTCCCGTTGCGGAGCACAGGCTCCGGACGCGCAGGCTCAGCGGCCATGGCTCACGGGCCCAGCCGCTCCGCGGCATGTGGGATCTTCCCAGACCGGGGCACGAACCCGTGTCCCCTGCATCGGCAGGCGGACTCTCAACCACTGCACCACCAGGGAAGCCCCTATTTAGTTTTTTAAAAAAGAAATTGGTAGAGCTTCTTTTTTTCTTTTAATTTTATTTATTTTTGGCTGCGTTGGGTCTTTGTTGCTGTGCATGGGCTTTCTCCAGTTGTGGTGAGTGGGGGCTACTCTTCGTTGCAGTGCGAGGGCTTCTCATTGTGGTGGCTTCTCTTGTTGTGGTTCATGGGCTCTAGGCATGCAGGCTCCAGTAGTTGCAGCACACAGGCTCAGTAGTTGTGGCATGTGAGTGCTAGAACGCGCGGGCTTCAGTAGTTGCGGCACATGGGCTCAGTAGTTGAGGCATGCGGGCTCTAGGCAAGTGGGCTTCAACAGTTGTGGCACGCAGGCTCAGTAGTTGTGGCTCGTGGGCTCTAGAGCACAGGCTCAGCAGTTGTGGCACATGGACTTAGCTGCTCCGCGGCATGTGGGATCTTCCGGGACCAGGGCTCGAACCCATGTTCCATGCACTGGCAAGCAGATTCTTAACCAATGCGCCACCAGGGAAGTCCCCACAATTCTCTTTTTTAAAAAACTGAAGTATAGTTGCTGTACAATACACATACATTACACATGGACAATATAGTGATTCACAATTTTTAAAGGTTATAGTCCATTTCCAGTTATTATAAAATATTGGCTATATTCCCCATGTTGTATAATATATCCTCGTAGCTTGTTTTATGTCTAATAGTCTGTACCTCTTAATCTACACCTATATTGCCCCTTCCCCCAGAAGGGCACAATTTTACAAGGATAAAGAGAAAAAGATGAGAGTAACCTAATTTTAGAAGCTGAAAAGCAGATGGATAAGCTAGATATTACATAAAAAAGTGGAACTAACCTGGCAGATCCAGGAAAATTAAAACCTAAGCCAGCAATGGGGAAAGCTCAGAATCAAGCCCATTCAAAGGCATTCTGAATGGGCACCACCAAGTACCTCTACAGATGGGGTAAACCTGGGGCTCAAAAAGAAAGAGTGAGACTTTTGTACAGTAAAATCTCACTCTCCATATTCTCTGTATTCCATCTATTCCTTTCAAGTACCTGAAGGGTCTAAATTTCATTTCTACATGTAATTCAAAGTTTAACTGAGGTGAGCTGCCCACCACCTTCAGAGGGTCACTCTTCCTCTCCCTGGTCATGAGGGTTATTTTGGTGGAAAAATCAGGAAGCATTTCCTAAAGTGATTCCTTCTTCTAAACCAAGTTCCCAACAACCAATTGCACAGCTGAATTAGCTTCCCCTTACTTGTTAGTGCATCACAGACCCTTGGTAATAAAACGTAAGTCATTGGGACCAGAAACCCTCCTCTGCCAAATGGTCCAGTTCTTGAAATATTTATCTTGGCCACAAGGCCATGCTCATTAGTAGCAGAGTACCACAGATGACACAGCTCTCATGTCAGTAGTGAACAACAGCTAAGATTTACAAATTAATGCTGCTACTGTTCTTAAAGTCGCTAATGGCTGTTACTTGACTATTAAGTTACATAATGACAGACTGTGTCTTCTTTAATATCTACCTCAGGCAGCTTTTAAGAGTATTACACACACTGTGATATTGAATAGACACTTGACAAAACAAGTTTACCACAACCACACATTCAAATCATTATCTTGCAGAATTTTAATTCAGCGATAAGGCAACCAATTTCCTATGTATAATAAGGTAAACTTCAGTACCACTTCTAGATTAAAATGAATGCTTACTCTGGAAATTCCCTGGATGCGTAATGGTTAAGACTCAGCATTTACACTGCCGTGGGCCCAGGTTCAATCCCTGGTCAGGAAACTAAGACGCCACACAGTGCAGCCAAAAAAAAAAAAAAAAAAAAAAAAAGAAAGAAAGAAACTAATGCTTACTCTTTTCTGTCATCTCAGTGCTCGTTAGGTCCTCTGTCTTCTTGGAGTAATGTCTTATACTGATGCCAGTAAGCGTACTTAGAAACTGAAGTTCCGATTCTAAATGTCCAAGATGACTTCTCAGATCTTTTGACAATTCCCATCCTTCAGAATCTGCTTGGTATATTTCTCGAAATGATTTTCTAAAAAGCAAATACCACAAATAATTACTTCAATTAAGAAACCACTAATAAGTGTTTCAACTAGTATCTATAAATTTCTTCAAACCATTCCCATTTTATCCTTCTTACTCTCTTCCCATTAAAACTAGTAAGATTTTTCTTAAAGCCAGTAAGATTTTTCTTAAAACTTAATGTGGCTACTAACACTGCAATCATTAATCTCAATATAAAACAAACTTAACCAAGTTATAATACCATTTTCCTACATATTAGAAACAGCTATAAAATAAATTATAACAGGAGTACTTTGTAAAATTAAAATGTCTGTTTAGGCTGGAATATTTAAAGTGTTCCAACCTAAATGTCTGATATCCCAAGACGCCTCAAACTATTTTAAAAGATATGATGAACCAAAGACAAAATAAATCAACTAGCTTCAACTTCTAAAACAAGTGAAGTATCACAAAGCATTTTATACTCAGAAAGAGATTCTTGTGAAACTGAAGAGTATAGAGGTAAAAATTCCAAACAAATAACGAATAGCATAATCTCTAAACAACACTGTAATCAGATATTCTGACTGAAAACATAGCTGTTTTCCTTGAAAAAAGTAAAATTTCAGCAAATAATCGCATTAAATGATATTTTATTTTTTGTAATCCTTTATTGCCATCATGCTATCAGCTACATTCTACCCTGCTGACTTCCACTATCTTAAACATGCTTTCCTTTCCTTCTGGGGCATGATTATCCTGATTCTCATTTTACATCTTGGGTCTTCCACTGTCCCTGCTTTTTGTCTCCCGTATTAGAAGAAAACCCTAACACTCTTGCCTCTGCTCTTCTGAATATGCATTCTCTCATTCCAGAAGAATATCTGATGATTAATCTCAGCTCTTTTATGCCAGTAACTCCTAAAACACACCTTTAATCATCTCTTCTTCCTGCAAGGTAGATTTAACTTGATAAAGCATCAAATGTTTTCTTCTTCAAATTAGTTTTTCCTTCAAATTTCCCTACTCTTGTTAATGATAAAATCTGTCCCCTGCTATAGCAGGTTCCATTTCTTGAGGATCACCCTTGCTCTATTACTCCTCTCACATCTGGATCTGAGGTCATCTTTTCTGCTCCCCCACATAGCTATCCCTCCTTTTCTAATTCCACTACATTAGCCTATGTTCTTATGACCATATACCATGTCTATAAAGAATAACCTAACTGTATCTTCACACTCATATTTCAAAACTTGTATAAAGTCTGTAGAAATTTTTTAAACTTTGTTTTAATGCTAATTTAAAATATCACTATAAGTATATTCTATGTCATCTGAGAGACTACAACATGCTCTTTTGTATTTGCTTTTTGAAAATTAAATAGATAAAGCTAAGAACAAAAGAACAGAGATAATCTTTATATAAATGAGTTCCTTCCAAGTGAATACTAAATAATGATACAGCAAACTACAGATAAAAATTTCAAGGTATTTCCAAAAGAGCAAACTGATAAGAGTACTAAGTAATCACATTAAAGGACAGATATGCAGAACTCAAGAAAGAACTTGTGGCTGAGAAATGGAAAAATGGGGAGTTATTGTTTACTGGGTACAAAGTTTCTCTGTGGGACAATGAAATCATTTTAGAGATAGATAATGATGTGATGGTTGCACAACAATGTGAACTAAACTATATACTTTAAAAGGGTTAAAATGGTAAGTTTTATGTTATGTATATATTACCACAAAATAAAAAGATAACCTGCATATTCTCATTCATAGCAGTAACTTACTGTGAGCAAAACATCACTGGTCCATTGCAATTAATGATGCTATTCTGAATGAATTGGGGATATGGGTTTTATGGTTTTGTAGTTTTATTTATTATTTGCAAATTTGTCTTAGTAGCATATTTTTTTTTGCCCAAAATTAGATGTTCACAAGAAGATTTTTTTCTTTAACAGCAAATCTACACAAGACTTGAGTTTAAAACTCAATGATCTAGGATTCTATGAAGATGGCAGAGTAGGAAGCACCAGGAACCTATCTCCCCAACTAGGAAGCAATTGCAGTGGCAGAATCTGTCTGATATAACTTTTTTGGAACTCTGGAGACTGCTGAAGGCTTGTAACTTCATGGAGAAGGCTTAAACGTACGTTACAGTAAATCGTGGGCAATTTCAGCTCTTAGCACAGTAGTAGCTACCCACGCCCCCTCCAACAACACGGCAAGCAGCTGTGCACATGTTCTTCGAGCCACCTGCATACAGCTTAGGGGAGCAAGAGTGGGCAAAAAAGACTCTGTCCGCCAAATATTGAGTATCTGTGCTCCAGTTGCTGATTGCGGCTGCTCATCACAGAGAAGCAGACAGAGAGGAGGGTAGTCACTGCTGCAAGTCCCTACCCTCTGGCTGAGGTAGCATTAAGAATATTTAAAGAGTTGTTGCTTTTTGTTTCCCACCATCATTTTTGTCTTTTCTTTTTCAGGAGTCAGACATTAAAGACTAGGACATGAAAAATCAAACTAAATATGTGGGGAAAATTAGAAAATGATTGCACATACCCAAGTAAAAGCTCAGAAAAGACATAATTAGACATTAAGTTTACACTTCAGGCTGATCCTCAGCACACAGACAGCCTACAACAACAACAACAACAACAACAAAACAACCTAAAACAACAAAGAAGTGCAAACTGGGGAAGAGGGGAGAAAATCTTATTTCCAGAGTTACCACATTATTAAATTAAAATGTCCAGTGTTCAACAAAATATCACAAGGCATACAAAAAACAGAAAAGCATGGCCCATTCAAAGAAAAAAAAATATTCAAAAGAATCTGTCCCTGAAAAAGACTTAATGGCAGATATATCAGACAAAGACTTTAAAACAGAAGTCTTAAAGATGCTCAAAGAAATAAAGGAAGATGTGGAGAAAGTTAAGAAGACGATTTGTGAACAAAATGGAAACATCAGTATAAAGACAGAAAACCAAAAAGAAATTCTGGACCTGAAAAGTACAATAACTAAAATGAAAAATTCACCAGAGGAATTCAAAGGCAGATTTGAGCAGACAGAATAATGTATCAGTGAACTTGAAGATAAGACACTGGAAACGGAGACTGAGGAACAGAAGGAAAAAACACTGAAGAAAAGCAAACAGAGCCTAAGGGACGAGTGGGACACAACCACAAGGACCAGCATATGCATTGTGGGAGTACCCGTAGGAAAAGCAAGAGGAAAAGGGGAAGAAAGACTATTTGAAGAAATAATGGTAAAGGGCTTCTCTAGGGGGGTGCAGTGGTTAAGAATCCACCTGGCAATGCAGGGGACACAGGTTCAAGCCCTGGTCCGGGAGGATCCTACATGCTGCGGAGCAACTAAGCCCATGTGCCACAACTACTGAGCCTGCACTCTACAGCCTGAGAGCCACAAATACTGAGCCCGCATGGCACAACTACTGAAGCCTGCGCACCTAGAGCCTGTGCTCCGCAACAAGAGAAGCCACTGCAATAAGAAGCCCGTGCACTGCAACAAAGAGTAGCTCCCGCTCGCCACAACTAGAGAAAGCCTGCATGCAGCAACGAAGATTCAATGCAGCCAAAAATTAAAAAAAAAAAAAAAAAAAAAGAAATAATGGTAAAAAGTGTCCCAAACTTGATGAGAGACATGAAGGCTAACATTCAAAAAGCTCAACTAATTCTAAATAAGATGAACTCAAAGAGGGTCACAATGAGACATAATCAAATTTTCAAAAACCAAGGGTAAAGAGAGATTTTGAAAGCAGCAAGAGAAAAGCAAATCATCACATATAATGGATCCTCAATAATATAAGAGCAAATTTCTCATCAGAAGTTTTGGAGGCCAGAAAACAGCGGGCCAATACATTCAAAGTGCTAAACAAAGAAAACCATCAACCAACAATCCTTCTGGCAAAATTTTCTTTCAAAAGTGAGGAAGTGGGACTTCTCTGGTGGTCCAACAGCTAAGACTCCGAGCTCCCAATGCAGGGGGCCTGGGTTTGATTCCTGGTCAGGGAACTAGATCCCACATGCTGCAAATAAGAGTTCACATGCTGCAACTAAAGATCCTGTGTTCCGCAACTAAGACCCGGTGCAGCCAAATAAATAAATATTTAAAAAAAAAAAAGTGAGGAAGAAATCAACACATTTTCAAATAAACAAAAGCTGAGGAAGTTTGTTACCACTAGACATGACCTCCAAGAAATGCTCAAGGCAGTTCTGTAAAGTAAAATAAAAGTACACTAGACAGTAACATGAAGCCATGTGGAGAAATAAAGATCTCAATAAAATTAGTATATGGGCATATAAAATCTACTAGTATGGTAACAATGGCTTATAACTGAACTTCTTTTCCTACATGATTTAACATTTTAAAAAATTATTAGTCTAAAGGTACTATGAGTATAACTTTCATCTGTAACTCCATGTTTTCTACAAAATTTAAGAGATTAATGCATTTAAAAGAATTATTAGTTTATGTTCAGGGGTACAAAAGTATTAAGATGTAATTCTGTGACATAAAAAAACAAAAACAGTGGGGATGGAGCTGTAAGCAGGCAGAATTTTTGTATGTTATTGAAATGAGGTGTGTATAAATTCAAATTAAGAGTGTTTTAACTTTAGCATTTTATTTATAATCCCTCTGAAAACCACAAAGAAAATAGCTAAAGAATATATATCAAAGCAAATGAGAAAGAAATTTAAGCACTTCTCAAAAGACAGAAATGCAGGAAATGAGGGACAAAAGAGCTTAAGGGAACACACACAAAAAAAACAAAGAGCAAAATGACAGAAATAAATCTCTCCTTATAAATACTTATTTAAATGTAAAGGGGTTAAATCCTCCAAACAAAAGACTGAGTTTGGAAGAACTGATAAAACCACAGGCTTTAACCATATGCTGTCTATAAGAGAATCACTTTAGATACAAAGACTAAAAGTGAAAGGATGGAAAAAGATACTCCATGCAAAAAGGAACCAAAAGAGAGCAGGACTGGGGATACTAATAACAAACAAAATAGAGTTTAAGTCAAAAGAGGTTATAAGAGACAAAGAAAAAAATATATATATTAATGAAAGGTTCAATACAGCAAGACATAAAAATTATAAACATTTACAAACCTAATGACAGATATCAAAATACAGTTTTCCTTCAGTATCTGTAGGGTATTGGTTCCTTGACTCACCACAAATACCAAAATCCATGGATGCAGAACCTGTGGATATGAAACCTGAAGATACAGAGCTGACTATATTTCAAAGCAAAAACTGAGACAGTTGAAGGGAGAAATAGTTCTACGTTCAAAGTGGCTACATAAGAGGATGATGAATTCACCCTCCTCCCATAGTCACACCAAATCTACACGTACATATGAAACAATTTTCTCTGAAAGAAACCCAAAAACTAGCTGAGCAGCTCCTACACATCAGGCAAATGAGAAAAAGCCTATGTTGAAATGGACAGTAGAGGCTGAGACACAATCCACATAAAAGCCACCTGTTGCACGGCAACCCACAATCAAGAGGGACTAACAACCCCGACCTGCTCCCTGAGGAGTGAAAGGTGTGAACAGCACAGCTGGCACCCCAAATTTTAAGACCAGCAGCTGAGAGGCCCTAAAATAAGTCCCTAAAATATCTAGCTTTGAAAGCCAACAAGCCTTGGATCCATGAGATTCACAAGGCTAAAGGGCAGCAGTCTCCAACCTTTTTGGCACCAGGGACCAGTTTCATGGAAGACAATTTTTTCACAGACCAGGGCGGAGGGCGGGGATGGTTTCAGGAGGATTCAAGCACATTACATTTATTGTGCACTTTATTTCTATTATTATTACATTGTAATATGTAATGAAATAATTATACAACTTACCATAATGCTCATAGGAGGCAGAGCTCAGGCGGTAATGTGACCTGTGGGGAGCAGCTGTAAATACAGATGAAGCTTCACTCTGCCGCCACTCACCTCCTGCTGTGCAGCCCGGTTCCTAACAGGCCACAGACCGGTAGTGGTCCGTGGCCCAGGGGTTGGGGACCCCCACTATAGGGAACTGAGAAACAGTTCTTAAAGGGCTCATGCATGCAGACTCACCTACCCCGGAACTCAGCACAGAGGCAGCCAACAAAAAAGCAACCAGTGTTTCTGTTTAAGAGGCCTACTTCCTTACCTTAAAGCTTTGGCCTGAAGACTTCCAATTTAACATCATACAAGAGCCTACTTAAATACCTCCAAAGAAAGAGGCCAGAGCATCATCTTTGTACTCTCTCTCTCTGTCTTACTCCATATCACCAGTATCTCCTGGAAAGGAGTTTGTGCACTCTCTGGAATCCTGATTTTTGTGGCTGCTGCCCAGTTGGACACCTCTTATTCACTGGGCTCTGGCAGTCAACAGAACTTACAGCAGAACTTATTGTGGGTCCTGTAGCACTGTAACAAAAGGAGAAATAGTTCTTAAATGACTAATGGCCCCAGGGCACAGTGGAGATATAGCAGACTAAAATGCAGGCCTAATCTTACTGTGAAAGAGACAAATAAGCTTATCTTCAGAACTGGAGCCTGAGTGGCAGGCTTATCATTAAACACACATTCAGGGCCCAATTACAATCCTCTGCAGAGACTGAGGAGGCCAGAGGATGCTACCCTTCATGCTTTCCATCTGACCAGGCCCCAAGTCATCAGTGTCTCCAAGACAGGGGCTTGTGCACCCCAACTGTTGTGAATGCTGTCCAGAGGACACATCCCTTTATAGCCTGGCTCTGGTGTCCAGCAGGGCTTGTGTTCATGATTTTGAAAGAAAAGTAACGGAGAAACACTTCTTACCTGGCTATTACCAGGGCTCAGGGCAGAGGGAGCAGTCTTCCCTCGAAGTATATTTGTGTACTTTAAAAGCTCCTCCCTGGGGGCTTCCCTGGTGGTGCAGTGGTTGAGAGTCCGCCTGCCGATGCAGGGGACATGGGTTCATGCCCCGGTCCAGGAAGATCCCACATACCGCGGAGCGGCTGGGCCCGTGAGCCATGGCCGCTGAGCATGCATGTCCGGAGCCTGTGCTCCGCAACGGGAGAGGCCACAACAGTGAGAGGCCCGCGTACCGCAAATAAAAAAAAAAAAAAAGGCTCCTCTCTGAGCTTCTTCTTGCCAATCAGCCTGAATCTACCTGCTGACTGAGAACCTCCCCTTTGCGACACTGACAAGTCTTGAGGTACCCTCAACTACTGGGAGCAGCTAAGAATAAATAGGCTGCTTGGACAACACCAAGGTTTGAGAGAAAACCAAGACAGAGCTGAACAATAAAGTTCATCTACTACACGAGGTCACTCTTCCAAGACTGCAAGAGAGGGCTGTTTTATCTAATACATAGAAACCAACACAGAGAGTCAAGAAAATGAAGAAACACAGGGGAATATGTTCCAAATGAAAGGACAAGATAAAGCCTCAAGAAAATACCTTAATCAAATGGAGGTAAGTGATTTACCTATAAGCAGTTCAAAATAATGATCATAAAGATGCTCACAGAGCTCAGGAGAACAATGGATAAACAAAATGAGAATTTCAACAGAGAGAGAAACTATAAGAAAATACTAAGTAGGGGTCATAGACCTGAAGACTACAATAACTGAACTGAAAAATTCAATAGAGGGGTTCAACATCAGACTAGATGAAGCTGTAAAAAGGATCAGTGAACTTGAAATTATGGCAATGTAAGTTATCCAATCAGAACAGCAAAAAGGAAAAAGAATGAAAAAGAAAAAAAGCTAAAATGGCTTAAAAGACTTATGGGGCAACAACAAATGGACAAGCTTTCAAATTATAGGGGTCCTTGAAGGAGAGGAGAGAAAGGGGCAGAAAACTTATTTGAAGAAATAATTGCAGGAAACTTTCCTAACCTGGGAAAAGAAACAGACATCGGATCTAGGAAGCATAGAGAGTACCAAATAAGAGGAACCTAAAGAGACCCACATCAGACACATTAGAATTAAAATATCAAAAGTTAAAGACAAGGAGAGATTCTTAAAAGCAGCAAGGGAAAAACAACTTGTTATGTACCAGGGAACCCCAAAAGACTATCAGAATTTTCAGCACAAACTCTGCAGGCCAGAAGGAAGTGGCATGATATATCCAAAGGCTGACAGACAAAAACTGCCAACCAATAATACCCTACTGGCAGAGTGGTCCTTCAGAATTAAAGCAGAGATAGTTTTCCAGACAACCAAAAGTGAAAGGAGTTCATCACCACCAGATAGGCCTTACAAGAAATGTTAAAAGAACCTCTCTGACACAAAATGTCAATAAGTAGAAGCAGGAAACAAGAAAGTATAGTTCTCACTGGTAAAGGTGAATATACAGAAGAATTCAGAATAATCTAATGGTGCAATGGTGGTAGGTTAATCACCTAAAAGCTAATATGAAGGTTGAAAAACAAAAGTAGTAAAAATAATGATAAATACAACAATTTGTTATGTTATACACAATATAAGAAGACCTAAACTGTGACATCAAAAACATAAAACATTGGGGGAGGGAGTAAAAATGCAGAGATTTAGAATGTGTTAGAACTTAAGTTATTGTCAACTTAAAACAGACAGTTATAAACATGTTTTATGTAACCCTCATGGTACCCACAGAGCAAAAAGCTACAGTAGACACAAAAAAGATAAAAAGGAATCTAAGCATACCACTATAGAAAATCACTGAATCACAAAAGGAGAGAGCTAGAGGTGAAGAAAGGAGCAATGGAATTACAAAACTTCCAGAAAATAAAATGGCAATAAGCACACACCTATCATAAATTACTTTAAATACAAATGGACTAAATTCTTCAATCAAAAAGCACAGAGTGGCTGACTAGATTTAAAAACCAACAAAAGACCCATCATGCTGCTTACAAGATACTCACTTCAGATGTAAGGACATACACACTTAAAGTGAAGGGATGGAAAAAGATATTCCATCCAAATGGAAACTAAAAGAAAGCTAAAGTAGCATATTTATATCAGAAAAAAAAAGGCTTTAAGACAAAGTTGTAATAAGAGACAAAGGTGGTCATTATATAATGATAAAGGAGTTAATCCAACAAGACGACACAGTGGTAAATATTTATGCACCCAATATAGGAGCACCTAAATATATAAAACAATATTAACAGACCTTAAAGAGAGAAATAGACAGCAATACAATAGTAGGCGATTTTAGCACACCACTTACATCAACATGTAGATCATCCAGAGAGAAAATCAATAAAGAAACATTGGTCTTAAATGACACATTTAGACCTTAAGAACTTAACAGACATATACAGAATATTCCACTCAAAAGAAAGACTACACATTCTTCCCAAGCACACAAGGAACATTCTCCAGGATAAGCCATATGTCAAGCCACAAAACGAGTCTTAATAAATTTAAGAAGACTGAAATTATATCAAGCATCTTTTCCAACCACAATGATATTATACTAAAAATAAATTACAAGAAAACTAGAAAATTCACAAATATATGGAGATTAAACAACATCCTACTGAATGACTGAATGAGTCAAAAGAAAAATCAAAAGAGAAGTAAAAAAGTACCATGAGACAAATGAAAACAGAAATAAAACACACCAAACTGTGGGCTGCAGCAAAAGTCATTCTCAGAGGGAAGTTCATAGCAATAAAAAGCAGTAACAAACCATCTCAAATAAAAAACAAATGAAGTCCAAAGTTAGTAGAGGGAAATATCAAAGATCAGAGAAGGAAAAGAATGAAATACAGCCTAAAAAGGTGATAGAAAAGATCAAGGAACCCAAGAGCTGGTTAGTCAAAAAGTAAACAAAATAGACAAAACTTTAGCTAGAATAATCAAAGAGAGAGAGAGAGAGAGAGAGAGAGAGAGAGAGAGAAGACACAAATAAAATCAAAATGAAAGAAGAGACATTACAACTGACACCACAGAAACACAAACGAAACCACTCACGTCATAACAAAGTATGAAAAATTATATGCCAACAAACTGGACAATCCAGATAAAATAGAAAAACTTCTAGAAACATAGAACAAGACTGAATCATGAAGAAACAGAAAAACTGAGCAGACAATTAATAATAAGGAAACTGAATTAGTGTTTAAAATCCTACCTATAAATAAAAGTCCAGGACCAGATGGCTTCACTAGTGAATTCTACCAAATATTTAAAGAAGAAGCAAACCAATCCTTCTCAAACTCTTCCAAAAAACAGGAGAGGGAAAACTTACAAAATCATTTTATGAGGCCTTTACCCTGATACCAAACTCAGACATGAACACTACAAGAAAAGAAAATTATAAGGCCAATATCCCTGATGAACATAAACATAAGTCCTCAACAAACCATTAACAAAGCTAATTCAGCAATACGTTAAGCAACACACACCAGGAACAACTGGGATTTAGTCCAGGAATGCAAGAATGGTTCAAATCCGCAAATCAGTCTGATACACCCCATTAACAGAATGAAGGATAAAACCCATGTGATCATCTCAATAGATGCAGAAAAATGTCTGACAAAATTCAACATCCATTTATGATCAAAATTCTTAACAAAGTGGGTATAGAGGAAATTTACCTCAAAATAATAAAGGCCACATGACAAGTCCACAGCTAACATCATACCGAACAGTGAAAAGCAGAAAGTTTTTCCTCTGAGTTCAGGAACAAGACAAAGGATGCTCACTTTCACCACACTAATTCAACATAGTAATGGAGTCCTAGCCAGAACAGTTAGACAAGAAAAAGAAATAAAAGGCACTCAAATCAGAAAGGAAGAAGTAACACTGTAAGTATTTGCAGATGACAAGATATTATTTAGAGAAAACCCCAAAGACTCTACCATAAAACTGTTAAAACTAGGAAACAAACTAGTAAAGTTGCAGGATACAAAACCAATACAAAAATCTGTTGTGTTTCTATACACTAATAACAAACTATCAGAAAAAGAAAATAAGAAACCAATCCCATATATAACTGCATCAAAAAGAATTAAATACCTAGGAATAAATTTAACAAAGGAGGTAAAAGACCTATACACTGAAAATTATAAGACACTGAAAAAAGAAACTGACAAAATACTAATATTTGAAAAGATATTCCATACTCATGGATAAGAAGAATATTGTTTAAATGTCCATACTACCCAATGCAATCACCAGATTCAATACAATTTCTAACAAAATTCCAATAGCATTTTTCACAGAAATAGGAAAAAATCCTACTGTTTGTATGGAACCACAAAAGACCTAGAATAGCTAAAGAATTCTTGAGAAAGAACAATCCTGGAGGCATCATAAGTCTTGATTTCAAACTAGATTACAAAGCTATAGTAACGAAAGCAATATAGTATTGGCATAAAACAGACACATAGATCAACAGAAGAGAAAAAAAAGCCCAGAAATAAACCCATTCATATATGGTCAATTAATTTATGACAAAGAAGCCAAGAATACACAATGGGGAAAGGACAGTTTCTTCAATAAATGGGTTGGGAAAACTGGACAGCCAGAAGAAAAAGGAAGAAGGAACCACTATCTTACACCATACACAAAAGTTAACTTAAAATGGATTAAAGACCTGAAACTATAAAAATTCTAGAAGAAAACATAAGCAGTGAGCTCCTTGACATTGATCCTGTCAATAATTT
This sequence comes from Phocoena phocoena, assembly GCF_963924675.1. Taxonomy (NCBI): domain Eukaryota; kingdom Metazoa; phylum Chordata; class Mammalia; order Artiodactyla; family Phocoenidae; genus Phocoena; species Phocoena phocoena. The sequence continues at coordinate 25,341,414 of NC_089224.1, read as the reverse complement.
TTTGGATTTGCCACCAAAAAGTTAGGCCAGAAAAGCAAAAATAAACAACAAGTAGAAGTACATCAAATTAAAAAGCTTCTAGACAGCAAAGGAAATCATCAACAAAGTGAAAAGGAAACCTATGGAATGTAAGAAAATATGTGCAACTTATTTATCCCCTAAGGAGTCAATATCCAAAATGTATAAGGAACTCATACAACTGAATAGCAAAAATCCACATACAATCTAAAATGAGCAAAGGATTTCAACAGACATTTTTCCAAAGAAGACATACAGAAGGCCATGATGTACATGAAAAGGTGCTCAGCATCACTAATCATCAGGGAAATACAAATCAAAACAATAAGAAGACATAACCTCACACTTCTTAGAATGGTTATTATCAAAAATGCAAGAAATAACAGGTGTTGGTGAGGATGTGGAGAAATAAGAATACTTGTGCACCGTTGGTGGCAATTTAAATTTGTGCAGCCACTACTGAAAACAGTATGGAGGGTCCTCAGAAAGTGAAAAATAGAACTACCAGGGAAATTGACAGTAACACAATAATAGTAGAGGACTTAAACACCCCACCCTCACCAACGGACAGTTCACCCAAAGTGAAAATAAATAAGGAAACACAAGCTTTAAATGACACATTAAATAAGAGGGACTTCATTGATATTTATAGGACATTCCATTCAAAAACAACAGAATACAATTTCTTCTCAAGTGCTCATGGAACATTCTCTAGGATAGACCATATCTTGGGTCACAAATCAAGCCTTGGTAAATTAAAGAAAACTGAAATCATAACAAGTATCTTTTCCGACCACAACGCTATGAAACTAGACATCAATTACAGGAAAAAAACTGTAAAAAATACAAACACATTGAGGCTAAACAATACACTACTAAATAACCAAGAGATCACTGAAGAAATAAAAGAGGAAATCAAAAAATACCTAGAACAATGACAATGAAAACACAACGATCCAAAACTTATGGGATACAGCAAAAGCCATGCTAAGATGGAAGTTTACAGAAATACAATCCTACCTCAAGAAACAAGAAAAATCTCAAATAAACAACCTGAACTTACACCTAAAGCAATTAGAGAAAGAAGAACAAAAAAACCCCAAAGTTAGCAGAAGGAAAGAAATTATAAAGATCAGATCAGAAATAAATAAAAAACAAATGAAAGAAACAATAGCAAAGATCAATAAAACTAAAAGCTGGTTCTTTGAGAAAATAAACAAAATTGATAAACCATTAGCCAGACTCATCAAGAACAAAAGGGAGAAGACTCAAATCAATAGATTTAGAAATGAAAAAGGAGAAGTAACAACGGACACTACAGAAATACAAAAGATCATGAGAGATTACTACGAGCAACTCTATGCCAATAAAATGGACAATCTGGAAGAAATGGACAAATTTTAGAAATGCACAACCTGCCAAGACTGAATCAGGAAGAAATAGAAAATATGAACAGACAAAGCACTGAAATTGAACCTGTGATTAAAAAGCTTCCAACAAACAAAAGCCCAGGACCAGATGGCTTCACAGGCAAATTCTATCAAACATTTAGGGAAGAGCTGACACCTATCCTTCTCAAACTCTTCCAAAATATACCAGAGGGAGAAACACTCCCAAACTCATTCTATGAGGCCACCATCACCCTGATACCAAAACCAGACAAGGATGTCACAAAGAAAGAAAACTACAGGCCAATATCACTGATGAACATAGATGCAAAAATCCTCAACAGAATGCTAGCAAACAGAATCTAACAGCACATTAAAAGGATCATACACCATGATCAAGTGGGGTTTATTCCAGGAATGCAAAGATTCTTCAATATACACAAATCAATCAATGTGATACACCATATTAACAAACTGAAAGAGAAAAACCATATGGTCATCTCAATATATGCAGAGAAAGCTTTTGACAAAATTCAACACCCATTTATGATAAAAACCCTCCAGAAAGTAGGCATAGAGGGAACTTACCTCAACATAATAAAGGCCATATATGACAAAGCCACAACCAACATCATCCTCAATGGTGAAAAACTGAAAGCATTTCCACTAAGATCAGGAACAAGACAAGGTTGCCCACTCTCACCACTCTTATTCAACATAGTTTTGGAAGTTTTAGCCACAGCAATCAGAGAAGAAAAGGAAATCAAAGGAATCCGAATAGGAAAAGAAGAAGTAAAGCTGTCACTGTTTGCAGATGAGATGATACTATACATAGAGAATCCTAAAGATGCTACCAGAAAACTACTAGAGCTAATCAATCAATTTGGTAAAGTAGCAGGTTACAAAATTAATGCACAGAAATCTCTGGCATTCCTATACACTAATGATGAAAAATCTGAAAGTGAAATCAAGAAAACACTCCCATTTACCACTGCAACAAAAAGAATAAAATATCTAGGAATAAACCTACCTAAGGAGACAAAAGACCTGTATGCACAAAATTATAAGACACTGATGAAAAAAATTAAAGATGATACAAATAGATGGAGAGATATACCATGTTCTTGGATTGGAAGAATCAACATTGTGAAAATGACTCTACTACCCACAGCAATCTAGATTCAATGCAATCCCTATCAAACTACCACTGGCATTTTTCCCAGAACTAGAACAAAAAATTTCACAATTTGTATGGAAACACAAAAGACCCCGAATAGCCAACGCAATCTTGAGAATGAAAAACGCAGCTGGAGGAATCAGGCTCCCTGACTTCAGACTATACTACAAAGCTACAGTAATCAAGACAGTATGGTACTGGCACAAAAACAGAAAGATAGATCAATGGAACAGGATAGAAAGCCCAGAGATAAACCCATGCACATATGGTCACCTTATCTTTGATAAAGGGGACAGGAATGTACAGTGGAGAAAGGACAATCTGTTCAATAAGTGGTGCTGGGAAAACTGGAGATGTACATGTAAAAGTATGAGATTACAACACTCCCTAACACCATACACAAAAATAAGCTCAAAATGGATTAAAGACCTAAATGTAAGGCCAGAAACTATCAAACTCTTAGAGGAAAGCATAGGCAGAACACTCTATGACATAAATCACAGCAAGATCTTTTGTGACCCACATCCTAGAGAAATGGAAATAAAAACAAAAATAAATAAATGGGACCTAATCAAAGTTAAAACTTTTGCACAGCAAAGGAAACCATAAACAAGACCAAAAGACAACCTTCAGAATGGGAGAAAATATTTGCAAATGAAGCAACTGACAAAGGATTAATCTCCAAAATTTACAAGCAGCTCATGTAGCTCAATAACAAAAATACAAACAACCCAATCCAAAAATGGGCAGAAGAGCTAAATAGACATTTCTCCAAAGAAAATATACAGATTGCCAACAAACACATGAAAGAATGCTCAACGTCATTAATTATTAGAGAAATGCAAATCAAAGCTACAATGAGATATCATCTCACACCGGTCAGAATGGCCATCATCAAAAAATCTAGAAACAATAAATGCTGGAGAGGGTGTGTAGAAAAGGGAACACTCTTGCACTGCTGGTGGGAATGTGAATTGGTACAGCCACTATGGAGAACAGTACGGAGATTCCTTAAAACACTACAAATAGAACTACCATATGACCCAGCAATCCCACTACTGGGCATAAACCCTGAGAACACCGTAATTCAAAAAGAGTCATGTACCAAAATGTTCATTGCAGCTCTATTTACAATAGCCAGGACATGGAAACAACCTGAGTGCCCATCATTGGATGAATGGATAAAGAAGATGTGGCACATATATACAATGGAATATTACTCAGCCATAAAAAGAAACGAAATTGAGTTATTTGTAGTGAGGTGGATGGACCTAGAGTCTGTCATACAGAGTGAAATAAGTCAGAAAGAGAAAGACACATACCGTATGCTAACACATATATATGGAATCCAAGAAAAAAAAATGTCATGAAGAACCTAGGGGTAAGACAGGAATAAAGACACAAACCTACTAGAGAATGGACTTGAGGATGTGGGGAGGGGGAAGGGTAAGCTGTGACAAAGTGAGAGAGTGTCATGGATATATATACACTACCAAACATAAAATAGATAGCTAGTGGGAAGCAGCCGCATGGCACAGGGAGATCAGCTCGGTGCTTTGTGACCACCTAGAGGGGTGGGATAGGGAGGGTGGGAGGGAGGGAGACTCAAGAGGGAAGAGATATGGGAACATATGTATATGTATAACTGATTCACTTTGTTATAAAGCAGAAACTAACACACCATTGTAAAGCAATTATACTCCAAAAAAGATGTAAAAAAATGTTACAAATTAAAAAAAAAACTATATTAAATCCAAACACCTTGGACTCTTTCAACTTTCTCAACTTTATCACTGAGGAGACTCAAATTACATGGATACTCTACATACTATCCTGAGCTAAAAATGACATCCTGTGGCCAGTAAGGAAATCATCTTTCATCATGGTGCTTACTCAAACTTTCTGAAGTGCATAAAATCATCAACGGTCTAGTTAAAAAGCAGATTACGACTCAGTAGGTCAGGATTGGGCTGAAATCTGTACTTCTGTTCAACCCAAGTGATGCTAAAGCTTCAAATCTGTGGAGCAGGCCTGGAGTAGCAAGCATTCTGATACATTTACACCCTCACTTGCAGAGGAACATATTTGTTCCCTGTTCACCTACTTCCCTCTCCCTTTTACTAGTTACAGCATCCTCTACCTTCATGATCCCTTCCAACATGCATGCAAACATTTTCTTTACAACTCCTCCTTCCCAATTTCAACCAACTCTTGTCCAGTTAGTTCAGGAAAATCTTATTCTCTCTGCATCTGTGTCAAATTAGAATTGACTAAAAAATGAAGACAGTTTCTGCTTTTCAAGCAGCTTGCAAGCTTGAGACAATAGGTACATAATTAACTGTCATGGATCCCTTCTCTCCTTTTCCAGTAAGCAGAGTGCCTGAGCTTTGAAGTTTGATTTTTGGGTTCCAATCCAGCTCTAACACTTACCTTCTCTGAGACTTCAGGCAAGCAACTTAATTTCTCTGAGCCTCAGTTTCCTAACTCTAAAACGGTGTTAACAACAGCACCTAACTCAGATGATTGTCGTAGGTATTAAAAAGAGATGATGCACATAAAGACGTTTGCATCTCTCAGTCTAGCACTTAGTAAGTAATCAACAGACCATGGCTATTGGTAGTAACAAAGACGTCATGATGCCATCCCTCTATGGTAGACGGCACTCTTCAGTTATTTCTATTAGTGCATATGGCTCTGTTCGCCTTTGAACAGGGAGTTCCCCCACTTCCTTTACAGGGATGCTTCCCCTCCTGCAGTATATGACACCGCACTTCCTTTACAGGGATGCTTCCCCTCCTGCAGTATATGACAATCACCTTCGCAGCTTCTGCCAAATTCTCCTATAGACTACATTGCCTACTCTTCTTTATATCAACTTATTCTTTTACCTAAATTATTTCTCAAAGGAAATTTCGTATCACTACCGTAAGCGAAAAATCAGTATCACTTGCCACAGTTAGGTGACTCATAAAAACAAATACCATGAAACCAGTTTTTAAATTCCAACTAGATACTGCTGCCCACTAAAGGCAAGATTGCTAAGGAGATAAGCAAGACTTTCACCTTGATAGTTACGAGCACGAGATGAGAACACCTTGAAATGAAATGAAACACCTTAAATGAAAACACCTTCCCCATGAGTGTGATTAAATCCGTTAATATACGGTAATACGATTACAACGGGATCCACGCGTGTACTCATCACTCTCAGCCCTGTTGGAAGAGACAGATAACGAGTTCCCGCCCACGTCTGGTGCTCGGGAAAAGTCTGTGGGGAGGTCCGGGGCACCTGGAGTAGAGATCTTCACCCTCCCCACTGGACCTGAGGAAGGCCACGTACCGAACTCGGGAGGTGTCTTCCCCGGGCGCCGGCGGCTCCACGCACGCCCGCCTCAAAGCGGTGATCTCGGCTTCCAAAGCGCGAGCCTCAACCAGCTGGGAATCCATAGGGCCGCGCTGACGGGAAGCTGCCTAACAGAAGCGCGCCACGTCCTGTTCTTCAAGCCTCGCGCGCTGCTGGCGTGAACCATCCCAGAACTCGGCGGGGGAGGCAGGGGAATGACGCGCGATTCCCGAGCTTATAACCAGCGCTCGCAAGCATTCCAGGCTCATTGCCATCCCTGCTTACTTTTCCACAGCTGTCCCCCAGCAGTCCCTACGCTTCAAGAGAGTTGACTCCCTCGAACCCAAAGCCCGAGGGCATACCTACCCACCCCGACCTGGTGGCGCCTTGGAGCAACCAGGACGAATAAGTCACAGAAGAGGAGGTTCCGGGAGCACGTCAGGAGGGAGTCTCTTTATTTTTCTTCCCCTCCCTCACTTCCGCCGACCATATCCAGGAGAACACAGGTGATAACCCTCTTCAGTATGAATTAGGGAATTTTAGTTTGGGGTCTTTCGCGAACTTTGAGGCAGGGGACGGAGGCATCGCGGTCGCCCAGCAGCCTGGAAACGAAATAAAAAGCACTGGGGAACTGAGCGTCGTAGTGGAACCTTAGGATGCTGGGTTGGAAACCCAGTAGGAAGGAAGAGAGGCGACACTTGTTGGGACACGTGACTAGAAGTTAGGCCCTAAACTGCGCGGGATGTAAAAAACGAAGTGGTGAGGAGTCGGTTTGGGCCATGGGATGTGCCGAGGTCAACTGGCCTACCTTCTCCCTTCTCGTCTTTGAGTCTTCTCAGAGGAAGACGGCTAGAGTGGGTAGGTTGGGGGCGGAGGAAGCTACCAGGAAGATGTAGGCCGTGGCTCACGCCTAGATCAGGAGCGATGCTCAGGGCTTTTGGCGCTGTTTTGGGGTCGCGCGTGGGAGGCGTCTGGGAGCTGAGCGCCAGCCGGGTGCTAAACGAGATTAGAGATCTCATGAAAAGCCGCAAATCTCAGTACCTCTGGAAGAGTTTTTCTGAGTCCATTCTAATCCAACAATCTCCCTAGTATAAAGAATTACAGGTTCTGAAATTAGATTTGGGTTATAATCTTGGCTTCACCGCTAATTCTCTGAATGGCATTGGGAAAGTGACTTAACCTCTCCTGCTAATCTGAAAAAAGATGCCTGCAAACTATTTTGTACAACGCTGGCACATAGTGTTTTTTAAAAAGTCTGTATTAGCCATGATATCAGTTGCTCTTTTTATGCCTGAACAGTACTTTGTAGATATTTCTGTTGTGACATAGTATTGCAATTGCAGCATTTGCTTACTTCTCATGTGACTGTGAGGAGCTTGAGGATTGAGAGCCTTTTATCTTTCCGTGTGCTAACCTGTCCCATCCCATTTCTGTCAGCGTTTGTTAAAGTGAATGAATGAAGGAAAAACACCTAACAATATGGATAAGTAAAATCGGGAGGAGTAGAGTGTAATATTGTGGTCATTTAGAGGGAAAGTATGTGCCTGTACCTGTCTGTGTGTAGAGGTGCTGTTCCAAAATGCATTCATGAAGAAGTTTTGTTTTGTTTTGTTTAGATTTGAGAAGATTTAAGGGAAAGAGCTCTTCTCTGTAGATATTTTCCACTAGAAATACTTGAGTGTATGCCCAGCCTTGATGAAAGCCAACAGAGAAACGAAGCGCCTTTTTGTGGGTGGCCTTGGCCAGAATATTTCTGAGGCAGACCTACAAAATCAGTTCAGCAGATTTGGAGAAGTTTCTGATGTGGAAATCATCACTCGGAAAGATGACCAAGGTAAATTTATAGTTCTTCATGGGTAGTTAAAGGCAAATATAACTGAAGTCAAGTATCACAAAATAAAGCAACCCAAGAGATGAATGTTAGCCCTGAACACTGAAAGTGATATGCATCTCATTACATGATACTGTTGTAGTAATCCCCCACCCCCCATCCCTCCCCCTCCTATGCTCTGGAGGTGTTATGTGTGACCTGGAACTTGCCCAGAATTATGTTTCTGAAATCAAAAATTTCTAAATTCCCAAACATCCAGTTTTTGTTTTTGTGGGGTTTTTTTTTGGCTGTACGGCTTGCTGGGATCTTAGTTCTCCAACCGGAGATTGAACCCAGACCCTCAGCAGTGAAAGCACAGAGTCCTAACCACTGGACTGCCAGGGAATTTCCAAACATCCAATTTCTGAAACATATAGCTTTCAGTTTTCAGAGCTAAAATTCTAGTAATTAGTAGGGTCCTGTTAAGTAGAATATCACTAACATACAAACATGCAAAGTGTTTCCTTAACCGAGTACTTGACGTTTTTCTCTTACGTATTTTCTTTTGGAATATTTAGATAATCATGCTTTAAAAGAAAATGCAGTCTTTGTATCCAATGATAAATAAACAAGTTTCAAACTTTTCCTTTGAAAGAGTACGTTTCTAAGAGCTCTTTTTTAAATTTAGAAACTTAATGTTTACATTTTTCTCTGCATATGAATTTAATTTTTTTTTTTTTTTTTTTTTTTAGGAAACCCACAGAAAGTCTTTGCATATGTCAACATCAGAGTAGCAGAAGCAGACCTGAAAAAATGTAATGAATGTTTTCTATACTATTTACCAGTCCATGTCACCATGTAATTTGGAATAACTTTCGTTCTAAATCTAAACATCCACCTTTAACTCATCCTGAGGGACAACCACGATCAAGAGAATTTTCATATCCTACAATTCAGGAGGTCTAGGTTCATTCCATAATGAATGACATATGGTAGCACATTGCCAGTGAGTTTGCTCAAAAATGGCATTCTCAAATAATTTGGATAAGGAACCACACTTTAATAGAAACTGCTTGTTACACATATCCCACTGGATATTATGAAATACCCACCTCCCCAGTGTGTTCATTTCTCAGGCAACTAATTCTTCTTATTGAGTGCTGTTAGGAGAGGGGTTTAGAATATGCCCTTATAAGATCATATCCTTGAAATTATGAAGTCTCCATCGATAAGTTTAGTAAAGCTGAGGGCCACCTGTGACCTTCAATGAATAAAGAGGGGAAGATAATTCATACTTCCACTGATGTAGTAATGCATTCTAATTATTTGGAGACTGAAAAGTCAAAAGACACTGAGCAGGAAACATGCTAATAGAGAAAGAGGGCCATTGGCCTTTTGTAATTTCATTTGCAAAAAATTGATTCGTTCAGTTAGGAAATAGATATAACAAATATGTTGCAGTTAAGAACACATCCGTTCTGCTGTGTGATCTAGCAGTTTATTTAAACTAGAAGACCCGGTTTGCTTATCTGATGTATAACCAAGATACTGCTTATCTCATAATATTACTGTGAAGATTAAGTTGAATAATATCTTGTGCTTAGCATAGTACCTACCTCATAGATATTTCTGTTAGTGGTAATTATTAAGGAAGCTGATCGCAGATGTTGAGAAAAATCAACTACTAGGGCACAGTAGTTTAAACACAGTTTAGTTGCTTGCAGCTAATATGTTTGCAAGTTTCACAGTGATAATTAGTATGAGGTGATAAATAAAAGTGAGGTGCTGCAGGATTCCAGTGTCCTCTGATTCACTCTAAGAAAATTGCATTAATGTTTTATAGTTTTAGTGTGGGAAATAACAATGAAATGTTAAATAAATACCAGCCATTTGCCACAGATTCCTGACATTACTTTATAAACAAATGACAAATTTTGCTTTATGGTTTACACGTTTGCCTCATTCAAATCTTTCAATTACACGGGGAGGTAGGGAGTGTAAAGATCTAATAAGTGGTCAAGATGAGAATGGGACCTAAGCCTTCTCCTTCCAGCTCTCATTTTCTTTATTCTGTTTCCTCTGTGTCTTTGTGATAAGCAGGTTTTCTATTTTTGGTACTAACTAATTAGTAAAAGCACATGCTGAAATATATTTTTGCATTGCCATGTACTTGGGTACTAATTCTTTGCTTTATAGGTATGTCTGTTTTAAATAAAACAAAATGGAAAGGTGGAACTCTACAAATTCAGCTAGCAAAGGAAAGTTTTTTGCACAGGTAAGATTTGCTCTCTGTGATTTGACCCAATGTTTTTTATATTGTAAGTGGTTTTATATGTTCACTTAATTGATTTGAAACTATCAAATAATGTATTATTACAGTTTTAGCAAATATATGCATTACAAGTAGAGCTAAAATCCTTCTTAACTGTGACTCCCTGTGACCCCAGACCCGACCAAAGAAGATAATGTAATGCTCCTGTATACGTATATTTTAACCCATAAAAATGTATACTTATTTCAGCTTTTTAAACACAACCTTATGTGATGATGTAGGTCTTCCCCCTTCTTGTAATGAGTGTTTAGTACTATTTTAGAAAATGGCTGTGCCACAGTGTAGTCAGTCATCCCCCACTCATAGACATTTAGACCATTTCCACTTCCTCTTGATAAGACTCTTGAGGATGGTCCCTCTGGGGTTTATGTCAACAAAAGGAGTTGCTATGTCATATAGTTATGCACATTTAAATTTTTAATAGACAGTACCAAATTGCTTAAGTTGACTTTAGGCTGTTAATGAAAGTGTCATACAAAAACATAAAGATAATAGGAAATCCCTGTATGAGAGGCATAAGATTAATTATGCATGTGATTTAAGAACAAGGCAATGTAAAAACTATTAAAGCATTTTAAATCCTAAAAGTATTCTTAGGGAGAAAAGATTGTATGAGATTGGGTGCTTCCAAAATAGGAGATATTTTAGGAATGTACACATGGAGTGACCAAGAGCGTTTTAAGATTGTTCTGGGCCAAAGAAATGCCACAAGGAAAAATAAGGTCTAAACCAAGTTTTGAGGGAGTGGTCTGGTGACGAAGATGAGAATTTGATTTTGTTCTTCAGCTGGGGGTCTCTGTGAACAGGGTAGTAATGAGATTTTCATTCAACAGCACTTGGCTGCCTATTATATGCAGGAACCAGGGCCCTAGTCCTGAGCAGGTGAGCACACAGTGCTGCTGCCTTGGAGTGTCTATGCAGTTGTGCCTGGGGAGCATGAATCTTGGAAGTTGGAATGTAAGGGAGACAGACCAGAGGCAAAGAGGCCAATGAGAATTGGTCAGCATAGTTGACCAGGCCTGTATAAGGTGGCAGAGTTTGAACTGGTAGGTTGAGTTGGCGTTCTGCATTCTCTTTGTTGTGAGAGTAGAAATATTTAAGACTTAGCATATTAGTCTCTGAAAGACACCTCTTCCTCATAAGAGTGAAAAGATTAAGGATAGATAAAATGCCAAAAGTACATAAGTTGAAAGGGAAAAACTGAGAGACCCTAAATGATCTCTATAAAGTTAAACAGCTTTACAGTCTTAAAAAACAAAACAGAAGCACTGTTAATAGTGTGGTTAGTTATTTTAACTCTTATTTATATTTTCTGTTTGATTCAGATTGGCCCAGGAGAGAAAAGAAGCAAAAGCAAAGAAAGGAAAATCAACAACAAACAACACCAACCTGTTAGAAAAGATGGGAGTGGTGGATTTCCATGTGAAAGCTGTGCCAGGGACAGAAGTACCAGGGCACAAAGTGAGTCTCCTCTGGTAGCCTAAGTAGCTCAGGAACCAATTCCTGACACCAGGTGACCATGAGCATCATGTCTTAAAGCAACTGCTTTTTTCTCTTGCTTTGAAGCAGTTAACATAGATAGTGCTTTATGGTCTTCAAATGCATTTACAACTCTTGGGAAAGCACAGTTTTCCCCCATTTTAGAAAGAGAAATCAAAACCCAAGTGGAGGCAGGTCTCCCAGGGGGCATAGGTGGTGAAGAGTGCAGGCAGGTCCCACGTTTGCCTTTTTAATGGCTGTTATTTGTGTAGCATCCTACATGGTTTATATGGGATCAATAACTGCCCCAATTTTCCTTCTTTCTTTTTCCTTTCCTGATACACTTTTTTGAGCACTCGTGTTTCATTATCAGAAAACTAAACCCAACAGTAATCGTGGTCCACTATGAGTTCAGATATTTTTAAGTGACATTTATTCAGTGTGGTTAATCTTTTCCATTTGTGACAAGTATAGTAAATGTATTCTTTTTTTTTTTTCTTTTAGAATTGGGTTGTGAGTAAATTTGGAAGAGTCTTACCTGTCCTTCACCTAAAGAATCAACATAAACGTAAAATATCCTTAGCAATTGGCCTTTCAGAGAAATTATTGTTTACTACAATGTGGATATTTGCAAAAGTTTACTTCATACCTTTAGAATTTCACTGCCTCTGTCAGTAAGTCTTTAGATGTTTGTGTAACAGTTTTTATGTTCCCAATTTCTAAGTAAGGTAAGACCCACCTACCTACATGTATGAAACAATTAGTGGATAATGAGAGAATGTAATTAGGTTTTATGCAAGTGATGCAAATGATGATTGTTAAAGAAGCATGTTGACTTACTAATTTATACCTCATTCTTCTTGTTTGACATGGATTCAAAGCCATTGCCAAAGGAGCTAAAGAAGGACAAGGGGACACAGCACAATCATTAAAGAAGGCTTTAGAGGAAGTAGGATAAGTTTCACATTAATAGAAAAGAGATAGGAAGGAGTCTGGGAGAGAGGAAAATATTAGGTAGAAATGTGTAGACAGGCAGAAGAATGGTGGATGGAGAAATAGTATGGAACCCAGTATGAGCAAATTCAGATGCCCATTCCCCTGAGGAAATGAGGTCAGATTGTCTAAGACCTTGAATTCCTAGTGTCATGGACTTCTGGGCAGAGGGTGTTTTTTGTATTCTTTTAGCTCTAAGCCTGTGTGTCATGGGAAGCAGAAGCAATTTCAGGTATTTCAAACAGAGATGTGTCCTCACTGTTCATGGCTATTGAGACCCCTAGAGCCCTGGCCACAGCTGCTGGTTCTGCAGTCCCTGCCAGTGGCACTAAAGTCAGGGAAATACTTCTTTCTTCTTCACCTTCCAGCTTCCCACCAATGATACCAGTGACAACAAAGAGGAGGATTTGGAAGGACAGTGTAAAGCCAAGAGACAATAGACACTGTTTGGCATACCTCATATATAATTGTCCATGTATTCAGTAGTCACTAAATGAACAAAGGGACTTTTCAGTAGTGATAGATTAAAGCAACTTATACTTGTCTATTCATATGTTTTAGGAAATCAGCAAATGCCAGCTGTCACTACAGCACAGTGACATTAACTAGAATCTTTCTGGACAATGTCAGCAACAAAGACCTGATAAAGAATTATTAGCCTTCTAAGAAAGACCTATAAAACGCAGAGAGCGAGTAAAATGTGAAATGGATGTCATTGAACTAAGAGAATCAGATCTAGGATGAGGCAGCATTGAGAAAACAGGAATGGCCAAAAAGTTTGAGAATCTTTGAGTCTCAAGTTTGAGATACCAACACTTAGTATAGTATCTAGCTGTGCCTGCTCTGGACTCCTCTCTATACTCTGCTTTATGGTATTAGCTCAGTGGATAGACTTCTCAGATTTACAGAAAAGTCTTGTGGCCTCTTGTACCTAGAATATAATCTGAATTGGTTTGCTGTGATATACACATGCAGCCCAAGTAATTTCTGCCAATTAATAGTGATGGTTCTTGGTTTTCACTCTGGACATGCCACGGACATGTCAGTTCCAAAGACCCTGAGTCACCTAATTAAGTCCTTATTTTGTTTGATAGGAAACTGAGGGTAAGAAGAGTCAATGACTTGCTCAAGATTAAACAGTATTCTTTTTGCTTTTCCAGTTTGATAGGTTTTTCTAAAACCTAGTGCCTTTGTTTTCTTCCTTGACTGTTGGTGACATCATAAAGTATGATCCCTCAAAATACTGCCACAACCTAAAGAAAATAGGGGAGGATTTCACAAATGCTATCCCTATATCCAGCCTCACTTGGGAATTGGAAGGAGGGAATGATCCTGTGAGTAAGAAACGACGAGGAGAATTCTCTGACTTTCACAGCCCTGCCAAGAAGATAATAAAAGTGCAGAAGAATGAGGGTTCCACTGCATCTCTGGCTTTGAGACCAAAACCTAGTAACATAATGGAGAGCCCACATTTAATACAACAACAGGCTGCACAAAATACACCTCATAATTCCATTACTCCTAAATCACCCTGTGTACCTGATTCTGATAGTCAGAAACTTAAAAACGTATTTTTTCAGACTTCTGACTTAGAAACTACCAAAAATAGAAATAGCATGTCTGATGATGATATTGATTCTGAAGATGAATTAAGACTAATGATTGCAAGAGAGGAAAACCTAGAGAAAACTACATGGTCCTCAATAAATGGATCTGAAAATGATCCCTTTGAAGTTGTAAGAGATGATTTTAAATCACATTTTCACAAATTTCATACTTCAACAGGTTTAGGCATCAAAAATAATGTCTTTTGCCTCAGTAGTGAAGATAATGTTATGGGAAATGATTGTGACTCTGATTCAGGAGATACAGATGAAATCATTGCAATGAAAAAAAATTCTGATAAGATCAAAAACAGTGTAGAACTTTCACAAACAGAAAAGTCTATGCACAAGAAAACTTATTTGAAAAATAGAAAAAAGTGTGATCTTTCTGTTGATTGTATTAAAGTACAAAAAAGAAAAAACAAAGAGACAGCCCTCAGTCACAGAATTAAGCCTCTCAGTTGTGAATCTCCGATTGAGTCCAGTAGCAGTGAAGATGCTGATTCTGTATCAGAATCAACCGAGTCTGAAGGAGATAAGGAGTATAACACCATGATGAAAAACTGTCTCCATATGAATCTGACTTTAGCTGATCTGGAACAGTTGGCTGGCAGTAACCAGGAGGCGCCAAAAGAAGATACTGAGAGCAATGGCCGGAAAACCACTGCCAAGTCTGACAGGGCCTCCAAGAGCCACAGAACTCCAGGTGGCCTCCACAAAGGCCAGCAGTGTATTCATCCTGAGGAGATTGTGGCTTCCCTTTTAGAAGGAAAAGAGAACACACATGGAAAACAGGAACCAAAGGAAAATACCTTAAAGCCAAAATTCCAGGCTTTCAAGGGAGTAGGCTGTCTCTATGGAAAGGAAACAGTGAAAAAATCCTTGAAAGAGAGTGTTGCCTCTAACAATATTAATAAAGATCATAAATCCTTGAAACTTGAGGATCGCAGGAGCATGTCCATGAAAAAATGGTCCTTGTATGCTAATGGCCCATCAAGTAAACTGACTCTTTTCCAACATGCAAAGAAGGCAAATGACTCAAACCAATTTCAGCCTCAAAAGAGACAGTCGACTTTTGAGAGCCAGGCTCACAAGGTGGTTTTCCCTAGCAGTTCAGAAAAGGGAAATGGAAATCCTATTTCTAGTCTATTGCCACTAAAAGAGAAGAAATCTTTGAGTCTTGGTGCCAAGACTCTCAGGAGAGGCTTTGATGAAGACTGTTGCCACAGGACTGGAAAGTCAGGAGAGAGCTCCAAAAAGAGACCTGACCTGTGCAGCCGCAAGGCCCCTGAGAAATCACCAGAGGTCTCCTCCAGGAGAGACCCTCAAGGAAGCAAAACTGACTTCCCACTTTCTGTTAATAGTTCATCAGATGTTAATGCTAAGGATAAGCACGCTGAAGATAATCAGAAGCGTTTGGCAGCCTTAGAGGCAAGGCAGAAAGCAAAAGAAGTACAAAAGAAGTTGGTTCACAATGCTCTGGCAAATTTGGTGAGTATATTTTCAGTCTAGGGATTTAACAAGAACTCGTTTCCAAGTCCAACCTTTCTTTCCTACGAAGGTAAGCAGGCTCCTTTAGAGCTGAATGTTTGTGTTTTGTGTCCTTGTATCTGTAGTATATCCGGATACCGCTTTAGAAGCTGTAACTGATATAGTTAAGTGATATGTCCTAAAATGTCTGAATTTACATATAAATCACTTGCCAAGTGATTCATTTCTTACCAAGATTTACTGTAATGAGTCTTTATTCATTCTTTCAACGATTGTTAATTACCTATGACATTCCAGGCCTTCACAGCAAGTGCTAGATTTACAGAGAGGATCACTGTTAGGTGGTTGGTATTGGCTTACAGTGTGGTGGACAGAAGGTCACAATTCGGTTCCATGGGATGAGAAAGAAGTACACCTGTGTGCTCTGACAGCACACTGATACTAATTTGTTGGCAGTGGTGGGGCAGAGGTGGGTGGGGAGCCGGCACTTCCTCAGCTGAACTGAGTCTAGTGTGAAAGGATCAGTGGGAATTGGTCTGGCAGAGGTAAAAGGGTACAAAGAGAGAGGAAAGGCATTCCAAGATAAAGGAACAGTTTGTACAAAAGTGAATATTTGCAATCAGTGTGATCAAATGTATAGAGTACAAGATGGTGAGAAATGAGATGAGAGAGATAAGTAGGGGTGAGGTGTGAAGAGGCTACAGGGGTTGGACTTTATTCTCAAGGCTGTGAAAAGACTAAAGAACTTGAAGCAAGGGAATGGAGATTAGTTGTGTATATATTGGAACAGGAGTTGGCAAACTAGAGCTCACAAGCCACTAGCCCATGGCGTATTTTGGAAGAGCCTCCAAGCTAAGAATGGTTTCTACATTTTTAAAGGGTTTAAAAAAGAAGAATACAGAACCAAAACTATATGTGGCTTGCAAAGCCTAAGCTATTTACTCTCTGGCCCTTGACAGAAAAAGTTTGCCAACTTCTGTTTGGGAAAGATGGTTCAGGACATTATGAGAACAACAAATCAAATGGGACAGACAGCCTTTGGGAGGTCTTGAGCCAGAACCAAGGCAGTGACAGTGGGAATATATTTTTAAAATAGCAAGACGGTCCAATTGATGGAACTTGGTGATAAACTGGAAATGGAGAGAAAGAGAAGTTTCTATCTTGGGATGATGGCAGCATTCACTAGATAAGAAAATAGGGTCAGAAATAGACTTGCTAGGGGAAGGAGATGAGGGGTTGTCTTAAGGGTAATGCTTTTGATGCCCACTCTAGGATGGTTATTCAGAGGACAAGCCAACGCACATCATCTTTGGTTCCAACAGTGAAAGTGAAACAGAGGAGACATCCACTCAGGAGCATAACCATCCAGGAGAGGAACCAGTAAAAGTAAGAAATTTAGGGTGGGCATTCCTATACTTTTGCAGATCCATTTCTGCATGTTGCATACCAAGACTTGCACACAACTGCTGGGCTCAATATAAAATCCTCTGGGAGCCACAATGAAACCCAGGGCTCCCCTGACCATCACGCATGGATACCACAGGGGCCTTAGAGATTTTCTCCCATATAAATCTATCCTCCACATCATCTGCAAAGTGACATCAATATTAGTGAAACCCTGCAGAAGGTGTTCACACATTTAATAACTCCCCCCATTCCAGGCTGCATTAGGAGCCTCTGGATTTAGTGACCCAAGGGGCCAAGTAGATATCACTGAGTCAGAAGTTTCCATTCTAACCACCATCCAGTCTTTCCTGGGACATGCATCTGGGTTGTTGTTCCATACATGTGAGGAGGAAGATTACGTAATGAAGGAAATACTGTCTTGGTTATTAATAAACATTTCTGTCTTTACCTATGTAACAGGAGTCCATGGGTGGAGCCTCTGGGAAGCTCTTTGACAGCAGCGATGATGAGGAATCTGGTTCCGAAGATGACAGTAACAGGTTCAGAATTAAACCTCAGTTTGAGGGCAAAGCTGGACAGAAGGTTAGTGAAGACTGAAAATAATAAAACTTGCAACATGTCCTTATTTTTCGACATAGTCCTTAAATCTAGGTTAGTGCAGGCAGACCTTGACCCACACTCCAGTGTTAAGGTGTTTATTTTGATAGTCCTCCGTGACCCTCTCTAATTGGTTCATGGGTAGGTGAGGTTATGCAAATATTAATGTAGTGAATTTCATGGCATGGAGGTATACTTGGAAGGTCTTGTTTATAAGTAATTTCTTGGGAATATGGCTGTCAGTTGTCTTTGTGTTTTGTCTTATAGCTTATGGATTTGCAGTCTCACTTTGGCACTGATGACAGATTTCGCATGGACTCCCGATTTCTAGAAAGTGATAGTGAAGAGGAACAGGAAGGTAAATGCCTTATTGTCCAAACGAACAGTCCTGATGTCAGAGCTGGGGGACCTTGAGAAGTCACGTAGTCTAGCTTCTTCACTTAACACATAGAGAAACTCTGTACCCCAAGACACTGAATTGTGGAGCTTGTAATCCAATAGTTAGCTTACTCAATACTTCTTGAGTTTGTTTGTACATATTAATTTATTTATAAAATTTTAATTACCTGAAGCTGCCAGAAAAGACAGGAATAGTTAGCATCCACCAAAGATGCCATCTTCCATCATCCTGTCCCTAGCATTAGAGAGAAGGCAAGGACCCTACCTGGCAGTAGATCAGGTCCTGGTGAGGCTGTGGAAGCCAGTTACATCACGCTTGGCTTACTTAAAGGAAGTGTTTATCTTCCAGCGTGCGTGCTGGGTGCAGGTTTTTAAAAACAATGTACCATTGAATGTCAGTCTACGTAGATTCATCCCATGTGAATATATCTAACAGCAGTGATGCTACCAGAAGCATCCTGATTCTGCTCTTACTTCCTGTACCATTTTCTACACCAGTGGTTCCAAACTTTCTCTACAAGATCTTCTACTCTTATCCTTTTCAAAAGACCTTACCTCCTACGTCCTACCATCCTCACTTGAGGATGGCCACCTCAAGTGAGCTCCCTGCTTTCCTTTCCAATCTCAGAACTACTCTGTCCTTACTTTTTTCCTCTTTGTGAGTTAATCTAATCTGCATCTTAATCTTCCTCATTCATACCTCCTTTTAACCTCCTTTCTTATGTGCATCTTCATACTTTCCCTTTCTTCTATCTCTTCCCTCTTTCTACAGACATAGGTCTCATAGGTTCAAAAAGCCATTTCTTCAACCCTGCCAGTTTTCAAGTTGCCACTCCCATCTTTTTTCAGTTCTAAACCTGAAATGAAAAAATAAATTGCACTAATTTAGAAGCAGTTGGCTTTTTATTGAAAATACAACCTCTGGAAATGATGCTCTTGATTCTTTGAGGTGATTATTGTGTATATTGTACATTTCTGAAAACAAGTGTTCAGAGAGTAAGTTCTCCAGGATCCACAGCAAATTATGTTTCAGAGCTTCTCACTCAAAATTCCATGTTGAAAACAAGAATGGACAGAACCTTGGGAATAGCCTAGAAGCTATACATAGAGTTTACTTTCTAACTTCTGCCACTCTTGTCTGTCTCTTTACAACTCTTTAGTATGCATTCCCTGCACATACTAACTGGTTCACCAGATGCAGTGGCACCTTCCCAAGCTTCTTCAGCCTGCCTGTACCATTTGTCACTGTTAATCATCCTTCTTGAACTGTTCTCTTCCATTGCAGTATAACTTCCTTATTTTCTTCTTAATTCTTGGTTCCTAATTTTCCCTTTGCCTTTAGATATGTAAAGGTTCTGTAAGTCCCTGTGGCTTTAACCTTCTTTTGTGCGTGAATATTTTCCAAATCTGGGTCATCTTTGCTCCTGACTATTCTGCTGAGCTCCCAATTATTCTTTTCTCAATGCCTGATGGATATTTCTCACAGGCGTCCCTGAACGCGTGTTAAAACGCAGCAAATCCCAAACTGAATTTACTCTCTCTCAGGTGCTCTGGACCCTTCTGTTTCTGTTGATGGTACTTCCATTCTTAGGGCAGTCAGACATAGAATCTCTGTCTTTTGTTTCTTTCCTTCCCAACTTTTGAGACTGAATTTTTTGTGAGTTGCACAAAGACTGTCCTGCAGGTAAGCAGCCTACACATACCTTGCAGCCAGTCTACAAATACCTTGAACCCTTTCTAGCATTGTGTTCTATTTCCTAATGGTCAGTATTAGGGTAAAATTGAAAGTACCATTTTTTGAAGTCAAAAATTGTTGAATATTAGCAGTTTCATGTGGTTTAACCTAATGCAATGTAAACTCTTTGAACTTTCTTATTTCAATGTATGTGTTCATTCTTTCACTTGCCTGGCATGCACTCCTCCCTCCTCAGGGGATCTACTTGTCTTTCCTACCTTAGACTCCACCTGGTTTATAAAACGTTTCTTAATCCAATTGAACATAATCTTTACCTCTTTTGAACCCCTAGACACTTTTGGGTCATCTCTATAGAGAACTATTCAAATCAGCATTTTATTCTGTTTATTTCTGTGACTTGGTTGTTTATATCCTGCAGTAATTTGAAAAGGTCTTTAAGGCTTACTTAGACTTCTTTTGTATTTCTATCTATAATCCAAACTAGCTGTTAAATGTTTAACTTTGTTCTCTGATATTTGTCTGTTTCTAGTAGCTAAGGATAACAAGCTTCTAGGCTTCCACAGTGCCCTGTGTGTAGGCTTTCTTCCTGCAATATTTAGTACTGAATCTAAAGGCTAAAGTAACTGTCTACTAACATTATATTAATAGTCAGTAAAATTAGCATCTTTCACTATTTTTCATGTTTAGATTTACATGTAATTTAGATTAATTTTTAGAAAGTTAAAATATCAAAGAATCTCTAATCACTTTAGTTTTATAATTAGTATCTTGCTCTATTATATTTGTCAATCTTTACCTTAAAAACTTTTAGACTTGCCACTGAAAGCCATTAAATTCAGATTTCATTTTTATAATTACAAACAGAAATGGGAATTTTGTTTGCTGGTCATGCAGTTTCTAGATTCACTATGACATTGGGGATCTTGGGGATAGGGAGGTTAGCAAAACAAGGTTTAACTTTTCGTCCTATCTTAATGTGCTTTGCACATGTTTACGTGCTTGATAAATATTTGATTATTGAGACTTCTCAGGCTATGTTTGCCAAGAGATTACTAATTATCCTCTTCCCTCTAAGAAATAAATGAAAAGAAAACTGCTGAGGAAGAAGAGCTTGCTGCAGAAAAGTTGAAAGCCCTGAATGTTGTGCAGAGTGTTTTGCACATCAACTTAAGCAGTTCTACAAGCAAAGGATCAGTAGCTGCTAAGAAATTTAAGTATGGTTTATGTTTCATCCCATTCTGCACTCTTTTCCTTTGCCATAAAATGAGGCCATTTTAAACTTCCTGGGGAGAGCAGTTAGCAACATGTATCAGACCCTTAAAATTGTACTTACCTTGACCTAGTGATTCACTTCAAGAAACTAATCTTAAATTATTTCTGTATTTATTATTAGTAAAAAAAAATTGGACAACTGTTTAAATATTAATAAATGTAACTGTTTACTATGGAAAATTTCCAGCATATAACTTAGAGAGACTAGTGTAATGAAACCCCTGTGTACCATCACCCAGCTTCTACAATCACCAACATGTGACCAGTTTTCTCTTTGATACCTTTACTCACTTCCCCCTACTTTCCTCACTGAAATATTTTATGCAAATCCTAATAGCATATCATTTTATCCATATATATTTTAGTATGTTTAAAATAATATTAAACATTTTTAAAGATCCAGGACAAGTCAAAACTAGATAATTTAAAATATGATTGCTTCTGAGGAGCTCCTAATACATTTCTTTGATATTATGTGCCTTTTTCTTGCTCAAAAAGTGGAATTGCCCTGGTATTGCATTATAATTTGCTATTAGTTTTTTGCATTAATGTTCTGAATTGTCTCTTCCAACTTATCACTCTCCTTTCTTTAATAGGGACATCATACGTTATGATCCAACAAGGCATGACCATACCACTTATGAAAGAAAAAGAGATGATAAACCAAAAGAAAGGTACGTTAAGCTACTACTTTTAGTAGCAGGTTCATATGAATTAATCTCATTTCAGACAGTGAGAAAAGTAGATAGTAACCAATATCACATCCATTGGTCCCCATTGTATTTAGTTTAAGAACAGGGAAGGGGGAAAGAGAGGAATTATTGATGTGGTGGAGAGAGTCTTACTTTTGACAAAGGAATCTTCATGCATAGAAATGATGATATGTGCCCCTCCTCTAGTCGGTGTCTTCTACTTACATTAGTTTCCTGTGGCTTCTGTAACAGATTGGTGACTTAAAAACACAAAAATTTTTCTCACAGTTCTGGAGGCTAGGAGTCTGAAATCCAGATTATTGGAAGAGCTGTGTTCCCTCTGGAGATTCAGGGGGAAAAAACTCCATTTCGTGCCTCTCTCTTAGCTTCAGGTGACTGCCAGCAATCTGTGGTATTCCTTGGCTTGTGACTATATTATTCCAGTCTCTGCCTCCATCTTCACGTGGGCTTCTCATTTCTATTGGTCTCTCATCTTTGTGTCTGTTATAAGGACACTTGTGATTCCATTTAGAGTCTGCCTGGATAATCTCTTCATTGCAGAATCCCTAACTTTATTACAAAGACCTTTTTTTCAAAATAAGGAAATATTCACATGTTCCAGGAATTAGGGCCCGGACATATCTTTCTGGAGGCAACCATTCTATCCACTGCACTGCTCTAGTGTGGTAGGAGCGTCTATTTCTTATAGATATGCTGTGGCAAATATTTTTTTGATAAATATGGCAAATATATGGAGCAACCAGTAACTTTGCCTGATTTAATTTCTTGATTTCCTGCTATTTAAAATCACTAAAGGCACTGTGGTATCCTGAATTAGATCCTGGAACAAAAAAGACACTTGTAGAGAAACTGGTGAATTGGGAACAGAGTCTGTGTTTAGTTAATAGTAGTACCAGTGTTAATCTTTTAGTTTTGACAATTGTATCATATCTATGTAAGATGCTACCTTGAGGGGAAACTAGGTGAAGGTTATTTGGGAACACTGTTTCCAGTTTTTCTATAAATCTAAAATTATTCCAAAATTAAAGGTTTCTTTTAAAAAGAATTGCATACCAGACCGAAGTAGAACTAACATAAACGTTCCCTGCAATGTAGGATTCCACATTGCAATGTGATTCTGGGTAGTCTCTGGAGAGCTTGCAGTCAAAATGTTGCTTGGGGCTTCAGTCTCCGAAGGCCTGACTAAGCCTCGTGATGTACTTCCAAGATGTCTCACTCACATAGCTGTTAGCCAGTTCCTCACCTTGTTGGCTTTTCCATTAGGCTGCTTAAGTGTTCTCATAACACTGACCCAAAAGAGAGATAGAAGGAGGAAGGGAGGAAGCCACAGTATATTTTATGACATAGTCTTAGAAGTCACACAGTGACACATCTGCCTTATTCAGTTTTCTTGAAATAAGTCACTAAATCCAACCCATACTTTTATGGGGGAAGGGGAGATTAAGCACTCCTTCCTGAAGAGAGAGGCACTGAGGAATCTGTGGACATATTTTAAACTACCACAATCTGTCTTCTGGTTGAAAATTGTTTTATATTCCTACCATATGCAGGACATGCTCAACCCTGCTCTAGACTCCCCAGAAGTCTCACCTTTTTATAGTGTCAGTTCAAAATCTAGGATGTTGGGCTTCCCTAGTGGCGCAGTAGTTGAGAGTCCTCCTGCCGATGCAGGGGACGCGGGTTTGTGCCCCGGTCCGGGAAGATCCCACATGCTGTGGAGCGGCTGAGCCCGTGAGCCATGGCTGCTGAGCCTGCGCGTCCGGAGCTTGTGCTCCGCTACGGGAGAGGCCACAACAGTGAGAGGCCCGCGTAACACCAAAAAAAAAAAAAAAAAGTTTCTCTCTGTAAGATAGTCTCCACCAATAAGATGATCATTTAGGACATTATTATTTTAGGTAATATAGTTAGAATATTTGGCCTAGTAAATAGAGTAGACTAATAGAAAAGAGGATTTTAATATTTTACTAACTGAAAACTCAATATTGGAGACTGCCGTGTAACTCTGGTTTAAGATCAAAGAGAAAAACATATTCCTAACTATAGAGCAGGTTGATGGTAATAGAAAAATTTCATTCCCAAACAGACTAGATTTAGCACATTTATAAGGCGTTTCTAAAACAGAATTATGACTAAATCCTTTAATGCCAGTGTCATAAAACTCATAGAATTTTAGAATTTGAAAAAGTCTTATAAGTCATGTGGTTTAACATGGTTCATTTTACAAATGAGGATACTGAGGCCCATTGCAGTTAAGTGATTTTCTTACTTATAGCTAATATCTTAGATGTGACTTCTGAAATGTAGTTCAGAGGATAAGAGATAGGAGAATATGATTCTTGTTTAATACTTGGAGCTGTTTGAAATAGTTTTGTCTATAAAAAGCTTTTTGGTTAAGGTTCTGCCTTTATGAGTTTTATATGTAGATCCTCTTGGTTGTTGAAAGGATGGGACTAAAGTTATCCAAGGTGTTTTTCTTTCCTGATTTCTGGAAATTTTCCAAAAATTGACTGTTTTTGTGATGCACATATCTCTATATATGTCAATGCAGTAAAGCAAAACGAAAGAAGAAAAGGGAGGAAGCTGAGAAGCTACCTGAGGTATCTAAAGAAATGTATTATAACATTGCTATGGATTTAAAACAAATATTCCAAACTACAAAAGATACCATTGAAAAGGAAGACAACACACCTTGGAATGAAGACTCTGATGGAGAGAAAGCCGAAGTAGGCCAGGACCCTACAGCTCTGATGACTGGGGATGAACAGCCCAGCGGGTTCACATTCTCCTTTTTTGATTCACACACTAAAAATGTAAAGGAAGGTACTTTTTTTTTTAAACGTTTTCATTTAAAGTGGTTTGAACTTAATTGAATCTACTGTAACTGTAATGATTTAACATTAGCTGAAGAAAGGATTCTTTCTTCCATCTATATAAACAGTATTACAGTATTGCAGTCAGCATTACATGACCATAAATGTACTGTGCCTAGAGCTGTGTTTAACACACTAAGAAATTGTTCTTGCGTTTGGAAGCAAACTTCTAGATAGCTGCCATATGAAGGGAAGCCAGAGAATAATGTGCAGCATCCCTTCTAATGTTGAGTAGAAATAGTCATGAAGAAGTATAAGGAGTCATATATTTAAATAGCTTTGTATCTAGATGCAGTTGGAGAAGCCATGACTTCAGGAAAACCAGTGCTATATGGTAGGGAAAGGGGAGAAATAGGTAACCCTGGCTCTATACAATTATGCTATGTCATCAATACACCAGTTGTTTCAAACTTTATCCTTGGAGATTTGCCAGAACCTAGAAAAAAGTATCAGCACCAGTATAAACAATTTGGCATTCCATTTCAGGAGGTTTACCTCTGAAGTCCTACATAGTCTAAAAGTTAAAAACACCTATTCCTTAGGAAGTTGCTCCTCACCTAGTGTTTAAGATGAAGTGTAGCTTTTCTGGAAGTTCATTGTAAAAAGCAAGATATACCTATACAGGAGAATACATGCACAACTAACAATAAGCTCTACTTTAAAGATCAGCAGTAAAGTAGTATCCATGTGTTTAGCAGGTGAGTATTAAATGCCGGCTTTGTAGTGCTCCAAAAGGAGGTATAGCAATTTAGTAGTTTTTCCAAAATTGTTCTAAATAAGACACAATATATCATTGCTCTGCTTACTTCATTCTCTTGCCTGTGTTGTCCATTTGAGTACCAAGGTCAGTCCTAAACTGTTGAACAGAGTTGATATGATATAGATACTGTCTTTAATTCTTCTAACTTTGAGAGCCAAGTGTGAGAAATTGGCCTTGAAATGAGTACTAAGACACCTCAGCAACCTGGGAGATGTGTTTTGTGTACTTAGGAAATTATGAGGACTTCTTATAGAAGCTTTTTCAGAAGTTTTAGAAAGAGGCTTTGGGAATTGAAAATATAAAGATACGTTCCTTTTCTCATTTATGAATAAGCAGGAAGGCAACCTGGTTTCACTGCATCATGTTACAGTTTAGGCTTCTCATGCTAGCACAGGTGCCATGCTTTTTTTTTTTCCTTTTAAATTGCGTTGCTCATTTATAAACCTTTAGTTTGTATATCTTTTTATAGTGTTGCTATGTTCCTTATCAGATCACCCTAGCAATGCCCAAAAATATAATAGCTTCTCTCAATATTTGAAAATCTAAAAAGATACTACATATTTTGAATTAATGATTAAGATATTTGAAATTTAGAAATATGAGTGCATGGTGAAAGTAAACAAATTAGTGTGTCCACAAATAATCGGTCGTTAGGTTACAATTCTGTCATCTTTCATTGTCATGACGATATAGAGACCTATAGAGTTGAGGCAGTGAAACCTGGGAAGATTGCCTGGCAGGGAGACCCTCGTTTCCAAGACAGCAGTTCAGAAGAGGAAGATGTTACTGAAGAAACAGATGACAAAAAGCCCAGCCCTGGGTAAGTAGTGTATTTCTGTGCAGGTTTATTTCATAATTCATAAAATCTGAGTTAGACATGCTTTAGAAATGTTATAGAAGTATCTAAGCTTAGCTTCTCAAGACAATTTTCTTTTTTTGGCTCCTTTAGAGAGTTCTGTAGCCTTTTTGTAATTAGGAGCATGTTTCCTTTTCCTTGAAATTTGGATAGACTGGGTGGGGGATATGACGTGCATGGGGAAGAAAACTTGCCACTGAAGTCCTTGATCTGGAAAGAGTATGCTTCAGCTCGTTGGCTGCTACCACATGGGAAACACTGGCAAATTGGGTAGCAATGCTGGTGTGAGAATATCAACAATCAACACAGGGAAGATAGAGCGTGTACTTAAGTAAGTCTTCGTTACCAGAGTTTCAGGTAGAAGAGGAGAATGTTGAATAGAGAAAGGGTGTTATCACTTTAACTCAGGAAAGAAAAATGAGCAAAACACAAAGCACATATATTTAAGGAATAGTTCATTTATACTTACAGTGTAAACATTTCTTAAATATTGAAATTAAGTGGCCAATTCTCTCTCTCTTTCTCTCTCACTTCAGAGAAGTATCATTACCCGAGAAAGAGACCACTAGATATTTCTTTTTCTCTAAGAATGATGAGAGACTTCATGGTAAGTCAATGTTTTGATTAAATGGTATAAAACAGGTAATAGTACAGCTCTCACCATAGCGCATTCTGATATACTAACATGCATCCAAGTAAGAACTGATTAGGAAAAATTCTGATCCTTTGCAGTGTCATGTGCTTTAGCCCCCTCTGTTAGACAGATGCATGTTGACTTGCAAAGCTCTGGAAAACTGAAAGCTCCCATTCGCCACCTCCCTCACTTGTTCACTAACCTCAACAAGGGCTTGTTTTGTTCCAGGGGTTTGCTGAGATACTAGACGTACAAAACTCCTAAGTCTTTAGTACCCTAAAAAGTTCACATGAACTATCTCAATATCTTGTAATAACCTATAATGGAAAAGAATCTGAAAAAGAATATATATGTATAACTGAATCACTTTGCTGTACACTTGAAACTAACACAACATTGTGAATTAACTATACTTCAGTAAAAAAAAATTTCACATGAAAACTCTGAGGCTGTTGATGAACTCATTTCTTTTTTTAAAAAAATATATTTTATTTATTTATTTTTGGCTGCATTGGGTCTTTGTTGCTGTGTGCGGGCTTTCTCTAGTTGCGGCGAGCGGGGGCTACTCTTCGTTGCGGTGCACAGGCCTCTCATTGCAGTGGCTTCTCTTGTTGCAGAGCACTGGCTCTAGGCGTGCAGGCTTCAGTAGTTGTAGCATGTGGGCTCAGTAGTTGTGGCTCACGGGCTTTAGAGCACAGGCTTAGTAGTTGTGGTGTACAGGCTTAGTTTCTCTTTGGCATGTGGGATCTTCCCGGACCAGGGCTCGAACCTGTGTCCACTGCATTGGCAGGCAGATTCTTAACCACTGCGCCACCAGGGAAGGCCCAATGAACTCATTTCTTAAGCCTAACACAAATAGAAGCCAAGTTACATAATAGTAAATGGTTTATAAACAGTAAAATCCTAGCAGTTCTACATTTTCATTTTGTAAAGAAAACAAGATATTCTTGAAAATTAGCATAAATTGGCTGGGGGCGGTGGGGGAAATGGTCTTAACTAGAATTGAAGACCTTGATAATGCCAGCACTAGAATATTGTCTGTTTTAATATTAATGGGCTGTCTTGTACTTTTTTATTTTCCCCTTTTAGGTTCTGACTTATTCTGGAGAGGAGTAGGAAGTAATATTAGCAGGAATTCTTGGGAGGCCAGAACAAACAGCTTGCGTATGGTGAGTAGTTGTATTTTCATGTTAATTGTCTCCATATTAATTTAAAAGATATGGTGTTATCTTTGTGTTAATATTTGCCTGGTGTAAGAATATAGGAGGGCATGAAACTTAAGATAACTGAGAACATGACTTAAATGCTCAGAATGATAGTGCTGGAAGACAAGTTTTAAGTTGTTTAATTCATTCAACCCATGGTGCAGTAAGGAGACTGAAGAGTGGCCCCATTGAGTGACTGGAACGAGTTCTGGCCATGCTTATTAAGTAGCAGGAAATCATAAGACTTTTGAAAGACTGAATTACAGTTTCCATTTGTAAACACTTAAAGCCAAAAGTTTGAATATCCCCTGTACATTCCAAGTGAGCACTTCCAAAATGGCTTCTACAACCCTGACACTGAATAACCTAAATTTTACTTTATAGTTACTAAACACCTTGGAAAGTATTTACACTATTTTTAACAAAGGCTTTTGGTTTTATGTTTTTCTAGGACTGTCGGAAGAAACATAAAGATGCCAAAAGGAGAGTGAAACCAAAATAATAAATGTCATCATTAGTTTTGATACTGAATGTGAACAAGGCTCACCTGTGGAAATTGGAATGATCTAGAAAATAAGTTTAGCTGACAAAGAAGAATTCAGAGTGAAGGAATATTCAAAATCTTATCTGGTGGATATCATTCTGGTTGCTTTCTTTTCCTGTAGATTTCCTCTTCATTTGTTCCTAACTAATTACTTCAAATAATTAACCTGAACATTTTTTTTAATGAAGCACAAGATAGTCCCTCAAAATACTTTTCATATATAATCTCTTTGCCCTCCATCTTCAATAACTAATGGCTATCTTCTGACACAAGGTTTACATAAAGCCTTTTAAACTATATGGATCAGAGCACTTGTATTTTCCAAGTTACGTTTCATGTGAATTATACTTGAAATATTTCTGATTGTATCAAATACACCTTACCTCCATCTTGTGGGTTTTGTTTAAGATGTTGAAAACAAATCAGCCTTGAGTTCTGTACTTGTGTCCTGATGAATAAGCTAACTGAAATGCAGGATATTTCAGACCAACATCATGGGAGAGTTCTGTGAGGACCAGAAAAGGATGCCAAATGCAGAGTTTTCCTGTCCTTGGCCTCCATGAATTGAGGCCAAAATTCAAAATCTCAAAATTCTAATTAGACTACAGGCTTTTGAAAAATCCAAGTGTCTGAAAGATATGTAGTCACAGTTAGGAGTCAGGACCCTGGGTCCAGATAGGGAAGCAGACTTAATACCTCATTAAATCAATGTGGCTAGGATTCAAGACAGATAAGCCTCTATCAAACTGGGCTCTGTACAAAATTATGCTATATATAAAGTCCCAAGGGATTATCATTGAGCCATACTGTGTATATCTGAAATTAAGTATTTATTGATTTACATCTTGATCAAATATAAACTCTTTGAGGGCTGGGATATCACCTGGTTTGTTAACGGTTACATCCACACTGCCTAGAACTATGTCTAGCACTAAGTGGGTGCTTAGTGAACAGAGTCCAAGGAACTAAGTAGTTGAAAAGTCATTCGAGATTCCTGTGTTTCCAAGACTTCAGACTTTGTGTAAAACAGAAACCACCACTCAGGAGGATAAATAATGCAAATATTCCACTTTCTCTTGATGTTGATTATATTTATACCTTCTTATCTATTGCTGCATAGCAAGCCATCCCATTAACAGTTGTTCATTTTCGTCACAAATAAGCAACTTGGTCAGGACTCAGTGGGGACTGCTCATCTCTACTCCATGTAATATCATGTGAGTGGCCCAGCTGGGGCTAAAGGATCTATTTCTAAAATGGACTGCTCACTCAGTGCCTGTCCATTGGTTTCCTCACAGCATGGCAAATAGGTTTCAGGAGTAGGAAGCAGATGCTGCCAGTCTCTTAAGGCCTAGTCCAGAAATTGGCTCAGTTATTTCCACTGTATTCTACAGGTTAAAACACACTGAGCCCACCGAGACTCAAAATGAGGGGACATAGATCCTCACCTCTCAGTGAGAAGTGTCCAGAATTTTTGGCCATGTTTAAATTTGTTACACCCACCTCCTCCAGAGCAGACAAGTAACATCAAGCAGCCTTCTGCATCCCCAGTTTCTGCTCCCCAGATACAACCACATTCAAAACTTTGTTTCCTCTGATATTTATCACTGAATTTCTACCTAACATGCTTATGCTGTGATTTCTTGGTTTTTCAGTTTTAGATATTAAATTTAGACATCAGACATTTTAAAATACTGAGCTGGCCAAAAAGTTCGTTTGGGTTTTTCCATAATGTCTTACAGAAGACTCAGATGAACTTTTTGGCCAACCCAATAATTAGACCTATCATCCCCACCTTTTTTTCCCCTGGACACATCTGTCTGGAAGCCCTCCGTCCTCTAATCTGGGCTGTCTGGACAGATTATAAAAATGAACTGAACAGGTGGCAACTTGAAGAATGTGAAAATTAAAACACATTCCAAATACTTATAGTTAATAAGGTAAAGACACTACTAAATATATGTGTTCAAGTAAGTTAAGTTATTGGAGAGTCACCCCTTTGGGCAAGGACATAAAATCCCCTACTCTAATCCCTTTAGGGTGCTCCTAAACCATGTATGACTTGAATGAATGCTACACAGACTATCAAAGTGTTCTGAAACTTATCAAGGAATGCCTTATACATATTCTCAGATCAGTTTTTTTCTGTCCTTTTATTGGATACACTAAGAAGTTACATACAGAATTACTCTCAATTTGTCAAGGGCTAAAATTTCCATCATAGTCTCTGGTGAGGTCTACTGTCCTTTGCATGGCTCTGGATTCCTTGGTTTTTAACCAGCAGATCCAAAAGGTGCTGGGCAGACTCACAGCAGTGATAATAAATACATAAGTAAGCAGACTAATATGCAAATAATTTTGTTTTCAATACAGGAAACAATTACTCTAAAGCTGGTTGTCAGGCATTTCCTTCCTTTTTGTTATATCTCTCCATATGGCTGTTATCATTTCTGCAGTAAAATTTATGAGACCTCTGCAGGTGGCACTGAAGGACATAAAAGGAGAGGCTTCTCTGAACACCACTGACCACCAGTGCCTCAGCTCCTCGCAGACCATGTTGTGGCCTCTGCATTTCCCCGAGAAACGGGAGGGTCTCTTCAGATAGGTGGGTCAAGAGTTTTAGTATACAACAGAATTATCCAGGATGCGTGTTAAGATTTGTATTTTTGTGACCCACCTCCAGAGACTTAGCAGGCCTAGTCTATGCCCTAGGACTCTGCATTTTTTTTTTTTTTTTTTTGCGGTACGCGGGCCTCTCACTGTTGTGGCCTCTCCCGCTGCGGAGCACAGGCTCCGGACGCGCAGGCTCAGCGGCCATGGCTCACGGGTCCAGCCGCTCCGTGGCATGTGGGATCTTCCCGGACCGGGGCACGAACCCGCGTCCCCTGCATCGGCAGGCGGACTCTCAACCACTGCGCCACCAGGGAAGCCCGAGGGCTCTGCATTTTTAAAGACTCCAAGGTGGTTTGGTGCAGGGCTCCACTACACCAGAAAACATAGTCCTAGTGCCTAGGGCGGCTTTCCTTAACAGTCATCTAGTAAAGCAGCCTTGAGACTGCGCACTCACGGCCCCGCAGTATAATTACTGAGGCTACTATCGTTGGATTTGGTTAACCCCTGGTGAAATGCATTTACGTCTTGTGTACAGTGAACACCGACAAAGGCTGTGTAACAACGCCCAGTCAGGACGCACAACAGCCTCCTCTCCGTGCCCTTCCCAGTCAGTCCCCACCCCGGAGGCCACAAAATAGTCGTGTCCACCACCGTCGCCCTAGCTGCGTGAAGGATGCAGCGCGTCGCCGCCACGCCACGGAGTCGCACAGCCTGCCAGGGCACAGAGCAACGCCTGGTCGGGTGGTCGTGACTTTGAACGCACGCGGCCAATCGGCGTCCGGCTTGTTTACGGGTGCCAAACGACGGGCGCTGATTGGCCGGTGCAAACCAGGCCACTTCCTCTTAGCCTCACGCTTTCGGGGCGTTGCATCACCTCTAGACTTGACCAAGGCGTAGACGCGGCTCCTTCCGACGTACTCAGGCTCGGAGGCCCCTCAGGTACGCCTGGTACTGCTTGCGGAGGCCCCTCAGGTACTCCCCATCCTGCCCGCGGGGCCCCTCAGGTCAACCTGTTCTGCACACGGGCCCCTCAGGTACGCCCCTTACTGCCCACTGGGATCCACAGTCCCTCCGGTACACAAGATTTTTTTTTTTTTAATGTTTATTTTGGGCTATGGGTAAGTTACGAGCATATCCGTTTCCAAAGAAAACATTGGGAGGAGGTCTAAGTGGGGCGAAAGAACTCAGAACCAGGTACCAATCCTGGCTTAGCTCTCGGGCCGAGGATTACAACCCTTGGAAGTTCCTCAGCTTCAGCCTGGTATCCTGGTAACACTTGAACTGTTGGGTGGTTCTCAGAATTTGGTGTGATTGAGCTTACTGGAGTTCAGAAGGTGGACGAAATTACTTGGAAGTCTAGGTATTCATAAGAACAAATCAAGTCTTAGGCTCCCACGAATGGGCATTTATTGCTGGGTGCCTGGGATTAGAGGGAAGTCCCCGTTCTCGGCTCTTACACAGTCTAATAATACAGTATTCCAACTGCACAGAGAAGGAAGACAGTTCCTAAGTGGGATTTTGAGGTGGGAGAAGGAGAAGGCTTCTCAGGAACTGCAGTGGGTTTGGAGCCTTGAAGATAAGTAGGAACTTGGGGATATGGTGCAGGGGACTGTAGTATAATGTATAGCAGGATTTTAAAGTGTGTGTGATTCAGGAGAAGTTGTAGTCACTGCAGTTTCGTGTGAGGAACAAGTGGAAGATGATGCTTGGCTTCCAGCCTTACTGAATTTGTGGTTTCCTTCTTGAGTGAAGTGGTGTTTGAAATGAATCCAGAAGGGAAGATAAGTTTTTTATTAGGTTTGACAGTATTACTTTTAGCATTCATTCAGGTGTTGCAGAGAGGTCAGGAAGAGTGAAACTATAGGCAAAGCAATTGTTTTAGGGATTTCTAAGTAATACGATGAACTTTTACAAAGTAAATATCAGTAAAATGGTGGACAGTATATCTTCTTCATAAGTGATTAGAGAGTGAATTATAGGGAAGAGAAGGCAGCTAAATGCAGATTGCACTCTTAAATGTTTTTGGAAAGGTGATATAGTGACTGGGCAAAGGCAATAGAGTAGAATTTGTGGACAAAGGAGTAATGATAATAATTTCCGTAGATGACATGTGATTGCTCAGATAGCCATTATTTCACTTAACGTTAAATTAGCATTGTATTTACAAACTTTATTTTACAGGTGGCAGAACTGAGGTTTAAAGGTTGAGTAACTTTTCCTATAAGTCACATAGTAAGTTGTGGCACCAAAACTGTCAAATTCCAAAGCCAACCCTCTTAACCATTATCCTTGCCAAGAGGAGCCCACGAAGTGGGATATTGGAAAGGCAGGTGGGGGAAATATCACTGATGGAAACTAAGGATGCTGACAAAGGGATTTGTTCAAACTTTTTGAGCACTACCATGTGTAAGCACATGGTAAGACAGTAAGAGGTTAGACAGTAAAATGCTTTTGCCAGCAATAAGTTTACAGTTGAGTTGGAGAGACATGGGCATGCAGTACAAATAAACCATAATGTGTAGGAGAGGAGCAGATTCTGGGGAGGGGGATATTAGTTTTGTAAAAAGGGGATTGGTAAATCCCCATAGAGCAGAGTACATTTAAGCTAAGCAGTGCTAGAGTATTTGGAGAAAGGGCCTGAACGCAAAGCAGTATGTCAGCAAAGCAGTTCTGTTTCTCAGCAATGTCAAGAATGTGATGTAGTTGGAGCTTGAGTTTTGTAAGAGTAAAGGCCAGGAGTAGTAACTGTGGGTAAGATCATGCTGCCCCACTGAAAAGTCTCTACAGAAACGATTGGGAGTGAGGAACCATTGCATTTTTCTTTTTTTAATACAGAAGTGATACTTTCAGAACTTTTCTATTAGGAAGGTGGTGTGTAGGATGTATAGTATTTATTTTTCCCTTTATTTTTAAACTTTTTATGATAATACATACTCAAAAATAATCAAGACAGAGTAATATGAAGTAAATAAAAATCTGTTCTTTCACGCCTTCCTCATCTAATCCTATTCTCTGGTGGTAGCCATTGTTAAGTTTGGTGGGTAACCTTCTAAATTAAATGCAGAATTACTTAAACATAGACTCAGTGTATTTTTAATCTCTTGAAAATATTATAATACACATAGTATATAATATAATACACATAGTATAAATTGCTATAATTTATAAATTGCTATAATTTATACTATAATACACATAGTATAAATTGCTATAACTGTGACTTGCTGTTTTCTTTCTCAGTATGTATAAGGAATATATATATTTGATATATTATGATTTATTATCTTTAATGCCTGCATGGTATTGATGTACCATAATTTATTTTATCTAGATAATAGTCTATTATCTATTCATGGATATTTAAGTTGTTTTCAGATATTTGTCTATAGAAACGCTTCAGTTGATACCTTTGTACATATTTTATACATTTGTGTAAGTAAATCTCTGGGTTATATGTTAATAGGATAGACCCACCTCTTGGGTTAAATTTGACTTAATGTAACAAATTATGAAGACCTGAGAATGAGGAAGAGGAAATAGAGAAATAGACTTAGAAGTCAGACCCACATGACTTGGTGATCACCTGGATATGGGGATCATCTGGTAGTATTAAGGGTAACTCAGAAATTTCAGGTAATGGGAAGGAATAGTGGAACTACTAGTACAGTGGAATTAAAAATGGGAGCAAGTGTGGCAAGGAAGATCATGAGGTTTATTTTAAACAAAAATGTTTTTGGTATGCTTTTCCAAGATCTGTGGAGGTAAATACAAGTAAAGGTGAAGGAGGGTATCTAGAAATTGCTGAACAGGAAGTTGAGGCTAAAGAGGTCTGCAGGAGTCATGGAATAAGGGAGATAGTGGTGGCCTTGGATTATAGTTAAAGGGAAGAAGAGGAGGTTGCTTCCCTGAGCCTGACCTGGTAGGGTTATCTCCCTCTTCTTTCTGCTCCCCCTTTCCCCCAAGAGCCCTGTGGTTACTGGATGCTGTTGTGCAGGTACAGCTCTCCAGTGGATGTGAGGGGCCAGAGCAATCCTGTGATTTATGCATGGGGGCCGTTTCTCCTCAGC
Organism: Phocoena phocoena; assembly: GCF_963924675.1. NCBI lineage: Eukaryota > Metazoa > Chordata > Mammalia > Artiodactyla > Phocoenidae > Phocoena > Phocoena phocoena. The sequence continues at coordinate 25,306,146 of NC_089224.1, read as the reverse complement.
AGCCGCCATAGCCCGGTCACTGATACATGGCTCTTCCTGGAATAGTCTGTACCATTACATGGGTCTTTGTGTTTGGCCTAATAATGCAGTGGTTCTTAATCTTTGGGGGGAGTAGAGGCTCTCTAGAAAATTTTATAAAAGTTAAAAACCATCTTCACAGAAAGCTTAAATCTCATTTTCTCAAAAAAAAAAAAAAAAAGTTCAGATAGATATTCCAGAATAATGGTTAGAACAGTTTAAGAGAATGACTTAAATTTTGATGTGCATGCTCATCCCCTAGGATCTTGTTAAAAAGCAGGTTCAGATTCCTCAGTCCAAGGTGGGGCTGGTGAGTCTGCTCTAATCAACTTCCATAGATGCTGGCAATCATAGGACCAGCCTTGACAAGCATTAGGGGGTGACAGAAATAAGTATGTTGATATCTAAAGATCTGTTAGTCTTCAGATGTAACCCCTTAAGTTTCAATTGGCCTCTAGTAAGGTTGTCACTGAACCAGTAGGACTCCTACTAAATCAGTAAATGCACAGACTGACACCTCTCTCCATCCTTCAAAGGCTGGAAATTATAACAAGAACTCAAGATCCAAAATGCTTTTCAACTTCTGTTTAATAACATTTAATGGAACACCCTAATCAGAAATGGATAGTTGAGTTAAATGGCCCACCTGTTCTTTCCTTATTTTTTTCCTATATAAAACTCAAAGGTACTCTCACATCTCAAAAATAAATGACAGGGGGACAAAAGGAAAGACACCGCTTGTAACAAACTTAAAAAAATGTTTTTTCTGATGTTAAAAATGTTTATTAAACAGATCACTCATTTCCATGTGTGACTCAGACCTCGGTGGCAAAAATCTCATTTTTTATAGATTTTTCTCTTATGTGCAAAATCAATATCCTTTTAACTTTTTATCCCTTGTCTTGGCTGCTAGGAAGCTCACAGTCATATTTTGAATCAGTGCTGCTAATTCATAAAAGCATAGGAGCTGCATGATTTAAATTTTCCCTGATCCTGAATTTCCATATAATTTTTAGATTCCCTAATTTTATTTTTAATCAATGTGTGTATTTGCCATTTTATGGTTAATCTTTTGGTTAGTCTCTTCACATTCTCTGTCAAATAAAATAGAGTAGAAATTAGTTAACATAGTAAGACTATATTTGTCTTTGAAATTCCATAATTTCTAGCATTGCTTTATATACATAAATTTATTTTTTATTTGTTTTTTATAAAAAAAATTTTTTTTTTGATGACATGGGTCAATTACTGTACTTCGGCTTTGATGTTTTCAGAATTGGTTGAGGTATGTAAGTCTCTTTGCTCCTAGAGTCAGTTATCCCAGAGTGTTACAGTTCTTGTGTTCTTAAGATTTTCCACCTACTCTGTTGTTTTCTCATTATTAGCAATTCTGTCCCCTTCTAATCTGATGTTGGCTTGGAAATCTGGTCACCAACCTTATTAGAATTATAAAGTGAGAATAAATAGGCTTTGAGGAGGAATGGGCTCGAGGATGCTCACTAGATAGTTAAGCCCCGACTGATCAAATGTTTCTGAAAGAAGTTATTAACAAACTTCTGAAAAAAAGATACTTTAAGACTTCTCTCACCAGGCACTAAATCAGAGAGAGATAGAGTTTGTCTTTTACAAAAATCATGAGTAAGCAACCAAAGTGATAAAATGTAAAATTAGAATGAGCTAGGAATTATTTGAATGTGATTCTCATCTTTTTAGCTTTAAAATTTTTTTAGGTTTTGCCTGTTTCCCTCAGAAAGATTAGGTTGATTCAACAGAAGTGCTTTCTGTCCTGTGAATGTAGGTAAAAATTTTTACCTACTTTGAGATTTATTTTTTCAGATTATTAATGAATTTTTAGTATCATTAGACAGAATTGCCAAGATTTTCTTTTCCTTTTTTTTAAGTGTGTTGTCTGCAATTACTAAATGTTATACTGTAGTTGTAGAATAAGTGAAGAGTGTGAATTGGACACAGATTCTGAAATAAATTTAAAGGTACCATATATTTCTACTTCATACCATATACAGAAATAACTCAAGGTGGATCAGTGGCCTAAATATAAGAGCTAAAACTTCACAACCTTGTTATCTGTAGTGGTCTCTTAGATATGACACCAAAAGTTGAAGTAGCGAAACCAATAAATAAACAGGACTTCACCAAAATTAAAAGTGTTTGTGCTTCAAAGAATATACCATGACGAAAATAAGAAACAAGCCACGGAATGGGAAAAAATTTTTGCAAATCCTGTAACTGATAAGGGGATTTTATCTAGAATATAAAGAACTCTTACAACTCAGCAGTAAAAAGACAACCCAGTTAAACAATGGGCAAAGGATGAATAGACATTTCTCCAAAGAAGGTATGAAATGGCCAATAAACTCAACATCACTAATCATTAGGGAAATGGAAATCAAACCCACAATGAGATACCATGTTATACCCACTAGGATTTCCTATAATCCAAAGATGGACGATAAGGAGTGAGGATGTAGAAAAACTGGAATCTCATTCTCTGCAGGGAGAATGTAAAATGACACAGCAGCTTTGGAAAACATTTTGGCAGTTTCTCAAAAAGTTAAACATAGTACCTTATTACCCAGCAGTTGTACTCCTAGGTATTTACTTAAGAGAGCTGAAAACACATGTCCACATAAAAACTTATACATGAATATTCATAGCAGCTCTGTCCAAAAGTGGAAACAATGCTAATGTCCATGAACTGATGAATGGATAAACAAAAAGTGGGATATCCATATGATGAAATATTATTCAGCCGTAAAAAGCAATCTAGTATGAGTGCATATCACAACATGGATGAACCTCGAAAACATAATTCTAAGTAAAAGAAGCCAGATGCAATAGGCTGTATATACATAATTTCATTTATGTGAAATGTCCGGAATAGGAAAATCTAGAGAGGCAGAAAGCAGATTAATGGTCTCCAGGAGGCTGGGGAAGAGGAGAATAGAGAGTGACTGCTAATGTGTACAAGTTCTTGGAGGGCAGAAGTGGGAGTAGTGAAGAAAATGTTCTGGAAGTAGTGAGTGGTGGTGGTTGACCAACCTTGTGAATATACTTTTAAAAAAAAAAAAAGGTAAAAATGAATTGTACACTTTATTTTTAAAAAAATATTTATTTATTTATTTGGCTGTGCCAGGTCTTAGTTGCAGCATGTGGGACCATCGTTGCGGCACGTGGGATCTTTTTTCAGTTGTGGCATGTGGGATCTAGTTCCCTGACCAGGGATCAAACCCAGGCCCCCTGCATTGGGAGTGTGGTCTTAGCCACTGGACCACCAGGGAAGTTCCATATTATATACTTTAAAAGGGTGAACTTTACGGTATGTGAACTTTACCTTAAAAAAAGGGGAATTTTTTTTAAGTACCAGGTAGTATCATGGCTAGTGATAGGTACATCTATTTTAATGTATGGTACTCTGTTATTCCTAGACTTCTCTTTTGAGAATAATAAATTTGATTTCTCTTGCAGTAACAAAATGGTTCAACAAGTTCCAGAAAACATCAATTTTCCTGCTGAAGAAGAGAAAATCTTGCAGTTTTGGTCCGACTTTAATTGTTTTCAGGAATGCTTAAAGCAATCAAAACATAGGCCAAAGTATGTGAATTTCTTTGGTAGAGTCTTTAAGAATAAGAGGTCTTCCGAATAGAGTTTATATGTCACTCTCTTCCTTTCCATTTTTCTCATTATCACTACCCTCATTTAAGCATTTAGACTAGTAGTGTAATAGCCTCCTATTGGGGTACTTCCTGCCTCTAGTCTTCATTCACCTAAAGACCAGTCCTTTCTTTAATTACTGTTTTCATCATGTGTCTCCTGTGCTCAAAAATTTTATCATAGGTGTTTGTTGCCCTATTTTATAGATAACTCAGGATCAGGGTGAATAATTTCCCTTATATCATGGAACTAATTAATGAAGGATGGATGGTCCAATACAGGTCTCTCCAACTCTGTCATAATTAGCTTTTTTAAAGGCAGGGCCTACAGTAGATACATAATCAGTTATGTCTGAGTTTCCTAGCCTCGCAGCTTTTCTTCTCCCCAAAGGCTCTACAATTACAGGAGCTATCTATAGAAAAATGCTGTCCTAAATTTTTGCTATCTGTTTTAAAGTAACTTAACGTATTTTTATTACCTCTTAGATTTACCTTCTATGATGGGCCTCCTTTTGCAACTGGACTGCCTCACTATGGACATATACTTGCAGGGACAATTAAAGATATAGTTACAAGATATGCTCACCAGAGTGGGCTTCACGTTGACAGAAGATTTGGATGGGATTGTCATGGTTTACCTGTGGTATGTTTGAGTCACCAGCCTTATAATGTTTTGATTTTTTAATAAGCATTATATTTCATTATATAATATGTTAAAGTATGAATTTTTGCTATAATCAGACTTTCTTCATTTTTATAATACTATTTATAGTTCATTTTCTCTGTAGATTTTCTGAGAACTAATTTTTTTTAATCTGTTTTCTAGTTTTGTCGAATTGCATTTGCTTCATAGGGCAGGGATGTTAACAATCTTATTGCAAATTTTCAGGAATATGAAATTGATAAGACACTGGGAATCAGAGGACCAGAGGATGTAGCCAGATTGGGGATTGCAGAATATAACAGTCAGTGCCGAGCAATTGTGATGCGATATTCTACTGAGTGGAAGGTATTTTTGGTTATTTTAAGGAGAATGAAAAAAAACTCTAGTTTAAATGGGGGTTGAAATGTTTTATGGTTCCTTGTGCTTTTTATGATATGTGCCCAAAAGAGGGGTTGATAATCCTCTTTAAAGGAGTGTTTAGCTTCCATCTTCAACTCCATTACTTAAACTGTTAGCTTAAACTGAACCCTCTCTTTTCTGATTTCTATGTGCTTGATTGGTCTTCCATGTTTAATCTACCTACCCACAGTATATGACAGGAATCATGCTGTCCTAGCAAATAGATTAACTTGAATGTTGGCAATAAAAAAATTCAGATGTTAAAAACAATTTACACTTGTACCCATTGTTTTATATTGATTCCCATCTTGCCCACTGCTTCTCTTTGTTATAGAGCTCCCACAACTGGTACATTTTAGTAACCATCTGGTGCCGGCAGAGCTCTTGTCCTCTCTTATTCTGATGTGCTTAGGAACAAAGGTCCTCAACTCCCCCTTTCCTCAGTGGCTCTCAGATTAATATATATATATACAACTTAAAAACATGTCTGGCTTTTATTTTTTTCCATCTTTACTATCTTACCACTTTGTCAAATTTGCTATTCTTCAGAATTCCCTCAGTCTTCCAGACTTCAAGCTTTAATCATCATGACTGATTCAAATGTCAAATCCTATCAAGCCTTTCTTAGTATCTCTTATACTAAGTATCTCTTATACATTTCTTTTCATTCCTACAACCTAGTCTCTCACCCACCATTGTCTTTATTTCTATAAGAATCTACCTACCAATTGGTCTCTTGCTCATGTTCCTTCCACTTAGCCTGCCAAGTTATTTCTCTCAAGACTGTTCATTGTACTCTTCCTGCTCAAAACTTATCTTCATTGTTGAATGAAATCTGATTTCATCAACCTAAAAATCAAAGCTCCTCAATTTTCTCCTAACCTAACTTTCTTTAATCTACTTTTCTTGCTTGGTCACCAGTAGGGGAAAATCCTGATGATTATAACATGCATATGGGTTCTTTTTATTTTTTCTCCCCCCAAAATGATATGAAGAGCCTCTATACCCATCACCCACTTCCCAAAAGCTAACACCTATAATAACTATTGTATAATTATCAAAAGCAGGATTAACATCGATACAATATTATACACCTTGTTCAGATTTAACCAGTTGTCCCACTGATCTTTATTTTTGATGCAAGATCCAATCTAGGAGCATAGATTGCATTTAGTTGTCATACCTCCTCAGTCTCTTTCAATCTGGAACATTCCCTCAGTGTTTGTCTTTCATGACCATGTCACTTTTAAAGAATACAGACCAGTTATTTTGTAAGAAGTCCCTCGGTGTCTGATGTTTCCTTATGATTCAGTTTAGGTTATACATTTTTGGCAAGAATTCCTCAGAAGTAACATCATCCCCTTCTCAGTCTATCATATCAGAAGGCCTGTGATGCTGATAAGTCTCATTGGTGTTGTTCACTTTGTTCACTAAGGTGATTTTGTCAGGTTTCTCCATTGTAAAGTTGCAGTTTTTCCTTTGTAATTAGTAAGTACCCTGTTTCTTATCATACTATGACTCAGTAATTTTAGCAACCATTGATGATTCATGCCAGCAACAGTTAGACGTGTATTTGCCAAATGGTAGTTTTGGTAGACTTTTATAAAAGAATGTTAATACTTGTAAATAACATTCCCTGCATATAGGATGAATGCCAAGAAAACTTGTTCTTAACCTTGCAAAATGTGTTGTTTACAGTATACATCTACTGGAACCATTGATGGTTCTGTTTTTCCAAAATCATCATATGTAATGATAATAGAAGTAAAACAAATAGCTATACAATAACAAATACCATTGTCTAAAAACTCTAATATTCATATTTTTTAAGTCTACTATTACCAGACTTGGCCGATGGATTGACTTTGACAATGACTACAAAACTCTCTATCCACAATTCATGGAATCTGTCTGGTAAGTTTATTAGAAGTTGAAATATAATGACTATTTTGTTATATTAGTTAGTAGAGATGCTCTAGCATGAATCCACTTGTTTTCAGATCCACAATTATCTGAAATCTTTGGGGATGGATTTGTTTTGTTTCTGTTTTTAAAGACTTAATTTTGTTGTGAACCTAAAAATGCTCTAAAAATATAAAAGAAGGGGCTTCCCTGGTGGCGCAGTGGTTGAGAGTCCGCCTGTCAATGCAGGGGACACGGGTTCGGACCTTGGTCCGGGAAGATCCCACATGCCGCGGAGCGGCTGGGCCCGTGAGCCATGGCCGCTGAGCCTGTGCGTCCGGAGCCTGTGCTCCACAACAGTGAGAGGCCCATGTACGCAAAAAAAAAAAAAAAAAATATAAAAGAGGAAGATATACAGATTTCCCATGTACGCTGTGCCTCCACACATACATAGCCTCCTCCATTATCAACATCCCCCACCAGAGTGGTACATTTGTTACAATTCATGAACCTACCTTGACAGATCATAATCACGCAAAGTCCAGAGTTTACATAAGGGTTCACTCTTGTTATGCATTCTATGGATTTGGGCAGATGTGTGATGACATATATCCATAATTCTAGAATTATGCATTGCCATAAAATTCCACTGTACTCCACCTATTCGCCCCTTCCACCCCTAGGTTTATTTTTGAATTCAGTAAATTTTGGATTCTAGAAAGGTATTAGGTTATCCATATGTTCTGTAGTACTTAATGGCCCTAGCAGATTGAGTAATCAATCTGTAATCAAACCTGTAATCAATTTCATTAGTATTTCTGTATCAGAACATACAACTCTTCACACTAAGTAAAATAAATGAAGAATATAAATGGCCTGATGTGAGTTCAAGGTTTTTTTGTCAAATTAATTAGTACCAAATTTTAGGAAAATTAGGTTTCAGAAATGGGTTTGTTTGTTTGAAGGAATTAAGTCTAAGAGATGTGCACTTGAATTTTTTACTAAGAGAAGTTATATATGCAGTCACTTTCATGAGTTTCAAAATGAATTTTGCTTCCTTTTACTATTATAAGACAACTGTTGCAATGCCAGTCTTTTTTTTCTTTTAATCTATTTTCTTTATTTTTGGCTGCATTGGGTCTTTGTTGCTGCATATGGGCTTTGTCTAGTTGCAGTGAGGGGGGGCTACTCTTCGTTGTGGTGTGCAGGCTTCTCATTACTGTGGCGTCTCTTGTTGCAGAGCACAGGGTCTAGGCACGCGGGCTCAGTAGTTGTGGCACACGGGCTTAGTTGCTCCACGGCATGTGGGATCTTCCCAGACCAGGGCTCGAACCCATGTCCCCTGCATTGGCAGGCAGATTCTTAACCACTGCACTACCAGGGAAGCCCAATGCCAGTCTTGATAGGTGATTTAACCTGAGCCTCCTACAATAGTCTGAGAATCATTATGTATCATTAATGGGCAAATAGTTATTATAATAGTTGCAAAATGACCTATGTATATAACTCAGGCCTTGAGGGAGTCCTACTTTTGTTAAATTATGCATGATTACAGGTGAGTTGCAAAGCTCTTTTGTAGGATACATATTTCTGTGCTGCACTGTAGGTGCTTGTGCCTCTTACTGTACTGTCGTCCTATCTACCTGATTACATTTCTATTAGTCAAGATCTGTTGCACATGCTTGGCACGTGCCTTTGCCTTTGAGGAGCTAGATACCGTGGGACAGTTCTCAGACCCTCTGACTCTGATGTGCCCCTGTGGGTGCATCTCCAGACCCATGTACCCAAGGGTGAGAGCTGATTAAACTCTCTGACATGGCAGAAACTTTGGACAGGGAGGCTTCCCATTTCACTGAGTAGTTGGAGTTCTCATGATTAGGGCATTCTAAAAAGCAGGGTTTCTCTTAAACTTCTGAAAAAGAAGGTACTCTTTATGCTCTAGATCAGGACAGTTTAGCACTTAAATGTGGTTAGTATGACCAAGAAACTGAATTTCTAATTTTAATAAATTTAAATGAGCACATGTGGCTAGTGCTACCATGTTGGACAATATAGCTCTACATCAGACTTCTTAATTTACATAAAACATACTTGAATCGGGGGAAAACCATTTTCAAAGCCTCTTGCTATTAGAATGTTAGTTATTCCTGAGGAACATGTTGGCATATAGACCTAGGGTGAATATTTAAAAAATAGTAGGAGATACATTTAAAATGATAACATTAATTTAATGGTGATAATTTAGATTGAGTTGGTGCTTTTGAGTATATAAAGTACTTCCACTTGATTTTTCTCAGATGATCCAGAAAGTCCCGTGGATTGGGTTAGGACCCACTTTGAGGTAAAGGCAAGTGGTTGTGACTTGCTTGAGATCACACAACTAATTATATGGCTCTTAGGCTTGAATCTTGGTCTTATGATGCAAATCTGACACTTTTCCTCTGGTCTCTGGTGAATGTCCTTGCATCAGAGTATATAATTTAAGATTGAGTTTAAACTTGGGAAATTTGTTACAAGATGTCACCTTTTAGGCTTTATCCAAAGCCAAAGGAATACCATGAAAATACTTGCACAGTTTTACATAAAAATGTATTTTAACAAATGGGAGAGAATTTAATTCATTTATTGTGCCAAGTACATAGGAATCGAACTGTAAAACTGAGTTAAAGACAAGTAAGGATTCCTACCAAATGAATTCTGGCACCCAATTGGGAAAGGTGAGTAGTCACCACAGGAGAACCTGGGATGACTGTTTTCCAGTGTCTTGCTACATTTAGCTTAGAGCAACATGTTTAAGTGTTTAATAAAAGTTTTTGACTGACTGTAGGAGAGATATCTGATCCTAATCCCAGTGGTTTATACTTTATAAATTGCCTCTGTAAAACTGTCCATTACAGTGAAATTTAAGCAGTATACCAGAAAACTATTAAGAAAAACAAGAAGTCTGGGCTTCTCTGGTGGTGCAGTGGTTGAGAATCCACCTGCCAATGCAGGGGACATGGGTTCGATCCCTGGTCCGGGAAGATCCCACATGCTGCGGAGCAGCTAAGCCCCTGTGCCGCAACTACTGAGCCTGTGTGCCTAGAGCCTGTGCTCCGCAACGAGAGAAGCCACAGTAATGAGAAGCCTGCACACTGCAACGAAGAGTAGACCCCGCTTGCTGCAACTAGAGAAAGTCCGCGCGTAGCAACAAAGACCCAACACAGCCAAAAATAAATAAATAAATAAGTAAATTAAAAAAATTTTTTTAAAAGTCTGAAATCCCAACCATAGTTAACATATTGGTGAAAATCTACTTTTTTAGCATCTCTAAAAGTGTAAATATGTATACTGATACATAGTTTTACATAATTGGTACCTCATTGTACAGTATGGTGTCAGTTGCTTTTCTCAGTCAACATCAAGTCATGAACACCTTTCCATGTCAACAGTTACTTGCACTTTTAATGTCTACATAATATCTCATTATACTGATCTGTTGTAATTTACCAGCTATTCACCAGGTGAAAGACATTGTGTTTCCACGTCTTTGGCTGTGAGAAACTCTACAGACAGAAACTGGCATAAATGTTTGCATTTGGGAAAATAGAATTATGGTTATGTAATTATAAAATTCTGTCTCTTTACTTGCCAGGTGGGTCTTCAAACAGCTCTATGATAAAGGCCTTGTTTATAGAGGAGTGAAAGTCATGCCCTTTTCCACTGCATGCAATACTCCACTTTCCAACTTTGAATCTCACCAGAATTACAGGGTATGTGAGATGTCATTGGTGTTAAGTTATGTACTCAGAAGTTAAATGGCTATGGTGATCATGGTAACTTAGTCCCAGTGTGGAACGTTTGCCGGGGGAGTGATGTGAATGATGTGTCTTAATGTGATAGGTTTTGCTTGTTTTAACCATATTTTTATGCCTCTCTTTGTTTAATAAGTCCAGCTCTGCTCTATTTTCCTCCAGTCACTGTTTCATAAGGGTTACAGCTTAGGGTGTTTTTGTGCCTCACCTGAGGCTTTGTAATATCATTTATTTGTTAAAAGTATTTGGAGGAAAATCTGATTTGCGATTGGTGATGTGTTATGATCTTTGATGAATGGAGTAACTTGCTGTCATTGGTATAAGAGTTTAGACGTGTCTGTTGTTTACAAAGTGTACTGCTTTACCTTATCCAGGGAGATAGTAAAGACTGTAAGTCTTCAGGAATAACTATCTATTCTCATGTGTGTATATTCAAGGGGTGTTTTATTTCTGAGTTTATCTAACCCTCTTTGTTTTTAAAGGATGTTGATTTGTTTGGAATTCTATCTCATGGCTAAGGTTTGGAAAAGAGAAATGTGCTGTAAATAAACAAACTGTATTTACCTACATATCATTATTATTAACACTTGGATTTCAAAAGCACTTTTCGTCTTGCAGAATGCTTTCAATATCCCATTGGATCGTTGCATATCCTTGTGAGGTAGGCATGATGATGCCTGCCTGTTGTCCCCTAAATACCCTTCTATGGCGGTGCTCATGTTATGTTTTTTTTAATAAAATATTTTAAGCACATAAAAATGTAGAAAATAATATACTAACTGTTGAGTACAAGACTTAAGTTTTGTCAAATCTTAATATATTGCTGTATTTGCTTACTTTTTAAAAACACTTTAACGTGGAGAATTTCAAGCATATACAAAAGTAGACAGAATAATTAATTAACAGAATAATTAACTCCCATGTCCTATCGTGTATCCCCTACAATCTCTTTGGTCAATCCTGCCCCATCTACACACTCCACTTACTTCTCCCAGACCCTTTTTCGAAAGCAAGTTTTAGACATATCATTTTATCAATAAGTAATTCATTATATATCTTTACTAGATAAGAAATATTTCTTTAACATTACCAGAGTACCATTATCACACCTTAAGAAGTCATCATCAATCATTTTTAATGTTCTTAATATTAAATATTCTGTAGTTGTTTAACTCCTGGATATCATCAGTGTTCATATTTCTATTTGTCTCATACACAGCATCCTTTTTTTTCCCTCAGGTTATTTCTAGTTGGTTTTTTTGTTTGTTTTTTCTTGTTTTGTTTTAATCGAGACATAAGGAAGGTTCATACACGGTAATAGTTGTCTTTTAGGTCTGTTTTAATGTGTAGGTCTCCATTTCTCTTTCTATGTTTTTCTTTTTCTTTTTTTTTCCCCCTTGCAAATTGTTGTTTGGGAAACAGATATTATCTTGTAGTTTCCCACAATCTGAGTTTTGATGATTACATCTCCATAATCTAACATTTTCTCTGTCCTCTGCATTTTATAGAAATAAGTACTTCATTTTTTTTTTTTTTTTTTTTTTTTTGCGGTATGCGGGCCTCTCACTGTTGTGGCCTCTCCTGTTGAGGAGTACAGCCTCTTGGGGAAGGAACTAAGATCGCGCAAGCCTCGCGGCGTGGCCAAAAAATTAAAAAACAAAACATGGGTTTCACTAAATGCATCTGTTGTTGTTGATTTCAAATACATCAGATGTCACAGATAGCAGTTGATTAGTTTTGTCTGGTTCTGTACTTTGAAGAAATGGAAAGATCCACTATGTATTCTTCTGTTTCTGGCTTTTCTCACTCAGCATTATGTTTGTGATAGTCATCCATGTTATGTGTAGTTTTGGATCTTTTGTTCTAATTTCTGTGTAGGTAAATATACCACAGTTTGTTTATTTACAGCACATTTCTCTTTTCCATTTCCTTCTTCACATCCTGATAGGTAACCACTATGCTGAATTTGGTGTTTCTTTTTCATGCGTATTTTTATTATCTATATAAGTATCCATAAGCAGTATTTAGTGTTGTTCGCAAGTTTTTAAATCTCATTCATTGTATTTATTCTGCACCTTGCCTTTTATACTAAACATTGTTTTAAAGTTTCTTCATATTGATACATGTAGCTTTAAGTTTATTTTTAACTGCTGTATAGTGTTTCATATAACAGATTACAATTTATTTATTCATTCTTTTGATAGATATTTGAGGTGTTCAGAGGGCACAGCCTTTTTTTTCTTTTTAAATGGTAAAAATTGGTGTTGCTCCAAATGTTTTGTAATATAAATCCTTGTGTACTATGCTGGAATTTTGTTTGGTAACTAAATTTTTACATGTTAGAGTCCCATTATAGCTTGTTAGGTCCTAGGGTTTTCAAAGTGTATACTCTTCTATAAGTAAATAAATACATTCTCTTATTGGGAAAGAGCAAGCTGTACGGAACTAAATTGAGTTACAGAAGAAAGTCCTTCCAACTTTTCCAAAAGGTAAACCAACTTGTGGTATATAAAAATATTTATTTTTTATATTGTCTAAAGTTTTAGTTTTTAGAAGTCTGGTTGATGTGATTATTTATGAGGCTTATGCTCATTGTGGAAAATTTAGAAGCCCTAGAAGATATAAAGAAGAGGGAAAAAAATTATAATCTCAGTACCCAAAGGAAATCACTATTAATGTTTTATTTAGATTTCCCTTCAGTGGCTTTTTAATTTTTTTCTGTTTATTACTATACATACTAAAATTAATAATTTTTATATCTTAGTACCTATTTCCTGGTTTAATAAGACAACATTTTTTTGCTCCTCTATTTACTTACTCTATTCCATATACTTGCACAAAATGAATGTGAAGCCAACACGCAGATAAAGTTAAAGAACCACCTTGTCAAGCAACCTGTCAAAAGCTCTCCCTTCTCATGGTCCCTTCAGTTTAGCATGTATCCCCCAACTCCTCTATAGCAACCACTGTCCTCACTTCCAACCTCATTGTTTGCTGATTCTGTACTAAATATAAATGGAATTGTACACTTTGTTCTTTTTTTGCATCTGGCTTCTCTTGCTCAAGATTATGTTTATGAAAGTCATCCATGTTGTGTGTAGTTGTAGATCATCATTTTAATTACTGTCTAGTATTTAACTTATCCATTCTATTGTCGATGGACGTTTGGGTAATATCCAATTTTTGGCTCTTATCAGTAGTACTACTGTGAGCATTCTGGAACTTGTCTTTTGGGGAGCATATATACACATTCCCAGGAGTGGGATTATTGAGTCATAACGTATACTTACATTTAGCCCTAGTACAAGAGTTGGCAAACTTTGTAAAGGCCAGATAGTAAATATTTTAGACTTTGTTGGCCAGATCTTTCAGTCCTGTCAAAACCATTCTTAGGTCTTGGGCTCTATAAAAACAGGTAACGGCCAGATTTGACCCATGCATGGACCATGGTTCATTGCCTCCCACTCTAACCCCAAAGGGATTATACTTCCACTAGACAGTTCTGATTACACTGCATCCTTGTCAGCACTTAGTATTTTCTGTCTTTTTTCACTTTGGCCATACTATGAGTGTGTACTAAGGATTGTGTTTGTTTTTAATTTTTGGCATAATTTCAGACTTCCTGAAAAGTTGAAAAGAATTCTCATATACCCTTCAATTCAAATAAAGAATAACACTGTTTTCCAAAATCATCATTTTATTGACCTAATTCTTTATGGACTTGTTATAAAATAGATCATTGTAATAGTGAAACCTCATTTATGTATCCCACTTGCTACACTATAAATGTTTTATTTATGACTACTAAGGTAATTATTAAAGCATTTTCTTGAGGGAGGGAGACGCAAGAGGGAAGATATATGGGAACATATGTATATGTATAGCTGATTCACTTTGTTATAAAGCAGAAACTAACACACCATTGTAAAGCAATTATACCCCAATAAAGATGTTTAAAAAAAAAGCATTTTCTTTATGTAAAAAATGTATTTGGAATTTCTCTCTTTGTATTTTCTTTTTACAAATATGGCAGATTTTTTTAAAGCTCAATTTATTCTGAAAATAAAAGTTTATTTTATTCTTTAGGATCAGTTCATTTTTCTTCCGTGTCTACTATTATGGAATCTGTAAAAGAATACTTTATTTCATTTTATTTCAGGATGTTCAAGATCCTTCAATATTTGTAACTTTCCCTTTGGAGGAAGATGAAAATATATCTTTGGTTGCCTGGACAACTACTCCCTGGACTCTACCTAGTAACCTTGCCCTGTGTGTTAATCCGGATATGCAGTATGTGAAGATTAAAGGTAAGTGTGAGCCTGGTTACTTATGATCAATATGAATAAAATGATTTTAATGAATTTTGGGAAAGAATGAAAGCTTACATTTCTTCCCTTTTTTTTTTTTACTTTTTTTATCGAGGTATAATTGACATTATGTTAATTTTAGGTTTACAACAAAATAAACATTTGTGTACCTCATGAAATGAACACCATAGTAAGTCTAGTTAACATTCATCACCATACATATTTACAGCATTTTTTTCTTGTGGTGAGACCTTTTAAGATCTACTCTCTCAGTAACTTTCAAATATGTAATACAGTATTATTATTTTTTTTTTTTTTGCGATATGCGGGCCTCTCACTGTTGTGGCCTCTCCCGTTGCAGAGCACAGGCTCTGGACGCGCAGGCTCAGCAACCATGGCTCACGGGCCCAGCCGCTCCGCCGCATGTGGGATCTTCCCAGACTGGGGCATGAACCCGTATCCCCTGCATTGGCAGGTGGACTCAACCACTGCACCACCAGGGAAGCCCTGTAATACAGTATTATTAACTATAGTTGCCATGCTATAAATTATATCCCCACGCCTTATTTTATAATTGGAAGTTTGTACCTTTTAACGCCCTTTACCCATTCCACCCCACACACACACATACACACCCCTGCTTCTAACAACCACCAGTCTGTTCTCTGTATCCATGAGGTTTATTTTTGTTGCTTTGATTTCATTCTTATTCCACATATAAGTGAGATAATATGTGTCTTTCTTTGACTTATTTCACTTAGCCTAATGCCCTCAAGGTCCATCCATGATGGGGTTTTTTTTGTTTGTTTGTTTGTTTTTGCGGTATGTGGGCCTCTCACTGTTGTGGCCTCTCCCGTTGTGGAGCACAGGCTCCGGACGCACAGGCTCCGGACGCACAGGCTCAGCGGCCATGGCTCACAGGCCCAGCCGCTCCACGGCATGTGGGATCTTCCCGGACCAGGGTACGAACCTGTGTCCCCTGCATCGGCAGGCAGACTCTCAACCACTGCGCCACCAGGGAAGCCCCATCCATGATGTTTTAAGCAGCAAAATTTCATTCTTACAGCCAAATAGCATTCCATTGTATATATACATACCATATTTTCTTCATCAATCCATCCATTGATGGACACAGGTTGTTTCCATAATTTGACTATCGTAATTAATGCTGTGATGAACATGGGGTGCAGATATCTTTTCAAGTTATTGTATTCATTTTCTTTGCATAAATACCCAGAAGTAAAATTACTGGATCATATGTAGTTGTATTTTTAATTTTTTGAGGAACCTCCCATACTGTTTTCCATGGTGGCTACACCAACTTACATTCCTATCATCAGTGCAGAGATTCTCTCTTCTCCACATCCTTGCCCACACTTGCTGTCTCTTGTCTTTTTGAAAACAGCCACTCTAACAGGTGTGAGGTGATACCTTATTGGGGTTTTGATTTGCATTTCCCTTATATAACTGGTATTGAGCATCTTTTCATGTACCTGATGGATATCTGATTGTCTTCTTTGGAAAAATGTCTATTCAGATCTTCTACCCATTTTTTAAATTGGTTTGGTAGGGTTTTTTTTGTTGTTTGTTTTGCTATCAAGTTGCATCAGTTCTTTATATATTTTGGATATTAGCCCCATATCAGCTATATGATTGCAGATATTTTCTCCCATTCAGACGGTTGCCTTTTCATTTCATTGATTACTTTTGCTGTGCAGAAGCTTTAGTGTAATGTAGTCCCACATTTTTTTTCTTTTTTTTTTTTTTTGCTTCTGTTTCCTTTGCTTTTGTTGTCAGAGCAAAAAAAAGGACATTGCCAAGACCAATGTCAAGAAGTTTATCAACTATGTTTTCATCTAGGAATCTTATGGTTTCAAGTCTTATGTTAAAGTCTTTTATCCATTTGCGTTAATTTCTGTGTATGACATAAGAGAGTGGTCCAGTTCTCCCAACACCATTTATTGAAGAGATTCTCCTTTCCCCATTGTATATTCTTGGCTCCTTTGTTGTAAATTAATTGTCTTATGTGTGAGTTTCTTTCTGGGCTCTCTTTTCTATTCCGTTGATCTATGTGTCTGTTTTTATGCCAGTACCGTACTGTTTTGCTTACTAGAACTTTGTAATATAGTTTGAAATCAAGGAGTGTTGTGCCTCCAGCTTTGTTCTTCTTTCTCAAGATTGCATGGACTATTCAGGGTCTTTTGTGGGTCCACATAAATTTTAAGATTGTTTATTCTATTTCTGTGAAAAATGCCATTGAAATTTTGATAGGAATTGCACTGAATCTATAGATTTCCTTCAGTAGTATGGACGTTTTAACAATATTAATTCTTTGAATCCATGATCATGGAACACTTTTCCATTTATTTGTGTCTTCCATTTCTTTCATCAATGTTTTAAACTTTTCAGTGTCTAGGTCCTTCATTTCCTCTGCTAAGCTTATTCCTACATATTTTATTCTTTCTGATGCAATTGTAAATGCAATGTTTTCTTAATTTCTCTTTCTGATAGTTCATTATTGGTGTATAGAAATGCAACAGCTTTCAGTATATTGATTTTGTATGCTGCAACTTTACTGCATTTATTTATTTTTATTTTTTAAAATAAATTTATTTTTATTTATTTTTGGCTGCATTGGGTCTTCTTTGCTGTGCGTGGGCTTTCTCTAGTTATGGCAAGCGGGGGTTACTCTTCGTTGTGGTACACGGACTTCTCATTGCAGTGGCTTCTTTTGTTGCAAAGCACGGGCTCTAGGTGCATGGCCTTCAGTAGTTGTGGCACACAGGCACAGTAGTTGTGGCTCGCGGCCTCTAGAGCGCAGGCTCAGTGGTTGTGGCACATGGGCTTAGTTGCTCTGTGGCACGTGGGATCTTCCCAGACCAAGGATCAAACCTGTGTCCCCTGCATTGGCAGGAAGATTATTAACCACCCTGCCACCAGGGAAGTCCCTCCATTTATTTTTTAGTTCTGAGTTTTTGGTGGAGTCTTGAGTTTTCTATATGTACAATCATATTATCTGCAAATACTGAGTTTTACTTCTTCCTTTCCAATTTAGATACCTTTTATTTCTTTTTCCTGCCCAATTGTTCTGGCTAGGACTTCTAATACTATGTTGAATAAAAGTGGCAAGAGTGGGCATCCTTATCTTGTTCTTGATATTAGAGGAAAAGCTTTCAGTTTTTCACCAAAGAGTATGATATTAGCTGTGGGCTTGTCATATATGGCCTTTATTATGTTGAAGTACATTCCCTTTAAAAGAGGCATTTTTAGTAGAAGTTGTTCAAGTAATTTTATCTAGCTACAAAGAGAGATTATCAGGATAAAGTTGGGTTTTTTTTGTTTGTTTGCTTGTTCGTTTGTTTTTGGCCACACCACACAGCTTATGGGATCTTAGTTCCCCAACCAGGGATCGAACCCGGGCCCCCGGCAGTGGAAGCATGGAGTCCTAACCGCTGGACCGCCAGGGAATTCCCAAGGATGTTGTTATTATCCAGTAACGGAAAAATCTCTTAACTCCCTGGGTTTGTGTGAAGGCAGGGCCTGGATATGTATTGTTTAGGGCTATGCCCTTATAACCCATTACCTAGAACAAAATAAGTATTCAATAAATATCAACTAAATGAATGAATGCTTAAAAAGTCATCATAATAGATAGGAGGAAATAAATAGATGGGTCACACTAGAAATAGAACACAGTTAATTCATTAAGGAAAACTGAGTTGGATACAATATTAGAGAACATCTGAAATTTTCTCAGAAAGTTGCTTAAGTCATGCTTAATTATTATTTTAAAAATATTCTTTACTTTGATTTTTAAATAGACATCAGTATTAGTAATCAGGACATAGTTTATACTTATAACTTAATAAACTTATTACAAATTATACAAAAAATAAATGTATTTACTAGAATCAGTAAAGCCGTTGGGGCTGGGAGGTAGCATGAACTCTCTGGTCACATGTCTTATGATTTATTGTTTGGGAATCTGTTCTTAGGTATGTCATAATCACTCATATGTGCTAATAACCCTGGGGAAATTTACGTTTTATTAAAATTTCTTAGAAACCCAGAAAACCTCTACTAAATAATTTTCTGGTAGTGAATACATAGGTATGGTGTTATGTAGCAGGATACGTTTTGGAGGGAGAAATCTGATAATGAGTTTCAAACAGCACAGCAAAGCCGGTTAGCTTCCAGTGTACTTCTAAAGCTGGAAAGAATCCAACTGTTTGGGCCTCCTGAAAGAATAACCATGCCTGTTTCATGTTGGTGAATTCTAAGGCTTGAGGCAAGGGATCCAGAAAGGAAGCCATAAGAAGTGGACAGAGTAAAGGGCAAGAGTATATTTTCAGGAGTTTAGAAGAAAATAATATAAGAAAACATGAGGAACACATCTTAGTTTGCTGATTCCTACTCCCCTCTTTTACATGTCCAAGCAACTAGTTTATCTACTTATTTCCCTTGGCCTAGGAAAAGGACTATTTTTTTACCCAGAATTTCCTTCTTGGTCCAGTGTAGAAGTGAATACTACTTTTTTTTTTTTTTTTTAGTTTTTTATTTAATTTTTCTTTTGTATTATAGTTGATTTACAATATTGTGTTAGTTTCAGGTGTACAGCAAAATGATTCAGTTATACATACACATATCTATTCTTCTTCAGATTATTTTCCCATATAGGTTATTATGGAGTATTGACTAGAGTTCCCTGTGCTATACAGTAGGTCCTTGTTGATTATTTTATATATAATAGTATGTATATATGAATCCCAATCTCCTAATTTATCCCTCCCCCCAACCTTCCCCTTTGGTAACCATAAGTTTGTTTTCTAAGTCTGTGAGTCTTTTTCTGTTTTGTAAATAAGTTCATTTGTATCATTTTTCAGATTTCACATATAAGTGATAACCATATGATATTTGTCTTCCTCTAACTTACTTCGCTTAGTATGATAATCTGTAGATCCATCCATGTTGCTGCAAATGGCATTGTTTCATTCTTTTTTATGGCTGAATAATATTCCATTGTTTGGTTTTTTTTGATGTAGAGCTGCATGAACTATTTTTTATATTTTGGAGATTAATCCCCTGGCAGTCTCTTCATTTGCAAATATTTTCTCGCATTCTGTGAGTTGTGTTTTCCTTTTGTTTGTGGTTTCCTTTGCTGTGCAAAAGCTTTTAAGTTTAATTAGGTCCCATTTGTTTGTGTTTGTTTTTATATTCATTACTCTGGGAAGTAGATCCAGGTATTGCTGTGATTTATGTCAAAGAGTGTTCTGCCTATGTTTTCCTCTAAGAGTTTTATAGTATCTGGCCTTACATTTAGGTCTTTAATCCATTTGGGGTTTTTTCCTGTATGGTGTTAAGGAGTGTTCTAATTTCATTTTTTTACACGTAGCGGTCCAGTTTTCCCAGCACCACTTAGGAAGAGACTGTCTTTTCTCCATTGCATATTCTTGCCTCCTCTGTCATAGATTAATTGACCATAGGTGCTTGGATTTATGTCTGGGTTTCTATCCTGTTCCATTGATCTATATATATGTCTGTTTTTATGCCAGTAACATATTGTCTTGACTACTGTATCTTTGAAGTATAGTCTGAAGTCAGGGAGCCTGATTCCTCCAGCTCCATTTTTGTTTCTCAAGATTGCTTTGGCTATTCGAGATCTTTTGTGTTTCCACACAAATTTTAAGATTTTTTTTTCTAGATCTACAAAAAATGCCACTAGTAATTTGATAGGGATTGCACTGAATCTGTAGATTGCCTTGGGTAGTATAGTCATTTTGACCATATTGATTCTTCCACTCCCAGAATGTGGTGTATCTTTCCATCTGTGTCACCTTTGATTTCTTTCACCAGCGTCTTATAGTTTTCTGAGTACAGGTCTTTTGCCTCCTTAGGTAGGTTTATTCCTAGGCATTTTATCCTATTTGATGCAGTGGTTAAAAAGAAAAAAAATTACATTTCTTTTCTTTTTTTAATTAATTAATTTATTTTTGGCTTTATTGGGTCTTCGTTGCTGCACACGGGCTTTCTGTAGTTGTGGTGAGCCAGGGCTACTCTTCATTGCAGTGTGTGGGCTTCTCATTGCGGTGACTTCTCTTGTTTCAGAGCACAGGCTCTAGGCATGCGGGCTTCAGTAGTTGTGGCACACGGGCTCAGTAGTCGTGGCTCGCAGGCTCTAGAGCGCAGGCTCAGTAGTTGTGGCACACAGACTTAGTTGCTCCATGGCAGGTGGCATCTTCTTGGACCAGGGCTTGTGTGCCCTGCATTGGCAGGTGAATTCTTAACCACTGCACCACCAGGGAAGTCCTACATTTCTTTTTGGAGTAAAAATAGAAGTTTTTGAAAAAGTATTAGATTTAATCAGAAAAATAACCTCTAAGAGCATTTTCATTTCTGATTAAAAAATTAACACAAAACATTAAAATTAACACAAAAAATTAACATTGTACAGAGATATAAAAAGTAAAATTTCAGGCTTCTCTGGTGGCGCAGTGGTTGAGAGTCCGCCTGCCGATGCAGGGGACACGGGTTCGTGCCCCGGTCTGGGAAGATCCCACATGCTGCGGAGCGGCTAAGCCCGTGAGCCATGGCCGCTGAGCCTGCGCGTCCGGAGCCTGTGCTCCGCAACGGGAGAGGCCACAACAGTGAGAGACCCGCATACCGCAAAAAAAAAAAAAAAAAAAAGTAAAATTTCATATACTTTTCAGATTATAATACTTTTATACATCATGCTCCTATTACAGATGAAGAATCTGAGACTCAAAGGGGGTGGCGTATCATTGCTATTAGGAATCTCCAGTATGTGTTTTCTCAACACCGCCAAGCAATTAAATCAATTCAAGCACTAGCTATCTGGAGCTTGAGTCAGATATCACAGGTCAAGAGCTTAGTCCTACAAGACTTCCCCCTGCCACTGCAACCCCCCCCCCCGCCCCCTTTCAGATGTCAGTCACAAGTTCTGGTTGTCACCTGGGCTTCTCACCAACCCATGACTTCCTCCTTGGGTCCGAAGAGCAACTCACAGAACTCAGAAACATTGTACTTACTAGATTACCAGTTTATTATAAAAGAAGATTGTAATGGATACACATGAACTGCCAGATGAAGAAGTGCATAGGGTGAGATCTGGAAGGGTGGCAAGCACAGGAACTTCTCTCCCCAGAACTGGGGTGGGCTACTCTCATAGCATGTGGATACGTTCACTAACCTGGAAACTCTCCAAACCCCATCCTTTTGGGTTTTTATGGAGGCTTTGTTACACGGGCACAATTGATTAAATCATTGGCCATTGGTGATTGAACTCAATCTCTGACCCCTCTCTCCTCCCCAGAGGGGGCTGGAGGTGGAGTATGAAAGTTCCAACCCTGTAGCCATGTGTTTGGTTCACCATCCTTAGGTTACCTAGGGGTTTTACAAAAGTCACTCCATTAACGTAACAAAAGACACCTTTGGTTCCCATCACTTAGGAAATTCCAAGGGTTTTAAGAGCTCTGCCAGAACAGGGATTAAGACCAAATATATATTTCTTACAATATATCATAGTATCATAGAATTGGTACCAGAACTTGAGAACTTTGTACCTTTCAAATATTTCCTGGTGTCAAGTTAACCATAGTCTTGAAGAGGCCCTTTCCATAGAGATTTATATGAAAAAAGAAGGTTGGTACCTTCAGGTTTCTATAGTTTATGGGGAGCAGGGGGAAGTCAGGGAAAGAAAAGAAAAACTCATAGCCAGAAAAAGAATCTGTCTTACAAGACAGTTAACTTGATTCACAATAGCTTGTGCTATCAAGGGAAGAATATTGAGAAAGGAATGGGAAAGTGTTGGGTGTCAGATATTTTTATCATTGTTTAGCTGTGCCTTAGGAGTAGCTAAGACCAAGAGTTGGTTTCTAGCGATATCAACTGGGAAGGAGCTATTTCCACATAGAGCCTGGCTCTGGTGTCTACTGCTGCTTCTCCCTGCAAGTGCATTTCTGTCTGTTATAAGTTTCCTGTGTTGCCTGTGGATCATGGCCATTCCGTAGTAAGCCTGACAGCCATAAAGGCCATCTGGCTGAGATTTCAATCGTGTCATTCATCTGCCTGCATACAACTCTTTTACTTCTTGTGTTCTTGTGTACCATGTGTTCTGTGTTTTATTCAGAAAATATAGACTCCACTTATAATGAAGTTCCTGTGAGGTCAGAACTGGTGGGTGGCAACATTATTTGTGGTAGTTTTTCAGTGAATTGCAAAGGCCTTCACAATGATCCATAGATACTCATTTTTCTTACAGCCTTAGTATATTCTTAGGTATAGCTTTAGTATATTCTTGGGTATGTCATACTTTACATGTGGGCGTTTAAATTAGCCTAAATTTTTGTAAGGCAATTTGTCAGTATCTATTAAATTTTAAATGTTTATGCATTTGTTTCAGCTTTTCTCTTCCTAGGATAGTATCCTCCAGAAATGTTTCCAATATGGGTACAAAGACATGTATAAGAATATTCGTTATCCCAGTGTTCATAGCAGTAGCAATTTGAAAGCAGTTTAATTGTCTAGCATTAATTGATATGTTAAAAATAACTTGTACCTCCATAAGATGGAATACTATAGAAGCTATTTAAAAGAATGAGAGAATCTATATGTGCTAACATATGAGAAAATGTTCACAATGTATTATGTGAAAACAAATTACAGAACTGTATTGAGTTATATCCCATAATTATTAAGTTACATGTTTACATAATATGTATGTTGATATATACGTAGAAAAACACCTGGAGGAATAGACACTGAAACGATAGTGTCGAGGCGGGGGCGGGGTGGGGTGGGGAGTGTGAGATTATGGGAAACTTTTACTTTGTGATCTCTTCTTGGTTTGCTAATGTTACGGATTTTAAGCACTCATATATATTACTTTTGGTAGGAGAAAAGATTAATTTACTTAAAATGAATAGAGGTGCAGTTAACAACAACTGATGAGCTGCCTTAACAGCATTTGATGTTTTTGTCTTTTTCGTATGTGGAAAGCACGTGTGCCCTAGCGTTCTTTGTGGTGTTCCTCTGTCAGTGCTGAGCACATTGGATGCAGGTGATATAGGAGCCCCTGGAGGGAAAAATATGCAGATGCGTTTCTTTAGCGTAAGCCAAAGCCTGAATATCATTGAAGTCCACTTTTTCCCTTGCTCTCATAGATGCTGTCAGAGGAAAATTATACATTTTAATGGAAGCCAGATTATCAGCCCTCTATAAATTGGAGAGTGACTATGAGATCCTTGAAAGGTGAGTATACAAATCATTGATTTGTACGTGTGTGTGTGTGTGCACGTGCATGTGTGTCTTTAGCTTTAAAAAGTGAGATACTTTATTGCCCAAAAGCTATATTATGCAAGTTTAGTTTTAAGTACTAATACCAAGTACATTCAGGTCACACGTTCCAGCACTCATGATTTAGGAACAAGGAAACCAGAAGGGAATGGTAACTTGATGTGGCTGTAGCCTCATTTCTTTGATAATTTTAATTGTGAGTTTGCCTTTCTCTTTTTTCTAGATTGCCTGGTGCCTATCTCAAAGGCAAGAAATACAGACCCCTGTTTGACTATTTTATAAAGGTGAGCTTAGAGACTTCTACCACAGGAGCTGTCCACAACCCAAGTATTTGATAACTGGAGTGGTATTTATATTGTCTTATTGTTATATTGTTTGTACAAGTGTGCCTAAATCCAAAAATCTGTTTCAGTATTACAAAAATTAAATTGTTTTTATTGCCTTCTTGCTTTAATAATTAAAATCCTATAGGAATTTTTAAATACTTTTCTCAAATTACATAAGGAATCAGTTACTTTGATAAGATTTAATGTGTGTATATTTGTATTGTTTATAGTCTACACATCACCCAGGCAAGTCGTTGAGGTGTTTTTTGTTTTTTGAGTTTTGTTTTTACAAACTTAAGATAGTGCTTTTACAAAACTGTGTGTGTAAAAGTAAACAGAGTTCATTTCCAGGAATTGATGAGGTGGGTGCTTTAAGCTCAGACATTTAGTAACTTAGTTCTTATAAGAGTCACAAAGCTATTTTATGTGGTTTTCCATTTTCTGGCAACAGAATCCACAGCTGTAGCTATAAACCCCACCACCAACAACAAAAGAATAAAGTCAGCAGGAATTTCCTGTTGGTTCTTATTTATAGGTCTTGGAGTGAAATAATGAGCAACACTCTCAGACCCCGTTTTACACATTATGTGGAAATTATATTCAGTTGGACGTAGCATTAGCCAGCAAAACCTTACACCATAGCCCATGATAAAATATTTGCTCACCTCTGTTCTGATTCAGTGTAAGGATAGAGTTTGGCTAATGCAGGTGATCTCTGCCATTTGGGCTCTGTCCACAGCATCACATCTGCCTCTACATTTTTGTGCACCTGAGTGTTTTCCCATGTTTCTTATCTCCTAACTAATGGCATTCCTCCTCATTCCTTGTTGCTGCTGATGGATTTCCAAACACTTTACCTGGTCTGGTCCCTCCCTTGAGCCTGTAGTCATTTGCCAGCACATTCCTCAATGGGTATTCTCCAGTTGACACAAGGCAGTCCTACTCCCTAACCACATTCCCTAATGTTGATTTAAACATATCCTTTGCTTCCATCACGCTGGCCCTTTCTTTTCCTCCCTCTCTGCCTTCGCTTTTATTGTCTTCCTCCTCTTTTTAAAAAGACCCTCACCTTTCTTTAACGTCATATCAGCTTGACACTCTTCAAGGCTAAACTCAGGTGCCATCTGAAAAAAAAGCAATTTTTGAAATGCTTCTTTGGTTTCTCCCTCTGAAAAATATCATTCCTGCATTCTTCTCTTCTGTATCATAACATGTTTTATTTTTTCTTGTATTTGTTTTTATTTGTCTTAAAACCTCTTACACTAGATCCCTTTGAGAACCTAAGGAAAGTTCAGCCCTCAGAAAATGCACATGAGCACAATAGATAGGAACTTTAGGTTAAATCAGAAGTCTGTCTGGAATATGCACTCAGTTCATACTAATCTAAGTTATTTAAGAACAACAACTATCCATTCAGTTAGCTTCCTGAAATTTCTAGAACGTTTGGTGAGTTTTAGAAAGATGCTGCAAATTCTTTGAAGACAAAAATCATCTGGTGTATACCTAAAATACACATGTTCTGAAATATTAAGTGAGAGCTATGAGAGTAGATGCTGTCTTTGAAGGACAGCACTATAGCTCTCTGTGTGAATGCTGACCCAGTTCAACCTTGGCAAGGGAAGGATCTAAAACTGGACTTCGAGAGATAGGAATGCAATGTAGGGTTTCTTTGTTAGAAACCCTCTACAGTTAGAAACAGTAAGATACCTTTGTATTCCCTGTTCTTACATCTGATTCTAAGAACCCACATATTATCTCTCCATGTTTAAACTATTGAAGACACACCTTTTAGTACCTATCATACCACACCAAAAATATTTCCAGGTGACTTGGGTTATAGCAATTAAAAATTCGTAGTTATTTTTCTAGTTTAGTTTTAAGTGAATGCCAAAGAATTAAAGAGTTGTGATATAGTTGAAAATAAAATTGCGTTTGGAACCAGAAGACCTTCTTTCAGGTCATTACTAGTTGTATGATTTGGGCAAACCATTTCATCTTTGTTCAGAGTTTGTTCATCTGTGAAATTCAAATACAACCAGAATATTTTTAAAACATGAGACTGCTGATGCCTTTTTCACAGGATTATAGGATTATATGTGAAAATAATTTCTGAAAGTACTTTTTGCAAAGGCAGAGAGGTAAGAAAGCAAAGGGTCAGTTTGGCTGAAACAAAGGGTATGTGAAAAGAAATATTAAGAGATAAAGGTAGAAGAAGTAGGTCTGTGGTGTTATGTGTATGAACCTGACTTTATTGTTGTTATAAAGAAAATCAAACTGAGAACATTTCCCTTCAGTGTTACAGTAGGTGGAGTACCTGTAACTAGAACTTGTAACTCAGCTCCCATACTGATTCTTCCAAGGTTTGCCTTTTATTACTGAATAACCTGAGCTGGACTGAAAGGAAAAGGAGCAGCAAAGCATATGCAGTGATTGAAAATATACCAGGAAGTGAATGGTTAAGGAAGCACATCGTCTGAGACATTTTCACGAAAAACTGCATTCTAGGGCAGGGATGAGGTTGGAAGAACTGATGATAAAGCACAGTTTTGTGGCAAAGGAAGTTAGAAATTTTTCTCTGCAAGTCTTCAAATAATTATTTCATTTATAAGTGATGACCTGTTATTAATGGAAATGATGTATTGAATTAGCATGTTTTTTCCCAATCTGAATTATTCTGTCTTTTCTATTTATGAAAATATAATTTTTCATGTTAAAAGATTTTTCAGGCTCTTACCAAAAACTGTTATTAAATTAATATTATGGTATGGTATTGTTTTATTCTTTAAGCCTGATAACCTTTCTTTTCCAGTGTAAAGAGAATGGTGCTTTTACTGTGCTTGTTGACAACTATGTGAAGGAGGAAGAAGGCACTGGGGTTGTACACCAAGCTCCTTACTTTGGTGCTGTGAGTAGTATATGTCTTGCAAATGCATTTATGAGAAATAAATGTCAGTGGCCACTGAGTCATGTGTGTGTGTGACAGGGAGAGAGAAGAGAGATGTTTCTCACTGTTTTTCACACTATGGAGTTAACCTCTTTTCAGGCTCACTGCCCCCAGAGATAACTTTATAAAACTTGCATCTGTAATTCCTTTTCACCCTGAGCTGATTTTTGAAAATGGTGTGCTAAATCCTGAGTGTTGCTGGACATTTAGTCTTTCTAAAAGGCATGCTGTGTTTTCATTCATTCACTATTTACTTGCTGTACACTTTGCCATTTATGATATGCAGTTTTGGGAGTTTTGACAAGGGCATAGAGTCATACAGTTACCACAACCATCAAAGCGCTGAAAGGTTCCATCACCTTTGCTGTGTTCTTGACTAAATAAATACTATATGATCAGAAGGGAGAATTTGACCTCTTTCCTCAAAGCTATGCAGTGTGGTTAATTTTAAGTTTTTCCCAGAGTAATTTTTCCAAAAATGTAATCCTTTTAATGTAATTTGTATATGAATAAAACAGGAGCATAGGGATTAAGTGCACACATTTAGAACCAGACCTCACCTTAGGTCACAGCTCTGCCACTAACAGGCCATCTCTGGGTAAGTTACTTAGCCTGTCTGGACTTCCTTTTCCTCCTCTGTGACATGGAATGATAGTACCTGCCCGTCTGGGAAACTACAGGGATTAAGTGGAATCATCCATATAGAGCGTTTAGCACAGTGCCTGACACTGTAAGAGTGTGTACTGCTGGGGGTGTAGCACCCACTGGAGACCTACCAATTCCTCTTGGCTTGATCATTTCGTCAGTGAGAGAGGCAGTGAAGCTAGTCTGTCTCCGTTGGTCTTTTTTCTTTTCATACTTAATCTCTGCAGGGATTTTTATTATGGAAGTCTTCAAACATACACAGAAGTAAAGAAAATATAATATTCCTTATGTTCACATTATCCAGCTTTAATTATTAATTTGGAATTTCTGTTATATCTGTCTCGTTCCCTGTCCCCTTCCCCAACACCTTTTTTATTTTGGCTGGAGGGTTTTGTAGCAAATTCTCAACATCATATCTTTTATCTGCAGATACTTCTGTATGCATCTCTGACTGATAAGGACTTTTATTTTTAACATAGCCACCATGCCATTATACCCAATAAAATTAACAAATGCTTAATATCACCTAATACCTGGTCAGTATTCAAATTAGATGGAAAGTAAGCATTCTTGATAATACTATTTATTGAGTTTTAGGAATTAGTCAAATTTCAGCTATTCATTATAATTTTAGGGTCAACTGGTGTCATTGTTCCACTGTTAATAAATAATGAAAAGGTAACTTCTTGGTGTGTATCTGTCCTGAATGCCAGGCAGGTTAATGTTATAGAAGATCAGATCTTTAAATTTCAGCCTTTAACCCCACTTGGTAGACGTTTTCCAAGAGACCTTCCATGTTGCGGCTTTGCCAGACAATGTGCTATGTGATCTCTCCACAGAGTCTATGCACTTCTACATGACCATGTTGAACATCACCTGTTACTCTGGCTCCATTCAGGAATGCTGCTCTTAGCTAGTCGAATCGAGTAGGGCTGTTGGCTCTATACTAAATGGTTCAAATTGCTGGACTTTGGGGCTTGTCCTGTCTGTGTTGCTTACTGTTTTTTTTATTCAGGGTCTTCCTTCATGGCCAGGGTGTCATTGCCCTTGGCTGTCATGTGCCACACGCACATGTCGCATCACGCTAGGCAGCCTCTCAGCATAGCGAGAGTTGAACATAGGCCCAGGTGGAACCATACTGGCTTTCCAGTTTATCTTGGAGTCAAACCAGGGTTTGGTTTCACTATTTAGTCCAAGACAGTCCCTTTAATTTTATATTCAAACAGCATAGCAAAGAGGTAAAGACCTTGGACTCTGGAGCCAGGCTGTTTGGTTCTGAATGTGAGCATTGCCACTTTGCTGCTGAGTTATTTCTTTGTGCCTCAGCTTCTTCATCTGTAAAATGGAGATACTTGCTGGTTTGTCTGAGGGGAACACATGATGAAAACCTAGTACATCTATCTGCCTTCCTCACAGGATCGTTGTAAAGGTTAAATGAGCTAATATAATGTAGTCAGATGTTCAGAGCACTGTTTGATATAACACTTTATAATCAGTTTGCCCTGATTATTGTTAACATTGCTCAAAATGTATTCCTGAAGCATTGTGGTGAACCCAGCCTGCATGGGGCCCATATTACTTATTTGTAAAGTGAATAGTTTGGGGTTTGTTTGATTTATTATTATTTTTAAATTAATTTATTTATGCACACCACACCACGCGGCTTGTGGGATCTTAGTTCACCGACAAGGGATTGATCCCAGGCCCTGGCAGTGAAAGCGCCAAGTTCTAACCACTGGACCACCAGGGAATTCCCGTAAAATGAGTAATTTGGATTTAGATCACTGTTGCCATCCTTTCAGGCACTCTTTGACAGGATGCAAATCCATATGCACATCAAGCATTGTGAAGTACTAAACGGTTCATGCCTTACACGTTTATATTCTTCTGCTTTGTGCATACATGTATGTGTATACATGCTGCTGTTATAAATCAAATTTGATTTTGTTCTAATGTATTCATATGTGCCGTCTTTCTTCTTACTTAGTGGATACTCAGCTATATTAGGGGTTTGTGAAGTAATGGCTGGGAAGACTGATCTAATCCCCTAACCCTGCTATAGGGCTCTGGATTCTCTGAATAATCCTTGAGTTAGCTTCAGTTGAGAGGATAATGAAAGTTGGATACATTTATATGTCAGAATACTGAAAAATTTTCCTATAAATTTATTGCCTCATATGCTCCTCTCTTGCCATACCCACACTTAACTGTTTTATTCTTCCCTTCTTCTACCTTTCTCCTTTTCCCCAGGATGATTATCGGGTCTGTATGGATTTCAATATCATTCAGAAAGACTCTGTCCCTGTTTGCCCTGTGGATGCTTCAGGCTGTTTCACAGGGGAAGTGGCAGATTTTGCAGGACAGTATGTGAAGGTCTGTATCTCTATGGCTTAGAAAGGTGTCGGTTTCATCGTACTTCCTTCATTAATCAGTTTTTTGTTAAATAGCTTCCATATGTGGGATTTTTGTTTTCCCCAGGAAGTAGATTTTGTTTTGTTTTGTTTGAGCACATAAAATCAGAAAAAATAGACATATTATCAGCTGCATTCCAAGGGTCTAGTATCTTCAGAGGAAGCATGCTGTAATTTCAAAGGTAGGAATCAGAAAAAGTGGGCTCTGGTTTGTGACTCCGGAAACGGCTTTGTGACCTTGGGGTAATCATTGCTGATTGAAAACTTCACTGCCTTAAGTGGTCTGGAACGTACTTTAAAAGTACTTGAAGTTACACAGTGGCTGAAATGTGAACCAAGTATTTGTATAGTACATTTGTTATTTGTGCCTTTTATTCACAGTAAAGGTATCAAAATAACAAAGTTTAGTAATATACTTAATTATATTGTATTACTAAGTATTGTAGGATATTTTAATGGCTAGATTTAAAATTTTTTTAAAATAGGATGCTGACAAAAATATTATCAGGACCCTAAAGGAACAAGGTCGACTTCTTGCTGCCAGCACCTTCACCCACAGCTACCCTTTCTGCTGGAGGTGAGATGAAATGTAGCTCGAGCTTCAGCTTTGTGGATACATTTGATATGTGTGCCCATTCCATCAATTCATGGTTCTCATCTCATTTGTATCCTTTAGAGTTAGTGTTTGAAAACTTCATTCTTGTTTTAAGGAGAATTTTATGAATTCATATATATAGTTATTTCGTTCCTTAGGTGTAAGAAACATAGGCCTATGCCAATATGTATTGTGTTGGGATCACAGTTCTCTAGGATGAGATATATCTCTAAAACTTTCTAATGGAATTTAGTGAGAAATATAATGTGCAATTTTTTTTTTTTTGGCTGCATTGGGTCTTTGTTGCTGTGCATGGGCTCCTCATTGTGGTGGCTTCTCTCATTGCGGAGCACGGGCTCTAGGCATGCAGGCTTCAGTAGTTGTGGTGCGTGGGCTCAGTAGTTGTGGCTCATGGGTTCTAGAGCACAGGCTCAGTAGTTGTGGCGCATGGGCTTAGTTACTCTGCAGCATGTGGGATCTTCCAGGACCAGGGATCGAACCCATGTCCCCTGCATTGGCAGGCGGATTCTTACCCACTATGCCATCAGGGAAGTCCCTGTGATGCAAGTTTTAATATAACATCATACTATAAAGATGTGGGTGAAAATGGAATGTTCAGTGGCATCACGTTTTGTTCCCGTGTTTCCTCTTTGCTGAGGTTGACATCATTTCTTAGTCAACTGTCATACAGCAGAACTATATTTTTTCTTATTCTCTTATTAGCTTTCACCTTCTTGTGAAAATGGAGGGAGATGACATAGACATTAGTATTTGCAATAGAAATAAATATCAGTAGAAGGCCTAATAGTTGGTGGTGATATCAGTAAGAAACTAAAGGTCAGTCTTACCCTTTGCCCCTGCATACCTCAGTCTGCCCAGCCACATTCTGCATTTTTGCTTCCACAGGTCAGACACTCCCCTCATTTACAAAGCAGTGCCTAGCTGGTTCATTCGGGTGGAGCATATGGTAGACCAGCTGCTGAGGAACAATGACCTATGTTACTGGTGAGCAATAAGATGTGTGTCTTCATAATGTCCTTTTTCATGTAGTTAGTACTGGTTTATACTTCCCTCAAGTTATAGTAATTTTAAAAGCCATCTTTTATTGTATATTGTAATAATAGCTATTTTTCTGTTTATTCAGGAACACAAAATAATTTAAATAATATTATATAACAGAAGAAACAGCCCTCTTATGACAGGACATATAGGGGAACATTTTTCTTTTTTAAACCCAATGGAAATGAGAAGTTGCCATTTATTTGACTTAAAGAATGGAATGACTTTGGAAAACTGGCTGTACTCTCAGAGTCCATTAGCTTTAAATAATAGTCATTTTCAGGATACACATTTATTTGGATATACCTACAAAAGCCATTTACACTTACTACTTTTGACACTTGTTGAGTTCCTAAAATATGACAATGTCTTGTGTACACTGGTTTCATGGATAAACACTGCAGGAACAGAAGCCTTTCTCTCCTCAGCTAATATCTAAACTGCAGAGAGGTGTTACAGTAGTTCCTCCATTTTTCCATAGCGGGTATGTTCCAAGACCCCCAGTGGATGCCTGAAAACGCAGATAGTACCAAACCCTACACTGTATATACTGTGTTTTTCCTATACCTACATACCTATGATGAAGTTTAATTTATAAATTAAGCACGGTAAGAGAATATCCAAATTGCCAGCATCACTGCTTTTGCCCTTTGGGGCCAATTTTTAAGTAAAAATAAGGGTTATTTCCACACAGGCACTGAGATAATCAACAACTGATGTGGTAGCCGAGATAGCTGCTAAGTAACTAATGGGTGGGTAACATATACAGCCTGGATACACTAGACAAAGGGATAGTTCATTTCCCAGGCAGGATGGAGTGCAAGGGCGCAACACTTCATCATGCCACCCAGAACAGCGTGCAGTTTAAAACTTACGAACTTTTTACTCCTGGAATTTTCCTTTTAATATTTTTGGACCACGGTTGACTGTGGGTAACTGAGACCATATGAAACCACAGATAAGGGGGGGACTACTGTACTTCAACCTGTAGGTGCAAGAATGATACAAAACTAAATTTGTGTATACCAGAAGAATGTTTTTCCCTGAGAGTTTTGAGGGTAATCACTATTTCTTATTTTCCCCAAGAATCCAGCTTGACTTTAAGTTGTGTTCTCTGGGGAAGTAAGAAATAGTGCATTTGATTTTGGAAGAATGGGGAGAATCTCAGGGCAGTAAAAGAAAACTATAGCTTTCTATATTTCTTAGCAAAGTGAATTTCTCAAGAGCAAAATGTTTTTTCATTTTTATACCTAGGAAGCTCTTTAGTTTCCTGGTGGAGCACTGAGTATAGAATATTCGTGTGGCTGCCTCATTGGGGGTGGTGGTGACAGGTGTGCAGGCCTATAAACTGACCTAGGATGGTAACTGCAGCACCTGAGAGGACAAAATGTTTTGGAGCATAGGTGTGCCCTAACTCAGCCTTGAGCTTGACAGCGTTTCCTACAAAGCTGAACCTTAAAGAATAAGGAGTCATTTACCAGTCAGAAGCTATAAGAGCCTTGGGTAGGGGGGTGGCTGAGGGAAGGAGGGTGGCGGGGTGAACGTTATCGAAGTGGAGGGATGGCATGGACAGAGGCAGTGAGGTAAGAAGCTGCATTCTAAGGAACTTGCCTTATTGCTAGAGCCTACAGTGCAGTGGCGGGACTGCAGGTGAGCCTGGAGAGGCAGCTTCTCACCAGCTACACATAACCCCGCCTATTCAGACTCTTACTTTGTAGGTGATTAAGAGCCCTTGCTAATGAGTTTCGGTAAAAGCGCTATTGTATGGATGACCTGAAGACTAGATCTAAGTAAGATCAGGCTAGCTGTCATCATGGTGATTGGTTAAAGGATTGTGGCAGTCCTGCAGTTGGAGAGCACGACAGAAAAGCTTGTGTGCTGTGGGGTTTCATATTACAGAGCATCTTCCTGGGATGGATTCATAGCAGAAACAGCCTTTGTGGGTCTTCTGGTGCTGTCCATTTGAAAGACATTCTCGTAGGAGTGAGCTCAGCATTTCCAGAATGTTAGGTTCACAAAGGCTTATGCAGATCTAATTTACAAATTTACTTACTAATGTTTTTATGTGATTGGTTATCTGATCTGTTTATTGCAGGGTCCCAGAGTTTGTGCGAGAAAAGCGATTTGGAAATTGGCTGAAAGATGCACGTGACTGGGCAATTTCCAGAAACAGATACTGGGGCACTCCTATCCCACTGTGGGTCAGCGATGACTTTGAGGAGGTGAGGCAGGGCAGTGTTTACTTGTGTTGATTTTTGCTAAAGCACTTCATTCATGCATCTCAGTATGGGGTAAAAGAATATGGTTTCTTTTTTTCTTTGCCCCTTTCTTATTGCATCAGGTTTTTTTTCTTTGTTCCTTCCTAGAATCATGACATAAATAAGAATATGTTTTTAAGATTTTAATTTATTTTTACTTTAATTAAATATAGTTTTAAATTTCCCTCTGTGTAGGGCTTCCCTGGTGGCGCAGTGGTTGAGAGTCCGCCTGCTGATGCAGGGGACACGGGTTCGTGCCCTGGTCCGGGAAGATCCCACATTCCGCAGAAAGGCTGGGCCCATGAGCCATGGCTGCTGAGCCTGCGCGTCCGGAGCCTGTGCTCCGCGATGGGAGAGGCCACAACAGTGAGAGGCCCACGTACCGCAAAAAAAAAAAAAAAAAAATTTCCCTCTGTGTAAAAGTGAAAAATGTAATTTGTATTTTTCTCGGGAAACTCCTCACATTGTTTATCTTGTGTTGCTCAGAACTCTTTTTCTCCTTTTGAGTTTCTGATGAACAGAATAGAGACTCCACCCGCTGCACTAAGTCACGGCATATTAAAACGGCCCTATTAGTGATAAAAAAGGATGACTTAAAAGAATTACCAAAGTGGGCTTCCCTGGTGGCGCATTGGTTGAGAGTCCGCCTGCCGATGCAGGGCACACGGGTTCGTGCCCCGGTCTGGGAGGATCCCACATGCCGCGGAGTGGCTGGGCCTGTGAGCCATGGCCGCTGAGGCTGCGCGTCCGGAGCCTGTGCTCTGCAACGGGAGAGGCCACAGCAGTGAGAGGCCCACGTACCACAAAAAAAAAAAATAATAATAATAATAATAATAATAAAATTACCAAAACATTGCAGACCTTTAATTTAAAATCAAATTGTGTGTGTGTGTGTCTCTAAATAAATACATACATAGGTATATAGATGTATCCTCTCTGTCCAATGCTGACAGCATTAGAACAGTCATGAGCAGCAGCAGCAGCCCAGGGACCTCAGTAAATCTCCAGTAGGGACCTGAAAGGCAACAGTGAAGTAGCTGAATCAGAGGACTTTACAGGACTGAGCAGGAAGTGCAGAGAAAGAGGCTGTGGGTATTCATTAGGTAGTAGATGACCTCTGGGTGTGAACCCACAGCAGCTCCTGCTGGTGTAGCCCAGCTACACGGCCCCTGTTAGATGACTCACCCTGTTCTGAATACCCCTGCTGGGCCCATCTCCCAGCCTCCTTACATGAGTATAATCCTAATGTCTTGCAATCTGACTGTTTGGTCCAGTTCATGCACAATAAATTAGTCCCAGCTTTGACTTGAGAAGGTTTCAGATTAAAGAGCGAAGTTCAAGTGCCAGGAGCAAACTAAGATGCCTTAGAGTAACAGTCTAGGCATTTCACTTATGCTAGTTATTTTTGTCAGAGATTTGGACATAGTAGACCCTCAAGAAATACTCGTTGAGATGATGGCTGTGAAATTCTCTCCTTGTAGGGAATCCCTCTGATATAGGGGTAGATAGCAAAGAAGTGAGGTCTGCTCACCAATTCAGTCAGTGACCTATAGTCTTTCATTAGGTAAGCCACCTTGATGATAACTCATGAAGATCAAAAGTTTCTAAACCTAAACATGAATGTTACATAAATTAACTCTGTTTGATCCTTGGCTCTGAGGCCTTTTAACTTTGTTTTGACAGGTGGTGTGTGTTGGGTCAATGACAGAACTGGAAGAACTGTCAGGAGCAAAGATCTCAGATCTCCACAGAGAGAGGTCAGTTTCTGAATGTTTGATTCACTTCAGTTCAGTATCGGGCTAGGTAGCCTGTTTAGACATGGTCTCTGTATTAGATCACAGAGCTACATGTAGAAATCAGACACTAGTTTGCTGAATTACTTCGTTGTTGATGATTCATGTCATATTGAGGAAAGGTGGCCTCTTGTCCTTGAGTTAGATGTCAGGAGACTTTGGTATATAACCTTCCAGATGGAGCCCTGATGGTGCTCTCTGAAAGCCTGTGATAACTGCCTATATTTCTGTTTGCAGATGCATATGAAAGAGCTGTGAGGGCATTGTGTTTCCTCTTGGCAATTAAACTGTAATTTCTGTTTTGCTTAAAATTAATAGAAGTGGCTACTTCTTTGTTTACTAGCATTGACCATCTGACCATTCCTTCACGCTGTGGGAAGGGATTGTTGCATCGCATCTCTGAAGTGTTTGACTGTTGGTTCGAGAGTGGCAGCATGCCCTATGCTCAAATTCATTATCCATTTGAAAACAAGAGGGAGTTTGAGGATGCATTTCCTGCAGATTTCATTGCTGAAGGCATTGACCAAACCAGAGGATGGTATGTTTCTTGTTCTTTAAAGCGTATTTATTTATTTATTTATTTATTTTTGGCTGCGTTGGGTCTTTGTTGCTGCACGTGGTCTTTCTCTAGTTGTGGCGAGCGGGGACTATTTGTTGTGGTGCGCGGGCTTCTCACTGAGAGGGCTTCTCTTGTTGCGGAGCATGGGCTCTGGGCATGCGGGCTTCAGTAGTTGTGACGCACGGGCTTAGTTGCTCCACGGCATGTGAGATCTTCCTGGGGCCAGGGATCGAACCTGTGTCCCCCGCATTGGCAGACAGATTCTTAACCACTGTGCCACCAGGGAAGTCCCTCTTTAAAGTGTTTTACTGATTTGATTTAACAGGTATTTTACTGAGCATTTAGCATTTATCAGCTGGGTGCTGGGGAGATTGTGTCAAACAAGACAGGCTTGGGCTTCCCTGGTGGCACAGTGGTTGAGAGTCCGCCTGCTGATGCAGGGGACACGGGTTTGTGCCCCGGTCCGGGAAGATCCTACATGCCACGGAGCGGGTAGGCCCGTGAGCCATGGCCGCTGAGCCTGCGCGTCCAGAGCCTGTGCTCTGCGACGGGAGAGGCCACAACAGTGAGAGGCCCGCGTACCACAAAAAAAAAAAACAAAACAGGCTCTGCTCCTGCCCTCTGCCCCTCACCACTAAACATACCATAAAAGTGTCTTTTGAGCAGGAATCTCACACTCTATTAGGGCTGTAGTTTTAGAGTTTGAATTGTTTCTTTCACATTTTGGAATACAGAGATTTTGGTGTATGGAAAGGTTAAGTGATACAAAACAATGTGTCCTTAGTTTGTTTACTTCAAATCATTTACACAAGTGTTTAGTGGGTATTTACATAGAATTTACTGGAGTGGGTGCTACAAATTGGAGGGTTAGTTGAAAATGTACTAAGATGTTAAGGTTGGCCTCATAACATTCTAAAAAATCCAGGTTTAAAATTTTTTTAAAAAAACATGGTGGGGAGGACTTTGGCATTGGTTTTATCTGATGCCTTATCTAAAGCAGTACCCTCATCCTCTTAATTAGAAAAAGATGAATTACCTTCTCTTCATGCATGAGCTTGGCTGACCCAGGTTCTAATTATACTTTCATTAGTAATGTTTCTGCAGGAGTGTTAAAAGAATGTTGGTATCATTTTCTCTTTACAGCTTGTAGTCATCACAAACTGATGGAATTCCAGACTTAATGTTCTTAATGTTTTCAGCTTCCAATCCATTTTTCTGTAGAAACAGCTACCATATACAAACTCCTGTTCTTAGGGAGGGCCAGATGACTCACCAATAAGTTGTTTCTCTGAGGAGTTGCCATGTCTGGCAACTGTTAAAAGCCCTCACGTGAGTCCCCATGTGCACATTGCCTCCCTTGCCTTCTGTCAGGTATGGGCTGCCTCTCATAAGAACCAGGGTCCTCCTGACCTGATTTCCGTCCTCATTAGTTGTGTCTGGTGATGTTCTTGGGATGCAAAATCAGGTTGGAGATGACACAAGTGCATTACTTACTGGGACAGCTTACATGAATGTGATAGAGTTCTTTTAGCGAACAATCTAGGTAGCATATAAACATGCATGATATCTGATAGAATAAAAACATTTTCTATGTTCATATAGACTAGCTTTTAACTTTTGGATGAGAGTGCTTTTTTCATCTTTTGTCATCAGACTGTCCCATATGACCTTGTGCTAAAGGCAACACATCTCTGGATTTCCAGCCTGGCATTTCTGGGAGGTCCTGAGAGGCCACCCAGTGCTGCCCTGCTCTGCCTTGTGGCTGTCCAACTAGCTCTCCAAGGAAGGTGATAGTACTGTCCCCAGCAGGGGGTCAGTACCTCATTCCAGGGCTTTATTTGCTTTAAATAAAGTTCATTTTATTTTTTCTAGTGAGAAGCTCTAATATGACTGGTCTGCAGTGGGTGCTGTGCCTAATTTTTCAGCACTCCCCAGATGATTCTGATGTATCCAGGATCAAGAACCATTGCTTTGTGATTATCAAGAAGTGTAACTTACCTAAAATAGAAATTCAGTCCAATAAGTAAACACAGTTTTTTTTTCCTATGCTTGAATTCCTTTTCTTATTTTATCGAACTCTGTTTGTGGGTTTTTTTCCAGGTTTTACACCCTGTTGGTGCTGGCCACAGCTCTCTTTGGACGGCCGCCATTCAAAAATGTGATTGTGAATGGGCTCGTCCTGGCAAGGCAGGTGCACTCCCTTGTGTAATAATGAGTTGCAGTTCCTGATCTCCTTTATTCTTTCAGCATGTTCTGGTTGGGTCTAACCATTCTTTGTGAAAAAGGGATTCAGGAATGCCCCAGCTCTGTTCCTGTTCCCTTCCTTCCTTCTTCCTTTATACTTCTTCCTGCTCTCCCTTTTCATCCAACTCCTGTCTTGTGCTCTTCTCAATCTGTAATATTCTGTCTCTACATATTCCTCTGTCTTAGGGGAAGGACGGCATTAAGAGCTAAGCCTAATGGAGGAGGACAGAGGGGAGGACATGTGTCCCATGATACTACTAGTGATAAAATAACATTTGTCATTTAGAATTTTATAAAGTACTTTTGCTTATAGCTCTTATTAAATCTGTACACTGGTCCTTTAATATAGATTTTTGTTGTCCTGTTTTTAATATATGAGGAAGCTATTGGTTCTAGAGGCTTATTATAGAGGATTCTTATTTTTTCCTTCTACCGCCTCTAGTCATTAAAAGTAAAAACAAATAAAAAGAAGAAAATGAAATTTTTATACCTAGATACCTTGCTTCATGTGCTGTTCAAGGCGGGGGATGACACCTGGCACTGTACCAGGCTCTGTTTTGAGCATTTACACATCTTCACTCATTTATCCCCAGAACTATTTGAAATGGGTCCTTTCATTGTCCATTTTGACATTTGAGGAATTTGAAGTGCAGAAAAATTAAGGTCATACTTACAGCAAAAGAGTGTGAAATTCTAGTTCTATATCCAGGCAGTCTGGCTCTATAATCTGTACTTTTTTTTTTTAATTGAAAATCTTACTGAATTATAGTGGTAAAAATTAATAGAGACCCCCCGTGTGCTTTGCCTGGTTCCCCCAATGGTCACGTTTTTGAAACTGTAGCACATTGTCACAATCAGGATGTTGATTGAATCCACCAGTCTTACTCAGATTTCCCCAGTTTTACTCATTTGCTATTGCATGCAATGTTATCTCTTATATGGGTTCCTGTATCCACCAGCACAGTCAAGATACTTGGCCTGTTTCAACATCACAGGATGCCTCTGTTACCCTTTTATAACCATACCCACCCCACCCCTTTGCACTCCTCCCACCTCAGCCTTCAGTCCTAATCCCCATCCCCTGGCAACTACTCATCTATCTATTCCCCATCTCTGTAATTTTGTCATTTCAAGTATGTTATATAAATGGATTCATATCATATATAACCTTTTGTGATTGGCTTTTTTTGCTTACTGTAATTCCCTGGAGATACCTCAGGTGGTTTTATGGATCCACAGTTCTTTCTCATTACTGAGCAGTGTTCCATGGTGACCCACAGTTTGACTTTTCACCTGCTGAAAGACATTGAGGTTGTTTCCAGTGTTTTCTGACTATGAATAAAGCTGTGAACTTTCTAAGGTTTTGTGTGAATATAAGTTTTCGTTTCTCTGGGATAAATGCCAAGGCTGTGTTTTTTCACTGTTACACTCTGGCATCTTCCTGCTGCCATTTATCCCGAAACTTCTTCATTGACTCGCTGCAGTATTCAAAAAGAAGCTTAAACAACCTATTGTTGTGCCTTAGTAGTAGCTTGTGTCCCATTTGCACTTATGTATTCCAACTTGTAGATAATCTGTAACCATATATAAACTGTGATGTTGACTTATTTATTTGATGTTTCCCTTCTATTTTTCAAGTGATGGCCAAAAAATGAGCAAACGCAAAAAGAATTATCCAGATCCACTTTCAGTCATTCATAAATATGGTGCTGATGCCCTCAGGTACAAACCAGTGCTCTGCCTTGTGTGTATTTGTCATTTCTTATTAAGCATCTTACATTCTGTTAATCATGTTTTCAGTGATATTAATCATTCTATTAATTTGGTTTATAAATAGCTTTTTTAAAAAAATGCACATCTGTTACATGGAGAATTACATTGGTATGGTGTTGACTTTAAACCCCCAAGGTGGTTTTCTAAATAGTAAAGATGTTTCTATATCTATAGGTCTTTTGGAAGAGGAGGCTGTGTGTTGGATTTTATTAAGCAGCACACGTACTCCCAGGCTAGTTGCTGGTGCCTTTCCCTCATTCCTTCTGTAGGTTCCCTGTCTTATTGATATTAGAATTCTCTTATATCATTTATTTCAATTTTACACTTACTCCTCAAATAGCCGTATGAGGTACGATTTATACTAGAGCAAACAAAAATACTGAAAAGTTTTTAGAGAAATGTGAGATACTGCTTGAAATAGTCATAGTCATAAACGTTGAGTGCTCAGGTTAAAAGGCACCAAAGAGATCTTATTCAGCATCTTCCTGTTATGAACACAGAGACCCACACCCAGGGGCAGTGGGCAAGCACGTTCACGGTTGCCATGTTGCCCAGGAGCAGTTAGTGGGGTGTCCTGCAACCCCCAGTTATCTGTTAGACTCACCTTGGCATAGCTGACAACTTGGGCCTCTTAATTCTTTGTTTGAAGGAAACATCCTGTAGGATGTTTAACAACATCCCTGGTCTCTGCTCCCTGAGTCCCTCTGTGCTGGCAGAGCACATGTGGCTGTTCCTTGTGAATCCCTGATGCCTGCACATATGTCCTGGAAGGAGGGCCTGGCTTCTTCCTCTTAGTGTTGCCATACTGCTTGAGGCCTGTGCTGGGACCAGCACAGGGCATGCTTCTAGGTTAGTTCAGTGCCATATTTTGGTGTGGCACTTTTGGTCTCCCCTTTATAATTTGCTAGGTCTCTTACACAAAATAAGAATTTTGTCGGTTTTAAATTGACTGTTAGAAGCGTATTTATAATTCCCCGCTTTTGTAGAAAAAGGGCTGATTTGGGTATTGCCCTGTCAACATAGTAATATTTGGTTTACTGTCTGCGTCCCTTTTCCATGTAATTTTTCTCCTCTTCCAGATTATACCTGATTAACTCCCCTGTGGTGAGAGCAGAAAACCTCCGCTTTAAGGAGGAGGGTGTTCGAGATGTCCTGAAGGATGTGCTGCTACCTTGGTACAATGCCTATCGCTTCTTCATCCAGAACGTCCTGAGGCTACAGAAGGTGTGGGTTGCAGTGCTGTGGGGTAGGGTCTGCCCCACGGAGCTGGGTTGAGCTGGGTTGAGCTGGGTTTGCGAAAGATGGTCAGGGGTCAGCTGTGAAGCAGAGCTCCATGGGAGACAGGAGCTAACAGGCCCGGTGGGTGGGGGCTCAGAGACACTGGGGAGGCCATAGATGAAAGTGTGACAGGTGTCTGGGGTCCATGCTGGGCCAAGAGCACAGGACCGGAACTTCACCATTTGGATAGATGCTCACCTCTGCAAGACACAGAAGCCTCACCTGTTGAAGAAGAGTTGCATTGGATATTCATTTAGCCAGCCAAATTGGTACTGGGGACTTAGTGATGGGGGAGCCAGTAAAGAGTCAGCTACTATCAGAGTGAGTGCCTAGTAAAGGCTGTTGCAGATGGGTGGTCAGGGAAGGCCACTTGATGAGTGCATTTGGGCTGAAACTCTGAAAGTGAGAGAAGTTCTCATTGGGTTGCTGGGATGAAAAATAGTGGTTCTGATATATAAGAAAGTGCCTCAGAGCAGTTACCTGCTGGCCTGGGAGGCATCCTCTGAGAAGCCCCTTCCCTTGCCCCTACTAACTGCTCTCAGGCCAGCAGGCTTCATTGCACATGTGCCTGTCCATGCTTCCTAGACTCCATTTGGGGGTCAGGGCTCAGGTACCACTCATCTTTTTATCTCCAACACCTTAAAAGTAGAATTCCTTAGTAAACTACTTCTGACTAAACATGTGATATTATTCCTTCCTGAGAAACTGGTTGGAGA
Source organism: Phocoena phocoena (assembly GCF_963924675.1). Lineage (NCBI taxonomy): Eukaryota > Metazoa > Chordata > Mammalia > Artiodactyla > Phocoenidae > Phocoena > Phocoena phocoena. The sequence continues at coordinate 25,263,478 of NC_089224.1, read as the reverse complement.
GCTGAGCTTTGAGCATTGCATTCCAGCAGGCTGGTCACTTCTTGCTGCCTCTGGCTCATCTCATTCTGTAATGAACTCTCCCAAGAAGAACAAGGTCTTTGGGAACAACATCCCTAGTGTTCCTATCTTTTGGATCCCACCACCTCTCAGGCCAGCAGTGCTAAAGTGGGTCTACTTTGCAGGCCTCTGCTGGTGTGGGATTCAGGAACACAGGCTGGTTCAAACCACTCACAGTTGGGGCTCATCTGGGCATGGCAGAAAGATGCAGGCTCCAGCATCAGAGCAAGAGTCAGCATGGTCACTGCCTTGCCATCCTGATGGTGATGCCGTTGAGTAGGGACAGGTAAAGTAGGCCTTCAGGATCGAGGAGGATTTGCAAAGGAAAAAGCAGGGGTGGAATAGAGCATTCTGGGTAAAATAATTTAAGCAAAGACATTAATTCCTAGTACTCATTTTCAACTTACAGACAGTTGTCCAGTCCTAGCCAGTTTTGCTGTCCTTCCTTCCTCAGATTCAATGTAACTCAACCGCCTACTTAACAACAAGATGTTGGAATATTTCTTAATTCATAATTACTCTTTGGTGCATAGGAATCATTTTTTCCTAAATTATCTTTAGTTCACTCAAAAATGTAATTCATTAATTGAGGACTTAATGTTCCAAGTTCAGAGTTTACTTGGAAAATATTGCTAAGAATCGGAAATTTAGATTGCCAACAGGGTCTGGGTTTTTGTGGTGTTTTTTTGATCTGTTTGGATACTTCTTTCAGTTTAAATAATTTTAAAAATTCATTTCTCTGCAGTAGTTTCCCCCAGGCATGCAGAATGTTTCAATAATTGTCACTTCCTAGGAGGAAGAAATGGAATTCCTTTACAACGAGAACATGGTTAAAGAAAGTACCAACATCACAGACCGGTGGGTCCTGTCCTTTATGCAGTCGCTCGTTGGGTTCTTTGAGACTGAAATGGCAGGTGTGTCTCTCTTGGGCCTTCTCTCAGGAATAAGGAGTCTTCTCTTTGTAATTGTCCTTTTGATATTTAACTGTTTTTCTTTATAAACATAGAGGAAATTTTTTTTTGAAGTATAGTTGATTTACAATGTTGCGTTAGTTTTTGGTGTACAGCACAGTGATTCAGAAATATAAATGTGCATATATATATATTTTTCATATTCTTTTCCACTGTAGGTTATTATATGATACTGAATATAGTTCCCTGTGCTATACAGTAGGACCTTGTTGTTTATTTTATTTATAGTAGTTTGCATCTGTTAATCCCAAACTCCTAATTTATCCTTCCCCCACCCCCTTTCCCCTGTGGTAACCATAAGTTTGTTTTTTTTTATGTCTGTGAGTCTGTTTCTGTTTTGTAAATAAGTGCATTTGTATCATATTTTAGATTCCACATATAAGTGATATCATATGGTATTTGTCTTTCTCTTTCTGACTTCACTTAGTATGATAATCTCTAGGTCCATCCATGTTGCTGCGAATGGCATTATTTTTTATGGCTGAGTGGTATTCCATTGTATATGTATACGTGTGTGTGTGTGTGTGTATAAGTACCATATTTTCTTTATCTGTTCATCTGTCAGTGGCCATTTAGATTGCTTCCATGTCTTAGCTATTGTAAATAGTGCTGCAGTGAACATTGGGGTGCATGTATCTTTTCAAGTTCTCTCCAGGTATATGCCCAGGAGTGGGGTTGCTGGATCATGTGGCAACTCTAGTCTTAGTTTTTTAAGGAACCTCCATACTGTTTTCCATAGTGGCTGCACCAATTTACATTCCCACCAACAGTGTAGGGGAGGGTTCCCTTTTCTCTACATCCTATCCAACATTTTTTATTTGTAGACTTTTTAATGATGGCCATTCTGAAAGGTGTGAGTGATACCTCATTGTAATTTTGATTTTCATTTCTCTAATAATTAGCGATGTTGAGCATCTTTTCATGTGCCTCTTGGCCATCTGTATGTCTTCTTTGGAAAACTGTCTGTTTAGGTTTTCTGCCCATTTTTTGATTGGGTTGTTTTTTTTGGTATTGAGTTGTATGACCTATTTACATATTTTGGAAATTAAGCCCTATCAGCCGCATTGTTTGCGAATATTTTCTCCTAGTCCATAGGTTGTCATTTCATTTTGTTTATAGTTTCCTTTACTGTGCAAAAGCTTATGTTTGATTAAGTCCCATTTATTTATTTTTGCTTTTATTTCTATTGCCTTGGGAGACTGACCTAAGAAAACATTGGTATGATTTATGTCAGAGAATGTTTTGCCTATGTTCTCTCTAGGAGTTTTACGGTGTCATGTCTTATAAGTCTTCAAGCCATTTTGAGTTTATTTTTGTGTATGGTGTGAAGGAGTGTTCTAATTTCATTGATTTACATGTGGCTATCCAGCTTTTCCAACACTACTTGCTGAAGAGATTGTCTTTTCTCCATTGTATATTCTTCCCTCCTTTGTGGAAGATTAATTGACTGTAGGTGTGTGGGTTTATTTCTGGGCTCTCTAAACATAGAGGAAATTTTATAGAAATTTTGAGAGATACAGAACAATAGATAAATAAATATTTCTCTTTACCTCTCAAATATAATTTTAAGGCTTGTTAGTTGTAGAAATGTTTTGTTCCAAGGCCTTAGAGATTGTCTTGGGGGGATGTCTAGTGACCTCACCCCTCCACAGATACCACACAGGCCCATGGGATCACAGGCTTCAGTAGTGGATGCCCATGAGTTCAAAACCCAACTGCACCACTTGTTCCCTGGGGGAGACGTTACCTAATCTATGAGCCTCAATTTCTTTCTCCGAAAAATGGACTGGTAAGAGTTAATATGAGGCTCAGATGGAGATTACGTACATACAGTAGCTAGCAGATAATAGGTACTTAATAAGTAGTAGTTGTTATTAATATGTTTTTAATTTATTTTTAGGTCTACTTTATTAAATAAGTAGTCCCTGTTCAGCCTGCAAAAATTAGGAAATACAGAAAAACAATAATGAAGTTGACATTTCCCCACAATTCTCTTACCTAACAACAACAAATTTGGTTTTAGACAGGTTGGAAAAGTAGGTTATGTTGGTTTCCTAGAAGTTGGAGATGGAACAACCGTAAGTCAAGGCGAGAAATTCCAGAAACTGTTAACCTGGATACCTGAGATGGGTCTGATAAAGTCTGTGGGCAGGGGAGAAAAGATGGCATCCCTGTGTGCACCCTTGTGACATAAACCAGCCTCCCCCAGCGTCCTGTGGTTGCCGGGTGCTGTTGTTCAGGTACTGCACTCCAGTGCATTCGAGGGGCTGGAGCAATCTGGTTCTACAGGGTTCTTCCATTCCTCAGTTGGTACATAGCTCTTTGTGGAATAGTTGGTGCCTCTGTACTTGGCACAATAGGATGGTTAGTCCAGGAAATTTTGAATGTTTTATCAGTCATCCTGAAGGACTACACCCACTTTATTAAACATATGTAATAAGGGTCATATGACTGTCAAACTATTGGACAGATTGACATAAGTGAAGATGGAAATGAGTGTGCAAAGCAGACATCAGCACTTGGGTTCTCACCACACTCCCTGGGATACCTACTCATAGCTGTGTCCAGTTTTCCCTCCTGAGTGATATAAATGAATGGGATTGTTGCCTGGGGGCCCTTGCCATCTTTAGACAGCAACGGCTGTGACCTGAGAATGTATATCCTGGCTGGGACCTGGTCTGCCTGGGAACTAGAGGTTTGGCAGCAGTTGTACACACAGCCGAGTGGTAAGGGCCAGGTGCAGGAGGCTAGGTGGTGCACGTTGAACCGATGAGAGGGGCTCCAGACCCAGATTGCCCAGTGCAGTTCCCACTCCACCAACCTGTCAGCTTTATGCCCTTGCCTCCCTCATCAAAATAGAATTCTGAGAACTAAATAGGTAGCATCGTTGAAGAGTCTGCAGTTGGTATTAGTGATTTCAGTGGTAGCTGCTGCTCCCTTTTATTATATATGGGCTTAGTTTACCTTATAAGAGTTGCAACTCTTGAACACTCTAGCTTCCTAGAAGGTGAAAAGTGTAGTGAACCCTAGAAATAACTTAGATGGGCCTCTGTCTTTACAGAACAAGCCTCTGATCACAAAAATTGCCTCTCTAGAAATGTATGACCAGCGAGTGCCTCTGGCCTGGGGTCCAGGTGTTGGTCTAGCAGCACCTCAGTGCTAGTCTTTTTGAACTGCAACAGAGAGCAACTCTGCCCTTGGCAACTTAACCACTGTGTTAGCTTAGACTAGGAACCTCATTAACAGTCACTGAACTCTTAATATAAATTGTGGTGTGTTTTTATGACTTTTGGTCTTACTCTCCTTGTTTTTGGCGTTTGTTTTTGTGCAACAGAGAGTATCAGTTAAAGGGGAGGTGAATGGCAAAAATCCTGAAGATAAGTCTGGGCCTCAAACAAAGTTGGCTAGATGCCCTTAACTTCCTGCTTGCCCTCTGAGTTCCTCAGGGGAGCCTTCAAATTTTTCTGATTCTTCAAGGTTCTTCTCTCCTTCCAATACCTCCTTTAGCTTTCTTTCCTTGACTATTTTAACCTTTAGAAACCCTGTTCTATTTTATGCACAGCCCCTGCCTGAGTTTCTCAGCAGCAGCACTGCTGACAGTTCGAGCTGGGTCATTCTCTGTGGTGGAGGCTGGCCTGTGCATTGTAGGTTGTTGAGCAGCATCCCTGGAGTCCACCCACCAGATGCCAAGAGTGCCCACCTCCCCAGTTTGACAACCAGCATGTCTCTCTAGACATTGTCAGTGTCTCCTGCAGAGCAAAATTGCTCTGGTTGAGAAGCCCTTATCTATGCTCTGCCTCTTAGCATCTAATTAAAGCTTTTTGCTTTTTATGTGTCTGTCTTAGTTGAGGTCAAGGTAGCACAGTGGAAGAAGTCAGGCTTTTGTGGTACTACCACCTGATACAGTTCCAGATAAATGGTGCCTCACGGAGTCATCTGGCGGGCAGCCTCGGCCCCTCAGCCACATATACGGGGTTTCCTGTTTTCTCACTGACACTGGGAGTTTGCATGTAGCTCACAGGGTGGTTTGTGCATGCCCCTAGACACCTTGACAGCTATATAGTACGTCCTCAGTTTTGATTGTTTCACTTTGGTACTTCTGCCTCCTTAACAGGTGTGACAGCCCTTGGATAGCAGGGGCTGCTTGCTCTTTCTTATATCCAGCCCTGTCCTAAGCACCCAAGATGCTTATGTGTTCTCACTGCCTGATTGGTTGTTACTTTTAGCTTACAGACTCTATACTGTGGTTCCTCGCCTGGTCAAGTTTGTGGATGTTCTGACTAATTGGTATGTCAGGATGAACCGTAGAAGATTAAAGGTAAGTGCAGGCTGCTGTTGGGAAGAGCAGAAAGTGTAGGAAGTATGAGAGTTGAGGAAAAATGAGAACAGCCAAAAGGAAAAAGAGCATTTTCAAATGCTCTGACTTTTTTAAGCTATCTTTTTCCTTTTAATTGCATATTAACTGTATTGCCATTTGTTGGTTGGGGAACTCATAAGTTTAGAAGACATCTTGCATATTTTCAAAGCATAATTATGGACATTCATATTAGAGGGAAAGTCTCAGGCCAAACAGGACTGTACTGAGCAGACCTCTTAAAATCTGAAATAAATTCATGCAGATATTTTGCAGATGTTTTTAGGTAGAGCTGTGATATTGAGAGGGACACCTCCTCACTTCTACCTCTAAAGGGACAGTTACTTGTTGACAAGACTCGTCCTTAAGCCTATTGGGGATATAGGGTGAGTGAAGCATGGATGCTGTCCCAGGACTTAAGCTGTACATAAGCAACAATGGTAGAAAACAAGGAGTGAGGGATGCCCAGACCACTGTCCATCAGTACTGCCTTCAAATGTGTTAATGATAAAATCCCGTAACAAAACAATAATCTTGTTTTTGTTAAATTATATTACACACACGTACATGTATGTGTGTATATGTACGTATATCTAGAAGGACATACACTAAAATGTTTAAAGTAGTTATCTCTGGGTAACTTAATTATGGTTGAGTTTTCCCCTTCTTACTCTTTTTTTTCTTACAATGAACTATTGGTTTTAACAGTTTAATGTGTGTTTTTTATTCACTAGGGTGAAAGTGGGATAGAGGATTGTGTTATGGCTCTGGAGACCTTGTTTAGTGTTCTGCTTTCTCTGTGCAGACTTATGGTAAGATGCCAGCCCTGTGGGCTGCTTGTGGTGCCCGGTTGCTGCACTGTCCTCCGTCTGTATCTATTCTGTATTTGTTCCACTAAAAATAGAAATAGAAGTGTTAAAATAACCTAAATTTCTAGTTTCTTTTCAGAAATCTCGTTAGCTTATGTATGTCAAATAACAGCTAAAAAACATTAGCTTTAAAAGCTGGATTCTTTCTTTTCACCCTTGGCAGTACATTTCAGGTCAAGGTCCTTGCATCTAGACTCAAGAGCGGCATACCTCATCTTAATGTAGATTCCTGTAATTGTCTGTGAGTAGTGGAGAAGTTCTTGAACTAATAGCTAACCAAACAAAAATATATTGCAAACAGTATTTTACTTGAGACATGTTCCTATCAATTGAAATAAATGACATACAAGTAAAAATTCCAGCTTTAATTTCCTGTATCTTATTTCTGCTATTCCAGTTTAATGTTATAAGGCTTCTATTTATTTCCTAAACATACATGGAATGAAAACCTGCTTTGTACCAGGTCCCCTGCCTGGTGTCTCATGTCTGACCTCATTCCCCTTCATCCTGTGAAGCAGGTGGTGTTTCCCCAGTTTACAGAGGTTTAGGGACATTCATTCCTCTGCATGTTGACTTGACTGGCATGTGGTCAGGGACTCCTGTTTTTATTATAGACATCCTCAAGAATGTTTTAGGCACTTCTGGCTGTTAGTCCTGCTGCTGTGTTTCATGAGTGTCTAGCTCGCCAAGTTCAAAATGACGTCATTTCTCTTTCATAGGGCATGTTTTGTAACCTCATGTTCATTTCTGTGCATATTCCCATATCATTTCTCTAAAATGTTTATGTAGTTGCTTCTCACCCTGAGATCAGTTAATGATGGCTACGTATGAATGACCCGATGTCTTCTGTCCTTACACAGGCCCCCTATACCCCTTTTCTTACTGAATTGATGTACCAGAATCTGAAGACACTGATTGACCCTGTTTCTGTCCGGGACAAGGACACATTCAGTATCCACTACCTCATGCTGCCCCATGTTCGGTAAGAATCAAATATACATAAGCCTCTCCTGGGCCAGGGGAAGGAGAGTTGCCAGAGATGCACTCAAGTGGGGCCCCCAGCTCCCTGCTCCAGCCCCTTCATGCCCTGCCTCCCCCCTGAGCTGCTCCTCAGGCTACAGAATGGATAGGAGGGATGCTTAGTGTGGAATCCCCAGTAGAGCTATGGCAGGTAGGGGTGGGTAGGCCTGTTGGGATCGCTTTGGGGAGCTGCTAGGCACTAAGCAGCAGGCTCAAGCTTGCTGCCTGCTTCTCAGTGTGTGCCCCAAAGGCAGGCATGTGCTGTCCTTCCCAAGAGCCTCCCCGGAAAGCCTAGCTACACCATCACATCTCTAGCCTGACCCTGTTCCTCACTTAAGCATGCCTATTCTTTGGAATTTTCTCCTTTTGAATCTAATCTCTTTCAAATCCCTACCTCTACCAACCAGAGAGGAATTGATTGACAAGAAAACCGAGAGTGCAGTATCTAGAATGCAGTCTGTGATTGAACTCGGGCGAGTGATTCGAGACCGCAAAACTATTCCAATAAAGGTTTGAGATTTTATATCTGTTTTGCATTGCACATACCTAGATAATTATGTTTTGGAGTATTTTCTTAATATAAAGAGCTGCCAGCAATGGCATAAATTTCTTTTCTGCAATAAGGGTGTGAATGACTTAATATTAGTTATGCCTGCTTAGTCTGGAGCTTGAGATTCAGATAAAACATTTAACATTCATTTTTCTGCAGTTTAGAGGACTGGATGCTTATGAACTTTCCCTTCCATTTTCTTTCTAGTATCCTTTAAAAGAAATTGTAGTTATTCATCAGGATCCAGAAGCTCTTAATGAAATTAAGTCATTGGAGAAGTATATCATTGAGGTAAGACAGTTGATTTGTTTGATTTGGTCCAAACAAACTTCTTGCCTTGGGAAGATTATTTTGGTTAGTACTCTTTAGTCAACTACACTTTGAGTGTATCATCTGTCCTTTTCCTTTTTATATCAGTATATACATAAATTTAACCATCCATGGAATTTTACACTTTGCTTTTAGATTCATCATGACTTTTTACAATGTAATTGTAATTCTTTAACAGTGATTTTCAATGTCCATGAACCTTTGTTGGATCATTTATCCTTTCATCCACTTCTCTTCCCCAAAGTACTTTTTGATAACTAACACCAAAAAAATCTTTGTTCCTTCAAATTATACAGGTATCAAGTAAACACACACTGGTTGTAAATAAGCACTAGCATCGAGTACAAAGCAAGTCTCCTCTTATCCTGGCCACTCCCTGGTGTCTCATCACCCACTTGTTCACTAGGTTATCTCCTGCTGGGTTGTTCCTAGCATTTTACATACGTGTACACACATTTGTACATATATGTACATACATGCACACATCATTGGTTTTATTTGTGAATAGAGGATCATATATGTAGTTTTTAACTTTTTTTTTCACTTTATAGTATTTCTTAAACAGCATCCCATGTTAAAACATAGAGATCTAATTTATTCTTTTTGTTCACTTCCTGACTGCATCATAATTTATTTAATTACTCTTATATTGTTGGAAATTTAGGTTTCTGATTACAGACAAAAGGGGTGTGTGTGTGTGTGTGTGTGTGTGTGTGTGTGTGTGTGTGTGTGTACATGTGCAAATATGTCACAGTATGGATGTTGGATAGGTTCCTAGAAGTGGAGTTTTGGGGTCAGAAGTTTAAACTGTCATGTCAGTTATCCTCCCAAAAAGCTTTTACCCTGTAATGTTTTAAAAAGAAATATATTTCAAATTTCATTTTTATTCCTTTCACAGGTAGTATTTAAATCTTTATGATAGAAAATAATTAATTTCTATATTTGGTTTTGAATTGCTTGAGAATTCCAGACAAATATTAGAAACCAAGGAGTTTATAACTGTTTAGAAACTTAGAGTTTATAACTAAAAAGCTATAAATTCTATAATCAATGCTTAAGATATGGATAAAAATAGAATTATTTAAATAGAATATCTTAATCACTCTGAGAGCAAATAATATAATAATGTATAATAGCAAAACCAGAAATTTCTCTATAATTTGCTTCAGTTGACAGTTCCATGATATCTCATTTTCATATTTCCTACTGTGCAGTCACCATTTCCTGCTACGTTAGTAATCCTTAACTAACTAGTATGATGGAGACATGAAATGTTAAGATTTTTTCCCAAAATATTTATTTATTTGGCTGCATCAGGTCTTAGTTGCGGCACACGGGATCTTCAGTGTGGCATGCAGGATCTTTTGTTGCAGTGTGTGGGCTCTTCGTTGTGGCATGCAGGCTTCTCTCTAGTTGTGGCACGCAGGCTTCTCTCTAGTTGTGGCACGCAGGCTTAGTTGCCCCGCAGCATGTGGGATCTTAGTTCCCCAACCAGGGATTGAACCCACATCCCCTGCATTGGAAGGCAGATTCTTAACCACTGGACCACCAGTGAAGTCCCGAAATGTTTTGATTAACTGATTCTTCTAGTTAATTGATAGTTATTTGTGGTGCTTTGAAATTTCTTGAGCATAGGTCACCCTTAAACATGAAGTCCATATTTCTAAGGCTACAGTCCTTGTTAGTTGCGTTACGCTCAACTTGATTGATCTGGACAGATTTTTTTCATACCATACAATTATTTATTAGTATTATTTATAGAGCTATGCAGCCATCACCACAGTTTCGTAGCATTTTCATCATCCCAAAAAGAAACCCAGTATCCGTTAGCATTCATGCACCATTTTCCCCTCAATATCCCACCATCCTCTGGCAAACACAAATCTATTTTCTGCCTCTGGATGTGCTCGCTCTGGACATTTTCTATAAATGGAATCATACAATATGTGGTCTTGTGTGTCTGGCTTCTGTGACTTAGCACTAAGGGTCATCATGTTATAGCATGTATGCGTGCTCCATTCCTTTATATTGCTAAATAATAGTCCATTATATGGATATACCACATTTTGTTTATTCATTCACAATTGATCAACATTTGGGTTATTTCCACTTTTTGGTTGTTGTGAATAATGTTGCTATGAATGTGTGCAAGTTTTTGTGGACATGTTTTCATTTCTTTTTTATTTCATCTTGTCTACCAAATATAGGAATTGAATGTTAAAAAAGTTACATTATCTACAGATAAAAACAAGTATGGCATTCGCCTAAGGGCAGAACCAGATCACATGGTCCTGGGGAAGCGTCTGAAGGGAGCCTTCAAGATGGTGATGACATCCATCAAGCAGCTGAGCAGTGAGGAGCTAGAGCAGTTCCAGGAGAGTGGTGGGTATCTGTTTTATTGGGGGCACCGTTTGTGTCCTCAACCTGATGGGTGTCTCATACTTAGGCTCCTCTTTGATTTCTACTGTCACAGCCTTTTCTTAAATAAGAACTTTTTTTTTCTGTTCATAAAAATATTTATTATGAATAATTCTCATAATTTAGAAAAAAGTAAAAAAAAGTAAAGAGAATAAAAATGACCCATAACTGATCACCCATCCATTTAATGTAGATTGAGTGCCTACTGTCTGGTATTTGTTATGTTAGGTGCTGGGGTGCTATTAAAATTCTGATTTATGTAATTACAGCTTTAGAAAATGGAAATCACATAATTTTAAATTTCACATTTTTCACTCATATATTTTTACATTTTATGTTATTTTGTTTTTATTTATATTTTTAGTCTGTATTTTCATTTTATAAACATTTTTATGTGTTATTAGTCTTTAAAATGCTGTTTCAGTAAGTGCTGAAAATATTTTCCTTCCTGTGAATACCGGATAGTGTCTTTTTTTTTTTTTTGCGGTACGCGGGCCTCTCACTGCTGTGGCCTCTCCCGTTGTGGAGCACAGGCTCCGGACGCACAGGCTCAGCGGCCATGGCTCCCGGGCCTAGCTGCTCCACGGCATGTGGGATCTTCCCAGACCGGGGCATGAACCCGCGTCCCCTGCATTGGCAGGCGGACTCTCAACCACTGCACCACCAGGGAAGCTCTGGATAGTGTCTTTAACCAGTCTCTTATTGTTGTTGCTTTAGGTTGTTTCCATTCTTTTAATAGTACAACTAATATTTCAGTGAATATTTTCACATATAAGTGTTTTGTGGAATTGATTCCTTTTGGCTAGATTTCTAGATAGAAATTACTGAGTCAGAGGGGTGGACCTTAAGTTACCATTGAACTCTATAAATGCTAATGTAGGCCTAGAAAAATCTACCCTAGTGAGAGAGCAGAACCCCCTGAGATTCACCAGCCAGTGGTATAGAGTGTTACTGTTATCAGATGTTGCTTGTAGAGAAAAAGATGGTGACTTTTTAGAGGTGCCAGAATGAAAACTAGAAGATATTCAAAAGAAAAAAGTTATGTTTAATTTTAATTCAAAATTTAAATTTAAAATTTAAAATACTTAAGTATTTTTAGAGAAAGGGATTTAGCATTGACGTTTGGGGCTTGTTGTGAAGGAGGACTGGGGTCAGAACTTATTATAGTTTCTCTAAGATATCTAGAATACATATGTTGGTCTCAGTTGAGCAAGACTGGAGTCATTCATTCAGCAAATATTTTTTAAGGCCCTTCTGTTTGGTTGGCACTGGGAACATAGAATAAAATAAGGTAGACATTGTCCTTACCCTCATGGTGCTGGCAGACACTAAAGATTTATGGACATAATCATCGTTTTGATAAGTGCACTGAAGGAAATCTTTAGGGAGCTTTTCCAGGTGCCCAGGAGTTCCCAGCTCTGCCATGATTAGAATCATATGTGGTCTAATTATGGCCACTTGACATCCTGTAGCAATCCTAGGGCATGAGTTCTTTGATTGTTAGGGTTCCCTCTGAAGTTGAAAATCATAAGCATGGAAGTGTCATGAGGAAAGATTTAAAGATTCAGAAATCAGATGGGTAGTTATGGAAATTGGGGGAAATGTCCCTAAGATTCCCCAAATTTTTAGGTAAAATTTATAAAACATAAGAGGCTAGCAACTAAAAGTTGAGTCAGTACTAATTTAACTTGATTTGTTAAATTAACAAAATTAAAGGATCAGCCTTCAAGTCACAAATCTTAAGTTGTTTTACCAGTTAGCCAAAATATTAAAAATTCCTCAAATAAACCTTATTTGAAATGGAAAGCCTACAGTTTCTAAGCTATAGTTTCTGAATGGACTGTTCTGCATTGATGGAAAGCAAAGTAGTTTTCAGAATGCAGTGACATAAAGTGAAAATGACAGCCAGTTGCTCAAAGACCAAGAAGATCATTTGTGAGTTACCATAGTAGGCTTTCCTTATGATGGGAACTGCCATCCTTAGCTGTTTATACTTTCTGCCTTCCATGAATAGGCATGATGCTCAGAACTTCACACTGTCTACCTTTTTTCACCCTCACTGCACTCTGATAGGCAGATAATAGAACACCAGGGTCCTACAATCAATGAGTGGTGGGCCTAAGTCCAGTTTGACTCTACAGACTGTGCTTTCTTCATTATAGCGTGCTTTCTCCATCATAAACATGCTTGCTCATGTTTATGGTGGAGATTCGTTGCCTTCTGGCACATGTCTTTGGACCTGGGAGCTTATATACAACAGTAGATATCAATGGTGATTTAAGTGTCCTCAAGATAGCATGGTGCAGTCTAAAGAAAGTTTGTCTCATCCTTGACCTCAACCATGACATGAGTCCAGAGGACATATCTCTTGAAGACTGTGTAGCTTGATTATATGAAGGTTTTATTAAAGAGTGGCAAAATATATTGGTAGCAGGGCAGCTTGAGGAGTGGGGTACTGATTGAATAACAGTGGCAGTGGTTTCCCCAATAGGGACCATTGTTGTGGAAGGCCATGAACTGCATGAAGAAGATATCCGCCTCATGTACACCTTTGATCAGGCAACAGGTGGAACGACACAGTTTGAAGCACACTCAGATGCTCAGGTATTTTTCTGTTCCCTAGAATATTTCTTTACCAAAAGATAAGAACATAAGAGGAGAAAACATTTACCTATGCCTCTCCTGACAGTATTGGCAGCTTGTCTCAGGGTAAAATAAACCAGTTATTTATTTTAGATTGGCCTTATTAAACTCCTCTATTATAACTTCTTGACATATGCATTTCTTTAATGAATACATAAATTGATACTTGTGACTTTATGCATGCAGTTGTCCTAAGTGTTGGGTCATACAAAAATGAGTAAGATGTAATCCCACCCTTCAAGGAATGAGTCTGTCATGGAGATAGAAAAGTAAGTCAATTCTTATTACTGTACTTGATAAGTAGAAATAAGTGCTCCTATTTGAAGTCTGGGGTAGCAGTGGGGGTGGTTAGAGAGCTCCCCTTGAAGAGGATGTACAAGCAGTTTTGCATTCTGGGGTCTGTCTTTTTTTGTTGTAATGGATCACAGCATCTCTCTTCACTCTTGACCAGACTTCTCCAGGCAGATAGGTTGTAAGGTCTCCATTGTGAGAGTGAGGGACCTGCTGGAGTCCCTCTGTGCTTAATATGCCAGATACAGGGGAAGATGCCTCGTATGAGGCAAGCCAACCTCCTCCAGCCTTTACACAGGGTTGGTTTGTTTGTTTGGTTGGTTTTTTTGGCATGCCATGTGGCTTACGGGATCTTAATTCCCCGACCAGGGATTGAACCCAGATCCCCAGGAGTGAAAGCACCGAGTCCTAACCACTGGACCACCAGGGAATTCCCATACACAGAGTCTTAAATATGATGTAGACAGAACTCCATGTGGGCAGACAGTGGTAAGGAGCCAAAGGTGAGGAAACTAGGAAAGAAGGAATTGGGGCCAGGGAAAGAGATTTGTAAACAGTGAGAGGGTGCAGTCCTTTCTGATTACAGCCAAATGAGAGAGTCCTGAAGTCGTCTATACTTAAGGAAGTGTTGTCTGTGATGCTTCTGAGTTTCTTGACATGATTTGTGTATTGTGGGCCATGGTTGCCCTGCCATGACACATTATCCATTTCCAGTTTGCCTCCTGTGCCTTCATGAAGTGGAGCAAGTTTGTTAACTTCTCTCATTGAGTGTCCTCAAAAACGTAAATGGGGATGATGCCTAACTTATATGTATGTTCCCCTCTATAATAGAAGTGACAGTTATTATTATCACATCATCATTGACAGCCTTTATGACCAATGAGATAAAAAAGTAGTTAAAGTTGACAAGGTGGCAATTTAAACCATATTAAAAAAAAAAGTATGGTGGCCCATTGTAGAAATTGTGTCTTGAATCACACCAACAAACCAAAGAATAGAGTCATGGTTAAAGAAAACAACAGATGGTGGCTTTGAGATCTTCAGTCCACTTGTTTGTGGTGGATGCATTGTGAAAAGTCGTGCTGCTGTAAGAGCTTCATGATTGGTGATTTTATTTATTAGAAGAGTTGATATTATTCATTAGATAGACAAAAAGCAGAGTTACATGAGAGACTCTCTTGAAAGTCGGTCTCAGGACATCTCCTGTGAGCAGCACCCTACAGAAGAAAAATGAGAAGTCTCTCCTTTCTTCAGAGATGAAGGATTAGCTGTTTACAAAGGAGGACCCAAACATAAAGAAACCACGTTAATTTTGTCTTTGGCTTAGGTGTGTGACTAAATAATGCTGCATTATAGACTTCTGAGAATTTAAACACCATTTTGCTGAGTTTGAAAGAACTGTTTTCCTATATTTGATTGTCATGGTGTACACCGTTCATTCCTACAGGTTTTGGTTCTCTTAGATGTCACCCCTGACCAGTCAATGGTGGATGAAGGAGTGGCTCGGGAAGTTATCAATCGTATCCAGAAACTTCGAAAAAAGGTCAGCTTGTCAGATTAAGAACAAGCTACTGTTCTGGAGTTTTGTTTTGGTTTTTTTGTTTGGTATTTGTTTTGGTTTTGGGGGAGGAGAGGAGAGGCAAGTAATATAAACCATAGTAATTCATTAATGATGATTAGTCACTGATCTGTGATCCATTCAGATTGTACTGTTAGGAGAGGTACGCCACTTCCTTTCTCTCCTGTTCACTCCCAAGCTGGATGTGGCTCTTTTGTTTCTCTGATCAGAAGCTTTCGGCTAACATGTGCTCCTTGTCCTTCTTTTTCAGTTCTTTACGGCTTCCACAAAACCATCTTCTGGATAGATAGTCCTCCTGACTGGCACATAAGATTGTCAGAGCTGACAGCAAATGTCTCTGAGGAAGAGCAGAGATGCAGTCAGTGTGGAAGGACTCCTAGCTCAGGGAGAGATTGTTGGATCTGGACAGAGTGAGGTGGTTCTTCCTCATTCAGAAGTTGGGAGCCAGGACAGGTGCACAGAACATTTGCCTGCCCCTACTGGGTGAGAGAGCCAGGGAGCTTCTGTCCCAAGGAGGGCTCCCAGAAGTCCTCCTCCTTTGGCCAGGTTTCTGAGACCTGTAGTTCAGGGTCTGAGGTGGCCACTCCAGCAGATAATGGGATACTTGTAACCTCTGTCTCAGTTCAGAGCTTTATGAGTTGTTACTTGATCACTCCTTTTTTCAGAGAATTGGTCAGGATACTGTACCCTTCCATAATGATTCAGTGTGGGATCATCAGCCCTGTTTAACAGCGCCTTACATTTTAATTGACAAATGTGCTTCCCTTTTAAATTTTCTCTATGTGCTTTCAGTGCAATCTCGTTCCAACTGATGAAATAACAGTTTATTATAAAGCAAAATCTGAAGGAAAGTATCTGAATAATGTTATCAAAAGCCACACAGAGTTCATATTTGCCACCATAAAGTCTCCTTTAAAACCATATCCAGTTCCTACATCAGATGAAATCCTTATTCAAGAAAAAATGCAGGTGAGTTCTGAGTTCTGTTGAACATTAAGAGATTTAGGATTAGATTTTATGTTAAGTTTATGTAGTTATATCTCGATGTTCTGTCCCCTGGTGGCAATTAGTATAGTACTCAGTCCTGAAGTATTGCTCTGGAGAACAGTGAGTAGAGTCCAGAAGAGAAAAAAGGGAAATTAGAGCTGTTCTTTTTGGGAAGGTAACTAGGATATACATAAGAATTGCCAGGTTAGATGACTGTATGGTGCTGTTTTATCTAAAACTATAAAAGTCAGTATTGTGGATTCTGGTGCTTACTGTTAAACGTAAAGAGCAATTGACTTGAAAAGCAGTTTACTTTTATGGTAGTAGGTTATACATAAAAATATAATTTCATTTCCTGTTCATACATTTTAGATGTAACTGAAAATCTGACCAAGACGTGAAAGGTATTGGTCAATAATTCAGAAGTATGTCTGATAAAAATTCTTTTCTATATCAGTTAGTCATTTATTCAGTCATATGTCCTTGTCTTTTTCTACTTTGTATGGGACAAATGGAATAGAAAAGCAGGACCTGAATGTGACTGTCTTTTCAGTGGCACAAGTTACAAGATGGTTTCATTTTCTATTTTGCATGTTTTCTAAGGAACAAGGAAAAAAGAGAGGAAAAATTTTAGCTCTTCACTGTTTTAGTGTTGAGATTGAATATGCTCTCAGAATTGTATAGAGCTCTTATTCGACGCTGTGGTCAGATGCTACAGGTAGCCGCTCACATATTCTCATGTGCTTAGTTAAAAGGGTCAGACCTGGAAATTACACTCACCAGAGGATCTTCCATGCCTGGCCCTGCTTGTGCATATGTCAATCTTAACATTTGTACAGATGGCAGTGAGCAAGGTAAGAGTGACCTCCATTGTTTGTATTTTATTTTTTAATTAAGCCTATGAATGTTTTTAAGGCTATTACAAGAGAATTGGTAAAATTGGATAACTTTTTCTTTCTAATTGTCATCAAAATGAATCCACAAAAGTAAGTGATTGAACTAGCACTTCTAGAAAGATGGAGTAGACATACTTTTCCCTATTCCTCCCACAAAGTACAGCTAAACACCCCAGACATGATATATAAAAACAAGCATAAGAAGACTCTTAATGGTAGAGGGAAGAAGGCAGACCAACTAGGGATCTTGGGAACAAGTAAGAAAACAGTGGAGAGTTCCCTCGTTTTTCTTTCTGCTTCATGTATCCCAGGCTTGGAGCTGAAGAAGCTGGCAATCTGGAAATGCCAATGGGCATGGACGTAAATACCCCAACAAAATCCTGCTCTCTGCAGGTGGGACCAGGAGAGTGGCAACCAAGCAAGACAAAAAAACTTCCAGACAGTAACTGCTCTACTCCACCCAAATAAGACAGAGGAAACTAGGCTCTACTACCATTCACACCAGCAAGAGCCAAGTGGGGAGCCTAGACCTTTCCCAGGCCAAGCACCCTCAAGCCCTCACTGCCATGGTGGTATCAGAGAAGACCAAGCAGTGAGCTGGGACTTTCATCCTACCTGGGTGATAACGAGCTCTTTTGCCCAGTAGTGTCATTGTAGACCACATGGAGAGTCTAAACTTCTATCCCCATCAGGCAATAACAAGGCATCCCTTCCCCTTACCACTGCCCAGCATTAGTGAGGCCACATATCCCACCACCCTGTCAAGATGTCAGTGAAGGCCACATGGCGAGCAGTAAGGAGGCATTCCTACTCTTTTTGGCCAGGGGAGGTATTAGTGGAGGTCTAGAGGAGAACAGGAACTCCTTTCTTGCATCACCTTACCCCTCACCACCACCCCACCACCCCACCACCCCCACCCCAGAAGTAACAAGGAGTCCTGACCTCAGTGTCAATGCAAGCTAAATAGGGAACCCGGACTTCTCTCACTAATCAGTGATGAAGCAGTATTCCCTTTCCCTCGCCAGTGTAATGTCAAACAAAGTCAACTAAAATAGAGGATGTAAATAAGAACCAGAGTCTCATAATGCCTAACATGTCCAGGTTTTAATTGAAAATTACTCATTATACCAAGAACTGGGAGATCTTAAACTGAATGAAAAAAGTCCGTCAGTACATAGGAATACCAAGATGACAGAAACATTGACATTATCTGACAGAATGTAAAGCAGCCTTAACAAAAATGCTTCACAGAGCAATTACAAACACAATAGAAACAAGTGAAAAATAGCCTCAGTAAACAAGTAAAAGATATAAAGAATAGAATTAAAATATTAGAACTGGTAAATACAATAATTAAAATACAGAAACTCAGTGGATGGGCTCAACAACAGAATAGAAGAGATAGGAAAGAATCCATAAACAGGAAGAAATAACAATAGAAATTACCCATTCTGAATAACAGAGTTAAAAACAAAAAAGCTGAACAGAGCCTGAAGGATCTGTGGGATAATAACAAAAGTTTAATATTCTTGTCACTGCATTCTGGAAGGAAGAGAAGATAGGACAGGACTGAAAAAGTGTTCAAAGAAATAATGTCTGAAAACTTCCTAAATTTGGCAAAACACATAAACCTACAGATTCAAGAAGCTAAGAAAACACCATACAGGATAAATCCAAAAGAATTCACATCAGACATAACATAGTAAAACTTCTGAAAACTTAAGGCCAAGAAAACATCTTGAAAGCAGTGACAGAGATGTTGCAATACCTAACTTCTAGGGGAAAAACAATTTGAATCATACTGGATTTCTCATCAGAAATCAGTAGAGGTCAGAAGATGAAAGGACAACATTTCTCAAATGCTAAAAGATGAGTATTGTCAACCCACAATTTTGTTATCAAGCAAAAATATCTTTCAAGGTAAAGAGATAATCAAGACATTCTCAAATGAAGGAAAACTAAAAGAATTTGTTACTAGCAAGACTTACTCTAAAAGAATAGCTAGAGGAAATTCTTAAAACAGAAAATGATAAAAGAGGAAATCTAGGGACATCAGAACAGAGGGGGAAAAAATTGAAAGAGTCAAAATATAGATAAATTCAACAGACTTTTCTTCTTGAATTTTTAAAATTTATGTTTGATGGTTGCAGCAAAAACTAAAACCTCTAAATGCATATGCAAGGAATATTCAAGATAGTTATAAATAGGGAAGAGCAAAGGGATGTAAAGGGAGTTAAGATTTCTACACTTATCTCAGACTGGTAAAATGTCAACACCAGTGGTTATGTATATATAGTGTACCACCTAATGCAACCACTATAAAAGCCTACACTAAAAGATACATACAAAAACACTAAACAAATAAAAATGGAATTCCAGAATATGTTCAAGTATCCTACAGGAAGCATGGAAAAAGAAAGTAGAACAAATATAAAGCAGAAAATAAAATGGAAGGCTTAAACTTAACATCAGTAATTACGCTAAATGTAAATGGTGTAAATACATCAATTAATAGAGATTGGCGGAGTGATAAAAACACATTATCCAGCCTTTTGCTGTGTACAAGAAAGTCCTTAAATATAACAAAATAGGTAGGTTGAGAGTAAAAGGCTAAAATAGGATATACCATGCAAGCATTATTGAAAGAGAGCAGGATGTCTATGTTCATTTCAGTGAGTACACTTTATAGCAAAGAAAATTACCAATGATACTAAATAATGATACAATGTCAACCCAAAGGAAAATATAATGATCCTAAATGTATATGTACCTAACAACAGAGCTGCTTAAATACATAAAACAAAAACTGTAAGACCTTGAACGAGAACAAAAAAATCCGTAATTATAGTTTGAGAGAACAGTTAGACAGAAAATCAGAATCTAATCAGTATTTACGGAACACGCCACCTAACAGCAGCAGACTACACATACTATTCAAGTTCCCATTTACCAAGGTATATTATAGCCTAGGCCATAAAATAAACCTCATCACATTAAAGAGTTGAAATCATATAGAGTATGTTCTCTGACCACAATGGAATCAAACTATAAATCAATAACAGAAAGGTAAAAGCAAAATCTCAGCACATTTGAAAGCTAAAAAACGTACTTCTAAATAATCCATGATCAGGGAAAAAGTGTTAAGGAAAAACAAATGCGTAAAACTCAATGAAAAGGAAAATACAGTATCAAAATATGTGGATTACAGCTAATTTGTACCTCTGAAGACTAACATTAGAAAAGAAGAATGTTTCAATCAGTAATCTAAGTTCCAACTTCAAGAATCTAAAAAAGAAAGTAAGCAGAAAGAAGGAAAATAACAGAAATCAAAGCAATTGAAAATAGGAGAACAATAAAAAATGTGGTTCTTTGAAAAAAATTAATAAAATCAATAAACCTCTAGTGAGACTGACATAGAACCAAAGAAAACACTAATTACCAATATCAAGAATAAAATAGTAAAAGTTTACTGTACATCAAAAAAAAGAAAAATGAATAATATAGGACATGAATACAGACTGCAGAAATCAAAAAGATAAGTAAATACTGTGAATAACTCTCTACACATAAATTTGACAACTTGGATGAAATGAACCAGTTTCTCAAAAAGCACAAACTGCCTCAACTCACTCATATGAAACAGATAATTTCAGTAGCCCTATAGCTATTAAGGAGATTGAACTCATAATTTAAAAACTCCCTAGAAACTTTGATTGTAAATTTGATTTTCTAGTTGAGTTTAATGCCATCATTGATGGTGTTGCACAATACAGATGTCCATCAAAAAGGGACATAGACATATTCGTAATGTCGGTTCCTCATACCAGTTAAAAGTAATGAAATGTATCTCTATGTATAAATTTTTCTATATTTAGAAAACATTTTCAATGAAAAAAGCAAGTTTCACAGTTAAATATACAATAGCGAGCATTCATGTAAATTTTAAAAATACATCATCACACATTGTTTATGAACATATAGAATTACGAAATACGAGAACATGGACTTGAAAAACAAAGCTCATAATAAGTCTTGGGAAAGGGAGGAAGGGAAACTGAGGAAAAAAGTAAAAGAGATGGCAATTTTAAAAAAGTAATGAAACTCTCAAGAAATCTCCAGATCCAAATGGTTTTGCTAGAGAATTCAACCAGACTTTAAAAGAATAAACACCAGTTCTACACAGCTCTTCCAGAAAATAGAAAAGGAAGGAACACTCCCTAACTCACTTTATTCCATAATAGAGTATTGACACCAAAACCAGATACAAACAATACCAAAAAAAGAAAACCACAAATATCTCTCATGCATATAAATGTACAATTCTTAACAAAAAATCATGAAATTGAATATAGCAGTATATACAAAGAATTATGTATCATGACAGGTGAGGTTTATTCCAAGGTTACAAGGCTGGTTCAGTATTCAAAAACCAATCAGTATAATCTACCATATTAACAGATTAAAAGCTTATAAGACTATAACAGTTAGAAAAAGCATTTGACAAAATTCAGTGTTCATTCATGATAAAAAAAAACTGTCAGAAAAATAGGGAGAGGAACTTCATCAACTTGATAATGAGCATCTGTAAAAAACCTATAGTTAACATTATACTTAATTGGAAGAGATTGAATGTCTTCTGTGTAAGATCAGAACCAAGGCAAGGATACCTGTTCTCATTACTCTTATTCAGCATTGCATTAGAAGTTCTTGCCAGTAGAATGAGGCAAGAAAAGAAAAGGCATGCAGATCAGAAGGAAAGCAATAAAACTGTTTCTATTTGAAGGTGACATGATTGTCTACATAGAAAATTGCAAGGAATCTACAGACTGAGATGTATACTGGGACCCCTCCGTTGCTTTGCCCACCAGCACTGTTACCAGCTGTTCCCAGGATGTTTGTGTATCCATTTGGACCTGTGATGATACCTCGGGCAATACGTGGTCCTCTACACTGCTGCACAAGTTCAGTGATGTGTGGCATATGAGCTGGTCCATCACTGCCAACGTTCTGCCTGTCTTAGGTGGAGACAGGTGATCCTGTGGAAGGAATTAGTCGCAGGAGCAGAGGATGTGCATAAGAAATGTCAACAGGGCCAGCGGTTTTTGTCAGCTTTAGTCACAGAAGGTCAGCAGAATGAGCAGTGACAAAACAGATGGGGCCTAGCTCCCCCATCTGCTGACTTCAATACTGCTTCTTTCTGGACCAACTGACGAAACAACTAGGAAGAGCTCACAACTCCAACAAGATTATTTTCCCAGGATTGATTTCAAATGCAACCACAATTTGTCATCTGCATCAACATGATGTGATATGGTTTATAATTTACTGTCTGACTGAAAGCATTCATGTTATGAGGAAAAAACTACAGATGATCTTTATATTATTTTAAAGTATTTTGGCTAGTTTTATATAAAATTTGGGTTTAAGCTTTAATTGGGAGGGTTTGTTTCCAAAGTAATTGAATAGAATCTATTACTTTTTAAAAAATCATATTGCTTATAAAAAGGTTTTCATCAAATTCACAGGATATAAGATAAACATACAAAAATTAATTTTTATATTCTAGCAATGAACACATGGAGAATGAAATTTAAAATGTAATACCATTTACAGTTGCTCAAAAGAGAGAAACTTCGGTATAAATCTAATAAAACAGGTACAGGACTTTTATGTCAAAAACTACAAAATAACGATGAAAAAATCAAAGATCAAAATAAATGGAGAGAGACTTCCCTGGTGGCGCAGTGGTTAAGAATCTGCCTGCCAATGCAGGGGACACAGGCTCGAGCCCTGGTCTGGGAAGATCCCACATGCCAAGGAGCAGCTAAACCCACGCGCCACAACTACTGAGCCTGCGCTCTAGAGCCCATGAGCCACAACTACTGAGCCCACCTGCCACAACTACTGAAGCCCACGTGCCTAGAGCCCGTGCTCCGCAACAAGAGAAGCCACCACAATGAGAAGCCCACGCGCTGCAACGAAGAGTAGCGCCCGCTCGCCACAACTAGAGAAAGCCTGTGTGAAGCAACAAGGACCCAACGTGGCCATAAATAAATAA
Organism: Phocoena phocoena; assembly: GCF_963924675.1. Taxonomy (NCBI): domain Eukaryota; kingdom Metazoa; phylum Chordata; class Mammalia; order Artiodactyla; family Phocoenidae; genus Phocoena; species Phocoena phocoena. Next base: position 25,240,455 of record NC_089224.1, on the reverse strand, counting down.
ATAAGTTTAAATAAGTAAATAAATGGAGAGACGTGCCATAATCATGGGTTGGAAAATTCAATATAATAAACGTGTCAGTTCTCCCCCAGTTAATATATAAGTTTAACTCAGTCCTGTCAAATCTCAGCAATATTTTGTTGTAGATATAGCCAAATTTTCTTGAAAGAGAAGAAAAATAAAATAGTTAAAACACTTTTGAAAAATAAGAATATAGTGGGAGAAATCACCCTGCCCAACTTCAAGACTTATCTGAAGACTTGTGTGGCATGAGCATTGAATAGACACAAAAATCATTGTCACAGATACAGAATACAGAAGTAGACTCACAGTAGATCACAAAATGGGGCCAGATGATTTTTGAGAAAGGAGCAAAAGCAACTTAATTGAGTAGTCTTCATTATATGGTACTAGGCAGTTAGATATCCACATGCAAAAAAATGTCCTAGACCTAAGTCTTACACCTTATACAAAAATTAACTTAAAATTGATCACAGACTTGCTTCCCTGGTGGCTCAGTGGTTAAGAATCTGCCTGCTAATGCAGGGGACATGGGTTCGAGCCCCGGTCCGGGAAGATCCCACATGCCGCAGAGCAGCCAAGCCCGTGCACCACAACTACTGAAGCCCTCGCGCCTAGAGCCTGTGCTCTGCAACAAGAGAAGCCACCTCAATGAGAAGCCTGCATACCTCAACGAAGAGTAGCCCCCATTCCCACAACTAGAGAAAGCCCGTGCACAGCAACGAAGACCCAACACAGTCAGAAATAAATAAATAAAATAAATAAATTTATTTTTAAAAAAAACATAAAACATTTAGGAAAAAACCAAAATTTTTAGAATTCAGGATTAGGCAGAGTTTTTAAGACTTTATACCAGAAGTCCAGTCCATAAAAAGAAAAACTGATAAATTGAACTTCTTCAAAATTTTAAATTCTTTGTGAAAGATCCTGTGAAAAGGATGAAAAAACAAGCTACAGACTAGGAGAAGATCTTTGCAAACTTCATATCCAGCAAAGGATGTATCTAGAATATATGAAGAAGTCTCAAAACTCAACAGTTTCTTTTAGATCTAATTAGAAAATGGGAAAAGACGTGAATAGACATTTACCAAAGAAAATATACAAATGATGTGTTCCCCTTGACTTTTTATTCAAATTTAACTTTTTTTTTCTTCAGTTTCACTTATATTTTTGGCTTTTTAGGTGGAGTACTACTTCTGGAAAATCCAAAAGGAGATAATAGGCTGGACCTTCTAAAGCTGAAGAGTGTTGTTACTAGCGTTTTTGGTGTAAAAAATAGAGAGCTGGCTGTCTTCCATGGTGAAACAGGTGTGTAGAAAGTCAAAAGATATTCATCTATGTCCTTTGACACGAGATTGATCATTAAGGATCTTAATTTGGTAACATAACCTTTGCCTTTTTCCTGACTCTGAGTCAGGGCCAGCCTCTACAGTAGTGCCTGCCTGCAAGTGTCTCTTTATGCTTTCTTTGTGTGATATGGCTGAAAGAACACTGGACTTACTAGGAGATGAAGGTTCTAATCCTACCCTTTACTGTTAGCCATGTGATGCATTCTAGGCTTCAGAGACTTCCCTGTTGTGTTTTAACTTTATTAAACATAGTGTCTGCGTCTTGCTAAATCCAGCGTCTTGCTAAATCCAGATTCTCAATGAGACAAGCCTAAATAAAATTTTAAAGAATTATAAGTACATTTCCTCCTACTGTCATGGGTTGAATTGTGACATCACCACCGAATCCCCCACCTCTACCCCAAGATGGGTTGAAGTCCTTATGTTTACCCCCAGTACCATCTAATGTGACCTTCTTTGGAAATAGGTTCATTGCAGATATAATTAGTTAAGGTAATACTGGAGTAGGGTGGGCACTACTCCAGTATGACTGGTGTCCTTATAAGAAGAGGGCCATGTGAAGACATAAACAGGGAGAAGGCTATGTGGTGACAAAGGCAGAAATTGGAATTAGGCAAACCTGCAAGCCAAGAAACACCAAAGATTGTTGGGAACCTCCAGAAGCTAGGAAGAGGAAAAGAAGGATTCCCTTACAGGCTTCAGAGGGAGCATGGCCCTACTGACCCCTTGATTTTGGACTTCTCACCTGCAGAGACTGTGAGACAATAAATTTCTGTTGTTTTAAGCCATCCCACCCACCCCACCCCACCTCCCTCCCCAGTTTGTGATTCTTACAGCAGACAAAGGAAACTAATACACTCACTTAACAAACCTGAATGTTCATTTTCAGAAACTTTTAAATATCAGTAGCTTAAAAGAAGAAATATAAATGGCCAATAAATAAAGGGAAAACTGCTGAACCTCAATAGGAAAAACCACAATGAGGTACTATCACATGTAACCGAATTGGCAAAAGCTAGAAGAATTTCACAATATCAGATGTCAGGGATATTATGTTATAGGATTTGTTGGATTGTAAATTGATAGAAGCACTGTGGACAGCCATTTGCTAAGGCTGGATAAGGGAAGCAAACATGATGTGGGGAAACTGAGGAAGTTAAGGTCTGGAAGACAGATGGTTCACTGGGGGCTCTGAGGAAAATCTCTCACCAGGATCCACCAAGGGGAGCTGGTAAGTCAGTCAGTGGACAACTTGGATCTCTATCTCAAGTCACTGTAGAATAAGAAGCAAGGACATACTGGAACTCACATCTGTCTAGCTCACTGTCCCCTCTGATCCAGCAGGCGGCAGCCTGTGAAAGCTGAGTAATGCCTGAGCCCCACCTTGACCTTTAGTGGCATAGTGGCTGTAACCAATCTTATACCCTAAGCAATGTTTAATTGTATATAAATGAAATTACACTATGTGTGTTCTGTGTGTCTTGCTCTTTTCCACATATATTCATTAGTCAGCTTATCTTCTGATCATAATTATCTTTTTTTAATATAAGCCGCCTTTTCATGGTAAAGTTTAGGATTCTGATATAAGAGGAAATTTTAAGAGGAGCTATAATATGGAGGAAAAATACTAAAAGGGGAAAAAACAATTTGCCTTATAAGTTATGAATATTATGCTATTTTGCAACATTAAGATTTCCTACTATTTGCATGTCATTAAAGCCTGATTTTATAGAAAAGACAGTATCCTTTGATAAATAAAATAAAGTGGAAAGCATCACTGTAAAGATACATGATAGTTTAATAATTAAATAGGAAAAAGTGAATGACTTCAGCTCTGAACTTTCCCCCTGAAAGAATGATTTATTTTTTGTTATTTTTAGAAATAAAAAAGCAAACCAACTTACTGAGTCTTAGTGGAAAAACACTTTGTGTGGCTGCAGGATCAACTCCCTCTGTGGTCAACAGTCCTAGTACTCTTCTCTGTCAGTATATCAACCTACAGCTCTTGAATGCAGACCCACAAGGTGCGTGCCTCCCCCAGCTGTGAACACCCTCAGCAGGCAGGTTATGGTGTGCTAGATGTTAAGATTTCCTTTAATGTTCAGTCTCTGATTTATATGGATTTTTTAAGTCAGCTTCAACTTGGTAATTTAAAATGTAGACTCCAACACTTCTTTGGGGAATACTCACGGCTTGTTTCTTTTGGTGTATTTATGTAGAAACACCCCTCCATCTGATATGGTCAGGAAATGAGGTAAATTGGTTAGGTAAAAATAACAGCTAAACGAAGCTGAACTGTTTAAATGTCAGAACATTGTAGTCTTAAATTTTGCCTTCTTTTTTTCTTGGAAAATGTTCTGAGAACTGTTGTACATATCCATGCCTTAATCAACAGACTAGATCGATACTTACTTTTCCTTGATATTTTGGGGTCCTCATTGTGCACATTTATTACTGTCTTCAGGCTCTTCATTTGACTGTTTACTGAATATCTCTTCCCTAAACTACTGGGCTTTTATACTAGTTGTTTTTTCTTCTTCCCTTTCTCCTTTCCCCCTGTGAAATATTTAAGACTGTTTCTGCAGACTGTACAATTAATCCCACTCTTGCTCTTGTACTCACTGCTGGCTTTCAAAGCCAGCACCACTGTCTACTCACTACCTCCATTAGGGATCCACTAGCTAGAGGGTGAACTCTCAGAATTTAATCCATTTTGGGGTTTTTTTTTTTCTGTAGAGTGTTTAATGGGAACAGTAGGCACTCTCTTGCTTGAAAATCCACTTGGGCAGAATGGGCTGACCCACCAAGGTCTTCTGTATGAAACAGCCAAGGTGTTTGGCCTTCGGAGCAGGAAGCTAAAACTGTTTTTGAATGAGGCTCAAACAGAAGGTGAGGAGATTATAGAACGTGCTAATTGTTTTTCATTTTTGTTTTTATTTTATTGAAAATAGATTGTGATGCCATTAATTATATGTGTAAGAGATAGTACTGTTGTTATACTTTTTTTCTTTTTTTTTTGCTCTTCAGAAATTTGCCATACTATAAATGTTAAAATAATAATTAAAAGGATGATATGTATAAAATAGATAATAAGGAAAAAAATAATTAAAAGGATGATTACTTTTTGCTTTGGAAATAATCTAAAAATGATATTGGTATATTAAAATACATGCTTCTAGGTAAATTAGCTTATTTGCTGATCCTAAAATTGTCCTCTTCCCCGAGAATCAAAATGTTCACTGTATTTTAAAATAACAGCTTGAAGGAAACATAACTGACATTGTACTTCCTCCTTAACAACTTAAAAAGCATACCTTTTCTCAGTGAGCTGCATAAAAATGTGAAGAGCTAGGTCATTAGTTGACATATTCTCCATTCCATAATTCAGAAAACAGAGTCAGGATAGAGTCAGGATAAGGCACAGGCTAGTGTCTTCGAGGATATGTTTTCTCTTTCTCCCACTTATATCATCCACTTCTGTGATTTCACCTTCTGTGGCTGTTCTGACAACTTCTCTAGTGACATTTTAGCCCTCACCCAAGTTCTGTTCTATATTCGATTCCCTGTTACACATGGGTGTTCATTTTAGTGCTGCTGCCACTGGAATCATTTCCTCAAACAGCTTCTGCTGATGGGATCTGGGTTTTTCTGTTTATAGCCATCCTTCTTGTCATCCCAACTCAAAACCTTTTACCATTTCATCCTTTTATTTATTCAGCCATACAGCCTGGGATTTATTGGACTTTCTGAGTCAAGATTTGTGTCTCCTAGCACTGGTGGAAAGTTGCTAGGCATTATCTTTTCCAAAGATAGTCTTTTGATTTTCTGCAGTTTGAATATGCTGTGCCTGGGTATAACTTTTTTGGTATAATGCATTATTCATTTCTGTTAGAGAGTTTTGATTTCTAGCATTTCCTTTTAATTCTTAGAATTTCCATCTTTCTGCTTACATTACCCATCTGTTCTTGCATATTGTCCACCCTTTCTATTAGTGTCCTTAACATTAATCCCAGTTATTTTCAATTCCCAATCTGATAATTTCGAAATCTCTGCCATATCTGAGTCTGGTTGTGTTGCTTGCTTCGTCTCTTCCTATTGTGTTTTTTCTTTTTTAGAATGCTTTGTAGTATTTGGTCGATAGCAGTACATGATGTACTGGGGAAAAGGAACTGAGGTAAATAGGCCTTTATTGTAAGGTTTTATGTTTATCTGGCTAGGAGTTAGGCTGTGTTTATTGTTTACTGTTGCTATAGGTTCCAGAGGCTCAAATTTCCTTCTTCTGTCTTATGGTTTCCCTAGAGATTCCTTTTTAAATATGGTCAGAGCTTTGCCCATTCTTTCAGCTGTAATGCCCTATTGTCATACAGGAGCCCATATGATGTTGTAGTAAAGTGTGGGGGAAGGAGAAGTGGGGGAAGTGTTCTATAATTTTATGATTAGTTCTCAGTCTTTAGTAAGCCTGTGCCTCTGGGCTGTGACCCTCACAGGTGTTACTCAGCTTTAAAATTTTTCCTCTTTAGGTAAGAAAGGAAGGTAAAGGGGGCTAGAGGTGGGTATTTCCCTTTCCCCGGGTCAGTTAGGCTTTGGTTAAAAAGAAAAAAAATAGTTACTCATAAGGAAGAACTTCTGCCATTTTACTGGGAATTTTTTTCTAGAAGCCTTGTACCTTTTTTGTCCTCATTTCCTCCATTACTGCCACCTTTTGTGTTCAGTTCATTTTTTGCAGTTTACTGTTTTCTTTTTTTACTTCCTCTTGTGTGTGTGTGTGTTTTAAGATATTAGTGTTTACCATGGGGATTACAATTAACATCCTAAATTTATAACAATTTAACTTGAATTGATACCAGTTTGACTTTAATAACATACAAAAACTCTGCTTCTATACAGCTCTGCCCCCATTTATATTCTTGTCAGAAATATCTTCATAATTATGTTCCCCAAAACATAAGTTCCTAACTGTGTTTTATGTATTTACTTTTAAATCATGTAGAAAACAAAAAGTGGAGTTAAAAATAAAAAATGCAACAACAATATGGCTTTGACTTACTGTCTAGCATCCTTTCATTTCAACCTGAAGGATCCCTTTAGCATTTCTTGGAGGGCAGTTCTAGCAGTAATGAACTCCCTCAACTTTCTGTTTATTTTGGAATGTCTTAATTGCTCCTTAATGTGTGAAGAAAAATTAAGAAGAAAAAAATCTGTTTTGCAAAATGGAGAATTCTTTGTTGATAGTTTTTTCTTTCAGCACTTCAAATATGTTGTCCCACTGCCTTCTGGCTCTCATGGTTTCTGATTAGAAATTAATCTTTTAATCTTATTGAGTATCCTGGTATTTTGCTTCTCTCTTGCTACATTCAAGATTTGGTCATTATTTCTTCAAATATTCTTTATATTCTTTTCTTCCTGAAATTCCCATAGTGTGTATGTTGGTCCACTTGGTCTGTGTCTCAGACGCCCCTTAGGCTCTGTCCACTTTTCTTCATTCTCTTTTCTTTCTTCTCCTTCAGACTGGATGATTTCAAATGTCCTATCTTCGAGTTCACTGTTTGTTCTGTATGCTAAATTATGCTGTTAAGCTTCTCTAGTGACTTCTTAATTTCAGTTATTGTACTTCAGCTCCAGAATTTCTGTTTAGTTCCTTTTATAATTTCTCTGTTGATATTCTCATTTTGTTGATACATTGTTTTCTTGGCTTGTTCTTTGTATGTGGTTTCCATTGACCTTTCCATTAGTCAGTTATTTTCCATTTAAGACAGTTGATTTAGAGTCTGTCTAATAAGTCCAAGTATCTGCGCTTCCTCAGGGACAGATTGTGTTAATTATTTTTTCCTGTGAATGGGCCGTACTTTCCTATATCTTTGTATGCCCTGTAATTTTTTTTTCTCTTTGAAAACTGGATATTTGAATTTGGTGACTCTGGAAATCAGGTTCTCTTCCCCAGGGTTTGCCGTGTTTGATGGTTGAAGGCTACAGTCGTCTGTTTGTTTATGACTTTTCCAAACTATTTTTACAAAGACTATTCCTGGTTGTATGTAGTCCCTGAAGTCTCTGTTCCTTTAGCTTATGTTCAGCTATTATTTTGACAGAGATTTCCTTGACCTCCAGGAACTAAAAATTTAAAAACAAAATACCTACCTCTCCCAGTCTTTAAAGATTGACTCTGTTCTGGTCCACTCCTTCAGCTCCACCAGGCTGTTTACAGTTCTGCCTCAGGCTTCTCTTCCTGTTTTCACTGAGCCCTGAAGATCAGCCACATTTGGCCAAAAAAGCTTTTTACCTTTATCAGAATCAAATGCTTAGGGTCTTCTCAGATCCTTCTGTATATGCATACTGCCCTGGGCATGAATGTGGCTCTCTAAATTATTCAGCATACAGAGGCACTTTTTAATGCCCTAATTGCCCAAACTTTTCCTCCCAGGCCTTAAGCAATCCATTGCCTGTCTCATCCATAATCTTTTGCCTCAGGCAGCCGTGGGTTTTTTGTTTGCCTTTGGTTTTCATGCAGTGCCCACCACTTTTCCACCCTGAGTGAGTTCCAAGTAGGCAAAACAGAGACAAGCACCTTATGTAAGCCCTTCAAGTAGCTCCCAGACAGGTTAGAACAAACGCAGTACTTTTGCTCCATTCCTCCTGGAACTAGGAACCAGGGTCCCACACTGGAAACAGGGGCTACTGTCTTCAAGCCCACCACCAAGCTAGGAAGGAGCTGGTAAAGCACAAGTAAAAACACAGATCTTTCCTGCCATTTTCAAGTTGCCTTTTCTCTGATTCAACATTCACTTGGTTGCTGTAAACGTTTGATTGCTTTCTAGAGTTCTGACGAAGTTGATTCTGGCTGGCTGTTTTGTAATGTTTCAGTTGATGTCCACTTTAAGGGAACATTTCTTTAATTCTTTGGGGGCACTGTCTACCCTGGCCCACTTTAAACTCAATTATTTTGGGCCACAGAGAGTGTTTAGAAAGTTTTGGCCCCAGTCATGCAAGGGGCCAGAATTCTCATGGGGACATGTTCTGTCTATCTCCCCAAACCAAGGCTAAGTGGGGCAAGTCTCTATATTGGTTTACTGTGACTGGTGCAATAAATTACCAAAACCTGGGTGGCCTGAGACAACAGAAATGTATTCTGTCACGGATCTGGAGGCCAGAAGTCTGAAATTGGTGTCAGCAGGACTGTATTCTCTAGGGGAGAATTTGTTCTTTGCCTCTTCCAGCTACTGGTGGTTCCAGGCATCCTTGTGGCTACATCACTTTGATCTCTGCCTCATTGCCACCTCTTACGTCTGTTTCTCCTTTTTCCAAAAAAGGTCACAGTCACAGTTTCCAGGAATTAAAGCATGGTCATATCTTTTGGAAGGCCATTATTAAACCCATAATGTTCTCTTAACTGTTTTTCTCTGTGGTGAAGGATCTTTTTGAAATTTACCCTTTTTCCATGGGCTCCTTATTTGAGGTCTCAGTTTTTTTGTTTTTTAATTTTTATTTATTTATTTATTTTTTTATTGGAGTATAATTGCTTTACAATGGTGTGTTAGTTTCTGCTTCACAACAAAATGAATCAGTTATATATATACATATGTTCCCATATCTCTTCCCACTTGCGTGTCCCTCCCTCCCACCCTCCCTATCCCACCCCTCCAGGCGGTCACAAAGCACCAAGCTGATCTCCCTGTGCTATGCGGCTGCTTCCCACTAGCTATCTACCTTACGTTTGGTAGTGTATATATGTCCATGCCTCTCTCTTGCTTTGTCACAGCTTACCCTTCCCCCTCCCCATATCCTCAAGTCCATTCTCTAGTAAGTCTGTGTCTTTATTCCTGTTTTACCCCTAGGTTCTTCATGACATTTTTTTTTTCTTAAATTCCATATATATGTGTTAGCATACAGTATTTGTCTCTCTCTTTCTGACTTACTTCACTCTGTATGACAGACTCTGAGGTCTCAGTTTTTTGAGGGGGGTTTCATTGGACTCCCCAGTTTGTGTAGACCCTAGGATTTTTCTTCTCTCACTTTCATAGCCTATTAGTGCCAAATCTTTAAGCTTCCAGGCCCACCAGAAAATCTTAATGTTCAGCTACCTCTTGGGATTCATGATATTTTGGGCTCTGTGGATTTCTCTCATTTTCTTCCCTTGCTCAGCTATTTTTTTTTAATTAAAAAAAATTTTTTTAATTAATGTTTTATATTATACTTTGACATTTTCTGCTACATTATTAAAAGTGAAAGCCTTCTTTTCCACTTGCATTTCTCTCTTCAATGAAGCACAATTATTTTGCTTGAGATTTATTTTCAATAACCCTCCTTTGTCTCTTTACCCCTCCCTAGTTTTAGGGCCTCATCATCTAATGAGACAGCCTGTCTGCAGGCTGTATTCTTCCACCAAGATTGTCTTCATGCACATTCCTCCCTTGATGATGTTCCCCTGCTCGGATCCCCCAAGGCTCACTATTATCTAATGCTTCAGAATCTTTAGCTTGACACATAAAATCCTTCCTGTTCTGGTCCTTATCTGTCTTTCCAGTTATGTCCATGAAGCTTTCATTCTATCAGAAGGCTTTTTTCACTCTCCTTCCAACACACTTGGCTCTTTCATGATGGTTTGGTAGTCAGCATCAACAAGTAGGTGTAGCTTCCTGTTTTGATAACCTTGTGTGAAACTTCAAAGACATTCTTAACTTATTTTTCTCAGCCCTCAAATCCATTGGTCACCAAGAGCAGTTGAGCAGTGAAAATGAAGAATTGTCATCATTTTTACTTGTTGTATGCAAGTGTAGGTACCTGGTTGAAACTGATCAAGGATAGAATCACATCCATGTGAATTAGGTATTAGTACTACTACCTATGATTCACAAACCAGATCTTAACTATAATGTCTTATTACCTTCTTTTTGCTCTTTAAGGTTGACTGGGCAAGTTTAGTAGGTAAAAGCTTGAAAGTTAACTTATTCACCCAAGATTATCAAGAAACCTGGTATTCTTTCCAATCCAGTATCTTTTCCCAATCTAATATCTCTTGCCTCATTTTCATTGTAGTCTTCCTCTCAAGATTATCTTTCATAAAATATTAATAATTTGGTAAATTAGAAGGATCTCATAAGGCTTACAGTTTTAGAAACTCACTGATGCCTTCTTGCTTGTTCCACTAGACTCTAAATATCTTCTCCAGCTCCTGTAGTTCTCTATTAAGGAGGCAGCTTTTTAGAACATTTTCTTATCCAGGGTTCCTGTTAGGACAGGAGCCATTTTTAGAGAAAGTTGGTCCTTCCCTTTGAATTCAGATCTGGCTAGACGCAAAATGCCCCACAGTAGGCATAGAACTTTAAAAAATTTTCTCCTTCCTTCCATCCTTCCTCCCTCTTTCTTTCCTTTCTCTTTCCTTCCTCCCTTCCTTCCTTCCTTTCCCTTCTTCTTCTCCCTCCACTGCCCCACTCTTTTTCTGAGCTTTAATATATTCAGTGTGTTTTGATCTATAGTATTTGTGTTATGCTTTTGGATGCTCAGTTTTTTCTTTTATCTTTAGCTGTATTGGCTCCTGTATTTTTTGACCTGAGTCTTTAGGCTTTGATAAATTCTTGCTTTCTGACATTGCAAGCTGTCCTAGGTTTATCATGTATACCCTTTCTTCCCCAAACATGGAAATGACTTGCTGTTTTTCCTGTTATAGGGTGTTAATATTTAGGAACCACAAATCTGAGCTGCTTGCTTAGCATTGCTTCTAGGCCTTTTCTGAAGACATAGGAAATATTGTTCATGTGGGATTGTGGGGACATCTTGGGCAGTATTCAGAGTTAGTTAGGTTAAGGGCACAGTCCTCCAGAAGTCTGCCCAAAACTTCTAACCCCAAGTATAAGGAGTTAGGCTCCAACTACAAGCTCAGACAAAAGAGTTCACACAAGACCGTTGTCACTTCTGGCACCAACTGCAAGTTCAGAGGGTTTCCAAAAATCACCCTCAGGTCTGATAATTTGCTAGCAGGATTCACAGAACTTGTGGAAGCTATTGTATTCATGACTACATTTATTATAGGGAAAGGATAAAAACTAGAACCAGGCAAAGAGAAGAGATGCACAGGGCCAAATCTGGGAGGGGGTCCAAATATGTAACTTCAGATTATCTCTCTGCAAGGAGGCATGGACAGTGTTGCCTCCTAGCCTGAGTACATGACAGTAGTACGTACAGTGTATTACCAACCAGGGAAGCTCACCTGAGCCGTGGTGTCTAGAGTTTGTATTGAGGCTTCATTACATACGTATGATTGCTCGTATGGTTGGTCTTTCTGGTGTAGCCAGCTCCACCCTGAGTTATCTCATTAGCATAAACCATCAGGTGTGTTCAGGGGCCTACAATAAATAACAAAAGATGCTCCTATCACTCAGGAAATCCCAGGGTTTCAGAACTACCCCCAGTAGCTGGGACAAAGTTTAGGTTTCTCTTAAGGTGAGGCCGAATTTCTTACTACCCAGGCAGTTAACATTTTTTTAATATTCATCCAGGATAAGTAGAAAAATGATTTCTTTAAAACTTCTTCTTTCCATTCTAGAAATTACAGAAGAAATCCCCATGAAGACTTTGAACACGAAGACTGTGTATGTTTCTGTATTACCGACTACAGCAGACTTCTAACATTCAGTTATCTGTGTGGTTCAGTCAACCTTTCCCTGGCATATACCTCTTCTCCCCTCCCCCCAACCCCGGACACACACACGGACACAGACATGTTGATATTTCCTTCAGGTGCATGTATAATATACTGCTTTTGGTCTAAAATTGAAATGGAATTGATCAAGTGACTTGAGGCTTCACAGTAATAGTCACACTTAACCGTAAACACCTATGTAGTCATGTTGAGGAAAAGTTACAGTGTTACCTCAGCACTACAGAGTATATTTCTATACTTGAATTTTTAAGTATAGAACATAGTTGTTTAAATGGTATTGTGTGTGTGTGTGTGTGCACACATGTATATATATATCTCTGTTATCTGTCTATATATATATATCATTCTGTGGCCTTTTAAAACTTATTTGAAATCTATTGAAGGAATGGACAGTGTTATATATTTTTGCTACCTGGATTTTCCTGGGTAATTGATGGAATATTTTAAGTTTTAGTAAATCGGAACAATAAACTTTCTCACAGATAATAAACATGTTAGTAGTAATTCATTCTCCCATAGTTCAGTGAAACTTGGAATTTGCAATCTTTAAAGAACAAAAAAACTTAATAGTGACTTCCATATTAAGACACTAGACTAAATATCTAATTTCACTTCTTCCCAAAATCCTGTGTCAAAGAAGCATATGCCAAGACAAAATTAGATGTGCAAGAATTTATTGGGGGAAGCATACATGAAAGGTAAAGGAGAGAGAGTAAAGACAAAGGTAGAGAGAGCCTTCAGGCAGAAATGACCTGACTTTGGACCCATGCCTTGCTCAGTCAGTGGCTGGGAGCAGCTGAGGGGGTCCATGGCCTCAGCACAGATGGATCCACTGATCTGAAAATGTAGTAGCTGGAAGCTGTCAACCAACTATACTCCCTACATCAGATTCTCCTGAAAGGAGCTCTGAATGGTGCGTCTTTAGCTGCTAGAATAAATGCATTCAAATCCATACCCACAAAGTTGGAGGAAACCACACAAGATAACAAGTGTTGGCAAGGATCAGCGAAACTGGAACCCTTGTGCACTGTTGGTGGGAATGTAAGATGTTGCAGTCACTATGGGAAACAGTATAGAGGTTCCTCAAAAATTAGAAGTAGAACTACCATATGATCCAACAGTCAACTTCTGTTTACATATCCAAAAGAATTGAAAGCAGGGCCTTGAAAAGATATTTGCACACCCAGGTTCATTGCAGCATTATTCACAACAGCCAAGAGATAGGGCAACCCAGATGTCCACTGAGGGATAAATGGATAAAGAAAATGTAATCTGTACATACAATTGAATATTATTCAGTCTTAAGAAAGAAGGATGAACCTTGAGGACATTAAGCAAAGTGAAATAAGCCAGTCACAAAAAGACAAATACTGTGTGATTCCACTTGTATGAGGTACCTAAAGCAGTCAAATTCATTGAAACAAAATGCAATGGTGGTTGCCAGGTGTTGCAGGGAAGGAGAAATGGTGAGCTGTTCAATGGGAATAGTTTTAGTTTTGCAAGTTTTGAAGAGTTCTAGAGGTCTTCTGCACAAAAATGTGAACATAGTTAACATACTTTGATCCTTAAAAATAGCTAAGTTGGTACATTTTATGTATCTTTTACCACAATTTTAAAAAAATCTTTGAATGTCAGAGGGACAGAAGCCAACCTGAAAGAGCTCCCAGTGGCCAAAGCTGGAACAATTTGAACAAACATATAATGTAATATTGAATTAAAATCCAAAATATAAAATAAATATCAATGAGTACATGCTGATATAAATGATTGAATAAATAAATGAGAGAGGTGAGGCAAATCTATATAAAATTCCAAATAATGTATATACATACTCTTTCACAAGGTGGTGTACCTTAACTCCCCACACCTTGAGAGAGGGCTGTACTTTGTGACTTCAAAAGAGTATGTGAAGGGGGCAGAAAGTAACTTCACAGTTTAGAAAACTGACAAACACTACCTCGGACAGGTTAACATCATCAGGCATGATAGCATATACTCTTTTTTTTTTTTAATTTTTTTATTGATGTGTAGTTGATTTACAATGTTTTGTTAGTTTCTGCTGTACAGCAAAGAGATTCAGTTATATATACATATATTATTTTTCGTATTCTTTTCCATTATGGTTTGTCACAGGATATTGAATATAGTTCCCTATGCCCTGACCATTTTTTTAAGTAACATCTTTAATGGAGTATAATTGCTTTACAGTGTTGTGTTAGTTTCTGCTATATAACAAAGTGAATCAGCTATGTGGATACATATATCCCCATATCCCTTCTCTTTTGCACCTCCTTCCCACCCTCCCTATCCCACCCATCTAGGTGGTCACAAAGTACCGAGCTGCTCTCCCTGTGCTATGCAGCTGCTTACCACTAGTTATCCATTTTACATTTGGTAGTGTATATATGTCAGTGCTACTGTCTCACTTCATCCCAGCTCCATTCTCTACATCTGCGTCATTATTCCTGTCCTGCCCCTAGGTTCATCAGAACCATTTTATTTTTAGATTGCATATATGTGTGTTAGCATATGGTATTTGTTTTCCTCCTTCTGACTTCACTCTGTGTGACCAACTTTAGGTCCATCCACCTCACTACAAATGACTCGATTTCGTTTCTTTTTATGGCTGAGTAATACTCCATTGTATATACGTGCCACATCTTCTTTATCCATTCATCTGTTGATGGACACTTAGGTTGCTTCCATGTCCTGGCTATTGTAAATAGAGCTGCAATGAACATTTTGGTACATGACTCTTTTTGAATTATGGGTTTCTCAGGGTATATGCCCAGTAGTGGGATTGCTGGGTCATATGGTCTTTCTATTTGTAGTTTTTTAAGGAACCACCATACTGTTCTCCATAGTGGCTGTATCAATTTACATTCCCACCAACAGTGCAAGAGGGTTCCCTTATCTCCAAACCCTCTCCAGCATTTATTGTTTGTAGATTTTTTGATGATGGCCATTCTAACCACTGTGAGGTGATACCTCATTGTGGTTTTGATTTGCATTTCTATAATGATTAGTGATGTTGAGCATCCCTTCATGTGTTAGTTGGCAATCTGTATCTTCTTTGGAGAAATGTCTGTTTAGGTCTTCCACCCATTTTTAGATTGGATTGTTTGTTTTTTTGTTTGTTTTTTGTTTGTTTTTGCGGTATGCAGACCTCTCACTGTTGTGGCCTCTCCCGTTGCAGAGCACAGGCTGTGGACACGCAGGCTCAGCGGCCATGGCTCACGGGCCCAGCCGCTCTGCGGCATGTGGGATCTTCTCGGACCAGGGCACGAACCCGTGTCCCCTGCATCGGCAGGCGGACTCTCAACCAATGCACCACCAGGGAAGCCCTGGGTTGTCTGTTTTTTTGATATTTGGCTGCGTGAGCTGCTTGTATATTTTGGAGATTAATCCTTTGTCAGTTGCTTTGTTTGCAAATATTTTCTTCCATTCTGAGGGTTGTTTTTTCATCTTGTTTATGGTTTCCTTTGATGTGCAAAAGCTTTTAAGTTTCCTTAGGCCCCATTTGTTTTTGTTTTTATTTCCATTTCTCTAGGATGTGGGTCAAAAAGGATCTTGCTATGATTTATGTCATAAAGTGTTCTGCCTATGTTTTCCTCTAAGACTTTTAAAGTGACTGGCCTTACATTTAGGTCTTTAATCCATTTTGAGTTTATTTTTGTGTATGGTGTTAGGAAGTGTTCTAATTCCATTCTTTTCCATGTAGCTGTCCAATTTCTAGCACCACTTATTAAAGAGACCACCTTTACTCCATTGTATATTCTTGCCTCCTTTATCAAAGATAAGGTGACCATATGTGTGTGGGTTTATCTCTGGGCTTTCTATCCTGTTCCATTGATCTATCTTTCTGTTTTTGTACCAGGACCATACTGTCTTGATTACTGTAGCTTTGTAGTATAGTCTGAAGTCTGGGAACCTGATTCCTCCAGCTCCGTTTTTCTTTCTCAAGATTTCTTTGGCTATTCGGGGTCTTTTGTGTTTCCATACAAATGGTAAAATTTTTTGTTCTAGTTCTGTGAAAAATGCCATTGATAGTTTGATAGGGATTGCATTGAATCTGTAGATTGCTTTGGGTAGTATAGTCATTTTCACAGTGTTGATTTTTCCAGTCTAAGAACATGGTATGTCTCTCCATCTGTATTGTCTTAGATTTCTTCCATCAGTGTCTTATAGCTTTCTGCATACAGGTCTTTTGCCTCCTTAGGTAGGTTTATTACTAGTTATTTTATTCTTTCTGTTGCAGTGGTAAATAGGAGTGTTCCCTTAATTTCTCTTTCAGGTTTTTCATCGTTAGTGTATAGGAATGCAAGGGATTACTGTGCATTAATTTTGTATCCTGATACTTTACCAAATTCATTGATTAGCTGTAATAGTTCTCTAGTAGCATCTTTAGGATTCTCTATGTATACTATCATGTCATCTGCAAACAGTGACAGTTTTACTTCTTTTCTAATTTGTATTCCTTTTATTTCTTTTTCTTCTCTGATTGCCGTGGCTAGGACTTCCAAAGCTATGTTAAATTAATAGTAGTGAGAGTGCACAACCTTGTCTTGTTCCTGATTTTTGAGGAAATGGTTTCAGTTTTTCACCATTGAGAACGATGTTGGTTGTAGGTTTGTCATATATGGCCTTTTTTATGTTGAGGTAGGTTCCCTCTATGCCCACTTTCTGGAGAGTTTTTATCATAAATGGGTGTTGAATTTTGTCAGAAGCTTTTTCTGCATCTATTGAGATTGTCATATGGGTTTTGTGGGGGGTTTTAATAAATTTATTTATTTTTTGGCTGCATTGGGTCTTAGTTGCTGCATGGGCTTTCTCTATCTGTGGCAAGCAGGGCCTACTCTTCGTTGTGGTGCGTGGGCTTCTCATTGTGGTGGGTTCTCTTGTTGCAGAGCACAGGCTCTAGGCGCACGGGCTTCAGTAGTTGTAGCATGCAGGCTCAGTAGTTGTGGTGCACAGGCTTAGTTGCTCTGCTGCATGTGAGATCTTCCCAAGCCAGGGCTCAAATCCGTGTCCCCTGCATTGGCAGGAGGCTTCTTAACCACTGCGCCACCAAGGAAGCACCTATCATATGGTTTTTTTCCTTCAATTTGTTAATATGGTGTATCACATTCATTGATTTGTCTATATTGAAGAATCCTTGCATTCCTGGGATAAACCGCGCTTCAACCATGGTGTATGATCCTTTTAATGCGTTGTTGGATTCTGTTTGCTAGTATTTTGTTGAGGATTTTTGCATGTATGTTCATCAGTGATATTGGCCTGTAATTTTCTATTTTTGTGACATCTTTGTCAGGTTTTGGTATCAGGGTGATGGTGGCCTTGTAGAATGAGTTTGGGAATGTTCCTCCCTCTGCTATATTTTGAAAGAGTTGGAGAAGGATAGGTGTTAGCTCTTCTCTAAATGTTTGATAGAATTCACCTGTGAATTCATCTGGTCCTGGGCTTTTGTTTGTTGGAAGATTTTAAATCACAGTTTCAATTTCAGTGCTTGTGATTGGTCTGTTCATATTTTCTATTTCTTCCAGGTTCAGTCTTGGAAGGTTGTGCTTTTCTAAGAATTTGTCCATTTCTTCCAGATTGTCCATTTTATTGGCATATTGTTGCTGGTAGTAGTCTCTCATGATCCTTTGTATTTCTGCAGTGTCAGTTCTTACTTCTCCTTTTTCATTTCCAATTCTATTGATTTGAGTCTTATCCCATTTTTTCTTGATGCGTCTGGCCAGTGGTTTATCACTTTCGTTTATCTTCTCAAAGAACCAGCTATTACTTTTATTGTTTTTTGCTATTGTGTCCTTTTTTTTTTTCATTTATTTCTGCTCTGATGTTCATGATTTCTTTCCCTCTGCTAAGTTTGGGGGTTTCTTGTTCTTCTTTCTCTAATTACATGTAATGTTAGGTTGTTTATTTGAGATTTTTCTTGTTTCTTGAGGTAGGATTGTATTGCTATAAACTTCCCTCTTAGAATTGCTTTTGCTGCATCCCATAGGTTTTGGGTCATCGTGTTTTCATTGTCATTTGTTTCTAGATATTTTTTGATTCCCTCTTTGATTTCTTCAGTGATCTCTTGTTTATTTAGTAGCATATTGTTTAGTCTCCATGTGTTTGTATTTTTTATAGTTTTTTTCCTGCAGTTGATATCTAGTCTCATAGCATTGTGGGCTGCAAAGATACTTGATACGATTTTAGTTTTCTTAAATTTACCAAGGCTTGATTTGTAACTCAAGATATGATCTACCCTGGAGAATGTTCCATGAGCACTTGAGAAGAAAAGGTGTTGTGTTGTTTCTGGATGGAATGTCCCATAAATATCAATTAAGTCCATCTTGTTTAATGTGTCATTTAAAGCTTGTTTTTCCTTATTTATTTTCATTTTGGATGATCTGTTCATTGGTGAAAGTGGGGTGTTAAAGTCCCCACTATTATTGTGTTACTGTTAATTTGTGTTAACATTTGCCTTATGTATTGAGGTGCTCCTAAGTTGGGTGCCTAAATATTTACAATTGTTATATCTTCTTCTTGGATTGGTCCCTTGATCGTTATGTAGTATCCTTCTTTCTCTCTCGTAATAGTTTTTATTTTAAAGTCTATTTTGTCTGATACGAGAACTGCTACTCCAGCTTTCTTTTGATTTCCATTTGCATGGAATATCTTTTTCCATCCCCTCACTTTCATTCTGTGTGTGTCCCTAGCTCTGAAGTGGGTCTCTTGTAGACAACATATATACAGGTCTTGTTTTTGTATCCATTCAGCCAGTCTATGTCTTTTGGTTGGAGCACTGAA
Source organism: Phocoena phocoena (assembly GCF_963924675.1). Classification (NCBI taxonomy): domain Eukaryota; kingdom Metazoa; phylum Chordata; class Mammalia; order Artiodactyla; family Phocoenidae; genus Phocoena; species Phocoena phocoena. The sequence continues at coordinate 25,221,636 of NC_089224.1, read as the reverse complement.
TCCATTTACTTTTAAGGTAATTATCAATATATATATATTCCTATTGCCATTTTCTTGATTGTTTGGGGTTTGTTTTGTAGGTCTTTTCCTTCTTTGTCTTTCCTGCCTAGAGAAGTTCCTTTAGCGTTTGTTGAAGCTGATTTGGTGCTGCTGAATTCTCTTAACTTTTGCCTGTGTGTAAGGGTTTTAATTTCCCTGTCAAACCTGAATGAGATCCTTGCTGGGTATAGTAATCTTGGTTGTAGGTTTTTCCCTTTCATCACTTTAAATATGTCCTGCCACTCCCTTCTGGCTTGCAGAGTTTCTGCTGAAAGATCAGCTGTTAACCTTATGGGGATTCCCTTGTATGTTGTTTATTGCTTTTCCCTTGCTGCTTTTAATATTTTTTCTTTGTATTTGATTTTTGATAGTTTGATTAATATGTGTCTTGGCATGTTTCTCTTTGGATTTATCCTGTATGGGACTCTGCACTTCCTGGACCTGATTGACTATATCCTTTCCCATGTTAGGGAAGTTTTCAACTATAATCTCTTCACATACTTTCTCAGACCCTTTCTTTTCTCTTCTTCTTCTGGGACCCCTATAATTCGAATGTTGGTGCGTTTAATGTTGTCCCAGAGGTCTCTGAGACTGTCCTCAATTCTTTTCATTCTTTTTTCTTTATTCTGCTCTAGGGCAGTTATTTCCACTATTTTATCTTCCAGATCACTTATCCGTTCTTCTGCCTCAGTTATTCTGCTATTGATTCCTTCTAGAGTATTTTTAATTTCATTTATTGTGTTGTTCATGATTGTTTGTTTGCTCTTTAGTTCTTCTAGTTCCTTGTTAAACGTTTTTTTTATTTTCTCCATTTTATTTCCGAGATTTTGGATTATCTTTACTATCATTTACTCTGAATTCTTTTTTCAGGTAGACTGCCTATTTCCTCTTCATTTGTTTGATCTGGTGTTTTTTTTTACCTTGCTCCTTCATCTGCTGCATATTTGTCTTCTCACTTTGTTGAACTTACTGTGTTTGTGGTCTCCTTTTCACAGGCTGCAGGTTCGTAGCTCCTCTTATTTCTGGTTTCTGCCCCCGGTGGGTGAGGTTGGTTCAGTAGCTTGTGTAGGCTTCCTGGTGGAGGGGAGTGGTGCCTGTACTCTGATGGGTTGGGCTGGATCTTGTCCTTCTGGTGGGCAGGGCCACATCCAGTGTTGTGATTTGGGGTTTCTGTGAACTTAGTATGTATGACTTTAGGCAGCCTCTCTGCTAATGGGTAGGGTTGTGTTCCCCTCTTGCTAGTTGTTTGCCATGGGGCTTCCAGCACTGGAGCTTCCAGGCCATTGGGTGGAGCTGGGTCTTAGTATTGAGACAGAGATCTCTGGGAGATCTCTTGCTGATTGATATTACATGGGGCTGGGAGGTCTCTGGTGGCCTAGTGTCCTGGACTCGGCTCTCCCCCCTCAGAGGCTCAGGCACAACACCCAGCCCAGAGCACCAAGACCCTGCCAGCCACACGGCTTAGAAGGAAAGGAAGAAAATTTAAAAAATGAACAGATAGAACCCCAAACCAAATGGTAAAAACAAACCTAAACAGACAAAATCACACAAAGAAACATACACAGTCACCAAAAGAGAAAAAAGGAAAAATATATTAAAAATTTTTTAAATAATATAATTTTTTAAAAAAGGAAGAGAGCAACCAAACCAGTAAACAAATCCACCCATGATAACAAGCACTAAAAACTAAAGATAAACATAAAACCAAAAACAAATCAGATGCAGAAAGCAAACCCCAAGTCTGCAGTTGCTCCCTAGGTCTACCACCTCAGTGTTGGGAACATTTGTTGTCTATTTAGGTATTCCACAGATGCAGGGTTTATCAAGTTGATTGCGGGGATTTAATCCTCTGCTCCTGAGGATGCTCAGAGAAATTTCCCTGTTTTCTTCTTTGTTCGCACAGCTCCTGGGGTTCAGCTTTGGTTTTGGCCCTGCTTCTGCATGTAGACTCCCCTCAGGCACCTGTTCCCCACCCAGGCAGGAGGGGGTTAAAGCAGCAGCTGATTAGGGCTCTCTTGCTCACTCAGGCCAGGGGGCGGGAGGGGTACAGCAGTCATAATTGGAATGCGAGGCGAGCCTGCAGTGGCAGAGGCCAGCATGACATTGCAACATCCTGAGGCTCACCGAGTGTTCTCCCAGGGAAGTTGTCCCTGGATCACGGGACCCTGGCAGTGGCGTGCTGCACAGGCTCCCCGAGGGATGTGGTTAGTGACCTGCACTTGCACACAGGATTCTTGGTGTCAGCAGCGGCAACATTAGCAGTTCATGCCCATCTCTGGGGTCCATGCTGATAACCGCAGCTTGCGCCTATCTCCAGAGCCCACTTAGATGGTGCTCTGCCTCTTGTGGGCACACACAGCAGGAATCCCCTCTCCTTGTGCACCCCCAAAATGGTGGTCTTTTGCCTTTCCAGCAGGTCCAGACTCCCTCCCAGCTATCTGTGGCACACTAGCCCCCTTCAGGCTGTGTTCATGCAGCCAACCCCAGTCGTCTTCCTGGGGTCTGACCTCCAAAGCCCGAGCCTCAGCTCCCAGCCCCAACCTGCCCCAGCGGGTGAGCGGACAAGTGTCTCAGTTTGGTGAGTGCTGGTTCACACTGATCCTCTGTGTGGGAATCTCTCCACTTTGCCCTCTGCACTCCTGTTGCTGCGCTCTCCTCCATGGCTCCAAAGCTTCCCCCCACCCACCCACCCACCATCTCCACCAGTGAAGGGGCTTCCTAGTGTGTGGAAACTTTTCCTCCTCCACAGCTGCCTCCCAGAGTTGCAGGTCCCATCCTATCCTTTTGTCTCTGTTTTTCCTTTCTTCTTTTGCCCTACCCATGTATGTGGGGATTTTCTTGCCTTTTGGGAAGTCTGAGGTCTTCTGCCAGCATTCAGTAGGTTTTCTGTAGGAGTTTTTCCACATGTAGATGTATTTTTGATGTATTTATGGGGAGGAAGGTGATCCCCACATCTTACTCCTCTGCCATCTTGAAGGTCTACCAGCATATAATCTTGATAGGACTTGATGAGATTAGCACTTCACTTCTGTTTTCTCAAGAACTTATAACCCCAGTCTAACCATGAGGAAAACATAAGACAAACCCAAATTGAGAGACATTCTACCAATACATGACTCTTCAAAACTGTCAAGGTCATCAAAAACAAGGAATGTGTGAGAAACTCCCAGACAAGAGGATACAAATAAAGTATGGGGTTTAGTTAACAGTACTGTTTTATTGTTTGTTCAATAATTGCAAAAAATGTACCGCGATAATGCAAGGTGTTAGTTAGCAATAGGGTAGACTGGGTGTGGAGTATATGGAAACTCTGTACTATCTTTTTTATAAGTCTGAAACTATTCTAAAATAGAAAGTTTATTTTTAATAAGTGGAAGAAGGTGAAATTTAAAATATTTCTAATAGCATCAAAAAATATGCAGGGATAAATTTGACCAAAGATGTACAGTACCTGTACCCTGAAAATTATAAAATATTGCTTAGATATAATAAAGCCCATATAATTAAAAGATATGGTCATATTAGTCAGCTAGGGCTGTCATAACAAAATACCACAGACAGGGTGGCTTAAACAAGAGAAATTTATTTTCTCACTGTTCTGGAGGCTAGGAGTCCAATATCACCAAGTCTGCAGGTTTGATTTCTCCTGAGGGCTTTTACCTTCTCACTGTGTCCTCACATGGCCTCTTTCCGTGTGTGAACTCCTGGTGTCTTCTTGTCAGGACACTAGTCCTATTGGATTAGGCCCCCACCCCCATGACCTCATTTAACCTTAATTACCTTTATAAAGGCTCTATCCCCAAATACAGTCACATGGGCATTAGAACTTCAACATTTGAATTTTGAGGAAACAACTCAGTTTATAACAATTTTCATGGATCCAATGACAGTATTGTTAAGCTGACAGTTCTCCCAAATTGATCTATAGATTCGATGTAATCCCAGTCAAAACCCCAGCAGGATTTTTTTTATAACATTAACTAGCTAGTTTTATATTTTATATGGAAATGCAGAGGATTCAAGAACCAAATAAATTTTCAAAGAGAAGTACAAAGTTGGAGGATTTAATTAACCTGATTACACGATTTATGAAACTAAGACTATGGAATTGGCATAAAAATAACAAATAGATCATTAGGGCAAAATAGAGAATCCAGAAATATACCCATAGGTGTATTTTCTTTTTTTTTTTTTTGTGGTACGCAGGCCTCTCACTGTTGTGGCCTCTCCCGTTGTGGAGCACAGGCTCCAGACGCACAGGCTCATTGGCCATGGCTCACGGGCCCAGCTGCTTCGCAGCACGTGGGATCTTCCCAGACCGGGGCATGAACCCGTGTCCCCTGCATCAGCAGGTGGACTCTCAACCACTGCGCCACCAGGGAAGCCCCATACATGTATTTTCAATTGATTTTTGTTTGTTTGTTTTTTGATGATGCCAAGGACGTCAATGGGAAAAGGGTCATCTTTTCCCCAAAATAGTGCTGGAATAAGTGGATTGTCATAGACATACACACCCAGAACCTTGCCCTATACCTCTCCATAAACAAAAGGACTCAAAACTATCAAATATAAACATAAATACAATAAACATAAAATATGACAAAATATATTTTACCACAATAAATGTATATTTAACAACTAAATGTAAGAACTGAAATTATAGAACTTCTAGAAGAAAACAAGAAAATCTTAGTGACCTTGTATGGTAGGTAAAATAGTCCCCCAAAGATGCCCACATCTTAATCTTAATCTCTGGAACCTATATATATGTTACATGCTAAAGATCTTTGCAGCTGTGATAAAGGTTATAGGCTTTAAGATTAAAGAGATTATCCTGGTTTATCTGAGTGGGCCCAATCTAATCACAGGAGCCTTTAAAAGCAGAGAACTTTCTCTGGCTGGAGGCAAGAGAAATTGGCAGAAGGGGAGGTAATAAATTCCAAACATGAGTATTTGCTCTACTGTTGCTGGCTCTGTGATGTCGGGACCCATGTGCAAGAACTGGAGAAGGGCCTCTAGGAGCTAAGGTCAACCCCAGATGACAGCAAGGAGACCTCAGTCCTACAACAGAAAGGAACTAGAAACTGCCAGTATCCTGACTGACCTTAGAAATGGATTCTTTCCAGAAGTTTCTGATAAGAGCCAAGCAAGTCAACACCTTCACTTTGGTCTTGTGAGACTCAGGGCAAAGAAATCATCTAAGTTCACCAGACTTCTGATTTACCAACTTCTGTGGAACAATAAATTTGTATTGTTTTAACCTGCTAAGTTTGTGATAATTTAATAGAGCATAATACACTCCTAGCTAGGCAAAGATTTCTTAAGTAGGTTACAAAAAGCAGAACTATAAAAGAAAATATAAGTAAATTGAACTTAGAAAATTAAAGACTTCACTTCTTCAAAAGATATTGTATAGATAATAAAAAGGCAACCAACAGACTGAGAGGAAATATTTGCAAAACATATCTGGCAAAGGACTTGTATCTAGAATATATAGGGATCTCTTACATCTCAATGATAAGACAAACCACCCAGTTTTTTTAATCTGGCAAAAGATTTGAACAGATGTTTCACCAAAGAAGGTATACAAATGGCAAATAAGCACATGAATGATGTTCAGCATCATTAGTCATTAGAGAAATGGAAATTAAAGCCACAACGAGAATCATTACCCACTAGAATGACTAAAAGTTAAAAGTCTGACCATATCATGTGTTGGCAAGGATGTGAGAGCACCTGGACCTCTCATAACACTGCTGTTGGGAATATAAAACAAGACCATTAATTTGGAAAACAGTTCAGCAGTTTCTTAAAAAGTTAAGCATAGACTTCAGGTCCATACAAGAGCACAGACCTGTTTTTCTTGCTTCTCTGGATTAAAAACAACTAAAAGCCATGGAAATAACTAAGCAGGCAACCAAAGGAGAATTCTGAAAAGTGTTAAGAGGGAGGTGAACTGGTTTGGAACGTCGTGACTGGAAAAACAACACAAGTGGTAGGATGTCATAAAGTTCCCCACCCAACAAAAGACAGTGACCCAACTTAGCAACAAAAGAGAGCCCAGGTAGTTCATTCCTCCCACAGATCAAACAGAAGTCCCTCAAACTACACCAGGTAAACCCAGTGCCATCAACAAGGGAGCTCTGCTAACAATAAGCAGTAAACAATAAGCCCCACTTCCTACCAGAGACCTGGCATTACAGGGGATAACCAGCAGGGGGCATCCTGCCATAAGCACCCAGACAAGGCAGCCTCTTGTCTTCATTGGCCTGAGACTCCCCTCTCCTGCCTAGAGACACCAGGGTGGCTAGGGTAACTGGTGTGTGGGAGAGGAGAGAGAGGACCAGGGGGTGAGGGAGAAGAAAGTCTCCCCATAACAAGCATGTGGCCTCTAGTGCAAAGATAGGGGAAATCCCCCAACAAACTCTGGGACAGAGAAGCCTCTTAGTTCCTTGAGGCCAGAAAACCCCTCATCCTGGGGAGATACCCAGCATCCAAGCCTGGGAAGAATCCTTTTATCCCCTCAGGCAGCACCAGCAGGGAGCCCCAGTGGCACTTAGTTAAAGCAGACGAAAATGGTACCACAAAGCCGCTAAAAGCTGCTAAAACTGTCAGTGGAACCACTATTCACAAAAGGAGGTTAAGACCTGCATACTAAACAGAGCAGGATACCTACCTGCTAAAATGAAAGATTAAATAGGAACCTAAGCCTCCTAACAATAGAAAATCACCCTTTACTTTAAGAACCAAAAAAATCACAACTCAAATCACAATCAATGAATTCAGTAAAGTTACAGGATTCAAAATTATCATACGGGGCTGCCCTGGTGGCGCAGTGGTTGAGAGTCCGCCTGCCAATGCAGGGGACACGGGTTCGTGCACCAGCCCAGGAGGATCCCACATGCTGCAGAGCGACTGGGCCCATTAGCCATGCATGGCCGCTGAGCCTGTGCGTCTGGAGCCTGTGCTCCGCAACGGGAGAGGCCACAGCGGTTAGAGGCCCGCGTACCGCAAAAAATATATATATACACAAAATGGTAGCATTTCTGTACACTAATGATGAATTATATGAAAACGAAATAAAATGACCCTATTTACAATAGTATCAAAACCAATAAAATATTTAAGAATAAATTTAACCAAGGAGTTGAAAGAAATAAACTCATACTCCCTACTCAGTCTTCTGCAACACCATCCCAGTGAGTAGGGAGTGGGGATGATTGGGAATACTTTGTTATAACAAAGTACTTGAGGGTAGAAATCTGGACTTTGCTGGTGTGCTAGGATGCAGCCACAGTGTATTTTATGGTATTTTGCTGGAGTAGAGAGGTTATTCTCTAAAAGTTTTCTGTCTTGCTAGGCTTTTCTGGCCCTTTTGTTGCAGGAAGGGAGCCCCTTCCAGGGCCTGAGAGTGGGCTCTTGTCTAACACTCAGAAATGAATTGTCCGAGGAGACATACGTGCCGACAAAGAAAAACACTTTATTGGGAAGGGGCACCCAGGTGGAGAGCAGCAGGGTAAGGGAACCCAGGAGAACTGCCCTGCCACATGGCTCGTGGCTCACAGTCTTGGGATTTATGGTAATTGGGTTAGTTTCCAGGTTGTCTCTGGCTCTATATATAGAATCTATATCCTATCAGAAGCCCAGGTGACAACTTGGACTTGAGATTGGCATCTGAAGTGAAGGGATCAGTCTTGTGGGTCTGAGCCATTAACATATGGAATCTAGTGCTATCTCCAGGTAAACAGTGTCAGAATTGAGGTAAAAATAGAATTATTATATTACCATATAGCAATTCCACTTCTGGATATATACACAAAAAACTGACAACAAGGTTTTGAAGAGAGACTTGTATATGTTCATAGCAGCATTCTTCGCAATAGCCAAAAGGTGGAAACAACCGAGGTGTGCAACTACAGGTGAATGGATAAACAAAATGTGGTATGTACCTACAATGGAATGTATTTCAGTCTTAAAAAAGAAGAAAATTCTGACACATGCTACAACACAGATGAACGTTGAGAACATTAGGCTAAGTGAAATAAGCCATCATAAAAAGACAAATATTGTATGATTCCACTGATGTGAAATATCTAGCGTAGTCAGAGTCATAGAGACAGAAAGGAGAATGGTGGTTTCCAGGGGCTGGGAAAAGGGGGAATGAGACATTATTTTTCAATGGATACAGAGTTTTAGTTCTGCGAAATTAAAAGAATTCTAGAGATGAATGGTGGTAATTGTTGCACAAAAATGTCAATGTACCTATTACCGCTTAACTTAAAATTGGTTAAGATGGAACATTTTGTGTTATGTGTATCTAACCACAATTTTTAAAAAGACTCAACTGTATGCTGACTACAAGAAACATATTTTGAACTTAAGAACAGCTATGTTGAAAGTAAAAGGATGCAAAAACATATACCATGCAAACACTAATTATAAGACCAGTACGGCTATGTTAATAGAGATAAAGTAGGTATCAAGACATAAGTATTTCTAGCAAAGAGGGAAATTTCAAATGACAAAATGATAATGTCATCTGGATGATATAAAATCCTAAATGTATATGCAACAAATGTCACTTCAAAATTGACAGAACAAAAAGCAAAATAGGCAGATCTATAATCACAGTTAGAAATTTTCATACCACTCTCTTGTCTGTTTGATCAAACAAACAAAAAGTCAGTAAAGATACTGAACACTATCAAGCAATTTAACCGAATTGACATTTATAGAACATTACAACTAATACTCAGGTAATGCACATTCTTTTCAGAATGTATGAAATATTTATGAAAATAGACCATACGCTGGATCATAAAATATGTCTCAATAAATTTTAAAGAATTGAAGTAATGCAAACTATGTTTTCTAATGATAAAGATATAACAGAAATCAACAATGAAAATATGACTAGAAAATACCAAAATATTTAGAAATTAAACAAGACACTTCTATATATCACATGCAGCAAAAAATCCTAAATGGAAGGGAAATATTTTGAGGTGAATAATAAAAACACAATGTATTGAAGTTGATAAGATGCAGCTAAAGCAGTAGTTAGAGAAAAATTTAGAGGTTTGAATACATGTATATTAGAAAATAAGGTTTAAACAAATGTACAATCGACAAAAAGAAAGCCAAGAGTTGCTTCCTTCAAGTGATTAAATTGATAAACCCTGAACAAACCTAAACAAATGAAAAATATACAAATTACAAAAAATAGAAATAAAAATAAGGATTACCACTAACGATTATACACAGATTAAAAAATAATAAAAGGACATCACGAACAACTTTCTGGCAATAAATTTGACAATTTAGAGAAAATGACAATTTCTTAAAAGAAATTACTGAGTTACTAAAACTGACACAAGAATAATCTTAGTGACTAATATCTACTGAAGAAAATGAATCTGAATAAAAGCTTTCCCACAAAGAAAATACCAGGCCCTGATGCCCTAATAATAAATTTCATTAAAATATTTAGAGAATCTTACACAAACTTTTTAAAAGAATTAGTAAATAATGAGCCCTTCCCAATTCATGTTGAAGCTAGCATTACCTACCAAAATCTGACAAATGCATTAAAAAAAGTACAGACAAAAATACCTCGTGATCATAGATGCAAAACTTCTTAACAAAATATTAGCAATTTGGATCCAGCCATGTACAAAAAATAGAATTACACACCATGACCAAGTAAGTTTTATCCCAGCAATGCAAAAAAAAATCAATCAATACAATCTACCAAATTAACAAAATAATGGAGAAAATTTATAATTATTGCAGTAGACGTAAGAAAAGCATTTGACATCACAGTTAAAGGTTAAATAGCCCTTAAGGTGGGGTGCAAGGCCAACATGTCTACTTTCACTGCTCAATTCAACATTTACCAGAGGTCCTAGCTACTACATTACAGCAAGAAATATAAATAAAACATGTAAAGATAAGAAGGAAGAAATAAAACTGGCTTTATTTGCAGATGATATAATTGTGAATGCAAAAAAATCCAAAAGAATTTACAAATGAACTACCAAAGAAAATTTCCAAGACTGTAGAATAAAGTCAATATAAAAATTGATTAGTTTTATATACTATCAACATCCATTAAAATGAAATTAAAAAGCAATACTTTTTAGAAAAGTGTCAAAAAATATTTTGATATACTGAGAAACAAACTTAACCAAAGATACAAAAAACCTGCACACCAAAAATTAAAAATTACTGAGATATATTAAAGAAGACCTAAATAAATAGAGAGGTATGTCAGCTAATGAATTAAAGTCTCATTATCACTGAAGTCAAGTCTCCCAAAATTTATCCATAGGTAAAATGCAATCTCAATCAAAATCCAAACACCCTTTTTGTACTAAATGGGAGACAATATCTGCAAACAATATATCTAAGGGGTTGTTATCCTTTTGTATATACTATATATTTTTATATAAAGAATTCATAGAACATAATATCAAAACAACTTGATTAAAAAATGGGCAGAGGATGGGACTTCCCTGGTGATGCAGTTGTTAAGAATCCACCTGCCATGCAGCAGACACAGGTTCGAGCCCTGGTCTGGTAAGATCCCACATATGGGAGCAACTAAGCCTGTGCACCACAACTACTGAGCCTGTGCTCTAGAGCTCGTGAGTCACACTACTGAGCCTGCGTGCCTGGAGCCCATGCTCTGCAACAAGAGAAGCCACCACAATGAGAAGCCCGTGCACTGCAACCAAGAGTAGGCTCCACTTGACGTAACTATAAAAAGACCGAGCACAGCAACGAAAACCCAGTGCAGCCAAAAAATAAGTAAATAAACTTTAAAAATGGGCAGAGGACTTGAACACATTTTTCAGAGAAGACATACAGATGGCCAACAGGTGCATGAAGAGATGCTCAGCCTCACTAATCATCAGGGAAATGCAAGTCAAAAACACAATGAGCTATCACTTCACAATTATCAGAATGGCTATTATCAAAAAGACAACAAATAACAAGTGTTGGCAAAGATGTGGAGAAAAGGGAACCTTCATGCACTGTTGGTGGGAATGTAAATTGATGCAGCTACTATGAAAAACAGTATGAAGATTCCTCAAAAAATTAAAAATAGAACTACCACATGACCCAGCAATTCCATTCCTGGGTATTTATCTAAAGAAAACAAAAACACTAATTAGAAAAGATATATGTACCCCTGTGTTGATTGCAGCATTATTTGCAATAGCTAATATATGTAAGCAACCTAAGTGCCCATCAATAGACAAATAAGATGTGAGATATACACGCGTGTGTGTGTGTGTGTGTGTGTATACTGAGTCATAAAAAAGTATGAAATCTTGCCATTTGACACAACATGGATGGATGGACCTGGAGATGATTTTGCTAAGTGAAATAAGGCAGACAGAGAAAGACAAATACCATATGATTCCACTTAAATGTGGAAAACAAAATAAATGAACAAACAACATAAACAAAACTGAAAAACAAAACAAATGAACAAACATAACAAAACAGAAACAGAGTTATAGATACAGAGAACAAACAGGTGGCTGACAGAAGGGAGGGGTGTTGGGGAAGAAAGAAATAGGTGAAGGAGGTTAAAAGGTACAAACTTCCAGCTGCAAAATAAATATCACAGGTATGAAATATACAGTATAGGGAATATAGTCAGTAACTGTGCAATATCTTTGTATGGTTACATATCATAACTAGAATTATCATGGTGATCATTTTGAAATGCATAGGAATATTGAATTACTATGTTATGTAACAGGAACAAACATACTGTTGTAGGTCAATTACTGTATTCTTAAAAAACGAACTCATAGAAAAAGATCAGATTTGTGGTTACAGAGGCAGAGTCAGGGGAGGGGAAATTGGATGAAAGCAGTCAAAATGTACAAAATTCCAGTTATAAACAATTGCTAGGGTTGTAATGTACAACATCATAAGTACAGTTAACAATGCTGTATGTTATATATGAAAGTTGTTAAGTTAGTAAATCCTAAGATGATTTACCACAAGAATAAAAAAACTTTTTTTCTTATTTCTTTACTTTTGTATCTATGTGTGATGATGGATGGTCACTAAATTTTTTGTGATAATCATCATAATTTATATGTCAAATCATTATTTTGTACGCCTTAAACTTTTACATTGCTGTATGTCAATTATATCTCAATAAAACTGAAAGAAAAAAACCAATTTGGAAATTTATATGGAAATTCAAAAGACTTAGAACAGCTAAAATAATCTTGAAGAGGAACAAAGTTGGAAGACTTATGCTAATTAATCTAAATCATTACTATAAAGTAACAGTAATTAAAGAAGTGAATTTTCGACATAACAAAACAACAGATTATTGGAATAGAACAGAGAAATCAACTCACAATTATATGATCAATTGATTGTTTTAAAAGACACCAATGCAATTGAATAGGGAAAGAAAAGCCATCTCAAATATGGTGCCAGAACAACTAGATATCAGTATGGGGGGGGGGAATATAAGCCTCAACTCCTAGTATATAACTGTTGTGACTTTATTAAATTAACATTTGTTAAGTAGAACCCCAGGATGTCTGAATATTGAGCTGTGGTTCAACAAAAGACAAGGAAATCAAAATAGAAGTTTATTACTCACAGGTTCTGGAGGAAGTACTCACATGCCTGAGGGGTCACACTTCAAGGTCAAAGCAGAGTGTGGGCAGAGAAAGCCTGACACTACCTAGTACATGCCTTTATTAGGATCTTTGGGTGAAATGCTTTGAGGTTCCCAGATTAAGCCAGATTGGTCAATTCAATCCCCCCAAAGAGCAAAGGTTTCATATGTTCCTTGAGGTTCGTATCTAAGGGGAAGGCCCTGGGAGGCGAGGAGACTGATTATCACAAGAGCCATCGGGGAGTTCTATCATCAACTTACATTTAACTCTGTGAGCTGTTTTCTAGGACATGTGATAGAGGGAGGAGCTAGTGTCTGTTTAAGGTCTCTGCAGGCTGTGCGGCCACACAAAATGGATGCTGAAGCAGCAATATTATGGAGTAGTTTAACTAAACTGTCAACATACAGAGGAAGGTGGCCAAGATGGCAGTGTTGGAAGACCCTGAGTTAACCTCCTCCCATGGTGCACCAAAATTACAACTATTTACAGAGCAAATATAGATGAGAACTACCTGAAGACTAGCAGGAAATATTTTCTAGAACTAAAGATATAAAGAAAGAACCACAACAAGATGGGTAGGAGAGGTGGAGACATAGTATAGTCAAGTCCCATACCCCTGGGTAGGAGAGCCACAAACGGGAAAATAATTAAAATTGCAGAGGTTCCCTCCAAGGAATGAGAGGTCTGAGCTACATATTGGACTCCTCAGCTCAGGGGTCCTGCATGGGGAAGATGAGCCCCCAGAACATTTGGCTTTGAAGGCCAGTGGGGTGACTTTGGGAAGTGCTGTGGGAAATAGAGACTCCACTCTTAAAGGGTGCACACACAATCTCATGTGCTCCAGCACTCAGGACAGAAGCAGTAATCTGAAAGGAGCCTGGGTCAGACCCACTTGCTGATCTTGGAGAGTCTCCTGGAGAGATTAGAAGCAAGTGGGACTCATCCTGGGGACACAGACGCTGGCAGCAGCCATTTTGGGAAGCTTGTTCTACCATGTGGACACTAATGCTAGCAATTGCATTTTGGAATCCTCCCTCCAACTTATTAGGGCCAGGACCCAACCCTGCACACCAGCCCATGGCACTAGTCCTGGGATGCCACAGACCAAGAGCTAGCTGAGCAGGAACACAGCCCCATCCACCAGGAGACAAGCTGCTGTAGGACCTCCTGAGCCTTCACCCACCCCAGAACCGAGCCCTGACTACTGGAATGTTGATATCAGCCCTAGGATGCAGCCTCACTCAACAGGGGATGGGTACCAGCCCAGGGACCCCCTGGACACTGGTCCTGCCCACCTGTGGGCCAACACCAGCTCTGGGACCCCACTCCCACAGCCAGAGTCCCCAGGCTCTGACCCTACCCACCTGTGGGCCAGCACTAGCTTTTGAAGCACCTGGGGCTCTGTAGCCAACCACCTTGTGACCTGGCTCTGTCCACCAGCAGGCTGGCATCAGGATCAGGACTCTCTTCCTTTACAGTTGGCCATGCAGCCAGCTGTGCCACGACCTGGCCCCATCTACCAGTGGCCAGCAGCCACTGCACAAGGCAGAGCCTGGAAACCAACCAGACCATGGGCCAGGCATGCCTACCAGCACACCCACAGCAGTCAGCCTGCCTCAACAGAAGGGCCCATGCAGCCCACAGAGAGGACATCCCTAGAACATATAGCTCTGGTGAACAGAGGGGAATGCACTGGTGGATAACATAGGATGTTTCCTACATAAGCCCACTTCTCCAAGATCAGAAAATGTAACCAATTTACTAAATACATAGAAATAAAAACAGCAAACTAGGCAAAATGAGGCAACAGAAGAATATGTTCCAAATGAAGGAACAAGATAAAGCCCCAGAAGAAGAACTAAGTGAAATGGAGACAAGCAATCTACCCAATAAAGAGTTTAAGGTAATGATAATAGAGATGCTCAAAGAACTTGGGAGAAGAATGGATAAACAGAGTGAGAACTTAGAAGTTTTAACAGAGTTAGAAAATATAAAGAAGAACCAAACAGAGATGAAGAATACAATAAGTTAAATACAAAACACACTAGAAGAAATCAATGTGGATTAGATGATGCAGAGGAAGAGATCAGGGAACTGAAAGACAGAGTAGTGGAAATCACTGAAGCTGAACAGGAAAAAGAATTTTAAAAAATGAAGACACTTAAGAGACCTCTGAGACACCATCAAGCATACTAACATTCACATTATAGGGGTACCAGAAAGAGCGGAGAGAGAGAAAGGGGCATAGGACATAGCTGAAGAATAGCTGAAAAATTCCCTAACCTGGGAAAGGAAACAAACATCCAGGTCCAGGAAGCACAGAGAGTTCCAAACAGGATCAACCCAGAGAGGACCACCCCAAGACACATTATAATTAAAATGTCAAAAATTAAAGATAAAGAGAGAATATTAAAAGCAGCAAGGGAAAAGCAACAAGTTATGTACAAGGGAACTCCCATAAGGCTATCAACTGACTTTTCAGCAGAAACGCTGCAGGGCAGAAGGGAGTGGCACGATATATTTAAAGTGATGAAAGGCAAAAGCCTACAACCAAGAATACTCTACCCAGCCTACAACCAAGAATACTCTACCTTCATTAAGATTTGAAGGAGAGATCAAAAGTTTTACAAGCAAGCAAAAGCTAAAAGAGTTCAGCATTACAAAACATCTTTTCTCTAAGTGAAAAAGAAAAGGCTACAACTCGAAATATGAAGAGTTCAAAAGGAAAAACGTCATTGGAAAAGGCAAAAACAGTAGTCAATCAACCACTTATAAAGCTAGTAGGAAGGTTAAAATACAAAAGTAGTGATATCTATTTCCACAATAAGTAGTTAAGGGATACACAAAACAAAAGGATGTAAAATATGATGTCAAAAACAGTAAACAAAGTGGGGGGGAGGAGTAAAAATGTGGGGTTGTTAAATGCATTTCAAATTAAGTTCAGCAACTTAAAATAATCATGTATATGTATAGATTGCTATGTATAAACCTCATGGTAACCACAAACCAAAAATTATAGAAGATACACACACAAAAAAGAGAAAGGAATCCAAATATAACACTAAAGATAGTCATCAAATTATAAGCGAAGAGAGCAAAAGAAGAAGAAAAGATCAAAAAAGATAAATCAACTATACTTCAATTGAAAAAAAATGATTGCATATATAGTTGGACAAAAAAAAAACAACTACAAAAACAACCCAAAACAAAGAATAAAATGTCAATAAGTACATACCTATCAATGATTAAATGTAAATGGACTAAATGCTCCAATTGAAAGACAGAGTATCTGGATGTATAAAAAAAATAAGACCCATATATATGCTGTATGGAATATTAGCCATAAAAAAGAATGAAATCTTGCCATTTATGACAACATGGATGGACTTAGAGGGTAATATTTGAGTGAAATAAGTCAGAGAAAGAAAAATACTGTACAGTGTGAGTAATATAGCCAATAATTATGTAATGTCTTTGTATGATGACATATGACAACTAGTCTTATTATGGTGACCGTTTTGAAATGTAGAGAAATATTGAATCACTATGTTGTATACCAGAAACTAACACAGTGTTGTAGGTCAATTATACTTCAAAAATAAATAAACTCATAGAAAAAGAGATCAGATTTATGGATAACAGAGGCAGGGCATAGTGGGAGGGGGTATTGAATGAAGGTAGTCAAAATGTACAAACTTCCAGTTATAAAATAAATAAGTACTATGGATGTAATGTACAACATGATAAATTTAATTACCACTGCTGTATGTTATATATAAAAAGTTGTTAAGAAAGTAAATCCTAAGAGTGCTCAACACAAGGAAAAAATTTTTTTTCGGTTTCTTTAATGTTAATATATATGAGATGTTGGATGTTCAATAAACAACTTACTGTGATAATTGTTTCATGATGTATTTAAGTCAAATCATATTGTACAGCTTAAAATTATACATGTCAGTTATATCTAAATAAAACTGGAAGAAAAAATAACTATAACACATACAAAAATTAATTCAAGATGCAAACTAATATGTTTAAAAGTATAAAGCTTCTAGAGAAAAAAAGATAATTTGTTAGTAAACCTTGGGTAGGCAAAGATCATCATCATTATAGTTAACATAGCAGCATCATTACAGTTAACAGTGAAATGTTAAAAACATTCCCTATAAAATGTGAAAGTAGACAAGGATGGCCATAATCTCCATGGCTACAGAACATGGTATTGAAGGTGCTAGACTTCATAGTAAGATTTAAAAAAAATAGAAATTAAAAAGGTTTGCAAAGGAAGAAATAAACAATCAAGGTTCACAGAAATAAAGGTCTACACAGAGTGAACAGATGATTACACTTAACAAGAGAGTTTAGCAAGGTTGCTAGATGTGAAATTGATATACAAAAATCCATTGAGTTCTGTATACCAACAATAGTGAAAAAGATTAAAGATAACCCAATTTAAATTCAAACTCTCTATAAAATAAAATAACTACCTAGGAGAAAACATCTGGAACTCACTCAAAATAAGGAGGGCTGGTGGCTATTCAAAATATGTAAGTGCTTTTATCACTCAATAAAAATAAACAACACAAAACAATGGGCCGCGAAAATCCAGTCAATAGAAACAAAAATACAAATGGTTAACAAATACATACAAAACAGGCTCAAACTCAAAAGTCATTAAGAAATACAAATTAAAATGAGACACAACCCTTTAGATTGGCCAAATTCTTGAAATTAATTCATCTTTTTGAATAATATATGCATAGTAAAACATATAAACACACAAGCATACCCACAAAATTTACAAAGTAGAAAAGGGTACAGAAAAAAGTAAGCTGTTTCTCCCATCTCTAGGCCCCATTCGTTGGTACCTGTGATCAGAACAATAACTCTTACCACTTTCTTATATATTCTGACAGGGACAGTTCAAGTATATAATAGCATATATGAACACTCCCCTTTCAACGCAATGGCTAGTATCATAGGCACAGTTTCTCATACTGTTAATGGGAAGTCAGGTTGACTTCCACTGGCATCTTGAAAACACTTCAATATCATAATCTTGCTGCCAGAACCAACCCTAAAATCTATTTGCCTCCTGACTGTATACATGTGCATGAGGAAGTTCCTTATTTCACTGCTCGGAACTGCCAACAATGTAAACCATTGAATGTGCCTCTGCAGACGTGGTTATCTAATTTTGTGGGGGAAATTGTACCCAGAAAAGGACAATCACACAGTTGACAATGGTTGAAGATGGATAATGATACACAGAGGTTCCTGTTACTGTTCAACTTTTGTGTATGTTTGAAATTTTCCATTACAAAGTTAAAGAAAAATTAAGCCCCTTCATTCTCTGTCCTTTCTCGGAATTAGTGTAAAGTTGCAAAGCAATCTGATTTTATTTAAAAAGATAAACTTTGTTTCATTATCTCCAGTTGATTTTTCAAAATTAAGTCTCATAAAAAGTTTCCCCCACAATTTCCTAGGAGATTTTGGTCTTTCCTTTGAGTTGATGTTCTCTAAACACACCTTTTCTGTACCACTTACTCCCCAATCACAAGACCTCCTGTTTTTGCCTTTCCCTTGCATGGAACTGCAAAAACTTCCTGAAATCCGTTGGCAAACAAAGAGTAGTAGGTGTGGATGTGTAAATACAAAGCTTAACTCACCTGAGTCTGGGTCATCCTCTGCAATCTGGAGGAATGGTGGGCACTATGGCCTCTGAGTTAGGGTATCTTCCTGGGCTTTCCCTGGTCCTTACCCTATCTGATCCTCTACTGTGGACCTTGAGACAAGGGAAGCCACCAGCACCCAGGCTGAATCCCTGGTACTCTAAAGGAGAAGAGGCTTCATGGGGGCTCTGCCTGACCCAGGTACTCTGAAGGAACAATCACATAACAGAGGCAGGCATGCTGTAGGTCACTAAACAAAAAGAACACCATCAAACCAATTCTGGAGTCAGGCAGATGGGATCCAAGAGAGGCCAGAAGATAAGGGCCTACAGGTCAGGAGAACAAGAAGATGAGCTTATAAGGCCCTTGTGAGAGTTTGTGAGGCCCTCAGCACAGCATCTGGCAAAAGGCACACCCTCTGTATGATGGGGTATGATGCATCTCATTTAATCCCAAAACAGCCTGACTTAGAGATTGTCCATGTCACAGATGACCCACATAACTTAACATGCAACCAGCGCTCCTGATACTTCAAGCCCTATTAAGGCAATTGTAGCCTCTTCGAGTGAAAACAAAACCCTGACCCTGCCCCAGATGGGCCTGCCACCCTGCCTCATGTGTAGGGCAGAGATGTGAATGCAGGCTCCCACAAGTGGGGCTGATAGCACATAGGGATGAAATGAAATACAAAATTTTACTGTTGAAACATGTCTCCAGACCTCAAAAAGAAACAATGACCTGGCCCAAGGATCCAGTTTCCCAGGCCCCAGAAGCTCCTGATAAGCATCACTTGTCCTGGGACCTGGGGTCTCTAAAGGTACAGGGCCACTGTGTCCTGAAGTCACCTACTATGATTCCATGCCAGAGAAAAACACAGGTAGGGGTTGAAACTGCACTGGGAAATTTGTGAACATTCTACCCCATGACTCCAGCAGGGCTTGCCTGCTGTAGCTCTGACTGCATTTTTTTCCCTATAATGTTCTTCATGTTATTTTTTAACATCAATTATTTGGCACATAGGCCATAATAAAGTCCCCAGGACCCTTTTCTCCACCCCATCCCTTAGTCCCCGGCACCCAGAGTGGTTTTAAAAATTGAAACAGATCTCTTCACTCCCTACTTTAACACCCTCCCGTGGCTTCCCACAATGTCAACCCTGTTATGCCATTTTCCTCACTGCACTTAACACTACATGAAGTCACTTTCCTCATCTGTTTGTATATATACATACTGCCTGTCATCCCTACCATAACATGAATATTGTTACCTGGATCACTGGTTCTTTTTATTTTCAAGTTAATTGCATTTTATTATTGTGCTATGATGTGGTTTGTCTCTCCTTAAGCAGAGCAGCATAATGTAAAGTATAAGGTGAATATTGCCAAACTTTTATGTATGTCTACTTTATTTTGGCCTGTGAATTCATTTATTTATTGAAGTAGAGTTGATTCACAATATTATATTAGTCTCAGGTATACAGTATAATGATTCAGTATTTTTGCAGATTATATTCCATTAAAAGTTATTACAAGCTAGTGGCTATAATTCCCTGTGCTATACAATATATCATTGTTGCTTATCTATTTTATAGATAGTAGTTTGTATCTTTTAATCCCACACCCATAATTTGTCTCTCCTTACTTCAGTAAACACCAGTTCATTTTCTAATCTATGAGTCTGTTTCTGTTTTGCATATACATACATTTGTATTATTTTTTAGATTCCACATATGAATGATATCATACAGTATTTACCTTTCTCTATCTGACTTATTTCACTAAGCATAATATTCTCTAGGTCTATCCATGTTGTTGCAAATGGAAGAATTTCATTCTTTTTTATGGCTGAGTAACATTCCATTAAATAAATAAATATATATATTCACATCTTCTTTATCCATTCGTCTATTGATGGGCACTTGGGTTGCTTCCATGTCTTGGCTCTTGTAAATAGTGCTACTATGAACACTGGGGTGCATGTATCTTTTTGAATTAGTGTTTTCATTTTCTTCAGATATATACCCAGGAGTGGAATTTCTGGCTCATGTGGTAGTTCTCTTTTCAGTTTTTTGAGGAACCTCCATGCTGTTTCCCATAGTGACTACATGAATTTACATTCCTACCAACAGTGTACAAGGATTTCCTTTTCTCCACGTCCTCTCCAACATTTGTTATTCGTAGATGTTTTTTTGTTTTCTGTGTTTTTTTTTGCGGTACACAGGCCTCTCACTGTTGTGGCCTCTTCCGTTGCGGAGCACAGGCTCTGGATGCGCAGGCTCAGCAGCCATGGCTCACGGGCCCAGCCGCTCCGCGGCATGTAGGATCTTCCTGGACCGGGGCACAAACCCAAGTCCCCTGCATCAGCAGGCGGACTCTCAACAACTGCGCCACCAGGGAAGCCCTATTTGTAGACTTTTTGATGATAGCCCTTCTGACATGTATGAGGTGATATCTCATTGTGGCTTTGATTTGCATTTCTCTAATAATTTGCAATGTTGAGGATGTTTTTCATGTGCCTGTTAGCCATCTGTAAGTCTTCTTTGGAAAAATGTCTATTCAGCTCTTCTGCCCATTTTTTAAATTGAGTTGTTTGGGGTTTTTTTTGATATTGAGTTGTATGAGTTGTTTATATATTTTGGGTATTAACCACTTGTAAGTCACATCATTTGCAAGTATTTTCTCCCATTCTGTAGGCTGTCTTTTCATTTTGATGATGGCTTCCTTTGCTGTGCAAATGCTTTTAAGTTTAATTATATCCCATTTGTTTATTTTTGCTTTTATTTCTTTTGTCTTAGGAGACAGATCCAAAAAATATTGCTACAATGTATGTCAAAGAGTGTTCTGCCTATGTTCACCTCTAGGAATTTTATGGTTTCAGGTCTTACATTTAGATCTCTAATCCATTTTGAGTTTATTTTTGTATATGTTGTGAGGGAATGTTCTAATCCCATTGTTTTACATGTAGCTGTCCAGTTTTTCCAGCACTACTTGTTGAAGAGACTGTCTTTTCTCCATTGTATATTCTTGTCTCCTTTGATGTAGATTAATTGACTGTAGGTGTGTGGGTTGATTTCTGTGCTCTCTATTCTGTTCCATTGATCTACATGTCTGTTTTTGTACCAGTACCATGGTGTTTTGATTACTGTAGCTTTGTAGTATAGTCTGAAGTCTGGGAGGATGATACCTCAGCTTTCTTCTTTTTTGTCAAAATTGCTTTGGCAATTCGGGAACCATTTGGTTCCATATGAATTTTAGGGATCACTGGTTCTTGATTCACATAGGTGCACAATAAATATTTTCTGAATAGAGGAGTTTGAGCAAAGGACTGCAAGGAAGGCAAACATTCCTGTTCATTGACTTAAGTGAAGCTGCCATGTACCTTCTACTGCAGATTCAGCTCATAATCCATTCAGTCATCAACATGGGAAATAAAGTGATCAAATTCTCATAAGTTAATTAACATAAAAGTTGACATTTCAGTTCAGTAAATAGTGGATGATGTTACAAAAATTACCATCTGTGAGGAAGAAAATAAAATAGGAGAAGGTATATTAGCTTAATAGCTAACATTTGTTGAGCAGTTATTCTATGCCACACACATGTATTAACTCATTTAATTCTCTCAGTGGAGATGCAGAGAGTTAAAGAAAACTGCCCAAGGTCACAAAGGTCATAAAGGGTGGAGCCAAGATCTAAAAAATTCATGCGGCAACTTGAATGTGGTGATGGTTACACAAAACGCATAAATACTACACCAAAAAGAGCTGATTTTATTGAATGTAAATTAAAAATAACTTTAAAAAATTCATAGGTGGTAATTATGAAAAAAAATGGAGATGAGTTAAAGGGAGACAAATAACTTAGCACTAAGCACATGAATGCACTGTACTAATAACTATTAAAATCTATACTTGTGACCAGGGTATCAAGAAAGTCTCTACCAACTGACCCTGTTAATGACTACCCCCAATCAGTCAACCATTCACTGACCTCACCTGATCCTCATCACTGAACCCATGGACCCTCCTCACTAAATTTCACTGGCCCCAGTTATTACAGCCACTAATCTCTCATTACTGAACTCAATGAAAGCCATCACCAATCACACAGACTCTCCTCACTGATGCCCCCAAACCAATGTTACTATCCCGTAAAGCCCACATTCCTGGCCCGACATCCATGCCATCAGCCAGCAGGAAGCCCCACATTAGTGTCCCCACATCGTGAAGCCCACACATCCCTGTCACTCATATCACAGACGCCTGAATCACTCGGGACACAGTCATCCTTAATGAGCCTACATTGACCTCACAGGTGTTGCATCAGTGACCTGGACACCATCAGTCAATGCACTCAAGAGGGAGACCAGTCATTCTGATTTGCATGGGATTAGCTATGTTCATGACTCCACCTGGGAGTTCTGGGCTAACCGAGACAAATCGGTTAGCCTGGAACCAAAATTTACCACCCCATCAGCGAGCACAGAGCACCCTCAGTGACTCCCAAACTCAACCATCTCTGCCTGACCATCACTGAGTGTGACCATCACACTCTCTGGACCACAGATTTCTGTGCTTACACTGATCCCAGTGATAACAAACACGGAATTCCAAAATGACTCTCGCTTTTGGAACCTCTCTCCTCTGTCAGAACGAGCCTGAAGCTGTGCACTGATCAGTGGGACCACAGGACTCCTTGCCAACAGTAACAAACATGCCCCCCACCCGCACCCCCACAGCCCTCCTTTGCTGCTGCTTGTGTCCAGGAACAAGGCGGCAGTGCCCAACTCATAGTTTTTGCTTTGAGACAGTAATATTGGTAAGGCCCTTCTCCCACACGGAGTAGGTGCCTTCCAGGGACCTCAAGGATTCTCTCTGGAGGGAGGAGAATGGGAGGCGGGTGGATTCGGGTCCAGAATTGTTCAGGAGAAAGTTTGGGATTAAGATCTGGAAAAGAAAATCTCTCACCTGGAAAAGTCAGACAGGTGGCAGTATGGTGGGCTCTGTAGCGACACAGGCTAGGGGCTGGAGACCAGTCCAGATGGGAGCCCCAGGTAACAGGGCCCATATGCAGCACTTCCCATACGTGACTCATTTCTCACATAAGAAAAACTGACTATCAGAAAGGCTTCCAAGTCCAGCAGTTAATCCACCTGGTTAACTCTCCTCTGTGTTGTATTCATTACCCTCATGGATTTCCAGAGCCATCAGGATGGTGACAAAGACCCTCCTGGGCCAAACCTGAATGAGGCTCCTCTGAGCACTCTTCTCCACTAGGCCCCAACCTTGGGCTCTGTCCTTGGACTTCTTAGTCTGGTATTAGCAAGAATCCTAGAGTGAAAATCTCTCACCCTTAGTATCTGATCACCTTTAATATCTGATCAAATTACTCATCCTCTCTCTCCATATCTTATCACCCTGGCTGGCTTTGGGCAAGAATCTTTTTGCATCCTCAAAGAAGAATTCCCCCTAGGCTTGGTGTTTCCTTAGTAGTTTTCCATCATCCTGCTCCTTGGCTATAAATCTCCCTCTTATTCTTGGTGTATTCAGAGTCGATCCCAATCCCTCTCCCCTACTGCAAACCCCTTTGCAGTAGTCCATGTATATGATGCATCTATTATTATGGTCCAGAATAAAGTCTGCCTTGTTGTTTTAACGTGTCCAAATAATTTTTTCTTCAATAATAGGGAAATAAAAACAATAGCTGAGATATGTTTATACCAGAAATACAGTTTTATATGAAAAATACAGCTTCCAGTCAGCAGAGGGAAAGAGGGAAACTGGATAAGTAAGGGCTAAGGGCAAAGAGCTTGGCATCTAGGAAATCAGACTTTGTCTGAACTCTGAACTCTCAAGAGGCATATGGCTTTTGGCCTCCTATGAGCTCCACTATCTGCCCTCTTTGTCCCAGGCCCCTCTCCTTAACTCCCCCAAATCTCAGGTCAGCCACTCCTTTCATGGAAACTGAGCCTTTGCCAAATGGCAGGTGCATATTAAATCTGAGATTAATATAAAATTCAGTCTTAGTTCTCTTGATCACATTTGTAACTTGTATTTTTCCCCAGGTGCTTGCATACAAAGATATGACCTCCCTATCATGTACAGGGCCCTGAGGTAGGGTCTGATTCGGTGCTCAGGAACCTCTTCACCAGGGAGTCTTTAAGAGCCCTTCAGTTAAAGACCACTAGGAACACATCTGTAGTTAAACAATTACAATGCATTTAGGATGAAGAACGTCATGGGGAACCATAGGGTGTCTTAGTAAGAGGAGTTAGAACCTATCATAGGATTTGTATTCTGAATGATTTTGGGGTAGAGTCTCAGGGAGTAGGGGGTCTGTTCTAGATTGGAACCTGTCAGAAGTGGCAACTTGATAATTATTTTGTGAGTGGCAAAGCAATCTTGTTTTGGTCTGTGCTTAGACAATATTATAAAGTGTCCTTGTTTTTGATTCAATTTATGATGGTCTCAGAGTAATCTTCTCTGAAGTTAGTATTCTGGGAGGTAGTTTATGTCCAACAAGAGAACAAAATGGCCTGGCTGTGAGTATCAGACCAGCTTGTAGTAGCATTGAGATCTAGCTATGAAGCAAACATTGAAAAAATTGAGGGAGAAATACAGTCTTACAATAATATTTGAAGACCTCAACACTGCACTTACAATAATAAATAGGAAAACCAGAGAAAGAATATCAGTAAGGAAATAGAGGACTTGAACAACACTATCAACCATTTGGACCTAACAGATATAAAAAATAATCCATCTATAAGAAAGATTATGTATGAAAACCCCAAAGTTAACATCATACTCAAATATTGAAAGACTGAAAGTGTTTCATATAAGATCACGAACAAGACAAGACCTTCCCTACATCTAGTCATCATAGTAATGGAAATTCTAGCCAGAACATTTCTACAAAATATCAATGAAAAATCTAAAAAGGAAATTAAGAAAAAAATTCCACTTACAATATCATCAAAAAGAATTAAATAGTTAGGAATAAACTTAACTGAGGAGGTGAAAGACTTGAAAACTACAAAATGTGCTAAAAAAATTAACAAAGACACAAATAAATAGACATCCAATGTTCAAGGATTGGAAGACTAAACAAAATACTATCCAAAATGATCTACAAATTCAATGCAATCCCTATCAAAATCCCAATTATGTTTTCTGCAAAAATAGAGAAATCTATCCTCAAATTCATATGGAATCTCAAGGGACTTCAAATAGCCCAAACAATCTTCAAAAAGAAAAACAAAACTGCAGGGCTTATGTTTCCTGATTTCAACACTTACCTTAAAGGTGTAGTAATCAAAATATTGTGGTAGTGGAATAAAGACACACATATAGACCAACAGGATGGAATAGAGAGCCCAGAAATAAACCCTCCAATATATGCTCATGTTAAGGCTTGAATGTATATACTCCCCCAAAATTCATATGTTAAAAACCCAATGCCCAGTGTGATGTAATTAGGAGGTAAGACCTGTGGGAGGTGGAGCCCTCATGAATGGAATGAATACCCTTATAGAAGAGACCCAAGAGGGAATTCCCTTGTGGTCCAGTGGTTAGGACTCAGCTGCTGTGTCCCTGGCTCAATCCCTAGTCAGGTAACTAAGATCCCACAAGCTGTGCAGTGAGACCAAATATAAATAAATAAATAAAAGAGACCCAAGAAAACTCCCTTGTCCTTTCTTTTTCTTTTTTTAAAGGTATTTATTTATTTTTATTTTATTTTGGCCGAGCTGGGTCTTTTTTGTGATGTGTGGGCTCTTTGTTTTGGCACGTGAGCTTCTCTAGTTGTGGCACCTGGGCTCCAGAGCACACAGGCTCAGTAGTTGTGGTGCGTGGGCTCTCTAGTTGTAGCACACAGGCCCCAGAGCATGCGGGCTTCTCTCTAGTTGCAGTGCATGGGCTTAGTTGTCCCAAGGTATGTGGGATCTTAGTTCCCCAACCAGGGATTGAACCCCCATCTCTGGCATTGGAAGGCCGATTCTTAACCACTGGACCACCAGGGAAGTCCCCTCCCTTCCCCTTTCTGCCATGTGATGTTATAGTGAAAAGACAGCCATCTATGTGGAAGCAAGATGCTGAATCTGTCTGTGCCATGATTTTGGACTTCTCAGGTTCCAGAACTGTCAAAAATAAGTGTTTGCTCTTATGACACCTAAATTATGGCATTTTTGTTATAACAGCCCAAATAAGCTAAAATAGGGCAAATGATATTTGAAAAAGGTGCCAAGACAATTGAATTGGAGAAAGGACAGTCTTTTCAATGAATGGTGTTGGGAAAACTGCATACCCACATGAAAACAAAGAAGTTGAGCCCTTAACTTACACTACATACATAAATTAATTTAAAATGGATTAAGAGAACTCTTCCCAGAGGCTCTGGCCTGCTGGCCTACTATATCAGATTTTGGATCCACCAAGCCTCCACAATCATAGACTTGGTGCTCTAGCTGGGTGTCAGGCCTGAACCTCTGAGATGGGACAACCGAGTTCAGGACATTGGTCCACCAGAGAGATCCTGGCCCCATGTAATATCAAATGGTGAAATCTCTCTCAGAGATCTCCATCTCAATGATAAGACCCGGCTTCATTCAACGACCAGCAAGCTACAGTGCTGGAGACCCTATGCCAAACAACTAGCAAGACAGGAACACAATCCTACTCATTAGCAGAGAGGCTACCTGAAATCATAATAAGTTCACAGACACCCCAAAACACACCACTGGATATGGTCATGCCAACCAGAAAGACAAGATACAGCCTCACCCACCAGAGCACAGGCACCAGTCCCCTCCACCAGGAAGCCTACACAACCCACTGAACAAAACTTACCCACTGGGGACAGACACCCAAAACTATGGGAACTATGAACTTGCAGCCTGCAGAAAGGAGACTGCAAACACAGTAAGTTAAGCAAAATAAGAAGACAGAAAAACACACAGCAGATGAAGGAACAAGGTAAAAACCACCAGACCAAACAAATGAAGAGGAAATAAGCAGTCTACCTGAAAAAGAATTCAGAGTAATGCTAGTAAAGATGATCCAAAATCTTGGAAAAAGAATGGAGAAAATACAAGAAACATTAAACAAGGACTCAGAAGAACTAAAGAGAAAGCAAACAATAACGAACAACACAATAAATGAACTTTAAAATTCTCTAGAAGGAATCAGTAGCAGAATAACTGATGCAGAAGAATGGATAAATGACCTGGAAGATAAAATAATGGAAATAACTACTGCAGAGCAGAATAAAGAAAAAAGAATGAAAAGAACTGAGGACAGTCTCAGAGACCTCTGGGACAACATTAAAGACACCAACATTCGAATTATAAGGGCTCCAGAAGAAGAAGAGAAAAAGAAAGGGACTGAGAAAATATTTGAAGAGATTATAGTTGAAAACTTGCTTAATATGGGAAAGGAAAGAGTCAGTCAAGTCCAGGAGGGCACGGAGAGTCCAATACAGGATAAGTCCAAGAAGAAACATGCCAAGACACATATTAATCAAACGATCAAAAATTAAATACAAAGAAAAAATATTAAAAGCACCAAGGAAAAAGCAACAAATAACCTATAAGGGAATCCCCAGCAGTTTAAGAGCTGATCTTTCAGCAGAAACTCTGCAAGCCAGAAGGGAGTGGTAGGACATATTTAAAGTGATGAAAGAGAAAAACCTACAACCAAGATTAATCTACCCATCAAGAATCACATTCAGATTCGACAGAGAAATTAAAACTTTAGAGACAGGCAAAAGCTAAGAGAAGTCAATACCACCAAACCAGCCTTACAACAAATGCTAAAGGAACTTCTCTAGGCAAGAAACACAAGAGAAGTAAAAGACCTACAATAACAAACCCAAAACAATTAAGAAAATGGTAATAGGAACACACATATTGATAACTACCTTAAATGTAAATGGATTAAATGCTCCAACCAAAAGACATAGACTGGCTGAATGGATACAAAAATAAGACCCATATATATGCTGCCTACAAGAGACTCACTCCAGACCTAGGGACACATACAGACTGAAAGTGAGGGGATCAAAAAGGATATTCCATGAAAATGGAAACCAAAAGAAAGTTGGAGTAGCAATTCTCATATCAGACAAAATGGCTTTAAAATAAAGAATATTGCAAGAGACAAAGAAGGACACTATATAATGATCAAGGGATCAATCCAAGAAAAAGATATAGTAAATGTAAATATTTATGCACCCAACATAGGAGTACCTCAGTACTTAAGGCAAAAGCATGCTAACAGCTATAAAAGGGGAAATTGACAGTAACACAATCATAGTAAGGGACTTTAACACCCCACTGTCACCAATGGACAGATCATCCAAAATGGAAATAAATAAGGAAACATAAGCTTTAAATGACACATTAAACAAGATGGGCTTAATTGATATTTATAGGACATTCCACCCCAAAACAACAGAATACACTTTCTTCTCAAGTGCTCAGGGAACATTCTCCAGGATAGATCATATCTTGGGTCACAAATCAATCCTTGGTAAATTTAAGAAAACTAAAATCGTATCAAGTATCTTTTCCAACAACAACACTATGAGACTAGATATCAATTCCAGGAAAAAATCTGTAAAAAATACAAACATATGGAGGCTAAACAATACACTACTAAATAACCAAGAGATCAGTGAAGAAATCAAGGAGGAAATAAAAAAATACCTAGAAACAAATGACAATGAAAACACGATGACCCAAAACCTATGGGGTGCAGTAAAAGCAGTTCTAAGAGGGAAGTTTATAGCAATACAATCCTACCTCAAGAAACAAGAAACATCTCAAATAAACAACCTAACCTTACACCTAAAGCAAGCAGAGAAACAAGAACAAAAAACCCCCAAGGTTAGCAGAAGGAAAGAAATCATAAAGATTGGATCAGAAATAAATGAAAAAGAAATGAAGGAAAGAATAACTAAGATCGATAAAGCTAAACGGTGGTTCTTTGAGAAGATAAACAAAATTGATAAACCACTAGCCAGACTCATCAAGAGAAAAATGGGAGAAGACTCTAATGAATAGAATTAGAAATGAAAAAGGAGAAGTAACAACTGACACTGCAGAAATACAAAGGATCATGAGAGATTATTACAAGCAACTATATGCCAATAAAATTGAAAACACTGGAAGAAATGGACAAATTCTTAGAATTTGTCCCGAGACTGAACCAGAAAAAAATAGAAAATATGAACAGACAAATCACAAGCACTGGAATTGAAACTGTGATTAAAAATCTTGTAACAAACAAAAGCCCAGGACCAGATGGCTTCACAGGCGAATTCTATCAAACATTTAGAGAAGAGCTAACACCTATCCTTCTCAAACTGTTCCAACATATAGCCGAGGGAGGAACACTACCAAACGCATTCTATGAGGCCACCATCACCCTAATACCAAAACCACACAAAGATGTCACAAAAAAAGAAAACTACACGCAAATATCACTGATGAACATACATGCAAAAACCCTCAACAAGATACTAGTAAACAGAATCCAACAGCCCATTGAAAGGATCATACACCATGATTAAGCGGGGTTTATCCCAGAAATGCAAGGATTCTCCAATATACACAAATCGATCAATGTAATAAACCATATTGACAGATTCAAGGAGAAAAACCATATAATCAGCTCAATAGATGCAGAAAAAGGTTTTGACAAAACTCACCACCCAGTTATGATAAAAACTCTCCAGGGGCTTCCCTGGTGGCACAGTGGTTGAGAGCCCGCCTGTTGATGCAGGGGACATGGTTCGTGCCCCGGTCTGGGAAGATCCACATGCCGCAGAGCGGCTGGGCCCATGAGCCATGGCTGCTGAGCCTGTGCGTCCGAAGCCTGTGCTCCGCAACGGGAGAGGCCACAACAGTGAGAGGCCCACGTACTGCCAAAAAAAAAAACAAAAAGCAAAACTCTCCAGAAAGTGGGCACAGAGGGAACCTACCCCAAGTTAATAAAGGTCATGTATGACACACCCACAGCCAACATCGTTCTCAATAGTGAAAAACTGAAACCATTTCCTCTAAGATCAGGAACAAGACAAGGTTGCCCACTTTCACCATTATTATACAACATGGTTTTGGAAGTTTTAGCCACAGCACTCAGAGAAGAAAAAGAAATAAAAGGAATCCAAATTGGAAAAGAAATAAAGCTGTCACTGCAGATGACATGATACTATACATAGAGAATCCTAAAGGTATTACCAGAAAACTACTAGAGGTAATCAATGAATTTGGTAAAGTAGCAGGATACAGAATTAATGCACAGAAATCTCTTGCATTCCTTATACACTAATGATGAAAAATCTGAAAGAGAAATTAAGGAAACACTCCCGTTTACCATTGCAGCAAAAAGAATAAAATACCTAGGAATAACTTACCTAAGGAGAGAAAAGACCTATAATGCAGAAAACTATAAAACACTGATGAAAGAAATTAAAGATGATACAAACAGATGGAGAGATATACCATGTTCTTTGACTGGAAGAATCAACATTGTGAAAATGACTATACTACCCAAAGCAATCCACAGATTCAGTGCAATCCTTATCAAACTACCAATGGCATTTTTCACAGAACTAGAACAAAAAATTTCACAATTTGTATGGAAATAGAAAAGATCCTGAATAGCCAAAGTGAACTTTTTTTTTTCATTTACTTATTTTATTTATTTATTTTAGTCTGCATTGGGTCTTCATTGCTGGGCACAGGCTTTCTCTAGTTGCAGAGAGTGGGGGCTACTCTTCGTTGCAGTATGCGGGCTTCTCATTGCGGTGGCTTCTGTTGTTGCAGAGCACAGGCTCTAGACGTGGGCTTCAGTAGTTGTGGCTCACAGGATCAGTAGTTGTGCCTCGTGGAATCTGGAGTGCAGGCTCAGTAGTTGTGGTGCACGGGATTGGTTGCTCCACGGCATGTGGTATCTTCCCTGACCAGGGCTCGAACCCATGTCCCCTGCATTGGCAGGCGGATTCTTAACCACTGTGTCACCAGGGAAACCCCAAAGCAATCTTGAGAAAGAAAAATGGAGCTGGAGGAAGAAGGCTCCCTGACTTCAGACTATACTACAAAGCTACAGTAATCAAGACAGTATGGTACTGGCACAAAAACAGATTATATATCAATAGAACAGGATAGAAAGCCCAGAGATAAACCCACGCACATAAGGTCACCTTATATTTGATAAAGAAGGCAAGAATATACAGTGGAGAAAAGACAACCTCTTCAATAAGTGGTGCTAGAAAACTGGACAGCTACATGAAAAAGAACGAAATTAGAACACTCCCTAACATCATACACAAAAATAAACTTAAAATGGATTATTGACCTAAATGTAAGGCCAGACACTATCAAACTCTTAGAGGAAAACATAGGCAGAACACTCTATGACATAAATCACAGCAAGTTCCTTTTTGACCCACTTCCTAGAAAAATGGAAATAAAAACAAAAAGAAACAAATGTGACCTAATGAAACTTAAAAGCTTTTGCACAGCAAAGGGAACCATAAACAAGATGAAAAGACAACCCTCAGAATGGGAGAAAATATTTGCAAACAAAGCAACTGACAAAGGAGTAATCTCCATAATATACAGGTAGCTCAATATCAAAAAACAAACAACCCAATCCAAAAATGGGCAGAAGATCTAAATGGCCATTTCTCCAAAGAAGATATACAGATTAGCAACAAACAAGTGAATAGATGCTCAACGTCACTAATCTTTAGAAAAATGCAAATCAAAACTACAATGAGGTATCACCTCACACCGGTCAGAATGGCCATCATCAAAAAATCTACAAACAATAAATACTGGAGAGGGTGTGGAGAAAAGGGAACCCTCTTGCACTGTTGGTGGGAATGTAAATTGATACAGCCACAATGGAGAACAGTATGGAGGTTCCTTAAAAAACTAAAAATAGAACTACCATACGACCCAGCAATCCCACTACTGGGCATATGCCCTAAGAAAAGCATAATTCAAAATGATTCATGTACCACAATGTTCATTGCAGCACTATTTACAATAGCCAGGGCATGGAAGCAACCTAAGTGTCCATCAACAGATGAATGGATAAAGAAGATGTGGCACATATATACAATGGAATATTACTCAGCCATAAAAAGAAACGAAATTGAATTATTTGTAGTGAGGTGGATGGACCTAGAGTCTGTCATACAGAGTGAAGTAAGTCAGAAAGAGAAAAACAAATACTGTGTGCTAACACATATATATGGAATCTAAAGAAATAAAAAAGCTTCTGAAGAACCTAGGGACAGGACAGGAATAAAGATGTAGAGAATGGACTTGAGGACAAGCAGAGGGGGAAGGGTAAGCTGGGATGAAGTGAGAATGGCATGGACATATATACACTACCAAATGTAAAATAGATAGCTAGTGGGAAGCAGCCACATATAGCACAGGGAGATCATCTCAGTGCTTTGTGTCCACCTAGAGGGGTGAGATAGGGAGGGTGGGATGAAGACGCAAGAGGGAAGAGATATGGGGATATATGTTTATGTATAGCTGATTCACTTTGTTATACAGCAGAAACTAACACACTATTGTAAAGCAATTACGCTCCAATAAAGATGTTAAAGAAAAAAATGGATTAAGAACCTAAACATAAGACCTTAAAGTATCAACCTCCAAGAAGAAAACTTGGGGGGAATGCTTAATGACATTGCATTTGGCAATGATTTCTCATTTATGACACTAAAAACCAATCAACAAAGAAAAAAATAATAAATTGGACCTCATTAAAATGAAAAATTTTTGTGAATCAAAGGACTGTATTAACAAAGTAACTAGTAAATCATGGAATGGGAGAAAATGTCTGCAAATCATATATCCGGCAAGGGATTGATATTCAGAATATATAAAGAAATATAAGAATAAACACAAACAGTCTTGTAATCTAAGTATATCCTATATTTAATCTGGCACTCCTAACTCTCTGGTCCCATCAAACTCTCTGTAGTAGGGTCTTCTCTTAATTACCTTTCTGTTTTGGAGTCCTGCACCTCCTTGGAAGAGTCACTCAATGCCTCTGACCTGTTTCTGCCTCTGGGTAAAGGAGATAACAGCACCAGCAACCCAGGGTGTAATTAGGACTCCAAGAAAATGAGCTACCCATTTCTTAGCACCCAATACAGATGCCATAAAGAGCAAAAAGTAAGGTCATTAAAATGGGCAAAGGATTGAATAGATGTTTCTCCAAAGAAGATATACAACTTGACAGTAAACACATGAAAAGATCACCAATCATTAGGGAAATGAAAAGCAAGACTGTGAGATACCACTTAACATTCATTAGTATATCTATTGTTTAAAAACAAAAAACTAAAAAACAAAATAACTGTTGGAGAGGATATGGAGAAATCGGATCACTCCTGCATTGTCCGTGGGAAAGTAAAATAGTGGAGCTACTGTGGAAAACAGTTTGACACTTCCTCAAAAAGTAAAACGTAGGGCTTCCCTGGTGGCGCAGTGGTTGAGAGCCCGCCTGCCAATGCAGGGGACGCAGGTTTGTGCCCCGGTCCGGGAAGCTCCCACATGCCGCGGAGCGGCTGGGCCCGTGAGCCATGGCCGCTGAGCTTGCGCATCCGGAGCCTGTACTCCGCAACAGGAAAGGCCACAACAGTGAGAGGCCCAGGTACCAAAAAAAAAAAAAAAAGTAAAACATAGCATTACCATATAATTCATCAATACCACTTCTAGGTATATATCCCAAAGAACTGAAAGCAGAGATTCAAACAGATGCTTGCACACCAATATTCATAGCAGCATTTTTCTTAATAGCAAAAAGGTGGAAACAACTCAAATGTTCATTCATATAATAGATAAACAAAATGTGATATATACTGTACATACAATGGCATATTATTCAACCTAAAGAAGGAAATCCTGACACATGGTTCAGCATGGGTGACATGTGAAGACATTATGCTAAGGGAAATAAGCCAGGGACAAAAAGGACACATATTGTATGATTCCACTTATATGATGTACTTAGAGTAAAGTACATAGTCAAATTCATAGAGAAAAAAGTAGAATGATTGTCGCCAGAATTGGGATTAAGGAAGAATAGCAGTTATTGTTTAATGGTTCCAGTTTCAGTTGGGAAGATGAAAAAATTCTGGAGATAAATGATGGTGATGTTTTCAAAATAATGTGAGCATACTTAATGCCACTGAACTGTGCACTTAAAAATGGTTAACATGGTAAATTTTACGTATGTATATTTTACCTCAATTTTTTTAAAAGCCAGTATTTTAATCCCCAAATAGGGAAACGAAGTAGGGGGTGCCTCCCATATTAAACAAAATGATCTCTTTTTTAGATAAAGAGAACAAATATTTTCCTCAGGTCCTTTTTTTGTTGTTGTTACCTCAAGTCTCTAAAATGTTTAGCAAAATGTTGAATTTCATGCCATGGGATGATTTTTCAGTCAATTTTTTGTTTACATACCATATTTGTAGTTTCTGGCTCTGAGTCATCAAGAAAAAAAAGTCCAAAGAGCATTAGAAATGTGAACAGTAGAAGCTAGTTCTGATTATTGTCTAAAGTTACTGTTTAGGGAAACAGTTTCTCATACTTCCTCATAATTCTCATATTAAATTTATATACTATTATAGGGAGGCAATTTTTGAGTCTAAGTTTCATTTTGGAGCCTCTGCATATGAAACAGACAGTTGAACAGTAAAAATATTTTGTTGTTCTTGTTCTAAGGCACCTCTCATATGAACAACTTGTTCATATTCAAGTTCTGCAACAGTGACCACTGTAATTCCAAAATGTTCTTGGTGTCTAATTGTGCCTGTTAGAAAGGTACTCTTAAGAATTAGCATTAGAGTGAGAAAACAGAAAGAGAGCAGGTGCTTTGTGTGCAGAAGGCACAGTTTTAATTTGAAAAAAACACATAAGAAATGCAAAGTAAGAGTGGTGCTGGTGGCCTATGTCTGTAGCCATGGCCACCAATAGGGAGGGGGTTCAATGCTGCCTTGTTATTATAGGGCAGGGATGAAATACAGGGTGCCACACATATTCTCGGAGCCTCAGAACCTGGTGAGGAGAAGGGCACAGATTTTTTGTGGTGTTTACTTGGAATTGGGTAGTACTATGGCCTAGATATCTGTGACCTTCCAAAATTCATATGTTGAAATCCTAATGAGGAACAGAGCTTGGCCAAGATGGTGGAGTAAGAAGTGGTGTACTCTCATGGTACACCAAAATTACAACTATCTACAGAGCAACTATTGATGAGAAGGACTGGAATCTACCAGAAAAGATTTGCAACTAAAGATATAAAGAAAGGACTAAAATAAGACAGGTAGGAGGAGCAGAGTCACAGTATAGTCAACACCCATACCCCAAGGTGGGCAACCCACAAATGGAAGGATACTTATGATTGCAGAGTTTCTTCCCAAAAAGTGAGGGTTCTGATCCCCATATCAGGCTCTCCATCTCGGGGGTCTTGCACTGGAAAGACAAGCCCCCAGAACATTTGGCTTTGAAGACCAGTGGGGCTTACTTTTGGAGGAGCAAGAGGGCTGTGGGAAATAGAGACTCCACTCTTAAAGGGCACACACAAAATTAGATACAGAAATCAGATGCACACAAATATCAGATGCAGAAAAATCTTTTGACAAAATTCAACAACTATTTATGATTAAAACCTCTTCATCAAGTGGATATAAAGGAAATATACCTCAACATAATAAAGACCATATATGATATGCCCACAGCTAACATCATACTCAACAGTGAAAAGCTGAAAGAGTTCCTTCTAAGATCGGGAACAAGACAAGTATGCCCACTTTTGCCACTTTTATTCAACATAATATTGGAAGTCCTGGCCACAGTGATCAGACAATAAAAAGAAATAAAAGGAATCCAAATTGGAAAGGAAAAAGTAAAAGTGTCACTGTTTGCACATGACATGATGCTATACATAAAAATTCCTAAAGACAGCAACAAAAAACTAATAGAGCTCATGAATGAATTTGGTAAAGACACAGGATACAAAATTAATATGCAGAAGTCTGCTGCATTTCTATGAAAACCTATAAGACACTGATGAAAGAAATTGAAGACAACACAAACAGTTGGAAAGATATACTATTTTAATAGATTGGAAGAATTAATTTTGTTAAAATGCCCATAGTACTCAAGGAAATCTACATATTCAATGCAACCTTTATTAAAATACCAAAGGCATTTTTCATAGAACTAAAAGAAATAATTGTAAAATTTGTATGGAAACACAAAAGACCCAGAATAGCAAAAACAATCTTGAGAAAGAAGAACAGAGTTGGAGAAATCATGCTCCATGACTTCAGATTATACTACAAAGCTACAGTAATCAAAACAGTATGGTACTGGCACAAAAGCAGACACACAGATCATTGGCACAAAATAGAGAGCCCAGAAATGAACCCAACACTCATGGTCAATTAACCTATGGCAAAGGAGGCAAGAACATACAATGTGGAAAAAGTCTCTTCAGTACGTCAGTGTTGGGAAAACTGGACAGCTACATGTAAAAGAATAAAATTAGAACATTCCTTCACAAGGAAACAAAAGCAAAAATAAACAAATGGGACTTAGCAAAACTTAAAAACTTTTGTACAGCAAAGGAAACCATTGACAAAACAAAAAGACAACCTACTGAATGGGAGAGTATATTTGCAAGTGAATGATCATAAGGGATTAATATCCAAAAATATAAACAACTCATACAACTCAATATCAAAAAAACAAACAACCCAATAAAAAAATGGGCAGAAGACCTGAATAGACATTTTTTGAAAGAAGACTTACAGATGGCTAACGAGCACATGAAAAGATGCTCAACATCACTAATCATCAGAAAAATGCAAGTCAAAACCACAGTGAGATATCACCTCATACCTGTCAGAATGGCTATCATCAAAAAGAACACAAATTTTGGTGAAGATATGGAGAAAAGGGAACCCTTGTACACTCTTGGTGGGAATGTACCTTGGTGCAACCACTGTGGAAAACAGTATGGAGGTTCCTTAAAAAACTAAAAATAGGGAATTCCCTGGTTGTTCAGTGGTTAATACTCCATGCTTCCACTGCCAGGGGTTTGGGTTCAATCCCTGGTCAGGGAACTAAGAACCTGCATGCCACGTGGTGTGGGGAAAAAAAAAAAAGGAGAAAAGAAGAAAAAAATAAAAAGAAAGTGAAAAGGCAAACTAAAGGTTGGGGAAAAATTAAAAATCAAAACTAAACTAAACTAAAAGTGGAACTACCATATGATCTAGCAGTTCAACTCCTGGGTATATATCTGAAGAAAATGAAAACACTAATTCAAAAAGATACACGCACCCCAATATTCATGGCAGCATTATTTGCAATAGCCAAGATATGAATACAACCTCAATGCCTATCAAGAGTTGAATGGATAAAGAAAATGTTGTATATATACACACGATGGAATTCTACCCAGCCAGACCAAAGAATGGAATTTTGCCATTTGCAACAACAGGGATGGACCTAGAGGGTGTTATGTATGCTTAGTGAAATAAGTCACAGGTAATGACAAATACTGTGTGTTATTACTTATATGTAGAATCTAAAAATAAACCTAAAAAATAATTAATCCAAAAAAAAGAAATAAATGAATATAACAGACAAAAATAGACTTACACATATAGAGAACAAATTAGTGGTTACCAGGGGGGAGAGGGAAGCGGGGATGTGCCAGATAGGGGTAGGGAATTAAGAGGTACAAACTACTATGTATAAAATAAATAATCTACAAGGATATATTGTACAGCACAGGGAATATAGCCAATATTTAATAATAACTTTAAATGGAGAATAATCTATAAAAATTATGAATCACTATGTTGTACACCTGAAACTAATATAATATTGTAAATCAACTATACCTCAAGAAATAAATAAATAAAATAAAGAGAAGTTAGAAAAATTCTAACCCCCAAAGATGATAATATTAGGAGGTGAGCATTTGGGAGGTGCTTAGGTCTTGATGATGGAACAATCATTAGTGGAATTAGTGCCTTATAAAATAGGTCCCAGAGAGATCCCTAGCCTCATCCACCACGTGAGGACACAGTCCACCATGTGAGGACACAGCAAGAAGGCACTAGCTATGTACCAGAAAGGGCCCTCACCAGAAGACAAACATGCTGGCACATTGATCTTGGACTTTTCAGCCTCCAGCACCATAAACATTAAATTTCTGTTGTTTATAAGCTACCCAGTCTGTGGTATTTCTTATAGCAGCCTGACCAGATTAAAACAGGTCAAAATGTTTCTGTCCTTCTGGACTGCCTTCTTCCTTGCTTTTTGCTAAATAGAGCTGGCTTTTCTTGGGGACAATTTTGTCTACATCCATTAGTGTTATAAGTTGTTATGTCTTCTTGGAGAGTTGACCCCTTTATCATTATGTAATGCTTCTCTTTATCCCCGATAATTTTCCTTGCTCTGAAGTCTGCTTTGTCTCAAATTAAAATAGCTACTCCAGCTTTCTTTTCATTAGTGAGTGTTAGCATGGTGTGTCTTTCTCCATCATTTTACTTTTCATCTATCTGTGTCTTTGTATTTAAAGTGGGTTTCTTGTAGACAACATATAGTTGGATCTTGCTTTTTGTCCACTCTGACAGTTTTTGTGTTTTACGTGTACTCAGTGTGTATTTAAACCATTGATGTTTAAAGTGATTATTGATATAGTTGAATAATATGTTTTCTTTCTATTTGTTGCCTTTGTTCTTTTTATTTGTTTCTACTTTTTCAGCCTTCTTTTGTTTAACTGAGCAATTGATATGATTCCATTTTATCTCCTCCCTTAGTGTGTCAATTATACTTCTTTATAAAGACTTCTTAAGTGATTGATTTGAGTGTTCAAAATACATTTATAACTAGTCCAACTCCTCTTTGAAATAACACAATACCACTTCACAGGTAGTGCAATTACCTTATAATGGAGTATTATATATCCAATTCCTTCCTCCATCCCTTACAACATTGCTGTCATTCATTTCACTTATCCATAGGCTATAGTCACTGATTATTTTGTTGCTATTATCATTTTGAACAAATTATTATCTCTTACCCTCAATTAAGAATAAGAAAAATGAAAGATTTTATTTTACCTT
This sequence comes from Phocoena phocoena, assembly GCF_963924675.1. NCBI lineage: Eukaryota > Metazoa > Chordata > Mammalia > Artiodactyla > Phocoenidae > Phocoena > Phocoena phocoena. The sequence continues at coordinate 25,182,090 of NC_089224.1, read as the reverse complement.
AATTTATTCCTTCTCTAATATTCTTCCTTTTTTATGAGATCCAAGCTTTTGACCTATACATAATTTCCATTCTTTCTGAAGAATTTCTTTTAACATTTCTTGCAACACAAGTCTTCTGGTGACAAATTCCCTCAATTTTTGTTACTTTTGGAGGTAATTTCACTGTATACTACTTCTTCAGCTCCTTTCTCTCTTTCTTCTTCTTCTTTTATTCCCATTAATCAGATATCACACCATTTTTAACTGTCCCTTGGTTCTTGGATAATATGTTCTATCTTTTCCATTCCTTTTTATCTTTGCTTTTCATTTTGGAAAGTTTCTATTGACATATCTTCAAACTTACTGATTCTTGTCTGACTGAGTTCACTCTATTGATTAGCCTATTAAAGCAATTCTTTATTTCTGTTACAGTGTTTTTTATATCTAGCTCTTTCTTTTGATTCTTTCTTAAGAGTTTATATCTCTCTGCTTACATCACCCATCTATTCTTGCATGTTGTCCACTTTTTCCATTAGAGCCCTTAGCATATTAATCAAAATTGTATTAAGTTCCTAGTCTGAAATTTTCAATATCTCTGCTATATCTGAGTCTGTTTTGACAGTTGGGTTCTATCTTTTTAAACTGCTTTTTTTTGTTGTTGTTTTTATAGTATGCTTTGTGATTTTTTTGAAAGCTGGACATGATGTACTGGGTAAAAGTAACTGAATAGGTGTTTAGTATGGGGATTTATGTTTATCAGGATAGGAATTAAGCTGTATTTAGAGTTTACTGTAGCTGAATGTATCAGAGGCTATTTCCTCTAGTGCCCTTGGTTTTATCTCCCTTTTTGTACAAAAATGCTATTGATGTGGTGGTAAATGTGTGTGAGGGGGTATTCATTCTATATCCCTCTCATTAGGTTTCACGTTTAGTGAGTCTGTGCTCCTGGGCTGTGACCTTCACACGGGCTCCTCAGATTGTTTACACTTTAGGTGGGTCAGAAAGGCTTGAGGGAACTGGAGTTGGGTATTTCCCTTCCTTCATGTGTCTTCTTGAAAGACACAAGCTGATAAAATTCACACAAGCAGAAATAGACCCTCTGTATAGGCGTATATCTATTAAAGAAGTATAGGCCTATATCTATTAAAGAAATTGAATCAATAATTAATAACCTTCTTAATAAAAAAGCACTAGGTCCAGATGGTTGCACTGGTAAATTCTAATAACTATTTTGAGAAGAAATTATACCAATTATTTACAGTCTCTTACAGAGGATAAGAGCAGAGGGAATATTTCCTAATTCTTTCTTTGAGATCAGGATTGTCCTAATACCAAAAACCAGACAAAAACTTTACAAGAAATGGAAACTAAAGAACAACATCTTCCATAAATATAGATGCAAAACTCCTCAACAAAACATTAGCCAATTAAATCCAACATGTATAAAAAGAATTATACACCATGACTAAGTGAGATTTATCTCAAATATGTAAGGCTGGTTAAACACTAGAAAATCAATTCATATAATCCTTCATATCAATGGGCTAAAAAATTCAGATGATTATATTAATAGATACAGAAAAATAATGTGACAAAATCCAACACCCATTTATGATAAAACTCTCAGTAAACTAGGAATAGAGAGGAACTTTCTCAAGTTGATAAAGAATATTTATTTTAAAACCTATGCTAACATCATATTTAATCATGAGAAACTCAAAGCTTTACCACTAAGATCAAGTACAGTGCAAGGATGTCTCCTCTCACCACTCTTTTTCAACATCATACTAGAAATCATAGCTAATGCAATCAGACAAGGAAAGTAAATAAAATTATACAGATTTGGAAAGAGAAATAAAACTGTCTTTGTTCACAGATGACATGATAATCCATGTAGAAAATCTGAAAGAATCAACCAAAAAGCTCCTACAACTAATATGTGATTATAGCAAGGTTTCAGAATACAAGGTTAAAATACAAAAGTCAATCACGGGGGCCTCCCTGGTGGCGCAGTGGTTGAGAGTCTGCCTGCCAATGCAGGGGACATGGGTTCGTGCCCCAGTCCGGGAAGGTCCCACATGCCACGGAGTGGCTGGGCCCGTAAGCCATGGCTGCTGAGCCTGCGCGTCCACCTGTGCTCCGCAACGGGAGAGGCCACAACAGTGAGAGGCCCGTGTACAGCAAAAAAAAAAAAAAAAAAGTCAATCACTTTCCTATATATCATCAATGAAAAAGCGGAACTTGAAATTAAAAACACAGTATCATTTATGTTAGCACAAATGAAATCTTTACATATAAAGCTAACAGAATATGCATAAGATCTATACCAGGTAAACTACAAAACTCTGATGAATCAAATCAAAGAAGAGCTAAATAAAAGGAGGGACATTTCATGTTTATGGATAGGAAGACTCAGACTCAGTATTGTCAGGATGTCAATTTTTCCCAGCTTGCTCTATAAATTCATTGTAACCCCAATCAAAATCCCAGCAAGTTATTTTGTGGATACTGACAAACTGATTCTAAACTTTATTTGGGGGAGTTCCCTGGTTGCCTAGTGGTTAGGATTCCAAGCTTTCACTGCTGTGGCTTGGGTTCAATCCCTGCTTGGTCATGGAACTAGATCCCACATGCATGCCACAACTAAGAGTTTGCATGCCGCAACTAGAGTCCACATGCTGCAACTAAGGAGCCCGCCTGACACAACTAAGGCCCAGTGCAACAAAATAAACAAATAAGTGAATGTACAGTTCAATGATTAAAAAAAAGAAGATATACAGATGTTAGATAAGCATATGAAAAGATGCTCCACATCATATGTCGGCAGGGAAATGCAAAATAAAACAGCAATGAGATACTACTACACGTCTATTGGAATGTCTAAAATGCAGAACACTGAAAACACCAAATGCTCATGAGGATGTGGAGCAAAAGGAATTCTCATTCATTGCTGGTGGGAATGCAAAATTGTACAGCCAATTTGGAAGACAGTTTGACAGTTTCTCACAAAACTGAACACACTTTACCATATGACAGCATTTGTGCTCCTTTCAACCCAAAGGACTTGAAAATCTATGCCCAGACAAAAATCTCACATGGATGTTTATAGCAGCTTTATTTATAATTGGCAAATCTTGGAAGCAACCAAGATGTTCTTCAGTAGGTGAATGAATAAATAAACTGTGGTACATCCAGGCAATGGAATATTATTCAGTACTAAAGAGAAATGAGCTATTAAGCTATGAAAAGATGTGGAGGGATTTAAAAAGCATATTATTAAGTGAAAGAAGCCAAAGGCTATATACTGTATGATTCCAACTATATGAAATTCTAGTAAAGGCAAAACTATGGAGGCAGGAAAAAGATTAGTTGTTGCCAGGGGTTAGGGTAAGGGAATGGGTGAATAGGCAGAGCACAGAGAATTTTCACAGAGGGTATCATAATGATGGGTACATGTAATTATACATCTTCCAAACTTATATAATGGACAACACCAAGAGTGAACTTTAATGTAAGCTATGGATTTAAGTGATTATGTTGTGCCAACCTAGGTTGCTCAGTTATAACAAATGTACAATTCTGGTGGAGGATATTGATGATGGCAGAGGTTATGCAGGTATGGGGACAGGCAGTATATGAGAAATCTCTGTAGCTTTCTCTCAATTTTGCTTGGAAATTGAAATTGCTCAGAAATTTACATTCTTTTAAAAAATTCCTTTTTTGTCCTTTTAATATGCATGGGATCAGTAGTGATGTTCTCTCTTTCATTTCTGATACTAGTAATTTTGTCCTCTCTTTTTCTTAGTTAGCTTAGCTAGAGACTTATCAATTCCATTGATCTTTTCAAAAAACAAGCTTTTGGTTTTGTTCAGTTTCTCTATTAATATCCTGTTTTCAATTTTATTTATTTTTGCTCTAATTTTTATTTCTTTTCTTCTGCTTGCTTTAGTTTTACCTTGCCCTTTTTCTTTAACTTCCTAAGATGGAAGTTTATTTTTTTTTAACTTTATTAATTATTTATTTTTACAGTAGGTCCTTGTTTGTTATCTAGTTTAAATATAGCAGTATGTACATGTCAACCCCATACTCCCAATCTATCCCTCCCCCTCCTCCTTCCCTCCTGGTAACCATAAGTTAATTCTCTAAGTCTGTGAGACTGTTTCTATTTTGTAAATAAGTTCATCTGTATTCATTTTTTTGATTTTTGCATATAAGCTATATCATATGATATTTATCTTTCTCTGTCTAATTTATTTCCCTTAGTATGATAATCTCCAGGTCCATCCATGTTGCTGCAAATGGCATGATTTCATTCTTTTTAGTGGCTGAGTAATATTCCATTGTATGTATGTGCCACATCTTCTTTATCAATTCATCCGATGATGGACACTTAGGTTGCTTCCACATCCTGACTATTGTAAATAGAGCTGCAATGAACACTTTGGTACATGACTCTTTTTGAATTATGGTTTTCTCAGGGTATATGTTGAGTAGTGGGATTTCTGTGTTGCATGATAGTTTTATTTTTAGTTTTTTAAGGAACCTCCATACTGTTCTCCATAGTGGCTGTAGCAATTTACATTCCCACCAACAGTGTATGAGGGTTCCCTTTTCTCCACAACCTCTGCAGCATTTATTGTTTGTAGATTTTTTGATGATGGCCATTCTGACCAGTGTGAGATGATATCTCATTGTAGTTTTAATTTGCATTTCTCTAATGATTAATGATGTTGAGCATTCTTTCATGTGTTTGTTGGCAGTCTGTATATCTTCTTTGGAGAAATGTCTATTTAGGTCTTCTGCCCATTTGGGGATTGGGTTGTTTGTTTTTTTGTTATTGAGCTGCATGCACTGCTTGTAAATTTTGGAGATGAATCCTTTGTCAGTTGCTTCATTTGCAAATACTTTCTCCCATTCTGAGTGTTGTCTTTTGGTCTTGTTTATGGTTTCCTTTGCTATGCAAAAGATTTTAAGTTTCATTAGGTCCCATTTATTTATTTTTGTTTTTATTTCCATTCCTCTAGGATGTGGGTCAAAAAGGTTCTTGCTGTGGTTTATGTCATAGAGTGTTCTGCCTATGTTTTCCTCTAAGAGTTTGATAGTTTCTGGCCTTACATTTAGGTCTATAACCCATTTTGAGTTTATTTTTGTGTATGGTGTTACGGAGTATTCTAATTTCATACTTTTACATGTACCTGTCCAGTTTTCCCAGCACCACTTTTTGAAGAGGCTGTCTTTTCTGTACTGTATATTCTTGCCTCCTTTATCAAAGATAAGGTGACCACATGTGCGTGGGTTTATCTCTGGGCTTTCTATCCTGTTCCATTGATCTACCTTTCTGTTTTTGTGCCAGTACCATACTATCTTGATTACTGTAGCTTTGTAGTATAGTCTGAAGTCAGGGAGCTTGATTCCTCCAGCTCCATTTTTCGTTCTCAAGATTGATTTGGCTATTCAGGGTCTTTTATGTTTCCATACAAATTGTGACATTTTTTGTTCTAGTTCTGGGAAAAATGCCAGTGGTAGTTTGATAGGGATTGCATTGAATCTGTAGCTTGCTTTGGGTAGTAGACTCATTTTCACAATGCTGATTCTTCCATTCCAAGGACATGGTATATCTTTCCATCTATCTGTATCATCTTTAATTTCTTCCATCAGTGTCTTATAATTTTGTGCATACAGGTCTTTTGTCTCCTTAGGTAGGTTTATTCCTAGATATTTTATTCTTTTTGTTGCAATGGTAAATGGGAGTGTTTTCTTGATTTCACTTTCAGATTTTTCATCATTAATATATAGGAATGCCAGAGATTTCTGTGCATTAATTTTGTAACCTGCTACTTTACCAAATTGATTGATTAGCTCTAGTAGTTTTCTGGTAGCATCTTTAGGATTCTCTATGTAGAGTATCATGTCATCTGCAAACAGTGACAATTTTACTTCTTCTTTTCCAATTTGGATTCCTTTTATTTTCTTTTTTCTTCTCTGATTGCTGTGGCTAAAACTTCCAAAACTATGTTGAATAAGAGTGGTGAGAGAGGGAAATCTTGTCTTGTTCCTGATATTAGTGGAAATGCTTTCAGTTTTTTGAGGATGATGTTGGTTGTGGGTTTGTCATATATGGCCTTTATTATGTTGAGGAAAGTTCCCTCTATGCCTACTTTCTGCCCGGTTTTTATCATAAATGGGTGTTGAATTTTGTCGAAAGCTTTCTCTGCATCTATTTAGATGATCATGTGGTTTTTCTCCTTCAATTTGTTGATATGATGTATCACGTTGATTGATTTGCATATATTGAAGAATCCTTGCATTCCTGGAATAAACCCCACTTGATCATGGTGTATGATCCTTTTTTGTGCTGCTGGATTCTGTTTGGTAGTATTTTGTTGAGGATTTTTGCATCTATGTTCATCAGTGATATTGGCCTGTAGTTTTCTTTCTTTGTGACATCTTTGGTTTTGGTATCAGGGTGAAGGTTGCCTCGTAGAATGAGTTTGGGAGTGTTCCTCCCTCTGCTATATTTTTGAAGAGTTTGAGAAGGATAGGTGTTAGCTCTTCTCTAAATGTTTGATAGAATTCGCCTGTGAAGCCATCTGGTCTTGGGCTTTTGTTTGTTGGAAGATTTTAAATCTCAATTTCAGTGCTTGTGATTGTTCTGTTCATATTTTCTATTTCTTCCTGATTCAGTCTTGGCAAGTTGTGCATTTCTAAGAATTTTCCATTTCTTCCAGGTTGTCCATTTTTTTGGCATAGAGTTGCTTGTAGTAACCTCTCATTATCTTTTGTAGTTCTGCAGTGTCAGTTGTTACTTCTCCTTTTTCATTTCTAATTCTATAGATTTGAGTCTTCTCCCTTTTTTTCTTGATGAGTCTGGCTAATGGTTTATCAATTTTGTTTTTTTCTCAAGGAACCAGCTTTTACTTTTATTGATCTTTGCTATCGTTTCCTTCATTTCTTATTCATTTATTTCTCATCTGATCTTTATGATTTCTTTCCTTCTGCTAACTTTGGGGTTTTTTTGTTCTTCTTTCTCTAATTGTTTTAGGTGCAGCGTTAGGTTGTTTATTTGAGATGTTTCCTGTTTCTTAAGGTAGGATTGTATTGCTATAAACTTCCCTCCTAGAACTGCTTTTGCTGCATCCCATGATTTGGGGTTGTCATGTTTCCATTGTTATTTGTTTCTAGGTATTTTTTGATTTCCTGTTTGATTTCTTCTGTGATCACTTGGTTAGTAAGTAGTGTATTGTTTAGCCTCCGTGTGTTTGTATTTTTTACAGATATTTTCCTCTAATTGATATCTAGTCTCATAGCATTGTGGTCAGAAAAGATACTTGATATGATTTCAATTTTCTTAAATTTACCAAGGCTTGATTTGTGACCCAAGGTATGATCTATCCTGGAGAATGTTCCATGAGCACTTGAGAAAAATGTCAAAATATTTTAAAATTTTCTCCTAAGACTTTTTTGATACATGTGTTATTTAGCAGTGTATTGCAGAGTCTCCAAAAATTTTGGGATATTTCAGCTCCTTTTTTGTTGCTGATTTCTTGTTTAATTCCACTGTTGTCTGAGAACATACTTTATTTAATTTGTATTCCTGTAAATTTGTTAAGACCTGTTTAATGGCCTAGAATGTGATCTATCTTGGTGAATGTTCCATGTGAGCTTGAGTTCAACGTGTATTCTGCTGTTGTTTGATGAATTTTTTATAAATGTCTATTATGTCCAGTGGATTGATGGTGCTGGTGAGTTCAAATATATCATTACTGATTTTATGCCTATAGGATCTTTCAATTAGTGATAGAGGAATACTGAAGTCTCCAATAGTAACAGTGAATTTGACTTCTTCTCTTTTCAGTTCTACCAGTTTTTTTCCAGTTTCATTGAGAAATAATTGACACACATCACTGTATAAATAAGTTTAAGGTGTACAGTATGGTGGTTGATTTATATATATTTTGAAATGATTATCACAATAAGGTTTAGTTAACATCTATCATCTCACATAGATACATAAATAGAAAAGAAAAAAGCAATCTTTAAATTTATAAATATTATGAGATGAAAATTTAATACCTCTTCCTGTCATTCCTCACCTTCTATCCAAAAATTTTATCATACTTTAAATTATATCATAATTAGTGTTTGCATAATTATAACAATGTAAATATAGCTCACTGCAGAACCTTTTAGAATACTGTGATTATATATCCTTTTTAAATATTGAAGTATAATTGACCTACAGCACTGTATTAGTTCCAGGTACACACCTCAGTGATTCAATATTTCTGTACATTACAAAATGATCACCACAGTAAGTCTAGCTACCATCGGTGACCATACAAATTTATTACAATATTATTGACTATATTCCCATAGCTGTACATTTCATTCCCATGACTCAATTATTTTGTAACTAGAAGTTTGTACCTCTTAATCTCCTTCACCTATTTCACTCAACCCCCCATCCTCCTCTCCTCTGGCAACCGTCTGTTTGTTCTCTGTATCTATGAGTCTCTCTGGTTTGTTTTGTTGTTGTTGTTCATTTGTTTCAGATTCCACATATAAGTGAAATCATACAGTATTTGTCTTTGTCTGATTTATTTCACTTAGCATAATACCCTCAAGGCCCATCCATGTTGTTACAAATGCCAAGATTTCATTCTTTTTTATGGCTGAGTAGTATTCCATTGTATGTATATGTGTCTGTGTGAATATATAGATATTCATACGTCTTCTTTATCCATTCAATCTATTGATGGACACTTAGGTTGCATCCATATCTTGGCTATTGTAAATAATGCTGCTATGAACATTGGGGTACATGTGTCTTTTTGAATTAAGTTTTTTTGTTTTCTTCAGATTTGTACCCAGAAGTAGAATTGCTGGATCATATGGTAGCTTTTTTTAAAAAATAAATTTATTTTATTTATTTATTTATTTTTGGCTGTGTTTGGTCTTCATTGCTGGGCATGGGCTTTCTCTAATTGTGGTGAGTGGGGGCTACTCTTCATTGCAGAGCAGGGGCTCTAGGTGCGTGGGCTTCAGTAGTTGTGGTGCATGGGCTCAGTAGTTGTGCCTTGTGGGCTCTAGAGCACAGGCTCAGTAGTAGTGGCACATTGGCTTACTTGCGCTGTGGCACATGGGATCTTCCTGGACCAGGGCTTGAACCTGCATCCCCTGCATTGGCAGGCAGATTCTTAACCACTGTGCCACCAGGGAAGCCCCATATGGTAGTTTTATTTTTAGTTTTTTGAGGAACCTCCATACTGTTTTCCTCAGTGGCTGCCCCAATTTACATTCCTACCAACAGTGTACAAGTGTTCTTTTTTTCTCCATATCTTTGCCAACATTTGTTATATGTGTTCTTTTTGATCATAGCCATTCTGACAGGTGTGAGGTGCTATTTTATTGCAATTTTGATTTGCATTTCTCTGATGATTAGTGATGTTGAGCATCTTTTCCTGTGCCTGTTAGCCATCTGTAAGTCTTCTTTGGAAAAATGACTATTCAGATCTTCTGCCCCCTCCTCCCTTTTATTTTTTGGCCATGCCACATGGCTTGCATGATCATAGTTCCCCAACCAGGGACTGGACCCTGGCCCAAAGCAGTGAAAGCACCAAGTCCTAACCACTGGACCACCAGGGAATTTCCCTCTGCCCATTTTTAGATTGGGTGGGTTGTTTGTTTTTTTGATAGTGAGTTTTATATATTTTAGATATTAACCCTTTATCAGCAATATCATTTGCAAATATATTCACCTATTCAGTAGGTTGTCTTTTAATTTTTTAAAAAAGATTTTTTTTATGTGGACCATTTTTAAAGTTTTTATTGAATTTGTTAAAATATTGCTTCTGTTTTATGTTTTGGTGTTTTGGTCATGAGGCATGTGAGATCTTAGCTCCCCGACCAGAGATCGAACCTGCACCCCAGCACTGGAAGGCAAAATCTTAACTGCTGGGCCACCAGGGAAGTCCCCTCTTTTCATTTTTTTGATGATTTCCTTTGCTGTGCAAAACCTCTAGCTTTATTTTGACTAATGTTAGCATGCTATATCTTTCTCTATTACTTTAATTTGATCTATTTGTGTCTTAAAATATTTTTTGTTTAGTTTGAATCCACAGTTTATTTAGAAATAATTAATATATAACATTATGTAAACTTTAGCTGTACCGTGTAATGATTTGATACACATATATATTAGAAAATGATTACCACAAAAGATTAGTTAATACATCCATCATCTCACACAATTACAGTTTTTTATTGTGATATAATGGACATACAACATATCAGTTTCAGGTGTACAACATAATGATTTGATATATATGTATACATATGTACATATATATATAACAAAATGATCATTATTATAAGTCTAATTATATCCATTACCACACAGTAACAATGTTTTTCTTGTGATGAGAACCTTTAATATCTACCCTCAGCAACTCTCAAATATACATTCCACTATTATTAACTATTTTCACCATACTGTACATTATGTCCCCAGGACTCATTTATTTTATAATTGGAAGTTTGTACCTTTTTAAAAAATAAATGTATGTATGTATGTATCTATTTATGGCTGCATTGGGTCTTTGTTGGCTGTTCACGGGCTTTCTGTAGTTGTGGCTAGCAGGGGCTACTCTTCATGGCGGTACAGGGGCTTCGCATTGCGGTGACTTCTCTTGTGGAGCACGGGCTCTAGGCGTGTGGGCATCAGTAGTTGTGGCACACGGGCTCAGTAGTTGTGGCTCGTGGACTCTAGAGTGCAGGCTCAGTAGCTGTGGCGCACGGGCTTTGTTGCTCCGTGGCATGTGAGATCTTCCTGGACCAGGGCTCAAACCCATGTCCCCTGCATCGGCAGGCAGATTCTTAACCACTGTGCCATGAGGGAAGTCCCAGAAGTTTGTACCTTTTGACTCCCTTCACCTCATTCAACCACCCCCCACCCCCATGGCTGGCAACCACCAATTTGTCTGAGTTCAATTTTTTCCTTCTTTCTTTTTAAAATTTTCAAATATAAGTGAAATCATACAGTATTTGTCTTTCTCTGTTTGACTTATTTCACTTAGCATAATGCCCTCAAGGTCCATCCATGATGTTGCAAATGGCAGGGTTTCCTTCTTTTTATGGCTTAATAATTTTCCATTATATATACATATGAAGGTCTATACAGATCCTTTTCCCATTATTTAATTGAATTATGTCTTTTTGCTATTGAGTTGTATGAGTTCTTTATATATTTTGGATATTAACCCCTTGTCAGAAATAATTGATATATAACATTGTGTAAGTTTAAAGTGTACATTTCTCTCTACCTGGAGATAGTAGTGGATTTCACAGGTTAAATACTCCCCCCTTTGCTGCCCCCCTACTCCCTCCCAGACTTTAGATCCCAATGGTAAGTAAGGTTTTGTTACATGTACTTTTGACCAACTGGCTATAAATCAGAGGTTCCTGTGATTTCCTCCTTGGTTTCCATTAATTTGCTAGAGTGGATCACAGAACTCAGAGAGACATTTTACTTACTAGATTACCAGTTTATTATAAAAGGGAAAGGTATGGGGAATAGGCACTGCACTTCCATGTCTTCTCTGAGAGCGTCACTCTTCCCAAATCTCCATGTGTTCACCAATTCAGAAAGTCTCTGAACTTTTGGATTTTTACAGAGGTGTCATTTCATAGACATGATTGATTAAATTGTTGGCCACTGGTGCTTGATTCAGACTCTCTCCCCTCCCTGGAGGTCAGTGGGGTGAGACTGAAAGTTAGGTAGGAGGTCAGGGGCCCCTGGTTAGCTCCCCTGATAACTAGCCCCCATCCTTAGGTGGTTTCCCAAAGTCACCTCATTAACATAACAAAAGACAACTTTTTCTTTCTTATCACTCAGGAAATTCCAAATGTTTTAGTAGCTTTGTGCCAGGAGTGGGGGGACAAAGACCAAATATATATATTTCTTTTTATAAATCACAGTATCACAGCTTCCAAACCATTTGTTGTGTTACCGAGTCTAAGCTTGTACTGCTTGCCCACAATAGGCCAATATGTCGAGAGACAAGTTATTGGGGCAAGGAATAGCGACTTTATTTGGAAAGTCAGAAAATTGAGAAGATGGCTGGCTAATGTCCTAAAGAACCATCTTAACTTGGAATAGAATTCAGGCTTCTTTTATGTTAAGGGAAAGGGGAAGCAGGAGGATTCAAGATTAAAGGGTAAAAGTGGAGTGCAGACTTCTTGGAGCCACCTGGCCTTCAAGGGAAGCATAACATTTCTTTGTCCTTCTGCTTGCTCATGTAGGCTGGATCACAAGCCCCCTGTAAAAACTTAAAATTGTTAGTAGTTAGTTTTACTCTACCATTCTTATCTCTGCTTATTAGCAAGATTTCTGGGCTGAAAGCAAACTTATCTACAAGTAGTAGCCATAACTAGCTCAGGACCAGGGGATGGAAACTTTCCTCAGGGAACTTAATGAGCTATTTGGGCACAAGCAATATTTCTCTAATATTTTTTTTTTTTTTTTTTTTTTTTTTTTTTGTGGCGATACGCAGGCCTCTCACTGTTGTGGCCTCTCCCGTTGCGGAGCACAGGCTCCGGACGCGCAGGCTCAGCGGCCATGGCTCACGGGACCAGCCGCTCCGGGGCATGTGGGATCTTCCCGGACCGGGGCACGAACCCGTGTCCCCTGCATCGGCAGGCGGACTCTCAACCACTGCGCCACCAGGGAAGCCCTATTTCTCTAATATTTAACTCTTTATGCGCAGGACTAGAGTAATAGAGTATAAGCTAAAAAATGAGGGAGGCTGTTCCAACATGGTGTTAGTTCTGTTCTTCCTCTGTTACAGTTGGAAAGACTATCCTGCCATTGAATTGCTTTTGCACCTTTGTCAAAAATAAGTTGGCTGTACTTGTGTACTATTTCTGGGTTCCCAATTCTTTTTCTTTGAACTGTCTGTCTCTTTGCTAATATCAAACTGTCTTGTTACTGTAGCTATATAATAAGTCTAAAAAATGAGTAGAATGATTTCCACTTTATTTTGTCTCAAAATTATTTTATTGAGCTGGCTGGGTCTTCCAGGGCTAGGTAGAATTAGAGTGGTGAGAACAAACATATTTGCCTTGTTCCCAAACTTAGGGGGAAAGCATTCAGTCTTTCATAATTTAATTTGATATTAGCTATAGTTTCCCCCCCTAACTTATGAAGTTAGGAAGTTCACCTCTACTCTTAATTCCTGACAGTTAAAAGAAAACAAGAAATGACTGTTCAATTTTGTCAAATGCCTTTTCTGCATCAATTGATATGATCATGTAATATCTTTAATTTTATCCTGTTAATATGATGGATTACAATGATTGGTTTAATTTATTCCATGACTTAATAAACACCACTTGGTAATAGTGTATGATTATTTTTATATATTTGTTAAAAACATAATAAGAGGCCCCAAATGGAGTCACTTATGCTAAACCTCATGTCACCAAACCGACACATACCTTAATTACAGTTTCAGCTCTCCAAGAAATAAAATCTTAAACCAGTCAATACGGAATCACCTGATCAGCACTTGGTAGGTAATCTGCCTGATAGACCCCTGTCATTCCCTAAAGGAAAGTAATCTTGCAATAACCAATCTGCTTTCTGCCTGATAGAAATAACTTCCTTGTTCCTGCTCTCTTCTGCCCATAAAAAAATTTCATTTTGCACAACTTCTCAGAGCTCCTTTCTATCTGCTACGTTGGATGCTGCCAGGCTCATGAATCGTTGAATAAAGCCAATAAGATCTTTAAAATTTACTCAGTTGAATTTTATTTTTAATATATTTAAAAATTCTATTTGCTAATACTTTGTTAAGGATTTTTTCCTTATCAACATTCATGAAGTATATTGATCTGTATTCTTTTTTTTTTTTTTTTTTTGGTACTGTCCTTCATTTTGGTATCAGGGCAATACTGGGCTCATGAAGTTAGTTGGACTGTGTTCCTTTCAATTGTTTATTCTGAAAGAGATTGTGTAGAATTTGTGTTAATCTTTAAATGTTTGTTAGAAATCTCCAATCTCCAACATCTGGGCCTGAAGATTTCATTTTCAGATGTTTAAATTTTGACTTCAATTATAGAGCTACTCAACATATTTATTTCTTGCTGTGAAAGTTGTTGGAGTTTGTGCTTTTATGAGCAATTGGTGTAGTTTTCTAAGTTGTCAAATTTATGTGTGTAGAATGGTTTTGGGTATCCTCTTTTTTTTAACGTCTTTATTGGAGTATAATTGCTTTACAATGGTGTGTTAGTTTCTGCTTTATAACGAAGTGAATCAGCTATACATATACATGTATCCCCATATCCCCTCCCTCTTGCATCTCCCTCTCACCCTCCTTATCCCACCTCTCTAGGTGGTCACAAAGCACCAAGCTGATCTCCCTGTGCTATGTAGCTGCTTCCCACTAGCTATCGATTTTACATTTGGTACTGTATATATGTCCATGCCACTCTCTCACTTTGTCCCTTCCCCATGTCTTCAAGTCCATTCTCTAGTAAGTCTGTGTCTTTATTCCCATCCTGCCCCTAAGTTCTTCATGACCTTTTTTTTTTTGCTCTTCCTCTTCTAGTTTATTAACGTGGGAACTTAGGTTATTGATTCGAGAATTTTCTTCTTTTCTAATGTAAACATTTAGCAGTATAAAATTCCTCTCACCACTACTTTACTTGTCAACTACAAATTTTGATACATTTCGTTTCCACTTTCATTCATTTCAATGTATTTAAAAAATTTCCTTGAGGGCTTCCCTGGTGGTGCAGTGGTTGAGAGTCCGCCTGCCGATGCAGGGGACATGGGCTCTTGCCCCGGTCCAGGAGGATCCCACATGCAGTGGAGCGGCTGGGCCCGTGAGCCATGGCCGCTGGGCCTGCGCGTCCAGAGCCTGTGCTCCACAACAGAAGAGGCCACAACAGTGAGAGGCCCGCATACGAAAAAAAAAAAAAAAATTTCCTTGAGTCTTCTCTTTTGACCCACGGATTATTTAGAATTGTGTTGTTTAATTTACAAGTGTTAATTTCCCATTGTCTTTCTGTTACTGGTTTCTTGTTTGATTCTATTGTGTCCAGAGAACATACTCTTGATGGAGAAAATTTTCACATACTGAGGTATGGAGAAGTCATTTTGTTTGGCTTATACATGATTCAGCCTGAACTTTGGGTGAACTAAAGCAGCCTGACTCATGGCCTGTCAAGTACACACAGTGTGTCTGCTTTAACCATTAAGGTAAAGAATGTCTGTTTCAAAGGTAAGGATAAATAACTCCCTTCCTATAGCTTCCAATGTTAACACTCCCTCAAAGATAAAGTTCCCTTTCCAGACACCAGGGTCCTGCTGTCTCGCTGTATATGTAATAAATCTGTCTCTTTTGAAAGCTTGAAGGAATATACCCCTGTCATGTTTGATGTATGCTCTTTGTTCTGATAAGGTTTAAGCTTATGCTAAAAACCATGCTTCAGGGGAGTGGTTCCTCAGAGCTATCTGAGAAGCTGTCTCCTGGGCTACAGTTCTCAGTTTGGCTCAAATAAAACTCTTTTATATTCCTATCTTAGATTGTTTACTTATTATTTCCATCAATACTCTCTAAGATTTCAGTTCTATTAAATTCGATAAGATTTGTTTTACAGCCCAGCTTATGGTATCCCTTGGTAAATGCTACATAGGTGCTTGCATAGAATGTTTATTCTACTGTTTGGGGGCGGAGTGTTTAATAATTGCTGATTAGATATTATTGTTTGATGGTGTTTGAAGCCACAGGAGTAGGGGAAAGGCCTGGGGCTACTTGGGGTGACCGACTCTGGTCACCCACAGCTCTGGGTTGTTCCTGGCTTAATTCCAGGATACATACCTCTGGTCCACCTTTCCTCCTGACAACTCTTAACTACACACAAGTCTACGTCACTTCAACATGGCCGCCCACAGGCTTGAGTGACTACAGGGGCGCCGCCATAATGACTTCAAATTTAAGACATTTAGAGAGGGGCGGGGGTTCAGCAGAGCGCCATGTTGAATACTGGCAAGTTTTGGCAAAGAAGCCGCTACTGAGCATGCGCACACCCAGGAGGCGCCTAAGGAATTCCGCAAGGACAGGGAGGGATCCAGAAAAAGGAAGTGGGTGCTGTTGTCGTTCCAGTGATTAAATGACCACTGTCTTGAAAGAGCGAGGGTGAGGGGCTGGTGAGTGCAGGGAGTTTCCGAGGGCTGAGTGAAGAGGTGTCTCTGATGTCCGTGAAGAACAATCAGGTCAGTGATGGAGGCGGTCAGTGGGTGGAATAATAGGGGTCGGTGTGGTCTTGATGGTGGCTTCCCGGCGGATTGATAGTGGGGTCTTTAATGGTGGATCCGCGGAGACATGGGGTGGGAGTGATGGGGTCTACGATGGTGGATTCCCAGGCGGAGTGATGGGGTCTGTGGGATCTTTGATGTTGGATCTGTGGACGGCTTCCCGCAGTCTGTGGGGGGTGGGGAGGATAACTGTGGGGCCTGAGTAATGAAGGCTCTGAGGGGGAAGGATGCTAGATCTTCATTGATTTCCTCTCTTTTTTCTAATTACTGGTTTGTTTCTATTTCTGATATTTTAAAAGTTGTCGATGGAAATAATCAATAAATAGTCATAACAGGAGTAGAAAAGAGTTTTATTTGAGCCAAACTGAGGACTGTAGCGCAGGAGATAGCGTCTCAGAAGGCTCTGAGGAACCTCTGGGTTGAAGCATGATTTTTAGCATAGTCTTATACCTTATCAGAACAAAAATCATACATCAAACATGACAGGGATATATTCCTTCAAGGTTTTAAGAGCACCAGATTTAGTACATATAATGAGAGAGCAGGACCTTGGTGTCTAGGAAGGGGATGCCATGGGAAGGGAGTTATTTATTTTTATCTTCGGAACAGACTTCTTTACTTTAATGGTTAAAGCAGATGTGCTGTGTGTGTTCACACAAGTTCAGGCAGAACCATGTATAAGCCAGAATGACTTCCCCATACCTCTGTATGTGAAAATTTTCTTTATCGTTATCATGGTACACTTTGCTAGAGACTTTTTGATCCCTTCCATATCCAGATTAGTAGCTACTGTGTCATTCCTAATATTTATGTATCATTTTCTTTCCCTTTTTTATTATCAATCATCTCAAGGTTTACTTTATTGGTCATTTTGAAGTACCGATTGTGTTTATACTCTCTTCTGTTTTTATATTAATTTTATCTTTTTATTTTTAGATAGTTTCTCTCTTATCTCCATTTTATGCAAATTGCCATTCTTTCCCTTGTTTTCCCAGTTTTATACTGGATACGTTTAGGGGTATAAAGTTTCTTTTATATACATCTTTATCTTTGAAATGTATAAGTTCAGTTTGATGTTCCACTTTGATCCTGAGTTATTGGAGTTTCTTCATTCCCAAATTATTGATATGTTTTGTTTATTTAAAATTTTATTATATTGTCATAAACTGTAGACTACAAAGTCTCAACTTTTAAAAATTTGTCAAGATTTTCCTTGAAGACAAGTTACACAAGTTACATTGAACTTTGTTCAATGGTTATAGGAGAAAGTATATTTTCTGTTTGTGTGGTATAAACTTCTCTTCATGTATATTAAATATAGCCTGTTAGTATTTTTCAAGTTTTTTTCTTTCCTAATTTTGGTCTACTTGATTCATCATATTCTAAAAAAGATATAAAAATAATCTCTCACTAATAATTCACTTTGTAGTTCTATATGCTTTTTTGCTAGATTTATTTGTGTGTGTTTGGGGGAGAGACACACATAAACCTAATGGTTAATGCATTTTGTATCATTTTTTTCATTTATTGGATGCTATTATTACAGGATCCCTCTTTTCAACAAAAAGCAATTTCAATTTTGAATTTCACTTTGGTATTTATATTGCTATCCTTGTTTTCACTTTCATTTCATTTGGATGATTTATCTTTGCCCAGGTCTTTATTTTATATTTCTATTTGTCTCATTGTTTAGGTTAACTACTTATAATAGATACATTTTAGTTTTCTCAAATCCAACCTATAACTTAGTCTTTGTTTGTCAATAGGATAATTTTACCTTTTCAGTTTAGTGTAATAATGATTTACCTGATTTTTATACCTTCTGTTTTAATGTTTACTATTTATTTTAACTCATTTTCTTTTCCTTTTTCATACTTTTATTGGATTGATGAAATTTCTGTTCATTGTTTCCATTCTACACCCCAGATAACTCCTGTTTTTTTCCTGAGATAGTTTAAAATGTTTTGTCATAGGATAGTATTATTAATTTTCTGTTTAATGGCCTCCTTAATCACATAATCATCTTTTTAAATAATTATATATCTCTTGCAAAAATTATTGCTGAACAATTTTTCTATTTGCTGTTTCTCATCTGATTTATTTTACATTTGTTTGGAATACTTTTTGTGGGTATTTTCCTCAGGTAATGATAAGAGATATTCTTCAAGTGCTTTTATTTCTGAAAATGTCTTTGGCCCTAACAGAAGTGGTCCTTTAGATGCTACTTCTGATGTCAGTTAGCTTTCATTACTGCATATGGGGCATCTTGATTTTCTTAATTCTTTTTCTGTAAATAATCTGTTCTTTCACACATGATTTAGATGTGTTTTAGATTTTAAAGTTTACCTTTAAAATTCAAAAATATTCCTAGATTTGTTCACTGATTGAGCTCCAACTGGTGTGCGTGTTTGTGTGTAAATTTGTTGGAAAGGCTAATGGTGTAGGCCTAGTGAGTGGTGTGGATAGTGGTAGGAGTCCTTGGGTGATTTCTCAGAGTCCATCACAGGTGCAGGTATGTCTGGAATTGGAGTCTTGGGATTACTGAGGGAGATGCATTGTGGATAGTGTGGACAAAGAACACTGCCTGCCATTTCAGTAAACAAAGTATGTTGTGGCTATCAAGCCATCAGCCACTGCAGCCACCCCCAACTGTGCATCCTAAGGGGAATCCAGAATGGGGAAAAGCAGGATATTGGCCCTAGATAGTTAGATGCATGTCAAAGGAATGATTTCAGTGAGCCCAGACTCTTGCATCTCCCATATATAGGAAAGTGCTAAATTTATTAACTTGAGATGTCTGGATTTTCTTTAATTGACAGTAATCTTTTGATGTTCCAATTAGATGGTTTTGGTTTTGTTTTGTTTTGCAAAAACTCATATATATTCTGGCTCCTCCCTTACCTCTTTGGAACAGTCCCTCAGAGCTATCTGAGGGGCTGTATCCTGGGCTTAAGTCCTCAGTGAGTCTGCTGAATAAATAATAATCCTCACCTTTTAGGCTGTGCATTTTTTTTTCAGTCGACAGTAGTGATAACAGTGTGGAGGCCAGTTATTGGTACATGTGGTATTGTGATATAATAAGAAATATATATTTTGGGTTTCATCCACAGTTCCCAGCACATAGCTCCTAACACCTTTATTATTTTCTAAGTGATAAGGGCTATAGGGGCTTCTTTTGTTCCTGTCTCTTGAAATAGCATCAAAGGGATAGGGTGAAGTTAGTGGGGGTTTTTTGCTATAAAACATTCCTTTCAACCACACCTGAAGTGATGTTTGGAAAGGCCCTAGTGAATTGCTGGATGGGGGCTGGTTGCCAGGGGAACCAAGCAAATTATTAGCATTTTAGAACTTGAAACCCACTCTCTGGCTGGAGGTTGAATCAGTTGCCAATGGCCAGTTATTTAATCAATCATTTGTACATTGTGAAGCCTCCATAAAAACCCAAAAGTGTGGGGTTTGGAGAGTTTCTGGATTGAACATGTTGAGATTCTGGGAGAGAGATGCACTGCTTCTGACATATCTTGCCATAACCATCTCTTCTATTCTACCTGGCTGTTTCTGAGTTATATTCTTTTATAATAAATTGGTAATCTAATAAGTAAAATATTTTCTTGAGTTCTATGAGCTGCTCTAGCAAATTAATGGAGACTGAGGAGGAGGTCGTGGGAACCTCTGATTATAACCAGTTGGTCAGAGCACAAGTAACAATCTGAACTTGTGATTGGCACCTGAAGTTGGGCTGGGGACAGTCTCATAGGACTAAGCCCTTAACCTGTGTGATCTAGTGCTAACTCTTAAGTAGATGGTGTCAGAACTGAGTTAAATTGTAGGACACCCAGCTGGTGTTGTAGAATTGCTTGGTTTGCGGCCCCCTCCTCCCAAAACACACACAACACACACACACACACACACACACACACACACACACACATTTGGTGGCCAGAAGTGTTGAGAATAGAGGAAAAATAACACAGGAGGAGTTTTTCCTTTTCAGGGCATGATTGATGTAGAACCAGGACCATGAGGTAGAGATGTTGGAGGTTCTGTGATCAGGGACTGTAGAATGAGTGATTGTGATCTTGTGGAGAGAGCAGTGAGTGGTGGCTTGAAGTGAGATCTTAGTTCCATGCCCAAGAATTGGACCTGGGTAGCCTGGCTGAAAACCAAGAATCCTAGCCCCTAGACCAGCAAGGGCAAAGTTTCCCTGGCTCTGGCCCCATTTGAAAGCAAGAATGTTTCAAGGAGGCAGAAACCGTAAAAACAGATACAAAGTTTATTATTAGAGACACAGCACAACATGTGGGAGAGACATAGAGAAACAGTTTGTGTAGTTAAGACAGAAGCAAGGCAGAGATACACACCCGGAGCGAAAGAGTATGGGCATCCTCCCTAATGAGGAGGAGTGAAGCAAGGAGGTGGTTAAATCATTTATATAAGGCATTTCATCTGGGTCTTTGCTTATCTTTATATCTCACTTCTTTTTCCACACCTGACCTATCCTAGGTCCCTCCCTCACATGTATGCACATCTTTTTGCCAAGATGGATTCCAGTGCAGAAGCCTGTGGGAAGGTTGACACCACCTATTATGGGGTGGCACCCCCTCCCTTTATTGACCCCTGAGGAGCCTTTCTATGCATGTGTAGTTGGGGAGGTCTCCTTGACCTCAAGCATGAGAAATATGTGGTCTCTTTATCGTTTATCTGGGCAGGACTCAGCTCCTGTCTGCCCCTGCTATTACTGTTATCTTAAAGTGTCCACTGGAGGCAAAGTGCAGCTGTTTACCATTGTTCCTGTGTTCTTTCTATCTGGAAGTGTAAACAGGAAGCTGGCTGTAAATGTCTAACCTGGAGCCCATCTATTTCTTGCCTCAAGAAATATAAACAGAGGATGGTTGTAAATGTCTAGCCTGGAACCCATCTATCTTCTGCCTCAATTGCGGCCTGTGGGAAGCAGGACAAGGGAACCAGTGATTCTGATGTGTGAGTAATGGCTGCTGGGGTGAGGTCAGTGTGCAGCAGTTGACAGTTGTAGTAAGCAGATTGAGGAGTGGGAGTGAGGAATTGAGTGTCAGGGTTGGTGATGACTTGAGGGGCTGGTGAAGTCAGATAATGTTTGATACAGTAATTGCATTCTATGTGGATTACTGATTTTGTAATAATAGCAGTAATTAATATATAACAAGCACTTATGTGCCACACATGGACTGAGTGCTTTTTAAGTATTATAAAATTGGTTTATCTTAAAAGTATAAGGATGAGGAAACTGAGACTGAAGTAAGTTCTTCCGATTGTCACAGCTAGAAGATGGAAGACCTGGGATTCAAATGTACATTGATTTGGCTCCACACCTCATATATTTCCCCTGTGCCACCCTGTTCCATACTGTTTGATGCACTCTTGCGAGGACAGCTGAGAGGCTGTCACTGAGTGGCACTCTCTCTGTCAGGATCCCTTTGTGTTTCCACAGAGCCCTGAGGTCAGACCACTTAGTTGAACCTTCAGGATCGTTTTTTCAGACTCCAGCCCAACTTGGCCCGATAATCACTGGCAGTCTTTGGACCCTCACTCAACTTAGGGCTCCTGGGAAGACTGGAGTTCTAAGAAAACAGAGGTGAAGCTCATTGTGAGCATGCCAGCCAAAAAGAGCTTGTCTCATAGATCCCATATCCAGTTCAAATCCTGGCTTGGCAGGAATATGACAGTTCCTGTGAGTGGGGAGGGGGAAGCCCAGAAGCATGAATCTTTTCAGAGGTGGACTTGCTGAAACAAAGCATGATCCTTTGCAATGTGAACAATGCATGGTTCATGTCAAGTACTCAAAGGCTGTTCCCTGTAGTGGGAGAGGATTTATTTTTTTAAGTTTTTATTATAGAAAATTTCAAACATACAGGAAAGTAGAGAAAATGTTATAATGAACCTACAAATGCCCTCATCACCCAGTCTCAATAATTATCAACTATTTGCCAGTGTTGTTTCACCTATCTCTTCTCACTTGCTTTGTTCTAGTTAGAATATCTTAAAACAAATCTTGGATACCATGTCATTTTACCCACAAATACTTTAGCATGCAAATCCAACTGGTGTGGACTTTTTTCTCCCACATAACCCCCAGGCCATTACTCACCTAACAAAAGTTACAGTAGCTCCATAATATCATCTGCTCTTCAATCTATAGTCAGAGATCTCTGATTATTTTGGACAAAGAAAGTTGTCATCTGCTGTATCAGTAAACAAAGGAAGTTGTGGTCAACAATCCATCAGCCACTGCGCTCACCCCCACTGTGCACCCTGAGGTGATTCAGGATGGAAAAAAACCAGGATACTGGCCCTAGATATTTAAGGTGCATATCAAAGCCATGATTTAATGAGCCCAGACTCTGAATCTTCCCATACATAGAGAACTGCTAAATTCATTAACTTGAGATGTCTGGATTTTCTTTTCTTTTTTTAAAATTTTTATTGGATATAATTGATTTACAATGTTGTGTTAGTTTCTGGTGTACAGCAAAGTGAATCAGTTATACTTATGCATATATCCACTTTTTTTTAGATTCTTTTCCCATATAGGCTATTACAGTGGATTTTCTTTAACAGTAATCTTTTCATATTCCAGCTACCTATTTTTTTTTTTTTTTTTTTTGTAAAAACTCCTATATATCCTGGCTCCTCCCTTACCTTTTTGGAACAGTCTCTCAGAGCTATCTGAGAGGCTGCATCCTGGGCTTAAGTTCTCAGCAAGTCTGCCAAATAAAACATAATTCTCACCTTTTAGGTTGTGCATTTTTTTCAGCTGATGTTATCTAAAAAATGACTTTTTAAACTTTTCCTATGAAAATTTAAAAAATACAAATGTAGAGAAAGTAGTATAAATAAGCTTCATTTAGGGAACTTCCCTGGTGGTCCAGTGGTAAAGAATCCGCCTTCCAATGCAGGGGATGCGGGTTCGATCCCTGGTCAGGGAACTAGGATCCCACATGCCACGGGTCAACTAAGCCTGTGCACCACAGCTACTGAGCTTGTGCGCCTCAACTAGAGAGCCCATGTGCCACAAACTACAGAGCCCATGCGCTCTGGAGCCCGTGTGCCATAACTAGAGAAGAGAAAAACCCCACGCCACAACTAGAGAGAAACCCTCACGCCGCAATTACCCATCAATTTTCACAATTATCAACTCATGCCCAGTCATTTGTCGTCTATCCCTTCCTCCAATATTCCTTTTCTTCTGCTGGATTATTTTGAAGCAAATCTCAAAGATTTTGTCATTTTATCCATAAATATTTCAATATGTAAAATTCCTTTAATAAAAATAGCCACGTCACACCTTAAAAAATTACAATACATTTTAAAGTATCATTTTATGTGGATTGGATTGGTAAGATTTAGAGGCTTGATCAGATTCAGATTCCTTTTTTTGTTTTTGTTTTTTGGGGAGCAAGACTACTTCCCAGGTGATATACTTGATCAGGAGGCACATAATGTCTGGTTATCTGT
The DNA here is from genome assembly GCF_963924675.1 of Phocoena phocoena. NCBI lineage: Eukaryota > Metazoa > Chordata > Mammalia > Artiodactyla > Phocoenidae > Phocoena > Phocoena phocoena. The sequence continues at coordinate 25,158,302 of NC_089224.1, read as the reverse complement.
TTTGTGATGTGAGCAGCCATTGATGATTGTTTCTTAGATCCATATTTCATTATGTGTGCAAAATGGACATTTCTATTTCTACCATTCCTTTACTTTGTCAACTTATAAAAATGCATAATGTGAGAGTTGAGAGTTGTCTTATTTGGGGCAAAATGAGGACCATAGCCCAGGAGACTGTTTTTTTTTTTTTTTTTTTTTTTTTTTTTTTTTTTTTTTTTTTTTTTTTTTTTTTTTTTATGCGTTACGCGGGCCTCTCACTGTTGTGGCCTCTCCCGTTGCGGAGGACAGGCTCCGGACGCGCAGGCTCAGCGGCCATGGCTCACGGGCCCAGCCGCTCCGCGGCATGTGGGATCTTCCCAGACCGGGGCACGAACCCGTGTCCCCTGCATCGGCAGGCGGACTCTCAACCACTGCGCCACCAGGGAAGCCCCAGGAGACTGTTTTATATAGCTCTGAGAAACTGCTCCGAGAGCTAGTGGGGAGGGTCACTATTATATATGATTCAGGTGAAGGGGGTGGTACGTACAGTCAAGCACACATTTTGGCAAAGTCTTGCTGCTAGTCCTGCGAAGGTTGCTGCTAGTCACAAGGAGCAGATGTCTCTGTTAATGATTTTAATGCCTTTCTAGATATGAGGAGATGCAAGAATTTGGGCTCATAAAATATTCTCCTGAAAATATCTTACTATCTGCAGGGCTGTTCTGCCAGTTTTTGCCAGAGCATCAAGTGCCTCATTCCTGATCTCCACCATGAACTCCTTTCAGGATGTGTTGAAGGTCAGCAGCTGCAGTGGCTAGTGACTTAACCCTTGTAGAGGCAGATGGCCAGTGCCAATTTTTAGTTGGCAACTTGTAGCTGGAATAATTATATAAGCAGAAAGAGAAATTCCTTCATGAAGTGTTTGGTGATGCTTGACTGACTCTTTTGCTTTTTGACAAGTTTCAAAAATAACAGTTTGATTCCCTGATACTTTCCAAAGGTGCTAGAAATGTTCTCTCTCTTCATCTGGATGGCAGATGTGAAAAATAGGGGAAAGTGCTGTATACTTAATATTAATGTACTTTACATAAGTTATACCACACAAAAAAATTAGCAAAGAAGTAACCAAAATGTTGTTTATATTAAAAAGTGTATGTTAGAAGCAAAAATTTTAAAAGTCCATCATAAAAAGATACTGGGGAGGATAGGTCTAGGGTAAAAGGGACACAGTCCCCAATGTATGAGTCTCGATTGGAACATGCTTTCAACAAAACAGCAAGAAAAGGTTTTTCTGGGGTAATTGGGAATTTTGAATATGAGCTGAATATTAAAGTGTTATAGAATTGCTAATAATTTTCTCAGGCATGATAATGATCTTTTAGGAGATTGATGTTATGAATTTAGGCATGAAGTGTCATGACATCTGCAACTTTCAAATGGTTCAGCCAAAGAAAAAGTATATACACTAGTATACTCATATATATGTATGCATTTACATGTAACTATGTTTATATAGAAAGATTAAACAAATATGGCAAAATACTAATTGTTGAAACTAGATGGAAGGTATATGTGTATTTCTTGTACTAATAATTCAACTCTTTATGTTAGAAAACTCAATAAAAAAATTAGAGGGGCTTCCCTGGTGGCGCAGTGGTTGAGAGTCCGCCTGCCGATGGAGGGGACACGGGTTCGTGCCCCGGTCCGGGAAGATCCCACATGTAGCGGAGCGGCTAGGCCCGGAGCGGCTGAGCCTGCGCGTCCGGAGCCTGTGCTCCGCAACGGGAGAGGCCACAACAGTGAGAGGCCTGCGTACCGCAAAAAAAAAAAAAAAAAAATTAGAAAACAGTGGGTTCTGTCAGTAAGTGACTTAGGTCTTAAGGTTTATTAACTAGAACCAAATCCACTTACTATGTTGTAGTTAAGACAAAGTTTCCATTGATAGTTCCCTTTTAAGAATGGGAAGCGGGAATTCCCTGGTGGTTCAGTGGTTAGGACTCAGCACTTTCACTGCTGGGTCCTGGTTCAATTCCTGTTCTGGTAGCTAAGATCCCGCAAGCCGTGGGGTGTGGCCCCCCAAAAAAAGAACTGTAAGCAAAGAACAGTGAAAAAGCTAGCAGTCTCCCTTTTTTTGGTCTTACTTACGGATATTCTCACTACTTGTGATGGGCTGGTCACAGAAGCTCAGAGCAAAATCATTAAAAAGTTACTTTGCTTTTTACTAGCAAATAAGAAAAATATAAACATTCAAATTACTTATAATTTTACCATCACCCAAATATCATATCTGTCAACATATAGCTCCTTCCAGATAATTTTCTCTATGTGCATGAATTCATTCATGTATGTGTGTATGTACACACATATTGTTCAATGAAAATGGACTCATACTGTTTGGTACATATTTTTATTTTTACTTAGCATTTTAACACATTTTTCTACAGTAGTTTAATTTTACATGACATTATGTCTATGGATGCCCTATAAAATATTTAAAGCTGTCCACAATTATTGTTATCAAGATGTTTCTAAACTTTTTTTTTTTTTTTTTGGTATTAGCTGTGGTAAAACTCCTGGATTTAAATCTTTGTGCAACACAGGATGATTTTTTTATAATGTAATTCTAGGAATAAGTTTTTGGGTCAGTTGCATGGACACTAAATGATGTATATGTCCATGTGTGCCATTGACACACTTCCTTCTCTCATCGGTCCCTCTGTCAATCTGTTTTTTCAGATCTCTGCCCCTTTCCCAGAAGAACCAGAAATGACCAAGTCCCTGGTGAGTTCTTATTTGTTCATGTATTTATTTGTTGCTTTCTTTATTTTTTAGTGGATTTTAGGAGGCATCTATTAAACCATATAGTAAATGTGTAAGTATAAATAAATGAAAACTAAGATCAGAGAAAGTAAAGAAGAGATTATCAACTCCAAGTCAAGCTTGGATTATAGGTATATGTGAGTTGTGTGGCTTCACACACTTATGAACTTTGAACTGTAAAATTGTCTGATCTTCCTGAAAGACATAGCAATGATGGAAGTGAAATTCATGGTTTATATTGTTGAAAAGTAATTTATTTCATCTATAGTAACTATTTTCTGGTTTTTGATGTTTGAGAAAATTTTTGATAGATCTTCAGATGAATGGAGATAGGACAGTGTCTTTAACAACCCTGTTAGAAGTTCACTAACAGGTTTTCTATAGTGACTTACAAAGCAGTGCTTTTCAACTTGCACATGACTTCAGATTCTGATTTAATAGGACTGGGATTCCCACAGGATGTTAGTGCTGCTGGTGCAAGGACCACCTTGTGAGGCAAAAGTTTTGAGTGAATGGATGTTGAGTTTTGGCAGTTGCTTTTTCTGCATCAGTTGACATGGTCAGGTGATTTTCCTTTTTAGCTTATTGCTGCGGTAGGTTACATTGATTGATTTTCACATATTGAGCAGCCTTGCAACCTCTGAATAATTTCCACTTGGTCATGACATACACTTCTTTTTATATATTTGTATTTGCTAGTATATTTTTTAAGGATTTTGTAATCATGTTTAGGAGGGATATTGTTCTGTTTTTTTCTTTCATTACTACTATGCATGGATGAAAGTCCCAAAACTCCACTTGGCTTTTTTCTTTTTCCATACCACTCCATTGGAGCGTGATGGGGCCCCTCTGTTCAGCCAGGCAAGAGTGGGAATCTAAGCTACCCACTGGGTCTTTGCTGATGGGCATGGGATCAGGCCCCGAGTTTTCTGTTTATTTATTATGTTTGACTGGAGCATGTTTTGCCTAAAGGTTTTCTGTTTCTAGATTGCCCCTTTCCTGGTCTTTTAGCTAGAGAGAGCAGACTTTTCTGTGAGTTTTTTTGTTGTGCCTTTGTTGGTGTTTCTGGGTTGTAGGCTTTTCTAGTACTTGGTCAGGGCTGTATGAGTCAATAGACTTCAGGAAACTCATGCTGTGTAGTTCTTTGGTTCCTAAGGTCCCTAGACAGTTTGCTTTTTTTCTTTAAGCTTTCAGTCTTCTTATGTTTGCTTTATGGATAATGTCTATGGTTACTAGAGGTACTTAGTGGGTGAATAGGGACAAGTGCATCTACTCTGTTTTTCCAGGGGTTGAAGTCAGTTCATTGATTTTTTTTTAAAAGGAGGAGTTATTTATATATTAAGCATGGTCTTTTGTTTTTTTCAATTTTTTTACCTCTTTGTTCTTTGCATTTTAACTTTTAAAAGTAAATATTTAATTTTGAATATCATTAAGGTTATAGATATGTTTACTCAATCAAATAGTTTTTTGAAGCTTCATTTAAAAAAAAACAAACCACCTGTTAGCTGCTCTTTTATCCCTCAAATTGCAGCTTCTTAAAGGTAATCACGTCACTCTGAACTCAATTGAACTAATTTTTTTAGTATTTACGTTCCCATGTCTAAATAACATGTTTATATTGGTACCTTTTGGTTTTCAGTTTTAGGCAGTTTCTACTGACTTAGCACAATGGAAAATAGGGATTTAACTCTCTTTCAGACACTTAAGGCTTCAACACTTATACGAACATTTCTTCTTCCCCTCCTTCTAATATAGGTATATCATAATTTTGGGTAAATCAATAGGCTGTATTTATTATTATGATTATTTTAATTATATTCACAGCTGAACCACTTATTTTACCTTTTATGCACTATTTTTTGTTTTACCTGGAATTAATTATTGTTTGGTTTAATCATTTGTTTCATTTGCCATATTTGGATCACTAATTCAACTCCACATTCTTCCCAGGTATATAAATATCTTCTCAATATGTTAAAATATATTAGATAATAACAGTAATCACAAACATTAATATAGGCTTACTATATGCTAGGCACTATAAACATTCTCTATTAACTGATTTAATCATAACCCCTTTGAGGTATCTATAATCATTATCCTCATTTTACAGAGAAGGAAACAGATCCACAGAGAAGTAACTTGCCCTGGGTCACACTGCTAGTAAGTGGTGAAGCCAGAAGTAAAACCCAAGCAATTTGGCTCCAGAATATAGGTATTTATTTCAGCTGTTGAAAGAAGCTTCCCTTAGAGTCTTTGACCTGCTTGAAGTTGCTCTCTATTTGATACTCATCTACTGACTTGGGGGTCTCCCTTTGGCATGATACTAGGAATTCCTTTCATGTCTCTCAAGTATTGGAGCTCTTGTTTTCTGGCTGTTTCCTGATTTATGCTTTCATTTTTAGAGAATATTATCCAGTAGCTCTCTAGAAAGTATTGTGTGGAAAGTAAATTTTTTGAGACCTTGCATGTCTGGAAATATTTTTATTTTACCCTCAGTAATTTCATAGCTAATTCTAGATTGTAAGTCATTTTTACTCAGAAATTTTAAGCCACTCTTTTTACTTTTACTATCCCATCTTTTTTTACTGGATGTGATAGGCAGAATAATAACCCCCAAAGGTATCCACATCCTAATTCCTGAAACCCGTGAATATGTTACTTCACATGACACTAGGGACTTTGAAGATGTGATTAAGTTAAGGATTTTGAGATGGGGTGATTATTCTGGGTTATCTGGGAGGGCCCAGTGTAATCACAGTTCCTTATAAGTGAAAGAGGGAGGCAGAAGGGTCAGAGTCAAGGGGAGATTTGAAGATGCTACTCTGCTGGCTTTGAAGATAGAGGAAGGGACCACGAGCCTCTTAGAAGTCATGTAAGACAAGGAAATGGATTCTCCCTTATAGCCTCCAGAAGGAGTGCATCCAACACACTGATTTTAGCCCAGTAAGAACTATTTTCAACTTCTGACCTCCAGAACTGTAAGATAATAAATTTGTGTTTTAAGTTTGTGGCAATTTGTTGCAGCAGCAATAGGAAACCATTACAGATTTTGGTACCTGGAAGTGGAATGATGCTGTAACAAATACCCAAAAATGTCAAATGGCTTCGGAATTTGGTAATAGAAACTGTAAAAATTTTGAAGAGTATAATAGCAAGAGCCTAGATTTCCTCGAACAGACTGATAATAGAAATATGAATGTTAACTCTGCTCGAGGACTCAGAATGAAGTGAGGAGCACACTAGGAAAAAAGCTATACTGTTTTAGAGAATATTTCAATTATTATAAACAGACTATTGATAGAAATATGGGTGTTAATGGTGCCGCTGCTGAAGACTCAGAAGGAAATGAGGAACGTGTTACTGGAAACTGGAGGAAAAGGACATCTCTGTTATACAGTGGCAGAAAGCTTAGCTGAATTTTGTCCTGTAGTTATGTGAAAAGCAGATTTGTCAATGATGAACTTGTATTTTTCTCTGAGGAGATTTTCAAGCAAAAGGTTGAAGATGTAGCCTGGTTTCTTCTTCTTGCTTATAGTAAAATATGAATGTTAAGAGACAGATTGAAGGAAGAACTGTCGAGCAAAAAGGAACTAGATTTGATGTTTTGGGAAATTTTGGGGCTATCAAGATTCCAAAAGATGCTAAAATTAGTTTCACTGTAGGAACGTATGCTCTTGAGAGAAAGTCAAGGGTGTGGAAAGATGTTTGTATATATTTCTAGGTTTTTAGAAAAAAACGTAGGTATTTAGCAGGATGAATAGGGTGGAATGCATTTAACTTTTTTTTTTTTTTTTGAACTGGAAGTCTCAATCTTTGCTGTTAATTTGATTGTTTAGTTTATTTATATTTAATGCAATTACTGATATACTTGAATTTATATCCAGGGTTATTTTCTTTCTTTCTTTCTTTTTAAATTAATTAATTAATTATTTTGGCTGCATTGGGTCTTTGTTGCCGGGCACGGGCTCTCTCTAGTTGTAGCGAGCAGGGGCTACTCTTCGTTGTGGTGCCTAGGCTTCTCATTGTGGTGGCTTCTTTGTTGTGGAGCATGGGCTCTAGGCACATGGGCTTCAGTAGTTGTGGCACGCAGGCTCAGTAGTTGTAGTGTGAGGGCTTAGTTGCTCTGCAGTATGTGGGATCTTCCTGGACCAAGGCTCGAACCCATGTCCCCTGCATTGGCAGGCAGATTCTTAATCACTATGCCACCAGGGAAGTCCTATATCCAGTTTTATTAGTTTTATGTTTGAACTGTCTGTTTAATATTATTTTTACATTCCTTTCTTGACTTTCTTTTAGATTAGTCAAAATTTTAATTTTAATTTTGTTAACTTGCTTGTTATACATTCTTTCGTTTCCCTAGATATTACAATATCCATTTTTAACTCATTATTACCTTTCCCCCTTCTCAATAGATACTAAAACACCTTAATTCCATTTGCTGCATTTAAATTCTACACATATTTTAAACTTCACAAGATATTACTACTCTTACTGTTTTTGCATAGTCAGTATTTACAGTATTGTAAAGTGGGATTTGAGAAACTTCTTGAATCTTTGAGTTGCTGTCATTCACCATTACTTTTTCAAATTTTGCTTCTGCCTCATATTCTCCCTCTTTATCTTCTCAGACTACAATATGTTTTTCCTTTTCACTGTGTTGTACATGTGATACGTCACATGCACTTGTGTTTATTTTATTTAAAAAAAACTCTGTGGTCTGGTTTGTATATTTTCTGTTTGCTTGTCTTCCATTTCAGTAATTCTGTATTCTGCAATTAAACCTCTCTCAGTTCTTGATTTTAGATACTGAATTTTTCAGTTTTCATTTGATATCTTTATTATAAGTCCCATTTTCTCTAATGAAATTCTCCATCTTTTCTTCTAACTCCAAAGTGCTGTAGGACTGTTTCTTTTGAATTTTTTTCCTCTGGTTTTGGATATTTGGCCCCGTTTTCTGATAGGCATAGGATTTCTTTTATTGTATCAAAACATGTATAAAGCATTGTAGAAGATCTAGATTATGATATCTTTCTCAATAGTGGATTCATCTTTCCCTGAGCAGATAGAGTAGAAGATGAACATCTTTATCCAGTCAGGCACAGTGTTATGTTGAATCAAGGCTGAGTTTAAGCCCTAATAATAGTCTACCTTTGGTTCACTCTGGCCATCTAAGATTTTCAGCTGAGAGCCTGGTTTGTCCTCTGTGGACCCTCCTCCTGATAGATGCCAACTCTGTCTTCTTACCAGACTACTAAAATTTTGCTTTGCTTTTCAGAGGTTATTCTGCTTAAGTTTTTAGTCTTCTGCCCATACAACCCTAGGATTTGACAGATGTCTTGAGGGGAAAATTGGCCATGTGTTTGAGTTCTGGTTTCTCTGTCACCCAACTGTAGCCTTCTACTTGTTCAAAGCTGGATTTTCACCTTTTGCCACACCCAGAACTGGTAAATACTCCCAGTGTAAAAGTGTCTGCGCACATCAACTTAAATCTTCAATGTTCTCTTGAGAGTCTTAGTACCTAACAAGCTTCCAGTACTTCCAAACAGATCATTTCAGTATTTCATCTGGCATTTATAGTTATTCTTGGAAGAAACACTGGACTGCCACAAACTATTGTATGCCATCTGGAAATGACAGTGCCTCAAAAGGGTCTTCTTCACATACCATATATATTGCCCATTTAAAGTGTGCATTCAGTGGGTTTTAGTATATTCATGGAGTTGTGCACCCTTTTTCACAGTTGTAGAACATTTTCTTTCTTTCCCTCCCTACTCCGACACATACCTTTTAGCTGTCACACCCCCCCCCCCCGCCACCCGCCGACATCCTTCCATTCCCCCCTAGCCCTGGGCAACCAGTAGTCTTCTTTCTGTCTCAATAGGTTTGCCTGTTCTGGACATCTCATATAAATAGAATCATATAATATGTGGTCTTTTGTGACTGGCTTCTTTCACTTAGCATAGTATTTTCAAGATTCATCCATATTGTAGCATAAATCAGTATACTTCATTTCTTGTTATGGCTGAATAATCTCTTGTATGTATATACCACATTTTAAAATTCATCATTAGTTGGCAGACGTTGCACTAGTTTTATTTTTGACTGTTAAGAATAATGCTACTATGAACATTCCTATACAAGTTTCATGTGGATAAGTGTTTTTATTTCTATTGGGTATGTACCTAGAAGTGGAACTGTTGGGTCATATTATTCCTTTTGAGGAAGTATCAGACTGTTTTACAAAGTGACTGCACCATTTTACATTCCCATCTTTACTGTATGAGGGTTCCTGTTTCTCCACTTCCTCACTAACACTTGTTATTATGTGTCTTTTTTTTTTTTTAATTATAGCCATCCTAATGGGTGCATTTTTCTGATGACTAGTGACTAATGATTTAAGCAGTTTTTTAAATGTCAGAATGAAAATTTTAATGTCATTTATTATTTTGCTACAAAATAATAATAAAAATACAGATAGGCACAAACAGCATTTTTTAAATTATAATCATCTTAGTGAATTTGAAGGGGTATCTCTTTGATTTGAATTTCAATATCCCTTATGACTAAAGATATTGAGACCCTCTCATGTGCTTTTTTGGCCATTTGTATATCTTCTTTGCAGATATGTATATTCAGATTCTTGATCCATTTTTAATTGGATCATTTATCTTTTTATTGAGTTGTAAGAGTTCTTTATCTATTCTATACACAAGTCCCTTATCAGATATATAATTGCAAACATTTTCTCTCAGTCTTTGGGTTGTCTTTTCACTCTCTTTTTTTAAAAGTACACCTTTTATATGTTTGTTTGTTTGTTTTGGCTGCGCCACAGGGCATGTGAGATCTTAGTTCCCCAACCAGAGATCGAACCCATGCCCCCTGCAGTGGAAGCACAGTGACCTAACCACTGGACCACCAGAGAATTCTCCCTGTGTTTTCACTTTATTGATGGTAACCTTTTAAACACAAAGTTTTTAATTTTGATAAAGTCCAATTTATCTATTTTTTTCTTTGGTTGCTTGTGCTTTTGATTTTATATCTAAGGATTGACATATATATGCTACCAAATGTAAAATAGTTATCTAGTGGGAAGCAGCAGCATAGCACAGGGAGGTCAGCTGGGTGCTTTGTGATGACCTAGAGGGGTGGGATAGGGAGGGTGGGAGGGAGGCTCAAGAGGGAGGGGATATGGGGATATATGTATACATATAGCTGATTCACTTTGTTGTACAACAGAAACTACAACAGAAACTAACACAGTATTGTGAAACAATTAGTCTCCAATAAAGATCTATTAAAAAAAAAAAGAAATCATTGCCAAATCCAATGTCACAAAGATATACCCTTCTTAGCTAAAACTTAAGAACATTTAGGTCTTTTGATCCATTTTGAGTTTATTTTTTTAATATGGCATGAGGTAGGAGTCCAACCTCATTTTTTTGCATGTGGATGTCCACTTGTCCTAGCACCATTTGTTGAAAAGACTATTTTTCCCCTTTTAAATTGTTTTGACACCTGTGTTGAATTATCAGTTTACCCTAAATATGAGGGTTTATTTCTGGATTCTTGGTTACATTCCATTGAATTCTATCATCTATATTTATACCAATACCACACAGTTTATTGGAAAAAGAGGCCTATTTTATTCATCTTTTTTAAAGAAAGAATTGACTTAGTAGATTGATGAGTGCAAAGTGAAAAGCAGAAGATATATTCTAAGTGAAGTGTTAATGAAATATGGCATACATAGAAAAGAATGCACAAATCATGTATGCAGCTTGATGAGTTTTCACAGCTTATTCTTTTGTAACCAGCACACAGATAAAAACAAAACAAAATAAAACTCCAGAATATTATCAGAACCATAGAAAGAATGGCATGATACTTTTAATATTTATTTTTTCCTTGAAATAATAATGTAAAATTTAGGTATTTAGTGGGAATCTTATATGTCATATCATGTTAAAAATTATTAAAAATAAGTTTCTAAATATCTTGTTCCTGTCCTGCAATCCTGATCCTTTACATTGAATAAGCATGTGTTTTTCCAGGGATCAGTGTCTTTCAAGGATGTAACTGTAGACTTCAGCAGGGAGGAGTGGCAACAGTTGGACCTTGCTCAGAAAAGTCTATACAGGGATGTAATGCTGGAAAACTATTTCAACTTGATCTCAGTGGGTAAGCACAGCTCTGCTGGGTAAGGCTGTACCTAATTGAGTGTATTTTCTTTCTCAGTGGAATTTCTGAAATCTGTGAGATTTCTGAGGTACGTGGGACTTCTAAAGACTGCAGGACATCTGAAGTGTGTAATAGTTTTGTCCTTATTTTTTGTCCTATGTTCTTAACAATATTATGAATATACTTCTGTTCCCCATGAACTTTTCTGGAAAGTAAATGGAATATTTCATTGTATGACCTCTGAAATCAAGTATTTTATCATTTCCTGTTATTAGGGTGTCAAGTTCCCAAACCAGAAGTCATTTTCAACTTGGAGCGGGGAGAACAGCCATGTATGTTGGATGGTGAAATCTCAAGCCAAAGCTATCTAGGTGAGTAGGGAACAAAAAGCATAAGAGATAGCACAACCGAACTGCAGTTGTACTGGCAGAGGCTGACAACTTTGAAGTGCTATTATTATGATGTTTCTCAACATTCTGAACTTTTGGAACTGCATGGATAGAGTTGATATTGGCCCCTTGGACATCTAAATGCCATCCCCACTTCAGGCCCCTTCCAATATCAGTGTCTTTGTTGCTTGACTTTTTTTTTTTTTTTTTGGGCAGAGTTCCTTGTGCTATTCAGTAAGTCCTTGCTGGTTGTCTATTAAATTAAATTAATTAATTAATTTAAAAAGCATCTTTATTGGAGTATAATTGCTTTACAATGGTGTGTTAGTTTCTGCTTTATAACAAAGTGAATCAGCTATACATATACATATATCCCCATATCTCCTCCCTCTTGCATCTTCCTCCCACCCTCCCTATTCCACCCCTCTAGGTGGTCACAAAGCACTGAGCTGATCTTCCTGTGCTATGTGGCTGCTTCCCACTAGCTATCTGTTTTACATTTGCTAGTGTATATATGTCCATGCCACTCTCTTCATCCCACTTTGCTTGACTTTTTAGGAGGGATGTGCTACAACTACTGGTATGTTGGATTTAAGATACTGCCTTTTTGCTTTCCCTCCCTTTTTATAGAATTTTTTAATTCTTTTTACCTCCATCAAGGTCTTAAATCGTTTTCTTGCACATTCAGGGGCTCATAGAGTTGCTTTTTAAAAAAATTACTGTGGGTCACACTCCTGCTGATTTCTTTTCATTGTTTTTCTTTTCCCTTAGTGCTTCAGAATTGTCACCTAGAGATGGCCTTATTATATCTTCTCCCATGCCTCTCCTCCAACTGTTGACTTTGAGGGTACCATTACCTACAATTGGGGACAGGTTTTTATTGTATGTGATATTAGTAATTATGCTTCCTGACATTTTTTTCCTACCTGGCTAGTGTAACACAACACTCACTAGGTCTTTCTGATTAATTTATTAATTTTGATATTTTACAAAAAGTTTCTGTACCTTGTGTGCAGGAAATTGAGTAAATTACAGTCCTCAGTGTGTAGTCAATATATTCATCACTCTGTTTAAGCTCCCCTTCTTATTTTATTTCTTTCATAACTTTTTTCTTTTTTTTTTTTTTGCCACACCCTGCAGCATGCAGCATGCAGGATCTTAGTTCTCTGACCAGGATCGAACTGTGCCCCCCTGCAGTGGAAGCTCAGAGTCCTAACCACTGGACAGCCAGGGAATTCCCTATTTTACAATTTAAAAAAAATTTATTTTATTTCTTTACTTATTCCTTTTAATCCTCACTCCCAGGCAACTGCTCTATTATATTTGATATGTTTGCAATCTATCCTTGTATTTGTGGGGTATTTGTAAAATTTAAATTGTTGGTCATTTTAATTTATAGAAATGGTACTGTGCTGTATGTCCTACTCAGTTTCTTATTTTTTTCTCTCAGAACTAAATTGGTTCATGTTACAATGTGTCTTTCTAGTTCATTTCTTCTAATTGACGCATACATTTCATAGTGTGTATATATACCACATTTACTTGTCCAACTTTCTAGCTACTACAACTAGTACTGTAATAATTTCTATTCTTATAGGAAATGAGAATTTCTTGAGGAAGGGTAGTGGGATTGTTTTATTACTGAGTATACTAATACTTTATTTCACTAAGTATAAACAGATTGGATGTATTAGTCTGCAGTCCCCTGAACATACAAGGGCATCAGTTTCTCCACATCCCTGCCCATATTTTTAATAATTTCACATAATGTGGCTAATCTGATGGATTTTAATTTCTAACTATTGTTTTAATTTGTGTTTCTCTAATAACAAAATATTTTGAACATCTTATCATGTACCTTGTAGTAGATCCTGACTTCATTTTTGGTATTTGACTGCTGACACCTTCTAAACTTCACCACTGTCTCTTCACCTTCTGCCCCACATCTGGGCAAATGGACAAGAAAGCCCAGGTGCTCTTTCCCTTGGTACTAGTGGGAAGTTGCACTCATCCGTCAGCTTAGCCCCATATCCCAACCACCATAAACAACCCAAGCAAGTTTCCTTTTCTTGCTCTCTTAAGTCACTTTTGGACCTCCTTGGGAGCTCTCCCTTTAAAAGCCTCATTGTGTGAGTCATGAACCTTTTCACACCTTATTGGTATGTGTGTCAAATCATCACTCTTGACATTTGAACCAAATTTGGGGTGGGAGTCCATTCCTCCTCCGCAGGTGACTTAACAGTTGGTGTAGTAAGCAGGATCTTTAGGCGATGACCACCACCAGGGGGTCTTTCTTCTCTTGTTCTGTGGCTTTACTGCTCTCTGGTGAGTATACACTTTGAGCTGTGTTACTTTATGCTACATTTGCTGAGTGCCACAAGTCTCTGTCATATTTTTTTTTTCTCTGTGGGTGGGCGAGGATATATTTATACTCTCAGAGTATACTTAATAAGTGGAAATAAGAATCAGAGTAAATAATCACATTTATATGTATATTTTGTAGGCTGATTAGCAATAAGTGAAATTGAAATAAAAATGACAAACATAAAAACATCAAAAAACAAATAACAGTTAAAACAATGATGGCAGGTACATTGAGAAACAGGTACAATGCTGAAAGCTCTGTAAGTTTAGCCAAATCTTTCTGGAAAGAACTCTGGAAACATATAATAAGTGATATTAAACTGAACATGCTTCCTGCCCTGGAAATTCTACTTTGGGTACATACTCCAAGGAAGTAAGCAAAAGAAAAGTCAAGAAGTTGACACAAAGATTTTTATGGCTACACTATGTATGAGGATAAACTAAACATCCCAAATGGTCCAAACAGAGGAAAAACTACCATAGCTATAAAAAAAATTATAAGTATAGGAAGTACTAATATACAGAAATGTACTATGAAATGTTATGTGAAAGAAGCAAAAACAAATAATCAACACAGAGTTTAAATACATGTAATTGTACACACAGACCTTAGCAGGGTTTATAAGATTTTAAACAATATAAATAAATCATAATGCTCTGTCATATTTTTAACCAATTGAAGTTGGAAGTTATTGGCATTATGGGACATATGTAAAAGACAATGCCTTCGTTAAAGTGGCCTAGATCTATCTGTGTGTCTCAGATTGAATCACGTGTCTCAATTCTGGCATAAGCCTTTCAGGGGAACAACTGATACCTTACACATATAAGGGCCCATCAGGTGGCTGCTTGTGTGGAGGAAGAGCAGTTACAGTACAGCATGCTAACAGCAGATGGTACACCTTTCAAAATTTTGTCATATTTTATTGTGCTTTTTGCTTTTCCCTGTGACTCATCTTCTCAAATAATTCTTTATGCGCTTTCTACTAATTTTTCTCTTTTATAAAATATCAGTTAGATGCCCTCCTCCTTTTACTTTCCAGTGATATCACCAAAACCATGTCTGTATTTACTTATGCCTGGATTATTCTAACCCTATTTGGATATACTGTTTCCTTTTTTTTTTTTTAACTTTTTTTCTTAGATACTGATTAAAATATTCTGCTTATCTTGTCATAGCTATATGGTGCAAAATATTATCTAACATATGACAAATTCCTCTCTCAATGGGTTTATAAACTAAAGGAAGAACATGCCTCATATTTGCAATTCACATTTATCTCTGTTTAGTTTCCATAATCATGTTTACTTTGTTTTAACACTTTCTTTAATGATACCCCTGTGTCTGACCCTTTATTTTCTGGCCTATCTGCCTATTCAGATAATCCACATACTTATGCTTTGCTCTCAGGTTTCACTTACTCCTTGAATTGGACCTAACTATTACATCATACATTGTTTTTCCCTTTTCTAATTCTTCAACCCTCAGAAATTCAGAGAAAACAACATTAATTTGTGTGATAACTGAGTCTTTTACCTCTTTTTAAAAATGTTTCCTTAGTGAATAGTTAGTGAAATTAACTTCTTTAATTTATGTGATAGGCAGAGGAGGTTATTTTGTGCTATTTCAGAGGGATTTGAAAATTTTTCTGCTAGGAGTAATTAAAAGGGCTAATAATTGTAATTAGAAAGGGAAGATAACTGCAAGAAATGTTTAAAATTTCAGGCTTTGAGCATTAAGCATTTGTTATTGTGCAAATCTATGCCGATTAAATATGACTATGAAAGGCTCAGAAATATCTGTGTTTGTTTTTAAGTTAAAAGAAAAGAGAGTCTTCCTAGAGTTGTGCTGAGATTTGAGATTCATTTTCAGAGCATAGAACCCTAAATGATCCATGAAGAAAATGAATTTTGAATAGGAACAGAGGACCAGAAAAAGGAAGCTTAATGGGGAAAAGGAAAAGAATATATGTTTGGATTCAGTAATAAAATAGATTTTAGTGACTGGTGGAAAGATAGCTTGCATACATTCATTTTATTGGCCTGAATTATGATTCTGTATTTTATTGAATGAGTAATTCAATGTGTGACAGAGGAATTATGGATAAACTTTTTACCACAGGAGCAAACTTTTTACATTGAACATTGTTGGTAATAACGTAAATGTTGTCAGGTGTAGCAATGGGTTTATAAGCTAAAGAAAGTGAAAGGTTGCAAAAGATGAAAATCCATGTTTAGAAATCAGTATTAGAGGTCCTCAGGATTAATGAAAGCCATTAATGTGTATGAATAAAAATGTAATATAAAAAATAAAGAATGTGTTTGGGGACATTACAAGGCCTTAGAGATAGAATGAAATGGATATGAGGTTAGACTGTGTCTATATTCAAGAATAATCTAATTTTTACTTAAATATTTACTGAGAATCTTGTCATACACACTATTTCAGAATTTGGAATATTAGTGATTCTTATTCTGGGCAAGAATGGTATCTTGGAGTAAAACTAAGCCCCTGTCACTGAGAGACCCCCAAGAAACAGTGACTTAGAGAATATAAACATTCACCCATCACATGACAGTTCCAAAGTGAGTGGTCCAGGTCTGCCAGGCCACTCTGCTTCCAATGACTATTTAGGGACAGAGTTTCTAGAAAGTCATTGCACCATCATCTCCTAGAGCAGGGGTCAGCAAATATTTTCTGTAAAGGCCCAGAAGTAAATATTTTAGGCTTTGTGAGGCATGTGATTGCTGTCATAATTACTCAATTTTGTTTTGAAGCCCCAAAGCATCTATAGACAATACATCAATGAATAGATGTGGTTGTGTTCCAATAAGAACTTTATGGACATGGAAATTTGAATGTCATATAGTTTTCATGTACCATGAAGTATTACTCTTCTTTTGTTTTTTCAACCATTCAAAACTGTAAAATCTTTTCTTAGCTTTTGGGTAGAGGCCTGGATTTAGCCTGAGGCTGTAGTTTTCTTATCTCTGCCTTGGGCATTTCCAGCTGCAAGTCTGGAATATAGCCAGTGGGAAGAGGAGAGGGTTTTGGGAGACACACCCACTTCCTTAAGACCTTGGCCCGATTACAACAAATATAACTTTTACTCCCATTTGATTGGTGATAACTGAATTACTTGGCTTTACCTAATGACAAATGAGGCTACACAGACCTATTGTTTTTTTTAGACCTATTTTGAGGCAGACACATGCTTGGCTACAAGCTTAATACTGTTGAAGGAAGGGGACAGATGGACAACTTTCAGTCTCTGCTTCAGAGTTGGCCCTTTTTGCTGTTATATTCTTCCTATTAGATGCATGTATGTGCACCCCAAACAGGACGTAAAGAATTGAATCATATACATACATTTATTGTTTGTAATAGTAAAGCTAATTCAGGATGACTGAGGCTACAATAGTTTTCTAAACATAAATAAGTTGGTATTTAGGGCACAGTGGTTAATAGGGAAAAGAAAGCAGGGAGATTAAGATTTATAGATGAAGGATAGTAAGAATCTAGACTCAGAAACACTTCTTTTTAGCCACTTAGTTTGTCACTTTGTTTTTCTGACCCCTTACTATGTAGTTCTGCTACATGCACAGAACTGATGTACTTCAGTTTGAATCTCATCTTCCCCAATTACTAAACATTTGATTTGGACACACTACTTAACTCTTCTGTGGCTCAGTTTCCTCATCTGTTAAATAGGGATAATAATAACACCAATATCAAAAGGTTGTGATGATGTTTAAATGAGTTAGAACTTGGAAAAATGCCTGGCAAGTCTAAATGCTATTGTTTATCAGACAGCAAGTTAATGTAAATGCTTATTTTATTATTGCATATTATTATATATAAAGAGATTACTACACATATATTTATTCATATTTTATATATTTATCTATATTTAGTATTATGCTTATATAAACCTCTTCCATTTCTCTGTGTTCACCCTGTATCCACTCTATGTATCATCCCTTCTGTGTTCTGCTAACTGTTCTTTGTGTGTTTTATTTTATTTTATTTTTTAGATCAGGGTATTGGTTTTGAAACGTCACAACAGGGAATGTCTGAAGAAGTTTCAATCCAGTTTGAGAGAATTAATCTCTTCACAAGAGATGACCTGTATTCCATTTTAGAAGAATTGTGGCAAGATGATGAACAGACAGGGAGATGTGAGGAAAACCAGAACAAACATTTAAGTCATGTTGCCTTCATCAACAAGGATACACTAACTAATGAGGGAGACTGTGAGTATAATAAAGACATTAGGAAAATGTTTCGTGTAAACACATACCTTATTCCTTCAAGAAAAAGACTCCATAACTATGACTCATTTCAAAAGAGTTTGAAGCCTATTGTAAGCCTATGTAATTATAATAGAAACAATGTAACAGAAAATTTTGATAAGATTATTGGATATGGTAATATCTTTACTCATATGAATTCTCATACAGAAATGAATGCTTGTGAATATAATCAATGTAAGAAACTTCTGAGTCATAAGCAAACTCTCATTCAACATCAAAAATTTCATGGGGAGAACCTCTATTTATTTTCTGATTGTGTAAAACTTTCCACCCATAAGTCACAGCTTTTTGCACATCAAAGGCTTTATACTGAAGAGAAACATCATGAGTGTAGCAAATGTGAAACAGTCTTCACTCGGAAGTCCCAATTTGCTGTACCTCAGGTTTATACAAGAGAGAAACCTTATATATGCACTGAATATGGGAAGGACTTTTCCCTCAACTCAAACCATGAGAAAACTCCTCACACTGAGGAGACTGATTGTAAATTCAGTCCACATGGAAAAGCCTTTATCCAGAAGTCAGATCTGTTCAGACACCAGAGAATTCATACTGGAGGGAAAAAACCCTATAATTATAATGAATGTGGGAAAAATGTCTCTCAGAATTCAAACCTCAATATACATAAAAAAGTTCATACTGGTGAGAAACACTTTGAATGTACTGAATGTGGAAAAGCTTTCACAAGGAAATCAACACTAAGTATGCATCAGAAAATTCATACAGGAGAAAAACCCTATGTATGTACTGAATGTGGGAAAGCCTTTATCCGGAAGTCACATTTTATTACACATGAGAGAATTCATACTGGAGAGAAACCTTATGAATGCAGTGACTGTGGGAAGTCCTTTATAAAGAAGTCACAGCTCCATGTGCATCAGCGAATTCACACAGGGGAGAATCCCTTTATATGTTCAGAATGTGGGAAGGTCTTCACCCACAAGACAAATCTCATTATACACCAGAAAATTCATACTGGTGAGAGACCCTATATATGTACTGAATGTGGGAAGGCCTTTACTGACAGGTCAAATCTCATTAAACACCAAAAAATTCATACTGGAGAGAAACCCTATAAATGCAATGACTGTGGAAAATCATTCACCTGGAAGTCACGGCTCAGGATACATCAGAAATGTCATACTGGAGAGAGACATTATGAATGCAGTGAATGTGGGAAAGCATTTATTCAGAAGTCAACACTGAGTATGCACCAGAGAATTCATAAAGGAGAAAAACCCTATGTTTGCACTGAATGTGGGAAGGCCTTCTTCCATAAGTCACATTTTATTACACATGAGAGAATTCATACTGGAGAGAAACCTTACGAATGCAGTGATTGTGGGAAATCCTTCACGAAGAAATCACAGCTTCATGTACATCAGCAAATTCACACAGGAGAGAAACCCTACAGATGTGCTGAATGTGGAAAGGCTTTTACTGACAGATCAAATCTCTTTACACACCAGAAAATTCATACTGGTGAGAAACCCTATAAATGTAATGACTGTGGAAAAGCTTTCACTCGGAAATCAGGCCTCCATATACATCAGCAGTCTCATACTGGAGAAAGACATTATGAGTGCAGTGAATGTGGGAAAGCCTTTGCAAGAAAGTCAACACTAATTATGCATCAGAGAATTCATACAGGAGAGAAACCTTATATTTGTACTGAATGTGGGAGGTCCTTCATCCAGAAGTCACACTTAAATCGACATCGGAGAATTCATACTGGAGAGAAGCCCTATGAATGCAGTGACTGTGGGAAGGCCTTTATTAAGAAGACACAACTCCTTGAACACCATCGAATTCACACAGGAGAGAAACCATATATGTGTGCTGAATGTGGAAAGGCCTTCACCATCAGATCAAATCTTATTAAACACCAGAAAATTCATACTAAACAGAAACCCTATAAATGTAGTGACTTTAGGAAAGCCTTCAACTGGAAAGTACAACTCAGTATACATCAGAAATCTGATACTGGGGAAGTAGAATGCTCAGTGCCACAATCATGGTGTGGGGATAAAAATTTTGAGGAGCTATAGCTTGACTAAGAAGCAAGA
Source organism: Phocoena phocoena (assembly GCF_963924675.1). Classification (NCBI taxonomy): domain Eukaryota; kingdom Metazoa; phylum Chordata; class Mammalia; order Artiodactyla; family Phocoenidae; genus Phocoena; species Phocoena phocoena. The sequence continues at coordinate 25,138,189 of NC_089224.1, read as the reverse complement.
GGTAACCAAAGTCACTTTATCTAGTCAGAAGTATGAATATCTGGATCTCATAGCTGACGTCCAGTTTTATACATATGGGGAGACACTCTGGAGAAAGTGTTTAAGCAGTGTTTAATGGCCATGCTTGGTTACTTGGGATTGTCAAGCCCCTGCAAATAATAGTACATTTGGAAGGAGATAACTTGGCAATCTTTCTTGTTTCACATTTTGGATAAGGAGCTTTATAAATCAGGGCTGTTGAGTTTTTCATGCCCTGCATAGCAAAAATATTCAATGTTGACCAAAGGAATTTCTTAATGAACAGTGTTCTAAGAAAATTTTTCATTGTCCAAGCACCCTAAGGACACTGAAATCAAGGCAACAGTATAGACAATTCAGGTCTATAATGAAGAAAAGCTAGACGTTTTTGTGAAAATTGACATTAAACGCACAAAGAAGGACTCTACTTTTTTTTCCTTTGGGAAGTCAGTATTATTTATTGTTTATAATGTTTACTAGTGTGTGGAAATTTGGATTCGTAAATTTAAAATTAACAATTTGACTTTGAGATTGGCAAATCAGAACCACAGACTTACCTGAATATTCACAGGCATCTTTAAGTAACCAATGTGTTCCCTTGTTTACTAATTCCCTGCCATGGCAGCAGATAACTCATGGCCAAGAGGTATAAAGTGCTCCCAGCCTATATCCCAAAAGTGATCAATGATGTAAGCAGCACCCCATAGACTACCTGTCACACTAGAACTAGCCCTGAGATCATGGAATTTAGCTGCAGGTTGCAGATTTAGCACTCTGGATTCTCAGCATCTTCCACAGAAATTCCTACTTTTTACTGATTTCTGTTTGAAAAAGAAACAAGAAAATGAGTTTTAAAACCTAGAATTCTTTCCTTCGAATTTCGTTAATGCATTCTCTACATATTTATTATTACATACTAGGTTATTATGAGCTTGTATTCTTAGAAGATAGCTGCACATTTGGAAGAGTACTATTTCCTTTCAATCTCTACAAATTAATTGTTTTCAAATCCTCTATATTCTTAAATTCTTAATCCTCTATATTGTATCAGATACTAAAAGAATGTGTGTACTAATCTCCCAGAATAATTGTGAATTTGTCTCTCTTTTAGAGCTACCAGTTTTTGTTTCATATATTTTAAGTCTTTGTCTTTACAAATATTCATATTTAGAATTGTTATACTCTTTCTGGTTAGTTGAAACAATCATTATAAAATGTCTTTTTTATCTCTGGTGGTGCTTTTTGTCTCAAAATTTACTATGTAAGATATTAATACAATATGCATACTTTACTTATTAAAGGCTAATGTAAATTAGTACACCACTTTCTGTATAAGGTGAAGAGTTAGAACATTAATTTTATTTCCTTCCTGACTTATATGGTATTGGTAGCATGCATTTTAATTCTGAATGTAGTTGAAACACTCAGTCATTACTGTTTCAGAGTCAATATGCATTTAAGTTAATCCATATATTTACCATTTTTGTTACATTTTTCCCTTCTTCTTGAATTTTCCTTCTAGAATCATTTTTTTTTCTGACTGAAGAACACCTTTTAGTATTTCTTTTAGTGTATGTTTGCTAGTGACAAATTGTTTTCATTTGTTGGAAAATGTCTTAATTTTGCCTTCATTTTTAAAGGATGTTTTTACTGAGTATAGAATTCTAAGTTGGCAGTTATTTTCTATTAGTATTTTGAGATATTTTGTTTTGATTGTATTTCATTGTTTTGTTGAAAAGTAAACTTTCAATCCAGTTACCTTTGAAGGTTATGTTTTTTAAAAATTATTCTTTTCTCTCACTCCTTTAAAATCTATGTCTTTGTCTTAGGCTGTCAACAGTTGGACAGTGATATGCTTAGGTATGATATTCTATGTATTTATTCTGCTTGGGGTTTGCAGTGTTTTTTAAAATCTGGAGCTTAATGGTTTTTTTCTTTGGGTTTTTTTTTTTTTTTTTGCACATTTGGGGAAATTTCTAGCTATTATTTATTCAAATTATGCATTTACTTCATTATGTTCCTCTCCTTCTCCTAGTGATGACCCCATTGTCTATAGATCCCATAGTATTTTTCTGTTGACTATTGTTTCTCTTGGGTTTTGGTGATGTCTTGTCTTCTCATATACCTGGTGCTTTTAAGTGAACTGCTTAGACATTATATATTAAAAATTGTAGATATGATTAGATGGCCTGGATATCTTTCAGAGAGGATTTCCTTTGCTTCTAACAGGTGACCAGCCTAGGAACATGAGCAATCCCTGATTGCCTTCATCCACTCATGTACTAAGATTATTTGAAACTGGGCTGTAGTCCCTGTGAGGGCTTGTCTATTTTTTTTCACTCTTATTCTTAGGGGATACCCACAAGACTTAGGACTTTGGGAGATTTATCAGGACGCTCCTCCTTAGAGGGAACTTAATTCTACTATTTGTCCCTTTAGTCCCATAAGTTTGTCAAAAAACTGTCTTAAGTTTCTCTTGCCTAGCATTTTCTTTAAGAATTAGTAAACAACTCTTTTTAATAAATAGTTCCAAATTCCAGAGGTTATGTCTTTAATCTTATTCTTGCAGTTTCTCACTTCCTTGGTAGCTCTCCAGTGCTGTCACAAAGCTAAACGTTTTTAATATTTTCTTCCACCTTTTATAGTTCTCAGAGGGAGTACTGGTGTAGACCACCTACATTGCCATTAACAGAAGTTTTTAATTCACTGAGATAGCTGTTGCTACTTAAGGAATGCAGAGTCCAGACATATATTTTTTTAATTACCAAAACTCTCCAGACTTTCCAAAAAATGAAAGTGCTCTGATTTGCAACATTACTTTATTCCCAATTTTTGCTGCTAAAAGTTAAGGCATTCACTCTTTTGTTAAACACTTTATAAACTTTGATACATATGAGAAAACTACTTCTGGTGGTGTCAAATTTTATTACAGTAGCTGCCAAACTTTAGCAAAAGGAGGAGATTGACTAAGAGCCTCTCAGATTCCTTCTTTGATAGTATGCCCCCCCATTGGCTAATTAATAGAAAGTTGAGTTAATGAAAACTGGTGGCAAGAGCCCAACAGTTTGATTCTCAACTTTTTTTTTCTCTCTATGTTGGGGGTAGGAGTTTATTTATTAATTTATTTTTGCTGTGTTGGGTCTTCATTTCTGTGTGAGGGCTTTCTCTAGTTGTGGCAAGCGGGGGCCACTCTTCATCGCAGTGCTCGGGCCTCTCACTATCGTGGCCTCTCTTGTTGCGGAGCACAGGCTCCAGACGCGCAGGCTCAGTAGTTGTGGCTTACGGGCCTAGTTGCTCTGCGGCATGTGGGATCCTCCCAGACCAGGGCGCAAACCCATGTCCCCTGCATTAGCAGGCAGATTCTCAACCACTGCGCCACCAGGGAAGCCCCTCAACTTTTTTATTCTCAGGTATATTTTAAAAAATACAATTCTACATTACCAAGCCAAAAAAAAAAAAGATACTTTACCTTTCGTAAACACACAATCTCTAGGAGAAAGGAAGAGTGTTTTGTGGGCCTCCATGTATCTCAAGGGATACTTGGGAATTGATTGAGGGATGGATGATGGAAAATTATCAGTGGAATATGAGAGCTAAATCTTAAGTAGGTAAACCCCAAGGTCGGTATAAATTGATTGGGGGAAATGTGGAGTATAGACTTGACTTGGGAAAGTAGTGTGAGTTAGCCATATCTTTTTTTTTTTAACATCTTTATTGGAGTATAATTGTTTACAATGGTGTGTTAGTTTCTGCTATATAACAAAGTGAATCAGCTATACATATACATATATCCCCATATCTCCTCTCTCTTGCCTCTCCCTCCCCACTCCCTATCCCACTCCTCTAGGTGGATACAAAGCACTGAGCCAATCTCCCTGTGCTATGTGGCTGCTTTCCACTAGCTATCTATTTTACATTTGGTAGTGTATATATGTCCATGCCACTCTCTCACTTCATCCCAGCTTACCCTTCCCCCTCCTCATGTCTTCAAGTCCATTCTCCACAGCTGTATCTTTTTATGACAGCACTATAATACAGTTCACTTTATTTACAGCAAAACTATTTTAAGGCAGTTTTACAATAGAAATTTTTAAAATAAAAATGCACTTTATATTAATTTTTCAAAAAGGAATCTTGTTCTGTGAATTCAGGAAATGTAAGAAAATGGTCACTTGGACCAGTATTTAATTATACATCAGGTAATTCATAGGGGAGAGTACTTTGATTAAATGTGGGTAGGGCTACATTCACAAATCATACTTCATTACAGAAACTCATTTTGGAGAGAAAAACCTATAAAAGCAGTGACTAGAAAACACTACACCTGGAAGTTATCAGAAAATTTCTGCTAGAGGAAGACAAATGCACTAAATATGGGAATAGCTTCATTCAGAAATCAGTTTTCAGTATTCTGTATTATACACAAGTAAAATTGTGTATTTCTTAAAAGTGAGAAAGTATTTTTACACAAGTCAGAATTATTAATTACAAGTTATTCATACTACAGAGAGGCCCTATGATATTGTATATTGTATGTTATATGTCGAAAAGTCTTTGTCCATGAGTTACACCTTACTGGACATCAGATAAATAATTGAGAAAAATAAGTCTTCTAAGAATACATCATTTTCTTAAAATGTCACAAAATTCATAGTGGGAGGAAACTATATATTTGATACAGTAGAAGAAGCCTTCCTATAGAAGCAAATTCCTCAAGAAATATGATTCCTCTTGTTCATTGCTTTAATTTCATGCCCATGTCTCTAGAACCAGTGGGGACAAATAGGTCAGACCAAAAATCTCCTTTCTTTTAATTAAAAAAAATATTTAAAGACACACATGTGCACACACATAAAACTTTATATAAATGTGACATAATATATTTAATCTCTTGAATTTTGTACATTCTCAGCCACTCCAGCCATCAACAGTCTGTCAACAGATAAGCAATGCTGATGAACTTCTTTTGTTTTTCTTTATACTCATAACCATATGTAGACAAATTAATATGTTATCTGTGCACACATATATGAGGGTGTGTTTCAATTGTCTTAATATGGGATTATACACACATTTTTGCATATTTTGCACTCAACAGTACTTTAACCAGCTGAAGACTCCATGGTGTGGATTGCCATAATTTGTTCAACCACTTTGCCACTGTTTATTGACATTTTTGTCACTAGGAAAAATGATCTGATAAACATCTTCAAGAGCTGACATAGCATAATAGGTTAGTGGACAAGCATAATCATGCCCTTACTTACTGGAGCTTTGTTTTCCCCCTGTAAGAGTGAGATTGATGGATTGAATTGTGTTTTCTTATTTTAATAGATGTTGCCAGATTTCTCTAGAATAAAACTAGCATTTCATATTTCTAACATTAGTATAAAAATATGCCCTTCTCCTGTATTACAAGTAGCTGTTACTCTTTAACCTTGAAGAATTTTATGATTTCAAAGTAATAACTAGTTTTATTTTAATTGACATGTTAATATACCTCTTTAAAAGTTCCTTCACCACTTTGCTAATCTGCAAAGTTGCCTTTATAAACCATCCTAAATTTTTCTTTTTGGATTGTCTTGTCAATTTGTAACAGCTTTTTATGTTCTAAAGGTAGTAACTCCTTTAAAAAAAATAGCCTATTTGTTGTCTCTTGACTTTGTATATAATATTTTCCCATTCACATTTTATTTTTTACGTTTTTTTTTTTTTTTTTTTTTTTGCGGCACGCTGGCCTCTCACTGTTGTGGCTTCTCCCGTTGTGGAGCACAGGCTCCGGACACACAGGCTCAGCGGCCATGGCTCACAGGCCCAGCCGCTCCATGGCATGTGGGATCCTCCTGGACTGGGGCACGAACCCGTGTCCCCTGCATCGGCAGGCGGACTCTCAACAACTGTGCCACCAGGGAAGCCCTTTTTACATGTTTAAATATGCCCCTCAATTCTTCCGCAGTTTCTGAATTTCTAGTCTTAGTTAATCTTCACATATTATAAGATTTTTAAGTGTTTGTGGGGGGTTTTGTATACTTTGTATATCTTTTTTTCTTGGATATGGATAGTCACTTTCACAGTTGTAGACACTGTTGGTTTGCTGAGCAATTCCAATACTCCTCTCTCACTGCTTACTCCATTAGCACCTTTTGAAGCTTGTAGTGGCCAAGTGAACTGACTCAGGCCAGGAGAAGCAAAACACTGGTAGTTCTGGGAAAACCTTTGCTTTCCTAAAGAAAAGGACAGACTTAGCTGCTGTCATCAATTTACGCTTTCTTCCTTTTACATGATGCCTGGGGCAGAGGCAATATTTTCTCAACCATAGGGGAGAGGCCAAAAGAATCAGAGACATGTACTGACATATATTTAATCAACACTAGCAGCAAGTTACCTCCTGACTTTTGTTATGTGATAAAAATAGACATGCTTTATATAAACCGTTCTATTTTAGATTTCTCTTGCATGGGAAAGTATGCCTGAATTTATTCAGGCACCAAATTTATAAAGTAGTCCATCTTTTCTCTATTAAAATAAATAGAAAAGATTTTTTAAAACCCCAGTAAACTAGATACCCCACAGAAACCGAAATGAAGTAGACAGATAGCAAAATTAAACAAGATGTGTAATGAGTAAAAACAACCACAGATACTGGGTCAATCAATAGGACCAGAAGAGAATACTACCAAGAGTAAATGATTTCCTAGCAAGACATAATTGATCAAAATTGAAAAAGAAAAAACTGGAAAAAGTCAACAATCATAAAAAATTGTAAATGTCATTATAGAGCAACCATTTAAAATGTACCGGGACCATAGGAAAATACTTCTTAGATTGGACACACAAATAATGAACTATAAAAGAAAAAATGTTAAGTTTGACTTTTCAGAATTAAAAACTTGTCCTTTGAAAGGCACTGTTAAGAAAATGAAATGGCAAGATACAGAATGGGAGAGAATATTTGCAGTAGACATCTGATAAAAGATTTGTATTCCGAAAATATAAAGAAATTTACAACCCAATTGTAAAAAGCCAGATAACCGCCCCCCGCAAAGCAGCAACAAATTCAGATAGAGATCATTCATGAAAAAAGATATGAAATAGCCAATAAGGACAAGAAAGGATTTTCAACATTAGCCATCAGGGAAATACAAATTAAAATCATGAGACATCTCTCTACACTCATTAAAAACACTAAAAAGGATTGACATCATGTGTTGAAAGATATGAAGCAACTGGAACACATACATGGCAAATGGGAATATAAAATGACACAAACACTGTAAAATAGTTTAGCAAATTCTTAACAGTTAAACATACAACTACTATACAACACAGCCATCCCATTCCTATATTTAATCCAAGAGAAATAAAAACTTATGTCCATACAAAGACTTGTACATGAATGTTGATATCAGTTTTATTCATAATAGCTTCAAACTGGAAATAACGCATATGTCCATCATCAAGTGAATGGATAGTCAAAATGTGGTATGTTCATAAATGAATACTACAATACTATTCAGCAATGAAAAGGAATGGACTACTGATATATGTAACAACATAAATGAATTTCATAGCCATTCTGAGTAAAAGAAGCAGACACAAACCAGTATTATATACTGAATGGTTGCATTTATATGAAATTCTAGAAGTGAAAACTAATATACAGTGAAGTGACAAAAATCACATCAGTGGTTGCCTGGGGCTAGGAGCAGAGTGAGGGATGACCAGAAAATGTGTACAGGAACCTTTTGGGGATGATGAAAATGTTCTGTATTTTTATTGTGTTGGTGTACGCAACTGTCAAAATGCATTGAATTCAACACAATGGGTGCAGTTTATTGTATGTAATTTATATCAATAAAGTTGATTTTAAAAAATAACATGAAAAGATGGACTTATATATGAATTTAGCTCACGTTTAAAGACAAGATAATTTTATTCAATACTTCCAAGTCCTAGAGAAAGATAGTGTTTCCCAGTACATTTTACTATTTTCATTGCACCATTTGTGGTTTAAAAATATGCTGTCACTATACAGCCATCATAGTAAGTACAATACAAAAATAATTATTGACTCGTGTTATGTATGACTACACATGCATTTTAGCAAATAGAATCTTGCAGTATATAAAATGAAAATTAGTAGTGATTTTAATTCTAAAACTCAACAGTGATGGAATATCAAGAAATTAGAATAAGTAATTAAATTAAAAGAGAAAAGCAATATGTTGATATCAATATTTACTGAAAAGTGATTAGTTCATCATTCTTTACTAATAGGCATAGTAGAAAACTACTTAAATATAGTTATTCTCTAAAAGCAACAACAAATATTTTAAGTGGAAATAAATAGTTGAATTAAAATCAGTAATTAGAGATTTCCACTGGTACCATTATTGTTTAACATACTATTAGAAAATATGACGTATGAAATAAGATGAAAAATGCAAGTATTGATACAAACATTGGAAACAGAATTAAGAACAGATTTTAGTGGCTGGAGGGTTTTAAAACAGCAGACATGGCATTTAATTCTATGAGAAAATGTGATTCATTTTTTATTATTGATAATATATGCACCAGCCTGAAATATTTAAAACATTACAAAAGAAAGTGCAGGTAAATGCTACCTCCACTATTTCATGGTCCGCACATTCCTCTGCCGATTATACTCTTTGAAAATGTAAGCAGAAAGTAGGCATGGCTTGTTAATTAGTCTAGATATTAGAACCTGTATATCTGTATCACTTATTTTTAAAATTTTACTTGTATATATCCTATATATACATTAATAATGGGTGTACCATTATTATTTACTCCATCACATTCTGATGGGCATATGTTTATATCTAGTATTTTTATATGTCAGAAAGTGTGTAGTTTTTAATGAAGAGAATTTCCAGGTTGGGGATATTTTAAACTTATACATCATAGAAGCTAAAAGATTGTCAAATTTTTCTGACAGTTTGATAAGTGAAAAAGGTAACTATATATTTTTAAATTATATTTTCATATGAATGTAGAATTTTGTGTGTTTAGAAGCCATTTTTTTTTCTTTTACTATGAACTGCCTACTTATTTTCTTTGCCCATTGTTTTACTGTCTTATTGTTTCTTTGTTGGCTCCATATACTTAGGAAATGATGCCTTTGTCATATACCATGCATGTGGTTCTTACTAATCTGTCATTTCTCTATTGATTTTGCTTGTGATACATTCAGCTATGCATCAAATTTTATTTTGATATAATTTCAGATTTAAAGAAAATTTGAAAAAACATTACAAAATTCTCATATATGCTTTACCCAGATTCACCGAATGTTAATATTTAACTACATTTACTTCAACCCTTTCCCCATTAAAATATGCATACGTCCACAAACACACACAGACACACGTCATTTTTTGAAACTTTGAGAGTATATTGAAGATATCATTCGTCTTTCTCCCAAATTCTCAATTTTTATTTTCTAAAAACAAGGACATTCTCTTATATAATCACAGCACAATTACCAAAACAGGAATTAATACGGATTCAATGCTATTACCTAATGAACAGACTTTATTCAGATTTTACTACTTCATCAAATAACATAATTGCCAAGGCAAATTCTAGATTATGTTTTACATTGTTATCATGTCTTTTAGTCTCCTTAAATCTACAACAGCTCCTCAGTCTTTTTGTGCTCTTCATGACATTTTTCTTAACATCTTTATTGGAGTATAATTGCTTTGCAATGATGTGTTAGTTTCTGCTTTATAACAAAATGAATCAGTTACACATATATCCCCATATCTCTTCCCTCTTGCGTCTCCCTACCTCCCACCCTCCCTATCCCACCCCTCTAGGTGGTCACAAAGCACCGAGCTGATCTCTCTGTGCTATGTGGCTGCTTGCCACTAGCTATCTATTTTATATTTGGTAGTGTATATATGTCCATGCCTCTCTCTCGCTTTGTCCCAGCTTACCCTTCCCCCTCCCCATATCCTCAAGTCCATTCTCTTGAAGGTCTGCATCTTTATTCCCGTCTTGCCCCTAGGTTCTTCATGACCATTTTTTTTTTAGATTCCATATATATATGTGTTAGCATACGGTATTTGTTTTTCTCTTTCTGACTTCACTGTGTATGACAGACTCTAGGTCCATCCACCTCACTACAAATAACTCAATTTCGTTTCTTCTTATGGCTGAGTAATATTCCATTGTATATATGTGCCACACCTTCTTTCCATTCATCTGTCAATGGACACTTAGGTTGCTTCCATATCCTGGCTATTGTAAACACAGCTGCAATGAACACTGTGGTACATGACTCTTTTTAAATTATGGTTTTCTTAGGGTATATGCCCATTAGTGGGATTGCTCGGTTGTATGGTAGTTCTATTCTTAGTTTTTTAAGCAACTCCCATACTGTTTGCCATAGTAGCTGTATCAATTTACATTCCCACCAACAGTGCAAGAAGGTTCCCTTTTTTCCACACCCTCTCCAGCATTTACTGTTTCTAGATTTCTTGATGATGGCCATTCTGACTGGTGTGAGATGATATCTCATTGTAGTTTTGATTTGCATTTCTCTAATGATTAATGATGCTGAGCATTCCTTCATACATTTGTTGGCAAGCTGTATATCTTTTTGGAGAAATGTCTATTTAGGTCTTCTGCCCATTTTTGGATTGGGTTGTTTCTTTTTTTGATATTGAGCTGCATGAGCTGCTTGTAAACTTTGGAGATTAATCCTCTGTCAGTTGCTTTGCTTGCAAATATTTTCTCCCATTCTGAGGGTTGTCTTTTCGTCTTGTTTATGGTTTCCTTTGCTGTGCAAAAGCTTTCATTAGGTCACATTTGTTTGTCTTTATTTCCATTTCTCTAGGAGGTGGGTGAAAAAGGATCTTGCTGTGATTTATGTCATGGAATGTTCTGCCTATGTTTTCTCTAAGAGTTTAATAGTGTCTGGCCTTAATTTAGGTCTTTAATCCATTTTGAGTTTATTTTTGTGTATGTTGTTAAAGAATGTTGTAATTTCATTCTTTTACATGTAGCTGTCGAGTTTCCCCAGCACCACTTATTGACGAAGCTGTCTTTTCTCCACTGTATATTCTTGCCTCCTTTATCAAAGATAAGGTGACCATATGTGCATGGGTTTATCTCTGGGCTTTCTATCCTGTTCCATTGATCTATCTTTCTGTTTTTGTGCCAGTACCATACTATCTTGATTACTGTAGCTTTGTAGTATAGTCTGACGTCAGGGAGCCTGATTCCTCCAGCTCCGTTTTTCTTGCTCAATAGCTTTGGCTATTCAGGGTCTTTTGTGTTTCCATACAAATTGTGAGATTATTTGTTCTAGTTCTGTGAAAAATGCCAGTGGTAGTCTGATAGGGATTGCATTGAATCTGTAGATTGCTGTGGGTAGTAGAGTCATTTTCACAATGTTGATTTTTCCAACCCAAGAACATGGTATATCTCTCCATCTATTTGTGTCATCTTTAATTTCTTTCATCAGTGTCTTATAATTTTCTGCATACAGGTCTTTTGTCTCCTTAGGTAGGTTTATTCCTAGATATTTTATTCTTTTTGTTGCAATGGTAAATGGGAGTCTTTTCTTAATTTCACTTTCAGATTTTTCATCATTAGTATAGAGAAATGCAAGAGATTTCAGTGCACAAATTTTATATCCTGCTATGTTACCAGATTCATTGATTAGCTCTAGTAGTTTTCTGGTAGCATCTTTAGGATTCTCTATGTATAGTGTCATGTCATCTGCAAACAGAGACAGCTTTACTTCTTTTCTGATTTGGATTCATTTTATTTCTTTTTCTTCTCTCATTGCTGTGGCTAAAACTTCCAAAACTATGTTGAATAAGAGTGGTGAGAGTGGGCAACCTTGTCTTGTTCCTGATCTTAGTGGAAATGCTTTCATTTTTTCACCATTGAGGATGATGTTGGCTGTGGGTTTGTCATATATGGCCTTTATTATGTTGAGGTAAGTTCTTTCTATACCTACTGTATGCAGAGTTTTTATCATAAATGGGTGGTGAATTTTTTTGAAAGCTTTCTCTGCATCGATTGAGATGATCATATGTTTTTTCTCTTTCAGTTTGTTCATATGGTGTCTCACATTGATTGATTTGCGTATACTGAAGAATCCTTGCAATCCTGGAATAAACCCCACTTGATCATGGTGTATGATCCTTTTAATGTGCTGTTGGATTCTTTTTGCCAGTATTTTTTAGAGGATGTTTGCATCTATGTTCATCAGTGATATTGGCCTGTAGTTTTCTTTCTTTGTGACATCCTTGTCTGGTTTTGGTATCAGGGTGATGGTGGCCTCATAGAATGAGTTTGGGAGTGTTCCTCCCTCTGCTTTATTTTGGAAGAGTTTGAGAAGGATAGGTGTTATCTCTTCTCTAAATGTCTGAGAGAATTCGCCTGTGAAGCCATCTGATCCTGGGCTTTTGTTTGTTGGACGATTTTTAATCACAGTTTCAATTTCAGTGCTTGTGATTGGTCTGTTCATATTTTCTATTTCTTCCTGATTAATTCTTGGCAGGTTGTGCATTTCTAAGAATTTGTGCATTTCTTCAGGTTGTCCATTTTATTGGCATAGAGTTGCTTGCTGTAACCTCTCATGATCCTTTGTATTTCTGCAGTGTCAGTTGTTATTTCTCCTTTTTCATTTCTAATTCTATAGATTTGAGTCTTCTCCCTTTTCTTTTGATGAGTCTGGCTAATGGTTTATTAATTTTGTTTATCTTTTCAAAGAACCAGCTTTTAGTTTTATTGATCTCTGCTATTGTTTCCTTCATTTCTTTTTCATTTATTTCTGATGTGATCTTATGATTTCTTACCTCCTGCTATTTTTGGGTTTTTTTTTTCTTCTTTCTCTAATTGCTTTAGGTGTAATGTTAGGTTGTTTATTTGAGATGTTTCCTGTTTCTTAAGGTAGGATTGTATTGCTATAAACTTCCCTCTTAGAACTGCTTTTGCTGCATCCCATAGGTTTTGGGTCGTTGTGTTTTCATTGTCATTTGTTTCTAGGTTTTTTTTAAATTTCCTCTTTGATTTCTTCAGCGATCTCTTGGTTATTAAGTAGCGTATTGTTTAGCCTCCATGTATTTGTATTTTTTACAGGTTTTTTCCTGTAATTGATATCTAATCTCATAGTGTTGTGGTAGGAAAAGATACTTGATATGATTTTAGTTTTTGTAAATTTACCAAGGCTTGGTTTTTGACCCAAGATATGATCTATCCTGGAGACTGTTCCATGAGCTGTTGAGAAGAACGTGTATTCTGTTGTTTTTGGATGGAATGTCCTATAAATATCAATTAAGTCTGTCTTGTTTAATATATCATTTAAAGCTTGTGTTTCCTTATTTATTCTCATTTTGGATGATCTGTCCATTGGTGAAAGTGGGGTGTTAAAGTCCCCTGCTCTGATTGTGTTACTGTCAATTTCCCCTTTTATGGCTGTTAGTATTTGCCTTATGTATTGAGGTACTCCTATGTCGGGTGCATAAATATTTACAATTGTTATCTTCTTCTTGCATTGATGCCTTGATCATTATGTAGTGTCCTTCTTTGTCTCTTGTTATAGTCTTTGTTTTAAAGTCTGTTTTGTCTGATATGAAAATTGCTACCCCAGCTTTCTTTTGATTTCCATTTGCATGGAATATCTTTCTCCATCCCCTCACTTTCAGTCTGTATGTGTCTCTAGGTCTGAAGTGGGTCTCTTGCAGACCGCATATATACGGGTTTTATTTTTTTATCCATTCAGCCAGTCTATGTCTTTTGGTTGGAGCATTTAATCCATTTACATTTAAGGTAATTATCGATATGTATGTTCCTATTACCATTTTCTTAATTGTTTGGGGTTTGTTATTGTAGGTCTTTTCCTTCTCTTGTGTGTCCTGCCTAGAGAAGTTCCATTAGTATTTGTTGTACAGGTGGTTTCGTGGTGCTGAATTCTCTTAGCTTTTGCCTGTCTGTAAAGGTTTTAATTTCTGTGTCAAATCTGAATGAGATCATTTCTGGTAGAGTAATCTTGGTTGTAGCTTTTTCCCCTTTAAATATGTCCTGCCACTCCCCTCTAGCTTGCACAGTTTCTGCTTAAAGCACAACTGTTCACCTTAAGGGGATTCCCTTGTATGTCATTTTTTGTTTTTCCCTTGCTGCTTTTAATATTTTTTCTTTGTATTTAATTTTTGATGGTTTGATTAATATGTGTTTTGCAGTGTTTCTCTTTGGATTTAACCTACGTGGGACTCTCTGTGCTTCCTGGACTTAACTATTTCCTTTCCCATATTAGGGAAGTTTTCAACTGTAATCTCTTCAAATATTTTCTCAGTTCCTTTCTTTTTCTCTTCTTCTTCTGGCACCCCTATAATTCGAATGTTGGTGCCTTTAATGTTGTCCCAGAGGCCTCTGAGAGTGTCCTTAATTCTTTTCATTGTTTTTTCTTTATTCTGCTCTGCAGTAGTTATTTCCACTATTTTATCTTGCAGGTCACTTATCCGTTCTTCTGCCTCAGTTATTCTGCTATTGATCCCTTGTAGAGAATTTTAAATTTCATTTATTGTGTTGTTCATCACTGTTTGTTTGCTCTTTAATTGTTTTAGGTCCATGTTAAACGTTTCTTGTATTTTCTCCATCTTATTTCCAAGAGTTTGGATCATCCTTATTATCATTAGTGTGAATTCTTTTTCAGGTAGACTGCCTATTTCCTCTTCATTTGTTAGGGCTGGTGGGTTTTATCTTGCTCCTTCATCTGCTGTGTGTTTATCTGTCTCATTTTGCTTAACTTACTGTGTTTGGGGTCTCCTTTTCTCAGGCTCCAGGTTCGTAGTTCCTGTTGTTTTTGGTGTCTGCCCCCAGTGAGTAAAATTGATTCAGTGGGTTATGTAGGCTTCCTGGTGGACGGGTCTGTTGCCTGTGTTCTGGTGGATGAGGCTGGATCTTGTCTTTCTGGTGGGCAGGTCCACGACTTGTGGTGTGTTTTGGTGTGTCTGTGGCCTTATTATGATTTTAGGCAGCCTCTCTGCTAATGGGTGTGGTCTTGTTTCTGTATGGCTAGTTGTTTGGCATAGCGTGTCCAGCACTGGAGCTTGCTGGTCATCAAGTGGAGTTGGGTCTTGGCATTGAGATGGAGATCTCTGGGAGATTTTCATCGTTTGATATTACCTGGAGCTGGGAGGTCTCTTGTGGACCAATGTCCTGAACTTGGCTCTCCCACCTCATAGGCACAGCCCTGATGCCTGGCATCCAAGAGCCTGTCATCCACACGGCTCAGAATAAAATGGAGAAAAAAATTAAGAAAGAAAGAAGATAAAATAAAATAAAGTTATTAAAATAAAAATTAATTATTAAAAAGAAAAATTTGAAAATAGAAAGAAAAAAAAAAAAAGAAAGAAGAGAGCAACCAAACCAAAACAGAAATCCTCCAATGATAACCAGCACTAAAAACTATACTAAAAAACCCCCAAAAACGGACAGACAGAACCCTAGGACAAATGGTAAAAGCAAAGCTATACAGACAAAATCACAGAGAGAAGCAGACACATACACACAAAAAAAGAAAAAGGCAAAAAATATGTATATCGTTGCTCCCAAAGTCCACCTCCTCAGTTTGGGATGATTCGTTTTCTATTCAGGTATTCCACAAATGCAGGGTACATCAAGTTGATTGTGGAGATTTTATCTGCTGCTCCTGAGGCTGCTGGGAGAGATTTCCCTTTATCTTCTTTGTTCACACAGCTCCTGGCGTTCAGCTTTGGATTTGGCCGTGCCTCTGTGTGTCGGTCGCCTGAAGGCATCTGTTCTTCGCTCAGACAGAATGGGGTTAAAGGAGCATCTGATGCAGGGGTTCTGGCTCACTCAGGCCACGGGGAGAGAGGGGTACGGAGTTCAGGGTGAGCCTGTGGCGGCAGAGGCTGGCGTGACGTTGCACCAGCCTGAGGTGCACCGTGTGTTCTCCCAGGGAAATTGTCCCTGGATCATGGGATCCTGCCAGTGGCAGGCTGCACAGACTCCCAGGAGGGAAGGTGTGGATAGTGACCTTTGCTTGCATGCAGCCTTCTTGATGGCTGCAGCAGCAGCCTTAGCATCTCATGCCCGTCTCTGGGGTACGCTCTGATAGCCGCGCCTCACGCCCGTCTCTGGAGCTCCTTTAAGCAGTGCTGTTAATCCCCCCTCCTCACACACCATGAAACAGAGGCAAGAAAAAGTCTCTTGCCTCTTCAGCAGGTCCAGTCTTTTTCCCGGACTCCCTCCTGGCTAGCTGTGGTGCACTAACCCCCTTCAGGCTGTGTTCACGCATCCAATCCCAGTCCTCTCCCTGGGATCCTACCAAAGCTGGAGCCTCAGCTCCCAGTCCCTGCCTGCCCTGGCTGGTGAGCAGACAAGCCTCTCCGGCTGGTGAGTGCTGGTCGGCACCAATCCTCTGTGCGGGAATCTCTCCACTTTGCCCTCCGCACCCGTGTCGCTAAGCTCTCCTCCATGGCTCCAAAGTTTCCCCCCTCCGCCACCAGCAGTCTCTGCCCGCAAAGGGGCTTCCTAGTGTATGGAAACCTTTCCTCCTTCACAGCTCCCTCCCACTGGTGCAGGTCCCGTTCCTATTCTTTTATCTCTGTTTTTTTTCTTTTTTCTTTTGCCCTACCCAGGTACGTGGGGGAATTTCTTGCCTTTTGGGAGGTCTGAGGTCTTTTGCCTGTGTTCAGTACGTGTTCTGTAGGGGTTGTTCCACATGTAGATGTATTTCTGATGTATTTGTGGGGAGGAAGGTGATCTCTGCGTCTTACTCTTCTGCCATCTTGAAGCTTCTCCTCTTCATGACATTTTAAATGAAGAGTTTAAAGACCAGTTATTTTGTAGACTGTCTCTGTCTGATGTTTCCTTATAATTAGATTCTGATAATTTTCTTTAAAAAAACCATAGAAATTACTTTGTATTGTAAGTTCATCATATCAGAACTCATATGATATTGATTTACTTCATTACCAGTTATATTAACTTTGGTCATTTAAGGTTGCTGTCTACCAGGTTTCTCCCCTGTCAAGTTTCTGTTTTCCATTAATATTAATAAGTTCCCTGGAGGGGGGAATCTTTGAGACTATGTAAATATCTTTTAACTCCTCATCGATTCATCCACTACACTTAGCATTTACTGATGCTTCTTGCATGAATCTATTATTCTGATGGCTGCAAAATGATAACTTTTTAATTCCATACATTTTATATGTGTATCAGAAGACTTTCTATTTTTAAAAATTTTTATTTTTACAGCTTCATTGAGACATAATTGATATATAATGTGTAAATTTAAGGTGTACAACGTGATGACTGTATACACATTTATTGTAAAATGATTACTAAAATAAGGTCAGTTAACACTTCAATTGTCTCACATAATTCCCTTTTTTTGTGTGATGAGAACATTTAAGATCTACTCTCTTAGCAACTTTCAAGTATATAATACAGTATTGTTAACTATAGTTACCATGAGGTACATTAGATCCCAAGAACTTATTCAATATTAAACTAGAAGTGTGTATCTTTTGACAGACTCGCACTTCCCCTGGCCCCCAGCCCCGGCAACAACCACCACTATATTCTCTCTGTTTCTATGAGATTGGTTTTATTAGATTCCACATATAAGTGAGATCATACAGTATTTGCCTTTGTCTGGCTTATTTCACTTAGGATAATACCCTAAAGAGCCATCCACGTTGCCTCAAATGGCAGGATTTCCTTCTTTCTTATGTGTGAATAATATTCTATTGTGTGTGCATTTGTGTGTGTGTATGTATGTATGTGTGTATAATGTTTTCTTTATCATTGATGGACACTTAGGTTGTTTCCATACTTTGGCTATTGAGAATAATGCTGCAATGAACATAAGAGTGCAAATATCTCTTTGAGATACTCATTTCATTACCTTTGGATACAGACACAGGAGTGGAATTGCTGGGTCATATCTTAGTTCTATTTTTAATTTTTTGAGGAATCTCCATATGGTTTTCCATAGTGGCTGTACCAATTTACATTCCTACCAACAGTGCACAAGAGTTCCCTTTTCTTCCCATCCTTAAAAACACTTGTTATCTCTTGTTTCTTTTTGTTTTTGTTTTTTGTAATAGCCATTCTAACAGGTGTGAGGTAATATCTTGTGGCTTTGATTTGCATTTCCCTTATGATAAGTGATGTTGAGCATCTTTTCATGTACATGTTGGCCATTTGGATATCTTCTTTGGGAAAATGTCTATTCAGGTTCTCTGCCCATTTTTTTAAATGGATTGTTTCTTTTTTCTGCTACTGAGTTGTATGAGTTCTTTCTATATTTTGAATATTAACTCCTTATCCTAGGTATGATTAGCAGATATTTTCTCCCATTCTTTAGGTTTCCTTTTCATTTTGTTAATTGTTTATTTTGTTATGTAGAAGTTTTTAGTTTTATGTAGTGCCACTTACTGACTTTTGCTTTTGTTGCTTGTGATTTTAGTGTCATAAAAAAATCATTGCCAACATCTATGTCAAGAGCTTCTTCCCTCTGTTATTTTCTAGAAGTTTTATGATATAAGGTCTTATCTTTAGTCTTTACTTCCATTTTGAGTTAATTTTTGTGAGTGGTGTGAGGGAGGGGCCCAATTTTATTTTTCTGCATGTGGTTATATAGTTTTCCCAACACCATGTGTTGAAGACTGTTCTCTCCCCATTGAGTATTCTTGCCTCTCTTGTCAAATATTATTTGACTTAATATGCATGGGTTAATTTCCATGTTTTCTATTTTGTTCCATTGATCAATGTGTCTTCTTTATGCTAATACTATACTGTTTTGATTACTGTGGATTTGAAATACACTTTGAAATCAGGAAGCATTATGCCTCCAGCTTTCTTCTTTCCTAAGATTGCTTTGGCTACTTGGGGTCTTTTGTGGTTCCATGCAAATTTTAGAATTGTTTTATCTATTTCTGTGAAAAATATCACTGGAAGTTTTATAGGGATTGCATTGAATCTATAGATGGCATTGGGCAGTATGGATATTTAAACAATATTAATCCTTCTGATCCATGGATATGGGACGTCTTTCTGTTTATTTGTGTATTCTCCAATTTCTTTCATCAATGTCTTACAGTTTGTTTGGTTTTGTTTTTTTGGCTGCACTGTATGACTTGTGGGATCTTAGTTCCCTGACCAGGGACCAAACCTGGGTCCACAGCAGTGAAAGCACAGAGTCCTAACCACTGGACCACCAGGGAATTCCCTGTCTTACAGTTTTTATTGTACAGATCTTTCACCTTCTTGGTTAAATTTATTCCTAAGTATTATATTGGTTTTGATACTATTGTAAATAGGATTCATTTTTTAATTTTTTTTCAGATTGATCATTTGTTAGTGTATAGAAGTGCAACTGATTTTTGTATGTTGATTTTACATTATCCTGAAACTTTACTGAATTCATTTATTAGTTCTAATAGTTTTTAGCAGAGTCTTTAGGATTATTTTTACATAAGGTCATCTGAAAACAGAGACAGTTTTACTTCTTTATTTCTGATTTAGATGCCTATTATTTCTTTTTCTTGACTAATTGCTCTGGCTAGGACATCTAGTACTCTCTTGAATAAGAGTGGTGAGAGTGGGCATGCCTGTCTTATTGCTAATCTTAGAGGAAAAGCTTTCAACCTTTCACCACTGGGTAAGATATTAGCTGTGTGCTCATCATATATGGCCTTTATTATGTTAAGGTACATTCTTTCTATACTCAATTTGTTGAGAGTCTTTATCATGAAAGGATATTGAATTTTTCAAATGCTTTTTCTACATCTATTGAGAGGATTGTGTTATTTTTATCTTTAATTCTATTAATGTGATGTATCACATTTATTGATTGTGTATGTTGAATCATCCTTGTATCCCAGGGATATAGCCCTCTTCATCATGGTGTATGATCCTTTTAATGTGTTAATTGAATTTGGTTTGCTAATATTTCATGAGTTTTTCCCCTTCTATATACACCAGGGATGTAGTTTTCTTTTCTTGTAGTGGCTTTGGTATCAGAGTAATGCTGGTTTTGTAAAATGAGTTTGGGAGTGTTCTCTTCATCTGTAGTTTTGGGGGAAGAGTTTGAGAAGAATTGGCACTAATTCTTCTTTAAATGTTTATTAAAATTCACCAGTGACACCATCTGCTCATGGACTTTTCTTTGTTGGGAGGTTTTTAAATTACTGCTTCAATGTTATTGATATTGATTTGTGCAGATTTTCTTTCTTGATGATTCATTCTTGATATGTTGCATGTTCCTAGGAATTTTCCATTTCCTCTAGGTCATCCAATTTGTTGATGTATAATTGTTAGAGTAACCTTTTGTGATTCTTTGTATTTCTGTGTTGTCAGTTGTAATGTCCCTTTCAGTTGGGATGTCTCCTCTTTTATTTCTGATATTATTTATTTAGTCTTCTTTTTCCTTTGTTAAAAGGTTTATCAATTTTCTGTGTCTTTTCAAAAATTAGCTCTTAGATTTGTTGATATTTTCTATTGTTTTTCTGGTATCTACTTCATTTATGTCTGCTCTGATGTTTCTTTCCTTCTGCTGAAGTTGGGCTTTGTTCTTCTTTTTCTAGTTCTTTGAGGTGTAAAGTTAGGTTATTTATTTGAGTTCTTTCTTTTCTCTTAATGTAGGCTAAAACTTTCCTCTTAGAACTTCTTTTGCTCCATCTCAGAAGTTTTAGTATGTTGTATTTTTGGTTTTGTTTGTTTCAAGATATTTTCTGATTCCTTTTTATATCTTCTTTGACTCATTGCTTGTTCAGGAGCAGGCTAATTTCCACATCTTTGTGAATTTTACAGATTTCCTCATGTTAGTAATTTCTAGCTTTGTATCACTGTGGTCAAAAATATACTTGGTATGATTTCAATCATCTTAAGTTTGCTAAGACTTCTTTTGTCATCTAACATATCATCTGTTCTGGAGAATGTTCTTTGTATGCTTGAGTAGAATGTGTATTCTGGTTTTATAATATGGAATGTTCTGTTATATGTGTGTCAGGCCCATTTGGTCTAAAGTGTAATTCAAGTCCACTGCTTCCACTCTCTGGATAATCTATCCATTGTTAAAAGTGGGGTATTGAAATCTGCAACTATTATTGTATTGTCTATTTCTCCCTTCAGATCTGTTAGTATTTGCTTAATATATTTAGGTACTATGTTGTTGGGTGCATTTAAATTTACAATTTGTTTATCCTCTTGATAAATTTACCCCTTTATCATTATACAATAACGTTCTTTGTCTCTTGTTACAGTTTTTGGCTTAAAGTCTGTTTTGTCTGCTGTAAGTGTTGCACTCCCTGCTTCCTTTTGGTTTCCATTTGCACAGAATATCTTTTTCCATCCCTTTACTTTGAGCCTATATATGTCCCTAAAACTGAAATGAGTTGTAGGCAGTATATCCTTGGTTCTTGTTGTTTAAATCCATTCAGCCACTATGTGCTTTTGAATTGGAGAATTGAAGCCATTTACATTTAAAGTACTTATTCATAGGGAAGCACCTATTAATGCAATCTTACTGTTTCTGGCTTTTTTTGTTGTTTGCTTTTTCTTTTTTTCCTTTCTATTGTCTTCCTTTGTGTATTGATGATTTTCCATAGTGATATACTTTGATTCCCTTCTCTTTATCTTTTGTGTATCTACTATATGTTTTTGCTTTGTGGTTACCATGAGGCTCACATAAAACATAGTATACGTGTAACCATCTATTTAACACTGATAACAACTTATCTTCAATCATATGCAAAAACTCTGCTCTTTTACTCCCCTTCACATTTTTTGCTTTTGATGTCACAATTTACCTCTTTTTTTTACCTCTTTTTATATTGTGTATCCATTAACAAATTGTTGTAGCTATAGTTAGTTTTAATACTTTTGTCCTTTAACCTTAACACTAGCACCAAGAGGTTAGCACACCACCATATTATAGTATTAGAATATTCTGAATTTGAAGTATACTTACCTTTGGCAGTGTGGCTTTTATTTTGATATGGTTTCATGTTACTAATAGGGCCCTTCATTTCACATTGAAGAACGCTCCAACACTTCCTATAAGGCAGGTCTAGTGGTGATGAGCTGCCACAGCTTTGGTTTGTTTGGGAGAGTCTTTATCTCTACTTCATTTCTGAAGGACAGCTTTTCCAGGTAAAGTATAATTCTTTGACAGTTTTTTTTCCCCTTTCAGCATATTGAATATATTATCCCACTGTACTGGCCTGCAAGGTTTCTCCTGAAAAATCAGTTGATAGCTTAACTGAAGTTTCCTTGTATGTAAAAAAAAAAATTCTCTCTTCTTTTAAAATTCTCTCTTTGTCTTTGATTTTAGACAGTTTTGTTATAATGTGTCTTGGAGAAGATCATTTGGGGTTTAAATTTTGAAGGGACCTATGAACTTCATGAACTTAGATGTCTAAATCTCTCCCCAGATTTGGGTAGTTCTCGGCTATTGCTTTTTTTAAAAAATAAATTTATTTATTTATTCACTTTTGGCTGCGTTGCGTCTACATTGCTGCATGCTTTCTCTAGTTGTGTCGAAGGGGGCTACTCTTGTTGTGGTGTGTGGGCTTCTCATTGTAGTGGCTTCTCTTGTTACAGAGCACAGGCTCTAGGCATGCAGGCTTCAGTAGGTGTGGCACACGGGCTCAGTAGTTGTAGCTTGTGGGCTCTAAAGTGCAGGTTCAGTAGTTGTGGTCATTGTCAGTTTCCCTGTGGCAAGTGGGATCTTCCCAGACCAGGGCTCAAACCCATGTCCCCTGCATTGGCAGGTGGATTCTTAACCACTGTGCCACCAGGGAGGCCCTCAACTATTACTTCTTTAAATAAGCTTTCTACCCCTTTCTCCCTGTCTCCTCCTTCTGGGACTCCAATAGTGCATAGATTGCTTCTCTTAATTTTATCCCATAGTTCACACAGGCTTCCTTCATTCTTTTTCATTCTTTTTTCTTTGTTTTCTGACTGGATAATTTCAAGAAACCTGTCTTCTACTACATAGATTCTTCTGTTTGACCCTATCTCTCATTGATTTTCTCTATTTTTTGTTTGTTTTATGCATTATGCTCTTTGGCCCGAGATGTTCTTTTTTATTATTTCTATCTCTCTGTTAAACTGAAATGTTTTTGTTTGTGTGTTGTTTTCCTAATTTTTTGAATAGTTTTTCTGTGTTTTCTTGTAGCTCCCTGAGTTTCCTTAAAACAACTATTTTGAATTCTTTCTCAGGCAAATTTCAGATCTCCATTTCTTTTGGTTTGATTATTGGAAAATTATTGTGTTCCTTCAGTGACGTCCTGTTTCCTTGATTTTTCATGTTCCTTGAAGTCTTGCATTGCTATCTTTGTATTGAAGAGGATGTGACATCTTCCCATCTTTACTGACTAACTTTGGGACAGAAATACCTTCCATCAGCCCTGTTAGGGATTCTGAGGTTTTTTCAGACCTTTTCTATGGATATGCTGGTGCCAAACTTCTGGTTGCCTCTTGTGGGAGAAACAATAAGATTGTATGCCTTCTATCAATACTGCAAAGCCCGGTTAGGTGTGGACAACCTCCCGTTTGCTTTCCCTAAGGTGGTGCTGAATGCCTACGTTTATGAGGTTTCTCCTGATTCTGCAGTTGTGCCAGCTTCCTATGCAAGCTCACTAGGCCTCCACACAGGCTCACTCTCACCATTCTGTGGGGGGAGGCATGCACAGGGAGATGGTCACAATGTGTGAGGGTATGTGTGAGTGAGGCATGTGAAGCATTGGGTCAGTTGGGGAGATCTGTAGGCAAGGCATTACCAGCAGTCATGGGTGGGCTCCCTGATGGAATCTGTAATGTAGTTAATAGGATCCACATCTCTTTGATGCCCTCTGAGAAACGTAGCTACTCTTCTCCCAGTCATTCCCTGTTCTTATCTCACTGCACACCTCAGTATTCTGGGTGGGGTGAAAAAGAAGTAGGTCTGTTTTTTAGCACCTTGCAGAGCTGAAGAAGCTGGGTGCTCATTCATATGCTTGCTTTTCCCCATGGGAGAAAACATGGCCAAGAAATTCCCTCTTGGTACTGAGCTAAACTGCCTTGGGGGAGGGTTGATGCAGGTAATGTTAAACTGTTCATCTTCCCTATTTAATGCATCCACTCTCAGATTTTTCTTTTTTTGTTCCAATGCTGTGCTAGAACTGTCCTCCTGGACATCCACAAATGTCTCTTATCCATTGTTAATTGTCTAAATATGTTTTCTTTGGGGGGGAAGATGGTAGAAACTCTTATCCTGCCATGTTGATGATGTCACTTCTTCTAGATGATTTCTAGTATAAGAAAGATATTTCCTTTCTCTGTCTTTAATTTTTTAAATTAACCCATGCTTTCCTTTACTCTTTTGTTATATGCATAAGGAATCCTGGATTCTTATTTTATTCACCTTAATGTCATTATTTATTATTTTTTACATCTTTATGAGAGTATAATGGCTTTACAATGATGTGTTAGTTTCTGCTTTATAAAAAAGTGAATCAGTTATACATATACATATGACCCATATCTCTTCCCTCTTGCGTTTCCCTCCCTCCAACCCTTCCTATCCCAACCCTCCAGGCGGTCACAAAGCACAGAGCTGATCTCCCTGTGCTATGTGGCTGCTTCCCACTAGCTATCTACCTTACATTTGGTAGTGTATATATGTCCATGCCTCTCTCTAAGCTTTGTCACAGCTTACCCACTCCCCATATCCTCAAGTCCATTCTCTAGTAGGTCTGTGTCTTTATTCCTGTCTTACCCCTGGGTTCTTCATGACACTTTTTTTCCCTTAAATTCCATATATATGTGTTAGCATACGGTATTTGTCTTTCTCTTTCTGACTTACTTCACTCTGTATGACTTACTCTAGGTCTATCCACCTCATTACAAATAGCTCAATTTCGTTTCTTTTTATGGCTGAGTAATATTCCATTGTATATATGTGCCACATCTTCTTCATCCTTTCATCCGATGATGGACATTTAGGTTGTTTCCATCTCTGTGCTATTGTAAATAGAGCTGCAATGAATATTTTGGTACATGACTCTTTTTGAATTATGGTTTTCTCAGGGTATATGTTGAGTAGTGGGATTGCTGGGTCATATGGTAGTTCTATTTGTAGTTTTTTAAGGAACCTCCATAGTGGCTGTATCAATTTACATTCCCACCAACAGTGCAAGAGGGTTCGCTTTTCTCCACAACCTCTCCAGCATTTATTTTTTGTAGATTTTTTGATGATGGCCATTCTGACCAGTGTGAGATGATATCTCATTGTAGTTTTGATTTGCATTTCTCTAATGATTAATGATGTTGAGCATTCTTTCATGTGATTGTTGGCAGTCTGTATATCTTCTTTGGAGAAATGTCTATTTAGGTCTTCTGCCCATTTTGGGATTGAGTTGTTTTTTTGTTATTGAGCTGCATGAACTGCTTGTAAATTTTGGAGATGAATCCTTTGTCAGTTGCTTCATTTGCAAATATTTTCTCCCATTCTGAGGGTTGTCTTTTGGTCTTGTTTATGGTTTCCTTTGCTGTGCAAAAGCTTTGAAGTTTCATTAGGTCCCATTTGTTTATTTTTGTTTTTATTTCCGTTTCTCTGGGAGGTGGGTCACAAAGGATCTTGCTGTGATTTATGTCATAGAGTGTTCTGCCTATGCTTTCCTCTAAGAGTTTGATAGTTTCTGGCCTTACATTTAGGTCGTTAACCCATTTTGGGCTTATTTTTGTGTATGGTGTTAGGAAGTGATCTAATCTCATACTTCTACATGTACCTGTCAAGTTTTCCCAGCACCACTTACTGAAGAGGCTCTCCTTTCTCCACTGTACATTCCTGCCTCCTTTATCAAAGATAAGGTGACCATATGTGCGTGGGTTTATCTCTGGGCTTTCTATCCTGTTCCATTGATCTTTCTATTTTTGTGTCAGTACCATACTGTCTTGATTACTGTAGCTTTGTAGTATAGTCTGAAGTCAGGGAGCCTGATTCCTCCAGCTCCGTTTTTCGTTCTCAAGATTGCTTTGGCTATTCGGGGTCTTTTGTGTTTCCATACAAATTGTGAGATTATTTGTTCTAGTTCTGGGGAAAATGCCAGTGGTAGTTTGATAGGAATTGCATTGAATCTGTAGATTACTTTGGGTAGTAGAGTCATTTTCACAATGTTGATTCTTCCAATCCAAGAACATGGTATATCTCTACATCTATTTGTATCATCTTTAATTTCTTTCATCAGTGTCTTATAATTTTCTGCATACAGGTCTTTTGTCTCCTTAGGTAGGTTTATTCCTAGATATTTTATTCTTTTTGTTGCAATGGTAAATGGGAGTGTTTTCTTGATTTCACTTTCAGATTTTTCATCATTAATGTATAGGAATGCCAGAGATTTCTGTGCATTAATTTTGTAACCTGCTACTTTACCAAATTCATTGATTAGCTCTAGTAGTTTTCTGGTAGCATCTTTAGGATTCTCTATGTAGAGTATCATGTCATCTGCAAACAGTGACAATTTTACTTCTTCTTTTCCGATTTGGATTCCTTTTATTTTCTTTTTTCTTCTCTGATTGCTGTGGCTAAAACTTCCAAAACTATGTTGAGTAAGAGTGGTGAGAGTGGGCAACCTTGTCTTGTTCCTGATCTTAGTGGAAATGCTTTCAGTTTTTCACCATTGAGAATGATGTTGGCTGTGGGTTTGTCATATATGGCCTCTATTATGTTGACGTAGGTTCCTATGTCTACTATGCCTACTATGCCTACTTTCTGGAGAGCTTTTATCATAAATGGGTGTTGAATTTAGTCGAAAGCTTTCTCTGCCTCTATTGAGATGATCATATGTTTTTTCCCTTTCAATTTGTTCATATGGTATATTACATTGATTGATTTGCATATATTGAAGAATCCTTGCATTCCTGTAATAAACCCCATTTGATAATGGTATATGATACTTTTAATGCGCAGTTGGATTCTGTTTGCTAGTATTTTGTTGAGGATTTTTGCATGTTTGTTCATCAGTGATATTGGCCTGTAGTTTTCTTTCTTTGTGACATCCTTGTCTGGTTTGGGTATCAAGGTGATGGTGGCCTCGTAGAATGAGTTTGGGAGTGTTCCTCCCTCTGCTTTATTTTGGAAGAGTTTGAGAAGGATAGGTGTTAGCTCTTCTCTAAATGTTTGATAGAATTCGCCTGTGAAGCCATCTCGTCTTGGGTTTTTGTTTGTTGGAAGATTTTTAATCACAGTTTCAATTTCAGTGCTTGTGATTGGTCTGTCCATATTTTCTATTTCTTCCTGATTCAGTCTTGGCAGGTTGTGCCTTTTTAATAATTTAGAAATTTTTGCTGCATCCCATAGGTTTTGGGTCGTCATGTCTCCTTTGTCATTTGTTTCTAGGTATTTTTTTATTTCCTCTTTGATTTCTTCAGTGATCACTTGGTTATTAATAGTGTATTGTTTAGCCTCCATGTGTTTGTATTTTTTTACAGATCTTTTAATGTAATTGATATCTAGCCTCATAACGTTGTGGTCAGAAAAGATACTTGATACAATTTCAATTTTCTTAAATTTACCAAGGCTTGATTTGTGACCCAAGATATGAACTATCCTGGAGAATGTTCCATGAGCACGTGAGAAAAATGTGTATTCTGTTGTTTTTGGATGGAATGTCCTATAAATATCAATTAAGTCCATCTTGTTTAATGTATCATTTAAAGCTGTGTTTCCTTATTTATTTTCATTTTGGGTTATCTGTCCATTGGTGAAAGTGGGGTGTTAAAGTCCCCTACTATGAATGTGTTACTGTCGATTTCCTCTTTTCTGACTCTTAGTATTTGCCTTATGTATTGAGGTGCTCCTATGTTGGGTGCATAAATATTTACAATTGTTATATCTTCTTGGATCGATCCCTTGATCATTAGATAGTGTCCTTTGTCTCTTCTAATAGTCTTTATTTTAAAGTCTATTTTGTCTGATATGAGAATTGCTACTCCAGCTTTCTTTTGGTTTCCATTTGCATGGAATATCTTTTTCCATCCGCTTACTTTCAGTCTGTATGTGTCTCTTGGAGACAACATATATATGGGTCTTGTTTTTGTATCCATTCAGCCAATCTGTGTCTTTTGGTGGGAGCATTTAGTCCATTTACATTTAAGATAATTTTGATATGCATGTTCGTATTCCCATTTTCTTAATTGTTTTGGGTTCGTTTTTGTAGGTCTTTTCCTTGTCTTGTGTATCTTGCCTAGAGAAGTTCCTTTAGCGTTTATTGTAAAGCTGGTTTGGTGGTGCTGAACTCTCTCAGCTTTTGCTCATCTGTAAAGGTTTTAATTTCTCCATCAAATCTGAATGAGATCCTTGCTGGGTAGAGGAATTTTGGTTGCAGGTTTTTCTCCTTCCTCACTTTAAATATGTCCTGCCCTCCCTTCTGGCTTGCAGACTTTCTCCTGAAAGATCAGCTGTTAACCTTATGGGGATTCCCTTGTGTATTATTTGTTGTTTTTCCCTTGCTGCTTTTAATATGTTTTCTTTGTATTTAATTTTTGACAGTTTGCTTAATATGTGTCTTGGTGTATTTCTCCTTGGATTTATCCTGTATGGGACTCTCTGTGCTTCCTGGACTTGATTAAAGATTTCCTTTCCCATATTAGGGCAGTTTTCAACTATAATCTCTTCAAATATTTTCTCAGTCCCTTTCTTTTTCTCTTCTTCTTCTGGAACCCCTATAATTCGAATGTTAGTGCATTTAATGTTGTCCCAGAGGTCTCTGAGACTGTCCTCAGTTCTTTTCATTCTTTTTTCTTTATTCTGCTCTGCAGTAGTTATTTCCACTGTTTTATCTTCCAGGTCACTTATCTGTTCTTCTGCCTCAGTTATTCTGCTATTGATCCCATCTAGAGTATTTTAAATTTCACTTATTGTGCTGTTCATCATTGTTTGTTTCATCTTTAGTTCTTCTAGGTCCTTGCTAAATGTTTCTTGCATTTCGTCTATTCTATTTCCAAGATTTTGGATCATCTTTCCTATCATTATTCTGAATTCTTTTTCAGGTAGACTGCCCATTTCTTCTTCATTTGTTAGGTCTGGTGGGTTTTTATCTTGCTCCTTCATCTGCTGTGTGTTTTTCTGTCTTCTCATTTTGCTTATCTTACTGTGTTTGGGGTCTCCTTTTTGCAGGCTGCAGGTTCGTAGTTCCCATTGTTTTTGGTTTCTGTCCCCAGTGGCTAAGGTTGGTTGAGTGGGTTGTGTAGGCTTCCTGGTGGAGGGGACTAGTGCCTGTGTTCTGGTGGTTGAGGCTGGATCTTGTCTTTCTGGTGGGCAGGTCCACATCTGGTGGTGTGTTTTGAGGTGTCTGTGGACTTATTAAGATTTTAGGCAGACTCTGTTAATGGGTGGTGTTGTGTTGCTGTCTTGCTAGTTGTTTGGCATAGGGTGTCCAGCACTGTAGCTTGCTGGTCGTTGAGTGAAGCTGGGTGCTGCTGTTTAGATGAAGATCTCTGGGAGATTTTTGCCATTTGATATTATGTGGAGCTGGGAGGTCTCTTGTGGACCAGCGTCCTGAAGGTGGTTCTCCCGCCTTAGAGGCACAGCACTGACTCCTGGCTGCAGCACCAAGAGACTTTCATTCACACGGCTAAGAATAAAAGGGAGAAAAAGTAGAAAGAAAGAATTAGTAGATGTAGAAAGAAAAATGAAAGAAAGGAGGGAGGGAGGGAGGGAAGGAGGGAGGGGGGAGGAAGGAAGGAAGGAATGAGGGAAGGAAGGAAAAAAAGAAAGAAGAAGTAAAATAAAATAAAGTAAAATAAAATATAATAACGTTATTAAAATAGAAAATAATTATTAAGCAAAAAATTTTTTAAAAACCAAAAAAAAACCCGGACTGATAGAACCCTAGGACAAATGGTTGAAGCAAAGCTATACAGGCAAAATCTCATGCAGAAGCATACACATACACATACACACTCACAAAAAGTGGAAAAGGGGAAAAAATGATAAATCTTGCTCTCGAAGTCCACTCCTCAATTTGGGATGATTTGTTGTCTAAAGGAGGGAAGGAAAGAAAGAAAATGAAAGAAAGAAAGAAAGATTGAGAGAAAGAAGATAAAGTAAAATAAAGTTATTAAAATAAAAAATTATTATTAAGAAAAAAACAAAAAAAACTGGATGAATAGAACCCTAGGACAAATGGTGGAAGCAAAGCTATACAGAGAAAATCTCACACAGAAGCATACACATACACACTCACAAAAAGAAGAAAAGGGGGGAAAATCATAAATCTTGCTCTTAAAGTCCACCTCCTCAATTTGGGATGATTGGTTGTCTATTCATGTATTCCACAGATGCAGGGTACATCAAGTTGATTGTGGAGGTTTAATGCACTGCTTCTGAGGCTGCTGGGAGGGATTTCCTTTTTTCTTCTCTGTTCTCACAGCTCCCGGGGCTCACCTTTGGATTTGGCCCCACCTCTGCGTGTAGGTCGCTGGAGGGAGTCTGTTCTTCGCTCAGACAGGACAGGGTTAAAGGAGCAGCTGCTTCAGGGACTCTGGCTCACTCAGGCCGGGGGGGAGGGAGGGGCACAGAGTGCGGGGCGGGCCTGCTGCAGTAGAGGCCGGCATAAGGTTGCACCAGCCTGAGGCGCGCCATGTGTTCTCCTGGGGAAGTTGTCCCTGGATCCCGGGACCCTGGCAGTGGTGGGCTGCACAGGCTCCCCGGAAGGGAGTTGTGGATAGTGACCTGTGCTTGCACACAGCCTTCTTGTTGGTGGTAGCAGCAGCCTTAGCGTCTCATGCATGTCTCTGCGGTCTGCGCTTTTAGCCGTGGCTCGCGCCCATCTCTGGAGCTCCTTTAAGCAGCGCTCTTAATCCCCTCTCCTCGCGCACCAGGAAACAAAGAGGGAAGAAAATGTCTCTTGCCTCTTCGACAGGTCCAGACTTTTCCCCGGACTCCCTCCCGGCTAGACATGATGCACTAACCCCCTGCAGGCTGTGTTCACGCCACCAACACCAGTCCTCTCCCTGCGCTCTGACCGAAGCCCTAGCCTCAGCTCCCAGCCCCACCCACCCCGGCGGGTGAGCAGACAAGCCTTTTGGGCTGGTGAGTGACGGTCGGCACCGATCCTCTGTGCAGGAATCTCTCTGCTTTGCCCTCCGCACCCCTGTGGCTGCGTTTTCCTCCATGGCTCCGAAGCTTCCCCCTCTGCCACCTGCAATCTCCACCCGCGAAGGGGTTTCCTAGTGTGTGGAAACTTTTCCTCCTTCACATCTCCCTCCCACTGGTGCAGGTCCCGTCCCTATCCTTTTGTCTCTGTTTATTCTTTTTTCTTTTGCCCTACCCATGTACGTAGGGTGTTTCTTGTCTTTTGGGAGGTCTGAGGTCTTCTGCCAGCGTTCAGTAGGTGTTCTGTAGGAGTTGTTCCACGTGTAGATGTATTTCTGGTGTATCTGTGGGGAGGAAGGTGATCTCCATGTCTTACTCTTCCGCTATCTTCCCTTCATCCCCCATTATTTATTTTGATGCTCAAATTATCCCATATTAGACAAGTGGGCATCCCTTCAGGCTAACTCCTATGTCATTTGGATGTATTCCCATTTTTTTTTTGAGTACTTCTTATTTTCTGCCACAAGGTGTTCCAAGTTCATTTTCCTTTTCCTAGCCCCAAGTTAGCAATGTCATAAAGGATACATGAAGATGAGGATAATATAATATCATATTTATTTATAGAAGAGGATAATATTAGAAACCAAGATCTGGGTGCTGTGTATACATTGCTATTGAAATATTATAATTTCTTGTCTGTATCAGGGAAAGAACTAATAAATAAATGAATAACTATACATACATTCCCATAAACATTCAAAATATTATGTACATGCACATGTGATCTGTTTCAGTATCTATATATTTAAAAGCATGAGTTCATTTTAATACCCCCAATTCATATCCAAAATGAAAATGTTTATGCTCACTTCCCTTTCCATATTTGTAACTCCCTTTTCTGACAGTGAGAAACACAGCTCCCATTATCCACAATATATTTCCGTATTCTCTCTCTAGAATACATAGGAAGTACAGAATGGCTAATCTACTCTTCTGCAAAATAAGAAACTATAGTTCAGTATTTGTTTATAGCTCTTCCTGTCTCTAAACAGAGGACGTACAGCACAAAATGGTGTTCTAAGTTACTTGGGGACTCAGCCATATGATCAAGGTTAACATTAACAATGATAAATCATGTTGATGATATGTACTAAAGATTTGATGTAATGAGTAGCACGTTCCTCTATGGCCTTCCTCCTCAAAACACATAACACCAGTCTAATCATGAGAAAACCATTAGAAAAAGCTCAATTCAGGGATATCCTACAAAATACCTCTCTAGTACTCCTTAAACCTGTCAAGGTCATCAAAAATGAAGTGTGTCACAGCCAGAAGGAAACATGATGACCAAATGTAATCCTCGATGGGCTCCTGGAACACAAAAAAGAACATACAAAAAAGTAGATTCTGAATAAGGTTAGTAATAATGAGTCAGTATTGATACATTACTTGTGACAAACACCATACTAATGTAAGATGTAAATAGTAGAGAGTACTAGGTGTGGGGTACATGGAAACTTTGTACTATTTTTCATACGTTTTTGCTATATCTAAAATGTTTACTTAAAATATTGCATGGGGAGATGAGCTGAGGGAGGTCAAAATGACTAGCATTCCAGGACACAGAACCAGGCAGGAGAGAGCTGCACACACAGACGCACACACACACACACACACACACCACACTCACACTGCACAGGGATGGAAATTGTTCCTGTTCTGGCCACCCACAGTGGAAAGTCTCATAATTTGTGGGGCACTGGGTAAGGTACTCAGATAGATACGTTTTGCCTCACTAGTGGGGCAATTTAGCCCTATACCAAATGCTGCTCTGATCCTGTCTAACAAACTTTAGAAGAAAGACCCAATGGATCAAATGTTTCCAAGTAACTAAACTGCATTTAAGAACAAATCTCAAAAATATTAGTGGAAACATGAAAATATTCAGCATACAACAATTCAGTGTCTGGCATACAATTATAAATTATCAGGCATGAAAATAAAGAGGTAAATATAACCCAGAAGGAGGAGAAAAATGAATTAGAAATAAACCTAGAAATGACATGATTGAATTAGTAGACAAGAACATTAAAGTACAGTTATAACTGTATTAAAAATGATCAAGGAGATAGAGGGAAGATTAAATGAATTAAATAGATATGGAAGATATAAAAAAGACATGATTCAAACTTCATAATAAGAAAACCACTATTCTTGAGATTAAAAGTACACTGTGTTGTATTAATATTAGGTTACATTGAGGAAGAAATACTGAACTAAAAATCATAGCAATGGAAACTGTCCAAAAGTATTCTCAGAAAATGGACACAAAAAATAGACACCAGAGCATCAGTGAGCAGCAAGACAGTTTCAGGCATCCTAACATACAAATATTTAGCATCCCCAAAGGGGGGGACAAGCAAAAATATTTAAAGAAATAATGGTCAAATTTCCCCCAATTTGATGAACTCTATATACCCATAGATTCAAGAACCTCACAAACCTGAAGAAGAAGAAAATATGCCAAAACATATCATAACTACATTTCTTAAAACTAGTGACAATAGAAACTCTGAAAAGTTGACTAAGGAAAAAAGACACCTTATGTACATAGGAACAAACAACAGCAGAGGCTTTCTGTTTTTGATCTGGCATGTAAAGAGTTTGGAAGTCGTCACTTTGTCCTAACAATAAATAAAAAGCTGAACATATTGAATAATAAAAACTATTATTGGATCTTACAGAGAAATGAGGTCACAGGGCAAACCATTATCCCCCAAACTGAAGAGACAGACAGGCAATTGGAGAAACAAATTATCACAACTTACCAGAGCAGAAACCCACAAGGAGAAACTTCTATGGGAACCAGTACACATGTAGGAAAACCTAAACTATAATTGATGAATTGCTGGAAATGCAGTGTGGACAAGTTTGAGAGTTAAAAACTCCAGTGGGACTCAGTCAAAAGGAGACTCCCACAAATTTGTGAGTTTATCGCCAGAAACCTAAACAAATTCTCACAGTACATATCAGAGAAAAAGCCCCTCATACTTCTAGTAGGAGAAGGGAAAAGGAACAATTTTGAAACTTGCCAGAGCATTTTGTTCTTCTTAACAAGGCCTGCCCTCCAGAGAAACTCTTACTATAGCCTAAATGGTATTTTTTCAGAGCTTAACCACATCAGGAGATAGCAAATACCAACCTCAGCCCTCTCTACCCTTCCACATGAGGAAAGAAAATACCCAACTCCTGTCCACACTAGCTATCCTTTCCCATCTAAGGGAGGAAAAACTGAGAAACATTTGTAAAGCTCACAGTCAAAGGGCACAGGGTCACTAAAAGACTGAGACCTAATTATAACACTACAGAATGCTTTCCATTCCCCACACATTGCCACCACATTATTAACGGCTTATTTACCACACTTCCTTTTACTCAGTACATGATGTTCAGTTATCAAGAAAAAGGTACAAATTATACTAAAAGGGAGAAAACAGTTTAAAGAGAAAAAGCGAGCATGAGAACCAGACTCAGATGTGGCAGGGATGTTGGCACTATCAGACCTGAAATTTAAAATGACTATGATCGGGGGGACCTTCAAGATGGTGGAGGGGCTTCCCTGGTGCCGCAGTGGTTGAGAGTCCACCTGCCGATGCAGGGGACACGGGTTCATGCCCCAGTCTGGGAAGATCCCACATGCCGTGGAGCGGCTGGGCCTGTGAGCCATGGCCGCTGAGCCTACGCGTCCGGAGTCTGTGCTCTGCAATGGGTGAGGCCACAACAGTGAGAGGCCCGTGTACCAAAAAAATAAAAAATAAAAAAATAAGATGGTGGAGGAGTAAGATGTGGAGATCACCTTCCTCCCTACAAATACATCAAAAATACATCTACATGTGGAACAACTACAGAACACCTACTGAATGCTGGCAGAAAACCTCAGACTTCCTCAAAGGCAAGAAACTCCCCCACATACTGGGGTAAGCCAAAAGAAAAAAGAAAAAACAGACAAAAGAATAGGGATGGGACCTGCATCTCTGGGAGGGAGATGTGAAGGAGGAAATGTTTCCACATACTAGGAAGCCCCTTCACTGGTGGAGACAGGGGGTGGACCAGGGGGAAGTTTCAGAGCCATGAATGACAGCATAGCAAAAGGGGTGCAGAGGGAAAAGTGGAGAAATTCCCACACAGAGGATGGGTGCTGACCAGCAATCACCAGCCTGAGAGTCTCCTCCCCTGCCAGGGTGGGTGGAGGCTGGGAGCTGAGGCTCGGGCTTCAGAGGTCAGATCCCAGGGAGAGGACTGGTGTTGGCTGTGTGAACACAGCCTGAAGACGGCTAGTGTACCACAGCTAGCCAGGAGGGAGTTGAGGGGGAAAGTCTGGACCTGCTAGAGAGGCAAGAGACCATTGTTTCAGGGTGCATGAGTAGAGGAGATTCAGAGCACCGCCTAAATTAGCTTCAGAGACAGACATGAGCCACGACTATCAGCGTGGACACTGGAGACCGGCATGAAACACTAAGGCTGCTGCTGCAGACACCAAGAAGCCTGTGTGCAAGTGCAGGTCACTATCCACACTTCCCCTCCCAGGAATCTGTGCAGCCTGCCATGGCCAGGGTCCTGGGTCCAGGGACAACTTCCCCAGGAGAAAACACAGTGCACCTCAGGCTGTTGCAACGTCATGCTGGCCTCTGCTGCTGTAGGATTGCCCTGCATTCCATACCCCTTCCTCCCCCCAGCCTGAGTGACCCAGAGCCCCCTAATCAGCTGCTACTTTAACCCTGTCCTGTCTGGGAGGGGAACAGACGCCCTCATGTGACCTACATACAGAGGCAAGGCCAAATCCAAAGCTGAAACACAGGAGCTGTGCAAACAAAGAAGAGAAAGGGAAATTTCTCCCAGCAGCCTCAGGAGCAGTGGATTAAATCTCCACAATCAACTTGATGTACCCAGCATCTATGGAATACCTGAATAGAAAGTGAATCATCCCAAAATTGAGATGGTGGACTTTGGGAGCAACTGTAGACTTGGGGTTTGCTTTCTGCATCTAATTTGTTTCTGGTTTTATGTTTATCTTAGTTTAGTATTTAGAGCTTATTATCATTGTTAGGTTTGTTTATTGATTTGGTTGCTCTCTTCCTTTATATATATATATATATATATATATATATATATATATATATATATATATATACACACACACACATATTTTTCCTTTTCTCTTTGTGTGAGTGTGTGTGTGTATATGCTTCTCTGAGAGATTTTGTCTGTACAGCTTTGCTTTTACCATTTCTCCTAGGGTACTGTCTGTCTGGTTTTTCTTCTTTTTTAAGTACAGCTTTTAGCACTTGTTATACTTAGTGGATGTGTTTTTTTGGTTTGGCTGCTCTTTTTCTTCTTACTTTCTTTTTTTATTACTTTCTAATTTTTAAATTTTTAATACTTTTTAATTTTAATAACTTTATTGTATTTTATTTATTTATTTCTTCTTTCTTTCTTTTATTTTCCCTCTCTTTTCTTATAAGCCATGTGGCTGACAGAGTCTTGGTGCTCCAGCCAGGTGTCAGGCCTGAGCCTGATAGGTGGAAGAGCCGAGTTCAGGACATTGGTCCATCACAGACCTCCCGGCCCCCCATAATATCAAATGGCAAAAGCTCTCCCAGAGATCTCCATCTCAACACTAAGACCCAGCTCCACTCAACGACCAGCAAGCTACAGTGCTGGACACCCCATGCCAAACAACTAGCAACATAGGAACACAACACCACCCATTAGAAGAGACGCTGCCTAAAATCATATTAAGTTCACAGACACCCCAAAACACACCACCAGATGTGGTCCTGCCTACCAGAAGGAAAAGATACAGCCTCATCCACCAGAAAACAGGCACCAGTCCCCTCCACCAGGAAGCTTACACAACCCACTGAACCAGTTTTACTCACTGGGGGCAGACACCAGAAACAGTGGGAACTACAAACCTGCAGCCTGCAAAAAGGAGACCCCAAGCGCAGTAAGTTAAACAAATTTAACCAGGCTTCCCTGGTGGCGCAGTGCTTGAGAGTCCGCCTGCTGATGCAGGGGACACAGGTTCGTGCCCTGGTCTGGGAAGATCCCACATGCCGCGGAGCAGCTGGGCCCGTGAGCCATGGCCGCTGAGCCTGTGCATCTGGAGCCTGTGCTCCGCAATGGGAGAAGTCACAACAGTGAGAGGCCCGTGTCCCGCAAAAAAGAAAACAAAAAAAAAACACACATAAAAAACAAATTGAGAAGACATAAATACACAGCAGATGAAGGAGCAAAGTATAAACCCAACAGACCAAACAAATGAAGAGGAAATAGGCAGTCTACCTGAAAAAGAATTCAGAGTAATGATAGTAAAGATGATCCAAAATCTTGGATATAGAATGCAGAAAATACGAGAAATGTTTAACAAGGACCTAGAAGAAATAAAGAGCAAACAAACAATGAAGAACTATACAATAAATGAAATTGAAAATTCTCTAGATGAATCAATAGCAGAATACCTGATGCAGAAGAATGGATAAGTGACCTGGAAGATACAATTGTGGAAATAAGTACCACAGAGCAGAATAAAGAAAAAAGAATGAAAATAATTGAGGACAGTCTCAGAGACCTCTGGGACAACATTAAACGCACCAACATTCGAATTATAGAGGTGCCAGAGAAGAAGAGAAAAAGAAAGGGACTGAGAAAATATTTGAAGCGTTTGTAGTTGAAAACTTCCCTAATATGGGAAAGGAAATAGTCAATCAAGTCCAGGAAGTGCAGAGAGTCCCATACAGGATAAATCCAAGGAGAAACATGCCAAGACACATATTAATCAAACTATCAAATCAAATACAAAGAAAAAATATTAAAAGCAGCAAGGGAAAAGCAATAAATAACATACGAGGGAATTCCCATAAGGTTAACAGCTGATCTTTCAGCAGAAACTCTGCAAGCCAGAAGAGAGTGGCAGGACATATTTAAAGTGATGAAAGGGAAGAACCTACAACCAAGATTACTCTACCAGGCAAGGATCTCATTCAGATTCAATGGAGAAATTAAAACCTTTAAATACAAGCAAAAGGTAAGAGAATTCAGCACCAACCAACCAGCTTTACAACAAACTCTAAAGGAACTTCTCTAGGCAGAAAAAACAAGAGAAGGAAAAGACAAACCCAAAACAGTTAAGAAAATGGTAATAGCAACATGCATATCGATAAATACCTTAAATGAAGTGGATTAAATGCTCCAAACAAAAGAAATAGACTGGCTGAATGGATACAAAAACAAGACCCAAGAAACCCACTTCAGACCTAAGGACACACACAGACTGAAAGTGAGGGGATCAAAAAAGATATCCCATGCAAGTGGAAATCAAAAGAAAGATGGAGTAGCAGTTCTCATATCACACAAAATAGACTTTAAAATAAAGACTATTACAAGAGACAAAGAAGGACACTAAATAATGATCAAGGCATTAATCCAAGAAGAAGATATGACAATTGTAAATATTTATGAACCTAACATAAGAGCACCTCAGTACAAAGGCAAATGCTAATAGCCATAAAAGGGGAAGCCGACAGTAACAAAATAATAGTAGGAGAACTTAACACCCCACTTTCACCAAATAGATCATCCAAAATGAAAATAAATAAGGAAACATAAGTTTTAAATGATACATTAAACAAGATGGACTTAATTGATATTTATAGGACATTCCATCCAAAAACAACAGAATACACTTTCTTCTCAAGTGCTCATGGAACATTCTCCAGGATAGATCATATCTTGTGTCACAAATCAAGTCTGGATAAATATAAGAAAATTGAAATTGCATCAAGTATTTTTCCAACCTCAATGCTATGAGACTAGATATCAATAACAGGAAAAAATCTGTAAAAAATACAAACATATGGAGGCTAAACAATACATTACTAAATAACCAAGAAATCACTGAAGAAATCAAAGAGGAAATAAAAAAATACCTAGAAACAAATGTCAATGAAAACATGATGACCCAAAACCTGTGAGATGCAGCAAAAGCAGTTCTAAGAGGGAAGTTTATAGCAATACAATCCTACCTCAAGAAACAAGAAACATCTCAAATAAACAACCTAACCTTACACCTAAAGAAATTAGAGAAAGAAGAATAAAAAAACTGCAAAGTTAGCGGAAGGAAATAAATCATAAAGATCAGTTCAGAAATAAATGAAAAAGAAATGAAGGAAATGATAGCAAAGATCAATAAAACTAAAAGATGGTACTTTGAGAAATAAACAAAATTGATAAACCATTAGCCAGACTCATCAAGAGTCCATATATATGGAATCTAATTTAAAAAATGGTCCTGAAGAACCTAGGGGCAGGAATAAAGACGGAGTCATAGAGAATGGACTTGAGGACATATGGAGGGGGAAGGCTAGGCTGGGACGAAGTGAGAGTGGCGTGGACATATATACACTACGAAATGTAAAATAGATTGCTAGTGGGAAGCAACTGCATAGCACAGGGAGATCAGCTCAGTGCTTTGTGTCCAATTAGAGGGGTGGCATAGGGAGGTGGGAGGGAGTCGAAAGAGGGACGAGATATGGGGAGATATGTATATGTATAGCTGATTCATTTTGTTATACAGCAGAAACACACCATTGTAAAGCAATTATACTCCAATAAAGATGTTTAAAATTTTTTTAAATATAATATATAACGACTATGATCTTATGCCACAGTTCTAATGGAAAAAGTAGACTGCATGAAAGAACAGATGGGCCATGTAAGTAGAGATATAGAAATTCTGTGAATGAAAAAGTATGCTAAAGACTAAAAAACCACAGTAACAGAAATGAAAAATGCTTTTGATGGCCTCATTAGTAGGCTGGACATGACTGAGGAAAGAATCTCTGAGCTAGAGGATATCTTATTAGGAACTTCCAAAATGCAAAAGCATAGAGAAAAGAGACAAAGAAGAGCAGAGTATCTATGGACTGTGTGACTACTGCTAAAAAG
Organism: Phocoena phocoena; assembly: GCF_963924675.1. Taxonomy (NCBI): domain Eukaryota; kingdom Metazoa; phylum Chordata; class Mammalia; order Artiodactyla; family Phocoenidae; genus Phocoena; species Phocoena phocoena. The sequence goes on along the minus strand of NC_089224.1, from coordinate 25,098,063 downwards.
GAACATATATGTAATGGGAATACCAGAAAAAGAAAAAAGAAAAGAACAGAAGCTATATGTGAAGCAATAATGACCAAGAATTTCCCCAAGTTAATGTCAGACATCATACCACAGATCCACGAATCTCAGAGAACCTCAAGCAGGAAAATGCTAAAAGACTACCCCTAAACACTTCATATTAAAACTACAGAAAATCAAATATGAAGGAAAATCTTCTAAAAAGTCAGAGGAAGACAACTTATCTATAGAGAAGGAAAGAAGAGAATTTCATCTGAAATCTCTTCAGTAATCATACAAGAAGAGAGTGGAGTGAAATATTTAAATGTTAAGAGAACCCACTAACCTAGAATTCTGTACCCTGTGAAATGATCCTTGAAAAGTGAAGGAGAAATCATTTTCAGAAAAGCAAAAATTGAGGTAATTTGTCACAAGTAGACCTACCTTGCAAGAAATGTTTTAGAAGGAAAAAAAATGAAATTCAGAACTAAGATCTATATAAAGAAAAGAGAGTGTTAGAGAAAGGAAAAATAAAAGTAAAATAAAATCTTGTGTTTTTTATCCATAATTAACCTAACAGTTTGTTTAATATAATAATAGCTTAAGTATGCTTATATGTGTTTAAGTGTATGTATGTCATATATAATTTTGTATGTGTAAGTGAAATAAATAACAGCAATAAAACAAGGGACAGGAAAGGAGAATAAGATACGTTTGTTATTATAAAGTATTTGTACTACTTGTGAACCAGTATAGTGTTATTTGAAGGTAGACTCTTGTTAGTTGTAAATGTATATTGAAAGCTCTAAGGAAACCACTCAAAAAAGTTTTAAAAAATATATAATACATATCCTAAGAAGGGAGAGAAAATGGAATAATATACAATGCTCAATTAAAACCACAAAGTGAAGAAAAACGTGAAGGACAATAAGAAGACCAAAGAAGAAGAGCAATGAATAGAAAATGTAAAAAAAAAGTTAGATATTAATCCAAATATATCAATAATCACTTTAAATATCAATGGTATAGATACACCAATTAAAAATAGACATTGTCAGAGTGGATAAAAAACCAAGATCCATGTTTTCTAAAGTAAACCTACTTTAAATATTGACACATATTAAAAATAAAAAGAATGGAGAAAGATAAATTATTGTAACAGTAATCAACAAAAGGCAGAGAAGATTGGGATGATGGGACAGTAGAAAATATCAGAAATCTGTCTCCCCACATAAACATTTACAATGGCAGAATCTGTCCGATGTAATTATACTGGAGTCTACTGAAGGTTTGCAACTTCCAATAGAAGATTTGTATGGTAAATTGCAATTAACTTCCATCAATTTCACCTCTGAACACAGTAGCAGTTACCCATTTCTCATTACCAGCCCTGGGGCAGGAAAGGTGTGCACATGTTTTTGGGTTGCCTTGAACATAGCTTGTGGGAACCAGATTAGGCAAAGAGGATGCTGTCCTCCAAACATTGGGATCTGTGCTCTGATCACTTATTGTTGCTTCTGATAACAGAGATGCAGAAAATGAGGTGGTGCCATTATCATCAAACCTCCCCCCATTGTTATAAGCATCTATTTCGCTAGCTGGAGTGGCTTCCTGGAGACTTAAGGAGCTAGCGCCCTTTTTTTCCTCTTCATTTCCCTCCTCCTTTTGGGAGCCAGACATCAAAGACCAGGACATTAAAAACCAACTGCATATATAGGGGAGTTTGTCCAAGGGAAAGTACATCTCAGAAAAGACCCAAGATCAAGTTTCACCTCAGACTTATCCTCAGCACAGAGACAGTCTACAACAATGAAAACAATAACAACAGAACCAAAATAAAACAGCAAACTCTTGGGAAAGGGGAAAAGTGAATCTCCAGAATTAACAAATTTTTATATCCAAACGTCCAGTTTTCAAAAACAACAAAGAAATCACAAGGCATAAAAAGAAAGAAAAGTATGGTGCATTCAAAGGAAAAAATAAACCAAGAAACTGGTTTATTATTCAGATTCTGCTATTAATCCAGACCTGAGGGTGGACGACTAGAAAAAAAATTAAAACAACTATCTTAATGATGATCAAAGAAATAAATAATGACATGGAGAAAATCAAGAAAAAGATGTGTGAAGAAAATGAAAATATCAGTAAAAAGACAGAAAACCTAAAAAGTATCCAAAATGAAATTCTGGAGCTGAAAAGTATAATAACTGAAATTAAAAATATACTACAGGGATTCAAAGGCATATTTGAGCTGGCAGAAAAAAGAATCAGTGAATTTAAAATTATCAAGTCTGAGGAACAGAAAGATGAAAGAATGAAGCAAATTGAACAGAGTTGAGGGACGTATAGGACACCATCAAGAAGATCAACATACCATTTTGGGACTTCAGAAGAAGAGAGAGAGAACAGGGCAGAGAGAATATTTGAAGAAATAATGGCCAAAACCTTCCCAAATTTGATAAAAGATATGAATATAACCATCCAAGAAGCTCAACAAACTCCAAGTAAAATGAACTCAAAGAGACCCACCCTAGACACATTATAGCAGCATTATTTACAATAGCTAAAATGTGGTAGTAATGCAAGTGTCCACTGACAGATGAATGGATAAGCAAAATGTTTTATCTATATATACATATAGATAAGCAAAATGTATGTATATATATATATATATATAAAACAATATTATTCAGCCTTAAAATGGAAGGAAATCCTGACATACACTACAACATAGGTAAACCTTGAGGACATTATGCTAAGTTAAGTAAACCAGTCACAAAAAGACAAATACTTCAGAGATTGGTTCAAGATGGTGGAGTAGAAGGACATGCACTCACTCCCTCTTGAGAGAGCACCAGAATCACAACTAACTGCTGAACATTCATCAAGATGAAGACACTGGAACTCACCAAAAAGGATACCCTACATCCAAAACAAAGGAGAAGCCAGAGAAGCCCCTCATCAGGCTTCCCAAACTGGGGGTCTGGCAACAGAAGGAGGAATTCACAGAGAATCAGACTTTGAAGGTTGGCAGGATTTGATTGCAGGACTTCGACAGGACTCAGGGAGACAGAGACTCCATTCTTGGAGAGCACACACAGAGTAGTGTGTGAACCAGGACCCAGAGGGAAGGAGCAGTGACCCCATAGAAGACTGAACCAGAACTACCTGCTAGTTTTGGAGGGTCTCCTGCAGAGGTGAGGGGTAGCTGTGGCTCACTGTGGGGACAAGGACACTGGCAGCAGAAGTTCAGGGAGTACTCCTTGGCGTGAGCCCTCATAGAGTCCACTATTAGCCCCGCCAAAGACACTGAAGCCTCCAGTTCTGTGTCACCTCAGGCCAAACAACCAACAGGGAGGAAACTCAGACCATGCATCAGCAGACAAGTGTATTAACGTTTTACTGAGCTCTGCCCACCAGAGCAACACCCAGCTCTACCCACCACCAGTCCCTCCCATCAGGATGCTTGCACAAGCCTCTTAGATAGCCTCATCCACCAGGGGGAAGACAGCAGAAGCAAAATAAACTACAATCCTGCAGCTTGTGGAACGAAAACCACATTCAAAAAAGACAGACAAACTGAAAAGGCAGAGGACTATATACCAGATGAAGGAGCAAGATAAAACACCAGAAGAACAACAAAATGAAGTAAAGAGAGACAATCTTCCAGAAAAAGAATTCAGAATAATGGTAGTGAAGACGATCCAGGACCTCGGATAAAGAATGGAGGCAAAGATGGAGAAGATGTAAGAAATGTTTAACAAAGACCTAGAAGAATTAAAGAACAAACACCTAGAAGAATTCAAGAACAAACAAACAATGAGATAACAATAACTAAAATGAAAAATACACTAGAGGGAATTAATAGCAGAATAACTGAGGCAGAAGAACGGATAAGTGACCTGGAAGACAGAATGGTAGAAAACACTGCCACAGAACAGAATAAAGAAAAAAGAATGAGAAGAAATGAAGACAGACTAAGAGACCTCTGGAACAACAATAAACACACCAATATTCGCATTATAGTGGTTCCAGAAGGAGAAGAGACAGAGAAGAGACCTGAGAAAATATTTGAAGAGATTATAGTCGAGAACTTCCCTAAAATGGGAAAGGAAATAGCCACCAAGTCCAGGAAGTGCAGAGTCCCAGGCAGGATAAACCCAAGGATAAATATGCCTAGAAACATAGTAATCAAATTGACAAGAATTGAAAGCAAAGAAAATTATTAAAAGTAACAAGGGAAAAACGACAAATAACAGGGAACTCCCATAAGGGAACTCCCATAAAGTTAACAGCTGATTTCTCAGTAGCAACTCTACAGGCCAGAAGGGAGTGGCACAATATATTTAAAGTGATGAAAGGGAAGAACCCCAAAACCAAGATTACTCTACCTGGCAAGTATCTCATTCAGCTTTGACAGAGAAATCAAAAACTTTACAGACAAGCAAAAGCTAAGAGAATTCAGCAACACCAATGCAACTCTAGAACAAATGCTAAAGGAACTTCTCTAAGTGGGAAACACAACAGAAGAAAAGGGTCTACAAAAACAAACCCAAAACAATTAAGAAAATGGTAATAGGAACATACATATCGATAATTACGTTAAATTCGAATGGATTAAATGCTCCAAACAAAAGACACAGGCTTGCTGAAAGGATACAAAACAAGACCCATATATATGCCATCTACAAGAGAAAGTGAGGGGATGGAAAAAGATATTCCATGAAAATGGAAATCAAAAGAAAGCTGGAGTAGCAATACTCATATCAGATAAAATAGACTAAAATAATGTTACAAGAGACTAGGAAGGACACTACATAATGATCAAGGAATCAATCCAAGAGGAAGATGTAACAATTATATATATTTGCACCCACATATATATATGCACCCAACATAGGAGCACCACAATACATAAGGCAAATGCTAACAGCTATAAAAGAGGAAATTGACTGTAATGCAATAATAGTGGGGGACTTTAACACCTCACTTACACCAATGGACAGATCATCCAGACAGAAAATTAATAAGGAAACACAAGCTTTAAATGACACAATAGACCAGGTAGATTTAATTAATATTTATAGGACATTCCATCCCAAAACAGCAGGTTACACTTTCTTCTCAAGTGCATGTGGAACATTCTCCAGGATAGATCACATCTTGGGTCACAAATCAAGCCTGAGTAAATTTAAGAAAAACTGAAATCATATCAAGTATCTTTTCCAACCACAACACTATGAGATTAGGGAAAACAACGTAAAAAACACAAACACATGGAAGCTAAACAATACGTTACTAAATAACCAAGAGATCACTGAAGAAATCAAAGAGGAAATCAAAAACTACCTAGAGGCAAATGACAATGAAAACACGACGATCCAAAACCTATGGGATGCAGCAAAAGCAGTTCTAAGAGGGAAGTTTATAGCTATACAAGCCTACCTCAAGAAACAAGACAAATCTCAAATAAACAATCTAACCTTACACCTAAAGGAACTAGAGAAAGAAGAGCAAACAAAACCCAAAGTTAGCAGAAGGAAAGAAATCATAAAGATCAGAGCAGAAATAAATGAAATAGAAACAAAGAAAACAATAGCAAAGATCAATAAAACTAAAAGCTGGTTCTTTGAGAAGATAAACAAAAATTGATAAACCATTAGCCAGACTTATCAAGAAAAAGAGGGAGAGGACTCAAATCAATAAAATTAGAAATGAAAAAGGAGAAGTTAAAACAGACACTGCAGAAATACAAAGCATCCTAAGAGACTACTACAAGCAACTCTATGCCAATAAAATGAACAACCTGGAAGAAATGGACAAATTCTTAGAAAGGTATAACCTTCCAAGACTGAATCAGGAAGAAATAGAAAATATGAACAGACCAATCACAAGTAATGAAATTGAAACTGTGATTTAAAATCTTCCAACAAACAGAAGTCCAGGACCAGATGGCTTCACAGGTGAATTCTATCAAACATTTAGAGAAGAGCTAACACCCATCCTTTTCAAACTCTTCCAAAAAATTGCAGAGGAAGGAACATTCCCAAACTCATTCTATGAGGCCACCATCAACTTGATACCAAAACCAGATAAAGATACTACAAAAAAAGAAAATTACAGAACAATATCACTGATGAATATAGGTGCAAAAATCCTCAACAGAATACTAGCAAACAGAATCAAACAACACATTAAAAGGATCATACACCATGATCAAGTGGGATTTATCCCAGGGATGCAAGGATTCTTCAATATACGCAAATCAATCAATGTGATACACCATATTAACAAATTGAAGAATAAAAACCATATGATCATCTCAATAGATGCAGAAAAACCTTCTGACAAAATTCAACACCATTTATGATAAAAACTCTCCAGAAAGTGGGCATAGAGGGAACATACCTCAACATAATGAAGGCCATATACAACAAACCCACAGCAAACATCATTCTCAATGGTGAAAAACTGAAAGTATTTCCTCTAAGATCAGGAACGAGACAAGGATGTCCACTCTCACCACTATTATTCAACATAGTTTTAGAAGTCCTAGCCATGGCAATCAGAGAAGAAAAAGAAATAAAAGGAATACAAACTGGAAAAGAAGAAGTAAAACTGTCACTGCTTGCAGATGACATGATACTATACATAGAGAATCCTAAAAATGCCACCAGAAGACTACTAGAGCTAATCAATGAATGTGGTAAAATTGCAGGATACAAAATTAATGCACAGAAATCTCTTGCATTCCTATACAGTAATGATGAAAAATACGAAAGAGAAATTAAGGAAACACTCCCCTTTACCATTGCAACAAAAAGAATAAAATACCTAGGAATAAACATACCTAGGGAGACAAAAAAAAAAAAAGTAAAGGGATGGAGAAAACTACACTAAAACTAACCAAAAGAAATCTAGTACTAATTTGGTTTAAAGCAGGCTCCAGAACAAGGAAAATTAACAGGGATAATTACATAATAATAAAGGGGTCATTTCTCCAAGAAGGCATAACAATCCTTAATGTGTAAGAATCTAAAAACAGGTTCAAAAGACTTGAAGCAAAAATCGATAGAACTTGAAGAAAAAAATAAAGAAATCCGATACTATAGTTGGAGACTTCAATACCTCTATAATCAGTAAGGACATACTTCATCTGAATAACACCATCAATCAACTGGATCTAGTTGACATTATAAAATACTTCTTCCAAGAACAGCAAAAGTCTATTGCTTTCCTAAGTACCAGCAATGAATAATTGGAATCTGGAACGAAAATACAAGGCCATTTACATTAGAACAGGGGTCCCCAACCCCCTGGCTGTGGACCATTAGCAGTTCACAGCCTATTAGGACCTGGGCTGCACAGCAGGAGGTGAGCAGCAGGCGAGGGAGCGAAGCTTCATCTGCCATTCCCCATCACTCCCCATCGCTTGCATTACCGCCTGAACCATCACTCACAGTACCACCTGAATCATCCCCCACCATCATCCATGTAAAAAGTGTCTTCCACGAAACCAGTCCCTTGTGCCAAAAAGGTCAGGGACCACTACATTAGAATCAACAAAATGAAGCCCTTAGGAATCTAAGAAATATGTTCAAAATTTGTATAAGGAAAACTACAAAACTCTGATAAAAAACTCAAGGAATATCTGAATAAATGTAAGATATTCAACATTCATGAATAGGAAGACTCAAGATTGACAAGATGTCAGTTCTTCACAATTTGATCTACAGATTCAGTGCAATCCCAACCAAAATACCAGCCAGCTATTTTGTGAATACTGAAAATTTGATTCTAAAGTATATATTGAAAGCAAAAGACTGGAAGAGCCAACACAATATTGAAGCAGAAGAACAAAGGCAGAAGACTGTCTGACTTCAGGACTTACTATAAATCTACAATAATCAAGACATTGTGGAAGTGGGATTTATCCCAGGGATGCAAGGATCTTTCAATATCCACAAATCAAACAATGTGATACACCACATTAACAAATTGAAAACTAAAAACCATATGATCATCTCAATAGATGCAGTAAAAGCTTTTGATGAAATTCCACATCGATTTATGATAAAAAAAACCTCTTCAGCAAGTGGGGATAGAGGGAAAATACCTCAACATAATAAAGGCCATATAAGACAAACCCACAGATAACATCATACCCAATGGTGAAAAGCTGAAAGTATTTCCTCTAAGATCAGTATTTCTTATTTCCTCTAAGATCAGGAACAAGACAAGGATGCCTACTCTTGCCACTTTTGTGCAACATAGTTTTGGAAGTCATAGGCACAGCAGTCAGAGAAGAAAAATAATAAAAGGAATCTAAATTGGAAAAGAAGAAATAAAACTGTCTTTTTTTGCAGATGACATGATGCTATACATAGAAAATCCTAAAGATGCTACCAGAGAACTACTAGAGCTCATTAATGATTTTGGTAAAGTTGAAGGATACAAAATTAATATACAGAAATCTGTTGCATTGCTATACATAACAATGAAATATCAGAAAGAGAAGTTAAGGAAACAATCCCATTTACCATTACATCAAAAACAATAAATTACATAGGAATAAATCTACCTAAGGAGTCAAAAACTCTATACTCCAAAATCTATAAGATGTTTATGAAAAAAACTGGAGTTGACACAAACAGATGGAAAGATATACCATGTTCTTGGATTGGAGGAATCTATCTATCTATAGTTTTTTGGCTGTGCCACGTGGCTTGTGGGATCTTAGTTCCCCAACCAGAGATCGAACCTGGGCCTTTGGCAGTGAAAGTGCAGAGTCCCAACAACTGGACCACTGGGGAATTCCTGAATCAATATTTTCAAAATGACCATACTACCCAAGGCAATCTACAGATTCAAATCAATCCCTATCAAATTACAAATGGCATTTTTCACAGAACTAGAACAAAATTTTTAAAAATTTGTATGGAAACACAAAAGACCCAGAATTGCCAAAATAATCTTAAGAAAGAAGAACAGAGCTGGAAGAATCACACTCCCTGACTTCAGACTACACTACAAAGCAGTAGTATGGTACTGGCACAAAACAGTATGGTACTGGCACAAAAACAGACATATAGATCAATAGAACAGGTTAGAAATCCCAGAAATAAACCCATGCACCTATGGCCAATTAATCTACAACAAAGGAGGCAAGACTATACAAGGCAGGAAAGACAGCATCTTCAATAAATGATGCTGGGAAATATGGACAGCTACATATAAAAGAAATGAATTTAGACCACTCTTTAACACCATACACAAAAATAAACTCAAAATGGATTAAAGACCTAAATATAAGACTAGATACTCTAAAATTCCTAGAGTAAAATGTAGGCAGAACATTCTTTGACATAAATTGTAGCAATATTTTTTTGAATCCGTCACCTAGAGTAATGGAAATAAAAACAACAATAAACCAATGGGACTTAATTAAACTTAAAAGATTTTGCACAGCAAAGGAAACCTGAAACCAAATGAAAAGACAACTAAGAACTGGGAGAAAATATTTGCAAGTGATGCTGCTGACAAAGGATTAATTTCCAAACTATACTAACAGCTCATACAGCTTAATATCGAAAAACAACCCAATCAGAAGATGGGCAGAAGACCTAAACAGACCACCAACAGGCACAAAAAAAGATGCTCAATATTGTTAATTGCTAGAGGAATGCAAATCAAAACTGCAATGAGGGCTTCCCTGGTGGTGCAGTGGTTGAGAGACTGCCTGCCGATGCAGGGGACATGGGTTCGTGCCCCGGTCTAGGAAGATCCCACATGCCGCGGAGTGGCTGGGCCTGTGAGCCATGGCCGCTGAGCCTGCACGTCCGGAGCCTGTGCTCCGCAACTGGAGAGGCCACAACAGTGAGAGGTCCGTGTACTGCAAAAACAAACAAACAAAAACTGCAATGAGATGGCCATCTTTAAAAAGTCTACAAATAATAAATCCTGGAGCAGGTTTGGAGAAAAGGAACCCTCGAGTACAGTATAGATGTTCCTTAAAAAACTAAAAATATTGTTACCATATGACCCTGCACTTCCACTCCTGGACATATATCTGAAGAAAACTCTAATTGAAAAATATACATGCACCCCAATATTCATAGCAGCACTATTTACAATAGCCAAGACATGGAAGCCACCTAAATGTCCATTGACAGATGAATGGATAAAGAAGATGTGGTGTATATATATATATATATATATATACATACATACATACAACGGAAAATTACTCAGCCATAAAAAATAATGAAATAATGCCATTTGCATCAACATGGATGAATCTAAATGTTATCTTTTTGAGTGAAGTAAGTCAAAGACAAATATCATGATACCACTTATATGTGGAATCTAAAATTAAAATGATACACATGAACTTATTTACAGAACAGAAATAGACTCACAGACGTAGAAAACAAACTTATGCTTACCAAGGCATAGCGTGTGTGGGGGATAAATTAGGAGATGGGGATTAACATACACACACTGCTGTATATAAAATAGGTAAACAAAAAGGACATACTGTATAGCACAGGGATTTACATTCAGTATTTTGTAATAACCCATAATGGAAAAGAATCTGAAAAAGAATATATATACGTATATGCATAACTGAATCACTTTGCTGTACACTTGAAACTAACACAACATTGTAAATTAACTACAATTTTTAAAAAAGACATTGTATTAACACAACATTGTAAATCTACTATACTTCAATAAAATTTTTAAAAAGGACATGATATCGTTGAAAGAATAGATAGATTAATGAAACGGGATGCAGAGCCCAGAAATAGGCCCACATGGATATAATCAACTGATCTTTGACAAAGGATAGGCAATTCAATGGAGAAAGCATAGACTTTTAAACAAATGGTGTTGGTACAACTGGACATATACATGCCAAATAATGAATCTAGAAACTGTTCTTATACCTTCCACAAGAATTAACTCAAAATATATCATAGATAAAAATATTAGATGCTATAAGGTATTAAACTCCTGGAAGATAACCAAAGAAAATCTAACAGCCTTTGGTTTGGCAAGAAGTTTTTAGTTACAACAACAAAAGCACAATCCTTGGGGAAAAACATTGATAAGTTAGACTTCATTAAAATTTAAAACTTCTGATTTGTGACAATACTAATAAGAGAATGAAAGACAAGGTATACACTGGAAGAAAATATCTGCAAGACATATATATGATAAAAGACTCGTATCCAGAATATATGAAGGACTCTTAAAATTCAACCATAAGAAAACAAACAATTCAATTTTAAAATGGGCAAAATATCTGGAGAGACACCTCCACAAAGAAGATAAACAGATGGCAATAGCATGTGAAAAAAATGCTTAACATCAAGTCTTTAGAGGACTGCTTAATGACAATGTTAAAATAATGAGATATCACTATACATCTATCAAAATGGGTAAAATTTATCATGTGACAGTACAAAAACGCTGGTGAGGATGTGGAGCATCAAGAACTTACTCATTGCTGGTGGGAATGCAAAAGGATGAAGACATTTTGGAATACAGTTTGGCAGTTTCATACAAAGCTAAACATAGTTGCACCATATGATCCAATGTTGTTATTCTTAGTAATTATCCAAATGAGTTTTCAACTATGTTCACATGAAAACCTATGCATGAATGTTTATTAACAAATTCATTAACAATTGCCCAAACTGGAAACAACCCAAGTGTCCATCAAAAGATGAATGTACAAACAAACTGTGGTATATTATTCTACAAGAAAAAGAAATGAGCAATCAAACAATAAAAAGACATGGAGGAACATAAATGCTATTGCTTACTGAAAGAAGCCAGTCTGAAATGTCTATGTAGAGTATGGTTTCATTGTGGTTTTAATTTGCATTTCTCCAATAAGTAATGACGTTGAGCATCTTTTCATGTGCCTGTAGGCCATCTGTATGTCTTCTTTGGGAAAATGTCTATTCAGGTCTTCTGCCCATTTTAAAATTGGGTTCTTTTTTTATGTTGAATTGAATGATCTGTTTATATATTTTGGATATTAACCCCTTATCAATCATAACATTTGTAAATATTTTCTTCCATTCAGTAGGTTGTCTTTTTGTTTTGTCAATGGTTTCCTTTGCTGTACAAAAGCTTTTAAGTTTATTTAGGTCCCATTTGTTTATTTTTGCTTTTGTTTCCTTTGCTTTAGGAGAGAAATCCAAAAAAAATTACTATTTATATCAAAGAGTGCTCTGCCTATGTTTTCTTCTCAGAGTTTTATGGTTTCAGATCTTACATTTAGATCTTTAATCCATTTTGAGTTTTTTTTGCATATGTTATTATAAAATGTTTTAATCTCATTGTTTTACAAGTAGTTATCCAGTTTTCCCAGCAACACTTATTGAAGAGAGTGTCTTTTCTTGTTTGTATATCCTTGACTCCTTTGTCATAAGTTAATTGACCATAATGCATGGGTTTATTTCTGGGCTGTCTATTCTGTGCCACTGATCTATGTGTCTGTTTTTGTGCCAGTGCCATACAGTTTTGATTACTGTGGCTTTGTAGTATAGTGTTAAGTCAGCGAGCATGATTCCTCCAGCTCTGCTCTTCTTTCTTAAAATTATTTTGGCAATTCTGGGTCTTTTGTGTTTCCATACAAATTTTTAAAATTTATTTATTTTTGGCTGCATTGGGTCTTCATTGCTGTGTGCAGGCTTTCTCTAGTTACTGTGAGCAGGGGTTACTCTTCGTTGCAGTGCATGGGCTTCTCCTTGTGGTGGCTTAGCTTTTTGTGGAGCACCAGCTCTAGCTGCATGTGGGCTTCAATAATTGTGGTGCATGGGCTCTAGAGCGCAGGCTCAGTAATTGTGGTGCATGGGCTTAGTTGCTCTGCAGGATGTGTGATTTTCCTGAACCAGGCCTTGAACCCTTGTCCCTTGTATTGGCAGGAGGATTCTTTTTTTGTTTTTTTAATAATTTATTTGTTGAAGAAACTGGTTGGTTTTTTAAAATAAGGATTGTTATATATATATATAGGAATTTATTTATTTTTGGCTGCACTGGGTCTTTGTAGCTGCACAGTCTTTCTCTAGCTGTGGTGTGTGGGGCTACTCTTTGCTGCAGTGCATGGTCTTCTCATTGCAGTGGTTTCTCTTTTTGCAGAGCATGTGCTCTAGGCATGTGGGCTTCAAAAGTTGTGGCATGCAGGCTCAGTAGCTGTGGATCACAGGCTCTAGAGCGCAGGCTCAGTAGTTGTGGTGCACAGGCTTAGCTGCTCTGCAGCATGTGGGATCTTCCCAGACCAGGGTTTGAACCCATGTCCCCTGCATTGACAGGCGGATTCTTAACCACTGTGCCACCAGGGAAGTCCCATCCATATAAAATTTTAAATTATTTCTTCTAGTTCTATGAAAAATGCCATTGGTATTTCAATAGGAATTGCATTAAATCTATAGATTGCCTTGGGTACTATGTGCATTTTTAAACAATATTAATTCTTCTGATCCAGAAACATGGTATGTCTTTCCATCTGTTTGTGTTGTCTTCAGTTTATTTCATCAGTGACTTATAGTTTTCTGAGTACAGGTCTTTTACCTACTTAGGTTGGTTTATCCCTAGGTATTTTATTATTTTTGATGTGATGGTAAATGGGATTGTTTCCTTAGTTTCTCTTTCTGATACTGCATTGTTAGTGTACAGAAATGCAACCGATTGCTGTATATTAATTTTGTATCCTGCAACTTTACCAAATTCATTGATGAGCTGCAGTAGTTTTCTCACGGCATCTTTAGGATTTTCTATGTACAGCACCATGTCATCTGCAAACAGTTACAGTTTTATGTTTTCCTTTCCAATTTGGATTCATTTTATTTCTTTTTATTCTCTGATTGCTGTGGCTAGGACTTCCAATATTATAAATAAAAGAGGCAAGAGTGGGCATCCTTGTCTTGTTCCTGATCTTAGAAGAAATGCTTTAATGTTTTCACCACTGAGCGTCATGTTAGCTGTGGACTATCATATATGGCTTTATTATGTTGAGGTGTGCTTCCATTATACCCACTTGGTGGAGAGGTTTTATCATAAATGGACGTTGAATTTTGTCAAAAGCTTTTCCTGCATCTATTGAGATGGTCATATGGTTTTTATTCTTCAATTCGTTAATGTGGCATATCATATTGATTTGTGGACATTGGACCATCCTCGCATCCCTGGGAGAATTCCCACTTCATCATGGCTTATGATCCTCATGTATTTTTGGATTATTTTGCTAATATTTTGTTGAAGAGTTTTTCATCTATGTTCACCAGTGATATTGGCCTGTAATTTTCTTTTTTTTGTGATATCTTTGTCTGGGTTTCACATCAGGGGAAAGCTGGCCTCATCCAATGAGTTCAAAAGTGTTCCTTCCCCTGTAATTTTTTGGACATAGTTTGAGAAGGATAAGTGTTAACTCTTTTGTAAATGTTTGGTAGAATTCACCAGTGAAACCATGTGGTCCTGGACTTATGTTTGGTGGGAGTTTTTTTTTTTAATTTTAATTATGATTCAATTTTTTACAGGTAATTGGTCTGTTCATATTTTCCATTTCTTCCTGGTTCAGTCTTGGGAAGTTGTACATTTCTAGGAATTTGTCGCTTTCTTCTAGGTTGTCCATTTTATTGGCATATAGTTGTTTGTAGTAGTCTCTCATGGTCCTTTGTATTTCTGTGGTGTCTGTTATAACTTCTCCTTTTTCATTCACGACTTTGATGTGGAACCTCTCTCTTTTTTTCTTGATGAGTCTGGCTAAAAGTTTATCAATTTTCTTTACCTTTTCAAAACACCAGTTCTTAGTTTCATTAATCTTTTCTACTGCATTTTTAGTCTCTATTTTATTTATTTCTACTCTGATTTTTTTGATTTCTTTCTTTTATTAACTTTGGGTTTTGTTTGTTCTTTTTCTAGTTCCTTTAGGTGTAAGATTAGGTTGTTTATGTGAGATTTTTCTTGTTTCCTGAAGTAAGTTTGTGTCACTAACTTCCCTCTTAGAACTGCTTTTGCTCCATCCCATAGAATTTGGATCATTGTACTTTTCTTTTCAGTTGTCTTGAGGTATTTTTTTGATTTCTTCAGTGATCCAGTGGTTGTCTAATAGCATACTGTTTAGCCTCCACATGTTGGTGTTTTTTGCAGCTTTATTCTTGTAGGTGATTTCCAGTCTCATAGTGTTGTGTTCAGAAAAGATGCTTGGTATGATTTCAATTGTGTTAAATTTACCGAGGCTTGTTTTCTGATCTAGCATGTGATCTATCCTGGAGAATGTTCCATGTGCATTTGAAAAGAATGTGTATTCTTCTGCTTTTGGATGGGATATTCTATCTATTAATCTCATCTGGTATAATGTGTCAAGGTCAGTGTTTCCTTATTGATTTTCTGTCTGGATTATATGTCCATTGATATAACTGGGGTGTTGAAGTCCCCTACTATTATTATGTTACTGTCAATTTCTCCCTTTATATCTGTTAATATTTGCTTTTGTGTTTTTAGGTGTTCCTATGTTGGGTGTGTATATATTTACCATTTTTATATATTCATCTTGGATTGATCCTTTGGTCTTTATACAATGTCCTTCTTTCTCTCTTGTAACAGTCATTTTAAAGTCTATTTTGTCTGATATAAGTATTGCTACTCAGGCTTTCTTTTGATTTTTATTTGTATGGAATACCTTTTTCCATCTCCTCACCTTCAGTCTGTGTGTGACTTTAAATCTCATGTGAGTTTCTTGTAGGAAGCATATACATAGGTCTTGTTTTAGTATCCATTCTGCCACTCTATGTCCTTTTTTTTTTTCACTATATGTCTTTTGATTGAAGCATTTAGACCAAATACATTTAAAGTAATTATTGATATTTATGTTTCTATTGCCATTTTGTTAATTGCTCTTGGGTTGTTTTTGTAGGTCTTATTCATTTATTTCTTCTTTTTTTCTAGTCTCTTGCGATTTGATGAATATCTTTAGTGTTATGTTTGGATTTCTTTTTCTTTTTGTGTGTATCTGTTTTAATATTGTACATTTGTGGCTACCATGATACACACACACACACACACACGTATGTAATTGTTTTAAGTTGTTGTATGTATGTATGTAATTGTTTTAAGTTGTTGATCTCTTAATTTCAAATGCATTTTAACAACCCTGCATTTGTACTCTCTTCCCCTCATGATTACTATTATTTACGTCATATTTTACATCTGATTGTTTTGTGTATTCCTTAACTGCTTACTTATTGTGCATATAGATAATTTTAATACTTTTGTCTTTTAACCTTCCTACTAGCTTTGTGAATGGGTGATTTCCTACTTTTACTATATCTTTGCCTTTACTGATGTGACTTTTCCTTTTGCAACTTTCATGTTTCTAGTTTTGACCTTTTCTTTTTCACTTGGAGTAGTTCCTTTAACATTTCTTGTAAAGTTGGTTCAGTGCTGCTGAACTCTTAACCTGTGTTTGTCTGTAAAATCTTTGACCTCTCCATCAAATCTGAACAAGTGCCTTGATGAGTAGATTGTTCTTGGTTGTAGGTTTTTCCCTCTTGTAACTTTAAATATATCATGCCACTCCTTTCTGGCCAGCAGAGTTTCTACTGAAAAGTCAGCTGATAGCCTTATGGAAATTCTACCAAACATTTGAAGAAGGATTAATTTTATACAGTCTCTTCCAGAAGACAGAAGAGGGAACATTTCCTAATTTATTTTATGAGGCCATTGTAGCTTGATGCCAAAAGCAGACAAACTACAAAACTGTAAAAGTACATACCAGTATCTCTCATGAAGATACATGCAAGAATTCTCAAAAACATTAGCAAATAAAATCAAACCATGTATAAATAGCATGATACCATATGACCCAGTAGAGTTAATTCCACATATGCAAGGCTGGTTCAATATTAGGAACTCAGCAATGAAAAAGAGCAAACTATTGATAAAAGCAACAACCTGGACAAATTTCCAGAAAATTAGATTGAGTGAAAAAAGCCAATCCCAGTAGGTTACATACTATATGATTCCATTTCTATAATATTTCTTAAAGTGAGAAAACTATGAGGAAAATAGTAATGGTTAACATGGGTTAAAGGTGAAGTTAGGGGGACAAGTGAAAGGTGGGTGTGACTAAAAGGGCAACATGAGGGATCTTTGTGGTAATGAAACTCTCTTGTGTATTTAGTGGTGAATATATGGACATATGCATGTGGGAAAACTACATGAGGTAAATATACACATGCACAAATACAAATTCATATATGTGAAACGTGGAAACCTGAATATGATTGGATTGTATCAACATGAATATTTTTGTTAAATTCCTGTACTATAGTTTTGCAACATGTTGCCACTGGAGAAAATCAGGAAGGGTACACGGGATCTCTAGTTTATTTCTTACAGTTGTATGTGAATGTACAATTATCTCAAAATTAAAAGTTTATTTTTAAAAAAGAACCAAGGTAAATTTTAAGCCATAAAAGCCCTGTAGAGACTCCTGCCCTAATCTTGGAGGTACTCCATCCCATTTGGGTTAGAGAAGAATTTTTAGGACACATTTTAGGCCTGTTTCCTTTATGAATTTTACATTATTTGGGTTAGATGGAATTCATGTATTCCTGCTACATTGAAGAAATGCACGACGGGGAAGCCTCATCCAACAGAGGGCAGACAGCAGAATCAAGAAGAACTACAATCCTGCAGCCTGTGGAACAAAACCCACAGTCACAGAACGATAGACAAGATGAAAGGGCACAGGGCTATGTACCAGATGAAGGAAAAAGATAAAACCCCAGAAAAACAACTAAATGAAGTGGAGATAGGCAACCGTCCAGAAAAAGAATTAATAATGAGTGTGAAGATGAGCCAGGACCTCGGAAAAAGAAAGGAGGCAAAGATCGAAAAGATGCAAGAAATGTTTGACAAAAACCTAGAAGAATTAAAGAAAAAACAAACAGAGATGAACAATACAATAACTGAAATGAAAAATACACAAGAAGGAATCAATTGCAGAATAACTGAGGCAGAAGAACGGAAAAGTGACCTGGAAGACAGAATGGTGGAATTCACTGCTGCATAACAGAATAAAGAAAAAAGAATGAAAAGAAATGAAGACAGCCTAAGAGACCCCTGGGACAACATTAAACGCAACAACATTCACATTATAGCAGTCCCAGAAGGAGAAAAGCAAGAGAAAGGACCCAAGAAAATATTTGGAGAGATTATAGATGAAAACTTCCCTAACTTGGGAAAGGAAAGAGCCACCCAGGTCCGGGAAGTGCAGAGTCCCATACAGGATAAACCCAAGGAGAAACACGCCAAGACACATAGAAATCAAATTGACAAGAATTAAAGACAAAGAAAAAATTTTGAAAGCAGCAAGGGAAAAATGACAAATAACATACAAGGGAACTCCCTTAAGGTTAACAGCTGATTTCTCAGCAGAAACTCTACAAGCCAGAAGGGAATGGCATGACATATTTAAAGTTATGCAAGGGAAGAACCTGCAACCAAGATTCCTCTACCTGGCAAGGATCTCATTCAGATTCGATGGAGAAATCAAAAGCTTTACAGACAAGCAAAAGCTAAGAGAATTCAGCACCACAAAACCAGCTCTACAACAAATGCTAAAGGAACTTCTCTAAGTGGGAAACACAAGAGAAGAAAAGGACCTACAAAACAAACCCAAAACAATCAAGAACATGCACATCGATAATTACCTTAAATGTGAATGGATTAAATGCTCCAACCAGAAGACACAGTCTCGCTGAATGGATACAAAAACAAGACCCATGTATTTGCGGTCTACAAGAGACCCACTTCAGACCGAGGGACACATTCAGACTGAAAGTGAGGGGATGGAAAAAGATATTCCATGCAAATGGAAATCAAAGGAAAGCTGGAGTAGCAATACTCATATCAGATAAAATAGACTTTAAAATAAAGAATGTTACAAGAGACAAGGAAGGACACTACATAATGATCAAGCGATCAATCCAAGAAGAAGATATGACTTATAAATATATATGCACCCAACATAGGAACACTTCAATACATAAGGCAACTGCTAACAGTTCTAAAAGAGGAAATCAACAGTAACAAAATAATAGTGGGGGACTTTAAAACCTCACTTACACCAATGGACAGATCATCCAAACAGAAAATTAATAAGAAGACACAAGATTTTAAATGACACAATAGACTGGAGAGAGTTAATTGATATTTATATGACATTCCATCCAAAAACCACTGATTACACTTTCTTCTCAAGTACGCATGGAACATTCCCCAGGATAGACCACATCTTGGGTCTCAAATCAACCCTCAGTAAATTTAAGGAAATTGAAATCATATCAAGTATCTTTTCTGACCACAATGCTATAAGATTAGAAATGAATTACAGGGAAAAAAACCATAAAAAGCACAAACACACGGAGGCTAAACAATACATTACCAAATAACCAAGAGATCGATGAAGAAATCAAAGAGGAAATCAAAAAATACCTAGAGACAAATGACAATGAAAACACGATGATCCAAAACCTATGGGATGCAGCAAAGGCAGTTCTAAGAGGGAAGTTTATAGCTATACAAGCCTACCTCAAGAAACAAGAAAAATCTGAAATACACAATCCAACATTACACCTAAAGGAACTAGAGAAAGAGGAACAAAATACCCCAAAGTTAGCAGGTGGAAAGAAATTATAAAGATCAGAGCAGAAATAAATAAAATAGAAACAAAGAAAACAGTAGCAAAGATAATAAAACTAAAAGCAGGTTCTTTGAGAAGATAAACAAAATTGATAAACCATTAGCCAGACTCATCACAAAAGAGAGGGAGAGGACTCAAATCAATAAAATTAGAAATGAAAAAGGGGAAATCACAACTGACACTGCAGGATTATAAGAGATTACTACAAACAACTATATGCCAATTAAATGGACAACCTGGAAGAAATGGACAAACTGTTAGAAAGGTATAACCTTCCAAGAGTGAACCAGGAAGAAATAGAAAATATGAACAGACCAATCACAAGTAATGAAATTGAAACTGTGATTAAAAATCCTGCAACAAACAAAAGTCCAGGACCAGAAGGCTTCACAGGTGAATTGTATCAAACATTTAGAGAAGAGCTAACACACATCCTTCTCAAACTCTTCCAAAAAATTGCAGAGGAAGAAAAGCTCCCTCACTCATTCTGTGAGGCCACCATAACCCTGATACCAAAACCAGACAAAGATACTACAAACAAAAATTATAGACCAGTATCACTGATGAATATTGATGCAAAAATTCTCAACAGAACACCAACCAGCAAACAGAATCCAACAATACATTAAAAGGATCATACATCATGATCAAGTGGGATTTATGCCAGAAATGCAAGGATTCTTCAATATACCCAAATCAATGTGATACACCATATTAACAAACTGAAGAAGAAAAAGCATATGATCATCTCAATAGATGCAGAAAATGATTTTGAAAAAAATTCAATACCCATTTATGATAAAAACTCTTTAGAAAGTAGGCATAGAGGGAACCTATCTCAACATAATAAAGGCCATATATGACAAAACCACAGCAAACATCATTCTCAATGGTGAAAAACTGAAAGCATTTCCTGTAAGATCAGGAACAAGACAAAGATGTCCATTCTCACTGCTATTATTCAACATAGTTTTGGAAGTCCTAGCCACAGCAATCAGGGACAAAAAAGAAATCAAAGGAATACAATTGTAAAAGAAGAAGTAAAACTGTCACTCTTTGCAGATGACATGATACTATACATAGAAAATCCTAAAGAGGCCATGAGAAAACTATTAGAACTAATCAATGAATTTGGTAAAGTTGCAGGATACAAAATTGATGCACAGAAATCTTTTGCATTCCTATACACTAATGATGAAAAATCTGAAGGAGAAATTAAGGAAACATTGCCATTTACCATTGCAACAAAAAGAACAAAATACCTAGGAATAAAGCTACCTAGGGAGACAAAAGACCTGTATGCAGAAAACTATAAGACACTGATGAAAGAAATTAAAGATGATACCAACAGATGAAGAGATATTCCATGTTCTTAGATTGGAAGAATCGATATTGTGAAAATGACTATATTACACAAAGCAATCTACATATTCAATGCAATCCCTATCAAATTACCAATGGCATTTTTTTTTACAGAACTAGAACAAAAAATCTTAAAATTTGTATGGAGACACAGAAGACCCCGAATAGGAAAAGTAGTCTTGAGGGAAAAAAACGGAGCTGGAGGAATCAGACTCCCTGACTTCAGACTATACGACAAAGGTACAGAAATCAAGACAATATGGTACTGGCACAAAAACAGATATATAGATCAACGAAACAGGATAGAAAGCCCAGAGATAAACCTATGCACCTATGGTCAACCAATCTATGACAAAGGAGGCAAGGATATACAATGGAGAAAAGACAGTCTCTTCAATAAGTGGTGCTGGGAAAACCGGACAACTACATGTAAAAGAATCTAATTAGAACACTCTCTAACACCATACACAAAAACAAGCTCAAAATGGATTAGAGACCTAAATGTAAGACGGGACACTATAAAACTCTTAGAGGAAAACATAGGAAGAACACTCTTTGACATAAATCACAGCAAGATCTTTTTTGATCCACCTCCAAGAGTAATGGAAATAAAAACAGAAATAAACAAATGGGACCTAATAAAACTTAAAAGCTTTTGCAAAGCAA
Source organism: Phocoena phocoena (assembly GCF_963924675.1). Lineage (NCBI taxonomy): Eukaryota > Metazoa > Chordata > Mammalia > Artiodactyla > Phocoenidae > Phocoena > Phocoena phocoena. The sequence continues at coordinate 25,076,315 of NC_089224.1, read as the reverse complement.
AGGAAACTACAAACAAGATGATAAAACAGCCTTCAGAATGGGAAAAAAATATTTGCCAATGAATCAACACACAAAGGATTAATCTCCAACATATATAAACAGCTCATTCAGCTCAATATTAAAAAAACAACCAACCAAATCAAAAAATGGGCAGAAGACTTCAATAGACATTTCTCCAAAGAGGACATACAGATGGCCAAGAAGCACATGAACAGCTGCTCAACATCACTAATTATTAGAGAAATGTAAATCAAAACTTCAATGAGGTATCATCTTATACCAGTTGGAATGGGCATCATCAGAAAATCTACAAACAACAAATGCTGGAGAGGGTGTGGAGAAAAGGGAAACACTCTTGCACTGTTGGTGGGAGTGTAAATTGATACAGCAACTACGGAGAACAGTATGGAGGTTCCTTACAAAACTAAAAATAGAATTATCATATGACCCAGCACTCCCACTACTGGGCATATACCCAGAGAAAACCATAATTCAAAACGACACATGCACCCTAATGTTCATTGCTGTGCTATTTATAATAGTCAGGTCATGGAAGCAACCTAAATGCCCATCAACAGATGAATGGATAAAGAAGATGTGGTACATATATCCAATGGAATATTACTCAGCCATAAAAAGGAATGAAATTGGGTCATTTGTAGAGACGTGGATGAATCTAGAGACTGTCATACAGAGTGAAGTAAGTCAGAAAAAGAAAATGAAATATTGTATATTAGTGCATGTATGTGGAACGTAGAAAAATGGTACAGTTGAACTGATTTGCAGGGCAGGAATAGAGACACAGATGTAGAGAACAAACGTATGGACATCAAGAGGGGAAATCAGTAGGGGGTGATGAATTGGGAGATTGGGATTGACATGTATACACTGATGTGTATAAAACGGATGACTAACTAGAACCTGCTGTATAAAAAAACAAATTACAAAAGAAAACAAAATAGAAACTCAAAACAATTAAGAAAATGGTAACAGGAACAGACATATCGATAATTACCTTAAAAAAAAAAAGGAAGAAATGCACGATGGTATAGAGTAATCAGAAAAAAAGGAAAGATTCTTCCTATATCCCAATGCACAGGTCTTTCTCCTCACCACTAATGGTAAATTTTATGTATCACTTTTGCTGGGGCACAGTGTCCACATATGTGATTAAACATTTTGGATGTTTCTGTGAAGGTATGTTTTGTAGGAGATTAACATTTACATTGTTGGACTTTGAGTAAAGCAGATATGGGTGGGCTTCATCAAGTCAGTTGAAGGCATAATAGAACAAAGACTGATCTTCCCCAAGCAACAAGGGATTTTGCCAGCAGACTGCCTTTGGACTCAAACCACAACTTTTTCCTGAGCTTCCAGGCTTCCTGGGCTCTCCCGTCAGATTTTGAATTCACCGTGCCTCCAAAATTGAGTGAAGTTCCTTAAAATGAATCAATGCTTCTCCATATACACATCCTGTTGTTGCATTTCTCTGGAGAACACTGACTACTACACTTTATATTTCTACCCTTTCCCTCTTTTTCCCCTCCTTTCTCTTCTGGAAGCCCTCATTACTTTATCTCCCTCTGTATATGGATGCACTATGGCCAGCTTTGGCTTCAAGGTAATATTCTAAGGCCTTATGAGTTTGCTGCCCCTCTCCCTCCCTCCCTCCTTCTCTCTCTCTCTCTCTCTCTCTCTCTCTCTCTCTCTCTCTCGCCCCCTCTTCCCTTACCTTCTTCAGTCCCATGTTCTTTTACTTGTGGGAAAGAGCAGGAAAAGAAATGGGTGGTGGTGGTGATATAGTTTTACGTTTTTGAATTATCCTTAAGGGAAATTTCAAGGATGTAGATAGATGATAGGAAATGAAATTCTCTCTCCACGAGTGAGCTGTCTCCACCATCCATGGGCTACAGATTGTAATCTTATAGCTGGTAGGCTTGTGCAAATCTAAGGAGGGTTTGAAGCTAGGATAGGAGCATATAGACTTCAGCTAGCAGGAAGCAGAGAGGTCATCACCCTGAGAGGTTTTGAAGACACATGGAGACCCTCTGTAACTAAACAGTTGTGTGCCAGAATGTTCTGACCATTGTCCCCTGCCCCAACAGGTGGTGGCTTACTTATCATTTCACGACAACACACATCAGTTGCCTTTCTTGAACATGGGTATGATGAGAGGACCCTCCAATAAACTTCAGTTAATGTGATGTTTTCCATCATTTCGACATTATGTCTCCTGTTCTTCAACCTTCAAAACTTGGCCGGGGGGGGACCTTGAAGATGGCGGAAGAGTAAGACGCGGAGATCGCCTTCCTCCCCACGGATACACCAGAAATACATCCACACGTGGAACAACTCCTACAGAACTCCTACTGAAGGCTGGCAGAAGACCTCAGACCTCCCAAAAGGCAAGAAACTCCCCACGTAACTGGGTAGGGCAAAAGAAAAAACAGAGACAAAAGAATAAGGACGGCACCTGCACCAGTGGGAGGGAGCTGTGAAGGAGGAAAAGTTTCCACACACTAGGAAGCCCCTCCGCGGGCGGAGACTGCGGGAGGCAGAGGGGGGAGTTTCGGGACCGCGGAGTAGTGCACAGCGACGGGTGCGGAGGGCAAAGCGGGGAGATTCCTGCACAGACGATCGGTGCCGACCGGCACTCACCAACCCGAGAGGCTTGTCTGCTCACCCGCTGGGGCGGGCGGGGCTGCGAGCTGAGGCTCGGGTTTTGGTTTTGGACGGAGCTCAGGGAGAGGACTGGGGTTGGCGGCTTGAACATAGCCTGAAGGGGTTAGTGCACCACGACGAGCCGGGAGGGAGTTCGGGGAAAAGCCTGCACCGGCCGAAGAGGCAAGAGACTTTTTCTTCCCTCTTTGTTTCCTGGTGCGCGAGGAGAGGGGATTAAGAGCGCTGCTTAAAGGAACTCCAGAGACGGGCGCGAGCCGCGGCTAAAAGCGCGAACCCCAGAGACGGGCGCGAGCCGCGGCTGAGGGCGCGAGCCCCCGAGACGGGCGCGAGCCGTGGCTAAAAGCGCGAACCCCAGAGACGGGCGCGAGCCGCGGCTGAGGGCGCGAGCCACGGCTGAAAGCGCAAACCCCAGAGACGGGCGCGAGCCGCGGCCAAAACCGCGGAGCCCAGAGACGGGCGGGAGACGCTAAGGCTGCTGCTGCCGCCACCAAGGGGCCTGTGTGCGAGCACAGGTCACTCTCCACACCCCTCTTCCGCGGAGCCTGTGCAGCCCGCCACTGCCAGGTTCCCGGGATCCAGGGACAACTTCCCCGGGACAGCGCACGGCGGGCCTCAGGCTGGTGCAACGACACGCCGGCCTCTGCCGCAACGTCACGCTGCCTCTGCCGCCGCAGGCCGGCCCCGCACGCAGTGCCCCTCCTTCCCCCATCCCCCAACCCCCGGCCTGAGTGAGCCGGAGCTCCCGAATCAGCGGCTCCTTTAACCCCGTCCTGTCTGAGCGAAAAAACAGACGCCCTCCAGCGACCTACACGCAGAGGCAGGGCCAAATCCAAAGCTGAGCTCCTGTGAGCTGTGAGAACAAAGAAGAGAAAGGGAAATCTCTCCCAGCAGCCACAGAAGCAGCGGATTAAAGCTCCACAATCAACTTGATATACCCTGCATCTGTGGAATACCTGAATAGACAAGGAATGATCCCAAATTGAAGAGGTGGAATTTAGGAGCGAGATCTATGATTTTTTTCCCTTTTCCTCTTTTGGTGAATGTGTACGTGTATGCTTCTGTGTGACATCTAGTCTGTATACTCTAGCTTCCACCATTTGTCCTAGGGCTCTATCCGTCCATGACTTTTTTTTAAAAATTCCTTTTCTTAATAATTAAGTTTAATTGTAATAACTTTATTATACTTTACCTTCGTTCTTTCTTTCTTTCCTTCCTTCCCTCCCTCCTTTAGACAACGAATCACCCCAAATTGAGGAGGTGGTCTCAGGGAGCAGGATTTATGATTTTTTCCCCTTTACCTCTTTTTGTGAAGGTGTATGTGTATGCTTCTGTGTAAGATTTTCTCTGTATAGCTTTGCTTCCAACATTTGTCCTAAGGTTCTATCCATCCCTTTTTTTTTTTCTAAATATTTTTTAATTCAATAACTATATTATACTTTATTTTATTTTTACTGTATCATCTTTCTTTCTGTCTTTTTTTTCCTTCTTTCCCTCCTTCCTTCCTTCCTCCCTCCCTCCCTCCCTCCTTTCTTTCCTTCTTTGCTTCTTTCTTCCTTCCTTCCTTTCCTCCTTTCCCTCTTTCTTTACTCATACTTCTACTAATTCTCCCTACTTTTTCTCCCTTTTATTCTGAGCTGTGTGGATGAAAGGCTCTTGGTGCTCCAGCCAGGAGTCAGGGCTCTGCCTCTGAGGTAGGAGAGCCAACTTCAGGACACTGGTCAACAAGAGACCTCCCAGCTCCACATAATATTAAACGGTGGAAATCTCCCAGAGACCTCCATCTTAACACCAGCACCCAGCTTCACTCAACGACCAGCAAGCCACAGTGCTGGACAACCTATGCCAAACAACTAGCAAAACAGGAACACAACCCCACCCATTAGCAGAGAGGCTGCCTAAAATCATAATAAGGCCACAGACACCCCAAAACACACCACCAGACGTGAACCTGCCCACTAGAGAGACAAGGTCCAGCCTCATCCAGCACAACACAGGCACTAGTCCCCTCCACCAGGAAGCCTACACAACCCACTGAAACAACCTTAGCCACTGGAGACAGACATCAAAAACAACGGGAACTACGAACCTGCAGCCTGCAAAAAGGAGACCACAAACACAGTAAGCAAAATGAGAAGACAGAAAAACACACAGCAGATGAAGGAGCAAGATAAAAACCCACCAGACCTAACAAATGAAGAGGAAATAGGCAATCTACCTGAAAAAGAATTCAGAATAATGATAGTAAGGATGATCCAAAATCTTGGAAGTAGAATGGACAAAATGCAAGAAACAGTTAACAAGGACCTACAAGAACTAAAGATGAAACAAGCAACGATGAACAATGCAATAAGTGAAATTAAAATCACTCTAGATAGGATCAATAGCAGAATAACTGAGGCAGAAGAACGGATAAGTGACCTGGAAGATAAAGTAGTGGAAATAACTACTGCAGAGCAGAATAAAGAAAAAAGAATGAAAAGAACTGAGGACAGTCTCAGAGACCTCTGGGACAACATGAAACGCACCAACATTCGAATTATAGGGGTTCCAGAAGAAGAAGAAAGAAAGAAAGGGACTGAGAAAATATTTGAAGAGATTATAGTTGAAAACTTCCCTAATATGGGAAAGGAAATAGTTAATCAAGTCCAGGAAGCACAGAGGGTCCCATACAGGATAAATACAAGGAGAAACACGCCAAGACACATATTAATCAAACTGTCAAAAATTAAATACAAAGAAAGCATATTAAAAGCAGCAAGGGAAAAACAACAAATAACACACAAGGGAATCCCCATAAGGTTAACAGCTGATCTCTCAGCAGAAACCCTACAAGCCAGAAGGGAGTGGCAGGACATACTGAAAGTGATGAAGGAGAATAGCCTGAAACCAAGACTACTCTACCCAGCAAGGATCTCATTCACATTTGATGGAGAAAATAAAACCTTTACAGACAAGCAAAAGCTGAGAGAGTTCAGCACCACCAAACCAGCTTTACAACAAATGCTAAAGGAACTTCTCTAGACACGAAACACAAGAGAAGGAAATGACCTATAGTAGCGAACCCAAAACAATATATAAAATGGAAATAGGAACATACATATCGATAATTACCTTAAATGTAAATGGACTAAATGCTCCCACCAAAAGACACAGATTGGCTGAATGGATACAAAAACAAGACCCTTATACATGCTGTCTACAAGAGACCCACTTCAGAACTAGAGACACATACAGACTGAAAGTAAGGGGATGGAAAAAGATATTCCATGCAAATGGAAACCAAAAGAAAGCTGGAGTAGCAATTCTCATATCAGACAAAATAGACTTTAAAATAAGGACTATTAAAAGGGACAAAGAAGGACACTACATAATGATCAAGGGATCGATCCAAGAAGAAGATATAACAATTGTAAATATTTATGCACCCAACATAGGAGCACCTCAATACATAAGGCAAATACTAACAACCATAAAAGGGGAGATCAACAGTAACACATTCATAGTAGGGGACTTTAACACCCCACTTTCACCCATGGACAGATCATCCAAAATGAAAATAAATAAGGAAACACAAGCTTTAAATGATACATTAAACAAGATGGACTTAATTGATATTTATAGGACACTCCATCCAAAAACAACAGAATACACATTTTTCTCAAGTGCTCATGGAACATTCTCCAGGATAGATCATATCTTGGGTCACAAATCAAGCCTTGGTAAATTTAAGAAAACTGAAATTGTATCAAGTATCTTTTCCGACCACAACGCCATGAGACTAGATATCAATTACAGGAAAAGATCTGTAAAAAATACAAACACATGGAGGCTAAACAATACACTACTTAATAATGAAGTGATCACTGAAGAAATCAAAGAGGAAATAAAAAAATACCTAGAAACAAATGACAATGGAGACACAACGACCCAAAACCTATGGGATGCAGCAAAAGCAGTCCTAAGGGGGAAGTTTATAGCAATACAAGCCCACCTTAAGAAGCAGGAAACATCTCGAATAAACAACCTAACCTTGCACCTCAAGCAATTAGAGAAAGAAGAACAAAAAAACCCCAAAGCTAGCAGAAGGAAAGAAATCATAAAAATCAGATCAGAAATAAATGAAAAAGAAATGAAGGAAACAATAGCAAAGATCAATAAAACTAAAAGCTGGTTCTTTGAGAAGATAAACAAAATAGATAAACCACTAGCCAGACTCATCAAGAAAAAAAGGGAGAAGACTCAAATCAATAGAATTAGAAATGAAAAAGGAGAAGTAACAACTGACACTGCAGAAATAAAAAAAATCATGAGAGATTACTACAAGCAACTCTATGCCAATAAAATGGACAATCTGGAAGAAATGGACAAATTCTTAGAAATGCACAACCTGCCAAGACTGAATCAGGAAGAAATAGAAAATATGAACAGACCAATCACAAGCACTGAAATTGAAACTGTGATTAAAAACCTTCCAACAAACAAAAGCCCAGGACCAGATGGCTTCACAGGTGAATTCTATCAAACGTTTAGAGAAGAGCTAACACCTATCCTTCTCAAACTCTTCCAAAATATAGCAGAGGGAGGAACACTCCCAAATTCCTTCTACGAAGCCACCATCACCTTGATACCAAAACCAGACAAGGATGTCACAAAGAAAGAAAACTACAGGCCAATATCACTGATGAACATAGATGCAAAAATCCTCAACAAAATACTAGCAAACAGAATCCAACAGCACATTAAAAGGATCATACACCATGATCAAGTGGGGTTTATTCCAGGAATGCAAGGATTCTTCAATATACGCAAATCTATCAATGTGATAAACCATATTAACAAATTGAAGGAGAAAAACCATATGATCATCTCAATAGATGCAGAGAAAGCTTTCGACAAAATTCAACACCCATTTATGATAAAAACCCTCCAGAAAGTAGGCATAGAGGGAACTTTCCTAAACATAATAAAAGCCATATATGACAAGCCCACAGCAAACATCATCCTCAATGGTGAAAAACTGAAAGCATTTCCACTAAGATCAGGAACAAGACAAGGTTGCCCACTCTCACCACTCTTATTCAACATAGTTTTGGAAGTTTTAGCCACAGCAATCAGAGAAGAAAAGGAAATAAAAGGAATCCAAATCGGAAAAGAAGAAGTAAAGCTGTCACTGTTTGCAGATGACATGATACTATACATAGAGAATCCTAAAGATGCTACCAGAAAACTACTAGAGCTAATCAATGAATTTGGTAAAGTAGCAGGATACAAAATTAATGCACAGAAATCTCTGGCATTCCTATATACTAATGATGAAAAATCTGAAAGTGAAATCAAGAAAACACTCCCATTTACCATTGCAACAAAAAGAATAAAATATCTAGGAATAAACCTACCTAAGGATACGAAAGACCTATATGCAGAAAATTATAAGACACTGATGAAAGAAATTAAAGATGATACAAATAGATGGAGAGATATACCATGTTCTTGGATGGGAAGAATCAACATTGTGAAAATGACTCTACTACCCAAAGCAATCTACAGATTCAATGCAATCCCTATCAAACTACCACTGGCATTTTTCACAGAACTAGAACAAAAAATTTCGCAATTTGTATGGAAACACAAAAGACCCCGAATAGCCAAAGCAATCTTTAGAACGAAAAAAGGAGCTGGAGGAATAAGGCTCCCTGACTTCAGACTATATTACAAAGCAACAGTAATCAAGACAGTATGGTACTGGCACAGAAACAGAAAGATAGATCAGTGGAACAGGATAGAAAGCCCAGAGATAAACCCACGCACATATGGACACCTCATCTTTGATAAAGGAGGCAGGAATGTACAGTGGAGAAAGGACAGCCTCTTCAATAAATGGTGCTGGGAAAACTGGACAGGTACATGTAAAATTATGAGATTAGATCACTCCCTAACACCATACACAAAAATAAGCTCAAAATGGATTAAAGACCTAAATGTAAGGCCAGAAACTATCAAACTCTTAGAAGAAAACATAGGAAGAACACTCTATGACATAAATCACAGCAAGATCCTTTCTGACCCACCTCCTAGAGTAATGGAAATAAAAACAAAAATAAACAAATGGGACCTAATGAAACTTCAAAGCTTTTGCACAGCAAAGGAAACGATAACCAAGACCAAAAGACAACCCTCAGAATGGGAGAAAACATTTGCAAATGAAGCAACTGACAAAGGATTAATCTCCAAAATTTACAAGCAGCTCATGCAGCTCAATAACAAAAAAACAAACAACCCCATCCAAAAATGGGCAGAAGACCTAAATAGACATTTCTCCAAAGAAGATATACAGAATGCCAACAAACACATGAAAGAATGCTCAACATCATTAAGCATTAGAGAAATGCAAATCAAAACTACAATGAGATATCATCTCACACCAGTCAGAATGGCCATCATCAAAAAATCTAGAAACAATAAATGCTGGAGAGGGTGTGGAGAAAAGGGGACACTCTTGCACTGCTGGTGGGAATGTGAATTGGTTCAGCCACTGTGGAGAACAGTATGGAGGTTCCTTAAAAAACTACAAATAGAATTACCATATGACCCAGCAATCCCACTACTTGGCATATACCCTGAGAAAACCAAAATTCAAAGAGAGTCATGTACCAAAATGTTCATTGCAGCTCTATTTACAATAGCCAGGACATGGAAACAACCTAAGCGCCCATCATCGGATGAATGGATAAAGAAGATGTGGCACATATACACAATGGAATATTACTCAGCCTTAAAAAGAAATGAAATTGAGCTATTTGTAATGAGATGGATAGACCTAGAATCTGTCATACAGAGTGAAGTAAGTCAGAAAGAAAAAGACAAATACCGTATGCTAACACATATATATGGAATTTAAGGGGAAAAAAATGTCATGAAGAACCTAGGGGTAAGATAGGAATAAAGACGCAGACCTACTGGAGAACGGACTTAAGGATATGGGGAGGGGGAAGGGTGAGTTTTGACAGGGCGAGAGAGAGTCATGGACATATACACACTAACAAACGTAGTAAGGTAGATAGCTGGGGGGAAGCTGCCGCAAGGCACAGGGATATTAGCTCGGTGCTTTGGAACAGCCTGGAAGGGTGGGATGGGGAGAGTGGGAGGGAGGGAGACGCAAGAGGGAAGACATATGGGAACATATGTATATGTATAGCTGATTCACTTTGTTGTAAAGCAGAAACTAACACACCATTGTAAAGCAATTATACCCCAATAAAGATGTTAAAAAAAAAAAAAAAATAGCATTGAGGACATTTAGAAATCTAGCCATGGTCTCCTCTTAGGGGGAATTTGATTACTTAACTTTATAAAATAAAGTATTAAATTATATTCCCTCAAAAAAAAAAAAAAAAACTTGGCCGGTAGCAGTATATCGCTGCAATTGCACTTCATAGTTTGGGAACACAACCATTACAAAGTAGAATATAATAAAACCTAAAAAAAAAATGCCTGAGGAGTATAGTTATAGGAAGAATCAAAGCACAAAAGGACTCTTGGAAGTTGAAAGTATTCTTGTAACTGAGGCAAAATTAAGCTTGTTTTTCCTGAGTATACAAAAGCCAACAATATTTATTTCTTCATAGCATGAACAGCTAGTGTACATAAAGTCATAGTTTTCATGTCCTCCCTTTTTCCATATTTAACCCTTTTTTCTTCTTAGCATCATCATGTATGTATGTATGTAGACATTCTATAATCATGCATATATAATGTAAGATAGTTAAAGCTTTAATTTTCAATAATGAATAAAATTACACTTATATTAAGATAATGTAAATTCTACCTTGATACTGTAAATTTTAGAATTTAAGGCTTTAAAGATCAGAGATTATGCACATAGGGGTTGGCATGTGCCTGCCTGTGGGTCCAGTGTGGCCCACTACGTGTTTTTGTAAATACAGTTTTATTTTTACAAGGTCTCACCTGTTTGTTTGTTTGTTGTCTATGGCTGCTTTCATACTACAGCACTAGAGTTGATTATTTGCAGCAGAAATGGTATAGTCTTTAAAGGCTAAAATATTTACTGTGTGGTCTTCTACAGAACAGGTTTGCTGACCCCTGATATTTGTAGGAAAGAATAGAAGTAAAATTATTGCATGGCAAAGAAGTATGTTTGTTTACTCAATGTTAAAATTCTGATTTCCATAGGAAACTTTAGCCAAAACATATTCATTAGTGATTTTCAAGGTTTCAGTCAAAGATCATGGATGTTAAATTCAAAAAAAATTTTAAAGACCAATGTGTCAATTTTGATGTTAAAAACTTCAAGGAACACATGTTTAAAATTTACATAGACTTTTTGCAAAGTAGCTCTATAGGTTCAGATGATTTGTTGCAATGTGTACAAATCAATAAACCACTGGTTTTCTGACTAGTTTGAACGCATGTTTATATTTTTATCTTAAACTTGTTTTTTTGTTTTACTTGACCAAAACAACATACGTAGGAAATTGAAGATATTTCGATTAATTAGGCTTTTTGTGAGAAACTATGTCAGATTGAATATAAAGTATATTATGCTAACATTACTTGTATATTGTGATGAAATCATGGAGACAATATATATGAAAGTTGTCTAATATTAAAAATGTCTTCCCTTTGACATTTATGGACCAAGTCTTCAAATTCTTTAAATTGCTTTAAAGCAGTGAATGCATAGCATTCTTTGTTCTGTTGTAATCCAGTGTCGATGGTCATATTCATTTAACTCACTGCTATACATTTTATTCCTCACAACTGCAGATGTAGAAGGAAAAAATTTTTAAGGAGCCATTAGACATGGATTTTTTTCTTTTTCCTTTGGAATATTTGAGGTAATGTACAATTATTGAAGTACTTATTGGTCTGAAAAATCAATTGGCACAAGAGCAGCTGCAGATTATAAAAGAATTTATAAACTGATTAATTCTTCTTTATGTCCTGAAAATTTTTATGACTAACTGAAAAGCATTAATGTGGTAACATTTTATTTTTCCTATTATTGAGGAATGCTGGATGTTTAAAACCTTGTTAAGGTTTAGGGTTTCCCAAAGTGGACTTTGTAATTCTTAATCACTTTTAGTTATTCATTTATTTATTTTTAAATTTTTTATAGCAACAGCATAGTTTTATTTTTTTAATTAATTTATTTATTTTTGGCTGTGTTGGGTCTTTGTTGCTGTGCACGGGCTTTCTCTGGTTGCGGCGAGCAGGGGCTACTCTTCATTGCAGTGCACGGGTGTCTCATTGCAGTGGCTTCTCTTGCTGAGGAGCATGGGCTCTAGGCGTGCAGGCTTCAGCAGTTGTAGCACGCGGGCTCAGTAGTTTTGGCACATGGGCTTAGTTGCTCCTCAGCATGTGGGATCTTCCCGGACCACGGATCGAACCCATGTCCCCTGCACTGGCAGGTGATTCTTAACCACTGCATCACCAGGGAAGTCCCCTTAATCCCTTTCAGTTAAAGTTTGCCACATTACTAGATAGCCACAAAAATGATGATGAGTGAACAGTCTTATTAGAGGCTATGGCTCCCATAAGGGCAGCGTTACCTGTATTTAAATCAGTCACCATATTTTATACAGCAGACACTGAACGGCAAACGTGTAATGATGTGCCGTTTACCAGTGGCCTTAGACTTTATGCCTAGATGGGAGTATAAACAGGCCAAGGAGAAGGAAGGGGCTGCTTTTCTCTTCCCATCACAGACAAATAACAGACAAGTAGACAGTAGTGCAATACTGAAAGCTAAGCTGTCAGAACTTTAGAATTACAACAAAGTATTTCTTGGAAACTGCAGGCCAGAAATGTACATACCTGCCACGAGTTTTGAAAATGTGGACAGCCTAGCTTAAAAAAATAAACTGACTGATAGTTCAATGAGCTGAACTAGAGACCAACCACGGTGGGACCTCTGAGGGCCAATGGGACCTCTGACTGAAAGGATGTTCACTTTCACAGTGAAAGTCCAGCAGGGTCAGTACTTGTGATTATCAAGGCCATTTCACAGGAGCCTCTAGGTCTAGTGCACACACACACAGACACACATGCACACACAGAACAAACCAAATTTACTGAATAGTTAGCGGAGGAGCTTTTAAGTGTTAGGAAGGGGTTTCATGGTAGCTCTTCTTGTTAGTATTGAAAGCTAGCCTCTTAGACCAGATGGAATGACTAATTTTCTGTAAAAGGGTCACATAGTAAATATTTTAGTCTTTGTAGCCTTTATGTTCTTTGTTGCAATGACTCACTTTTGTTGTTGTATGTGAAAGATGCCATAGATATAACATAAAGATGGAGTGTGGCTGTGGTCTAATAGACCTTTATTTACAAAACACCTGGTTGGCTGTAGTTTGCTGCCCAGTGTTATAGACAGTTCATAAAATACATCTAACTTTTGATTGATGAAGAAAGAGTCAGGCAGGTCTGCAAAAGCCTGGTATACTGAGTTTATTTAAGGTTCATGGTATTTTTCATCAGCTTCAAGTGGACAGAAGGAAATGGAATAAGACATACAAATTTGATGCCTGCTAGAGCTATTTTAGATGTAAATATTTCCATTTACAACAGTTAAAAAAATAACACTGTGAAAAGCAGGTCTTGGATTGATTGGGGTCACCAGGTGTCAAAATCCTTTAAGGGGTTGCAGGCCTAGACCATGTCTTTGTGTCTTACTGCCAAGTCCACACATCATGATAGAGAAGCCAGAGCATAATTCTCTAGGAAATACTTGTCTAGGATGGGGGAAACACCTTCCAGTTCATTTCCCACATGGATCTCTCTCCACTTCTTTCAACAGCTATACCTCATTCACTCAAATGTTGAGAACTCCATGGTATTCAGCCTCTTGGGAGACATGGGAGGAGTCAGTGTGTGTTTGTTCTGGACTCTGGTTCTGTGGGAAGGGAGAGCAATATTATAATGGCCTTCATTCTCAAGCCTTCCTAAGTCCTCCAACAGCTGAATGAGAGCCCCGAGCCACACACTCAGCTTCCCACAATGCCAGTGAAGGGTATCCACCCACACCCCCAAGCCCTGCAACCCTTGGCCCCGTCCTGTTCGCTAGGCTTATGTGCCAGTGATCCAGCCCCAGGATTCAGGGCCTTCAGCCACACCCTCCCCAGTCCTCTAGTCATGGACTGAAGATCTGGAGCACCCAGCTTTATATCCATCCAGGGCTCTGTCTCTTTAGCCCTGCTCCCTCACTCTAATCCCCAGTGCCCCAATGTCCCAAATCTTGACAATGCTCTGCCCAGGACTGGCCATATCCCTTTGCCTCAGGCACTGAGTGATCATGCAGGGTCAATCTCCCTAGGCTTGAAGGCTTCGTTGGCTCAGGGGGATTTCCATGGAAAAAAGGAAAGAGTTTTCAGTTTTAGGAATTAGAAAATCTTGACTGGATAGATGGAAGAAGAATAGACAGGTCACTGGCTCCAACAGCTCGACTGGCAGTGTCTAGACCTTGAGATGACCCTGGGCCAGCTTTGGTGGGGATAGCTTGGGACTACATGGAGATGGGGACCAGGGCCTTATAAGCACCATGTTTCCAATAAAGCGTCTTGGCCTTAGCTCCATCTCCCAGAGCCAGAGCAAAAGCCACAGGGAAGTTGTGTATGTGCACACATGCATGTGTGTACTAGTGTGTGTGGGGGTGTGCTGTGTTCTGGGGTCAAAAAAGAGAAAATGGCACCTCCTTATTCTAAGTAAATATGGTGCTGATTCTCTTCTGTATGGAAACAAACAAACAAAAAACCAGTCAACTACTTTTTTCAAATGGTAGAAAGAAAGGAAAAAATTGTTTTCTACTAAGTCCACACAATCTCTTAGAGGCACTGTAAGGCCTGGCCTATGGTTTGGCCCAGCCAAGCACAGCATAAAGGGTCTGTCTTTTCAGCCTACTTAGGAAGCTTCTGGGTTTCCTCACCAAGCCACTGTTTATTCCTCCCTGGGTCTCCCATGAGGGTGGGGGTTTGGAATCAGCACTCACCCTTCCCTGTATCCCTGTTCCTCCCAGAAGGAACCAGACTGAAGTGGGCAAAGGCCTCTCAGAAGAAATGGTCCAGGAGGAGAAGAGGTGGCACAAAGGGACATGTGGCTCCAGGATATAGGGTTTTCCACATAGGGTGTTATATGAGTCTTTGGAAAAAGAATTGGGTACTCATTTATGCTTTTAGACCATGAATCTCTTACTCCAATGGCTGCAGGGCCTGGACCTTCCCTGTTCATGTGAGGCCCAGGTCCACAGTGGGGACTGAGAACGGGGAGCTTAGACTAACTTTGAGATAGTGTTTGCCCCTTGGCTCTACCCCTAAAGTTCTTTGAGCTCCACTGGTTTTTGTCCTTCCTTTTAAATCTCTGTAGTGGAGGCTCTTGGAGGCCTGTAGGTGCCTTCACTGGGGTGGGGCACCTCTTCCCTGGTGGCTGTGAGTGTTGGTACTAATGGTTCACAGCTGCCGCCTTCTCAGGGAGTTGCCCCTAACTAGGCACATACTGCCTCACTCAGTAACTCACACATCTGTGGTATCAGCCAGAAACTAGTGACTGGTGGTGCAGGTGGGGGTGTCAAATTCAGCCCTCTTGTCTCCAGCGGGAACAACTCTTTCCCATTCATGTTCCAGAGGTCCCCTGGGGACCAAGCTGATGTTACTTTCCAGATCACATCTTTGCTTTGTTTTTCCCTCCTGCCCTATCCTGTCTTCCCCACTCCCCTGTTGATGAGAGCATTCTGTCAATCATTGTCCCATGTGTCCCCATTGACGTTTTGCTTCTGGTGAGCCTGACCTAATGCAGTTGGTACTGGCAGTAGTCCTAAGAAGCAGATGAGACTGTAGAGATGAATCACCTTTTAGCTAGAGGCAAGGATGACTCCACGTGTAGTGTTAGATGGAGCATTCCTAATCCCTGGTATGCTTCAACAGTGACTGCTGATGAGGAAGTGGAGGCACTGGACGGTGCAACCTCTAGCATTGCACAAGTCCTGAAAAAATAGTAACCAAGAACTACGGCACTAGGCAGCTGTAGCTTAGTGCCACTGCTGCTGTAGAGGAGATGATGAACCCCAATCTCCCTTACAGGAGAATTCAGAGAATGTGGTCTCTGTAGGGGGATGGGGTAAACTTTTCTCCCTCACAAGGCTCTCAGCATCCTCACATCAAGCCAGATGTGACCTGAGTTAAACTCATGTCTCAGATCCCAGTTGTATTTCTGGTGCATCTCACATGTAACAGTCATCAACTGTTTTTTTCTAAACATTTTTAAGCCTGTTAAGATTTTGCATTCATCAGCTGGCCTCTATGATTTATCCCCTCTTCCCTTAACTGAATTGCCTTGAGGTAATTATGAACAGTCCCGGCTGTTCGTTTAAGAATGGCTGGGCATTCTCTTCTTATACCCTGTAAATACGGGTAGTAGTCACTCTGTTATATTTTCAGTTTGGGGAAGAGAAGTGCTATAGGGCAGGTTTGGAGATCATGGAGTTTGCAGCCAAATAACCAGAGTTCAAATCATTGTTTATATGTGTGACCTTAGGGGCAATGTAGTTAACCTCTCTGGGCCTCCATTTAGAAATCCGTCAATACGGAAGGATGTTGCAGATAATGGCACCCATCACAGGGCTGTTGTGAGGATTAAATATGTTAATAAATGTAAAGTGCTTACAACAGTGTTTAGCATGTAGGGAGTATCATATAAATGTTAGCTGTTATTATTTCAACTCACAGAAATCCAAATCATGACTCTTTGACTCAATATACATTACAGCCTGCAGTTAGAGAATGTTCCCTTAGCAAAGCTATATTTCATTCTTCCATGTCTTGAGCAGAATGGTTGGCTGAAGTCTGAAATCATCCCTGCCTTTGAGGACTGCATAGAGAGTAGCAAAATATAACACACCCAAGTTAAAATTCTCGATTTTTTTTCTTTTATCATTTCTCCTTACCCTATATTTTGTGTCCCAGGATAATATGTACCTGTTTGATCACACATTTTCATCACCATGTAATAAAGATGTCTAATTTTATTGTCTGCAATAACTGAATATTCTCTTCTACCCCCATTCAGCCAATTTTAAATATTGAGGTCTGCACCTCGAAATGCCATTTCCAGGTGGGTCATTCTTTACCAAGAATACAGGAAATTATACGGCAGTGGCTTAAATATATTGCAGTTTATCCTTCTCACCTAATAAGAAGTCCAGGATTGGAGAGACAGCTCAGTGATGTGATGAAGGACCCAGGTAAGTTTTATCACCCTGCCACATCATCTTTGGAAAGTGTTCTTTTGCTTTCAAGTGTGCATGATTGACCTATAAAGGACAACAGAAGTTGGAAGGAGCCATGCTGAATCAGGAAAACAAGTAAGTTCTCAGAATCTCTCAGGTGGTATTTCATTGGCAAGTATTGTGTCAAACTATAACTATTTTGTGGCCAGTGTTCAGAACAGAAACAAAGGGGGGGGCGGTGTCACACTATAAGTAATTAAAGGGAAACACCTGTTCTTCTGTTTCTTTGCATTGTAGCTTAAAGAGAAAGAAGAGACAAGTGCACCCCAATGTTCACAGCAGCCCTATTCACAATAGCCAGGACACAGAAACAACCTAAATGTCCATCAGCAGAGGAACGGATAAAGAAGATATGGTACATATATACAGTGGAATATTACCCATAAAACGCAACAAAATTGGGTCATTTGTAGAGATGTGGATGGACCTGGAGACTGTCATACATAGTGAAGTAAGTCAGAAAGAAAAAAACCGAATATCGTATATTAACGCATATAATTGGAATCTGAAAAAATTGGTATAGACGATCTTACTTACAAAGCAGAAATAGAGGCACAAATGTAGAGAAAAAACACATGGATACCAAGGGGGAAAGGGGGTGTGAGATGAATTGGGAGACTGGGATTGACATATATACATTATTGATACTATATATATAATAGATAACTAATGAGAGCCTACTGTATAGCACAGGGAACTCTACTCAGGGCTCTGTGGTGACCTAAATGGGAAGAAATCCAATAAAGAGGGGATATATGTATATGTATAGTTGATTCACTTTGCTGTACAACAGAAACTAACACAACACTGTAAAGCAAATATACTCCAATTAAAAAAAAAAAAGACTCTACATTCCCAATGCAGAGGGACTGGGTTTGAACCCTGATCAAGGAGCTAGATCCCACATGCAGCAACAAAGATCCCACATGCCACAACTGAGACCTCGCACAAATAAATAAATATTAAAAAAAAATAAAACAGAAACAAAAGGGGGGACTGTCATTCTGTCTCTTTGCATTGTGCCTTAAAGAAAAAGAATGCCTGCAGGAAATACTATTTTTAGCTTCACTGTGGGCCAGCATGGAGTCAATGAGAAATCCCTGATACGAATTTTTGAAGTGTCACAGAACATTTTCAATAATGGATAGAACATAGAGACGTAAAATCAATAAAGGAACAGCTAACTTTCAACAACATTATAAACCAAATGGACCTAAGAGCCATATATAGAAAATTCCACCCAACAGTTAGATATTATTCTCAACTATACATGGAACTTTCTCCTAGATCACATATTAGGTCACAAAACAAGTCTTAATAAAATTAGCAAGACTGAATTATACTAAGTATTTTTTCTGTCCACCATGGAATGTAAATAAAAAGCAACATAAAAAAACTGGAAAATTCACAAATGTGTGGAAATTAAATAATATAATCTTGAGAAAGATTATTTTGTTTTCAAAAATGAAAACAAAAGAGAAATTAGAAAATATCTTGAGAAAAATTTAAATGAAAACAGTATACCAAAACATATGGGATACATCAAAAGCAGTTCTATAAGGGAACTTTATAGTCATAAATCCCTAGATTAAGATAAAAGAAAAATCTCAAGTAAACAACCTAACATCATACCTTAAGAAACTAGAAAAAAGAAGAACAAAGTAAGCCCAAATTTAGCAGAGGGAAGGAAACAAAGAGCAGAGCAAAATAAATGAAATAGAGACTAGAAAAATAATACAAAAGATTAATGAAACCAAGAGCTGAGTTTTTTAAAAAGAAAAACAAAAATTGACAAACCCTTAGCTAGTCTAACAAAGAGGGAGAGAGAGAGAGAGAGAGAGAGAGAGAGAGAGAGAGAGAGAGAGAGAGAGAAGATCCCAATAAAATCAAACAGGTATGAAAGGAAACATAAAATGGATTCCACAGAGATAAAAAGGATTATAAGGGACTGTTATGATTAATTGTATGCCATGAAATTGGATAACCTAGAAGAAATGGATAATTCCTAGAAACACACAACGTGCAAAGATTAAGCAAAAAAGAAATAGAAAACCTAAAGAGATCTAAAACTAGTAAGGAGATTGAATCAGTAATCAAAAATATCTCAGCAGAGAAAAGCCCAAGATCAGATGTCTTCACAGATGAATTCTGTCACCATTTGAAGAAGATTAATGCCAATCTTTCTGAAACTCTTGCTTACTCCATTTGGGATACTCTAACAAAATACCACTGACTGAGTAGCTTATAAATAACAGCTCACCATTCTGGAGGCCGGAAGTCTGACATTATGGCATCATCACCCTTGGATGAGACTATTTTTTCTGACTCATAGTCGGTAACTTCTCCCTGTTTTCTCACATCATGGAAGGGGCTAGAGGTATCTTTGGAGCCTTTTATTAAAAAATAATAATAAGGAGGCTTCCCTTGTGGCGCAGTGGTTGAGAGTCCGCCTGCCGATGCAGAGGACACAGGTTTGTGCCCTGGTCTGGGAAGATCCCACATGCCGCGGAGTGGCTGGGCCCATAAGCCATGGCCGCTGAGCCTGCACGTGCGGAGCCTGTGCTCTGCAACGGGAGAGGCCACAGCAGTGAGAGGTCCATGTACCACCAAAAAATATATATAGAGAGAGAGAGAGAGAGAGAGAGGCACTAATCCCATTTATGAGTGCTCTGCCCTCATGACCTAAGCAACTCTCAAAGACCCCACCTACTCTTACTATCACTTCAGGCATTAGGTTTTTAACATATGAAATTTGGAAGGACATATTCAAACCATAGCAAACTCTTGCTAAATACTGAAAAACTGCGAACTCTTCCAAACTAATTTTACAAAGCCAGCATTACCCTGATACCAAAACCAGACAAAGACACTACAAGAAAAGATAAAATATCCCTGAGGCACATAGATGTTAAAAACCTCATCAAAATACTAGCAAACCAAATTAAACAGCACATTAAATGGACTATACATATGACCAAGTGGATTATACATATGACACTGGGATTCAAGGATGGTTCAACATACATAAATCAATCAATGTCATGATACATGACATTACCAGAATGAAAAAAACAAAACAAAACAAAACCCCCCACATGATCATCTCAACAGATGCAGAAAAAGATCTGGAAAAAACTCAACATTCTTTCAGATAAAAATCTTCCATAAACTAGGAATAGAAGGAAATGAACATAAAGAAGGCCAAATATGAAAAGGACACAGCTAATATCAAACTCAATAGTGAAAAAGTGACAGCTTTTCCTTTATGAACAGGAAGGCAAGGATGTCCAATCTTGCCACTTTTATTCAGCATAGTTCTGGAAATCCTAGATGGATAAATTAAGTAAGGAGAAGAAATAAAAGACATTCACATTAGAAAGGAAGAAGTAAAATTATCTTTGCAGATGACACAATTTTTTGGGTAGCAAGTCTTACCAACTCCACACAAAATGAATTCACTAAAGTGGAAATACAGAAAAATCAACATAAAGAAGTCAATTACATTTCCACTCCCTAACAATGAAATATCTGAAAAGTAAATTAAGAAAACAATCCCATTATCAACTTCAATACAAAGAATAAAATACTTAGAAATAAACTTAACCAGAGGTGAAAGACCTGTACACTCAAAAGTATAAAAAAATAATGAGGATAATTAAAGAAGACACTGATAATATGGAAAGACATCCCATGTTCATGATTACTATTTTTAGAATGTACATACTACCATAGTGGTCCACAGATTCAATGAAGTCCCTATTAAAATCCCAATGGTGTTCAATACAGAAATAGAGAAAGCAATCCAAAAATTCATAGGGCACCACAAAAGACCCCAAGTAGCCAAAACAATCTTTCAAAGAATAAAGCTCAAGGGATCACACTTCCTGCTTTCAAAACATATTACTGGGCTTCCCTGGTGGCACAGTCATTGAGAGTCTGCCTGCCGATGCAGGGGACATGGGTTCGTGCCCCAGTCTGGGAAGATCCCACATGCCATGGAGCAGCTGGGCCTGTAAGCCATGGCTGCTGAGCCTGTGCGTCTGGAGCCTGAGCTCCCCAAAAGAAGAGGCCACAACAGTGAGAGGCTTGCGTACCACAAAAAAACAAAAAAACAAAACAACATATTACCAAGCTACAGTAATTAAAACAGAATAGTACTAGGTTAAATACAAACATATAGACCAATGGAACAAACTAGAGAGCCCATAAAGAGACCCATGTATATACAATAAACAAAATATCACCACTGAATACTCTCAATCAGATACTTATGAAAAGTCCTAAATACACTTTTGTCAAATGTTTGAATCTTAAACGTTAGTAGCATGGAACATAAAAATATATCCAATAAAACCAACACCATTTTATATTAATTTAAAATAAAGTCACAAAAAATGGTATGTGCTTCTCATATCATAAAGCTTCCTTCCAACCTATAACAACCATTACATCTTCCCAAATGCAAGCTAGATTTCAACAAACAGGAGCAATACCGCCACCACCACCACCAACAGCAACAAACAGCTGTAACAGAAAATCCTAATGAGAAGGGAGAATCTGATTTCCAGAATTTCTACTTTATATTATTTAACATATAAATTTTCAACAAAGAGTTATGAGGTATGAAAACAAACAACAAAGTATGATCCATGAATGAGGAAAAAAATGTATATATATATATATGTATATATATATATATGTATACACGTGTGTGTGTATATATATACATATACATTGTCCACACAATGTAGACATACACATATACACATTGTCCAGGCATTAAAAAGACTTTAAATCACTCTCTTAAATATTCCCATAGAACTAAATGAAATTTTGGACAAAGAACTAAAGGAAATCAGGAAAATGGTGCCTCACCAAGTGACGAATACTAATAAAGAGAATGAAATTACAAAAAGGAATCAAATATATATTCTAGAGTTGAAAAGTGCCACAACTGAAATAAGAAAGTCATTAGGGGGATTCATTAGCAGATTTAAGCAGGCAGAATAAAGAATTGGTACATTTGAAGAACTGATTGAGACTATCAACTCTGAGAGGTGGAAAGAGGAAAGAGTGAAGAATAATGAGCAGAACGTAAAAGACCTACAAGACATCATCAAGTATGACAACATATCCATAATAGGAATCCTGCATGGAGAGAAAGGGATAGAAAGTCAGGGAAAATATTTGAAGAGATAATTGTTCCAAACTCCTCAAATATGATAAAATACATGAAAGTACATATCCAAGAAACTCAGTGAACTCCAACAGGAGATCTACACAAAAACACTATTTTAAAATCACAAAAACTAACAACAAAGAGAATTTTGAAGGCATCAAGGGAGAAGGCTGGTGGATTTCATATTCGCGTGTTGAAAGAAAAACACTGTTAACCAAGAATTCTATATCTGGTAAAACCATCTTCCAAAAATGAAGGACTGCAGTGATATAGGTAAGATGGCAGAATAGGAAGCTCCACGTCTGTAACCCCATGAAAACACTGAACTAAACAATAGAATACAAATAGCTTTGTGGGAGCTCTAGAAACCAGTCAGTAATCTGAAGCAACAAAGTGAATGCCCAGTCAAGAAAGAGTCACTCTCAAAATGATAGCAAATTTCGTGACATTTTTGCTCACTCTTATCCTAACCCATTCCTGACTCAATATGGTGCAGTAGAGTGAAAGCTGCCCAATTACTGGTCCTCCATTGGGAGAAAAGTAAAAGAGTGCAACTTGATTGCAATGTGTGGCATGCCAGGCAATGTCTGAGAGTCTGATTTCTGTCTCACATGACTCACAGCTGAGATAGGAATAGTGGAATATTATGTATATCAGATTGGTGGCTGTGAAAGCAATGATGGATTCAATGGCCCATGAAAACTTCATGGCAACTGTAGACCTGCACACACCTGGAGGGCAGAGATTACTGACAGAGGAATACAACAGAACATTTAAGGGCCAAGAAGACAGGGGTGAGGCTCTTGGGGAAATGAAACATTTAAAAGCAGCTCTGTGTGTGGCAGAAGTAGGGGGCTGTAGCTGGGCTTCAGACACAGGTCCAGTGAAGGCACATCCTCAGAAAAGATCTGAGAAGACCTTAAGTCATTACACCAGGCTGAATAGTGAAGGCCTTCCTCTGCAAGTATCCAGTCTACAAGGCTGGGAGAGGTGGCTGTTTTTTTCAATATGCAATTTTTGACAAAAGCTCACAAAACACAGAAAAAAACAGGGAAATGTGGCCCACTCAAAGGAACATAATAAATATCTAGAAAGTGACACTAAAGAAACACAGGCTTCAGAGTTGCTAGATGAACTCTTGAAAACAACTGCCTAGGAAATCAGGAAGATGATATATCAACAAAGTGAGAAAATCAACAAAGACAGAATTTACTTTAAAAAAGCAAATGTGGAGTTAAAAGTGTAACTAAATTGAAAATTTCACAAGAGGGGTTCAAAAGCAGACTGAAACAGGCAGAGGAAGGCATCAGCAAACTTGAGACAAATCATGTGAAATTATTAGTTCTCAGAGCAAAAAGGAAAATGAATGAAGAAACGTCAACAGATCCTTATGGAATTATGGGAATCCAAAAAAGAAGACAATATGGGAATCCAGGAAGAAAAAAGAGTGAGAAAACAGCAGAAACCTTGTCTGAAGGAATAATGGACAAAAACTTCCCAAACTGTGAAATACTTGGATAGAAAAATACCAGTTAAATGAACTGTAGGGTAAAATCAAATAGACCCATACTAAAACACATTATAATCAAACTGACAAAAGTAAAAAACAAAGAATCTTGAAAGAATCAATAGACAACTGAGTCATCATGTATTAATGATGCCAAATAAAATTTTTAGCAGATTTTTCAGCAGAAACCTTGCAGTCCAGAAGGCACTGGGATGATGTATTTTAAGTACTGAAGGAAAAAAAAAAGCCTTATAAACTGAAAATCCTATATCGGCAAAACTGTACTTCAAAATAAAGGAGAAATTAAGGCATTCCAACGTAAACAAAACTTGGAGGGAATTACTATCATTAGACCTTCCCTACCAGAAATACTAAAGGGAGTCCTTCAAGTTGAAATGATAAAATGCTGGACAAGTAGCTCAAAGCTAGAAGAAAATATATAGTTCTCTGGTTAAGGTAAATAAGTGGGGAAATATAAAAAACATGAGTATTGCAACGTGGGCTGGTAATCACACTTTTTATATATTTTAGGATTAAAAGTAAGAAAATTAAAAATTAACATAATTTCTATGTTAATGGATACACAATATATAAGGATGTATTTTTTAACATTAATAACAGACTGGAGGAGTGGTGCTGTGAAGGAGTAGAACTTTTGTATGTTATTGAAGTTAAGTTGTTGACAGTTTAAAACAGATTGTTATGAATTTAGGATATTGTATGTAATCTCTGTGATAACCAAAAAGAAAATATTTACAAAGTATATTGAAAGGAAGTGAGAAGGGAATCAAAATGTGTCACTCCCAAAATATAAAATAAACACAAAAGAAGGCAATAAGGAAGGGACAAAAATTTAATGAAGCATACAGAAAACAAATGGCAAAAAAGTCCTTCTCTATCAGTAATTACTTTAAGTATAATGGATTAAACTCACCAATTAAGATGCATAAGCTGGCAGAATGGATAAAAAACAGAATCCAACTATAAGCTGTCTATGCTGTCTACAAGGGATTCAGTTTAAATTCATGGACATACACAGGTTAAAAGTGAAGAATGGAAAAATATCCCATGCAAATAGTAAGCAAAAGGGAACAAGGTGCCTATACTAATACCAGACAAACTACACTTTAAGTCAAACCTTTTACAAGGAACAAAGAAGGAATTTATATAATAAGAAAAGGATCAATTCTCTAAGAAAAAATAAAAATTATAAACATTTGCAGCAGAGCTCCTTAAGAGATGAAGCAAACCTTGATGGAAGGGAGAAACAGTAAGAGTTGGAGACTTTGATAGCCTTCATTCAGAAATGGGAGAGAACAACCACACAGAAGATGAGTAAGGAAACAGAAGACTTAAACAACAGTATAAACCAAATGGACTTAACAGACACATATATACACAGATCTCTACCCAAAGATAGTAAATTACAGATTTTTGTCAAGTGTACATGTAACATTTCCAGAATAGGGACACACAGCATCGAGGTTTTATAATGCATTCTGTAGAGTTCTTTTCAAGTGTGTTCAAATATCATTGAAAATATATGCATGCATATAAACCTCTGTTACTTTATTTAGTGCTTTACAAGAGCCCCTCAAGGAAGGGGTAGTAGCAACTATCAGTATCCTTCCTTTATGATGAGCTTAATTTATTGAAAATTACATCCTAATTTATTTGTAACTGTGAAACTAGACGTAGTTATTTAGTAGACCCTCCCTAGAAACCTATGACGTTAATAAAACCAACAAAAATGTGTTCAGCTTCCAGTGATACACACACTACAGACTCAATTATGTGTCATCCATTTTAATGAAGGGAAGAAGTGATTTAACAAACACAGAGCAAACAAACAGAATGAAGTTTTGTCCTCCATTAATATTAGTAATGGATAAAGTGGGCTCCAACGCCTTCAAGGTAGCTTGAGAGCCATCATCTCTGTGTGATGGGAAGGGGGATGCTCGGCCAGGATGTCTTTCCATGTGACTGAGAAAACTTTCCATAATATATAATGATGCTTACTGAAACGGATGTGGGGCATTTGGGTAATTAGGAGTCCGTTAGCATATTTTTCCGGAAGCCTTGACTACAAAACGAAGATAGTAGATTTGGACACTTGCAGCTATGCAGAAGTTGTTTGGGTATTCATCTTTATGCCGAATGAAGTAAGCTTATTTCATCTCTGCAGCTTCCCATATACCATTTTCCCACCTCTGTTTTGTGTTTGGAAAGACTTTTAGAAATTAAAACTCAAGTTAAAAAGTGAGTGACGGGCTTCCCTGGTGGCTCAGTGGTTGAGAGTCCGCCTGGCGATGCAGGGGACACGGGTTCATGCTCCGGTCCGGGAAGATCCCACATGCCGCGGAGCGGCTAGGCCCGTGAGCCATGGCCGCTGAGCCTGCGCTCCGCGACGGGAGAGGCCACAGCAGTGAGAGGCCCGTGTACCGCAAAAAAAGAAAAGAAAAGAAAAGAAAAGAAAGTGAGTGACAACTTAAATGATATATGGAATATTTTGCTGACTTACAAGAGCATGCAGAATTAAATATGACCCAGTTGAAATGTTAATTTTATTTTAATGTGTATATTGGGGTGGAGTCTTAAAGGTGCCAGAAAACAAGCATTCACCCATCCTGTTTGGAACTGCAGCACACAGGCACCTTCAGTTACCAGTTCTGTTCATTCCACAGAATCATCTTGGGAAAACATACTGTTTTCCATGTACCTGGTATATATCTTAATTAGTTTGAAGAATTTCCCAAATAACCTGTTAATATGTAGTTCTCCAATTCCAATCTTGCCACGTCCTGTACCAGTGACACAGCACATAGGAGTTTTATTTCTCTCTCTTTCTCTGGGTTGTTGAGAACCCAACGAAAGAACAGTGGAATGGCATCAAAGAGATCAGGGTTCTTGACTCAGATTTACCATAAAATAATAGTGTCCTCTTGGGAAAATTATAGTTATTCTAGGCCCCTTTCCTTTTCTTTACTTTGACAGAGCTGCACTAGATGACCCCAAGTAACGCTGCGCTCTTTGCAGTAGTAGCTTAGACGTTATTGGTTTTCTGAAACAAATGAAGACAGTGACACAGGAAACTGTGCAACATCTCTGTAACTGTGTTTTCTTAGAGTTGCCTCCATTTTTCAGATGATAAGATGGCTGAGCACAGAAGTAGGTGTTTTGACCAGAGGTTCCAGAGTAGATGGAACTGAACCACAAGTTTCCTTCATTCCTGAAGCTCACTTAGCCAAAACATAGGCTTCTGAATATTAAGCTGTAAAGCATATTATCAGTATGCTTCAAAAGAAGCGGTTCTTCTAGGATTTCTAATGAATAGCAGGCGGTTTTGAAATTCTTAGAAGATCATTGAATTTTGTGAGATTTACAGCTCTATTTTCCTGTCAAGCAAGTTGTATCAGTGCCAGACAATCATCTGAGCTTCTGGATGCTTCTCTGAACCTCTTGAATTTTTCTTCTCGCTATCTGAAATTCATGCCAGATAAGCCTTTTTGTAGAGGGCGTGTACAGACTTGTCTATTTTCATATAAGAAAGCGATGCAGTGAGCCAGGTCGGGGGTTAAGCCCTCATTCTCAGAGTGGTATTGAGCTCCTGGTGAAATATAATCCTCATTTCCTCAGAATAGAAAAGCAGTTATCTCAAGTTTTTAATGCCATTAACTATTTATACATTTATGTATAATACATATATTTATTGTACCTACGAGGTGTGCTCTCTTTGGGAAGTACAAAGCTATTTGAGACG
Organism: Phocoena phocoena; assembly: GCF_963924675.1. Lineage (NCBI taxonomy): Eukaryota > Metazoa > Chordata > Mammalia > Artiodactyla > Phocoenidae > Phocoena > Phocoena phocoena. The sequence continues at coordinate 25,048,891 of NC_089224.1, read as the reverse complement.
TAAGTTGTTCTTTTTTTTGTTTTCCCACAAATACTGTGACCCTTTGAGCAGGAAGGTCTATGTTTTACTAACATCTAGAACAAGCAGCTAACACGGTGTCTAAGATGTAGTCAATAAATATGAAATAGGTAAATGAACACATTTTTAAGGAAGGGCCAGGACATGAACAAATAGAAAATTTTCATTTTCAGTCACAAAGCCACAACAGACATAAAAATGATACAGACAACAAGTGCTACGGTCATTCAAAGAAGGCATAGAATTGATACAACAAGGATCTCCTCTATGGCACAGGGAACTGTACTCAATATTCTGTAGTAACTTATAAGGGAAAAGAATCTGAAAACGGAATCACTGTGCCGTACACCTGAAACGGACACGACATTGTAAATCAACTATATTTCAATTAACAAACAAACAAACAGACAACAGCAACAACAAAAAACCAAAGAGGTCATAGAAGTTCTTATGAGATTCCAGAAGAGAAGAGAAGCCAAATGAGGATGGGAGAGGCGGCTTTTGAATCAGTTCGGAGGAGAAGTCACAGAGGAACTAGTCATTTGATCTGAACTTGAGATTAAGAGTAAGATGAATTAATCTGAATTAATTAAGATTGCAACACAGGGATATTACAGATGAAGGTAATCACATAAACTTACTATACTGAAACTTGCAGAGGTTATGAGTGTTGTTCAAGATCCCAAAGCAAGTGCATCGTGGAATCAGAATTTTAAGTGAGGCCTAATGAACTAAAAACAAACAGACACAGAAACAAGCCCTTCCTGTGACACCATGTTGCCTTTGAAGTCGTTTTTTTCGGTGGGTTGGCAGAAACTGGTTCCAGTGTTTCTTGCAGGAATGACTGGCCATAGGACTGGGCGTCATAGCTTCCTTCCAGGCGGCCGAAGGTCGCAGGCAGGTGGGTCACTGGGACACAGGCGGAGGGGCTCCTGCCCGGCCCCCTGGCCGCTCAGTGCCCCTGCCCCAGAGCGGGGGTGGGGGCCTCAAAGCAGCCTTGTCTGAGTCCCCTGCCACTAGAGAGAGTATTGGCCCAACACTTGTAGAAAACGGGGACCTTGCTGGCAGTTCAGTGGAGGGACACAAATAAATCTTTGCCGACTTTCTGCTGAAGCTCACGAGGGTTCACTCCTAAGCCTCTTACGAGGTCAGCTGCCGAGGCTGCGAGAGATGAGTCAGGGCTCTCCCTCCACCACGGGGAGATCGCTGGTTAAAGCGCTCACGAGGGAGTGGACCGCGTGTCCGCACCGACACGCATGGGCAGACCTCGTCGATGCCTTCTGTCCGGGGTATGAAGCCCTCTCCTGCCTCTTCCAGGCTCTCTAGAAAGCCTGTGCAGAGCCTCCCACTCCACCCTCGGACTCCGTGGGCCACAGCTGGAGGGACCAGCCAAGGAACCGTGGCAGGAAGAGGCCAGAGGGCAGCGGGCCTCGGCCGGAGCCCGTCAGTCGGTCCCCATTCAACCACCACCAGACGATCCTCTTGACCTGGGCAGTAGCCGCCAACCGACCGCTAAGGTGAGCCCGGCGCGCGCTTGGCTACCTGGCATGGCTGGGAACCCCAGGATCTCCCGGCAGAGGCGGGCATTCTCCTGGGCCGGGTCCGCGGGCGTCTGCGTGTGCAGGGCCTGAACCACCTTGGCCAGGACGATCTGGCACAGGTTGAAGAGGCCTGGGGGGCGGGAGGAAGGAGACGGGGAGCTGGCACCGTGTCCAGGCCGCGCTTTCCAGCCGGGCAGACCGGAAGCCCCCTTCCCTTCCCTAGGTCCGGCCGCATCTGGGTTGGCCTCCCGGGCCTTGATGAGCTTGTCCAGCAGCTCCTGAGGGACGGTGCTGCCCGTGCCCCACCAAGACCGGCAGCAGCGCCAGGGCCTCACAGGGCACGGCGCCCCCGGCCCCAGAGCCTTCCCTCTGGTTCTCATCACCGGCTGTCACCAGACTTGCATGCAACGTTCTTTTCTTTTCTCTCGTCTTCTTTACGTCCCTCAGCCACGCAATGCGGCGAAGCCCTGACGCTCGCTGCCACGTCGATACACCCTGAGAACACGATGCTCAGCGAGAGAAGTCATACACAGAAGGACACACAGGGCGTGACCCCACTGAGGAGAAACGTCCAGAGCAGGTAGATCCACAGAGTCAGCGAGTGGGTTCCTGGTTGTCAGGGGCTGGCGAGGGGACGGAGTGATAGCTAAGGGCGTGAGGGACATTTTCGGGCTGATGGAAATGGTCCGAAGCAGTAGTGACGTCTGTAGAGCTCAGTAAACTGTCCCCACACGCCCCGGTGCAGCCTGTGAGAGCATCGCTCTCAGGATGAAGGGCTGACCACAGGAAGACTGAACGAGCAGTGGGTCCTGGGCCTAGACGCTCAGCTGGCGCCCCCCACGTGGGGAAGTCACTGGGACTCGCTGAGCCTCCACGGAGACTGGCAGCAGCCCCCGAGTTCACAGGGCACTGCGCCCCCAGCCCCAGAGCCTTCCCTCTGGTTCTCATCACCGGCTGTAGGCAGACTTGCAGGCAACGTTCCTTTCTTTTCTTTTGTCTTTTTTTAAAGGCAGCTCTTGAGTACGTGTATTTAACATGCAGGGAACCAGCCCTGACTCCTTGATCTGGGTGGTCCAGCCTCTAGAGCCTCGAGGACATCCACTTCCGTTATTTACGCGCCCAGTGCCTGGGGTTTGATGATGGAAGCTGACACCGAGGGCGTCACCACGTGCGGGGTGATGTCAGTGAAAGAATCCCGTGGCGAGGGCCTGCCTGAGGACCACGCATGCCCGGGCCCTCCCCGCCCCCTGCCTGCAGCCCTGCGCCTGGGAGCGGAGCTGGTGCATCGCGTGCCCGACGTCGTGGAAGTTGGTCTCCAGCTCATCATGCCACAGCAGTGAGGGCAGGTTGGGCGTAGGCTTGGTGAAGTTGGCCACCACGGCCGCGATGGCGATCTGGCAGCTCCCATCGTGCTGTAGGCAGCCCGGCTGCAGGCCGGAGCAGGCCGCGTGCCCGGACTTCCCCACCCTGCGGAGGGACGTGGATGGGGCCCCGCTTCCACAGAGGAGCCCCGGCCCACGGCCGACAGGTTCCCCCACGCACGCACCGAGGATAGAGGTCAGGTAGAACTTGCCGATGGATGACCTTGCCCGAGGCCGCGTCCCAGACCGTTTAGAGCCTCACGTCTTCTTCGTGACACATGCTGGTGCCCTCCTCCAGGTCGCAGGTCAGCCCCAGCAGCTCCTGGGAGATGCCCAGCAGCCCGCGTGTGACCGCCTGCATGGGGAAAGACTCATTGAGCAGGTACTGGTCCACGTGGTAGCGCGTCTCCTCCCCCTGGTTCATTTAGTAGCGCAGGTCCCAGGCGTTGATGGGGCCGTCAAAGTGCAGGCCCCGCCTCTGGCACTCGGCCTGCTTTAGCTCCAGGATCACGGCCGCTCCTGCTCCCCGAGGGGCTTCAGCTTCTGGGCCAGCTCACCTGCGGGCGGAGGGGAGAGGCTCGGCTACGTCCCTGGGGCGGCCCCCCAGCCACCCCCGACCCCGCGCCCCTCGAGGCAGAATGAAGGGTCTGCGAAGGGGACCCCCAAGGGCTGACACAGTGGGGTCTCAGGCAGCACCACGTCCGGTCAAGGTCCGCCTGACCCCGTCCCCACTGGGACTCAGGGGGAGGCGGTGTCACCTAGGACAGTGGCCACCACCTGGCTGGTCTTGTCCGTGTTCATCTCCAGCACGGAGTCGGCACGCGTGCGGAACCCCAGCAGGCGGGACTTCAGGGCCTGCAGCCTCACCAGCTCCCTGAGGATCACGCAGTTCTTCTGGAACCCAGAGACGGAAGGCGCTGGGGACCGAGGGCCACGCCCTCCCCACGGGCCCCGGGCCAGGTCTCTGCAGGCGGGCAGGGCTCCCAGGCCACTGGCGGGCACAGCCAATCCCCCTCCCTCCTCCTCCTGGCCCGGATTTCTAGACACTTTGGTGCTGTCCTAACACGTGGTCTTTCTTAACACAGGTCCTTTTGGAAGCAGAAACGGCATGAACGTGATGGGCTCTAAGGCCAAGGGCAGGAAGAAATGCGGCCAGGCTCTCCAGGAGCCACCAAGGGGCCTCCCCGGGCTCAACAAGACAAACACGGCTGCCGTGCAGACAGTAGCTCAACCCCACGGCGCCCGAACACCCAGCCCCTGGACGGTGAGACACCTGTTGCTGCAGGTGGCCCGTGGCTCACGGATGAGGCCCGGCCCCAGGCGTACGCCACCTTCTCGGGGGCCACCTCTCCGGTCTGCAGTGGGGTTCTCCTGGGAGCCCCCAGTCACCACAGGACCAGCGTGGCCTGTCTGTAGCCCAAGAAGGTGGGGACACAAGACTGTCCCCCGGGCCCCCCGCATCACCCGCAAGGCCGAGCGAGCACCAGTGGTGTCTGCGGGGAAGATGAAGGGCTCACGCACAGCCCCCATCTACAGAAGCACAGACTGCAGCCACGTGCGCTGTGGAACAAACACAAGTGTCCATGCAGGACCCGATGTCTGAATGTCAAGGCCATGGCCGGGCCACAGTGAGAAGGTGCATCCCCCATGCAAGCCACAGAGAGGGGATGGGGGGGCCATCTGCGATTCTGAGCTCATCGGGCATCACCCCAGAGGGAGAGGGAGAGGGAGAGGGAGAGAGGTAGACAGAAGTACAGAGGGAGAGAAAGAGAGAGGGAGGGAGAGATGTCTCTCCCTTCCCTGGGGGTTCTCTAGTGCAGCCAAGGCTGAAAACCACTGCATTTTGGGAGATGGGGCCTCGTGGAAGAGTTAAATAGTCGCTCATGGCATTATTGACGCATACTAAAAAGGCCCCAAATCTTGGGGAGTCAGGGAGAGGAGTGTCGGCTGCCTCGTAAACGAGGAGAGATTGGGCATCAGAGGAGGTGCCTGTGCAGCCTGCGCCCAGGGCCCCACAGACTTCATCTCCCAGCGGTGGTCCTGGGCTGCAAGTCAGCGGGGAGGTCAGGCTGTCCAAGCATCAACGTTGACTTCAGGGCTGATCTAAAAGGCGCCTGGTGTTTGTTGAAGCAGAAAAAAGAGAAAGCAGTAGGGAGAGGATGGGAGTGGGAGTGGGAGGGGGAGGGAGCCCCCCTCCTCAGCACTTCTACCGCTCTCCCTCTCTCTCTCCCTTTCTCCCTCTCTCCCTCTACCTCGCTGCCTCTCACTCTCCCTCTCCCTCCATCTCTCTCTCTATCTCTCCCTCTGCCTCTCTCCCTCCCTCTCTCCCTGTCCCTCTTTCCTTGTCCCTCTCTCTCTCTCCCTCTTTCCCTCCCCCTCTCCCTCTCCCCCTTTCCCTCTCCCTCTCCCCTTCTCCCTCTCTCCCTCCCTCTCTCCCTGTCCCTGTTTCCCTGTTCCACATGCTCTGGCTCTACCTCTTTCCCTCTCCCTCTCCCTCCACCTCCTTCCCTCTCTGGAGAGGGAAGGAGGTGGAGGGAGAGGGAGAGAGAGATGAAGAGGGAGGGGGGAGAGGGAGAGAGAGATGGAGAGGGAGGGAGAGAGAGGGTGGAGAGGGAGAGAGTGATGGAGGGAGCGAAAGATGTCTCTCCCTCCCTCTCTCCCTCTCCCTCCCTCCTTCTCCTCCCTCTCCCTCTGACTACAACTCTCCTCCCTCCATCTCTCCCTCTCCCTCACTCCCTCCCAGAGAGGCAGAGATAAGGCAGAGAGAGAGATGGAGGGAGAGGGGAGGGAGAGGGAGAGAGGGAGAGGGGGAGGGGGAGAGGGAGAGGGAGAGAGGGAGAGGGAGAGAGGGAGAGGGAAATAAGTCTCTTCCTCCCTCCCTCTCCCTGTCTCCCTCTCCCTCTCTCTCTCCCTGTCCCTGTTTCCCTGTTCCGGTCTCCCTCTGCCTCTCTCCCTCTCCCTTGTCTCTGCCTCTCCCTCCATCTCTCCCTCTCTGAGAGGGAGTGAGGGTGAGGGAGAGATGGAGGGAGAGGGAGGAAGAGGGAGAGAGGAAGGGAAAGGGCGAGGGAAGGAGAGGGGGAGACGGAGGAGAGAGGGAGAGGGAGGGAAGAAGAGACCATTTTCCCTCTCCCGCTCTCCCTCGCTCTCTCTCCCTCTGTCCCTCTCTCTTCTTCTCTCCCTCTCCCTCCATCTCTCGCTCTCCCCCTCTCCCTCTCCCTTATCTCTGTCTCTCCCTCCATCTCTCCCTTTCTGGGAAAGAGTGAGGGAGATGGAGACATGGAGGGAGAGGGAGGAGAAGGAGAGAGGGAGGGAGAGAGGTGTAGAGGGAGAGAGGGAGAGACGTCTTCGCTCCCTCCCTCTATCCCTCTCTCCCTTTCCCCCCTCCCTCTCCCTCTCCCCCTCCCTCTCCTGCTCTCCCCCTCCCTCTTTCCCTCTCCCTCTCCCTCCACCTCCTCCCCTCTCCAGAGGGAGAGGGAGAGCGTGCGGAACAGGGAAACAGGGACAGGGAGAGGGGAAGGAAGAGAGGGAGAGGGAAGGGGGACGGGGGAGGCGGGAAGGGGGGGGAGGAGGGAGAGAGACGGGGGAGAGCGAGGAGGTAGAGGCAGGGGGAGGGGAGAGGGAGAGGGATGGGGGAGAGCGAGGTGGAGAGGGAGTGGGGAGAGGGACGGGGGGGGGAGCGAGAGAGGGAAAGAGAGAGAGGCAGAGGAAGGGGGGAGAGGGAAGAGAGAGAGAGAGGGGGACAGAGGGAGAGGGAGAGAGGGAAGGGGAGAGGGACGAGAGGAAGCAGGGAGAAAAGAGAAAGAACACACCATCTACATTTCTGTCAAATGGCACCGGGGATCCTTACACAACCAGGAGAATATAGCACAGTGAGGCTCTTTCTCAGCTGGAACTGGAACTGCAGATGGGGCCAAACACCACCAGGGTGGCCCCACATGTCCAGCTGCCGCCCCAGCCCCCTGAGTCTGGTCACCAGGGCTCTGAGTGTTTGCTCCAGGGACCTAGGGCTCACCCTGTCACCCTGGAGGTCGGGCCTAGACAGCATGGCCCCGGGCTGGACACATAGGGGGAAAAGCATCCCCACAGGCCAGCTTGTGCGAGCCGATTCAGCTGCCAGATTCTAGAGGCCCGGGATCACCCTGTGGCCCATGAAACCCAGGAGCCAGGAGGGTCTTGCATCGGGACTCCTGTCTGTTGGACTGTAACGTTTATGTAAGGAATCTTGGAAACAGTGGTAACAAGACTGAATTCGAACGAGCTTTAGGATATTATGGACCACTCCGAAGTGTGTGGGTTGCTAAAAACCCTCCCGGCTTCGCTCTTGTTGGAAATGAAGATCCCCGAGATGCAGCGGATGCTGTCTGAGTAGTGGACGGGCGAACACTCTGTGGCTGCCGAGTAAGAGTGGACCTGTCGAACGGGGAAAGGAGACGTCGAAATCGTGGCTGCCTTCTTCTTGGGGTCGTCGCCCTCGAGATGATTATCGGAGGAGGAGTCCTCCCCCTCACCACAGATCTCCAAGACGGAGAAGCTTCTCCCGCAGCCGGAGCAGGTCCCTTTAGTAGATATAGGAGAAGAGAGAGATCACTGTCCCAGGAGAGAAACCGCAAGCCGTCCCGATCTTTCTCTAGGTCTCCTAGACGATCCAGGTCAAATGAAAGGAAATAGCAGACCACTTTGCAAGAGGAGTGGTGCACAGGAAATACCTTCATTTGACAGGAGTATGTACAGAAAATTCAAGTTTCATTTGAGACATCCGAAGCTTGATGGACTTTTTAAATGTTTTAGCTGTTCACATTTGTTTGTCTCTTGGAACAGTGACACATAAAGGTGTCCTCCTCTGTGGTTTGAAATGGGTCATATGAGGCATGTAATATGAAGAATTGTTTCTTTACAATGTTCTCTTAAGCAGAATTGAATTTGCTTTGAATTTTTGGTCTTGCCTAGACTGATAATAAAACTCTAACTCCTGCCCACCTAAAGTGTGATGTTTATTATTATGGAAACAACACTGGCAAACATTGAAAAGGCTTTCTGTAGCTGAGATATGGTATGCAGCTGTAGTTAAGCAAGCAGTCCATAAAAGGTGCTGTGAACACAAGCCAGCAGGTAGAAACGAAAGCCGCACCCTTACCCTAGATTAGAGGTTTAAGAATTCCACTAGTCTTCACACTGGACAAGAGGTTGTCCAGTGAGTTTAGAATCTAAGAAGTTTCAAGGAAGTTAGTTTACCTTTGAGTTAGGTCATAAGTCCCCTCTGTGATTGCTGTACATGAATACATAGCTCTTTGTAATGTTTTTTGGAAGTTGAGATTATCAAGATACCAATGTCCTGCCAGATTAAGAGTATGTTGTAGAGCTGTACTTTGAGTTACTGGGCAATTTTTTTTTCATGCTGTCATTTGTAACACGTTTTGTGAGAATCCTTGGGATTAAAGTTTTGGTTCCAAAAGGAACAAAGGAAAAAAAAAGGATCCACCTGCCAATGCAGGGGACACGGGTTTGAGCCCTGGTCCGGGAAGATCCCATGCGCCGCAGATCAACTAAGCCCGTGGGCCACAACTATTGAGCCTGCGCTCTAGATCCTGGTAGCCACAGCTACTGAGCCTCCATGCCACAACTACAGAAGCCCGCACATCTAGAGCCTGTGCTCTGAAGCAAAAGAAGCCACTGTAACGAGAAGCACGTGCTTGCAACAAAGAGGAGCCCCTGCTTGCCGCAACTAGAGAAAGCCCACGTGCAGCTATGAAGACCCAATGCAGCAAAAAAAAAAAAAAAAAAAAAAAAAAAAAAAAGACCCTACTGGCCAGGTGAACAAGGGTAAAATTGTTTGTCACAAGTCCCGTTGATGGTGTGTATCCTTGATGTGTGTATCCTTGATGGTGTGTATCCTTGATGATGTGAGCTGAGGAGAATGACATTTTTATCTCTGTCTGGATCTTCTGCCCCAAACCCCATAACTCCAGCCCAGCCATAAGAAAAACATCAGAAAACCAACAGACAAAGAAATTGAGGGACAAAATACCTGACCACTGCTCCTCAAAATTTTCAAGGTATCAAAACCCAGGGACGTCTGAGAAATGTCACTGCCCAGAGGAGACTGGGACAGAAAAAGGATGTTAGGGGAAAGCTAGGGACATTCTAATAAAGTGTGGACTTTAGTTAATAATAATATATCCATCTCGGTTCCTTAGTTGGATAAGCATGTCGTACTAACGTACTAAAGCACTAACGTGTTGGAAATAGGGGTACTGGGTCGGGGGTCCACAGCACTCTGTACAGATCTTTGCAACTTTTTTGTAACTCTAAGCTATTCTAAAATTAACCAACTACTAAACAGAGATAAGAATGTTATTTCCCTGATTTGAACATGGCTGTGTTTGTTTTCATGGTCACATTTGTGCTATCTGGATGTGTCTTGGAATCGGTAGCAAAGGAGAGTTGCCAGCCCCTGGGAAGATGCGGCTGGTTTGCAGGTGGCTTGCTCTGGAGCGGAAGACCACGGTGGGAAGTCTGCAGCCTCGGGCTGCATTTAGAACCGTGGGAGGGGATGGGCCAGCTCAGTTAGGGATGGAACCTATAAATAAAACTCTTTTTCTTTTCCATTATGGCTTATCACAGGATATTGAATATAGTTCCCTGTGCTAGACAGTAGGACCTCGTAGCTTATCCATCCTATATTTAATAGTTTGCGTCTGCTAACCCCAAACTCCCAATCCAACCCTCCCTCACTCTTTCTCCCCCTTGGCAACTACGAGTCTGTTCTCTATGTCTGTGAGTCTGTTTTTGTTTCATAGACAAGTACATTTGTGTCGTATTTTAGATTTCACATATAAGAGATCATATATGTGTCTTTCTCTTCTGACTAACTTCACTTAGTATGATAATCTCTAGGTCCATCCACGACGTTGCTGCAAATAGCATTATTTCATTCTTTTTATGGCTGAATATATTCCATTGTATATATGTACCACATCTTCTTTATCCATTCACCCATCAGTGGACATTTAGGTTGCTTCCACATCTTGCCTATGATAAATAGTGATGCAATGAACATTGGGGTGCATGTATCTTTTCTTTCTTTCTTTCTTTCTTTCTTTCTTTCTTTCTTTCTCTCTCTCTCTTTCTTTCTTTCTTTCTTTCTTTCTTTCTTTCTTTCTTTCTTTCTTTCTTTCTCTCTTTCTCTCTTTCTTTCTTTCTTCCTTTATTTTTTTGTCACACTGCATGTGGGATCTTAGTTCCCTGGCCAGAGATGGAACCCATGCTCCCTGCACTGGAAGCACAGAGTCTTAACCACTAGACCACCAGGGAAATCCCAGGGGTGTATGTATATATTTGAATTAGAGTTTTCTCCAGATCTTTGCCCAGGAGTGGAATTGCGGGACCCTATGGCAGCTGTATCTGTTCTCTGCACGTCTCACATCAACCACCTGCACTCCAATCCTTGCTCTCAACGTCATCTTCGGGGAACACAAACTGCGACAGGGACCTTGACAAGAAGAAATGGCTCAGGGAAAAGCTACCTGCACAGGGAGGAGATAGAGGCCATCGACTCTGGGGTGCGGCGGGGAGAGTGGACACAGAGATTTGTCATTTCATCCCTGATACTCAGCCCTCCTGGCTGCCCCACTCTAGGTCACCTCGGGATACAGAGTTGACCCGGTTAGAGTCCCTGCCTGTGCAGGAATCTCGGGGCACCAGCGGGTCTGAATAATATTAGTGCAGGGTCTCCCCCATGGCACTGGGGTTATTCGGGGCGGGTCATTCTCTGCTGGGGGCCCCTCCTGGGCACTGTGTGGGGTTCAGCAGCATCCCTGTCCCCACCCATTTGATTCCAGGAGCCCCTCCCCCCCAGTTGTGACAACCACAGATTTTCCCCAGACATCACCGAAGAACTGGGTGGGGCGGAAGCAGGATGGCCCTGGGTGAGGACAGCTGTGTTGAAGCAACCAGCCTGGCTTAGGGCAAGGTCTGCCCCAATCCCGTCAGAGCCTGCATTTAGAACTGCCCCTTCCCTCTCCCACCTCCCATGCCCTGCAGTGGTCTCCGAGACATCATCCCCATGTAAGAAATCACACCTTCTCAGTTTACTGTCCCCAGCACCTAGAAGAGTGTCTGCTATGTAGTAGATGCTTCATAAGTACTTGCTGAATAAAGGAGTTTGAATAAAGGGATGAGTGGATGAATGAATGAAGGTTACCATGGAAGGAGGGGGGAGATTCCCTTTCTGGCTCTCGGGGGTTGGGATATCAAGTGAAAGATCCATCCTAAATAGGCTGACCAGCCTTCTGGGGTTCCCCGGAAATGAGGGTTTCCCCACAGTTCCAGCGCTCAAATCTGAGCGGTCCTGGGCAAACTGGGGGCGGGTGCTGGTCACCCTGTGTAAACACAGTAACAATTCCAACTGCAATAGCAATGGCCAAGGACCTCTACGGTCTTATTGACCAGGCACAGTTCTTCACCTGGCGGGGAAGGGTGGGCCGGGATTGGAATTCCGGTGATCCAGGGTGGGCGGGTGAGGGCACAACCCGGGCTTGTGTAGGGGAGTCCAGGAAGGTTCTGGAGGAAGTGACAGTGACACAGGAGGGAGGGAGGAGTCTAAGGAAGAACATCCCACACGACAACGTGTGCCAATGGCCCTGGGCCCAAGTTCACACCCGACCAGGGCTTGCTTTTTTTCTTTTTTTCTAATTTACTTTTTCCCACATGGATATGCAATTGTCCTAATGCCATTTATTGAAAACTCCTTAATTTCCCCACTTTCTGTCATATCAAGTTCTCACCTATCTGTTTCTGGACCCTTATTCTCTACCATAGAGCTATACGTCCCATTCTTGCACCACTAGGGCTGTTTCATCACTATAACTTTATTTTTTATTCATTTATTTCTTTGGCCGTGCCGGGTGGCATGTGGGATCTTATTTCCCTGACCAGGGATCGAACCCGCACCCCTTGCAGTGGAAGCTCGGAGTCTTAATCGCCGGACCTCCAGGGAAGTCCCCAGGGCTTGCTTTGACATCCATCGAATGGTGGCGGGTGGGCACGGGGAGCAGCTGTCTGTGAGCCATCCTGTGTAGAAATGCAGGGTGGAGGGCAGGACAGCTGGAGCGGGAGGGGAAGAGGCGGAGGAGGGAGGGAGGGATGGCGGGCGGGCGAGAGACAGACAGACAGTTTCTGGAGACAATAGCTCTCTGGCCGTGTCCTAGGGCATGAAAGCTGAAAATAGCTCCTAGTGCCGGGAGCCTTGGAGCCGGAGCCTGGGAGCCAGGGTGACTGGCTCTCCTCCCTGGTGTGTGTGCGGTGCGGGGTGGGGGGGGGGGGGGCTCTGGACTTCTCAGGCTGGGAATGGGGTGCACGGAGCAGGGACGGAGCAGGGACCCTTCTCTCTGGGACCTCGCGGGCCATCCTTAGCTCACAAAGCTGAGCCACTCCTGGCCGTACGAGTGGGGGGCTTATCCTCCCTGTCCCCTGGATCACACCCCCTCACACACAACTTCCCCGTGTGTGCTCCCAGCAACCAAGAGAATCTGTTTTTAAAAGATTTGGGGGAGGGGGGTAAACATACAAACAAGAGCAGAATGGATACTTTTTCCGAATGGGAATGGCTCTGTGTAACCCCATCCCCAGGGTAACCAGAGTCCTGACCTCTAACACCCTTGACGAGTCAGCCTTGGTCTGGGCTTGCAGACCCACGGAAGCTTCCTCATCCCCTCCTTCAGACCCCGTCTCTCCCTCGGCGAGGGAGATACATACAGGCCCAGGCCAGATACATACATACATACATATAATACCTATACAACATATACACATACAGGTATACAACATATATACACACCTATATATCAATATACACTGTATAATACATACATACAGTGTCCGTATACTGTACATATACACACCCGTATATCAATATATGGGTGTGTGTATATATACAGCATGCTCACCTTTATAATATGTATACTGTATATATACACATACATACACACAAATATATAGGCTTGTATGTATACTGTATATAGTACTTACACATATACTACAAACACATGCACATACAAACATATGTGTATACATATATATATAATATGTATACACACATATACAAATTAATAGGCTTGTACATATTCAATATTTTTACGTATATAGTTTCGTTTTAAGGAGTTGACTCTTGTGACCGTGAGGCAGGCAAGTCAGGGCAGGACTCTGGGCTGGAGACACAGGGAAGAGCTGATGTCCCCAGTCCACTGGAGGAACACTTCCCTCTTTCTAGGGCACCTCATTTTTCTCTCCAGTCCTTCAACTGATGGACGAGGCCCAACCACGCCGCGGCACTGACAATCTCCTTTACTCCTTTACGCAAAGTGGACCAATTTCAGTGTTAATCTCTCCTGAAAAATACCTTCCTGGCCACATCTGAAATAATGTTTGTGGTTGCCGGGGCCCCACGCAGTGCGCATATGAGATTAACCATCCCCGTGGCGATGATGACACTTTATTTTCTCCCTTGACCATTGTCACTACTATTCCAATTAAAATGGCAGTGCTATGAGGGCAGGGCATTTCCTTTTTTGCCAGTACTGAGCGTCCGCGGTCTGGTGCCTAGCATAGGCTAAATACACGGCATTTTTGTGAACAGAAGCCGGGATTCCAGCTGTCATATTCAATAGGAATGATAGTCTTATTATTGGGGGGGAGGGGAGTGTGTCACGGTACGTCGAGGTCGGGAGTCGAACCCGCCACCACTGGCCCTGAGAGGTTTTGCCGGGTCCCCACTTCGGGCCGGTGGGTGTGGCCAGGGGCAGCCGATGACGTGCGTACGTGCGTGCGTGGGAGCGTGCGTGCGTGGGAGCGTGCGTGCGTGGGAGCGTGCGAGTCCACGGGGCGGATCACGCGTGCCGGGAGTGTTTCAGCCCGGCCCCCGGCTCATTGTGGTCGCCTCACGCCGGCCCGAGTTCGCAGCAGCGCTGGAGGCCCCGGGCCTGTGACCATAAAGAGGGAGCCGGGGGCCGGACGGGAGCGCGGCGGCGGCAGCTGAGGCCCAGGCCAGGCCCCCTCCCCGCAGCCTCCCGCCTGCCCGTCTGCCCCGCCCCCGCCGGCGGCGCCGCGCCCCTCCCCCAACCGCCAGACTAGCGCGGTGCGGGGGCGGCGCGCGCGCGAAGACATGGGGCAGAAGCTGCCGCTGAGGCTGGAGTCGCTCTTGGGGACCGAGCCCGCCGTCTACCCGTGGCCGCTGCCGGTCTACGTAAGTGCCGCCCGTTCCCTCCTCCCGGACCCCCGCCCCTCTTCCCCCCGGCGCGCGCTGAGCCCACCGAGAAACGGAGCGACTCGAGTCGCCAGACCCTCTTTGAAGCCCCCCTTCCCGCCCCGCCGTGGTTCTCCGCGGCAGTTTCCAGCCCCCGCGCGCAGGGTGGGCAGAGGGGAGCCGGCGCCGGCCGGGGGCGCCGACTCGGCCGCGGGGACCCCGCGCTTCCGAGGGGCGCCTGTGCCGGTCTGCGGTTGGCTCTGCAGGGCTGGGGACCCCGGTCCCCCCGGGCCTGGACTGCCGGCGGGCTTGCCCTTCTGTACTTTAGGATCTGACACGTAGGGTTTCTTTTTCCTGGTAGTTAATTCTTAGCGCTGTCAACGTACTGAGTTTTTAAAATTTTTTTTTTAATTTTCAGGGCACCCTTTCCTCCCTCTCTCCAGTTTTTTTGTGTTTCTGTTTTGTGTTGTTTTGTTTTAGTTAGGCATTTTGTCCCTCTGATCTTGAGTGGGTGGGCTGGCAGGACACTTGGAGAGGAGGCGTTCTGTCCCCTGGTCTTGAGTGGCCTTTGGAAAATAACAGGCCAGACGGAAATTTAATTTAATTGATATATAATATTGTATCTGTCCAAGGTGTACAATGTGAAGACTGATATATATATATATATAGTGTGTGAAATGATCACCACACTAAGTTTAGTTAACCTTAATTCACATAATTACAAATGTTATCTTTGTGACGAGAACTTTCAAGATCTACTCTCTTAGCGACTTTCAAACATAAAATACGGTATTGTTAACTGTAGTGACCGAGCTGTACATTGCATCACCATTACTCACTTGTCTTATAACTAGAAGTTTTTACCTTTTGATCGTCTTCCCTCATTTTCCTCACCTCCAACCCCCAGCTCTGGTAGCCGTCATTCCATTCTTTCTATCGTGAGTTCAGTATTTTAGATTTCACATATGAGATCATAAAGTATTTATCTTTCTCCGTCTGACATTTCATTTAGCATAATGCCCCCCCAAACCCACCCATGTGGTCACAAATAGCCAGATTTCCTTCTTTATCATGGCTGAATAATAGTAGGTTGTATGCACCCCCATTTTCTTCATCCATTCATCCACAAAAAAACACTGAGGTTGTTTCCATGTCTTGGCTACTGTATTGGGCTGGCCAGAATGTTCATACAGTTAATGAATACACTGTTCAATAAAACTTGGTGAAAATGAGTCTTGTATTTTTACTTAAAATAAATCTTTCAAAGCCAGCTAGGCATCCCTTTGAGTAACGACTTATATCACATTGAAATATTTTAAGCATATGAACAGTAAGAGCTGAAATGACAAATGTTACTAATATTGACACAGTTTATCAAGGAGAATATGTTAGAATATGTTAAAATGCAGATGGACAGTGAAAGAACAGATATAACTTTGAACTAAATATTGTCTTGATATTTAGACCATTGGTTAAAATCATGATAACAGGTTTCATCCATTTCAAGAAAGCAGAATATTTGCAGATCACTTAACATTTACTAGGTATGTTCTCAGTCTGGAAGGATATATTTCACTTACATGTGTCATTTAATTTAACCACATCCCTCTGTAATAGATAGTGTTATCCCTATTTGCAGATAGGAGACAGGCTCAGAAAGATTAAGAATGTTACCTAGTTCTAGTAAGTAGCCAAACCTAAACTGATCTAATTCCAGGGCAAAGCTCTTTCTGGCACATCAGTGTGGGTCTTTATCTCTTTGAGAATTGTTGAACATGAAAAGCCTTCTTCCAGGTAAATGCATAAAGGAACAACACGAGCAATGATATAACAATACAAGTCTCACTAAATAATTGGTGTGTTTGGCCTTGCTTTTGCTGATAGATCTTTTGCAAAATTGCTTTTCTCTGAGATATTTAAAGTGGACTTTAACAATTTTCTTGGAAGACTTTCCTAAATTATACCTATCAGAAAGCTGCTTTGCTTTAAGGCTGAAGAAAAATGAAAGCTTACTTAACTACACTTAGGTGCCAGGGTCATACTATGAGCTCTACACCTGCCAGGATTCACGCTAAGATAGATAGGGTGGCTCAGCAAACTGTCCATAGTCCTGTGATTTCTTTCTGATATTCTGAAGTAGAAATAATTTAATAACTGTTCACAAAAGAGAGAAACACTGTTACTTGGTCCTCAATATCATACTGCTGTAGGCTAATTCTTTCTCTCTTCTGTTGCCCCTTAGTATATAGAGAGTGTGTTTTGGGGACCCTCCTTCACGATCCTCTCCATTCCAAGAGCATCTTACATAAATCCAGGACTTCTCAAGCAGCCAGTTTTGCCAGATGGTCTTAGGGTTGGTTGTACCCATATATGTATAATTTGAACTTCTCAAGTAAGGTCCTTAGCATAATGGCTAAGAGAATTGGTGCTGATACCAGACCTGAGTCCAAATACTGCCTATGCCCCTAACTAGCTGTGTAACCTTGGAGAAGTAACTTAAGCCCCTTAAAGGGATTAGATTTCTCACCCGGAAAATGGTATAATAAATGCATCTACCTCACATGGTTAGTGTGTAAATTAATGTAACTTGAGATGGTGCATGTTAAGCATTAGCACAGTGCCCGTCTCTTGTTAGTAATACCTGCTTTTATTATTAATTATTCTCTTTATATTCCCAGTTCCAGCTGGGTGCCTAACACATAATAGTTGTTCAGCCAATAGTTACTGGATTGAACCAGCTCTGAAATTTAAGCATTGGGTCAACAGCAAAGTAGTCACCCCACCATCATTTCTCCCAGAGAAAGGGAGACTAGATGGAAGCCAGCCATCATACTTTCTTTTCTTATTCTAAACTTCCCATCCAGCCCCAGCAATAAAATAATCTTCCTGAACCCCAACAATTTCAAGAATTTTTCAAATCACACTATTTGAAAATAGCTGGGTTGCCCTAATCTAGTATGTCCCAGGACCCCAAGGTCACCAAGCTTCTATTAATGAAGTCTAGTTAAGATAAATGATTACAGTTAGTAAACCAACTGCTTACGAGCTCATTGGGCTTTTTAAAATTTACTATCTGCGCTTCATAGAGACACAAGTATTTTGCTTTTGTAGGACATTCAACAGTCAAAGTAGTCTTTTAAAAAGCACAAATCAGACGCTATTATTGCACTGCTTCTAATCTCTAAAGGCTATCTATTGTAAAGAGATTAAATGTTCAACTACTTAGCCAGGCTCACAGAGACCATGTGCTCTGGTCGCTTACTACATCTTTCCCTGACCTTCATGGGGTTCGAGGCACAGTTGTCCTTTTCAGTCCCTCAGATGCAACAAGCTCTACTTCTTGCTCTCCCAGCTTTAGATTGGCTAATCCATCGACCCAGACCAATTTCCCTCTTATCGTTAAGGTCTCGGTTCAAACGCCACCACTACTATCTTGACCAAAGAGACCTGCCTCCTCAGTGCCTCTCCATCCCTTTGTCCAGTCGTATTTCTGTCACTGTACAACGTTTATTTACATGTTTACTCTGTCTTCCTCCACCACTGGACATTTGCTTAAGAGCAGGGACTTTGTAAGTTTTTGCTTCCAAGGCTTGCAGCAGACACTGGCACATAGGTGTGTAGGAAATGTGTGTCTAATAAAGAATAAATATGTGAATGAAAAAGAAAACTGTGAAACACTAACACAAGAATATTCTTCTTTCAAAAGAATAATGAAAAATAATTTCATTCAATAAGAGTCATTCTTAGTTACTGATACATGACTTAGTAGATCCCATTCAATTGAAAATGTCCCCTTTTTTTCTGATACTTTCACAAGTCATTAATTAAATGTTGCTCACTTTTAAGGCCAATCTGTGAGACATTATTTAACTTGTCTCCTCTAAAGTTCCAGCATTAACTCAGGCGGGGCTTCACCAAGTACTGATCATGTGACCTTGGCCTCTCATTGCCTCAGTTTTCCCATTTGTAACATGGGTATAATAATCGGCTTATTTCATACGCCTGTGAGGAGGAAGACTTCATATATGTGTGTGTGTGTGTGTGTGTCTGTCTGTCTGTCTGTCTATATATATGTATTTAAACAGTGTCTTAGAATAGTGTCTGGCACATGATAAGCATTATAGAAGTATTGACTGCTGCTACTAGTACTGTTATTATGAGAACTAACTGTTGAGAATAATCCTTCATGTAGTGGTTTATTCCACTGAAGATAAAGGAAACTCATAGAATATTAGAAATCAGATTAAACACAGAAAGCCAGTAAAATATACCAGGACAGAAGATGATGAGAGTGTGAAAGGATAGAGGGGAAAAAATGGTTTTTGTTTTTCTTTTTTAAAGAAGGAAAGAGCCCAGAAATAGGACAAAAACT
Source organism: Phocoena phocoena (assembly GCF_963924675.1). Lineage (NCBI taxonomy): Eukaryota > Metazoa > Chordata > Mammalia > Artiodactyla > Phocoenidae > Phocoena > Phocoena phocoena. The sequence goes on along the minus strand of NC_089224.1, from coordinate 25,030,360 downwards.
ATTCATTGGCTATACTGACATGGAGATTGCTGGTGACTTTCATAAGTAAAATTTCAGGACAGTGGGCAGAGAGATTACGGTGAGAGAAGTCAGATGGATGTAAATTATAGAGTAAATGGGGCGTGAGGAAATGGAAACAATATATGATGATAACAATTTTGAAAAGTTCAGACATGAATTGGCTAAAGAAGATATGCAGGGATTAGAGGAGGAGGGAGGCTTTCGTGTTACACGTATAGTTTTTAACATTTTAAGTTGGGGTTACTAGTCTAGAATGAGGTTGAATTTTGGCAAGGATCATTCATAAGGAGTAGATGGGTTGTAGAAAATGCAGTGCTGTGAAGTCCTTGAGAAGATGAGAGAAAATGAAATGCTATGTGTAGTGCACGTGGCCTTTGAACTTGAACTCCTGTAGTGAAAGGGAATCCAAAGATCAATGCAAATGCTACTGAATTAACGGATTTGGCAGTGGACTATTTACTGACTTCTGTGTTCCTAATGAGTTAGGAAGCGCCTCACCAGCTCAGAGTGAAGGAAGTAGAGAGGATGGAGGAAAATTTGAGGAGGGTAGGGAAAGCTTCTAAGAATATAGTCCTTAAGGAGAATTAGAAAGAACTTACTGTAAGCCAGAGCAATATTTCCAGTCTTGAAAATCCATTTGAAGTTGGTGATTATTAATTTATTGGAATACCAATTTTCCCTGCCACATGATTTTTCTCCAGCTACCTGGATATAAGTTACATAGAGGCAGAAAAGAATGAGAGATAACAATCGAGGGAAAATACAATTAGTATTCTTTTTTTACCTTTTTCCACTTCCCCGCTCCAACTCTGGGGAGCCTTCATGGACATGGCTGCCCTCGCAGCCTCCAGCAGCACCCTGTTATCAAAGAATTCAAAGAAATGGAACATAGGTTTCCAACTTATTAATTTAGCAAAATCAAAAATTGTATATAATGTTTTCTGTTGGCAAAGATTTTTGCAATATACTTTGGTTCCATCTTTTGACAAGTAATTTGGCAATGTCTAGCAAGATAAAAATGTTAATAGCTTTTTACACATTAATTCTCATTCTGGAAGCTTATGCCGATAAATAATTTATAATCCAGAAAATTATTATATAAAGATGCTCATTGTCATGTCATTTGTAATAACAAAACATTGGAAGCACCTTTAATTGTTAACAATAGGAAAACAGTTTAGGAAATTATATCCACGTAGTAGAAAGTGACACAGTTACTATAATTACAAGATGATGGAGCAAAATAAAATCATGCTTAATAAAGAAAGAATGAAGAAAGCTGACCTAAAATTGGGTCTTCCTTATGACAGTAATTATGTAGACATATCAATATTTATTAAAACTTAAAACCAAGATAAAGTTTTAAAAGCTCTGTACCAGTAATGGGGATTTTATGTTTGTTTCAAAATATTTTTTAACATAACTTATCATTTTGTTTTGTCTACTCCTTTTCTTAAGAATTTCTGATTATTACCTCATTTTTCATTTCATAGTTTCAAATAAAGTCAGCAATTTTATCATCAGAGAAGATTAGACTTATTTGACAGTTCATAATTCCAAGTTATTTGGTATAAAAAGACCATATACACTTGTAGGTGCTTTCAAAATAAAATTTCGAGAATTTTTGTTTTTTGCTTAGTCTTTCCTAGTATGGAGATGAAGCAAACTACCTAAAATTGCTAGCCATTCTTTTTTCATTTTTCTCATTTTATTGATTTATCTTGCCCTTCACAGAAATGATAAGAAATGAGTCTGCAGTTGCATCTGCCAATTTCTTAAATCCTCTATTATCGACATTATGAAATCATACTAGTATGAATGCTTCCAGTATTTTCAGAGCTCTTTAGTTAGTATACTTTAGCATTCTGTATGAAGTACCTTATGTAAGTGTAAAATTTAGACTCAACTTCTGGAAGCTTTTGATTTCTTAGTTCAAAAGTGAGAGATCCTTAGTTCAGCCATATGATTAACAATTACTTGTATGGTAAGAAGCTCCTAAATTATTGCTTTATGGGTACCTGGCAGTTTTCTTGCCATTTCTCAGAAGTTCTCTATTAAACACATTCTCTCTCTTTCCCTCTCTCTATCTCTCTGTCTCTCTCTCTCTCTCTCTCTCTCTCTCTCACACACACACACACACACACACACACACACACACACACACACACACACACACATTGTGATTAAAAGCACAGACTTTGGCATTATGAAATCTAAGGTTCAATTTCCAGTTCTGTAGTTTCTGGGCCACTTCACTTTAGGCAAGTAACCTAATGTCTCTGAACCTTGTTATTTTCATCTGTAAAATAGAAATTACAATTATATCAGACAATCCTCAAAACATCTGTAGTGATTTTAGAGTTTCAGAGTTAGGTGAAAGCAGGCACTCGGTAAATGGCTAGTGCTTTTATCACTTTATTATTATTTAGGTCTTGGTTTTCCTTGAGTGTGTGAGTCCCCATAATGAAATGTAATTTCCAGTAGATTGAGTAAACACCTGTTTTCACCAAAAATTTTAACTGAGTTCATTACTTTCTGTGCAACCCAGATTAGTTTTCTGCCTCCTTCTCTGTGCCGTATGTAGGTGTTCAGTAGATTTATTTAATAAATGTATGAATGCATGAACGCGTAGATGAATTTTTAAATGCTTCTTTTTGAGAAGGTAGAATCAAATGTGACACAGTAGAACAGATAAGAAAATAATCCATGGAAAAAATGGCAAAGTCATGTATGTGCCCAGGGCCAGCCTAAGAAGAATTGCTTTTTTTTTTTTTAGGAAAAATGTGTTGAATAGCTTATTTTAATTATTTTTAAAAGTTAAGTACAGGGACTTCCGTGGCGGTCCAGCGGTTAAGACTTCGCCTTCCAATGCAGGGGGGTGTGGGTTCAATCCCTAGTCGGGGAGCTATGGCCCCACATGCCTCGCAGCCAGAAAACCAGAACATAAAACAGAAGCAGTATTGTAACAAATTCAATAAAGACTTTAAAAAGTGGTCCACATCCAAAAAAAAAAAAGTTAAGTACAAAAATTTGCTGATGATTTACATATTTAGGACCAATAAAATAACGTGAGATTAGCTGTACTAAAACAGAATGTTGAGCTACATTCACATTAAGTGACATTATATAGTCTGAATTTATGGAAAACTTGTGAGATGGTGAGTGACCTTTGAGCAGAAAAAGACAGAAGGAGAAATGGCCTTTTCTACATTCTATTGTGCCTCTAGGTAAAATGCTTGGTAATCTAGCTACAAAGCTCTATGTCATTTGGCTTTAGGCACCTACTGTGACTTGCCTTGTGAAGATCAGGTTTTGCCATGGAGAGGACTTGTAAAAGTATCACACATTCCAGTACCGTTGGCAACCACAGCTACCAAAAACTCCAATTTAAATTGATGAACCTAATATCAGATGATAGTATCATTTCCTTGTGGGTGTTCTGGGAAAAGGTGGGTAGGAAATGTATAAAAGTGAATACTTTATTGACTGAAATAACAATTCATCATTTTGAAAACCTAAAATACATTAAAGTTGTTATAGCATCATACATTAATATTTCACTGTATTTTAGACCTTGCCTACAATCAATGTTTTCTGCCCTTTGAAACAGAACCATGCTTGTGGTATGCATTAATCATATAAAAGATTAAACACTGAAAAGACATTCAGCCTTTAAAGACAATTTGCTTTGATTTATTCAGTGGGTTCTCCTAAAAAGTTCATACCAAGAATTATTGCTTGTTAAATTGGTGTTACAAATTCTTTCAGAGTTACTTAGTATTTTCCTTAATATCAGTATCAAGGAAGGCAAAGCAACTTTACATATTTATTAGGAAATACAGGCACATAATCATAAAACAAGAAAACCCAACGTTTTTATAGACTTTATTTTTTAGAAGTGTTTTAATTTTACAGAAAATTTGAGAAGATAGTGTAAAGTGTGTCCATATACACTATACCCATTTCCCTCTGTAACGATCAACTTATATTAGTATGTTACATTGTTACAATCAGTGAACAAATATTGATACATTATTGTTTACTATAGTCCATACATTAGTCCAGTTCCTTAGTTTTTACCTAATGTCCTTTTTCTATTCCAGGATTTCATCCAAAACATCACATTACATTTAGTTGCCATGTTTCCTTAGGCTCCTCTTGGGTTTGATAGCTTCTCAGATTTTCCTTGCATGACCTTGGCAATTTTGAGTCGTTAGCTTTGTGTAGGATGCCCACTACTAGAATTTGTTTGATGCATGTTTCATGATAATATTGGGATTATGTGTTTTGGGGAGGAAGACCACAAGAGTAGAAGGGTTATTTTGTCAGATCACATCAAGTGTACAAAGTATCAATATGCATTATGAATGCTGAGGTCGACCTTGATCACCAGGCTGAGGTAGTGTTTTTCAGGTTTCTCCATTGTAAAATTACTGTTTTCCCTTCTCCATATTGTACTTTTTGGAAGGAAGTCAATGTGCTCAGCCCACAACTAAGGAATAGAGAGTTATGCTTAAGATGGAGTAACTACATAAACTATTTGGAATTCTTTTGCACTGGAGATTTATCTATTCTCCCGCATTTAGTTATGTATCCAATTATTTATTTATATCAGAAGAACTCATGGATTTTTAGTTTATACTTTGGGTTATAATCTACTTCTACGTTAGTTACTTTGTTCCTCAAATTGCTCTAGTCCTGACCCTTGTGAACTCTTTTCAGTTCAGTGGCTCGTGTGCCACTCTGAGGTATCCCCATCCTATATATTTTTTTGGAACTTCCTTACCTTCTGACACTATAAGATGGTCTTATATATAAATCTTGTATATTTACTGCCCCAGTCCTAGAATCAGCTATTTCTTCAAGGATAACTAGGTCTTTGTAGTGGAGAACAGTAGTAGACAGCAGGATCTGGGTGTGGGGTGTGCTGATTGCTGCCCGGATGTCATTGCTTCTAGATCTTCTCAGCTGACAGAGCAAAGAGATAACATGTGTGTACATTCCCCATGTATGTGCACATATCTATAAGTATCTCTCTACATAACCATGTGTATTAAGGTAATATGAAGCAATATTAAGCTAAGAGTGAATGTATATTGATGTTTCCAACTTTAATCTGTTACCACATAGATCATCTTAGCCTCATCTCTTGCTTATCTTTAAATTTCAACTCTGGCAAAACACTTGACTTTTAGAAGTATGAAAATCAAATTGTAGCTACTTTGGGAAGCCACATCATCTAGCAGAATAATTCTTAAAGGGCAAGGTGTATATCATCAAATCTTAATTTACAGTCAGCAGTACTTTGTAACATTCATAGGCCTCCAGACCTCTGCTTCCAGGAAGATGAAGTAGCCCATTTCTCCCAGGTTCTTCCACTTAAAACTAAAACCCTGAACATAACAACAGACAAACATAGGAAGACACTGAAAGGTGGAAATGAGAAGGCAGACTTAACTAAGGACTTTGGGACTTGAGGAATAACATGGTGATGAGTCCCCTGTGTTTCCTGTTGCTTCCCATACATCCTGGAGAGGGTATTACAGGAACCCCCAATCAATAACCACCAACAGAACAACAGACAAAAAAGCTTCAAAAAAGAAAACACAAAACCCCCGTTCCCCCTAGCCAAGGTATGAGGAAAGGGGTTGCCAAAGACAGAAAACCATTTGGGCAATAATATACACACTACTCGAGCCAAGTGCCAGTGGAATATTGCACCCATCCCCTATGTCCTGTGGTCTCAGTTGGGCCAAGCTAGGATTTGATCGTCCACACCACCCCACTCCTGCCCTCCAGAAGAGGCAGCGCTCTGATTCGCCACCAGGCCTGTTTCAGTGTGGTGCAGTGGTGAGCTGAGCCTCCACCCCTTTGCATTAGCAAAGAGACTTTCCAAGGTGGTGTCTGACAGGCTAGTTAACACTGGGCTGCCCTCACACAGTCGTGGGGTCCAATGGGGGGACCTAGCCTCTGTCTCTCCCTGACATCGATAAGAATAGGATGTTACAGGTTGGAGGGAGTAGGCACCCCACTAACCCCCAACACATGGTGTCAGTGAGACCCAATGGGGTGCTGAATCCCCATAACTGTCTTGAGGCAGTAAGACAGAACGAGATGGCACAAGCAGGGCTAGTTGGCAGTTCTCTTCCTCTTACCCTGGTGTCAGTGGGGCCAGCAGGTAGCTGACCCTCTACCCACACCCGGCATCAACAAGAAGGAATGAAGTGGGAGGAAGGACAGCAAACACTTCACTTCTCCCCTCCCCTGGTGTCAAGAAATCTACTGGGGAGATGAACTTCCACTCCTACTAAAAGGCAACACAATGATATTAATGTTCCCACTTTTGGGGGGAAGGTGTCAGAAGGTCCAATAGGATAGCTGAACTTCTACTTGATCTGTCTGCAGTGAGAGAATGTAAGTGCCCACTTTTGCTGGGGTATTGACAGTAGGCCCAGTGGAAATCTGGAGGTAACCCCCAGTCCTCATACTACACCTCCAATAGGATGACTTCCTTCTGAAAAGTAATAGTAAAATTAAATGGGATACAGAGTCATATAATAACTCACAATGTTTAGAATCCAATTGAAAAATACTCATGGCACCAAGAACCAGGAAATCACAGAATAAATGAGAAAAGACAATAAACCTACACCAGCACTGAGATAAAACATCTATTGAAATTATCAGACAGGGGTTTTAAATAAGCTGTCACATAAATGCTTCAATTAGCAATTATGTGTTCCTTGACGGAAAGGGGAAAAATAGAACATGTGAACAAAGAACTAGAAGTTATACGAATAAAAACAAATGAGAACAGTAGAACTGAAAAATACAACAATCAAAAAACTTTGCTCAAGAGTAGAGTGGAGATTACAAAGCACAGAATCATGAACTTAGAAGAGATCAATACAGTGTACCAAATGTACAGAGAAAAATAGGCTGAGGGGTAGAGATGGGAGAAAGAACAGGATCTCAAGAACCTGTAAACAGTAACAAAAGCACTAACATTCATATCATCAAAGTTCCAGAATGAAAAAAGAGAGCACGTAGGACTGACAGAGTATTCAGAGAAATAATGACTAAAACGTTCCCAATTTTTTAGAAGACATAAGCACACATTCAAGAATCTGAGCAAATCCAAAGAGGAAAAACACAAAGGTATCCTTGTCAAGACACGTCATAATTAAACTTCTGAAAAGTAGAGACAAAACAAATCTCGAATGTGGACAGGCAGAAACGATGCGTCACTTGCTGAGAAACCAATTCCAATGACAGCATATTTCTTGTCTAAAATTATGGAGTCAGAAGCATTGACATAACATTTTTCAAGTAGTAAGAGAAAAGAACTCTCAGCCACAAATTCACACTTTTTATATCCACTTTCTTGTTTGACTTATATTAATGGACTACTAACTCATCTTTCTATATCCGGGCCTGCCATCACACTTCTCCAAAAATCTAGTCACAGTATTTCCAGAGTGATCTTTCTGAAAAAGAAACAAATTTTTCTTATAAAAATACCTGATTGTGTTATGAAACTTTTCTCTCTTCTAAGTTACCAGGTAAAATCCTTCAACGGATTCCCATCTTCCTTGGAGTAAAATCTCACATCCAAACTCTCTTTGTCCTTTCGGGCTGCTGTAAGGTTATACTGCAGGTTGGGTGGCTCATAAACAACAGGAATTTTTTTTCCTCGCGGTTCCGGAGGCTGCAAGTTCAAGAATAGGGTGCCAGTATGGTCAGATGAGCACCCTCATCTGAATGACAGATATCCTCACATGGCAGAAGAGCTTAGGGAGCTCTGTGGGGTCTCTTTTAAAAGAGCACTAATAACATAATCATTTCCCAAAGGCCCCACCTACTAATACTATCAGCTACGGAAATTAAGATTTCAACGTATGAATTTGGAGGGGAACACAAAGACTAGACCGTAGCACTTACTATACATACATGGACCATGCACGATCTGGTTTCTACCACGTTCTCCATTGTCTTCTTTTCCTACACGCCAGTGAGCATTTCTGGGTTTTTTTTGTTTTTTTTTTTTGTGGTACGCAGGCCTCTCACTGTTGTGGCCTCTCCCATTGCGGAGCACAGGCTCCGGACGCGCAGGCTCAGTGTCCATGGCTCACGGGTCCTAGCCGCTCCGCGGCATGTGGGATCTTCCCGGACCGGGACACGAACCCGTGTCCCCTGCATCGGCGGGCAGACTCTCAATCACTGCGCCACCAGGGAAGCCCCAGTGAGCATTTCTTATACTGATTATGAATGGAACTCCTTTCTGGACTGATCCTTCACCATACATTTTCTGGCAACTGTGAATTTATCTTCTCTTTTCCTCAAAACTTCACCCTTCCTTCATGTTACATATCCATTTCAATTGCCTTCTACAGGAAGCCCTACTGATATCGCCCATATACTACTGTCCACAGCATGAATTAAGGTCTTACCGTGTCTTCCTATAGCACTCTGTAATATCTGTTACGGTAACTATGGATTTTCTTATTTGAGTGTCACAATACATTGCATTCTAGGTGGCACTATAATTTTAGTAACAGTAACACTGGTGCCTAGTTTAACCCATGACATACTTTAGGTGTTCAATAAATGTGTGTTGAATGAGTGAATGAATGAATGGTCAATTTGAAATCTTAATCATGTTACTTTTCAAAAATCTGTTAAAAGATACCACGGTTTTCCAGAAGATTAGGGAGTTAGGACCTTAAACTTGATTTAACAGAGGAAATTTTTACTCATACATCATGCTTAAATACCTCAAAGTAAAACCATAAACCCAGGAATTTAAGGTTATCCATTTGGACTTTCAAGCCAATAATTAATGTCTCCTGCCCCGACTGTATTAGATGGTTTCGATGCTCCACTCATATCTCCCCAGCACTCATCATTCCAGTATATGCTGATGGAATCATGCTGCCACCTGCAATTATCCACCTTAGGGCAGGCCAGAAGTGTACAGGAGTTAATGTATCTGGGTGTAGCTTTCAACCAAGGACAGAGGGGACCGGAAGATATGTACTTCAAGTTTCTCACCGATTCTTGGGATAACTCTGAGACATGTTCTGTAGAGTTTCACAGAACTCGCCTGAAGTACTGGCAGCAGTTCCCTGCAGGAGTAATTTATTCGGTAATGCACCTCTGTTGGCTTCCTTCCATGCCTCCATTCTCAATTCCCACTCCACTTCTGAGTTTTCTGGAAGCACCTCCCAGATGAGCAGTTTGCACTCAAATTATTGCCTCAGGTTCTGCTTCTAGGGGAACTCAATTGATAGCCTCCTAACAACCCAGTGCTCCTTACAGAGCCGTCACTGGTACTGAAATGCCCACGGTCGCGAGACCCCTCCACAAGACCACCAGAGACAAGAGTCAAAGCCAAACGGCAAGGGTCATTTATTGCAGGTTCGAACCTGGACCTCCGCGCACTCGTTGCCGGTGACGCTAAGAGGTCCCGATGGAGTTTAGTACCGCTCTTTTATAGACAGGTACAAACAAGCTCGGGACCTTCTGCGGGGCTTTCCAGGGGTGGGGAGTACTGATTGGCTAACTTTTAAACAAAGACACTAGTCACTGATTGGTTAACTTTTAAACAAAGACACTAGTCACCGTCTGATTGGTTGGATGGTTGCAAAAGGGGGTTCAGCAAGCATAGTTACAGAAGCGAGAGCGGCTGGTTAAGTTTCGGTTTCCTGAGGCTTTGTTTTTCAATTAGGAATACTTAAGATGGGGCCATAGTTACAAACAGTACAAACAGGAAGATCGATGCAATCCTAGCAGCGCTACAGCCTAATGGCAGGGCATCAATTCAGTCCTATTTCTACCAAAGTAGAACATAGCCCTTCAGTACAAGTACCAAGGCACGGCACATTACGTATCACTCCTCCTAAATCCTAATATTTTTAAACAGATAGGAAAGAGCATGACCTTGAAGAGAAAAAGAGTTTATATGAGGATGGCCAATGGATAAAAGGGAAGGAGAGACAGTGCCATTTGTTTTCCATTAATGATAGTGTGAAATGTATGGGCAGATGGTGTGACAATAATTTGAGGAGCCTGCTCCCTTGGTTACAGAAGACTGCTATTTTTCTTATTATGGAACCACAACCTCATGACTTTATTGTTTCACTTGATGTAACCTTCTCTTTACCTTTAAATCTTTCTACATCACTGAATTGCAGCCAATAGATTTATTTTCTCCCTATGGCTCCATCACAGAAAAAGACACACATGTGCGCACACACACACACACACACACACAGAGTTTTGTGTATGCCAGTGCTAGAAAAGATAAGCTTATGGTGCATGTATGCAATGGATATTGTACATTACAGGTCTCTGTGAAATAGTCTTCTGCAGGTTCCTATGTTTATTTTATGAATAATTAACTTTAGTAAAGTTAATTTCCTGAAGATCTTGTTGAAGACTGAAGAAAGGAAGTAAATTGTAAAGAAAAAGACTTCGAAACTTGCCCTTTTTGCCCTCTCTTTGTGTCTTAATGAACAAAGGATAACTGGGCCTTTTTTGAAGCCTTTGCTTGAGTTGAAGACACAAAATGCAACCTGTACTCTTATCCTAATATGTTCAATTTATGAGTACACAAACTTATAAACCATGAATTTCCCTAAAATTATTATGCCATTTAGAAGATGTTTGCTTGGACGTTTACTTAAAACCAAACAATTGAGGTCTATATGTCCAAATAATTTCCTTCTCTCTTGCTGTCTCCATTTCAGTTTCCTGAGTTTCTGGGAAGGCCTGGTTTCCCCAAAGGAATGATTTCTGGTAGAAGTCTGAAGGTCTGACGCAAGAAAAAAAATCCAGTACAGCCAATGAATGGAGGACAAGAAGGTTTCCAATCAGGTAGGAACATTTAATCTCATACATTACGATCACCTTAAGTAAGGTGTGCTGATAGCTGGATATGACTTAACTGCTTGGAAAAAGATGCATATATATTTAACCTACCGCACAAGGAAGCTGTTCTCAATTCTCTTAGAGGTTGTGGTGTTTATCAGAGAGTGCCTTGGGGGAATATGAATACAATAACAGTATGATGCTTTTTTCTTTTTTTAGCTCATTGTTGCCAAGTACCCTTGGCGGTCTTGGTGCCTGTGGTTTAATCCCAGGAGGTTAGACATTTGGAGCAGCAAATTAACCGTCTTTAGTATTTTCTCCCAAGCCAAATCATTTTTATAGGTTGTCTCCATGGTCTTCTAGTTGCTTATCAAAATAAAGCATTAAGTCTTCTAAGTGAGCAAAAGCCCCAGTCAGTGTGAGGAAATCAGCTTGGTTCTTATTGGGGCACAGCTTCTTTGCCTTGGCACAAAGTGAGTTCACATAGGGAGTTAGAAGGAGGAGAATGGGGCATGCGAAAGGGGAGTTCTGTGTTCTCATTTACCTATGCATGTTGAGACTCCACTAACAGCTTTATTTTCATTAGCAATTTGTGATAAAAACTTAGGGTAAAGGGAATAATGAAGCTGTGCCATTATATGGCAGGACAAAAGATAGTAGTGACATCAAAATCAGGGCCTATCCATCTCATTTGCAGCTATATACTGAGTGTTTAGCATAGCATTTGACCCCTCATCAGTATTCAATAAGAAGATGCGTGTTGAATGACTTAGGGATGAATTAATGAATGAAAAAAGTTAATATGGTAGAAAATGTGTTTTATCCTTGTATTTTCGTGTGTTGACTTCTGTATTTCAAGACCCAGCACTGTAACTGACACATAGAATATAAGCAATAAAATTTGTTGAAAGAATGAATGAGTCCCCACTATTCTAAGAATAATTTTAAGACCAACAGAGACCCCATATCTGCCAGAGGTATCCAGAGGTGAAAGCCTGGATCTCAGCTAGTGGCAGAGCTGACAGAATTGATCTAGTTTGAATAATTTACAGCTCATCCCATTACATTTAGGCATAGTACCCACATGACCCATACAATTAAATGTTGACTGGAAAACAATGCACAACCTAGAAGCTGAGAATTATGTTTTATGTGGAGGACATACTGAGGGACATACTGAAATCAGGAGACAGCCTCTCAGATAGCTCTGAGGGACTGTTCTGAAGAGCTAAGGGAGGGCACAGTGTATTTACAGGTTCTTGTAAAAAAACAAACAAAGAGGTAGTTGGAACATCAAAAGATTACTGTTAATTAAAGAAACTAGACATCTTAAGTTAATAAATGTAGCACTTTTCTATATATGGTGAGATGCAAGAATCTGGTCTCCTGGAAGTCATTCCCTTGATTTGCACTTTATTTATCTAGGGCCAGTACCCTTTTTTCTCCATCCTGAATCCCCTCAGGGTGCGACTTTGGGTGTGGCTTCAGTGGCTGATGGCTTGATGGCTGTAACATCCTGTGTTACCGATAAGGCTGGCTACATTCTTTGTGTACATAAATGCCTTGAATATGGATCGTAAATCTGGATTTGCAAAACGCAATTCTTGGAGCATTTTTATAAGGACAAAGTTAAGGGCAATTTCAGAATCACTAGCGGCTAAAATTGCTAGTTATACTTTGGTTTGGGAAATAAATTATTTTTATTGTCACTTCAGCCTCTCTTTAATTTTCGAGATTGTTAAAAGAAGGCAAAGAAAGAGGAGAAGACCCCTGAGTCAGGTAATCCTCCTTTTCCTGGCGACTCCCCTAGTTAAAAGCTCAGTTTACAATGGTGGTCAGTTTTTCAGTCCATTTGTGCTCATTTCTGTTACTAACAACATAGCATCTTATTTTCTATTTGAGGTTTTTGGATTTTTCCTAATTATGCTTTTGCTTTTTATTCTATCAAATGTCCATGAATTTGATAAAGTCCTCAGTATTAAAAGAAAATCAGTAAGATTCATAAAAATAAAAATAAGTTCTTGGAGAAATTTATAAATTTCTACCTTCATTCAAAGTGGAGTAAGTTGGCAAGAAATTTATAAGGGGCAGATACTCTAAGGAGCACTCTCATTCAGAAACTCAAAATGGTTGCACGTGTTTATCCTGTAAGAGGTCTGTGATGAAACAGCAGGATGAAGGCTATATGTCCAAACTTAAATGCAATCTTTTAAGTCACCTTTCATGTCAGGCCAGGTAAGAACTGGGCAATTCGATAAGTAAATTAGAACAATTCTTATTTTCAATAATTTCTTAGGTCAACAGAATAATGAAAAACTTATCTTCAACTCCAAGAAATCTGGACAGTTATTAAAGCAAATGTGTTGTCCTCCTGGCCTACACCTGGTTATAAACAGCAGTACGACTTCAGAAAACCCTGGACACTGAGTGGACTTTCTAAATATAGCTTTTTCTTTCTATAAAGGTGTTTTACAAGAATGCTATCTTTTGTGAAAATGTGGCCTTTGTAAATGGTACACAGACACTAAGGTCTGTGACTTTTCTACCTAGAAAAGATTTGAAATATTTTCTTAGCCTGGGAATCCACATTTTAGAGGCACAGAAAGAGAAACCCAATGAAATTAATTATTTTACCCACCATCAAACGGCAAACAAGTAATAACGACAGCATTGTCCTCAACACTACATTTCTTCTGTGCCTTATCCCTCTTCTTTTGAGAGGAATGACAACATTATCTGCAGACTTTATCTATAACTAATTTTTTTTTAATTTTGCTGTTTTGTAACTCATTTTTGAAAAATTCTGTTTCTATGTTGAAAATGTGTAAGGACATTTACCTTCTTTCTTGAAACACCTTTGCCTGCATTTATCACATTTTATTGTTGAACTATTGTGTAGCAATAAGTACAAAAGTGCATCTAGTAGAGGAGATGATGTCAGAAACAAAACCCTTACCTCACTAAAGAATAAGACAAAGATGTTCACTATGACTACTACAGTTTTACTCAGCATTCGAGGTATTAACTAATGCAATTAGGTAAGAAAATTCAGTTCTAATCTAAATAATTAGAAAGGAAATAAAACTACATTTATCATCAGAGTATATGACTGAATATTAGGATAAAACCAATATCAACACAATAACTACCAGAAATGTGACAATAAAAGTAAAACAGGGCTTCCCTGGTGGTGCAGTGGTTGAGAGTCCGCCTGCCGATGCAGGGGACGTGGGTTCGTGCCCTGGTCCGGGAAGATCCCACATGCCGCGGAGCGGCTGGGCCCGTGAGCTATGGCCGCTGAGCCTACGCGTTCGGAGCCCGTGCTCTGCAACGGGAGAGGCCACAACAGTGAGAGGCCCACGTACCGCAAAAAAAAAAAAAAGTAAAAGAGTAAATACGGGATATAATGAGAGAGAAGATTCAATTTGAGTTAACAACAAAAAACAGTTACAGAAAAGTGCCTCAGTACAAACCTAAACAGTAATGTGCAAAACTGGAACGCACAGAGTATATATTATTAAACAGAAAGGAATGTCTATGCTCTTGAATAGGAAGTTGTAACTTCATAAACTGTCAATTTTCCATAACCTAATTTATAGATTTAATTAAATTCATATAAAATAAAATTTCCAACAATTGCTTTTCATGGAGCCGGCTAACTTGATTATGATGTTCATTTGGAAAACATGAGTAAGCAAAATAAATAGACAAAGTAGAAAAGCAATATTAGGGGTTGTTCTTCCAGCTATTTAAATGTATAGCTTCTATAATTAATTGTGTGTAGTATTAATGCACAAATATAAGAGCAACATATCAAAATTTAAAATACCAGGAATATACACAGAAGATAGTAAAATTTGCTAGCTGATAAACTTGACATCACATTACAATGAAAGAAGGTTTTTTAAAATAAATTATTTAATAGATATTCAGATGAGTATAGAATTGAACCTGTATGGTATTGTATAAAGGATAAATTCCAGATGGATGAGTGATCTAAATAGTAAACAGTGAAATAATACAGATGTTAAAAATGGTTAAATTCCTTTGTAATCTTGGAATGCGTAATACCATTGTAAAATTCCAAAGCAATAGTAATAGTGATTGATAAATACAACTCATTTAAAAAGCAAACAAACAAACCAAATCAGACTTTACATGCATTAAAAATAAAAATCAAAACGGAAATCACAAATAGGAAACAAAGGAAAAGTATTTGTAATTTATGTCACACACTTAGAATCTGTAATATCAATAAAGAAAATGAGATTATGTAAATTAAGTATATATTTAGAACTGAATATAGAATTTAAAAATATTAAACTCATATAAATATTAAATTTACTTACCTGACTGGAAAAATCCAAGTTTGAGAATATTACTGTAATGACAAGACTATGGGAAAATAGGCATTTTTCCACAATAAAATGAAAAATGTTATATTCCTTTGATGATATCAACAATATATACATTTACCCTTTCACCTAGCAATTTCAATTCTAAGAATCTACTCATTCTGCTTTTTATAATAAGATATATATTTGTGCAACAGTTTCTTCATCTTTTCTTGAAAACTTCCTTTTATAAAATTAAGAATTCACTAAATACAATCTTGTAAGTGATTTAGTGCATAGGGAATTTCTGTACTCAACAACATGACCTCATTCTTCTTATGTTAGGGCATTTAATGCTTACTTTTGGAGTGTCTTTGGCAATTGAACACTGTATAACTTCTATCTTTGGACTAGTTATTCTATGGTACTTATACTCAGTATATGAATATTATATGGGTACTTATACTCAATATACGAATACTACAGTGTAACAATGGAGACACAAGTCTAATGCAAGAAAAGCATTATCACAGTGTCCACCTAAATATTGGACCTCCAACTTAACCTAGGCTGCAAGAGATAAAATCAGCCTGTTAACCATTTTTGTCTGTACACACTGACCTCAAATATATAAATTTTATTTTCTCTTCTCAAACCTAAAATAAATTAAAAATTTTAAGCTGTAAAAGATAATACTGATCTCTTCTCCAAGAATGACTTATACACAAATATGTTCATTTTGGCATTATTTATGACATTAAAATTTTAAAACAACCCCAAATTAATGGAAGGGCTTGAATGAATAAGTTTTGGTATACCTGCCCAATTGAATACAAAGAATCCATAAAAATGAATGGGGAAAATTTTTATACATTGGTATGGAGTCATACCTTCATGCAAATATTCTTAAGAAGACAAGGAAAAGGTGCAAGAGAGTTTGTATGTGTATGTATACATATTAGCTGCATTTTATGAAAGAAATGAAGGAAAATATGCAAATATATATTTGAAAAAGGAAACACTGAAATAACCACAATTATAATACAAATTGTTTCTTTTAAAGAGTGAAAGGCATAGATTGGAGAGAATAGGAAGAGAGATATGGTGTTTGTTTTTCTAAATATTTATCATTTTATAGTTTTGCCTTTGGAATGGTATAATTTTACATATTTAAAAACCAAATTATGGTATCACACTTTCTGATTTCAAACTATACTATAAAGCTATAGTGATTATAACAGTATGATGCTGACATAAAAATAGACATAGACAAATAAACAGAACAGAGAGCCCAGAATTAAACCCCCATATATACAGTCAAATCATATGACAAGAGAACCAAGAACACCCATTGTGGAATGGATAGTCTCTTCCTCAAATGGTGCTGGGAAAACTGGATAAACACAGGCAGAAAAATAAAATTGGACCCCTGTATTACACCACTCACAAAAATTAACTTGAAATTTCAAAAACTTAAACATAACACCTGATACCACAAAACTCCTAGAAGAAAATAATTGATCTTGGCAATGAGTTTTTGGATAAGACACCAAAAACACAAACAAAAGCAAAATTCAACAAATGGGACTATATAAAACCAAAAACTTCTGCACAGCAAAAGAAACAATTAATAAAATGAAAAGGCAACATACAGAATGGAAGAAAATGTTTGTAAACTGTATATCCAATAAGGAATTAATATCCAAAATATAAAAAGAACTCATACACCTCTATAACAAAAAAAATTTTAATGCCCTGAAGAACTAAATAGACATTTTCCAAAGAAGACATCCAAATGACCAACAGGTACATGAAAGTATGCTCAGCATCACTAATCATCAGGGAAATGCAAATCAAAACCCAATAAGATATCATCTCACACCTGTTAGAATGGTTATCATCAAAATGACAAGAGATAACAAATGTTGGCAAGGATATAGAGAAAAGGAAACCCTTCTGCACTGTTGGTGGGAATATAAAGTAGTTCAACCACTATGGAAAACAATATGGAGGTTTATCCAAAAATTAAATAGATCTACCATATGATCCAGCAATTCCACTCCTGGGTAAATACCCAAATAAAAGCATGACATTGAAGAGATATATGCATTCCCATGTTATTGCAGCAGTATTCACAATAGCCAAGATACAGAAACTACCTATGTGTCCATCGATGGAAGAATGAATAAAGAAGATGTGGTGTGTGTGTGTGTGTGTGTGTGTGTGTGTGTGTGTGTGCGCATATATATATATATATAATATTATTCAGCCATGAGAAATAAGAATATTCTGCCATGTGTGACATGGATAGACTTTGAGAATATTATGCTAAGTGAAACAAGTCAGACAAAGATAAATACCATATGATAGCACTTATATGTGGAATCTAAAAAAGCCAAACTTGTAAAAACAGAGAGTGAAATGGTGGTTACCAGGGGATGGGGCTAAGAATGGAGGTGGGAGGGATAGGATAGATGTTGTTGAAAGGTACAAACTTGCAACGAGTAGTAGATAAGCCCTAGAGATCTAGTGCACAGTATAGTCAATATAGACAACAATACTGTATTATAATCATCAAACTTATCTTAATTATTCCAACTAAAGAAATATTTATGTGATGTGAAAGAGCTACTAATTATCACTACAATGTCAGTCATATTACAATACATATTTAACATGTAGTACATCTTAAACAATGTATGTCAAATGTATTTCAATTAAAAAACTAAAAACCAAATTAATTACAAAAGCAATTTCCTCTAATTGAAAACTAACTAAAATAAATTAATCCAACCATATATCATATTGGGGACCTAAACATACATGCACAAAAGATAATTATTTCAAATGACTTTAGAATACAACATTTTAACTTTGTGTCTTTAGTGTAATATATACTAAAACCAAATAGAGCTTCTAAGAAATCCCAAATATTATTCAGGTGGCTAATACTGAATAGTAAACCAATAAGTATTATTGTACAGCTGTGTTTAAGTGCATGGAGCCCTGCTGCCTTTCTATAACATAGATTTGGGAAATGGGAAGAGATATTCTGTTACTAAGACAAGTTGTTACTAAGACAAGTTACTAAGACAAGTTGATAACTTTTAATTCTCTTCCAAGTTACATAGGTAATATGAGCAGACGGGGTCACTATTTTACTGTTTGCTTAACCTCTGCCTTCTTCCCACAGTTTATCAGGATATATTCATGTCCCTCACCATGTGGTAAGATTTTATTTTGCATCAGTCTTTTACTGAACTTCTTAGGCATATGAGTATCTCTTCCACAATATGGGAAAAATTAAACCTGTCTGATTTGAACTAGCCAGGTTTGGCTCTAGATAGTGGAGCTGGAAGCAGGAATTTAGGATTCCAGATGATAAAAATTCATGGTTTTTATGTCACATGATTTTTGATTAAATGCCTTTTCCAACTCTTAAATCATTTTTCATTTGATATTATTTTCAGATCCTGAGGCATCCAGGTTACCCTTATTTGGGCAAATTGACCTGTCAAATTTTAACACAAATAACAAATAGGTGGATTACTCGAAATATCTTACAGACACAAATTAGAAGATAAAATGTATTTAGTGTTTTTCCCTGTATCATTTATGGAAATAATTAGAAATGGAGTAATCAATCAATAGAAATTAATGCCACTCAAAGCAGGGTACAAGAGACAGAAATGTATTTCCTTGGACACAGGAAAGCCAAAGTGAGATATAACTGGAAGGCATGCTTGGGCATTAATTCTGCCTCCTTTCTTAAGGAGGTAGCCTTGACATTGTAGAGCTTGGTGAGGTCACAGGAAAATCTATTATTTGCAAATATTCAGTTAAATAAAAGAGTTCAGATTGTTATTTTAACACCATACTGAATGGTGGCCTGACTGTACTATAAAAAATAGTGTTTCAGGAAGCTTAGTCTTTTTAGATCAGATAGGACTTTACCTTCTTTCAACAGTCATTCATAACTTCTTTCCTTTGCAAATAAAGTTCAGAGAAATCAGACCAAGATGCTCTACAACTATTATTTTTCTTGTGAAATCACTTGTTTTTCCAGAAATTTCTGAAATCATTCCTAAATTGAGATTATGTATTAATTGTGTGTTCAGTCTCCTTCTGCCTATATTAGAGCCAATTATAAAGATGTTTTTATGTTAAACATTCTTTATTTCAAGATTTAGGAGCCAGAAAATGAAATTTCTTTAGCCAGGGATAGTTTCACATTGGTCAAATAGTCATAAAACGTTCAGTTCATGTTCTCCACACATCTTTCTATACTTAAAAGTTCATTATTGATCACATATATTGTTAAATTCACTTAGTATAAATAATAAATATTTAAAAGATAAAGATTAAATTCATGGATAACAGTAAAGCATATTTTCTTCTATAAGATTCCTTTTCTTAACCCTGTAGAATTTAAAGTTTTCCATTTCTTTAAAGTACTTAACAAACCAGAACCAACTCACAGCAACATATACTGATGAACAAAGGTAAAAGATCTCTGACATGCCCAAGAATATCCATGGAGAACTTTAAAATCATAAAAGCTTAGATTAGTTCAAACAGAAGCAAAGTGGACATATTCCAGGCTCACATTTTTTCTAGGAAAATAATTGTATCCATTTGAGTCTGGCAGAGATAGGTTTTTGGATGAAATTTGATGGCAGACATAGTATGAAGCTCAATTTAAAAAAATCATAGTAGAAACATCAAGTAAAAAACATACAGTTAAATTACTATGGAAGTGAAAAATACTGTAGTTTAATAGCACTGACAGGCGATGAAAAGCATACCTATTTTCACATTCAATGGCCAGATTACACGTTTAGATATGTTAATGACATCCAGTAATGGATATGGGCTCACATTTTGTGCAAAAAGTTAAAACTGACCTAATAATATCACTGAAATTAACTTGAAGGCTAGATAGTAATAAATGTCCACTCAATGAAGTGGAAATTGTGTTATATTGTAATAAATCAATAAATACTACTATATGGGACATAGTATTTTAAAAGCCTGGGAATTGTGTATTTTTCCACGGCGTGCAAAGGGACTTTCATTTTCTAACATAAAGAGAAAAGTAGGGGCTTCCCTGGTGGCGCAGTGGTTGAGAGTCTGCCTGCCGATGCAGGGGACACAGGTTTGTGCCCCGGTCCGGGAGGATCCCACATGCCGTGGAGCGGCTGGGCCCGTGAGCCATGGCCGCTGAGCCTGTACGTCCGGAGCCTGTGCTCCGCAACGGGAGAGGCCACAACAGTGAGAAGCCCGCATACCGCAAAAAAAAAAAAAAAGAAAAGTATATCCAAATCTTCCAAGTCTCAGATTTAGGAGCTGGTCAAATTTAATCTCAGAAATATATATGTGTGTGTGTGTGTATACACACACACACACACACACACAGTATTTAGCAGCCTCAAAAATGTATATTGTAGAAAATATTAGAATAAATATATTAAGACAAATGGGTTATCATTTTCTAAGTTTATTAAAGGTTGTCAAAGTTGGGATTCTTGATCTATGGAGTCCATTTATGTTTTTTGGGAAGTCCAATTGTTTTTGTTAGGAATGGGTATGTAGCTTTTTAATTTTTTCAATAAGAATTAGAGTCACTAAAACAAGTAATGGTAATATGAAAATGCAAAACAAGAACCAGTGGAATGGGACTTCCCTGGTGGCACAGTGGTTAAGAATCCGCCTGCCAATGCAGGTGACATGGGTTTGAGCTCTGGTCCGGGAAGATCTCCCATGCCACGGAGCAACTAAGCCCATGTGCCACAACTACTGAGCCCCCATGCCACAATTACTGAAGCCCGCATGCCTAGAGCCCATGGTCTGCAACAAGAGAAGCGACCGCAATGAGAAGCCTGCGGACCACAACAAAGAGTAGCCTCCACTCGCTGCAACTAGAGAAAGCCCACGCGCAACAACAAAGACCCAACGCAGCCAAAAATAAAGATTAAAAAAAAAAAAAGAACCAGTGGCGCATCATTTGGAAGATAAGAAAAACAAGAATGTTCAAGAAAATATACAAAAATAATTAGAAACATAGTCCTAAATTTGAGAAGTGCAGATTACTTCAAAAATATTTTGTACCTATTCTTGTGAGAGTAATTGTACCATTTACGTTTAATTAGTACCATTTTAATTAGTATCATTTAAAACTTAAATTCAGATACAGTTTTCAAGAGGGTAGTTATATGTTCATGCCCCTAAAGTCATATGACAGAGGGGGCTTCATGTGACCACTGAGGTACAGCCAGTCTGCTTAGAGACAGCTTGGGAGCCTCATATAAAGGTGATAGGTTTCTGCAGGTTTTTACTCTTTTTCTAAATACTTCTAAATGAATAGCATAATGCCAATTATTATCACATTAACTCATCAAATGCTAGTGGGTTTATCTTTCCTTTTTTAATGTGTCAATGTTGTTGATACCACTTTCCAGAGGAGATTGAGGAAAGATCAGTGATCGCAGCATAACTTTATGTAGGATGACTATGAGGGTCATGATTTAATACCATTTATCCTAAAGTAGAAAGTTTAAATATTTCCATTGTGCCCTTTTTAGGAGTTTTCATAATCTTATGATGAACCATCATTTTAGTTTACAGATTTGTCAGAATTGGTTAAAGCTCTCTATTAACAGTGACCTTTTCCTCCTCCAACCCCTAAATAAACAAAAAACATATTTAAAAGCATTTCAAGGTAAGGCTTATTTTTCTTACAGATTAAATCACTTGACTAGGGTTTTACTGCTGAATATGTTCTATATTCTTCCTAATACCAAAACAAAAGTAAAACTGCAAATGATGAACATGGATTTTTTAACCAATCAGAGCCTATGCCAAAACTCACTAAAATAATGAATCTTACTGCTGGAAGGAAGCTAAAACGACCTGCTTCACTAAATGTAAAGTGGCAGAAGCATTTACATGTTGAAAGCAGTCTTCTTTCTACGGAATCTCAAAACTCACAAAAGAAAATCAAGCCCTAGGGTAATAGAATCAGAACAGGACACTAAACACACACAAACACATGCATGCATACACACACACACACACCCCATAAGAATAAAAAAGAATTCTCAGGCACAATGTGAGGCAGAAAAAAAATTAAGCTAAAACAACACAACTGTTCTCATTAGTGAATTTATATAGAACCTCACTAACAAATATTATATTTGAATCTTGTTAGAATGGCACTTGGAAATGAAAAACTGGAACCATATTGCCATATCGGATACTGTGTTTAATTCTGGTGACTATAATAAAAGGTTTTTTTGTTTGTCTCTTTAAAAGTTTATATATTTGCTAAGTAAAATGCACAATGGTTAAAAGCCTGACCATCAAAAAACAAGTAGCTTGATCTGGAACCCAAGATTGCTTTGAAAGTAATTCTGACATATGTGTTCTGACATAATTTTATCTGATTAAACCTAATACTATTAATTTTAATATAAAAATAAAGGTAATAATTATTATATGCCCACCATGTACTTCTTATGATCTCTGACTTTAAGTCAAGCTTCAAAGTAAATATTAATAATGAGGGCTTACACATAAGCAAACAGGTTTGAATAGTTTAAGTAATTTGCCCAAAATAATAAAACTATGACACAGCAAAGGTAGGTTGTAAACTAAGGAATGTCTTCGTTCCAAATTTTGCAATCTCTTCTATTAAATCATAATAACAGGTTAAATTATTAATATTTGGTTTTCTGAGGTATAAGTATAAATTAGATAATCATTAGGTATAAAAGACTATTAACAAATAGCACTGTTTCAAAACTTCTTTACTTATCAGTGTCGGGAAACGAAAATCACACGCTCTATTCAGTCAATATGGTTTGTACTCTAGGGGATTAGGGGCCATTTCTGTCTGTTTCAAAATTGTATCTGCAATGTAAAACACAGTGCTTAGTACCTAAGAGGTGTTTTTTTGAATAAATGAATGAATATTGGTGGGTTTTTTTAACACTGAAGTTAATTTTGCTATATTAGAAATTAATTCATCTATGACCTGCCTTATATTATTGTGATATTTTAGGAACTTAGTAAACAAAGCAGAAAACAAATTGTTCAATAAGGAAACAAACTCTTATGTGGAGGGCGGCAGGGTTTTCGTTTGCTTTGAAAGTATTAAAACTCTATCTATATCTATATATAGAGAGAGAATTTTTTAAATGTATATATATATATATATTTACTGATTAATACAATCAAATTGTAAAATGTAAATTCAGGACATACAAAAGGAATAAACTAGTGATATCATTAGTCATGTTGGACATCTACATTTTCATATTTAACTGGAGGAAACTCAAGAGCATGATCAAATGTGCACCATGCCAGTAATATTGAACTACCATGATTCTTGGGCAAAACAGCCCATCTTACTATTTCCTAAGAAGAGAAATGTGCTATGTGATTGAAAAACTACTTTTCACATGAGCATTGACTCGTAAAATGCATAAAGTATTAGTCAACATTCCAAAATGTTAAGGTTAATGCTTACTATTTGTATTAGTTTGCAAGGGCTGCCATAACAACATACCACCGACTAGGTGGCTTAAAGAAGACTAATTTATTTTTTCACTATCCTGGAGGCTAGAAGCCCATGATCAATATATGGTCAGGTCTTATTTCTTCTGAGGTCTCTTTCCTTGGCTTGCAAATAGCCACCTTCTCTCTGTGTCTTCACCTGGTCTTCCCTTTGTGTACATGTGCCCCTGGTGTCTCTCTGTATGTTATAATCTCCTCTTTTTATAAAGACACAAGTCAGAATAGATTAGGGCCCACCAAACCAGCCTCATTTTTAACTTAACTACCTCTTTAAAGACCCTACCTCCATATATAGTCATTTCCTGAGGTACTGGAGGTTAGGACTTGAACATATGAATTTGGAGGAACACAGTTCAGCTTATAACACTAATACAAATATTACAATTAATTAAGTATAACTTGTTTAGGTAATCAAGATTGGTTTATCTAGGAGATGACAACTGAATCCAGGTAAAAAGAAAAAGTCAAAAGTAGGCAAGACATAAAGGAGTGAAGACACTAAAACCCAAAATTTTTTTAAAAAGCAGAAAATAAAACTTTTAATTCTAATCAATGTGTTATTTTCTAAGCAATTCTAAAATTTTGCTTTCCTGCATTGCCTGGATCATGAAACAACATTTTCAACCACCATTATTATTCTCTTTTAGAGAAAATTGTCTCTGACAGCATTCAAAAATGTTGTTTATATATTTCTTTTTACTTCAATCATATTTTAATCTTAGATTTATTTTTAGAGCCCACAATTATACATTTTAGGCAAAATGTACTATAAGATATGATGATCCTAAGACTACTGAATACTGGATTGTTACCAGATAAGACAACACTCCTTCTCCTGAGATTCTCAACAGAGAAAAACATCAAACATGAACAAAAACAAAAAGCAAAAGCAGGGCTTCCCTGGTGGCGCAGTGGTTTAGAGTCCGCCTGCCAATGCAGGGGACATGGGTTCGTGCCCCGGTCTGGGAAGATCCCACATGCCGCGGAGCGGCTGGGCCCGTGAGCCATGGCCGCTGAGCCTGCGCATCCGGAGCCTATGCTCCGCAGCGGGAGAGGCCACAACAGTGAGAGGCCCGCGTACCGCAAAAAAAAAAAAAAAAAAAAAAAGCAAAAGCATTTGATTATTAATTGGCCTTACACTCCTACTTCTCAATTCAGTAGGCTCTGTTAATAGGGTGCAACTTAAAAGGGATACCTGAATTGTCTCCATGTGGCCCTAAGTACAGAACCAACTGAAGACTAAGAGTGATAAGATAACAGAGTGGGTAAAAAAAATGGGGAGGGAGGGCTTCCCTGGTGACGCAGTGGTTAAGAATCCGCCTGCCAATGCAGGGGACACGGGTTCAAGCCCTGGTCCAGGAAGATCCCACATGCCACGGAGCAACTAAGCCCGTGCACCACAACTGCTGAGCCTGCGCCCTAGAGCCCGCAAGCCACAACTACTGAGCCCACGTGCCACAACTACTGAAGCCTGTGCACCTACAGCCTGTGCTCCACAACAAGAGAAGCCACCGCAATGAGAAGCCCGTGCACCGCAACGAACAGTAGCCCCCTCTTGCCACAAGTAGAGAAAGCCTGCATGCAGCAATGAAGACCCAACGCAGCCAAAAATAAATAAATAAATATTTTTTTTAAATGGGGAGGGAGGTTCATATCTCCTACTATAAAGCATGGAATCCTCCACTGCTGACATCCAGCATCATGAAAGTACAGAGCCAACTACTTTTACCCTCCACGATGGTGACTGTTAGAAAACAAGGGCCACAAATTTTATGGTATTTGATTTCTCAGTAAACACATTGAAAATCACTTTGGGAATAGAATAATTCTTAGTGGCATATTTGAAAGATGGCTAGAAAATAAATATGAAAGGAGTTTTGATATAATTATAGTCAATATTAAGAAAACTAACACAGTACTGGACAAATAAGTTCCCTGTCCACAAATATTATTATTCCATCCTCAACCTATTCTCACCATGCCTTTTCTTTCCTTTCTGTTCAGGAAATGCTTTGCACACATACATTTGATGTTGGATATTACTGTTAAGTTTGTCCCTTAAATTTTCAGACCTTTGTAAAAGTATTGACTTACTATTCTTGTTAGTTTTCCTTCAGGATGCTACATGTAACTTAAAAATCAATGGAATTATGGGTGTGTGTCTGTGTGTGTACAGAATGTCTTATTTTAGAGTCATTTTCTAATTACTATATGTGTCAACCTACTCACAGTTATTAGGGACACTTAGTCCACTATGATACATGTTTTTATTTCTTTACAAAATAGTTTTTTTCACGTTTAATCAAAATTGCCAACTATCTGCATTTGCCTAATGATCTCCTGATATGTGATGTGTTACCAGGAGGACAATGTAGAAGGTTAAGAAGGATGAAAAGCTATGAAACATTCTGTGCTTTTTAGGATATCCTTCTTTTGGCCCTGAAACCTGAAGTTATGGCTAATATAGTAACCACAGTAAGAAAAACTTTTAAACATTTTGCTTGCCATTGAACGTAATATCATATATTAAGTTAAATATTATGCCCCAAATATTTTTCATTATTCAAAGAAAGAAGCTTGTAAAAATAAAAAGTGAAATATATAAATTAAAACAATAAACATATGCTTATCTCTTCAGCAAAGCACATTGCCAAAAATAACACATTTTGATAGTTCAGTATTTAACTATATAAACTCTTATGAAAAATGTTTCAACATATAAGGAGCATAACAAATATTCTTTGCTAAAACTTTTTCCTTTACTATCAGTGCCATTTTTATGTGACTCAGGAAGATTATATTCCATATATTTACAATTAAATTCTATTCAATAAGAGAAAAATAATACTTAATGCATTTCATACAGACTATTGTTGCTAGAGTTTCTCAAGACCTAGACCTATGGGGTCATAATCCATGGATTCTAAAGTAAAATTACATTTTTATATGCTATATCGCCATCTAGCTCACTGCCTAGGTATTTACTCATTTATACATATTTGGAGGGAGGCGTACATGAGATTTTATATATCTCTGTGTGTTATGCATGATGTTATATATGCACAAAAACATATCGTGATTATGCACCATGTATTTAAAAAATCAAGACATATACATATATTCAAATAGTACTTCATTTACTGCTGATGCTGTTAAATTTCTTTTTAAACAATTATCACTTATATCAGCAAAATACATTTCAATATTCACAGAGAGAAAGCCCCTAATATATGAGTCCATTCCAACATTCATAATTCACTGGATTACACCATTTTACAAATGGAATGACTGTGAAATTGGACTGGGTCTGCTTCACAAAATCTTGAATAAAACACGTAACTATGATGAACTAAAATTATTTCCTAAATAAAAGACTATAATCAAAGTATGTCAGTTACATATGGTTTTACTGATTTATTGAATACTAGTTAAAATAGTATTATACACTTAGCTGGCATTTTCCCAGTAGAACAAGTTTTTTAGAAATTTGACTTGTGCTCATACGGAACACACACACAATTAACAGGGATGCACATACATTTCAGCAAAGAGCAACGGTCATCTCCATGAAGATTTGTGTTACACACTAAATTATTCTGCTATTGTTGCAATAAACAGGCCACCAGAAAATTCAGTGGCCTATCTAGCAAGCATTTATTCTTCTACTCATGGTCTGTTTAACAACTGGGTGACACTGCATCATATTTCAGTGAGCTCAACTTGGCTCTGGGATTTGAGTAGGGTTCAGATATATTCCACATGTGTTCACATTCTCCGTGGGCAAGCACTACCCAGGGATATTACTTTCATGGTCGACCCAGGAGTAAGAGTTCAAGCCAAACCACACAAGAACCAAAACCACTTCCAGATCATTGAACAAACCAAGTCAAAGGCAAATCCATAATCTGTGCAGAAGAAAAGCATACTATACCCCAAGGGATATGGAATAGTGGGTGTAAGCAAATAATGTTATGAACTAATACATATACACAAAAATATGCTTTAAGGACTGATATAAATATAATTTTTCTGGTAAATTGAGTTATTTGTGTTAATAAACTTAGAACAATTTTAGATTTACAGAATTATTGTGAAGATAAAGAGTTCCCATATACCCCATGCCCAGTCCCCCATATTATTAAAATCTTATATTAGTATGATACATTTGTCACAATTAATATTGATATATTTTATTAACTGAAGTTCATGCTTTATTATGATTTCCTCATTTTTTTCTTAATGCCCCATTTCAGTTTCAGGATTTCATCCAGGATACCATCTTGCATCTAATAGTGTTGTTTCTTTAGACTCCTCTTGTCTATGACAGTTTCTCAGACATTCCTTGGTTTTGATGATCTTAACAGTTTTTATTACTGTTCACCATTTTGTAGAATGTCTCTCAATTGGGATTTGTCTGATTTTTGTCCCGTGATTAGACTGGGGTTGTGTATTTTTTGGAGGAAGATCTCAGAAGTAAAATGCCATCCTTAGCACATTGCTTCATGAGTATATACTGTCAATATGACACCATTTTTGATGCTAACCTTGTTCATGTAACTTGAGGTAGTGTTTATTAGGTTTCTCCACTGTCAAGTAACTTTCTTCCCTTTCCATACTGTACTCCTGAAAACAGTCACTATGCACAGCTCACACTTAAGGTGTGGGGAGTTAATCTGTACCTTCTGAAGGGTAGCATGTCTACATAAATGGTTTTAAATTCTTCTGTGCAGGAAATTTGTCTATTATTCCTCATTTATTCAACCATTTCTTTATATCAACATGAATGCATGGATATTTTATACCTTATAATCTAAAAGTATTCTATTTTGTTTCTCAGATTGTGCCAGGTCTTTTGGCTGGCCCCTGTATCACTTTTGTATTTCTTCATCATTGCGTGTGTGTGTGTGTGTGTGTCACTTCCTTACTCTCTGGCACTACAAAATACTCTACAATCATCATACACATTTTCTGTCCCAGTCCTAGAAACAGCCATTTCTCCAAAGAGTACTGGTTGCATTTTGGAGAATGGTATTACGAAACAAGATCTGGCCATCAACTGTAGTTTTTGCTACTGGGTTTTGTTGACTTGAACTATTTTTGAGTATACAAATGTAAGTATCCATAGGAAGTTAGACATTTAAAGATAAAAATTACTTATTAATGCAATATCTTCTCTTCCAACAGATTACATGCTTCTAAGAGTCAAAGAAAACTAACTTGGGGTACTGTACACTTAGGAGAAGCACAGGGATAGAAATTTTGGGATATATTTCTAGAAAATGTGCATCTTTGCATATATGTGTGTGTATATAGACACACATATGGATATATTTTATATATGTACATATAGGTATATAAACATATACACATTAAAATAAAGATATACATACATGTATATTACTATATAGGAGAGTGCAAAAGATAAAAGTTAAAATTGTTTCCAGATTCAACCCTGATCATTCCTTTATATAACAAAAATTTTTGGTCATTTTAACATGTAAATAACTTATAGGAAAGGGGATAAATATAGATTTATATATATATCTGATTTCAATCTTTGTTAATAACTTCTCAGCAACCAATATGGACAATTTTGATAAAGATTATATGTGACCTTGAAAACCACATAAATTCAAGTTTCCAATTTCATCAGCTTTGCCCTGTATTTCAGCTAACTACTTTCTGGTTTCTCCTTCTGTCTTCCTTGGCCATGCTCTGATTCTCAGCCAAATCTATATACCTTAGATTGAAGATGATCAGTCAGATTTGTTTGTTCTGAGTATTTGTATGTGGTTATGACAAATACAGGATCATCTATAAAGACATTATGTCTGAAGCCAGGCTTAGCCTCCGTTGGTGAGTCAATTTGGGTATAACAAGAGGAGTGGTCAAATGAAAACTACAATGAGGTATCACCTCATACCGGTCAGAATGGCCATCATCAAAAGTTCTACAAACAAAAAATAAATGCTGGAGAGGGTGTGGAGAAAAGGGAATCCTCCTATACTGTTGGTGGGAATGTAAATTGGTACAACCACTATGGAGAACAGTATGGAAGTTCCTTAAAAGACTAAAAATAGAACTAACGTGTGAGCCAGCAATCCCACTCCTGGGCATATATCTGGAGAAAAACACAATTCGAAAAGATACATGCACCCCAGTGTTCACTGCAGCACTATTTACAATAGTCAAGACATGGAAGCAACTTAAATGTCCACTGACAGAGGAATGGATAAAGAAGATGTGGTATATACATACAATGGAATATTAGCCATAGAATAGAACAAAATTATGCCATTTGCAGCAACATGGATGGACCTAGAGATTATCATATTAAGTGAAGTCAGTCAGATAAAGACAAATATCATATGATATCACTTATATGTGGAATCTTAAAAAAATGATAGAAATTAACTTATTTACAAAACAGAAACAGACTCACTGGCTTTGAAAACTTATGGTTACCAAAGGAGAAACATGGTGGGGTAGGGATAAATTAGGAGTTTGGGATTAACATATACACACTACTATATATAAAATAGATAACCAACAAGGACCTCCTGTATAGCACAGGGAACTCTACTCAATATTCTGTAATAACCTATATGGGAAAAGAATCTGAAAAAGAATGGATATATGTATTTGTATAACTGAATAGGTATACACCTGAGACTAATGCAACATTGTAAATCAACTATACTCCAGTATAAAAAATTAATTTTAAAAAAGAGGGGTAGTGAGGAATAGTTGGGTCTAGTGTTTAGCAAGGGTCAGTGGGAAATGTTCAGTTCTTCAGCATCTATTATATTACACGGTAGTTATGTTTGGGGTAAGTGGAGAAAAATATGAGCTTATTTTAGGGACTTAGATGTTTATTCCTCAATAACATGGTCATTGCTTTATCAAATAACAAAAGCATAACCCCAGGTTGTGGGCAGCATTGAATTCAAGAAACAGGAGTGTAAGCCATCACTAGGAATGACTTAGGCCAGTGAAAGTAGCACCAGTGAAATTTAATTTACCTACCAAGTCTCAGACTATATGGAAAAACAGTGTGTTAGAACACTATGTTTCATATATAATAAATAATATGTACCTAGAGATTGTAAATTAAGGAAAACATGATCTTTCCACAGATAATTCATGTCTAATCCCACTTACATAGCATTTAAATATGTTCCACGCCTTTTATATGCATTATGTTCCCTACGTGTTACATTTGGTGTTATGCTATAAATTGTTAGCGAGAATTTTTCCTAAGTGCCTGGACAAATTAGAAAAAAAAACTACTGATTTTTGACTTGTCATTTAGATATTATTTAGTAAACCCTATATCTTAGTAAATAGTTATTTACAAAGCAATCTGTGAGGGATACAAAAAAAAATAAGACATGGTTCCTGTTCTGTGAATTTGAAGTCTAGAATTTCAATACCCAAGATACATTTTGGGGGAACTCTTAAAGCACAAACGTCTAAAATCATAACATATCAAGAAGTGTGAAATCTTGCTGATATACAAAAATATGAGAAAACCTAGATATGATGTTGCTAACCTAAAAATCCTTAAAATCTAAAATCAAAACTTGGAAGGAAAGGAAAGAGCAACACAAATAGCAACTGTTTGCCAATAATTCTTTACTACATTGCCTTTAACTTTACATTCTTTTTATAATATTAAGTATCTTCTCTTTCCTATATGTTGATTGGTTTCTGCTAGAGACAGAGGATTTTTTATGGTATAATATAAGAACTTGTCATCTTTATGGGAAAAGGAATTAAAACTTAATATCTTACATAGCACATGATGTGTCCAAGACAGCCTACATTGTTTTATTTAACAGACTTGCAATCAAGGAGTGGGAGTGACATCAATCAAACTGTTAGCCTTGCTCCTTGATACCAATGCAGATCTGTGTGGATACTCATCACTCTACTCTCAGGAAAGCCTAAGTGTTCCCACCTAGTGTCACTATACTTAGGCTCTCCATTTATTTAGTGTTTTGTAGCCAAGCTCTCCACAACATGAAACCTATAGTTGTCATACATTTGAAAGTACTTGTCACAAGATTAGTATTCAGAATTCAGTGGATTTGTACTTTCTTAATAGCACCAGGCAAACTGGAAAAAAAGACTGAAATTCTTTCTGGAGGTGACATCTAATATACACACCAAAATTTCCACCCTGATGTGTTCTGTCTTCATAATTCTGTGGGTAATGGGGTACAACAGACTGCAGCCCTCTTCCGTACTCAAGTTGTAGAACTCCATCATCTACTATGATATCTAGTTACTTCCTTCACCATAGTAATTGTGCCTCATTTATCTTTATTTTGCCAGCATCTGGCATGGAGTATGACAAGAAGTGATTTTTCACAAATATTTATAGAATGCAATTGAATCAATAAACTTGAAAACAATGACCCAAATGCCCACAAAAGGAATTGCTTTAATTGGCCTGAGTTAACAGAAACAAGAAAAATCATAAAATCTTAAAACAACAGTAAGAGCACAAAAAGTATGGATACAGTATATATGAAACTCTCTTAGCCAACACTGACAGTTTTTAAATTTTCTTATTTACAGGAGACAATAGTCCAGATAAGAAAAAATTAGAATTTACATATTTAATATTGGCAGATTTTACTTTTGTGTTTATTCTTGTGATACCCACAAGATACCCCCCAAATTCACTATACAGAGTAACTTGTTGAATAACTAAGGCACAGATCTGAATCACGATTATTCATCTACATGTTCCACTCCGTGAGTGGATAGAGCCAGCCATCTATCACCTGCATGTCAGCCAAGCTTTGTTACCTGTATAAGCAGGATGAATGGTGACTTCAGTAAGATCTACTGGATTCCTGTTACCTGACTTCATCCTGTCACACACTGTATTTTATTGTCATTCTTATTTACCCACTACCTGAAGTTGGAGCAGTGAAACACTGTGTATATCACTTTAGCTTTTATTATTTTTAACATCTTTATTGGAGTATGATTGCTTTACAATGGTGTGTTAGTTTCTGCTGTATAACAAAGTGAATTAGCTATACATGTACATATATCCCTATATCTTCTCCCTCTTGCACCTCCCTCCCACCCTCCCTATCCCACCCCTCAGAGGCAAATATAGTTTTGGTCATTGTTGATAAGATAATAAGCATTGGTTTTATAGAATCATAAAAGTCATTTTTTTGGATCGATTTCATTGTGTGGTGAAAATAAATGCGTTACTATTCTTTGGGAAACTGGGGCTTCTCAGGAATCTTAAAACTTGTCTATAAATGTGAATGTATAAATTAATTTTGAATTAAATTTAAAGTTTCTTCTTTAAAGTGTTTCTGAAAATTCTTCCAAAAAAATAGCCATGAAATATGAATGTCTCCATTTTTAAAAAGCAACAAAACAAAAAGAAAAAAATCCAAAGTTAAACTTTAAAACATGTAAATTTTATTGAACATATTTTTGGAATAGTGCTTTAAACTCAGTAGATGACAGGTTGCTTATTTTATTTCAAAGGGAGTGAAACTAGTTTGGTTGGCTTTCAGAGCTTTTCAAATCCAGCACAAGAATTTGAAAACCTTTGTGTGTGTGTCTGCACATGTATATGTGACAGAAAGGGAAAAGGAGGCATTCTATCACAAAGAAAAATAAAATCATTAGGAAGGCACAGATTCACACAATTTAAAATGTGCTCACAAGTTTTCTGGGACCAAGCTTAGCTAGCCCTTTTTAAAATTCCTTAGCCTGTTCTTACTAGTGTTATACAAAATACTTAAAGGCTTTTGATTCATTTTCCTGATTAGTAAGTTAACTTTTCTTAAATGAAGCAGTAAATCCTACAATGTATATAAGCAAAGATAAAATTTCCCATGGATCTAAGAATTTGAAAAGTGAACAGCTTTATAATACAGTGGTTTTAGAAATAATGCTGTAAAAGTTAAAATTGAATGATCTTTGCTTCAGTTGAGGCTTCACCTGATCTCTAAAATATGGGATATATCAAATTTTGGACATGGCTTAAGTATTGAAAGAATAGACTGAAGATGTATTTTAATAGAGTAGTATCTGAAAGAAGATGCAAAATGTGTAAGATCGATAAGTGAGTTAGGGCAAATAATGTGAGGAACAATGTTGGAAAGAGTAAAAAATCATGAGAGTAAAGGCCTACATTGTTCAAGCTTAAAGTCGTTTGCAACATTTCCTTGCCTTCAACTCACTTCAAGAATCATAAACTTGAAAGTGTCCTAATGGCTTCTGATTTTTGTGGAGTTCAAGAACAATAACCAAAAAAAAAGTAGTGTATGATAAACCTCCTCAGAGTTTATCACAACTGAACCAGCAAAAGATTCAAACAGCTCCAGTCAGCAGCCCCTGGAGGTGCTGGAAGAGGAGTTAGTGTTATGAACAGGATCATTGCCTTGTGGTTGCACTTGACGTATAGCTTCTGCCTTTCATTTGGGTTAAGCAAGTGACCCTAAGTTCTGAAAAAAAATAACTACAGTTAAAATTAGAGACGGAGACAAAGAAGAAATATATACCAAGGCAGAGGAGAAAGAATGAGAAAATGAGAACGAATAAGGGGTATAAAGCTGCACTGTCCTATATGGTAACCATTAGCCATGTGAAGTTATTCAAACTTCAATTAATTAAAATTAAATTAAATTAAAAATTCACTTCCTCGGACTTGCTAGCCTCATTTCAAGTGCTCAGTATTTACACATGGCTACTCATTACCATATTGAACAGTGCAGATGGAGGGCATTTCCATTTTCTCAGAAAGTTATGGTTCAAAGGGCTAATATGGCCAAAGAGGGAGAAATAAAAAGACAGCAGGGACATAATTAGAGGCTAAAATTGAGTGATAATAGAGAGAGAATGGGTTACAGTTAGAGGCAGATGTGGGAGAGAGAATACAAAAAGATGATACAAAGAATTCCTTTTATAACTTAAAAAAAAAATTAAGGGCTTCCCTGGTGGCGCAGTGGTTGAGAGTCCGCCTGCCGATGCAGGGGACGCGGGTTCGTGCCCCGGTCCGGGAAGATCCCACATGCCACGGAGCGGCTGGACCCGTGAGCCATGGCCGCTGAGCCTGCGCGTCCGGAGCCTGTGCTCCGCAGCGGGAGAGGCCACAACAGTAAGAGGCCCGCGTACCGCAAAAAAAAAAAAAAAAAAAAATTAAGACAGGGTAGAATATAGGAATAATAGGTGCCACAATCACCTGAGTGGTTTATGATTTTTAAAAAATCCATAACTATCAACTCAGCATACATGATATTCAGACTTTAAGAAACTAACCACCAAAAAGACCAAAATAGGGTCACTGAATTTATAGTCTAAGCACCAAGATCATTTAAGGGTTTTTGTTTGACTTTTTAAAGCACATACAATTAAAATTTCAGATTTGCTCATCCTTCCTCTCTTCTTTTGTATATGGAATAGAATAGCTGCCTTACTAGGTCAGGAAGTAAGTGGGTACATGTAAAGAAAAAAACAATAGATTATGAAAAAATCATAGCAAAGATAAACATTTTAAAATGTATATGTAACTTTTTACAATTTGAAGTCCTAATA
The DNA here is from genome assembly GCF_963924675.1 of Phocoena phocoena. Lineage (NCBI taxonomy): Eukaryota > Metazoa > Chordata > Mammalia > Artiodactyla > Phocoenidae > Phocoena > Phocoena phocoena. The sequence goes on along the minus strand of NC_089224.1, from coordinate 24,994,985 downwards.
CTCAATTTTTTCTTTATTCTGAAAAATTGAATATGAATTTTATACAGAATATAGGTTAATTTTTAAATGAAAAAATTTTCAAAGATTAAGAAATTTAATGCATAAATGAATGATAATGACCTGAATTTTATATAGGAAAAATGCACAATTTGGAAGAAAAATTCCAGTAAAATCCAACTAGAGAATTTATCAAATAGGAGAGTTTGAGCAAAGAACTTAAAAGGAATATCTTCATTTTTCAGAAAATATTTAGATTTAATAACAATTTTTAAAAATTTACATTTACAATTTACATATACATTTTCATATTTAGAAACATTAAATAGAAAAAGTATAGAAACAGGCTTTTAAATTGCATGTGGTCAATATTTAGTGATACTATTGACTGATAATCCAAATGGAAAAATTTACCTATATGTTCTCTTTTTATCTTGTGTTTTGAGAGAGTAGTTTACATTTACTCTACTAAAATAATCTATAAAATAATCTTACTGAAATAATCTACTGAAATTTTCTAATTTTAAAGTCTCTGGAGAGAGGATAAAAAGAAAGAAAAACAGGATGATAATTGTCAGGTCCTTTACTTGGCAATAATAAACCATTCTTCTATGCATATAATTAGATCAGTTTTTGTGAATGCCATATCTTACACTTTCCTCCACTGTTTTGTATTTTCCACTACACAGGCCATTCACAGTCTCTACACTTTTTTGTCCAAAGAGATTTGATGCTTTTATATTCATCATTATGGAATTTCTCCAAAGAAGACATATAGATGGCCAAAAACTACATGAAAAGATGATCAACATCACTAATTATCAGAGAAATGTAAAATCAATGGCCATCACCAAAAAGTCTACAAACAATAAATGCTGGAGAGGGTGTGGAGAAAAGGGAATCCTCCTACATTGTTGGTGGGAATGTAAGTTGGTACTACTATGGAGAACAGTATGGAAGTTCCTTAAAAAACTAAAAATAGGGCTTCCCTGGTGGCGCAGTGGTTGAGAGTCCGCCTGCCGATGCAGGGGACGCGGGTTCGTGCCCCGGTCCGGGAAGATCCCACATGCCGCGGAGCGGCTGGGCCCGTGAGCCATGGCCGCTGGGCCTGCGCGTCCGGAGCCTGTGCTCCGCGGCGGGAGAGGCCACAGCATTGAGAGGCCCGCGTAACGCAAAAATAAAAAAAAAATTAAAAAAAAAAAAAAAAAAAAAAACTAAAAATAGAACTAATGTGTGAGACAGCAATCCCACTCTTGGGCATATATCTGGAGAAAACCATAATTCGAAAAGATACATGCACCTCAGTGTTCGTTGCAGCACTATTTACACTAGTCAAGACAGGGAAGCAACTTAAATGTCCATTGACAGAGGAATGGATAAAGAAGATGTGGTACATGTATGCAATGGAATATTGCTCAGCTATAAAAAGGAACAAAATAATGCCATTTGCAGCAACATGGATGGACCTAGAGATTATCATACTAAGTGAAGTATGTCAGACAAAGATGAATATCATGTGATATCACTTATATAAGGAATCGAATTTTTAAAAAATGACACAAAATAACTTATTTACAAAGCAGAAACAGACTTACAGATATTGAAAACAGACTTATGTTTACCAAAGGGGCAAAATGGCGGGGGGGGGGATAAATCAGGAGCTTGGGATTATCATACACACACTACTAAATATAAAATAGATAACTAACGAGGACCTCTTGTATAGCACAAGGAACTCTACTCAATATTTAGTGATAACCTATATGAGAAAAGAATTTGAAAAAGAATGAACATACGTATAACTGAATCACTCTGCTGTATACCTGAAACCAGCACAACATTGTAAATTAACTATATTCCAATAAAATTTTTAAAAATTACTACTAAAAAAAATGAAATCTCTGGGGAACTTCTAATTCTAAATCTGAAAAGGTTTTCAATACTTATATAAATCAACTGACCTTTTTTTTGTTTTTTTAATCAACTGACCTTTTTGCAAAATTTTTTGCTCCTCAGTTCTTATGCATTTGGAAACTTTATACCCATCATGTAGTTTTTTTGTTTTGCAGTACGCAGGCCTCTCACTGTTGTGGCCTCTCCCATTGCGGAGCACAGGCTCCGGACACGCAGGCTCAGCGGCCATGGCTCACGGGAGCAGCCGCTCCGCGGCATGTGAGATCTTCCCGGACCGGGGCACAAACCCGTGTCCCCAGCATCGGTAGGCGGACTCTCAACCACTGTGCCACCAGGGAAGCCCCATCATGTAGTTTTGAGACAGCTCTGGCTGCCTCCTCTCACTCTTCAAGAGTTCCTCTCCATGCTCCTGAAAGGCTAGGGTTCCCTAGCATTCCCTTCGCTAGCCACTAACTGGCTGTTTCACTCTACTTGCCCTCCTCCCCTGATGCTATTATTCACTCTAGATGTTGATTACATCTCCAAGTATACTTCATGCTTAGAATAATTCTCTAGATTCTGACATGTATCTCAACTGCTTTCTAGATTTCCCTATTTACATCAGCGATTTTAGTGGTCACCACATTTTCATCCTACGTACCTGCTTTTCTTGTTCTTTCCTACCAATCCCAATTCCTCTCCTTCCTTTCCCTCTAGTTCTCTAACTGGGATCAATGCCCCTTCTTTGTGTGCCCATACACATGGAATGGCATACTTTGGGACTGCAGATAATTCCACTTCTGACATTCAACATATTGTATTGTGTCATCATCTTAAACGCCTATGATACCCAGGGAGCACCATGAAGTAGAGAATGTTTTATTATATATATATTTTTTATAATTTCCAACCATTATGCAGTTCTTGGCATGAAAAGTTATCCAAAAAGATTTCATGAAGGAATGAATGAAATCAGGATATGAAAATAAAACTAGATTTAATAAATACTTAACTACATGTTAGGTAATACTTCACACATTTAGTTGTTTAATATTATGACTCATTTTCCATAACCTTTTGAGGCAAGTATTATTATCTCTACATTAGTGGTGGTAGTAGGGAATAAGCCATTACGATATTAAGTAAAAGGCCTAAAATTATATGGTTGAGAAATGGTAAGTCTTTCAACACACCAACGGGAATCAACTAGATAACTTTAAAAAGAAAGAAAACACAAGGTATCACAGAAAGTACACAAACTCTAAGTAAATTCAGACACATAATTTGGCTCGTAGTTTGTAGCATCCTATTGCTATAGAACGTAAAATGACAAAGCATAGAAAAATTAAAGCATTTTTAAAAATGTATTTTTATAAATAAATTAGCAAACGTTCATATATATACAAGTGATATTAAAGGTAGTAAAAACTGAACTTATCTATTCAGAGATGATATAATAAATTATTTCCTTTGCTAAGTACATATATTTTTAAAATAATAGATGATTTTTGTGATCAGTTGAATCACACAAGTATACTGAGGTTTTTAGGAGACAACTCTATAATATTTCAATGAATCACTTAGCTCCCTTCTCAGAGGTAAATTCAGTTCTGACAAAAACTATAAGGTCGACCAGGATGATTTCTGATTCCTGCACTTCAAATAGGTTTGATCATGCAGAAGAAGATTTTTTTAAACTAAATTTATGATTGACTTGAAATAGTCAAAGACTAGGTGTTTATACAGAGTGGAAACAAAATACAGAAAGAAAAAGTAGATAAGGACAGCAGAGTAGCCCTATTTAATGTGGGATAAAAAAAAGTGGTAAGTAAAAGCACAAATGACTCTACTTAACAAAGTCTAATTAAACTGTATGGAGAAAGACTTATGTTGCACCATCTTGACAAGCTTGGTTCACAGGTTTAGACTTTTAAAAAAATTAAATGAACTGACATTTGCATCATTTTGAAACTAGTAAATATTGCCTATTTCAGGCTCAGATGCCAGGAAACTCAACTAATTTGAAATAGGATTTAGTCTTTCAGGATCATATGAAGCTGTTTAAGACCTTTGGAACAATTATAATCTCCATGGCAACAAAATATTTTGCTAGTTTTTTTTTTTTAGTTTTTTGTTTAATACTGCTTTCACCGTATCTAGATCATGCCCAGTACATAGCAGGTGTTCAATAAAATTTGATAATGTGTTCATCCTATCATTTATTATTCAACCATAGTTTATTGAGTAAGAATTCTTACCTAGGGATGTGCTTGGGTTGCAAAGTATAAATAAGGTCAAGGAGCTTAGTGTGATGAAGCCAAAAAACAGGAAATACAACACATCTTGTTGCAACCTAGAGGAAACTGCTGAGTTTTATAGGAGTATCAAGGAATTCCTTTTCAATCTGCTTATAAGACAAGTTGGGGAGAAGCAGATTTGGGAGCTGGACATGGAAATGTGGATGAGTGTGAAGGTAGAGGAGCAGGGGCCAGACTGCCTAGGTTTTGATCCTAACCTTGTCCTTACTAGCTGGATGACCTTGGGCAAATTATTTGCTTTCCTCCCAATGACTCCTCATCTCTAGAGGATGGATACCAATCAATACTACCTTTCTAATTTATTTTGCTCTTTTTTTTTAGAATTAAATGATCTAATGTAAAAGACATAGAAATATTCTGACACATAATAAGCACTCAGTAAAACATTGCCGTTGCTACTTTTCCATAACATTATTCTCATGATAGAAACCAGTATATATTATATTGACATCATGTTTTATATATTGTTTGCTGATGATGCACATTATATTAGGGTTAAGTACTGAGATGATGGACTATTTCTCTTTGATTAAATAAGATCATACTCTGGAAGGAAGGAATCCTGGGGGAAATAATCGAAACATAAGAATACACAAAAAGTCTCCCATATATTCAAACTGTAGCCTACTAAAAGCAAATTAAATGACAGTATCAATAGATGCAATTAGAAGTATAGACTTTAAAAACTGGATCTATATTTTATCCAAATATGTTTCAAAAAAAGCAGTTTGCCTCATTTTATTCTTAAGACAGGGAGGCAGGAGTAGATGTTTCAGAAAAGCCCAAATGAACTTTTTGGCCAACCCAATAGAAATGACAACAACCTCTGCAATCCGTTTTCTTTCTTTCACCAGGGCAAGCTATTAAAACCTCACTAGTCTCTAGTTTCTTTATGTTTAAAATGTGGCTAGTAACACTTAGTTTATCTCAGAACATTGAGTAAGAATCAAATGAGATAAGACATATTTTAAATACACTTGAAAAATGATCAATTAAGGCACAGATATAATGAAAAGTGTTAAATAGTTTTTCAAGGTTTCATAGATAAATACATTTTATAGGCAATAAATAAAGGATACAATTGACTAATTAATCTATACAGAAATTTTGCTGCTTGAAAAAAAAAAGCTTTTCTACTGCCTTCAAGCTGGTTACAAACCCAAATAGCCACACCTCTCTTGCAATTGCTGCTGTATGGCAGCCACACTTTTCTTCAAAAATGGATTTTGTACCTATCCTTTATTAGTAGATCTTTTATTTTATGTCCCTGTGTGGTGACACTTTAAGAAACAAGACAGGATGTGAGTGAGAGGGGCCAATAATGTAACATTGCATTCTGGGAGGTTGATCCACCTGAGAAATACTGAATGTAGAGATAAATGCAGTCAAAACTTTAGTATTGTAAGAATGATGACAATTTTAGATTGTCAAGTAGATCAGCTGGTAGTTATGGAGAGTGCAATTAAGTAAGAGTGGGCAATACTAGTGTCACATTTCAACAGAATCCAATAAATGGACACTAATGGACTTAAGAAAACAAACTTGAAATTTTGAGACCCATCTCTCATCTTGGATATGAGTAAATCAGAAGGTACTAAACCAGACATATTTTGAAGAAAATTTTCAGAAAGCTATGATAGTTTTCCTTTTATTTTGCTATTGTGCTTCCCTTCCCCTTGTTTATTATCAACTATTTAAAATGCACTTTAATTAAAGAAAAAAACAAAAAAAATAAGATTGGTTTCAACCTGCTTCACTTTTCATTAACTTTCCCTGGAACAAAATACTGGCAGGCTGGACATTGCTCCTTAACATTTCACTTCCCTGAAAACGAATGGTCCCTTTCAATTCACATAATCTCATCACTTTTTAAAGTTGGGATAGTTAAAAATATAAAGTGGTAGAATAATTGTTTCTATTCCCTTTATACAGCTATCTTCTTTGTATATTAGTTCTCTGTTAATTTATCTTTGTCTGCTTTAAATTCATTTTATCAACCCATTCATCTACTTGGCACATTAATTTAAAAATTTCAAACTTGTCTACCCTGACATTCAATTCCTTGTCAAGTACACTTTTTTCCCCTTAACCCCCATATCTGACTGAGATCATTTTTCCTTCACTCTACAGAATAGTGTTGTAGTATAGGAATGCTGATGAAACATTACTTTTAATTTTGTTTGTTTTAAAGTATTATAAAATATCTTAATTTTTGAAGATTACTACTTGTAGAATTTTATATTTATTGCACTGCTTTAATGATATAATTCCACTGTCTTCTGGATTCCATTGATTTTGCTGAGAAGTCAGATGTCAGTTTTACTGGTTCTTAATTTAAAATACTGTCTTTAAAAAAATTGTTTTCTTGAATATTTTCCCAAATATTTTACTATGATGTTTATAGATGTCATTTTATTTTCATTTATACTACTTGGTGTTCACAATGCTTTATGAATCTGTGTTTTGGTATCTTTCTTCAGTTTTAGAAAATTCATGGTGAATATATCTTCAGATATTACTTCTACTCCATTTTCTTCTCTCCTTCTCCCCTATAAATCAAATTGTATGCAGGATAAACTTTTTCACCGCTTTGCACTTGTCTATAATGCTCCTTTCTGTGCTGCTTTATTCTTTCCTCTCTGTGTTTCATTTTGAATATTTTCCACTAGATAGCCTTAACTTCAGACTGGATTTGAAATAGGAAGGCCAGAAAACTTGAAGGCAAGTTGAAAATAACTAGTCAAAGTGGAACAGAAAGAGAAAAAAGAGTGAGAAACAAAGAAGAATAGAGCATGGCTGATATGTGTTACATTAGCAAATGAAAACCTTGTATGTAACTAGTATCCAAGGAGAGGAAAGATAGGATAAATCAGAAGAACTTTTTGAAGAAATAAAGAGTTGGGGATTTCCAGATTGATGAAAGATATTATTGTATATGTACAAGAAATTCAGCAAAACTCCAAGCAAATAATATACAAAGAAAACCACACCCAGCATGTTATAAATTAATTATTTAAAACCAAAAAAAGGATAAATCTTAAGGGACAAGGCTAAAAATACTCATTACATATAGTAGAACAACAAAATGAGTGACTAATGATGTCAACATCCCCTCAGGGAAAACATAAATAAATAAAAAATAAAAAATAAATAGAAAATAAATACTAATTTTTAGCTACAATTTTATATTCAGTAAAAATATTGCTTAAATTTTAATGGATTTTAAAGGACATTTCCAGACAAAGCCTGAAAGTATTTGCATCTAGTAAATACACTATAATAAATGGTTAAACTAAATTCTTCAAGTGGAATGGAAAACAGATTAAAAGCCAGATTTATATATGTGATGAAGACCCAGAAAAAGAATATCTCTAGGGAAATAGCAGAACATCATTGTTTTAGTATTTGTATTTTTATATTTAGATTTTTAAAATTGTTAAAAACCTAGTGACTCTTTAGAGTAAAATATGTTAGAGAGTTTATAATACAGAAGGAAGTAAAATATAAGATGTCCACAAATATTTGAAGGGAAGTAAATATATTTTACTGTGATATGGTTTGATGTTTTGTAAAATGATTATGAAATATCATATTATTATGTATTAATATCTCTAGCATAGCAGACTCAAAAATATATAGATAATAAGTCAATAAAGGGTACACTCACCACAAAGAGGCAGAGGACAACAACCAAAGAAATAAAAACAAAAACACTAATTTGAAGAGATACATGTACCCCAATGTTCATAGCAGCATTATTTACAGTTGCCAAGATATGGTAGCAGCCTAAGTGTCCATCAACAGATGAATGGATAAAGAAGATATGGTATATATATACACACAATGGAATACTACTGAGCCATAAAAATGATCAGAATTTTGTCATTTGCAGCAACATGGATGGACTTGGAGAGCATTATGCTAAGTAAGACAAGTGAGACAGAGAGACAAATATGGTATGAGATGACTTATATGTGGAATCTAAAAGATACAACAAACTGGTGAATATTAAAAAAATAAGCAGACTCACAGATAAAGAGAATAAACTAGTGGTTACCAGTGGGAGAGGTGAAGGGTAATGTAGGAGTAGGGGAGTGGGAGGTACAAACTATTGGGTGTAAGATAGGATCAAAGAGGTATTGTACAACATGGGGAATATAGCCAATATTTTGTAATAACTATAAATGGAAAGTAACTTTTAAAAATTGTATAAAAAATTAATTTTTTTTTTTAAAAAAGGTATTGCCAGGAAAATAAGAGACAAAATTGTTAATGAAGAAGAATAAAATATTTAACCAGGAAACTTGTATAAAATTGTTCAAGAGGATGAACAAAAAAAAATCAAAAACAAAAACAAATGGGATAAATTAAAACCAAATACCAAGACAGGAGTCTTAACACAGACAAATCCATTATTAATTTTATATGTTTGAATTAAGATTCTTCATGAAAAGGCAAAGATTGTCAGACCAGATGATGAAGTAAGACCACATTATATGTTGCTTATAAGAAACACATTAAAAAAAAAGACATAGTGGCTGAAACTAAAATGTTGAAAATTACATACTATGAAAACACTAAGCTAAAGTAGGCTGTAGTGGCTATAATAATACCTGACAAGGTAGATTTCAAGTCAAATGTATTACCAGAGTTAAAAAGGGTATTTTATAATTAAAGGAGGATCAATTATTCAAGAACTAACAATCCTAAGTGTTTACCCACTAACAGAGCTATAAGATACTTGAAGAAAAATTGACAAAGCTAAAAATAGTAGACAAATCTATAATAAATGTTAAATATTTCAATAATACTCTCTTAGTAATTGATAGAGAAAGTGTAGACAAATGAGTAAAGATACAGATATTTGATCAGTACTATCAACCAACTTAAGTTCTGTGGATCTAATTGACCTAACTGACATCTAAAGGACAAATACAACTTACCACTGAAGCTTATATATTCCTCTCAAGTGTATATAGTACATTAACTAAGATAATTAATAAGATGGACCATAAAAACAACTCTAAATTACTATAATTTAAGCAGAGTCTATTTTCTGACCCATGTTTATTCCAAGTACTCTATTCTTTTGTGTAGATCCCTATTTCCATTTGGTTGTTACTTTCTTTTTGTCTGAAGAACAACATTTAACGTTTTTCAGTATGGATCTCCTGGAGATAATTATCTCATATTTCATGTTATAAAATATTTATTTTGTTTCCATTTTAAATGATATTTAACTAGGTATAGAATTCTACACTGGGGAGCATAGACAAAAATGGAGCAGTAGTGGAAAAATGGAGCCTAGAGAAAAATGGACCCTCAAACCTAAATGCAGGGAGAGAAGAAAAGGAAAGATAGAAAGAGCTTCAGCCTGTAATGCAGCTCTGACAAAGTATTGGCCAGGATGATCAGAGCCTCAGGACAAAGATGTCCCATTAAGAATCACATATTAGGCAGGAATATGTATCATAGCTCAAGTACCTGAACCATGTTCAGTCATTGGCTGGGAGTAGTCTGGGAAGAGTGTGGTTTGATAAAATGTTCTGGAAGATCCTTAAGTTACGGCAATTGGAGGCTCTCAAGTAACTTTACTCTTTCCAACACAGATTCTCTCTTGAAGAGAGTTCTGAGTGGAGCACTCCCCTGGCTGCCACAGAGACATCCTTATCCTGATATAGAGCATCTTTGATAAGGCTACAACAAATATCTTCCTTACGATGGAAGATCGAATACGTTCCCCTTGAGCTCAGGAACAAGACTGTCTGCTTTCTATTCAGCATTGTATCAGAAGTGTGTATATATATATATATATATATATATATATGTGTGTGATATATATATATATATATATATACACACATACACATATATATTTATGCCATATATATGTATTATATATTAATATAAAGGTATATTACATCTGACTTTTGAAGGATGCAGTATTCTCTCATATCTTTAAGGATAATAGTAGTATTTCTTCCCCATAAATAAATTGATTCTCTCAAGTTGCTTTGGTTTGTTTTCATATTATTTTCTTTCCTGGTGACCTTGATCAAGCATCTTATGTATAAGATAGGGATACTAAAAAGCAAGGTCAACTAACAGGTGTGTGGGAATACTTGGCCTCTCTATCCTTACTGTAGACTAATCTTGCTGGCACTTATTGTAGAAATCACTGGTGATAATATTTTTTATTTATTTATTTTTTCATTTGCCTGGACTTCCCATATATTGTACAGAAGATAATGTCCGTCTCCTGCCTTAAGTGTGAATACCTTTGTCCCAGTTAGAATACCAAATAGCAGAAAAAGCCCTTGGGTATTCCTTAATCCTCATGTGATCGTCTCCCAAGCTTCAACTTTTCCTCCAAGAAAGAAAATTTATATCTTACACTCTAGAGTATAATTCTGAGTATTCTCTTAAGTAGGGGAGTTACAATCTCCTGCCTGCTTGGAATGGGGGAGGATACTTGGGTATAATTTCTTCTCAACTAGACTTTCAACCAGTCCACCTGCTGTAAAGGTCACCTTCCTTTACCTTTCAGAGTTTACTGCCACCAATTAGTATGGCTTCTGGAAGCTCTATGGGAATAGGTTTACTTCATTCTTAAATTTCCCCACTGCTAAATTAAGGTTCTGTCTTCCCAATCTTACTGCATGTAAGCAGAAGGCACTGCTATCTCTTTAATCCTTTTAGACATTTAGGCTATATGTATGTATACATGTGTGTGCAGTTTTTCTGTCATCCCATGATCTCATGCTCTTGGGTTTTACTTTGAGATTTTAAATCCAATAGCTTGAGTTCTCCTGGTGCTTGTGACTGATGACTTTCACTTACTATGAACTTTGTAATTTCTGATTTTGAGCTTGTGAGCTCATCTTAATCTGGCCTCTTTTGATTTTCCCCTTTATAAATCCTACATGGACCAATGTGTCCCTCCAGAGCAGTTTTGCATTTGATTTCTAGACTCCCTAGGATTTTCATGACACCAGGATCATTTTTTAATTGCTACTTTCTCAGCTTAGGATATCCCCATATTATGAGCATAGTGTAAATTCATGTTCAAACACATCAAAGTTGCAGGGCTACTCTTTTGATTTCTTGTGAGAATTGTTGCCCCACACAGAGTTATGACAAAGGCAAGCTTAATTTTCTCTGGTGGCAGATTTAGTTAGTTCCCTTACCACTAATACTAAAGGCCTTTGACAGAATCTACTCTATAGGAATTTTGTAGGCCTGAAAACACAGTACTCAAACCATCACTATTTCAATAATTTCACAGAACTGTTGCTGTATCATCTTATTTACCTCTGTCTAGTGCTTAGTGCATTCTTCACTTCTGGCATTTAGAATCCCCCCACTTTTTTTTTGCAAACTATTGCATAAATTTTTAAATCATTTTATCTATAATCTAGTTTTCCAGAATAAAAATAAATAATTGCAATTCTATTACTGAAGTCCACCACACAATTTAAGTAATGTTATAAAGAAACCATAATTTATATTTCTTAATAGTGATATGTGTTCATCAGGATAAAGAACTTACTAAATAGGACTGGGGTGTATTTCCTTTTTCAGTACCCTTTATGAAAATCTCTAAGCTTTTAGTGCTACTATATTTGTTCACATCTCAATCAATCCTTTAGACCTATATTTACATTGGTTATTGGTTTGCTGAACTAGGCAAAGATTTTCTCAGTCCTCAAAATAAACTCTGTTTTTTTCTATCTTCTCATCTACCAGGTGGAAATATTCTAATGTGTCTTAAGTTATATCTTTTTGCTTGACATTGTGCTCCCAGCTTATCCTTTAGCGGATTCTCTGTAATAAACCGAGAAATGATTTCTAGCTTTACCTACTTTCACGCACCTCCTTAGGAATTCAGCATTAGAGGTCTGGTTGATTTGTGAGGCTGTCTTTTTCAGTTGATGGTGAGGATGGCTCATAGTGACACTTTGAAGCTACTCAAGAAGCTGAATGTGACATCCATGGCAAGTCTGTATTCACAGCAGGAGAGATCTTGTGCTCAGCTCTGCTCTATTGACCCTTCACTCAATTTGTCCTTTCATGCTATAAGCCATGATTCAGAAATAGATACTGGCTTTCTCTGTTTTTCAAGTATCTACCACTTGCCAAATAATATACACAAGACAAGTTTGCCCAGGAAGAAACTTGTATAATTTAATGACTGATTCATAACAGAAGTCACTATATTGTTAAGGGTTTTCTTCCAGGTGTATATTATAAAACACATCAGTTCATCAATTATGTTCAAGAAAGTGTGTGGGTATATATCTCCTTAGGAAATTACATATATATATATATATAGCATGTGTGTGCATGTCGATTTACTCCGTGAATTCATATAGTTTCATGGGTTAAATATCATCAATATTCTGACATTTAAGAATTTATATTTCAAGCCTTATTCCCTCTCCACTCATACAATCCAACTGTCTATTCAATATTTATATCCAACTGTCCAATCAGTATGTGATAGAAAGCTCAAATTTTCTACTTTCAAAACTTACTGGCTTTATATCTCATTTTTTGTTCTATACCACTCTTCTCCATTTCAGGTGGTCCCATCATTTCTGTTGCTCAGGTGAAAAATACTGAAGTTTTCCTTGACTCTTGTTTATCATAGTCCCATATCCAATCAGTCATTAACTCCTGTTTACATTTCGTCAACATACGTCTAAAATCTAAAACTTCTCAATACCCCCACTATCAGCATTAAGTAATGTTATAAAGAAACCATAATTTATATTTCTTAATAGTGATATGTGTTCATCAGGATAAAGAACTTACTAAATAGGACTGGGGTGTATTTCCTTTTTCAGTACCCTTTATGAAAATCACAAATGTTTGAGGTTTTTTATCCCATATTTTTATAAATAAGTAATTCAATTGTCTCTCACATGAATTATTGTAATAGCTTCCTAAGTGTTCTTAGTTTTACTTTTTCATGCTTCCTTCCTACTGCATATTATCAATACTTGAACCAGAGTAAATTTTTAATAAGTCAGATTATATTGCTGCTCTGCTAAAAAGTCTATGGCTCCCTATGTCTCTAGTATAAAATAATAGCTAAGAACAATCTTATTATGTTGTCAGCATTATCACAATTTTACAAATGGAGTGACTAAAGCACAAAAGGGTCACTTTCTTGACCCATACTCTCTGGCTAATAATGGTAGTATATGATTTGAGGACAGGAAGTCTTTTTGCAGAGTCTACGCTTCCAACCATGATAATATATTATCTCTCAGTAGCAGGTACCTAAGAAGCCCTAAATGTTTGCACCCATCCTCTCCCTACTTCCCACTGACTTCTCTTACTTCATTCTCCTTTTAGTTTCCCATTTGTTCAAACTGAACTTGATATTCCCCAAAGATTCCAGGCATAATTCTGCATCAGGCCCTCCTCCTGCACTGGCTCTTCCCTCCTACTAGAGCTTTCCTGTACCAGAAATTCATTTGGATCACACTCTTATTACATAACTTCACTCAAATGTTGCCTTCTCACTCAGATCTATCTTGCCTTTATTGAAAATTTCAACATCCCCCTCCCCTGGCCTTACACCACTATAGATCCACACAAAACCTATCACCATAGGTTTTGTCCATAAGCCTATCACCCTCTAATTAGTTGCACTTAGTTTATTTTGGTGTCATGTAGAAAAAAACAGAGAGGAAAATAAAATTACTAATTTAGGAAATAATAAAAGTTAAATTTTATGTATCTTAATCACTCTTTAATTTATGGGTAGCCTTTTCCTCGAGTTTACTGTGAACTATTTACTAAGAATTCTAAATTGTGATAAGTGAAAACACTTGAATTTGTACTGCAAAGCTAAGGATAGACTGAGGTAGAAATTTCCAATTTTTTAAGGCTGACTTTAGTGACAAAATAAACTAAATATAATGAACATTAACAATTGACATTTTTATTACCATTATCAGGCTCACTGTTATTTCTCCTCCAAACAGTTTTTTACCATATATAATTCCTTTCATAAAAGATGAAAGCATTTTGAAAATAGGCTATTAAGAAATATTTATTGAGCACTTCCTAAATCTTAATATGTTAAATAAGATCTCAGTCATCACAAATGTTTCAGGTTTTTTATCCCATATTTTTATAAATAAGTAATTCAATTTACAGAGTTTAAATGTCTCACTGAAGTTTATCCAGTTAGTAAGTGACTTATCCAGAATATAAATTCAATATTTTCTTCCACTAGAGAATGAGCTCATTGCCCACTGACATCCCCAAATTTCTCCCACCCATTCTCATTACTGAGAAATGAAAACCCATGTGTACATATCAGTTAACCTAAGAATATTTATTACTGTGGCTAGTGTCATTTCACAATGTCCATTTTCCTAAATGTTTTAAAATATTAGCCTAAGTCTAATATAATTATTACCTTTTCTATTGATTTAATTGCTTCCCAGGAAGTCAAATGTGTTTTTATGTACACTGACATAATTTATAAACAAGAGATCAAATGCAGGGCAGTCTGTGCTGGCAGTCACACACACAATTACAGAAATGTAATTAATTCCTGCTCATTTTTATACACTTCTTATGCTCTGAAATTCTTTTGAGGTTGGCTTTTCCCCAGGTATATAGTTTATGGTCTCTGATATTCAAGGATGTTCTTTGTCAAACTGTATCGTCTCAAGTAAGTTTACTTATGTGGATTGAAGTTTGTAAAGCAGAATGACTTTCAGCTTCCACATCATTTCTTGAATACTACCATAAATTAGTTTGTAATAGAGTTAAATATTTCTTGAACGGACTAATATCTAGACATTCATTTTTAGCATAAAAGAGACTCTCCATCCTTCCCTTGTATATTCTCTACGGATAGTTTGCATTTGAATTTACTTTATAACATCTGTGTAAATAAGATTTTTTAAATAAAATTTGAAGAAAACATAGAGAATTGAGATTTAAGATTAACATGTTTCAACTACTTTTTAAAGAAGTTGAATAAAAAAGAAGCTGTAATATCTTCTTAAAAAATAATATTGAGAAACAGGCTAAAACATGTTGGATAACATTACAGGGAATGATATTCAGAACCAAATCAATATAAGACAGTTGTAATGCCTCAAAAATATGTTTTAGGTAATTTTTTTTTAAATTGTGAAAAAAAAATAGTAAAACTCGAATATTAAATTAGCCATACAACTGGCTAACTTCAAGTGACCTGTAATTTGCTCTTTTGTAACATGGAAATAATAATGCCTGCCTGTCCTTCCTCACAAAAATTTTACAACATCAAAGCTGTTGACAAATATGAAAATATAAACTACTATGGAGAAATCAAACCTCCTTAATCTATCTGTGCTGCCCTTTTTGATTTGGCCTACCCCTATATTACCATCCTCACCTCCAAACACATTGTATTCAACAAAGTAGGCTATTGTAATTTTATTATATTATGTACTGTTACCACAACCAGTTGGAAACTTTCACACCTTCTAGCCTGTAGTCCTATTTCCCCATTGAAGGTGTTTCTTCATCTGAATTTCTCTCTCTTCTACTCATTTCTGTAGCCTATTCTGTATCAGTCAGTGTACAGACAGGAGAACTAAAACATCTTCTGGATGTTTCAAGCACATAAACATTTAGTCACAAATTATTTTAGATGGCCTAAAATTGCAAAAAGGAAAAACGAAGATTTCATAGAAATGTGGAAGATGCTACCATCCTAGCTGGAGCCCACTAGTCTACCTTTTCATCTGGAGCCTCCCCTGTTGTACTGCCAATGGTGTTGCAGCCCACAGTTTCCTGGAGGTACCCAAATCTGCTGATTCTTCTACTGCAGTCAGAGTGAGAAACGACACTTTCTCTTTTATATTCCCTTATTTCCTATCAGGGAATCCCAATAACAGCAACTGAGTAGAAAACAGCTGTTGAGGGAGTCTAGGCAGTGTGGTTTTTAGGTCCCCTGTGAAACTGTGGAGAGCTAAGGAGGATGGGAACAGAACTTGGAACCAATACACAATATCTGTCAGAGTGCCTGTACTAACTGTCTAGGGCTGTTGTTACAAAGTATTACAGACTGTATGGCCTTAAACAACAGAAATTTATTTTCTCACCATTCTGAAGACCAAAATTTCAAAACCAAAGTGTCGGCAGGGTTAGTTCTTTCTGAGAGCTGTGAGGGAAGTTTCTGTTCTAGAGCTTTCTCCTTGACCTGTAGATGGCTGTCTTCTTCCTATGTCTCTTCACATTATCTTCCCTCTGTGTGTGTATGTCCAACTTTTCCCTTCTATATTGGATTAGGGCCCATCCTAATGACCTCATTTTAATTTTATTAAGTCTATAAAGATCCTATCTCCAGATCAAGTCACATTCTGAGATACTGGAGTTTAGGACTTCAACATATGAATTTTAGGGAAACATAATTCAACCCGTAAGAGTGTCCTAATACGGCAACTACATAAATGATTCATAGCCCATATGGGAATTTATTGAACTTTTCTATTTGTATGTTTTTTTCCCACTACTCTAGGAGGAATCTTGTTTTCTCTTTTAACGTTGTCTAGTAGCTAGCTGCTTGGCACATCAGAGTCTCAATATATGTCAGCTGGTCAGTCGTTATAGATTAATGGAGCTAAACATTTAATGTTACATTAAAGGCTTCCAAAACTAGAAGTCAGTTTGCATTTCAAAATTATTCAACATTGCTTTCCTATGTTGACTCTCCCATTAATTTGGTCACTATCAATCTATTGATATTCTATACATCAGACACTGATTTTACAAGACACTGAAATGTTACACACTGAAGATAGAAATTCAGATAAATGTGTTACTCCTTCGGAAAGCTGATATTCAACAGGAAGACAGAACTAAATCAACAATATTCTCAAAGGTTAACAACTGCTCTTAGAAAAATCCCATGCTCTGGGAATAAAGGTGCACTGATTAGAGAGCTGATCTTTCTACAGTACTCATTTCAACTCCCAAATATTGATCATGATGCTCATCCCACCACTAACACCCTCCACATTACTCTCTACCTATCTAATATATATCCATCAATACTTAAGTTATTTGTCCCTCTGTCTCTATAAACTAATACATGCTAAGTTCCCTACCACAGTGCCTAGAACTTTCTTTCTACATTTCTCTCCATTCCTCTCTACTGTCTTCCATGCTGCTTCATCCTCTCTTCCTCTATTTCTTTCATTTATCACTTCATTTCAGCAAATTCATAACAATTACATCCAGCTTTGCTAAAACCTGACATACATGTTGATTAAAATTAATGTGCTATCCAAAATAATGCCATCAAAACCACAAGCCTTTGGGGAAAATGGAATTTAGATTTCTATCTGAATATTTATAATCAGAATTTTATAGTGTATTTTCTTTTATGCCTTGTATAGTAAGACTTGCATATATACATTTATTTTTAATGTCAGTAATTAACTCATTGTGTCCTTTTCTTGCATTATAATTTTTTATTTTTTCAGTACTTGGGCCTCTCACTGCTGCGGCCTCTCCCGTTCTGGAGCACAGGCTCCAGATACAAAGGCCCAGCGGCCACAGCCCATGGGCCCAGCCGCTCTGCGGCAGGCGGGACCCTCCTGGAGCAGGGTACAAACCCGCGTCCCCTGCATCAGCAGACGGACTCTCAACCACTGCACCACCAGGGAAGCCCAGTAGCTCATTTTTAATGCTTCAAGAATACTTAAAAATAATTTTTTTAATGATTAATGTAAACTATGGAAATAGCACACAAAATAAGTACACAACTAATCATGGTAATTCATACCTGGTTTTTTTTGTTGTTGTTTTTGTTTTTTTTCGGCTGTGCCATGCGGCTGTCAGGATTTTAGTTCCCTGACCAGGGATTGAACCCAGGCCCCCTGCAGTGGAAGCCCAGAGTCCTAACCACTGGACCACCAGGGAATTCCCTCATGTCTGTATATTCTAATCATGTGATAGAGAAGTTTCTAAGATATTCTCCTAAGATTCCTGCACTGTAGTGTAAATGACTTATATAATCTCCTTCTCTTGAGTGTGGGTGTAGTCTGGAATATAATGGGATACCATTTCTGTGATTAGTTTACTAATAAGCTAACTGTGTGTTATGCAGAAGGGAGATTATTCTTGTGTGGCTGACCTAATTACGTAAGCTTTTAAAAGAAGGTGAAACATCAGAGATGGAAGAACACAAATGAAGATGAGAATTCCATCGATAGTTTATCATAGAAATCAATTAATGAAATTTATTTTGAGTTCATAGATTTTTATTTTATTGCATTTTCTCTTTAAAATTTTAATCTAATTATTATTGTTAATTATTATAGGTACAATTATCTTATTTTATTAATTTCAACTCTTACCTTTCTAATTTTCTCTCTTCTACTTTCTTTGGGTTTAATTTGATTTTCTTTTTCCAGCATCTTAAGGGAATAATTTAAGTCATTGTATTCATAATTCTTTTTTTCCTAATATAAATACTTAAAGACACATATCTCAAGACTGTTTTAGCTCTATTGAACAAATTTTGATCTACTGTGTTTCCATATTTACTCATTAAAATGTTTTCTATTTTCCGGAGTATTTTTTGGTCCCAAGTGTTATTTGTAAGTGAATTGTTTAGTTTCTGTACACTTGAATATTTTAATATGCCCCTTTTTGTGAATTACTAATTTAATTATGCTGTATAAATGGACTCATACAATATGTCGTATTTGTGGATGTCTTTTTATATCTGGAATAAAATTTACAAGGTTTTTCTATATTGTAGCATGTATCATTACTTAATTCTTACAATGAATAATATTTCATCGTATGGATATAACACATTTTATTTGCTCATTTATCAGTTGATGGACATATAGATTATTTCTACTTTTTGTCTATTAATAAACCATGCTGCTGTGAAAAAGTGAAGAGAAGTTATGGTAGATATATGTTTTTATTATTCATAGGTATATACATATGAAAATACTGAGGAGGGGAATTTCTGGATTATATGGTAACTCTATTTTTAACATTTTGAGAAACAGCTGAACTATTTCCTATGGAGTCTATATCATTTTACATTCCTACCACCAATATCTCAACAGCCTGGCCAGCTAGTTTTATGACCTGTCCTTTTGACTTTAGTCATCCTAGTAGGCATTAAATAGTGAATATACTGTGAATATCCTACTATATCAGTATCAGAGATGATAATGTGCTGTGTGTCATTTAATCTATTAATAGAGTATATTATATCAATAGTTTTTACGTATAAAACTGCCAATGCATTCTCTGGATGAAACCCATTTAGCCGTATATACTTATTTTTATATATTGTTGGATTCATTTTTTCTGAGTATGTTTTGAACATTCTTTGTCTGTATCCAATAAGAATATTGGTCTATAGATTGCTCTTATAATGTCCTTATACTAGATGGAAAATAGCCACCTGTCTTATTTCTATAGCAAGGAAACATTTTTTTCACACTAATTCATGAACTCATTCTGTTCTATCATGATACATGCAGAAATAATGCAAATTTATATTAACATAGGAAAATTAATCATCATTATCATGAGGTGTTTCTTTTCAATGAAAGAGAAGCATGTAATTTCCATGTGCAGATGCACATTTAATGGGATCAGCTGTATGGTGATGGACAGAAACTACATTTTTGGTGGTGAACATGTTGAAAAGTATGCAGAAGTAGATAATATCATGTTGTACACATGGAACTTACATAATGTCATAAACTGACATTACCTCAATAAAAAACAAATCTAAAAAAAGCACACTTAAGAAGAAAATTAGTGTCTTGCTTTTAAAAATGATTTTCCTCCTTCAGTGTTGTTACTTCAAATCTAATAAATTTAAGATGTATATGTAGGGTAGTGTTTATATCTCATATGTGGTTGGCCCGTAAATATTATTTAAAATATGCACAGTTTTACATTAGGGTATTATTTCCTGACCTCTCAACTAAAGTTTATAAATAACTGATTGTGACATTCTGCACATTGTAATATAAATGAGCATGGGGTACAATATCAACCTCTTACCATAACTGATCATTAATACTCAAGAATGTTTTATGTTGGAGTGGAAAAGAGTTGACTATCATTGAATGGAAAACAGAAACATGATTATACTTAGAAAATAAAGGCAGTAAATGGTTCATTTGCTCTCTTTCCATTCGCAGAATTGTAATAAAAATGCCAACTAGATTGATATTTAGGCAAAAGTACAATTGCAGTGAAGTTCAGATTACAAGAGGAGCTGCATTAATATACAACATTCTTGTTTGAGCCTGCTTTTCTATTTCAATTTCAAGAGTACTTGGGTATTTTAATTTCAGTTATAGATACCCATTTAGCAACTCTCTTTTCTATAAAATAAATGTTAACACTTCTAAGTTATTCCATTTTACCATGTTTTCTTAGATTTTAATCTTAATATTAAAAAAAAAATCACAACATTTGAAAGAAGTTACAGTCCTGTATATCACACAGAGTACTGAATGCCTTCTAGTTCACACATTATTAAGCTGCTGTAGCAGCAGCTGCATAGGATTTAGCACAACATATGGTGTTGAGTCTTTCTCTTTTTTTTTTTTTTTTTTTTTTTTGCGGTATGCGGGCCTCTCACTGTTGGGGCCTCTCCCGTTGCGGGGCACAGGCTCAGCGGCCATAGCTCGTGGGCCTAGCCGCTCCGCGGCATGTGGGATCCTCCCGGACCGGGGCACGAACCCATGTCCCCTGCATCGGCAGGCGGGCTCCCAACCACTGCGCCACCAGGGAAGCCCCGAGTCTTTCTCTTTTTTAATGAAAATCTGATTTATAAATCTCTTGCAACAAACTGGTGGTGAAATGTTTAGCAAAGCTATAACACATATTACTTGATATTTAAAAATGCCACCTTTTTTTCTCGTGAGCAAAATGATGACAGACGTATGAAGGTATGCTAAAAGAGGAGCGGAAATAAAATGGAAGGGAAGAATGAGAAAAAATGTAGAATTACAAGATAGTAACTAATACTCCCTAAAATGAGTCTTATAAAATAATGTTATTTTTATTGGTTAAATAATTATTTGAGCTGTAATTTTAGAGTTTTAAAAAAAAATTTTGAAGTATTAAGGTTGTAGTAAGGTGTTTTGTGTGTTTTATTGAGGGAGGGTAGAGAGGTAGTACAGCAGCTAAAGAGAAACTACACTGTTTCAGGATGTGTTAGAATGCTATGTAAGACATTTCAAATAAATGTTCTTAATATGAACAATAATGTTAGACCCAAACGGTCTACGAGGGATTCCAACTCGCCCAAGAACCGCCAAGAGTCGAGAGCCGCTGCAACACGCAAGAGGTTTATTAGGAGCCGATGCACCGGGGTTCCCTGAACCTCACGCAGGAGGCCGATGGGGAACCCCTAAAAGCGGAATCACATACTTTTTATAGGTTTATTTACTCATAGGGCGGGTATATTCTCACAATGATTGGGTAAATGTGGTGACTTTTGAATTCATTGGCTTAGGAACTTTTGTCCCACCTTCTGGCCGTTATAGTTGTTTGTTCATTGTGGCGGTTAGGGCGTATACCTGTTACGGGCAACTGGAAAATTACCCGCTGTCTGGAAAGTCCCCGTCAACTGAAAAACTCCAAGAATTGGTTTCGATAGGGAGAAGGAGTGGCGCACGATAGGGAGAAGAATTGGTTTCGATAGGGAGAAGGAGTGGCGCACGATAGGGAGAAGAATTGGTTTACGGGAACAAGTGAGGGGGTGGAAAGTCCCTAAAGGCCCCACATTCCCCCCCTTTTTTTTTTTGTAACTAATTTCAATCATGGAATTTCAGTTTCTTTTTGCGAGTTTTGGTATTGTTGCCTTAGCATTAAAACTTGTACCGTACTAATGCGTTCTCTAATAAAGGCTATCAGGCGATTCAGAATGCATGGTCCAAAAGTTAAGAGCAACAGTAAAATAATGAGGGGCCCTAACAAGGTGGAAACTAAAGTAGTAAGCCAGGGAGATTTATCAAACCATGATTGGAACCACCCTTTTTGATTTTCCCTTTTCTGTTGTCTTTTGTCCAGGCGCTCCCTAAGTTTGTCCATAGTTTTGGTAATAGCCCCAGAATGATCAATATAAAAACAGCATTCTTCTTTTAGTGTAGCACATAGTCCGCCCTCCTTAAGGAACAGCAGATCTAATCCCCTCCTGTTTTGCATTACCACCTCTGAAAGCAAGGTGAGGGATTCTTTTAACTGAGTTATGGAACTTTTTAACGCCCGGAGGTCAACATCTACAGCTTGTCTTAAGGCATCATAATAGTGGGGTTGTTGAATGAGGGCTGTTGCACCTGTTCTTACCCCGGCTGTCATTCCTAGTCCTAGGAGTACAGCCAGGGTGAGTGTTATGGGTTTCCTCTTAAACCTTTTTCTGCCCTCATATTCATCTAGAAAGGATGAATCTGAATGATAAATGAGTCTGGGGACTAGCTGAACTAACACACAAAAATCGGTTGAAGCTTTAAGGACCTCTAAAGAAATGCAGGGGGTCAATCCTGTGTTACATGCCCACCATCCATCCGGAGGAGGGAGGAGATACCCTGAGCCCTGTGGGAGGCTTAAATTGGCACAAAGATGTCGGTGGGACGAGGGGGGCGTTCCTACACATGTACCGTTTTTTAATACTGAGGCCAGGGTCAATTTACTATTTTCTTCTTGTTTCCATCGACATTGATCTGGAGTGTTAACATTATTATAATTAGAATTATATCCTATAGCATCATAATAAGGGGGAGGAGCAGCATAGCAAAGCCAACATGATTTGGTAGCCTCCGGGTTTGTGGCATTTAAAACCTCAAAAGCCGCCTGGACCAATGAGAGCATTTGGTCTCGGGGGGGGGGGGGTCTTGGGCTTGATTGTCATTTCTTTTGGCTCAAAAGTTTGGTTTCTTATCTCTGGTAATGCTGTGGGAGGGGCCAAAGGTAGCAAAGAGTGCCCTATCTCAGGGTTGGGGCCTATAGGAACTGGAGTAGGGGTTTCAATTTTTAGTTTGATGGTCATTAGTAATCCATCATCATATCCTTCTTTATAAAACCTGATTCCCCATGAATGGCCATTTATCCAGTTTTTTATCTTTTTTTTCTGGTTCACTAAAAGAAATCTTAAGGGGATGGCACCATTTAGTACATTTAGGCCTATAAGTTAAGGGGTTGGTTGGGTGTGTATAATTGGCTGTCACCTTAATAAAGTCCCAGCCAGAGGTGGGCTTCCAATAGGTGTCTCCTGTGGTTTCATATCCCCAGCTTTTGTAATAAAAGTTTTCAGTTTTTCCACATTTATAATTAAGGGACCTGTGGCGATGGAACCCGGGGCATATGTAGAAAGCAGGAGCTCTGAGCCCAGTCCTCCGAATCCCGTTTTTGCAACCCTTTCCGGAGGAATCAGCTCTAGTTGATAAAATTTTTGGAACATTATGTTGATCATAATAGTCTTTTAAATCCCAACCGGGAGCCCCTATGGCCAGTTTACAAACATCATGAAAAAGGTTTGGCCACCAGGTCCATGCGGGAGCGATATTGTTAACAGACCATATTACATCTCCAGTCTGGGAAATTACCTGCCAGGTTAAACGCTGGGGCAGGTGAGGACTAAAATTACTCACAGTCAGTAGGGGTAACAAAGTTAAAGTTATAAATCTGATGATTGCAGAAGCTTGAGCTTGAGCGGGTTGCTGGTCTCTTGGGCTCGCCATTCCGATGTTGCAGATGCTGGTGCGGCCTTCACGTGTGAAGCGTGGATCCACGCAGCGATGCCGTCTACCTTTATAGCCGTGGGGGTGGTGAGCAGGACGATGTATGGTCCTTTTCACCGAGGCTCTAGAGTCTGGGTTCGGTGCCGACGGACGTACACGGAATCTCCGACTTGGAAGGGATGAGCCTCTGCTGGTGTTCCTGGTCGGTAAGCCTCTGCCAGCTGGGACCACACCTCCTTTTGGACCAACTGGAGTCCCAACAGCCTAGCATATAAGTCAGTGTTATTTTGGCAGTCAGGACTTAATTTCTCCCTTAGTGTAAAAAGAGGAGGTGGGGCCCCGTATAGTATTTCAAATGGAGTAAGATAATAGCGGGAGGGGGTATTTTTAGCCCGGAACAGGGCTAAGGGAAGGAGCACCGTCCAATCTGTACCGCCAGTCTCTATGGACAATTTAGTTAGCGTCTCTTTTAGAGTTCTATTTATTTTCTCTACCTGTCCTGAACTCTGGGGTCTATAGGCACCATGTAATTTCCAATCAGTCCCCAGGTATTTGGCCACACCCTGACTTACCTGGGCGACGAAGGCGGGACCATTATCTGATCCTATTACCTTTGGTGCCCCGAACCGGGGGAAAATTTTTTTTAAGATCTTTTTGGCCACCACAGTAGCTGTCTCCTTTTTCGTCGGGAAAGTTTCTACCCATCCTGAGAAGGTATCTATAAAAACTAGAAGATACCTGTTACCGTACCTTCCAGGGCGTATTTCAGTGAAGTCGACCTCCCAATAGGCTCCTGGGCGGTCTCCTCTGAGCCTTTTTCCGACCTCAAGTTTTCCTTTATGGGAGTTTACCTGTTGGCATGGAATGCACTCTCGTGCAATCTGCTCAGCTAATTTAGTTAGTCCAGGGGTATCATAACCTGTCTTGTGTAGTAGGGACACCATCTTTTTGGTTCCCAAGCGTGTCCATCTGTGAATCTGTTGTAGCATGGATTTTGTTTGTTGAGGAGATAATGTTACTTTAGTTATGGCTGGGGTAATTGTTCCCCTATCATTTGGTTTCCCAGGACTCTCATCTGATAGTTCTAGTATGATTTCCCGTAGAGCCACTTCTCGTGCCACCCTATCTGCCATGTTGTTGTCTCTTGTCACCGGGGTATTGTCCTTCTGGTGTCCGGGGCAATGAATGATGTTGACTTTAGTGGGGAGCATGAGGGCAGCTAGCAGTGCCATTATTTCTTCTTTGTTTTTAATTAATTTTTTTTTTTTTTTTTTTTTTTTTTTTTGCTGCCCACACACTTTATTAAGACGCACGCAGAGCCGGCCGCGGCCCCGCTGTGGAATGTGGGTGGACGGGGCTGCAGACCCGCCTCGAGCACCAGGACCAGTGGTCAGTCCCTCACCTCCCACCCCAGCCCCCCGCCCTGCACAGGGCTGCGGGGGAGCACACTGCTCTGGAGGGTACCTGGGTGTAAGAAGCGCCAGAAGCCCCTCCCGACTGCAGCCCCGGCCGTGCGGCGGCGCTCACAGGCCTGGCTGGCAGCCCTGGGGGCTCTGGCTGCCCGGTCCTCCCACCCCCATGCCTGGGCTGGTGAGAGGTCCTGTAACGGGAGACGCAGGTGGGGACACGGTCATCTCCCCAGGGGCGACGTCCTTCGGCAGCGAAGCAGGGGTGGCGGGCAGCTGGCAGCCTACGCACAGTAGGTGTCAGCCTTCACCACCTGGCAGTACATCGTCATGGCAAAGGTCAGGCCCAAGATCTGAACCAGTGCTGTGCACAGCCCGAAGACACCCACGGCCAGCAGGTTCTCTTGGAGCCACACCTTCACCGTCTCGTAACACGGCGCCTTCCACCAGGTGCCGGGCGCGTGCAACCCGCAGCTCTCGCTGAACTCCAGGCAGCAGGAGTCAGGCACGCGCGTGGCGTTGTAGACCTCGAACCAGTCAGTGTAGTTGGAGACCCCGCAGCAGCGGAAGTCTGTCTGGATGATGCTCCAGGCGTTGGTGAGGCCCACGTTACCCGGGGTGCCATACAGGTGTAGGCCCTTTTTCAGGTCCCGCTGTGCATACCTGTCGATCTTGTCGGTGTAGGCGAAGAAGAGGATGGCGAGGGAGGCCTCCAGCAGGAACACCAGCAGCAGCAGCACGAAGAAAGTGAGCAGAAGGCATTTGTTCTCCTTGATGGCCCCGATGCAGCCCACAAAGCCGATGGCCATCACAAAGGTGCCGGTGACAATAAGCAGGTTGGCGGCTGACAGGGACGGGAAGGAGGAGGACAGGGTGGCGAAGTTCCCCTGCGTGGCCGCCAGCCAGATGCCGACGCCGAGGATGCCGCAGCCTCCCAGCCAGAAGAGCAGGTTGAAGGCGAACATGAGGTACTTGACGCCCTGCAGGCAGCCGCGCGCCATGCTGCAGCGCTTCAGCTCTAGGAGGAAGATGAAGGACAGGTCCAAGTAGAAGACCACGTACTTGCTGCCCTTGGGCGACGTGTAGCGCGCCTGGGCCGCCCTGGGGCCAGGGTTGGCGTGCAGGCCAAAGAAGGGGCCGCCGCGCGCGAAGCCCGGCTCCTTGCCCGGCGGCGACGGGCTGCGCCGGTACGTGGACTCGTCCGTGCTCGAGCGGCGCATCGCGCGGAGCCGCCGGGGCCGCCCCACGCTCCGCGCCCCGGCCCGCGGTGGCACCGGGCGCGCCGCTCCGCTCGGACCCGCGGCGGGCCATCCTGCTGCCACAGGATCCAATTTCTTTGACAGGTACGCAACCGGGCGATTCCAGGGGCCCAGTTTCTGAGTTAGTACTCCCTTTGCAATACCTTTATTCTCGGCCACGTACAGATGAAAAGGCTTAGTGATCCTTCCCCCGTTCCTTTTTTTAGGGCATTCTCTTGCCCAATGACCTTTTTCTTTACAGTAGGCACATTGGTCCTTGTCTAATGGCCGCCTTTTATCCGTTGTTCGCCCTTCCTGTCTATTTCTGTCTCTACTGTTTCCTCCTCTGACTACAGTGGCCAGTATCTAACTCAAATGTCTTTCTTGCCTCTTATCTCATCTTACTTCACGAGCCTCTTGTTCCTTCTGCTTTTTTTTTTCTCTTTCTTCTTCTGTCTCCCTCTTATTATATACCTTATCTGCCTCTTTTACTAAGTCCTGAAGGGAGAAACCTTGTAGGCCATCCAGCCTTTGTAACTTCTTTCTAATATCAGGGGCCGCCTGGTCAATAAAGGCCATTGCTATGGTGGCCTTATGTTCCTCAGAGGTTGGATCATAAGGAGTGAATCGTCTAAAAGCCTCCATTAAGCGTTCTAGGAACACGGTTGGCGATTCCTGGGGCCCCTGAGTTACCTCTCTTACCTTAGCCAAATTCGTGGGGCGCCTGGCCGCTCCATGGAGACCCGCCACCAGAGCCTGGCGATACATTTTCAGGTGCTCCTTACCTTCCAGGGTATTAAAGTCCCAATTCGGCCTGACGAGTGGAAAACCGGCATCAATCTCATTAGGCAACTGGGTAGGTTGTCCATTGGCGCCTAACACATTCTTTCTAGCCTCCAGGAGAACCCGTTGCCTCTCCTCAGTTGTGAGGAGAGTCTGGAGGAGCTGTTGACAATCATCCCAGGTGGGTTGGTGGGAGAAGACAAGAGACTCTATTAGAGCAGTAAGAGCCTGTGGGTTTTCAGAGAAAGTAGGGTTATGCATCTTCCAATTATAAAGATCTGCAGAGGAAAAGGGCCAGTACTGAAGGGGCCTATTCCCGTGGTTATCGGGGGGGCCATATTCTCTAAGGGGTAAAGCAGTAGAATCCGGGGAAACAGCCCTCCGGCTTCTGGTGCCCGCCGAGGGACCCCCCCTTTCCGCCATAACAGGTGGCCCTACTGGTGCGGAGGGTTGTGAAGCTGGAGGTCCTAGGGGCGACATGGGATTTAGGGCCGGAGGATAAGGAGGTGGGGAATCTAGAAGAAGCAAATCAGACTGCAGGTCAGGATATATCGCCTTTGGCGGGTCCGGGGCAGCAGATGACTTTTCCGTGTCTGGGGTTTTCTTCAGGGCCAATATCTCCGATTGTGCTGGAGCGCATGCAGACGTGCCTGTTGAGGAAACAAAGGGCCGGACCCACGGAGGCGGGGAGAGAACTAGATCTTCCCAGACCAGGATATATGGTATCTGGTCTGGGTGTCCGTGGGATCCTGTGTTAAAGACCCTAGACTTGACTAGCCCAACCTTATCTAACAAAAAAGATCCTTCGGGTGGCCACCCTGTCTGAAATGTAGGCCACTCAGAGGTACACAGCGTTTGCCATTTTCCTTTCCTTACTTCTACCGAAAGGTTGTGGGCCCTAGCCCTAACTTCGGTCCAGTGGCTTAGGGTAAGAGAAAGAGGAGTCGTCATAGTTTGTCCCATTGTCGTCCGTCAAAAGAAAGATAATAGTATAGAAAAACAATAAAATTTCAAAAGACACACATTGATATTGCCGCCGCGAACTTAAACCCGAAACCAACTCAAATTCAGATGGCAGCTTATATAACCTGCCAGAACCAGATGAAGGGGAGACAAAATTTGTTTCTCCTTCCAGATGGACCACCAGGGCGTCCCCCGGGGCCCGTGGACACCAGCTTTCGGCACGTCTGCCTAGCCAGGAGTCCAATACAGATTCCACAGCAAGCCGGTTCGCACGGCTTTTTCCTAATGGCGGCTAGCAACAAACAAACGACAAACAAATAGACAATTGGGCTCGAGCCTACCTGATACCTCCGACTCCCGATGTTCTTGTGACCCGGGGGCGAGTGGGGATCCCGTACGAGCCCCCAAATGTTAGACCCAAACGGTCTACGAGGAATTCCAACTCGCCCAAGAACCGCCAAGAGTCGAGAGCCGCTGCAACACGCAAGAGGTTTATTAGGAGCCGATGCACCGGGGTTCCCTGAACCTCACGCAGGAGGCCGATGGGGAACCCCTAAAAGCGGAATCACATACTTTTTATAGGTTTATTTACTCATAGGGCGGGTATATTCTCACAATGATTGGGTAAATGTGGTGACTTTTGAATTCATTGGCTTAGGAACTTTTGTCCCACCTTCTGGCCGTTATAGTTGTTTGTTCATTGTGGCGGTTAGGGCGTATACCTGTTACGGGCAACTGGAAAATTACCCGCTGTCTGGAAAGTCCCCGTCAACTGAAAAACTCCAAGAATTGGTTTCGATAGGGAGAAGGAGTGGCGCACGATAGGGAGAAGAATTGGTTTCGATAGGGAGAAGGAGTGGCGCACGATAGGGAGAAGAATTGGTTTACGGGAACAAGTGAGGGGGTGGAAAGTCCCTAAAGGCCCCACACCTGTGTATCTGGTTCCCAGGGCTATTACTCCAACTTTGCTAGTGATCACAACATATGTGGTTAAGTACCACCTGGTCACTGACAGTTAACTGCTGCCACCTAGACTCTACTATTTTAAAGTCCATTCATGGACATTGTTTTCAGCTAGATAAATTCTGTAACAGTATTTTCTATCTCCAGCCCTAAAATGAAAAGTAGAGACACTACTGAACTTTTTTTTTTTTTTTTTTTTCGCTGTACACGGGCCTCTCACTGTTGTGGCCTCTCCCGTTGCGGAGCACAGGCTCCGGACGCACAGGCCCAGCGGCCATGGCTCACGGGCCCAGC
Source organism: Phocoena phocoena (assembly GCF_963924675.1). NCBI lineage: Eukaryota > Metazoa > Chordata > Mammalia > Artiodactyla > Phocoenidae > Phocoena > Phocoena phocoena. The sequence goes on along the minus strand of NC_089224.1, from coordinate 24,965,379 downwards.
AGCTCCGCAGCATGTGGGATCCTCCCGGACCGGGGCACGAACCCGCGTCCCCTGCATCGGCAGGCGGACTCTCAACCACTGCGCCACCAGGGAAGCCCCTGAACTTTTTAATGATGCTTCCTGTCTCTTGTCTTTAAATCTATAGGTTGTCCCTCTCTCTTTTCTCCATGAAGTTTATTCTTCCTTGTGGGTGGTCATTTGCCTTGTAGAGTTAAAAAAATTTTGCATTTTTCTGTGTGTATTCCTGTTTTATTTTTATCTTTTTTCCTGTTTTATTTTTAACATATTTCTCCGATTTTCATGTTTTTCTTTTTTAACAAATTAGTGATTGGGAACTAGTTTTGATTCAGATTTGATTGGTAAGAGTTCTTCATAGTTGATGTGCTACACTTCTTATTTCTTCACATTAGGGAGCACATAATATCTGGTTGTCTCAAGTTTTATGTTCTTAAAATTAATCACTAGGTTCATTCACTTAAAATCCCCCTTGATGTGTTACGATTCTTAAACACTAATACATTTAGATGTACTGTTTCCTCTATGGTTTTGAGTGCCCACAGCATACTTTACTTATATAGCATTATAATAATTATTTTAAAGAAATAAAGCAATTAACAAGGATTAATGTGCAAGAATGCTTATTATAGAATGTTTGGGGATAGAAGAAATTAGAAACACATTTAATATCAAGTAATAAAGGCACAGATAAATTATGTGGTACTTGCATAAGATGGAATGTTTTGTAGGTATTAACATGCTTTCAAAAAATATTTAATAACATGGAAAATGTTCTTAATGTAATGCTACATCAAAAAGTGCTGAAGACACAGATTGTTCCTTAAAAAATACAAAAGCTTATCAAATGTAATTTCAAGAGCAAAGAAATAATATGCAATTTTAACTTCCTAGTGTTTCTGATCGTCTGTAAATATACTAAATTTTAATTTAGGATAATGGATAATAAGAACCAATATTACTAAATATCAACAAACTGATTTGTAATTATATATGGCTGAATAAAGTTGTTTCTTTTGCCCTTTTCTCAGTAATTTGGTGCCAACAACAAAAGTAAAAGTTAATGAAAAATATTTTAAGTGCATCTTCAGTAAGAATAAAAAATATTTTTTAGCTCTCAAAAGAAGATTTTGTTAGCATAAGGAAATAAGACCAAACTGAGGAAGAACTGTGAGATCATAAGATTAACAATACAGATCTCAATAACACAAAACAAAGTTCTAAAATTAGGTGACTATCCTTGTGTTTCCTGAATTAAAGTTTGGGAAAAGGAGCAGGTTTCTTCAGGAGAATTAATGAGTGCTAAGAAAACACATCGAAACCAAATTGTATGGATAAGGTTTTCTCATATAGAATTGCTGGCATAGCAACCAAGTGAGGACAACTCGAAATCCCCATAAGAATGACAAATAAATTATGAAGAATCCAGAATATGTGCTATGAAGGTATTTTGAAAAAGTTATAAATCTATAAACATGAAAAAGTCTCTAAATCTTACCATCAAATAGAAAGCAAAATCCAAAACAATTCAGAATATTAGTCCAATGTTTATATTTCCATCAATTTGAATAGTTTACATTTAACAAATTTCATGAATTAAACGTATAGACAAAACATTCATATTATTTTTATTTTAAATTTTGTTTTGTTGAACACTGGTTAGTTTGAGCATTTCATTGTATTTATCACATTTTTTACATTTGCTTTCCTGAATTTCTTCTTCCTGGCATTTATTCAATATAATATTTACCTTTATTTTTTAATGAAATCTCTTGCCCCTATATTGATTATTTTGCATTGCAGAAGTTATTTCTCTATTTTGAGATTTGTTTAAACTTTTTGAAGCTTTTGGTGTTTAACCAAGTCATTATGTCTGCTTTTATTGTGTAGCTCAGTTTGTTATCTCCTGTATTATTTCAGTAATTTTATGCTCTATATATTTAAGTCCTTATTCCATCTGAATTTTATTTTGATTTGTATTTTAAAATCTATATAAGGAGACCAACCATCTGCTAACTAAAATGTACATATGTATTTTGCATTATCATATCATGATATTTGTGACCTACAGAAATCTCTGAATAAAGTATACTACTGTAGTTGAGGGGAGGGGCCGGGGGGACAGCGTGTCCTTAAAGAGAATAACTTACCATCAAGAAAAGAGTAGGTCCTTCGAGAGAAAACAGAAACTTAAAAGTAAATGTTAACTTGCTGGACAAGAGAAAACACATTTCAAGTTTGTCCTTAACCACTATTCTACAAAAGGCCAAGCACTTGAGAGTATTCACTTTTGACAGTAGGGGATAGAGTGTATTAAATAATTTTGATACTCACTAGGCTGATCCCATGAAGATGGGCGGCTGCTTTGGTTGCTTTGGAAAACCATAAATATCTATTTACAACTCAGTTTGTGAACATCTGTGATTAAGTTAATCAAATATTTTATCAACGTTTCTTCATGCATTCTTAGTTCCATGAGGTGAAAACGTGCTTCATTTTTCCCCCCTCAGTCCACCATTCACCAGAGGAAAGTTCTCCTTCGTTTGCAGCATTATGTTTTTATCAGATCAAATGTTGGGCAATTATCAGCTTCATCTTGACTTGTGCCTTCAGAAATGTTGAAAGGGATCTGAAACTAGTAACTGATAAATAACTATGTCACTTTCTGGATTTAAAAAAAAATCTTGTAATTTGTAAAAGTGACTGTTTCATGAAGTTACAATTTTCTGTAGATTGGATTTTATTTTCCACCTTCTTTCACTTAACTATTCTCTCGTCACACCTAGTTTCTATTATTTTCTTCTGAATTCTGAGAAAAATTGAGTATGTATGTATGCCGAGTATGTATTTCATTGCATTGATTTTCTAAGGAATATAACTTGCTGCTTACTGCTATCACAATGATTTTAAATTTGATAATTCTGTTTTTAATCAGGAATAATAATTTCTTTATAATCTCTAGAATAATAAAGAGGCAATGATAGCTTTGAATCAGGTCAAAAATGGAGTGATGGCTAGACTCTGGGTTTCCAGGGTTCTAGGCATGTCCCAACCACATCTGGGGCTTCCCATGTCTAGAGGTGCCTCAAGCAAGGAGGGCTTAGCTCACACTTGGAAGGCCCCTATTTACTTTGTCATGTTCTCCAGGGTGGGAGTCAGCTTGCTGAATGCCTTCCTGTTTGCACCAGAGAAAACATAAGAACCCAAGTTTTTGCCTATCCCCATCTCTGCATCAGGTCCAAGCCCTTTTCCTAGAGATACGGTAACCATTCTTTATTCCATAACCCTCATTTGAAGCCACTTTTGACCTGCAATGAAGATGAATAAAGAAAAGCTGGACCATTGTTCTACATCATGGACCACAGCTCAGATTTGGACTATTCTTGCACATGGACCAGTAAAATATATAGGACCTTAAGCCCATGTTCTTTATTTGCATCAAATGATGACCAGTAGACTGATTTTCCATCACTTTTCTTGTAGCAGGAGATGAATTAAATAAATAGGTAAAAAAAGAAAAGGAGAGAAAAAAAGGTAAAGATAAGAGGAAGACCATGTCTCACTCCCCCTTTTCTTGTTGCCCTAGATTCCATCCTTCCAAGCAAGGAATCATAACATTTATATATATATATATATATATATATATATATATATATATATATATATATAAAACATATACATGCACATATATATACACACGTTATTTATGTTTTGTGCAAATAAACATTCTGCACACTATATAAAAGACAAAAATTGATCAGTTACAATTAAAGTTCCCACTACTCAGCACTGTGCAAAGAGAAAATTGGAAAAATCAGTTTGAGATTAGTTCTCACTTTGATGCAATGGTCTCAGCAGAGGTGGATCTAGAGGAAGTGTAAGGTGGCAGGTCTTCTATGATGAATGGCTTATTAGAGGAGAGTATGAATTGGTAATAAAAAACATGGGATTTCAGTTCACAAGATTGATATAATTTGTGAGGTGAAAATAGCTAAGAATTTTTCAAAAATAATGACAGACACCAAACCATAGATCAAGGACTCAGAGGAGTCCAAGTGGGATAAATAATAAAAAAAACTTTCACCTGGCATGTTGTGTTCAAACTACAGAAAATCAAAGAAAAAATCTTGAAACACACACACAGAAAAACAACACCTTACCTATGAAGAAAGAAGTATAAGATTTATAGTAGACTTCTTGTCATCAACAATGCAAGCAAAAAGAGAGTGGAGCAAAATATTTAAAATGTTGAAATAAAGGAATCACCAAGCTAGAATTCTGTATTAAGGAAAATTGTTCCTCAAAAATGAAGGAGAAATAAAGACTTTCTCAAATGAACAAAAATGAGGAATTTTTCACCAGTAGATGTGCCTTTCAAAAAATGTTTAAAGAAGTTTAATTTTTTTTAAGTTCAGAGAAAGAAAATGATGCAGGTTAGAAACTGTGATCTATGTAAAGAAATGAAGGGCATTAGAGAGGGAACACATAAAGGTAAAATAAACCCTTTTATTTTTCTTACTTGATTTAATATATAAGTGTTCAAACTAACAACAGCAACAATATACTGGATGAGTATAGCTTATTGATAAGTGAAATGAGTGACATCAATGTTAGAAGGGATGAATATGAAATATTTTAAGGTACCTACACACTCATAAAATAATATAGACCTATTTAGAAGTGGACTTATAAATACATGTTGTAAATACATGTTGCCATCCTTAGGGCAACCACTAAAATCATTTTTTAAAAAGAAGTATAACTGATTTGTTAAGAAATGAGAGAAAATAGAATCATATAAAATGCCTAATTAAATCAGATAAGGCAGAAAAGGGGTAGAATATTAAAAAAATAAGAAGAAGTGCAATGAATAGGGAACAGTACAGAAAGGGGAGAGATTAATCCAACTATACACATAATCACTTTAAATGTGAATGGATTAAATGCAACTATTAAAAACAGAAAATGACAGAGGGGATAAAAAAAACAACTGACTATATGTTGTCTGCAAGAAACCCACTTTAAAAAGAAAGACATAGATTATAAGTAAAGTGATGAAGAAAACTATACCACACTAACACTAATGAAGGGAAAGCTGGAGTAGCTATATTAATGTCAGGCAAAGCAGACTTCAAACAAGGAAAATTATCAGGGATAGAGAGAGGCATTACATAAGGATAAGGGGGTCAATTTTCTAAGAAGACTTAATCCTTAATGTGTACGTGCATAACAGCAAAGTACCAAAATAAGTGAGGCAAAAACAGATAGAATGGCAAGATGAAATAAACAACTCTATTATTATAGTTGGAGACCTCAACAGACCTCTATCAGTAATTGACAGATTCTGCTTACACAAAATCAGTGAGCATACAGTTGAACAGAACCACCATCATTATCAACTGTATCTAATTGACATTTATAAAATACTTATCCAACAGCAGAAGAATACAGTCATCCCTTGGTATCTGAGGGGGATTGGTCCCAGGAGCCCCTGCATATACCAAAATCTGCTGATGCTCAAGTCCCTCATATAAAATGTAGTAGTAAAATGAATGGAAATTTCAATCCAAGTTGATTGAATCCACAGATGCGAAACCCAAGAATTTAAAGGGCTGACTATATATTTCTTAAAAACAATCCAGGTATAAGTGGACCTGCCCAGTTCAAACCCGTGTTATTTAAGAGTCAACTGCACATTCCTCTCAAGCTCACATGGAACATTCACCAAGATACATCACATTCAGGGACATGAAACACACCTCAAACACATTTTAAAAGAATTGAAATCATCCAAAGTATGCTCTCAGAACACAATGGAAATAAACTAGAAATCAATAACAAAGTGGCTAGAGAATCCCAAAGTATTTGGAGATTAAACAAACAACACACTTGTAAATAACACATGGGTCAAAAAAGAAATGCCAAGAGATATTAAAAATAATTTGAACTTAGTGAAAATTGAAATAAAACCTATCAAAATTTATGAGATGCAGTGAAAGCAATGCTTAGAGGGAAATTTATAGCATTGAATGCACATGTTTTAGAAAAATAAAGATCTAAAACCAAAAATGTAAGCTTTCACCTTAGGATACTAGAGAAAGAAGAGCAGTATAAACCAAAAGAAAGAAGAAGTAACAAACTTAAAGCAGATATTAATGAATCTTAAAATAAAAAATAGAGAAATATCAATAGAGACAATGAGAAAATTAATGAAACAAAAAGGTGGTTCTTTGAAAACATTAATATAATCAATAAACTTCTAGCCAGGCTAAGAATAAATATAAAGACATAAGTTGCCAACACCAGAAATGAAAGAGGGACCATCATTTTAAAATATAGTAGACTATTATGAAAAACTGTATGATCCCAAATTTGACAATTTGAATGAAATGGACTAATGCTTGAAAGACACATCATACCAAAACTGACACAAGGAGAAATAGATCATCTTAATAGGCCCATATCTATTACAGAAATTCAAACAATAATTATCCTTCCAGAAGAGAAAGCACCAGGCCCAGATTTTTTCACTGGTGAACTCTACCAATCATTTAAGAAAGAAATGATCCCATATCTCTTTATCTCTTTTCATTTAAGAAAGAAATGATCCCATATATATATATATCTCCAGAAAAGAGAAACAGAGGGCACACTTCCTCACTCATTCTTCGAGACCAGAATTACCCCCATAACAAAACCAGAAAAAGACAAGAAAACTACAGTCCGATATATCTCATGGGTAGCTGCAAAAATCCTAACCAAAATTATAGCTCACTGCATCCAAAGATATATAGAAAGAATGTACTCCATAACCAACTAGGATTATCCCAGGTATTCAAAGCTGTCTAAACATTCAATAATCAGTGTAATCCATTGCATCAAAAGGCTAAAGAAGAAAATTTTGCAGCAGTATTACCTCAGACATGTTACCTTGCATTCTCGTGTCTCGTTTATCACATTTGTAAAGTATGGTTTATAATAGGACACACCTCAAACAAGGCAGGCCGTGAGGAGTAACTGCTGATTCCTTTTTCTCATTCATTTTAGGAGACCAACAAGCACTAGTCTGAGTCTAACAGGGGAATCAGACATGGCTGTCATAGAGTTCAGGAAATGATGGTACAGAGATACAAATACAGGCCTGGAATACAGTAGGTAATTGCTAAGTGTTTGTTGAAGGAGTGACAAAATGAACACAATACTATGGGGACTCAGATGAGGGGCAGCTAACTCTTTCTGGTAGTTTCATGAAAGACTTCTTGGCAAAAGTGATTTTTGAGCAGGTCTTGAAGGATGCATAGGAAGCTATCCAAAGGAGGAGATGTATATACCAAATTTCATAGTCAAAGAGCAAGGGGAGTCCCAAGTGACAGCAAGCGAGACAGTGAGGCCAGGAAGAAATGTAATGCCCCTCCCTCCCTCCTTCCTTCCTTCCTTTAGGTTTATGGCTGGTATAGATTTAGGGCTTTATAGTTGTTGAGATTATCTGGTCTGGGAAACTTGCATTGTATCTGTTTTTGTAATATAATTTTCTTCCCATTGTGTAACATAGCAAGACTTCAGGTACTCAATCTAAACGTTTTGTCTTTGGGCTGAGCTGACATTCTGTTTCAGAAATACCACTCTAATATTTAGGTGTTATATAGTTATGAGCACTGTTTACTACTGTCTGCTCTCATTTGCCAGGTCTAAGTTCTACCAGTTGTTACATATTTAGAAAATCACAAGATAAAAATACTAATTTTGATGCAAAATTTTGGCCAAGTGTAGACAACAGTATCCATTTGATATGACTTAAAAATCTTCTGCTTTTACTTTTATTTTCTTTTGCCTTTATTTTGACTGTGTAAATATTTCTAAAATTTTGATATTTTTACAAAGAAAAAATACATGCATAGTTCCATCCATTTTGTAAGTAGACTTTTAATTTTGTGTTTATTTCCAAGACTTCTTCTTTGAACACCACCATTTTGTCATGAACTATCCAAACTATGTGCTATGTGAATTAAAAATTTTTTTGATTATATATTTATTAGTAAACTTTATTTTTTAGAACAGTTTTAGATTTACAGAAAAATTGTGAAGCTGGTACAGAAAGTTCCCAAATAGTTCATATTCAGTAGCCTCTATCAAAGCATCATACATTAATATGGTACACTTGTCACAATTAATGAACCCAAATTGTTAATTATTAAATAATTATTAACAAGTTCCAAACTTTATTCAGATTTGCTTAATTTTTACTTAATGTCTTTTCTCTCTTCCAGGAACTCACTGAGGATACCACATTACATTTAGTTGTAATGTCATCTTAGACTCCTCTTAGCTGTGACAGATTATCATACTTTTATTGACTTTTGATGACCTTGAAAGTTTATTTTTTAATTTTTAAAAATTTTATTGAAGTGTAGTTGATTTACAATGTCATGTTAGTTTCAGGTATACAGAACAGTGATTCAGTTTACATATATATATATAAACTGAAGTTTATATATATATATATATATTTCAGATTCTTTGGCCATATAGGTTATTACAAAATATTGAGTATAGTTCCCTGTGCTATACACTAGGTCTTTGTTGGTTATCTATTTTATATATAACTATGTATATGTTAACCCCAACCTCCTAATTTATTCCTCTTCCTCACCTTTACCCTTTGGTAACCATAAATTTGTTTTCTATGTCTATGGGTCTATTTCTCATTTGTAAATAAGCTCAATTGTATCTTTGTTTTTCAGATTCCACATATAAGCAATATAATATGATAACTGTCTTTCTCTGTCTGGCTTACTTCACTAAGTATGATGATATTTAATCCATCCATGTTGCTGCAAATGGTGTTATTTCATTCTTTTTATGGCTGAGTAATATTCCATTGTATATATACCATATCTTCTTTATCCATTCATCTGTCAGTGGACATTAGATTGCTCCCATGTCTTGATTACTGTAAATAGTTCTACAATGAACATCGGGGTGCTTGTTTCTTTTTGAATTATAGTTTTCTCTGGATATATGCCCAGGAGTGAGATTGCAGGCTCATATGGTAACTCTATTTTTAGTTTTTTTAAGAAACCTCCATACAATTCTCCATAGTGGCTGTACCAATTTACATTCCAAACAAGAGTGTAGAATGGTTCCTTCTTCTCCATACCCTCTCCAGCATTTATTGTTTGTAGAATTTTTGATGATGGCCATCCTGACTGGTGTGAGGTGATACCTCATTGTAGTTTTGATTTGCATTTCTCTGATAATTAGCAATGCTGAACATTTTTTTCATGCACTTTTTGGTCATCTGTATGTCTTCTTTGGAGAAATTTTTGTTTAGGTCATCTGCCCATTTTTTGATTGTTTTTTTTTTCTTTTTTGATATTGAGCTATGTGAGCTGTTTGTATATTTTGGAGACCTTGACAGATTTGAAAACTGTTCAGGTATTTTGTATAATGTTCCTAAATTGAGAGTTGACTGATGTTTTCTCATTAGACTGGAGTTTGGGATTTGGGGGAAGGAAAACTATAGAAGTAAAGTGACACTTTCATGTCATATCAAAGGTACATATTATGAACATGACAGCACTGTTGATGTTGACCTTGACCACCTGGCTGAGGTAGTGTTTGTCCAGTTTTTCCACTATAAAGTTTTTACTATTGAAAAACTTTTATTTTAACTGCCTCCTTTCCTTGCTTATCTGTAAACTGCCACTCCAATTACATTCTTACTTTTCAAAAATAACACATATAAAACATGGAGAATACAAATGTATCAAGAAAACTGAAATTACTAAAAACCTCCCCACAAACAATACATCAAAGTAGTCTCAATTTTTTTTTCTGAACATAAACAGCTAAGATTAAGTTATCAGCTTTTTAGGGTGATTACTATCATAATAGTAGTCATGGGAAATTCCCCATATCTAATGGAATGTTTGGTTTAAAAATAATTAATCCATGTTGTGAAATCTAAGAAATTTGCTCCAAATGGAAAAAAAAGCTCATCTTTTTGCCCCCTTCAACACATCTGCATTTTAGCAATAGTAATAGCTACCATGAATTTCAATGAATCTTACATACCAGGTATCATGTTAAGTACAATGCACATATTATCTTCTATAATACTCAGAGCCATCCTTTAATTATTTCTCTCATTTCACAAAGGAAACACCTGAGTTTTGTAGAGATAGAATACATTGTCTCATATCATAGTAAGTATGCAGCAGAAAACTGAGTCAAACAGAGCAAAAAACTAATTTCTTTACCACTCTTTTATATGACATCTTGCATTTTGGTCCTTTGTTCACCACTAGTACATTTAGAAACTACAACTGAACTGTATTGCTGATTATTTTAGTCATATAGAGTAGGTCGACCGATAGTGCCCTGAAATGTAGCAACTGTAGGTACAATTATTGTATGTGAACTTTACAGTTCAGAGATTACATATATACTTTTATACCTTGAATACTTAAAAACTTCTGTCAGGGTCACTGGCTAGCTCTAAAGGGGAAACCCAAATTAAAGAAGTGTTAGATTATTTTCTGTCTCTATGCTAGAATGAAGTTCTATGAGGGCAGGGAGTTTATTTTATTAAGAGATCTATTCCTAAATCCTAGAAAAGTTCCTGGCATGAAGATACAACATTAAACATTGCCAAATATTTGTGGGGAAGTATAAACTTAATATAGCGTTATTTTTCAATGTAATGCTACCAGATTTTGCTCCTATTTGTATAGATGAACAAAACCACAGCAACAAAATACTGCCTTCACAGAGCTTAAATTTCAGTAACTCATAATCATTCCTTCTCATTTCGCTGAGGATCCTTTCAATTTATTCATTTCTAGTGATATTTTAATGGAATTGGTTGATCTCAATAAAGTATAGTCTTAATTATGTTGAGCTCTTAAGAATACAATGGTCACTTCATTTCATAGTTGTGAATATCTTCACAACAAAAAAGAGTATTTAACATATTTTAATCCTGGTTGGAATAAATTAAATGAAATGTGCAATACAAAATCATTTACAAAGCTCTTTTAGGAACTAAAATTTTGTTTCCATTTTGGTTTTATTCAGCTAAGAAAGTTAATTTTCTGTTCTGAAGTGCTGTGTGAAACAGGTTATAAATGAACTGAATTTCATAAGCCAAATGAACCTGCAATTCTTGTCCAAGTTTAAATAAAAATGTGGTATATAATACACATGCAATTAAAATAGTGAAATCGTGCAGGGCATATATTATCGGCTCTATATCTAAATACATATATCATACAAAATTGCAATCCAGAAGTACAGTGTACTTATAGACGGAATTATGTCTCCCCTAAATCCACACATTGATGTCCTAACATCCAATTTGCCTGCATTTGGAACTAGGGACTTTACGTAGGTAATTAAAGTTAAATGAGATCATAAGGATGGGGCCCTAATCCAATAAGACTGGTGTTCTTACTAGAAGAAGAGAAACCAAATAAAAGGTCATATGAAGACACAGAAGGCAGGAAGCCAAGGAGAGAGGTCTCAGGGAGAAGCCAAACTTGCCATCACCTTGACCTCTAGCCTCCAGAACTGTGAGAAAATACATTTCTGTTGTTTAAGTCATCCACTCTGTGGCATTTTGTTATGACATCCCTAGTTGCCTAATACCACTGCCTAAACCCTAAAGACACAAGGAAAAAATCTCCTAAGGAAAACTTGATAGTGTGTGTAGAAAGCTTTTTTCATATATTTAATAGTTTTAGGGTTTATGTGTGCATGTGTGTTTGTGCGTGTGCTTGAAAATACAGCTCATGCAATATATATTTATATGTATATACACACACATATACCCCAAGCAACTTAAAATCGGCAATATGTATGTTTTTTATTTTGTATATTTAAGAATGAATAGATATTACTTTATAGGTGTTATACAAATAAGCCAAAGATGTCCCCTGTTTACTGTGGCCCCCATGTTTTTACTTCATCACAGCAGTCTAGACTGTTAGCTCAAAAGCCTACTGGTGCTAAACTCAAATTCTTACACATCCAATTGCTTTAAATATAGCCCCAATAGGCCTATTTTTAGTCATTTAGAAGCCAGTCTTCTCTGCAAACCCCAAGAAACTGCACCCAACATCTACTAGCCATAAATAAGGTAAACCATGGCCCTTTAAAGATCCCAAGTCCTTGCTGGCTTTGAAAGCTCTCTGACCCAGGCATCACCTAGATACTTAAGCCTCCTCTCCAGCTCTCTTCCCCAGTCATTTATTTGTCCTCTTCCCTTTATGGATGGTGGACCTAGGCTGCTGTGTCTAAGAGGTCTCCTGCTGTGAGGGATCTCCCCTCACATGCATCCTGTCCAAGTGCTGCCCACAATGCAGCTCCTTGTGTGCTACTGCCACCCCCTAGCATATGTCTTGTCCTTGATTAGCCACCCAAATCCTTTAATTCAATGCAACGCGTATGAGTATCTTAAATATGGATAGGCTTGTAGTCAAACTTAGAAATACATATGAATCAAATAGAAAGCAAACATTTATTAGAAGTGGCAAAGCTCTTACAAAGTACAACTATCTCATAAGGGTGTTGGGAGGAGTAATTAATGTAAAATAGTTAGAATAAAGCTCGAAACACAGCAAGTACCTAATGATATTAAGCAAATATTAATAATCTTGTCAATCTAGACTCAAAAATGTAGATCTAATTTATTCATCGTTTTTTGCTCTGCTAACTTTTTATTATCATTTTATAACTTATTCAGCAAACATATTTGAGTACTTTCATTGTGCCAGGTCACTACATGGTAGGAATTTTCCATAATTGTTCCTCTTAATTTAAATAGAGTATTTCACATGGAACTTTTTTATTATATAAAGAGAATTTCCTGTCCAGATTAGTCAATTTTAATCATCAATCATTTAAGAGATTGTTCTATAATCACTGAAAAAAGCTGACTAAATACATGTAGATTAATGAGTTTAAAGCCATTAGAGTTATAATGTAAGAGAAGATGATTGTAGGACAACTTATAAAAGCCTATGCTTTCCTTCCATATTATTTCCTTTTGTGATCATGTTTACTATTTCCTTTTGGTTTGAGGTTTCTAGGGTACTGAATACACTGGTTTCTTTGATTCTTCAATTTTTATCAAAACTTATCTATTATGTCTATTTATCTATAATGTATTAAAAAACATCAAACCCAAAATGTATAAGAATTTTCATATGTTAAATTCCTTTGGAAATGAGAGTCAATGTAAAAGACACATGGATTCCAAGTTGTGTCAGCACCTTGTGTCCAGGAATGTGTTAAACTTTATCTCAATTAACAGAGATGTTTATTAAAAAATCAATAGCAGTTAACACTGCTGTATGATATGTCAGAGAGTTGCTAAAAGAGTAAATTCTAAGAGTTCTTATCACAATGAGAATAGTTTTTCTTATTTCTTTTCTTTTTATTGTAGCTATATGAGATGATGGATATCAGCTGAAACCACTGTGATAATCATTTCAGAATACATGTAACTCAGACCATCATGCTGTGTGCCTTAAACTTATACAGTAATATATGTCAATTATTTCTTAATAAAACTCGAAAAGAAAATAAGTGGTGGTTTTAAAAATTTACCAAAGTGAAACTTACTAATGGGAAATTAGAACAGCAAAATAATAAAATAAAAGTTCCCACATGGCAGTGTGAATTTTCTCTTTGCTACCTCTCTTCAAATATCAATATTTAAGCCTTTGAAGAGAAGCTTTAAAAACAACTTAAGTGTGTTTAAAAACATAGAACTATTGTGGTAGAAAGTCCTTTGTATTTTGATTACATCAGGTTCAGACTGAAAAACCAATAATTAAAGATTAGATAATTAGGAGGTTAAAAATCTTCAGGTTTGGGGGCTTTTACTGAATTGCAATGCTTAAAAAGGAAGTTTGCAAATAAGAAGATGCTGAAGTGTACCAGTATGAAAGTAAAGTAAGGAACAATCTATATGACCTTGAACTTGGTAACACATTTTTAGACACAATACCAAAAGCACATTCCATGAAAGAAAAACTTGGTAGGTTGGATTTTTAAAATTAAAAATTTCTAAGCTCTGAAGTAAATTTTTAAAGGAATAGAAAGACAAGCCATAGATTGGGATAAGCTATTTGGAAAACCCATGTCTGATAAAGGTATTGTATGCAAAATACAGAAAGAAATTTTAAAACTCAACAATAAAAAAAAAATTAAGGCAAAATATCTGGATACCTCACCAAAAAGGACATATGGATGGCAAATAAACAGGAATATGCTGAAAATTATTTGTCATTAGGGAACTGCAAATTAAAACAACAAAGAGGTATCATTACACAACCATTAGAAAGATTTTAAATCAAAATTTTAACAATACCAATTGCTGACATGGATGCAGAGCAACAGGAACTCTCATTCACTGACGGCAAGAATGCAAAATGTTCAGCCACTTTGGAAGAGAGTTGGTAATTGCTTACAAAGCTAAACATACTCTTAGCACACAATCCAGCAGCCATGCTCCTAGATGTTAACTCAACTTATTTTAAAACATATTCACAAAAGCCCTGCAGACTTCAGGTTTTTGATCTACATGAAAGAAGCTTGGAAGTCACCACTCTGTCCTAACAACCAGTAAAACGCTGAACAGACTGGAAAATCAACAACTCTTCTTGAATTCATAACGGAGGGGGAGGACACAGTGCAAACAGCTGTCTCCAGGACTGGAAACTCAGACAAGTGAATACAGAGAGTCATGACTTACCTGAGCAGAGTCTGGCGGGCAGAAACTGGCAAGGGAACCAGTGCCGGAGCAGGAAAACCTGAACTGGAATTGTCTAATTGCTGGAGGCTCAGTGTGGACAATCCTGACGGTTAAAAACTCCAGGGGAGCCCAGTCATAGTGCGGCTCCCACACTTTAGTGAGTTTTACCTCCAGGAGCTCAACTGGATTCTCACAGTAAGTGTCAGAGAAAAATCCCCTTGTGCTGTCAGCAGCAGGAAGGGAAGAGGAACCATTTTGAAATATGCTAGAGAGCAGGCTGCTCTACTTAACAAGGCCAGCGCTCAGGAGAAATTAATTAACCGGAGTCTAATTGGCTGCGATATTAGCAGAGCCTAGCTCACCTGGGAGAAGGGAAATACCCAACTCTAGTCAGCTGTAGCCTTCCACATAGGAGGGGGGAATACACAGCTCTAGCCCACTTGAGCCATCCTCACTCACCTAAGGAGAGAGACAAAAACTGAAAAACACTCGTGAAGTTCCAGAGGCACTGGCCCACTAAACAACTGAGAGCTAGTTATTAGAGATTACAGAATTATAGGTATAGAATTATAGAACACTTCCCCTCTCCCCACACCTTACCACCACATTACTAACGGCCTGTTTACAGCAGTTCTTTGTTCAAATCTGGCTGTCAAGAAAAATTACAAGGCATAGTAAAAGGCAAAGAAAACAAAAGAGATAGAAGGAACCACACATCGCAGGGATTGGGAATGATCATACCAGGATTTTGAAAGAACTATAATTAATATGTTAAGAGCTTTAATGGATAAACAGCATGCAAAAACAGATGGATAATGTCAGCAGAGAGATGGAAATCCTAAGAAAGAACCCAAAAGAAACACTAGAAATGCAAAACACTGCAACAGAGATGGGAAGAAGGCCTTTGATGGGATTATCGGTAGACTAGAATGACAGAAGAAAGAATCTCTAGAATATCCAAGGTCTGTGGGACAACTACAAAAGGTGTAACATACACGTATAAGAATACCACAAGGCAACAATAGAAAATAACAGAAGAAATATTTTAAACAATAATGACTGCGAATTTCCCCCAAATTAGTGTCAGTCACCAAATCACAGATCCAGGAAGCTCAGAGAACATCCAACAGAATAAATATCAAAAGATTACATGTAGGCGTATCATTTTCAAACTATAGAAAATCAAAGATAAAGATCCTAAAAGACACCTTCATGCAAATATTTATAGCAGCTTTACTCATAATTGTCAAAAATCAGAAGCAACCAAAATCTCCTTTTAACAGGTGTGAATAAACAGTTGTGGTACATCCCAACAATGAGATGTCATTCCATGAGAAAAAGAAATGTGGTACCAAACATGAAAAGATATGGATAAATTATAAATGCATATTGCTAAGTGAAAGGAGCCAGTCTGAAAAGAATCATGAAAAATTGTACGACACTCTGGAAAAGGCAAATCTATAGAGATAATTTTAAGAAGTCAGTGGTTGCCAGGTGTTTGGGGACTGAGAAGTGTTAAATAGGTGAAGTACAGAGGATTGTTTAGGGTAGTGAAACTACCCTGTATGATACTGTAGTGGTGGATACATGATACTGTGCATCTGTTAAAACCCACAGAAATTTACAGCACGAAGAGTGAACCTTAATATACATAATTTTTTAAAAAATTCATTTAGATATTCTGGAGAATCCACAATGGAACACAGAATGTGACAAAACATCTAACTGTATTACAAGTATGAAATAACTTCACTTATGAAGTTTTGGGGAAAATGGTGTTGACCTAAGCAACTGTGGAACTGAGTGGAGGCTGTAAAATGAAAGCCAAAGTAAACTATATAAAAGCGCTGTAAAAAATTAATGAACAAAAAAAAAAAAAAAAAATTAATGAACAGATACTTTGCTAAGAAAAAATAACTCAGATAATATATTTACTTGAATTAAAGCATAATATCATTGATATTCCCAGTCTCTGACTAAATTGGCACTGAATGACTCACCCTGGATTGTCACATCTGTTGCCTTTGAAGTCTGTGAAACACCAGTGTCTCAAGCACATGTTTAAGGCTTTACTTGAGATTTCACATACACTGATCTCAGGGACAAATTTACCTAAAATGGGATTTTTAAAAATGTGTAAATGTATTAAAGTCATGTAGGATCTTTACTTTGGTGCTGCCTGCACTCAAGTTGCAGATTCCCTTAAGACTCTAAATGTACACTTACCACAGCTGATGGGTTCAAGCAGACGTGTTGGTTGCAGAAGCTCAGAGACGAGAGAAGTTGAAGAAACCTGCAGAGATCTCCTGGAACCCAGCTCCTATTCACTAAAACCAATGACAAATGTAAAGCAAATAGGAGGTGACAAAGGTTGCAAAGACATTCATTGTTTATGTTTTCTCTAGTGTGTGCTGATTGCCAGGAGTCCGTTCCCTCTGTCATCCATTCCCCAATACGGCATTAGTTAGAAATTTTATCAGTAAATGTTTTCACTCTCAATATTCAACCTGTTCTAGTAGACCGTTAAAGACAGTTTTTAGATTCACAGCTTGTCATCATTTGTCTATACCTGTGGCAAGGAATATGGAATAAGATGCTCTCAGCGCTTCTTGCACATTAAACTAAGGTGACAAATGCTGTGTATCAGAATGATCAGGTACATAAAATTCAGAGACCCAACTGGCATGCTGTAGATATTTGGATTTTATTTTTTAAATGTTCATGATAAAGGGTTATAAGTTCAATATTATAAAGTCAGGTATACATTATAATGAAATGAACTACATGAATTAGCAATATGCACAATACAACTTATTCTTTGATCCTGATTTTTAGAATTCATGTTATGTTTATCAATTTATACATTAGAGTTTTTCTATTTAAATACAGTTAAACAGAGCTATAATAAAAAGCATGATGTTTTATAATTGGGATGAGCTTTCTCAATAGGCAGAGGGAAGGAATGTGACTGACATCTTTATTTCCTTCTATGTGTAAAGGAAAATCACTTTATTTTGACATGCCTCAGTTAAAATCAGCATTATAAAATATTCATCGTAATCCCTAATTTTCATACTGATAGTCCAGATTTAACAGAAGTTATAAAAATTGCACTGATATAGATTTATGGTACTCCAAATAAACATCAAATATGGGCTGTGAGCTAAAAGAGCCTATGTCATACTGCTTAGGTCAGCTTCAGAAAGACATAGTAGATTTCCAGAATTCTTCAGCACTATAAAATATGCATTGTAATCCCTAATTACAATGCAGATATAAGTCTGTCGATGCCCTTTCACATAAAACTCCTTTAATCGCTGCTTCAGATATTGGCAAATCATGATTTACAATTAATGAAAATTTAAAATTACACAATTATTAATCAAATAGTGTACTATCAAGCAGGATGGATTAAATTATGATGTGATAATTTACAATCACAAAATCTCACTGGATTAACACAGTCACAATTTATTTCTTGCCAATTAAGCATATCTATTGTGGTACTGCAGGGGCTTTCTGCTTATAACTGTCACTCAGGAATCTAGGGTGATACAGACTCATTCTGGACATGTAATTCTACAACCATTGCAGTACGCAAAAGGTTAGATGGCAAGTTGCACCTGTATTTCAATTTTTCTAATTGGAAATCCATATAATACTCTGTTCACATTTCACTGGCCAAAACAAATCACATGGCAATTCTTAATTTAAAGATAATGGAAGAGGAATAAACCTGGGATGATTCCAACACCAATCATAAGTGCTGCAATTATTGAGGAGGCCTCCCAGTGCACTTCACAGGCATACCTATGTTAAATTTATCCTAGCCATTAGCTTCAGCTGAGTGCCCAAAGAAAATCTGGAGCTCTTGGCAATCAAACTACTACATGGTAAAGATTACAGTCAGCAAATTACCCAGGGCTGGCCCATGACTGTTCCTGTAGGTAAAGTTTTCTTGGAATCAGCCATGCCCACTCCTTTATGTATTGTTTATGGCTGCCTTTATACAACAAGAGAAGAATTATGTAGTTACAAAAAACTCTGTATGGTCTGAAAAGTCTAAAATATTTACTCTTTGGAGTTTTAAAGAAAAATTTGCTGGCTACCAGTGTAAGTGCATACATGACAGGTGATAAAGATTTTATTTTTGTTTCTTCCTCATTTTTTCTTTCAGTAGTGCTTGTTTCTGATGTAATACTGTATGTGTGAAAATTCAAGGAGGTCCCCACAGGAGTCTACATTATTGATTAATGAGTGTGAAAAGCATCAATCCATATTTACCGCCAGAAATTACTGAGAAAGGTTGAGTTTGTAACTGTGAAAGGATAAATATGAAGTTATGCATGCCTTTTGGTAAACACAGTATTTTTATATATCTTTTGTGTAATTTTAATTAAAAATATTTCATTAATAGTTACTTTTTCATTTTTTTCTATTGTGGCAAAATCCACAATTCTTATCACTTCAGCTCTGTGGCATTAAGCGCATCCACATTGCTGTGCAACCATCACCACCATCCATCTCTAGAACCTCTCCATGCTCCCCAACTGAAATTCTATACCCATTAGATACCAAATCCCAATTTCCTCCTCCCCACAGCCCCAAGTAACAGTATCTGTCTCCATGAAGCTAAGCACCCTAGCTATTCCCACACAAGTGGGATGTTGCAACATTTATCCTTCTGTAACTGGCCTACTTCTAGCATAACATCTTTAAGGTTCATCCTTGCTGTAGCACATGCCAGGATTTCCTTCTCTTTCAAGTCTGAACAATAGTCAACAGTATGCATAAACTACATTCTGTTTATCCTTTCTTCCTTGGATAGACACCTAGGTTACCCCCACCTCCTGGCTACTGTTAAAAATGCTGCCAGAACATAGGTGTACAAGTGGCTGTTCAAGTCCCTACTCCAACCTCTTTTGGGTATATACCCAGAAGTGGAACTGCTGGATGACATGGCAATTGGTGTACAATTTTTGAGGACTAGACAGTCCTCCAGAGCCACTGTACCATTTCATAGTCCCATCAGCAAAGCACAAGGACTCCAATTTCTGCATATCTTTGCCAACACCTGCCATTGTGCTTTGTTTCAACAACAGCCATCCCAAAGTGTGTGAGGTGACATGCCATCCTGCTCTCAGTCTGAATTTCCCTAAAGATTAGTGATATTTAAAATCCTCTCATATGCTCATGCACTACCCATACATCCTCTTTGGAGAAATGTCCACTCAATTCCCTTATATTTAATTGGACTGCCCTGTATTTTTATTGCTGAAGAGTAGGACATCTTTTGGTATTCTGGGTATCAATCCCTTATGCAGTATATGATTTGCAAATATTTTCTCCCATTCTGTAGATTACATCTTCACTCTGTTGATAGTGTCCTTGGATGCACAAAAGTTTTAAATTTTGATGAAGTCCAACTTATCTATTTTTTCTCTTGCTGCCTGAGCTTTCGGTGTCATATCCAATAAAGCATGATCGAATCCAATGTCATGAAATTTTGCCATGTTTTCTTCTAAGAGTTTGATAGTTTTAGCTTTTACATTTAGGTCTTTGATCCATTTTCAGTTAACTTTTATATATGTTAAGAGCATAACATCCTTTCTTAATGCATGTAGATCATCTACTTCTCCCAAAACCACTTGTTGAAAAGATGTTTCTTCCCCCATTGAATAGTCTTGGCATCCTTGTCAAAAACCAGTTGACTACTTGAGGTCCCTTTAAATTCCATGTTAACATTAGGATGGGTTTTTCTATTTCTGCAAAAAAAAAAAATCATTGTGATTTTAATCGATATTGCATTGAATCTGTAGTTTACTCTGGGTAGTGTTGACATTTTAACAATATTGAATATCCCAATCAATGAATATGGGACATCTCACCATTTATTTGTGTCTTTTTAAAATTTGTTTCTTTAATTTCAGTGTAAATATTTTTTCTACTTGGTTAAGTTTATTCCTAAGTATTTTATTCTTTTTGACGCTATTGTAAATTGAATGGTTTTCTTAATTTCCTTTTTGATTGTTCATCGTTAGCATACAGAAATGCAACTAATTTTTGTTGTTGATTTTGTATCCTACAACTTTGCTGAGTTCATTTATTAGTTCCGTTTTTTCTCTTTTTGGGGGTGTAATTGTTTTGGTTTTCTACATATAATGTCATGTCATCTGTGAACAGAGATAAGATTAATTCTTCCTTTCTGATTTGGAACGTTTAACTTTCTTTTTCTTGTCTAACTGCCCAGGTTGACTTCCAGGACTATGTTGAATATAAGTGTTGAAAAAGAACATTCTTGTTTTGTTCTTGATATTAAGAGAAAAAGTTTTCAATCTTTTATCATTGAGTATGAAGTTAGCTATGAGTTTTTCATATATGGCCTTTATTATGTTGAGGTGATTTCCTTCTATTCCTAGTTTTTAGAGTGTCTTTATCATGAAATGTGTTAAATTTTGTCAAATGCTCTTTCTTAATCCATTGAGATGATCATGTGTTTTGTTCTGGTTTGGTTTGTTTTTCCTGCTAATGTGATGTATGAATATTACATTGATTGATTTTCATATGCTGAACCACCCTTGCATTCCAGGAATAAATCCCAATTGGTCATGGTGTAAGTAAACAGAATGTTTATGGGGAAATTTAACAAATATTTTTAAATTATAAAAATTTTCAAATATTTACAAAAGAAGAAAGGTCAATAAATCTTATGAATTCATCATCTAGCTTAAAAAAAAAAGTTTCAAATCTATCCCCTAATATTTGTTCTTTAAACCAAACAACTTTAAAGTTAATATGAATCTCAAAAATAGTAATAAAAATATTTCTTACATAAACACAATCACATTAGCACTTGTTACAAATTTAATTATTTATTAATGTCATGTAATAATATTCAATTCATAATCAATTTCCTTTACCTTCTAAAAAATGTATTTTCACAGTTTTTGATCATATCAGAATTTTTAAAAATCACGCAAAATCCTCCATTCTAATTTTTTTCAATTCTATTAAAATTTTAAAGAAATGTAGGCAATTATTCTATAGTACACTCCAAATTTTGGATTTTATTGATTGCTTCCTTATGAGGTAGTTTAACTTTTTCCCTATTCTCCATATTTTCTCAATATTTTAGTTAGATATAAAGGTTTTAATATATTAAACTTCAAAAATTTTGTCAAGAATACTGTGTAGGGCTTCCCTGGTGGCACAGTGGTTGAGAATCTGCCTGCCAATGCAGGGGACACGGGTTCGAGCCCTGGTCTGGGAAGATCCCACATGCTGCGGAGCAACTAGGCCTGTGAGCCACAGCTACTGAGTCTGCGCGTCTGGAGCCTGTGCTCCACAGCAAGAGAGGCGGCGATAGTGAGAGGTGCACACACCGCGATGAAGAGTAGCCCCTGCTTGCCGCAACTGGAGAAAGCCCTCGCACAGAAATGAAGACTCAACACAGCCATAAATAAATATTAAAAAAAAAATACTGTGTACATAATTTTGGGTGATTCAATTGCATAACATGGAGAAGCATAGTATGTTTGTTTGTCTCAGGACTAGTGATTCTAATCAGGAATAAGTCTAGATTAGTTAAGGCCTGAAGCTTTTACACTTTGAAGTCTCTTCTTTAACAAAAAGGCTACAGAATTACAAAAAAAGTGACAAATGTAAATGTTTAGTTAGAATAGTAAAGAAATTACAGACACAAAAATTAAAATTCATAAAACCTAACTAATTTCTTCAAACATCATACACTGTTCTGGCCCCTCCCAGAGCTTGGAAGTGACATATGCAAATAAGGGAACCTGAAGCTGAAGCTTAATTACCTTCATGGTAACCTGCTTCTGATACTAAGATTGATTACTGCATTCCAGTCATGACATAACTTCTTCTTTATAATTCTTCCCATTAGCATTCCACCTTAGTACAATGGTAACAGCCATTATGACTGCTGCCTAAATCCATTATTTCAATATAGATTGCAAAAAGTTATTTAAATTTGATTTCTTCTCCATTTTTGAGATAGAATTCATTTTTAAGAACAGTGACCCTCAGAGCTATTTGACTATCTAAAATACAGTTCCTACCGTAAAGATAGTAAAATGTGTATTTCCTTACCATTATCTATTTTGAGAGTAATGAGTTGATGTTTAAGCAAACTCTAATGATTTTATCATTTTGATATGTTACTTTTTTCTTCTTTTTATCACTATCTCTATGAAACAGCGCAGTGGGCGCCTTGGGCCGGCGCCTTTGGGGCGCCCTTTCGTGCGCTTGGCTTGCGGGGGACCGTCCTCCAGGCGACCCGGCCCTCGCGCGGGCTCCGTGTGTGTCAGTTTGTGGAAAGTGTGTCGCGGCCGGGGTCGGGGTCGGGACGCTGGGACCGCCTTGGAGCCGATGTTGACTCCTGGGCCCGGTTCTCCGCAGTTATCTGAGGTCCGAGGGTTTCCAGCCAGCCACCGCGCACTGGCGCTTTCTATTTTTGCCCTTCCTGTGCCCGGAGGCGCGCCTGAGCCTGGGCTCTGGCTTTTCCGGTTGGGTAACTCCAGGTGGCCCTGGTGGGCGGCCTGAGCAGTGGGCAGGGCGGAGAGACATCCCAGGGGAGGGAAACTGAAAGTGGGGAGAATCTTCAGAAGTCCAGCGGATCCACTTGCCTCGCCTCCCCGCCCCTCTTACTGCACTTGTCATGCACGGGTTGGCTGGCCGGCGCATTTTTCAAAATGTAATCATTTGTTTATCCCTAGTAGCCGTGAAGCATAATTCACTTGTAGTGCACAGTTGTAGGAGTTTTGACAGATGATCGCTGTCAGGAGGCAGAGCAATCCTGTCATGCCATTTGCTGCCCTTTGGTGCCAGCGCGCCTCTAGCTTCTTGGCCGTTAATCTCCTGTCTGTCCCTAAGGTTTTGGCTTTTCCAGAAAGCCAGATAAACGAAACAACAGCATGTAGCTTTTTGATTCTGGCTGCTTTAGCTCAGCAAAACCTATGCGAGATCCATCCCGGGTTTGTTTTTTGTTGTTGTTGTTTTAAACATTGATTTAATTAGTTATTTACTTGGCTGTGTCAGGTCTTAGTTGCGGCACATGGGATCTTCATTGGCGCGTGCAGTATGTTTTAGTTGCAGCGTGCGGGATCTAGTTCCCTGAGCAGGGATGGACCCCGGGCCCCCTGCATTGGGAGCGCGGAGTCTTAGCCACTGGACCACCAGGGAAGTCCGTCATCCCTGTTGTTGCGGGTATGAGAAGCCACTCCTTTTTCTGGCTGTGTTGTATTCCATGTTCCGTTTGTCCATTCGCCTGCGGGTGGCAGGACTTGTGGGATGTTTCCAGTTTTGAGGGGGTCAGGAATAAAGCTGCTGTAAACATCCCAGGGCAGGTTTCCATGTGAACTTGGGTTTTTACCTCACTTGAGAAAATACTCAGGAGTGGGACTGGGATCTGTGCTAAGTGTATGTTTAACAACCCTTCTGCATCTTAGAAATTCGTATTTTTGAGTATTGGAAGAGTTTAGAAATGCACTGTGACCCAGCACCCAGGCACTTGAAATGAAGTTGAAAGTTCATCTGGAGATGGTCACGTTGTCCCCATCTCTGTCTTTTATTCGAGGCAGAGCAAGGCCACAGATTTGTAACCCTTGTAAGGAAGGCCTCGTGTGTCCAGGCCCTGGCAGGACCCGGCTTTCTAGTGGTGGGCGGTTCTGAAGTGGAGAGAGCATCTTTCCCTTGCTGGCCGGACCTCGCTTGGCAGGTTGCGGAGTGTGCTGCCTGCCTGGCCGGGCGCTCTTTCTGCCGGTCAGCAGCTGTTCCTGGTGTGTCTGTCCTACTACCAGGCAGGCGGTCAGGGGCCCTAGTGAAGTGCTCAGCGAGCCGCAGCCTTCCCAAAGCTTTGCGGGTAATGTCTGCTACCCTCCCATTTCCCTGCTGAGGAATTTTGCTTTCTCATGGGAAGAGAGGGGGCAGTACTTTATAAGAGTTCATATTTTGTGATGACTCGATGCTGAATACGTTAAGAAAATGGGCTCCTTCCAGAAGCTTAACATCTTAGAAGGTCAGATTACTCATGTGACCGCACGTTTGAAATGAGTGAGCTTGTTTGTTCATTGATTCATTCATTCTGCAAGCACCTCCTGGATATTTAGAGTGAGTGTTCCAGGGGGCGCGGAGGACAGTTGACAGTATTCTTTTTTTTTTGATTTTTGAATTTAATTTAATTTATTTTTTTATACATCACGTTCTTATTAGTCATCAGTTTTATACACATCAGTGTATACATGTCAATCCGACTCGCCCAGTTCAGCACACCACCATCCCCACCCCACCCCACCCCCCATGGCTTTCCCCACTTGGTGTCCATACGTTTGTTCTCTACATCTGTGTCTGTATTTCTGCCCTGCAAACCGGTTCATCTGTACCATTTTTCTAAGTTCCACATACATACGTTAATGTACGATATTTGTTTTTCTCTTTCTGACTTACTTCACTCTGTATGACAGTCTCTAGATCCATCCACGTCTCAACAAATGACTCAATTTCGTTCCTTTTTATGGCTGAGTAATATTCCATTGTGTATATGTACCACCACTTCTTTATCTATTCGTCTGTCGATGGGTATTTAGGTTGCTTCCATGACCTGGCTATTGTAAATAGTGCTGCAGTGAACATTGGGGTGCGTGTGTCTTTTTGAATTATGGTTTTCTCTGGGTATATGCCCAGTAGTGGGATTGCTGGATCATATGGTAATTCTATTTTTGGTTTTTTAAGGAACCTCCATACTGTTCTCCACAGTGGCTGTATCAATTTACATTCCCACCAGCAGTGCAAGAGGGTTCAAGAAGCTAACCTTTTAGCTTCTTTTTGTTCCTTAATTGTAGTTAAGCTTCGTCTTGCCTCAGGGCCTTTGTATTTGTTTTTCCCATGTTTTGGAAATGTTATTTCCAGAAAAATTGTCCATAAATGATTCCTTTCTATTCTTTGGCACTCATCTCTTAAAGATATTTTTTCCTTGATTGTCCTACCGGCCTAACTTAGTCCCAATTTATCAGATTACCTTACTTCTTTCACAGAATAATCATAAAAACAAATATTATCTTTGGTGTCTCTTTGTATTTAGATGAACTTCTTCCCAAAGAACTCAAGCCCCACTGTGACAGAGGTTGTTACCTTTCTTATTCCTTATTCTGTGTCTTAGAACTGTGTCTGGCATGTAGTAATCACTCGAGGTCTGTTGACTGTGTAAAGAATATGTGAGTAGATGAACAGATTTGGAGTTATTTAAGGTCGCTCTTAATGATGGCTGGTGTTGGTGATTAAATTAAAATTGTAGGTTTTAGAGTTGGAAGTGATCTTGCTGAGTCTCAGAGCTACGGCAAAACTCTCCCTACTGTAGCATCCCTGACAGATGATCAAGTCTGAGCTTGAATGACTGTATATGAAAGACCCTAACCAGGGCAACCTCGTAGCTTTCTTCAAGCAGATCACAGCCTTCCATGGGAGTTTGCTCCCTATTAGTCAGCTGTAATTAGGAGAAAACGGTTTGATTTACCCAGAATCATCTTCTCTCAGTCTCCTTGTTCTAGTTCCTAGAGAATAGACAGGACATAGTTTCCTCTAAATTGCATCCTTTGGGTTTGCACTCCTGCTTGTAACAAAATAAGCACCATGCTATGGCAAAATTCCCCTTGATTGTCTGCCACTTGTTGCTACATTCCTTCTTAGTGTTTAGAAATAATTTGTCTTAATGTTCCACATTATAATTGATGGAGTACAGAAGTAAAAGAGATCTCGGGGTTATGTCAGAAGCAATCAGACAGATATTTTAACTTACCCTTTTAATGTATTTAATGCTGACACTGTGAGGAATTGAGCAGTTTAGTCACCGCGTTATTGCCATTGCTGAAAAAATGTCTTTATGGTGAAATTTATGGTCACTTTGAAAGCATTAGCTGATGGGGGAATTGTCAGCTACATCTTAGAGCGCTGAGCATTTCTCAAAAAGTTGTGATGCAAAACACCCCTGCCTTTTCTTGTATTTCTGTGACATTCACCTACTTCACAAAAAGCATTCGTCATATTCCTGAAATAATGATGGGCTTAGTTGAGATTCTTTTGGGTCCTAAGGGACCAACATGTGTGCATAATAGTGTCGAGTTACACAGAGCCTGGATGTTTGGCTCCAGACTAAAAGCCCCATGGAGTCATTTTTTCACATCTGTTCACCAATGTGTATGAATGGGAGAAAACCAAAGTTCTGGTTTGTTTGATCAAGGGGAGCCACACTCCTTTTACTTTTGCTGTGACAAACAAGTAAAGAGGTGTAAAATATCTGATAAGAGCCTCTTAAGGTTTGGTAGAATGCTTAAGTGGGATGTAGAGAATATAAAACAAACAGAAAAGCAAGTGAGTACTGCTGGCAAACTTTTTCAAGGACAGCTAACAAATAGTAGTAACAACAATAGTAAGATTGATTTTCAAAGACTTAAGAGTGGCATGGATTCCTAACCACTCTGCATGTATTAACTCCACGCCACAGCCCTGTAAAATGGGTGAGGTTATTAAGCCCTTGATTTTCAAAGAGGAAGTGGAACACAAAGAAGTACCACTCCTGAACTCCCACCACTAATAAGTGGTGGAGCTGGGGAAAAAAGATCCAGGCAAATTAATTTTAGAGTTAGTGCTCTTCACCCGTAGGTTATATCCCACAGGTAATATTTGCACATTTTGAAATCACTTTACAAATACTATTTTTACCCCTAAAGTACACAGGGAATACCCAGGGAAATTGGCATTCTAATTATTTTTATATCTTTGCCAATAATCTGTTAACTTTTGGCAGTTCAGTATCCTTCCCCAACTTCTTAAAAATTCAGCCTACAATCCGAAAAAATAAGGGCTAGTGAAAATAAATGTCTTGTAAATCCAGTTCAAGAGAGCAACTAAAGACTAAGGCCCCCCAAGGATGGAAAAGAGAAAGCAAAAGAAAAGAAGAGACAAGAAGCCCAAACCCTATGATTAAGCTCCACGTTGTTAGGTAAAGGGGCATTTAATTAATGCTTCTTTAATCCCGTGTGCACAGTCATGGTTCTACAGAAGCCAAGGAGTCTCCCTTTCATCACTGATTCATGGTATGCACCTGGCAGGGTCACTTCCTTCTTTCAGCCTCAAAGGTTTTCATGAAGACACTGAGGGAAATGGAACAAGGTTAGCTCTCACAAGCCAGCTCTCAAGTTCTCTCATGTTACCTGTGAGCCTAGGTAAGTGCCGAATGTCTTTAACATGACAGATTATATTTTTTCTTAACCATTTCTCTTCTCCTGATTTTTACGTAATTTCTAATACATAGTAGAATAGTAGAAAAGAAAACATACCACACTGAAAAGTAACCGACACACTAACTTTCCATTCTCATTTCACTGCCAATTCAGCCAGACGCCTTCTGTAGAATTCTGATGCAGACCATGAAAACACACTGTAAGTGTTCCAAAGTCTTTTCCATATTTGGTAGTCCTGTGATTTCCATTGGCAGAACTATCTTGGACTGTCATCTGAAAATCTATCAAAAAGAAATTAAGTAATAGGAATTCATATCAATGATATTGGAGAAAGAAATCCTTGAACTTATCTTACTGCGTGAACCTTCATCCATGTACAAAATCAACAAGAAAGTTTAAACTTTAAAGGCAACATATTTCCATGAATATAAGGGAGAACATAACACAAATAATATACAATGCTAACATTATGTACATATATACAAGTGGTCTTGAAATATATTCCCAGATATTAATTGGATTAAAGTTTGGGGCATTAAAGCATATTTTCTCCTAGAGACCATTATTCTTTAAGGCACATATAGACACACATATCTGCCCTGCTGGCCTCTCACAGTTTCAGTAGATTCCACTCATGTCCCCAGTTCATTTCCCCATATATTTATTCTCAGATTAGTGATTTTTGAATAGGTGTTCCTCTCTTTAGAAATAGCTGTGCCATGACCGCAGAGTACTCAGATTTCTTTTTGGCATTTGGTGGCAGATGATGGGGAAAGTGACGAGTTGTATGACAGGAGAAGTACAAGGTGAACCTTAGAGTAACTAAGACTTTATGTGTAGTTCTTAATCCCAAAAGGAAAAGAGAAGAATAGCAGCGGAAGTCATTGGAATAAAGGACCTCTGAGATGAATCAGCATTAGGATAATTCATTGGTTACTGACTGTCCAGTCAGTTTAGGTTATAAGGTAATCCTGAGTGGCTGCATCACTTTATGAAAGGTTGTACCTAACTATAGCTTTCTTTTGCTGGAATTAGTTTATATGGCAATAATATGCATAGAGAATGGCAATAGTGAATTCATGTCTTCCCCAAATTGAAGACACTCGTTAAGGTACAAGTTTACCCAAGCCTGCAAATGATTTATCCATACTATACTAACTGAGACTGTGTCTTACCATTCTTGTTTGTTAAAGGAGATAACAAGGCTAACTTTTAGTAATAGCAGGATACTTAGAAAATACTTTCAGGTTAAGTTTTGTAAACAAAGTTCAGTGTTTACTCACCAAAAGCAAATCAGCTCATTTAGTGTTGCAGGAAATGCCTTCATACTTTTTCATTGCCACTAAAGGAATTTAAAACACCTGTTGGATATATTCCCTCCTAGAATGCCATTTGTACACTTATTCCTAATAGGGCCTGTTATTTTAAATGCAAACTCGTATTATAAGGCTCAGAATTGATACTCAGTATTTTTAGTGATCACATGGTTTAGGGTTCTCAGATTTGGGCTCAGACTTGCATTTCAAGCATTGCAATGTGGGCCTGTTAAATGATTTCCTTGCAACCAGGAAAAATTGTTTGTCTGAATCTAAAGTCCAATTAAAGAAATGTGATAGTGGTGATAGTGGTTGATGAAGCCGACTAGCATAGCAGCTAGGGCAATTATAGACAAGTTACATTTAACCTCTCTGTGCCTCAGTGTCTTCCTCTGAAACTGAGTTTCTTCATCAATGGGGATAGATACTGGTACCAATCTGACAGAGTTATTGTAAGAAATGAAGGAGTTCACAAATTTCCTAAAGGCTTAATGTTTGGCTTGTCATTACTAAATGCTGGTAATTATTAGTAAAACAATATCCCTCTATTATTTATTATATCAAAATAATAATGATAAGAGCCTGTTATTTTAGTAGTTCGATTTTTTGGTCATATAGTTTAGACTAACTCATATTGTTTAAATGTGAAACCAAGAAGAAGAACAGTTTTGTTTTGTTTTTCTTAACCTGGTCAAGGAACCCAAATCACCTAATTCAGAAATGTTTCTAACTTGGCATCTGCTTTTAATCTGTCACAGCCAGAGAAAGTTTAATGTCTCAGAAAGTGACAGCCTTCTATTTGTGTAGCATAAAAAAGAAGATACATGCTAGATAACATATATACCCCTTATCATAGTCATGCCACATGTAATGCAACACTATTCCTGCTGGGTTCAAGCATTGTGATCCAGAGCCTGCCATTGCCTATTATCAGGAGCAGGAAAGCGTAAGAACCGTATGTGTTTGCCCTTAAGTTGGTCTACAACATGGATACTGTCAATCAGCCTCTGATAGTACCCTCCCCGTGGACAACCTTCTGTGCCCTTTTGAGCAGGCTCAGATGGAGTCTACCATCAGTGTGGTGGGACTTCACTTCGCTTCAAGTGTGTCCAAGTTGAAGGGTGGAATTAACAAATACTAACCAAATTTGTGGCTGCCCAAACTAGGAAAATAGTTAAAGAATCAGGACATGAAGAATCAGGCAAATACTCATTTGGTGTCAACCCAATAAAAAAGCTTCATGGTGAGAAAAAAGTTGCCAAAGATGAAAGCCCAGAATAGTGCTACCTTAGCCTAACCACAGTGTCAAAGCAGATGACACACATACACACAAACGCAAAAGGAAGCCCTCTTCACACTAATGCCCCCAAATCCTTTATGGGGTTTCAGATTGAGCAGATTAGGTAGGTTGATGGTTGTCATTTACGGGCTGGGTCCACCTAACAACAAGACTGGTTACTAACAGAATATCTCTGTTTTGTCATTTAATAGACATCCCCAACTTAATATACCTTGCAATCAAATACACACATAGTCGCTCATGCTTTTCCTGTAGACTTTCCAAAACAGAAAGCACAGCTCCATTCTTCCTGGTGCTCAGTTACAAAATGTGATTCATCTTTGACGTTTTTCTTTCTCTCTCCTTTCACATCCAATACACAAGCAAAATGTGTCAGCCCTATCTTTGAGATAGAACCAGAATTTGACAGTTTCTCGATTTTTCCACTGTTACCACTCAGGATTAAGATTTCATTGTCTGTCATCTTATTATCCCTCTGAACTGTGTCCTTAACACAGTGGCCGGAGAACACTTTGAGAATCTAAGTCAGAAGAATTATGTGACTTCAGTGTCTTCCCCTTCATCATAGTTGAAGCTGAAGTTCTTAAAATGCTGGAAAGTTGCCACATGATTACCCTCCACATTATATATTTGATCTCATCTCCTCCACCTCTACTCCTTGCTCACTCTTTTGCAAACACCTTACACTCTTTAGTCCTTGATGTTCAACAAGTATAGTAGGAAGACATTTTCACTTGCTGTCCCCTTTACCTGAATTGCTGTTGTCTTTACTATCTACAGTACTCATCCACTCACTTTTTTAGGTCTTTTCTCAAATATCACCGTCTCCATTATGAGGCCTTGCTTGCATTCCCTGTAATAACCTACAGCCCCACTAATACACCCTACCTCATTAGAAGCCTCCCTTCTGCTGTAGAATCTGTTGAATGAATGAATGGAGTGAGCTATGTCTAGTTTCCATAAAATTAAACATCAACCGTGAACACTTGTTGAGAGACAGATTCAGGGTATAAAGAATAAAAGAAGTGTAAATTCAGGCCTTAGCATTCACCATCCATCCCCTCAGGGTTCTGCTATGGTGTATCTTTGAATAAAGAGCACAATTTGATAAGACTAATTAATAGCTTAAATTCGTTAGAATCCCAAACCTTTTATAGTAGAAATGTGATAAAAATTGTGTCAGAGATTCTCAACAAAATGTTAGCGAATTGAAGCCACAAAAGTATAAAAACAATTATATACCATGACCAAATGGGATTTGTGTCAGGTACGTAAGGCTGGTTCAACATTTGAAAATTAATTAATATAATCCAACCAAGACAAATAAAGGAAAAAAAACATATAAATACATGCAGAAGAAGCATTTGACAAAATCCAGCATGAACTCATGAGAAAAACTCTCAGTAAACTAGGAATAGAGAGGACTTTCTTAACTTGATAAATACGATCTACAAAAAAACCAATAGCTAACATCATACTTACTGGAGAGAAACTCAATGCTTTCCCACTAAGATTAAGCACAAGGCAAGGATGTCCTCCTTTATTATAACTTTTCAATATTGTGCTGCAAGTCCTTGCTAATGCAATAAGGCAAGAAAAGGAAATAAAAGGTGTACATATTGAGAACGAAGACATAAACCTGTCTTTGTTCACAGGTGACATGATCATCTGTGTAGAAAATCTTAAAGAGTTGACCCAAAACTCCTGTAACTAATAAGTGATTATAGCAAGGTTGTAGGATCCAAGGTTAATATACAAAAGGCAGTTGCTTTCCTATATACCAATAATGAACAAGTGGAATAGGTTTAAAACAAACCGACACTATTTATATTAGCATTGCCAAAAATGTAATACTTCTGTATAAATCTAATAAAATATGTACAACCTCTATAGGAGGAAAACTACAAAACCGTGATGAATGAAGTCAAAGAATAACTAAATAAATGGAGAGTTATTGCATGTTCATGAATAGGAAGACTCGGTATTATCAAAATGTCAGTTCTTTCTGACTTAATCTTTAGAAAGTGCGATCCCAATAAAAATCCCAGCAAGTTATTTTATGGATCTTGGCAAACTGATTCTAAAGTCCATATGAAGAGGCAAGAGACCCAGAATAGCTATCACCTCATTGAAGGACACAGTTGAAGGAATGACACTACTCAGCTTGAAGACTTATTATGAAGGTGCAGTAATCAAGACAGGGAGGTATTGGTGAAACAACAAATAGATCAATGGAACAGAATAAAGAGCCCCAAAATAGACCCACATAAATACAATCAACTGATCTTTGGCAAGAGAACAAAGACAATACAATGGAGCAAAGATAGTCTTTTCATCAAATAGTGCTGAAACAACTAGATGTCCACAGTTAAAAAAAAAAATCGAGACACAGACTTTATATCCTTCATAAAAATTAACTCAAAATGAACCACAGACCTAAATGTAAAACACAAAACTGTAAAACTCCCAGAAGATAGCATAGGAGAAAACCTAGATGACCTTGGGTATGGCAATGACTTTTAAAATATAACACCAAAGGCACACTCCATGAAAGAAGGAATTGATAAGGTAGACTTCACTAAAATAGAAATTTTCTGCTCTGTGAAAATCACTATCAAGATAATGAAAAGACAAGCCACAGAGTGGGAGAAAGCATTTGTAAAAGACACATCTTGTTAGGGTAAAGTGGCAACTTGCAAGCTTCTTACATGTGCAACTGGTGTGATTTATTTTGGTATGTAGTGTGAGGTACAGACTTTAGTTTTAAATGGGTGTGTAGTTTTCTAGGCATCAATTTTAAAGATTATAACTTGACTTTATCACAATCAAACTTCCCAGACATACTAAGAACTATTTGTGGATATTCTTTTCTGTTTAATTTGTATATGTGTTCATTCATGTAGTAGTGCTACAATGTTTGAATTGTAGTGGCTTTATAGTTAAGTTATATAGCTGCCTGCTAATTAACAAATACTCAACTTCTAATAAAATTTAGGACTTGTACCTGAATGCCTCCAGACTATGTTCTTCATTCAGACTCTTTACTATTCACTCAATATAAATTCAGAGCTGATATACATTAAGACTGAACTAAAGAGGCTAACATTTTTTAGTTTTCATCTATATTCCTCGATTCAAAATATGAGAAAGTAATACAATGCAACATTTTTTAAAACCTCTAATGACTCACATTTTCTATCTCTAATTAAAACAGAATACCCTGTGGAATATCTTTGCATCATTTACCCGGTTTCATTAATTCTGGCTGCTGAAGTTAATTTAAATTCACTCTGATAAAATGAGAGCTCAGTATAAGGATTTAGCATCTCAGTGAGACTTACAAATAGTCATCTGCTAGGTGGTAAACAGTAAACAGTCTTGTTTATTGCAAATAATCTTAGCCAATAAATGTTATTTATGCTCCATTTAAGAATAAAGATGTTGGGGGGGACCTTGAAGATGGCGGAAGAGTAAGACGCGGAGATCGCCTTCCTCCCCACGGATACACCAGAAATACATCCACACGTGGAACAACTCCTACAGAACTCCTACTGAAGGCTGGCAGAAGACCTCAGACCTCCCAAAAGGCAAGAAACTCCCCACGTACCTGGGTAGGGCAAAAGAAAAAACGAAAAAACAGAGACAAAAGAATAAGGACGGCACCTGCACCAGTGGGAGGGAGCTGTGAAGGAGGAAAAGTTTCCACACACTAGGAAGCCCCTCCGCGGGCGGAGACTGCGGGAGGCGGAGGGGGGAGTTTCGGGACCGCGAAGTAGTGCACAGCAACGGGTGCGGAGGGCAAAGCGGGGAGATTCCTGCACAGACGATCGGTGCCGACCAGCACTCACCAACCCGAGAGGCTTGTCTGCTCACCCGCTGGGGCGGGCGGGGCTGCGAGCTGAGGCTCGGGTTTTGGTTTTGGACGGAGCTCAGGGAGAGGACTGGGGTTGGCGGCTTGAACATAGCCTGAAGGGGTTAGTGCACCACGACTAGCCGGGAGGGAGTTCGGGGAAAAGCCTGCACCTGCCGAAGAGGCAAGAGACTTTTTCTTCCCTCTTTGTTTCCTGGTGCGCGAGGAGAGGGGTTTAAGAGTGCTGCTTAAAGTATCTCCAAAGACGGGCGCGAGCCGCGGCTAAAAGCGCGAAGCCCAGAGACGGGCGCGAGACGCGGCTAAAAGCGCGAACCCCAGAGACGGGCGCGAGCCGCGGCTGAAACCGCGGACCCCAGAGACGGGCGGGAGACGCTAGGGCTGCTGCTGCCGCCACCAGGGGGCCTGTGTGCGAGCGCAGGTCACTCTCCACACCCCTCTTCCGCGGAGCCTGTGCAGCCCGCCACTGCCGGGTTCCCGGGATCCAGGGACAACTTCCCCGGGACAACGCACGGCAGGCCTCAGGCTGGTGCAACGTCACACCGGCCTCTGCCGCAACGTCACGCCGCCTCTGCCGCCGCAGGCCCGCCCCGCACGCAGTGCCCCTCCTTCCCCCAACCCCCAACCCCCGGCCTGAGTGAGCCGGAGGCCCCGAATCAACGGCTCCTTTAACCCCGTCCTGTCTGAGCGAAAAAACAGACGCCCTCCAGCGACCTACACGCAGAGGCAGGGCCAAATCCAAAGCTGAGCTCCTGTGAGCTGTGAGAACAAAGAAGAGAAAGGGAAATCTCTCCCAGCAGCCACAGAAGTAGCGGATTAAAGCTCCACAATCAACTTGATATACCCTGCATCTGTGGAATACCTGAATAGACAAGGAATGATCCCAAATTGAAGAGGTGGAATTTAGGAGCGAGATCTATGATTTTTTCCCCTTTTCCTCTTTTTGTGAATGTGTACGTGTATGCTTCTGTGTGAGATCTTGTCTGTATACTCTTGCTTCCACCATTTGTCCTAGGGCTCTATCCGTCCATGATTTTTTTTTAAAATTCTTTTTCTTAATAATTAAGTTTAATTGTAATAACTTTATTATACTTTACCTTCGTTCTTTCTTTCTTTCTTTCCTTCCTTCCCTCCTTTAGACAGCGAGTCACCCCAAATTGAGGAGGTGGTCTCTGGGAGCAGGATTTATGATTTTTCCCCCTTTACCTCTTTTTGTGAAGGTGTATGTGTATGCTTCTGTGTAAGATTTTCTCTGTATAGCTTTGCTTCCAACATTTGTCCTAAGGTTCTATCCGTCCCTTTTTTTTTTTCTAAATATTTTTTAATTCAATAACTATATTATACTTTATTTTATTTTTACTGTATCATCTTTCTGTCTTTTTTCCTTCTTTCCCTCCTTCCTTCCTTCCTCCCTCCCTCCCTCCTTTCTTTCCTTCTTTGCTTCTTTCTTCCTTCCTTCCTTTCCTCCTTTCCTTCTTTCTTTACTCATACTTCTACTAATTCTCTCTACTTTTTCTCCCTTTTATTCTGAGCCGTGTGGATGAAAGGCTCTTGGTGCTCCAGCCAGGAGTCAGGGCTCTGCCTCTGAGGTAGGAGAGCCAACTTCAGGACACTGGTCAACAAGAGACCTCCCAGCTCCACATAATATTAAACGGTGGAAATCTCCCAGAGACCTCCATCTTAACACCAGCACCCAGCTTCACTCAACGACCAGCAAGCCACAGTGCTGGACAACCTATGCCAAACAACTAGCAAAACAGGAACACAACCCCACCCATTAGCAGAGAGGCTGCCTAAAATCATAATAAGGCCACAGACACCCCAAAACACACCACCAGACGTGAACCTGCCCACTAGAGAGACAAGATCCAGCCTCATCCAGCACAACACAGGCACTAGTCCCCTCCACCAGGAAGCCTACACAACCCACTGAAACAACCTTAGCCACTGGAGACAGACATCAAAAACAACGGGAACTACGAAAGTGCAGCCTGCAAAAAGGAGACCCCAAACACAGTAAGATAAGCAAAATGAGAAGACAGAAAAACACACAGCAGATGAAGGAGCAAGATAAAAACCCACCAGACCTAACAAATGAAGAGGAAATAGGCAATCTACCTGAAAAAGAATTCAGAATAATGATAGTAAGGATGATCCGAAATCTTGGAAGTAGAATGGACAAAATGCAAGAAACAGTTAACAAGGACCTACAAGAACTAAAGATGAAACAAGCAACGATGAACAATGCAATAAATGAAATTAAAACCACTCTAGATAGGATCGATAGCAGAATAACTGAGGCAGAAGAACGGATTTATGACCTGGAAGATAAAGTAGTGGAAATAACTACTGCAGAGCAGAATAAAGAAAAAAGAATGAAAAGAACTGAGGACAGTCTCAGAGACCTCTGGGACAACATGAAACGCACCAACATTCGAATTATAGGGGTTCCAGAAGAAGAAGAAAGAAAGAAAGGGACTGAGAAAATATTTGAAGAGATTATAGTTGAAAACTTCCCTAATATGGGAAAGGAAATAGTTAATCAAGTCCAGGAAGCACAGAGTGTCCCATACAGGATAAATACAAGGAGAAACACGCCAAGACACATATTAATCAAACTGTCAAAAATTAAATACAAAGAAAGCATATTAAAAGCAGCAAGGGAAAAACAACAAATAACACACAAGGGAATCCCCATAAGGTTAACAGCTGATCTCTCAGCAGAAACCCTACAAGCCAGAAGGGAGTGGCAGGACATACTGAAAGTGATGAAGGAGAAAAGCCTGCAACCAAGACTACTCTACCCAGCAAGGATCTCATTCACATTTGATGGAGAAATTAAAACCTTTACAGACAAGCAAAAGCTGAGAGAGTTCAGCACCACCAAACCAGCTTTACAACAAATGCTAAAGGAACTTCTCTAGACACGAAACACAAGAGAAGGAAACGACCTATAGTAGCGAACCCAAAACAATATAGAAAATGGAAATAGGAACATACATATCGATAATTACCTTAAATGTAAATGGACTAAATGCTCCCACCAAAAGACACAGATTGGCTGAATGGATACAAAAACAAGACCCTTATACATGCTGTCTACAAGAGACCCACTTCAGACCTAGAGACACATACAGACTGAAAGTAAGGGGATGGAAAAAGATATTCCATGCAAATGGAAACCAAAAGAAAGCTGGAGTAGCAATTCTCATATCAGACAAAATAGACTTTAAAATAAGGACTATTAAAAGGGACAAAGAAGGACACTACATAATGATCAAGGGATCGATCCAAGAAGAAGATATAACAATTGTAAATATTTATGCACCCAACATAGGAGCACCTCAATACATAAGGCAAATACTAACAACCATAAAAGGGGAGATCAACAGTAACACATTCATAGTAGGGGACTTTAACACCCCACTTTCACCCATGGACAGATCATCCAAAATGAAAATAAATAAGGAAACACAAGCTTTAAATGATACATTAAACAAGATGGACTTAATTGATATTTATAGGACACTCCATCCAAAAACAACAGAATACACATTTTTCTCAAGTGCTCATGGAACATTCTCCAGGATAGATCATATCTTGGGTCACAAATCAAGCCTTGGTAAATTTAAGAAAACTGAAATTGTATCAAGTATCTTTTCTGACCACAACGCCATGAGACTAGATATCAATTACAGGAAAAGATCTGTAAAAAATACAAACACATGGAGGCTAAACAATACACTACTTAATAATGAAGTGATCACTGAAGAAATCAAAGAGGAAATGAAAAAATACCTAGAAACAAATGACAATGGAGACACAACGACCCAAAACCTATGGGATGCAGCAAAAGCAGTTCTAAGGGGGAAGTTTATAGCAATACAAGCCCACCTTAAGAAGCAGGAAACATCTCGAATAAACAACCTAACCTTGCACCTCAAGCAATTAGAGAAAGAAGAACAAAAAAACCCCAAAGCTAGCAGAAGGAAAGAAATCATAAAAATCAGATCAGAAATAAA
This sequence comes from Phocoena phocoena, assembly GCF_963924675.1. NCBI lineage: Eukaryota > Metazoa > Chordata > Mammalia > Artiodactyla > Phocoenidae > Phocoena > Phocoena phocoena. The sequence continues at coordinate 24,926,841 of NC_089224.1, read as the reverse complement.
TGAAAAAGAAATGAAGGAGACGATAGCAAAGATCAATAAAACTAAAAGCTGGTTCTTTGAGAAGATAAACAAAATAGATAAACCGCTAGCCAGACTCATCAAGAAAAAAAGGGAGAAGACTCAAATCAATAGAATTAGAAATGATAAAGGAGAAGTAACAACTGACACTGCAGAAATAAAAAAAATCATGAGAGATTACTACAAGCAACTCTATGCCAATAAAATGGACAATCTGGAAGAAATGGACAAATTCTTAGAAATGCACAACCTGCCAAGACTGAATCAGGAAGAAATAGAAAATATGAACAGACCAATCACAAGCACTGAAATTGAAACTGTGATTAAAAACCTTCCAACAAACAAAAGCCCAGGACCAGATGGCTTCACAGGTGAATTCTATCAAACGTTTAGAGAAGAGCTAACACCTATCTTTCTCAAACTCTTCCAAAATATAGCAGAGGGAGGAACACTCCCAAATTCCTTCTACGAGGCCACCATCACCTTGATACCAAAACCAGACAAGGATGTCACAAAGAAAGAAAACTACAGGCCAATATCACTGATGAACATAGATGCAAAAATCCTCAACAAAGTACTAGCAAACAGAATCCAACAGCACATTAAAAGGATCATACACCATGATCAAGTGGGGTTTATTCCAGGAATGCAAGGATTCTTCAATATACGCAAATCTATCAATGTGATAAACCATATTAACAAATTGAAGGAGAAAAACCATATGATCATCTCAATAGATGCAGAGAAAGCTTTCGACAAAATTCAACACCCATTTATGATAAAAACCCTGCAGAAAGTAGGCATAGAGGGAACTTTCCTCAACATAATAAAGGCCATATATGACAAGCCCACAGCAAACATCATCTTCAATGGGGAAAAACTGAAAGCATTTCCACTAAGATCAGGAACAAGACAAGGTTGCCCACTCTCACCACTCTTATTCAACATAGTTTTGGAAGTTTTAGCCACAGCAATCAGAGAAGAAAAGGAAATAAAAGGAATCCAAATCGCAAAAGAAGAAGTAAAGCTGTCACTGTTTGCAGATGACATGATACTATACATAGAGAATCCTAAAGATGCTACCAGAAAACTACTAAAGCTAATCAATGAATTTGGTAAAGTAGCAGGATACAAAATTAATGCACAGAAATCTCTGGCATTCCTATATACTAATGATGAAAAATCTGAAAGTGAAATCAAGAAAACACTCCCATTTACCATTGCAACAAAAAGAATAAAATATCTAGGAATAAACCTACCTAAGGATACGAAAGACCTATATGCAGAAAATTATAAGACACTGATGAAAGAAATTAAAGATGATACAAATAGATGGAGAGATATACCATGTTCTTGGATGGGAAGAATCAACATTGTGAAAATGACTCTACTACCCAAAGCAATCTACAGATTCAATGCAATCCCTATCAAACTACCACTGGCATTTTTCACAGAACTAGAACAAAAAATTTCGCAATTTGTATGGAAACACAAAAGACCCCGAATAGCGAAAGCAATCTTGAGAACGAAAAAAGGAGCTGGAGGAATAAGGCTCCCTGATTTCAGACTATATTACAAAGCAACAGTAATCAAGACAGTATGGTACTGGCACAAAAACAGAAAGATAGATCAGTGGAACAGGATAGAAAGCCCAGAGATAAACCCACGCACATATGGACACCTTATCTTTGATAAAGGAGGCAGGAATGTACAGTGGAGAAAGGACAGCCTCTTCAATAAATGGTGCTGGGAAAACTGGACAGGTACATGTAAAAGTATGAGATTAGATCACTCCCTAACACCATACACAAAAATAAGCTCAAAATGGATTAAAGACCTAAATGTAAGGCCAGAAACTATCAAACTCTTAGAAGAAAACATAGGAAGAACACTCTATGACATAAATCACAGCAAGATCCTTTCTGACCCACCTCCTAGAGTAATGGAAATAAAAACAAAAATAAACAAATGGGACCTAATGAAACTTCAAAGCTTTTGCACAGCAAAGGAAACCATAACCAAGACCAAAAGACAACCCTCAGAATGGGAGAAAACATTTGCAAATGAAGCAACTGACAAAGGATTAATCTCCAAAATTTACAAGCAGCTCATGCAGCTCAATAACAAAAAAACAAACAACCCCATCCAAAAATGGGCAGAAGACCTAAATAGACATTTCTCCAAAGAAGATATACAGAATGCCAACAAACACATGAAAGAATGCTCAACATCATTAAGCATTAGAGAAATGCAAATCAAAACTACAATGAGATATCATCTCACACCAGTCAGAATGGCCATCATCAAAAAATCTATAAACAATAAATGCTGGAGAGGGTGTGGAGAAAAGGGGACACTCTTGCACTGCTGGTGGGAATGTGAAATGGTTCAGCCACTATGGAGAACAGTATGGAGGTTCCTTAAAAAACTACAAATAGAATTACCATATGACCCAGCAATCCCACTACTGGGCATATACCCTGAGAAAACCAAAATTCAAAAAGAGTCATGTACCAAAATGTTCATGGCAGCTCTATTTACAATAGCCCGGAGATGGAAACAACCTAAGCGCCCATCATCGGATGAATGGATAAAGAAGATGTGGCACATATACACAATGGAATATTACTCAGCCTTAAAAAGAAATGAAATTGAGCTATTTGTAATGAGATGGATAGACCTAGAGTCTGTCATACAGAGTGAAGTAAGTCAGAAAGAAAAAGACAAATACCGTATGCTAACACATATATATGGAATTTAAGGGAAAAAAATGTCATCAAGAACCTAGGGGTAAGACAGGAATAAAGACGCAGACCTACTGGAGAACGGACTTGAGGATATGGGGAGGGGGAAGGGTGAGTTTTGACAGGGCGAGAGAGAGTCATGGACATATACACACTAACAAACGTAGTAAGGTAGATAGCTGGGGGGAAGCAGCTGCAAGGCACAGGGATATTAACTCGGTGCTTTGGAACAGCCTGGAAGGGTGGGATGGGGAGAGTGGGAGGGAGGGAGACGCAAGAGGGAAGACATATGGGAACATATGTATATATATAGCTGATTCACTTTGTTATAAAGCAGAAACTAACACACCATTGTAAAGCAATTATACCCCAATAAAGGTGTTTAAAAAAAAAAAAAAAAGAATAAAGATGTTAATCTGAGATTACAGAACGATCTTTTTGTTAAAGCTAAAAGCAATTCTGCTTTGATTAGTTGCAAATGCAAATATTACCCAACTTCTTTCTCCTTCTTTGATAGTTGTATAGAAATAAAACTAAATATAAGAATGTAAGCCAAACCCACTACAAATGAAACTGCACTACAGGCCCAGTATCTTCAGTGATTTCCAGAATGATTTCTATGCTCAAACCTTCATTCTATCGAACTCTCTTCCTAAACAGAATTGTTTTGTTTTGTTTTTTTGTTTTTGAGTAACTTTTTTTTTTTTTTTTTTTTTTGTGGTACGCGGGCCTCTCACTGCTGTGGCCTCTCGTGTTGCAGAGCACAGGCTCCGGACGCGCAGGCTCAGCGGCCATGGCTCACAGGCCCAGCCACTCCGCGGCATGTGGGATCTTCCCGGACTGGGGAGCGAACCCGTGTCCCCTGCATCGGCAGGCGGACTCTCAACCACTGCGCCACCAGGGAAGCCCTGTTTTTGAGTAACTTTTATTACACAAGAGATTCATATTCTTTATAGAGAAATCATGTAATCAAATAATCCAAAAATAGATTAAAAAAATAAAAATCAGCCATAATTCCACCTCTCAGATATATTATCACTGTATCTATTTTATAGTATAGCTTTCTTATATATATATTTTAACATCTTTATTGCAGTATAATTGCTTTACAATGTTGTGTTAGTCTCTGCTGTATAACAGTGCATCGGCTATACGTATGTATATATCCCCATATCCCCTCCTTTTTTGTGTCTCCCTTCCACCCTCCCTATCCCACCCCTCTAGGTGGTCACAAAGCCCCCAGCTGATCTCCCTGTGCTATTTGGCTGCTTCCCACTAGCTATCTATCTTACATTTGGTAGTGTCTATATGTCCATGCCACTCTCTCACTTCGTCCCAGATTACCTTTCCCCCTCCCCATGTCCCTAAACAGAATTTTAAGAAGATAGCCAAGATAAAATGAGAAACTGATTTAGACTTTGGTACCAGATTTACAGCCTCAATGATTTAGGAAAATCCCTTGACAGCTATACTGAGCCTCAGTTTTCACATTTGTAAAAGGGTGAGGATTAAAAAAAACTGATACTTCTGGAAATGCCTGTCATTCTGATTGGATATTTTTAAAATGTTGACTGAAATTTAAATTATAAAAAGAAGATGACAAAAAGACCTATTATCATTTTATTACCCAGATAAACCCTGGTGGCCCACTGATAGGAGATGGGGCTTCTCTAAGTAGTTTTCTTCATCCTGATTTCTGGACACTCCCTTCTTTAATCTGCTTTTGGAGGCACCGGGTGACATTTCGGCAAGTTTTATTCAATTTCTTTATGACTTGATTTTAGGAAAGAAGAATAGTAGCTGTGCTGAGCTCTGCCAGGTCAGATAGAATTTTGGAGTATTCTCGTTCTCTCTCTTGTAGACAGCCGCTGTCATTTGGTAAGCCATAAGCCTTCCTTTGCTTTGACTGTGGTTAGTGTGTTTGCTGGATTTCTAAAATATATTTTTAGTGTTTACTTGTTTAGATTGAAAAGATTGGGCTATATTTTTAAAAGTTTATCCCTCCATTTTGGAAGGCCTTTTAAGTTGTGATATTACATGCAAGAGAGCTAACGGAATTCTGGACTCCATATTTTCGTTTTTACCTTTTTTTTTTTCCTCAGACTTTGAACCAACAATGGCTAAGAATGAGAGGAACTCAGACCCGAATATTTTTTCCCTTGTCAAGCACAGAGAATATGGGAAAAAATGAAATTGGGAAATTGTTTTGCTCGTCTTCCTTTCCTCCCTTTTGGTCAGTTACCTTAGTCGTCCACCTCACTTTGTATTTCTAGCCTGGCTTCAGAAATACCTGAATTTGATGAACTACACACTGTTGGAGTAGTAGATTGCTAGAAGGAACCAAGATCCAGACAACCTTAAATGGTGGCTTCATGGAATTATATTCAAGGATGGTCCAGCCTATTTCCTCACTTCCATTGTGAAAGGAGTTCCCTATTCCTAAGATAATGGACCTATGTGCCACTGACAAAGAAGATGGAGATTTATCCCAGTGCCTTTATATATGTATAGATATTAAAATTATGTATATATATATGTTTATATATAGATAATGCCTAATGGAAATATCTCAGATGTTCTATTTTGTTTTTTCTTTAATTTTACTTATAAAAATTGTGACGATTTTTTAACTCAAAAGAGGAGAACCTTAAAAATTAATTAAAAACACATTCTCAGTAGTCTAAGGTTCAGAGTGACTTGGCAGAGAAAATTGCTGAATGGTTAGATAACAGTGCTGGTAGGCTTGGCTATTGTAACACTTTACATTTGAGTTTCTCTTCCTTGAAATTACAAGAACTATATGACTCAAGAGAAAGATTGATAATTAGGAATATTCTGCTTGCTTTTAATATAGCCTATTGAACATTTTGATTATTTGGAGATCATAGGAAGGAACCTTTATGATCTAACTTTTGAACAACTAGTGTTGCAACACAAAGCTATGACTTAAAATTAAAAAGGAAATTTGAAATGACCTATTACTTTTGGCATCTCAAGCCAGATATCTGTCAGAAAAATGAGTCACTTTTCAGTCAGATGGGTGGTCAGCAATATAATTTTTCATTGGGAAGCTGAAAGACACCATTGCCAAACAGAGCATCTGCAGTGTTGACATCTATTTTTGAACATCTTTCGTTTTCCCAAGGGGTGCAGATGAGAAGAAGGAAGGCAGAGAAATGCACTTGCATAAAGCTTTCCAAGATGGATAGAACAGAGAGCATTCCCAGAGGCAGGTCGAGTTCAACACAAGAACAATTCTCTCAGTGCTTTCACAACTAGTTAATATACAAGACCAGTAGTAACTCAGCTCTCAAATCAGTGCTGAAATCAAGCAGAAGGTTGTTAATATTGATACGGTTAACATACATCAAGTAGGATTACTGAATTTTCTGAATCCAAAAGTTCTTCACAGTATTGATATTTCCTTACTGAATTCCCAGGATTGTTTGGTTTCAAAGGCTGTTGGGCTCAAGACGCATTTGTTTTTAAATAATCCTTCATAAAAAGTTCAGCTTTCAGTCTAATATGATTGAAACCCAGCTTGAGTGTGTTTTATAATGCACTGAAATGGAAAGACTATGGGCACTGAATTATTCAAAACATGGTAGGCAAAGGAGTGATATGTGGGGAAGAGGTGATCAAAGAAATCAGTGAGACTTGATATGTCTTGTTATCGCATTTTATTTACCTTTTAGAACTCTTCCAAATATTAAAGAAATCAATATCAATTTTCACCTGTTATGTTCCACACTTCAATTATTAATGAATGTCAAATTCGACCACAGTTTTCTGTACCACCTGCTCTGCAATAATATTTCTGAGCCTTTATTAAAAATGTAAAATTGTCATTGAATTTCCAAACATGATTTCTCCAGTGGCTAATTCAGTTTGTTTTATTAATAAGCAAGTTCTGAGGAGTAATACTAATTTAATATGCCTGCATGTAAGGTTAAACTGTAAATTATTCCTGCCGAAAGTGATGAGATATGACTGCGATGTGGTGGTAGGGCACTCACCTTCCTGAACAAACCCTGCGAGCGCACAGTTCTTGGGAGAAACCAGTACTTCATATAGTAGCAAATCTGATATTATTTTGCATGTCTCCTGTAGCAGTGGAATGCACACACACACAAACATGATCATGGGTGAAAAAACACACATGCGCACCTTAGATGCTTACATTAATTTCTGAATATAGTTCTCCGGAAAGAAAAAGCTTTACTGATGATTTGTATTTTTATAGTTTTTTATTTTATGCATACTAAAACACTTCATGAAATCACTTACTGTTTTGTTGTCCATGGAATCCTTTCAATTTTGAGATGCTAAATACAAATGGAAATAATGATTATAGTCCTTGGCCATGAAAGACTAAGTTACAGAGAACCTGGTGACCGGAGGTCAGAGCTGCCACGGAATTATTCTCTGCTCCAGAGACCATTAGAATATCACTGTGTACTCACTTAAGGATAGAATGCTGCTATTGAGAAACTAGCTCTCTTTTGTTTCTACTAAAAGGAGAGAACAGTAGGGGAACTTGCATGAGTGTATGAGACTTTCTCTGTTTTGTACAATAAGCCAAAAACAATACATGAAATAGCCTCAGGTCTTTTGTCTTTTGTACCCAGCTCCTTCCTGTATTACTCCTGATCAATTACACTTAAATCAACAAGAGTTGCTTGAACATTTTGACAGTTATGTTCCCCATACCCTGAAGCATTTTTAAAGGGTTACTGAGATAAAGCTATTTCAAAAAATACTCCCTCCAAATTTTTTCAGGGTGGCATCAGTGAAAAAGTAACTTAGAGGAAAAAAACTCCACCTTGAGTTCCTGGCCAACCACTCTAAGGCCAGGCAAGCATAAACCTTCATAGCAAAACCTAAGTTTGTTCCCAGTTGAGAATTTGGTTTCTATGGTCTTATTTAGAAAGTATATGGAGACTTTAATTCCCTATAAGCCCTTTCCGAAGAGTGAATACAGTTCATCATTAGTAAGAGATGATGAAAATTACAATTTTGTTGAATAGGTGGAATATATATTATACATAATATATATATTTATTTTTAATATATATATAAAGTTACTATTCAGAGTCCTAAAACATGGATTTTTCTTACTCACCAAGAATGAACAGTAACTTGATCTCTAAACACAATAAAGCACCTGGCCATAGCAGAATCATAACAAATATTTGATATCAGAATGAATTCACTGTTCAGGTATAAAGAGGGAATAGCTTCAGTTTTCCTCTTTCTTGCACCCCATTATTGAATCCTGGACAGAGGGGATTTTCTTGATTTTAATCTAAAGGAGAAATGTTCACTTTTGTTAAGATGGAAATTGACAACCTCAGTAGGCAGAGGCACTGTTTTTATTTGGCTGAATTCATGTTTCTAGTGATAATTCAAGGTGTAATAGGATTTTCTCTGCCACTCCAAAATCTGAAAATGATAAGCATCTCACCAGAGTTTCAGGATGGCCCATTACCTATGCTGTGGAAAGGATATTCAAAATACCATGTTTCATCAATGTCTTCTCAGATTTATTTTTTTTATTTTTATTTTTTTTTTCAGATTTATTAATCAATGGACAACTACTGAGTTAAGACAGTGTCTTATCTTTGCTTAAAAAACAAAAAAACAAAAAAACCGCACAAACACAAAAAAACTGTTAATGATGAAAACTTATTATGCCAGGCCTTAGTATGGCCTGACTTGGAAATTTAGTTTCAGAGGCTTTTGTGAATATACCAAGGAAAGAGAACCTAGGTGTATCTTATTCCCACAGGCCACCAATAAATATTTGCTTCACGGAGAAAAAATTAATACATAGTATAGGAGAGAGCCTGACAGATGCTTAACATTATTGAGTGACAGCAATGCCCAAACTCATCTGTGACCAAACACTATGAAAGTATCCTCCTAAGGATAAACTTACTACAAATAAGTGAAAATTCAATTATGGAGATACTTTCTGTTTCAGCTCTGATATGCAAAAGGCTTGGAAGTTGTCACTGTATCTTGTCCTTACAAGATAATGTGGTACAAAATGAAAATCAATGACTTTTCTCAGATGTGATTAATAAAACATGTAACTATGAAAGAATTTTAAAACTGTAATTATGTATGTGTATATATGTGTCTCTGAAAAATCTGGGTCAAAGAAAACTGAGGCTATCAGTATAAACTCATTTAACTTCTATCTCTTCTTATGTTTATTTCCTCCCAAACTTACCAGTATCCATCCAACTCGAAGGATACAAGCGATTTTTATATACTGTGCAAGGTTTTTTTCTTATTCATATGTCCATGTTTCCCCAATTCTCTAAATTATTATCTACATCTTCAGGATCTCCTTTATCGGTTCCTTCATTTCAACATATAAAATATAAGTCCTTCTCATTCTAAAAAATTCTTTTTTGCTAATTATGTTCTCTTTTCACCCAAACTCCCTGAGAGTAGCCTATTCCCACTGTCTTCACTAGCCCCGCCTGGCCCCCACAGGCAGCCCTACACCCTCAATTTATTGCCATCTGGCTTTTTGTCCACCACTTCACTGAACTGCTCTAAGGTCACTGGGGACCTAACTGCCCAAATCCAGTGGACACTCACATTCTCTGAAGGATGACACTGTCATCTACTTCCTCCTTCTTGAAACTTTATCACCTCACTCCTTCCCAGAATTCTTTCTCTGCTTATTACTTAAACGTTGTCAGTACTCACAATTCTCTGAAATCTCATCCATGTTCATGATTTTAATGACTGCTGATATGTGCTGATGACATTCAAATTTTTATCTTTCCATGTCTTCACGTGCATGTCCAGTTATCTACCAGTCTGTCTCCTGAATTCTACAGGTGCTTTACAATTCAACATGTCCAGAACTAAAGTCTTTTCCCCAATTCAGTTCTTTATCCCCTATTTCCAAACTCAATGATACCACCACCCAACCTTAGTCACACAGATGGGGGTTCAGCCTCCGCCTCCTACTTCTTCCTTACTTCCCAAGATCAAGTCTTGCTTGTAATTTCCTAAATACAATTAGAACTTATTTCCTCCCTTCATCTATACCTGATTTCAGACCCCTTTCTTCTTGCTATTACCTGGTCTAGAAGTTACCAAATTGTTGTTTGGTGGAACCAGTTGTTAGACACTTCTGTTAAAAAAGGACACTAGAGTCAAATAGCTTTGAGGATGGCTGTGTACCATGCGCCTGCTGTGACGATCCAGAATGAACACTAGTCTACAGCAGCCCCAAGGAGATGTACAGTAAAGAAACCTGATTAACTTTACTTAAGCCAGGTTCTCCCTTCTGCCGGCCTATAATCCTTTCAGTAGGGACAGGAGAGGAGGTGGCAGCGTGAGTCCCACTTGAAAATAAAAAACACTGCTCCTCAGAAGAGTGGGGCATGATTGTCTCCAGGCTTCTTCAAATTCCTCATCCATACTGACGTCAGTGGTCTAAAATGCCACCTGAACTTGTCCTTTCCATCCTTAGCTGTTTTCTGAGGAAACCAGCTCCACACACATGGGTGGTTAAGACCCGCTCTCCTCCTCCTCGCGGCCTCCTTTAGGGGCACTTGCCACTGCCTGGTGACACTGCACTGATCCTGCAGAGCCTGTGCCTGTGGCTCCGTAACACACCCCTCACACACTCATGGCTCTAGACTTCCGCTATCCTCTCTGCCTTGAGTGTCCTTTCCCTTCACCGGCTGACTCACCAGTTTTTCACGAGTCCTTTAAGACTTAGCTTAGGGACTGCCTCTTTCGATGACTTTTCTTTGCCTCACAGCGCCCCCTCTTCTTCCACAAACACTGACCAAACGCCCTGAATATGCCCATCACAGCATGTCATGTGCAGGATGAGACATCTGCTGTGTGTCTTCCCCTCTCACCCCACTGCTAAAGGGCCAACGCTACATCTTGCTCATTGTTTCACTCCTCTAACACCCAATCTATGACAAATGAACTAACTAGTACTGTAGTAGCCCTCTTAGTAACAATCAGGCAGGAACTTCTAGAAGAAATCTGACACTGCAGCTGTTCTCTGCTCTCACCTTTCAGTCTGAATGAACTAAAGACTTATTCGTACATGTTTTACCAAGGAGACATAATTTAATCCAGAGATGTGTCATCACATACTCTTACATACTCTGCCGTTTAAAAATTCTGCTCACGATGGGGGAAGGAGACAGGTGTGCTTTCTGACAGCCCCACTGTTTTGCACTTCTAGTGCTCACTGCCTTCTCTCTCAGTCCCTTCCTTAAACCCTTCTTCTCTTCTTACAAGGACACAGGATAACAAAGTAATTAAGAGCTTGGGTTCTGCCTATCTGTGAAACAGAAACATAACCAAGGACATAGAGAATAGACTGGTGGTTACCAAGAGGGAGGGAGTGGGAGAGGGTTGGATTGGGAGTTTGGGATTAGCAGATGCAAACTGGTGTATATACAGGATGGATAAACAAAAAGGTCCTACATGGGACTTCTCTGGTGGCGCAGTGGTTAAGAATACGCCTGCCAATGCAGGGGACATGGGTTCGAGCCCTGGCCGGGAAGATCCCACATGCCAGAGAGCAACTAAGCCCGATGCCACAACTACTTAAGTCCATGCACCTAGAGCCCGTGCTCTGCAACAAGAAAAGCCACCACAATGAGAAGCCTGCGCACCGCAACTAGAGAAAGCCTGCGTGCAGCAACGAAGGCCCAACGCAGCCAAAAATTAATAATTTATTTTAAAAAAAGTGGATGTATTTTAAAAAAAACCAAAAAGGCCCTACTGTAGAGCACAGGGAACTATATATCCTGTGATAAACAGTAATGGAAAAGAATATGAAAAAGAGTGTATATAAATGTGTAACTGAGTCACTTTCCTATACAGCAGTAATGAACACAACACTGTAATTCCACTATACGTCAATAAAAAAATAAAAATTTTTAAAATTGCCATAAAAATAGTCACATAAGGGAGACTTCCCTGGTGGTCCAGTGGTTAAGACTTCTCCTTCCAATGGAGGGGGTGAGGGTTCGATCCCTGGTGGGGGAGCTAAGATCCCACATGCCTTGTGGCCAAAAAACCAAAATATGAAACAGAAGCAATACTGTAACAAATGCAATAAACACTTTAAAAATGGTCGACATCAAAAAAAATCTTTAAAGAAAAAATTCACATAAATCAGAAACAAATGAAACATAATAAAGTCCATACATTAAAAAAAAAAAAAGAGCATGTGTTCGGGTCACATCGCAGCTTCCCACTTACTTACAGCTGTGTAATTCTGGGCAACTCACATAATATCTCTTCAGACTCCTCATCTGTAAACGGGGATGGTAACAGTTCCCTACCTCAGAGCGTTGCTATAATCCATAAACACGGTTAAGTGCCTTGGTAAATGTTTGAGGCTCTCTGGTTATTGTGAATTAAAATACCTCAATGGCTTCTGGCCATGTGATTTATAATAGTTGACATTTAACCAAATGGTAAAACTATTCCATTTATTATTCCCATCTCTTTTTAACCCTTACCCTGCTTTGTTGTTTATATTTTCTCCCAACACAGAGTGCTAGTTCCAGGAGAGTAAAGGCTTTATTTTGTTCACTGCTGAAAGCAATTAGCACCCAGAAAAGTACTGTACATATGAAGCCCTCAGTAAACACTAGCTGAATGAATGGTGCAAAGTGTCACAAGGAAAAGTACACCAAAACTTTCATTATAATAAAAAAGTATAGATAAATCTTTCTCTAATGGCTTCCAGTCAAGTAACTGAAACCACCATATGTTATAATAAAAACATAAGTAATTTATTAAAATTTGAAGGCAAAAACGTAATTTTAAAAGATTTAGACCTATGTTAGGCGTGATAGAGTACGGATGCTTTCTTGAAATTCACAGTCACATCCAGGAGTATCACTTTCAGAATGTTCTAGTAGATTGAGTTTACTTTTAGTTGTCTTTGATGAAAGTCACTATTCTACTCTCTTAACAGAAATGTTGTTTCGAAGACTCACTTTTAATTGGTTTATTAACCAAAGAATTATTTTGCCCAATTCCTTTGCTTTTCCACTTTACAGGTGAGTCAGAGCAGGAATGCAGGTCCTTCCCAGGTTGTTTCCTAGCAGAGTATTTTTTGGTATATTCACCTGCTTTGCTCGTTTTCTCTGAAGAAGACCTGCTATTTCTAGATAATTCCTCTTCTTTTCTTTGACTTCCAGTTCCAGAAATGATGTCTGCTGAAGGGAGAACATGTTCTAGCAATGAAATCTTCAAAAGACTCCTGCCGCTGCTCTGTGACTGGGACCCCCAGGTTGTCTTTGGAAGTTTCTAAGGCCTCCTGAGTAGACACTGGGACATGGAAGGAGTCGAGAGGCAAAGGAATCCTAGCGTCACCTGTAATTTTCTGAAACTGGACGGAAAAACAAAAGACAAGACAAAAATTCAGTGATGAACAAAGCCAACCATTAAAAAGTAGAGTTCAAAACTTCAGTGTTACTCTGTGATCTTATTATTAACACAGTCAATATTCAGATTTCAGAGCCAGTTTTTTTCTAATTATATCTTGCCAAGTGATTCTCAGCTTAACCTAGCTATATCCAAGGCTCTGTCAGCTCCATTTTCAGACTTTGGTGACTGGGGTAGTTATTACCCATTTCCTTTCCCTCACTAAAAATAAAACCCTATTCTGTAAGATAATTAATTTCTCTTCTATCCTCCAGGCACATGCAAACAGTATATAGTTTGTGACCAGACTGTGTTCTCAAGCTGTCAGTTCCCAAGACCAGTCTGAGATTGGTTGATGGGGGCTCCAAGTAAGGCTAGAGGAAAAGCTGACAGGTTTTCCCCTCCCATTCCCATAACCAGGTGATTCACTGTCATATGTTACCTATTAGCTATGTCTGGATTACTTATTTTAAAAACTATATCAGTATGTGTACCTTCATTAGTGTTCCTTCATTGTAAGCTGACTGCATACAAATAGAAACCTAAATAAAATATGAATAGAATAGACATTTATATAATTTAAAATCTGGAATATTTTCTCTAATGTTTTCTTTCTTCATTAAGGATAGTTTGCTTTAACTCATAAATTTTCAAAAGAACTTCCAGTCTCCTTATTTACAACAATACAGTATCATGAAATGGGCCAACATTTACTAATCTCAGATTTGGAAAGGATTCCACAGTCTTCTAGCTCCTGAGCATGTGAACTATTAGAGATTGATCATTATTGTTTTCTCCCTGACTTGGTCATTTCCTTTTTGCTAATCACTCTTAGAATCATTAAGTGCTGTTCTGTCCACTTACTTGGATATTTTTCATTTGTCCTGGGGCACCCTGTTTTGATTCTAATTTTTCTTCTTCAAGTCCCTTCTTTTCTTCTTTACGTGGACTACTAACAGTAGAATTCATCTGGGGACGACCTAGTAAATGAAAATCTGACTGATCTATACCAGCCATTGTGGCCAGCTGCCCAAGCCTGGGCCAGAGGAGAAAAGGAGAAAAGACAAAAGTTATTATAATCACATAAGAGCAGTTTAGATTTCCCCAGACCTACAGTCATGAAATACTTCTAAACTCTTAAGAGCCAACATCCTACTCCAGACAAGCCTCTCTCTCCCCCAAAATCTCAGCCCTTTACAGATTCATCCTCTAAGACACATCCCACTGTCTCACTAGGAGCTTCAACATGTACCATGCATTTTGTCCACTGCCTGTCACACCTCTATTCCCACACTTCTTTACCACCTTTCCTCCAGTTTCCAAGAATGTGTTTGTTCCTTCCTTCCCAACACCACCAATTCATTCACTGACAAAACACCACTCCATCAACTATCCATCTCCACTTCCCTCTTCCAGCAAAATTGCTCCCAGTTAAGAACCACTGACCTATATCTCCCCTGCAGATTAGTAATAATTTTTATGTCTAAGGCAAAAATAACTTTAATTCAGACTTATCAAACAAGCAAAATAAGTGAAAGATAGGAAAATTCTTATGCATTCCCGAATATTTTCAATGAAAACTGCCTTCAATTTAGTCTTTACAAAAACCTACACCTACTAATTATCTACAGGTTACTCTTTTATAATGAGCTCCCCACTCTACCAAAGCAGGCTTCCCTATTTGCATTTCTTAACAAATTTAATTCCTCATTTTAAAAAGTTAACTGTATTACCTATTATTACACTAAATATGGCCACGGAAGTGATGAAAATTGCTCCAGTTCCTCAGCAAACTACCATTATAGTCGCAAAGAGAAGAACGCCATGAAGAGAAATGAACTAACCCAGCATCTTTAAGGAGATCCAAGAAAGCCTGGAACTTCTGAAAAGAATTCTCAATGCTGCCCAAAACACCTGCATCACCCAGGATCATGCTTGTCAATGAGTGGGCATGAAGGGTTTCAGACAAAGAGAAATTCATATTTCTTAATTGGGCATTTTCATGTTCCAGCTATAACAGAAGGCTAAAAATGTCTGACATAATTTTTTCTCATTGTTGTCAGAAGTAGTCTTGCCTATTTCCAAGGAACAAAACTAAAACACTCAAAATGTAATTAATTTGTAATTAACCTAACTCTCCACCAGTAAAGACAGAGACCATATCACATAGTAACCAAAACCCACAGGCACCCAACAAAGTTTCCTATATAACACTTAGGTGCTATATAAATAAAACAAAGTTATCGTTTTATTAATGATCTTTCACAAAAGATCACATTTCTAACTAGTTCAATTCATAATGGAGTCTCATTCCACATTAGAAAATTACCTGCTTTAAGTTTCTCTTAAATTAGAAAATGAAATATAGAATCTGATTTGAATAAAACATATTACAACTCTGCTGAATGTTAAGAATTAACTTTAGTGAGCAAAATATCTAATGCTTACGTTTAAAAGTCCTAAATCATACCCAACCCAATTTATTAAATGTACAATCACCAATATTTTCTTTGGCTTCTTGAAAATATTCCCCCCGTGCACTCTTCCCCTTCCGCTCATCATCTATGCACTTAAAACCCCTGTAAGCTCAACTCTAGTATTTCTCAGAAAGGCCGTTAATGTTCATGATGCCCCTTTTGCCTTACATGAGCAGGTGCTAAACATTTATTGAATGAGTGTCCGCCAATCCAGTGGATGCATTTTCAAATATTCCTCCCTACACTCACCCTGTGATAAATTATATTTAGATAGAACTTTTTAGATTATGCCCTGCTTTCATGCACATTCCCTAATGTAATTCTCATAGTATATATTTTTATCTTTCATTGCATTCTCAGAAGTTTTCCAATATCTTAAATTTATTTAAATGATTCACTTTCCTAATTCATTGCCAGGAGAGTCTCATCGTGTCTTTTATGTTACTGTATATACAGTATATGCACAAAAAGTGCCTTCTTGAATCAAAGAATCATGAACAGGAAATAAGCTAATGTCATATAAAAGCGCGCACACACACACACACATACACAAAACCAGATTTTCACATTTTTAAAAACATGCTTTCTGGAATATAGATCATATCACTAAACACCAGTAAATGCAAAAGTCCGTATTACACAACCAATTTGCAACATATTACAGTTTTAAAGCTTACAAATTACGTGTATATGGCTTAAAATCAAATCAAAATAAAACCAAAACACTCTCTAAAGCAGAAGAAACTTGTTTACCTCACTGACTCGTTTATCAGCCTTCAGTCTTATTACTCTTTCCTCCTTTAACTGCTTTAGTCACTCCTCCAGGTTTTCCTAAACAAACAGAGTCAATATTATAACTAATTCATAGTATAATATCCCAAAGCCTTTCCAGCTATTGGTCTCATCAGGATTTAGGGGCAGAGCCAGAAGTGAACTCAGATTTTAGTCTGCTACTGGTAATATCATACCATGCTAGTGAAATGAATTATCAAAATCTATCAAATTAGCATAGGTAAGATTTATTTAAATTCCACTCTTTCCAACATAAATTTGTGGCAGCCCACCATAAAAGGCATATGCATATAACATAGTAAGTCAGAAATAAGAAGTTAAGACCAAGAAAGAAAAATTCTATTTTTATTTGTGGCTCTCTTTATAGCAGGAAGTCCTATTAATGAACATGCTTAACACACCTGAATTGCCTAATTGCAGATTCAAAAGCATGTTTTTAAAAAGTAATCACTTTTAAAGCAATTCACAGTCAAGCACTGTTCCTGGAGTTCCCTGGGTATGAAATAATCTAATCATCAAAACCCTAAAAGGGGGCTTTCCTGCTGGCACAGTGGTTAAGAATCCACCTGCCAGTGCAGGGGACACGGGTTCGAGCCCTAGTCTGGGAAGAACCCACATGCCACGGAGCAGCTAAGCCCGTGCGCCACGACTACTGAGCCTACGCTCTAGAACCCACGTGCCACAACTACTGAAGCCTGCGCGCCTAGAGCCTGTGCTCTGCAATAAGAGACGCCACCACACTGCAACGAAGAGTAGCCCCCCACTCGACGTAACTGGAGAAAGCCCGCGAGCAGCAACGAAGAACCAACGCAGCCAAAAATAAATAAAATAAATGTATAAAACAAAAAACCCTACGAGGAAAGAACGATCACTAACTCCATGTTTTTGTTTTTTGTTTTTTTGCATTATGCGGGCCTCTCACTGTTGTGGCCTCTCCCATTGCGGAGCACAGGCTCCGGACAAGCAGGCTCAGCGGCCAAGGCTCTTGGGCCTAGCCGCTCCGCGGCAGGTGGGATCCTCCCGGACCGGGGCACGAACCCGTGTCCCCTGCATTGACAGGTGGACTCTCAACCACTGCACCACCAGGGAAGCCCTATTTTACAGATGAGGGAAACAAGAGGCAGAGAAGTAGAATAGAGCAGCACAGCCAAGGTCACACCACTAAGTAGCAGAGCCACACTGTGGACTCAGGAAGCTGGGTGCCATTCCTGTTCACAGAGGTGGTAGTCTTCCCATTCACCAAGGTCACTGAAATAAAATGAACACTGATAAACTCTATTAGGAGTTTTAGGAACTAAGACACTTCGGTCCTTGAAGTGGGGACACTGCTTGCAATAGGCAGAATTCTAACAGAGCCCCCAAGATTCCTACTTACTGAAGTACACAAACCTTCCACTTATCCAATCAAACTCTAAATCTAGGTGCTGCAATGAAGGGATTTTGCAGATGGAATTAAGGTTCAAAATCAGTTGATTTTTTAAGATAGGGAGAGTATTCTAGGTGGATGTGACCTACTCAGGCACCCTATGAAAAGGACCTGAACTCTTCCTGAATTGAATTTCAAAAGGGACAAGAGGGAGACTCTCCATTGCTGGCTCTGAAGAAGTCCAATGCTGCGGCAGGGAAGGCAAGCGAGAGGCCTCTAGGACCTGAGACTGTCCCCCGACTGACAGCCAGCAAGGAAATGGGGACCTCTGTCCTGCAACTGCAGAATCTGAATTATGCCAACAAGCTGAAGAATCTTGGAGGCATTCTTTCCCAGAGCCTCTGGATGCTAACACAGCCAGACTGACATCTTGATTTCAGCTCTGTGACCCACACAAACTATGGTGAACATCCAACGTCTGGGGCTCAATGTTTTACACTTACATTTCACATGCTTTAACACTCTTGGGAGGGAACCCACATGTTCCAGTGTGTATCTGAGCAGGAAACGCAGTCACGCTGTGCCTGGACTTCTGACCTACAGAACTGTGAGCTAGTCAAATAGGTATTGTTTTCAGTCAGTAAGAGTGCAGTAAAATAATTAATATTCTACTCAACCTCCAGGTTCGTGAACAAAATAAACGATTTTCATTGTTTTACGCCACTGTTTCAGGGTGGTCTCCTATGCAGCAATAAACAATCAGAATACCTACACTTATGAAAACAGTAAGGTATATTTATACATTTTAGCTGCTTTGAACAATCACTTAAAGAATGAGGAACTCTATTATATGCCATCATTGGGAGAGAAGCTGGTATCACTTTCTGGAGAGTAGCTTTTGGTACCTAACAACAATCCTACATCAGGGGTTTACCCTAAGGAAATCAAAGATGTGGGCAAAGATTTATCTACCAACATGATGTCATAAGATTGTTTATAACCAAACCCTAGAAGAAAGCTAAGAGCCTCCAAATTGGGATTGGTTTAAACAAAAACAGCTCACCATATGAAGGAATGTGCTATGAAGCCACTAAGAAAATAATGACAACAGGTCTCAACCAGAGTTAATGAATGGGCTTCAGGAGTTCTACATTCAAAATATATCTCTGCGTTTTTCCTGGGAGATGGTGCATAAGCTTAATCAAATTCTCTGATGCAGAAGAGTATTTAGTGATAAGACAAAATATTTTTCATACATTTTTCAGACAAAAAGCAGATTAGGTGTGTGTACATGCAGAGGTGGCTTTTATTTCTTTCAATGAGTTGTCCATTGTTTTCAAAAATTTACTCAATGAACATATATTTTTATATTCAGATCATGTTTAAAAAACTGACAGTCTAAGAACTTCAAATTCTTTAATGTTTCATTACTAAAGCCAGCCAAGTTTTCAATGGGGAAAAAGGGGGGAAAATTGCAAAATTCCTCTACTTTCAATATAATGGTTTAATAAATATTCTAAAACCGATTTCAAAGAATTTCTAAACAAATAAGCAAACAAACCAACCCTCACCACAGGAAAGTAGAGTAAAACTTCCTGACTGGTTCTAAATAGCACATCAAAGTGCAATTACATGAAATAGTTTCTCCCTCTAGTGGAGGGAATTAGAACACAGTGTTAAATTTTTGTGAAAAAGTGTACCCTCCTCCCACAAAGTATTAATAATTCATGTCCCTTACATGGAAATATGGAAGCAAAAAAGTTAGAAAGTAAAATTGCTTGATATTCTATTACTTAAGTAAGACTAATGATAAGGCTTTGGAATAATTTTCCTTCCTGTCATCTGCTCTCCCTTCCTCCCTTCTGTACACTGGCTAGGGTGATTTTTCTGGGACAAAGCTCCCATCATATTGGATATCAAATTTTAGGTTCACCTTTTCTCCATTTAACATTGAAATCAATCATTTCTCATATAATCAGGGGATTCATAACCTAGATTTTTTTGTGTGGGCTACAAAATAATCCACTGAGTGGATTTACTGGTTAACCACTTTACACATTTAAATTCTTTCCAACTTTTCAATATTATAAGACAAAATAACCGTTTTTACGCATGAAGGCTTTTTTCTGTATTGAGAATAACGTTCTTGCAAGAAATCCATAAAAATGAGTTTGAGGTCAAAGCAAATGAACATTTTTAAGGCTCTAAGGTACCTATCTCCAAACTTCTTTCCAAAAGATTTCTCAGATTTTGGGGCTTCCCTGGTGGCGCAGTGGTTGAAAATCTGCCTGCCAATGCAGGGGACGCGGGCTCAAGCCCTGGTCTGGGAAGATCCCACATGCCGCGGAGCAGCTAAGCCCGTGAGCCACAACTACTGAGCCTGCGCGTCTGGAGCCTGTGCTCCGCAACAAGAGAGGCCGCGGTAGTGAAGAGCCCTACGCAGTGCGATGAAGAGTGGCCCCTGCTCGCCGCAACTAGAGAAAGCCCTCGCACAGAAACGAAGACCCAACACAGCCAAAAATAAATATAAAAATAAATAAATAAAAGATTACTATTAAAAAAAAAGATTTCTGAGATTTTATACTGCCATCAGCAATGTATCACTTGGTATATAACCTCTACTACAACTGTTGGCTTATTTCCTCACGTAGAGTGCAAGTTATTTGAAGATAGGGGGTGTATTTTATTAAGTGTTTATCCCCAGCACCTGTGCCTAGCACAACGTAGGCGGTCAATAAGTAATTGCTTAATAAGGAAAATCCCTGCCAATACAAGATGTATGTGTGTGAAAGACAGACTGTGTGTTTTTCTCTAACTGGATAGATGAAAACTTGTCATCTTCTTTAATGTGCAATGTTTTTTCTTATAATTAGCAATTAAATTTCTCTTTTAGATTATATTGTAAAAATTCAGATTCTCTGAGGCAAATGGGCCTGGCACTACCCATTAGCTATACAACCTTGGACAAGTTCTATTACTCTAGGCCTCAACTTCCTCATCTATAAAATGGAGATAAGCTCCCGTATCACAGAGCTCTTGTGAGGATTATGAGTTAAAACACATATAAAATTAGAAGAGTGCATGGTACACAGCATATGTTCAATTAATGCTGAATGAATAACATGTGAATGCAAACAGTAGTGAAGGGCTTAAAATGAAAGCCTCATCCCACTCCCACATCCAGCACTCAAGAAGCCACCGATTCTTTTTTTTTTTTAAACATCTTTATTGGGGTATAATTGCTTTACAATGGTGTGTTAGTTTCTGCTTGCGACCGATTCTTTACTCAGGTTTTTAATTGTAAAATACGATATGTGTACTGAGAAGTGCACAGAACAAAACTGTCAATGTGACAAAGAGAATACTTACATAACCAGTACTTGAATCTGAAAGTACTGATACTTGTCAGCATCTCAAAACCCCCCCATATCCTTTTCCCATCACAATCTCCTTCCTTCTTCCCAGTTAAACACCATCCTCATTTCTTGACAATCCTTTCCTTTAACCTGCATGCATCCCTAACAAGAGTTTAGTTTTGTCGACATCTAACTTTATGTAGACGATCATAGTATATGAAGTCTTTTCTATCTTATTTCTTTCACTCAACATAGGTTTAAAAAATTCATCCACATTGCAGCCTGTAGCTCTAGTTCATTCAATTTTATTGCTTGATAGTTTTCCCACTGTATAATTTATTTAATTTTTGACTCTTAATGGACATTTAGTTTTCAGTTTGTGCTAATGCAAATCATGGACAGGAATCCTGCTGTACCGGTTATTCTGGTGCATTTACACAGGGCAGGGGTGAGGGCTGATGGGTCCCAGGCTATTTACATACATTCAGTTGATGGAGAGTGCTAAATGCTTTCCAAAGTAGTTGTGTCGATTTATACTCCAGTATAAGCAGGGTAGAGGATTCCCACAGTATTCCAGGTCTACAATACCTGATACTACCACACTTTATGTATTTGTCAAACTGATTGGCATGTAGTTTCATTGGTTTTGACTCACTTTTCTCTCATTACTTAATGAAGTCGTACACTTTTCTGTGTTTACTGGCTGTCTGGATTTCCTTTTTTATGAGGTTTACGTCAACTATTGTTATTTTTAAATTATTATTATTTATTTATTTTTGGCTGAGTAGGGTCTTCATTGCTGCGTGCAGGCTTTCTCTAGTTGCGGTGAGCGGGGGCTACTCTTCATTGCAGTGGCTTCTCTTGTCATGGAGCACAGGATCTAGGCAGGCGGGCTTCAGTAGTTGTGGCACGTGGGCTCAGCAGTTGTGGCTCGCAGGCTCTACAGCACAGGCTCCATAGTTGTGGCGCACAGGCTTCGTTGCTCCACGGCATTTGGGATCTTCCCGGACTAGGGCTCAAACCCGTGTCCCCTGCCTTGGCAGGCAGATTATTAACCACTGCGACACCAGGGAGGTCCAACTATTGTTATTTTGAATTCTTCTCCAGTTCCACGTAATACTCTTACATGACCATTTTCTGACTAAACTGGAGGCATTATCTGTTCACTTTCTATTTTACTAAGTAAGGGTTTAGTTCCTTTACACTTTTCCTATGTCCACACTGCTCAGTAAAGTTATGTCATCATTAGTTCTTCCACTGCTCATGATCTCTTTGACTTGTAGTGATATACTTAAAAACCTACATTGTTGATCAACTATAAACTCTCTCAACGTCACGCTTTGTAAAATGAGGACATTCATACCATCTTCCCTTTTTTCTACCTCTTGTCTACCTTCCAGACCTAGCTTTTACATTGTCAGAGTTGAAATTTATATTCTGTTCTATGTGCAGTTAAGTCTTCTGTTATTTGAGAGTCAGTAGGGAGTAAGGTTTAAGACAAAAGGCAGAGAGCCTAAACTCAAAGCCTCGATCCAACCCTAAATTAGGTACAGCCTGGGCAAGTTCCTACCCTGTCTTAGCTTCCTTTTCACAAAAGTGGGAATGATATTAGCACCAACCTCATAAGGCTATTCAGAGGATTAAATGAGTTAATATATGCAAAAACACTTAGAGCCTAATATATACTAAGTACATACTAGTACATTTCAGTACATACCAAGTTAATGCAAATACATACTAAGTATAGTTTAGGTTATTTGTTATTACATGCAAGTTGACAATAAAAGCTGCAAACCAAGACAGTATTGCCATTATTACAATGAAATTAATATTGCCCACTGCAGATGTACTGTCTCTGTGTATAGGCTACACCTCGTTCCATACTGTGTCAGTGTCACTGCCCTTGTGCAGGGTGACCACATACCTCAAGCCGCCTTGGGCTGTTCCAGTTTATACCTGTTGTCCTGATGTTACAGCATTAGAGCGCCTCCTTACACTATTGAAGTGTAAGGAGTTTGGACAAGTTCTGGTTTGGACAACAAATTAGATAGGTGGTCATTACCCCCGTGTGTTGCTGAAAAGGGGGACATCTATAGTGTCAAGTTTAAGTGGATTCTTCTCTTCCTCACCAATAGTAGGTTAAAAATCAACCATAGCTTAGTTTGCTTCAGGTTTATGTCAGTATAGCCTTTTGTCCTCTGGAGTTCAAGTTCCTTCTCCTCTTCCTCTCCCTCCTCCCTTCCAACAGTGCCTAATACCTAGTAAGTATGATATGCCTCAAGGTGTTCCTAAGCTCTCAATCACACAATCAATAGAAGCCTCTCCAATCTAGACTAGCTGCTCTCTGCACTGAATCCCCTATTACCTTCCTTCTTGGTTTATTGCCTCATTTTGCTGGGTTATTTCTATAAATAGCTTAAGGTGTAGCACAGGAGGTCAAATTTTCAAATTTCTTTGTGTACAAAATATCTTCTTCAGCCTCCACTTATGACTGATACAGACCACTAGGGTGAAAATTATGTGCCTGAAAAACTTTGGAGGTATCTTTCTAATGCCTTCCAGGATCCATGGTGCTGATGACAAGTATGATAAAGTCAGATTTTAACTTTTTCTTTTTAGGTGACCAGTATTTTTCTCTCTGGAATGGATGTATCCTGTCAGTATTTTATTCTATGTTAATTTATTTTTTCAGTATTTTAAAGTTTCATAATGAAGGGTGCCTAGGTGTGAGTCTATTCTTGTTCATCTTGCTCAAAACTTGAGTAACTATTTTCAATCAGAGGCCTGATGTCTACTTTAAGCTGTGGGGAATTTTGTTGCCCTTTGACAGCTTCCCTCCATTTTTTTTCTGGGTCTGGAGTTTCTAATAGTTACATGTTGCATCTCCCAGATGCAGCCTCTCTAACATATTGCTATCACATTTTCCACTGTGTCTTTCTTTTTTATATAATGAGAAATTTTTTAGATTCCTACTGAAGTTATTTCAGCAACCATATTTTCATTTCCAAGAGACCTCTCTTGCTTTCTGACCATTCTCTTTTTAATTAACACCCTAGCCTTATTTTATAGTTGCTAGCTCTTTTTAAATCTCCCTCAGAATACTAATTAGGGTTTTTTCTTAAATTACTTTGTTCCCTAAATTGTCCCCGGTCCTACCAGGCTATGTTTTCACACTTTTCCCCCCTCTCATGTTGTAAGCTTTACTCAACTATCAGGCAAATGACAGTTATTTTCTATTTAAGAATGAGTGCAGAAAGCTCCCTGAAGTCAACGATTGATTGGTTTTCTTATGCAGGAAGAAGCTGGGAGTAACTGTAATAGGATCCCCCCCAAACACAATTTTCTAGGGTGTAAAAACTCACACTAGCTGCCCTAGTTCTCGCCAGTTTCACTGTTTTCAAAATGAAAGCATCTCATTTCAGGAGAGTGAGGGCGGGGCTGGGAGTCCACTCCTCCAAACACAACCCTTCAATGAGCTCCCCTATTTCAGTCACACTTTTAACTAACTCCACCTTCTCTCCTACATGCGCATCTGAGCATGGGGCTACTTCTGCAGGTGGGGTCAGAATCCTCCTCAGTTGCAGGTGGTCCCTGTGCATATTCTAGGTGATGCTTTTCCTCTGTTCTACTGCTTCAGTTTCACACTCTTCCACTTGTCTTCCGTCTTTCAAAACTATGTTGAAATCCCTTGATTGTTGTGGGCTTATATACTTAAACACTTTGATACCATCCTTGTAGTGTCTTGTCAAAACGGAGAAGAGCTGAAAGGGTTCTCAGTGCATTCTGAATCTGCTATTCTGTGGTCCCAGTGTGTAAACTTCTTGGTCCTCCCCAGTGTCTATCATTACTATTAGAAATACAATCTCCTGGTCTACTCATGAAGGAAATGAATACAACACATCTAAAATGACAAGGAATGCGGGTTAGATGCTCTAGGGTCTTGTCGTACTCTGCCATTTACTAATAAACCACTTACGTGCTACAAATTGTAGGTGCTCATTTATAAAATGAAAGAGGGTAACTCTACATGAACTATAGATTTCTCCTACTCTAACATTTCATAATTTTCTAAGTTTTTTTCTTAAAATTCCTCTATATTATCATTAATTTTAATTAAAAAATAAAAATCTAACTTTCTCTTTTGAAAATCAAAGAGTTAATTCCCATAGTCCTATAATAATGGGATAATTAGTTCTGAAACCGGTCAAGTTTCATACGAAAAGAAAATCATATTAAATAATTTTAAAAAATTAAACATGGGACTTTGTAGCACAAAGACAAGGTCCCCCCCAAATGGTGTTCCTTTATTTACTAGAAATGTTCAGCTCTTCATTAAAGTTGAAATAAAATAAATATATTATTTTTTAGGTGCAAAAATTTCTTATGAAAATCAATTTTTCTTTTCTGTCCATACAAACAAAAGTATGGAATGACAATAGAGGTCAGGTTTATTTGGTAATAGAATGTAGCTTCTTGATATTTTTTATTTTAGGAAAGGAGAATATCGACATCAAAACTTTTTTCAACTTTACTTTTATTTAAAATGAGGCCATATTTTCCTCTTGTAAAAAGAGAGTTCAACTAGAACTGTCAATTTTCTCATCTGTAAAACAAGAGCACTGAATCAGCTGACTATATTCATTCAGAACTCAATTTCTTTATCTTATGATCACTAAGGTTCTCCCTAAATCTAATATACTAAGGTTCTAAGGAAAGGAAAATATATTACTAACGACATGTTTTGATTTTTATTTCTTAGAGTTCAAATGTCCACCATTCACCTTGGTCTAAGCTTAACCATTCAAGGGGATACAATGCAGATGGGAGTAGAAAACAGAACCCTCACACAAGCTGTGCAGTGTTGCAATCAGGCTTCCGTTTGAAAAATAATCTTCTCTATAGCTTTAAAGTGATACCTTTGTACCGGCAATGCTTCTTGTTTCAAATGGATTTTCTCTGGCTCTTCCTGAACACTTTCTGAGGAATCATCGACCTCTTCAATTTCTGAGGAGGAAGGACTCTCTACTGTCACAGTCACAGGAAATTCTGATGGACCTGAGTGTCACAAGAAGAAGATAGGAAACCACAGAGTTGTTAAACTACAGTGCAAAGAAAGAAGACAAGATTGTATAAAAGACAACACAAGCCAGATACCAAATATGCAAATATTAGAGGACATTTAACAAAAGTGATCTGAGGTATCATTATTTATAAACGTCTCTCACTGCTCCTTAGTCTAAAACAGGCAATGACTAATTAAAAGTACAGTAACTTATTTTTGCTATGTTACTGTAGAGACCTCTGTTGTACATGGTTAGGATTAGTAATGGGAATTGCCCATATTATCTTATTAAGTTTCTTTCACAGAAGCCAAGGGAAGATCCAAGGTAACCATTTTTTCTCAGATCAACTTTAGACTGCAAATGAAAAATTTATTTTTCACTATCAGACAAAAACAGTCTGGAAGAAAATGTAGTTTTTTGGAGGAAAATACATCAGTAAAGGGACTGATAAAGAATCAGAAGAATAATCAGAAAGTCAACATATCTAAGCTGTGTATAACAGATGTTAGAATTTAAAAAAGTAAATCACATACACATACATAACTAAAACTGACCCATCAAAATTTTCATCTTCTCATCACCCTTAAGCCAAAACTAGGGTAACAGTAATACAACTCTCCTGTCAAGCTTCACTGCCACTGCAATGTTATTCAATTGGACATTTCCAAACATTTAAAACCTGACCTGGCCACAACCCCATAAAAGTCTACAGATCATAAAGAAGTGTGCTGGGATTATATAACCACGCAGAAGACAAGTCACTAGGACATCATTTTGACAACAAGCTGCAAACCTGCAGCATAGGAAAATCCCAACAGTAGAACGAGGTGCACACCCCTCTCTCTGGGCATGCAAGGGCAGGACTGACACCCAAGATGCTCTTCTCTCAACCTCAGCAGAGGTGCCTCTCACAGAGCAACTATGCAGTCTCCCAGAACCACTGGGAAGGAGAATCTGATACTGACAGTATTAGCTTGCCATGAGGCCAGAAGCGAGGGAATGTGTGTGGCCTTGGTGAGACAGCAGAGGTTTGGGAGATGTTGCTTTATATTGGCTTTCAGATCAGGAATTTGTACATATAGCCCATAAACAACGTTTCTTGAAAACATATGAACATTCTTGAGTATGACAGCTCCATGTGAGGGGTCAGAAATGGCAGTAAAGTTCGTTTTACTGGCTAACAGCTGATTTGCAGACTGGAGAACAGGCTTTCTTGTTTACAACCACAATGCTGCCAGTCGTGTGCCAAATCCACACAACTACACAGTTGCATTGGGAGAGTGACCAAACATGTTTTACATGGATTTATTTCAGAGAGGGAAGTGCTTCTTGTAAGGCTCTGTCAGTTTAAAAAGCAAGAAGAATGACCATCCACCTTTCCCAATTCAAGCCCTATATATCATAAATATGATAGCTACACACCAGCAACTGATTACATACATCATGAGCTTTGATGAATGCAAAGCCCCTAAAAAGATATCAACAAAACGAAGCTAGATATTGATGTAAATACATCACCAGTTAAACCCACTTAATACAACTATTTAGTATTATGTACAGTATCCATACAGAATTGTGTATAAAAATAAATAAGCTCAAAAGAAGGACCTGGAAGGCTCTGCTATGGAGAAAACTGAACAGAATTCAGCTGACTGGCTTGGTAATAACTCTGAACTGTTGAGAGGCCCCTTCAGTTCCTATGTTCGGTATGGTTGAGATTTCAGTCCCACTTCTGTAAATGGTGATATTAATCGTTCTCTAATTTACCACTCTGTGTGACGAGGATGGACCTGAGATTAAGTGTCTCAGGAAGAAGATAGAAAACCACAGAGTTGTTAAACTCAAATGCAAAGACTGGGGATTCAACACTATACTTTATGCAACAGCAATTCACATTACCATTTGGTCAGATTCTTTCAACAAAACAGAAGCTGCACTCACATGTATTAAAAGACAAAAATTAACTGCCATCTGTATCAATATGTTAATGTGCTCCAATCACATGTTTTCATGAAAGTTTAAACATAAAATCACCTTTAAGATCTAGGCCATGTGATCTGCTCCCTGCCATGTCAGACTATACCCCGTGAAGTTTACTGTCTTAAGAGTGATAGAGTTCTTTATACCTTGACAAATAACTAAAAGGAAAATAAAAACCCCCACACACAATAAGATGAAGAGCCTATACATTTGTCAATCTTGATTTATTTGCTTTTCTTGAGTCAATTGCAGGTTTACAGCCACATTCTTAAAATCATTAACTGCAATCTTCCCAAACAGGTAATTGATGAACTGATGCATTCTAAAACTTGTCAGTAACTAAGTGTTATTCCAGTTTACAGCAACAGTTTAATTCTATTTAGGTACTAAAACTGAATACACTGAATACTGCAAACTTTATTCCCAACCACTCAGTAAAGTACTACATACATTTGAGACAAAGGGGAAAAAAAGAAAAACCTAAAAAGCCTAAGACTCTTCTGATTTTCATTTCCAATGATACATGCCAATCTTGATGATCAATCAGCGACTTAAATGTCAACTATAAACCCAGTATTTTATTAGCTGCTATGCAGTATACTAGAGCAATAGAAGAGGGAGGACCTCAAACCCTCCATTCCCTCAAATTGAAAGGCAGGCTTCCTGACCCCTTCAGACCACTACTGGACACAGGGAACACACACTAAGGTTTCAGGACCCCAATCAAGAGTCACCTGCTTTGTGATTACTTCCATGACACACCCTCACCAACACCATTGAATTTGCTGCTCCTAAGGGACGTTACATATATTTCCTATTTTAACACATACCACAGTGCAGTATAATTATGATTGCAGATACATGTTCTAACAATTTAAAGATCATGATGACTTTTTTGCTCTTTACATCTTGCTATTTCCCTTCCCATAATATTTCTTGAAGAGAAACCATAAAAATATAAACACAAAAAACAGAAAATATACAAAACATGTGGTTTATGGCTTAACACAGACTTAAGTAAGATTAATTCTGACAGTATCCAGCATGACAAACTTCCATGGTACAAATGAGAATGGACCAAGGTTTGAGCAGGTACAGGAGACAATCCAGGCATGAACAACACCAAGAAAAGGTAGACAGGAAGTAATGTGGTGTGTAGGAAATCACGAGACCAGTCTGATGGGAAGAGACCTAAACAAGACTGAAACTCACTTTCTAAACCTCCATCTCCAATTGGACAATTCGCAAGACACAGGTGCCCCAAAGTGGCCAATTTATTCAATCCCTTTAATGGAGAGGAACAGTTTAAAATTTTACCCCTTTAGTTTGCCCCAAAAGCAACTATCAAATGTTGGCAGGACACAATGAAGGCTTACCTTTGTTAACATAGTTACGTCTCTTTCTCTCACAACTAGCCCACTTAGTTCCAGGTTCCTTAGCGCACCTGATGCACTCACACAGCATCTAAGAGCTTTACACAACTGGAAGGTCACATCTTTATTTCTTATTGCAGGAACACAACTTCTGGAAACTTTATTTCTGTCAGAACCTAAAGCAAAATTATTGTAAAATAAGTGATTTAAACCATACATTTTATCACCGTTAAAAAGCATCTAAAAAGAAAAAAAAGCATCTGCTCTGTGCTAAGGATTAGAAACCACTCCTGCCCTTAAAGCCTCATTAAGGAGGGACATGTGTAAACTCAAAATTTCAATCACATGAGATAAAGAACCATAACCTTTATGCACAGAGGTTCCTATGGAGGCTAAAAGTTATGTCTAAGTGACGGCTTCATGATAACCCTGAAGTACAATCGAGAAAGATGAAGCTATGCAGAGTTGGAGGAGGAGGTGCATTAACTGCAGAGGGAGCACCTGTGCAAAAACACTCAAGCCTGACTCCTACTGGGCACTGTAAATGCTGCAGGTGGGGATGACTAAAGGCCAGGGGTCCAAGTGTGAGAAGGGACAGAAAATAGAGATGTTGGTCGAATCAAGCCTGGGAGAGAGCATGGCTTGTATCCCACAGGTGATGAGGTCCGGGGCTACCACTGGCTAAGGGTGCCTC
Source organism: Phocoena phocoena (assembly GCF_963924675.1). NCBI lineage: Eukaryota > Metazoa > Chordata > Mammalia > Artiodactyla > Phocoenidae > Phocoena > Phocoena phocoena. Next base: position 24,896,541 of record NC_089224.1, on the reverse strand, counting down.
CGCTGATTAGCAAAAGGCACCCCGCTGCTGAAGGACCAGTTAGATAAAGGGAGTGATCACAAAAAGCTCCCCTTCCTCAGGGCCAAAGAGCCCCAGGAGGCTTGGTAGAGCACAGTTCAGACTACACGCCTCTGGGCAGAGCACACGCTGGGCGGCTAGTATGCACTAACTCGGTGTGGGCAAGCCATTAGCAGCATTATTTTAGGCATATCTTTTCATGTTAGAAGATCACTCAACCCCAGTAGGCAGATGAACTTAGAGGAACTGAGTCCAGGGGCTGCGAAACCACCCAGGAGCTTCTGCCATAGTCCGGGCAAAATGCAATGTGGATGAAGAAGCAAATTTAGGAGGAGGCCAAAATCTACAAGCTAGCCCCACTGGATGCAAGACATGAAGAAAGTTCAGTGAAGGAACTCTGAAGAGAATGGGCTCTGCAATAAATTTTTCTTACAATCAATGTAAAATATTAGGCAAAATTAAGTACAGTGGCCTTCCAGCTCTAATTTCTTTTGATTTCTAACTTATTACTCTGGTTAAGTAAAGTCCCTTCAGAGGTACAGAACAGTTCCTACACCTGAATGGGATGCAAAGAAAAATCTGATTTCTCTTCACCAGGGGATGAGTCGAACTGTTCTTACAGAAGAGATAACACATGGTGTGAACTCCAGATCCTAGAAAAGGGCCAGGCTCACGATAAGTATTCAACTTTTTGAAAACAAATGAACAATCATTTCCTCTCCTAGATCTTAATACCCTTTCTCTGCTGGCTACTTTCTTTCAGCTTATAAGCATCCTCAATATACTCACTTTAAAAGCCCTCAGACATATGATTCTTTGGATCTTCTTGTGGGTAACCTAAGTATCTCCCATGCCTTAAAATACCTGTACTGCCAAAAAGCCCAGATCTGTACCTTGGGCCCAGACCTGTCTACCAGGCCCCTCTAAAGCACTGAAGATGAAGTAAGATCCTCTCCCCACCCCCAATCCCTTTCCTACTGTGCTCTGTATCTCACAAAAATATGCAGCTGTAAACCGTCACCCATACTTGCTGCCCTTCCTTTTCTAACTGGTCACCAGGCCCCACCCATTCTCTCTTGGATCTGCAAAATCCATTCAACCTTTTATAACTTAAGTGGGACCCTTAGATTACAATTCACCCTGCACCCAATCAAGTGCCTTCCACATGGAGGTCTGAGTGAGTCTGTAAACCAGAAGTCCATCTCACTGTTCTTTAGGGTTTCCCACAGCCTTCAGGATAAACATCTAAACTTCTGACAGGACAAACAAGGCCCCTTTCTGTTGGGCCCCACTAGGTTTCCAGTATCAACTATCATTTCTTTCCCAAACCCTGAGTTCCAGTCCTGTATCTTAGTTTTGTCATATTTTCTTATATTTCTCCAACTTTGACACACACTGCTCCCTCCTGCCACCCCAGGAGCTTCTACATATCCTTAGAAAGGATGGCACCTCCTCCAAGAAGCCTACCCTGAACTTTCCCTTCCAAGATTCTGTGCTCTGCAAAGGGGAAACATGGGGGGGAGGGATAAATTAGGAATTTGGGATTAACATATACACACGACTATATATAAAATAGGTAATCAACAAGGACCTACTGCATAGCACAAGGAACTCTACTCCATATCCTGTAACAACCTGTATGGGAAAAGAATCTGAAAAAGAATACGTATATGTATAATGGAATCACTTTGCTGTACACCTGAAACTAACACAATATTGTAAATCAACTATGCTCCAATATAAAATAAAAATTAAATTAAAAAAAACATGATTCTGTTCTCTGTAACACCAGAACTCACTTCTTCCCTAGCACTGACTACTGTGCTTGTGTTTACTTGCCGCCCAGTAGAAGGAGACATTACCTAGGGCAGAAGCATCCTCTCCAGCAGCGCTTGGTTCTGACAACTCATTCAAGTGCCAGGATACTCTACACATATAACCTGCTTAATTAATTCTAAGAACCCACAGAAAGGGTGGTTTTGAATGTCATTTTACAAGTGTGGGGATTGTAGTGCAAAAGAAAACTGCCCAGGCCACAGAGAGCATAAACTCTGGAATTCAAACCCTAAGCTGCCTTCACACCAGTGCTCTTTCCACTATATGATAGGACTATTGAAAGAAAATTTTTTTCCTGAGCCCTGTTTTAATGAAAAGGAAATGAAGCTGGGATATATCAATTTCCTAATTGCTTTGGCGTGTACCAGGCAAAGTCATTCAACAGACCAGGTAACATCTGTGAAACAATGAACGATGCTCCAAACTGTGCTAAGTGTTCTACATTGTAGAGTCTATAAGCATTAACAGAGTGCGACCTTGTAACCGCCACAGAGAGTGAGTCCTGTTAAGCCCATGCTACAGATGAGAACACTGAGACCTAGAAGCCTTAAGGCACTCGGCCAGGATCACCGAGCTGGCAGGAGTCCTAGGCCACACGCCCCCGTCTAGTGCACACACACCTGGGCACTGGGCATCGGTTCTAGTGCTCACCCTCCACTTTGTACCATCTAAAACTCTGCTTCGCAGCACCGACACGAGAGCCCCTGGAAGTGGAAAGTACAAACCCGTCTCGCCAAGCCATGGCTGGAAGAAGCTCTGGATACAGATTGGGGGCAGAGGGTGCTCAGGGGTGGTGCCCAGTCCACCCTGCGCAGGCAGTGGGTGTTGAAGTCCAGCAGGCCCTCCCACAGGGAGGCGCCCACGGCGGGCAGAGGCACCAAATCCTGCAATGCGCACAGGTCCTCACAGCGCCAGAAAAAAGTCGGCTGCGCTGTCGCGGCACAGCTTCAGTCAGTGATGATGGGCCGAGCGTGGCCTCAGGGACGCTGGCTGCACACAGGATGCCCACACACGCCTGGAAGACCCGGCTGGCCTCCTGGCCCCTCGGGCGGCCATCGCAGTCCAGGGACTGGTAATAAGGATCAAAGTGGTAAAGGTCTTGCATTCTTCTTCTTGCATTATTTCAAAACTGGCATCGCTGGCGTCAGGCAGTCCGGTAACTGGGTCCAGCAGTCCGGTAACTGGGTCCAGCAGTCCGGTAACTGGGTCCGGCGGACCGGTAAGACCGGTAATTGGGTTCATTTGCCTCTGCCTTATTATCTGCCTGCCATCTGCTTCCTGAAATGCAAACAGCTACACAGGGTGATTTGCTACAAGACAGTGCAGGGAGCTTAAGCACCAGATGCAGGATGGGAGCCATAGGAACAGGATGTAATTTAGCTTTGTGAAACTTACATCTAGTTACAGACAGTACAGATCAGTAACAGTTTAAATAAAACTAGGATCGATTAACCCTTTCAGGCCAGTTTATGTGTCTTCTCTAGCCTGTTCACTGTCCCCTTTACTTTCCTTATTTTCAGGAGAGGAAAAACTTCATTTCTATTTTTGCTGCAACACTATTATGCTTAGTGAAATAAGTCAAACAGAGAAAGACAAATACGGTATGTTATCATTCGCATGTGGAATCTAAAATATAAACAATAAATGTAACAGAAAGGAAATGAACGCACAGATGTAGACATCAAAGCAGTGGTTACCAGTGGGTAGAGGGAAGGGGGGAGGGGCAAGATAGGGGTAGGGGAGGGGATGAAAGGCACAAACTACTATGCATAAAATAAATAAGCTATAAGGATAGCCAATGTTTTATAATAACTTTAAATAGAGTATAATCTATAAAAATATTGAATCACTGGGTTCTAATATATTGTTATTACAATATAATGCTGTAAATCAACTATACTTCAATTTAAAAAATGATCACCACAGTACGTCTAGTTAACATCCATTACCATACATAGTAGAAATCTTTTTTTCTTGTGATGAGGACTTTTAAGATCTACTCTCTTAGCAAATTTTAAATATGCAATACGGTATTATTAACTATAGTCACATCCCCAGGACTTATTTATCACTGGCAGTTTGTACACATTGACCACCTTTACCCATTTCACCCACCCTCCACCCCCTGCCTCTATGAGCTTTTTAAAAAATTCCATATAAAGTGAGATCATACAGGATTTTTCTTTCTCTGTCTGACAGATGGGGAAATGCCTTAAGTCCCCCACTTCGGATGACATCTCCTTGCCTCACAAGTCTCAGTCCGACTGGGCTAGCTTTGGCAAGGGGACGGAGCTGGATCAGGAGCCGCTGCTGCCATATCTGGATCAAGTTCCAGTTTTGGTCTATCATCCAACACCTAGCCAGACTCGCCTAGCGTCTCAGCTGAGAGGAACAAAATAGGATAGCTCAAAAGAATAGGCCTCATACAGCATCAGCCTAAAGGAGTTTATGACCCTGGAAGAAACGGATCAGAAAAAAGAATCCAGGGGGCTTCCCTGATGGTGCACTGGCTAAAGACTCCGCACTCCCAATGCAGGGGGCCTGGGTTCGTTCCCTGGTCATGGAACTAGATCCCACACGCATGCCGCAACTAAGAGTTTGCATGCCATGACTAAGGAGCCCACCGGCTGCAACTAAGACCCAGCACAACCAAAACATAAAATCAATCAATAAAATAAAACAAATATTATAAAAAAAGATCCGGGAGTGTGTGATCTGTATGATGGACTTTGTTTATGAGAACCCAATTTGATTTCTGCTGTGTATGCAGATCACCTGGGCTGTACAGATGACTGGCTGATGAGATCCTTCACGTGCCCCTCCTGCATGGAGACAGTTGATGCAGCACTGCTTTTGTCCTACGAGACTAACTGAGCCAGTGTCTCTCACCTGACTTCAAGAGAACCATCATTTTTGGTGGTTTTGATCTTTTCTCATTGAGCCCAAAGAGCGGGGGATTAGGAATTAAGATCATGCATGAAAGTTTCCTAAAAATTCCTGAACGGCTTCAGATGTTGGGGAAAAGTACGTGATATTTTAGAAATTCAGGGGGAAAAGTAGGATGCTATTTTTATGTAAAGCCTTCCCCCAGTGTTTAAAAATATAATTGTATTTAGATCTTGTTATTGCTCCAGTACATAGGATTTGTGTAAAGTGTTACATCAGCTATATATGTTTCAATTGTGTGTAGAAGATTAGGAGAAAGATAGTGGTTGCTTTTCCTAAGTGAGATATCTTTCTTCTTCCCCATACCCAAATTCTTTTCTGAAGTTGCTGGCATTTGGGTCAAGGTTTTATTTAAAGCTACATTTTATAACACTGGCACAAAAAAGGTAGTTTTAAGCTTTTTTGCATAGTTCTTTTTTTTTTTTTTTTAGAATAAACATAGAGCATTTATTTTTTACTTTATAGGAACTCCACAAGTTAAGGTCCCATTGTTCTTTTGCTGTGATTGTTGTTACTACTGATGTTGCTATTTTCTGTCTTTGCTGGTTCTTTCTAATCTACCATTTGTCGTTATTGGCATACAGTCATCTCAGGGTCACAAGATAGCTGCTATAAAACCAAGTATCATATTCTAACAAAACAAGGAGGAAGCAGAAAAAGGGTCCCAATGGTCATTTTCCTAATGCATATTTATCTTTTTTCAGAGAAAAATATCATTCTCATAAGCACAATAACAGCCTTCCCCTAATTTCTCATTTGCCAAAACAGACTGATATGACCAATTCATAAGACAATTCATGGCAAAGAGGGATATGATAATGATTGCCTCAGCCTAACAAGTATTTATCCATGAAAGCTGAATGCTTCACTCCTCAAAGAAATCAACACTTTTCTACATACAAAACACAAGTCTCTTGAAGGGTTCTTCATAAGTGCATTATAGAAGAATTTAGTATGTCATAAGCACTTAAGGATTTGACATTCAACTGCAGTAGTATCCATGTTGGTTAATTTTCTTACAAGCCCCATGATGAGTTTGAGAAAAACTGAAAGAATTACAGGATCAGGTTCTATTAAATCCTTACATGTATCTTGCTTAAGTTTTGGTTCATTAATTTATATCCAACTACATAAAGCAAATTTGGAGGAATAAATAAATAAATAAATAAGATTGAGGTCTCCAAATATTTTCACAGGAAGATGTCCACCATATATTAAATTATAAACCAGAATGTCTAAATACTATACCATTAAATCACATGTACAGTCAGTGCTGTATATCCAACGGTTCCATATCCTGCAGACATGGAAGGCCGACAATACTACACCATTTTACATACGGGACTTGAGCATCCGAGGATTTTGGTATCCATGGGGAGTCCTAAAACCAATCCCCTGCAGATACCAAGGGACCATTGTATATGCTTATATCTGCATTTTTTACGTCTCAAAAAATATGTGCTAAATTATTACTGGTGGTCACCTCTGAGTAGGGGGCAAAATTGCCTTCCCTTCCACTTCATACATTTCTCTGACTGCATTTGTTGCATTCAGCTTACATTACTACTGTAAACAGAACAATTTAAACATGGTCTGCCTCTTGGGGTTGGCAACTCACCTGCAGATGTGGTAGCCAGTCCTGTTTAAACCATGGGTACAGTGGACACCAATAAGTCTGTCTATAAAACAGGGAATATGGAATTAAGTAAGCAAAGTAGATACACTAAAAACAAGTTATACAATTTTCTGAAGAGTAGCGTTTATTAGTTACCAAAACACGACCACTAACCTGAAAAGGAAAAACTCTGAAGAAAGAGTGTTTTTGCAGGAATGTACTATCAAGAATTAACTACTATAAAGTCAAAATTCATTGTCTCTGGGAAATTTTGCATAGCCTCCAATCAGATGCAATAGCATGGACTGGAGAATGCCCATCAGGAACTGACCTGACTATAGAAAAAGGGAGTGGAAACACAAAAACAAAAACAGGCTACCAGACGAATAGAATTTGTTTTTGAGTGAAACAAATGGAATGCCTTCAATTTTAATGCTCAATATTAAAAAGAACAAATGGTTTCTGAAGTGCTCTTGGGGTCCCAAAGCACTTCCATTCCTTCTCTCATTCACTGCTCCTCACATACTATGGGTCTATGTGCTTGTGGACTTCCCGGGTTAACTAGTACCGTTTTTATTTCACAATGAAAAAGTAAGGCTTGAGACGTAAGCCCAAGCTGCACAGCAGGCAAACATAAAAAAGACTAGAATCGAGTCTCAGATTTTTCCAACTATGCCACAGTAATTCGTGGTCCAGCACTTAAAAAAAATTATATGAGAAAGTAAATATAAAACATCAACATGTAGCTGATCTCTGCAAAAGGTATGTCTGTGACTAGGTGGTGTCTGGCATTCATCATCTCCTGCCTGGATTACTACCGCCCTATAATTCTAACAGTCTCTTCTATTTCAACTGATCCTCCACATGGAAGATGTTATCTTTTTAAAATATAAACTAGGCTGGATTGCTCTGTTGCTTGAACTTCACTAAGCACAGAATAGAGCCCAGGTTGTTAGCACAGCATTGAGAACTCTTTATAAACAAATATCAGTCTGTCTCTCCAACTGAATTATAAGTTCAAACTATGACTTACATGGACCTACATCATCCACCTCCCTCCTTTGCCCTGACAGCCTCCCCTGATCTCATTCTCTACTGCCCTGCCCTCACTCACTTTCCCCTGTCCAGCCACACTGGCTTCCTTACTATTCCTCAAACATGCCAAGCACAGTCGTGCCTCAGGGACTTTGCACCTACTATTCCTTCTGCTTCAGAACACACCCTCCCACCCCATCTCCACTCTCCCAGATATCCAATGGCTTGTTTCTCACTTCAAGGCTCTGCTCCATCGACATCTTAATAGAGGGGACTTCCCTGATCACCTACCACATTCCCTCACCTCTTCATCTTCTTTTGTTATTCTCTAAAGCATTTACCACCACTTGACACTCCATATATTGACTTATTTATTCATCTCTCTCCCCCACTAGAATGCAAAGTACATAAGGGCAAGAACTTTGTTCTCTTCCTACTTCCTAGAACAGTGCCTTCAACTTAGAAGGTGCTATACAAATATTTGCTGAAAATGAATGTATGAATTCTTTGCCCTTTCACACTACCCTCTAGTCACACCAGAGGCTGCCCCTCCAGAGCACAAGTTCAAGCCCTGTGCCTTTTGTACCTGTCCCCAATACCTGGGCTGTCCTTTCCTCATTCCGGCAAAATCCTCTTCCCCCAAGCCCAGCTCAAACGCTGTCTCCTCAGTCAGGCCTTCCTCAATTTCTCCTCTATATTCCTGCTGCACTTGATTCTTTTATCATAATTAACCCACTTATACTCACTACATGTTTCTCTTCCTAGAGAACTGTAAGTTGCTACTGAACAAAGACTTCTACTCACCTCTGTATCCCCGTGCCCTAACAACAAACCTATAAGGCTCTCGGTGTTTACTGAAACAATGTATTTTCTGAGTCTCTACCAATTCTAGGGAGTGCATAGTATAGCCTCCTCCTCATTATCAGTGAGCCTGGCATCTGTGGGAGGGCCTTACAGCAGAGGAAGTCACCAATGGATCATAACTAAGGTCCTGAGACTGCAATGGCAGACAGCATAGTGAAGTTAGCCCACTGCATGCAGAAGACCCACAGAGGAGTCAGCATATGCAATGGACTACACTTGGTATAACATGTGAACAATCAAGGTTTACAAACGTGTTCTCATGCACTTGTAAGGATCTTCTAGCCCACGCGGAACAGACAGAACACACACAAAGGAGCCTGGAGGAAGTGAGTAGGCCGGCAGCTGCGCCCTAACATCTTAAGAGGTAACATCTCTGTGACTACAGTTTAAACAAATCAGATAATTTGCCTCCTCTCTAGACACCCTGGTTATCACAGGACAGGCCAAGGCTCTCAAGTTTTAAAGCTAAAGTACACGGAAGATCTGTGAATAGGGCTTAAGATATTTAAGAGCTAGTACCTGCATTAAGCAACCAGGTTATAGAATGAAAATTTATCTTGAAATTCCAGTCTCTCCCTCTCTCTCTCTCTCGCCTCCCATCCCCTATCTTCCCACCTCCATCTCTATTCCCTCTCCCCTACTCCCTGTTTTATGTATATACGTGCATCATTTTATATATACACGGAATATTTACTGTCTGTTACATTTATTTAATAAAGTGCACACTCCTCAGGCTAAATTTAGAAAGAGGACAAAATGAACACTTTCACATGGGCGTCAGTGGCGTTCCAAAGACAAAAGATTCCTCAGTCTTAAAACATGGCAAACACCATGTTCCTTCTGATAGTTAGATGCTAGAAAAAGGCAAGTGGATCCTTAAAATTCACACGCTATTAAGACCTACTATCACTATCAGAGTAGATCTTAAAGCGGAAACAAGAAAACACCAGCCTTTTAAGTTCTTCCTGTCTGAAGATAAGAGTAAGAGGTGGTAGTGTTCTTCCTCACTTGCACCCGAAGTGTAAAAGCAGCAAAAATATCTCAAACACATATATGATGAGGAAGCCACTCTTCTGGTCCACTCTGTTTTGTTTTGCTTCTAGGGATCTGTCTCACTCAAAACCTTTGCTTTTTGTTTTCTCTTTTATGTACGCTAAGAACCTGAGAGTCTTAACCTTTTCTTCCACCTCTCAACCAATAAATAGGACAGAAGAACATTTTTATGTTTTTATGTATTTTCCATTCAAATTTTTAAAAAAGAGATAAGTAAGCTAGCTCAGTTCATATTTCTCACAAAAATCACTTTCCAAACTAAACTAAATTGTTTGTGACCATAAACAGGAAAAACACCGTACTCTATTAGCGCCATCTGACATTTCCACCTTAATATTACCAAAGACAACTTGACACTAATGCCATAACTATTAAAAATGTTAAAAATCCCCAACCCCACTCAAAATGCATACCAAAGTTCAGGTAAAAGAAAAACAAAAACAAAAGTAACTCACCGTTATCTTTATGTTCTTTCAGAAACCCATTAACAGCACATTGGAATTTAAAACTAGTGTCGTCATCTGGCACCTGATGCCCAATTGTACAAATTTTTAAATAAGGAATAGTTTCTGGTGAGTCCTATAAGGCAAAACCATGAAAATATGTATTATTTCCTTTGTAGGGAAAAAATAAAAAATTAATTAGAGAAGGCAGGATATAAAGGAGAGTACATTAAACTTAGTATGTCAGTCATTCTGATGAGAGCCATTTTTTCCAAAGCTGCTTTAACCAGTAATTATCACTTGATTTTCATTAAAACTGCAGAACGGACAGTTACCAGGCATGCAAAAGGAAAAGCAAATCTATGTGAATGAATGCACGTGTAACTCAAAATGATATAAACAGTTCTACCTACATTTATGTTCTATCTTACATTTCAAGGGCCATAAAGCGGCTGTGATTTAAGGAGAGTCGTAGAATAGAGTCAGAAGAACTTGGATTCGAATTAGGAAACAGAGGCAATTTCAGGCATTGTTGAGAACTCTTATTCTTGGGGTGGGAGAAAGTAGACTATCAATAAAAGACAGAAAAGGATAAGTGAAAATTCTCTAGTTCTGAATTTAAATGGAAAGTAGCAGTAGGAACCTATGACATATTTTAAAAATATAAACAAACATACATATTTCCTAGCTCTGACCACTGAAAAAGTCTAGAAACAACTGATGTCATGTTAAAAGGACTCAGGAGTCACTGAGAAGCTCCAGCTGGCCAAAGATAGGGCCTCAGTTAGAATAATAACTGTAACAGAGTCCACGGTGATAGGAGTAAATAAAATTTTACAAAACTGGTCAACACTGGAGGATATTTGTGAATCAACTCATTATTTTGAAAACTGTTAAATAAAAGAAGAGAATCATGCCTCTACAACTGAGCAACCAAACAGCTGATGAGGGGAATCTTCCCCTCGTACAAATATACCCAGCTAATAAGTGAAAAAAAGAACAACAGAATTCACCATTCTTTGAAGCCTCAACTGAATTAATGGATGTAGGTATGAATCATCAGTGACTGCTAATACCACAGAAAGACACAACTGTATACGTCTCCATGGAAGAACACATCATCACCCATGAAACTGTCTTGCCAAAACAAAACATGCAAGCTTCATTCAGATCAACTACCAATTTACAGGAAATAAAAGATTGAAGAATATGTTACCAACACATGGAATGTAATCATCGACATCTAGATGGGACAAATTACCTGGTTTCTTTAAAAACAAAATTCAAGGAGGAAAAAAAACGTGAGAGACATGGAGGGAGAACCTATAGATTAAACAAGACTTCAGAGACCTAACAATCCACGACAAAGTGTGGACCTTATTTGGATCTAATTCAAAAGTCTTATAAACAATTTTTTATGATGTTTAGGAGACAACTGCAAATTTGAACACTCCCTGGGTATTTAATATTAAAAAATGATATTAAGGAATAAAAGTCCTATATTTTAAATGCACGTACCAAAAACGTACAGGTGTAATTACATGTTGTCTTGGAGCTGCTTCAAGATAATATGGAATGGGGTGAAACAGGTGGGGGTATAGATAAAACATGACAGCCATCAGTTGGTAAATAAGAAAGCTGGATGAGTTCATGGGTATACAAGGAACACTCACAGTATTTTTATACTTTTGTATATGCTTAAAATCTGTGATCATTGTTTAAAAACAAGACGACACTGTAGAAAACAGTTTGGCACTTTCTCAAAGGTTAAGCGTAGAGCTGCCGTACGATCCAACAACTCTGCTACTACCTACGCTGCACATCTAACAGAACTGAAAGCAGGGATTTGAACAAATATCTGTACACCAATGACCACAGCAGCGTGATTCACAATACCTACAAGGTGGAAAACAACCAAGTGTCAATCAACCGTTGAATAACAAACTATGGTCTATATACACACAATGGGATTTTCTAAGCCAAAAAAGAAATGGCATTTCGTTACGTGCTATGACATGGATGAACCTTGAAAACACGATGGTTAGTGCAATAAGCCAGACACAGAAGGACAAATACTGCAGATTCCACTTACACGAGGTACCTAGAATAGGCCAATTCACAGAGACAGAAAATAGAATAGAGGTTACCAAGGGTTGGTGGGAGGGAAAATGGGGTTGTTACTGTTTGATGGTTACAGAGTTTTTGTTGAGGATGATGAAAAAGTTTTGGTTATAGACAGCGGTGATGATTACACAACACTGTGACTGTATTTAATGCCACTGAACTGCATATTTATAAATGGTTAAATAAATATGATTTACCTATGTTTTACCACAATAAAAAAAAAAGGAATAACAAAGCTGAAATTTCAATTCTTCCTTTTCCGAGAGTCAGTTTCATCGTCTGTAAAATTAGTAATTGTAGTTGTCTATCCTCTGAGCTTAGTGCAGAGTAAGCACTCAGTAGGAGATATCAGTACTACTTCCACTTCAAGAGCAAAGGATTGCTGTGAAGATTAACTAAGTCAATGGATATGAAAGAACTTTCTAAATGACAAACTGCTCCACAAATATTAAAAGACATTAGGTGTTACTGTCTCCCAAGGCCATGGAACAGGTCAGAAGAAGGATAATTCTTTTTTTTTTTTTTTTTTTTAGAAGGATAATTCTTTTGCACTGGAATGTCCTACATGGGCCAAGAGTGGGTTTCTGTACTGTATCAGAAGGCATTAGGAAAAGGAAGCATAAAACTTAGAGCACAATTGTCTTTTACAGTGATGCTTAAACATGCTCAGGCAACTGCTTAAAATAAGTGCTAAAGACATAATGGACATACCTTTCTTTCTTTTTAGGATACTATTGTAACTACTAAAAGTTTACTTCATTTTCAAAATATAGAACATGGAAGCTTATAGAATTTCTTCAGCATATCTAGAGCCAACTGCCAAATACTATAGTTCAATTCATATCTTTAATCTCATTTTGAAACAGCAATTACAAATGTGTATTTAAGGAAACCACTAGCTTCCCTTTTTGAACCCATGAGAGAAGGCCAGGATTCACCTTAGCATAAGATGATAACTACTGAACTACTATGAATTATTACAGTATCAGAAAGGTCATTTTCAATTACGGCTTCCATTTACCTCTGGCTTATAACAGCGGCGAGTATATGTTAAGTCAATAATCAGCCCAAGTTCTTCATTCTGTCCTTGGATTTTGTTAAGAGATCCAAGGGGGAGAAACGTTCTTCTGGAGCAAGATTCTTTTCAAAACTCTGTCAGAAAGAATAAAATAAGGAAGAACATATGTTTAAAATCCTTTACTACATTATCCATTTATTCAAAACCTGTGATGCTAACATATGAGATTCAAAGTAAAGTTTCCTCCTCTGGAGTTTACAAGCGATATTACAATCCTTTCTTCCAGAGAGATTAGACGGAAGAAAATAAGCTCACTTCTATATAGTTATTTCTATGTTTGTTTATTTCATGTTGGTCTCCTAACCTGACTGTAAACTCCCAGAAGGCAGGGACCACATCAATTTTGCCCACCACTGTATTGCCAGCTCCAAGCAGAGTGCCTGTAAATAGACACATAAATAAATACTTCTTGAATATCTATCTATATGAAGGATGGCTAAATATTCTTTTATGTATTTGGTTTATTTATGTACTCTGTTCGATTGATCTGTTTGGTTATTCAAGTGCCAGCAACACAATTTTCTTTTTAAATTAGTAGACTAGTTTTAGAGCAGTTTGAGTTTCACAGCAAAACCGAGCAATATGTACACAGTTCCCAGTTATACTCTCTCTCCTTCATCCCACACTGCCTTCCCCATTATCAACATGCCATACCAGTGTGCTTCATTCGTTAGAATTCATGAACCAACACTGACACATCGTTATCAATCAAAGTCCATAGTTTATTGCATTCATGGTACAAGTAACTGACTATTTCTTTATTTCTAGTATAGTCATCCCCAAACATTTACATACTGAGATACATATTACTTTCTTATAAATTACTTTATTCTTTATTTATAGTTAGGGCATTGCATTGTTTTTTTTTTGTTTTTTAATTAAGTACAAAAGTAGGTTGTATTTATCTATGAATTCCATTTCTGGATAGTAAAAGAGGTATTAAAAAGTATTTGCTATAAAAAGGGAAAATGGAGTACGATGGGGTTGAGAGCCAGGGCTCTATATGGAGAATTCAGATTTCTGAAAGAATACGGTATTAACTTTTGCTTACCTTTTTTTAAGGAACTTTGAAAGCAATGAAATGAGTCCCAGGCATCCGCTGTTCAACTGGGAGATAGTCTTTCCACCTGTTAATATATTTTTTGTTAGGCAAATTTTATGTTAGGCTGTCTCCCTGCATAGGATGAAAGCGCCTTGAAAATGGAAATCATATCCCTCTAGGGTAGGTCCCTCTTCTTTCTGCTTTGCATTTTGCTGCTCCACTTATTCAACCCCACCTAGTAATAACCTATACTTCCCTTGTTCCTGTTTTCCCATCTTGAAAACAGATAAAAGGCAACAAAACAATGTAAAGGTCTCAACAAATAAGGGATATCTAAAACCAGAGATGGCCAGAACTTCTGTATCCCTGATAAAACCTAGCCCGCTGTTGACTACTAAGGTATCATTAATACATGCGTGTTGACTGAAATAGTTTAATCTCAATTCTTCCACTTCACAATTTACTTTTAGTCCTTATACAAAACCTGATAATAAAATTCCTTAATGCTAGGAAACACAGTGAAAAATAATATCTGAACTGACTTTTGTAAGATTAGTTCGAAAATTCGGCGGTACCGGTGCCTTTCTTCACTCAAACTTAGTTCCAGTAACAATTACTCACATTTTCTGTGCCTAAACAACACAGCTTGAGGAACTGAAGGGGATTCCATTCTGGTAATTAAGGAGGGTCCCCAACACTGACAGTCCCATCTTAAAAAGCTGTCTCTCTGCATTTTACCCGAGGAGCAATGGCCAGAGCCTCCCTTTTAAAACGATGGGGAGAAATCAGAACATCACACACAGTCCCTTTCAGCTACTGTGAACTGAGTCGCGAGACGACCAATACCCCCTAGCACAGCGCGGACGGGCCAGCGCGCGGAGGCAACAGTCACAGGAGACAACACAAGATACGAAACCCAGGCCCAGGGGCCAAGCCGTATTACCTTTCCGAGATGTGCTTTCCGCCCTTCCTCCTGGACGACGAACGTCCGTCCGGAAAAGCCGCGACGCTGACCCCAGCGCCCACGGGCATGATGCCACTGGCTCATGCGATCCCCAAGATGCCGCCCACCCAATGCCAAGAGTGCAAAAGTCGCCAACCCGGCGCCCCCGGTGCCAGGGCCCCGAACCACAAGCGCCTAGGCACAAACCCACGCAGCTCGCGGCCCTCCTTCTACTGCGCATGCGCCATCGCGCGTCGAGATGACGTCATTCGCCGGCCGACTGAGACGCTTCCTTAGTAAAGA
Source organism: Phocoena phocoena (assembly GCF_963924675.1). Lineage (NCBI taxonomy): Eukaryota > Metazoa > Chordata > Mammalia > Artiodactyla > Phocoenidae > Phocoena > Phocoena phocoena. Next base: position 24,881,241 of record NC_089224.1, on the reverse strand, counting down.
GGAGTCTGACGCCTGCGATTCCCTCCCTTGCCGGAAGATGGTAGCAGAGGTCCATTAGTTCGTGTGTTTACCCTTCAGAATTCTAATCATGTGGCACATGGAAAGTTGTCCCACTCTTCCAGTATCTTGTGTGGTTCTTTCAGATATTTCCCAAGTGCTTACATTCACACTTGTTGTATCTTGTATGTAAGTATTTCTACGTAGTGGAGATCCTGTATTTTATACAAGAGCAGCATAGTATACATAGTCTACAATCTGTCTTGGATAGTGATCTTCCCAGTCAATTTTTGTGTACATACATTCCATTCTCTTTAATAGCTGCATCACATTACATAATTTACATGGCCAGTCCAATATTGATGGACTTTTAGTTTTCAGTTTGGGGGTATTTTGTTTGTTTTTTGTTTCTGTCCTCTTACAGATAGGCTGCAATGTGAACCTCTTTATACATGTGTATAGCTATATATAAATTTCTAGAACTAGAATTTCTGGAAAGAAAGAGATGCAAACTTAAAATATTGATTTTCAATCAATCTAATCTGCCTAATCAACCTTCAAAAATATTCTATCAACTTATACTCCACTCACAGTGAAACATTTATTGGGTTTCTATTATGTGCCTGGTATCATGCTGGAGGTTGACAGGATGCATTTACATTTTAGACAATACCAAAAAATGCCTGAGAGAGATAAGAGTGGAGCTCAAGTATAACATTTCCTCACAGTATCAGGCATAGGGATCTGTACCTGTTAGAAAAACTATGAATCCTGCCACAAGTGGAACAGCAAAGAACAGCATGTCCTACAGTAGGTCTGAAGGTATAATAGCATACTAAATTCCATTGTTATTTATAATAACAAATGTTTTTTGTTAGTTTTACTTTTCAGTTTCTAATTTCTGAAAGGATCTTACATACACTGGTAGTAATCTTCACAACCAGGTTTAAAGGGAGGGTGCTAGGAAGAAATTCAATCGTTTCTAGTTTTAGATTTTATCTATAAGGAAGAGCTATTATTCACCAATTTGATCTCTGTAGTTACTCTCTAATACAGTTATTAATTAATAGGTATAAAAGCTTAATAATTCCCTTAACATTTCTTGGGAATAATTTTAGATTCGTAGAAAAGTTGCACAGATAGTACAGAGTATTCCCTTTACCCAGTTACCCCTAGTGTTAACATCTTTCATAACTATGGTACATTTTTCAAAACTATGAAATTAACATTGTTGCAATATTGTTAAGTAAAGTATAGATTTTATTCAGATTTCACACTTTTCCCACTAATGTCCTTTTTCTGTTCCAGGATTCTATCCAGTACACCATATTGTATTTAGTCATCATATTTCTTTAATCTCCTCTGATCTGTAACAGTTTTCCAGTCTTTCCTTTTTTTCTCATGATCTTTAGACTCCACTTTAAAGAGTACTAATGAAGTATTTTGTAGAATGTCCCTAAATTTGGATTTGTATGGTACTTTATTATAATTATACTTAAGTTATGGGCTTTGGGGAAGAATTCCACAGAATTATAGTCCCCTTTTAATCATATATGATTTTTCTAGTTCTTTAATTTTGTACTTATATGATAGATGTTCACTAAACTTGGAATAATCACTTCATGATAACAACATGACATTGCTGGTGATGTTAACCTTGATCATTTTGTTAAGCTTTCTCCAACCAAGTTTCTCCACTGTAAAGTTGCTATTTTCCTCTTTCCATACTCTCTGGAAGTGAGTTACTAAGTCTAGCCTACACATAAGGGGAAGGGAATTAAATTCCGTCTCCTAGAGGAAGGAATATCCACCCATTATTTGGAATTCTTTTTTAAGGAAAATGTGTCCCTTCTCACACATTGAGCTCTAACCATGTTATTGTGACATATTTACAATTAGGCTTAGGGCTAGCCTTAGGCTTAGAGTTAGGTTTGTGGTTGAAGTTAAAGCTATGATTATGGTTAAGATTAGATCTGAGGCTAAAGCTAAGGCTAGGATTAATGCCAATGTTAGAGTTAAGGTTAATATTAGGGTTATTGCTAGGGCTAGGACAAGGGATAGAGCTAAGGTTAGCTGAACCTCAAATTTTGAGGTTCAAGATCTGGATCTAAGAGTAGGTCCTTTTTCAAATTCTAGTTCCAATGTCCAGGTCAGGTCTAAATCCATATCCAAGATCCTGAGTCCAAAGAAAAGTTCTAAGTTAAGTTTAGAATCCTGGTGTAGGTCCAAAATGATATAATCATAGAATTTTTCTTCTATAGCCAGCTGATGTGACGGTTTCATGAATTTATTTTTGCATGTTGAAACAACTTTACGTGTATGGTATAAATCCCATTTGGTCACGTGTATATTTTTAAAATACATTGTTGTATTTGATATGCTATTATTTTTTGATATGCTATTATTTTGTTGAGAAATATTGCATCTATGTTTATAAAAGATATTAGTGTTTAGTTTTCCTTTCTTGTAATGTCTTAGTCTGGTTTTGGTATTGGGGTAATGCTGGCCTCATAGAATGAGTTAGGAAGTATTCCCTTTGCCTCTGTCTTCTGAAAAGGATTGTAGAGAATTGGTACAATTTCTTCTTTAAATGTTTGTTAGAATACACCAGTTAAGTCTGGTGGTTTTTTTTGAATGTTATTATTTATTCAATTTCTTTAATAGATATAGGCCTAATCAGATTGTTTATTTCTTCTTGTGTGAGATTTGGAAGGCTGTGTCTTTCAAGGAATTGGTACATAGTTGTTCATAATGTTCTTTTAATGTCCTTGGAATCTGTAGTAATGTCCCCTTTTTCATTCCTGATATTAGTAATTCGTATCTTCTCTCTCTCTTTTTTTCCCTTAGCCTGGCTAGAGGTTTATTGATTTTATTGATCTTTCCAAAGAACCAGCTTTTGGTTTCATCGATTTTCTCTACTGGGACTTGTTTTTTTTATTTCATTGACTTCTGTTCTGTTCATTATTTCTTTTCTTCTCTTTACTTTAGATTTCATTTGCTCTTCTTTTTCTATTTCCTAAACTGATAAGTTATTGATTTTAGAGCTTTCTTTTTTTCTAGTTCTTTAATTTTGTACTTATATGATAGATGTTCACTAAACTTGGAATAATCACTTCATGATGTTTAAAAATCAAATCATTATGCTGTATACCTTAAATTTATACATTGTTGTATGTCAATATATCTCAATAAAAGAAGAAAAAAATGAATAAAATAAAAATTGCTTTCTACATATTTTTTCTTTTCTGTTCTATGCATTCAATGCTATAAATTTCCTTTTAAGCACTACTTTCACTGCATTCCACACATTTTGATGAGTTCTGTTTTCGTTTTTATTTAGTTCCAATTATTTAAATTTTTTTTCTTTAGATTTCTTCCTTGACTCATGTGTATTTAGAACTGTGTTGTTTAATCTCCATGTATTTGGTGATTTTCCAGTTATATTTCTGTTATTTACTTCTAGTTTAATCCATTGTGTTCTGAGAGCAGACACTGTATGATTTCTATTCTTTTAAATTTTTTAAGGTGTACTTTATGGCCCAGAATGTGGTTATATTGGTAAATGTTCCACATGAATTTGAGAAGAATGTGAATTCTGCTGTTGAAGTAGTTTACAAGTATCAACTATTTGATTCATGGTACGGTTGAGTTCAGCAACGTCCTTACTGATTTTCTGCCTGCTGGATCAGTCCATTTCTGTAAGAGGAATGTTGAAGTCTCCAACTATGATAGTAGATTCATCTATTTCTCCTTGCAGTTCTATCAATTTCTGCCTTATGTACTTTAAGGCTCTGTTGTTAGGTACATACACATTAAAAGTTGCATGTCTTCTTGGAGAATGGATCCCTTTATCATTACGAAATGATTTTTTAAAATTCCTGTTAACTTTCCTTGCTCTGAGATTCATATAGCTATTCCTGCTCTCTTTTGATTACTCTTTCTTTTGTTATCATTTTCTCCATCTATTTACTTTTAATCTACATGTGTCTTTACATTTAAAGTAGGTTTCTTTAAATAGACACCATATAGTTAGGTCTTATTTTTTGATCCACTCTGACAATCTCTGTATTTTAATTGGTGCATTTAGACCATTGACATTTAAAGTGATTATTGATATAGTCAGATTAATATCTACCATATTTGTTACTGTTTTTTGTCACCCTCATTCTTTGTATTTTTGTCTTACACTATTCTTCTTCCATTCACAGTTTATTTCATATGATTCTATTTTCTCTCTTTAGTACGTGAGTTTCACCTTTTAAAGAATTACTTTTTTGTTTGTTTGTTTACTGGTTGCCCTGGAATTTGCAGTATACATTTACAATTAATCAAGGTCCACTTTCAAATAACACTACACCACTTCACATGTACCTTGTAATAAAAGCAATAATCCTAATTCTTCCTTCATGTCCCTTTTGTCATTGCTGCCATTCGTTTCATTTATATATAAGCATATATACATGAGCATTATGTATGTTTATACATTACATAAGATATGTAATCATACATAATCAAATACATTGTGTTGATATTATTATTTTTTTTTTAATTATTATTTTTTTTAAACATCTTTATTGGGGTATAATTGCTTTACAATGGTGTGTTAGTTTCTGCTTTATAACAAAGTGAATCAGCTATACATATACATATGTTCCCATATGTCTTCCCTCTTGCATCTCCCTCCCTCCCACTCTCCCCATCCCACACTTCCAGGCTGTCACAAAGCACCGAGCTAATATCCCTGTGCCTTGCGGCTGCTTCCCCCCAGCTATCTACCTTACTACGTTTGTTAGTGTGTATATGTCCATGACTCTCTCTCACCCTGTCAAAACTCACCCTTCCCCCTCCCCATATCCTCAAGTCCGTTCTCCAGTAGGTCTGCGTCTTTATTCCTATCTTACCCCTAGGTTCTTCATGACATTTTTTTCCCTTAAATTCCATATATATGTGTTAGCATACAGTATTTGTCTTTTTCTTTCTGACTTACTTCACTCTGTATGACAGACTCTAGGTCTATCCATCTCATTACAAATAGCTCAATTTCATTTCTTTTTAAGGCTGAGTAATATTCCATTGTGTATATGTGCCACATCTTCTTTATCCATTCATCCGATGATGGGCGCTTAGGTTGTTTCCATCTCCGGGCTATTGTAAATAGAGCTGCAATGAACATTTTGGTACATGACTCTTTTTGAATTTTGGTTTTCTCAGGGTATATGCCCAGTAGTGGGATTGCTGGGTCATATGGTAATTCTATTTGTAGTTTTTTAAGGAACCTCCATACTGTTCTCCATATCTCCTTCACTTTTGAAGGATAACTTCAGAGTACAGAATTCTGGGTTGGTTCAACACTGTAAATATTTCACTCCACTCCCTTCTTTCATGATATGTAATTCTTATCTTTGCTCTTCTATAGGGGTGTGTTTTATTTCCTCTGGCTTCTTCAGGATTTTTTCTTTATCTCTGATTTTCTAGTTTGAAGATATGTCTGGGTGTAATGATTTCATAATTTATCCTGGTGTTCTCTGAACTTCCTGGATCTGTAATTTGTGCCTGACATTAATTTGGGGAAATAGTCATTATTTTTTCAAATATTTCTTCTTCTTCCTTCCTTCCTCCCTACCTCCCTCCTTCTTTCTTTCTTTCTTTCTTGCTTGCTTTCCTTCCTTCCTTCTCTTTCTTTCTTCTTTCTTCTCCTTCTAGTATTTCTACCACATGTATGTTGCAACTTCTTTTTTTGTCCCATTTTCCTTGGATATTTTGTTCTCCCCCCTTCAGTCTTTATTCTCTTTGATTTTTGTTTTATATGTTTCTGATTGAGATATTCTCAAGCTCAGAGATTCTTTTCCAGCCATGTCCAGTCTACTAATAAGCCTATCAAAGGCATTCTTTGTTGCTGTTACAGTGTTTTTGGTCTTCTGTCATTTCTTTCTAGTTCTTCCATCTCTTTGCTTACATTACCCATCTGTTCTTGCATGTTGTCTACTTTATGCACTACAGTCCTTGCCATATTAATCATATTGATTTTAAATTCTCGGTTTGATAGTTCCAACATCTTGCCATGTCTGGTTTAATGCTTGCTCTTTCTCTTCAAATTTTAATTTTTGCCTTTTAATATGCCCTTTAATATTTTTTCTTGATAGCTGGATGTGAAATGGTGGGTAAAAGGAACTGTTGTAAATAGGCCTTTAGTAATGTAGTTGTAAGGTGTAGAGGGAAGTTCTATAGTCTTATGATGAGGTCTCGGTCTTTTTCTGAGCCTATGCTTCTGCTATGAAGTTCACAAGTGTTTCTCAGGTCTTTTTCTCCTCCTTAGCTAGGACAGGATAAATAGAGTGAGTTGGAATAGGGTTATTTCCCTTCCCTCTGGATCAGTCAGGCTGTTAATACCCCAGAAGGTTAGGCTATGGTTAACTAGTTTCTTCTAAGGGCAGGTCTTGTTAAGAACAGAATGTTCTGGTGTATTTTGAAATGGTTCCTCCTCCACCCCTCCCCCCACTCTCTGGGCTAGAAACATAAGATTTCCCCCCAGTATTTACCATGAGGACCTGGTCAAGCTCCTGGTGGTAAATCTCATGAAACTGTGGGGAACCTCCTAAGACTGGGTCTTCCTGCAGTTTTTAACTCTCAAAGTTGTTCACACTGAGCCTCCAGCAATTCATCAATTATGATTCAGTGTTTCCTACCCCAGCACTGGTTCCTAAGGTAGTTTCTGTTCATGAGTCTCTGCTCCCATAAGCTGTGACTTCATATATTCATCTGTCTGTGTCTCCAATCTTGAGGGCAGCAATTTGTTCTCCCATCTCTTATGGACACAAGAATAGCTTTTGAGTTTTCAGTCTCCAGCTTTTTACTTGTTATTAGGATGGAGCTCCTTATATGCAGAACTAGAAACTGGAATTTTTGTTTGTTCCCTTTACTTATGACTAGTGCTTCTGATATAGAGTTTAACAATTCACTTATTGAAGAACATTTAGATTGATTCCAGGTTTGGCTCTTACAAATAAAACTGCTATGAACATTCATGTACAGGGGTTTGTGTGAACATAAGTTCTCATTTCTCTGGGATAAATGTCCCAGAGTGCAGTTGCTGCGTCATATGGTAATTGCATGTTCAATTTTATAGGAAAGTGCCAAACTGTTTTCCAGAGTGACTGTAATCTTTAATATGTGTGTGTGTGTGTTTACTGTGAAATGATCAGCTACTTAACATCCATCACCACACAGTAATTTTTTTCTTGTGATGAGAACTTTTAAGATTTACTCTCAGCAACTTTCAAATAGACAACAAAGTATTATTAACAATAGTCACCATGCTGTACATAACATCCCCATGATTTATTTATTTTATGACCGGTGTTTGTACCTTTGACCACCCTCACCCAGTTTTGCCACCCCCACCTCTGAAAACCACCAATCTTTCTCTCTGTTCTCTTATTTATGAGTTTGATTTTTCTTTTTTAGCTTTTTAGATTCCACATATAAGTGAGATCATACAGTATTTGTTTTTCTGTCTGATTTATTCACTTAGCATAAATGTGCTTCAGTCATGTTGTTACAAATGGCAAGATTACCTTTTTTAATGGCTGAATAACATTCTTGTGTGTGTGTGTGTGTATACACACATATATCTGGCTGTTCAGTTTTCCCACTTATTGAAGAATGGTCCATTTCCAATTGTATGTTCTTGGCTCCTTTGTTGTAAATTAATTGTGTGAGTTTATTTCTGGGCTCTTTATTCTGTTCCATTGGTCTGTGTGTCTGTTTTAATGCCAATATCATACATTTTGATTATAATATCTTTGTATATAGTTTGAAATCAGGGAATGTGATGCCCTAGCTTTGTCCTTTCTCAAGATTGCTTTGGCTGCTCAGGGTCTTCTGTGGTTCCATACAAATTTTAGGATTGTTCTATTATTGTGGAAAATGCCATTGGAACATTGATCAGGATTGCATTGAATCTATAGGTTGCTTTGTGTAGTATGGACATTTTGGCAATATTAATTCTTCCAACCCATAAACATGGAATATCTTTCCATATATTTGTGTCTTTTTCAGTTTCTTTCATCAATGGCTTATAGTTTTCAGTGTACAGGTCTTTCACCTCTTTGGTTAAATTTATTCCTAGATATTTTATTCTTTTTGATGCAATTGTAAATGGGATTGTTTCTTTAATTTATCTTTCCGATAGTTTGTTATTGGTGTACAGAACTGCAACTGATTTTTGTACAATTATCCCTTGGTATCCTCAGGCATCTGGTTCCAGGACCCCTGTAAATACCCAAATCCACGGATGCTGAAGTCCCTTATATAAAATGGCACAGTATTTGCATATAACCTACACACTTTCTCCTATATACTTTAAATAATTTCTAGATTACCTATAATACTTAATACAATGTAAATGTTATATAAATAGTTGCTGGCATGCAGCAAATTTGCATTTTGCTTTTTGAAAATTTCTGGAATTTTTTTAATGAACGTTTTCAGTCTGCAGTTGTTTGAGTCCACAGATGCAGAACCCAAGGATATAGACAGAGGGTCAACTGTTCAATGATTTTGTGTTCTGGAACTTTACTGAATTTGTTTATTAGTTCCAATAGTTTTTTGTGGAATCTTTAGGGTTTTCTATATGTAATATCATGTCATCTGCAAATAGTGACAGTTTTATTTCTTTCTTTCTGATTAGGATGCCTTCCCCCCCGCCACAATTGCTCTGGCTAGGACTTTCAATGTTATTTTGAATAAAGCTGGTGAGAGTGGGCATCCTTGTCTTATTCCTGATCTTAGAGAAAAAGCTCTAAGCTTTTCACCACTGAGTATGATGTAAGCTGTAGGTTTGTTATATATGGGCTTTATCATGTTGAGGTACATTCCCTCTATACCAAGTGTGTTGAGAGATTTTATCATAAATGAATGTTGAAAAATTTCAAATGTTTTTTCTGCATCTATTGAGATAATCATACCATTTTTTATTCTTCATTTTGTTAATGTGATGAATCACACTGATTGACTAGCAGATGTTGAACCATGCTGCATCCTTGGAATAAATCCCACTTGATGATCATATATGATCCTTTTAATGTATTGCTAAATTCAGTTTGCTAATATTTTGTTGAGGATTTTTGCATCTATGTTCATCAACAGGGCTATTGGCTTGTAATTTTTTTTCTTGTGGCATTCTTTTCTGGTTTTGGTAACAGGGTAATGTTGGTCTTGTAAAATGTGTATGGAAATGTTCCCTCCTCTTCTATTTTTTTGGAAGAGTTTGAGAAGGATTGGTATTCTTTAAATGTTTTGTAGAATTCACCAGTGAAGTCATCTTGTCCTGGATTTTTGTTTGTTGTGTAATCTCTATATTTGGAGTGTTTAATACATTCACACTTCATGTAACTGATATGGTGGAAGTTATGTTTTCCACTTTGCTATTTATTTTCTATATGCCTCATGTCTCTTTTATTCTTCTTTCTTTACTATTTTTCAAAATAAAATTCTATACTGTACCATTTTAATTCAAGTGTTGATTTTTAAACAATTTTTGTTATTTTCTTAGTGGCTGGTTGCTCTGTGGATTGCAATATGCATCTTAATTTATACCACAATCCACTTCATGTTAATTCTAACTTAATTTCAATAAAATGTAGAAACTTTATTCCATCCTAACTTTATTTCTGTCCTCCTCCTTTGTGCTATTGTCAGTATGTTACATTCATATATGTTATAAGCCAAATGGTAGTGTTACAGTTATTGTTTTATATCCCATAAATTTTAGCTCTTAAATATCTCCTGAATCCATTCACACCTCTGTATCCATTCACATCTCCACTACTACCATTTCTTTCTCTCAACTGGTCTCACCACATCTATTCTCATTCCAGCCAGGTGGATCTAATTAAAATGCAAATCTAGTTAAAGTGTTCCCATCTTAAAACCTTCTCATTACCACCCATGGTGGTTTTCAAACCCAGTTGCAAATTTTTTGATACATCTCTCATGACCCCTCCCTTGAATCTAGGTGGGCTTGTAACTACTTCAAACAATATATATGGCAGAAGTAATGCCTTGTGTTTTAAAGGCTAGGTCTTAAAAGGCCATTGGCCTTTTTCCTGGGAACACTCTTTCTTAAGTCTTGAGCAGCCATATAAGCTGACTATGCTGGAAAAGACATTGGTAGTCACCCTGGCTGACAGTCTCACATGACATTATTAGTTTCAAATATCTGAAGCAGAATACATTAAAGTATACTGAAGATAGAGTTTTAAAATACTTTAAAAATCCTATTCCAGGGCTTTCCTGGTGGCGCAGTGGTTAAGAATCCGCCTGCCAATGCAGGGGACAGGGGTTCGATCCCTGGTCTGGGAAGATCCCACATGCCGCGGAGCAACTAATCCCGTGCGCCACAACTACAGAGCCTGTGCTCTAGAGCCTGCGAGCCACAACTACTGAAGCCCGCGTGCCTAGAGCCTGTGCTCCACAACAAGAGAAGCCACCGCAATGAGAAGCCCGTGCACTGCAATGAGATGTGGCCCCACTCTCCGCAACCAAAGAAAAGCCCGCGCGCAGCAACGAAGACCCAACGCAGCCAAAAAAAAAAAAAAAAAAAAAAATTCTATTCCAATGGATGAGCAAAACTAAGACCTTAGGTCAGAAAGATCAATCAAAACATTAAAATAGTCCTTTCTATAAGAGAAAAACACCTCTTAGAGAAGATCAAGTGTCTTTGCCTGAGGCCTCTGGAAAAATCTATTAAAGAGCAAGTGGGTATCACTCTATTCAGCCTTGCTCTACTGAACAAATATCTTTTTTTGACATTTATTTTTCCTAGCTTTATTGACATATAATTGACATATAACATTGTATAAGTTTAAGGTGTATAGCATGATGACTTGATATATATAAATATTGTGGTATTATTACCATGCTAAAGTCAGTTAACACATCCATCACCTCACATAGTTAATTTATGTGTGTGGTGAGAACTTTTAAGATCTACTCTCTTAGCAACTTTCAATCACACAATAAAGTATTGTTAAGTATAATCACCATGCTATAAATTAGATCCCCAGAATTTATTCATCTTATAATGGAAAGTTTGCACCCTCTTACTATCTTCACATATTCCATCTCCCTTCCCCAAACCCCTCCAATCCTGGTAACCACAATCTGCTTTTTAGTTTTTGGGGGGTTTTTTAGATTTTTTTTTTTTTAGATTCCACATGTAAATGCTGTCATACAGTATTTTTCTTTCTGTGTGACTTACTTCACTAAGCATAATGCCCTCAAGGTCCATCCATATTGTCTTTTTAAAAATATTTATTTATCTATTTATTTTTGGCTGTGTTAGGTCTTTGTTGCTGCATGTGGGCTTTCTCTAGTTGCGGCTAGCAGGGGCTACTCTTTATTGTGGTGCACAGGTTTTTCATTGTGGTGGCTTCTCTTGTTGTGGAGCATGGGCTCTAGGTGTAGGGGATTCAGTAGTTGTTGCTCACTGGTTCTAGAGGGCAGGCTCAGTAGTTGTGGTGCAAGGGCTTAGTTGCTCCATGGCATGTGGTATCTTCCTGGCCCAGGGCTTGAACCCATGTCCCCTGTATTGGCAGGTGGATTCTTAACCACTGTGCCACCAGGGAAGCCCCATGTTGTCTTAAATGGTAGAATTTCCTTCTTTTTTATGGCTGAATTGTACAATTCTATTGTACATATATACCACAACTTCTTTATCCATTTATCTGTTGACAGACACTTAGGTTAATGCTGCAATGAACATGAGGACGCAGCTATATCTTCAAGATAGTGATCTCATTTCCTTCAGATATATACCTCAAAGGGAGATTGCTGGATCATATGGTAGCTCTATTTTTAATTTTTTTTTTTTTTTTTTGCAGTACGCGGGCCTGTCACTGCCGCGGCCTCTCCCGTTGCAGAGCACAGGCTCCGGATGCGCAGGCTCAGCGGCCACGGCTCACGGGCCCAGCCGCTCCGCGGCATGCAGGATCCTCCCGGACCGAGGCACGAACCCGCGTCCCCTGCATTGGCAGGCGGACTCCCAACCACTGCACCACCAGGGAAGCCCTATTTTTAAAGGAAGCTTCATGTGGTTTTCCATAGTGGCTGTACCTATTTACATTCCCACCACCAGTGTACAAGAGTTCTCTTTTCTCCACATCCTTGTCAACATTTGTAATCTCTTGTCTTTTTGATTATAGACATTCTAACAGGTGTGGGGTGATATCTCATGGTTTTTTTGTTTTGCTTTGTTTTTAACTTGAAGGTTAAGTTTCAGATTAATTTAAAGAAGTAGTGATAGAACCATGATTTCAGTGAAAATCAACACAATTTATACCTTAAAAAAACAGTTCAGAAATACCAAGTCAGGCAAGCATGTAAAATTCAGAGTATTAAAAAATGCAAGTGTGGTTGCCCACACAGATATATCCCTCAGAAGAAGATTTGAAGATGCTGAACAGAACCAAAGGAATTAGAAGCTGAAAGGGAGGCTTCTCTGAATAAGCAGACCAATTCTCTCATTTTATAAATGAGGTAAGTGGGCAGACATTAACTGCTGAAGCTCATTCATCTAGATTAGGGATGCACGTAGATCTAATTTCCAGTGCTACTTACAACTACATATATCTAAATGAGTTAGATAGTTATTAAGGAGATAACTATCCAGAACACATTAAGCCCACTGATTTAACCAAAACATGTCAAGATTAATACACATAGTGGAGGCTGAAATTGTTACTACAGTACAGCAGCACATCTCACATGTATAAAAGATTAAACGGGGCTTCCCTGGTGGCGCAGTGGTTGAAAGTCCGCCTGCCGATGCAGGGGACGCGGGTTCGTGCCCCGGTCCGGGAGGATCCCACATGCCGTGGAGTGGCTGGGCCCGTGAGTCATGGCCGCTGAGCCTGCGCGTCCGGAGCCTGTGCTCTGCAACGGGGGAGGCCACAGCAGTGAGAGGCCCGCGTACAGCAAAAAAAAAAAAAAAAACGATTTTAATGTTCACCTTTGATAAACACAATCAAGTTTCCATCCAGTTTTCTGATGTAAAGCAAAATGTACTTGCTTAAAAAAATGTGCATTCTTCAGCTTTCTTCTACACTTTTTTGGCCATCTTTCAAAACTGAGCACTATTTGTAATGTAAACAATGTGATATGTATATTTTAATTGCATGTTTTAGGAATAAACAAAATCTAAATTTCAGTAACACACAGTGTATTTATAAAATGAAAATCTCTCTCAAAATATGCTTTTTACTGGGAAAAATAAATAAAACAGACAAATGGTTCTACACAAAGTAAAAATTAACTTTGGTAGATTTCAGTGTAGGACAGTCAGAAACAAGCATATTTGCCCTTATGTCCCCCACCCCACCCCCAGAGCTGCTCATCTTCAGAGTTAAGATTTTTAAAATATTTTAAATTGAGATAATTATGTTGACATTTTTTCTCATTCCACATCACCTTCAGTCAAGCTCTGAGCATTTATAATTAATTCTCTAATTGTTGGAAGCTTAGTCAAAAGCATCTGGAACACTGGTCGTTGAATTGTTAGCCCTAACACTTGCAATAACTTCTGTGACTGTCCACACACAGCAACTGCATTTGTCAGGTGGTCTATACCCTTCTCATATTCACCTTGGGCTAGTAACTCTTCACCAAGCCATAGTTATTGGAAGAAGAAATTCTGAATAGCTTCAGCATCTTTAAGGTCAGGTAACTTGGAAAGCCAACTCTCTCCTTGTCAAGCTTTTGTTTCTTTCTTCATTCTCACAGCCTGTTCTTGAATTTGGGGTCACTCTGTCTCGAGGTCAAAGTAAATGTAGTACCTGATGAAAAGTGTTCCACCCAAGATGGTGCTGTTCTGGCCCACCATCTTCTCTCCACGGAGGAGTGGGGTGGGTGGCAGTGGGGCCCCAAAAAAGGAATTGGCCCAGAACCTTCAGCAGATAGCTCCCCTCAGATCTGCTGCCCACTGTGAGGGACATGGAGAAAAGCCTCATCGTGGTTTTGATTTGCATTTCCCTGATGATTAGTGATGTCAACCACATTTTCATGTACTTTCTGGCCAAGATATCTGTGTGTCTTCTTTGGAAAAAATGTCTATTCAGATCCTCTGCCCATTTTTAAATCAGATTTAGGTTTTTTTAGTTTGATGTAGACCCACTTGTTGATTTTTGCTTTTGTTGTCATACCCAAAACATTCATTCCCAAGACTAATAACAAGGAGTTTTCCCATTTCCTTCTAGGGGTTTTATGGTTTCTTGTTTTGTATTTAAATCTTTAATGTAATATTTTATGAGTGGTGTAAGGGAAGGGTCTGGTTTCATTCTTTTGCGTGTGAATATCCAGTTTTCCCAACACCATTTATTGAAGAGACTATCATTTCCCCATTGTATATTCCTGGCTCCTTTGTTTCTGGGCTCTTGAATCTGTTCCATTGGTCTATGTGTCATCTTTTATGCTAATATCATACTGCTTTTTAAAAATTACAATAGCTTTGTAGTATAGTTTGAAATCAGTAATTATAGTGCCTCCAGCTTTGTTCTTTCTCAAGATTACTTTGGCTATTGGTTCTTTCTCAAGATTACTTTGGCTACATACAAATTTTAGGATTGTTTGTCCTACCATTGTGAAAAATGGCTTAGAATTCTGATGGAGATTGCATCGAATTTGTAGATTGCTTTAGGTAGTATGGAGATATTAACAATATTAATTCTTCTGATCCATGAGTATGGGATAGCTTTCCATTTGTTTTTGTTTTCTTCAGTTCCTTTCATCTAAGTCTTATAGTTTTCATTGTGCAGATGTCAATTCATTTGTAAAATTTGTTCCTAACTACTTTATTGTTTTTGATGCTATTGTGAATGGGACTTTTTTTTTTCAGATAGTATGTTGCTATTGTATAGAAATACAACTAAATTTATGCATTGATTTTATATCCTGCAACTTTACTGAATTTGTTGTTAGTTTTTTTTGGGGGGGTGGAGTCTTTGGGGTTTTCTATATTAAAATCATGTCATTTGCAAAGAGTTTTACTTTTTCCTTTCCAATATGGATGTCTGTTCTTTTTCTGTCTTTTCTGATTGCTCTAGCTAGGACTTTCAGTACAGTGTTCAATAGGAGTGGTGAGAGTGGGCACACTTGTGCTGTTTCTGACCTTAGAAGAAAAGCTGTCAACCTTTTATCATTGGATAACGTTTACTGTGGGCTTGGGCTTGTCATATATGGCTTTGGTTGTCTTGAGGTTCATTCTTCCTATACCCAATTTTTTGAGCTTTTCTAAAAAAAAATTTTATGAAAAGATGTTGAATTTTCTCAAGCTCTTTTTCTGTGCCTATTGAAATGATCATATGACTTTATCTTTTATTCTATTTATATATCACATTGATTTGTATATGTTGAAACATCCTTTCGTCACAGGGATAAATCCCACTTGATCATGGTGAATGATCCCTTTAATGTGCTGCTGAATTTGGTTTGCTGGTATCTTGTTGAAATTTTTTTGCATCTATATTTATCAGGGATATTGACCTCTAGTTTTCTTTTCTAGTAGTATCCTTATTTGGCTTTGGTATCAGGATGCTGGCCTTGTAAAATAAGGAAGTGTTGGAAGTGTTCTCTCCTCTTTGATATTTTGGTAGAGTTTGTGAAGCATTGGTGTTAATTTTTTAAGTGTTTGATAAAATTCACCAGTTATCTGGTCCTGGGCTTTTCTTCATTGGTAGAGTATTGATTTCTGATTCAATATCCTTCTAGTACTTGGCCTATTCAGACTTTCTATTTCTTTCTGATTCAGTCTTGGTAAGTTGTATGTTTCTAAGAATATTTCCATTTTTTTCTAGGTTGTCTGGTTTGTTGACAAATAGTTTTTCAGAGTAGACTCATGATTTTTTGTATTTCTGTGGTATCAGTTGTAATGTCTCCTTTTTCATTTATATCTGATTTGGGTCTCCTCTCTTTTTTCCTTGGTTAGTCTAGCTAGGCGTTTGTCAGTTTTGTTTATCTTTTCAAAGAAAAAACTATGGTTAATATTTTCTATTGTTTTTCTGTTCTCTATTTCATTTACTTATACTCTAATCTTTATTATTTCCTCTCTTCTGCTAACCTTGAGCTTAATTCCTTATTTTTTTCCAGTTCTTTGAGATGTCCCCCAAATATCATGGGGTTTTTCATAACATTTTTTTGAAGTTATGTTCCTTTAATGTAAACCTTTTTATTCTTCTTACCCCAAATAACCAAAATATAAAATCAAGTTATTGGAACTAAAATGGTAACAATCAGTATTAGATATCAATGTATTTCAGTATTCCAAGGACCTAAATGTGCAATGATTCCCAGCTGGCACATGAGGCCATGTGAGAGTCACTGCAGAGAAGGTCATAGCTCAGGCCACAGCAGTGGAGCTGCACTGCTAATCGGAGGAATTGTGAGATAGATTTCTGGGCCCAACATCAAGGAAGATCAGGCAAACACATAGAAAATAAAAAGAAAGGAGGAAAAAGAAGCTTTCAAACACAAGCAAGCCAGAAAGAGACAAGGAGATCTAGTCAAGAGGCTCACTCCCTCTGCCTTAAAGAACTGAGAAAGAAAAAAAAAAGCATAAAAAGAATAAAATCCAACCTCCATAGTTTTGTATGAGAAACAATATAGGGTATTGTCTCTCAGAGCCAGAATACAAGGATTTAGGTAGGACTCAAGGGAGGAAGTGGGTTGGCTCCTCTTACCATCACACGTACCAACATTAACCCATCTTTGCAACTCTGAGAGCTGCCAGGGGGAGATAAGTGGATAATGCTGCCACAATGTGACACAACTATGATTCCATTGCACTGGTGAAAGTGGGGTGTTAAAGTCCCCTACTATGAATGTGTTACTGTTGATTTCCCCTTTTATGGCTGTTAGTATTTGTCTTATATATTGAGGTGCTCCTGTGTTGGGTGCATAAATATTTACAATTGTTATAGCTTCTTCTTGGATCGATCCCTTGATCATTATGTAGTGTTCTTCTTTGTCTTTTGTAATAGTCTTTATTTTAAAGTCTTTTTTGTCTGACTTGAGAATTGCAACTCCAGGTTTCTTTTGGTTTCCATTTGCATGGAATATTTTTTCCATCCCCTCACTTTCAGTCTGTATCTGTCTCTAGTTCTGAAGTGGGTCTCTTGTAGACAGCATATATATGGGTCTTGTTTTTGTATCCATTCAGCCACTCTGTGTCTTTTGGTGGGAGCATTTAATCCATTTACATTTAAGGTAATTATCGATATGTTATGCTCCTATTTCCATTTTCTTAATTGTTTTGGGTTTGTTATTGTAGGTCTTTTCCTTCTCTTGTGTTTCTTGCCTAGAGAAGTTCCTTTAGCATTTGTTGTAAAGCTGGTTTGGTGGTGCTGAACTCTCTCAGCTTTTGCTTGTCTGTAAAGGTTTTAATTTCTCCATCAAATCTGAATGAGATCCTTGCTGGGTAGAGTAATCTTGGTTGTGGGTTTTTCTCCTTCATCACTTTAAATATGTCCTGCCAGTCCCTTCTGGCTTGCAGAGTTTCTGCTGAAAGATCAGCTGTTAACCTGATGGGGATTCCCTTGTCTGTTATTTGTTATTTTTCCCTTGCTGCTTTTAATATGTTTTCTTTGTATTTAATTTTTGATAGTTTGTTTAATATGTGTCTTGGCGTATTTCTCCTTGTATTTATCCTGTATGGGACTCTCTGTGCTTCCTGGACTTCATTAACTATTTCCTTTCCCATATTAGTGAAGTTTTCAACTATAATCTCTTCAAATATTTTCTCAGTCCCTTTCTTCTTCTCTTCTTCTTCTGGAACCCCTATAATTCGAATGTTGGTGCGTTTCATGTTGTCCCAGAGGTCTCTGAGATTGTCCTCAGTTATTTTCATTCTTTTTTCTTTATTCTGCTCTGCACTAGTTATTTCCACTATTTTATCTTCCAGGTCACTTATCCGTTCTTCTGCCTCAGTTATTCTGCTATTGATCCCATCTAGAGTATTTTAAATTTCATTTATTGTGTTGTTCATTGTTGCTTGTTTCCTCTTTAGTTCTTCTAGGTCCTTGTTAAATGTTTCTTGCATTTTCTCTATTCTATTTCCAAGATTTTGGATCATCTTTACTATCATTATTCTGAATTCTTTTTCAGGCAGACTGCCTATTTCCTCTTCATTTGTTAGGTCTGGTGCGTCTTTATCTTGCTCCTTCATCTGCTGTGTGTTTTTCTGTCTTCTCATTTTGCTTATCTTACTGTGTTTGGAGTCTCCTTTTTGCACGCTGCATGTTCGTAGTTCCCATTGTTTTTGGTGTCTGTCCCCAGTGGCTAAAGTTGGTTCAGTGGGTTGTGTAGGCTTCCTGTTGGAGGGGACTAGTGCCTGTGTTCTGGTGGATGAGGCTGGATCTTGTCTTTCTGGTGGGCAGGTCCACGTCTGGTGGTGTGTTTTGGGGTGTCTGTGGACTTATTATGATTTTAGACAGCCTCTCTGCTAATGGGTGGGGTTTTGTTCTTGTCTTCCTAGTTGTTTGGCATAGGGTGTCCAGCACTATAGCTTGCTGGTCGTTGAGTGAAGCTGGGTCTGTTGGTGTTGAGATGGAGAGCTCTGGGAGATTTTTGCCATCTGATATTACGTGGAGCTGGGAGGTCTCTTGTGGACCACTGTCCTGAAGTTGGCTCTCACACCTCAGAGGCACAGCACTAACTCCTGCCTGCAGCACCAAGAGCCTTTCATCCACACGACTCAGAATAAAAGGGAGAGAAATTAAAAAGGAAGAAAGAAAGAGGATAAAATAAAATAAAGTAAGGTAAAATAAAGTTATTAAAATGGAAAAATAATTATTAAGAAAAAAAAATTTTTTTAAAGTAATCAAAACAAAAACAATGGACGGATAGAACCCTAGGACAAATGGTGAAAGCAAAGCTATACAGACAAAATCTCACACAGAAGCATACACATACACACTCACAAAAAGAGGAAAAGGGGAAAAAAATCATAAATCTTGCTCTCAAAGTCCACTTCCTCAATTTGGGATGATTTGTTGTCTATTCAGGTATTCCACAGATGCAGGGTACATCAAGTTGATTGTGGAGATTTAATCTGCTGCTCCTGAGGCTGCTGGGAGAGATTTCCCTTTCTCTTCTTTGTTTGCACAGCTCCTGGGACTCAGCTTTGGATTTGGCCCTGCCTCTGCATGTAGGTCACCAGAGGGCGTCTGTTCTTCGCTCAGACAGGATGGGGTTAAAGGAGCCACTGATTAGGGGGCTCTGGCTCACCCAGGCTTGGGGGAGGGAGGGGTACAGAGTGTGGGGCGAGCCTGCCGTGGCAGAGGCCAGCGTGACGTTGCACCAGCCTGAGGTGCGCCGTGCGTTCTCCTGGGGAAGTTGTTCCTGGCTCCCGGGACCCTAGCAGTGGTGGGCTGCACAGGATTCCTGGAAGGGAGGTGTGGAGAGTGACTTGTGCTTGCACACAGGCTTCTTGGTGGCGGCAGCAGCAGCCTTAGCGTCTCATGCCCGTCTCTGGGGTCCGTGCTGTTAGCCGCGATTCACGCGGGTCTCTGGAGCTCCTTTAAGCAGCGCTCTTAATCCCCTCTCCTTGCACACCAGGAAACAAAGAGGGAAGTAAAAGTCTCTTGCCTCTTCAGCAGGTCCAGACTTTTTCCCGGACTCCCTCCCGGCTAGCCGTGGTGCACTAACTCCTTCAGGTTCCGTTCACGCCGCCATTCCTCTCCCTGCACTCGGACCTTCGCCTGACCCTCAGCTCCCAGCCCTGCCTGCCCCGGGGGATGAGCAGAGAAGCCTTTCGGGCTGGTGAGTGCTGGTCGGCACCGATCCTCTGTGCGGAAATCTCTCCATTTTGCCCTCTGCACCCCTGTTGCTGCGCTCTCCTCCGCGGCTCTGAAGCTCCCCCCGTCTGCCTCCTGCAGTCTACACGCTCGAAGGGGCTTCCTAGTGTGTGGAAACATTTCCTCCTTCACGGCTCCCTCCCACTGGTGCAGGTCCCGTCCCCATTCTTTTATCTCTGTTTATTTTTTCTTTTGTCCTACCCAGGTGCATGGGGAGTTTCTTGCCTTTGGGGAGGTCTGAGGTCTTCTGCCAGCGTTCAGTAGGTGTTCTGTAGGAGTTGTTTCACGTGTTCAGATGTATTTCTGATGTATTTGTGGGGAGGAAGGTGATCTCCGCGTTTTACCCTTCCGCCATCTTCCCCCTCTCCCCTCCGTTGCACTGGAAGATGAGACTGCCACTTGGCTTCCTCATGTCACTGAGGCAGGAGACAAATGGGTTGTACTGACAATGGGGAAAGGAGAGCTATGTCTGGAACCCAGGGGATTCTCTGAGGTGTCTCATAGTACTCCATGCCTAGTAGAAAGGTTAGTAGAAAATTACAGCTACCAAGAAAAATGGCATGACTGCTGAGGCTGCAGATCCTTTCTTGATGAAGATCTTGGTCACCGGTCAGGTAGAAAACCCCAACGAGATGAAGTGCTAGTGAAGGCCAAGGAAATATGGAATGGGTAAAAGTAGAAGTTATAAATACTAGCTAAGGCCATGTGACCTGTCACAGAAAAGAGGACAGAGCAGCTAAATATTTCATCTCCTTCCTTTTGCTGGTATGTGTTTATATAGAGAGAGTAAGCATTTTCTTTTCTTTCCTCCTTATTTTATACAAGTTTTATTGGAGATTAATTATACCTTTTTGTAAGAGAATTTTCAAATGGTACTATGATTGATTTGGAGGGAGTAATCTACATAGTCCAGTGACAGATAACTGACTGCTAAGACTTTGTGTCTCCAATTTTGTGGAGAGGGTGGGTGCATCAATTGCAAATAAGACAGTTACACGTCATTAAATAGAAAAATGGAGTTGGTTGGGGGCCACATAGGAGCTCACACAGGTGTAGCAGGTATGTTGATGGTGCCAGTGGTTCAATTATTGTCTCTCAGTTCCAACTTGTCCTTTAGCTGGCATACCCATTCTGCTTTTGCCAGCAGGCTGTTAGCTCTGCCAATAAAGGATGCTAGAAGGAAACTGCAAACTGAAGAGGAAGAGTGAGTGACTGACTACTCCTTCTTATGTTCTCATTTCTCACAGCCACATTCCAACAATTTCTTTACCCTGACAGTGGTGGTTCCTTCCCATAGCAGCAGCTAAACCCAGTTTGCAGTTTTCCCAACACAAGCAGAACCCCAGGTACACTGTGCCAGCTCCATACACCACCCCCACAGACCTTACCTCCAGGCCTAGAAACACCACCATTGACCATCTGGCAATCCCTGTTCAGAAATCTGAGATCAAACCACACAGGGACCCTTCCCTAAGATTCTATGTTTTAATAATTCAAACTTGTACTCTTTGTTCCCTCAGCCTGGGGAAACTACAGTTGTTACCCCCATGATACTTGAAACAGCAGTTCTCAAACTGTGGTCCCAGGATCAGCAACATCAGCATCTCCTGGGAACTGGTTACAAATGCAGATTCCCATGCACCACCCAACCTACTGAGTCAGTGGCTCAGATGGTGTGAGCAGGAATCTGTTTAGCACTCCAGTTGACCCTGATGCATGCTGAAATTTGGGAATCACTGCCCACTGCCTCAGAGTTCTCATTTCACTCTTTTGGTTGCCTAGTTAACAGTATAGTTAACTATTCCTTATATTAAACTCTCTGTTTAAATAACTGGTGTGTGATACCCTAATACTGTAGCATTCTAACAAATGTTTAAAGTAGTTATCAACACTAATCCTTCTTAAACTCTTCCAAAAAATAGAAGAAAAGGGAACATTTCCCAACTCATTTATATGAGGCCACCATTACCAAAGCCAGCCAGAGACATCACAAGACCTATATTTCTTATGAATATAGATGCAAAAATCCTTAAAAAGAAAAAAATTTCATTGAATCCAGCAACATATTAAAGGGTTTGTGCAACATGACCAAGTGGGAATTATCCCAGTAACGCAAGGGTAGATCAACATGTGAAAATCAACCAATGCAATACACTACAAAATAGAATGAAGGAACCCCCCCCCAACAATCATCTCAATGCAGAAAAAGCATGTGACAGAATCCAACATCGTTTTATTATAAAACAAACAACAAAAACAACACTCAACAAACTAGGAATAGAGGGGAACTTCCCACAACATGGGAAGAAATGGACAAATTCTTAGAAAAGCACAACTTTCCGAGACTGAACCAGGAAGAAATAGAAAATATAAACAGACGAATCACAAGCAGTGAAATTGAAATTGTGATTAAAAATCTTCCAACAAACAAAAGCCCAGGACCAGATGGCTTCACAGGCAAATTCTATCAAACATTTAGAGAAGAGCTAACACCTATGCTTCTCAAATTCGCCCCAAATATAGCAGAGGGAGGAAAACTCCCAAACTCATTCAACAAGGCCACCATCACCCTGATACCAAAACCAGACAAAGATGTCACAAAGAAAGAAAACTACAGGCCAGTATCACTGATGAACACAGATGCAAAATTCCTCAACAAAATACTAGCAAACAGAATCTAGCAGCACATTTAAAGGACCATACACCATGATCCAGTGGGGTTTATCCTAGGAATGCAAGGATTCTTCAAAATACGCAAATTAATCAATGTGATAAACCATTTTAACAAATTGAGACAGAAAAACCGTATGATCATCTCAATAGATGCAGAAAAAACTTTCAACAAAATTCAACACCCATTCATGATAAAAACCCTCCAGAAAGTAGGCATAGAGGGAACTTACCTCAACATAATAAGGCCATACATTACAAACCAACAGCCAACATCATTCTCAATGGTGCAATATTGAAACCATTTCCTCTAAGATCAGGAACAAGACAAGGTTGTCCACTCTCACCACTCTAATTCAAAATAGTTTTGGAAGTTTTAGCCACAGCAATCAGAGAAGAAAAAGAAATAAAAGGAATACAAATCAGAAAAGGAGAAGTAAAGTTGTTGTTGTTTGCAGATGACATGATACCATACATAGAGAGTCCTAAAGATGCTACCAGAAATCTACTAGAGGTAATCAATGAATTTGGTAAAGTAGCAGGATACAAAATTAATGCACAGAAACCTCCTGCATTCCAATACACTAATGATGGAAAATCTGAAAGAGAAATTAAGGAAACACTCCCATTTACCAATGCAACAAAAAGAATAAAATACCTAGGAATAAACCTACCTAAGGAGACAAAAGACCTGTATGCAGAAAACTATATGACACTGATGAAAGAAATTGAAGATGATACAAATAGATGGAGAGATATACCATGTTTCTTGGATCGGAAGAATCAACATTGTGAAAATGACTCTACTACCCAAAGCAATCCACAGATTGAATGCAATCCCTATCAAACTACCAATGGTATTTTTCATAGAACTAGAAGAAAAAAATTCACAATTTGTATGGAAACACAAAAGACCCCGAATAGTCAAAGCAGTAATGAGGAAAAAAAATGGAACTGGAGGAATCAGACTCGCTGACTTCAGACTATACTACAAAGCTACAGTAATCAAGACAATGTGGTACTGGCACAAAAACAGAAATACAGATCAATGGAACAGGACAGAAAGCCCAGAGAGAAACCCACGCACCTATGTTCAATTAATCTATGACAAAGGAGGCAAGGATATACAGTGGAGAAAAGAAAGTCTCTTCAATAAGTGGTGCTGGGAAAACTGGCCAGGTATATGTAAAAGAATGAAATTAGAACACTCCCTAACACCATATACAAAAATAAACTCAAAATGGATTAGAGACCTAAGTGTAAGACCAGACACTATAAACCTCTTAGAGGAAAACATAAGAAGAACACTCTGACATACATCACAGCAAGATCTTGTTTGATCCACTTTCTAGAATAATGGAAATAAAATAAAAAATAAACAAATGGGACCTAATGAAACTTGAAATCTTTTGCAAAGCAAAGGAAACTACAAACAAGACGAAAAGACAATCCTCAGACTGGGAGAAAATATTTACTAACGAATCAACTGACAAAGGATTAATCTCCAAAGTTTTCAAGCAGCTCATACAGCTCAATATCAAAAAAACAACGCAATCCAAAAATGGGCAGACCTAAATAGACATTTCTCCGAAGAATACATACAGATGGCCAAGAAGCACATGAAAAGCTGCTCAATATCATTAATCATTAGAGAAATGCAAATCAAAACTACAATGAGGTATCACCTCCTCACACTTAGTTAGAATGGGCATCATCAGAAAATCTACAAACAACGAATGCTGGAGAGGGTGTGGAGAAAAGGGAACCCTCTTACACTGTTGGTGGGAATGTAAATTGATACAGCCACTATGGAGAACAGTATGGAGGTTCCTTGAAAAACAAAAAATAGAATTACTATATGAGCCAGCAATCCCACTACTGGGCATAAACCCAGAGAAAACCATAATTCAAAAAGACATATGCACCCCAATATTCATTGTAGCACTATTTACAACAGCCAGGTCATGGCAGTGACCTAAGTTTCCATCGACAGACGATGTGGCACATATATACAATGGAATATTACTCGGCTATAAAAAGAAATGAAATTGAGTGAGGTGGATGGACCTAGTCTGTCATACAGAGTGAAGTAAGTCAGAAAGAGAAAAACAAATACCGTATGCTAACAGATATATATGGAATCTAAAAAGAAAAAGTTCTTAAGAACCTAGGGGCAGGACAGGAATAAAGACGCAGACGTAGAGAATGGACTTGAGGACACGGGGAGGGGTAAGGGTAAGCTGGGACGAAGTGAGAGAGTGGCATGGACTTATATATACTACCAAATGTAAAATAGCTAGTGGGAAGCAGCTACATAGCACAGGGAGATCAGCTCGGTGCTTTGTGTCCACCTAGAGGGGTGGGATAGGGAGGGTGGGATAGGGAGGGTGGGAGGGAGGGAGACGCAAGAGGGAGGAGATATGGGGATATATGTATAGCTGATTCACTTTGTTATAAAGCAGAAACTAACACACCACTGTAAAGCAATTATACTCCAATAAAGATGTTTTTTTTAAAAAAAGACAACCACAAATGGTATAGGGCACTGGATAACTACATGAAAAAGGATAAATTAGTACTTCTATCTCACACCATATACAAAAAATTTACCCAAATGGATTAAAGACCTAAATGTAAGAGATACAACTATATAACTCTTAGAAGGGAAAAATAGTTGTAAACCTTCATGACCTTGGATTAGTCAATGGTTTCTCAAATATGCCACCAAAAGCAAAACTGACAAAAGAAAAAAATAAACTGGACTTTATCAAAATCTGTGCATGAGAGGACACTATCAAGAAAGTAAAAAGAAAAACCACAGAATGACAGAAAGTATTTATAAACAGTATATCTGATAAGAGTCTACATCCAGAATATATAAAGATCACTTACAAGCCAACAACAAAAGATAATCCATTTTAAAAATGGGCAAAGGATTTGAATACACATTTCTGCAAAGAGAATATTCAAATGGCCAGCAAGAACACGAAAAGATTTTGGAGTTAGATAGTACAGATGGCTAAACAATATTATGACTATACTAAAAAACACTGAATTGTACTTTTAAAGTGGTTAAAATGGTAACTTTTAAGATGTGTGAAAAAAGAAAACATACGGATAAATTCATTACTTTGGATTTGATAACAGATTCTTAGATATGACACCATACAAAACACCAAAAAGAAAAAAAGCTGATAAATCGGACCTAATTAACACAAACTTTTGTGCATCAAAGGACACCATAAAGAAACAGAAAAGCCAACCCACAGAATGGGAGAAAATATTTGCAAATCATACATCTGGTAAGAGTCTAGTGTCCAGAATATATAAAGAACTCATACAACTCAACGAGAACAAACATCTTGATTCAAAAATAGGCAAAGGACTTGAATAGACATTTCTCCAAAGAAAAGATATAAATGGCAAATAAGCACAAAAAGATGCTCAACATCATCATAAGGGAAATGCAAATCAAAACCAGTGAGATACCACTCTAAACTCACTAGGATGTCTATAAACAACAACAAAACAGAAAATAATAAATGTTGGCAAGGATACAGAGAAATTGAAGCCCTCTTACATTACTGATGGGAATGTAAAATGTGCAGCTCTATGTCAGTTCCTCAGATGGCTAATCATAGTTACTACATGACCTAGCAACTCTACTCCCTGACATACACCTAGGAGGACATGTTCACACAAAAACTTAGACAAGAATGTTTACAGCAGCATTATTCATAATAACGTAAAAGTGGAAACAATCCAAATGCCAACTGACATTTGATTGATACATTATCAATTAACTAAATAAAGAAAATGTGGTATATGCCACACAATGGAATATTCAGCCTTAAAAAGGAATAAAAATTGACACATGCTACAACATAGATGAACCTTGAAAACATGCTATGTGAAAGAAGCCAGACACAAAAGGTCACATACTGTATGATTCCATTTATATGAAATGTCCAAAATAGGCAAATCTATAGACATAAAGTATATTACCGGTTTCCAGGGGATGGGGATAGGGGGAATTGGTAGTGATTGCTAATGGGTATGGGGTTTCTCTTTTGGGATGATGGAAATGTTCTGGAATTAGATAATAGCTGTACAAACTTGTGAATAAACTAAAAACCACTGAATTGTACACTTTGGAATGGTTAAAATGGTTAATTTTATCTCAATTTTAAAAATCTACCTAATTTTTAAAAATGACATTTGTTATACTGGGTTAAAAAAAAAAAAAAGAAACCAAACTACAATTTTGATAAGCAGTAGTAAAGAACAAAGACTCCACGAGAGCATCTTTTAAAAATTGTGGCAAAATATACCTAACATAAAATGGATCATTTAAACCATTTTTAAGTAGTTCAGTGGCATTAAGTACATTTACATTGTTGTGCAACCATCCTCACCATCCATCTCCAGAACTTTACCTGCAAAACTGAAACTCTACCCATTAAATAATAACTTCCCACTTCCCTTTCCCCTTAGTCCTGCCACCACTATTCTACTTTCTGTATGAATTTGACTAGATATTTCATATAAGTTGAACCATATAGTATTTGTCATGTGACTGCCTTATTTCACTTAGCATAATATCTTCAAGGTTCATCCACATTGTAGCATATGTCAGAATTTCGTTCCTTTTAAAGGCCAAATAATATTCCATTTATGTATAATATATACCATATTTTCTTTATCCATTCATCCAACAATGGACACTTGGGTTGCTTCCACCTTTTGGTTGCTGTGAATGATGCTGCTAATAAACATGGGTGTACAAGTATGTTTGTATCCCTGCTTTAAAAAAAAAAAAAAAAAAGTTGTGATCTCTTTTTGAAGATCACAACTTTTTGAAGGGAGATTTTGAAATGAAACTTATTTTGAAAATACACATATCTTCTTCATTAGCTTAAAGACTAAAAACTTATTTCAGTTGAAAGTCACCCAAAGGAGAACGCAAAGATCAATGGTACTGTTCACTGTAAAGAAACACAAAAGACATAAAAGTATCCATTGCAAATTTATTATGCATTAGGAAGCTTAACTTAAAAACCAACAGCATAGTAAAAAGATATGTTATCTTTGTTCGCAGCAGAACAGGTTTCAAAATATATTTTCTTTTAAATGTATTCAGTCAGTACACAATCCTTTATAAAAGTTGTATATATTTTTTTCTGTCAATACCTTCATTACATTTATAAATACAAGATTTACATAGCACCCCATCAAAAAAAATTAAAACTCCTTATGAATATCTACATATATTTCATACCTATAAAACTTTCAAAGGAGTGCTGTGTTAAAGATGGGCCCTAGTTAATGGTCCACCTACTGGTGCAGGAAAACACATATAATCTAAAGTTTTCTTTGTCCATAAAACATCTCGAAAAATTAGCAAGACACTTATTTTGAAACTGAGCTTCTTAAACCATCATATTTTAGAAAGGAATTTACTGTGCATATTCCCATGAGATTCAAGTGGCAGATACATAGATGAAAATAAAGACTGACTGAAAACAAATGCCTACATAGAGCAGTTAAGGCAGGGGTGTGATGAATGAGAAACACTGAAAAGTAAGACACAGGAGATGTGGGTGGGAGCAAATATAGTAAGAATGCATTACATGAGTCTAAACTTGGATATAAACTCCACTGGTATCCAGTTACTAACTTTCATTCTCACCTAGGAATGTTTACATTGTTGAAAACTTTCTTACAAGCACCCTCCAATTTCTATGTTGCCACCAGAATGGCTGATGTATGTTTTTCTTCTGTAAAATCACCTTGGATCTAACCAAAACATTAGGCCCAGGAATCTGAATTGCTAGTTCTTCATGATTTAAATTTATTAAAAAAATTTCCTTCATCCGGTAAAGGTTATCACTAATCAATATTATTACTGTCCAGATGTGTATATGCTGAATTTCATTCTAGCCAAGAATAGGAAGTAGAGATAAGGAAAGGAGAGTAAGACTAGTTATTTGCTTGACCTTTGAACAAAGGCAATAGATCCCTGATACTGAGCAGCCACTCATAAACACCTATGGGCTAAACGGGCACAGTTCAGAGAAACAGGAGGGAAGAAAATATGGGATTCTTTATCTCAAATTTTGCCAGAGAAGGCAGTTGTCCTATAATCCTGCACCTTCTACTGAAAAGGACATGGTCACTCTTACTCTGGAGTTATTAAAGGAAAGTCATCCTTTCTACCAGAGATGACTTTTTCTGAGTTTCGAAGTGTGGACTCCAGATAACTTTGAGAGTTGCATATTATTTGCAGAAAAGTATTTCAATCCTTAACTTGTTCTAACATATAAAGAGAAAGAAACAGAATGGCAGAAAAGGAACAGGAGGAGAAAGGGGCGGGAGATGAGGGATGGAGGTGGTTACTTCTCAAACTCGGCCTGAAGCATGCCACTAGCATCTCCCCTCCAGCACCATGAAGTCTCCAGTGTGGTGTGGCTCCTCCATGGCTCTCAGAGATGGAGTCTACAGAATTCTAGTTTCTGCAGTTTATAGTTCAGTGCATTGATTCCCAGGCTCCTCGAAGGAAGAGAGCTCCCAGATGCTGCTGTCCTGCAGTAGTGGCTCAATGTCTTCATCACTGCCTCGTTCTATTGTGTTGGTCAGGCTGCCGCTGATGCTGTTGCTATGTTTTTTAATTCCACTGCCTTTACTGTATTCAGGGATGAATAAGGCAACCAGAAAAGACATAAGAACTATACATGCCCCAAATAAAAACGGTGGGCCTGGGATGACAGCTCCCTGATGGGTGTGGGAAACAAATGAAGATTTGGTTAGTCAAAATTAGTCCTGGACGACCCCAAAAAAGCACACCACTGAAAAGTGCGTTATTTTCTCATAAGCAAATGTTCATTAAGTGTCATAGCAAATTCTAACAGAGCCTGGCATCTGGAATATGATGGAGGGCAACTAATCACTGCTTTGTGCACCACTTTCCAACAGCTTAACCAAACTTTCCAACAGCTTAACCAAACATGTAAACATGTAAACATGTAAACAAGTTATTTATCTCTAATCCTGCCCTGTGACCTGAGATCATGAACTATGTACATGAACAGTAATTCCAATTTTGTATAGAAATCTATATTAAATATAGCTTGGAAGGAGGGAAGTAATAGCAAATAAATAGTAGAAAAAGCACTCTAGCTCAAATTCTAGCTGGAATTTTAGGTCATTTCATCTTTTATCTGGCCTGAGCTTCACCAGAGGACAGCATTCTGATCAGAATAATTATATAGGTGAAAACAGAATCTGAACAAAGTAAAGACAAATGTTTTACATAAGATATTACATCACTGAAATGATCCCTCCCTAGTCCCAGGAAGCAATGAACATAGCACTTACTACTGTCAAATACAATAGTATTATAAAAATAAGAACACTTTCCAAATTTAAGGTCAGAAGATTTTGCTATAATCAGACACAACTGCTATTGTAAACCTAGACTTATTACCAAATTACCTGCAGGGCAGCATTGTTAGAATTCAATTCCAGTTCCAACTCAGTCAGTTCCACGTGGAACATGTAGAATATGAAGCCATACAGGGCTGGCCCCAGGCCATTACACAGTCCTCTTATTCCAGTTATGATACCCTGGGCAACTCCTAAGTCAGAAAAAAGAGAAGGGAGCCAGTCTTCTCAGATAAGCGTCTCAAGACTGGAGACTTAACAGTACTTTCTTACTAATATGAAATACTGCTTCTGCTGGACTGAGTAGTCTGGGCTGTGGAAAGGAGATTTTAGGGACTTTACCCATGATATTTTCATTCATTGCACAAATGTTTCCTTGGTTTTCTATGTCCTTTTAATGTTGTCCTCACTCAATGATCTATAGGGTATGAAATGACAGTGATGTTTCTAAAATCCTTTTGAGGCTGAATTCCCTAACAGCAGATCTTCCTATAATCAGGGAATAATAAAAAAGTTTTAATATTCTCCATTTATAGGCAATTTACACTTTTCTGTGGATTGAGAGTTTCCTTTTCTACTCATTTAATGGCACTTTCACAATAAAAATCTGCCCTTTGCCTCTTGTATCCCTGCCCATGTGTGAGTCCACAGAGGTCCTGATGCTGTGTGCTCCCAGCACCTTCAGACAGATTCTGTTCCTCACAGTGACCTCCATACTCCAGGTCCATCTCCCTGTACACCTCTACTGAAAAATCCAAGTGCTAATTTCTAGATATCTCTGGTATCTAATGTGGCAGGTCAAAAATTAGCTTGAATCATGAGATGAATGTTTCTGTAAATCAAAAATGGTCAAATATAATTCAACCTAATACAGTGTGTTCTAATAAGTTTATATGCTAACATTTAGAAACATCTGTATTAATACATGTAAGCATAAAAAAAGTCAAAGAAAATTCATGCCCTGAGAGACAGGATAGTGTCTCTTAGATGCCAAGGCAATGCCCATCCTTCACAGATAGCTCATGCCTTTACTTCAAGCACAACACCTCCCCAAGGATGCAGTCAGCTAAGTTAATATAACCAGGGTAACACACAGAATTTGTGGTCTTCAAATGATACTGCTATATTTAAAATAGATAACCAACAAGGACCTACTGTTAAAAAAAAAAAAAAGATTAAAAAAAAAGTAGATATGAATAAGATGGCTAATTTCTGATGCAGAAAAATAGTTGCAATGAATAAACTAGCTTTTCCAATCTAGTTTTTTATTGAAACTTTAGAAATATCTCTAAGGCATTAAAATTTTTTTCTTCTAAAATTCACTACTTTCTGACTACAGTCAGGTAAGCCATTAAGTGATGGTGAAAGAAAAGGACTAATTTTGGCAGTAGGAACCGCTTGATAGGGAAGCCAGAGGCACAAGAAGGATGAAGTAAGCGTCTAGACAGAGTGCTACTCTACACAGTCATCTTAATTTTGTCTCTCACTCTGCATCCAATTATCAAGAACTACTCAATTTATTTTTCTTTATCCACTCAAAGAATCATTTCCTAAATTGAGTAATGGACTTTGAGTGATTCCAAATTAAAGAAATTTCAGTGATTAAATAAAGAACTCATTGTTTTACTAACTAGTCTGTTAAAATATGATTAAAGTCGATTAAAGTCTAGTAAATTCTAACGGTGACAAATAAAAGAGGAGTCAAAACTGAAAAGAGAAAATGGATAGTTGTCTTAGTATTCTGACCTGCTGAGTCCAGATTTCAAAAATATGATCAAAGATCAAAGTAGGAAGGAAAACAGAATTTTCCTATTTGCCAAAGTAAATAGGTATGATTGTTGAGCAGGGACCACATGGCTGTAACCTCTTGCTTTGTTGATGTGAAGAGAGGTTCAGAGTTGCTCATGCTTATGGCAGGTACGTCTCCGTTGAAGGAGGAAAACAGTGACCTCACCTTGCTGATCTGACTCTGCATTCCGAGAGACGAGGGCACTGACTGCTGGAAATGTGATGCTGGACATGGCGGCCACGGTCCCTGCTGCCCACATCATCCTGCAATGACAGGACAGGCTGCGGTCAGGGAGCAGGCCAGCCCCAATGAGCTTGCTGTTCAGAGTACAATCAATGGCAAAAGCACTAAATGCTTTCTGTTTTCTTGTGTTAAGTTGCATTTATTTTATTCCTCTTTAAAAATGGATTTTTTTTTTAACCTAGAAGGTTATGCATCTGTTTATACTGATCACTTCACGGGCTGGGAAAGTTTCATTTCTTTATTTTACCTCTGTCAAATCTGTTCTTCTTCCTAGTTTCCCTATTACCGTATTTAGATGCAAGCTCAATGAAATACAAAAGGATTTCTTGTTCCTATAAATACCACATTTTCACTACGAATTTTCCACTGTTTTCTTTGTACTTCTCAAAGGCTCACACCTCCATACTGTCTTTGAGCTGCTCAGTTTTCTACCCCTCAATAAAGTGTTGTGTGTCACCTACAGAAAAAGTTGGTGGCACATAACACTTCAGAGACCTGAAGTTCAGGATGACATCCTGCAGACTTCCAAGTGTGCTTCCTTTAGACCTTTGTTTTTTTCTCAATGAAAGGGACCTACATGTGTGTCAGTATTAGGCGTTGAGTGTGAG
Source organism: Phocoena phocoena (assembly GCF_963924675.1). Classification (NCBI taxonomy): domain Eukaryota; kingdom Metazoa; phylum Chordata; class Mammalia; order Artiodactyla; family Phocoenidae; genus Phocoena; species Phocoena phocoena. The sequence goes on along the minus strand of NC_089224.1, from coordinate 24,848,650 downwards.
CAAAGTGAGACCCCAACTGGGCTTAAAACCTGCTTGGCCAGACTCTCTTGGGGATGACATGCACGTCCTTACTTAAAAGGAAAAACCCTTTAGGTCGACAGAATCTTTCTAAGGTAGCATGAGTTTGACTGAATCAGCTACTGAACCAAAGTTCATGGGACTGAAATTAAGATTTCCAAGAACAAAAAGAATCAACCACTGATCACCTAAAGCATTTCGAGTTCTTCTAAATTGTGTCATCCATTTATGACTGCAAAATGGGGACCAACTCAAATATCTAAAACGGAGATATGGACTCTAGTATTTGGTAGCCAAGCACATAGGGAAACTTGCCACACAACAAAATAGCACTCAAATTTCTTTTTATTTCTTCTTATTCCACAGGGCTTAATTTGACCTTCCTTCCTCTTAATGGGAATCTAATACATTAGGAGTAATAACTGATCAGGATATACAAGATTCTGGAGGAGATCTCAGTGTTCATCTAACTCATATGCTTTGTATTATAAAGGTTATGTCACTGTCCAAAGTCACTCAGCTAATGATAGTAATAAATCCCACCATAATCAGTCATTTTTCCTTGTCTTCTTGTTTTGTTTTTGCCTATAATGTGTTGTCTCCAAAAATTGACAAATGTGTTTAAAAATTAGGCATAAAACTTTTTTTGGAGGGTTGGAAGAAGTAACAACTCACTGAAAGCCTGCTGAGGTGAAGGCAATCTATCCAAATAATCCTAAATTACCAGCTCTACCCTTCCCCAAATTAAGTCTAAACAGTTTTTGAAATGTTGAATACACTATGCCAGTAAAATAAGTCCTGCTTCCTTCACATCACACTCAACTAATTCGAGCTCCTCTAAAAGATACATCTATTAGTTCATAAGAATCTATGGGAGAGGCTTACCATGCCTGAGATCCAAAACCGTACCAGGCTAACTGGAACATCTGAAAACCCAAACCAAGGAGAACGGTGTTCTTATTTCCCAATGACCTCATCAAGATGGTAAGAAAGACCGTCTGCAAAGCAAAGGGGATAATCCTGAGTAATCATATGAACACAAGCACAAGATCTGATGCAAGTTCTGTGGGGAAGCCCATTAATGGTGACCAAGAATCTCAAAATGGCAGACCACCTGACCTAAGACCTTGGAGGCCGTGCAGTACTGATGTAGCTCAAAAGGGGTGAAACTTCGGGGCCTTTCCAGACTAACCTGGGCTCAGGGCCTTCGGCCTCCTCCCCAGAAACCTGTTTATCTGGTGCTTATCACGTCCCAAAAGGTCATCACAGCTGTTCAACAGTTACTGTGATTGAGAAGAAAATGCCTCTGTCTCTTTGGAGAAATGCCAATAATTTAACCACCAGTGAATAGCAAACCCCTGATGAACATTTACAGAGTATGTGGGATTTTGGTGGGGGTTAACAGTTTCACAAAGTTGGACTGATACAAATGTGATTTTAACAAATATATACTCTACTAAAAACTTAGGTGATATAGCCTGAAAAGGCATAGGATAAAAGGTGAATCTGGGCTAACTGACTAACCAGAGTTAATATAAAAATCATAAGCAACTTGAAAGTTTAACATAATTTACATTTGCTGATACAGTTAAAAAAAATAAAAGACCCTTGGTTTGATGCATTCCTATAAGCCTTGTCAATTCTAATATTTGGGCAAAGCAGTTTTGCAGGCTTCTCATTTCTCTTTGAAAGAGTTATCACAGAAGAATGCTCCACCTGGCCTACCATGCTTTAAAAGCAGCATATAGCTGTTCCAGGAAAATAGCCTCATAATAGTCCCATATGATATAGTGAATGCACCTAAGCATATCAATGAATTAATTTAAAGCACATATGCCCTGTCTTTTGTGGTCCTATAATAGATGGGGAAACGTTTAATAAATACTCTTTACTCATTACATATATCCTAACATACTGACTTACCACCATTTCTTCAGTCCTGGGGATACCAAGGATTGTAATAGTTACAAAATTTCATTTCTGCTTTTCACCTTCATTACTTTTCAATATTAAAATAATATTGAAACATTTTTCTGGTTAATTTTGCAATACTGGAGTTAGATTGTGGCTGGTGGTTGTAAAAGCAAATTTCTATTTGCTGAATTGATCCATTAGAGGTAACAACACATGCTCTACAAAGTATTGAAAAGTTGTGTTAAATTCCTCCTAAATCATAACCTTAAGGTTCTATTAAAAATGGAATAACTCTATGGTCTGTATTCATTGTCAGTTTACTGGGTTTGATATTGTACCACAGGACACAAGATGTTGCCATGGCAGAGGAGGAGGGGAACTGAGGTAGTGGTGCAGGAGATCTCCATGAATATTTCTTTGCAGCTTCCTATGAATCTACAGTTACTTCAGATTAAAAACACTAAAAAAAAAAAGGATGAGTAAAATAACACTCACCTGAGCCACAATAGAAAGAATTCCTACCATAGCTATGAATGCTGCAATTTTAACAGATCCAAAACCTATGACCTGTGGAAATGAAAACACTTTGTAATACAGATATTATAAAAATAAGGAATGTTATGTTCCATTAAAGCCATAGAATAAAATAGTTGAGGAAAGTTCATAAAACCTTGACAATGGCAAATTAGGCAGTGCTCAAAGTTGAACCTATTTAACCAATAATTTATATCTAAATCTGTCATAAGAAATCATTATAAGTGGCACAACTTAATTTAACAAATATTAAGTATTAAGATAATATTTTCTATTGTAGGCCTACCTATTTTTTTCATATCCATCCCCATCTGCAACCCACCAAGAGACAAACATAACATTATCAAGCGTTGGAGAGAACATGAAGAAAATGATTCGATTTTTGATGCTGCCAACACAGAGTATGCTCACTGGCAAAGTCAGTGGCTCTCAACTTTGGCTGCACATTAAAATCATGTGAGCAACAGAGAAGGGGAGAAGAGAAGAAGGGAGAGAGGAGAAATGAGATGCTGGAATCCACTTGAGACCAATTAAATCAGACTCTCTGGGCCCAGACACAGGTATGTTTTAAAAAGCTTCCATGGTGATTCTAATTCTAATGAGCAGCCAAAGTTAGCTGGTAATGATTTCTAAGCCTCTTAACCTTAACAGCAGCTCCGAAATGCCTACTAAAACTTTTAAGTTTTATATATCAAGTTTTTATTTGCCCTATCTATTGAAACTTTATAAAATTCCAAAAAAAGCTTTAAAAATTATTGTATACAATCTTCACATTTCATAAATGACCGTCTTGCTTCAAGTTACACAACTAGCTAATAAAAAGGGTTAGAGCTAGAACCTCTGGTTCCCAAACCAGTGCTGCTGACATTAATAATATCCTATTACTCTCTAATCAAATGCAATTTTTAAAAATTGGAATCTATTTCTCAGTCTAATTTGTAAATATATATATATATTTTAATTGAAGTATTGTTGATTTAAAATGCATCAGTTTCTGCTATACAGCAAAGTGACTCAGTTATGCATAATATACATTCTCTTTTATATTCTTTTCCATTACGGTTTATCCCAGGACACTGAATATATAGTTCTTTGTGCTATACAGTAGGACCCTGTTGTCCATCCATTCTATATGTAATAGTTTGCATCTACTAACCCCAAACTCCCAGTCCATCCTTCCCCACACCCCCCGTAAATATACTTTTTAAAACAGCTTTATTGAGACAGAATTAAAATACCATACAATTAACCCATTACAAGTGTACAATTCAATGGTTTTAGTTTTATATTCACAGAGTTGGGAATTATCACCATGATCAATTTTAAAAGCTCTTATCACTCCTCAAAGAAACATCATAACCCCTTAGGATTCCCATTCCCCCAGCCTACTCTACCACCTAGCCAGTAATCTACTTTCTATCTCTATGGACTTATTTATTCTGAGCATTTCATACAAATGGAATCATACTATATATGGTCTGGCTTCTTTCACTTATAATGTTTTCAAAGTTCACCCATGTTGTAGTGTGTATCAGTGCTTCATTGCTTTTTACTGCCAAATAATAACATTCCATTGTATAGATACTTCACATTTGTTGATCCATTTCATCAGTTAATAGGCATATGGGTTGTTTCTACTTTTTGGCTACTATGAATAATAATTTGTGTAAGAGTTTTTGTATAGGTATATGTTTTCAATTCTCTTGGCTATATACCTAGAAATAGATTTGCTGGGAACTCTATGTTGAACACTTTGAAAAGGAGACATGTTTTTTCACTTTCTTCCTTGGACTTTCCCATTTTTCCTACATTATTTTCTATATTAAATGCAAATTTAATGTAATTTAATATATGCATATATAATTTTCTACATTAACCACACTATCTCACCACTCTTCCGTCCGAATCTCCAGCATCCACCCACCATAATGAGCAAAGCAAAAATAAAACTGCTTGAAAAAAGTTTTACTTAAACGTGCCACCATATAAAATATTATAGTCTCATACTCTCAGGAAAACTATGAGAATGGAGAATTTAACAAATTTTATTTAAAAATATCTCTAAAAAATAGAGGAATTTATCTTAGGAGGAGGCTTGCTCTGACAAAGTGGAGTAAACCATTAGGAGGAGGACTTCTAGTGAAATCAGTAAAAGACCAAGACAGGATTGCAATGGAAGGCAACTCAGGTCTTAGCAATCCCAGAGACCTAAAACAACAGTTGGAAAAGGGAACTTTTTTTTTTAATTGCTGTAAGTCAATTGCCTTTTGGGGAGGACAAAGTATAATTTTTTTTTGTGCGGTACGCGGGCCTCTCACTGTTGTGGCCTGTCCCGTTGTGGAGCACAGGCTCCGGACGCGCAGGCTCAGCGGCCATGGCTCACGGGCCCAGCCGCTCCGCGGCATGTGGGATCTTCCCAGACCGGGGCACGAACCCGCGTCCCCTGCATCGGCAGGCGGACTCTCAACCACTGCGCCACCAGGGAAGCCCAAAGTGTAAATTTTTAAAGAGAAAAATCAGAAGGGAGAAAAGATTATTTTGGTTATTGTTTGTGAGCCACCTTGAAGTCTACAGTGGTGTTGAGCTATGGCCTACTACAGATGGCTAAGCAAGCTGGCTGTGATCAGACCCAGGGGTCAGGGCACTTCTGAAATAAACTTTACCTCTCTGTGAAATTTAATGGGTATTATTAAAGATTTAATAAATTTTGTTTTTACTAATTCTCTTTCTGTATAACTCTCAAAGAAATTTTTTCCACAGTAAACATTTTATTGTGTTTTTAAAATTACTGCACTAAAGGTCTCCTGACTACTAATTATATGTCAGCACCTACATTTATAACTAGAAGCAAGTTAACACATTTTTTTTCTCTACAGTGTTTTCCCACAAAATACCTCTAGCCAGATCCCAATCTCTGGTTTTCCTCATGTTCAAAAGCTACTAGGCACTCACTACTCACCTGCCTGAGATAGAGGAAAAAACTTGAATACTGTCCAGCCTCAGGAAGGTATGAAAGAAAAACGGTGATACAGATTAGTAAGACGGTAGAATCTTTTCCAACTTTCTTCAGGGACTAGGAATAAGCAGAAACAGAAACATATAAAAAGCAAATAGATACTGATGTCACTGATATTCTGGGATATTGGCTGTACTGTTTTGATCTATTAAGGTGGATAACAAAAGATGAATGGATTATAAAAGGAATTGAGCCTTAACATTAAAACATTAAATCTTAAACACCATCTCTTTAAGGAGGTTACAAGTCCTAATTTCAGAGGTATGTTTCAAATATTACAGCTTTCTCTCTTTGTTAACAATATTGGTTCACATCCTGAAACAGACCCTGAATGTCCTATGAACAGACCCTGAAAAAACACTGCTCCAGAACCTTTTAAGAAAATCTCATCTCTCTTTCATTCATAATACAACTCCTTTAAAGCCATAAACAGTACAGTGTTTTCATTATACATAAATTTACTCTGTATTTTTAAATGTTAGCATTAAATTTGCCTTTAAAATTGGTAGACGAAAAAGTATGCTCCAGCCATGGGGTCAGTGACGACAAGATTCTCTGACCAGTAACAACTTTTTGAATGTTACAACCTTGTCCAAAATCCTATACTCCTCTCTACACAGGATATTTGAGTAGACCAAAAGGTGCACCAAAAGTTGTCTACAGAGTGTAGAGTTCTGCAGTGCATTCTAGGTGATCGTAACTGTAACCTTCATATAATTAAAAGCAAAAGTAGCTAATGTCTATTGGGACCTTGCTATATACCAGACACTAGACTGGTTAATTTATATACATTCACTGCAATCCTCATAACAGCCCTGAAAAGTAAGCCACAATAGTTCCACTTCACAGAGGAATTTCTCTGTGTAGCTTGACAAGGTGGGAGGTCTGACTGGCTCCACTCCTGGTTTCCTTTTCTCCACACCTATTTCTTGATATCTGACATTACAGCACAAACAGAATGAGCAGGGTCCCCAGGTCATACAATGAGGGAGCTTTTTAGAAAAGAATTTCTCATGAGTTAGTTTTTTTATATGTATTTTTCCTAAAAGGTAAACTTAAGGGAAGAATGCAAATATCAAATCTCTGGTTATATTTTTCCGCACATATTTTCTTCAAGAACAATTTCAAACCAGAGAAGGTGGGGAGAGAAGATTCTTCTCAGTACTTTTTCTAGTTGTTAATGGGATTCCCCCATGACAAAAGAGAAAACAAAGACTCTATTCAATCAGCAAAAGACAAGTTCAAAGCCTCTGTTCAACATGGGTGTATATTAACAACTTAGATAATAACTACTTTAGTCGGTCCAAATGCATTTAACCTTTTTGAATTGAAGTGAATCGAAACAACCGCTTCAAATGGCCACTTTCATTTATTTTGTTAAAAGAAGGATGAAAACAACTATGCAAAAAGAAAAAAAACCTTCCTTCCCAAGTCTTCATCAGGGATAAACTGGACATTTCTTGTCTCTTCCCACAGGATAACCACGTTTGACTTAAGAAGTAGCAATTCTATATATTCCTTGGTATACAGTCTACCTCAGTCCCTTACTTGCAAATACATTTTTTCTGTTTTTACTGGAGAAAAAAAATAGATCAACAACTGCTAGGATGCTTGAGGCTGCAGGAATGTTCTTTTATTTGCATGGCTTAGAAAGATATTTAGGAAAGTAAATGTTTTCATGTTTTTATTTACCGCAAAAGGGTCTGCTTGTTTCCAAGAAATCTGAGCTCCCCAGGAAAGAGGTCTCATTTTCTCTGGCAAAGATTCTGGAACAGCCAATAAGATGAAGCAGATGTCCAGAAGAGCCACCACTGTGGCCACCAGCACAACAAGGCTGTCTCCATAACTGGCGGACAGGTATGCTCCAATGGCTGGGCTGCTGACCAGACTGGCTGCAAATGTGGCTGAGACCTATGGAAAAAGCACACTCTCACCCAGGGTCCCATCTGCTGCAGGTGCACAGCTATATTCCTGTTCTCATCCAGGTTCCCACAGGTACATACCTAAAGCCATCCATCCCTGGCTTTAAAAAGACAAAAGGATTGTGTTGCACACAACTTTTAAGAATGAAAAAGAATGAAAGTAATTTTGTTTTAAGGACTTGTTCATAAGCTATTAACTAAGTGGAGTTATTCTAGAAAGCTACAAGAATACAAAATAATGATTTGTTAGAAATAAAAATTGTAAAACCTTCCCCATAAATAAAATATACATGTTTTAATCTTCTTTATTTGGGGAATGGGGATGTAGAGAAAAAGGTATGAAATAAATTTCTGCAGGGTTGATGATAAAATCTACAAATTACTCAGAGACTAGGCTTGATTTCATCTTCCAAAAACATGTACTGTTTCACCATTTCATTAGCACTGAGAGGGGGAAAAATCTCTGGTAATCTTAGAAAAAGCTATAACAACAACAAAAAATCCAAAAAGATTTGTTGAGGGAGATGTCAAAGCTTTTTAAATGGAGAAATCCCCAAGCTAGGGACTTTTGTCATGCTGTCATCCCCAACCTCCATGTAATACCAGAAACCACTGACTCAACTGATCACCCTTGCAACTTGAATCCATGTGAAGCTTCTTCACACTGCTTTCCTACAAGCACGTAGAAAGCTCCCTTTATTCTGAAATGTAATCTGAATGTTCAGAAGCTTAAATGGGCAGTCTCCAAATTATAACCAGACTGAGTGTCAAAAGCACATTTATAATAAGTTGGTTATTTAAACTTCTAATGGATTTTAACAGAAACTACAGAAATCATTATCTATGATTGAAATTATGACTCCTGGGTAGCCAATAACATTTTTTCTTCATCTATCACCCCCCAACTGAATGTGATAATACAACGTATTGGAAATTAGTATTATACTAAAAATATTATAAAAGCCAAAAGTAAAAAAATTTCTGGAGAAAAAAAGGGAATATAGAGAATTCTAATTTGGGGAACAGGAATTCCCTGGTTCAATATTTATTGAGCATCTACTATGTGCCAGATAAATAAGAAGACAGAGCTCCTGCCCTTCAGGGTTTTTCATTTTATTTAAGAAGATCAAGACAATCATGTAACTTTATATTATAAATTGCAATGACATGCAAACAGCTATGTGAGCGCTCCTGCAGCATCCTCACGTGCTACGGAAGCACTGCTGCAGGGTCCTCAGGTGCTAATACTAACAACATCATACCTGCACAAAATGGGTCATTCATTCATTTATTCATAACAGTTTTCCACTACTTAATCCTTATCAAATTACTGTATGTAAATTGAGAAGATATTCTACAACTCAATGTACAAATAAAGAAACAATATATGTCTTAAGTTCACATAGATGAGCAAGAACTGGAAGCCATTTTCCAATTTCTCAAATTAATCTTTCTCACTAAAATGCACAGTCAGACTTAGACCTAAATTTCAGCTAAAACTGCTTCTATAATTCCACAGCATTCCAAGTGTAAAGAATCTAAAGATCATGGAGTATACAGAAGAAAACACTCAATCATTTATTTTGTTATTTGTCAAAGACATTTCTAATTCTATCATAATTCTATTCTAGCCAATTGGACATTTTCTAAGATAAAGACTGTTCAATAACTCAAGATTTGGTCATTAAGAACAATGGAACTGGGCTTCCCTGGTGGCGCAGTGGTTGAGAGTCCACCTGCCGATGCAGGGGACACGGGTTCGTGCCCCGGTCCAGGAGGATCCCACATGCCGCGGAGCGGCTGGGCCCATGAGCCATGGCCACTGAGCCTGCATGTCCAGAGCCTGTGCTCCGCAACAGGAGAGACCACAACAGTGAGAGGCCCACATACCGCAAAAAAAAAAGAACAATGGAATTAAATTATTATCTATGTAACAATAATTTAATATATAAGAATACACGATACATCAGTTTTGAATAGAAAATGACTGCCTTCTTTACTAAGCTCCCCACAAATTTGAAGGGGATACAGTAACTACTTCAGATATAAACAAGAGGGATAAAGAATGATTGATTATGAGATTAATGCTCATTATCAATAAATGATGCACTCCAAACCATGGTAAACTTTTAAATTCATCTTTCCCATCCATGTGATGTATCCTGCAACACTGCTCTAAGGGAGAAGTGCTCTATTTTCTGGTATTTCCATAATTCAAACATTTGTACACTGCCATGGAGAAATTACCAAAGGCAGAAATCTTAATGAGAATCTTTAAGTCTTGCAAACCATGAAAAAGACATGAGCATTATTATTTACAAGTCTATGTATCTGAAGACCTGAAAGCTTCATAACTTGATTTAGATGGTACCGCAAGGCAAATGCTCTCAGACACAGAGGGGCAGGCCTATCCCCTCCTCCTAACACAGCCCAATTTGTTTAGGTCCTACAGTGCTCAGGATTTCCTCCTCCCATCTCTCTGTCTACTAATGCCCACCTATAATACCCTAATCTTCCTCCCTCCATTCCCTTAGTGGTCCATTGAAGCAGGTATAACACTTAAAGATCAGTTTAATTTCTTCCAAGTATGCAAAAAGTAAAACATAATTATTATATACATGTAGTAATAGTGAGAAACAATAGGAATTTAGTGGGAAAAAATCTGTTATTAAAATATTTAATAATGAATACTCTGAGAGCCAATTTAATCATGTGGAATATGGAAATGAAAATAAAAAGGTTAGTCACCAAATTTCAAATATCAGAAGGGGACAGGGAGCAGCAGTGGTTTCCTAATTGTTTTATTTGATTAGTTACATTGCTCAATAAATATTTGTTGAATGAGTTTCTGAGAATCTATGGCCCCATGAAATTCTATGTAAAATGTTGCATCTTTCTTAAAACTTAAAGCAGCCTACTTGCTTAGTTTGTGTATTTATCTAAAATCCCTCTTTAACACTCAATACGACAGCGGTGAGTAAATCTAAAGGATGACTTCACCACAACAGTCTCTCAATGAGCATTAACTTAAATTCATTATTGCAGCCATTGAAAGAAAATACCACTTTTCTTTGTTTACTGGAGGAGTTTCAGTAAGGAAGATATACATATATATTCTTTAACAGATCTCAAAATGCTTCTTAGAATTTCAGCTAGACTTGATTGACAATCCTATAATTAACTGGCAATAAATCCTCCTATATCTGTAAGGTAGCCTGCAAGCTTTTTTTCTTTTACTTTTTTCAGGTTTGTCATCTCAACATCTGACATGTAGAGGTAAATGTAAAGGTTAGCCACTGGCCAAATCCTGGGTCCTGTGACCAAGTCCAGGAAGCCTTACATGCTGGCTGAGGGCACACTTCAGTAGGGCGCTCCTCTCACTAACTTCTCTCAACATACCTACGAACAGCCATTATTATAATTGCCATTTTACAGATGAAGAACTGAGCTGGAGACAGGGGAACTAAGTCATGATCACTTTGGTTCCAGAACTCTCTCTCTCTCTGAAATCTTTCCTAAGTACGACTGCTTTGCACAACAGCTTCATGAGGGTGGAGAGAAGAGCACACTGCACACTGAAGGGGAGCAGAATAAGCCACCCCAAAATGTGCCACTTTGGCATGTAGATTGTTTTTAGCTGAAGGCAATTAAGACCCAGGAGACTCAGGAAAAGCTTTTTACCTTTCCCTTAACAGACTAAAAGAATTTAGACAGGAGGCCTATGCCAGGAAGAGAGCAAATAGTAAAGATAACTTTTTATATCAGACTTATCTGCATGGAATGGCAAACATTTGTTTACCAGATATTTGCTCTCATCTTCCTGTGAATTGTCTTCCTTCCCTTTGAAGCCCCAGACCCCTACCCTCTTTCTCCTTAGCTCAGGATGGTATATAAGCCTCAATTGCCTGACTTTCCTTGAGTATCTCACATCTTTGTGGGACTCCCATACAAATGAAATTAAATTTGTTTTTCTCCTGTTAATCTGTCTTACGTCAATTTAATTATTATGCTGGCCAAAGAACCTAAAAGGGAAGAAGGGAACATTTTTCCTGTCCACACCCAATTACCCCAAGAGGTTCACACACTGAACACATACCCACAAATGCTCGCCTGTCATCTTTTCCCCTTGAACCACTTAAGTAATTTTCAGAGTTGTGACACTCTGACCTAAATGGCTTCAGCCTGCCATCTTCTACAGGTCTTTCTTCTCCTATGTAACCACAGTGCCGTTATCTTGCCTAAGAAAATTAGAAATGATTGTCAATTACCCAAAAAAGTTCTCCTATAACTTTTGTTTTACACTCAGCAATTATTTGCTGAATGAATGTAGTCCTTTTCCTGTAGTACCATGTCCCAAATAAGTGCCTGAGTCACACAACTAGCAATACAGTAACAATGGATTAACATGGCTGAGGTTTTATCACCTCTCCAATTCTAATTAGGTACACAGAGACCTATGATCCTAGCACTTGTTTACTGTCATGTTTCCTCAAGAGATTAGCTAACAAGAAACAAATCAAACCAACTTTAAAAAAACTTTGCAACTGACAACTCAACACATCCTGCCAATCTTCCAACACTAAAACCAGAAAATAAATTACTAGCAATTTCTATCTTGCTATTTTTAACTTCTCATAAGTCTCCTTTTTCATTTCAATTGCTTTGGATTTTCTTTTACATAAGTCAATATTTAACACTATTTTAATAAAATCTCACTTTCCAGTGAATTTTTAGTAGAATGTCCATTATTTCTCTGATTAAAAAACAATCTATTATCTTACCCATCCATAAGCAGTACTTCGCTCATGCTCCTGAGTAACATCAGCTACATAGGCAAATATCACAGAGAACGTGACTGAGAAGACTCCAGACATGGAAATCATTGCAAAATACCACCTATAAAAAGATTATTTTAAACACCCATGAGAGAAGTAGTGTATACACACTTTTATAACCAAAGCCAAAGATATCATGTAAAGACTATAAACCAACAAATAAATTTAAAAAATACATGTATATTTAAAGATATAGAGGACAACTAATAAAATTATAATCTAGATGGAGAGGAAGGAGAAACATACTAATTTTGTCATTGTTCAAGGGGTTTCAGTAAATGCAGTTTAAAAAAATGAAAGAGTGAGGGTATGCAGTAAAGTTATACTTTTAAAGGTAGCCAGAACAGAAATTAAAAATTTCTAAACTTCCTAGCTTTAGCTAAGAATAATACATATACACAAAAGCAGGAAGCATTTAAAAAATTAATGTAATTAAGACAAAAAAATTCTATCATATGCATAGATGCTTAAAAAATCTAGTTAAAATATTAGCAAACGGAATCTCACAGAACAAAAAGTAGGGTTTAATCCTAGGAGGTAAGGATGTTTCAATATTAGAAGTCTACTAATATGCTTCATCATGCTGGTAGATCTAAGAAGAAAATTCAAATGATCTCCACTGATGCAAAAGGCATCAAATAAAATTTGACATTCAACCTTGATTTTAAAAAAGAAAATCTCTAAATAAAATAGGAACAAGTATTTTTAAACCCAAAAGGCAGCTTAATACTCAATGATGAAACATTATATTTCCTTCATATATATGAGGTAGATAGGTCCTAGATAGGTCCATAATCATTACTTTTATTTAACATTATTCATTAGTCTACACATGTAGCAGAAGCAGCAGCATGAAAACTGGAAGAGAAGAGGTAAAATCATTTAAAGATCTGAAGAAAATAATTTTAAGGTATTGAGAGGACATTAAAAAAAAACCCTAATTCATCAGAAAAGCATGACTTGTTCTTGGACAGAAAGACTCAATACCAAAAAGTATTTTATAAAAATTTATCTGGTAGGAAATAAAATGATTCATTATAGATAGCCAACACATTTGGAACATGACAAATGTTGACCTAAAATTTCTATCAAATAATCAAATGAGAGTATTTTCACATGAGCACCCCCCTCCGAAACTATTAATTGAATTTTTTAAAAAAACCCAAAAAACTGAAACACAAAAACCCTCCATTCTAAAGTATGTTCTTCACATAGGAATAGCATCTCAGCAACAGGAATTGTGGCCAAAATACCATCCTCTGTACTCCAGAAAAACTAAGTTACTGCTCAGGTGCAAATTCCAACCCATTTTTATTAACTAAATAGCCTTGGTTACATGCTAACTATTCTCTCCTTATTTATCATGAAAAAATGAGATCAAATTAAAATTCACATTATGATTTAGAATAAGTTATTGGTCTTAATACAGTACACACAAAAGTGACTCCTGCCTTTTGATATAAACTATGTTCATGTCAGTGCCCTAGAGCAATGAGCTGACAAAAACAACACATTTTCAAAGTCAAATGAGCCACAACTGAGTGAGTACAGGGATTGTCTGTTCCCTCCTAGGACCTAATCTTGTAACGTACCTCATGGCAACAATAGCTGCCCTTAGAGACATCTTTTCTTTCTATTTCTTCACCTAAGTGAAGAACTTAAGTGGGCATGATGGCAACTGCCTACTAGCTTTCAGTATTACCGAAGAGTTCAAATGAAAACACAGGTACAACTGTTTTGCAAAGGTTAAAAAGCACACTGCAGGTGTACTGTCCACATGTGACCCAAAACAGACAGTCATGATGGAGGACCTAGCCACTCACCATGGACTAATCCTCATCAGTGGAATTGGGAAGCAGGTGAAGAAGACGGTGCCGAGGAGAAAGGGCTTCCTTCCCCACACATCAGACAGCGCACCTATGAGTGGGGCGCTCAGAAAAGAGAGCAGGCCCTGGAGAAAAAGCAGAAGCAAAGGTGAGATTTATAATGTGATCCCCCAACTACTTGTAATTCTTATTTTCTAAATGTATTTCTAAATGCTCCAATTCATTTCAGTGGCTCCAAAACAGAGTAATTTGAAACATTAAATATAACCTGTCATTAAAAAAAACAAACTAACAAAATTTTTAAGCGTGCTGTTTGAGAGGGGAAGAAAGGGTTAAGAGCTTATTTTCTGGGAGAAACTGGAAAAGAGAGGTGATGTAAAATATATACACCCACAGTTGGCCCATAACGTGAACACACACCAAGTGTATGGAAAGGAGCCAGACACTTAATTCATTTTAATAAATATGTATACCATATCTATCACGTGCAAAGCTCTGAATTAACTGAAGTGAAGACACTCAAATGAATACACACCTTCTGCTGTCAAAGGGATAAACTAATAGGGATAGCAGGATAAGTATGCATATACTAAATGTCCATAAGAAAAGCAAATTTTCTTGCCATCAAATTTAAAGTTCCATTTGCCTGGTGAACTTAGGACAGAGATAATGCAAGTTGCATAAGATTTGAAAAAAGAGTTGAGGCTAAGGGGAAGCAAGAACACCACACATAAGCAAAGGAAGAAACTCACATTTACCACTTCCTCACAATTTGCCAGTCACTCTGCCTGCTGGCCACTTCCATATCTATTTCCTTTTTGAAATCAGGGCCCTTTGAGGTGGCCACAGGCTTGCCTCTCAGACCCTGTTGGTGCTATCATCCTCCCTTTACATGCTCTGTCTGCACACATGGCCACCACCACCTACATTATGAACAGCTTTGCAATATTTCTTCTGAGCTCTGTGCCTACAGCCAAATGGACTTCCCTATTTCGACATTTAACATGCACACTGTTCCCTATAAACCTGACCAAACACCCACACTTCCCATCTTTGCTAAGAAGCTGTCCAAAGCTTTCCCATCATCCCTCCACTCCCCAAGGCGATTTTTCAGACCATTCTCTTGTAATGAGTTCTCTTTATCCATCCCCTGCTGTGTGACACTCTTCAGCATTTCTTGCCTGGATTTAAATTAAACTGCTTTCTAACTGCTTCCCGCCCCTGGTCCTAGTTCCCTCCAATCTGTCCTCCACATACCCTCAAGAGAACCTTGATGAGCTGCAGACTTCTGTTCTTTGATCCTTTGTTTAAAACTCTCCACTGTGCAGAGGTGAAATTCTTTAGCAGGTATTTAATAGGTGAAATAATGAGTGTCTGAACTTTGCTTTTAAATACTACAAATAGAAACTAGGTGATAAGTATATGGACGTTTATTACATTATTCTCTCCTTTTGGGTATTTGAATTTCATAATACATTTAAAAAATTCCTCAGCATAGCATACAGATAGAACACTCCAACATCTATCACCTAACACACATCCTCTATGTTTTGTCTATATACAATACTTCTTAGTTTTCTGAACATATACAATACCGTGTTCCTTTGTGCCAACAGGCATTGCAAAGGCCCTTGTTGTGCCTGTATGCTTCCCACACTTGGACCTGGTAAACTACTAGTCATTCTTCTCAACTCCGAGCAAGGAGCACCTCTTCCTCTATCTATTTTCTTAGCTACTCATACAGAATTAATCACACTGGTTTTTGAGGGGTGCAAAACAAACAACCCTCCCCCCAACCTGGTACATATTGCTTCTATTATAACTGTAACACTCTATTACAATTACTTGTTATTGTCTGTCTTCTCTATTGGATTAGAAATTGAGATTAAGGTCAGAGGAATGTTTCTTTCCTTCTCTGTACCCTTGGATGCCTATCACAGGGTCTGGTAATAAGGGCTTTCAAAGAGGTTTGGTAAACTGAATAGAACTTTTAAGAGCAAATCAACTCACAGTAGTTTCCAAGGTCACATGGCTGAGAAGAAGAAGAATAGGATTCTAATCCCTTATCAGCCACCAGTAAACTGATGTAAGGGGAGGTGAGAGAAGACTCAGTGGAGGGCAGGCAAGTTGAGGAGAAAAGCATTTTGGCTCCTCTGAAATAAAATATTAACCCTACCCAGGCATCAAACCTTGTAATTTATAAGCCACAGTGGATTTCCAGGGCGTTTGGTCTGTTCTTGCATCAAGACAGTTAAATGATCTCCTTTAACTAAGAGCTAAACGACTGCAGAAGCAGGGCTTAAATTCACGACTTGCAACTATCAGTTTCATAAATTTTAGAAACGAAAATCTTTTACATTGCTTTAAAATTCTCTAAAAATATCAGGGCTTCCCTGGTGGCGCAGTGGTTGAGAATCTGCCTGCCAATGCAGGGGACACGGGTTCGAGCCCTGGTCTGGGAAGATCCCACATGCTGCGGAGCAACTAGGCCCGTGAGCCAAAATTACTGAGCCTGCACATCTGGAGCCTGCGTTCCTTAACAAGAGAGGCCATGAGAGTGAGAGGCCCGTGCACTGCGATGAATAGTGGCTCCCACTTGCCGCAACTAGAGAAAGCCCTCGCACAGAAACGAAGACCTAACACAGCCATAAATAAATAAATAAATAAATAAAATTAAAAAATATCAAATGCCTGAGTTCCTGGCATATCAAATACCAGTTCAGTATAGAACTGGTCAAGAAAAATACGTAAAGAAATTTAAGAGGACAAGGCAATTGAAGTAACAACCACCACAAAAACAGTAACAAAAACTCTAAACACAAAGAACCCTGGAAAACTTTTTGGACAGTTCTGATTTTAGATTTCATACAATGCTTTAAGATATAGAATGCATGCCATTAAAACAAAGGAGGGCTTCCCTGGTGGCGCAGTGGTTGAGAGTCTGCCTGCCAATGCAGGGGACACAGGTTCGTGCCCCGGTCCGGGAAGATCCCACATGCCGCAGAGCGGCTGGGCCCGTGAGCCATGGCCGCTGAGCCTGCGTGTTCGGAAAAATTAAAAAAAAAAAAAAAACAACAAAGGATATGAGAAGGCCAAGTACAGATAAAAGATACTGCTATCTAGATTCTGCATTTAAGTTGTAATTTAATCTATTCATTAAATAATTATTATTTAAATAAAATTCTCAGTGACAACAGATGTTGAAAATACCCTCTGGGAGAACCTACATTTTTATTAAGATGCTAAAATTCAATCTAATAAATATCTGCCTCTTTGGAAAACTTGTATTTCTTAAAAATCAAAGACTTTCTCCTGTCCCAGAGTTATTTCTTCACTACCCAATCTAGCCCTAGATCCTATCAGGCCACATTATTACAACAGTAGATTAAGAAGGATATTTGTACCTTGATTAGGCAAGTACTTCATCAGTCCTAAAGATGCAGAGCACAATTTTGCAAATGAGAACAAAATGTTTAAAAATTAAAACCAGACTGACATCAAGGCCCTAGCCTTTAACACAAATACAGTTGATTCTCATTATTCACAGAATTAGAGAACATGGCACCATTGTTGATAGAGGAAACACAAGGTTGGGTTCTTGCAAGCCTCTGGTCACATAGTTTCATTAACTGATCAATACATAACATTGATTAATGTGTGTTTCTGTTTAAAGATGCCTTATTTAATATGTATATTGTTGATTTATTAACAATGAAGTTTCAGCTGACAGCCCTATGACTCATGTCTGAATGAGGCTTATCTAACAGTATTTTCTCCATAAGGTACATCAAGGCCCTCCTGCATTTAGAAATACTTGACAACACTTTGGCACTACATTTGGGGCCATTTTAAACAGAGAAATTGTCAACAAAAGGAACAAAAATGCAAAATATATGGCATTACATGGACTGCAAAAAGAACATGTTTATAGTATGAGACCCGAAACAAGAAAAGAGAATGTCCCCTTGTTCAACCTCAGCTGGAAACTCGCAGTTGGGCAACTCAAATTCCCTCCTTATGCCATACATAAATGAACACGAAAGCACTGTATTGATTTGGGGGTTACAAATAAATTTAGCGAGTAGGCAGATCTGCAAATATGAAATCCGGGAAAAATGAGGACCGAATCTACTAAGCCATTCTATCGTGGCCCAACGAATACTGGATAAAACATGGTGTGTAGGAGCCTAGGTGTGGATGGCAAAATTAACCAACAGTTAATACGTCACTTTTGTAAATTAGCTTCCCAGTCCAACAGGTTTTTAAGGTGGCATAATTAATTGGCCAGTAATTCTGACATGGCCTTACAGGCTCTAATTTGACAAAACAGCAATTAAAGCTTATTGTTCAATTAAATACAATTATCCAATAAACTTTTTAGAGCATACAAAGAATAGCAAATACAACTCATCTGAAGCAGAAGTACATGAATTTTATACTTTATATAGCCATCATAAAAGTTTTAAGTGTAAGTTTTCCTTAACATATGCAGTTGGCAAACATTTGACTAAAATAATTAGGTCAATACCCTTAACAAGTTTTAAAACTAAAAAATTTTTTTTGTTTTCCTTCAAATATTTTAATTAATTTACAACTGAGTTTGAGGGGGCAATGGTACCACCAATGAAGAATAAAGTACAGTTATTTAACTACTTCTGAAAATTTTCATTTTTCCATGAAAAAGTTCACATCTTATAACAAGTATCCTTTTATAAGTATCCTTTATAAGCCGCAAGGAACCTGCAACATATAGACATAGTTTACCCCCAAATTATATTCATTCACTTTGATTTTTCATACAGTATTTTACCAATAATGACTTTTATCTCTTTCACTTCTTAAAAGGACATCAAAGAGAAAATTTCACACTAATGGAATTGTGGTTTTTATTTACATAACTGACAAATGCAAATCCTTTCACATAAAATAACCGTACTAAAACAGGGGTCACCTTTCAGACCTAGGACCCAGTAAGACCCTGTACAGTACACAGCTTCCCTTCCCAGGGTGCATAACAATCAGTTTAACGGGGCAAATGAGAAATATGATCCACAAAATGACTTTAGTTCAACTGAAGTCCGGGAAAGGGAATTTGTGAAGCATGAAGGTCTAAGAACAGCTGGTAATCCTGAGACTTCAAGGAAAGAACAATATGGGCAAGAGGGCTGGAGTGTTTTCTTTCGATAAGGGGAGAAAAGGGGATGGATGTAGGGAAGATCCACTGAAAGCAGAAAGAAAAGCATATGAAAGTGCAATTAAATTTAATTAAAATATAAAGAAACAGACTGTCACAGGCTTTCCCTTAATCTTAGAAGTAGTAGGGCCATTACTTCAAATTGATTACAAGAAAGAATAACAGCTAGCATTCCTATATGCCAAACTGTTTTATGCCTTTCACACAAATGCCTTACCTTCTGAGATGGGTAATATTAGGGTAAGTAGCCTAAGGCTCAGGGCTCATAAGCAGTAGAAGAGAGATTCAACTCAGGTGTGAGGTGGCTCTAGGACCTGAGACTAACCCATAAGCCCATAATTCAAACCAATTATTACACTTTTTTTTTTACTGACATTTTAGTGGCTCTATCCTGAAGCATATAAAGTACTAGACTTATGAATTCTCTTAAACATGTTTTAATAAATGGATAAATTAGCAGCTTGTTATAAAAAACTATTTAAAATTTATGAAGTCATCTCTCTCAAGTAGGTTGTTTTAACTATTTTATTTACAGATAATTAAAAGGATATTAAAAGGACAAGTTCCTGTCCAAATTAAGCAAGAATTACTATGTGTGTGTGTGTGTGTGCGTGCAAAGCACTTCGGTACTTAGTAATCCTAAAGAGTAGCTATAAGAGGACTTTAAAGGTATCTTGTTTTTTATTTTTATATTTTTAATTCTTAGAAACATCAGCCAACAGTTTCTCTGTGTGCTTATGCTATGCGCTGCTTCATAATTTAATTCATTAAATAGCAGGATGAGATAGCTCAGCAGCAATTCCCAGGATTAGAGAAACTCTTAACATATTAAATGTCCCCGGATGAGTGTCCTGGTAGATCTACATGGCCATCTCCTTGATCAGACTTGACCATCAAGTCTAGGCTAAGAAGCACTGCATGTGAACTTCTGTGGCCAAGCCCTGGGATGGACTGCTGGGTCTTCTACTTTTTCGCCTTTCCCACCCCTTGCTGTGAAGTCAAAGCTAGACAAGATTAAAGCTGCATGCTACAGAGGCATCTTCTTCATATCAATTGATCCAGGTGTAAATCAACCCTGGGCATCTGGCCCACTTAGTTTTAGTTTGGGACACTGATGAAGATATCTAGTTTTGTATTAAATATAAAACATGCTAAAGAAGGAAGCTTCAAGAAGTTTCAAGGTAGACACTGGGCAATCAGACCAGCTGGTCTTCATGAAAAAATGATTACAGTCACTCTATCTGCTCATGTTAACCAGCAGTAATACCTAGACTTCATCTACTAAGTCAAACCACAGCATCTCAGTCTGGTTATACTTCCAATGAAATGTAGCCAAAACTATAATACTTTAGTGGTTAATTTTATGTGTCAGTTTGGCTAGGCTATAGTACCGAGTTATTTAATCAAATACTAGTGTGGGTGTTGCTGTTGACAGTATTTTGTAGATGTGGTCTAACATCTACAATCAGTTGGCTTTAAAGTAAAGGGTATTACCCTCAATAATATGAAAGTCTTGTTTAATCAGCTGATGGCCTTAAGAGCAAAATCTGAGGTTTCCAGTAGAAGAAAGAATTCTGCCTCAGGACTGTAGCATTAACTCCTGCTTGAGTTTCCAGCCTGCCAACCTGCCGTATATATATCAGACTTGCCAGCCCCACAATCATGTGAGCCAATTCCTTAAAATAACCCTCTTTATATATATTCTATTGGTCTTATTTCTCTGGAGAACGCTAACACAACTTCTTATTGCTAGTCACATAACAATGTCTACCATATGTTTCAATTCCATAAAAATAAAAACTGCTATTGAAAAATGTTTGGAGAGTAGGACTTTCAAAATCTGAGAAGAGGGATCAAGTGTGAGTTTTTCCCTTTATAATTGTTAAGATGAACAGGTACTTAAACTAATAATCATTAAAATGAGGGGATTATCATAAAATGAAGTACATCATTTAAAAATAGAGAACTGAACAATCCTCATTAGAAAAATAAACAATAAACAAAGAACTTGAAGGCACTTCATAAAAGTAGCCAGCAAATAATGTAAAAATACCCAACCTCACTAGAAATCAAAGAAATAAAATTACATTGAGACATCATTTTCAAGCTTATCAGATTAGTGAAGATCTGAAAAGTAATACTTGTATTAGAGCATGGTGAAACAGATACACACACTGTTGATGGACGTGTGAAATGGCACAACTGCTCTAGGAGATAATGTGGTACTATATATTCAAGATCTTTTAAAATGCCCAAACTTTTCTACTCACTAGTTATACCTTTACAACTCTATTTTTTTGGGAAACAATAAAAAATGTAAAGATTTATTTTAAAAAATTTGTTACAGGGGCTTCCCTGGTGGCGCAGTGGTTGAGAGTCCGCCTGCTGATGCAGGGGACACGTGTTCGTGCCCTGGTCCGGGAAGATCCCACATGCCACGGAGCGGCTGGGCCCGTGAGCCATGGCCGCAGAGCCTGCGTGTCCAGAGCCTGTGCTCCACAACAGGAGAGGCCACAACAGTGAGAGGCCCGCATACCGCAAAAAAATAAAAATAAAAAATAATTTGTCACAGAATTATCTTCAGTAGTTTGAAATTAGAAACCACTTATATAAGGAAATGGATAAATTATGGCATATTCATACAATAGAATAGTATACGTATAACCACTTCAAATACAGGCAGTTTTTGCTTTGCATGGTAGTACAGGACTGAAAAAAAATGTGCAAGCTGAAACCATGTAAAGTGATTTTAATCAATGGGAAAAACGGATTTATTCTATGACATTTAGAAATTTTTGTCAGAACACTGAAAACTTTTACTATCAGTTATACATGTTTAGTGAAATGAAAAAAATAGTAAAACTATCAATAGTATTTATTTAGTACACTGTAATTTAAAGAATTAAAGTGTTTTATTTCTTTGTAAAAAACTTATCAAGAGTCATTTGAACAGTGCTTGTCTTCTTTGTAAGGCATATAATGTATGATGCACAGTATCTTCTTTGCTTCGGAAAACTGTCATACGCCTTTTTAAGTCTGGATCAGCTTCCAACATTTATCGTTTGTGCTTTCAGTGTCATGCAATATCATCTCTGAGACCTCTTTTATTTTTTTAAACATCTTCATTGGAGTATAATTGCTTTACAATAGTGTGTTAGCTTCTGCTTTATAACAAAGTGAATCAGTTATACATATACATATGGCCCCATATCTCTTCCCTCCCACGTCTCCCTCCCTCCCACCCTCCCTATCCCACCCCGCCAGGTGGTCACAAAGCACCAAGCTGATCTCCCTGTGCTATGTGGCTGCTTCCCACTAGCTAGCTATTTTACGTTTGGTAGTGTATATAAGTCCAAGCTTTTTGCTGGCATCACTTCCTTTGGGACATCTTTATCCTTTTTATCACAACCATTTTCCTCATTTATGCTGATAAGTTTATCTTCACTAAGTTCCTTTGGCTACACATCTAGAGTCTCTCCAACCAGCTGGTTCTTCTATAATTCCTCTGAGGTTCTATATGAATCCCACTTCCAGCATTATCATTATTTATTTCTTTACTGCATTCTCATCCTTGTTGGCCAATTCCTTCTTTCGATGATCCATTTTTGTAAACTGTCATGTGGGTTTCTCACTGGATCAAGGAGGCAACACAATGGCATGTTTTGCTGTATGTGCATGAACTAAGATGCACAGTGACTGGTCACCAACACTTTGAAATGCGTGACTGGTTATGATGTGCATCTGTTATTTATGTAGTGTTTTGTGGACTGAGGAGTTAGCAGCAGTTTGTATTTTATGCAGCTACTCAGTTAATATACCAGGTAACGGAATTCTGAATCATGCTGAATTGGGAGACTCATGTTATATAACCGAACTGTGGTAACTGAAATTTGTGCATATTGGAACATGCAAGAGGGGGCTGCCTGTATTTTATGTAGTTTTAATGTTATGGGGAAATTACTATGATATAATTAGTGACCGCTGATACAAGAAAAAAAAGATACACAGTTAAAGTCTCTGAGTAAGCTGGATCTTGACTATATAAAAATGCATAGAAAAAGACTGGAAAGAAACGTTATTTCAACAGTATTTACTTAGTGCCTACCATGTGCCAAGAACTGTTCTAGGTGCTGGGGACAACAATGAGCAAAGTGGACAAAAATTCATGTCTTTAAGAAACTTCCAGTCTAAAAGAGGAGGGGTGATGAGAACACATAATAACAAGATAAGATAAAGCAAAATATACAGCATGTCAGAGGTAAGATAATGCTTTGAAGAAAAAGCAGAGAAGGGGGATTGGGAGTGATGAGAACTGGACACATTATTCAAGATGGTAGTCAGTGAAGGCTTCACTGAAAAATGACATCTGGGTGAAGAGCTGAGGGGTTAAGGAGTGAAGCCTGCCAAAATCTGGGAAAAGCAAGCAGAAAAAACAGTACCTGCAAAGCCCTCAGGCAAGCACTGGCTGAGGAAGCTGTGGCTGCAGCAAGGTCAGCAGGAAGTGGAGGAGAGAACAGGGATGACACCAAAGGAGAAAACAGGGTGTGGGTGGGGTTAAGAAGAGTGCCACAAACTGGTTTATATTTTATCATGATCTCTACTGAAAGGAGACCATGTACTGTTTTGATTATAGTTCTATTTTGAAGGTAGAATCACAGAACTTGCTGATGGATCGGGTTTGGGATATGGAAGAGAAAGAAGACTGATTCCAGGAATTTTGGCGTGAACAAGAATGGCATGACCAGTAACTGATATGAGGAAGACTTGTGGGTTGGTCAGGCTGGAGGGGAAGACCAGGATCTTAGTTTTGGAGCTGTTAACTTTGAGATACTTATTAGGCAAGGAAATAGAGATGTCAATTAGGCAACTGGATAGACAAGTCTGAAGTTCCGGCCCAAGGTCGAGGAAGATATTTATTTGAGAGTTGAAAGTGAGTAAGTCTGACGATACCACCAAGGGAGTAAGTGTAGAGATAAAAGAAATTGTTGTCCATGGCTTCAGCCACCCATCTGTCAGAAGTCTAGGAGATGAGGAACGTATATTACTTGCCAGAAACAGGGTTAAGAAAGAAGTTAATTTAAAAACATAATTAAAAAAAACCTCAAGTTACCATATGACCCAGCATTTCTACTCCTAAGCATGTACCTAGGATGAAGTGAAAACATATGTCCACATGAAAACCTGTGCACAAATGTTCACAGCAGCATTAGTCACAATAATCAAAAACTAGAAACAGTGCTTCCCTGGTGGCGCAGTGGTTGAGAGTCCACCTGCCGATGCAGGGGACACAGGTTCGTGCCCCAGTCTGGGAAGATCCCACATGCCACGGAGCGGCTGGGCCCATGAGCCATGGCCGCTGAGCCTGCGCGTCTGGAGCCTGTGCTCTGCAACGGGAGAGGCCACAGCAGTGAGAGGCCCGCATACCGCAAAAACAAACAAACAAAAAACTAGAAACAACCCCAAATGTCTATCAACTGATAAATGGATAAACTGTGGTATATCCATACAGTAAAATATTATTTGGCCATAAAAAGAATGAAGTACTAATATGTGCTACAACACAGGTGAACCTTGAAAACATTGTGAGAGAAGCCAGTCACAAAAGAACATATTGTATGACTCTATTTACATGAAATGTCCAGAAGAGACAAATCTATAGAGACAGAAGATAGATTTGTGCTTGCTTAACACTGAAGAGGTTAGGGGGAAATGAGAAATGACTACTAATCGGTACAGGATTTCTTTCAGGGGCAATGAAAATGTTCTAAAATTGTGTGCTGATGGCTGCACAACTTTGTGAATATATTAAAAACCACTGAATGTACATTTTAAGTGGGTGACTTGCATGATAGGTGAATTATATCTCAATAAAGCTGCTGCAATAACCAAAAACAAAAACAAGCAACTCCAAAACTAAAACTGGAGAATTCACAAAACAGAACTGGTTACTCTTGCATCCTTAATTGATGCTCACCCCAAATCTAAACCTTCTCTTCCAAGCATTATGACAGTAAACTTAAAAAGTAAAAGTTAACTGTAGAAAATCTACAAAGATAAACAAAATACATAAAGAAGAAAATTAAAAATCATCCAAAAATCCACATACTTTCAAATTTCAGGTTTGATATCATTTTCTCCCCCTGCTTATTTACATTTATTTTGGTCAAAACACACTTGAAACCATACTGTATAGTTGTATATCCTTTTTGTTTCACACATTACATGGTGTTCTTCAAAAACATGTTCTTTATATGCCTGTATTACATTATATTGCTATACCACAACTTACTTTTTTTTTTTGCGGTACGCGGGCCTCTCACTGTTGTGGCCTCTCCCATTGCGGAGCACTGGCTCCGGACGCGCAGGCTCAGCAGCCATGGATCATGGGCCCAGCCGCTCTGCGGCATGTGGGATCTTCCCGGACCGGGGCACAAACCCGTGTCCCCAGCATCGGCAGGCGGACTCTCAACCACTGCACCACCAGGGAAGCCCCCACAACATATTTATTCTTTTAATTTTAAGGCATTTAAAAAGTTTCTATGTTTACTATTACAAATAGCCCTTTATCCAAACCTCTGAATAACTCTATTTGATAAGAACAACTTTCTAGAAATGGAATTACTTTGTTAAAATATGTGAACATTTTTAACTCTTAAAATATTGCCTTACAGAAGAGCTATATTTATCCTGTCATCAACAGTGCACGGGGACCCAATTTACCACAAACTGAAGTAGTTCTTGTCAGTTTAAAATTTTTTCCAGTGTGTATGTAAAACTATTATCTCATTTAATTTGGGACTTACTGCTTATTAGTGATAAACTTATTTTCACACTGACATCTTTTGTAAACTGCCAAGTTACACCCTTCTTTGCCCTTCTGGGATATCAGTCATTTTCCTATGGTTTTACTTTGTGAGTGCTTTTATGTATTCCTCCTTCTATTACCAATAACATTTTGTCATTTGCATTTTCAGTTTGATGATGGTGGCTTTGACTTTCTAAAGTTAAAACATTGATGTAAATGACTCAATTTTTTTCCTTTATGAATTCTTTTTCTAAAAAAAGAAAATCTTTCCCCAAACTGGTAAGAAAAATGGTCACCAAGATGTCCTTCTAATAGTTTTTGCTTTTTATGTACTCTTCTTTGCAAAATTTACTGAGTATTTAGCACATGAATGAATGTACTATGCTAATAGCTTTACATCTACTAGCTCATTTAATCCTCATAATCACCCTACTAGAGGTTTTTAAAATTTTTCTCATTACTTCATAATGAAGGGGAGATTAAATTATATGACTAAGGTAACAGTTAATAAGATGTAGACAGAGATTTAATGTTAAAGCAATCCAAAGCCATATTCATGCCACTGTGCGCATATCCATATTAAGATATCTTAATAGAGCTGTGCTTTGCTGTTGGGTTCTCTTATTATATCCCCACCCCAGAAACAATAGCCAATCATTAAAGTACATAACTCCTTACTTAAGTTCAATAAATTGAAGTTCAATAGTCATTGAAGGTTAAATAAATTCTTGTCCACACCCTTGAATCAAATACTTTTTGTTCTATGGTTTTTTAGAATAATATTGTGGATGTCTCTAAGTGAAAGTGTAATAAGCATGCCACTTGACTTTAGGGTGCAGACCTAACTGGTTTTATTTAGCAGAACCAGACTAAAACACATTTTATTAGCTCCACAAGACAAAAGAAAAAGATCCATGGTAACTTCCACAAGAATCTACTGTAAGGATAAGCTTATGTTGTATTTTTAATCAATGCCCTCTCATTTAGTTTTTCATCATGTAGTTAAAAACTGCTCACAAACTGGTGCTTAAATGAACACACATCAGATTCTTGATAATATTCCTCCGTTCAATGAGTATTAAAAAGTTCTTGTTTTACTTTGTTTAAATTGCCCTGGTTTACTTATGTTATTATTGTAAGCATTCTCAAAATGCTTTTTGAAAATAGGCAAAGAATAAATAGTATTTATGACAATTAATGCTGCTCAAAGCTATGAATTCAGCAAATTACTAGGGTATAATTTTAAGTGTGCTGTTCAGCACAAAGTAAAATTAAGTAGGTTGATATTATCTAAGTTGAAAAGGACAAATTACATGCTATACCCATATACTTTACTACAAATTGCGACCGGAACATAACATCATATTTTAACCCCTATTTATAAGCTTTTCTGACAAATATCACATTAAATTTAAACAATGAATTAAGCCTAATTAAGTCAAGTAGTTGAGAGCTCAGAAAGTTATGGCTAGAACACCAGCCTTGCCGAAAGACTATACATACAACTAAATCCTGATTGCTCCTCTTCTTCAATCTCAAAGTCTATCTCAAAAGAAGATATTAATACTTGCCTATTTTATTCTGTTGATACAGCAATTAAAAGTTCACATAGGGCTTCCCTGGTGGCACAGTGGTTGAGAGTCCGCCTGCTGATGCAGGGGACACAGGTTCGTGCCCCGGTCTGGGAAGATCCCACATGCCATGGAGCGGCTGGGCCCGTGAGCCATGGCCGCTGAGCCTGCGCGTCCGGAGCCTGTGCTCCGCAACGGGAGAGGCCACAGCAGTGAGAGGCCCGCATACCGCAAAAACGAAAACAAAAACAAACAAACAAAAAAAGTTCACATAATTATACCCTTCCTATACTGCTCTGTACATGCTAATAAAAATACTGTTCTTACCAGTGTCTTATGGATTTGGGTTATATTTTATTTTGACTTTGATAATCCAGCTAAAATTTTGATTTATAGAATTTACTAATGGTAACCATTTCCCTATGTTCCGTTTAAACTTCCAGAGTTAAACTACTAAGGGTTCCTGGCTTTGGTTCACTGTGAACCACACAGAAATTGTTCTTACCTTTACACCTTGAATGAGACCATTCATGAGGAATGTGTGTTGAGGAAATGTTTCATGCAGAACCTACAAAAAGCAAACAAACATCAAGAAAAATTCAAAAGCAAATTAAAGGGAATGATTTCTGCCTCTGTTAATGGCAGACTAGGTAAACAAAATAAACCCTGGAATGAAAAAAATTTAGGTAACAATGACTTATGAAAAGGTAACAAGATAGTGAGGCAGAAATCTAAATAAAGCAGTAACCTAAAAAGGTTATGCCCAACATTCAGCTGCTTTTGCTACAAAAGCATTTGTAGCAAAAATAAACTGTTAAATTGGCTACCCCCTCAACCACCTACAATTTTAAGTATGTACTACAAGCAGCTATACAAACTCAGGTATGAACCTGCAGCCCAGCTTCATGTCACCTACAAAGTCCAGGAAACCTCAAGCCTTAAATTTGGATTACAGTGATCCAGATTGGTAACACCTCCAGATGTCTAGGAAGAAAAATATCTAAAATCATTTCTGAAAAGGTCATCACCTTGGCTTCAAATCAACTGTATGTGTATTTTTCAAATATAATGACAAGCACATAGTCAAAGGTAATCAGATACAAAAGTAAATAAGACATCATGAACAGCAACAAGCAAACAAAACTACAAAACAGAAACAGACTCTCAAAGACCTCACATTTTGGGATTACTCAACAGACTTTAAAATTAGCATGTTTACTTTGTTGCAAGATATATAAAACAAGCTTGAAACTCTGTAGCAGATTAAAAGAACAAAAAGAAATTCTAGAAGAGAAAAAATGCATTAACTTTAAATTAGAAACTCAATGGATATGTTTAACAACATTAGACACAGCTTAAAGAGAATAACTGAACCGAAAAGTAGGTCAAAAGAATTCATTCAGAATGCAGCATAGAGAGACAAAAAGACAGAATATAAGAGAAAACGTAAGAAACACAGAGGGTCCAGTAAGAAAGTCTGACAATTAAACTTGTCCAGTAATGAGAATGAGGCAGAGACAATATTTCAGGAGCCAATGGCTGAGAATGTACTAGAACCAATGACAAATATCAATGCAGAGATTAAAGCAGCCTAACAACTTTTAAGCAGTATAAAAAGAAATCCACATTCACAATTAAAATTATAGAGAACCAAAGAAAAATACCTATAAACAGCCAGAGAAATACAGATTGCTTTCAAAAGAACAACACTTAAACTGTTTCATAATTGTAACAACTGAACCCAGACAAGGAGCATGCTATTCTATCATCAATATAATGAGAAAAACAAAACAAATGCCAACCTAAAATTCTATACCCAGTTAAAATGTCCTTTGAGGACAAAGGCAAATATAACATTTTTGACCTAGCAAAAACTAGGTTATTAACTTACAGTAATGAGTTTACTAACTTATAGACCCCAATTAATAAAATATAAAAAATATACTTCCAGGAGAAGGAAAATAATCCAGATGTAATTAAGGTTCAAGATGCAAAACAAAATAAAGAGCAAAGAAAATGGTAAATATAAATGAACAGGGATGCTACAAAACAAAAATAATGGGTCTTATAGGTTTTATTTTCAATTATACAGAATTAAAATACTTAATAATATTAGCATAAATGAGGTAAATGACTATGAAGTGTTAAATTCATTTACCTCATTTATGCTAATATTATCCTAGATGAGAGTAAAGATATTAATATTAGACTTTGATAAGTTTGCATGTAATGCCATGGTAACCAAAAATGACAGGAATAGAGTAGAATACTTCTAATATAATAGGAGAAAAATTAGCCTAACTATTCAATGCAAAAGAAGGCAAAAAGGAATAAAATGACAACTGAGAACTGTGGTACACAGAACAAAATAATGAGGTAACTGAATTCACGTAGACTTAATACACCAGTTAAAAGGCAAAAAGTATACCACTCTAAAACCAAATTTTAGACAGAAACTGAACCACAGCATTTGGAACCACAGGATCTCTTATACATTGCTGGTAGAAATCTAAATTAGTAATAATCACTTTGCAAAACAATTTAGCAAAATCTGGTTAAACTGAACTTTTGAATACCTATGATCCAGCAGTGTTTAACCACCAAAGAAAATCAAGCATGTGAACACCAGGACATGTACAAGAATGTTTATAGCAGCACTGTATAGACAATGGAACAACTGGAAACAAATGTTCACTACCAGGAGAACAGAAAAATAACTTGTGTTAAAAGTACATAATAGAAAAAAAAGCTTGAAGCCCCAGAAGACAACATGAACATTATACATGTTATATACTCTTTTTTAGAAGTTCAAAAATAGTCAGAATTAAATAACATAGATATATCTTTGTGTGTGTATATATATATATAATAATGTGAGCTAGAACTAGAAAATAATCAAATAAATGATAAATAAATAAATTCAGAATTGTGGTTGTCTTTGTGGGGGAGGCAGGGAAAGAGTAGGCAAAGAGGACACAGAAATAAATTGTTGTTGGGTTAAGCATGGGTTCACAGGTGTTCCAAACATCCTTAAAAAATATGTTATAGAAATAAATTTTAAAAACAAAGAAGGATAAAACATAAAATAAGGGGGGATGAATGTTTCATTCCATGAGTGAAACAATGAAATCTATGTATCACAAAAAAAGAGTTATGATTAATCTAATTCTATGCACCTGAAGTCCTATGAATTATAAAAAAGGGGGGCAGGATAGAGCAACTGTATTCTAACTTTAGACAGTTTATCTCCACAGGTTCTTCAAAATATGAAATTAAAATGTATCCATAGAAAAATTACTTCCAATCTATCTCCTAACACATAATTTTTAAGGTTTAGAAAATATCTGTCATCTAAGCTAGTGGCATTTGAACTCTACTTCCTGTACTGAAAAAAACAGAAAAGTAAATGAAGGACACCAAATATCTCAAGCAGAAAATCATCAAAGTTTTCAGAAAAATCTTCCTTGAATAACAAATTTCACAGGATACAGAGATACAGAAATTTTCTTTAAAGAAAAAGGAATACAAATCAATATTAGAACTGTTTAATAATTTGTCATATGCACCACCGAAATATGGTACAATAGCAAAACACCAGAGTCAGTATATTTTAAAAAAAGTTTCTCTGATCCTAGGTGTGCCAGTTATTTATCCATTGTCTCTTAGCCCCACTTTTTCCCTATTATACTCTGTCAGACCAAGGCTGAGAGCTTACACATATTTTTCAAACTCCCCTTTGCCCATGGATTTCTTCACAGTTTTTGCCAGTGGGAAACAATAGGGTTGGGGTAGTGCTGGTGAACACTACACCAATAACTTCAGAGCTGTCTTCATTCTGTCAAAGGGGCAGCAATGCTTCTCCTCTGCTGCCCCCTGCTTCGTCCTCACCCTCCAGACCTCTGACCTCTCCTAAAACAATTCTACACTCAACATGACCCAAACATGCATTCACTTATGCAGGTGATACAATCTAGGAATAAGAGATAACCTCTTTAATTTGGCAAAACCATACCCATGTATGAATGACAGAACTTGGATTTACTGAACTGCACATTAAAATAAAGATCTAATGGAATTTCTGGCAGTATGAGAGACTGTTTCTGGGTAATAGAGCCATGATGCAGGAAGTTCCTCTAAAATTTTTCAATCTGTGCTTTTTAAAACTTTCCTACTTTTTCCTATTTAAAAAAAAAGAAATAGTAAAGTTTTATTAAACAAGTACGTAAAACAAAACAAGTCAATAAAATTTTTTTTACAAAGCTAAGGACTAAACGTTCACAAAATAAAGCAGCTGAAAACAGCAACGTTCCAAACTTATGATAAATTCAAAAAAATTAAAATAAAGTATATAATTCTACTACAAAAGACAATAACTGTTACCATAATAAAGTAAACCTAATGATAAAAAGTATATTAAATATCTCAGATAAGATCAAAGCTTTCATTTTAAATATCTTTCTATACTAAAAACTTCAAGAAAGATATTATCTTTTTTCTTGAGAAGGAATACAGTAAACATAAAATACAATGGCATTTGCTTATCACTTAAAAAAAAATTTAGAAACTTCAGAGAACTGAATTGACTTCCAGTACAATGAAGCTAATAAATATCTGTGTGTGTATATATATTACATTCAAACATACACACATATACAGCTGTTCTTCTCCACTTCTACCTAAAGTATCACTGATATGACAGAAAAAATATGAAACCAATTTATAGCATTCACTATTTACTTGGAAGAATAGTGAAACACTTCTGGATGATACAGAGGAGATGGGAAAACGCTGAAAATGAACCCTAAACGAGTTGAAGAAAATAGTCACATGTTAAGGTGAAAAAGATCCTTGAAGTAAATTTTTCAGAATCCAAGGAAAAAACAAAAAAACAGAACTGGAGGAGGAGGAAGAACATCCATAACTGAATAGGTCATTAAAAGGTTACAAAATAAGCCCCTGCTATCTTGCTCTCAATGCTGCTGACCTCTATATTTGTCCCCAAGATAACAATCACAAGCATAGTTCTCTGAAGTGGGGCTTGTAAGTGGGATACGTGCAGAACTGAATGGGGGTGGGATTCAAAACTTAGTTTCCCAGGTCACTTATGGCTGCCAAGAGTGCCACAAAGCCTTACAATCACTTGAGAAACTACTTCAGCACTATAGAGGAAATCCCAGAGCACCCAGACCTCCAGAACTCCTACAAGCAGTGCTTGCATTCGGTACTACAGAACAGGGATTTCCACCTGGGCTGGAGAATGACACTCTATAAGCTACCTGAGGTGTCTAGAACATGGGTGGCAAATTGGTAAAATGATATGCTTTCTGACTCATATTTTCCAAAGTGAGCTGGCTGTCATGTGTAGATTTCAGGAAATTTCACCAAACTCCATATGGTTTTCTAGTATTTCATAGGAAGTCAGAAGATTTCAAAACATGGGGCCTGAACAGCCATGTCACCGACTGGCTAAGTAGATAGTGGCTGCTGCAGTAGAAAGAGCATGTATTCCACCAATAACACCAACCCATTCTTACCCCCACTTCTCACATTTACTACACTTGCATAGCCCCAGAAGACGTTTGTTTTCACAATCCCTGACCTACCCCCTCATCTGTAAATATAAATATGTATAAAATTCAACAAAAGAAGTTGAAAAAAACCACTGGAAGGCACAAAAAAGAACACAGAATATAAAGCAAACTTCAACAAATTTCAAAGAACCGAAACAATTCATCACAATATGTTCTCTAATAACGCAAGCTAGAAAAATCCCAAATGTTTAGAAATTAGAAAATATACTTCCAATAATCCGTGATTCAAAGAAGTTATAAGAAATATTAGAAAAAAGAATGAACTAAATGATAATAAAGATACAATAAATTAAACCTCATGAGTTATATGTATATCAATATTAATGCTTGAAAGGAATTTAGTTTTAAATACATATAACTGAAAACCAGAAAAGGGCTGAAACCAATGTTCTAAGCTTCTTTATGAAGAAGCTAGGAAAAGAACAGCAAAACCAACCCAAAGAAATAAGGAAATGAGGTAATGTTTTAAAAAAGAGAAATCAGGGGCTTCCCTGGTGGCGCAGTGGTTTAGAGTCTGCCTGCCGATGCAGGGGACGTGGGTTCATGCCCCGGTCCAGGAAGATCCCACATGCCGTGGAGCGGCTGGGCCTGTAAGCCATGGCCGCTGAGCCTGCGCGTCTGGAGCCTGTCCTCCGCAACGGGAGAGGCCAGAACAGTAAGAGGCCCGTGTACTGCCAAAAAAATAAATAAATAAATAAAAATAAAAAAGAGAAATCAATGAAATAAAATCCAAACATTCAATAATGGAAATCAACAAAGCCAAAAATAACTTCTTTGAAAGCTTAGTAAAAGTGATAAACTATTAATAAGATTAACCAAGGGAAAAAACACAAATTACTAATAACAAGAATGAAGATTACGCACAGCAAAGGAAACCATCAACAAAATGAAAAGGCAACCTACTAACTAGGAGAAAATATGTGCAAATCATGTAACTATAATAGGTTAATATCCAAAATATATAAATAACTCATACAACTCAATAGCAAAAAACAGAACAGTGTGACTAAAAAATGGGCAGAAGATCTGAACAGACATTTTTCCAAAGAAGACATACTGATGGCCAACAGGTACATGAAAGATGCTTACTATCACTAATCACCAGGGAAATGCAAATCAAAACCACAATGAGATATATCATCTAACACCTGTTAGAATGGCTATTATCAAAAAGACAAGAAATAACAAGTGTTGGCGAGGATGTGGGAAAAGGGGAACCCTTGTGCACTGTTGATGAGAATGTAAATTGGTGCAGCAACTACTGGAGGACAGTATGGATGTTCCTCAAAAAATTAAAAATAGGACTACCATATGATCCAGCAATTCCACTTCTGGGTATTTAGCTGAAGAAAACAAAAACACTAATTTGAAAAGATTTATGCACCTCTGTGTTCATCACGTCATTATTTACAGTAGGCAAGATATGCAAGCAACTGAAATGGTCATCAATGGATGAAGAAGATGTGCTGTGTGTATGTATGTGTGTATATATACACACACATATATATGAACATTAATTAGTCGGCTATAAAAAAAGAATGGAGGGCTTCCCTGGTGGCGCAGTGGTTGAGAGTCCACCTGCTGATGCAGGGGACATGGGTTTGTGCCCCAGTCCAGGAAGATCCCACATGCCGCGGAGCGGCTAGGCCCGTAAGCCATGGCCGCTGAGCCTGCGAGTCTGGAGCCTATGCTCTGCAACGGGAGAGGCCACAACAGTGAGAGGCCCGCGTACCGAAAAAAAAAAAAAAAAAAAAGAATGGAATCTTGCTATTGGTGACAACATGGAAGGAACTTGAGGGCATTATGCTAAGTGAAATAAGTCAGACAGAGAAAGACAAATACTGTATAATTTCACCTATATGTAGAATCTAAAAAAACAAAAGCAAAAAACCAAGCTCATAGATTTGTGGCTGCCAGAGGCAAGGGGGCAGGGAGTAGGCAAATTAATGAAGGGGGTCAAAAGGTACAAACTTCCAATTATAAAACAAATAAGTCATGGACCTAGAGACCATCATACAGAGTAAAGTAAGTCGGAAAGAGAAAGACAAATATCGTATGATATTGCTTATATGTGGAATCTAGATAAATGGCACAGATGGACCTACTTGAAAAGCAGAAACAGATGTAGAGAACAAATGTATGGATACCAAGGGGGGAGGGGGGATGAACTGGGAGGTTGGGATTGACATATATACACTACTATGTATAAAATGGATAACTAGTGAGAACCTACTGTATAGCACAGGGAACTCTACTCCGTGCTCTGTGGTGATCTAAATGGGAAGGAAATCCAAAAAAGAAGGGATATATGTATACATTGAGCTGATTCACTTTGCTGTGCAGCAGAAACTAATGCAACATTGTAAAGCAACTATACTCCGATAAAAATTAATAATAAAAAAGACAAAAAAAACCCTAAACAAATAAGTCATAGAGATGTAGTGTACAGCATGCTGATTTTAGTTAATAATACTGTATTGCATATTTGAAAAGTGCTAAGCAGGTATATCTTAAAATTAAGTTCTCATCACACACAAAACTTGTAACTATGTATGGTGATGGAAGTTGACTAGATTTACTGTGGTGATCATTCTGCAATATATACAAACAACAAATCATTATGTTGTAAACCTGAAACTAATGTTATACATCAATTAGACCTCAATTTAAAAAAAAGGAGGGGCTTCCCTGGTGGCGCAGTGGTTGAGACTCCACCTGCCGATGCAGGGGACACGGGTTCGTGCCCTGGTCCGGGAAGATCCCACATACCGCGGAGCGGCTGGGCCCGTGAGCCATGGCCGCTGAGCCTGAGCGTCTGGAGCCTGTGCTCCGCAACGGGAGAGGCCACAACGGTGAGAAGCCTGCGTACCGCAAAAAAAAAAAAAAAAAAAAAAAAAAAAAAAAAAAAGGAAAGAAGATATCATGAACTTTTTGCTAATAAACTAGACTCTTATACGTTTAGTGAAAAAATTCTTTGAAAAACACAACTTACCAAAACAGACACTAGAAAATATACATAATCTGAATAGTCACATCTCAGTAAAAAAATGAAATGTTATTAAAAATCTTTGCTAAAATAAACAAAAGAACAAAAAACTTCAGCCTCACCAAATTCTTCCAAACATTTAAAGAAGAAATATCAGCAATCTCACTCAAACTTTCCCAGAGAATGAGGAGACCTTTTCCAAATTAATTTTTATAAGGCCAACAAAACCTTAATACTAAAACATGATGAGGACATCACAAGAAAAGAAAATTACACTCCAATCTCTATTGTGCCCATAATTGCAAAGACACGAACAAAATACTAGTAAATCATATCCAGTGATAGTTTTTAAAATTATATATTTCTCATAACTGAGTGGAATTTACTACAAGAATACAAGGGTGGCTTAATATTCAAAAATCAATATAACTGACCACATTACCAGAATAAAGGGGAAAATCTAATTATCTGGTTATATGCAGAAACTTCATCTGATAAAAGTTAACACCCATTCATTATAACAATAAGCAAAACAGAAACAGAAGGGAACTTCCTTTCTCTGATAACGAGTGTCTATAAAAACAATCTACAGCAAACATCATACTTAGTGGTGAATTTTAGAATATCATATCATTTATGAGATAAGGACACCCACTATGACTGCTTCTATTCAACCTTACACTGGATGTCATAATCAATACAACAAAGAAAGAAAAAGAAATGAAAATAAAAAAGATTGGAATGAGTTAAAAACTGTCATTATTCACAAAAGATATGAATGTGTAGAAAACCTACAGATAAACTATAAGGATTAATAAGTGAATCTAGAAAAATTACTAAACACAAGGTCAGGACACAAAAACAAATTGTTTTATGTACCATCAACAATTAGAAAATTAATCTTTAAAACTACATTATTTACTATAGCATCAAAACCCAAATACCTAGGAATAAATCTCGTGAAAAATTCATGCGCTGAGAAATCTAAAACATTATTCAGAGAAAGTTTTAAAGACTGAATAAAAGGAGAATATACCATGTAGATCAGAAGACTCAATAGTGTAAAGATGTCAGTTCTCCCTCAATTAATCTGTAGTAATGCAATCACAATCAAAATTCCCAGCAAGATATTTTGTGAATATTGAAGAGCTGACTACAAAATGTATATGGGTATAGAAAAGGCCTACAATAGCCAAGGTAATCTTGAGGAAGAAGAACCAAGTTATGAAAGTTATATAAGATATCAAGATATTGCTATGGAAATCAACACAGCATAGTATCGACACAGGATACATACACAAATAGAATACAAAACCTAGAAACAAATCCATATGAATATGGCTGCCTGCTTTATGACAAAGTTGACACATACAGTGGGGAAAGAAAGATATTTTAAAATAAATGATGCTGGTTCAACTATATATTAATATGAACCAAAATGAATCTTGACCACTATAAAATACAGTGATTTTTTTCTAGATGTATGGTAGATCTGTGTGTGTAAAATAAACCAATAAAGCTCTGGGGAAGAAGAAAGTTTCTTTAGCAAGATTTTAAGAAAGCAACCAAACATAAGAAAAACATCAGTTAACTGAACTATGTAAAGATTATGAACTACTGTTAATAAAAAGACACTATTAAGAGAGTGAAAAGGCAATCCAAGGAGGGAAAAGAAATATGATCAGATATTCACATGGCAAATAAATATACATAAAGGGGGTTAACTTCATTGATCATTAGGAAGATGCAAATTAAGGCCACACTGTACCCATCAGAATGACTAAAATGAAACACCAACTGTGAGTGAAGATGTAGAGCCTGGCTTGTTGGAGGGCAAATTGATTCAACCACTCTGGAAAACTTTTGGCAGTATATACCTAAATTGAACAAAACCCTGCAATTTTTCTCCTAGGTATGTATTACAAGAAACAAGAAAAAATGTTTACACCTTAACTGATAAGACATATACAAGAAATATCACAAAAGCAGTATTTGTAATAGGCAAACACAGTAAACCCAAATGTCCATCAATGATAGAACGGATTTCAGAGATTTGCTAAAAGGATTCACAGGACTCAGAAACTGTTATACTCACAGTTATAATTATAGCAAAAGGATATAGCTCAGAACTGCAAACTCACTATTCTTGCCTGAAGTTCAGTAGCTTAATAAATAAATGCTTCTCAGTTTGTTGTGTGCTTTTGAATCCCAGAGCACTGAAATGGTTGTTTTTGACTGTTTTGTCCAGCTTTATTAGGACAGAATTTGTTGACCTCCTGTAATATCAAAAGTCAAAAGTCTGACAGTAATTTTTGAGGGAAAAAAAAAGATGAACTTTGCTTCCAAGACCTGTGAAACATTATGAAGTATGAGAGTCCCAAAAGAGAAGGAGAGAAAGGGGAGCAAAAATATTTAAAAAATGGCCAAAAACTTCCCAAATTTGATAAAAAATATTAATCTACAGACCCCCGGAAGCCAAACAAACCCCAAGTAAAAGTAACACAAAAAGGGAATTCCCTAGCAGTCCAGTGGTTAAGACTCAGCATTCATTGCCGAGGGGGCAAGTTCAATCCCTGGTCAGAGAACTAAGATCCCACAAACTGCGGGGCATGGCCAAAAAAAATGTAACACAGAAAGATCCACACCTAGACACATTATAGCATAGTCAAATTGTTGAAAGACAAAGAGAAAATCTCTAAAGCGGCAAGAAAAAGGAAATGAATTACCGCTTACATCAGGGACTGACAGACTTATTCCATAAAGGAACATACAGTACATAGTAAATATTTCAGGTAAGGTTGTCTGTGGTGCAACTACTCAACTCTGCCATTGTAGAACAAAAGCTGTCACGTTCAATGGGCATTGTCATGGTCCAACAAAATTTTACATTTGAATTTCATATAATTTTCATGTGTCACCAAACACCTTCTTTTGATATTTTCCAACCTTTTAAAAATGTAAAAAACATTCTTAGTATACAGACCACATAAAAACACGCAGTAGGCCAGATTAGGCCTGTGGGCCATAGTCTGCAGACCCCCTGACATCAAGAGAACAATAATACTTATTAACAGCTGACTTCCTGTCAGATACAATGGATGCCAGACAATATAATGACATATTAAAATGCTGAAAAATCTATGAAAAAAACAGAATGCACACTAAATATTTTATATACCAAATTTTAAGCCGAAGAGACCCACCAACAGTTTCCTTGTATTTCCATGTCAACTCTTCTTATAACTGTATTAATTAGGTAAGTTGGAAATCAGCATTGTTTTTTTTTAAGCATTCACAAGTTTATAGATATAAAAGCATGTTACAGATTACAACATACAACACACAAAAATAGGTCAGAAATAAATGCCAAACAAAGGTCACTGCGTCTAATTAATACTCATGATATCATAACGGTCAGCTTGGCAAAAGAAGGCAAAGATTTAACACACTGTCATCATATATTATGGATACCTTTAGTGAATGCTACTTATTTTAATAATTATATGACACACAAGATGGTAGGTTCTGGGTACTTTGGTCAAAACACCATTAGGAACCTGTCAAAACCATAAAAATGAGCCTGGAAAATCTTATGAATCCAGAAAGCAAACAGTGTCCATGTGACTATAGTTAGAACTTACTTCCTTTTCATGTGCAGAGCAAATCATGCCTCAAAGTGCCTGTGTATTATGCCCAAAATGCCTGACAAACAGCCCTATCCATTCCATCCACCTCAACTCCCAAGAGGAAACACTGATTAAAGCAAAGGAAGCAGAAGCGCTGGACTGTGGAGCAAATAAGGGGCTGATGAGATAGAATATATGTTTGTTAAATGAAAACGTATTTTGAGAGTAAGTAAGAAGGGATAGGAAAACTGAATGCAGCAGGGAAGTGTTTAAAGAGAATTCTTTGGATTATTAGATCACCATACAGACAGAAGATGGTATAGTAAGGAATATTGAGTCCTTGAATCTCTATCAGGATTCCAGGAAGGTGAGCTTATAAAAGAAAATCTGCAAATTGCAAAACTAAAATTCTTCACTCACAAGAATATTAAGTATATCTTTATTGAAATAAGTGTTCTATTTAAATATACCTAAAGACTTTTAAATAAATTTAATCAGATTACTTTATTTATATTAAAATGAGATCAGGCCCTCTAAAAGGATGCACATTTTGAGTAGAGGGTAGAATGTCAGGCAGGGATGTAAGACAAGAGAAAGGTCATTTTTATGTACGAAGAACTAATAGTACTACTAGAAGGTTAAGGTCACTGTGTAAGGCCAACTTTGCAGTTTTGCTTCAGTGTATTAGGGGTGGAGACCTTTCTGATGGTGCTTAATTAGCAAACTAAAGTTGTAATCTATGACATGGCCACATGAGACAGGCAACAAATCTCAGAGAAAATGACTAAGAAGAAGAAATTGTTCTACACTACTTCAAACAGAGGGTCCTAATGAATGCTAGGATGAAGAGATAGTCAGATTGGACAATATATGAATATGTATGTACTGTTCTGTATTTCCAAATCCTCATCTCAAGACTGTATTTTCTTGCTTTGGAAACAGGACAGAGTGCTGCCCACTAGCTACAGCAAGGGGGGAAAAAGAAATCTTTCTTTTCAAAAGGAGGAGTGAACCAGCCCCCCCATGTCAAAAAAGAAAAAGAGTTAAACTGTGGTGTAAAATCTGGGGGAGATAGGAAAGTAAAGGACATTTAGCTTAATTTAGCAACACCAAGAGCTTAGAGAAAGAGAATAAGCACATCTACTAACTCAACAACACTTCTTCTATGACACTGTAGAGTGACGCTAGTAACCTGTATTCCTCACATAAATGTTCTTTTTAACCAAATCTTTGCAAGAAGCAAAATTGCTCAGAAACTGCAAAGAGGCAGTAAGCAGCACTTAAGCTGGTTTCTAAGACTGCACTGCAGGGTCTAACAGGGACACAGTAACCCTAAGAAAATTATCTGCTTTGGGCAGTAAGAAGGAAGAAGGTGCATTAATTAGTCCATTAACTTATTAACTAAATTTAAAAGGGATCTGATAATCTGGTCTAGGGTCAAAAAGGCCCAAGGATTTTAACCATCTGGAAGGAGGTTTTAGAATTTCTCACATGGTATCAAAAACACTACAACATTCTTCATTTCAATTTGAATTCTTACCAAATGAAGAATGATTACAGAATTACTTCTACATTTAGCAATTATAGGCAACGGGTTGCATCAGAAAAATACTAGTTTGAAACTCTTAACTTTGTAAGCTAAAGAAACTGTGGGGAAAAATTTAGAGAACTAGGGCCAAAAATTAAAAATTAATTAAAAATTATTTTTATATGGGCTTCCCTGGTGACGCAGTGGTTGAGAGTCCGCCTGCCGATGCAGGGGACATGGGTTCGTGCCCCGGTCCGGGAAGATCCCACATGCTGCGGAGCGGCTGGGCCCGTGAGCCATGGCCGCTGAGCCTACGCGTCCGGAGCCTGTGCTCCGCAACGGGAGAGGCCACAACAGTGAGAGGCCCGCGTACCGGAAAAAAAAAAAAAAATATTATAACAGTTTATTAAAATGAGCAGCATGGTGTGTCTATATTTACACTAAAAATATGTCTTGGAGAAGCAATAACCTGACACCACATTATGTGTGTGCCCACAACACATACATTTGTTCAAAGAAAATACACGTTGAGCATCAACTGTGTTCCAGGCAGCCCTAGGCACTAGAGACTGTGATTCACACAGCACGCAGGATTTCATGAAACTTAAAATGGAGACCACTTATCCCCCATTAACTAATAACCAGTTACCTCCTGCAGTAAAGCATTATGAAGAAAAAGGAAATGCAATGAAAAAGAATAAAATAGAGGATAAAAACACAGGCAGTTTTTTAACCTGTTCCATCCAAAATGTAATTTTAACTGTGCCAAAAGAGTTAAAAACTTTAAAAAGGGTATAGCAAAGTCATATGTAAGGCTAATAGTCATCCTCTAAAGTTCTCTATTTTCTAAACCTAATTTGGGAACAAAGTTTATCTGAACCCAAAGGGATTCTCTGGTAAGGCAAAATGGTGATTGGGAAGGGTTAACCAAAGATTTTTTTTTTTTTTTTTTGCGGTACGCAGGCCTCTCACTGTTGTGGCCTCTCCCGTTGCAGAGCACAGGCTCCGGACGCGCAGACTCAGTGGCCATGGCTCACGGGCCCAGCCGCTCCATGGCATGTGGGATCTTCGCGGACCGGGGCACGAAACCGCGTCCCCTGCATCGGCAAGCGGACTCTCAACCACAGTGCCACCAGGGAAGCCCTAACCAACGATTTTTAAAAAACAATTTAAGTCAACTGAACTGTAAGGCCAATTAAAAAATATCTTTACTAAAACTGTGTTAAGTAGTTACTAGGCACCTAAAATCTGCACCCCAATCTTTTCTTCAGCATCTCCCTTCCCTCTAACCACACTATATATCAAACATCCAAGTTCTTACTAAGAAATTCAATGGCTTCTACAAAGAAATGGCTGTAGGTCAGCTATCAAAAGCGGAAATCGGGGCATTCTTACATTCATCACTGTCATTGTTAAACGGTACTTACTAATCTCCTGTTACTATGTTCTTAAATCAAAGGTCATTACACCCATACAAAGGAAGTTACAAACTTTAACAAAGCTTTGCAATAATTTCTTAAAGACTTCTTAAAGATTTTCCTAGATATACAGACTGTAGTTCATTCACAGCACTCCCAAGATTCTGGGAGTGGCCCTGCTACCCAGGAATATTTAATAAGCAGGTATTTAGTTGCAGGTGGTTCACAGTCTACAACAGTGGAAACAACCCAATAGTAAACAGTCTTAAATTATTGTCAAGAGCTACTCTCAAATACATACCTAGACATATAGCTCTGGGGACATATGCTTAACAATGTCTCTGCTCTCATAAACAAGGACCTAGTTCCGTTAACACTGGAGTTGTCAATACTTACAGTTAACATTGGAGTTGTCAATAGGCCCCATGCAAAGAATTCAAGGAAGATGACAATAGCAGCATGGTGTACACTTGGTCGGCCAAAGCCTTGTAGCTAAAAAAGGAAGGAAATTATTATGAAAAATAGTAAACAGCTATAAGAAACTCATTATCCTAAAATGGTATCTAACATACACACACACACACAAACTGTATAAAATAAACTTAGGACCTACCTATATTATTTAAGATAAAACTTAATTCTGTGGTATCTCTGATTTCTTCATCTTCCCTAATCATGGAAGGTGCCATTGATGAGACTTTCTACTTGTCCCATCAATGCAAATCACTGGAACTTTGGTAGGAAATCAACTGCGTCTTCAAGAGACTGGAGTTCCAGGACCTGAATATTCTGTCTGAACACATTAATTATGTGTTCCTAAGCAATTTGGCCTCTCTAAGCCTGAAGTTTCCCTTGCTACACAAGACTGGTAGGCAGGGGGTCATATGCTCAAAAGCTTCAGAGGCAGCATAGATGATGTAAAATTATAGGAGGTGGGGGAAGAACAATAAGGACTAGGTCAA
Organism: Phocoena phocoena; assembly: GCF_963924675.1. Lineage (NCBI taxonomy): Eukaryota > Metazoa > Chordata > Mammalia > Artiodactyla > Phocoenidae > Phocoena > Phocoena phocoena. The sequence goes on along the minus strand of NC_089224.1, from coordinate 24,804,904 downwards.
ATCTGAAAACACACTTTGATACCTCAAGGTGTCAAAATCCAGCTTTCTGTTTCTGTTTTGTTTGAAAACTGTGCCTATTCTGCTAGTTTTCTGCAGTTTATGACTTCTGGAGCTAAAACCTGAAAGTCCACTCAATTTAATGTTCTTTGTGCCAATGGTTTTTACAAAATCAAGTGCTGTACTAGCATTTTGTAATAACTGGAAGTGATACTTACAAAAGACTTTGCAAAATCCCCATTATTCCTAAGCTTATATTTTCAAGACTTCAAAAGGTAAAAGCACATCTGCATGGTTTAATTAGAATCTAATCATGAGGAAATGATCAAATTCAGATTATGAGACATTCTACAAGACAACTGGCCTGGTCTCCTTAAAAATGTCAATGTTGGGGCTTCCCTGGTGGCACAGTGGTTGAGAGTCCGCCTGCCGATGCAGGGGACATGAGTTCGTGCCCCGGTCCGGGAAGATCCCACATGCCGCAGAGTGGCTGGACCCGTGAGCCATGGCCACTGAGCCTGCGCGTCCGGAGCCTGTGCTCCGCAAAGCGAGAGGCCACAACAGTGAGAGGCCCACGTACCACAAAAAAAAAAAAAAAGTCAATGTCATAAAAGACCAAAGTAAAGGTAGGAGACTTGTACAAATTAAAGGAAACAAGAGTCATAGAAAACAAATGGGGGATCCTGAACTGGATCCTGGATAAAAAGGAGACAAGAGGAAAAAATTTCAATATGTACTATATATTAGATAATCATTTGGCATTGAGACAGGAAGGGGGCAGGGCACAACCTTTAAAAGAATGACATGGCCTGAGGACACGATAAACTGGTTAGAACCAACTAGGTTCAAGATGGCGCACAAGTCGACTTCCACTAGACCTTGAGCCTCAGTATATGCTCACTGTAACACATCAGCACACTAAATGACACACCCACAGGTGCCATAACAGTTCCAAGGCTGACCATAAAAGGTCAACAAGTGGGAAATGGCCCAATTCCTGGAAATCCCCATCCCTTCCCCAAAATAGCTGGAATACTCCTCCCACTCATTAGGCTATGAAATTACCTACCCCTATAAAAACTGACAACCCCGTACCCTGGTGCCTCTCTCACCTTCTGAGATGGCCCACACTCTGTATATGGAGTGTGTTTCTACCTGAATAAACTTTCTTTCACTTTATGGCTTGCTCTTGAATTCTTTCCGTGCAAAGCCAAGAACCCACACTTGGTGGCTGTCCCAGGGACTCGCCTGAGATAGGAGGTGACCATCCTCTCACTCCTCGCTATCTTTCCTGCAACAGCCTTAATGTTACTGCAACTTGTTGTCAAATGATTTGGAAAAAAAAAAAAAAAAGGAACATATATACTTTCTAAAGCAAATGTCACAAAATTTAATTTTGTTATGAATTTAGATGAAGGGAATGACTATTCATTTTACTATTCTTTTAATTTTTATAGTTTTGAAAATTTTCAAAACGGGCCAAGAACAATTGTTATTAAAAATCCAAACTTGTAAATTTCTAGATTTTTGCAATGTCTAATAATAAGTAGTTTTAAATGTCACTAAATAAGACATTTGAAAAACAGAAAGCATTTTACAAAATTTAAAAGAAAAAGAAGCAATTAAGCGTCAAACAACTAAAAAAAAAGATCTTTAATATAACCCAGGCTTCAAACCATGTTTTGAAACAAGGAGGGAAGGGGGTAGAGCACAACCTTTAAAAGAATGACATAGCCTTGGATACAGCATAAACTAGTTAGAACCAACTAGGTCCAAGATGGTGGTAGATTCGACTTCCACTAGACCTTGAATCTCAGTATACACTCATTGTAATACATGAGCATGCTAAATGACATACCCACAGGCGCCATGACAGTTCCGAGGCCAATCACAAAAGGCCAAAAAGTGGGTCGTGGCCCAATTTCTGGAAATCCCCATCACTTTCCTGAAATAGTTGGAATAATCCTCCCACTCGTTAGCCTATGAAATTACCCAGCCCTTAACAACTAACCACCCCATATTTCAGGGCCTCTTGCCTTCTTAGATGGCCCACACTCTGTCTGTGCAGTGTTTCTCCCTAGGTCGCTCTGACTTTCCGAGACAACTGCATTCTGTCTATGGAATGTGCTATCTCTCTAAATAAATCTACTTCTTACCTATCACTTTGTCTCTCACTGAATTCTTTCTGTGACAAGACATAAAGAACCTGAGCATCATTAAATCCTGAGACCCGGTGTGTGACCTCAATTAAAAGACAGTGGGTTCAAGTCTGGGTTCGAATCCCAGCCTGTGGGTTCAAATCCCATCTGAGCTGTGAGGTTTCAGTTTCATCAGTTCTTTATCAATAGAATAGTGAATGGAAATGGTAGCAACTCATCAGCCTCTGCCTGTGAGGAGACCTTCTGCATCAGTTGTTCCAGCCACTGGAGTCAGAAACTGCCATTGTAATTGTGCCAATAACAGCGTAGCTTTCCATCCTAGCTCCTTCACCCTCTGCAGGGCAGCCAGAGCAACCATTTAAATGTAAATCAGATGTTACTCCTCTGCTCCACCCTCCCTAGCTCCTACTGCACTTGGCCACACATCTAACACATCCAACTGGTCCTACACGTCCCTATTCCCTTGTTATGCTCTATTGTTTTCTAGAAGATGTCTAACAAACTTCATTCTGTTTATTGTCTACCTCCCCTGGAATGGGAATGTAAATGCCATGAAGGAAAAGGATTTTTTGTCTGTTTTGTTCAGAGATGTATCCCAAATAGCTCTTCTCTCTATATAACAAGCACTTGACAAAATACACATGATATAGAAGAAGGAGCTCTTCTGATACTGATGTCTTTTCTCTGGTCTTTTAAACAGCAAACCCCAGAATGTAGAAAAAAATGACCCATATTCCTCAAAGAAACAGTATGGGGTGGAGGGGAGGAACAATATACTACATCAGTATATAGATTAAAACAAATTTAAGAAATATTAACCAAAAGCAATATGTGCACTTTGGGTTTTGACTCAAACTAACTGGAAAAAAATTGAGTCAACTGTGAAATAAAATTCATATTTTATGCCAAGACAAGAAAAATTTAAACATAAAAAATTTTCTCTTCCATTTGGCACCCCCTGTCTCCCCAGTGTGGATTGTGTATCTGCATTATGCATCAACCAAACCTTCCCCTTCAGCAGAAATTTCCCCTCAACCATGAAGAACAACATTCTCCTAAGTCAACTCCTTAAAGATAACATCTTTTCTTGATAAGGTGTCACATGGCACTCAGATCTGGATTGTGTGAACTGTCAATAATATGTCATTTGATGGACAACCCTCTGTCTCAAAAAAGCTTAATATAACTGTGTCTTGACTTCTGATGGGCCAAACAGTTCTCAGAGTTTTCTGAGATGCTCTTCCCAGTTATAATCCTCAAATTTGGCTCAAAATTTTCCATTTCTTTCTTAGATCGACTGATTAATTTTTCATCAACACAGTCATGGAAATTTGAAAATGGAATATTAAATGATACTCAAGACTTATACTCATTGTAATAATGGTACTGAAGTAAGATTTTTTAAAATATCCTCACACATTAGAGCCACATGCTAATGTATTAAATTTTGAAATAAGAAGATATCTGTAATCTGTTTCAAAATCTACAGCATGATAACAAAAGAAGTGGTGGCAAAAATAACTTTTAAAAAAGTAAATGGGTTATATGCATTTACTAATAATTTCCAAATTATTTGGGTGGAAATTCTGATAGTTACCCACCCCACACTGCAAAGAAACTACTCTCAAACTGCGAGTGAATATGTCAACAAATAGCCTAACTATTCCTTTTAAATCATTTTGTTTATCAAGCATCATGCACACAAGAATTCAAAACAAAACAAAACAAAAAAACCCTCTGAAAACCACTCACAGTAGAAAGCATAGGGGGGCCACCCTATTTCTCATTTGCAATTTCTGTGATTTAGTGCTTCTTTCCCAGGCAAGCTCTATTTATGGAGACCACTGGAAAAGAGATCCATGTGGCTGCAATGCTGATTAAATATAAAAACAGGTACACACTTTTGTCTGTGTGCACATATCATTATATAATTATGCTATTTTTAACACCTTGCAAAAAACAGACAACCCATCTTTTGTTCAAACATTAAAAGCTTACACCTGTCAGTGAGAAATTGTTTAAATTAACAAACACCTCTTCTAAAATGCAAACACTTTCTTTCACCTCTACATAAACTACTTCAATTGAATTATCATTCATCCCTAGCAAATACCAATGTGGCATGACAGCCGGGCCCTGGTATGATGGGAACTTTGTGTGGGCAACTGGATATGAAATGGTGACAAAAATAAATCTGCTTTCCTTCCAACTCTTCCTAAGCTCTTGGTGGCTAGTATGCTAATGAAAAAAGTGACACAGGCTTCTCCTTTAAATTATGAGCTAATTAGAAAGTATTTATCAAAGCTTAACTGATTATTTCTTGTTGAACATTATCTAGTGCAGCCTCTGTGGATCAGTTCAATGTCTCCCCTCTCCATTTTGCCTCTTTATAAATCAGTATGGAACATCTTGAGATGTTTAGAAGCAGAGGATGAAAAGTGTGTGATGATGTTTTTACACACTCACATTACCATCTCTCCCACAGATGATCCTGCCTTGACTCCTCTTCACTGCCCCCTCCAAATCTTTCTTGACACTACACTCAGAGTGATCATTCTAAAATACAAATCTTATTCTATTACTCCTGTAGAAGACTGCAAAAAATGAGCTATAGGTTCCTCCCATTCCTGTACACAAAACCTTTTTACAACATGACTGTGCTGTCAGTTCCATCAAAAGGTACAGTCTATTTCTCCACTCCCCTAGATCTGGGGTGGTTTAACAACTTGATCTAACCAACAGATAGGTAAAGTAACAACACGGACTTCTGACATAGGCCTCCAGAGGCCTTCTAGACCACATGAAGAAATACCATCTAGGCACAGGAGAATGAGAGCATATGAGGCCCTCCAGACCAACCAGTGAATAGCCATTGCCAACTGCCTGATACAGGGGCAAGGCCAGTTGAGATCATCCAACTCCAATCAAGCCTGCAGATGACTAAAGAAGTATGAGTAACTCCAAAAAAATCCAGTGAAGAACCCCACACTGAGCCTAGCCCAAACTGCTAACCCAAAGAATATTTGTTTTAAGCCACTAAATTTTGGGGTAGTTTCTTATGTAGCAAATAGTAACTGATACAACTCCCCACCCCATTGCCCTCATGATTAATTTTAAACTCTTAAGATTATTTTTGAGTCTCTTTTGTAGCTCTCCAATATCATCCTTAGTCCAAACATAACTCAATGAAAAATGTGTGAGATTACCCTTCATCACAAACATCATTTTTTACTATTTTATTTAAAAGAGTAGATTGTGTAGTCACTATATGTGTTATAGACATTTGTGATTAGAAAGAGCAAACACAAATGTCTGAGAAATCATTTTTTGAACGCTAGACTACAAAAAAAAAACAACACTTCACAGTATCAGTGGTGTTCGGAAGCAGGGGAACGTGGGTGACAAATGACTTAAAATATAAGCATGTGAAACATGTTACAACATGAATGAACCTTGAGGACACTATGCTAAGTGAAATAAACCAGTCACAAAAAAAACAAATACTTTTTGATTCCACTAATATGTGGTATCTAGAGTAGAAGAACGCGTAGAAACAAAAGGTATGGGACTTCCCTGGTGGCGCAGTGGTTAAGAAACCACCTGTCAATGCAGGGGACACGGGTTAAAGCCCTTGTCCAGGAAGATTCCACATGCCGCGGAGCAACTAAGCCCGTGAGCCACCACTACTGAAGCCCACGTGCCTAGAGCCCGTGCTCCGCAATAAGAGAAGCCACTGCAATGAAGCCCGCTCACTGCAACAAAGAGTAGCCCCTGCTTGCTGCAACTAGAGAAAGCCCGTGTGCAGCAGTGAAGACCCAAAGCAGCCAAAAAATAAATAAAATTTTTTAAAAAAACAAAAACAAAAGGTAGAATGGTGGATGCCAAAGCCACAGGCCAGGGTAGGAGGAAAGAGGAAATTGTTGTTTAGTGGGTATAAGTTTGTTTTGCAAGATGAAAATGTTCTGTCGATTAACAATGCAAATATAGTTAATACTACTGAACTGTACACTTAAAATTTACCATCTTATCCATTTTTATATTATGTGTATTTTACCACAATTAAAGAAAAATGTATATATACATACATTTACATATATAAGCATGTGGAATATTCAAAATCATGTAAGGGACCCCAAAAGCACACTCTTCAACAGAAGGAAAGGAAGCCTGTGTGATTAATGATGAGGCATCCATATGGATTAAGACCTATTTCTTTCAAACATAAACTTCAAATAGAAAGAGCCAAGAGCAGTTGTAGGTCTAGACTTGTCTTTGAGCTTCCTCTCACATGTAGGGTACTCCAGGGTGCTAAATGCAGGAAGTTTTTAACTCAGTGATGATTTTCCTAGCATACTGAAAGTTAGCTTATAGGTAAATAAAAGGCATTGTCCATAGCATTCTGTTTAAAAGACTGTATATTACCCGTCATAGGAAACAGTAAGCACTGATTTTATTTTTTTAGTATGAGGAATTTACATTGTATTGCTTAAGAAGGAAAACAACTTCTAGTCTCAGCTCTCTTTTTTTTGTGTGTGTGTGTGTGTGTGTGTGTGTGTGTGTACGCGGGCCTCTCACTGTTGTGGCCTCTCCCGTTGTGGAGCACAGGCGCTGGACGCGCAGGCTCAGTGGCCATGGCTCACGGGCCCAGCCGCTCCGCGGCATGCGGGATCTTCCCGGACCAGGGCACGAACCCGTGTCCCCTGCATCGGCAGGTGGACTCTCAACCACTGTGCCACCAGGGAAGCCCCTAGTCTCAGCTCTCTTAAGCCTACTGTGCTTCTCTCCTAAGGAGACATGACAAGGGGTTTAACATCACTCTGGCTATAGTATAGAAGCTTGTAACTAGTCATCAAAACAAGACATGGTGCAAAACAAGTACTCCATGGATTTCATTCAAAGTAGGACACAGCAACAAACCAATGAAATCACTGCACATATACTCCTAAAAGTTAGCTGATGAGCTTTAATACAAAGAACCAAAATATCAAATACATGAAAGGCAGTATTAAGGGAACTACATACTTGGACTTAGCACTTCTCTTCCACCTAATGTTTTATATAACAGTAAAGACTAATGAGTTTATTATTTTTCTGCATTCCTTTTTATGGAATATATACACTTAAAAGCATTATAACTGTTACATGAACAAATGAAAGTCATAAAACTTTAAAGTAAGGGAATATACATGCTCTACTCTCCATAGGCAATCACAATGCTAGAAATCTGTCATATATTTTTATGAATGTACATTCACAGGTAAAAACATCCTTTTATATAAATGGTAACAGAATATAAATATTATTATTTTTTTTTACCTTATTCTATATCTTTCCATGTCACTGTATACAAATAGCTACATGGTATTCCACTGTATGAATATAGCATTATTTTAACCATTCCATATTGATCGATATCAATGGAGTTTCTACTTTTTCAATGTTGTTGCAATTAATAATTTTCATTTTAAAACTTTCTGAGATAATTTTAAACTTATAGAAAGCTGTAAAACCAGTAGAGTCCTTGTATACCCCTTACCAGCTTCCCCAAATGTTAACATCTTAAATAACTATGGTACAATTATTCAAACCTGGAAACTAACATTACTACACTACTTTAGCTAATCTACAAATCTTATTTGAATTCACTATTTTCCCCACTAATTTTTTCTTTTTCCTAGTTTAGGACCTAATCCAGGATTTCACACTGCATTTAGGTCTCGTGTTTCCTTAGGCTTTTCCAATCTGAGATGATTCCTAAGATTTTTATTTTTTATTTTTCATGATCTTGACACTTTTGAGGAGTTCTGGTATATACTTCACCAGTTATTTTGTAGAATGCCCTTCAGTTTGAATTTGTCTAATGTTCTCTCATGATTAGGTTGGAAATATTCATTAAATTTTTTTTATTGGGATATAATACATATCCCATAAAATTCACCATTTTCAAATATACAATTCAGTGGTTTTTCATATATTTACAAAGTTCTAAAACCATCACCTAAAAAGAAATCTCATATCCATTAGCACTCACTCCCCATTTTCTCCTCACCCCATCCCCTGGTAACTGCTAATCTACCTTCTGTCTCTGTGGATTTGCCTATTCTAGAATCATATATAAATAGAATTCACAAACGTAATCATAAAACGTGTGGCTTATTGTGTCTTGCTGCTTCCATTCGGCACAATATTTTCAAAGTTCATCCATGTTCATTTTTCAGTTCTATGGCCAAACAATATTCCATTGTATAGATATACTGCATTTTGTTTATTCATTCATCAGTTTAATTGACACTTGAGTTTTTTCTACCTTTGGCTATTATGAATAGTGCTGCTATAAACACTGATGTGCAAGTTTTTGTAGAAACATAGATTTCCAATTCCCTTGGCTATAACCAAGGAATGGAATTGTTGGGACAATTAATATCCTTTCATATATACAAATGTACAGCATTCTAGGATAAATTCCTAGAAGTAGAATTGCGCCAAAGGTTATATACACACTTTAAATTATAATAAGAACCAATTATAATCAAAAAGCTGTACAAACTGTGGGTAAAAAAAAATACACTTCAACTTACGTCAGCTAATCAACTAATATCTCTAACATAAAATTCTTCTAAAAAATCAAGAAGAAAAAGACTAACAACACAATAGTAAGATGGGCAAAAGGTAAGCACAAACAGTTCATAGAATAAGGTATCAAATAGCACTTCAACAACTTCATTCATAATAAGAAAAATGCAAAACTGAGGTTTACTCAGATAATTTCTCACTATCAGAATAGCAAAATTTCCGAAGTTTCACAATATTCTCTTACACTGCTAATGGGATGAAAAATGGTACAATGTGGCAACATCTAGCAAAATTACTTACATATTTATCCTCCAAAGAAACAATCCCACTTTAGGGATTTGTCCCAAAGACAAAACGGCCAAAATATGAGGTGTCATACGCACAAGGCTTTGGGAACACTCTGATAGTGCTTCTGCCTTCACAAGGGACTCGGTTCATTCAGTAAAGTACTGACAGAATAGACTATAGTAAATCCACACACTGGAGTATTATACAGTAATAAAAGGAGATGTCTACATATTGCTTTGGAGCAATGATCAGAATATGTTGTTAAGTAAAAAAAAGCAAGGCAAAAAAAAAAAAAAGCAAGGCACACAATACGGTGCAATGTACAGAACTTTTTAATCTAAGAGATGATCAAATAATATGAGTACCTATGCACACACATGTATTTGCTTATATTAAAAAACAAAACACAGGTGGAAAGAAAAATAAGCAACCAAAGAAAAGCAGTTACATACAGAAGGAAGGAGGGAGAGAAATGGAGGCCACAGAGATGGTAGCAAGATTTCATACCTTGTTTTATATATTTGACTTTGGAACCATGTAAATGCTTTACCTAATTCTAAAACAAAATTAAATCCAAATGAAATAAATCAACCTGTGTATCAAGGTGTTGTTTAGTTGCTTTAAAACACAGAATTTGAATGCACATCCTTAGAGGCTACATTCTAAGGGTCAAAAAAATCTTGAACTGTTTTAAAGTAATCATGTTAGTACTAATAACATTGTTTTTATTTCCTGAAACTTTCAAATGTAACTAGTAGAACAGAGTAAATAAGGTACTATGCTATTGTCTCTAGGAACCAAGATTTTCTTTGTAAGAGAAAAAGACATAAATATAAAATCAAAGAAGTAAATACTTGAAATCCTAAATCTGGTTTAAAAATATCAGTATAGATTATGATACACATTACCTTAAAGGAAAATAGTTAGGATTTCCTAATTCTATTCACTGAAAAGACCTAGAAAAAAATGAGCAACCCAACAGAAGCAAACATCTCCTAGAGCCCAGACTGTGGTCTTGAAATATCATTTCCCACTAAAAGAAAATTGAACTTTTTAGACAATGAGCTGATTCCAGGTTTGGGGCAAAATATGTACATGATCCTGGAACATATCTTTCCAAAAGCAAAGATGCTATCACAGACTACAGTCATATCAAAAGGATTCAGGAGCCAACCTGAAGGAAACCTCACTGGGCAAAGACTGAGTAAAAAGAGTAATGTCTGCCACAGATTGAAACATACATATATGCAAATTTGTAAGTCCATCAATCTTTGGTGGATGCTAGAAAACTAAGCCATTATTCTGAAAATTGGTAAATGTGGAGTAAAAAAAAAAAAGAGAGAGAGAGAGAAGCACTTATTCTGCTTTTCCATATCTCAGGGTAACCCAATACTGATTAGCTAAAGTTCTCCTTTTTAAGAATTTCAATAATGAATGAAGAAGGAATGATTAACATATAATCCTCACACTTTGTAATAAGCTCACTTAAATAGTAAATCTAGGCAATAACTATTAATGGCCGTTAAAGTCATTAGGTAAAAGTGAACAAGGTACTTCATGAAGGAATAATCAGACTAACACCTGAAACCTGATCATTCATAACATCACTAAGAGAGTCAAAGATTATTTCTTGCATCATGTGCTACAACAAGAAATAACACCACTTATAAATTATTCTTGCCAAAATAAAATAAAACAAACAAAAGCTTGGATTCAACTCAGCTGATACTTAAGGACCAGTTTACACAAAATGCAGATGAAATAAGACTGTTTCAACTGGTGGAGTAGAGGGATGAATATATGAGTGTATTCACAACTGAATATAAGTAAACAACAAAAAAAAACTTTTTAAAAGTTACCAAAAATTTTAAAAAGAACCTGTCTCATTAATAGTGTTTGAAAATACCTGTTTCCCCATATTCTAAGACTACAAATAATTTTTAAAATTTTGTTAGATTTTTAAAATGATTATCATTTTATTTTGCATTTCTCTGATTACAAGTGAGGTTGAGCTTCTTTCCATGATTATTAGGAATTTATATTTATTTTTCTATGAATTGTCTGTTCATTCTTCGCACACTTTTTTTCATAAAGAGTATAATCTTTCATATTTATTTACAGGACCTGTTTACAATCAATATCAAAGATATTTATATTGTGCAACCTTAAATCATTCTCTCTCATCCACTAGCACCCATACCCTTTAAAAATAAAAGATACTTTTATCTTTAGTAGAAGATGGTATTTAAGGTGAGAGTTTCAGCCATTTTGACCAGCCAGAATAACCTAGAAGGGTAGAGGGCAATTTCTTCCTACCAAACAGCTGGGATGAGAATGGGATGCAACTTTAGTGGCTGGACACTACTTGCCCCAAAGCTGTTGCAGTAAGAGATGCTGGGACACCGGACGGAAGCCAGAAGAAGGTGAGAATTCCTACCACATCATTCAGTCTCCTGTATCTCTGCCTGCAGGGTGTGTTGGAAACAAGAGTACAGTGTGGTTGAGAGGTCCTGGTGCTCCGGCCACGTGTCAGGCCTGAGCCTCCAAGGTGGCAGGTCAAGACCAGGACACTGGACCACCAGCGACCTCCTGGCCTCACATAATGTCAGTTGGTGAGAGCTCATCTAGAGATCTCTGTCTCAATACTAAGACCCAGCTCCACCCAATGGACAGCAAGCCCCAGTTCTTGATGCCCCATGCCAAACTAGCAAGACAGGAACACAACCCCACCCATTAGCAGAGAGGCTGCCTAAAACTGTAAGAAGTTCACAGACACCCCAAAACAGACCACCAGACACAGCCCTGCCCACCAGAAAGACAATATCCAGTCCCACCCACCAGAACACAGGTACCAGTCCCCTCCACCAGGAAGCCTACACAAACCACGGAACCAACCTCACCCACTGGGGGCAGACACAAAAAACAGCGGTAACTACGAACCTGCAGGCTGCAAAAAGGAGACCCCGACCCCAAACACAGTAAGTTAAACAAAATGAGAAGACAGAGAAATATGCAGCAGGTGAAGAAGCAAGGTAAAAAAGCTACCAGACCAAACAAATGAAGAGAAAATAGGCAGTCTACCTGAATAAGAATTCAGAGTAATGACAGTAAAGATGATCCAGGGGCTTCCCAGGTGGTGCAGTGGTTGAGAGTCTGCCTGCCGATGCAGGGGACACGTGTTCGTGCCCCGGTCTGGGAATATCCCACATGCTGTGGAGTGGCTGGGCCCATGAGCCATGACCGCTGAGCCTGTGCATCCGGAGCCTGTGCTCCGCAATGGGAGAAGCCACAACAGTGAGAGGTCCGCAAAAAAAAAAAAAAAAAAAAAAAAAAAAAAAAATTAAGTACAAAGAGAAATTATTAAAAGCAGCAAGGGAAAAGCAAAAAACTACATACAAGGGAATCTCCATAAGGTTAACAGGTGATCTTTCAGCAGGAACTCTGCAAGCCAGAGGGAGTGGCAGGACATATTTAAATTGATGAAAGGGAAAAATCTACAACCAAGATTACTGTACCCAGCAAGGGTCTCATTCAGATTTTACAGAGAAATTAAAACTTTTACAGACAAGCAAAAGCTAAAAGAATTCAGCACCACCAAGCCAGTTTTACAACAAATGTTAAAGGAACTTCTCTAGGCAGGAAACACAAAGGAAAAGAACTACAAAAACAAACCCAAAACAATTAAGAAAATGGTAATAGGAACACACATATCGATAATTACCTTAGAAGTAAATGGATTAAATGCTCCAACCAAAAGACACAGACTAGCTGAATGGATACAAAAACAAGACCTGTACATATGCTGTCTACAAGAGATCCACTTCAGACCTAGGGACACATAAAGACTAAAAGTGAGGGGATGGAAAAAGATATTCCATGCAAATGGAAATCAAAGAAAGCTGGAGTAGCAATTCTCATATCAGACAAAATAGACTTTAAAATAAAGATTATTTCAAGAGACAGAAAAGGGCACTACATGATAATCAAGGGGTCAATCCAATAGGGAGATATAACGATTGTAAATATTTATGCACCCAACATAGGAGCACCACAATACATAAGTCAAATGCTAACAGCCATTAAAGGGGAAATTGACAGCAACACAATAATAGTAGGGTTACTTTAACACCCCACTTTCACCAATGGACAGATCATCCAAAACAAAATAAAAAAGGGAACACAGACTTTAAATGACACATTATACAAGATGAATTTAATTGATATTTATGGGATATTCCATCCAAAAACAACAAAATACACTTTCTTCTCAAGTGCTCATGGAACATTCTCCAGAATAGATCATATCTTGGGTCACAAATCAAGCCTTGGTAAACTTAAGAAAACTGAAATCGTATCAAGTATATTTTCCGACCAGAAAACTATGAGACTAGATATCAATTACAGGAAAAAAATTGTAAAAAATACAAACACATGGGGGCTAAACAATTCGTACTAAGTAACCAAGAGATCACTGACAAAAATCAAAGAAGAAATCAAAAGATACCTAGAAACAAATGACAATGAAAACACGATGATCCAAAACCTATGGGATGCAGCAAAAGCAGTTCTAAGAGAGAAGTTGATAGCTATACAAGCCTACCTCAAGAAAAATCTCAAATAAACAACCTGACCTTACACCAAAAGCAATTTGAGAAAGAACAAACAAAACCCAAATTTAGCAGAAGGAAAGAAATCATAAATATCAGATCAGAAATGAAGGAAACAATACCAAAGATCAATAAAACTAAAAGCTGGTTCTTTGAGAAGATATGCAAAATTGTTAAACCATTAGCCAGACTCATCAAGAAAAACAGGGAGAAGACTCAAATCAACAGAATTAGAAATGAAAAGGAGAAGTAACAACTGACACTGCAGAAATACAAAGGATCATGAGAGATTACTACAAGCAACTATATGCCAATAAAATGGACAAAAATCGACAACTTCTTAGAAAAGCACAACCTTCCAAGACAGAACCAGGAAGAAATAGAAAGTATAAACAGAACAAGCATTGAAATTGAAACTGTGATTAAAAATCTTCCAACAAACAAAAGCCCAGCATCAGATGGCTTCACAGGCAAATTCTATTAAACATTTAGAGAAAAGCTAACACCAAACCCTCTCAAACTCTTCCAAAATACTGCAGAGGGAGAAGCACTCCCAAACTTATTCTACAAGGCCACCATCACCCTGATACCAAAACCAGACAAAGATGTCACAAAGAAAGAAAACTACAGGCCAATATCACTGATGAACACAGATGCAAAAATCCTTAACAAAATACTAGCAAACAGAATCTAGCAGCACATTAAAAGGATCATACACCATGATCAAGCGAGTTTTATCCCAGGAATGCAAGGATTCTTCAATATATACAAATCAATCAATGTAATAAACCATATTAACAAATTCAAAGAGAAAAACCATATGATCATCTCAATAGATTCAGAAAAAGCTTTTGACAAAATTCAATACCTATTTATGATAAAAACCCTCCAGAAAGTAGGCACAGAGGGAACCTACCTCAACACAATAAAGGCCATTATATGACAAACCCAGAGCCAACATCATTCTCCATGGTGAAAAACTGAAACCATTTCTTCTAAGATCAGGAACAAGACAAGGTTGCCCAGTCTCACCACTATTATTCAACATTGTTTTGGAAGTTTTAGCCACAGCAATCAGGGAAGAAAGAGAAATAAAAAGAATCCAAATTGGAAAAGAAGAAGTAAAACTGTCACTGTTACAGATGACATGACACTATACATAGAGAATCCTAAAGATGCTACAAGAAAACTACTAGAGCCAATCAGTGAATTTGGTAGAGTAGCAAAATACAATATTAATGCACAGAAATCTCTTGCATTCCTATACACTAACAACGAAAAATCTGAAAGAGAAATTAAGGAAACACTCCCATTACCACTGCAACAAAAAGAATAAAATACCTAGGAATAAACCTACCTAAGCAGACAAAAGACCTGTATGCAGAGAACTATAAGACACTGATGAAAGAAATTAAAGATGATACAAACAGATGGAGAGATGCACCATGTTTTTAAATGGGAAGAATCAACACTGTGAAAATGACTATACTACCCAAAGCAAACTACAGATTCAATGCAATCCCTATCAAACTAAAAATGGCATTTTTCACAGAACTAGAACAAAAAATTTCACAATTTGTATGGAAACAGAAAAGACCCCAAAGAGCTAATGCAATCTTAAGAAAAACAGAGCTGGAGGAATCAGCCTCCCTGACTTCAAAGTATGCTACAGAACTACAGTAATCAAGACAGTATGGTACTGGTACAGAGAAATATAGATCAATGGAACAGGATACAATGCCCAGAGATAAACCCATGCACACATGGTCACCTCAGCTTTGACAAAGTAGGCAAGAATATGCGATGGAGAAAAGACAGTCTCTTCAATAAATCGTGCTGGGAAAACTGGACAACTACATGGAAAAGAATGCAATTTGAACACTTCCTAACACCATACACAAAAATAAACTCAAAACAGATCAAAGACCTAAATATAAGGCCAGATGCTATAAAACTCTTAGAGGAAAACAGGCAGAACACTCTATGACATAAATCACAGCAAGATCCTTTTTGACCTACCTCCTAGAGTAATGGAAATAAAAACAAAAATAAACAAATGGGACCTAAGAAAACTTAAAAGCCTTTGCACAGCAAAGGAAACCATAAACAAGATGAAAAGACAACCCTCAGAATGGGAGAAAATATTTGCAAATGAAGCAACTGACAAAGGATTAATCTCCAAAATGTACAAGCAGTTCATGCAGCTCAATATCTAAAAAACAATGCAATCCAAAAATGGGCAGAACACCTAAACAGACATTTCTTCAAAGATATACAGATTGCCAACAAACACATGAACGGATGCTCAACATCATTAATCATTAGAGAAATGCAAATCAAAACCACAATGAGGTGGGGCTTCCCTGGTGGCACAGTGGTTGAGAGTCCGCCTGCCGATGCAGGGGACACAGGCTCGTGCCCTGGTCCGGGAAGATCCCACATGCCGCGGAGTGGTTGGGCCCGTGAGCCATGGCCACTGAGCCTGCTCGTCCAGGGCCTGTGTTCCGCAATGGAAGAGGCCACAACAGTGAGAGGCCCGCGTACCGGAAAAAAAAAAAGAATTAAAAATCACACTATGTTCTTGAACACAATGCAGCTAGGAATCAGTAACATAAGAAAATTTGCAAAATTCATAAATATGAACATTATTCAACATACTCCTAAATAGCCATGTGTCAAAAAAGAAATCACAAAGAAAGTTACAAAACTTTCAGACGAAGGAAAAGGAAAACACAGCATATCAAAGCTTGTTAAATGCAGCTAAAGCAGTGCTTAGAGAGAAACTTACAGCTGTAAATGCCTGATTATTACAGAAGATCTGATATCAACAATCTAACTTTTCCCTGTAAGAAACTAGAAAAGAGAAAACTAAACACAAAGCAAGAAAAAGGAAACAGTAGATTAAAGCAGAAATAAACGCAATACAGAAAAGCAACACAGAAAATCAACAAAATCAAGTTGATATTTATGAAAATATGAAAAAATTGACAAATCTTTGGAAAACCAAAAAAAAATAGAGGAAGACTTAAATTGCTAAAATCAGAAATGAAAGAAAGGTTATAAGGCAGTACTTGGACATGTGTAAGCCAATAAATTGGATTAACTGGATGAAAGAGACAAATTCCTAGGAATCTACTAAGGCTGAATCATAAAGAAGCAGAACATATGAACAGATCTAGAACTAATAAAGAGATTGAATCAGTGATCAAAAACCTCCTGACAAAGAAAAGCCCTGAACCTGATGGCTTCACTTTAAAGCAAACATTTAAAGAACACCAATCCCTCTCAAACTCTTCTCACAACTGACCACATTTTATCAACATTCTCTATGAAAACAGCATTACCTGTATAAAACCAGACAAAGACCCTACCAGAAAAGACAACTAGAGACTAATTTTCCTTATGCTGTTGATGCAACAGTCCTTAACAATACGCCAGCAAACCAAATGCAGCAGTATATGAAAAGGGTTATACACCATGACCAAGTGAGATTTATTCGTGGAATGTTAAGGATAGTTCACGTATAAAAATCAACCAATGGAATACACCACATTAAAATGAAGGGGGGAGAAAACCCACATGCTCCATCTCAACTGATGCAGAAAAAGCATTTGAGAAAATTAACACCCTTTTATGATTAAAAAAAAAAAGTTCCAAAAAACTAGCATTGAAGGAAATTATCTTATCTCAATATAATAAAGGCCACATATGAAAAATCCACACCTAATGTCAAAATAGTCAATGGCTGAAAAAACTTTTCCTCTAAGACCAGGAAGAAGAAAAAGATGCCCGCTTTCACAGTTTCTACTCAACACAGTAGTGGAAGTTCTAGCCAGACTAATTAGGGAAAAAAAGAAATAAAAGACATCCAAACTGGAAAGGAAGAAGTAAAATTATTTGTTTGAGGATATCATGATCTTACATGGAATCTCAAGGAATCCTGAATAGCCAAAACAATCTTGAAAAAGAAGAACAAAACTGTAGTTCTCACACTTCCTGATTTCAAAACATAGTACAAAGCTAATCAAAACAGTATGGTACTGGCATAAAGACAGACATATAGACCTAAGGAGTATAATAGAATCCAGAAATGAACACTTGCATAATGGTCAAATCATTTGCAACAAGGGTGCTAAGGCCATTTAATGGAGAAAGGACAGTCTCTTCAACAAACGTGCTGGGGAAGTTGGATATTCACATGTAGACCTTTTCTACCTTACATCATGCACAAAAAATTAGCTCAGAATGGATTAAAGCCCTGAACATAAGAGCTAAAACTATAAAACTCTTAGATGACAACACAGGGGAAAAGCTTCATGACACTGGACTTGGCAATGATTTCTTGGATATAACACCAAAAGAAAAAGCAACAAAATAAAAAAATAGATAAATTGGACTTGATCAAAATAGAAAGCTTTTGTGCATTAAAGGACATTACCAACAGAGTGAAAAGACAATAGAAGAAAACATTTGCAAATCACATATCTGATAAGAAATTAACATACAGAGTATAGTTTTTAAACATCCTACAACTCAAGGACAAAAAAAAAAATTGGGCAAAGAACAAATAAATACATGAAAAGACGCTGAACATCACTAAGCATTAGGGAAATGAAAATCAAAAGCAAAATGAGATATTACCTGTGCTCATTAGGATGGCCATGACTAAAAAAAAAATTAAAACCAGAAAAAACAAATGTTGACAAAGACTTAGAGAAACTGGAACCCTGGTGCACCGTTAATGGGAATGTAATATGCTACAACCACTGTGAAAAACAGTATGAGGTTCCTAAAAAAAAAATTAAAAATAGAATTACCTAGAGGTCCAGCAATTCTGCTTTTGGGTATATACCCAAAAGAATTGAATGCAGGGTCTCCAAGAGGTATCTACACCCACGTTCACAGCAGCATTATTCACAACAGCCAAAAGGTAGAAGCCACCCAAGTGTCCATTGGTGGAGAATGTATGAACAAAATATGGTATATGCATGCAAGGGAATAGTTTTCAGCAGTACAAAAGACAGGACATTCTGACATGTTACAACACAGATAAACCTTGAAGACAATATGCTAAGTGAAATAAGCCAGTCATAAAAGGACAGTTGCTGTATAATTCAATTTATACGAGGTACCTAGAGTAGTCAGACTCACAGAGATAGATTGTAAATGGTGGTTGCCAGGGGCTGGGAGGAGAGGGAATTGGGGAGTTATAGTTTAATGGGTACCGAATTCAGTTTGGGATAATGAAAAGTTCTGGAGATGGACAATGGTAATGGTTGCACAACAATTTTAATATACTTAAATGCCACTGAACTATGAACTTAAAAATGTCTAAGATGATAAATTTTATGTTATGTATATATTGCTACACTAAAAAACAAGTAACTCAAAGCAGATCATAGACCCCAAAATTAGGTCCCTTAGTTTCATGATGAGTTTGTATACACAACACTATTGTCACCATCCATGCAAGAAAAAGTTATGTTGGACTCCATTACAGTTAAAAACTCGTGTTTAACAAAGAGTTAAACTTTTGTGCGTATATAATACATATAACAAGCAAATATAAAGAAGAACCAAACAGAGACAAAGAATACAATAAGTGAAATGAAAAATACACTAGAAGGAATCAACAACAAACTGAATGATACAAGGGAATGGATCAGCAAGCTGGAAGACAGTAGAAATCACTGTAGCAGAACAGACAAAAGGAAAAAAAAGAAAGGAGGACAGCCTAAGAGACCTTTAGAACAACATCAAGCATACTACATTTGCATTATAGGGGTCCCAGAAGGAGAAGAGAGAGAAAACATATTTTAAGACATAATAGCTGAAAATTTCCTTAACTGGGGAAAGGAAACACAGACCTCCAGGTCCAGGAATCACAGACATCCCAAACAGGATCAACCCAAAGAGAACGACACCAAGATAAACAGTAATTAAAATGGCAAAAATAAAAGCTAAAGAGAGAATAAAAGCAACAAGTTACATTCAAGGGAATTCCCATGAATATCAGATGACTTTTCAGCATAAACTCAGCAGACCAGAAGGGAGGGACATGATATTTAAAGTGATGAAAGGGGTAAACCTACAACAAAGAATTTCATTCAGATTTGATGGAGAGATCAAAGGTTTCACAGACAAGCAAGCTAAGAGTTCAGCACCATCAAACCAACTTTACAAGAAATGTTAAAAGGAACTTTTCTAAGCGGAAAAAAAAAAAGAAAAGGGCCACAACTAGAAACATGAAAATTATAAAAGGAAAAATCTCATTGGTAAAGGCAAATATACAGTAAAGGTGATAAATCAGCCATGTATAAAGCTAGTAGGGAAAGTATAAAGAAAGAAGTAGCAAAATCATCTATATCTGCAATAAGCAGTTAAGGGATACGCAAAACAAAAAGATGTAAAATAGAATGTCAAAAACAGTAAATGTGGGGTGGCAAGACTAAAAATGTAGGGTTGTTAAAATGCACTTGAACTTAAGAGACCACAAGGGATCAATCCTAAAGACCAAAAGCCAACATATTGAGAAGAGTGAAGCTTATGAATGTAATGAGCCCACCAGGTCCTTGGTGATATTAAACTGCTAAGCTAAGCACACTATTCCTGGATTTCTTATGTACAATAATAAATCTCTTTATCAAATACATTATTATGTCATGCACAACGTTAAAATGAAATATTTGAGTTTGATATTTTAAGGAACCAAGTCTATAACTATGTAAACTGTTGGCTCCATCATACTTCTGGACAGAAAAAAAAATTATTTTAAAATACATTCTAATTGAAAATTGGTACTCCATAGTTGGAAAGTATTGCCACAAGATTCAGTCAGTCATCTCTGCTTTACTATAAAAGACATGTAGGAAAAGTATGTTTCACTATTAGCCCTCAATATTTTAATAATTCATACTTATGGTACTTTCTGCTTATATCATATATACCTGGTTAGTAAAATGCTCCATCAAAAATAAATTTTTTATTAGAAAGCTTTTAAATATAAACACGAGGAGAACACAAATGGTTTTAAAAAGCAAATAAATGACTATACCTAAAGGCTTTGCTTTTCTTCCTCCTACCTAACAATATTGGAATGCAAGTCAGAAAAACAATTTTACTGCTTATTTCTCCAGATGAAATGACTTTTTTGCAAAACTTAAAAAAAAATTGTCAGTCTCGGGCTTTCCTGGTGGCGCAGTGGTTGAGAGTTCACCTGCCGATGCAGGGGACACAGGTTCGTGCCCCGGCCCGGGAGGATCCCACATACCGCGGAGCGGCTGGACCCGTGAGCCATGGCCGCTAAGCCTGCGCGTCTGGAGCCTGTGCTCCACAACGGGAGAGGCCACAACAGTGAGAGGCCCACGTACAGCAAAAAAAAAAAAAAATTTGTCAGTCTCACATTAAATAGTTGAATAAATGACATGGCTATCATGTAAGATAGACCAAGCGTTCATTAAATATTTGTAAAAGAACTGCTTTTCCCTCACTCAAGTTTTCAAACTTAATTTATCAACTACCAACGAACTTAAAGCAAACTAAGATCCCAAGAACTGTCTTTGTAAATATTCCTATTTCTATCAACATTCTTTAACAATAAAAATATTCAACTCCAGGGCGTTCCCTGGTGGTCCTGTGGTTAGGACTTGGCGCTTTCACTGCCGTGGTCTGGGTTCAATCCCTAGTCTGGGAATTAAGATCCCACAAGCTATGTGGCGCAGCCCAAAAAAAAAAAAAAAAATTCAACTCCAAGGGATCAATTCATTCAACACATATTTGTTGAGCTCTACTGTATGTCAGCTAGATGCTGGGAACAATGGCAGCAATAGAAGAAACTATCTCGGCTCCCACTTCATGAAATGTAAAATTTTAAATGGAAATAAACACTCTGAAGGACAAGGACACAGGTCAGGGACAGTCTATTACAAAGGATTCTGAGATACACACAGGCAAAAATTATCCTTTTACAGCAGCAGCAATAGACACCATGCCAAGCCCTGATCAAAGCACATTACTATCATTTTATCCTCACTACAATCTTTTGACACAGGAACTATTATTATCCCCACTTTATAGATGACAAAACTCAGATGCACAGAGCTTAAGTACTTGCCTGATTCAAGTGATTAGTAAGTGGCAAAGCTGGTATTACATCCAGGGAGTCACATACCTCCAGAGTATGTGCTACTAACCACTTGTATTACTTACAATGCCTTTCTTAGAGAGCCCGAATTTCTCCACAAATAGAATCAGCACATATGTATGGCAGGTAGCCTGGACTGCAGCAACCTGAGTTAAGTGGTAAGGAGTCTCAGGCAAAGTAAAGCACAGACCTTTACTTACCCACCTATCCCTTACCCACACCAAGAAGTCTGGCCTGGATAGTGTGTATCAAGGCAAAGGACAATCTTCACCAACCCACCTGCTTTCTCAACATGACCTGAAGAGTTCAGATGAACTAGGACATCTGGCTTTTGTCAATCAGGTCATCTGCTGCCAACTGGAAAAAGATAAGGTTGAAAGCTACTCCCTTTGTCCCCCACATAACCCCCAACTCAAGGATCACAGTACACAGTAAACACCAGCGACTTGTCGACATAGAAGCAAGAG
The DNA here is from genome assembly GCF_963924675.1 of Phocoena phocoena. Lineage (NCBI taxonomy): Eukaryota > Metazoa > Chordata > Mammalia > Artiodactyla > Phocoenidae > Phocoena > Phocoena phocoena. Next base: position 24,782,670 of record NC_089224.1, on the reverse strand, counting down.
AGAGTCTATCATATATACCAACTGAATAAAACTGAAAGCCCACAAAGAAATCCATATATCTATGTCCAACTGATTTTTGCCAACAGTGCCAAACCCATTCAATCAATAAGCAAAGAACAGTCTCTCCAACAAATGATGCTAAGACAACTCAATTTCCACATGTAAAGAATGAAGGTGGAACCCTACCTCACACCACACACAAAAATTAACTCAAAACAGATGAATGAACTAAGCTAAAAGCCATAAAACTCCTAGAAGAAAACACAGAGATAAATCTTAGATTTAGTAATGGATTCTTAGACATGACTCCAAAATGACAAGCAACAAAAGAAACAACATATATCGAGCTTCAACAAAATTACAAACTTTTAAAATAAACCAAAGACCTATGGGGAGGGATAAATTAGGAGTTTGGGATTAGCGGGGAAAAAAAATAGACCTAAACATAAGACCTAAAACTCTAAAACTCTTAGATGACAACATAGGGGAAAAGCTTCACAACGTTAGATTTGACAATGATTTCTTGGCAATGACACCAAAACACACAGGCAACAAAAGTAAAAATAAATAAACTGGACTTTATAAAAATTTAAAACTTGTGCATCAACGGACAGAATCAACAGAGTGAAAAGGCAACCTATGGAGAAAATATCTGCAAAACATGTATCTGATAAGGAGTTAATCCAAATAATCCAATTCAAAATGGGCAAAGGACTTGAATATACATTTCTCTAATGAAAATATACAAATGGCCAAACAAGCATATGAGAAGATGTTCAACATGCTAATCATTAGGAAAATGCAAAATCAAAATGAGATATCACTTCATACACATCAGGATGGCTACTATCCACAACAAAAACAAAACAGAAAATGACAAGTGTTGGGCTTCCCTGGTGGCACAGTGGTTAAGAATCCTCCTGCCAATGCAGGGGACATGGGTTCGAGCTCTGGTCCAGGAAGATCCCACATGCCGTGGAGCAACTAAGCCCATGCACCACAACTACTGAAGCCCACGTGCCTAGAGCCCGTGCTCCGCAACAGGAGAGGCCACCGCAGTGAGAGGCCCACACACTGCAATGAAGAGTAGCCCCTGCTCGCCACAAGTGGAGAAGGCCCATGGGCAGCAACAAAGACCCAATGCAGTCAAAAATAAATAAATAAAATAAATAAATTTATTAAAAAAATAAAAGTTAATTGTATTCTGTATTGTAAAAAAAAAAGAAAGAAAGAAAATGACAAGTGTTGATGAGGAGTTTCTCCACCTGAGAAACTAGAACCCTTGTGCACTGTTGGTGGGAATGTAAAATGGTGCAGCCACTATGGGAAACAGTATAATGGTTCCTTAAAAAATTAAAAATAGGGCTTCCCTGGTGGCGCAGTGGTTGAGAGTCCGCCTGCCGATGCAGGGGACACGGGTTCATGCCCCAGCTCAGGAGGATCCCGCATGCTGCGGAGCGGCTGGGCCCATAAGCCATGGCCGCTGAGCCTGCACGTCCGGAGCCTGTGCTCCGCAACGGGAGAGGCCACAACAGTGAGAGGCCTGCGTACTGCCAAAAATAAATAAATAAATAAAAATAGAATTATCCAATGATCTAGCAATTCCACTTCTGGGTAGATATGCAAAAGAACTGAAAGTTGGATCTCAAAGAAATATTGGGTTGGCAAAAAAGTCCATTCGGGTTTTTCCATAATATGTTAACATTTTGGTCAACCCAATATTTGTACATTCATGTTCAGTGGCATTATTCACAATAGCCAAAAGATAGAAACAACCTAAGTGCTCATCAAAAGATAAACAGAAAATGTGGCACATACAGAAAATGGAATATTATTCAGCCTTAAAGGAAGAAAAGGCCTTCCCTGGTGGCACAGTGGTTAAGAATCCACCTGCCAACACAGGGGACATGGGTTCGAGCCCTGGTCCAAGAAGATCCCACATGCCGTGGAGCAACTAAGCCCATGCACCACAACTACTGAGTCTGCACTCTAGAGCTTGTGTGCCACAACTACTGAATACCGCGTGCCTAGAGCCCGTGCTCTGCAACAAGAGAAGTCACAGTAATGAGAAGCCATGCACCGCAAAGAAGAGTAGCCCCCACTTGCCTCAACTAAAGAAAGCCCGTGAGCAGAAATGAGGACCCAACGCAGCCAAAAGCGCGGAGTAACAAGGACCTGACGCAGCCAAAAATAAATAAATAATTTATTTTTGTTAAAAAAATGGAAATCCTGACACATGCCATACATGCCTTCAACAATCTTGAAGACAACATGTCTTGAGGACATTATGCTAAGTGAAATAAGCCAGTCAGAAAATGACAAATTATGTATATGACTCCACTTATATGAAGTATCTAGAGTAGTCAATACTCAGAAACTGAAGGCAGAATGGTGGTTACCAGGAGCTGGAGTAAATGGGAAGTTGCTCTTTAATGGATATAGAGTTTCAGTTTTAGAAGATGAAAAAGTTCTGGAGATTGGTTGCACAACAATGTGAATATACTTAACACTACTGAACTAAACACATAAAAATAATTAAATTGTAAATTTTGTTACAATTTACAATTTTGTATATTATATCACAATTTAAATTTTTTCTTAAATCAACTGTATTTCTATATATTGGCAACAAACAGTTGTGAATTTAAAATTTCTTAATAATTTACATTTATATTACATTTACATGTTCAATAGCACCTAAAACGTGTGATATAGGGAAAATGTGACAAATGACCCAAAAGACCTGTTGAAACTTACAAAGCACAGTTGAAAGAAATTAAAGATCTAAAATAAATGGAGAAATACCTCATTTATGGATCAGAAGACTATACTGTTTTCAATTCTTCCTAAACTGATCTTCTGGATCAACAAAAGCCCAATGAAAATATCAGCAGGCTTTTTTGTAGAAATTGACAAGCTGATTCTATAATTCTAAAATGCAAAGGACCCAGAATAGCCAAAACAGTTTTAAAAGAGAAGAACAAGGTTGTAGGACAAACTCTATTCGTTCCAAACCTTACTATGAATCTCCAGTAATAGCAATTGAATGGTACTGATGTAAAGATAAACAGATCAATGAAACAAAATAAAGAATCCAGAATAGACTGACACATACATGGATAACTGAATTTTGACAAAGGTGCAAAGGCAATTCAGTGAATAAGTCTTTTCAACAGAAGAGGCAACAATTCACGTTACCATATGCAAAAAAAGAAATGCCACTGATACTGTACACCATATAAAAAACTAATTCAAAATGGGTCATAAACCTAATTGTAAAATTTTTAAAAATTCTAAAAATATAAAAGGAAATTATTTTGATACTGAGTTAGGATTTCTTGGATATGAAACCAAAAACACAATCCCTAAAGAGCATATTGATAAAATTAAATTTCATGAAAACTTCTGCTGAGAAGAAAATATTTGCAAACATATATCTGATAAAAGACTTACAACCCCAATATATAAAGAACTCTTAAAACTCAATTATAAGATAATAAACGACCCAACAACAACAAATAAGTAGGCAAAAGATGCGAACAGACACTTCACCAAGAGGATATACAAATGGCAAGTAAGCTTATGGAAAGATGTTGAACATAATTAGCCATAGGGAGATGCAAAATAAAAGCATGGTAAGATACCACTACAGACCTACTAGAAGGGCTAAAATTGACTGACCAAGTGTTGATGAGGATGTAGATGAACTCTCATAGTGCTAGTGCCAATGCAAAATTAAAATTTAAAAATTTTCAAAACAGCTGGGCAGTTTCTTAAAAAGTTAAACAATACACCTACTATATGATCCAGCCATTCCACTTATTTACTTAAAAGAAAATAAAGTATACTCCATACAAAGACTGGTTCATGAACGCTCATCGCCGCTTTATTTGTAACCGCCAAAAACTGGTGATAAACCAAATGTTCACCAAGGGATGAATGGATAAACAAACTGATACATCCATACAACTGAACACTACTCAGCAACAAAAAGAATGCACTACTGATTTATACAACATGAATAAATCTCAAAATAATTTATCTGAGTTGAAAAAAGCCAGACCAAAAAGAATATATTCTGTATGAGCCCATTTATATAAAACCTTAAAAAATTAAAACTAATATATAGTAACAGAAAGTAGATAAATGCTTGCCTGGGAAGGTGGAGGTGGATAGAAGATGTACAAATGGGCACAAGGAAACTTTTAGGGGTGATGGATATGTTCACTATGTTGATTGCAGTAACGATTTCACAAGTGTCAAAACACAAATCTGTACACTGTAAACATATATAGTTTTTATAATTACATTTCAATAAAGCTGTTTTTAAAAGACAAGCAAATACAAAGCTACATATAAAAAAGTCAGGCATCTAGATAGGAAATTGACCAAACCTCACAAATATGATGTTTTTTGCAGGGTTAAAAACTCTTACTTTTTATAATTGATTACAGATACTAAGGACAAATTTCTCTTCCAATTTTCATATAACAATGCCCTTGCTACGCCACAACCTCTTTCCCCAGGGCACATCTCAGATTTCATAAACCACTTGTGAAGGTTCTATGAGACACTACACTAGAAGGAGGGAGAGAGGGAAGGAAGGAAAGAGAAAGAAGGGGGAAAGGAGAGAGAAAACACCAGCAAGAAGGAGAATGAGGAATAAAAAGACGCTTCCATAGTGTAATAAAGCATGTTTATCTCACCTGTATAGCTAACATCATCCTTGACAGTGGAAAAAGTATATATTCCTGTTATGCAGAGAAGGCTGTGCACTTTTACAATTACTACTGAACATTTTCCTGGATATAGTTCATATAATACAGAAATAAGACATGAAATTAATGCCACTTGAAAAATTCGTGAATATTTATCCAGAAGACCCTAAAGAATATTTTTTAAAGATAAGGTAAAAATTACCAATGTCAGCAATAAAAAAAAAATAGACTAAAGATCCTACAGTAATTAAAAAGAGCCTAAGAGGCTGTTAGGAACAACTTTATGCCAATTAATTTGAAATTTTAGATGAAGTGGACAAATTCCTAGGAAAATACAACTTACTAAAGTTGACAGAAAGAAACAGAAAATCAAACGGAAAATCTACATTGTTCTAGAACTACATTAGCCAAAAAAACTGAAGAACCATAAAGTTCTACAACTGTATTACCATCTTACACAAACTCTTCAGAGAATAAAACAGAACTCTCCAATCTGTTTTATAAGTCCAACCAAAACTTATATAAAAGCAACAAGCTAATTTCATTGATAAGCATAATTACTGGTTTAAACTAGACTAATTTACTTCTCTAACACACATTCATTTTAGACTATTTTAGATTAAAGGACTATTTTAGATTAAAAGATACACAGCTGTAGTTCCTGTCTTCAAAGACTTAATCTAGTAAGAAAACCAGTGGGAAAGGATGCTCAGATATCCTAAGAAGCAAGTTTTACAAAATCCTACCTATACTAGGCCTAAGAACAACATAACAGCAGCAACAACGTCTGTGTTCTGATAAAGGCTTGAAAGTTGACTAGAGATCTGCATAATTCTTAATATGAAATATAAATGTTTCTGCTATGAAAGCACAATGCATTTACTTTTATAAATTGCGATAGATCAACTGCTCACAAATACTTTTCATTTCTTTTATCTGCTATAATTTACTTAACAGAGTTTGGTTGTGCTAATGTCCAGTACTATTTTATTACTAAAATGATCATACTGATTCCTAACAGTGTTAAGAATTGAAAGCTAATTAAAAAAAAAAAAATTCCCCTAAAATGTCCCTAGGTCCGCTCTCACTTTTTTTTTTTGGCCGTGCCACCCGTGGGATGTGGGATCTTAGTTCCCTGACCAGGGATGGAACCCGTGCCCCGCTGCAGTGGAAGCATGGAGTCTTAACCACTGGACCACCAGGGAAATCCCCTCTTTCACCTTTTTACAAACAAAACATATCTAGTCATTTTAGCCTTTTTTGGGGGGTAACAAGCTGCTCTTGAGTACTATTTCCATTTTGCCTATAAAGTATATAATACTCTTGTCCTTATAAATCAAAATTAGTCTTTACAGGAGCCCCTCTGAAACGGTCTGAGGAAAATCAACTAAAAACACATCAAATGTCACCAGAATGGCATTGATCCTGAGAGGCCCTACATCAGAGATCTTAACTGGTATCTAAGTACTGGCTTTTTGGAGTCAATGAACATTCTGAAATACAGAGTATGCTAAACTCAGTTGTGTTTTCTTTGCAGAAAATCCTTAATTCTCTTCAGATGCTCAAAGGTAAATGATTCCAAAAGGATATGCATTCAATGATAATGCAAATAATTCTGACACAACATTTCAAGGTGTATGTACACGCACAATTAGGAAGGGATAGAGCAAAGAAAGGACAATAAAACAAGAACTTATTTACTATACAAAACTCCCTTTTCTAGATTGCAATCATCTCTTTGAATAAATATGTGATTCCCTCTATTATTCAGGTCAATACATCTCTTTGCCAAACAAGGTAGAAAAAAGTTTCAGCTGATTCCCTGTATGTGGGCAGTCTTGCTTGTGCTTATTAGTAGCATCGAAACTGAAACCATGGATACACTAGAATCAAGCTATAAGGAAATTCCAACACATTAAAATGAAGTCAAGTCTTGGAGGCCAAAGAATGTAGCACCTGGAAGCAATACTAGAAAGAAACTGCAAACAGGAAAGATGTATAATTTGGGGGTACTGGCATATGACACGAACATATATGATTAAAGACATTCACTACTTTCCCAGGCAACACACATTACAAAAAGCACCAGTGGCTGAACCCTGCTACCTACCCATGCTATAGTCATCTAAGTAGAGCAAGCACTAAAACTCACTGTCAGAATTCACTGCAATTTATCAATACTGACTAGACACACCTTAAGAGGTAAGGAAAGACTGGACAGGAATCTGTGCCTAAATTACCATCAACTCACAGGGAAAGCAATCAGGGAATAAACTGTCTCAGTTTCTTTGAGTACACATTCCTCAAAAATTCCTGTTCTAAGCATATAAAATCAGCAACTTTAACTTTTAGGTTGGGGTCTAGTTCCTCTATAGATTAGTAAATGGGAGAGAACTGAATGCTTTTTATCAGACAAGGATCACCATACATTCTGAGCAATCATTCATGCTTAAAATATTGAGAAATAATAACACTAAAAGCTAATATTTATTGAGGACTTACCAGGTGCCAGGTTGTAGTAACCCTCACAATTCTCTGAGGTAAACACTATCATTAATGTGGAGAGGTTATATAACTTGCCCAAAGTTATACAGGTAATAAAAAGTGGGAACTGGGATTCCAAGCATGCTCACCTAATCACTATGCTTTAATGCTTCAACCTGCCAGGTTATTTTTTTTACCCTATAAGCCAAAGAGAGCCAATGAAAATATTTAAGGACAGCAGTAATGATCATATTTACACGTTAGATTACACTAATCAATACTGTGGAGAGCAGCATGATGATGAAGTAAGCAAGGGTCTCAAGAGATAGTCAAAATCTAGGTCAAAAATGCTAAGGAACTGAACCACAGGAATGCAGAAAGGATAAAAAACCTAAAATCTTTACCTGGTAAACTTAGCTAGACTTATTAACTTATTGGATGAAGGGACGGGAAAGGATGGAGTCTACCTCTCAGGTTACTAGCTTGGCCACTGGTAATTATGGTCTATCAATTCAAAGACAGGAGGAGGAACTGGCAGTTTCGTTTCCCTTAGTCGGCAGGAAGATAAGTCTGCATTTTATGTAATCAAAAACAAAACGAGAAAAACCAATACTATAGAATTTCCCTCCTCCTACCAAAAACACTTTCCCACTTTCCAGAAATCTTATCTTCGAAATGAAGAACTCCTAATTTTTTTTTCTCAAAAATAAGAAGGCACTTGGGCAGGAAGGGGCCTTCAACATCATTTAGCATTCTTTAAAAGCAAATTAAATCTGAAGCCGACTGCATATAATTTAATTTCCCTAAAATTTCTATTTTCTTTGGGAAAAGTCTCCTTGGCATTAGTTTCTATTCATTGTACTGTTTCTATATTCCCTGTCCTAAACAGAGCAAAAAAGAAAAAAATATATCTTTGAGAAATGACACTCTATGCTTAGAATTCCAACGTCAGACACTTAAGCGCCACTGACAGCCTGTTCTGCTGAATCCAGGCCAATTAAACCACTGCTTCGGAAGCCATCTGAATCTCACGTGAAACTGTTAAAAGAGATTAGCCTGAATACGCTCTACAGTTGGGCCCTGGGATAGGCAGCTTCCTCTGAAAGCCTGCTCACCAACCGCTTCTGCGACCGCCTAGAGAACCATGAAGGAACAGGAAGGCGCTGCCCAGCCTCCACCGCCAGCTTCCCGGTCCAGGGCCCAATGCCGGTTCTAAAGGTTCTCCATACATCTTCTAAGTAGGCTCAAACCAGAAAGTGCACCATGAAAATAGTATCCACTGTCACGTGTATGGAGAACTCTGAAAGAACCAAATTACTTATATTCACGGTCCCACGTCGGGTGTCTTTTGAATCAATAACCAAGTCGCCTACATTTTTGTCTAGCGATGAGCAGCGCTAGGAAAGCCTAGCAGTAATGAATTCGGCTGGCTGACACGGAAAAGGACAGGCTTTCCGACAGCCAGAGCCCCTCGAGCCGACGCGGAGGATCAGTGTATCCTCATCCCCAGGCGACCCAGGCCCCAGCCCCGCATCAGGCGTCCCCGGACTCCGGCCGCGACGCCGCCCAACCTCCCCTGGCTTGGGGCTTCGGGCTGAGTAAAGCGTCCGAACTCCGAGCCCGCGCTCACCGAACTGCCGCTCGCGGCCCGCGCGCCCGCGCGCTTCTCCAGCATGGCTCCCGCCTCGGGCTCCGACGCCGCCTTCACCTCCCTCTCCAGTGGAGATTCCGCGTTCATGCCGCTGCCATGCCCGCGCCGGCTGGGGGTGTTCCGGGACTACAGCTACGCCGCAAATGCGGCGGCTGGGCCCGCGCTCTCATGGGCTCCGCGGCCCAAAGCGGCCTGCGGTTCAGGCGGCGGCGCCAGTGGCGACTCCGAGGGCTGTGAGCGCTGCCGAGGCCGGAGCAGCAAGAGAAACGAGGCGAGAAGAGCAGCTAAAAGCGGGCACAAGCCACAGCCACGAACAGAACTCAACTCAGAAAGCTGCCAACAGCGTCTCCAGCGGCCGAGGTAACCCCGCTCCGCTTCCCCACAAGCCGGCGAGGGGCAGGAAGCCCCGCCCCGGATCTCAGCTCCCGCCACAAGTTCGTCGCCTGCGCCCAAAGCCTCAACAGCGCCCGCCCACCCCAGGCCCCGCCTCCACGTTTCCGGGGCCACCTTGGCGTCAGGACTCCGCAGCACGCCGGAAATGCGTCATCTCCCAAGGCCCCCAAGAGTAGTTTCTTTTTCTGGGACAGAACCGGATCTGGGGAGCTGAGGGTGTCAGGTGCAGGGGGTTTTGTTAGTGACTGCACTTCTGGTCTTGGTTTGGTTCCCCCAACAAGTATATGGATGGGCACTTTCAGACACGGATACAGAGCCCCGGGATCTGGAATCCCGAACTGGGGAAGTGCCGTATGCTATAACTACGATATTCTGTTCCTCTTCAAAGTCTATAAAGAAGCTGACAGAGAGCTTACCTGGGCTGTGGGATTCATAGGAAGGACAGTCTTAGGAAACATACAGGTTCCTGTTCCAATCCAGAGCTACTTGATGGTACCAACACGGTGTATATTAACTGATTACTCAAAATCTCAGATCATGTTTGGGTAAAGTGCTGATGTACAGAAATCAGCTAACACTAACTGTGGCTCTATAAATGTTATGATTACTGGCTGGAAAGGACCTTGTGAGATATTACTTCCTACTTTGCAGATGCCAACCTAAGCTCCAAAAGTAAAGTGGCTTGGCTAGTTAAAGAGTTAATGGGATAGATAGGACCTGCTCCACGAATTTGGGGAACAAATATAGTCAGAATATTTTTTATTAGGTGTTTGAGAATTCGATGCCTATTTGAAAGAAGACAAACACTGAAACTCTGAAGAACTTATGTCTTCCTCCTTATTAAAGAGACCCAGGTGGACTTAATTGAAGAATGGAGTAAGTCCAGTCATTTCACTATTGATTTGCATCTTGTATTATTGTTGTTGTTTTAAATGGGTCTTGTACAATCCTAAAGATTTTTGTTTGATTTGCTATTGTGTATCCATTGGCTTAGGTCCCTTCCAGGGCTTGAGTCCATAGCACTTGGTGTACTGAGTTATAGCTTCATTTACACTCACTGATCAGACATTGCTTCCCAAAGCGTATTGATGTCCAAAATCAGTTTATCCTGAAAGAACATAGAAATTCTTGTATTGAGCTCAGTTCATCTACCTAGACTGCCCCTTCTATCAGGGACTTTACTGCTACTTATCCTTGACTGAAGGCTTTTTAGTCGGCACTAGGAAACTGACAGGATTTCAGAAGCCACCAGCCTTGAATTGTGAGTAGGAAATTCCCCCAACGATACCTCAGACCAGTTGTCCCCTATCCTATTCTTAAATATAGCCAGAAAAGAGGATATGTTAAATAGGCCCAATCCATTTATGGATAGTTGTCATATTTTGGAATTATGTCCTTTTTATTAAGCCAAAAACTATTTCATCCATACTTTGATTCTGGTTCTGCCTTCTATATCTGTACAAACATGTCTAATTCCATTTGTTTGAAATGCCAAGATGAACTTGTCATCTTTCTTGATTATATTCTAAATACATACCAGTTTGTGAAAATCCCAATTAAAATGCATTGCCAGAAATGTAACACTGGAAGTAATATTTGATGATGGCACTGTGAGGTCTGGTCCCTTGATTTGCAGAGTCATAAAAGTAAATTTTAGGAGATGAATTATTTATTGCATTGTGTTGATAGTTATACCATAGGAATTAAATAGACCCTTATTCTTACCTTCTAATTAATTCTGCACTAATCAATGTCAAAGACCTGGGATTCCACATAATTTAATTCAACATCCTAGGCTCTAGGAAAATAATGGCACTCACTGAAGGATACGTGTGTTATGGTATCTGGAAAATTGGATATCCATATGCAATCCATGAAATTGGACCCTTGTCTTAACACCGTACATCACTCAAAGTGGATGAAATTCTCAAACATAAGACCTGAAACTCTAAAACTACTGAAAGAAAACAGGGAAAAAATCTGACTGGACAAATATTTTTTTGATATGACACCAAAAGCACAGGCTACAAAGCAAAATTAGACAAGTGAGATTGCATATAAAGCTTTTGTACAGCAAAGGAAATAATCAACAAAATGAAAAAGCAACCTACTGAATGGGAGAAAATATTTTCAAATTATATATCCAATAAGGGGTTAATATCTAAAATATATATGGAACTCATGCAACTTAATAGCAAATAGATAAATAAATAGCCTGATTAAAACATGGGCAAGGGCTTCCCTGGTGGCACAGTAGTTGAGAGTCCGCCTGCCGATGCAGGGGACACGGGTTCGTGCCCAGGTCTGGGAAGATCCCACGTCCCGCGGAGCGGCTGGGTCCGTGAGCCATGGCCGCTGAGCCTGCGCGTCCAGAACCTGTGCTCCGCAAAGGGAGAGGCCACAACAGTGAAAGGCCCACGTACCGCAAAAAACAAACAAAAAGAAACCACATGGGCAAAAGACCTAAATAGACATTTCTCAAAAGAAGACGTGCAAATGACCAACAGGTATATGAAAAGATGCTCAACTTCACTAATCATCAAGGAAGTGCAAATCAAAACCACAGTGAGATACCACCTCAAATCTGTTAGAATGGCTGTTATAAAAAAGACAAAACATAACAAGTGTTGCAAGAATTTTGATAAAAGTGAACATGTGTACACTGCTGGTGGGAATGTAATTGGTACAGACAATGTGGAAAACAGTATAGAGCTTCTCCCCAAAAGTAAAAAAACAAAATTACCATATGATCCAGCAATCCCACTTCTGGGTATATATCCAGAAGAAATAAAATCAGAATCTCAAAGAGATATCTGCACTCCCATGTTTATTGCAGCATTATTCACAGTTGGCAAGATATGGAAACAACATAAATATTTATCTTCAGATGATTGTTTAAAGAAAATGTGATATATATATATATGTATATTGCAATATTATATAATTCATCATTTTAAACGATGTAAATATGGCCATTTGTGACAACATGGATGAGCCTGGAGGACATTATGCTAAATGAAATAAGCCAAATACAGAAAGACAAGTATTGCATGATGTCACTTACATGTGGAATCTAAAATAGCCAAACTCCTAGAAGCAGTGGAGTAGAATGGTGGTTTCCAGGGGTTTGAGGAAGAGAGAAATGGGAGATGTTTGTCAATGAGTATATAATTTCAGTTATGCAAAATAAGTTCTGAAGACCTAATGTACAGCAGTGTGACTGTCATTATCAGTACTGTATTGTGTTCTTGAAATTTGCTAAGAGGGTTGATCCTAAGTGTTCTCATTACAAAAAGAAAAACGAAAGAAAATGGCAACTGTGAAGCGATAGATATGTTAATAGCTTGGTTGGAGTGACTATTTCATAGTCTATATGAATATCAAAACATCAACTGAACACCATAAATTTTTTCAATTTTTATTCATTATACCTCAATAAAGCTGGAGCAATAATTAATAAAAAATAATTTAATAAACATTTTAATTAAGAAAAGGAAAAGCTGTTAAACTCATGGTATGGTTTATTACAGTGAAAGGATGCAGATTGAAATCAGAAAAGTTAAAGGGCACATAGGGCAGAGTCCAGGAGAGACCATGCAACAAGTTTCCAGTTGTCTTCTCTGAGTGGAGGCTATGGATATCGTTTAATTACCCCAGCAATGATGTGTGACAATATGCATGAAGCCCAGGAAGCTTACCTAAGCCTTGGTATCCAAGGTGTTTATTGGGGGTCAGTCACATAGCATGGAGCACCAAGTGACTGACCTTAGGTACTCAGTCCCCAGCCCCTCCAGGGATGATATTGATACCAAGTGGCCCAAAGACCCCATCATAAATCACATGTTAGCATAAGCTTCCTAGCATACTCCAAGGCCCCAGGTAAACAAAGCCATTATTATCAGGCTTATAGGGAAATTCCAAGGGCTTAGAGGTTATCTCCCAGAAGATAGTCACGGGCCAAACCTTTGTTTCTTGGGGTGTTTTTTTCATCTATATTGGAGTATAATTGCTTTACAAGGGTGTGTTAGTTTCTGCCTTATAACAAAGTGAATCAGCTATGCATATACATATATCCCCATATCTCTTCCCTCTTGCGTCTCCCTTGCCCCACCATCCCACCCCTCTAGGTGGTCGCAAAGCACCCAGCTGAACTCCCTGTGCTATGCGGCTGCTTCCCACTAGCTATCGGTTTTACATATGGTAGTGTATCTATGTCCATGCCACTCTCTCACTTTGTCTCAGCTTAACTTTCCCCTCCCCATGTCCTCAAGTCCATTCTCTAGTAGGTCTGTGTCTTTGTTTCCATCCTGCCCCTAGATTCATGACCTTTTTTTTTAGATTCCATATAAATGTGTTAGCGTATGGTATTTGTTTTTCTCTTTCTGACTTACTTCACTCTGTATAACAAATTCTAGGTCCGTCCACATCACTACAAATAACTCAATTTCGTTTCTTTTTATGGCTGAGTAATATTCCATTGTATCAAGATGTGCCACATCTTGATCCATTCATCTGCCGATGGACACTTAGGTTGTTACCATGTCCTGGCTATTGTAAATAGAGCTACAATGAACATTGTGGTACATGACTCTTTTTGAATTATGGTTTTCTCAGGGTATATGCCCAGTAGTGGGATTGCCGGGTCGTATGATAGCTCTATTTTTAGGTTTTCAAGGAACCTCCATACTGTCCTGCACAGTGGCTATATCAATGTACATTCCCACCAACAGTGCAAGAGGGTTCCATTTTCTCCAAACCCTCTCCAGCATTTTTGATGATGGCCATTCTGACTGGTGTGAGATGATATCTCATTGTAGTTTTGATTTGCATTTCTCTAATGATTAATGATGTTGAGCATTCTTTCATGTGTTTGTTGGCAATCTATATATCTTCTTTGGAGAAATGTCTATTTAGGTATTCTGCCCATTTTTCGATTGGGTTGTTTGTTTTTTTGATATTGAGCTGCATGAGCTGCTTGTATGTTTTGGAGATTAATCCTTTGTCAGTAGCTTCGTTTGCAAATATTTTCTCCCATGCTGAGGGTTGTCTTTTTGACTTCTTTATTGTTTCCTTTTCTGTGCAAAGCTTTTAAGTTTCATTAGGTCCCATTTGTTTATTTTTGTTTTTATTTCCATTACTCTAGGAGGTGGGTCAAAAAGGATCTTGCTGTGATTTATGTCATAGAGTGTTCTGTCTCTGTTTTCCGCTAAGAATTTTATAATGTCTGGCCTTACATTTAGGTCTTCAATCCATTTTGACTTTATTTTGTGTATGGTGTTAGGGAGTGTTCTAATTTCATTCTTTTAGATGTAACTGTCCAGTTTTCCCAGCACCACTTATTGAAGAGGCTCTCTTTGCTCCACTGTATATTCTTGCCTCCTTTATCAATGATAAGGTGGCCATATGTGCATGGGTTTCTCTCTGGGCTTTCATTCCTGTTCCATTGATCTATATTTCTGTTTTTGTGCCACTACCATGCTGTCTTGATTACTGTAGCATTGTAGTATAGTTGGAAGTCAGGGAGGCTGATTCCTCCAGCTCCTTCTCAAGATTGCTTTGGCTATTCGGGGTCTTTTGTGTTTCCATACAAATTGTGAACTATTTTGTTCTATGAAAAATGCCAGTGGTAGTTTGATAGGTATTGCATTTAATCTGCAGATTGTCTTGGGTAGTATAGTCATTTTCACAATGTTGATTCTCCCAATCCAAGAACATGGTATATCTCTCCATCTATTTGTATCATCTTTAATTTCTTTCATCAGTGTCTTATAGTTTTCTGCATACAAGTCTTTTGTCTCCTTAGTAGGTTTATTCCTAGGTATTTTATTCTTTTTGTTGCAAAGGTAAATGCAAGTCTTTCCTTAATTTCACTTTCAGATTTTTCATCATTAGTGTATAGGAATACTAGAGATTTCTGTGCATTAATTTTCTATCCTGCTACTTTACCAAGTTCATTGATTAGCTCTAGTAGTTTTCTGGTAGCATCTTTAGGATTCGCTATGTAGAGTATCATGTCATCTGCAAACAGTGGCAGCTTTACTTCTTCTTTTCCAATTTGGATTCCTTTTGTTTCTTTTTCTTCTCTGATTGCTGTGGCTAAAACTTCCAAAACAATGTAAATAATAGTGGTGAGAGTGGGCAACCTTGTCTTGTTCCTTATCTTAGTGGAAATGGTTTTAGTTTTTCACCATTGAGGACAATGTTGATTGTGGGTTTGTCATATGTGGCCTTTATTATGTTGAGGTAGGTTCCCTCTAATGCCTACTGTCTGGAGGGGTTTTTTTTTGTCATAAATGCATGTTGAATATTTTTCTTTTTTGTGTGGTACACGAGCCTCTCACAATTTCAGTTTTGTTAAATTTACCAAGGCTTGATTTGTGACCCAAGGTATGATCTATCCTAGAGAATGTTACATGAGCACTTGAGAAGAATGTGTACTCTGTTGTTTTTTGATGTAATGTCCTGTAAATGGCAATTAAGTCCATCTTGTTTAATGTATCATTTAAAGCTTGTGTTTCCTTATTTATTTTCATTTTGGATGGTCTGTCCATTTGTGAAAGTATGGTGTTAAAGTTCCCTACTATGATTGTGTTACTGTCGATTTCCCCTTTTATAGGTGTTACTATTTGCCTTATGTATTGAGGTGCTCCTATCTTGGGTGCATAAATATTTACAATTGTTATATCTTTTTCTTGGATTGATCCCTTAATCATTGTGTAGTGTCCTTCTTTGTTTCTTGTAATAGTCTTTGTTTTAAAGTACATTGTGTCTGATATGAGAATTGCTACTCCAATTCTTTTGATTTCCATTTGCATGGAATATTTTTTTATATCGCCTCACTTTCAGTCTGTATGTGTCCCTAGGTCTGATGTGGGTCACCTGTAGACAGCGTATATTGTTTTTGTATCCATTCAGCCAGTCTATGTCTTTCAGCTGGAGCATTTAATCCATTTACATTTAAGGTAATTATTGATATGTATGTTCCTATTGCCATTTTCTTAATTGTTTTGTGTTTGTTATTGTAGGTCTTTTCCTTCTCTTGTTTTTCCTGCCTAGAGCAGTTCCCTTAGCATTTGTTGTTAAGCTGGATTGGTGGTGCTGAATTGTCTTAGCTTTTGCTTGTCTGTAAAGGTTTTCATTTCTCTGTCAAATCTGAATGAGATCCTTGCTGGGTAGAGTAATCTTGGTTTTAGGTTTTTCTCCTTCATCACTTTAAATATGTCCTGCCAGTCCCTTCTGCCTTACAGAGTTTCTGCTGAAAGATCACCTGTTAACCTTATGGGGATTCCCGGGTGTGTTATTTATTTTTTTTCCCTTGCTGCTTTTAATATTTTTTCTTTGTATTTAATTTTTGATACTTTGATTAATATGTGTCTTGGCATGTTTCTCCTTGGATTTATCCTGTATGGGGCTCTGTGCTTCCTGGACTTCGTTAACTATTTCCCTTCCCACATTAGGCAAGTTTTCAACTATGATCTCTTCAAATATTTTCTCAGCCCCTTTCTTTTTCTCTTCTTCTTCTGGGACCCCTATAATGCGAATGTTGGTGCATTTAATGTTGTCCCAGAGGTATCAAGACTGTCCTCAATTCTTTTCATTCTTTTTTCTTTATTCTGCTCTGCAGTAGTTATTTCCACTATTTCATCTTCCAGGTCACTTACCCGTTCTGCCTCAGTTATTCTGCTATTGATCCCTTCTAGAGAATTTTTAATTTCATTTATTGTGTTGTTCATCACTGTTTCTTTGCACTTTAGTTCTTCTAGTTCCTTGTTAAACGTTTCTTGTATTTTGTCCATTCTATTTCCGAGATTTTGGATCATCTTTACTATCATTATTCTGAATTCTTTTTCAGGTAGACTGCCTATCCCCTCTTCATTTGTTAGATCTGGTGGGTTTTTGCCTTGCTCCTTCATCCGCTGTGTGTTTCTCTGTCATCTCAGTTTGCTTAACTTACTGCATTTGGGGTCTGCTTTTCACAGGCTGCAGGTTCGTAGTTCCCATTGTTTTTGGTGTCTGTCCCCAGTGGCTAAGGTTGGTTCAGTGGGTTGTGTTGGCTTCCTGGTAGAGGGGACTAGTGCCTGTGTTCTGGTGGATGAGGCTGGATCTTGCCTTTCCAGTGGACAGGTCCACTTCTTGTGGTAGCTTTTGGGGTGTCTGTGTCCTTATTATGATTTTAGGCAGCCTCTGTGCTAATGGATTGTGTTGTGTTCCTGTCTTGCTAGTTGTTTGTCATAGGGTGTCCAGTACTGTAGCTTGCTAGTCGTTGAGTGGAGCTGAGTCTTGGCACTGAGATGGAGATATCTGGAAGATTTTCACCGTTTGATATTATGTGGAGCTGGGAGGTCTCTTGTGGACCAGTGTCTTGAACTTGGCTCTCCCACCTCAGAGACTCAGCCCTGACACCTGGCTGGAGTACCAAGAGCCTGTCATCCACACGGCTCACAATAAAAGGAAGAAAAGAAAGAAAGAATGAACGAATAAAATAATTATTTAAAAATTTTTCAAGTAATTAAAAACAGAAAAAATGAAAGAAAGAAGAGAACAACCAAACCAAAAAACAAATCCACCAATGATAACAAGTGCTAAAAATTATAATAGGAAAATAAAAAATAAAATGGATAGACCGAACCCTGGGACAAATTGTGAAAGCAAAGCTATCTCAGACAAAATCTCACACAGAAGCATACACATACACACTCACAAAAAGAGGAAAAGGGGGAAAAATAATAAATCTTGCTCTCAAAGTCCACCTCCTCAATTTGAGATGATTCGTTGTCTATTCAGGTATTCCACAGATGCAGTGTACATCAAGTTGTCTGTGGAGGTTTAATCCGCTGCTGCTGAGGCTGCTGCAAGAAATTTCCCTTTCTCTTCTTTGTTCGCACAGCTCCTGGGGTTCAGCTTTGGATTTGGCCCCGCCTCTGCATGTAGGTTGCCAGAGGACGTCTGTTCTTCACTCGGACAGGACGAGGTTAAAGGAGCCGCTGATTCGGGGGCTCTGGCTCACTCTGGCTGGGGGAAGGGAGGGGTACGGAGTTCGTGGTGAGTCTGCAGCAGCAGAGGCTGGCATGACCTTGCACCAGCCTGAGACGCACCGTGTGTTCTCCCAGGGAAGTTGTCCCTGGATCACGGCATCCTGGCAGTGGCAGGCTGCACAGGCTCCCGGGAGTGGAGGTGTGGATAGTGACCTGTGCTTGCACACAGGCTTCTTGGTGGCTGCAGCAGCAGCCTTAGTGTCTCATGTCCGTCTCTGGGGTCCGCGCTGATAGCCGTGGCTCACGCCCGTCTCTGGAGCTCCTTTGAGTGGTGTTCTTATTCCTCTCTCCTCACGCATCAGGAAACAAAGAGGCAAGAAAAAGTCTCTTGTCTCATCGGCAGCTCCAGACCTTTTCCTGGACTCCCTCCCGGCTAGCTGTGGCACACTAGCCCCCTTCAGGCCATGTTCATGCAGCCAACCCCAGTCCTCTCCCTGGGATCCGACCTCCGAAGCCCGAGCCTCAGCTCCCAGCCACCGCCCACCCCAGTGGGTGAGCAGACAAGTCTCTCAAGCTGGTGAGTGCTGGTCCGCACCAATCCTCTGTGCGGGAATCTCTCCGCTTTGCCCTCCACACCCCTGTTGCTATGCTCTCCTCCATGGCTCTGAAGTTTCCTCCCTCCGCCACCCACAGCTACCTAGTGTGTGGAAACTTTTCCTCCTTCACAGCTCCCTCCCACTGGTGCAGGTCCCATCCCTATTCTTTTGTCTCTGTTTTTTCTTTTTCTTTTGCCCTACCCAGGTATGTGGGGAGCTTCTTGCCTTTTGAGAGGTCTGAGTTCTTCTGCCAACATTCAGTAGGTGTTTTATAGGGGTTGTTCCACATGTAGATGTATTTCTGATGTATTTGTGGAGATGAAGGTGATCTCCATGTCTTACTCTTCTGCCATCTTGAAGCTCCTCCAGGCCAAACCTTTGTTTGGAATATGTAGGCTTTAGGTGAGCCAGGCCTGCTGAGTTAGTCCTTCACTGAACACAATCTAATAAAATAAACAACTTAAATGTGATTTCTCCAAACCAAAATGTTTTATAATGTGTGCTAGAACCAAGACTCTTGCTACTCAATTTGTGACTTCTAGAAGTAAATTGTCAGGTTAATAAGGATACCCCCATCACAATTTGTAACTCAGAGAATTCGGAATGGGAGAAGAGAGACAGGCAGAAATAGCTGAAGACTTATGCATGCTATCAAAGAGCGGACAATCTAACAGAAGAGACGTGATAATAACACTGGCTACCATTTAGTGAGTGATTGGTGATAAGTGATTTATATATTACCTTTCATCTTCATCTTAACTTTATAAGGTAGGCATTTTAATCTTCATTTACATATGGATAAAACCAAGTGAGATATATTTAGAAACTTACCTTTGCTTTGCTGCCAGTAAATGGTTAAACAAGATACAAGTCTTGGTAGTCTACTGCTGGTGGGAATTTAGGCTGGTAAGGCCTTTCTGGAAAGAAATCAGGTAATTCTTATTGATGTTAATATGCATTCCTCAGCAACCAAACAAACCATACTTGTGTATCTCAGAGAAATTCTCACATCAACACACAAAAGGATAGTGGCAGGAATTTGTATTGTACCATTATCTGTGGGATGAGGGTGTTGGAGACAATCTAGGCCTCCATGGCTGGATAAATTTAATGCGACAGATGCATACTATAGAACACTATGCAACAGAGAGAAGTAAGAGACTATATGCATACAAAAATTTTTGAGAGACTCTTCTATATTAAAAAGAAACTAAAGGTACCTAACAACCAAATATAAACAACCTTTATTGGATCCTTAGTATAAAAAATAATAAATAAAGGCAGCAATAAAATATATTTGGGGGAGAAAATATGTAACATAGAGGGCAGTGAAAAGGTTAGTATCTGTATTTTACTAAGAGTTCTATATATCAATTTTAAAAAGACACATAATCTTCTCTTCCCCCCAAATGAGCAAAGAATCATGAACAGGGCAATTTCAAAATAAGAAATACAAACTGTTAAAAAACATAAAAAGATATATTCATTCTGATTAGTAAACAAAGAAATGTAAATTAGAATAATGAAACATCACTTTCCATTTTAAGAACAGCAAAGATTAAACAGAATAATAATATTCAAAGTTGGTGAAGGTGTAAATACTGGTGAAGTGTAAATTAGTTCAACTTTTTGGAGGTAATGAATTGGACAATATGAGCAAATTTTTACATAAATATTCCTTTGACCTACCTATTCTACAAGTTTAACAATTTGTAGAATCTGCTGTAGCTTTGTAGTATAGTTTGAAGTCTATATTTGAGTCTGATTCCTCCAGCTCCATTTTTTTCCCTCAAGATTGCTTTGGCTATTTGTATCTTTTGTGTCTCCATACAAATTTTAAGATTTTTTGTTCTAGTTCTGTAAAATATACCATTGGTAATTTGATAGGGATGCTGGTGTGGTTTTTAATGGAGTTAGTAATATAATACAATATCTAAGATAAAAAGTACACTGTATGGGATTAATGACAGTTTAGACCTGGCAGAAAAGATTAGTGAACTTGTTAACAGCAATAGAAGCTATGCAAAATGAAATACCGTGTGAAAAAAAGATTGGAAATAAATAGAGTGCCTCACTGTGTGACAACTTCACACACACTGGTCTAATTTATAGTTTGAGTCCCCAAAGGAGAATAGGGAGGGGCATAGAAAGTATTTGAAAAAATAATGACCAAAGTTGTATAAATTTAATGAACCTATAAAGCCATAGATCCAAGAAGCTCAATAATACATAAGCACAAGTAACATGAAGAAAACACCAAAGTACGTCATAATCAAATTGCTTAAAATTAATTGTAAACAGAAAATCTTAAAATCAGCCCAAGTAAAGAAACACATTATGTACAATTATGTACAGAGGAACAAAGTTAAGAAAGAGACCATATTTTTCACTGGGAACAATGCGAGGTAGAAGACAGTGGAGCAACATCTGTAGAGTACTGAAAGAAGAAAAAAAGTCAACCTCACCCTAGAATTCTATCATTATTTATTTTGTTGTTCAAATTGTTCCATCTTTGGCCATTGGGAGCTCTTTCAGTTTTTCTCCTGTGTCCTTTTGAGAATTTTTTTTTCTTTAGAACTTTGTTACTTTCTGACACTACAGGATGCTCCAGGTTCATTTAGTATTTTCTCAGCCCAGCCTTAGGATCGGCCATTTCTGGTTTCTTTTATTACAGAATGATTCTTAGAAACCAAGATTTGGGTGGTGGGTGTGCTCATTGTCACTGAGGTGTCAATGCTTTTAGGTCATTTAATTTATACACAAATCTATATTTTTATATTTGTTTGAAAGGATTCACTTTAGTTGGCTTTTTTTCTCATGGAGGACTATACTTACTTAATCTTTTCAATTCCTTACATTCCATCCAGCAAAGCATTCTATTTGGCAAATTTGGCTAAAAGGCAAATGTGACTTACCTTCTGAAAAAACAAAAGTTATGCTGTTATGCATACTGAGATGATTCAGAATCAGATCAATTAAGCAAACATTCCATAAGGAGGGATGGAATTTTGAGTAATCCAGGCAGACAAAGAGTTTAGTCTACAATGTATATGAACTATGCAAAAAGTTAGAAATTTAAAGCCTTTTCCCCTTGCCCTACTTCTATGTGTTTCACATGCTAGATATTTGTGTTCCTGCCACCTGATACAATTCTATGCCTCAAGCACTAATTATTGCTGATATGGGTCAGCTCCTCCTGCTCCTTGGCACCCCCTCATAATCAATTATCAAATGTTACTTATACTTATGCATTTTCTCACCTCCTATCTCTCTTTCCCCATCCCCACATTGAAGCAATGATCGTGTCCTATTTATTCTGTACCTGCTCATTCCTACTGACACTGCCATAACCTTCTCATAACCTTCATAACCTTCTCATCTCTCAGTAGTTTAGTGTCTTTATCTGGTTTATTTCCACCTATGCATGCTCTCCTCAAACAGAATTGGTCTTTATGATACAAATCCATCTTATGTCACTTTGTTGCTAAAAATTATTCAAGGTCTCCTGTTTTTATGCAAGACAAGGCTCCAACACATTAGCATGATATGCATGGCCCAGGATAACTTTTTCCCACCTCTCAGCCTGATCATCTAGTACATTCTACAACCATGCCACTGTGCTCCCAAACCTGAGGCTCTTCCTGTGTAGAAGAGCCTCCTTTTCTCCCTCAACTCAGGTATCATCTCTACCAGGTCTTCCTCATATGTCTTCTTCTGTATCACATACATTTTCCTTGCAACTTGTTTGTACTTTGTGTATACTTTTTCTGTCAACATGTAATTCTCTAAATGTTAAAACATTATTCTCATGCCAATATTTCATTATCTCATTATTAAGGGAACCCATAAAATGAGTTCAAAGAGAATTTGAAAAACTGATTGTTACAATGAATGAGAACAAAAAGGAATAATGAATTAAGACTGCTAAATTAGATGCAGCCCTACTTTATGTCCTATAGTGTAATTAAATGTAACATTTGGGCTTATTTCCCCACCATTATAAAGAAAACCATCTCACCAGTTTCTTATGGGATAACTTCTAACTTTTCAGGGCTGTAAAACATCTGGGCTTAGTCAATAATAAATAGTTAAAAATAAATAATCAAACTTTTCCCTAAAGAGTCAGATGACCCTTAGATGGACTTTTTCAACAATTGTCTTCTAGCATGATGTATTGATATGGCATCTCCTTGCTTTATTTCCAAGATTGGAGTAATTTTTCTTAGTACTGTTATTGACTACCTTGATAGTGTACTTTTTAGTTCATTCAATCCTGGCACACACTGAACTTGAGGGAACTTAGATTATTGTTATTCAGACTATGGGAAGACTTTCCAGGGGTTATATGGCCATTGATAGTTTTAAGTACCTAATTTCCAGATTCTCACCTTAGGCAGGTACTCTTTACTACAGATACCTTGCTCCAAAAAGTGTCACTGCTTTGCATATTCTTCTTTCCCACATCCCTTTCCATAGTCATCCTTCACCCACTTCACTAAAGCTTCTCCACCCATTCCAAATCTGATCACAGACCCTGGTTTTAAATACTTCCAAGGGCCAAACAAGGGGACAGTTTGAGAAAGCTTCATCCCTGAGAGTGACATTTCATTTAAGCAACAGGCTCTTGTCAAGTCTCCAGTCACAGAGACTCCTAACACCATGTTTATTTGGATTAAACAATAAAATGAGAACATTTCTGTCAGAATGTGAGTTGGATTTGGCTGACTTATTTGACAATGATGATTAGTTTTGGCAAATAAGTCAAAGGGTGTTTATTTTCCGTAAAGTGAAAAGGCCAAATTGACCGCAAGAATTTTACAAAAAATTTTAAAATCCTGTCTGCAATATCCTGGAAAATATATCCTTTGTATCTGTAAACTAATGATAAAGCAATTGAAATGTCAACCTAAAAATGTATGTGAGGTTGAATAGGTTTTATTTGTTTGTTTGTTTAATATTGCTTTAAGAGGCAACAAGCAAAAAAATGAAGACAACTGCCTAGGAAGAAAATTCTGGACATCTGAACTCCAGTTGAAGCCACAGTCAACACCCTCATATTTTTGTTGTTGACTTGCTGAGCATTGTGGTGCCTCACTGGTTTAGTGTTGCCTCTCCCTTCAGCCTGGTCAGCTGATCTTTTTTCCACTGATTTGATTTTAGCACTCTGAAAGTTGGCTCAAAACTCACATATCTGTCCCCATTACTTAACACCTCTAGTTGAATGGGTGGAAAGGTCCTAAAACCTGATCTCATCCTGGCTTCCTGTGGTATGTGTTTGGGAAGTGCAGGTCAACCAAGGTAGCTTGGATTATATTACTATTGATATAAAATTTAGATTTCCTGGCCAATTTCCCTGTGTCTGCTACCTTTTTCCTTGTGCACACTTCTTTTTTATTATCCTTATTACAATTATTTTTGTACCAAACAGCCTCTCTTTCTTTGTAGACTTTTATATTTTTGAAAAAAAATACTTTGTGTTGAGAGGGGGAAGATGGCGGAAGAATAAGACGTGGAGATCACTTTCCTTCCCACAGATACATCAGAAATACATCTACACGTGGAACAACTCCTACAGAACACCTACTGAACGTTGGCAGGAGACCTCAGACCTCTCAAAAGGCAAGAAACTCCCCACGTACCTGGGTAGCGTAAAAGAATAAACAGAGACAAAAGAATAGGGATGGGACCTGCACCAGTGGGAGAGAGCCATGAAGGAGGAAAGGTTTCCACACACTAGAAGCCCCTTCATGGGGGGAGACTGCGGGTGGCAAAGGGGGGGAGCTTCGCAGCCGTGGAGGTGAGCGCAGCCACAGGGGTGCAGAGGGCAAAGCAGAGAGATTCCTGCACAGAAGATCAGTGCTGACCAGCACTCACCAGCCCAAGAGGCTTGTCTGCTCACCCGCCGGGTCGGGTGGGGCTGGGAGCTGAGGCTCGGAGCCCAGGGAGACAACCTGCAGTGTAAACACAACCTGAAGGGGTGGGTGCACCATGGCTAGCTGGAAGGGAGTCCAGGAAAAAGTCTGGACCTGCCGAAGAAGCAAGAGACTTTTTCTTCCCTCTTTGTATCCTGGTGCGCAACGAGACGGAATTAAGAGCACTGCTTAAAGGAGTTCCAGAGACAGGCGCAAGCCGCAGCTAAAAACGCGGACCCCAGAGATGGGCATGAGACGCTAAGGCTGCTGCTGCTGCCACCAAGAAGCCTGTGTGTGAGCACAGGGCGCTATCCACACATCCCCTCCCAGGAGCCTGTGCAGCCCGCCACTGCTACGGTCCCAGGATCCAGGGACAACTTCCCCAGGACAAGGCAAGGCACGCCTCAGGCTGGTGCAACGTCATGCTGACCTCTGCCGCCACAGGCTTGCCCTGCGTTCCATACCCCTCCCTCCCCCCAGCCAGAGTGAGCCAGAGCCCCCGAATCAGCGACTCCTTTAACCCCATCCTGTCTGAGTAAAGAACAGATGCTCTCCGGTGACCTACAGGCAGAGGCAGGGCCACATCCAAAGCGAACCCTGGGAGCTGTGGGAACAAAGAAGAGAAAGGGAAATCTCTTGCAGCAGCCTCAGGAGCAGTGGATTAAATCTCCGCAATCAACTTGATGTACCCTGCATCTGTGGAAAACCTGCATAGACAACGAATCATCCCAAATTTAGGAGGTGGACTTTGAGAGCAAGATTTATTATTTTTTCCCCTTTTCCTCTTTTTGTGAGTGTGTATGTGTATGCTTCTGTGTCAGATTTTGTCAGTACAGCTTTGCTTTCACCATTTGTCCTAGGGTTCTATCCATCTGTTATTTTTTTTTAACTTAAAAAATTTTTTTTCTTAATTATTTTTTTATTTTAATAACTTTATTTTACTTTACCTTACTTTATTTTAGTTTCTTTATCCTCTTTCTTTCTTCCGTTTTTTCTTTCTTTCTTTCTTTTTACTTTTTCTCACTTTTATTCTGAGAGTGTGGATGAAACGCTCATGGTGCTGCAGCCAGGAGTCAGTGCTGTGCCTCTGAGGTGGGAGAGCCAACTTCAGGACACTGGTCCACAAGAGACATCACAGCTCCATGTAATATAAAATGGTGAAAATCTCCCAGAGATCTCCATCTCAACACCAACACCCAGCTTCACTCAACAACCAGTAAGCTACAGTGCTGGACACCCTATGCCAAACAACTAGCATGACAGCAATACAACCCCACCCATTAGCAGAGAAGCTGCCTAAAATCAAAATAAGTCCACAGACACCCCAAAACACACCACCAGACATGGACCTGCCCACCAGAAAGACAAGATCCAGCCTCATCCACCAGAACACAGGCACTAGTCCCCTCCAACAGGAAGCCTACACAACACACTGAACCAACTTTAACCACTGGGGACACACACCAAAAACAACGGGAACTATGAAACTGCAGCTTTCAAAAAGGAGACCCCAAACACAGTAAGATAAGCAAAATGAGAAGACAGAAAAACACACAGCAGATGAAGGAGCAACATAAAAACCCACCAGACCTAAACAAATGAAGAGGAAATAGGCAGTCTACCTGAAAAAGAATTCAGAATAATGATAGTAAAGATGATCCAAAATCTTGGAAATAGAATAGAGAAAATGCAAGAAACATTTAACAAGGACCTAGAAGAACTAAAGAGGAAACAAGCAACGATGAACAACACAGTAAATGAAATTAAAAGTATTCTATATGGGATCAATAGCAGAATAACTGATGCAGAAGAATGGATAAGTGACCTGGAAGATAAAATAGTGGAAATAACTACTGCAGAGCTGAATAAAGAGAAGAGAATGAAAAGAACTGAGGACAGTCTCAGAGACCTCTGGGACAACATTAAACGCACCAGCATTCGAATTATAGGGGTTCCAGAAGAAGAGAAAAAGAAAGGACTGAGAAAATATTTGAGGAGATTACAGTTGAAAACTTCCCTAATATGGGAAAGGAAATAGTCAAGTCCAGGAAGCACAGAGAGTCCCATACAGAATAAATCCAAGGAGAAACATGCCAAGACACATATTAATTAAACTGTCAAAAATTAAATACAAAGTAAACATATTAAAAGCAGCAAGGGAAAAACAACAAATAACACACAAGGGAATCCCCATAAGGTTAACAGCTGACCTTTCAGCAGACACTCTGCAAGCCAGAAGGGACTGGTAGGACATATTTAAAGTGATGAAGGAGAAAAACCTACAACCAATATTACTCTACCCAGCAAGGATCTCTTTCCGATTTGCTGGAGAAATTAAAACATTTACAGACAAGCAAAAGCAGAGAGAGTTCAACACCACCAAACCAGCTTTACAACAAATGCTAAAGGAACTTTTCTAGGCAAGACACACAAGAGAAGGAAAAGACCTACAATAATGAACCCAAAACAATTAAGAAAAGGGGAATAGGAACATACATATCGATAATTACCTTAAATGTAAGTGGACTAAATGCTCACACCAAAAGGCACAGATTGGCTGAATGGATACAAAAACAAAACCCATATATATGCTGTCTACAAGAGACCCACTTCAGACCTAGAGACACATACACACAGAAAGTGAGGGGATGGAAAAAGATATTCCATGCAAATGGAAACCAAAAGAAAGCTGGAGTTGCAATTCTCAGGTCAGACAATATAGACTTTAAAATAACACCAAGAAGAACACTGCATAATGATCAAGGGATTGATCTAAGAAGAAGATATAACAATTGTAAATATTTATGCACCCAACATAGGAGCACCACAGTACATAAGGCAAATAGTAACACCCATAAAAGGGGAAATCGACAGTAACACATTCCTAGTAGGGGACATTAACACCCCACTTTCACGAATGGACAAATCATCTAAAATGAAAATAAATAAGGAAACACAAGCTTTAAATTATACATTAAACATGGTAAGATGGACTTAATTGATATTTATAGGGCATTCCATCCAAAAACAACAGAATACACAATTTTCTCAAGTGCTCATGGAACATTCTCCAGGATATATCATATCTTGGGTCACAAATCAAGTCTTGGTAAATTTAAGAAAATTGAAATTGTATCAACTACCTTTTCCGACCACAACACTATGAGACTAGTTATCAATTACAGGAAAAGATCTGTAAAAAATACAAACACATGGAGGCTAAACAATACACTAATTAATAACGAAGTGATCACTGAAGAAATCAAAGAGGAAATAAAAAGATACCTAGAAACTAATGATGATGAAAACACGACAATCCAAAACCTATGGGTTACAGCAAAAGCAGTTCTTAGAGGGAAGTTTATAGCAATACAATCCTACCTTAAGAAACAGGAAACATTTTGAATAAACAACCTAACCTTGCACCTAATGCAATAAGAGAAAGAAGAATAAAAAACCCCAAGTTAGCAGAAGGAAAGAAATTTAAAAATCAGATCAGAAATAAATGAAAATGAAATGAAGGAAATAATAGCAAAGATCAATAAAACTAAAAGGTGGTTCTTTGAGAAGATAAACAAAATAGATAAACCATTAGCCAGACTCATCAAGAAAAAAAGGAAGAAGTCTCAAACCAATAGAATTAGAAATGAAAAAGGAGAAGTAACAACTGACACTGCAGAAATAAAAAGATCATGAGAGATTACTACAAAAAACTCTATGCCAATAAAATGGACAACCTGGAAGAAATGGACAAATTTTTAGAAATGCACAACCTGCCAAGACTGAATCAGGAAGAAATAGAAAATATGAACAGACCAACCACAAGCACTGAAATTGAAACTGTGACTAAAATCAAAATTCAAAAAGAGTCATGTACCAAAATGTTCATTGCAGCTCTATTTACAATAGCCCGGAGATGGAAACAACCTAAGCGCCCATCATCGGATGAATGGATAAAGAAGATGTGGCACATATATACAATGGAATATTACTCAGCCTTAAAAAGAAATGAAATTGAGCTATTTGTAATGAGATGGATGGACCTAGAGTCTGTCATTCAGAGTGAAGTAAGTCAGAAAGAGAAATACAAATACCGTATGCTAACACATATATATGGAATATAAGGAAAAAAATGTCTTGAAGAACCTAGGGATAAGACAGGAACAAAGACACAGACCTACTAGAGAATGGACTTGAGGATATAGGGAGGGGGAAGGGTAAGCTGTGACAAAGTGAAAGAGTGGCATGGACATATATACACTACCAAACATAAGGTAGATAGCTAGTGGGAATCAGCCGCATAGCGCAGGGAGATCAGCTCGGTGCTTTGTGACCACCTGGAGAGGTGTAATAGGGAGGGTGGGAGGGAGGGAGACACAAGAGGGAAGAGATATGAGACCATATGTATATGTATAACTGATTCACGTTGTTATAAAGCAGAAACTAACACACCATTGTAAAGCAATTATACTCCAATAAAGATGTATAAAAAAAAAACCTCATTGTAGTAGCTCCCTTGAATAAAGTCTTCCCTACTATCTTTAACAAGTGTCATAAATATTTTTTCTTTAATAACACACACGCACACACGCAAACTCACACATGCTCACTTTTATGCATGTGAAAAACATTTTTCACTATGTGTGCATTCTTATAATGGACATTTTTCTTTTTATTTTACAGTCCTTTTCCCCCCTTATCTCTCCTGCCCACTCTGTGCTCAGGGAGACCAATTTGATCACTTTGGTGTGTTATCTTTTTTTCTTCCTCTGTGTATTGATTCCCTATTGTGAGCTGGGCATTGTTCTAATCATAGGCCAGAGTCCTGCCTATATTGTGCCAAAAAGATAGGGAATAAACATTTTAACAAACAAATAAGATCATTAAGGATATTGATAATTACCATGGAAAAGATAAAGTAGAGAATTTATGAGCGTGGTTTTGCCTGTTGTTTGAGGTATCCTCTCTGAAAAGCAGACATTTTAGTTAAGATCAGAATGATGATGAGGAAGCAGCAATGGGGAGATCTGAGAGGCAAGCAGTCAGAACAGGAGAAACAACCTGTTGTAAAAGGCCCAGAAAGGAAATGAGTTTATGGTGGTTGAGAGACAAAGGCCAGTGTGACTGGAGCATCATAACTAAGAGCAATAGAGAGAAAGATGAAGCCAAGAGGTGTAGCCTCCATGAGGCAATGTCAATGTCCAAATGTGCTGGAGGCCATCAAAGGTTTCAAGAGCGACACAATGATTTTTTTTTGCAATGATTTCTCCAATTCTAGTATAGTGAATAGAGTGTAGGGGCCAGAGTGGACACACTGAGACCACTTAGGAGGCTGTCGCCAGAGTCCAGATGAGACGTGGTAATGGGGATTGTGAGCGGCTGAATTCTGAAGTGTTGTGGAAGAAAAGTTTGATGGATGGGATATAAGGTTGAGACAGAACAAAGCAGAGTACATGAACAGAGCACGTGGATATGCGTTGTATGAGGATACTGGGATCCTGTGATATGACAAAGGTGAGCAGGACATGAGGGACAGTCTGGAGGTCAGAGCAGGATGGTCTCAGCAAGGAAGCAAGCACCAAGTCATCTGAAAGCCTGGTGAAGTCATTACACTTTCAACAGCAAGCCTTGGGCAGCCAACATGGCCCCAACCCATTCTTGGGAGCCTCCACATATCTCACAGTCTGCATAAATCATGACTGACTCATCTTTCTCCTGTGGGTAGGCATTAACTTATTTTCAATTTGTTTTCATTTTTATTTTTGGGTTTTTTTTGTGGAGGGGGAAGGACATAATCAGTAAGGCTGCACATACAATTTTAGAGTGCCTGAAATGGTTGGCTGAGTATAAGCTTATGTTATCAGTTATAATTAATTAACAGTGTCAAGTTACCTTCCAGAAATGTAGTCATGGAAATCTTATGGACTTACCAATATTCTATGTACAATGTTTAATAATAAAAATATAGATATTTTGGCTGAGAAGGGAGCAGAGGATGTTTTGGAGCAGAATATGACACAGAATCCCATATCTTTGGATGCTAGAAGCTGACACACCATACTGCCTGGTGCGTGAGTTTCACCTTTGACATCAAAGAGGACTTAGCTCCTTCATACTATTTAAAGGAATTTCTCAACCTCCTTGAAGATCCCCTTCATGTGAAAATTAGGGCTAATCCTATGGTGTTGTACTATGCTCATAGCACTTGGTACCTACTGAGAACATTCTGTCACACTTTCGCCTTCATGGTGTGTGGCCAGTCAATCCCACAGCTGGAATTTATCCAACATTTAAAGTAAACTATTTTTGCACCTTGTGGAGTATACTAGAAACTGCTAGAAGGGGACACACAAAGTAAAACTCCTTAAGCCATATTTTTCTGATTCCTATATTTTTTGTGTGAGAGAAATTTTTATGGACTTAAATGACAAAAAATCTGAATTTTGAGAGATTTCTATCTTAAAACAGAGGTATTACATACAACGCAATCCAAAACAACTTAAGTGAAGGGACTGCAGTGATGATCCCCATTTTGTGTTGAGATGGAGTTGGGTTCTTTCTGACTTAGGAGCTTTCTTTTTAGTGTTTCTACACAGGAGGGGTTTTTTTTTTTAATGAGGTCTTTTAGTTTCTAGCTGAGATCAATTCCTCTTCCCTACCTCTCACTCATTCAGATACATACAATAATTTTTTTCAGCTACTATGTGCCAGATAGTGTTCTCAGCACTAGGAACACTGCCATAAACAAAGCCAATGACCTATCCACATGGAGTCTGCATTTCATGTGCCTCTCCAACTGTGCTTTGGAGTCATCAT
The DNA here is from genome assembly GCF_963924675.1 of Phocoena phocoena. Lineage (NCBI taxonomy): Eukaryota > Metazoa > Chordata > Mammalia > Artiodactyla > Phocoenidae > Phocoena > Phocoena phocoena. The sequence goes on along the minus strand of NC_089224.1, from coordinate 24,751,125 downwards.
CAGAAGTCCTGGGCATGTTGTCAAACCCAAGATTGTGTGCCCCATGTGGAGTGATACCAAACTGAAACATCGGCATTTGGAGCAGAAAAAGTTTTATTTCAAGGGCCAAGCAAAGAGAACAGGCAGCTCATGCTCAAAAAGCCCAAACTTCGCTAATTGGTAACTGTTTGAATCTGCCCTTTGGAACTCAGGGAAGGTCTAGGAGGCTGACAGACCTTTTGCTACAAACAAGAAATGGGGGAAACATAAAGGCTTTTGTATCCATGAGGGGCCCACAGGGTCCTGCTTGGTTTCAGGCACTGGAGAGTTTCATGTGCCTGGTGCTGGGACAAGCTGTCATCCCATACTTGCCTCCAACCAGAACAAATGACAGTTTATACCAAGCCCCAACCTTCCCAGGAAACTCCTGTTGTGACACTTTTTGTACCATTTTCCCTGCAACTTTTAGGATTTCACCCTGTATCCACAAGTACCATCAATAGACAAGGATGGTTAAGGCAGATTTGGAGAAGTTGGTCTGACCTTTATGTGAATTCCCTTCCCTGGGTGTTATGGGAGAGTCCTTGCCTAGATAGAGAATTGACACTCTTTCAGGGTTGGCAGGTGCTGTGCCTGGGAGCATGCATTATGTTTTGGGCCATGATCTTTTCCAGAATTCCACTTCACAGGAAAACTTCTGTATTGTGGGAAACGGTCAGCCTTGAGAGCAAGCTGTGGACATGCCAGGCATACCACCGCTGCTCGAAGGGACTCTGCCTACTTGTTCCCCTCCTTGTTTCATTCCATGGGAGATAAATTACCAGGGCCCAGAGGTCAGAAAGAATGTAAAATGAGACAAGCAAAGCTGTCTCCCCGCTGCACGTGCAGGTTATTTTGAATGATTCTGGGTTTATGAGTTTTCTCCCAGGGAAGTTAACCTTGAGCCGAGACAGTCTGTAGATAATGTAAACCATCATCTGGCAACCTTCCTTTTTCTAGTCTATATAATCTGCAACTGTAGCATAATAAAATTTGCCTTGCAACCATCAGTTGTCTTTGTCCTTCTGACCCCATTCGTCGGTGCTATTTCAGTTCCTTACCCCTTCTCTTCTGACCCTGGGCGGTGAAATCCTCTTTCTCTGGCTGTTCCTCGGCACTGTATGTTTTTCAGTATAAACCAGATTACCTCAGCATCTCTAGTCTTTAATTTCTGTATAAGAAGAGTCTAGCCCCCTTGAGTGAATGCTGGAAGTCTAGCCCTTTATCAGGCCTCTGAAACTGTGCTTGTCCCACAGGTCTTTCCTGAAGGCTGCCTAAGCTCTCTTTTGCTCTGCATTCTTGCTCTCAACTCTTGCTCCATTTGCTGCATATCACTTCTTGCTCCCTATTCTCCAGTCTGATGCTGTTTGCAACACACAGTTCTTTGCTGTGGTTTTCTAAGGATTTTGGTTCTGAAGGTAATATATTGGTTGCAGTATTTAAGAAAACATTAGTATAGGCTTGCAGGTAACACTGGTACTTATGACAAGAAAATAACAAAATAAAACCAGGGTTTCGGATAAGGATGACATGGTCAATAACTGTGCTATTAAGGGAGGCTGGCCGGTCAAGCTCCTAGCCTGTACACCTGCATCACTTGCATTGCATTGAAAGTCTCTTTTTCCCCCTCTTTTTCATGATCTGCACACTGGTCTACAGGCCTTTGCTAACCCTGAAGGTGCCTCACCTGCATTAAAAAAAAAATTGAGGTGAAATTCACGTAACATAAATTAACAATTTTAAAGCATACAGTTCAGTGGCATTTAGAACATTCACAAGGTTGTGCAATCATCATCTCTATCTATTTCAAAAACATTGTTTATCACACCAAAGGAGACCCCCATATCCATCAAGCAGTCACTCCCCAATCCCTCCTCCCCAGCTTCTGGCAATCACAAATCTGCTGTTTCTATGGATATACCTACTTGATATTGCATATAAATGGAATTATGCAACATATGACCTTTTATGATTGACTTCTTTCACTTGTCATAACATTTTCGAGGTTCATCAACATTGTAGTATGTAGCATACTTCATTTCTTTTTTTTAATTGTGATAAAATATACATGAAATAAAATTTTATCATTTTAACTATGTTTACAGTTCTGCACCATTAAGTATTTTAGCATTTCTGTACAACCATCACCACCATCCATCTCCAGAACTTTTTCATCTTCCCAATGAAAGATGAAACTGAAACTCTGAATCTACTAAACAATAACTCCTTACTTCTTCCTCACCCCAGTCCCTGACAACCACCATTCTACTTTCTGTCTCTATCAATTTAACTACTCTAGGAACCTCATGTAAGTGGAATCATACAGTATTTTTTGTGTGTGACTGGTTTATTTCACTTAGCTTAATATCCTCAAGATTCATCTGTGCTGTAGCATATTGCAGAATTTTCTTCTTTTTTTAACTGAATAATATTGTATATATACCCTACATTTATTTATCTGTTCATGATTTGATGGGCATTTGGGTTGTCTCTACCTTTTGATTGTTATAAATAATGCTGCTATGAATATTTGTGTACAAATTATTGGAACACTTTTCAATTCTTTTGACTTTATACCTAGGAGTTCAATTGCTGCATCATAATTCTATGTGTAACTTTTTGAGAAACTCTCATACTGTTTTCCCCAGTGGTGAGACCATTTTTACATTTCCACCAGCAATGTAGGAAGGTTTCAATTTCTCCACATCCTTGCCAACACTTATTTTCTATTTTTGCTTTGTTTTGTCATAGTTATCATCTTGGGTGTGAGATGGTACCTCATTGAGGTTTTGACTTGAGTTTCCTTAACAACTAATGATGTTGAGCATCTTTTAGTGTTTATTGGCTGTAATCTTCTTTGGAGAAATGTCTATCCAAGTCCTTGGCCCATATTTTGATTAAGTTGCTTGTCTTTTTGTTGTTGAGTTGTAAAAGTTTTCTTTTTTTAATTCTTAAAATATGATTTTTCCAGAATTGACATATATATTGTGTAAATTTAAGGTGATGATTTGATGCCTGTATGTACTGCAAAATAATTGCCATTTTGCTGGATTAGTTAACATCTCCATCACCTCACATAATTACCTTTTTTTGGTGAGAGCATTTAAAATTTACTCTATTAGCAACTTCATGTACATAAAGTGGTATTATTAACTGTATCATCATGCTTTATATTACATCCCCAGAATTTACTCATCTTATAAATGGAAGTTTATGCATTTTGACAAACTCTCCCCATTTCCCACACCCCTTGACCCTGGCAGCCACTGTTCTGTCCTGTAAGAGTTCTTTATATATTCTGCATACTAGACCCAGGATCTCCCTTTAATTTAAAGGAGATCTTTGACCACATGTTCCTCCTCAGGAGTCCAGACTTTCCAAGTGTCTCCACAAGGTCTGATAAAAGGAGAAAAATTTTCCTTTCATTCATAAAATCTTAAGACAAGACAGAGTCTTAGTAGAGTCCCCCTCCTTTTCCACAGAAGTCTTGGTTGCCCTGACTTCTGAGAGTGGCTAGGAAATACAGTCTAACCATCCACAAATATTAGCTAGATGGTAAGCCCACAATCCTGGATAATGAGCCTGATTACTAGGGAAAAATAGCCAACTCCAAATATATTTTAGACTGTATCATATTGTCCTCTGTTACAGCCTTTATTACCTTAGATACTGGTGAAGCTCACAGAACTGGGACCCAGAGAAACCTGTTGAGTTGGAGGCCCAAGACACTAGCCTCTCCACACCCTTTGCATTGCCTAACTCTGCAGAGGCAGGGAAACTTCCTGATGCTGCAATCAATCCTGGTCACAATTTCATATGCAGATCACTAAATGTCATTCTTAGATAAGCTGCTTATTGATTCTGTGAAGTTTCTGAGGAAGTAAAACTGTCTGAGTTACAAACTGTAAGTGGCTTCTAAGCAGAACTGTTCTTCCCACGTAGCACTGCAGTTATGACCAGAAATGGGGTATGGAAACATCTTTTCAACAAAAGTGGGTCACTTGTTACAAGGAATTCTATTATGCAGTGAAAAAAAGAAATGACAATGCTGAAGTTTTGACAGGAAATCATTAATATTCTTAATCTCATCTAATAAAAATGATAAATGAAATATTGCCTGCCATATCAGTAAACAAAGGATGTTGCAGCAATTACAAACACCCAAAACAGTGGGCTCTGAGGGAATTCAGGATGGCAAAAAGGAATGCCCACCATCTTGCAGTCATCAGACTGCAGCCACCCCTGATAGTGCAGCCTGAGGAAACTCAGGATGAGAAAACTCAGGATACTGGCCCCATATAGCTGAGGTGCATATCAAGGGAATGATTTCAGTGAACCTAGACTCTTGCATCTTCCCATACATAGAAAAGCAACAAATTCTTTAACTTGAGATGTCTAGTTTTGTTTTATTGACAATAACATTTTGTTCTATGTGGTATTGTTGCAAAAACTCCTATATATTCTAGCCTCCCCCCTTCCTCTTCAGAACAGTTTTCTCAGCATTTATATGAGAGGCTCTCTTCAGGACTTGAAGTCCTAAGAATGTCTGCTGAATAAAACATAACTCTCAACTTTTAGGTTGTGCTTTTTTTTTCAGTTGACAGTTCTGGTGTTTTGGCAACCATGAAGGGACCAGAGCAAACTTCTCTCCTTTGCCTGAACTCTATGAGTATCCAGAGCCTTGGTACCAGCAGAGGCCTCTTAGGCCCATCCACTTCCTTCCATGAATTTGGGCGAATCTTTCCGGGTTCTAGGATCTCCTAGATCTCCTAGGTGGATGATCTTAAGTTTTATTCAGTTATGTTAAACTCCTCTCTGGAGGAGTAGGTCTTCCTTGAAACTTAGTGTCAAGAAGTGTCAAGTGTCAAGAAGAGGTACCTGGGTTATCCTCAGTGTAAGAGACAAGGGAAGATTTTTGCTTAGTTTAGACACTGAGTGGGTTATCCTCAGTGAAAGACACTGGGAAGGTTTTACTCAGTTTAGACATTGAGTGGTTTATCCTCAGTTGAAAGACTGGGAAGACTTTGCTCAGTTAAAGGCTGAGTGGTGTTGAACTGGGTAATTAGTGGGAAGACTGGCCTGTTGTTTTTCCTTGAGTTGGCTATACTAGTGGTGGTAATTCAACAAACCAACCTCTGAATGGGGTATAAAAGTTTTCAAAGAAAAACAAAAAGAAAACAGATTGCCAGCCTCCAACTAACATCCCAGTCAGGTTTATGTATGTACAAAACTTACACTTACAAGTACTTACTTAGTTGGAAATGAAAGGAAACCTCACTCTAAAAATGAGGGGCCTCTTTTATTTCATACACAGTTAAGTTAAATTAAATCAAGTTTAATAAGCTGGCTTGATAAAAATATCTTTTCAAAATTCTGACTTTAAACGAAGGCCTTCAAGGGGGAACTTATATTTCTCTTTCTGTGTCTTTGAGATGTAAATGTTCTACCTGATGATCTTCTTAGGGTGTTCTGTTTGTGTATGTATGTGTTTTGAAAATTGATCTCTGCCATACTATTTTTGGGAGCAAACTTTCGTATAAAGGAGGGATTCTCCCCCATCCTCTTATGGGAAAGACTTTTGCATCTTATTGGTTTGAATCACTATTAATATTTATTTCATTAATAGCCAAATGATGGATGGATCCTTTAAATTGGAGAAACTTCTAAACAGGTAAACTTTTAGAGAGCTCTTATTATAAACAGCTGTTTTATTGGTATCTATATTTTAAAAAATTAAATTAAAGGTAGAAAAAAGAAGTATATCTAAAGGTTAACCTAAGAATATCTTTAGATTAAAACAAGCAAGAAAAACCACTTTGGGAAGCTTTATTTGTTGTCTTTGTTTCCCCTCAATGGGTCTTATGGATGCTAATAAAAACAGAGTAATTAATGTTAACAGGAAAAAAAAAACCTGTAAGGAAAGTCTAGATACTTTTCTAACAAGATAGAAATTTTAAAAATGACTTATCTCAAATAAATAAATCTTCAGACGGTTATTTAAAATGGAATAAATAAAATGGACATGTATGAGATTAAAACACAAGGTTTTGATATTACACTACCTAAGGTTAGATGGGTCAGAAGGGACCCCCTACTGGTCCACAATACTAAAAGTCAAACAAGTTCGCTCTATTTACTCCAGTTTTTAAAACTATGTATTTAAGGGGCTGGAAAAGATTTTACAATGAGATACCTGACCAGCAATTACTTGGGGCAATAGTTAGGCCAAGGGTCTGAGTTCCTTGGCTCAAACCCCTTCTGGGGATCCCCAAACCTTTTATATAAAAATAGGTAAATTGGACAAGGAATAAAAAGAAAGAAAAACTTCTAGAACTCCTTCTGTAAGATCAAAACTTGTTGATTGGATCCTAATGAAGGCTAAAGTTAAAGGTATAAAAGTAGATAGGATTGTGATAAAGTATATAAAAATTCATATATATATATATCAATGGGCTTTATATAAGATGGTTATATCTCTTTTGTTTAATTATATTGCAAGATAGACATATTTCATGGGGGAATGCTTCCTCTGCATGGTATTATAAGACAAGGCAAATAGATCTGCCCCTCAGGAAATATGAATTAAATTACATTCTAAAGGAAACCAATAGGGTTACCTAAGCCATACAAATAAGTAAAAACTGGCAATAAACATTCAGGGTGGGTTAATAAAAATAAAAACAGTGATTTTGCTCCAGGTTTAACTTGTAAACTCATAAAAGTCTTTGCTGAATGCCATATACAAGATTTTGAATGCATGATAAATTAAACTTTAAAGTTCTAGAACATAGAACTCATAAATTTCAGTTTAGTTAGGCATCTTCTCACTGATATAATATATAGTGGGCAAATCAATCATTTAACATCATTTAGATGACAGACCAGTTCTTTGGGGGAACTAAAAGCAAAATCTCTACAAAACAGAAATGTAAATATAGGCCACAAGGACCTGAGGCTGAGCTTAATTAGCTCAATTAGGCAGAACCTGAAACCAAGGGGAAAAAATGACAAAGTGGCCATTTTAAAATTCAAACCACTCTGAATGCTCCATCTGCCAAGCTTTACACATAATAGAACTTTAGTCATCTGAGCAAGCAACTTTAACATATTCCAATTGTTCATTGTAAACTACTAAGTTTATATTGTAATACCTGATTCATAACTAAGTTTTTTTCTTTAAGGGAAGCCATGAGATCTTTAGTTTTTCCTGTTCATATGTCTGTGTACACATTATATATATGAGATATCACTACCTCTGGAAAGTATTATCAAAATTGAAGTTATAAAGAGCTCAATTTAATTTAAAAGTAAGCACTTACAAATTAAACATAAGAGAAACCAGCCAAAATGGCTTTCAGGTTCACGTTAACTGGGAAATATTTAATATAATTTGACACCTGGTATTAAAGTTAGTTTGTTGATGTAATTAATGTAGACATGTCTTTAGGTTTAATAGAAGTCAAATAAGACTTATTATATCTGTGGCAAGGAAAACAACTTGATTGATGAAACTTTAATGTAAATGAGATAAAAGCTTTGGGTAAACTCTTTAAAAATAATTACATTTTAGAAATGTCTAGTTAAAATGATCTCTCTAGATATTTGGCAACTTAAAGTTATAGAGTTGTGCTAGTTTAAGTGATGGAAGTTTATTGAATAACTAGGTCATTCCCAAATAATATAAGATACTGAGACTTCATTTACTAAACAGAGAAACTAAAGGTATTTAGTACTATCAATGAATATGTTTGGTACCACCCTGAGATGTTCTCTATAAGAAAACAAATGTTTTTAGAAATTATCACTGGTATTTATGCTCACCAATCTACAGAATGCTAACAGTTCATAATTACTTATTTCTTAGTTTTTACTAAAAATGAAGGTTTTGAAGAGTTGAGGATTCTAATTTAAACATGAAGTTGAAGCTAGTAGAGGGCTTCCTTCATGGCATAGCAGTTAAGAACCCTTCTGCCAATGCAGGGGACATGGGTTTGAGTCCTGGTCCAGGAAGATCCCACATGCCACGGAGCAACAAAGCCCATGTGCCACAACTACTGAGCCCATGTGCCACAACTACTGAAGCCTGCACACCTACAGCCCATGTTCCACAACAAGAGAAGCCACCACAATGAAAAGCCTGTGTACAACAACGAAGAGTAACCCCTGCTCGCTGCAACTAGAAAAAGTTCACGCACAGCAACAAAGACCCAACGCAGCCAAAAATAAATAAAAATAAAGCTAATAGAAATAATGAGGAAGCATTTCAGTATATAGTAGGAAAGTACAATGTGTGTTTTCAGTAAAGAAGGTATGAGGAATGAAATTGCATTTTATTGAGGGATAAGAAAGAATGTCTCAGAGCTGGTTGTTTTTGCATGGCAAAATAAGGGACAAAGTAATGTGGATTCAGAAGGTGATGAAACGTTTGGGAAGGAACCCTGAGGGAAAAACAGTTTTATCATGGTCAAGGTTAACTAAATTTAGATTGAAGTTAATTTAGCGAATGAACTTTGTTATTAAGTAGGCTAGTACAAGACTGGAGTTTCATTTCTCTCTCTTTTAAGAGAAGTTTCTTAGAGTGCTCCTTTTTGATAACAGATTGTGTGAGTTTCTGTGCCTTTAAGTGATCTGTATTGGTTTTTTGAAATCATTTCATGACTTTGGTTAAATGAATAAGTATTGTTTCACAGTGATCTAAGTATCAAAATCTAACTAAAGTTTTTTTCTTTGACCCTACCGTGAAGCATGCAAGATCTTAGTTTCCCAACCAGGGACTGAACCCATGCCCCCCACAGTGGAAGTGTGGAGTCCTAACCACTGGACCACTAGGGAATTCCCTAACTAAATTTCCTTTAGCCTGCAGCTAACTCTGGGATGCTTCAAAGGAATCCTGAGACACCTCAGAGAGGAATGTTAAACAAATAGGTTTATTTGGTATTTTAAATTACTTGAGAAACATTGTCAAGTGACTGGAGATGAACCTTAGGTTATAGTGTATGGATAAATGTCATTAATATAAATATTCCAAAACTTACATGAAATTACTAAAATCTGATATGCTCTGATATAATGTTGTCAGTCATAATTCTAGTTATTATCTTAAAATGTTATGTGTCTTGTTTATGGTTTCCTTTGCTGTGCAAAAGCTTTTAAGTTTCACTAGGTCCCATTTGTTTATTTTTGTTTTTATTTCCATTTCTCTAGGAGGTGGGTCAAAAAGGATCTTGCTGTGATTTATGTCATAGAATGTTCTGCCTATGTTTTCCTCTAAGAGTTTGGTAGTGTCTGGCCTTACATTTAGGTCTTTAATCCATTTTGAATTTATTTTTGTGTACAGTGTGAGGGAGTGTTCTAATTTCATTCTTTTACATGTAGTTGTCCAGTTTTCCCAGCACCACTTATTGAAGAGGCTGTCTTTTTTCCACCGTATATTCTTGACTCCTTTATCAAAGATAAGGTGACCACATGTGCGTGGGTTTATCTCTTGGCTTTCTATCCAGTTCCATTGATCTATATTTCTGTTTCTGTGCCAGTACCATACTGTCTTGATTACTGTAGCTTTGTAGTATAGTCTGAAGTCAGGGAGCCAGATTCCTTCAGCTCCATTTTTCGTTCTCAAGATTGCTTTGGCTGTTTGGGGTCTTTCGTGTTTCCATACAAATTGTGAAATTTTTTGTTCTAGTTCTGTGAAAAATGCCAGTGGTAGTTTGATAAGGATTGCATTGAATCTGTAGATTGCTTTGTGTAGTAGAGTCATTTTCACATTGTTGATTCTTCCAATCCAAGAACATGGTATATCTCTGCATCTATTTGTATCATCTTTAATTTCTTTCATCAGTGTCTTATAATTTTCTGCATACAGGTCTTTTGTCTCTTTAGGTAGGTATATTCATAGATATTAAAAAAAAAAACCAATCCAAAAATGGGCAGAAGACCTAAATAGACATTTCTCCAAAGAAGATATACAGATTGCAAACAGACACAAGAAAGAATGCACAACATCATTAATCATTAGAGAAATGCAAATCAAAATTACAATGAGATATCATCTCACACTGGACAGAATGGCCATCATCAAAAAATCTAGAAACAATAAATGCTGGAGAGGGTGTGGAGAAAAGGGAACCCTCTTGCACTGTTGGTAGAGCCACTATGGAGAACAGTATGGAGGTTCCTTAAAAAACTAAAAATAGAACTACCATATGACCCAGCAATCCCACTACTGGGCATATACCCTGAGAAAACCATAATTCCAAAAGAGTAATGTATCAAAATATTCATTGTGGCTCTATTTACAATAGCCAGGAAATGGAAGCAACATCACTGTCCATCAACAGATGAATGGATAAAGAAGATGTGGCACATACATACAATAGAATATTACTCAGCCATAAAAAGGAACGAAACTGAGTTATTTGTAGTGAGGTGGATGGACCTAGAGACTGTCATACAGAGTGAAGTGTGTCAGAAAGAGAAAAACAAATAACAGATGCTAACACATATTTATCGAATCTGAAAAAAAAAGAAAAGGAAAAATAAATGGTCAGAAAAACCTAGGGACAAGACGGGAATAAAGATGCAGACCTTTTAGAGAATGGACTTGAGGATATGGGGAGGGGGTAGGGTAAGCTGGGACAAAGTGACAGAGTGGCATGGACATATATACACTACCAAACGTAAAATAGCTAGTGGGAAGCAGCCACATAGCAGCTGGAGATCAGCTCGGTGCTTTGTGACCACCTAGAGTGGTGGGATAGGGAGGATGGGAGGGAGGGAGATGCAAGAAGGAAGAGATATGGGGACATATGTATATGTATAACTGATTCACTTTGTTATAAAGCAGAAACTAACACACATTATAAAGCAATTATACTCTAATAAACATGTTAAAAAAGAGTTATGTGTCACAGATATATCCAAGTTTCTTGCCAATTGCCTTGTACTAAAATCTTTAACCATTCTGTCTTTTATAGACAAGCGTTATTTTACACTGATGCTTTTACCAAATGAAGATCTTCAAGAAGACTTATAAAAAGAACTATTTTAAAAAAACAAATACAAATTTCTGATAGCCTTTAGATAATACCACTGAACTGGGTAACAAATGACAAAACTCTAATGGAACACCTGATGACTTCATCAGGATAAACAGGAATTAATTACATGGGACTGAATGAACTGATAAATATAATTTATAACTTTATGACTTTTGGGCAAATATAGTGGCTTTTAATTTTTGTTTTCCAGAAAAAAACACACCTTTCCTCTTATGTTATGACCTACACAAAGTTGATAAAGTATACCTTTGTAAACAAAGATGAAACATTTGGTTTTTTCTCTCTCTCTGCCTGATCCTTCCAGAATTTGGCTGCTCCAGCTGGTTCTCCTGTAGACTTGGTGATTTACTGCAACTGGATTGCAGCTAGTTATACTAATCATTGTTTTAATTTGTTCTTTGTTTCCAAATTGTTTATGCTTTGTGTTTATGCTTTGTGCTGCACTATGACTTTGTCAGTGTTACTGTTCCCTTAGGGTGGGGCACGGATTGCATGGCGGGTCTGCGACGGCAGAGGCCGGCGTGACATTGCACCAGCCTGAGGCACGCCGTGCGTTCTCCCGGGGAATTAATTTGTCCCTGGATCCCGGGACCCTGGCAGTGGCGGGCTGCAGAGGCTCCCCGGAAGGGGGGTATGGATAGTGACTTGTGCTCCCACACAGGCTTCTTGGTGGGGGCAGCAGCAGCCTTAGCATCTCATGCCTGTCTCTGGTGTCCGTGCTTTTAGCCACGGCTCGCGCCCGTCTCTGGAGCTCCTTTAAGCAGCGCTCTTAATTCCCTCTCTTCGTGCACCAGGAAACAAAGAGGGAAGAAAAAGGCTCTTGCCTGTTCGGCAGGTCCAGACTTTTCCCTGGACTCCCTCCCGGCTAGCCGTGGTGCAGTAATCCCCTGCAGGCTGTGTTCACACCAACAACCCCAGTCCTCTCCCTGCACTCTGACTGAAGCCCAAGCCTCAGCTCCCAGCCCCGGCCACCCCTGCAGATGAGCAGACAAGCCTCTCGGGCTTGTGAGTCCTGGTTGGCACTGATCCTCTGTGCGGGAATCTCTCTGCTTTGCCCTCCACACCACTGTGGCTGTGCTCTCCTCCGCGGCTCCGAAGCTTCCCCCTCCGCTACCCGCAGTCACTGCCCGCGAAGGGTTTTCCTAGTGTATGGAAACCTTTCTTCCTTCACAGCTCCCTCAAGCTGGTTTAGGTCCTGTCCCTATCCTTTTGTCTCTGTTTATTCTTGTTTCTTTTGCCCTACCCAGGTACGTGGGGAGTTTCTTGCCTTTTGGGAGTTCTTCTGCCAGCGTTTAGTAGGTGTTTTGTAGGAGTTGTTCCACGTGTAGGTGTATTTCTGGTGTATCTGTGGGCAGGAAGTTGATCTCCGCGTCTTACTCTTCCACCATTTTCCCCTCGTCTCCGATCATACGGTTTTTATTCTTCAATTTATTTGTGTGATGTACTACAGCGATTGATTTGCAAATATTGAAAAATCCTTGCATCCCTGGGATAAATCCCAATTGGTCATGTTGTATGATCCTTTTAATGCATTGTTGGATTCAGATTGCTAGGATTTTGTTGAGGATTTTTGCGTCTATGTTCATCAGTGATATTGGCCTGTCATTTTCTCCTTTTGTTGTATATTTGTCTGGTTTTGGTATCAGGGTGATGGTGGCCTCATAGAACGAATTAGGGACTACTCCTTCCTCTGTCGTTTTTGTGAATAGTTTCAGAAGTATATGTGTTAGCTTTTCTCTAAATGTTTGATAGAATTTGCCTGTGAAGCCATCTGTGCCTGGACTTCTGTTTCTTGGGAATTTCTAAATCACAAATTCAATTTCAGTACTTGTGACTGGTCTGTTCATATTTCCTATTTCTTCATGTTTCAGTCTTGGGAGATTGTACCTTTCTATGAATTTGTCCATTTCTTCTAGGTTGTCGATTTTATTGGCATATAGTTGTTTGTTGTAGTCTCTCATGATCCTTTGTATTTCTGTGGGGTCTATTGTAACTTCTCCTTCTTCATGTCTACTTTTATTGATTTGAGTCCTTACCACCTTTTTTTGATGAGTCTGGTTAAAGGTTTATCAATTTTGTTTATCCTTTCAAAGAACCAGCTTTTAGGGCTTCCCTGGTGGTGCAGTGGTTGAGAATCTGCCTGCCAATGCAGGGGACACGGGTTCGAGCCCTGGTCTGGGAAGATCCCACATGCCGCGGAGAAACTGGGCCCGTGAGCCACAATTGCTGAGCCTGCGTGTCTGGAGCCTGTGCTCCACAACAAGAGAGGCCCACGCACCACGATGAGGAGTGGCCCCCGCTTGCCACAACTAGAGAAAGCCCTTGCACAGAAACGAAGACCCAACACAGCCATAAATAAATTAATTAATTAATTAAAAAAAAAAAACTTAAAAAAAAAAAAAAGAACCAGCTTTTAGTTCATTGACCTTTTCTATTGTTTTCTTTGTTTCTATTTCATTTATTTCTGCTCTGACTTTATGATTTCTTTCCTTCTACTAACTTTAGGTTTTGTTTGTCCTTCTTTCTCTAGTTGCTTTTGATATAAGGTTAGGTTGCTTATTTGGGACTTTTCTTATTTCTGGAGGTAAGATTGTATTGCCATAAACTTCCATCTTAGAACTGCTTTTGATGTATCCCATAGGTTTTGGCTCATTGTGTTTTCCTTTGCTTCTAGGTATCTTTTGATTTCCTCTTTGATTTCCTCAGTGATCCATTGTTTGTTTAGTAGCATATTGTTTAGCTTCCAGGTGTTTGTATTTTTTGCATTTTTTTCCCCTGGTAGTTGATTTCTAATTTCATAGTGTTGTAGTTGGAAAACATGCTTGCTATAATTTCAATTTTCTTAAATTTACTGAGACTTGTTTTGTGGTATAGCATTTATTCAATCCTGGAGACAGGTCCATGTGTACTTGAGAAGAATGTGCATTCTGCTGCTTTTGGATGGAATGCTCTATAAGTCCATCTGGTCTAATGTGTCCTTTAAAGCCTTTGTTTCCTTATTGATTTTCTGTGTGGATGATCTATCCATTGATGAAAGTGGGATGTTAAAATCTCCCAGTATTGTTGTGTTAGTGTTGATTTCTCATTTTATGGCTGTTAGTATTTGCCATACATACTGAGGTGCTCCTATGTTGGCTGCATATATATTTACAATTTTTATATCTTCTTCTTTGAATTATCCCTTGATCATTATGCAGTGACTTCTTTGTCTCTTGTAACAGAATTTATTTTAAAGTCTATTTTGTCTGACATGAATATTGCTACTAATGGTTTCTTTTTTTTCTTAAGGTTTTATGTATGTATGTATGCATTTATTTATTTATTTTCATTTCTGGTTGCGTCAGGTCTTCATTGCAGTCAGGTCTTTCATTGCAATGCAGGCTGTTCATTGCTGCACACAGGCTTCTCTATAGTTATGGCATGTGGGTACTCCAGCTTTCTTTTGATTTCCATTTGCATGGAGTATCTTTTCCCATCCTCTCACTTTCAGTCTGTATGTGTCCCTAGGTCTGAAGTGGGTCTCTTGTACAAAGCATATATATGGGTCTGGTTTTTGCATCCATTCAGCAAACCTGTGTCTTTTGGTTGGAGCATTTAATCCATTCACGTTTAAGGTAATTATCAATATGTATATTCCTATGACCATTTTCTTAATTGTTTTGGGGATTTTCGGTATGTCCTTTTCTTCTCTTGTGTCTCCCACTTAGAGAAGCTCCTTTAGCATTTGTTGTAGAGCTGGTTTGGTGGTGCTGCATTCTCTTAGTTCTTGCTTGTCTGTAAAGATTTTGATTTCTCCATCGAATCTGAATGAGATCCTTGCTGGGTAGAGTAATCTTGGTTTTAGGTTCTTTCCTTTCATCACTTAATCATTCCACTTCCTTCTCACTTCTAGAGTTTCTGCTGAGAAATCAGCTTATGGGAGTTACCTTGTATGTTGTCATTTTTCCCTTACTGCTTTCAATATTTTTTTTTGTCTTTAACTTTTGCCAGTTTGATTATTGTGTGTCTGGTGTGTTTCTCCTTGTGTTTATCCTGTATGGGACTTTCTGTGCTTCCTGGACTTGGATGGCTATTTTCTTTCCCATGTTAGGGAAGTTTTCGACTATAATCTCTTCAAATATTTTCTTGGGGCCTTTCTCCCTATATAATTCTTTCTCTATAATGCGAATGTTGTTGTGCTTAATGTGGTCTCAGAGATCTCTTAGGCTGTCTTCATTTCTTTTCATTCTTTTCTCTTTATTCTGTTCCACAGCTGTGAATTCCACCATTCTGTCTTCCAGGTTACTTATCCATTCTTCTGCCTCAGTTATTCTGCTATTGATTCCAGCCAGTGTAGTTTTCATTTCAGTTATTGTATTGTTCATCTCTGTTTGTTTGTTCTTTAATTCTATGTCTTTGTTAAACATTTCTTGAATCTTCTCGATCTTTGCCTTCATCCTTTTTCCTAGGTCATGGATCATCTTCACTATCATTATTCTGAATTCCTTGTTCTGGAAGGTTGCCTATCTCCATTTCATTTAGTTGTTTTTCTGGGATTTTATCTTGTTCCTTCATCTGGTACATAGCCCTCTGCCTTTTCAACTTGTCCATCTTTCTGTGAATGTGGGTTTTTTCCCACAGTCTGCAGGATTGCTGTTCTTCTTCCTTCTGCTGTCTGCCCTCTGGTAGATGAGATTATCTAAGAGACTTGTGTAAGTTCCCTGACAGGAGGGACTGGTGGTGGGTAGAGCTGACTGTTGGTAATATGGCTTTTATTCTTCACTTTTTTAATATGGCATATCACATTGATTGGATTTGCATATATTGAACAATCCTTGCATTCCTGGATAAAGTGCACTTGATCATGGTGTATGATCCTTTTATTGTGCTGTTGGAGTCTGTTCACCAGAATTTTGTTGAGAATTTTTGCCTCCATGTTCATCAGTGATATTGGTCTGTAGTTTTGTGTGTGTGTGTGACATCTTTGCCTGGTTTTGGTATCAGGGTGATGTTGGCCTCATAGAATGAATTTGGGAGTGTTCCTCCCTTGCTATATTTTGGAAGAGTTTGAGAAGGATAGCTGTTAGATCTTCTCTAAATGTTTGATAGAATTTACCTGTGAAGCCATCTGGTCCTGGGTTTTTGTTTTTTGGAAGATTTTTAATCACAGTTTCAATTTCAGCGCTTGTGATTGGTCTGTTTATATTTTCTCTTTCTTCCTGGTTGAGTTCCAGAAAGTTGTACTTTTCTAAGAATTTGTCCATTTCTTCCACTTTATTGGCATATAGTTGCTGGTAGTAGTCTCTCATGATCCTTTGTATTTCTGCAGTGTCAGTTGTTACGTCTCCTTTTTCATTTCTTATTCTGTTGATTTGATTCTTCTCCCTTTTTTCCTGGATGAGTCTGGATACCAGTTTATCAATTTTGTTTATCTTCTCAAAGAACCAGCTTTTAGTTTCATTGATCTTTGCTATTGTTTTCTTCGTTTCTTTTTCATTTCTGGTTTGATTTTTATGATTTCTTTCCTTCTTGTAGCTTCAGGGTTTTTTTTTATTGTTGTTCTTCTTTCTCTAATTCCTTTAAGTGTACAATTAGGTTGTTTATTTGAGATTGTTTTCTTTTTTCTTGAGTTAGGATTGTATTGCTATAAAATTGCCTCTTAGAACTGCTTTTACTGCATCCCATAGGTTTTTGGTCATCGTGTTTTCATTGTCATTTGACAAAATAGAGTTTACAATAAATACTATTACAAGAGACAAATAAGGACACTACATACTGAACAAGGAATCAATCCAAGAAGAAGATATAAAAATTGTAAATATTTATGCATGTGACATAGATGCACCTCAGTACTTAAGGGAAGTGCTAACAGGTATAAAAGCAGAAATTGACAGTAACACAATAATAGTAGGGACTTTAACACCCCACTTACACCAATGGACAGATTTTCCAAAATGAAAATAAATAAGGAAACACAATATTTATTTATTTTAAAATTTTTAAACATGTTTATTGGCGTATAATTGCTTTACAATGGTGTGTTAGTTTCTGCATTATAACAAAATGAATCAGTTATACATATACATATGTCCCCATATCTCTTGCCTCTTGCGTATCCCTCCCTGTCACCCTCCTTATCGCACCCCTATAGATGGTCACAAAGCACTGAGCTGATCACCCTGTGCTATGTGGCTGCTTCCAACTAGTTATCTATTTTACGTTTGGTAGTGTATATATGTCCATGCCACTCTGTCACTTTGTCCCAGGGTACCCTTCCCCCTCCCTGTATCCTCAAGTCCATTCTCTACTAGGTCTGTGTCTCTATTCCCGTCTTGCCCCTAGGTCCTTCATGATCTTTTTTTTTTTAGATTCCATATATATGTGTTAGCGTATGGTATTTGTTTTTTTCTTTCTAACTTAACTTCACTCTGTATGACAGACTCTAGGTCTATCCAGCTCACTACAAATAACTCAATTCCATTTCTTTTATGGCTGGGTAATATTCCATTGCATATATGTGCCACATCTTCTTTATCCATTCATCTGTTGATGGACACTTAGGTTGCTTCCATGTCCTGCTTATTGTAAATACAGCTGCAATGAACATTTTGGTACTTGACACTTTTTGAATTATGGTTTTCTCAGGGCATATACCCAGTAGTGGGTTTGCTGGGTCATATGGTCGTTCTATTCGTAGTTTTTTTTTTTTTTTTGCCATACGCGGGCCTCTCACTGCTGTGGCCCCTCCCATTGCAGAACACAGGCTCCGGACGCGCAGGCTTAGCGGCCATGGCTCACGGGCGCAGCCGCTCCGCGGCATGTGGGATCTTCCCGGACCAGGGCACGAACCCGTGTCCCCTGCGTCGGCAGGCGGACTCTCAACCACTGCGCCACCAGGGAAGCCCTATTCGTAGTTTTTTAAGGAACCTCCATACTGTTCTCCATAGTTACTGTATCAATTTATATCCCCACCAACAGTGCAAGAGGGTTCCCTTTTCTCCACACCCTCTCCAGCATTTATTGTTTCTAGATTTTTTGATGATGGCCATTCTGACTAGTGTGAGATGAAATCTCATTGTGGTTTTTATTTTGTTTTGTTTTTTGCAGTACGCAGGCCTCTCACTGTTGTGGCCTCTCCCATTGCGGAGCACAGGCTCCGGATGCACAGGCTCAGCGACCATGGTTCACTGGCCCAGCTGCTCCGTGGCATGTGGGATCTTCCCAGACCGGGGCACGAACCCGTGTCCCCTGCATCAGCAGGTGGACTCTCAACCACTGCGCCACCAGGGAAGCCCCTCATTGTGGTTTTGATTTGCATTTCTCTAATGATTAATGATGTTGAGCATTCTTTTATGTGTTTGTTGGCAATCTGTATGTCTTCTTGGAGAAATGTCTATTTAGGTCTTCTGCCCATTTTTGGATTGGGTTGTTTGTTTTTTTGATATTGAGCTGCATGAGCTGCCTGTATATCTTGGAGATTAATCCTTTGTCAGTTGCTTCATTTGCATATATTTTCTCTTATTTTGAGTGGTTTCTTTTGGTCTTGTTAGGGTGTCCTTTGCTGTTCAAAAGCTTTTAAGTTTCATTAGGTCCCATCTGTTTATTTTTGCTTTTATTTCTCTTTCCCTAGGAGGTGGGTCAAAAAGGATCTTGCTGTGGTTTTTGTCATAGAATGTTCTGCCTCTGTTTTCCTCTAAGAGTTTGATAGTGTCTGGCCTTATATTTAGGTCTTTAATCCATTTTGAGTTTATTTTTTGTATGGTGTTAGGGAGTGTTCTAATTTCATTCTTTTACATGTGGCTGTCCAGTTTTCCCAGCACCACTTATTGAAGAGGCTGTCTTTTTTCCACTGTATATTCTTGCCCCCTTTATCAAAGATAAGGTAACCATATGTGCATGGGTTTATCTCTGGGCTTTCTATCCTGTTCCACTTATCAATATTCCTGTGTTTGTGCCAGTACCATCCTGTCTTGATTACTGTAGCTTTGTAGTATAGTCTGGAGTCAGGGAGTCTGATTCCTCCAGCTCTGTTTTTCTTTCTCAAGATTGTTTTAGCTATTTGGGCTCTTTTGGAAACACAAGCTTTAAATGACACAATAAACCATGTAGATTTAATTGACATTTATTGGACATTCTACCTGAAAGTGGAAGAATACACTTTCTTCTCAAGTTCACATGGAAAATTCTTCCAGGTAAATCACATTGCAGGTCAAAAATCAAGCCTCAGATAATTTAAGAAAGTTGAAATCTTATGAAACATCATTTTCAACAATGCTATGTGATTATAAATCAATTACAGGAAAAAAACTATAAAAAACACAACACATGGAGGCTAAACAGTGTGCTGCTAAATAACCAAGAGATCACTGAAGAAATCAAAGAGGAATTTAAAAAATACATAGAAACAAATGACAGGGAAAACACCATGGCCCAAAAACCTATGGGGCACAGCAAAAGCAGTACTAAGGGGGAAGTTTAGAGTAATTCAATGTTACCTCAAGAAACAAGAATAATCTCAGATAAACAATTTAACCTTACATCTAAAGCAACTAGAGAAAGAAAACCCAAAGTTAGTAGAAGGAAAGAAATCATAAACATCAGAGCAAAAATAAATGAACTAGAAATGAAGCAAACAATAGCAAACATCAATAAAACTAAAAGTTGGGTCTTTGAGAAGATAAATAAAATTGATAAACCTTTAGGTAGACTCATTAAGAAAAAAACAGAGTGGACTCAAATAAATAAAAATAGAAATGTAAAAGGAGAAATTACAACTGACACTACAGAAATACAAAGAGACTACTACAAGCAAGTATATGCCAATATAATGAACTACCTCGAGAAATGGGCAAATTCTTGAAAACGTGCAACCTCCCAAGATGGAACAAAAAAGAAATAGAAAATATAAAGGAACAAATCACAAGTAATGGAATTGAAACTGTAATTAACAACTTTCTGACAAACAAAATTCCAGAACCAGATGGCTTCACAGCTGAATTCTATCAAACATTTAGAGAGAGCAAACACCAATCCTTCCCAAACTCTTCCAAAAAATTGCAGAGAAAGGAACATTCCCCAACTCATTCTACAAGGCCAGCTTACCCTGATACCAAAACCAGATGAAAATATTACACAAAAAAGAAACTTACAGGCCAATATCACTGATGAACATAGATGAAAAAATCCTCAACAAAATACTAGCAAACAGAATCCAGCAACACATTAAAAGGATAATACACCATGATCTAGTGGGATTTAACCGCAGGATGCAAGGATTCTTCAATATATGCAAATTAATCAATATGATACACCATCTTAACAAATTGAAGGATAAAAACCATATGATCATCGCAATAGATGTAGACAAAACTCTGTCAAAAGTCAATGCCCATATATGATTAAAACTCTCCAGAAAGTGGGCCTAGAAGGAACCTAGTTCAACATAAAAAAGGCCCTTACATGACAAACTCACAGCAAACATCATTCTCAATGGTGAAAAACTGAAAGCATTTCCTCTAAGATCAGGAATAAGTCAAGGATGTCCTCTTACACCACTCTTATTTAACATAGTTTTGGAAGTTCTAGCCCCAGCTCTCAGATAAGAAAAACAAATAAAAATAATACAAACTGGAAAAGAAGATGTAAAACTGTCATGGTTTGCAGATGAGATGTACTATAGAAAATCCTAAAGATGCCACCAGAAAACTACTAGTGCTAATCTGGATTTGGTAAAGTTGCAGGATACAAAATCAATACACAAAAATCTCTTGCATTCCTATACACTAACAATGAAATATCAGAAAGAGAGATTAAGGAAACTATTCCACTTATCATCACACCAAAATAATCAAATACCTAGGACTAAACCCATCTAAGGACCCAAAATACCTGTATTCAGAAAACTATAAGATACTGATGAAAGAAATCAAAGATGACACAAACAGATGGAGAAATATGTTGTTGGATTGGAAGAATCAATACTGAGAAAATTACTATATCACCCAAAGCAATCTACAGATTCAATGCAATCCCTATCAGATTACCAAGGGCATTTTTTTATAGAATTAGAACAAAATTTTAAAATTTGAATGGAAACACAAAAGAACCCAAATAGCCAAAGCAATCTTGAGAAAGGAAAATGGAGCTGGAGGAATCAGGTTCCTTGACATCAGTCTATATTACAAAGCTACAGTAATCAAGACAGTATGGTACTGGCATAAAAACAGAAATATAGATTCATGGTACAGAATAGAAAGTTCAGAGATAAAACCACGCACCTATGGTCACCTAATCTATGACAAAGGAGGCAAGAATATGCAAAGGTGAAAAAACAGTCTCGTCAATAAGTGGTGCTGGGAAAACGGGACAGCTACATGTAAAAGAATGAAATTAGAATGCTTCCTAACACCATATAAAAAAATAAGCTCAAATGGATTAAAGACTTAAATGTAAGACTGGACAGTATAAAACTCTTAGAGGAAAACATAGGAAGAAGACTCTTTGACATAAATCACAGCAAGATCTTTTTAGACCCACCTCCTAGGGTAATGAAAATAAAAACAAAAATGAAACCTAATGGAACTTAAAAGATTTTGCACAGCAAAGGAAACCATAAACAAAACGAAAAGACAACCCTCAGAATAGGAGAAAATATTTGCAAACAAAGCAACAGGTAAAGCATTAATCTCTAAAATATACAAACACCTCATGCAGCTCAATATCAAAACAACTAACAGGGGCTTCTCTGGTGACGTAGTGGTTGAGAATCTGTCTGCTAATGCAGGGGACATGGGTTCAAGCCCTGGTCTGGGAGGATCCCTCATGCTGCGGAGTGACTGGGCCCATGAGCCACAACTACTGAGCCTGCACATCTGGAGCCTGTGCTCCACAACAATAGAGGCCGTGATAGTGAGAGGCCTACGTACCACGATGAAGAGTGGCCCCCGCTTGCCATAACTAGAGAAAGCCCTCACACAGAAACGAAGACCCAACACAGAAAAATCAATAAATTAATTAATAAACTCCTACCCCAACATCTTCTTTAAGAAAATCAATTAAATCGATCTGGTCTATTAAAAAAACAACAACAACAAACAACCCAGTCAAAAACACATGGTGGAAGACACAAAGAGACATTTCTCCAAAGAAGACATACAGAAGGCAATGAGGGACATGTAAAGATGCTCAAATCACTAATTATTAGAGAAATGCAAATCAAAGCTACAATGAGGTGTCACTTCACACCAGTCAGAATGGCCATTGTCCAACATTCTATAAACAATAAATGCTGGTGAGAGTGTGGAGAAAAGTGAATCCTCTTACACTGTTGGTGGGGATGTAAATTGATACAGCTACTCTGGAGAACAGTATGGAGGTTCCTTAAAAAACTAAAAATAGAACTACTATATGACCCACGAATACCACTACTGGGCTTATACCCTGAGAAAACCATAATCCAAAAATGCACATGTACCCCAGTGTTCATTGCAGCACTATTTACTGTAGTCAGGTCATGGAACAACCAAAATTTCTACCAACAGAAATTTCTACCAACAGGTAAAGACTTGGAGAAGCTAGTGAAATATTGGGGAGTGGTACCATCCTACCTTTTTCAACGTGCAATGGAGAACTGTGTGATGCTCTCTGTTTGAAGGCCAAACATGACTGAAAGCCTTTAAGATGCATGCTGTGACTGCTTACTCACCAGTGAGGTAAGGCACCAAAAGGCAGAGAGAAGTTTTTCAGAGTGAACTTAGATCAAGCATCTGAAGCAGGTAGGGGTTATCCTAACAGACTTGAACCGCCTCTGTTTGCCTTGTTTACAATGACACTTTCAGCAGGGAAACAAAGAGAATGGAAACAAAGGTTTCTTTCGCCCAAATACAACAATGTCATTCAAAGAGTAACAAGAAAGTCTTTTTACCAATTATCCCTCACAAAACTGGTTTAATGGTGTTTTTGTTTTTTGGTTAAGTATTCACCTTGTGAAGGGATATACAACATACAACCTACCATGTATAAGTGATGTAGAGAGTAATTTGATGCATAAAATAATGTATCTGCCAAAAATCTGGCAAGTAACTTTCTTGATGTGAAAAACTGGACGTTACATTGATCCTAAAGGTCACCTTTAAGTTTGCCCATTAAATAAAGCGTGCTTTTGGATAACCTCCTAGCAAGGAATTCCAAGCACCCAGTTTTTATTGAGAAAACTCACTTATCACACAGGAATTCGTAAAGTGAATAGATGAGGGGAACATCCGACTTTTTCAGTCAGCTGTCTCCCACTAAACTGTGTTCCTAAGGTGGATTTAAAGTTGTGGAATTCTAGTTATCCAACGAAGAAACATTTCATTACCCTTCAATTTGCATGTGAAGAGTTGTTCTCATTTCACTTGATATTGTTCAGAAGCCACAAAAGAGACTGAGATAACACAGTGTTCTTCTGCAGAACTTGGTGAATACCTGACAGTCCTGAGTCCAGAGGGGCATACTAGAGTTAAAGTAGTCCATTTACTAAGACTTCAGGGAAACTGCTGCACACCAAACTATGGGGAAAACCCTGAGGTTCAAGTTCACAGTAGTTTGCCCTTTAGCTACGGGGTATTGTGGGATGAGCTCCTAGCAAGGAATTGAGACCACACTTTCCAGAAAACTCACTTTTCTACACAAATGGATTCCAGCAGTGAATAGAAGCTGGGCAACATCAGTGTTTTTCAGGCAGCTTTCAGGCCACAACTGCCTACCTTTCCAAAAGGGAAAATAACGTTTTTCCCAGCTCTAATCTAGTTCAGCTTGGATGACACAGTGTTATCTAGACATAACTTCTGACCAGCTAAAAGAGACACATGAAACAAAATGCTCCATTCCATGGAGAAATATCTGCTACTGGCATACCCGTCTTAACGCCCTAGTTTGGCCTAGGTGACTTTGACTCTTCCCAATGCCTGGCAGTGTTACTGGCCAATCTGTACTTTATTTCAGGCAGGACCTAAAGTTTACTTTGCACCTGAGTTAGACATATGGCAGATAAGACTTCACAGAATGAAAAGTATTGACAGTGCATTTTCCACTGAGACTCCAAATTACTCACTGTGTCAGACGTGAATTCAATGAAAGACTGGCTAGAACTGTGTTCAAGAGGCTCTGTAGGGAGGAGCTTCAAGATGGTGGAAGAGTAAGAAGTGGAGTTCACCTTCCTCCCCACAAATACATCAGAAATACATCTACGTGTAGAACAACTCCTACAGAACATCTACTGAATGCTGGCAGAAGAGCTCAGACCTCCCCAAAGGCAATAAACTCCCCAAGTACCTGGGTATGGCAAAAGAAAAAACAGAGACAAAAGAATAGGGACAGGACCTGCACCAATGAGAGGGAGCTGTGAAGGAGGAAAGGTTTCCACACACTAGGAAGCCCCTTCATAGGGGTGAGGGCAGGTGGTGGATGAGGGAAGTTTCAGAGCCACAGGGGAGAGCACAGCAACAGGGGTGAGGAGGGCAAAGCAGAGAGATTCCTGCA
Organism: Phocoena phocoena; assembly: GCF_963924675.1. Classification (NCBI taxonomy): domain Eukaryota; kingdom Metazoa; phylum Chordata; class Mammalia; order Artiodactyla; family Phocoenidae; genus Phocoena; species Phocoena phocoena. Next base: position 24,726,550 of record NC_089224.1, on the reverse strand, counting down.
TGGAAGATTGATGCCAGCCAGCACTCACCATCCTGAGAGGCTTGTCTGCTCACCTGCTGGCCGGGACGAGCGGGGGCTGGGAGATGAGGCTTGGCCTTCTGAGGTCAGATCCCAGGGACAGGAATGGGTTTTGCTGTCTGAACACAGCCTGAAGGGGTCTAGTGTGCCACAGCTAGCCAGGAGGGAATCCAGGAAATGGTCTGGAACTGCCAAAGAGGCAAGAGACTATTTCCTGCCTCTTTGTATCATGGTGCGTGAGGAGAGGGGATTAAGAACACCACCTAAATGAGCTCCAGAGATGGGTGTGAGCTGTGGCTCTCAGTGCAGACACCAGAGACGGCTATGAGACACTAAGGCTGATGCTGCAGCTACCAAGAAGCCTGTGTGCGAGCACAAGTCACTATCCACACCTCCCTCTTGGGGGCCTGTGTAGCCTGCCACTGCCAGGGTCCCGTGATCCATGGACAACTTCCCCAGGAGAACACAGTGCACGCCTAAGACTGGTGCAACGTCATGCCAGCCTCTGCAACTACAGGCTTGCCCCGCATACTGTACCCTTCCCACCCACCTGGCCTGAGTGAGCCAGAGTCCCCTAATCAGTTGCTCCTTTAACCCCGTCCTGTCAGGGTGGAGAACATACTCCCTCAGGCAACCTACATGCAGAGGCAGGGCCAACCCCAAAGCTGAACATCAGGAGCTGTGCAAACAAGAAGAGAAAGGGAATGTTGAGCTGCATGAGCTTCTTGTAAATTTTGGAGATTAATCCTTTGTCAGTTGCTTAATTTGCAAGTATTTTCTCCCATTCTGAGGGTTGTCGTTTCGTCTTATTTATGGTGTCCTTTGCTGTGCAGAAGCTTTTAAATTTCATTACGTCCCATTTGGTTATTTTTGTTTTTATTTCCATGTCTCTAGAAGGTGGGTCAAAAAGGATCTTGTTGTGATTTATGTCATAGAGTGTTCTGCCTATGTTTTCCTCTAAGAGTTTGATAGTTTCTGGCTTACGTTTAGGTCTTTAATCCATTTTGAGCTTATTTTTGTGTATGGTGTTAGGGAGTGTTCTAATTTCATTCTTTTACATGTGGCTGTCCAGTTTTCCCACTTATTGAAGAGGCTTTTTTTCCATTGTATATTCTTGACTCCTTTATCAAAGATAAGGTGACCATATGTGTGTGGGTTTATCTCTGAGCTTTCTATCCTGTTCCATTGATCTATATTTTTGTGTTTGTGCCAGTACCATCCTGTCTTGATTACTGTAGCTTTGTAGTATAGTCTGAAGTCAGGGAGCCTGATTCCTTCAGCCCCGTTTTTCTTTCTCCATATTGCTTTGGCTATTCGAGGTCTTTTGTGTTTCCATACAAATTGTGAAAAATTTTGCTCTAATTCTGTGAAAAATGCCATTGGTAGTTTGGTAGGGATTGCACTGAATCTGTAGATTGCTTTGGATAGTAGAGTCATTTTCACAATGTTGATTACTCCAATCCAAAAACATATATCTCTCCATCTATTTGTATCATCTTTAATTTATTTCATCAGTGCCTTACAGGCACTAACCTGCATACAGGTCTTTTGTCTCTTTAGGTAGGTTTATTCCTAGATATTAAAAAAAACAAACAACCCAATCCAAAAATGGGCAGAAGACCTAAACAGACATTTCTCAAAAGAAGATATACAGATTGCCAACAGACACATGAAAGAATGCTCAACATCATTAATCATTAGAGAAATGAAAATCAAAACTACAATGAGATATCATCTCACACAGGTCAGAATGGCCACCGTCAAAAAATCTAGAAACAATAAACGCTGGAGAGGGTGTGGAGAAAAGGAAACACTCTTGCACTGTTGGTGGGAGTGTAAATTGATACAGCCACTATGGAGAACAATATGGAGGTTCCTTAAAAAACTAAAAACAGAACTACCATATGACCCAGCAATCTCACTACTGGGCATATACCCTGAGAAAACCATAATTCAAAAAGAGTCATGTACCAAAATGTTCATTGTTGCTCTATTTACAATAGCCAGGACATGGAAGCAACCTAAGTGTCCATCAACAGATGACTGGATAAAGAAGATGTGGCACATACATGCAATGGAATATTAGCCATAAAAAGGAAAGAAACTGAGTTATTTGTAGTGAGGTGGATGGACTTAGAGAGTGTCATACAGAGTGAAGTAAGTCAGAAAGAGAAAAACAAATACCATATGCTAACACATATATATATGGAATCTAAGCAAACAAACAAACAAAAAGGGCATGAAGAACCTAGGGGGGAGATGGGAATAAAGATGCAGACCTATTAGAGAATGGACTTGAGGATACGGGTAGGGGGAAGGGTAAGCTGGGACTAACTAAGTGAGAGAGTGACATGGACATATATACACTACCAAACGTAAAATAGCTAGTGGGAAGCATTTGCATAGCACAGGGAGATCAGCTTGGTGCTTTGTGACCACCTAGAGTGGTGGAACAGGGAGGATGGGAGGGAAGGAGATGCAAGAGGGAAGAGATACAGGGACATATGTATATGTATAACTGATTCACTTTGTTATAAAGCAGAAACTAACACTCCCCTGTAAAGCAATTATACTCCAATAAAGATGTTAAAAAAAAAGAAGAAGAGAAAGGGAAATATCTCCCAGCAGTCCCAGGAGCAGTGGATTAAATTTCCATAATCAACTTGATGTACCTGCATCTGTGGAATACCTGAATAGACAATGAATCATCCCAAATTGAGGCGGTGGACTTTGGGAGCAACTACATATATATTTTTTTCTTTTTCTTTTTGTGAGTGTGTATGTGTATGCTTCAGTGTGTGATTTTTTTCTGTTATAGCTTTTATTTTATCATTTGTCCTAGGGTTCTGCCTGTCCATGATTTTGTTGGTTTTGATTTTTAATTATGGTTTTTAGCACTTGTTATCATTGGTGGATTTGTTTTTTGGTTTGGTTGCTCTCTTCTTCTGTTCTTATTTTTATTATTTAAATATTTTTCATAAATGTATTTATATTTTGTACTTTAATATTTTATTTTATTTTACTTTTTCTTTCTTTCTTTCTTTTTTTTCCTTTTATTCTTAGCCATCTGACTAGAAGGCTCATAGTGTTCTGGGCATGCATCAGACCTGTGCCTCTGAGGTGGGAGAGCCGAGTTCAGGACATTGTTCCAACAGAGACCTCTCAGCTTCATGTAATATCAAACATCTCTGAGAGATCTCCATCTCAACACGAAGACCCAGCTCCACTAAACGACCAGCAAGCTACAGTGCTGGATACCCTATGACAAACAACTAGCAAGACAGGAACACAACCCCACCCACTAGTGGACAGGCTGCCTAAAATAATAAAAAGGTCACAGATACCCCAAAACACACCACTGGATGTGGACCTACCCACCAGAAAAACAAGACCCAGCCTCATCCACCAGAACACAGGAACTACTCCCCTCCACCAGGAAGCCTACACAACCCAATGAACCAAGTTAGCCACTGGGGGCATACACCAAAAACAATGGGAACTACGAAACTGAGCCTGTGCAAAGGAGACCCCAAACACAGTAAATTAAGCAAAATGAGAAGACAGAAAAAGACACAGCAGATGAAGGAGAAAGGAGAAAACCCACCAGGCCAAGCAAATGAGAAGGAAATAGGCTGTCTACCTGAAAAAGAATTCAGAATAATGATAGTAAAGATGATCCAAAATATTGGAAATAGAATGGAGAAAAGACAAGAAACATTTAACAAGGACCTAGAAGAACTAAAGAGCAAAACACAATGAACAACACAAGTAAATGAAATTAAAAATTCCCTAGAAGGAATCAATAGCAGAAAAACTGAGGCAGAAGAATGGATACGTGACCTGGAAGATAAAATAGTGGAAATAGCTACTGCAGATCAGAATAAAGAAAAAAATGAAAATAATTGAGCGCAGTCTCAGAGACCTCTGGGACAACATTAAACTCACCAACATTCCAATTATAGTGTTCACAGAAGAAGAAGAGAAAAAGAAAGGGACTGAGAAAATATTTGAAGACATTATAGTTGAAAACTTCCATAATATGGGATAGGAAATAGTTAATAAGTCCAGGAAGTGCAGAGAGTCGCATACCGGATAAATCTAAGGAGAAGCACACCAAGCCACATATTAATCAAACAATCAAAAATTAAATATAAAGAAAAAATAATAAATACAACAAGGGAAAAAGAACAAATAACATACAAGGGAATCCCCATAAGGTTAAAAGCTGATCTTTCAGCAGAAACTCTGCAGGCCATAAGGGAGTGGCAGGACCTATTTAAAGTCATGAAAGGGAAAAAACAATAACCAAGAACACACTACCCAGCAAGGATCTCATTCAGATTTGACAGAGAAATTAAATCTTTACAGACAATCAAAAGCGAAGAGAATTCAGTACCACCAAACCAGCTTAACAACAAATAGTAAAGGAACTTCTCTAGGCAGGAAACACAAGAGAGGAAAAGACCTACAATAACAAACCCAAAACAATTAAGAAAAGGGTAATAGGAGCATACACATTGATAATTACCTTAAATGTAAATGGATTAAATGCTCCAACCAAAAGACATAGACTGGCTGAATGGATACAAAAACAAGACCCATATATATGCTGTCTACAAGAGACCAACTTCAGACCTAGAGAAACATCCAGACTCAAAGTGAGGGGATGGAAAAAGATATTCCATGCAAATAGAAATCAAAAGAAAGCTGGGAGAGCAGTTTTCATACCAGAAAAAATAAACTTTAAAACAAAGACTATTACAAGAGACAAAGAAGGACACTACATAATGATCAAGGGAACAATCCAAGAAGAAGATATAACAATTGTAAATATTTATGCACCCAACATAGGAGCACCTCACTACATAAGGCAAATTCTAAGAGCCATAAAATGGGAAATCGATAGTAACACAATCAGAGTAGGAGACTTTATCACCCCACTTTCACCAATGGACAGATCATCCAAAATGAAAATAAATAAGGAAACAAAGCTTTAAATGATATATGAAATAAGATGGACTTAATTGATACATATAGGACATTCCATACAAAAACAACAGAATACACATTTTTCTCAAGTGCTCATAGAACATTCTCCAGGACAGAACATATACTGGGGTCACAAAACAAGCCTTGGTAAACTTAAGAAAATTGAAAATGTATCAAGCAGTTTTTCCGACTACAACGCTATGAGACTAGGTATCAATTACAGGAAAAAAAAATCTATAAAAAATACAAACACATGGAGGCTAAACAATACACCACGTAATAACCAAGAGATCACTAAAGAAATCAAAGAGGAATTTAAAAAGTACCAAGAAACAAATAACAATAAAAACATGGCACCCCCAAACTTATGGGATGCAGCAAAAGCAGTTCTAAGAGGGAAGTTTATAGCAATACGATCCTACTTAAGAAACAAGAAACATCTAAAATAAACAAACTAACTGTACAGCCAAGGCAATTAGAGAAAGAATAAAAAAACACCCAAAGTTAGCAGAAAGAAAGAAATCATAAATACCAAATGAAAAATATGAAAGAAATGAAAAATAATAAAGAAACAAGCAAAGATCAATAAAACTAAAAGCGGTTTCTTTGAGAAGATAAACAAAATTGATAAACCATTAGCCAGACTCATCAAGAAAAAAAGGGAGAAGACTCAAATGAATAGAATTAGAAATGAAAAAGGAGAAGTAACAACTGACACTGCAGAAATACAAAGCGTCTCGGGAGATTATTACAAGGAACTATATGCGAATAAAATGGACAACCTGGAAGAAATGGACAAATTCTTAAAAAAGCACAACCTTCCAAGACTGCAACAGGAAGAAATAGAAAATATAAACCGGCCACTCACAAACACTGAAATTGAAACTGTGATTAGAAATATTCAAATAAACAAAAGCCTAGGACCAGATGGCTTCACAGGCGAATTCTACCAAACAGTTGAGAAGAGCTAACATTTACCCTTCTCAAGCTCTTCCAAAATATAGCAGAGGGAGGAACACTCCACAATTCATTCTACGAGGCCACCATCACCCTGATACCAAAACCAGACAAAAATGTCACAAACAAAACTACAGGCCATTATCACTGTTGAACATAGATGCAAAAATCCTCACAAAATACTAGCAAAAGGAATCCAACAACACATATAAAGGATCATACAGCATGATCAAGTGGGGTTTATCACAGGAATGCAAGGATTCTTCAATATATGCAAATCAGTGTGATACACGATATTAGCAAATTCAAAGAGAAAAACCATATGATCATCTCAATAGATTCACAAAAAGCTTTCAAAATAATTCAACACCCATTTATGACAAAAACACTCCAGAAAGTAGGCACAGAGGGAACTTATCTCAACATAATAAACCGCATATATGACACACACATACAGCCAACATCGTCCTCAATGGTGAAAAAGTGAAACCATTCCCCCTAAGATGAGGAAAAAGACAAGGTTGCCGACTCTCAACACTATTATTCAACATTGTTTTGGAAGTTTTAGCCACAGCAATCAGAGAAGAAAAAGAAATAAAAGGAATCCAAATTGGAAAAGAAGAAATAAAACTGTCACTGTTTGCAGAAGACATGATAGTATAAGTAGAAAATTGTAAAGATCCTACCAGAAAAATACTACAGTTAATCAGTGGTTTTGGTAAAGTAGCGAGATACAAAATTGATGCTCAGAAATCTCTTGCATTCCTATACACTATGATGAAATATCTGAAAGAGAAATTAAACACTTCCACATAACATTGCAACAAAAAGAATAAAATACCTAAAAATAAACCTACCGAAGGAGACACAAGACCTGTACCCTTTCGAGAAAACTCAATTTCTTCCAGAGCCATGACTGCACTGTGTACAAATCAAGCAACCAAAGCTTGTATCAAAAGGCCACTTCCAGGTTGACATGGGGCAGACTCTTCAGTGCTTTCTACCAAGTCAAAGAGACCTAGCTTCTCACGGAGTCCTTCCACGATCAACTTTTCTATGCAGGGTATTCTTCCTGAGGTGAACTGCCTAAACGAAAGAATGCGCTCGGTTTCTTGGGTCCTGCGAATCGTCCCAAAGCCTGCAGCTTTACACCAGAAACTGTGCTCTGGTTGCACTCGGACACCCCCAAGCCGACATTCTCCTTGAGGTAAGTTGACTTCAGGTATGAGGTCCAGGAAGGAATTGCAAGCAAAGTGCTCCTCTCAGTACAGCTCTGACTATGGTAATGAGGCACCATTGCATGACCTTCTGCAACCGCTACAAATATGTTCCTGAGGCTGTTGGTGAGCTGAGGCAATCTAGCTCCCCCGAGGCAGCGTGAAAGCTGCTGCCCTTCACTCGGCACGCACACGGGTACTCCGAGGTGTCTAGGGGTCTGAATGTTGCTCTTCAACTCAGGAGAGCCCGGGGGTACTCGGTGTCCTTGTACGGAAACGGGTGCTGCCGCGAGGAGTCTAGGAGACCCGAAAGGCTTACTACCGTTCAACTAAAGCAGAAGAGAGAGCTAAGGCCTCCTGGGAGCTGCTGCACTCCTCCCCTGCTGCCCGGCATATCAGGGCCCGCCTTCGAAGCTAGGCCTCACTTGGAGTTTCCCGTTAGCTATGGAACAGGACAGGATGAGCTCTGACCGAGAAACTGGAATACCCCGGTTGCTCGTGAAACCGTCTTTTCCCTCTCGCAGCCATGCCTGCCGTGAGAGGACGCCCGACAACAGCAGTGTTTTCCAGGGAGCTGCAAGGCACATAACGGGACCTATCAAGGTGCGAAAACGAGGCTAGTCCCATCAGGCAGCGGCTCCAGGAAGACACGCAGCGTAAGTGCCTGTGGTTTCTGTCCAGTCAAAGGAGACCTAGCGACATACTTGGCTCTTCCCTGATTCAACTTTGCTACACGGGACGTTCTGCGTGTAGCGAACTGCCGGGACCACAGAGTGCCCTAAGTCTCGTAGGGTCCTGTGCATCTACCGAAAGAAGCCCTGAAGTGTTCCACAGAAATCTGTGGTTTGGCGGAATTTGTAGTGCAGGCTGCCTTTCCACCTGACACACGCTGACTTCAGGTATGAGTGCCTAGAGAGACTAGCAAGCGGAGAGTTTTTCTCAGTACAGCTCAGAACAGGGCAATGTGGCCGACTTCCGTGGCATGCTGGACTTGCCAGAACCGTGTTCCTGAATCCGTTGGTGAGCTGAAGAAATCTAGCTTTCACCCCCACCCCCGCCAGGAGAGAGTGCAGTGTGTTACGCTTCACTCGGCCTAGCCAGGGGCGCCCTGAAGGTCCTACGTGTCTGAGTGTGGCCCAGCAGGCCCAGGGGAGCCTGAGGGTACTCAGAGTTCTCGTAGGGACACGGGAGCTGACCCGAGGGGGCCAGGAGTCCTGACAGGATTAGTACCGTTACACGAGGGCAGGAGTGCGACTAAGGCCTCAAGGAAAAGGCCGCAAAACCACCCTTCTGGATGGCAAATCAGGGCCTTAGGTAGGGGGCTACGGCCCACGTTGGGATTGCCCCCTCTTCGCTCTAGAGCAGGGCAGGATATGCTCCTGCCCAGGGCCTGAAAGCACCCTCTTCCTTTCAAGAAAACTCAGTTTCTTCCAGAGCCATGCCTGCAGTGAGTACAAGTCCAGCAACCAAAGCGTTGTTCAGGAAGCTCCAAGGCCGCATGACTGGAGCGTTCAAGCCGGGAAGACCAGGCTTGCCTCAGAGGGCTGCCTTTTCCAAGTTTACATGCAGAAGGAAGCATCTGTGGTTTCTACCAAGTCCAAAGAGACCTGGCTGCTCGCTGGGTCCTTCGAGAATCATCTTCTCTGTGCAGGGTGCTCTGCGTGTAGCGAACTGCTTAAATGAAAGAATGCCTTAGGTGTCGTAGGCTCACGTGCATCTTCCAAATGCCTGCAGCGTTACCCTAGCAACTGTGCTCTAGAGGCACTTGGACGGCAAGCCGACTTACTCCTTGAGGTAGTCGAGGTATGAGGTCCTCGAAGGGACTGTAAGCAAGACGTTTTGCTCAGTGCAGCTCCGACTACAGTAATGATGCAGGCTTCCATGGCCTGCCGCACAGGCTACCACAGTGTTCCTGAGGCTGTTGGCGTGCTGAAGAAATCCAGCTCCCCCGAGGCAGTGTGCAAGCCGCTGCCCTTCACTCGGCACACACACACGAGTATTCCAAAGTGCCTCCGTGTCTGAATGTTGCTCTTAAACTCAGGAGAGCCTCGGGGTACTCAGTGTCCTTGTGCGGAAACGGGTGCTGCCGGGAGGAGTCTAGGAGTCCTGGAAAGCTCCCAACCCTTCAACTGAAGCAGAAGAGAGAACTAAGGCCTCACGGAAGCTGCTGCACTCCTACCCTGCTGCGTGGCACATCAGGGTGCTCCTTCGAAGCTAGGCCTCACTTGGAGGTTCCCCTTAGCTATACAACAGGCCAGGATGAGCTCTGACCGAGAAGCTTGGAGTACCCCGGTTCCGTGGGAAACCGTCTTTTCCCTCTCACAGCCATGCCTGCCGTGAGAAGAGGTCCGGCAACAGAAGCGTTTCTCAGGGAGCTTCAAGGCGCAATAGAGGATTCTTCAAGGTGCGAAAACAAGGCTAGTCCCGTCAGGCACCGGCTCCAGGATGACACGGAGCATGTCTCTGTGCTTTCTATCCAAGTCAAAAACGACCTAGTACGTACTTGATTCAAGCGTTCTTCACAGGGTGCTCTGTGCGTACCAAACTGCCTAGACCAAGGAATGCCTTTGGTCTGTAGGGTCCCTTGCATCTACGGAAAGCCTGAAGTGTTACACAGAGACCTGTGCTTTAGTGGAGGTTGGAAGGCAAGCCGCCTTTCCCCCTGAGATACGGTGACTTAAGGGATGAGTTCCTAGAAGGCTCCTCCCCTGCTGCCCGGCATATCAGGGCCCGCCTTCGAAGCTAGGCCTCACTTGGAGTTTCCCGTTAGCTATGGAACAGGACAGGATGAGCTCTGACCGAGAAACTGGAATACCCCGGTTGCTCGTGAAACCGTCTTTTCCCTCTCGCAGCCATGCCTGCCGTGAGAGGACGCCCGACAACAGCAGTGTTTTCCAGGGAGCTGCAAGGCGCATAACGGGACCTTTCAAGGTGCGAAAACAAGGCTAGTCCCATCAGGCAGCGGCTCCAGGAAGACACGCGGCGTAAGTGTCTGTGGTTTCTGTCCAGTCAAAGGAGACCTAGCGACATACTTGGCTCTTCCCTGATTCAACTTTGCTACACGGGACGTTCTGCGTGTAGCGAACTGCCGGGGCCACAGAGTGCCCTAGGTCTCGTAGGGTCCTGTGCATCTACCGAAAGAAGCCCTGAAGTGTTCCACAGAAATCTGTGCTTGGCGGAATTTGTAGTGCAGGCCGCCTTTCCACCTGACACACGCTGACTTCAGGTATGAGTGCCTAGAGAGACTAGCAAGCGGAGAGTTTTTCTCAGTACAGCTCAGAACAGGGCAATGTAGCCGACTTCCGTGGCGTGCTGGACTTGCCAGAACCGTGTTCCTGAATCCGTTGGTGAGCTGAAGAAATCTAGCTCTCCCCCCAACCCCCGCCAGGAGAGAATGCAGTGTGTTACGCTTCACTCGGCCTAGCCAGGGGCGCCCTGAAGGGCCTACGTGTCTGAGTGTGGCCCAGCAGGCCCAGGGGAGCCTGAGGGTGCTCAGAGTTCTCGTAGGGACACGGGAGCTGACCCGAGGGGGCCAGGAGTCCTGACAGGATTAGTACCGTTACACGAGGGCAGGAGTGCGACTAAGGCCTCAAGGAAAAGGCCGCAAAACCACCCTTCTGGATGGCAAATCAGGGCCTTAGGTAGGGGGCTACGGCCCACGTTGGGATCCCCTCCCCCACTTCGCTCTAGAGCAGGGCAGGATAGGCTCCCGCCCAGGGCCTGAAAGCACCCTCTTCCTTTCGAGAAAACTCAGTTTCTTCCAGAGCCATGCCTGCACTGAGTACAAGTCCAGCAACCAAAGCGTTCTTCAGGAAGCTCCAAGGCCGCATGACTGGAGCGTTCAAGCCGGGAAGACCAGGCTTGCCTCAGAGGGCTGCCTTTTCCAAGTTTACATGCAGAAGGAAGCATCTGTGGTTTCTACCAAGTCCAAAGAGACCTGGCTGCTCGCTGGGTCCTTCGAGAATCATCTTCTCTGTGCAGGGTGCTCTGCGTGTAGCGAACTGCTTAAATGAAAGAATGCCTTAGGTGTCGTAGGCTCACGTGCATCTTCCAAATGCCTGCAGCGTTACCCTAGCAACTGTGCTCTAGAGGCACTTGGACGGCAAGCCGACTTACTCCTTGAGGTAGTCGAGGTATGAGGTCCTCGAAGGGACTGTAAGCAAGACGTTTTGCTCAGTGCAGCTCCGACTACAGTAATGATGCAGGCTTCCATGGCCTGCCGCACAGGCTACCACAGTGTTCCTGAGGCTGTTGGCGTGCTGAGGATATCCAGCTCCCCTGAGGCAGTGTGCAAGCCCCTGCCCTTCACTCGGCACACACACGAGTATTCCAAAGTGCCTCCGGGTCTGAATGTTGCTCTTCAACTCAGGAGAGCCTCGGGGTACTCGGTGTCCTTGTGCGGAAACGGGTGCTGCCGGGAGGAGTCTAGGAGTCCTGGAAAGCTCCCAACCCTTCAACTGAAGCAGAAGAGAGAACTAAGGCCTCACGGAAGCTGCTGCACTCCTACCCTGCTGCGTGGCAAATCAGGTTGCTCCTTCGAAGCTAGGCCTCACTTGGAGTTTCCCCTTAGCTATACAACAGGACAGGATGAGCTCTGACCGAGAAGCTTGGAGTACCCCGGTTCCGTGGGAAACCGTCTTTTCCCTCTCACAGCCATGCCTGCCGTGAGAAGAGGCCCGGCAACAGCAGCGTTTCTCAGGGAGCTTCAAGGCGCAATAGAGGATTCTTCAAGGTGCGAAAACAAGGCTAGTCCCGTCAGGCACCGGCTCCAGGATGACACGGCGCAGAAGTCTCTGTGCTTTCTATCCAAGTCAAAAGCGACCAAGTACGTACTTGATTCCAGCGTTCTTCACAGGGTGCTCTGTGTGTACCAAACTGCCTAGACCAAGGAATGCCTTTGGTCTCCTAGGGTCCCTTGCATCTACGGAAAGCCTGAAGTGTTACACAGAGACCTGTGCTTTAGTGGAGGTTGGAAGGCAAGCCGCCTTTCCCCCTGAGATACGGTGACTTCAGGTATGAGTTCCTAGAAGGGCATGTAAGCAGAGAGTTTCTCCCAGTGTAGCCCGGACTAGGGCAACGAGGCCGACTTGCATGCTATGCTGGACTTGCGAGAACCGTGTTCCTGAAGCCGTTGGTGAGCCGAGGAAATTTAGCTCTCCCAAGGTGGAGTGCGGCCTACCCTGGGGCACCCTGAAGGGCCTACCGGTCTGAGTGTGGCCCAGCAAGCGCAGGGGAGCCTGCGGGTACGCAGAGTTCTTGTCCCGAAACGGACGCTGACGCGACGGGGCCACGAGTCTCTAGACGCTTACTCCCGTTAAACTAACCCAGAACTGCGACTGAGGCCTCAGGGAAACTGCTACACGCCTACCCTTCTGGATGCAAAATCAAGAGCTCACGTGGAGGCTAAAGGCCCACGTTGAGATTCCCCTTAGCGCTAGAGCAGGGCCGGAAGAGCTCCCACCCAGGACCTGGAAGCACCCTCCTTTCGAGAAAACTCATTTTCTTCCAGAGCCAAGTCTGCAGTGAGTACACGTCCGGCAACCAAAGCACTCTTCGGGTAGCTTCAAGGCCGCATGAGTGAAGCATTCAAAATGGGAAAACAAGGCTTTAGACGCCTCTCCAGATTGACACGCCGTCTAAGTACGTGTGGTTTCTGTCGAGTCAAAGGGACACAAGCTACCCACTGGGCCCGTCCCTGAATCAGCTATTCTACGCAGGGGGTTTCTGTGCGTAGCAAACCGCCTCAATGAAGGACTGCCCTAGGTCGGCCTTGGGGCCTGAGCATCTTCCAAAATCCGGCCGTGTTACACGAAGAACGGTGCCCTAGTTGCAGTGGGAGCACTAGTGGAATGACTCCTTGCGGTGGGGTGACTTCAGATATGAGGTGCTAGGAATACTGAAAAGCAGAGGGATGCTCTCAGTGCGGCTCAGACAAGGGCGATGAGGCGGAAGGTCACGGCATGCTGCACTGGCTAGGACCGTCTTCCGCAAACTGCTGGAGAGCTGAGGAAATCTAGCTCTCCCAAGGGAGTGTGCAAAGGCTGCCGATCACTAGGCAGACACACAGGGGTGCTCCGAAGGGCTCCCTGGGCTGGACGTTGCTCGGGAGGCCCAGGGGTCCGTGCACTACGCAGTGTCCTTGTCCAGAGACACGGGCTGACGCGGAGGCGCCTAGGAATCCTGAGAAGCTTACCAGCGTTACACTAAGGACGAGCAACGACTACTGCCTCGTGGAAAGTGCTGCGCGCCTACCATGCTGCACGCAATTCAGGGCCTTCCCTTGAGGCTTCTGCTCAGTGCAGTTTTAAGGTAACTATAGGGCAGGGAGGACGAGCTCCCAAACAGGGACGGGAAGGCACCCCGTTTCCTTCACGGAAACTCTTTCTCTTCTCAGAGCCATGCCTGCCCGGATGAGAATCCGGGCCACATCAGTGTTTTCCAGGTAGATTCGAGGCCGCATAAAGGCAGCTTTCAAGGCGGGAAAGCAAGGTTTGTCTCAAACGGCCCCTTCCAGGTTGACATGGAGCAGACTCTTCAGTGCTTTCTACCAAGTCAAAGAGACCTAGCTTCTCACGGAGTCCTTCCACGATCAACTTTTCTATGCAGGGTATTCTTCCTGAGGTGAACTGCCTAAACGAAAGAATGCGCTCGGTTTCTTGGGTCCTGCGAATCGTCCCAAAGCCTGCAGCTTTACACCAGAAACTGTGCTCTGGTTGCACTTGGACACCCCCAAGCCGACATTCTCCTTGAGGTCGGTTGACTTCAGGTATGAGGTCCTGGAAGGAATTGCAAGCAAAGTGCTCCTCTCAGTACAGCTCTGACTACGGTAATGAGGCACCCTTGCATGGCCTTCTGCAACCGCTACAAATATGTTCCTGAGGCTGTTGGTGAGCTGAGGCAATCTAGCTCCCCCGAGGCAGCGTGAAAGCTGCTGCCCTTCACTCGGCACGCACACGGGTACTCCGAGGTGTCTAGGGGTCTGAATGTTGCTCTTCAACTCAGGAGAGCCCGGGGGTACTCGGTGTCCTTGTACGGAAACGGGTGCTGCCGCGAGGAGTCTAGGAGACCCGAAAGGCTTACTACCGTTCAACTAAAGCAGAAGAGAGAGCTAAGGCCTCCTGGGAGCTGCTGCACTCCTCCCCTGCTGCCCGGCATATCAGGGCCCGCCTTCGAAGCTAGGCCTCACTTGGAGTTTCCCGTTAGCTATGGAACAGGACAGGATGAGCTCTGACCGAGAAACTGGAATACCCCGGTTGCTCGTGAAACCGTCTTTTCCCTCTCGCAGCCATGCCTGCCGTGAGAGGACGCCCGACAACAGCAGTGTTTTCCAGGGAGCTGCAAGGCGCATAACGGGACCTTTCAAGGTGCGAAAACAAGGCTAGTCCCATCAGGCAGCGGCTCCAGGAAGACACGCGGCGTAAGTGTCTGTGGTTTCTGTCCAGTCAAAGGAGACCTAGCGACATACTTGGCTCTTCCCTGATTCAACTTTGCTACACGGGACGTTCTGCGTGTAGCGAACTGCCGGGGCCACAGAGTGCCCTAGGTCTCGTAGGGTCCTGTGCATCTACCGAAAGAAGCCCTGAAGTGTTCCACAGAAATCTGTGCTTGGCGGAATTTGTAGTGCAGGCCGCCTTTCCACCTGACACACGCTGACTTCAGGTATGAGTGCCTAGAGAGACTAGCAAGCGGAGAGTTTTTCTCAGTACAGCTCAGAACAGGGCAATGTAGCCGACTTCCGTGGCGTGCTGGACTTGCCAGAACCGTGTTCCTGAATCCGTTGGTGAGCTGAAGAAATCTAGCTCTCCCCCCAACCCCCGCCAGGAGAGAATGCAGTGTGTTACGCTTCACTCGGCCTAGCCAGGGGCGCCCTGAAGGGCCTACGTGTCTGAGTGTGGCCCAGCAGGCCCAGGGGAGCCTGAGGGTGCTCAGAGTTCTCGTAGGGACACGGGAGCTGACCCGAGGGGGCCAGGAGTCCTGACAGGATTAGTACCGTTACACGAGGGCAGGAGTGCGACTAAGGCCTCAAGGAAAAGGCCGCAAAACCACCCTTCTGGATGGCAAATCAGGGCCTTAGGTAGGGGGCTACGGCCCACGTTGGGATCCCCTCCCCCACTTCGCTCTAGAGCAGGGCAGGATAGGCTCCCGCCCAGGGCCTGAAAGCACCCTCTTCCTTTCGAGAAAACTCAGTTTCTTCCAGAGCCATGCCTGCACTGAGTACAAGTCCAGCAACCAAAGCGTTCTTCAGGAAGCTCCAAGGCCGCATGACTGGAGCGTTCAAGCCGGGAAGACCAGGCTTGCCTCAGAGGGCTGCCTTTTCCAAGTTTACATGCAGAAGGAAGCATCTGTGGTTTCTACCAAGTCCAAAGAGACCTGGCTGCTCGCTGGGTCCTTCGAGAATCATCTTCTCTGTGCAGGGTGCTCTGCGTGTAGCGAACTGCTTAAATGAAAGAATGCCTTAGGTGTCGTAGGCTCACGTGCATCTTCCAAATGCCTGCAGCGTTACCCTAGCAACTGTGCTCTAGAGGCACTTGGACGGCAAGCCGACTTACTCCTTGAGGTAGTCGAGGTATGAGGTCCTCGAAGGGACTGTAAGCAAGACGTTTTGCTCAGTGCAGCTCCGACTACAGTAATGATGCAGGCTTCCATGGCCTGCCGCACAGGCTACCACAGTGTTCCTGAGGCTGTTGGCGTGCTGAGGATATCCAGCTCCCCTGAGGCAGTGTGCAAGCCCCTGCCCTTCACTCGGCACACACACGAGTATTCCAAAGTGCCTCCGGGTCTGAATGTTGCTCTTCAACTCAGGAGAGCCTCGGGGTACTCGGTGTCCTTGTGCGGAAACGGGTGCTGCCGGGAGGAGTCTAGGAGTCCTGGAAAGCTCCCAACCCTTCAACTGAAGCAGAAGAGAGAACTAAGGCCTCACGGAAGCTGCTGCACTCCTACCCTGCTGCGTGGCAAATCAGGTTGCTCCTTCGAAGCTAGGCCTCACTTGGAGTTTCCCCTTAGCTATACAACAGGACAGGATGAGCTCTGACCGAGAAGCTTGGAGTACCCCGGTTCCGTGGGAAACCGTCTTTTCCCTCTCACAGCCATGCCTGCCGTGAGAAGAGGCCCGGCAACAGCAGCGTTTCTCAGGGAGCTTCAAGGCGCAATAGAGGATTCCTCAAGGTGCGAAAACAAGGCTAGTCCCGTCAGGCACCGGCTCCAGGATGACACGGCGCAGAAGTCTCTGTGCTTTCTATCCAAGTCAAAAGCGACCAAGTACGTACTTGATTCCAGCGTTCTTCACAGGGTGCTCTGTGTGTACCAAACTGCCTAGACCAAGGAATGCCTTTGGTCTCCTAGGGTCCCTTGCATCTACGGAAAGCCTGAAGTGTTACACAGAGACCTGTGCTTTAGTGGAGGTTGGAAGGCAAGCCGCCTTTCCCCCTGAGATACGGTGACTTCAGGTATGAGTTCCTAGAAGGGCATGTAAGCAGAGAGTTTCTCCCAGTGTAGCCCGGACTAGGGCAACGAGGCCGACTTGCATGCTATGCTGGACTTGCGAGAACCGTGTTCCTGAAGCCGTTGGTGAGCCGAGGAAATTTAGCTCTCCCAAGGTGGAGTGCGGCCTACCCTGGGGCACCCTGAAGGGCCTACCGGTCTGAGTGTGGCCCAGCAAGCGCAGGGGAGCCTGCGGGTACGCAGAGTTCTTGTCCCGAAACGGACGCTGACGCGACGGGGCCACGAGTCTCTAGACGCTTACTCCCGTTAAACTAACCCAGAACTGCGACTGAGGCCTCAGGGAAACTGCTACACGCCTACCCTTCTGGATGCAAAATCAAGAGCTCACGTGGAGGCTAAAGGCCCACGTTGAGATTCCCCTTAGCGCTAGAGCAGGGCCGGAAGAGCTCCCACCCAGGACCTGGAAGCACCCTCCTTTCGAGAAAACTCATTTTCTTCCAGAGCCAAGTCTGCAGTGAGTACACGTCCGGCAACCAAAGCACTCTTCGGGTAGCTTCAAGGCCGCATGAGTGAAGCATTCAAAATGGGAAAACAAGGCTTTAGACGCCTCTCCAGATTGACACGCCGTCTAAGTACGTGTGGTTTCTGTCGAGTCAAAGGGACACAAGCTACCCACTGGGCCCGTCCCTGAATCAGCTATTCTACGCAGGGGGTTTCTGTGCGTAGCAAACCGCCTCAATGAAGGACTGCCCTAGGTCGGCCTTGGGGCCTGAGCATCTTCCAAAATCCGGCCGTGTTACACGAAGAACGGTGCCCTAGTTGCAGTGGGAGCACTAGTGGAATGACTCCTTGCGGTGGGGTGACTTCAGATATGAGGTGCTAGGAATACTGAAAAGCAGAGGGATGCTCTCAGTGCGGCTCAGACAAGGGCGATGAGGCGGAAGGTCACGGCATGCTGCACTGGCTAGGACCGTCTTCCGCAAACTGCTGGAGAGCTGAGGAAATCTAGCTCTCCCAAGGGAGTGTGCAAAGGCTGCCGATCACTAGGCAGACACACAGGGGTGCTCCGAAGGGCTCCCTGGGCTGGACGTTGCTCGGGAGGCCCAGGGGTCCGTGCACTACACAGTGTCCTTGTCCAGAGACACGGGCTGACGCGGAGGCGCCTAGGAATCCTGAGAAGCTTACCAGCGTTACACTAAGGACGAGCAACGACTACTGCCTCGTGGAAAGTGCTGCGCGCCTACCATGCTGCACGCAATTCAGGGCCTTCCCTTGAGGCTTCTGCTCAGTGCAGTTTTAAGGTAACTATAGGGCAGGGAGGACGAGCTCCCAAACAGGGACGGGAAGGCACCCCGTTTCCTTCACGGAAACTCTTTCTCTTCTCAGAGCCATGCCTGCCCGGATGAGAATCCGGGCCACATCAGTGTTTTCCAGGTAGATTCGAGGCCGCATAAAGGCAGCTTTCAAGGCGGGAAAGCAAGGTTTGTCTCAAACGGCCCCTTCCAGGTTGACATGGAGCAGACTCTTCAGTGCTTTCTACCAAGTCAAAGAGACCTAGCTTCTCACGGAGTCCTTCCACGATCAACTTTTCTATGCAGGGTATTCTTCCTGAGGTGAACTGCCTAAACGAAAGAATGCGCTCGGTTTCTTGGGTCCTGCGAATCGTCCCAAAGCCTGCAGCTTTACACCAGAAACTGTGCTCTGGTTGCACTTGGACACCCCCAAGCCGACATTCTCCTTGAGGTCGGTTGACTTCAGGTATGAGGTCCTGGAAGGAATTGCAAGCAAAGTGCTCCTCTCAGTACAGCTCTGACTACGGTAATGAGGCACCCTTGCATGGCCTTCTGCAACCGCTACAAATATGTTCCTGAGGCTGTTGGTGAGCTGAGGCAATCTAGCTCCCCCGAGGCAGCGTGAAAGCTGCTGCCCTTCACTCGGCACGCACACGGGTACTCCGAGGTGTCTAGGGGTCTGAATGTTGCTCTTCAACTCAGGAGAGCCCGGGGGTACTCGGTGTCCTTGTACGGAAACGGGTGCTGCCGCGAGGAGTCTAGGAGACCCGAAAGGCTTACTACCGTTCAACTAAAGCAGAAGAGAGAGCTAAGGCCTCCTGGGAGCTGCTGCACTCCTCCCCTGCTGCCCGGCATATCAGGGCCCGCCTTCGAAGCTAGGCCTCACTTGGAGTTTCCCGTTAGCTATGGAACAGGACAGGATGAGCTCTGACCGAGAAACTGGAATACCCCGGTTGCTCGTGAAACCGTCTTTTCCCTCTCGCAGCCATGCCTGCCGTGAGAGGACGCCCGACAACAGCAGTGTTTTCCAGGGAGCTGCAAGGCGCATAACGGGACCTTTCAAGGTGCGAAAACAAGGCTAGTCCCATCAGGCAGCGGCTCCAGGAAGACACGCGGCGTAAGTGTCTGTGGTTTCTGTCCAGTCAAAGGAGACCTAGCGACATACTTGGCTCTTCCCTGATTCAACTTTGCTACACGGGACGTTCTGCGTGTAGCGAACTGCCGGGGCCACAGAGTGCCCTAGGTCTCGTAGGGTCCTGTGCATCTACCGAAAGAAGCCCTGAAGTGTTCCACAGAAATCTGTGCTTGGCGGAATTTGTAGTGCAGGCCGCCTTTCCACCTGACACACGCTGACTTCAGGTATGAGTGCCTAGAGAGACTAGCAAGCGGAGAGTTTTTCTCAGTACAGCTCAGAACAGGGCAATGTAGCCGACTTCCGTGGCGTGCTGGACTTGCCAGAACCGTGTTCCTGAATCCGTTGGTGAGCTGAAGAAATCTAGCTCTCCCCCCAACCCCCGCCAGGAGAGAATGCAGTGTGTTACGCTTCACTCGGCCTAGCCAGGGGCGCCCTGAAGGGCCTACGTGTCTGAGTGTGGCCCAGCAGGCCCAGGGGAGCCTGAGGGTGCTCAGAGTTCTCGTAGGGACACGGGAGCTGACCCGAGGGGGCCAGGAGTCCTGACAGGATTAGTACCGTTACACGAGGGCAGGAGTGCGACTAAGGCCTCAAGGAAAAGGCCGCAAAACCACCCTTCTGGATGGCAAATCAGGGCCTTAGGTAGGGGGCTACGGCCCACGTTGGGATCCCCTCCCCCACTTCGCTCTAGAGCAGGGCAGGATAGGCTCCCGCCCAGGGCCTGAAAGCACCCTCTTCCTTTCGAGAAAACTCAGTTTCTTCCAGAGCCATGCCTGCACTGAGTACAAGTCCAGCAACCAAAGCGTTCTTCAGGAAGCTCCAAGGCCGCATGACTGGAGCGTTCAAGCCGGGAAGACCAGGCTTGCCTCAGAGGGCTGCCTTTTCCAAGTTTACATGCAGAAGGAAGCATCTGTGGTTTCTACCAAGTCCAAAGAGACCTGGCTGCTCGCTGGGTCCTTCGAGAATCATCTTCTCTGTGCAGGGTGCTCTGCGTGTAGCGAACTGCTTAAATGAAAGAATGCCTTAGGTGTCGTAGGCTCACGTGCATCTTCCAAATGCCTGCAGCGTTACCCTAGCAACTGTGCTCTAGAGGCACTTGGACGGCAAGCCGACTTACTCCTTGAGGTAGTCGAGGTATGAGGTCCTCGAAGGGACTGTAAGCAAGACGTTTTGCTCAGTGCAGCTCCGACTACAGTAATGATGCAGGCTTCCATGGCCTGCCGCACAGGCTACCACAGTGTTCCTGAGGCTGTTGGCGTGCTGAGGATATCCAGCTCCCCTGAGGCAGTGTGCAAGCCCCTGCCCTTCACTCGGCACACACACGAGTATTCCAAAGTGCCTCCGGGTCTGAATGTTGCTCTTCAACTCAGGAGAGCCTCGGGGTACTCGGTGTCCTTGTGCGGAAACGGGTGCTGCCGGGAGGAGTCTAGGAGTCCTGGAAAGCTCCCAACCCTTCAACTGAAGCAGAAGAGAGAACTAAGGCCTCACGGAAGCTGCTGCACTCCTACCCTGCTGCGTGGCAAATCAGGTTGCTCCTTCGAAGCTAGGCCTCACTTGGAGTTTCCCCTTAGCTATACAACAGGACAGGATGAGCTCTGACCGAGAAGCTTGGAGTACCCCGGTTCCGTGGGAAACCGTCTTTTCCCTCTCACAGCCATGCCTGCCGTGAGAAGAGGCCCGGCAACAGCAGCGTTTCTCAGGGAGCTTCAAGGCGCAATAGAGGATTCCTCAAGGTGCGAAAACAAGGCTAGTCCCGTCAGGCACCGGCTCCAGGATGACACGGCGCAGAAGTCTCTGTGCTTTCTATCCAAGTCAAAAGCGACCAAGTACGTACTTGATTCCAGCGTTCTTCACAGGGTGCTCTGTGTGTACCAAACTGCCTAGACCAAGGAATGCCTTTGGTCTCCTAGGGTCCCTTGCATCTACGGAAAGCCTGAAGTGTTACACAGAGACCTGTGCTTTAGTGGAGGTTGGAAGGCAAGCCGCCTTTCCCCCTGAGATACGGTGACTTCAGGTATGAGTTCCTAGAAGGGCATGTAAGCAGAGAGTTTCTCCCAGTATAGCCCGGACTAGGGCAACGAGGCCGACTTGCATGCTATGCTGGACTTGCGAGAACCGTGTTCCTGAAGCCGTTGGTGAGCCGAGGAAATTTAGCTCTCCCAAGGTGGAGTGCGGCCTACCCTGGGGCACCCTGAAGGGCCTACCGGTCTGAGTGTGGCCCAGCAAGCGCAGGGGAGCCTGCGGGTACGCAGAGTTCTTGTCCCGAAACGGACGCTGACGCGACGGGGCCACGAGTCTCTAGACGCTTACTCCCGTTAAACTAACCCAGAACTGCGACTGAGGCCTCAGGGAAACTGCTACACGCCTACCCTTCTGGATGCAAAATCAAGAGCTCACGTGGAAGCTAAAGGCCCACGTTGAGATTCCCCTTAGCGCTAGAGCAGGGCCGGAAGAGCTCCCACCCAGGACCTGGAAGCACCCTCCTTTCGAGAAAACTCATTTTCTTCCAGAGCCAAGTCTGCAGTGAGTACACGTCCGGCAACCAAAGCACTCTTCGGGTAGCTTCAAGGCCGCATGAGTGAAGCATTCAAAATGGGAAAACAAGGCTTTAGACGCCTCTCCAGATTGACACGCCGTCTAAGTACGTGTGGTTTCTGTCGAGTCAAAGGGACACAAGCTACCCACTGGGCCCGTCCCTGAATCAGCTATTCTACGCAGGGGGTTTCTGTGCGTAGCAAACCGCCTCAATGAAGGACTGCCCTAGGTCGGCCTTGGGGCCTGAGCATCTTCCAAAATCCGGCCGTGTTACACGAAGAACGGTGCCCTAGTTGCAGTGGGAGCACTAGTGGAATGACTCCTTGCGGTGGGGTGACTTCAGATATGAGGTGCTAGGAATACTGAAAAGCAGAGGGATGCTCTCAGTGCGGCTCAGACAAGGGCGATGAGGCGGAAGGTCACGGCATGCTGCACTGGCTAGGACCGTCTTCCGCAAACTGCTGGAGAGCTGAGGAAATCTAGCTCTCCCAAGGGAGTGTGCAAAGGCTGCCGATCACTAGGCAGACACACAGGGGTGCTCCGAAGGGCTCCCTGGGCTGGACGTTGCTCGGGAGGCCCAGGGGTCCGTGCACTACGCAGTGTCCTTGTCCAGAGACACGGGCTGACGCGGAGGCGCCTAGGAATCCTGAGAAGCTTACCAGCGTTACACTAAGGACGAGCAACGACTACTGCCTCGTGGAAAGTGCTGCGCGCCTACCATGCTGCACGCAATTCAGGGCCTTCCCTTGAGGCTTCTGCTCAGTGCAGTTTTAAGGTAACTATAGGGCAGGGAGGACGAGCTCCCAAACAGGGACGGGAAGGCACCCCGTTTCCTTCACGGAAACTCTTTCTCTTCTCAGAGCCATGCCTGCCCGGATGAGAATCCGGGCCACATCAGTGTTTTCCAGGTAGATTCGAGGCCGCATAAAGGCAGCTTTCAAGGCGGGAAAGCAAGGTTTGTCTCAAACGGCCCCTTCCAGGTTGACATGGAGCAGACTCTTCAGTGCTTTCTACCAAGTCAAAGAGACCTAGCTTCTCACGGAGTCCTTCCACGATCAACTTTTCTATGCAGGGTATTCTTCCTGAGGTGAACTGCCTAAACGAAAGAATGCACTCGGTTTCTTGGGTCCTGCGAATCGTCCCAAAGCCTGCAGCTTTACACCAGAAACTGTGCTCTGGTTGCACTTGGACACCCCCAAGCCGACATTCTCCTTGAGGTCGGTTGACTTCAGGTATGAGGTCCTGGAAGGAATTGCAAGCAAAGTGCTCCTCTCAGTACAGCTCTGACTACGGTAATGAGGCACCCTTGCATGGCCTTCTGCAACCGCTACAAATATGTTCCTGAGGCTGTTGGTGAGCTGAGGCAATCTAGCTCCCCCGAGGCAGCGTGAAAGCTGCTGCCCTTCACTCGGCACGCACACGGGTACTCCGAGGTGTCTAGGGGTCTGAATGTTGCTCTTCAACTCAGGAGAGCCCGGGGGTACTCGGTGTCCTTGTACGGAAACGGTTGCTGCCGCGAGGAGTCTAGGAGACCCGAAAGGCTTACTACCGTTCAACTAAAGCAGAAGAGAGAGCTAAGGCCTCCTGGGAGCTGCTGCACTCCTCCCCTGCTGCCCGGCATATCAGGGCCCGCCTTCGAAGCTAGGCCTCACTTGGAGTTTCCCGTTAGCTATGGAACAGGACAGGATGAGCTCTGACCGAGAAACTGGAATACCCCGGTTGCTCGTGAAACCGTCTTTTCCCTCTCGCAGCCATGCCTGCCGTGAGAGGACGCCCGACAACAGCAGTGTTTTCCAGGGAGCTGCAAGGCGCATAACGGGACCTTTCAAGGTGCGAAAACAAGGCTAGTCCCATCAGGCAGCGGCTCCAGGAAGACACGCGGCGTAAGTGTCTGTGGTTTCTGTCCAGTCAAAGGAGACCTAGCGACATACTTGGCTCTTCCCTGATTCAACTTTGCTACACGGGACGTTCTGCGTGTAGCGAACTGCCGGGGCCACAGAGTGCCCTAGGTCTCGTAGGGTCCTGTGCATCTACCGAAAGAAGCCCTGAAGTGTTCCACAGAAATCTGTGCTTGGCGGAATTTGTAGTGCAGGCCGCCTTTCCACCTGACACACGCTGACTTCAGGTATGAGTGCCTAGAGAGACTAGCAAGCGGAGAGTTTTTCTCAGTACAGCTCAGAACAGGGCAATGTAGCCGACTTCCGTGGCGTGCTGGACTTGCCAGAACCGTGTTCCTGAATCCGTTGGTGAGCTGAAGAAATCTAGCTCTCCCCCCAACCCCCGCCAGGAGAGAATGCAGTGTGTTACGCTTCACTCGGCCTAGCCAGGGGCGCCCTGAAGGGCCTACGTGTCTGAGTGTGGCCCAGCAGGCCCAGGGGAGCCTGAGGGTGCTCAGAGTTCTCGTAGGGACACGGGAGCTGACCCGAGGGGGCCAGGAGTCCTGACAGGATTAGTACCGTTACACGAGGGCAGGAGTGCGACTAAGGCCTCAAGGAAAAGGCCGCAAAACCACCCTTCTGGATGGCAAATCAGGGCCTTAGGTAGGGGGCTACGGCCCACGTTGGGATCCCCTCCCCCACTTCGCTCTAGAGCAGGGCAGGATAGGCTCCCGCCCAGGGCCTGAAAGCACCCTCTTCCTTTCGAGAAAACTCAGTTTCTTCCAGAGCCATGCCTGCACTGAGTACAAGTCCAGCAACCAAAGCGTTCTTCAGGAAGCTCCAAGGCCGCATGACTGGAGCGTTCAAGCCGGGAAGACCAGGCTTGCCTCAGAGGGCTGCCTTTTCCAAGTTTACATGCAGAAGGAAGCATCTGTGGTTTCTACCAAGTCCAAAGAGACCTGGCTGCTCGCTGGGTCCTTCGAGAATCATCTTCTCTGTGCAGGGTGCTCTGCGTGTAGCGAACTGCTTAAATGAAAGAATGCCTTAGGTGTCGTAGGCTCACGTGCATCTTCCAAATGCCTGCAGCGTTACCCTAGCAACTGTGCTCTAGAGGCACTTGGACGGCAAGCCGACTTACTCCTTGAGGTAGTCGAGGTATGAGGTCCTCGAAGGGACTGTAAGCAAGACGTTTTGCTCAGTGCAGCTCCGACTACAGTAATGATGCAGGCTTCCATGGCCTGCCGCACAGGCTACCACAGTGTTCCTGAGGCTGTTGGCGTGCTGAGGATATCCAGCTCCCCTGAGGCAGTGTGCAAGCCCCTGCCCTTCACTCGGCACACACACGAGTATTCCAAAGTGCCTCCGGGTCTGAATGTTGCTCTTCAACTCAGGAGAGCCTCGGGGTACTCGGTGTCCTTGTGCGGAAACGGGTGCTGCCGGGAGGAGTCTAGGAGTCCTGGAAAGCTCCCAACCCTTCAACTGAAGCAGAAGAGAGAACTAAGGCCTCACGGAAGCTGCTGCACTCCTACCCTGCTGCGTGGCAAATCAGGTTGCTCCTTCGAAGCTAGGCCTCACTTGGAGTTTCCCCTTAGCTATACAACAGGACAGGATGAGCTCTGACCGAGAAGCTTGGAGTACCCCGGTTCCGTGGGAAACCGTCTTTTCCCTCTCACAGCCATGCCTGCCGTGAGAAGAGGCCCGGCAACAGCAGCGTTTCTCAGGGAGCTTCAAGGCGCAATAGAGGATTCCTCAAGGTGCGAAAACAAGGCTAGTCCCGTCAGGCACCGGCTCCAGGATGACACGGCGCAGAAGTCTCTGTGCTTTCTATCCAAGTCAAAAGCGACCAAGTACGTACTTGATTCCAGCGTTCTTCACAGGGTGCTCTGTGTGTACCAAACTGCCTAGACCAAGGAATGCCTTTGGTCTCCTAGGGTCCCTTGCATCTACGGAAAGCCTGAAGTGTTACACAGAGACCTGTGCTTTAGTGGAGGTTGGAAGGCAAGCCGCCTTTCCCCCTGAGATACGGTGACTTCAGGTATGAGTTCCTAGAAGGGCATGTAAGCAGAGAGTTTCTCCCAGTGTAGCCCGGACTAGGGCAACGAGGCCGACTTGCATGCTATGCTGGACTTGCGAGAACCGTGTTCCTGAAGCCGTTGGTGAGCCGAGGAAATTTAGCTCTCCCAAGGTGGAGTGCGGCCTACCCTGGGGCACCCTGAAGGGCCTACCGGTCTGAGTGTGGCCCAGCAAGCGCAGGGGAGCCTGCGGGTACGCAGAGTTCTTGTCCCGAAACGGACGCTGACGCGACGGGGCCACGAGTCTCTAGACGCTTACTCCCGTTAAACTAACCCAGAACTGCGACTGAGGCCTCAGGGAAACTGCTACACGCCTACCCTTCTGGATGCAAAATCAAGAGCTCACGTGGAGGCTAAAGGCCCACGTTGAGATTCCCCTTAGCGCTAGAGCAGGGCCGGAAGAGCTCCCACCCAGGACCTGGAAGCACCCTCCTTTCGAGAAAACTCATTTTCTTCCAGAGCCAAGTCTGCAGTGAGTACACGTCCGGCAACCAAAGCACTCTTCGGGTAGCTTCAAGGCCGCATGAGTGAAGCATTCAAAATGGGAAAACAAGGCTTTAGACGCCTCTCCAGATTGACACGCCGTCTAAGTACGTGTGGTTTCTGTCGAGTCAAAGGGACACAAGCTACCCACTGGGCCCGTCCCTGAATCAGCTATTCTACGCAGGGGGTTTCTGTGCGTAGCAAACCGCCTCAATGAAGGACTGCCCTAGGTCGGCCTTGGGGCCTGAGCATCTTCCAAAATCCGGCCGTGTTACACGAAGAACGGTGCCCTAGTTGCAGTGGGAGCACTAGTGGAATGACTCCTTGCGGTGGGGTGACTTCAGATATGAGGTGCTAGGAATACTGAAAAGCAGAGGGATGCTCTCAGTGCGGCTCAGACAAGGGCGATGAGGCGGAAGGTCACGGCATGCTGCACTGGCTAGGACCGTCTTCCGCAAACTGCTGGAGAGCTGAGGAAATCTAGCTCTCCCAAGGGAGTGTGCAAAGGCTGCCGATCACTAGGCAGACACACAGGGGTGCTCCGAAGGGCTCCCTGGGCTGGACGTTGCTCGGGAGGCCCAGGGGTCCGTGCACTACGCAGTGTCCTTGTCCAGAGACACGGGCTGACGCGGAGGCGCCTAGGAATCCTGAGAAGCTTACCAGCGTTACACTAAGGACGAGCAACGACTACTGCCTCGTGGAAAGTGCTGCGCGCCTACCATGCTGCACGCAATTCAGGGCCTTCCCTTGAGGCTTCTGCTCAGTGCAGTTTTAAGGTAACTATAGGGCAGGGAGGACGAGCTCCCAAACAGGGACGGGAAGGCACCCCGTTTCCTTCACGGAAACTCTTTCTCTTCTCAGAGCCATGCCTGCCCGGATGAGAATCCGGGCCACATCAGTGTTTTCCAGGTAGATTCGAGGCCGCATAAAGGCAGCTTTCAAGGCGGGAAAGCAAGGTTTGTCTCAAACGGCCCCTTCCAGGTTGACATGGAGCAGACTCTTCAGTGCTTTCTACCAAGTCAAAGAGACCTAGCTTCTCACGGAGTCCTTCCACGATCAACTTTTCTATGCAGGGTATTCTTCCTGAGGTGAACTGCCTAAACGAAAGAATGCGCTCGGTTTCTTGGGTCCTGCGAATCGTCCCAAAGCCTGCAGCTTTACACCAGAAACTGTGCTCTGGTTGCACTTGGACACCCCCAAGCCGACATTCTCCTTGAGGTCGGTTGACTTCAGGTATGAGGTCCTGGAAGGAATTGCAAGCAAAGTGCTCCTCTCAGTACAGCTCTGACTACGGTAATGAGGCACCCTTGCATGGCCTTCTGCAACCGCTACAAATATGTTCCTGAGGCTGTTGGTGAGCTGAGGCAATCTAGCTCCCCCGAGGCAGCGTGAAAGCTGCTGCCCTTCACTCGGCACGCACACGGGTACTCCGAGGTGTCTAGGGGTCTGAATGTTGCTCTTCAACTCAGGAGAGCCCGGGGGTACTCGGTGTCCTTGTACGGAAACGGGTGCTGCCGCGAGGAGTCTAGGAGACCCGAAAGGCTTACTACCGTTCAACTAAAGCAGAAGAGAGAGCTAAGGCCTCCTGGGAGCTGCTGCACTCCTCCCCTGCTGCCCGGCATATCAGGGCCCGCCTTCGAAGCTAGGCCTCACTTGGAGTTTCCCGTTAGCTATGGAACAGGACAGGATGAGCTCTGACCGAGAAACTGGAATACCCCGGTTGCTCGTGAAACCGTCTTTTCCCTCTCGCAGCCATGCCTGCCGTGAGAGGACGCCCGACAACAGCAGTGTTTTCCAGGGAGCTGCAAGGCGCATAACGGGACCTTTCAAGGTGCGAAAACAAGGCTAGTCCCATCAGGCAGCGGCTCCAGGAAGACACGCGGCGTAAGTGTCTGTGGTTTCTGTCCAGTCAAAGGAGACCTAGCGACATACTTGGCTCTTCCCTGATTCAACTTTGCTACACGGGACGTTCTGCGTGTAGCGAACTGCCGGGGCCACAGAGTGCCCTAGGTCTCGTAGGGTCCTGTGCATCTACCGAAAGAAGCCCTGAAGTGTTCCACAGAAATCTGTGCTTGGCGGAATTTGTAGTGCAGGCCGCCTTTCCACCTGACACACGCTGACTTCAGGTATGAGTGCCTAGAGAGACTAGCAAGCGGAGAGTTTTTCTCAGTACAGCTCAGAACAGGGCAATGTAGCCGACTTCCGTGGCGTGCTGGACTTGCCAGAACCGTGTTCCTGAATCCGTTGGTGAGCTGAAGAAATCTAGCTCTCCCCCCAACCCCCGCCAGGAGAGAATGCAGTGTGTTACGCTTCACTCGGCCTAGCCAGGGGCGCCCTGAAGGGCCTACGTGTCTGAGTGTGGCCCAGCAGGCCCAGGGGAGCCTGAGGGTGCTCAGAGTTCTCGTAGGGACACGGGAGCTGACCCGAGGGGGCCAGGAGTCCTGACAGGATTAGTACCGTTACACGAGGGCAGGAGTGCGACTAAGGCCTCAAGGAAAAGGCCGCAAAACCACCCTTCTGGATGGCAAATCAGGGCCTTAGGTAGGGGGCTACGGCCCACGTTGGGATCCCCTCCCCCACTTCGCTCTAGAGCAGGGCAGGATAGGCTCCCGCCCAGGGCCTGAAAGCACCCTCTTCCTTTCGAGAAAACTCAGTTTCTTCCAGAGCCATGCCTGCAGTGAGTACAAGTCCAGCAACCAAAGCGTTCTTCAGGAAGCTCCAAGGCCGCATGACTGGAGCGTTCAAGCCGGGAAGACCAGGCTTGCCTCAGAGGGCTGCCTTTTCCAAGTTTACATGCAGAAGGAAGCATCTGTGGTTTCTACCAAGTCCAAAGAGACCTGGCTGCTCGCTGGGTCCTTCGAGAATCATCTTCTCTGTGCAGGGTGCTCTGCGTGTAGCGAACTGCTTAAATGAAAGAATGCCTTAGGTGTCGTAGGCTCACGTGCATCTTCCAAATGCCTGCAGCGTTACCCTAGCAACTGTGCTCTAGAGGCACTTGGACGGCAAGCCGACTTACTCCTTGAGGTAGTCGAGGTATGAGGTCCTCGAAGGGACTGTAAGCAAGACGTTTTGCTCAGTGCAGCTCCGACTACAGTAATGATGCAGGCTTCCATGGCCTGCCGCACAGGCTACCACAGTGTTCCTGAGGCTGTTGGCGTGCTGAGGATATCCAGCTCCCCTGAGGCAGTGTGCAAGCCCCTGCCCTTCACTCGGCACACACACGAGTATTCCAAAGTGCCTCCGGGTCTGAATGTTGCTCTTCAACTCAGGAGAGCCTCGGGGTACTCGGTGTCCTTGTGCGGAAACGGGTGCTGCCGGGAGGAGTCTAGGAGTCCTGGAAAGCTCCCAACCCTTCAACTGAAGCAGAAGAGAGAACTAAGGCCTCACGGAAGCTGCTGCACTCCTACCCTGCTGCGTGGCAAATCAGGTTGCTCCTTCGAAGCTAGGCCTCACTTGGAGTTTCCCCTTAGCTATACAACAGGACAGGATGAGCTCTGACCGAGAAGCTTGGAGTACCCCGGTTCCGTGGGAAACCGTCTTTTCCCTCTCACAGCCATGCCTGCCGTGAGAAGAGGCCCGGCAACAGCAGCGTTTCTCAGGGAGCTTCAAGGCGCAATAGAGGATTCCTCAAGGTGCGAAAACAAGGCTAGTCCCGTCAGGCACCGGCTCCAGGATGACACGGCGCAGAAGTCTCTGTGCTTTCTATCCAAGTCAAAAGCGACCAAGTACGTACTTGATTCCAGCGTTCTTCACAGGGTGCTCTGTGTGTACCAAACTGCCTAGACCAAGGAATGCCTTTGGTCTCCTAGGGTCCCTTGCATCTACGGAAAGCCTGAAGTGTTACACAGAGACCTGTGCTTTAGTGGAGGTTGGAAGGCAAGCCGCCTTTCCCCCTGAGATACGGTGACTTCAGGTATGAGTTCCTAGAAGGGCATGTAAGCAGAGAGTTTCTCCCAGTGTAGCCCGGACTAGGGCAACGAGGCCGACTTGCATGCTATGCTGGACTTGCGAGAACCGTGTTCCTGAAGCCGTTGGTGAGCCGAGGAAATTTAGCTCTCCCAAGGTGGAGTGCGGCCTACCCTGGGGCACCCTGAAGGGCCTACCGGTCTGAGTGTGGCCCAGCAAGCGCAGGGGAGCCTGCGGGTACGCAGAGTTCTTGTCCCGAAACGGACGCTGACGCGACGGGGCCACGAGTCTCTAGACGCTTACTCCCGTTAAACTAACCCAGAACTGCGACTGAGGCCTCAGGGAAACTGCTACACGCCTACCCTTCTGGATGCAAAATCAAGAGCTCACGTGGAGGCTAAAGGCCCACGTTGAGATTCCCCTTAGCGCTAGAGCAGGGCCGGAAGAGCTCCCACCCAGGACCTGGAAGCACCCTCCTTTCGAGAAAACTCATTTTCTTCCAGAGCCAAGTCTGCAGTGAGTACACGTCCGGCAACCAAAGCACTCTTCGGGTAGCTTCAAGGCCGCATGAGTGAAGCATTCAAAATGGGAAAACAAGGCTTTAGACGCCTCTCCAGATTGACACGCCGTCTAAGTACGTGTGGTTTCTGTCGAGTCAAAGGGACACAAGCTACCCACTGGGCCCGTCCCTGAATCAGCTATTCTACGCAGGGGGTTTCTGTGCGTAGCAAACCGCCTCAATGAAGGACTGCCCTAGGTCGGCCTTGGGGCCTGAGCATCTTCCAAAATCCGGCCGTGTTACACGAAGAACGGTGCCCTAGTTGCAGTGGGAGCACTAGTGGAATGACTCCTTGCGGTGGGGTGACTTCAGATATGAGGTGCTAGGAATACTGAAAAGCAGAGGGATGCTCTCAGTGCGGCTCAGACAAGGGCGATGAGGCGGAAGGTCACGGCATGCTGCACTGGCTAGGACCGTCTTCCGCAAACTGCTGGAGAGCTGAGGAAATCTAGCTCTCCCAAGGGAGTGTGCAAAGGCTGCCGATCACTAGGCAGACACACAGGGGTGCTCCGAAGGGCTCCCTGGGCTGGACGTTGCTCGGGAGGCCCAGGGGTCCGTGCACTACGCAGTGTCCTTGTCCAGAGACACGGGCTGACGCGGAGGCGCCTAGGAATCCTGAGAAGCTTACCAGCGTTACACTAAGGACGAGCAACGACTACTGCCTCGTGGAAAGTGCTGCGCGCCTACCATGCTGCACGCAATTCAGGGCCTTCCCTTGAGGCTTCTGCTCAGTGCAGTTTTAAGGTAACTATAGGGCAGGGAGGACGAGCTCCCAAACAGGGACGGGAAGGCACCCCGTTTCCTTCACGGAAACTCTTTCTCTTCTCAGAGCCATGCCTGCCCGGATGAGAATCCGGGCCACATCAGTGTTTTCCAGGTAGATTCGAGGCCGCATAAAGGCAGCTTTCAAGGCGGGAAAGCAAGGTTTGTCTCAAACGGCCCCTTCCAGGTTGACATGGAGCAGACTCTTCAGTGCTTTCTACCAAGTCAAAGAGACCTAGCTTCTCACGGAGTCCTTCCACGATCAACTTTTCTATGCAGGGTATTCTTCCTGAGGTGAACTGCCTAAACGAAAGAATGCGCTCGGTTTCTTGGGTCCTGCGAATCGTCCCAAAGCCTGCAGCTTTACACCAGAAACTGTGCTCTGGTTGCACTTGGACACCCCCAAGCCGACATTCTCCTTGAGGTCGGTTGACTTCAGGTATGAGGTCCTGGAAGGAATTGCAAGCAAAGTGCTCCTCTCAGTACAGCTCTGACTACGGTAATGAGGCACCCTTGCATGGCCTTCTGCAACCGCTACAAATATGTTCCTGAGGCTGTTGGTGAGCTGAGGCAATCTAGCTCCCCCGAGGCAGCGTGAAAGCTGCTGCCCTTCACTCGGCACGCACACGGGTACTCCGAGGTGTCTAGGGGTCTGAATGTTGCTCTTCAACTCAGGAGAGCCCGGGGGTACTCGGTGTCCTTGTACGGAAACGGGTGCTGCCGCGAGGAGTCTAGGAGACCCGAAAGGCTTACTACCGTTCAACTAAAGCAGAAGAGAGAGCTAAGGCCTCCTGGGAGCTGCTGCACTCCTCCCCTGCTGCCCGGCATATCAGGGCCCGCCTTCGAAGCTAGGCCTCACTTGGAGTTTCCCGTTAGCTATGGAACAGGACAGGATGAGCTCTGACCGAGAAACTGGAATACCCCGGTTGCTCGTGAAACCGTCTTTTCCCTCTCGCAGCCATGCCTGCCGTGAGAGGACGCCCGACAACAGCAGTGTTTTCCAGGGAGCTGCAAGGCGCATAACGGGACCTTTCAAGGTGCGAAAACAAGGCTAGTCCCATCAGGCAGCGGCTCCAGGAAGACACGCGGCGTAAGTGTCTGTGGTTTCTGTCCAGTCAAAGGAGACCTAGCGACATACTTGGCTCTTCCCTGATTCAACTTTGCTACACGGGACGTTCTGCGTGTAGCGAACTGCCGGGGCCACAGAGTGCCCTAGGTCTCGTAGGGTCCTGTGCATCTACCGAAAGAAGCCCTGAAGTGTTCCACAGAAATCTGTGCTTGGCGGAATTTGTAGTGCAGGCCGCCTTTCCACCTGACACACGCTGACTTCAGGTATGAGTGCCTAGAGAGACTAGCAAGCGGAGAGTTTTTCTCAGTACAGCTCAGAACAGGGCAATGTAGCCGACTTCCGTGGCGTGCTGGACTTGCCAGAACCGTGTTCCTGAATCCGTTGGTGAGCTGAAGAAATCTAGCTCTCCCCCCAACCCCCGCCAGGAGAGAATGCAGTGTGTTACGCTTCACTCGGCCTAGCCAGGGGCGCCCTGAAGGGCCTACGTGTCTGAGTGTGGCCCAGCAGGCCCAGGGGAGCCTGAGGGTGCTCAGAGTTCTCGTAGGGACACGGGAGCTGACCCGAGGGGGCCAGGAGTCCTGACAGGATTAGTACCGTTACACGAGGGCAGGAGTGCGACTAAGGCCTCAAGGAAAAGGCCGCAAAACCACCCTTCTGGATGGCAAATCAGGGCCTTAGGTAGGGGGCTACGGCCCACGTTGGGATCCCCTCCCCCACTTCGCTCTAGAGCAGGGCAGGATAGGCTCCCGCCCAGGGCCTGAAAGCACCCTCTTCCTTTCGAGAAAACTCAGTTTCTTCCAGAGCCATGCCTGCAGTGAGTACAAGTCCAGCAACCAAAGCGTTCTTCAGGAAGCTCCAAGGCCGCATGACTGGAGCGTTCAAGCCGGGAAGACCAGGCTTGCCTCAGAGGGCTGCCTTTTCCAAGTTTACATGCAGAAGGAAGCATCTGTGGTTTCTACCAAGTCCAAAGAGACCTGGCTGCTCGCTGGGTCCTTCGAGAATCATCTTCTCTGTGCAGGGTGCTCTGCGTGTAGCGAACTGCTTAAATGAAAGAATGCCTTAGGTGTCGTAGGCTCACGTGCATCTTCCAAATGCCTGCAGCGTTACCCTAGCAACTGTGCTCTAGAGGCACTTGGACGGCAAGCCGACTTACTCCTTGAGGTAGTCGAGGTATGAGGTCCTCGAAGGGACTGTAAGCAAGACGTTTTGCTCAGTGCAGCTCCGACTACAGTAATGATGCAGGCTTCCATGGCCTGCCGCACAGGCTACCACAGTGTTCCTGAGGCTGTTGGCGTGCTGAGGATATCCAGCTCCCCTGAGGCAGTGTGCAAGCCCCTGCCCTTCACTCGGCACACACACGAGTATTCCAAAGTGCCTCCGGGTCTGAATGTTGCTCTTCAACTCAGGAGAGCCTCGGGGTACTCGGTGTCCTTGTGCGGAAACGGGTGCTGCCGGGAGGAGTCTAGGAGTCCTGGAAAGCTCCCAACCCTTCAACTGAAGCAGAAGAGAGAACTAAGGCCTCACGGAAGCTGCTGCACTCCTACCCTGCTGCGTGGCAAATCAGGTTGCTCCTTCGAAGCTAGGCCTCACTTGGAGTTTCCCCTTAGCTATACAACAGGACAGGATGAGCTCTGACCGAGAAGCTTGGAGTACCCCGGTTCCGTGGGAAACCGTCTTTTCCCTCTCACAGCCATGCCTGCCGTGAGAAGAGGCCCGGCAACAGCAGCGTTTCTCAGGGAGCTTCAAGGCGCAATAGAGGATTCCTCAAGGTGCGAAAACAAGGCTAGTCCCGTCAGGCACCGGCTCCAGGATGACACGGCGCAGAAGTCTCTGTGCTTTCTATCCAAGTCAAAAGCGACCAAGTACGTACTTGATTCCAGCGTTCTTCACAGGGTGCTCTGTGTGTACCAAACTGCCTAGACCAAGGAATGCCTTTGGTCTCCTAGGGTCCCTTGCATCTACGGAAAGCCTGAAGTGTTACACAGAGACCTGTGCTTTAGTGGAGGTTGGAAGGCAAGCCGCCTTTCCCCCTGAGATACGGTGACTTCAGGTATGAGTTCCTAGAAGGGCATGTAAGCAGAGAGTTTCTCCCAGTGTAGCCCGGACTAGGGCAACGAGGCCGACTTGCATGCTATGCTGGACTTGCGAGAACCGTGTTCCTGAAGCCGTTGGTGAGCCGAGGAAATTTAGCTCTCCCAAGGTGGAGTGCGGCCTACCCTGGGGCACCCTGAAGGGCCTACCGGTCTGAGTGTGGCCCAGCAAGCGCAGGGGAGCCTGCGGGTACGCAGAGTTCTTGTCCCGAAACGGACGCTGACGCGACGGGGCCACGAGTCTCTAGACGCTTACTCCCGTTAAACTAACCCAGAACTGCGACTGAGGCCTCAGGGAAACTGCTACACGCCTACCCTTCTGGATGCAAAATCAAGAGCTCACGTGGAGGCTAAAGGCCCACGTTGAGATTCCCCTTAGCGCTAGAGCAGGGCCGGAAGAGCTCCCACCCAGGACCTGGAAGCACCCTCCTTTCGAGAAAACTCATTTTCTTCCAGAGCCAAGTCTGCAGTGAGTACACGTCCGGCAACCAAAGCACTCTTCGGGTAGCTTCAAGGCCGCATGAGTGAAGCATTCAAAATGGGAAAACAAGGCTTTAGACGCCTCTCCAGATTGACACGCCGTCTAAGTACGTGTGGTTTCTGTCGAGTCAAAGGGACACAAGCTACCCACTGGGCCCGTCCCTGAATCAGCTATTCTACGCAGGGGGTTTCTGTGCGTAGCAAACCGCCTCAATGAAGGACTGCCCTAGGTCGGCCTTGGGGCCTGAGCATCTTCCAAAATCCGGCCGTGTTACACGAAGAACGGTGCCCTAGTTGCAGTGGGAGCACTAGTGGAATGACTCCTTGCGGTGGGGTGACTTCAGATATGAGGTGCTAGGAATACTGAAAAGCAGAGGGATGCTCTCAGTGCGGCTCAGACAAGGGCGATGAGGCGGAAGGTCACGGCATGCTGCACTGGCTAGGACCGTCTTCCGCAAACTGCTGGAGAGCTGAGGAAATCTAGCTCTCCCAAGGGAGTGT
This sequence comes from Phocoena phocoena, assembly GCF_963924675.1. Taxonomy (NCBI): domain Eukaryota; kingdom Metazoa; phylum Chordata; class Mammalia; order Artiodactyla; family Phocoenidae; genus Phocoena; species Phocoena phocoena. Next base: position 24,691,170 of record NC_089224.1, on the reverse strand, counting down.
GCAAAGGCTGCCGATCACTAGGCAGACACACAGGGGTGCTCCGAAGGGCTCCCTGGGCTGGACGTTGCTCGGGAGGCCCAGGGGTCCGTGCACTACGCAGTGTCCTTGTCCAGAGACACGGGCTGACGCGGAGGCGCCTAGGAATCCTGAGAAGCTTACCAGCGTTACACTAAGGACGAGCAACGACTACTGCCTCGTGGAAAGTGCTGCGCGCCTACCATGCTGCACGCAATTCAGGGCCTTCCCTTGAGGCTTCTGCTCAGTGCAGTTTTAAGGTAACTATAGGGCAGGGAGGACGAGCTCCCAAACAGGGACGGGAAGGCACCCCGTTTCCTTCACGGAAACTCTTTCTCTTCTCAGAGCCATGCCTGCCCGGATGAGAATCCGGGCCACATCAGTGTTTTCCAGGTAGATTCGAGGCCGCATAAAGGCAGCTTTCAAGGCGGGAAAGCAAGGTTTGTCTCAAACGGCCCCTTCCAGGTTGACATGGAGCAGACTCTTCAGTGCTTTCTACCAAGTCAAAGAGACCTAGCTTCTCACGGAGTCCTTCCACGATCAACTTTTCTATGCAGGGTATTCTTCCTGAGGTGAACTGCCTAAACGAAAGAATGCGCTCGGTTTCTTGGGTCCTGCGAATCGTCCCAAAGCCTGCAGCTTTACACCAGAAACTGTGCTCTGGTTGCACTTGGACACCCCCAAGCCGACATTCTCCTTGAGGTCGGTTGACTTCAGGTATGAGGTCCTGGAAGGAATTGCAAGCAAAGTGCTCCTCTCAGTACAGCTCTGACTACGGTAATGAGGCACCCTTGCATGGCCTTCTGCAACCGCTACAAATATGTTCCTGAGGCTGTTGGTGAGCTGAGGCAATCTAGCTCCCCCGAGGCAGCGTGAAAGCTGCTGCCCTTCACTCGGCACGCACACGGGTACTCCGAGGTGTCTAGGGGTCTGAATGTTGCTCTTCAACTCAGGAGAGCCCGGGGGTACTCGGTGTCCTTGTACGGAAACGGGTGCTGCCGCGAGGAGTCTAGGAGACCCGAAAGGCTTACTACCGTTCAACTAAAGCAGAAGAGAGAGCTAAGGCCTCCTGGGAGCTGCTGCACTCCTCCCCTGCTGCCCGGCATATCAGGGCCCGCCTTCGAAGCTAGGCCTCACTTGGAGTTTCCCGTTAGCTATGGAACAGGACAGGATGAGCTCTGACCGAGAAACTGGAATACCCCGGTTGCTCGTGAAACCGTCTTTTCCCTCTCGCAGCCATGCCTGCCGTGAGAGGACGCCCGACAACAGCAGTGTTTTCCAGGGAGCTGCAAGGCGCATAACGGGACCTTTCAAGGTGCGAAAACAAGGCTAGTCCCATCAGGCAGCGGCTCCAGGAAGACACGCGGCGTAAGTGTCTGTGGTTTCTGTCCAGTCAAAGGAGACCTAGCGACATACTTGGCTCTTCCCTGATTCAACTTTGCTACACGGGACGTTCTGCGTGTAGCGAACTGCCGGGGCCACAGAGTGCCCTAGGTCTCGTAGGGTCCTGTGCATCTACCGAAAGAAGCCCTGAAGTGTTCCACAGAAATCTGTGCTTGGCGGAATTTGTAGTGCAGGCCGCCTTTCCACCTGACACACGCTGACTTCAGGTATGAGTGCCTAGAGAGACTAGCAAGCGGAGAGTTTTTCTCAGTACAGCTCAGAACAGGGCAATGTAGCCGACTTCCGTGGCGTGCTGGACTTGCCAGAACCGTGTTCCTGAATCCGTTGGTGAGCTGAAGAAATCTAGCTCTCCCCCCAACCCCCGCCAGGAGAGAATGCAGTGTGTTACGCTTCACTCGGCCTAGCCAGGGGCGCCCTGAAGGGCCTACGTGTCTGAGTGTGGCCCAGCAGGCCCAGGGGAGCCTGAGGGTGCTCAGAGTTCTCGTAGGGACACGGGAGCTGACCCGAGGGGGCCAGGAGTCCTGACAGGATTAGTACCGTTACACGAGGGCAGGAGTGCGACTAAGGCCTCAAGGAAAAGGCCGCAAAACCACCCTTCTGGATGGCAAATCAGGGCCTTAGGTAGGGGGCTACGGCCCACGTTGGGATCCCCTCCCCCACTTCGCTCTAGAGCAGGGCAGGATAGGCTCCCGCCCAGGGCCTGAAAGCACCCTCTTCCTTTCGAGAAAACTCAGTTTCTTCCAGAGCCATGCCTGCACTGAGTACAAGTCCAGCAACCAAAGCGTTCTTCAGGAAGCTCCAAGGCCGCATGACTGGAGCGTTCAAGCCGGGAAGACCAGGCTTGCCTCAGAGGGCTGCCTTTTCCAAGTTTACATGCAGAAGGAAGCATCTGTGGTTTCTACCAAGTCCAAAGAGACCTGGCTGCTCGCTGGGTCCTTCGAGAATCATCTTCTCTGTGCAGGGTGCTCTGCGTGTAGCGAACTGCTTAAATGAAAGAATGCCTTAGGTGTCGTAGGCTCACGTGCATCTTCCAAATGCCTGCAGCGTTACCCTAGCAACTGTGCTCTAGAGGCACTTGGACGGCAAGCCGACTTACTCCTTGAGGTAGTCGAGGTATGAGGTCCTCGAAGGGACTGTAAGCAAGACGTTTTGCTCAGTGCAGCTCCGACTACAGTAATGATGCAGGCTTCCATGGCCTGCCGCACAGGCTACCACAGTGTTCCTGAGGCTGTTGGCGTGCTGAGGATATCCAGCTCCCCTGAGGCAGTGTGCAAGCCCCTGCCCTTCACTCGGCACACACACGAGTATTCCAAAGTGCCTCCGGGTCTGAATGTTGCTCTTCAACTCAGGAGAGCCTCGGGGTACTCGGTGTCCTTGTGCGGAAACGGGTGCTGCCGGGAGGAGTCTAGGAGTCCTGGAAAGCTCCCAACCCTTCAACTGAAGCAGAAGAGAGAACTAAGGCCTCACGGAAGCTGCTGCACTCCTACCCTGCTGCGTGGCAAATCAGGTTGCTCCTTCGAAGCTAGGCCTCACTTGGAGTTTCCCCTTAGCTATACAACAGGACAGGATGAGCTCTGACCGAGAAGCTTGGAGTACCCCGGTTCCGTGGGAAACCGTCTTTTCCCTCTCACAGCCATGCCTGCCGTGAGAAGAGGCCCGGCAACAGCAGCGTTTCTCAGGGAGCTTCAAGGCGCAATAGAGGATTCCTCAAGGTGCGAAAACAAGGCTAGTCCCGTCAGGCACCGGCTCCAGGATGACACGGCGCAGAAGTCTCTGTGCTTTCTATCCAAGTCAAAAGCGACCAAGTACGTACTTGATTCCAGCGTTCTTCACAGGGTGCTCTGTGTGTACCAAACTGCCTAGACCAAGGAATGCCTTTGGTCTCCTAGGGTCCCTTGCATCTACGGAAAGCCTGAAGTGTTACACAGAGACCTGTGCTTTAGTGGAGGTTGGAAGGCAAGCCGCCTTTCCCCCTGAGATACGGTGACTTCAGGTATGAGTTCCTAGAAGGGCATGTAAGCAGAGAGTTTCTCCCAGTGTAGCCCGGACTAGGGCAACGAGGCCGACTTGCATGCTATGCTGGACTTGCGAGAACCGTGTTCCTGAAGCCGTTGGTGAGCCGAGGAAATTTAGCTCTCCCAAGGTGGAGTGCGGCCTACCCTGGGGCACCCTGAAGGGCCTACCGGTCTGAGTGTGGCCCAGCAAGCGCAGGGGAGCCTGCGGGTACGCAGAGTTCTTGTCCCGAAACGGACGCTGACGCGACGGGGCCACGAGTCTCTAGACGCTTACTCCCGTTAAACTAACCCAGAACTGCGACTGAGGCCTCAGGGAAACTGCTACACGCCTACCCTTCTGGATGCAAAATCAAGAGCTCACGTGGAGGCTAAAGGCCCACGTTGAGATTCCCCTTAGCGCTAGAGCAGGGCCGGAAGAGCTCCCACCCAGGACCTGGAAGCACCCTCCTTTCGAGAAAACTCATTTTCTTCCAGAGCCAAGTCTGCAGTGAGTACACGTCCGGCAACCAAAGCACTCTTCGGGTAGCTTCAAGGCCGCATGAGTGAAGCATTCAAAATGGGAAAACAAGGCTTTAGACGCCTCTCCAGATTGACACGCCGTCTAAGTACGTGTGGTTTCTGTCGAGTCAAAGGGACACAAGCTACCCACTGGGCCCGTCCCTGAATCAGCTATTCTACGCAGGGGGTTTCTGTGCGTAGCAAACCGCCTCAATGAAGGACTGCCCTAGGTCGGCCTTGGGGCCTGAGCATCTTCCAAAATCCGGCCGTGTTACACGAAGAACGGTGCCCTAGTTGCAGTGGGAGCACTAGTGGAATGACTCCTTGCGGTGGGGTGACTTCAGATATGAGGTGCTAGGAATACTGAAAAGCAGAGGGATGCTCTCAGTGCGGCTCAGACAAGGGCGATGAGGCGGAAGGTCACGGCATGCTGCACTGGCTAGGACCGTCTTCCGCAAACTGCTGGAGAGCTGAGGAAATCTAGCTCTCCCAAGGGAGTGTGCAAAGGCTGCCGATCACTAGGCAGACACACAGGGGTGCTCCGAAGGGCTCCCTGGGCTGGACGTTGCTCGGGAGGCCCAGGGGTCCGTGCACTACGCAGTGTCCTTGTCCAGAGACACGGGCTGACGCGGAGGCGCCTAGGAATCCTGAGAAGCTTACCAGCGTTACACTAAGGACGAGCAACGACTACTGCCTCGTGGAAAGTGCTGCGCGCCTACCATGCTGCACGCAATTCAGGGCCTTCCCTTGAGGCTTCTGCTCAGTGCAGTTTTAAGGTAACTATAGGGCAGGGAGGACGAGCTCCCAAACAGGGACGGGAAGGCACCCCGTTTCCTTCACGGAAACTCTTTCTCTTCTCAGAGCCATGCCTGCCCGGATGAGAATCCGGGCCACATCAGTGTTTTCCAGGTAGATTCGAGGCCGCATAAAGGCAGCTTTCAAGGCGGGAAAGCAAGGTTTGTCTCAAACGGCCCCTTCCAGGTTGACATGGAGCAGACTCTTCAGTGCTTTCTACCAAGTCAAAGAGACCTAGCTTCTCACGGAGTCCTTCCACGATCAACTTTTCTATGCAGGGTATTCTTCCTGAGGTGAACTGCCTAAACGAAAGAATGCGCTCGGTTTCTTGGGTCCTGCGAATCGTCCCAAAGCCTGCAGCTTTACACCAGAAACTGTGCTCTGGTTGCACTTGGACACCCCCAAGCCGACATTCTCCTTGAGGTCGGTTGACTTCAGGTATGAGGTCCTGGAAGGAATTGCAAGCAAAGTGCTCCTCTCAGTACAGCTCTGACTACGGTAATGAGGCACCCTTGCATGGCCTTCTGCAACCGCTACAAATATGTTCCTGAGGCTGTTGGTGAGCTGAGGCAATCTAGCTCCCCCGAGGCAGCGTGAAAGCTGCTGCCCTTCACTCGGCACGCACACGGGTACTCCGAGGTGTCTAGGGGTCTGAATGTTGCTCTTCAACTCAGGAGAGCCCGGGGGTACTCGGTGTCCTTGTACGGAAACGGGTGCTGCCGCGAGGAGTCTAGGAGACCCGAAAGGCTTACTACCGTTCAACTAAAGCAGAAGAGAGAGCTAAGGCCTCCTGGGAGCTGCTGCACTCCTCCCCTGCTGCCCGGCATATCAGGGCCCGCCTTCGAAGCTAGGCCTCACTTGGAGTTTCCCGTTAGCTATGGAACAGGACAGGATGAGCTCTGACCGAGAAACTGGAATACCCCGGTTGCTCGTGAAACCGTCTTTTCCCTCTCGCAGCCATGCCTGCCGTGAGAGGACGCCCGACAACAGCAGTGTTTTCCAGGGAGCTGCAAGGCGCATAACGGGACCTTTCAAGGTGCGAAAACAAGGCTAGTCCCATCAGGCAGCGGCTCCAGGAAGACACGCGGCGTAAGTGTCTGTGGTTTCTGTCCAGTCAAAGGAGACCTAGCGACATACTTGGCTCTTCCCTGATTCAACTTTGCTACACGGGACGTTCTGCGTGTAGCGAACTGCCGGGGCCACAGAGTGCCCTAGGTCTCGTAGGGTCCTGTGCATCTACCGAAAGAAGCCCTGAAGTGTTCCACAGAAATCTGTGCTTGGCGGAATTTGTAGTGCAGGCCGCCTTTCCACCTGACACACGCTGACTTCAGGTATGAGTGCCTAGAGAGACTAGCAAGCGGAGAGTTTTTCTCAGTACAGCTCAGAACAGGGCAATGTAGCCGACTTCCGTGGCGTGCTGGACTTGCCAGAACCGTGTTCCTGAATCCGTTGGTGAGCTGAAGAAATCTAGCTCTCCCCCCAACCCCCGCCAGGAGAGAATGCAGTGTGTTACGCTTCACTCGGCCTAGCCAGGGGCGCCCTGAAGGGCCTACGTGTCTGAGTGTGGCCCAGCAGGCCCAGGGGAGCCTGAGGGTGCTCAGAGTTCTCGTAGGGACACGGGAGCTGACCCGAGGGGGCCAGGAGTCCTGACAGGATTAGTACCGTTACACGAGGGCAGGAGTGCGACTAAGGCCTCAAGGAAAAGGCCGCAAAACCACCCTTCTGGATGGCAAATCAGGGCCTTAGGTAGGGGGCTACGGCCCACGTTGGGATCCCCTCCCCCACTTCGCTCTAGAGCAGGGCAGGATAGGCTCCCGCCCAGGGCCTGAAAGCACCCTCTTCCTTTCGAGAAAACTCAGTTTCTTCCAGAGCCATGCCTGCACTGAGTACAAGTCCAGCAACCAAAGCGTTCTTCAGGAAGCTCCAAGGCCGCATGACTGGAGCGTTCAAGCCGGGAAGACCAGGCTTGCCTCAGAGGGCTGCCTTTTCCAAGTTTACATGCAGAAGGAAGCATCTGTGGTTTCTACCAAGTCCAAAGAGACCTGGCTGCTCGCTGGGTCCTTCGAGAATCATCTTCTCTGTGCAGGGTGCTCTGCGTGTAGCGAACTGCTTAAATGAAAGAATGCCTTAGGTGTCGTAGGCTCACGTGCATCTTCCAAATGCCTGCAGCGTTACCCTAGCAACTGTGCTCTAGAGGCACTTGGACGGCAAGCCGACTTACTCCTTGAGGTAGTCGAGGTATGAGGTCCTCGAAGGGACTGTAAGCAAGACGTTTTGCTCAGTGCAGCTCCGACTACAGTAATGATGCAGGCTTCCATGGCCTGCCGCACAGGCTACCACAGTGTTCCTGAGGCTGTTGGCGTGCTGAGGATATCCAGCTCCCCTGAGGCAGTGTGCAAGCCCCTGCCCTTCACTCGGCACACACACGAGTATTCCAAAGTGCCTCCGGGTCTGAATGTTGCTCTTCAACTCAGGAGAGCCTCGGGGTACTCGGTGTCCTTGTGCGGAAACGGGTGCTGCCGGGAGGAGTCTAGGAGTCCTGGAAAGCTCCCAACCCTTCAACTGAAGCAGAAGAGAGAACTAAGGCCTCACGGAAGCTGCTGCACTCCTACCCTGCTGCGTGGCAAATCAGGTTGCTCCTTCGAAGCTAGGCCTCACTTGGAGTTTCCCCTTAGCTATACAACAGGACAGGATGAGCTCTGACCGAGAAGCTTGGAGTACCCCGGTTCCGTGGGAAACCGTCTTTTCCCTCTCACAGCCATGCCTGCCGTGAGAAGAGGCCCGGCAACAGCAGCGTTTCTCAGGGAGCTTCAAGGCGCAATAGAGGATTCCTCAAGGTGCGAAAACAAGGCTAGTCCCGTCAGGCACCGGCTCCAGGATGACACGGCGCAGAAGTCTCTGTGCTTTCTATCCAAGTCAAAAGCGACCAAGTACGTACTTGATTCCAGCGTTCTTCACAGGGTGCTCTGTGTGTACCAAACTGCCTAGACCAAGGAATGCCTTTGGTCTCCTAGGGTCCCTTGCATCTACGGAAAGCCTGAAGTGTTACACAGAGACCTGTGCTTTAGTGGAGGTTGGAAGGCAAGCCGCCTTTCCCCCTGAGATACGGTGACTTCAGGTATGAGTTCCTAGAAGGGCATGTAAGCAGAGAGTTTCTCCCAGTGTAGCCCGGACTAGGGCAACGAGGCCGACTTGCATGCTATGCTGGACTTGCGAGAACCGTGTTCCTGAAGCCGTTGGTGAGCCGAGGAAATTTAGCTCTCCCAAGGTGGAGTGCGGCCTACCCTGGGGCACCCTGAAGGGCCTACCGGTCTGAGTGTGGCCCAGCAAGCGCAGGGGAGCCTGCGGGTACGCAGAGTTCTTGTCCCGAAACGGACGCTGACGCGACGGGGCCACGAGTCTCTAGACGCTTACTCCCGTTAAACTAACCCAGAACTGCGACTGAGGCCTCAGGGAAACTGCTACACGCCTACCCTTCTGGATGCAAAATCAAGAGCTCACGTGGAGGCTAAAGGCCCACGTTGAGATTCCCCTTAGCGCTAGAGCAGGGCCGGAAGAGCTCCCACCCAGGACCTGGAAGCACCCTCCTTTCGAGAAAACTCATTTTCTTCCAGAGCCAAGTCTGCAGTGAGTACACGTCCGGCAACCAAAGCACTCTTCGGGTAGCTTCAAGGCCGCATGAGTGAAGCATTCAAAATGGGAAAACAAGGCTTTAGACGCCTCTCCAGATTGACACGCCGTCTAAGTACGTGTGGTTTCTGTCGAGTCAAAGGGACACAAGCTACCCACTGGGCCCGTCCCTGAATCAGCTATTCTACGCAGGGGGTTTCTGTGCGTAGCAAACCGCCTCAATGAAGGACTGCCCTAGGTCGGCCTTGGGGCCTGAGCATCTTCCAAAATCCGGCCGTGTTACACGAAGAACGGTGCCCTAGTTGCAGTGGGAGCACTAGTGGAATGACTCCTTGCGGTGGGGTGACTTCAGATATGAGGTGCTAGGAATACTGAAAAGCAGAGGGATGCTCTCAGTGCGGCTCAGACAAGGGCGATGAGGCGGAAGGTCACGGCATGCTGCACTGGCTAGGACCGTCTTCCGCAAACTGCTGGAGAGCTGAGGAAATCTAGCTCTCCCAAGGGAGTGTGCAAAGGCTGCCGATCACTAGGCAGACACACAGGGGTGCTCCGAAGGGCTCCCTGGGCTGGACGTTGCTCGGGAGGCCCAGGGGTCCGTGCACTACGCAGTGTCCTTGTCCAGAGACACGGGCTGACGCGGAGGCGCCTAGGAATCCTGAGAAGCTTACCAGCGTTACACTAAGGACGAGCAACGACTACTGCCTCGTGGAAAGTGCTGCGCGCCTACCATGCTGCACGCAATTCAGGGCCTTCCCTTGAGGCTTCTGCTCAGTGCAGTTTTAAGGTAACTATAGGGCAGGGAGGACGAGCTCCCAAACAGGGACGGGAAGGCACCCCGTTTCCTTCACGGAAACTCTTTCTCTTCTCAGAGCCATGCCTGCCCGGATGAGAATCCGGGCCACATCAGTGTTTTCCAGGTAGATTCGAGGCCGCATAAAGGCAGCTTTCAAGGCGGGAAAGCAAGGTTTGTCTCAAACGGCCCCTTCCAGGTTGACATGGAGCAGACTCTTCAGTGCTTTCTACCAAGTCAAAGAGACCTAGCTTCTCACGGAGTCCTTCCACGATCAACTTTTCTATGCAGGGTATTCTTCCTGAGGTGAACTGCCTAAACGAAAGAATGCGCTCGGTTTCTTGGGTCCTGCGAATCGTCCCAAAGCCTGCAGCTTTACACCAGAAACTGTGCTCTGGTTGCACTTGGACACCCCCAAGCCGACATTCTCCTTGAGGTCGGTTGACTTCAGGTATGAGGTCCTGGAAGGAATTGCAAGCAAAGTGCTCCTCTCAGTACAGCTCTGACTACGGTAATGAGGCACCCTTGCATGGCCTTCTGCAACCGCTACAAATATGTTCCTGAGGCTGTTGGTGAGCTGAGGCAATCTAGCTCCCCCGAGGCAGCGTGAAAGCTGCTGCCCTTCACTCGGCACGCACACGGGTACTCCGAGGTGTCTAGGGGTCTGAATGTTGCTCTTCAACTCAGGAGAGCCCGGGGGTACTCGGTGTCCTTGTACGGAAACGGGTGCTGCCGCGAGGAGTCTAGGAGACCCGAAAGGCTTACTACCGTTCAACTAAAGCAGAAGAGAGAGCTAAGGCCTCCTGGGAGCTGCTGCACTCCTCCCCTGCTGCCCGGCATATCAGGGCCCGCCTTCGAAGCTAGGCCTCACTTGGAGTTTCCCGTTAGCTATGGAACAGGACAGGATGAGCTCTGACCGAGAAACTGGAATACCCCGGTTGCTCGTGAAACCGTCTTTTCCCTCTCGCAGCCATGCCTGCCGTGAGAGGACGCCCGACAACAGCAGTGTTTTCCAGGGAGCTGCAAGGCGCATAACGGGACCTTTCAAGGTGCGAAAACAAGGCTAGTCCCATCAGGCAGCGGCTCCAGGAAGACACGCGGCGTAAGTGTCTGTGGTTTCTGTCCAGTCAAAGGAGACCTAGCGACATACTTGGCTCTTCCCTGATTCAACTTTGCTACACGGGACGTTCTGCGTGTAGCGAACTGCCGGGGCCACAGAGTGCCCTAGGTCTCGTAGGGTCCTGTGCATCTACCGAAAGAAGCCCTGAAGTGTTCCACAGAAATCTGTGCTTGGCGGAATTTGTAGTGCAGGCCGCCTTTCCACCTGACACACGCTGACTTCAGGTATGAGTGCCTAGAGAGACTAGCAAGCGGAGAGTTTTTCTCAGTACAGCTCAGAACAGGGCAATGTAGCCGACTTCCGTGGCGTGCTGGACTTGCCAGAACCGTGTTCCTGAATCCGTTGGTGAGCTGAAGAAATCTAGCTCTCCCCCCAACCCCCGCCAGGAGAGAATGCAGTGTGTTACGCTTCACTCGGCCTAGCCAGGGGCGCCCTGAAGGGCCTACGTGTCTGAGTGTGGCCCAGCAGGCCCAGGGGAGCCTGAGGGTGCTCAGAGTTCTCGTAGGGACACGGGAGCTGACCCGAGGGGGCCAGGAGTCCTGACAGGATTAGTACCGTTACACGAGGGCAGGAGTGCGACTAAGGCCTCAAGGAAAAGGCCGCAAAACCACCCTTCTGGATGGCAAATCAGGGCCTTAGGTAGGGGGCTACGGCCCACGTTGGGATCCCCTCCCCCACTTCGCTCTAGAGCAGGGCAGGATAGGCTCCCGCCCAGGGCCTGAAAGCACCCTCTTCCTTTCGAGAAAACTCAGTTTCTTCCAGAGCCATGCCTGCACTGAGTACAAGTCCAGCAACCAAAGCGTTCTTCAGGAAGCTCCAAGGCCGCATGACTGGAGCGTTCAAGCCGGGAAGACCAGGCTTGCCTCAGAGGGCTGCCTTTTCCAAGTTTACATGCAGAAGGAAGCATCTGTGGTTTCTACCAAGTCCAAAGAGACCTGGCTGCTCGCTGGGTCCTTCGAGAATCATCTTCTCTGTGCAGGGTGCTCTGCGTGTAGCGAACTGCTTAAATGAAAGAATGCCTTAGGTGTCGTAGGCTCACGTGCATCTTCCAAATGCCTGCAGCGTTACCCTAGCAACTGTGCTCTAGAGGCACTTGGACGGCAAGCCGACTTACTCCTTGAGGTAGTCGAGGTATGAGGTCCTCGAAGGGACTGTAAGCAAGACGTTTTGCTCAGTGCAGCTCCGACTACAGTAATGATGCAGGCTTCCATGGCCTGCCGCACAGGCTACCACAGTGTTCCTGAGGCTGTTGGCGTGCTGAGGATATCCAGCTCCCCTGAGGCAGTGTGCAAGCCCCTGCCCTTCACTCGGCACACACACGAGTATTCCAAAGTGCCTCCGGGTCTGAATGTTGCTCTTCAACTCAGGAGAGCCTCGGGGTACTCGGTGTCCTTGTGCGGAAACGGGTGCTGCCGGGAGGAGTCTAGGAGTCCTGGAAAGCTCCCAACCCTTCAACTGAAGCAGAAGAGAGAACTAAGGCCTCACGGAAGCTGCTGCACTCCTACCCTGCTGCGTGGCAAATCAGGTTGCTCCTTCGAAGCTAGGCCTCACTTGGAGTTTCCCCTTAGCTATACAACAGGACAGGATGAGCTCTGACCGAGAAGCTTGGAGTACCCCGGTTCCGTGGGAAACCGTCTTTTCCCTCTCACAGCCATGCCTGCCGTGAGAAGAGGCCCGGCAACAGCAGCGTTTCTCAGGGAGCTTCAAGGCGCAATAGAGGATTCCTCAAGGTGCGAAAACAAGGCTAGTCCCGTCAGGCACCGGCTCCAGGATGACACGGCGCAGAAGTCTCTGTGCTTTCTATCCAAGTCAAAAGCGACCAAGTACGTACTTGATTCCAGCGTTCTTCACAGGGTGCTCTGTGTGTACCAAACTGCCTAGACCAAGGAATGCCTTTGGTCTCCTAGGGTCCCTTGCATCTACGGAAAGCCTGAAGTGTTACACAGAGACCTGTGCTTTAGTGGAGGTTGGAAGGCAAGCCGCCTTTCCCCCTGAGATACGGTGACTTCAGGTATGAGTTCCTAGAAGGGCATGTAAGCAGAGAGTTTCTCCCAGTGTAGCCCGGACTAGGGCAACGAGGCCGACTTGCATGCTATGCTGGACTTGCGAGAACCGTGTTCCTGAAGCCGTTGGTGAGCCGAGGAAATTTAGCTCTCCCAAGGTGGAGTGCGGCCTACCCTGGGGCACCCTGAAGGGCCTACCGGTCTGAGTGTGGCCCAGCAAGCGCAGGGGAGCCTGCGGGTACGCAGAGTTCTTGTCCCGAAACGGACGCTGACGCGACGGGGCCACGAGTCTCTAGACGCTTACTCCCGTTAAACTAACCCAGAACTGCGACTGAGGCCTCAGGGAAACTGCTACACGCCTACCCTTCTGGATGCAAAATCAAGAGCTCACGTGGAGGCTAAAGGCCCACGTTGAGATTCCCCTTAGCGCTAGAGCAGGGCCGGAAGAGCTCCCACCCAGGACCTGGAAGCACCCTCCTTTCGAGAAAACTCATTTTCTTCCAGAGCCAAGTCTGCAGTGAGTACACGTCCGGCAACCAAAGCACTCTTCGGGTAGCTTCAAGGCCGCATGAGTGAAGCATTCAAAATGGGAAAACAAGGCTTTAGACGCCTCTCCAGATTGACACGCCGTCTAAGTACGTGTGGTTTCTGTCGAGTCAAAGGGACACAAGCTACCCACTGGGCCCGTCCCTGAATCAGCTATTCTACGCAGGGGGTTTCTGTGCGTAGCAAACCGCCTCAATGAAGGACTGCCCTAGGTCGGCCTTGGGGCCTGAGCATCTTCCAAAATCCGGCCGTGTTACACGAAGAACGGTGCCCTAGTTGCAGTGGGAGCACTAGTGGAATGACTCCTTGCGGTGGGGTGACTTCAGATATGAGGTGCTAGGAATACTGAAAAGCAGAGGGATGCTCTCAGTGCGGCTCAGACAAGGGCGATGAGGCGGAAGGTCACGGCATGCTGCACTGGCTAGGACCGTCTTCCGCAAACTGCTGGAGAGCTGAGGAAATCTAGCTCTCCCAAGGGAGTGTGCAAAGGCTGCCGATCACTAGGCAGACACACAGGGGTGCTCCGAAGGGCTCCCTGGGCTGGACGTTGCTCGGGAGGCCCAGGGGTCCGTGCACTACGCAGTGTCCTTGTCCAGAGACACGGGCTGACGCGGAGGCGCCTAGGAATCCTGAGAAGCTTACCAGCGTTACACTAAGGACGAGCAACGACTACTGCCTCGTGGAAAGTGCTGCGCGCCTACCATGCTGCACGCAATTCAGGGCCTTCCCTTGAGGCTTCTGCTCAGTGCAGTTTTAAGGTAACTATAGGGCAGGGAGGACGAGCTCCCAAACAGGGACGGGAAGGCACCCCGTTTCCTTCACGGAAACTCTTTCTCTTCTCAGAGCCATGCCTGCCCGGATGAGAATCCGGGCCACATCAGTGTTTTCCAGGTAGATTCGAGGCCGCATAAAGGCAGCTTTCAAGGCGGGAAAGCAAGGTTTGTCTCAAACGGCCCCTTCCAGGTTGACATGGAGCAGACTCTTCAGTGCTTTCTACCAAGTCAAAGAGACCTAGCTTCTCACGGAGTCCTTCCACGATCAACTTTTCTATGCAGGGTATTCTTCCTGAGGTGAACTGCCTAAACGAAAGAATGCGCTCGGTTTCTTGGGTCCTGCGAATCGTCCCAAAGCCTGCAGCTTTACACCAGAAACTGTGCTCTGGTTGCACTTGGACACCCCCAAGCCGACATTCTCCTTGAGGTCGGTTGACTTCAGGTATGAGGTCCTGGAAAGAATTGCAAGCAAAGTGCTCCTCTCAGTACAGCTCTGACTACGGTAATGAGGCACCCTTGCATGGCCTTCTGCAACCGCTACAAATATGTTCCTGAGGCTGTTGGTGAGCTGAGGCAATCTAGCTCCCCCGAGGCAGCGTGAAAGCTGCTGCCCTTCACTCGGCACGCACACGGGTACTCCGAGGTGTCTAGGGGTCTGAATGTTGCTCTTCAACTCAGGAGAGCCCGGGGGTACTCGGTGTCCTTGTACGGAAACGGGTGCTGCCGCGAGGAGTCTAGGAGACCCGAAAGGCTTACTACCGTTCAACTAAAGCAGAAGAGAGAGCTAAGGCCTCCTGGGAGCTGCTGCACTCCTCCCCTGCTGCCCGGCATATCAGGGCCCGCCTTCGAAGCTAGGCCTCACTTGGAGTTTCCCGTTAGCTATGGAACAGGACAGGATGAGCTCTGACCGAGAAACTGGAATACCCCGGTTGCTCGTGAAACCGTCTTTTCCCTCTCGCAGCCATGCCTGCCGTGAGAGGACGCCCGACAACAGCAGTGTTTTCCAGGGAGCTGCAAGGCGCATAACGGGACCTTTCAAGGTGCGAAAACAAGGCTAGTCCCATCAGGCAGCGGCTCCAGGAAGACACGCGGCGTAAGTGTCTGTGGTTTCTGTCCAGTCAAAGGAGACCTAGCGACATACTTGGCTCTTCCCTGATTCAACTTTGCTACACGGGACGTTCTGCGTGTAGCGAACTGCCGGGGCCACAGAGTGCCCTAGGTCTCGTAGGGTCCTGTGCATCTACCGAAAGAAGCCCTGAAGTGTTCCACAGAAATCTGTGCTTGGCGGAATTTGTAGTGCAGGCCGCCTTTCCACCTGACACACGCTGACTTCAGGTATGAGTGCCTAGAGAGACTAGCAAGCGGAGAGTTTTTCTCAGTACAGCTCAGAACAGGGCAATGTAGCCGACTTCCGTGGCGTGCTGGACTTGCCAGAACCGTGTTCCTGAATCCGTTGGTGAGCTGAAGAAATCTAGCTCTCCCCCCAACCCCCGCCAGGAGAGAATGCAGTGTGTTACGCTTCACTCGGCCTAGCCAGGGGCGCCCTGAAGGGCCTACGTGTCTGAGTGTGGCCCAGCAGGCCCAGGGGAGCCTGAGGGTGCTCAGAGTTCTCGTAGGGACACGGGAGCTGACCCGAGGGGGCCAGGAGTCCTGACAGGATTAGTACCGTTACACGAGGGCAGGAGTGCGACTAAGGCCTCAAGGAAAAGGCCGCAAAACCACCCTTCTGGATGGCAAATCAGGGCCTTAGGTAGGGGGCTACGGCCCACGTTGGGATCCCCTCCCCCACTTCGCTCTAGAGCAGGGCAGGATAGGCTCCCGCCCAGGGCCTGAAAGCACCCTCTTCCTTTCGAGAAAACTCAGTTTCTTCCAGAGCCATGCCTGCACTGAGTACAAGTCCAGCAACCAAAGCGTTCTTCAGGAAGCTCCAAGGCCGCATGACTGGAGCGTTCAAGCCGGGAAGACCAGGCTTGCCTCAGAGGGCTGCCTTTTCCAAGTTTACATGCAGAAGGAAGCATCTGTGGTTTCTACCAAGTCCAAAGAGACCTGGCTGCTCGCTGGGTCCTTCGAGAATCATCTTCTCTGTGCAGGGTGCTCTGCGTGTAGCGAACTGCTTAAATGAAAGAATGCCTTAGGTGTCGTAGGCTCACGTGCATCTTCCAAATGCCTGCAGCGTTACCCTAGCAACTGTGCTCTAGAGGCACTTGGACGGCAAGCCGACTTACTCCTTGAGGTAGTCGAGGTATGAGGTCCTCGAAGGGACTGTAAGCAAGACGTTTTGCTCAGTGCAGCTCCGACTACAGTAATGATGCAGGCTTCCATGGCCTGCCGCACAGGCTACCACAGTGTTCCTGAGGCTGTTGGCGTGCTGAGGATATCCAGCTCCCCTGAGGCAGTGTGCAAGCCCCTGCCCTTCACTCGGCACACACACGAGTATTCCAAAGTGCCTCCGGGTCTGAATGTTGCTCTTCAACTCAGGAGAGCCTCGGGGTACTCGGTGTCCTTGTGCGGAAACGGGTGCTGCCGGGAGGAGTCTAGGAGTCCTGGAAAGCTCCCAACCCTTCAACTGAAGCAGAAGAGAGAACTAAGGCCTCACGGAAGCTGCTGCACTCCTACCCTGCTGCGTGGCAAATCAGGTTGCTCCTTCGAAGCTAGGCCTCACTTGGAGTTTCCCCTTAGTTATACAACAGGACAGGATGAGCTCTGACCGAGAAGCTTGGAGTACCCCGGTTCCGTGGGAAACCGTCTTTTCCCTCTCACAGCCATGCCTGCCGTGAGAAGAGGCCCGGCAACAGCAACGTTTCTCAGGGAGCTTCAAGGCGCAATAGAGGATTCCTCAAGGTGCGAAAACAAGGCTAGTCCCGTCAGGCACCGGCTCCAGGATGACACGGCGCAGAAGTCTCTGTGCTTTCTATCCAAGTCAAAAGCGACCTAGTACGTACTTGATTCCAGCGTTCTTCACAGGGTGCTCTGTGTGTACCAAACTGCCTAGACCAAGGAATGCCTTTGGTCTCCTAGGGTCCCTTGCATCTACGGAAAGCCTGAAGTGTTACACAGAGACCTGTGCTTTAGTGGAGGTTGGAAGGCAAGCCGCCTTTCCCCCTGAGATACGGTGACTTCAGGTATGAGTTCCTAGAAGGGCATGTAAGCAGAGAGTTTCTCCCAGTGTAGCCCGGACTAGGGCAACGAGGCCGACTTGCATGCTATGCTGGACTTGCGAGAACCGTGTTCCTGAAGCCGTTGGTGAGCCGAGGAAATTTAGCTCTCCCAAGGTGGAGTGCGGCCTACCCTGGGGCACCCTGAAGGGCCTACCGGTCTGAGTGTGGCCCAGCAAGCGCAGGGGAGCCTGCGGGTACGCAGAGTTCTTGTCCCGAAACGGACGCTGACGCGACGGGGCCACGAGTCTCTAGACGCTTACTCCCGTTAAACTAACCCAGAACTGCGACTGAGGCCTCAGGGAAACTGCTACACGCCTACCCTTCTGGATGCAAAATCAAGAGCTCACGTGGAGGCTAAAGGCCCACGTTGAGATTCCCCTTAGCGCTAGAGCAGGGCCGGAAGAGCTCCCACCCAGGACCTGGAAGCACCCTCCTTTCGAGAAAACTCATTTTCTTCCAGAGCCAAGTCTGCAGTGAGTACACGTCCGGCAACCAAAGCACTCTTCGGGTAGCTTCAAGGCCGCATGAGTGAAGCATTCAAAATGGGAAAACAAGGCTTTAGACGCCTCTCCAGATTGACACGCCGTCTAAGTACGTGTGGTTTCTGTCGAGTCAAAGGGACACAAGCTACCCACTGGGCCCGTCCCTGAATCAGCTATTCTACGCAGGGGGTTTCTGTGCGTAGCAAACCGCCTCAATGAAGGACTGCCCTAGGTCGGCCTTGGGGCCTGAGCATCTTCCAATATCCGGCCGTGTTACACGAAGAACGGTGCCCTAGTTGCAGTGGGAGCACTAGTGGAATGACTCCTTGCGGTGGGGTGACTTCAGATATGAGGTGCTAGGAATACTGAAAAGCAGAGGGATGCTCTCAGTGCGGCTCAGACAAGGGCGATGAGGCGGAAGGTCACGGCATGCTGCACTGGCTAGGACCGTCTTCCGCAAACTGCTGGAGAGCTGAGGAAATCTAGCTCTCCCAAGGGAGTGTGCAAAGGCTGCCGATCACTAGGCAGACACACAGGGGTGCTCCGAAGGGCTCCCTGGGCTGGACGTTGCTCGGGAGGCCCAGGGGTCCGTGCACTACGCAGTGTCCTTGTCCAGAGACACGGGCTGACGCGGAGGCGCCTAGGAATCCTGAGAAGCTTACCAGCGTTACACTAAGGACGAGCAACGACTACTGCCTCGTGGAAAGTGCTGCGCGCCTACCATGCTGCACGCAATTCAGGGCCTTCCCTTGAGGCTTCTGCTCAGTGCAGTTTTAAGGTAACTATAGGGCAGGGAGGACGAGCTCCCAAACAGGGACGGGAAGGCACCCCGTTTCCTTCACGGAAACTCTTTCTCTTCTCAGAGCCATGCCTGCCCGGATGAGAATCCGGGCCACATCAGTGTTTTCCAGGTAGCTTCGAGGCCGCATAAAGGCAGCTTTCAAGGCGGGAAAGCAAGGTTTGTCTCAAACGGCCCCTTCCAGGTTGACATGGAGCAGACTCTTCAGTGCTTTCTACCAAGTCAAAGAGACCTAGCTTCTCACGGAGTCCTTCCACGATCAACTTTTCTATGCAGGGTATTCTTCCTGAGGTGAACTGCCTAAACGAAAGAATGCGCTCGGTTTCTTGGGTCCTGCGAATCGTCCCAAAGCCTGCAGCTTTACACCAGAAACTGTGCTCTGGTTGCACTTGGACACCCCCAAGCCGACATTCTCCTTGAGGTCGGTTGACTTCAGGTATGAGGTCCTGGAAGGAATTGCAAGCAAAGTGCTCCTCTCAGTACAGCTCTGACTACGGTAATGAGGCACCCTTGCATGGCCTTCTGCAACCGCTACAAATATGTTCCTGAGGCTGTTGGTGAGCTGAGGCAATCTAGCTCCCCCGAGGCAGCGTGAAAGCTGCTGCCCTTCACTCGGCACGCACACGGGTACTCCGAGGTGTCTAGGGGTCTGAATGTTGCTCTTCAACTCAGGAGAGCCCGGGGGTACTCGGTGTCCTTGTACGGAAACGGGTGCTGCCGCGAGGAGTCTAGGAGACCCGAAAGGCTTACTACCGTTCAACTAAAGCAGAAGAGAGAGCTAAGGCCTCCTGGGAGCTGCTGCACTCCTCCCCTGCTGCCCGGCATATCAGGGCCCGCCTTCGAAGCTAGGCCTCACTTGGAGTTTCCCGTTAGCTATGGAACAGGACAGGATGAGCTCTGACCGAGAAACTGGAATACCCCGGTTGCTCGTGAAACCGTCTTTTCCCTCTCGCAGCCATGCCTGCCGTGAGAGGACGCCCGACAACAGCAGTGTTTTCCAGGGAGCTGCAAGGCGCATAACGGGACCTTTCAAGGTGCGAAAACAAGGCTAGTCCCATCAGGCAGCGGCTCCAGGAAGACACGCGGCGTAAGTGTCTGTGGTTTCTGTCCAGTCAAAGGAGACCTAGCGACATACTTGGCTCTTCCCTGATTCAACTTTGCTACACGGGACGTTCTGCGTGTAGCGAACTGCCGGGGCCACAGAGTGCCCTAGGTCTCGTAGGGTCCTGTGCATCTACCGAAAGAAGCCCTGAAGTGTTCCACAGAAATCTGTGCTTGGCGGAATTTGTAGTGCAGGCCGCCTTTCCACCGGACACACGCTGACTTCAGGTATGAGTGCCTAGAGAGACTAGCAAGCGGAGAGTTTTTCTCAGTACAGCTCAGAACAGGGCAATGTAGCCGACTTCCGTGGCGTGCTGGACTTGCCAGAACCGTGTTCCTGAATCCGTTGGTGAGCTGAAGAAATCTAGCTCTCCCCCCAACCCCCGCCAGGAGAGAATGCAGTGTGTTACGCTTCACTCGGCCTAGCCAGGGGCGCCCTGAAGGGCCTACGTGTCTGAGTGTGGCCCAGCAGGCCCAGGGGAGCCTGAGGGTGCTCAGAGTTCTCGTAGGGACACGGGAGCTGACCCGAGGGGGCCAGGAGTCCTGACAGGATTAGTACCGTTACACGAGGGCAGGAGTGCGACTAAGGCCTCAAGGAAAAGGCCGCAAAACCACCCTTCTGGATGGCAAATCAGGGCCTTAGGTAGGGGGCTACGGCCCACGTTGGGATCCCCTCCCCCACTTCGCTCTAGAGCAGGGCAGGATAGGCTCCCGCCCAGGGCCTGAAAGCACCCTCTTCCTTTCGAGAAAACTCAGTTTCTTCCAGAGCCATGCCTGCACTGAGTACAAGTCCAGCAACCAAAGCGTTCTTCAGGAAGCTCCAAGGCCGCATGACTGGAGCGTTCAAGCCGGGAAGACCAGGCTTGCCTCAGAGGGCTGCCTTTTCCAAGTTTACATGCAGAAGGAAGCATCTGTGGTTTCTACCAAGTCCAAAGAGACCTGGCTGCTCGCTGGGTCCTTCGAGAATCATCTTCTCTGTGCAGGGTGCTCTGCGTGTAGCGAACTGCTTAAATGAAAGAATGCCTTAGGTGTCGTAGGCTCACGTGCATCTTCCAAATGCCTGCAGCGTTACCCTAGCAACTGTGCTCTAGAGGCACTTGGACGGCAAGCCGACTTACTCCTTGAGGTAGTCGAGGTATGAGGTCCTCGAAGGGACTGTAAGCAAGACGTTTTGCTCAGTGCAGCTCCGACTACAGTAATGATGCAGGCTTCCATGGCCTGCCGCACAGGCTACCACAGTGTTCCTGAGGCTGTTGGCGTGCTGAGGATATCCAGCTCCCCTGAGGCAGTGTGCAAGCCCCTGCCCTTCACTCGGCACACACACGAGTATTCCAAAGTGCCTCCGGGTCTGAATGTTGCTCTTCAACTCAGGAGAGCCTCGGGGTACTCGGTGTCCTTGTGCGGAAACGGGTGCTGCCGGGAGGAGTCTAGGAGTCCTGGAAAGCTCCCAACCCTTCAACTGAAGCAGAAGAGAGAACTAAGGCCTCACGGAAGCTGCTGCACTCCTACCCTGCTGCGTGGCAAATCAGGTTGCTCCTTCGAAGCTAGGCCTCACTTGGAGTTTCCCCTTAGCTATACAACAGGACAGGATGAGCTCTGACCGAGAAGCTTGGAGTACCCCGGTTCCGTGGGAAACCGTCTTTTCCCTCTCACAGCCATGCCTGCCGTGAGAAGAGGCCCGGCAACAGCAGCGTTTCTCAGGGAGCTTCAAGGCGCAATAGAGGATTCCTCAAGGTGCGAAAACAAGGCTAGTCCCGTCAGGCACCGGCTCCAGGATGACACGGCGCAGAAGTCTCTGTGCTTTCTATCCAAGTCAAAAGCGACCAAGTACGTACTTGATTCCAGCGTTCTTCACAGGGTGCTCTGTGTGTACCAAACTGCCTAGACCAAGGAATGCCTTTGGTCTCCTAGGGTCCCTTGCATCTACGGAAAGCCTGAAGTGTTACACAGAGACCTGTGCTTTAGTGGAGGTTGGAAGGCAAGCCGCCTTTCCCCCTGAGATACGGTGACTTCAGGTATGAGTTCCTAGAAGGGCATGTAAGCAGAGAGTTTCTCCCAGTGTAGCCCGGACTAGGGCAACGAGGCCGACTTGCATGCTATGCTGGACTTGCGAGAACCGTGTTCCTGAAGCCGTTGGTGAGCCGAGGAAATTTAGCTCTCCCAAGGTGGAGTGCGGCCTACCCTGGGGCACCCTGAAGGGCCTACCGGTCTGAGTGTGGCCCAGCAAGCGCAGGGGAGCCTGCGGGTACGCAGAGTTCTTGTCCCGAAACGGACGCTGACGCGACGGGGCCACGAGTCTCTAGACGCTTACTCCCGTTAAACTAACCCAGAACTGCGACTGAGGCCTCAGGGAAACTGCTACACGCCTACCCTTCTGGATGCAAAATCAAGAGCTCACGTGGAGGCTAAAGGCCCACGTTGAGATTCCCCTTAGCGCTAGAGCAGGGCCGGAAGAGCTCCCACCCAGGACCTGGAAGCACTCTCCTTTCGAGAAAACTCATTTTCTTCCAGAGCCAAGTCTGCAGTGAGTACACGTCCGGCAACCAAAGCACTCTTCGGGTAGCTTCAAGGCCGCATGAGTGAAGCATTCAAAATGGGAAAACAAGGCTTTAGACGCCTCTCCAGATTGACACGCCGTCTAAGTACGTGTGGTTTCTGTCGAGTCAAAGGGACACAAGCTACCCACTGGGCCCGTCCCTGAATCAGCTATTCTACGCAGGGGGTTTCTGTGCGTAGCAAACCGCCTCAATGAAGGACTGCCCTAGGTCGGCCTTGGGGCCTGAGCATCTTCCAAAATCCGGCCGTGTTACACGAAGAACGGTGCCCTAGTTGCAGTGGGAGCACTAGTGGAATGACTCCTTGCGGTGGGGTGACTTCAGATATGAGGTGCTAGGAATACTGAAAAGCAGAGGGATGCTCTCAGTGCGGCTCAGACAAGGGCGATGAGGCGGAAGGTCACGGCATGCTGCACTGGCTAGGACCGTCTTCCGCAAACTGCTGGAGAGCTGAGGAAATCTAGCTCTCCCAAGGGAGTGTGCAAAGGCTGCCGATCACTAGGCAGACACACAGGGGTGCTCCGAAGGGCTCCCTGGGCTGGACGTTGCTCGGGAGGCCCAGGGGTCCGTGCACTACGCAGTGTCCTTGTCCAGAGACACGGGCTGACGCGGAGGCGCCTAGGAATCCTGAGAAGCTTACCAGCGTTACACTAAGGACGAGCAACGACTACTGCCTCGTGGAAAGTGCTGCGCGCCTACCATGCTGCACGCAATTCAGGGCCTTCCCTTGAGGCTTCTGCTCAGTGCAGTTTTAAGGTAACTATAGGGCAGGGAGGACGAGCTCCCAAACAGGGACGGGAAGGCACCCCGTTTCCTTCACGGAAACTCTTTCTCTTCTCAGAGCCATGCCTGCCCGGATGAGAATCCGGGCCACATCAGTGTTTTCCAGGTAGATTCGAGGCCGCATAAAGGCAGCTTTCAAGGCGGGAAAGCAAGGTTTGTCTCAAACGGCCCCTTCCAGGTTGACATGGAGCAGACTCTTCAGTGCTTTCTACCAAGTCAAAGAGACCTAGCTTCTCACGGAGTCCTTCCACGATCAACTTTTCTATGCAGGGTATTCTTCCTGAGGTGAACTGCCTAAACGAAAGAATGCGCTCGGTTTCTTGGGTCCTGCGAATCGTCCCAAAGCCTGCAGCTTTACACCAGAAACTGTGCTCTGGTTGCACTTGGACACCCCCAAGCCGACATTCTCCTTGAGGTCGGTTGACTTCAGGTATGAGGTCCTGGAAGGAATTGCAAGCAAAGTGCTCCTCTCAGTACAGCTCTGACTACGGTAATGAGGCACCCTTGCATGGCCTTCTGCAACCGCTACAAATATGTTCCTGAGGCTGTTGGTGAGCTGAGGCAATCTAGCTCCCCCGAGGCAGCGTGAAAGCTGCTGCCCTTCACTCGGCACGCACACGGGTACTCCGAGGTGTCTAGGGGTCTGAATGTTGCTCTTCAACTCAGGAGAGCCCGGGGGTACTCGGTGTCCTTGTACGGAAACGGGTGCTGCCGCGAGGAGTCTAGGAGACCCGAAAGGCTTACTACCGTTCAACTAAAGCAGAAGAGAGAGCTAAGGCCTCCTGGGAGCTGCTGCACTCCTCCCCTGCTGCCCGGCATATCAGGGCCCGCCTTCGAAGCTAGGCCTCACTTGGAGTTTCCCGTTAGCTATGGAACAGGACAGGATGAGCTCTGACCGAGAAACTGGAATACCCCGGTTGCTCGTGAAACCGTCTTTTCCCTCTCGCAGCCATGCCTGCCGTGAGAGGACGCCCGACAACAGCAGTGTTTTCCAGGGAGCTGCAAGGCGCATAACGGGACCTTTCAAGGTGCGAAAACAAGGCTAGTCCCATCAGGCAGCGGCTCCAGGAAGACACGCGGCGTAAGTGTCTGTGGTTTCTGTCCAGTCAAAGGAGACCTAGCGACATACTTGGCTCTTCCCTGATTCAACTTTGCTACACGGGACGTTCTGCGTGTAGCGAACTGCCGGGGCCACAGAGTGCCCTAGGTCTCGTAGGGTCCTGTGCATCTACCGAAAGAAGCCCTGAAGTGTTCCACAGAAATCTGTGCTTGGCGGAATTTGTAGTGCAGGCCGCCTTTCCACCTGACACACGCTGACTTCACGTATGAGTGCCTAGAGAGACTAGCAAGCGGAGAGTTTTTCTCAGTACAGCTCAGAACAGGGCAATGTAGCCGACTTCCGTGGCGTGCTGGACTTGCCAGAACCGTGTTCCTGAATCCGTTGGTGAGCTGAAGAAATCTAGCTCTCCCCCCAACCCCCGCCAGGAGAGAATGCAGTGTGTTACGCTTCACTCGGCCTAGCCAGGGGCGCCCTGAAGGGCCTACGTGTCTGAGTGTGGCCCAGCAGGCCCAGGGGAGCCTGAGGGTGCTCAGAGTTCTCGTAGGGACACGGGAGCTGACCCGAGGGGGCCAGGAGTCCTGACAGGATTAGTACCGTTACACGAGGGCAGGAGTGCGACTAAGGCCTCAAGGAAAAGGCCGCAAAACCACCCTTCTGGATGGCAAATCAGGGCCTTAGGTAGGGGGCTACGGCCCACGTTGGGATCCCCTCCCCCACTTCGCTCTAGAGCAGGGCAGGATAGGCTCCCGCCCAGGGCCTGAAAGCACCCTCTTCCTTTCGAGAAAACTCAGTTTCTTCCAGAGCCATGCCTGCACTGAGTACAAGTCCAGCAACCAAAGCGTTCTTCAGGAAGCTCCAAGGCCGCATGACTGGAGCGTTCAAGCCGGGAAGACCAGGCTTGCCTCAGAGGGCTGCCTTTTCCAAGTTTACATGCAGAAGGAAGCATCTGTGGTTTCTACCAAGTCCAAAGAGACCTGGCTGCTCGCTGGGTCCTTCGAGAATCATCTTCTCTGTGCAGGGTGCTCTGCGTGTAGCGAACTGCTTAAATGAAAGAATGCCTTAGGTGTCGTAGGCTCACGTGCATCTTCCAAATGCCTGCAGCGTTACCCTAGCAACTGTGCTCTAGAGGCACTTGGACGGCAAGCCGACTTACTCCTTGAGGTAGTCGAGGTATGAGGTCCTCGAAGGGACTGTAAGCAAGACGTTTTGCTCAGTGCAGCTCCGACTACAGTAATGATGCAGGCTTCCATGGCCTGCCGCACAGGCTACCACAGTGTTCCTGAGGCTGTTGGCGTGCTGAGGATATCCAGCTCCCCTGAGGCAGTGTGCAAGCCCCTGCCCTTCACTCGGCACACACACGAGTATTCCAAAGTGCCTCCGGGTCTGAATGTTGCTCTTCAACTCAGGAGAGCCTCGGGGTACTCGGTGTCCTTGTGCGGAAACGGGTGCTGCCGGGAGGAGTCTAGGAGTCCTGGAAAGCTCCCAACCCTTCAACTGAAGCAGAAGAGAGAACTAAGGCCTCACGGAAGCTGCTGCACTCCTACCCTGCTGTGTGGCAAATCAGGTTGCTCCTTCGAAGCTAGGCCTCACTTGGAGTTTCCCCTTAGTTATACAACAGGACAGGATGAGCTCTGACCGAGAAGCTTGGAGTACCCCGGTTCCGTGGGAAACCGTCTTTTCCCTCTCACAGCCATGCCTGCCGTGAGAAGAGGCCCGGCAACAGCAGCGTTTCTCAGGGAGCTTCAAGGCGCAATAGAGGATTCCTCAAGGTGCGAAAACAAGGCTAGTCCCGTCAGGCACCGGCTCCAGGATGACACGGCGCAGAAGTCTCTGTGCTTTCTATCCAAGTCAAAAGCGACCTAGTACGTACTTGATTCCAGCGTTCTTCACAGGGTGCTCTGTGTGTACCAAACTGCCTAGACCAAGGAATGCCTTTGGTCTCCTAGGGTCCCTTGCATCTACGGAAAGCCTGAAGTGTTACACAGAGACCTGTGCTTTAGTGGAGGTTGGAAGGCAAGCCGCCTTTCCCCCTGAGATACGGTGACTTCAGGTATGAGTTCCTAGAAGGGCATGTAAGCAGAGAGTTTCTCCCAGTGTAGCCCGGACTAGGGCAACGAGGCCGACTTGCATGCTATGCTGGACTTGCGAGAACCGTGTTCCTGAAGCCGTTGGTGAGCCGAGGAAATTTAGCTCTCCCAAGGTGGAGTGCGGCCTACCCTGGGGCACCCTGAAGGGCCTACCGGTCTGAGTGTGGCCCAGCAAGCGCAGGGGAGCCTGCGGGTACGCAGAGTTCTTGTCCCGAAACGGACGCTGACGCGACGGGGCCACGAGTCTCTAGACGCTTACTCCCGTTAAACTAACCCAGAACTGCGACTGAGGCCTCAGGGAAACTGCTACACGCCTACCCTTCTGGATGCAAAATCAAGAGCTCACGTGGAGGCTAAAGGCCCACGTTGAGATTCCCCTTAGCGCTAGAGCAGGGCCGGAAGAGCTCCCACCCAGGACCTGGAAGCACCCTCCTTTCGAGAAAACTCATTTTCTTCCAGAGCCAAGTCTGCAGTGAGTACACGTCCGGCAACCAAAGCACTCTTCGGGTAGCTTCAAGGCCGCATGAGTGAAGCATTCAAAATGGGAAAACAAGGCTTTAGACGCCTCTCCAGATTGACACGCCGTCTAAGTACGTGTGGTTTCTGTCGAGTCAAAGGGACACAAGCTACCCACTGGGCCCGTCCCTGAATCAGCTATTCTACGCAGGGGGGTTCTGTGCGTAGCAAACCGCCTCAATGAAGGACTGCCCTAGGTCGGCCTTGGGGCCTGAGCATCTTCCAAAATCCGGCCGTGTTACACGAAGAACGGTGCCCTAGTTGCAGTGGGAGCACTAGTGGAATGACTCCTTGCGGTGGGGTGACTTCAGATATGAGGTGCTAGGAATACTGAAAAGCAGAGGGATGCTCTCAGTGCGGCTCAGACAAGGGCGATGAGGCGGAAGGTCACGGCATGCTGCACTGGCTAGGACCGTCTTCCGCAAACTGCTGGAGAGCTGAGGAAATCTAGCTCTCCCAAGGGAGTGTGCAAAGGCTGCCGATCACTAGGCAGACACACAGGGGTGCTCTGAAGGGCTCCCTGGGCTGGACGTTGCTCGGGAGGCCCAGGGGTCCGTGCACTACGCAGTGTCCTTGTCCAGAGACACGGGCTGACGCGGAGGCGCCTAGGAATCCTGAGAAGCTTACCAGCGTTACACTAAGGACGAGCAACGACTACTGCCTCGTGGAAAGTGCTGCGCGCCTACCATGCTGCACGCAATTCAGGGCCTTCCCTTGAGGCTTTTGCTCAGTGCAGTTTTAAGGTAACTATAGGGCAGGGAGGACGAGCTCCCAAACAGGGACGGGAAGGCACCCCGTTTCCTTCACGGAAACTCTTTCTCTTCTCAGAGCCATGCCTGCCCGGATGAGAATCCGGGCCACATCAGTGTTTTCCAGGTAGATTCGAGGCCGCATAAAGGCAGCTTTCAAGGCGGGAAAGCAAGGTTTGTCTCAAACGGCCCCTTCCAGGTTGACATGGAGCAGACTCTTCAGTGCTTTCTACCAAGTCAAAGAGACCTAGCTTCTCACGGAGTCCTTCCACGATCAACTTTTCTATGCAGGGTATTCTTCCTGAGGTGAACTGCCTAAACGAAAGAATGCGCTCGGTTTCTTGGGTCCTGCGAATCGTCCCAAAGCCTGCAGCTTTACACCAGAAACTGTGCTCTGGTTGCACTTGGACACCCCCAAGCCGACATTCTCCTTGAGGTCGGTTGACTTCAGGTATGAGGTCCTGGAAGGAATTGCAAGCAAAGTGCTCCTCTCAGTACAGCTCTGACTACGGTAATGAGGCACCCTTGCATGGCCTTCTGCAACCGCTACAAATATGTTCCTGAGGCTGTTGGTGAGCTGAGGCAATCTAGCTCCCCCGAGGCAGCGTGAAAGCTGCTGCCCTTCACTCGGCACGCACACGGGTACTCCGAGGTGTCTAGGGGTCTGAATGTTGCTCTTCAACTCAGGAGAGCCCGGGGGTACTCGGTGTCCTTGTACGGAAACGGGTGCTGCCGCGAGGAGTCTAGGAGACCCGAAAGGCTTACTACCGTTCAACTAAAGCAGAAGAGAGAGCTAAGGCCTCCTGGGAGCTGCTGCACTCCTCCCCTGCTGCCCGGCATATCAGGGCCCGCCTTCGAAGCTAGGCCTCACTTGGAGTTTCCCGTTAGCTATGGAACAGGACAGGATGAGCTCTGACCGAGAAACTGGAATACCCCGGTTGCTCGTGAAACCGTCTTTTCCCTCTCGCAGCCATGCCTGCCGTGAGAGGACGCCCGACAACAGCAGTGTTTTCCAGGGAGCTGCAAGGCGCATAACGGGACCTTTCAAGGTGCGGAAACAAGGCTAGTCCCATCAGGCAGCGGCTCCAGGAAGACACGCGGCGTAAGTGTCTGTGGTTTCTGTCCAGTCAAAGGAGACCTAGCGACATACTTGGCTCTTCCCTGATTCAACTTTGCTACACGGGACGTTCTGCGTGTAGCGAACTGCCGGGGTCACAGAGTGCCCTAGGTCTCGTAGGGTCCTGTGCATCTACCGAAAGAAGCCCTGAAGTGTTCCACAGAAATCTGTGCTTGGCGGAATTTGTAGTGCAGGCCGCCTTTCCACCTGACACACGCTGACTTCAGGTATGAGTGCCTAGAGAGACTAGCAAGCGGAGAGTTTTTCTCAGTACAGCTCAGAACAGGGCAATGTAGACGACTTCCGTGGCGTGCTGGACTTGCCAGAACCGTGTTCCTGAATCCGTTGGTGAGCTGAAGAAATCTAGCTCTCCCCCCAACCCCCGCCAGGAGAGAATGCAGTGTGTTACGCTTCACTCGGCCTAGCCAGGGGCGCCCTGAAGGGCCTACGTGTCTGAGTGTGGCCCAGCAGGCCCAGGGGAGCCTGAGGGTGCTCAGAGTTCTCGTAGGGACACGGGAGCTGACCCGAGGGGGCCAGGAGTCCTGACAGGATTAGTACCGTTACACGAGGGCAGGAGTGCGACTAAGGCCTCAAGGAAAAGGCCGCAAAACCACCCTTCTGGATGGCAAATCAGGGCCTTAGGTAGGGGGCTACAGCCCACGTTGGGATCCCCTCCCCCACTTCGCTCTAGAGCAGGGCAGGATAGGCTCCCGCCCAGGGCCTGAAAGCACCCTCTTCCTTTCGAGAAAACTCAGTTTCTTCCAGAGCCATGCCTGCACTGAGTACAAGTCCAGCAACCAAAGCGTTCTTCAGGAAGCTCCAAGGCCGCATGACTGGAGCGTTCAAGCCGGGAAGACCAGGCTTGCCTCAGAGGGCTGCCTTTTCCAAGTTTACATGCAGAAGGAAGCATCTGTGGTTTCTACCAAGTCCAAAGAGACCTGGCTGCTCGCTGGGTCCTTCGAGAATCATCTTCTCTGTGCAGGGTGCTCTGCGTGTAGCGAACTGCTTAAATGAAAGAATGCCTTAGGTGTCGTAGGCTCACGTGCATCTTCCAAATGCCTGCAGCGTTACCCTAGCAACTGTGCTCTAGAGGCACTTGGACGGCAAGCCGACTTACTCCTTGAGGTAGTCGAGGTATGAGGTCCTCGAAGGGACTGTAAGCAAGACGTTTTGCTCAGTGCAGCTCCGACTACAGTAATGATGCAGGCTTCCATGGCCTGCCGCACAGGCTACCACAGTGTTCCTGAGGCTGTTGGCGTGCTGAGGATATCCAGCTCCCCTGAGGCAGTGTGCAAGCCCCTGCCCTTCACTCGGCACACACACGAGTATTCCAAAGTGCCTCCGGGTCTGAATGTTGCTCTTCAACTCAGGAGAGCCTCGGGGTACTCGGTGTCCTTGTGCGGAAACGGGTGCTGCCGGGAGGAGTCTAGGAGTCCTGGAAAGCTCCCAACCCTTCAACTGAAGCAGAAGAGAGAACTAAGGCCTCACGGAAGCTGCTGCACTCCTACCCTGCTGCGTGGCAAATCAGGTTGCTCCTTCGAAGCTAGGCCTCACTTGGAGTTTCCCCTTAGTTATACAACAGGACAGGATGAGCTCTGACCGAGAAGCTTGGAGTACCCCAGTTCCGTGGGAAACCGTCTTTTCCCTCTCACAGCCATGCCTGCCGTGAGAAGAGGCCCGGCAACAGCAGCGTTTCTCAGGGAGCTTCAAGGCGCAATAGAGGATTCCTCAAGGTGCGAAAACAAGGCTAGTCCCGTCAGGCACCGGCTCCAGGATGACACGGCGCAGAAGTCTCTGTGCTTTCTATCCAAGTCAAAAGCGACCTAGTACGTACTTGATTCCAGCGTTCTTCACAGGGTGCTCTGTGTGTACCAAACTGCCTAGACCAAGGAATGCCTTTGGTCTCCTAGGGTCCCTTGCATCTACGGAAAGCCTGAAGTGTTACACAGAGACCTGTGCTTTAGTGGAGGTTGGAAGGCAAGCCGCCTTTCCCCCTGAGATACGGTGACTTCAGGTATGAGTTCCTAGAAGGGCATGTAAGCAGAGAGTTTCTCCCAGTGTAGCCCGGACTAGGGCAACGAGGCCGACTTGCATGCTATGCTGGACTTGCGAGAACCGTGTTCCTGAAGCCGTTGGTGAGCCGAGGAAATTTAGCTCTCCCAAGGTGGAGTGCGGCCTACCCTGGGGCACCCTGAAGGGCCTACCGGTCTGAGTGTGGCCCAGCAAGCGCAGGGGAGCCTGCGGGTACGCAGAGTTCTTGTCCCGAAACGGACGCTGACGCGACGGGGCCACGAGTCTCTAGACGCTTACTCCCGTTAAACTAACCCAGAACTGCGACTGAGGCCTCAGGGAAACTGCTACACGCCTACGCTTCTGGATGCAAAATCAAGAGCTCACGTGGAGGCTAAAGGCCCACGTTGAGATTCCCCTTAGCGCTAGAGCAGGGCCGGAAGAGCTCCCACCCAGGACCTGGAAGCACCCTCCTTTCGAGAAAACTCATTTTCTTCCAGAGCCAAGTCTGCAGTGAGTACACATCCGGCAACCAAAGCACTCTTCGGGTAGCTTCAAGGCCGCATGAGTGAAGCATTCAAAATGGGAAAACAAGGCTTTAGACGCCTCTCCAGATTGACACGCCGTCTAAGTACGTGTGGTTTCTGTCGAGTCAAAGGGACACAAGCTACCCACTGGGCCCGTCCCTGAATCAGCTATTCTACGCAGGGGGTTTCTGTGCGTAGCAAACCGCCTCAATGAAGGACTGCCCTAGGTCGGCCTTGGGGCCTGAGCATCTTCCAAAATCCGGCCGTGTTACACGAAGAACGGTGCCCTAGTTGCAGTGGGAGCACTAGTGGAATGACTCCTTGCGGTGGGGTGACTTCAGATATGAGGTGCTAGGAATACTGAAAAGCAGAGGGATGCTCTCAGTGCGGCTCAGACAAGGGCGATGAGGCGGAAGGTCACGGCATGCTGCACTGGCTAGGACCGTCTTCCGCAAACTGCTGGAGAGCTGAGGAAATCTAGCTCTCCCAAGGGAGTGTGCAAAGGCTGCCGATCACTAGGCAGACACACAGGGGTGCTCCGAAGGGCTCCCTGGGCTGGACGTTGCTCGGGAGGCCCAGGGGTCCGTGCACTACGCAGTGTCCTTGTCCAGAGACACGGGCTGACGCGGAGGCGCCTAGGAATCCTGAGAAGCTTACCAGCGTTACACTAAGGACGAGCAACGACTACTGCCTCGTGGAAAGTGCTGCGCGCCTACCATGCTGCACGCAATTCAGGGCCTTCCCTTGAGGCTTCTGCTCAGTGCAGTTTTAAGGTAACTATAGGGCAGGGAGGACGAGCTCCCAAACAGGGACGGGAAGGCACCCCGTTTCCTTCACGGAAACTCTTTCTCTTCTCAGAGCCATGCCTGCCCGGATGAGAATCCGGGCCACATCAGTGTTTTCCAGGTAGATTCGAGGCCGCATAAAGGCAGCTTTCAAGGCGGGAAAGCAAGGTTTGTCTCAAACGGCCCCTTCCAGGTTGACATGGAGCAGACTCTTCAGTGCTTTCTACCAAGTCAAAGAGACCTAGCTTCTCACGGAGTCCTTCCACGATCAACTTTTCTATGCAGGGTATTCTTCCTGAGGTGAACTGCCTAAACGAAAGAATGCGCTCGGTTTCTTGGGTCCTGCGAATCGTCCCAAAGCCTGCAGCTTTACACCAGAAACTGTGCTCTGGTTGCACTTGGACACCCCCAAGCCGACATTCTCCTTGAGGTCGGTTGACTTCAGGTATGAGGTCCTGGAAGGAATTGCAAGCAAAGTGCTCCTCTCAGTACAGCTCTGACTACGGTAATGAGGCACCCTTGCATGGCCTTCTGCAACCGCTACAAATATGTTCCTGAGGCTGTTGGTGAGCTGAGGCAATCTAGCTCCCCCGAGGCAGCGTGAAAGCTGCTGCCCTTCACTCGGCACGCACACGGGTACTCCGAGGTGTCTAGGGGTCTGAATGTTGCTCTTCAACTCAGGAGAGCCCGGGGGTACTCGGTGTCCTTGTACGGAAACGGGTGCTGCCGCGAGGAGTCTAGGAGACCCGAAAGGCTTACTACCGTTCAACTAAAGCAGAAGAGAGAGCTAAGGCCTCCTGGGAGCTGCTGCACTCCTCCCCTGCTGCCCGGCATATCAGGGCCCGCCTTCGAAGCTAGGCCTCACTTGGAGTTTCCCGTTAGCTATGGAACAGGACAGGATGAGCTCTGACCGAGAAACTGGAATACCCCGGTTGCTCGTGAAACCGTCTTTTCCCTCTCGCAGCCATGCCTGCCGTGAGAGGACGCCCGACAACAGCAGTGTTTTCCAGGGAGCTGCAAGGCGCATAACGGGACCTTTCAAGGTGCGAAAACAAGGCTAGTCCCATCAGGCAGCGGCTCCAGGAAGACACGCGGCGTAAGTGTCTGTGGTTTCTGTCCAGTCAAAGGAGACCTAGCGACATACTTGGCTCTTCCCTGATTCAACTTTGCTACACGGGACGTTCTGCGTGTAGCGAACTGCCGGGGCCACAGAGTGCCCTAGGTCTCGTAGGGTCCTGTGCATCTACCGAAAGAAGCCCTGAAGTGTTCCACAGAAATCTGTGCTTGGCGGAATTTGTAGTGCAGGCCGCCTTTCCACCTGACACACGCTGACTTCACGTATGAGTGCCTAGAGAGACTAGCAAGCGGAGAGTTTTTCTCAGTACAGCTCAGAACAGGGCAATGTAGCCGACTTCCGTGGCGTGCTGGACTTGCCAGAACCGTGTTCCTGAATCCGTTGGTGAGCTGAAGAAATCTAGCTCTCCCCCCAACCCCCGCCAGGAGAGAATGCAGTGTGTTACGCTTCACTCGGCCTAGCCAGGGGCGCCCTGAAGGGCCTACGTGTCTGAGTGTGGCCCAGCAGGCCCAGGGGAGCCTGAGGGTGCTCAGAGTTCTCGTAGGGACACGGGAGCTGACCCGAGGGGGCCAGGAGTCCTGACAGGATTAGTACCGTTACACGAGGGCAGGAGTGCGACTAAGGCCTCAAGGAAAAGGCCGCAAAACCACCCTTCTGGATGGCAAATCAGGGCCTTAGGTAGGGGGCTACGGCCCACGTTGGGATCCCCTCCCCCACTTCGCTCTAGAGCAGGGCAGGATAGGCTCCCGCCCAGGGCCTGAAAGCACCCTCTTCCTTTCGAGAAAACTCAGTTTCTTCCAGAGCCATGCCTGCACTGAGTACAAGTCCAGCAACCAAAGCGTTCTTCAGGAAGCTCCAAGGCCGCATGACTGGAGCGTTCAAGCCGGGAAGACCAGGCTTGCCTCAGAGGGCTGCCTTTTCCAAGTTTACATGCAGAAGGAAGCATCTGTGGTTTCTACCAAGTCCAAAGAGACCTGGCTGCTCGCTGGGTCCTTCGAGAATCATCTTCTCTGTGCAGGGTGCTCTGCGTGTAGCGAACTGCTTAAATGAAAGAATGCCTTAGGTGTCGTAGGCTCACGTGCATCTTCCAAATGCCTGCAGCGTTACCCTAGCAACTGTGCTCTAGAGGCACTTGGACGGCAAGCCGACTTACTCCTTGAGGTAGTCGAGGTATGAGGTCCTCGAAGGGACTGTAAGCAAGACGTTTTGCTCAGTGCAGCTCCGACTACAGTAATGATGCAGGCTTCCATGGCCTGCCGCACAGGCTACCACAGTGTTCCTGAGGCTGTTGGCGTGCTGAGGATATCCAGCTCCCCTGAGGCAGTGTGCAAGCCCCTGCCCTTCACTCGGCACACACACGAGTATTCCAAAGTGCCTCCGGGTCTGAATGTTGCTCTTCAACTCAGGAGAGCCTCGGGGTACTCGGTGTCCTTGTGCGGAAACGGGTGCTGCCGGGAGGAGTCTAGGAGTCCTGGAAAGCTCCCAACCCTTCAACTGAAGCAGAAGAGAGAACTAAGGCCTCACGGAAGCTGCTGCACTCCTACCCTGCTGTGTGGCAAATCAGGTTGCTCCTTCGAAGCTAGGCCTCACTTGGAGTTTCCCCTTAGTTATACAACAGGACAGGATGAGCTCTGACCGAGAAGCTTGGAGTACCCCGGTTCCGTGGGAAACCGTCTTTTCCCTCTCACAGCCATGCCTGCCGTGAGAAGAGGCCCGGCAACAGCAGCGTTTCTCAGGGAGCTTCAAGGCGCAATAGAGGATTCCTCAAGGTGCGAAAACAAGGCTAGTCCCGTCAGGCACCGGCTCCAGGATGACACGGCGCAGAAGTCTCTGTGCTTTCTATCCAAGTCAAAAGCGACCTAGTACGTACTTGATTCCAGCGTTCTTCACAGGGTGCTCTGTGTGTACCAAACTGCCTAGACCAAGGAATGCCTTTGGTCTCCTAGGGTCCCTTGCATCTACGGAAAGCCTGAAGTGTTACACAGAGACCTGTGCTTTAGTGGAGGTTGGAAGGCAAGCCGCCTTTCCCCCTGAGATACGGTGACTTCAGGTATGAGTTCCTAGAAGGGCATGTAAGCAGAGAGTTTCTCCCAGTGTAGCCCAGACTAGGGCAACGAGGCCGACTTGCATGCTATGCTGGACTTGCGAGAACCGTGTTCCTGAAGCCGTTGGTGAGCCGAGGAAATTTAGCTCTCCCAAGGTGGAGTGCGGCCTACCCTGGGGCACCCTGAAGGGCCTACCGGTCTGAGTGTGGCCCAGCAAGCGCAGGGGAGCCTGCGGGTACGCAGAGTTCTTGTCCCGAAACGGACGCTGACGCGACGGGGCCACGAGTCTCTAGACGCTTACTCCCGTTAAACTAACCCAGAACTGCGACTGAGGCCTCAGGGAAACTGCTACACGCCTACCCTTCTGGATGCAAAATCAAGAGCTCACGTGGAGGCTAAAGGCCCACGTTGAGATTCCCCTTAGCGCTAGAGCAGGGCCGGAAGAGCTCCCACCCAGGACCTGGAAGCACCCTCCTTTCGAGAAAACTCATTTTCTTCCAGAGCCAAGTCTGCAGTGAGTACACGTCCGGCAACCAAAGCACTCTTCGGGTAGCTTCAAGGCCGCATGAGTGAAGCATTCAAAATGGGAAAACAAGGCTTTAGACGCCTCTCCAGATTGACACGCCGTCTAAGTACGTGTGGTTTCTGTCGAGTCAAAGGGACACAAGCTACCCACTGGGCCCATCCCTGAATCAGCTATTCTACGCAGGGGGGTTCTGTGCGTAGCAAACCGCCTCAATGAAGGACTGCCCTAGGTCGGCCTTGGGGCCTGAGCATCTTCCAAAATCCGGCCGTGTTACACGAAGAACGGTGCCCTAGTTGCAGTGGGAGCACTAGTGGAATGACTCCTTGCGGTGGGGTGACTTCAGATATGAGGTGCTAGGAATACTGAAAAGCAGAGGGATGCTCTCAGTGCGGCTCAGACAAGGGCGATGAGGCGGAAGGTCACGGCATGCTGCACTGGCTAGGACCGTCTTCCGCAAACTGCTGGAGAGCTGAGGAAATCTAGCTCTCCCAAGGGAGTGTGCAAAGGCTGCCGATCACTAGGCAGACACACAGGGGTGCTCCGAAGGGCTCCCTGGGCTGGACGTTGCTCGGGAGGCCCAGGGGTCCGTGCACTACGCAGTGTCCTTGTCCAGAGACACGGGCTGACGCGGAGGCGCCTAGGAATCCTGAGAAGCTTACCAGCGTTACACTAAGGACGAGCAACGACTACTGCCTCGTGGAAAGTGCTGCGCGCCTACCATGCTGCACGCAATTCAGGGCCTTCCCTTGAGGCTTCTGCTCAGTGCAGTTTTAAGGTAACTATAGGGCAGGGAGGACGAGCTCCCAAACAGGGACGGGAAGGCACCCCGTTTCCTTCACGGAAACTCTTTCTCTTCTCAGAGCCATGCCTGCCCGGATGAGAATCCGGGCCACATCAGTGTTTTCCAGGTAGATTCGAGGCCGCATAAAGGCAGCTTTCAAGGCGGGAAAGCAAGGTTTGTCTCAAACGGCCCCTTCCAGGTTGACATGGAGCAGACTCTTCAGTGCTTTCTACCAAGTCAAAGAGACCTAGCTTCTCACGGAGTCCTTCCACGATCAACTTTTCTATGCAGGGTATTCTTCCTGAGGTGAACTGCCTAAACGAAAGAATGCGCTCGGTTTCTTGGGTCCTGCGAATCGTCCCAAAGCCTGCAGCTTTACACCAGAAACTGTGCTCTGGTTGCACTTGGACACCCCCAAGCCGACATTCTCCTTGAGGTCGGTTGACTTCAGGTATGAGGTCCTGGAAGGAATTGCAAGCAAAGTGCTCCTCTCAGTACAGCTCTGACTACGGTAATGAGGCACCCTTGCATGGCCTTCTGCAACCGCTACAAATATGTTCCTGAGGCTGTTGGTGAGCTGAGGCAATCTAGCTCCCCCGAGGCAGCGTGAAAGCTGCTGCCCTTCACTCGGCACGCACACGGGTACTCCGAGGTGTCTAGGGGTCTGAATGTTGCTCTTCAACTCAGGAGAGCCCGGGGGTACTCGGTGTCCTTGTACGGAAACGGGTGCTGCCGCGAGGAGTCTAGGAGACCCGAAAGGCTTACTACCGTTCAACTAAAGCAGAAGAGAGAGCTAAGGCCTCCTGGGAGCTGCTGCACTCCTCCCCTGCTGCCCGGCATATCAGGGCCCGCCTTCGAAGCTAGGCCTCACTTGGAGTTTCCCGTTAGCTATGGAACAGGACAGGATGAGCTCTGACCGAGAAACTGGAATACCCCGGTTGCTCGTGAAACCGTCTTTTCCCTCTCGCAGCCATGCCTGCCGTGAGAGGACGCCCGACAACAGCAGTGTTTTCCAGGGAGCTGCAAGGCGCATAACGGGACCTTTCAAGGTGCGAAAACAAGGCTAGTCCCATCAGGCAGCGGCTCCAGGAAGACACGCAGCGTAAGTGTCTGTGGTTTCTGTCCAGTCAAAGGAGACCTAGCGACATACTTGGCTCTTCCCTGATTCAACTTTGCTACACGGGACGTTCTGCGTGTAGCGAACTGCCGGGGTCACAGAGTGCCCTAGGTCTCGTAGGGTCCTGTGCATCTACCGAAAGAAGCCCTGAAGTGTTCCACAGAAATCTGTGCTTGGCGGAATTTGTAGTGCAGGCCGCCTTTCCACCTGACACACGCTGACTTCAGGTATGAGTGCCTAGAGAGACTAGCAAGCGGAGAGTTTTTCTCAGTACAGCTCAGAACAGGGCAATGTAGACGACTTCCGTGGCGTGCTGGACTTGCCAGAACCGTGTTCCTGAATCCGTTGGTGAGCTGAAGAAATCTAGCTCTCCCCCCAACCCCCGCCAGGAGAGAATGCAGTGTGTTACGCTTCACTCGGCCTAGCCAGGGGCGCCCTGAAGGGCCTACGTGTCTGAGTGTGGCCCAGCAGGCCCAGGGGAGCCTGAGGGTGCTCAGAGTTCTCGTAGGGACACGGGAGCTGACCCGAGGGGGCCAGGAGTCCTGACAGGATTAGTACCGTTACACGAGGGCAGGAGTGCGACTAAGGCCTCAAGGAAAAGGCCGCAAAACCACCCTTCTGGATGGCAAATCAGGGCCTTAGGTAGGGGGCTACGGCCCACGTTGGGATCCCCTCCCCCACTTCGCTCTAGAGCAGGGCAGGATAGGCTCCCGCCCAGGGCCTGAAAGCACCCTCTTCCTTTCGAGAAAACTCAGTTTCTTCCAGAGCCATGCCTGCACTGAGTACAAGTCCAGCAACCAAAGCGTTCTTCAGGAAGCTCCAAGGCCGCATGACTGGAGCGTTCAAGCCGGGAAGACCAGGCTTGCCTCAGAGGGCTGCCTTTTCCAAGTTTACATGCAGAAGGAAGCATCTGTGGTTTCTACCAAGTCCAAAGAGACCTGGCTGCTCGCTGGGTCCTTCGAGAATCATCTTCTCTGTGCAGGGTGCTCTGCGTGTAGCGAACTGCTTAAATGAAAGAATGCCTTAGGTGTCGTAGGCTCACGTGCATCTTCCAAATGCCTGCAGCGTTACCCTAGCAACTGTGCTCTAGAGGCACTTGGACGGCAAGCCGACTTACTCCTTGAGGTAGTCGAGGTATGAGGTCCTCGAAGGGACTGTAAGCAAGACGTTTTGCTCAGTGCAGCTCCGACTACAGTAATGATGCAGGCTTCCATGGCCTGCCGCACAGGCTACCACAGTGTTCCTGAGGCTGTTGGCGTGCTGAGGATATCCAGCTCCCCTGAGGCAGTGTGCAAGCCCCTGCCCTTCACTCGGCACACACACGAGTATTCCAAAGTGCCTCCGGGTCTGAATGTTGCTCTTCAACTCAGGAGAGCCTCGGGGTACTCGGTGTCCTTGTGCGGAAACGGGTGCTGCCGGGAGGAGTCTAGGAGTCCTGGAAAGCTCCCAACCCTTCAACTGAAGCAGAAGAGAGAACTAAGGCCTCACGGAAGCTGCTGCACTCCTACCCTGCTGCGTGGCAAATCAGGTTGTTCCTTCGAAGCTAGGCCTCACTTGGAGTTTCCCCTTAGTTATACAACAGGACAGGATGAGCTCTGACCGAGAAGCTTGGAGTACCCCGGTTCCGTGGGAAACCGTCTTTTCCCTCTCACAGCCATGCCTGCCGTGAGAAGAGGCCCGGCAACAGCAGCGTTTCTCAGGGAGCTTCAAGGCGCAATAGAGGATTCCTCAAGGTGCGAAAACAAGGCTAGTCCCGTCAGGCACCGGCTCCAGGATGACACGGCGCAGAAGTCTCTGTGCTTTCTATCCAAGTCAAAAGCGACCTAGTACGTACTTGATTCCAGCGTTCTTCACAGGGTGCTCTGTGTGTACCAAACTGCCTAGACCAAGGAATGCCTTTGGTCTCCTAGGGTCCCTTGCATCTACGGAAAGCCTGAAGTGTTACACAGAGACCTGTGCTTTAGTGGAGGTTGGAAGGCAAGCCGCCTTTCCCCCTGAGATACGGTGACTTCAGGTATGAGTTCCTAGAAGGGCATGTAAGCAGAGAGTTTCTCCCAGTGTAGCCCGGACTAGGGCAACGAGGTCGACTTGCATGCTATGCTGGACTTGCGAGAACCGTGTTCCTGAAGCCGTTGGTGAGCCGAGGAAATTTAGCTCTCCCAAGGTGGAGTGCGGCCTACCCTGGGGCACCCTGAAGGGCCTACCGGTCTGAGTGTGGCCCAGCAAGCGCAGGGGAGCCTGCGGGTACGCAGAGTTCTTGTCCCGAAACGGACGCTGACGCGACGGGGCCACGAGTCTCTAGACGCTTACTCCCGTTAAACTAACCCAGAACTGCGACTGAGGCCTCAGGGAAACTGCTACACGCCTACGCTTCTGGATGCAAAATCAAGAGCTCACGTGGAGGCTAAAGGCCCACGTTGAGATTCCCCTTAGCGCTAGAGCAGGGCCGGAAGAGCTCCCACCCAGGACCTGGAAGCACCCTCCTTTCGAGAAAACTCATTTTCTTCCAGAGCCAAGTCTGCAGTGAGTACACATCCGGCAACCAAAGCACTCTTCGGGTAGCTTCAAGGCCGCATGAGTGAAGCATTCAAAATGGGAAAACAAGGCTTTAGACGCCTCTCCAGATTGACACGCCGTCTAAGTACGTGTGGTTTCTGTCGAGTCAAAGGGACACAAGCTACCCACTGGGCCCGTCCCTGAATCAGCTATTCTACGCAGGGGGTTTCTGTGCGTAGCAAACCGCCTCAATGAAGGACTGCCCTAGGTCGGCCTTGGGGCCTGAGCATCTTCCAAAATCCGGCCGTGTTACACGAAGAACGGTGCCCTAGTTGCAGTGGGAGCACTAGTGGAATGACTCCTTGCGGTGGGGTGACTTCAGATATGAGGTGCTAGGAATACTGAAAAGCAGAGGGATGCTCTCAGTGCGGCTCAGACAAGGGCGATGAGGCGGAAGGTCACGGCATGCTGCACTGGCTAGGACCGTCTTCCGCAAACTGCTGGAGAGCTGAGGAAATCTAGCTCTCCCAAGGGAGTGTGCAAAGGCTGCCGATCACTAGGCAGACACACAGGGGTGCTCCGAAGGGCTCCCTGGGCTGGACGTTGCTCGGGAGGCCCAGGGGTCCGTGCACTACGCAGTGTCCTTGTCCAGAGACACGGGCTGACGCGGAGGCGCCTAGGAATCCTGAGAAGCTTACCAGCGTTACACTAAGGACGAGCAACGACTACTGCCTCGTGGAAAGTGCTGCGCGCCTACCATGCTGCACGCAATTCAGGGCCTTCCCTTGAGGCTTCTGCTCAGTGCAGTTTTAAGGTAACTATAGGGCAGGGAGGACGAGCTCCCAAACAGGGACGGGAAGGCACCCCGTTTCCTTCACGGAAACTCTTTCTCTTCTCAGAGCCATGCCTGCCCGGATGAGAATCCGGGCCACATCAGTGTTTTCCAGGTAGCTTCGAGGCCGCATAAAGGCAGCTTTCAAGGCGGGAAAGCAAGGTTTGTCTCAAACGGCCCCTTCCAGGTTGACATGGAGCAGACTCTTCAGTGCTTTCTACCAAGTCAAAGAGACCTAGCTTCTCACGGAGTCCTTCCACGATCAACTTTTCTATGCAGGGTATTCTTCCTGAGGTGAACTGCCTAAACGAAAGAATGCGCTCGGTTTCTTGGGTCCTGCGAATCGTCCCAAAGCCTGCAGCTTTACACCAGAAACTGTGCTCTGGTTGCACTTGGACACCCCCAAGCCGACATTCTCCTTGAGGTCGGTTGACTTCAGGTATGAGGTCCTGGAAGGAATTGCAAGCAAAGTGCTCCTCTCAGTACAGCTCTGACTACGGTAATGAGGCACCCTTGCATGGCCTTCTGCAACCGCTACAAATATGTTCCTGAGGCTGTTGGTGAGCTGAGGCAATCTAGCTCCCCCGAGGCAGCGTGAAAGCTGCTGCCCTTCACTCGGCACGCACACGGGTACTCCGAGGTGTCTAGGGGTCTGAATGTTGCTCTTCAACTCAGGAGAGCCCGGGGGTACTCGGTGTCCTTGTACGGAAACGGGTGCTGCCGCGAGGAGTCTAGGAGACCCGAAAGGCTTACTACCGTTCAACTAAAGCAGAAGAGAGAGCTAAGGCCTCCTGGGAGCTGCTGCACTCCTCCCCTGCTGCCCGGCATATCAGGGCCCGCCTTCGAAGCTAGGCCTCACTTGGAGTTTCCCGTTAGCTATGGAACAGGACAGGATGAGCTCTGACCGAGAAACTGGAATACCCCGGTTGCTCGTGAAACCGTCTTTTCCCTCTCGCAGCCATGCCTGCCGTGAGAGGACGCCCGACAACAGCAGTGTTTTCCAGGGAGCTGCAAGGCGCATA
This sequence comes from Phocoena phocoena, assembly GCF_963924675.1. NCBI lineage: Eukaryota > Metazoa > Chordata > Mammalia > Artiodactyla > Phocoenidae > Phocoena > Phocoena phocoena. The sequence continues at coordinate 24,649,958 of NC_089224.1, read as the reverse complement.
ACGGGACCTTTCAAGGTGCGAAAACAAGGCTAGTCCCATCAGGCAGCGGCTCCAGGAAGACACGCGGCGTAAGTGTCTGTGGTTTCTGTCCAGTCAAAGGAGACCTAGCGACATACTTGGCTCTTCCCTGATTCAACTTTGCTACACGGGACGTTCTGCGTGTAGCGAACTGCCGGGGCCACAGAGTGCCCTAGGTCTCGTAGGGTCCTGTGCATCTACCGAAAGAAGCCCTGAAGTGTTCCACAGAAATCTGTGCTTGGCGGAATTTGTAGTGCAGGCCGCCTTTCCACCTGACACACGCTGACTTCAGGTATGAGTGCCTAGAGAGACTAGCAAGCGGAGAGTTTTTCTCAGTACAGCTCAGAACAGGGCAATGTAGCCGACTTCCGTGGCGTGCTGGACTTGCCAGAACCGTGTTCCTGAATCCGTTGGTGAGCTGAAGAAATCTAGCTCTCCCCCCAACCCCCGCCAGGAGAGAATGCAGTGTGTTACGCTTCACTCGGCCTAGCCAGGGGCGCCCTGAAGGGCCTACGTGTCTGAGTGTGGCCCAGCAGGCCCAGGGGAGCCTGAGGGTGCTCAGAGTTCTCGTAGGGACACGGGAGCTGACCCGAGGGGGCCAGGAGTCCTGACAGGATTAGTACCGTTACACGAGGGCAGGAGTGCGACTAAGGCCTCAAGGAAAAGGCCGCAAAACCACCCTTCTGGATGGCAAATCAGGGCCTTAGGTAGGGGGCTACGGCCCACGTTGGGATCCCCTCCCCCACTTCGCTCTAGAGCAGGGCAGGATAGGCTCCCGCCCAGGGCCTGAAAGCACCCTCTTCCTTTCGAGAAAACTCAGTTTCTTCCAGAGCCATGCCTGCACTGAGTACAAGTCCAGCAACCAAAGCGTTCTTCAGGAAGCTCCAAGGCCGCATGACTGGAGCGTTCAAGCCGGGAAGACCAGGCTTGCCTCAGAGGGCTGCCTTTTCCAAGTTTACATGCAGAAGGAAGCATCTGTGGTTTCTACCAAGTCCAAAGAGACCTGGCTGCTCGCTGGGTCCTTCGAGAATCATCTTCTCTGTGCAGGGTGCTCTGCGTGTAGCGAACTGCTTAAATGAAAGAATGCCTTAGGTGTCGTAGGCTCACGTGCATCTTCCAAATGCCTGCAGCGTTACCCTAGCAACTGTGCTCTAGAGGCACTTGGACGGCAAGCCGACTTACTCCTTGAGGTAGTCGAGGTATGAGGTCCTCGAAGGGACTGTAAGCAAGACGTTTTGCTCAGTGCAGCTCCGACTACAGTAATGATGCAGGCTTCCATGGCCTGCCGCACAGGCTACCACAGTGTTCCTGAGGCTGTTGGCGTGCTGAGGATATCCAGCTCCCCTGAGGCAGTGTGCAAGCCCCTGCCCTTCACTCGGCACACACACGAGTATTCCAAAGTGCCTCCGGGTCTGAATGTTGCTCTTCAACTCAGGAGAGCCTCGGGGTACTCGGTGTCCTTGTGCGGAAACGGGTGCTGCCGGGAGGAGTCTAGGAGTCCTGGAAAGCTCCCAACCCTTCAACTGAAGCAGAAGAGAGAACTAAGGCCTCACGGAAGCTGCTGCACTCCTACCCTGCTGTGTGGCAAATCAGGTTGCTCCTTCGAAGCTAGGCCTCACTTGGAGTTTCCCCTTAGTTATACAACAGGACAGGATGAGCTCTGACCGAGAAGCTTGGAGTACCCCGGTTCCGTGGGAAACCGTCTTTTCCCTCTCACAGCCATGCCTGCCGTGAGAAGAGGCCCGGCAACAGCAGCGTTTCTCAGGGAGCTTCAAGGCGCAATAGAGGATTCCTCAAGGTGCGAAAACAAGGCTAGTCCCGTCAGGCACCGGCTCCAGGATGACACGGCGCAGAAGTCTCTGTGCTTTCTATCCAAGTCAAAAGCGACCTAGTACGTACTTGATTCCAGCGTTCTTCACAGGGTGCTCTGTGTGTACCAAACTGCCTAGACCAAGGAATGCCTTTGGTCTCCTAGGGTCCCTTGCATCTACGGAAAGCCTGAAGTGTTACACAGAGACCTGTGCTTTAGTGGAGGTTGGAAGGCAAGCCGCCTTTCCCCCTGAGATACGGTGACTTCAGGTATGAGTTCCTAGAAGGGCATGTAAGCAGAGAGTTTCTCCCAGTGTAGCCCGGACTAGGGCAACGAGGCCGACTTGCATGCTATGCTGGACTTGCGAGAACCGTGTTCCTGAAGCCGTTGGTGAGCCGAGGAAATTTAGCTCTCCCAAGGTGGAGTGCGGCCTACCCTGGGGCACCCTGAAGGGCCTACCGGTCTGAGTGTGGCCCAGCAAGCGCAGGGGAGCCTGCGGGTACGCAGAGTTCTTGTCCCGAAACGGACGCTGACGCGACGGGGCCACGAGTCTCTAGACGCTTACTCCCGTTAAACTAACCCAGAACTGCGACTGAGGCCTCAGGGAAACTGCTACACGCCTACGCTTCTGGATGCAAAATCAAGAGCTCACGTGGAGGCTAAAGGCCCACGTTGAGATTCCCCTTAGCGCTAGAGCAGGGCCGGAAGAGCTCCCACCCAGGACCTGGAAGCACCCTCCTTTCGAGAAAACTCATTTTCTTCCAGAGCCAAGTCTGCAGTGAGTACACGTCCGGCAACCAAAGCACTCTTCGGGTAGCTTCAAGGCCGCATGAGTGAAGCATTCAAAATGGGAAAACAAGGCTTTAGACGCCTCTCCAGATTGACACGCCGTCTAAGTACGTGTGGTTTCTGTCGAGTCAAAGGGACACAAGCTACCCACTGGGCCCATCCCTGAATCAGCTATTCTACGCAGGGGGGTTCTGTGCGTAGCAAACCGCCTCAATGAAGGACTGCCCTAGGTCGGCCTTGGGGCCTGAGCATCTTCCAAAATCCGGCCGTGTTACACGAAGAACGGTGCCCTAGTTGCAGTGGGAGCACTAGTGGAATGACTCCTTGCGGTGGGGTGACTTCAGATATGAGGTGCTAGGAATACTGAAAAGCAGAGGGATGCTCTCAGTGCGGCTCAGACAAGGGCGATGAGGCGGAAGGTCACGGCATGCTGCACTGGCTAGGACCGTCTTCCACAAACTGCTGGAGAGCTGAGGAAATCTAGCTCTCCCAAGGGAGTGTGCAAAGGCTGCCGATCACTAGGCAGACACACAGGGGTGCTCCGAAGGGCTCCCTGGGCTGGACGTTGCTCGGGAGGCCCAGGGGTCCGTGCACTACGCAGTGTCCTTGTCCAGAGACACGGGCTGACGCGGAGGCGCCTAGGAATCCTGAGAAGCTTACCAGCGTTACACTAAGGACGAGCAACGACTACTGCCTCGTGGAAAGTGCTGCGCGCCTACCATGCTGCACGCAATTCAGGGCCTTCCCTTGAGGCTTCTGCTCAGTGCAGTTTTAAGGTAACTATAGGGCAGGGAGGACGAGCTCCCAAACAGGGACGGGAAGGCACCCCGTTTCCTTCACGGAAACTCTTTCTCTTCTCAGAGCCATGCCTGCCCGGATGAGAATCCGGGCCACATCAGTGTTTTCCAGGTAGATTCGAGGCCGCATAAAGGCAGCTTTCAAGGCGGGAAAGCAAGGTTTGTCTCAAACGGCCCCTTCCAGGTTGACATGGAGCAGACTCTTCAGTGCTTTCTACCAAGTCAAAGAGACCTAGCTTCTCACGGAGTCCTTCCACGATCAACTTTTCTATGCAGGGTATTCTTCCTGAGGTGAACTGCCTAAACGAAAGAATGCGCTCGGTTTCTTGGGTCCTGCGAATCGTCCCAAAGCCTGCAGCTTTACACCAGAAACTGTGCTCTGGTTGCACTTGGACACCCCCAAGCCGACATTCTCCTTGAGGTCGGTTGACTTCAGGTATGAGGTCCTGGAAGGAATTGCAAGCAAAGTGCTCCTCTCAGTACAGCTCTGACTACGGTAATGAGGCACCCTTGCATGGCCTTCTGCAACCGCTACAAATATGTTCCTGAGGCTGTTGGTGAGCTGAGGCAATCTAGCTCCCCCGAGGCAGCGTGAAAGCTGCTGCCCTTCACTCGGCACGCACACGGGTACTCCGAGGTGTCTAGGGGTCTGAATGTTGCTCTTCAACTCAGGAGAGCCCGGGGGTACTCGGTGTCCTTGTACGGAAACGGGTGCTGCCGCGAGGAGTCTAGGAGACCCGAAAGGCTTACTACCGTTCAACTAAAGCAGAAGAGAGAGCTAAGGCCTCCTGGGAGCTGCTGCACTCCTCCCCTGCTGCCCGGCATATCAGGGCCCGCCTTCGAAGCTAGGCCTCACTTGGAGTTTCCCGTTAGCTATGGAACAGGACAGGATGAGCTCTGACCGAGAAACTGGAATACCCCGGTTGCTCGTGAAACCGTCTTTTCCCTCTCGCAGCCATGCCTGCCGTGAGAGGACGCCCGACAACAGCAGTGTTTTCCAGGGAGCTGCAAGGCGCATAACGGGACCTTTCAAGGTGCGAAAACAAGGCTAGTCCCATCAGGCAGCGGCTCCAGGAAGACACGCGGCGTAAGTGTCTGTGGTTTCTGTCCAGTCAAAGGAGACCTAGCGACATACTTGGCTCTTCCCTGATTCAACTTTGCTACACGGGACGTTCTGCGTGTAGCGAACTGCCGGGGCCACAGAGTGCCCTAGGTCTCGTAGGGTCCTGTGCATCTACCGAAAGAAGCCCTGAAGTGTTCCACAGAAATCTGTGCTTGGCGGAATTTGTAGTGCAGGCCGCCTTTCCACCTGACACACGCTGACTTCAGGTATGAGTGCCTAGAGAGACTAGCAAGCGGAGAGTTTTTCTCAGTACAGCTCAGAACAGGGCAATGTAGCCGACTTCCGTGGCGTGCTGGACTTGCCAGAACCGTGTTCCTGAATCCGTTGGTGAGCTGAAGAAATCTAGCTCTCCCCCCAACCCCCGCCAGGAGAGAATGCAGTGTGTTACGCTTCACTCGGCCTAGCCAGGGGCGCCCTGAAGGGCCTACGTGTCTGAGTGTGGCCCAGCAGGCCCAGGGGAGCCTGAGGGTGCTCAGAGTTCTCGTAGGGACACGGGAGCTGACCCGAGGGGGCCAGGAGTCCTGACAGGATTAGTACCGTTACACGAGGGCAGGAGTGCGACTAAGGCCTCAAGGAAAAGGCCGCAAAACCACCCTTCTGGATGGCAAATCAGGGCCTTAGGTAGGGGGCTACGGCCCACGTTGGGATCCCCTCCCCCACTTCGCTCTAGAGCAGGGCAGGATAGGCTCCCGCCCAGGGCCTGAAAGCACCCTCTTCCTTTCGAGAAAACTCAGTTTCTTCCAGAGCCATGCCTGCACTGAGTACAAGTCCAGCAACCAAAGCGTTCTTCAGGAAGCTCCAAGGCCGCATGACTGGAGCGTTCAAGCCGGGAAGACCAGGCTTGCCTCAGAGGGCTGCCTTTTCCAAGTTTACATGCAGAAGGAAGCATCTGTGGTTTCTACCAAGTCCAAAGAGACCTGGCTGCTCGCTGGGTCCTTCGAGAATCATCTTCTCTGTGCAGGGTGCTCTGCGTGTAGCGAACTGCTTAAATGAAAGAATGCCTTAGGTGTCGTAGGCTCACGTGCATCTTCCAAATGCCTGCAGCGTTACCCTAGCAACTGTGCTCTAGAGGCACTTGGACGGCAAGCCGACTTACTCCTTGAGGTAGTCGAGGTATGAGGTCCTCGAAGGGACTGTAAGCAAGACGTTTTGCTCAGTGCAGCTCCGACTACAGTAATGATGCAGGCTTCCATGGCCTGCCGCACAGGCTACCACAGTGTTCCTGAGGCTGTTGGCGTGCTGAGGATATCCAGCTCCCCTGAGGCAGTGTGCAAGCCCCTGCCCTTCACTCGGCACACACACGAGTATTCCAAAGTGCCTCCGGGTCTGAATGTTGCTCTTCAACTCAGGAGAGCCTCGGGGTACTCGGTGTCCTTGTGCGGAAACGGGTGCTGCCGGGAGGAGTCTAGGAGTCCTGGAAAGCTCCCAACCCTTCAACTGAAGCAGAAGAGAGAACTAAGGCCTCACGGAAGCTGCTGCACTCCTACCCTGCTGCGTGGCAAATCAGGTTGCTCCTTCGAAGCTAGGCCTCACTTGGAGTTTCCCCTTAGTTATACAACAGGACAGGATGAGCTCTGACCGAGAAGCTTGGAGTACCCCGGTTCCGTGGGAAACCGTCTTTTCCCTCTCACAGCCATGCCTGCCGTGAGAAGAGGCCCGGCAACAGCAGCGTTTCTCAGGGAGCTTCAAGGCGCAATAGAGGATTCCTCAAGGTGCGAAAACAAGGCTAGTCCCGTCAGGCACCGGCTCCAGGATGACACGGCGCAGAAGTCTCTGTGCTTTCTATCCAAGTCAAAAGCGACCTAGTACGTACTTGATTCCAGCGTTCTTCACAGGGTGCTCTGTGTGTACCAAACTGCCTAGACCAAGGAATGCCTTTGGTCTCCTAGGGTCCCTTGCATCTACGGAAAGCCTGAAGTGTTACACAGAGACCTGTGCTTTAGTGGAGGTTGGAAGGCAAGCCGCCTTTCCCCCTGAGATACGGTGACTTCAGGTATGAGTTCCTAGAAGGGCATGTAAGCAGAGAGTTTCTCCCAGTGTAGCCCGGACTAGGGCAACGAGGCCGACTTGCATGCTATGCTGGACTTGCGAGAACCGTGTTCCTGAAGCCGTTGGTGAGCCGAGGAAATTTAGCTCTCCCAAGGTGGAGTGCGGCCTACCCTGGGGCACCCTGAAGGGCCTACCGGTCTGAGTGTGGCCCAGCAAGCGCAGGGGAGCCTGCGGGTACGCAGAGTTCTTGTCCCGAAACGGACGCTGACGCGACGGGGCCACGAGTCTCTAGACGCTTACTCCCGTTAAACTAACCCAGAACTGCGACTGAGGCCTCAGGGAAACTGCTACACGCCTACCCTTCTGGATGCAAAATCAAGAGCTCACGTGGAGGCTAAAGGCCCACGTTGAGATTCCCCTTAGCGCTAGAGCAGGGCCGGAAGAGCTCCCACCCAGGACCTGGAAGCACCCTCCTTTCGAGAAAACTCATTTTCTTCCAGAGCCAAGTCTGCAGTGAGTACACGTCCGGCAACCAAAGCACTCTTCGGGTAGCTTCAAGGCCGCATGAGTGAAGCATTCAAAATGGGAAAACAAGGCTTTAGACGCCTCTCCAGATTGACACGCCGTCTAAGTACGTGTGGTTTCTGTCGAGTCAAAGGGACACAAGCTACCCACTGGGCCCATCCCTGAATCAGCTATTCTACGCAGGGGGGTTCTGTGCGTAGCAAACCGCCTCAATGAAGGACTGCCCTAGGTCGGCCTTGGGGCCTGAGCATCTTCCAAAATCCGGCCGTGTTACACGAAGAACGGTGCCCTAGTTGCAGTGGGAGCACTAGTGGAATGACTCCTTGCGGTGGGGTGACTTCAGATATGAGGTGCTAGGAATACTGAAAAGCAGAGGGATGCTCTCAGTGCGGCTCAGACAAGGGCGATGAGGCGGAAGGTCACGGCATGCTGCACTGGCTAGGACCGTCTTCCGCAAACTGCTGGAGAGCTGAGGAAATCTAGCTCTCCCAAGGGAGTGTGCAAAGGCTGCCGATCACTAGGCAGACACACAGGGGTGCTCCGAAGGGCTCCCTGGGCTGGACGTTGCTCGGGAGGCCCAGGGGTCCGTGCACTACGCAGTGTCCTTGTCCAGAGACACGGGCTGACGCGGAGGCGCCTAGGAATCCTGAGAAGCTTACCAGCGTTACACTAAGGACGAGCAACGACTACTGCCTCGTGGAAAGTGCTGCGCGCCTACCATGCTGCACGCAATTCAGGGCCTTCCCTTGAGGCTTCTGCTCAGTGCAGTTTTAAGGTAACTATAGGGCAGGGAGGACGAGCTCCCAAACAGGGACGGGAAGGCACCCCGTTTCCTTCACGGAAACTCTTTCTCTTCTCAGAGCCATGCCTGCCCGGATGAGAATCCGGGCCACATCAGTGTTTTCCAGGTAGCTTCGAGGCCGCATAAAGGCAGCTTTCAAGGCGGGAAAGCAAGGTTTGTCTCAAACGGCCCCTTCCAGGTTGACATGGAGCAGACTCTTCAGTGCTTTCTACCAAGTCAAAGAGACCTAGCTTCTCACGGAGTCCTTCCACGATCAACTTTTCTATGCAGGGTATTCTTCCTGAGGTGAACTGCCTAAACGAAAGAATGCGCTCGGTTTCTTGGGTCCTGCGAATCGTCCCAAAGCCTGCAGCTTTACACCAGAAACTGTGCTCTGGTTGCACTTGGACACCCCCAAGCCGACATTCTCCTTGAGGTCGGTTGACTTCAGGTATGAGGTCCTGGAAGGAATTGCAAGCAAAGTGCTCCTCTCAGTACAGCTCTGACTACGGTAATGAGGCACCCTTGCATGGCCTTCTGCAACCGCTACAAATATGTTCCTGAGGCTGTTGGTGAGCTGAGGCAATCTAGCTCCCCCGAGGCAGCGTGAAAGCTGCTGCCCTTCACTCGGCACGCACACGGGTACTCCGAGGTGTCTAGGGGTCTGAATGTTGCTCTTCAACTCAGGAGAGCCCGGGGGTACTCGGTGTCCTTGTACGGAAACGGGTGCTGCCGCGAGGAGTCTAGGAGACCCGAAAGGCTTACTACCGTTCAACTAAAGCAGAAGAGAGAGCTAAGGCCTCCTGGGAGCTGCTGCACTCCTCCCCTGCTGCCCGGCATATCAGGGCCCGCCTTCGAAGCTAGGCCTCACTTGGAGTTTCCCGTTAGCTATGGAACAGGACAGGATGAGCTCTGACCGAGAAACTGGAATACCCCGGTTGCTCGTGAAACCGTCTTTTCCCTCTCGCAGCCATGCCTGCCGTGAGAGGACGCCCGACAACAGCAGTGTTTTCCAGGGAGCTGCAAGGCGCATAACGGGACCTTTCAAGGTGCGAAAACAAGGCTAGTCCCATCAGGCAGCGGCTCCAGGAAGACACGCAGCGTAAGTGTCTGTGGTTTCTGTCCAGTCAAAGGAGACCTAGCGACATACTTGGCTCTTCCCTGATTCAACTTTGCTACACGGGACGTTCTGCGTGTAGCGAACTGCCGGGGCCACAGAGTGCCCTAGGTCTCGTAGGGTCCTGTGCATCTACCGAAAGAAGCCCTGAAGTGTTCCACAGAAATCTGTGCTTGGCGGAATTTGTAGTGCAGGCCGCCTTTCCACCGGACACACGCTGACTTCAGGTATGAGTGCCTAGAGAGACTAGCAAGCGGAGAGTTTTTCTCAGTACAGCTCAGAACAGGGCAATGTAGCCGACTTCCGTGGCGTGCTGGACTTGCCAGAACCGTGTTCCTGAATCCGTTGGTGAGCTGAAGAAATCTAGCTCTCCCCCCAACCCCCGCCAGGAGAGAATGCAGTGTGTTACGCTTCACTCGGCCTAGCCAGGGGCGCCCTGAAGGGCCTACGTGTCTGAGTGTGGCCCAGCAGGCCCAGGGGAGCCTGAGGGTGCTCAGAGTTCTCGTAGGGACACGGGAGCTGACCCGAGGGGGCCAGGAGTCCTGACAGGATTAGTACCGTTACACGAGGGCAGGAGTGCGACTAAGGCCTCAAGGAAAAGGCCGCAAAACCACCCTTCTGGATGGCAAATCAGGGCCTTAGGTAGGGGGCTACGGCCCACGTTGGGATCCCCTCCCCCACTTCGCTCTAGAGCAGGGCAGGATAGGCTCCCGCCCAGGGCCTGAAAGCACCCTCTTCCTTTCGAGAAAACTCAGTTTCTTCCAGAGCCATGCCTGCACTGAGTACAAGTCCAGCAACCAAAGCGTTCTTCAGGAAGCTCCAAGGCCGCATGACTGGAGCGTTCAAGCCGGGAAGACCAGGCTTGCCTCAGAGGGCTGCCTTTTCCAAGTTTACATGCAGAAGGAAGCATCTGTGGTTTCTACCAAGTCCAAAGAGACCTGGCTGCTCGCTGGGTCCTTCGAGAATCATCTTCTCTGTGCAGGGTGCTCTGCGTGTAGCGAACTGCTTAAATGAAAGAATGCCTTAGGTGTCGTAGGCTCACGTGCATCTTCCAAATGCCTGCAGCGTTACCCTAGCAACTGTGCTCTAGAGGCACTTGGACGGCAAGCCGACTTACTCCTTGAGGTAGTCGAGGTATGAGGTCCTCGAAGGGACTGTAAGCAAGACGTTTTGCTCAGTGCAGCTCCGACTACAGTAATGATGCAGGCTTCCATGGCCTGCCGCACAGGCTACCACAGTGTTCCTGAGGCTGTTGGCGTGCTGAGGATATCCAGCTCCCCTGAGGCAGTGTGCAAGCCCCTGCCCTTCACTCGGCACACACACGAGTATTCCAAAGTGCCTCCGGGCCTGAATGTTGCTCTTCAACTCAGGAGAGCCTCGGGGTACTCGGTGTCCTTGTGCGGAAACGGGTGCTGCCGGGAGGAGTCTAGGAGTCCTGGAAAGCTCCCAACCCTTCAACTGAAGCAGAAGAGAGAACTAAGGCCTCACGGAAGCTGCTGCACTCCTACCCTGCTGCGTGGCAAATCAGGTTGCTCCTTCGAAGCTAGGCCTCACTTGGAGTTTCCCCTTAGCTATACAACAGGACAGGATGAGCTCTGACCGAGAAGCTTGGAGTACCCCGGTTCCGTGGGAAACCGTCTTTTCCCTCTCACAGCCATGCCTGCCGTGAGAAGAGGCCCGGCAACAGCAGCGTTTCTCAGGGAGCTTCAAGGCGCAATAGAGGATTCCTCAAGGTGCGAAAACAAGGCTAGTCCCGTCAGGCACCGGCTCCAGGATGACACGGCGCAGAAGTCTCTGTGCTTTCTATCCAAGTCAAAAGCGACCTAGTACGTACTTGATTCCAGCGTTCTTCACAGGGTGCTCTGTGTGTACCAAACTGCCTAGACCAAGGAATGCCTTTGGTCTCCTAGGGTCCCTTGCATCTACGGAAAGCCTGAAGTGTTACACAGAGACCTGTGCTTTAGTGGAGGTTGGAAGGCAAGCCGCCTTTCCCCCTGAGATACGGTGACTTCAGGTATGAGTTCCTAGAAGGGCATGTAAGCAGAGAGTTTCTCCCAGTGTAGCCCGGACTAGGGCAACGAGGCCGACTTGCATGCTATGCTGGACTTGCGAGAACCGTGTTCCTGAAGCCGTTGGTGAGCCGAGGAAATTTAGCTCTCCCAAGGTGGAGTGCGGCCTACCCTGGGGCACCCTGAAGGGCCTACCGGTCTGAGTGTGGCCCAGCAAGCGCAGGGGAGCCTGCGGGTACGCAGAGTTCTTGTCCCGAAACGGACGCTGACGCGACGGGGCCACGAGTCTCTAGACGCTTACTCCCGTTAAACTAACCCAGAACTGCGACTGAGGCCTCAGGGAAACTGCTACACGCCTACCCTTCTGGATGCAAAATCAAGAGCTCACGTGGAGGCTAAAGGCCCACGTTGAGATTCCCCTTAGCGCTAGAGCAGGGCCGGAAGAGCTCCCACCCAGGACCTGGAAGCACCCTCCTTTCGAGAAAACTCATTTTCTTCCAGAGCCAAGTCTGCAGTGAGTACACGTCCGGCAACCAAAGCACTCTTCGGGTAGCTTCAAGGCCGCATGAGTGAAGCATTCAAAATGGGAAAACAAGGCTTTAGACGCCTCTCCAGATTGACACGCCGTCTAAGTACGTGTGGTTTCTGTCGAGTCAAAGGGACACAAGCTACCCACTGGGCCCGTCCCTGAATCAGCTATTCTACGCAGGGGGTTTCTGTGCGTAGCAAACCGCCTCAATGAAGGACTGCCCTAGGTCGGCCTTGGGGCCTGAGCATCTTCCAAAATCCGGCCGTGTTACACGAAGAACGGTGCCCTAGTTGCAGTGGGAGCACTAGTGGAATGACTCCTTGCGGTGGGGTGACTTCAGATATGAGGTGCTAGGAATACTGAAAAGCAGAGGGATGCTCTCAGTGCGGCTCAGACAAGGGCGATGAGGCGGAAGGTCACGGCATGCTGCACTGGCTAGGACCGTCTTCCGCAAACTGCTGGAGAGCTGAGGAAATCTAGCTCTCCCAAGGGAGTGTGCAAAGGCTGCCGATCACTAGGCAGACACACAGGGGTGCTCCGAAGGGCTCCCTGGGCTGGACGTTGCTCGGGAGGCCCAGGGGTCCGTGCACTACGCAGTGTCCTTGTCCAGAGACACGGGCTGACGCGGAGGCGCCTAGGAATCCTGAGAAGCTTACCAGCGTTACACTAAGGACGAGCAACGACTACTGCCTCGTGGAAAGTGCTGCGCGCCTACCATGCTGCACGCAATTCAGGGCCTTCCCTTGAGGCTTCTGCTCAGTGCAGTTTTAAGGTAACTATAGGGCAGGGAGGACGAGCTCCCAAACAGGGACGGGAAGGCACCCCGTTTCCTTCACGGAAACTCTTTCTCTTCTCAGAGCCATGCCTGCCCGGATGAGAATCCGGGCCACATCAGTGTTTTCCAGGTAGCTTCGAGGCCGCATAAAGGCAGCTTTCAAGGCGGGAAAGCAAGGTTTGTCTCAAACGGCCCCTTCCAGGTTGACATGGAGCAGACTCTTCAGTGCTTTCTACCAAGTCAAAGAGACCTAGCTTCTCACGGAGTCCTTCCACGATCAACTTTTCTATGCAGGGTATTCTTCCTGAGGTGAACTGCCTAAACGAAAGAATGCGCTCGGTTTCTTGGGTCCTGCGAATCGTCCCAAAGCCTGCAGCTTTACACCAGAAACTGTGCTCTGGTTGCACTTGGACACCCCCAAGCCGACATTCTCCTTGAGGTCGGTTGACTTCAGGTATGAGGTCCTGGAAGGAATTGCAAGCAAAGTGCTCCTCTCAGTACAGCTCTGACTACGGTAATGAGGCACCCTTGCATGGCCTTCTGCAACCGCTACAAATATGTTCCTGAGGCTGTTGGTGAGCTGAGGCAATCTAGCTCCCCCGAGGCAGCGTGAAAGCTGCTGCCCTTCACTCGGCACGCACACGGGTACTCCGAGGTGTCTAGGGGTCTGAATGTTGCTCTTCAACTCAGGAGAGCCCGGGGGTACTCGGTGTCCTTGTACGGAAACGGGTGCTGCCGCGAGGAGTCTAGGAGACCCGAAAGGCTTACTACCGTTCAACTAAAGCAGAAGAGAGAGCTAAGGCCTCCTGGGAGCTGCTGCACTCCTCCCCTGCTGCCCGGCATATCAGGGCCCGCCTTCGAAGCTAGGCCTCACTTGGAGTTTCCCGTTAGCTATGGAACAGGACAGGATGAGCTCTGACCGAGAAACTGGAATACCCCGGTTGCTCGTGAAACCGTCTTTTCCCTCTCGCAGCCATGCCTGCCGTGAGAGGACGCCCGACAACAGCAGTGTTTTCCAGGGAGCTGCAAGGCGCATAACGGGACCTTTCAAGGTGCGAAAACAAGGCTAGTCCCATCAGGCAGCGGCTCCAGGAAGACACGCAGCGTAAGTGTCTGTGGTTTCTGTCCAGTCAAAGGAGACCTAGCGACATACTTGGCTCTTCCCTGATTCAACTTTGCTACACGGGACGTTCTGCGTGTAGCGAACTGCCGGGGCCACAGAGTGCCCTAGGTCTCGTAGGGTCCTGTGCATCTACCGAAAGAAGCCCTGAAGTGTTCCACAGAAATCTGTGCTTGGCGGAATTTGTAGTGCAGGCCGCCTTTCCACCGGACACACGCTGACTTCAGGTATGAGTGCCTAGAGAGACTAGCAAGCGGAGAGTTTTTCTCAGTACAGCTCAGAACAGGGCAATGTAGCCGACTTCCGTGGCGTGCTGGACTTGCCAGAACCGTGTTCCTGAATCCGTTGGTGAGCTGAAGAAATCTAGCTCTCCCCCCAACCCCCGCCAGGAGAGAATGCAGTGTGTTACGCTTCACTCGGCCTAGCCAGGGGCGCCCTGAAGGGCCTACGTGTCTGAGTGTGGCCCAGCAGGCCCAGGGGAGCCTGAGGGTGCTCAGAGTTCTCGTAGGGACACGGGAGCTGACCCGAGGGGGCCAGGAGTCCTGACAGGATTAGTACCGTTACACGAGGGCAGGAGTGCGACTAAGGCCTCAAGGAAAAGGCCGCAAAACCACCCTTCTGGATGGCAAATCAGGGCCTTAGGTAGGGGGCTACGGCCCACGTTGGGATTGCCCCCTCTTCGCTCTAGAGCAGGGCAGGATAGGCTCCCGCCCAGGGCCTGAAAGCACCCTCTTCCTTTCGAGAAAACTCAGTTTCTTCCAGAGCCATGCCTGCACTGAGTACAAGTCCAGCAACCAAAGCGTTCTTCAGGAAGCTCCAAAGCCGCATGACTGGAGCGTTCAAGCCGGGAAGACCAGGCTTGCCTCAGAGGGCTGCCTTTTCCAAGTTTACATGCAGAAGGAAGCATCTGTGGTTTCTACCAAGTCCAAAGAGACCTGGCTGCTCGCTGGGTCCTTCGAGAATCATCTTCTCTGTGCAGGGTGCTCTGCGTGTAGCGAACTGCTTAAATGAAAGAATGCCTTAGGTGTCGTAGGCTCACGTGCATCTTCCAAATGCCTGCAGCGTTACCCTAGCAACTGTGCTCTAGAGGCACTTGGACGGCAAGCCGACTTACTCCTTGAGGTAGTCGAGGTATGAGGTCCTCGAAGGGACTGTAAGCAAGACGTTTTGCTCAGTGCAGCTCCGACTACAGTAATGATGCAGGCTTCCATGGCCTGCCGCACAGGCTACCACAGTGTTCCTGAGGCTGTTGGCGTGCTGAGGATATCCAGCTCCCCTGAGGCAGTGTGCAAGCCCCTGCCCTTCACTCGGCACACACACGAGTATTCCAAAGTGCCTCCGGGTCTGAATGTTGCTCTTCAACTCAGGAGAGCCTCGGGGTACTCGGTGTCCTTGTGCGGAAACGGGTGCTGCCGGGAGGAGTCTAGGAGTCCTGGAAAGCTCCCAACCCTTCAACTGAAGCAGAAGAGAGAACTAAGGCCTCACGGAAGCTGCTGCACTCCTACCCTGCTGCGTGGCAAATCAGGTTGCTCCTTCGAAGCTAGGCCTCACTTGGAGTTTCCCCTTAGTTATACAACAGGACAGGATGAGCTCTGACCGAGAAGCTTGGAGTACCCCGGTTCCGTGGGAAACCGTCTTTTCCCTCTCACAGCCATGCCTGCCGTGAGAAGAGGCCCGGCAACAGCAGCGTTTCTCAGGGAGCTTCAAGGCGCAATAGAGGATTCCTCAAGGTGCGAAAACAAGGCTAGTCCCGTCAGGCACCGGCTCCAGGATGACACGGCGCAGAAGTCTCTGTGCTTTCTATCCAAGTCAAAAGCGACCTAGTACGTACTTGATTCCAGCGTTCTTCACAGGGTGCTCTGTGTGTACCAAACTGCCTAGACCAAGGAATGCCTTTGGTCTCCTAGGGTCCCTTGCATCTACGGAAAGCCTGAAGTGTTACACAGAGACCTGTGCTTTAGTGGAGGTTGGAAGGCAAGCCGCCTTTCCCCCTGAGATACGGTGACTTCAGGTATGAGTTCCTAGAAGGGCATGTAAGCAGAGAGTTTCTCCCAGTGTAGCCCGGACTAGGGCAACGAGGCCGACTTGCATGCTATGCTGGACTTGCGAGAACCGTGTTCCTGAAGCCGTTGGTGAGCCGAGGAAATTTAGCTCTCCCAAGGTGGAGTGCGGCCTACCCTGGGGCACCCTGAAGGGCCTACCGGTCTGAGTGTGGCCCAGCAAGCGCAGGGGAGCCTGCGGGTACGCAGAGTTCTTGTCCCGAAACGGACGCTGACGCGACGGGGCCACGAGTCTCTAGACGCTTACTCCCGTTAAACTAACCCAGAACTGCGACTGAGGCCTCAGGAAAACTGCTACACGCCTACCCTTCTGGATGCAAAATCAAGAGCTCACGTGGAGGCTAAAGGCCCACGTTGAGATTCCCCTTAGCGCTAGAGCAGGGCCGGAAGAGCTCCCACCCAGGACCTGGAAGCACCCTCCTTTCGAGAAAACTCATTTTCTTCCAGAGCCAAGTCTGCAGTGAGTACACGTCCGGCAACCAAAGCACTCTTCGGGTAGCTTCAAGGCCGCATGAGTGAAGCATTCAAAATGGGAAAACAAGGCTTTAGACGCCTCTCCAGATTGACACGCCGTCTAAGTACGTGTGGTTTCTGTCGAGTCAAAGGGACACAAGCTACCCACTGGGCCCGTCCCTGAATCAGCTATTCTACGCAGGGGGTTTCTGTGCGTAGCAAACCGCCTCAATGAAGGACTGCCCTAGGTCGGCCTTGGGGCCTGAGCATCTTCCAAAATCCGGCCGTGTTACACGAAGAACGGTGCCCTAGTTGCAGTGGGAGCACTAGTGGAATGACTCCTTGCGGTGGGGTGACTTCAGATATGAGGTGCTAGGAATACTGAAAAGCAGAGGGATGCTCTCAGTGCGGCTCAGACAAGGGCGATGAGGCGGAAGGTCACGGCATGCTGCACTGGCTAGGACCGTCTTCCGCAAACTGCTGGAGAGCTGAGGAAATCTAGCTCTCCCAAGGGAGTGTGCAAAGGCTGCCGATCACTAGGCAGACACACAGGGGTGCTCCGAAGGGCTCCCTGGGCTGGACGTTGCTCGGGAGGCCCAGGGGTCCGTGCACTACGCAGTGTCCTTGTCCAGAGACACGGGCTGACGCGGAGGCGCCTAGGAATCCTGAGAAGCTTACCAGCGTTACACTAAGGACGAGCAACGACTACTGCCTCGTGGAAAGTGCTGCGCGCCTACCATGCTGCACGCAATTCAGGGCCTTCCCTTGAGGCTTCTGCTCAGTGCAGTTTTAAGGTAACTATAGGGCAGGGAGGACGAGCTCCCAAACAGGGACGGGAAGGCACCCCGTTTCCTTCACGGAAACTCTTTCTCTTCTCAGAGCCATGCCTGCCCGGATGAGAATCCGGGCCACATCAGTGTTTTCCAGGTAGCTTCGAGGCCGCATAAAGGCAGCTTTCAAGGCGGGAAAGCAAGGTTTGTCTCAAACGGCCCCTTCCAGGTTGACATGGAGCAGACTCTTCAGTGCTTTCTACCAAGTCAAAGAGACCTAGCTTCTCACGGAGTCCTTCCACGATCAACTTTTCTATGCAGGGTATTCTTCCTGAGGTGAACTGCCTAAACGAAAGAATGCGCTCGGTTTCTTGGGTCCTGCGAATCGTCCCAAAGCCTGCAGCTTTACACCAGAAACTGTGCTCTGGTTGCACTTGGACACCCCCAAGCCGACATTCTCCTTGAGGTCGGTTGACTTCAGGTATGAGGTCCTGGAAGGAATTGCAAGCAAAGTGCTCCTCTCAGTACAGCTCTGACTACGGTAATGAGGCACCCTTGCATGGCCTTCTGCAACCGCTACAAATATGTTCCTGAGGCTGTTGGTGAGCTGAGGCAATCTAGCTCCCCCGAGGCAGCGTGAAAGCTGCTGCCCTTCACTCGGCACGCACACGGGTACTCCGAGGTGTCTAGGGGTCTGAATGTTGCTCTTCAACTCAGGAGAGCCCGGGGGTACTCGGTGTCCTTGTACGGAAACGGGTGCTGCCGCGAGGAGTCTAGGAGACCCGAAAGGCTTACTACCGTTCAACTAAAGCAGAAGAGAGAGCTAAGGCCTCCTGGGAGCTGCTGCACTCCTCCCCTGCTGCCCGGCATATCAGGGCCCGCCTTCGAAGCTAGGCCTCACTTGGAGTTTCCCGTTAGCTATGGAACAGGACAGGATGAGCTCTGACCGAGAAACTGGAATACCCCGGTTGCTCGTGAAACCGTCTTTTCCCTCTCGCAGCCATGCCTGCCGTGAGAGGACGCCCGACAACAGCAGTGTTTTCCAGGGAGCTGCAAGGCGCATAACGGGACCTTTCAAGGTGCGAAAACAAGGCTAGTCCCATCAGGCAGCGGCTCCAGGAAGACACGCGGCGTAAGTGTCTGTGGTTTCTGTCCAGTCAAAGGAGACCTAGCGACATACTTGGCTCTTCCCTGATTCAACTTTGCTACACGGGACGTTCTGCGTGTAGCGAACTGCCGGGGTCACAGAGTGCCCTAGGTCTCGTAGGGTCCTGTGCATCTACCGAAAGAAGCCCTGAAGTGTTCCACAGAAATCTGTGCTTGGCGGAATTTGTAGTGCAGGCCGCCTTTCCACCTGACACACGCTGACTTCAGGTATGAGTGCCTAGAGAGACTAGCAAGCGGAGAGTTTTTCTCAGTACAGCTCAGAACAGGGCAATGTAGACGACTTCCGTGGCGTGCTGGACTTGCCAGAACCGTGTTCCTGAATCCGTTGGTGAGCTGAAGAAATCTAGCTCTCCCCCCAACCCCCGCCAGGAGAGAATGCAGTGTGTTACGCTTCACTCGGCCTAGCCAGGGGCGCCCTGAAGGGCCTACGTGTCTGAGTGTGGCCCAGCAGGCCCAGGGGAGCCTGAGGGTGCTCAGAGTTCTCGTAGGGACACGGGAGCTGACCCGAGGGGGCCAGGAGTCCTGACAGGATTAGTACCGTTACACGAGGGCAGGAGTGCGACTAAGGCCTCAAGGAAAAGGCCGCAAAACCACCCTTCTGGATGGCAAATCAGGGCCTTAGGTAGGGGGCTACGGCCCACGTTGGGATCCCCTCCCCCACTTCGCTCTAGAGCAGGGCAGGATAGGCTCCCGCCCAGGGCCTGAAAGCACCCTCTTCCTTTCGAGAAAACTCAGTTTCTTCCAGAGCCATGCCTGCACTGAGTACAAGTCCAGCAACCAAAGCGTTCTTCAGGAAGCTCCAAAGCCGCATGACTGGAGCGTTCAAGCCGGGAAGACCAGGCTTGCCTCAGAGGGCTGCCTTTTCCAAGTTTACATGCAGAAGGAAGCATCTGTGGTTTCTACCAAGTCCAAAGAGACCTGGCTGCTCGCTGGGTCCTTCGAGAATCATCTTCTCTGTGCAGGGTGCTCTGCGTGTAGCGAACTGCTTAAATGAAAGAATGCCTTAGGTGTCGTAGGCTCACGTGCATCTTCCAAATGCCTGCAGCGTTACCCTAGCAACTGTGCTCTAGAGGCACTTGGACGGCAAGCCGACTTACTCCTTGAGGTAGTCGAGGTATGAGGTCCTCGAAGGGACTGTAAGCAAGACGTTTTGCTCAGTGCAGCTCCGACTACAGTAATGATGCAGGCTTCCATGGCCTGCCGCACAGGCTACCACAGTGTTCCTGAGGCTGTTGGCGTGCTGAGGATATCCAGCTCCCCTGAGGCAGTGTGCAAGCCCCTGCCCTTCACTCGGCACACACACGAGTATTCCAAAGTGCCTCCGGGTCTGAATGTTGCTCTTCAACTCAGGAGAGCCTCGGGGTACTCGGTGTCCTTGTGCGGAAACGGGTGCTGCCGGGAGGAGTCTAGGAGTCCTGGAAAGCTCCCAACCCTTCAACTGAAGCAGAAGAGAGAACTAAGGCCTCACGGAAGCTGCTGCACTCCTACCCTGCTGCGTGGCAAATCAGGTTGCTCCTTCGAAGCTAGGCCTCACTTGGAGTTTCCCCTTAGTTATACAACAGGACAGGATGAGCTCTGACCGAGAAGCTTGGAGTACCCCGGTTCCGTGGGAAACCGTCTTTTCCCTCTCACAGCCATGCCTGCCGTGAGAAGAGGCCCGGCAACAGCAGCGTTTCTCAGGGAGCTTCAAGGCGCAATAGAGGATTCCTCAAGGTGCGAAAACAAGGCTAGTCCCGTCAGGCACCGGCTCCAGGATGACACGGCGCAGAAGTCTCTGTGCTTTCTATCCAAGTCAAAAGCGACCTAGTACGTACTTGATTCCAGCGTTCTTCACAGGGTGCTCTGTGTGTACCAAACTGCCTAGACCAAGGAATGCCTTTGGTCTCCTAGGGTCCCTTGCATCTACGGAAAGCCTGAAGTGTTACACAGAGACCTGTGCTTTAGTGGAGGTTGGAAGGCAAGCCGCCTTTCCCCCTGAGATACGGTGACTTCAGGTATGAGTTCCTAGAAGGGCATGTAAGCAGAGAGTTTCTCCCAGTGTAGCCCGGACTAGGGCAACGAGGCCGACTTGCATGCTATGCTGGACTTGCGAGAACCGTGTTCCTGAAGCCGTTGGTGAGCCGAGGAAATTTAGCTCTCCCAAGGTGGAGTGCGGCCTACCCTGGGGCACCCTGAAGGGCCTACCGGTCTGAGTGTGGCCCAGCAAGCGCAGGGGAGCCTGCGGGTACGCAGAGTTCTTGTCCCGAAACGGACGCTGACGCGACGGGGCCACGAGTCTCTAGACGCTTACTCCCGTTAAACTAACCCAGAACTGCGACTGAGGCCTCAGGGAAACTGCTACACGCCTACCCTTCTGGATGCAAAATCAAGAGCTCACGTGGAGGCTAAAGGCCCACGTTGAGATTCCCCTTAGCGCTAGAGCAGGGCCGGAAGAGCTCCCACCCAGGACCTGGAAGCACCCTCCTTTCGAGAAAACTCATTTTCTTCCAGAGCCAAGTCTGCAGTGAGTACACGTCCGGCAACCAAAGCACTCTTCGGGTAGCTTCAAGGCCGCATGAGTGAAGCATTCAAAATGGGAAAACAAGGCTTTAGACGCCTCTCCAGATTGACACGCCGTCTAAGTACGTGTGGTTTCTGTCGAGTCAAAGGGACACAAGCTACCCACTGGGCCCGTCCCTGAATCAGCTATTCTACGCAGGGGGGTTCTGTGCGTAGCAAACCGCCTCAATGAAGGACTGCCCTAGGTCGGCCTTGGGGCCTGAGCATCTTCCAAAATCCGGCCGTGTTACACGAAGAACGGTGCCCTAGTTGCAGTGGGAGCACTAGTGGAATGACTCCTTGCGGTGGGGTGACTTCAGATATGAGGTGCTAGGAATACTGAAAAGCAGAGGGATGCTCTCAGTGCGGCTCAGACAAGGGCGATGAGGCGGAAGGTCACGGCATGCTGCACTGGCTAGGACCGTCTTCCGCAAACTGCTGGAGAGCTGAGGAAATCTAGCTCTCCCAAGGGAGTGTGCAAAGGCTGCCGATCACTAGGCAGACACACAGGGGTGCTCCGAAGGGCTCCCTGGGCTGGACGTTGCTCGGGAGGCCCAGGGGTCCGTGCACTACGCAGTGTCCTTGTCCAGAGACACGGGCTGACGCGGAGGCGCCTAGGAATCCTGAGAAGCTTACCAGCGTTACACTAAGGACGAGCAACGACTACTGCCTCGTGGAAAGTGCTGCGCGCCTACCATGCTGCACGCAATTCAGGGCCTTCCCTTGAGGCTTCTGCTCAGTGCAGTTTTAAGGTAACTATAGGCCAGGGAGGACGAGCTCCCAAACAGGGACGGGAAGGCACCCCGTTTCCTTCACGGAAACTCTTTCTCTTCTCAGAGCCATGCCTGCCCGGATGAGAATCCGGGCCACATCAGTGTTTTCCAGGTAGCTTCGAGGCCGCATAAAGGCAGCTTTCAAGGCGGGAAAGCAAGGTTTGTCTCAAACGGCCCCTTCCAGGTTGACATGGAGCAGACTCTTCAGTGCTTTCTACCAAGTCAAAGAGACCTAGCTTCTCACGGAGTCCTTCCACGATCAACTTTTCTATGCAGGGTATTCTTCCTGAGGTGAACTGCCTAAACGAAAGAATGCGCTCGGTTTCTTGGGTCCTGCGAATCGTCCCAAAGCCTGCAGCTTTACACCAGAAACTGTGCTCTGGTTGCACTTGGACACCCCCAAGCCGACATTCTCCTTGAGGTCGGTTGACTTCAGGTATGAGGTCCTGGAAGGAATTGCAAGCAAAGTGCTCCTCTCAGTACAGCTCTGACTACGGTAATGAGGCACCCTTGCATGGCCTTCTGCAACCGCTACAAATATGTTCCTGAGGCTGTTGGTGAGCTGAGGCAATCTAGCTCCCCCGAGGCAGCGTGAAAGCTGCTGCCCTTCACTCGGCACGCACACGGGTACTCCGAGGTGTCTAGGGGTCTGAATGTTGCTCTTCAACTCAGGAGAGCCCGGGGGTACTCGGTGTCCTTGTACGGAAACGGGTGCTGCCGCGAGGAGTCTAGGAGACCCGAAAGGCTTACTACCGTTCAACTAAAGCAGAAGAGAGAGCTAAGGCCTCCTGGGAGCTGCTGCACTCCTCCCCTGCTGCCCGGCATATCAGGGCCCGCCTTCGAAGCTAGGCCTCACTTGGAGTTTCCCGTTAGCTATGGAACAGGACAGGATGAGCTCTGACCGAGAAACTGGAATACCCCGGTTGCTCGTGAAACCGTCTTTTCCCTCTCGCAGCCATGCCTGCCGTGAGAGGACGCCCGACAACAGCAGTGTTTTCCAGGGAGCTGCAAGGCGCATAACGGGACCTTTCAAGGTGCGAAAACAAGGCTAGTCCCATCAGGCAGCGGCTCCAGGAAGACACGCAGCGTAAGTGTCTGTGGTTTCTGTCCAGTCAAAGGAGACCTAGCGACATACTTGGCTCTTCCCTGATTCAACTTTGCTACACGGGACGTTCTGCGTGTAGCGAACTGCCGGGGCCACAGAGTGCCCTAGGTCTCGTAGGGTCCTGTGCATCTACCGAAAGAAGCCCTGAAGTGTTCCACAGAAATCTGTGCTTGGCGGAATTTGTAGTGCAGGCCGCCTTTCCACCGGACACACGCTGACTTCAGGTATGAGTGCCTAGAGAGACTAGCAAGCGGAGAGTTTTTCTCAGTACAGCTCAGAACAGGGCAATGTAGCCGACTTCCGTGGCGTGCTGGACTTGCCAGAACCGTGTTCCTGAATCCGTTGGTGAGCTGAAGAAATCTAGCTCTCCCCCCAACCCCCGCCAGGAGAGAATGCAGTGTGTTACGCTTCACTCGGCCTAGCCAGGGGCGCCCTGAAGGGCCTACGTGTCTGAGTGTGGCCCAGCAGGCCCAGGGGAGCCTGAGGGTGCTCAGAGTTCTCGTAGGGACACGGGAGCTGACCCGAGGGGGCCAGGAGTCCTGACAGGATTAGTACCGTTACACGAGGGCAGGAGTGCGACTAAGGCCTCAAGGAAAAGGCCGCAAAACCACCCTTCTGGATGGCAAATCAGGGCCTTAGGTAGGGGGCTACGGCCCACGTTGGGATCCCCTCCCCCACTTCGCTCTAGAGCAGGGCAGGATAGGCTCCCGCCCAGGGCCTGAAAGCACCCTCTTCCTTTCGAGAAAACTCAGTTTCTTCCAGAGCCATGCCTGCACTGAGTACAAGTCCAGCAACCAAAGCGTTGTTCAGGAAGCTCCAAAGCCGCATGACTGGAGCGTTCAAGCCGGGAAGACCAGGCTTGCCTCAGAGGGCTGCCTTTTCCAAGTTTACATGCAGAAGGAAGCATCTGTGGTTTCTACCAAGTCCAAAGAGACCTGGCTGCTCGCTGGGTCCTTCGAGAATCATCTTCTCTGTGCAGGGTGCTCTGCGTGTAGCGAACTGCTTAAATGAAAGAATGCCTTAGGTGTCGTAGGCTCACGTGCATCTTCCAAATGCCTGCAGCGTTACCCTAGCAACTGTGCTCTAGAGGCACTTGGACGGCAAGCCGACTTACTCCTTGAGGTAGTCGAGGTATGAGGTCCTCGAAGGGACTGTAAGCAAGACGTTTTGCTCAGTGCAGCTCCGACTACAGTAATGATGCAGGCTTCCATGGCCTGCCGCACAGGCTACCACAGTGTTCCTGAGGCTGTTGGCGTGCTGAGGATATCCAGCTCCCCTGAGGCAGTGTGCAAGCCCCTGCCCTTCACTCGGCACACACACGAGTATTCCAAAGTGCCTCCGGGCCTGAATGTTGCTCTTCAACTCAGGAGAGCCTCGGGGTACTCGGTGTCCTTGTGCGGAAACGGGTGCTGCCGGGAGGAGTCTAGGAGTCCTGGAAAGCTCCCAACCCTTCAACTGAAGCAGAAGAGAGAACTAAGGCCTCACGGAAGCTGCTGCACTCCTACCCTGCTGCGTGGCAAATCAGGTTGCTCCTTCGAAGCTAGGCCTCACTTGGAGTTTCCCCTTAGCTATACAACAGGACAGGATGAGCTCTGACCGAGAAGCTTGGAGTACCCCGGTTCCGTGGGAAACCGTCTTTTCCCTCTCACAGCCATGCCTGCCGTGAGAAGAGGCCCGGCAACAGCAGCGTTTCTCAGGGAGCTTCAAGGCGCAATAGAGGATTCCTCAAGGTGCGAAAACAAGGCTAGTCCCGTCAGGCACCGGCTCCAGGATGACACGGCGCAGAAGTCTCTGTGCTTTCTATCCAAGTCAAAAGCGACCTAGTACGTACTTGATTCCAGCGTTCTTCACAGGGTGCTCTGTGTGTACCAAACTGCCTAGACCAAGGAATGCCTTTGGTCTCCTAGGGTCCCTTGCATCTACGGAAAGCCTGAAGTGTTACACAGAGACCTGTGCTTTAGTGGAGGTTGGAAGGCAAGCCGCCTTTCCCCCTGAGATACGGTGACTTCAGGTATGAGTTCCTAGAAGGGCATGTAAGCAGAGAGTTTCTCCCAGTGTAGCCCGGACTAGGGCAACGAGGCCGACTTGCATGCTATGCTGGACTTGCGAGAACCGTGTTCCTGAAGCCGTTGGTGAGCCGAGGAAATTTAGCTCTCCCAAGGTGGAGTGCGGCCTACCCTGGGGCACCCTGAAGGGCCTACCGGTCTGAGTGTGGCCCAGCAAGCGCAGGGGAGCCTGCGGGTACGCAGAGTTCTTGTCCCGAAACGGACGCTGACGCGACGGGGCCACGAGTCTCTAGACGCTTACTCCCGTTAAACTAACCCAGAACTGCGACTGAGGCCTCAGGGAAACTGCTACACGCCTACCCTTCTGGATGCAAAATCAAGAGCTCACGTGGAGGCTAAAGGCCCACGTTGAGATTCCCCTTAGCGCTAGAGCAGGGCCGGAAGAGCTCCCACCCAGGACCTGGAAGCACCCTCCTTTCGAGAAAACTCATTTTCTTCCAGAGCCAAGTCTGCAGTGAGTACACGTCCGGCAACCAAAGCACTCTTCGGGTAGCTTCAAGGCCGCATGAGTGAAGCATTCAAAATGGGAAAACAAGGCTTTAGACGCCTCTCCAGATTGACACGCCGTCTAAGTACGTGTGGTTTCTGTCGAGTCAAAGGGACACAAGCTACCCACTGGGCCCGTCCCTGAATCAGCTATTCTACGCAGGGGGTTTCTGTGCGTAGCAAACCGCCTCAATGAAGGACTGCCCTAGGTCGGCCTTGGGGCCTGAGCATCTTCCAAAATCCGGCCGTGTTACACGAAGAACGGTGCCCTAGTTGCAGTGGGAGCACTAGTGGAATGACTCCTTGCGGTGGGGTGACTTCAGATATGAGGTGCTAGGAATACTGAAAAGCAGAGGGATGCTCTCAGTGCGGCTCAGACAAGGGCGATGAGGCGGAAGGTCACGGCATGCTGCACTGGCTAGGACCGTCTTCCGCAAACTGCTGGAGAGCTGAGGAAATCTAGCTCTCCCAAGGGAGTGTGCAAAGGCTGCCGATCACTAGGCAGACACACAGGGGTGCTCCGAAGGGCTCCCTGGGCTGGACGTTGCTCGGGAGGCCCAGGGGTCCGTGCACTACGCAGTGTCCTTGTCCAGAGACACGGGCTGACGCGGAGGCGCCTAGGAATCCTGAGAAGCTTACCAGCGTTACACTAAGGACGAGCAACGACTACTGCCTCGTGGAAAGTGCTGCGCGCCTACCATGCTGCACGCAATTCAGGGCCTTCCCTTGAGGCTTCTGCTCAGTGCAGTTTTAAGGTAACTATAGGGCAGGGAGGACGAGCTCCCAAACAGGGACGGGAAGGCACCCCGTTTCCTTCACGGAAACTCTTTCTCTTCTCAGAGCCATGCCTGCCCGGATGAGAATCCGGGCCACATCAGTGTTTTCCAGGTAGCTTCGAGGCCGCATAAAGGCAGCTTTCAAGGCGGGAAAGCAAGGTTTGTCTCAAACGGCCCCTTCCAGGTTGACATGGAGCAGACTCTTCAGTGCTTTCTACCAAGTCAAAGAGACCTAGCTTCTCACGGAGTCCTTCCACGATCAACTTTTCTATGCAGGGTATTCTTCCTGAGGTGAACTGCCTAAACGAAAGAATGCGCTCGGTTTCTTGGGTCCTGCGAATCGTCCCAAAGCCTGCAGCTTTACACCAGAAACTGTGCTCTGGTTGCACTTGGACACCCCCAAGCCGACATTCTCCTTGAGGTCGGTTGACTTCAGGTATGAGGTCCTGGAAGGAATTGCAAGCAAAGTGCTCCTCTCAGTACAGCTCTGACTACGGTAATGAGGCACCCTTGCATGGCCTTCTGCAACCGCTACAAATATGTTCCTGAGGCTGTTGGTGAGCTGAGGCAATCTAGCTCCCCCGAGGCAGCGTGAAAGCTGCTGCCCTTCACTCGGCACGCACACGGGTACTCCGAGGTGTCTAGGGGTCTGAATGTTGCTCTTCAACTCAGGAGAGCCCGGGGGTACTCGGTGTCCTTGTACGGAAACGGGTGCTGCCGCGAGGAGTCTAGGAGACCCGAAAGGCTTACTACCGTTCAACTAAAGCAGAAGAGAGAGCTAAGGCCTCCTGGGAGCTGCTGCACTCCTCCCCTGCTGCCCGGCATATCAGGGCCCGCCTTCGAAGCTAGGCCTCACTTGGAGTTTCCCGTTAGCTATGGAACAGGACAGGATGAGCTCTGACCGAGAAACTGGAATACCCCGGTTGCTCGTGAAACCGTCTTTTCCCTCTCGCAGCCATGCCTGCCGTGAGAGGACGCCCGACAACAGCAGTGTTTTCCAGGGAGCTGCAAGGCGCATAACGGGACCTTTCAAGGTGCGAAAACAAGGCTAGTCCCATCAGGCAGCGGCTCCAGGAAGACACGCGGCGTAAGTGTCTGTGGTTTCTGTCCAGTCAAAGGAGACCTAGCGACATACTTGGCTCTTCCCTGATTCAACTTTGCTACACGGGACGTTCTGCGTGTAGCGAACTGCCGGGGTCACAGAGTGCCCTAGGTCTCGTAGGGTCCTGTGCATCTACCGAAAGAAGCCCTGAAGTGTTCCACAGAAATCTGTGCTTGGCGGAATTTGTAGTGCAGGCCGCCTTTCCACCTGACACACGCTGACTTCAGGTATGAGTGCCTAGAGAGACTAGCAAGCGGAGAGTTTTTCTCAGTACAGCTCAGAACAGGGCAATGTAGACGACTTCCGTGGCGTGCTGGACTTGCCAGAACCGTGTTCCTGAATCCGTTGGTGAGCTGAAGAAATCTAGCTCTCCCCCCAACCCCCGCCAGGAGAGAATGCAGTGTGTTACGCTTCACTCGGCCTAGCCAGGGGCGCCCTGAAGGGCCTACGTGTCTGAGTGTGGCCCAGCAGGCCCAGGGGAGCCTGAGGGTGCTCAGAGTTCTCGTAGGGACACGGGAGCTGACCCGAGGGGGCCAGGAGTCCTGACAGGATTAGTACCGTTACACGAGGGCAGGAGTGCGACTAAGGCCTCAAGGAAAAGGCCGCAAAACCACCCTTCTGGATGGCAAATCAGGGCCTTAGGTAGGGGGCTACGGCCCACGTTGGGATCCCCTCCCCCACTTCGCTCTAGAGCAGGGCAGGATAGGCTCCCGCCCAGGGCCTGAAAGCACCCTCTTCCTTTCGAGAAAACTCAGTTTCTTCCAGAGCCATGCCTGCACTGAGTACAAGTCCAGCAACCAAAGCGTTCTTCAGGAAGCTCCAAGGCCGCATGACTGGAGCGTTCAAGCCGGGAAGACCAGGCTTGCCTCAGAGGGCTGCCTTTTCCAAGTTTACATGCAGAAGGAAGCATCTGTGGTTTCTACCAAGTCCAAAGAGACCTGGCTGCTCGCTGGGTCCTTCGAGAATCATCTTCTCTGTGCAGGGTGCTCTGCGTGTAGCGAACTGCTTAAATGAAAGAATGCCTTAGGTGTCGTAGGCTCACGTGCATCTTCCAAATGCCTGCAGCGTTACCCTAGCAACTGTGCTCTAGAGGCACTTGGACGGCAAGCCGACTTACTCCTTGAGGTAGTCGAGGTATGAGGTCCTCGAAGGGACTGTAAGCAAGACGTTTTGCTCAGTGCAGCTCCGACTACAGTAATGATGCAGGCTTCCATGGCCTGCCGCACAGGCTACCACAGTGTTCCTGAGGCTGTTGGCGTGCTGAGGATATCCAGCTCCCCTGAGGCAGTGTGCAAGCCCCTGCCCTTCACTCGGCACACACACGAGTATTCCAAAGTGCCTCCGGGCCTGAATGTTGCTCTTCAACTCAGGAGAGCCTCGGGGTACTCGGTGTCCTTGTGCGGAAACGGGTGCTGCCGGGAGGAGTCTAGGAGTCCTGGAAAGCTCCCAACCCTTCAACTGAAGCAGAAGAGAGAACTAAGGCCTCACGGAAGCTGCTGCACTCCTACCCTGCTGCGTGGCAAATCAGGTTGCTCCTTCGAAGCTAGGCCTCACTTGGAGTTTCCCCTTAGCTATACAACAGGACAGGATGAGCTCTGACCGAGAAGCTTGGAGTACCCCGGTTCCGTGGGAAACCGTCTTTTCCCTCTCACAGCCATGCCTGCCGTGAGAAGAGGCCCGGCAACAGCAGCGTTTCTCAGGGAGCTTCAAGGCGCAATAGAGGATTCCTCAAGGTGCGAAAACAAGGCTAGTCCCGTCAGGCACCGGCTCCAGGATGACACGGCGCAGAAGTCTCTGTGCTTTCTATCCAAGTCAAAAGCGACCTAGTACGTACTTGATTCCAGCGTTCTTCACAGGGTGCTCTGTGTGTACCAAACTGCCTAGACCAAGGAATGCCTTTGGTCTCCTAGGGTCCCTTGCATCTACGGAAAGCCTGAAGTGTTACACAGAGACCTGTGCTTTAGTGGAGGTTGGAAGGCAAGCCGCCTTTCCCCCTGAGATACGGTGACTTCAGGTATGAGTTCCTAGAAGGGCATGTAAGCAGAGAGTTTCTCCCAGTGTAGCCCGGACTAGGGCAACGAGGCCGACTTGCATGCTATGCTGGACTTGCGAGAACCGTGTTCCTGAAGCCGTTGGTGAGCCGAGGAAATTTAGCTCTCCCAAGGTGGAGTGCGGCCTACCCTGGGGCACCCTGAAGGGCCTACCGGTCTGAGTGTGGCCCAGCAAGCGCAGGGGAGCCTGCGGGTACGCAGAGTTCTTGTCCCGAAACGGACGCTGACGCGACGGGGCCACGAGTCTCTAGACGCTTACTCCCGTTAAACTAACCCAGAACTGCGACTGAGGCCTCAGGGAAACTGCTACACGCCTACCCTTCTGGATGCAAAATCAAGAGCTCACGTGGAGGCTAAAGGCCCACGTTGAGATTCCCCTTAGCGCTAGAGCAGGGCCGGAAGAGCTCCCACCCAGGACCTGGAAGCACCCTCCTTTCGAGAAAACTCATTTTCTTCCAGAGCCAAGTCTGCAGTGAGTACACGTCCGGCAACCAAAGCACTCTTCGGGTAGCTTCAAGGCCGCATGAGTGAAGCATTCAAAATGGGAAAACAAGGCTTTAGACGCCTCTCCAGATTGACACGCCGTCTAAGTACGTGTGGTTTCTGTCGAGTCAAAGGGACACAAGCTACCCACTGGGCCCGTCCCTGAATCAGCTATTCTACGCAGGGGGTTTCTGTGCGTAGCAAACCGCCTCAATGAAGGACTGCCCTAGGTCGGCCTTGGGGCCTGAGCATCTTCCAAAATCCGGCCGTGTTACACGAAGAACGGTGCCCTAGTTGCAGTGGGAGCACTAGTGGAATGACTCCTTGCGGTGGGGTGACTTCAGATATGAGGTGCTAGGAATACTGAAAAGCAGAGGGATGCTCTCAGTGCGGCTCAGACAAGGGCGATGAGGCGGAAGGTCACGGCATGCTGCACTGGCTAGGACCGTCTTCCGCAAACTGCTGGAGAGCTGAGGAAATCTAGCTCTCCCAAGGGAGTGTGCAAAGGCTGCCGATCACTAGGCAGACACACAGGGGTGCTCCGAAGGGCTCCCTGGGCTGGACGTTGCTCGGGAGGCCCAGGGGTCCGTGCACTACGCAGTGTCCTTGTCCAGAGACACGGGCTGACGCGGAGGCGCCTAGGAATCCTGAGAAGCTTACCAGCGTTACACTAAGGACGAGCAACGACTACTGCCTCGTGGAAAGTGCTGCGCGCCTACCATGCTGCACGCAATTCAGGGCCTTCCCTTGAGGCTTCTGCTCAGTGCAGTTTTAAGGTAACTATAGGGCAGGGAGGACGAGCTCCCAAACAGGGACGGGAAGGCACCCCGTTTCCTTCACGGAAACTCTTTCTCTTCTCAGAGCCATGCCTGCCCGGATGAGAATCCGGGCCACATCAGTGTTTTCCAGGTAGCTTCGAGGCCGCATAAAGGCAGCTTTCAAGGCGGGAAAGCAAGGTTTGTCTCAAACGGCCCCTTCCAGGTTGACATGGAGCAGACTCTTCAGTGCTTTCTACCAAGTCAAAGAGACCTAGCTTCTCACGGAGTCCTTCCACGATCAACTTTTCTATGCAGGGTATTCTTCCTGAGGTGAACTGCCTAAACGAAAGAATGCGCTCGGTTTCTTGGGTCCTGCGAATCGTCCCAAAGCCTGCAGCTTTACACCAGAAACTGTGCTCTGGTTGCACTTGGACACCCCCAAGCCGACATTCTCCTTGAGGTCGGTTGACTTCAGGTATGAGGTCCTGGAAGGAATTGCAAGCAAAGTGCTCCTCTCAGTACAGCTCTGACTACGGTAATGAGGCACCCTTGCATGGCCTTCTGCAACCGCTACAAATATGTTCCTGAGGCTGTTGGTGAGCTGAGGCAATCTAGCTCCCCCGAGGCAGCGTGAAAGCTGCTGCCCTTCACTCGGCACGCACACGGGTACTCCGAGGTGTCTAGGGGTCTGAATGTTGCTCTTCAACTCAGGAGAGCCCGGGGGTACTCGGTGTCCTTGTACGGAAACGGGTGCTGCCGCGAGGAGTCTAGGAGACCCGAAAGGCTTACTACCGTTCAACTAAAGCAGAAGAGAGAGCTAAGGCCTCCTGGGAGCTGCTGCACTCCTCCCCTGCTGCCCGGCATATCAGGGCCCGCCTTCGAAGCTAGGCCTCACTTGGAGTTTCCCGTTAGCTATGGAACAGGACAGGATGAGCTCTGACTGAGAAACTGGAATACCCCGGTTGCTCGTGAAACCGTCTTTTCCCTCTCGCAGCCATGCCTGCCGTGAGAGGACGCCCGACAACAGCAGTGTTTTCCAGGGAGCTGCAAGGCGCATAACGGGACCTTTCAAGGTGCGAAAACAAGGCTAGTCCCATCAGGCAGCGGCTCCAGGAAGACACGCAGCGTAAGTGTCTGTGGTTTCTGTCCAGTCAAAGGAGACCTAGCGACATACTTGGCTCTTCCCTGATTCAACTTTGCTACACGGGACGTTCTGCGTGTAGCGAACTGCCGGGGCCACAGAGTGCCCTAGGTCTCGTAGGGTCCTGTGCATCTACCGAAAGAAGCCCTGAAGTGTTCCACAGAAATCTGTGCTTGGCGGAATTTGTAGTGCAGGCCGCCTTTCCACCGGACACACGCTGACTTCAGGTATGAGTGCCTAGAGAGACTAGCAAGCGGAGAGTTTTTCTCAGTACAGCTCAGAACAGGGCAATGTAGCCGACTTCCGTGGCGTGCTGGACTTGCCAGAACCGTGTTCCTGAATCCGTTGGTGAGCTGAAGAAATCTAGCTCTCCCCCCAACCCCCGCCAGGAGAGAATGCAGTGTGTTACGCTTCACTCGGCCTAGCCAGGGGCGCCCTGAAGGGCCTACGTGTCTGAGTGTGGCCCAGCAGGCCCAGGGGAGCCTGAGGGTGCTCAGAGTTCTCGTAGGGACACGGGAGCTGACCCGAGGGGGCCAGGAGTCCTGACAGGATTAGTACCGTTACACGAGGGCAGGAGTGCGACTAAGGCCTCAAGGAAAAGGCCGCAAAACCACCCTTCTGGATGGCAAATCAGGGCCTTAGGTAGGGGGCTACGGCCCACGTTGGGATTGCCCCCTCTTCGCTCTAGAGCAGGGCAGGATAGGCTCCCACCCAGGGCCTGAAAGCACCCTCTTCCTTTCGAGAAAACTCAGTTTCTTCCAGAGCCATGCCTACACTGAGTACAAGTCCAGCAACCAAAGCGTTCTTCAGGAAGCTCCAAAGCCGCATGACTGGAGCGTTCAAGCCGGGAAGACCAGGCTTGCCTCAGAGGGCTGCCTTTTCCAAGTTTACATGCAGAAGGAAGCATCTGTGGTTTCTACCAAGTCCAAAGAGACCTGGCTGCTCGCTGGGTCCTTCGAGAATCATCTTCTCTGTGCAGGGTGCTCTGCGTGTAGCGAACTGCTTAAATGAAAGAATGCCTTAGGTGTCGTAGGCTCACGTGCATCTTCCAAATGCCTGCAGCGTTACCCTAGCAACTGTGCTCTAGAGGCACTTGGACGGCAAGCCGACTTACTCCTTGAGGTAGTCGAGGTATGAGGTCCTCGAAGGGACTGTAAGCAAGACGTTTTGCTCAGTGCAGCTCCGACTACAGTAATGATGCAGGCTTCCATGGCCTGCCGCACAGGCTACCACAGTGTTCCTGAGGCTGTTGGCGTGCTGAGGATATCCAGCTCCCCTGAGGCAGTGTGCAAGCCCCTGCCCTTCACTCGGCACACACACGAGTATTCCAAAGTGCCTCCGGGTCTGAATGTTGCTCTTCAACTCAGGAGAGCCTCGGGGTACTCGGTGTCCTTGTGCGGAAACGGGTGCTGCCGGGAGGAGTCTAGGAGTCCTGGAAAGCTCCCAACCCTTCAACTGAAGCAGAAGAGAGAACTAAGGCCTCACGGAAGCTGCTGCACTCCTACCCTGCTGCGTGGCAAATCAGGTTGCTCCTTCGAAGCTAGGCCTCACTTGGAGTTTCCCCTTAGTTATACAACAGGACAGGATGAGCTCTGACCGAGAAGCTTGGAGTACCCCGGTTCCGTGGGAAACCGTCTTTTCCCTCTCACAGCCATGCCTGCCGTGAGAAGAGGCCCGGCAACAGCAGCGTTTCTCAGGGAGCTTCAAGGCGCAATAGAGGATTCCTCAAGGTGCGAAAACAAGGCTAGTCCCGTCAGGCACCGGCTCCAGGATGACACGGCGCAGAAGTCTCTGTGCTTTCTATCCAAGTCAAAAGCGACCTAGTACGTACTTGATTCCAGCGTTCTTCACAGGGTGCTCTGTGTGTACCAAACTGCCTAGACCAAGGAATGCCTTTGGTCTCCTAGGGTCCCTTGCATCTACGGAAAGCCTGAAGTGTTACACAGAGACCTGTGCTTTAGTGGAGGTTGGAAGGCAAGCCGCCTTTCCCCCTGAGATACGGTGACTTCAGGTATGAGTTCCTAGAAGGGCATGTAAGCAGAGAGTTTCTCCCAGTGTAGCCCGGACTAGGGCAACGAGGCCGACTTGCATGCTATGCTGGACTTGCGAGAACCGTGTTCCTGAAGCCGTTGGTGAGCCGAGGAAATTTAGCTCTCCCAAGGTGGAGTGCGGCCTACCCTGGGGCACCCTGAAGGGCCTACCGGTCTGAGTGTGGCCCAGCAAGCGCAGGGGAGCCTGCGGGTACGCAGAGTTCTTGTCCCGAAACGGACGCTGACGCGACGGGGCCACGAGTCTCTAGACGCTTACTCCCGTTAAACTAACCCAGAACTGCGACTGAGGCCTCAGGGAAACTGCTACACGCCTACCCTTCTGGATGCAAAATCAAGAGCTCACGTGGAGGCTAAAGGCCCACGTTGAGATTCCCCTTAGCGCTAGAGCAGGGCCGGAAGAGCTCCCACCCAGGACCTGGAAGCACCCTCCTTTCGAGAAAACTCATTTTCTTCCAGAGCCAAGTCTGCAGTGAGTACACGTCCGGCAACCAAAGCACTCTTCGGGTAGCTTCAAGGCCGCATGAGTGAAGCATTCAAAATGGGAAAACAAGGCTTTAGACGCCTCTCCAGATTGACACGCCGTCTAAGTACGTGTGGTTTCTGTCGAGTCAAAGGGACACAAGCTACCCACTGGGCCCGTCCCTGAATCAGCTATTCTACGCAGGGGGTTTCTGTGCGTAGCAAACCGCCTCAATGAAGGACTGCCCTAGGTCGGCCTTGGGGCCTGAGCATCTTCCAAAATCCGGCCGTGTTACACGAAGAACGGTGCCCTAGTTGCAGTGGGAGCACTAGTGGAATGACTCCTTGCGGTGGGGTGACTTCAGATATGAGGTGCTAGGAATACTGAAAAGCAGAGGGATGCTCTCAGTGCGGCTCAGACAAGGGCGATGAGGCGGAAGGTCACGGCATGCTGCACTGGCTAGGACCGTCTTCCGCAAACTGCTGGAGAGCTGAGGAAATCTAGCTCTCCCAAGGGAGTGTGCAAAGGCTGCCGATCACTAGGCAGACACACAGGGGTGCTCCGAAGGGCTCCCTGGGCTGGACGTTGCTCGGGAGGCCCAGGGGTCCGTGCACTACGCAGTGTCCTTGTCCAGAGACACGGGCTGACGCGGAGGCGCCTAGGAATCCTGAGAAGCTTACCAGCGTTACACTAAGGACGAGCAACGACTACTGCCTCGTGGAAAGTGCTGCGCGCCTACCATGCTGCACGCAATTCAGGGCCTTCCCTTGAGGCTTCTGCTCAGTGCAGTTTTAAGGTAACTATAGGGCAGGGAGGACGAGCTCCCAAACAGGGACGGGAAGGCACCCCGTTTCCTTCACGGAAACTCTTTCTCTTCTCAGAGCCATGCCTGCCCGGATGAGAATCCGGGCCACATCAGTGTTTTCCAGGTAGCTTCGAGGCCGCATAAAGGCAGCTTTCAAGGCGGGAAAGCAAGGTTTGTCTCAAACGGCCCCTTCCAGGTTGACATGGAGCAGACTCTTCAGTGCTTTCTACCAAGTCAAAGAGACCTAGCTTCTCACGGAGTCCTTCCACGATCAACTTTTCTATGCAGGGTATTCTTCCTGAGGTGAACTGCCTAAACGAAAGAATGCGCTCGGTTTCTTGGGTCCTGCGAATCGTCCCAAAGCCTGCAGCTTTACACCAGAAACTGTGCTCTGGTTGCACTTGGACACCCCCAAGCCGACATTCTCCTTGAGGTCGGTTGACTTCAGGTATGAGGTCCTGGAAGGAATTGCAAGCAAAGTGCTCCTCTCAGTACAGCTCTGACTACGGTAATGAGGCACCCTTGCATGGCCTTCTGCAACCGCTACAAATATGTTCCTGAGGCTGTTGGTGAGCTGAGGCAATCTAGCTCCCCCGAGGCAGCGTGAAAGCTGCTGCCCTTCACTCGGCACGCACACGGGTACTCCGAGGTGTCTAGGGGTCTGAATGTTGCTCTTCAACTCAGGAGAGCCCGGGGGTACTCGGTGTCCTTGTACGGAAACGGGTGCTGCCGCGAGGAGTCTAGGAGACCCGAAAGGCTTACTACCGTTCAACTAAAGCAGAAGAGAGAGCTAAGGCCTCCTGGGAGCTGCTGCACTCCTCCCCTGCTGCCCGGCATATCAGGGCCCGCCTTCGAAGCTAGGCCTCACTTGGAGTTTCCCGTTAGCTATGGAACAGGACAGGATGAGCTCTGACTGAGAAACTGGAATACCCCGGTTGCTCGTGAAACCGTCTTTTCCCTCTCGCAGCCATGCCTGCCGTGAGAGGACGCCCGACAACAGCAGTGTTTTCCAGGGAGCTGCAAGGCGCATAACGGGACCTTTCAAGGTGCGAAAACAAGGCTAGTCCCATCAGGCAGCGGCTCCAGGAAGACACGCAGCGTAAGTGTCTGTGGTTTCTGTCCAGTCAAAGGAGACCTAGCGACATACTTGGCTCTTCCCTGATTCAACTTTGCTACACGGGACGTTCTGCGTGTAGCGAACTGCCGGGGCCACAGAGTGCCCTAGGTCTCGTAGGGTCCTGTGCATCTACCGAAAGAAGCCCTGAAGTGTTCCACAGAAATCTGTGCTTGGCGGAATTTGTAGTGCAGGCCGCCTTTCCACCGGACACACGCTGACTTCAGGTATGAGTGCCTAGAGAGACTAGCAAGCGGAGAGTTTTTCTCAGTACAGCTCAGAACAGGGCAATGTAGCCGACTTCCGTGGCGTGCTGGACTTGCCAGAACCGTGTTCCTGAATCCGTTGGTGAGCTGAAGAAATCTAGCTCTCCCCCCAACCCCCGCCAGGAGAGAATGCAGTGTGTTACGCTTCACTCGGCCTAGCCAGGGGCGCCCTGAAGGGCCTACGTGTCTGAGTGTGGCCCAGCAGGCCCAGGGGAGCCTGAGGGTGCTCAGAGTTCTCGTAGGGACACGGGAGCTGACCCGAGGGGGCCAGGAGTCCTGACAGGATTAGTACCGTTACACGAGGGCAGGAGTGCGACTAAGGCCTCAAGGAAAAGGCCGCAAAACCACCCTTCTGGATGGCAAATCAGGGCCTTAGGTAGGGGGCTACGGCCCACGTTGGGATTGCCCCCTCTTCGCTCTAGAGCAGGGCAGGATAGGCTCCCACCCAGGGCCTGAAAGCACCCTCTTCCTTTCGAGAAAACTCAGTTTCTTCCAGAGCCATGCCTGCACTGAGTACAAGTCCAGCAACCAAAGCGTTCTTCAGGAAGCTCCAAAGCCGCATGACTGGAGCGTTCAAGCCGGGAAGACCAGGCTTGCCTCAGAGGGCTGCCTTTTCCAAGTTTACATGCAGAAGGAAGCATCTGTGGTTTCTACCAAGTCCAAAGAGACCTGGCTGCTCGCTGGGTCCTTCGAGAATCATCTTCTCTGTGCAGGGTGCTCTGCGTGTAGCGAACTGCTTAAATGAAAGAATGCCTTAGGTGTCGTAGGCTCACGTGCATCTTCCAAATGCCTGCAGCGTTACCCTAGCAACTGTGCTCTAGAGGCACTTGGACGGCAAGCCGACTTACTCCTTGAGGTAGTCGAGGTATGAGGTCCTCGAAGGGACTGTAAGCAAGACGTTTTGCTCAGTGCAGCTCCGACTACAGTAATGATGCAGGCTTCCATGGCCT
Source organism: Phocoena phocoena (assembly GCF_963924675.1). NCBI lineage: Eukaryota > Metazoa > Chordata > Mammalia > Artiodactyla > Phocoenidae > Phocoena > Phocoena phocoena. Next base: position 24,613,201 of record NC_089224.1, on the reverse strand, counting down.
GCCGCACAGGCTACCACAGTGTTCCTGAGGCTGTTGGCGTGCTGAGGATATCCAGCTCCCCTGAGGCAGTGTGCAAGCCCCTGCCCTTCACTCGGCACACACACGAGTATTCCAAAGTGCCTCCGGGTCTGAATGTTGCTCTTCAACTCAGGAGAGCCTCGGGGTACTCGGTGTCCTTGTGCGGAAACGGGTGCTGCCGGGAGGAGTCTAGGAGTCCTGGAAAGCTCCCAACCCTTCAACTGAAGCAGAAGAGAGAACTAAGGCCTCACGGAAGCTGCTGCACTCCTACCCTGCTGCGTGGCAAATCAGGTTGCTCCTTCGAAGCTAGGCCTCACTTGGAGTTTCCCCTTAGTTATACAACAGGACAGGATGAGCTCTGACCGAGAAGCTTGGAGTACCCCGGTTCCGTGGGAAACCGTCTTTTCCCTCTCACAGCCATGCCTGCCGTGAGAAGAGGCCCGGCAACAGCAGCGTTTCTCAGGGAGCTTCAAGGCGCAATAGAGGATTCCTCAAGGTGCGAAAACAAGGCTAGTCCCGTCAGGCACCGGCTCCAGGATGACACGGCGCAGAAGTCTCTGTGCTTTCTATCCAAGTCAAAAGCGACCTAGTACGTACTTGATTCCAGCGTTCTTCACAGGGTGCTCTGTGTGTACCAAACTGCCTAGACCAAGGAATGCCTTTGGTCTCCTAGGGTCCCTTGCATCTACGGAAAGCCTGAAGTGTTACACAGAGACCTGTGCTTTAGTGGAGGTTGGAAGGCAAGCCGCCTTTCCCCCTGAGATACGGTGACTTCAGGTATGAGTTCCTAGAAGGGCATGTAAGCAGAGAGTTTCTCCCAGTGTAGCCCGGACTAGGGCAACGAGGCCGACTTGCATGCTATGCTGGACTTGCGAGAACCGTGTTCCTGAAGCCGTTGGTGAGCCGAGGAAATTTAGCTCTCCCAAGGTGGAGTGCGGCCTACCCTGGGGCACCCTGAAGGGCCTACCGGTCTGAGTGTGGCCCAGCAAGCGCAGGGGAGCCTGCGGGTATGCAGAGTTCTTGTCCCGAAACGGACGCTGACGCGACGGGGCCACGAGTCTCTAGACGCTTACTCCCGTTAAACTAACCCAGAACTGCGACTGAGGCCTCAGGGAAACTGCTACACGCCTACCCTTCTGGATGCAAAATCAAGAGCTCACGTGGAGGCTAAAGGCCCACGTTGAGATTCCCCTTAGCGCTAGAGCAGGGCCGGAAGAGCTCCCACCCAGGACCTGGAAGCACCCTCCTTTCGAGAAAACTCATTTTCTTCCAGAGCCAAGTCTGCAGTGAGTACACGTCCGGCAACCAAAGCACTCTTCGGGTAGCTTCAAGGCCGCATGAGTGAAGCATTCAAAATGGGAAAACAAGGCTTTAGACGCCTCTCCAGATTGACACGCCGTCTAAGTACGTGTGGTTTCTGTCGAGTCAAAGGGACACAAGCTACCCACTGGGCCCGTCCCTGAATCAGCTATTCTACGCAGGGGGTTTCTGTGCGTAGCAAACCGCCTCAATGAAGGACTGCCCTAGGTCGGCCTTGGGGCCTGAGCATCTTCCAAAATCCGGCCGTGTTACACGAAGAACGGTGCCCTAGTTGCAGTGGGAGCACTAGTGGAATGACTCCTTGCGGTGGGGTGACTTCAGATATGAGGTGCTAGGAATACTGAAAAGCAGAGGGATGCTCTCAGTGCGGCTCAGACAAGGGCGATGAGGCGGAAGGTCACGGCATGCTGCACTGGCTAGGACCGTCTTCCGCAAACTGCTGGAGAGCTGAGGAAATCTAGCTCTCCCAAGGGAGTGTGCAAAGGCTGCCGATCACTAGGCAGACACACAGGGGTGCTCCGAAGGGCTCCCTGGGCTGGACGTTGCTCGGGAGGCCCAGGGGTCCGTGCACTACGCAGTGTCCTTGTCCAGAGACACGGGCTGACGCGGAGGCGCCTAGGAATCCTGAGAAGCTTACCAGCGTTACACTAAGGACGAGCAACGACTACTGCCTCGTGGAAAGTGCTGCGCGCCTACCATGCTGCACGCAATTCAGGGCCTTCCCTTGAGGCTTCTGCTCAGTGCAGTTTTAAGGTAACTATAGGGCAGGGAGGACGAGCTCCCAAACAGGGACGGGAAGGCACCCCGTTTCCTTCACGGAAACTCTTTCTCTTCTCAGAGCCATGCCTGCCCGGATGAGAATCCGGGCCACATCAGTGTTTTCCAGGTAGCTTCGAGGCCGCATAAAGGCAGCTTTCAAGGCGGGAAAGCAAGGTTTGTCTCAAACGGCCCCTTCCAGGTTGACATGGAGCAGACTCTTCAGTGCTTTCTACCAAGTCAAAGAGACCTAGCTTCTCACGGAGTCCTTCCACGATCAACTTTTCTATGCAGGGTATTCTTCCTGAGGTGAACTGCCTAAACGAAAGAATGCGCTCGGTTTCTTGGGTCCTGCGAATCGTCCCAAAGCCTGCAGCTTTACACCAGAAACTGTGCTCTGGTTGCACTTGGACACCCCCAAGCCGACATTCTCCTTGAGGTCGGTTGACTTCAGGTATGAGGTCCTGGAAGGAATTGCAAGCAAAGTGCTCCTCTCAGTACAGCTCTGACTACGGTAATGAGGCACCCTTGCATGGCCTTCTGCAACCGCTACAAATATGTTCCTGAGGCTGTTGGTGAGCTGAGGCAATCTAGCTCCCCCGAGGCAGCGTGAAAGCTGCTGCCCTTCACTCGGCACGCACACGGGTACTCCGAGGTGTCTAGGGGTCTGAATGTTGCTCTTCAACTCAGGAGAGCCCGGGGGTACTCGGTGTCCTTGTACGGAAACGGGTGCTGCCGCGAGGAGTCTAGGAGACCCGAAAGGCTTACTACCGTTCAACTAAAGCAGAAGAGAGAGCTAAGGCCTCCTGGGAGCTGCTGCACTCCTCCCCTGCTGCCCGGCATATCAGGGCCCGCCTTCGAAGCTAGGCCTCACTTGGAGTTTCCCGTTAGCTATGGAACAGGACAGGATGAGCTCTGACCGAGAAACTGGAATACCCCGGTTGCTCGTGAAACCGTCTTTTCCCTCTCGCAGCCATGCCTGCCGTGAGAGGACGCCCGACAACAGCAGTGTTTTCCAGGGAGCTGCAAGGCGCATAACGGGACCTTTCAAGGTGCGAAAACAAGGCTAGTCCCATCAGGCAGCGGCTCCAGGAAGACACGCGGCGTAAGTGTCTGTGGTTTCTGTCCAGTCAAAGGAGACCTAGCGACATACTTGGCTCTTCCCTGATTCAACTTTGCTACACGGGACGTTCTGCGTGTAGCGAACTGCCGGGGCCACAGAGTGCCCTAGGTCTCGTAGGGTCCTGTGCATCTACCGAAAGAAGCCCTGAAGTGTTCCACAGAAATCTGTGCTTGGCGGAATTTGTAGTGCAGGCCGCCTTTCCACCTGACACACGCTGACTTCAGGTATGAGTGCCTAGAGAGACTAGCAAGCGGAGAGTTTTTCTCAGTACAGCTCAGAACAGGGCAATGTAGCCGACTTCCGTGGCGTGCTGGACTTGCCAGAACCGTGTTCCTGAATCCGTTGGTGAGCTGAAGAAATCTAGCTCTCCCCCCAACCCCCGCCAGGAGAGAATGCAGTGTGTTACGCTTCACTCGGCCTAGCCAGGGGCGCCCTGAAGGGCCTACGTGTCTGAGTGTGGCCCAGCAGGCCCAGGGGAGCCTGAGGGTGCTCAGAGTTCTCGTAGGGACACGGGAGCTGACCCGAGGGGGCCAGGAGTCCTGACAGGATTAGTACCGTTACACGAGGGCAGGAGTGCGACTAAGGCCTCAAGGAAAAGGCCGCAAAACCACCCTTCTGGATGGCAAATCAGGGCCTTAGGTAGGGGGCTACGGCCCACGTTGGGATCCCCTCCCCCACTTCGCTCTAGAGCAGGGCAGGATAGGCTCCCGCCCAGGGCCTGAAAGCACCCTCTTCCTTTCGAGAAAACTCAGTTTCTTCCAGAGCCATGCCTGCACTGAGTACAAGTCCAGCAACCAAAGCGTTCTTCAGGAAGCTCCAAGGCCGCATGACTGGAGCGTTCAAGCCGGGAAGACCAGGCTTGCCTCAGAGGGCTGCCTTTTCCAAGTTTACATGCAGAAGGAAGCATCTGTGGTTTCTACCAAGTCCAAAGAGACCTGGCTGCTCGCTGGGTCCTTCGAGAATCATCTTCTCTGTGCAGGGTGCTCTGCGTGTAGCGAACTGCTTAAATGAAAGAATGCCTTAGGTGTCGTAGGCTCACGTGCATCTTCCAAATGCCTGCAGCGTTACCCTAGCAACTGTGCTCTAGAGGCACTTGGACGGCAAGCCGACTTACTCCTTGAGGTAGTCGAGGTATGAGGTCCTCGAAGGGACTGTAAGCAAGACGTTTTGCTCAGTGCAGCTCCGACTACAGTAATGATGCAGGCTTCCATGGCCTGCCGCACAGGCTACCACAGTGTTCCTGAGGCTGTTGGCGTGCTGAGGATATCCAGCTCCCCTGAGGCAGTGTGCAAGCCCCTGCCCTTCACTCGGCACACACACGAGTATTCCAAAGTGCCTCCGGGTCTGAATGTTGCTCTTCAACTCAGGAGAGCCTCGGGGTACTCGGTGTCCTTGTGCGGAAACGGGTGCTGCCGGGAGGAGTCTAGGAGTCCTGGAAAGCTCCCAACCCTTCAACTGAAGCAGAAGAGAGAACTAAGGCCTCACGGAAGCTGCTGCACTCCTACCCTGCTGCGTGGCAAATCAGGTTGCTCCTTCGAAGCTAGGCCTCACTTGGAGTTTCCCCTTAGTTATACAACAGGACAGGATGAGCTCTGACCGAGAAGCTTGGAGTACCCCGGTTCCGTGGGAAACCGTCTTTTCCCTCTCACAGCCATGCCTGCCGTGAGAAGAGGCCCGGCAACAGCAGCGTTTCTCAGGGAGCTTCAAGGCGCAATAGAGGATTCCTCAAGGTGCGAAAACAAGGCTAGTCCCGTCAGGCACCGGCTCCAGGATGACACGGCGCAGAAGTCTCTGTGCTTTCTATCCAAGTCAAAAGCGACCTAGTACGTACTTGATTCCAGCGTTCTTCACAGGGTGCTCTGTGTGTACCAAACTGCCTAGACCAAGGAATGCCTTTGGTCTCCTAGGGTCCCTTGCATCTACGGAAAGCCTGAAGTGTTACACAGAGACCTGTGCTTTAGTGGAGGTTGGAAGGCAAGCCGCCTTTCCCCCTGAGATACGGTGACTTCAGGTATGAGTTCCTAGAAGGGCATGTAAGCAGAGAGTTTCTCCCAGTGTAGCCCGGACTAGGGCAACGAGGCCGACTTGCATGCTATGCTGGACTTGCGAGAACCGTGTTCCTGAAGCCGTTGGTGAGCCGAGGAAATTTAGCTCTCCCAAGGTGGAGTGCGGCCTACCCTGGGGCACCCTGAAGGGCCTACCGGTCTGAGTGTGGCCCAGCAAGCGCAGGGGAGCCTGCGGGTACGCAGAGTTCTTGTCCCGAAACGGACGCTGACGCGACGGGGCCACGAGTCTCTAGACGCTTACTCCCGTTAAACTAACCCAGAACTGCGACTGAGGCCTCAGGGAAACTGCTACACGCCTACCCTTCTGGATGCAAAATCAAGAGCTCACGTGGAGGCTAAAGGCCCACGTTGAGATTCCCCTTAGCGCTAGAGCAGGGCCGGAAGAGCTCCCACCCAGGACCTGGAAGCACCCTCCTTTCGAGAAAACTCATTTTCTTCCAGAGCCAAGTCTGCAGTGAGTACACGTCCGGCAACCAAAGCACTCTTCGGGTAGCTTCAAGGCCGCATGAGTGAAGCATTCAAAATGGGAAAACAAGGCTTTAGACGCCTCTCCAGATTGACACGCCGTCTAAGTACGTGTGGTTTCTGTCGAGTCAAAGGGACACAAGCTACCCACTGGGCCCGTCCCTGAATCAGCTATTCTACGCAGGGGGTTTCTGTGCGTAGCAAACCGCCTCAATGAAGGACTGCCCTAGGTCGGCCTTGGGGCCTGAGCATCTTCCAAAATCCGGCCGTGTTACACGAAGAACGGTGCCCTAGTTGCAGTGGGAGCACTAGTGGAATGACTCCTTGCGGTGGGGTGACTTCAGATATGAGGTGCTAGGAATACTGAAAAGCAGAGGGATGCTCTCAGTGCGGCTCAGACAAGGGCGATGAGGCGGAAGGTCACGGCATGCTGCACTGGCTAGGACCGTCTTCCGCAAACTGCTGGAGAGCTGAGGAAATCTAGCTCTCCCAAGGGAGTGTGCAAAGGCTGCCGATCACTAGGCAGACACACAGGGGTGCTCCGAAGGGCTCCCTGGGCTGGACGTTGCTCGGGAGGCCCAGGGGTCCGTGCACTACGCAGTGTCCTTGTCCAGAGACACGGGCTGACGCGGAGGCGCCTAGGAATCCTGAGAAGCTTACCAGCGTTACACTAAGGACGAGCAACGACTACTGCCTCGTGGAAAGTGCTGCGCGCCTACCATGCTGCACGCAATTCAGGGCCTTCCCTTGAGGCTTCTGCTCAGTGCAGTTTTAAGGTAACTATAGGGCAGGGAGGACGAGCTCCCAAACAGGGACGGGAAGGCACCCCGTTTCCTTCACGGAAACTCTTTCTCTTCTCAGAGCCATGCCTGCCCGGATGAGAATCCGGGCCACATCAGTGTTTTCCAGGTAGCTTCGAGGCCGCATAAAGGCAGCTTTCAAGGCGGGAAAGCAAGGTTTGTCTCAAACGGCCCCTTCCAGGTTGACATGGAGCAGACTCTTCAGTGCTTTCTACCAAGTCAAAGAGACCTAGCTTCTCACGGAGTCCTTCCACGATCAACTTTTCTATGCAGGGTATTCTTCCTGAGGTGAACTGCCTAAACGAAAGAATGCGCTCGGTTTCTTGGGTCCTGCGAATCGTCCCAAAGCCTGCAGCTTTACACCAGAAACTGTGCTCTGGTTGCACTTGGACACCCCCAAGCCGACATTCTCCTTGAGGTCGGTTGACTTCAGGTATGAGGTCCTGGAAGGAATTGCAAGCAAAGTGCTCCTCTCAGTACAGCTCTGACTACGGTAATGAGGCACCCTTGCATGGCCTTCTGCAACCGCTACAAATATGTTCCTGAGGCTGTTGGTGAGCTGAGGCAATCTAGCTCCCCCGAGGCAGCGTGAAAGCTGCTGCCCTTCACTCGGCACGCACACGGGTACTCCGAGGTGTCTAGGGGTCTGAATGTTGCTCTTCAACTCAGGAGAGCCCGGGGGTACTCGGTGTCCTTGTACGGAAACGGGTGCTGCCGCGAGGAGTCTAGGAGACCCGAAAGGCTTACTACCGTTCAACTAAAGCAGAAGAGAGAGCTAAGGCCTCCTGGGAGCTGCTGCACTCCTCCCCTGCTGCCCGGCATATCAGGGCCCGCCTTCGAAGCTAGGCCTCACTTGGAGTTTCCCGTTAGCTATGGAACAGGACAGGATGAGCTCTGACTGAGAAACTGGAATACCCCGGTTGCTCGTGAAACCGTCTTTTCCCTCTCGCAGCCATGCCTGCCGTGAGAGGACGCCCGACAACAGCAGTGTTTTCCAGGGAGCTGCAAGGCGCATAACGGGACCTTTCAAGGTGCGAAAACAAGGCTAGTCCCATCAGGCAGCGGCTCCAGGAAGACACGCAGCGTAAGTGTCTGTGGTTTCTGTCCAGTCAAAGGAGACCTAGCGACATACTTGGCTCTTCCCTGATTCAACTTTGCTACACGGGACGTTCTGCGTGTAGCGAACTGCCGGGGCCACAGAGTGCCCTAGGTCTCGTAGGGTCCTGTGCATCTACCGAAAGAAGCCCTGAAGTGTTCCACAGAAATCTGTGCTTGGCGGAATTTGTAGTGCAGGCCGCCTTTCCACCGGACACACGCTGACTTCAGGTATGAGTGCCTAGAGAGACTAGCAAGCGGAGAGTTTTTCTCAGTACAGCTCAGAACAGGGCAATGTAGCCGACTTCCGTGGCGTGCTGGACTTGCCAGAACCGTGTTCCTGAATCCGTTGGTGAGCTGAAGAAATCTAGCTCTCCCCCCAACCCCCGCCAGGAGAGAATGCAGTGTGTTACGCTTCACTCGGCCTAGCCAGGGGCGCCCTGAAGGGCCTACGTGTCTGAGTGTGGCCCAGCAGGCCCAGGGGAGCCTGAGGGTGCTCAGAGTTCTCGTAGGGACACGGGAGCTGACCCGAGGGGGCCAGGAGTCCTGACAGGATTAGTACCGTTACACGAGGGCAGGAGTGCGACTAAGGCCTCAAGGAAAAGGCCGCAAAACCACCCTTCTGGATGGCAAATCAGGGCCTTAGGTAGGGGGCTACGGCCCACGTTGGGATTGCCCCCTCTTCGCTCTAGAGCAGGGCAGGATAGGCTCCCACCCAGGGCCTGAAAGCACCCTCTTCCTTTCGAGAAAACTCAGTTTCTTCCAGAGCCATGCCTGCACTGAGTACAAGTCCAGCAACCAAAGCGTTCTTCAGGAAGCTCCAAAGCCGCATGACTGGAGCGTTCAAGCCGGGAAGACCAGGCTTGCCTCAGAGGGCTGCCTTTTCCAAGTTTACATGCAGAAGGAAGCATCTGTGGTTTCTACCAAGTCCAAAGAGACCTGGCTGCTCGCTGGGTCCTTCGAGAATCATCTTCTCTGTGCAGGGTGCTCTGCGTGTAGCGAACTGCTTAAATGAAAGAATGCCTTAGGTGTCGTAGGCTCACGTGCATCTTCCAAATGCCTGCAGCGTTACCCTAGCAACTGTGCTCTAGAGGCACTTGGACGGCAAGCCGACTTACTCCTTGAGGTAGTCGAGGTATGAGGTCCTCGAAGGGACTGTAAGCAAGACGTTTTGCTCAGTGCAGCTCCGACTACAGTAATGATGCAGGCTTCCATGGCCTGCCGCACAGGCTACCACAGTGTTCCTGAGGCTGTTGGCGTGCTGAGGATATCCAGCTCCCCTGAGGCAGTGTGCAAGCCCCTGCCCTTCACTCGGCACACACACGAGTATTCCAAAGTGCCTCCGGGTCTGAATGTTGCTCTTCAACTCAGGAGAGCCTCGGGGTACTCGGTGTCCTTGTGCGGAAACGGGTGCTGCCGGGAGGAGTCTAGGAGTCCTGGAAAGCTCCCAACCCTTCAACTGAAGCAGAAGAGAGAACTAAGGCCTCACGGAAGCTGCTGCACTCCTACCCTGCTGCGTGGCAAATCAGGTTGCTCCTTCGAAGCTAGGCCTCACTTGGAGTTTCCCCTTAGTTATACAACAGGACAGGATGAGCTCTGACCGAGAAGCTTGGAGTACCCCGGTTCCGTGGGAAACCGTCTTTTCCCTCTCACAGCCATGCCTGCCGTGAGAAGAGGCCCGGCAACAGCAGCGTTTCTCAGGGAGCTTCAAGGCGCAATAGAGGATTCCTCAAGGTGCGAAAACAAGGCTAGTCCCGTCAGGCACCGGCTCCAGGATGACACGGCGCAGAAGTCTCTGTGCTTTCTATCCAAGTCAAAAGCGACCTAGTACGTACTTGATTCCAGCGTTCTTCACAGGGTGCTCTGTGTGTACCAAACTGCCTAGACCAAGGAATGCCTTTGGTCTCCTAGGGTCCCTTGCATCTACGGAAAGCCTGAAGTGTTACACAGAGACCTGTGCTTTAGTGGAGGTTGGAAGGCAAGCCGCCTTTCCCCCTGAGATACGGTGACTTCAGGTATGAGTTCCTAGAAGGGCATGTAAGCAGAGAGTTTCTCCCAGTGTAGCCCGGACTAGGGCAACGAGGCCGACTTGCATGCTATGCTGGACTTGCGAGAACCGTGTTCCTGAAGCCGTTGGTGAGCCGAGGAAATTTAGCTCTCCCAAGGTGGAGTGCGGCCTACCCTGGGGCACCCTGAAGGGCCTACCGGTCTGAGTGTGGCCCAGCAAGCGCAGGGGAGCCTGCGGGTACGCAGAGTTCTTGTCCCGAAACGGACGCTGACGCGACGGGGCCACGAGTCTCTAGACGCTTACTCCCGTTAAACTAACCCAGAACTGCGACTGAGGCCTCAGGGAAACTGCTACACGCCTACCCTTCTGGATGCAAAATCAAGAGCTCACGTGGAGGCTAAAGGCCCACGTTGAGATTCCCCTTAGCGCTAGAGCAGGGCCGGAAGAGCTCCCACCCAGGACCTGGAAGCACCCTCCTTTCGAGAAAACTCATTTTCTTCCAGAGCCAAGTCTGCAGTGAGTACACGTCCGGCAACCAAAGCACTCTTCGGGTAGCTTCAAGGCCGCATGAGTGAAGCATTCAAAATGGGAAAACAAGGCTTTAGACGCCTCTCCAGATTGACACGCCGTCTAAGTACGTGTGGTTTCTGTCGAGTCAAAGGGACACAAGCTACCCACTGGGCCCGTCCCTGAATCAGCTATTCTACGCAGGGGGTTTCTGTGCGTAGCAAACCGCCTCAATGAAGGACTGCCCTAGGTCGGCCTTGGGGCCTGAGCATCTTCCAAAATCCGGCCGTGTTACACGAAGAACGGTGCCCTAGTTGCAGTGGGAGCACTAGTGGAATGACTCCTTGCGGTGGGGTGACTTCAGATATGAGGTGCTAGGAATACTGAAAAGCAGAGGGATGCTCTCAGTGCGGCTCAGACAAGGGCGATGAGGCGGAAGGTCACGGCATGCTGCACTGGCTAGGACCGTCTTCCGCAAACTGCTGGAGAGCTGAGGAAATCTAGCTCTCCCAAGGGAGTGTGCAAAGGCTGCCGATCACTAGGCAGACACACAGGGGTGCTCCGAAGGGCTCCCTGGGCTGGACGTTGCTCGGGAGGCCCAGGGGTCCGTGCACTACGCAGTGTCCTTGTCCAGAGACACGGGCTGACGCGGAGGCGCCTAGGAATCCTGAGAAGCTTACCAGCGTTACACTAAGGACGAGCAACGACTACTGCCTCGTGGAAAGTGCTGCGCGCCTACCATGCTGCACGCAATTCAGGGCCTTCCCTTGAGGCTTCTGCTCAGTGCAGTTTTAAGGTAACTATAGGGCAGGGAGGACGAGCTCCCAAACAGGGACGGGAAGGCACCCCGTTTCCTTCACGGAAACTCTTTCTCTTCTCAGAGCCATGCCTGCCCGGATGAGAATCCGGGCCACATCAGTGTTTTCCAGGTAGCTTCGAGGCCGCATAAAGGCAGCTTTCAAGGCGGGAAAGCAAGGTTTGTCTCAAACGGCCCCTTCCAGGTTGACATGGAGCAGACTCTTCAGTGCTTTCTACCAAGTCAAAGAGACCTAGCTTCTCACGGAGTCCTTCCACGATCAACTTTTCTATGCAGGGTATTCTTCCTGAGGTGAACTGCCTAAACGAAAGAATGCGCTCGGTTTCTTGGGTCCTGCGAATCGTCCCAAAGCCTGCAGCTTTACACCAGAAACTGTGCTCTGGTTGCACTTGGACACCCCCAAGCCGACATTCTCCTTGAGGTCGGTTGACTTCAGGTATGAGGTCCTGGAAGGAATTGCAAGCAAAGTGCTCCTCTCAGTACAGCTCTGACTACGGTAATGAGGCACCCTTGCATGGCCTTCTGCAACCGCTACAAATATGTTCCTGAGGCTGTTGGTGAGCTGAGGCAATCTAGCTCCCCCGAGGCAGCGTGAAAGCTGCTGCCCTTCACTCGGCACGCACACGGGTACTCCGAGGTGTCTAGGGGTCTGAATGTTGCTCTTCAACTCAGGAGAGCCCGGGGGTACTCGGTGTCCTTGTACGGAAACGGGTGCTGCCGCGAGGAGTCTAGGAGACCCGAAAGGCTTACTACCGTTCAACTAAAGCAGAAGAGAGAGCTAAGGCCTCCTGGGAGCTGCTGCACTCCTCCCCTGCTGCCCGGCATATCAGGGCCCGCCTTCGAAGCTAGGCCTCACTTGGAGTTTCCCGTTAGCTATGGAACAGGACAGGATGAGCTCTGACCGAGAAACTGGAATACCCCGGTTGCTCGTGAAACCGTCTTTTCCCTCTCGCAGCCATGCCTGCCGTGAGAGGACGCCCGACAACAGCAGTGTTTTCCAGGGAGCTGCAAGGCGCATAACGGGACCTTTCAAGGTGCGAAAACAAGGCTAGTCCCATCAGGCAGCGGCTCCAGGAAGACACGCGGCGTAAGTGTCTGTGGTTTCTGTCCAGTCAAAGGAGACCTAGCGACATACTTGGCTCTTCCCTGATTCAACTTTGCTACACGGGACGTTCTGCGTGTAGCGAACTGCCGGGGCCACAGAGTGCCCTAGGTCTCGTAGGGTCCTGTGCATCTACCGAAAGAAGCCCTGAAGTGTTCCACAGAAATCTGTGCTTGGCGGAATTTGTAGTGCAGGCCGCCTTTCCACCTGACACACGCTGACTTCAGGTATGAGTGCCTAGAGAGACTAGCAAGCGGAGAGTTTTTCTCAGTACAGCTCAGAACAGGGCAATGTAGCCGACTTCCGTGGCGTGCTGGACTTGCCAGAACCGTGTTCCTGAATCCGTTGGTGAGCTGAAGAAATCTAGCTCTCCCCCCAACCCCCGCCAGGAGAGAATGCAGTGTGTTACGCTTCACTCGGCCTAGCCAGGGGCGCCCTGAAGGGCCTACGTGTCTGAGTGTGGCCCAGCAGGCCCAGGGGAGCCTGAGGGTGCTCAGAGTTCTCGTAGGGACACGGGAGCTGACCCGAGGGGGCCAGGAGTCCTGACAGGATTAGTACCGTTACACGAGGGCAGGAGTGCGACTAAGGCCTCAAGGAAAAGGCCGCAAAACCACCCTTCTGGATGGCAAATCAGGGCCTTAGGTAGGGGGCTACGGCCCACGTTGGGATCCCCTCCCCCACTTCGCTCTAGAGCAGGGCAGGATAGGCTCCCGCCCAGGGCCTGAAAGCACCCTCTTCCTTTCGAGAAAACTCAGTTTCTTCCAGAGCCATGCCTGCACTGAGTACAAGTCCAGCAACCAAAGCGTTCTTCAGGAAGCTCCAAGGCCGCATGACTGGAGCGTTCAAGCCGGGAAGACCAGGCTTGCCTCAGAGGGCTGCCTTTTCCAAGTTTACATGCAGAAGGAAGCATCTGTGGTTTCTACCAAGTCCAAAGAGACCTGGCTGCTCGCTGGGTCCTTCGAGAATCATCTTCTCTGTGCAGGGTGCTCTGCGTGTAGCGAACTGCTTAAATGAAAGAATGCCTTAGGTGTCGTAGGCTCACGTGCATCTTCCAAATGCCTGCAGCGTTACCCTAGCAACTGTGCTCTAGAGGCACTTGGACGGCAAGCCGACTTACTCCTTGAGGTAGTCGAGGTATGAGGTCCTCGAAGGGACTGTAAGCAAGACGTTTTGCTCAGTGCAGCTCCGACTACAGTAATGATGCAGGCTTCCATGGCCTGCCGCACAGGCTACCACAGTGTTCCTGAGGCTGTTGGCGTGCTGAGGATATCCAGCTCCCCTGAGGCAGTGTGCAAGCCCCTGCCCTTCACTCGGCACACACACGAGTATTCCAAAGTGCCTCCGGGCCTGAATGTTGCTCTTCAACTCAGGAGAGCCTCGGGGTACTCGGTGTCCTTGTGCGGAAACGGGTGCTGCCGGGAGGAGTCTAGGAGTCCTGGAAAGCTCCCAACCCTTCAACTGAAGCAGAAGAGAGAACTAAGGCCTCACGGAAGCTGCTGCACTCCTACCCTGCTGCGTGGCAAATCAGGTTGCTCCTTCGAAGCTAGGCCTCACTTGGAGTTTCCCCTTAGCTATACAACAGGACAGGATGAGCTCTGACCGAGAAGCTTGGAGTACCCCGGTTCCGTGGGAAACCGTCTTTTCCCTCTCACAGCCATGCCTGCCGTGAGAAGAGGCCCGGCAACAGCAGCGTTTCTCAGGGAGCTTCAAGGCGCAATAGAGGATTCCTCAAGGTGCGAAAACAAGGCTAGTCCCGTCAGGCACCGGCTCCAGGATGACACGGCGCAGAAGTCTCTGTGCTTTCTATCCAAGTCAAAAGCGACCTAGTACGTACTTGATTCCAGCGTTCTTCACAGGGTGCTCTGTGTGTACCAAACTGCCTAGACCAAGGAATGCCTTTGGTCTCCTAGGGTCCCTTGCATCTACGGAAAGCCTGAAGTGTTACACAGAGACCTGTGCTTTAGTGGAGGTTGGAAGGCAAGCCGCCTTTCCCCCTGAGATACGGTGACTTCAGGTATGAGTTCCTAGAAGGGCATGTAAGCAGAGAGTTTCTCCCAGTGTAGCCCGGACTAGGGCAACGAGGCCGACTTGCATGCTATGCTGGACTTGCGAGAACCGTGTTCCTGAAGCCGTTGGTGAGCCGAGGAAATTTAGCTCTCCCAAGGTGGAGTGCGGCCTACCCTGGGGCACCCTGAAGGGCCTACCGGTCTGAGTGTGGCCCAGCAAGCGCAGGGGAGCCTGCGGGTACGCAGAGTTCTTGTCCCGAAACGGACGCTGACGCGACGGGGCCACGAGTCTCTAGACGCTTACTCCCGTTAAACTAACCCAGAACTGCGACTGAGGCCTCAGGGAAACTGCTACACGCCTACCCTTCTGGATGCAAAATCAAGAGCTCACGTGGAGGCTAAAGGCCCACGTTGAGATTCCCCTTAGCGCTAGAGCAGGGCCGGAAGAGCTCCCACCCAGGACCTGGAAGCACCCTCCTTTCGAGAAAACTCATTTTCTTCCAGAGCCAAGTCTGCAGTGAGTACACGTCCGGCAACCAAAGCACTCTTCGGGTAGCTTCAAGGCCGCATGAGTGAAGCATTCAAAATGGGAAAACAAGGCTTTAGACGCCTCTCCAGATTGACACGCCGTCTAAGTACGTGTGGTTTCTGTCGAGTCAAAGGGACACAAGCTACCCACTGGGCCCGTCCCTGAATCAGCTATTCTACGCAGGGGGTTTCTGTGCGTAGCAAACCGCCTCAATGAAGGACTGCCCTAGGTCGGCCTTGGGGCCTGAGCATCTTCCAAAATCCGGCCGTGTTACACGAAGAACGGTGCCCTAGTTGCAGTGGGAGCACTAGTGGAATGACTCCTTGCGGTGGGGTGACTTCAGATATGAGGTGCTAGGAATACTGAAAAGCAGAGGGATGCTCTCAGTGCGGCTCAGACAAGGGCGATGAGGCGGAAGGTCACGGCATGCTGCACTGGCTAGGACCGTCTTCCGCAAACTGCTGGAGAGCTGAGGAAATCTAGCTCTCCCAAGGGAGTGTGCAAAGGCTGCCGATCACTAGGCAGACACACAGGGGTGCTCCGAAGGGCTCCCTGGGCTGGACGTTGCTCGGGAGGCCCAGGGGTCCGTGCACTACGCAGTGTCCTTGTCCAGAGACACGGGCTGACGCGGAGGCGCCTAGGAATCCTGAGAAGCTTACCAGCGTTACACTAAGGACGAGCAACGACTACTGCCTCGTGGAAAGTGCTGCGCGCCTACCATGCTGCACGCAATTCAGGGCCTTCCCTTGAGGCTTCTGCTCAGTGCAGTTTTAAGGTAACTATAGGGCAGGGAGGACGAGCTCCCAAACAGGGACGGGAAGGCACCCCGTTTCCTTCACGGAAACTCTTTCTCTTCTCAGAGCCATGCCTGCCCGGATGAGAATCCGGGCCACATCAGTGTTTTCCAGGTAGATTCGAGGCCGCATAAAGGCAGCTTTCAAGGCGGGAAAGCAAGGTTTGTCTCAAACGGCCCCTTCCAGGTTGACATGGAGCAGACTCTTCAGTGCTTTCTACCAAGTCAAAGAGACCTAGCTTCTCACGGAGTCCTTCCACGATCAACTTTTCTATGCAGGGTATTCTTCCTGAGGTGAACTGCCTAAACGAAAGAATGCGCTCGGTTTCTTGGGTCCTGCGAATCGTCCCAAAGCCTGCAGCTTTACACCAGAAACTGTGCTCTGGTTGCACTTGGACACCCCCAAGCCGACATTCTCCTTGAGGTCGGTTGACTTCAGGTATGAGGTCCTGGAAGGAATTGCAAGCAAAGTGCTCCTCTCAGTACAGCTCTGACTACGGTAATGAGGCACCCTTGCATGGCCTTCTGCAACCGCTACAAATATGTTCCTGAGGCTGTTGGTGAGCTGAGGCAATCTAGCTCCCCCGAGGCAGCGTGAAAGCTGCTGCCCTTCACTCGGCACGCACACGGGTACTCCGAGGTGTCTAGGGGTCTGAATGTTGCTCTTCAACTCAGGAGAGCCCGGGGGTACTCGGTGTCCTTGTACGGAAACGGGTGCTGCCGCGAGGAGTCTAGGAGACCCGAAAGGCTTACTACCGTTCAACTAAAGCAGAAGAGAGAGCTAAGGCCTCCTGGGAGCTGCTGCACTCCTCCCCTGCTGCCCGGCATATCAGGGCCCGCCTTCGAAGCTAGGCCTCACTTGGAGTTTCCCGTTAGCTATGGAACAGGACAGGATGAGCTCTGACCGAGAAACTGGAATACCCCGGTTGCTCGTGAAACCGTCTTTTCCCTCTCGCAGCCATGCCTGCCGTGAGAGGACGCCCGACAACAGCAGTGTTTTCCAGGGAGCTGCAAGGCGCATAACGGGACCTTTCAAGGTGCGAAAACAAGGCTAGTCCCATCAGGCAGCGGCTCCAGGAAGACACGCGGCGTAAGTGTCTGTGGTTTCTGTCCAGTCAAAGGAGACCTAGCGACATACTTGGCTCTTCCCTGATTCAACTTTGCTACACGGGACGTTCTGCGTGTAGCGAACTGCCGGGGTCACAGAGTGCCCTAGGTCTCGTAGGGTCCTGTGCATCTACCGAAAGAAGCCCTGAAGTGTTCCACAGAAATCTGTGCTTGGCGGAATTTGTAGTGCAGGCCGCCTTTCCACCTGACACACGCTGACTTCAGGTATGAGTGCCTAGAGAGACTAGCAAGCGGAGAGTTTTTCTCAGTACAGCTCAGAACAGGGCAATGTAGACGACTTCCGTGGCGTGCTGGACTTGCCAGAACCGTGTTCCTGAATCCGTTGGTGAGCTGAAGAAATCTAGCTCTCCCCCCAACCCCCGCCAGGAGAGAATGCAGTGTGTTACGCTTCACTCGGCCTAGCCAGGGGCGCCCTGAAGGGCCTACGTGTCTGAGTGTGGCCCAGCAGGCCCAGGGGAGCCTGAGGGTGCTCAGAGTTCTCGTAGGGACACGGGAGCTGACCCGAGGGGGCCAGGAGTCCTGACAGGATTAGTACCGTTACACGAGGGCAGGAGTGCGACTAAGGCCTCAAGGAAAAGGCCGCAAAACCACCCTTCTGGATGGCAAATCAGGGCCTTAGGTAGGGGGCTACGGCCCACGTTGGGATCCCCTCCCCCACTTCGCTCTAGAGCAGGGCAGGATAGGCTCCCGCCCAGGGCCTGAAAGCACCCTCTTCCTTTCGAGAAAACTCAGTTTCTTCCAGAGCCATGCCTGCACTGAGTACAAGTCCAGCAACCAAAGCGTTGTTCAGGAAGCTCCAAGGCCGCATGACTGGAGCGTTCAAGCCGGGAAGACCAGGCTTGCCTCAGAGGGCTGCCTTTTCCAAGTTTACATGCAGAAGGAAGCATCTGTGGTTTCTACCAAGTCCAAAGAGACCTGGCTGCTCGCTGGGTCCTTCGAGAATCATCTTCTCTGTGCAGGGTGCTCTGCGTGTAGCGAACTGCTTAAATGAAAGAATGCCTTAGGTGTCGTAGGCTCACGTGCATCTTCCAAATGCCTGCAGCGTTACCCTAGCAACTGTGCTCTAGAGGCACTTGGACGGCAAGCCGACTTACTCCTTGAGGTAGTCGAGGTATGAGGTCCTCGAAGGGACTGTAAGCAAGACGTTTTGCTCAGTGCAGCTCCGACTACAGTAATGATGCAGGCTTCCATGGCCTGCCGCACAGGCTACCACAGTGTTCCTGAGGCTGTTGGCGTGCTGAGGATATCCAGCTCCCCTGAGGCAGTGTGCAAGCCCCTGCCCTTCACTCGGCACACACACGAGTATTCCAAAGTGCCTCCGGGCCTGAATGTTGCTCTTCAACTCAGGAGAGCCTCGGGGTACTCGGTGTCCTTGTGCGGAAACGGGTGCTGCCGGGAGGAGTCTAGGAGTCCTGGAAAGCTCCCAACCCTTCAACTGAAGCAGAAGAGAGAACTAAGGCCTCACGGAAGCTGCTGCACTCCTACCCTGCTGCGTGGCAAATCAGGTTGCTCCTTCGAAGCTAGGCCTCACTTGGAGTTTCCCCTTAGCTATACAACAGGACAGGATGAGCTCTGACCGAGAAGCTTGGAGTACCCCGGTTCCGTGGGAAACCGTCTTTTCCCTCTCACAGCCATGCCTGCCGTGAGAAGAGGCCCGGCAACAGCAGCGTTTCTCAGGGAGCTTCAAGGCGCAATAGAGGATTCCTCAAGGTGCGAAAACAAGGCTAGTCCCGTCAGGCACCGGCTCCAGGATGACACGGCGCAGAAGTCTCTGTGCTTTCTATCCAAGTCAAAAGCGACCTAGTACGTACTTGATTCCAGCGTTCTTCACAGGGTGCTCTGTGTGTACCAAACTGCCTAGACCAAGGAATGCCTTTGGTCTCCTAGGGTCCCTTGCATCTACGGAAAGCCTGAAGTGTTACACAGAGACCTGTGCTTTAGTGGAGGTTGGAAGGCAAGCCGCCTTTCCCCCTGAGATACGGTGACTTCAGGTATGAGTTCCTAGAAGGGCATGTAAGCAGAGAGTTTCTCCCAGTGTAGCCCGGACTAGGGCAACGAGGCCGACTTGCATGCTATGCTGGACTTGCGAGAACCGTGTTCCTGAAGCCGTTGGTGAGCCGAGGAAATTTAGCTCTCCCAAGGTGGAGTGCGGCCTACCCTGGGGCACCCTGAAGGGCCTACCGGTCTGAGTGTGGCCCAGCAAGCGCAGGGGAGCCTGCGGGTACGCAGAGTTCTTGTCCCGAAACGGACGCTGACGCGACGGGGCCACGAGTCTCTAGACGCTTACTCCCGTTAAACTAACCCAGAACTGCGACTGAGGCCTCAGGGAAACTGCTACACGCCTACCCTTCTGGATGCAAAATCAAGAGCTCACGTGGAGGCTAAAGGCCCACGTTGAGATTCCCCTTAGCGCTAGAGCAGGGCCGGAAGAGCTCCCACCCAGGACCTGGAAGCACCCTCCTTTCGAGAAAACTCATTTTCTTCCAGAGCCAAGTCTGCAGTGAGTACACGTCCGGCAACCAAAGCACTCTTCGGGTAGCTTCAAGGCCGCATGAGTGAAGCATTCAAAATGGGAAAACAAGGCTTTAGACGCCTCTCCAGATTGACACGCCGTCTAAGTACGTGTGGTTTCTGTCGAGTCAAAGGGACACAAGCTACCCACTGGGCCCGTCCCTGAATCAGCTATTCTACGCAGGGGGTTTCTGTGCGTAGCAAACCGCCTCAATGAAGGACTGCCCTAGGTCGGCCTTGGGGCCTGAGCATCTTCCAAAATCCGGCCGTGTTACACGAAGAACGGTGCCCTAGTTGCAGTGGGAGCACTAGTGGAATGACTCCTTGCGGTGGGGTGACTTCAGATATGAGGTGCTAGGAATACTGAAAAGCAGAGGGATGCTCTCAGTGCGGCTCAGACAAGGGCGATGAGGCGGAAGGTCACGGCATGCTGCACTGGCTAGGACCGTCTTCCGCAAACTGCTGGAGAGCTGAGGAAATCTAGCTCTCCCAAGGGAGTGTGCAAAGGCTGCCGATCACTAGGCAGACACACAGGGGTGCTCCGAAGGGCTCCCTGGGCTGGACGTTGCTCGGGAGGCCCAGGGGTCCGTGCACTACGCAGTGTCCTTGTCCAGAGACACGGGCTGACGCGGAGGCGCCTAGGAATCCTGAGAAGCTTACCAGCGTTACACTAAGGACGAGCAACGACTACTGCCTCGTGGAAAGTGCTGCGCGCCTACCATGCTGCACGCAATTCAGGGCCTTCCCTTGAGGCTTCTGCTCAGTGCAGTTTTAAGGTAACTATAGGGCAGGGAGGACGAGCTCCCAAACAGGGACGGGAAGGCACCCCGTTTCCTTCACGGAAACTCTTTCTCTTCTCAGAGCCATGCCTGCCCGGATGAGAATCCGGGCCACATCAGTGTTTTCCAGGTAGCTTCGAGGCCGCATAAAGGCAGCTTTCAAGGCGGGAAAGCAAGGTTTGTCTCAAACGGCCCCTTCCAGGTTGACATGGAGCAGACTCTTCAGTGCTTTCTACCAAGTCAAAGAGACCTAGCTTCTCACGGAGTCCTTCCACGATCAACTTTTCTATGCAGGGTATTCTTCCTGAGGTGAACTGCCTAAACGAAAGAATGCGCTCGGTTTCTTGGGTCCTGCGAATCGTCCCAAAGCCTGCAGCTTTACACCAGAAACTGTGCTCTGGTTGCACTTGGACACCCCCAAGCCGACATTCTCCTTGAGGTCGGTTGACTTCAGGTATGAGGTCCTGGAAGGAATTGCAAGCAAAGTGCTCCTCTCAGTACAGCTCTGACTACGGTAATGAGGCACCCTTGCATGGCCTTCTGCAACCGCTACAAATATGTTCCTGAGGCTGTTGGTGAGCTGAGGCAATCTAGCTCCCCCGAGGCAGCGTGAAAGCTGCTGCCCTTCACTCGGCACGCACACGGGTACTCCGAGGTGTCTAGGGGTCTGAATGTTGCTCTTCAACTCAGGAGAGCCCGGGGGTACTCGGTGTCCTTGTACGGAAACGGGTGCTGCCGCGAGGAGTCTAGGAGACCCGAAAGGCTTACTACCGTTCAACTAAAGCAGAAGAGAGAGCTAAGGCCTCCTGGGAGCTGCTGCACTCCTCCCCTGCTGCCCGGCATATCAGGGCCCGCCTTCGAAGCTAGGCCTCACTTGGAGTTTCCCGTTAGCTATGGAACAGGACAGGATGAGCTCTGACTGAGAAACTGGAATACCCCGGTTGCTCGTGAAACCGTCTTTTCCCTCTCGCAGCCATGCCTGCCGTGAGAGGACGCCCGACAACAGCAGTGTTTTCCAGGGAGCTGCAAGGCGCATAACGGGACCTTTCAAGGTGCGAAAACAAGGCTAGTCCCATCAGGCAGCGGCTCCAGGAAGACACGCAGCGTAAGTGTCTGTGGTTTCTGTCCAGTCAAAGGAGACCTAGCGACATACTTGGCTCTTCCCTGATTCAACTTTGCTACACGGGACGTTCTGCGTGTAGCGAACTGCCGGGGCCACAGAGTGCCCTAGGTCTCGTAGGGTCCTGTGCATCTACCGAAAGAAGCCCTGAAGTGTTCCACAGAAATCTGTGCTTGGCGGAATTTGTAGTGCAGGCCGCCTTTCCACCTGACACACGCTGACTTCAGGTATGAGTGCCTAGAGAGACTAGCAAGCGGAGAGCTTTTCTCAGTACAGCTCAGAACAGGGCAATGTAGCCGACTTCCGTGGCGTGCTGGACTTGCCAGAACCGTGTTCCTGAATCCGTTGGTGAGCTGAAGAAATCTAGCTCTCCCCCCAACCCCCGCCAGGAGAGAATGCAGTGTGTTACGCTTCACTCGGCCTAGCCAGGGGCGCCCTGAAGGGCCTACGTGTCTGAGTGTGGCCCAGCAGGCCCAGGGGAGCCTGAGGGTGCTCAGAGTTCTCGTAGGGACACGGGAGCTGACCCGAGGGGGCCAGGAGTCCTGACAGGATTAGTACCGTTACACGAGGGCAGGAGTGCGACTAAGGCCTCAAGGAAAAGGCCGCAAAACCACCCTTCTGGATGGCAAATCAGGGCCTTAGGTAGGGGGCTACGGCCCACGTTGGGATTGCCCCCTCTTCGCTCTAGAGCAGGGCAGGATAGGCTCCCGCCCAGGGCCTGAAAGCACCCTCTTCCTTTCGAGAAAACTCAGTTTCTTCCAGAGCCATGCCTGCACTGAGTACAAGTCCAGCAACCAAAGCGTTCTTCAGGAAGCTCCAAAGCCGCATGACTGGAGCGTTCAAGCCGGGAAGACCAGGCTTGCCTCAGAGGGCTGCCTTTTCCAAGTTTACATGCAGAAGGAAGCATCTGTGGTTTCTACCAAGTCCAAAGAGACCTGGCTGCTCGCTGGGTCCTTCGAGAATCATCTTCTCTGTGCAGGGTGCTCTGCGTGTAGCGAACTGCTTAAATGAAAGAATGCCTTAGGTGTCGTAGGCTCACGTGCATCTTCCAAATGCCTGCAGCGTTACCCTAGCAACTGTGCTCTAGAGGCACTTGGACGGCAAGCCGACTTACTCCTTGAGGTAGTCGAGGTATGAGGTCCTCGAAGGGACTGTAAGCAAGACGTTTTGCTCAGTGCAGCTCCGACTACAGTAATGATGCAGGCTTCCATGGCCTGCCGCACAGGCTACCACAGTGTTCCTGAGGCTGTTGGCGTGCTGAGGATATCCAGCTCCCCTGAGGCAGTGTGCAAGCCCCTGCCCTTCACTCGGCACACACACGAGTATTCCAAAGTGCCTCCGGGTCTGAATGTTGCTCTTCAACTCAGGAGAGCCTCGGGGTACTCGGTGTCCTTGTGCGGAAACGGGTGCTGCCGGGAGGAGTCTAGGAGTCCTGGAAAGCTCCCAACCCTTCAACTGAAGCAGAAGAGAGAACTAAGGCCTCACGGAAGCTGCTGCACTCCTACCCTGCTGCGTGGCAAATCAGGTTGCTCCTTCGAAGCTAGGCCTCACTTGGAGTTTCCCCTTAGTTATACAACAGGACAGGATGAGCTCTGACCGAGAAGCTTGGAGTACCCCGGTTCCGTGGGAAACCGTCTTTTCCCTCTCACAGCCATGCCTGCCGTGAGAAGAGGCCCGGCAACAGCAGCGTTTCTCAGGGAGCTTCAAGGCGCAATAGAGGATTCCTCAAGGTGCGAAAACAAGGCTAGTCCCGTCAGGCACCGGCTCCAGGATGACACGGCGCAGAAGTCTCTGTGCTTTCTATCCAAGTCAAAAGCGACCTAGTACGTACTTGATTCCAGCGTTCTTCACAGGGTGCTCTGTGTGTACCAAACTGCCTAGACCAAGGAATGCCTTTGGTCTCCTAGGGTCCCTTGCATCTACGGAAAGCCTGAAGTGTTACACAGAGACCTGTGCTTTAGTGGAGGTTGGAAGGCAAGCCGCCTTTCCCCCTGAGATACGGTGACTTCAGGTATGAGTTCCTAGAAGGGCATGTAAGCAGAGAGTTTCTCCCAGTGTAGCCCGGACTAGGGCAACGAGGCCGACTTGCATGCTATGCTGGACTTGCGAGAACCGTGTTCCTGAAGCCGTTGGTGAGCCGAGGAAATTTAGCTCTCCCAAGGTGGAGTGCGGCCTACCCTGGGGCACCCTGAAGGGCCTACCGGTCTGAGTGTGGCCCAGCAAGCGCAGGGGAGCCTGCGGGTACGCAGAGTTCTTGTCCCGAAACGGACGCTGACGCGACGGGGCCACGAGTCTCTAGACGCTTACTCCCGTTAAACTAACCCAGAACTGCGACTGAGGCCTCAGGGAAACTGCTACACGCCTACCCTTCTGGATGCAAAATCAAGAGCTCACGTGGAGGCTAAAGGCCCACGTTGAGATTCCCCTTAGCGCTAGAGCAGGGCCGGAAGAGCTCCCACCCAGGACCTGGAAGCACCCTCCTTTCGAGAAAACTCATTTTCTTCCAGAGCCAAGTCTGCAGTGAGTACACGTCCGGCAACCAAAGCACTCTTCGGGTAGCTTCAAGGCCGCATGAGTGAAGCATTCAAAATGGGAAAACAAGGCTTTAGACGCCTCTCCAGATTGACACGCCGTCTAAGTACGTGTGGTTTCTGTCGAGTCAAAGGGACACAAGCTACCCACTGGGCCCGTCCCTGAATCAGCTATTCTACGCAGGGGGTTTCTGTGCGTAGCAAACCGCCTCAATGAAGGACTGCCCTAGGTCGGCCTTGGGGCCTGAGCATCTTCCAAAATCCGGCCGTGTTACACGAAGAACGGTGCCCTAGTTGCAGTGGGAGCACTAGTGGAATGACTCCTTGCGGTGGGGTGACTTCAGATATGAGGTGCTAGGAATACTGAAAAGCAGAGGGATGCTCTCAGTGCGGCTCAGACAAGGGCGATGAGGCGGAAGGTCACGGCATGCTGCACTGGCTAGGACCGTCTTCCGCAAACTGCTGGAGAGCTGAGGAAATCTAGCTCTCCCAAGGGAGTGTGCAAAGGCTGCCGATCACTAGGCAGACACACAGGGGTGCTCCGAAGGGCTCCCTGGGCTGGACGTTGCTCGGGAGGCCCAGGGGTCCGTGCACTACGCAGTGTCCTTGTCCAGAGACACGGGCTGACGCGGAGGCGCCTAGGAATCCTGAGAAGCTTACCAGCGTTACACTAAGGACGAGCAACGACTACTGCCTCGTGGAAAGTGCTGCGCGCCTACCATGCTGCACGCAATTCAGGGCCTTCCCTTGAGGCTTCTGCTCAGTGCAGTTTTAAGGTAACTATAGGGCAGGGAGGACGAGCTCCCAAACAGGGACGGGAAGGCACCCCGTTTCCTTCACGGAAACTCTTTCTCTTCTCAGAGCCATGCCTGCCCGGATGAGAATCCGGGCCACATCAGTGTTTTCCAGGTAGCTTCGAGGCCGCATAAAGGCAGCTTTCAAGGCGGGAAAGCAAGGTTTGTCTCAAACGGCCCCTTCCAGGTTGACATGGAGCAGACTCTTCAGTGCTTTCTACCAAGTCAAAGAGACCTAGCTTCTCACGGAGTCCTTCCACGATCAACTTTTCTATGCAGGGTATTCTTCCTGAGGTGAACTGCCTAAACGAAAGAATGCGCTCGGTTTCTTGGGTCCTGCGAATCGTCCCAAAGCCTGCAGCTTTACACCAGAAACTGTGCTCTGGTTGCACTTGGACACCCCCAAGCCGACATTCTCCTTGAGGTCGGTTGACTTCAGGTATGAGGTCCTGGAAGGAATTGCAAGCAAAGTGCTCCTCTCAGTACAGCTCTGACTACGGTAATGAGGCACCCTTGCATGGCCTTCTGCAACCGCTACAAATATGTTCCTGAGGCTGTTGGTGAGCTGAGGCAATCTAGCTCCCCCGAGGCAGCGTGAAAGCTGCTGCCCTTCACTCGGCACGCACACGGGTACTCCGAGGTGTCTAGGGGTCTGAATGTTGCTCTTCAACTCAGGAGAGCCCGGGGGTACTCGGTGTCCTTGTACGGAAACGGGTGCTGCCGCGAGGAGTCTAGGAGACCCGAAAGGCTTACTACCGTTCAACTAAAGCAGAAGAGAGAGCTAAGGCCTCCTGGGAGCTGCTGCACTCCTCCCCTGCTGCCCGGCATATCAGGGCCCGCCTTCGAAGCTAGGCCTCACTTGGAGTTTCCCGTTAGCTATGGAACAGGACAGGATGAGCTCTGACTGAGAAACTGGAATACCCCGGTTGCTCGTGAAACCGTCTTTTCCCTCTCGCAGCCATGCCTGCCGTGAGAGGACGCCCGACAACAGCAGTGTTTTCCAGGGAGCTGCAAGGCGCATAACGGGACCTTTCAAGGTGCGAAAACAAGGCTAGTCCCATCAGGCAGCGGCTCCAGGAAGACACGCAGCGTAAGTGTCTGTGGTTTCTGTCCAGTCAAAGGAGACCTAGCGACATACTTGGCTCTTCCCTGATTCAACTTTGCTACACGGGACGTTCTGCGTGTAGCGAACTGCCGGGGCCACAGAGTGCCCTAGGTCTCGTAGGGTCCTGTGCATCTACCGAAAGAAGCCCTGAAGTGTTCCACAGAAATCTGTGCTTGGCGGAATTTGTAGTGCAGGCCGCCTTTCCACCGGACACACGCTGACTTCAGGTATGAGTGCCTAGAGAGACTAGCAAGCGGAGAGTTTTTCTCAGTACAGCTCAGAACAGGGCAATGTAGCCGACTTCCGTGGCGTGCTGGACTTGCCAGAACCGTGTTCCTGAATCCGTTGGTGAGCTGAAGAAATCTAGCTCTCCCCCCAACCCCCGCCAGGAGAGAATGCAGTGTGTTACGCTTCACTCGGCCTAGCCAGGGGCGCCCTGAAGGGCCTACGTGTCTGAGTGTGGCCCAGCAGGCCCAGGGGAGCCTGAGGGTGCTCAGAGTTCTCGTAGGGACACGGGAGCTGACCCGAGGGGGCCAGGAGTCCTGACAGGATTAGTACCGTTACACGAGGGCAGGAGTGCGACTAAGGCCTCAAGGAAAAGGCCGCAAAACCACCCTTCTGGATGGCAAATCAGGGCCTTAGGTAGGGGGCTACGGCCCACGTTGGGATTGCCCCCTCTTCGCTCTAGAGCAGGGCAGGATAGGCTCCCGCCCAGGGCCTGAAAGCACCCTCTTCCTTTCGAGAAAACTCAGTTTCTTCCAGAGCCATGCCTGCACTGAGTACAAGTCCAGCAACCAAAGCGTTCTTCAGGAAGCTCCAAAGCCGCATGACTGGAGCGTTCAAGCCGGGAAGACCAGGCTTGCCTCAGAGGGCTGCCTTTTCCAAGTTTACATGCAGAAGGAAGCATCTGTGGTTTCTACCAAGTCCAAAGAGACCTGGCTGCTCGCTGGGTCCTTCGAGAATCATCTTCTCTGTGCAGGGTGCTCTGCGTGTAGCGAACTGCTTAAATGAAAGAATGCCTTAGGTGTCGTAGGCTCACGTGCATCTTCCAAATGCCTGCAGCGTTACCCTAGCAACTGTGCTCTAGAGGCACTTGGACGGCAAGCCGACTTACTCCTTGAGGTAGTCGAGGTATGAGGTCCTCGAAGGGACTGTAAGCAAGACGTTTTGCTCAGTGCAGCTCCGACTACAGTAATGATGCAGGCTTCCATGGCCTGCCGCACAGGCTACCACAGTGTTCCTGAGGCTGTTGGCGTGCTGAGGATATCCAGCTCCCCTGAGGCAGTGTGCAAGCCCCTGCCCTTCACTCGGCACACACACGAGTATTCCAAAGTGCCTCCGGGTCTGAATGTTGCTCTTCAACTCAGGAGAGCCTCGGGGTACTCGGTGTCCTTGTGCGGAAACGGGTGCTGCCGGGAGGAGTCTAGGAGTCCTGGAAAGCTCCCAACCCTTCAACTGAAGCAGAAGAGAGAACTAAGGCCTCACGGAAGCTGCTGCACTCCTACCCTGCTGCGTGGCAAATCAGGTTGCTCCTTCGAAGCTAGGCCTCACTTGGAGTTTCCCCTTAGTTATACAACAGGACAGGATGAGCTCTGACCGAGAAGCTTGGAGTACCCCGGTTCCGTGGGAAACCGTCTTTTCCCTCTCACAGCCATGCCTGCCGTGAGAAGAGGCCCGGCAACAGCAGCGTTTCTCAGGGAGCTTCAAGGCGCAATAGAGGATTCCTCAAGGTGCGAAAACAAGGCTAGTCCCGTCAGGCACCGGCTCCAGGATGACACGGCGCAGAAGTCTCTGTGCTTTCTATCCAAGTCAAAAGCGACCTAGTACGTACTTGATTCCAGCGTTCTTCACAGGGTGCTCTGTGTGTACCAAACTGCCTAGACCAAGGAATGCCTTTGGTCTCCTAGGGTCCCTTGCATCTACGGAAAGCCTGAAGTGTTACACAGAGACCTGTGCTTTAGTGGAGGTTGGAAGGCAAGCCGCCTTTCCCCCTGAGATACGGTGACTTCAGGTATGAGTTCCTAGAAGGGCATGTAAGCAGAGAGTTTCTCCCAGTGTAGCCCGGACTAGGGCAACGAGGCCGACTTGCATGCTATGCTGGACTTGCGAGAACCGTGTTCCTGAAGCCGTTGGTGAGCCGAGGAAATTTAGCTCTCCCAAGGTGGAGTGCGGCCTACCCTGGGGCACCCTGAAGGGCCTACCGGTCTGAGTGTGGCCCAGCAAGCGCAGGGGAGCCTGCGGGTACGCAGAGTTCTTGTCCCGAAACGGACGCTGACGCGACGGGGCCACGAGTCTCTAGACGCTTACTCCCGTTAAACTAACCCAGAACTGCGACTGAGGCCTCAGGGAAACTGCTACACGCCTACCCTTCTGGATGCAAAATCAAGAGCTCACGTGGAGGCTAAAGGCCCACGTTGAGATTCCCCTTAGCGCTAGAGCAGGGCCGGAAGAGCTCCCACCCAGGACCTGGAAGCACCCTCCTTTCGAGAAAACTCATTTTCTTCCAGAGCCAAGTCTGCAGTGAGTACACGTCCGGCAACCAAAGCACTCTTCGGGTAGCTTCAAGGCCGCATGAGTGAAGCATTCAAAATGGGAAAACAAGGCTTTAGACGCCTCTCCAGATTGACACGCCGTCTAAGTACGTGTGGTTTCTGTCGAGTCAAAGGGACACAAGCTACCCACTGGGCCCGTCCCTGAATCAGCTATTCTACGCAGGGGGTTTCTGTGCGTAGCAAACCGCCTCAATGAAGGACTGCCCTAGGTCGGCCTTGGGGCCTGAGCATCTTCCAAAATCCGGCCGTGTTACACGAAGAACGGTGCCCTAGTTGCAGTGGGAGCACTAGTGGAATGACTCCTTGCGGTGGGGTGACTTCAGATATGAGGTGCTAGGAATACTGAAAAGCAGAGGGATGCTCTCAGTGCGGCTCAGACAAGGGCGATGAGGCGGAAGGTCACGGCATGCTGCACTGGCTAGGACCGTCTTCCGCAAACTGCTGGAGAGCTGAGGAAATCTAGCTCTCCCAAGGGAGTGTGCAAAGGCTGCCGATCACTAGGCAGACACACAGGGGTGCTCCGAAGGGCTCCCTGGGCTGGACGTTGCTCGGGAGGCCCAGGGGTCCGTGCACTACGCAGTGTCCTTGTCCAGAGACACGGGCTGACGCGGAGGCGCCTAGGAATCCTGAGAAGCTTACCAGCGTTACACTAAGGACGAGCAACGACTACTGCCTCGTGGAAAGTGCTGCGCGCCTACCATGCTGCACACAATTCAGGGCCTTCCCTTGAGGCTTCTGCTCAGTGCAGTTTTAAGGTAACTATAGGGCAGGGAGGACGAGCTCCCAAACAGGGACGGGAAGGCACCCCGTTTCCTTCACGGAAACTCTTTCTCTTCTCAGAGCCATGCCTGCCCGGATGAGAATCCGGGCCACATCAGTGTTTTCCAGGTAGCTTCGAGGCCGCATAAAGGCAGCTTTCAAGGCGGGAAAGCAAGGTTTGTCTCAAACGGCCCCTTCCAGGTTGACATGGAGCAGACTCTTCAGTGCTTTCTACCAAGTCAAAGAGACCTAGCTTCTCACGGAGTCCTTCCACGATCAACTTTTCTATGCAGGGTATTCTTCCTGAGGTGAACTGCCTAAACGAAAGAATGCGCTCGGTTTCTTGGGTCCTGCGAATCGTCCCAAAGCCTGCAGCTTTACACCAGAAACTGTGCTCTGGTTGCACTTGGACACCCCCAAGCCGACATTCTCCTTGAGGTCGGTTGACTTCAGGTATGAGGTCCTGGAAGGAATTGCAAGCAAAGTGCTCCTCTCAGTACAGCTCTGACTACGGTAATGAGGCACCCTTGCATGGCCTTCTGCAACCGCTACAAATATGTTCCTGAGGCTGTTGGTGAGCTGAGGCAATCTAGCTCCCCCGAGGCAGCGTGAAAGCTGCTGCCCTTCACTCGGCACGCACACGGGTACTCCGAGGTGTCTAGGGGTCTGAATGTTGCTCTTCAACTCAGGAGAGCCCGGGGGTACTCGGTGTCCTTGTACGGAAACGGGTGCTGCCGCGAGGAGTCTAGGAGACCCGAAAGGCTTACTACCGTTCAACTAAAGCAGAAGAGAGAGCTAAGGCCTCCTGGGAGCTGCTGCACTCCTCCCCTGCTGCCCGGCATATCAGGGCCCGCCTTCGAAGCTAGGCCTCACTTGGAGTTTCCCGTTAGCTATGGAACAGGACAGGATGAGCTCTGACCGAGAAACTGGAATACCCCGGTTGCTCGTGAAACCGTCTTTTCCCTCTCGCAGCCATGCCTGCCGTGAGAGGACGCCCGACAACAGCAGTGTTTTCCAGGGAGCTGCAAGGCGCATAACGGGACCTTTCAAGGTGCGAAAACAAGGCTAGTCCCATCAGGCAGCGGCTCCAGGAAGACACGCAGCGTAAGTGTCTGTGGTTTCTGTCCAGTCAAAGGAGACCTAGCGACATACTTGGCTCTTCCCTGATTCAACTTTGCTACACGGGACGTTCTGCGTGTAGCGAACTGCCGGGGCCACAGAGTGCCCTAGGTCTCGTAGGGTCCTGTGCATCTACCGAAAGAAGCCCTGAAGTGTTCCACAGAAATCTGTGCTTGGCGGAATTTGTAGTGCAGGCCGCCTTTCCACCGGACACACGCTGACTTCAGGTATGAGTGCCTAGAGAGACTAGCAAGCGGAGAGTTTTTCTCAGTACAGCTCAGAACAGGGCAATGTAGCCGACTTCCGTGGCGTGCTGGACTTGCCAGAACCGTGTTCCTGAATCCGTTGGTGAGCTGAAGAAATCTAGCTCTCCCCCCAACCCCCGCCAGGAGAGAATGCAGTGTGTTACGCTTCACTCGGCCTAGCCAGGGGCGCCCTGAAGGGCCTACGTGTCTGAGTGTGGCCCAGCAGGCCCAGGGGAGCCTGAGGGTGCTCAGAGTTCTCGTAGGGACACGGGAGCTGACCCGAGGGGGCCAGGAGTCCTGACAGGATTAGTACCGTTACACGAGGGCAGGAGTGCGACTAAGGCCTCAAGGAAAAGGCCGCAAAACCACCCTTCTGGATGGCAAATCAGGGCCTTAGGTAGGGGGCTACGGCCCACGTTGGGATCCCCTCCCCCACTTCGCTCT
The DNA here is from genome assembly GCF_963924675.1 of Phocoena phocoena. NCBI lineage: Eukaryota > Metazoa > Chordata > Mammalia > Artiodactyla > Phocoenidae > Phocoena > Phocoena phocoena. Next base: position 24,582,709 of record NC_089224.1, on the reverse strand, counting down.
AGAGCAGGGCAGGATAGGCTCCCGCCCAGGGCCTGAAAGCACCCTCTTCCTTTCGAGAAAACTCAGTTTCTTCCAGAGCCATGCCTGCACTGAGTACAAGTCCAGCAACCAAAGCGTTCTTCAGGAAGCTCCAAGGCCGCATGACTGGAGCGTTCAAGCCGGGAAGACCAGGCTTGCCTCAGAGGGCTGCCTTTTCCAAGTTTACATGCAGAAGGAAGCATCTGTGGTTTCTACCAAGTCCAAAGAGACCTGGCTGCTCGCTGGGTCCTTCGAGAATCATCTTCTCTGTGCAGGGTGCTCTGCGTGTAGCGAACTGCTTAAATGAAAGAATGCCTTAGGTGTCGTAGGCTCACGTGCATCTTCCAAATGCCTGCAGCGTTACCCTAGCAACTGTGCTCTAGAGGCACTTGGACGGCAAGCCGACTTACTCCTTGAGGTAGTCGAGGTATGAGGTCCTCGAAGGGACTGTAAGCAAGACGTTTTGCTCAGTGCAGCTCCGACTACAGTAATGATGCAGGCTTCCATGGCCTGCCGCACAGGCTACCACAGTGTTCCTGAGGCTGTTGGCGTGCTGAGGATATCCAGCTCCCCTGAGGCAGTGTGCAAGCCCCTGCCCTTCACTCGGCACACACACGAGTATTCCAAAGTGCCTCCGGGCCTGAATGTTGCTCTTCAACTCAGGAGAGCCTCGGGGTACTCGGTGTCCTTGTGCGGAAACGGGTGCTGCCGGGAGGAGTCTAGGAGTCCTGGAAAGCTCCCAACCCTTCAACTGAAGCAGAAGAGAGAACTAAGGCCTCACGGAAGCTGCTGCACTCCTACCCTGCTGCGTGGCAAATCAGGTTGCTCCTTCGAAGCTAGGCCTCACTTGGAGTTTCCCCTTAGCTATACAACAGGACAGGATGAGCTCTGACCGAGAAGCTTGGAGTACCCCGGTTCCGTGGGAAACCGTCTTTTCCCTCTCACAGCCATGCCTGCCGTGAGAAGAGGCCCGGCAACAGCAGCGTTTCTCAGGGAGCTTCAAGGCGCAATAGAGGATTCCTCAAGGTGCGAAAACAAGGCTAGTCCCGTCAGGCACCGGCTCCAGGATGACACGGCGCAGAAGTCTCTGTGCTTTCTATCCAAGTCAAAAGCGACCTAGTACGTACTTGATTCCAGCGTTCTTCACAGGGTGCTCTGTGTGTACCAAACTGCCTAGACCAAGGAATGCCTTTGGTCTCCTAGGGTCCCTTGCATCTACGGAAAGCCTGAAGTGTTACACAGAGACCTGTGCTTTAGTGGAGGTTGGAAGGCAAGCCGCCTTTCCCCCTGAGATACGGTGACTTCAGGTATGAGTTCCTAGAAGGGCATGTAAGCAGAGAGTTTCTCCCAGTGTAGCCCGGACTAGGGCAACGAGGCCGACTTGCATGCTATGCTGGACTTGCGAGAACCGTGTTCCTGAAGCCGTTGGTGAGCCGAGGAAATTTAGCTCTCCCAAGGTGGAGTGCGGCCTACCCTGGGGCACCCTGAAGGGCCTACCGGTCTGAGTGTGGCCCAGCAAGCGCAGGGGAGCCTGCGGGTACGCAGAGTTCTTGTCCCGAAACGGACGCTGACGCGACGGGGCCACGAGTCTCTAGACGCTTACTCCCGTTAAACTAACCCAGAACTGCGACTGAGGCCTCAGGGAAACTGCTACACGCCTACCCTTCTGGATGCAAAATCAAGAGCTCACGTGGAGGCTAAAGGCCCACGTTGAGATTCCCCTTAGCGCTAGAGCAGGGCCGGAAGAGCTCCCACCCAGGACCTGGAAGCACCCTCCTTTCGAGAAAACTCATTTTCTTCCAGAGCCAAGTCTGCAGTGAGTACACGTCCGGCAACCAAAGCACTCTTCGGGTAGCTTCAAGGCCGCATGAGTGAAGCATTCAAAATGGGAAAACAAGGCTTTAGACGCCTCTCCAGATTGACACGCCGTCTAAGTACGTGTGGTTTCTGTCGAGTCAAAGGGACACAAGCTACCCACTGGGCCCGTCCCTGAATCAGCTATTCTACGCAGGGGGTTTCTGTGCGTAGCAAACCGCCTCAATGAAGGACTGCCCTAGGTCGGCCTTGGGGCCTGAGCATCTTCCAAAATCCGGCCGTGTTACACGAAGAACGGTGCCCTAGTTGCAGTGGGAGCACTAGTGGAATGACTCCTTGCGGTGGGGTGACTTCAGATATGAGGTGCTAGGAATACTGAAAAGCAGAGGGATGCTCTCAGTGCGGCTCAGACAAGGGCGATGAGGCGGAAGGTCACGGCATGCTGCACTGGCTAGGACCGTCTTCCGCAAACTGCTGGAGAGCTGAGGAAATCTAGCTCTCCCAAGGGAGTGTGCAAAGGCTGCCGATCACTAGGCAGACACACAGGGGTGCTCCGAAGGGCTCCCTGGGCTGGACGTTGCTCGGGAGGCCCAGGGGTCCGTGCACTACGCAGTGTCCTTGTCCAGAGACACGGGCTGACGCGGAGGCGCCTAGGAATCCTGAGAAGCTTACCAGCGTTACACTAAGGACGAGCAACGACTACTGCCTCGTGGAAAGTGCTGCGCGCCTACCATGCTGCACGCAATTCAGGGCCTTCCCTTGAGGCTTCTGCTCAGTGCAGTTTTAAGGTAACTATAGGGCAGGGAGGACGAGCTCCCAAACAGGGACGGGAAGGCACCCCGTTTCCTTCACGGAAACTCTTTCTCTTCTCAGAGCCATGCCTGCCCGGATGAGAATCCGGGCCACATCAGTGTTTTCCAGGTAGCTTCGAGGCCGCATAAAGGCAGCTTTCAAGGCGGGAAAGCAAGGTTTGTCTCAAACGGCCCCTTCCAGGTTGACATGGAGCAGACTCTTCAGTGCTTTCTACCAAGTCAAAGAGACCTAGCTTCTCACGGAGTCCTTCCACGATCAACTTTTCTATGCAGGGTATTCTTCCTGAGGTGAACTGCCTAAACGAAAGAATGCGCTCGGTTTCTTGGGTCCTGCGAATCGTCCCAAAGCCTGCAGCTTTACACCAGAAACTGTGCTCTGGTTGCACTTGGACACCCCCAAGCCGACATTCTCCTTGAGGTCGGTTGACTTCAGGTATGAGGTCCTGGAAGGAATTGCAAGCAAAGTGCTCCTCTCAGTACAGCTCTGACTACGGTAATGAGGCACCCTTGCATGGCCTTCTGCAACCGCTACAAATATGTTCCTGAGGCTGTTGGTGAGCTGAGGCAATCTAGCTCCCCCGAGGCAGCGTGAAAGCTGCTGCCCTTCACTCGGCACGCACACGGGTACTCCGAGGTGTCTAGGGGTCTGAATGTTGCTCTTCAACTCAGGAGAGCCCGGGGGTACTCGGTGTCCTTGTACGGAAACGGGTGCTGCCGCGAGGAGTCTAGGAGACCCGAAAGGCTTACTACCGTTCAACTAAAGCAGAAGAGAGAGCTAAGGCCTCCTGGGAGCTGCTGCACTCCTCCCCTGCTGCCCGGCATATCAGGGCCCGCCTTCGAAGCTAGGCCTCACTTGGAGTTTCCCGTTAGCTATGGAACAGGACAGGATGAGCTCTGACCGAGAAACTGGAATACCCCGGTTGCTCGTGAAACCGTCTTTTCCCTCTCGCAGCCATGCCTGCCGTGAGAGGACGCCCGACAACAGCAGTGTTTTCCAGGGAGCTGCAAGGCGCATAACGGGACCTTTCAAGGTGCGAAAACAAGGCTAGTCCCATCAGGCAGCGGCTCCAGGAAGACACGCAGCGTAAGTGTCTGTGGTTTCTGTCCAGTCAAAGGAGACCTAGCGACATACTTGGCTCTTCCCTGATTCAACTTTGCTACACGGGACGTTCTGCGTGTAGCGAACTGCCGGGGCCACAGAGTGCCCTAGGTCTCGTAGGGTCCTGTGCATCTACCGAAAGAAGCCCTGAAGTGTTCCACAGAAATCTGTGCTTGGCGGAATTTGTAGTGCAGGCCGCCTTTCCACCGGACACACGCTGACTTCAGGTATGAGTGCCTAGAGAGACTAGCAAGCGGAGAGTTTTTCTCAGTACAGCTCAGAACAGGGCAATGTAGCCGACTTCCGTGGCGTGCTGGACTTGCCAGAACCGTGTTCCTGAATCCGTTGGTGAGCTGAAGAAATCTAGCTCTCCCCCCAACCCCCGCCAGGAGAGAATGCAGTGTGTTACGCTTCACTCGGCCTAGCCAGGGGCGCCCTGAAGGGCCTACGTGTCTGAGTGTGGCCCAGCAGGCCCAGGGGAGCCTGAGGGTGCTCAGAGTTCTCGTAGGGACACGGGAGCTGACCCGAGGGGGCCAGGAGTCCTGACAGGATTAGTACCGTTACACGAGGGCAGGAGTGCGACTAAGGCCTCAAGGAAAAGGCCGCAAAACCACCCTTCTGGATGGCAAATCAGGGCCTTAGGTAGGGGGCTACGGCCCACGTTGGGATTGCCCCCTCTTCGCTCTAGAGCAGGGCAGGATAGGCTCCCGCCCAGGGCCTGAAAGCACCCTCTTCCTTTCGAGAAAACTCAGTTTCTTCCAGAGCCATGCCTGCACTGAGTACAAGTCCAGCAACCAAAGCGTTCTTCAGGAAGCTCCAAAGCCGCATGACTGGAGCGTTCAAGCCGGGAAGACCAGGCTTGCCTCAGAGGGCTGCCTTTTCCAAGTTTACATGCAGAAGGAAGCATCTGTGGTTTCTACCAAGTCCAAAGAGACCTGGCTGCTCGCTGGGTCCTTCGAGAATCATCTTCTCTGTGCAGGGTGCTCTGCGTGTAGCGAACTGCTTAAATGAAAGAATGCCTTAGGTGTCGTAGGCTCACGTGCATCTTCCAAATGCCTGCAGCGTTACCCTAGCAACTGTGCTCTAGAGGCACTTGGACGGCAAGCCGACTTACTCCTTGAGGTAGTCGAGGTATGAGGTCCTCGAAGGGACTGTAAGCAAGACGTTTTGCTCAGTGCAGCTCCGACTACAGTAATGATGCAGGCTTCCATGGCCTGCCGCACAGGCTACCACAGTGTTCCTGAGGCTGTTGGCGTGCTGAGGATATCCAGCTCCCCTGAGGCAGTGTGCAAGCCCCTGCCCTTCACTCGGCACACACACGAGTATTCCAAAGTGCCTCCGGGCCTGAATGTTGCTCTTCAACTCAGGAGAGCCTCGGGGTACTCGGTGTCCTTGTGCGGAAACGGGTGCTGCCGGGAGGAGTCTAGGAGTCCTGGAAAGCTCCCAACCCTTCAACTGAAGCAGAAGAGAGAACTAAGGCCTCACGGAAGCTGCTGCACTCCTACCCTGCTGCGTGGCAAATCAGGTTGCTCCTTCGAAGCTAGGCCTCACTTGGAGTTTCCCCTTAGCTATACAACAGGACAGGATGAGCTCTGACCGAGAAGCTTGGAGTACCCCGGTTCCGTGGGAAACCGTCTTTTCCCTCTCACAGCCATGCCTGCCGTGAGAAGAGGCCCGGCAACAGCAGCGTTTCTCAGGGAGCTTCAAGGCGCAATAGAGGATTCCTCAAGGTGCGAAAACAAGGCTAGTCCCGTCAGGCACCGGCTCCAGGATGACACGGCGCAGAAGTCTCTGTGCTTTCTATCCAAGTCAAAAGCGACCTAGTACGTACTTGATTCCAGCGTTCTTCACAGGGTGCTCTGTGTGTACCAAACTGCCTAGACCAAGGAATGCCTTTGGTCTCCTAGGGTCCCTTGCATCTACGGAAAGCCTGAAGTGTTACACAGAGACCTGTGCTTTAGTGGAGGTTGGAAGGCAAGCCGCCTTTCCCCCTGAGATACGGTGACTTCAGGTATGAGTTCCTAGAAGGGCATGTAAGCAGAGAGTTTCTCCCAGTGTAGCCCGGACTAGGGCAACGAGGCCGACTTGCATGCTATGCTGGACTTGCGAGAACCGTGTTCCTGAAGCCGTTGGTGAGCCGAGGAAATTTAGCTCTCCCAAGGTGGAGTGCGGCCTACCCTGGGGCACCCTGAAGGGCCTACCGGTCTGAGTGTGGCCCAGCAAGCGCAGGGGAGCCTGCGGGTACGCAGAGTTCTTGTCCCGAAACGGACGCTGACGCGACGGGGCCACGAGTCTCTAGACGCTTACTCCCGTTAAACTAACCCAGAACTGCGACTGAGGCCTCAGGGAAACTGCTACACGCCTACCCTTCTGGATGCAAAATCAAGAGCTCACGTGGAGGCTAAAGGCCCACGTTGAGATTCCCCTTAGCGCTAGAGCAGGGCCGGAAGAGCTCCCACCCAGGACCTGGAAGCACCCTCCTTTCGAGAAAACTCATTTTCTTCCAGAGCCAAGTCTGCAGTGAGTACACGTCCGGCAACCAAAGCACTCTTCGGGTAGCTTCAAGGCCGCATGAGTGAAGCATTCAAAATGGGAAAACAAGGCTTTAGACGCCTCTCCAGATTGACACGCCGTCTAAGTACGTGTGGTTTCTGTCGAGTCAAAGGGACACAAGCTACCCACTGGGCCCGTCCCTGAATCAGCTATTCTACGCAGGGGGTTTCTGTGCGTAGCAAACCGCCTCAATGAAGGACTGCCCTAGGTCGGCCTTGGGGCCTGAGCATCTTCCAAAATCCGGCCGTGTTACACGAAGAACGGTGCCCTAGTTGCAGTGGGAGCACTAGTGGAATGACTCCTTGCGGTGGGGTGACTTCAGATATGAGGTGCTAGGAATACTGAAAAGCAGAGGGATGCTCTCAGTGCGGCTCAGACAAGGGCGATGAGGCGGAAGGTCACGGCATGCTGCACTGGCTAGGACCGTCTTCCGCAAACTGCTGGAGAGCTGAGGAAATCTAGCTCTCCCAAGGGAGTGTGCAAAGGCTGCCGATCACTAGGCAGACACACAGGGGTGCTCCGAAGGGCTCCCTGGGCTGGACGTTGCTCGGGAGGCCCAGGGGTCCGTGCACTACGCAGTGTCCTTGTCCAGAGACACGGGCTGACGCGGAGGCGCCTAGGAATCCTGAGAAGCTTACCAGCGTTACACTAAGGACGAGCAACGACTACTGCCTCGTGGAAAGTGCTGCGCGCCTACCATGCTGCACGCAATTCAGGGCCTTCCCTTGAGGCTTCTGCTCAGTGCAGTTTTAAGGTAACTATAGGGCAGGGAGGACGAGCTCCCAAACAGGGACGGGAAGGCACCCCGTTTCCTTCACGGAAACTCTTTCTCTTCTCAGAGCCATGCCTGCCCGGATGAGAATCCGGGCCACATCAGTGTTTTCCAGGTAGCTTCGAGGCCGCATAAAGGCAGCTTTCAAGGCGGGAAAGCAAGGTTTGTCTCAAACGGCCCCTTCCAGGTTGACATGGAGCAGACTCTTCAGTGCTTTCTACCAAGTCAAAGAGACCTAGCTTCTCACGGAGTCCTTCCACGATCAACTTTTCTATGCAGGGTATTCTTCCTGAGGTGAACTGCCTAAACGAAAGAATGCGCTCGGTTTCTTGGGTCCTGCGAATCGTCCCAAAGCCTGCAGCTTTACACCAGAAACTGTGCTCTGGTTGCACTTGGACACCCCCAAGCCGACATTCTCCTTGAGGTCGGTTGACTTCAGGTATGAGGTCCTGGAAGGAATTGCAAGCAAAGTGCTCCTCTCAGTACAGCTCTGACTACGGTAATGAGGCACCCTTGCATGGCCTTCTGCAACCGCTACAAATATGTTCCTGAGGCTGTTGGTGAGCTGAGGCAATCTAGCTCCCCCGAGGCAGCGTGAAAGCTGCTGCCCTTCACTCGGCACGCACACGGGTACTCCGAGGTGTCTAGGGGTCTGAATGTTGCTCTTCAACTCAGGAGAGCCCGGGGGTACTCGGTGTCCTTGTACGGAAACGGGTGCTGCCGCGAGGAGTCTAGGAGACCCGAAAGGCTTACTACCGTTCAACTAAAGCAGAAGAGAGAGCTAAGGCCTCCTGGGAGCTGCTGCACTCCTCCCCTGCTGCCCGGCATATCAGGGCCCGCCTTCGAAGCTAGGCCTCACTTGGAGTTTCCCGTTAGCTATGGAACAGGACAGGATGAGCTCTGACTGAGAAACTGGAATACCCCGGTTGCTCGTGAAACCGTCTTTTCCCTCTCGCAGCCATGCCTGCCGTGAGAGGACGCCCGACAACAGCAGTGTTTTCCAGGGAGCTGCAAGGCGCATAACGGGACCTTTCAAGGTGCGAAAACAAGGCTAGTCCCATCAGGCAGCGGCTCCAGGAAGACACGCAGCGTAAGTGTCTGTGGTTTCTGTCCAGTCAAAGGAGACCTAGCGACATACTTGGCTCTTCCCTGATTCAACTTTGCTACACGGGACGTTCTGCGTGTAGCGAACTGCCGGGGCCACAGAGTGCCCTAGGTCTCGTAGGGTCCTGTGCATCTACCGAAAGAAGCCCTGAAGTGTTCCACAGAAATCTGTGCTTGGCGGAATTTGTAGTGCAGGCCGCCTTTCCACCTGACACACGCTGACTTCAGGTATGAGTGCCTAGAGAGACTAGCAAGCGGAGAGCTTTTCTCAGTACAGCTCAGAACAGGGCAATGTAGCCGACTTCCGTGGCGTGCTGGACTTGCCAGAACCGTGTTCCTGAATCCGTTGGTGAGCTGAAGAAATCTAGCTCTCCCCCCAACCCCCGCCAGGAGAGAATGCAGTGTGTTACGCTTCACTCGGCCTAGCCAGGGGCGCCCTGAAGGGCCTACGTGTCTGAGTGTGGCCCAGCAGGCCCAGGGGAGCCTGAGGGTGCTCAGAGTTCTCGTAGGGACACGGGAGCTGACCCGAGGGGGCCAGGAGTCCTGACAGGATTAGTACCGTTACACGAGGGCAGGAGTGCGACTAAGGCCTCAAGGAAAAGGCCGCAAAACCACCCTTCTGGATGGCAAATCAGGGCCTTAGGTAGGGGGCTACGGCCCACGTTGGGATTGCCCCCTCTTCGCTCTAGAGCAGGGCAGGATAGGCTCCCGCCCAGGGCCTGAAAGCACCCTCTTCCTTTCGAGAAAACTCAGTTTCTTCCAGAGCCATGCCTGCACTGAGTACAAGTCCAGCAACCAAAGCGTTCTTCAGGAAGCTCCAAAGCCGCATGACTGGAGCGTTCAAGCCGGGAAGACCAGGCTTGCCTCAGAGGGCTGCCTTTTCCAAGTTTACATGCAGAAGGAAGCATCTGTGGTTTCTACCAAGTCCAAAGAGACCTGGCTGCTCGCTGGGTCCTTCGAGAATCATCTTCTCTGTGCAGGGTGCTCTGCGTGTAGCGAACTGCTTAAATGAAAGAATGCCTTAGGTGTCGTAGGCTCACGTGCATCTTCCAAATGCCTGCAGCGTTACCCTAGCAACTGTGCTCTAGAGGCACTTGGACGGCAAGCCGACTTACTCCTTGAGGTAGTCGAGGTATGAGGTCCTCGAAGGGACTGTAAGCAAGACGTTTTGCTCAGTGCAGCTCCGACTACAGTAATGATGCAGGCTTCCATGGCCTGCCGCACAGGCTACCACAGTGTTCCTGAGGCTGTTGGCGTGCTGAGGATATCCAGCTCCCCTGAGGCAGTGTGCAAGCCCCTGCCCTTCACTCGGCACACACACGAGTATTCCAAAGTGCCTCCGGGTCTGAATGTTGCTCTTCAACTCAGGAGAGCCTCGGGGTACTCGGTGTCCTTGTGCGGAAACGGGTGCTGCCGGGAGGAGTCTAGGAGTCCTGGAAAGCTCCCAACCCTTCAACTGAAGCAGAAGAGAGAACTAAGGCCTCACGGAAGCTGCTGCACTCCTACCCTGCTGCGTGGCAAATCAGGTTGCTCCTTCGAAGCTAGGCCTCACTTGGAGTTTCCCCTTAGTTATACAACAGGACAGGATGAGCTCTGACCGAGAAGCTTGGAGTACCCCGGTTCCGTGGGAAACCGTCTTTTCCCTCTCACAGCCATGCCTGCCGTGAGAAGAGGCCCGGCAACAGCAGCGTTTCTCAGGGAGCTTCAAGGCGCAATAGAGGATTCCTCAAGGTGCGAAAACAAGGCTAGTCCCGTCAGGCACCGGCTCCAGGATGACACGGCGCAGAAGTCTCTGTGCTTTCTATCCAAGTCAAAAGCGACCTAGTACGTACTTGATTCCAGCGTTCTTCACAGGGTGCTCTGTGTGTACCAAACTGCCTAGACCAAGGAATGCCTTTGGTCTCCTAGGGTCCCTTGCATCTACGGAAAGCCTGAAGTGTTACACAGAGACCTGTGCTTTAGTGGAGGTTGGAAGGCAAGCCGCCTTTCCCCCTGAGATACGGTGACTTCAGGTATGAGTTCCTAGAAGGGCATGTAAGCAGAGAGTTTCTCCCAGTGTAGCCCGGACTAGGGCAACGAGGCCGACTTGCATGCTATGCTGGACTTGCGAGAACCGTGTTCCTGAAGCCGTTGGTGAGCCGAGGAAATTTAGCTCTCCCAAGGTGGAGTGCGGCCTACCCTGGGGCACCCTGAAGGGCCTACCGGTCTGAGTGTGGCCCAGCAAGCGCAGGGGAGCCTGCGGGTACGCAGAGTTCTTGTCCCGAAACGGACGCTGACGCGACGGGGCCACGAGTCTCTAGACGCTTACTCCCGTTAAACTAACCCAGAACTGCGACTGAGGCCTCAGGGAAACTGCTACACGCCTACCCTTCTGGATGCAAAATCAAGAGCTCACGTGGAGGCTAAAGGCCCACGTTGAGATTCCCCTTAGCGCTAGAGCAGGGCCGGAAGAGCTCCCACCCAGGACCTGGAAGCACCCTCCTTTCGAGAAAACTCATTTTCTTCCAGAGCCAAGTCTGCAGTGAGTACACGTCCGGCAACCAAAGCACTCTTCGGGTAGCTTCAAGGCCGCATGAGTGAAGCATTCAAAATGGGAAAACAAGGCTTTAGACGCCTCTCCAGATTGACACGCCGTCTAAGTACGTGTGGTTTCTGTCGAGTCAAAGGGACACAAGCTACCCACTGGGCCCGTCCCTGAATCAGCTATTCTACGCAGGGGGTTTCTGTGCGTAGCAAACCGCCTCAATGAAGGACTGCCCTAGGTCGGCCTTGGGGCCTGAGCATCTTCCAAAATCCGGCCGTGTTACACGAAGAACGGTGCCCTAGTTGCAGTGGGAGCACTAGTGGAATGACTCCTTGCGGTGGGGTGACTTCAGATATGAGGTGCTAGGAATACTGAAAAGCAGAGGGATGCTCTCAGTGCGGCTCAGACAAGGGCGATGAGGCGGAAGGTCACGGCATGCTGCACTGGCTAGGACCGTCTTCCGCAAACTGCTGGAGAGCTGAGGAAATCTAGCTCTCCCAAGGGAGTGTGCAAAGGCTGCCGATCACTAGGCAGACACACAGGGGTGCTCCGAAGGGCTCCCTGGGCTGGACGTTGCTCGGGAGGCCCAGGGGTCCGTGCACTACGCAGTGTCCTTGTCCAGAGACACGGGCTGACGCGGAGGCGCCTAGGAATCCTGAGAAGCTTACCAGCGTTACACTAAGGACGAGCAACGACTACTGCCTCGTGGAAAGTGCTGCGCGCCTACCATGCTGCACGCAATTCAGGGCCTTCCCTTGAGGCTTCTGCTCAGTGCAGTTTTAAGGTAACTATAGGGCAGGGAGGACGAGCTCCCAAACAGGGACGGGAAGGCACCCCGTTTCCTTCACGGAAACTCTTTCTCTTCTCAGAGCCATGCCTGCCCGGATGAGAATCCGGGCCACATCAGTGTTTTCCAGGTAGCTTCGAGGCCGCATAAAGGCAGCTTTCAAGGCGGGAAAGCAAGGTTTGTCTCAAACGGCCCCTTCCAGGTTGACATGGAGCAGACTCTTCAGTGCTTTCTACCAAGTCAAAGAGACCTAGCTTCTCACGGAGTCCTTCCACGATCAACTTTTCTATGCAGGGTATTCTTCCTGAGGTGAACTGCCTAAACGAAAGAATGCGCTCGGTTTCTTGGGTCCTGCGAATCGTCCCAAAGCCTGCAGCTTTACACCAGAAACTGTGCTCTGGTTGCACTTGGACACCCCCAAGCCGACATTCTCCTTGAGGTCGGTTGACTTCAGGTATGAGGTCCTGGAAGGAATTGCAAGCAAAGTGCTCCTCTCAGTACAGCTCTGACTACGGTAATGAGGCACCCTTGCATGGCCTTCTGCAACCGCTACAAATATGTTCCTGAGGCTGTTGGTGAGCTGAGGCAATCTAGCTCCCCCGAGGCAGCGTGAAAGCTGCTGCCCTTCACTCGGCACGCACACGGGTACTCCGAGGTGTCTAGGGGTCTGAATGTTGCTCTTCAACTCAGGAGAGCCCGGGGGTACTCGGTGTCCTTGTACGGAAACGGGTGCTGCCGCGAGGAGTCTAGGAGACCCGAAAGGCTTACTACCGTTCAACTAAAGCAGAAGAGAGAGCTAAGGCCTCCTGGGAGCTGCTGCACTCCTCCCCTGCTGCCCGGCATATCAGGGCCCGCCTTCGAAGCTAGGCCTCACTTGGAGTTTCCCGTTAGCTATGGAACAGGACAGGATGAGCTCTGACTGAGAAACTGGAATACCCCGGTTGCTCGTGAAACCGTCTTTTCCCTCTCGCAGCCATGCCTGCCGTGAGAGGACGCCCGACAACAGCAGTGTTTTCCAGGGAGCTGCAAGGCGCATAACGGGACCTTTCAAGGTGCGAAAACAAGGCTAGTCCCATCAGGCAGCGGCTCCAGGAAGACACGCAGCGTAAGTGTCTGTGGTTTCTGTCCAGTCAAAGGAGACCTAGCGACATACTTGGCTCTTCCCTGATTCAACTTTGCTACACGGGACGTTCTGCGTGTAGCGAACTGCCGGGGCCACAGAGTGCCCTAGGTCTCGTAGGGTCCTGTGCATCTACCGAAAGAAGCCCTGAAGTGTTCCACAGAAATCTGTGCTTGGCGGAATTTGTAGTGCAGGCCGCCTTTCCACCGGACACACGCTGACTTCAGGTATGAGTGCCTAGAGAGACTAGCAAGCGGAGAGTTTTTCTCAGTACAGCTCAGAACAGGGCAATGTAGCCGACTTCCGTGGCGTGCTGGACTTGCCAGAACCGTGTTCCTGAATCCGTTGGTGAGCTGAAGAAATCTAGCTCTCCCCCCAACCCCCGCCAGGAGAGAATGCAGTGTGTTACGCTTCACTCGGCCTAGCCAGGGGCGCCCTGAAGGGCCTACGTGTCTGAGTGTGGCCCAGCAGGCCCAGGGGAGCCTGAGGGTGCTCAGAGTTCTCGTAGGGACACGGGAGCTGACCCGAGGGGGCCAGGAGTCCTGACAGGATTAGTACCGTTACACGAGGGCAGGAGTGCGACTAAGGCCTCAAGGAAAAGGCCGCAAAACCACCCTTCTGGATGGCAAATCAGGGCCTTAGGTAGGGGGCTACGGCCCACGTTGGGATTGCCCCCTCTTCGCTCTAGAGCAGGGCAGGATAGGCTCCCGCCCAGGGCCTGAAAGCACCCTCTTCCTTTCGAGAAAACTCAGTTTCTTCCAGAGCCATGCCTGCACTGAGTACAAGTCCAGCAACCAAAGCGTTCTTCAGGAAGCTCCAAAGCCGCATGACTGGAGCGTTCAAGCCGGGAAGACCAGGCTTGCCTCAGAGGGCTGCCTTTTCCAAGTTTACATGCAGAAGGAAGCATCTGTGGTTTCTACCAAGTCCAAAGAGACCTGGCTGCTCGCTGGGTCCTTCGAGAATCATCTTCTCTGTGCAGGGTGCTCTGCGTGTAGCGAACTGCTTAAATGAAAGAATGCCTTAGGTGTCGTAGGCTCACGTGCATCTTCCAAATGCCTGCAGCGTTACCCTAGCAACTGTGCTCTAGAGGCACTTGGACGGCAAGCCGACTTACTCCTTGAGGTAGTCGAGGTATGAGGTCCTCGAAGGGACTGTAAGCAAGACGTTTTGCTCAGTGCAGCTCCGACTACAGTAATGATGCAGGCTTCCATGGCCTGCCGCACAGGCTACCACAGTGTTCCTGAGGCTGTTGGCGTGCTGAGGATATCCAGCTCCCCTGAGGCAGTGTGCAAGCCCCTGCCCTTCACTCGGCACACACACGAGTATTCCAAAGTGCCTCCGGGTCTGAATGTTGCTCTTCAACTCAGGAGAGCCTCGGGGTACTCGGTGTCCTTGTGCGGAAACGGGTGCTGCCGGGAGGAGTCTAGGAGTCCTGGAAAGCTCCCAACCCTTCAACTGAAGCAGAAGAGAGAACTAAGGCCTCACGGAAGCTGCTGCACTCCTACCCTGCTGCGTGGCAAATCAGGTTGCTCCTTCGAAGCTAGGCCTCACTTGGAGTTTCCCCTTAGTTATACAACAGGACAGGATGAGCTCTGACCGAGAAGCTTGGAGTACCCCGGTTCCGTGGGAAACCGTCTTTTCCCTCTCACAGCCATGCCTGCCGTGAGAAGAGGCCCGGCAACAGCAGCGTTTCTCAGGGAGCTTCAAGGCGCAATAGAGGATTCCTCAAGGTGCGAAAACAAGGCTAGTCCCGTCAGGCACCGGCTCCAGGATGACACGGCGCAGAAGTCTCTGTGCTTTCTATCCAAGTCAAAAGCGACCTAGTACGTACTTGATTCCAGCGTTCTTCACAGGGTGCTCTGTGTGTACCAAACTGCCTAGACCAAGGAATGCCTTTGGTCTCCTAGGGTCCCTTGCATCTACGGAAAGCCTGAAGTGTTACACAGAGACCTGTGCTTTAGTGGAGGTTGGAAGGCAAGCCGCCTTTCCCCCTGAGATACGGTGACTTCAGGTATGAGTTCCTAGAAGGGCATGTAAGCAGAGAGTTTCTCCCAGTGTAGCCCGGACTAGGGCAACGAGGCCGACTTGCATGCTATGCTGGACTTGCGAGAACCGTGTTCCTGAAGCCGTTGGTGAGCCGAGGAAATTTAGCTCTCCCAAGGTGGAGTGCGGCCTACCCTGGGGCACCCTGAAGGGCCTACCGGTCTGAGTGTGGCCCAGCAAGCGCAGGGGAGCCTGCGGGTACGCAGAGTTCTTGTCCCGAAACGGACGCTGACGCGACGGGGCCACGAGTCTCTAGACGCTTACTCCCGTTAAACTAACCCAGAACTGCGACTGAGGCCTCAGGGAAACTGCTACACGCCTACCCTTCTGGATGCAAAATCAAGAGCTCACGTGGAGGCTAAAGGCCCACGTTGAGATTCCCCTTAGCGCTAGAGCAGGGCCGGAAGAGCTCCCACCCAGGACCTGGAAGCACCCTCCTTTCGAGAAAACTCATTTTCTTCCAGAGCCAAGTCTGCAGTGAGTACACGTCCGGCAACCAAAGCACTCTTCGGGTAGCTTCAAGGCCGCATGAGTGAAGCATTCAAAATGGGAAAACAAGGCTTTAGACGCCTCTCCAGATTGACACGCCGTCTAAGTACGTGTGGTTTCTGTCGAGTCAAAGGGACACAAGCTACCCACTGGGCCCGTCCCTGAATCAGCTATTCTACGCAGGGGGTTTCTGTGCGTAGCAAACCGCCTCAATGAAGGACTGCCCTAGGTCGGCCTTGGGGCCTGAGCATCTTCCAAAATCCGGCCGTGTTACACGAAGAACGGTGCCCTAGTTGCAGTGGGAGCACTAGTGGAATGACTCCTTGCGGTGGGGTGACTTCAGATATGAGGTGCTAGGAATACTGAAAAGCAGAGGGATGCTCTCAGTGCGGCTCAGACAAGGGCGATGAGGCGGAAGGTCACGGCATGCTGCACTGGCTAGGACCGTCTTCCGCAAACTGCTGGAGAGCTGAGGAAATCTAGCTCTCCCAAGGGAGTGTGCAAAGGCTGCCGATCACTAGGCAGACACACAGGGGTGCTCCGAAGGGCTCCCTGGGCTGGACGTTGCTCGGGAGGCCCAGGGGTCCGTGCACTACGCAGTGTCCTTGTCCAGAGACACGGGCTGACGCGGAGGCGCCTAGGAATCCTGAGAAGCTTACCAGCGTTACACTAAGGACGAGCAACGACTACTGCCTCGTGGAAAGTGCTGCGCGCCTACCATGCTGCACACAATTCAGGGCCTTCCCTTGAGGCTTCTGCTCAGTGCAGTTTTAAGGTAACTATAGGGCAGGGAGGACGAGCTCCCAAACAGGGACGGGAAGGCACCCCGTTTCCTTCACGGAAACTCTTTCTCTTCTCAGAGCCATGCCTGCCCGGATGAGAATCCGGGCCACATCAGTGTTTTCCAGGTAGCTTCGAGGCCGCATAAAGGCAGCTTTCAAGGCGGGAAAGCAAGGTTTGTCTCAAACGGCCCCTTCCAGGTTGACATGGAGCAGACTCTTCAGTGCTTTCTACCAAGTCAAAGAGACCTAGCTTCTCACGGAGTCCTTCCACGATCAACTTTTCTATGCAGGGTATTCTTCCTGAGGTGAACTGCCTAAACGAAAGAATGCGCTCGGTTTCTTGGGTCCTGCGAATCGTCCCAAAGCCTGCAGCTTTACACCAGAAACTGTGCTCTGGTTGCACTTGGACACCCCCAAGCCGACATTCTCCTTGAGGTCGGTTGACTTCAGGTATGAGGTCCTGGAAGGAATTGCAAGCAAAGTGCTCCTCTCAGTACAGCTCTGACTACGGTAATGAGGCACCCTTGCATGGCCTTCTGCAACCGCTACAAATATGTTCCTGAGGCTGTTGGTGAGCTGAGGCAATCTAGCTCCCCCGAGGCAGCGTGAAAGCTGCTGCCCTTCACTCGGCACGCACACGGGTACTCCGAGGTGTCTAGGGGTCTGAATGTTGCTCTTCAACTCAGGAGAGCCCGGGGGTACTCGGTGTCCTTGTACGGAAACGGGTGCTGCCGCGAGGAGTCTAGGAGACCCGAAAGGCTTACTACCGTTCAACTAAAGCAGAAGAGAGAGCTAAGGCCTCCTGGGAGCTGCTGCACTCCTCCCCTGCTGCCCGGCATATCAGGGCCCGCCTTCGAAGCTAGGCCTCACTTGGAGTTTCCCGTTAGCTATGGAACAGGACAGGATGAGCTCTGACCGAGAAACTGGAATACCCCGGTTGCTCGTGAAACCGTCTTTTCCCTCTCGCAGCCATGCCTGCCGTGAGAGGACGCCCGACAACAGCAGTGTTTTCCAGGGAGCTGCAAGGCGCATAACGGGACCTTTCAAGGTGCGAAAACAAGGCTAGTCCCATCAGGCAGCGGCTCCAGGAAGACACGCAGCGTAAGTGTCTGTGGTTTCTGTCCAGTCAAAGGAGACCTAGCGACATACTTGGCTCTTCCCTGATTCAACTTTGCTACACGGGACGTTCTGCGTGTAGCGAACTGCCGGGGCCACAGAGTGCCCTAGGTCTCGTAGGGTCCTGTGCATCTACCGAAAGAAGCCCTGAAGTGTTCCACAGAAATCTGTGCTTGGCGGAATTTGTAGTGCAGGCCGCCTTTCCACCGGACACACGCTGACTTCAGGTATGAGTGCCTAGAGAGACTAGCAAGCGGAGAGTTTTTCTCAGTACAGCTCAGAACAGGGCAATGTAGCCGACTTCCGTGGCGTGCTGGACTTGCCAGAACCGTGTTCCTGAATCCGTTGGTGAGCTGAAGAAATCTAGCTCTCCCCCCAACCCCCGCCAGGAGAGAATGCAGTGTGTTACGCTTCACTCGGCCTAGCCAGGGGCGCCCTGAAGGGCCTACGTGTCTGAGTGTGGCCCAGCAGGCCCAGGGGAGCCTGAGGGTGCTCAGAGTTCTCGTAGGGACACGGGAGCTGACCCGAGGGGGCCAGGAGTCCTGACAGGATTAGTACCGTTACACGAGGGCAGGAGTGCGACTAAGGCCTCAAGGAAAAGGCCGCAAAACCACCCTTCTGGATGGCAAATCAGGGCCTTAGGTAGGGGGCTACGGCCCACGTTGGGATCCCCTCCCCCACTTCGCTCTAGAGCAGGGCAGGATAGGCTCCCGCCCAGGGCCTGAAAGCACCCTCTTCCTTTCGAGAAAACTCAGTTTCTTCCAGAGCCATGCCTGCACTGAGTACAAGTCCAGCAACCAAAGCGTTCTTCAGGAAGCTCCAAGGCCGCATGACTGGAGCGTTCAAGCCGGGAAGACCAGGCTTGCCTCAGAGGGCTGCCTTTTCCAAGTTTACATGCAGAAGGAAGCATCTGTGGTTTCTACCAAGTCCAAAGAGACCTGGCTGCTCGCTGGGTCCTTCGAGAATCATCTTCTCTGTGCAGGGTGCTCTGCGTGTAGCGAACTGCTTAAATGAAAGAATGCCTTAGGTGTCGTAGGCTCACGTGCATCTTCCAAATGCCTGCAGCGTTACCCTAGCAACTGTGCTCTAGAGGCACTTGGACGGCAAGCCGACTTACTCCTTGAGGTAGTCGAGGTATGAGGTCCTCGAAGGGACTGTAAGCAAGACGTTTTGCTCAGTGCAGCTCCGACTACAGTAATGATGCAGGCTTCCATGGCCTGCCGCACAGGCTACCACAGTGTTCCTGAGGCTGTTGGCGTGCTGAGGATATCCAGCTCCCCTGAGGCAGTGTGCAAGCCCCTGCCCTTCACTCGGCACACACACGAGTATTCCAAAGTGCCTCCGGGCCTGAATGTTGCTCTTCAACTCAGGAGAGCCTCGGGGTACTCGGTGTCCTTGTGCGGAAACGGGTGCTGCCGGGAGGAGTCTAGGAGTCCTGGAAAGCTCCCAACCCTTCAACTGAAGCAGAAGAGAGAACTAAGGCCTCACGGAAGCTGCTGCACTCCTACCCTGCTGCGTGGCAAATCAGGTTGCTCCTTCGAAGCTAGGCCTCACTTGGAGTTTCCCCTTAGCTATACAACAGGACAGGATGAGCTCTGACCGAGAAGCTTGGAGTACCCCGGTTCCGTGGGAAACCGTCTTTTCCCTCTCACAGCCATGCCTGCCGTGAGAAGAGGCCCGGCAACAGCAGCGTTTCTCAGGGAGCTTCAAGGCGCAATAGAGGATTCCTCAAGGTGCGAAAACAAGGCTAGTCCCGTCAGGCACCGGCTCCAGGATGACACGGCGCAGAAGTCTCTGTGCTTTCTATCCAAGTCAAAAGCGACCTAGTACGTACTTGATTCCAGCGTTCTTCACAGGGTGCTCTGTGTGTACCAAACTGCCTAGACCAAGGAATGCCTTTGGTCTCCTAGGGTCCCTTGCATCTACGGAAAGCCTGAAGTGTTACACAGAGACCTGTGCTTTAGTGGAGGTTGGAAGGCAAGCCGCCTTTCCCCCTGAGATACGGTGACTTCAGGTATGAGTTCCTAGAAGGGCATGTAAGCAGAGAGTTTCTCCCAGTGTAGCCCGGACTAGGGCAACGAGGCCGACTTGCATGCTATGCTGGACTTGCGAGAACCGTGTTCCTGAAGCCGTTGGTGAGCCGAGGAAATTTAGCTCTCCCAAGGTGGAGTGCGGCCTACCCTGGGGCACCCTGAAGGGCCTACCGGTCTGAGTGTGGCCCAGCAAGCGCAGGGGAGCCTGCGGGTACGCAGAGTTCTTGTCCCGAAACGGACGCTGACGCGACGGGGCCACGAGTCTCTAGACGCTTACTCCCGTTAAACTAACCCAGAACTGCGACTGAGGCCTCAGGGAAACTGCTACACGCCTACCCTTCTGGATGCAAAATCAAGAGCTCACGTGGAGGCTAAAGGCCCACGTTGAGATTCCCCTTAGCGCTAGAGCAGGGCCGGAAGAGCTCCCACCCAGGACCTGGAAGCACCCTCCTTTCGAGAAAACTCATTTTCTTCCAGAGCCAAGTCTGCAGTGAGTACACGTCCGGCAACCAAAGCACTCTTCGGGTAGCTTCAAGGCCGCATGAGTGAAGCATTCAAAATGGGAAAACAAGGCTTTAGACGCCTCTCCAGATTGACACGCCGTCTAAGTACGTGTGGTTTCTGTCGAGTCAAAGGGACACAAGCTACCCACTGGGCCCGTCCCTGAATCAGCTATTCTACGCAGGGGGTTTCTGTGCGTAGCAAACCGCCTCAATGAAGGACTGCCCTAGGTCGGCCTTGGGGCCTGAGCATCTTCCAAAATCCGGCCGTGTTACACGAAGAACGGTGCCCTAGTTGCAGTGGGAGCACTAGTGGAATGACTCCTTGCGGTGGGGTGACTTCAGATATGAGGTGCTAGGAATACTGAAAAGCAGAGGGATGCTCTCAGTGCGGCTCAGACAAGGGCGATGAGGCGGAAGGTCACGGCATGCTGCACTGGCTAGGACCGTCTTCCGCAAACTGCTGGAGAGCTGAGGAAATCTAGCTCTCCCAAGGGAGTGTGCAAAGGCTGCCGATCACTAGGCAGACACACAGGGGTGCTCCGAAGGGCTCCCTGGGCTGGACGTTGCTCGGGAGGCCCAGGGGTCCGTGCACTACGCAGTGTCCTTGTCCAGAGACACGGGCTGACGCGGAGGCGCCTAGGAATCCTGAGAAGCTTACCAGCGTTACACTAAGGACGAGCAACGACTACTGCCTCGTGGAAAGTGCTGCGCGCCTACCATGCTGCACGCAATTCAGGGCCTTCCCTTGAGGCTTCTGCTCAGTGCAGTTTTAAGGTAACTATAGGGCAGGGAGGACGAGCTCCCAAACAGGGACGGGAAGGCACCCCGTTTCCTTCACGGAAACTCTTTCTCTTCTCAGAGCCATGCCTGCCCGGATGAGAATCCGGGCCACATCAGTGTTTTCCAGGTAGCTTCGAGGCCGCATAAAGGCAGCTTTCAAGGCGGGAAAGCAAGGTTTGTCTCAAACGGCCCCTTCCAGGTTGACATGGAGCAGACTCTTCAGTGCTTTCTACCAAGTCAAAGAGACCTAGCTTCTCACGGAGTCCTTCCACGATCAACTTTTCTATGCAGGGTATTCTTCCTGAGGTGAACTGCCTAAACGAAAGAATGCGCTCGGTTTCTTGGGTCCTGCGAATCGTCCCAAAGCCTGCAGCTTTACACCAGAAACTGTGCTCTGGTTGCACTTGGACACCCCCAAGCCGACATTCTCCTTGAGGTCGGTTGACTTCAGGTATGAGGTCCTGGAAGGAATTGCAAGCAAAGTGCTCCTCTCAGTACAGCTCTGACTACGGTAATGAGGCACCCTTGCATGGCCTTCTGCAACCGCTACAAATATGTTCCTGAGGCTGTTGGTGAGCTGAGGCAATCTAGCTCCCCCGAGGCAGCGTGAAAGCTGCTGCCCTTCACTCGGCACGCACACGGGTACTCCGAGGTGTCTAGGGGTCTGAATGTTGCTCTTCAACTCAGGAGAGCCCGGGGGTACTCGGTGTCCTTGTACGGAAACGGGTGCTGCCGCGAGGAGTCTAGGAGACCCGAAAGGCTTACTACCGTTCAACTAAAGCAGAAGAGAGAGCTAAGGCCTCCTGGGAGCTGCTGCACTCCTCCCCTGCTGCCCGGCATATCAGGGCCCGCCTTCGAAGCTAGGCCTCACTTGGAGTTTCCCGTTAGCTATGGAACAGGACAGGATGAGCTCTGACCGAGAAACTGGAATACCCCGGTTGCTCGTGAAACCGTCTTTTCCCTCTCGCAGCCATGCCTGCCGTGAGAGGACGCCCGACAACAGCAGTGTTTTCCAGGGAGCTGCAAGGCGCATAACGGGACCTTTCAAGGTGCGAAAACAAGGCTAGTCCCATCAGGCAGCGGCTCCAGGAAGACACGCAGCGTAAGTGTCTGTGGTTTCTGTCCAGTCAAAGGAGACCTAGCGACATACTTGGCTCTTCCCTGATTCAACTTTGCTACACGGGACGTTCTGCGTGTAGCGAACTGCCGGGGCCACAGAGTGCCCTAGGTCTCGTAGGGTCCTGTGCATCTACCGAAAGAAGCCCTGAAGTGTTCCACAGAAATCTGTGCTTGGCGGAATTTGTAGTGCAGGCCGCCTTTCCACCGGACACACGCTGACTTCAGGTATGAGTGCCTAGAGAGACTAGCAAGCGGAGAGTTTTTCTCAGTACAGCTCAGAACAGGGCAATGTAGCCGACTTCCGTGGCGTGCTGGACTTGCCAGAACCGTGTTCCTGAATCCGTTGGTGAGCTGAAGAAATCTAGCTCTCCCCCCAACCCCCGCCAGGAGAGAATGCAGTGTGTTACGCTTCACTCGGCCTAGCCAGGGGCGCCCTGAAGGGCCTACGTGTCTGAGTGTGGCCCAGCAGGCCCAGGGGAGCCTGAGGGTGCTCAGAGTTCTCGTAGGGACACGGGAGCTGACCCGAGGGGGCCAGGAGTCCTGACAGGATTAGTACCGTTACACGAGGGCAGGAGTGCGACTAAGGCCTCAAGGAAAAGGCCGCAAAACCACCCTTCTGGATGGCAAATCAGGGCCTTAGGTAGGGGGCTACGGCCCACGTTGGGATTGCCCCCTCTTCGCTCTAGAGCAGGGCAGGATAGGCTCCCGCCCAGGGCCTGAAAGCACCCTCTTCCTTTCGAGAAAACTCAGTTTCTTCCAGAGCCATGCCTGCACTGAGTACAAGTCCAGCAACCAAAGCGTTCTTCAGGAAGCTCCAAAGCCGCATGACTGGAGCGTTCAAGCCGGGAAGACCAGGCTTGCCTCAGAGGGCTGCCTTTTCCAAGTTTACATGCAGAAGGAAGCATCTGTGGTTTCTACCAAGTCCAAAGAGACCTGGCTGCTCGCTGGGTCCTTCGAGAATCATCTTCTCTGTGCAGGGTGCTCTGCGTGTAGCGAACTGCTTAAATGAAAGAATGCCTTAGGTGTCGTAGGCTCACGTGCATCTTCCAAATGCCTGCAGCGTTACCCTAGCAACTGTGCTCTAGAGGCACTTGGACGGCAAGCCGACTTACTCCTTGAGGTAGTCGAGGTATGAGGTCCTCGAAGGGACTGTAAGCAAGACGTTTTGCTCAGTGCAGCTCCGACTACAGTAATGATGCAGGCTTCCATGGCCTGCCGCACAGGCTACCACAGTGTTCCTGAGGCTGTTGGCGTGCTGAGGATATCCAGCTCCCCTGAGGCAGTGTGCAAGCCCCTGCCCTTCACTCGGCACACACACGAGTATTCCAAAGTGCCTCCGGGTCTGAATGTTGCTCTTCAACTCAGGAGAGCCTCGGGGTACTCGGTGTCCTTGTGCGGAAACGGGTGCTGCCGGGAGGAGTCTAGGAGTCCTGGAAAGCTCCCAACCCTTCAACTGAAGCAGAAGAGAGAACTAAGGCCTCACGGAAGCTGCTGCACTCCTACCCTGCTGCGTGGCAAATCAGGTTGCTCCTTCGAAGCTAGGCCTCACTTGGAGTTTCCCCTTAGTTATACAACAGGACAGGATGAGCTCTGACCGAGAAGCTTGGAGTACCCCGGTTCCGTGGGAAACCGTCTTTTCCCTCTCACAGCCATGCCTGCCGTGAGAAGAGGCCCGGCAACAGCAGCGTTTCTCAGGGAGCTTCAAGGCGCAATAGAGGATTCCTCAAGGTGCGAAAACAAGGCTAGTCCCGTCAGGCACCGGCTCCAGGATGACACGGCGCAGAAGTCTCTGTGCTTTCTATCCAAGTCAAAAGCGACCTAGTACGTACTTGATTCCAGCGTTCTTCACAGGGTGCTCTGTGTGTACCAAACTGCCTAGACCAAGGAATGCCTTTGGTCTCCTAGGGTCCCTTGCATCTACGGAAAGCCTGAAGTGTTACACAGAGACCTGTGCTTTAGTGGAGGTTGGAAGGCAAGCCGCCTTTCCCCCTGAGATACGGTGACTTCAGGTATGAGTTCCTAGAAGGGCATGTAAGCAGAGAGTTTCTCCCAGTGTAGCCCGGACTAGGGCAACGAGGCCGACTTGCATGCTATGCTGGACTTGCGAGAACCGTGTTCCTGAAGCCGTTGGTGAGCCGAGGAAATTTAGCTCTCCCAAGGTGGAGTGCGGCCTACCCTGGGGCACCCTGAAGGGCCTACCGGTCTGAGTGTGGCCCAGCAAGCGCAGGGGAGCCTGCGGGTACGCAGAGTTCTTGTCCCGAAACGGACGCTGACGCGACGGGGCCACGAGTCTCTAGACGCTTACTCCCGTTAAACTAACCCAGAACTGCGACTGAGGCCTCAGGAAAACTGCTACACGCCTACCCTTCTGGATGCAAAATCAAGAGCTCACGTGGAGGCTAAAGGCCCACGTTGAGATTCCCCTTAGCGCTAGAGCAGGGCCGGAAGAGCTCCCACCCAGGACCTGGAAGCACCCTCCTTTCGAGAAAACTCATTTTCTTCCAGAGCCAAGTCTGCAGTGAGTACACGTCCGGCAACCAAAGCACTCTTCGGGTAGCTTCAAGGCCGCATGAGTGAAGCATTCAAAATGGGAAAACAAGGCTTTAGACGCCTCTCCAGATTGACACGCCGTCTAAGTACGTGTGGTTTCTGTCGAGTCAAAGGGACACAAGCTACCCACTGGGCCCGTCCCTGAATCAGCTATTCTACGCAGGGGGTTTCTGTGCGTAGCAAACCGCCTCAATGAAGGACTGCCCTAGGTCGGCCTTGGGGCCTGAGCATCTTCCAAAATCCGGCCGTGTTACACGAAGAACGGTGCCCTAGTTGCAGTGGGAGCACTAGTGGAATGACTCCTTGCGGTGGGGTGACTTCAGATATGAGGTGCTAGGAATACTGAAAAGCAGAGGGATGCTCTCAGTGCGGCTCAGACAAGGGCGATGAGGCGGAAGGTCACGGCATGCTGCACTGGCTAGGACCGTCTTCCGCAAACTGCTGGAGAGCTGAGGAAATCTAGCTCTCCCAAGGGAGTGTGCAAAGGCTGCCGATCACTAGGCAGACACACAGGGGTGCTCCGAAGGGCTCCCTGGGCTGGACGTTGCTCGGGAGGCCCAGGGGTCCGTGCACTACGCAGTGTCCTTGTCCAGAGACACGGGCTGACGCGGAGGCGCCTAGGAATCCTGAGAAGCTTACCAGCGTTACACTAAGGACGAGCAACGACTACTGCCTCGTGGAAAGTGCTGCGCGCCTACCATGCTGCACGCAATTCAGGGCCTTCCCTTGAGGCTTCTGCTCAGTGCAGTTTTAAGGTAACTATAGGGCAGGGAGGACGAGCTCCCAAACAGGGACGGGAAGGCACCCCGTTTCCTTCACGGAAACTCTTTCTCTTCTCAGAGCCATGCCTGCCCGGATGAGAATCCGGGCCACATCAGTGTTTTCCAGGTAGCTTCGAGGCCGCATAAAGGCAGCTTTCAAGGCGGGAAAGCAAGGTTTGTCTCAAACGGCCCCTTCCAGGTTGACATGGAGCAGACTCTTCAGTGCTTTCTACCAAGTCAAAGAGACCTAGCTTCTCACGGAGTCCTTCCACGATCAACTTTTCTATGCAGGGTATTCTTCCTGAGGTGAACTGCCTAAACGAAAGAATGCGCTCGGTTTCTTGGGTCCTGCGAATCGTCCCAAAGCCTGCAGCTTTACACCAGAAACTGTGCTCTGGTTGCACTTGGACACCCCCAAGCCGACATTCTCCTTGAGGTCGGTTGACTTCAGGTATGAGGTCCTGGAAGGAATTGCAAGCAAAGTGCTCCTCTCAGTACAGCTCTGACTACGGTAATGAGGCACCCTTGCATGGCCTTCTGCAACCGCTACAAATATGTTCCTGAGGCTGTTGGTGAGCTGAGGCAATCTAGCTCCCCCGAGGCAGCGTGAAAGCTGCTGCCCTTCACTCGGCACGCACACGGGTACTCCGAGGTGTCTAGGGGTCTGAATGTTGCTCTTCAACTCAGGAGAGCCCGGGGGTACTCGGTGTCCTTGTACGGAAACGGGTGCTGCCGCGAGGAGTCTAGGAGACCCGAAAGGCTTACTACCGTTCAACTAAAGCAGAAGAGAGAGCTAAGGCCTCCTGGGAGCTGCTGCACTCCTCCCCTGCTGCCCGGCATATCAGGGCCCGCCTTCGAAGCTAGGCCTCACTTGGAGTTTCCCGTTAGCTATGGAACAGGACAGGATGAGCTCTGACTGAGAAACTGGAATACCCCGGTTGCTCGTGAAACCGTCTTTTCCCTCTCGCAGCCATGCCTGCCGTGAGAGGACGCCCGACAACAGCAGTGTTTTCCAGGGAGCTGCAAGGCGCATAACGGGACCTTTCAAGGTGCGAAAACAAGGCTAGTCCCATCAGGCAGCGGCTCCAGGAAGACACGCGGCGTAAGTGTCTGTGGTTTCTGTTCAGTCAAAGGAGACCTAGCGACATACTTGGCTCTTCCCTGATTCAACTTTGCTACACGGGACGTTCTGCGTGTAGCGAACTGCCGGGGCCACAGAGTGCCCTAGGTCTCGTAGGGTCCTGTGCATCTACCGAAAGAAGCCCTGAAGTGTTCCACAGAAATCTGTGCTTGGCGGAATTTGTAGTGCAGGCCGCCTTTCCACCGGACACACGCTGACTTCAGGTATGAGTGCCTAGAGAGACTAGCAAGCGGAGAGTTTTTCTCAGTACAGCTCAGAACAGGGCAATGTAGCCGACTTCCGTGGCGTGCTGGACTTGCCAGAACCGTGTTCCTGAATCCGTTGGTGAGCTGAAGAAATCTAGCTCTCCCCCCAACCCCCGCCAGGAGAGAATGCAGTGTGTTACGCTTCACTCGGCCTAGCCAGGGGCGCCCTGAAGGGCCTACGTGTCTGAGTGTGGCCCAGCAGGCCCAGGGGAGCCTGAGGGTGCTCAGAGTTCTCGTAGGGACACGGGAGCTGACCCGAGGGGGCCAGGAGTCCTGACAGGATTAGTACCGTTACACGAGGGCAGGAGTGCGACTAAGGCCTCAAGGAAAAGGCCGCAAAACCACCCTTCTGGATGGCAAATCAGGGCCTTAGGTAGGGGGCTACGGCCCACGTTGGGATTGCCCCCTCTTCGCTCTAGAGCAGGGCAGGATAGGCTCCCGCCCAGGGCCTGAAAGCACCCTCTTCCTTTCGAGAAAACTCAGTTTCTTCCAGAGCCATGCCTGCACTGAGTACAAGTCCAGCAACCAAAGCGTTCTTCAGGAAGCTCCAAAGCCGCATGACTGGAGCGTTCAAGCCGGGAAGACCAGGCTTGCCTCAGAGGGCTGCCTTTTCCAAGTTTACATGCAGAAGGAAGCATCTGTGGTTTCTACCAAGTCCAAAG
The DNA here is from genome assembly GCF_963924675.1 of Phocoena phocoena. Taxonomy (NCBI): domain Eukaryota; kingdom Metazoa; phylum Chordata; class Mammalia; order Artiodactyla; family Phocoenidae; genus Phocoena; species Phocoena phocoena. The sequence continues at coordinate 24,555,881 of NC_089224.1, read as the reverse complement.
AGACCTGGCTGCTCGCTGGGTCCTTCGAGAATCATCTTCTCTGTGCAGGGTGCTCTGCGTGTAGCGAACTGCTTAAATGAAAGAATGCCTTAGGTGTCGTAGGCTCACGTGCATCTTCCAAATGCCTGCAGCGTTACCCTAGCAACTGTGCTCTAGAGGCACTTGGACGGCAAGCCGACTTACTCCTTGAGGTAGTCGAGGTATGAGGTCCTCGAAGGGACTGTAAGCAAGACGTTTTGCTCAGTGCAGCTCCGACTACAGTAATGATGCAGGCTTCCATGGCCTGCCGCACAGGCTACCACAGTGTTCCTGAGGCTGTTGGCGTGCTGAGGATATCCAGCTCCCCTGAGGCAGTGTGCAAGCCCCTGCCCTTCACTCGGCACACACACGAGTATTCCAAAGTGCCTCCGGGTCTGAATGTTGCTCTTCAACTCAGGAGAGCCTCGGGGTACTCGGTGTCCTTGTGCGGAAACGGGTGCTGCCGGGAGGAGTCTAGGAGTCCTGGAAAGCTCCCAACCCTTCAACTGAAGCAGAAGAGAGAACTAAGGCCTCACGGAAGCTGCTGCACTCCTACCCTGCTGCGTGGCAAATCAGGTTGCTCCTTCGAAGCTAGGCCTCACTTGGAGTTTCCCCTTAGTTATACAACAGGACAGGATGAGCTCTGACCGAGAAGCTTGGAGTACCCCGGTTCCGTGGGAAACCGTCTTTTCCCTCTCACAGCCATGCCTGCCGTGAGAAGAGGCCCGGCAACAGCAGCGTTTCTCAGGGAGCTTCAAGGCGCAATAGAGGATTCCTCAAGGTGCGAAAACAAGGCTAGTCCCGTCAGGCACCGGCTCCAGGATGACACGGCGCAGAAGTCTCTGTGCTTTCTATCCAAGTCAAAAGCGACCTAGTACGTACTTGATTCCAGCGTTCTTCACAGGGTGCTCTGTGTGTACCAAACTGCCTAGACCAAGGAATGCCTTTGGTCTCCTAGGGTCCCTTGCATCTACGGAAAGCCTGAAGTGTTACACAGAGACCTGTGCTTTAGTGGAGGTTGGAAGGCAAGCCGCCTTTCCCCCTGAGATACGGTGACTTCAGGTATGAGTTCCTAGAAGGGCATGTAAGCAGAGAGTTTCTCCCAGTGTAGCCCGGACTAGGGCAACGAGGCCGACTTGCATGCTATGCTGGACTTGCGAGAACCGTGTTCCTGAAGCCGTTGGTGAGCCGAGGAAATTTAGCTCTCCCAAGGTGGAGTGCGGCCTACCCTGGGGCACCCTGAAGGGCCTACCGGTCTGAGTGTGGCCCAGCAAGCGCAGGGGAGCCTGCGGGTACGCAGAGTTCTTGTCCCGAAACGGACGCTGACGCGACGGGGCCACGAGTCTCTAGACGCTTACTCCCGTTAAACTAACCCAGAACTGCGACTGAGGCCTCAGGGAAACTGCTACACGCCTACCCTTCTGGATGCAAAATCAAGAGCTCACGTGGAGGCTAAAGGCCCACGTTGAGATTCCCCTTAGCGCTAGAGCAGGGCCGGAAGAGCTCCCACCCAGGACCTGGAAGCACCCTCCTTTCGAGAAAACTCATTTTCTTCCAGAGCCAAGTCTGCAGTGAGTACACGTCCGGCAACCAAAGCACTCTTCGGGTAGCTTCAAGGCCGCATGAGTGAAGCATTCAAAATGGGAAAACAAGGCTTTAGACGCCTCTCCAGATTGACACGCCGTCTAAGTACGTGTGGTTTCTGTCGAGTCAAAGGGACACAAGCTACCCACTGGGCCCGTCCCTGAATCAGCTATTCTACGCAGGGGGGTTCTGTGCGTAGCAAACCGCCTCAATGAAGGACTGCCCTAGGTCGGCCTTGGGGCCTGAGCATCTTCCAAAATCCGGCCGTGTTACACGAAGAACGGTGCCCTAGTTGCAGTGGGAGCACTAGTGGAATGACTCCTTGCGGTGGGGTGACTTCAGATATGAGGTGCTAGGAATACTGAAAAGCAGAGGGATGCTCTCAGTGCGGCTCAGACAAGGGCGATGAGGCGGAAGGTCACGGCATGCTGCACTGGCTAGGACCGTCTTCCGCAAACTGCTGGAGAGCTGAGGAAATCTAGCTCTCCCAAGGGAGTGTGCAAAGGCTGCCGATCACTAGGCAGACACACAGGGGTGCTCCGAAGGGCTCCCTGGGCTGGACGTTGCTCGGGAGGCCCAGGGGTCCGTGCACTACGCAGTGTCCTTGTCCAGAGACACGGGCTGACGCGGAGGCGCCTAGGAATCCTGAGAAGCTTACCAGCGTTACACTAAGGACGAGCAACGACTACTGCCTCGTGGAAAGTGCTGCGCGCCTACCATGCTGCACGCAATTCAGGGCCTTCCCTTGAGGCTTCTGCTCAGTGCAGTTTTAAGGTAACTATAGGCCAGGGAGGACGAGCTCCCAAACAGGGACGGGAAGGCACCCCGTTTCCTTCACGGAAACTCTTTCTCTTCTCAGAGCCATGCCTGCCCGGATGAGAATCCGGGCCACATCAGTGTTTTCCAGGTAGCTTCGAGGCCGCATAAAGGCAGCTTTCAAGGCGGGAAAGCAAGGTTTGTCTCAAACGGCCCCTTCCAGGTTGACATGGAGCAGACTCTTCAGTGCTTTCTACCAAGTCAAAGAGACCTAGCTTCTCACGGAGTCCTTCCACGATCAACTTTTCTATGCAGGGTATTCTTCCTGAGGTGAACTGCCTAAACGAAAGAATGCGCTCGGTTTCTTGGGTCCTGCGAATCGTCCCAAAGCCTGCAGCTTTACACCAGAAACTGTGCTCTGGTTGCACTTGGACACCCCCAAGCCGACATTCTCCTTGAGGTCGGTTGACTTCAGGTATGAGGTCCTGGAAGGAATTGCAAGCAAAGTGCTCCTCTCAGTACAGCTCTGACTACGGTAATGAGGCACCCTTGCATGGCCTTCTGCAACCGCTACAAATATGTTCCTGAGGCTGTTGGTGAGCTGAGGCAATCTAGCTCCCCCGAGGCAGCGTGAAAGCTGCTGCCCTTCACTCGGCACGCACACGGGTACTCCGAGGTGTCTAGGGGTCTGAATGTTGCTCTTCAACTCAGGAGAGCCCGGGGGTACTCGGTGTCCTTGTACGGAAACGGGTGCTGCCGCGAGGAGTCTAGGAGACCCGAAAGGCTTACTACCGTTCAACTAAAGCAGAAGAGAGAGCTAAGGCCTCCTGGGAGCTGCTGCACTCCTCCCCTGCTGCCCGGCATATCAGGGCCCGCCTTCGAAGCTAGGCCTCACTTGGAGTTTCCCGTTAGCTATGGAACAGGACAGGATGAGCTCTGACCGAGAAACTGGAATACCCCGGTTGCTCGTGAAACCGTCTTTTCCCTCTCGCAGCCATGCCTGCCGTGAGAGGACGCCCGACAACAGCAGTGTTTTCCAGGGAGCTGCAAGGCGCATAACGGGACCTTTCAAGGTGCGAAAACAAGGCTAGTCCCATCAGGCAGCGGCTCCAGGAAGACACGCAGCGTAAGTGTCTGTGGTTTCTGTCCAGTCAAAGGAGACCTAGCGACATACTTGGCTCTTCCCTGATTCAACTTTGCTACACGGGACGTTCTGCGTGTAGCGAACTGCCGGGGCCACAGAGTGCCCTAGGTCTCGTAGGGTCCTGTGCATCTACCGAAAGAAGCCCTGAAGTGTTCCACAGAAATCTGTGCTTGGCGGAATTTGTAGTGCAGGCCGCCTTTCCACCGGACACACGCTGACTTCAGGTATGAGTGCCTAGAGAGACTAGCAAGCGGAGAGTTTTTCTCAGTACAGCTCAGAACAGGGCAATGTAGCCGACTTCCGTGGCGTGCTGGACTTGCCAGAACCGTGTTCCTGAATCCGTTGGTGAGCTGAAGAAATCTAGCTCTCCCCCCAACCCCCGCCAGGAGAGAATGCAGTGTGTTACGCTTCACTCGGCCTAGCCAGGGGCGCCCTGAAGGGCCTACGTGTCTGAGTGTGGCCCAGCAGGCCCAGGGGAGCCTGAGGGTGCTCAGAGTTCTCGTAGGGACACGGGAGCTGACCCGAGGGGGCCAGGAGTCCTGACAGGATTAGTACCGTTACACGAGGGCAGGAGTGCGACTAAGGCCTCAAGGAAAAGGCCGCAAAACCACCCTTCTGGATGGCAAATCAGGGCCTTAGGTAGGGGGCTACGGCCCACGTTGGGATCCCCTCCCCCACTTCGCTCTAGAGCAGGGCAGGATAGGCTCCCGCCCAGGGCCTGAAAGCACCCTCTTCCTTTCGAGAAAACTCAGTTTCTTCCAGAGCCATGCCTGCACTGAGTACAAGTCCAGCAACCAAAGCGTTGTTCAGGAAGCTCCAAAGCCGCATGACTGGAGTGTTCAAGCCGGGAAGACCAGGCTTGCCTCAGAGGGCTGCCTTTTCCAAGTTTACATGCAGAAGGAAGCATCTGTGGTTTCTACCAAGTCCAAAGAGACCTGGCTGCTCGCTGGGTCCTTCGAGAATCATCTTCTCTGTGCAGGGTGCTCTGCGTGTAGCGAACTGCTTAAATGAAAGAATGCCTTAGGTGTCGTAGGCTCACGTGCATCTTCCAAATGCCTGCAGCGTTACCCTAGCAACTGTGCTCTAGAGGCACTTGGACGGCAAGCCGACTTACTCCTTGAGGTAGTCGAGGTATGAGGTCCTCGAAGGGACTGTAAGCAAGACGTTTTGCTCAGTGCAGCTCCGACTACAGTAATGATGCAGGCTTCCATGGCCTGCCGCACAGGCTACCACAGTGTTCCTGAGGCTGTTGGCGTGCTGAGGATATCCAGCTCCCCTGAGGCAGTGTGCAAGCCCCTGCCCTTCACTCGGCACACACACGAGTATTCCAAAGTGCCTCCGGGCCTGAATGTTGCTCTTCAACTCAGGAGAGCCTCGGGGTACTCGGTGTCCTTGTGCGGAAACGGGTGCTGCCGGGAGGAGTCTAGGAGTCCTGGAAAGCTCCCAACCCTTCAACTGAAGCAGAAGAGAGAACTAAGGCCTCACGGAAGCTGCTGCACTCCTACCCTGCTGCGTGGCAAATCAGGTTGCTCCTTCGAAGCTAGGCCTCACTTGGAGTTTCCCCTTAGCTATACAACAGGACAGGATGAGCTCTGACCGAGAAGCTTGGAGTACCCCGGTTCCGTGGGAAACCGTCTTTTCCCTCTCACAGCCATGCCTGCCGTGAGAAGAGGCCCGGCAACAGCAGCGTTTCTCAGGGAGCTTCAAGGCGCAATAGAGGATTCCTCAAGGTGCGAAAACAAGGCTAGTCCCGTCAGGCACCGGCTCCAGGATGACACGGCGCAGAAGTCTCTGTGCTTTCTATCCAAGTCAAAAGCGACCTAGTACGTACTTGATTCCAGCGTTCTTCACAGGGTGCTCTGTGTGTACCAAACTGCCTAGACCAAGGAATGCCTTTGGTCTCCTAGGGTCCCTTGCATCTACGGAAAGCCTGAAGTGTTACACAGAGACCTGTGCTTTAGTGGAGGTTGGAAGGCAAGCCGCCTTTCCCCCTGAGATACGGTGACTTCAGGTATGAGTTCCTAGAAGGGCATGTAAGCAGAGAGTTTCTCCCAGTGTAGCCCGGACTAGGGCAACGAGGCCGACTTGCATGCTATGCTGGACTTGCGAGAACCGTGTTCCTGAAGCCGTTGGTGAGCCGAGGAAATTTAGCTCTCCCAAGGTGGAGTGCGGCCTACCCTGGGGCACCCTGAAGGGCCTACCGGTCTGAGTGTGGCCCAGCAAGCGCAGGGGAGCCTGCGGGTACGCAGAGTTCTTGTCCCGAAACGGACGCTGACGCGACGGGGCCACGAGTCTCTAGACGCTTACTCCCGTTAAACTAACCCAGAACTGCGACTGAGGCCTCAGGGAAACTGCTACACGCCTACCCTTCTGGATGCAAAATCAAGAGCTCACGTGGAGGCTAAAGGCCCACGTTGAGATTCCCCTTAGCGCTAGAGCAGGGCCGGAAGAGCTCCCACCCAGGACCTGGAAGCACCCTCCTTTCGAGAAAACTCATTTTCTTCCAGAGCCAAGTCTGCAGTGAGTACACGTCCGGCAACCAAAGCACTCTTCGGGTAGCTTCAAGGCCGCATGAGTGAAGCATTCAAAATGGGAAAACAAGGCTTTAGACGCCTCTCCAGATTGACACGCCGTCTAAGTACGTGTGGTTTCTGTCGAGTCAAAGGGACACAAGCTACCCACTGGGCCCGTCCCTGAATCAGCTATTCTACGCAGGGGGTTTCTGTGCGTAGCAAACCGCCTCAATGAAGGACTGCCCTAGGTCGGCCTTGGGGCCTGAGCATCTTCCAAAATCCGGCCGTGTTACACGAAGAACGGTGCCCTAGTTGCAGTGGGAGCACTAGTGGAATGACTCCTTGCGGTGGGGTGACTTCAGATATGAGGTGCTAGGAATACTGAAAAGCAGAGGGATGCTCTCAGTGCGGCTCAGACAAGGGCGATGAGGCGGAAGGTCACGGCATGCTGCACTGGCTAGGACCGTCTTCCGCAAACTGCTGGAGAGCTGAGGAAATCTAGCTCTCCCAAGGGAGTGTGCAAAGGCTGCCGATCACTAGGCAGACACACAGGGGTGCTCCGAAGGGCTCCCTGGGCTGGACGTTGCTCGGGAGGCCCAGGGGTCCGTGCACTACGCAGTGTCCTTGTCCAGAGACACGGGCTGACGCGGAGGCGCCTAGGAATCCTGAGAAGCTTACCAGCGTTACACTAAGGACGAGCAACGACTACTGCCTCGTGGAAAGTGCTGCGCGCCTACCATGCTGCACGCAATTCAGGGCCTTCCCTTGAGGCTTCTGCTCAGTGCAGTTTTAAGGTAACTATAGGGCAGGGAGGACGAGCTCCCAAACAGGGACGGGAAGGCACCCCGTTTCCTTCACGGAAACTCTTTCTCTTCTCAGAGCCATGCCTGCCCGGATGAGAATCCGGGCCACATCAGTGTTTTCCAGGTAGCTTCGAGGCCGCATAAAGGCAGCTTTCAAGGCGGGAAAGCAAGGTTTGTCTCAAACGGCCCCTTCCAGGTTGACATGGAGCAGACTCTTCAGTGCTTTCTACCAAGTCAAAGAGACCTAGCTTCTCACGGAGTCCTTCCACGATCAACTTTTCTATGCAGGGTATTCTTCCTGAGGTGAACTGCCTAAACGAAAGAATGCGCTCGGTTTCTTGGGTCCTGCGAATCGTCCCAAAGCCTGCAGCTTTACACCAGAAACTGTGCTCTGGTTGCACTTGGACACCCCCAAGCCGACATTCTCCTTGAGGTCGGTTGACTTCAGGTATGAGGTCCTGGAAGGAATTGCAAGCAAAGTGCTCCTCTCAGTACAGCTCTGACTACGGTAATGAGGCACCCTTGCATGGCCTTCTGCAACCGCTACAAATATGTTCCTGAGGCTGTTGGTGAGCTGAGGCAATCTAGCTCCCCCGAGGCAGCGTGAAAGCTGCTGCCCTTCACTCGGCACGCACACGGGTACTCCGAGGTGTCTAGGGGTCTGAATGTTGCTCTTCAACTCAGGAGAGCCCGGGGGTACTCGGTGTCCTTGTACGGAAACGGGTGCTGCCGCGAGGAGTCTAGGAGACCCGAAAGGCTTACTACCGTTCAACTAAAGCAGAAGAGAGAGCTAAGGCCTCCTGGGAGCTGCTGCACTCCTCCCCTGCTGCCCGGCATATCAGGGCCCGCCTTCGAAGCTAGGCCTCACTTGGAGTTTCCCGTTAGCTATGGAACAGGACAGGATGAGCTCTGACCGAGAAACTGGAATACCCCGGTTGCTCGTGAAACCGTCTTTTCCCTCTCGCAGCCATGCCTGCCGTGAGAGGACGCCCGACAACAGCAGTGTTTTCCAGGGAGCTGCAAGGCGCATAACGGGACCTTTCAAGGTGCGAAAACAAGGCTAGTCCCATCAGGCAGCGGCTCCAGGAAGACACGCAGCGTAAGTGTCTGTGGTTTCTGTCCAGTCAAAGGAGACCTAGCGACATACTTGGCTCTTCCCTGATTCAACTTTGCTACACGGGACGTTCTGCGTGTAGCGAACTGCCGGGGCCACAGAGTGCCCTAGGTCTCGTAGGGTCCTGTGCATCTACCGAAAGAAGCCCTGAAGTGTTCCACAGAAATCTGTGCTTGGCGGAATTTGTAGTGCAGGCCGCCTTTCCACCGGACACACGCTGACTTCAGGTATGAGTGCCTAGAGAGACTAGCAAGCGGAGAGTTTTTCTCAGTACAGCTCAGAACAGGGCAATGTAGCCGACTTCCGTGGCGTGCTGGACTTGCCAGAACCGTGTTCCTGAATCCGTTGGTGAGCTGAAGAAATCTAGCTCTCCCCCCAACCCCCGCCAGGAGAGAATGCAGTGTGTTACGCTTCACTCGGCCTAGCCAGGGGCGCCCTGAAGGGCCTACGTGTCTGAGTGTGGCCCAGCAGGCCCAGGGGAGCCTGAGGGTGCTCAGAGTTCTCGTAGGGACACGGGAGCTGACCCGAGGGGGCCAGGAGTCCTGACAGGATTAGTACCGTTACACGAGGGCAGGAGTGCGACTAAGGCCTCAAGGAAAAGGCCGCAAAACCACCCTTCTGGATGGCAAATCAGGGCCTTAGGTAGGGGGCTACGGCCCACGTTGGGATCCCCTCCCCCACTTCGCTCTAGAGCAGGGCAGGATAGGCTCCCGCCCAGGGCCTGAAAGCACCCTCTTCCTTTCGAGAAAACTCAGTTTCTTCCAGAGCCATGCCTGCACTGAGTACAAGTCCAGCAACCAAAGCGTTGTTCAGGAAGCTCCAAGGCCGCATGACTGGAGCGTTCAAGCCGGGAAGACCAGGCTTGCCTCAGAGGGCTGCCTTTTCCAAGTTTACATGCAGAAGGAAGCATCTGTGGTTTCTACCAAGTCCAAAGAGACCTGGCTGCTCGCTGGGTCCTTCGAGAATCATCTTCTCTGTGCAGGGTGCTCTGCGTGTAGCGAACTGCTTAAATGAAAGAATGCCTTAGGTGTCGTAGGCTCACGTGCATCTTCCAAATGCCTGCAGCGTTACCCTAGCAACTGTGCTCTAGAGGCACTTGGACGGCAAGCCGACTTACTCCTTGAGGTAGTCGAGGTATGAGGTCCTCGAAGGGACTGTAAGCAAGACGTTTTGCTCAGTGCAGCTCCGACTACAGTAATGATGCAGGCTTCCATGGCCTGCCGCACAGGCTACCACAGTGTTCCTGAGGCTGTTGGCGTGCTGAGGATATCCAGCTCCCCTGAGGCAGTGTGCAAGCCCCTGCCCTTCACTCGGCACACACACGAGTATTCCAAAGTGCCTCCGGGTCTGAATGTTGCTCTTCAACTCAGGAGAGCCTCGGGGTACTCGGTGTCCTTGTGCGGAAACGGGTGCTGCCGGGAGGAGTCTAGGAGTCCTGGAAAGCTCCCAACCCTTCAACTGAAGCAGAAGAGAGAACTAAGGCCTCACGGAAGCTGCTGCACTCCTACCCTGCTGCGTGGCAAATCAGGTTGCTCCTTCGAAGCTAGGCCTCACTTGGAGTTTCCCCTTAGTTATACAACAGGACAGGATGAGCTCTGACCGAGAAGCTTGGAGTACCCCGGTTCCGTGGGAAACCGTCTTTTCCCTCTCACAGCCATGCCTGCCGTGAGAAGAGGCCCGGCAACAGCAGCGTTTCTCAGGGAGCTTCAAGGCGCAATAGAGGATTCCTCAAGGTGCGAAAACAAGGCTAGTCCCGTCAGGCACCGGCTCCAGGATGACACGGCGCAGAAGTCTCTGTGCTTTCTATCCAAGTCAAAAGCGACCTAGTACGTACTTGATTCCAGCGTTCTTCACAGGGTGCTCTGTGTGTACCAAACTGCCTAGACCAAGGAATGCCTTTGGTCTCCTAGGGTCCCTTGCATCTACGGAAAGCCTGAAGTGTTACACAGAGACCTGTGCTTTAGTGGAGGTTGGAAGGCAAGCCGCCTTTCCCCCTGAGATACGGTGACTTCAGGTATGAGTTCCTAGAAGGGCATGTAAGCAGAGAGTTTCTCCCAGTGTAGCCCGGACTAGGGCAACGAGGCCGACTTGCATGCTATGCTGGACTTGCGAGAACCGTGTTCCTGAAGCCGTTGGTGAGCCGAGGAAATTTAGCTCTCCCAAGGTGGAGTGCGGCCTACCCTGGGGCACCCTGAAGGGCCTACCGGTCTGAGTGTGGCCCAGCAAGCGCAGGGGAGCCTGCGGGTACGCAGAGTTCTTGTCCCGAAACGGACGCTGACGCGACGGGGCCACGAGTCTCTAGACGCTTACTCCCGTTAAACTAACCCAGAACTGCGACTGAGGCCTCAGGGAAACTGCTACACGCCTACCCTTCTGGATGCAAAATCAAGAGCTCACGTGGAGGCTAAAGGCCCACGTTGAGATTCCCCTTAGCGCTAGAGCAGGGCCGGAAGAGCTCCCACCCAGGACCTGGAAGCACCCTCCTTTCGAGAAAACTCATTTTCTTCCAGAGCCAAGTCTGCAGTGAGTACACGTCCGGCAACCAAAGCACTCTTCGGGTAGCTTCAAGGCCGCATGAGTGAAGCATTCAAAATGGGAAAACAAGGCTTTAGACGCCTCTCCAGATTGACACGCCGTCTAAGTACGTGTGGTTTCTGTCGAGTCAAAGGGACACAAGCTACCCACTGGGCCCGTCCCTGAATCAGCTATTCTACGCAGGGGGGTTCTGTGCGTAGCAAACCGCCTCAATGAAGGACTGCCCTAGGTCGGCCTTGGGGCCTGAGCATCTTCCAAAATCCGGCCGTGTTACACGAAGAACGGTGCCCTAGTTGCAGTGGGAGCACTAGTGGAATGACTCCTTGCGGTGGGGTGACTTCAGATATGAGGTGCTAGGAATACTGAAAAGCAGAGGGATGCTCTCAGTGCGGCTCAGACAAGGGCGATGAGGCGGAAGGTCACGGCATGCTGCACTGGCTAGGACCGTCTTCCGCAAACTGCTGGAGAGCTGAGGAAATCTAGCTCTCCCAAGGGAGTGTGCAAAGGCTGCCGATCACTAGGCAGACACACAGGGGTGCTCCGAAGGGCTCCCTGGGCTGGACGTTGCTCGGGAGGCCCAGGGGTCCGTGCACTACGCAGTGTCCTTGTCCAGAGACACGGGCTGACGCGGAGGCGCCTAGGAATCCTGAGAAGCTTACCAGCGTTACACTAAGGACGAGCAACGACTACTGCCTCGTGGAAAGTGCTGCGCGCCTACCATGCTGCACGCAATTCAGGGCCTTCCCTTGAGGCTTCTGCTCAGTGCAGTTTTAAGGTAACTATAGGGCAGGGAGGACGAGCTCCCAAACAGGGACGGGAAGGCACCCCGTTTCCTTCACGGAAACTCTTTCTCTTCTCAGAGCCATGCCTGCCCGGATGAGAATCCGGGCCACATCAGTGTTTTCCAGGTAGCTTCGAGGCCGCATAAAGGCAGCTTTCAAGGCGGGAAAGCAAGGTTTGTCTCAAACGGCCCCTTCCAGGTTGACATGGAGCAGACTCTTCAGTGCTTTCTACCAAGTCAAAGAGACCTAGCTTCTCACGGAGTCCTTCCACGATCAACTTTTCTATGCAGGGTATTCTTCCTGAGGTGAACTGCCTAAACGAAAGAATGCGCTCGGTTTCTTGGGTCCTGCGAATCGTCCCAAAGCCTGCAGCTTTACACCAGAAACTGTGCTCTGGTTGCACTTGGACACCCCCAAGCCGACATTCTCCTTGAGGTCGGTTGACTTCAGGTATGAGGTCCTGGAAGGAATTGCAAGCAAAGTGCTCCTCTCAGTACAGCTCTGACTACGGTAATGAGGCACCCTTGCATGGCCTTCTGCAACCGCTACAAATATGTTCCTGAGGCTGTTGGTGAGCTGAGGCAATCTAGCTCCCCCGAGGCAGCGTGAAAGCTGCTGCCCTTCACTCGGCACGCACACGGGTACTCCGAGGTGTCTAGGGGTCTGAATGTTGCTCTTCAACTCAGGAGAGCCCGGGGGTACTCGGTGTCCTTGTACGGAAACGGGTGCTGCCGCGAGGAGTCTAGGAGACCCGAAAGGCTTACTACCGTTCAACTAAAGCAGAAGAGAGAGCTAAGGCCTCCTGGGAGCTGCTGCACTCCTCCCCTGCTGCCCGGCATATCAGGGCCCGCCTTCGAAGCTAGGCCTCACTTGGAGTTTCCCGTTAGCTATGGAACAGGACAGGATGAGCTCTGACCGAGAAACTGGAATACCCCGGTTGCTCGTGAAACCGTCTTTTCCCTCTCGCAGCCATGCCTGCCGTGAGAGGACGCCCGACAACAGCAGTGTTTTCCAGGGAGCTGCAAGGCGCATAACGGGACCTTTCAAGGTGCGAAAACAAGGCTAGTCCCATCAGGCAGCGGCTCCAGGAAGACACGCAGCGTAAGTGTCTGTGGTTTCTGTCCAGTCAAAGGAGACCTAGCGACATACTTGGCTCTTCCCTGATTCAACTTTGCTACACGGGACGTTCTGCGTGTAGCGAACTGCCGGGGCCACAGAGTGCCCTAGGTCTCGTAGGGTCCTGTGCATCTACCGAAAGAAGCCCTGAAGTGTTCCACAGAAATCTGTGCTTGGCGGAATTTGTAGTGCAGGCCGCCTTTCCACCGGACACACGCTGACTTCAGGTATGAGTGCCTAGAGAGACTAGCAAGCGGAGAGTTTTTCTCAGTACAGCTCAGAACAGGGCAATGTAGCCGACTTCCGTGGCGTGCTGGACTTGCCAGAACCGTGTTCCTGAATCCGTTGGTGAGCTGAAGAAATCTAGCTCTCCCCCCAACCCCCGCCAGGAGAGAATGCAGTGTGTTACGCTTCACTCGGCCTAGCCAGGGGCGCCCTGAAGGGCCTACGTGTCTGAGTGTGGCCCAGCAGGCCCAGGGGAGCCTGAGGGTGCTCAGAGTTCTCGTAGGGACACGGGAGCTGACCCGAGGGGGCCAGGAGTCCTGACAGGATTAGTACCGTTACACGAGGGCAGGAGTGCGACTAAGGCCTCAAGGAAAAGGCCGCAAAACCACCCTTCTGGATGGCAAATCAGGGCCTTAGGTAGGGGGCTACGGCCCACGTTGGGATCCCCTCCCCCACTTCGCTCTAGAGCAGGGCAGGATAGGCTCCCGCCCAGGGCCTGAAAGCACCCTCTTCCTTTCGAGAAAACTCAGTTTCTTCCAGAGCCATGCCTGCACTGAGTACAAGTCCAGCAACCAAAGCGTTGTTCAGGAAGCTCCAAAGCCGCATGACTGGAGCGTTCAAGCCGGGAAGACCAGGCTTGCCTCAGAGGGCTGCCTTTTCCAAGTTTACATGCAGAAGGAAGCATCTGTGGTTTCTACCAAGTCCAAAGAGACCTGGCTGCTCGCTGGGTCCTTCGAGAATCATCTTCTCTGTGCAGGGTGCTCTGCGTGTAGCGAACTGCTTAAATGAAAGAATGCCTTAGGTGTCGTAGGCTCACGTGCATCTTCCAAATGCCTGCAGCGTTACCCTAGCAACTGTGCTCTAGAGGCACTTGGACGGCAAGCCGACTTACTCCTTGAGGTAGTCGAGGTATGAGGTCCTCGAAGGGACTGTAAGCAAGACGTTTTGCTCAGTGCAGCTCCGACTACAGTAATGATGCAGGCTTCCATGGCCTGCCGCACAGGCTACCACAGTGTTCCTGAGGCTGTTGGCGTGCTGAGGATATCCAGCTCCCCTGAGGCAGTGTGCAAGCCCCTGCCCTTCACTCGGCACACACACGAGTATTCCAAAGTGCCTCCGGGTCTGAATGTTGCTCTTCAACTCAGGAGAGCCTCGGGGTACTCGGTGTCCTTGTGCGGAAACGGGTGCTGCCGGGAGGAGTCTAGGAGTCCTGGAAAGCTCCCAACCCTTCAACTGAAGCAGAAGAGAGAACTAAGGCCTCACGGAAGCTGCTGCACTCCTACCCTGCTGCGTGGCAAATCAGGTTGCTCCTTCGAAGCTAGGCCTCACTTGGAGTTTCCCCTTAGTTATACAACAGGACAGGATGAGCTCTGACCGAGAAGCTTGGAGTACCCCGGTTCCGTGGGAAACCGTCTTTTCCCTCTCACAGCCATGCCTGCCGTGAGAAGAGGCCCGGCAACAGCAGCGTTTCTCAGGGAGCTTCAAGGCGCAATAGAGGATTCCTCAAGGTGCGAAAACAAGGCTAGTCCCGTCAGGCACCGGCTCCAGGATGACACGGCGCAGAAGTCTCTGTGCTTTCTATCCAAGTCAAAAGCGACCTAGTACGTACTTGATTCCAGCGTTCTTCACAGGGTGCTCTGTGTGTACCAAACTGCCTAGACCAAGGAATGCCTTTGGTCTCCTAGGGTCCCTTGCATCTACGGAAAGCCTGAAGTGTTACACAGAGACCTGTGCTTTAGTGGAGGTTGGAAGGCAAGCCGCCTTTCCCCCTGAGATACGGTGACTTCAGGTATGAGTTCCTAGAAGGGCATGTAAGCAGAGAGTTTCTCCCAGTGTAGCCCGGACTAGGGCAACGAGGCCGACTTGCATGCTATGCTGGACTTGCGAGAACCGTGTTCCTGAAGCCGTTGGTGAGCCGAGGAAATTTAGCTCTCCCAAGGTGGAGTGCGGCCTACCCTGGGGCACCCTGAAGGGCCTACCGGTCTGAGTGTGGCCCAGCAAGCGCAGGGGAGCCTGCGGGTACGCAGAGTTCTTGTCCCGAAACGGACGCTGACGCGACGGGGCCACGAGTCTCTAGACACTTACTCCCGTTAAACTAACCCAGAACTGCGACTGAGGCCTCAGGGAAACTGCTACACGCCTACCCTTCTGGATGCAAAATCAAGAGCTCACGTGGAGGCTAAAGGCCCACGTTGAGATTCCCCTTAGCGCTAGAGCAGGGCCGGAAGAGCTCCCACCCAGGACCTGGAAGCACCCTCCTTTCGAGAAAACTCATTTTCTTCCAGAGCCAAGTCTGCAGTGAGTACACGTCCGGCAACCAAAGCACTCTTCGGGTAGCTTCAAGGCCGCATGAGTGAAGCATTCAAAATGGGAAAACAAGGCTTTAGACGCCTCTCCAGATTGACACGCCGTCTAAGTACGTGTGGTTTCTGTCGAGTCAAAGGGACACAAGCTACCCACTGGGCCCGTCCCTGAATCAGCTATTCTACGCAGGGGGGTTCTGTGCGTAGCAAACCGCCTCAATGAAGGACTGCCCTAGGTCGGCCTTGGGGCCTGAGCATCTTCCAAAATCCGGCCGTGTTACACGAAGAACGGTGCCCTAGTTGCAGTGGGAGCACTAGTGGAATGACTCCTTGCGGTGGGGTGACTTCAGATATGAGGTGCTAGGAATACTGAAAAGCAGAGGGATGCTCTCAGTGCGGCTCAGACAAGGGCGATGAGGCGGAAGGTCACGGCATGCTGCACTGGCTAGGACCGTCTTCCGCAAACTGCTGGAGAGCTGAGGAAATCTAGCTCTCCCAAGGGAGTGTGCAAAGGCTGCCGATCACTAGGCAGACACACAGGGGTGCTCCGAAGGGCTCCCTGGGCTGGACGTTGCTCGGGAGGCCCAGGGGTCCGTGCACTACGCAGTGTCCTTGTCCAGAGACACGGGCTGACGCGGAGGCGCCTAGGAATCCTGAGAAGCTTACCAGCGTTACACTAAGGACGAGCAACGACTACTGCCTCGTGGAAAGTGCTGCGCGCCTACCATGCTGCACGCAATTCAGGGCCTTCCCTTGAGGCTTCTGCTCAGTGCAGTTTTAAGGTAACTATAGGGCAGGGAGGACGAGCTCCCAAACAGGGACGGGAAGGCACCCCGTTTCCTTCACGGAAACTCTTTCTCTTCTCAGAGCCATGCCTGCCCGGATGAGAATCCGGGCCACATCAGTGTTTTCCAGGTAGCTTCGAGGCCGCATAAAGGCAGCTTTCAAGGCGGGAAAGCAAGGTTTGTCTCAAACGGCCCCTTCCAGGTTGACATGGAGCAGACTCTTCAGTGCTTTCTACCAAGTCAAAGAGACCTAGCTTCTCACGGAGTCCTTCCACGATCAACTTTTCTATGCAGGGTATTCTTCCTGAGGTGAACTGCCTAAACGAAAGAATGCGCTCGGTTTCTTGGGTCCTGCGAATCGTCCCAAAGCCTGCAGCTTTACACCAGAAACTGTGCTCTGGTTGCACTTGGACACCCCCAAGCCGACATTCTCCTTGAGGTCGGTTGACTTCAGGTATGAGGTCCTGGAAGGAATTGCAAGCAAAGTGCTCCTCTCAGTACAGCTCTGACTACGGTAATGAGGCACCCTTGCATGGCCTTCTGCAACCGCTACAAATATGTTCCTGAGGCTGTTGGTGAGCTGAGGCAATCTAGCTCCCCCGAGGCAGCGTGAAAGCTGCTGCCCTTCACTCGGCACGCACACGGGTACTCCGAGGTGTCTAGGGGTCTGAATGTTGCTCTTCAACTCAGGAGAGCCCGGGGGTACTCGGTGTCCTTGTACGGAAACGGGTGCTGCCGCGAGGAGTCTAGGAGACCCGAAAGGCTTACTACCGTTCAACTAAAGCAGAAGAGAGAGCTAAGGCCTCCTGGGAGCTGCTGCACTCCTCCCCTGCTGCCCGGCATATCAGGGCCCGCCTTCGAAGCTAGGCCTCACTTGGAGTTTCCCGTTAGCTATGGAACAGGACAGGATGAGCTCTGACCGAGAAACTGGAATACCCCGGTTGCTCGTGAAACCGTCTTTTCCCTCTCGCAGCCATGCCTGCCGTGAGAGGACGCCCGACAACAGCAGTGTTTTCCAGGGAGCTGCAAGGCGCATAACGGGACCTTTCAAGGTGCGAAAACAAGGCTAGTCCCATCAGGCAGCGGCTCCAGGAAGACACGCAGCGTAAGTGTCTGTGGTTTCTGTCCAGTCAAAGGAGACCTAGCGACATACTTGGCTCTTCCCTGATTCAACTTTGCTACACGGGACGTTCTGCGTGTAGCGAACTGCCGGGGCCACAGAGTGCCCTAGGTCTCGTAGGGTCCTGTGCATCTACCGAAAGAAGCCCTGAAGTGTTCCACAGAAATCTGTGCTTGGCGGAATTTGTAGTGCAGGCCGCCTTTCCACCGGACACACGCTGACTTCAGGTATGAGTGCCTAGAGAGACTAGCAAGCGGAGAGTTTTTCTCAGTACAGCTCAGAACAGGGCAATGTAGCCGACTTCCGTGGCGTACTGGACTTGCCAGAACCGTGTTCCTGAATCCGTTGGTGAGCTGAAGAAATCTAGCTCTCCCCCCAACCCCCGCCAGGAGAGAATGCAGTGTGTTACGCTTCACTCGGCCTAGCCAGGGGCGCCCTGAAGGGCCTACGTGTCTGAGTGTGGCCCAGCAGGCCCAGGGGAGCCTGAGGGTGCTCGTAGGGACACGGGAGCTGACCCGAGGGGGCCAGGAGTCCTGACAGGATTAGTACCGTTACACGAGGGCAGGAGTGCGACTAAGGCCTCAAGGAAAAGGCCGCAAAACCACCCTTCTGGATGGCAAATCAGGGCCTTAGGTAGGGGGCTACGGCCCACGTTGGGATCCCCTCCCCCACTTCGCTCTAGAGCAGGGCAGGATAGGCTCCCGCCCAGGGCCTGAAAGCACCCTCTTCCTTTCGAGAAAACTCAGTTTCTTCCAGAGCCATGCCTGCACTGAGTACAAGTCCAGCAACCAAAGCGTTGTTCAGGAAGCTCCAAAGCCGCATGACTGGAGCGTTCAAGCCGGGAAGACCAGGCTTGCCTCAGAGGGCTGCCTTTTCCAAGTTTACATGCAGAAGGAAGCATCTGTGGTTTCTACCAAGTCCAAAGAGACCTGGCTGCTCGCTGGGTCCTTCGAGAATCATCTTCTCT
Source organism: Phocoena phocoena (assembly GCF_963924675.1). Taxonomy (NCBI): domain Eukaryota; kingdom Metazoa; phylum Chordata; class Mammalia; order Artiodactyla; family Phocoenidae; genus Phocoena; species Phocoena phocoena. The sequence continues at coordinate 24,538,116 of NC_089224.1, read as the reverse complement.
GTGCAGGGTGCTCTGCGTGTAGCGAACTGCTTAAATGAAAGAATGCCTTAGGTGTCGTAGGCTCACGTGCATCTTCCAAATGCCTGCAGCGTTACCCTAGCAACTGTGCTCTAGAGGCACTTGGACGGCAAGCCGACTTACTCCTTGAGGTAGTCGAGGTATGAGGTCCTCGAAGGGACTGTAAGCAAGACGTTTTGCTCAGTGCAGCTCCGACTACAGTAATGATGCAGGCTTCCATGGCCTGCCGCACAGGCTACCACAGTGTTCCTGAGGCTGTTGGCGTGCTGAGGATATCCAGCTCCCCTGAGGCAGTGTGCAAGCCCCTGCCCTTCACTCGGCACACACACGAGTATTCCAAAGTGCCTCCGGGTCTGAATGTTGCTCTTCAACTCAGGAGAGCCTCGGGGTACTCGGTGTCCTTGTGCGGAAACGGGTGCTGCCGGGAGGAGTCTAGGAGTCCTGGAAAGCTCCCAACCCTTCAACTGAAGCAGAAGAGAGAACTAAGGCCTCACGGAAGCTGCTGCACTCCTACCCTGCTGCGTGGCAAATCAGGTTGCTCCTTCGAAGCTAGGCCTCACTTGGAGTTTCCCCTTAGTTATACAACAGGACAGGATGAGCTCTGACCGAGAAGCTTGGAGTACCCCGGTTCCGTGGGAAACCGTCTTTTCCCTCTCACAGCCATGCCTGCCGTGAGAAGAGGCCCGGCAACAGCAGCGTTTCTCAGGGAGCTTCAAGGCGCAATAGAGGATTCCTCAAGGTGCGAAAACAAGGCTAGTCCCGTCAGGCACCGGCTCCAGGATGACACGGCGCAGAAGTCTCTGTGCTTTCTATCCAAGTCAAAAGCGACCTAGTACGTACTTGATTCCAGCGTTCTTCACAGGGTGCTCTGTGTGTACCAAACTGCCTAGACCAAGGAATGCCTTTGGTCTCCTAGGGTCCCTTGCATCTACGGAAAGCCTGAAGTGTTACACAGAGACCTGTGCTTTAGTGGAGGTTGGAAGGCAAGCCGCCTTTCCCCCTGAGATACGGTGACTTCAGGTATGAGTTCCTAGAAGGGCATGTAAGCAGAGAGTTTCTCCCAGTGTAGCCCGGACTAGGGCAACGAGGCCGACTTGCATGCTATGCTGGACTTGCGAGAACCGTGTTCCTGAAGCCGTTGGTGAGCCGAGGAAATTTAGCTCTCCCAAGGTGGAGTGCGGCCTACCCTGGGGCACCCTGAAGGGCCTACCGGTCTGAGTGTGGCCCAGCAAGCGCAGGGGAGCCTGCGGGTACGCAGAGTTCTTGTCCCGAAACGGACGCTGACGCGACGGGGCCACGAGTCTCTAGACGCTTACTCCCGTTAAACTAACCCAGAACTGCGACTGAGGCCTCAGGGAAACTGCTACACGCCTACCCTTCTGGATGCAAAATCAAGAGCTCACGTGGAGGCTAAAGGCCCACGTTGAGATTCCCCTTAGCGCTAGAGCAGGGCCGGAAGAGCTCCCACCCAGGACCTGGAAGCACCCTCCTTTCGAGAAAACTCATTTTCTTCCAGAGCCAAGTCTGCAGTGAGTACACGTCCGGCAACCAAAGCACTCTTCGGGTAGCTTCAAGGCCGCATGAGTGAAGCATTCAAAATGGGAAAACAAGGCTTTAGACGCCTCTCCAGATTGACACGCCGTCTAAGTACGTGTGGTTTCTGTCGAGTCAAAGGGACACAAGCTACCCACTGGGCCCGTCCCTGAATCAGCTATTCTACGCAGGGGGGTTCTGTGCGTAGCAAACCGCCTCAATGAAGGACTGCCCTAGGTCGGCCTTGGGGCCTGAGCATCTTCCAAAATCCGGCCGTGTTACACGAAGAACGGTGCCCTAGTTGCAGTGGGAGCACTAGTGGAATGACTCCTTGCGGTGGGGTGACTTCAGATATGAGGTGCTAGGAATACTGAAAAGCAGAGGGATGCTCTCAGTGCGGCTCAGACAAGGGCGATGAGGCGGAAGGTCACGGCATGCTGCACTGGCTAGGACCGTCTTCCGCAAACTGCTGGAGAGCTGAGGAAATCTAGCTCTCCCAAGGGAGTGTGCAAAGGCTGCCGATCACTAGGCAGACACACAGGGGTGCTCCGAAGGGCTCCCTGGGCTGGACGTTGCTCGGGAGGCCCAGGGGTCCGTGCACTACGCAGTGTCCTTGTCCAGAGACACGGGCTGACGCGGAGGCGCCTAGGAATCCTGAGAAGCTTACCAGCGTTACACTAAGGACGAGCAACGACTACTGCCTCGTGGAAAGTGCTGCGCGCCTACCATGCTGCACGCAATTCAGGGCCTTCCCTTGAGGCTTCTGCTCAGTGCAGTTTTAAGGTAACTATAGGGCAGGGAGGACGAGCTCCCAAACAGGGACGGGAAGGCACCCCGTTTCCTTCACGGAAACTCTTTCTCTTCTCAGAGCCATGCCTGCCCGGATGAGAATCCGGGCCACATCAGTGTTTTCCAGGTAGCTTCGAGGCCGCATAAAGGCAGCTTTCAAGGCGGGAAAGCAAGGTTTGTCTCAAACGGCCCCTTCCAGGTTGACATGGAGCAGACTCTTCAGTGCTTTCTACCAAGTCAAAGAGACCTAGCTTCTCACGGAGTCCTTCCACGATCAACTTTTCTATGCAGGGTATTCTTCCTGAGGTGAACTGCCTAAACGAAAGAATGCGCTCGGTTTCTTGGGTCCTGCGAATCGTCCCAAAGCCTGCAGCTTTACACCAGAAACTGTGCTCTGGTTGCACTTGGACACCCCCAAGCCGACATTCTCCTTGAGGTCGGTTGACTTCAGGTATGAGGTCCTGGAAGGAATTGCAAGCAAAGTGCTCCTCTCAGTACAGCTCTGACTACGGTAATGAGGCACCCTTGCATGGCCTTCTGCAACCGCTACAAATATGTTCCTGAGGCTGTTGGTGAGCTGAGGCAATCTAGCTCCCCCGAGGCAGCGTGAAAGCTGCTGCCCTTCACTCGGCACGCACACGGGTACTCCGAGGTGTCTAGGGGTCTGAATGTTGCTCTTCAACTCAGGAGAGCCCGGGGGTACTCGGTGTCCTTGTACGGAAACGGGTGCTGCCGCGAGGAGTCTAGGAGACCCGAAAGGCTTACTACCGTTCAACTAAAGCAGAAGAGAGAGCTAAGGCCTCCTGGGAGCTGCTGCACTCCTCCCCTGCTGCCCGGCATATCAGGGCCCGCCTTCGAAGCTAGGCCTCACTTGGAGTTTCCCGTTAGCTATGGAACAGGACAGGATGAGCTCTGACCGAGAAACTGGAATACCCCGGTTGCTCGTGAAACCGTCTTTTCCCTCTCGCAGCCATGCCTGCCGTGAGAGGACGCCCGACAACAGCAGTGTTTTCCAGGGAGCTGCAAGGCGCATAACGGGACCTTTCAAGGTGCGAAAACAAGGCTAGTCCCATCAGGCAGCGGCTCCAGGAAGACACGCAGCGTAAGTGTCTGTGGTTTCTGTCCAGTCAAAGGAGACCTAGCGACATACTTGGCTCTTCCCTGATTCAACTTTGCTACACGGGACGTTCTGCGTGTAGCGAACTGCCGGGGCCACAGAGTGCCCTAGGTCTCGTAGGGTCCTGTGCATCTACCGAAAGAAGCCCTGAAGTGTTCCACAGAAATCTGTGCTTGGCGGAATTTGTAGTGCAGGCCGCCTTTCCACCGGACACACGCTGACTTCAGGTATGAGTGCCTAGAGAGACTAGCAAGCGGAGAGTTTTTCTCAGTACAGCTCAGAACAGGGCAATGTAGCCGACTTCCGTGGCGTGCTGGACTTGCCAGAACCGTGTTCCTGAATCCGTTGGTGAGCTGAAGAAATCTAGCTCTCCCCCCAACCCCCGCCAGGAGAGAATGCAGTGTGTTACGCTTCACTCGGCCTAGCCAGGGGCGCCCTGAAGGGCCTACGTGTCTGAGTGTGGCCCAGCAGGCCCAGGGGAGCCTGAGGGTGCTCAGAGTTCTCGTAGGGACACGGGAGCTGACCCGAGGGGGCCAGGAGTCCTGACAGGATTAGTACCGTTACACGAGGGCAGGAGTGCGACTAAGGCCTCAAGGAAAAGGCCGCAAAACCACCCTTCTGGATGGCAAATCAGGGCCTTAGGTAGGGGGCTACGGCCCACGTTGGGATCCCCTCCCCCACTTCGCTCTAGAGCAGGGCAGGATAGGCTCCCGCCCAGGGCCTGAAAGCACCCTCTTCCTTTCGAGAAAACTCAGTTTCTTCCAGAGCCATGCCTGCACTGAGTACAAGTCCAGCAACCAAAGCGTTGTTCAGGAAGCTCCAAGGCCGCATGACTGGAGCGTTCAAGCCGGGAAGACCAGGCTTGCCTCAGAGGGCTGCCTTTTCCAAGTTTACATGCAGAAGGAAGCATCTGTGGTTTCTACCAAGTCCAAAGAGACCTGGCTGCTCGCTGGGTCCTTCGAGAATCATCTTCTCTGTGCAGGGTGCTCTGCGTGTAGCGAACTGCTTAAATGAAAGAATGCCTTAGGTGTCGTAGGCTCACGTGCATCTTCCAAATGCCTGCAGCGTTACCCTAGCAACTGTGCTCTAGAGGCACTTGGACGGCAAGCCGACTTACTCCTTGAGGTAGTCGAGGTATGAGGTCCTCGAAGGGACTGTAAGCAAGACGTTTTGCTCAGTGCAGCTCCGACTACAGTAATGATGCAGGCTTCCATGGCCTGCCGCACAGGCTACCACAGTGTTCCTGAGGCTGTTGGCGTGCTGAGGATATCCAGCTCCCCTGAGGCAGTGTGCAAGCCCCTGCCCTTCACTCGGCACACACACGAGTATTCCAAAGTGCCTCCGGGTCTGAATGTTGCTCTTCAACTCAGGAGAGCCTCGGGGTACTCGGTGTCCTTGTGCGGAAACGGGTGCTGCCGGGAGGAGTCTAGGAGTCCTGGAAAGCTCCCAACCCTTCAACTGAAGCAGAAGAGAGAACTAAGGCCTCACGGAAGCTGCTGCACTCCTACCCTGCTGCGTGGCAAATCAGGTTGCTCCTTCGAAGCTAGGCCTCACTTGGAGTTTCCCCTTAGTTATACAACAGGACAGGATGAGCTCTGACCGAGAAGCTTGGAGTACCCCGGTTCCGTGGGAAACCGTCTTTTCCCTCTCACAGCCATGCCTGCCGTGAGAAGAGGCCCGGCAACAGCAGCGTTTCTCAGGGAGCTTCAAGGCGCAATAGAGGATTCCTCAAGGTGCGAAAACAAGGCTAGTCCCGTCAGGCACCGGCTCCAGGATGACACGGCGCAGAAGTCTCTGTGCTTTCTATCCAAGTCAAAAGCGACCTAGTACGTACTTGATTCCAGCGTTCTTCACAGGGTGCTCTGTGTGTACCAAACTGCCTAGACCAAGGAATGCCTTTGGTCTCCTAGGGTCCCTTGCATCTACGGAAAGCCTGAAGTGTTACACAGAGACCTGTGCTTTAGTGGAGGTTGGAAGGCAAGCCGCCTTTCCCCCTGAGATACGGTGACTTCAGGTATGAGTTCCTAGAAGGGCATGTAAGCAGAGAGTTTCTCCCAGTGTAGCCCGGACTAGGGCAACGAGGCCGACTTGCATGCTATGCTGGACTTGCGAGAACCGTGTTCCTGAAGCCGTTGGTGAGCCGAGGAAATTTAGCTCTCCCAAGGTGGAGTGCGGCCTACCCTGGGGCACCCTGAAGGGCCTACCGGTCTGAGTGTGGCCCAGCAAGCGCAGGGGAGCCTGCGGGTACGCAGAGTTCTTGTCCCGAAACGGACGCTGACGCGACGGGGCCACGAGTCTCTAGACGCTTACTCCCGTTAAACTAACCCAGAACTGCGACTGAGGCCTCAGGGAAACTGCTACACGCCTACCCTTCTGGATGCAAAATCAAGAGCTCACGTGGAGGCTAAAGGCCCACGTTGAGATTCCCCTTAGCGCTAGAGCAGGGCCGGAAGAGCTCCCACCCAGGACCTGGAAGCACCCTCCTTTCGAGAAAACTCATTTTCTTCCAGAGCCAAGTCTGCAGTGAGTACACGTCCGGCAACCAAAGCACTCTTCGGGTAGCTTCAAGGCCGCATGAGTGAAGCATTCAAAATGGGAAAACAAGGCTTTAGACGCCTCTCCAGATTGACACGCCGTCTAAGTACGTGTGGTTTCTGTCGAGTCAAAGGGACACAAGCTACCCACTGGGCCCGTCCCTGAATCAGCTATTCTACGCAGGGGGTTTCTGTGCGTAGCAAACCGCCTCAATGAAGGACTGCCCTAGGTCGGCCTTGGGGCCTGAGCATCTTCCAAAATCCGGCCGTGTTACACGAAGAACGGTGCCCTAGTTGCAGTGGGAGCACTAGTGGAATGACTCCTTGCGGTGGGGTGACTTCAGATATGAGGTGCTAGGAATACTGAAAAGCAGAGGGATGCTCTCAGTGCGGCTCAGACAAGGGCGATGAGGCGGAAGGTCACGGCATGCTGCACTGGCTAGGACCGTCTTCCGCAAACTGCTGGAGAGCTGAGGAAATCTAGCTCTCCCAAGGGAGTGTGCAAAGGCTGCCGATCACTAGGCAGACACACAGGGGTGCTCCGAAGGGCTCCCTGGGCTGGACGTTGCTCGGGAGGCCCAGGGGTCCGTGCACTACGCAGTGTCCTTGTCCAGAGACACGGGCTGACGCGGAGGCGCCTAGGAATCCTGAGAAGCTTACCAGCGTTACACTAAGGACGAGCAACGACTACTGCCTCGTGGAAAGTGCTGCGCGCCTACCATGCTGCACGCAATTCAGGGCCTTCCCTTGAGGCTTCTGCTCAGTGCAGTTTTAAGGTAACTATAGGGCAGGGAGGACGAGCTCCCAAACAGGGACGGGAAGGCACCCCGTTTCCTTCACGGAAACTCTTTCTCTTCTCAGAGCCATGCCTGCCCGGATGAGAATCCGGGCCACATCAGTGTTTTCCAGGTAGCTTCGAGGCCGCATAAAGGCAGCTTTCAAGGCGGGAAAGCAAGGTTTGTCTCAAACGGCCCCTTCCAGGTTGACATGGAGCAGACTCTTCAGTGCTTTCTACCAAGTCAAAGAGACCTAGCTTCTCACGGAGTCCTTCCACGATCAACTTTTCTATGCAGGGTATTCTTCCTGAGGTGAACTGCCTAAACGAAAGAATGCGCTCGGTTTCTTGGGTCCTGCGAATCGTCCCAAAGCCTGCAGCTTTACACCAGAAACTGTGCTCTGGTTGCACTTGGACACCCCCAAGCCGACATTCTCCTTGAGGTCGGTTGACTTCAGGTATGAGGTCCTGGAAGGAATTGCAAGCAAAGTGCTCCTCTCAGTACAGCTCTGACTACGGTAATGAGGCACCCTTGCATGGCCTTCTGCAACCGCTACAAATATGTTCCTGAGGCTGTTGGTGAGCTGAGGCAATCTAGCTCCCCCGAGGCAGCGTGAAAGCTGCTGCCCTTCACTCGGCACGCACACGGGTACTCCGAGGTGTCTAGGGGTCTGAATGTTGCTCTTCAACTCAGGAGAGCCCGGGGGTACTCGGTGTCCTTGTACGGAAACGGGTGCTGCCGCGAGGAGTCTAGGAGACCCGAAAGGCTTACTACCGTTCAACTAAAGCAGAAGAGAGAGCTAAGGCCTCCTGGGAGCTGCTGCACTCCTCCCCTGCTGCCCGGCATATCAGGGCCCGCCTTCGAAGCTAGGCCTCACTTGGAGTTTCCCGTTAGCTATGGAACAGGACAGGATGAGCTCTGACCGAGAAACTGGAATACCCCGGTTGCTCGTGAAACCGTCTTTTCCCTCTCGCAGCCATGCCTGCCGTGAGAGGACGCCCGACAACAGCAGTGTTTTCCAGGGAGCTGCAAGGCGCATAACGGGACCTTTCAAGGTGCGAAAACAAGGCTAGTCCCATCAGGCAGCGGCTCCAGGAAGACACGCAGCGTAAGTGTCTGTGGTTTCTGTCCAGTCAAAGGAGACCTAGCGACATACTTGGCTCTTCCCTGATTCAACTTTGCTACACGGGACGTTCTGCGTGTAGCGAACTGCCGGGGCCACAGAGTGCCCTAGGTCTCGTAGGGTCCTGTGCATCTACCGAAAGAAGCCCTGAAGTGTTCCACAGAAATCTGTGCTTGGCGGAATTTGTAGTGCAGGCCGCCTTTCCACCTGACACACGCTGACTTCAGGTATGAGTGCCTAGAGAGACTAGCAAGCGGAGAGTTTTTCTCAGTACAGCTCAGAACAGGGCAATGTAGCCGACTTCCGTGGCGTGCTGGACTTGCCAGAACCGTGTTCCTGAATCCGTTGGTGAGCTGAAGAAATCTAGCTCTCCCCCCAACCCCCGCCAGGAGAGAATGCAGTGTGTTACGCTTCACTCGGCCTAGCCAGGGGCGCCCTGAAGGGCCTACGTGTCTGAGTGTGGCCCAGCAGGCCCAGGGGAGCCTGAGGGTGCTCAGAGTTCTCGTAGGGACACGGGAGCTGACCCGAGGGGGCCAGGAGTCCTGACAGGATTAGTACCGTTACACGAGGGCAGGAGTGCGACTAAGGCCTCAAGGAAAAGGCCGCAAAACCACCCTTCTGGATGGCAAATCAGGGCCTTAGGTAGGGGGCTACGGCCCACGTTGGGATCCCCTCCCCCACTTCGCTCTAGAGCAGGGCAGGATAGGCTCCCGCCCAGGGCCTGAAAGCACCCTCTTCCTTTCGAGAAAACTCAGTTTCTTCCAGAGCCATGCCTGCACTGAGTACAAGTCCAGCAACCAAAGCGTTGTTCAGGAAGCTCCAAGGCCGCATGACTGGAGCGTTCAAGCCGGGAAGACCAGGCTTGCCTCAGAGGGCTGCCTTTTCCAAGTTTACATGCAGAAGGAAGCATCTGTGGTTTCTACCAAGTCCAAAGAGACCTGGCTGCTCGCTGGGTCCTTCGAGAATCATCTTCTCTGTGCAGGGTGCTCTGCGTGTAGCGAACTGCTTAAATGAAAGAATGCCTTAGGTGTCGTAGGCTCACGTGCATCTTCCAAATGCCTGCAGCGTTACCCTAGCAACTGTGCTCTAGAGGCACTTGGACGGCAAGCCGACTTACTCCTTGAGGTAGTCGAGGTATGAGGTCCTCGAAGGGACTGTAAGCAAGACGTTTTGCTCAGTGCAGCTCCGACTACAGTAATGATGCAGGCTTCCATGGCCTGCCGCACAGGCTACCACAGTGTTCCTGAGGCTGTTGGCGTGCTGAGGATATCCAGCTCCCCTGAGGCAGTGTGCAAGCCCCTGCCCTTCACTCGGCACACACACGAGTATTCCAAAGTGCCTCCGGGTCTGAATGTTGCTCTTCAACTCAGGAGAGCCTCGGGGTACTCGGTGTCCTTGTGCGGAAACGGGTGCTGCCGGGAGGAGTCTAGGAGTCCTGGAAAGCTCCCAACCCTTCAACTGAAGCAGAAGAGAGAACTAAGGCCTCACGGAAGCTGCTGCACTCCTACCCTGCTGCGTGGCAAATCAGGTTGCTCCTTCGAAGCTAGGCCTCACTTGGAGTTTCCCCTTAGTTATACAACAGGACAGGATGAGCTCTGACCGAGAAGCTTGGAGTACCCCGGTTCCGTGGGAAACCGTCTTTTCCCTCTCACAGCCATGCCTGCCGTGAGAAGAGGCCCGGCAACAGCAGCGTTTCTCAGGGAGCTTCAAGGCGCAATAGAGGATTCCTCAAGGTGCGAAAACAAGGCTAGTCCCATCAGGCACCGGCTCCAGGATGACACGGCGCAGAAGTCTCTGTGCTTTCTATCCAAGTCAAAAGCGACCTAGTACGTACTTGATTCCAGCGTTCTTCACAGGGTGCTCTGTGTGTACCAAACTGCCTAGACCAAGGAATGCCTTTGGTCTCCTAGGGTCCCTTGCATCTACGGAAAGCCTGAAGTGTTACACAGAGACCTGTGCTTTAGTGGAGGTTGGAAGGCAAGCCGCCTTTCCCCCTGAGATACGGTGACTTCAGGTATGAGTTCCTAGAAGGGCATGTAAGCAGAGAGTTTCTCCCAGTGTAGCCCGGACTAGGGCAACGAGGCCGACTTGCATGCTATGCTGGACTTGCGAGAACCGTGTTCCTGAAGCCGTTGGTGAGCCGAGGAAATTTAGCTCTCCCAAGGTGGAGTGCGGCCTACCCTGGGGCACCCTGAAGGGCCTACCGGTCTGAGTGTGGCCCAGCAAGCGCAGGGGAGCCTGCGGGTACGCAGAGTTCTTGTCCCGAAACGGACGCTGACGCGACGGGGCCACGAGTCTCTAGACGCTTACTCCCGTTAAACTAACCCAGAACTGCGACTGAGGCCTCAGGGAAACTGCTACACGCCTACCCTTCTGGATGCAAAATCAAGAGCTCACGTGGAGGCTAAAGGCCCACGTTGAGATTCCCCTTAGCGCTAGAGCAGGGCCGGAAGAGCTCCCACCCAGGACCTGGAAGCACCCTCCTTTCGAGAAAACTCATTTTCTTCCAGAGCCAAGTCTGCAGTGAGTACACGTCCGGCAACCAAAGCACTCTTCGGGTAGCTTCAAGGCCGCATGAGTGAAGCATTCAAAATGGGAAAACAAGGCTTTAGACGCCTCTCCAGATTGACACGCCGTCTAAGTACGTGTGGTTTCTGTCGAGTCAAAGGGACACAAGCTACCCACTGGGCCCGTCCCTGAATCAGCTATTCTACGCAGGGGGGTTCTGTGCGTAGCAAACCGCCTCAATGAAGGACTGCCCTAGGTCGGCCTTGGGGCCTGAGCATCTTCCAAAATCCGGCCGTGTTACACGAAGAACGGTGCCCTAGTTGCAGTGGGAGCACTAGTGGAATGACTCCTTGCGGTGGGGTGACTTCAGATATGAGGTGCTAGGAATACTGAAAAGCAGAGGGATGCTCTCAGTGCGGCTCAGACAAGGGCGATGAGGCGGAAGGTCACGGCATGCTGCACTGGCTAGGACCGTCTTCCGCAAACTGCTGGAGAGCTGAGGAAATCTAGCTCTCCCAAGGGAGTGTGCAAAGGCTGCCGATCACTAGGCAGACACACAGGGGTGCTCCGAAGGGCTCCCTGGGCTGGACGTTGCTCGGGAGGCCCAGGGGTCCGTGCACTACGCAGTGTCCTTGTCCAGAGACACGGGCTGACGCGGAGGCGCCTAGGAATCCTGAGAAGCTTACCAGCGTTACACTAAGGACGAGCAACGACTACTGCCTCGTGGAAAGTGCTGCGCGCCTACCATGCTGCACGCAATTCAGGGCCTTCCCTTGAGGCTTCTGCTCAGTGCAGTTTTAAGGTAACTATAGGGCAGGGAGGACGAGCTCCCAAACAGGGACGGGAAGGCACCCCGTTTCCTTCACGGAAACTCTTTCTCTTCTCAGAGCCATGCCTGCCCGGATGAGAATCCGGGCCACATCAGTGTTTTCCAGGTAGCTTCGAGGCCGCATAAAGGCAGCTTTCAAGGCGGGAAAGCAAGGTTTGTCTCAAACGGCCCCTTCCAGGTTGACATGGAGCAGACTCTTCAGTGCTTTCTACCAAGTCAAAGAGACCTAGCTTCTCACGGAGTCCTTCCACGATCAACTTTTCTATGCAGGGTATTCTTCCTGAGGTGAACTGCCTAAACGAAAGAATGCGCTCGGTTTCTTGGGTCCTGCGAATCGTCCCAAAGCCTGCAGCTTTACACCAGAAACTGTGCTCTGGTTGCACTTGGACACCCCCAAGCCGACATTCTCCTTGAGGTCGGTTGACTTCAGGTATGAGGTCCTGGAAGGAATTGCAAGCAAAGTGCTCCTCTCAGTACAGCTCTGACTACGGTAATGAGGCACCCTTGCATGGCCTTCTGCAACCGCTACAAATATGTTCCTGAGGCTGTTGGTGAGCTGAGGCAATCTAGCTCCCCCGAGGCAGCGTGAAAGCTGCTGCCCTTCACTCGGCACGCACACGGGTACTCCGAGGTGTCTAGGGGTCTGAATGTTGCTCTTCAACTCAGGAGAGCCCGGGGGTACTCGGTGTCCTTGTACGGAAACGGGTGCTGCCGCGAGGAGTCTAGGAGACCCGAAAGGCTTACTACCGTTCAACTAAAGCAGAAGAGAGAGCTAAGGCCTCCTGGGAGCTGCTGCACTCCTCCCCTGCTGCCCGGCATATCAGGGCCCGCCTTCGAAGCTAGGCCTCACTTGGAGTTTCCCGTTAGCTATGGAACAGGACAGGATGAGCTCTGACCGAGAAACTGGAATACCCCGGTTGCTCGTGAAACCGTCTTTTCCCTCTCGCAGCCATGCCTGCCGTGAGAGGACGCCCGACAACAGCAGTGTTTTCCAGGGAGCTGCAAGGCGCATAACGGGACCTTTCAAGGTGCGAAAACAAGGCTAGTCCCATCAGGCAGCGGCTCCAGGAAGACACGCAGCGTAAGTGTCTGTGGTTTCTGTCCAGTCAAAGGAGACCTAGCGACATACTTGGCTCTTCCCTGATTCAACTTTGCTACACGGGACGTTCTGCGTGTAGCGAACTGCCGGGGCCACAGAGTGCCCTAGGTCTCGTAGGGTCCTGTGCATCTACCGAAAGAAGCCCTGAAGTGTTCCACAGAAATCTGTGCTTGGCGGAATTTGTAGTGCAGGCCGCCTTTCCACCGGACACACGCTGACTTCAGGTATGAGTGCCTAGAGAGACTAGCAAGCGGAGAGTTTTTCTCAGTACAGCTCAGAACAGGGCAATGTAGCCGACTTCCGTGGCGTGCTGGACTTGCCAGAACCGTGTTCCTGAATCCGTTGGTGAGCTGAAGAAATCTAGCTCTCCCCCCAACCCCCGCCAGGAGAGAATGCAGTGTGTTACGCTTCACTCGGCCTAGCCAGGGGCGCCCTGAAGGGCCTACGTGTCTGAGTGTGGCCCAGCAGGCCCAGGGGAGCCTGAGGGTGCTCAGAGTTCTCGTAGGGACACGGGAGCTGACCCGAGGGGGCCAGGAGTCCTGACAGGATTAGTACCGTTACACGAGGGCAGGAGTGCGACTAAGGCCTCAAGGAAAAGGCCGCAAAACCACCCTTCTGGATGGCAAATCAGGGCCTTAGGTAGGGGGCTACGGCCCACGTTGGGATCCCCTCCCCCACTTCGCTCTAGAGCAGGGCAGGATAGGCTCCCGCCCAGGGCCTGAAAGCACCCTCTTCCTTTCGAGAAAACTCAGTTTCTTCCAGAGCCATGCCTGCACTGAGTACAAGTCCAGCAACCAAAGCGTTGTTCAGGAAGCTCCAAGGCCGCATGACTGGAGCGTTCAAGCCGGGAAGACCAGGCTTGCCTCAGAGGGCTGCCTTTTCCAAGTTTACATGCAGAAGGAAGCATCTGTGGTTTCTACCAAGTCCAAAGAGACCTGGCTGCTCGCTGGGTCCTTCGAGAATCATCTTCTCTGTGCAGGGTGCTCTGCGTGTAGCGAACTGCTTAAATGAAAGAATGCCTTAGGTGTCGTAGGCTCACGTGCATCTTCCAAATGCCTGCAGCGTTACCCTAGCAACTGTGCTCTAGAGGCACTTGGACGGCAAGCCGACTTACTCCTTGAGGTAGTCGAGGTATGAGGTCCTCGAAGGGACTGTAAGCAAGACGTTTTGCTCAGTGCAGCTCCGACTACAGTAATGATGCAGGCTTCCATGGCCTGCCGCACAGGCTACCACAGTGTTCCTGAGGCTGTTGGCGTGCTGAGGATATCCAGCTCCCCTGAGGCAGTGTGCAAGCCCCTGCCCTTCACTCGGCACACACACGAGTATTCCAAAGTGCCTCCGGGTCTGAATGTTGCTCTTCAACTCAGGAGAGCCTCGGGGTACTCGGTGTCCTTGTGCGGAAACGGGTGCTGCCGGGAGGAGTCTAGGAGTCCTGGAAAGCTCCCAACCCTTCAACTGAAGCAGAAGAGAGAACTAAGGCCTCACGGAAGCTGCTGCACTCCTACCCTGCTGCGTGGCAAATCAGGTTGCTCCTTCGAAGCTAGGCCTCACTTGGAGTTTCCCCTTAGTTATACAACAGGACAGGATGAGCTCTGACCGAGAAGCTTGGAGTACCCCGGTTCCGTGGGAAACCGTCTTTTCCCTCTCACAGCCATGCCTGCCGTGAGAAGAGGCCCGGCAACAGCAGCGTTTCTCAGGGAGCTTCAAGGCGCAATAGAGGATTCCTCAAGGTGCGAAAACAAGGCTAGTCCCGTCAGGCACCGGCTCCAGGATGACACGGCGCAGAAGTCTCTGTGCTTTCTATCCAAGTCAAAAGCGACCTAGTACGTACTTGATTCCAGCGTTCTTCACAGGGTGCTCTGTGTGTACCAAACTGCCTAGACCAAGGAATGCCTTTGGTCTCCTAGGGTCCCTTGCATCTACGGAAAGCCTGAAGTGTTACACAGAGACCTGTGCTTTAGTGGAGGTTGGAAGGCAAGCCGCCTTTCCCCCTGAGATACGGTGACTTCAGGTATGAGTTCCTAGAAGGGCATGTAAGCAGAGAGTTTCTCCCAGTGTAGCCCGGACTAGGGCAACGAGGCCGACTTGCATGCTATGCTGGACTTGCGAGAACCGTGTTCCTGAAGCCGTTGGTGAGCCGAGGAAATTTAGCTCTCCCAAGGTGGAGTGCGGCCTACCCTGGGGCACCCTGAAGGGCCTACCGGTCTGAGTGTGGCCCAGCAAGCGCAGGGGAGCCTGCGGGTACGCAGAGTTCTTGTCCCGAAACGGACGCTGACGCGACGGGGCCACGAGTCTCTAGACGCTTACTCCCGTTAAACTAACCCAGAACTGCGACTGAGGCCTCAGGGAAACTGCTACACGCCTACCCTTCTGGATGCAAAATCAAGAGCTCACGTGGAGGCTAAAGGCCCACGTTGAGATTCCCCTTAGCGCTAGAGCAGGGCCGGAAGAGCTCCCACCCAGGACCTGGAAGCACCCTCCTTTCGAGAAAACTCATTTTCTTCCAGAGCCAAGTCTGCAGTGAGTACACGTCCGGCAACCAAAGCACTCTTCGGGTAGCTTCAAGGCCGCATGAGTGAAGCATTCAAAATGGGAAAACAAGGCTTTAGACGCCTCTCCAGATTGACACGCCGTCTAAGTACGTGTGGTTTCTGTCGAGTCAAAGGGACACAAGCTACCCACTGGGCCCGTCCCTGAATCAGCTATTCTACGCAGGGGGTTTCTGTGCGTAGCAAACCGCCTCAATGAAGGACTGCCCTAGGTCGGCCTTGGGGCCTGAGCATCTTCCAAAATCCGGCCGTGTTACACGAAGAACGGTGCCCTAGTTGCAGTGGGAGCACTAGTGGAATGACTCCTTGCGGTGGGGTGACTTCAGATATGAGGTGCTAGGAATACTGAAAAGCAGAGGGATGCTCTCAGTGCGGCTCAGACAAGGGCGATGAGGCGGAAGGTCACGGCATGCTGCACTGGCTAGGACCGTCTTCCGCAAACTGCTGGAGAGCTGAGGAAATCTAGCTCTCCCAAGGGAGTGTGCAAAGGCTGCCGATCACTAGGCAGGCACACAGGGGTGCTCCGAAGGGCTCCCTGGGCTGGACGTTGCTCGGGAGGCCCAGGGGTCCGTGCACTACGCAGTGTCCTTGTCCAGAGACACGGGCTGACGCGGAGGCGCCTAGGAATCCTGAGAAGCTTACCAGCGTTACACTAAGGACGAGCAACGACTACTGCCTCGTGGAAAGTGCTGCGCGCCTACCATTCTGCACGCAATTCAGGGCCTTCCCTTGAGGCTTCTGCTCAGTGCAGTTTTAAGGTAACTATAGGGCAGGGAGGACGAGCTCCCAAACAGGGACGGGAAGGCACCCCGTTTCCTTCACGGAAACTCTTTCTCTTCTCAGAGCCATGCCTGCCCGGATGAGAATCCGGGCCACATCAGTGTTTTCCAGGTAGATTCGAGGCCGCATAAAGGCAGCTTTCAAGGCGGGAAAGCAAGGTTTGTCTCAAACGGCCCCTTCCAGGTTGACATGGAGCAGACTCTTCAGTGCTTTCTACCAAGTCAAAGAGACCTAGCTTCTCACGGAGTCCTTCCACGATCAACTTTTCTATGCAGGGTATTCTTCCTGAGGTGAACTGCCTAAACGAAAGAATGCGCTCGGTTTCTTGGGTCCTGCGAATCGTCCCAAAGCCTGCAGCTTTACACCAGAAACTGTGCTCTGGTTGCACTTGGACACCCCCAAGCCGACATTCTCCTTGAGGTCGGTTGACTTCAGGTATGAGGTCCTGGAAGGAATTGCAAGCAAAGTGCTCCTCTCAGTACAGCTCTGACTACGGTAATGAGGCACCCTTGCATGGCCTTCTGCAACCGCTACAAATATGTTCCTGAGGCTGTTGGTGAGCTGAGGCAATCTAGCTCCCCCGAGGCAGCGTGAAAGCTGCTGCCCTTCACTCGGCACGCACACGGGTACTCCGAGGTGTCTAGGGGTCTGAATGTTGCTCTTCAACTCAGGAGAGCCCGGGGGTACTCGGTGTCCTTGTACGGAAACGGGTGCTGCCGCGAGGAGTCTAGGAGACCCGAAAGGCTTACTACCGTTCAACTAAAGCAGAAGAGAGAGCTGAGGCCTCCTGGGAGCTGCTGCACTCCTCCCCTGCTGCCCGGCATATCAGGGCCCGCCTTCGAAGCTAGGCCTCACTTGGAGTTATCCGTTAGCTATGGAACAGGACAGGATGAGCTCTGACCGAGAAACTGGAATACCCCGGTTGCTCGTGAAACCGTCTTTTCCCTCTCGCAGCCATGCCTGCCGTGAGAGGACGCCCGACAACAGCAGTGTTTTCCAGGGAGCTGCAAGGCGCATAACGGGACCTTTCAAGGTGTGAAAACAAGGCTAGTCCCATCAGGCAGCGGCTCCAGGAAGACACGCAGCGTAAGTGTCTGTGGTTTCTGTCCAGTCAAAGGAGACCTAGCGACATACTTGGCTCTTCCCTGATTCAACTTTGCTACACGGGACGTTCTGCGTGTAGCGAACTGCCGGGGCCACAGAGTGCCCTAGGTCTCGTAGGGTCCTGTGCATCTACCGAAAGAAGCCCTGAAGTGTTCCACAGAAATCTGTGCTTGGCGGAATTTGTAGTGCAGGCCGCCTTTCCACCTGACACACGCTGACTTCAGGTATGAGTGCCTAGAGAGACTAGCAAGCGGAGAGTTTTTCTCAGTACAGCTCAGAACAGGGCAATGTAGCCGACTTCCGTGGCGTGCTGGACTTGCCAGAACCGTGTTCCTGAATCCGTTGGTGAGCTGAAGAAATCTAGCTCTCCCCCCAACCCCCGCCAGGAGAGAATGCAGTGTGTTACGCTTCACTCGGCCTAGCCAGGGGCGCCCTGAAGGGCCTACGTGTCTGAGTGTGGCCCAGCAGGCCCAGGGGAGCCTGAGGGTGCTCAGAGTTCTCGTAGGGACACGGGAGCTGACCCGAGGGGGCCAGGAGTCCTGACAGGATTAGTACCGTTACACGAGGGCAGGAGTGCGACTAAGGCCTCAAGGAAAAGGCCGCAAAACCACCCTTCTGGATGGCAAATCAGGGCCTTAGGTAGGGGGCTACGGCCCACGTTGGGATCCCCTCCCCCACTTCGCTCTAGAGCAGGGCAGGATAGGCTCCCGCCCAGGGCCTGAAAGCACCCTCTTCCTTTCGAGAAAACTCAGTTTCTTCCAGAGCCATGCCTGCAGTGAGTACAAGTCCAGCAACCAAAGCGTTCTTCAGGAAGCTCCAAGGCCGCATGACCGGAGCGTTCAAGCCGGGAAGACCAGGCTTGCCTCAGAGGGCTGCCTTGTCCAAGTTTACATGCAGAAGGAAGCATCTGTGGTTTCTACCAAGTCCAAAGAGACCTGGCTGCTCGCTGGGTCCTTCGAGAATCATCTTCTCTGTGCAGGGTGCTCTGCGTGTAGCGAACTGCTTAAATGAAAGAATGCCTTAGGTGTCGTAGGCTCACGTGCATCTTCCAAATGCCTGCAGCGTTACCCTAGCAACTGTGCTCTAGAGGCACTTGGACGGCAAGCCGACTTACTCCTTGAGGTAGTCGAGGTATGAGGTCCTCGAAGGGACTGTAAGCAAGACGTTTTGCTCAGTGCAGCTCCGACTACAGTAATGATGCAGGCTTCCATGGCCTGCCGCACAGGCTACCACAGTGTTCCTGAGGCTGTTGGCGTGCTGAGGATATCCAGCTCCCCTGAGGCAGTGTGCAAGCCCCTGCCCTTCACTCGGCACACACACGAGTATTCCAAAGTGCCTCCGGGTCTGAATGTTGCTCTTCAACTCAGGAGAGCCTCGGGGTACTCGGTGTCCTTGTGCGGAAACGGGTGCTGCCGGGAGGAGTCTAGGAGTCCTGGAAAGCTCCCAACCCTTCAACTGAAGCAGAAGAGAGAACTAAGGCCTCACGGAAGCTGCTGCACTCCTACCCTGCTGCGTGGCAAATCAGGTTGCTCCTTCGAAGCTAGGCCTCACTTGGAGTTTCCCCTTAGCTATACAACAGGACAGGATGAGCTCTGACCGAGAAGCTTGGAGTACCCCGGTTCCGTGGGAAACCGTCTTTTCCCTCTCACAGCCATGCCTGCCGTGAGAAGAGGCCCGGCAACAGCAGCGTTTCTCAGGGAGCTTCAAGGCGCAATAGAGGATTCCTCAAGGTGCGCAAACAAGGCTAGTCCCGTCAGGCACCGGTTCCAGGATGACACGGCGCAGAAGTCTCTGTGCTTTCTATCCAAGTCAAAAGCGACCTAGTACGTACTTGATTCCAGCGTTCTTCACAGGGTGCTCTGTGTGTACCAAACTGCCTAGACCAAGGAATGCCTTTGGTCTCCTAGGGTCCCTTGCATCTACGGAAAGCCTGAAGTGTTACACAGAGACCTGTGCTTTAGTGGAGGTTGGAAGGCAAGCCGCCTTTCCCCCTGAGATACGGTGACTTCAGGTATGAGTTCCTAGAAGGGCATGTAAGCAGAGAGTTTCTCCCAGTGTAGCCCGGACTAGGGCAACGAGGCCGACTTGCATGCTATGCTGGACTTGCGAGAACCGTGTTCCTGAAGCCGTTGGTGAGCCGAGGAAATTTAGCTCTCCCAAGGTGGAGTGCGGCCTACCCTGGGGCACCCTGAAGGGCCTACCGGTCTGAGTGTGGCCCAGCAAGCGCAGGGGAGCCTGCGGGTACGCAGAGTTCTTGTCCCGAAACGGACGCTGACGCGACGGGGCCACGAGTCTCTAGACGCTTACTCCCGTTAAACTAACCCAGAACTGCGACTGAGGCCTCAGGGAAACTGTTACACGCCTACCCTTCTGGATGCAAAATCAAGAGCTCTCGTGGAGGCTAAAGGCCCACGTTGAGATTCCCCTTAGCGCTAGAGCAGGGCCGGAAGAGCTCCCACCCAGGACCTGGAAGCACCCTCCTTTCGAGAAAACTCATTTTCTTCCAGAGCCAAGTCTGCAGTGAGTACACGTCCGGCAACCAAAGCACTCTTCGGGTAGCTTCAAGGCCGCATGAGTGAAGCATTCAAAATGGGAAAACAAGGCTTTAGACGCCTCTCCAGATTGACACGCCGTCTAAGTACGTGTGGTTTCTGTCGAGTCAAAGGGACACAAGCTACCCACTGGGCCCGTCCCTGAATCAGCTATTCTACGCAGGGGGGTTCTGTGCGTAGCAAACCGCCTCAATGAAGGACTGCCCTAGGTCGGCCTTGGGGCCTGAGCATCTTCCAAAATCCGGCCGTGTTACACGAAGAACGGTGCCCTAGTTGCAGTGGGAGCACTAGTGGAATGACTCCTTGCGGTGGGGTGACTTCAGATATGAGGTGCTAGGAATACTGAAAAGCAGAGGGATGCTCTCAGTGCGGCTCAGACAAGGGCGATGAGGCGGAAGGTCACGGCATGCTGCACTGGCTAGGACCGTCTTCCGCAAACTGCTGGAGAGCTGAGGAAATCTAGCTCTCCCAAGGGAGTGTGCAAAGGCTGCCGATCACTAGGCAGGCACACAGGGGTGCTCCGAAGGGCTCCCTGGGCTGGACGTTGCTCGGGAGGCCCAGGGGTCCGTGCACTACGCAGTGTCCTTGTCCAGAGACACGGGCTGACGCGGAGGCGCCTAGGAATCCTGAGAAGCTTACCAGCGTTACACTAAGGACGAGCAACGACTACTGCCTCGTGGAAAGTGCTGCGCGCCTACCATTCTGCACGCAATTCAGGGCCTTCCCTTGAGGCTTCTGCTCAGTGCAGTTTTAAGGTAACTATAGGGCAGGGAGGACGAGCTCCCAAACAGGGACGGGAAGGCACCCCGTTTCCTTCACGGAAACTCTTTCTCTTCTCAGAGCCATGCCTGCCCGGATGAGAATCCGGGCCACATCAGTGTTTTCCAGGTAGATTCGAGGCCGCATAAAGGCAGCTTTCAAGGCGGGAAAGCAAGGTTTGTCTCAAACGGCCCCTTCCAGGTTGACATGGAGCAGACTCTTCAGTGCTTTCTACCAAGTCAAAGAGACCTAGCTTCTCACGGAGTCCTTCCACGATCAACTTTTCTATGCAGGGTATTCTTCCTGAGGTGAACTGCCTAAACGAAAGAATGCGCTCGGTTTCTTGGGTCCTGCGAATCGTCCCAAAGCCTGCAGCTTTACACCAGAAACTGTGCTCTGGTTGCACTTGGACACCCCCAAGCCGACATTCTCCTTGAGGTCGGTTGACTTCAGGTATGAGGTCCTGGAAGGAATTGCAAGCAAAGTGCTCCTCTCAGTACAGCTCTGACTACGGTAATGAGGCACCCTTGCATGGCCTTCTGCAACCGCTACAAATATGTTCCTGAGGCTGTTGGTGAGCTGAGGCAATCTAGCTCCCCCGAGGCAGCGTGAAAGCTGCTGCCCTTCACTCGGCACGCACACGGGTACTCCGAGGTGTCTAGGGGTCTGAATGTTGCTCTTCAACTCAGGAGAGCCCGGGGGTACTCGGTGTCCTTGTACGGAAACGGGTGCTGCCGCGAGGAGTCTAGGAGACCCGAAAGGCTTACTACCGTTCAACTAAAGCAGAAGAGAGAGCTAAGGCCTCCTGGGAGCTGCTGCACTCCTCCCCTGCTGCCCGGCATATCAGGGCCCGCCTTCGAAGCTAGGCCTCACTTGGAGTTATCCGTTAGCTATGGAACAGGACAGGATGAGCTCTGACCGAGAAACTGGAATACCCCGGTTGCTCGTGAAACCGTCTTTTCCCTCTCGCAGCCATGCCTGCCGTGAGAGGACGCCCGACAACAGCAGTGTTTTCCAGGGAGCTGCAAGGCGCATAATGGGACCTTTCAAGGTGCGAAAACAAGGCTAGTCCCATCAGGCAGCGGCTCCAGGAAGACACGCAGCGTAAGTGTCTGTGGTTTCTGTCCAGTCAAAGGAGACCTAGCGACATACTTGGCTCTTCCCTGATTCAACTTTGCTACACGGGACGTTCTGCGTGTAGCGAACTGCCGGGGCCACAGAGTGCCCTAGGTCTCGTAGGGTCCTGTGCATCTACCGAAAGAAGCCCTGAAGTGTTCCACAGAAATCTGTGCTTGGCGGAATTTGTAGTGCAGGCCGCCTTTCCACGTGACACACGCTGATTTCAGGTATGAGTGCCTAGAGAGACTAGCAAGCGGAGAATTTTTCTCAGTACAGCTCAGAACAGGGCAATGTAGCCGACTTCCGTGGCGTGCTGGACTTGCCAGAACCGTGTTCCTGAATCCGTTGGTGAGCTGAAGAAATCTAGCTCTCCCCCCAACCCCCGCCAGGAGAGAATGCAGTGTGTTACGCTTCACTCGGCCTAGCCAGGGGCGCCCTGAAGGGCCTACGTGTCTGAGTGTGGCCCAGCAGGCCCAGGGGAGCCTGAGGGTGCTCAGAGTTCTCGTAGGGACACGGGAGCTGACCCGAGGGGGCCAGGAGTCCTGACAGGATTAGTACCGTTACACGAGGGCAGGAGTGCGACTAAGGCCTCAAGGAAAAGGCCGCAAAACCACCCTTCTGGATGGCAAATCAGGGCCTTAGGTAGGGGGCTACGGCCCACGTTGGGATCCCCTCCCCCACTTCGCTCTAGAGCAGGGCAGGATAGGCTCCCGCCCAGGGCCTGAAAGCACCCTCTTCCTTTCGAGAAAACTCAGTTTCTTCCAGAGCCATGCCTGCAGTGAGTACAAGTCCAGCAACCAAAGCGTTCTTCAGGAAGCTCCAAGGCCGCATGACTGGAGCGTTCAAGCCGGGAAGACCAGGCTTGCCTCAGAGGGCTGCCTTGTCCAAGTTTACATGCAGAAGGAAGCATCTGTGGTTTCTACCAAGTCCAAAGAGACCTGGCTGCTCGCTGGGTCCTTCGAGAATCATCTTCTCTGTGCAGGGTGCTCTGCGTGTAGCGAACTGCTTAAATGAAAGAATGCCTTAGGTGTCGTAGGCTCACGTGCATCTTCCAAATGCCTGCAGCGTTACCCTAGCAACTGTGCTCTAGAGGCACTTGGACGGCAAGCCGACTTACTCCTTGAGGTAGTCGAGGTATGAGGTCCTCGAAGGGACTGTAAGCAAGACGTTTTGCTCAGTGCAGCTCCGACTACAGTAATGATGCAGGCTTCCATGGCCTGCCGCACAGGCTACCACAGTGTTCCTGAGGCTGTTGGCGTGCTGAGGATATCCAGCTCCCCTGAGGCAGTGTGCAAGCCCCTGCCCTTCACTCGGCACACACACGAGTATTCCAAAGTGCCTCCGGGTCTGAATGTTGCTCTTCAACTCAGGAGAGCCTCGGGGTACTCGGTGTCCTTGTGCGGAAACGGGTGCTGCCGGGAGGAGTCTAGGAGTCCTGGAAAGCTCCCAACCCTTCAACTGAAGCAGAAGAGAGAACTAAGGCCTCACGGAAGCTGCTGCACTCCTACCCTGCTGCGTGGCAAATCAGGTTGCTCCTTCGAAGCTAGGCCTCACTTGGAGTTTCCCCTTAGCTATACAACAGGACAGGATGAGCTCTGACCGAGAAGCTTGGAGTACCCCGGTTCCGTGGGAAACCGTCTTTTCCCTCTCACAGCCATGCCTGACGTGTGAAGAGGCCTGGCAACAGCAGCGTTTCTCAGGGAGCTTCAAGGCGCAATAGAGGATTCCTCAAGGTGCGCAAACAAGGCTAGTCCCGTCAGGCACCGGTTCCAGGATGACACGGCGCAGAAGTCTCTGTGCTTTCTATCCAAGTCAAAAGCGACCTAGTACGTACTTGATTCCAGCGTTCTTCACAGGGTGCTCTGTGTGTACCAAACTGCCTAGACCAAGGAATGCCTTTGGTCTCCTAGGGTCCCTTGCATCTACGGAAAGCCTGAAGTGTTACACAGAGACCTGTGCTTTAGTGGAGGTTGGAAGGCAAGCCGCCTTTCCCCCTGAGATACGGTGACTTCAGGTATGAGTTCCTAGAAGGGCATGTAAGCAGAGAGTTTCTCCCAGTGTAGCCCGGACTAGGGCAACGAGGCCGACTTGCATGCTATGCTGGACTTGCGAGAACCGTGTTCCTGAAGCCGTTGGTGAGCCGAGGAAATTTAGCTCTCCCAAGGTGGAGTGCGGCCTACCCTGGGGCACCCTGAAGGGCCTACCGGTCTGAGTGTGGCCCAGCAAGCGCAGGGGAGCCTGCGGGTACGCAGAGTTCTTGTCCCGAAACGGACGCTGACGCGACGGGGCCACGAGTCTCTAGACGCTTACTCCCGTTAAACTAACCCAGAACTGCGACTGAGGCCTCAGGGAAACTGTTACACGCCTACCCTTCTGGATGCAAAATCAAGAGCTCTCGTGGAGGCTAAAGGCCCACGTTGAGATTCCCCTTAGCGCTAGAGCAGGGCCGGAAGAGCTCCCACCCAGGACCTGGAAGCACCCTCCTTTCGAGAAAACTCATTTTCTTCCAGAGCCAAGTCTGCAGTGAGTACACGTCCGGCAACCAAAGCACTCTTCGGGTAGCTTCAAGGCCGCATGAGTGAAGCATTCAAAATGGGAAAACAAGGCTTTAGACGCCTCTCCAGATTGACACGCCGTCTAAGTACGTGTGGTTTCTGTCGAGTCAAAGGGACACAAGCTACCCACTGGGCCCGTCCCTGAATCAGCTATTCTACGCAGGGGGGTTCTG
Organism: Phocoena phocoena; assembly: GCF_963924675.1. NCBI lineage: Eukaryota > Metazoa > Chordata > Mammalia > Artiodactyla > Phocoenidae > Phocoena > Phocoena phocoena. Next base: position 24,514,199 of record NC_089224.1, on the reverse strand, counting down.
TGCGTAGCAAACCGCCTCAATGAAGGACTGCCCTAGGTCGGCCTTGGGGCCTGAGCATCTTCCAAAATCCGGCCGTGTTACACGAAGAACGGTGCCCTAGTTGCAGTGGGAGCACTAGTGGAATGACTCCTTGCGGTGGGGTGACTTCAGATATGAGGTGCTAGGAATACTGAAAAGCAGAGGGATGCTCTCAGTGCGGCTCAGACAAGGGCGATGAGGCGGAAGGTCACGGCATGCTGCACTGGCTAGGACCGTCTTCCGCAAACTGCTGGAGAGCTGAGGAAATCTAGCTCTCCCAAGGGAGTGTGCAAAGGCTGCCGATCACTAGGCAGGCACACAGGGGTGCTCCGAAGGGCTCCCTGGGCTGGACGTTGCTCGGGAGGCCCAGGGGTCCGTGCACTACGCAGTGTCCTTGTCCAGAGACACGGGCTGACGCGGAGGCGCCTAGGAATCCTGAGAAGCTTACCAGCGTTACACTAAGGACGAGCAACGACTACTGCCTCGTGGAAAGTGCTGCGCGCCTACCATTCTGCACGCAATTCAGGGCCTTCCCTTGAGGCTTCTGCTCAGTGCAGTTTTAAGGTAACTATAGGGCAGGGAGGACGAGCTCCCAAACAGGGACGGGAAGGCACCCCGTTTCCTTCACGGAAACTCTTTCTCTTCTCAGAGCCATGCCTGCCCGGATGAGAATCCGGGCCACATCAGTGTTTTCCAGGTAGATTCGAGGCCGCATAAAGGCAGCTTTCAAGGCGGGAAAGCAAGGTTTGTCTCAAACGGCCCCTTCCAGGTTGACATGGAGCAGACTCTTCAGTGCTTTCTACCAAGTCAAAGAGACCTAGCTTCTCACGGAGTCCTTCCACGATCAACTTTTCTATGCAGGGTATTCTTCCTGAGGTGAACTGCCTAAACGAAAGAATGCGCTCGGTTTCTTGGGTCCTGCGAATCGTCCCAAAGCCTGCAGCTTTACACCAGAAACTGTGCTCTGGTTGCACTTGGACACCCCCAAGCCGACATTCTCCTTGAGGTCGGTTGACTTCAGGTATGAGGTCCTGGAAGGAATTGCAAGCAAAGTGCTCCTCTCAGTACAGCTCTGACTACGGTAATGAGGCACCCTTGCATGGCCTTCTGCAACCGCTACAAATATGTTCCTGAGGCTGTTGGTGAGCTGAGGCAATCTAGCTCCCCCGAGGCAGCGTGAAAGCTGCTGCCCTTCACTCGGCACGCACACGGGTACTCCCAGGTGTCTAGGGGTCTGAATGTTGCTCTTCAACTCAGGAGAGCCCGGGGGTACTCGGTGTCCTTGTACGGAAACGGGTGCTGCCGCGAGGAGTCTAGGAGACCCGAAAGGCTTACTACCGTTCAACTAAAGCAGAAGAGAGAGCTAAGGCCTCCTGGGAGCTGCTGCACTCCTCCCCTGCTGCCCGGCATATCAGGGCCCGCCTTCGAAGCTAGGCCTCACTTGGAGTTTCCCGTTAGCTATGGAACAGGACAGGATGAGCTCTGACCGAGAAACTGGAATACCCCGGTTGCTCGTGAAACCGTCTTTTCCCTCTCGCAGCCATGCCTGCCGTGAGAGGACGCCCGACAACAGCAGTGTTTTCCAGGGAGCTGCAAGGCGCATAACGGGACCTTTCAAGGTGTGAAAACAAGGCTAGTCCCATCAGGCAGCGGCTCCAGGAAGACACGCAGCGTAAGTGTCTGTGGTTTCTGTCCAGTCAAAGGAGACCTAGCGACATACTTGGCTCTTCCCTGATTCAACTTTGCTACACGGGACGTTCTGCGTGTAGCGAACTGCCGGGGCCACAGAGTGCCCTAGGTCTCGTAGGGTCCTGTGCATCTACCGAAAGAAGCCCTGAAGTGTTCCACAGAAATCTGTGCTTGGCGGAATTTGTAGTGCAGGCCGCCTTTCCACGTGACACACGCTGACTTCAGGTATGAGTGCCTAGAGAGACTAGCAAGCGGAGAATTTTTCTCAGTACAGCTCAGAACAGGGCAATGTAGCCGACTTCCGTGGCGTGCTGGACTTGCCAGAACCGTGTTCCTGAATCCGTTGGTGAGCTGAAGAAATCTAGCTCTCCCCCAACCCCCGCCAGGAGAGAATGCAGTGTGTTACGCTTCACTCGGCCTAGCCAGGGGCGCCCTGAAGGGCCTACGTGTCTGAGTGTGGCCCAGCAGGCCCAGGGGAGCCTGAGGGTGCTCAGAGTTCTCGTAGGGACACGGGAACTGACCCGAGGGGGCCAGGAGTCCTGACAGGATTAGTACCGTTACACGAGGGCAGGAGTGCGACTAAGGCCTCAAGGAAAAGGCCGCAAAACCACCCTTCTGGATGGCAAATCAGGGCCTTAGGTAGGGGGCTACGGCCCACGTTGGGATCCCCTCCCCCACTTCGCTCTAGAGCAGGGCAGGATAGGCTCCCGCCCAGGGCCTGAAAGCACCCTCTTCCTTTCGAGAAAACTCAGTTTCTTCCAGAGCCATGCCTGCAGTGAGTACAAGTCCAGCAACCAAAGCGTTCTTCAGGAAGCTCCAAGGCCGCATGACTGGAGCGTTCAAGCCGGGAAGACCAGGCTTGCCTCAGAGGGCTGCCTTTTCCAAGTTTACATGCAGAAGGAAGCATCTGTGGTTTCTACCAAGTCCAAAGAGACCTGGCTGCTCGCTGGGTCCTTCGAGAATCATCTTCTCTGTGCAGGGTGCTCTGCGTGTAGCGAACTGCTTAAATGAAAGAATGCCTTAGGTGTCGTAGGCTCACGTGCATCTTCCAAATGCCTGCAGCGTTACCCTAGCAACTGTGCTCTAGAGGCACTTGGACGGCAAGCCGACTTACTCCTTGAGGTAGTCGAGGTATGAGGTCCTCGAAGGGACTGTAAGCAAGACGTTTTGCTCAGTGCAGCTCCGACTACAGTAATGATGCAGGCTTCCATGGCCTGCCGCACAGGCTACCACAGTGTTCCTGAGGCTGTTGGCGTGCTGAGGATATCCAGCTCCCCTGAGGCAGTGTGCAAGCCCCTGCCCTTCACTCGGCACACACACGAGTATTCCAAAGTGCCTCCGGGTCTGAATGTTGCTCTTCAACTCAGGAGAGCCTCGGGGTACTCGGTGTCCTTGTGCGGAAACGGGTGCTGCCGGGAGGAGTCTAGGAGTCCTGGAAAGCTCCCAACCCTTCAACTGAAGCAGAAGAGAGAACTAAGGCCTCACGGAAGCTGCTGCACTCCTACCCTGCTGCGTGGCAAATCAGGTTGCTTCTTCGAAGCTAGGCCTCACTTGGAGTTTCCCCTTAGCTATACAACAGGACAGGATGAGCTCTGACCGAGAAGCTTGGAGTACCCCGGTTCCGTGGGAAACCGTCTTTTCCCTCTCACAGCCATGCCTGCCGTGAGAAGAGGCCCGGCAACAGCAGCGTTTCTCAGGGAGCTTCAAGGCGCAATAGAGGATTCCTCAAGGTGCGAAAACAAGGCTAGTCCCGTCAGGCACCGGCTCCAGGATGACACGGCGCAGAAGTCTCTGTGCTTTCTATCCAAGTCAAAAGCGACCTAGTACGTACTTGATTCCAGCGTTCTTCACAGGGTGCTCTGTGTGTACCAAACTGCCTAGACCAAGGAATGCCTTTGGTCTCCTAGGGTCCCTTGCATCTACGGAAAGCCTGAAGTGTTACACAGAGACCTGTGCTTTAGTGGAGGTTGGAAGGCAAGCCGCCTTTCCCCCTGAGATACGGTGACTTCAGGTATGAGTTCCTAGAAGGGCATGTAAGCAGAGAGTTTCTCCCAGTGTAGCCCGGACTAGGGCAACGAGGCCGACTTGCATGCTATGCTGGACTTGCGAGAACCGTGTTCCTGAAGCCGTTGGTGAGCCGAGGAAATTTAGCTCTCCCAAGGTGGAGTGCGGCCTACCCTGGGGCACCCTGAAGGGCCTACCGGTCTGAGTGTGGCCCAGCAAGCGCAGGGGAGCCTGCGGGTACGCAGAGTTCTTGTCCCGAAACGGACGCTGACGCGACGGGGCCACGAGTCTCTAGACGCTTACTCCCGTTAAACTAACCCAGAACTGCGACTGAGGCCTCAGGGAAACTGTTACACGCCTACCCTTCTGGATGCAAAATCAAGAGCTCACGTGGAGGTTAAAGGCCCACGTTGAGATTCCCCTTAGCGCTAGAGCAGGGCCGGAAGAGCTCCCACCCAGGACCTGGAAGCACCCTCCTTTCGAGAAAACTCATTTTCTTCCAGAGCCAAGTCTGCAGTGAGTACACGTCCGGCAACCAAAGCACTCTTCGGGTAGCTTCAAGGCCGCATGAGTGAAGCATTCAAAATGGGAAAACAAGGCTTTAGACGCCTCTCCAGATTAACACGCCGTCTAAGTACGTGTGGTTTCTGTCGAGTCAAAGGGACACAAGCTACCCACTGGGCCCGTCCCTGAATCAGCTATTCTACGCAGGGGGGTTCTGTGCGTAGCAAACCGCCTCAATGAAGGACTGCCCTAGGTCGGCCTTGGGGCCTGAGCATCTTCCAAAATCCGGCCGTGTTACACGAAGAACGGTGCCCTAGTTGCAGTGGGAGCACTAGTGGAATGACTCCTTGCGGTGGGGTGACTTCAGATATGAGGTGCTAGGAATACTGAAAAGCAGAGGGATGCTCTCAGTGCGGCTCAGACAAGGGCGATGAGGCGGAAGGTCACGGCATGCTGCACTGGCTAGGACCGTCTTCCGCAAACTGCTGGAGAGCTGAGGAAATCTAGCTCTCCCAAGGGAGTGTGCAAAGGCTGCCGATCACTAGGCAGACACACAGGGGTGCTCCGAAGGGCTCCCTGGGCTGGACGTTGCTCGGGAGGCCCAGGGGTCCGTGCACTACGCAGTGTCCTTGTCCAGAGACACGGGCTGACGCGGAGGCGCCTAGGAATCCTGAGAAGCTTACCAGCGTTACACTAAGGACGAGCAACGACTACTGCCTCGTGGAAAGTGCTGCGCGCCTACCATTCTGCACGCAATTCAGGGCCTTCCCTTGAGGCTTCTGCTCAGTGCAGTTTTAAGGTAACTATAGGGCAGGGAGGACGAGCTCCCAAACAGGGACGGGAAGGCACCCCGTTTCCTTCACGGAAACTCTTTCTCTTCTCAGAGCCATGCCTGCCCGGATGAGAATCCGGGCCACATCAGTGTTTTCCAGGTAGATTCGAGGCCGCATAAAGGCAGCTTTCAAGGCGGGAAAGCAAGGTTTGTCTCAAACGGCCCCTTCCAGGTTGACATGGAGCAGACTCTTCAGTGCTTTCTACCAAGTCAAAGAGACCTAGCTTCTCACGGAGTCCTTCCACGATCAACTTTTCTATGCAGGGTATTCTTCCTGAGGTGAACTGCCTAAACGAAAGAATGCGCTCGGTTTCTTGGGTCCTGCGAATCGTCCCAAAGCCTGCAGCTTTACACCAGAAACTGTGCTCTGGTTGCACTTGGACACCCCCAAGCCGACATTCTCCTTGAGGTCGGTTGACTTCAGGTATGAGGTCCTGGAAGGAATTGCAAGCAAAGTGCTCCTCTCAGTACAGCTCTGACTACGGTAATGAGGCACCCTTGCATGGCCTTCTGCAACCGCTACAAATATGTTCCTGAGGCTGTTGGTGAGCTGAGGCAATCTAGCTCCCCCGAGGCAGCGTGAAAGCTGCTGCCCTTCACTCGGCACGCACACGGGCACTCCGAGGTGTCTAGGGGTCTGAATGTTGCTCTTCAACTCAGGAGAGCCCGGGGGTACTCGGTGTCCTTGTACGGAAACGGGTGCTGCCGCGAGGAGTCTAGGAGACCCGAAAGGCTTACTACCGTTCAACTAAAGCAGAAGAGAGAGCTAAGGCCTCCTGGGAGCTGCTGCACTCCTCCCCTGCTGCCCGGCATATCAGGGCCCGCCTTCGAAGCTAGGCCTCACTTGGAGTTTCCCGTTAGCTATGGAACAGGACAGGATGAGCTCTGACCGAGAAACTGGAATACCCCGGTTGCTCGTGAAACCGTCTTTTCCCTCTCGCAGCCATGCCTGCCGTGAGAGGACGCCCGACAACAGCAGTGTTTTCCAGGGAGCTGCAAGGCGCATAATGGGACCTTTCAAGGTGCGAAAACAAGGCTAGTCCCATCAGGCAGCGGCTCCAGGAAGACACGCAGCGTAAGTGTCTGTGGTTTCTGTCCAGTCAAAGGAGACCTAGCGACATACTTGGCTCTTCCCTGATTCAACTTTGCTACACGGGACGTTCTGCGTGTAGCGAACTGCCAGGACCACAGAGTGCCCTAGGTCTTGTAGGGTCCTGTGCATCTACCGAAAGAAGCCCTGAAGTGTTCCACAGAAATCTATGCTTTGGCGGAATTTGTAGTGCAGGCCGCCTTTCCACGTGACACACGCTGACTTCAGGTATGAGTGCCTAGAGGGACTAGAAAGCAGAGAGATTTTCTCAGTACAGCTCAGACCAGGGCAATGTGGCCGACTTCCGTGGCGTGCTGGACTTGCCAGAACCGTGTTCCTGAATCCGTTGGTGAGCTGAAGAAATCTAGCTCCCCCCCCACCCCCGCCAGGAGAGAGTGCAGTGTGATACGCTTCACTCGGCCTAGCCAGGGGCGCCCTGAATGGCCTACGTGTCTGAGTGTGGCCCAGCAGGCCCAGGGGAGCCTGAGGGTACTCAGAGTTCTCGTAAGGATACGGGTGCTGACGCGAGGGGGCCAGGAGTCCTGACAGGATTAGTACCGTTACACGAGGGCAGGAGTGTGACTAAGGCCTCAAGGAAAAGGCCGCAAAACCACCCTTCTGGATGGCAAATCAGGGCCTTAGGTAGGGGGCTACGGCCCACGTTGGGATTGCCCCCTCTTCGCTCTAGAGCAGGACAGGATATGCTCCCGCCCAGGGCCTGAAAGCACCCTCTTCCTTTCGAGAAAACTCAGTTTCTTCCAGAGCCATGCCTGCAGTGAGTACAAGTCCAGCAACCAAAGCGTTGTTCAGGAAGCTCCAAGGCCGCATGACTGGAGCTTTCAAGTCGGGAAGACCAGACTTGCCTCAGAGGGCTGCCTTTTCCAAGTTTACATGCAGAAGGAAGCATCTGTGGTTTCTACCAAGTCCAAAGAGACCTGGCTGCTCGCTGGGTCCTTCGAGAATCATCTTCTCTGTGCAGGGTGCTCTGCGTGTAGCGAACTGCTTAAATGAAAGAATGCCTTAGGTGTCGTAGGCTCACGTGCATCTTCCAAAGGCCTGCAGCGTTACCCTAGCAACTGTGCTCTAGAGGCCCTTGGACGGCAAGCCGACTTACTCCTTGAGGTAGGTTGAATTCAGGTATGAGGTCCTCGAAGGGACTGTAAGCAAGACGTTTTGCTCAGTGCAGCTCCGACTACAGTAATGATGCAGCCTTCCATGGCCTGCCGCACAGGCTACCACAGTGTTCCTGAGGCTGTTGGCGTGCTGAGGAAATCCAGCTCCCCCGAGGCAGTGTGCAAGCCGCTGCCCTTCACTCGGCACCCACACGAGTATTCCAAAGTGCCTCCGGGCCTGAATGTTGCTCTTCAACTCAGGAGAGCCTCGGGGTACTCAGTGTCCTTGTACGGAAACGGGTGCTGCCGGGAGGAGTCTAGGAGTCCTGGAAAGCTTCCAACCCTTCAACTGAAGCAGAAGAGAGAACTAAGGCCTCACGGAAGCTGCTGCACTCCTACCCTGCTGCGTGGCAAATCAGGGTGCTCCTTCGAAGCTAGGCCTCACTTGGAGTTTCCCCTTAGCTATACAACAGGACAGGATGAGCTCTGACCGAGAAGCTTGGAGTACCCCGGTTCCGTGTGAAACCGTCGTTTCCCTCTCACAGCCATGCCTGCCGTGAGAAGAGGCCCGGCAACAGCAGCGTTTCTCAGGGAGCTTCAAGGGGCAATAGAGGATTCTTCAAGGTGCGCAAACAAGGCTAGTCCCGTCAGGCACCGGTTCCAGGATGACACGGCGCAGAAGTCTCTGTGCTTTCTATCCAAGTCAAAAGCGACCAAGTACGTACTTGGTTCAAGCGTTCTTCACAGGGTGCTCTGTGTGTACCAAACTGCCTAGACCAAGGAATGCCTTTGGTCTCCTAGGGTCCCTTGCATCTACGGAAAGCCTGAAGTGTTACACAGAGACCTGTGCTTTAGTGGAGGTTGGAAGGCAAGCCGCCTTTCCCCCTGCGATACGGTGACTTCAGGTATGAGTTCCTAGAAGGGCATGTAAGCAGAGAGTTTCTCCCAGTGTAGCCCAGACTAGGGCAACGAGGCCGACTTGCATGCTATGCTGGACTTGCGAGAACCGTGTTCCTGAAGCCGTTGGTGAGCCAAGGAAATTTAGCTCCCCCAAGGTGGAGTGCGGCCTACCCTGGGGCACCCTGAAGGCCCTACCGGTCTGAGTGTGGCCCAGCAAGCGCAGGGGAGCCTGCGGGTACGCAGAGTTCTTGTCCCGAAACGGACGCTGACGCGACGGGGCCACGAGTCTCTAGACACTTACTCCCGTTAAACTAACCCAGAACTGCGACTGAGGCCTCAGGGAAACTGCTACACGCCTACGCTTCTGGATGCAAAATCAAGAACTCACGTGGAGGCTAAAGGCCCACGTTGAGATTCCCCTTAGCGCTAGAGCAGGGCCGGAAGAGCTCCCACCCAGGACCTGGAAGCACCCTCTTTCTTTCGAGAAAACTCATTCTCTTCCAGAGCCAAGTCTGCAGTGAGTATACGTCCGGCAACCAAAACATTCTTCGGGTAGCTTCAAGGCCGCATGAGGGAAGCATTCAAAATGGGAAAACAAGACTTTAGACACCGCTTTAGACGCCTCTCCAGATTGACACGCCGTCTAAGTACGTGTGGTTTCCGTCGAGTCAAAGGGACACAAGCTACCCACTGGGCCCATCCCTGAATCAGCTATTCTACGCAGGGGGGTTCTGTGTGTAGCGAACCGCCTCAATGAAGGACTGCCCTAGGTCGGCCTTGGGGCCTGAACATCTTCCAAAATCCGGCCGTGTTACACGAAGAACGGTGCCCTAGTTGCAGTGGGAGCACTAGTGGAATGACTCCTTGCGGTGGGGTGACTTCAGGTATGAGGTGCTAGGAATACTGAAAAGCAGAGGGATGCTCTCAGTGCGGCTCAGACAAGGGCGATGAGGCGGAAGGCCACGGCATGCTGCACTGGCTAGAACCGTCTTCCGCAAACTGCTGGAGAGATGAGGAAATCTAGCTCTCCCAAGGGAGTGTGCAAAGGCTGCCGATCACTCGGCAGACACACAGGGGTGCTCCGAAGGGCTCCCTGGGCTGGACGTTGTTCGGGAGGCCCAGGGGTCCGTGGACTACGCAGTGTCCTTGTCCAGAGACACGGGCTGACGCGGAGGCGCCTAGGAATCCTGAGAAGCTTACCAGCGTTACACTAAGGACGAGCAACGACTACTGCCTCGTGGAAAGTGCTGCGCGCCTACCATTCTGCACGCAATTCAGGGCCTTCCCTTGAGGCTTCTGCTCAGTGAAGTTCTAAGGTAACTATAGGGCAGGGAGGACGAGCTCCCAAACAGGGACGGGAAGGCACCCCGTTTCTTTCATTGAAACTCTTTCTCTTCTCAGAGCCATGCCTGCCCGGATGAGAATCCGGGCCACATCAGTGTTTTCCAGGTAGCTTCGAGGCCGCATAAAGGCAGCTTTCAAGGCGGGAAAGCAAGGTTTGTCTCAAACGGCCCCTTCCAGGTTGACATGGAGCAGACTCTTCAGTGCTTTCTACCAAGTCAAAGAGACCTAGCTTCTCACGGAGTCCTTCCACGATCAACTTTTCTATGCAGGGTATTCTTCCTGAGGTGAACTGCCTAAACGAAAGAATGCGCTCGGTTTCTTGGGTCCTGCGAATCGTCCCAAAGCCTGCAGCTTTACACCAGAAACTGTGCTCTGGTTGCACTTGGACACCCCCAAGCCGACATTCTCCTTGAGGTCGGTTGACTTCAGGTATGAGGTCCTGGAAGGAATTGCAAGCAAAGTGCTCCTCTCAGTACAGCTCTGACTACGGTAATGAGGCACCCTTGCATGGCCTTCTGCAACCGCTACAAATATGTTCCTGAGGCTGTTGGTGAGCTGAGGCAATCTAGCTCCCCCGAGGCAGCGTGAAAGCTGCTGCCCTTCACTCGGCACGCACACGGGCACTCCGAGGTGTCTAGGGGTCTGAATGTTGCTCTTCAACTCAGGAGAGCCCGGGGGTACTCGGTGTCCTTGTACGGAAACGGGTGCTGCCGCGAGGAGTCTAGGAGACCCGAAAGGCTTACTACCGTTCAACTAAAGCAGAAGAGAGAGCTAAGGCCTCCTGGGAGCTGCTGCACTCCTCCCCTGCTGCCCGGCATATCAGGGCCCGCCTTCGAAGCTAGGCCTCACTTGGAGTTTCCCGTTAGCTATGGAACAGGACAGGATGAGCTCTGACCGAGAAACTGGAATACCCCGGTTGCTCGTGAAACCGTCTTTTCCCTCTCGCAGCCATGCCTGCCGTGAGAGGACGCCCGACAACAGCAGTGTTTTCCAGGGAGCTGCAAGGCGCATAATGGGACCTTTCAAGGTGCGAAAACAAGGCTAGTCCCATCAGGCAGCGGCTCCAGGAAGACACGCAGCGTAAGTGTCTGTGGTTTCTGTCCAGTCAAAGGAGACCTAGCGACATACTTGGCTCTTCCCTGATTCAACTTTGCTACACGGGACGTTCTGCGTGTAGCGAACTGCCGGGACCACAGAGTGCCCTAGGTCTTGTAGGGTCCTGTGCATCTACCGAAAGAAGCCCTGAAGTGTTCCACAGAAATCTATGCTTTGGCGGAATTTGTAGTGCAGGCCGCCTTTCCACGTGACACACGCTGACTTCAGGTATGAGTGCCTAGAGGGACTAGAAAGCAGAGAGATTTTCTCAGTACAGCTCAGACCAGGGCAATGTGGCCGACTTCCGTGGCGTGCTGGACTTGCCAGAACCGTGTTCCTGAATCCGTTGGTGAGCTGAAGAAATCTAGCTCCCCCCCCACCCCCGCCAGGAGAGAGTGCAGTGTGATACGCTTCACTCGGCCTAGCCAGGGGCGCCCTGAATGGCCTACGTGTCTGAGTGTGGCCCAGCAGGCCCAGGGGAGCCTGAGGGTACTCAGAGTTCTCGTAAGGATACGGGTGCTGACGCGAGGGGGCCAGGAGTCCTGACAGGATTAGTACCGTTACACGAGGGCAGGAGTGTGACTAAGGCCTCAAGGAAAAGGCCGCAAAACCACCCTTCTGGATGGCAAATCAGGGCCTTAGGTAGGGGGCTACGGCCCACGTTGGGATTGCCCCCTCTTCGCTCTAGAGCAGGACAGGATATGCTCCCGCCCAGGGCCTGAAAGCACCCTCTTCCTTTCGAGAAAACTCAGTTTCTTCCAGAGCCATGCCTGCAGTGAGTACAAGTCCAGCAACCAAAGCGTTGTTCAGGAAGCTCCAAGGCCGCATAACTGGAGCTTTCAAGTCGGGAAGACCAGACTTGCCTCAGAGGGCTGCCTTTTCCAAGTTTACATGCAGAAGGAAGCATCTGTGGTTTCTACCAAGTCCAAAGAGACCTGGCTGCTCGCTGGGTCCTTCGAGAATCATCTTCTCTGTGCAGGGTGCTCTGCGTGTAGCGAACTGCTTAAATGAAAGAATGCCTTAGGTGTCGTAGGCTCACGTGCATCTTCCAAAGGCCTGCAGCGTTACCCTAGCAACTGTGCTCTAGAGGCCCTTGGACGGCAAGCCGACTTACTCCTTGAGGTAGGTTGAATTCAGGTATGAGGTCCTCGAAGGGACTGTAAGCAAGACGTTTTGCTCAGTGCAGCTCCGACTACAGTAATGATGCAGCCTTCCATGGCCTGCCGCACAGGCTACCACAGGGTTCCTGAGGCTGTTGGCGTGCTGAGGAAATCCAGCTTCCCCGAGGCAGTGTGCAAGCCGCTGCCCTTCACTCGGCACCCACACGAGTATTCCAAAGTGCCTCCGGGCCTGAATGTTGCTCTTCAACTCAGGAGAGCCTCGGGGTACTCAGTGTCCTTGTACGGAAACGGGTGCTGCCGGGAGGAGTCTAGGAGTCCTGGAAAGCTTCCAACCCTTCAACTGAAGCAGAAGAGAGAACTAAGGCCTCACGGAAGCTGCTGCACTCCTACCCTGCTGCGTGGCAAATCAGGGTGCTCCTTCGAAGCTAGGCCTCACTTGGAGTTTCCCCTTAGCTATACAACAGGACAGGATGAGCTCTGACCGAGAAGCTTGGAGTACCCCGGTTCCGTGTGAAACCGTCGTTTCCCTCTCACAGCCATGCCTGCCGTGAGAAGAGGCCCGGCAACAGCAGTGTTTCTCAGGGAGCTTCAAGGCGCAATAGAGGATTCTTCAAGGTGCGAAAACAAGGCTAGTCCCGTCAGGCACCGGCTCCAGGATGACACGGCGCAGAAGTCTCTGTGCTTTCTATCCAAGTCAAAAGCGACCTAGTACGTACTTGATTCAAGCGTTCTTCACAGGGTGCTCTGTGTGCACCAAACTGCCTAGACCAAGGAATGCCTTTGGTCTCCTAGGGTCCCTTGCATCTACGGAAAGCCTGAAGTGTTACACAGAGACCTGTGCTTTAGTGGAGGTTGGAAGGCAAGCCGCCTTTCCCCCTGAGATACGGTGACTTCAGGTATGAGTTCCTAGAAGGGCATGTAAGCAGAGAGTTTCTCCCAGTGTAGCCCAGACTAGGGCAACGAGGCCGACTTGCATGCTATGCTGGACTTGCGAGAACCGTGTTCCTGAAGCCGTTGGTGAGCCGAGGAAATTTAGCTCCCCCAAGGTGGAGTGCGGCCTACCCTGGGGCACCCTGAAGGGCCTACCGGTCTGAGTGTGGCCCAGCAAGCGCAGGGGAGCCTGCGGGTACGCAGAGTTCTTGTCCCGAAACGGACGCTGACGCGACGGGGCCACGAGTCTCTAGACACTTACTCCCGTTAAACTAACCCAGAACTGCGACTGAGGCCTCAGGGAAACTGCTACACGCCTACGCTTCTGGATGCAAAATCAAGAACTCACGTGGAGGCTAAAGGCCCACGTTGAGATTCCCCTTAGCGCTAGAGCAGGGCCGGAAGAGCTCCCACCCAGGACCTGGAAGCACCCTCTTTCTTTCGAGAAAACTCATTCTCTTCCAGAGCCAAGTCTGCAGTGAGTATACGTCCGGCAACCAAAACATTCTTCGGGTAGCTTCAAGGCCGCATGAGGGAAGCATTCAAAATGGGAAAACAAGACTTTAGACACCGCTTTAGACGCCTCTCCAGATTGACACGCCGTCTAAGTACGTGTGGTTTCCGTCGAGTCAAAGGGACACAAGCTACCCACTGGGCCCATCCCTGAATCAGCTATTCTACGCAGGGGGGTTCTGTGTGTAGCGAACCGCCTCAATGAAGGACTGCCCTAGGTCGGCCTTGGGGCCTGAACATCTTCCAAAATCCGGCCGTGTTACACGAAGAACGGTGCCCTAGTTGCAGTGGGAGCACTAGTGGAATGACTCCTTGCGGTGGGGTGACTTCAGGTATGAGGTGCTAGGAATACTGAAAAGCAGAGGGATGCTCTCAGTGCGGCTCAGACAAGGGCGATGAGGCGGAAGGCCACGGCATGCTGCACTGGCTAGAACCGTCTTCCGCAAACTGCTGGAGAGATGAGGAAATCTAGCTCTCCCAAGGGAGTGTGCAAAGGCTGCCGATCACTCGGCAGACACACAGGGGTGCTCCGAAGGGCTCCCTGGGCTGGACGTTGCTCGGGAGGCCCAGGGGTCCGTGGACTACGCAGTGTCCTTGTCCAGAGACACGGGCTGACGCGGAGGCGCCTAGGAATCCTGAGAAGCTTACCAGCGTTACACTAAGGACGAGCAACGACTACTGCCTCGTGGAAAGTGCTGCGCGCCTACCATTCTGCACGCAATTCAGGGCCTTCCCTTGAGGCTTCTGCTCAGTGAAGTTCTAAGGTAACTATAGGGCAGGGAGGACGAGCTCCCAAACAGGGACGGGAAGGCACCCCGTTTCTTTCATGGAAACTCTTTCTCTTCTCAGACCCATGCCTGCCCGGATGAGAATCCGGGCCACATCAGTGTTTTCCAGGTAGCTTCGAGGCCGCATAAAGGCAGCTTTCAAGGCGGGAAAGCAAGGTTTGTCTCAAACGGCCCCTTCCAGGTTGACATGGAGCAGACTCTTCAGTGCTTTCTACCAAGTCAAAGAGACCTAGCTTCTCACGGAGTCCTTCCACGATCAACTTTTCTATGCAGGGTATTCTTCCTGAGGTGAACTGCCTAAACGAAAGAATGCGCTCGGTTTCTTGGGTCCTGCGAATCGTCCCAAAGCCTGCAGCTTTACACCAGAAACTGTGCTCTGGTTGCACTTGGACACCCCCAAGCCGACATTCTCCTTGAGGTCGGTTGACTTCAGGTATGAGGTCCTGGAAGGAATTGCAAGCAAAGTGCTCCTCTCAGTACAGCTCTGACTACGGTAATGAGGCACCCTTGCATGGCCTTCTGCAACCGCTACAAATATGTTCCTGAGGCTGTTGGTGAGCTGAGGCAATCTAGCTCCCCCGAGGCAGCGTGAAAGCTGCTGCCCTTCACTCGGCACGCACACGGGCACTCCGAGGTGTCTAGGGGTCTGAATGTTGCTCTTCAACTCAGGAGAACCCGGGGGTACTCGTTGTCCTTGTACGGAAACGGGTGCTGCCGCGAGGAGTCTAGGAGACCCGAAAGGCTTACTACCGTTCAACTAAAGCAGAAGAGAGAGCTAAGGCCTCCTGGGAGCTGCTGCACTCCTCCCCTGCTGCCCGGCATATCAGGGCCCGCCTTCGAAGCTAGGCCTCACTTGGAGTTTCCCGTTAGCTATGGAACAGGACAGGATGAGCTCTGACCGAGAAACTGGAATACCCCGGTTGCTCGTGAAACCGTCTTTTCCCTCTCGCAGCCATGCCTGCCGTGAGAGGACGCCCGACAACAGCAGTGTTTTCCAGGGAGCTGCAAGGCGCATAATGGGACCTTTCAAGGTGCGAAAACAAGGCTAGTCCCATCAGGCAGCGGCTCCAGGAAGACACGCAGCGTAAGTGTCTGTGGTTTCTGTCCAGTCAAAGGAGACCTAGCGACATACTTGGCTCTTCCCTGATTCAACTTTGCTACACGGGACGTTCTGCGTGTAGCGAACTGCCGGGACCACAGAGTGCCCTAGGTCTTGTAGGGTCCTGTGCATCTACCGAAAGAAGCCCTGAAGTGTTCCACAGAAATCTGTGCTTTGGCGGAATTTGTAGTGCAGGCCGCCTTTCCACGTGACACACGCTGACTTCAGGTATGAGTGCCTAGAGGGACTAGAAAGCAGAGAGATTTTCTCAGTACAGCTCAGACCAGGGCAATGTGGCCGACTTCCGTGGCGTGCTGGACTTGCCAGAACCGTGTTCCTGAATCCGTTGGTGAGCTGAAGAAATCTAGCTCCCCCCCACCCCCGCCAGGAGAGAGTGCAGTGTGATACGCTTCACTCGGCCTAGCCAGGGGCGCCCTGAATGGCCTACGTGTCTGAGTGTGGCCCAGCAGGCCCAGGGGAGCCTGAGGGTACTCAGAGTTCTCGTAAGGATACGGGTGCTGACGCGAGGGGGCCAGGAGTCCTGACAGGATTAGTACCGTTACACGAGGGCAGGAGTGTGACTAAGGCCTCAAGGAAAAGGCCGCAAAACCACCCTTCTGGATGGCAAATCAGGGCCTTAGGTAGGGGGCTACGGCCCACGTTGGGATTGCCCCCTCTTCGCTCTAGAGCAGGACAGGATATGCTCCCGCCCAGGGCCTGAAAGCACCCTCTTCCTTTCGAGAAAACTCAGTTTCTTCCAGAGCCATGCCTGCAGTGAGTACAAGTCCAGCAACCAAAGCGTTCTTCAGGAAGCTCCAAGGCCGCATGACTGGAGCTTTCAAGTCGGGAAGACCAGACTTGCCTCAGAGGGCTGCCTTTTCCAAGTTTACATGCAGAAGGAAGCATCTGTGGTTTCTACCAAGTCCAAAGAGACCTGGCTGCTCGCTGGGTCCTTCGAGAATCATCTTCTCTGTGCAGGGTGCTCTGCGTGTAGCGAACTGCTTAAATGAAAGAATGCCTTAGGTGTCGTAGGCTCACGTGCATCTTCCAAAGGCCTGCAGCGTTACCCTAGCAACTGTGCTCTAGAGGCCCTTGGACGGCAAGCCGACTTACTCCTTGAGGTAGGTTGAATTCAGGTATGAGGTCCTCGAAGGGACTGTAAGCAAGACGTTTTGCTCAGTGCAGCTCCGACTACAGTAATGATGCAGCCTTCCATGGCCTGCCGCACAGGCTACCACAGTGTTCCTGAGGCTGTTGGCGTGCTGAGGAAATCCAGCTCCCCCGAGGCAGTGTGCAAGCCGCTGCCCTTCACTCGGCACCCACACGAGTATTCCAAAGTGCCTCCGGGCCTGAATGTTGCTCTTCAACTCAGGAGAGCCTCGGGGTACTCAGTGTCCTTGTACGGAAACGGGTGCTGCCGGGAGGAGTCTAGGAGTCCTGGAAAGCTTCCAACCCTTCAACTGAAGCAGAAGAGAGAACTAAGGCCTCACGGAAGCTGCTGCACTCCTACCCTGCTGCGTGGCAAATCAGGGTGCTCCTTCGAAGCTAGGCCTCACTTGGAGTTTCCCCTTAGCTATACAACAGGACAGGATGAGCTCTGACCGAGAAGCTTGGAGTACCCCGGTTCCGTGTGAAACCGTCGTTTCCCTCTCACAGCCATGCCTGCCGTGAGAAGAGGCCCGGCAACAGCAGCGTTTCTCAGGGAGCTTCAAGGGGCAATAGAGGATTCTTCAAGGTGCGAAAACAAGGCTAGTCCCGTCAGGCACCGGTTCCAGGATGACACGGCGCAGAAGTCTCTGTGCTTTCTATCCAAGTCAAAAGCGACCAAGTACGTACTTGGTTCAAGCGTTCTTCACAGGGTGCTCTGTGTGTACCAAACTGCCTAGACCAAGGAATGCCTTTGGTCTCCTAGGGTCCCTTGCATCTACGGAAAGCCTGAAGTGTTACACAGAGACCTGTGCTTTAGTGGAGGTTGGAAGGCAAGCCGCCTTTCCCCCTGCGATACGGTGACTTCAGGTATGAGTTCCTAGAAGGGCATGTAAGCAGAGAGTTTCTCCCAGTGTAGCCCAGACTAGGGCAACGAGGCCGACTTGCATGCTATGCTGGACTTGCGAGAACCGTGTTCCTGAAGCCGTTGGTGAGCCGAGGAAATTTAGCTCTCCCAAGGTGGAGTGCGGCCTACCCTGGGGCACCCTGAAGGGCCTACCGGTCTGAGTGTGGCCCAGCAAGCGCAGGAGAGCCTGCGGGTGCGCAGAGTTCTTGTTCCAAAACGGACGCTGACGCGACGGGGCCACGAGTCTCTAGACGCTTACTCCCGTTAAACTAACCCAGAACTGCGACTGAGGCCTCAGGGAAACTGCTACACACCTACCCTTCTGGATGCAAAATCAAGAACTCACGTGAAGGCTAAAGGCCCACGTTGAGATTCCCCTTAGCGCTAGAGCAGGGCCGGAAGAGCTCCCACCCAGGACCTGGAAGCACCCTCTTTCTTTCGAGAAAACTCATTCTCTTCCAGAGCCAAGTCTGCAGTGAGTACACGTCCGGCAACCAAAGCATTCTTCGGGTAGCTTCAAGGCCGCATGAGTGAAGCATTCAATATGGGAAAACAAGACTTTAGACACCGCTTTAGACGCCTCTCCAGATTGACACGCCGTCTAAGTACGTGTGGTTTCCGTCGAGTCAAAGGGACACAAGCTACCCACTGGGCCCATCCCTGAATCAGCTATTCTACGCAGGGGGGTTCTGTGTGTAGCGAACCGCCTCAATGAAGGACTGCCCTAGGTCGGCCTTGGGGCCTGAACATCTTCCAAAATCCGGCCGTGTTACACGAAGAACGGTGCCCTAGTTGCAGTGGGAGCACTAGTGGAATGACTCCTTGTGGTGGGGTGACTTCAGGTATGAGGTGCTAGGAATACTGAAAAGCAGAGGGATGCTCTCAGTGCGGCTCAGACAAGGGCGATGAGGCGGAAGGCCACGGCATGCTGCACTGGCTAGAACCGTCTTCCGCAAACTGCTGGAGAGATGAGGAAATCTAGCTCTCCCAAGGGAGTGTGCAAAGGCTGCCGATCACTCGGCAGACACACAGGGGTGCTCCGAAGGGCTCCCTGGGCTGGACGTTGCTCGGGAGGCCCAGGGGTCCGTGGACTACGCAGTGTCCTTGTCCAGAGACACGGGCTGATGCGGAGGCGCCTAGAAATCCTGAGAAGCTTACCAGCGTTACACTAAGGACGAGCAACGACTACTGCCTCGTGGAAAGTGCTGCGCGCCTACCATTCTGCACGCAATTCAGGGCCTTCCCTTGAGGCTTCTGCTCAGTGAAGTTCTAAGGTAACTATAGGGCAGGGAGGACGAGCTCCCAAACAGGGACGGGAAGGCACCCCGTTTCTTTCATGAAAACTCTTTCTCTTCTCAGAGCCATGCCTGTCCGGATGAGAATCCGGGCCACATCAGTGTTTTCCAGGTAGCTTCGGGGCCGCATAAAGGCAGCTTTCAAGGCGGGAAAGCAAGGCTTGTCTCAAACGGCCACTTCCAGATTGACATGGAGCAGACTCTTCAGTGCTTTCTACCAAGTCAAAGAGACCTAGCTTCTCACGGAGTCCTTCCACGATCAACTTTTCTATGCAGGGTATTCTTCCTGAGGTGAACTGCCTAAACGAAAGAATGCGCTCGGTTTCTTGGGTCCTGCGAATCGTCCCAAAGCCTGCAGCTTTACACCAGAAACTGTGCTCTGGTTGCACTTGGACACCCCCAAGCCGACATTCTCCTTGAGGTCGGTTGACTTCAGGTATGAGGTCCTGGAAGGAATTGCAAGCAAAGTGCTCCTCTCAGTACAGCTCTGACTACGGTAATGAGGCACCCTTGCATGGCCTTCTGCAACCGCTACAAATATGTTCCTGAGGCTATTGGTGAGCTGAGGCAATCTAGCTCCCCCGAGGCAGCGTGAAAGCTGCTGCCCTTCACTCGGCACGCACACGGGCACTCCGAGGTGTCTAGGGGTCTGAATGTTGCTCTTCAACTCAGGAGAGCCCGGGGGTACTCGGTGTCCTTGTACGGAAACGGGTGCTGCCGCGAGGAGTCTAGGAGACCCGAAAGGCTTACTACCGTTCAACTAAAGCAGAAGAGAGAGCTAAGGCCTCCTGGGAGCTGCTGCACTCCTCCCCTGCTGCCCGGCATATCAGGGCCCGCCTTCGAAGCTAGGCCTCACTTGGAGTTATCCGTTAGCTATGGAACAGGACAGGATGAGCTCTGACCGAGAAACTGGAATACCCCGGTTGCTCGTGAAACCGTCTTTTCCCTCTCGCAGCCATGCCTGCCGTGAGAGGACGCCCGACAACAGCAGTGTTTTCCAGGGAGCTGCAAGGCGCATAACGGGACCTTTCAAGGTGTGAAAACAAGGCTAGTCCCATCAGGCAGCGGCTCCAGGAAGACACGCAGCGTAAGTGTCTGTGGTTTCTGTCCAGTCAAAGGAGACCTAGCGACATACTTGGCTCTTCCCTGATTCAACTTTGCTACACGGGACGTTCTGCGTGTAGCGAACTGCCGGGGCCACAGAGTGCCCTAGGTCTCGTAGGGTCCTGTGCATCTACCGAAAGAAGCCCTGAAGTGTTCCACAGAAATCTGTGCTTGGCGGAATTTGTAGTGCAGGCCGCCTTTCCACGTGACACACGCTGACTTCAGGTATGAGTGCCTAGAGAGACTAGCAAGCGGAGAATTTTTCTCAGTACAGCTCAGAACAGGGCAATGTAGCCGACTTCCGTGGCGTGCTGGACTTGCCAGAACCGTGTTCCTGAATCCGTTGGTGAGCTGAAGAAATCTAGCTCTCCCCCCAACCCCCGCCAGGAGAGAATGCAGTGTGTTACGCTTCACTCGGCCTAGCCAGGGGCGCCCTGAATGGCCTACGTGTCTGAGTGTGGCCCAGCAGGCCCAGGGGAGCCTGAGGGTGCTCAGAGTTCTCGTAGGGACACGGGAACTGACCCGAGGGGGCCAGGAGTCCTGACAGGATTAGTACCGTTACACGAGGGCAGGAGTGCGACTAAGGCCTCAAGGAAAAGGCCGCAAAACCACCCTTCTGGATGGCAAATCAGGGCCTTAGGTAGGGGGCTACGGCCCACGTTGGGATCCCCTCCCCCACTTCGCTCTAGAGCAGGGCAGGATAGGCTCCCGCCCAGGGCCTGAAAGCACCCTCTTCCTTTCGAGAAAACTCAGTTTCTTCCAGAGCCATGCCTGCAGTGAGTACAAGTCCAGCAACCAAAGCGTTGTTCAGGAAGCTCCAAGGCCGCATGACTGGAGCGTTCAAGCCGGGAAGACCAGGCTTGCCTCAGAGGGCTGCCTTTTCCAAGTTTACATGCAGAAGGAAGCATCTGTGGTTTCTACCAAGTCCAAAGAGACCTGGCTGCTCGCTGGGTCCTTCGAGAATCATCTTCTCTGTGCAGGGTGCTCTGCGTGTAGCGAACTGCTTAAATGAAAGAATGCCTTAGGTGTCGTAGGCTCACGTGCATCTTCCAAATGCCTGCAGCGTTACCCTAGCAACTGTGCTCTAGAGGCACTTGGACGGCAAGCCGACTTACTCCTTGAGGTAGTCGAGGTATGAGGTCCTCGAAGGGACTGTAAGCAAGACGTTTTGCTCAGTGCAGCTCCGACTACAGTAATGATGCAGGCTTCCATGGCCTGCCGCACAGGCTACCACAGTGTTCCTGAGGCTGTTGGCGTGCTGAGGATATCCAGCTCCCCTGAGGCAGTGTGCAAGCCCCTGCCCTTCACTCGGCACACACACGAGTATTCCAAAGTGCCTCCGGGTCTGAATGTTGCTCTTCAACTCAGGAGAGCCTCGGGGTACTCGGTGTCCTTGTGCGGAAACGGGTGCTGCCGGGAGGAGTCTAGGAGTCCTGGAAAGCTCCCAACCCTTCAACTGAAGCAGAAGAGAGAACTAAGGCCTCACGGAAGCTGCTGCACTCCTACCCTGCTGCGTGGCAAATCAGGTTGCTCCTTCGAAGCTAGGCCTCACTTGGAGTTTCCCCTTAGCTATACAACAGGACAGGATGAGCTCTGACCGAGAAGCTTGGAGTACCCCGGTTCCGTGGGAAACCGTCTTTTCCCTCTCACAGCCATGCCTGCCGTGAGAAGAGGCCCGGCAACAGCAGCGTTTCTCAGGGAGCTTCAAGGCGCAATAGAGGATTCCTCAAGGTGCGAAAACAAGGCTAGTCCCGTCAGGCACCGGCTCCAGGATGACACGGCGCAGAAGTCTCTGTGCTTTCTATCCAAGTCAAAAGCGACCTAGTACGTACTTGATTCCAGCGTTCTTCACAGGGTGCTCTGTGTGTACCAAACTGCCTAGACCAAGGAATGCCTTTGGTCTCCTAGGGTCCCTTGCATCTACGGAAAGCCTGAAGTGTTACACAGAGACCTGTGCTTTAGTGGAGGTTGGAAGGCAAGCCGCCTTTCCCCCTGAGATACGGTGACTTCAGGTATGAGTTCCTAGAAGGGCATGTAAGCAGAGAGTTTCTCCCAGTGTAGCCCGGACTAGGGCAACGAGGCCGACTTGCATGCTATGCTGGACTTGCGAGAACCGTGTTCCTGAAGCCGTTGGTGAGCCGAGGAAATTTAGCTCTCCCAAGGTGGAGTGCGGCCTACCCTGGGGCACCCTGAAGGGCCTACCGGTCTGAGTGTGGCCCAGCAAGCGCAGGGGAGCCTGCGGGTACGCAGAGTTCTTGTCCCGAAACGGACGCTGACGCGACGGGGCCACGAGTCTCTAGACGCTTACTCCCGTTAAACTAACCCAGAACTGCGACTGAGGCCTCAGGGAAACTGTTACACGCCTACCCTTCTGGATGCAAAATCAAGAGCTCACGTGGAGGTTAAAGGCCCACGTTGAGATTCCCCTTAGCGCTAGAGCAGGGCCGGAAGAGCTCCCACCCAGGACCTGGAAGCACCCTCCTTTCGAGAAAACTCATTTTCTTCCAGAGCCAAGTCTGCAGTGAGTACACGTCCGGCAACCAAAGCACTCTTCAGGTAGCTTCAAGGCCGCATGAGTGAAGCATTCAAAATGGGAAAACAAGGCTTTAGACGCCTCTCCAGATTGACACGCCGTCTAAGTACGTGTGGTTTCTGTCGAGTCAAAGGGACACAAGCTACCCACTGGGCCCGTCCCTGAATCAGCTATTCTACGCAGGGGGGTTCTGTGCGTAGCAAACCGCCTCAATGAAGGACTGCCCTAGGTCGGCCTTGGGGCCTGAGCATCTTCCAAAATCCGGCCGTGTTACACGAAGAACGGTGCCCTAGTTGCAGTGGGAGCACTAGTGGAATGACTCCTTGCGGTGGGGTGACTTCAGATATGAGGTGCTAGGAATACTGAAAAGCAGAGGGATGCTCTCAGTGCGGCTCAGACAAGGGCGATGAGGCGGAAGGTCACGGCATGCTGCACTGGCTAGGACCGTCTTCCGCAAACTGCTGGAGAGCTGAGGAAATCTAGCTCTCCCAAGGGAGTGTGCAAAGGCTGCCGATCACTAGGCAGACACACAGGGGTGCTCCGAAGGGCTCCCTGGGCTGGACGTTGCTCGGGAGGCCCAGGGGTCCGTGCACTACGCAGTGTCCTTGTTCAGAGACACGGGCTGACGCGGAGGCGCCTAGGAATCCTGAGAAGCTTACCAGCGTTACACTAAGGACGAGCAACGACTACTGCCTCGTGGAAAGTGCTGCGCGCCTACCATTCTGCACGCAATTCAGGGCCTTCCCTTGAGGCTTCTGCTCAGTGCAGTTTTAAGGTAACTATAGGGCAGGGAGGACGAGCTCCCAAACAGGGACGGGAAGGCACCCCGTTTCCTTCACGGAAACTCTTTCTCTTCTCAGACCCATGCCTGCCCGGATGAGAATCCGGGCCACATCAGTGTTTTCCAGGTAGCTTCGAGGCCGCATAAAGGCAGCTTTCAAGGCGGGAAAGCAAGGTTTGTCTCAAACGGCCCCTTCCAGGTTGACATGGAGCAGACTCTTCAGTGCTTTCTACCAAGTCAAAGAGACCTAGCTTCTCACGGAGTCCTTCCACGATCAACTTTTCTATGCAGGGTATTCTTCCTGAGGTGAACTGCCTAAACGAAAGAATGCGCTCGGTTTCTTGGGTCCTGCGAATCGTCCCAAAGCCTGCAGCTTTACACCAGAAACTGTGCTCTGGTTGCACTTGGACACCCCCAAGCCGACATTCTCCTTGAGGTCGGTTGACTTCAGGTATGAGGTCCTGGAAGGAATTGCAAGCAAAGTGCTCCTCTCAGTACAGCTCTGACTACGGTAATGAGGCACCCTTGCATGGCCTTCTGCAACCGCTACAAATATGTTCCTGAGGCTATTGGTGAGCTGAGGCAATCTAGCTCCCCCGAGGCAGCGTGAAAGCTGCTGCCCTTCACTCGGCACGCACACGGGCACTCCGAGGTGTCTAGGGGTCTGAATGTTGCTCTTCAACTCAGGAGAGCCCGGGGGTACTCGGTGTCCTTGTACGGAAACGGGTGCTGCCGCGAGGAGTCTAGGAGACCCGAAAGGCTTACTACCGTTCAACTAAAGCAGAAGAGAGAGCTAAGGCCTCCTGGGAGCTGCTGCACTCCTCCCCTGCTGCCCGGCATATCAGGGCCCGCCTTCGAAGCTAGGCCTCACTTGGAGTTATCCGTTAGCTATGGAACAGGACAGGATGAGCTCTGACCGAGAAACTGGAATACCCCGGTTGCTCGTGAAACCGTCTTTTCCCTCTCGCAGCCATGCCTGCCGTGAGAGGACGCCCGACAACAGCAGTGTTTTCCAGGGAGCTGCAAGGCGCATAACGGGACCTTTCAAGGTGTGAAAACAAGGCTAGTCCCATCAGGCAGCGGCTCCAGGAAGACACGCAGCGTAAGTGTCTGTGGTTTCTGTCCAGTCAAAGGAGACCTAGCGACATACTTGGCTCTTCCCTGATTCAACTTTGCTACACGGGACGTTCTGCGTGTAGCGAACTGCCGGGGCC
The DNA here is from genome assembly GCF_963924675.1 of Phocoena phocoena. Classification (NCBI taxonomy): domain Eukaryota; kingdom Metazoa; phylum Chordata; class Mammalia; order Artiodactyla; family Phocoenidae; genus Phocoena; species Phocoena phocoena. The sequence continues at coordinate 24,490,180 of NC_089224.1, read as the reverse complement.
ACAGAGTGCCCTAGGTCTCGTAGGGTCCTGTGCATCTACCGAAAGAAGCCCTGAAGTGTTCCACAGAAATCTGTGCTTGGCGGAATTTGTAGTGCAGGCCGCCTTTCCACGTGACACACGCTGACTTCAGGTATGAGTGCCTAGAGAGACTAGCAAGCGGAGAATTTTTCTCAGTACAGCTCAGAACAGGGCAATGTAGCCGACTTCCGTGGCGTGCTGGACTTGCCAGAACCGTGTTCCTGAATCCGTTGGTGAGCTGAAGAAATCTAGCTCTCCCCCCAACCCCCGCCAGGAGAGAATGCAGTGTGTTACGCTTCACTCGGCCTAGCCAGGGGCGCCCTGAATGGCCTACGTGTCTGAGTGTGGCCCAGCAGGCCCAGGGGAGCCTGAGGGTGCTCAGAGTTCTCGTAGGGACACGGGAACTGACCCGAGGGGGCCAGGAGTCCTGACAGGATTAGTACCGTTACACGAGGGCAGGAGTGCGACTAAGGCCTCAAGGAAAAGGCCGCAAAACCACCCTTCTGGATGGCAAATCAGGGCCTTAGGTAGGGGGCTACGGCCCACGTTGGGATCCCCTCCCCCACTTCGCTCTAGAGCAGGGCAGGATAGGCTCCCGCCCAGGGCCTGAAAGCACCCTCTTCCTTTCGAGAAAACTCAGTTTCTTCCAGAGCCATGCCTGCAGTGAGTACAAGTCCAGCAACCAAAGCGTTCTTCAGGAAGCTCCAAGGCCGCATGACTGGAGCGTTCAAGCCGGGAAGACCAGGCTTGCCTCAGAGGGCTGCCTTTTCCAAGTTTACATGCAGAAGGAAGCATCTGTGGTTTCTACCAAGTCCAAAGAGACCTGGCTGCTCGCTGGGTCCTTCGAGAATCATCTTCTCTGTGCAGGGTGCTCTGCGTGTAGCGAACTGCTTAAATGAAAGAATGCCTTAGGTGTCGTAGGCTCACGTGCATCTTCCAAATGCCTGCAGCGTTACCCTAGCAACTGTGCTCTAGAGGCACTTGGACGGCAAGCCGACTTACTCCTTGAGGTAGTCGAGGTATGAGGTCCTCGAAGGGACTGTAAGCAAGACGTTTTGCTCAGTGCAGCTCCGACTACAGTAATGATGCAGGCTTCCATGGCCTGCCGCACAGGCTACCACAGTGTTCCTGAGGCTGTTGGCGTGCTGAGGATATCCAGCTCCCCTGAGGCAGTGTGCAAGCCCCTGCCCTTCACTCGGCACACACACGAGTATTCCAAAGTGCCTCCGGGTCTGAATGTTGCTCTTCAACTCAGGAGAGCCTCGGGGTACTCGGTGTCCTTGTGCGGAAACGGGTGCTGCCGGGAGGAGTCTAGGAGTCCTGGAAAGCTCCCAACCCTTCAACTGAAGCAGAAGAGAGAACTAAGGCCTCACGGAAGCTGCTGCACTCCTACCCTGCTGCGTGGCAAATCAGGTTGCTCCTTCGAAGCTAGGCCTCACTTGGAGTTTCCCCTTAGCTATACAACAGGACAGGATGAGCTCTGACCGAGAAGCTTGGAGTACCCCGGTTCCGTGGGAAACCGTCTTTTCCCTCTCACAGCCATGCCTGCCGTGAGAAGAGGCCCGGCAACAGCAGCGTTTCTCAGGGAGCTTCAAGGCGCAATAGAGGATTCCTCAAGGTGCGAAAACAAGGCTAGTCCCGTCAGGCACCGGCTCCAGGATGACACGGCGCAGAAGTCTCTGTGCTTTCTATCCAAGTCAAAAGCGACCTAGTACGTACTTGATTCCAGCGTTCTTCACAGGGTGCTCTGTGTGTACCAAACTGCCTAGACCAAGGAATGCCTTTGGTCTCCTAGGGTCCCTTGCATCTACGGAAAGCCTGAAGTGTTACACAGAGACCTGTGCTTTAGTGGAGGTTGGAAGGCAAGCCGCCTTTCCCCCTGAGATACGGTGACTTCAGGTATGAGTTCCTAGAAGGGCATGTAAGCAGAGAGTTTCTCCCAGTGTAGCCCGGACTAGGGCAACGAGGCCGACTTGCATGCTATGCTGGACTTGCGAGAACCGTGTTCCTGAAGCCGTTGGTGAGCCGAGGAAATTTAGCTCTCCCAAGGTGGAGTGCGGCCTACCCTGGGGCACCCTGAAGGGCCTACCGGTCTGAGTGTGGCCCAGCAAGCGCAGGGGAGCCTGCGGGTACGCAGAGTTCTTGTCCCGAAACGGACGCTGACGCGACGGGGCCACGAGTCTCTAGACGCTTACTCCCGTTAAACTAACCCAGAACTGCGACTGAGGCCTCAGGGAAACTGTTACACGCCTACCCTTCTGGATGCAAAATCAAGAGCTCACGTGGAGGTTAAAGGCCCACGTTGAGATTCCCCTTAGCGCTAGAGCAGGGCCGGAAGAGCTCCCACCCAGGACCTGGAAGCACCCTCCTTTCGAGAAAACTCATTTTCTTCCAGAGCCAAGTCTGCAGTGAGTACACGTCCGGCAACCAAAGCACTCTTCAGGTAGCTTCAAGGCCGCATGAGTGAAGCATTCAAAATGGGAAAACAAGGCTTTAGACGCCTCTCCAGATTGACACGCCGTCTAAGTACGTGTGGTTTCTGTCGAGTCAAAGGGACACAAGCTACCCACTGGGCCCGTCCCTGAATCAGCTATTCTACGCAGGGGGGTTCTGTGCGTAGCAAACCGCCTCAATGAAGGACTGCCCTAGGTCGGCCTTGGGGCCTGAGCATCTTCCAAAATCCGGCCGTGTTACACGAAGAACGGTGCCCTAGTTGCAGTGGGAGCACTAGTGGAATGACTCCTTGCGGTGGGGTGACTTCAGATATGAGGTGCTAGGAATACTGAAAAGCAGAGGGATGCTCTCAGTGCGGCTCAGACAAGGGCGATGAGGCGGAAGGTCACGGCATGCTGCACTGGCTAGGACCGTCTTCCGCAAACTGCTGGAGAGCTGAGGAAATCTAGCTCTCCCAAGGGAGTGTGCAAAGGCTGCCGATCACTAGGCAGACACACAGGGGTGCTCCGAAGGGCTCCCTGGGCTGGACGTTGCTCGGGAGGCCCAGGGGTCCGTGCACTACGCAGTGTCCTTGTTCAGAGACACGGGCTGACGCGGAGGCGCCTAGGAATCCTGAGAAGCTTACCAGCGTTACACTAAGGACGAGCAACGACTACTGCCTCGTGGAAAGTGCTGCGCGCCTACCATTCTGCACGCAATTCAGGGCCTTCCCTTGAGGCTTCTGCTCAGTGCAGTTTTAAGGTAACTATAGGGCAGGGAGGACGAGCTCCCAAACAGGGACGGGAAGGCACCCCGTTTCCTTCACGGAAACTCTTTCTCTTCTCAGACCCATGCCTGCCCGGATGAGAATCCGGGCCACATCAGTGTTTTCCAGGTAGCTTCGAGGCCGCATAAAGGCAGCTTTCAAGGCGGGAAAGCAAGGTTTGTCTCAAACGGCCCCTTCCAGGTTGACATGGAGCAGACTCTTCAGTGCTTTCTACCAAGTCAAAGAGACCTAGCTTCTCACGGAGTCCTTCCACGATCAACTTTTCTATGCAGGGTATTCTTCCTGAGGTGAACTGCCTAAACGAAAGAATGCGCTCGGTTTCTTGGGTCCTGCGAATCGTCCCAAAGCCTGCAGCTTTACACCAGAAACTGTGCTCTGGTTGCACTTGGACACCCCCAAGCCGACATTCTCCTTGAGGTCGGTTGACTTCAGGTATGAGGTCCTGGAAGGAATTGCAAGCAAAGTGCTCCTCTCAGTACAGCTCTGACTACGGTAATGAGGCACCCTTGCATGGCCTTCTGCAACCGCTACAAATATGTTCCTGAGGCTGTTGGTGAGCTGAGGCAATCTAGCTCCCCCGAGGCAGCGTGAAAGCTGCTGCCCTTCACTCGGCACGCACACGGGCACTCCGAGGTGTCTAGGGGTCTGAATGTTGCTCTTCAACTCAGGAGAGCCCGGGGGTACTCGGTGTCCTTGTACGGAAACGGGTGCTGCCGCGAGGAGTCTAGGAGACCCGAAAGGCTTACTACCGTTCAACTAAAGCAGAAGAGAGAGCTAAGGCCTCCTGGGAGCTGCTGCACTCCTCCCCTGCTGCCCGGCATATCAGGGCCCGCCTTCGAAGCTAGGCCTCACTTGGAGTTTCCCGTTAGCTATGGAACAGGACAGGATGAGCTCTGACCGAGAAACTGGAATACCCCGGTTGCTCGTGAAACCGTCTTTTCCCTCTCGCAGCCATGCCTGCCGTGAGAGGACGCCCGACAACAGCAGTGTTTTCCAGGGAGCTGCAAGGCGCATAATGGGACCTTTCAAGGTGCGAAAACAAGGCTAGTCCCATCAGGCAGCGGCTCCAGGAAGACACGCAGCGTAAGTGTCTGTGGTTTCTGTCCAGTCAAAGGAGACCTAGCGACATACTTGGCTCTTCCCTGATTCAACTTTGCTACACGGGACGTTCTGCGTGTAGCGAACTGCCGGGACCACAGAGTGCCCTAGGTCTTGTAGGGTCCTGTGCATCTACCGAAAGAAGCCCTGAAGTGTTCCACAGAAATCTGTGCTTTGGCGGAATTTGTAGTGCAGGCCGCCTTTCCACGTGACACACGCTGACTTCAGGTATGAGTGCCTAGAGGGACTAGAAAGCAGAGAGATTTTCTCAGTACAGCTCAGACCAGGGCAATGTGGCCGACTTCCGTGGCGTGCTGGACTTGCCAGAACCGTGTTCCTGAATCCGTTGGTGAGCTGAAGAAATCTAGCTCCCCCCCACCCCCGCCAGGAGAGAGTGCAGTGTGATACGCTTCACTCGGCCTAGCCAGGGGCGCCCTGAATGGCCTACGTGTCTGAGTGTGGCCCAGCAGGCCCAGGGGAGCCTGAGGGTACTCAGAGTTCTCGTAAGGATACGGGTGCTGACGCGAGGGGGCCAGGAGTCCTGACAGGATTAGTACCGTTACACGAGGGCAGGAGTGTGACTAAGGCCTCAAGGAAAAGGCCGCAAAACCACCCTTCTGGATGGCAAATCAGGGCCTTAGGTAGGGGGCTACGGCCCACGTTGGGATTGCCCCCTCTTCGCTCTAGAGCAGGACAGGATATGCTCCCGCCCAGGGCCTGAAAGCACCCTCTTCCTTTCGAGAAAACTCAGTTTCTTCCAGAGCCATGCCTGCAGTGAGTACAAGTCCAGCAACCAAAGCGTTGTTCAGGAAGCTCCAAGGCCGCATGACTGGAGCTTTCAAGTCGGGAAGACCAGACTTGCCTCAGAGGGCTGCCTTTTCCAAGTTTACATGCAGAAGGAAGCATCTGTGGTTTCTACCAAGTCCAAAGAGACCTGGCTGCTCGCTGGGTCCTTCGAGAATCATCTTCTCTGTGCAGGGTGCTCTGCGTGTAGCGAACTGCTTAAATGAAAGAATGCCTTAGGTGTCGTAGGCTCACGTGCATCTTCCAAAGGCCTGCAGCGTTACCCTAGCAACTGTGCTCTAGAGGCCCTTGGACGGCAAGCCGACTTACTCCTTGAGGTAGGTTGAATTCAGGTATGAGGTCCTCGAAGGGACTGTAAGCAAGACGTTTTGCTCAGTGCAGCTCCGACTACAGTAATGATGCAGCCTTCCATGGCCTGCCGCACAGGCTACCACAGTGTTCCTGAGGCTGTTGGCGTGCTGAGGAAATCCAGCTCCCCCGAGGCAGTGTGCAAGCCGCTGCCCTTCACTCGGCACCCACACGAGTATTCCAAAGTGCCTCCGGGCCTGAATGTTGCTCTTCAACTCAGGAGAGCCTCGGGGTACTCAGTGTCCTTGTACGGAAACGGGTGCTGCCGGGAGGAGTCTAGGAGTCCTGGAAAGCTTCCAACCCTTCAACTGAAGCAGAAGAGAGAACTAAGGCCTCACGGAAGCTGCTGCACTCCTACCCTGCTGCGTGGCAAATCAGGGTGCTCCTTCGAAGCTAGGCCTCACTTGGAGTTTCCCCTTAGCTATACAACAGGACAGGATGAGCTCTGACCGAGAAGCTTGGAGTACCCCGGTTCCGTGTGAAACCGTCGTTTCCCTCTCACAGCCATGCCTGCCGTGAGAAGAGGCCCGGCAACAGCAGCGTTTCTCAGGGAGCTTCAAGGGGCAATAGAGGATTCTTCAAGGTGCGCAAACAAGGCTAGTCCCGTCAGGCACCGGTTCCAGGATGACACGGCGCAGAAGTCTCTGTGCTTTCTATCCAAGTCAAAAGCGACCAAGTACGTACTTGGTTCAAGCGTTCTTCACAGGGTGCTCTGTGTGTACCAAACTGCCTAGACCAAGGAATGCCTTTGGTCTCCTAGGGTCCCTTGCATCTACGGAAAGCCTGAAGTGTTACACAGAGACCTGTGCTTTAGTGGAGGTTGGAAGGCAAGCCGCCTTTCCCCCTGCGATACGGTGACTTCAGGTATGAGTTCCTAGAAGGGCATGTAAGCAGAGAGTTTCTCCCAGTGTAGCCCAGACTAGGGCAACGAGGCCGACTTGCATGCTATGCTGGACTTGCGAGAACCGTGTTCCTGAAGCCGTTGGTGAGCCGAGGAAATTTAGCTCCCCCAAGGTGGAGTGCGGCCTACCCTGGGGCACCCTGAAGGGCCTACCGGTCTGAGTGTGGCCCAGCAAGCGCAGGGGAGCCTGCGGGTACGCAGAGTTCTTGTCCCGAAACGGACGCTGACGCGACGGGGCCACGAGTCTCTAGACACTTACTCCCGTTAAACTAACCCAGAACTGTGACTGAGGCCTCAGGGAAACTGCTACACGCCTACGCTTCTGGATGCAAAATCAAGAACTCACGTGGAGGCTAAAGGCCCACGTTGAGATTCCCCTTAGCGCTAGAGCAGGGCCGGAAGAGCTCCCACCCAGGACCTGGAAGCACCCTCTTTCTTTCGAGAAAACTCATTCTCTTCCAGAGCCAAGTCTGCAGTGAGTATACGTCCGGCAACCAAAACATTCTTCGGGTAGCTTCAAGGCCGCATGAGTGAAGCATTCAAAATGGGAAAACAAGACTTTAGACACCGCTTTAGACGCCTCTCCAGATTGACACGCCGTCTAAGTACGTGTGGTTTCCGTCGAGTCAAAGGGACACAAGCTACCCACTGGGCCCATCCCTGAATCAGCTATTCTACGCAGGGGGGTTCTGTGTGTAGCGAACCGCCTCAATGAAGGACTGCCCTAGGTCGGCCTTGGGGCCTGAACATCTTCCAAAATCCGGCCGTGTTACACGAAGAACGGTGCCCTAGTTGCAGTGGGAGCACTAGTGGAATGACTCCTTGCGGTGGGGTGACTTCAGGTATGAGGTGCTAGGAATACTGAAAAGCAGAGGGATGCTCTCAGTGCGGCTCAGACAAGGGCGATGAGGCGGAAGGCCACGGCATGCTGCACTGGCTAGAACCGTCTTCCGCAAACTGCTGGAGAGATGAGGAAATCTAGCTCTCCCAAGGGAGTGTGCAAAGGCTGCCGATCACTCGGCAGACACACAGGGGTGCTCCGAAGGGCTCCCTGGGCTGGACGTTGCTCGGGAGGCCCAGGGGTCCGTGGACTACGCAGTGTCCTTGTCCAGAGACACGGGCTGACGCGGAGGCGCCTAGGAATCCTGAGAAGCTTACCAGCGTTACACTAAGGACGAGCAACGACTACTGCCTCGTGGAAAGTGCTGCGCGCCTACCATTCTGCACGCAATTCAGGGCCTTCCCTTGAGGCTTCTGCTCAGTGAAGTTCTAAGGTAACTATAGGGCAGGGAGGACGAGCTCCCAAACAGGGACGGGAAGGCACCCCGTTTCTTTCACGGAAACTCTTTCTCTTCTCAGAGCCATGCCTGCCCGGATGAGAATCCGGGCCACATCAGTGTTTTCCAGGTAGCTTCGAGGCCGCATAAAGGCAGCTTTCAAGGCAGGAAAGCAAGGTTTGTCTCAAACGGCCCCTTCCAGGTTGACATGGAGCAGACTCTTCAGTGCTTTCTACCAAGTCAAAGAGACCTAGCTTCTCACGGAGTCCTTCCACGATCAACTTTTCTATGCAGGGTATTCTTCCTGAGGTGAACTGCCTAAACGAAAGAATGCGCTCGGTTTCTTGGGTCCTGCGAATCGTCCCAAAGCCTGCAGCTTTACACCAGAAACTGTGCTCTGGTTGCACTTGGACACCCCCAAGCCGACATTCTCCTTGAGGTCGGTTGACTTCAGGTATGAGGTCCTGGAAGGAATTGCAAGCAAAGTGCTCCTCTCAGTACAGCTCTGACTACGGTAATGAGGCACCCTTGCATGGCCTTCTGCAACCGCTACAAATATGTTCCTGAGGCTGTTGGTGAGCTGAGGCAATCTAGCTCCCCCGAGGCAGCGTGAAAGCTGCTGCCCTTCACTCGGCACGCACACGGGCACTCCGAGGTGTCTAGGGGTCTGAATGTTGCTCTTCAACTCAGGAGAGCCCGGGGGTACTCGGTGTCCTTGTACGGAAACGGGTGCTGCCGCGAGGAGTCTAGGAGACCCGAAAGGCTTACTACCGTTCAACTAAAGCAGAAGAGAGAGCTAAGGCCTCCTGGGAGCTGCTGCACTCCTCCCCTGCTGCCCGGCATATCAGGGCCCGCCTTCGAAGCTAGGCCTCACTTGGAGTTTCCCGTTAGCTATGGAACAGGACAGGATGAGCTCTGACCGAGAAACTGGAATACCCCGGTTGCTCGTGAAACCGTCTTTTCCCTCTCGCAGCCATGCCTGCCGTGAGAGGACGCCCGACAACAGCAGTGTTTTCCAGGGAGCTGCAAGGCGCATAATGGGACCTTTCAAGGTGCGAAAACAAGGCTAGTCCCATCAGGCAGCGGCTCCAGGAAGACACGCAGCGTAAGTGTCTGTGGTTTCTGTCCAGTCAAAGGAGACCTAGCGACATACTTGGCTCTTCCCTGATTCAACTTTGCTACACGGGACGTTCTGCGTGTAGCGAACTGCCGGGACCACAGAGTGCCCTAGGTCTTGTAGGGTCCTGTGCATCTACCGAAAGAAGCCCTGAAGTGTTCCACAGAAATCTATGCTTTGGCGGAATTTGTAGTGCAGGCCGCCTTTCCACGTGACACACGCTGACTTCAGGTATGAGTGCCTAGAGGGACTAGAAAGCAGAGAGATTTTCTCAGTACAGCTCAGACCAGGGCAATGTGGCCGACTTCCGTGGCGTGCTGGACTTGCCAGAACCGTGTTCCTGAATCCGTTGGTGAGCTGAAGAAATCTAGCTCCCCCCCCACCCCCGCCAGGAGAGAGTGCAGTGTGATACGCTTCACTCGGCCTAGCCAGGGGCGCCCTGAATGGCCTACGTGTCTGAGTGTGGCCCAGCAGGCCCAGGGGAGCCTGAGGGTACTCAGAGTTCTCGTAAGGATACGGGTGCTGACGCGAGGGGGCCAGGAGTCCTGACAGGATTAGTACCGTTACACGAGGGCAGGAGTGTGACTAAGGCCTCAAGGAAAAGGCCGCAAAACCACCCTTCTGGATGGCAAATCAGGGCCTTAGGTAGGGGGCTACGGCCCACGTTGGGATTGCCCCCTCTTCGCTCTAGAGCAGGACAGGATATGCTCCCGCCCAGGGCCTGAAAGCACCCTCTTCCTTTCGAGAAAACTCAGTTTCTTCCAGAGCCATGCCTGCAGTGAGTACAAGTCCAGCAACCAAAGCGTTGTTCAGGAAGCTCCAAGGCCGCATGACTGGAGCTTTCAAGTCGGGAAGACCAGACTTGCCTCAGAGGGCTGCCTTTTCCAAGTTTACATGCAGAAGGAAGCATCTGTGGTTTCTACCAAGTCCAAAGAGACCTGGCTGCTCGCTGGGTCCTTCGAGAATCATCTTCTCTGTGCAGGGTGCTCTGCGTGTAGCGAACTGCTTAAATGAAAGAATGCCTTAGGTGTCGTAGGCTCACGTGCATCTTCCAAAGGCCTGCAGCGTTACCCTAGCAACTGTGCTCTAGAGGCCCTTGGACGGCAAGCCGACTTACTCCTTGAGGTAGGTTGAATTCAGGTATGAGGTCCTCGAAGGGACTGTAAGCAAGACGTTTTGCTCAGTGCAGCTCCGACTACAGTAATGATGCAGCCTTCCATGGCCTGCCGCACAGGCTACCACAGTGTTCCTGAGGCTGTTGGCGTGCTGAGGAAATCCAGCTCCCCCGAGGCAGTGTGCAAGCCGCTGCCCTTCACTCGGCACCCACACGAGTATTCCAAAGTGCCTCCGGGCCTGAATGTTGCTCTTCAACTCAGGAGAGCCTCGGGGTACTCAGTGTCCTTGTACGGAAACGGGTGCTGCCGGGAGGAGTCTAGGAGTCCTGGAAAGCTTCCAACCCTTCAACTGAAGCAGAAGAGAGAACTAAGGCCTCACGGAAGCTGCTGCACTCCTACCCTGCTGCGTGGCAAATCAGGGTGCTCCTTCGAAGCTAGGCCTCACTTGGAGTTTCCCCTTAGCTATACAACAGGACAGGATGAGCTCTGACCGAGAAGCTTGGAGTACCCCGGTTCCGTGTGAAACCGTCGTTTCCCTCTCACAGCCATGCCTGCCGTGAGAAGAGGCCCGGCAACAGCAGCGTTTCTCAGGGAGCTTCAAGGGGCAATAGAGGATTCTTCAAGGTGCGCAAACAAGGCTAGTCCCGTCAGGCACCGGTTCCAGGATGACACGGCGCAGAAGTCTCTGTGCTTTCTATCCAAGTCAAAAGCGACCAAGTACGTACTTGGTTCAAGCGTTCTTCACAGGGTGCTCTGTGTGTACCAAACTGCCTAGACCAAGGAATGCCTTTGGTCTCCTAGGGTCCCTTGCATCTACGGAAAGCCTGAAGTGTTACACAGAGACCTGTGCTTTAGTGGAGGTTGGAAGGCAAGCCGCCTTTCCCCCTGCGATACGGTGACTTCAGGTATGAGTTCCTAGAAGGGCATGTAAGCAGAGAGTTTCTCCCAGTGTAGCCCAGACTAGGGCAACGAGGCCGACTTGCATGCTATGCTGGACTTGCGAGAACCGTGTTCCTGAAGCCGTTGGTGAGCCGAGGAAATTTAGCTCCCCCAAGGTGGAGTGCGGCCTACCCTGGGGCACCCTGAAGGGCCTACCGGTCTGAGTGTGGCCCAGCAAGCGCAGGGGAGCCTGCGGGTACGCAGAGTTCTTGTCCCGAAACGGACGCTGACGCGACGGGGCCACGAGTCTCTAGACACTTACTCCCGTTAAACTAACCCAGAACTGCGACTGAGGCCTCAGGGAAACTGCTACACGCCTACGCTTCTGGATGCAAAATCAAGAACTCACGTGGAGGCTAAAGGCCCACGTTGAGATTCCCCTTAGCGCTAGAGCAGGGCCGGAAGAGCTCCCACCCAGGACCTGGAAGCACCCTCTTTCTTTCGAGAAAACTCATTCTCTTCCAGAGCCAAGTCTGCAGTGAGTATACGTCCGGCAACCAAAACATTCTTCGGGTAGCTTCAAGGCCGCATGAGTGAAGCATTCAAAATGGGAAAACAAGACTTTAGACACCGCTTTAGACGCCTCTCCAGATTGACACGCCGTCTAAGTACGTGTGGTTTCCGTCGAGTCAAAGGGACACAAGCTACCCACTGGGCCCATCCCTGAATCAGCTATTCTACGCAGGGGGGTTCTGTGTGTAGCGAACCGCCTCAATGAAGGACTGCCCTAGGTCGGCCTTGGGGCCTGAACATCTTCCAAAATCCGGCCGTGTTACACGAAGAACGGTGCCCTAGTTGCAGTGGGAGCACTAGTAGAATGACTCCTTGCGGTGGGGTGACTTCAGGTATGAGGTGCTAGGAATACTGAAAAGCAGAGGGATGCTCTCAGTGCGGCTCAGACAAGGGCGATGAGGCGGAAGGCCACGGCATGCTGCACTGGCTAGAACCGTCTTCCGCAAACTGCTGGAGAGATGAGGAAATCTAGCTCTCCCAAGGGAGTGTGCAAAGGCTGCCGATCACTCGGCAGACACACAGGGGTGCTCCGAAGGGCTCCCTGGGCTGGACGTTGCTCGGGAGGCCCAGGGGTCCGTGGACTACGCAGTGTCCTTGTCCAGAGACACGGGCTGACGCGGAGGCGCCTAGGAATCCTGAGAAGCTTACCAGCGTTACACTAAGGACGAGCAACGACTACTGCCTCGTGGAAAGTGCTGCGCGCCTACCATTCTGCACGCAATTCAGGGCCTTCCCTTGAGGCTTCTGCTCAGTGAAGTTCTAAGGTAACTATAGGGCAGGGAGGACGAGCTCCCAAACAGGGACGGGAAGGCACCCCGTTTCTTTCATGGAAACTCTTTCTCTTCTCAGAGCCATGCCTGCCCGGATGAGAATCCGGGCCACATCAGTGTTTTCCAGGTAGCTTCGAGGCCGCATAAAGGCAGCTTTCAAGGCGGGAAAGCAAGGTTTGTCTCAAACGGCCCCTTCCAGGTTGACATGGAGCAGACTCTTCAGTGCTTTCTACCAAGTCAAAGAGACCTAGCTTCTCACGGAGTCCTTCCACGATCAACTTTTCTATGCAGGGTATTCTTCCTGAGGTGAACTGCCTAAACGAAAGAATGCGCTCGGTTTCTTGGGTCCTGCGAATCGTCCCAAAGCCTGCAGCTTTACACCAGAAACTGTGCTCTGGTTGCACTTGGACACCCCCAAGCCGACATTCTCCTTGAGGTCGGTTGACTTCAGGTATGAGGTCCTGGAAGGAATTGCAAGCAAAGTGCTCCTCTCAGTACAGCTCTGACTACGGTAATGAGGCACCCTTGCATGGCCTTCTGCAACCGCTACAAATATGTTCCTGAGGCTGTTGGTGAGCTGAGGCAATCTAGCTCCCCCGAGGCAGCGTGAAAGCTGCTGCCCTTCACTCGGCACGCACACGGGCACTCCGAGGTGTCTAGGGGTCTGAATGTTGCTCTTCAACTCAGGAGAGCCCGGGGGTACTCGGTGTCCTTGTACGGAAACGGGTGCTGCCGCGAGGAGTCTAGGAGACCCGAAAGGCTTACTACCGTTCAACTAAAGCAGAAGAGAGAGCTAAGGCCTCCTGGGAGCTGCTGCACTCCTCCCCTGCTGCCCGGCATATCAGGGCCCGCCTTCGAAGCTAGGCCTCACTTGGAGTTTCCCGTTAGCTATGGAACAGGACAGGATGAGCTCTGACCGAGAAACTGGAATACCCCGGTTGCTCGTGAAACCGTCTTTTCCCTCTCGCAGCCATGCCTGCCGTGAGAGGACGCCCGACAACAGCAGTGTTTTCCAGGGAGCTGCAAGGCGCATAATGGGACCTTTCAAGGTGCGAAAACAAGGCTAGTCCCATCAGGCAGCGGCTCCAGGAAGACACGCAGCGTAAGTGTCTGTGGTTTCTGTCCAGTCAAAGGAGACCTAGCGACATACTTGGCTCTTCCCTGATTCAACTTTGCTACACGGGACGTTCTGCGTGTAGCGAACTGCTGGGACCACAGAGTGCCCTAGGTCTTGTAGGGTCCTGTGCATCTACCGAAAGAAGCCCTGAAGTGTTCCACAGAAATCTATGCTTTGGCGGAATTTGTAGTGCAGGCCGCCTTTCCACGTGACACACGCTGACTTCAGGTATGAGTGCCTAGAGGGACTAGAAAGCAGAGAGATTTTCTCAGTACAGCTCAGACCAGGGCAATGTGGCCGACTTCCGTGGCGTGCTGGACTTGCCAGAACCGTGTTCCTGAATCCGTTGGTGAGCTGAAGAAATCTAGCTCCCCCCCCACCCCCGCCAGGAGAGAGTGCAGTGTGATACGCTTCACTCGGCCTAGCCAGGGGCGCCCTGAATGGCCTACGTGTCTGAGTGTGGCCCAGCAGGCCCAGGGGAGCCTGAGGGTACTCAGAGTTCTCGTAAGGATACGGGTGCTGACGCGAGGGGGCCAGGAGTCCTGACAGGATTAGTACCGTTACACGAGGGCAGGAGTGTGACTAAGGCCTCAAGGAAAAGGCCGCAAAACCACCCTTCTGGATGGCAAATCAGGGCCTTAGGTAGGGGGCTACGGCCCACGTTGGGATTGCCCCCTCTTCGCTCTAGAGCAGGACAGGATATGCTCCCGCCCAGGGCCTGAAAGCACCCTCTTCCTTTCGAGAAAACTCAGTTTCTTCCAGAGCCATGCCTGCAGTGAGTACAAGTCCAGCAACCAAAGCGTTGTTCAGGAAGCTCCAAGGCCGCATAACTGGAGCTTTCAAGTCAGGAAGACCAGACTTGCCTCAGAGGGCTGCCTTTTCCAAGTTTACATGCAGAAGGAAGCATCTGTGGTTTCTACCAAGTCCAAAGAGACCTGGCTGCTCGCTGGGTCCTTCGAGAATCATCTTCTCTGTGCAGGGTGCTCTGCGTGTAGCGAACTGCTTAAATGAAAGAATGCCTTAGGTGTCGTAGGCTCACGTGCATCTTCCAAAGGCCTGCAGCGTTACCCTAGCAACTGTGCTCTAGAGGCCCTTGGACGGCAAGCCGACTTACTCCTTGAGGTAGGTTGAATTCAGGTATGAGGTCCTCGAAGGGACTGTAAGCAAGACGTTTTGCTCAGTGCAGCTCCGACTACAGTAATGATGCAGCCTTCCATGGCCTGCCGCACAGGCTACCACAGGGTTCCTGAGGCTGTTGGCGTGCTGAGGAAATCCAGCTTCCCCGAGGCAGTGTGCAAGCCGCTGCCCTTCACTCGGCACCCACACGAGTATTCCAAAGTGCCTCCGGGCCTGAATGTTGCTCTTCAACTCAGGAGAGCCTCGGGGTACTCAGTGTCCTTGTACGGAAACGGGTGCTGCCGGGAGGAGTCTAGGAGTCCTGGAAAGCTTCCAACCCTTCAACTGAAGCAGAAGAGAGAACTAAGGCCTCACGGAAGCTGCTGCACTCCTACCCTGCTGCGTGGCAAATCAGGGTGCTCCTTCGAAGCTAGGCCTCACTTGGAGTTTCCCCTTAGCTATACAACAGGACAGGATGAGCTCTGACCGAGAAGCTTGGAGTACCCCGGTTCCGTGTGAAACCGTCGTTTCCCTCTCACAGCCATGCCTGCCGTGAGAAGAGGCCCGGCAACAGCAGTGTTTCTCAGGGAGCTTCAAGGCGCAATAGAGGATTCTTCAAGGTGCGAAAACAAGGCTAGTCCCGTCAGGCACCGGCTCCAGGATGACACGGCGCAGAAGTCTCTGTGCTTTCTATCCAAGTCAAAAGCGACCTAGTACGTACTTGATTCAAGCGTTCTTCACAGGGTGCTCTGTGTGCACCAAACTGCCTAGACCAAGGAATGCCTTTGGTCTCCTAGGGTCCCTTGCATCTACGGAAAGCCTGAAGTGTTACACAGAGACCTGTGCTTTAGTGGAGGTTGGAAGGCAAGCCGCCTTTCCCCCTGAGATACGGTGACTTCAGGTATGAGTTCCTAGAAGGGCATGTAAGCAGAGAGTTTCTCCCAGTGTAGCCCAGACTAGGGCAACGAGGCCGACTTGCATGCTATGCTGGACTTGCGAGAACCGTGTTCCTGAAGCCGTTGGTGAGCCGAGGAAATTTAGCTCCCCCAAGGTGGAGTGCGGCCTACCCTGGGGCACCCTGAAGGGCCTACCGGTCTGAGTGTGGCCCAGCAAGCGCAGGGGAGCCTGCGGGTACGCAGAGTTCTTGTCCCGAAACGGACGCTGACGCGACGGGGCCACGAGTCTCTAGACACTTACTCCCGTTAAACTAACCCAGAACTGCGACTGAGGCCTCAGGGAAACTGCTACACGCCTACGCTTCTGGATGCAAAATCAAGAACTCACGTGGAGGCTAAAGGCCCACGTTGAGATTCCCCTTAGCGCTAGAGCAGGGCCGGAAGAGCTCCCACCCAGGACCTGGAAGCACCCTCTTTCTTTCGAGAAAACTCATTCTCTTCCAGAGCCAAGTCTGCAGTGAGTATACGTCCGGCAACCAAAACATTCTTCGGGTAGCTTCAAGGCCGCATGAGTGAAGCATTCAAAATGGGAAAACAAGACTTTAGACACCGCTTTAGACGCCTCTCCAGATTGACACGCCGTCTAAGTACGTGTGGTTTCCGTCGAGTCAAAGGGACACAAGCTACCCACTGGGCCCATCCCTGAATCAGCTATTCTACGCAGGGGGGTTCTGTGTGTAGCGAACCGCCTCAATGAAGGACTGCCCTAGGTCGGCCTTGGGGCCTGAACATCTTCCAAAATCCGGCCGTGTTACACGAAGAACGGTGCCCTAGTTGCAGTGGGAGCACTAGTGGAATGACTCCTTGCGGTGGGGTGACTTCAGGTATGAGGTGCTAGGAATACTGAAAAGCAGAGGGATGCTCTCAGTGCGGCTCAGACAAGGGCGATGAGGCGGAAGGCCACGGCATGCTGCACTGGCTAGAACCGTCTTCCGCAAACTGCTGGAGAGATGAGGAAATCTAGCTCTCCCAAGGGAGTGTGCAAAGGCTGCCGATCACTCGGCAGACACACAGGGGTGCTCCGAAGGGCTCCCTGGGCTGGACGTTGCTCGGGAGGCCCAGGGGTCCGTGGACTACGCAGTGTCCTTGTCCAGAGACACGGGCTGACGCGGAGGCGCCTAGGAATCCTGAGAAGCTTACCAGCGTTACACTAAGGACGAGCAACGACTACTGCCTCGTGGAAAGTGCTGCGCGCCTACCATTCTGCACGCAATTCAGGGCCTTCCCTTGAGGCTTCTGCTCAGTGAAGTTCTAAGGTAACTATAGGGCAGGGAGGACGAGCTCCCAAACAGGGACGGGAAGGCACCCCGTTTCTTTCATGGAAACTCTTTCTCTTCTCAGACCCATGCCTGCCCGGATGAGAATCCGGGCCACATCAGTGTTTTCCAGGTAGCTTCGAGGCCGCATAAAGGCAGCTTTCAAGGCGGGAAAGCAAGGTTTGTCTCAAACGGCCCCTTCCAGGTTGACATGGAGCAGACTCTTCAGTGCTTTCTACCAAGTCAAAGAGACCTAGCTTCTCACGGAGTCCTTCCACGATCAACTTTTCTATGCAGGGTATTCTTCCTGAGGTGAACTGCCTAAACGAAAGAATGCGCTCGGTTTCTTGGGTCCTGCGAATCGTCCCAAAGCCTGCAGCTTTACACCAGAAACTGTGCTCTGGTTGCACTTGGACACCCCCAAGCCGACATTCTCCTTGAGGTCGGTTGACTTCAGGTATGAGGTCCTGGAAGGAATTGCAAGCAAAGTGCTCCTCTCAGTACAGCTCTGACTACGGTAATGAGGCACCCTTGCATGGCCTTCTGCAACCGCTACAAATATGTTCCTGAGGCTGTTGGTGAGCTGAGGCAATCTAGCTCCCCCGAGGCAGCGTGAAAGCTGCTGCCCTTCACTCGGCACGCACACGGGCACTCCGAGGTGTCTAGGGGTCTGAATGTTGCTCTTCAACTCAGGAGAACCCGGGGGTACTCGTTGTCCTTGTACGGAAACGGGTGCTGCCGCGAGGAGTCTAGGAGACCCGAAAGGCTTACTACCGTTCAACTAAAGCAGAAGAGAGAGCTAAGGCCTCCTGGGAGCTGCTGCACTCCTCCCCTGCTGCCCGGCATATCAGGGCCCGCCTTCGAAGCTAGGCCTCACTTGGAGTTTCCCGTTAGCTATGGAACAGGACAGGATGAGCTCTGACCGAGAAACTGGAATACCCCGGTTGCTCGTGAAACCGTCTTTTCCCTCTCGCAGCCATGCCTGCCGTGAGAGGACGCCCGACAACAGCAGTGTTTTCCAGGGAGCTGCAAGGCGCATAATGGGACCTTTCAAGGTGCGAAAACAAGGCTAGTCCCATCAGGCAGCGGCTCCAGGAAGACACGCAGCGTAAGTGTCTGTGGTTTCTGTCCAGTCAAAGGAGACCTAGCGACATACTTGGCTCTTCCCTGATTCAACTTTGCTACACGGGACGTTCTGCGTGTAGCGAACTGCCGGGACCACAGAGTGCCCTAGGTCTTGTAGGGTCCTGTGCATCTACCGAAAGAAGCCCTGAAGTGTTCCACAGAAATCTGTGCTTTGGCGGAATTTGTAGTGCAGGCCGCCTTTCCACGTGACACACGCTGACTTCAGGTATGAGTGCCTAGAGGGACTAGAAAGCAGAGAGATTTTCTCAGTACAGCTCAGACCAGGGCAATGTGGCCGACTTCCGTGGCGTGCTGGACTTGCCAGAACCGTGTTCCTGAATCCGTTGGTGAGCTGAAGAAATCTAGCTCCCCCCCACCCCCGCCAGGAGAGAGTGCAGTGTGATACGCTTCACTCGGCCTAGCCAGGGGCGCCCTGAATGGCCTACGTGTCTGAGTGTGGCCCAGCAGGCCCAGGGGAGCCTGAGGGTACTCAGAGTTCTCGTAAGGATACGGGTGCTGACGCGAGGGGGCCAGGAGTCCTGACAGGATTAGTACCGTTACACGAGGGCAGGAGTGTGACTAAGGCCTCAAGGAAAAGGCCGCAAAACCACCCTTCTGGATGGCAAATCAGGGCCTTAGGTAGGGGGCTACGGCCCACGTTGGGATTGCCCCCTCTTCGCTCTAGAGCAGGACAGGATATGCTCCCGCCCAGGGCCTGAAAGCACCCTCTTCCTTTCGAGAAAACTCAGTTTCTTCCAGAGCCATGCCTGCAGTGAGTACAAGTCCAGCAACCAAAGCGTTGTTCAGGAAGCTCCAAGGCCGCATGACTGGAGCTTTCAAGTCGGGAAGACCAGACTTGCCTCAGAGGGCTGCCTTTTCCAAGTTTACATGCAGAAGGAAGCATCTGTGGTTTCTACCAAGTCCAAAGAGACCTGGCTGCTCGCTGGGTCCTTCGAGAATCATCTTCTCTGTGCAGGGTGCTCTGCGTGTAGCGAACTGCTTAAATGAAAGAATGCCTTAGGTGTCGTAGGCTCACGTGCATCTTCCAAAGGCCTGCAGCGTTACCCTAGCAACTGTGCTCTAGAGGCCCTTGGACGGCAAGCCGACTTACTCCTTGAGGTAGGTTGAATTCAGGTATGAGGTCCTCGAAGGGACTGTAAGCAAGACGTTTTGCTCAGTGCAGCTCCGACTACAGTAATGATGCAGCCTTCCATGGCCTGCCGCACAGGCTACCACAGTGTTCCTGAGGCTGTTGGCGTGCTGAGGAAATCCAGCTCCCCCGAGGCAGTGTGCAAGCCGCTGCCCTTCACTCGGCACCCACACGAGTATTCCAAAGTGCCTCCGGGCCTGAATGTTGCTCTTCAACTCAGGAGAGCCTCGGGGTACTCAGTGTCCTTGTACGGAAACGGGTGCTGCCGGGAGGAGTCTAGGAGTCCTGGAAAGCTTCCAACCCTTCAACTGAAGCAGAAGAGAGAACTAAGGCCTCACGGAAGCTGCTGCACTCCTACCCTGCTGCGTGGCAAATCAGGGTGCTCCTTCGAAGCTAGGCCTCACTTGGAGTTTCCCCTTAGCTATACAACAGGACAGGATGAGCTCTGACCGAGAAGCTTGGAGTACCCCGGTTCCGTGTGAAACCGTCGTTTCCCTCTCACAGCCATGCCTGCCGTGAGAAGAGGCCCGGCAACAGCAGCGTTTCTCAGGGAGCTTCAAGGGGCAATAGAGGATTCTTCAAGGTGCGAAAACAAGGCTAGTCCCGTCAGGCACCGGTTCCAGGATGACACGGCGCAGAAGTCTCTGTGCTTTCTATCCAAGTCAAAAGCGACCAAGTACGTACTTGGTTCAAGCGTTCTTCACAGGGTGCTCTGTGTGTACCAAACTGCCTAGACCAAGGAATGCCTTTGGTCTCCTAGGGTCCCTTGCATCTACGGAAAGCCTGAAGTGTTACACAGAGACCTGTGCTTTAGTGGAGGTTGGAAGGCAAGCCGCCTTTCCCCCTGCGATACGGTGACTTCAGGTATGAGTTCCTAGAAGGGCATGTAAGCAGAGAGTTTCTCCCAGTGTAGCCCAGACTAGGGCAACGAGGCCGACTTGCATGCTATGCTGGACTTGCGAGAACCGTGTTCCTGAAGCCGTTGGTGAGCCGAGGAAATTTAGCTCTCCCAAGGTGGAGTGCGGCCTACCCTGGGGCACCCTGAAGGGCCTACCGGTCTGAGTGTGGCCCAGCAAGCGCAGGGGAGCCTGCGGGTGCGCAGAGTTCTTGTTCCAAAACGGACGCTGACGCGACGGGGCCACGAGTCTCTAGACGCTTACTCCCGTTAAACTAACCCAGAACTGCGACTGAGGCCTCAGGGAAACTGCTACACACCTACCCTTCTGGATGCAAAATCAAGAACTCACGTGAAGGCTAAAGGCCCACGTTGAGATTCCCCTTAGCGCTAGAGCAGGGCCGGAAGAGCTCCCACCCAGGACCTGGAAGCACCCTCTTTCTTTCGAGAAAACTCATTCTCTTCCAGAGCCAAGTCTGCAGTGAGTACACGTCCGGCAACCAAAGCATTCTTCGGGTAGCTTCAAGGCCGCATGAGTGAAGCATTCAATATGGGAAAACAAGACTTTAGACACCGCTTTAGACGCCTCTCCAGATTGACACGCCGTCTAAGTACGTGTGGTTTCCGTCGAGTCAAAGGGACACAAGCTACCCACTGGGCCCATCCCTGAATCAGCTATTCTACGCAGGGGGGTTCTGTGTGTAGCGAACCGCCTCAATGAAGGACTGCCCTAGGTCGGCCTTGGGGCCTGAACATCTTCCAAAATCCGGCCGTGTTACACGAAGAACGGTGCCCTAGTTGCAGTGGGAGCACTAGTGGAATGACTCCTTGCGGTGGGGTGACTTCAGGTATGAGGTGCTAGGAATACTGAGAAGCAGAGGGATGCTCTCAGTGCGGCTCAGACAAGGGCGATGAGGCGGAAGGCCACGGCATGCTGCACTGGCTAGAACCGTCTTCCGCAAACTGCTGGAGAGATGAGGAAATCTAGCTCTCCCAAGGGAGTGTGCAAAGGCTGCCGATCACTCGGCAGACACACAGGGGTGCTCCGAAGGGCTCCCTGGGCTGGACGTTGCTCGGGAGGCCCAGGGGTCCGTGGACTACGCAGTGTCCTTGTCCAGAGACACGGGCTGACGCGGAGGCGCCTAGAAATCCTGAGAAGCTTACCAGCGTTACACTAAGGACGAGCAACGACTACTGCCTCGTGGAAAGTGCTGCGCGCCTACCATTCTGCACGCAATTCAGGGCCTTCCCTTGAGGCTTCTGCTCAGTGAAGTTCTAAGGTAACTATAGGGCAGGGAGGACGAGCTCCCAAACAGGGACGGGAAGGCACCCCGTTTCTTTCATGAAAACTCTTTCTCTTCTCAGAGCCATGCCTGTCCGGATGAGAATCCGGGCCACATCAGTGTTTTCCAGGTAGCTTCGGGGCCGCATAAAGGCAGCTTTCAAGGCGGGAAAGCAAGGCTTGTCTCAAACGGCCACTTCCAGATTGACATGGAGCAGACTCTTCAGTGCTTTCTACCAAGTCAAAGAGACCTAGCTTCTCACGGAGTCCTTCCACGATCAACTTTTCTATGCAGGGTATTCTTCCTGAGGTGAACTGCCTAAACGAAAGAATGCGCTCGGTTTCTTGGGTCCTGCGAATCGTCCCAAAGCCTGCAGCTTTACACCAGAAACTGTGCTCTGGTTGCACTTGGACACCCCCAAGCCGACATTCTCCTTGAGGTCGGTTGACTTCAGGTATGAGGTCCTGGAAGGAATTGCAAGCAAAGTGCTCCTCTCAGTACAGCTCTGACTACGGTAATGAGGCACCCTTGCATGGCCTTCTGCAACCGCTACAAATATGTTCCTGAGGCTATTGGTGAGCTGAGGCAATCTAGCTCCCCCGAGGCAGCGTGAAAGCTGCTGCCCTTCACTCGGCACGCACACGGGCACTCCGAGGTGTCTAGGGGTCTGAATGTTGCTCTTCAACTCAGGAGAGCCCGGGGGTACTCGGTGTCCTTGTACGGAAACGGGTGCTGCCGCGAGGAGTCTAGGAGACCCGAAAGGCTTACTACCGTTCAACTAAAGCAGAAGAGAGAGCTAAGGCCTCCTGGGAGCTGCTGCACTCCTCCCCTGCTGCCCGGCATATCAGGGCCCGCCTTCGAAGCTAGGCCTCACTTGGAGTTATCCGTTAGCTATGGAACAGGACAGGATGAGCTCTGACCGAGAAACTGGAATACCCCGGTTGCTCGTGAAACCGTCTTTTCCCTCTCGCAGCCATGCCTGCCGTGAGAGGACGCCCGACAACAGCAGTGTTTTCCAGGGAGCTGCAAGGCGCATAACGGGACCTTTCAAGGTGTGAAAACAAGGCTAGTCCCATCAGGCAGCGGCTCCAGGAAGACACGCAGCGTAAGTGTCTGTGGTTTCTGTCCAGTCAAAGGAGACCTAGCGACATACTTGGCTCTTCCCTGATTCAACTTTGCTACACGGGACGTTCTGCGTGTAGCGAACTGCCGGGGCCACAGAGTGCCCTAGGTCTCGTAGGGTCCTGTGCATCTACCGAAAGAAGCCCTGAAGTGTTCCACAGAAATCTGTGCTTGGCGGAATTTGTAGTGCAGGCCGCCTTTCCACGTGACACACGCTGACTTCAGGTATGAGTGCCTAGAGAGACTAGCAAGCGGAGAATTTTTCTCAGTACAGCTCAGAACAGGGCAATGTAGCCGACTTCCGTGGCGTGCTGGACTTGCCAGAACCGTGTTCCTGAATCCGTTGGTGAGCTGAAGAAATCTAGCTCTCCCCCCAACCCCCGCCAGGAGAGAATGCAGTGTGTTACGCTTCACTCGGCCTAGCCAGGGGCGCCCTGAATGGCCTACGTGTCTGAGTGTGGCCCAGCAGGCCCAGGGGAGCCTGAGGGTGCTCAGAGTTCTCGTAGGGACACGGGAACTGACCCGAGGGGGCCAGGAGTCCTGACAGGATTAGTACCGTTACACGAGGGCAGGAGTGCGACTAAGGCCTCAAGGAAAAGGCCGCAAAACCACCCTTCTGGATGGCAAATCAGGGCCTTAGGTAGGGGGCTACGGCCCACGTTGGGATCCCCTCCCCCACTTCGCTCTAGAGCAGGGCAGGATAGGCTCCCGCCCAGGGCCTGAAAGCACCCTCTTCCTTTCGAGAAAACTCAGTTTCTTCCAGAGCCATGCCTGCAGTGAGTACAAGTCCAGCAACCAAAGCGTTCTTCAGGAAGCTCCAAGGCCGCATGACTGGAGCGTTCAAGCCGGGAAGACCAGGCTTGCCTCAGAGGGCTGCCTTTTCCAAGTTTACATGCAGAAGGAAGCATCTGTGGTTTCTACCAAGTCCAAAGAGACCTGGCTGCTCGCTGGGTCCTTCGAGAATCATCTTCTCTGTGCAGGGTGCTCTGCGTGTAGCGAACTGCTTAAATGAAAGAATGCCTTAGGTGTCGTAGGCTCACGTGCATCTTCCAAATGCCTGCAGCGTTACCCTAGCAACTGTGCTCTAGAGGCACTTGGACGGCAAGCCGACTTACTCCTTGAGGTAGTCGAGGTATGAGGTCCTCGAAGGGACTGTAAGCAAGACGTTTTGCTCAGTGCAGCTCCGACTACAGTAATGATGCAGGCTTCCATGGCCTGCCGCACAGGCTACCACAGTGTTCCTGAGGCTGTTGGCGTGCTGAGGATATCCAGCTCCCCTGAGGCAGTGTGCAAGCCCCTGC